>NC_053030.1:8652004-14380696 GCF_016746235.2 Drosophila teissieri
ACAAAATATATAGTAACTGCTTAAGACTTGGGCTTTAAGTTATTCCTTTCTTCTTTGACTGCTCTGTAAATATATGCTTGTTATACATTTGAACTATGTGTTTGCGGCTGTTTAGTTAATAGTTTTAGTTAATTGTTTGTTGTACTTGTACTGTTGGTTGCGTTTCATTTGTATTCATTTGAGATCCTTGTCTGTTATCCTATCTGTTAGTCATAATCCTAGCTAGCAAAGGAACTTAGATTTTATGAACTTAATCCACAAAAGTTTAGTGTTAATTGATTTTCGTTTTTTAAATTGGAATTTCGCTGATTTGGCATGGCCTCTCTTAACTACAAACTAGACTATATCTTTTCGTTTTTGGTTTTGGTTTTTTTGGTTTCTTTTCTTAGGAATGCAAAGTGTGCGGGTCGCCGACCCCGAACTACTCTCAGTAGTTCATCCCCTCCCTGACTTAGTTTCGTTCACGTTTTCTCTTTGGACTTTTTGGCTTAGTGGACTATCAACTAAAGACTACCAATTTGAAACTTAAATTAACTTAGGAAAAAGCCAGACTAGCTGAAGCATAAGTTATGATTGCGAAAATTTCTGCGCTTAACTTAAGTCTAAACTACGAATGTTAAATAAGAACCCACACAAGTCGACTGCAATGATTTGAATTTTAAGCAGGCAGGTTGCTTGGTTTGTTGGTTGGTCGCTTGGTTGCTGCCCGCCTTTGTATGCCATCTACATAAATTAACCAAATTTATGCAAATCGTGTTTACCATACATAAAAAACAAAGTGAAAGCTGAAATAAGTTTTTTCCGCTGCCGTTCGATAAGCAAATGAGCTCCTGGGCGAGCTCAGTAGATCATTGCAGTCTGTCCTGGTTGGTTGGTTGGTTGGGCTTTGTTATAAGAACTGAATTTGTATGGAACTGAACTTCAAGGACTGGATTAGAGATGCAGATAATATGGTGTTTGGGGACCATCATCCCCCTATGCGGTGGCCTCCCATTTGGTGGCTATTCCCGTGGAGGCCTGCATCTGAAAGGCCAGCGGCAGGAAGTCCTTTTTCATTTTGGCAAAGTGGGTCTTGATGTGCTTGGTTAGGTTGTCGCTCCTCTTGGCCGCATAATTGCAGCTGGGGCACTGGAAGATGGGTCTTTCGGTGGTGAAGCGGCACTCGAACCGTCGATGGCGACTGAGACTCTTGCGGGTCTTGTACGACTTGCCGCACTGATCGCAGGCGTGCTGATACCAGGTTAGTACGAAATCTGCAATGTAGATGTGGGTGCGGGGCGGAGAGAGGGGCACACGAAGACGGATGGGTAAGTGAGTGGGTGAAAGTGATCGAGTTGAATTGGTTGATTGGTTGATTGCTTGATAGTTGATATAGAATGATACGTTTCCTGATCGTGTATGACTGGACTGTGACTGTATATTTTTGATATCTGTATCTGTATTGGATGGACTCTTCTTTACACATTTCGGATTTCTGTACTTTTTGAGCAAGTCAAATTTGCTAAGCTACAAAAAAATCAGGAAAAAATCATATGTAAATATTAAATAAAAAACTCATAATAATTACGACTTAAAAAACATGTCAAGCATTCCAAAAACAAAAGGTTTATAACTATTTTGACGGGAAAATAAAAAAAATATATATGTAAACATCGAGATTTCTTAGAATTAGAAAAGTTTAGCCCATAATTAATATATATTCGTAAAAAAAAAAAACCCCAAGTTGAACCGTCTTAGATACTAGAAAAAAGTCTGTGTGAGAAAAAACATCAAGTGTTAAGTAATTTATTTTGGTTTTGCAAAACATTTCATTGAAGGAGACACAAATATATTATCAAATAGAGAAAGATTAAGACTAGGAATTGGAATTGGAAAAACCACACAAAAAGCTCCAAGGACGCACACGCCCATACACTCGCCAAAAAAACGCACACGCATTTGAGACAACAAAAAGCAGACACATGAGAGAACCCAAGCAAGAAAGTGGAAAATAGACACGAACTATGCTGAGAACATGCTTATAGGGCGATATAGTGCGCATCGGAACTTCAAAACAATCAAAAGGCATTGCAATTGAAATTGACACAATTCAGCTATATTTTACTTTAGTACCATCCCGAAACGCACTGTATCGCACCGTATGTACGTGTAGATCAAGTTGAAACCCAGACAAAAACAATTCGAGGCAAGATTTTACACAGAACTAAGATATATATCATAGAGTATATATATAAGAAAATATGTATGGTATATAATACTGTGACAGACTTTGTTTCTTGCAGATCGTTGCGCTGCAGCAGACAGTCGAGTTTTCCAGGACAAGATACGGTTCGGTCGGCTTCATAGATAGTAGTATGTGATAGTAGGTAGTAGATATTGGAGTAGTAGTGGTAGATGGAGTAGTGGGGGTAGTACAACAGTTTTGTTTGTAGAGACATCTAAAAGAAATTTAGTAATAAAAATAGGTTAGTGAAAATTCGCACAATTTCCGGGAGCAAAAAAAGATGACAACACTGAACACATGGGGGGATGGAAACAAAAACATACACGAAAACAAAAACATTGATGGATCGTGGGGTATGAACAAAGGATGAAGTGGTGGCGATGGTAAATTGGGAATGAGAAAAAGGCTATAAAAATAAAACTTTCGATTGCTGCAATTGAATTGAATACATAAATATAGTATATTTGGTGTATTTGGTGTTTTCGTAATTTATTCAATTAAAATATAATTCTCATTTTTGTTTCGTTTTGACTTTGGATAAATTAGGTTTTAAAATTAGGTATACATGCTAGAAATGTATAGTATAGCAATAACTTAACTAGGTCGTACATTTTGGTGGCATATCATTTGGAATAAGTGCGTTACATGTATAAATCAACCTCCATGGCTTCCTCTATTCGTAAGAGGAGAGTAGGTGGTCAGTTGAGTATTTTGCGTTTTTTGGATTAAATCAAATTGAAATTACTCAACTTGTAGTAAAAGATTTGATATTCTCTCTTGACTTTTTTGGTTACATCTTAAATGACTAACAAATAGTTTAGATGCTGGACTCTTTTGGCAAAGTAATCCCATCCCTGTCATGCTGAAAAAGCGTCTTATATGTATAGAAATTCGTGACGGTTCGAGTTAGTTATCGTTCGTCTTAGGAAAGATCCGTTGGATGATTCAACACTGTAATATTGACAAATTTTAAGACACATTTTGTCTAGGGGCGACTCACAAAAATACATAATTAAAATTATCTTCAAAATGGAATGTCTACGTTTGAGATTCTCGTACAGGGCAATACATAGAGTAAAAGGGGGCTTGGGGCAAAAACGTAAGAATACAGTATGCAAATACGCAGAGCCTTGGCTCTTGACAAATGAAAAAATTGAGAGATTCTTTTGGTTTCAATAAATAATATAAATAGCTAGAAAGAGCTTAGTTATTGTTATAAGCAAATGGCATCGTGTTCATCAATCGCTCCTTGAGCAATGAATTCGATATGATCTGTAGGCCCAGCTTCATGTTCCACTCCTCGTTCATCAGGTGCTGCACCTTGCTGGGCGTCACCGGTTCCGGCTTGATGCCAAGAGCTGCAGCAGCCTCGACTTGTGCGGCCAACGCTTCGTCATCATCTGCGTCCTCGGGTCGTCCTCCTCCGGATTCATTGTTGTTCTTGGCTTGGGCCTCAGCGATGGCGGCTGCTGCTGCTGCTGCGGCTGCTTGCTCCTCGACCACGGCTGCTGCGGCAGAAATGGCAGTGATGGCACCTGTCAACCCATACGTGGGTATCGGCATGATGTGCGGTGGCAGTGGCGAAGTGCATCGCGAGCCCGACAGATTCTCGTTTCGTAGTTCTCCTTGCGCAGCGAAAGGTTCTCTGGTATGGGACTCTCGCAGCCATTATGGGATCCAGCACTGCCCACACTAGCCCCACAGTCACCGGTGGAGCCTCCTCCGCCGCTACCACCCATCTGCTGAAGACCGGCTAGACCGCCGCCGGACTTTAGGTCTAGCGAGCAGCCGAGAGAGGAACGCGAACCACTGCCCGTTGTCATCTGTGCAATTGCCGGCGGAATGCCGTGCTTGGAGACCAAGTGGCGCACCATGTGGTACTTGCGACGGAATCGAGAGCTGCAAAACTCGCAATTGAATCGCGGCGGAATGCCGATGCATTCGTCGCGCATGTGGCGCTGCAGATGGCGCTTGCGGAGATAACTCTTGTTGCAGACAGCACAGTGGAAACGCTCCTTGTCTTGATCCTGATCCGCATCATCGCTGCCAAAAACGCTGTGCTTGTAGTCGTACTTCAGGTCTGTTGGGTTCGAACCAAATCGAATCCCGACGATCGGTGGTTAGTGGTGTGGTGTGATGTGATGTGAATGGTGTGTATTTGTGTGGTTTTGGTGATGATGTCGATTTGGGTTTGATTATTGTGATTTGGGAAGATTAAAGTCGTTTCGATTCGATTTGATTTGATTGGTTTTTGGTTTTGATGTTTTGTGGGGTTGTATGAAATGAAAATGAAAAGAAAATAAAAAGAAACATGTGTGAAAAATCATAAACAAGGTCCAGAATTATGCTTAATTGTAATTGCCATAAACAAGACTCAAATTTTCGCTTTCAATTTTGTTTATGAACTTAACTTAAACTAAACTTAAATGTTAACTTTTGTTGCTTTTGTTTTGAGAAGTTGAAGGAAAACTAATACAAATTATACAATTCAATGTCTAAATCAAGTTTACATAATGATACAAATTCTTTTTCAACATAAACTACTGGAGAAGCTACTCTAAACAATTGTCAAGAAAAACAATAATTAAAATAAATACATTTAAATACTTTCTATAACAAAAATACAAAAAATAAGATTAAAAGAACTATTTATAAGAATATCAAATACTTATTGGATAAAATGGTTAGCAATAGTAAACAAAACTTTTAATTTAAGGTTAAACCTTTTGAATTAACTAAAAACCTAAAAGTTTAAAACTTTGTTTTAAATTATTCAATTGAATTTTTATCAAACATTTTGATTTTTATATTTTTCCTAAAGGGGTTGTACTAAACACGGTAATAAATGTTTTCTGAGGTCTGGTGTGGTTGGTCTCCAAAGGTAATTCTGACATCATTGGCTCTAAAAAATACATTATTCAAAAATTTATATCGGTGATAAAAAATCAACTTTCATTTCAATAAATATTCGTACACATATATTTAACTTCAGATATTGACTTAGCAGAGACACAGAACAATAGAGCGAGATTAAACAACGTTTCTTAACTAGAATAAGGATGTTTTATGTAGATGTATTACAGCCAATTTGATCTCGATCTTGGAATCACATTCCGCCTAAATCCTAGACTTTCTTCAGCTGATGAATGCCGTGCTTCTGCCTAAGGTGTAGCTTCAAATCGTATCGCCACGAACAGCTAAAGTTGCAGAACTCGCAATGAAACTGAACACTGGTCTTTTTGGCCGCCAAGGATGAGCTGCTATTGCCGCTACTGTTGTTGTTGATGTTGGCGTTGCTGGGGCTGCTTGTGTTGCCGCCGCTGGCAGAAATGTGATTACGTTGCGGTTTGTTGGCAGACGACGAACGTATGCCGCTATTCAGCAGATTGGCCAACTGAAAGGAGGCTGCTGCTGCAGACATGTGACAACCACTGCAGTTGCTGACGTTGCAATGGAGCTGCTGGTGCTGTTGACCGGTCACTTGCAAGTGGTTTACAATGGCCTCCGCCTGGCCAGAGTTTCCGCATTTGTACATTCTGCGTATCGTTACTTCTGGCTCGCATATCTCAGCAGCAGCACCACAGTTGCTATGGTTGCTGCTGTTGCTGTGGTGGTGCAAGTTCTGGTGATTGAGGTTCTGGTGGTTTGCTGTGGTGGCTGCGGTCTGATGCTCCGCCGGCTTCTTGTTGGCCGCACTGGCCGCTGCTATAACTGCCGTGGCATAATTACAGTAAAGCGTCCTTAAATCTGTAAGAATTGTGATTGGGTTTTTGTCTAAGATTTGCTGAGACTGTTTAACGATTCTTACAGAGAGTACAGAGAGAGAGAGTCAAAGTAAGGAGTAGTTGAGTTGAGAAATAGAGATATGGCGGGTGGTGTTGTGTGGATATGTTCGTGTTGTGTCCTCGCTGTTCTATTATTTTTCTTTTTTTTTTACTTGATTTGATTGGTTTGGTTGGGTTTCATTTTTTACAGTGTGTTTTTGTTGCTTGGCTTATAACTAAGCTTTGTATTATGCAATATATAATGTGGATTAGGTTAACCGACGCCGCCATTACATGGATATACATTTTGCCGAAGTTAAAACTTAAGTTAAACTTAAAGGTAAACACAAAAATAATCAACTTTGGCACCAACAAAATGTTCGAGAAAATGTTATTTACCAAAAATTATCAAGAAATTAAATTACAATTGAAACTGGGTCTCAACTTGTTCCTATTTGTCTCATGCATCAATTGAAAAACGCATTTGTTGTGGTTTGGTTTATAAAAAACGTTGCATTTATTTTTAGTTAATAGCTTTCTCCTTCTTTATTTTATACAAAATATATATATATATATACTTTCTTTTAATATTATTAGATTAGTTCTCAACTTTTGATTTAGCGCTGGAAAAAGAAATACTCATATATTTTGGTTGTGCGACAGCCAAATAAATGTATAAAACATATAAATGCAGGAAAAATAAAGGATTTTGCAAGCCAAAAGGTCAAAGTTCAACCGCTGCTCTTTGGTTAATTCAGTTAGTAGTAGAGATTTTTCAGTGGACAGGATAGCGTTCGTTACGCGTCTTTTACTCGAAATGGAGGTAGAGAGGAGAACCCGCCCCTCAGTTCAAACCGCTATCCCTCCTACAATCCCTCCCCGTTAAGCAGTTCAGTGGAGGAAGTGGAGGTGCCGCTGGCCACCACTGCAGCTGCAGCTGCCACTTGCTGAAGAGCCTGCTGTAGAAGGGCCTGCTGCCGCAGTTGCTGGCGGTAAAAGTTACTGGTGGTCGATTCCTCCGTTAAGTGCGATTGCTGGTGCTGCAAGAGTTCCTCCTCATCGTCATCTTCGACTAGGTAGGCGTGCTGATGATCCTCATCCGCAGCGGCCACGGATCCATCGTCCAGCATGTCGACCAGATCTACTATTTCCGTCTCGGGCTTCTGATCCTCTCCTTCGACGGCAGAGGCTGCCGCAGCTGCAGCTCTTTGCTGGCGCTTAAACAGCGATCGCATGGCTATCTCCGGATGCTTTTTGCGTACGTGCTGGCGCAGATGATCTGCTCGCTTCGTGCGATGACCGCATACGGAGCACACCATGCTCTTTCCCTTGCCGCACTCTTGGCGCAGATGGCGCCGCAAGGTTCCGTGCCTTCGATAAGTTCTATAGCACTGCGGACACGTAAAGCTCTCCTCCTGACCCCCACTTCCTGCTCCGCCACCAATACCATTTCCGCCGGCTAATAATCCTTGGAAGTGATCGAATTGCGGCGCATGAAAGTGGTGCAACGATCCCGATCCCTGGTGATAGTCATCGCTGCTGCCATCCATCAGTTCCAGCTTGCTGCCGTTTAGATGATTCTGCTGACTTGAGGACGAGTCGTCGATCAGCTGCAGGCCTGAAATTTGTTTTTGTTTTTCGTTTGGTATTTTCAGATTTTCTCAGTTTCGAATTCATTTTCTATAATTTTCCTTGCGATTTTCTTTTACGTTTATATAACGTTAAACGTTAATTTTTGGTCAATCATGCGATTACTTCATTATCGAATGTTAAATTGGTTTCGTTTAGTTGTTTTTTTTTTCAAGGCAAAACAAGCAATTTGTTATGTTTAGTTTTTCAAAATGCCAGATTAGTTTCGAAAGCATTATTATTTTGGTTTCGTGGTAAATTAATAAATTAATTTCTGCTTGGCATTAAACAAAAACAAATTTCAAACAGGCATATATGTATAAAAAACAATTGCACAGCAGCATGGCAAATCAAAAGGAAGGAGCGGGCGTTAGGTTAAAGATTAATCTTAGGTGGAGAAAGACGTAGAAAGGTGGGGATTTTGACAGAGCAGACAGATACCTCGTCACGAGAAAGAAGTTTTCCTTTGTTGTTGTTTGTTTGGGTGTGTGATTTATGAAAAAGGAGCGTAAATGAAGGGCAAATGTAAGTGTGGATCTGTTTGTCGAGCAAGCAAAAATATAACATATACAGATATCATATGGCTTTATATGGTGGTTGATCATGGGACGCGCGAAACAGAAGTCGAAGAAACATTGAAGAAAAGAAGAGTTCCCAGGGTAATTCATAAATTGGCATCATTAGCTTAACGTTTTTAATGGCTCTTTTTGATCAGTCTAAAACAAATATTTGGTATTGTGCTTCTTGACCTTGCAATGCCGATTCAGCGAGTCCTTGCGCTTGAATCCCGCATCGCAAACCTGGCACCGGAAGTTCTCCAGCATCCCGCACTCGAACTCCAGGTGCCGTTTCAATGCGGATAACCTGGTGTATGCGTTCGGACACTGTGGACACTGGAGCTTGCCATCGTCCCGCATTTCCGCATTTCTCGCCAGATTCGCCGCCGAGCTGCTCCGCACCGTTGGCGGTGGAATGCTCTTCTTGGTGGTGCTGCTACTACTGTTTGCCGCCTTCCTCCTCCGCGATCGCAGCTTTCCTCGTCGCAGTTGCACCACAGGTGTAACCACTGCAAGTGGTGGCGAAACTGGCGGCGATTCAACGGCCACGGGCGGCGGTATCGGTGGCGGCGGCATTTCGCTGTCATAGTAAAACATTTGATTCAAACTCAATTCGAGCAGACCTGCAATTAAATGTTTGAGCAAAGAGGAGATAGAGCAACAAAACACACAAAGTCACGAAAACAGAGAACAGAATTCAAAAAGCGAGCAATCGACAGACAAAGCTTTATATTTCAAACACACAAACTTCGAAAATCACAGTGTTGCCAACTTCACTACCTTAGCGTCAGATGTCGAGTCTTTGTCTAGTAAGTACATATCGAACATAATGCATTTAGCAAATGAAGCTGTACAGAATAATAAACAGAAGTATACATAAACTGATAACTATCAGTTATATAGCGTTATTATTTCTTGATTGTTTCTGTTTAGTAATGGTTTTAAAATCACTTGAAAAAGCCGTCCAATTTTAGGAGTTTTTAAGTTAACTACACAACCTTAGTAAATGTTTTACAAATTTTAACAATTCTATATCAATCGCTAAAAGATACTCTCATTATCCCTGCTTTAAGTAATGTAGTTTCCAATGATCATAGAATGCTAAATACTCATCGAAGTCAAATAGCTAAACTACATCTAGCAGTCAGTCTATATCTACAAGTCATGAACACAGCATGCCTAATTTAAGCAATGTACTAAACAATTGTCTCTAAGTTAAGGATAAATGTACTTTTAAAATAATAGAAACTCTTGTATTTTCTACTTCAATTGATTGGCTTGTATAGTAAGTACGTAGAATAGTTTGCTGGCAACACTTGACTCCCTTCAATCACTCAATCGAATCCACTTCTAACCACTCCACCTGCTCCACTCAACTTCCACTTATTCGCGATGTGAGATACAGAAGAACCACAGGTTGAAAATCGAACCCAAGTTTATTGCAGTTTTCATGTGGGGTGGGGTGGGGTGTGTGTTGTGTTCTAATATGATGAGTGTAAAGTACGGGTGTTTTACATCGATTACACTTTTATCCTTATATAACGAACTATTCCCTCTTTTGGGCGCCCTTGTGTACATAGTAGTAGTGATCTTGCAGCTTGAAATTATAGTGGAATCGACGGTCGCACATACGGCACACATACTTCTTCGGCTGGTTGCACTCTTTACGCATGTGACGCCTCAAGGTGCCCAGGACCTGGTAGCGACGTCCGCACGTCTGGCACACGAAAGGAGCACTCGCCGCATCCGACGCTTTGCCTTTCGATTTCGATTTGGATATGGATGCGGTGGTGGCCGAAGCGGTTGTGGACGTGGAGGGAACACTTCCACCGCTGCTGGCATTTCTAGAGGAAATGGAAAATCGGGAGGAAGAACAGCGGTTCATCATCGGCTTTTGGGTCACAGATTGATCATGAAAGGATCCGAAATCCAAGCGCCAATCGCTAGTCAAAATTTACCTGCACGATAAAGAGTTGGTTGCCATCGCCGTGCGCTTACGCCTGGACATCATGTGCGTTGAAGTGGCGGAAGTGGCTATAGCCGCAGAGATGGCTAGGGTGGCCTTTCTTCTGGCCAGACGCTTTGAGCTACCGCGCACCGCGGTGATTCTGGGCACAACCATTGTGTCTGCAACCAATGGACCAATATTTCAAATGCGGAGTGGGGACAGAAAGAGTTTGAGATTGAATTGAGGCACAAAGAAATAGACTCCAAAACCAAAAACAAATGAAAGAACAAACTGTGTAAGCTAATCCTCTTGCTGACAAACAATAGTTTTTAGAAGATAATCCACTTATGTCCAAATTTGGCTATAATTTAGTCATTTTTTATTCTACTATTCTATTTAAAGAAAGTTTTTATATCTCTCTTAATTGTTCATTGATTTGTGACAAAATCGTTTTTGAAAAAATAAATACAAAGTAGCACAATAAATTACACGCACGAAACACAGATCCTAAACACAAATTACTTCATAAGCATAAACAATACAACAACCTTAAAAAACCATTTCTTAGCAAGTTTTTAAATAGGATGTTAAATATTTTCTAGATTAATCTTTTTGCTGTAGAAAAAAGCTCTTTTCTGTGCTTACCCCAATCTTTCAAAATATACAATCTAAATGCAAGTAGAACAACAAATGTGGAAAAGGAGTAAGCGCAAGTAAGGTAAAAAAAAGTCCAGAAAAGACACATAAACCAACTACAACCAACTTAAGATGAAAATAATTTCTTGTACATAAACTACATAAAAAGCTGGAGCTATGTGCACTACTCGAAGGACACATGTAGAAATATGTTTACATTTTCGCAAAAACATTCACACACAACAAACAAAAGGCAAGGACTGAAAGTAAATAATTTGTTTTTGCGCTTGTGGTTTGCGTGATGTGATAAAAGCTTTGGACTCATTGCAAGTTATACAAAAAAAAAACAATATTATTATCTGGCGACTGTGCCTGTTTTGCGTGTGTATGCCATGTATGTGCCTGTGTAAATTGGGTCAAGGCCATGTGAACAGCTTTCAACTGGGCCAAAACCAGAAATAGGGAGGGATATAGTGGGTGTTTGAAGCGAAGAACTTATTTCATTTATAAACATTTGGCAAAATCAGGCAATACGATTTCAAGACTATCTAATTTACGCAATTAAGTTAGATAATTGCCATTTCTAAACTAGTGATTCATACTGTTATAATACAAATTGTGCTAGACATTGTGCTAAGCAAAATAAGTTTCCTGCAACCCAACAATTTTGATTCAGCACTGAATCAAGTCAAATCAAATGTCTCTAATAACGACGTTCGATAGAACGGATACTTTGCTTATACAACCTGAAGTCATGCAAGATTATAAATTTCCGTCATAATGAAGCACTCTACCAAAAGCACCGCGAATAAAGGTTTTTCGATCACCAATCAGCAACTTTCTGCGTGTGGAGAAATTCTCATCGAAAAATCCCAAACTTGATTATTTATGCAACCATTCGATTTAATTGTCCCAGAGAATCGCATCGTATCATTATTGACTTTACACGGATGCAGAACGACATTATAAAAATAGCAACGGCGAAGAAAACGGCGAAAACAAACAAAGTCAAGCAAACGAGATACATTCACACAGATATGAACATTAATATTACTGCTTCAGTCGTCAGTCCTCATCACCACCACCAACCTCACTCCCCGCTCATGAGAACAATGCTGATTAAAGAAAAAATTCACAACCTCACACATAGAAACACATTATAATTTAGCCGACCTTGAACTTGAACGAATGCTTCGGGCATTGTTGTAGCATTTGTTGTTCTTGCTGATTAACAATTAACAGAACGGGCGTAGAGAGAGAGATCGGGGCGGTTGGAATAGGATATGGGAGCTGAACCGCAGTTTCATGTACATTAAAATTAGATATTACTTTTTGGATGCCTCACCCCGCTAACGAGCGAAACGAAGAGTTTATAAATTAATTGGGCAAACGAGATTGTCAAAGAACAACTAACCAAAGGAGGGACACACAGAGGGGAAAAAAGCTTTTAAAGCTTTAAGAATTACTTGCTTTTAATGACCACTAATAAAGCAATTGGGGAAAACCCAATGATTTTTTGCATCGAGAGTACTGATTTTGCTTTTGGATCAGTTGAAGAAAGCGGTTTAACACTAATAATATATAGTTAAACTTCGTTTTCCACAAGCCTGGATAGTGTAGAGCAGGACCAAAATCCACATTTCTTGCACAAATGGATCTTTCAACGAAAAACAAACGAATGTAGAGTTTCCTACTATGTTGAATATATTCACTCATCAGAAAAATCAAAACATCAAAGATGTTAATTATCTTCTCCTCTGGTTTTTCATTTTGCAAACAGAATACATGTAGAAACGCAACAAATCAGTGGTCCATATGGTTATGTATGTAGGGATTGGTGGAATTTCTTTCGAGAAATTGTGTTTTTCTGTGTTTGGTGTTTGTTTGGCAACGCTTCAAGCAACTTTGAAAAACAAACAAACGCCAAACGCAAAATTAAACTTTAAGAAAAATATATATACAGTGTAAATTTAAGGTGTACACTTAGAAATAAATCGGAAGAGTAGAAACTGGAGGTAACACTATAGCTTACCCTGGAAGTCCATCCACTCTTTATTGAAGAAATAAAGCGCTTGTAGATATTTTTTTTTTATAATAGACATTACCTGGAACGCTGTAAAATGATTTTGGTTTCTATGAGGTATGAATGTTGATCTGGGAAGGCGGATAAATTGGTATAACATGGAGGATTATTGGGAAGGGTTGAGGAGGATAGGATATTTCGGGAGTCGAACAAAAATGAACTTAAAATAAAAAATTTACTTCATTCTTGTTTTTCACTTCGCCCAACCGATACCGTTGGGCGGAGCATACTCACCTGAACACGCACCTGAGATTTCCGCGACGCAGTTGGATGCTTGACTACAGTTGGATCTCGTCGAGTTGCCCAAAGCTGCAAATGTACCTCACCATCTCGGATGGTTACTGCTTTGTTTTGGCAACGACTTGAGACCTTCGGCAGCTGATCCTCCTCCAAAGCGGCGATCCTTCAGTAGCAGGTTCCATCCGTTCAGTCATCGGGTTTAGTTTTTCACTTTTCACTTGACTTTAGTAAGGGGTTTTGAATGTTTTTAACAACGACGTACATCTCTAGTTATGGGAAAAAGAATCCCCAAACTTACGAAATGTAAACGCGTAGGAAAGTTTCGCGCGCGTATCTTGCATCGGAAAAACTTACAATCTAGCTTTAAAACTAAAAACAAATCCGTAAGGAAAATAAACAATCAATAAAAGTCCCGTCAACCAAAATAAAGCAAAATATATATGTATATATAGAGATAGTACTAAAATACAATTTAAAACTGCATGCGTATTTTCGTAATAATATGTAGAGTAAAAAAAAAAAAACATGTGTAAAAAACATTAGCACGCGCTGAGAGTTCTAGAGTAGACAATCAAAATGGAATGGCACAAAGTATAGTATGACAAATGAAAGATTGAATGTGTTCGTTTGCGAAAGTTCGTGGGTGTGGTGGGATATGCTTTGAAAATGCAAACAAAGTTAAGGCGAACAAACATAATCGAGTTTTGCTAGAAATGCTGGAAGTGTGGCCAAACTTTGCAGTCTTCTGACGCGACTGTACTGAGAGAGCTTTCTTTGTGAAGGGAAAACACATGTGGACGGAGCCCTGCACACTCACACACACGCACTATACACACAATGGTACACGCACACAAACAGCAGCTTACAGAGGGAAGTAGCGAGCGAGAGAGATCAAAACGCACACAAATAGAACACTGTTGATACGTAAATTTAAACACTAACTTAAAAGATAAGGGCATTTCTTTGAGATTTCTGCCTAAGTCAAAGCTGCAGTGTGGGTGGTTGTGTTTGTGGGTGAGTCAGTGTGACCATGGTTTATGAATTATTATGAAAGGTACTTTCAATTTATATTTCCTGTTTCATTACTCTGCAGCTAACGGCATAATGTCGGAAAGAGAGGATTACAGGTGGGGGGAGAGAGAGGAAGAAAGATAGGGCGAGCAACTAAAAATGTTGGGAATGTATAATTATGCGATTTATATATACGGTAAGGTAAAATAAGGCAAAATTAAGAGTTAATCAAACACCAATTGTAATAAAACGTATTACGAAAATTCAACAACAAATGATCATACATGGAATCATACATATATATATATAGATAATGATAAAATGAGAATGTTAGGGGATGTAGGTGGTTGGGTTTTGTGGTATATAGCAATTATATATGTTTGTGGTGTGTGAGTGGTAAATGTTTCTCATTTTCTTTTCAGAAGTGTGTGTGTGTGTTAAAAATTAATTATAATAGATATGTACAAAAAAAGATTACTAGTTATACGAATTATGTGTGTCATAATTAAAAAAATATTAGTTTTGTAAAAAATCATATTAAGTAAAGAAAGAGTTTTTAAGTAATACTTTCAACTTGCACAAATTATTCTTGTTTCGGGTTAATTTATCTGTGACGAATTGAGCGACGCAGGCAAAAACAAAATATTATCAAAACCAGCATTTCAAAATCTCTCATGAAAAAAACAACTTAAAAAAGAGTCGTAAATTCTTGCTCTACAATATACATTTTGCTGTTTTTCATATTGTTTTTTTTTTCTCTGCGCCAAACTCTCGTTCACAAATCTTGTTATTTTGGGTTTGTATTTGTACTTTTTCTTGTTGCTTGCTTTTTTCGTCTGCTATCTTGTTGAAAATTATATTTGAACAAATTCTACGTCTTTTGCATATTTTTTCTTCTTCAACGTTTTAGAGCTTTTTTCGGAGCACGACTTTTGTAGTGTACATTAAAATGGGCAAAAAATAAATTTGTATATTTAAATGTTTGTGTGATAAAAATGAAGTTGTGACCTTGAAAAGTTGGATTTCAATCTTTAATCTGCATTTGAATTTAAGCTTGTTGTTTGTCGTGCTCGCTAGTTCGAAAAAACATCTCGTCTAATACTTCTAGGCTAAGCTATACTTTTTGCTTTTTCATTTGTTCATAGCTCATATTATCGATTTCAGAGGCAACAAACACTCACCTTGGGGATCCCGTTGCTGCGCATCCTGTGCCATTAGTCCAAGTTCATCCTGAGATCTGTCGTGCTGCCATGTTGCATATGCTATTGGAGAAAAAAACACTCATCAGTTAAAAGGAAACAAGAAGAAAAGTCTAATGCAAACTCACTTTGACTAGATCCTTCGCCACCCTGGCTGGTGCCGGCTGTCTGGTCCAGCTCTTCCATTGTCATGTCCTCCTCGTCCAGTGTCAAATCCTCAACGTTCTCATCGTGCGCATCGTCATCGTATTCGGCTTTGGGTTCAATAACCATTTCGGAGCCCACTGATGACACGCTGTTGTCTTTGATCTTATGTTTGTGATTCGACGACGATTTGTCCACAACGCTGGCCAGCTGCTTTACCACAACTCCGGCATGGACGGCGGATGCAGAGGCGGAGGCGGGATTGGGTCCGCTGGCGGCGTTTGATCCGCCAACGGCACTACCCTCGTCAATGTCCTCGTCATCGCCTTGGACGCCTTGGGCGCCTCCTTGGCTCTGGGCTTGTACATTCTCGGTGTTAATGGCATCGCTTGTGGTCTGCGCCTGCTGCTGATGCAGATGGGCCTGTTGTACGGCGGCCGCTGACGCAGATGCTCCGCTCGCTGGGGCGGCTGTCGAGGATGTTAGTTTAGCGCTTTCAGTCTTTTTGGTAACGTTGGTGCTGGTCAATGGCTGCTGTTGCTGGGTCGACGACGCTTGGCTGCTGGTTCCGGCTGCAGGTCCGCTGGACAGCTGGGTGGTGACCAAAGCGGAGACGGCCAAACCGGCGCCTGTCTGCTGGAGGATTGACTGATTCGAGGCGGCGGCTTGTAACACGGACGAGTTGGAGTTGTCGTGGGCATCTGCAAAAAGAAGAACCAATGTGTATTAAATAACTTTGTACTTAGGAAGAAAGAAAGATTTTTATGTCTTGCAAAGTGACAGCTTTAACCATAGTTTTACAATATGTATAGTAAAGCCATTTAAATGTATTAATTGTACCAAAGTTAAGATTTTTGATAAGCACGAGTTTCGTTTGAAGAACGTTCCCATATTTGCATTTTTTTTATATTTAGCAATATGTAAGATAATCCTAATCGCTTGACAACTCACCATTCTCCATGCTGCGACGTCGGACTTTTCGACGACGACGCGACGGACTCGATGAGCCCTCGCGTGAACCGGACACATCGCCAGACGTGTCCATCGCTCCGCCGGTGGCCAGTCGAGCCCGCTTCGTCTGCTCCAGTGTGTAGGCACCGCTAAGCTTACCGCCGCGATGATGGCCGGAGGACTCAGGCTTGGGGGCTGCTCCGCCGCCAGTGCGATTGTCAGACAGGCCCTTGATCTGCAGCGACTCGGCGGCCTTGAGCAGGGCGGCGAGCTGATCCTGCGAGATATTGACCTCGCCGCGGTACATGTAGTCCATCATGGCGCGCAGCTCTTGGTACTTGACATCCTTGAGTATAAAGATGGGATGTTTGTCGTACTGTTCTTGTAGTAAGGTCTGCGGAAAGTATATTTTTAACGTTAACAGAGTTTTGGGATGAATGTAGTTTGCTAATACTTACAGCAAAGTAGGGACTGCATGCTGACAGCACCACCTTGTGGGCCTTGAGAAATTTGCCCTCGGCGGCTAGCGTGCAATCGACTAGAGTCTCGTTCTCCAGCAACGTGTCGAACACGCTGATCAGTGTGCTCTGGTGGTTGTTCCACCGCAAACAAAACTGCTGATCGTCATCCATTTTGGTTTCTTGGGTGGTTGGATGGGGTTGTTGGAAATGGATCCTGGGGGTTTGGGCCCACGACCTTGGGGCCGAACGTCGCGCGCTCTCTCTGACTTGCTTTTTTTTTCGCCACTCGTTTTTTGATGAATATTGGATCAAACTTAGGTGTCTAAACAAAAAGTCAGCTTTCGCCTTTGGTTCTTTTTGGAGTTTTGTGTGTCAGCAGTTATGCTGCAAAGAGAGAGAAGACAAAAAACAAAATTAGTAACGCAAAAAACTCGCAGTAATGCGGCCCAAGGTCAAGTTCATGTTTAATTTCAGCGCAGCAATAACAATATCTTTTATCTCTTTTGCGCGCTTGAAATTTCAGCTAGATTATTATTGTTGCTTAGCATTCGCACATACACATAAGCCCGCAAATAAACACCCACAGCGACATACTTGTATGCAAATTTTGCACAGCGAGATGCAGTTATTTTTTTAAATTTCCGAGCGAGTTTCTGCTTCTTGTTAATTTTTCAACTTTGCTCTTTCCCTAGACTACACACGCTCTCGCCTAAAGAGAGAGCTAACGGATTTGTGTTACAGTTGCTGCTGCTTCTGCTTCCCGACTGCGTGTGTTTTAGTGTTGGAGATCGATGGACACGATAAAAGCCGAAGAGACTTCGTGACGACCGAAAAAATGAAATGAAATAAAAAAAACGAAGCATGAAACATAAAGAGGGGAAGTTTCGCAGTCGGCGTCGCTGCAGCGCAAACACATATTTGTGTCTGGGTTTTTTTCTCGTTTCCTTTTTCTCCGTTGTGGAAAATTTCACAAGTAGACACAGACGAATATTTATGAAGATTTTCATTTTCCCCCCTATCATCATAAACACCAACACACTCGCACTCGCTGACTGATAATTTTTAAAGTTGAAGTGTGGAGCAATCGTTTCAGTTTTTTATGGTGTGCGCATTTAAAAATAGAATGTTTTTCATTAGAAGCTCACAAACACACACGCACACAAGCCAACAAAGGCACCCATCATATAGATATGGGCGCTATTTCACAACCTCTCCCGCTCGCGATTATGCTGCTTCATTTCCACAAACCACACACACTTACTGTTGTGTTGTAAATAATTAGCACTGCAAAGGTTGGTTTTCCTATTCTAGCTCCGCTTCGGCCGTCGGATGTTGAATGTGTGTATGTAGAATTTAGCCAGCAAACCGCACGCGTTGCCTCGCGATCTGCCGCACAAAGCAGAGAACCAAACAAAATCCCCGAGCGCACGAAACCGAATGAAACGACGCAAATGTGACGGCGACTGAGCGACCCTCGAAACGACGCCTCGCTGCTGGCGCTCGATTTACGCTCTCTTTATCTCTCGCCGACGGCACGGACGCTCTGCAAACGAAGTTGCTGCCAGAGCGAGAGGACGGGAGCGAGCGAGAGTTGAACGTCGAGCTCTCTCGCTCTCTCCTGTTTGGGGGCACGTTATAAAATTGCCAAGTAGGCAAAAGGAGCGAGCGAGAGAGGGTAGGCAGAGGTAGGCAGCGGCAGCGGCAGAGGGAAAAGGAGCTCACAAGGAAAAAGGAGAACTGCAGCGGTAATAATCGTGCCAAAGTGAAATAACGGGAAATACACACACACTTTCACGAACACAGACAGGTAACGAAAATTGGCTGGAAAACGTTTATACTTTGATTTTTATGCGTTCATTTATGTGTGCTTCTAGTTTATTAGTTGTGATTTAACATGACTGGATACAACCAACCAGGGAATATAACATTGAAATGTCTACTTATGGAGAAGTACATAAAATATTACTGAAAACTAACTGTTCTCTGCGGCAAAGAGCAAGTGAGATGGCCATACACAAATGTCTACGTGACTAGAGGCTCCCTTTTCACGACCCTTTGTGTTTTCCAGTTTCATTTTTTTTTTTACTTTTCGCCAGATCCAGGCAAAAAAGAAACTAGACAGACGTGGGGGAACGAGACAGAGAGAATCACCCCCAGGCTATGCGAAACCAGCCATTTACCGTTAGGCGGAGGGATCAGTTTTTCGAGATTCAGTTATACATACACACACACACACGAACACATGGCCCATATGGAAGGAAGGTGCAAGGCATGCGCACAAAATACACATAAAGAAAAACTATTAAGGATAATGATGATCAATTCCATTTGATTAGCCAACGATTTCGTGTCATAAATTTACATTGCCTATTAAACAATCATCAAAATACATTAACTCATGCTTTCATTTTGTAGGAACTCATATGGTGTAAGTGAAAATATCATTTGACCTGCTTTTTTTTTCTCCGCATGAATCACAGCAGAGAAACGGTGAAAAACGACATCCAGCCTTACCCCAATGATGATGCATTCGAGGGGTTTTCCACAGACACAAACACCAGTACGCAAAGAAATACATAAGTCGGACACAAACACAAAGAGAAGTAGGTAAAAACTGCAGGGAGGCGAAAAAGGATCTCTCTCGCTCTCCCGCTTCCTCTCCCTTTTTGGAAACGAATGACGCGCGCTCTTTGCACATTGCAAGGTTTTATTTTTGCGCAGATGGTGGAGGATTATGAATTGGGATCCTGTGACCGAACAGAGCGAGAGCGAGCTATGTAGCCAGTGAGTTTGTGTGCGTGTGCGGAAAAGTACAGTTGGACCCAAAGGCACCTCGCACTTCTTTGGGGTTCGGTTTTCCCACGAGAGAACCCACAACTGATGTACTAAATGGGGGTGGAGTAATGAGCACTTGGTGATTGGAGACCAAATCAAGAGAGTGAGAGACTGTGCTGAGGTCTACTATCAAACGATGTCCAAAACTGTGTTTTGCGGAGCATTGTTAGCGAAAATCTCAACTGGGTTTTCATCTGGCAACTGCATTTGAAAATGTCTGGCAAAAATAAGTCCAAGACACTGTGTCAACTGCTGTTGCAAATCGGTAATGTGTTGCAGGAGAAATTAAGATCATGGTTTCGGTTTAAAGCAAGTTGTGATAACAATGCCTTAAAGTGCTCCCAAAAAAAGTTGATTCTGAAAACCCTAAAATACCAGAAATTCTGTGTTGAGATCTACTATCAAACTACGTTCAAAATTATATTTTTACGAAACGTTGTTAGCGAAAAACTCAACTGGATCTTGGTTTAGCAACTGCCAGATTGTTTGAAGAATATTTAATGCATTTTTCACACTTTTTATGGGCGAGCTGCTGACAAATAATAATTTAAATCCCTTGCATAAACATGTATCTTGTGATGAGATCTACTATCAAACTACGTTCAAAATTTTTTATTTACGAAACGTTGTTAGCGAAAAACTCATCTAAACTTTGTTTTAGCAACTGCTGGATCGCAAGAAAAATGAATAGTTAATTTCCAACTTTATAAGCTAGTTGCGCTGAATGACCCAATCTATGCTTAATATTTGCTTGTGCTGAGATCTACTATCAAACTACGTTCAAAATTTTCATTTACGAAACGTTGTTAGCGAAAAACTCATCTAAATTTTGTTTTAGCAACTGCTGGATCGCAAGAAAAATGAATAGTTCATTTCACACTTTATAAGCTAGTTGCACTGAATGACCCAATCTATGCTTAATATTTGCTTGTGCTGAGATCTACTATCAAACTACGTTCAAAATTTTCATTTAAGAAACGTTGTTAGCGAAAAACTCAACTTTTGTTTTAGTCTTGCAACCGCTGTAGTACGAAAAACTGATGGTATATTTTCCGCAATTTGATTGGGTTGCTTTTACTATCGGCGATCAATGTCAGATGTTAGATTAATGTAGTTTCTAGCATGGAGCGTGAGCTGTTAAAAAAGCGTAGATCGGTATCGGTTTACGATGAATAAAGATAGGAATTGGAATCGGAATTGCTACCATATTACCATTTCCATCCTTTTGTCATAAACTTGTTTTAGAATTCAGCCATTTGGCTTGGCCCAGCTAGGCTTCATTAATTCTGGCTTCAATGCCGGCAGACTTTTCGAGTGCCAGATGGAAATGAAAATGGGATGCGGTGATGTCGGTGGGAGGGGTAGGGGGAGCGGGATAATAACAATATAAAGGATGTCGGGCGATGTCGGTCCCCTTTTTCTAAGCACGCGCCAGACGGCAAAAGGTGAGCCCCGGGAGAACCGAAGCGGACCGGTTTGCTTTGCGGGAAGGTAGGAGGATGAGGGAGAGGGTCCTGTAGGCCGGCCGGTCCGTGTTTTTTGGGGTTGCAATCAACCCCTAAACTAAGCCGATCCCCCCTCTCCACTCTGTGTGCAATGTGCGCTGGTGTTTGCAGCAGTCTCCCTCCATTTTGTCGTCCTGCCGGCAGATGTTGGATCACAACTGTCGTCCCCCGTCCCTGCTTTCGTTTTGGGCTCAGCACAGGAAGTGCCGCCAAAGTCTGGAGCCCTCTGCTTCAGAGTAATGAAAATTCTTGGCCAGCGACAGGGAGATGGAGAGAGCTCTGAACTTGGGAAGAACCATAATGGGGCTGCTTTCAAGACTTTTGTTCTGGGTAGTACAGCGGTACATGTATGCGTGTGTGTGTGTGTGTTCTGCTGTGCAAAAGTCAAAAGAAAAACCGGTTCGGCAGAATGTACAAGAACTGTGCCATTTCGAAAAACGAAACGGAGGAGCGGGTGGTCGCCCCGTTCTCGGCTGGCAAGTCGAGTTTTGTGTGTTGGTTTAGAGATCCGAGATCCGATCCGATCCGATCGTCGCTTGGCAGAAAAACCAGTTTAAGAAACTCATTTCATTTCATTTCACATCGCTGCCAGAAAAATTGCCAACACACACACTGGGCCGCCAGAAAAACAAATTTAAAATGGAAATAACTTAAGAATAAGGAGGGGGAGAAAGAGTGACAGAGAGAGAGCGAGGGCCACGGGAAAAAGAGTGTATGTGGAGGCCAAGAACAAATATAAAACTTCCCTCACAAGATTTGCATAAAGTGGAATCTTTTTCTGCTCGAACGCATACTCACACACGCACCTACACATGTGTGCGTTTGTGAGACATCAAATTTGTATATTTACGACGTAAAAATAAACTCGACGACGACTCGACGACTCTCGCACTGACTTTCAATAATTTAATTTCTGGCAGCTGAAAATGTTGCTGAATAGCAACGCAGAACCATCAACCAACACACACACACACACACACACCATTGAAACTCTGGCGGTTCGAAGCCCAAAAAACGCAAAACTGGGGGAAAAACACCTATGAAAACCCCACGTAGGCCAACGCTCGTCCGTCCGTCGCTCATTTTATTTTTATTTATTTGTACACCCTTTCTGCCCGTCGCCTTTCTGTTTTCCCCGCTCTGCACATGTAGCAGCAAGCAGGCTGCAAGCGAAGATTGAGAAAAGCCAAGTCAAGTGTGCAATGTGCGAGGTCTGAATCTGAGTCAACATCGGATCGTGCGGGTAACCACCGAAAATAGGATTAGTTATTATAATTTCATGGAAAGAAGCTGCGTTTTTTCCCAGCTGGAGTGCCAACGAATAGCACAATGTCTGCTTTTGAACGCATTGTTTATCATTGCACTACAATATAATGAAACGTGGATATTCTTATTTAATAAAAAAAACTATTACTAATAAATCTTGTGATCAAAGTTTTAGCCACTCTATACGTAATACTTGAAAACGAAGAATTGCAATGTATTGAAACATAGCGTTTTCCATTTCCACGCTTCTTTTCCTTTTCTTTCCTTTTCCGCTTCGCTCGGTTCTGTTCGGCCGCAGAAAATGTCGTTTTGCCATTAAAGCAGCGAAAAATGTATAAAAACAACCAAAGCAAAAAAAGTCAACCACAAAACTTGTTTTCTCGAAAAGCTATTTAAAGTGAATGTTAAGGGCTTGTTATGCGCGAATGTATCTGTATCTGTATCTGTGAACGTATCTGCGAGTATTATACATTCGTGTGGGAGCGGAGGAAGTCGGTGCTTTGGTGAGGCTATCTATATCTATCATGGGCACCAATGTAGATCTGCCCCGCTGATGATGTCGTTTATTCTTTTTTTTTCTAGATTTGTTGGGCACGCTGCTTTGGTTGGTTTTTTTTTTGGGGTTTGTTTGAAGGGCATTACAACGACTGGAAGTTATGGAAGTTAACGATAAAAAAAAAACGGATTGATTGTTCAACGGTGCCGTAAAACTAGAAAGGGGATCTTTCGAAAGACTACTTACTGAATAGTTATGTTACAAGCTTAATACTTCAATTTATTCAGCTTCAATAAACTTAAGACCTAAGCTATCACAATTAAATCCAACTATATATTATTTTAGTTATAGTTTGTAAAATCACAAATTAAGTTAATTAGTTTCTTCTTATAAAAGGCGTTCTTCCATATTTAGAAGTATTTAAAATGAAGCCAACTACGTGAAAAACTTCCTTTAGAAAAGCCATATTAGTTTAACAATTTGGATTTACCCACCCAAAACTTGTTAAATACACTGGCCAATTCAAGTGAAAGTGAAAAAAGTGAGCCACCGAAAATAATCAACAATAAACCGCGAAATAAAACGCACAAAAGTTCAATGAACTTTTTTGCTAATGGCCACAAAGCGAATAAGTAATCAAAACTAACAAAAATAAAAGTCGGCCAAAGAGCAGGCTACAAAAACGGCCGCTCATTATTTCCCTGCCTTCTTTTTATTTTTTTTTTTCTATATTTTTGCTGTTTACTGTAAGACAAGAACATTAAAAATAGTGGATGGATAATAAAAAAAGTGCGACACATATTTTATTTTTTTGCACGTGCGTGTGTAGGTCAGAAATTCGATGCAAGGTCACGGTGTTTTAGAACGAAAAAAATTGATGACTTGAAAGAAATGTACAAGTTTAAATTGTAAACAAAGAATTAAGGCAAGAAACCAAAGAGAAAAATACAGTTTCTGCTTTTCTACACTTGTTGCGCAAAAGCTTTTTTTATATCTCATTTATTATTGTTATTATTCTGCACATGTGCGTAGAATGTAAACAAATGAAACTTTTGCAAAAGTCGCAAGTGAAATTTGGCAACGCCGCTGCAGTCCCATATAAAAAGATTAGGCGACACGAAAATATGAAAAATGGAAATGTGTAAACGTGTCGAAAAGAAAACAACAAAAGCGGCGTAGCAGAAGTGTAGCACAAAGTGGAAACAAAAATATGTGGCGACTGCTCTCTCTCCCCTTCCCACTCCCCCACCGACATCTCTTGCTGAGCCGTCTGGCTCTCCCAATTTTCTAAGTGTGTGTAAAAAGTGCAGAGAGGAAATTTCACGCTTGTTGTTTTTGTTTTTCGTGAACAAACATAAAAACGGATGAGGGAGTATGACAAAATGAGCGGGAGAGAAAGAAAAGGGGAGCCAAAAGAGCGAGAGAGCCTAGCATTGAACAAAATATTTTATGTGTGGGGGAAAAACCAAGATGGCGGCCACCAAGACTTTGGGAATCTATCGAAATGAAAAACGTGCTTTTTTCTAGGAGTTTAGAATAGAAATCAATTAACTTAACTCGCTCTTGACAATCTTTGTGTTTACTAATCACAAATTTTAACAAGCTTCTCTTCTCCACAATCAGTAATGAAAAGCTTATATAACTTTCCAACACACACACACACACACTCACACACACATATGTACACGTGTATTTGTTGAAAACATTTTCACTGCAACACTTGACCTCATTTGCATGGAAAGTGAGCCACTGGCAGTGTGTGCGTGTGTGAAAATTAATGAAAACCGCCCGTCATTTACTTCAGCGTTGCATTTTGTGGGAAAGCTCTCCCTCTCCCGTTCTGTCTGTGCCTGTCTCTTTTCGTGCACTGGTGAAAAGCTTTCTCCCGAGAAGTCAGCATAGGGAAAAATCGATAGAATCACCACTGGAAGTATCGATTCGATATGCAAAAACACACACAATCTCAGCAAATAATTGCCAGGTACAGTTCAAATGCAAGTTCTTATTGTATATTATTAAGCGGTAGTTTCAACATTATTGATCAATTTTATATACACACCGAAATAGAATCACAGGCAGCACGTAGTCGTCAATAAACTTTGCACATATCAAATTTTGGTGTTGCTTTTCCAAGCCATATATATATGGTAAAATATATATAATACTAATACACACACACACGATAACGCGACGGGGGGAAAAGCAATAAAGTTGAATTTATTTTTACTGTATGTGATGGGGCCCTGTATGCATGTGTATGTATTTTCCTTTCCCGCTGCCGTGGAGAGCAGAAAGAAAAGAGTAGGCAGCAGCAACAACGCACCACACACTGAAAATTGCGGACGCGCGAAGCCACTGAAGAAAAACTGACGACTGACGCGACTTTCCGCTGGCGCTCGAAAAAACGAAAGGTGCCCAAAAGCAGAGACCCCGAAGAGCGCCGAGAGAGTTGGAAACGAAGCCGAAGCGAAACCCGAAGAGTGCGAATGAGAGTGTGAGTTCGAAAAATGAGTTGACGTCGCCTGTTTGCCTCCCCTCTTCATACGTGTGCTTTTTGTATGCTTGGCGCGCAGAGTTGCCAATTTACAGGAAAAGATCGACAAATTTGGGGGAGGTAAGGAAAAAGGACACATCATAGAAGATAATTATCTATTATCCATCCCTTAGTTCAGCAGTTTACAAAAACGTTTTAACTAACAGCTAAAATATTTGCAAAATCAACAAAGTATACATTGAACTATTGATATTAGGTAAAGAATTGAGTAAGTTTTACCTTTAAATTAGGTTTGTCATTTAAAATTCAAGATCACGCGGACGTTAAGTTCTCAAATAATATGCAAAGATTTTTTAATTCCACTATGCTTAAAGCCAGTCTAAAAAAATAAACCACCATGACATCTGTGCTATTTTAAAAATGACTAATGATGGAAACGATAATGTTAAATATAATTAGAGAAAGAAAATATTAAGTGAATATTAATAATACAGAATTTTGACTTGCTTAGTCTCTAGGTGGTAATTAGTATTTGGCATTACGACTTACACGTGAGTCGTACGTACTAATTAATAAAGTTGTTTGATAGAACCTTGTATGCTGCAAGTGACAACGAATGAGGCTGGCAACTCTGATTGCACATACATATGTGGCGGAGTTCGAAAATATCATTCGCAGTTGGTATTGTGTTTGTTTCCCACCAAGGGGCGAGATTTTGTTGTTGCTTTAGCTTTTGGTTGCTCGATTTTTGTTTTTTTTTTCGCAGCAAAGCGAAGCCATAATGTTCGAAATGGTAAAAATTACCGTTGCCGAGCAAGCTCTCTCTCTCTCTCTCCCGCTCCGACACCTCTCTTCCTTTCGCGCTGCAGCTGTTTAAGGGTGTGCGAGGGGGATGCAAGATGGTCTCGGCTTGTGTGTGTGCGTGTGCAATGCATTTCCCACTAAAAAGCGCAAATTATATTTTGTGCACTCTCCAAACGTTTTTATGATCGGCGTTGATTTATTTTTGGCTTCCAGCATGACTTCATCGCCGCGCGTTTTCTCTCTAATTTCTGTGTACAAATTATGTGTACCTAAATATGTACCTTAATTTTTAACGGTTTCATCGGGTTTTCGGCTGGAAAATTAACATTCCTGTGCGAAATTCTACACGCACGCCAAATGCTCTAACCAATACTAATTGATGCGAGGAGTGTCTCTGTGGCCAAAACATAAATTCTACAGATCTTTTCAGCGGCTACAGTGTGTACATGTGAAGTGAACGTATGGAGATGATAGTCCCCGCATAACATCACGTCGTTTGACAATCGCTCACCTGAATTTCCATTGGAGTTTTCATGGCAACTCGGTCACGTTCCCTTTCTCTCTCCCTCTCTCTCTTTCTCACACGTCGCACAGGAGAGGGGAAAACACTCACAAACACCTATGAATTATTATCTATTTCGTCTCTTTGCAAATGCAGTTGAACTTTAATTACAACAAATTATAGTTATGCACTCAACACAAAAACATATTTTACATCACATTGTAGTTTTTTCCGAATGTGTTTTTCCAATCAGTACTCCGCTTGAATTTATGCAATCCGCGCTGCTTTTTAAGCTACTAACAATTTTATCCTGATTTTTTATGTGGGTGGGAAAGCAACGAGAATTTAACGAGCGGAGCGACGACGATTTTATTCCTGAGAGTTGCCGTTTGTTACTGAAAAATCGCTGCAAAAAAGTTCGAATAAAAGTCGAAAAAAGAAATAGGCATTGCGTGTGTGTGTTTGTGTGAGCACGAAGTTTCTGCTTTTGTTGTTCTTTCTGCTGCATTCGAAAAACCGAAGATCGTTCGTGCGCTAGAACAAGTGAGTGCGAGCGGGATGGGGACACTCCACGATACAGTTGATTGCTTTTTGCAACTGTCTGCTTGGAAAAAAGCGTTTTACGGGGAAACGAGGGGAAGAAAAGAAAGAAGAAGGGGTGGTGGCAAAAGGAAGTCGCGCTAAATGAAAAGGCAAAGAAAATGTGGTTTTTTCGGTTGGTACATAAGAAAATATGGCATATGCATGGAGTTCTATGTACATACATACATATCTACGTACAAAGCTTTGTTGATCGCAAAATAAAACGTACAGTGTATGGAAAATGCTGGAAAAAGTTTTGTGATACTTACATACATATGTACATATTTTAATCATCGATAATTCGAGTTTTAAGTTATATGTCATATGTTTGTAATGACATATGTATGTATACCTTCATATGTATGTAAATCATTTCTCAATATTTAGGTTGATTAATCATAATCATATATAAATTTAGATGATATTGTAAATCATTACTTAAATAAATATGCACAAAAAATTTAACAAATTATGCAATTTCATGGTCGTAAGAAACACATATTTACATATGCACTTAATTAGTAATTAGAATTTAAAATATCAAGACCAACTCTTGGGGAAACAATATTTACATACATATTTTTCAATTTGTCTCTAAATAAACATTTTTTTAAGAAGCTCACTAGCTACGTAAAATGATCTCACCATGGATGCAGAAATTAAAATTTGTAAATACATAAAAGCTAAATTAGGTAATTTTACTACAAATGAAATAAATGCTATTAGCTGAAGAAGATAATTCACCAGACACCTGTCATTATTTTTAGCGAGGCAATTAAAATTCCCGGCTGGCCAGTAGAAAGGTGTCAAGAAAAGATTAAACTTTCAATTTATGGTTCCACTCCTTTTTTTTGCATTTTGCCATTTTGCATATCTGTTTGTTTTGCCAATTGCTACTTTCTAATAAAATCGTCAATGTACACGGCATACATACATACATTCGTATAAATCTTTGCCCATTTTTTTTTACCACCGTCTTGCATTAGCAATTGCCAAAACTTGATTTTGATGCTTAAATATAAATAATTACTTGATTTGAGCAAATATATGTACATACATACATATGTACATACATATGCATGTATAAAAAAGTCAGCACAAGACCATAATTACACGAAAAACAAGAACAACAATAATGCTTTTACACGGCGACAAATATGGGTTTTACTTAATAAAAATATTTTTACTAGGAAGTAGAATTTTAATTTTATTTCATTTCATTTTCATTTATTAAGTTAAGTATGTATGTACATACATATGTATGTACATTAATAAAAATAATGAAATATTTTGTAGGAAGATATGCACATAGTGTCATCGGACTTATTTGGGGATTCATGTAAATTAAAGATCAAACAACCGAATTCGAACGATGTATGTATATTTTATTGCTTTATTATCATTATTTTTAAAACATTTTTGGCAACATAAAAGTAACTTCTAGATCCATTTGTTTCTGATATCTATTAATTAATAGGCCATGAAAACAAACACAGAACTCGTTGGAACGGGAAAGGTGGTTTAAAAGATCTTTCATTAATTTTTTGTTGCAGTGTAGCGTTGCCGACGGCGACGCCCGCGCAGCAGCTTAAAAAGCTGCGCTCAAAGAAATTAACAATAAAAGTTGGAAATTTTGTTCAACGCTTTTTGTTTATTTTTTAATGCTTTTTTTGTTGCCTCTTGAATGACGAAGAAAATATTCGCCGAGCGAAGAAGAAGCAGAGGAACAAGAGTTCCAAAACTCGTTTGGCATTCGAAATTCCAGTGTTCGTGTGCATGTTTGTGTGTGTGCCTTGTATTTTTGGCAACACTTCTACGCTGCTGTTTTTGTTGTTGGTTTGCCGCCTGGCAAAGTGAAAATTTATGCCGCACCCCGCTCAAAAAAGTAAAACACGACAAAAAAACACAAAAAACTGGAGTCTGTGATTTCACACAACACACCAAAATTCGAAGCCATTTCCAAGCCAAGTCAAGCCGCCAGCAAATAACCAAAAGTCAATATGTAATTGAAATTTTTTCCGCCTTTGCTTTTGCTCAACAATTTTCGTCGAACACATTTTTGTGGCTTTTCTTTCCACACACTTCGTTGTTTGCCCATGTATGTGTGTTTGTTTGTCTGTGTGCGTTTGGTTGCTATTTTTGATTTCCATTATGATTTCGCGCCGCTCTTTTCACAGCTCCCAATTCCAATACCAATTCCAATTCTGATTCGAATTTTTGAGCTTCGCTTCGTTTTCATTTCGAACTCGAACTCGAAACAGAAAATAGAATTAGCATGTGTCCCTTTCTCTATCGCCCTCTATCTCTCTCGCTCACTCTCTTCAGAGCAATTTTCGCGCAGAGGAAAAAATTCCAAGATAAGCTTTTTTATGCTTTTAATGACTTTGATCGTGTTAGACCTTAACTAAAAAATGCAACATTTCTACAGCCCGAATTCAATGATATTTTGTACTTGGAGTTACGAATAAAATTACAAAGTTGTATATTAAAGCAGACTCATCACCCCGCTAAAAAAGTAATTCATCTTGCGGTTGGCCTATTGAACTTTTTCCCAGTGTATGGGTGATGGATGGCCTGTGCTTTTCTAAAAACGCTCGCTCGCAATCGGGAAAGAACCCCGTAAGCCCCCGTTGCTCAGCTTCCCGGTCCGAAAAAAACTGAGGGGAGCACAAAAATTGAGGCTGCCAAAAATATTTGTTGTTAATGGAACTTTCTGGTTTTCTTTCGCTTGCAAATCGAAATTCTTTTCTTCTTATGCTCATTACTTTTTGGGTCACAGAGAGCGAAGGAGATACGCAGATGGAATTGGCAACAATAGCGACTTAATCCGAGTGAAAGGAAGCCAAACTCCCCCTGAAAATACCCGACATCATCACCATCACCATCATCATCATCGCTATCGGATTGCCAACTGCGCACATTTCCACTCCCGATCCGCCCAAGACCATCGATTTTCCAACCCTACACGAAAACCCATCGACCCATAGAGAACTGGAGTGGAACGAAGCTTTCCATACCCCGCACATCTGATGCTTTTGCGTTGGCATTGTGCAGATATAATCCGAACTCGATGCTGCTGATAAACTTAGGGATTAGCCTGGGAATGTGAGACTGCAGCTTTTGAAACCATTTGTGGGCTCTTTGTCATATCATGATCATATAGTAGTTGCTTTAATCCTAAAGTTCCCACTCTTGGTACATCATATACTAGATGGTTTCATATAAAAACCCTGAAAATTGCTCATAACTATGTACATACATATGTATAACCAGGAACTATTTTCTTTCAAATCGGCAGTATAGTTCCAGAACAACATGACCTACAGATAAGATTATGGTGTTGCAGGTTATCTTACATTTCCTGGTGTTGTTTGCTTCAACGAAAACCGACAAATTTACAAGAATAAAGAACTATTTCATGAACTTTTGACTTCTCAATGTGAACTTATTTACTTATGTAAGGTATTTATCTTTTTATGTATTTAGTGAGTATATTTATATATTACCCTAACTAATTGAAACTCATGCTGCTGAGAAGATTAAGTAGCACATACATATGTATGTATGTGGACCAAATGCTTTGGCAAAACAAAGCAACCAAATTCGCTATACTTAAGCTAGGCCCGAAAATAGCCAAGTCCTGGGAAAACTCCCCCCTGCTCCTTTTTGTGGCAGCAAGGACGCGTTGTGAGGGGTGGGAGGATGCCCGAGGGGGTGCAGGCGAGGCGAAGGGAGGGTGGTAGGGTGGTCGGTTGGTCGTTTGGTCGGGTGGCTGTCTGGTAACGACAGGCGTTGCATAGCCCAGAAATCGAGCGGCAGCCAAGCATGATCCCCTCCGAGCACAGTTGCAACCCTATAGACCTCCATCCCTTCGAGCGGATGTTGCCGGCGCTCCCTCCCCGTCTGCGTCCCCCTCTCCGTCCGCTCCCCTTGTCCTTTTCCCATTTCCTTTGGGGGGTTGCTCGGAGCAAAGAGCTTTTTGAGCTCGCTGTCAGGACCAAAAACCAACCCCTAAAACCGCGAGCACGGTGACGGGGGGGGAGCGACCGTCAGATCACAAGCGGATGGTCGGCGGGTGGTCGGTCGGTCTCGAGTTCGGGAGGGTGCGAGGGTGGCACTGTCCTTTTTCCTTTCGGGGTGGAAATGCGAACGCACACACTCAGCAGATCCTGCCGCCAGGGGTTGGTGGTCCCACTTCGTCCCCCCTTTTTATTGCGTTTGTGCAAAAACGAAGCGAACCTAACCGAAGCTGAACTGAACGTCAGCTGCGATCTCACAGGGGACTTGCCACTTGGCGAAAAGAAAAAACTGTTGAGTTGCATTCATCCCCTACACGGCGAATTAATCATGTCCTTGAAAGCGAGAAAATGCTACAACTTCGTCTAATGCTCGGGATTAAATTGTTTATCCGGCAGCATGGATAAATATCAACAACAAACAAACAGTTTCCCTTACAAGTATTAAGTTTGTATTTAGACTGTTCAATGTACTAGTTGAGTTGTTTACATCTGTTTAATTATTTTCATTGTAGCAATCAAATATTTCATTAAAGGCAAATGTTATCTCATGAAGTTATTATGATAATAACATTTGCAAAAATCTATTTTTTTTTATATTTAGAACTTGCTAACGCGTACTTTCTATGGACCATTATGCTGAAGTTATATTCTTTAATTTTGTAAAACTTTCTAGGTGTAAAGCTAATATTCTTCCGATCTTTACGATGATTGCTGGCATAATGGAAAGCTGTTCACTTGGATATAAGCCACATGTGCATTTACAGGTTTCCAAGTTTTACGATCCGTGGAGGCAAAATGAAAACATCCACAGATGGGCACTAAAATAGGTTACCGATCGCCCCTTTTGTTGCTCAGTGTGGAAACCGGGTGCATTGGATCCAGCTGTAGGATCCAGTTCCCCAAGGGTTGCATTCGTCGATTTTCCCGCCCTCCCCAAGCAGAAAAAAAGGGACACAAAAAGGAAAAGGAAAAAAACAGTGAAACCCAACAGCTGCAGATCAGGATCTGGGATCTGGGATCTGGGAGAAAAACCACCCCTAAGTATGCATTATGCACACGATCGCTGCACGCTCCCCTGATCAACTTGATCGATCAATTCCATGCCCTTCCCTTTCCCTCCCTTCCCTTCCCTGCCCACATTCCCATTCCACCCTTGGCCGCACGAACGAGCACACACACAGATACTCACCCATACGGAGGCAATGGGGTCGCCACTCAACTCCATTAAATTCAATTGACAAAAGGAAATGAACATGAGCATGCAAAAAGCGAAAAGCAAAAAAAAAACACACACACAAACACATCCACGAGCAACGAAAAACAAATGCACGTATGATATACACGAAAAACAGATTAATGGAGGAACAGCACACAACACAACAATGGGCAGTAGGGGCGCATAGAATGGGAAAACTCAAGGCACTTTCGGGGGGTTCCTGCTCGCTTCTGGATGGGATCGGTGACGCGGGAGCCCAAACGCCGCACATCTGCTCTCGGCTTCGAGGCTTCTCCGCTCCTCGGCTCCTCGGTTTCCGATGGGTTGCATGTGCGGATGTGGATGTGGATGGGGATGCGGATGGGCATGGGGATGGAAATGGGGATGGGGTGAGTCTACTGTATGTTCTTGTGGCTTCTACTACACAAATTGTGGCCATGTTGCGCCCCCCCGCTGGCTTCGCCTTTTGCATCCGCAATTTGCATTCGCATGTGAATTTCATCCGTGGGGGAAGCAAACAAGGCGATTACGATCCAAAAGTGATCGATCTTGAGCTACCCTTAACATGGTAATAACATGGTATAATAACACATTTAGCTTACATTGTCCTTCAAATATTGGAATTTGTACAAGAATCTGACTGTTTGTCTTATTTTAGATATGCTATATAATACCATCAATCCATTTTATATAATTTCCAAGTGATCTTGGAAACCAATTATCAAGCGATCAAACCAAATACTATGTATATTATAAATCTTCATATGGGCACAAAAAGTGTGAACTTATAGCTCTAACAAAACAAAGACTTTGAAGTTCTGATCAATGATTGATTAGTGATTAAGTGTAGAAAAGTATGTATATATTAACAAGGAAGTGCATAGCCTTTTCCATGCTTTTCAAATAATAAATATCACTCTCAGTTTGGATTTCCCATTAATGACGAAAGCTCTATGAAAATGTAAGTAGATGATCGAAGTTGAGGGCTACTGTATGATGTATTTAGCTCTTTTGCAACATGCACATTTAAACCCAAATATTCTGGCTTTATTGTAAAAATGATTAAGGCATTTAGCTTATATATTTTCTGAAAGCTAGAGAAACTTTAGTTTCACATTTTTAGGCGTGATGACGCCATTTGCTGGGCACGTTTGCACCGCGACTCCTTCAAGGTTAGCCCTCTTTTTGTGGCCCGGGGTGTAGAGTTGGCGTCCCACGCATTTTGCTCGCTCCCCTTTGCATTTTCTTCGTCGGCTGTCTTGTTTGTCACTGTGTGTGTGTGTGAGTGGGTGTGTGTGTGTGTGTTTGCATGTAAATGAGTTTCGAGCACAATACGAAAATAAACATTTTTTGTTCTTGCACTTTTTGTTTTCCCCGTGCAATTTCTGTGGCTAAAATTAAACGCGAAAAAGGAATTTGTATGGAACAGCTGTATTCGCCATTCCGCGGAATGGAAGTGAAGTGGAAGCCCAAGAAAACGAGAAGATGGAGGTGGGAAAACAAGGTAAAAACCCAGCATACTCATGCACTCAATCAGTGACTCACACATATCTGCGTTTTAACATGGCTTATTCGAGAAAAGTGCCACGGAAATCGAGTTAAATGCTTGCTTAACCCTTTTTTGCATAGCAATGTATTGGAACTATAAACTTTCAATTGAATAGAAAAAATCGTGTTCAGAATAAAATGTTTGAGTAGTATTTATTGTCCTGTTCTTAAAGGATATTTAAATTAGTGTCAGAGTCTAAATAGATGTGTTTAAAAAGTAAATATAATAACTACAAATAATATCTCACTAATCTTTTTCATTGACTTTTTATGAGTATAATGCAAACTTTATATGGGTTAAAAGAAATTTGGTTAAGTCTAGAGATCTCCAGAGTTTGGCATTTAAAAAGATTGACAGACTTGAGGTGCGGCTCAAGTTTTCACTTCACCTCAGCTTCGGAAATGGAAAAAAATGTTGCCAAAAAAAGCAGCAGAAAACTGAAGGCAAACAAGTTTTTAGGTTTTTCGATCTTTGGCCACAGCTTCCAATTTTCATGATGTCAGCCAATTCTTCGCCAATTTTAGAGTATATCTAGAGTAAAGCTCCTTGCATGAAAACAACATTTATTAGAAAAATATACTTCATAAAGTAAAATACAAGAATTTAATTTATAGTGAAATTAAATCAATAGGTGCCAGAAAAACCTACTTACTTAAAATTATTTATTTAATTCAGCTAATGGCCAATTTCTCGCGTTTCTTCGTTCCGCTAATTATGCGAAGAATTTTGGGATGCGCAATTATAGTTTCCAAATTATGACTGTTGCGGCTGCGGTTTTTTGATGAAACACGGTTATCGTAAGCACTTATTTTCGTACATGCTGAAAATCAAGTTTTGGCAATTGTTTTGGTAACAAAGAAACACCAAAGGAAAAAAAACAAAAGCCGCGAATAAAAGTTAATTACATATAAAAAAGATTTATACACACATAGAAAGTTGCATGCAAAAGGAAAAAAACAGCATGTTTAAAAATTATTTTGATGTTGAGCTTTTGGCGATCCCGAGCTATGGGATACATGAACACGTACAGTGGAGCTACCATAAATAGGACTTGAAAAATTTGTTGAATAACCGTTAGGCAAAGATCAAATTGCCTAAATAAGATCGTGATCAAAACTTTGAAATACATTTTCTTTAAATTTTCTAAGTTGGGTTAGAAAAGTATTAGGTATTCAATTTAAACATTTTCGGGCTAACAATGAATACTGTTAAATAAGGGTAATTGCAATTATGATTCCAAAATATCAGAATAAATCAATTTTATTGAAGAAAATAAGCTCTTTGTCATAATATTTTCAAAGAAAGATCATGTATCGTATCGTCTCATAATAGAGAAACCTATTATAATGGATCACAAGATCTACATAAAAAGTTCGGTTTTCAGGGCGTTACGTTTAGGGGAGTTGGACTGCTGTCCAGACATGTGAGTGTGTGTTGTACATTTTTGGAGATGGGTGTGGGCGCCTCACCGATTCGCCCCGAGGGCGCATCAGCGAAAAGTAATGCTTTGAAATGGAATACACGGCCAGACAATAAAGTAAATTTCACGTTGTCATGTCGGCCCACAAAACCTACAAAGCAACAACAAGAGGCAGTGGTAGGAACAGCCAAATGGTGAAACCCAAACCCAAAAAGTTCACTTCGGTTCGTTACAATGCGCCGATGATGACGATGATGATGATGATGATCCCCGAAGCCGAGACCATTTCCACCCCAAAAGAGGTCACTTTCAGGGGGGTTTCAGGTTTTAGGGGTCGGGTGGCTGGTGGCGGGAGGGAACATCGATTGCGGCAAATAGAGCTTCAGGGCCAGCGAGCAGAAAACTACCCTGAAAATAACGTTAAATGAGAGGCGTACGCAATCCCGCTATTCCAATTCCACATTCCACGCAACAACAACAAGCGAGCCCCAGATCGAAGGGATAAATGCGTGCGCTCTCTCTAACGCTCTCTCTCTCTATCTCTCTAACCCCCCTACGGCGCCTCTCTTTTTTCGGGGGAGTGACACAGAGCACGAGATCCACACGAGCCAAAATCGTGCCAAATGGGGGAGAGAAAGCACGGGGGGATTGACAAAGAGAGTACCAGAGGGAGAGAGTAAACAAATGCGAGAGAGAGAGTCCGTGCCAAAGCGCCACGAAGTATGCTCATGTTTTGCGCTCTCATTTTCACCTTTTGCCTTGGAGCGTCTTTACTTTTCACTTGTGTTGCCAGGCGAGCTTTGCGCTTAAGAAGGTGGAAGGAGGGACGAGGATGGAGGCGAAGGTAAAGAGATGGAAAAGGAGAAGGATTTGTTTGAAGGAGCATTAGCTCATATGCTTAAAAATGGCTACTTTGTGGATGAAATGAACTCAGCTTTATAAATATTTAGAGTTTATGAATTATTATTATTATTTTATCTAGTACTAGCTTAAATGGATTAGGTTTATTGATCTACTAATATTATATTAACCAGAGTTATTGTATTTTATTTTTCATAATATTTTATTTTTTTCATTAGATTTTATAGTTATAGTTTTATACTTAATTTTAATAGGTATATTATCTTTTTGACCATAACTGTTTAAAGCACGTACATATGTATGTATAAGATTGAAATGGAGACTTTCGTATTCATAAACCAACTTTAAGGCACAGCTAATTTGTTGCCGCAATTAAATTGCACCGACTATTAAATCTGCAAAATTGCAAACTGTTGGTAACTCTTTACCAAAGTTTAAGCGTTATGTCATAGCCGAGGTAAAAAAAGGAATATGGAAATGGTGTCACTTTCATGACGAATCCACATGACATGACCTTGGAACTCTCATATTCAAGATGACAGGTTGTTCAAATTATAAAACACAAATTAATATTAACCTTTTTGACTCTTTACATCAGCATTTCTAAGATCTTGAATTAGTTTTATGATAGATATGGTTCTTATGATATAACGTCTTTCAAATCAGCACTGAATAACTAATTAATTAAGAAATCAAACTTTTAGGACTGCCTTCCCTAACAAAACCCCTTTTTCATTGTAGAATATTGGGAATCCAATGCTGATACGTTTCCGAACGATCTTCATTGGGTTGTAAGTGTTTCGATTGGCTTTTAATGCATCGATTGGGGATCACAGCTACTTAAGTTGAGCTGAATATCAAAAAAAGCACTAAAGTGCAACACCTATCGCCACAACTACATATGTACATATGTACTTAGACCCCCACTCATACAAACATACAGACATACATATAGTATGCACATATGCACGTGGATAGTTCTAGAGGCTAGCTCTCTACCTTTCAGTTAAACACACCTGGGCACTGCGGTGTGTGTGTGGGTGTGTGTGTGTGTGCATCCATTGAAGGGCTTCGCTGCGAAAATGAAACACGTCAACAAAAACTGCAACTGGAATCCAGATAGCAAATGCCCAACAAGTGTGGTTGCAATTATATGTCCGTCCATTGACAAAATGAATGAAATATTGCTTAATTACTACTTTTTGGAAAATTTATTCATTTGCTTCGGCTCACCTTTGTTACTTATATTATTAACATTTTTTAAGTACTCAAGACACACGAGGGAATCTGTAAGTTTTGTTTAGGTGAATATAAATTATAAATCTCAGCATATCATTATAATTGATAATTGATTATACGTCTAAATCATAAGTCGAATGCGATCTTACAGCCATTGCCACTCAAGTAGAAACACATTCTTTATTGGATTAGTTTTAAAGTTCATTTTTGGCACGCTTAAATATGTTAAATAATTTAAATATTCATGTGTCTTTGACGCCTCTATACAGGGATCATCCTACAATAAAAAGTATCTTTTATTTTTAATTTATTAATACATACTACTATTTTACTTTCTTTATAAAAGCTTAAACTTTTGACGTTGAGCACTTACAAAAAATACAACTGACTTTCCAAGTCAGCAATGAGTTCCCAACACAGTGCATCATATGTAATCTCAGTTGGCAGTGTTGCAACTACAAGGTGCTATTGCGTTGGCCACCACTGTACTTGCATACGAACTTTTTATCTACGCGTGTGTGCATAAGTTAGTAGGTAAAAAAGTTCTAGGGCAGGTTATAGTTTTAACTATTGCAGTTTTTTTTTGCAAAAACCTCTAAAGTGAACATTAGATAATGAGCGCTAGAGCGCCCACGAAAGAGATAGCGATAGCCGAGGGAGAGAGAGCGATAGGAAGAGAGAGAGAGAGAGAGCTCTACTGATAAATCTAATGTTTGTCATGTGAAGCGAACCGCTTTTCAGGGCCTTGCAATTTTTATGCACTTATGACATGAAATTGCTGTGCACACACTCATAAAAGCTCTTCGACTCCCTCTCCCTCGCGCGCTCTCTCCCTCGCTCCCTCGCTCTCTCGCTTTTCGGCGGAAGGGGTGTCGGCAGGGGTGGCAGAAGGGGCGGGAAAAGGGGTGGCCAAGGGGTGAGTGCATGCGCACCATTCAAGAAATGCATCGCACTTGTCGCCCAACACGCGCACTAATACAACCGCACACACACACACACACGCACACATGCACACACATTTTCTGCCCACAGACTTACATAAACTTTTCCATAGAAAAAAAAAATGTATAAACCTTCCAAATGACGTCAATCGCTCTGTAAATTGTGGCTTTTGTTAACTGGTTGTTGCTGCTGTTGTTGCTGATGCTGTTTTTGTTGTTGTTGCTTCCTTTCCATGCCAAAAACAGAAGTTTTTCGGCTCTTCGAGTGGGATGTTGTATGTATGCCCATTGGCAACGCTTTTATCTGCTTTGGGAGCCCAGTTTGTGGATCATCGACCGTGAAATCAGCGCTATTTATGTTTGTTCGCTCCACCGATCTTTCACAACTCAAATTTCCATCCAAATGCTCCAAAAGTGCTGAAGTAACACTATTGATTCTCACATCGAATGTATTTACTTATTCTTACATGTGCTGATCATCAATTGCATAAAACATTCCAGACCTATAATTCACATGTTTTCAAATAATTAGACATAAATGCGGTAACTAAAGCCCGTTATCAATAGAAAATTGTTTAACAATGCCTCAATTGTCTTTGCAATTTTTATTTGTTTTCAGTACAACTTACAAGTATTCACTTCCTTAACTAGAGTTATTTACTTAATGACACTCAATAATTTTGTTAACGTTACAAAAAAAAGTTTCAAAAACATAACTTTCTATGTGTTTCTGTGGTGAAACTTAGAAGATACGCTTGTCATCCCAGTTTTGATTTAGAACCACTGGCGCCACCTGTGGGCCGCACTTGGCGGTTTTTCTAAGCAGCGCAGAAGGGCAAAAAGCTGACCTTAATATGCATTAATTGTTGCAGCAGCGCGGTTCTAATGCGCTCACTCTCATTTTCCGGCTCCCTCTCTCTTTCTCTCTCTCTCTGCCACTCTCTCGCCTCCTTTCTCACCTTCTCTTTCTCTGTGCATTTTCCATTTACGTGCTTTATGCTTTTTTTGGAGCAGCGCGCCGTTTCCATTTCGATCCCAATTGCCGTTGTTATTGTTGTTGTTGTGGCCTCTTTGTTGTTGTCGCTGTTGCTGTTGATGTTGTTGGTGTGGGGGATCTTTTGTTTTGTTTGTTTGTCCTTCTCTAATTGTGGAACCTGTGCGTGTGTGTGTTTTAGAGATGGCACTGCAAGTCGATGGGACTTTTTTTTGGTGGGCTGTGGAAAGGGGGGGAAGGGGGGATATGTTAAATCAATACTGATTAACTTGGATTACTTTGGGGAGCACAGCGCCCACTTCAATATACATAAATATTTATAGGACCATTGAGTTAAAGCTATCTATGAAAGTTGTTAACGTTAATTGTTAAAGCTAACTTTGACAACAATACATTACAACATAAAAACAAATTAATATTTATATGAACTAGTAGTATTATAGGTTACATTTACATTTATTTTACACAACTTACTTTAACTTAAAGTTTACTTAATTTATAAGCTTTTTTTAATGTAATTTATGTCTTAAACCAATTGTATTTTCCCAATCAATTCATTAAATATGGAAACACTTTAAAGATCCTCTTCAAAAGTTAAAAAATTGTATGTTCTAATACACCGTAAAGTATTTAGCAGTAACGTAAGGATATAAATCATTGTTATGTATTATAAATATTAAATTGTAAGGGTGAGCCTATGTTTTTAATCTATTCTACAGTCTTTTAGATCTTCAGATCTCACGGATCGTCGCAAAAGATTCAGCCTCGTGACACGACAAGTTCACTTAATGCATTCAAAATATTTAAAAATTTGCAGGTGAAGCACATGTTTTGAATATCTTCGGGGCAACAATATTTTGGGATAAGTATACTTATTTATGTATCTTCAGATCTTACGGATCTTCGTGACACGACCAAGTTACACCCGAAACTTAATGCATTAAGAATATTTAAACATGTGAAGGTAAACTGGTCCTGAATATCTTTTACAATATTTTGGGATAAGTATACTTATATATCTCCAGATCTTACGGATCTTCGTGACACGACAAAGTTCCACGCGCCACTCAGTCCGCGGTGCAGGTATAGTGCCTAAGCAAGTGCGATGTGTATGTGTTTGGGTGCATGTAGCATGTTTCGTGGGGCTGGCGAGTGGGGTTATTCGAATGGAGTAGGGTGCGTTCGTGGGTTTGGCGGGGGGCGGGGGCGGGATTTCGGCGGCCTATGTGCGCCTATAATTATATGGCATACGTGTACATATGCAGTGTATGTACTTGTATATGTACTTGGGCATAGCATAGCTGCGTGTTTTTCGGCGGGTAAATAGGTGCACACGTCAATTGCTGGAACGACCTCAATGGGTTGCCCCTTCCAGCCCCCTCCCAGCCCCTTCCAGCCCCCTTGCAAGGCCCACATTCGATCGATTTTTCCGCACTGGAAAATGGGAAAAGCGGGGCAATTAATTTCCCACCCGATCATGCTACAATTATGTGTGTTTGCTGTTGTTGCCGATGTTGTGCTTCACTATTCTATGGCCGCGGAGCTAGAACATGCAATTATTTTAATGTATTCGGCCTTGGGACTCATGAATGTCAATTGGCACGTAAGTTCTCCATTAGCTATTAGCTTTTACCCGCGGCTCCACGCATCCAAATGCAAATCTGTACGTATACAGATACATATCTAGATACATATATAGATACATATGTAGATACATATATAGATACATAAGCTCTATAGTTTACGCTGCAAATCAGTCGTTTTGTATGCTAGCTTCGTTTTTATGGTTTTTTATGGGGGCTAGGCGACTCCCACCCACTCGCACACATTTATACAAATTGAGGCAGCGGAAAAAGTGCAACTCATTTGAATGGTTTCGCCTTCATTATGCAAATACGAGCACTGTTGGTGGCGAATATTTATTTGCTCATTATAAATACATCGAGTTTTCGGCATTTTAGCAATCATGACTTGCACGCACACGAGCATTAAACGGGTTTCTAAACCCCAGTGTAATGATCGAGTTTTTATTTTATACATTTAATTTGAATTCAAAGGAAGTGCGCGCCAACATATCGATCAAACTCAATGCCTATCGATAGTTTCATAGCAACCAGCTTCCGATGAGCTCACTATGTAACTAGGTGGCAGCTCTGCTATGTATGTTACATGTAAAATTTAATTTTAACAATTAAAAAATAATTACAAATGGTTGCAGAAACAGATTTTAGATAAGTACGTAACGCATCTGATTTCTTAACTTGTTTTTGGTGTAATGAAAAACGTTCAACTTTTTATTTCATATTTCAATATGTTTTAATATAACAATTCTACAACCTAAGCAACAAAATCTATTTAACACTGCGAGCTGAAATTGAGGATTTCACATTTCCAAGAATGTTTTAAATGTTTTAAGATACATTATTTAATTAACATAGTCTGTACAATTACCTTATTTTTTAAATATTCGCTTGTTGCGCGCCGAAATCAAAGTCCGTAGCAAAAAAATCAATATAGCAAATACAATAGGTGCAAGCGGGACGACTAGCTGACACAAGTGGCGAAGCAAAGAAGACCCGATAAGGCGATGCCACCTAGTTATAAACTTATCAGAAAATGCATAAATAAATCAGTTTTTAACACAATGGAACATGAAAAAGAATTCAAACTCAATTTAAAAGCAAATAACCCACGGCTTAAAAACAGTAGGCAAGTAGATTTCGGCCTTTAGGCACCTTTTGCTACCTTGCAGCACCTTGCGGCGGTCTGGCAGCGCCACACGAAAATGGCGAACACGAGCACTCCGATGAACGACGAGCTGAAAAAATAATTATTATTTTAAATTCCGTTTTGCCAGCGAAATTCGGTGCGTGCGCGAAAAAGAGTGCGGAAAAGCGCGGTTGGCAAATTTAATCGACGCATTATGAAGCGGTCAAAGTGCGGCGCCAATGCAAATGGTTAGCCAAATGGCAAAAATATGTAGCGACAGCGTGCCAGCCCAGTAAAATCAAATAGAATCAAATTGAAGTTTCTTGCTTTGCGAATTATGAAAAACCAATCGCAATGCGTGTGTGTGTGTACGTGTGGTGCGTGCGCGCGTGTGTTAGTGAGCGAGCGTAGAAGCAGAAGGCGTAGCGCGAAATAAAAATAAAAACCGAACAATAATTGATTTAAAAAAAAAGAAAGAAATAAACGGAAAAAGGCGAACAAACGAAAAACAGCAGAAGCAACAAAAAACACACGAGAAGCAGCTGCAAAAACAACACAAAACTGGCGGTCAATACGCATGCAGTACGATAAAAACACAAAAAAAAGAAACTAGAAGCAACAACAAAAACGCAACGTAACGGGAACTCTTTGACGTATTTCCTCTATTATTATGCAAAAAGGCAGGCGGCAAATTGCAGCAGCAGCGAAAATCAAATATAAATAGCGAAAAGGTAAGGACAGCGGCCCCACAAACTCAACTAAAAATAAGAGGCGAACATATTTGTTGTTTGCAGAGTGCAATAAAATGGGTGCAAATAAACGGGCAATGCAGAAGCTGCAAAATACTGCAAACCTTTCAATTGGTTTCAATTGGCAATGCAATTGTTCAGCATTGCATTTGCATTACACCGCTCTCCAACTCTCTCCCCCAGTCCCTCTCTCACTCTTGCTTACTTTGCGCTCCGTTCTTGCGCTCCCTTCGCCCCTTTTACTTTGCAAAGTTTTGCGACGAACAAGAACAATAATAATCAAAACAAAAATGTTTAAAATCCATTTTCTTTCGCCTCTCCTTCACCCACTCACTCATTTCACAGCGCGCTGTCATTTGTCTTGCGCCTTTGCCTCCCCTCTTCTTCTTCTTCTTCCCGGTGTGCCCCCGCCGTCGGTTGCTCCCCGCCACATGGCTGTCTCGCTCGCTCGCATGCACACCATGCACGGGCGAAGAGGAGACGTAACGAAAACGAAGTTGGTTTGCCTGGAATGCCACAGTGGTCATAAAAGGGTTTGCTAATGGTCACAGTAGGCACAGTGGGATACGTACCAAAAAAGACTGGATTATTTTGTATTATTTTTTATTAAATCAAGTAAAATCTGTAAAAGTTTACCATTTTAAATGTGCTACAGTTTTAGCCATGAAACTATGCAAGGTGCTTAAGCAATTGATTTTGTATTGAATTGTATAAATGTTTACTTGGTTTTCGATTACTAGATTGCTAATAAAATGAACAAAAGTATATTCATTCTTTTTTAAGGATGTCAGTTAAATACGATGCATTTATATTTAATTTAAACTGTTAAAATAATAGTATTATCATATTCATTAATGTTGTAGTATAGATCTAATTAGAACCAATAGGCCGCTCGTAGGTCAGGTAGGGTGTAGACACATAAAGTGCAGTAAAGAAATATTAAAGGGCAAGGAAAAGTGAAAAAGCAATTGCAGAGACTTACAAAAAATACGAACACACATTATCCATTTGCCAAATAAACATGCACAGAGGAAGAGGAAGACGGAAAGTGCAGAAGAAGAGACTCCAAAAGGCGGCAAACCGCTGCATGAGTGTTCGTGAGGGAGATGGCTACAATGGAACGAACAATAGCAGGAAAAAAACAACGTGGAATTGGTCTAGTAAAGTAAGAAGAAGAGCAACAGCAACGGGAACAAACGGACCGCATAATGCGCGATTAATGATAAGTCTCTCTGGGCGAAACGAGGAGAGAGAAAGAGAGCGGGAGAGAGGCCCGCCGATTTTCGAGTGGGTGGCAACACCTATTCTTCCTCTTTCTTACACACCTTTTCTTGCCGCGTTTTGTTTTGATTGCGACTCTTCTGCGAAAACGAAATGCAAATACAGTGGAGCAAAAACTTACAACTTACAACTGTCTATAAGTTAAGAAAAAAAGATGTTTGGAAAGTTCAGCTAATTATTATTTTACCATTTTTCTTAACTGGACTTTGAAAGTTGAAAATAGACATAAACTGTTTATTATAAACAACATTTATTTGAGTATCCACTGTAGTTGTAAATTTGTAATGCAAAAAAAAATCCCTTGAAAATCGGACTTATTGTTCGGCATAAAATTGTGGTTGCATTCTAGCCTCCGCATTGGAAGTTGCAAGCTAAAGTTGCCATCTCTTCTTTCTCCCCCTCTCCCGCTCTTCGCCACTCCATTGCCTCCCATTTTATTTGCACGGCAAGTTGCCTCTTCGAGCATCCTTTCAGCATTCCTATTATTCTTTTTTATGTTCCTTCCTTTTTTTTGACAATGCCCCAACTAGCAAAAACAACTTGCAGCACCACAACGTGCCATTGAAAACGAGAAAGGGAATTCAGTTCGAAAACACAGGTTCCAGATACTCTATCTACTAATTTGAAGTTTTGTTTGAATGCAGGATAGTTTAATAGTGCGATGTATCCAAGAATATGTACTTGTCCAATTAAAAATATATAATTCATAATTCTACCAAATTTCATAATTATTAGTTTCTATATCCTTAATATTGCACTTATTGCATTTTAAAGTTAAATTTTTTAACTGAAATACGTGTTTTATATTGAATACCTAGTGTATATAGAGCCTTTCATTTCTAAATGCCTCTTCATTTGGTTGTAAAATAGTTACTATGTTATCATACCCTTCAAAAGGGCATGCGAAAATGAAGTTTCACTGAAAACTGGTTTCAGTTTCGGTTTTCTTCCTTCGGGCCTGGCCCAACATTTTACATGGAAATGTGCAAAACAAAACAGGCGACATGACCAGCACTAAATAAAGTTCAAATAGTTGCCATTCGTCGAGCTCTCGAGGTTTAAACATAAATACAAATTACGATCGTAACGAATCAAATGTAGATAAAATGTTTATTTAAACCCAATAGTAATTTTGATCGTCGGGCATTGCATTATTATTACACTAATTAGATTGGAAAAGCATTATAAATTTGTACTTTTAAAGATTAAGTTAACAAAAATTCATGTATTTGATACTTAAAAAGCTTATTTTGTATATCAAGGCGTCAAATGCATTAGGATATTCTGATTCAAATCTCTTTAAAGTACCTAAATCTCGGTTTGAAAATCATTAAACATGTTTTTAAGACATGATCCTTTCAATCCTATAGAGATACAACTCAATTCAAACCTTGAACTTAATGGATTTCAAAACTATTTATACATAGTTCAGGGTGCTACATAATTATCATGTGTCTTGTAGGGCATTTACTATTCGACCACGACTCCCACAGCATATTTCTCCTACCTGTCTTCGGCATAGTTTATCCACCCCCCCCCTGCCCGCCCCTCCCCTCCCCTTCCGCCCTACTCCCCGCAACTCGTTGTAAGGCTGTAAGCCTTTAAGTCTGTGAGGCTGCGAGGCTGTAAGGCTCTCGAACACAATGGACCGACTGGCTGCGACTCCTTTTGTGGCGTCTTCAACATGTGGTTGCTGGCGGTTCAGTTGCATCGGGGACGGCAATTCGCCAGGAACTCAGATAGGAGGATGCAGCCAGTGGTCCTTAAAGTCTGTATTGATTGATTTGCCATCCCATCGCATTAAACTGGTGCTTTTCTCGCCTTTCTCGCTTTTCCAGCAGGATACTACTGGATACACACATTTGGCCAGCGTGTTGAGCACGCCAGAAGCATAAACAGAAGTCGGCAACAGGAATTTAGCCAGCAGGCTTCAATCGAATACGACCAGCAGAAACATCAGAAACATCAGAAGCAACAGAAACATCAGAAGCATCAAAATGGCAGCGGTTCGAGGACATCAGTACTTCAGCCTGCGCTGGAACAACTACCAGAACACGATGACGTCAGTGTTCCAGCAGCTGCGCGAGGATCTCTCCTTCGTGGACGTCACCCTGTCCTGCGAGCACGGATCCCTCAAGGCGCACAAGGTATAGTATCTCCATAAACTGGATATACTTCACTATAGAAGCTGAAGCTAATCTAACTCTGTGTTCCCAACTGCAGGTCGTCCTGTCCGCCTGTTCGACGTATTTCCAAAAACTACTGCTCGAGAACCCGTGCAAACATCCCACAATCATCCTGCCCGCCGACATTATCTTCACCGACCTGAAAACCATCATCGATTTTGTTTATCGTGGCGAGATCGACGTCACCGAATCGGAATTGCAGGTGAGTCGATACTAGATGTTTGTTTAGCCAGTGATTCTAAAATAACTTTAGCAAATAACATCACTAGCAAATAAGAACGATTTGTTAGAAGACGTGGAATACATATCAATGCAATACCAAATATGACTTCCAAAGTAATTTCATCTGAACTCAAGATCTCTGTCTAGATCTAAGACTAAGAAACTATATTTATGCATATATTTGTTAATATATTTCCAAATACGATACCATACGATGGAATACCCCTATTCATAAGAATTCGTCTTTTAGCAATGGCGAGCAATCTATATTTATGTATATATTTGTTGATATATTTCCAAATACGATACCATATAATAGTATTCATAGGCTTTTTATTTAGGGACTGCGTTTTGAAGGCGGTATTTATTTATATATTTCTCGCAATTGAAAGGTACCATATGCCATCTGATTTTTTCCGTTTTGTGGATAAGATAACTAAGGGGAAGACTATTTTTGGGAGCTTTCTTATCTGATAATCGTAGATCTTTATCTTTTGTTAAAACCCGAATAAATTGAAATACAAGCGTTAAATCGTACAAATATATCATCTGGAGTTAATATCAGTTGCTGAACAGTGCTACAATATATAAATTCAATTCAAATTGGCTGTTCCCCCGAATCGAGAAGGTAATATTGTTCAAATTCCAGTGGTCATCAGAAATACACTGCACCCACAATTACCACCTGCTAATCGGTTTGTCAACAAACAAAGCAACATCGAACTATCCAGACCACAAAAGTGGTTCTTTTTTAAATTGAACGCACAAATATGAAGGGGTGCCGTATAGCACATATGTGCACAATTACTTTCAGGGTCGTTCTTATCTGGGCAGAGCCCCCACCCCCACCGAAACCCCCCTCTGTCCGAGCTCCCACTTTTCTCCCGCATTTATCTGAGTGCCACCCACCGCAACCGATCTGCTACACTGCGCGAAACACTCTCAAGCGTCTTTTTATTTGAGTCAATATTGATATAAAATTAGTAAATATGCAAAGAATTTGGCATTTCAATTGAATATGTACTAAATTATTACATTGAATATTAAAGCGTGAATCTAAGTAAAACTGTTTTAAATTCATTTATTATGTTTTCACCTGAGATACAGAAATTGTATGCATTCTGAAAGTTATTAGGTTTTTAATGGATAGGCCGATAATCTGTAGATTTCATACTATAATATTATATGTAATACTATTATGTTTATTACATTTTAACATTTACTTGGCAGTAAAGCTATGTGATTTTAGACGAATGATTCTAGGATCCACACCACTTATTTAGGTTATACTCGCCTAAAACAGGGCATATTTTGTTTCCAGTGCAGCAACGTGCCTCGCTTTGTTGCTTTTGCATTTGACGACAACGCCCCATTGTAATTGTCATTTGTGCGCTTCATTAATTCTCGTTGTTCCGATTCGCCCGGACATATAGACATATAGACTATATATATTATATGGAGAACTACACCGTGGAGAGTTTGAGGGGGGAATGTGGCGATAGGGAGGGGATGCACTTGGGGCTTGTTGTTGCCAAAACTGGTAATTAATATTGATTTGCATGCTCCGAGCACCGCAGCTCTACAAGTTGATCGATTTTAGGCCATAATGGGCTGGCAGGTCAAAGGGTTTAGGTTTAACCTTTGGGAAAACTGTGGGAACAGCAAATTGGGCTAATCAATTCCGAAACTAATTGGATCGGTGGGCGAGTCCACTCGGTGTCCTTACAAGTTGCTTATACATTCAAAAGTCAATTAGTATTGATTGACCCATTAAAAATACAATCTAATACTCTAAATCGGTTGCCTTTTGATTTTTGAGATTGTCACTGATAAACTTTTTAATGCTGAAACATAAAAGTTAATTTATTAATTTATTTTGTTGTCAAACAATTTTTTAGACATGAGTAATTGAGTCTGGATAAAAATCTTAGTATTGGTGAAAAACAATCACGAGTCGACATAAAATATTATTAAATCAAGGAAACCCCTTTTCCGAGTATTCGTACATAAGTAAAGAGTAATAAAAAGAAAAACACATTATAACTTGATAATAATGCCCTTAAAACATAACTTTAAACAAAAATCGCATTACTTACACATAATTAATGAAATTAAACATTTATAAACATTTCATCCATTTGAAAGTAAACGAAATGTTAATGCTGTACAGCGGAAATCCGCTGCGCTGTTAAGTGTTAACATTAACTTATTTGAACAGCAACCGCTTAAGCGGGGACAGCAACCGCATTACACTGGCGGCCAACGTGCGACGTTTGCTCGCTTGAGCAAATAGCCGAGCGCTCAACTTGCTTCGCACTCAAGTCGCCGTCGCTGAGAAATAAAAAATTACTCAAGCTGAAAGGGGGCAAGCGAAAACGAAAAAAATAACTCAAACGGCGGTCCATTTCCACCCGCTCTCCCTCTCTCCCCCACTTGCAGCCACACACACACACACGCAAAGTCCTCCTTCCGCCGCTGCTTCTTCTTCTTGCGGCGACTGGCAGACGTCGACTTCCCATTCATGCTCTCTTTCCCCCTCTGCCACCCCCCACACCGCCGTCACCTTCATTTTTTCCACTCTTGTTTTTGTCACAGACGTGCGCTCCATTTTTATATTTTCGCTGCAAAAGTTTTGCCGGCCATCTGTCCACCCACCACCCTCCTGCTCCTTCTGCGCCTCCCCCGCCATTCACTTCCACAAGTTGCTGAATTTTTTTGCGCCTCTATTTTCTTTTACTTTTTGTTTTTTCTTCTGTTTGTGGGGACTTTTACAACTACAACTACAACTACAGCTTGTATCTCTTTCGTTTGTCGCCGTTGTTTCTGCACATGTTCTTGGAGTTTCCTCCTTCTCCTTCACTTTATGTACTACGTTTTTCTTCTTTTTCTCCTCTGTTTGTTTTTTTTTTGGTTCCCCATTTTTATTTTCGCCGCCTTCTGTTGTTCTTGTTGTTGTTGTATTTGCCCTTGTACTTTTGTACGTTTCAACCGCAACTTCTGTTCGCGTGTGTGTGTGTATGGGTAAGCTGGAGCTTTCTTCTTGGTGCGTACTTTGTGTCATTGTGTGTGTTTGGGGATATTTTTTCTGTTCCTCTGTTTATAGAAATGTATGTGTGTGTTGCCCCCTTTTTTTGGCGCGTCCATTTCGCCTTGAAAAATTGTTGTTGCGTGGACTTCAGATTGGCAATGCTAAGGAAAAATCGCTGTGGAAAACGGGGGGGAAACGAAAAACTTTTCGTACTTTTGGACGCTGTGCAGTGGAGTGTTCCCAAAACGAAAATGAAAAACAAATTTTGTTTTGCCAAACTTGCTCATTGTTATTGCGACTGCCCAAGAATATGAGTTCTTGTGCAAACTTTTTTAACTACCCAAATGAATTACAAAGTCAGCTTAATTAGTTAACGTTTAAGTGGGACTATGTACGTAAATTAATTCTTTAAATTGAAACGAAATATAACTTCTTAGGAAAAATATAGTAATGAAGCTTTTGCAACTTTAAATTAAGTTAATGGCTCAAGTTCTTGGATCTATTTGTGTAGTATTTGTTTTGTAATTACCAAATATCCTTCCTAAAATGTATTCCATATTTTTCAAATGTTTTTTTTTTAAACTTTAATTGCTCTACAGTTGCATTTTAAAACAATTAGTGCAACTCCTTTTGCCGCAAAAAAGGTTCACCCCAAAAAAAAAAGAAAAGGAGAACTGCACAAAGAAGCGGTTTCTTACGCTCCAAGGCAGGCCATCTCGCTCGCACTTGTGCCGGTTGACCCCGGCGTTGCCACACTTCTTTCTTGGTTTTATTTTCTTGTGCTCTTTTTGGGGTTAAGCTCAGATTCGATTTTCGCTAAGCGTTAATTAATGCTGGCGCTGCTTTAATGCTTTTAGCAAACGTGGTCAGCCAACACACACGCACACATGCGCAGATGATTTAGTGTTGCCAGTTGCCCTAGCCCCCCTTAAGCCCCCACAACCCCCCCAAAACCCCGCATCCGCACCCACTTTTAAATGCATGTGTCTGCCACGCCATGTGCTTTGGTTATATTTATTGCTATGTATTTTTTGTTTTGCTTTTTTTTTCGCTATTTTTTTCTTTTTTTTGCATGCCAACACTTGAGGGTCTTCCCAATGCGTCGTGCCTCGCCCACCCAACCACCCACTCGGTGCCGCTCCCTCCTTTGCCCTCATTGCATGTGTGGTACACGGAAAGCATTTGTATTTGCATGTACATACACATATGTATGTATGTACTTTTTATATCGTAACTACTAAATCATTTAAAAAGTATGATATAAAAGCATTACAAAGCATAATAACAATATATAATTACAAATTTATTTTAAAAATAACAACTTACAAATAGGCTCCTAACTTACATTAAAAATTCATGTTAATTGTTGACCGAGTTAGACCAAGTTCATTTTATTTTACTTACAAGTTTTTCTTTCTGTGCACTTCTCTCTTTCTCCCTCGCTCCTTCACCTTTATCTTTGGCCAACTATGTGAGCAGCTGAAACGGACAGACACACGGACAACTACAAGACAGAGACGGGGAATAAGGTGGACATCAGTTAGTGGGGTGGCTCAACACCACCCGCACTCGCTCACTGTCCCTATCTCTCTCTTGCGCTCTCATTTCCCCTCCCTCTGTCTGAAGCACTTGGCTTGCATTTTTTCCGATTTTTTCTTTCGTTCTTTCTTGCAAACAGAATTACGTTTTTTTTTGTATTTTTATGCTGAGTGAAAGAGCGAGAGCGCGCTTGCAACTTTGAACTTTTCGAAGGAAACGGACCAAAAGAAAAAAATCGAAATTGAGTGAAGCGCAAAGAAAAAATTTTTTTGCCCGCCTTTATGTGTGTGAGAGTGCCCCCAACAATGGCCGCTGCTCACACACACACAGATACAGCTCCATACACTTTCATTCTCAGTCCAAGTCGTAGCCTTAACCACCCAAAGCCCCCACCTTCCCGCCTTCCCCCTCCGGGGGCCCACCCCCTCTGCGGACGACGCTGCGTCTGTCCAGTTCCATCAGAATTTTTTTCCCCGTGTTCAACTTTTCGTCCTGTTTCTTGTCTTCGCCGCTCTTCTTCGTGCTCGCACTCCTTGCTGCTGTTGTTGCTGCTGCTACTTCGGCCAGAGAGCGCAATTTTTTTGCGGTACACGGAACGTGCATTGTTTTTGCCGCACAGTGGGATGAAGCGTGAGAAATTGTAACTGAATTTTAAAATAGCTAAAATATTGAAAAAATTGATTTTTGAATTTAATCTAATATGCAAAGTGAAACATGTAGGAAATAAAACTGTCTTTGTTTAGTTTTGACAATTTTTTAAATTACAAAAAGAAGGTTTTTCTTTTTAGTTTATCTAAAACTCATATTTAACTTTTCTAATCTATTCATACGATGGGACACATGAATATTCAAAAACTTGGGGTCTTATGAAATGAGGCGAGGTATTACTTTATTTATTAAAGCGATTAAAAATAGAACGGAACCGAAAAATAAACCGAACCTCGCTTGAAAGTTTTAAAATGGCTCAAGGAGTAAAACCAAAAATCAATTTCCTTGCTTTGCTTTGGCTTTCGGTTAACTTTCGTCCAGAAACAGCTTCCAATTAGGACGGCATGGGACCAGTTCGAATTTCCAATTCATCCGCGCAATGTCCACACCCATTTTTACATCCATGTTGCTTGTTCTCGCTTATGGTCATTCTGGAATACAGCAACAACAGTCATGTACGTCCTTCCATCAATTGCCGCACTATTCCATTTTTTTATTCTTGCCCATTGTTTTTGCTACTGGCTTGGTGTTCTTGGGGAAAATGGGGAGAAATGTCTACGCGACACCCAAACACAAATCATGGGGTCCTGAGAATGGGAATTCATCTCCAGTTAATGGGCGTCGCGAGTCGGAAGTCTGAGTTTGAGTCGGTTTCTGCGCTGGGGATTTTTTTTTCGGGGTGGGGTTTTCTGTAGATGGTCAGTGTGCTGGTCATTTTCTAAGGGTGCTATGTACTGTGGGTTGCGCTATGTATAATTTGCACTCATTCGTATTTTTTTATTTTTTGTTTTACTTCCTCGTTCTTCTGCTTTCCCCGAAACGAGTTTGTTAAGAAATGTGTTCTACTCATCAATAATGCAAATTGTTTTCAGTGCACTTTTGTTGCACAAGTTCATTCCAGTGTCACTCGTTTCACATGTGGTACCATAGTTAGAAAATGCATGGATTAATTTTGAACCTCCCATTGTTATTTGAAACCAAAATTCTTTATTTTAACCGTTTTAATTTATATTTAACCATCAACATGGTGTTTTTTTTCTGCTTTACTGTTTAAAAAAAAATAAATTAGGCATGTTTAATTTGTTAGATTGTGTACTTATTTAAGAAGGTATTTTTCAACAGCCTGAAAATACATACACTTTTTGTGCAGTACACCACAGCGTTTTGCCCACTGTGCGCGTGATGCGCCGCAATTTTTTTCCTCGGCTTTCTTGCCCGCAGTTTTTTTTTGCTGTCGTTGTTGTTGTCAGTTGGCGCTCAGGCTCAAAGTTTCTTCTCATTTTTTTCCAGCCTGCTTGAGCACTTTTCTGAGCTTGTGTGTGTGTGCGAGCTTGCTTATGTTTAATTTTTTCGTCTTCTCTTTATTTTTTTTTTTATGTGCAGAGAGAGTTCTGCCGCCGCTGCTGCCGCCGCCGTCGCTGCTTTTGCATTTTTTCCGATTGCGACCGATTTTTTTTCGCCACCGCTATGTATGCTATGTGTGTGTGAGTGGGTGGGTACGGGTGTGTTTGTGTGTATGTGTCTGTGTGTGTGAGTGCTTTTGCTCCTTTGCTTTTGCTTTTGCTAATCGCTGGCGTTGTCGTCGTCTTTTGGCATCATTCTTTTTATTTGTAATTCGGTTCATCATCATCGTTCATCGTTCTGTCGCACATGTATGTAATGCAAGCAGCGCGGGAGCGAGCGAGAGGCAGATAGATCTGAGTGAGATTTCTTGTGTTGTTGTTGCTGTTGCCGCTGCTGATAAATTTTTTTCTGTTTTTACATTTTTTTGTTCGTACATTCCGCCTCCTTCTACTTTTCTTCTGCTTCTTTCTTCTCTGCAGCGGCGGCAGCGGCGACGACGGTCAATTCTGCCAAGCGCTGCGTCGCCAGCCATCAGACAACATTTGTATTTGTAGTCGGTGGGTCTCGCGCTTTCGATCTCTCGGACAATCGGAATTAAAACGGTCTTGAAAACGCGAAACCCGAAGTGGCCGCAAGCTTACAAATATTCCTAAAAATCGGTGAAAAATTCAAGGAAGGAACCCTGTAAAGCGCATTAAAGCCCCATTAAAACCTTTTATAGCAGTGCCAAATGAAATCATAAAATTAAAAACTCACATGTGCTGAAAATAAAACTCGGTTCGGTCTCTCTCTCTCCCACCTGATCCCGTTAGTTGTGTAGCCTGCTCTCGCGGGCGCTCTTTACCGCGTTCTCTCCCACTGTCTCACTGGCTCTCTCTTAGCAAACTGCCGGCTGCATACGTTTTAAAAATTTGCAAAAAAAAAAGCTTTACGTTTCACATTACGTAGTAAAAAGGCATTCCCACACACAAACAAACAAATCGAACAGTACATGTGCGATTATTCGTATTATGATAATATTCCCGTACAAAATTTTGTAGAATAAATATTTATTGTGCATTCGCCTTTGGTCGCGTTATTCGCGTGTGTTTGCTCTCGCGCTCAATTGTTTACTCCTCTCTTATTGATTTCAGTTCTCCTTTTTAGCAAATAACAACAAATAAAACGAAACTCCACGTGCTGATAAACATTATTGAAAAGGAGACATAACCAAATATAATCTGCCTACTTATCGCAACGATTGCGTCCCACAATAAAAATATAATACACTTTGTTGTCATTCATTAATTGCACGTTATTTCTATAATTTTCTCTAATTTGATTTTGGGTAAAATGTTACCGTTTTTTGTATGAATTTAATTCCGTCACGTCGTCTACTACAATTTGTCAACTTTAAAGCGAAAAAACAAAACGAAATCAACTAGGCTTGGTTCCCTGGAATAATTGACCAGCAGTCCTTCGATCAAGGTAAAAATACACCTTTTCAATTTCGTTGCTTACTTCTGGGCGTTCCTTGTGGAGCCGCCTGTACTCAAAATATTCGTATTTTTTGGGGGCTAGGCCACATAAAATAATGCCATTAATTAGATATACCTAACCCAACGCACCAACACAACCGCACAAAACACACCCTCGCACGCACACTCACACACACACACTCGCAATTAGCGACCATCAGAATAACGGCAAAACTGAGACATAACAAAAGCTCACGACAAAGAAATGAAAGAAATAACTGTAGTGGAAGTTTCGCCGGATTTCCCAACTTGGGCGCACCCAAAATGGTCTTTCGCGTGGCCTTACTTTGGTTTCAAGGATCGTCCTTATCGATAGCCAATTAGAACTCGAACTAACAGAACCGACCAAAAACTACTCAGTACTAAAAAACGGATTTTTAAAATATTAGGATAAATATGAAAAAATCAAATATACAACTTTTGGTTAAATTGTTATTTTATATTTCCTATATATAACCTTATTTAACTGGACTTAAGACCCTCAGCTGCTACAGCTAGTCCAAATTTCTCAATAATAATAATAAAAATAAAAAAAACTGGACTTTGTGAAGTATAAAAAATTTGGGTTAACGATAAAAATAACATTTAAATAAATTTGGAATAAATATTTTAAACTCGTTTTTTATCTATTTAATTTTCTTGTCTTTTCTTATCTTAGTAAGTACTAGTAAGTAAGTACTAAAGTTAATTTGAGGTATTCAAATGAAAGCCTAAATAGCCACGGTTTTGAAATATTTTCAGTACAATGTTGCTTTTGTTTGTTAACGGTGTTCAAAAATGTCCTAAACTGAATTATTTATACGAGGGTCGTTTGATAAGTCCGTGACTTTTTGAATAAAATATATTTTTTTCGTCAAAGAAGCGTTTTATTTCTCAACATAATCTCCTTTTAGCTCTATACATTTAGTCCAGCGTTTTTCCAATTTTTTTATTCCTTCCAAATAATAGGTTTTCTCAAGGCCCTCAAAATAGTCGTTTGTTTCTGTGATGACCTCTTCATTTGACCCGAATCTCTTACCGCCGAGCCATTTCTTCATGTTTGGAAACAATTTTTGAAATTTATGAAATTTTGCCATGCTGACTACACACGTGTGCACCCGTGCATTGTCCTGATGGACGTTAAAATTCACGAGATCGTCTGCTTTCAATGCCTATAAAACGCAAACCAAAAAACGCAGCTTTCTCAAAATTTTACAGTCAGCTGTTAATCGATAACTGCTGACAGGAGCAGTGTTGTATTTAGAGCAGGTGCGCGGCAAATACAAAAAGTCACGGACTTATCAAACGACCCTCGTAATTTGAGGTCCGGAATAGTTGATTTAGGGAAGATATACGAAATGTTTGCAGTTTTCATTGTAAAGAATTTGTGCAAAAACTTCCAAATTGGGATGTGACAGGTTTTCAGGTGTGGCGTCATAAAATCGTAATAAGATCCTTCTGAAAGTTTCCCCTTTTTCCCAACTGCTGCTCGCTGCAGCAGCAATTAAACCTGGTCATAGGAAAGAAATCAAGGTTTTTGCAGCATTTCCTTGCTTTGATGTTGTTTGCTGAACTTGGAGTACAGATTTCCACTCGAGCAAACTACTTCGAAGTGGCCTCGCTGAACTCCAATCGATTACAGTCCGGCAAAAAGAAAAGTTCACACATCAAGCAGCGCCAAAGTTCGCCAAGTGGCCCCAACAAAACTATGCGCCTCTTGTATTGCACATATAGAGAGGGCCAATCACCAGGGGGAAAATCGGGGAATGTATACGTGAATCAGAGAACGATCGCTAAGAGTTGAGCAAAAACTCGATGACCATGATGATGATGCCGCGATGGTAATGATATAAGAACAAAAGCTTTTCAAATGATATAAAGTCCAGGCAAGTGCAAGTTGTGACGAGGTATCTGGGTGGAGTCGACCAAGCAGATGAGCTGAGTATGCCTGGCAAACTATGACCCCAGCGCATCAGCGCCCCCACCCCCACCTCCACACCCCACTATGCCCCCACAAACCACCTCCACCCCGTGGCCCTCCATGCAGAGGAGCAAGAAATCGGTTGAGGGCCGACCGTCGACGACGGCGACGATTATGCGCCGGCTTGGCCTCACTTGTATACAATGGCGGGGTATCAAGTCCAAACAGCGGCCCAACCACTGAGCCCTTTCCCCCTTTCGTGCACTGGAAATAATGGGTATGCAGCTGCTCGAATGTGGATCGAGAAGAAATTCGTCTCATTCCAGAAAGCTTTGCCAAGGATGGTTTATGATTAAGGGTCCAGTTCCAATATTGTAGTTCTAAATGCAGTTCTTAATATACTTCCGCATGTGGTTTCATACTACAGATTCAGATATTTAGGATTGTTATGGTTTAGTTGCCCACAGACACCAGGAATCCCAAGAAGCGAATGCGAATTATGTTCCTTTGGTATAAAGTCATGTTGTTAGTTGATAGATAGATATAGATTGAGCCTGGGAGGGTTCAATAATATCATATCAAAATACTAATAATACAAAAATAAATATTATTTATGTTCTTGAGTGCCAGAACTCTTATAGTTCAAAGTATGAAAAAGTATCTGGAAGTGGATTGATATCTTTATATTACAAACCAGTATCATGTCTGAAAGCTCTGTTTGGTTTCAGTTACATTTAAAATAATGTATGTATGTTGTAATTTGGCAATTGCCATATACAATGTGTTATTTGGACAGAGCCTTTGGAATATGCGTTCATATATGTGCATTTTGTAAGCTGATATTCCTGAATACTTGGCGACTACAGTGTTAAGATCTATAAACACATTAATCCGGACAATGGGCCTGTTTTTGCGAGTGTGGGTCGGGTCCGAGTGGTTGCTATGTGGGCTATTGGATGGTGGGGTTTTGGGATGCGGGTGTTTTCTTTTGGAGGGAAGGGCAGGGAGGAGGAGGGTCAGGGAGGGAGAAGGGACAGGGAGGAGGACGAGACTCGCTCAAGCATCGCTTTTGCTTATCACAAGCCTATTGAGCGGCTCTAGTTGTTGTTTTTGTAGTCCGACGATGCAGGGGGAGGGGGATGAGGAGGAAGGGTTGGGTGGGGGTGGTGCAAGGCGGCTTATTGCCCCTCTCCGCCCCCGTTCGCTGCGCCTCACTCACACAGTTACAGATAGCGTAATCAGGGTATTTCCGTGCTGTGATTTTTATATTTTTCAATTTGTTTCCTTTTTTTCTGTTTTTTTTTTCTGTTATTTGCCCCATTCCCCATTTCATTTCACTCAGGGAGTTTTCAGATTTTTCCCTGCATTCATTTGCCACTTCTTAATTTCTCTTCAGTGCTTAAATGAGTCGCTGGCGAGGGGTGGGTGGAAGTTGTAAGGCCAAGAAAACCAACCCCCTGGGTGGGAAAAAGGCGAAAATTTACTCAAGAAAATCAGAAGAAATGTAAAACAACTGGACAGGCATTTTTATTTCATTTCATTGCTTCTCCTTTATTTGTTGCTTTATTGTTGTTGCTGGCATTGCCTCACCATTTTTTAAGGGTGCTACTTTTTGTCTCCCTCGCCGCCTTCTTTTCTCTATAGCTTTTCTTTCCCGCCCTCCGCCCTCTCCTGTTTTTTAATCGATCGGATTGGCGAGCGTTGCGGCGCAGCCAGAACATCAATCACAGTCAGCGGCAGGTCAGCAAAAGCAAAAGCAAGAGCAAAAAATAACCGAAAAAAGTCTCGCAATCCTGCAGTCAAATCAGATAATAGAAATAAATAAACTTCTAAGCTGAAATTATGGCAAAGGCAAACAGCTTAAAGTTCACCTCGATGCCTCCAGGTATGCTTCATCGTTTTTCCTACTGCCGCTGTCCGTGGAAAATTCATATTTTTGCTAGGGAAAAGTGCGTGGAAATGGCAGAAAAGTCAGGATTTATTTTTCGACCAAAAAGGATTTTCGTTTCTAGTGTAGACGCATTTGAATGGCACCTAATCTTTAGTGAAACATAATTCTACTTGATTAGATTAAATAACTCTTTCGTTGATGCATGCAACTGTTTAAGGTTAGTAGGTTGTACCTAACTGCAACATGGTGTAAATTTTGGATTTCATAACTACTTCGTTTAGTAATCAGTCTACGGATATCAGTCCTAGCCATTGCCAACAAGTAATAGGTGAAATCAATTGGATCCTTTGCACAATCGGATGTTGCAAATAGCTTCATCCGATTCTCGTTTCTAAGGACTATTGTCCATTCTAGAAACTCCACAATACTATATCCCATGCATTGCACAATTCCCGTTTGGAATTCAAATTTCAAACGATTGCATTTATTTTTTCCCTACAAATTCACTGGGACTCACCACCAATCACCACCCCCAACGATTTTCCCCCCGAAGACCCGAAGCCCCCAACCCATGGCATTCATTGAACAATGCTATATAATTACATAAAAGTCAGCAGCTTGCTGCTTGGCTTGGAAGTGAAAAAAAAGTGGCGAGGAGAAGGAAACGGAAGAACTCTCCTTCTCATTGGTGCCAAATGGAAAAGTCGCTTGTTTTAATTTCTCTTTTTCCACATTTTTTTCCCGAAGCACACCCAAAAAACCAAAAAAACAGAAGGGATAGAAACAAAACAACAGAGAAATCCGCAAGGAGGAAAATATTCTCCCAGTGCCGCCCACACAACTACTAAATAACCGATTTTTTTCGGGTACGTTTCCAACTCATCAGCAGTTTTTTGCTGCTGGATTTTTTTCCTTTGGCTTGGCTTTGGGTTTTTATTTCTCAACTAATCCCACACCTCCGAGGCACCGAACCTCCGAACCACCGGGCACACCCAGTGATTTCGTGATGCCTTTCCCTCCCCAAAAGTGTACATATATAGATTTTTTTTTTTGGAACGAACCTCTTCGTCTTCGTCCCTTTCTCGATTTTGTTGGCCACGTTTAAACTGGATTTGTTGTACTACAAAGATATAGATTACAAATGTTGTTGTCCCAAAATGGTATATAGTTGTTTGTTTGTATGGACGATGGTCTAGGGGCATATTATATAAAGAAAAGGTTTAAGTTTTGTTGTGCTCTGTTCTGTTTTTTTTTTTACTTCGCAGACCGTCCCATTTTCGCCGTGCTTCATTGGACAAGCCTCCTTCCCATTTTCCGCCTTTCGGTTGTACAGTCGGGCCACCCCTTAAAAATCGGTCCTTTTATTGTTCCGAGGTCCTTGAATCGAACAAGCAAATCCTCCGCTTTGGGCATTCAATAAACTTGAACCCAATAACTTAACTGATAGTTCGCGATAACAATCTAATTTAATCCGGAGATGATACGTTCTTAATGAATGATGAATTATATTACTACTATGAACTACGTTGTTCTCAGTCGAAAGTTCTGCTTGGTAACAATGTTATAATCCCTAAATTGCGTTTGTATCGCATTATAATAATATGCATTGTAAATGTAGTGATATGTGAAATTTATAAAATTATTTGAAACAAATTCTTGCTATACAGGCTGTATACTATACAGCCTTTATATATTCTATGTGTCACACAAATGGCAAATATTTTGGGGCTATAAGTCATCAATTAGAAACTCAAATACTGATATATGTAATATGTATATAAATATATACGATTCTTAACCTTACAATCAGTATGCAAATGTGGCATTTCGAAGCATCTAACAGTCATTCAAAGTCCTTCTATTTTCTGTATTTTACTTTTTTATAAAGTCCATCAATCTTTCATTTTTAGCCTGTATGGGCGTAGTACATTGTTTATTAATGGACCCTTCACTTGGAACACGCATAGCTTTAGGAAACAGGAAGTATTCGCTTTGAAGCGCCTAAATGTAGGCAATAAATGCTTGTGGGAATAAAAGTGGAGAATTATGAAAAACGAAAGCGTTATTTGAACCTGCGGCAATGTTTTTGAAGTAGTTGAATCAAAATAAAAGCCACGAAAAGGGCGAGAATCAAAAAGAGCTCACACATATTCCGCCAGGAAGAAAGCACAAAGCGGAGGCGCGGAGAAGAAACACAAAGCAAAGAAGACGGCGACGGAGACGGAGACGGCGAACTCCTCATGTGACCGAGTAATAAAATAGCGACGTTGCGCACAATGTAAATAAAAGTAAAGTGTGAAAGCGGCCAAAGCCAAAGGGGGGAAGAAGAATAACAAAAAGCGAAACGGCAAGCCAAGGCCACATAACATAACATAAAATAATAATAAAAATGCCGGCCGCTTTAAGCGGCTGATTTCTGTTCCCGTCTATCCGCCATCTCTTCATCTTCTCTTCTTTTCCCCCTTTTATTATCCTCCACCTCCCCCGCAAGCACTCACATACACACACACACGCGCGCGCGAATTTTCTATCGTCGCGTACTATTTTCGTCAGTCAGCTGCTGCTGAGTCCCGTTACTTACTTCAGTTGCCCTCTCGCTTCTTTTGCCTCCTCCGGTGCTTCGCCTTCTTTGAGCACCTCGTGCAAGCTCTCATATGTTTTTCCGCCGTCTGCTTTCCGCCGCTTTTCCCCCGCCTTTATTATGTATTTTGATAATACTACCCCAAACACCAACTTCTCGGCAGCAGCGAATTTGTTTTTTTTTCATATCATTTTTTCGTCTTCCTTCTTCACGTATGCTAACTTTTCTTCTCTTGCCGCATTTTTCCTGCTTGTACTTAAAGGGGGCCTTAAAGCTTCAATTTTCCGCACTGGAAAATGTGCTGCATTTGTAGACTGACTTTAAACTGCAAACTTAACAAAGTATTACTGAACTTAAACAACATTTTCATTTGGCAATTTAACTTGTGATTTAAGTCTATTTCTTCTCTTTAAGAGTTTAACATTTTTCTGTACCTTTTCACACTTTTTTTCCTTTACTGCCATTTTAAGTGAGGAAAATGAGGATATCATTTTTAAGGTAGAATTTTAAGGTAGAATACAGGAAGGAACTTCTCAATAAGTGGATAATATTTCAGTATTTTGCTTGCTTACCATTTTAAGGTGATTTTCAAATAAAGAGCTACTATATTTTCTGACTCTTCAAGTTAAATTTGTAATTTGTATTTATTGATTGACCATTGTTAAAAACGTTAACGTGGTAGACAAGAAATTGGTAGTTGTTATCCAGTTTGTATAAGTTTTAATCACAAGGGATAAAAACTTGTTCGCTCGAAATGTAAACCAAAGTACACAATTAGCATTGGAGTATTATTTTATATTTGGAAAGCCAAGCAGCAGTTCTTTCTAGCATTTGATACGTCCAAATTTTCCTGTTTTCTTTGCCAAGTTTTCTTTTCTCACCGCAACATTTTTTCGTTTATCCTTGCTCTGCAGTCAAATTAAAAATATGTGGTCTACTTTTGGGTGGCATGCAGCAGCAAAATGGCCAACAACAAGCGTATTATTATTGGTAGCAGCCAACGAAAAAAAATGGACAAAATTTCAGACCCAAAGAGAAATGAAGCAGGAAGAAAGTGGTCGGAGAAAGGGGTTGGAAAATTCACGAAGCAAGCACAAAGCAAATTTTGAAGAATTTTTAATTAAAATGCAAGGCAGCTTTTATATGGTTGTTGCTGCTGCTGCTGCTGTTGTAATTCTGTAAACTAAACAAAGAAAATCGGGGAAGGTGAGAGAAAATGCTGCGGTTTTTGGCCACGAGCAGAGCGCGTAAAAGTAGTTAGTAAATTGCAAAACATAGAGACAGAAACAAAAAATACCAAAAAGAGAAAGATATGTGCACACCTGGAATATAAAGATGCATGTGTGTGCATATGTGCACGTTGAAGCCCCAAGCACGTAACCGGAAGTTCACGCAGGCAAAAGTCCACCACGGAAACGAAGCTCAACCAGAGAGGGAGAGGGAGGGCAAAAAAAGTAGGAAAATCGCCGAATCCGAGAAAGCAAGAGGGGAAGTCTAGGCCGGACCCTGGACTCTGGACCCTGGCATTTAAGCCAACATCATTCACAAACATCGGGCCCCATAAGGGACAATTCTCCAGGCTCTATACTCTCTACTTTTTTAAACCCTTTTTCCTCCTCTGACATTTCATTTCCGTAACTCAAATGCTGCCCTGTGTCCCTGTATATGGATGTTTCTTTGTATCTGTGTGTGGAGACAGTTTATAGCCCAAGCGAATCTTCATTTACTTCCGCGCCGCAGCATTCTCCGGCTGCTCCTTCGCCGCTTTTTGTTTTAGTTTTTCCCCACTTTTTTGTTCGTCTTCTATTTTTCTTTTTTTTTTGCTTTATCCCGCAGCAGTGGCAGCATGCAAAGTGCAATTTTCCCGCTCCCTGAGCTAACTATGCTGGGCCTTAGTTGGGGAAATGCCATCATCATCATCATCATCATCAGCAGCAGCAGCAACACAAGCGGCAGCTGGGCCAGCTTGCATCCTAGTCCCCAGCACAGCGGGAAAATCTAAACGAAATTGCTCGTCAATACCATGGGTTTCTATTCTCACAATAGACAATGTGTGATGGGAGCGAAGTTTCCCGATTTTAATGGATTATTACGATCAACACTTAGTTGGGTTCCTTTAAAAGCTCAATACATCAATCATTGGTTTTTCTGTTCTCTTTACAAATGTCTTAAAGTATGCATTAAATAGAAACAAGTTGTCTCTAGTACTTCTCACAGAATTGTTGGCATACTTTTAAACACTTCGAGGCTTGTATGTCTTTTGTTAGATTTGCTAGATTGATTCAATTTAGCCTGGCCAAAAGCGCAATCTTTCAAAGCTCTTTAAAGCGATTTTTGCAGTGCAGTCGTTGTTCATCTTTAGACACACACCCAAGCGGGCACACACCAGCTGACAATCAATGTTTGGTTTAGCAGAAATTTTTCCTTTGCAATTTTTGTTGCAGCAAACTTGAGGGTAAAACAAAACATTGCCAAAGCAACAAAGACAAACACAACCAGGAAAAAATGAAGAGCATTGGAAATGGTTAGAATGAAAGAAAGTCGAAAGAGAGAGAGCGCGGGCGAAAAAAAATGAAATTAATTTCTTTTGTGCTCCGTCGACGACGTCGCAGTCGTAGTAGTAGTAGTAGTAGTGGTAGTGGTAGTGTCGTCCCAGTGAAACCACCCAGGATCCCTGCTCCCAAGTCCCCCAGATCCGCGCCAGAAACCGAAACAGAGCCAGGGCCCAACTCAATGTTCATTTCCGGCAGTCAAACTGCGCGTCCTGCCTGGAACTCCCCAATCCAATCCTTCCCGTTCACTGCTGTCCTGTCCCCATCAGGACTCCGCTTGCTGTTTGTTCCCGCTCCACCGAACAAACCAACGAAGCTCACGTCATTCCACCTGCACTAGAAAAAAGAATCCTTTGTAGTTCAACCGATTGCTAATCACAACATCTTAAAAATTTATATTAATCTAAGTTCATTTTTATAAAACCGATTTTTATCCGAGCTGCTGCGTTCTTAGTGTGCTCAAATTTGAAACTGTAACAAAAATCAGGACTAAAATTAGATCTGCTTAAATTTGTATTGCTCAAATAACGACAAAGTAATTGTTGCAAGGTCACACAGCACTTTTAGAGTGACCAACAGCTCAAAGTATGCATTATGCAAATGGAAAATATTTTCAGTATGAAATATGCAGAGGGAGGTAGCTTTGTTCTATGTGTATCTGCAAGTTGCGGCAGGTTGCTCAGGTGGCCTTTTTTCGGGCTGTTTCGGTGCCTCGAGTTTTGAGTTTGAGTTAGTGGCATCTTGCGTCCCCCGGAGCATACTTCATTCCCCCGCCGCCGTCCTGCGTCTCTGCTTCCCACTTTTTTCATAGTTCAACAATGTCCTTTTTTTCTGCACCATACCAGCATCAGGACCAGAAGGCTGGGGAGTCAGGAGCGTGAGGAGCATTCTCCTTGGCGTTTGTTCATTTGCCGCAACTGTAGCCAGGCGGCAATGGCATGGAAGGAGTTTTTGGAGTTGCTGGCGGGAAGGCGTGGCAGGTTGAAGGAGGGAATGGGGTACATAAGCCGCACATGCAACGCTCTACTTCGACGTTTCTTTGTTTTGCCATTTCTTCTAGCCCATACCCTATACCCTAGCCATACTGCAGCTTGGGGTATGTATGACAAGTGAGAAAAAAAAACGAACTGAGAGGAGAGGTCGAGCGACAATTTATCGATAAAACAATCTATATCCTTGTGCTGTAAAAGCTTTTGGGAACTGGCCAATATATTATCTCAATAAGTTAACTATTGCTGAGCAGTAGCATCCTAAAGCAACAAATTCCCAGCTAGCTGTCATCCTTTTTACTTAAAGGTTAAGTTTTTCACGATCCAGCATCTTTTATCTGCAATACTGTAGATTTTTGAAGATTTCGCGATTTAGTCGTCTGTGACTTTCATTCTAGAACTCTTGAGAGTGGCGCATTTCCGCCAGGATATTTCCCCCTCCCCCTCGCCCTCGTTCTTTTCGCACTCGAGCACTCTATCCTCTATGCTAATGAAGCCTCTTCTTTGCGTTCCCACTCCGTTTTTATACCCGTTACTCGTAGAGTAAAAGGGTATACTAGATTCGTTGAAAAGTATGTAACAGGCAGAAGGAAGCGTTTCCGACCATATAAAGTATATATATTCTTGATCAGGATCAATAGCCGAGTCGATCTGGCCATGTCCGTCTGTCCGTCCGTCTGTCCGTCCGTCCGTCTGTCCGTCTGTCCGTCTGTCCGTCTGTCCGTCTGTCTGTCCGTATGAACGTCGAGATCTCAGGAACTACAAAAGGTAGAAAGTTGAAATTAAACATACTGACTCCTGAGACATAGACGCAGCGCAAGTTTGTCGATTCATGTTGCCACGCCCACTCTAACGCTCACAAACCGCGCAAAACTGCTACGCCCACACTTTTGAAAAATGTTTTGATATTTTTTCATTTTTGTATTAGTCTCTTAAATTTCTAACGATTTGCCAAACAACTTTTTGCCACGCCCACTCCAACGCCCACAAACCGCCCAAAGCTGCTACGCCCACACTTTTGAAAAATGTTTTGATATTTTTTCATTTTTGTATTAGTCTTCTAAATTTCTATCGATTTGCCAAAAAACTTTTTGCCACGCCCACTCTAGCGCCCACAAACCGCCAAAAACTGTCAGTGCTGAAGACTCCTTCGCACTTTCACTAGCTGAGTAACGGGTATCAGATAGTCGGGGAACTCGACTATAGCGTTCTCTCTTGTCTTTTTTGTATTTTTCTGTATTTTAAAGGTTGTGTGTGTCTGTTTGTGTGTGTGTGTCTGGCAGGCAGGCAGGCAGGCAGTGCCATCATCATGGTTTCAATGGTCGTCCAAGAGCTCTACGCCTAGCTCATGCCATTTGGCTCCTCTGTTAATCCCTGCCACTAAAGACCACTGCCCCAGACTAAGACCCAAAACCCCGAGCCCCATCCAGCTGCAGCACATTCGTAGTCCAAGGACCAGGCAATTCCTGCGCAGGCTCAGCTGTGTCCTTCCGCTACCCATTGCCCATCGCCTGGTTTTCGGACCACCCACCCATCCACTCGTGGCATTTCTTGTTCTTGCAGTGCAATCTGCACGCCTTGTTGCGGTATTAGTTTGCTTTACGTGATTTCGTTGCATTTTTTCTGCTACTCCACCTCAACGGACCCGTGGCCCCATGGCCCCACTGCCCCATAGCCCCACCCACTCTCACATTTCCTTTGGCGTCCTGTGTGGAAAACCCCATAGATTTAATTACAGTTTTCCTCTCGCAGATAATCGAATTTTTTCTGCCTTTGCTTGGCTCTCTACGCAATCTCCCAACACCACGCCCTTTGGCCTGTCCATTTGGTTTGTGCAACTTCCTTTTAATCTGCATGTCGATTTCCTTTGCACAGATTTTTCCTTTTTCCCACACAGCGCAGCTTCTACACACCCTGGGCATTCCTTTTCCTTCAATTTCCCCAGCTTTCTTTTGCAGTTCTTGCAGCTTCGTTCCTTGCCGGCGCCAAGTTCGCATATAAATTTTCAGTTCAGTTGTAATTAAAAATTGCTTTTGAGGCTTCGGGATTCTTACTCCAAATTAGTCTCTGCCTCTAAAAATATCATTTCTTTTCTGGGGCTACAAAGAGCGCTAGCTTTGAAGCCTGCTATTGACTAGCCAAACACTTTGAGAACGGAAAATGAAACCATTTTCCATCTCGCTCGGGTGAAAACTCATTTCAAATCTATAAACATTTGCACTAATTAGCCGTAAGCAGTTTGTAAGCTGGAGACCTGAAAAACCTCTTACTAATGACCTCAATTTTACACTCTATCTTTCTCTTTGCAGGTAAGCCAAGTCGTGACAATGTAATGCCCAGCAAATATTCAAAAAAAATACAAAACAAAACACGAAATAAAAGTAAAGCCAACAAATGAACTGTAAGTTTCACTCATCGATGGCCAGCGGCGGATACGACTAAAATTGAATCCAATATGAGCCAAGCTGCCAAGCTGCTGAGCCAGAGCAAATATTTTCGATAAATGCGCAAAAATGCAAGCTGAATCACAATGCAGCCAACGAGCTGAGATATTGTTTTTCGATCGCGAGAGGTCGAATTTGGAATACATTTCGTTTTGGGGTATGAAGTTATTCAGTGAACGATGAAGTTACTTAACTTGAGCTTAAGAGGTGGTACTACAAGTCCTTAGCGATTTAAGTCAGCCACATTCATTCATAGAGATTAGTTACCAATCTTAAATTAGTTAAAATACTACAGAAGGCATCATACTCATAGATAGCCCCAAGTATTTAGATATTAATATAACCAGTAGGTTAAATCACATTCACTTTATTCAAGTAAGTTCTTCGCTTGTTTTTTCCACCCCGGAAAGTGTATAGCCAAAACTCCATTGAGGAAACAACGAAATTCGTGTCAAAACTAAAAATCGCAGACGTACAAAATAAAAACGAAAGCAGCTGGACACTCGAACGCCGCGCTGGGTCTGCTACGATCCATCCACTCCCAAAAAACCACAGATGTACAAACCTACATATATGGGCGATACTGTGTATATATTTTCATATATATATATTTATTTAAATGTATATATACGGTGTACAGTGGAGATTTACCTGTTGGACGAACGCTGGACTAAATCCGAGGCATTCACTTCATGGGCGTGGCGTATCCCCAACCCTGCAACCCTTGCCCCAAAAGTGGTTTGCGGTGGTGTGTGTGAGTGTGGCCGTGGTGACTTGATATTTGTTGTTTGCATGATCAGTTTGGCGTTTTCCAGGAACCGGCGATTGCATTTTAGCTCCCGAACATGTGTACTTGGTTCTGTTTGTTTGCCAGCCGACTGACGGAGTGACGGACTGACTGACTGACCAAAGACCAAAGAAAAAGAGCGAAATCCCCAAACTGTGGCAAGGTCCCAAAGGCAGGCGCCTCTGGGAGACTTCTGCTTGTTCCCACATCACGTTTACACGATGTGCTAATTGAGTTAGTATGCATGATGCCAAAAAAATAAGAGAAACAGACGGACAATCACACGTAGATACATTTTCAGGTGGTGCTGCTCCGGGGGTTTCGAAACGATCCGTGGCTGGTTAAATTGTGTCTAGTTAGCAAGATTGGGTGGAATATAACACCAGCAGCACAGAAAATGCAAAAATTAAGGGCCATTACACACGGCTCGATTTCGGTTTCGATACGTATTCTGTATCGTTTTTTTTTCGCTTGCCATATGGCATCGAAAACCGATAATTACCGCCACCATACAAAAGTATCTGTATGGCTTGGATCTGTATCTGTTTCTGTGTGCCGGGTATCTGCCCCAGTATGTGAATGTATGTATGTGTGTGTGTGCCTACCTGCAGCAGAAGCCTCACAAGAGACAAAACTGGACAAATGCCACCATACCACAGCGCATACCCCACCCTACCCCTCCGCACATCGCTTCAAAACACCATCCATACAACACAACACTCATAGTCAACAAATTACTCACGCGCAAAAATCGCCATTCGTTATTGTTTGTTGTTTTGTTAGTGGTTGTTCTTGCTGTTTTGTTGTTGTTGTCGTCGCGTATTTTTCCACATACAATTTCACTGTATGACGTATGCTTTCTTGCCGCTTATGTGTCTGCGTTCCATATGCATAAACGCCTGGCCGTTTTTTATTTCCCCACGTTACCTGTATGCGGGCAGTGGGATTAGGGTGACCCACAACGAATACTCAAAATTCCTCAATTTTGGTGACCCTAATTATGTGTAGGATAAGTACAACGGGGCGTTGCAACATCAGAGTTTAGTCGCTTTCATGCACCTTAAAGATCAGTTTCCGTTGAGCTACAAGAGATATTTTCCGATAGTATCTTAAATTTCTCAAGATTCTGATATTCCGATATTTCGCTAAGATCACATTTCGCAGATCATTAAGAAAACCTGGGCGCGCACTACATGCATTCTTGGGCCTCTTGAGTTCTGAAAACAATTTTCCATTTGACTTCATTAGCACAGATTGTAAACCCGGCTTATGGCAGCCACACTTTCCATTGTCTTCTGAGCGGCATTATCCCGAAGTCAATTTATTTGCCATAAGGTGAGGCACCCTAATGCGCTGCCTTTTTGCGTGTTTGTGTGAGTCGTATTAGTATTCCGTTCGACGAGTGTGTGTATGTGTGCATTTAAGCCGCAAAAACCAAGTCGACGCCGCTCCGTCGCTTCTGCCGCCGGCTAATTCAGCAGAGGCGACAGCAACAACAACTAAATGGGAAAATAAAAGCAACTACTTACTATGGAAAAGTCAAAAATAACAGCAGAAACACTGAAGCAACAAAAACAACAGTAACAGAAGAAACATTAACATTAATACGGCAACATTAAATTAAATAACAGTAGAGTGTCTATAGCAACATAATGATCAGCATAAGCAACAAGATCTCCATTAGCCATGACGACTGCAACATTAGCAGCAGCAGTGATAAATTTGGCAACATTCTAAAGCAACATCAGCAAGAGCAACATCATTAGCAGAAGCTACAATGTAACAGCAGTAGAAGCACGAGAGGTGATTCATTCTACCAATGCGCGTAACAGTAATATCAGTAGCAGCGTGGGCAACCATAGCAATAGCACTAGCAACATTGAGCTTATTGACAGCAGAAACAATATGAAACACAGAAGCAACATCCCTAACAGAAGCTTAACATCCCATCCGAAGAGTCAACGGTAACAGCAGCAACATCACGGTTTACAACAGCAACATGAGCGGCCTTAACAGCAGCAGCAACAACAAGAGCCAGAGCAACAAGAACAACAACCGGCATGTGAGCAGCGGTCTACCTGTTCGCCGAAGTTGGAAACATTTTCTTTGCTTACCTAAGGGACACGCACGCAAACAGATGCAGTTCACCTCTACCTGTGCACAAATCACACGAATACTTGTGCCAAAAAGAGAAGAGGATCGCTGTCGGCGGCAGTTGTGTGCTCTCTCGTTCGCACCTGTGCGCCGGTGCCAAGCCAAGCTGAACGGGCCACGCTAAGCTGAGCCGTCGTTGTTGTTGTTGCCGCTCCGCCGGCGGCGTTAACCACACGACGTCGACGACGCTGGCAGCGCAGAAAAGAAACCGAACCGAGCGAGCGAGCAGGGGCGACGTTGAAAGTCTTCGGTTCGGTCGGTCGGTTCTCTGGATATTCAGCAGAGCGGTCTACAGGTAAAGCGGGCCAAAAGCAACAACAACAACAAGAACAACAACAGCTACAAGAGCAACAACAGCAAGCAGCGGCGGCGACGTCAGGCAGCAGCGGCAGCGGCGTCAAAACTTGGGTTTTGGAATTTTTTTCTTGCTCTTCTTTGGTTTCAGTTCAGTTCGATTTTTATGCACAGTCGCAACGTTACCTTACCTGTGCGCTTCGCTTTTGTTTTCTCTTCGTTTTCTCGTCTCGTCTTCGCCGCCGAAACATGTGGGTTCTGTTTTCGATTCGTTTCCACCTCTAGTACATATATCAATTAAAAAGAAACGAATATTTCCAAAACGTCGCGAAAATACGCGCAAGAAGTGCAGCAAAAGCAAATGTACTGAAAGCGAGAAGGAGGAATACGTTCTTCTGAAAAAATACCATCACAAGAAAGAAAGAAAAAGTTGTTTCGTACAAGGAAGCTTAAGTAAGAAAGAGCAAAGGATACCGCCAAATAACAGGAGTTAATCCAAAACAAATACTAAAATACCAAAACCCAAAAAATACCAAACTTGCAGTGACAGCGAAAAGCAAAAGTTGCAACGCCAACAAAGAGAGCAAAGAAAGTAAGTTGATCGGTTTTACATGAATTCGGCACACTTATTGCGGGCAATCAGACTTCTTAGCGGATTAGTTTTCGGTGCTACCAAGATTCTGGGTGGGTTATGTGGTAAGAGGTGAAGTAAGGTTAAATCTAGCCCATAGACTGACCGACCCCTCCCTTTGAACACTTGCTCGATGGATGGTCACCGGATGTCTGTTTGTTCGGACTTAATGGGCTTATGTGTCGGCCATTTTGTATGCCCTGTCATTAGTTGAACGTTTCTCTCGCTCGACGTCTGGATTTGTCTTTCTGTCGGTGTACGAGTGTGTGTGTCTGCGACACTGCGACAGTGTGTGTGTGCTCAAGTGCGAGTGTGTGTGTGTTTGTGCCTGGGCTGCCTCAATTATTGATTGATTAATTATTGCTGACGCGTATGTGACTTCGCCGCGACGACGACCCTTTGCAAACCGGTTCGTTGACGCCTCTGTTTTGTGCCTGCGTGTGGCACTCTCTCTTTTTGTGCCCCCACGGCCATCTCTCCCTCCTCCGCCCCCAGCACCCAATTCGGGTCCAATCTGACCATCAATCCTCCACTATAATCCAATTGCCGATCATCATCATTATGGACAAGAGCCGTTTCTGTACAGACAAAGAAAAACTTAAGTTGCGCATGCGCTTGTGACCTCTGACATCCAATACATTTTGGACTGGGTTCTGGCTGATCCCTTGAGCGGACAGATTTCTTGAGCGGACAGATTGAGCGGGCATTTCAATTATCTAAGATATGAACACATAACTAAGACTTTGAAGGAAGAATTTTCCTTACGGACAAGTCATCCGCGGACAAATCCTATAATTAAAGTCTATCCACTGTCCGTCTAAAGAATCGTTCAGTGTATTTAGCCCCAGCGATCCATGTGCCACATATCCAATGTATTGGCACCTCTGCAACTCGGAGGCTTCAACCCCAACGCTACTTCTTGGTACATTTGCAATTAACACTTCGGTGTACGTGCTTGGTTTGATTTCGGTTTCGCTTTGCTGCCACTGCTGCTGATGCTGATGCCTAATCAGCATCCATTCACGGGTGCAGCAAGAGCCATGGATATACAGATATATAGATACAGCATCCAGCCAAAGTCGGGGCTCAAGTCGGCGGTAGCCACAAAGCTAATCAGCGTGCAGCGGCAGTGGCAGTGGAAGCAGCAGCAGCGACTTTCTCGTTATTTTTACTTACTTCCCTCCGCCTCAGTTCGGTTTGTAATTATTGTTTTATAATAAACTTATTAGTGCAAAGTCGCCAGCATCATCTCCCCTAATGCGTTTCTGTCTTGTTTGTTCGTGCCTCAGCTTCGGTTTCGGCTTGGCTTAGTGCTTTAGACCAAATTCAATTAAGAAATCGAGTGCAGATAAATGTGTATATATATATACGTATATCACCGGGTGTGTGCTATATCTTTAGCCCCGCACGCACTTGTTATGTGTTCACATTCTATTTCTCAATGGGGTCTGCAACAGAAATTGCTGCTGCCACTTCTGCCACAGATGCTGCTCTTGTAATGCCACTGTATCTTTCAGTTTAATATGTTGGCCACTTTGTTGTCCAGTTGAAGTGATTGATTTGGCCATTTCGAATCTGAGAAAGCTAATTACACGAGAGGATTTATAAAAGTGTTCCTATCATTCTGCGAGTATTAATTCCTTTGCACATAACAAACGAATTTCTTATATGATCACATTTTAAGTGGCACCATTATTTCTGTTGATGGTTAGAATGTTTGGGTTTCGTTTAGGGCTCGTATTCTCCTTCCCCAACCAGAATTTCAAAACCCTTTTCACTTGTCCACCAACCATTAAGCAATTCAGTTCAAAGAACTTTGTAGACCAATCCACGAAAACTTAATGATGGCACCCAAAGCGAACTGCCCCTATATTATATTTCAATATTCATATTTTGTTCGTTTTGCCTCGAACCAAAAATGAGCTCATCTCGCAGCCATAAACCAATGAAAGTATTAAATAAAAGCCAAATAAACAGCAAAAACGAAGCTCAGACTCAGTCCCCCAATTCATTCATATTAAAGGCTTATGTAATCGTTTTACAATTTGCGATTTTCGTTGATTTCGTTCATTTCATTCGCTTCGGATGGCAGAGATTGTATAAGGTTTTAAGCAAGCCTTACGAAATGCTCGCCTGGACGACATTGTAATTAACACTAATTAATCACAAAGAGCTTGCAAAAATTATAACCGAAAAACATATGTGTATATGAGCAACAGCAAATCAATCTCCGCAGAAACTTGCCAAATACTAAAAGCCGAGTTTCTTCGAAATTTGATAAAAGGCCTTGAACTTAAGTTTTGGCCGGATGGAAAACCTCCTTCTGCCTCCCCTCCCTCCCCACAGCTTGTGCTTAAGATCGCCAAGAAGTTGGTGGTTCCGAGTTGTAGGCCTGAAAGCACCGACTACAATTATAATAATGAAGCACGGAAGATTATGTTTACAGTGCGTCACATAAACGAATAGAGGTTTATGATAGGTTGAGGAATAATGGAAAAATATTTAGGAATTGGTTTTTACAGGGTTGTAAACCTTATCAAATACATATGATCTCAGTTAAGATCTAAAACTGGAGGTTTGTCTGATTATAAAATTAGTTCCCACATAGTCATTGTTTTGCTCAAATTACTCACTTCAAGAACCTGATATTTCACCTAATATTCAAGAAACGCACTGTTGGCAAGGCAATTTAATCATTTATTTCTATGATGATTATAATTTTTCTTCGGCCAGGCTCATTATAGCCAATGGTTTCTCGCTCGGTGGCAACAAACTCATTAGACCTTGAAAATCCAGTGCGTGGACTTGGTTGGAAATTATAGCGAACACGGCGACATTGTTGCGCAAGTGCGTAGAATTAATTACCAAAAAAAAAACAACAAAAAACGTAAAAAACACAAAATTTCAAACCGAACCGAAAACCTCAAAAAGCGGGAAGTGAATTAGAAAGAGAACGTTTTGTGCTACGCTCCCATGACAATTAAGAATTATTTTTCATTTTTGTGGTTTCTTGGAGAAGGGCGTTATATGCTCTTTAATAAAGAAATTACCAAACCATGTGCGGTGGAGTTACCAATGGTTTATGATCATACCATAGTTTTGGTATATTCGATATACTAATAGCAATTATATTACATTTAAAGCATTCAACAAAAATATATTTCTGAAACATTTTTCTATCTGATTGATGCAATTGTCTTCAATTGGGAGATTTCGGATATTATGATTTCAAACTCTTTCCCACATTATAATGGTTTTTGGTATATGTCTTCTCCTAGTTACATCACCGCCTTATAGCTATAAATACCATGGGGTGACTCAAAATAAATTGAGCTCATTGACTTTACAATCTTCTTATGTGCAGGTGTATACGAGGGTTCAGTTTTGGTTAGTTATAAGAGGGTTGGTCAGTCTTTTGTGTTCCTCTGAAGTGACTCTTAGTTTTTTTTTGTACCGAATGCAACAGGTAGCAAAGCAGGTAGAACATCAAATTTTCCCTTTCGCGGCAACCTGAGACCATTAGATTTGGACAATGCAGAAGAACCTGTTTAATGGAACACGTTTTCTTATTTGGCCCTCTGCTCCTTGTTATTATTATTATCTCTTTTGGCTTGAACGGAGTAACAACGAAAGATACAGAGAGTGTGAGAGAGAGAGAGAGGGGTGAGGAGTGAGCGAAATAGAGACCTTGACCTTGTCTTTGACTTTGTCAGTCTGCTGCTTTGGTTCTTCCTTTTTCCACTGGCTGCGCTCTTCCTTTTTCTTCTCCTTTTCGCTGTCTGCTCCATTTCTTGCATAATTTATGTCCGTAAATCTAGGCTAGACATTGCACACACATACAAACACACACATGAGCGGGTTAGGCAGGGAGGACAAGCTGAGAGGGGAGGGGGCTAAGTAGACCGTTATCAAACTGGCTTTTACTGCACATTACGCGCACGTCGTCTCCTTCTTCTCCTTTGGCTTGCCTCCTTCTTTGGCACATTTTCAAATGTTTGCCTTTTGATTACATTTTATGTTCACACACACACACTGACTCCTTTCGGTAAGAAGAAGATAACGAAGCGGACGACGCTATAAAACTTACCTACATTTTGTTACTCGAGTTATTCCTGATTGTTGGGGATTTTCCCCCACCCTCTTCGTTTTGGAAACGAGTTTTCCTACACTTGCTTTTCACATCTCCTTTTCAGCGTGTTTGTGTGTGTGTGTTTGTATGTTGCCATCAAACAGGTCGCGTTTTCTTTTGCCGTCTTGCTTCTTCTACTTTTACTTATTTTTCGTGCCCCCCGCGCCACTCTCCCCCGCCGTCGTCTTCCTCCTCTTCGTACTCTCCTTCTTTGGCTTACATATGTGTGTCTGTTTACCTTGGCATACGTCCTTGAAGATTTGTCTTATATTTTGTTGCTGCTTTTGCGCCGTTTCTTGGTCTTTATAGGTTTTTGTGTCGTCACTTTGGCGCTTTTCATCTCGTTTTTGACACTTGCCGCTGCTTCGCCGGGTTTCCTTTTGCATTTGCTTCGCTTTCTTCACATTCCGCTCCCTTCCCCCCCGTTGGCGCCATATTCGTCGTCTTCATCGTCTTCTTGGGGAAATCCTTTGTAGCCAATTTGCTTCTCGCTTTTGCGCTCTTATGTGTTCATTCACTCCGACTTTACGCTTGATTACTCAATTGTGGCCCAAAGAATTAAACAACAAACGCTACAAAATGAGTGTACTTTGCCGGTTCGCCGGATACTGGAAAATAAACTAGTGGTTAAAACAACAACGCCAACTGAAACCCGATTAAAAATGACTAGCTCAAATTGGTTTATATTCTAGTATATATTTTCGTGGTTGTAAGTTCTTAAAGATTATTCGTCAAAGCTGTCAATTCATAGTTTTAGAATCTTTGTTTTAAATTATTTCTAAAAAAAGTTACAAATCATTTAAATCCACCTTTAGCTATCTATACATCAAAATGATTTATTAAACTTTACAGTGTTCTGTGACCTTTCATAAGTAATCCAAATCGCACTTCTAATAACAAATTATTTTGCAAACCCAACCAATGATGGCTTAAACATGGTTTACTTATTTCAAGTATAACAAATAAGGTCAATGGGTATATCCTGTTTATATTAAGGAAAATTCCTAATGGATTACAATATTTGCTAATAAAGCTTAGTTAAACATTTGTTTTATAAAATACTTATCGAAAGAGTATTTCGGTTTCTTGGTTTTAGAAAACCCCATGTAAGCCAACACTTAGCTGCGCTCTCTTTCACTCCCTGGCCTCTCTTTCTCGTTCTGCCCGCATTAGAGCCCCTTTGAAGAACCAGTATCGTTCTGCTCCTCTTGCTGCTGGCGTCTTCTGCTGAATCGCCTTTAAGTTGGGCTTACTTGGCTGGCTGCCTATTATTAACTCGACTGTGCTCGGCCTGCTCTTCTTTTATGGCCCGGTCCGACTTGGCCTGGCCATACCCATGACTTGGCCCGACTTTGGCTTTGGCTAGAGCTTCAGGCTTTGGCTCTGGATGTGGCTCTGGCTTTGACTTGGGCTCTTTGAGGTCAACAAACAGCTGGGAAAACGGCGCGTCAAAGTATTTCTTTCTCGTGTTTTTCGTATTTTTCTCGTATTTTTGTGGTTTGCTGCTGAAGTCATGCGTGCCGCCCTGCACCTCCCCCCTGTAGCCCGCGGTCGGTTTCTTGCCGGCAATTGGAAACCAGTTTCTTGTCTCACCAATCGTCAGTCAGCCAAAAATTAAGTTTCTCAGCTCATGTCCGACTTGAGCCGGCATTTTCTTGTTTGTAAGTTTGGTTCGCACGTTTTTTTTTATTATTTTTTTTTAGCCTTTTGTTTCTCACACAAAATGCTTCCGCTCAGCTTGTTAGAGCTTTATTGAAAGATCTTGCACAAGTGGGATAATATCAATTCTCTCGTATCGGCGAGGAACTTGAAAAATGGTTTTCGAAAACGGATGTCTGCGTGCTGTACGTTTTTTCGTCGGTTTTTGATCTTTTTAAAAATATATCTCTTGTGGGCACCGAAAATGATTTGGTGTGCCAAATGGCCCAAGTGGATGACTTTTGCTCCTGCTCCCTCGTTTACCCCCCTCCCCCCTTCCTCCCCTCTGTGCGCCGTTTCGCACACGATATGAATTTCAATTTGTTTTATTTCGATCCGCCTGTGCATGTGTGTATACAAATGTACATATGTATATGCATGTAGAGCGGTCCGATACAGATAAAGATATATTTGTACTGTACATAACCTTATATTTGGGGTACCCACAAATACACACGGATATCTGTATGTAAGACAAGAGCGTACGCTTGTTTCCCAATTTAATTGTATACCCTCGCTGATTTCGGGTTAAAAGGTTCCTTCCTTCCTTAAAGAGAAGTTATTGGATTGGTTGTATTGAAAAAAAAGAACTTATGAACAGAGAGTTATTATATGTAGAAAAATGTGTAAAATGAGTATCATTACCGCATATTAGCCTATTCAGCAAATGCAATCGAGCAGGGCAAACAACGATTGGCAATTGAGTTGTCCCACATTTCCTGCCTCTTAATTTGGGATCCCAACTCCCTTGGCACCAGAAGATGAATGGATTAAGTGGTTGTACACCCCCAAGTGTATTCCAATTTCGGCTTGCCAATATTTGGCTGATTTTATTGTGTTTTTTTTGTTTTGGTGTCTGGGATTGGGATTCCGAGTGGAGCTGGTACGGGTACTGGTGGTGTTGGTGCTGGTGAGACTGATGGGCCCGAGTTGGCTGGCCTGCCAGGCAGAGTTTGATACGGTGACAGTCGAAGAAGAATACAATTAACATAATTTACTAACAAAGCCATGCAAACACACAGCAATTCGCACACATAGAAACTCGAGCGGAAAATACAGAGAATACCCATCACGACATGGCCATCAGTTTGTAAGTTTAGCAAATTTGGCAAATCGTCTTCGTCGAGGTGCCATTTCAACGGTCTTGGGATCGGGTGGTGGGCTGATAGCCCCTTTGTAGGTGTCGCTTCCCCTAGATATACATACATATACACACATATATATACATTTATACATAGATTTATATGGTATACCTCATTGCGAAATCGATTTCGATTATAGGGTTCGCTCGCCACTTTAGATTCTTTTATTTTTTTCGTTGGCTCGTTTCGGTTTGGTTTGGTTTGGCTTGATTTCGTTTAGTACTTGGTTTGTTCTCATGCCGGCCACAAAGTTTCCTATTCGGTTTTTATTTTCTAGGCGCTCAAATTGCAGTTGTCTTGTGAGAAACTCTGCGAAAGCGATTGGCGAATAAGTTGCCAACGAAATTTATCAGAAGACCGAATAAAAAGACTTGCTCTTTGTATATATACACATATAGTTTATATACACATGTATGAAATGCATAAATATTTCATTGGCTGCGCTCTTATCGCTTTGTAAAATCAGTCCGAAAAAGTTCCAATCACTTTTATTTTTATTTTACTTTCAAAAAACACCCAAGAAAGAAAGTTTTGCTGGAAGAGGGCTTTAAATTGATATGTATGTCTGTGCTCGCTTATGTATTTATGCATGTGTTTCGATATAAAAAATACAAATTTGCATTGCAAAATGCTAAAAAAAGGGCGGTATGTCGCGGGGATGGCGGGGGTGTATCTGAGTTTCGAGTGGAAGTTTTTTTCTGACTCTGATAACGTCCAGTTATTTATGCTTTATTTTTCACATTTTATGCATATCTAAGTGCGGATACAGTGCGTTTGGAAAAAGTAGAACTATGTAATATATTTTATTGTAATTTATATTATGAAGTCAAACAATTTTTAATTATTTAGATAATTATTATTTCTAAAAACCACGAATATATTTGCAATCCGAGTACAAACTCGTATTAATCCATATAGAGATGATGTCTCGCATGTTTTTTGATGTTTCTGTTTTTGGACCTAAAACGATCTTACACCGCTGAAACGCACTGTATGGTCAGGGCACAAACTTGCCTCTATACATATGAACTTTAGAGCTGGGTTCTGTCCACAGAAACATACCCACATAGATATGAAACGTATCGCATGAATCCCATCCCCCCGCAAATCAAAAAAAAGGCCGCACACACTCCAAAAACTGTCGCTATCACTGCCTTGAAATCTGCATAAATGATGATGATTTTCGTGTGGTGCTGAGGCTTCTTCTTTTGGCTTTCGTCATCCCGTGTTTTTTCCTCCCAAGTTTTGCATACCGACTTACATATAGACACACACACACACAGAAACACACCCACTCATACACATGCACATGTACAGAAGTCCCTGGCTGCCCAGGGGAGAACTTCAGATTGAGCTTGGGCTTTGGGCTTTGGGCTTTGGGTTTTGAAATTGAAATTTTTGGTAATTTTTTTCCATTCCATTTCTGCGTCTGAAGAGGGCGAAGTTTTTGATTTGTGCATAAACAGCCGACCGACGGGATATACGGTATATATATGTATGTACATATCTTCCTATCTGTATATAGTAGGAATACATGTGTCCGTATGCATAATCTGTTTCAAGTTTGCTTTATGAAATTTCTTTGAGCAGAGTTGTGGGATTAAATACATACACTTCGGTATACTATGTAGTTATGTAGTTCTGTTTCCGTTTCTGTTTAGACTGTCCAGGCCAAAGGCATGAAACCATAAAAATGGCAAATTAACCGTGTATTTTCACAACGAGTGTGTGCTGGTGTGTGTGTGTGGTGAGTGTGTGCGTGTGTATGTGGAGTGTATGGTTGTGCTTGTAAGGGCTGGCGAAACCTTTGCCCGAGAGAAGCCACAAACAAAACGATGGCCCCATGTAGCATGCATACAAATATATGTTTCTCGCACTAGGGTGGACCTGTACATATAGGTTTATAACAAAAAAAATAAATAAAAATACATAAAAATAACAAAAACTTTAGATGAGATATAACCAAAAACGAACACGGAATACATAACCAGTAGGCTTGTAATAAAACACAACATTGCGTATAAGCGATATATCTTAAAGCAACTTAACCTCAAGTTATTATAAGTTTATGTTGATTCGATCGTAATAGTAAGGAACCAACCAAAAAGAAGTCCTCGAATATACATTGTTTTATAAAGCCTTACAAGATATTCTGGTATTTTAATGAGAACCTTAAGCAGCGGATAGTTTCTCAAAGGCGATCGGCTTTGCCTTTTGCCTCGTAACTGCAAAGGCATCCCAAATATTGGCCTGCAACGCGGACCACCCTAGGGTGCATATATCCAAGCTGGGAATCGGCACGTTTCGAGGTCCGTCCAAGTCCAATCAAGCAGACTCGCTGAGTGACTGACTGCCAGCGTCGTCGTAGTCGTCGTCGTCGTCGTCACCGTCACCGTCACCGTCATCGTCGTGGTCGTGGTCTCCTCCGTCGTCGTCTGAAGCCGCCCCAATGGCATGTTGTGTTCAATAACGGACCCCCCTTCGAATCCCTACCGCCCAGCGACCCACTGTTCTTCCTTCCCCGCCTTAGTTTTTTTTTTTTCGTTTTTTTTTCCGATTTTTTCCAGAGTTCAGTTGAGCTGAGCTCTCGCCGACTGCCTTCAATCAGCAGAAGCAACGCTGGCGACGACTCGGGGCAGCCAGCAATTTATCCAGCCATGCATATTAAGCCTCACGATTTGTATTTGTATTTGGCCTCACCAGCATATCGGTATATGGGGTCTACACACACATGTGTACACACATAGTGTGTGTGAGTCAGCCAGAAGGTGGAACCTATCTGACATCGCAATCCGCAGTCCGCAATCCGAAGTCCCCAATTCCATGGCATCCCGTCGTCCCCCAGTCAATCCAATCCCCATCCCAGATGGCTGCTCATTGCCCTTTTCCCCCCGTGAGATGCGAGTGCGAGTTCAATTTAAGTTTAGGTTCGCTCGGATTCGATTTTATATGTTTTCAATTTCAGCTGCAAGCCTTATTTCCCCGCTATCCAACCAATAAATATGCCCTTTTCTGACCAAATGACCGACACTTCCTGCTTGCCTCGGTTCGCTTGTCTGCTCCTCTCATTATGCCTGGCTATTGTTCGCCGTTTGGCGATTTGTTTCTGGATAATTCTACACTTTGCCGGTTAGTTTACTTGTGATATTGGGCTTACTCTTTGGGTGGTTTCAAACAACAAATGCCACTTTTTAAACTCCCACGACCAATCTTCTATCAGTTTTGAGCGCTGAAGATAAGGAATAAGCTACACTAAATGCGATTACCACTACAATATTTGCGATACCCCGCATATATATTCTTATTTCAATGCCAGCTGTTGGGTCTGCTCCATCTGTCCTCGATCTCGGGCTTCCTGCCTGCCAATTTCGCAAGACAGTTATCCCCCAACGTAGCCCCATCGGTTGACTTTGTGGTACACATGAAGCCGATAAACGTTTTCTTGTGTGGGGGCTGCAGTCGAGAGTTGTTCCGTTATTCCACCTGATTTTTGAGCCGTCTTGTCTCCCACACCCAGAGATGCAGGAGCACAAAGTGCATATGCTAGCAGCTGCCGGTGTCCGCTTAACAGCTGCTTAACGTGCTTAGTGCTGTCTCTTTCGCCAACCATACACCCCTCTCTTTCGCCAACCGTACACCCCTCTCTTTCCCCAGCCTTACACCCCTCTCTTTCGCCTGCCCCCTTGCAATCTCATCCACTTGATTCCGTAGTGCTGGATTGTGTGTGCTCAGTGGACCCTTGACACTTGTGCAACTTCTTGCAGAACCCTTGCTAGAGGTATTTCACTTCTTGTCTTGTCTTATCTATTTAGATATTTACCCTAATAAAAATAGCATTTATTCTGTATCTTAAACAATACTTTTGCTGTTTTTAAGTATTATTTCATTTGCATTTTTATCATAAAAATAGGTATCATATCCTACAAGGTTACTTTACTGTAGATATTATTGAGCAAACACTTAGGTTTCCTAAACCGAAGGATACCAGCTTAGCCAGCTCACATGTTATTTAAGCTTGGGGAACCCCTCTATTCGTCCTTTTCGTTATGGTGTGTGTGTGTGAGGGTGGGAGCCTTTCTTCTCCCCACATGTCTGCCTTTCCTGCTTTTCCCGTCTGAGACGACGGCGTCTTATTGTGCCACGTTTTTCTATATTTTCCACTTCCTCGCCCGGTTTTTTTTTCTTTTTCTCATTTTTCGCGTAGACAGGGCTATAAAAATGCTGCTGCTGCGTCTGTTTGTCTGACGCGTACTTGCGTCACACCTTGCCGCCCCTTCCCATAGTGGCAGCCCCCTCCACCCCGCACCCCTCCAGTGAACCATCCCCCCCCCCCCACACACACACACAGACACACACATACTTACTGACTCTACGCTCCCACACGTTATTTGCTTTGTGTCTGCCTTGGCGTCTCTCCTTTTCGCTTTGGTATTTTTATTATTATTATTTTTCGCGTAATTCTCTGTTTTGCTCTGCAGTTTCTTTGGAAAAATTCAACTTTTACTTTTTTTGTTTTTCGTTTTTGTTCTCTTTTATTTGCCTTCTTCATCTTTTTCTTCTATGCCCCCGACTGGTTGTGTGTGTGTTAAGTATTTTTATGATTATTTTTTGTTACTCTGCTCCTCTGTTTTGCTCGTGAAATTTAGCATTCACTTTGCTTTTCCCCCTTTTCGTTCTGAGTCTATCAATTTATGTTATTTTTTGTTTATTTTGTTTTTCCCCTCCTTTTCTGCCGCATTCCTCCATTTCAATATCAAAAGTTAAGCGCACACATTGGGCGTGAGTGAGATGGAGTGATGTTGGGGAAATGCGAGCGAAAGAGAGGGCTACACGTTCATTCATACATTTTCACGCTTTTTATTACGCGGAGCGTATGTGTGCGTTTGTTTGTTTGTGTGTGTATGTGTGTGTGCGCAAGAGGGGTTAAACCTAAAATTGCATTTTCCCCCTTTTTCATTCAGTTTGTTCTCACTCGCATTTGTTTTATTTGATTTTTATGGCACTTTTCAAGGTTTGTCTGCTTTTCTTTTATGATTGAAGGTCGTTTAGTGGCTGGATTTTCCCTGTTAGCCTAGCTTTTACAGGTTTAAAGAATTTTCGGGCTTAAATTCTACACAGCAACACATCCAATATTTTCGATTTCTCTAAGGAATTATTAGTCTATTATTTAAAATAAGTAAAAGATTAAAAATACATGCTGTTTATATTTATTTTATCAGAATTAAGTCGAATTTAAATGCAAAGTATTCACTAGAGATGTAAAATGAAAATGAAATGAAATGCGCTTAAATTTGAAGTTTTCTTTGTGTCCAATTTTCAATAGGTAATTTCTTTCGTTACCTTTGTTAATTGGCTCGAAAATGCCTTCCGCACGCGCACACACACCATGGAGAGGAAAGCCAAAGTCGCGTCGCATGCAAAACTCATTAATATGCGTTGCTTATTGCTGTTGTTGTTTGCCGATTTTATAACTTTGGCGTACACCTTACCCAAGTCGGGCAACAACAATATAATGGAGCCATAATGAGAGTCGAGCGAAACGTCGAAAAAGTTCAATAAACTTTTGCAGCTAGCGAATATTTGATTTCGTTGCTTTTTTTCTTTATATATACATACATTTGTATATATTTTGTGTCTTCCTTTTCTTTCGAACACCTTTGGATTTGTGTCTGTGTGTATATCTCAATCAGCAATTTTGCAATTTACTTGCTTACCAATTTGCTTTTATTTGCGCCCATCTACGGCATTTTCTCTGAATGAATGAAGATCGTTCTTTGCAATTAAAATAAAAGTAAACTGAAGACTGAATTTCATATTAATGAGACCAAGCGGTTTTTCACTAAGATTTCTCTTTATGTAAGGTACTAAGCGTATTTTTAATTCTAGCCTCAACAATTTGGAGAATCTTTCCGGCTTAAATGATTCACAATTTCTCAGCAACAATTTTCTGCAAACTGCACCCAATTGCCAGCTTTTTGTATATATATTTATATATATTTCTTTGTATCCATATCTATCGCTAACTGGGCAATTAGTCGGCGCTGTTAACGTTGCGATGGTTCGACTCCATTTTGCTTTTTCTTATTGATGATCAAGCAAAACTCAGCCATCGGAGCAACTGGTTTGGTTCCGCTTTCGAAAAGTTTCCCCTTCCTTGTCTTCTTCGGCAGCTGGAATTTCCCCCCATTCCCCCCGCCCTGCCTACACGCGGTTATTCTTAAAAAATATTATTAATTTCTTACTTTTCGCTGCCTCATCTGGCTTGGCTAAACACAAAGTTTTACAATTTAGCAACCTAATTATGCATTTCAACTAATTTGCAAATTTTCTCTTTTCTTCCGTCTCGTTGCAGGTAAATATCGAACGTTGTAGAAACTGGCAACTCGAGGCCACGACTCTCAATCACAAGTTCCTCGTTAGTGAGTGCCCACTGTTGATTTTTTTTTTTGTTTTTTTTTTTTTTGTTTTTTGCTAGCTGCTGGGTTCAAAGTGAAATGCCAAAAGGGTAATCAGCGGGGTCCCAAGATCGAAATTGATTTGTGGTCCACTGAATTTATTATGTCTCTTTTTTGGGAACATAAAATAAGGGTTAATGAGGGTTATTGCTACTTATGTAAATTATAAAAATTCGCTATTCTGTCAACGAAAATATCTAAAATATTAATCGGCTCAAATGATTGTATGGGGTATACATAAAAGTGCTATGTTAATTAGCTCTCAGTTTTTATACCCGCTAATCGTAGAGTAAGAGGGTATACTACATTCGTTGATTAGTATGTTACAGCTGAGTACGGGTATGAGGTTGTCGAAGAACTCAACTATTCCATAATCTAAATTGTACTTTATTAGTTACATCGACTTTTATTTACAATAAGAATCATTTTAAAGATATAACTTCCATTTTATTCCTAAAGATTAATGTGGTCTACATTAGGATTTCATTGGAAATGTGTTAAAATGCAAATCAATGGATGTTTCCCTATGTAGTACCATCACTTTTTCCCCAGAACTTTGCTCATCACCCTTACCAGTGGGATAATAACGTGGATTTTCATGCCGCACGTCAGTGGCTCATTTGCATGCAATTATTTTGCTGCTCTCTGGTGGAAAAACTTCAGCCCTTGGGTGGGCGGAAATCAGGATATAGACAAATTGTGACATGTACTTCAGTTTCAGTTACAATATTGATGCTTTTCCCGCTGCCTTGTAATTTCACATTCATCTTCAAGGGGCATTTAATCAAGCTGTGAATTCGACTCCCCAAACTTCAATGACAAATGCATGCAACCATAAGGAAATGTTGAAAAAAATAATCAAGTCGAAGATAAGGATGATAGGAACGGCTAGAAAAAATGGTAAATGAAATGAAATTACTGAACAGCAAAATCGGATGGAAATGGAGGGGCGGGGCGTTGGGAGTCGAGGAAAAAATGCAAATGGTGAAATTCTAAACCCTTGAATGGGCCCGCTATTGTCTTTGATAGTCCGCGGAAAACCAGGAAAAGCGGTTCACGGGGTGTGGAAATGGTGCTGGGATGGTGGATGGGCTAGCATCCTGGTTTGCCCATTTGCCAACTGGGCTGTAAGTAAGCGCATTTCCCGATTTTTTCTAGCTTCGGCCGCTGTTGTTGTTGCTCTTTCTTCCGCTCATTTGTCTCTGCATGAAAATGCCCGCGATTTTCCCCCTTCTATGTGTATGTGTAATTTTTTTTCGGTCGTGCTTTTAATTGTATTTAGTTACATTAGTAATTATCGATTTTTCCTGGGCTTGGGTTGCTGGCTAGGACCGCTGGATGGGACTGTACCCAATGTCGAACGCAGGAAGGGCTTAAGATGTCCAGATTGTTGATGAATTTGGGGGTGAATGGGAAACCTTTCAAGAAGGTAGCTCTTTGAGGGAAAAAGCGGTCGAAAAATAAGTAAAATGGGGATAATTAAATACTTAAACGAGATGCGCGTCAATTGAAAGAAATAAAAAATGCTACAGACAACATAACAGTTCTTAAATCCTAGTACTTCAGTATAAGTATTTTCGGAAGCTGACAAGCCCAATATTTCAAACATTTATCAAAAATACTATTCCATATTTTGAATGCATATTCGCCTCCACATGAAGTTTTTCTAAGTAGACGAATTTAGCAATCAAGCTCTTTGCTCCTAAAATGTAGAGAAAGCTAAGAAAAAAACAATATAAATAAACAATCACAATTTTCAAGGTTATAAATATAATTTGGCATATATATTATTATTTTTATTATTATTTATTTCAAGATTAGGAGTTAAAAGATGGATTGTATATCATCCTACTAATTAACGTTCGGATAACGTCTTCTCCTTTGCATTAATGCCATCGATGTGGATCGAACCTTGTTCGTTTATGGTTTAGACAGATTTGGCCTCTTTGATCATTTTGCCATTTGAATTTTTTTGCATTTCACCCATCCCCGGCATTCTGAGCGATGCTTGTTCACTAGCCATTTGATGCCACTTTTTTTTTTTTGCTGCTCCACGTGCTTGTTACTCTGCTTGTCAGCCGGTCTCGCTTTTCAATTATGCCTGACTGGTCGTGGTCCTCGTCCTGGTCCTCGTCGTCGTCTTCGTCCTCGTTTTGTAGCCCAGGGAGCTGAGCTAAGCCGAGATGAAGCGGACCGAGCTGAACTAGCCATTGTAGCATTTAAGCTATATATCACTCATACGCAGCATTGGCGCTTTATTTTCATGCACTAATTGCGTTAGAATTTCAATAGAAATGGGAGGGATATAGCCGGCCAACGACCAACGGCCAACCCGCCTGTTCTGAGCTCTATCTCTTTGATTTGACTTTAGCACATGAAGAGTTTTTAATTGGAATTTGCAGTGGGAGATTATCAAAACCAGGCGAGGGGCAGTGATTTTTCTTTGCTCCTCTTCTTTTGATTTTTCCGCCCATTTTTTTGTTTTTGGGGTAGCAGTTCTTGGGTACACACGTATATATACCTGCCCAGTGCCAATTTTTTCTTCAACTTCCTTGCCAAGACTTTGCCACGCAGCCTTTTTTCAGGGTCTCTCTGTGAGTGTGTGTGTGTGTGTGTGTGTGTTTGTGCGAGTGTATTGCTTTACATAAGACCCGGACAGTCCGGAGAAGTCCGTAGTCCACTGTCCGCTGTCCGTAGTCCGGAGTCCCAAGTCCGGGTGTGCCCTCACGGCCATTAGAGCGCTCTGTGCTCTGTCGTTGTCGTAATTAAAAACAAGGAAAATTCTGCACGGAGAGAAAAAAATGGTGCCAAGGAGGCACATCACAAGGATTGTGATTGGGTCGGGTCGCCTTCGGTTTCTCAGTCGGTCGGTCGGACGCGCACCCTCCTTCCAACCCTTGCCGCAATTTATTTAAATTTCCCGAGCCGAACTCTTTGGCTCCTTCTTAATTTCTTCAGCCCTTTTCGCTTTGTACTTGTTGTTTTTAATAAAGTGCGCTGGACACGGGAAAAAAGGTCCAAGAAAGCGCTGTGAAGAAGTTGCGTAAATTTGTTATGTACTTTTTTCTTTTTAAATAAATAAATATGGGATGGTGAAGGAGATGGAGAAGGAGGAGGTGGGCGGCAAAGTCTTCATGGCGTTGATGAGCAGCGCAACCACAGCTGCCCCTCCCCCTCCCGCTGCCCCACTCATATATAGCCGAGCAATCATGCATCCTTTCCTGACGGTGCACCCCATCCTCTTGGCCTGTAGTTCCGTTTCCGGCGCCTGCCATTTGCATCTACTGCAGAAAAAAATTCTTTCATTTATTCGAAGGATTCTTCAACCCCGCTGCCCGCACTGCCAGAACTGCCCGCCCCGCCCCACAATCCACCATTCTTGGTGATTTTTTTGTTTTTTTTGCTGTCGAAGAAGAAAAGATTTTTTTCGCTTTTTTAAAACACACAAACTGCTGGACGACGACCAGGGCGAGGAGGAAGCAACCCGAGGGGGTGGTGCTGGGCAGCATTTCTTTGCGGCTTGAGCGAACCGAAAGAACGGGTACACAAATTTCAACCTACTCAATTTTTGCCTTAATTTCTTTTCTGTTTCGCCAGGAGACCTCGGGCCACCGGAGCCATTCCCATACCCATACCCACACCCATTCCCAAGACCATGCCCATGCCCATGCCGAAACCCATGGCCATCCCATTCCACCCGAAATCCTTCTCGCAGCTTCATCCTCCTGCCGCTCCATCTTTGCAAAAGGCGGTAATAAGAATTTTTTCTTCGCTGCCGGAGTGTGCGTGAGCCGTAGTGTTTTTTCCGTATTTTTAATTTAAAATGCGAAGCATGGAAAAAAATATATGTATAAAAATGGGAAGTAAGCGTGTGGCTGTGGGTGTGGGGGTGGGAGGGCTTTTGCGCACTGCTTAAAAGAAAAACTTCTGAAGTAAATATTTGTCTGTCCAATTGCTGCGGCGACTGCCAACTGCAGCGGATTGGGTTTGGAAAAGGGGATGGCAGATGAGGGTGGCCGGCCAGAGGGTTTTGGGGCATGTGGGCGTTGTCGTTGTCGTTGCCGTTGTCGCTGGAATTGGCGATGGGCAATGGGCAATGGGCGAAAGTGTTGTTGGACGGGTTGGGCAACGGACACTGCTGTGGACACTGGTGACCGACCATGCCAAGACAAGCGACGCCATAATGACTGTCACAGCGCTCCATGGACAAACACGAGGCACCACCTCCTCCAACTCCTCCGCCTCCACCACCGCCTCCAAGGCAACAACATCCCAAAATGGAAAAAAAAATAAGATAAAAAAAGGAATGGAAACAAATTTCCATCACCTAAGCTCGGTTATATGTATTCCCCCGGGCGGGCGTCTCTCTGTCGGAATGGGTGCGGCTCTTGGAAACTCTTTCAACTATCCGATATAGGCTATTTTTCAATCAAATCACCGCATTCCATATTCAGTGTGTGTAAATCACCAAGGGAAACGCACTCACACTCTTCAAACAGCCTTGGGCGAAAATGCTGAGGTGATGCATACAATTATATCCTTGAAACGGGGCAGCTAGCCAGCCTTTGTATGCGATATGAAATGAGTGCGTGAATCCAAATTTGAATTGGTTACGAAACCACTTTTTCTTACTTGCGAACTCTGTGGTAACGTGACTACCTCTGTTTCACATTTATTTGGCAATAACCAATGAATCATCCATTTTAATCTTTACAATGGGCTACCAAATGCAGAAGAATTTAATATAGCAGAGCTTGTAATGAGGTTTTGTTTAGTAGCATTTCCTGTTTAGTTCTAGTGGCTCAAGAGCATCAAAATGAAACCCCTTCTGAAAAATGTCCGAAATAAACTAACAAATTTTTTGTTCTCGTTTTCTTACAGGGCCTCTTGCGCACCGCCGAGCAGCTAAAGATCAAGGGACTCTGCGAAACCGCCGAGAACGCGGATGACCTGAACGACGCGGCCACTGCAACGATCACGGTTTCAGAGAACATACAGCAGGCGGTCGTTGGCAATATAGTGAATGCCACCATAGTTCCCGGAGCCCCGTCGCCCTCCCTGGAACAGCAGCAGCAACACCACCAGCAACAACAGCAGGCACAGGAGCAGCACCAGCAACAGCAGGTGCATGCCCAGCAGCAACAGCAGCAGCAGCAACAAATCAACGCTGCCCTGCTTACGCAACACGGAGTGTCCAGCGGAAGTGTTTCTCTTTCCGGGCAATTGCTGAGCTCCTCGGCCAGCGGCAGCAGCGGAAGTTTAGCCGGCGGACAGCAGGCTCCACAGACGCCATCCGGTTTGCAACCGACGCCGCGCAAGTCACGACTAAAGCGCTCCAAGTCGCCGGATTTGCCATCAGGCGGAGGAGCAGGAAGCTCTGTAGGAGGCTCGGGTAGCGGCTCATCGCAGCAGCAACCGCAGCCGGCGCACCACCACCACCCGCAGACCATTCTCATCCAGGGCCAAAATCCGAACTCCATTGTGAGCCTTCAGCAGACGGCCGACGGCAATTATATACCAGTTTCGGGTGCTGGCGACGATTCAGACGCCGAGGACCACGACCACGAGCACGAACACAATCACGGACACGGGCACGGAGGACATTCGCACGGACACGGCCACAGCCACGATCACAGTCACGATCACGAGCACGAAAATAAGCCGAACAAGATCTGCAAGACCGAGCACTCGGTGGCCTCGCCGGCGTCCAATTCATCCAGCGCCTCGAACAATGCAGCGGGCGTGAGCGGCGTGACTTCCACCGGCCAAGCCATCGTCACACAAATTGTAGTAGCGCGCGACGGAAAAGATACAAAAAATATGACTAGTTTAGGCATGGGCATGGTAAGTTGGTTAGCTAGTTTTGGTTTAGTTAGCATTCTCAGCAATCTCTCAGTTAGCCAGAGATCGATCCCAGATCGGATCTCCCCGAGCCCAATGAATCTTACTTTGCTAACCTGACATTCCTATCTCTCTCTCCACCCGAACCTGGATTGCATGCAGAACGGCGGCCTGTTGGGCGTGCCCATGGGATTCCTGGACTTCACACCCGAGCCACCAGCACCATCTGCCACCCCAGTCACCGTCACGGAGCACGTCGATCTGTCCTGCAACCCCAGCACGGACACGCGCGATCTATCAAGTGAGTTATCGGTAGTGTTGCCAGCGGATCTACCGTCCCACATCCTTGAAGAGTTCCAAGCTAACATCACTCAAATTCGTTTCCCCGAACAGATCCCACCGAACCTCTCGATATAGACAATCATCTGGCTCAGCAGATCCATCGGCTCGATCAGTCCCCCATGCACTCGATATCGCACCACCATACAGGCGATGAGAGCAACTCGAATCTTGTGCAGCATATCAAGAGCGAAGTGATCGAGGCCAAGCACCTGGCAGCTGCCCAGCAGCATGCACTTAACCAGGCCCAGCAGCAGCATGCCCATCACCAGGCCCACCAGCAGCACCAACAGCATCAGCAGCAGCAGCATCAACAACAGCAGCAGCAGCAACATCTTCATGCTCAGCAGCTCTTGGCCCAGAGTCAGTTGCAGCAGCAGCAGCAGCAACAGCAGCAGCAGCAACACCACCAGCAGCAACAGCAGGCAGCAGCCGCCGCAGCAGCTGGTGTGCATGGCCAGCATGGGGGACACGTGACGCACGCCGACATCGGCGGTGCCACAGTCATGGAGATTGATCCGAGCCAGATTAAACACGAGCCGGGCATGATAATAACGCCAGAGATTGTCAACATGATGTCCTCAGGGCATATGGGTGAGTTGTGCATCACAATATTGGGGGTATCAGCCAGAAATCTATTTAAAACACAAACAAGCTTATATGTATATGTAACTTTGAGAGTACATAAAACGAAATTGTGAAGCAAGAATTAAAAGTTGTCCATCTATACATCTTGGTATAGCTTTGAATCAATAAACAAAGATAATATGAGTAACAGAAAACGATAAATAGTTGCAAGAGAATTGAATCCTAAATAATTAAATTCAATCAATCAAGAATACCCGAAACAAACTGGTGATACATAGATCTTTATAAAAACTAGCTAAAATAAAAAATCAAAAAATTCAATTAAAATAACTATCTTCTCTCTTCCCCACACGTAGACATGTATAACTCGGACACGAGTGAGGATTCGATGATGATCGCCAACGGCTCGCCGCACGATCAGAAGGAACCGCACTATACGAATTTGGATCAGCAGCACGGTCTGGGTGGCAGCGTTTGCGGCCCGGGGCCCGGCGGTGCTGGTGGCGGTGGGGGCATGAGTGGTGGGGCTGGCTCTGGCTCTGGCGAGAAAGGTCAGTTTAATGGTCCCAAAGCTTGGACACAAGATGATATGAATTCAGCTTTAGATGCATTAAAGAACCAAAACATGAGCCTGACGAAAGCATCCGCCATTTATGGCATCCCATCGACCACCCTGTGGCAACGTGCTCATCGCCTGGGCATCGAAACGCCCAAGAAGGAGGGCGGCACCAAGTCGTGGAACGAGGATGCCCTGCAGAATGCCTTGGAGGCGCTGCGTTCTGGCCAGATATCCGCGAACAAAGCGTCAAAGGCCTTCGGCATCCCCTCCTCTACGCTCTACAAGATTGCTCGGCGCGAAGGCATCCGCCTTGCGGCGCCCTTCAATGCCGCCCCGACCACGTGGACGCCCGAGGATCTGGAGCGTGCCTTGGAGGCGATACGGGCGGGTAATACTTCGGTGCAGAAAGCCAGCGCTGAGTTTGGCATACCCACAGGTGAGTTGTCTGCAGATCCAGTTGCAGATCGAACAATGGTGGCCCTCTGTCATTCGACGATGCCTTGACTTCTATTTGCCAATTTGTTTTACATAAAATGCCTAACAAGTGAGGCAGGTATTCTCCTTGTTTTTGTTTAAAAAAGGATAAAGAATAATGCTTTATTCAAACATAAAATTAAATAAATAAGATAGAAACTGTAATTGTATATGTATAAGAGTTATTTTCAATCGATCCTTTCAAAAGTTTTAAAACGTCTTGTACCTTAAAAGCAGTCTGAAACATGATTTTCGAGCTCTTCTAACCCCTTTGCTTCTGAAAAAGTGGACATGACTTGTTCCATTCCCTTTTTTCTGATTTGATCGGATTTTGCCATGACTAATCCCACTCTTCCACTCCATCAACCGCCTCAAAGGAACACTTTACGGACGCTGCAAACGGGAGGGCATTGAGCTGTCGCGTTCGAATCCAACACCCTGGTCCGAGGATGCCATGAACGAGGCCCTGAACTCAGTGCGGTGAGTGTGTGAGCCGAACTGGTGGCGTCAATTAAGTCGCTAATCACCATTTCCGACGTGTATCCCCCACAGCGTTGGCCAAATGTCCATCAACCAGGCGGCCATTCACTATAACCTGCCCTACAGCTCGCTCTACGGCCGCTTCAAGCGCGGCAAATACGACGTGGTGGCCAACACGAGTGGCGTGGCGCTTTTGAACACCTCGGGCAACACCACCGGCAGCATTGAGATTATCGAGCACAGCCAGGAGAATTCGGTACGTAGCCACGGCAGCTGAAAAGCTAAAAGCAAGCGCAACACAAACGCAGCCAACCAACTCTGAACTCCGCCTGCAATAGCACAGAGATAAAAACCAACGCCTATATAAAGACATTTTTGTTTAAATGATTTGATAAACCGATTTTTAGTTACTTTAAAAATCTTGCCTATTAACTTTGTTAATTTAAATCGTTTAAGATCGATTTGTCGGATCTTTGAATATGTTTGTCATTTTCACAACGATGCTAATCTTATTAACAAATGCGCAATCAAGTTCTTATTTGCATCCAAACTCGCATCTGCAACTCTGATCTCCCCCACACAAACATCACACACAATTGCCAGCTTTGACTAACCAAGATAATCAATTTATTTATGCAAAGTTGCATATGTTACAGCAACAGTTCCCGTACAGTCCGTCGCCGCATCCGCCAACGCCGCAGCATCACAGCACGCCGCAGCACCACAGCTCGGCGCAGCAGGGTCCGCCGACGCCGCAGCACATGCAGCAGCACGTGGTGCACATGCAACAGCAGCAGCAGCAGTCGCCCCACCCGGGCCACCATCCGCAGCATATGCAGCAAGACGTGGTTACATCGAGCAGCCAGGTGGTGCACAGCCAACAGCAGCAGCAGCTTCAGCAGATCTATCAGCACCACGGGACGCCGGAGCGTAGTTGAGAATCACTGCATGCTGCGACAATAATGGGCAGCACCGGCGGTGGCGGAGGTGGTGGGGTTGGAGGAGTAGCAGCCAGTACTAGCGGCGGCACGGCGGCCAGTAGCACGCCCTTCGCCAGCATCTCGGCGCTGGTCAGCGGACCGTCCAGTGCCCCACCACCGCCGGTTACTGCCAGTGGCTCGTCGGCAGTCAGTGGCGGCACCAGCAAGCGCAAGAAAGCCAACAAGCAAAAGCGTTGAGAGCAGGAGGATGATCAGCCACAAAAGGAGTTGGAAACAATTGCGGCAGTGGCCAGGCCCGAGGACATCAAGTTTAGATTTAATTGCAAGCACTGGAAGCGCAAGCTGCGGCAGTTTCATTTGCTATTGTCCAAACAGTAGTCAGTCAGTCAGTTAGGAAGATATACATATATGGATGACCCACAGACCCACAGACAAAAATTCCCAAGGGTAGGATAAAGCAATCACAAAACCACTTTTCAACTAGATGGACATTAATTACACAACCGAGATGTGTATAAAATGTAAATATATAACGAAATATGCTTTATTTACATTATACGGAACATAGTTATATAGGTTTTAGGTTCGCAAAAGTCCTTTGTTCTAGTTAAGTAAGGTGGAGAAACGAGAAAGATAAAAACATACCTAGATCTTAAGAGAATGATGAATTTTAGATTTGCCTAGACTCGAAAGTTAATGGGCTCGCAGTTTTAAGAGCACTTTGTTATCAATGGATATAGACACGCGTATTTATTTTGGACTCGTGACCATTCTGAGGACCTCAAATCAGTAGTTGATTGCGGAATTTCGATATAGATTGCTTCCCTTTCAAAGTTTTGTTTTAATTTTCGCTTAGTGTGAGACTGAAAGTGCGCCTAAAACTGTAGAAATCCAAGCCCAATATTATAGTGAAGACGCATACAACACAACCCATACATGAATCAAATGCTTTATAACCATATTGTTTGAACGGATAGAACGAAGGGGGAGAATACCTTAACGTAGAATTAAACCAAATTATCAAGGTTCTAGAACTTAAATCATTAGCTTGTAACGACAACAGATCAGATAAGAGAGAAGAACACGAGTTATTTGAATTTAACTGGAGGCGCCCTGAATCAATGAATATTGATTTGATTTCAACTGAATTAAGAACATAGCCAATAAATAAATGTAGAAATGAAGTAATTGCAAGGAAACAACACATGGAATGTATTTTTGATAGAACCGGAAACATAAGCAGCTGAAATTAGCGAATCAAAACGCAAATGTTGTTAATGCTAAGCTCTAAATAATGTCCTTTGAAGTCGCATTCAAACAAAGATTTAAAACAAGCTTGTAAGAAAAATAAACCAATAAATACACACGTATATATATGGATACACAAACCTCTAATTGAACTGTAAAATGTCTTAGTGTAGCAGTGAATGAAAGTAGTTATAATATAACTTTCTTTAAACAAAAAAACATTATTCGAGCGAGTTTTGGTTACCCTTCGAATGGTGATAGACCTAATTGTTCTATATAAAACCCAGACAACAAATTTACCACGAGAAAATATATTCAAAATTTTGAATTAGAAATTTAAAAACGAAAAATGTATAATAGCTTCCACTAGCGTATCTACATATTTAGGAATCGAGGAATGGATACTGTAAACACCCATCTGAAGTAACTTCAAAACTTTTTGGTTTCATCTCAACTATGCGTGTGCGGAGAACGCTTGGATATCTTTGTATATACATTTGAATAGTTTTTTTAGTTGTTAGTTGACCTAGGGGAACAGGTATCTGAATATTATAAAAATCAAATGTTGCAAATTAATTTATTTTAGCGTTATAGACCCGTAGAACTGAATGCAATATGCTTACCTTAAACTCAACATAATTTAATTCTATTCCTATTATCTTTAGTTGGATTCATTTTAATGTTTTATAGCAAAACTGTATATCATTGTAAATTAATTAAAGCATACGAAGTAGCATCTACAAGAGTTAGAACAACAATAAAAAAGAAATATCATTATAACTTTGTTAAAATTGTCGCAAGAGCAATTAAAAAATGAACCCAGCAACTTGAAGAATCGAAAATGAAGGCGAATCACAGAAACGTAAAAATAATAAAATATTACATTTAAAATTTTAAGCTAACTAAATGTGTAAGAGTAACCTTTAACCACACAATATTATAGCACATTTCGGATTATCAAGTATGCATATGCAGCAAATATCTATTATAAACGGTAAATGTAAACCCAAAAAGAAACACTGAAACAATCTATGTAACAGCCGAAATAGCGAAAACAACCCATGTAATAAACAAACAACATTTAATGTAATATTGGTATAACGTAATTTTTAAAGTGAGGTACTATAAATAAAAATTATTGAATAATTACAAATATTGCGCATTTTTCACTTTATCTGAATTGTTAGAGGGATGGATCGTTTTTTTTTTATCTAAGAACCCGAGTGCTTAAAATGATCGAATTCTTGTGTTCTTTAACTGATTAACTATATTTATGTGTACATTTATCTAAGTTGGGGATATTTTGGATGTTTATAACAGCGGCCTTTAAGATGGTTATTTTGTTTTAAAGCTGGCATTCATGGAAACTTGACTTTTTTGGCGCCCATTGTTCAAATTTAACTGGCTGTAAAGCTTTGTCTCTGTTAACCTGATCTTGGCTTAGGGAGCCGCACTCTTGGCCAACAATGTTAGGGGAGCTTTTCTGTTAGGCGCCTCTCCGTTTCCGTCTCCGCTCAGCTGGCGCATGCTCTCCCACATGTTGAACTTACTTTTGACCGTGCTCACCTAGAAGCGGAAGATGCCAGTCAAAGTTCTGCTTCCCATGTGAACGGTGGTGTTTTGTATTCCGCGTTCCGATCGCCTGCACCGATTCCTTTCGCTACGCAGAAGATTTTTTACCAAGAAAAGAAAAAACTTCGCAGACTCAGCTCTTTTCGCTGGCTTCAGAAACGGACTTGATTTTGGAAAAGTGATTTGTAAGTCTTGGTTATAAACAAATCGAATCGCAATCGTGTCGAATGGGAAATCCAGCTTATCAGTGTTGAATTAGCGTGAGCTAATTGATTAATCAGTACTAATCTGTTTATATTCGATTTAAATCAGCGCAATTGAATGTGATGACTTTGTTAAGTGAAAGTGATATGATGTGTGCTCTAATTGAGTGTGAAAATTGTGTGAATTTGCAAATTTACTTTCCCACTCGGGAGTGTACACTTGTACATTTGAGTATGGCGGAAGTGTCAATTCCAGAATTCGCATGATTGCGGATAATTTTCGAAAAAACAGGACTGTGCGTTGAATAAGTAATGATAGGCGGAAAATGTGGGGCTAAATCGGGGCAACGAAAGCACGGCCCCAAAGTTAACTGCATAAACAGTTTATTTTTGTATGCCAGAGGACAGCTGCAAGTTCAAGTGTACAAAACTCGTAACCCCCATGAAATTACATTACGCATGATACACACCAACACACAGATATGTATTTATGTAGATATGTATACATATACATATGTATATGCATGGGTACATGGGGAGTATGACGTGGTGTGCGAAAGCCCGTCGCTCAACACGTTCTAAAATATTAACTTAAAAGACAACAGCAAAAAATACGCAACAATAATAACAGCTACCAAACAACGTGCTTATTAAGAGAGCCCAGTGAGGGGTTATAAATATTGGGAGAGAGCGAGAGTTCGCGGAAGCAGCCCCCACGAAAAGCTTCCTCTCAAGAGAGAAATGCTCTCTTCCTCTCGGCCTCTCTCTCTCTCTAGAAAACACAGCTGATTGTCAGAATGTTGGCCTCAAATACCCCTAGATAACAACCCACCTCCCACCTGCTATTGCCTCCTCCCCCCACAAAAACCACCTCATACAACCCACTTTTGTTCTTACAACAAGTGCCGCTGCTGGCGAAAAGTGTTTGCTGATGTTTGCCGTGTTTTGGCCATTTGAACTTGGCACCAAGAAAGTGGGTCTTGGCTACTCGCACGTAGTGTGGCCACATTTTGGGGGTCTTTTCTAGGTTGCTTGACCTTGAAGTCCACGAAATTTATTTCGTTTTAAAAATAAACACCTGAAATGACATGTTTCAAAACTTTCTCTTGTTTTCAACAAGTGGGAAATTATATGCTTGGGGTTACTTTTATTTAATTGTTCCTTTTTATTTAATTTTTTGACGAATTTGTCAGCAATTGTGATGGACTGGCTTGCCATCAAAAGGCAAAAGCCTTAAGTTACATGTTTGAAGGCGTTTTGATTGATTACCTAGCAATTGGAAAGTTAAAACAATCACTTTCAAAAGTTTTTAATAGACAAGACAAATAATTAAAGACCTTACGCTAAATAAAAACACAACCCACAACAGGTGCGATCGAATCTTTGACTTTGAAATTCCGATTGGCGGCTTGAAGTGAGCAGCCAGAAAATAACGAGTATGTGTGTAGTAAAATTAAAAGCCAGTCAAGTCAAGTGGTGGTGCGTGGCTGTCATAATATACTATGTGGCTGATGGGAGTCTTGTTTTCTGTTTTCAAGAGGAACCCCATAGTGTACATAGGGTGGGTGGTAAAAATAGACCATCGGTGTTGCAGGTTACAATGTTTCGGCGTCGTAGAAGGGAAAGATGATACAAAATGCCGGGGAGGGGTCCAAAAGAACTAGGTACAAAACTAAAATGAACTCCTTTTGGTTAGAGCAAGGGATAGATACTTCACATGAGTTAATTATTGACTTAAGATGATATTAACTCGTCATTAGATAAAACACTTATTGTTATATATTTGACACATTATGTTTTAGTTTAAGTGAACTAAATTACTAGAAATAATAACATATATAAAGGCAATATATGCTGTGCCATTCACATATGTGGGGTTGCCTGTAAAGTGTACCACAATTTATCAAAGTTAGTAACTTTAACTTTAAGTTAGCGTAAGGCAAGTTGGTCCGAGTATCCTTTTTCCTGAATTATTCAGCAAGTTTCCTTACTTTGCAGTTTGCTGGCATCCCACACAACGAACGCCCCGAAAATCAGTTGCTGGGCAACCCCTACTAAAGAACGGAGAATCGAAAAGGGAGAAGGACCCACTGAAACTTACACGCAAGTGAGTAAATAACCGCCTGTAACTGACGGTCGTTAGGTGAAATTATCAATTATGCAATTAAAAGGGGTGGAAATTGCTGAAGCCGAGTATCTCAGCTGAAAGTTATTAAAACTTTCGCCCGCTGCAAGTATTGATCTAAATTAAATGCCAAGGCTAGAGAGGTATTAAAATAGTTGAACGGCTTGGTTTAAGAACCTATGGTCATAACGTAGTTTAAATAGTTCTAAGGGTTTTAAGGATTTATTTCAGTAACTTTTTCGTCATGTTTGAGAACCATATGTGCTCACTTGTGAAGTAATGGAAATGCCCTTAATAATTTATTCCTGAGTTGCTGTTTGAGTTTCCGTTTTTCTCATTACACATTTCATTTCCGTTTCGCTCGGCCCCAAATGAAAATGTTACAGGGCAATCGGACGTATACGTAATATGCTAATCAACTGTTGTTGCCAACAAGCTGGCGATAAACCAAGTACAAACCCCAACCTTTTGGCCCAACGGTTGCAAAAGTAACTTTTCGCTCGTGAGTGAGAGTGTGAGACAGGATAACAGGGCTCCTCCTTCGGATGTACATATGTGGAAAATCAGGCGCAATTCTGCTCACTTCACAGCCTAGTCTCAACCTTCCCTGTGGCCCTGCGCCTTTGCCTGCGCCTTCGCCTTCGCCCAATTGACCCTTAACCCTTGCCTTGGGGTGTCTCTCACCTGCCGGAACGTAGCTTGCTCAGGAGTCAAGGGCATCAGACACACACACTCATGCAAATTGCATGCCTGATTTCCCCAATTGATTGCATGCAATTGTTTTTCCTTCGACTTCCACTTGTTTGCTCATCCCGAGCCAAATCCTTGCTAAGCGAAAACAGAACGAATGCCAACGTTAAGTAAGTGAAAATGCTCAAACATTATTCAGCAGTGTTTCCAGCTGGTTGATTCAAAAGGGCAGCCCTTGAAAATGTAATTCTCGTTTTCGGGTCCCACTTCAACTGTTGCACATTCGTAAATCAGAGCTGTCATGTCCGAATACATGTCTCATTTTGGTCTGAATTCATTTATAAATTCGCATACCCTTTCAATGGGAGCTACTCAGGAGTAAAATAAATGATACTATTTGAGGTCAAACAATGATTAACTATCCTGAGATCCCCCTGCATAAAGGAAATCAACTAGTGAAGTCTTCAGGGTTAAAGCCCCTTCTGTATAAAGAAGCTTCAAATTAATAATTCATTTTGGGAAGTAAACTGTGTAAAAATAAACAATATTTTTGTGAGGGTGTGCGCCACTGTGCTACCCCAGCGAAGTCCAAATATTTACGGTGTTTGTTTGGTGTGCGCGAATTGTGAAATGAGATTTTGCGGTTGCCACTTTGTGTTTCGCTGGATGTTTCTGCATGAACGCTTGATGGGCATATCAGTGCAGTTTGAAATGTGGTTCCGGGGTAAACAGCACTTGTCTAAAATATGAAATTAATTATGTCTGGTTCGGTGGATTCGATTATAGTGAAGTTCTGCCAACGAAAACATTGACACTGAAACGCGAAACTCAATTCGGTGGGCCCTAATTAGGGCGATAGCAAAATAAACTAAGCGTGTGTGTAATTAAATAGTCAACTGATTGGCCTGTGGCCACCAACAACTGCTTTTAAAGTCAGTTGAAGCTGGAAACTCACTAGTCACAAAGTGGGGCTCTTTAAAACGGAACCCATCCGCCTGCCAGCTTGCCATTTCTGAGCATTTCCTGCCCGGTAGCAAGTCATTTCCCATGTCCTGCCAGAATCCACAGCTTATCTTTTGCCGTCAGCTTAGTGCACGACCTGAAGAAGATGCCCAATCACATTTGACCTTGTTTCGCACGGCCAACGCTGCGTATGAGTGATGTTGGCTTGTTGCTTTCCCATTATCAATGTCAATGTGCTCTCTAAAAACTCGGTGTATCCGTGAGATACTTTCCGTCCTAATCTCTCTGTATCGCACATTGCTTTTGCCATTCGCTGATTTAATGGCAAATTTGGCAGACAGAATAAGAGCAAATAATGAGGGTTCCCATTCGTAGGTCATGAGCAACCTTCCACGTTGCAAAATTGATTTCCTTCTGCGCTTTATTTGCAATGTGTACCTCTCTGTGCACTTTTATGCTCTCAGCCTTATCATTGTTTGTATATTTTTATATATTTTGCATCGAAGAAAATTATATTCATTTTGCTTAAGCAATCGCACTTGTGTTTTGCATTTCAAGTGGTGCGGGTCTCGTGTTGTTTTTATATTTAGCGCGAAATTACGAAATTTGCCTACCTTTTTGTTTTACAAATCGAATAAAAATGCACCTAAGTCGCTTTCGTTTTTTGCGAGGCGTTTTGTGAGTTCAACAAAAGCAATATTTTCATGATCTGACACCTCAGTTTATTGTTTGACTTTTTCTCCCTTGTTGTGGACTCAAGAGTGCACAAATTGGCAGCTGAAAAAACTGCAATTCAATTTACATATACGTGATATGTATTCTTCTTATTTTCGCTGCTATTTTGTAATAATAATAAAGTGGTTATATGTAGAGCTCGCAACTGAATATTATTAATGATTGAAGTTTTTACTAATTAGTTTAATTTTCCTAATGTTAATCTTTTTATATATTCCGAAAACAACCTTTGTTGCTTTTCACAACTTTTCAATAATGAAATGTTTAGTTGTTTTTCTTATTGCTTATCTGCAAACATATTGCTTTCTTTTTTTAATCATTCAGTTTATATATTTTGATTGTCAAATCGAAATTAATTAATATATTAATTAAACGAATATTAAAGTTGAATCGATTAGTATCAGTAGCATAATTGCATTGTATAATAAGTAGGCGCGTTAAAGTATTACACCTTGCTCACAATATTAACTATCAGATCCTGAAAACGATTAAGCATTAAGCTCACCTCTCAAGTCGAGTCTATCACCAATCTCTTGTGTGCCATTTCCATTTCGATCTTTCCTAACCAAGCAGCGTCTGTAGGATGAGCAATGCGGGAATCGACGGAGGAGGAGGCGGCGGTGGAGGATCGGGTGCCGGATCAGGATCAGGATCGACAACAGTGCCGCCCACAACGCCACCACCCACTGGCCATGGATCCACGCGCCGCCTGAGCCACCTGACGGGCAGTGGCCGTTCGGGAGGAGCCGCCGCCATGGGCAATGTGGTGGGCTGGCTGAAGCAGGTTCTGTCCACACCCAAATATCCAAAATGTGTCCCGAATCGATGTTGAACCACCCAGCACGATACACAGTGTATTCACACCCAGATATGATATATGTACCTGCACCCCTTAGCTTTTGTGTTGTATCCACCCGCCTGATTCTTCTTTTGCCCCTGATGTCCTTCGATGTCGTTAAGGATTCCCTCCAAGAGCACTTGGTGATTTATGCATCGCTTTCCAATCTCTTGCAGGCTTCCATTGAGGTGCGAGACGCCGGCACACGAACTTTGTCGATGCTGCAGAGCAGCAACCCCAACTTTCGATCCCTGGACCTATCTCTGGGCACGCCCACACCAACAACACCCACCTCCAGCGAAATTCCAGCTGCTCCAGCCAGTGCCACCGCCTCGTTAAGTGGCTCCACGCTGCAATTTGGACCGGAGGAGCCAGAGGAAGGATCCGCTGCCGGAGGAAGCCAATCGCTGACGCCACTTGATGCCAGGGAGCTCCTGACTAGACCCACACGCGCCTACGCCTCCGTCAGCCAGCCCCAAAGTCCGAGACATCGAGGATCCGGCGGCGGGTCCGTTTCCGGATCTCGAATCATCACACACGGCCTGACCGGACGCTCCACATCGATATCCTCGCAGCTGGAGAAGACCAAGAAGCTGCTGAAAATGACCGAGGGCGAGGACAAACCGCTGACCATTTTGCACTACAACGATGTCTACAATATTGAGTCCATGGCGGAAACGGAGCCTGTGGGAGGGGCAGCCAGATTCGCCACGGCCATCAAGAGTTTCGCGCACCTTAATCCGCTTGTGCTCTTCAGCGGTGATGCCTTCTCGCCGAGCATGTGTAAGTATTCAATAGATATATGTATTTATATTGAGACTAAAAGGTATGTTTTGACATTGCAGTGAGCACCTTTACCCAGGGTGAACAGATGATTCCTGTGCTCAATACGGTGGGAACACACTGTGCCGTCTTTGGCAACCACGACTTTGGTAAGAAGGCGACTATCCCAGAATTTCAGAATGCATTTTCTAACCTTAAATCCTCTTTAGATCACGGCTTGGATGTGCTGGTAAAGCTGATTAAGCAGACGGAATTCCCCTGGCTCATGTCCAATGTGGTGGACAACGAAACCGGTCGTCCATTGGGCGGTGGAAAGATCTCGCACTTCATACTACACAATCAGATATCCATTGGCTTGATTGGACTGGTGGAGCGGGAGTGGTTGGAGACCCTGCCCACCATCGATCCCAATGAGGTGACCTACATCGACTACGTGGAGGCGGGAAATAAGCTGGCCCGCGAGCTGAGGAACGAGGGATGTGACCTCATCATTGCCCTTACCCACATGCGTACTCCCAACGATATTAATCTGGCCGAGAAGTGCAGCGGCATCGATATCATTCTTGGTGGTCACGATCACGTCCGCGAGGTGACCGAAATCAAGGGCAAAATGATCGTCAAATCGGGCACGGACTTCCAGCAGTTCTCCGTCATCACCATCGAGCGGGATGCCGCCAATCGTGAACACTTCACAACGGACGTCAAGTGCTTCGATGTGACGGCCAAAATTCCGGAGGATCCGGAGCTGAAACAGGAGCTCTCCAAATATGCCAGTAGGTGGACCAGTGAAAGGAATACCTAGTTTCTTGATTGCTTTTGGGTTGCGTGCCACAGAAATGTGTTTAATATCTGACAGTGATTCACATTATTTAAAGATTTATAAAGAAATTCGTTTTCGCAGCATACTTTTTGACAAATCTGTAGAGATATCTGTGGCACGCAAATCAACCGAGTGAAGTTCTTTGCTCAATGCATCGCTATCCTGGAAATCATTAGAGAAGATTGAGTTTTAGGAATTAGATTCTCCTTTAGATTACTGAATCAAGCTAATCAAGTTCTTTGTTCCTTACAGAGTTCATCGAGAGCAAGCTTTCGGATGTAATGGGTGTCTTCAGCGTGGAATTAGATGGACGCTTTTCCCGCGTGCGGACCCAGGAAACAAATCTGGGCAACTGGGTGTGCGACGTGGTGCTGGCCGCCGTCGGCGCCGATGTGGTCATCTTGAATGGCGGCACCTTCCGTTCGGATCGAGTGCATCCGGTGGGTGCCTTTACCATGGGCGACCTGGTGAACGTAATACCCATGCGGGACCCACTAATCCTACTCGAAGTCAAGGGTAAAATACTGTGGCAGGCGCTGGAGAATGGAGTGTCTGCCTATCCCAAGCTGGAGGGAAGGTTCCCTCAGGTGTCGGGCATCAGTTTTGCCTTCGATCCGCAGGCGGAGCCCGGCAAACGTATTGACCCGCAACTTATCCAGGTGGGCGACGAGTACCTCAACCTGGAACAGTCCTACAAGTTGTGCGTCAAGAGCTACATCTTCATGGGCTGTGATGGCTACACCATGTTCAAGGACGCAACTGTGCTGGTGAGTCGGGAATCGTCATTGGTCTTTAAGTTCTAGTTTTCAAGCAACTATTCCCTCATTTCAGATGGATGATGATGCTTGTCCGGAGTTGGGAATTACCCTGCAGAACCATTTCAAGGCCATCAATTCCAGGAAGTGCGGACAAAACACCAAGCACCGCCAGTCGCTGGTCACACTCTCCCGGAGGCATAGTCTGGTGCAGTGCTTGGATAGTATGGATCTGGATGGACCATCACCCATCCGCAAATTGTCCGTGGGCCACCACAACAAGTCGATGGACTTGACGCATGGCAATTCTCAGAAGGTATTTGGGGTTGGATAGAAATATGAGTAAATAAAACATATAACTAATATTTACTCCTTGAAAGATGCTGCGACGTGCGTCCTTGGATGACCTGGAGCAGTCCACCTGCGATTTGGCGCCACAATTGGAGCACCGTATCGTTATGATACAAAACGAAGAAGTAAGAAGCAATATATTCTACATTTAATAGATCAATTGACAATAAACAATTCCTTTTCCGCAGCATCACCGACAGTTGCTGTTCAAAAAGGAGACGCACATAATGAATTCCACAATCACCGAAGCCGAGGACGAGTAAAGAATTACCAAGAGTCATTTGATTAACAATTTGCATTTAATTTATTGTATTTTTTATTTCTTTTCCGTTCTTCTAGTTACAAGAAAATAAGACAACTTGATTTAGGGGCAGGTTCCGATGTGGAGAGAAACATTTGAGTAGGGGTTAGGCAAAAGCAAAGCGAAGATATACCCTTTAGCTAGTTAGATAGTTGGCAGATCTGTGGGATCGTGTCCTATATTATTACCGTTTATTGTTAATGCTCCTCTGTTTTTTCGGCTAAGTTTTGTTGTGAACGTTTGAAAGACTTCCCCAGAGATGTACGAGTAGTATGAACAGGATATTGATATTGATATTGTATATGAAGCATGTGTAGTGAGTACGTGTACCTAAAGCTTACCGCTAGTTTAATTTACTTTTAATTAGATAAACTGATTTACACCAGCAACTGATTATTGTACTGTAATTACAGAGCAGCCCTTATGTTTTGTGATCTAGATAACGAAAAGAGTTTGAGCCGAGCTTTGAGAATCCTCCAGATATTCCAAGTAGTTGTTTTAAAAACCCCGAGTCCACGAACACAATCAAATACTGTAGGTTGTACGCAAGCAAATAGAAACACTGGACCGCGACGAGGAGGACTACGAGTAGCAAACTGAAGGGGCACGCAGATGTAAAGTGAATGTTAAGCAATATTTTAGACAATGCACCTAGATTTTGAATGTCAAAATGGGATGTGTATATTTTTATGGACGCTTTTGGTGCGCTTGAACATGGCAGAGCATATTGTTTTTTAGAGAACGCGAGCACCACTCACGTGCAACACTCATGGATAAATGCTTTAATCTTAAATAGTTCCTTGAACTTGCACACCACCAACACGAGTGTATTTTGGTCCATAGGCGAGGTCAGAACAAAAGCCAGAGCAGTGGCAGCTACCCACTCAATTACACAAAGTTAAACAATAAGTAGAGGAAGCCACTTATATGTACTCCATGCTTAACTGATTGTCCATGCTTAGAACGTACAGTTAACTAAAGTGAACAATATACAGGCTCAACGTGCACCTGATTATTAAAATTATAAAGGACCCATATATATATATATATATACATACACAGATATCGTAAATCTGTCCACCTCCTTTGTCTCCCTTTAACTTTGAGGGCCAATCCTTCAACACTTTTAAACTATTTTGCAATGGGTCATTAGCCCGTAGAAGAACGCATTTTGTGTATATTGAACGAAGTACATTGATTTATGTAAACATTTATTAAATACATAAACTATATGTAAAGGGGATTCTTTAAATTATTTGGCGGAAGCACTTTTGTTAGTCGGCAGGGCACTAAAGTGGTTGGTTAATACTTCAAAAAGAGTGAGTTAAACTTCTACATCGATTGCGTTTTGGGCGCCTCAATAAAACTGCAACACCAAAGTCTTTATGGCACTGGCAATGTGGAAGGCGCAGTCGCGCACCTCCAAGGTGTTCTTCTGTATGGCCTGCTTGTCATCCGCCTCGATGGCTTTCTGCAGATTCTCGCACTCGTGCTGGATGAGAATGTTCTGGCGGGTCAGCAGTTTAAGGGTCTCGCGAGTCGGGTCACTGGCATTCGGTGGCTAAAATATGTTAATAATTATAAAACATCCTTTTGCCTGTACATGGATATATGGATCTCTGTATCATAAATTGCTTCAAAAGTTGTTTTTGAAAAATCATATCTAAGTTAAATAGGTTTGATTTTTGATTTATGATAACAAAAACAGATCAAGAGACATTTACGCGAAACCACTAGGTATTTCTGTCCATCTTACCAAGTTGGCATAAAGGGCAATTAAATCAGTCACGGCACTGCGAATAAGCTCTCCATGTGGAGCAATGGATTGTTTTTGATCCTCTGGCACTGGCTGCATTGCTCTTATGAGCTCCTTTAGACAGCGCGTCACCAAGTCGGAGCGCACTTTGACCTCCTCCCCGAAGGGTTTGCCATCCCCAGCCATTTGGTACATGCTGGTCGTATTCCGGATATCCGTGTGGCCCTTGGCCACATTGGGAACCAAACGACGCTCGTACATGCTGGCTGGACGCTTGATGGTCGACTGATTTGATGAATCATTGGAGGAGCCGCTTTCCCCATTGGCATTCCCACCTTCAGGCAGCGACAGAGGCTCGTGCTCTGTATCCGGACTGCTCAGGCTCAGATCAATGCGACTAAGCAAAGGATAATCGAAAACAAATCATAAAATTAAAGCTGGCTAAATAAATCAAAATGTAAAATCTCACAGTGGCTCATCGTACACGCTGTTGTTGGATGCGCTCGAGAACTTGGACTTGAGCTGCGAGTTCTCGCTGGACAGCATCTGCACCACGTTCTTTAGCTGATTGATCTCCGATTTGTAATCGCTCAGCTGTTTGCGCAGCGTTTCCATTTCGTTGTGCGAATTCGCGTTGCGCGGTGGCGTATGCACAATAGCCTAAGTAAAATAAAGCAAAAAAACAAGGATAATAAATCAATATAAAAAAGTAAAACAAAAGAATTACAAAATCTTTTAAAATAAACAATGCACAACAACAAAAGGCGAGGAAGACAAATCAAGGAACCAACTACTACTTATTTAAACTACATTTTCACAAGTATCAGCTAGTTTTATTGAGGCTTATGTTCTACATTTGGACTTCTAGCTTCGAAAATGGACTAGGTTGCCTAAAATCAGGGAGCTATAGTGCCCTGGCCTACGGATGAACACAATGGGTACAGCACGGGTTGTCTACATGTCAGTCTTCGCTTACGCTTCTAGCCGAAGCTATTGTTCAGCTTGAGTATCTTTTGCCGCATTAGGTTTACCTGCTGGGCCATAGGTGGCACTGGGGCATAGTCATCATCGCTGGCCACCGGATCGTATATGGGCTCGTCGTCCGACAGATTCGGATCATGGCCGCCCTGCTCGAACGAGCCGAGCAGCATGGAGTTGTTGGCATACGGCAGCGATTGCAGCGACTGGTGGCCGGGCACTGGGGCATCCATTGGACGCAGGTTGGCCATATTTTGCCGCCTCATTGCATCCACGAGCACGTCGGTCAAGAGACCAGTGAACTCGGCGCGATTGAAGCGTGCCAATTTCTGACGACCCTGTAGACGAAACCATGTCAATGAATGAAGGTTCGAATCATTTCATTAATGTATCGCGAGGTCAAACCTGATTGCGCGTGGCGCTCAAAAATGGATTAGCCGGCAAAAATGGCACAGTTGCATGATCAGCATTCAGGGTGCTTGTCGACCAGACTGTATGGTTACGATAAATAAAATTAGTTTCTCTAGTTTTGTTATGTTTTGTACTCATACTCACTGGCTTCGCACTCGCGTCTGTCCACCTCATCGTAAAGGTCCATGACCAGCTCCTCAAACATCTTATTTGGCACGAGTTGCAGCTTTCCGCGGGCAATCTTCAGCTGCTCGCTTATGTCGGCGCCATTGGCATCCGGAATAATCATGTGCCGGCCACTCTAATTATGGAAAGATGAATTGAATAGGACTGAATTATGAAATGGGTAGAGAATAAAGTAGAGAGCTGCAAAGGTGAAGTCATCTTAAATATACTTTATTTAGAACTAGCTGTTCTGCTAGGCTATCAAATGATGCCATGAAGTATAATTTCACTCTTGCTGGACTCGGAACAAAATGCAATAGATGAAAGATCTAAACTCACCGCGTGATCGGGCTTCTTGCCACCCAGGAAGGTGATGATCCTGTCGGTGACATCGTACATGGCATCAAGCAGTCTTTCGGCGATGGTGTTGTGATTGTTGGCCCTGGCCAGTTCCAGAGGAGTCATCCCATTGCCATCCAAGGCATTCACATCGGCTCCATAGATGAGCAGCATCTCGATTTGCGATGCCTGGCCGAACTTGGCAGCCATGTGAAGAGGCGTTGATAGCTTGTCCTCGTGGTAGTAATTAGGGTCTGCACCCTGGACCAAAAATCGCAGTGAGGTCTCTAGATTGCTGGTCCTCACGCTGGCGTGGAGTTGTCTACTCAGTTCCTGTTCCAGACTGCCCACAGAGCCGTTGCCATCATCATCATCTTGGAGACTGGGCTTTAGCACGAACGTAAGATTCACATGCTTGGCCTTGATGAAATCGGATTTGGTGGGATGGAGTGCATCCTTGGGCGTGGGTTTCCGCCAGCGTGGCACGTGCTTTCCTCCAGTGGAATTGGTGCTGCCATCCAGCAGATGGTGCTCCCACACGCTGTTGGCTCCATGGGCGTTCAGTGAGTTGACAAAGTTCAGAACCGAGGGCTCCCAGTTTCCCTGGCGCAGAGACTTCACAATGGAGATGTGCCTGCCCAGACTGCGGTGCACGGAACAGCAGTCGGCGCAGAGCAGGATGCCCCGGTTGATGCTCGCCCAGGATGGATCACCAGCTCCGCAATCGCCACAAACTTCGGTTTGCAGGCGGGATTTCCCCCTCGACATCTTGGTTCTGGTCGAAATCGTGGGCGTGGCTGGATCGGAATGATCCAAATCCGGCGGCGCTATAAATAACTTCCTGTGCGCTTCGATTATACTGCTGGCGAAACACATTCAGCATTCCAAGACGCTCACAAGCTGCAGGGGAGATACGAAAAATAGAACACCGAAGTTGAAAAAAACTCGGACAAACTCAAGTGGCTTCGTTGTGAGTCAGTTGCAAACTGTTTGCATTCTGATTGGAAATCGGGAAGGCTGACGGTGAAAGGTCAAATGTGAGCAACTGGGGCTCACCCCTGGCCATCAATTAGGAAAATTACTTTTAATTAAACGCGGGGAGCAGCAGAGGAAAACATTTGCGGATGCCTTTTTAGAATTTGTTTTATTTTTTTTGCGAGCCAGTGTGACCAGCTAATATCACTTGCAAAGCGCCAGGTTTGAAGAGAAAATGCTGACAAATGAAGCAGCTGTGTTGGCTCGCTTTCAATCAGTTTTAAATGCTTCAATTGAAAAGCTATTAAAGAAGAGCGAAAATTTATTTAATCAAATTTTAGGAATGGTCTACAATTCCTAAAAATCAAAAACCAAACAAATGTACCTTTCAGAACCGGCCCTGCCAGACTTTTCAATTTTGACGGCTGGCCTCACTATTCCATCGTCTTCAGAGCATATAGTTGTCTCACTTGCACTCCCTTAAAAAACATATGTTTATAAACAGATGTGACAGTTTTAGAACCACTGGTGCTTTTGGAGCACATGTGCCAAAACAAAACAATTTTGCCGACTTTCAATTCAAATTTAATTGTTATTAAACATTAAAAGCGGTCATAAAGAAACGCAGCATGCACGTGGAGAATCTGCATACTTCAGTGGCCTGCAACCGCTGCACGGAATGTGCGGATTGGGGTCCAAATGGTTGGATTGCCTATGGAGCCTGTAATGCCATAGCCATAATGGATCCAAAAGTACGAACTGGTGGTTTCACTTGAAGATATAGTATATTTAACCATGTTTTAGTTTCAAGGCAACTCAGCCAAAGTCCTGTTCACTTTGGTGGAGCACACAAAGCGAGTGAACACTGTGAGGTGGTTGGATTGCAACAAACTTCTCTCCGGCGGCGATGATGCAAAGGCGGTTCTCTGGGAACTGGATGAAGCGGGAACCACCAAGAGCTTCCCGCTCGATGGTCACACCAGTGGCGTAAATGCTGTGGATGGAGTCCGCCAACAGGATGGCTCCTGGCTTTTGGCAACGGCAGCAGCAGATAGCACAATCAAACTGTGGACTTTCCAAGAAAATGATTGTGTGTGCTTTCAAACCATATCCTTATCCGGCGGATTTTGCTTTTCTCTTCGCCTGAAGCTGCTGCCCAAGAGCAATCAGGTGTTGCTGGCCTTCAGTGGCGATGATGAGACAGTTTCCTTGTGGACGGAACAGATAGAAGCCGCAGGTGGTGGAGATTCACTGGGTCGGCAGTTTCAACGCGTACACAAGCTCACTGGCCACGAGGATTGGGTTCGAGGTCTGGATTTCGTTGTTGATGGAGAGGATTTGCTGCTGGCCAGTGGCTCGCAGGATAACTTTATTCGTCTCTGGAGGATTGCGCCGCGCAGCAAGGAGCAAATGGAAAAGAATCAGGTTGATCTGCTCCAATTGAGCAAGAACGACGATGAGCTAAAGGTGGAGGAAAAGATACTGCAACTGGGAAAAGAGGCCTGGTATGCAGTGAGCTTGGAATCGGTTTTATATGGACACGAGGGATGGATTTATGGGGTTCACTGGCACAAGACACCCGAGCAAGGTAAGTCACAACAATTGATCTCCACAAAGTCCTTTCACAATCCTTAACCTTTTAGAGCTCCGCCTGCTATCCGCCTCTATTGACAAGACCGTCATAATTTGGGCACCGACGGAGGAAGGCGTTTGGTTAGAAGATGTTCGTGTGGGCGAAGTGGGTGGAAACTCCGTGGGCTTCTATGGTGGCAAGTTCTCCGGCGATGGACATTCGATCATGGCACACAGCTACCAGGGAGGATTTCATATTTGGAACCAGGATCCAAATCGCCCGCAGCTTTGGACTCCAAATGTCATTGTTGGTGGTCATTATGGCGAGGTGAGGGATCTGGCTTGGGAACATAGCGGCGCCTATTTGATGACCGCGTCTGCAGACCAAACAACTCGACTGCACGCTCCGTGGCTGCAGGATGGAACTAATCCCACTTGGCACGAGTTGGCGCGCCCACAAATTCATGGCTATGATATGCAGGCGTTGGCTTTGCTGTCACGTTATAAATTCGCCAGTGGAGCAGAGGAAAAGATTGTGCGGACTTTTCAAGCGCCAGCCAACTTCATTGAAAACTTCCGTCACATCAGTGGGATAGAAAATGATGACGCGGGAGACGTCCTGCTGGATTGTAAGTCAGCTGATGGATTACTTTCCTAACCTTTGCTTTACTTACCTTTTAATTTATTTAACTTTATTTAGCCCTTCCCAAAGGAGCTTCCGTGCCTTCTTTGGGATTATCCAACAAGGCTATCTACAAGGTCGAATCTGCAGTGGAGTCGACCAGTAAGGGTAAAGATGAATACCCCGACAATTACTTTGTGCCTATTGCTTTGGAAACGCCACCGCAGGAGGAGACTTTAATGCAGAATACACTTTGGCCCGAGCTGCAGAAGCTTTATGGCCATGGCTACGAAATCTTTGCATTAGCTGCCACTGCAGATGGTTCCGTCTTGGCCTCCACTTGCAAAGCCAGCAATGCCGAGCATGCTCAGATTATTTTATGGTGGGTATAACTGCAGCAGTTAAAGCTTGATATACAATTTCATTAAGCATGCCTTAGTTTGCTGGTGAATCATTGCTTAGTGGTGCACATTAGAATGTTAAGAACGAACTGATGTTCCTCTTTTTCAGGAACCCTTCGAATTGGAAACAAATGCAGAAGCTGAGTGGGCACCAGTTGACAGTGACGCAACTTAGATTCTCCCCCGATGGACGATATCTGCTATCGGTTTCCCGGGATCGTCGCTGGTGTCTCTACGAGAGGCAGGACTCCTCGGTGGGTTATCAACTGGTGGCCAGCACTGACAAAACCAACGGAGTTCATACGCGCATCATTTGGTCTTGTGATTGGTCGCATGATGGTCAATACTTTGTGACGAGCTCAAGAGATGGAAAAGTAGTGGTTTGGAAAAAGGAAGAAGACTGCAAGGAGTCTTCGCTAAATGGCTGGCAGGCGAAGGGAGTTCTAGACCTTAAGAATGAGTCAATCACAGCTGTGGCTTTTTCCAATGCTTATCTTAGTGGTACAGATGACACATACGTTCTTGCTTTGGGAACGGAAACTGGTCTGATAAAAATATATCAGTTTGTTCGAGGGGATTGGAAGTTACTCAGCGATTTGAATAAGAGGTTGGTTTAATTTTCCATTATTAATTGCTCTAGTATATATGTTTTGTAAACTTCTAGCCAAGCTCATCATCTCACAGTTCGGCGTCTGCAGTTCCGCCCTGGAAAACAACTCCAGCTTGCGAGTTGTGGTGAGGATCACTTGGTGCGCATCTACGACATTAAGCTCACATGAGTTTGACTCCATGTGCATTAAAGTAGCCTTTTTAACTCCAAACCGCTGCGTTTAATTAGAAGTCTATCATCTGCAGACAGAGTGGATAGGGGATGGGTCTCGCTCGTCTCGCCTGATTTATCTGAATGTCGCTATCTAATCTGCTGCAATTAGCTTTGTTCAGGGTTCTCCCCGTGGCTCCTGTTATACGTGCTCTGATAAGAGATGTTATTGACACCTAATTAGTTGCAAAATATTGGCGCTGCAAGAACTTCGATTTGGGTATTTAAGTAGAATGCTAAAATGCTTCATTCACAGTTTGTTGTGAACAATTCAACATGAGGGCAGCAATAGTTTTGGCACTTATCGGTACAGTTTTGGCTGCTCCGCCACTCAGGCTGACGCCGAAGCAAGATAGTGAACATGATCAGTACGCTCATATATTTGCGAAGGTACGGCCACCAGGCCAGAAGCACCAGAACATGGAGCTTGAATTCCAGCCAGAGCACCACAACTCTCAGTCGAGCAACCAGGTCGAAACGGAAATCCAGCATGTGGAGCACAAGCAGCCTCAGCACCTGGAACATGGGATCAAGGAGCAGAGTTCTTCTCCAATTTCTCAGTTGGAGTCGAGACCTACTCACACCTTGGACTTTGAGATCAAGCCGGTGGAGCAGAAGCCACCTCAGCGAGTGGAGTTTGAGGTGAAGCCGCAGCACGACCAGAATTCTCCCCAGGGGCATTTGGTTTCATTGGGCGTCAAGCCAGTGGAGCAGAAGCCTCCTCAGCACTTGGAGGTCGAGATTAAGCAACAGCAACATTCTTCGCCAAATCACCAGGTGGAACTGGAAATCAAGCAGGTGGAACAGAAGCCTCCCCAGCACTTGGAGGTCGAGATCAAGCCGGTTGACCAGAAGCCACCTCACCGTCTGGAGCTTCAAGTCCAGCAGCAGGAGCAGCACCAGAACTCCGAGCACGGACATTTGGTTGCTTTGAGACCTGTGGAGCAGAAGCCCCAACACATCGATCATGAGCTGAAGAATTCCCACAAAATCGATCTGGAAATTGCTGAGGAGCATGAGCCCATGGCATCCCAACTCCAGAACCAGCATTTCAACCTCAGTCTGCACCAATAGAACGGTGGGCCACAAAATGTATCCGTTTTACAAAGTGCATTAAATATGTATAATTACAAAGCGAGCGTTTCCACTGACCAGTCCTCCCAAGGTGGTTGTTAAATGAGAAATAAATAAAAACGCTCTGGAGCGAGCACAAGGAGCCGCAGTTTGCAATTTCCGTTTAGCCGGGGCTGCATAGTTTTGGGCCAAGACAGCAGCCATGGCCACGTGTCCGGGATCGGGAGTTTGAAGCGCGGCGAAGTGAGGAGAAGTGCGGAGAAGTGAGGAGTCGGGAGTGGCGCCCGGAGTGGTGCGGGGTGCTGAGTTATGGCCAGAGCGTGCCACCTTTTAAACCGCAGCTTGCAATTTCCGTGCTCCAACTGACTTTATGATTGCCATTGGCTTCTGGCTAAAGCTTCAGCAGCAGCACCATTGTTGTCCAAACTTTCGGGATGGGATGAAAAGGAGCGGAGTGGAGCTGGAAATGCGGTTAATTGGCTGGCGGCCATCTTTCACTGGCACTTTAATTATGTTTTCGTGGAGTCCACAACTCCACTTCTAGGCAACTTCCATATCTCTATCTCTATCTATAACTCTATCTCCTTCCCGACGAATGTCGTTGAACCGCCTCATAGATAAGCGCATAAATCTGCACTGCATTGTTCCGGCTGCCACAATGGGTAGAAAGTTAACTATTGAATTGCATTTAGGCCACGTCGGAGGTCGATTGTCCTCGCACCTATTCAAAGTCGGCAATATCCCGCGGGGGGTGGTTTCACAGTGCCATGGAGCCACGCTGCTCCCATGGCTCGCTGCTCGATGCTCGATGGATCCGGGACTGCCTTCTACACTTGTTCACATCGCACGGGGCTGATGGAAAAACCGCGAAAAATTTGCCTCCATGATTGGTTTATTTTCGGGATTACACATAAAAAAGTTTTAGTTCCTGTTCAGAGGAACATGGTTTTTTTTGAGAATGAGCACTTCTTTTGTTAACACTTTTGTATTGTTTATACTATGTGGTCTAAAAAGTACAGATGTCCTTTTTATATTTTTCTTCGCTTAGGCAGGAAAAAATTCCCCCCTTTTGGCTATTTTCAAAAATGTTATGGTGAATTTAAGTTCAATTTTAATATTATGTTATGTTATCTTTAATATTTGGCTAGAAACCTTTCGAAGATTTTCATAAAAATTCCATGTAAATCATTTTGACGTTGCATGAAGTTATTGGTTTTGAAAGAAATATGGCTTGAAATACACTATAATACCCCTTTTATTGTTACATTATTATTATTATTTTTAAAGTTTTAAATAGTTAATAGTCAACAGTTAAAAATGGCTAATTTGTTCATTTAGTTACAAATGAAATGCCACTATATTCACATACGCATTCATATAGTATAGTATAGTAGTATAGTATATAGTGCAATCAGGATACATTTTTTACAGTGCAGCGCTGTTCGCACGCGTTTTATTTTGAGTCAAATATTGGCAAACAAAGCGGCCATTGCAATGGCGCTACACGCGTTTCCGCTTCCGCTGAAAGTTGCACGGAAAAAATCCATACATTCATGCATTTGCGCCGAAACTTTTGTTCAACTTGCATTGTGCTGTGGCATGATTCCACTCTTTATTTATTTTCTTAGTCCCGCCATTTGTTATTGCTGCAACAATTTTGCATTCTGCGGAAAAAGTTTAAGTTTCAATTGCAGCGAACGTGCCCCAGAGTTGCTGACAGCCACTGGAGCAGTGGAAACTGAAGCCATTCTAGCCATAACATGTGTAAACATATTGCCCCCTCCTCGAAAACACCAGCATACAGCATACAGCATCCAACATCCAGCATCCTCCATCCAGTATCCTGCATCCTGCATCTACTTCCCCACCGAAGTCCTCAGATCCTTTCGTTTGCATGTGTGTCAGTAGTGGATTTCGCTCGGGTTGCGCTTTCTGTTTGTCTGCCATAGTTTTTTGTTTGACTTGACGTCCAATCTTGCTTCTGCTGCGAAAAAATTGCTCTAAAATTGTGGGAACTAAGCGGTTTCTAAGATAAAATGCTGCACATCCTAGAATCAGGTGGATGGATTAGTACGAACAATTAATCCTGTCGAGAAACAAACTTCATCGCAGGCAAAAACTAAGTTGACACTTTTTGGAAAAGCACTTCCTTAATGGAGTTATAGGGTTGCATTATTTTTCCCTATTCCACTTTGGTTTTATTGAAGCCATGGTTATTTGGGGTTGAATGCATAACGTTGAATGAATGAATTTTTCACTAACAAATATACAAAAATCACACCATTTGTAATAAAATGGAATTGTAACCCGTGGTTCTGCAGCAGCTGTTCTACTCTTGTTTGGGTTACATACTGATTAAACAAAAACGATGACCCAAGTCTGTGGGGTCTCCACGACTCCACTGGATCCCGAAATTCTTTGAAAATTAATTATTCCGGAGAGTTAGCGTATGCCAACCATATCCATATATTTCCCCCCTGCTATTCGCCATCACAAAGGCACCCCCTTTCCCCTTTGCAGCCGCACACCCCCACATATGTTTCGCTCGTATTTCCGCTTTGGCTGCACCAGCAACAATGTCACGCGCTCCATGATTTGTGCATTTCCTTTTTTTTGGCAGCACGCACGCGACATGCACGAACATGCAGGCGGGGGCGAACCGGAAGCTGCCGAGCAGCCATCGCCGAGGCCCAAAAACTGCGACAAAGCCTATTGATGCGAATGGAGCAGCGCATTTGGCCCAGTTCGCTGTGCTGCGGGGGACTGGAGCTGGTGGCCCAATTTAAATCGCCAATTGATTGAGCCACCAATAGCACTGCTCTTTGGCGCATTTGCCGTTGTAACAAGCGAAACTTCAAATCGAAAACTTTCGGCCTGCTAAGCCCAAAAGCCCAAGCGTTCAAAGTTTTTCAATTACCTGACCACGCTGTGCTCCTGTTTCCCCAATCCTGCAGGACCCCGTAGCAAATTCCCATAGTTTTGTTTGCTCGGGATTGGTGGAGGAGGTGGTGGGGAAAAGGGCAAGTTTAACAAGACAACAGGAAAAACTGGTAAAAGTAGCAAGTTAAAAGTTTTGGCGCAACGGAAAACGAGGAAAGGGAAAAAATGGACTCGCGATGTTGTGGATTTTGATTATAAATATTGTAATATAAAGCTGTAACCTGTAACCCGTAGCCCGTAACCTGTAGCCTGCTCAATTTAGTGTGCTAGTCCGTTTCCATTTGTCTACGGAGCCTGTGAAAGTGGGTAAACCTTAATTGTTTTCCAATTAGTTTTGCTGCAAAAAGTTTGAAGTTCATCTAGCTCCTCCCACTTGCCGTGTTTTTGCCCCCGCTTCATTTCCTGCTCTTTTTTTTGCTCGAGTCGTTCGGTCGCAGTCAACATGGCGTATGATGAATTTTTAATTACGTGTGCTGCAAGCTAACCAGACAGAAAAAGTGAGGAGGCAGAAAAAAGATTGGTAACAACTGTTTGCCACTTGCAAATTGCAGCCACCCAAAAAAGTATTCGAAAAACTCGAGAGCCCCTAGAAGATAGTTTTTCCCCTATTTTTTCGGGCTGCAACCTGCAACCTGCAACATGGAGCCAGCATATATACGAGTATTTACCGGGGCGTTGTGTTCATAACTGCAAAAAGATAATTACACAGTCGGCTTGCAGCATTTAGAGTCCTGCTCTTGACAATGAGCCCGAACTGGGGTTTGGCTTAAACGTCGGACTTATGCCGTGATGTTTGGCCGCCACTTGGAGCCCTGTTTAAATTCCGGCGCTATTTGTGTTTGCTGAATGGAATCGAAAACAATTTCAATTGTTTCATGCGCGAATCGCTTTCGGCCATTTTCAACACGCCTTGATTGCAGTTGTAAATTTGCAAAAAATGTGAGAGCAAACGCTTTTGTGTACTGTCAACAGAGAAACAGCCCCATCATCACCTACCGGGCTGGGCTCATCATCATGCCAGCAATTCCACAGAAACCACTGCACCACCGCAGGGAAATGGCCCGAATGCAGCAGCCAACGGGCGTTTTTCCAGCATTTACGATTTCCCATTTCCCTTATTGCCAGCGCTTTCATTTCGCTTTTCGGACACTTTTCCTGCCCGCTGACAATTTCATGTTTTTTATCAATATGCCCGCCTCGAAATGCCCCGCCTGAAATGCCATTCGGCTGGACATCTGTAATGCATTGCATCCATAACTTTTATTTCGTCCTGAAATTATCCTATTTGCAGGCTGCTGTGATCCAATTTCACGCGACAGACCGCCGTTAATGGTATTTTCAAGGCTGCCTTCTAAGGAAAATAAATGAAGATTTAAAGTCGACGGTGAATTGTGCCAACTGCCGACTTTATTTACAATAGGCCAACATATCAGCTGAAATGGATTATCGAATTGATTTAACATTTTTTGCATTCTTTCGAGTTAATTCGTTCAATTGATTTAAATATTTTTATGGTAATATAAAGAATTTATCATAAATACTTGAGGAGAGAAATTGAAATATTTTTCATTAAAATAGTTTTAAAGCGCAGTTAACAAAATATTTAGCATAAACTTAATGCATTTGCAGTCAAATAAAATATGCCCGCTGGCAAAAAAGTGAGCGCGATTCAGTGTGCATTTGAAAACGAAAGAAAGTGTTAAATATGTTTTTTAATTAAATATGTCCATGCGTAATAATCCGGAGGGCATTCGGTTTATGGCATTTAAATCGAACTGGTAACTCCGTGCATCCGCCTCAGTTCGTTCAGCTGTCACGGATTTTTTTTTCGCATTTCCGCATTTTTTTACGGCTTTCACTGGCTGCAGCTGCAGGGCGTTAAAGTTAATTTGTTTACGCTGATGTGTCAATATAAAAATTCGCTTTTTGCGACTTCATCAAGGGCGGCGGCGAATAGATTTGTCAGTCAAACAAATTCGCGCCATATCACGGGGATTTATAAATTCAATATTCCGCTGAGCTCGTTTAAGAGCAAAGCTGTGCCAGTCGATTGATGTGGTTGGTCGTCTCTGAAAAAAGGGACAAAAGAGAACCGGGTTAAGCCGAGAAAATCAACTTTGACTTAACAACATTAAAAGCGCACTGCTTTAAGGCCTTTAAGTTAATTTCCACGGCGAGGACACCCCCCCGCTCCCAACTGAAAAGATGATAAATTTTTATGCCGAACGACTCCGACGGCAAGTTTATAAGTATGCTTGTGTGTTGTTGCCGCTCGAGAGTGGGAAACTTGGAGGAAACACAGCCGCAACTTTAGCGGCGACATTTCCTCGGGGCTTTGCCGCAAATTATGCGGTCGGGGACGTCTTGCCACCAGAAGCAACTGCCTGGGAACACTTAAAAAGATTCTCGAATCGTCATTAAAGGGGAAAATTACCCATCATTTACGAGCGTTTATTCCTCCTTAATTTGGCAAACATTGTGCAACGATGAGCGGCAAGTTGCTTACATATTTTTATTGCTTAACAACTAAAAGTTTAATAAACACGGTCGAAAATCTGTCTCTATTATGAAAGTGCTGAACCATATTGCACATAAAAATAGCTGGATGTTATTAACAATATTCCACATAACAAATGCTGAATGATTTTAACAATATTCCACACTTTCTTTACAGTATGTTTTACCACCAGCAAAACTTAACCTTTCTTGCAATGATTATCTTACTACAGACTGCTAATAAAGTTCTTAGATATTTGCTTGTAATATTGTACACCTTTTTTTTTAATGAAGAATTCGTGTTAGGTTTTTAATTCTATATTTATTTCTGTTAAAAGTTTTCTAGCTAACTGAAATGCCAAGTTTTATTCTAAAGGGTATTGGTGCGACGACCTCTGAGGTAAATCATATGAGTGTTAGAAATCTTCTTGAAGCTACAAGATACTGAATCTAGAGACCAGCTCAGTGCTTAGTGCTATTATGCAAGTTCTAATGTCTAATCTATTGAGCAGTAATGTTTTTCTAAGTGGAGTTTAAGGGGACTACGGGCGACTGGCGACTGGCGAACGGCGAATGGCGAATGGCAGCACCTGCTGCTGTCAGAACGGATGGGCTGCCTCGGCACTCATCTGGGCCCCCATATCCCCCACTTGCATGAGGGGGGTGGGGAGGCTAGACCCCCAAAATCCCCCTTCGGAGTGAGCGATGGCTGTTTGAACGGCGTCGACTGTCATATTACACGCTGCACGTAATTTGTATAGAGCGCTCCGCCCGCGCCGTGTAATTTATGCATCCATCAATCGCACGAGTGGCGCTAATTGATATTACTCTGGTGGGCGGGGGAAAGTGCATCATTGGGTGGGGCCAGTTGTTTGCCAACCGTATTAACAGCAGCGGCCATTTATTTGCCCAACAAATTGCTATAATGCAAAATGTTATGCGGAAATGCGAATGCGATTTGCAAGTTCAACTTGAGCGGACTGCTAATGGCGAACATGCACTCTCCGGCATTAACAAATATTTCTGCAGCGCTGCAGTATTGATTTTTAGCCCTTATCTAGCGGGTCCTTTGCATGTCGCTCTCGCCGATGTCAGAGTTCAAATTATGAGTTCATCGCAAGTCGCGAGCACAAAGCAACACTTGCCAACAAAGCTCGGATACACTCGACGTCAGACAAAGGCAAATGCAGCACTAACAACCAGTGGCGTATGAGGAGGACACAATTCTAAGATACTTCAAAAGTCTGCATTACAAAGAGAAACCCTTAAACACCTTTATAATTAGGTTGTTTTTAAATTCTGCAATAAATATTAGAGTACAATTTAATAGGTATTAGTTGCAATGGAAAATCTGCATGCTCCCCTGCCAACTTCCTGGATGCGCCACTGCCAACAACTACAGACAACTCGAGTGCCATTGTGTGCACATGTGTTTGATGTGTGTGTAAGTGAGTGGGCGGGTTAAATGGGTGAAATGGTTACTGATGACAGGGTGGGGATCATTTTTGCCTTGGCCAAACGGTTGTCAGTGCTGAGACAATGCAACTGCAGTAACTACTCCTCACTTCGAATTCCGAGCAGCAGTCACGGCACTCGACAAGGAAAGGCCATTTCATTTAGCAATGAATGTGGAGAGTTTTTGCCAAATCCCGAAAGCAATGGATTTCTGGTGAATGGGAATATTCAGTGAAAGGAAAAGCATTGTGCGTTGAAAATACTCAACTTTTATTGATCAGAACGCTTGCACTTATTCTGGAAATCAAAGCATTTCGACTTTGTCTCTAATGGAATTTATTAAAATCAATGTTCGGGCAATAAATGTACAAGTCCAACATTTTAATTTTTGATTTTGTTGAAGAAATAAGTATATAAGTTAAAAAAGATGTTTATCAACCCTTTTGACCTTTTTTGCGAGCGAGAGTCCGTGATTGAGCAATCACAGCCAGCTCCTCCGGTGACAACACTTCATTCTGGTGATGGGGATCAGCTGGGACTTGCCCACACCCGGAGCCGCCGGCGGGAGTGGACTTAGGGGCCACCTAGTTGACCATAAACTAGCTTTGGCCGCCCGCCGGGGAGTAGTGACCTCGCCCTCGGTTTGACTCCTGTTGTCAAATGTCACCGGAGTGGGTCTGGGCTTGGGGATGGCACAGAATGGCACGGAATGGCACAGAATGGAGTGGAGAGGATGGATGGTAATGGAGGAGGTGTCGCCTCAACTCCACTCGGAGCACTGGCTTTTGTCGGCTCACCTGATGCAGATGCATCCAGCTTGTTGTCTGTTTGCTGCTCCTGGCAGCAAACAATGCCGAAGGGAGGGACACGAGCTTAGTCGAGCTATTATGATGAGCTGGCTCCGAGCTCGGGAGCTGTGTTAATGACAGCGGAAGTGCACTTTATTTAATTAATATGTTATAATTATAACGTGCTTATGTCTGCTCATGTGTGCCGTGGGTGGAGTTGGGTGGCGGTGGGTGGAGGCCGTGTTTGCCCGGATTAATGGGTGAAAAAGTAATCAAGTGCAGCGCACTCGGGCAATTCTGCGAAGCAAACAAAGTGCCAGTGCAAATACTGCCTGGGAATTAATTGAAAGATCATTAACTTACTCGACGGCTGATAAGGTGCCGCAGGTGGTACTAAAATGAAATTGGTTAAGCTTTCAAACCATTAACCACTCGGAGAGCATGATATTAAGTGGATATATTTCTGGCAGGGACTGATTAAAAAAGCATTTGCAATGGAAACTCTGTCCTCTGTCTATTTTGCATGATTGACAAGCTTGCTCCTCGAAATTAAGTGATTAAAAAATTATATACATACATGTTTTTTTTATCGAATTTTTTATTTATAGAAAATTGGTCGATTGATTGGTTTTCAGTTTCTATCGAGTGCATTTCAAGTTGGTTGTTTGGAATCAAGAGTTCCAAGTGCTACAGAAAAACTGCAGTAACTTGTTGTACACTCGTTTCCTTTATTGGCGCATAAATTGATTATGAATTTGATATTAACTTTTAAGTGCGCCCCTAATTGCGCTAATTGCTGGCCCTCAGATTGCCAGGGAGTTTGGAGTTTTGTGCGGTAGTAATAGCATTAATTATGGGGCATATCAAGCAAAGCTACCAGTTAACACGAGGAACTTTGCCACATGCGGCGTAAAATGTCAATTATTTCAATTAAACAGGCTTTCGCCGCGCCGAGGTTGCCAATGGCGATAGCATTCAATCAGCATCAAATTCTATGCACTTAAAAGAAATACGTTGCCACATGGTATTTTCGTATTTAGTCTGATGCCCTGTCAGGGCCATTAAAAGTTGCTCCGTCTCACTTCTAATAACCAATTAAAGTGCAAAAATAAACATTAATTATGCGTTAGAGTGGCGCAGTTCGAAATGTGTTGCAACTTTCTCCTCGCTTCATAGTATTGGTGTGTGTGTGTGAATGTGTGAGTTATTCACAGGGGCGTAGTGGCTGCCATTTTAAGGTTTGGCTAAATTTATGCACATTGTTGCACTGCCTCGGTTGGCTTACATATGTGTGTGTGTGTGCGAATATGCGGAGTGGCATAAGTAATCAAGCAGCCAGAAAAGTGGCAAATGTGAAGTATTTGCCAGCCAAATGTTTTGGCCAAGTTAGGAATGAATTGCCAGGATGTCGTTGCTGCGAAATTTATGTGCATGATTTGCATAAGCTGCCCCTCGAGTGTCTTAAATAACTGCATTTTAATATAGTTTAGTCCTCTCTGCATAATACACACCGCAAAATATTTACGACTTTGAGGATTACTTTCAAAAAGGTTTTCGGTAGGAGGTCCAGACGATCTTAGTTTTCAAAGGCTACTTGCCCTTAATTGAGGAAGTAAGTAAAATGGCAGATTGAGTTTATAAAGCAGAAAGCTCCTGCATAAATTCCAAACCAAATGATGACATCCTATAACATTGTGGTCAGAAGTTTGTGTCTTAATAACCCGAGATTTTGATTTGCAAGTGTATGCATTAAAACCAGTCTTTCCACGTGAACAGTCCTTCATCCTTAAGTATAACTTGCACTTTGCTCGCCTTGCCGCCCCGCCCGTTCAAGTGTCACTCGAAATTGAACTGCAGTCTGGACGGGGCATCTGGAGCATCCGGATCATCTATTGGCCGCTTCACAACAAGATGCAATTATTACATGACCGGCAACTGCCCCTTACCTTTGGCAAATAAGCGAAATAAGTGCTTTGGAGCAGTTGTTTGTCGTATAGTCCGAGCACGGCAAACTTTTCGCTGGCAAAGTTAAACAGCAGCGACTGAATAAATTGTCAAGGCTGCGCCATCAAAGATACTGGAAAAGGATGAAAAAGGGGGTAAGGGGGTAAGGCGGTAAGTTGCCGAAAAAAGTTACCTAACGACGAGCTCCAAAAGTTGAAATAAGCTGAGCTCGGCAGAAACAGGCAAGTGAGGGTTGCGTTATTATTAACTTTATTAGTTGATATTCAATTGGGGCATCATTGTCGGCACTAACGAGGCAGCTTTATAGGAGGCAGCGAATTCTTCCTTAACAAAATCGCACGAATTATGATTATGCCGTAACATTATCGATAAAAGTACATTTCTTGATTTCCAGGAGTTTTGGTACGTGGAAAATGAATTTAAGTCAATAAAAATAATATTAATTATTAGTAATTTCCTAGAGGAAGTCTCTATAAAAGCATACACATAAGATATTTTTGTTTAGCTTTTAAAATATCTTGCTTGTGCACCATTGCACATTGTAATTATTATTAAAGATATCTGTTAAGTGCAGATACCCCAATAAATACCATCGGTTTAATAGGCCCTCCATTCGTCTGTCAGGTGTCAGCTTAATTGTTGACAACATCTGCTGGCGCGTGCGGTTAATTAGCCAGCCATATGATTAATCAATCGCCCAGAGTCCTCGGTCCTCGATGCCGGAGTCCTGGAGGCTCCTTCTCAGTCCGCTGGCGAGGAGCAAGTGCGTCTTGTTACGCCGCACAATGAATACCAAAAATTCAATTAATTTGTGAATAAACGTTAAATTGAATTGCGTTTGCGGGCTGCCTGTTGCAGTCGGTGCATAATTGCCAGTGACATGGCTGCAGCTTCCACTTGCCACTTCCCTGTACACAGTACCCAGTACCCAGATCCCAGTTAACAGTTCCCAGTTCGCAGTTCGCACGCAGATCGAGGGTTCCCCAGTGAGCTGGAGAGCGTGCCAGCGCCATCTTTGACGGCTTCTTAATTAAAAGACTGTCAATCTGTGTGCTCGTCCTCGAATGCGTTCTATATACACGCGTATGTATATGCGCGGCATGGGGCAGCTGAGGTGCCAGAGGCGGCGGAGGCATAGGAAGCGACAACCCGACAAGTCGACAAACCAGGCGAGCTGATGGCGTGATGTCCTGGCCTCCGGAGTACGGACTCCCAAGGATCCAATGCCTCGGGTGCAACCCGTTGCCGGAGTGCTATTGTTAGCATCAAGTCATGCGCGCACCAGGCTGTATCGCCGGCAAAAAGCAACAGCAGGGAAAGCGCCAGCGAGAAATGAAAAGAAAATGGGAAATGAGCACAAAAAAATTCTCACCCAGTACCGGGTCCTTTTGCCGTGTTGACTGGGCTATATAGCCAAGTTTTGGCAGAGCTGCATCAGCTCAATTTTACGTTATGTTTGCAAATGCAATCTTCAATTCAAACACCTTTAAGTCAAACTCCTTTCTATTGATTTGAAATTTAATATGATTTGATTGCTGTTTATCATAAGCAGAAACACGTATACTTTAGCAAAAAAGCTTTATATAGTATATAGTTCATTCAGTTTTGGCTTGTCGAGCAGTTTGCCAAGTATTTGAAAACTACAATTAAAGAGAGATGTTTATAATAAAGAACCCCGTTTGCTTCATCCATTATCATCCTAGAAATAAATGGCCAAAGTTCGCATCTCTGCGCTCGTTCGCCACTCTCCTTTTAAGCAGGAAAGCAAATGAAAATAACGCTGCAAGGCAGGGAAATACCCGTACAGGAAAAAATGCATAAAAATGACTTATAAAACATTTGCGAGCGTGTGAACGGAAAGTCGCTGGAGAAAAAGGCGGCGGCACATTGAGGGCCACCGCATCCCAGTGCTCTGATTCCCAGCCATGCCAGCCTTCCCACCCCATCACACCACACCGCACCGCACCACAACCCAATCCCAGGCCAAGCACAATCCCCAGCCCATCGCATCCGATCCCATTCGGGAACAGTATCCTTTGGCAGGCCGTACAAGTGCTGCTCATTGACAGCACGCTGACGTGATGTGTTTAAGCCTGCCGGGATGTCCTGCTGTGTGAAGCTGCCAGTGTGCTGCCTGCTTTTAGGCTGCAAGCTCCTGATGCACCGCGAAAAATCAGGTCAACTAGTAATAACCTTATAGTAAACTTAAGTTCCATATTAAAGGGATCTTCTAATATATTTACACTTGCTCTGTTTTTGTTTCTTGGATTTGACATTGGGGTTGGGAAAGTAAAAACCTTAAAAATAGCATAAGATACAAGTAAATATACAAAACTAATACCTCTTTTTCTACAAGTAATATGACTTTAAACTTTGGTCCATAACTTACATTCTTAAATGTGAATTAAGATTGTGAATGTTTTGTTAAGATGCGAGATGGGTAAATTGATCTGATAAAGAAAGAAGTATGAAATGAGACTCAATCAAGTACCCTTTTTCTTGCAGTGCCTCAGCTACAGCCTTGAGATTGCGGCTCCCCGATATCCGTGCAGTGCGGATGCGTTCCATTCGCCGCGACGTGATGACTCCGACTGTGACGTGCCACAAATATCAATGCGGAAGAGGGGCAGGCTCAAGGATGCAGGACTTCGTGGCTCAACTCCTCGTCTTGAACACGTTTCGCACGTTCTCAAGTGTTGTTAGTTTCATCGCCGACCTGCCTCACGCCTCCCAACTTTACACCTACCAACTTTTCGGGGGGGCCAACTTTCCGCCTAAAAGCCAAACTCCCCGCATTTTTCGAGCGTCAGCAACTTTGTTTTTCGCATGATTTACCGCGCAGATCCGTTCGTATACGTATTTGTCGCTTCGACGTAATTTGCATATAATTTACAGCTTCTGGCGGCAGCAGGCCGCATCGGCAACTTTTCAAGTATTTCTCTGTATTTCCTCACACCTGCTCACCTGCTCGCCAGCAAGCCAGCAAGGACGACGAAGACAAGCTCCTCGAAGTACCGCCGGCAAACAAGCTAAGAGCCAGCGCGAAAGCACTCGGAACAACAAACATTTTAGCGCCACGCCACGCCATGCCGGTGAATATTTTTAAAGTTTTTGACATAGTTTTCCACGACGGCATCCAGCTGGGCAACCACGCCCACTTGAGCACGCCTCCCCCTCGCACGCACTCGCAAATTTTCGCAGTTCCGCAGTTTCGCAGTTCCGCAGTTCCGCAATTCGGAGAAGCAGCAGACGTCTGGCTAATGAGCTGCAGGAAGCCCACCTGCGCACGGGGGAGCGTAATGCACTCGGTATGCATTTTTTATATCAACTTATAAGTGGTTCCGCCGAAATAAAAAGTAAAGCAACACGAACTGCGCCACGGAGTTTCCCAGGTGGCAATGGCGTGGCGCCGAGTGCGCTAATTCAGATGATGCAGGTGTGAAGCCTGAAGCCTGAAACCCACGTAAATGGGTTAAAATGAGGCGATGGTTTGGTGGGCGGATTGCTGGAAGGAGAGGTGGAGGGTGAGGGCAGCCACAGGACTCAGTAGTTCAGGTGGTTAGTTAGTGGAGTGCTTGCATGGCCACGTTTCGCTGGGAGGATGTGTGATTGTAAAGAGATCTTCTGTGCCAGGAAGCCACGGATAATTGGCAAAAATAATTAAAAATCCTGTGGATTCGGTAGAGCTTTAGACTTCTCGAAAAGGAATTCTATAAATAAACCTAAATGAGGCTTCAAGCAAAATAATATTGTTAATTGTTGGAAGTAATGCAGCCTGTTAAAAAACTGTATTGAACACGAGTATATATTCACTCAACGTATTCCTAGCGTAAAAGCTGCCATTTCTCGTTTAAAGAGTTAGTCACCAACTAAATACGAATACTAATACAAATCGTAGCATACTTTTTGGAGCTCTGTGAGCTTTGGAGTCGCGAAAATACGCTTGAGAACGTTGTTACGGTGTGCGATTGGCATAAATTCATTTGGATTCCAGTTCATCGCATTTGAATGTTTAAAGATTTGGGAAAATTACTCATGACATTTGAGTTTGAATGGCCCTTTTAAGATGGTGCGGCATTTTTGGTTATCTATGGCCCCACTCATATTTGTGCTGTGGCTTTCTCCTCATTAGCCTTCTCCACAATTTACACAATTTCTTTTCCATTTTTCTATTCCCTTCTTTTTTCCGGCAGCTATCTGCTCGCCCTGTTTGCCTTTTTTCCCATTCTGTTGGGAAAAATTAACTTTCCTTGGCGTTGCATAAAATTTAAATTATATTTGCTTTTATTGCCGCTGTTTTATTTTATTTCGTTTCGAGTCGCGCCCTGCTTTGCTTTATTTTTGCACGATTGCTTGTTTTTTCTCGAGCGGCATTCTATTTTTGGTGGGCGCATCATTTCCATATCAATAACAGATGGACCTCGAGTTCGCGGATGGACCACTGCTCCCAGGAAATCGCTTGACCTGGCGCGGAAAAACTGGTAAACTGGGAAACTGGAGCTCCTGGCATCACTAAAATCGCATTTGCCTTGGGGGATTATTTGCTATAATTCATGCTGTCAATGCAAATTGAAATTGTGTCACGCAGTCAAGTCGGGCATTTGACGTTCGCATTTTCCATTTTCCGCACTCGCCAATTTTCCAGCTTGCCTTTTCCTATTTCATTTATTTTTTTCGCATTTTTTTCCTGCACACCGCTCACCGCAATTGTTGGCCAGCTTACATCTCCCAGGTCCTGCCGGCGAAATCTCAAAACACAAATGGATTTTTAAATTACCCTCGTGGCACTTTTCGACTCCTCTACATTGCAGGATAACGCTGCAAGGACGAGGACGAGGACGAGGCCGAGAACGGAAACGGGAACGGGAACGAGGATGACGATGAGAGCCATAAAACTGTGCTGTGTGTAGGTGCATTGAATTATCTGCGACATTCTGTGCAGTTGGTTTAATTCAGCCAAATGCATAGATATGAGAGGGGGATCGTCATAAACTATGCATGGGCAGCGTTTGTCGAGCGAAAGAACGCTCCAATTGCTCCTTCTGAAGATGCAGCCTGTGGCTCCTTGGCTTGCCTTGCGCTTTTTGCCCGCTGCTCGTCCTTTGCATTGTTGAGTTATGTTTCTTCCCGCAGCCACCCTCTGGCACCCTGACCTCCACGCCCACTAACCAACCCACTCCCACCCCATCCCCTTCCGGACTGCCATTGAGGTTCAGTGAAGCGGCAGCAAACCCCTTCGCTTTCCCCCCTTCCGGAGTTTTTATATCGCTCGCAGGCGGCACTTGCATAAACCAAATGCAGAGACAAGTGTCTTCGTCCTGCAGTGAGAAAAATAGGAGGCGACTATGAGGAGTATTTGCCTACCATGCTGCACATTAAATCAAAACAAAAGTGTGCCACATAAACTGATACGTAGTTCGAGAAGTTGAGTGCATTTTAAAGATTTCTAAACTGCTCCAAGATGGGATATTTATTAAAAACACAAAGAGAGGGCTCTGTTATCTTAAGCACAAACCCTCGAAGGAATACTTGGAATATCTCCAAGTGTTTGGCCTGCTTGGCTGGACCCGTTGGATCCTGGAGGTCCTGGAGTTTGGCCTCCTTCGTCCTGGTAACCCATCGTCTGGCTGCGATCTGCGAAAAGGGCTGCCGGCATTCGACGTGTGTCAAGTGTGCTGCATTTGTTTAATGCCAGCGCTCAGTAATTGGAAAGCATGTCGAACATGTCGAATTTATTGCCCCGCAAAAAGCACACAGATACAAATTGAAACGGTTACAGATTACGGATGCAGCTACACATGGCCACAAGGTTACATAGACACGGTTACAGATACAGATACAGATGCAGATCAATGGGGGAATTCGGAGCATTCCGAGTCAATGGCTTGGAAGAGCCTCAACCAAATGCAATTAATCAAACGCAAGGGGCCAATGTCAATTACATGCAAGGCCCCCCCCTTTCGGTCTTCTGTTCTCCTATTCTCCGGCTGCTCCAATTCCTTCGATTCCTCCCAAAATCCCTTCGATTCGGCGCTGTTCGGAAGTATTCGGACCACGTCAGCTGGCCAAATGCGAGTTGTTGGCCAAACGACGATGTCTTGGCCAACACCTTCCTGTAAGCTATAAATTCCGCCGACACAAACACCCAAACATACACACATCTCCTTGCATAGCCATTACCCACGGCTGTTGTCCTTGTGGGCCAAAAGCGTGTTCGGTTTCTGGCTGCTAGCATATGTTTCCCAATTCTGCCGTGTCCTGCCAACCAAAATTGCATTAAATACTTTGCATAATTCGATAAACTAAAATCTAATCGAACAGCAAGCAGGAACATGGGAATTTCTGGCATTCCTACAGGTCCAAATTGGAATAATTTCTCATCCCTAATGGCTTCGTAATTGAAACTATTGGCTTAACAGCTCCTGACACTTGAACCCAATCATAACATAGAACACGGTCATTTGATCGGCATTAATCGGCATTTAGTTTTGGCAGCGAAATGTGCTCATATTCTTTTTCTGAACATTAATTGAGTTGATTTAGGAGACCGCGTAATTATGCCAAATCAATGGTTATTAATTGGGAATATGATTTATTAATATAAATATTTGAATACATCACACATTTGTATAAGGCATCCACAATTTAAAAGCTTGTTATTTTATCGTTGAACAATAACTTTTCAACATCTATAATTACCCACACTAATTATGCAGACCAATTGAAGTACAGATCTAAATCTCCAACATTTATTTTAGGAACAGTTTCGTAATTTTAAATTGTAGTAAAATAAGTAAGTAAAGTACGTAAGATTTTAAAGAGAGCCTGGCATCTCAGACCTCTTTATGAATATTAAATTCTATGTTGCGTTGTAAGTTACACTTAAAAGTTAAGCTTAAGTTGAGCTTAAAACCCCAATAAATACCAAATTAAACCCGTATCACTTAGTTTAAGATAACAAATAAATAAATCCAGTTTCCACGGATTAAATATCCTACAGGTTGAAAAATCCTGGATCAAATTGCACGGTTTTGTGCTGGGAAGCAAGCAAAAGTTTGGTGGCACTTCTATGCTGCAGCAACATGTTGCGGCAGTCGCGGCAATGTTGCTGCAACACGGAGTCACCCCCCGCACAAAATCCACCACCGACGAAAGTATCCGTCGGATACACGAACTCGCTTCGGCTTCCAACTGAGTTTCAGCAAGAAACTGAGTTTCTGTTTCTGTTTCTGTTTCTGGTTTGGCCAGTTACCACTGCGACTCCGGACCGATTGGACGCGTTTTGAGCGTTTGGCCAGCAAAAACGGTATTAGTTTCCACTCGGGGCTACGCGTGCGCGTCTCTGCAAAGTCAAAAGCAAAGACAAATGCAAAGGCAAGTGCAAAGCCAAAAGGCAAAGGTAAACGCAAACTCAAAGTAACAACTTCGACGGTCGAAATTACCGGTTTTTCGCCAACACAACAGTCCTCGCTCTCAGTGAATTTTTGCGCGCGGTCTTTTCTTCGCCTGCTGTTTTCCGAAAAGTGCGTTGGCTTTTCCAACAACCACCCCCTTTTCGCCACCCAGCTCACCGGTCGGGGTTATAGTCGGTTTGCTATTCGCATTATTCGAATTTCCCGGAATCAAAATAGTTAAATCAGTTCAAACAGTGCTAGAGTGAGGCCAGCCACACCAACTGGCGAGTGCTAATTATAATATATTGTGTTAATAATACAAACACAAGGTTCACGCACAGGAAACAACACGGATGCGCGATTTTAAATGCAATATCATAAATATTTAACAATGCAGCCGTGCAGCTAAAGCGGATTACTGGCCACCCACGCGTGGAAGTTCAGCGGCAGAGCAAACAAAAGCCTGTAAGTTCACACGTTCCAGCCAGGATATATCAAGGATATGCGCTCGCGCACACACTCGTACATATGTCCTTGTGGGCGCGATGCGGCTGCATTCTAATGGGAATTGTGCGACGCCTGACACCTGATTCATGACGTATGACAGGTGTCGTTCCAGCAGGACACTGTATGTTCCGCAGGATGCGCTTTAAATCTCTTAGATACATTCCGTATTAAAGTGCTTATTCCATACCGGAAAAGCGTAATTTATGCTTGCAAAGGGTTTAAATAATACTTTTGTACAAAGTAGTTGTTATTTACATATAGATGGGCAACTCTCTCATTGAAATATGTGAAATATTTTGAAACACCTTCCTTTTCTCATGTTAAATCGTTTTGATTTATTGAGGAAATCATGTTTTCTTCTGTGATCCATCAAGGTTTTTCCCAAAGAATATATTTTCAAGCTTGGGGTTCTGGCTCACTCTTAAATGTTTCGATTTAAGACGTTCTTAATTAGCAGCTTTAAGCTGTAGGGCTTCGGCAATAAAATAGAGCTCCAGTTGGGCCTTAAACCTAAGGCCTCTTTCTTGGCCATCTCCAATTAGCAGTTGGCCCAAACAGTTGGCCGATGAAGCCGAAGTCCGACGCTCACACAGTGCAACTGTTAAAGTTCAGAGCCGTCGCAAAAAGATACAAACGCGGAGCTCTAAACAAACATTAAACTGAATACCAAATGAGACAACAAAAGGAGGAAGCACAATAAAAGTCACATTAAAACGTGGGTCAAAAACGCGGACAGCGAGAGGAGGAAAGGAGAAGAGGCGGGTCAAAACATAACCGAAATCGGAATCGGAATCGGGGAATCAGGGAATCGTGGAATCAAATGCTTGCACGAGATACAAATGTATCTGTATCTGAGCGTTGCAAGTGCTTTGTTTTCCCTGCACTTCACACTTGTCCATGGGATTTTGCCTTTGCCATTGCGTTTGTATCTTTGTACATGTATCTGCGCCCTTTGTCTGGCGCATAAATATTTCAGCAGGCCGGGACAAACTTATCTGCTGGATACATTATTCACTCGACGATTTTGTCGGCTTGCCAATTTATTAAGATAGATTTTATTTTCGAGGCCATTAACAGGGCCTTTGTTTCATTTCGAGTGGCAGCCATTTGAGATACTCTCGCACATTTATGTTTTATGATTTTCTAGTTGGAATGCGGTGTGTTTGGTGCAATTGGAAGAGTCGAGTCAAGTCCATTTTGAGCCTGCCAGTGCCAGTGGCAAGTAGCTGAAAAATTGTTGTAAGACTGGTTTGCTGCTACTGCTCCTCGTTCGTCCCCTTTCTCCCTCCCTCTCTCTAGCTCACTCTCTCTCTCTTGCTCTTTTTCTCGGCGTGTTACCAACCTTTTCCCATTCTTCTTGCGGCTGCTGCAGAGAAAAAAATTGTATTTACTTAGGTTCATTATTATGTGAGCCAAGCTTAGTTACACACAAAAGACGATTCATATTTGAAGTTTAAGGTTAATAGTCTTATCCCTTGATATTGTAAATAAGCTTATTTCCTAAATATTTGTAGAATAGTTTTCCAATTAGTCTATGTATTTATATATTTAAACAAATGATTGCGTATATATAAAGCATAAAGCCGTGAGTAACTCAACTAAATAAAATATTTCTCCGTGCTAAAAATGAGTTTGTTAGCGCCTGGCTCTCTTGGCGGTTTGCAGCTGTCTCGGCCAGGCCAGGAGCAATCCACCACCGGCAGGCAGATCCGCTACGGGACATCATCCTGGCCAGAATGCATTCTCTTCTTCTTCGGTAGCCGCAACCTGTTTTTCATTGGTTTTTTGTTTTTTCTTTTTTTTTGTGAGTTCGAAGTGATCAGTTCAGACTTCAGTTGGCCAAGGAGGCAACGAAAAAAGGTGATTTTTTCCGGCTTCTGATGCCACATTCACTGCGAATTGTCCAACTCGCACGGCGAACTAACCTCAGTCAATCCATTTGAAATCCAAGCCGGCATAGGAAAACTCGTTATGACTTGATTAATTAACATTTGAATGTTGTCTCGTGCCAGTTAATGCGGCTGATTTGTGGCCGGCTTGAGTCCATCAAAATATCAACAGTCTATTGTGGAATTTATTACAGAGTCCGAGGGCCAATGGCCAAATGGGATTTGCATAGCAAGGAGTTGGGAGTTGGAATTCGTGTGCACACAGAGATTCATTGATGACGTTGATGGTCCACATTTTTCGGTATCTTTTGTGGGTTTACGGTGGCCACTTACTCTCTTGGCCACTACTCACTCGGCTATCCATGAGATACTTCTGCGTAGGCTAGGGCCTCTTGGTCGCACTCAAAACTGGTTTCGGCCACATTCAAAATTGTTATGTTAGAATAAAAGCTTAATTGATGCATATACACACGTACGGTTCAGTTTTTTACGGCAGCAGTGGTCCGCAGATACAGCCGAAAATACAGACAGCTACAGATACATTTACATTTATGACTACAGATACAGATGGAAGCAAATCTAGACTCGGCTGGATAGGTTATGTCATGCGGCGTCTATCGCATGATTGATGGCATTGGCTGGCTATGTTTCTCTGGGCTCCTCCGTCGGAATTAGATATTGATTTGGTTTCGTTGATAATTGTATTTCGGATGTTCAACAGGTGGAAAAGTCCAATACAGGGAATGAATTATGAATGCTGGCTGCGAAAGCATACACCGATTAAATATTTACTCAGCTCCCAGAACTATCCATCAACTATCAACACACTGCCATGGGGAATATATTCGGAAATTGTGTTCCTTTTAATGAAATAACGAGGCTTTTATGGAAAAAAATCACTGGTGATAATCATTTTCATCATTTAGAACCACAAGAGCTTAATGTCTTGTATTTTGTCTTACTTTTATTTACAAATCAAAACGAATAAGCTTGCTCTTAGGTTGTAATACTCTATTTGCACCTACGTTTATTTACAAATCAAAACGAACAACCTTGCTCTTTGCTTACTCAAAATACCAACGAATGCTAACAAACATGAAATATTTAATTAAAGGCCGCCTCTCAGAAGTTTTATGGCCGAAACCCGTTGAATTTACCATATTTATGCGTCAATTAGAATCCGGAATTTAGTGTCCTGGCTCGATGAAATTACAGCTTGTTTGGCCGTTGGCAAACTGAAATCTCGCATGTTCAAAGCAACCGAAACGTGGTGGTGCGGTGGCAACCCTGCCCATGGCTGACTGCCCAAATTGATTGATTGACAGCTCTGCACATCAGGCATATCCCCCAAACGATGTTTTAGTTTTTGCTAAATTTACTATCGCGTCAAGTGGCGAGGGCGGTTTTTGGGTTGCGCCTGGGAAATGCAAGGATAATGCGGCAAAAAGGATGCTCTGCCTTGCAGATGGGGAATTCACACCTCGCAGGAATCGAGATCTGCATCGGCATCGGCATTGGCATTGGCAGTGGCAGTGGCATCGGGTGATTCAGAAGTTGGAGAGTGTGCGAGAGACCTCATTAGTGTTAATTCAATTAGAGGAGCCAAAGTTTGTGGCACTTTGGCTAATGAGGCATGTCCAAGCACTTCCATCCAGCACATGCCCAAAAGCCAGGGAGCCCACAGATGTGTGCCGTTCATTTGCATGCTAGAAATTTGTTTCAATTGCATTAATTAGACTTATCAATTTGGGTGGGCGGATGCACGTACGATGTATGGAAGCCTCCGAGCAGATCGGGCTGTGGAATTAAGTGAATGACGTTGTGCTTCTCGTTAGCAAGAACAAGTCACGTCGAGCTGGGACTCTTTGCCTTCAAATCCATCGATGCATTTGGCAAATTAATACACAGATAGGGATTAGATATCAAACTTAAATTGATTAGCAATGCTTACCACTTTGAAATAATGTTCTCATTACTCTAGTGAAACAATTACAATGTAACACAATTACCTTAAAAGAGCTGATACATTGATTGCACTGCAGCTAAGCTCTCGTACTTAAACTCTTAATCAAAGGTATTTATTCTGCAACTGCCTTTGCATTTGTGCCACACTGTGAAATGAACAGGTGAGAATCTATTTAATCGGCTCATACACAATCGATAATTTGAAACGAATATGAATTTTATGTCTTTAAGTCATGTAATTTAATAAATTCTTATGAGAAATTTAAATAAAACAGCTAATAACGTTTCACTTTAACGTAGTCTTATATTCCACCTATAATTATATATATATAAGGAGTATGTCAGATATTTTTTTAAAATAAAAGATTGTGGTCGCCTAACTTATCCACAGTCCAGCATTTCTTCCTTTTATTCTACCCAAAGTGAGTTATATTGAGTTATTAAGTTTAAGGTGTTAGGGCGTGATTTATGTGCCATATGCACTCCGAAAGTCAAGTGCCATCCGGCCGACAAATTTGTGTAATTGGCCAACAGCAAGAGCCGTCGCCGCATTTCATTTGATTAAAGCGACTCATCAATGGACGTCACATGTTTATAATGCAGAAACTGCATCAATTACGCTTCATTAGAGTTCAAAATGAATGCAAAAGCAGCAGGCAGCAGGCAGCCGCATCGAGTGCCGAGTGGAGCTTATAATTCATTGGCTTAATTAAGCTGACCGACTTCCCCGCCGAAGTGCATCCAGTAATAACTTTATCAAATTGCCAGACGAGTGAAAGCCAATGCAGCAGCAGCAAAATCAGTAGAGTTCGGCCTCACTTTGCCATACTTCATCGCCAGCTCGATGTCAAGCAAGTTTGCTTATCAAAGTTGGCTCAGTTGGCTCAGTTGGGGGTGTAGACAGAAAAAAAGGGGTGGCATGTACACCCTCTACGCCGAGCGTTCTCCCCTCTAATTTATCACAATTTGCATGTCAGTCACGCTTGTATATATAAATTGCATACAATTTATCAGCCCCCTCTGCTTTTGGTCCATAGAAAAAGTTCTGGACGACAGCTTCCGACTATATCTTCGTTGTCCGCCAGTTGACCCATATTTGTTAGACTTTTCCGGGAGCGTAACCCAATTATGCGGGCCTTTGTCATTCGCCGGCTCTATCTCCCCGAAATGTATGCTATGAATGGCTGTGTATCGCTGTCAATCTTTTCTGCCACTCCTGCAGGATCCTGGAGCCTGGAGCATTAACATAACGATTCCAAGCCGAATCATACCGATACCACCCTCAGTCCGCCAACAAATGCTGAAATGCATATCCTTGATGGCAGCAAAGGTGTCGGCGTTGAAGGAAAATGTTCTACTCTCTGTGTTTGAGGCCATAGCCGAGTGCCTTTTGTCTATCGGAGCAGATAGTTTCATATTGCAATTTATTTTGATTATTTCGATTATAGCAGGTCCTTGACTCATACGCACACATGTATTTCCATTGCTATAGCTATATTTTGAGCTGTATACGAGTATACTTACGAGCGTGCCCGTGCTCGTACAAGGGAATTTGAATAAACTGACAGCGCTGACAACGTGCCAGAAAGTGGAATTAAATTTAAATGAAATTGCCAGCCCTTAGTTGGGAGACAAAACGCCGAGGACAATTCACCAGCAGGTTTCCCTGCTCCTGCAGGAAGGCGGCAAACTGGGGAGTGATGTCAGTGGGAGTCTGTAGCTGTTTGCCAGCCCCAAAAACAAATGGAAAGCCGCGACAGGCAAACAAGGAAGGCAAGCAAGCGAAGCAACAAGAACCGGTCGCCATGACGATGGCGCGAAATGGGGGATTGGCGAAAAAAGGGGGGATTCGGGGGCAAGGGGTTCGCTATAGCTAAGCATAAATAAGTTGTTAAGCCATCAGTGAACGTGCCCTACACACGCCGTTGGCCACACTGGCCCCAGTGTGGCTGTACGCCTGCCTTGCTGGTATTGCTGTATGGCTGTATGGCTGTGTGGCTGTGTGCGTGTGTGGATGTATGCGTGTTTGTGGCATCCTATCAATACGGAAGTGGAAGTTCGCACCACATTTTCAATTTAAGCAAATTGAATTTGCGCTGCGCATCGCAGATATACTACATGTGTGCCAGAGTTGCCAGCGCTCCTGTTTATCGCCTCCGATGCGATTAGCGACGAGCTTAACTCGTTGCCAGATAAAACTTTCCATTCAATTTATCGGGACCCCATTCCGGGAAGCTGCTCTCCCTATTTCATATTTGAATCCGCATTTTATTGCCAGCGTGTGTGGCTGTTTCATCGCCACTGAGGGAAATATTCCTTTCAATGGGGAATCATAAATGAATCAGTAGCTGTTAGTTTTGAGTGCGACTTGAAGTTACTATTTAAATATAGAAAATCTATGGTCGATCAAATAAATGGATTATGGAGTGGTGGTATCTCCTAGTCTGTACAGATTGTGGCGAAGATTTTCGCCAGTGTAGTTGTGTGAGTTTGGGACGAAGATGAACTCTGTTATCCGCCTGGATACACGCGCGTACGTGTCTGTGGCCCGGAGTTAGAAAGTCTGTCAGTTTGCGTTAGTCCTTTATCTTTAGCTGAAATTTATTGCTGCTAACAATTATGAGCAAGGGGTAGAGAATGGATGGATGGATGGAGTGCAATTCGCGCTTCAATCCCCGGTCGTAAGTGTCTCAGTGTGATGGTTATCCATTTGATGGCTATCCATAAAGTTGGCTAAGCTGCGGCTCTGGAAACTCTCGCCCGAAGTGAATAGCCAAAGAGATTTAATTGGGGAAATGGAACAACAGCAGCAGCAGCATCATCGTTTCCGGAACTCATCAATGTCGTTTTGGAATATGGAATCCCGTATCCAATCTTGTGTCGATTGTATTTTCATTTCAAATGTTTCTCCTCGAACAATATTGCCGTTCTTTCTCGCAAACAATTATCATGTTAAGCACAGTGAATGGATGAAATTGCAAAGAGTTCATTGCAGACAAACGCATGTCAACCCCTTGCCCCAACTGGCCAATAAAGAAGCCCCAAACGAGCGGCGCCACAAGGACGAGACATGGCCAGAGACAGACAGAGACGGAGACAGTTGGCGGGACAGAGACAGAGACAGGGAACTCTGCTTTCCAAAGCCACATTTACATGACACAACTCGTTTTGTGGTCGATTTCAATCAGGGCAGCTTCGAGAAATGCCTGACATTTTCTGTTTTCGTTTGACCAGCACTAATGAGCAGCCACAGGACACGAAGTCGAAGCAATTTTCACTCTCTTCCCCGACGATTGAGTGATGCAATCAAAGGGCTCCTGATCCTGCTCCTGCCCTTGCTCCAGCTCCGTCTGCTGCCCCTGCTCCTTGTGCTGCTGCATTTTACTCATTTTTAAAGAGCCTGCTGCATCATTCGAGCGACAGAAATTGTGTTTGTTCATCGTATTTGCGGCAAGGTGGTTGCAGGTCCGGGTCCGGGTCCGCAACACCACAACACTCGTCGGTGGTGGATTTCCACTGCACTCTAGCGCCCCCGAGGGTGGTTTTTCCACTCTCTAGTCCTCCTCGTCCTCCTATTTCCACTGGGCGGGATGACGGGCTGGCGAGCTGGCGGGATTGCAGGCGGCTGACTCACGTGCCGCCTGACTTTGCTCCGCAGTGTTCATTATATTAAACAAGTTTGCGCCATAAATGCCGCTGCCAGAGGCAAAGCAGCAGACGGCCAAAGGACTCGGGTTTCGGGATTCGGGACTCGCGAGTCAAAGGAAAGGAAGCCCACACCGAGCGAAAAAAACATACTGTCGGATGCTTCTTTTTTTTAATTTTCCATTAGCAATTTATAACGCGTTAGGGTGAGTTCCTCAAACAGAGATATTTTTCTATCTATTAAAAAGCTATTCGTATAGAATCTGCGGGGATTTCTCTGTCACTTGGTATTATTAAGCTCCTTCCACCAGATAATTGTATTCTTATTAAGCCACTATAATACTACATGTTACTAACAATACTAACAATTTCTATGGGTACGCTAGCAGTGCATCCAACCTTTGTTCTAAGTGTAGCCAGCAGGGTGGTTGAGTTGCTTGTTGTCCTTGCCTCTGCTTGCCATAATAAACTCTCGTGCAACATAAACAGAAATCCAAAATGCGACGGCTGGGGGCAGCATGACTCATGCAGGTGTGCTCAACGTGCAACGGGGCGTGGCAGTTGCCAGTTGGCAGTTACCACTCGCCAGTCACCTGGTGTGCTTACCTGGCTCACTTGGCTGTCCTGGCTGACTGAAAGGCATATTCCTACTTGGCAATGGGATTTTTATTCCGCTCGGCTTTTGCCGATTTTTCTCCCTATGCCCATTCATGTGTGCTCTCTCCGGGCTTCCCCCCCCTCCCCGCTCCCCACTCCGCATCCATCGACGCTCCTTTTGACGCTTTTCCCTGGGCTGTTCGTCGTAATTTGTCGAGTTTCCTTTGCATACAAAGCCCTGGCTCTGACTTTGGCTCTGGCTCTGGCTCAAGACCCCATCCCCATCCTCATCTTTACCATCCTCATCCTTACCCTTGTACTCGCACCCGTACTCGTCCTTATTCCGGTTATCATCATCTCTCCGTAATGGGTTTGCATTTGTCTGGAGCAGAGTCCCAGGCCCGGCAACTCAAACACTTGTAGCCCATCGCCAGTCCCCCGGTGTTGGGTGTTATTGTTGTTTTTACCCTGTCTCCGATCCGGGCATTAACTTTTGGTCACGCATTTGGGCAGGATATCGAAGGGCCAGCGTTATTTATGTGCCAACTGAGAAGACTGAATGCCCATGTCGGCCATAAACGAAATTTAATGTAAATAAATTCTATTGAATTGCCATAAATAATAGTCTAAGCAATAGTGTATAACTTTCTTCAAGACTAACAAAGTGCTTTAATGGTTAACCATGACTTTCTCTTAAGATGTGTATGTAATGTTTGTATATTTTTTTTGACGAAAAGTCTTCTATAGAATTGTTTCTTTATTTATTTATTCTTATTACACTAATTATAATTGCCCTTATTTTTTTTGAGAAGCAAGAGCTATTCGCCTAGGACAATAGAATGAAATTGTTGAAACAATTGCCGGCAATATACTAAGGGCATTAATGCGTCATTTCCCTCTCTTGCTCTACCGCTCTCAATCGCTCTCTATGTTCTTCGTCCTGCGAGAAATTGCTTCCTTCCTTCCCGCATTTCTGTCTCTTGTTATTCCTCTTACACTGCACGAAATTCTGCGTTTATTGCGCTCGTCAAATATTTGCATATCATAAGGAGGCGACTCAGCATCGCCGTCTCATCATCATCGTCATCACCGTCCTTGTCGTCCTGGAAGGCGGAGAACAGCTGTTGGACACGTTGTCCTTGCTCCTTTATTGCTGTTGTTGTTACTGTTGCTGATTGCATTTCCATTTGTTGTTGCTGCTCTTGTTGTCCTTGTTGTCCTTGCTGTCCTTGTTGTCCCTGTTTTCATGAAAAACTAACGAAACCACCCCACGCATTCAGCGTTTTTGGTGGTTGCTTGATCGCCTCGCCAAAATTGGGGAGGATACAACCAAGCACACACATTCAATTGTGTGTGTGTGTGTGTGTGTGTGTCTGTGCGTGTGAGTCTGTGCGAGTGTGCTTGTGTGCGTTTCATTCAGGATGCGGCGGCGGCAGGACCAAAAATCAATAAATTCGACACGAGCAAGTCCTTTTTTCGGCAAAATGCCGGCTGTTGTTCCTGTTCCTTGTTGTGGCCGTTGCTTCATAGAATTTTCTATGCATTTGGTTTAAGGGAAGTTGCCGGCTAATGCAACCCCCTGGCACACCCTTCTCCCCCCCTCTGCTCACCCACGCAGGATCTCCCTTCTCTCAGTTTTTGTGTCTGTGGAAAAGGCTTTTGCCAGCCAGCCAGTAATCAGCCATTCGGCCAGCCTGCCGCAAAAGTTGCATTAAACTCTATTACAAAAACGCTGAGGGTGGTGTCCAAAAAAGAGGGAAAGTCAAAAGGTAGGGAGAAAGGAGAAGCAGGAGGAGGACTAAAAGTCCAAATAAAAAGGGGCCTCAAAGCGAGGGTGGCATTCAACGCCTCGACGAACTGCATCAAAGAGGCCCGCGGCGATGGGGACAAACGAATGTTTGACATTTAGTCCCTTGCATTCGGACCCGCTTTATTTATGTTTCTAAAATATATAAATTTCTCCACTTTTGAGCGCTTTGCTCCGCACCCCAACATGGCGTGTTCGCCAGTGCTTTCTCTTTTTATTTTATTTTATTTCTCTGTTTTGTTTGTCTATGCAAAGCTTGTAAATCCAATGATTCATTCAACGACCCACACCCCATTTGGAAAAGGCAGTGTGACAGAAACACTCCGGAAATTATTCCAATAAATAAGAATGGACTGTGACATTTCTTTCGTGTGGCCAACCGAGGGACCCCGCCCCCAAGTTTCCATATCGCCACCGCCCCCGGCAGCTTTGCCTCCAGGCGCTAATGAAAAAATAATCAACCGAAGGAGCTAAACAAGGAGCAGCGCAGCTCATTTCGTATAGATTTTGATTGTGTACTAAAACGTCCTCGCCAAAGTGGGGTCGTCGAAGAGGAAGTCCTGCGAAAGGGGATGATTCATCCGTCCATCATTTGTCAACTGGAAGTCTGCTGGAGATCATCATTTATGCGGCGTCCACTCTCCATTATTAAAACGTACAATTACTGCAGCTCTAATTGATATGCCTTGAAAATAGTATCTATGGCATCTTTGGAATTAAATTTAAAGCAGTTCTGCACAGATACATTTTATGGCTGGCCGAGCATTCACAGAGGTAAAGTTAGCAAAGAAAAGTTTAGCTATAATACCGGTTGAGATTGTTTATGCTTTTTGTCTAGCACACACAAAAATGTTTCTACACAGGAACATTTGTATGGATAAGTTGCTCGAAAGCATACATGTTATGCTAAAAAAGGAAGTTGGTACCAGCACCAAAAAAGAATCTTATGGTTTAATAGATGCATACAAACAATTTTACTATTCGTGTGGATGGTCATTAAAAAGGATGTTTTAAGGACCTTAATAAACATAATTTTAAAAAATGATATCAAATAGCTCCTTTCGAAGCTACATGGTCAGCAGGTAACCTTTTATTACTCATCAATAAAGGCAAACTTGTGGGGCATGAAGCAAATAAAAACTTTTTGGAACTGTCAATACTCCCGAAATTGATGACAAATAATTGGTCATATTTTTTTACGAGTGTGTCTGCCGCATATGTGACTCCTTCCGCCTCATTTTCGCCCATTGCCCCGCCCCCGCTTTTCCCGGGGGGCAGACAGGCATGCAGTATTTATGGTATTGAAACACGCAAAAGTTCAGTTCGAGTCAAATCGAGAACTTCAAGTGGTAAGCGTACATCCACATACACACAATCACACACACATATAGCCTCTGGTACACAGTTACATATGTGAGTGCGCCATTTTGCAAAAAGCTTTGCGCCTTCTTGGGGGGAAGAAGCAGAAGGGCTGCAAGGCTCACCCTTGGCAAGTGGTGTCCTTAACTCCAACTTCTGGCCAAGTCTCGCATCGAAAATCCCATTCACAAGCACACACACACATAAAAACACTCACACACAGAGACAGGGAGCCATGTGGAGCTAATGTATGCGTGTGGCTGTCCATGTGTTTGTGTTGCGTGCCCTGCAGGGGTGATTAACCTTTGATTTCGCCCCTCGTCCACATTTCGCCACTTTTCAACTTCCCTCTTGGCATTCGATGCTATCGGCGACTGATTTAACATATGCCCCAGTCCATGGTAAGCCAACCAGAAGAACGGGGATGGTCTGGGGAGTAGACTGCGGCATATCCAGCATCTTGATTTTACACTTTGGACTAATTACTACAAAAGACTCCAAAGAATTACCAAAGGAATTAAATAGCAGCCATCATTTATGATAAATTGTAGTATATGAAATGTTGGATTTACTTCGAATAAATAAACAAACGCATTGAATCCGACAAGTAACATTTTTAACAATGGGAATTTGATATATCTGCGAATGTATTTGGTTACATTTCGCCTTCTGCAACCAACACAATATACCCTTTAACCAACAAGTTCAGGGGCTTACAGGAATCCTCCGATGGCTTGCACTTTGCTTACCCAGATTTCCACTGATTGGCCATTTTCTTTCCCTGCTTTGCTCGCTGTGGTCATGGCAACTATTCGAATACCCAGACAATAATGGGGCTGATTGATTTCCGTGTAAGTGGATTTGGCTAACGGATAATGCGATTATAGGCTTTTATCGAGAGTGGTCTTCCATTTGTTGATTTGAGTGTGTGATCGAACGGCACGCACGAATGCGGTTATCAATAAGCGATTACCTAAGGGTTCTATCGTAAATGATAGCTAAGGTGTGCACAATCACGCTTTTCACATACCTGTGGCTTCTCAAGCGCCGCATGTTGTCTATTAGGGGACAAAACTTTCATTTAATTACTTTTTTTCCTTTCAACACTTCAGCAATGTTAAGCATTCAAAAGTTATCCCACAAAACGGCAGAGAGAATTAATATTATGCTTGAAACCCCCCTTTTTAAGCTTTTAGTTTCGCATTCCATTTGTAATCCTTGAAAAAGTCGCTCTGTCATCATCTAGCTTTCTGATAGTTGCGCAAACAATGTAAAATTGCAATTAATTCATGGCCAAATATTTGTTTTGAATTATTTACTCTCTCTCTCTCTCCATCCATCTCTCTCTTTTTTTTTGATGATTTTAAGGACAAGGGCTTATTTGCATATCGATTTAATTTCATGCAGAATGGCAGCAAGTATCTATGAGCAGCAGTTTCTATGAGGGATTTTCTCATAATTGCAAATTAATTTGCATTTTAATTAATTTCTGGTCAAGTCCCAGGAGAATCAAATTGATTGCAAACAAGGGAAAAAGAACGAGAGCTCTGAATGGCGAATAAAAGCAATTATCAAGGAATATGAAAAGTGAGGGCGATCAAATGGAGGCAGATGCTGCGAAAATCAACAATAGCGTCGAGTACGAAATTTACAATTTACAATTGAATGCGTTCCAGTGGGCGGAGCCAGTGCAGCTATACAATGTATATGTACATTCTATATACGATACGTATATATAGACGATATATGGGGATGCCTAAGCAATTAATGTAATTCGTCTTTGCGCCCGGCGCCTTAATGGCATACAAATTACGCATACGCCGCGTGTGCAAATCACCCAAAAGGGCAGCGGAAATGGAGGGGGGAAGTGGAAGTGGACGTGGAAGCTGGGGCAGATTGCTTTACGCTCCATTTAATTTTCGGTAAATATGCCAATAAAAATTGTGAAACACGATGCGGACCCCCAGATGAATATTTGCTTTTAGGCACCGACAAACGCTCGACATGAGAAAAGGTCCTTTTGCCCGCTTTTCGTGCGTCTCTGCGCATTTTAAATTGCCCAAAAACACACTGGGCAGCCATACATATAACGCACAGCCTTCGGACAAAGCGAATATTTCGTTTAATTAAAGCTGACCCGGGACCCATCAGGTGGAGGTAATTGGCCAGGACTAGGAGCTCCGTGAGGCACATTAGTTGGCAGGAGCTCGTCATGTCCATGTGTCCTGTGTCCCGTGTCCTGTGGCCGGAGATGTGCCGCATAAAAGTCGATTTTAATGTGAATTTCGTGTCGCACAAACGAAATAAATTTCAATAAATTTGCACAAGTGAAAAGTGGGCGGGAATGTTCTAATAACTTTTAATTAGTTAACCATGTGGAAGTTTCCGCAGGCAAACTAAAAGCAAATTTGCTGTCAGCGCTGTTTGGTTTTGCTCTTTGGCTGCTGCGGCAGGTCGACAAGTGAATTATTAACGCCTGACAGGTAAAACCCGACATCTTTTGCACTTATATACATATATATATATTTATAAACCCCCTTGATTTCAGCCCGCAGGCAGGAATTTTTCGGCTGCCAGCTTAAGCGTTATAATTAACTGCGACACAAACATTTTTGGCCCACAGTTTGCGCCTTATTCCCGAGCAGTGGGAATATATTTTTGCGGCTCGGGCTAAACCAATTTGCCAGGACTTAAATTTTAAGCATTATTAATGGTTTTGCGGCGGGTGGCGGGTGGCTGTGCAGATAATGCGGATTCTAGTGGTGGAGGAAAAACGCCGAGGCTTCGGATTCGGCTTCGGTGGAGTAATCACGGGAAATCTTGAACTGCGTGGGTCAACAAAGCATACTTTTAGTGGTTGGCTTCGGTCGTGCTTATGTTTCAATCAACCCCCAGTTCAGGTCTTCAATGTTTGCATTATGATTTCATAGATATTTTCAATATTATAGTAAAAACTGTTTCAATCACTTTCGCTTTCAACTCATCATACACTGCATTCGTGACATATGCACAACAATGGCCTTGAATTTAGTTGGCTTTTTGCAGCCATCCAAATTCTAGTGTGGTGTGCTTCATAGCTGTCATAGTTTGACATCGACGAACGCAGTCAAGTGTAGCAGAGCCAATGAGCTCGTGACATGAGCAAGCGATTAAGGGATATAAATAAAGGCATCTGACATTTGCTAGTTGAACTGCATGGCACTCAGACTCGCCCCAATTTCCCAGTTCCTACCACAGACCCTAAACTAATTGTTTGCTTTGGGCCAGAAGGCCTGGCAAACTTTTTCGATTACAAAATTGTTTCGGTGCGGAATGGGGGCAATGGCGGCAAGGCGATACAATTTTTAGAAATTTCCATTATCCTTTTGGGCATCACGTCGGCGTATGCAAACATTTGCCATTTGCCAACTTTGGCCAACCAGAGGGATAAAATGGAGCACAATGCTGGTCCAAACTATTCAACAGTCGGTCGGCGTTTTTAGTTTCATTCGCCATTTGCAGCGGCTAAAGCAAAGCGAAAGCAATTTACACGCATTTCGGCGCAAAACGAAACGTGCCCGCCACTAAAATGTTTATGAGCGCGGACTACACAATGTGAAATGTGAGCTGATGGCGCAGCGAAGGATTCCGGATTTCGGGGTCAGCAAATGGGAGCCGGAGCTCTAAGCCCGAGCTGATGAAATAGAACAGAGCCATAAACCCGAGGAGTGGAAGGAGCAGGGCTTTCCCTTTTTATTTCTGGTCAGCACAAGTCGGCCAAGAGGAGTCGGAGTCGTGGGGCAGGAGCCCCTAACATGGCTCACACCCCAGGGATCTGAATGGGTTGTCTGTTTGGAGAGTGTTGCAATTGTTCTGCTGCTGCAGCACTTACCCTTTACGATCCCCTTAGAACTGTTCATCTCACTCGAAGTGAGGCGAAGTTGCCTACTTAACATGGCTACTTTCAGTACTCTTTTGCCATTGCTTTTGCAGATTGGCAAAGCAATTTGAATTAGGTTTGTGATTCCCCGCCGAACCATTGGCCCTGGAAACGATGCTCCGGCAGCTTAGTGAAAAATGCATGCTGAAATCAATGAAGCAAAAAGCCAGAAATATTCATGCAGCACGCATTCCGACTGCACTCGCCATCGCCATCGCCATGTCAAAATGCAAAAGTGGGGCTTAGGGGTGCGATTAAATGGGCAAACAATATTCCTGCCCCGGACAATTGCACATCCGAAATTGTTGCATATTTTCCAGCACATTCCGACGCATTTGCATCCAGCTTAAATCAATATAGCTCGGTCTTAGCTTTGTGAAATTACCAAACTTCAGCTGCAGTCTGCCGACTGCCGTTCAATCGAGTCGACAACAATCGCCAATTCAAGTTGGCTCAACTTTGGATGCAACTTCTCCCTCGCCCATTGTAAATTGCAAATTGAAATACTTTACCCGGCTAAAAGTTGCCAGTCTACAAGTTTCCGTTCCGTTTCACTTGGTATCTGCTCATAATATTTTCCATTAATGGCGGCAAACTTAATTTATGTCACGTTCCAAACGTTCCAGACGTCGTGGAAAATGCGCGTTTTATTTTCTTGTATTTTGTTTTATTTCTTTTTATTTTACGGCACCAGGCGACCTAGTAAAAATATTTTGAAAAGCATTTGGCTGGCTACGTGATGTTCGTCTTAAACTGCAGGATCAACTGGCAGTCACGTGGGCGTCGTTTAAATGGGTTCCCTGTTTCCAAATAGCAATCGCCGATGGAAGGAGCAATGGTGCAGGGTTAAGGGTCGAGCTATGGTGGGTTAATCAAAGCTGTCTACGCTTCATGGGTTTCCTTGCATAATTTCAGTTTAATTAATCTGTGCAGAAAGCAGCTTGTGACGTTGTAAAACACGAAAGCATACTTTTTTTACTACTAGGAATTTTGGAGCACAAATCTTTATACTTCTCCGAGAATCAAGTCTTAAATAATATTTACTCTCTAGTAATAGCATTTTTCAAGCATGAAATATTTATGTATAGTCAATAGCTTTTAAGATATTTAAGTTTTTATTTTACCGCCCGTACGCCAAAGCTATTTCAGGGCAAATAAAAAAGCCATCATTTAAAAGGCACTCGGCATAATCATACATTATGGCACTAATTAAATAAGTTTTGAAATACTGTTGGCAGCCCGGAGGAGCTTATGCAGCATCCGCAGGGATATAAATATTTGCCGGGCGGCGATGTAAAATTAAATGCGAAATATTTAATGATTTCCAGCGCTTTACGGCCAATGCCAACAAAAGCAGCCGCAGCACTCATTTGTAATGTAAACATAAATAACTCTTACGGCACAGAGATCCTTCAATGTGAGCTATGTGGCCTTGTGTGCGGATTGAATCGAAATTGTAAATGAAAATGAAAATGAAAATTTCCACGCACACTCGCCTCGGCAACTTATAAATACAAATATGCAAAGCCATAATACGGCAAAGAGTTGAGGAAACATTTTGAATTTAATGGAAAATTGAATTGCCAGTGGTCAAGCCTCTCCGATTCTGACAGGACAAAAAGGCCTAAAGGGTTTTTCGGTTTGAGCCCCAATATAAGCAATATTGATGGAAAATAAATTCACTTTTTCTTGCTCTTGGCCAGCACTCTCATCCCGGCCTTAAATTGTTTGGGTAATCGATTCTCCCTGCTGGCAGAGTCCTGGGGAAGGCCGGCAGGACGATCGGTCCTTGCTGATAATTGATAAACGGCGTTAGCAGGAGGCAGGACTACCGACTGCCATGGAAATTCTCCGATTTAATGTGATTTACACTTCAGCCAGCTCGATGGCAGGTGTTCTGGTTGTTCCTGGTGTTCCGGCTGTTCCGGAGCATAGGGCAATAAAAATTCCGGCATTTCCTGTCCGGCATCGTTTGCCACTTACCCCTCCGGATTTTCTTCGGCTATTCCCCCCGGAACCGTTCGCCCGTGTTCAGGGCACCGAGTTGGCTAAACGAAGAGTTTTCCTCTTGTCGCTTCGCATTAATTGCTGAAGGAGTACATATAACCTTGACACATGTCTGGCCCCGGGCTTTGGTAAAACTTGTACGCTTGGCTACCTCGAAGTTGCTGCCTCCTACTCTCGAACCTCCACCACCACCACCCTGCGGTTTCCTTGGTGGTAACCACTTTTTAGGGGGAACATGGAAATGTTCTTATTGCTTTACGCTCCAAGACATTTTCCCACAGTACTGCTTAATTTAATTTTGCCTCTCAGAGAGAGAGAGGGGTCTCCCCTCGCTGCTTCTCGCTTTTAGTTTTAGTAAAAGTTTCTTGAGGCCGAGTCTTGCTTAATTAGCGCTTGATATACCATAGCATATGGGGATTGCAGATTTTGCACTCCCACCTTCAATTTAGCAACTTGAATTAGACCAAGAAGCGTACATGAATTGAGAGCTTAAATGTTTTAACTTCTCTGGTGCGAAGTTAAAAATGATACCCGACTTTCCTCGGAATAATGTGGGTATTATATCGAACGCCTCCGCTGCGTGCGGTAATGTGTAATTCTATATTAATTTCCCCCTTTTTTCTCTTTCTTCTTTCTTGCAGGCCTGGGCATCGCATCAACTTGAGGAAATGTAAGTAAATATAATATCATAATTTGTGTGCGAGCTGCCGACGCAGCGGGAATTTCACACGGCCAAGTAAATAGGTAAATATCTGAATAATTCACCGCCATTCTGGGGAATTTGAATTAATTTCTGGTGCCGCACATTCGGCGATTCTTTCTAATGGTGCGACGATCTGCGGATGGCCAGAAACAAAAGACTTAAGCAGCGAACTCGCTGATCGCGCTCCATGTTCGGCGCAAAGAAGATAATTGCGATCCGCGGCCAAGACTCTCAAATTATAGTTTATGGACACCGCAGTGCGTTTTGCGTTCTTCCACAGTTTTATGGCATACGGCACGCAAGGGGTTGTCCGCTTTTCCGACCCCCCTCCGCCCCCCTCCGCTGCTTACGACCTTTCCATCTGCTAACGACCGCTCCTATTCATGTACTGACCGAAGTTAATGTGTTTCTTTTCTCCGGTCCGCCCGGCTCCCCCATGAAAGTGTAGCAGATCGTCGGCGCTCTCTCAATGTTTCTTTCTGCCTTAAAACATGTTTGTTTTGCCGGTTAGGCCCCGCCTCAGATGCCTCCATCCTCCATCTTCCATCGCAGTCGAGCGGGCTGGGTCACTGACCACAGACAAATTCGAACAACAGTTAACGCTGCCTATCGACGCCGTCGAACCTGGACCCAAACTCCCATCAACTCGGGCTCTCATTGCCATCCCAGCCATCCCATCCTATACCATCGCCATAGCCCCCATCCACAATCCACATGTAGCACACGTTTTTCCAGCTCCAAACACCCGAGAAACAGTTTTTGTTTGCCCGATCAGTTAGCGCCGAACATTCCAGCGCGGCTGAATGAATGAATCGAGTGGCCTGAAAATGTGGAGAGTGTGTGCTCAGGACCAAGTAGGTGTTTCGGTTTTTCATACAGTAATAGGATACTTCCCTTGAGTACCAAAATAGTTGTGCAAAAATGGAATCTGTTTATGTTAAATCAATCAAGTTAATTGATATCATTTGCATAGGTTTATAACTACATATGTAAGAAATGCTGCTGTATAATAATTACGCTTATTGTATTGTATACTGATATGTATTGAGTATAGAATTATACTGTCGGTTTCATTTTACCTCAGTATAGTATTCTAATTTGAGTTTTCGCATTTATAATTCAATTAATTAGCTCGTCTGCATTTATTCATCAAAACATTATATATTCATCGAATGAAAGGAATCCCCGAATATATCATAATGTGTATGTCATTTATGGCTGCCTTCTATTCACCTGCCTTATTTATGACCTCCATAACGCGATCCAATTAACAGCATTGGAGCTCTTTGTGGTCGCTTTTGCCCAATAATTACAGCAGACTTTGCATTTATTGTTTGGCCTAATCTCCTTGTTTTCCGTCGAAACAATTGATAAATTAAATGTGATTAATTGTTGTGCCAACTGACGGAAGCCAAACGGTCGGCACGGGGATTTCCAGTTAAGTTATCAAAACGACAGCGGGTGGGAAATGGCAATGGTAAATGGTAAATGCTAAATGGTAATGGTAAATTGGTAAATGTTTGCCATCGGGCCGTTGAAATGCATTAAACTGCGCTGGTTCTGCTGGCAAATGTTTTAATTTGCTTTTGTGGCCTAAACCCACCGACTTCCCTTCGGTGGGGCTGGGTTTTTGCGGTGGCAAATGCGAAAATGTTTGCAATTGCCCGAGCAAAACTGAAATCGAGACTGAATTTGCTTTTTCAGGCTTCTGAATGAATGGAATCTCTATCAAACTCTCTGCGGTGAAAGTGGGCAGTGGGTATTTGCGGAGGGGGAGGGAAATGTGTTTTATATTCCAGCAATTTAGCAGAAATATTCGCAAGTGCTCACCCAGAAGGGCCATCAACTGCCGAGCTGCGTTTTAAAGAGCTAAAGAGGTTTATCCATTTTAAACTTTATGTGCATCATCCAGATCCGGATCCAGTGACGGATCCTTTTTCCGCTGCTCCTTTGCGGCTTGTACGTGCGAAAAGTCCGGAGTTTTGTACGTGCCCGAAGCCACGAAAAAGGCAACAAGTCGGACATTAAATAAACAATTTATTCGACCATTTCATGCAATTCTCAACTTGCCAAACTTCTAATCAAAATGGTAAAAAGTATTTTCATTTCATTTGTGGCTTCAATTTGGGCTTTTCTGGCCAAACTTTCGTTGGCCTCAAGCGATGCAACAGCAAACCAGCGAAAAGTTGATTAAAGTTTTCCCCCAATACAACATATTAATAATGCGAACATTGACTAAACTTGGTGACTGTTGGTGGAAAACTAGTTTCCCGTTTCCAGCGCATTACATAAGCTGCTGAAATTAGCCAACACTCGGTATTCGGTATTCTGTATTCGATTTGGGCGTGAACGTCACGAAACCAGGTTCAAATGGACAGGATTCGATTCAGATTTGGATTCAGATTGGAAGGCAGATAAAATTAGCTGACTGACTCTCCATTCACCGCAGCTGCGAGTGGCCTTCAAGATTGTTTCGGGCCAGAACATTTTGATCCAGGCCACGGAAAACACATCGAGTCGATTGACTGTGGACCGTGTAGCCGGGTTCAAGGCATAAGCGGCGAAACTGGGCAAATATCTTGTGGGCCCAGCCAAAGAGGAGCGAGCTCTTTCAATCAATTGCCGCTGCTGTTAGCTGTTGCTGTTGCAGTTGCTGTTTTGCAGCTGGGAGAGCAATCAGCATTTGCAGTTTGCGGCTCTGTTCGGAGTGGTCCACGAGGAGCCAGCGGAAACGAGTTTGACGGGTTGACACAGTTGGTGGCCAGTTGCCAAGACACCAGACACCAGTGGGGGCATGCCCAGTTGGCCAGGCTAAAAAGTAGTTTACGAGCGCACGGTTTTGCATTCTGCAAACTGCTGATGCTGCTGCTGCTGCTGCGAATGCTTCTGCATTTGGTGGAAAGTCAAAGAAAGGTGATGGAAAATCGCAAAACGAAAGTCAAAGAGAAGAATGCAAATTTTCCCCATCATCATCGCGCTGGCAAATGATGAGTTGCAACGAAGCGACGATGACGCCGAATGTTGCACTCTGACTTTTGCGACAGCAACTTGCCGCCTTTGTCTCACCTTTCGGGTAATACTGGCTCATTAGGTATTCGCTGCCGGGTTTTTTGGTCCTGGTCTTTTGTGCCTGGTCACGGACACTGCTGCCCCGGTTGCCTAATTATAGCCACTTTCACCCGGTTAATTGCCCGCCTTGACATGGCGACATGGCGAGATTCATCAATGCCATCGCTGCTCTATTTCGGCGAACTGCGAACTGGGAACTGCGGCGACCTTTCGACCTGATTTGTAATTTTCTCCACCTCGCCGGACATTTTCGCGTCTATTCTGGTCGGTTGCACTTTCTATTTACCACACGGAGAATAATTTCTTTTACTAGGAATCAGGAATATATTTGTAATCTTTATAAACATGGCAATACAAATTGTAGCTTCAGTTTTGGAAATTGTATAGTTTATATTCATTCAGGAAACTTGGAAACACTTGGGAATAATTTCATTTTATAAATTTATGCAAATTTGTTCGAAGAGTGAAAAAGGACGAAACCCAATTTACCCACAACCTTCTTACCCTTTTTTGCCGTGCACCATTTCGCTGTGCTCTCATTTCTCCTGGAGACGTTACTAATTGGTCAGCAAAGCAGCAGGCACTTTGCTCGCCAGGCTCATAACAAATTTAGTTCACTTAAAGTGTTGATTAGACGAAATTATATTCGAGTTTGAGCGCAAAAAGTTGAAGGCCCCACGCTTGAGCAGAGTAATTGCAATATAAATGCGAGTGCTTGGCGCACGTTCCCCACTCTGATTTCGAGCACACAACGTACTACGAGTAGATGCCACCACAGGAAGAGCGGGGGAATTCCGATGAGGTGGAGGAGTAGGAGTCTCGTTTATGCACACATGCCCGTGCACTTGAAACTGCCAAAGGCAGTCAAATACCTGCACCTCTGCAAGGACCTCCCCTGCATTCTGCATCCAGGATCCTTCGCCAGAAAGCGGCATCCTTGCATGGCTGCCATTAATACAAATGCAGACAGCGGCAGCCATTTTGTCCCGCAGCACTTTGACAGCTCTTCAGCGAGTCCTGCTCCTGCTCCTCGTCCTGCTCCTGGATTCCCCAATCCTCGCACTCCTCCTGGCATTGCCTGCAGTTATGTCTGAAGTTGAGTCTCGCTGCACAAAAGAGTTACCCGCGTGCAAATGTCGGCAATGTTCGTGCATTAATTAAATGCGATATTCGTATATTGTGCCCATGTTTGCCGGAGTTATTTTTCGCAATTATCATCATCAACAGGATGTCCTGAACGAGGCGCTCAGTAAAAGTGATTCACTTGAATTTATTTTTTTCTGTTGCGCGTTCAGTTACCATTCAAATTGAAATGTATATTCAACAAAACTGCAATCCAAAGGTTTTAAATGAAATAATATTTATGCAAAACACAACCTGCTGGCACCTCTAAATTTTTGGTTTTTCTGCAGGAAAATCAAATAAATTGTTTGCCATATGAATATCAGTAGTTGAGCGAATACATGGTATTTCCACAACTGTTTGCAATAATTGCCACAGACATGGAAGTCAACACTTGCTCATCAGATCACAAACTTGGAAGTTCAATAGGTGGCATAGACCCCGTTTGCCCCGTGTGCCATTAGGGCCAGTAACCAAATCCAGTTGCTGGCTTTGCCATCGCTCGTCTCCTTCGGTTCACGGTGCAGTGCCCCCGAAATCAGCTTAGACAAATGCAGAGTTTACTGGAGCGCATAAGGACATTTGCATGAGCCTTTAATTTCGGCCAGCTGGCCAAGCCAAATATTTAAGGGGCCTGTGCGCCGAGCTGGAAGGGAATAGTTTAGTGCCTCCTGCTGAATCGCATTCGGATTTTGGACTATACTACGGCCGCATGGAAAATCTGCCAATCGAACATCATCATATTTTGCTTTCAATTTCCTCACTGTTTGCTTATGCTGAAGGTATGGGAATGGGGATGCAGATGGCAGAAGGCAGAAGGGTTGTAAGCTGGCAAAGAGGAGCTGAACATTTTCATATTCATGGGCTCCTCTCGCATGGCAAAGGCAAAATTCGCATACAAATTGTTTATTTCCCACACACCCCACCCTTCCACCTCGGCCTCCATCTGAATCTGAATCTGCATTTGCATCTGCATCTGGGCGGAACTCGACTCACTCAGCACAACTCCCAGCTCCCAGTTCCCAGCTCCCAGCTCTCAGCTCCCAACTCTATTTGCCCTTCGACGAAGGCGAGCCAAGTGTAGTAGTGCAGCACCAAATTGAGACAATATTTGCACACGGTTACGTATACGCCCCGTTGCATCGAGAATGGGGAGCGTGGGGAAGCATGGAGCAGCATGAAACACACGGCGTGGGGCATGTGGCATGTGGCATGGGCATCTATAAACGAGCATTTTCATGTTATTGGCTTTGCATCGCTGCGATGAACTATAGTGGAGGTACGGCGACAGAGCAACCACTGTAATAAAACCACGTAACAAAATGATTGCATTTGCTAACAAATTCGTGAAAATTTTGTGCCATCGTTGACAGTTTCCCAAGAACGGATCGACAAAGTTTGGGTGCGCGGAGTGCCGGGCAGGAAGCTTTAGCTATCTATATAGCTATCTATACTGCTGCGTCCCGGGTACAGTGAACACTTGCGCCGGGGGAAACCAATTTACCTGGATTCTCTGGGCGGCTATCAAAGTTTCACCAGGACAACGGCTTCTTTTTATTTTCCGGGCACTCAAAAAATCGAATAAAAGAGTTGTCCAATAACATGCAAAACCCATACTTCAGTGTGCAATTCGGAATATTTGCTTTTAGCCTTGGTGCAAATAACCAAATGTTAGTTTTGAGGGGCGACCAGCAAATTAATTTGAACTTCTGGCAAATTGTAATAGCAAAAATGGTTTAGTGACAAAACTGACTTGTTTATTTCGTGTTTTGATGAACTTGTTATTACCACTTACGGAGGATCCACTGTGACCTCCCCACCTTTTAGGTGAGTCTGTATTTGCTTGTTAGGGGGAATTTGGCGATGACTCATTCGCTGCAACTGCGCGTAAGGGTTTAATGAGTTTTGGGCCACTCTTAGCCAGGCACACACTACCCACTTCCGCCCCGCTCCACGCCCACTGTGACCCCCTCCCATCCCAACAGCTATCCTGCTGTTTGCCAATTGATTTAAGGCGCTGCACTTCGCGCTTTTTCGGCCATCAGCGTAGTGGGCTGGAAATGGAATTGGAGGGGGAGGGGTGGCGATGGATACGTGGATAGCGCCATCAGTGCGAGGTTTAATTGCGCAGTCTGGTTTGAGAGCATGGCCCATTGAAGCATTGAAAGTCATATTGACATTTCAATGAGTCTCATTTACATTAATGCCAGGCCACAGAGAAATGGAGGGACACAGGACAGGGGGGGTGAGTGAATGAGGGAACGAGGGGAGCATAGTGTGGCAACTGTGGCTGCTTTATGGGAAAACCATCCGCCCTGCGGTCCCATTGTCCTTGCTGCGCCAGTTGTTGTTGTTTGTCAGCATCGTTATTCGCGCCATTATTCCGCACCAAGTTATCTCGCACAGCGTGACTTAAAAGTTAAGCGTATTCATTATGTCCTTTGTGCCCGACGACAACACCTTCCATTCCAGCATCCTCGGCGCTGTTCGTCCTGCTTCCTTCGTCCTGCCCGCCAGTTGCCTGTTGCCCGCTGCCAGCCTTTGTTTTATTTACTTTTCCAATTTGTTTGTCGACGCGGTGGTACAATAAAAATCCATTTCATTGTAACCGCTCCAACATCCTCCCGTAGGCAGGCTGCATCCTTCATCCCCTGCTCAGCCCCGAGGCCCCTATTCCTTAACTCGTGCTGTTGCACTTAAGGCTGAGCTCCTTTAATGCGGCGAAATTAAAGACACCAGGATTATCCTGCACCTTTGTGGTACCCGCAGTTATCACTGGCAGCTGGAAACTGGCAACTGGCGGCTCGAGACTTCGTGACAAACTTTTTGGCCAACTGTCGATGCTGATTACCACAGCGACTCCGCCCGGGCTCCGTCGATAGGCGGAACAGCCGGAACTGGCGGCTGGGAAATGGGATACGGAGCTGCTCCATGGCACTCTGCTCCTCGTGTAAAGCACTCTTCAAGTGGCAGCCACTCGCATTAATAATGCCTGAAGGGCTGCTGCTACTGCTGCTGCTTCTGCAGCATATACGCACAAAAGTGTGCACCACAAGTTGTAACTTCCAGTGCTCACAGAGATACAGATACGAGTAGGAACCCTAGAAACTCTATGGACCGGCTGCGAGCACAAAGTTGGGATAATGTGGACTTTTGCTATCTTTGTTGCTCGGCAATTCATATGCCAACTGTGTGTTTATTTATGCTTACGACTTTTTGCGTAATCAAGTCTATCTCTGCAGATACCCCTTTGAGTGCTTTTCCTCTTGGGGCATGCTAGTTTGCTGTGATTTCTGCAGAGAAAAAGACAAAAAGGCGAATTAATATAAATTTACAGAAGATAGGTCTTAAATTAAATATTGCACAGCAATTAATCAAGTGCAGCCACTGGGGCGTGTGTATCAATATTGTTTATTAACTCTCTGAAATAAATATTAGATCTCTTGGCGAGAAGACTTCCCATCAAGACACAAACAAACTATGTTTGCCATCTGCAAACTATAAAGCGCAGAATAAATTTGCAAATGGTTTTGCTGGGAAAATCGCTTGAAAGCCAGGCCAAAGTATTCACTTACGCAAATCACACAAAAACCTATTCCCACAGAGTTCAAATCCCATTTAAAATGAGATAACTGGCAAGACGTATGTGTATAGTATTTGATATTTGGGAAAGCAAACTTTTCCTTGATTTACTTGTGGTTGCCCCTCGATTCGAATGTCTTGCACAACATAATTTTCCGGTCTCGATTTTCGGAATTGCCGCAGTAAAAACAACAAGATGGCTTTTGGCAATGGATTTGAATTTGTTGTTTGTTTGCCCATGATGATGTGAGTTGCCAAATGTTGCACACGTACAAACACAAACTGTTTTGCGAAGTTTGTTTGCTTAAATCGCAGTCAACAATCGAAATAGAAATGGAAATTGTTTGAGCCTGTCCGTGGGCTAATTACTGGACACTCTGTGTCCATGGCATCTGTTGTTGTTTGTTCGCAAGCCGGAAAATTATTTGTCATTGCTGCTAATTAGGCGTTGTCTTCAGCCTGCAATTGAATGGTAATGGCACACCGTTTTCCCCCCTTCCTTATCTCCTCTATACCCCTCTATACCCCTTTGGACGACTCCAATTGCCGTAATTCCCCTGGAAGGTGAGCAAACTGGAGCTGGCACAGAGTCTTTGATTAATGGATTAGGTGCAGATTGCAGATTGCTCATACGCCCGGAGTGCTGCTGCGGAGTGGTGGAAGGCAAAGTCATTACATATTGATAATGCCCAGCCATTGTCTCGACTGTGACCCACATTGCTGCCACCCACATCCCCACCCACATCCACACCCACACCATCAGCAGCACATCTCTAATTCTTTGTGCTGTACCCTCTACCCTTTGCCCTGACTCCTGGTGGCCATATCCTGTTACGGTAGCTGAAATCGCATTTAGTGCTTTGCCGCTCCTTGTTTGTCTTAGTCATTAGCAGAGTTGATAGCTGATGGCTGATGGGTGATGTCTGATGGCTAGATACCCCTTCCTCGACCCATCTCAATGAAATCCCACCCAGTGTGCATGTGCATTCCAATGATCCGATCCGATTCATTGACGGCACTCCGGCTTCTTCCCAGCCATTTGACAGGATTATCCATTATCCCCTGTCGGGCCCCTTTTCAATTTACTTAAAGCGCCTCGCTCCGTCGGGAGGATAAATCACTGGCGATATTTCATAGGCAGGACTGCATAAATTCCCCATAAAACTGCGACTCCAATGCGAATTAAATCGCATTAACATAATCAACTTTACAACAACTATAAAAATAAATTCAATGGGATTTGCGCTCGACTGCCGACGATTCGTTTCGGATCCCTCTGCTCCTTGTCACCGTTGCAGCCCCCTATCTCCTACCCGCTATGCCCACATGGTGATATCCTGGGCTAGGACTCGTAGGACTCGAAGGACTCCTAGAATGGGTGGGCTTGACTGAATGCGCTAAAAGCTCGAGCAGCCGGGAACCTCGTATAGTGGCAGCACATTTCCGGCAGAAGTAGCGCCAATGGTAGCCATTGTTTTTCTGATTAAGCGATGCCATATGTTGTCTCCCCTCGCTTCCCTGCCCACTTCACCCGTTGGTGCACTCACAGAGATGAGGGGTGCATAAAGTTAGTTGCTTTGTCGTGGGTACATGTAAGTAGAGTTAAGAAGAAGAGCTCATTACACATATATTTACTGCAATGTAAGTAGCTAGGTACATGGTATTCGCAAGCCCCTTTAGTTCAGTTGCACTTGTTCAGTGCACTATATATACTTTCAGCTATTTTGTTGAGGCATAGTAAATTACAATGTGAGTACATGGTTTTTCTCAGTGCATACTCTGTTGTGGAATTCTCGCTGTGAGCGATATGTGTGAGCCACAACACACAAACTTAATTGCAAGCAGAAAGCAAAAGCAACGAGCACGATGACAATGCCACAAAGGAAAATCCGCAAAAGAGAGTGAAGTAAAAGCTTGTCAACTGCAACCAGCCCACCAGTCCACCGCCCACTGGCCCACCGAGCCACCTCCCAAGGCCCCACATTTATCATGAGATTTTCCCTAAGTGTTCGCTCTGCATTTGAATTAACTTGACGGCAAAAGTTAAACTGCTAACTGCAACGCACTTAGATCCGTACCTCGACCCGTATGCACAGGGATATACATATACGAGTGTGCGGTGGAGCAACTGAATCCAGTGGAATCCCACTTTAGCCCGTTGCCTCTGGCCCTGGCTCACTTATTCATGCCCTCATTTCATTTACGCATTTCGTTTGTCATCCTTTGTTTCCTTTGGCGGATGTGGCTCCTGCTGCCGGTGTATTTTCCGTTCCCTGCTTCCCGCCCACTGCCACTCCTACTTGGATGTTTCTCCACCGGATTGTGCAATTAATGCGTGGAAAGGATGTCGGGTCATCCAGCGTTGACATCTACTTAAAACTTCCCTGCCGGCCAAGTGGGCAATCGATCCGGCAAGTGGAGTTCAGCTGAATTATGGAGGAGTCCTTAAAGGCTTGTCGAGGATGCTGTTGCTACGCCTTTGCCAAATTGAGAGGCCTTGGAGGGAACTTGTTGGCTCGAAACTTTCCCGCATGCCCAAATAGAACTCGAATGCTGCAGCTAGAACTTTTGCACTAATTCAGCGATTCTTCCCCCATTAATTAAGCAATTCCGGAAGGAAGGCAGCTCGAGCGAATCCAGCATTGATTTTGTGTCGAGCCGGGAAAACTTGGCTTAGCCCGGTTCCATCCACAATTAAGTGGAAATGTCAAGTGGCTGCTGTTCTGTTGCCTTTACTTCCTGAAATCCTGGCAGTTGGACATAAATCTCCTCCTTGCGATACGCGCTAATGGAGCGCGAGCAGATCGCCGGCAGCGGCAGCGGCAGCGGCAGCTCTGATTTGCATTTAAATGCGAGTCCTGCGGAATTTACAATGCGCCTTCTAAATCTTCTAACTTCGAGTCCTTTCCCGGCTGCCAGTCTCCGATTCCTGCTGCTCAGCTGCTGCACTTCCTGTACCACTTGTTTCGCCGCTGGCACACTTTTAATTTGTACGCCATGTTGCAAGTCAAGTTTCCTCCTCCCCCTTTTCCCCCTTCTCCACCTTTTCCAGGTTTCAGCACACTTGAACAAAATTAATGACCAAACATTTGAAGGACTTGAATCCTTAAGTAATGATTACTTACTAACAATAGCAATGAATGCCATAGCAACTGTTGGCCTTCTGGCTATAATTATCGAAATAGTTCATCTTGCAACGATAAGTAGTTGGTTAATTGAATTTGAATACTTACATCGCTATATACTTCTCGATTGATTTATTAATTAATTGGATAAGAACTTTCGGACTGGTTTTCTTTTAGTAAAAATAGTAAGTTTTATAATAGCAGTTTTTAGCAGAGAACCTATTAGGACACTGCTGAAAATGTCTTAAAATCGACTGGACGATTTTCCGAGTGCAGTGACTCCACACATTACTCGTAGCTCCTTTTCCGCAGTTTTCCATATGCATTGCCCTGGACAATGTTATCGTTTAAGCTCAATTGCATTGCTTTGCTGTGTTCTCTTTGTTTGTTAGCTTGTGTTTTGCGGAGTGGTTGGGGCATGTGTGTTATATTTCGGGTTGGGGCGGTTGGGGGAGGGGTGCTTTTCGGTCAGAGGTTTGCTGGTTGTTTGCATTTGTAGCTGCTTGTTGCTGTTCCGCCTTTGGCGAAGTATGAGTAGTACATACAGCAGCAGCAACAACAATGGGGACTTTTCTTCTTTCGATTCTTTTGGTATTGCTTTCCCCGCTTTTCCCATTTCAATGGCTATGTGTGTGTTCGCTGTGTACGCTGTTCTGCTGTTTCTGTTGTTGGGGAAACTTTTTGTTTCGCTTCCGCTGCAATGGCAGCTTCCTTTTGTCGTCCTCGATTGCATTTTGCATGCTTAACAAAGGCCATTTCAAATGCTTTTTCCTCGTACAAATTTAATTGGTGCCCGGGCGAGTGGAAATTAATTCCCCGCCATCCGAAATGCACTTTCACTCGGGGCTGATCACTTCGTCCGGCACTTGGCATCTGCTCCTCCCTCGAGGATGCCATTCGGCAGACATTCGAAATTACGTATACGCCGTGTGGTGCCACACGCCGCCAACTAATGTGGCCTTAATGCAGTTGGCTGCTCACACGACTCGCCAGGTGTATTATTTAATGCTATTTTTGTCCGTTTGGCTCGTCGCATTTTCATTTATTTTTCATGCCAAGGAGCGTCTGGATCGTCTAGACCGGAGACAAGTGCATTTCCGGCACGCAAGCCGCTGTCTCGTGTCCTGGCAGACAATGAATTTTATTGCACTCCGTGTCCTCGAATTGGCTAATGTCTGCCTGGCACGCAACCGCCTTATCCTGGCCACGAATTTATGGTAATTTCGCAGACAACAGACAGCAGACAGTGAGTCCCTTGGTTATTTGCCACTTCATTAAAACAAAACAAGCAATAATATTAATTTGCCCCAAAAGGGAAATCACTCAGCCATCTCTCAGAACAAATTCAATTAAAGTCCTTTTCGCTGGCAAGGAATACTTTTTCGCGTTCATAATGTTGATCAATTTTCATTAGCTTTTTGGGACCACTTCCCTTGCTACTCTTGGTAGCGCAAAAAATCAGCAAAGTCAGCTCTTGTCTTGAGGCGCTCATTAGGAGACTTTAAAGGCTTGCCACGCCCCCGGAAAGCCGCAGGGGGCGGTCCGTGATAAATTTCCATCAGGCTTAAAGTTGACACGTTTCGGGTTCTCCTTCTTTCCCCCCTCTCGCCCACTCGGGGAGTCCCCGACTCTGCTTACACTTCCACTTTGTAAACGGCCAAGACGGAGCATGGAAAGGAATCCGGAGAATGCGAGAACTTTGGGGCTGGATAATATTTCAGGTACACCTTCCTGGGATTGTGCTACTTAAAAAGTTTCCAGCTGCCGGTGTTTTTTCGGGGCGGCTGAGTGTCCCGTAAAACGCGAGTGTTTACGGCCAACCCTTTCTGGCCATGAACAGTCGCATTTCCCATTTCCCGCCTCCCTTTAGACGATATTCGTTTCACGTGGGAAATATTTGCCTGGCTTCAGCCCACCCAAAAACTCGACATTACCCCAATCGAAGCCCCACATATGGTACACATTTATATGTATATATGTAGCGCCATAACTTTGAATTACGATTTGTCGACGGGGGTGGCGATAAAACAAAATGGCAACTTGAATTGCCAGCCGACAGAGTGACGCATTCTTAATTAGCTACCGAACTTCGGAATTGCAGCGCCTGCAATCGCCAAAAATATTAATTAGTTGGGAAAACTATGCAGAATGCACCTGCCGTTTCGGTTTTGCCTTTCGTTTTCCAATTGTTTCAGGCCAGGCAACGTGTGAAAATTTAATAATTTCATGTTTGCTGCCAGCGCGCCTGTTTCAAGCTTGACGAACCATGAAAAGCGTCTGCCCCCAGCCCACTGCGCCCAGGTGGAAAATGTGGAAAAGTGAAATGCGAGGTGTAGCTATGGGTATGGGTGTGCCAGTGTGTGCTCGCAGCCGCCCGGAAAAACAATAACAATAATAATGTCTGCCTGGGTCTGGCACACGTCTACGTCGAACGCGGCCAAGCTGAAATTTTAATTAAACATTTTAACACTGCAATTAACACGGCGACAGCGCCTCACACGCAACTGCAGTCTAGGGTATTTCTCCGAAAAAACACAAAAAAGAAACACAGGACTCCAGACTAGGCAAGAGTTGTGACTCCTTGAGAATGCGAGTTCACACTCCATATGTCCTGTAAGCAGTCCTCTAACCTGCTTCATTCCCAAATGGGAAACACATTTGTATAATGGTCGTCTTGAATAAGGATGATTTTTACTGAAAGTACTGTAACTTGTATGAAACTAAACAATTAAATAAAATATCTTTAAAATACCAAACCAATTCGCAGGGACAGACAGGAATTGTTAAAACAAATTTACGATTATATTTATTGCTTCAATATTGAGAAAGCGATCTAGAAGTTAAAAACTTGTTTACAACCTTCACTGTTTGTCTATTTTATGTAAACCGAATGAACAGAACAATATTTTTCTGTTTCTTCATAGCCCCAAACCCCATTTGATCTGTTTTAGATTTGTATTAGATGAGACTTAAACATATGTCAGTCCAGTTGATACTCATCCACAGGACTCTGTTGTCCTGTGCAGAGCATGTGTGCGCAGTGTCCCCCACTGCGTATACGCAATTCCGGACAGGACCAGCAATGGGGATTTTCGCTCGATGTGTCCTTCATGGGGCGAACGTGCGAATTATCTGCACCGAAATGAGCAACGCAATGAACAAACAGTTTAGTTGCAACTTGAATGCCAAATGGAATTCGACACTACTGCGGACCTTCGACCCCCTTTCTGGTGTTTGGCACCTGGACGGTCTAAGCCCTGTGGGCTGGGCCAAATCGTAATTTCAGTATGGTGTGAGCCAGTTCGTACGTGTCTACAGTTAATTAACGTACCCGAAACGCTGGCCAAATGGCCATTAGAGGGACATCAAATCGAATTTCATTAAATTTTCAACTCCAGCGACCAAATGACCAGCGGGTAACGGTCATCCGAGCTTTGGACAGTGTCACATTGTGGCATTTTGTTGGCTGCACTTCCACTTCCGCCACTTCCACTGGCGCACACCCTCTGCGACCCTCAACCAACGTCAACCCACATTTCCCGCCAATGTCGCCAGTTTTGCTCGTCGTTTTCTGATTAAGCTGTATACTTCATTTTGCAAAAATGTCAAAGGGGCTGGAAAAAATGGTCTGCCAAACAAAGCGCCAAAGAAAACCAAAAGAGATTAAATTTCACTTTATCTAGCTTCATATTAGCTAGTCTTCGTGGCGGAGGAAAATGAAATTAAAAATGTGGCCCGCTGCTTTGTAGGTTCCTCTAAAATTGGTGAAAGCTTTTCAGGAAGAGTTTTTAATTAAGTCAAAGGCAGCATTAAAACTGCCAAAGCAGAAGCTACTCGTACCTCACACACGAATTTATTTGCACAACACTCTAAAATGAGTATAGTACCACAAGAACAACTTTTTATATGTTAATGCCTTTCAACATGTGCGCGCTAATGACTTTAATTCAAAGTTTAAAAACGTAATTTTTACACATTTTTCCAAGCAAGCAGTCTGAAAAACATGGCCTGCATTTGAGGGAAAACGCAACTCAATTACCTCCGCTAACCTCGCTGACTCCCCAAATTTTCTTGTCCTTTTCAGACAGATGGCCACGCCCGCAGCACCGCCCACCGATGATAATTGAATAGGACCATTAATTGCACTGTGGTTTGTTGGTTCTCGCACCACACCCACACACACGCTCCACACACACACACACACAGACACGCGGGAGAGACTAATACACACACACATCGACCAAAATAGGGCTACGTGGTCGAGTCATGCAAACGAGGGAGTTCCCTCAAAGGCCCCTGGGCCTGCTCCTTGTGCTGCTTGTGGTCCTGCTGCAATCATCGCTCATCAGGAGCTACTTGATTATCGTACACGAGGACACGCCTCCTGGCACCGTCATCTTCAACGCCTCCGTCTACAAACTTGGTTCCGAGCGGCATTACAAGATCAATGCCCACAAGTCCGCCAACTTTGTGCACCATCTGGTCTCGGTGAATCACAAGGATGGCCAGATTCAGCTGAGGAAGGCCCTCAAGTGCGATGGCATCTACTATCCGAATCTGTTCACCTTCTACGTGGACTCCACCTCGAATCGGCTGCGCAGCATAGACTACTACAGTCTGCCTGTGCGGATCTTCGTCTCGGGCCACAGCTGCAATGAGGACAGGAGGATAGAGCAGGAGCTGCATCACCATCACTACGAGGAGGAGGACAACACGGGCTACTCAAAGCGGAGGAGAAGGCGATCCACCCAGGAGATGGTCCAACTGAATGGCAATCAGCTGGAGGAGGTATTCCGGCAGAACAGCACGGAGTTCCGAGCCGGAGATCTCATATTTGGCGACAGTTTCGACAACGAGATGAGGCACAGGATTCTGAGTCGAAAGAGAAGAGCGGTGGGATCGCCGGATCCGCTGCACCTCCAGCCCGCCCTGCATCGCCGCATCTCGGATGCCAAGCAGTGGATCTCGGAGACGTACGCCTCCTATGCCATTCACACCACGGACAAGTGGAACCAGATCTGCCTGAGAAGATCGCAGTTCATCAACAGCCTGAATGCCTTTCTGCCAAGGAGTGTTTGCCAGCACTGCAAGGTTAGTTTTCTGGATGTGAACGACGAGCGATTCGCCATCGAGCACCAGAGCAGGGATCTGGTGGCCAGCAGGGATGTGTGCATCGCAGAGTCCATGTGGAAAGTGAGCATAACCTTCAACATAAGGTGCGATCGACGCGACATCGTGGACTCGGACCATCGCCTGAAGATCGTTTACCACCACCAGGAGTTCAACGATACGGATATCGCTCGAAGGGTTCGGAGGGAGCTCCGCAATCAATCACCCTACTTCGAACAAGCCCTCTATGTGGCCTCCGTGCTCGAGGAGCAACCTGCGGGCTCCGCGGTGACCACAGTGCGGGCCCGAGATCCCGAAGACTCGCCTGTGGTTTATTCCATGGTCTCACTGTTGGACTCCCGCTCGCAGTCGCTGTTTAAGGTGGATTCCAGGACTGGCGTAGTTACCACCTCCGCCAGCTTGGATCGTGAGCTCATGGACGTGCACTACTTCAGGGTGGTGGCCACGGACGATAGCTTCCCACCGCGATCTGGAACGACGACGCTGCAGGTGAACGTCCTGGATTGTAATGACCACAGTCCCACCTTCGAGGCGGAGCAGTTCGAGGCGAGTATCCGTGAAGGAGCCACTGTGGGATCCACGGTGATAACGCTTCGAGCAACCGACCAGGACATTGGCAAGAACGCGGAAATCGAATACGGAATCGAGGCAGTGACTGGTAAGTTATAAAGATTTTTCGGACAAAAAAGATCGTGTCCTTATAAGTTTTATAATTTATACTAATATATTGTATTATTTTTGTTGCGTAGATGGCGCCGGGCTGGCCCAAGACCAGGAAATGCCCATCTTCCGGATCGACTCCCGTTCGGGCGTGATCTCGACGAGGAGCAGTCTGGACCGGGAGACCTCGGATAGCTATCATCTGCTGGTGACCGCAGCGGACTTGGCTTCAGCCCAAAGTGAACGACGAACGGCCACGGCCAGTGTCCAGGTGAAGGTTCTCGATGACAACGACAACTACCCGCAGTTCAGCGAACGCACCTACACAGTCCAAGTGCCGGAGGATCAATGGGGTGGCACGGAGGACAACACCGTGGCACACATCAGGGCAACGGATGCGGATCAAGGGAACAATGCCGCCATTAGATACGCCATAATCGGCGGAAACACTCAGTCACAGTTCTCTATCGACTCGATGTCCGGTGATGTAAGTCTAGTGAAGCCACTTGACTACGAAAGTGTACGCAGCTACAGGCTGGTGATTCGGGCTCAAGATGGAGGTAGTCCCTCCAGGAGTAACACCACCCAGCTCTTGGTTAACGTCATCGATGCGAATGACAATGCGCCGAGGTTTTACACCTCGCAGTTTCAGGAGAGCGTACTCGAGAATGTCCCCGTGGGTTACAACATCATTCGGGTGCAGGCCTACGACTCCGACGAAGGTGCCAATGCAGAGATTACCTACAGCATTTCCGAAAGAGATGACAACTTTCCCCTAGCCGTGGATCCTCGTACTGGTTGGGTGCAAACCATAAAGCCCCTGGATCGTGAGGAGCAGGGTCGCTTTGCCTTCCAGGTGGTGGCTAAGGATGGAGGTGTACCCCCCAAGTCGGCCAGTTCCTCGGTGGTAATCACCGTGCAGGACGTCAACGACAATGATCCAGCCTTCAATCCCAAGTACTACGAGGCAAACGTGGGCGAGGATCAACCGCCAGGCACTCCGGTTACCACAGTCACAGCAACGGATCCGGATGAGGACTCCCGCTTGCACTACGAGATCACAACGGGCAACACCAGGGGACGCTTCGCGATCACCTCTCAGAATGGTCGGGGTCTCATTACCATCGCCCAGTCGCTGGATTACAAGCAGGAAAAGCGCTTCCTGCTCACAGTAGCTGCCACCGACTCCGGAGGACGTTCTGACACGGCCACTGTCCATATTAACATTACGGATGCCAATAACTTCGCTCCCATCTTTGAAAATGCTCCGTATAGCGCTTCGGTGTTTGAAGATGCCCCTGTGGGCACCACGGTCCTAGTGGTTTCCGCCACCGACAGTGATGTGGGAGTGAATGCACAGATCACCTACTCGCTTAATGAAGAGAGTATTAACGGCTTGGGCAGTCCAGATCCATTTTCGATCAACCCGCAGACGGGTGCTATTGTTACTAATGCGCCTCTGGATCGGGAGACCACCAGTGGATACCTGCTCACCGTGACTGCCAAGGACGGGGGTAACCCTTCGCTGAGTGACACTACCGACGTGGAGATTGGAGTGACCGATGTGAACGACAATGCACCTTCTTTTAAGAGCCCACTGTACCAAGCTTCCATTTTGGAGGATGCCCTAGTGGGAACCTCTGTGATCCAGGTGGCAGCCAGTGATCCCGACGTTGGCCTTAATGGGCGCATCAAGTACTTGCTGAGTGACCGCGACATAGAGGACGGATCCTTTGTCATAGATCCCACCTCGGGAACCATTCGCACCAACAAAGGACTGGACAGAGAAAGTGTGGCCGTCTTCCATCTCACCGCAATTGCCGTGGACAAGGGATCACCACCGCTCTCAAGCACCGTGGAAGTGCAGATCCGATTGGAGGATGTTAACGATTCGCCACCGACCTTTGCGTCGGACAAAATTACACTCTATGTGCCGGAGAACTCGCCTGTGGGCTCCGTAGTGGGTGAGATTCATGCCCACGATCCCGATGAGGGCGTCAATGCAGTGGTGCACTATTCCATTATTGGCGGCGATGACTCCAACGCGTTTTCCTTGGTAACTCGACCTGGTTCCGAACGAGCACAACTGCTGACCATGACCGAACTAGACTATGAATCCACTCGAAAGCGATTCGAACTGGTGGTTCGGGCGGCCAGTCCCCCGTTGCGCAACGATGCCCACATCGAGATCCTAGTCACGGATGTGAATGACAATGCTCCAGTGCTGCGGGACTTCCAAGTGATTTTTAACAACTTCCGCGATCATTTTCCCAGTGGAGAGATTGGGCGAATTCCTGCTTTCGATGCCGATGTGAGCGATAAACTACATTACAGGATACTTTCCGGTAATAATGCCAATCTACTGCGCCTCAATAGCAGCTCGGGAGGACTGGTGCTAAGTCCCCAGCTGAACACCAATGTCCCCAAGTTTGCCACAATGGAGGTATCCGTATCGGATGGAATTAACGAAGCCAAGGCGATTATGCAGCTTTCTGTTAGACTGATCACCGAGGACATGCTCTTTAACTCGGTAACGGTGCGACTAAATGAGATGACGGAGGAGGCCTTCCTATCGCCCTTGCTCAACTTTTTCCTGGACGGATTGGCTGCCATTATTCCCTGTCCCAAGGAACACATATTTGTGTTTAGCATCCAGGATGACACGGACGTCAGCTCACGAATTCTGAACGTCAGCTTCTCAGCCCGCCGACCGGATGTGTCCCACGAGGAGTTCTACACGCCGCAGTATCTTCAGGAGAGAGTCTACTTGAATAGAGCCATCCTTGCCCGACTGGCCACCGTGGAGGTTCTTCCCTTCGACGACAATCTCTGCGTGCGAGAACCCTGCCTCAATTTCGAAGAGTGTTTAACTGTCTTGAAGTTTGGAAACGCCTCTGAGTTCATACACAGCGATACAGTCCTCTTCAGACCCATCTATCCAGTTAATACGTTTGCCTGCTCTTGTCCAGAAGGATTTACGGGCAGCAAGGAGCACTATCTGTGTGACACGGAGGTGGATCTCTGCTACTCTGATCCCTGCCAAAATGGAGGAACCTGTGTGAGGCGAGAAGGGGGCTACACTTGTGTATGTCCATCTACGCATACTGGTCAGAACTGCGAAACAGGAGTGGGTCACCTGCGTCCTTGTCCGTCGGAAACCTGTGAGGGAGGGTTGTCCTGCCTCAGCAATTATCCCAGCTCCCAACCTCCTCCCTACACGGCCACCTGTGAGCTGCGAGCCCGTGCCTTTGGACGCAACTCCTTCCTGACATTTGAGAGTCTAAAGCAAAGACATCGATTCAATCTTAAGCTGCGCTTCGCCACCGTCCAGGAGAATGGATTGCTACTCTACAATGGAAGATACAACGAACTGCATGACTTCATTGCCTTGGAGATCCATGAAGGGCACGTGAGCTTCTCCTTTTCTTTGGGCGATCATAGCGAAAGGATTTCCGTGATGCAGGAGGCAAAGGTGTCCGATGGAAAATGGCATCAGGTAGAAGTGGTCTATCTGAACCGAAGTGTCACCTTAGTGCTAGATAATTGTGACACCGCCATTGCTCTCTCCGGACAACTGGGTGATAGATGGAGCTGCGCTAATCGGACTACTCTGAAGTTGGACAAACGCTGTTCGCTGCTCACGGAGACCTGCCATCGCTTCCTGGACCTAACAGGACCCTTACAAGTGGGCGGACTTCCCCGCATCCCAGCCCACTTCCCGGTGACCAATCGCGACTTTGTGGGATGCATCTCTGACCTTCGAATCGATGATCGCTTCGTTGATCTAAACTCATATGTGGCGGATAATGGAACGTTAGCTGGCTGCCCCCAAAAGGCTCCTCTCTGTCAATCCGAACCTTGTTTCAATGGCGGCACCTGTCGCGAAGGCTGGGGAACCTATTCCTGCGAGTGTCCCGAGGGATATGCTGGAAACAGCTGCCAGGACAATATCCCAGCTCCTTGGCGGTTCTCCGGAGATGGCAGTCTCAGCTTCAATCCGCTGCTGCGACCTATCCAGTTGCCATGGACCACCTCCTTCTCGCTGCGAACGCGCCAGAAAGAGGCTTTCCTCCTCCAAATTCAAATAGGACAAAACAGTTCAGCCGCAGTTTGTCTGAGGCAAGGAGTACTCTACTACATTTTTGATGGAGAACCCATGTATTTGGCAGGAGCTTTCCTCTCCGATGGTGAGTGGCACAGAGTGGAAATTCGGTGGCAACAGGGTTCCGAGATACACTTCTCAGTGGACTACGGACAACGCTCTGGATCGGTGCCCATGTCGCAGAAGGTGCAAGGCCTCTATGTGGGCAAGATTGTAATGGGCAGCCCCGACGGCAGTATTGGAGCAGTTCCCGAAGCCTCTCCTTTCGAGGGATGCATTCAAGATGTGCGTATTGGAGCAGGGCAATCGGTTCTCTCGCGTCCAACTATTCGGGAGAATGTGGAAGATGGCTGCGAATCACGTGCTCAGTGTCCGGATCACTGTCCCATTCACTCATCCTGCCAGAGTTCTTGGGATCTGTCTAACTGCGAGTGTGACTCCGGATATGTGGGTGCGGACTGTGCGCCCATATGTACGGTGAGACCCTGTATCTCCGGAGTTTGCAGAGCAAACACAAGTTTGCCTCGAGGTTACGATTGCGAATGCAACAGCAGCTCCCGTCATGGCGATTACTGTGAGAAGGAACTTCAGCAACCGTGTCCTGGCGGTTGGTGGGGCGAACGGGTCTGTGGTCCATGTAGATGCGATCTGGCCCAAGGATACCACCCGGACTGCAACAAAACCACCGGACAATGCTACTGCAAGACAAATCACTACCAACCGCCTAACGAAACAGCCTGCCTTTCCTGCGACTGCTACTCCATCGGCAGCTTTAGTGGCGCCTGCAATCCTCTGACAGGACAGTGCGAGTGTCGGGAGGGCGTTATTGGACGTAGGTGTGACTCCTGCTCAAATCCCTATGCCGAAGTCACCCTCAGTGGATGCGAAGTAGTTTACGATGCCTGTCCCCGATCCTTTGCCGGCGGCGTGTGGTGGCCACGCACTCCTCTGGGAGGAGTTGCCATCGAAGGATGTCCTCCGCCGGCTCGAGGAAAAGGGCAACGCAGCTGCGATGTCCAATCGGGAAGCTGGAATACTCCGGACATGTACAACTGCACTTCGGAGCCATTTGTGGAGCTGCGACGTCAACTGTCTCAATTGGAGAAACTCGAGCTGGAGCTCAACTCCTTTGTGGCCATCAAAATGGCAGAGCAACTGAGAAAAGCTTGCGAGGCGGTGGATAGGAGAGGTGCCAGCAAGGATCAAAAGACATCCGGAAATGGCCGCCCCAACCGGCGTTACAAAATGGAATCATCCTTCCTGCTCAGCAATGGCGGAAATGTCTGGTCACATGAGCTCGAAATGGACTACCTCTCCGATGAACTGAAATTCACCCATGACCGTCTGTATGGCGCTGATCTTCTGGTGACGGAGGGCCTCCTACAGGAGCTGATCAACTATGAACTCATGCAAAGTGGCCTTAACTTGTCGCACAGTCAGGACAAATACTTTATTAAGAATCTGGTGGATGCGGCTAGCGTTATTTTGGACCGAAAATACGAGGCAGAATGGAGAAGGGCCACGGAACTCATTCAAAGGGGACCAGACGATCTGGTTGATGCATTTAACAAGTACCTGGTGGTACTAGCTCGATCTCAACATGACACCTACACTAGTCCCTTCGAGATCGTGCAACCCAATATGGTCCTTGGCTTGGACATCGTCACCACGGAATCCCTGTTCGGTTATGAGCCGGAGCAGCTAAGCGAATACCACCGAACCAAGTACCTCAAGCCGAATGCATTTACCACAGAGAGTGTGGTGCTGCCGGATACCAGTGGATTCCTACAGCACTCGGCCCGTCAGCGACCAGTGATCAGCTTCCCCAAGTACAACAACTACATATTGGATCGTCGTAAGTTTGATCAGCACACCAAGGTACTGGTGCCCCTGGAGATGCTGGGAATTACGCCTCCAGAGAGCGATGAGATTTCACAGAGTGGACGAAGAGGAGGTAGCCATGACCATCGTGCCATCGTGGCGTATGCGCAATACAAGGATGTGGGACAGCTGCTCCCCGATCTGTATGATGAGACCATAACCCGTCGTTGGGGTGTGGATGTAGAGCTGGCCACACCCATTCTCTCACTGCAGATTTTAGTGCCCTCAATGGATAGGGAGCAGGAGACACAACGCCTGGAGATTCCGTCGAGGAAGATCTTCTCCTCGTCATCGCCATCATCATCTTCATCAGGCAGCACGGAACAGCAGTTTGTGGAGGTTTTCGATGTTCCTAAAGCTCCGACGAGCAGTAGTGAGCAACAGATTGAGGATATACGGATAACAGCCCATGAAATTCCGCCACCAGTTTCCTCTGTAGAACAACAGGAGGCTTCAAGTGGTGAAGACGGCGAAGAGAGGGAACCACACATTCGCCTAAATCTTGACGACATTGAGTTCCATGGAAACTCCGGCGAGGAGGTCATTTCTCCAGACTCCCCCGAGATGCTTAATCCAAACTATGAAGGCGTCAGTTCCACTGGAAATGATGACCAGCCAAAGGGTGAAAACGAAGCAGTTTATAGAGATCGTCGATTGGTGAAGAGGCAGGTAGAGATCACATATCCTTCAGAGCAAATGCAGCAATCAGAACAGGTGGTGTATAGATCCTTGGGCTCGCCTCATTTGGCACAACCCATAAAGCTGCAAATGTGGCTGGATGTGGACTCAGCTCGTTTTGGACCCCGCTCGAACCCACAATGCGTCCGCTGGAACTCCTTTACCAATCAGTGGACCAGATTGGGCTGTCAGACAGAGATTCCCGACTTCGATGGAGACTTTAATCCCGCGGCACAGGCAGCGATCCTTGTGAACTGCAGCTGCACCCACATTTCCAGCTATGCTGTCATTGTGGATGTAATTGATCCAGAGGACATCCCGGAACCTTCGCTCCTTGTCCAGATCACCTCGTACTCCGCCTTCCTGGTGTCACTTCCCCTGCTGCTGGGAGTGCTCTTAGCCTTGGCCCTCCTACGTGGACAGCAGACCAACTCTAACACCATTCACCAGAACATTGTGCTTTGTGTCTTCTGCGCGGAGCTCCTCTTCTTCGTGGGAATGCAATCGCGCCGGCAGCTCCTGGAAAGCGAGTTTCCCTGCAAGCTGACGGCCATCTGCCTGCACTACTTCTGGTTGGCTGCCTTCGCCTGGACAACCGTGGACTGCGTCCATCTATACAGGATGCTCACCGAAATGCGGGACATCAACCACGGACCCATGGGCTTCTACTTCGCCATGGGATACGGTGCTCCAGCCATCGTGGTCGGATTATCCGTGGGAGTTCGTGCTCATGAGTACGGAAACAGTTTATTGTGAGTACCCATTAATGGAAACCTTTCTTATATTATTTATGAATCATAAACTACAAAAACTAGAAAAATATTAATTGAACTTCCTCTCTTCTGCAGCTGTTGGTTGTCTGTCTACGAGCCCGTTGTGTGGTGGTTGGTGGGTCCCATTGCGGGCATGTCCGTGGTGAACCTGCTCATCCTCTTCGTCTCCGTCAAGGCTGCCTTTACCCTTAAGGATCACGTGCTTGGATTCGGAAATTTGCGAACGCTTCTCTGGTTGTCGGTGGTATCGCTCCCGTTGATGGGAGTCATGTGGGTCCTAGCGGTGCTTGCCGCTTCGGAGCACTCTCAGTTGCTGAGCCTGCTGCTCTCCGGCGTGGTGCTCCTCCACGCGCTTTTCTGCCTCATTGGATACTGCATCATCAACAAACGGGTGCGCGAGAACCTCCAACGCACCTGTCTGCGATGCATGGGTCGCAAGGTGCCGCTTTTGGATTCCTCCATGGTGGTCAGCAATAGCTCCCACAACGTGAATGCAGCGGCGAGGCCTAGCAACTTCCTGACAGGTGGATATGATACCACCACCAGGCGAAACATAGGCATTAGCGCAAGCAGCACTACGTCGAGAAGTACGGCCAAAACGAGCTCGAGTCCGTACAGCGATGGACAGCTGAGGCAGACCTCCACGTCCACCTCGAACTACAATTCAGCCAGCGATGCTCCGAGTTTCCTGAGGGGATTTGAATCTTCTACTACAGGAAGGAGTAGAGGTGGGGACGAGAAACCATCCCGACGCCAGAGGAAGGACTCGGACTCTGGCTCCGAAACGGATGGAAGATCCCTCGAACTAGCCAGCAGTCACTCCAGCGATGATGATGAATCCCGAACTGCCAGATCTTCGGGTACACATCGCAGCACGGCCGTGAGTTCGACGCCGGCCTATTTACCCAACATCACGGAGCACGTGCAGGCCACCACTCCGCCGGAACTGAATGTGGTGCAGAGTCCGCAGCTCTTCCCGAGCGTAAACAAGCCCGTCTACGCTCCGCGCTGGTCCAGTCAGCTGCCGGATGCGTACTTGCAATCACCTCCGAACATCGGACGGTGGTCCCAGGACACTGGATCTGATAACGAACACGTTCACGGGCAGGCCAAGATGACCATCTCGCCGAATCCCCTGCCCAATCCCGATCTCACGGACACCAGTTACCTGCAGCAGCACCACAACAAAATCAATATGCCTCCCTCGATCCTGGAAAATATCCGAGATGCTCGGGAGGGCTATGAGGACAGCCTGTACGGAAGACGGGGAGAGTATCCCGACAAGTATGGCTCCTACAAGCCACCCAGTCACTATGGCAGCGAAAAGGACTATCCCGGCGGAGGCAGTGGCTCCCAGACGATTGGTCATATGAGGAGTTTCCACCCGGATGCGGCGTACTTGAGTGACAACATATACGACAAGCAGCGAACGCTCGGAAGTGGCTACTTGGGCGCCAAGTCGGAGTCGCCTTACCTGTCCAAAGATCGCATAACACCCGATATCTATGGATCCCGGGATGGTCATTACAGCCTCAAGAGACAGCCTGCCTATGCAACGGACTCCCTGCACTCGGTTCACTCGCTCCTAAAGAACGATTACCACCAGCAGCAGCAGCAACAGCAGCAGCAGCAGCAGCATCACCATTTGCAGGACAGACTGTCCGAGGGATCGGATAAGAATGGATACCACTTTCCCTACACCGCCGAGGAGGACCACCTGCCCGCCAGGAAGCTGAGCCACACCCAGCCGCCTTCGCTCCACGGATCCCAGCTGATGCAGCCACCTGGAGTGGGCCTGGTCAACGATGTGAACAACCCGGGCTTGATGGGAAGGCACACCCTGAATGGGGGATCCCGACACAGTTCCAGAGCCTCCTCGCCGCCCTCCAGCATGGTGGCTCCCATGCAGCCGCTGGGGCCACTGACCAGCATCACGGATACCGAGTAAGTTACGCAGAATGTCTGCAGCAAGATTGCCCAACCCAGTGGCACGGTGTGTCACAGAAGTCTCTGGAGATCGGTTTCGGTACCCACTTTCCAGGCACCATTTCTGTGACATGCCTGCTCTTGTGGGGTTCGGTTTAGGTTTTCGTTTTGGTTTTGGTTTCAGTTTTGTTGTGGTCCTGATGACCAGTTAATGCTTCTTGTGCTCCTTGTGCAGCCCATCCTGTCTCCTGATTTGAGTTTTCTGTTGGCCTAGATGATTAGTTTTGGTTGAGGAGTTCCCGTTCGTTCTCCGTTTTTGAATCCAGCAATTAATCTGTGGTTCTTTGTTTCTGATTCTCTTTTCTTTATGTCATTCGAATCAACAACTACAATGACATAAACCCTTTTGTGCCATTCGACTTTTCCCACAACAATGAAAACTGAAAACAATGCAAATCAATATGGTACAAACACCACACACACACACTCACTGCACGCTTACACACACTCGCACATACACACCCGTACCCACATATCATATACATCGTTCTATACGTATACATGTCCATATCCTTTCAGCTGGTCCTGGGAACGTTTGAAGCAAATCTAATTTGACTATCTTTCACTTCTATTCTCTCCAATATCGTGCTTTCGCTCTCTCTCTTTCTGTTTTTGCTCTTTGAAAATAAACCCAAACACACACATACGCATACCGCAAACACACATAATCGACAAACTAAAAAAAATGCAAACTGAAATTCGACGTAATGCAAAATGCTATGGCGGCTCGTGTTCCATTCATCCAAACCCAACAAACCCGACCAAATCAAACAACATCAACAACAACCACACAACTACAATTCAACTACTACTACTACAACAACAGCTCAGAGGTAAACCACAAGTAAAATGCATTTTCAAATCGCACATCGCACATCTCATTTCCCATTTTCCACTTTTCCATCATCGTCTTCGTTTAAATTTGCGTTCATCTTTCGTAGCTAGGGTGTGCATTAAATGATTCGATCTCATTCGCTTCAATTCGATTCGATGCGTTTCGAGCTCTTTAAGTATTCAAAAGTGCACCCGTTTTAATTTAATTTGACCATTTTAAATTGAATGTAAATATTAAATATTGATTTTGTATCATTTGGCTCTCGCAGCCATTGAATGTTTCTTTGTTCATTAGTTTGATTAATCCAATCAGTGGAATCTCACACTTTCTAATTTGTAAACCGAATGCTCGAATTTCGTGCTGCATTTAATTGGAACGTGTAATATCGAATTTACGCATTCACGACAATTATTAATTCCCATCTAACAACTGTATACATCAATCCATCATGCCCGCCCTCACTCCCCCTCACTCCCCACTCACCCGCTACAGAAACAGACCTTATATACAACCTCAACATCTCCACAGTTCGACATTATTTGGCTGCATCGCAGGCAACAGAGGCAACAGTATCCCTGGTCGCTAACCATATGGTATAATGAGTAAAAAGGACATGTGTCCCATCTTAGTTAGCCCCTCAGTTAGTCTTAGTTGACTTGAAGCCGTCCCCCAAAAGCTATTCAATACTTGCAGACTGACCAAGTGAACTGGCAAGATTATTGAACACCAACCCAAATCAGAATACCCTTTAGTTAGTTTAAATCCTTAAATAGCAATATTTATGAAACGGAAGATGGTGATAATTAAGATCCTACTACTTCTCGGCAATCTTTATCCGAATATGGCTACCAAAATGCTACTTTCATAAATTAATCTACTACTACATTTTAAAAGCACTTAAATAGTTTTTATTTGGTTGTTTTCATATAAAGGGCGCTTCATAAATTGAAATTCGCAATCTGAAATTATGTTTCTTGGCCCCTAATTATGAACGCCACATCTAAATTAAATGGAAACACAATAGACCCACCAACTATGGCGCCCAATAAAGTTAGTGATTTACCGAAAAACAACCAGAATCCTTTAACACTCAAATAGCTTGGCAAGTTAATTGGATTCTGGCCAAATAAACTTAACCACATTTAAACAACCCACACAAACACAAGTACCTCCAATACTAACGCACCCACACGAGTTCACACGTGGAATTATGTTTATTTTTTCACTTTGATAATTCAGTTGCATAAATTATGTTTGCGCTTGAACCCAACCATACAATAAACACGTATCCGCATGCAATTTATGAGACTCTGTGGCATGCCACAAATTGAAACTTATCAAAGTTCTGCACGTCGTAGAGAGCACGTAAATTAGTGTAGCGTAGATGCAAATATAGAAATATAGTTGGATATATATATTATATATACGTACTGCACAATAAGCCGATTTCAGACTCACTAATGGCAAATTTCTGTCGCAAACAGGCGGAATATTGATGACGACGAGACCACAGTGTGACGACTGTCCCAGCAGCAACAGCAGCAGCCACAATTGAAGCTGCAACAAAGGCAGCAGCAGCAACTGCAGCAGCACATGCAACAACTGCTGCAGCAACGCACCAAGCAACAGAAGCAAAAGCAAACGCAATACTTTGCCACCATTAGACGCAAGCCGCAGTACAGGATTCACACGGAGGACTGAGGTCCTTCTTGCCAATCGATCGTAGCATACTTTCGGGAGCACCTGCCGCCATAGCCATGCATAGCTGTGGCATAGGAGCACGCCCGTCATTATAATTGAAACTTTGTACATACACGCACCCACTTAATTTTACGTAAACCCAGCTTAGTATACCCCCATTTGGGCACAGCTATTTATACGATTCCCTAGCATTTACATAGTTTAAAGCGCCAGCTGCATTTCGTTTGGAATTGCATAACTCGTATGCACACAGACACAGAATTACTCAGCTTTAGCCTCGTGTATGTATTATAAATTACACTATATAATTATGTATTAAAACAAGAGTCAGACTGATTTTATGCATTTTACGTTCTGCTATTATATTTAAGCCCCACACAAACATTTAGCCAGCGAGCTCATGCATTTAGGTCCAATTACCATACCATTACCATTACCATTTTTGACGCCCCAGATCCGATTTGGGTTCGGAACGAGGGGCGGAATAGGGTTCTCAGTGCGACTTAGTTTGAGAACGTTTGTGTGCCTCGAGCTTTTTATGCCAAATTAGTTGAAGTCGAAGGGGAACTTGTAAATGAAAAATAATCTGCGAAAAGTTTGCAATTCATTTGCCTAGCATCCGCACATGTTGCCATTTAGTTTGGGAGTTAGTTTTAACTGATAGCATCTACTATCCGCACGAACGTTGCGAATGTACAATAAAACCCACTATACGCAAGCAAGTAATTAAATTCAGGACAGCGCACGTATATATGCGAAATATAGGACCCACACGCGCAGCATTGACATATCCTGCAAAGTATACTCGATACATATATCTGTCTATAATATCCGAGTCCTGGCCAAAGGAAGCTCGCTCAACCGTTTGATCCCCGACTCAGCAATAGCCGCTCACGCCCCTGAAAACAGTGTACAATTTATAAATAATTCATAAGCCGTACTTACTGTACTCGAACTCCACTCAACTGCCACTCATTGTGGCGTCTACGTAAGCTATGGATTGCGCTTGAATGTGGCACACAATATTTGATATTTATGTGAATTGACTTATTTAATTGTAAATTATACAAGTATATCAATATGAATAAAATGTGTAAAATATATGGAGAAAAACTAAGCATGTTTTTAACTTTCTGATGGTTGTGAAGCACTTACAGACCATTAGGTAAGTATGAAAATAAATAGGTCCTACTGTACAGTAAGCACTGTACTTAAAAAGGTAATATAAGGATATATAAGTTTTAGATATCCCTTTCCGCCCGTAATATAAACAGAACGCCGTCCATTGTTTTACCATACACCTTTTGCATATATTTTATTATGGGAATACAATAAGTTCAATACCATTATGTGTATATTATGTATATATGTGTGTATCTGTATATCTATGTTAGTATCCTCATAAGTACGGGTATGCAGATGTGTGTTAGTGTTTAAAAACCATCGTTGAATAATATATTGAATTATTTTATTTTGACGTTCTTGTATACATTGCCTAGTTGGGTTATTCTCTTGCAATTCAAATGGAATTCAAATAATGCCATTTTGTTGGAGTTGGAATTGTTTTCATAGGGTTTACAAATATTTGGTTTAGCTGAGTACACAATGCAATAATCAATATGCTAAGTATTGGTTCAAATGACAACAATGTAGCGCAAAAATGTTTGCGTTATGCCTATGCACGAATTCATCAACAATTGTTTCTCGGGTACGTTTGTTTGTATTATTTGCTTTGATTTTACTCCGGTCTACATTTAGTTTTATCATCAGCTTAGTTTGGTTTAGTTTAATTTGGTTGGATTATTTAGTTGGGGCTTGACTAAAAGCGAAATCCACGCACGAATATAAGGACAAATTCTCGAACGAGTGGTTATGCACGTTGTATGATTAATTATTTTACAAAACAGTTCGAATGCCAAAAGGACCAAGACTGGCTTAAGGCATTTTCGTATAGAATCATCTCCATTTTTCCATTTTCCCTCCTCTATTCCATTCCAGCTCCATTCCAGCTCCATTCCCCTCTTCTCCTCTCGGGCACTAAGCAACTCGTTGTGCTGTTGTTGTGTAGATTTTCCTGGCATTTTCGTGGGTGCGGACTCGGTTTTCCGTTTCGTTTTGTCTTCTTTTTGGGTATTTATAATACAGCGATATGCCTTTAATTTAATCGTAATTTAAGTGAAACTCTGCTTGTACACATATTTAACATTAACGAGCATTGGCAAATATATATGTATTTATATATATTCAGTTACATATTCAGATTCAGCAGTGTTATCCCCCCAAGTCAAAGTCCTTGTCCCGCCTACAATCTTCGTTCAAATTTAGTCTCGGCAGCGGTTTGTTGTGTCATTAAAGCGGCAACAAAGGAAAGCCTTGTACAGTATACAGTATACATGTGGTATATAGAATACAGGTAGAAAAGTGGGTGGTGTGTGCATATAAAACGGGGGTGTTTGGGACTCGGATTTCGGGACTAGGATTGTTGGTTGGGCTGGCAAATTAAATGCACCGATCTCTCAGCTGGCTCGGTGGGTTGAAGTAACTCGCAATCCGGATTCAGTTCGCAACAGTCTCGTAGGGGAAAGTAAAAAGTGGGCGGTTGGGGGTGGGTGCTGGGTGCTGGAAAATCAACTTGGGTGACCTGACCTCGAGGGGGAGGGGATCGCAGTGGTGCTCCTGATCTCCTGCGGGTTATTGTCACTCTGGCCCTCGGAAGGTGTTCGTTAGGGAATGCGGGCAACAAAAACTGCTAGTACCTCTACATATGTAGCTGTGGGTCTGGCTGGGACTCTATGCGATACATGTATATTTGATGTATATATTTCATTTATCATTTGCAACACATTAAAACTTTCCATTTGACTACATAAATACATACGTACATAATAATAATAATCATAATATTTAATAATAGCGGCTTACCACTCGGCCGCTTTGTTTGTGATCTCTAGAATGTTCCAAGCCGGGGATTTTTGCTTTAACTACATCCGTTTCCGGTATGTGTGTGTGTCTGTGTGTGTGTATAGTGCTCTTGCGTGTGTGTGTATCCATACATATACATGGGTATGTGTGTGTGTGTGTGGGTGGAGGGGCGTACTATATATGTAGTTAGTTATTTTTTCGATTTCACCGATTCGCTAGCTTTGTGCGTTTCGTCAAGCATCTCAAACTGTACAGTTTAGCCAGCGTATATACATGTGGATGTGGAGAACGGTTCGAAGTACTCGTGCTGACTGACCTCCTGACCTTCTGACCCCCTTGTGGTGGGGTCGCTAATCAAATGACTTAAATCAGCACTCGGGGTGCATGCTTAATTAGTGCCGAATTACCGTCAAATCGGACTTTCGATAAATTCTTTGCTCTTTTTCTGAATCTCGATCTCGCAATTCGAATAAACTCAACTTAATACAGACACTCAACAAATGTTCCATCGCTGCGGCCAGCCAATTAAATTACAGGTTATAAAATACCAATTACAAATTACAAGATACAATTCAAATATCGGATTAATTAACATTTGACATTTACACTGAGGCGAGCTTACGCAACGGATATACATACACATATCAATACAAACACAGGACCACGCCCCCACAGAAAGGGGAAGGCGCGCCTATATCATCATTATCTCTTCATCGGCATTCGAACCGTCATCGTCGGCTTACTGATTAGCTTCATTGATTAGCCCCGTTCACTGCTGACTAATTAGCTAGTTTCCAAATTCTGTTGTCTATGGTTGTTACGAATATGGTTGTTGCGGTGCTGCAGGATCCACCCGTCCTCCAATCCGTCCATCGAACCTCTAACAGTTGCAGTTGGCATTAGGCGTGCCCTGCGGCTGATCCGTCAACCTCTGGCCCTTCTGGCCACCGCCCACTAACGTCGGGTCCGCGTCCAGGCTCTCGGACATCTTGTCGCAGATGATGTCCACCAGGCGCTCGAAAACAGCCTGAAAATGAGGTAGTTCAGTCGGAGATATAGGGTTTGCGGGTTTGCGGAAGGATTCCTACTCACCTTGACGTTGACGTTCTCCTTCGCGGACGTCTCGAAGAACTCAACACCCAACTGGTCGGCCAACTGGCGACCACGTTCGAAGCTGATCACCCGCTGGTCCTCCATGTCGCACTTGTTGCCCACCAGGATCACCTGGGCATTGTCCCACGAATACGTTTTGATCTGTGTCACCCTTTGGAGTAATAAATATATATTAAGGGGATTCAGTTTAAAGGAATATATTCACTCACCAATCCTGAACGGAGTTAAAACTGTCCTCGTTAGTGACGTCGTACATCAGGATGAAACCCATCGCTCCACGGTAGTAGGCTGTGGTGATGGTGCGGTACCGCTCCTGTCCAGCAGTGTCCTGTAAAAGCGATAAAATTACGATTTTAGAAATCTTTTAGATATTAGATAAGACCTAATGAACGAATCGCGAACATAGATTAACGACTTAAACCACAAGCCCCTACCATTTTCTACTCGTTGATTATATTAAATTGATGAATGGCTGAAGACACGACTGGCATCGCACAGCAAGGACTCTCGAGAGGACGCTCACCTGCGCTCTCGACCGTAGCGATGGCCAATCAATAAATCAATGTCTCAGCTTTCCGGTTTAATGCTCTTCTCCGGACGATTCATTCGCCCCCACAAAACTAATCGAGGTCAAACAAGTTCTACACATCCCAAGTGCCCATAAAAGTGGACAGCTCATGCTGCACATGCGACCCGAATATAAAACCTAGAACATACTTCAATATATACTCACCCAGATCTGCAGTTTCACGCGCTTGTCGTGCCGAAACACGGTCTTCACCTTAAAGTCGATGCCCACCGTGGAGACGAAGGCGGATGTGAAGCTATCGTCGGCGTAGCGGAAGAGGAAGCTGGTCTTGCCCACGCTGGAGTTGCCAATGATGAGCAGCTTGAACATGTAGTCAAAGTTCTGGTCGGCGGCATCCTTCTGCCACTTGGGGTCTCCGCCACTCGCCATTTTGTCTGTGTAGAGTGGAGCTGCAAGGAGTGGATCGAAACAGGGATTATATTAGGTATGTATTAGGAATAGGCTTTGGGAACTTCTACAATAGCAACTATGTATAGAATAAACTAAATTATAATAATAGGAGATTATCAAAGTAGCAGGCTAAACTAGGCTGTCACCTTGTCTATAAGACAGCAGAACCTATCAGAACTCAGTCACATAAACACATCCGCAAACGGAACAGTCATAGACCTACGAGCCGAAAAGCTTCGTAAAATAACTTTGATATCTAAAAGGAGTTCAGCGTTTTGTATTCGAGTTTTTTGTTTGGACATTACTGCGTTTGCAGATTTCTTTTAGCCCACAACTGGCACTCTAGATGCAAGTCCGGATCTACCAAAGGCAACATGTTTGACACCGCATTGGGAACAGTCTTGAGCCTGATGATGCAGTTCATCTTCCTGATATTCTATCAGATCCTGGCACAAGTGGTCCAGCATCCATTGATAACCACTGGACTATGCCTGCTGGGAGCTTTTGCCTACCACGCCGATCAGGAATCACTTAAAGAGATATATCAGCGCGTACCCGTTCTGATTAGGATTCCACTTCGATTTTGGAACAAATCGAGCTCAAGATATCCTGCTTCAGGATATGGGTACGACATGAATCATGGTCCGCATACCTGGTTACCAAGTTCTCTAGAGGAATCAAACTGCTTCCAGAGCCCAGTCAACATCGATGAAACGCAAATTCAACGCTTGGCCATAAGGGAGCTGCTGAACTGGAACCACTACGATGATCTGCCTGCCAGCATCACGCTGGAGAATACGGGTCGGACACTTATCCTCCGGGCCCAGTTCCACGGTAATGCACCAACTATAAGTGGAGCTGATCTCTTGGCCAGCTACACGTTTTTGGAGCTGCGCTTCCACTGGGGGTGGTGCAACAGCGAGGGATCGGAGCATACGATCAACCACCGAAAGTTCCCGCTTGAGATGCAGGTGATGCACAAAACGGGATCGGGTGTTCCCAGGACGTGCACTAGTAGCTATGATCTCCTGATGATCGGGTACGTTTTTGACTTGTCCGCCCACAATCCGTACCTGGATCCCCTGGTGCAGAATTTGCGATTGGTTCAGAAGCCTTGATCGCGTGTGCAGATTCCTCCATTTCCCATATCCTACTTGATGTATCCCTTTCGATCCGGGTTCTACTCCTACGGCGGTTCGCTGACCCATCCGCCCTGCTACCAGGGCACCGAATGGTTCATCTTTCCCGAGTCCCTGGCTATTAGCGACTTTCAGCTGCGTCACTTTCGCCTGCTCCTCGGTCCGGACGGGATTTCGCCCATCGCCCGAAACAGCCGACCAGTCCAAAACATGGGAAATCGGGTCGTAAGCATGAACTGCTTCTGCCCGTATGACGCCGCCCAGTTGTCCAGAATGCATGTGGAGCTTTGCCAGCAACAAGCTCAAGAGGAGCACGAGGAGGACCGTATCGAACAGGAGCAGCAATTGGAACTGGAGCGCGAATTGGAGCGGCAGAGGGAACGGGAACTGAAAGTTCAGCAAGAGCGGGCAAGCGAGGCGGCGGCCATCGCTGCCTCCGAGGACGAGGGCCAGCTGGTGGAGACCATTGATACCACGACCATAATAACTAGCAGCAGCAACACCAGCATATGCATGACCACGCTTTTGCGCAAGGATTCGCCCAGGGAACTGGAACAGCCACCTCAGATGCCCATGATGGCTCCCAATCAGGGTTCATTTTGCAATCCCGGCATTGTGATTTTCAGCGGCAGCAATGAATCCAAGTCCAAGTGCGGCATCCATCAGGGTACACCAGAGGAGCTCATGATCCATAACAGGGGCATTGGAGTGGGAATGAACTTGGGTGGACAGAACGGCTGCAAGGCTGATGCCTTTTGCAGCGTGGGCGATGGCGTCAACATCGGGGTACGGATGGAGATGGTTGAGTAGCAGATATGCCAGTACCAACCATTATGTCCTCCATAGACACTCCATTTGTGGTCCATGCTGCACGAAGAACCGGTGGGGCTAGATGGAGTACACGGAACACCGGTCAAGGCCGACTGGGGGCCAACTGCTGCTCTCTGTGTGCCCGGAAGCGATTGAATCGCGTGCGCGTGGATTAAACAAGTTGCGTTTATATTTTCTGAAGCATAACCCCCCAGTCCCTTTGACTTTTAACCCTTGGAGTGGGCGGGTGGCGTTGGCTTTGGCTTTGGCGGCCTGGCTAGGGAAAGCACCCACTCACTTATCCCTGTCACGTCTCTGGGAGAACTGAAGGGGAATTGCCAGCTGGACGGCGGAGTGGGCTGGTGCGGCCTTGAAAACTTTCAGCCTTGGCTTGGCCAAGTGACAACAGTCTCGGCTTACAGTTTGCCATTCGTGATGGTTGCTTGCCTGCTTTCCATATGCAAGGAAGGCGGCGACATTGTGTCGATAATTTGTGTATATAGCCAACTCCTGGTTCCGCTTCCGCTCCCGCTCATCCTCATTTTCCCCCCAGAATCAGAAGTTGCGCAGCGGCAAAATGCTGTCAGATTGCTGATGAACGACTTGGTGTAGAAGGACCGAGTGCGCGCGTCATCGTCAAGGATTTTGCTGGCAAAAGGACAGGCTTCGCTCCTGTCAAGCCTCTTCAGCCCCAGAAATATCCTGGAGGGGCCCAAACCCAAACCCAAACCCAGACGCCAGAAGATGGGCCGCAATAAGGGGGCTTCAACGGCAGACGGCCCTTATCACAGGCGCTGTGTGGAAATGTTTTTATCTGCTCGACTGCGTGTAATTATCGATTTTTCTGTTGTTTTCCCCCTGCGTGGGGGTGGCTGCTCTTCCCCTGCCCCCATTTCCCACCCCTTACTGCTCTTTCATGTTTCAAATTTCCAATGATTCGGCAGCTGTTCAGCGGTCGGCAGCTGCGGGCTCGTTTACTTATTGATAAGAAACCCAATATTGGCCACAACGTGAACTCAATCCTGCCCTAATGGTTGCAATTGGAAAAGTTTCAGAGGCAAAAACCAAGGCTAAATGCGAATTTCCATTCAATGTTTGTTGTCAGAGGTAAATGTTAAGAATGTGCCCTTCTAGGCATGAATGCTCAGTTATTTCAGGTGATTTTGACCAAAACTATCAACTTTTCTAAATATTGTAAGTATATTACTTTGCCAAATTCGTATGTATGTATACCCCATATCTACTGTCAACAAGATAATAACACGCAGCTCGCAGATATCAGAAATGTTTTGAATTACGATGAAAGTAATAATAAATAGCTTACAGAAGATTTGTAATAATGCCAAAATAAAATAAGTTTACAAGGACTGAATTAATTATGAATAATAAAATCCAACCAACGGCCATATTATTTGACAATATGGAACTGATACTGCTAGGTTTTTGAGGTGAAAACTCAGGTATTTTGGCTTTCAGCTGGAATTACACTCCCATTCCCCCACTTTGGTTCCTCATGGCGTATACTTAATGTGTCACATAAACTTACTCTGTCTTGAGGTTGTTGCGGTTGCTGTAGTCTCTGCTGCAGATAATGCAGTTGCTGCTATTTCAGATGCTGTTTATGGCGTTGCTGCTGCTGCAGATCCTGAAGAATATCCTGCTGTTTTCGATGTGTGGGTGAGAGAGAGGTACGCCGTGTTGTTGCTCGCACATACACACAAATCGATAATGGCAGCTCCTTTCGCTGAAGGGAGAAGGAAAAGGACTCGACTCAGCCTTGGCACTGGACTGACATACGCCGCGGTTCCGCGTCGATTGATTCGTCGACTTGTTTACGGTTACCCAATCAACTATTCACACGCCCGCGACCCACTCGGCTGGCCAGGATTGAGCTGACTCCGGCTGCAGTGGCTCAATTATTCAGCAAATGCAACGCACCAACTGTTCTACCTTTTTGCCTCGACACGTCGACACCAAAGGACACACAATTTTCAATTTTTCTTTCGCTCTCAGGCGGCGAATTGACTGCTGCGGCGAAAACGAGCCAGTTTTGTATACGTTTTCATAATTCAACTGTTTCAACCTGGCTGACTGCCTAACTGACTGACTGGATGACTGGCTGCTGCCCACACAGTTTCCCTGCTGCTTTTCCTGCTGCTGAAAATCGATGGGTCTCCGTGCCTGGGTGTCCGTGTGTGGGCGTAGCTTTCGCGGCGATTTCGCGCGAGCTTTCCATTCATGCGCCGGACATGCGCACTCCACTTTCCGGAGCCTTTTGGAGCACTGGCCCAGGGGTTCGTTTGAATTTAATCGTGGGCGCCAACTACATTTACTTTGTTACATCTTAATCTGGCCCAGAAACTATGTCTAACGAATTCATGATAACATGCCACTAGAAACTGTCGAATTGGTTTAAGCAAAAGGGATTATGTTTAATTACAATTATCCGTATTATTTTCTTATATTCTATTAACGAAGACTGGGTTCACACATTGATTATTATATTGATTAAATAATCATATTACTTATGAATTTTACTCATGCTCCCATCCTTGTTAATAGAACACTGGAAAATAAAACAGATAATCCTTTGGCAAACCTTTAGAACTGGCCCATATCGAAACCTTGAAAGCTTTAATTAGTTTATGGCACCATAAAAAAAAGAAATTAAATCGGGGTTCAAAGATTCTGCGTATAAAGAGTTTAATGATCGACAATTAACAACGATTTTACCACCTACAGTTTACTGTTTCCCGCTAGCAGATCGCGTACCAATCGAACAGCGTACTTCGCCGTTCCAGGAGCCGTGGTCACCCCGTAGCCGCCGTGGCCGTAGTTGTGGACAACCTTCAGCCGCCTGCCTTCCGGATTCGTGATCAGCTCTGGCTCCACCCGCACCACGGAGCGGTGTGGACGCAGACCAACACATTCCCGCACGATCTCCGCCTTCCGGAGACTGGGCAGCAAATCGTAGCACCGCTCTCGGATGGCCATGCTATCGTATTTGCACCACTCGGTGTTGTAGCTGTCGAACTGGCGACATCCTCCCAAGGTGACAGTCTCGAATCCGGGCAGCACGTAGGTGTCGTAATCCCCGTAGAAAGCTGTCTTTACCCAGGGAGCACGCACCTTCAGCACTTGACCCCGGATTGGAACCAGGTGCTGGTCGCCGCACAACTCCTTGGCTCCCATTCCGGTGCAGTTAAGAAGCACGTCAAAGTTCTGCGGCACATCGAAAAAGCTATTCACATGCTGACGGACAACCTCTCCTCCGTTCTCCAGGAATCTACAGACATTTTAAATTTAAGATTATTTTGTTTCGTATCAGAAACAAACTACTTACTTTTTGGTGGCGTAGGGCAGGAAGAGCCGGCTCTCCGTAAGGCAGGTGGTGAAGAAGGATCCGTACTTCCACCCGCCGTGGCAAAGCTTCAGTTCCTCCTCCGCGGCCCTTCGGTAGACGGGCAGTAGTTTCTCGATAAAGTGGTTCTAAGGCAGCCAATACAAAATGAATCGAATTAAGCCGATGAAGATAAGAATCACTGATTGTCGACTGCCCGGCAACGTACCCGTACGATGGAGGGGGACGTGCGGGAGTATATATAGCCGGATAATTGGCACACGCCCGCCAGAGGAGCCTCCTTGGAGCGACGCAGCTCATCCCAGTAGTTGAAGGCATCGGTCATCCACTGTCTACGACGAAAAAACACCATTAGATGCACTACAGCTATGGGGTCCAATCTCAAACAGCTGCTCACTGCGTAATTTCCTGGGTGGGGCCCATGAAGCTGGTTCCAGGCCGGAAAATGCCAGCCGCCACATAGCTGACGGTGTCCTCGTTGAAGCGATCCGCAATCACGGAAACCCGTGCCGTGGGAAACTCCTTCTGGAGTTCCAGGGCGGTCGTAAGACCGATAATACCGCTGCCCAAGACTCCGAAATGCATTCTGGATCCGCTTTGCGTTGATTACCCAATGGAAGTCAATTTCGTACTGAGAGTGGGCACCTGCAGCACGATTTTAAAGGTACTTGCGAAGCTACGCTGCTCCTTATCAGCTCTTATCAAATCCGCTCTCCATCGCGCCTCCACAGATGAGATAAAATTTAGTGCTCTCTATTGAAAGTGCAATAAACCATATTTTTCATTGTTTTTCTTAAAGATTGACTACAGTGTTGAACACTTAAAATGAACTTCAAAAAAATATCTAAAAAAATGTATATCATTTATTTAACATGAAATACACCATTTGTAAAGCTATTAAATGCAATACAACCAATTATCAAAAAACACGTTTTATATGAGAATCGTTTAATAAAAAAATATCATCGTTGCTTAAAAAAAGCTTGTTAGTTTGCATATATTTTATAATTTAGGAACATGGTAAAAATTTGGTTTACTTTCACATTAATTTTACGTTCCAACGGGTATCTACTGTACATCGAAAATACTGTGTTGAATCAGCTGTTGTACACCTCCAAAAAGTACATTGTAGGGACCACAACAACTTTTCCAGAGTGTCGTCAGTATAACTTGTCAATCGACACCTTCAAGTCGGCTTGACAACTTTTGAAAACAATTATTATACTCTGCTGAAAGTAAATTGTTCGCCGCCGTTCAAAAAGAAAAAATAAAAATACCTAAGCGCGGAACAGCTGAGTGCGGTATTTTTTGGCTACGCTCGCAATTGGTAGGTGCGATAAACGAGTGTTTTGCAACACTGCCCGGAGGGTCACACTGTCCGCTCAGATATTTATTTTTCTAATAACATTTACCTAGTAAACCCGAGAAAGCAGGCTTTACGCACAGCTTTGGCCACGCAGGACACGGAAGCGATAGCCAGCGAGCGGAGCAGCCAGGATTTGCTTTGGAGCAGCAAGCGGCAGGAACACAAGGACGGATTTCCCCAGGAGCAGCACTAGTAGTATGTCTTCGATGTCGCCCAGCGAGGTGAGTTCTCTGCAAGTCTTGGGATTATTTCGAAATCCGAGGCGTATGTAAAACACTAGAGGGTCTTACCCGCAGCTGGGCAAATATTTACGATCCGGGGCTTTCCTTCCGCAATCGCAGGTCGGGTTGCCATCCCACAAAGGTTCAACGTCATCGTTCTCGAGATCCATAGCTGGGGAGTGATAAGCCTGCCCAGCTTCCTTCTTGATCAGCTCGGTCAAGTCTATCGTTATACAATTTATTGGTTTCTGCAGTCCGAGGTCAAATGAGCCGGGTCGCTAATTGCTACTAACCCGGCCGCAATCGGCCCGCTGCTTGTGCCCACCCACAGGCCGCAGACACAGCCCAATGTCATCTGCCTCCCACTGGCCAAATGTTTACATGGCATTCATTGCACTTTCCCTTCGCCGGAATGCTTGTTTATGCCACGTAAACAATGCACTTGCATTGTGGCTAAAACCTTCGATCCTGGCCAGCTCGATGCTCTTTGGGGAGCTGTTGGCCTGGGATGGGGAGTCTCCTACGGCTTGTATACATGAAATTACTTTCTGCCCGACTTCCCTTACTCAACTGAAGATAAATGGTACATTTTACAAAACCTGTGTGTTTATGATTTAGTCTCGTCATTGCATCTTTGTTTCTTGGCATTACGACGTACTTATAATATTGTATTGATATCGTATATTTACCAGTACGCCATATTCATTATGTACCTTTTCTTATTATGCATAAGTCCCCACCCAAGTATGATCGGGTTTAATATTGTTGGCTTATGCAGCACCTTCCCCATCAAGCAGCAGCTTTTGTACACATACTATACATATGTATGTGGCTCACTCGGATCGCTCTCCCATCCGCCGAAAATAGAAGCTCATCGCCAGTGACACCGCTCGCATTCAGTGCTCGATGCCACGCGAATTCGCACGCGCCGCTCTGCCAGATTCTTCGCGACGCGAAATTCGTAGCCGAAATACTCGAATTCGGATCCAAAGTGCGCAGGTTTAACTCTAGCAAAGCATCGATCACCGGTAGCCAAACGTTTTTCCCAGGGATTCTTCTGTACCCTCTTCCCTAATTGCGACACTATTGGCACGCGCTAAGCATATTAATTGCCCGGCGCTCCTCTTTACTCATTAGATCTCTATAAATAAATGCAGGCCATAGCCACCACATTATAGAACCAGTTTAAAACGTTTCGAATACTATGAAAAGTGTTTTTAAATCTTACATATACGTATATTTTTATATGGTAGATTTATGTTTTATAAGTCTTAGTTGTAGAAGGCAGACTGTAGTGGGAAATCAAGATATACCGAGCCTCCGAAGTGGCATCATGAAATATGCATGGGCAGATTCGATCACAAAGAATTCAGGCATAACAGATATTCGCCATAAGGAAGTGATTTGCCTTCTTAGCACTCCCGCGAGTCAATTAGTGATTGATGGGGGAGTTTAAAGAGGCGGAACCGAAAGGCATCCAAAGGGCAACAGAGCAATTCAGCTCATCGAATGTGTCCCCCTGATAAGGTCTTAGCAATATAGGGATAATGGAAGTCACTGACCTGCGAAACGTGATCGCTGAGCGGCAGATTTAATCGCTTTGAAGTGTACCTGCGCAATTTCATAGACCGAGATTAATATGCCCCTTTCCTCATCAGTTTTTCCATCGCCTTTCAACGAAGAACGCTTTAATCTCAGAAAGGAGACACCTTTTTGTTTAAGTCGCTTACATTTCATTTAATTTTAATTTAATTACTGCGATTCCGTTGTCTTTTCCTCACAGCAACAAGTTTCGCACATTGTAATTACACACGCCTTTCACGTGTCAGCTACGACAACACGTCCTCGCTCGCAGTGATGGCAGTGATGGTTTCCCACTGTTCCCTACGGCCATATGCTTCCATGTCAGCGGCAAACGGCCAAAGGAGATGTTCTAGATGCGGTCTGGAACTTGTTGCTCATCCGCCGCGAACGTGACACATGTCGATTGCCGCTCTCTTCAAGCTCATGATGATAACGCCGAAACTGGCGCATCAGGTTTCCGTATATTTCGTATAAAAAACGCCACTCAGCACGATCTCTGACGTCACGAGGTACGCTGATGACGTACCCGATGATTTATCGACCGGCGGCGAAGGGCAGGTGGCTTTTTGCCAAGTTTAAGGTTGCAGCGAGTGTATAATCAGGCCCATCCCTCGGTTCTTCCGCTTTCACCTTTACCGTAATGCGCTTAGCATTTCTCCGGTTCAGGAAATCGCTTTATATGGCTTTGGGACCGGGCCCCTGGGCCTCCCACTTGCATAATTTGGCCAGAGTGCTGGCTTGTGTTTGTTTATTTTAGCCTGGCGTGTGATTCACAGCCCAAGGTTGGCCAGCAAATGCGATTTCCAAAACATTTTTCGGGGCGTGATTCATTTCAAATGATTTCCCCATCTTGCAGAGCCACCACCCACATCTCATGTGTTTACAGCTGTGCTAATCGTCCTTCACCCTCTGGCTCTCCTCCAAAATACTGCGGCTATCAGCTGCCAAAATGTTTATCAGCCACAAAGATTTCGGTGGTGGCACGCTTTATTCGTCGGCCATTGTGCTTAGCCGAAAAATATTCTAGGAAAATGCGAAATAAATAAAAAACGGAGGTGGCTCCCCTTTCCAGCGCCACCGAAGTCTGGCAGTCGCTGGTTTATTTGTTTACACTCTGCTTGGCTTTTATTGCCGAAGAATTTTTCGAGTCCATTGTTTGACTGTTTTGTGTTTTCATAAAATCTCCCAGGCAGCTCTCTTCTAGACGTTGGCATTCAATTGCAGTTTTATTTATTTATTTCTGGGCGATTCTAGCAGCTTTTGTTTTGCTCTTTAAGTTTGATTGAGTCTAAAATAAACGCAAGTAGCCCCCGCAGAGTGTGGCGCGTGTTTATTGGTCTGGCCTACTTCAGTGCTGAGTTCTTCGCATTTAGCGGCCTTTTGGGTCCATCATTCTAGATATCATACACACTGTAGTGTGGTTGCTTACTAAAGCTTATTTTGTGGGGCCCCTTTAATTGGACTCGCTAAGTGGTTGTCGATCGATCTGTCGCTTCATTTAGAACCAGTTCTGCTGTAAACCAATGTCCGACTTATATAATCGATCATCTTAGAGGGCCCTGCTTGATTGCTTTTAATCACGAGCAGACGCTCGTCTTCATTTCAGTTGTAAACGCCGAAGATCTCATTGTGCCTTCAATTGAAATGTATGCCCCATTGACGTATGCAACCGCCTCGAACACTTGTGCTCCTTTTGTTCGAGTATGTGCAGTGAGCAAAACGAGTTCGCAATATACTGGCAAAATGCTTCTTAATTAACATCAGTGCGAGAGGAGTTTTTATTCCACACGTTATTATTTTATTACAATCACTTCCGTAAAAGAAAACTGTAGATAAGCTTTACAACTGTGAAAGATAGCTTTGCTTATCCTTAAATAAATGTATTTTGGTATCTCAATGGGTAGAACTTTTCCCACACTGTATTTGCAGATATGTAGATGTGCTTATCGCCATTTCTATCGCTGTAATCTAATCGTGTGCTTATCAGGTAATGGCTGCGTGCCAGGGCAGTGGTCCGATAAGGGACTTGACCAGTACCCATAGGGTGGCGAAGGGGCTGCGGGAAGCACCATCTCGTGATCCGGGGACACAATCGCGACTTAAGTTTGAGCCAAAACCAGCTGTGCGGGCAACTCGTTTAGGTTAACGAACTAGTTTGGGCCGTTTCGCTGCACTTGCGAATTCTCATTTTTGATAGTGCACAACGTATATGCGGATCCGGTGAGAGCGGGCGGCGGTGCGATTGGAGAGGTGCCGAAAGCGGCGACGACTACTACTTATACAGTACCTACAGTACGCACACCGAGGCACGTCGCTACGTCGGGCTTCGTCACTCGACTCGCCCTGCAGTCTCTCCCACAATTTTCTGGGTGCTTTCCTGCAGTCGTCCCACGAACGTTGCCGGAATTGGTCGACAAGAATCGGTTCGCGAATAAAATGACTGCCACGCCCCTCGCCCACTCTCGTCTCCTGGGGAAAACGCTGGCATATTGAACCGTCTGACTAACTAACTTATAAAATTAAATACTTAAAAGCGTAGCAAGTCGAGAGAAATCTGCAAATAGTGACAAGTAACTGGTGACAGAACTAGAATTCAAATTTGTGAAAAACTGTGAAAAAACCATAACGACAAAATGCTGAAACTCTTTAAAAAGCCCAAAGACAAATTACCCAAATCGGAGATCATAACCGAACCCAAGGAACCCAAAACACCACCGGTTTCCAAGTGCGGCAAACCCCTACAGTTGGACAACTCGCGATGGGAGGCAAGTATATCCGAGATATAAAACCTGAACTTTGGCCAGATATCACGTTCGAGCGGCTGGTCGACAATATATAGTGCTTCATAGCGTCGTGGGCATGTAGTGTTTTGAGTTCCAAGAAATCTGCGTAAATAGGCTGTTGATTTTCTTCAAGGCTGCGTCGAGATTTGTTTTTATTATTCTTTCCATTGCAAAATTCAGCCCTTATCGATCAAACCCATTTATCAGCAGCACAGTGTGGGGGCAGTGGTGCGGTACTTGTTTATGGTTCCGAAAACGGGCCTGCAAGTGGCAATCACTCGATAAGGGAGACCAGAAAGACGGAAAAACAATCGGCGGTTCTATAAATTTCAGTGACATTCGTTTTTATCTTATCGTGCATTTCGCTATATATACGTGCGTATGCATGTGCTCGCCATATAGCGTATATTGGCGTTTGTAAGCCAAAGGAGAAATGGCGCACCGATAAGGTGGGCGGAAAAAATAAGTCTTCAGAACTCTTAAGTAGAATGTCCCAGCTGTAGGTGTGTTCCGCGATAAGATACCCCGAACTGTCCGAGTCATTAACTAATACAAGTCTTTCCATTTTATTTTGCCCCCACAGCGCCGCCTACACAAAGAGCTGATGTCCCTGATCAAGGAGCCGCCACCAGGCGTAACCATCGACACCGAGAGCGTACAGCAAAATTTATCCGAGTAAGTATGACCTCCGAGGCGGAGTAGGCCAAGTTCAGCGTCTGCTTAAACTGGTTTAAATCGAGCACATGTGTAACGAAAGTATACAAAAAATAAGCTTAATTCAGCAACTTGCGCTGAAAACAAAGCCCGCAGTTGTTGGATGCTGACACTAATACTTTGGATTTGTTTACAGATGGAAAATAAACATTAAAGGTTTCGAGGGCACACTTTACGAGGGCGAGGACTTCCAGCTTCTTTTCAAATTCAACAATAAATATCCCTTCGATTCGCCAGAGGTAATAATTCATTGGAACAAAGCGAGGCTGTTGAATCTTAACCTTCTTCTCTTAATTGCCAGGTGACCTTCATCGGCACCAATATACCTGTGCATCCACATGTCTACAGCAACGGACACATCTGCCTATCCATTCTGACCGAGGACTGGTCGCCGGCGCTGTCCGTGCAGTCCGTGTGCCTTAGCATAGCCTCCATGTTGAGTAGTTGCCGCGAAAAGAAACGTCCGCCGGACAACACGCTATACGTAAAAACCTGTAATAAGAATCCTAAAAAGACTAAATGGTGGTACCACGGTGCGTATGCGTGATTTTCCAATTGAAGCCCAAGACTCTAAACTCGACTAATTGTTTCTTTCAGATGATTCTGTTTAGTTAGAAGTGCCATTTACGAATACTGCCTGCTGATGTTTGCTTTGCGCATCCACCCAAAAAAACACCATTAGCAATAGAGAAGAACACGGCCAGAAGCCCCCAGAAATCCAAGAAATATGGGACGGCGGCCAAGCACTGCTCGTGAGTGAAGCATACTAAAACCCAAGTGCACTCGGATGCGAACGCAATGTGCAACAAAGCAAAAGAAGTTAGCGAGAAACTTATGAGTAGTGTTTGGCAAACAATCGTGGCGCATGCAACCAATTCTAATTATAGCTATGTATAATCAACAAAAGGCGTGTGCGAAAAACTATTATTAAATGTTAACATTTTAATTAGATTGTTAAGACCGAAATTTATGTCTAAATTAAATGTTATGCTACCATTTAAATACTAGGCGTATGCAAACCAGTCGAACGTTTGATAGTTCTGGCACTTATCGCCAGTTACTGCTTCCACATTCCACGATCATCGTTCAAGGCATCCTGCCCGAGGAGCGTGATCCAACACACACACAACGCCTCCATCCCAGCTTATATTAACTTTGTGTATTTTATCATCCTAGATGAGAAGCAAAACTCATGCGATCATAGTTAAGTTTACAACATTTTAAATGTATTAGCAGCCATATCCCCGATCGCCCTCATTGTCACCAGTCCTGAACTCTGTAATCTTCCCACATTGCCCATGCATAGGTCGTTAAGTTAACCAGTTCATGTACTTGGCTAGGATAGTCCATCTGTGGCCAAAAATCTCGCAAGTGGCCCGATCGCAGAACACATTTACCTCTTACTGTGCAAGTAGATCTTAGGATGTGACGAGCTACTCGTCCGACTATCATACAATTTAACTGTAATCCGTGTAATGTATAAAGAGCAAGTTAAATCCAATGTATGTTTATCCAGCATATGCCTATAAATATTTACTGTTAAAAGTATTTAAAATAAAACAAGTCTGTAGTCGAAGCACCTGTTTTTCTCTTCGGCTCATTTTGATTTCTTGCCAGGGAGAAAGTATCGGAAATTGAAATACGTGTAAATCTTTCAAAAGCTAAAAATTGGAAAAGGCCCCTTTTTGCTGAAAAGCAGATTTAAGATAGCAGAGATCTGGAAGTTCATTGCTAGCCACTGTTCGCGACCTACAAATCTATAGCTTGCCAGCTGGATTCGTTTATAAGCCAATAATTTTAACCATAATTATATCCTGTACGACTTGTTAGTGTAATGTTATAATGATTTTAAAGCTTGTGTCAATTAACTTTAATAGTATCAAATGTTTTATAAACAAACCTACAACATAATGTTTACATAGAGAAGCATTTTATAATGTAAAATATCGAAGAGCTTTATCCAGAAAATTATACTCAGGTGACCTTTTTTGACTAGTAGTAAGCCGTGAGAACTCGTGACTTATGTTCTCGCTAGATAACGTGTCGCACTGTTCATGTCGCTGCAGATGCTCCGCGAAGGTGGGCTTAGCCCTATTTCTCTTTAACACAAAGTTAATTATGCGGGATCGCGTTGAACTATATTTATTCTGCGTTATAGCCTGGGAGGTCGCATGCACAATTGGTATCCTCTTAACTTCGGACTCTCCGAGGTCTGAATCCAGGGTGGAGATTTCACCGCAGCTACAGTAGGTAACGCTGCTGCGCGCTGAATATGAAACATTTCCGTACGCTTCGTCGTCACACGTATGGTATTCGGGACAAGGTGTGCGCTCGCTCTGTGCAACCATATGGTCAGAAACAGCATAAGGTATGCACTTGGACTCCAGATATAAGAGCGGCTCGTCTACGGCTTCCTCGGCTGTGGGTGTCGGACTGGAGCATCGGTTATCCGCCAACGCTGTCTTTCGCACCTGATGTAGTCTTTGCTCGCGGTGAAGCTGGCATCTCTCGTGTCTCTCCTTCTCCAAGCGAGATATGGTTTCTAGACTCTCAATAAACAAGTTCAAGTCGCGCCGTCCAAAGCAGGCTGCATTTAATGTGACGGTGGTGGACATTGACGAAACATCCTTTAAATTCACGTTCAGAAACTGTGTGCAGGTTAGTGCTGACATACTGATCAGATGTTTTACAATGCTGATTGCAGAGACACTCTTGTCGGTAGGATAGTCTTTTAAAAACTGATACTGTTTCTCAGCGCCCATGTCTTATTTATATGTAACAGGTAGTCAAGTAATTTCTCTCATTCCGCTGTTTTTATGACTGCTTACCTGAAACACAAAAATGTGTTACAGGTAGCAGTTACGGGGGAGCAAATACATTAACACATTTCATTTCTGTAATTTCTTTAATCCCGTTTTAATGATAGGTTTTCCCTAATCCATGCGAGCCCTAGTGGTTCTACGCATAAATAAAATGCGGCACACCTGGTATTAACGCAAATGGACACAGCTGGTGCACCTACTAAATCTAAAAGAAGAAGAAATACGAGCAAAAGTAATTAATTGTAAACTAATATTGGCATACCGCCACAAATTTCATAACATTACGGCAATTATTTATCGCTCAATGACATTTTCAGTACTACAAAGCAGCTAACCAGCTTAAAAATCGTTTCTTGGAGTAACCTTGTCTTTATAGATCGCAAAATAATTAAAGGAGTTCATTTAAGATTGAGTTCACCCCGGTATAACCAAAAACTTAGCATTAACGCTTATAACTTGAAAATGTACTTCGAAACGTGACTTTATAAAACTGCACATTATACACCAATAGTAGCAGCAAACATGCTAAAAATTAAAAAAAAAGCCTCTCTAATCATTTCTATACCACGTATTCGTAAGATAAAAGAGTATACCAAAGACATTATTCTAATAACACGCCTAAAACTTTCAAACATACTAACATTTTATCGATATCCCCCAAAAATATGTTTGAATTTAGAGATATGCTTGCCCTAATAATGTTGTTTAAGGAATCATTTTCCCACGTTGCGAATCTATGTAGCCAACAACAATCCATTTTTGTTAATAAATAATATCTATAACGTAGGATATAGCATTTATTTCTTTAACATATATTAAGTTACGAGTTAACTGAAGGGATTCGTATAGGACACATTTGTTCAACAAAATTAAGCGTTCAGTGCTCTGGTTGTGCGACCATTAAGTTATTTTTAGAGAGCTAGGTGCCAGAAACCACACCCGCTGTCGCCGTATAGTAGAGTCCCTGCAGCGCCTCCTGAAGAGCCCGTTCACAAGCCAGAGTAGATGTGAATCCGCCGGCGTTCTCCTGCGGTGTTTCCGCTCGTATGTGGGCTATATAGCCCCTGGACACGATCTCAACAGTTGGCGGCATGGCAGGACCTTCACTCAAAGCAATTAGTGGCTCGTATACGAAGAGGGGTCCCTCCTCCGACTTGGGAACGGGCAGCAGGCTGGGATCAGCCGTCTGTCCGAACTTGATGCCCGTGGAGAACTCGTTGGCGGGCTTCGGCGGTGGAAGCTGCTTCTCCTCCTCGCGCTGCTTTTCCGCTTTTTCGGCGAACTCGGTGACAATTTGGGCGGCATCCTTGCCGCTGTACATCAGCTCCTCGATCAGCGCCTGCTTGTCGCGGGCCTTCTTTTTCTTGTGCTCATTCTCCAGTTCGTCCAACTCTTTCCTACGCGCCTCCTCCTGCACTTTCTCCAGCTCCAGCATCTCCTCCAACGCGTACTCATCGCGGCCCACGCGGGTTTTATTCCGCTGGATGACCTCACGGTTATCCCGCTTATAGGCCTCAATCCGCTTATTTGTTTCGATGATCTCGATGTTGTTGCACAGGTTGTACACAATGTCCTCGATCTCCTCCAGATAGTCATTGTACTCCGCTAGGGAGGCAAAGTCCTCCTCGCGTTTATTGTAGTCGCGCAGAATTCGCCTACGAATGTCCACCTCCTTCTCCACCATTGGGTCTTCAAAAAGCTGCACGCGGAAGTTGTTACGCCGCAGGGGCACCATGCACTCCGGACAGGCGCCGGATCCTTTGAGGAACAGCAAGTCCACGCAGGATTCGCATAGAGTGTGGCCGCAAACGTTGACCATCAGCTTGAGCGATGGATTCCGGTATTTGGTGGTCTTGCACCGCGGGCACGCCTGGTCGTCCATCGCGTCGGCGGTTTACCTATCCTACTGTGCGGTTAAAATCCGTAAATAAAAACTCTTTGCCGGCCAATGTTTTCGATAAATTATTATTGGTTGCATTCCCTAATGTGACCATGCCTTGTTAGCGGTATCGGCTCACATTTAATTCACATCTAGCGCAGACACGAACCTCCCAGCTGCCAAGCATAGCGTTGCCAGACATTGAGAATGATTTACAATAGCCGTTACAAGCTCAAAAGTTTTGAAATCGAAATTTAATGAAATGGATGCTTGAGGATAAGGAATCATTTGATTTGAAGCCATTGAGTAACCCAATACTGTGCAAAAAATCAAAACCCACACATTTCTTTTAACATTTTATTTCAAACAGCATACGCGGTAGTTGTTCACATTAAGAGTAAAGTTTAAATATGGTTTCTTTAAAGATACACGCACTTTTATGTCATACGTATTTTGATATATGTGTTCTGAGTGTATATGCATTAAATAATTCAATAATTTACATTAACCAAATCATCCCCAGCCAGGTGCACCGCCAGCCTTTGGGCAAGCGACCCGAGAGCAGGGATTTGATTTACATTTGTTTTAGCTGCGTACTCAAATTTACAATTAAATACATTCAATAAACAGTAGTAGTGACATCATATACACCTCCTTTATATGCAGTACATATTTGTTTGCGTAGATAAAAGCATTGACAAGCAGTTGATCAAAGTGACCCATCAATTTTGGGTGTTAGTTGCATGCGTAATACTTGAGAGAAGGATTGAGTGGGTGAGTGGGGCGATTGTGTTAGGGTGGGTGCGTTATAAAAGCACTGTTGCAATACGAGGCGTACTCCTAATATATTTAGACTAACTTATGCGCTACGAAGAGGACCTACTCGATTTATACAGATTGATTTAGGCGAATATATATTCAAAGGTGTGGTTAGGGGGAGGAAAGAATATATGTAGAGACAGAACCTAAAAAGAATCGAAGGCGTCTTGTCTTTGTATAGGTTCTCAACAAATTTGTCGATTCAATTAGAAATCGAATCACTGTAAATATCACAATTTAGTTAACACATATACAATTATAATTGTAATAACTAAAATAAATGTACGTAAGCTGTCGTCATTAACAATAGAAACTACCAGTAATTACAGCAGCTGCATTTGCAGGCTGCAGCCTATGTCGCGTATGGATGGGGATGTGTGGAGATCCAGCCACCTAGCCCTGCAACGCGGTGACCTCCTCCTCCAGTTCGGCGTCCACCTCGTCGATCTTGGATCCGGTGCACCCCCTGCACTTGCAGCAGATGATGCAGGGCGCAGCCAAAAGCAGCAGCGGCGAAGCCACCAGCAGCAGGATTCCGAAGCCGGCGAAGATCCCGATCACTTGGGCGCGATGCCAGACCACCGAGGCCCTGGAGTGCCCCAGCTTGTTCTTGCACGGTCCCTTGTCGTAGTGCCGCAGCAGGAAGTCATCCTGCAGGAATACTTGTGAGTATTTGTGAATAATTTGTGAAATTCAAGGGACTTACATCCAAACTGGCCAGGCAGTACCAGCAGAAGACGTGCTTGCAGCGCTTGCACATCATCTGGGCGCAGCCCTCGTCCTTTTCGATGGGCACCGCACACATGGGGCAGCACTTGATCAGTTCGTTGTCGAACGGTATGCCAATGTCGTCCTGGCCATCGGCAATCAGGCGCCGTCCGAACTCCTCGCAGCTTATGTTCGGATGGTACTGCAAAGCGGAAGAGATTATTGTAAACTAGAAACAACTAAACAAGCACAAAAATCCGATCAGCTACATGGGTGTGTATTATTTGTTTATCGAAATGATTGGTAATATTGTTTTTAATATATTTATGTAAATGTTTAAACTTTAAAATTTTCTAATTCAATGATATAGAACAAAAGAACAAAAATAATCCATTATATGTTCCATGTTTATGGCAGGAAACAGGAACAACGGCACACACTTACCGCCTTTTTGCAGAGGCCGCAGAATTCGTCCTTGCAGGAGGGACAGTGAACGGACACCGAGAGCACGGCGGCTATGTTTCCGGCCGCGGCACCTGTGCTTCCGCTTCCGGCAGCCTCCTGCTGGGGACTGTAGCTCTGCGAGGTCGACGGCGACTCGTCCATTTGGCAAATGGCGCTGGACTGGCCGGGCTGTGCTGCTGCACCCACCGTGCAGATGGTCTCGCAGCCAGCCCGTGGACACCAGGTGCGCGTCTTGTCCAACTCGATTTCTGAATGAAAGTGTAAAATGTTTAAAAGGTCTCCTAGGCAACTGTTTGGGCAAGGACTCACCTCGATTTAGGCGATAGCGATGGTGCTTCTTCAGCAGATTCGTTGTGGTTAGGTTCGCTATCTCGGGCAGGGAAATGGCGCCCTGGGTCGGGCACTTGGCGTCCGGACAGGAGATCTCGTAGGCGCCCTCGGAAATCTCGAACTCCACGTAGGCGCGCATGCACTGCAAGTAAATAGAAGCAGGCGAGGAATTAGCTAAACAATTTGCACGTCTTAAGCCTAATCGAAATTAAGCCGGGAAAATATATCTTTATATAGTACATATATGAGCTCTAGCTCACTCCCACCCTTTTTGGCCAGGGAAAAGTTTGTCAGGGCATTTAGCAAGTTTGGCTGGCATAGTTTCGGCCAGGAAAACCGCATGGCCCACCACAGGGCTGCGGCTGTCGGAATTATTTCATTTTCACTCGCACACAAAAGTTGCCGCCTGTGCGGAAGCTTTTATAAATAAAGATTTAAAAGTTTTCCCTTCCTTCATGGCACATTAAAGTAATGGAATTGCAAACGGAACCAAAGGAAATACTCAAATGCTTCGACACCAACCATATTTTCCCTTTTCGGCCACGCCAGCAGCAAATGAAAGCCGGGCAAAAACGCTTTTGGAGAAAAGTTTCCGAGTCCGGAGCACAAAAAAGTGTCTCCTGCGGCCAACTCCCCTCCTTTTGGCCAACTTTCTGTTTAGCCGTAAATAATTAAAAGTGAATTTCTCCTTTCTCTGGACGGCTCGGCTCTTCCTCGAATTTGGGCTACTGGCAACTTTCTGTTTGCTTACTGCAATAATGAAACTAGATATTCCGCTCAAATGAAAGTTTTCATTAAAGCAACTGCATAAAGCACTTTGCAAAATTTGTGCGCACCTAAGCGAATTGGAAATTATTACATTTCTGAAGGGTTAAGTTGCACAAGTTTGTTGTTCTACGCTTGCAAGTTGGTTGCATTGGGGAACCAATACAAATAGCAGTGCTTTAAGAACGCATTTTTCATATCCAGGTCTAATATAACGTTTTACTAAAAAAAAAGGGCATTATCTAGCTTTAGAAGTTATTTCTCAAACATATGCAGTGCAGTTTTTCAGTGTGCACACTATTCCCCACCCAGCTCCGCGTAATCCCAGCGCTGAAGGCTTCACCTGGCCATCAGTCAGTCGGGCCACAGCAGCCACAGCCTCCGGATTTGCGATGCGCGGTAAAGGGAGCTGGGAACTCGGCACTGGGAACTGGGAAAGGTGGAAAGTGGGAGCGGCATGATGATACCGTTTGGCCAGATGGCCGTTTGCCAGCTGGTGCCACAATTTAGTGGCCTGCAGCCTGGATTGTGGTGCTGCTGAGAGCTACTGGCACATCCCCTCCACCGCGTTCCTTTGAGGGCACTCTGTGTACTTTTCGATTTATCGGGACTACAAATACGGGCGGGGATTATGGCTTTGGCACACAAATTTATTGATAATACGTCGGGCGGCGAAGGGCTTAATTAAATTCTTGAAAATCAATACCAAAGAATTTCATTTCGCACCGCTTCGCAGGGCGGCCAAAGTGACAGGCAGATGGAAAGCTGTTGTTGTCGAGCAAATGTATGTCGGCTATGACCACATACAACATTTATGAGACCAGCAGCACAGGCAGCACTCGATTGAAAAGACAACTTTTCCGCTCCCAGGCAGCAAATGGCTACCATGGCAACCTTTGTGGCCCAAAATTGGGCGGCAGGCCAATTAAAAAACCGACTGCCGCAACAAGATTACAAGCACAGCGAGACTCTTGGGCTTGTGTATAAATTAGTATTAATAATGCCAGTTGGCGAATGTTCAGGGTCGTGAAATATGGAGCACTCCTCCAGGCGCAGGAGGGGCGCAGAAAGTTCGCATTTAATATGCGAATTTATTTTATTTTATCAGCTGCAGCTCGCAGGAGAAGACAGATGACTCGGTTGCCATAAACATTTCCATAGTTATTGCTGAATAATTCTGATATATGGCTGCTGTTTATATTCTCCTTGAACTGCTCTTTTCCCCCCTGGGCGCTCTTTCCTGGAATAATGGAATGCTCAAATGAAACGTCTGATTTTGTTTGCTTTGTCTAAGGATTTTCTCTTTGAATGCAGAAGTTTCGTTTTAAATTATTTACGCTTCGAAGCTACTCAATCAAAGCAAAGCATTGGCTGTAAAAAATTATAAGAAAACAAGATGGAAGAAACTGGTATCGGTATATCAGTTCAAAATGAAATGTGAGTAGATCATAATCTTTAAAACTGAACAACGAATGGCCCACATCTAGAAATCAATAACAAATTCACTTTAAAATAAGCTGTAATAAATTAATAATTAATGGCCTTCGGCTTCACCAAACGAAACCCATTCTTAGCATACTTTTCTGCGCACAGCCAGGAAATTGCGAGAAATTGGAAAGACGTCGTGCATGAAGAGCTTAATGAAAGGCGCAGACCCGAAACCCAGGAGCTCAGATACACACACCAACTATCCCGTGTAATCCTGGCCAGCAGATATTGCCAATTACACACACGCTCGCCCGGAATGAAAGCGAGCAACTGGCGCCGCGAAAGCCGCGAATCTGCCAGCTTTAATCTAACTCATTAGCAGCGACACTTTAATTAATGTGGCAGCTTGTCCTTGGCGGAGTCCTGCGTCGCACGTCCTGAGATGACAGGATCGCTGACCGGCAAATGAATTGCTGTGACAACGTGCACAAGACGCGTCATAAATGCAAATTTATGGCAAATGATTACATTAATGTCCTGGCGCCCTGGTCCATCGCCACCATAAACTTTTAATGCCGCATTCTGATTTAATTAGCCTGATTTACACGAGCAGCGGGGCCGGGGACGTGTTGAATGCCAATTAGCCGTGGATGCACAGAAATAAATAGCTCATTAAATGAGTCGCTGATTTGATGCGGTAGAAAACGATTCACCTTGTAGATATAGTCATAGTGAGGATCCTTGCAAAATAAGTCGTTAATTCTATTAATTAAACTTCTAGAGGAAGAGTCTTCTGAGTTCTAGGTGTGTTTTCTGGCAGTGTGGCTGGGTCGGGAGCGTCTTGAATCAACGTCAGATGTGTGGCGTGATCTGTTTATAGTTTCCAGCCAAGTTGGCATTAAGTCAATCCCATCACAAAGGAGCAGCACAACATTGTCGGCGTCCAGGATATTAGACGCGGGCAGTAACCCAATCCGCTTGGCAGTAAACTTGTTGTTCTGCCTGGCTTGCTACATAATATTGCGAGTGTTTGTGTGACAGCAGAGGGAGGAAGTGGGCGTAAGTAGTGTATAGTACGAGTATATGGGGTTTGCTTTTAGAATTCAGCATGCGGCGGTGGGGATAAACATTGGAAATTTAATGATGGTCCCGTCAATTGAAATGCAAGCGCAACAAGCGACGGGGCAGCAACAGATATAAAGATAGTAGATAGTCGTGCAGATAGAACGAGGACAGCAGTGACAGCTCACACAACTCGGGGGTAGTGACGCACTTTAGATGCTCTATATGAAAATACTAAGAATATCCTTACCAAAGGAAAAAGAAGCTACCGTTTGACAAGGATACTGTTTATCCAACTTGTTAGTATAAGAAAGAGCTTCCACTGATTGATTGGAAACCAGACACTTGATACCCTATAATCCAGGAATAGCAGCCATTGTTAGACCTCCCAACGATGGCCGTAAATAATGAGGTGCCTCTGCCCTGACCCTGAACTCTCCCTGTTTTGCTGGGACATGTCCTGCGCCCTGGGCACATCGAGTGAAACCCATTTGTATTGGGAATCGTCATAAAAGCAGGCAGCCAGCTCGCAACCGAACTGAGATCCTGCATATCCACCTGCTCCTTTTTGGCAGCCCTGCTTCGCTGTTTGTGTGTAGAATTGAATTTAAATTGCATGTCCAAGTTCCACTTCCGTTTCCGCTCCCCTTTGCACTGGAGCATTGAATTTCAATTGATTGGAAACGCTCGGGCATGACTCTAGTGTCTAGTGCCAGACCCTGATAATGCCAGCAACTATTTTGATAACACAAAATAAAGGGGAGAAGAACTGGGGAGGCAGAGTTTAAATTCGAGACCGACGTCTCAGTTAAGCGGATTTGGCTAAATCCTCTTTCATCTCCTTTTCGGTCTATTTTTGCGGCCAAAAAAATGAATTAAATTATGCTAAGAACTTGAAAGCGGGCATAGGGAATTTGGCCAAGTTTATGTTTCATTTCGGTGCAAATACTTTTAGGGAATTACTGAAAAAGCCTGAAAAAGCCAACGCCGATACAAGGCTGAAAACACCTGCTATCAGCGGTGGCAGAGGCAACATCGTTTTTCATTTCCGGTCTAGACACCAAATACAAATTCAACTGGCTTATTCAAATGCAATTTGGGATTGCTCTGCTGACCGGACGGTCGGCCAGTCGACAAAATGAAATGATGGCTTTTAATAGACTGATTTCCCAGCATTTCCAGCTGCATACTGCATATTTTATCTGCAGCTGTCAGGCACGGCAAACATCAAGAGTTTTGGAATTCTTTTAAGCGCTTTTAACACGCCACATTACTTCATGGCCTCTGGCTTGAATGGCCGATATTGGATGGCCATTTAATTTCAATTTCGTGCTGCTGAATTAATTTACAGTCTCCGATGGCGAATGCCAGCCACTTCATGTGAATGGAAATTCGATTCGGATAAGAGCTGGCCTTTTTAGTTTTACACATTTAGCATGATTGCACCATTTACTGCAATGCTGGCAGAAAGTGTACAATTTGTATATTGTTTTCAAGGAACAAATGTATACAGAATTTACGTAGAAATACAAATAATTGGTACTATTGAAGTACGGACTGCCATGATTGCAAATTGTTGCTTTCACTTTATCAGTTGTATCGTAATATTTTGAATGCCATGAAGGCAGCATGCTAATTTATAAGAACTGTTTGCAGGCCATGGATGAGTGGCACTTGAGTTGGTCAAATGGCACATGTTGTCTACACCATGCAGAGTATTTATTCAGCTATATTTTTGTACATAATTTAAGAATTTTCATTTCACATATGTTATTTCAAGCTTTTCGTGCAATAAGAGCAGTGGAATGTGAACTAGTCACGTATTGACTTGCCACCTCGAATGGAATTTCATATCCCGGCATCCTGCGAGTGCCCAAATTTATATGGCGCACTCGACGGCTCGCGTAAATAATTCAAATTCACAGGTGAACGCGTTTTTTTGACAACTCGCGAAATGAGGAAAATATGCTGCTGCAACGGCATCCGCGTGTAAAATGGCGTAAAATGTGTAAATGCAATTTGGCAACGTTAAAGGCGCTGATGTCATCGCAAATTGAATCAAAATTCAATTTGACAGCGTGTATGCAATTTGATGCGCGTTTTTTATTTTCGCGTCGCAACGAAGTTTGGCACCCTCCTTAGTCAAGTTAGTCAATTAAAATTGAAAGAAGGGAAGCAGCTGAATAACGCAATTCACACTTGCACTTGCACAAATGCCGGCAAGTGTCGGCAAAAGCCGTCGAAAGTTTTTCAATTTCGGCGAGCGGAGGGCGAAAGTCAAATATCTGAGTGGTGTAAATGATATATAGTTCCACATCCACATCCTTGCAGTTACATTGTACCGCTCTGGGGGAAAACTCTCTATTTGCACAGATCTCCCGGCAGGATGAGGGTGGAATGGAAATCCTACTGCATTTTTCAGTTGGATTCGACAAAGTCTAAACTTTTGGCTGTCCCACTATAAAATACCGAACAGCATCTAGCATCCAGCATCCCGGGCAACAAAAAGTATGTATAAATATTGAAAGAAGTCGTAAAGAAAATGGCAAGTAGCAGTGGCAGTGGCGGTTTCCATTCGAGGAGCAACTTTTGTTGCGTTTCCACAGCCGAGGGGCAAAGTTTTCAGCTTGTTTGCAACTTGTTTCGCCCGAGCAGAAAGCAAACTGTGTTGCTTGTCATCAAATATGAGCCAGCAGTATGAATATCCCCGTACAAGTTTCGGGTATTGCACTTCTGAATGCTGGAATTCAGCTGATAAACCAATGCCTTTATGCTATCGCAGGCAGAGCAGCCAAGAGTTTCGGCATCTTGTTGGCCCAAAGAGCCTGTAACACAATGCCAGCCAGATACCACAAACCATTCAGCTCAACTACAATACCCACGTTAACCACGTTCCTTGCTACATTTTGTTTAAGCCCGGTCAGCGGAATTTCAGTTCCAATCAGAGCCTGCGGCAACGTCAGCATTCGGCGTAACTGGGCCACCAAAGGCTAAACTACCGACATCCACAAAACAAACATCGCCAGTGACTTTCCGACATATCACTGATGATATTCCCTGACTTTTGAACATCAGTTGCAGCGGGAGTAACTTTGATAGAACATGACTTTTTAAGAGTCAAGATAGTTTGTTGAAATGTGTGCGTATATTGTCAGATTTAATATAACTACAACCCAAATATCAAATCAATTTTCTTTAAAAGCCTGCATGTAAAAACCATTAAATGATTTCCTTTGACCATATAAAAGCAAAAAAGAGGAATCAAAGTAACTTTCTGCATAGCTACAATAAGAAGCAAAAAACATTTCTGCTGAATGCCATAATTGAGTTGAAAGTCAATGGAAATGGAGAAAGAACATTCACAAAGTTCAAGGCAACACAGAACATTTTCAGGTCGAACTTGACTTCATTTTCCCCGACAAAACCCCGACTTCTGATCGAAACAAATCCATGCAGCAATCAAGGCAGTTTAAAGCCCGTTGGCCTGGCCAACTGCCATACGCAAATGGCTGCGAGTGCCAGCGACCACAGGCCACTCATTAAGTGGCCAAAGCATTTGGGCCTGCCCGGATGGCTTTTAGCCAGAATGCCTGGCCAACCCGGCCAACCCAACCGGCCATTCGCAATTGAGCAATCTAAGCTGACCGGCGATTACAAGGAGCGGGCACTGCATTGCCCCGCATTACACCGACCACTGCAGCTGTCCACTTCCGCAGCGATAAACCGGACACTTCCGTTCCGTTCCGGGCAGAGTAGATATACATACACATATACAATTGCACAATCGCACAACAGAGGACTGGCGACAGGACACAAGTGCTGCGGACAGGAGTGACCCTTGACCCTCGGCTGGGCACAGTCAGTGCGCAATTTTACTGCCAATTTGCTGCATTAATCGCTCGACAAGCCGAACAAAGAGCAAGCAAACATTTGCCAGCCAATTTGCTACGAGCCCCAAATTCCAATTTCAATTTCCATGTCTCTCCCCCGAACCAGCGAACAGAGAAACAATTCATTATTGACGCACACATTTGCATACCAAATGAGTACAGCAACCGAAAGAAAAACAAAAGAAAGTAAAAAAGAAAGCCCCAAAAGTAACGCTCCAAATTCTCAAACGGATTTGGCCAATTTTCCACACGTTAGCCTAATGCTTGCGGTCGAAGTACACTTTAATTTTGGCCCAGAGAAACGCGCTTACAGAGCAAGAGAGCAGCAGAGCAACAACTGATGGAAACTGAGAATCCGGAAATGACGCGCTGGGCGGCGGGGAAAGTGGCTGACCCGACCGGAAATTGCTTTCGCCGCCTCTTAGCCACTCTTTCGCCTCCCCAGAGTGCTTTTGCACTTCTGCTTTTCGGCGGAGAGCGGCATCCAAACGTCAACAAGTTCATAACCAAATCTGAAAGGGCGAAACTTCGCACTCAGCAAAATTGCATTATGTAGGATACACATTTCTTCACGATTGCCATGAGCGGAAAACATGGTTTACAAAGAAACACTTGAGAAATAGAAATCAGAATATATATGTTAAATATATGTCGGTAATAACTATTGTAATTACTATTATTATTATTTTTGCTTTTACTACGAAAACTAAGCTAAATGGTGTTATAGGAAAGCGCAAATGTGTTATTACACACTGTAATATTTCCCAGTGCAGGGGAACCACTCCACCCACTCATTTCAGCCATAGTTACAGCCCATTTCAAGAGCTCTTCTCGCGCGCCTCTCCAGCCATAAACATTTACATTTTACAAGTATTTTTTTCTGACAGATACAGTGCGCGAAAAAGGGGGGTGGTTGGCGTGCAGCGGGCAGAGGTGTTAGAGGTCACCCTCCCACATTGGTTTGCATGCCAGTCACGTGCTCCCCTTTGCTTTGGCTTTTTATTTTTATTTGTTTTCTCGCTTTGCTTCGAAATGCTAAAATGTTGACTGCAATTACAAGGCGAGGAGACCCCAGCGAATCTTTGGCCCGCTTTCCCGGGGCGAATGTCTTCGTTTGAGGCACTCTTCTTCGCTGGCAGTCATAAATTTTCACTGGCTTTTCACTGGAATACCCCAACATGGCAAAGGCTGCGGATTGCGGGAAAAGTCTGAACAATGGGGCGCCAATTTCTGTCGGGAGTAAATCTAAATGAAATCATTTCGGTCCTTGTTTCTCATAAATTCCTAAATCAAATGCGAAATTAAGGGAGGCCAAGGACAATAAAGTTTGATCCTGTTGTCCTGCGTCCTTCGAGAGATTCCAATTGAGCTGCCAAGTAAATTTACTTTAATTTCAAATGAGCTTTAATCGCCCCATTCCCTGTTCCAAATTGCTGCTGTATTTTTTACATGTTTGTGTATAAAATAAACTCCGCCCTTCGCGTCTCGTTCACACTTCACGCGTACCCTCTCGTTTTTTGGACTGCATCTTCCCTTTGAATTTTGAGTACTTGATAGCAATTTGTTGTCGAGCATTTTAATTGCTCGCGTGTTGTTTCGCTTGGCTTTTCCCTTTGAATGCTCCTGCCTCGTGTAGCCCCACCGCAGACGGTGGTTCCCCCTTCTCCCAGCCACTTCAGTGTAAATTCCATTCACACATGTGCGCTATATAGCACATATAGCGCATATAGCACATATAACGTATACGCAGCGTTTATGGTACAGTCAGGTGGCTGTTCTTGTTTCAGGCTGGCTTTTCCGTGTTAATTTACTTTTCAGCTCGTGGCCATCGGAAAGGCAGCAGGAACAGCAGCCGAGCAGCTCAATTAACACAAAAAGGAAACCGAAACAGAGAACGGCAGTGGGAATGCGAATGGGAATGAGAGAGTCCTGCAGCATCCGGTAATGAAAGGAGCTCCACCACACGGCAACAAACAAATTGCAAAATGAGGCTCTTCCCTGCAGGAGCGAAATGTGAGTTAAACAAATAGAAGGCGCCCTCAAACCCAAGAAAAGGACTTTCAAAGCATGTGACACATGAACGCAGCAGGGGATACTGCAATGGAGAGCTTCTTCAAAAACCAAGAACATATCAGAAACTCTTCGAAATATTCGATTTGCCCCTGGTATTTACTGTCAATGCATTGCCTTCTTTGGGGCCACTGGGGCATCTTTTACCTGTGTCCAAGTCGCCATCCAAATGCGCTGCAGGAGACATGGAATCCAGGCCAGACGACGTCTGTGTCTGGCTCCCTTTGTCCGCATCTCCTGACCCACTGTCCGAGGACCTCGCTTTATTTTAAATCTATTACACACACTAATGAGAGATGGCACACAAACTAATGCACACAGAATCCGCAGGACACCCAACCACTTTGGCCCCTGCTCCACCGAGGTGGCCCATCAAATGGCAGAGTTTAAACCTCATCGCTGGTGCATAAATTTCTACCAGTTTAGTGCTCCTCCAGCGTCACTCCCGCGTCATCAGGATGCGTTGCCGTCCATTCGAGCATGTTTAATAAGCGTCGCCATTTTTCATGCGCAGTCAGCGGAGGAGCAGCTCGCCTCCACCCACCTCCTCTCCAACTCCGGGGTGCAGCATGCAGATGGATGGGTTGGCCGGGGCAACCATGAGAACTATGAGTGCCACGTGAAGAGTTTGCTCTTAGCAAGCCAGTTGCAAAATATTTGAACTGCACAACGAGCGTTCAGCGAAAAAATGGCAACCACTAACCGCAGAAATTGTGGAAACCGGATGTCGAAGCATGGTGGCATACAGGCTGTACTTAATGTACAAGTAAAACGAACTGAAATAAACTAGATATATACTATAAATTATATAAGTGGCTCAATATAATCTTTCCTTTAGGATTGAGATAATTGGAACTAAAACTCCACTTTATCCAGGCGGATCATAAAGTACGCGAAACATGCACTTCAATTTCCGACATCTGCGATAGGAATTAATGGCGAGGCGACGAATGCAAGGCTTCCAGCAAAGCCCAATAAAGATATGAATCTCTGGCGAAACTTTCCTTAGGGAGCAGGGAGCAGCGACTCAGCTCAATTTATATAGCATTTATCATCCATTTGGCTTGGGTGTATGCGCCCCAGACTAAACGTGAATTATGATGATGCTGCATAAGAGCGACACAGCGTTTCATAGTGGAATAACATTTTTTCTCCGAGGATTGTGCTGTTCTGGCCATTTTGTTGATGTCTGACTGGTATTTTTCCTGCTGCTGCTTCTGTTTTTTCTGTTTCTTCTATGCATATATATATGTATATGTATACATATGTGTGTGTACCAAGAGCGGAAAATTTGTCAACTCAGTGAATCGTAAATGTTATATGGAGCGAGACGCGCACGTGGAGGTGGAGATAGAGGCGGAGATGGAGGTGGGAAGAGACAAGAGCACTGGGTAAACAAATGAAAATACTGTTTGCATTGAAATTTCGTTCGTTTGGTTTTCAATTAGGCGAATGCGCCCACCACTGCGTATGAGCAATGTTTGGCAATAATTTGCGGCTTAGGAAAGCAGGAAAAAGAAGGCAAGCCACAAGAGCAAACAAGAGCAAACTGGGAGCCACACACTGCCACTGGCTGGCAGCAGTTTAGTTTAAGGTTGACAAATGGCCTCGGCCAGGACACGAAGACATGGCAGTACATCTGTAGCCATTAGACACGTAGCCGGAAGATCCTGGCATCGGGGGCGTGGTCCTCACGTCCTTCCGGCGGGCATGTCCTCCGTCAGGTGTGCAGGTGGGAGTGTGTGTAATAAATTTCACCTGCACACAAGTTGAGCACCAAGCGGAGCAACAACAAAATCGAGAAAATGAAGCTCGCTTATTTAGTGCCTTTGTCTAGTGTTGCCGAAAGTTTATTTAGCCTTTTAGTGCACTGCGAGAAAGGAATAGCTAAAGCCTGGTCTGAGTGTTTTTTTACGACTCCATGAAATACATCTGTTGAAAATATACTTGAATTTCCCGTATTTTTTATGTATTTCGGCATTTACGGGTTCGTTTTAGATCCGCCATCTGCCAAGTATTCCAATCTATTTCCCTTTTCTCTCGGTGCACCTTCTTTCTTTCAGTTTCTTGCAATTCAGTTCTTACGTGTGAATTTCGCCTAATTTATTTATGCTCAAGAAAGAATTATTCCCGGCGCCAGATACATGAAATTAGATTCACTGGCAGCTAAACATATATAAATTCTTTGTGCCTTTAATGTCTGCTGTTCCTGCTGCACTTTCGCAATCATTTACTTAATTATTTAAAATGCTCCATGCAATTTGTGCCAGCTCCTCCCCGCCCTCCGCCCTCAAGACAAATGCAATTTGTTTATGGCAAAGTGAAGTAAAGTAAAGGCAGCAGGAGTCCCGGAGCCTGGGGATGCGGCTTTTGTGAGCACGAAAGCAGGGCGATGGAGCAGCGCGTCCAAGGCGTCCAGGATACGCAGCGAATTTTGCTGAAACTACTTTGAAGCGGCGAAAATGGTAGGAAGTGCTGAGCCAGCCAGCCAGTCAGCCAGCCAGGATCTGAGATGAGTCACCTTGCTGCCTTAACCCCTTGCTGACTACTTCCTTCCATATTTCCGCTTCTCCAGCAAATTGCCATGCAAATTGCGGGAATAAATGAGGCTGATGTTGCTGCTGATGCAGATGCAGATGCATTTGATGATGTGGATTAGCTTTGCAAATGCAGCTTAATATTCTCCTTTAGCTGATGCTGAAAAACATCGTTAGCTGCAGGGCCAGAAAAATGAGGAGTTTCCTTCTTAAAGAGAATAAAGAGTGAAATCAACTAAAGTAAATACGATTTCACAGACGATACACAAAAGACTAAGTAAATCAAATAATTCATTTTGTAGCCAAGAAAATGCGTATAGATTTCATGTATATACAACTAAATCCCATGTTTTTGTGTTTTAATAGCTCGACAATCAAAAAATCGTTATTGCCTCAATCGAACTCTAGCCTCTTTGCTAAATTCCACAAAATTCGAAGAGATTACCAACTAAATAACTCAACCAGGCAGGCCAAATGGTTTGGGTTTGTACAAGAATTGAAACAGAACACACTGCAGCATGTGCAAACTTAATCTATAAACGTAAAGTTATCAAATATATGAAAATACATTTGGCTTTTCCGATTATTTATGCCCAACATTCAGCTTTGGGTTAAGCTGCCAGCCAGCAACTCGCTTCTCACACCTGCAAAATACTGCGTCTGCCTGTGCGTCATTTTTCAATTTTCCCCGCTGGTGCACCTGGAATAAGGAAAAGACGAGAAAAACTGGGCGAGAACACGGAGGAGAATATCCTAATAAGAAAGCTAACATATGCAGCTGAATGTGTGCGAGTGTGTGCGTGGGCGCAATCAATAAGATGAGGAGTGGGAAAACCACGAGGAAAGCCTTCTGCGGCTTAGAGGAATTTTCCCATTCCCATTCCCATTTTATGTCTGCTGCGGGCGAATAAAATCACAATCTTATCTGAGGCATGTGGCACAATAATCGTAGCAAAGCCAAAGCTAGAAATATTCGAAACGCCCAACAAAGCCCAAAAGTTCATCTTCTTTCATATTTAATGGTAATTGGTTGCTATCAGTTGAAAATTCGGAGTCGAGTTGTACTAACTGGTATTTGGTTTCGCCGTTCGCTTTAAGCAAACTGCGGCCGAAAAACTTCTGGCCAACAATATGTTTAACAGCTTTCTGGGCTTCAGAACAAATTTCGCTCAACCGAAAAGTGAACATGCAAACAGACATAATCCCCTGTTGGCCAACTATTTCATTTGTGCAACACCACAATTAGTGAATCTGATTTTTGCAAACACTATCCTTAAGCTTTCTGGTTTAAGAGAGAAATTTCTGCTTTCGAAATTAAAGTATATGTCCCTATTAAGTAACTTTGAAAATGCAAAAATGGACCTACCTCGATGCAGAACTGGCAGCCGCACTGCTGGAGCGCCATGGCCTCGCCCACGTCCTCCACATCGATGAGGCACAGCTTGCAGGTGAAGCTCTGGAAGGCGGTGGTGGGCGTGGCCGGGGTGCCCACCGAAGGCGTGACATCGGCGGAGGCCAGCATCTCCCGTCGCTTGAGTGCAATGCCATCCCGAACGCAGCAGGCCTGCGCCGCTTGATTCGCACTGGCCATGGAGAGCAGGGAGGTGACGGTCAGTGGATATGCATGATTGGTACCAAAGGGCCCCAGTTCGCCGCTCCCAGGTGTCTCAGTAGGCGTGGTCGCGGGCGTCGACGTGGAGTGCTGCAGTTCCTGATTCAGATTATTGGCGGAGCTGGAGTGCAAGGTGGCCGTGGTCACGTTGGACGGCGGACTGGGACTGGTCGAGTTGGCAGTTGCTCCACCGCTCAGTCTGATCTGGGCATTCACGTTGATATGCGGCTCCTGCGAACGCCGGTGGTCGTCTTCCCATCCAGCTTCTAGGTGATTGAGGGCCGAAGTTGGCCGGGGCACGAATCCATTCGACAGGGAGTAACGCGATCCGGAGGCAGCCAGGGATAACAGACTGGAGCAGCGGGAACAGGTACCCACGCCGTTAATGCTGCTCACACTGTTCCGCAGGCGGTTCAGTGGTCGGATCTGCTCCACGCCACCGGAGCTGAAGATCCCGCTGCCATGGACCGCCAAGGAGTGTCCTTGACTGCGACTCTGGCTCAGGCCGTGAACGTGTCCATGCGACTGCGATTGACGGGTGAGTGCTAGGACCGTTTCGCACTTGCGCAGTCCCGTGTACTGGACAATCGACTGGGACTTCTCCTGGTGCAAGCTGCTGGCGCTACCCTCGCGGCGCATGATGTGCCATATCTTCTGCTGGACCACATTCAAGGAGCTGCTCGAACCGCTGATGCTCAGGCTGCCACGACCATGGCCGTTGGCTAGCTGTCGGCCAGAAGGATCTCGGAGCACGACATCCTGCTCCGAGGGAGTGCGAGTGATCCGAATTTCCGGGGAGGCAGGGCGTCCCCGCTCTGGCACTGCCCCGCCTCCGCCAACACTGCCTCCACCTCCGCCGCGACTGCTACTCGCCTTGAGTCCCACCAGCGATTTGAGAAAGTTCTCGATGCGACGCCTTCGTGGCAATTGCCCACCACCGGATAGTCCCAGCGAGCTCTCCAGATCGCCTCCTCCATTCGCTGCCAGCACTCCGCCGTTTCCAGATCCTGCGCCCCCGCCTCCGCCTCCAACGAATCCACCTCCTGCCCCCGCTCCGCCAGAGTCGCCATTCGCCGAGGAAATGATGATCTTGCCGCGCGCCTGCGTGTCCAGAAGCGCAACAGTCTCGGCGTCGGCGGAATCGTGGGCGCGGTCGTGGCGGGGCGTGGCATGCAGGGCGGTGGATGCCTTTTGGCTGGCGGACCGCTGGTGCTGCTTTGTGTTGGCCAGATTGTGGATTGGCGAGGAGTCCTGCGAATGCATTTAAGGGATTAGTTAGGGGATCTAAAACAAACACTTAACTTCGAACTGAAAACGTGCAAGGTATTGGATAAATCTAAGCCAAGAGTGCACCCACCCGCGAGTCCTGCTCCAGCTCCTCCTCGAGCGCACTGTAGACGGGCGCGTACCAGGAGTAGGAGAGCTGTTTGCGGGCAGACGGAGCCGCCGCTCCCGCTCCTCCGGCAACAACGACGTTCGCCGTGGGTGGTGCCGTGTGGCCCGCTCCGTGGTGCTGATGCTGCTGCTTGAGCGGTACGAGCTTGGCTGCTCCACCGGGACCTCCCCCCCCTCCGGCTGATGGAGCGGTGGTCACCAGATTGTTGTTGTAGCTGAGGGGTAGACTGCGCCTCTGGTGCTGTCCCCTAGTGGGCGGCAGGTGCTTGGTGGGCTTCCTGCCCACTCCGTACAAGCTGCTGTGGTGCGGGCGCCGTTGCTGCTGCTGCTGCTGCTGATGATGATGATGATGCTGATTATTCTGCTGATGATGATGATGGGTTCCCTGGGTAAGTTCCTTCTTGGTGAAGATCAGCGAGGCACTGTTCTTGCTCAGCCTTATGGACCTCTGCTTGTCCACCACCGTGGCCTCGATGTGGGTGAGCAGTGGCACCGTCTCCGACAAGGGCAGCAAGTGCTGCGAGGCGGCCGACTCCGAGGGGAAATTGATCACGAAGTTTTCGGCGGCGTCATCAAAGATACTGGCCCTGGCGGCACTCACGCAATCCTCGCTGGACGAGGGACTGCTGAGGGAGCTTCTTTTGGATCGGTTTTGATTGTGGCTCTGGAGCTTGAGGTCCTTGGCGTGCTGCTGGTAGCTGCTGTAGCTGATCTTGTTCTCCACCAGCAGTTCCAGCGGTGGCAGTTTGGCGTGATGGTTGTGTGGACTCCGATCCTGGTGAATATCCGACGGATTGGAGGGCGTGGCATGCAGATGCACCTGTTGCACCGGATGCACTTCAGTCGGCTGCAAACCCGTCGACGCTGGCATCGATGGCATCGCCATTGGTGGCCGCATTCTGGCCCGGATTGCGCTCGATCAGGTGGCTTCTGGCGAGGGATGTGCTCAGCTTAACCGTGGCTGGCGACGGCAGCGTCATGTTGACGAAGGCCTGTCGGAATGCAATGAAGAAGCTATAAGTACGGCTGACTTGGTAATCAAAATCGTATATAAGGCTATAACAAGTTGAAGGAATTTCCTAATAATTGTACTGTTCTAGCAGCTCCTTAAGCGAATCTGACAGGTTAAGCCTTAGTACTAAATAGCTAAATTTATATGAAGCCAATACCCTTTTGCCAAGAAGTTCTCCCTACAAAATAGCTACCATAGCTAGGTAGCTACCTCTACGAATTACTTCCGATTGCCAGCAGCTGCAGCTGCAGCCGCATTTGCATTTTACGATTTATTGGATTTATAGCAATTGGCCGAAAGGGAATCGGGGCTTTTTGTTCCGATTAGAATTGGGCATTGTGCCGGGGCTTCCCTTCGGAATTTAATTTGCCCAAATATGAATTTTCCTTTGCGGCAGCTGGCATAGAAATGGGGGAAACCAGGTAATCGATGGATCACAATTAAAGTGACGCCTGAATTGAATCTCCTGCTAATGCGAATGAATATAATTCGATTGTGAGCCCCATAACCACCGCGCTAAGTGGATTTCAGTGTTGCTCACCTCCAATCGGCCGAATGATTTGATTGAGCTTTCGCATCCATCATAGCGGGAAAAACTCCTGGGGCCTGCCACGGCATTTGCCAGGATATTTGCCACGGTATCCATGTAGCTGGCGCCACTAATGCAGCCAATTTAATGGCAATTAATTGGCAGAAACTCTACAGCAGAAATTTGCATTGCGATGCAACAAACAAGGAAACCAATTTCAATTCGCAAACTCCTCCCCAGGCAAACAGAATAAAACCGAAAATAAAAGCGGGCAACGTGGAGGGAAAGTCTCTGGAGGATCTGCCTCTCCATTTGCATCCAGTCAATTAAGTTTAATTCCACTTTGAGCCCGAATCAGGTGCCGCTGCCAGTGCGCCTAAAAATATCCCCCATGGCCTGCAAATTGATAAATAATAAATCGAAAAATAGCATTTTCGGTAATTGAGATAAATGTGCTTGTGCCATTTGGCTTTCAATCGTAAAGAGTGCCATTTTGATTTTAAAATCGAAATTGTGACAAAAATATAAACAGCCTCTTCCAACAGGAGAGAAATTTAATAACAGATAATTAATGATTTCATTCGCTTTGGTCACACTGGCTTCTTTGTGTGCAGTCGCCGTCGGCTTGGCCACACTGTTTCGCTGAACTCGGCGGCAACCTGCAGGAATTTTCCATTAATTTCGACTTAATTACGGGGACAGCAGAAGCAGAAGCCGCAGCTGTCTCAAGCTGCACATGCCACGCCATTCGAGGTATATTAATTTTTGGCATGCCTGCGCCTAGCCACTCCCCCTGCCGCCCCGACCCGCCTTTACACATCCTCCCGCATCAATACAACGCAGAGAAGTATGCAACGAAAAAATGCGAATTACGCATAATTGCGGGGCGCAACTGAGAAACTGTCTTACACGCAGAGGAAAGTTGAAGAAATAGATTTCATGAAGTTATTCAATGAACATTTCAAGAACCAAGAATAAACAATACCATAGTATGGCCAGCATATAAAAAATCACCATAGAAGAAAAACCTAATCAAGTTTAATCTCAATTTCCATAATTCCAAGACTTTTAATGTCAGTATTACGTATAAATACTACTGATGAATAGAATAAAGAAGTGGCAGCTAGGTACCAAGATATTTCTTGCTGTGCATTTGTACTTTCCCCTGCAGGACGAGCGGAGCGAAGGCGAGAAGCCACAAGCCGCAGCGCTGGAAAAAAGCGAGAGATAAATTGCTTGCCCCGCCCACATAAGCGTTGCTACAAGGACACGTCAAAGGACGAGTGTCGGGGGGCTGGAAGGAGGTAGGCGGTGGGAGGTTGCCGGTGTTGGGGCCGACATCTACAAGACACATTTGCCGCCGGGCTGACACTGACTGCCTGGATGCTGCAGGCAAAATTAATCGTCTTGGGCGCACTTTGTGAATTCCCGAAATTTGTCCCTTGTACATTTACACTTAACGCCATTTAAGCTCGGGGAGGCGGGCAGAAGTCAATGCCGAACCAAGATTGATGGAAGTCCCAAATGCAAAACCGCCAATTGTTTTCCAGCTCGTTCAGCCTGCATCCGGTGCTAATTATATCTGCGAGATACTGTCAAGTCATCCCGCCATGACATGCAACGAAACTTCAGCTCCAACGCAAAAACCTGGCAATCAAGTCGCAAATCCCGCACAACAAATGGGGTTTTGTTTCATCATCGCCACAACAGACCAACTAATTGACATACATCAATAGGCCAAATCTGAATTAATGAAGAGCCGACTGAATGACTGAACGAGTGGCAAAAACACTGAATTATTTCAGTCAATTACCGCCGGCAATCAATAAACGAACCATGCCAAAACTTACCATAATTTAAATGGCCAGCAAATGCACTAGAAAACCAGAATTCCTCGACGAACCTGAAAAGAGTATTAATTAAAATGTGTTTTAGAAACTTAAATATTTATATGAATTTCGTATATAAAAGAGCCCCATAGTTGGGTTTGACCCATATTCAAGACTCAAATATGCAGCATTTTATAAAACAAAGCAAGTGACCGATGAAAAAACTCCCGCCAGGCAGGAAATTAATTTGACACGTAAATGTTATGTGCCCTAATTAATTTGGGACATATGTGAACCAGTTTGGATATATTTATTTTCAAAACTATATAGAAGACTGCGAACCGTTGGTTCTACATCAGATGTTGTATTAAATGATATTACTTGGTGTAGCGTCATCTACAAATCTAAGAAATGAGGTAAAGAAATAAAAGTGCGTGCTAATCATGAAGAGTAGATAATAAGTCCAAGCATGTAATTAAATTTTGGATGTAACATTGCTGGCGATGACTTTTCTTTTGCTTTTCCGGTGCCCAACATTGAAAATTACTTCGCTTCAAAGCCTCAATTAATTGTTATTAGACCCGCCCCTAATTTAAGTTAACAACCTTTTGGCCATCATCAGTGGCTGGCTAAAAGGGAATTTTAATTGGCTGTCTGTCGTTGTGTGCAAACGGGTGTACGCGTGTATGTATGTGTGTGTGTGTGTGTAAGCGGCTAATTAGACTCGCGACCCTCCAACAAAACCGGAGGCATATGACCACTTGGCTCGGGGTTAAGCCTGGCCAAGTGGCCCTACGTGCAACTATACGTTTGCTCCATATGCAGTCATATTCATATACTCGTATATAAATTATATGAAGACACACAGGTTGCCCCGAGAATTGTGCTATGCTTTGTCTACACCCACGCACTTGGGGCGAAACTAAGTTAATTGTAATTGCAGCCTGCTCATGACATAACTACCAGTCGTCGGACAGCTTTTCCATCGATTATCGAAGAAGCCAAGAAAAGTCAGGGACACAAGTCGCTGATTCATTTATCAAGTTTCAACGATGATACGCTTTGGCCGGTGACAGTGGAAAGTTGTGTAATCACGGCCAAGAGCATGAAGGGGAATCGAAGAATAAAAACGAGAATAACACGCATTTGCTGACGTCAGTGAGCGAGCACAAACAGCTTGGCAAAGATTTATCAAGTGCTGACTACTGTCGGCGACCAACGGAGCGTATGTGTGATATTTGTCATCTTTAACAAGGGAGCACTTTAAAGGGGAGGCACTGCCACCATTCCCTTTCTCCATCTCTAATTAGCTTTGTTAGAGGGTTCGCTTGGCGAAAAAGGGGGATCGAGTGGTTGGGAGTATCTCATGTCCAGCCAAAGGATTAATACGCAGCCACACCGCATAAGCTGCTTAAGTCCTCGGTCCTCCGTCAAGCCAAAGGACTCATACGAGTGACAAATGAATCCGTTTTGCAGCAAAAGGTGGAATCTCAATTAAGTCGCTGCCAAGTCGAGCTTTAAGTCCAGCCTGCAGCCATTTCAGGCTTCCAAATCTAATTTAGGACTTAAAACAATGCCGATTCACTTCGCAGTTAGATGAAGAACGTATTGGGCGTTAAGCCTTCTGTGGGTTATACAATTAAACACTCTTAAACTCAATTAGATACTCTATTAAATCAGCATCTTAAGCTAGCAGTTTGTTTAATTATTATTAATTATTGATAGCTTGTTTCGAATGTGTGTTTGATGTGTTTTTGATATTTTAATAATGCAGCGTGCAGTTTCTAATTTACCTTTTGAATGCTGATATTTCAGGAGTTAATTAAGGAGTGTAAATATGATTTCTGTTGAGGCCAAGATACACCACACTCCACAGATAGCTAAGGTATTAGTTTTAGAGTGGCGTTCGGAAACAGCAAATTTCGCCCACACAGACAATAGTGTTGCCTCTTGGCAAAATCCCAGTCGAGAGTCAAAGCTGCGGACCGTGCATCAATAATCAATGTCGGGGCAATAGGATCGCAATCAAGTACGTGACACAAGGCAGTCAGTTGCACCTGGCACCTGGCACCTGAAAAGAATTGCAGCGAGTCGAGTTGCAATTTAAGCGGCACTCGCCCGCTGGAATTGAGCCTCGAAAATGAGATTTTACATGGCTCACACAGGAGATACAGGAGATACACCACGCGAATGCGAATCCTTGAATCCCCTCAACCAAGCCACGCCCAGTTTGGCGAAAGGGGGCGGTAAAACGAGAGGCCCTCGAAAGTCTAGACAAGACAGAGGCGGAGATGGGATAATATTAAATAAACAAGATACAAGATACCAGTGTGTGTGTGGGAGGAGAAAGGGAGTTGCAAGTGCATTACGTATACGCCCTGTTCGCCGCGTAACATAAGTTTTTCAGAGTGAACACCCAAGCTCCCTTAATGACGGCCTTTAAGGCCATGTTTTGAGGAAATTGCACAAATTAAAGACTCACGCGAGGCTTAATAGGGCCCTGGCAATCAGCAATCATTTCGCAAAGTCTCGATTCCGAATATCTGGCTTTTATCTGGGGGCCCAGGGAAGTGGCTCCACTGCAGCTGACGCTATTTTCATGTCGCTGCGAAAGCCACAAACAACACAAAAGCAACATCTTGCAACCGCACTTCCTTGCAACATCTGCCTCAATCCAAAACCCTAGCCCCACCCACCCACGCCAGCAATCCACTCCAATCCAAGCACTCATTGCTTCCACTCCTGGCACAGCTCTCCTCCTTTCATGTGGATCCATTAAAGTGCCAATAGCACAAGGTCTGGAAACTTGATGAAAGAACTGCCATGCGGTGGCTGTGGAAATTCTGGAAATTATGCTTCCTGACAAGCTCCATAGAAAGCTGATTTTATTTGGTTATTTTTAAATAACTCAATGCTCTTACAACGCGTTGAGAAGTGCACTTTCGCCATAACAGGCAACATTTTAAGCCAAGTTGAGGGGAAACGCTTTCTTTAAATATTTAATAGATGTGCAGATATGAGGAGCAACATTTTGGTGAAATGCTATTTTATACTCTAATGCATAATATTATGTTCTTAAAGAGCTACTATTAGTTAAATTTTGTGATTGCATTATGGCTTGAATATTTAATATCGGAGATTAAATGCTGTTTAATGAGGCTTACACACATAATATCCTTTTCGTATAGTCAAAGATATGGTTTGCTGCATGACAAGCATGAATTACTAAACTGCTGCTATCACATAGAAAACATTATTTTATTTGTATCGTACTTGTATTCGATGTGGAATAGCTATGTTTATATCAACAATACTGTTGAGCAGCTGTTTTCTCTCACTTTAAAGGAAGCGAAAGATAGCAACTGTAATAAATTATGTGTTTATAACTGCAATTATTTTATCAGTACCAAAATAGCGTTGAATAACGTCTATATAAAGCTTCAACTATGACTAATGAATGCATAGATACCTGCTATCTATATTAAACATTGTTAAAACACATTTAACATTTTATTTTTATAGTAAATGAAAAGCTATTGCGCTGCAGAAAAGGAAAGGAAATATTGAATAAATGTAGTTATTTTATCATGTAACTTAATGTGGACTCAAGGCGTTTGCTCGCATAAAAAACGTTGTTTATAAACAGCGATATAAAGTTGCCATCGTGACCGGCTGAAACCGTAGATATCGGCTATCTTTCATGAAATTCCCCAGAAGGCAAAAAGCAACAAACTGTTAGGGTTTGAATAACGTAAAAAGCACACTTCCTGCCAAGTTGTACTGTGAAATGTGAGCAGATTGTAAATAATTTAATATATCAACATGGCTTAAATAATTGCCGTCTTTTCGTACACAAAAGTTGCCAGCATGACGAGACAAAACCAGCCAGATAGCAGGGAAATGCTCAAAGGCAGAGGAGCTGAAGAAAAGCATTTCGATGTCGTTGTCATAGTCGGGCGCGCATGATTTCCGTGCTTAACATTTCCGGTTCGAAACTGCCATAAAATGCAGGATGGCCAGATGACAAAGGGAAGGGCTGCGGGCGGAAGCACAGATCCTGGCTCCTCCGGCTCCTCCGGCAGCTCCTGCTGCTCCGGCAGCTCCGAGGAATATGTAATGCAAAGGAGCAGACAGATGAAACAACAGTGGCTGAATGATAGACACAAGCGGAAGCGAAACTATCTAACAAAAACAAACTTTTCCACAGTAAAATGAACGAGAAAAGTTGCCACCGGGAACTTTAAGAGCCTTTCAGCTTTCAGCTTCGAGTCGAGTCGAGTTTTTAAGGCTTGAATCAAAACGGAATCGAGGCGTCCTTAACGTTGGCCAAAGTTTCAGCCACAACGCCGTAAATTGTCTCACCAAAAGCGAGGAATACTATGACCCTGGTTATTACGAACTCGCATGGCAATTAATTTGTATGAAATTCGAAATGCTTGCAAGAAATGCAAAGAATAGAATTGTACACCTCACTTTGAGCTTATACAGTTTATTTGACAATTGGACTTTTATACAATTTCAAATAAATCCACACACGTTTTCACAATGTTTACAGTTTACTTTAGCCAACTTAACTTCACTTGGCGTATCACATTTTTTGCTGCAAGTAAATGAATGCCGTGCGAAAACAAAAACAAACGTTTAAATTGTCACCGTTTTCTGCTGATTTATGGCGGGCAAAATTAATTGAGAATAAAAACCGAAAGCAGAAAGCAGAAATGAGCAAAAAGCTGAAATCGAGCTGTGCGCCTCGCGAAATAAAAACCAAACAGAGTGAAAACACACAGTTCCGAAATTAATTGCACTTGTGAACTTTTGATGCTGTTGTTTGGTTTGGTTTTTCGCCGCTGCCTTTGGCCTCTCATTTGTTACAGTGAATTCAATTAAACAATGCAATCGTATAAACAAATCTACGGCCCCACGCCCCCAAAAAGCGAGTGCGCCCTCGCGCATAGTTTTTAATTGAAAAATGTGCAATTAAAACTCTCGCAATGCATTGGCGAAAAGAGAGCGCCGCACAACGGGGCGTATGAGCAATGTACGGTATGTATAAATTATATGCCAGAGGCAAATTAATTAAAGCACTTAATTTCGCACACATTCAATTACTTTACACCGAATTTAATTAAGCGCATAAATGTTCTTTAATCTTGGAGGCCTCGAATAAATTTTGAGAATGACGGCTGTCGCTGCGATAACCAAACAAATAAAGTAAGTAAATAAATATGAGCGCTGTGTGGATATCTCCGGGATGCTCACATTTCCCATAATTTGGCACATGACATTATAAAATATTGACAGCAACACACACTCACACACCCGCACGCACACACACACGCATACACACACACACACACGAGCGGGTACCTGCTGTTAAAAGTCGCAAAACACATATTTGCCATTCCTGTTTGCGTGGGTGTGTTGGTCGCCGTATCTATGGATCTTCGGCACATGTGTGGTTGGCATTCTCATCCAGTAGCTCCTCTTCTTCCTTGTCCTTGCCGCAGGAGCCACTCACACACACACTCACACGTGGACAAACACACACCTACGCACCTGACTCCTGACCACAGCCTCTCATCAACTTAAGTGAACTTCCATTTTTAAGCTGCGTTTCAAAATATAATAGTAGTTCTTACACTACCTTTTAATTCTGTAATATTCTGTAATAAGCATTGTGAAGGAAAATAAAAATGGTTGTCCAATTATATTACGTATTATTTTATATGATCATTTGTTGTACTAACCTATGAACTATTTAAAATTATTGATAACTCATTTGGATTTTTTCTGATAATTTAATTAATGCTTCCTAACAGAATCCAAAAAATAAAATAATTTAAGTAAATTAGCCTAAATTAAAAAAATAGTTGTTAAATATATACATATGTTACATAAATAAAAATGTTGTGAACTTAAGCTCCCAAATAGATATAATCTCCTATTTATAGCAGGTCTAAATCACCGAAACGCACTGTACTTCTATCTATGTGGTCGGTTCTTTGTTTTGGTTTTGTTAGTCGAGCAAACAGATTTTAAGCAAATTGAAACATTTCCACCTGAATACCTGGAAAATGCTTCAGCAACTTGAATATTACCCGGACAACATTGCAAGCGTCTGGTCTTTGTCCTGGCTCAAAATCGATTAACGCCATATTTATACTTGAAGAAACTCGAATATTAACTAAAATATCAATTATAAACTATTTGCATTGTTTGCATATGAATGAGCCCCACAATCTGGGCTTTGTTTAGCTCAGTGTTCAATGTTCGTGGGAAATGGCAAGTCGTAAATCAATTTCAAATATTTCATGTGGAAAATTTTCATCGGATATTGTTGGCAATTTGCATTATTTTCACTTGAGCAAGTGACTTAAACATCAGTTGACTTTAAGAAATTATTGAGTCGAGCCCCTTGAATTATTGGTTAGTCAAAATGTATAGTTAATAGGAAAGCTTACTAAATGCCCAAATACGAAACTGCAGAGCAGAGCCAGGCTTAACCCATATTTAGATATTCTACTTAATGATATGGATTTTTATTTCAAGTTTTCGATTGCTCAATTGATTGTTTTACCAAAACTGTTTAGCATTTTGCATTTAGCATTTACCATTCAGGGTCATCTTTTCAATAAAAGTGAAGCGTGAGCCGAGCGTTCTTGAATTATTTAGAATGCGTAAAGCGATTGTTTATTTCTAGAAGTGCACGTGACGTCAATGAGAATTGCTTACGAGCGCATCTCCCACACTATAATCAATATCTGAAATGCCTGTTTATAGATAGAATAGTCTTACTGAATAGTAGTACTCAAGTACCGACAATCAGTAGTCGCAGGAACTTGAACTGTCGTTTGCGCAAGTAACATCCATCAAAAGTGTGTCCGTCTTACCTGCAATAGACAAAGAGAAAATGTGCTTAAATTAGTAAACAGCCCAAAAGGAACAGCTCGACGAGTGTGGAATTGTAAGTAAATGCTGGAGGTGGCCTCAGAAATCCATCAGTCACCTCCAGCTGCCCATACATCCATAAGTCCATGGAAAGTGTGGGTGACAAGTCAAAGCAACAAACTCTGATTGATGTTGATGCAATTGCAATCCAGTTGCAAATGGAAACACTTGAGCTGATCGCCTGCGTTGTGCAAGCCCAAGCTGTGCCCCACAAAATGTGACTGATTACGGTCTTTTTGAGTTCAGTTTAGTTTGGCTGAGTTCGGCACAGTCGAGAGATTTCGGTTGGGGAATATACTCGTAAGTGCATGTAAGTAAGCCCCCACCCGGCAATTTACGAATATGATGGAAAATAAACGGCAATTTTTCCTGGCAAATATTGAAAATAAATTGCCTTCGCCCGCCCAGGCATCACACACATTTCACAGCTTCAATGAAAATATTGTTCCATAACATGGCCATAAAAGTTTAAAACTGCATAAAGTCACCAAAAAATTAAAGAAAAACTGCAATGGTAAACACAAAAGCCAACTGCAGCGCATTTCTACATGTGCTGTGCTGTGCTGTGTGAGTAAATAGCTTTCATTTTACGATGTTTGCGGTGGACTGACATTTAATTTGAACCAGAATGGGAGTTTAAGAACGGATTAACAGAGATCCGTTTGCTGAAAGCATTTATAATTTAGTTGTGGTTTACTCGAACAATGTTCAGCAGTGTTTACCGATTGCTGGTTATGGTTTATTATTTATTTGGCTTTAGCCAGTGTTTGTGCGCTGGGTAATCCGCAGTTTGCAGTCATTATTTCATTTGGGTTTTTCATTCATTTTCATTAGGAAAAAGGCCACACGAGTCGGAAAATTCGTTGCATTGCGCCATTCTCAAGAATATATATAGGAAATTGGATTATTATATTGCTTTTGATTTAATAATTGTGTGGCAATATGCGAAATATTCGACAGTCATCGCCATCGCTGAATGAATCATAAAAATTAAAACTCATGTTCCGCAATTTATTTAAACGACACAATGATACTTTTCCTGTCCAGCGCTGCATTTTCTCGCGTTTTCCAATTTGGCAGCACAAGTCTGTATAATTGAGACGTGTGTTTTTTCCACAAATAATTTCCCGAATTGCGTTTATTTTCGGTTCCTGAATTTTAGTGGATGCCGGGGCGGCAAACCATTAATTGAAGCGATCGGCCCGGTCGGGCAATAAATGTTTAAGAATTTCACTTCTGGCTGCTGGCCAAAGCGGAAAGACTTTGTTTGGCTTTTGATTACGCCGAAATATAAATAATACACATACACATACAAATAACAAATAACAAAAATGCCGCCGCGAATGGGAAATTGTAAAGTTCGTGCAGAAATAAGCGAAACATTTGCAGCATTCCGGCGAAGTGATTTCGAGGTCTTCTCTGCTCAAACCGCAACCTTACCCTGGTTTTATTGAGTTTTGTTTTTCTGTTTCCCCTGATTTGCCAACCATTTTAGCTTTGACCAAGTTACGCACGGCAAACTAAAAATATACATTCGCAATTGCAATCGAAATTGCATCGCCCGATATGGCAGGCATATAGACAATATATACAATATATACAACACATGTGTGTATAAATCGAAAACCAAATGCAATTTGAAAAGCCCAGCACCAGCGACAAGTTTCGACTCAATTATTGTGCAATTGACGCCCCAATGGCCGTTCAATGCAATTCATTCCCCTGCAGTTGCACATTTTTTCAAAATTATTTTCCGTTCCTAATTGAGTTATTGTCTACTTGAGCTGAATTATTAATTGTCTGGTGAGTTGCATAATTGATATGGTTATTGCGGCGCCGTTGCATTAAGCCCTTGGATAAAGGAATTATCAGCCATTGCAGTTGCAGGTTCATTGGATCGTGAATCCGATTCCGAAAGACAAAGGAACCCTGATTCACCACCCATCCAGATTCATCCAGAACAAAAGACGTGGAATCGAGTGTAATCAGTTCGTGAATCACTTGGCAGTCGATCACGATAAAAAAAAGCGCACTCACAACACTTGGGAGTAGACAGTGACGCCTTAAATATTTACTTATTTTGTAGTTATCAATAGCGATTGGGTTTGCAGATAGAGCTGCTATCTGATTTTCATCGAAACCTTTTCCTACACAAATCAAAGCAAGAGGGAAGAAAACACTTGACACCTTTGCATTGCACCCTTAACAACTATTGGTATTCTAAAGTTTGTGATTACTAATTACCAAGTTTAATCTGTGGGAAGAACACTGCAGCAAGTGTTGCCAAATTGATATGCCACTTAGCAAATGTGGGGAAAATTGACCAATAGACCACGGCCATAAAGAAGATTAGAAGTTAGCCATCTGCAAGTACTCAAAGCACTGCTTCTGAATCTTTGCCACTATCTGAAAATAACTCAGCCAAGAGGTCTAATGTTCGTGTTTGTTATGCTGTTTGATGGCCTTCTCGCACTCCCTTGTAGCCCCGAAATCCCCAGTAATAGAGCTTCGTCTAGACTTACGCAATTCTGCGATTCGCTCCGATGACTTCATTAGCGGTGGCTTGTAAAATAAATTTAAATTACATGCGAAAAAGCGGCAGAATCGAAGAGCTGAATGAAACAATCGACAGCATTGTACCCAACAATGTGCGAGTAGCATACCTAAATTTATGCCAGCGCTCAAGTTCAAAGTCAGGGACAGCCTCTCGCCCACGAATGCGTCGATTTATTACAAATGGCAGCTGCTCGCTGACACGCATATATTTAAAATATTTAATTGAGACTCTTGAATTAATCGACTTGAAAGGAAAGTTGATTTTCATTTTGTCATTGGCGCGAGTGAAAAGCTGGAAAACAAAGCTGGAAATATAACTTGTATAACAACGCAGCAGCAGCGAAAATGCAACTAATGAGCTCTCTTGATTGTCTCCCTGTTTGCTAATTAGAAAAACAAGTCTTAAAAGACGTTATTACTTGAAATAAACTTGGCCATAGAGTATAAAACCCACCATTAACATTCAGCCCCAAAGCCATTGTTCAACATCATATCATATCGCTTGAACGCCCGGCTCCCATTCTCCCATTCTCCTTTCACTTTACTGGTTTTCATAGGTGGCACTCCTAATTAATCGAGGCTTATCTTGGGCAACTTTCAGTGCATTCAACCTCCAAGACCAAGAGCAAGTAGACAAAGCCCAAGGTTTACTCTTCCATGGGAGAGCAGTCTTATCAGTTTGCGTGTCCAAGTGCGGATTGAAAATCCAAAGGAGATCCAAGGGGATATTTTCTATCATTTCATGCGAACTGGTTTATGATTCATGGGAGGTCACTTTTTGCAATGCCTAGTTGTCTTTGCATTTATGCAAATCTGGCAAGTCGTGTGCCATAGAACAATCGAACAGAACATTATTAAGTAATAGTAGTTGTGCAATAAAACAAATTGGTAGCAAACTGATACAAACTTATATGCTAATCACAGCTGTGGAAAATTACCCACAAATATATTAATGGCCATCCAAATTTTTCGGGCCATATGTTCAGACTCAAAATTCGGAAGCTCCCTTACAATGCCCTTCCTGTTTACCTATATTTTTGGCTTATTAATTTGTACGTTTATTACTCTATTCGAGGTGGCAAGCACGCTCGATGTTTTTCCACTCGTTTTGTGTTTTTCCCTTTTTATTTTTCGTCTGTGCAATAACTGCGGTGAGGCATTGCTCAGAATATTTCGACCAGCGCACCCCATGGCGTATGCGTGTTATTCATTGAAAATTCCAGACACGCGGCTTGCCCAACTAAAAGTACCTCCCACCGACAGCCAATATCGCACCGACTATGGCCCATCCACTCTCTGTGTACACAGAAAAATTGGCGGTCTACACTACGTAATGTGTTTATAGAATTACTATTAATTCATAAATATTTTTATCCAATGAAATGAATTAAATTTACGGACTTTTCTACTGTTCTATACGCGTTTGTTTACGTGTACGGGTTGCCTGGTTTAAATTTATATTCGCAAAAAGTGTCAACGGAACAAACCTGTTTTGTAATGGTTTCGGGTTGAGTGGGGTGGTCGACTGAGTGCCGAGTGCTGAGTGGTTGCTGCTGGGGTCACCTCGCTGCACTCGAGGCATTGGATCGCTCATGACCCGTGCCGCACCCCACTGCGCCCACCCACTTCGGCCCACCACCCCATGATTTTTGAATGCATTGCGGCCGGGCACCGAAATCGTTACAGTTCCGCCTGATTTGAGGCGCAGTTGTTGTGGGGCACATCTTTACGATCGCCTCGGCTAACCGCGAAAATTGCGTTTGTGCAAAGTGTTTTGCATTTCGCGAGCTATTGCGCAAACAAAAGCCGAAGGTCAGGTGGGGAAAACAAGCTGAGCGCAAAGGGATAACTCGAACACTCTTCAAAAACTACCCTTTGTTAAATCCCTGAAGTACTTTATTCTGCTATACTACTCAATATTTTGATTAAACTAACACATTTTATTAAATCTTTAATCATATAAGCAAGCAAAGCTACAATAGTTTGCGGACAGAAAACATTTCCGTAGCCTCGATCATAATAGTGTTCCTGTATCTTTTGTACGTGGCCAATTGTAGCAATCAGCATCATCAAGAAAGATATACGTTTATTATATCAAAAGAAACAACGCAAACTACATGATAAAGATACAAAATAGTTATTTTGGACACTAATTAGTACAAAAACTATTTAACAAGCTTATACAATACATTTTTTCAAGTGCTTGGACCAACAAATTTGCAGTTTAATAAGCACAAGTCAGCAAGTCGTGCATCCTGTACGTCCCTCATTCATTCAATGATTCATTCAGTCTGTCTGAATCCATTCATTCATTCAGCCAGGCAGTCATAAGTCAAAGTACTCGGGTATTCGGGCTCAGCTGGAAAGCCCTTTCCTTGAGCGAAAACAACGAAATGCAAGGCAACTGCAACAATAACGGACACCGCAAGTCCCATAAAGTGCATTCACCCAAGGAGAAACCTCCAGACTCGCGGGAAAATGCGGAAAAGTGGGGGGAAAACGCAGAGGGCGGGATGCTGCACAGTGGGAAGCTATAAAAAAACGCTCGCTCACGTGCGGAGACCAAAACAAAAGAGTCCGAAACCGACACACACACACACACACACACACACAAAGAAAGTGCGGGGAAAAAAAGCGTTTTGTTTTCTGGTTTGGTTCACTTCATTGCATTCTTCTCAAGGAAAAGAAAGCTGGAAGAAAGGGCTGCGAGCGAGTTTATGGCAGGCCATTGAAGTCGCAGGCGGGGTAAAAGGTTATAAATAAGCTGAAACCGAAGGGGGAATACCCTTGCTCCCTTGTAGCACCTAATTATTTTTTAAGATGATGAGCTTCTTGAAACGCCTTTATGGCACCTGCTTACTCACTTAATATCGAAATATTAAAATATGAATTTTTATTGCTGTCAAAGCCCCAAAAATTGCTACGCAGAGTGCAACAAAGAGGCGAACTCGAATACAAACATCATCCAGACAAAGGCTAAAGTGGTGTGTGTGTCTGTGAGTTTGTGTGTGTGAGTGGCAGGGACACGGGCGCCGAAAATGGGGGGCGGCATGGGGTGGTGCGCTGCGAGTGGGCGGAATGCCATGTGGCAGTTTGGCAAAACTTTACGGGAAAACTTGTTAAGCAAACAGAAACCAGAATCCCGCCCTCACCGCGATCTGAAAGGGGAGCGAGCTCCAAGATAAGCGCGTTAAAAAGTTCCCAGGGAAACGGGAAACCAGGGGCGTGGGACGGGGGTGGGCCAATGGGGATTTGAGGGGGGGCTTCTGGCTGCCAGCTGTTTAATTAGTTGCACTTCCCCGAACCAGCGCTGCATTTCGGAACGGTTCGCCTAATAAAGTTTGTCCACTGCCAGTACAAATCCCCTCCGCATTCCCATTCTCCCTCCGCCCCCCTCGGAGGCCTTGACAGAAAACACACCATTTCTCCCAGTGTCTCCTCCCCCAGCCCTCCCCTTGCATTTGCTGCACTTTACGAGCGCATCCATGAAATATTTAAAAAGCTTTGTGTAACAAGATTTGTTTATGCCGGCCGCGATCTCGGCGTCGAAGTAGCAGCAGCTGAGGGGAGAACAAGCTGGGGTGTGCACTGCAAAAAATAAGAACCTCTATGCAAATTGCTCAGTAAATGGATACTTACAAAGAAGTATGTTTAGACTCCTTCAGTAACTATTATTCTTGTATTTATTCTTATTTATTTTGTATTTATCTTATTCTGTGCATTTAAAAACTATGTGTTTATGATAATTCATTTCATGAATAGAAATCGCAAATTAATGCAAATTAATGATATGTTTGAAGATCAAATCCAAATTCAAGGCCATGAAATGTCATATAAATAGTTTTTGGAACCCAGGAATGCTTAATATCCCTAAACAGACTATCAGATACCCTGATTACCCAATGCTGTAATAATTCCCGAGAACTCTACGTGCATTTGGACAGATGGACATTCGTTTAGTGCTGGAAATTATGAGTTAGGAAACGACTTTCTTGCCAGTGCATGCGGAGATTAAGGGCGCGGAGTGGGATAAAATGCTGATAGCTGGAAGGCAGCTAAAAGTTTCTTCTTTCGGGTATGTCGAGCACAATGTTGTTTGGCCCGGGCACATAATTGCATATTTATAACTCCGACAAGGCGACGTCGAAGTCGAAGTCGCCGGCAAATTAAGCGCAGCACGGGGAACGCTTTCGTTGGCTCCCCAGCCGCTCCTCTGCCCCTCCTCTGCCCTTCCTCTGCTGCTCCGCTGCCCATCCTCTGCTGCTCCATTGTGTGCAGCAATTAATGAAGCATTTCTGTTGACTGCAGTTGCTGCGCCAGGGGTGGAGAGGGGTAACAAAGGGGTGGAGAAGGTGCAGGGAAGGGCGTTGAGTATGACGTTGACTTTTGGCAAGGCAATTGAATAACCATGAGTGTCGGCTTGCTGGGAGACTTGGCCCTTTGAAACAGGCCTGAGTTGCCTGAGTTGCAAATTGATTTAAAGTTCGCTAAGACGTGTGGCTTGTGGTTCTGAATAACGCCAAAGAAAATTACCAGCAAGAAAGAGCGAACAAAGATAATAAATACTGAAGATATATGCGTTCAATTTCGTTGCAATAACTTAAAAATATCTTTGTTGTCAATATCTGAATAGAATTATATTTTTATTCATTTATTGTTGCAAAATAAGTGAAGTTCATACATGCATATGTATATGCATTACATTGCTTAATTCAATTTGACGTTCGCTTTTAATTTTCCCATTTGGGGGCACAAATGCACAATGCACAAAAGCAAATACAATTAAATATTTTATCGCCGAAACCGAAATAAATTAACTTTTTTGTGTTATCGTGATTTGCATGTTTAATGGTGGCCTTCAATTGTAAATGTTTCAATAATACTCGATTTAATGATTTCTCAACCAACATGTAAATAGTAGAAAAACAAAACAAAAATCGAAAACAATGGAAAACGGAATTCAAAAAAATTTACACCATATACATATGTTTGTATGTACACTGTAGTGTAAAAATTAAAAGGTTTGGGAGCAATTATTGAATTTTTTAAGGCACTCTACTAAACAAAAAATAAACTGATAAATAGCCATAATCCCCATTCATTTGACCGAGTGGAGGAGTGGAAAATTTATTGAAGGATTTTTTTGCATGCGCAAACATACTTCACAGATTGTAATCATTATGCAAATGACTCGATTCGATTTGAACAGTTCATTAGAGTTGCAAACCAGTTGCAGCGGGGAATTGAATGAATAATTCAAGTGTGGGACTCAAGAAAATAACTCTCCATTAATGGGAAAATTTCGATGTGAATTAATTAAAGAACTGCGTCAGTCGCACACATTAATTTAAAAACGGAGAATTTTAAACGATTATTGAAATCATAAGCTGTGACCCTGACTTAAAGCTCAATGCATGTTTCGGCCAGTTCCTCTTGAGCTATCAGTTTTATTTCTTATCAGCTGGGGCTTCAATGTCAAAGGCGAAGTGCACCCATACTTCGTGCCATTCGGGCAATTTGAAGAGCATATAAATATGTATTTACTACAAAATTGAGGAAATAACTTGATTGTTGTTTTCAACGCTTTTCGGTTTCATGGTTTTATGGTCTTGAATTTGTTGCATGAAACACTTAAAGATAATTGAGCTTCAGGCTTCATTAATATGTTTAAACAAGGCTATTGGCTTTTTAAGTTTTGCAACCTTTTTTAGTGACAAATTAGGGAAGGTATTACCTAGTAATAGTATGTTTAATGTTCGGCAGACGCTGCCGGTACTTAAGTATAGTTAAAGAAATACTATTTTTAGTTTTCATCGCAAAACCACGTTTAATAACAGTTTTGTTCGTTTCCTTATTGAAATAAATAAGCCTGATAAATGATATATTTGCTATCTGCGTCCACGTATCTCACTTCCTGGTTTGTGAATAAGTGGCTATACCACTGCCTCGTAAATTGCGCCCTTTTACAAGTCGTGCCGCGCCCTTTTTAATGCAATGGCTATAATCGGGGCCGAGAATGTTTATGGACCTGCACATCGGTTTCAAAAGGCGGGGAGCGAAGTGCGTGCTTATGAAAATGTTTACAGCATCTGTGCAACGGCCAACGGGCCAAGCAATGAAGCTGGAAAAGAAGCAGGAGATCGAAAAGCGTGGATGGGGGATCGAAAATGTATATATATATTTATATAAAGGGGGGCTAAGAGGGGGGCGGGGCCGGCGAGTCGGTGTGCTTGGTTAGGCAGGAAAAACGTGATGCGAGTGAAAGCCAAGTAAGCCAAGGAAACAGCTTTCTTTTCGCCACCAGAAGATACAGATACAAGGCACCAGATACACATACCCATGCCCATACCCATACCCATACGCTGGCACATTCACTTTCGACCACAAACACAAAAACTTGGCCAAGTGCCGCAAAAATGCATTTGTTTGAATTTGCGCCGAGCAACGAAATGTGAAATGTAAAATGAGAAATGGGAAATGAGGAATGGCCAGGCTTCGAAAGTGGGTCACAATCCAATGCCAGCAGCAGTAACACTAACTGAAACAGAAACAGACTCTACTCTTTTGGCCAGGCCAACACGGCACGTCCGTTCGAATGGTGAAATGTGTGCGGTAAACGCAAGAAATATGATGATAAATGAAAGGCAATTGGCACAGACTTCTGTCCAACCTCTGCCCGCGGCGAAGTCATTTTGAGGGCGGTGATCAGGCCGAGAAGCCACTAACCACTAACGACAAGGTCAGTCGGTCCAATCTCCTAAGCGGACATGCAGTTCCATCGATAAGTCTTATCGAGACTGGCCAGATGGAAAACCTGCTGACGGAGATGAAAATAAACATGTGGAATATCCAAGAAAATAATCTCCAAAGTATAATGTACTAAAAACTTATATTAGAACAAGATATAGGATATCTATTTCAAAATGAATGTGCATTTTATATAAGCTATCTTTCAACACAATAAAGTTTTTGTCTGGGAGCTTAAACATCTTGAAAAACATCTGCTATATCGCTCGCTGAACCGGTATCTAACCGATATGATATCACGAATATTTATACCATCCCCACTTTTGGGCACCGGCTAAACGATAAGAGCCGAATTATCACGATAAGAATTATTATCCTTTGTTTTTCAGCACATGCAGTTCCGTTTGCAAAAGCAAATGTTTTGAATTCAGCTGGGACCGTTAACCTCTGACTTCTCCGATGGAAATTCTCAAGAGAATTCCGTGCGACACCTGAATCATACTACAGGTTAAGTTCGATGTTATTGACCATCAGTTGTCGAAGCAAGGCGAAAATGCAGGCGAAATACCTGAATTAAATGAAGTGAGACATGGGCGAAGGCGGCAGGTGGGGAACAGGTTAGCATACGAATATCACCGCACACAACTTCGCAGACTTCATAGTTGTGCCTGCTAAGTAGGTAGATGGATGAGGAAACAAATAAGAACTTGCTGGCTCATAAACACGATTGTGCAATAGGCCATTAAGGAGATACCAGAACGAGTTACACACAATCTAGATGTTGTATATGTACATATATGCACGGAGCGAAAAAGCGCTGACATTTGATTCTGGTGGATTTTACAACAGCCTTTTACGAGTTTGCAATACACTTCCGTCGAGCGACCTTCGAGTGATAATCGAGAGCTCGAAAATATTACAACATTTTTGATTACGAGACAACAATCGTTGTTTTCCCCCACCAATGGCCAAACTCACACGTTCCCATTATCAGCGCGGCTTTTCTGGACCCCAATGCCGCGCACCGCCATGTGGTTGGGGTAAAATAATACGGAATCGACGTCGCGAATTGAAAAGCCAGCAGAAGTGCAATAAATTAAAACACCCACACGGGTTAACGATCGCGGGGTCAAAGGGGGACTTCAGACAACAGGCGGTGCAATTATACAATTAGCGCACAGTGGGAGCGAAAGAGAGGCCAGCACAGGCTGGAATATATTTGCAATAATGAAAATAATTACAAATTCAAATTCAATAAACGTAAAAGCAAAACAATAAATAAAGTCAAAGCAGAGACCAAGAAAAAAGCTACGGTAAATAGAAAACTCATTAATAATCTAGCTGATATTATATAAATTTGCATAGATTAAATTGTAGTACTTCAGAATGTATGGTTGCGGGTGTGGGTGCAGGAAAAACACATTTATATAAGGCGGAAAAAAGAATCCATTTGACAAGCAGCTGTATTAAAAATGACGACTCCCGAGAAACACATGTACGTTTAAGTGAACTTTAAATGTGATTCAGCCTTTCAGAGCGATTATTCACTCTGAGATTAAGAACTTCCCGCAACAGTTGCTCTATAAATGATTTAATTGTTTAGTAACTTGTTAGACATATGTCTTTAAAAAAAGATTAGAATTGTATTGCTTTGAGCTAAGGTACTACATTTTATTTCCATTTAAGAGGACTCATTTTAAGAACGCTTGCAATCGAATATTTTTGGTCGCACCACTCCTAGAAATGAGTCTTTGTTTGCTTAAAGTTCCAGAGTGTTCGAAACCCATCCATGGTTCCAGCAAAGCCAGAAAATCTTAATAAAAAAGCAATAAATTACGTCGGCTTCTAAGACAGTTTATTCCCACTTTTTGTGGATGAAGAAAATATATAAAAATAGAGCTTCGCTCGCCGACTGAGCAAACTTTGAAACTGCAAAACCAATTGGCAGCTCAAAAGTGGCGGCTTATTTATTTACGTATGTGTTTTCTTTTTCTGTCTTTTGTTTTTTGTTATTCTCTCGACTTTGCTAAAAAATAAACCTGTTTTTCACTGGCTCACGCATTTCGGCAACAACACCGCACAGCCGTATTTCTGGCCATTAAGCCGAAAAATAAGCAGCAAAATAGACAACAACGATCTGAGGTTACAAATTCTGTGGCTGCTGTTTCAGCAAAACTGAAGGCACGACCAGAGCCACAAAAGCTAAAGAGCTCTCCACAAAGATCTCAAGAGTCGAACGCCCCACTCAACTTAGCTCAACTCAACTCAACTCAACTCAACTGAACTAAACCGGAGCTCTTATCTTTTGGGCTCGCAAAAATATTATACCGATGTGTACTGTATGGCCAAGTGAGTGAGTGGCTTTTTGACCAACCGTCGGCCTTTCGGTGGGATTTCTTTTTCTTTTCAGCTTCTGTTTCTCCACATTTTGCCTTTGCCTCTCTGTTCTACCTGTTGACTTGGCCGTTTTTATTACCAACTTGTCACACTGACTGAGTTTTCCCAACCCGTCTAGAAACTTTATGATGTGTCAAGAAGGTTTTGCACTTTAGCTTAAACTCCCCTGTGCGTCAGCAAATTTGGCCAACTATTTGTTAATATATAATGTATGTTTATGTTTATATTTAAATCACATTTAAGTAAAAGTAGCTATTCTGTGAGACCCAATTAGAAAGGTTTTATAGCATAAGGCGATAAATTGAATACGAATCTTTTGGAATTTTCCATTAAAATTTCCGTAGGAAACTGCCTGCTTCATTCGGAAGCATATCGAATTCGATTTTATAGCTTTAAACTGACCTTAGACAGAGGACGCTCAGCTTAGATAACGATAAAAACAACCAATACCATAAAATATAAAAACTGTTTTTATTTTGGTAAGCATACGTTTGTATGCTAATTCGCTATGCACGCCTCATATCGAAATTCCGCACTCCGAAGAAAGGAAAAATACAGAAAATATGGATCTACGGACCGAGATCAAAGATCAATTTGAAAATAGCTGTAGGTTTTATCATAGAACTGATTATTATTGAGGGCGTTTCCCATTAAACATTTTAGTATGGCGATCTATTATCGCAGAAATAGAAAATGGTATATGTTTGCCTTAATTATCTATACCTCTTTCCACTCCAATATAAACTATTTATAAGACTGCGGCAAGGCTAGACCAATTTTTTATCATTATAGTGCACTAAAAATGTCATAATGGGATGGAGTGGATGGGGTACTCCCCAACCTTATAAAAGCAATCTAATAATTTGGTTTTGCAAGAGACACCTTTTGAATTTTGGTAATAAATTGACTAGCACAGATGTTTATCATTGAAAATATTCTGGTAAGTATCGGTCATTAAATTTATCAAGTTTATAAAACCAATTTGGTTTGAATATTTTCATAATTAAGTTTATCTAAGTTATTCCAGATGCAGCTTAATTTTGAATAATAATAACTGCGCTTGAAAACATAAGTTTGTGTGGTGATTATAATAGTGATTTAGGCCATGGGATTTGCAATCCGTTTCCGATTATCGACATTATTAAAGATAGTAAATTCAATATTTGACAACCACACAGAAACAACCGTTTCAAAGCAGTAAATGAATGCATAGCTTAATTTATTAGTCGATCTTTAAATTGGCTTTCTTAGCTGATCCCAATCGGATATGATAATATATATTTCGTTTCAATATATCTCGTTTTACAACTCTGAATAGCTGTTGTTCTGGTTGAGGTAAACAATTTTGTTAGCTGATTAATGGCCCTTCGCCAGGCACGTCTCAGTGTAAAAATCGAACGTTACGGGGTATCAAGTGGGGTCTTAGCCAATATTATGGCAGGTCGTGACTTTCAGTCACTAATTTACTGAGACAAAACCAAACACAATACTCCTGCTTATGCAGTTTGTTTAGATCGCACTTTAAAGGTACTATGTGTTCACGACGCCTGATTTGCCAAAGTTTGCACAGAGAGTTATGTTTTGTCTAATCTTTGAGAACTTTAGGACTTGGGCTGGGCTGGGCTGGCACTAGCTGAGGTACTGGTTGCCCCGGGCTGAGTCGATTAGATAAGCAAATTTACAATGCCTTTGGGGCCCAAATGTAAATTCTGTCTGACGGCGATAATATTGTTAATTGCCAATTTGCGTTGTTTGGTCTCGGCTGTGCCTTGTTTTCCATACGGTTTGGGTCGCCTGCGTGGAGGTGTGATTGCCAAATTCGACTGGCCAATCAATCAATGAAAAGGTTTATTTCATTCCGAACAGCTTAGACGTCGATTTGCATACATAAACATTGAACTGGCACGAGTTTTGATCGTTGGGCACACGCTATTTGTGTAGCTCTACGTTCTTTTATTTGGAAGCTATTGCACATCATTAATAGTTTTCTGCCTAGTTTATATATAATATTAAAGAAAGTTACAGGTAGCTTACAGGTAGAATGTTTTTAATCCAGAAAATACTTGTTGGTTTTCTACAAATGAAGAGCATATTTATGTATTAATTAAGCTCTATGGAGTAACGTTGTTTTTAATGACACTGTACTGATAATAACTGGTTAACTTGCATTTACTATTGGTTTCTATTTTTAAAATAAAATATATCTATTTAAAGTGATAAACCGGAAAATGATTAGATATAGGACTAAATACCACGTTGGAACTCAAAAGCGCCCAAGATACTAAAAATAAGTTTAGGCTGTCTCGTACAATTACAAGTTCAATGACTATGATTACCCAGTCTCCGATATCGATCAAGGTGTTCAATTGGACAATTGGACAGTCGGACGGACAGTCAGTCATCGACTAGACTCGCCAATGAATTATGATCGAGAACGTATTGTTCGAAACCCAGTTTTAGTCAGAAATCCTCTCTAAGGCGCAAATCTGAGTTTCGACCAAGTGGTGTTCTGGTAATTGGGAATAATTCTCCGAAGCCATATCACACACAAATTGAAATAACAATTGTGCAAATTATTTGAGATCCCGGGAAACTACCGCGCAAATTAACCAAAAAAAATCTCCCACATAGAGGTTCTACGAGCAACCATTAAGTCGATGATTCAAACGAATTACACACTTAACTGTTCGGAGCTGCCCACAACGAACAGCCGAGCCATTTACATATATTCCTACTTAATTATTGCCTTTAGGCACCAATTGATTAACGAATTAAATATAGAAAACGCACACAGATCAAGTGGGGTGATGGCTTTTCTCGGGCGAGTTCAAGTGAATTTATTGCACTTTGTCAGCCCTGATAGAGTGCATAAATCAGCAAACATTACAGTCCGTGTGTGTTTGACACACAAACCATTCAATGTCAACAAGCCGAGACAGTGAAAATCGCCAAAGCGATTTTAAATCAATTTTCAGATACTCAATTCTCGTGGCGTGAATTTCCTTGCATACAATCCTAAATTAACGAAGTACAAAAAGTGCGTTAATCAAATACAATCCCAGGTGTTAAAATTTGTTTTTTTAAACATCATACAATATTTGGTTTCACCTTTTCAAGTTTCGAAAGCTGAACTACATTTGACATATATGCAAATGGTGTCATTTGGTTGTTTTATTTTATATTCGATGTTAAAGATTTTAACAATTATACTTGTTTTTAATCTGAAAAATTTTCAATTTTGAATGGGAACCAAATTTCTTACATCTGGCAATGCCTCAAATACATGGAATGACCAAGAGGGAGGGGGCGCGGGCGTTAGAGAGCAGCAGTCGATTTGTTTGAAAACAGTGAATTGTTTATGAGCTTTTCGCGAATACGCTCGAGTGGCTGAGAAACCTTTTCAGCCTGCTAATGCTAACAAACTTGAACAGCGGCGGGAATCAATTAGCGGCTTGCAAGGCCTTAAAGTACGTATTTCCAGCGATTTTTATTCCTTGTTGTTTTTTGGAAGTAACGTGATAAATAAAACAACACAGCTGATGGGCTCTCTCCGCGCGAGAGTGCGCTCCTCTCTCGCTCTCACTAACACAGCTGCTACTAAAATACTCGGCGGCCATTGAGAAAATAAAAGCAAATAAGAAGCAACGAAAACGAAGCAAAATAAAAAAAGAAGAAACAAATTTCGCAACGCCCTGAGATTTTTAGGACTGTCTCGTTTTTCCACAACAAAAATACAGCACACAATATAATAATAAAGTTAACAGTAACGACATTACACGATTTTGGGCTTTCAGCTTGGGGAAAACTCACCTCTCTTTGATTTTTCGTTGGTTTATTGATACGAAGAGCGTGGACCGGAGAAGAGGGGAAGTTGTGGGAGAAAGAGCACAAGACTTTCACAAAAATAAAAACTGAATCTGAGCGCAAAAACAGCATTTATTTGCATTTGCTTTCCACTGGCTTTCGCTGCACTTTCACCGCACTTTTCACGTTAGGGAAATTGTTTTTTCATTTGGCAGCAGTTGTTTTTCATCTGCTCACTTTCTTGGCTGTTTGATTTTCTTTACCCATTCCATTTTTTTGGGCCATTGAGCAATATTTTTTTGTCGAACACCAAACACACACACACGGACTCGCGTTCGCGAGAGACACTCACACGTACACACCTATCGGTGCTATGCACCAGCTTTATTCTGCATTCTGCAGTTTTCAGCTGCACTGCGGATTTCTGGCCAATTCTGGCGACTTCTTCGACTTGCCCAAGAAAAACAAGGCACAAATGCGATTTCGACTTCCCTGCTGTTTACACGCGCTTTGCTGCTTTCCCGACTGCTTCGCCCGCTCTCTCAATTGGAAATGAGTGCTGGTGAGAGCGAGAGCGTCGGCGCAGTGTGGCCCTTGATCGGTGCTGTGCGGGATTTTGGGTGAGCGCGGCGTGCGGCCACACTGCCGCCCAAACAGCTGTTCGAAGTTGGAAAACAACAAATTCTAGAAAATCTATTTTTATCTCAAATTTCTATTCTTACTTGATTTATGGCGCAAAATCGTTACTTTCACAACAATGTATTCATGTTTATTTCTGTCTTTTTTTAGAAGTGATCTTTTGTTTATAACAGTGCCTTTTAAAATTTGCCTTTCTTATTCTTTTTAGAATTTAATTATTTCATCTGGTTGTATATAAAATGTAATTTTACAAAGAAAAGTAAAAATAAATGTCTAACTAGATCGAAATCGAAAGTGAAAGTTAACTGATATTTTGTATACAAAAAGGCAAAATTGGAAGTGATGAAATTTTATAGGGCTAACAAAAATAGACATGAACAAGGGTCAGTGATTTGTTAAAAAGTTGTAATGTCCGAAAATTGTCCATTTATGTAAAAAGAACAGCAAAGGAAAGAAACATGTATGCATTTAATAAGTTCAAAGCAAATTTTAAATAGTGAATTAAAAAATAAAAAAAAATGTACAATAATATTTAAAACAAAATTCCTTCGATATTAAAATGTACGACATGTTACTACAAAAAAAAGGATGGGGACATTTATCATGAATTTAAACGAGCGAATCAAACTCCAACAGATATGTTAATAATCTTTAAGGTTCGTCGGCAATCTAATAAAACCGAAACGTTCAAAAGTTCTTTTGTGTAACAAGTCATGGTAAGATCTCAAATTACGGCTATCAAAAATGCAAGGCACTTTTAAGCGACTCGGTTGGATTTCGGCGTTCAAGTCCGCAGATCTTCCCGTGAAACTCATTAAGTGGTCATTAAGTGCAGTCGACTGTGAATTTGGTTATGCCTAGAACAGTCCGCCAACTCCTTTATTTGGTCGGTGATTATTCAGGGTATTATGAAGCCTAGGAATTTAATTACTCAAAACAAGGAACCCAAAGCTGAAACAGAATCAAAAGAGGCAAGCTCGAGTCGAGGCATAAATTGGACCCTTTTCAAGTTGCGTTTGCCAAGTGAAAGATAACTAAATAGTAACAGGCACACAGAAAGAAATCCTGAACACATAAAAGCCTTCAAACTCTTTAAATCTAAAATTAGATATTATTTGAAATTATTTAAGTCACGTTTGTAAAAATAAGATAAATTAGACAAATCATTTTTAATTAAATACTATTGAAGTAAGAATGTATAATTTAAATTCTAAGATTTATTTAAGAATAAAGACATATTATTTAAATAATTCTAGCTTTTGCTTCATAAGGAACACAAATGGATCTGGACAACTTTAAGCTGCTATTTCTGCTGTCTTCTTTCAGTGCGGTGAAAATCACATCCTGGGAATCGAAACAAAGTCTTCATTCAGAGTGCTCCTCACAGCAAATTGCAGCAATAAAATTGAAGAAACGTCCAATGGGACTGTGAAAAACGGACGGGCAAGTGGAAATGGAAATGGCAGGAGGACGGGGACGAAGAGGAACCCACTGCCATTCTGTTTGCTCCTGTCAACTTTCATTCGCAGCCGCCCGTTGATTACAGAGCCCCATTTCAGTCAAGCGCCCCCATATTTTCCGCATTTTCCCCGCATTTCCCCCGCAGAAATTCGAAGTCAAGCGGAATAACAACAGCAACAGCAACACTTGCCGCAGGATTTTGGGGGAATGGCGTAAAAAAGTGGGTGGTCCAACCGGTCCTCTTGTTTTTGATGATGATGACTGCAGAAGCGATAATGATGCATCCCCTTCATTATTCGCAGGCAAAAGTGTCGCCGAGTCCATAATGAGCAGAAATTTGCGTGGCGCGATAAGTGACAAACGGCCGGGAAAAAGGGGAACGGGTGGGGTCATTATCCAAAAAGGGGGAGGCAGTGCATCCAAACTTCGGGCATCATATGGCAAAACATCTGCAATTGCTCAACCTCTGTCAGAAACATTACAGTTCAAGCGAATTTGGAATGAAATCACCAAATGAGGGAAATCAAGTTCTAATCGCATTTGACATTTTCCTCCAAAAGGAAATTTCAATCATATGCATGCCTCATCATACCTCAAAAATATTAAAAGCTAATGTCGAGCCTTTAAAAATGTTCCATTCGAACAGACAAGTTTCTGCTGAAGTTAACCTTTTGATTGCCAAACTGGTGTCTTCACGTGAAATCTGGTTATTTTGGGAATATCCCAAAAGCCCGAGCCAGTATTTTGGTTAATCGACCCACGGGCCCTGTAATCCCGTTTTAAATTTTCCATAAACTTGAAACCCTAAGGAATCCCAGGGTCCTTTCAACGGAGTCACCTGAGCAGGTTGTAAGCAGACTAAGCAATCAAAGGACACTGGTCGACAAAAGAAAGGACCTGCTCCTGGTCATCGTCCATTGGACGTCGGACGTGGGACATCGGCCATCCCATCAACACAACTAATCCCGGCATTCACCGAATGATGGACACATCTGATGGATACTCCATACCCATGCCCATCCCCATCCCCAGCAGTCCGCACTTCATTTCCTCGGCAATCCCAGCCTCTCTGTTGTTTCACTTTTTCATGTCTGATTACGGCTCAAGGCGTACACTGAGAGAATAGGTCGCAGCCAGACAGTTAATTAATGTATGTATATGCTAAGGGTGCATACAATACTACCAACTTAGTTGCTAAATAATATTTCATTTAGATTAATATTTAATTTTGCATCTTAACTAAGCTTTCTAACTTCCAGTTATAATTAAACCAGTAATAAATGCTTTCTGTATTGGCGCATTCCCTTTCGAAGCGTTTCAGTAACCACTACTCTGATTTGCTCGATGTGCTTTTGGCTTGGACAGATTCCGGAGATCCCCATCCGATGCTGTCCTCCTCCGCAAGGACTCTGTTTATCCCCGACAAAGAGGACGACGCACTGCCTGCTGATTGCAGCCGTTGCCATTGAAAGATGCTGCGGAGCTTAGAACTCGGAGCTCCGGCCTCGGTGTTTATCTTCCGAGCGATTCCAGCTGCCTGCTCTTGGAGAGCTAAGCAAACAGGCTGTCGGGCAAAGGGTTCTGTCGTTTAAATAGCATCTTGACCGCCCAATGAATCATTCATTTGCCGCCGAATCCAATTATTGCGCATACGCCCTGCTGCACGGGCCTAAAACTTAAAGCTGGCGAGCAACGAAGGAAGACCCACTAGTCACATAAATAGGTGTCGCCTGCAGCTGGAAAAATGGATGCGATGTCTAAATCGGAACCGGAATCTGGCAATGATTTATTATGCGACCACTTAATTGCATATGGATAATGACCTACAAATGGAAAATTATTGCCTTTCATGGGGAATTATCGGGCAAAAGTGCATGTGAGGCTCTAATATCGAGTTCATACGTCTGCAGCTGTTTACCCTTCTAAGGTTATTGTATAGTTAAATACACTCCTGCAGAGTTGAGGTCTACATAGTCATTACAACTTTAATTCGTCGGGTAACTTTTTAAATTTGTGCCTAAATGTGTTCTTTATTGATAAGAGCAATAAATTGCACTGTATGCAATTCCAAGTCGAGTCACATATGTATGAAAATTATGCTATATCAACTAATACGCAAAAAATGGCAACATGAATTATTCGCTAATTGAATTCATGGCGATTGTGTTATATTTATTTGCAATTACCGCGTGAGTTCTTTTAAATATTTCATGTTATGAAAAATTAACAACAGAAATAATTGGTAGAGGCCCAATCATAACAGGCTATATATTTGCGATTATTATTCATAATTGCTTCTTTACTCGCCAAATATTATTAATATTGCGATAATTATTAACATCAGCTCAGAACGTGTGTACAGTAAGGGTAAACAATATGAATGTGTTTCTATATCAACTAGGCAAGCCATGAGTTCTAACTCAAATATTGACAATGAAGGTATAAAGTTTGTTTATTAAAAAAGTTGCATTATGATAACGCAAGTGTCATGGCAGATGAATAATTTTGTGTAAATAAACGCAATTTAGGTTTGTGTGTTATTAATAATGTGGGCTTCTTTAATGTTTCGACATTTCCCTGCATTTACCCAATAATCGCATAGCACCGCAGTTTTTTTGGCTTACACATTAGCTGCAACTATGTGAGTGTCAAAGGGTGTAAAAACAAAGCAAATAGAGTGGGCGAAGTGGGCGGAGTGGGCGGAGATCAATAACATGTAATAGCACGTAACAAAGTCTGCGCTCGTCACGCGCGCAATGTAAAATCAGACAAGAAAAAAAAAAGCGAAAAAAACAATAAATCGATTCGCCTTCAAAATGCGGGAGAAAAAATAAAAATATAAAGGACGAGGAGGAAATATGGAAGGGGTTTTTCGGGGTCGACTGCCACGGCAATAAAGCCAGAAATCACGCTGTGTGCATGCAAATCCCAAAAAGATTTCCACACGCCCCCCAAAAAAATGTGCCGTGGAAAAATTCATTTTTTGGCCACGAGCAGAGACAAACAAAAGGAAACAAGTTAACTAAGACAAGGAAGAGCCAGGAGGAAAATCTCGTGAAAATCTGGGTGTGGGCGACGATAAATTCATATAAATCGCGTTAATTTAACCGCAAGCGCAGTTTAAACAACTCAAATGGCTGGAAAAGCTGCTTCCCTTTCCGCTGCTTTTCCGACTGGACCCGCACCTAAGCTTGATAAAATGTCGCCGCAAAGCTCAAGACAAATAACATCCAGCAAGCCAGGCAGCCAGGCAGCCAGGCAGCCACCTTCCTTCAGAGTTTTCCACCACGGAAAGGTTGCCAGGAGTGCGGAAAAAACGATTGGAATCTAGAGAAATTACGTTCTGAAATGTTTGCCACAATTTGTTGTGCTCCATAATGAGTTGCTTTGTATGCAAGGACAGACCTCTACCGTCTGAGCTCCAAATGGATGGAGTTCTGGGTGGCGCTTGGGCGGCCAAGAGGCCGTTTAAAGTTATCCGCTCGGTTTGGCATTTTAACGCTTTTGCCTCAATAATCCGGTCAAGTGTCGGCTAGCGATTTTAATTGTTTGCAATTATTTCACCGATTAATTGCATTTAATTGGGCCACCAGTAATTGCCTGCTAATGCTAGGCGATCATTCATAGATTTGTAACGCTTTCAAATGTTCACACCTCGGCAGTCAGTTGACTGCACTTCTGTAATTTGATACCTTTAAGGTAGTTACATTCTTATATACATATGTATTTACATAGAACGTTACGGCTTTATTTACTTATAAATCAGTGTGCGCTTTTTTTTGAACCAAAAATAAAGCTTTAATAAAAACGTGGTTACTCTCATGCCCTAAATTATTATTCACAAAAGGGAATTATTTATCATTGGTGGGGCACGGCATTGAAGCCAGACTTTTGGAGGCCAAACTGGCAATCAAGGCCGAAAGTCCCGACTTGGCCTCAACTTTCCTTTGATGGCTCACTTGAAGCTGCGCGAGCCAAGGGATTATTGTGTCCTTGCTCATTTAAGTTTGCCTTTAAAAGTTTTGCTCCATTGGCTGCTAAAAAAGTTGACTATAAACTTGGCTAAGGCTTCGCTGGCGCCGCCTTTTCCTTCATTATAACCGATTCTCGAAAAGTAAAGGGTATATTAGGTTGGTTCGAAAGTGTAATGTAACAGCGTTTTAATATATATCCTGATCAGGAAAAGCAGAGCCCATCTATCCCTGACTTTCTGCCTGTCCGTGATCATAGAAATGTATCCCTCTTATATGCCAGCAACAAACCTCTATAGTCCCAAAATCTCTTTAAAGGACACTTGCCCAAAGGTTTTCTCTAGAAGTAGTTATGAGGTTTGGGATTGCTTACCAACATCCATCACTCTTCACTGAGCTCAGAACATTTATTTTAAAGTTATGAGCACTTAATGCGACCCCCGCTTGGTGGACCCAGTGTGCAATCTTGGGAATGTCTCCATTTCCTTTGTACTTGGTAGATGAGTAACGGGTATCTGAAAGTCGAAAGTTTCTTTTCTATTTTTCTCACATTTCTTTTTAAGGCGCGACCCAACAACCCTGAAAAAAGGGTGGAAAAGAGGTCCCCCGGCGACATAAACGTTAATTGTTGTTGGTCATGACATAAGAACCACCATAAGAATGGCCAACACAGCCAAATGACATTGCTGGCAAAACACAATTTTCGCTATGCATAAAGTGGGTTGGAAGGGGAAACAACTCAGGCAGGCTTCTGCTAATGAACTAGCTAGGATATGCGGCGAATTGAACGTCAACTGAAATCAAGGAGAGTGAAAAGGATTGGGCCACGTTTCTGCAGAAGGCCTAATCAAAGCGACAACTGAAATCCGCAACAAAACACACTCACACACTCCTAAATACCCGTACATACATATATACATATATGTATAAACAACAAGGTCAAATGGTTGGAAATGCGACCGAAATATTTACGGCTGAATGAACTGCTCCTTTCAGTTGGCCAGAAATCGCAACCGACCCGAATTTAAAATACAATCAAGGGAAAGTAATGCTCACTTTATTGAACTCAAAAATGAAAACTCAGAAGTTGCTTAAATGAAAAGTCTTTACCTTCCCATTTCCCTTGCGCAAACTTTCTTTAATTTATTTATTTTGCAGCAGATTTTTCTACTTTGTTGAGTTTAATTAAAGTTTTTGCATTTGCACAACATTTTCAGTGGCTTGAATATTTTTGTATGGCTGCTTCGTATTATTTTTATTCGGCTAAATATTTCAAAAACCATCATACAAATAAATGGCATCTGTTATAAAAGAAACCGCACATTTTAGCTTCTCATGAGTTGACATTATCGAAATGACATCCCGAAAATAAGTACCACATGTCATTTTAAAACCGAAAAAAAGCGGATCCAGTGAAGCAAAAACTAAAACAAAACCGAATCAATGACAAAAGTAAACAAATGAAAACCCAATGGAAGCCTTACATGAAAACCCATTAATCTTGGCTCTGACGCAATTCGCACACAGGTGAAAAGCAGGTGAGGATGGGGGCCAGGAGCCAGGGGCTATGGGCTATAAGGAAGATTAGCCACATTGTTGTGCAATGGCCATCAAAAGGCGACCAGGAACACAGGAGATGATGGCGTCAGTTTGCTCTTAGTCCCTGTTCACCTGTGGCTTTCACGTTTCTCCTCGCAACATTTAATGCGATTTAATGCATGTATTAGGAGAGTGACTGCCATGGCTTATAACATCATCTTCGAATGACAAGTCCTTCCTTTCTTTAGGTGTTTCCATTCCTATCATAAAAATCCAATTGTTGCAGCGTCATTTTAAATCAATGAGCAATTTATAAAAATACTTTACGATAAGGCAACCGCAAAAAAATTGAGACGAGATAAGAAATTATCGGGCATCTGTGTTGGCTCTAAGTATGATTTATTTCTCAATCATACAATATTTAAGAAAAATGTATAATTTTTTAACTGTAATATCATCATATTCAACGTGCTGCCTTTAATGATTATAATTCGATTTCAACATTCTGTTTATAGTAGATCTCAATCAAATCCATCATGCATTGGATGAATACGAAAACCCTCTATCCAGCGCACCAGCTTGGATCATTTGTATTACTTAGTTATAATGCCACCCCTCTCGTCCTGCAACTTGTGTTCAGCTCCTGAAATTATTTGTTTTTGCCTTTTCACTGGAGGACAAGCTCGCTCGACTGACAAAACACTCCCATGTCGATGGGTGGAGCGAATGAAATTTAAAACCGAGACGCCTTTTTAATGCATGTGTACTGTGCACGTCTTCCTTAGTGGAATTAAATTAATGACAAACAATTCCTCATTGTCTTTTCGCTGGTGCGTACTTAGCACGCGCCGGAAATGTATCCATATCCGCTTGAAATTTTTCCATTGTTTTCTTGCTGCACACAGAAACTCGTTGTAGCGGCGATAAAGAGGGCCTAATGCACTCAAAAAACGAAATCCGATGAATTTTTAAAATAGAAGGTTTTTTTAACGTTATGGCTGCATGTTTAAGAACAAGGGTTTTCGATTAACATTTATTGCTTCACTTCCTTCATTTACTACTTTGACTCCAATGGACGCTTCTATTGTGCAAAATTGTAAAACAATTTTATTACTCTAAGCGAAATAAAATATAAAACTTTTATTTTATCAAATACCCCTTACTTGTCGAAATAAACCATGTACTCAAATTTTCGGTGTGCCGAATTGTGAAGTTGAAGGCATGTTTTTAAGAGTGTAGAAGCCGTAGAAAAGGGTGGCAATGTAGGAACAACAAGGTGGGGGACCAACAACAAATCGCCCTTAAGTGGCGGCAGTGAAGCTCCGCTAACTGCGAACGACAAACTGTCGAAGGACCGCCATTAGGCCCAACACTTGGCCAGGACATGGGATCGCACATTAGCAGTCGTAAAACTTATGGCCAGGGCCATTGCTAACTATTAGCCATTATAGGCAGCTGTGCTGCATATATCCACAGCCATCGTGTCCTGCGAAATCTCTTTAATTTGCCACGGCTTCGCCCAATCACAGCCAATGCGAAAATTAAGAATAATCTGTAAAAATTAATGTACATATGTGATGCCCAGTAAGTATACCCGGTACTCGTTGAGTAAAAGGACATACTAGATTTATTTAAAGTTATGTAACAGCAGCAAATCATTTCAGATTTAAAGTGACTTACTGTATTAGCTGTTGATGAAACAGAGGGTTTCTGGTAACATGAACCCTTTCATTAAATTGCCACACATTTTATAAAACTTTAGAGCAACAGTATGGCTCATGTCGATATGTTCAAACCCCTTGGGAAAGTTCCCAAATTGTTTTTTTTTTTGCTTTAATTCTCCAAATTTCCACTTCTAATCACTTTTAAGTTCTCATGTTATCGCATTCCAAATAATATATGTATGTAAACTATTCAAACATATTAAATATAAAAGCGAACCTAATGGAACTTGATTAGAAATAAACAATTATTCATAGAGCGTCAATATAGTTTGGTTATCCACGCAGAACGTATCGTGCTCTTAAATGAAGCTTAAATTGTTTGGTACATTTCTTGTTTTAAGCTTGGCAAAATTCGGAGCGGTTCATACAGACTCCAATGATACTGAAGCGAAATCATGTGTAAAATGTGATAACAATTGTAATGATGACAACGATCTCTGGCACTGCATTCGGATTTGTTGCCCTCGTAAAAATATGATGGCCAATGGCGGTTGTAGTTTTGAGGAGCAACTCTTTCGAACAAAACTTTGTTTAAACATAAAACTCGATGACAATTCGACAGAGACACTATATTTCAACAACCAAACCCTGCATACAACACCGTTTTGGGATATTGATGAAATGATCGGTCTGACCAGAGATGATTACACGTTGTACAAGGTACCCCAGATCTATACTATAATTTCCTGTCTATTTGACAGAACAAAATAATTCCGATTAATTTCAGAACGGAACCATATACATTCACTCCGAAAAGAGGCTCAGGAACAAAACGGAATACTGCTTTTATCCCCATCAGATTTACTCGGACTTTCCACAAACCATATGGATTGTTTTACACGAGTGGTCATCAATAGAGATACCAGGGACTTACGAGCGTAAGGCAATGCCTATAAAGAAAACTTTCCTTTAACTCTCAGAGTTTTCTTTAGTCACACCAGTTTCTCTTATATGCTATATCTTCATAATCGGCATTTATCTTTTCGTAAAAGAACTACGAAATGTCTTTGGAATGTGCCTAGTCAGTTGCATATTCTGCATTTTTCTTACCTACCTTATCTGGCTTATAGATGAATTAAGATGGATAGATGACTTTTGCTCACTGGCAGGTTAGTGGTTTAATATATTTCATTTATATATATTTTATTTAAATATAAAAGAAGCATCAACAATAAATTGTACTCTTATTTTTACTGAAATTGTGTTCTATAGGTTATATCTCGTACTTCTTCGATTTTGCAACTTATCTTTGGCTGTCTATAACTAGCTTTTGCTTATGGAAGAAAGTTACAGCGATCGATCGAGAAGAACATCGCCATCAGTTCATGTTTTACAGTATCTTTGTCTGGGGCATATCTGCTATTCCACTAGGTATAATCTTATTGATGAATCATCTTTGGGAAGATGATCTCCAGAAATGGAACTGGTTGCCCTTAGTAGGATTCAGTAGATGCTCGGTGGAGGGTACGTCTCTATGGCAGAAGTCGCTTTAAAGTATTACAGTTTTTTACCTTTTAACTTCAATTCACAGTTTATAGGTGGTCTTCGTGGGCTTATTATCGGGGACCTTTTATGATCCTTAGTGCGATTAATATTATTATGTTCATTCTGACTATCAACCACATTAAAAAAACGAAAAGAGAAATCAATAAGTTGACAAAACGAGCAGATGGGACCAAAACTTGCCTTACTGTCGATTTTCAAAAGTAAGTGCTTTAACTTTGGAGCTTACGATCCTTAAATATAATTACTACATTTTCTCATCCCAGGATCCTATCATATCTGCGGATCTTCGCCATTATGGGCGGATCTTGGATACTGTTCCTGATTTCTTTGGTCAAATTGAATACCAACTTTTGGAATATTTACGTTATACTAATCCGAGTGCTCCATCGTGGTTTGGGTATCTTAATATGTGTGCTGCTTATTTTTAAGCGCAGCACCTATCGCCTGCTCATTAACAAGTAAGTTCTCCTCAAATTCTATTTTTTTCTTTAATGACATAAGTATATTATAATCAGAATTCGTGGTGAGAACTTTTAAACACAGCCCGATGCACAGATCATGTTTGATTAATGAGAAACCAATACAATTCAACATTGCCTACAAATATTTGAATTATAAGATAGTCTTATAAAGTAAAACAATTTCTGAACAACATATGTTATATTTTTATTCATAATAATTATGATCAATCATTCTTATATAAATTAGAATTTCGAGAAAATCGATGTCATCTAAGTTGTTAATAATCAGTGTTATCGACTGATGAGGTGATGGTTTGCAAAACGGTCCAAAGGCAAAAAAAATCATTGATTTCCACATGACTCTTTGTTATGTAACATTCACACGTACATTGGATGGTAAATATATACTTTCTTAGCATTCTTCCAAGCGGCATTAGTTTAAATACTCTATAATAATGGATAACATCTGATCCATGTATTTCATGTACTTTTTTACAAGAATTGGAATATGTCTGAGATATGATAAGTGGATGAAAACTGTAAAATAAATTAAAATTATACTAATGAAAAGTGGAATTAACTTTTATGTGGACAATCGTTGATAACGTCGTTTATCGGAGGCATTGCTTAAACAATCTAAATATGTTTTTTTCTCCTAGCAGATATGCGCTAAATGTTAAATACCAAAGACAGGCCTACGAATTTATTTCGGCTAATGTGTGTAAGTAATGCTAGCCACAATTTTAGTTTGAAGTCAACAAACCAAACTTTGGACGGATATTCCCATGCAATATACCTATCGATTAAAGGTAGTTCCCCCATAAGTATGCAGAGACAAAGACGCAGCCCAAGTTTGCTGACACATTTTGCCGCGCCCTGAAGCCGCTTTTTACTTAGCTTTCTTGGCTATCGATATGCAAAATGAATGTTGAAATTTCTGTTCGCCCACAGGTCAGGTATTTGACAGTCGGGATCTGGACTATAGAGTTTTTCTTGTTTGGTATATTATCGCATTCCCAATTATGGGTGTTGAAATATGTACGGTTTTTTAAACACACGAGTATTAATATGTGCAACGATTGTACCGAGATTGTGTCCCTTAGGGAAGACGCATATCAGCTCGAGCTCTTTGTTCAAATTATATACAAATTATACGAATTATTCATGGAGCGTCAATATAGTTTGGTTATCCACGCAGAAAGTTTCCAGCTCTCAAATGAAGCTTAAATTGTTCGGTACATTTCTTATTTTAAGTTTGTCTAAATTCGGAGCGGTTCATACAGACTCCAATGATACTGAAGCGAAATCATTTGTAAATTGTGATAACAATTGTAACGACGATGCAGATCCCTGGAACTGCATTCGGATTTGTTGCCCTCGTAAGAATATGGTGGCCAATGGCGGTTGTAGTTTTGAGGAGCAACTCTTCCGAACAAAACTTGTTTAAACATAAAACTCGATGACAATTCGACAGAGGCCCTATATTTCAACAACCAAACCTTCTTACAACACCGTTTTGGGATATTGATGAAATGATCGGACTGACCAGAGATGATTACACGTTGTACAAGGTACCCCAGATCTATACTATATTTTCCTGTCTATTAGATTCCGATTAATTTCAGAACGGAACCATATATATTCACTCCGACAAGAGGCTCAAGACCAAAGAGGAATACTGTTTTTATCCCCATCAGATTTACTCGGACTTCCCAGAAACCATATGGATTGTTTTACACGAGTGGTCATTTATAAAGATACCAGGGACTTACGAGCGTAAGGCCATGTCTATAAAGAAAACTTTCCCTTAACTCTCAGAATTTTTTTAGTCACATCAGTTTCTCTTATATGCTATATCTTCACAATCGGCATTTATCTTCTCGTAAAAGAACTACGAAATGTCTTTGGAATGTGCATAGTGAGTTGCATATTCTGCATGCTAGGTTCTGCAGGTTAGTGGTTAATTGTACCTTTATTTTGACTAAATTTGTGTTCTACAGGTTATATGTCTTACTTCTTTGACTTTGCCTCTTCTGTTTGGAACTCTGTAATTAGCTTTTGTTTATGGAAGAAAATCACATCGGTCGGTCGCCAAGAACATTGCCATCAGTTTCTGGTTTACAGTATCTTTGCCTGGGGCATATCTACCATCCCACTCGGTATCATCTTTTTGATAAATCAACTTTGGGAAGCGGATCTCCAGAAATGGAACTGGATGCCGTTAGTAGGCTTCAGTAGATGCTCGGTGGAGGGTACGTCTCTATGCCATAAGCCACATTAAAGTTTAAACCTATCACAACTTTTAACTTCAATTCACAGTCTTTAAGTGGTCTTCGTGGGCTTATTATCGGGGTCTTTTTATGTTTTTTTTTTTTTTTTTTTTTTTTTTTTTTTTTTTTTTTTTTTTTTTTTTTTTTTTTTTTTTTTTTGGGTTTTTTTTTTTTCCAAAATGCGATGAATTTATTATGTTCATTCTGACTTACCATCACATATCCAGATACCTGACTATGTAACAAAAAATGTCCGTAAGAGATCAAAAAAAAAAAAAAAAAAAAAAAAAAAAAAAAAAAAAAAAAAAAAAAAAAAAAAAAAAAAAAAAAAAAAAAAAAAAAAAAATTATAAACGACTATCAACCACATTAAAAAAACGAAAAGAGAAATCAATAACTTAACAAAACGAACTAATAGGACCACAACTTGCCTTACTGTCGATTTTCAAAAGTAAGTGCTTTAACTTGGAGCTTATGATCCTTTAATAAAATTCCTACATCTTCCCATCCCAGGAACCTATCATATCTGCGCATCTTCGCCATTATGGGCGGATCTTGGATACTGTTCAGTGTTTCGCTGCTAGAATTGAATACAAACTTTTGGAATTTTTTCGTTATACTAATTCAATGGTTCCATTGTGGTTTTGGTATCGTCATATGTGTGCTGCTTATTTTTAAGCGGAGCACATATCGCCTGCTTATTAATAAGTAAGTTCTCCTCAAATCCCTATTTTTTCATTAATATCATAAATATATTATAATCAGAATTCGTGGTGAGAACTTATAAACCCAGCCCGATGCACAAATCATGTTTGATTATTGAGCAACCAATACAATTCAACATTGTCTACAATTATTTTAATTTTAAGATAGTCCTATAAAGTGATACAATTTCTGAACAACAACCTTGTTATATTTTTATTAAAATAATAATGATTTATAATTTTTTATATACATAAGCATTTTGAGAAAATCTGTCAGGCATGCTCCGGTAATCGAATTTGTTAGATTTTTACGATTTGATTTGAAATCAAAAAACTGATGGTCCGGCTTTCGAATTCGTAAGAATTTTTCAATTTGTAAAACGGGCACTTTTGTCTATCCGAAATGAAAAGTAAATTCCTTTTTTTTATATCAAATCAGATCTTATTTACTAAGGGAAAAAAATAGTTTACTCAGTGGTCTATCGATGTTTATTCCTCATCACCACAAAATCATTCTGCAAAATCATTAGACTTAAGTTGTGGCCAGCATCACTTACACAAGTTATGATGTCAGCGGCGATATGAATTACAAGACCCTTGTAAAAGTTGTTGAAAACAATATTCATTTTTAAAAAATTTACCTCAGGCCTTACTATAAATAAATAAAATTATATTATAAAAAAAATTATTTAATATTATATTAAAAGAATTGTCTTCATATCCCTACAATGCGACTGCAAATAAGACCTTTTTTCGGCCTCTAAAGATATTTCCCCCGTTAAATTGCTACAATCAGGTCTTTGGCTCGGTTCGTGATTCAACCCATGTAATGGTACGGCTGTCGTTTCTTTTCCCGATTACAGCCTCGGTTGGAAAAAGAAGCGGAGTTTCAGTGCACTATGCGGCCGGAGATTCCCAATGTTCTGTGTACTCACCACCATTCTTTTAAAAAAGGAAAAGGCACTTCCTGATTCTACTATAATTAATTGAACAATCAAATAATCACAAAAATTATCCCCGAACGGTATAGATGATAGAAGGAGGACGTGAGTCAGGATTATCGATTCGTGATTTAGTATGAATTTATCATGCGTTCTATACCCGCGCTACCATGGTAATGGCACTTGATTTGCATTACCCCTAATGTAACACCATATCGTATGTTACCCTCGATAATTGTTTGGCAATTTGTAATTAGACGGATTCATGGTCTACTTTAAAAGTGTTTTGTTTTTAATTTAATAACGGAGAAAATTACTTCTTCTTTATATTTCATTTAAGTTTTTTTTTGGATATTCCGGAATACAATATAGACAAACTGAGAAGATTACTTTTAATAATCTAGGAAAAATTAGGTTTAATTCCTTTTCAAATTTACAGAAAGCCTTTACACAAGAATGTATCCTTGGTTCCCTAAAATACAGTTTTCAATGTCGGTTTACGTCATTAAATAATTTTACCTAACACGTTTACCTACTACAAGACTTTGGGCCCAATAAACTGCACTGTGGCTGTGTAACAATAATAATAATTCTGAATATATGTATGTATGTTGTATATCATGATTGTCAGGCTGACATTCCTTGGGTATTTGAATGTATACAAAAAATTAGGTTTACAAGAATGTATGAGATATGTAGGTATTCAAATTCTTTTTTCTTAGGCCACTAGAAAAATATTAAGCATTAGAAAACTTTTTTTATGAAACAAGAAAAATCGGGTTTCTCATCGCAACACCTCCAGGCTGCCGAACTACCTGTCCTTCCGATCTGAGATCCCTTACATCAACATACATATGTACATCTCAGTGGTTGCTTGTGGTGGGTATCACGACGAAGAAGGACACATATTATGCAACGGCACGTGCGAGCTTACTTCATAGTTGCCTCCCATTGGGGCAACTGCGATAAACTTTTAGAAATATGAACTTCAATTAGAACATAAAAATAACTTTTCACTACCGGTAGACTAGCATCACTACCGGTAATAGGGTTCCTGATCACTGCTCTAAAGTCGGGTGGCCTTGCCAATTTGCCGAGGTTAAGTTTTGGCTCTGTGGATATGTTTTTAAGCACACGTGGTTGGTTATAAATTCTGGTAAAAAGTTTTCCACTGAAAATTTGCACAACTGCGATTCTTGAATATCAGCCATAAAGGGAACTTTAAAGGGACTCTTCCAGGCTAACATAACTAATCAAAATATGGCAGTGAGACTATACAGTACTGGTTTCGGAACATATAGTTGGTTTTAAAGCTCCCACTTTCGAAATGATTTAACCCTTAACTGATGAACGTGTGTTAGAATTCAAAACAAGCTAATCCATTTTCACTGGACAATGCAACCATAACCATTGATAAGGTCCCGGCACTCGAGCCGGTTCGCCGACATTCTGTAACGTAGTTTCGGTTGGAACCAGGGCTTATTTTCTATCTTCTTAAATTGATAAAACCCCTATTACCAGAAGAGTTTGTGACTAATTTACTTACTTTTCCCTATGTTTCTAATGGATTCTAAAATAAATAGTATGGTACTGATACATTTTGAGTACCTTGTGTGCAGCAGGGCATTTTTCTCGCCGGTCACATGTGCAACAGTATGCCAAGTATGCACCTCATGCCAATATGATCCAAACCTTTGGGAAAGTTTTCAACCGTTTCATTGGGCTTAATCCCCCAAATTCCAACTTTGGATTGTGCATACCCCAATCGCTTCTAAATTATTTCTGAATATTATTGTATTTGCAATTATCGGTAGATATGTACAACTTTTTAAACGCATTCATATTTGAAATAAATTAATTATCCCTCAGGGAACACGCATATCAGCACGAGTTTTCTGTTAAAAAAATTGGAATAGCAATAGAGCTATAAAAACCTTAAAAATTATTCAAAAGGGTCAATATAGTTTGGTTATCCACGCAGAACGTATCGTGCTCTCAAATGAATCTTAAGTTGTTTGGTACATTTCTTGTTTTAAGCTTGGCAAAATTCGGAGCGGTTCATACAGACTGCAATGATACTGAAGGGAAATCATTTGTAAAAGTTGATAACAACTGTAACGATGACGACGACCTCTGGCACTGCATTCGAATTTGTTGCCCTCGTAAAAATATGATGGCCAATGGTGGTTGTAGTTTTGAGGAGCAACTCTTTCGAACAAAACTTAATTTAAGCATAAAACTCGATGACAATTCGACAGAGGCCCTATATTTCAACAACCAAACTCTGCTTACAACACCGTTTTGGGCTTTAGAAGAAATGATCGGACTGACCAAAGATGAGTACACGTTGTACAAGGTATATCCCAGATCTATGCTATATTTTTCTGTCTATTAGACAGAACAGAATAATTCCGATTAATTTCAGAACGGAACCATATACATTCACTCCGACAAGAGGCTCAAGACCAAAGAGGAATACTGTTTCTATCCCCATCAGATTTACTCGGACTTCCCAGAAACCATATGGATTATTTTACACGAGTGGAATGTAATATTTATACCAGGAACTAACGAGCGTAAGGCGATGTCTATAAAGAACACTTTTCTTTAACTCTCAGAGTTTTTTTAGTCACATCAGTTTCTCTTATATGCTATATCTTCACAATCGGCATTTATCTTTTCGTAAAAGAACTACGAAATGTCTTTGGAATGTGCCTAGTCAGTTGCATATTCTGCATATTTCTTACCTACCTTATCTGGCTTATAGATGAATTAAGATGGATAGATGACTTTTGCTTACTGGCAGGTTTGTGGTTTAATATATTTTATTTACATATATTATATTTAAATATAAAAGAAGCATCAAAAATAAATTGTACTCTTATTTTTACTGAAATTGTGTTCTATAGGTTATATCTCGTACTTCTTTGATTTTGCAACTTATCTTTGGCTGTCTATAACTAGCTTTTGCTTATGGAAGAAAGTTACAGCGATCGATCGCCAAGAACATCGCCATCAGTTCATGTTTTACAGTATCTTTGTCTGGGGCATATCTGCTATTCCACTAGGTATAATCGTATTGATGAATCATCTTTGGGAAGAGGATCTTCAGAAATGGAACTGGTTGCCCTTAGTAGGCTTTTTTATGTGCTCGGTGGAATGTACGTCTCTATGGCAGAAGTCGCTTTAAAGTGTTACAATTTCTTACCTTCAATTTACAGTTTATAGGTGGTCTTCATGGGTTTATTATCGGGGTATTTTTATGATCCTAAGTGCAATGAATATTATTATGTTCGTTTTGACTATCAACCACATTAAAAAAACGAAAAAAGAAATCAATAACTTAACCCATCGACCAGATGGAACCACAATGTGCCTTACTGTCGATTTTAAAAAGTAAGTGCTTTAACTTGGAGCTTATGATCTTTTAATATAATTACTACATTTTCTTATCCAAGGTTCCTATCATATCTGCGGATCTTCACCATTATTGGCGGATCTTGGTTACTGTTCCTCGTTGTGATCGTAGAATTAAAAGCAAACTTTTGGAATATTTTCGTTATACTAATCCGAGTGCTCCATCGTGGTTTTGGTATCTTAGTATTTGTGCTGCTTATTTTGAAGCGCAGCACCTATCGCCTGCTCATTAATAAGTAAGTTCTCCTCAAATCCCTATTTAAACCCGTTACTTGTACAGTAAAAGGGTATACTAGATTCGTTGAAAGTATGTAACAGGCAGAAGGAAGCGTTTCCGACCATATAAAGTATATATATTCTTGATCAGGATCAATAGCCGAGTCGATCTGACCATGTCCGTCTGTCCGTCCGTCTGTCTGTCTGTATGAACGTCGAGATCTCAAGAACTATAAAAGCTAGAAAGTTGAGACTAAGCATGCACACTCCAGAGACATATACGCAGCGCAAGTTTGTCGATTCATGTTGCCACGCCCACTCTAACAAACCGCCCAAAACTGCCACGCCCACAATTTTGAAAAATGTTTGGATATTTTTTCATTTTCGTATTAATCTTGTAAACTTCTATCGATTTGCCAAAAACTTTTGCCACGCCCACTCTAACGCCCACAAACTGCCCAAAACTGCCACGCCCACACTTTTGAAAAATGTTTTGATATTTTTTCATTTTTGTGTTAGACTTGTAAATTTCTATCGATTTCCAAAAACTTTTTGCCACGCCCACTCTAACGCCTACAAACCGCCAAAAACTGTCAGTGTTAAAGACTCTCCTTCGCACTTCCACTAGCTGAGTAACGGGTATCAGATAGTCGGGGAACTCGACTATAGCGTTTTCTCTTGTTTTTCATTAATATCATAATTATATTATAATCAGAATACGTGGTTAGAACTTATAAACACAGCCCGATGCAAAAATCATGTTTGATTATTAAGGAACCAATACAATTTAACATTGTCTACAAATATTTTAATTTTAAGATAGTCCTATAAAGTGAAACAATTTCTAAACAACAAACTTGTTAATCATCAGAGCTATGATATAATTATCAATTGAAAAGGTTTGGGTTTGCAAAACCCGATAAGTGGATGAAAATTGTAAAATAATATAATTAAAGTTGAACATTGCATAATGTGTATTTTTTCCTAGCAGATATGCTCTAAATGTTAATTACCAAAGACAGGCCTACGAAATAGTTTGGCTTTGTAGAGAACAAATAAATTAACTAAAGTTTGAAAGAAAGCTGTTGTTTTACTTATTTGCGTAACTCTAGCTTTAAAATTAAAGACACTTGTAACCGCTTTAAGCTGTTTGTCACCAAAAGGGTTTTACTCTCACATTTCATGTCCTCAGTAAATAGATGGACACTTCTCACCGGTTACATGTGCTCCCACAATAAACAAGAGAGAACGCTATAGTCGACTATCTGATACCCGTTACTCAGCTAGTGGAAGTGCGAATGAGAGTTTTTAACACTGACAGTTTTTGGAGGCTTGTAGGCGTTAAAGTGGGCGTGGCAAAAAGTTTTTTGGAAAATCGATAGAAATTTACAAGTCTAATACAAAAATGAAAAAATATCAAAACATTTTTCAAAAGTGTGGGCGTGGCAGTTTTGGGCGGTTTGTGGGCGTTAAAGTGGGCGTGGCAAAAAGTTTTATGGCAAATCGATAGAAATTTACAAGACTAATACAAAAATGAAAAAATCTCAAAACCTTTGTCAAAAGTGTGAACGTGGCAGTTTTGGCGGTTTGTGGGCGTTAGAGTGGGCGTGGCAAAAAGTTTTTTGGCAAATCGATAGAAATTTACAAGACTTATACAAAAATGAAAAAATATCAAAACCTTTTTCAAAAGTGTGGGCGTGGCAGTTTTTGGCGGTTTTTGGGCGTTAGAGTGGGCGTGGCAACATGAATCGACAAACTTGCGCTGCGTCTATGTCCCTGGAGTCTGTATGCTTAATCTCAACTTTCTTTTGTAGTTCCTGAGATCTCGACGTTCATACGGACAGACGGACAGACAGACGGACGGACAGACGGACATGGCCAGATCGACTCGGCTACTGATCCTGATTAAGAATATATATACTTTATATGGTCGGAAACGCTTCCTTCTGCCTGTTACATACTTTTCAACGAATCTAGTATACCCTTTTACTCTACGAGTAACGGGTATAAAAACAATGGAAAGCAATTTATTTTTATCATTGCCCACAAATATTAAGAACCACGGCTATTTGATATATTTCGACTTCTGATAAAAGCCAATTTCTTTCTTCACTTTAAGGGGGGGAACTACCTTTAGAGTCTGCAGTCGCTTTGTATAGAGATATGAAGAAAATTCTTTTTATATCTAAAAAATTTTTTTTCGAAGGTCGACATTTTATTTTAACAAATTTTTACAAGGGGTCACAGTTTTAGTCTGAACTTACTCGAGAGGGTTATTTGTCGTCGATGAACAAAAATCTTTTCGAAATTTTAAAACAAACTCCTGTCAAACAAACTCAGAAAATAAAAATTCGTGGTTTTTACAAAAAGGTTGGTTGTGAATGCAGTCAAAAAGTGTGCAAGATTTAAAATCTTCAGTCTATATAAACCTAGATGATGAGAATCGGTGCATTAGTATTTTTATCACTTACACAAATGTGAAAAATTACGTTTAGAGTTTGCGGTCATGGAACATGGTGACTAGCAGGGAAAGCTCTTAAAGTCAAGAAAGCCCCTGGGAAGGATCTGATTGCAGATGGAATAATACAAATACTCTCGAAGCGAGCACTTCTTTTGATCACATTGATCTTCAATGCGATCCTAAGAGTTCATTATTTTCCGAAGCAATCGAAGAGTGCCAGGATTTCAATGATCCTTAAGCCGGGAAAGCCAGAACAGGACAACAGTTCATATCGGCCGATCAGTCTTCTACCTTCACTAAAAGTGAAAGTCTGTTCACTTCTGGACTTGTTGAATGTAAGGATGACAGCAAAACGATCCCCAACCATCAATTTGGATTCCGCTCTGGTCACAGTACCATTGAGCAACTACATAGAGTCGTAAACCAAGGACCCAAGGCATTCGACCATCGAGAGTGTTTCTTGATATCCAGCAAGCCTTCGACCGAGTGTGGCATATGGGACTACTGGCAAAAGTCAGAGAGATTGTAGTCCAATGCCGGGCCGCTACATCCCCAGCAGGTTCTTTCACTCCTGTGTCCCCCAAGAAAGTGTTCTGGGACCACGTTTCTACGCGATCTACTTGGCACTTCGGCGCAAGCGTTTTATCTACCAACATGTCATAGCACCCACTTGGACCCATGGACGCCAAATCTGGGGTATTGAAACAGCATCAAAATGGAAAAGAAAAGTGCAAACGATGCAGAACAAGTCGTCAAGAGCCATTACCGCCAGCGAATGGTACATGAGTAACCAGACTCTGCACAGAGATCTTGGCATACAAACGGTGGAACGTAAGACTGATGTCCCACCGTAAGGCGATTGAAAAGGAGACAAAATCTCTTGAATTTAACCTAAATAACTATAATTAATAATCTACTAAATTTATAGATACATATATAAAACTTGGAGACAACGACGCAGCCCAAGTTTGTTGACCCATGTCGCCACGCCCATTCTAACGCCCTGTTTATTATATTTCTTGGCTATCGATATGCAAAATGAATGTTGAAATTTCTCGTTCGCACCTTTACTAGTTGTGTAACAGGTATTTGACAGTCGAGGATCTGGACTATAGAGTTTTTTCTTGTTTTGGTATATTATCGCATTCCCAATTATGGGTGTGTAAATATGTACTGTTTTTTAAACACACGAGTATTAATATGTGCAACGATTGTACCGAGATTGTGTCCCTTAGGGAAGACGCATATCAGCTCGAGCTCTCTGTTCAAAAATTTTTATTAGAAATAGGGCTATACAAATTATACGAATTATTCGAGCGTCAATATAGTCTGGTTATCCACGCAGAAAGTTTCCAGCTCTCAAATGAAGCTTAAATTGTTCGGTACATTTCTTATTTTAAGCTTGTCTAAATTCGGAGCGGTTCATACAGACTCTAATTATACTGAAGGGAAATCATGTGTAAAATGTGATAACAATTGTAACGATGACGCAGAACCCTGGAACTGCATTCGGATTTGTTGCCCTCGTAAGAATATGGTGGCCAATGGCGGTTGTAGTTTTGAGGAGCAACTCTTTCGAACAAAACTTTGTTTAAACGTAAAACTCGATGACAATTCGACAGAGACCCTATATTTCAACAACCGAACCCTGCTTACAACACCGTTTTGGGATATTGATGAAATGATCGGTCTGACCAGAGATGAGTACACGTTGTACAAGGTATACCCCAGATCGATAATATAATTTCCTGTCTATTTGACAGAACAGAATAATTCCAATTAATTTCAGAACGGAACCATATACATTCACTCCGACAAGAGGCTCAAGACCAAAGAGGAATACTGTTTTTATCCCCATCAGATTTACTCGGACTTCCCAGAAACCATATGGATTGTTTTACACGAATGGTCATTTATAAAGATACCAGGAGCTTACGAGCGTAAGGCAATGTCTATAAAAAACACTTTCATTTAACTCTGAGTTTTCTTTAGTCACACCAGTTTCTCTTATATGCTATATCTTAACAATCGGCATATATCTTTTCGTAAAAGAATTACGAAATTTCTTTGGAATGTGCCTGGTGAGTTGCATATTCTGCATATTTCTTACCTACCTGATCTGGCTTATGGATCAACTAAGACTGATTGATGACTTTTGCTCAGTGGCAGGTTAGTGGTTTAATATATTTAATATATTATTGTACCTTTATTTTTACCGAATTTGTGTTCTACAGGTTATATGTCTTACTTCTTTGACTTTGCCTCTTCTGTTTGGCTCTCTGTAACCAGCTATTGTTTATGGAAGAAAATCACATCGATCGAACGCCAAGAACATCGCCATCAGTTTCTGTTTTACAGTATCTTTGTCTGGGGCATATCTACCATACCACTCGGCATCATCTTTTTGATAAATCAACTTTGGGAAGCGGATCTCCAGAAATGGAACTGGATGCCGTTAGTAGGCTTCAGTAGATGCTCGGTGGAGGGTAGGTCTCTATGCCAAAACCATTTTAATGTTTTAACCTATCACACCTTTAAAATCCAATTCACAGTCTTTAAGTTGTCTTCCTGGGTTTATTACCTAGGGCCTTCTATTACTTTTTGTACCATTAATATTATTATGTTCGTTTTGACTATCAAACACATTACAAAAACGAAAAGAGAAATCAATAACTTAACCCATCGACCAGATGGAACTACAATGTGCCTTACTGTCGATTTTCATAAGTAAGTGCTATAACCTTGGAGCTTTTGATCCTTTATTATAATTATAAAGTCTTCTCATCCAAGGACCCTCTTATATCTCCGGATCTTCGCCATTATGGGCGGATCTTGGATACTATTCTTCGTTTCGATGCTAGAATTGAATTCCAAATTATGGAATATTTTCGTTATACTAGTTCGAGTGCTCCATCGTGGTTTGGGTATCTTAACATGTGTGCTGCTTATTTTTAAGCGCAGCACCTATCGCTTGCTCATTAATAAGTAAGTTCTCCCCAAAATCCAATTTTTTCTTTAATGACATAGTATATTATAATCAGAATTCGTTGTGAGAACTTATAAACACAGCCCGATGCACAAATCATGTTTGATTATTGATGAACCAATACAATTCAACATTGTCTACAAATATTTTAATTTTAAAATAGGCTTATAAAGTGGAACAATTTCTAAAAAAAATTCTTGTTATATTTTTATTCAAAAAAATAATGATTTATAATTTTTATATAGATTAAAAGCTTTAATAAAATCTATAGGTCATTAAAGTTGTTAAAATCAGGGCTATGATTAGTTATCGATTGATAAGATCCTGGTTTGCAAAACGGTCAAAGGCGAAAAAAGAATTGATTCCACTTAACTGTTTTTATACCCGTTACTCGTAGAGTAAAAGGGTATACTAGATTCGTTGAAAAGTATGTAACAGGCAGAAGGAAGCGTTTCCGACCATATAAAGTATATATATTCTTGATCAGGAGCCATGTCCGTCTGTCTGTCCGTCCGTATGAACGTCGACATCTCAGGAACTACAAAAACAGATTAAGCATACAGACTCCAGATACATGGACGCAGCGCAAGTTTGTCGATTCATTGGCTACGCCCACATACCGCCCAAAACTGCCACGCCCACACTTTTGAAAAATGTTTTGATATTTTTTCATTATCTTATTAGTCTTGTAAATTTCTCTCAATTTGCCACGCCCACACTTTTGAAAAATGTTTTGATATTTTTTCATTATCTTATTAGTCTTGTAAATTTCTCTCAATTTGCAAAAAAAAAAATTTCCACGCCCACTCTAACGCCCACAAATCGCCCAAAGCTGCCATGTCCACACTTTTGTCAAATGTTTTGATATTTTTTAATTCTTTTGCTACTATTATAAATTTCTATCGATCTGCAGAAAAACTTTTTCCCCGGCCCACTCTAACGCAAAAAAACCGCTAAAAACTGCCAGTTTTGAAGAGCCTCCTTCGCAGTTTCACTAGCTGAGTAACGGGTATCAGGTGGTCGGGAAACTCGACTATATGGTTCTCTATTCATTTTATGTAACATTCGCACGTTCATTGGATGGTAAATATATACTTTCTTAGCATTCTGCAAGCCAATCACTCACGCATGATGAAAAATTGTAAAATAATATAATTTAAATGGAATTTATGAACAGGACTTTCAATTGGACAATCGTTGATAACGTCGTTTATCGGAGGCATTGCTTAAACAATCTGGATGTTTTTTTCTTCTAGCAGATATGCGCTAAATGTTAATTAACAAAGACGAAATAGTTTGGCTGTGTAGAGTCCAAATACATAAGCTGTGATTTGCTGTGGGAAGCTGTTGTTTTACTACTTTTATAATTAAAGGGAAGTGGAATAAGCTCTAAACTGTTTGTCACCAAATGGGTTTTATATCAAATTATGAGGTAGTCTCACATTGAACAACTTTACACTTATCTACATCGAAACACAACTGCACGCAATTTACTTTTATCATTTCCCAAATAATACCCCAATAACATCGAGAGCCACTGCACTTTTATTTCGGCTAATGATAAATGCGATTTTTTTTTTTCGCTTTAAGTAAAGACATTGATGCAGCCCACGTTTGTGTTGCCACGACCACGCTAACGCCCACAGTCCGCCCATAACCGCCTCGTAAATACTTTTGAAATTTTGTTATATTATTTGCCAAAATTAAAAGAGGAATTTCCTCTAGCTGAGTAACCGGCATCAGATGGTCGAAGAACTAGACTATAGCGTTTTCTCTTGTTTTAAAATATTATCGCATTCCCAATTATGAGCGTGTAAATACATATGTATAGTTTTTTAAACACACGAGTATTAATATGTGACACGTGTGTACCAAGATTGTGTCCATTACAGAACCCTCATATCAACAAGAGTTCTCTTTTTAAAAAATTGGATTAGTAATAGAGCTATACAAGTTATTCGTCAATATAGTTTGGTTATCCACGCAGAACGTTTCAAGACCTCAAATGAAGCTTAAATTGTTTGGTACATTTCTTGTATTAAGCTTGTCAAAATTTAGAGCGGTTCATACAGACTCCAATGATACTGAAGCGAGATCATTTGTAAATTGTGATAACAATTGTAACGACGATGCAGATCCCTGGAACTGCATTCGGATTTGTTGCCCTCGTAAGAATATGGTGGCCAATGGCGGTTGTAGTTTTGAGGAGCAACTCTTCCGAACAAAACTTTGTTTAAACATAAAACTCGATGACAATTCGACAGAGACCCTATATTTTAACAATCAAACCCTGTTTACTACACCGTTTTGGGATTTAGATGAAATGATTGGTCTGAGCAGAGATGAGTACACGTTGTACAAGGTATACCCCAGATCGATAATATAATTTCCTGTCTATTTGACAGAACAGAATAATTCCGATTAATTTCAGAACGGATCCATATATATTCACTCCGACAAGAGGCTCAAGACCAAAGAGGAATACTGTTTTTATCCCCATCAGATTTACTCGGACTTCCCAGAAACCATATGGATTGTTTTACACGAGTGGTCATCGATAGCGATACCAGGAGCTTATGAGCGTAAGGCAATGTCTATAAAGAAAACTTTCCATAAAATCTTTAATTCTCAGAGTTTTCTTTAGTCACATCAGTATCTCTTATATGCTATATCTTAACAATCGGCATTTACCTTTTCGTAAAAGAACTACGAAATGTCTTTGGAATGTGCCTGGTGAGTTGCATATTCAGCATATTTCTTGCATACCTGATCTGGCTTATAGATGAATTAAGACTGATAGATGACTTTTGCTCAGTGGCAGGTTAGTGATTTAATATATTTAATATATTATTGTACCTTTATTTTTACTGAATTTGTGTTCTTTAGGTTATATCTCGTACTTCTTTGATTTTGCCACTTATCTTTGGCTCTCTGTAAATAGCTTTTGTTTATGGAAGAAAATCACTTCGGTCGATCGCCAAGAACATCGCCATCAGTTTCTGTTTTACAGTATCTTTGTCTGGGGTATATCTGCTATTCCACTAAGTATAACCTTATTGATGAATCAACTTTGGGAAGAGGATCTCCAAAAATGGAACTGGTTGCCTTTAGTTGGCTTCAGTAGATGCTCGGTGGAGGGTACGTCTCTATGCGAGAAGTCATTTTAAAGTATTAACCTTTCTTACTTTTTAACTTCAATTTACAGTTAATAAGTTAGCTTCCTGGGTTTATTATCTTGGACCCTTTACGATCCTTAGTGCCATGAATATTATTATGTTTGCTCTGACTATCAACCACATTAAAAAAACGAAAAGAGAAATCAATAAGTTAACAATACGACCAGATCGGACCCCAGCTTGCCTTACCGTCGATTTTCAAAAGTAAGTACTTTAACCTTCGAGCTTATGATCCTTAAATATAATTACTACATTTTCTCATCCGAGGATCCTATCATATCTACGGATCTTCGCAATTATGGGCGGATCGTGGATATTATTCCTCGTTTCGGTTATAGAATTGAATAGCAACCTTTGGAATATTTTCGTTATACTAATCCGAGGGCTCCATTGTGGGTTTGGTATCTTAATATGTGTGCTGCTTATTTTTAAGCGCAGCACATATCGCCTGCTCATTAATAAGAAAGTTATCCCCAAATCTATATTATCTTATTTTACCCGTTACTCGTAGAGTGAACAGGGTATACTATATTCGTTGAAAAGTGTGTAACAGGCAGAAGAAAGCTCTTCCGACCATATAAAGTATATACATATATTCTTGATCATTTTTCTATATGTCTCGTAAATTACTGTCGATTTGTCAAAAAATGTTTCGATTGATAAGGTCCCGCTTTGCAATACGGTCCATAGGCGAAAAAAGCAGATTTCCACTTGACTCTTTTCTTTATGTAACATTCACACGTACATTGGATGGTAAATATATAATATACTTAGCATTCTGCAAGCCAATTGGTTAGTTTTAATTCTCTATTATAATTAAACTGTATACACTTTACTTAAATTGTAAAATAATAAAATTAAAATTGAACGAATGAACAGCACTATTAAGTGGACAATTATAGGAGGCATTGCTTAATCGGTTGTGATTCTCCTAACAGGTTATTACAAAAACAGACAAATTATTTTGGCTCTATAGAGTACCAAGAATTTTGTGTTGATTAAAAATAAATTTACTTAAGCTTGCAAGGAAGCTATTGTTTTACTTTTTGCAAACAACTAACTGTCTAATAAAAGGGACGTTGAACTGTTTGTCACCGAATGTGTGATATATTTTATCATATGGTACTTTGACAACGTATGTCTCTAGTGAACACCTGGACACTTTTCTCGACGGTTACGTGTCGTCCCACAACGAAAAACAATTGAAAGCAATTTACTTATATCATATCCAAAAAAAATGCCCCAAAATATCGAGAACCGCGGCACGTTGTCATTTATTCCGGCTAATGACAAATGCGAATTTCTTTCATCGCTTTCGTTTGCATTGAACTAGAAATGTATTTTGACAGGCCAGCGAATATATAAATTGCCGGCAAAATTTATTTGCAGAAGGCCAAAGTCGACTTACCTGGCCATGTTACGTCCTTGAAAGCTTTCTACTGTTTGTCCTTCGTTGCGGTCGCAATTTCAAGTGAAATCAACATGCAGGATGACGATGGTGCTCCCCTTTCTGCTCCCGCTCCTTTTTATCCTGCTCCCTATTCAGCTGCCGACTTTGTCCCAATATCCAGACGAAAGGCAGCCACTTAGATCGTTTGTCCCTGTCTTTTGGACCAGCTCCTTTCTGCTGCTCTTTCTTAGGCTCAGATGGTTGATTGAGTTTGAGATTTATGCCTTAAGTGCTGCTGGGGGATTTGTTATCTTGTCCTTTTTGGCCTGGCCTTTACGCATATCGTTTGTTTGCCTTGCTTTCCCTGCTGTGGCTCTGATTCCGCTGAAAATGGTAGAATAAGAACAGTTTTATAGTTGATGATGATGCTGATGCAAATGATGATGATAATGATGACGACGCTCTGCGGTTTCCTTTTTGCTTTCAATTTACATAAGCAGCAGCATCATTAATATTGCAAATGTGTGTGTGGGGTGCACGGATAAAAATAATGACGTAATACTAAAATTTCAATTCAAATAATAGATATAGTATTGATAATTATAGCTACAAAAACACATTCAAAATTAAATAGACAAATATTTTATTATTCTTATATTTTAAAAGAAACTTTATTCTATCTATATCCTGTATATCCAGGCTTCAAATTCGATAAGGAGTTGTTGAGCTCTTGAAATTGCAACATATGTTGACTTTTGTTCACCTATCCCCGTTTAATGAATTAATCTTATTTTTTCTGTGTCTATGCGTGCCTGTTTTTGTTTCCTTTTGAGTTCGCTTTGAGCACTTCTGTAATTTCATTTCCATCCTTAACAAATTTAGCTCGTTGCAGACATTTATCATACGCCCTGTGTGCCATGCGTTCTTCCCACCATAAATCACTCACTTCTGCCCAACTCCCGCTTCCCTCTGGGACTCCAATTCTCCAAATAAAAATGACCAAATGCAATTATAATACGCCATCCAAACAACTTTTAATGCCAACTGACAGCTGCCCAAAGTCTGCCCATTGAAATCGTTGTGTGTTGTTTTATGTTTCGGGCCAAATGTTATGGATTGTGCGCTGATTGATTGTTTAGGCCGGATTGTCCAGCTTAAAGAAGCTGGTTTCGGAAAAACACAATTTTTGAAACTTGAAGGCTAGAATCGTTTTTCTACCAACTAGTTTATTGCGCACGTTTAGTTTTCAAAATATGATATTTCGAAAACTTTGGAGATGAAAAATGTAATCATTTTTTTTACCTTGCAGCATTGTTTTCCCACGCTTTTCGCAATTTAGAATTTAAAATATTTAGTTCCCTGTATGAGTAATTGGCTCTGTTTGCGTGGCGCGGGTTTCAGGTTTCAGGGTCCAGAGTCCCAAGTTCGCAGGAGTTTGGGTGCTTCAAAAAGGACAACTTATGTAAAACCAATGTTGCAGCACTCAAAAACAAGAACGGGCCCATATAAACAGAAGATATACTATAGAAAGCCCAAAAAACACGCCCATTAACGCCCAGAACTCTTTTATGGCTGCCCCGCGCCCTGTTTGTGTCCCTGGAGAAAGGGCTCGATTAGGGGGCAGTGGAAGGGGGCGTGTACTATCAGCTGTTTCCCATTATGACTTCAGCGGAAATACACAAGCAAGTGGAAAACAGTCGAGGAAAAGCGGAAGCAAAAAAAAACCGCCAGTGGTAGTGCAAACACAGTAACACACTAAGACACATGGAAAACTCGCGTACACACGCAAGGCGATAAAAATAAAGCGAAGCCCACGGAGCGAAAGGCAAAAATTGGAACTAAATGCGTATACGTAATGTGATACAACCCACCCACAAAAAATGAGAACTACAGAGTGATAAAACAATGGTGACGTTGACGACGGCGTTGGCACTTCTCAACAAACCAAAAATAAAGGGCAACATAGGGACGAAGCTTTAAATAGCTTTCTTTGGAAAATTTCCTATAAATTCAACTTCAAATAGAAGTAAAGAAGTCCTATTTTTGTATGCAGAAATCACGACTTATTGCGTACCTAATTCTTTGTAGTTACGAATAACTAGTTCCCTTCCGCTTTGTAGTACATTCGATAAGGTTAGGCAAAAAAATGCCAGCAAAAAGCGGAATCGAAAGGAAAAACAAGATTTCGTGGAAATGCCGTGGTGAAAATCGAAAACCGAGAAAAGCGAAACAAAAAATGGTATAACCACACAAACTCACTCATACAGACACACAAAGCTACTTAAGCCCGGACACATAGCACACATTCAAGCGAGGGGAACCCCCTGACAGCTGCCATGGCAAACGTGCGAAAGAGACGCGTGGTGGGAGCGACAGGGACGGGCAGAAACAAACAGTGGGACACGGAGCTTGTCACTTTATTTGGCTCGATTTCAATGCACTGCCGACTTGGGCATATTAGTATGCAAAACTGATAATCAATAGGCGACGACTCAATGCCCGACGCTCAGTGGAGATTATGGCGCAATTTGCATACGGGCATGTGCCAGTCGAAGATGTCGCCACCCGTATCCCTTATCCCGGGAAATCCCCTGAATTCGTCCGCTCAATTCCCTCCAACGAAGGACTCGATGTCGTTTAATTGAGCCAGACCATCGCAATCGGCCCAACTGCCAAAGCGACTTTTTTGCCCTTAATTGAAATAAGAGATAATGACTCCAAAAGGGTTTCAGTCTAACTGGCTAGCAAACAATTATTGCATAGATCAATTTAAAAGTCTATAAAACTTTAAAAATCGATTGTGGCAAATTCAAACATGATCTTAAACTCTTAATCAAAGTAGAACCACACGTTTATTTTTAATAAATAATTATTATGGTAATGCCAATTGCAAAAGTAAATGTATTTTAGGTAATACCTTTAACGTTTTCCCCAAACACTTATTTATCAACAGCAGCATAAGAATTTTTGAACCTACATACATATTTCTTTCCTAATATTTATGAAATGAGAGCTGAAAATACCATAAATATGAAATGCTATACCTTTTCATTGGTTCCTTACGACCTCTTCGCTGAAATTTTTCAATAACTCTCTGGGGATTTTATGGTCGCAATTTGCAATTTATCATCAATTTGATGTGCAAAGGGCCGAACATTAAAGTGGACCAAATGGTGAATGTAACAAAGGGCAATAAAGACGTACGTATATGGCTGCACCAGGCGGTTGACTAGCCCCCAACCAGATCCATAAGCGTTAAGCTTGATTTTCTATTGATTTCTGGTCAGAAGCTCGCTCCTATCACCTGAAATTCTGAGTCAAATGCACCTGCTGCTCCTACACGAGGAGAAATATCGCACTCATTGATTTCAGTTCTAAAAGTTGCTGCTAAGTAGGAAAGTTGAATCCCAGTACTGTATAATGTTACACATATGTACATTGTAGCCCCAGGTCTTTTTTATTAGAGTACCAGAGCTTGAAAGTACTTAACTTAAGCGGAAATCTTCAACGTTAAAATTCGCATTGCTTCATTCCAGGCGATTTTATTGATTGCCTCATTCGAAGAATTATGAAAATATATTTTATTTCATAAATACATAATCAGTCGATGCTAAAGTTATTAAAGAATTTGGCGTTAGAAGCAGAGGGATTGGTACTGCAATTTTCTTCAAGTGTTCCTGAGTGAACTCTTCAGCAGAATAGCAAAAACTATAGCATACTTATGGGCCGCTTTGAGAGTTGCCATAAGACGCTTAATAACTGTGAGTAGTGCCCAGCAGGGGCGTGGAGTAGGAGGGGGCACGGCAAGGACATGGGCGGCGAATTAAGGGTACTCCGTCCGATGTACGTGCCAATGGCCGTAGTCGCAGTAATAAACACACGCACAGCCCAGTTAACACAGAAATATGCCCCAAGTGTCAGGGCGGGCAAAACATGCGATGATGAGTGGGGAAAGCGGTGGGAAATGCGAGGGAAAGCCCAAGGAAATGGGAAATGGATTTTCAGTGGCCTTTGTAATTGTTGTTTTTTGTATTATTCTTGTTTTTCTTTTGTTTTTTTTGTATAATTACTGCGATAGAGCTGGTTTTTCTGTGTATGTGTATTGCTGTGCTGTGGTAAGCACACATAACGGTAATTTAATTAACATACATAAACACTCACACCGGCACACATAGGAAGAATGTGGCACACAAAGGAAGGTGAAAGGTGTTTGGGAGGGGGTTACTTCTTTGGGCACTTACGAATCGGTTTCACAAACTTTTCGACCTTTTGTAATCGATATTTTAATAGGGGCTTAACGCGCCTTTAATATATTAGATATTTATACCCTCGGAAATCACTTGACAACTTGAATTATTTGCAATAATTTGAATTCTTGATTTGATCAACAAGCGCACACGAATTTAGACTATATTTTTTATGCATTTATAATTTGGTATATTTTTTTATGATTTAACTATTTATCTTTGGAGGTGTGTTTACAGGTTTCTTTTTGGGTTTTATTGAGTTGGCTTTTTGCTGCTTTGCCGCCGGATGTTGCACGTTTTGCCAGCACTTCCGCTTCCTGCTTTGCGACCGAACCAACCGTCGAGAAACGCGTTCCGCAAGCGAATAAACAAACGGACTTCCACCGCACTTTTGTCGCACTTCCACGGCCAGTGTTGCCGTGCTGCAAGTCCTGCGCAGTGCGAAGTCGAGAGAGTTAGGCGAGGAGAGCGACTTTCTCTCTCCCGCTCTCTGCGAATGCAACCTGCTGACGGAACATCTGTGTTTTTGTTATTATGCTTTGTGACGACAACAGCAACAGCAACAGCAATAGCAACAACTGCAGCGATTCAATTGCAATTGTGGCGACTGAACATCCAGGTATTTCAATTACACTCACTCGTGTGTCGGGGTCACCGAAAATAACTGCCGACTAATTGATGGCACACAAACGATTTGCGGGCTCATTTTGATTGATTAATGCGAACAGTACATATGCACGTCCAGTGATTAATTTAATTTGACATTCATTTAAAAGGGGAACGAAGCACAGATATCCAAAATGTAACGAAAGCACTTGGCAATTTGTCTAAGGAAGTTTTAATCATCAGAAATATGAACTATGAATATCAGTATGTGTAAAAAGAACAAATAAAATATATAGATATCTGTTTTTCCCCACTTTAAAGAGCTTTAAATGTAAAAATGGTTAAAAGTAGTTATATTTGCTTGTGCTCCTTTCATATTAGAATAAAGCCACAATTAACTAATAATCAGATATTGGTAACAAGCATTTACACATTAACAATAGGCAGTTTTAAGGAACCACGTTTTTCCAAACACAAATGCCTGGCTAGGACAGCTCAAGTACAGCGCCTTTTTTGCAGGACGACTTGCACACAAATGCAGGATTTTGTGCCTCGTCGACGTCGGCGGCGCTGCTTAATGTCAAGGTTTTTTGGCTGCTGCTGAAAGTGCAGCAGCAGCAGGAAAAACAGAACAGAACACGGCACGTGTCCTGCCCCCCAAACGAAAAGGGGCCAGAAAGGGGGTCGATTATGCCATTACCAGGGCAGTCCCGCACCTCTCCTCCCCTGGATCCCCTATACCCCAAGTCCCGTCTGTGCCGCGCATGAATGAGCAAAAATGCCGCGACAGACCCGATTCGAAAGCCAATGTCAAGTGCACGCGGCACAAGGATATGGAGGCAGGAGCACATTACTGACACCCTTGTACCCCGCTGACAGCTCCCCTTCCCCTCTGCCCTGAGCAGCTACAGTGGAGCTTCAAAAAATAGACCTTAGGCTTTCAATAATATTGGGAATCTTTTATGTAGACTGGATAGTTTGTACACAAAATTCAGAGTTTCACATTTGGCAAAGTTCGACGTACAGAAGCTTGACTGTACCTCCGCAGGGAGCATTAGGACGGTCGCTGTTGCGACCTCCGAATGGGATGGCACACTCACCTAAATGGTAGTGTATCTATATTTTATGTGCCATCGATTGCAGTCAATTGCCCCCTTGTTCACAATCCGTCCTTACACCCGAAATTTGTCTCATGCTCTGTGTCCTGGCACGAATTATTGTCCTTATTGCAACACCGCAGGCCCATTCACTTGAGCACCAATTAGTGACTATATGCTTAATATTTGCCAATATCAAACATCAGGTGCTTCGTCAATTAGGTTGTTAATTAGGAAAATAAACAGTAGTTCAGACGAACGATTTCAAATCTTCTAAAGCCACTTACCGTAAATGGGATAACATTAAGGAGAATACATGTTATTGAATTAGTCCCAGAATTCTTTAGTTAACTAACTTAGTGCATCTTTAAATGAAATAAAACAAAACAGTGATTGCACACCGATTTTTAATGAGAATACTTTTTAATAGACTTATACTAAAATAGACTTAATATACGTAATAAAAATAAAAGGACCCTCCCAAAATCTAACATAAGATAAAAACATTTCTCATTTGATATTTATTCAGTGTTGTGTATTATTTCATGTAAGTTTTGAACTTATTTATAATAGATAACCTATTGTGAATAAAATACAATTGTATCGTTTTTCTTCTTTACTGAGTGACTCTCAGCTGCAGAGGATTGGCTGCTTGGCAAAACTTGTTTATTACTTCTTAAAATTTCTCCAAAAAACTCTTTATAACTTAAGACTAAACTCATAATTCCGGCTAGTTTCGAGAACAAATTTCCAAGGACAAAATAAATTACATGTGGTCTACTAAAACTAGAATCTACACCTAAGGAAGAGGTCCGACCAATCCGTTTACGACCAGGTCTTGGGAACACTGAACGGCCCGAATCGCTGGTGACTATCAACGCCCCGCACAGCGAAGTAATACCTCTGGTTCTCCTGGAACTGATTCAAGGTTACGGCCATGGGCAGCAACATAGCGTTGACATCGCCCACATGCCGCCAGCTATCCGTGCTGGGCTCGTGAATCGTCTCCTGGTATGCATAGATCTGGTACGTAACGCACTCTGCGAACCGCGGGCTCGTATCCTCCAGCGTCCAGGATATAACGATTCCAGTGTCAAGGAGACTTATCCGGATAACTGGTCGCGAAGGAGGCACTTTCCAGGATGGATTAAAGGGCTGGGCGGGAGACGAGGGCAGTGGCGCAGGATGTGAATATCTTAAACGAGAGGCTGCAGGCGGGGTATTCTCCGAACGTATCTGCATAGTTACGTTTGAGCCCAAGGGACTTCGCTGACCTGTGGGTAAGTTTGGAAATTAGTACGCTGAATATTTTGGATGTGATAATTTTCCAGCTTACCTCCTCCATTATTCTGGATTAACTGTCGCGCATTAACGCGACCAAGTTGCAGTGGAGAAGCTCGCACTACATTTCCGCCTCCTCGTCCTCCTCTTGTCCCTGCTGCAGCCTGAGCATTCCGCTTAACCGCCGCATTGGATGCCTGACGCAAGCGCGAGTTAGCCTCGATTTGAGCCTGGGCAGCCCTTGCCGCCGCCGCAGCCGCTGCATCATCCTCATCCGTGAGGTCTATGACCGCCTTCTCCTTGGGTTTGGCCGGCGCCAAGCTGGGCTGCTGCTGCTGTCCATAGCTGCCAGATCCCGACCCACTGCTGCTAGATGACATGGGAACTGAAACCGTGGCCCCCGAAAGCGGTTGCTGCATGGCGCGCACTTTCGTTGTGCACTTGGGCACCTGCTTGGCGGGACTCGGTCCTGGGGTGGTGGAACCGGAACCGGGACCAGGTCGAGGTCTGCAATGTAAAACAATTGTAAGTTAGTAATATGAATATGACATGTTTCTGTTGGCGAAGAACGGACGGACAAGTGGACGAACGGACAAATGAACGAACGGACAAATTAACGGACAACCAAATTGTAATTTGGACAAGAATATTTTATAGATCGATAAGGCTATCATCTACCCATTTGGCTTGATTATCCTAACATGTAATGGGTATAACAGTTGCCAAGTATTAAGATTATTAGCTGTTATCGGAATCTATTGGGTCGGAACGATTTCAAATAAATTGCTAGTTGAATATTTCTGCACAAGAGTGGAACTCGCTTTTAATCTAAGAGGACGACTAGGATTATACTCACGGTTGGAACTGTTGTTGCTGCTGCTGTTGTTGTTGTTGCTGCTGCTGCTGTTTTTGCGCTGAGTACGCGGATGCTGAGTTCCGGCCACGCATGACGGCTTTGTTTGTCGCATTAGCCACCGAGGAAGGCGTTGAGCTAGTGGTTCCGGTGTGCTTGGAGGCATACATTGTCCTCTGAGCTACAGGCGGTGACGTCTGCAGACGGTGAACATTGGCCTGATTGCTGACCTGTGGCACGGGCGGTATGTTACCCGGTACCGGTCGCTGGGGCGTGACCTTCTGCATGCAGCCTCGTCGCACAGGTGGCGTACTACTAGTCGCGGTCAAGGATTGAGATGGCCGTGCTGGCTGCTGCTGAGGATTGGAACTTTGAGAGGCACTGATGCCCGGACTCGTTGCGGATGATGATGTGGATGGTCCAAAGGCAGGCGGGGGAGGTCTTGGTCGCGTTGTCGATCGCATCGGGGAGGTGCTGGCCTTGGGTGGCGTTCCAGTGGGCGGCGCCAACACGCTGCCAGCAGCATGAGGTGGCTCCGGAGCGGCGACCGCGGGCTTTATGGCTTTAAACGGAATGCCCACCTGGAGACCAACAGCTCGCGTTATCCGCACGGGAGCGGTGAAATGAGAGTTCTTAGCCTCCAAGTCCTTAAGCACCCGCTTGTGCACCGTCTCCAAATCCAGGAATTGCTTCGACACTTCAGCAATCTTGCGGCGGTAATTGGCGAGCGTGCTCTCGCATTTGTCGAGCTGCATACGGATTTCTGCGAAATCACTTTTTACCAGCATCGCCTCGACAACTTTCTGCAGCACCAGCTCCTCCAGATCATCACGGGTCATTGTGTCGAAATTCCGTCGGAAGGCCTTAAAGAATTCCAAGCGCAGAGGCTTGACATCCTGTTTAATTTCTGGAACAGGCTTAAGGTCGAACTCGGGTTTCTTTTCGACTTCTTTTTTAGGGGATTCTTCATTTTTGGTCTGCACATCATCTTCTTGACCACCCATATCAATTTGCAGCGTACCTTCGTGCGAGCTGTTAGAGTCTGAGTCTTCAGTCTTAGCTTTCTTATTAGGTATCTCCTCCTGAGGGCTATCCACATCATCATGGCTCCGCTTGGTTATATCCTTCAAAGAATCCTCTGCTCTGCTGACTTGTGGGGATGCCTCTTGTCCCGTCTGCGTTTCGAGGTCCATTTTTTCATCGGTACTGAGACGCAACCGTTTTGGAGCCGACTCCTCCGAGTACTCGGCGGGTCGCAATAGATTACTGGAATTACTGTTCCCATCCTCTGTGGCAGTTTGCTTCACCATTTCACGTTTTTTCAGTTTCTCAAACTGATCGCACGCGTTGTCGGAATTGTCTATTTGGAGGTCTTTAGCTTCAGCTTGTTCTGTATTGGACTCATTTTGAAGTCCTTTAATAGCTGTTTCCTTTTGGGAAGTCAGAACTTCCTTTTCCGGTGTCTTAGGCTGCGGTGTTTCATCCTCATCCTCGGAGACAAGAACAACTTCGTCGTCCTTAGCTTGTGGTTTCTCAGAATTTTCAATCGTCGAATTCACTGTAGTTTCCACTTTTTCGGTCTTCTCGAGGGGTTCAAAGAAAATGACTTCGTCGTCAGACTCCGTTTCTTTGGTCTCCTCTTCAACAGTCGCTGTGTTCTTGCTTTCCAAATCCTTTATATTGTCATCAGTTGAAATTTCGCATACTCCATTTATCCTGCCTTCCTTATCGTTTTCAGATATAACCCCAAGTTCATCGTTTTCAGATATAACCCCAAGTTCATCGTCTGCAGCATTTTTTTGTTTGATCTCTACCACATCCTTGTCCGCTTCTAAATCATCTATGGTTGTGTCGTTCATTTCCTGGGTTTGAGTTCGAGCCTCAACTTCAGTTTGGACCTCCTTTTTGGGATCTTCTGTTTCTTCGCCTTCGACCTCCACTAATTCCTCAAGGTCTTCCGTCTTTTCTGTTTCCCTTTTATTTTCCGGCTTTTCTGTTTCCCTTTTATTTTCCGGCTTTTCTGTTTCCTTAACACCTTCCACCTTTTGGGATGGGTTTGGATCTTCTTTTCCCTTGCTGTCTCTCGGTATCTCAGCTTTTTCCGAAAATTCTATTATTTTGATCTCCGAATCATCTTTTTCCTTCTCCTCTTCCGAATTTGTTGTTCCCTTAAGGTTTTCAGGCTCTTCTCTTTCGTTGTGTTCTTCGTGTGCTTCGGATTCTTTGGATTTCTCCGGTTCATCGACGTCCATTGACTCTTCGCTGTGGATTAGGATAGACTCTTGCGACTTTTCGGTTACATTTGGCCCCTCGTCTTCAGGTAACGTGGACTCTGTAGGTTCGTTACCTTTAGTCAACTTTTCTTTCTCTTCACCAGCTTCGACCAGCTCATCTGCGTCCGCACTCACGGACTTCCCTGAGATTTTCTTTTCCAAATTCAATGAATCCTTTGGAGAAACTTTCACATGAGTAACTTCCTCAGTAGCTTCGGTTTTAGCTACTGTTTCCTCGAGCTCTGTTGGCGTTTCGCAGTCTCCACATTCGCCCGACGAGTCTAAATCTATAACTTCAGTGCTGGGTTTTTCACATAAACCGACCTTATGTACTTTCTCATCCTTATTTATATGATCATCATCAGATGAAATTTCTTCTAGATCATTGACAGGTGATTTATCTTCCGTGTTTAGTTTTTTTCCTTTCTTGACCTTCTTAGAGTCCTGAGAGGCGAAGGCATCAAACTCATCGGAACTGGAAATGCTCTCTAAAGCATCCATAAACACATCATCTGTGGATGTGTTTTTCGGGTCTTTTTCAATGTTATCCGCAATATTTGCTGTGATTTCATCTTCTTCCGTTGACTTTAATTTTTCATCTATTAATTCTTCTTTACTCTCCCCTTCTGGCTCAGCCAAATCATCGGTAATCTGTGTGGATTCTTTGGCTGGAGCGTGTTCATCCGTTTCTTCTACTTTCTCCTCAGTCTTTAACTCAGAATCCGGATCGACGCACTCTTCTCCTTCTAGAGAACTAAGCACCTCTTCTCCTTCTTCTTCTTCTGGTTTTTCTCTTTGCTCTTCAAGACATTCGTCCGTATCAGCAGCTGTTCCCATCTTCGTCGACGCAGAGTCGCATTCCTCGTCTCTATCGAGGGACTCGAGATCGTCGGAGTTCTTGGGACTACAAGCCACAATGGAGCTAATCTTGTCCAGGAGCGCGTCCAAATCACTGCCTGGATTACGTTCTCGTTCCGATACCTTTTTCGTTTTGTCAATAACCTTGACGCTATCGGAGGTATCGACGCCATTGGCCAGCACAGAAAGATCCTCTTCGTCGACAGACGTTCGACTGGATTTGTTGACGATGGCTGTAATTCAGATATCGATATACCCCAATCGGATTTATACAAATAATAAAGTCGCACTTACCAGGGGTGGACAGGGTTTCCACTTCACTGCCGAGCTCTGAGGATAGGGTTCGCATTAAGGATTCCTCCGTAGACAGTTCCTTCAGTTCCATGTTCTGGCTTACTTCCATCATTTTCAAAGTTTTTTGATTTTACAGAATTATTCAGACGTCATTGAATTGCTAAAAGAAAGTAAAACCATATTATAGTAAACGACGTGTGTTGGCAACTCTGTTACAGTAACGTGCTACCCCCAACTCCCTTTTTTGTAATAATACGCCGTCCGGTTTTGGGATAAAAAAGCAAAAATAATACATTCAAAAGATTGCTCCTTAAAAAATGTCTGGAAAATAGCTTTCAAAAGAAAGCTCTCTAAAAGCTTAGTTCACAGTTTTCGCCAATCAAAATGCTAATGTAAAAGGTTGAGAACTATACCTTTGAGGGAGTCTGAAGCCAGCGATATTTTATTCGGACTTCGCCTATCTTCTTAACGGCTTTCCCGAATTAATTTTTAAGCCTTTTCTAAATCTAAGATATGTGAACCTCATTGTATTATTGTCATTGAGAGTAGATGTTCCATACTGACCCGATCCGAAAAGTCCAAATCCAGGAACATCATAACTTAAGACCAACAACTTTTTTCTTTTTTGTTTTCGGACTCGATTCTGTGTGTATCTACCTACAGTATAACTGTGTTGTTGTTTTTGTTGTTGGTTGTCTTAGACGTTCGTCGCTTTCCGAACGCAACAATAACTACACGATTGTAGCGAAAAGACAAAGCAAAGCGTAGATAAATATTCGTGCAAGGGAAAAAAGTGCGTGACGAAAGATGCGAATAAGGGAATAAAGAGCAAATTAACTGCTACCTATTAATCTATGGTCAAAACTGTATGGTCTAAGGTGCCACAGACATGCATATAATAGTTTTTACTTTCAAAAGTGAGGTTATGTTGAGTTTATTGGATTTTTAAGCGATAGCGTAACTACAAATGTAATGGGTATATTAAGTTGAGCAACTTACAAGATAAAACGTCCTAATACCCTGTTTACGATTTATTTCGATTTAGCTACACTCAAAGAAATCAAAATGACTTCAACATCTCGCCGCGATTAGTGCAAAAATGAACGAGGTGAACGCCAAACCAGCTGACGTCGAACGAAAAAGAGAGCGAGAGAGCAAACAGCTGAGAGCGGTAAAAGCGGCAGGGGCGTACGGGTGAGCAGGAGGGAGATATACGGCAGGAGGGCGTGTCTCGGGATGATATGATAAGATTCGATAATGGAGTTTAAGAAAACCACATTCACATCTTGAACTTTGGCATGTCGCGAAAAATAGGGCAAGGCTATAGTCGTCAAGTCGTCAATGTTACAATGCTCTATGGCAAGTTGGCAGTCTCTTTTGGTATGGTAGTGCCTTCATAAAATTATAAAAATAAAAGCAATTTGCGGGTGGTATAGAAACAGAAACTATGTGAGAAGGGATCTTCGTTGAAACAAAAAACATGGTTTGATAACAACGAAAAAGCAAAGCATTTAATAATAACGCAAATAGAACGCGTTTTGTTGGTCGCAAGTGGCAGGGCGAGATGCGGGAATGGGCAGTTAGAGCGGGACGACTATATGGTTGCAACTTAATGGGGGAGCATCATTTAAGTAAAAAGCATTATGGAATATCTATTTCCTAGTGCAACTACTCACATCTCCAACCATAGTTAGTAAATAGATTATTTGAAGTGGGGTGGCAGAAAGCAAAGAGCAGGAGGAATTAGCGAAGGCTGAAGCAAAAAAGTAACTGATTACCATACCCTGTCGAAAAAAACTTTTCAAACTTTCAAAACTTAGAACCTAGAGTCCGGTCCGTCCGTCCTTCTGGTCTTTCCGAGACGAACTTAGGACCTTGCCAGGATACCGGTTTTGTAGAAAGTTGCGGAGTGAGCGGGACGGACAGAGAGAGCGGCCGGAGAGCAATTGCGAGAGAGAGCAAGAGGCCAAATATATATATGCACGTGGCTATATATATTTGCCAGTATGTAGGAATTGAATAAAATTCGCGTAGCACTGCATGACAAAGATACAGCAGCAGGGCGAAAGCAACAACTACAACACCGGGCAAACAAAAATTGAGGCGTAAAGTCGTTATATTTGCGGGTCAAATGCTAAAACCGGCGATATTACCTCTATTTAAGGAGTTGGTCCTACGAGCTAGTGCCGTTGGATCGTGCAATTTCGACTTGTTCCGATGATAGTACTTTTATCAAGTTTTCATATTTATGGTCCAATAAATCGTTGCACATGCACACAAATGTAAAAATAAATATGCAACAAAAAGTATCTTTGGACTGATATATGGTCTTTAAAGTTCCGTCTTGTATTTAAGCCCGTGTTAGGCTCTATGTCTATTATAGCTGTCCCGCTCTAGCACCCGCACACACACCAGTTTAGTTCGTTGTAGCAACGGCAAATCGGTGAGCGTGTGTATGTATATCAGAATGTGTATGTGTGCGATTTTGCAACGCATTTACATTCTTTTTAGGTTACGTATCGATTTTGATGCAGAGTGAGGTTAGGTCGAAAAACATCCAAGTTTTTGCATGTTTTACGAAACCAAGGACATTTTTGAAATCCCCTCAGCGCCCTCTGTAGGATTCTGATATCAGACTTCCAAGAAAGACAAAACCCCGAAAAACCTAAAACGAGCAAGCTGCCAGCAGAAGCAAAAGCAAAACGGGGCAGCGTTTTTATTCACCTATTGTACAATTTTATGTTTTCAGGGTTGCCAGGTATGCATTATGTTTGTCATAAATGTAATATAAAACGCGCTATGTCCCAGTTGGTGCAAATCAAATGCCATTAATTGCATAATTGCGACCTTTCTGGCGGGCAGGGTTGCCACCGGCAGGTCATTTATTGTTCTGTTGCTATGGCATTCCTTTAGTTTGTCCCGCTGATATGTCAGTCGTCTTGACTATATTTTAGCATCGTAACGAATCCAGAAATATATCCGATATCGCCCGATTTGCGAATCGCGGTTACTTGACAACCCTGAAAACACAAATGTCTTCAAAGAGACTCGAACCATATCTGACGTATGGTACCCATACCCAGCCCAAATAAAAAAAAAACTTTCAAAAATTCTAAAACAAATCGTAATACCAAGTGAAACATTCGTTTGGACCATTATATTATAGTGTATTTTAAGTATAGTATATATATAACATAAAATAAATAAAAAAAATCTGCACTTACCTTCCTACGACCCAATAAACTAGTTTATTAACTGATGTAGTCGCGAAAAATATTGAAATATGACATATGGGTTATCGGCAACTATCAAATGTCAATGATTTAAATGAATTTAACAGCTCTTTTGTGATTTGTTTACAATTCGCAGGCAATTCCGCTTCCGATGCCCTTAAACGATGAAGAATGAAACACAGACTAAAATCGGACAACAACAAAAGGTGCCGAAAAGAACCAGTCTATGCACAACTGGTTCCGAAGAGCAGCGCACAGATTGCAAACAAGCGGCATGTGCAATAGAGATTGGCGCGTGATTTCAGATGCCGAGTACTGATTTCGTGTGTCGAGAAGAGATTTATTATGGGTTTTTCGAAACATATGTTCTTAATCATTTTAGTTATGGTTCTATTAAGGTGTGTTTAGTCAAACCTTCTTCTTTTGCCTTGAATTAAATAAAGCAACCTTTCCTTCATTCCTTCTCTAAGAGAAAACACAACTTTTAAGAAGTACTTTAGCATTGTATCAAATGTATATGTATATTAAAACATTATTAAAAGGATTTTATTAGAATGAACATTTATTTAATACCTAAGATAAAAAATCATTTAATAAACTTTGGATGTATATACATAATACGTCGTGCTATTCACGCAAGTGCTCATCTCTAGTTTGGAACCAAACAAAATCATATGTTGCTGATAGGGCTGATTAACTGAACTTTTGATATTTGGGAGCGGAACCACTAAGTGTCCGTTGGAACTACACCAAGATCACCCCTCCCTTTCTCTTGCTGTGAACTATATTGTATTGACAAATAAAATAAGTCCGTTATAGTAATGTAAAGTTCCCGTGAAATTTAGTTATGTACGTTGCAAAAATCGTGTTAGTTTAGTTAAGTTCTCCAATTGGTGAACTAGTGTTCGGATTCAGTATGTGCCAGCCCTGAAGGCGGTAGGTAAAACTAGCTCCAGTTCCGGAGCTAGTGAACCAATGGCAATTGGAACAAAATAAACACATCTGTAGATTATAGGTTAATTTGTTTTATAATAACAAATGCAGAAAGTTTTCAATTGAGATGAGCAATCTGCTGAATTTCGCCTTGCGTCAGGGCGTTAATTCTATTAAGCGCCTTAGCCTCCAGAGTTTCAGACTGGCAGCTCCGGCCATTGTAACCAAAACGCCGGTCAGTTCCACGATAAAGAGGTTCTCTTCCCAAACCGCCCCCTTCGATGTGAATACCAGTGTTCCCAAGGACATAATACTTTTTAAGTATGAGAACCCGCGATTCTACCAGATGCTGAACTTTTTCGGAATCTGTCAGTTTGTTTTCTGGACATATCTCTCGCACTTCGCCTTCACGACGCTAAAGGATGCTCCGGTGGTGGAAAAACCCGGAGAGGATCTAAAGTGGTTTCAGCGTATAAATCTGGGCGATAATAAGTACAGAAATGGTATCACAGTCTGTAGTTTTCTGATAGGTGAGACTGCTTTACTACAATTTCGGCGAGGCTCAAATGAAACTCAACCAACATTTTAGGATATGGCATACTGTTTGCTGTCTGGATGTTTACCCTGCGCTCGGTGCGTTTTCTTATCTTGCGGAAGGGGGGTCAGAGCGTATCCTTTGTGACCTACGGACCTTTCAACCGGAATCGCATTATGACTGTGCCTTTGAAGTGCGTCTCCGCTGAGGAATCCCGGAACTTGGCCAGGGTGCAGCTACCCATTAAGGTCAAGGGCAAGACACTGTACTACGTCTTGGATATGCGCGGCGAGTTTCGGAATGCCGAGCTATTCGATTACACAGCGGGCCTTAAGCGTCGCATTTAAAGGCCAAGTTTGGTTGTTACGTAGCTTATTATTTGTAAATAAAGGTGTACACTAATTAAAACTAAACTGCGGCCTAGTAAATGGGCTCCGGTTTCTGGGTGAGCAGCAGTCCAAAGCGCTTCTTGATTGTGAGCCTCTGGCGCGAGTACTTATCCTCCGGCGAAAAACGTGCTGGGTGAGCAGACAGAGTTGGACGACCATCCTCGGTGCGTTTCTGGAAGATCAAGAAGTTGTGACTTTGCCGGCTTATAATCAAAACCTATGATAACAATTTACCTTCAAGGTGTAAACGCGATCGCCGTTTTCGTTAATCGTGTACATTAGATACATTTTTGAAGTTTTTGGATTGTTTTTCCGTGGTCAAAGAACCAGAAAATAAAACACGTGTGGCGTGCGTTTCAGTGTGCTACCATGCTTTGAAAAATTATAAGTGCTAATTAATCCATATGAATCGACTAGCCATGCTGCAAACCGTGGAATAAGTCCCGGCTAAAATCCGATTGTTATCGATTCACTTCCATCTCAAAATATATTTATTTACAATATTTGGCGGACATTTGTCACAATGTCAAATAAAGTGGACAAACTGCACAAACAGGCGTTACGGGAACAACAAAAGCGAATCAAGCCCGGAGAATGCATGAAATACGTGCGACTGGTCATAGATGCCGGATTTCTGGCCATTCCCGTTGGCCAGGAGACTCTGCAACAATTGAATGCGACGGATTTGAAGTACGAAATAAGGAGCTTGCCCGTGAGCCACTGCATCCTGTGGGAACGGAATGTGGGCCAGCAGACGATTGCTGTGGGCAACAGTCCCACTGGCCTGGATGAAGCTTGGACACCGGAAAACCAAGTGGTCCAATGGCTACCCGAAAGCAGCTTCCAAAAGGCAGTGAAGGATGAAAGTCTTGTTTGTCTGGGACCCCGATTGCAGGCTTCATTTCCGGACTGCCAGTACACTATTGTCCTACCAACGCTCCGTCATAGCAAGCATGGCAACTCGGCCAGCCAGGACGCTCTGATTGAAATGCAGTTGCTCCAGGAGCTGCACGTGGAGCAGCTCAATAAGCCGGAAAGCCAGGAACTAGTGGCCCTGCTGCAACGCTATACAAAAGCAATAGCCGAAGCCCCTTACAAGAAACAACGCAGCGAAACATTGGGAGGCTTCAAGAAGTATCTGGCCAACGACAAGAAGCAGTGCGTCCGAGTGGATCAGGGCAATGGATACGGACGTCTCTGGCAGCAGCATCTGAATCGACTGCCTCTGGTCACCCTAGAAGTGGCCGAGTCCATTATAGCCCAGTATCCTTGTCCCAAGAAACTGATTGATCAATTTTCCAGTGATCCACAGGCGGTCCAAAGTCTCGCCGATTTAAAGATCAAGCGCTGCAATGGACCTCAACCCCTTCACACCGAACGACGTATTGGAAATGTTCTCAGCAACAAACTGTATACATTGTATACTGCCAAGGACCCCAACACTCTGATCTAGGAAACTAAACTATAAGACTTTTAAAACTAAGTAATAAACAAATACTTTCTTAGCTTTAGAATCTGTTCATATATTGATTTTCTAAAATATGTACAATTAGAATTAGGTTTTAAGTTAAGAGCTAAATATTTTACATTATTTTCTCATCGTATAAGGTATAATTTAAAAATCACAATGTTCCTATACACATAGCTATGAATTCAATTAATTGTGGTTTGCACACCTGAAGAATTGATAATATGTCCGTTCGGAAGTCGGAACTCTGTGAACATTGGATTGGGCGCGATGAGGAGAATGAAGTGGTGGCCATGGCCAATGAAAAACTTCAGTCCGTGCTCTACAGCGTGGCCAGAATCCGGGTGAATCCCAGGCAGGCAGAGACGATGGTCTGTCCGAGGCCCCAAATCATGGCGTATATGGGCGACATCGGCAAACTGGAGGCGCGATGCACAAAGGCGATAACCGCACTGCTGATAATGCCGCTCGACGCCGGCGACAGGAATCCCATTACCAGGATCAGGATCGAGAAGAATCGTCCGAATTTGTGCTTCCGGAGCGTGAAGAAGGCAACCACGGCGGCGCAGGTGTGGATGAAAATGGAGGAGAACAGGGCCCACAGAAACACATGGTACCACATCTCGCGAAAGGTATTGAGACGCGCCTGTGAACGGAGTCCCATCACATCGGCGATGGTGTCCAACTCATCGGTGTCGTCCGAAAACATGGCTAAAACGTAGTCGATGCAAGTTAACGCGGTATCCCCCTAATTACTAGTTGCTAGTTATTGCTTTTCTGTTGGTCAGTTGAGTGCCCAGCCGCATGTCCGGTGGCGATTCCCTTCTTAAAGCATCTATCAGCCAATATTCACGGATCTGGAAAGCAGAACACTCCCTTCAGACTTCAGACTTGACCTCTTGGCATTTATTTATGCTCACGCCAACACATGTGTGTGCTATAAGCCACACCCACACCACATTCGCCGTATCCTATTGCCGGATTCAGGTTGCAGTCTTTTCCACTAGCTTGATCCTATATAGCATGGCCTAAACTTGCGGTTAGCACTGTAGTTTAGCAAATGTTTGGATTATTTTTAATTCGGTCAACAATCGATTGAACTTTCGTCACGGCACTCAATTAGCCCTCTGCTGGCGGCAGTGTATCCTTATTCGGCCTTAATTACCAGGCTACTGGTGTGTGACGGCCCTAACTCCACATTTTGAGCCCAACAAAGCACTTTTAGTGGTTTTAATTTAATTTTATATTGTTTTTGTCTGCGTTTTACTATGCCAATGGAAATGGAACATTTGGGAATGGGCCAGTTCTGATAAGCAAACAGCTGTGACTCACTTGCGAACTGGTTCGGGGCTTGAAGTGCAGCTCTAATAAACGTATTCGAAATGTCCGTATATAAGGAAGATATTCCAGTGGGAAAGCATAGATTTCTCAAGGTATTAGCTTTCATTAGTAGTGTTCAAATGCAGAGCTTTCAGGTTAAACCGATACTTATCGTTATCGAGCTGCAGTAATCGCCGAACTAGTTCCGCAAAAACTGTCTTGGCACAAGTGACAACTCTACAACCAATCCATAAACAAAAAAATTTTGTGTAAACGAGAAACAAAAAGCGGAAGTTGAAAAACAACACTTTAGCGTATAGTTTGGACCCTTATGATTTGTTAAGTTTCTGTTTTAGAAAATGGAATGCTGAGACAGCCCTGAACAGGTGTAAGTTCGCCTGTCGTCGCTCACTATGACACATTTCTTCCGAGACGAACCTACATACATACGTACATATGTACACATATGTATGCATGTATGTAACTGCATCCATATATGATACATGTATCTTACGCACTCTCGGCTATATACACACCATATATGCTGCATATATGTGTGAACCGTCAGTCTGCTGAAGTTAAAGCCTTCATTTAAAGTACACATGCGATGGATATATACATATTTTTAACCAGCATATGCTTGCGAACCGAGATTAATCAAAGGCCCCCCATTGCAGACTTCATATACTTCGAGCCCCACAAAACCAACGACGCATTTAATCAATGTTCTCCAACGGATTGCCGTGCAATCTGTCGTTTCCGAGCTGTCTCAGTGTACCAAAAGACGAGATCGGTAATGAAGAGCTCCTGCCATCCAATATGGGTACTCGCGAGCCTGTTATACTCAATGTCTACGATATGGTACGCCTACTCCGATTTCCCATTCCTCATCGCACAACTATAAGTGTAACCTTGCATTTGCAGTACTGGATCAACGAGTACACCACCTCAATCGGTCTGGGCGTATTTCACTCCGGCGTAGAAGCGTTTGGCACCGAATTCGCCTACGGTGGACATCCATTTCCGTTTACGGGGGTATTTGAGATCTCACCGCGGGATCACGACGAGTTGGGCGATCAGTTCCAGTTCCGGCAGAGCATCCAAATCGGCTGCACCGACTTCACGTACGAGGAGGTGCGACGAATCGTCGAGGAGCTGGGCAATCAGTTCCGGGGCGACCGATATCATCTCATGAACAACAATTGCAACCACTTCTCCGGCTCTTTAACTCAGGTGAGACATAAATCGAGGAAACTTTCCACTGGGTGGATCCAATACCTTTGCAGATATCAAGCAACATTTTGGGTGTGCTGATAAATGATTCACCGATTGTCAGATACGGTCAGTTACAACCAAAATTTCTTGTAGTGAATCACCTTAAAAGTAGGACATTACGAATGCATCTAATTCAATAAGAAAAACAATTGCTGTTTGGAAGAAACGAAATGCAAGCTTTAAAAGCAATAGAGTTGTTAATGATAATTCGACTATATCTGCAATGCCAATTACTCGTTCTAGATACTTTGCGGCCAAGAAATACCCAGCTGGGTCAATCGTTTAGCGCATTTCAGCTCCTGTGTGCCATTTCTACAAAGATGTTTGCCAAAGTAAGCCCACCTAAATGAAACAAAAGCCAAGTTTATGACTATTAACTACTTTATGTTGGTTTTTAGAGAATGGCTGACACCGAATGCCTTGCAGCAAAGCATTACCACAATCCAAGAACGCGAAGACTCCGACAACAGTCCCCTTTGAGACGTTACCTGACCGAAAATATGTCACTTGGCGACACACAAGCGATCATAGTTCACATCCAACAACAGTCCTAAGACCAACATTGTTAAGTTACACAGAGCGAAAAGCCGGGTTACTCATGTCACATCAATTTCCAAGCCAACAAAGCCCCTAAATAGAAAGCAACAACTATTATGAATAGACTTAAATTAGGCGAAATACATACATACTTACATAGAACATAACTACATTGAGACATACTTATACATAAATGCGAAGTGACTAAATTATTGGCTATTGTAATTTGTATTTGTAATATTACTATTCAGAATTAAGATATTATTAAGTGGCCGATAAATTTAAGTAGCAGGCGCCGTTCAGCAGCAGTGTCATTTATAGAATTTTAAATTAAATACGAAGACATCGAGAAATCATCATTAGGCACTTGCTAAAATTGTACTAACAATACCGCAGACATATTGGTGAACGATATCAAAATGTTGCCCAATTTACTTGTTTACTTTTGTCAGCGGTGGGGATTAGGTTTTTTTGAATCCCCGCCAACCATCGGAGCTCGATTATTGAGATGATTTCCTGGTTGATTTCGTTTACACAATTATACAGAGTTCATAAGCCGCATGTCTATCAAAACACCAAAATGATCTGTTATCAATAAATATATATGTACTTGACATTCTGATATTTACACATGCATAAATACTATTATTAAACATTTTTAAAGAAAAATATATTTTGATCGAAAACATTCGGTTGGGTTTGATTTTTAAGCGAGCGGGGTGGAATCAATATTAAAATATATTATTTGGGTTAAAAAGTGGGAGATCCAAGAAACCTAAATCGGTTTCTATCTATCGTAGAACTCTTCTAGAACTCAATTTAATCCAATCTCATATTTCATAATTTTAAACTAGATATTCTAACCACTTACGCTGAATTTAAAAAGCCAAACCCGTACAAACAACAAATTGGGTGTATAACTTTGTATTATATTTATATATTTTAGACCCAGATTAGATTCATCAGTTGGAAATAAGTTAACTTTTCTTTGTAGTTTAAAACTTGATTACAATTAAGATAAATATATAAGATTTGCTATGTACAATGGGCACCTCTGAGGGATTACCAAACTCAAACTAGACTCGAGACATTGTTGTAGAGGCCAACGGCAGACACCTCGTCCAGATCGATTTCATTGGTTGGAAGATTCGGATGAGGCCAGTTTCTTGGCCGATGGTTAACATGGGGCGGCACAATGGCCTGAAAGGTGGGGGACTGTAGCGGCCTGTAGGTTACCGCATCCACGTAGTCCCCTTGTCTCGGAGGAGCATTTGGTTGTGGTATCCTTCCCACGTATAGATCTTCACTGCGATAGAGACTCGCATTTGGTACGTAGCCGGAATGCATCCTTCTCTGCGGGGTTTGTGGGATCGGTGGACGGTGGGGCAGTTCGTGGAAGTAGGCATCTTTGGGTATGTGTCTCTCGGGCAGTCCAAACTGGCTGGCAGTCCGGTGGGGAATACTATAGGTGGGCGAAGGGTTCGAAGAGGTGCCCTCTATGTGGTGGAAGTTATTGTTCAAGCGGGAGTGTGATCGTGCCGCGATCACATGTGCCGTCTGGAAGTCCTGGCGATTGGAGTCAATGGTGTTTTGGAGTTGGGCCACCATATCCCTTACCTGCCCAGCATTCGGCTTCTTTAGGCACTTGATTTCACTGTTCCGAATCTCCACCTTACTCATATTTTCATTGCCATTTTGCCTCACTTCTGTTTCCTCGGCGTACTCCATGATGGGGTTGGAGTAAAATAAATTCGACATGACGGGATAATTGTCTTCTAAACACAGCGGCTGCCGTTTCATCAGATTGGAGATACCTGCCGCCTCGCTTGCCTGCTCCTTGTACAGCAGCTTGTCGCCTCCCATTCCCTCGGCAGTTTCATTGACAGCCGTCTCCTCTTTGCCCAGATCCGCGAAAGAGGCATCTTTCCGGAGCGCCTTTATCACGGAGTTCAGCATGTTCTCTCCTCTCCCAATACGCTGGTAGTACTTATTGTAATCTGGCTGAGGATTACTGCCTGTGGGGGATGCCTCCCAGTCCCAGCTATTGGAGTTCTGGGAGGGATTTGAGGTCCCACTGGAGTTCGGATAACGCCGCATTACGTTGGCATACTCGTCGAAATTGGGACTATTAACACTCTCTTTGTCGTCCCGTAGCTGGGCGGACTCTGCTCTAGGATGGGGATTATAGGGTGGCGATAAGGAAGAAAGCTGGTGCTTGTCCTCCTGTTCGCTGTCCCTTTCCATGATCAGTGTGGTTTTCTCTAAAAGGACTCCCAGTCTTTCGGATACTTTCAGGAAATCTAGCTTGAGTTCATCTAACTTCGAGTGCTCCAGTTGCGCCTCTGGTTCCGCCGCCCCTTCCACCTGGTCCTTATCCTCCTCTTCTGCATCTTCCTCTTCTGCAGCTTCATTGGAATCTTCATCGCTGTCACTATCCAGCTGGACCTCCGCTGATCGGTGTACTATAGCTTCCACTGCCTGATCTTCGAGGACATCCACACTCCGTGAGTTGGTGAGCCTACCACCTTCATGATTGTTTTCCAAGAGCTCTAGACTGCGGCATCTGGACATTGTTCTTTCGATCCTTGTGTTTTTGTTCTGCTGATCGAAGGTGGACCGCATAGGTTCACCTCTTCTCAGGAACTCACTGAGGTGCTGCCTCTTGCTCTCGCATCTCAGTCTGTCCTCGATCATCGTTCTTGTGAGCTGTTCAATCTGATCGTTCGTTTTGATTGCCAATGCCTGAACTTTGTGACCCAAACGTTCCTTGGTTTTGTGAACGTACTTCTTTAAACTCTTTCTATTGCAATTCAGTTTGTTTTCAATATGTCGGAAGAAGGGACCGCAATAGCATGTGTTGCCCACGCTGACCGGACCCTTGTGAATATGTCCTGCCAAGTCCAGGAAATATTGCTCCCCCGACTTAAGTGGCTCCTTAGGCAGTGTCTCCAGTTTTGGTGAGGGAAAGGCGCGCGGATCGGGAAAGTAATGGCAGCCATAGGGTGACCAGTTGATACCCTTGTCAACCACATCCCTTTCTCGATCTCTGTCCTTGTCCGACCTGCTGCCGCCCTCCTTGGGTTTCTCCTTGCGATTCCGTATCTTCTTCGGCGTGTTCAGGATCTCGATGATTTCTCGGTAGTTCTTCCTGATCGCTATGTGCATGGGACAGTCGCCTTGTGCGTTTTTAATGCCCAGCCGAGCATCTGCCTCCAGAAGAATCCTTGTGAGCTTTCTCCGACCCATGGCACAGGTGATGTGCAAAGCGGTGTCACCGTTCAGATTCGTCTTATTCGGATCGCAAAGGGCGGAGAGCAGGATTCGAGAGACTCCTGCATGTCCATATCTGCAGGCGGTGTGCAGCGGAGTGTCTCCATACTGAAATAACAGATTGTTTAAACAAGCTTATAATGGATATCACCCCCACTTACATTATTCTGGACATCGGGATCGGCGCCGGCCAAGAGTAGTTCCCTGGAGCTCTGATTGTGACCATTTTGAGCGGCCAAGTGCAGGGCGGACAACCCTTCGTTGTTGGCAATTCCCAGGGCGCTATTGTGTAGGGCTTCGATGGTCTGGTGCGCCACCTTCACCCTGCCCTTGTTCTTATCCTTGTCTTTGTCCTTCAGCCCCTTGGCTGGTTTTCCCACCCCCGAGGAAGCGGGTGGTGTGGGGGGGGCGCAGATCAATTTCACGCAGCGACTGAACCCGCGACTGGCGGCCTCGTGGAGCGGGGTGTTCCCCTGCACGGATTCCCTGGCCAATCGATCGGCATTGCTGAACAGGAGACCCTCAACCCGACGATCATCGCCAGCGGCCACCGCCTCGTGCAGCGAAGTCCAGTTGCTGGAGTCGGGCTAAAATCGGAATAGGGGTTACATCAGTGTAAGCTTGGTTGGTACTGGCAAGTGCCTTAACTTACCCCGGAGATCGCGTTCGGGAGAGCTTCCTGTTTCGGGATGCGGGAGGATCCATGCTGCATTGTCTGTGAAAGGATTTGAAGTTAATCAAATTCGTAAAATCATCACCTTATTCATTTACTTTGCAATCTAAATTTTGTAAGTAACCGTTTTTGCACTTCAAAATCAGAAAAAATCAAGACTAGACTTCTTCCTTACATAGCGAATAATTGTTTCATTGTGTCCTTGAATTTGAACCACGTTTGATCTTAAAAACAAGGAAAATCAGAAACAATGATAATATTTACATTTAAATGCATCTCATGTTATTTAGTGTAATAGCCGTTAGAACTATTTGAAAAGCCAAAAATTGTGTAAAGTATTTTATGCTTTGATATAACATTGCTGACGACAAAAGAGCTTACTTGACCTAGGATCAAATGAATATGATCTTCGATCCCATATTTTCTAGACGTGTATGCGCATGTGTGTGTGCCTCACGTAATGGCGTACCACGTAGTAATTGCCATTACAAATAAATGTGGGAGTTACCAAAAATGTTCAAATGAAGATCTCGTAATTTCAAAAACAGTCTTTGAGTGTAGTTTAATGATCTTTCTTCATTGCAAATTGATAAAACATGTATGGTTTCCTTTATGCTTACATTACATTTCTAGGCCTGAAAACCAGGTTTAAAGTACGCCTTGGTTTTCTTTATTCCCAACTTACTTTTCACTAATTTAAAATCCCGTCTACGGACCGTAATTTACTCATTGCAATGCGCCACTCTCACGTATTTACACATGTTTCAATTCGACTATTTTTCAGTGCCCGACTTTGCAATATTTGGCCAACGATTAGTGGAACGCCCAGAGTTAATTTGGCTTCAAGCCAGGCCTAAAAAGAGACTAAAAGAAAGCCAATCACAGGCAAAATTGGCAACAGGTTTCGATAAGGGTTGCCGTATCTTCAACAGCTATCGGTGAAGCCGATAGTCTGACTTATTGTGCCCAACCAAGTACGGTCACTCTTCAAGTAGGCAACGAATTTTGTTTGTCATCGGCATTTCGCATTCAACGTTTTCAATTGTTTTTAAGGAGCTTTAAAAATGGCTTTGGCTGAAATCTGCAAGATATTAAATGCTCCGTACATGAAGCCCACGGCCTGGTCATCGGCGGACATGGAGGAAGAGCAAAACGCGCTTACTTGCAATCTGGCCAATCCCTACACACTGGCTGCACCGCCATTCGAGAATGTATGTAGTTAACTGATTTTCTTAGAGAATCTACTTAACAGTTAAAAATCTTCTTAGCCCCTTCACAACCTCAATCAGATCCAGGCCAATGCCGACAAGACCGGCATCAAAATCAACTTCGATCACGGCACCACAACGTTGGGCTTCAAGTTTAAGGGTGGCGTCCTCCTGGCAGTCGATTCCCGTGCCACGGGTGGATCGTACATTGGCTCCCAGTCGATGAAAAAGATCGTGGAGATCAATCAGTTCATGCTGGGCACTTTGGCCGGTGGTGCTGCCGATTGTGTTTATTGGGACAGAGTCCTTTCGAAGGAATGCCGCCTGCACGAGCTGCGAAACAAGGAGCGCATCTCGGTGGCCGCCGCCAGCAAGATAATGGCGAACATAGCCCACGAATACAAGGGAATGGGTCTGAGCATGGGCATGATGCTGGCCGGTTACGATAAGCGTGGTCCTGGCCTGTACTATGTGGACTCCGAGGGATCTCGAACGCCAGGCAATCTTTTCTCCGTGGGCAGTGGGTCACTGTACGCCTACGGAGTCCTGGACTCCGGCTATCATTGGGACCTGGAGGACGAGGAGGCCCAGGAGCTGGGACGTCGCGCCATCTACCATGCCACCTTCAGGGATGCCTACTCCGGCGGTATCATTCGCGTGTATCACATTAAGGAAGACGGCTGGGTCAACATCTCCAACACCGATTGCATGGAGCTGCACTACAAGTACCAGGAGCAGCAAAAGCAGCAGGTCGCTAAGTAGAGTTTGGATTAAGGGAATATAAGATATTCAGTTTGTATACGTTTGAATTTCTTGGAATAAATAAACGTGCTAGAGACTATGTTGTGTGCTTCATCCAATACGAATTATACTTGTAATGAAAGGATCTCTTGTTTGTTTTACGGTAATTCTCTGTTGCATAGATTTAATAGTAGAAATTTCGGTTTTTTTTGGTAAAAATAAGAGGTTTAGTTTAGGTCTCCTGCTTATTCTTTTGTTGCTGGGAGATCATTTGCAATGTTTCCTTGTGGCGCACTTCCGCTCGTTTTTGCTTGAAAGTCCGCTTTCCACCCTTGGTTTCCACTCGCTTTCTTCGCAGGACTCCCCGTTCCATGGCGCTCCGCAGTTCCTGCTCGGCATCCAAGTGGGAAGGTATGTGGATCTGTCGGATCATGCGATTCCGCACCATGAAGTGATCAAAGGGGTGCTGACCGCCGTTGCGATCGAAGAAAACTGCATGGGTGAGTTCGCAGGTCATGTGTCCATCCGCCACATCGATGATCCCGGCCACGGAGGTCTCGTTGTGCAGATCGATCAGCACGGAATGACCCTGCAGCATTACGGGCCAGCAATTCAAGGTATTGGACACCAAATACTTCTCCCGCGCACTAAACTGCTGCATTTTTCCGATAGGTTTTAAAATAAGTATTTTGCTCTTGGAATCGGAGCTGCCAACTCGCTTTATAAGTAATTTTACACCTTTTAACTTCGATATTTACTCAACTATTAGACGGTTGTGTAAAAAAGTGTGTTATATTATAGGCGAATTTTATGTAAAGCGTGTATTATTGATAAGCAAAAATTATACGTACACAAAGTTCATTAGGTACTTTTCGGATTCTGATCTTAAGGTTAAGAAATAATAAAATACTAAACTTAAATAGCTGTTCCACGCTCCAGATTTTGTTTGATCTCGGCTGTATGCTCGCTGTAGAATCGGTCCAGCTTCTTGTTGAACTTGGAGTTCCTCTCATTGATGAAGTCCACATCCGCATCGTCATTGTAGATCCTCCTGCGAGAGTACTTCTTGCGACGCTCTATCTGCTGCTCCAGGTCTGTAACCATTTTGTTAATAGCACCTGGGGTGTCCTTCGTCCTCGAATGCAAAGAGGTGTGTGCACCACCGTAAAATGCGTCGCCGAGCTCCTCTTTCTGGCGCTCGTACTTTTCCATATCGCGGACAGGCATACTCTTGACCAATCTGTTGTACTGCCTGGCTGTTTGGGCTTCGTATGTGGAGAAACCAAGATCTGGGTTGTCTTTACGCTTCTTCTTTTTCTCAATGCGATCCGCATCGACCGCGGAGACTTCCAAAAGCTTTAGACGTTCGTAATCCTTGCCAGCTGCCTGCGCCTCCGATCGCGCCTTGTCGTCCGCTAGGATCCATTCCGCCTGTCGCTTGCGAGCCTCCCAGTTCTTGGGGAGCTTCTTGCGGGCGTCCTCTGCCACTACTTCCTGGTGGTTGTCCGTACGCGCCTCCTGGCGCTTCTTGTGCAGGTCCAACAGACGCGCCTTGCGCTCCGCCAACTTTTCCGCAGCCGTTTTTGTGGTCTCCATCGTTTGTTTGTTATTAAAACTTGTTTACTTTTTAGAAATTGTGAAAATGCGTTGCTTTGTTTTTTCGGTCTGCATTCGAGGTTTTGAGCCGCGTTGGCAGCACCAGTGAAAACATCTGTTTTGCAGCGCAGTACAGTAAAAAACAAGTATGAGAGCTGATGTAAATGTAAAATTTAATAGCTATAAAATCAACAAGAAGTTGGGGCAATGTTTTATTTTAATAATCATTTATTTGTTTTTGTTTTAAAATTCTTGAAAAGACGTTTCTTAATTTTCGCTCTGTTTGATGTTCGTCACCGTTGTGGTATATACCGCAGTGGGATCTAAAAACGCGTTAGTGCATTTCCAACTTCATGTGCTGTTTACCTCAACACGTGCGGGAGATTTTGTTTATATTTTAGCTCGTGGTTTTTGCTAAAAACCCGCTACAAAATGAAGTTTTCCTACAAAGTAATTTGTGCCAAATGTTATCACTACAGATTGCTAATGTTTGATTTCACAGTTTTCCAACCTGTTGGGCACAATATATCGCAATGGAAACTTGGTCTTCACACCGGATGGCAATTCGGTTATCAGTCCGGTTGGCAATAGGATAACGGTCTACGATTTGAAAAAGTGAGTTACCCTTTAAAATCCAAGGATTTTATTGATATATTAAATTCGTTTGCAGCAACAAATCGCGCACCTTGTCATTGGAATCGCGGTATAACTACACGAACTTGGCTCTTTCTCCAGATGGAAGTCTGCTGATCGCAGTTAATGAAAAAGGGGAGGCGCAGCTCATCAGCATGGTGTCCTGTACGGTGATACATCGTCACAAGTTCCAAATGGGCGTTCAGTGCATCCGCTTCAGTCCAAATGGGGCGTTCTTTGCCGTTGCTGTCCAGAACGTAGTGCTAATATTCTGTGCGCCCGGTGAGATCACCGGGGAGTACAATCCTTTCGTCCTGCGCCGAAAATTCCTTGGTGGATACGACGATGTCACTTGGCTGGACTGGTCTTCGGACTCTCGGCTTTTGGCCATCGGCTGTCGGGACAGCTCCACCAAAATCGTCGCTATCAACTATACAAAGAATTTCCGTACCTATAACCTAAGTGGCCACACAGATGCCATTGTGGCTTGTTTCTTCGAGGCGAACAGCTTGCACTTGAACACCATAAGCCGCAATGGTCAGCTCTGCTTGTGGGAATGCAGCCTGGCGCCCTCGGATTTAGAGGATGCTGAAAGGCCAAAGTTTGCTCCCCCTCAAAGGAAGAAGGAAAAGAAGGCAGTATCTGACAATGAGTCAGAAGATGACGTTGAAAACGTAGTGGAAAAGGATGCGTTAAAGGAGGAATCATCCAAAGAAGCTGAAGATGTCAACCATATAAAAAATGAGGAGGAGACGCAGGGTCATCCCTTCTTTTACAAGAAAATAACTCGTCATTATTTGGCCGACGAGCCGCGCAAAGAGCAGCGGGATGTGCAACTTACCGCGGCAAACTACAACACTCGTACCAAGGTTTTGGTGGTAGCCTTCAGTTCCGGAGCTTTCTACCTCTACGAATTGCCTGACGTGAACATGATTCATTCGCTGAGCATCTCCGACTATCCCATTTCAGCGGCCCTCTTCAACTGCACAGGTGACTGGGTGGCATTGGCTTCCCGGGAGATTGGCCAACTTCTGGTTTGGGAGTGGCAAAGCGAGCAGTACATAATGAAGCAGCAGGGACACAGCAGCGAAATGACCTGCATTGCTTACTCCTCGGATGGTCAGTTCATCGCCACTGGCGGAGAGGACTCCAAGGTGAAGCTTTGGAACACGCAGAGCAGTTTCTGTTTTGTTACTTTCAGCGAGCACACAAGTGGAGTAACTGGCATACAGTTCAGCAGGAACAAGAAGTTCCTGGTTAGCAGTTCCCTAGACGGCACAGTGCGTGCTTTTGATATCAACAGGTGGGTTTTTTAAAGGTCTTAACCGTGTGGTAAACCTAAACGCTTTTCTTTATTTCAGATATCGAAACTTCAGGACTTTTACCTCACCAAATCCTGCTCAGTTTTCCTGTGTGGCTGTGGATTACTCCGGCGAGTTAGTTGTGGCTGGTGGGCAGGACGTTTTCGACATCTTCCTGTGGTCAGTCAAAACAGGGAAACTGCTGGAGATCATCAGCGGCCATGAGGGACCCGTGGTTTCCATAGCATTCTCTCCAGTTGCTACCTCATCTACTTTGGTGTCTGGTTCTTGGGACAAAACCGTCAAGATATGGAACTGCTTGGAGAGCAACAGCGAGCACGAAACTATTGATGCTGTTTCAGATGTTACAAATGTTACTTTCAGTCCTAGTGGTGAAGAGGTATGTGTTGGAGTCATTAGTTCGACATTACAGTGGTAAATATTGCATTCTAACTCTTGCAGATTGCCGTGGCCACTCTCAGTGGTAATATAACCATTTTCGACATCAAATCTGCAAGCCAGGTTAGTGCTATAGAGGGTCGCAATGATCTGAGCGCAGGACGCCTGGAAACCGATATAATAACAGCGGGAAAGAACGCTCAGGCAAAGTGAGATGACCTCAAATCTAGAATAAGTGTTATGTATTAACTGACTCTCCTCCTAGTTATTTTTCCACCATTGAGTACTCAGCGGATGGAGAGTGCATACTGGCTGCTGGCAAGTCTGCGAACATATGTATTTACCATGTTAGGGAGGCTATACTTCTGAAGAAATTTGAAATCACACAAAACCACAGCTTAGATGGACTTAATGTAAGTACTCAAAGAAATCGTAGACTAATATCCTTGCTCACACTTTTTACTTCGTTCCCAGGACTTTATCAGTCGGAAACATTTAAGTGAATTCGGCAACATGGCTCTGGTGGAAAACCGCGAAGAGCTGGAGGGTGGCAGGGTGGCTATCAGACTGCCGGGGGTTCAACGGGGAGACATGTCCTCCAGGCGATTCCAGCAAGAGGTTAGGGTGTTCTCCGTAAAGTTCTCACCCACGGGACAGGCATTTGCGGCTGCTGGAACTGAAGGACTCTGCATATACGCCTTAGATAAGGGTAGGCTATAACAATAACATAATAGTATAACATAATAGTAATTGAAATATTTAATCTACCATTTTTACTGTTCAGGTGTTGTCTTCGATCCCTTCGATCTCTCCTTGGAAGTTACACCGAAAGCGGTCCACGAGTCCCTCAAGCAGCAGAATTACACCAAGGCGTTGGTCATGTCCCTCAAGCTAAACGAGCCCAATTTGATTGCCCTAGTGCTGGAGCGAGTGCCGTATAAGGACAGTGAGTACTATGCTAAATCGCCTGCTGCATTCAGGGGCCAGTCCTTGTCAGTTTTGGCAACCTTCATCGCTGCCGCGACTAAAAATAGCGGCGACACACTCCGCCGTAGGGGCGGTCGCCACTTGCCCTGACTTCGTTCTCCGATCGAATGTGCAAATTTGCACTTTTGCTGTGTTAATAAACAGTTTCAAGGTCCTCGCCCCAACTCTTACCTTGGTTAATAACCCCTTCCAATACCGCTTGCATACGAACTATAATAGTACATGCAAATGGCTTGCCATAAACAGCTTTGCCAGCACGTGTCTGCATTGCATGCATATTGAGTCCTTGCTCCTTTCGCTTTTTCGCTTTTTCAGTCGAACTGGTTTGTGCGGATCTATCGCCGGAGTTTGCCCAGCGACTGTTGCAACAATTGGCCCGTCATCTCCAGTCCACGCCTCACATAGAGTTCTATCTGCAATGGAGTTGCTGTCTGCTGACCAAACACGGAAACCAAGATGGAGTCTTTCAGCACACGGGATTGCTGGCACTGCACGAGGTTCTTTCGCGTAAATACGAAATGCTTAACAAAATGTGAGTGTAATTGTTTTAGTTGTGCACAGAAGTCTCACCAAGGGGTTCATATTTTCAGCTGCGACTACAACAAGTACACGCTGAAAGTACTTCTGGATAGAGCTGACAAGTCGGAGCAGGAAAATGATGGCAAAACCAATGCGACGGAAGAAGATAGTGATGAGGAAATGCTGTTAATCAGGTCGAAGGACGACGAAAATGGGCAGTCGCAGTTTAGCGATGAGGAGGAGAGTGACAGCGGTTCCGAAGAGGAGATGGTTTGAATCCAAGCATACCACCTATTTCCTTGTTATTTAAATCGACGAATAGTTTGTTTGATAGATGTACGCGCCTTGTCTTTTATTAAGAATAAATTTAAAGCTTTCCGATAACATTATTAGAGGGTTCACTGAACTACGAATAGCTGAGTGAACAACAGAACTTAAAAATGGAAAGAATACAGATATTTATATAAACTTAAATTGGTACAGCAGTTACAATCCTAGATAAATATATGCATGTAATATATAGTAGTGATGTAATATATTTACATAGTGTTTGTATTTTCATATCAAATATAAACTCGATTTAGCTTAACAAATATATATTTATATGTTTATAGTTTCAAAAATTATGCCTGATGTGCGCTGTTTGAACTACAGGTCAATTTTAGTATTAGATGTAAAAGCCACAGCTCTAATGTTTGCATTAAAATGCGCTATAATGGATAAATAATTCTAAATATGTATGTAAAAATCTCTAAAAGCATTCACTGTTCGTTTCGTTATTTGTATTTACAATCCAAATATCCTTAGAGGCCATTGTATTATTATCTCCGTAAAGCACCAATTCCATATCTTGGCGGATTTGCTTAAGCCTAATACAAAAGTTCAATTAAAATCGTTGCCCAAGATGATTTATGCGTGTAGCTCGCAATTGTAGAGAGTGTATACTTTGAAAGTAGGGACCACCCTTTCGATTGTGGGTATTGTCACTAGCACAGTGATATACGTTTGTTTGATATCCGGTGTATATAAGGCAGAACTAAACTCAAATTTGGGTAGTCGTTGTGGGATCTTGGTTAATATAGCGAATATATAGAGTAGCGAAGCAATCCATCCTGTGGGAGTGCGCGGTGTCCGAAAGAGTTACGTACGTGTTTAGTTCTGCGGTTGAGGCATAGATTTAAAATAATGTGGGGGATATATCGGTATTGTTCGACGCTAGATCGGATTTGTACAAAGCAAATACTCAAATGAACAATACATATTCTCTGTGAGCAAATAGTCCATAACTAAGCTATACACTCAGTACTGGCATTTCGATGTACCCGATGGTTGTGTAGTAATACCCATGCACCTATTACATATGTAGGTAACTGTAGACTTTCCTTGTGGTTTCTTGTACTTTGATGACGTGAAGCAGCTACATAGCGCCGTTTCCAGATATGAAGATCCAAAGACCTAGCGTCACTGGCATTGCACCTGGCTCCAATTCCAGTCCAGTTGTAGTTTCATCAGCAGATTCGCGTTTGTTCGACTTTTTAACGGAGTCCAGACATGTGCAGTCTGGAGCTCCCCAAATCCTAGGACGACTTCATCAGCAGAATCGGCCAGTACAGGAGCACAAACACAAAGAACAGGATGGGGAATACGGCGCGGGACACCTTGTCGATCTCCCGCCACATGATCTTCTCCACGCCGGTATCCGTATCCGTCCACGCCACGGAAAGTAGACTCTGACGTCTTGCTGGCTTGGGCGGTCCTCCGTTTCCCTGGAGCGAGGTCTAAGGAGTTACATATAGGAGTATATATCGCTTGTGTGACATGTGCCCCTGTTCGCCCACATATCCATATGAGTGGTTAATAATAGCTCACCTGGCCCGGCGTCGTGGGCGTCTGAGTGGCCTTCCGCGACCGCACCGCTCCGCCTTCCCAACTGGCCACCGTCGCACACTGACCCTTCTCCATGTTGCTGATGCGCTACGCGAGTCGAATCGAAACGAATCGAATCGAAATCAGAACGACAAGAAGGTGGCATTACTTATTAAAGCGATATCCCCACAGCTGCCTTACCATGGGCAGTACCTTGGGTATGCGGTTCACCTGGTACTGGTACTGCACGTCCAGCACTTTCACCACCACGAACTCGGCCAGGGCGGCGAACACGGACAGCATGCACCCGGCCATCCAGAGGTCCAGGGCCTGGAAAAGGTGAAATTAACCCTCTATGTTCGAGTTAGGACCGCAAGTTGAGTAATGAACCCACCTTAACGTAGGCGACTGGCGGGATGTCGGCGCCCGTAAACATGGTCACCAGGGTCAGCATGCAGGTCACCAGGAGCGTTACCCGCCCCGGAATGGCGTCCAGTCCCAGCCAGAAGCTGAACCAGGACAGCATCACCACCAACGATGAGGGGGCGAAGGTCTGGATGAGGTGGTGGCCAATCTGGCGCTCGAAGCGGAAGTACACGGTGAGGCGGGAGAAGTTGCCCACCTTCTCCGGCATGTAGCCGTCGCTCTCCTCCAGTTCCAGCGGCTGGCCCAGATTGTACTGCAGCAGCTTCAGTTCCGGATTCAGGGTCACCCCGGAGTCCGACCAGCGCAGCTTAACCTTCTGATTGTTCGACGAGACTTCGGAAGTGGAAATGTCGTCAGATAAAGCTGCCATGGGGGGCCTACAAACTTACAGCTCTCGATGTAGATGGGACACACCTGGATGTCCATGGGGTACAGCTGGAACTCCATCTGGCAGGCGATGATCGCGTGCATCCGGGCCGCATAGCGCACCGTCTTGTTCTTGTAGAGCGTCACCGACGTGAACTTGTGGGTCAGTGTCGCTATTTCTACAACGAAAAGACATCGAGAAGACGTTGCAGAGATGCGGAACAAATGGGTTTTGATTAGAACTATGGCATTGGCATCGATAGACTCATTTCTTGCGCATTTCGGTGGTGGTTCAGTGGTTGGGTGGTGGTCAATTGGTGGTCAGTTGGAGGTGCCGTGATGCTGATCTTGCTCGTGATCACCTAACGTCTAGGTTAAAGCGCGATTATCTACTAACGACGAATGAGTTGATGTTTCGTTTTATTGAATAAGAAAATTGAATCTATCAAAATTAAAGATAACAAGAGAGAATGCTATAGTCGAGTTCCCCGACTATCTGATACCCGTTACTCAGCTAGTGAAAGTGCGAAGTCTTCAGCACTGACAGTTTTTGGCGGTTTGTGGGCGCTAGAGTGGGCGTGGCAAAAAGTTTTTTGGCAAATCGATAGAAATTTAGAAGACTAATACAAAAATGAAAAAATATCAAAACATTTTTCAGAAGTGTGGGCGTAGCAGCTTTGGGCGGTTTGTGGGCGCTAGAGTGGGCGTGGCAAAAAGTTTTTTGGCAAATCGATAGAAATTTAGAAGACTAATACAAAAATGAAAAAATATCAAAACATTTTTCAAAAGTGTGGGCGTGGCAGTTTTGCGCGGTTTGTGGGCGTTAGAGTGGGCGTGGCAACATGAATCGACAAACTTGCGCTGCGTCTATGTCTCAGGAGTCAGTATGCTTAATCTCAACTTTCTACCTTTTGTAGTTCCTGAGATCTCGACGTTCATACGGACAAAAACTTAAATATTTTACAAGTGAACGGATCTCAATCTACTTGCAGATGCTATAATGATTTCAAACAATAAAGTATATATAAAAGAACGACATGCGTAATAATTTTCAAAAATTATATTATTTGAATATCCAAGACTGACTGGTGCTTTACAATCGTGACTGGGGATATAAACAAGGCTGACCGATTTGGAATCGATTTTTGTTTTGTAAATGTTGACAATGGCAACCCAAAATGGAAAAAACCGAATTGCCAACGGGGTGCACACGTGATTCCAAGGTGAGATCTTATCAGGACCCCGGGTGCAACTGCAAATTTTCGTTTTCGTTTTCGGATTCGGAGCGTGGGCGATGGTCCTGACCATGGCGGTGGTGGACTACGGGTGGCTCTACGGTGGATTGGAGTGTCCTGTTTCGACCATGGCATTGGAACCGGAATGGACTTCGTGCGTGTAATGAGGGCCGCTAGTGGGCGGGTCCGGTATTGGGTGGGGAAATTATAAAAAAACTTAAATGTACACTGGTTCTTTCGCTAGGTGTGCGATGTATGGATATATATACACACAAGGAACTGAATGGCACGAGAAAAAACACTTGATTCAGCCAGTAGGTAGTCGGTATATAGATATAGATAGATTTCGAAGAATGTTGAATATACAGGAGACATTGGATGGAAGTTATGCGCTGATACTGATACTGAAACTGATATTGATACTGATACTGAAATCGATTTCGATGGATTTTGGCAAAAACAGAAACACAAAAGTGGCAAACACAGATCTAGAGTCAATTTGATATACTTATATCTTTGTCTAGATGAAAGTTTTTCGAATCTCTTTCACCCTTATTGCGTAGCAGGGAAGTGGACGCAACATATGGACTTCCGTATCCTATGCAGAAGTATCGGTATTGTTAGTTCGGGAATTGTTAGTCGGTGGATTAGTAACCGGTGGATTAGGAAAAAACAAACAAACAAAGGAAACAAAACAAAGTAATTCGTTACTATATACAAACGGTCCACACTTATAGAGTTTAATTAGACACATAGGGTGATGAGCTCAGCTGGACAAAGTGCATGAATCCCGGTCCAAGATACGTAAAACACACAGATATCAACACACACACTAATCGACTAATCTCAACTAGTCAACTAATCGAACATGAAGCATTCGCATACTACATACACACACATAGTCTATGGGGTTGAGTAGTGGGGGTGGACGTACCGGCAATTTTGGAATTTAGAAAGTACGGATCCGGCTGCCAAAAATTCTCAAAGACCTCTGGAAGCAGCGTCACGTAGTCGTCGCCCTCCTCGAATATGTCATCTGGGATCTCCAGACGCGACTCCAGCCAGCGCTGATGTATAAACATGTCTACTCTGAAAATGTACACAGTATCGCTATATGCTCCATTACGATCCTCCGATCTGAGGTGTCTCCGGGCGCGACGGCACTTACCTAAAGTCCATATCCTCTACGTTAATTGAGTTAATATCTACAACGAATATGCTAAAGTCTACTATCACTGGGGAGCCCTTCTTCGAGGGCGGTCGTATTTCTGCAATAAATCAAGGCGATCTCCGGTTAGCCACATTTGGTGTGAACACTTTATTCGCACAATCACGAATCACAATTACCCCAGCCCATCCCACTGAGAAATCCGGAGGAACTTTCGTGCGCGAATTCATTTTAAAGGGGCCTCCGTCTGGAATCCCCCAAAAAACCGAGGATGCCCCCAACTCCAACTCCCTAACTCCCGATTTCCCCACCAAGTTCAGGGGCAGCCCACGGTTTTCATGCGTATTACACAACCCGCGAAAATCGATAGAAATAAAGGTGTTGATTAGCTCCAGCAATTGCCTCGAATGAGGAAAACACGCCTCTCGCTCATTTTGGTGAATTATTCATACCTTTGCCAACGGCTTCTGACCCACCAAAGCAGCTATTGCATAAGTTTGCAATCCGATACTATGCGATTCTAATACTTACAATTTTGACCATACTTTATGAATATTATATATTATATTTAAGTAGAATACTTTCAAGACTTGGAGCTTGCTCAAAAAAAGTAATACATCAGATAAAGGTGTTTCAAACTTGTTATTCGCGTACCGCACTAATTGGCATTACAATGATTTTAAGTGGATAACCATCTGTTTCTTTTCAATATATGTACATATCTGCTTAAAGATTTATTACCCACCGCTTGCCAGTCGTTTATTTTTTCGCACAAAATGTACTTAATTGTGTTGAGTAATTTATGGTGAACATTAAGTTTAGTGAACTTTAGTCGTTTTGGGTGCAAGCCAAAAGAAAAGGAACTAATAAGCGAATAATTTGATTGGTACACCCCGTACTCATAATCATACAATTATGCGGGTGAGTTTCGGTAGAATGTTTCCGTTTAGCATGAAGCATTTTACGAAGTAATGTAAGTTTAATGCCAGCTCTCCTTCAGATCCTTAGATTACACAAATTCTTCGGCAATTCGGGCAGGCAATTGGCGCCGGAAAATGTTATTTTGATTTTAATCGATCGTAATGCCGGATGACGTCAAAAGCCCCGCCCGGGAGCCTGGGGGGACCCCGTAGCTCCTAACCCATACCCCGTAATCCGTAACCCTAACCTAGTATGCCATAGACGGAGGCCCTGAAATTCGCCGCGCCGCGTCACGAAACGAGCGGAGAGGAAAAAGAAAAAAAGCTAAAACGGTGAAGAAAAACCCCGAACACGCATATCCATATCCACATCCATGCCCACGGTTGGCGGTTTCATGGTGCAAACAAATCAGAAATCAGAAATCCGAAAGGAAAAAACGGCTGTGGGCAATCCGTAGCAATTAAACACAAAAGGAGACCGCATCGAAAAGGACACCTCCGAGGAGAACGATTCACCCCGTATTGCATCGGGGCATTGGGGCATTGGGGCCTGTGGGGGGCTATTAGGGGGCTTTGCTAGGGGCACAGCTATGGGTGGAGTTCAACTTACCCTTGACATAATTAGGCGGAAGAACTACTCGCGGCTTGGCTGTGTAGTTCATGTGGGCTTCCGTGGCTTCGCTCAGCCTGCAAAATGAGCAGCACAAAACAAAAGGGGGAAATTCAAATGCAGTTCCTTGTGGGAAGTACTTGGTTGGGTTGGGGATTGGGTGTTTGGGGGTTGGGGGGTTGGGGAAACCCCACCTCACAGGGGTAGTCCTTTCGCCTGATGTCTGCCACATGCAACTGTAGCAAACTTTGTCAATTTAAGTCTGAATTTGAAATTAACTTCCTTCGTGCTGGCCGGCGCTTCGATTCCATTCGATTCGATTCAGCTCGGCTAGGCTCTGTTCAGTTCTGTGCTGTGCTGTGCTGTTCTGTTTTGGTGTTTAACCTCCTGGCAGGCGAGTAATAACATTAGTTTCCTCCGCTCCAGTCGGTCGCATATGCCGTGCAGGATTCTCATTTGACTGTGATCCAATTGACCTTGCTATAGGTATTTCGAACCGAAATCAAACTAAACCGAACCGAACTGAACTGAACTGAACCGATTTGCACATTTGGCAGGACGAAGGTTCCCCTTGAACTGGAAACGATTCTGGGTCTGGGATAAGTTGGGGTTGCACTTGGCGGACTCGAAACTCCAGATGGTATAAGGAATGGGAATGGGTATGGGGAATGGGCATCGGGAGTCGGGGTAACTCGAGCTTACCACATCAGTATGAATCCCAGTCCAAACGATATGAATGCGTTTGTGTTGAATTTGTCGAGCATGATGTTGGGGCGACGGCACGGGAAAGGATTTGTAACACACAGACCTCAAATCATCTCACTTTACACCGACGTGGGAATTTCATAATTCGGTTTCTGTAACACAATATTTTCAATCATTTGCATTGGCTCGCCTTTGGTATTCGCAACTTGTATTTCTCTGGACTGCTGTAGCTTGGTCTGGTTCTTACATTTTGTTTTGATTGGGATTTACTTGGCTCTCTGGCGGTTTCTTACTTTCTTTTTGCCCGCTTTTCACTATATGCACGACACACTATATACACTGAACAAAAGATACATTCGTATATATGGAGAGCAGAGATCGCACATAGACGGGGTCCTGGTTGGGGCCAACTTAATCCGCAAGGTTTTCCCTCCGACTCGGCTGCCGTTCGGAACTCGAATAAACAAGAGCCGAGTTCGCGCGCCGAGTGAGTGATCATCTAGATACGAGTATCTGTATCCGCATCTGTGATATGTGGACTTGTGGATTCCACGCTCGGTGTGTGGGCGTGCGATTGCGGATTGCTGTCGTAAAACGGTATCTACAGTGGTCACTCGCGTTTACTTTCTCTAAGTGCAAGTGGAACTAAGATTAATATCGTAAGAAAGAGTAACGAATAAGAGCTACAAAGGCTGTTGAAATGGTATTCCAATAAATGGAAATAAAGTACATTCATTTACTAAAGTAGTTCTAATCATAGTACTGGACATATTTTTAAGACAATTATTTCAAAGTGCTAATCATATTTTTCCAAAGAAATACTGTGTTTCCCTAGCCACAGAGCTTCCACTGTACGTACGGACGCATAAGGGTCGCAAGGAGCTGGAGCGGCGGAGGAGAAGGAGGAGGAGGAGGAGCTCTGCCGGCGGTCAAGGCATGGCATAATGCTGATGTACTGGCAATTGTCCCGGCCCCGGCACAGGGCACACAGCACAGAGCACACTTCTCGCCAAGATTCAATTGAATCGCGTGCCAATTTTACTTAAGTCGCTGAACAGACAGACAGCTTTTACGGTGGCCGGTGTAACAGCTCAATCTATGCGGCTATTTATGCGACCGATATCTGGCAGATACCAGTGTGCGGATTTCCCAGATGCACGGGGAGCGGACAAGGGGGGACAGTGGGCTAGATGGATAGATCGAGGGTTTCAATTGCAGGCTTCCTGGCCAGCAGCACACACATAATTGCATGGACATCCACTTCCTATAAATTACTTTCTGCGGCTGACATTGGCAATGGCAATGGGTATTTTCGCGCAAATTAAAAATTCCACTTCCAGATCTGCCAGCTCTCGGGAATACGTATGTAGATCTGTAGGTAGTATATAGAAGTGCGGCTGTATGCAGATCGTGAGATGAACCGTATCCGGCTAGGCCCGGCCCGACCACTTGGGAAGTGGTGTGGACACACACAGATAGGGATCTTGCCTAAATCACTCACACCGCATGTCATAACGTTGATCTCACATCTCACAGATACTGTATCTACACACTCGCCTGAATGATGGGCTTCACTTTGATTGAAAACACGCACTAACTCTCGGATGAGTCGAAATGAAAGCCATTAATATTCATGCGCCGGATCCTGCCGGGCGGCTATGTTCAAAGATCCAGCTCGGATTGAAATTAATGGAAGTTTAAAATGGCCCAACATGCCGCCGCATTTCGTTATATAAACACCAGGATGTTCGATCCCCAGCAATTACGATTACATTAATTATGTAGTTAGGGGCATTTACATTAGTAAATGCTCCAGCGGGGGGTCGGCTCCGTTTTCCGAAAGAACGGCCTAAAATTGCGCGACTTTAACGCCCGCCTCACGCGAACTCCACCGTACACCATACTCCATGCACCATCGTGTCCCAAGCCATATTATTCAGATATGTATTATTATATTATTATATGGGGAATTACCGCGCTGCGGGAACGACGCGCGCCCGAGTCCGTTCGCCTTCGCTCAGGAACTAAACTGAACTAAACCCAACTCAACTCAACTGAATGGAGCGGAGCGGAACTGAGCAGTGAAAATACGCGAATTTCTTGGCCGCTCGCCTTGCCAACTTTAATACGACATACGAAAAAATCCCCAACGTTCTGCGGAGGCTCAGGCACGACAACCAACTGTAACGGGTTTCCACTTACAGTGATGGGAGTTGGGTTCGGAATGAGTCTGGCTATGGGCTATGGGCTATGGGCGATGGCCGATGGGGGCCTGGAAGGACGATTGCATGGGCATGGACATGGGCACGGGCGCGGGCCCTCGGTTCGCTTGCAAATTGGTGTTGGGTTCCCTGGAAGTGTGTTTGGGATTTTCTAATCCCCATGCCCACACCCGCCATGAGAGTGATCAAGTGTAATTTCCAATAGCTGCCACAAATCCATCATTACCATAATCATCGTACATGTGTAATTATAAGTAGCAGAACATTAGTCCTAATAATATTATTAATAATAGATAAAAACTGAAATTTTGAAAAGGTTATCTTTCGGGTTTAGGTGTTCCATGACATAGCTATGATCTTTAAGTGTGTTCTGCATAGAATAAGTATTGGAATGCATAAAGTAATATCCTAATATCCAATATCCCTAGCTATTTGTTGACTGACATCCGTTGGGTTTTCCAACGAGCTGCATGCGAGTTGACTTGAAAATTCCACAAAGTAACCAAAACATTAAACAACTGCCACACCAGGCTAATCCCCACCTGCCACTAACCAGTGCCCAAGGGCTGGAAACGAGGCCTGAATGGGCCCTCCGACCTCAAACCTCGTGGGAAATTTCTATATGACTGTGTAAATACAAATCGCGTTTGTAGGACCGACTTTAATATATAGTAGCGCACTGACACAGACATGTCGTGCATATAGTTGATGTAGGCGCTACTGCGAGCTGTACAGTACATATGGACTGGTGGCGGGGTAAAAAGCCACTTTGTTATAGCATTCTTGTAGTTGGCATTGCTGTTCGCCAACTGACAATGAATTGGAGTTTATTTTATTTTCGCTTCGATTGTCTCGCTGTGGACTCCGCTTTATGTCCGCCCGTCGAGCTAGTAGTTAGCAGCTCGCAAATCGCTAGACTAAACTTGTTGTCAGCCAACCAGTCAGTAAGTCAGTTAGGGCTAATTGCCGCCAGGCAGGACATTCGCTGCGTTCTTTTCCAGGGTATCGTGATGTGGCATTGTTGTTGTGGTTTATAGCCTCGGCGCGTGCGGCGCAGTCAGCCACTTTGATTAATGGGCGACCGACAACTGACAACCGACGATGACGCCAACAGGAGGCGACATCACGGGCCGACTCCAACTCCTAATGCTAATGCATTTGATTCGGAGGAACTATTCCCGCAATCACCACAGTCACCGCAACAGTTTGTCGTTTATCCAATCCTTCGTTTATAGATATCACTTAATATATACGCCTGTGTATACATTTCACATTTAAGCCTAGAGAACAGAGCCGGAAACTTAAGCTAGACAATGGAGGCTCCCTGTTGATTGGTTCGCTGGTTGATCTTCACGTGCGTCTGCCGCTTCTTCTCCTCCTTGAAGGCCTCCGTGTTGGCCTTCTTTTCGATGCGGCGCTCGTTGCGATAGTCCTTCAGCAGGCGCTTCCGCTCCTTTTTCTCCTCGGCGGTCTCGTCCTTGGGTCTGATGGACAGAACGCTTAATGTGGAGAGTACCGATTTGGCGCACAGTGACTTTGGCCCAGTGGCAGCGGGTGATTCATCGGCCAGATTGGCAAGCGCCTTGGCAGTTAGTTGGCCATCGACCCCACCTCGCAGGACATTTGTGGGCAGTCCTGTCTTCGGGTCGATCTGAATGGGAGCTGGATTTGTGCTGGCGCTGGAACGACGACTGCGCCGTGGCTCGTCGATCACCTTCGGGTGATTGTAGATATTCGAGTAGGTGGACAGGATAGACTCGCAGTCCCACTTCTTCTGCTTAGGGTCGTCCACCTCGTATTCCACTAACTCCTCCGTGGGATCTGCTTCTCCCTCGACCACATTTCGGTACTTTTCAATGCGCTCACGATCCCACTCTTTGTTATACTCGATGCTCTTGTCCTTCTTCTTGAACTCCTGGAAGCACTGCATCACAACGGGATGTTTCTGGTGCCAGTTGCCCTCGATGTCCTCCAGAGCCAGGTCGCCCAGCTCCGGATCATCGTATGAGGCGTAAAACTTCTCGAAGCGATCGTCCAGGAGGGACAGCTGCTCATTGCGTCGGATAACGCTGGAGGACATGGAGTACTCAGTGAAGCGCGACTTGAGCTCCTCGTCGTCAAAGCGACGTTCGCGCATTAGGGGCGCCAAGCGATCCATAATTTCGTCCTCGTCTTCATCCTCGTTTAGGTCATCGGAATCGAAGTCCATGTCAGATTGCTCCTCCCCATCTTCGTCATCCCACTCCTCGTTGTCGGAGTCGCCCTCAGCCATGGCCTGCATTACGAAGTCATCATCCAGCTCTTCGTTCTCACAATCGCTGTCCAAGGCGGCCACCACATCGGGATCCCAGTCGAGACGCAAAGTTTGTGGAGCCGCCTTGTTTAGCATGCCCTCGGATTCCTCAAACTCACTGGCGAACACTGAGCTGGGCAGCATAAGCTTGGGTGCAGGGCCCGGTTTCTCGTCATCGTGGGCTTTCTGTTTTCTCGCTTGATTGGGATTCTCCATGAACTCCCAAACCACGTCGTTCTCCCGTTTCTTCAGGTGCTGCATGTAATCATAGTCGTCGTCGAAGTGAATGCCAAACGTCTTCAGCTCCTCCTGCCGCTTGGCCGGATCGGTGGGTGGCTCTGGATCCTTGGGCTTTTGCTGGCGCGCCGCCGCCTCGAGGAGCACCCTCTGCGGAGCATTTTCATCGGTCACCAGTGGATCGTGTTGACTGCGATGCACCAAATGGAAGGTGACCGCCTTCTTGCGGTCAATGTACGGCTTCTTGCCCTTAACCTGCAATGGAATATTGCCTTTGAGATAGGTTCTACGCAGTTTAAACGTGTTTTACCCACCATTATTGGATTGTTTTCGGGAAATCTTTTGTAAATACAGAGAAACACATGTGCCTGCTGGAGCTGCCACCCAGAAAGGGATTTTGTGTTACTGCCCTGCGGTCACACTGTTTTGTTCACTGCGTAGTTGCTCTTAGTGTTGAACAACGGCCACTTTAATTCAAAACAACGCGCCTATGAATCTATATTTATTGACTCGCATGGGACCAAACGTTTTTTGGGCTACAGATTAAATACAGAAACAATATTTAAGCTGAGAAAGTTCTAGTATTTTTCGTTCTATGAAATTGATCGTTTTTGAGCTTTTTTTCTGATGGTAAGATTAATTACGTGAAATATTTGTCAAACAGCTAATGATAAGAACTATAAACTGCAACTTTTTCCCATATGATTGTATGATATATTTATCATTAAAGGTAAGTAAGAAGTGAAAATGCCACACTTCCCTCCAAACAAATTATCGTCCATAGTACACAGTAATTGTACAGAGCGTACAAAATCCGGAATAGGTATAAAAAACACAATTTGTACTTGGATATTTATTAAATCGTTTTTATTTGTAGTATGTACATTTACAAACTTGACACTTCGAAAACAATTGTACACTCGCAATGTTTTAAATACACTTGGGTGTGAATATGCTCCAATTTCTACACGTTACATTCATATGGATCTGTAATCTCAGCAGACTCTAAAGATTATACATAAACAAGGGCTTTGAAACAAGTACGATACTAATAAGTAATAATAGTTAGCCTAATTAGTAAAATCAATCTCTTCTACCGGTTAAAAGCTTGCAAAATATCATCTTAAAGTAAATCAGATGTTTCGAATATCTCGGGATCCTTGCTACGCGTAATTATACTCACAGTCCTTAAAGTTTTCTTGACTTTCAATCAATAGATGTAATTTAGTTTATTTCAAAACATTTCTCGACATGCACAGAACAAATTCGAAATGAAGCCTAGTTTTCAATAGTAAGCGATACTCTGCATAGACTAAAAATAAGTATAATCTAGTCACTTTTTGAAGATCGGTATATAGTTATTGCCTATCGAGTCTTTCGGGCACCGAACCCGAGCAGGTCGTTATTGTCTTTGGATGACCTCGCCAGTCCAGCGCCCTCAACTTTGATTTCATTTGCGATTCTTTACAGGTTTTTAGCTAACGAATATAATGATAATTTGATTATTCCCTTAGTAATTTTGTTGCCTCCCAGTTGGCTTTATTTGCTTGAAGGAGAGCGCATCACTAGACAAAAGCACTTGGATTGCAGCTAGGCTAGGTACAGTCTGGTCGGCGGAGTATTCAGGCTATCCTAAATCACTAATCCATTACTTTAGCGCCTCCTTGGCCCTCTGCTCCCACTCGGCGCGTCTCTGGTGGATGCCCTTGAACTCGCCCACGGTGGCTGATCGCTCGATGGGCTTACTGGGTGCTACTGCAGCCGCTGCTCCAGATGTTGCAGTTGGTGCTGCAACAGGTGTTGCTGCTGCTGCCGCTGCCGGAGACGTTGGAGTAGTTGCTGTCGGGTTGGCCTGCTTCAGTTGGAGGGAAAACCTTTCGGCAGTTGGCCTGGCACTCCCATTACTGTTGCTGATATTGTTGTTCAGGCTATTGCGTCCCTGATTGCTGGTCTTGATGGGGGGCAGGTAGGTGACCACCTTTGGTGGCACCTTCTGTTGCTGCTGATTGTTGTTGTTGTTGTTGAGATTGCGGAAGTCGGCCACCGAATTGCGATTGGTGCTGGGGTGATGGGTCACCTGGGTCTCGCTCTTGGGCGCCAGTTTGTCCAGCTTCTCCTCGCTGTTCGACTGGTTCTCCTTGTCGCTATCCACGCTCTGTCCTCCGCCTCCACTGGGCGAGAGCTTCTTGCTGTTGCTCCCTGGAGCGGGGGGTTGTACCTGTGGCAGGGTCACAACCTCGTCGTCCTTCACTTTAAGTGAACGGCGGGCGAATACCTTCATCAGCTCGGGTGTGGGATCATCCTTGGACGGGCTGGGGTTGCCGTTGCTGCTTGCAAAGGATTTCTTGCGCAACACCACGGGGTTGGAGGTGGGTGAAGTGTTTCCATTGACCTCGAATATTTCGGGAGAGGTGGGAGTAACCGGAGTGACTGGAATGGCGGGCGTTGCTGGAATCACCAACGGAGTGGGTGGAGCAGAGTTTTCCGCCTTGGTTATGGACTTCCTGCGCTGCTCCGCCGTCCTCGATCTCTCTTCGCTTAGGAACAACCGCTTGCGATCTTCTAGAGAAAGGCGGTTACTCTTGACTGGATCCTTGGGACTGACTGGCTCCTTGGTATCTTTGACTTCCTTAACATTCTTGGGAGCACTGGGACTACTCTTTGAAAACCCATTGCTTTTCGGTGTGCTCGGTGTAGTGGCAGGAGTAACTGGAGTGGCTAATCCTTCGCTACTACTTCCATAGCTATTCCTCATACTAGTGGCACTAACGGACTTCAATTGCCTGCTCAAGCTGGGCTCCAGTGTCATCGGCCTGACCGCCGGACTAAGAGGCTTCGGCTGAGGGTGCTCCACAATCTCGATTCCCGCCATGTTCTCGCCGCTGCTCCGTCTGAAGCTGAGATCATCGTTGCTTTGACTCCGCTCCGTGGGCGACTTGAAGTTCTTGGCTAGCACCAAGTGATTGGTCTTGTTGTGCAGACGCGCCTGATCCACGCGATTCAGCTGGATCTTCATGAACTCCGGCTCTCCGGTATTCTCCACATTGCTGGAATTCCGCCGACTGCTGTTGGAGGATCCCTGCCCTTTGGCCGGAGTGGTGGGTGGGCTGTTTGAGAGCTTGGCACTCTTGGTCAAAGGACTGGCCGGGCTGGGACTTGAGTTCGCCGCAGGAGCCGTCATCTTTGCTCCCAAATCCAGCAGCTTGGGACGCTGTTTGGTCGGAGTGGTTTGCTCCTTGGGCAGCTTTTCCGCCACATTTCCGGATTTCCGCAGAACGCTCACCAAGGGTGATTTTACGATAAGGTCAATGTTCTGCTCAATCTGGGAGATATCCGCTGATCCCGGACTGCTCACTATTAGCTTTGTGGAGCCGGCCTTTTGCGGGGAGATTTTCGCAGTCGATGGCAACTGACCCGTGGATTCGGCTCGGGCCTGCAGCAATTTGTTGTCGTTGATCTCGAATCCCAGGGACACACACTTGGCGTTGGGGGACATCGGTGAACAGGGCGATTGTGGTGCCTGCTTGTAGTAGGCAGGTACCCGAAAACTTAGCGACAGATCCGGCAAACTCGGCATATTGTTGTGCACGGCGGTGGAGTCCACAGCCTCGTCCTCATAGTTTCGGAAGCTGCGGGACTTTTCAACCGTCTTGCGCTGCTTCTCCTCGTAGTACAGGGGCGAGGGCTCGTCCGTGCTGGTCTCCAACGAGTTGGAGGAGCTGGAGTGCTGGCCCACTGAGTCAGTGGATCGGGATAGCTTCTGCTGGAAGGCACTCAAGCCCACAATCCTTGGTTTCCTCTCGAAGTGCGTTGAGGTCTCCACTTTGCTCTGCTGTTCCCGCACCAAAGTGGTGGACTGGAAGGTGTCGTTGCCCCGCGAGCTCTTGGACAGCAAGTTGGTCACATCGTTGCCCGAGGTGATCTTCTCCAGCGGAGCAGCGCCCAGTTCCTTGGGCATGTACCGCTGTCTGGCGGCAGGACCTGATTTGGGCTTTATTGCCGTGGGTGGATGTGGATGCACTCCGTAGTTACTGACCATGGCGTTTAGTCCGTGCTTGCCCTCGTTGTGGATTTCCCGCTTGATCGTTTGTCGCGTCTCCTGGATGTGCTGCTCGTGGGATGTGGCACTGCGTGACTTGTCCGGCACTTGGAGCGCATCCCGAGCAGCGGCCTCCAAGCAGGAGGTTGAGATCTGCAGCTTCTTGGCCACACTCTGGCTGGAGTCCGTATCCTCAACTCCGTCGTTGGCCCTGGCTATGGATCTCTTGGAGTTCCGATGGATCAGCCTGCGCAGGAATCCACTCTCGTTCTCCTTTTCCCGCTCGTTGGCCAGGAAGTCATCCGCATCCGTGGAAGACTCTCCTCGATTCTCCAGCAATGTGTTGGTCTTGCTGCTCAGACCTCGGAGTCCAAACATGTGGGACGTCGTAGAGGACGAGCTTGTGGTCTTAGTGGTGCTGGTGATGGTGGAGCTCTGATCGATTGTATTGGTTCGCTTGGTCGTCACCGAGCTGGTGGCGTTGGCCTGGACCGGTGGTGCAATGGCAGTTAGAGTCTTCGGTGGCAAAGAGCGCGTCTTGATCTTGAGATCGGCTTCTAAAAGCGAGAGATTCGTTTAGACAATCAGCTGATCTAATGAATTCAACTTTTCTTACCGTGTACAGCTCGTAATCCAGGACTCGGCTTTGGCACATCCTCATTGGCCTCCGGAATGGAAGTCTGAAAGATAATAATAATAATGTGAATAAATGAAATGTTACTCCGGGATTTATCATATCCACTTACCTCCAATGTCATGCGATGCTGCCTGGTGGGTCCTTTCTTTTTCACAGGTCTGATGGCCATTTTGTGTTTGGCGGCCGCGTGGGAAAGGCGATGACGTTCTCCGCCCACGGCGTCCACGTCGTCCTCGTGATGTGATCGCAGTATATCCGAGCCCATCGAGATCGATGAACTGGTGGAAACTCGCGAGTGGTGACGGTATTGATGGGAGCTCTGGCTGTCCTCCGTCTCCACTTCGGCACTATTGACACTGTGCAAGCTGAGTGAAGACACCTCGCTCTGGTGGCCCCGCGACTGGTGACCCACTCCGGAGGTATTCCTACTGCTGGTTCCACCCGCTGCCCTCCGTTGCGGAGAAGCCGGGCTGCGGGGCAGACCCAAATCCTCGTCAGAGGCATCGGGTCTGTTTCGTCGCTTGCGCAGGACATCCGTGAGTTCCGCCTGAAAAGGGAATTTATAAACATGTTATTCGGGTTTTGTTGGCATAGGGCATGTGGTTGATGGTTTAATTTCTGGTGGGTTACCCAGCTTTTCCAGCGGAAAACGAAACGAGCCCGCAGACAACTGCGTCCCAGGCGACTCTCGCCCATGGAAGAGCCACCCAGCTTCATCTTGAAGGGATTCTGCTTAAAGTCGATCATTTGGTGGGCCTCACAGCGCGGACGAGACTACAAATGACTGATGGGTAATCCCCGATTTAGCTGGGCAACTGTGGCTACCGAAGAAGCCTGCGATTCCGAATAGATTGCACAAAGACACTCCCCATTCTTACCGCAAACGAAAGCTGGAAGGGATTGGACTGCGCCCTGAGAGAACCCGAACCTCCGGCTACCATTGTGACGTGAATGTGACTATGGAAATGTCGCTGCCTATGAGGATCACGCGATCTCAAAGATTTCACTTTCAACTCGAGCAGCGGCAACTGACGACACCAAAGTGCAATGTGCAACTGAAGATTTCGATGCAGATGCATCTCGAGTGAAATGAAAACGAAAATGGGAATGGGAATCTGAATGGAAATGGAAATGGCGATGGCGTCGCATTTGCTTTTTACCTAGACGAACACAATTGGTGCAGGGCAGGCACTGAAGATCTGTTCATTGTCAGCTCTCGACCGAGTTTCAAGGGTACGACTCGAGGCACCCGACCTCTGTCCACAGAGTAAACAAACGAGTCCGAAGCGAGGAAGAATCCCTCCTCCAACTCCGGAATTCCCGCCTTCTCGTATCCCATGTCGTTCATCTATCAGTGTTTGCGGCGCGTGACGTCGCCATCTGTTGGTTGGACTCATTTCTGGTGGGGATGCTATTTTTGGGAGCTCGTTGCCCGAGGATTAAGTGCCGGGCTGGTTCAGGTTAAAGACCTCGCCCATCAATTCTAGCTAAACAATTGCAATTGGGGATTTGGGGGCGAGTTCAATGTTCTGCAAGATGATCAGCAGCGACGCCTGCATCCCAAGGTACATATAAATCCTACTTAATTAAAAGCATATTTCACATACATACATATTATATATAGTGAAGTTATTATTGTGTTTATGCTTTTTTAAAAATTATAGATCACATTTACTTGGCCTTACAAAGGGCAGATGTATCTCACATATGGTTTTTATTTCCCTACATCTTCTTAAATAAGAATCATATGAACTACAAGCTGTTAATATCTTTTAACTTAATATTTTTCTGATTATTTCCTTTTCTATCAACTTTATCCTTTTCACCTTGTACTTCCGCACTAAATGGAAATATAGTTTTACATAACCTTGTACAGCTGCTTCTATTCCGCGGAATTTTCGGCGGATCGTGTAGTTGCCATCCGCAGGTAGTTGCCATCCTGCGTACCTTAACCCATTTCGCACCGGAGCTACCTGCACCGGATAGCCACTTCTCAGCCAAGTTCCACTTCGGCTTTGAGTGGGAAAATCGCGGAGCGGACTCGACCAGTCGTCACGTTCACTGATTTATTGGCCCACTTGGCGAGTGGGCCAACTCGCGTTGAAGGAGGAGACAGCAGAAGGGGGAACCAGTGGCTGGTGGTCGGCTCCCAACATGGCCACACACAACCGCCAACATTGATTACCGCAATCCAAGAGAGGGGTTTTCGTCCAGAGAACGGGCACAACAGTTGGCCAAGTGGGAGGCATGGCAATCGCTTTGAATTAAATGCAATTGCATCATTGCGCCGTCCGAGTTGCATTTCAAACGCGGCTCAAACAAATGGCCGCCATCTGCAAGTGGGATAAATGCTCCAAAGTGTGCACATTTACCACCGGTAGCCCCGATCGGCGAATGGTTAGCGTGAATTGACCCTGACTTCGACCATAATCTTTCATATTTATATAGACCAATTGCAATTGCATGAGACATTTAATTCAATTGGTACAAATGATACCGCATGTGGGTAAATCAAGGCAATGGGTCCATTGCTTGCTTTTAACAGCTCAAAGAACTGCGTTTTGTTTGTAGTTTGCTAGATAATAATTGTCTATGAATAGTTCCCGCACTATCTCTCACTCATAGATATATTCCTGAAGTACAAGTAAATCTCTGTCCCGAAACCAATGTAAAGTCTAAGAAACAACACCTAAATGAATTGTAGTTTCTAAAACTACCTTTACATTATATGCTTTCTAAACACTATTGATTTACTAGTCATACATTCTAAGCGCTTCGCTTTAGCGATGTTAAGATTGGCTTTCTCCCCAGCAGACAGACCCAGTGAACACTGAAGAACCCTTCTCCACACTCTCACCCAACTCAGCTCCTCCGGCTGCCTCACATCACAACGCCACATCAAATCGCCGCGAATCAATTTCTCCTCGGCTGTCAACCCAAGTGGCGGAAAGTGGGGCCGGGAAGTGGGCCAGTAGAAGTGGCCAGCCGATATGGACGTGGGCCGCATTTTTCGCCAACTCCAGAATGCGCCCATCGGCGTGCGAAGAAATGCAATTAAAATCCTAACGCGGATGCGCCGAGGACGACTGAACGATTGGACATGGAACATGGTACATGGGGGCCTGAGTGCTCCTAATGGACGCGGAAATCGGTGCGCTAGTCAAATTCAGCAGTGGATGATGGGTTACGTAATATCTGGGAGTGCGGCCCACCAGACGGGAAGTGCCACAGATCTCATGTCGCTGCAAACGAATGTAGGCCGAAAATGAAATTTCAAGTGTCGGGAGCTAGGAAGAAGTGGTTTCTGCCCTCCCCATTCCCCGCCAGAGTTGGTCAATTAGCGCAGAGCGTGTGAAATGGTTCCCCCTTCAATCCACACACACCCATCTACATCTACATCCACATCCATGTCCACATCCAAGTCCAAGTCCGATGACGGCCATGCTCGCTCCCAGGCGATTTTAATGCGTGTTACCGTGTTACCATATCGCTGTCATTCCAAGTCGTCCGGACTAAATGCCCGCCCCTCTCCGCCGGCCATCAAATCGCTCGACTGCATTGTCATTTAGTTTTTCCATTATGGCCATCGTGTAGATGTTTTTCTCTTTCTATTTATCCGCAATTAATTCATCAAACTGGTTGCTTGGCCAGGAGCTCTGACTCTGGGATCACATCTGCTGCACATCGGCTGGTAAATATTTATAGACCTAAGCTCGCTTTCCGACCTGCTCTTCAGCTTTTCAGAGGAAAGTCGCCAAGTGCACTCGACTGGCTGGAGGATTAGCAGGGAGCCGCAGGACAGAATGGTCTTAGAAAATATGTATACTGGAGAACGAACGACGACGTCTGTGGGGCTATGATCCCCTCCTATAAGTGCTTTTAAATATTTTCCAAGAAAATAACAAGACAAGATAAAGTACTTTGAATACTTTTAGTATTGTCTTTTAGATTTTACTACCTAGCCTTTTTCTAATTAGCAAGGTGTATATTACAAAAGCCACCTAATCTAAATCTATCTAATCTCCTATCCTTGAATAATACAATTTAATGTTTAATAATCTATCGCCCGAATTCCCTCCAGCACTTGGGACTTCCGCCTAGCTAATCCAATTAATCCGACAACCAGGGAATCGCAGTTCTTTCAATCTCCACCACAGTTACCCAGTTGGACCGTTAAATCGCAGGTTCAGTAACTTTTTCACTTGGCTAGAGTCCAGGAATCTCGAGGATCGTGGACATAGCGCGGATCGGAGTCGGTTTCGAAATAGTAATCGCAATCGGAATCGGAATCGTGGAAATCGTGTGTCTTCACTGGCTAAAGTCTCGATGCAAACTGATTTAGCGGAAAACCTGCAGGAGTTCAATAGCATAGAAACAGAAAGAAATGCGATTTATTTGCTAACCAGGTTGGCAAATAAGCTGGGAGCCCGCGGAGTGAAAAGCGGGGCGCCGGAGGAGCACTGGCCAAGTGGAAAAAAGTGGAATAACAAGAAGCGGCCAAGCGGCCAGGCGACCAAGCGACCATCGGCTGCCAACTGCCAACTCGTTTGTCCAGAAACCGAAGAAGCAATAGAAGTAGCAGCCGACTGCCGGGAGAAGAAGCCGCAAATTGCCACGCGCTGCCAGAGGTGGAAAATCGCCGGGAAAAGCGGGAGTTTCAGGGGGGGAAAAGCGGTTGGCGGGTGGTGGAAAGACTTACTGCATGGGTGCACAGAAAGAAAATATTGGGTCGTCAATAAATAGGCTATTATCAGCAACTAAAGTTTTAAGTAATTATATAAATAATTAATCCGTAAAATTAAAATCTAAAATCTTAAAAAATTTAAATCTTTGGATTCTATTAGAGGATGATAAAATGATTCGTTAATCGCTAAAATATCAAAGTAAGTTTGATTAACAGCAAAGATTTTAGTTTCCTTAAATATCAACTTGTTTAAATCGATTTTTTGTAGTGCCACAACTAACTTTGGTTTCTGTTTCCAGTTGCAACTTGCAAAACTCGTGCGTTGGCTATAGTTTTTCTTTTTCACTCAAAAAGAAGAGAAAAACGCTCAACCGACTTATGCATTAATGTTGATAATGATGTTCACGATGAGGTTTCATGAGTCTATTAGATAACCGTCTCAGCCAGACTATTTTATTTTCGACTTTCCTTTGGCACAAGTCTCAAGTCGATTTAATTAGTTTAGTTTGCAATTGTTTTTGAAGTTGCTAAATAGTTGTATCTGATATGGGGAATATCTCCAAACCAAAAGAACTACGATTGTCGGGAGTTATTCAACTTTCCCCATGGGAAAAACACTCAATTAATAGATGTTCTGTATCGAAGATAAGTCAGCTAGCTAATCAAAGATGTGTTTTCCCCACCAATCTCGAAAATTAAAAAGCCTTAAAAATCAGAATCGTAGTGAGTCAATGGACTCTGGAGCAGATTTGGTCATCACAAATGCAGTAACCAGTGCCAACAAAGCCACCAATTGACTTTGATTAAAATCAATTTAGATTGATTGCAGCTCAAGTGCTCAGATAACAATCACATCAAGCGGATTCCCCCAGTGACCCGAGGTCCGTGAACTTTGTTCAATGAAGAACAAAAGTGAAATCACTTCCTATTGCAAAAGCATGAGCTATAGAGTCCAGTTCTAATGGGTCAAAGAAATCTGATTTCAAAGGGAAATACGAACTGATTCCCTCCATATTTACCAGCTATTAAATACTCTGCAACTCACCTTGAGTACAATGGATAGACTGCTGGCTGTGGCCGACTCGGAGAAGACGCTGTCATGTGACTGAGACAGGGTGTCCCGAGAGTAGTCTCTGAAATCGAACATTGTACCACCATTGTCGTTTCGAGAGGAGATGAACTCACCCGTCCACATCCAGGAGGCGACCTTCGCTGAGGCAGCGCTGGCTGTCGGAGATGTCAGCGGCACCACCAGCTCCAGGTCCAGATCCGGATCCTGAGCCCAAGCCTATGCTGGACTCCAGTTCCTGCGAGGAGTCACCCACACTGCGAAGATGGCGCTGTTGGATTCTCTGCTCGGCAAAATAGCTGCTCCGGTTGAGGAGAAGGGAGTCCGGGAAGACGGCCACGCCGCCATGCTGTCGCTGGGCCTGGTACATGGCTTCCTGTGGAGACTGCGACTGGGATGGGGAATCGGGAAGAACTGCCACCTGGCTGTGGTCCTGCTTGCTGGCCCGCTTTTTGCCCAGGAGCACACTCAGCAGCTCATCGCGATGCGAGCCGTACGATTTGGACTTGGGCAGCGATTGCGTCTGGTAGTTCTCCTTCAGTTGCTTCGGATTCAGGGGGGATCCTGGTGGCGAGGCGATCCCGCTGCGCAGATTCTTCTCGCTGCTGCTGCTGGCGGGCGGTGGCAAGGTGTTGCAGGATCCGGGTCCTGGCGACTGACAGGCTGCAGGACTGTCCGCAGAGCTATTGATCGTGCGTCGCCGGAAGATGCGCCTCAGGTTACGGAGCGGATGGAAACGACGACGCTTCTGCTGCTGTTGTTGCTGCTGATTTGGGTGCTCTGGAAGGACCAAGAAAGACGTTTAGGAACTAGGCTTAATATAAAAACATTTTTTTTTTTAATTTTTATTTTGAAATACAAAGAAAGAGTAGTTTTCCAGACGCTTGCTGGTGTCATTGTCCCAAACCATAAAATTTACGCATCTATGCCCAGAATTTAAACTTACTGTTGCGTAAAAATGATCACAATCGAAATATTATGCGAAAACATTAGGACCCATAACGTCGCTTAAAATATTTGTAACACTTGCATTCAAAACACATTTATTTCTATTAATTAATAAAGATGTATATTAAATCCGTGTGTTTTATAAGTTTATTATAACTACTGCTGCGTTGGGGAAATCGTTAGATATATACTTGTATAGATATGTTACCTAAATTTCATTAAAATTTAAAGATATTTTAATGTCAAGTAGGGCCAGATGTCAAGCAAGGCAATGTATTCAAAGCTCCCGCTTTGATTGACAGGCGAGCATAAATATTCCGGAGTGAGGGCAAAATCGCTTGGGATTAGGTTTTCACACTCAGGCGAAGGGAATTAAATTATCGGCGATGGGAATTACGTTATCGCAGCAACAGCCAGCGAATCTTATGCCTTCTCCCTTTAGTAGATTCAATTTGAAAAAGGATTTCCATTAAAGTGATGACATAAGTTCACTTTGCAATCAGTACTTCCGTAAAATAGCGCAAACAGTTCATAGTAACTTCCGAGGAAGTGGTCAACTTCATAGGTTACTCAGCTGTTGAACCAATCTTTTGTTAATAGAATCGTTCTGTCATTCATGAGAAGTTAGGACGCCAATACACCGAAAACCAAATGAGCGATAAGAAGTAAACAATAAGCGAGTGAAACGCAGCGAATGGTACAAGAAACATGACCATAAATAGGCAAAAGTTGAAGACCTCTCAATTGGTGGAAGTTCCCAGCCGAATGAGAGGGAAATACGCAGGGATTAGGAGAGCGACAGGGACGGCTTATATACATAGGTGACTCGTCGATAAGAACGATTGGGCACCACGTGAAGAACCTGTATAGAGGCTTACTCGACAAGGTCATATCGTATCTCAAGTTGGCGCGATACACAATACCCAACTTCCCAGACGAAGAACAATTGCATACGAAAATCCGAAAGAGAAAAAGGGGTTATGGAAAACGCTTATCAATCGATTTGCGTTATCTTAAATAGCTTTTATGGCTTTTATTCCTTTCTGAGTGTCTGTAGACGCCAACATGTTTGCACAATTAAGATGGCCGATAAGCAGGAGAAAGAAAAAGAACCATTCGTTATCGATCACAAAGAAATTATTGCTTTTTCCAGGTACACGAACTAGTAAGTATGCCCATGCATCAGAGCTAAGTGAAGTGTAAATACTACGACTTGGAAGACTTTGTTGGGATTTTATGTATGGGCTTATAATCAATATGTTTGTCCACTACAACTGGTGACCTCATTATTCGCAGAGCGTACTGATAAGCCCTTCCGTCATCTGCGAATATTTAACATCTCCCAAGTGACTCACGCATCATCACTCTTTGTGTGTCATTGCCAGAAATGAAAGTTCGGAGAGTAAATACCCATCACTCGGTGGAAAGTCTGCATACCAGCAGTAAGTGCATATATTAATTAGAGAAAAGAACGCCGCTAACGGAAGTACAAGAATTTCGAAAAATAAATCAAAGAACTCAGCCAAGAAAGCTTCGACCTCCAATCAAAAAAACAGTCACGTTTTGGGGCCGCGACACGCGAGCACCGAAAGACACTATATACACAGTATATACATTTATATTGTGTATGTACAAATTTGTTTATGGCCAAACACATGTGTAGTCATGGGTACGACTACTTCATTTATGTTTTTTTGATGGCTCGATTTTAATGATTAATTTCACCTGCGTTGGGGCTGGTCATCGCTTGATTAGTCATGGAAAAAAAAAGTAGTACGCCATACAAATATGACGCGTGGGGTAAGAGGACTCCCAGTGGCACGTCATTCTATTTACGAGTATTGCCCCTTGGGGTGTCTGGCTGTCGGCCTCGGTTCGTCTCCAAAATTGCTTGGGGATCGGGGGCTAATGGAATTTGAACGTCAAGCGCCCAAAAGAGGGAATTACCACCCCACTGAACAAGTGAAAATTGTTTATTTATGGAATGCCTAATTGGGTCAGCAGTCAGTCTTTTTTTTGCGCCGAGTGCCGAATGGAATTACTTCTGCAGCCTACCGAAGTTCTTAAATTAATTAACCAACAGGCGCCCATCTCAGATTGAAAAGTTTCGGCTTGGCTCAGTCTGACGAAGCTGTGATTCAATTTATGAGGCAATCCCGATTACATCAGCATTGTGGATACATTATTTCTAATTCATCTTGTCTAAAGTCTATGGAGCAAGATTCGCCATTGCCTGAGCACCCATATTGTTCACTTGGCTGTGCCCCTGTCATCAGTTTGGGTTTCGCTTTTTCCGCGAATGTGGGCGAGATCTTGGCGTCATTGTCATCTTTGGCTTGGCACTGCTTTGGGCTTTGGGCATTGGTAATTCATCAAAAGCGATTTTCGTCTTTTCAATTTGGCAAGCCGATGCCCAGGGGATTAATGCTAGCTCTAATAGCAACTTCGAGTGCCCACGTGGGACTTTTGGAGGTGTTCGAGTGACACCGATTGCCATTCGATTCTGAATTTGCAATGCCAAAAAGGTTGGGCTGTGGGTTCGTTATTTATTAATTAATCATTGGCAAAAACATTCCCAAGTCTCAACATGCAAATTGTGCAAATCAAATGGCGAACAACTTTTCAACCGATTGCAGTAATTGGAGACCTTTTTTGCCAGTTTTCGCAGCGTTTCTTTACTTGCCAGCGGATGTGAGCTCGACCAGCTCTTGGGATTGTTGTATTGGGTAAGGTCAAGTGAGCCACGCCCACATCCCACCGGCCGCCTCTCGGGGGGAGGGGGTCTACCCCATGTGGGCAGCTTATCCGCTTAACAAGTGCTGAGTTCACTTGCGTGGAATAAAAATAGCGAGCCATCGCGGAGAACGAGAACCAGCACCAGCACCAGCACCCGAGGCCCCAAAGAGGCAGACAAAAGCTCCAAGAATTGCACAACTCTGGCAGCAAAATAAAATGAAATGAAATAAAATAAAAACGGGTCTCGGGGCCTTCAAATGTTGCCTCTACTCGGGCATATAGTAAATTGCAATGCTGTAAGCCTCGAGAATGGTTGAATGCTATGCCGATGGATTGGCCAAGGTTCGTTGAGTTTGTTGGTCAAAGAGTTCAACAGGCGTATGATTAATTACATCAACACTGCGAATAATCGCCGAGTTTCCAATCAACTGCTGCGTAATTGTTCCACACAGAGACTGGGATATCGCCGCCTGGCTGTATCAGTGCATTTGCGGCTATAAAGATTAGACATAGTGCCCAATAACTATAAATAACTTGGGCGTACGACTATCGGAGAGCTATCAAAGATGGTCGAAGAAAAGGAAATGGCCTCAAATGGTAATCCCCTTCGATTATTTTGATTACGTATTTCTTGAAACTTCATAATCCAATACTGCGTGCAAAGTACACGAGAAGGAATGAAATTAGAAGACAATAAATGCCAAGGCGTAGGAACTTTCAATATAGTTATAATATATCATACAATATTGGTAAAAATATCGGATAAAAAAAGGTGTACTTAGTCCTAATAGCAGTATATATCATATATCTCATGAGCTGATTAATAAGTACTTGCTAATGACAAAGTCAATTGTTTTCCTAATAGAAAAGGCTTGAATGTAATGTGCTAAAAACCCTATTTGTGTACATACTCTGAAGTTTATTTCTAGCAATTTTAATAAAGATCAAACGCCAATCAGAGCCTATTCCAGAGAAGACCTATCGCCAATCTCTGGGCCAAAAGACGTCGAGTGCAATCAGTCGTCTGCGTGCCAATGGCCACGGCTTATCAGTTTTAACCAGGCCAAAACGAGGTGCGCACTCGAACGCGACAAATCACAACGACAACGAGTACGGCAACGGCAACGGCGGTACAACGCAGCAAATTGATTACACAACTCATGTGGCACTTCAATTAGAGGCGCCGGCCAATTGGACCAATCCCCATCAGCTCGTAACGAGGTTTCTTCGAGGAGAGATGGGATTGAGCCGAAACAAGCCATTATCAGCGCTTGATAAGCTCCAAACGGATGTCAACTTATATAATGGCCCATGGTTTTGTGGGCCAAGTGTTAGTTTTAAACTAAATGCTCATCGTTTTAATTGGGTTGTAATACTCTTTGTTAGGAGGCACTCATCAGTCAGAAATTATTGAAATGCAAATTCAAAACAAAAAGCGTTCAGTGCTCAGTAGCTACACAATTTCACAAATTTCGCTCTTCGTTCTAGTCCAAAAAATGCACAAAAACACAATACGTTTTATTACCTGTTTAAATATGTATCATGAGGCCGAAAATAGCGGCAGATGTTTTATTCAACTGAAGAATTCCCGCGAATTGTTTACTTTACTGATTGTTGCCTTTTGTAAACAAGCTTGTTTTTTAGTTTTTTAGTTAGAAGACAGAATATGGCATATATCTTTGGGTATATGTAAGTATCTGCTTTAGTTGAACTTCACTTTGCAGCACACACAAGTTTGCACTTAGTTCGATGACTCCAGTGGTGTATGTTTTCCCGATATTATTGATTAAACTTTGTTGACTTTTGCATCTTTCGTATATCTTTGTATCTTTGGGATTCGGATTGATCGCTAGCAGCTGGCGAATGGCGGATTGGGATTACGGATGGGATTGAATATTGCAATTGCATTCAGCGACAATTCAATTAGTGCAATAACCGGCGCGACGCGTTCGGCAGCGAAATTGCTCACCTGTTCAGGTGGAGCGGAGCGCACAGAATGAATTGAATCAATGGGACAGCGCGAAAGACCGCCATGGAAATCGAAATAACAGACCCCCAACACAATACAAGCAAATGATACTCACTCTCGGGCACTGAAATTGAAATCTACGAAAACGAAACGAAGCGAAAAGCCCGAACAGACCCCACAAAACAAGGAAAAAGCGAACCAGCGTACTCAACTGAACTCGGCTAAAATGAATCGAATCGAGTCATCGACAGCGGGATTGGGCTTATTGGCGCGTTGTGTTGCCAATTCGGACTGATTAGCGTTTCTTGGCTCGCTGCAGGTGTCTGCCTGCCGTCTGCGCGGCTAACAGCGCTGTTAACAGCACAAGAGCACAACAGCACAGTGGGCCATAAATGCGATTTAACGAGCCTAATCAAGAAATCAAACCTCAACAAGCTTACGACTTCCGCGAGTGTTCCCTAAAAGATACCAACCACTGTTTTGTGCAATCAGAGCTAATGTGGATAGGTGCAATCGTTACAGTCGGACCATTAAAATGGTTTTCTAATTTAAAAATAAAATGTTATGATTAATAAAACCATACATATGTATCAACTGAATAACTTACATTTGCGAATACTGTATTATTCGTGAAAGCATTGAGTAATTGGAATGACATTTAACCAAGTTTAATTATATTAAAAGCATTAGAATAAACTTAAACTTGTTATGACCTACTGCCTTTACTTGAATATGCCGAGTTCTTGAAGGCAATGAAGTATGGAACTTGTCATTCATGAAGTTTCACCCACTGTCCATCGATCCATTTATTCACGTTGCGACCCACACAGGTGAATAGTATGAGTGCGGTCCGTTATTGTTGATGGCGTTTCTTTGTGGGAGTTGTCATAACGACCACGGTTGGGGTGACCCCAAATGGATAAAGCTTCCTATTCCCATTACGAATCCGCTGGCAGAACCCATGAGGTCGGATTCGCTGTGCATTTGCATTAGCCGTAGAAAGTTGGGGGCGTTAATTAGCACGTGTAGCCAGTAATACCCACAATTATATAAACATTATCCAGTTATTCAGTTGTCGGTGCCTATACTATGAGGGCTAGCCCAACGAAAACAAATAGACAAAGGCCATTTCACATGTGAACTGAACTATATACAACGTGCAGTAGCAGCCATGTGGATGTGGCTCAATCTGAATATGTATTACGGCCACTTTTATCTCTAGCTCATTGTATCTGCATCTGTATTTGATTCAGGGGGAGGTGGCGTCGACAAACCGAAAGCCAAACAACCCACTAATTATGCACATACGAAACAGCCAACAAGCCACATCTTACATCTCTGTGCGTGCCCAACCGTCTGCCCAAGTCGGACATACCCCAGCCTCGTATAGGGTGTTTACAATAACATGGCTTTGTTGGGTTGTTGGTACTACACACACTTTCCTAACTACCATACGATCTGCAGAGGGTTCACGTCTCTGAACTCTGCAATGCGATTCCAACAAAGATAGTTCACTCAGTTTTCAAGGAAGAGCACAGCTCCAATTCCGTTCCATATGATCGATGGCATTACTACGGCATTACTCCCGCAAGTGATGCAATCCAGTCTGCGGATATTTTAAGACAAGGCCGGGTGAAGGGAATTCATTGTACTTTAACAATGCATAGTCATAAGGAAATTTCCTATTTTAGTAGTCCAATAGTAGAAGGAATTTGAAATTTATTATTTCCTTAAAAAAGAAAAGGATATGTTACTCTATGATACTAAAAGTATAACGTGTATCCAGCATAAATCCCTATAAATATCTAGAATACGTTATGTTAGATTTTATACTGTCTTCTTTTAAGCTTCCTATGGAAAATGATTCACGAACAGTGCGCAACAAAGAGTTAACATTATCATATATTTAGCATCAATAGTATTGCATTATGCGGATAAAAATACGTATGCGGATATTTTACTACAAAGATATGTTGGTTGCCAGGGACTTTGCCATTGATGGCTTTTCATGGCGTCACATATATTGGCCTTTCCAAAGCAGATCAACAGATATTCAATGGCCATCAAGCATCCATAAAGCCAAGGCTTAACCTGCCCAACTGCTATCAACCCTCGGGGATGGCAATCAAACCAAACTCCAAGCCTTTGGCAATCAGCGAACCTTTTCGCAACCCGTGTCCTGGGGGATTTTCCCGAAATGATGAACACGTGAAGGAGAAATCCTCAATATTGTAAGCGATTCCCGGAAAGCGAGAGCCACGGCCCCAGGGCAATTTCATAATCCCACATTCCGCACTTGAATGATTTAATAACGCAGCCCAACGAGAAATTCCTTGGCAGGAATACGGGATGTGTGTGTTTGTTTGTTAGCCCAGCTCGTTGGGGGTATTACGAAACCAATTAGATAACTCACCGGCGGTCGGGGACTGGTGGGCATCGTTTCCTGGACTGGAGATGGGCGTTGAGGTGGCCCCATGGCTGTGCGAGTGGGCGTGGCCCTCCGGCAGTGACAATGGTCCCCCGGCACAGCTGGCATCCAACTCCGATTCCAGCGGCGGCGAGTTTTCCCTCACACACGACATCAGGCCGGAAGACATGCTGGAAAAAGGGAAAACTATTTGTAATTGCCATCTGCGAGTATGCGGTGTTAGTAGTATTAGTAGTATTAGCGCAATAGAAATATCTCTTCTCTGCGGTGGATGACTACGACCACGGACTCTTCCGCATCGGAGTCCTCCGTAGGAACCTCCCCTGACTTAGCCCGTACCCATCGCTCAACTGCACTGACATCCAGCGACATCGCACTAATGGATCTCCATTATGGCGGTGTTCTGGGGGAAATTAAACGTCATATTGCATTCGCCGTAAAAGCCACCACAACCTGGCGGAAAACTCAGTCTGCAGAGTGACAGGGTGACAGTGTGACAGGGCAATTGGTTGAGAGAGTCCTTAAGTTGTGGCATTTAATTCAATTTGTGCGGATCTAAAACATAACTACTTATTGAATGCTGGGTAATTTGATGTGTTGACTTGGTAATTATAGATAAACACTAAAGGCCTACTTGACAGTCTTTCACAATTAAAACAATTACCTGCCAACCGAAGAATGCAATAAGAAAGAGTATGAATCCAGTTTGAAAGTGACTCCCCTCTTAAAGAAACAGTCTAGTTTGGACAATTTACAAATAATTTTCATACTTGTGCCTTTAAATTCAATAAAATGACTCATGCAAGTTTTAAATGAATCAATCATTTCTTGTGAATATTTTTAGTTACGCCTAAAGAATTTTTGGTTTATTTATTAAGAAGACAAGCAATATATTTCGGTTTCACATAAATGACAATATGCTCAGAGCATTAGGAATTAATGTGATTCACAATGATTTAAATGCCAAAACTTACTGTCGCTCTGACCAACCAGCCCATCCTTAGTTCAGTCAACCCACTTGATCACCCCGAGTCATCCAATAAATAAAAGTCATGGCCCGGCAAGAGCAGAATGCATCTTCCATTTGCTCGGCGGATTCCCTCGAATCGCTTGCATCGAAATCGCGGCTGGTCCAAAGGCATTTCAAGGAAAGCTATTTCCATCTAGGAATTTGCCCCTTTTCCTGAACTCTGTGGCCTGCAGACTCTGTCGATGTGCATATGCCTTTGGCTCATGGTCTTCCTCCGCTGTCTTTGCCTTTATTTTGGCTTTTCTTTTGGCTTTGAATTGGCGCCGGACGAATGGGTCGTGAGTAATGGCTTCTCGAGCAGATGATTCATGCCAAGTTCGGGGATGCCGAACACTCACAGACGTTGTGAGATTTATATTACATCAGGCGCATCTTGGGTCACTAACATGATTTACGAGTGGTTCAAATGAGATGGTTTAATATTTGTTAGCCTGCGCCATAAACAATCATTGATTGATTAATTGCTAGAAATGTTTAAATGAGCACTCATTCTACATTCTACACTTTTTCATTTCTTAAACGAGAAACACACTTAGTCAAGGAACCCTTGCATAGCGAATTAAAAGGTAAAACCAACAATATTTCGTTGTTAATCTGCTCAAATGGTAGTATAACTCAAGAGCTTTTCATAATGGCTAAACGTCAACTAATTAATAATTTTATGCTGTTGACACCTTTTTCGCTGCATACTTTTGGGCAGTCTATTTATATGACAAGCAGGTTGTAATTAGCGCGTTTGCGAGCGAGTAACTCAACTACTAACGCTCCAGCTCCACAGGGCCAGTGAGTTAACCCAGTTAGTGGGGCTGTCCAAAGAGCGTTGAGCTGACATTTGACCCCTTTAAGGCAACAACCCCACCCACAAGGCGATGCGAACGTGTGTTCCGTGTGCACAGAGTATTTGATGTGCTAATTAGTGGGGAGCACACCCCCCTTTGGACCCCCTTTGCCGCCCCTTTAACCGCTTGAAGCAAGCGCAAATTGCAGTTTAAGCGTTTTTTGCGCATCGAAATGGAAACTGCAGCCGCGGATTCGTGTCGACTCTCGTGGGTGCATGAGTGCACCCATGCACCCAGTTGATAAAATGATGAAGAGCTTCGTAACGATGATAGAAACCGCGGTGACGATGGCGATGACGATGATGCTGATGTTGATTGGGGCAGACAAATGAGCAGCTCTCAGCCAGCCAACACAACTGCAAAATGTTCATTTCGTTTTGAGCATTGGTTAATTAAACGGAATGACTGAACTGGAGGTCTGTACTGCGTATAGATGCTATAAATGGGGGATCAGTCCACTAAATACGATTTTGGCATTGAACTTGGGGGAATGCCAAGGCGAAATTCATAAAATCTTCCAATTGAGCTGGGCATGAGTGGAAATTAGATCGCTAAATAGTATAGTTTATGAGTCAAGTTTGTTTACGAATCATGCACTCGAAATAAATAATTCACTTTGTCAATTAAGCATTTTTAGCAATATGTATTCAAACCAAATATATTAGTCTTTGTCTGAGGTAACTTAAGTTCGAAACGAAGTCGTAGAAATATGTTTCAATAGAACAGTAACATCGTATGTTAATGATAAATTAACCGAAAGTTAACTGAAGTTGTTTCCTTTGAAACATTAGCCTGTTCTGGTAAATTAAAGTTCAATTTAAATCCAGTGATTTCTGTTTAAGAATACCAGGATTGTCCTGTAAGAGACTACTTTATTTCCTTAATAATACTCAATTATAAATTTGTTGGCAGCTGGAGTTTCCTCTGCCAGCTAAAGACCAGCCATTAACGAATACATCAAATTTCCGCAGCGGTAATTGATTAACAGCCCGAAAGTATGCCGCATTTTCGAGGCAGGCAACCGCAATGTGAATGCCGCCTTTGATTTCCCCAGTTGAGGGCTTTTCACTGCTTTTCCGCCGAGACGAGACTGCAGGCAGACGGAAAATTGAGACGTGGTCCCCGGCACTTTTATCTCACTTCGTTGCTGTAGTGTTGTTTAACCGTAGCCGCAAAAGTAACTCATCACAGTCACGCAGTTTTTGCCGGCGGTCTCGCGATCTTGTATCTCGACGTGAAAATCTTACAAATTAACTTTGACTTTCATTTGCATTTCGCAGATGAGCACACACTCAGCACTCAGCTCACTTGGCAAAGTGGGCAAACACTGCAGGGAAAACGAAAATGAAAACGAACAGCAAAGGAAAACAAAGCCAAAACCAAAACAGCCCAAAGTAAAAAACGCCGGCCACAAACTATAATTATGTGTGGCATTTGCATAGGCCCAACACGGAGCAGGCCGTATAATTGCACTAGCTCATTACACAAATTTGCCAACTTAATTACGAAGGGGTATGGGCATAGACAATGGCCCAGGAAGCCAGCTTGCGGCTCTAACTCTAAAGCAAACTCCACTCCAAGTGAGCTTAGAGATTCTCGACTCTGTATGAGGCATTAACTACAGGCAGAGAAAACCATAGGATAATACTTACAATAATTAACTGATAAACTATTCACAATGAACAAAATTTACGATTAATATTAGCTGTATCATTTTAGTTGTCTATTGAGTTTATATAACGAGTTAATATAAGAAATTATTGTGATTGTGTAATACATATGGTGATATTAATGGGATAACTATCCAGGGAATAATCACTGACGTTAATAAATGTCAACAAAATAAACACGATATTTTGCGGAGTGTAGCCACTTGTTACCGACACTTCAGCACAATTCCCAATGTCTAACGCTGGTCAGCAGAGCAAGCGGCAATGCAACACGGCCAAGAGGCACAATGGCCAAGCCAAAGAGCTGGTCGAATTGAAAAGGAAAGTGCCCCTGACCGGAAAGCTCGAACAACCGAGCAACCCGAGAAGGAAAAGCAAACAGCCGGGCTGAACAAAAGTGCATGCTCATCGCCCATCACACGGTGCACAACCTCCGGAGTATTACCTCACCCTATTGCCGCCAACTGAATGGATCTGTCATCACTTTTAATGACCGGGCTTCTATGACTTGGGACAAAATGCGAATCGGGGGCGATTCGGGCCATTTGAAGGTCGTCTCAAAGTGCGAAAATGCCAAAGTTAGGGCTTCAGTAGTGCAATGGCGTAACTCATGGCGAGGTAGAGGGAAAATGCCAGCCGCACTTTCAGTTTGTCTATTGCCATTGATTTATATGCATTTTTCCAGCAGCTTTATTGAGAATCTTAAATGAAAACGCCAGCAAAATGAAATATTTGCTTATTTATGGGGAAAGAGCTGTTCGTATCTTGTGTACACAAAGTTTGGTAGGTAATGTATACAGATGGGGAAGGAAAGCATAAACACTTCTGATCAAAGCCCCAATTTTCCAATTCAAAGTAAGCCCCTCGAGTTATCATTCACCTCTGGTGCCTAATAGGTAGCCAATTATTTGAAATTCAACTCAGCAGCTATTAAGAGAGGTGCCCAAAAACAAATGAATTAACCACCGAACCTAGAATAGGTCTCAGTCCAGTGTCAACCTTTGTTTTTCGCAGAACCATTTAATCGCATCTCGTTCTATTTGATTGGGCTCTTCAAAGGACAGCCGTGTTTATACAGTGCCTATTTTCGCTCCATTTGACAAATGCGAACTTTGAACCCGAGGCCCACTCGAGGCGCTCATGGAAATGTCCCCACCTTCCTATCAATCAATCTGTGTATGATAGATGGAAATCGATGGAAACCAATGGGGTTGGGGTCGGTAAAAGTTCCGATAAGAGCGATTATGATGATTACGATGATGATGATGATGACGCAGCAGTCGCTGATTCAGAGATTCTGACCCCGAGAAACTAAATAGAGAACACACTGACTGGCTGACTGATGCTGCTGTTGATTTATTGGCTGTTTACTTCTGCGTCGTTTTAATTGACTAACAGATGGGATTGTGGTGTGGAGAGGGGAGCTCTCCTGCCCTTTACATACTGCAGATCCAGATCCGAGTCGGTGGGACTGCTGACATTGCGGGGGATCATTCCGTTCACATTCACATTCACCATTCACGATTCACCATAAAAAAGCACTCTTGAATCTTCACTGCTTCTCCGCGCTTTCCATGCCATCCGCGTGGCCACAACTTGTGGCTGCTGGAAGTGAGCGACTGACTCGGAATTTCTGTCCGGATCTCGCGTCCCCGAAGGGTAAAGCACTTCTGGGGCGGCGGGTGGAATCGGAGGGGGTTTCGAGTGCGTTCGTGCCCAAGGTCAAGGAGCGCAACTGCGAGATGTGCTCTCAGTGCGCCGTCCCGCTCCCTCTGTCTCGCCATCCTGCTTGCTCTTTTTGCGTGGGCGACAGCATCGCAGCATCGCTGCTCATACAGTTTGGCAGTCACTGGAACTATGTTGCAGGGAACGTTAAATTGTGAGATGCTGCCACTAGAGAAGTTCTTCCTTTAGAAAGAGGTTTTCGGATAGTTATAGTAATATAACTATTTTCAACCCAATGATTTTAGTTAACAATTTTCATTGAAAAATAACAATATCCGGGTCAAATTAAAATAGTATTTAAATTTGTTGCAAATCAAGCTAAAAAACGTACTTATATCGTTTTAGTTTTTTTTCAGCTTCGTCTAGCCTATGATCTCAGTGTAATTTATAGGCGAAAACTTTAGAGAAGCTATGTTGCCAACCGAATGTTGCCAGGACCTTCGCGACTCCCTGCGCAGTCGCAATTTGGGCAACAGAAAACAAAAGTGAAGCCAACACACACACGAAGCCATGCAAAAAAAAGAGAGAGCCTGACCTAGTCAACGAATTTGGCAGAAGTCTGTCACCGAATAACCAAATAAGGCAAAAAGGAGCCGACTTCCTTCCTCTCTGCAGCAGAATCCCTGTACTCTTGCATCCCTGTGCTCGTGGAGAGTGGAAATTTTCAGCAGTGTTCAGGATTTTCCACCTCCTTGAAATTAGTCAAGGAAATCCGAGGAGCCGACTGTCTAATTTATGGGTTTGGCCAAAAACGGAGGACAGCACAAGGTTGTCCGCCTTTTCTTTGGCAGAGCTATTGCCTCTTTCCGGCGAGAAGGTGTTAAGCTGCGTGGTTTACGGGTTAATCAGTCTGATTATATTGTTTGAATTACACGCGGATTCAAGGCCGATCTGCCACCAAGGCCTTTCGCTGCCTGCAAACAATGAGGGCAAAAGCGTTATTGTAATGAGAATGAAACCCCAAACGCAGCTCACATTACCATAACAACAGAGACGTCGCCCAGGTGCGAATAAGTATATATATTAGCATATATAAGCCCGTTCACCTCGCATTTTAGAGCTGCACGTACATTGAGTTTTGAAGGGTTCTTTCCGCGCATAAGCGTAAATTTGAAGAGGCCAAAAAACATAGCAAATGCCAAAGTTCCAGAGTTTTGAACAAAGTCATAAACAACGGGTCGTTTTCCCTCCTCAGGGGCTTCTAAACTCTTGCCAAAGGGAACCACAACTCATGGCAATTTAAAATTGCTATATTTAAGCAGAAAAATATGCCCAGATCAAAGCGAATTATGATTGCGCATCACTCTTTATCTACGAATGTGTTTCCCAATCCCAGAAGCAATTCCAAATCGTTGCCCAACTCACCTGATTTCGCTGAAGTGGTTTTGGGGTCTGTGCAACTTTATTTCTGGGCAATACTCGTACAGTAATTTTCCGCCTTTCGATTGTGTTTAGATCGTTTAAGGTGTCGTTACATTGTTCGAATCTCTTTTGTTGGTGGTCTGAAAAGAAGAACGAAAACAGATTGAGTAAACGAATAAGTGATCATGGTTTTCGAGGGTGAAGTGATGCAATCCAAGGTTGGATCAGCTGCTGCCGAGGGACACATGTGTGGGGCATGTGTATCCCCAAGAAGTGTAAGCTATTTATGAACTCATCAAGTTCATGTTCATCGAAACCGAGCAATGATCTATGGACTCATGTCTACGAGTTTGAACTATACACAACACTTAAAAGTAATCAATAATTGTCGGAGCGCTATTACAAATTATTACGCCTATTTAGCAAGGCGACCATAGTCAATCTTAATCTGGATGACTAAATATTACATGTTACCAAAAGATATGGAAAGATATGCTATTTAATGGTTAGGCATTATGCAAAACTTTATTTTGAAAGTTTTTCTCAGTGTGCAGTTGAAAAATCTCCTGCAATAGAATCAATCACCACTCTGGACGGTCATTGACCCACAAAGAGAACATGAACCCCGGCACAATCTGCCATCCACAGGCGACTCCTGGACTTCCCAGCCCCATTAGCCGATGATAACGGCGAAAGTCGGGCGTAAATCTTGATTATCCCCCGACACTACAATGCCACAATGGCTGAGGAAGAAACTAAAGACCCGAACAGGCGCATTACGTAAGGCCTGAATACCCAAAACAGACTTCATTTTGTCACGTTTCTGCCAAGCCCGTGGCGAAAGGAATTTGCACATTGGGCTAGGCCTTCCTTCCCTCCGAGGACCCTGCGCCACCCCCTTCGCCCACCCTAACCCCTTTGAATTTGCATATCCCTATCGCATATCATGCGGTGTATTGAAAGCCGGTGCCCCATTATAAGTATATGAGGCCATCCCCAGCACCTCCTCCTTTGCTCCCCAACTGATGGGCTGATGTGTGCGTGTTCTCAGCTGATTTGCATAGAAATGGGCCTGCAAAAATGTCGATAGGCGGGAAAAGTCGGCGAGGGAGAGGTCAGTTCTTTGTGAAAAAGTATGACTGAACCTGCAATTAAATTGGGCCAAAATAATAGAGCTTTATGTATTTTTTAAGATTTTTATATGCATTTACCCACTTTAAATAGTCTTCCCAAATGCATATTAAATAGTTAAAACTTTGTATAGGTAACATGTTGACTTCTCCGTAGTAATGTGATGCACTTTTCCATTTCCGATGCAATCTTCAAGATGCTTTTTACGATTGGTAGTGAAACTCTACCGAGCAATATCATCATCATTAATCGCCCAAAAAGCATGTGTATACAAAAAACCATGATCTAAAACCATGATTTCTACGCATTTCCACGTACGATACCATGCCATTCGAGATCGAGCACTCGAGCAACTGCCCACTGCAAAGGGCTTTTATTAGATGAGTGTTTTATGCAAATGGCGATCGTATTCCGGATTTCGTGTTTCTGATTCCGGCCCAGTTTCAGTCCGGCCAGTGGGCTAGAACGAGCCGTAAACTTTCACTCCCCGCTGAAAACGAGTAGGCCCTGGGTTATCTAATTGGATTGTTTGGGGCTGGCGGAGATTAATTGCAGGGGAGATCTCGTCGAGCCTCTTCGAAGATGAGCACTCACAATGGAACCATAACAATGTTGAAAAGTAAAAGTTTCTGTTTGGGCCATCGAACAATGCATCGAATGATGAATCCATGAATAAATTATCCGAACCTGGATTCTAAACGGGTTTTGGTCAGCTTAATTTTACCCATTCAAAGTCTAATTGAATTTCGTTTGTCATTTGCTTTGTTTTCTCTAAATCAATTTGGCTTGTGCCGGAAGAACATAGTGCGTAAACCCATATATAACCATTTTTAGAATGCAAAATTTTTAGTTTTAATGACTCATCAGGCCAAACAGAATTCGCTGAATACTCCAAAAATAAACAAAAATGCGAGAGTGAGGGATACACTTTGCATGTCCATTAATATATCCACGCAATAATAAGTGAACGAAAGACATAATTGCCTGCTGTGCGGAATGCCAACTATTCCTCTGGCCCAAAATGGTGGATATACATTTTACATTATAATATATATAATTTCATATACTTTACAACTCAGCAAAATGTTGCTATTAATATCAGAATGAATATTTGCAAAGATTATAGTAAGAAGTGCGTAGCTTCTACACATTTAAACACCCATTTTAGTGCCTTCGAATAAGATCTATAGTATATTATCTCAGAAGAGTACAATGTATGTGATTTTCCAAAGAAAAGTGTCCAGTTTTCCGAACTGCTTATTCCGGGATGTTATGGCTCACTTTCTCGCTCACGTTTTCCGCCTGGCAATCGCCGCAAATAGGTCAGTTCAGATGGGGGTTACTGAACTCTCTCGCCCGCCGGCCAAATGTATTTATGGAAAATTTGTCACATAACTTTGTGGGCCAAGAAGTGACGCCAGCGATTGCGAATTCAGCGAAGACAGAATTTGCCTAAAGTCTGGAGTAATTCAACACTTCAATGCCACACAGCTCGTAAGTGGAATGGTAATAAAAGTAAAACCGAAAACCCGAACAACAAACTGAAAACTGAAAACTGGAAAACCACAAGACCACATCAAGCCAGAGGCGTAAAAAACAAAAAAGAACCGCAACAACAGCAAACTTAGCAATATCATTTGGATGCTAACAACCCAAACTTTGTTTGGATAACTCGAACGAATTTTGCACTTCGCAGAACTGTGTAGATACAACTTTTTGATAGAAGTATGGGTTTCTTTCTCAAGTGCTTAAAAAAACGCACGTATTGCTTGGAAAATCGAAGTCATCATCGATGCGCCACAAACACATTAACATTTTCTTATTGCCACCACTGAATTTCTAATGTTTCAGTGGAGTCTTTCCCTTACTTTCCATCGCTTCGTTGGGTTTCGATCCGCTTTTTTCAAAACAAATCCAAAACGAACCGCACAGCACAGAACTTGCCACTTCAGCGGGGTCCCTCATAAATAGTTGAAGAGTTGTGTTGTTCAATAAAGCAGCTTTGCCCCTCGCCTATTCCCCCTTCCACCGAAAGATCATCCATGGCTTCTTCACTCCATTCTGTTTCTCCCCCTAACTCAAAAACTCGTTTCAGTTAATTGTTGCGTTAATTTATATTCTGAAAACAGTGGAAAAAAGTAACAAGAAGTACGTACTCTCTCCCTGCTCCGCCCTCCACACCTCTCACTACCAACTCTTGCCACACTTAATATGCTCTAATTGAGCTGAAAATATGATCTTGGGTTGATTTCAAACTTGGTTAAGCGGGCACACATAAAATGCTAACAAAACATAATTTATGGCATGTGGTGAGTAAGTATAATTTATCTGTCTCTAATATCTGAATCTTCTTGGTGACGCACTTGTTTCGAATTTGGCAGATTTGTAATTGACTGCTCATCGTTTCCAAGATCACCATTTAACCATTCATAGAGCGGTTTAAATTGGCAAATTTGTCAAAATTAATATCATTTCACATCTAGAGCACCTGAACTGCTCGAGCTACCCACGCCCTGGGGCCACTTACTCATGGTTTAGCTGGCCGTTAGTCACTCACCTAAGCCGCACATTAAGATTGCAGCGGGCTGGGAACAAAGGAGAATCTCGAGATCCCCTCTTGGGGGCATGATCCACGGGCGATCAGACCCGATGAGCCGTTAAATAGAATATCGTAGACCCCAAACCCGAATGCTCGGCAATGAAACGAGTACGGACCAGCTTTGGAAATCAACCTAGCCCCTTGGTCACCATCATCATCGTCTTCCCCAAGCCCCTCGACTTCGATCATCTCGAGTACAAGTCAATGGGGCATGAACATGAATAGCGGAAAGCGAAGCAACTCCAAATTGTAACGTTCATATGGATAATAAGATGGGTTTTCCTCTGACGAAAGAACCTGTTCTTAAAATGAATAATTGTAACAAGCATTTTTATACTGAGATCATAGTTATTTTATTTTGTATCTCTATGACCCCTTTTAATTTCATTCATGAGTTTTATGATAAAAACTCTTCAGAAACCCATTATCATTAGTGCTGTTAGTCAACACAACTATAAACAATTTAAGTGTATGAATAATGCTCCGGTATCCACTGAAATGTTCGATGACCAATAATTTGCGCAGAAAAAACGAGGAAAGCCAATCGATGTGTTTGCTTTTGTGGGCTGGTGAAAATCGGAAAACCAGAGGCGAAAGGGAAAATTGTGGGAGCGATAAATACTTGGCTAAGTTTGAACGCTCGAGTAATTCGCAAGCACGCTGAAAACGAAATTCAATTGTGAAATTAAATTTCATTGAATTTAATTGCGGGCATGATCGGATCAAACAAACAAATCGAACGCTCTAATCAAAGCCAGCGGAGCATGAAATCCGCCAAGTGACTTCTGAACATTCCTGCGCTGAATGCAGGGAGATTGGATCTGGTTTCATTTCAGTGTTTTTCCAATCCCTGGGTGTGGTCCGGATACAGTTCGCGATAAGGCTGAAGATCCCACAGCTATGCTTTGGATCGTATATTCTCGTACCACCCGTATATCTGTCCGTGCTTTATCCGCCTGGAGCTCATTTCTTCTACAGAGTGAAGCACTTCCTTCAACACCCCAGCTGATAAATGGACAAAAGGGAAAGCAACTGAATAACAATATGAATATTTATTAGACTCTGCTTTCAGTTCAGCTGCCACTGCCCGAGAATTTGGAAATAAATAAATATTTTATCGTCTCTAATTTATTACCCTTTTAAAGCTCAATAGGTCATCAATGTGTATTCGAATAAAGAATTGATGCAAATGAAATCGTTAAATCGTTAGTAAATGCTCTTAAAATGAAGTATATAATATTTTGCATTATTCAAACACATTTCAAGGTTAGTGTAATTTCTGCCCGACTTTTACTGCACCAAGCTCGAAAGTCTTTAGGCCTTTTTCACGATATGCACGACCTTACCAAACAGACATGCCACCCATCTGCTACCTAAAAACTTAATAGCAGTGACCCAGAAAGAAAACCAAAAAAAGTTATTAAAAGTAAGTACGCTAATAGCGCGCAAATTATAAAAGAAACGCATCAAAAAGATTGGCCAACATTAATGCCTAATCGTTTTAGCCTCTTGTGCATAAAGAGTAAAGTTACCAACATAGGCAGCCAAAGTTACCAACTCACCCAGTCCCATCCTCAAACTTTGTTTATATACAGCTTACAGCTGATATACCTTTCCGGACTCTAAGCCGGACATGATCTCCGCGAAGAAGGTGACTTTGGTGTGCAAAAGATTAGTTTTTTCCTATTTTCTCCGCTCTTTGCCCCAACGAAAGTTGTCCGCCAGCTCTGACAATTCTTCAGCATTAACCCAAATAAAAGTGAAGCAGCCAAAATAAAAATATAAGGTAAACTGACCAAAACAAAGAGCGAAGAGAATAGAGGTCGAATGTGTGCCATTGTGTCGATTGAATATTTGATGCCCCGAAGAGGCGTCTGCATAATTAAGAAAGAAGAACCGCTACAAGAAAGCAAACAACACCCCCTCTTCTGATCGGTTCTTTTAAAGCAAAAAAAAAGATTTTAAAATTTTAAAAAAAGTATTCTATTATATAATTAGAAATATATGTAAAAGTGGTTCGAAACAGGAAAGCGCATCCCTTAACCAGGCAAAACGTTGTGACGAATGCATCTGCATCCAACGCTCTGAATTCGAAATGTGTGACGAACAACAACTAATATTTATTATACATTTAAATATGTTGAACTAATTTTAAGCCTTGGTTTCCAATTGCTGACGGCGTCACTTGCTGCTTTCCCAGTGGTATTGAAGGCAAGAAACCTGTTGCTCCGTAACTGAAAAGAGCTTCTGCGTAGCTGTCGATTGTAAAGTGAGTTACAAGTGGCTGTTCTCGTTATTTTGTAATTCGACATGCAAAGCACGTGCAATTGTCTCGACTCGAGCACCTCCCACCGCCCTTCTCCTTGGATGACGTAGGACATAGAATGCGACTGGTGTTGTTACTCAGTCCACAGAAAATATATAATATGCACACATATATGTATGTGGCTCTTGTTTGCCAGCGTGAAGGTCTTCTTCGCGGACTGCCTCGTCATCGTTCTGGTTTGGGCATTAGGCGATTGTCTGGGTCTGAAGCAAACACAGTGACTGCTAGAAGTATCTCAGCTAGCTCAGCTCAACAATTTGTATGTGTGTCATTGTGGCAATTGATTTGAATCGCGTGCATGCAACCTGATAAACCATCGTGAATGGTGTGAATATGAAATGTCTTATAGCCATTCGTCTATACGAACTCGTGTATTTCGCCTTTTATGCCTTGTTACTGTTACGTGGCTTGTGCCCAGAATGGCTAATGAGCTGGCCAAAACGGGCATAAGTGCTCGCTAATAATAGCAGTTTACTTGAGGCGTTCATTGCAGGGCTCAGCCCAAGTGTTCTTACTGAGGGCTGAATACAAATGCGTTAAGGGATAATCTAATATATCAGCTAAAATATATAACGAACTTCACAAGCGAAAGTTAACAGGGAATCGAAAACGATATAGTCTTGAAAAGCTAATAAAGCATAATATTTTAGAAAAATAAGCAAAACAAATAACTTCGTATTTCTATCTTAATTTAGTATAGACGTCTCCTTATTTTTTCTTGAGTTCCCATCGCATCAAGTTGGAAAGCAATTGATACAGCCACATAGTGTTATCCCCACCACTTATTAATTTACCAAATTAATTGGTTACACATGCTCACGAGTGTATTTTCCATGTTTTTCATACACTTGTCTATACGAATGGCATGTACATACATATGTATCCATGTACCTCCCCCGTTGAATCCCATTAACAATGCTTTTAATTACCCCATTACAGCCGCTCCCCAGTCCACAAAAATTGGCAAAGACAAAGACAGATACAGAAGCTAACTGTTTTGCACAACGCAATTTGGATTAATTAAACCTTATAGACTGGGAGACGAGCGCACCACACCTCAAAATGTGGAAATGTAGAAATTGCGAAATGGCGAAATGTCAGGGCAGTAAAATCACTAGATGCTGCAGCAAAATTGCGTCGAAAGTGATCCCATTCTACTTGAGTACCGCCACTGACTCACTGAACTTGTATTTATATTAAGAATGCTCATGCTCATGGCGCAAAACATTAAACTTATTAATTAACACTTGGCTGATATCTTGGGGGAACATCTTTGAGCAGTTTTCAACGTGCTTTGTTTTGGAAACGGCTTTTACCACTTTTTCGCTCGTCCGAGCATTATTGTTTCTCTTTTGTGATTAATGGGTGCGTTACCATTGGGATTTAGTGCGCGACTGACTTCGGCTAATACCATCCGCCATCCCCCTTGGAAAAGCACCCGGATCCCCCACTAGCCCCACCCATAAAGCATCTCTCATGCCTTTTCAATTACACCCCTCTGTGTTTGAATTTTGCGCCACATTTTTAATGCCGAAACCATAAAAGTGCTCATGTGTGTGCAGAAATAAAAATGTAAAAAATTGGCTAAAATAAAAGCAGGCTTTTTCAGACTGAACGCCGAATGCTCGTTAGCAGCAGCGGCTACCAAACTACCGAACAAGCTCAAAAGCGCGACTACAAAAAGTCTGAAATTAGTTTCGAATTTTTGAAAAACTCACTTTGCCATGGCGGAATGTCTTAGTCACGCCACCTGCTGCAATCCACTTGGGATTGGATCTTGGGCAGTAGGTAGGTGGGAAGGTAAGGAAGGTACTAAGCGCACTCCAAATCTATTGGGTAAACACTGCAGACGAAGCGTGTGGCATTAAAGCCAAACACGATAATTGTGCCGAGACTCTTGGGCCGGAGATTGTCAAGGTCGTGCATCTTACACGAGTTAGTCCAGATAAATGTCATTGCGTTAAAGAAAACAATATATCTAGGGATGTTTAGAAAATACTCTGAAAGTTCTTAACTATATTCGGATATACTTAAATAATACTTGTTTCTGTCTTATCAGATCAATTTGAAGAACTAAATTAATGTAGCTTCAATATTTAAATAGAGTTTAGTTTCCATCTACAGGATGGAGCGTGGTTTTAGCAATGTATCTTTCTGTGTAACCCACTACTTCGGTTGCAGTTCATTTTGTGTCTCAATTAAAGAGACGCAGTACGGCTTCGCCTCGAAGTGAATATCATAATGCATGCTTATCGGAAACTACACATTGAACACATTTAGAGTGGCCCCATGCATAGCCGGGAAATGAAGCAAAGGGGCGACGAACAAAGCGAAGAGAAAAAGATACGGATGGCAGGGGATGTGTGCTCAAGCCCACTCCCTCCAAGTAATATGAGACATTGCCAAGGGCACATGAAACAAAATAATCAAAACCTTCGGCGGATAAACGCTTGAGTGCAGGTCAGAAAGGAAGAAGGACCCCGCAGCCCCTGATGTCCTCGGCAAACACTTTGCGGAGTCCACTCGAAATATACTCATGGATGCCAAAGCCAGGCCCGCCGCTGCTGACTCATTTTCCTTGAGTTCCGAACAGGTTGGCCGACTCACACTTGCACACATCCGCACCCCTGCAACCCGGACTCAAGCAGCACTCAGATACAAATGCAAATGCCCACACAACTGCGCAAACATTGCGAAAAACATCGACTTGGGGTTCGGGAACAACTACGCCCAAGCGGAATGAAATGCCCTGAAATTGCATGGAAATTAACAAAACAAAATGCAATGAAATAAAACTAAAAGGCGAGGCTAGGCCTCCAGATTCGCCACAGCGATACCTTTTTAATCGAACTATGGCGCGGAGAATTGCGATTTCTGATTCAACTTTTTGGTGCGGCTGGAAAAAGGTCTTTCAAATCTAAGAAAAATAACAGGCAGCAAGGTGGCAATTCGTAAATCGCAATTGGTAAAGGTCAGCAAACATGTCACTAGTTATATGGTTTCTATTTTTAATTAGGAAAAAGGATGGAAACTATGCACAAATCAAAAAAAAGTAAGACAAATGGACTTATTCTAAGCTGGCAGTTGAAACAGGGTTAGCTAATGTAATTTCCCAATGGTATTCAAGGCTAAATGTAATTGGTGGGAACGCGCATCGAATAGTTCGCACATTTAACATTGTTCTCACAACTCCAGGTGCGAATATACCCCTCTGGAAGCGCTGTAAAAGTCGCTGGGTACGTGCACAACTTAAAGGCGAACTAAGAAACACAAGACGACGACAAAATTTACTTTAGACCAAGCTCAAGCTCAAGTCGGAGCTCCAACTCCGGTGCTCGAGTGAACAACTCGATGCAATCGGCCAGCGAATTCGAACGAAAGGTACTTGAAAAAGTGCATGCGGGTTCATTTCCTGTTTGCTCTTGCCATTTGAGCTACACGGCTGCAAATAATCTGTATTACTCACAGTTTATGTACTAAAAATGCAGCAAATAGTAATAGTAATAGTAATAGAGGAAATGAAAGGAGAACATTTATTATAAAAGAGCATTTATATGTTTTTTAACGGCATTTAGCTGCAACAGAATTCTAATCTGATAATGCTAATCTGATGATGAAGTACTTCTGTGGAAGTAATTATGCCATGCTCAGTATGGTTTTCTAAATACTTCTTCTATGTGTGCTTCTAACTTATTTGCATTTCATGGCAATGTTTGGTATGGATATTTTAAACAATTATTTTTTCTGTGCACCTCAGAGAGGCTTCTTGCCATTTTGCGATGTCAGCTGAACTCGACGACAAACATGCTCAAGCAGTGGCGATTTCCCCCCATTTCTACCCCCCAACTGCGCAGTCTTAAAGGTTTTTACATTTATTTTTTACTATTTTGTGTTTCGATGTTTTTTTCTGGTGCTGGTGCTTTGTTTTTGCGGCCAACTTTTGCCTTCTTTCCTGCACTTCGGCCGCTTAGCCGCTCTCTAATTTGCCTACAGCGTCTAACGATCATCGCATATTGGGCTTTTGGCTTTACGTCAGTGCAAATTATATCCACGTAGGTTACGATTTTTGACACTTTTCCAGCGCCGCGTCTAACGGTATTCGAAGCCATGGTTTAATTTATCTCTGGACTACAGTTATTAATGATTGGTTTTGGCCAGAGCTGCGGGCCAGGAAAGTGTTTATCGTCGGATCGATTATCAATTACATATACACAATTTTTCGGCTCTTTTTCGTCGCATTCATTGGGGCTTGTGATTAATTGACCGTTAGCAAGTTGTCATTTTGATTGCGTTTTAATGCGGCGCCGAACTTTCAATTATTAGGTAAACCAAATTGCGCCAAATGTCGCAGAAAAGGTGAGGTAACAGCCCTCGAGCTAGACAGCTTAGCCATTTAGTATTTCAAAATTAAAGCAAACAGTCGAATTAAAAAATAAACTTTACATAAATTGTTTCCCACGTTTCAAAGAACTCGTATACCGAATAAACAATGAAAGTGTTAATTTCGCTGTTGTAGCTCAACTGGTTCTGGCGACATTTTTGCACATTCAATAAAATTGAATTGGATTTAAATTTTAATTAGGCTTAAAAATTAGCGCGATCTGAAGAATGCTTTCATTGTTTTGTCTTTCTAAAAGAATATGTATTTATGGCTGTGGACACTGTCTTAATAAAATAATGCTATGTTAGCTATGTCTTAATAAATTGACTTAATAATGTAATGTTTACCATGTCTGCTCTTGTAATAAATCATTCACGCAATTCATAGATTATTTTAATAATTTGAACTCAAATAAGTTACAAGCTGAGGTATTTATTTCTGCCTTTTTCATATTCATATTTGGATAATCTTAACGAAAACTTAAGAAGTTTGGATTTAACAAACGAAGAGTGGTTTTTAAGTGAAGTGAATCTTAAGCAACAGGTTTTTTGACCGATTGAATTATATTCCGAAACCACATATTCCTAGTTTCCTGATGAGATCACCTAGAACCACCGCCACTCACCTTTTGGAACAATGTGAGCGATCTTCGCCGGATTCCGGAGGTGCTTCGTACCGCATTCAAATTGGACCAATTGGGGCAGAGTTACCAACTGGCGTGCTGATCTCGTTAGAATCTAAGCTCGTTTCTTTCCGTGTTTTTCGGGTTTTCAGATGGCAGACGGAGCGAGACGCGGGCAGGCACTTGGTATGGGTACAGATATGGATGAAGGTATATATAGGTATGGGTCTGGTTATAGGTACTAGGCGGGGGTACTTGTTGCTCTCTCGGACCCCAAAACCGAAACCAAAACCAAAACCTCCGATCTGGACGATGGCCAGAAAATGGAAACGCGATTAGGGGCAGGCGAAAAGGGTATGGGTACACAAAAAAGATGCAGAGCCAGCAGCACGGAATATGAAAAAAAACGAAAACAATGCCAGAAAAATCAACATGCACACACTGACACCAAGAATATGTATCTTAAAACTGGTTTAAGATTTGTCGGGGATTTGCTGGCTCGGCCGCATCGAGTGTGTGTGTCTATGGGAGCGCTGTTTGTACTTTCCAATAACAAATCCCACTTCTTGTTTGGCTCTTTGAAAATACGCACACACGGATATTATTTCCACTCAGAATCCTATTCCGAAACAACTGTTGCACCTCGGTGGCAGATTCAAACCCGAACAGATCTGTAGGATGCAAGGATCCATCACCCACTCACTTTGCAGGGAGCACTTGCGGTCGTTATCGCATTTCCAAATATGTGTGTTTTTTGTATTCAAACTACCGGCACACGAGTCGGCCGATCGCCGTTTCAAAAACATTCAATTCCAAACACCGACAACCGAGCGAACGCACGAACCTCCCGCGACATCCGCAAAATACAAACTGAGTCGGAACCAAACGACACCGAATGCTGGCTAGAGATGGCAAGATGCCGCACTGGCGAATAGGGGTGGGATCGTGAGGCTACTTGATTTCATAGCACTGTAACTCACTCACGAACATCGCACGAAGTATTGGGCGATCCCGAACTTTGTTTAAGAAATAAACATTTTGTGAAACTCCAACGGCATTTATTCAAATCAATGGAAAAATAGTTTCCATTCCCTATTTTCCCTGAGCCAAGTTATGTGCCACGATAAGTGGAATATCCAAAGGGATTGAGCAACAAAGGAATGTGATAGTTCTGGTTCTCACTGCAATCCACAATCAAGTCGATCGCTGGATACAGGGTCTTCACATTGCGCTCTGCGTAATAGGCGCCCACGTGAAAGGTCAGCTTGTAGATCCCGCTGGGGAATTGACCAGGTTGCAACAGCAGACAGCGACCATCCGCATCAGTTTGGGCCGCCCGAAGAGATCTCCACTCCTGAATCTCATCCAGCCTGGAAACCGTTACTCTCACATTGGCTGCCGCCTTTCCCACTGATGTATCCTAAAGGGGGAAACGAAAAGGTATTTTCGTATAAATACAAATAAAATTATAAATATAAAGTTGAATATAGGTTACCAATATGTGGGTAGAAAACTTTCGCGCTTCCATCCTGAGGGCAACTTTAAGACTAAATATTGCAGGTATCTCTGGTATCTCAGCAGATAGCAAAAGCTGCAGATTATGATAATGTTTATCTTAATCTTTGATTGCATTTTGCATTAGGCTTTGAAAAGTACTGATAAGTGGGATGCCAAAATTGTAAGACAGAAATCTTTAGAAGAATAAATCAGAACGATCTTTGGGGAAAGCGTATTCCAAATAATAGGTTGAATAAAACATAAGGTTTTAAAAATATAAAAATCGTTTGATATTCAGTATTTGTTTAAAGTATTAGTAACTTCGACATTGATAAGAGCTGGTCACACTACCCGGCTCGTTTGAACTGCACGTGTTGACTATTTCGTTAGGTAGTGCAAACTGAGTTGAAATTTACCCATAATGGCTGAGGAAGGACCACCAGAGCCGAGCATTGACTTTGTCCCAGCTCTTTGCTTCGTACCACGCGGCGTGGCCAAGGATCGCCCCGACAAGATCGTGCTGACGCAGGCGGAGCTGGCCAGGATTATCGGTGATACGCAGCAGGAATTGGACGAGGAGAGCGCCGACGAGGAGGAGGATGGCGAAAATGACGCGGAGGACCATAACGACATGGATGTGGACGACCACGAGGATGCCAACAGTGAGAACCGCAATCCGCAGGACGAGTTCCAATTCCAGGAGTATGACAACGAGGCGAATGCCAATGTCACCAGTCTGGCCAACATCGTGGACGCTGGCGAGCAAATCCCCGATGAGGACGAAGACTCGGAGGCCGAGGACGAGGTGATCAAGCCCAGCGACAACCTTATTCTGGTGGGTCACGTGCAGGACGACGCCGCTTCCATGGAGGTGTGGGTGTTCAACCAGGAGGAGGAGGCTCTCTACACCCATCACGATTTTCTGCTGCCCAGCTTTCCCTTGTGCATTGAGTGGATGAATCACGACGCGGGCAGCGAAAAGGCGGGCAACATGTGCGCCATCGGCTGCATGGATCCGATCATCACCATCTGGGATTTGGACATCCAGGACTCTATCGAGCCCACCTTTAAGCTGGGTTCTAAGGGCAGCCGCAAGCAGAACAAGGAGCAGTTTGGACACAAGGATGCCGTGCTGGATCTCTCTTGGAACACCAACTTTGAGCATATTCTGGCCAGCGGCTCTGTGGACCAAACTGTAATTCTGTGGGACATGGACGAGGGCCAGCCTCATACCACCATTACTGCCTTTGGTGAAAAGGTTCAGTCGCTGGAATTCCATCCGACAGAGGCCCAAAGCATCCTAACCGGCTGTGCCGATGGATTTGTGCGACTCTTCGATTGCCGCGACTCTGAAGGCGTCAACTCGTCCAGCATTCAGTGGAAAGTTGACGGTGAGGTGGAGAAGGTCCTGTGGCATCCCACTCAGAACGACTACTTCATCGTGGGCACCAACGATGGCAGCTTGCACTACGCCGACAAACGTTCTCCTGGCCAGCTGCTGTGGTCCGTAAAGGCCCACAACGAAGAAATCTCCGGTGTGTGTTTCAACAACCAGATGCCCAATCTGCTGACCTCCACCTCCACGGAAGGCACCCTGAAGGTGTGGAACTTTGATGGCACAGAGGCAAAGCACGTCTACGAGCACGAGTTCAACATGGGCCGCTTGCAGTGCATGCGCCAGTGCCCCGAAGATCCCTACACCCTGGCCTTTGGCGGGGAGAAGCCTCCGCGCTGCGCGATCTTTAACATCAAGAACTCGATAGCCGTGCGCCGGACGTTTGGAATCGCTGACGCGGAGTAGGTAAATCGTCCAGATACGTATTTATCTGTGTATATCTATGCTTTATATGACTTTTAAATAAATATGAATTAAATGTAAGGACCCTAATGATCGACTTTTATGTTAATTAAAATTTATTGATAAGTTGTGCATATATGCACTTTACACTTTTCTGCTTAAAAAAATAATAGACATTTCAGGGGGATGGGGCACAAGCGGAATACAAAACATTAACCCTAAACATTCCGAGCATTTCTTAAGACTACATTACGTATACCAAATAAGCTTAAATGTGCTCCTAACTCTTGAATAGACCCACGCACATCAGGAGATTTCGGCGTGTAAAGTGCAGGGTAACGAATGGCGAGTTCTTGCTGGGGAACGTCCGCATTAGGTAGACGTCCTCGTCGTTCTCATCCTGGTGGTGCGACACAGTTATGTGATTGCTGATATAGTCTTCGGTGACCTTGTGGAAGTCCCACAGAGTTAAGTTGTTATCCAAGCCGGCTGCAGCCAGGACTGTTCCATCGCGACTAAAGGTGATTGTGGACACAGTGTTCGTGTGCCTCAGAAGGGTGGTGACCAGTGATCCGTTGGACAGATCCCAGATGATGATGTTGTGGTCTACGGAACCCGAGGCCAGATACCGTCCGCAGGCGGAGAAGGCCAGAGAACTCACCGATCCCTTGTGGCCCGTCATTAGGCGCACCGACTGACCAGTCATGTTGTCCCACAGGCGTACCGTACGATCGCTAGAGCCGGTGGCCACATAGTTGGAATTGGGATGAAATTGCACACAATCCACGTCCGACAGGTGACCCACGAAGACTCGCAACGCTTGATTGGAATCCGTGGCCCATAGACGAGCGGTTTTATCGTAGGAGCAAGAAACAAAGTAGTATCCATGCGGCGCAAAGCGCACATCCCACACCGGGTAAACGTGCCCGCGGTAGGTGACCACACAGGACCAGGTAAGCAGGGACCACAGCCTTATAGTACTGTCCTCGGAACATGAGAGCAACAGGTTCATCTCAGGTGCAAAGGCACAGCGGTATACGGGTCCGGTGTGACCCAAAAAGCTTCTGGTTACCTCACCGCTTCGGTCATCCAGCATGCGCACATTGATGTCCGCCGATTCCTTGTCCAGTTCGCGAAGGGCATCTGCATCCTTAAGCGCACGCAGCTTGGCGGGCGTCAATGACCAAATCCTCACACTCGAGTCTCCAAATCCACAGGCCAGCATCGTGGAATCGTCTGAAATCTCGGCACAGGTTACGCCCTGATGGGAATTGAGCACCGTGTAAAAGACGGCAGAGGGCAGTTGATCCTTGCTGAGGGCTAGCCGCTTGCTGGCTTCCCTGAGAGCTTTAAGCTTTAGCAACTTGTCCGAATCCTTCAGTTCCGGCAGGGGAATTCTGTCGATGGATGGAGCATTCGGATCCGACTTGGACTTTTTCGACAGCAGGGGATCCTTTTTCGGCTTTTTCTTTTTCGGACGATCCGGGGCATCCGGATCATCGTCCTCCTCCTCTGGTGCCGGCGCTGGAGTGGTTAGAGTCTGAAAGTCCACCTCCTTGAGCAGTCCGTAGTACACCCGCATCTTGTTGTCCTGTCGCTTGGCCTCTCCGATGTGCGAGCCAGCGGTGGCGACGCACTGCAGCTTGTTGCGTGCCATGCCTTCGTAGGTGTCGAAATGCAAGTACTTGGAAACAATGTCTGCCACAACTTCCTGCCGGCGATCCTGGATGTGTCGCTTGAACAGAGAGTGCGAGTCCCTGGACATGCGAATGACAAACTTATCCTGCTCCATGGCGACTACGAGGTCATTCTCAAGCAGCTCCTCCGGCTTGGACAGCAGAAGTAGGCTGAATAGACCCTCTATGTAATAACCGTCGAGATCGCATTTGTACTTCTCAATGAATTCTTTGGCCTTTTCCCTCAGTCCACTGGCTAGGATCTTGAAGTAGATCTGCACCAAAATGGGGTACAGTACCATGGACAGCTCATGCTTGTATATGTCCAGGGATTCCTCAACGAAAGTGCGCAGCTCCTTGTATGCCTGCTCATAATGCTGGGCATCAAAACTGTCGTCGCCGATGAACTTGGCCAGTGCCTCTGCAGCATTGGCCTCCGTCACCGCGGACTGCTTATGAGGCTGCGCCGGAGATGGAACATGTTTCCGCTCCCGATTGGCGTCTCCAACACCCAGAGCTGCGCCCAGCACCTGCTGAACATCACTTTCGCTGATTTCCGACAAATCCGCACTGCTCACATTCGCCTCTTGGCAGAGCAGCTCCTCCGTGCTCTTCAGCTGGTACTTCTTGATGAGTTTCAGCAGGCACAGCAACTCACGCTTGTCGTGGGACGATTGAGTACCGTTTCCCCCGTTGATATTGCTCATTTCCAGACTCATTTTCGCTGAAAATTTAATATTTGGAACCTGTGTACTATTTTGTTGTGCGTGGATGTGTGTGACCAGATTAGCAGCGGCTTAAAACGCTTAAGTGTATAATAAAATATACTGAAATGCTACAAGTACAGCCAAAATATACAGTAAATACTGGCGTTACTGGATTATAAATTATAATACAATATTTAATAAATTACTTAGCTTTTTACCAATGATAATCATTTTTGATTTAGATATAAGGATATAAATATGATTACTATTATGCAAGCTACGACGAATTTAAATTCATGTATAGATTAGGAGGGCTTACTGTGGACAGCTGACTGAATACTTTTAGTATTTTTTAAGCTAATATATTACCAGAATCAAAACATTCGTAATGAAGAGGAGAGTAATTGTGAAAAAGGTAAAATCTAAAGTAACCGGTCAAAACAGCGAGCTAATTTTTAAAGCAGAGGGTAAAATATGCTATGCATTAACAGAATTAACTTGCCATTGCGTATTTCAGTGTATTTGTCTGGCGCCTACCCTCCAACTCCTTGAACTTTGACACCGCCTCCTCGAAATTAACCCTTGTACTCGTGCTTTCTGTTCTGTTTTTGTCCATATTTATTGTATGAAATGAATGAAAATGAAGATGCGGTAGGTCAATAACAAATATATTAACCCTATTAGCTAATGTCGTGATCGATTTTCGCAGAAAAAAGTCGTCGGCAAGCGGAATTCGGTGTCGTTCGATCAACAAGATCCCGGACAGCCGAGATTCAGCTTCTCTGGAAGAGTACAGGAGCTAGTCGAGGGCTATAATTCGGCCATACAGCTGCTGGCGCCCAAGTGGCCCTGGTTTCTCTACCCCGGATATCTGACATACGCCGTATACTGGCGTTACGCCAAATATTACAAGGGCAAGTTGCTGCTGACCCCCATTCCGAACCGCCTCTACGATCTGCTGATCAAGAACGAGCTGATCAAGTCGGAGCACCTAGTGTTTGCCAGCCAGGAGGTGTACGACAACTATGCGGAATCGCCGGACGTCAACTTTGTCAACTTGGTCATCCGCGGGAGGAGGGTAAGGATCGGTAAGCCGTTAGCTTCAGATGAAGGAAATACGACCCAAACGGTTATCAAGCAAATGCTTCAGGAGGCGCCGCATACCATTGTGGCCCAGATCCTGCCGGCTGTCCAGTGCCAAGCCAATTGTCTGTATGTTCAGGTGGGTATCGAGTATAAGTAAATTAAATATATGTTATAATTCTATGTTTGGTACACTTATAGGAGAACTTCTACGGCAACATATTGGATCGCTTTCGAATCCGCTCCAACTGTTGGGTGCAGGTGGAGCATTTTGCCGACGAGCAGACAATACCTGGAATAGCAACCAAAGCTCACGTGTACTTAATCGCGGATGCCCACGAACTTCCCGCCGAACTGACAGAGATTATCCTGAGCAACTATTTTAATACACCTCGACTCATGCATCGTGGACATACCTACCGCATTGAGGTCAACGCGGAGTTGGTGGGCACTGCGACTTATGCCCACTATTACCTGATATTCGCTCATCTAAGCCACGTCCACTTAAAATGTATTCACTTGGAGACGAAGGGCAGCGAGTTCGAGCTGCAAGCGGTTGTAGCCAAAAACTTTAGCAACCTCGTTCAAGTACCGGCATCTCACAGCTTCCTACCTCGTCAAATGCTTGACAGCATGGCCATCGTTGAGAACTACCCAAGTGGTCTGCGAAAGCCTTATAAACTGTTGCGCTCCTCGGTAGATGCCTTCCTGCCAAAGAAGTCCTCCTGCCTGTCCTCAAAGCACATCTTTCCTGTGTTCCTGCTTCATGGCGAGCGAGGATCTGGCAAATCGAAGCTCGTGAACGCCGTAGCCCAGGAGTTGGGAATGCATATTTACGGAGCAGACTGCGCCGAGATTGTTTCGCAAGTTCCCTCCCACACGGAGATGAAGCTAAAGGCCGTATTCGCCAAGAGCCAAGTTTGCGAACCGCTTATGATTTGTTTCCACAACTTCGAGGTAAGAGTTTTTCTTCAGTAAATTTACAGATTTTGTACAACTTATATTTTTAGATATTTGGCATAGACAACGAGGGCAATGAGGATTTGCGTCTGCTTTCCGCCTTCCACGTGCAAGTCCAGGAACTCTTCAACAGGGACCGCAAGCATCCGATTGTAGTGGTGGCTTTGACTAGCGACAGACACCTCAAACCAATGATACAAGGACTTTTCCTGGAGATTATAAACATTGATATGCCCAGCAAGGAGGAGCGATTCGAGATTCTTCGTTGGATGCACGTGCGCGAGACTTTCAACGATGTAATCTACAACCAGAAGGCCATCGAGCAATTGCCCTTGTTCTCGCGGGAAAATCAGTCGCAGTTCATGTCACGCATTTCTCCCAGTTGGAGGCAAACGCTCAATGTCCTGCAGGACGTGTCTGCAAAGTCACAGGGCTTTTTGCTGGGCGATCTACAGTTGCTCTACGACAACGCGGTTCGCATGAAGATTCGCAATAGGTTGGGTAGGAGCACCCTGGATATGTCCCACTTTGCCAAGAACCTTACCGACATGCAGAGCTCTTTCGCGGACAGTTTGGGTGCGCCCAAAGTACCGAAGGTTTATTGGTCGGATATAGGTGGTTTGGCCAAGCTTAAAGATGAGATCCAAAGCAGCATCGGCCTGCCGCTTAAGCATGTTCACTTAATGGGCAAGAATCTACGAAGATCGGGAATCCTGCTTTACGGTCCCCCAGGAACAGGAAAAACACTGGTGGCCAAGGCTGTCGCCACCGAGTGCAACTTGAGTTTTCTTTCTGTTCAAGGTCCTGAGCTATTAAACATGTACGTGGGCCAGAGCGAGCAGAATGTGCGCGAGGTCTTCTCCAGGGCTCGTTCTGCGGCGCCTTGTGTGCTCTTCTTGGACGAACTGGATTCCCTGGCTCCCAATCGAGGTGTGGCTGGTGATTCTGGTGGTGTAATGGATAGGGTGGTGTCGCAGCTCTTGGCGGAAATGGATGGAATGAGCGATGGCGACACTAGCAAACCCATATTCATTCTGGCCGCCACCAATCGCCCCGATCTTATTGACCCCGCTCTCTTGCGTCCCGGTCGCTTTGACAAGCTTTTCTACGTGGGACCCTGTTCAACTGCCGAAGACAAGGCAGCCGTTCTGCGTGCTCAAACCCAGCGATTCGCTTTGGAAGCCGGGGTGGACATGGAACAGATTGCCGAGCGTTTGAAGAGTGAAATGAGCGGAGCAGATCTGTACTCCATCTGCTCGAATGCATGGCTCTCGGCTGTGAGACGCACCATAGACGGACACTTGAGTGGAGCAATAACAGAGAAGGAACTGGTGCCAGAGAACGTAATCGTGCAGGTGGAAGACTTTACGAAGTCTTTCAACAAGTTTGTACCCTCGATCAGCGCCAAGGATCTGGAGTATTTCAACAACCTTAAGGCTTCTTACAGTGTCTAAATTATGCGCAGCTGGTTAACTAGTTCTAAGAGTGAGTTTTTTACAGACATTTTTCGTTGTTTTTCAATAAACCCGTTGATAGTTCACAATTCCCAGCGAGCTTCCACTCGTTTGAACCATCCGAAGGTGGAACTCTCATATGAAATAGGAACCAGCGTGTTGGAGGGCGACTCTAATTACTTCGGAAGACAGCAGGAGGTACGTGATCCCAATTAACCTTTGGGAAGTGGGTTCTTATCATTCCGGACAAAACTTCGCCCCATGCAGAGTAGGAAAACTGCGTCTTCTGATTTAAATGATCCCTGCGATGATCTGCACTCTATAATCTCGGGCTGATGAGGGATTCATTATCTATTTCAGCCGGCAGACAGCGTGCTTATCGCGATTCCCCGGTTTATAGACTCTGCCGGGCGAAAGCTGTTGATGCCGGCACCTAATCTCAGTGGGTTCAGTGCGAGTCTGGGAGGTGCGTCAAGAGGTGTTGCCAAACATTGTATATTTCCATTCCCCTGTTATATAACGGCCATGGCTTTGGTGTGCGTGGAGGACTTTGAGAAAAAGGCTGCTGGGCAACTGGAGAAGAATGCCCTGGACTACTACCGCAGCGGCGCCGGTGAGCAGTTCACTTTGGGACTGAATCGCGACGCCTTCCGCCGGCTCCGTTTGCGGCCTCGCTGTTTGAGAGATGTCTCCCGCCTGGACATTAGTTGCAAAATCTTCGGAGAGCAGATGAAGTGGCCTTTGGGCATAGCTCCGACGGCTATGCAGAAGATGGCCCATCCGGAGGGCGAGGTAGGCAATGCCAGGGCGGCCGGAAAAGCCGGCTCCATCTTTATACTCAGCACACTGTCCACCACTTCGCTGGAGGATTTGGCAACTGGCGCCCCGGACACCATCAAATGGTTCCAACTATATATCTACAAGGATCGGTGAGATACTAGTATTTATATATCTATTCTATAGTAAAAACTATCAACTTAAAATACAGTACCATCACGGAAAAACTGGTGCGCCGTGCCGAGAAGGCCAACTTCAAAGCGCTCGTCCTGACTATCGATGCCCCTATTTTCGGACACCGTCGAGCCGATGTGCGCAACAACTTCAGCCTACCATCGCACCTGACATTGGCCAATTTCCAGGGCGTTAAGGCTACTGGAGTGGGCAATGCCGCAATGGGCGCCTCAGGCATAAATGCGTACGTCTCTAGCCAGTTTGATCCAACCATCACCTGGAAGGATATTGCCTGGCTGAAGAGTATCACTCATCTGCCCATTGTGGTGAAGGGAGTTCTGACTGCCGAAGATGCTGTGTTGGCCCAGGAGTTTGGATGCGCCGGACTCATTGTTTCCAACCACGGAGCCCGCCAGATCGACACGGTTCCGGCCTCGATCGAAGCCCTGCCGGAGATCGTAAAGGCCGTGGGAGAGAATCTGGTGGTTATGCTGGACGGAGGCATCATGCAGGGCAATGATATCTTCAAGGCTTTGGCTCTTGGAGCAAAGACTGTCTTTGTGGGTCGTCCAGCTGTCTGGGGTTTGGCCTACAATGGACAGAAGGGCGTGGAAGAGATGCTGAGTGTGTTGAGAAAGGACTTCGAGATCACCATGGCGCTGATTGGTTGCCAAACTTTGGGAGACATCACGTCGGCAATGGTGGTGCATGAGAGTCAATATGCCAAGCTATAAATCAGAAACGTTTTAGTGTAGATACATAAAACTTATCAAACTTGCTTTTATAAATTCAATAAACATGTCAATAAAAATAAACTTAAAACATATTCTAGCAATTAACATCTTTATCGGTTTCCTCAGGTGATCATATTAATTAAGATTTTTAAATGTTTAGATGTCAGTCATTTTAGAAATATAAAGTCATATTAACATACAACATCTTTATAAAATTATATCAACAATGGAATTTCTAATAGCGTATACAATGTTTGGTTATTTAAACACCTGCTTTGCATATTAGTTTACAGAGTCTTTTTAAGCTCTTTTCAAATCAACAGTTTCCTAATGAAAGAGATAATTGCGAGTTTTAAATTAATATAAATTACTTAAATGACGAAACACAATTTTTGAGTGAGTGATAACAGAAACGGTAGATAATCGTCCGATAGCAATGCTCGAGTTAATCGATGAGTGTGCGAACTCGCAGCTATCGCAAAACTCCCATCTCTAAGAGGCATGTACATATAGGAAAAAATTAACAAAACGCGAGTCGATTAAAATACAATGCTAGACGGCTGGTACTGTAGATCCCTGGCCAACCAGGAAGATGGCGCTATCAAGGACGAGCCCCCGAGCGACGATGAGCCCCAACCGCCCGCCAGAGATCGTGTCCCGCCAATTTCCCGAGGAGCAGCACCCGCTAGCTCATCCTCGGTTTCCGCGGGCCTGGGAGCGGGCGAAACCGACTTTAAGGAGCGCTACAAGAACCTGAAGAAGAAGCTGAAGTTCCTCATATACGTAAATATCTAAAGTTGAACTTGGCCAACGGCAAGTCACAGCTTTTTGTGTTTACAGGAGAACGAGTACTTCCAGGATCTGTTGCACACCAACCAACGGCGTCTGCTAAAGGTTTCCCGGGATCGCACCTTCTTGCTGGACCGTCTGCTGCTGTACGAGAAGCCGGCCAAGGACTCCAGCGACTCGGATGCCACCGACAGCTCCGATTCGGAGCCAGCATCAACGTCAGGTGCGGCCGGGGGATCGCAGATATCAAAGGACGCTATTCGGCGCAAGCACAAAGACAAGGGGGCACCGGGAATACCAGGTGTGCCTCCGCACATGCCCACTGTGGGCGCCACACGAGGACGAAGACGGAAAATCCTAACCGGAATGTTGCCCGCGAACCATGGAATCACAGCAATCGCTGCCAAAAAACAACTTACCGCTACAGTTTCACCTTCGCAGCAGCCACTGCAACTCCACAGTGCTCCAAAGGAGGTGTCGCCTGGCTTCAGCCAAGCTGAGATTGCCCGCCAGCTGCAGGAGCGACGACCCAACCCGTTGGAGCTCATGAGTCCGGAGTGTACTTCGGCCACCGTCCCCACTACAATGCTCAGCGATGAGAGCCCCTCTAAGTGGTAATAAGATGTACCCTTTTCACATTGGCTCATCAATCTAATAATCGTGTTTTCTTAGTTATCCTAATGAGAGCCTGCAGCATCTGATGGAGGACGACTCTCACTCGCACGAGGTGGCCGCCGAGGAGTGCGTGCCCATGGAGTACACAAGTTAATATTTTTACTGAGCTAAATACTAAAAGCTAATAAATTCACTAGATCCATCTATGATCTTCAGTTTAACATACGTGTTTTAAATTAGCTTTCTTGATTCAAGATTCCACGGCCTTTCTTAATTAGATTGCAATTTAAATAGCTGCTTGGATTTCTAATAAACAAAAAAAAAACATTTAAAGTCGGACCATTTAATCGTGATCAAACACAAATATATACATTGATTATCAGGATATTCTGAATATATATAGGATATCTTTAATTTGTACTTTATAACAGCAATTGGCTAAGCAATTTTTTTTTATGTTTATGTTTTTCTCTTTGCGTATGTAAAGCTACAATGCGAGTAGTTGAAATAAATAATAGCAAACATTTTCAAAAATGTTTGGCATCCCTGGAAAACTGAAAATGCGATGGCGCGAAGAGTCGGCTTATCGATAGACGCTGTACATCGACCGAAGTCGCAGCCCTGGTAATTGTGTGCCAGCCCTGCCGCACAAAACACCAATGCAGAACAACCCTGTCTCACCAATTTATTTCGACGCGACGCGAGTGGAGAAAAACAATCAAGTTTTATTTGCTAAGACGTGATAAATTGTGGCGCTTCACCAGTTAATCGCTTCGAACGGACCGCTGGCGATACGGGTGCCACCAGATGAGCAGCTCGTGAACGATGGCGCTGAACAAGAGGAAGAGCCCGTACTCGGACGAAATTTCGGGCGCCGAAGTGGACTACAAGTTGTCATGTCGCTGCTGCTTGAAGACGAATGTGGAGTACCTCAAACTGGACTCGGTGGCGGTGGCGCGCAGTCTCGACCCGGCGGACGCTTCTGAGAAGATCCCGCTGCTCCGTTGCCTGCTCTTCTGCGTGAGCGCCGAGAATACGCCGGAGCTGCCGCAGAACATCTGCATCGAGTGCAGCAAGAGTCTGCAAATCGCCTACTACTTCCTTCAGAATGCCCTGCGTGCTCACGAGATCCTGTGCCGGAAGCTGTGCCCCAAGGTCTCAAGGAGACTGAATGGCACTTTGGCTCAAGAGCCAGCGCTGGCAGAGGTGGGTTGCCCTAAATAGTCGCCTTTCCAGCGTTCAATACTATGTTTTCCCCTTTCAGCCGGGGTCACAGCCCCTGAAAACAATGCGGCACGAGTGTCAGGTCTGCGGAGAAGTGGTTTACAATCGCCTCGAGCTCAAACAACACATTCGCCAGCATGCAGGTACAGTTTGCATTTCGCCACAACCGTAATTTACTTCACTAACAATGTAAATTCTTTTCCAGAGGGTCTGTCGTACAACTGCAAGTTGTGCAGCTTCACATCGTTAAAGCAACGCGTTTTGTTCGAGCACTATGTGACCATGCATAACATGCCCCTAAGCCAGGCAGAGGAGCACGTAAAATCAAAGCCTTTCTCAGCGCCAAAAGAAGAGGAGCTCAAGGCGGTGTGTACGCTTGAGGACATGGAGTTGCTGATACCCACCGTACTAAGGCCGGAAGATTACGTGCAGCCGCAGCCGCATATAGATAACGAGCAACTGCAAGACATTGAGCAGCAGCTGGCCGTTAGCATGGGTGAACCCGCACCGGCAGTGGACACCCTCACTTCCACCCTTCCGCCCATGGATACGCCCAATGTTAGCATCGGCACTGAGTACCTCGTTCTGCCCGATGGTTCGCTGCAACAAGTTAACGGAAGCGGTAAGTTGAGCGAGCACGAAGTTCATGATTGCAAAATGAAAAACTCATAATGATATTTTTAAGGCGTGGTCATCGAGTATATTGACGATAGCAAACCGAATAATTCAGCCAACGTCAATATAAGCCTACAAAATCTGCTGTCCAGCCAAAATGAACCAATGGACATCGATGTCAACGAATTAATCGTGGAGGATATGATGCCGCAGATAAGAAGTAAGATCATTTTCCGAGACTTACAAACCTATTCTACTATTTTTTTTTACGCTTACAGTCAAGGCAAAACCACCCGCTAGCGGAACATCCATTTACAAGCACAAGTGCAAATTGTGTCCGAAAGCATTTTCCACTGTAGCGCGTCTAAAATCTCATCAGTTGACTCACAGCAGTTAGTTTATTCCACCTTCATTAACAGCCGTCTTTTATCATACCCGATGACTAATTCACTCTCTTTCAAACAGATCTGCCCAAATTCTACTGCGACCAATGCAATTTTTACTCACTGCGCAGCGCCGATCTTATACAGCATTACAAGATGGTCCACCATCGGTTTGAAGAAAATGGAAAGATCGGAAAAGATCAGGCGCAAGTTGGAGAGTCCCGCGTCTACTCGTGCGACATGTGTCTGTTTGAGACGTCCACCGTCAGCCAGTTGCGAACCCACTACAAGGAGCGGCATACGGTGCAACCCACGGAGGTGCAGCTGCGTCCCAGTTGGACGGGCGAGCCGGCAGCCAACCCTGCCCCAACTACACCGAAAGGCGTTGCCGCCAAGCAGCAGACTCCAGCTACGATATCAAATCACATCGACATCCCGTTGGGCATTAAATGTGAGTCTTGAGTTCGTTTTAACCAGGGCATTTGAACTGGTATCAACTTTCACCGGGTTTTTGGACAGTTATGAAATAATTCGCAAAATTCTCACTAAGCTTTTCGTTAGTTAAATGAGTATATTTAATTATTATTTATTAGGTATTTCACCATATTTTTTGTTGAGCTTTTAACTAACTTTGTGCAATATTTTTTTTTAAATTTTTTTTTCTTTTTTCGGTAAACCATAAACCAAAATTCTACACAGAAGTAAAATTGAATGTTTATCCATGAAAATATAGATCATAGCAATCAAATTTGAAATTGTAAAATTTGTTGTACATACAAACTTAGCATAACACCGTGTACTTTTTAATGTATCGTGTATATCAAGGCACTGTCCTCTTTCTAGTAAATTGATGCTCATATCATAATGGCAATTAGTTTTTTGGCATTAAATATCGGGTAGGATTGGGGAATCTCTTTAGCCATCGCGCTGATGAAACTACAAAAAACGTTGAGGCCTTTATTCCATGTAAATAAAAGCAAATCGAATACAAGTGGAGGGATTGTGGACTTCCGGTAAGGACTTTGAAGGAGCAGTTTATATCGTTTTTGATAAAATTTAATTGTTCTTAGTTACCGTTGTTATTTTTAAGTTACTCCAGCCTGCACTCTAACCAAATTTTATTTAAGTCCAACAGTTTAAATTTGTGTACTCGTTTGAATTCCCCGGCTTTCCATTAAATATGTTTCATGTTGGCGTGTTTGTAATGTAATATCTTCCAGATCCCTCTGTTGTTGTGGAAACGCAAGCGCCAGTGGAGCAACCGGTACATCAACCAATGGTCAACCCAGTGCAGCAAATAGAGCCGATGGCCACCACATCGACGACCATCACTGAATCGGGCGACATCAACGTAGTGGTGGATGCGACGCCGCTCTTCTATGCAGCAACCTCCAATTCCCTGATTGTGACGAACTCGGCGCCAGTGACAACGGTGGTGGAATCCACCGGAGAGGCCGAAAACCATGCGTTTGGAATCTTTCCCGAAATCACAGAGGGCAATCTGCCCGAAAACGAAGCCGTACAGCAGACACCAGCAAACATATCTGGCAATTCGATGTTTGGCGACATGCAGGACTTCATTGACAACACCGATGTGGCTGCCATATGCACAATTCCCGCGGATGACATGCCCGTTGTGGATGGGGACGACATCGTGATTGATAATAACAATATCAGTCTGGACTTTGATGCCGAGAATTTGTTCGAGGACTTCGAGGAGGAAGAGGAAGCAGTGGGCGAGGAAGAAGAAGACGTCGAGAACGATGACGAGAATGACAACAATGATGCTGCCACGGATCAAAATCTGCTGCTGACCAGCGACGATGATGATGTGGACGACTTTGATGACGAGCAGTCGAAGCATCTGCAGAAGCCCTACTGCATTTACTGCAATAAGAAGTTTACCAGCCAGTATAAATTCGAGAACCACATGTTTATTCACCGGGGTAAGTCAGCTGGCTCGATCACATAGCTCAAGTAACCCATTACTCATGCACATATCTGGTTCGTCTGCAGGCCTGGCCCCCTATCGCTGCGAGTTGTGCACCAACCTTTACAACATGAAGCGACTGCTGATCAGACACTACAAAACTGTGCACAAACGAATGCCCACGAGGGACATGGTCCAGGCGAAGGGCGATAAGGTTTCCGTGGCCCGCACAAACATCGAAAAACTGTATCCTGGCAGGATAAAGAGTAAGCTACATGAAGTATAATTCAGTTCACAGCATCAGCAGTTTCTATCTACCTCCAGAACCAATGCTCATGTGCGCTAAGTGTCCGTTCGAATGCGAATCAGATTCCGAGATGCGCAAGCATCTAAATGCCCACCATGGGATTAATGAAGGAGGTGAGTAGACAATATATCAACAAATGTTAAGCTTTACTTGTGGTTTTTCTATCATTAAGATTATATTCATTTCAATTATTAAGTTTGTATTGTTTCATGAAAGCTTTCGATCAAAGGTATAATTTATGGTTATTCCTATGTTTTTATGGAAATGTGCTAACATGATCAATTATATTTTCATTTTAGTGTCCGAGCATGCAAACGAAGTGTTTATCATTCGCAGTAAGTAATTCTGTTATTTTGATTGGTTTAAAACCATTTTCTTCCTTATGGCTTTATATTAATACCTGTTAAATCCAACAACAGAATTACCATTTGAATGCCCGCGCTGCATTCGATCATTTGCTGCTAAGACCACCCTTAGTCGCCACCTGCAGCGCAGTCATTTGGTAGACACAATTATAGAGATGCAAGTGCCGCAAAGCGAGGAAGCCACCACGACGACCATGGCCACATCATCGTTAACAATACCTGGGCCAGAAAACCCGGTCATCGAGAATAGCCAGCAAAATGAGATGATGCAGACGGATGTTGGGGCTGAGAAGATGACGACGGCTGCTTTAGGCAATGGCGATGGCAATGGTAAGAGCCTCAGTAGCCTTGCACGAATCAACTCAAATTCCCATTCCAACTATGCCCAACACACGCCAACGCATAATTCAAAAGATAATCTAAAAACGCTGTTGTTCGGCGACGAACAATGATCGTTGATTGTTGTTGTACTCACCAGAAGTAGCCGTCAAAGAAGATGGATCAGGAGAACACGCGGAGCCGGCGGTGCAAGAGGAAGAACTGGATCCCGTAACATTGGACGCAGCCACCGCGGTGACTACAACAGCAATAGCAGCAGCAATATCAGCGGCAGCAGCAGCGGAAGCTAATTCGTCAGAGTCACCCGTTACAACCACAGCTTCGTCGTCAACTACTCTCTTTCCAACGCCCACACCGTTTGATTTTGAATACGACATAATGAGAGACGAAGCCCAGCAATCGTCGCCCAATATCCATGACGTCTCCAAAGCCTTTAGCGACAATGCCTCATCCAGCAGCCCAATTAATGAAAGCGACAAACTGCTTTCCGCCACTGTCCTGGAAGCATCGCCAGCGAAGGGCTTACGCTCCAACACCCGTCTGCATCGCTCTTCCATTTATGTGTGCAAGCTCTGTAGCCAAACATTTGACGAGCTGGGCAAGCTAGTCAAGCATGAAATGGAGCTACACTCCAGCACGGAACGATCTCGATGGGGCTATCAGCACAAGTGTGCCATCTGCAATACATCGTACCGCACGCTCACGTTGCTCAAGTTCCACATGAAGCGACACAGCAATCGGAAATCACAGTGCAAGCTGTGCCCCAAAACCTTTGTAACAATCGCAGAGCTCGAGCGGCACACGAAGGCCAAGCACAGCAAGGATAAGACGCTTCGGTGCTCTTTGGATGGCTGCCGGAAGACTTTTGCCTTCAAACACCATTTGGTACGCCATCAAAATGCCTCACATTTGAGCACGCGGTACATATGTCCCGTTTGCAATAAGGAGGAGCAATCCAATGTGCATTTGAAGAATCATATGAGCGTGCATAAAGGTGAGATAACCTACAAGTGTCCCAAGTGCGATCGCTCCTATTTGCGGCGTGGCAGGTGAGAGATTCACTTTCTAATCGTTTGTAAGCCTTCTAAAATCATTTCTCTTACACAGACTCGCAAGCCATGTTCTCTTAATCCATAATTTGCATCTCACCACCGAAGAGTTGGATAAAATCTCATCCCAGGCTAAGCGCCAGGCCGAACCTAACGACCTTAAAGACACGATGCCCCGGGCGCACCTGGGCCGTCGAAAGGATGTAGGTAGTGCTAGAGAAGAAAATGGGGAGCCCACAGGAGCTGATGATAATTCCAAGTAGTTTCAGCCTACGCTCTTACAATCAAGCAAAGTAATCGCACAATGTACAAAGTTTGATATAGTCTAAGTACTGTTCCTCTCCATCGTTTTAGCGCATCTAATGTCTTGAAGTTTTCCTGTTAAGTTGTAGACTAAGCCATTAAACACAATCTCTCATATAAAATTAGCTGAAATACAGACGAATGATCATTTATTGACAGATAGATTCCAGTGACAGTGAAATTTTCAATGTATTATGTGGATCCAAAAGAAGGCTATGCCCAATTGGCGACATGCAGCTTACGGAACCGCTTTAGACATAACTATCCGCAACCATCTCGCCGTCTCAAGCTGTCAGTAATTAATCCATTCGATTTCCAAGCATGATTGAGGCAACCTCTACCAGCTGGCTCTGTAATAGCCAAAGAGAAACGCTTCACATATAGTGTTTAAAATTCTCCATTATATATATATAATTTTTTTTTTGGCAAGCGGCTCCTATGAGTCGTGTATTTTATATATTTACGAGCAATGTCATGGATAGAATAACCCAATAGTTTTAAAGAAAGAAAGATTAGTAATCTTCAACGATGTTATACTTATAAAATATACATACATTAAATAACTTTTACTACTAGATTCGACCAAAATTGGTATTTATATTGCTTGCTTCGGTCAAGGAAGCTCCTTCTTGAAGATGTTCCACTTCCAGCTCCACTGGTTTTCCAGGCTGAGCAACTGCTGGTAGGAAACATAGTCATCCTTAGCGAATTCTTTTAGGCGGGCCAACTGCATCATAGCCTCTTCGGTGGAGTAGATAGGCTCTATCAAAGTCACGGGATAAGGCTCATCACAATCATCCTTATTCGAGATCGGTTCGCTTTTGACCAGAATGGCCTCGAACTCCTGTAGATCCAGGCTGTCGCCGGTGGCATTGTAACCGATGTTGTGTCGCTTCCGCCATTTCTCCAGCCATCCGGAGGATGCGGAGAAATTGGAGTAGCCCAGTTCCACCGCTATTTGCTTGGCCTTCTCCCGGACCATTTCCCCTGATATGGGTATGTTCTCGCTCCGAACTCGCGAGAACCAATCGAAGCACATCTCATCGATCTGGGCGCCCCGCTGACTGAGGGGATTCCTTCGCATCTGGTTCATTTTCAGCTCTCCGGTCAACAAACCCTCTTTAATAGACTGTTTGTGCTTCAAAATGTCTGCTGCTTGTGTCTTCCCAATGTTAAATCTGCAGAAATTCGTTACTTTTACTTGTTCATTTGTATGTATGTATGTATCAAGCATTGACCTTACCTTTTAGCCAGATCCCGAACCGTTAGCTTATTTCGCTCCTGGGACCGGATTACCTCCATTTTCTCCTCCAAAGTGAGCAGTGTTCTAGTTTTCCTGACTCTTCCCGGTAGCATATTTGGTGACGAACATTACTAGTGAGCGATGAACACTATTGTCTGTCGAAATTGGTGGAACTCGCTGCAAAATTAGACAGTTTTCTTGTCCGCTCAAGGGAGTGTCCGTCCGCCCACATATACTCGGTGCAGTGTGACCAGAGCGAGAGCACGTACAAAAGGCGAGGGCGTATGCAAGATTTTTTTTAACGGGGGTTAATGGGGAATTAAGAACTTTTTTATTTTTAATTATTTCTAAAGAAAACTCTTGTCCAGTATTGTAGCTATTTTTGAAGACGAACCACAATGGCTATAGCCCCTGAACCATTTTCAGATCAGCGACTGTAACTCAAAAGTTACTGCCCGAACACAACGTCCTGTAATCTTATTGTAATCATGTAACTTTATACGCAATACCTACAAATTAGCTCCCATACGAAGTGGTGCACCCCCCGGACCCCTTTGGGTACGCCCTTGAATCTAAAAATACGCTCCTGGCAGCCGGCATGGGAACTTGTGCGACTCGAGACACGGTCACACTGCTTTTGATCACAAAAGAGCGGTATAAAATACAATACACATTGTTTGCCGAACATATTTTGAAACGCCTACCACAAACTGATAATCCAGCGAAGAGGAGCATCTTGATCAACCGCAGCGCCATGGACGCCGCCGTACCGGATCCCGCGCTGCTGGCCATGAACAAGCTGAACAAGGGCTCCAAGTGCCGAGCGTGTCTATCGGTGGACCGGAAAACCGTGCAGTTGAGCGCCGAGGTGCCCAACCTGCAGAAGAGTCGCACCTACGCCCAGAGCCTGAAGCAGGTCACCAACCTGGACCTGCGGGTCATTAGTCCAGGTGGGTACCTGTGGCCCATGCAGATCTGCGTGCGCTGCTGTCGCGCCCTGGAGGTGGCGATGCACTTTGTCGAGATGGCCCTGGATTCGAATAGAAAGCTCCATGGCGAAGCTAAAAGCGTAAAGCTGCCCAGTCCCACTGGAGAGCTTAAACGGAAGGCCAGCAACGAAACGATCCCCTGGAACCAGTTTAGCCAGGAGTTCGAGCAGTTTGTCGAAGGCTACGAGGGTGCGACTACGGGTCCCATCGAGGAGAATGTGCTCTACATGCGAGGTACCAAGGTGCCCCGACTGGATGTCGACGCTTCATCGGGTAGCAAGACAGCGCCGAAGGAAGATGAAGGTACCCTTTTTGATTTCTTATCCTAACATGCACTCTAATATACGTAATTCACCCCCAAAAAGTGATACTTTTCGATGTCAAGTACGACACCAATGATCTGGAGGAGGAGGACGAGAACGACGGCTCAGATGCCAAGAACAATGAGACCTTCTTTGAGAACAGTATTACACCTGGAGAGACTGTTATGGTCGTATCCGTCGCGGAAAAAAATGGCGAGAATAATAACAATTACAATTTCAATAACAAAAACGGCGATGTGACGGATGACGAGTGCGACCTTATACAACGCGCTCTGGAGATGACTCTAAACGACGAAGGCTGTAGCCAAAGTCCGAAGAAGGACGCCAACAATGAAACTCAGATGAAATGTAAGTATATCTAAACTATTTATAGACTATTCATAGTTATCATTTCTGCTTTCTAGCCAATGGAATAGAGGTCTCATCTCCGCTCTTTATTAAGCTGGCCACGACTAGCAGTACGATGGTCAATATACCCATTCTGAAATGCAACATTTGCCAATACTCGCATACCGATGCGGAGCAGCTCCAAATTCATTACAAAAGTATTCACAAGATTTCTATGATCGAAGACGATATAATTGGTCTAAACAAAAGTGAGCTGCTTTTTCTATTCACTTCCTTGCACCGATCTTATGAGTTTTGTTTCAGATCAAAACTTCAAGTGCCGACCTTGCAATAGTTATGAGACGAAAGACAGGAATGAAATGCAGAAGCATCTGATCGACCACCACAAAATAGATGGAGATTTCGGTAGGCTTTAAGATTCGGACTAGGAGATCCATTACTTAATGCGTTTATCCACCAGAAATGTACTGCTATATGCAGGCAAATTGCCCGGCTTGCGACAGGATCTTCAAGGATCAGCGCTCGGCCAGGAAACATTACACCAGGGTGCACACCCCGGTGCAAATTGCGGTGTCGCCAACGGAAACATATGCTTGCACGGCATGCGACAAGGTGTTCAACCAGAAGGCCAGCCTCCACAGCCACCAGCGTTTCTGCCAGGTGAAGGATGTCGTGCACTGCAGCTTCTGCGATCAGCAGTTCAACAGCATGCGCAAGTACGAGCTGCACTTGCAGCAACTCCATGCCGTGGAAACAGTACACGAGTGTGAGATCTGCCGGCGGAGCTTCAAGAGCGCCGAAACCCTAACCATGCATCGCAAGCGGCACTCGGAGAGGCACTTCCAGTGCAGTAAGTGTTCGCTTAACTACGTAAACTCGGCTGAGTTGCGAGTGCACTACGAGCGAGCTCACGTCAACGAGGAACCTGTGAGCTGCCTAACCTGTGGCAATCAATTTCAAAACATGACCCTGCTGCGCGAGCACGAACAAAGAAGTCACCAGAAGTCTAAGGTCTGGCGCTGTGAGGTGTGCAACTTCGAGACGAAGACCAGGTGGCACAGGCGTCAGCATCAGTACGAGCACATGGATTACCCGTACAAGTGTCAGAATTGCACCAGCGAGTTCGCTGATCGCAGCAAGTACGTAATTTAATCTATCACGGGGACCGGAATTCATCACTATGCCTGTTTCAGATTCCGCCAACATTCCAAGAAGGTGCACGGCATCGAGCTGAGCGACGAGCAGTTGGCTGAAATGTTCCGCGAGAAGAAGGGCTACACCAATCGTCACGATGCATTCAACAAGTCGATCAACTCGCTGGAGATTCCAGGTCTCACGGAAGACTGTTTTACAGAGCTGGAGAGCTTGGGCGTGGATTATGACGACATAACTACAGATCTCTTTGCCAGCTCCGCCTCTCTGGACAACCTGCTAAATTTGATACCTTAAAAACCGGCGACGATCAATCTACCTGCATAGAATTTACAATTGAAACGGGGAAAATATTAGCTGACGAGAGCAAGAAGACTGCCTGCACTTTACAAATCGCCCTAACCGAAATAGCAATTATACACCGCACTGTTTAAGTTTGAACAACTATTTTGCTCAACAAAATCAGATCTGAACATTCATTTATATGTATTCACATTGAAACCATGATATTTTTGAAGTCACAATCTCAATAAACAAGGACACACGCGTTTCTGAAGCGCACAAAACTCCCTTGCGTTCGTTTTACACTCTGTCGGAGTTTGTATTTAAACTATTTCAATTTCAATAACTAATTAACGCCCTGGATGAATTTTGAGAGGAAGTCGGTGGGCTTGGGTTCCTGCGACTCCTTCCAGTAGCGCATGATATGGCCCTTCTGTTTCCAGATCTCCACGGATTCCTTAAGCTCCATTTGGCCCTGCATAAGAGGATATGATGACCTTCAGCATTTATCTTTTGTAGATGGTTAGATGGTTTACCTTGATGACCAGCATGTCGATCACACGGATGTCGGTCACAGTGCGATGCTTGACGAACTCCTCGCGCAGCTTGTCCCGGCACTGCTCCACGGTCATGGGAATGTCGTAGTCCATGACTGCAAGGGTATGGATGGCATTATGTGGCGTCGGGATACGGATTCGCACTCTGATGACATAACCAGGAGCACTTACCGATGTAGGGAATCTGGCGGTACCAGGCCTTGTACAGATTGAGGGCTCGCTTGCGGGCCTCCTCCCGGTCCACGGACAGGATGGGACGCACCTGCTGCACGGCTCGCTTCACGGCTTCTCGTCCGGCCATTTGATTTGTTTTTATTTCTTTCTGTTTTTCCTACGACCGAATTGCTCCAAGCAGAACAGTGTGACCGCAGTTCAGTATGCACAAATGGACAAAAGCAAACTCTGTTAAAATATTTTAAAGCTGATTCTTTTTTTATTTGAATCAATAAAAAATGTTGTTTTTATTTCAATCAATAAAATATGTTTTTTTATTTGAATCAATAAAAAATATTTGTTGCTTATAAACTTTAATTTCACGTAATTGCCATGGTTGCTATTTTATGAAAAGGATAATTTGAAATACCCACAGTAAGAACAGTAAAGCGAGCAAATGTAATAGATTTGCTAAGCGCTCCCACAAAGTAACCGAAAATAAATTGCTTTGGATCAAAATTAATTGTTTAAACTAAAATTAATATGCTACTTTAATTGATTTTATTTTGTCCACTTGTAATATTTTTTATCGTAAGTAAAAGAGATGGGACTTCCAACTATTTCGTTACTTTAGTAATACTAGGATTATTTAAGGCAATTCCTTTTTTTTGTTACCCATACAAAACAAAAGGTTCTTCGAAAAGATTGCGATTTATTAATGTATACAACTCGCTGCCTTTTCCTTAAATCATAGGGTTCTTAAAATAAGTTTAATGATCGGAAGTCGATGATTCAAAAGTCCAGTATCAGCACACCAATCGGTAGGATATGTACCGCCCCGCCGTCTCAGAGGAACGGATGATCTTAACCACCTGGCCGCGCTTGAGTCCGAAGTATCGGGCCACGGGATCGCCCGCCTGGATCCTCATCAACATGTTCTCCTTCAGTTTGTAACGGCTCAGCAGCTCCTGCTTCTCCTCGACGGTCATGACCACGTGCTCCGGGACCAGTTCGTGCTCCGTGATGTTGATGAGCAGCTCGGATTCGAGGAACTGCTCCAGGATGTACTTGGGTGCCATATCCACGAGAGATTGCTTGGCGGAGGGCGTCATTCCGCCCTGAACCACAACGATGGCCCGGTGGATGTTCTCTTCCTGCATACGGGTGCAGTACGTCTTGATGGTCTTGATGCCGATCTTCGGCTCCTCGGGGAAGAAGACAAACATCTGGTCCGTGGGATCGTCATTATGGGCCACCAAAACTATCAAATCGGAGCGAGCGGGCCGCTTTTCGCTCGGCTTGTCGCCGAACATCTCCTTGAACTGCTCCAGAGTCTGGTCCAACTCGTCTTGGGTCACCAGGTAACCCCTATCGTGGCTCAGCTGCATGATGGTCTTGCGAATGCGCCACAGCTTGTAGGTTTCCGCTTCGTCATCCATGGTTATTTGCAAAAATTTACAATTTCTAAATTATAAACAGAGCACGCGGATGCGATAGTAGGACCAGAGCATGCCGGTGCCAATAATACCGTGCGACAGCTGCAGTAAATACGAAAGAGGTTCTCATATTTAGCGAATAGCGAATACTCGAACCGATTTATAAGAGTGGTACAGCAGTGTAATTAATAAAAATGTTAACATTTTCAGCTCTGTAATGGTAAATTTAGCACCGAAAGTAGAAGCCGCCAAGTAATATTCTTACAAACAATAAAAAAATTCTGAAAAACAATTGAATTTTATGGCTTTTTGGCTCCCTTTTTTTACAGCAGTAGAACTTAATAAAAAAAAGAAATAAGACCATCGTCTGTTCCACTGTGCATCTTTTTTAGGGGCACCTTGTACGGAGATCCCTGTAGAACCTAGTATGGGGCACCTTGTACGGAGCACCGTGCTCGGATCACCTTGCATGATTGCACTAGTAGAGGTAAAGGCATACTAGATTTATGGGAAATTAAATTGAAAATAGAACGAAAATTAAATATGTACATATATGAACCGATCGCTGGATTGCCAGACAGGTTCAAGCAATTCATTACGATTGAAATTTAAATATTCGATAGTGTTTTTTTTTTTTAACGGAAGAAGGACACCTTTTGTATTCAATTAGGAACAAATATGATCTTAAAATGTTGATCTTGTTTCCGACTGCTTCGTTATGAAAATGTTTAAAAAATTTACTTTTAGTCCAGAATAATTAAAAGTTTCAAGATGTGACCATTAACCCAATGGATATCTGACAATGTCTTGTGGTATTCCATTTTCAATTATTTTCGACACCCATTTTAATGCAATCAAAATGTGATAAACATATATGTGTGTACATATTATATGTATATACATAACATATGTATGAATTCCCCAGCTCACGTTTTGTGACCCCGTAATGAACCCAACTCACTTTCCTCCAATATTTTACGTGCAACATTCAATTAGGACGCAGACGGGCAAATAATATGCTGCGGTGGCATGCCGCTCTTCTTATCCTTTGTCTGCGTGCCGCTCACTAAAAATGCCGTTAATATTTCCCAGCCCGCCTTTCCACACATTTTCCATCCTATTTCCCACTGCCGAGTGCAATTATTTGGAACATCATCGGGTATGACTTTCGCATCCGCACGTCGCCGACGCACCATCGTCAATGACTGACAGTTTATTTAATAGAAAATTCGCAATGTGTATGGTTGCTGGTTTGGCGTTTGTTTTCCAAATAGTTTTTCTCGACGGCCTCATACGACCGCGAACGGCATTGACAAATTGTGCAGAAAATATGCATAATAAATGAAGCCACGCACTTTGAACTTTTGCAGTTATTAAAAGCGGGGAGCGTGTGGAATCCTCACGAGGACATGACTGAATTTAAAGACACTAACAATAAATTCTGGGTAAGTAGATTATGTTTCTTAGCTTCCATAAACAGCATTCTTTAAATTACTATCATGATTTATGCAGAAAATTCGAATTTTTGTGCCAAAATTATTACATAAAATACAAAAGTTATAAGGAGAAAAGAAAGATATCTTTCTCATTAAGATCGCCAAAATGTTTTGTAAAATATGTTGTTCATGCATCTTGAAATCTTCTTTGTCTTGACTATGTCTCATAGAATAGATTCATATTTCTGAAATATTTTTGTATCTCCTTTTCAATTTTCCATTTTCGTTAAAGGGCTACTTGATGCTCTCTCAGATTAGGAAAAATCCCAGGCCCCACTAGCAATAGTTTTCCCTGCGAATGCATTCTTATACTTATTTGGAATTTATTGGTTCCGTCACCCATCCCCAGCGCGATGATATTGAAATTTCGAAGTTGCCCAGCGCTCCATATGGCCAGACCACATTAAAAGCGGGCGGAAAACAAAGTTCCCGAAGCGCGGGAGGGGGCGAAGGGGAGAAGGGGGAAAAGTGGCGAGTATAAAGGGAATCTAATAAAAATCCACTTTGTGCAAGTATGAAAAATGAACGATGAATTGCATTATAAATGCAAAAATATTGCAGGAAGCACGACACCACCGCTGGACAAGCGCGTCGGAAAATCTGATCAAAATTATTGAGGCGCACGGAATGGGTAAGTCGCGGAAGGGGGCGGGGCTGGGACGTTGCCGGGGGCGTGGCACTCGCTGCAGCGGAACGTGGCGCACTTGCAAAGTTTTTGCGGCGACGCTAAGCTGTTGATAACGCCGATGATGACGACGCGATAAGCGCGGCGATAATGTTTGGGGCGCCGCCAAAAGCCCCAACTTCAGGTGAGTCGGTGGAGCAGAGATGCCGAACATGGGGAGTCCTGCCAGGGTACGAAGGATGTGTACCTACAACTGGCTTCTACAATATATTACATTTCAGATTGAAATAATTATTTATTATTGCTTGCAGTACTGGAACTATAGGGATAAGCTGTAAGTGGATATTCGTCCCTTTAATATATGCATACAATTTAAATGCTCTGACCTTTATGCAAACATAATCATTTAAATATCTGAAAGTATTAAGTGTATGATCTTTTAAGCCTTTTCCAAAACAGAAGTACCTTCGGTAGTAAACGCTCGATAATGATAGCCCATAGTACCTTTAGCAGCACTCGACGAGAGCCGCCTGAGCTCCAATTGGCAAGGACAAAAGCCAGCATGTCCTTGTGGCTGTGGTCGTGGCTCGTCGTCCTGTGCGTGCGCTGCATGGAGAAATGCGCTCGAAATGGCATTTATTTTCGGTTTAGCTGATGATGAGCCACGGATAATGGCGCGGGGATAAAGCGAGCGAGCATCCAGGCAGACGAGCAGCACCGGGAATTTATAATTATTATTTCTGCTGGATGTGCCAGAGACTCCAGTCTGGCCATTGACATTGGGCCAAAGCGGGCAAAGCAGGAAATGCATCAAGGCTTGTGTGCTTAAATCAGTGTGCAGTCCCTGGTCCTTGATGTTCAACCTCGCCTCAAAAGAGCATACCAGTTAACAACAAAAGAACTCACAGCACCGAATTGCGAAAGATCGCAAACGGATCCGGCCATGCACCTGCAGTAGCGCGGGATCAGCGTTTCTGTGGGAGCGACGAGGGCAAATGCAGAAAGCTTGCACGCGCATCCGGCCGTGCATCTGCATTGGCCTCGAAATGCGAAGCTCAGCGTCTGGAGAGCTTCCGTGGGAGCAACGAGGGCAGAGGCAGCGACGGAGCCAGCACCGACGCCAACAGAGGCAGCGACGGTGCTGGGAGGTATAAATAACACCCAAATTGTAAAATAGCTTTAGTTCAATTTTGCTTAAAAATAAACACGGACTTCTGTCCAATAAAAACTATTAAAAAATCGAATTAACTTCATTCGGATTAACTTACCTATCACTCGATGTTTATGCCACAAAAAGTGGCTAAATAGCTGGCCTGATCGTGTGAGCTTTATCATCATACTTATACTTAACTTATATACAAATTCATAGTTAAAAATTAAGTATAAATAGTTTAAATTTAATACAAACATTGCATTATTGTTATTTTATTATTATTTCATTTATTTCAGTATTTATTGCATCTTATAGTTCATAGTTCCAAAAAGGGGATTACTTAATTGAATCTATCACGATTTTGCAGGATCAACATACTGTTGAAAATCAATTATAGGTATTGAATTTAATGGTGATTGGTTTTCAGTTCATCTGATGGGTAGTTTATATAACTACAATGGGGTTTTAAACGAAACATGTATAGGTATGTTTAGGGTGCATGTGGAAGCTGTTGTTTTTTGCTCCGTGTAGCTTTAGGTTAATTTCTGCAACTATCAATAGCATTTCAGTCACTGCAGTGTCCCCAGTGTCCTGGTTTCGCTTTGTGCATAAGTACTGTGAAAAATCGAGCTTAGGGGCAGGTATGGGTTTTATCCGGGAGCTGCAATCTATCGGTGGCAGGCGGCAGCAATCACAGCCGACCCCCTGCCGGAATCGCAGCCCTCTGACCCACGCCCATGCCCACGCCCCTGCCCATGCCCATGCCCATGCCGTGCAATTATTTGTATAGGAATTTAAATTGAATGTCAGTCTGTTTGTTTCCATAACATACACACTGGCTCTGGCACTCGCACTCGCACTCTCGCATTCGCACTCGCACATTGCTGACAGTTTAAGGAACATGTGGAGGCAGCCAAGAGGACAGGAGGGCAAGCAGAGGGCGAGCAGGGGATGGAAAGGAAGATGGAGGTCCTGGGACCAGGACATTGTCGCACATAAGCAGTTCTTTGGTTCCTTCGACGCTGCCGCTCGCTTCCTTGTCTGCTGTAAAATTCCAAATTTGTTTTATTTGATTTCTGCGCTGCTCTCGTTTCCCCCTCCTTATTTGCAGCAGTCGGAGATGCTGCTGCATATTTCCCTTTATGCAAAATATATGCTATAAATGGCCCCGCCCCACCGCCTCCATTCGAAATCTCGTGTCACATGTCGCACGCAGTTAGGTGCCCTCGTTGTTATTGTAATTGTTGTAAATGTCGCCCAGCGACAATATCGCATTTGCATATTTCTGTGCCAACACAGACGCGCATATATGTATACAAGTATGTACGTGTGTATGTGGGTAGTGCACCCTGGTTACCCTTTACTGCCCACGTTTTGTGCATTTTTACTTAATTTTATTTGTATTGGATTTGCGCCGCTGTCTCGGCGAGTCCTCCTCTGTGCAACGCAACGCAGCGCAGCGCAGCGCGATTTCGGAATTCTGCAATTTGCACAATAAATTTTAATTCAATTTACTGTTAAACTCACCCAGAGACACAACAACTAACTAAATGCGGACGCGGAAGTGCGCATTCTGGCATGACAATCGTCCTCCGGCAGCCGGGAATCCCGCGATTCGGGCGGCAGGGGAGGAGGACGTGGTGCAGCCGGAGATTACCATCAGCCAAGGGTACAGTGAAGCCATGGCACGGGGGAATAAGTTCGGGATGGGTGCATGCTGATGAAATTCGACTGCTTCTTTTATTTGATTTATCCGTTTCTAAATACACGATTAGTAAAAACCAAATATTCCAAAAAAGGATGTTTGTACCAAGTTTTCCGATGAGTCAGAATGTAATTTAAAACATTTAGAAAGCTTAACCAGTTTGAAACCACCATGTTGTAAAATAGATTGGTAACTCCACCATAATTTGGGCTAACCGTAGCCAAGCGCGGCAACCTTCGTCCTGCGACCACAGGACCAATCCGCCGTTAGTTAGAGAACTTTATGTCCTGCAGGACCGCGAAACGGGCAATAAGTTGCGCTTATTATGATAATGGGTGCGCATGTGCAGCCATTTTGATTGGGCTGCCGCAGGATTGCAGTGGCAGTGCTAAATGCAACGCCAGTTATCAAACGTAAGTGAATTGAATGTGCGCAGCTGCATTGTCGGAAACCGGAAACGGAAATGGAAATGGGAATTGGAATGGGGATGGAAACGGAGCTACGCAAGCGACTAAACCAATTTGGAATTGTTGTCAAAAGTGCGGGACAGCTTTCGTTGTCTTTGTGTTTTTTGTAGCTATTTTGTGTCTCTTTCGTTTCGCTGCCGCTGATGTTGCCAAAGGAATGGAGCCAAAGCCGCAGGATCAGGCCCAAAACCGGGACGATCCTGGCCTGCAGAATGAGCCGCCGACCATAGTGTGAGTGTGTTCCGCTTCCGTTTCCTTTTCCGATCAATGTAAAGGCTACTTTGCAGCCACTCCATGACCTCTTTCTACATCTACAATCCGTACGAGAAGCGCAGTGTGGAGGTGCCCCTAACGTGAGTTTTATGTGGGATATTGAAGGATGCGAATAATATTATTTACCTACCTACCATTTTAAACAAAGTAACTGTGACGCCTTCATTTCCCTGCTGAAGTGTGTGATTGGAACGGGCATCCTGGCGATGCCGCTGGCCTTCCGGTGCTCGGGATTCGTGGTGGGCGCCGTGATGTCCGTTCTACTGATGATACTCCTGACGTACTCCATCCACTTGCTGGTCTGTAAGTGGCTACCTCGCCCAACCGGATCCCCTCATTAAATACCTTGCAACTTCAACAGATAGCTGGCATGACGGAGTGCTGTCGGAGGCGCCGGGTTCCTCAAGTTTCCATGCCGGAGGCCGTGCGGATCGCCTACGAGGAGGGTCCCAAGTGGGTCAATTGCCTTGGCCGGGTCGCTGGTTTTCTGACCACTTGCGTTTTGGTCTTCGGTCAGTTCCTGCTGTGCACCGTTTACCTGGTTTTCGTGTCCAAGAACTTCAAGGAGATCGGTGACCATTATGGCGAGAGGTACAACGAAAGGTATTATGTGTTGGCCGCCTGTTTGCTGCTCTTGCCGCTCTTCATGATCCGCCGTTTAAAGTATTTGGTGCCCTTGAATTTGGTCTCCAACTTCCTGCTATACGCGGGATTTGCCTTAATCATGTACTATCTGTTCAATGGTCTTCCCAATATAAATGACCGTGAGTTGGCCACGCCTCCAGTCGAATGGATTGAGTTCTTTGCCATCGCCGCCTTTTCCCTCACAGCCGTGGGTTCTGTAAGTTTTATTAATTTGTATTATATATCTCGAGAACTTCTAGGATTTTCTTTTTTTCCAGATGCTCGTTGTTGAGGCCCATATGGCACATCCGCAGAGCTATCTGGGCCTCTTCGGAGTCCTCAACCTTGCGGTTTTGTTCATCCTGCTGTCCAACATGTTTTTTGGCATCATCGGCTACTGGCGTTTTGGGGAGAGTGTCCATGCCAGTATCACCCTAAATATTCCACAGGATGAAATGTACGTAATACAGTTGCTAGTTAGCTTTCTAACTCTTTTAACTATATTCCATATATATCTTCTTCGCAGCCTTTCCCAGTTCATCAAGGTCTTCATAGCCTCTGGAATATTTCTGAGTTATCCTCTGAATGGGTTTGTAGTGATTACTGTGATCTTTAGCGACTATGGGAGATCGGAAGCGAATCAAAGGAATCGCACGCTGATGGAATACTTGGTGCGATTAGTGTTCCTTTTGCTGACAGGTGAGTTTTGCACTTCAAAAAGGATATTATAAAAACTTCCACTGGATTAATCCTTTTTCGCAGGTGCAGTGGCGATTGGAGTGCCCAATCTAGCGGCTCTCACGGAACTGGAAGGCGCTTTCTCGCTGAGCAACCTGAACCTCCTGTGTCCGGCACTCATCGATGTGTTCCTGAACTACAGCGTGGGATATGGCCGGCTGATGTGGAAGCTGATTCGGGATGTAGTACTCATCCTTATTGGTCTGATTTTCGGGACTGTGGGCTGCACGGTGGCCGTGAAGCAACTGATCTGTGATTTTCAGTTGACACTCAGCAGTATGTAGGGGAGAAGGGGCTGCACTTTTGGATTTTCTCAGCTTGCGGAGCTTATTGTTGGAAATAAAATCGGATTTACCAAGTTGTCCGCCCTCGTTCCTTTGCGTTCTCGCGCTTAAGAACCAAATATTTGGTTGCTTGTTCGGGGGCTTTTAATTAATTGCCAGCCAAGTGTTTGCCGGCTGCTGGCTTATCCCCTACTAAGTCGGTTGTCTAAGCTCTGGCGGCCGCTCCTTGTTTGCTCAACGTGGCGTATACTCGCCTGGGCTGGGCGCACATCAAGTATACGCCACGTTTAATTAGCTGAGCCCAGCTCCGGAGCCCGGAGCCCAGGAGCCGCCGATCATTTAAAATGGAGCCCTCGCTTTGGGGGGAACTGTAATCAAATGCAGTGAAGGGCCGGGACCGCAAGTCGCAGCTTCGTTTGCGCCTGGTTTGGGGGTTTTAAAATTGAATTCCTTGCCTCAATGGAGCGCAAATACAAAAGGCAAAGTTGCCTAGCTGCCGCACAATAAACTAAAAGACAAATACACAAATACAAATTCCGAGCCAAGAAGAGGAAGTTAAATCCCTGCCCGTCCTGCAGCTCCTGCAAATATATACGTACACGAATACCTATATAATTTTATATATATTTTATATGTATATATAAATAGGCACAGGAAAAGCAACTGCCGACGACGGCGACGGCGACTGTTGACTGCGCCAGTGTAAATAGCACGGCCAGCGAAATACAATAAAAAATAAATACGAAAAAATAGTCCTGCAGCTCCTCAAGGAACTGCACGAAGGACAAGGAAGACCACTGCAGCAAACACACAAAACACAATTTCCATTCTTCAAATAGAAGTACACACAAAAAAAGTAAAACCGAGTGGAGGCTAAGAATAAAACGTTGCGACTGCCAGCGACAGCAGCCAGGACGAAGGGAACCACCAGTGAGGGGAGGCCAGGAGCCAGGACGAGTACGAGTACGAGTATCCAGTATCCTGGGGCATGATTTTTGCAGACATGTTGCTTAAAACTTAATTTAGAGCGCCGCTTGCACTGGCCCCCCGAAAAATAAGGCCCGAAACCGAAGAGCAAATCAACGGCAAAAAACATCCTGGTAAAATAAGACGAGCAGAGACGCGAAATGAGATCAGGAAAAAAGGAAAAGCTCACATAGAAAATTCGCCAGCGGCGGCCGCTTCAACTAATTTTCGTATATAATTCCGTGGGCCAGACAGGATGCGGAAGTGGTTTGTTGGGTGGTCGGGTGGCTGGGTGGCCGGGTGGCCAGGACTACTGCAGCCGGTTTCTTGCCTAGTTGTCAGTGCAGCATCATGTCAGTGTCATTATCAAACAATTCCGAGCAAACCCGCAGGAGTCTCGGGGAGAATGTGCAGTGGAGTGGGCGGCGGAGCAAGTCCCACATGGTTGGTGGCTTAAATGTCGCTGGCCCCTTCGCCGGAGTCTCAGACAATGCGTGCCACAACTTCATTCCCGACTGTCTCGCTCCGTGTCTCGCCTGTCACATGTCCGCTAGTCGCAGTCGAGTCCTGTCAGCCTAAACTCTCAAATTGAAAAAATTCCCATTTTAATACAATTATTTGTAGGCTAAAAAGAAACGATGGCGAGGCTGCGCAAGGCGATGCCCAGGGATGGGAACATCGTATGATGAAAGTCGTGGGGATTGCACATTTCTTCTCAAGTTCATTATGACTTTTTAAATTCACAATCTTAAAATAATTACACCTTCTACTTGTATAGTAACAGGCCAAATTATTGAACAGCTAGAGGAAAGCATTGGTCTGTCCGTCTGTTTGTATGTAGTTTTGTCCGTATGTTTGTCCGTTTGAATGTCTAGAACTAAAAACTATCTATCATTTTATGTCATATACAACAATACAGTATATACACCTTTCGCTGTTCTGATGACGAATTAAAGTTTATTTACCGACTGCCTATAAATCGGTTATTCAGTTTGCTGAAAATATGAAATCCCGATAACTGGCCATTCCCCTTAACCAGACCCTCGTAAGCATGAAAAATCCGTGTGAAGAGCTCCACATTTCTAGGACTGCGAAATGACTTCTCACAGTTGTTTGCGGAGGATTGACATGGGGCAAAGAGGCAAAGTGGTAAAGGGGCACGGATGAAAGGGGATCCTGTCGGCCAGATGAAGAGCCCGGAGCACAGGTGAAGGTAACTCTGGGGTCGAGTGTCTGAGGTCTCGTACTCTTGAAGCGGCTTTGGCACGTTCCATTTGTGCCGCCTAACATTTATTTACTTGGCTGACTGAAATGTCATATTTGCCTTTGGCCCACGTTTACTTCATTCTGATTGTATGTGATTTGCATGCCGACGGGTAGGGAAAATTAAACCGCAAGGACAGGGGGGGCATCCGCATAGAATGGGAGTGGGAGCAGAGAAATGGAGAAAGAAAGCCAAATTGTCACAGCGGCGAGAGCATCTCAACTATTTACTTATTTATTTCGCATTGAATGAGAGTTTGCCCGAGAATTTTAGCCAAGTTCCCAGTATTTGCAGCGTTCCTTTCCAATTTGAAATGTGCACTGGCCGTTGACGTGGAATAATGCTGGTATGCCAGCCAGCTAACCATCTATCCCTCTAAGCGCTCTGCCATCTAACCTTCCATCCATCCATCCACCCATCAATCCGTCCACCTATCCACCTATGCAGCTATCCAGATACCCAGATATCCACATCCTTCTGCTGGCATTTGCTTTTGTTTGCGGCATGCGATTTGTAGATTTTTCAACCCGAAACGCTTTGGCAGTGGACACAGCGGCAAATAATGTAAGTCCAGGGGCGAAGGCAGTGGCATATGGGATACAGGATACCAGATACTGGATACTGGGTACTGAATACGAGATATATGGCGGCGGAGAGATTCCGGAGAACTGGTCAACAATGTGCCAGTGCATAAGTTTATAAGGCATTATGCAACAAATATGCAACAGAGCCGGCTCAAAGCCTCGGGTCACATGGCCGCTTGCATGCTAAGTTCTTCTTGCGAAGAAGGGGGGTTGGCAAATTTTACCCCAGAGGGCCAAAAGAGTTGGCCAAATCACTCAGCTCCAGTTTGCTGGCCGATTTGCATACTCAAGCAGTAGTCCGGGCATCCTTAAGATACGAAGACACAACTTCTCGCCTGCACTCGAAGCCAGAGAAGAGGAAATGAATGCATAGAAATGAAAATTAGAACGAATTTATTCTATATTTGATTTATTTTATAGTAAAAGTGTTCGATTGGGGAAAGTAAGAGTGCAGAGGGTGGGCTGCTTATTATCAAAAACCTTTCTGTAGATTGTGTGATTAGTTTCAAGGACGACAAGCCTTTCCTTTGAGTGTTTTTGAGCATGTTTAGGGAAATTAATTTTTCCGAGTGCAAGCGTCTGCAATCAGTGAGAGTTGAGACTGGGGTTTCCCCTGCATCCGAGTCTGCTAATTAAGTGTGTGAATTCCTATCGGGCGGGGGTGTTGTTGTTGTTGTTGTTGTTGTTTTTCTAATGAACCAACTAATTGCATCTAACGGCAAGTGCAAAAGTAATCAAAGTGGCAGGCTCCCAACTGCGAGAGCAGTTGCCCAGAGTCGGCAAAATGGCAATAATAACGAAACTTTGCTCAAGAATTTTTGGAATGTTGCACAAATATGCGCAAGAATGCAGGAAAATATGCTTGGACCAATGCAAACGTGATGGGGCGTGCGGGTGCGAGAGAGAGAGATGGCTAGAAGGGGGACCGAAAGAGACGGGTAGATGGGTAGACGGGATCGAGTGAAGTGGCAGACAGAAGCTAGAAGCTCGTTCAAGTTCTGTAGCTGTTGCTGTTGCTGGCTTATATCAATAATTGCCAAAAGCAAATTGGAAAAGTTATGCGCCTGCAGTTAATGCGACCAGCGGAAATAGTCGCAGTCAAAATGGCGCAACAACCAAACGGAAGTGCCCCAAACACCCACACACACACTCATACCCACAAACACACACACACACTTGAGCATGAATACCCAAAGTTGTTATTAGTATTTTAGTTTTCGAAAGGGTATGTAAAACTTTGTGTGCACTTAAAGCTTAACTATGAAATAATAAACTATTTTAAAACACATTTTTAGGTGGGTTTATGTTGCTTGTTTCAATTTAAATTAAAAAGAAAATCAAAATGAAATTTATTTGTTGATTAAAATATTCAATTATATTAGCATAACCAATTCATAGAACTCCAGTGGGCATCATTAACTTATTGATACATCTACAGTATTTGCTCTTCGGCAATTGAAATCGGTGCTTTCCCAGCCGATTTCGATTTCTTCTTGTTTTGTTTCAAAATTTTGTTTTGCAACTTGTGTATTTTTTCCTTTTTGGGCGAGAGCAAAACTTGCCTGGCACTCGGGATTTGTTGAAGCAGCTCTTAAGATACTTTCGGTATGCCAATTGGCATTCGGTATCGATTTGGCTGCTGCTTGCCTTGGCTTGCTACTCTTCGTTGTTCAAACTTGTTCAGGCTTTTGGCCACGGAAACCGCGAATTGGCTCGCCTCATTGAGTTGATACTCGCAATTAAAACGGCTCCCAAGCTGCCACTAATGATCGAAAGATGAGTCTATAAAAGCGGCGCTTCTAACCAGACAGCTGTATTCGAATTTGCAAAATGAAGCGAGTTCTAGTGTTGCTGGTAGTGCTTAAAATGTTCGCTTTAAGCGAGGTGAGTAGCAGCTCTAATAGAAAAGGACTTGCTAATAAAGGGAGCTTTTCTGTCAGTCGCGATTCGCCAAAATAAACATCAATCTGGGACTAACCGTGGCCGATGAATCACCCAAGACGATCACCGAGGACATGATTCGCCTGTGCGGGGATCAAACGGATATTTCCCTCAGGGAGTTGCACAAGCTGCAGAGGGAGGACTTCTCGGAGCCCTCGGAATCGGTGCAGTGCTTCACCCATTGCCTCTACGAGCAAATGGGTCTCATGCACGATGGCGTCTTTGTGGAACGCGACTTCTTTGGCCTTCTCTCGGATGCCAGCAATCCCGATCTCTGGCCGGAACGCCAGTGCCACGCGATTCGTGGCAGCAACAAATGTGAGACCGCCTTCAAGATTCACCAATGCCGTCAGCAGTTGAAAGAGCAGCAGCAGAGCTCTTTGGCCACCAAGGAGGTGGAGGTGGAGGTCACCACCGCACCAGCCGAATCCGATGAACCGAAGCCTTAGAATTTGGTATATGGGCTTAACAATTAAAACACAAGCGTACAAACATTAAATGAAAACTCCTGTATAAGGCAAAAACTCAAAAGTAGTTTACCCATTTCCTTGCATATACATAAACTGGATTATTAATGATTTATCCAAACTTCTTCGTCTCCCAATAACACCAGATTTGAGCTAGTTCTTAGCACTTCTTCTTCTTGGTTATGGTAAATTGAAGTTAATAATTTGTTTCGCGTTCCTACAATAGGTTGGTTACAGTGTAAATAGAGGTCCTGCTTAGCACGACTCCACTTTGCAAATTGAACATCTTGGACAGCTCCTGATCCCTGATCCAATGCGGCGTTTGGTATTTCCATATGGCCAGAGTCGGACACTTGACTCGACGGCGACCATTAGCGGTGGGAGCTCCGTGGACTGGGGATTTTCCCGGCAGCTCCTGCGGTTACTTCGCTTTTCTATGGAAATTTTGCCACTTAGTGCCGCAGACGAAGGCGGCAGCATTGTTAGCTAAGCGCCGTTCGTGGTGCACACACAGATGTGTAAATGACGCTAATGCCAGATCGAAGTTGGGAGTTGGCCTCAGACTCCACTTAAGACCACCCAACCCGATCCCAAACCCAGATCCAAAATCCAAGCCAAAGAGCAGCAAACCACCCACCATTTTTGCCCACTTGTCTGCGATTTCGAGTGCATTTCGTGCGGCAATTATTTTTTGCTCAATACTCGGCAAACGCGCCACTTGACTTTAAATTGTCGCCAGATGCTCTGTGACCACCTGAACTCTCGACTCAGCTCTACTCGACTTGACTCGATTTTCCATTTCCATTTATTTTGCGGTGCCACGCCCACTTGGCTGCCTTTTAATTTGTTGCCTGCGCCAATTGTTAAGCAAAAGTGGCTAATTTGAAATTCTTTTGAGCGAAGTGCGCACATTTTTGAATGTCAACTTCCCGGCGTCTTCCCCAATGCAGTGCACATTTCCCCCCTCCCCCCCCACTTTTTTCCGCCCTCATTTTCACCCCGAAAAGCGGGAGAGCGGGAAAGCGGGAAAGCGTCCGTCTTTGGTGGCTTTGTCTTTGTCTTTGTGTCACGCGGCATGAAATTGAATTTTCGGTCTGCACCGCCAGCAGAAGCGACAAGTGACAAAAGCCCGGCCAATTGTCGGGTGACCTCCAGCGCCCATGCTCCCAAAAAATAACAACACACACCACCCACTGCCAACTATTGCCACCCCCCCGCAGCCCCCTGAGGCCCTGAATTATGCCGGCGGGAGGGAGGGGCGTACCAGCGCCATTTTGACACTCATACAGCGTAATTCGAAATGAATGAAAATTTCTTTTTGTCTTTTGCGTCGGTTTTTCAGCTGTTGATGCTCCTGTTTTTCCCGATTTTCCCCCGAATGCTTTTGTTGTTCTTGGTTTTTCTGCTCTTGAATTTCAATTTACATAAGTCTCTGCTTTTCCATCTCTTTGTTCGACTTTCATCTCAACTTTTGCCTACTTTCATTTCCCACTGGCCTCTCGGCTTCTCGACTTCTCGTCTTCTCGACGCGGCGGAGTCGCTGTTTTTGTGGTTAAATGTAAATTTTATTGAATTTAACTCTTTTTGTGTCTGTCTGGCTAAGCGTTAAAGGGGAAATTGCATAATTATGCCCGATCTTGGGGGCAATCCGCAAATGTGCAATCCAAGAAATAACACAAAAGGACTTGGGGGAAATGAAGGAACTGCATACTTCTTTTCTCTGTACTCTGTAACCCATTCCAGTTTTCCCTAGGCTTACATTTCTTATCCTTTCCATTTCTTCTTCCTTTAATTGATGAAAGAAGTTTTTTTTCCAGGAAACACACTCAAAACTATGCATACGGTTTTGTTTTTAACTAAGCCTTTGTTTTATATTCCCAAAATGCATTCTCAATACGGAAATGCGGGATTTTTTTGGTCATTGGTAATTCGTGCGGTTTTAATTCATCTTGAAAATTGATTTCGCTCAGCAGACAAACAGAAGTACAAAAAGCGTAGATGAGATGGCGGTAGCCGAAAAATACATTTATATTGCTACATTTATGGAACATGGCAATCATTAATAAATCAATTAAAATAAATTGGAATTTTGTGCGCTGATGTTGAACAAGAAGAGCATATTTATGCCCCATCAACGGGCGATTTGGCTTTAATGCCCATACTAATTGTGAAGTTATGAATTCAAAACAAATATGCACATTTAACTACGATATATATTTTAATGTTTATTATCTTTTTACAGAGCCTCACAATATTTGCACAGCTTCGATGACTTTACGAGGGTAGCTACAGTTCGGTCATTGAAAACCACGAGCTGTCTTGTTTTTGTTTACCCATTCCTGCCCTCCCTCTGGAACTCCCCCTACCCCTCCTACTTCCCCTACTCCCTCTATAAGAACGTTTCTTGTTCTGCTGTGTGATGGATTCGGTTCCATGCCATTTAATGCAATTACGCAAAGCTTACATTGCCCATTTTCCCCATTTTCCGGCATTTCCCCGCAGCGGCCAGTATAAATCAGATAGGGAAAAAATGAAGCGGACGGCGGCAATTTTTGATGGCAGCCCTGACATTTTTAAGTGACAGACACTGGCCATGCAGAGAGCTTAAATTATTCATTTGATTTACGGCAAAAACATAAATCCACCGCAGTCGGCGGTGGGAGTCGCAATGAGCAGCAGTTGCATATTAAAATGCATTTATATCAAATTATGTATCATCTGTCAGGGAACTGCAAAAGTGCACAGCGCAAAAAACAGGGTGATATTCTTAATGGACCTAAAGAATATTGGGAGTTGGTTACATAGAATAAAAAACTTGACTGCTTAGGAAGCAGATGCTTTTGTATCTTGTATCCTCAAGTTCCTTTTCCTCTTTAAGCGTTTGCTGGTTTATATTTCGTTGGTAATTCAGTTCAAATAGGATCAAATAAGTTACTTGTATGGTATGGTATTGCTGTAACTGATCTACTTGAACCATAGTTCAAATACTTAGAATGCAGCCTGATTTCATCTAAACTAGTAGTTATGTACTTTAATTTTTCTTTCAGTGTGTTGGAAGGGGTGTGAGGACAGCTAGGCAATCGCTCTCGGACATGGAACTACTCTCAGCGCCTTACAACTCGGAAGACATGTCGAAAGTTGCGCGACGTCTGTCGTTAGTAGATGTGTTAAGTAGGGAATTCTGAGAAGGTGGGCGGCATCGGGGGCGTGGCACTGGAACTGGCACTGGCAGTGGGCTAAGATGAAGGCAAACAGACAGGCGACAAATCCTCACCGCAGCTGCAGCAGAGTGCAGGAGGGGGGGAGGAGGTTAGACATGAGCGTTAAGAGCATTAGACTAAACTTTGCCTTTGCCCTGATATAAGTATGTACGTATGTGCGATGTCCTAATAGAAAATCCTCCAAAAAATATGGCTATGATGCTGGGTTAGCATGTGACAGGGCAAAGACGTAAGGGGATTGCCGAGCATTTACCAGTCAAACCCAACACTCTTCTATAATGGAGTAAATGGGCAAAGGAGCCACCAGGATATGTATTTGTTTTCATGACTACCGAAAAGAAGCTAAAGTCTCTTAAACATTGAATATTGCATAATAAACATACATAGTACATCGTACATATTTCTTGCTAATATATTTAAGAAATATGTGACGCAAAGGCAACTTTCATAAATTAGTTATAAAAACTTGTAGTAATAATCACATAATTAACAGTCATAAGAGTCGCGCAAAAACCTCGCCTAACTTTCCACTAGCAGGCCATCTGATATTGATAATAATCCCCAACTTTCCAGCTCTTTCACTCTTTTTCGTCGCACTGGTTATACTTATTTCACTTTTTTGTTATTTTTATTATACCCGTTACTCGTAGAGTAAAAGGGTATACTAGATTCGTTGAAAAGTATGTAACAGGCAGAAGGAAGCGTTTCCGACCATATAAAGTATATATATTCTTGATCAGGATCAGTAGCCGAGTCGATCTGGCCATGTCCGTCTGTCCGTCCGTCTGTCCGTCTGTCCGTCTGTCCGTCTGTCCGTCTGTCCGTCCGTCTGTCCGTCTGTCCGTATGAACGTCGAGATCTCAGGAACTACAAAAGCTAGAAAGTTGAGATTAAACATACGGACTCCAGAGACATAGACGCAGCGCAAGTTTGTTGATTCATGTTGCCACGCCCACCCTAACGCCCACAAACCGCATAAAACTGCCACGCCCACACTTTTGAAAAATGTTTTGATATTTTTTCATTTTTGTATTAGTCTTGTAAATTTCTATCGATTTGCCAAAAAACTTTTTTCCACGCCCACTCTAACGCCCACAAACCGCCCAAAACTGCCACGCCCACAATTTTGAAAAATGTTTTGATATTTTTCATTTTTGTATTTGACTTGTAAATTTCTATCGATTGATTTTTCATTTTCAATTTCCAGCCGCCTGCTGTTTGTTGGCTGGCTGAGAGAAAAGTTTTCCGCCTTTCGCCGGCTGCTGGCAGCTGTTGCGTGTTTTGGCCCCATCCGCATCCACATCACCACACCATCCCATCCCATCTCATCCCATTCCCATCCAAGAAAGTAAGGAGGAAAACAAGGACGCACGAACCACCGGGCCAACAAAATATTACTCGAGCTTAGAGGCAGTAACTGTTGTATGCTTTCGGGCGCCAAAAGAGCGGGCCGTGAAGGGAGTCGAAGATTTGGCCAAAGGTCGATATGCCAGCGAAAAAAATGTAAATAGAGTTCTTTGGCCAGGGGCAGAAGTGGCGCTGCTCGCCAGCTCCTCTGGCCAGTGGAGCGGGGGTATAGACCACAAAATCTCATCACGTTGTGCAAATACGGCCAAATACGGCAAAATACGGCCGCATGCCAGCCGGGCGTTCGAGTGCAGATTAAAAAATGGCCGCAAATAGCTTGGGGCCAGAAAGTAGGGCCGCTTTTCACACTTGAAAATCGATTACGCAGCTGTGATCTGACACGCCCCCTCTCCTCTATAGAAGCTATAGCTTCCCACGCCCACATGTTGGGCCGTGTGTGAAAGTCTTTTTATTTGCTTTGGTTTGGTCTGACTTCGTTTTGTTTTTTGGCAAATCACGTATTGGCAATTGCTTACACGCTGATTGAGTCCGAAAGCTTAGGGCCTAATTAGGTGGCCCCTGGAGAACGGTTCGGTTTCTGCCATTTCATGGCAGTCAAATCAACGGAGCTGCAGCTCCAGCTACCCATCTTCAAGTTTCATTTGTCATACGAAAGGTGCACGGAGAAAAACGCACTTTAAATGAAGAAATTCAGGTTGTTTGTCAGCATCTTAAGTTGTAATGTTTTATATATTTGTTTGAGTTCCAACTCTAGTAGTGTCATAATGTAGCCACTTTAATGCAGAATTTCGATCAGATACTTTTGGCTCCTCGGTTGTAGGACTTTTCCGCACACTTTTCTCTCAGTGCACTCAAGGAAACCTCAATCAGCTTGAAGCGCCAGCTGAGGGTCTGCGTTCTAGTCTGAATTCGAGACAGCTGAAGACAACAGGGCGACACGAGGAATTTCTTCATTTACAGGAGACGGTTTGTGGTGAAAGTTGCTGACATGGCAAAGACAACAGGGCCAAAAGAGACGCTGAGCGAGATGGCGAATCGGGTGGCAGGGGCACAGATGAAGGGGGGCCCAGGAGGAGGAGGAGGAGGAGGAGAAGGAGGGGGGAAGTGCCGCTTGACGGCTTGTTGCGGTTGTGGTCGCGATGTTGGGTTTTAGATTTTTGCCAGCTGCTGTCGTGCCCCTTGCATGCCATGCAAAAATAATTGCAGACATTTGTGGTCCGGCAGAGGGCAACATCCCAGTATACCAGCATCGCAGTATCCCAGCATTTATTCCTGCTTATTGTATTAATTAAGAAATTTTAGTTGGGAATTCGGGCTGGTGGATTTGAGGTCTATTAAAATGAGTTGGCCACCAGTTGCCATTAATTTGAGGCAGGCACGTGATGCAGCGGCAGCCAGACAGGAATGTGCAGCATTCCGGAATGCGAGAGTCCTTATTCCTTGCTCTTTCTCCTTGCTGCTTGCTACTTGCTCCTTGGGAAGAACTGCATTCCCAGTGCCGTTTCGTTTCGTTGCGTTGCGTTTCGTCTCCGATGGTTAATGAGTTATGTCAAAGGAAAACAATGTTTGTTACTTCATTTATATGCCATTATTATTTGTGTTGTGGTCGTCCTGCTCCTCCTGCCGCCTCTGCTGACTCTTCATCATCTTCTGGCCATGGTATCTTAGTTTTTCTTTCAGCTTCAGCTGGCTGGCAGCCATGCTCCATTATGCTCCTTGTTATTCGCCCTCTCCCTCTTGCCATCCAGCTTGCCATCTCGCTCGGCTGGTTGTTTATGGCAAAAGTTTTCCTCCATTTTGCTTTTTATTCTCGGGCAGTTTGTTGTTGTGCGGTCGTATTGTGCCATGATTATGATTGTATTTCGTCATGTCACTATTATTTGCTATTTTTCGCTTCAACTTTCGCCCCTCCAGCGCTCTCATTTGTCTTACTTCTCTTGCCGGCTCCCCTTGGATTTAATTTGCTTCTCGCAAATCCATTTAAAGTTGAATTTAATGCCCGGACCGCTTGGGTGATTCTTTTCGAGGGCTTCAATTTAATTATGCTGATTTGCTCCACATTGGCGTCCGTCGAGGAGCTTAAAATATATTGCGCATACGCCGTGTTGCGTATTCGTATGCAGTGCCACTGCCGCCGGCCTAAGTACCGACAATTGTAATTAAAACTAATTAATTGCGCAAATATTTGGCTTTGCTAATGAGTTTAATGAAATGTTATTGTTGGCTGCCACTTGTCCCTGACCAGTTTGCCAAACAAAAGATGAATTTACTTGGTTAATTACGCCAGGAATGAGCATAAAGTGCTGCCATTGAGGTTTGTCTAATATGATTTTAATTAAAGTAACCTGGGGTTGAGTTTCCTTATGCGGCCTGAGTGCAGGTTTATTTTTGTGGGTGAGAAATAATTGAATTATGATTCTAATTAACTTAGGCTTTGCTTGCGCAATTAGAGCATTTAAATATGCACGAAATCACCGTAAGTCTCCACTGATTGAAGATTTTTATTAGGTTTCAACTAAGTTCTATCACAATGGATCACTAAAATAATAGTTCCACTATCTTACCCCATACAAATATTGATTCGATTCCATATGCTGGGGAAAACTTAACAGATTGGGTAATAAACAAGAGCACACTTGGAAAGAGACGGCACTATGGTGTGCGAGAGAGACGGCAGCAGACACCTGGCCTTCTCCCCTCACGACTTCCTGACTGAGCTCCTTTAATTGTGATAAAGCTGTCGCTCCGCCGAGGATCTTGGGGAGTTGCTCGGTGGTTGTGGCAACTGCGACATGTTGTGCACAACAAATAATAAAAGCAGCAACAAGGGCAGTCAGCCACCAACAACAACAGCCATCAGAAGCAGTTAATAGAGGGAAGCGCAGTTTATCAACTTAACATGTTGGCGGGGAAGAAGCGGTGAAGAAGCGGGAAAGGGGGTTGGAGTTTTTCGGGGAAATGCGGACTTGTAACGAGTTGTAAATGTGTGCGTGAGCGTATCTGTAGCTGGGTGTGTGTCTGTCTGAGTGGCTCTGTGTGCGTGCGTGCGCTCAATGATTAATTGCAATAAAACACTCATGATCCAGAAACTGGGAAACTGGGGAAGCGAAAACCCGTACGAATATGATAAATGGTATTTTGTATTGCCCACACTCGTGCCAACACATACAACTTTGCACCGGGAAAAAATACTGGTAGTGGAGGAGTGAATTCACCATTAATTCCCTATAGTCTTTGTTACTTGCTTTTGTAGTGAAACTAAATTTAAAATTTGATGTACAACATTATAACTAACTAAATATAAAGTTATTTATATAAGTCACAAGCTGTGGAGCCCTGAAATTAACTAGAAATGTGTATTAAAGAAGGCACAATACTTCTTTTTATTCATAGATGAAATCCCTTTTTTTGTAGCCAACTGTTTGGCATCTTCACAAATGATTTAAATGCTTCAAGCACTTCCCTCACTTAATACAATAGATCTTTTTTTGTTGTGTACCTCGAAATTGTCTCTTCGGCTTGTTGGCACTTGGATCCGCATAACCGCGAGCGTCTTTACTTTTTGGTTATTTTTCATTTTTTGCCCGGCTCAAGCCCCATTTTTAGTTCGCATTCGTAGACGCTCAAATTTATGCTACGCTTTTGTCTGCCTCCCTGGTAGCTCCTTCCTCGAAAGGGGTTGTGCGGAAAATTCGGAAAAGGCGGAAAAATAAGGGGGAAGGCAAAGGAGGAGGAGGAGGGGCTTGACTTGTCTTGCCTGCTTTCCTTACAATGGGAACACGTACATTTCCCGGGCGTACGTGATGTCGAGTATTCATCAACAATATTCGTTTGTTTGCCACGCCAACACATCCACTCGCACGCTCATATATAATGAAAACATTGTCGTGGCAGTTCATAGACATCTCAAACTCAAACTCTCCAAGTGGATGTTTGTTGTTGATTATTATTTCCGGTTTGTGCGTTAGCATTGCGTTGCCTTTCGTTGCCTTTCGTTGCCTTCTTCAAGTTTGGCAGCCGGGCGTGAGGGAAAAAGCAGCCAACTTCCCTGCCACTTGGCACGCTCATTTGCCAAGTTGTAAATTAAAGTTGCTGGGCGGGAAAAACGAAACGCAACGAAAGAATATCGAATCTGATTCGGGCATGTTTGTGGTTTTTAATTAACGTTAAGTATGCAAATTTGCCATCAGGGACATGTCGGAAGGCGGGCAGGCAAACAAATTGAAAATGTGTTCTTGGCGACAGGTTTCCTCGAAGCGGAACCGAAAATTTCCCGGCTGTTAGCAGTGGCCAGCACAGTTAGCTGGGCAAAACTGTTATATCCTTCGAGTCCTTGGAATACCGTAAGTGTCCTCGCACTTTATAGCACGGAATCAAGAGCTTTTCCGCGGCTCTCTTAGCTTTTGGCAGCGCTCTCTTTGGCATTCTCTTATACGGAAATTCAGTTTTCCGAGTTCCGACTTTCCGCTTCGTGTCGCCAGCCCGGAAAGTCCATTAATTTCGCCTAAATATGCCGGCTAAAGGCGACATAAAACGAAATCAGTTGTGCAATTTGCTCGACAGTATTATTTCAATTAGATGCGAAGAGAACGCCTCGGCTTTCCCGCTCTTCCGGCTGCATTTTCCTCTTCCACGCGCCAATCGACGCCATGTTGTCTTGGCTGCCAATGGAACAGGCGTTCAGCAGCAGATGCCCCATCGATGACGCCGAAGTGCCTAAAAACTTAACCCAGTTCCCGGCGACGTCGTCATGGCCAGAAAGCGAGGGATGCTGCCTGCACAATCCATATCGCCATGTACTCGTACTCGCAGAGGGATGAGTGTTCGCATAGTGTGCACATGCATTGTGCGAATTCGTTTGCATTTAATGCAATCTCTCTCGCTCACAGGACATTAGCATGCACGTCCGCCGGCCACATAATTCCAGAAAAGTGTCCAGCTAATGTGTCCTTAATAGCGACATCATCCGCTCCTCATGTGACCGCCATCCTCCGCCTCGTCCAACTCGTCGCCCCAAATGGAATTAAGTCCACTAAAAGCGAGCGGAAGCGAAAGAAATTAACGCTCTGGGATTTTTCCGACTTCCATTACAATGTTACGCCAGCCATTTTACTTTTTTTTGGATCTCTGCGCACTCTGTGCTATGCAAATTTTGGTGCATTAGACAAAGGGTGTGGAAAACCGGGCTGGAACTGGACATTAAAGATCTCGATGGAGATAAATCTTCGGCAGGGCATATATATTTACTATTCGTGCCCACATGCGAATATGTATCTTTGTATCTTCCACATTTAATGGCCGACTTGGAGCGGGAGTACGAACCGCAAGTGACTTTAGTGAAATTTACAAGCTGTCAATAATTTATAGGCGCTGAGGCAAAAACTTTACTGCCAAAGTGCCGTAAATTGGCAGCTCGCAGTTGCCTTTGTGGTTCTATGCGTGTGTGTGTGTGTGTGAGTGAGAGTTTGCGTGTGTGCGCTAGTATGTGTTAGCCATGTTCGGGGTGCGCGAGTGTGTGTAGTTAGCGGTAACGGTAATTGTAGCGGCATCAATTTCGCCAACATAAATATTCATATGCGCCACTTTGTCAGTGGCTGGGATTTTTGGGGCGCGTGTCGGGGAAATTGGCGAAACAGAGGAAGTAGTACTTGGCTAACACACACACTTAGGCCCTCAACCACACACACACACACGCACTTACACATAGATACTGCTTCAGCTTGCGTGCGCTAATTTGACGGCACAGGATTTATTTAATTTTCGGTTTGGCGTGGAGGCCCTGCTCAAAAAATAATACAAGTCCTTGAGACAATCGAGTTGCCATATGTATATATCTTGCGGGAAAGTCTGCGGCCAATTTATTAAAATTAATTAGCTGCCATACATCTATGCATGTGCATGTGTGCGATTTCCCATAGCCGCCAGTTGGAGTTAATGAGATGCCGAAATTGAGCGAATTTCAAATATTTGCCAAAGGAAGTCTTCCAGAGGGCCAGAAGCCACAAATGCACATGTTTACCCAAGATGGTTTACAAGTGCTATTACTCCAAGGAGCATATTCATATTAATGCCTGCCTTTTAGCCCCTTTTTCATATTTGCAAAAATGTATTATGTGCTTTGTGTGTATAAAATTCTAGTTAAATATATTTAATATTTACATTTAAACTGTTTGAATTGGACCAGATCATTAAATAACAATTAATTAACCATGCTTGCCAACTATGAATGTTCTGGAAGGCGGTGAGTTTAATGTGTCGATAAAATAATGATCAAATTAAAATATACAAAAGGGCTTTTCTTCTGCTCGCCACAAATTGGCATATACTCGTAGGAGGTAGGCATTTAAGGCACTTAAAAGCCGATGAATATTTAATATTTGAGCGAAAACATTTACCCCGAATGAGGCCCCAAAATCAAACTACATTTCTGGCCGACCTACAGCTAAACTTTTGCCTGCCGGAATGTTTGCCGTGCGATAAGGAGAGTGTGGGCCATCAGCCCAAAATATACGGAATACACCGAGTACACCCCTTCTTAAAGTTTGTTTAAGTAATTTGGCCAAAAATGTTGCACAAAACGCTCCACAGAATGGGAATAAACAAACAAGTTCCTGTGCCGCGGGGTGAGGAGAAGGGGAGCGGCTTAGGATGGAGCAAAGAATGTAATGTCAAGGGGAGACTATTGGACACTCCCTATATAGACGTGGTGCTGCACAAGTTTGGCAAATTCCTTGCAACAAGGACAAACAAGGCTCCGTTGTTGGACCATTAGTCGATGTTGCTGCTGCTGCTGCTGCTGCTCTTGGTGCGGCTTCATTGCCCTTATTGGCTGTTCAAAATAATTACAATAGTTTCGCCCCAGTTCAGAGCCAAGGGGGAGACAGGAGAAAAAATGCTAAAAATTAAATTCATGTAGTGTCGAAAGTTGCTGCCTTGATGGGCGATGAGTGCAAGTTGCACTGGATGTTGCTGCTCTCTGTAGCTGTGTATATTGCACTTCATGTTGCCAGCTATTTAACTGGTTATTTCTCTCGTAGTTTCTGATGTTTTCATAGTAGCATTCATTTGGAAACTTTCGAAATATCAGAAATGAAAGGTGCTCTAACCTGTTTTCGAGTTGCCGTCCACAGGATACAGCTCTAATGGGTAATTGGTAGATAGAATACTGCATTTATTTGAATGTTATTGCTTTATTTCACTCATGCTTTTCCGTGCCAATTGCAACATTTATAGATCGATCTGTTAGAAAGGGGATGGTAATAAGTAAATGACTATTTGTGAAATAGGAACGAATTGAGCTTCATATTATCGCAACTATTGCAGCATTTAGGGGTTAAACTAGAATCCAAGCAAAACCCATCAAAGAGCAAGGTACTAAGTGCTATTGGAACATTCATAGATTGAGCTGTAAGTTGAGATCCCATTGATCCCCATCGAAGAACCTATTTTTGCTCTGTGTAAAGTACCCAAAGACTCAAAGAGTATTGCTACAGCAATGTACTTAACTTCAAACGGAGAACAGACAAATGTCCAGCACTCAGGTGTCCGATGGCAGAAGACGCATTGCTATAATTACAAAAGTTTTTTAATAAATACACAACCAGAGCGGTGGGAGCCAGAGAGAAAAATCAACACTGCGGATGGAAGTTCTCCACGCTTTTCAGTTGTTTGCCAGCTTTTATATTTTCTTTTTGCTTTCTGTTTGTTTTCTGTTTGTGTTGTGTCATCGACAGCGACAACAATGAAAAGAAGCTTCGTTGTCATTTTGATTTGAAACTGAGACTGGCTGGGAGCTGATGGCGATGGGGGTTGGAGACTGGGTTCTGGGTTCTTGGGACTGGGTCTTTGGGACTGGGTCTCCCAAGTCGCAAGGTTTAACTGGCAGACATTGCCTGGACATTTCCGGTAATAAACAATTTGTGCGACAAGGCATTGTCAATATGGCCGATCAACTTGAGCCTTTTGTCCACTTCCACTGGCTGCTCCTTCGGCCCTCCCACTTACTTAATGGGGAGGGGGGAGTGGAGTGGAGTGGGGGTTGCAGCTGCACTACTGCATTTGCATGCTAAATGGATGGGCGTGGCCGTGTCTGGGGCGCTCCTCGTTTGTTTTTCGCCATTTGTCAAATGTCAGTGCTCATGAGCTGTTATTATTATTAGCTGCAGCACCCCAGCATGATGATGGCATTTTCTCCGCCACTCGCCATTTTCCTCGCTTTCGCCCCGCATTTCCCTCGCTTTTCCCACCCACCATCTTGCTCCATGGCCATTGCTGTTAGACAACCGACATAATTGCGTTTTGAGAAATGCGCATCATTTTTTATGCAGCACTTTGCATTTTCTATTACTTCATTACAGGAGGCGGCACGAAATGCACTTGCAGCTCGACCATCCAGCTTTCTCTTATTTTACGCATACATCTTCACTTTTCACAGGAAAACATTGTGAGCGTTCAAGTCAATGGGTATAGAGACACTCTTTGGGGTACAATATTTCATTTTTATATCTATGTAAAAAGATCAAAACTTCATCATAATAATTACTGATTATCAAACTAATATTGTTAGCATGCACTTAACTATTATTATGCATACCTTGAAGATTTACAACATGTTTTTATGTTTTGAAAGTGTTTTATAATAATTTTCAATCTGTGTTTTAAGTCCCTGCTCTTTTGGAAAACCCTGACTCCCACAAGTAGGCAGAGATTGATGTCAACGGTGGGTGGCTCGGTGGGTGGTGCACTTATGCGTTGTGTGCTTGGCAATTGAAACTCAGAATTTGCCAGTTAATTTCAAGCGTAAAGAAAAACAACGGCTAAAAAGCGGTTAAGCTGTAAAAAGGCTAAGAGGGCAAAAAGTTTCCTAGCGTTGATGCTGGCAACGTTTTAAATTTTCATAATTCATGGCTCCTTCCTTCTCCTTCTCCCTCTCCCTCTCACTCTGCCTCTCTCTTTCTTTCTTCTACTTTTGGCGTTTGTTTGGCCCACACTCACACACACATACACACACCCAAGGTGGAGTCACAAAAATGGGAAAAGCAAAAGGCAGGAGCAAAAAATCTGCGCTGCGCTCTGCGTTTCTAATACCGCAAAGAGTTTATAGTTTAGACCACCCGTCTCTTTCTTCGCCCAATACCCGTCTCTTTCGCTCTAGCCAATGCAGTGGCTATAGCGGCGCTTTGTAGGCGTTAAAGTTGAGCGTTGCAGCGCTGAAAGTTGAGCAAAAACTTTTGTTTTATGGTCTTTTATATGCGCTGTCAAAACTCCACCACATAGGAGAAAGACAGAGAAAGATGGTGGCTGGTGAGAGAGACGGAGGATGGGAGGCATTTCGCAGCGAGAAAGAGAAGGCTAGCCAGACAGAATTTAGCCGCTCACAATCCCACATACACTTGTCGAGATAAATAGTCGAACATGAGCGTCCAAATAGTCGCCAATGTTTTGGCTCCCAGCGAATCCTCCTCCTCTTCTTCTTCTTCTGCTGGCAGCCAAAGCGAAAGTTTCGCCACCAAAGTTATGAGTTATGTGTGAAAGTGCCAACTTTACACGCTGTCACACAATTTGCGCAATTTTCCCTCGCGCCATCTAGCGGGCGGAAAACAAAACCGCGAATCGCCAGCGGACTTAAAGTGCCATTTGCCTTCTGTGTGTCTGTGTGTGTGTGTGAGAGTGAGTGGAAAACGCGACTTGAAGTGGCTGGAAAACTAATTGACAGGCAAAAACCGAAAGCGAGCTTTCGATTTTTAAGACCCTCCGACTTTGTCTGACCAGCAGCGCTGACATGCCGTTAAGCACTTAACACTGAGCGCAAACAGCGAACATCCAGCTCCGAGCATCGAAAACAGGCAGCAGCCAGCGGAAACAACAGCCACCCGAAAACAGGGAACAGCAGCAGTGGTGGTGAGAGGGGGGGTGCCACACCAGTGGGAGAATTTTATGCAAACGCAAGAGCAAACGGGAGCTGGAAATTGAAGGACCAGCGGCCACTGGCCACACACATCCGTCGCAAATAGAAAAGAAAGGCAGCTGGGAAATTGCGGAGTGTCCATTGCGGTATTCGAGTCTAAAAACACCCTAACTAAGTACTAGAATTTTCAAATTTGGGCCATCCTACATCCTCTATAACAAGCTATACTCACATTTCTTAAGACTTCATATATGAAAAACTGTGATATATGTACATTATATTACATTATTATAATAATTGAGTTATTTAGTCTTTGAGGGTAAATCCTTAGAACGTACGAGGCATATTATGTATGAGTTTTGCATATTAAAAATGCATTTTCCGCAAACTGCCGCGCTTGTGACCCTGCTGTGCATATCCCCATGTTCCAGGGTATTATGACAGGGTATCATACCCCCCGCCCCCCTCCAGCTCCCCGTGCTGGCTGTTGCCACGTTGTTGGCATTTTTAATACCGCACGCTTTGTCGTGTTTGACATTTTAATCGTCTTAAATTTTATGTTGAGGTGCGCACCCGCTCTCCGTTTTGGCCACACAGATAGCGATATTCCTTCGGGCCCCTCGACGGGGCAACTTTGCTGTGCAACGGGCCACAAGTAAAATTTCCGTTCGAATTACTTTCTAATTCTATAATGAATTGTTTTTGGCCACGCGGAGAGGGGGGCGTTAGCTAACGAGGGAAATTTACATTGAGCGGCATCAAAAGTTGCGTATACGCCATGCATCACGGCCAGACTTTCGGGGGCGTTGGTGGGAAAGTGGGCGAGGCAAAGTTCCGTAAGCGCCTCATATAATTCTGCTGCTTTGTTTTCGGCTTTCTTCTTTTTTCCAATTTTTTTTGTTTTTTACATTTCTCCCTCTTAGCTGCTACTGCTGCTGCTGCTGCTGCTGGCATAATTTGGGGCATCTTTCGACCGTTCGGCCACGCCAACCATGGCCATCACGGATTTCTCCACCCCACCCAGTCACCCAGTCAGCCAGTTGGCCAGCCAACCAGTGAGCCAGTCAGCCAGTTGGCCAGGCAGCCGGGAAACCCAGGCCACTTATTTATGATGGCCACCCGGGCTGGGTGCTTTGTATTTGTCGCATTCCATACCTATATCTCTATCTGCTGGGGGTGTGTGTTCGTAGTTTGCCCCAAGCCACTAAGTTTGTTTAAGCAGCTGTGGTCCAGCTGTCGAAATCCCTTGCATAAATTGCCGGATTAGTATTGTTAACCGAAAGTTTTGTTTTGCATTTTAAAAAGGTGGCCCTGGCATATGGCTAAAATGAAGTTGCCACAGAGTTTCGCTCGAATATCTCTATGTATGTATGTGCGAAGGAATCTGGTTCGGGCATTTCTGATTATAGAACCCGAAACGATTGCTCTGCTCTTCCGCAGTTCTGCAATTTGTTTGCCACACCGCGGGGCACAAATCCTTCGATATGCAAAAGCATCCATATACCCGTACTCGCATAGTATCCATATAGTGAGTGCTCGTGCTTTATAACTTCTTGATTGTTGCTGCTGTTTTGCCGCTTCTGCCCGACAGGTGGAGGGAAAACAGCTTGCGGCAATTATGGCGAATTCGAGAACTATTTGCACTCTCTGCGGAGTTGGAATCTCCACTTGCGAGCCTCACTCGCTTCCCAGCGCTCTCGTTCGCAAGGTGTACGGCAACAATGAGGCAGCGGAAGTACTTAAGCGCAACGCAGAGCACTTCCTGTTTTTGTTTTGCCAATACAAGAAGCGACGAAGCACCTTCGACTACCCTGTCGAGTTGAATTTGCAACGCTTCAACTTGTCGGCGAACCCATTGAGTGCTATTCTATGGGGTATATTGGGTGTGTGAGAAAAAGCCAGGTGATGACTATATCTAATGGGTAAGTCAGCAGGAAAATGATTACTTGTAATTGAAGCGAGCCAACATGATTTTACTATTATTTTAATACGTGGAAAAGCTTCGAAATAAAATCTCTTTTTGTTCAAATTTAATAAATCCTTAATTGACTACATCAGTTTTCTTTGCTATTACACCTTATTTTTATAAAATTTCATCACACCCTATCATCCATTTACCTCAAGTAAAGTTGTGTAGGTGGCTTTCTGCCCTGCCAAAACCTTGCATGCTTAAGTAAAGCAAATTGAAAAGTTTTCCCGCTGTTCCAGGGTATCCCCAAGACGTTTCCCATTTCCTGGGGGTCCGGTGTTTTTTGTGCAGCTTGTTTTTAGCATTTCTCCTTTGGCGTGCAGTTGTATTTCTTTATGCAGGCGTCTTGGACCGACTTATTCCGCTCCGCTCCTTTCTCGCTTGGCAGCGACTTTAATGCGCGTTGCCGGCATTTCGTTGGTTTTTGGCGCTGAAAGCGGCACATCGCTCTGAGCCAAGGATCCAGGATTTCCAGCTCCAAGTCCAAGTCCAAGTCCAGTGTACAGTATCCCGTGTCCAGTTGGGGAAACCCGTTTCGCTGGCGAGCTAAGGCCAAACCAAACTGACAGTCCGACTGGCAGCTTCTGATGGAGCTTCCACGGGAGCTGCAGCTCCTGCACAGATCCTTGTTGGCAACCAGCAAACATACAAAGCATTTTAATTTCTTTTATCCTTCATTACAGCTGCTTCCTTTTGGCTATTTCATTGCGTTCCACTTCGCTACCCCGACGAGTCCTGCCGTCATCGCAGTCGCCGGAGTCCTTGGAGTTTCTCCGTCGTCTGCTGTGTCAGATTACATACACTCCATTAACATTTTATGCGCTTGTATTATCGCAATTAAATTTTTAATGTTTTCATTTCGAGCACATTGCATTTTCATGTTCCGCCCCCGTTGAAGCCCCGCCCGCTCCTTTTTCCTTTTGGCCAACACCCTTGCCAACCGCCGTTGGCATTGGCAGGAGCCAAGCAATCAGCACACGCAGCACCGCAGACAAACACCTCAGCCGCACACACACACACACACACACCCACACACAACCTGGAGAGCCCCTCATTTCCCTTGAAACCCAACAGCATCTACACTGGGAAAAACTGCGAAATAAACTAGTCAACTGTAGGGATGTTTTAATCCTTATTTGCAAAGCTTTGATGGTAAAATACGCACAATGAGTACAACAAATGTACCACAAATTGTACTTAAGAAACTACTTGCATTTATGTATAATTTGTAATTTTTATAATAGTTATAATTCATAATTTATGACTTGCATAATTTCATACAATTAAGTGTGCTTACATCCCATTTACAATTGCACAATCAAATAGCCCATTAAGCTGATTCGCTTCACAATAAGGTAGGTACAATAAGGTAAAATTACAAAATGTACTACAATGCTCTTGTTATTTATACATTTTAAACAAAAGATTAGGTTAGATTAGAGATTTGTTTCTGAATCGGGGAATCTATTTTTTTAGCCCAGTGTGCCGATGGATATTCAGTTTGCCGCCTTCGGCCGGCGGGAACAACAATGGAGGCAACAATGCAGGCAACGCAGTGAGCCAAATGTAAATGTTGGGGCAGGGCGCGGGATGGGGCAACTGTTATGGGTGCAACTTCAGGTTCAGCGCGAGACGAGTGGCAACAATTGCAAACAGCAAAAAGCATTTTGTGCCGTAATAACTTTAATGAAAGTGTTGGCAGTAATCGCACACTGTGCGCGACTTTCCCCGCTCCCATTTTCCGCCCAGCCCGCAAGTTGGTGCGTGGAAATGTGAAAATGTGGAAATGTGGAAATTGGCGCTGCAACTGAAGCTGCTAATGCGCACGTGTCGGATTGACGAGTCTTTTAATTAATTTAAATTGCATAATTTAAGCACTTTAAGCTCGACAGAGAGCTGCCAAAGAGCAGTCCCCGCAGTTGGCCAAAAGACAATGGATGCTCATCAGCGCAGATCCTCTGTCTAGCCCCCGATTCCTGGACACTCCACTCCTGGCCACTCCACCCACCGGTCAATTCTCGGTTACATGCATGACTGGGCCGGAAATGAAGCTTTAACGACTTTGGCCGGGCTGCCAAAGTGAACACAACTTCCGCTGGCAGGCCCCGTCTGTTTCCAGTGTAATCAGCGAAAGTCCGCAGAACGGTGGCGAGATCTCGTCGAGAAATAAATTTGCTTAAAGCAATCGAACTGGGCTCACCAATCCCAACGTTGCTTAATATTACTGAACTAAAGTGAAAGCTTAGATAGTTTAAATATGAAATAATCCGTAAATATCCTTGACACCTTTCCCATTGTCTGCACCCTTGAACAAATATTGTTTTAATTGCCTGATGTGATTTATAACTTAATAATAAGTTCCTAATGCTCTGGTCACACAAACCGTATTCAAACCGAAAATCCATTTTGTCAACAGCAGCCGTTTGAATGGAAAATGCAAGTTTCCATTCGGGAAACTTCCTCGTTTATCCCACTGCACACGCACACTGCGAAAGTGGCAGCTAAATCAAAGATATTTCAATTACGCCACCCCTTCATCAGGCGAATAAATCAAAGTCAGTTGTAAATTTGACACTCTGTGACCGCTGTTCCCGCACTTATTAGACCTGCTTTGTGGCAAAAGTGGCTCTGTGGCACAGAAACAGAAATAGAAATGGAAAATGTACGCCGATGCTGATGCGGCTCCTTACAATCAATTCCAATGATAATAAATTCAATTTTTGCTGCGCACGCGACTCCGACGGACTAAATTGAAACGTTCCACACGTACGCCTAAAACTATCACTAGCCAAGTGTGACTATGACTATGGATTAGTAGTCGGCAGCAGGAGGAGGAGCAGGATGAGGAGCAGGAAGTGCGATGCACTCTACGTCTATGCCCGTCTCTTTCGCAGCCCATCGCTCCGTCCCTCTCCCTCTCCCTGCGCCCGTCCAGGCTGTCTGCTTCACACTTTTGTATGGCCTGCTAAACACAATCCTCGTTGCGGTGTCGAAGGCAAAACTTTTGCTTTTTCCGTTACAAAAAGTTTTTCTTTAGAAAATTGTTCGCCTTTGTATTGGATCAGCGGCAGTGGAAGAAGAAGCAGGGGCGATAGCAGCTGCGGTGGGAAAAGTGCACTGCAAAAAAATCCATAGCTAAGCTATGATGCGACTATCACTTTAGTCAATGAAATGCACATAGTTTTCAAAGCTCTGAAGTTTGGTTTTATACATTTAAAGGTGTGTTTACCCAACTTTCCCCTTTGAAATCTGCACAAATGTGGGAAATGTCAAAATTGAATGATTTAGTTATTTAAAGTAGCTCTAGTTTCCTATCCAATATGCATGTCAATCTAACTAAATATTTCTCCCAGTGTGCTGGTAACATCAGCGTCGTCGGCGACGTCAGCACGTGTGGTTTGTGGTGGTTCCGCCGACTGGACCGCCGCCCATCAACACTTGGCCTGCTCATGAGCCCTGAAACGTGTTTGACATCGCCGAGTAGTTCCCACTCTTTGCGAGACGGCTCTTAGTGCTCGCAGATCCCAGATCCCAGGTCCCAGATCCCACAGGTCAATGGCTAAACTAACCTCAATTATTTGTCATTCAATATGATTATGGCCGAGAATCTGGCGCTGACTGCGATTGCGAATGGCGAATTGCGTTGCGGCTTGCATATTGAATATGGCTAAGAAGGATGGCAGGAATTTCAGCTGCGGGCCTTTCGCCTTTACCCCAAACTTCTTGGCTCGTGGATAACCCTAACAATAGCCTTGGCACAAAGACATAGAAAGCAAACTTGGCCATTGTGCTGGGCAAACATGCTTAATTATTCCATTAAAGTAATATTGCCTGCTTGCTACCTGGCTACCTGGCTGCATGCTGCATCCCTTTTCATTTCCATTTTTTAGCGCTGCCCGAACGCTGCTCGTTCTTTCGGTTCCGCTTTCTGTCTCCGAGCTTGTTCATTGCTTTTGTGGCTTTGCTGTTGCGGAGTTGGCGCTTTGGAACTCACTAAAGTTCAATTAAAACTTAGTCAGCTGCTCGTCTGGTTTTGATCCCGACGATGACGATGGCAATGGCAATGGCGATAGTGCAACCAACTCCGATTTGCCGCCCTGTGCGAGTGCATTGACCATTAAATGAATTTTAATGTCTGCCCTCATTGGCTTCTGATGCGACTGTCGCCTGGTCCCCCACTACTTTGCCTCCGTGTCTCCCGGAAAATCTCCATCCCCCCTTGGGAAAGTTTTCACCTTCTTTTTGTGGCACGTGAGGATGTCGTCAGTCAGCTTGACGCGCCAACTGTCTTTCACGTGAAAAGCGGATGAAAGGAGGGTTGCCTGATGGCAAACTTTAAGCACAACTTAATCAACATCAATGCGAGAAAATTATGATTCGTTGTTGTCGTGTGTGAAATTATCGTTTCCCGTAGCCCAACTGCTGGAAAAGTTTGTCCTGCCAAATTCACATTATTCACAAAAGTGTATCTACAGCAACAGTCAGTTTCGAAATCGTAAATCGATTAGGAGGAATATTAAATGCATATCTTAACATATTTTAGCATAATCACATGGCAGTTTGCAAACTATAATTCAAACGCAAGGTCCCACGTTGGGCGCCATTAAATAAACTTTCGTGACATGACTCCACCATCTCCGCCATTTTGAATATGTATATGGAAAGTTTCTTTAGAGTATGCAATCTAATAGTCTTTTGGCTAAATTAGTTGGGGAACGTTGCCCAATTGAGTCGCCATATTGCGCTGTGGGACACTGTACATGTGTATGCTTATTAGTCATATTCGCATGGATTTGGCTTTGACAAAGTCGGAAAAAACGTGGTAGATGTCGCAGGATATAAACTTGCACGCAGACACAAGAGCACTACGGAGCCAAGCGGGCCAAAAAGCTTAAGCCAACAACTTCCATAAGTAGATCCACACAACTTTCCCAGCATCTCAAGTCGTAGAAGAGTGTGTGTGTGTGGGTGTGTGTGTGTGTGTGTGTGCTGGTGTCTAAGTGCTGGGTAAGGAGCTACAATTTTGACAGCCATTAATGCGAAGCCATCATTAAAACTGCAGGAGATACTCGCTCACCGTGAAGTTGGGAGTGATGCAGCCGAATTTGATGGGTTTTGATTCATTAGAAAATCACTTCCCGACATTTAATATGCAAATCAGCGTACAGTGATGCGGATGAAGATGGGAATGGGGATGGGAATGGGGATGGGGATGGGGAAGGCTTAGTGTCGCTCGTCCGCATTTCTAATGCTGCTCTTTCGACTTGCGCGCATAATTTTCTAATTAAGTTTTCCTTTGCAGCTGCATCTCCACTTTCCCACTTTCCCACTTTGTGCTTTTCCTGTTGCTGCTTTTGTTGCTGCAATGACTTTTAAGTAGCTTGCCGGGATTAACTGGAAGTCAAGTGCAGGCAGCCGAGTGGAGAGTCTCAGTCGCAGTCTTAGTCTCGGTTCCAGTGTCTCAGCGCCGTGCAAATGTCGTGAATAATTTCTATAAATTTTTTTGCCCGCTCCAAAAGCTCCTTTTTTTTGTCTTCGGTGTCTGCGCCTTTTGCACTTTTAACAAGATTTTAATTTGAGCTCATTATGTTAAGCTCTGTTCAAAGAGAAGAAACTTGGACCTGACTGCGGGCACTCAACTATTCCGTATACACATCCGTGAAATAGAAAATCCCGGCCTTCACATGCCACACCACTGCCATGATGTTGAAGCGATAAGTTGCCGATTGATGCTTCTGACAGCTGGAAAGCCACGTCGACAGTGGGCGTGTCCATCACCGCCTGCACTTTACGCATAGCTTTATAGATTTTTCCTGGAACTGCCGTAGATACTGCCGTTGATACTGCCGTAGATACTGCCATACTTTTTCGGAACGTCCGCACTCATTAATTGCAAACCGTTTGTGAAATGTTCACAGCTCTCATTGCAGCTCGTTGGCTGCGTTTTTGCGGCTCTAACGAATTCATTTCATTTCCGCTGCATTCATTTGCACGACGTGCGAAAGAGATTCCAAGTGGGAGGATGGTGCGGTCGCCATTTCATTGCATTGCGGCCACAAGTCCTGGCCAGAAACCGAGCCAGTATAAGGACCATTCCCGTCCTCCGTCCCGTGCCCGTTCCCGTGCCCGGATCCTGTGCCACTGCCACTGCCACATTGTGCACGCGAACTTGAGCGTTGATGATGACATTCCCGAACGCAAAGTCCACATAGCAGCGAGTGTCCGATTTGGAAGGTGCACTGGGAGAAACAGGCCATCGCTGTAGCAGCACATCCCTAGTCAAGTACAAACTTAACTTCATTCTTGGCGAGATTCATAGAAGTCTTAAAAAGCTGAGTTTAAATTCATTTCAGTTCCATTCCTTCAGTAAGAATAGAAAAAGCTATATATTGTAGTTTGCCGAAATAAAATATCTGTAACCTTTAGGAATAAGAAATAGGTTCAGATGTCGAGTAGCTTGTTTCTCGCAGTGCATTTTGCTCTCTGTCCTCGCTGCTCTGGGCATTTCCGTGTGCCGTTCCATTTCGCTGCGCGTTGTTAACCAAGCAACTTCCGAGGGTAATTAATTCGAGTACTCCAGCGTTCGTCCTGCCACGCCCCCCTAACCGTCCGTGCCGCCTACCGCCCACCGCCCACCGCCCACTTTCCACCGCCCACCACCCACTTGCAGCAACGTTCGTTGTCTGTTTTAAACGACTTACAACTCGGATTACAATTAGACAAGCTGTTCGTTCGCTTGTTCTGTTTGCGCAAATAGTTGCCGCTGCTTCTTGCTCCGCTTTTTGTGCAGTCTTCACCACAAAATTTGCATGTTACATTGTCCCATACAAGGCGAAAAAGTGGGAAATGCGGAAAGTCGGAAAAGCCCGCGGGGAGTGGGTGGATTTTCGCATTTATTTGCGCTGCCCTGCGCAGCACAGCGGTTTCGTTCTGCAAAATTTAGCTAAAATATTCACACTCACTTTTCGCATTTCCTTCGCTCGCGCGCTTTCTTTTTCAACTAATTGCCATCTCTGGACCCCCCACATCCCCCACACAGCCCGTAGAAATATGCCAACAATCAAAAGCAAATCACAACACATCAAACTTCCCGCATTATGTGAAATGAGTGTAAACAAAAAGCAAACAGCAAAAAAACAAAAAACAAAGAAAACGAAAAAGTTCGTCCACGCAAATCTCATCAAAATTTCCGGAGCGGCGGGTAAATCATAAAAATATATTACCCACTTTAAAGCTAGCCGGCACTTCATCAACGCAGATTCGGTCCTTAAAAGACAAACATGTAACTAAACACCGAAATCACGAAAACTGAGCCGTGGGCACAGGACGCACGAAATGTCAAATTATAGGGACTACAAAAACTTTAAGTCGTGCACAGTAAGAAAAGATAGGACCAAATATAGCAAAGGCTACGAGTTACATAGTGCACTCTTTGCTATGGCTGTGAAGGGAAAACTGCGTAGTGACGAAGCATACCGCTCGTACTTACAGATTTAAAAAGAAATTCTTTTAGATAAACAATAAATCTAGGTTCAAACAGTAATTGATACATTCACCATTCCAATGGGATGGTATAACAAATGCTACGGATTAGATAGTGCACTCTTTTCTATGGCTGTGAATGGAAAACTGCGTAGTGACGAAGCATTACCGCACGTATTTACTGTTTTAAAAAGAAATTCTTTTAGATAAACAATAAATCTAGGTTCAAACAGTAATTGAATACATTCACCATTCCATGAATTTACTTAGATAACATAATGTAGGTTCAAACAGAAATTGAATACATTCACCAATTTAATAGGTTGTAACAAAACAACTTCGACAGTGTATATTCCTTTGTTCTATCTGCCCTGCTCAGGTTTACGGGGTCTGGACACAGGCTGTCATAAAAAATGGCCCTGAGTATTAGTTTTGTGTGACATTTGCTCAGAGTGGCTTGCTCCTTTCCCCCACTTTCCTCCCTCCTTTCCCCCGCCTTTCCCCCAGTGGCAGCACTTCTTATCGGAAGGACCAAGCAGCTTCCACTTTCGGTCCCCCAGCTCGACTGTCAGCGGGACACAGCTGAGGTATTTTGCTGCTCGTTGTGGCGCAATCTACGCTCCTGGCCACCCACCCACCCTCCTCTAATGACAACACAAAAATCAACAGTACGAGTATTGCAAAAGGTGGACGCTGCGAATCTAAAATGCAAATCCGCTTTTTATTTCATGCAATTATTCTTGGCCATTGTTTTTGTTGTCGTTCATCTTCGCCGCGAGTGCTTAGAGACATAAAACAAAAAAAAACAGAAAGCGAGTGGAAACTTTATGGTTTTGCCGAGTGACTACTGAGATACTCTGGAAAATATTCATAAATGTCTGCTGATTTCAGATTATTCACTGTGGTCTGTTTAAGTAGGTTATGTACAGGTACCAGTTTGTTACAAATATTCAAGTTGCATTTAACACTTAAACTGATGCTTCTCTAAACCTATATGAATCTGAATTAATTGCAATTGCAATTACAAGAATATGGAATCAAGCTTACTATCTGCAAATGAATTGTAATAATATTCTACTGCAGAACTTCGCACATAATAAATACAATATTTTCCTGAATTTCCTAACTCCAAATAAAATAGATTCTGTGGTCATTTGTCTGTTGTTCGTGCGTTTCGTCAGTTAAATTGCCAGACGCAAAAAGGTGCGTTTCGTTAGTTCTTTTTTGAGGACGCTGATCCTGGTATGCTAGTCCTGGTATCCTGGTCGTGGCATCCTGGGTCCTGGGAAGCATTCATCATCTGGGCCGCTGACGTTTGCCAAATGTCAAAGTGTTTTGTGTTCAGTTGTCGGCGAAACTTGACTGCTGATTGACAGCGCGAAATGTTGGCGCATGTGTTGCAACTCGAATGCCAGCGAGTGACTTTCGGAATGTTATGTTAATGAGTTATTGTCTTCAAGTGGCAAAGTGCAGCAAGCTGCAGTTGCTGACTGCTTCTGCAGGCCGAACAGTCAGTTCCGCCCCCCACAGTCACCCGATTTTTCCCCGCAACCGACACAGTGTGTAATGAAAAAACAATTTTGAGAATTTGCCAGCATGCTGGCAAAGCAAACAAGAGGCGACATCACTTGTCATAACATTTGCGACCCGGACGTGCCACCTCCACCTCCATGGCCATCGCCATCGCCATCCGCATCCAGATCTCCATCGCCATCCCCATCCCCAGCAGCTCCTTGTGTTTTGTATATTCTGTATGTTTTTAGTCATTTACCAGACCCGGGCTGCATCGAGTCCTTTTCAATTACCACCAAAGCGTGCAGGCACACTGAGAGAAATGGAACTTCAACAGAGGCTCAAAGAAATCGGCTCAATATTATTACTTTCAAATCGAGAGTGAGTAACCTATTGCAGTATATAGTAAAGGTTTGTAAAAGCAGCTTGGTATTTCGCTCAGTGCGCACACGTATATTTATATTTGTCATTGTTATCAAATCGGACAGTTAATTGCTTTTGTGTGTGCTCAGACAATGGGCCACAGCAGTTTTAATTGTTGCCATATTTTTGCAACAGCTTTAAGTTGAGGGCCTCCAATCAACGCAGGGCAGGATCGGGGGAGGAGGAGGGACCTGTGCCCCACAACCAGAATCCAGAATCCAGCCAGGCAATTTTCTTTCGCTACTCCATGCTGGGCATTGTGATTAATCAATAGGCGAGCCCCTTGGCTAGGTGGGGTCCCTTCAGAGGGTCTGCGATTTGGGTGGCTCTTGGGGAGTACACATCCGTGGGTTTGGGTTGATTAAATAGGCGCGTTAGAACGCCTGTCACACACACACACACACACACACACACACACACACACGCAGAGCATTGCATGTGTTATGTAATCAATGAATCAAATGATTTGATTTATGATTGCTTTTGATTTGCTCCACTCACAACCACAACTTCCCGCTGCTAAATGAATTATGTGCGTAACTGCGGATAAGAAATGCGGCCTCCTTGGGTTAATGATAAGATTTTGATAAATAGTCGGGCCCACGCAGTGCCAATCATATACATTTTAAACTACACAGAAAACAAATCAACTTTGCTTAAACATATACATAAATTAAAGGCTAAGAAGGGTAAACTTTTGATTTATAAACTGTGAGATTAAACAAGTTAACCCATGGAAACATGAAACAAAATTTAATTTATGGCTAATTTAAAACACTTTCTTTAACTTTGGTTGAAAATGTTTGACTTTGTTGCAGAACTTTCATTTAAACAAACACCTGGCGGCGAATGAGCATCAAATCACGGAATGATAAGTACGAAATGATTGACTGCCTGATTGGATGAGCGGAATTAGAAGCTGATTGAAAATTCTGATGGGTCAAGGTTGCTGAATTATTTCCGTTTCGTTTCCCTTTCGTTTTCCATTTTTCGAGTTCTATAAGAGCCCACGCCCCTTGTGGAAAGCTGTTTATTTGCTCGTCTGCGTCTGGGTCTGCATTTCGGTGACATTTTCGCCATTAGCCAAATGTCAATGTTCGTCGGCGAGTGGTAAGCACTTATAATAGATGGGACATCCAGTCGGTTACCAGCGGCGACAACAAATGGGGCCCACGGCTCATGGATTCTGGATCCTGAATGCTGGATGCTGGATACTGGCTATGGGTTCCTGGCTGTTGTCAACTGTCAACTGGAGGATTGCGTGGAGTGCAGACGCGGATGCTGATGCTGATGCGGATGCGGATGGGCGATAAAAGAATGCCACTAAGGCCATTTGATTGCCGCCCCCAAACAACTGCAGTCGTCTGCCAGATCCTGACAGCGAAATCTTCTCAGGGATAATTTGAATAATTTCACTGACCCCAGCCAATCACCCAGCCCAATGCCCAGACCAAGACCCAGTCCCATACCCAGACCTAGAGCAGCTCCCTCCATGCGCGGCTGACAAATGGCTTTTAAATCACCTGTCCAGACTTGAGTTAAGAGTTCAGCGTTCAGCGTTCCGTTCGCCGCCCCCGCGCTCTGCAGATTTTCTTTTTGCATACTTAAGACACTTGGCGTTGACTTGCAATTCGCTGCAAGTGGAATGGATGAGCCCTGCCATTTCCACTTCACTTCAGAACCGCCACCGCCATCCGCTATTTATGGCACGCACGTCTGCCAGCGGGACAACGCGGCGTATGCGTAACCGCAATGAAAGGCCGTGCGCTGTATCCAACTATGAACATGTACACAGGAAAAAATACATCAAAAATTACTCAAGGGAGTAACTGAATATTTGGTTGTTGTCTTTAGAGTTTTTGACCTGATAAGTGTTGTTTACAATTACTTGAAAGGATCAAGCATATATGCTTGACTGGCTTATTGAAACTTTGATTAGGTGAACACAATATTATTAGTCATATATATTGAAAACTACATTGCCATTACCCTAATTAATTGTTACAGATTAAGGTGCACATATTCTAGTGAGGTTTTTCTTTCGGTGCCGCTTTAGTTCGGCCGCAGTTGCAGCTCATCAGGAGTTTTGCCTGGATGACGGCTTATTATCAGCAACGGCAGCACTTTGCACGGCCCGCAGCACATGGAAATTGTGGGGGACGCGGGGTGAAGTCGAGTGGAGTGGAGTGAAGTGGACTGTACAGGAGGGGAGAGGAGAGGTGGTGAGGTGAGGTGAGGAGGATGCGGTGCTGGCCAGAGGAATGCATGCACTTTTGTGATGGATTAACCGGCGCTTAAGCTGCAGTCGAGCGATAAGTGCCGCTCATGGCAGGCCATTTTGTGTGATGCCGCTCCCTTTCCGAATCACCTGCCCCGAAATGGCACGCCTGCCGCACCTGCCACACCTGCCACACCTGCCGCACCTGCCACACTTGCCACACGGCCACCTGCCGCGATGGGCAAATGGAGGTGAGCAACTGTAACGGAAGCTGGCAATGAGAGTCGTTTTAAAATTGAAATGTAATTTCCTGCAGCATGTGGCACGGGCGGCAATAGACACTCACGACTCAGGACGCAGGACTCTGGATGCAGGACGCAGGACTCAGGACGCAGGTCGAAGGACTCGGGTCCTGGGAAATGGTAATACCATCACGAACCTACAGGACACAGCTCATGTGAATATGATTCGCGAAGGAGTAAAACTACATTCGAATGGCAGGCACGTAAGTCAAAGTCAGGGATACCCATAAATAAGTTAGTTTCAGCCCCAGCAGGGATGCTCCCTATTTCCCCATTTCCCTATTTCGCAGGGGCGGTCAGAGGGCGTGGCTTGCAGAACAGTTAGCTGATTAACTTCGCCAGAGTCGATGGCAAAGGATGTCCCATAGACGTCATGCATATTGATCTAGGTGCCTTTCCTGGGTTCGTAAAGGGGCGGAATATAAAATAATATAAAGTTCAAAATATGTGAGCAACTATTTAACTAGGCTTTCGTTAAGAGCAATTAAAGGAACCGACTTAAGGCGGAGTTGGTGTGCAGTTTCGATAACAGGCTTAAGCTTAGGCTATTCCAGGCCACTTTCTAGCTTATTAACGGACAATATCCTTTAGAATTGGAATAGTAGAAGATATTGGCCCCATTGTTGGGCCTTATAACTTGAGTTAACCCAATTTTACACATGGTCAAGTGATTGATTCATAATGGAGATCCGCTTACCCCTATTGTTGCAACTATTAAATGGATTGCATGCCCCATTGTGAGGCAATTGCCTTCATGCCTCCCTACATGCGATACGGGGCTTGTTTGGATGATAGTAGTGCTCCAATGGACCACCCACCACACACCACCCACCACCTACCCCACTCATCATTCAACAAGGATGCTTAATACATTTTGTGACCTCCGGCACTTGCCGCTTGTTGTTGCATGTGGATGCGTTTGATTGGTTTTAAATTACATTCCGAAATCGTTCTAGCTACGAAATTATTGCAAGAGCCCCATTGCAATGCCCTGCAATATTCATATTCAAATTAATTATGCGCAGAAAAAGCGAGGTCAGTTTTTTGCCATAGATTATGTATCTGCGCATTTGTGGCCATTAGATATTGGCATTTCGAGTAAATCAAACACGAGCGTATGCATAGCAATTAAATTAATTGCTTTATATATGTGTGTGCATGTGTATGTGTATGTGTATGTGTATGTGTATGCACTGGTCAAGTGCTGGCGATTCGATATGGAATTCCACATTTATTTGCAATTATTCATGGCCCTGGCCTGCAATCGAATTAATCTCGTTGTGCCCAGTTTCGGCAATTTGATTATGGCGACTGTGACATTTTGCATTAGCATTTGACGGAGCTGACATGGCCAGAAACAGCTCTCTACTACCAGCACTTTCCCCAGGGTCCTGCCAAAGTTTGTGCAGCTGCACTTCCGCTGCGCTGACGGAAGAGCTCCAACTCCAGCGCCAGCTCCAGCTCCAACTTCGGTTCCATTGGGGCAAAAATCGGGGGAAAGATAAACATTTGTGCCACGCCGGCTGCTGCTACTGTTGTTCCCGCTCCCGCAATGGTCATCAATAGCAGACGACGGTGCCGCACTCACAACCAGAATCAGCATCGACATCAGCATCAGAATCAGAAACAGATTCACAACCAGAATCGCATCGCGTTGCACGACAATCATCGATGAATTGGACGGGCAAAGTTTTCGTTTCCCAACCGGACGAGCGACTCCATCTCCTGCGATTCAGATTCCGATTCCGATTCCGATTCCTGTTCCTATTCCGATGCTCCAGCTCGGACTTTGGCTGCTTTCTGTTTCAGCTGCTGTTCCACCCACTGCTCCTCCTGCCACTGCTCCCCCTGCTCCTGATGCTCCTCCGATTCTTCGGCGAAGTTCACTACAGTTGAGAAATTACTTATTTTTCAATTGTTGGCCCTCTGCTGGCCGGAATGGCATTTGGCATTGTTGTAGCCGCGCCGGCATTGCCGTGCAATCTTGATTACTGTCAGTGGCAGCAGTTGTATTTAAAATTGGCTAACAAGTTGGCTTCCCTGGCCGGCAAAAGAATCCCGGCGATGCTCGTTTGCTGCCGCTTTTCTCTACTCTCACGGGGGGCAAGCATATTTCTGTTGTCCTTTTTAGCGGTCCTGCAGGACCGCTTTAAGCTCGGATTGCACTTAACAGATATTTTCCTCGTCAAATATGGTATTCTTTTTTGTTGCGCTTAGTTGAACTAACAGTTCAGTTCAAAAATGATATATTTTAATAATTGCAACAATGCTATGCAACCAATTGTTAATTTTTCCGATGTTTCATACGCTATATTATTAAATATCAACACGTGAAAGAGTATTTAAAACCAGGCTCAGCTGCTCACATTTCCCAAGCTACTTTTCATTTGGTTTTGGGCAGCCGCCGTTTCTTTGTTGCCTTTTCCCCACTTTCCCTATTCCTTCTGCTCCACCCGCACCCATTCACCCAACCTCCCACTCCCAATTGCGAATTTTCGCAATGATCTGTCCGCGACGGCCATGTTGCCATTTATTTTGCACCCCAAAATCTCCCCATCGCACAAATGTTTGCATGCGCCTGCTGTTTTAATACCCGCTAGTTGAAGGGAAATAGGGTATACCAGATTCGTTAAAAAGTATGTAACAGGGAGAAATTCGCGTTTCCGGCCGAACAATATATAAATAAGTATATTATTGATCAGAGTCTCTCCTCGAAACGATCTGGCCATGTCAGTTTGAACGCCTTGATCTCAGAACCTATAAAAGCTAGAAAATTAAGATTAAGCTAGGCGATTCCAAAGGCATAGACGCAGAGCAAAGGTTGCCACAGAGAACATATCATAGTTAAGCAAGTGGTTGAACCCTTGTGGCAGCCCAAAGAGGGCCGGTGTCCGTAGTGTCCGTGGTGTCCGTAGTGTCCGTTGTGTCTGTTGTGTCCGTTATGTCCGCGGTGTTCGTGGTGTCCGCGCATTCTGGATGTCGGGATGCCGAGTCTGATATGCCAAAAATAAGATGATGACACGCTCACAATTTTGAAATTGATTAGATTATTTTTAGTTAAATGTTTTTTTTGGCCCATTTCTATATAAATTTGTAAATATCTTCTAAAAACTCCCATTGCCTGAGTAACGGGTATCTGGTAGGCGAGGAAGTCGAGTGCAGTGCTGTATCTTGTATTTCGAGTTCATTGTGTACATTTGTTTGGCAACAATTTGATGTTCATTGGGATACTGTCCATTATGGCGTGATTGCCTGCGGGCCATCACCATCAATATACGTGCAGCCCCCTCCCGCAATTAGGGCTTAATGAAATGGCCAACGAAGTAAACGTTTTTCTTGTCGCGGATGGCAAAAACGAAGGGGCGGTCGGCCTTGAAGACCTTGCGATCGGGATTCTTCTTCACGACTTTGGGCTGGACATCTAATTGAAATTCAAATATATCAGATGTAAAATAGAAGACGGCATTTTAGTTGGCTCACCTGATTCCGGTGCTACCTCGCACCCAAATTCCGTAACATTCAGAAATACTTTGTGTCTGGCTTCCGAAATCCTTTGTGGTGATTTCTTTTCAAAAACGCCACTCAAATTTGCTTGTCCGGCCTCAAAGACACTATTAATACCCATCTTAAATATAGAATAGTTAGAGGTGTATTTCAAAGTAATTACAAAGTGACCCACCTTTTGTAGTGGAACCTTGAGATCAACAGAGCTCTCGATCCTGAATTTCGGAATGGTGACATCCACTTCCTTCATCAGACTCCTGGCGGCCACCTCGTTCATATCCAGTTCAGCAAGTTTTTCCTCCAATTTGGCCAAGCCATCGATGGCCGTCGGCAAAATAAACATCATGGTCATGTTGGACCTCTCGAAGGGCAACTGCAGGATCTGCGACTTGAGCTTCTTGGACTCGCCATAGCGAAACTGACCAATCTGCCTCATCATGGGGAGTTCCATCCGCTGGCGAGGATTGATCCAGAAGTCTTCGACCTTGGTAAGTTGCAGGGGGAATATCTTGTCCCATTTGGCTCGAAAGAACAGGGAGTTCACAAGGATTACACTGGCATCGGGATTGAAGACATCGGGCGTAAACAGGTTTCTTACAGTGTAAAACGTTTGCTTTTCCAGCCACTTGTTAACTTTTTTGACAGAATCCTCCGGGTTCAAGTAGTTAAGAGCATCGGCCTCTGCATTGAAGAACTCCAAGGCCATGCTATTGAAGTCAGTCCGAATTTTCTCCTCTTCATTGACGTACAACCGGGTGACCAATCGCAGGGCTACTCCTCTTTTCGCACAGGAGCACTCGTCGCTCCAGGACTCCGCGTGTTGTTTGGCGACTTCCGACTTATTGGACACACCCAGGATCAACTTGGAGCGCAGCTCATCTGCACTCTTCCCGCCGGCCCCCATGAAAACCAAGGTCATGGCACTACGGGCAGCAGCCGGAGATACCATCATGTTCACGGGCGGCACCTCATCGTTGAGGGCACGGAACAGATTCCGGGCGAAGACAATGGGACTGGCACTCAGCGATGGTGCCGTAGTGCCCCCGGAGGCCATCGGGATCAGCCAGATGATGAGAAATACTGGGTAAAGCAGGCAAAGGCACTTGTAATTTTAAAGAAATACTACAAACTCGGGGCTACGAAATAACTTACCCCATTCGCTTGGCATGTTGCGATCCAACTAAAGCTCATCGATGCTCTGTAAAGAACTGAACAATGGGTTTGAGGAGATGAGTCACCAACTTGTTCGAGATTATCTCTAGAGATTCAGTCGCATCCAAACCGGTTGCCTTAGGTCAGCATTATCAATATCATTAAGAAAGCCCTTCAGAATCTCACGATGTTCATGAATCGTGAACAAATAAAAGTGAATAAGCTATTAAGTTTATTTCAATGTCTTTAGGGTTATTTATTGTACATATTCTGTAGAGCAATTGTGCTAAACTTTAATTTAAGCACTCTGCTGGTGGAGTGAAACAGTTTGTTTTGGATATCAGTAATACGGTTATGGAATTGTTTATTGTTGGCTGTGGACGCTGTCATTGATGTCAATAGCTTTTGTTATTTCGTTATTGTTTAGCTAGTTTTGTTTTGCCGAATCGCATCGCTGCCAATTTTTTATCTCGACTAACAAATATTTTCGCAGCCCTCGAGATGAGGGAGCAGAATTGGACGGTGGAAAATCGGCGGGAAATAGGGGGAAATCGAGGGAAATGCAGTGGGGCTTGGCATTGTTATTTGCATGCCACGACAGCAAGTCAATAATGTCAATGTATTGGCAGTTGGCTTGGCGGTTCACCCAGCGGCCATCTCTTTCTATTGGCAGCTGTGTGTGCTTAGCCCTCTCTCCCTCTCTTTCTAATAACCCAACTCTATCCCCTTCTTTGTCTGCTTATGTGTGAGTGGGTGGGTGTATGTGCCTCTGTTGATGCTGGAGTGACTTAAATGATGTCTACACATTCCTAGTTGTCAGTGAATGTGAATGTGAATGCGAATGGCGCCCTCCCTTTTGTGCCCACTCTACCCATCTCTCTCGGCATTGTTCTACCCGTCTCTTTCGCATAAAGAGACTGCAGGTATGCATTGCTGTGCACAGATTTCGCGCCTGATTGCTCTGCTTATGCGCCTGATGCGTTTTGTATTTATATTTCAATTTCATTTCGTTCACCTTTTGACGTCACGCTTTCTACATGTCTAGGCACCTGATTTCTGTGTGTGTGTATGTGTGTGTGTGTAACTGTATCTGTGTGTCACGGCTGTCCCTGTGTAAGTATGTGTGTGCATTTCATTCAATCATGCATTTGTTCATGCACTCGGCTGGCGCAAATGAACAAATTTCACGTCTGATTGAGCCATTTAAGTGCGACGACTCGCCTGACTAATCGACCCCCATTACCCATTACCCATTCGCCATTTCCCATTTCCCACTCCCCAATTTCCATTTCCATATTCCTCTGCCCATTTTCCATTTCCCCAATAGCGAGCAATTTCAATGGATTTTCAAATGCGTTTAATTTGCAATATTTTGATCGCATTATGATGAGCCGAAACTTTTAGCCATAATGCAATTATAATTGAATTCTTTTGTCTTTGGCGAAGCAAGGCAACTTCTCTCTGCTCAAGTGCGAATTCGCTAGGGTATCACATTCAAATCGCGCACTAATTGCATTTTCATCAAGTAGCAAGTACCAAGTGGCAAGTAGCAGCAAGTGGCAAGTACCCAAAGCGCCCCAAGGTAGGCAACATATTCGACATGGCTTCGAAATTTTCTGTATTATGCGGCTTTGATGGCTTAGGCATTGCCAGCGAAATGAAACAATTCGCCAAGCGGCAAGAGGCAAGTGGCAAGAGGCATGAGGCAAGAGGCAAGAGGCAATAGGCAACCAGGCGGCGGGATGATTTTCCCGGAAGCGGGGTGGGGGTTTTTCGCAGCAACAGCAGTTGCTGCATTGGAAACTCACACAAATTTTCTCGGCTGCCCCCTTCAGGCTATCATTTTCGATTGCGAAAGTTTCTGTGTGCTGTGTTGCGGTTGCCGCGCATCGAGAAGTACTCAGCCAACTAGTTTGCGGCTCAGAAAATCCCACTCGACCCGTCCCCAAAACCTCTTTCGAGTTCCTTAGAGCGGACCGCAATAAATACGAAATGTTCGCTAGAATATTGAGCAGCAGCAGCAGCAGCAGCAGATGCGAAAACCGACAATGGCGAGTTGATTGGCTCGACTATGTAGGGAATTAACCTTTTTAAGCCCGGTTCTTAGCATATGGGTATATGTATATGGTAATTCGATTTGATGGCCAAATCAATGTTGCAAGGCGAATGTAAGTGATACAGAAACTGGGTCTCATTCACTACCGTATTCTATTTGCCCAATTCTCAATCGCTCTGGCCATCCGATGTGTGACTTTGCAGCTTTGTCCATTTGATTTGTGGTCCATTTTGCAGTTGAAATCAAACAGCAGGCGGAATCTGGAAAACAGTAAACAACCGACTGAGCGGCAGAGTGGGTCGAAAGCTGTAAGCTTCGACAGCAAACTGCATCTGCCAAATGCAAACTGCCATCCACCATCGACAATCGGCAATCGACAAATGTGTTGCAACACGTTGTCACGCATACGCACCGTTGCACAGTTGCACCAGTGGAGGGAGAGAACAAGACGCACATTGGGCTCAATAATTAATTGTTGTGCCACACTTGTGCTGCAATTGAAATTTCGCCTCGAACACCGATACCGAGACACCTGTGCACACATCTATTTATTTATTAATTAAATCATTCATTGTGCAATCAAACTTCTGGGAATTCTATTTGCTGAGCTCAGTCGTCGAGGTGAGTTTAAGTCTCTGAGCTATTGTCCCAGGCATTCATCATTTAATTAGTTGTACGGTTTGTGCGTGAATTGTCTGATTTGTGGTATATGATTTCAATAAATCAAGAGCAACAGTTTTGTGCCTCTTCCTACTGGGGTTTTGTGTGGAGTTTTGTGTGGGGCTTGCGATTGGTTTTCGGTTTTTGGTTTGGGTTAGGAGCTGTCTGAGCTGAATTCAATTGATTTTCCTCTATTTTCACAGAGTTTGCTCATTCTATTCCCGTGGTTTTTTCCCCATTGGACTGCTGATTTTTGTTTATATTTTTTCGACATTTTCACAATTTTTTTTTCAGCATTGCTTTGCTCTTGTTGGCTCTACTAGTGTTTCCGCTCCTCTCGTGAGTTCTCTTTTTTATTTCTGTCGAGGCAAAATTGTTTGTATTTGTTTAGGCTTATGGCCAAGACGATAAAAACGTCTCAAGCGCAGACAAATGCCCAGATAAAACAAGTGAATGCCGCTGACTTGGCGCAATCGAAGTTCGGTTACTCTTCTGAAAACGAGACAAAATCGAGTTCAATCCTAAGGAGCTATTGTTACACGGAAGAATTTTGCTAAAAGACTCAGATTTTAGCTTCGCATTTCAGGGATAATGATCTAAAGCTCAAAGCCGAGGCTTAATGGAAATGCCTTTGCATTTTGATTTTAATAACGACGACTTTGTTTAATACGATATCGTTTATTTAATAACGATACTCCTAGTAAAAGCTTATCCTTTAACAGAGAATTTTATGAAAAAACAGTAAAACTGTAAATATATAGGTGCTTGCATTTTAAAAATCCTACCGACGTCTTAGAAGAGTATCGAATGGCACGTTGGCAAAACATTGAAAACACAATTTGATGTCTAAGCTTGACTCCGCCGTGGAGTGGGATCTACCTAGCTGTAGCTATAGCTATAGGTATTACCAACGACACACTGACATGTGTGTTAGTACTGCCAAGCACATGTGAGGAGCCACGTGGAGCGGCAAGGACATTTACAAATACATTTACAGATCCGCACGGAGAGAGTTTTGTAATAGACAGTGGAGAGGCTCTCCAGCAGTCACTTCTATAGACATTGGCTAAATTTAAACAGCACAAACACACACACACACACACACACACGCTCACACACACACACGGACATTGTTGAAGTGAAAAGCGAAGAGCTACATTTCCTGTGCCTTTCTTCGATTTGATTTTTCATTTCCGCTGCAAATGGTGACAAAGTTGGAAATCCCTCAAAGGTGAGTGGGCCGGGGAAAAAGGTGGCGAGAAGCCTGTGCTTGACTATTTGTATGTTGTGTTGATTTCTCGTGAAATATCAATACAAGCCAAGCAGCAGAGCAAACAGACCCGTTTCAGCTATGTGTACTATACCCGTAGAGCTGCAGGGGAAGGAGACCATACATCCAGGACTTCGTCCACTTGAGATTTCCAAGTTGCAGCCGCTGAAGTGAGTCGGCGAGAATTGTCCTTGGCTCCTAACTCCTGGCTCCTGACAGAGAGAAAAAATCACCTTCAGCGTGATATGGTTCAGTTCCAATACCCCTAACAATTAGTTACTTTTCCTGACTGAAACACCTAATAGATTATATTATTCATTTATTGCTTAAGTAAAAAGAAAAAAGGTGCTTTGCTTTAATAATTGTTCAAACCAAACTAAGCAAAGTGACACGATTAAAATTGTTATTATTATTAGCAGTTAAATCCCGTTTGCTTTATGGTCAGCTATTTTCAAAACGACACCTATAATTTTCTGCACTGTGGCGGAAATGCGAGGCTCCCGGCTTTTGTGGCCAGCAGGAAATTTAAACAAAGCCCAAACTGAATTTAGCACCTCAGCTGGCAGCTGCTGTGGTCTTTCATAAAATTTGGCTTCCAGCGACCAGGGACGGCACGGGAACCGTTGAGCAAAGGCCAAAGACCAGTGACCGCAGTGACCGGATCCGGAAACGGCTCCCGAATGGGTGGCGAGGTGAAAGGAGGGGAGGAGAGTGGAGGAGAGGGGAGGCCCATGGACATGGGTTCCACAAACAGTTCTGTCAACAGTGTCAATGACAATCATTAACACAAATCAATGGGATTAACAATATTTGGGTCCCAAACGCACGCACACACACGAAGGGGGAGGAGGGGGAAAGGTTGAGTTAAGGCAAACGCCATCATTCAACTTTTGCGACACCAACGCAAAATGCCAAAAGCGCTGCAACCGCAGACGTGGCCCAAACACTCACACCCCCACTCACACTCACACGCGCACTCACTCATCCTTACGCACACTCACACAAACACACACACACACACACACACACAAAGGCGTACAAATCAACATGACAGGCGCAGGACCTAATCCGAAAATAGTGCAAAGTGAAATGAATGCATGAGGAAGCAGGGGGCGAAGGATCGGCGGCGTGGGGATGCCATGTCGAAAAATGGTCAGCACTTAATTTCCTTCCCTCCAGGACTTGGACTTAGACGCCCCCGTAGTTTTCCTTTGTTATGCATGTGTGCATGTGTGTGTGCCGCAGGACGATTTTAAATGCCCCGCAGCCCCAAGAAATGAAAAGACACAACCGATTTGGGCGCTTTCTGCGCCTTGGCCAGTGACAACGCAGGACGATTTGCGACATGGCCACAGTTGTGCGGCCAAAAGCAACCTCGAAACAGGCCACCCCAAGATACCCCCTCTACCTCCCATACACTCGGGTTATATATACCGGTTCAATAACTATCCGCCGACAACCACGTCCTCAGCAGCTGCGTCCCAGCAGCAACTGACGGGGCTGGAACCGTAAATCCCAGCCGGATTGTCTCAAGGATTCTTAAAGATGCGATCAGAGCATGTGGACAAGGAGAACGTTTATTCAGGAGGAACTTAAAGGCTTTGGGAAACACACGAGCTTATTGTTTTATCATCCAGAGTTTACTTTGGAGTTTAGTTTAATAATATGACAATAATAGGGTATAACTTAAAGATATCTGCATGCTTAATCTCAACGTTCTAGTTTTAACAGTTCCCGAGACTAGAATATTACCTTGTTGATTTAGAACCATATTTAAGTCTTTAGAGATAAAAATGTGATTCTAGCTTCAAAATATCAACAGCAGGCACTCTTTGCCTCAAAATCAAACCATACCCGCACTTGATTAACTAGACGCCTTGAGTTTGGCTTGTATGATAATCTCCAAACGTTTTTCATGTTTTCCATTTCCCAAGCAAGGCTCTGGGTTATGGCCAAAAACCAACTAGTGAAGCGATCGATGGCAGTTATTAATGCAGTTGCCTTGACCAAAATTCCGGAGCAGTCCGACACTGAGTTCCTGCGGCCAATTCGATTGCCGGTAAGTGCAGTCTGGCTGGCAGCAAGGCTGGCAGTGGTAAAATGCTTTTAATTAATTTACTTAGCAGCCGGAATGTCAACGGCAGTTTCAGCAGCCGGAGACAAAAAATGGAAATCTGGTTGCAGAATGAAGTTGTTTGCAGTTTTCAGTTTGCAGTTTGCAGTTTACAGTTTGCAGTTTGCCGTTTCTCACCTTTGTGGGGCACGCACGAATGCTTCACTTAATTTTGTGGCCCATTCCTCGGCTGGTTTTCCCTTTTCCCGGGAAAACATGTCCTGCTTTTGGGCCCTGCATAATTCTCTGTCAATGGCAAACATGTGCCAAACTTTTGCACCGAAATTTGTTAACTGTCAAAATTTCGAGTGTCTCTGAAGGGTGAGTGTGTGTGTGTGTGTGTGAGTGGCAAATCAGGTGAATGCCACAAATTTTGCCGAGGAAATCTCCGTGCGTGTGTCTGTGTGTGCTTGCGTGTGTGTGTGTGTGTCAAGCAGGTGTTGGCATGCTTTTAACTTTTCAACTGTAAACTGTTTATGTGCATAGAGAATCTTGTTCCCTTTTTTAAATCTTCCAACGGGCAAAGTTTTTAACCCGGCACTTGACTGCCGCTGTATGTGTGTGTGTGTGTGTGTTTGCGTGTGTGCGATCCGCTCGGTGGCCATTAAATAAGTTTGGATTGTCATGGCAACTGCAATGGCAACATTGGCGCATAATTAAGAGCCCACCCAGTCCGTCTCCTTGGCCATTTGCCAACTAATTGATTTGTCCGAAAAGGCAAAGGATTTCGTGTTTTGTGTGTTTGCAGCTCCAAACCCAATGACAACGCACGTGCGCACAGCGGTACAGAGGAAAAAACAATCCAATTTGGCTGGAAGAGCCTGCAAAGTCTTTAAGCCAGTTCATTATACACACGGCATCGAGTACTCAAGTTAAGATTTATAATAACTTTGGCAATAATGTTTGGATAGGGCCATTCTTATTAAGGAGAAGTTCAGCTAAGATATGGTCACAGCTGACCATCACTCATTTTTCTCTCTGCAGGACTTCATTAGTGCCTTGTTCTCTTGCCGTGTCCAGTGCATGCTGATTTATTCATTAGTAAGCTGACTTCTTGCCCAGTCCCAAATTGACGGGGACCATGCGGCGTATGAGCGATCCGCAAGTGTTTTGCTTCAATTATTTAAACAAAACCCGAGACTCGGGACTCGAGCAGTGCATATGACAAGTGGAACTTCTTTTCGGTGCCACCTTTTCGTTCGTTTTGTTTAGACCTTGCCAGCTGCATGCTGTGCGCAAAATGCCAGGACGGAAGTCGCCAGGATGCAAAATCCGGAAATGTGGTTAACTGTAAATGCTGGACGCGACACCAAGTGCAGAAATGCGGGGCAGAGGGGGAGTTGGAGGGGTGCTTGTTGCAGGGCGGAAGTGTCGTTTGACTTGATGCTGGATTCCGTCAGATTCCCATTTCCCAACCGCCCGCCGGGTGGCTAAAGTGGGTGGCCCTAAAACCTGGGATTGCCGCCTGGGGTGGCTGGGTTGTGGAGTAGCCCCCTTCTCCCCTTTCGATGTTGTTGTCAACCAGTTAATGGTCCATTGTGGCCTGTTTTTGCCGACAGGCGGCGAGAGACACCGCGTCGTGCTGAGCTGCTGAGCTGGTGAGCTGCTGGCAGGCTGCAAGTTTTCGCGCTTTCAGCCAAAACCACCGCCACTTGCGGCCAACGCGGCGTATACTTAACGCTGCTCACGCTGCACGGGGGATTTTTGTGTTTATTTAATTGCTGTTGATGAACCCAAACAGCAAGGTGACTGCCAGCAATTAGCATAGAAATTACAGCAAGTTTTTCACCCGCTTTCCCTCCCTACTATTGCCCTTAATTATCTTTACTTTATGTTTTCTTTTTTTCTCAAAATCCTTGCCCTTGAGCGCAACTGATTAAGAGTGAGTAATTACAGGTAATAAAGCTTGTGATGAGGAGCTCTTATGCTTTCTTGGTGGCAAGTGTCTTAATCATGCTTGTTGCAATGGTTATACGAGGTTTGTAAATATATATGCGTCATAAAGGAATCTCAATTCGAAGCTAGCCGTAAGATAAACTATTATGTGTCACAAGGACATGAGTTCAGCAATATGTTTGTCTTACTTTAAGAACACCAAACCATTCAGTTCATTAATTCAGATAGAACTTTCTAAGTAACTCCCATGTTATTGGGTTTAGCTGGCCAGCAGTATTAATGCGGAAAAAATATACACAATAAAGGGGACGAACTTGTCAGCCGTAAATATTTAAAGGGAAATTTGAGCTGCTGCTAATTAACCATAAAGGGGCGGCGCTGAGGGGGCTGCTGAAGTATTTCGCACAAAAAGAGGTTATGACAAAGTTAAACTTTCGTAGCTGGCCAGCCAGCCATAGTTGGCCAACTTTTAAGCGGCTTGCGCCGAATTATTTGCTATTTATTTTGCATCGTTTTCATGGAGTGCGCACGGGTCAGTGGCAGAAACTCCGGAGCGTGTCAATGTAAAGTGACTCCATAATTAAGAAAGCAATAAAAATGAGACGAGACGTGGCACGACGACGAGCTGCACAAAATGCAAAAAACATACAAAAAAAAAGGAAGTGAAAAATTCTACGGGGGAATAAGCCGAAGCCAAGGCAAAGTTATGAATCTCATAAAACTTTCGCCATGGGCGGAAATGAGTAAGCTGGCCTGGCTATAGGAAAAAAACTTGGGGGGCGCAGGTCCAGGGGGCGTGGCTGAAATGTCGCCGCTAATGACCGGCTGGCCATGCAGATACTTATTTCATTTCTATTTTGGTCAGCGGATAAAAACGGAAAGTAGAAAACAGGCAACTTACCAGAAGGCAGCGGAAGTTGCACGAAGCCAAGGAAGCCCCGATTCCTCTCTCTCTTTCGCACCCCGTCTAGCTGTCTCTTTCCTTGTTATCTGCTCCGTTCCCTTCATGTTGGTGCATTTGATTGGCGCCAATTATGCAGGCAGAAAGGGGCGTGGCGGGCCTGTGTGACCTGTGTGTCATGCAAATGCAGCTAATGTCCGGCACTCATGAGTCACAAATCATGAGCGGAGTGGGATGGGAACACTGCGAGAAAAGTGGGCTACGAACTGAAACGGAAGCTGCCATTCAGCAGGCTTTTGTTATAATTTTATGCGCATTTACAAGTAATTAGTAGTAATTAGTAATGAAGGAAGCATTGTTATGTGCATCGATGAGGGGTTGAAAAGTATGGGTCACTTTGTGCGGGGAAAGAGCAGCTGTTCACCTGAGTTGATTTTCGCAATGAATGGAATGGCTTTAAGCTGGATAATTAAACGCGCCCTCCCCACGGAACACTAAATCGCCACACGCACACGCCCACTTACGTGCCACGCCCACTCCGGTGAAGAGGCCAACAAACTGCAGGCAAAGTTGAAGCTGAGAGCCGAAGATAAAGCTGAAACCGAAGCCCAAAATGAAGCTGGTCATGTGCCATTTGGGTGAGCAAACTTTCAATCACGTAGCGTTTAATTTCCCAAAGAGAATTGTGCGGATAAGTGCCACGCCCCCAAGCACCCGCGGCCGCCGTCCGCCCCCTGGTTGTGCGATTTTGGCGCTGCTGTTTGTGCCATAAAATTTAAAAATGGATGAGTGCGAGCATTCTCTGTCTGTGAGGATTGTTCGTGAGGATTGCGTTGCCAGAATCGTTTCGCCCCGCGAATTTCTGGCTGTTGTTTCGATTTCGATTTCGGTTTTGGGTTTAGGGCTTCCTGATTTCGGCCCTGCTTGGTGCTGGCCAAAATTCGGCATGTGAGCTGCAGCAGCTGCACGAGTGCATTCACTTATTCGTTTGTGCGTTGATTGTTGACGTTTCACGCGTGCAAACATCATAACATTCAGCAAAGCGCAGCGAAAGGCATGGAAAATATTTATTGAAATTTATTAACACAGCTGGAAATGCTTGCAAACTCCAAACAAAGTGTCTGCCATGCTGCTTTAACTGGCCAATGAAAAAAGCGATTTAATTTATAACTTCCGTTTAGTCAAGCAATCAGTTTATGAATGCATACCTTGAAAATAGCACTAGAAAGTTGAATCTATACAATACAATAAATTTCTTGCTTATTCAACCATTTTTGGCATGAATAAATGGAATTAATTTTAAAATATTTTGCTGTGCAAGGGCCACACTTAATATTTACTACTTAAGATGTAATATGTTCAATAATATTTCCTCAATATAACTGAAATTTGAGATGAAGTGGGACTTAATGAATGTGTTACTTGCTTTAGGTTTTTATTTACCTTCTGGCTTTTCTGTGTTGAGTCCATTCATTTCATTCAGCTGCTGGCCAGCGCGATTATTGCAATTTTTCTTCATTAACTTTGCCCGGCACTCATTGAGCTCTCAATAAACACTCACAAAAGTCTGCTGGCCGCTCTTTCAGGACCTCGGTGTATTCATGCCATTGACAAACGAAGGCCTTCCATCTGGAAGACCGCAGGATGGTTGTGCAAATGTAAAATGTTTGAATGAGGCTCGGCTCGAGTGTGGCCAGAGCACGGTTGAGCGCATTGCTAAGGGCCGGCGCCCCATGAGTGTGACCACCGTTGCGATTGCAGCAAGTGTTGCAGTTGCCGTTGCAGCCAGTTTGCTTTTGGGTTAAGGCAACGCTAACGAGCAAAAGTTGGGAGTTGCCTTAAATTTAGCTTCGTTCCTCTCTTCTGGTCAGTGGAGTTCTCTTTCTACTTCAATCAGCAAGTTTTCCCCGCGAAAACCCCTCTTACTCACGCGCTCCGCAGCTCCTAGCCGGCGAAAATTGCAACTTTTGTGTCAAGCGCTAAAATTACAGCGCAAAGAATGACGCAGAGGCAACAAAGCGAAAGAAGCGGCAGTTAAGGGGTGTAAAATGGGGCAGAGGGTTGGCTTTTAGCTCGGCTTTAAGAGCTGTCATCTCGTGCGTTGCACAGTCGTGTGCTTGTGCTGTGTGCGTGGCAGCGTTTGAAATTACACCCAAAAGGACAATTAAGCATGAAGTATTTATGTGCCGACGCCTCGCCAGCTGAGGAACCGTGGCAGCAGCAGCAGCAGTAGCAACATCAGCAGCAACACGAGCAGCAGCATCAGCAGCAGCAGAAGCAGCAACAGCAACAGCAACAGCAAGTGGCAGCGATGCGTTGCCATCATCCTGTTGTCGTCGGAGCGGCCTGAGAAATAATTTCATTATGCTTGCAACTTAATGCCAACTTACAGTTTTACAGCCTGGCAGCTTCTTCTTCATCTTTTTCATTACTGCTGCTGGCCGCATGACTTTGCTTTTAGTTCTTAGCCCTTTTTACTTGCTGCCGGGGCGCAACAGGGGCAGCAACAGCAACACAGAAATCCCGAGCTGGACAAGCTCCTTGCCACTTCTCTCATCCACGGCCGACTTTATTATGCGAGCTCAGCACTAAATTTTATTGTCAGTTCATGTCCTGCTGAATTATGTAGCGCGGCAAGAGCAACAGTAACAGCAGCAACATCGCCGAACCACAGATAGAGAAATATGGGTATGGTACATTTTAATGAATATACTACAACTTCACTGCAGACGGTGAAGGAAGTTAGTGCAGGTAATACAAGAAATCATAGATAATTGAATACTTTGTTAGATACCATGAGCAGTTCTTATCTGCCTGTGGGATCCCAACTGCAACTAGTATTTCTCCCAGTGTAGGCGCATAAAGTCGGCCCGTAAGCAGGACAGCATTATCATTGTAATGCATTTTGCTTAGCTCTGACTTGACTTTTATGCATTCGCGAGCACTCAACAGGCCGGCAAAGGGCGGACAACTAACGTTCTGGACCTTATTAAAACCCATCAAAGCCGGAATCCGAACCGCGGATAAAGCGGGGGAGGGGAGTGGGGATGGATATGTGGGGGTGAAGGGAAGGGGAAAGAGAAAGGTCGAGGCGCGAAATGCCTTAATTAACATTTGTCACTCCGGTAACAAAGCCGAGTTCGCCGAGACTGATTTGGCACACAGGCGCGTAAATTGAATTGTGCATTGACCTGATTCGCAAAATGGAATGCAGAATGGGTGTGGGAATGGGATGGGGATTGGGATTGGGATGCGAGTGGCAGGGCACAAATTTAAGCATATTTAGTAAACAATTTTAATTAAATGCCAGGCCGCAGCCGAGCGCGCAGCACCGAGCAGCGAGCACCGAAACAAAAACTATGCACATTAATTTGCGGCATTTTACTGGGAGCTCCAGAGCTCCAGAGCTGCCACCGCCAACCACACCAACTTTTTAATTCAATCCTCTCAAGCAGCCGAACTTGGGCCCTTCAAGGGATGCGATGGCGGCCTCTTGTACATGCAATTTAATTTGACAAATTTGCTGAAAATAGTTTCGAGCAAACGAAAGAACGAGCCAAGCTGAAGAAAAAAAAACCTGACCAAAGGCAAAAAAACAAAAAAACAGAAGAGGAAAACAAAAGTTGACTCCGCAAACATTCCGTTCCACTCGGGACTTTGGCTAGCTCATTAAATTTTCCATTCCATTTTTTGAGCTCTGCTTTGGCTGCGTCGTGTGCAACAAAATGTTGCCATCGGCCATCGGGCAGCGGGAATCCCCGGAGCCTTTGGCCCCGGCCAAAAGCAATCAAAAGTCAATGGGCAACACTTAAAATGTCGATGCGGGCGCAACATTTTTTGCAGTTGATTTATTTATTACATCGGGGGCGCCCCACGACCACGAGAATGGGGCGGAGAGTCTTTGCCCCCCGGGACGATTGCATTTTCGGATGGTTTTAGTTTGGGTTTGGACTGGGTTTCGACCACGCGAAGGATCTTTAAGTCGAAGTGTCTACCTTGGAGTCACTTGCGTTTGCCGGTCACGATTTGAGGGAATTTTTTATATTAGGCCCTCTCTCGTTTATGTGAAAATTATGTGCAACATACGAGGGTGCAGCTGGGGAAACTGCAACATTTCAAGTGACAAACCTGCTCGCCTGGTGGCCCTCTGTCCACGTACTCAAGCTCTCAATAACCAGCCAGGCTGCCAGGCAGCCAGGGATCTAGGCAGCCAGGGCGAGAAATCCAGGCACGTAATTTTAAATGGCTTTTACTGGCGGCAGTCAACTTAAACTTTTGCGCGGTACCCGGCATTAGCCGACTGCCGGTGACAGTCTGTCCGTCCATCCGTCCATCTGTCCGCCTTTCTGGTTGGACGTCCGGAAACGCTGTCGATGGCAGTGTTAAATGCAGCTGCCACACACACACACACACACACACACACACGGGGTAAGTGGCAAGTGGCAATATGAGATGCCGCTGGCCGCAGGCGATGCGGCAAGTGCGAAGGCAACGCCACTAACCGCAATGTTAACGGCCATATTAATGGCACCTTTTTTGAGGCACCCCGTCCCATACCCAGTCCCGGGGCCCTTAACCCATGGCAGCCCCACCGCAAGAGGGTGTGTCTGGGGTTACAGCTGCTTGACTTTGATTGCACGCCTCATCAGAGTTGCGCCGTGATTTCCGACTCCGCCACTCGGCCACAAATAAAGGCCTTCAAACGGACCACGTTGCGTATGAGTGATGTGAAGTATATGAACTGGTCAGCAGACGAAGTGCGAGAAGTGGGTGCCAAGTGTCAGCTGGAAATGAAAGTTTCGTATGATTACAATGTATTTGTATTACCGTTCTCGCAGATTGAGTTTCATGATAGGGAATCTTGATTTCAAACAAAAAATTTACTGGGAATGGAACTTAGTTAGTGATACTTTTATTCTAGAGATCATTAAAAATGTGTGTCGCCAATAAATCTAAAACTATTTTTCAGGCTCCTCGAGGCGAGCTGTGCTTAAACTGAACTTTCGGTTGAATGGATCTGCATTTTACGTTTGAACATTTGTCTGCTGGGAGGATAATCAACCATTCAAGTGGCAGCCGGCAGCCAGCAGCCGGCAGCCGCGGATTCCGAATCAAAATCTAGAGTCCAAAGTCCAGGGAGCAGCCACAATTCAACATTCAATTCACCTTGAGCGAACTTCTGGCCGTGCCGCCGTCGAGTGCATCATTTGTTATGGCCCAAACGTGGCCAGACAAGACAATGCAGCACATATATGTAGCTATTCCATATCCATGCATATATATATAGGGATATATAACTGATTCTGGAGCCGAGGAAGCGAGTGCCTAACCAGGAGCACGTGACGCGTCACCGCCGTGGGGCATGCAAAGTGGATGCCTATGAATTATGAATCGAAGTCGGAATGCGAATCAGTTTTTGAGCCGGAATGCATTCCGTCTGGGATGCTGGGCTGCGGGGATCGTGGGGCTAAGAGAGGTTTTAGCCACATCTGCTGCCAATAAACGTGGAGGCCAGCGCACTATAATTTGCGGCAATGATAGCTGCGGGCGTGTTTTATTCCCGGCAGTCAGCTTTTTGGGTTCGTTGTTCCTTGTTCGTCTGTGCAACATATGCTCATCAAAAAGAAGTTAATTTCTCTGCTCCCTTGTCCGTGTGTGCGTGCTGTTCTTTCCCTCTCTCTCTGTCTCTGCCTCTGTCTCTCTCCTGTGTGTGTGTGTGTTGCTCTGTGCTTGTGTTTGTCTTGTGTCGACTGACATTAAGCTGCTTGTTTGCACAACATCTCAAAGGACAACGGCAAGCCAACAATCAGCCAGGAGCCAGTCAAGTCTTGTGCTTCCCCTCCTCCCCTTTCCCCCCTCTCCCACGCTCTCCATCTCGGCCTTCTCTATATATAAATGTATATATATATATACATATATATATCTCCGAATGTGTGTGTGTAATCCCAATGCAACTTGAGCCAAAGATGGGGACAGGCTGCCATTGGAGCTTGTCTCCTTCGCCTCTGTTTCTTTTCCGTTCTTTTTTTGATACTCTAGCCGAGGGTATGCCAGCTTTAACCCGATATCTTGTAGTCTCAAGATCTTTAATATAAAATAGATATAAGAATTATAAGCAGTAGGATAATCAAGTAAAGATGCCTGCAAGTTGGCAATGAAATTATCACTTTTGTTAGAAATGAAGCTATTAAACCTCCTAGTTCCAAATATATTGATGCATACTTTTGCACACTGATTAGTTATTTAAATGATCTAATTATTTCTTAATGAATTATTTACTAATTATTTGCGATCTTAATGCTAGTTACTCTTTGTGTTACCAGTAATAGAGGCATTTAAGCTTCGGCTTGCTGCAGGTTAGCCTGATATTTCCGTTGTTTTTTGCGAGTCGCCTTTGTTTTGTCCTTTTGAGTTGCTACTGGTGCTGCACTGCTTTTATTATATGTTGCATGTATCCTTAAGGGAAGTTAATTAAATTTACTGACCATGCTATTAAGCAAACAGAGCTGCTGTTTGCAGACATGCTGCATCTTCCCGATCCGCCCACGTCCCACGTCCCATAAACCCATTCCATCGCTCTCCATGTGCAACAGGGATAATACTCAATTAAGCATAAAGCAGTTTGGTCCGCATGTGTTTAAGTGTCACGAGCAAATACGCTCCGTCTCGTCCTCGTCCACGTCCTCGTCTCGGTTACTCAGTTTCAACTTGCCGGTTTTCAGTTGCCAGTTACTGGTTTTCCGCTGCCATTGCTCCTCCTCCGGTCCTGCTCCCGTCCAGCTCCTGTCCAGCTCCGGTCCCACTCCCCATATGGCCAAGTCCCGGCTGAAGTTAATCGAATGAGCCAGCAACAACATCCACATCCAGCTGGACGCAAGTAGACGTGGATTTAATTACGTTGGGCGGCGAGTTCGTTAAATTGAATTTACTGCATCGATGGCAGTGCATAAAAATGCAATCAGCGTTATGGCAACAATCGCTTGACCTCATTCTGGGCCAAGAAGTAGGCAAATATCCTTCTTTAACCCTGAAAATGTGTCGGTTGGTTTTGCTAAGTGTAGGTAATTCAAGTACTTCCAGGTTTGCAACTTATATAGCTTTTACCTTCCGGCAATAATACTATTTGTATCCAAACAGATCGAGCAAAAAGCGCAGGAAAATTAAACGAGGACAAAAAAGGGAAATAATTGGACTCGAACTTTTTATTTAAATGAATTTAATTTAATACCTGATTAAACGTCTCAAAGAAAAGAAAAAATTGTTCAAAAAGCTGCTATAACAAATTAAAATCGGAAAAACAGTGCTATATATTATTTATTCCTTCAACCATGATTGGTATTAATATAAATGCCTTTCTACAAAAAATTATATGCTAATTAAAGAGTATTTAACGTGCTTTTTATAAAATATGCACTTTTAAATTGGATATCGATTTCGGCTGATTTTAACTGAACGATTCTTGACAAGATTCCAAGCGATTACGCGTCAACAAGTCTCCGGCCTTAAACAAGCACATCCATCAGCTATCCAAATGGAGAGCAACACGAGTGGATTATGTTAATTGCCAGCTAAAACGTTCTAGTGTAAACAGACTAGCACTTATACGTAATTAATAGTGTGAGAAGAATTGGGAAATGCGAGACATGTTGGCAATTGATGCTCAATATCACTTATTCAGGTCAATGGCTCAAGTACATTTGCGGATATGCAGCATCCCAGCTTCACAGCATCACAGCATCCCTGGCAATACGTAAGATTGCGTGCAGCTTAGCAAGCTTCCGTTCCATTCCATTTCGTACCAATTTCCGTTCCATTTCCATTCCCCGCTCGCCCCACAAGGCACACAAACAGCACACACACACACATTGAAATGACCAGTACGAAGTTAAATGCAATCAGCATGGCGAAGGAAAAAGTTTCTATTTTGATTTTTTCTTGGCACTTTAAACTTTGGCCATGCAGCGTACATATTTATTTGTGTTTTGTTTATTTTATCTATGCTTCGTTACACACCAGCTCACACCCGCACACCCGCACACTCGCACACACAGCCCGCCCACTTAGATGTTTACAGAATTGCACTGTTTTAGCCAGAGTTCGGGGGCTCTGAGCCAAAGTGAACTGAACTAAACTGAACTTAACTGAACGGAGCTGAGCTGAGTTGAGCAGGACCGAAACTAAACTGAAACGAAAGAAACGAATCGTTGCGAATGCGAATGTGAATGCGAATGGAATGCGCACCCCTGACGAAACGTAGGAAAGTCTACTTACGAGCAGAATTGGCCATTTGTGCAATTGCTCTGCCTGAGTGAACTTGCCTATTTTGGCATGACGATACGATGGCAGCTAGGACACAAAAGCACTCGGCACAGAAAGGGTTCCCCCCACCAATACCAGCACGCAGTCAGTTGCTGCACTGAAAACAAACTATATATACATGTAATTATACATTTTATGCATTTATAACCCTTGGAACGCTATTGACAAGTGAATTTTCAAATATTTTATATGATATGCCTTTTTAATACTTTTAATTTCTAAAAAATAATATGTTGCAGGTGGGACTATTTCGCTCAGTGATTGAGTGCTTTAAGGCCACATTATCATCCCGCCCACAGCGGTCTGTCTGCAAAGGTCCTTGGCAAAAAGTTAACTCGCTGCGACGGCGACTGCTGTTTATTTAAATGTATTCCCTTACACATACACACACATGCGCACCTTGGGGCCAGCTGCTCCCCTGCAGCCCCCATTACCCAGCCCCCATCCCTCTTGGCTCCGCACAACCCACTTTGCCCCGCTGCTGCCATGAATTATTTAGTTTGCATTGCGCTCGAGTGAAAGTTGCTTGAAAATTTAATTTCAAGATTTCTGCTACCCGCTGCCAAAGCATTTCGCCTGCGAGTCCTTCGCTCGCTCGGCACTCGGTTGATTTTGAAAGGGCCAAAATGGCAAATGCACTTTTTGGTAAATAAATAACACACGGGCCAAATGAGATAGAAAGTCAGCTGCAGTTGGCAAATTTATTTAGGAAATCAATGAGCAAGCCATGAAGTTGTCTGCGTCGACAACTTTGCGTCCGGAATGGCATTACGGCGTCCAAAGACACACGGCCATAATTTGAATCAAGAGTCAGCTGAGGAGGTGGAGGTAATCGAATAGGCAGAACTCTGCAGGCAAACCGAATCAGCAGAATTACTTCGACAACTGCCTGGGAAATATCAAATATTCTGCCCGGTTCGAGTGCACTTCCTTTTCGTTAATGGCGGCTCATAAAAGGTCCTGCCCAGGCCCAAAGCTGAGGTAATTCACTAAGCCAAATGAGGCCGAGTCTGAGCCAAAGAAACGCCAGCTCAATTGTCTGGGCGTAATTTCCATGTACGAGGGCCCACAAGGACAATCCCTTGACAAAAGCCACCACCACAGCCACCGAAATCCCAACTTTCAACCCACGGTCTCTGCAACCAGCAGCGACTGCTTTTGTGTATTAAAATTCAATTTTCAAACGACGCATGACGTAAAGGCGTGTTTATGTTTGCGCTGCCAACAAACTAGTCAATGCAACTAACCAACTTGCTGAGGCTGGAGAGTGAGTGCCTGCAATACACATCCTGGATACCCTACCTCTATAGGGATGCACGGAAATCTGCTGTCCAGCTCAAGACTCGTTTGGAAAGCGGTTACTTTCAGAGCCTTTCACCCTTCCACTGTACGAAACAAAGTATTAATTTCAAATGCATGTAAGTGATTATTTTAAAATAAAGCTAAAACCTTTTTAAAGTATAATAAAGTTATATGTTATATATGTTTATATGTTGTACTACAGTTTGTTGAAGATGAATAACTACAAAACATGGTTTATTGAAACAAAAAACTCGGGCATCATTTGAAATGCATTTCTTTTCGTGCATAACTGCTCTGACTCCGACTCTGGCAGGACGAAATCAATTTGGCGGTGCTCGTATGTGCTGGCAAATGTTGACGCTGCGGCCAATGCCGGCGCATATTGCTCATCCGCCACGTGGAGCACATAATAAGGCGATGCGGCTGTGCGCGCTGCGCAGCGCTGCGAATTGGATTAAAGCGACAGCAAGGCACAGCTGCACTAAGCATAATGAGTTCAACTTGGAGTTTTGCAATACAAGGGCCTTGTGCGGAGTTCGCCGGCGGCATTTGGAGAACATCAAAGGCATAGTTAAACAGTTTTTGCCAACCTGAACGCAACTCAACCCAAGCCAAGCCAAACCCAACCAAACCAAGGCAAACCCAACTTTCCATCCCGTTCTCGTTCCCGCCCCGCTGCGCCGGCCACTAATTTGTGTGTGTACCTTGAGAGTCTTTACCGCCAGCGATTCCAACGATGCTCACTGCTCATATTTCATAAGTCGGCTGATGCTGCTGCTTCTGCTGCTGCTGTTGCTGCTGCTGCTGCTGCAACCTCACGACTTTTGACATCAAAGCTGTCTCATGTTTGGGATTTTAAATAATGCTGCCTCGAAAATTGGTTTCGCATTACTCAACACTAACGTTGATGTCGACACGGGTCCCAGGCGATGCCGGCGCATCGACAGCTGGTCCTGCTGCTCCTTATACACATATATATCCCATATATTCTATATATGTATGTGTGTGTGTGGTACGGCCCCAACCAGCCACACCCCCTTGCGAGAACATCAGGCGCATACTTTGCGCAAGGTCTTCAAAGTGAATTTCACCAAAGATGTGAAAATATGTGTGCTAAATTATTAAAAATGTTTTTGGCAGCATATCCTGTTAGTGAGCATAGCTATTTCTCATGCAGGACGACAGGAAGGATGGCTGGTTGCCTGAATGGCGGGCAGGGCAGGGCAGGGCAGGGCAGGACCCAAAGCTGAAGTTCTGTCGTTACATCGTTGACTGGCAAAAATATTTTCGAATAAATTTTTCAAATCGCTTGCAAAGCCATCTTCACATCGTCATTCCTGCCCCTGTCCTTCGTTCAGCCGGCTTGCTGTGTCCACTGGCATTCCAGGTGAAGGTCAAGCTGCATTCCTCCACCGCCATCTGTCGCAGAAGAAAAAGAAATGAGAGTGCGACAGGCGCATCTGCATGGGAAGTTGCACATTTTTATGCCGCTTAAGCGCAGAGCGAACACTTAGTGGCCATTTGGCTAATTTTCCAGCAGGACCCACTCCGAGTTACCTTGCTAAAGCATCTGCTGCATTTGCCTGCCTAGCGATGGTCAAGGAAAAATATTACAAATCATAAAAAGTTGCTTATTTAAAATGTTATTAGTTAAACTACTCTCAAAAACTAGTACTGTCAAAGGAAGCAGAACGTACATTCCTCTTGGATAATTACCTAATTTAAGGAAAACTTACAGTGGCATGGTCACACCACACATGTGCTTTCGTTTATGATGCAATAAATCAAAGGCTGGTCCCACTTAAATAATATGAGGAGCCAGGTAAACATGTAACACACTGTAATCCCATCTCTAGGTGGTTGTACGCCACGGGAGGCAACTTTAAGTAACAAGTTGACCTTAAAGTTTTGCGGGCTAAGCTCGGGCAAGGGCGTCATCTCAGCCCGGCTTTACAACCCCGTTGCCAGCAAAGTTTCAGCAGCGCATAAAATTTACGTAGCAATTGCAGTGCACTCGAGGCGCACCTGTCCCCGAAAGGAAGTCGGAGGAAAGAAGGAGTCTTCCGGCGCAGGAGAGCCCGGGACTCACACACTCGCCCAGTTGGCCACATGGGGAATGCGTGTGTTTTATTTTTGGCTGCGCTTTTCAATTAGAGACGCCCACTTAAAGGCTCGTGTGTCGTCGGTGTTTGGCAACCGCAGGAACAATGTAACTGCCAGTTCTGGGTTTGTTTGCCCAACTCCAGTCAAAGGTAGCGGCGAAAGGAGGGGAAGAGCTGGTGCATACACAGAAAGAAACATAAAATCCTTTGAAAGAAATAAACACAAAGAACTCCTAATGTGACCATGCTACCAGAAACAGCACAGTGTGACCATACAACCAAAGAACTGGTGAGAATTAGTGCATATAAATAAAATCAAATTGAGTGATTCAAATTAATTGTAAAGGAGGTTCTTTAAAATATGTATACTTTAAGTAGTTCATATAAATTTGGAAATTCTCTTTGTTTTGTTCGGTGCTGTAGGCTTTTTGGCATGGCATCAAATTGTTAATTGTGTGTAACAAAGTTATGAGCTCAGCTTTGCCACCGCCCCTCCTCGCCGTCAGTCCATTGCGGTTGAGCCTGCCAAAAAGGAGCGTTCTGGAGCCTGTGCCAAGAAATTTTAAACCAGTTCAAACAAGGTTCAAAACAAGCCATAAACAATAAAAAAAAAACGAAAAGGGAAACAGACAAAAAATGGGGGAATGAAATGGGAGCGAGCGGGGCTGGGCAACCAAAGACGTAAGGAGAGACATAAACAAGCGTCCGGCAGTCGAAGCGAAAAGAACAAAGGAACGACAGCGGCCGGGCAGGAGGAAAATCCAAACTAGGTGTGTACTTAAATGGCAAAAGAAATGCGAGCGGAAACACATAAAGCACGCCAAGGAGCAGCGGGAAGGCTGCGATGGTGGAGAAGGTGGAGAAGGTTGGGAACGATGGGAAGCCAGGATCTGCGTCCTGCAGACAAACTTCCGCTGGAGGAAATTTTATGCAGGGCACGGCAAAAGGATGCGCAGCGCTTAAATAATACATGGATGCCATGTTGATCCTGCTTGGTTAAGGTGCGGTCGGTAAATGTCTTATAAGGAAGTTTGCCGCCATTCCCCCAGCCCCTCTCCCTTCCCCTCTCCTTCGCCACTATATTCCCCTATCGGAACAATAAAGTTAAGGCGAAACCAACCCCGACGGAGAAGGACGCAGACTGACCGTCTGGGTTAATTGTGAGCCATTGTGAGGCATTGTGAGGCAAGTGGTTTACCAAGCGGTTGGCGTGCATTGTGGCTGGCTTATGAAATACGAAGCTGGGAAGTTAATTTCTGTCTTCAGTCCTTGATGAGCTGGATTCCGCGGACTGCGACTTGCACGCGTGGGGTTTCATTGCATACTAAGTAATCTGTCTCAACGTATGGGCATCCGTTAGATATCCTTCACTACAATTGAGTAGGTATTTAATACTGTGCTTAATATTAGATATATGTATTTCACTGATTTTAAAAGGGGATTTAAAGTAACCAATAGGTTAAAACTACACGTGAGTGATTCCGATGGCGAAAACTGTCACTTACCCTTGAACTCCAGCTGAGTGCAGGCATAATTATTCACCGCCTGCACTTGATTCAGTGCCCCTGAAAGCCGCGAAGCCACGAAAATCACGGCGGCGTGGGTCGGCATGCCCAATTGATGACCCTGACCATAGGCACTGGTTTGCAGGTTCGCTGACGCGGACCTATTTCTGCCCTCTGAATGCGAAATGGACGTGGGATGCGTGATTACTGGAGCACGAGGGGCATTCACGGGCCGTGTCTGGGTCAATTAGTCAGCTAACCAGCGGATGGTGGAGGTGGGCGATGGGAATGGGAATGGGAATGGATATGGAAATGGAAATGGGCCTGCGAATGGCAATGGCAATGTGAGTAGTACCTGTGCACATACTGTGTATGGCGGTGCGGGCGAAATTAACATTTGGATGCGTGCGAATTGGCGGCGGTTCATCGACTATGCAGGCGAAGCCGCAGACGCTAATTCCACATGCATAACGGTGGCCAAAATCCCTGCTCCGGCGTTCCGGGGGATTTTCGGCCAACGAATTCGCACACTTGGCACGATTATGTAGCCGTCGGGCTCAAGGACATGCGAGTGGTCGGGCTCCTGTTGTTTGCCATCCTGACCGACATCAAATGTCAACGGCAGCGTTCTGTAAATGCCAATATCGGGCGAATCGAGATGAATCAGGCAGTGAGGCAGTGAGGAAGTCAGGCAGTTAAGTGGGTCACACCGCACCCATGCGAGGGCATCAATCAAGTGCAGGGCTCCCGTCCCGAGCGCAAATTAAAAGACAATTTATGCCAATGTCATCGCATAGATGTTTGCAATTAATTAGGCACACGCCTCCTGAAATATGCATGAAAAATTATACCCGCCTCATATCCGCATATCCACATATCCGCATGTGTGACATTTTCACGGAAAGCGAACCTCGATGCGTGTGTATTTCCACTTTGGAGCGGAATTAATGTCCGCCGTGTCCACAGAGCTTTGACCCCTATTACACTGGCAAGTGGGTGAATGTGAGGGTGAGGATGGGGATGAGGAGCTATACTTGGCATACTTGGATATGGTATCCTTTTTTTGGGTTGGTCCGCGCTTCCTTTTTTATTTGGAACGGCAAACGTCACCGACTGGGGAACCCGTGTGGCTCATTAAACCCACGGTTTGGAAAAGTGGAAAAGTCATGCTTCCGGCTAATTGTCCTGGCAACGTCCCTTATAGCTCATCACCTGGCCACCCGAGCATTATTTAAATGAAGGCTAATTGTAGGCGGTTGTGGAATAAAAAGCGATTTAATTAACACTAAACTAAGTGATTCACGTGGCCCTGCATTCGAAAGGAGGAGCTTCTTTGGGGTTAATGTGGAGCATGACATGGAAATTGGCTCGTATAATATGAGTGATGCCATGATTGTGACGTCGTGATACAGGTTGAAATATTAGTTATGTGTGCAGAGGAAAGATTGTAAGAGTAAGCTATTAACAATATCTTGATCATTCCTTATTTTAACGAGTCTAGTCTAGTGTGCATTAGATTAGGGTTTTAAGCTTAGACTCGTCATATTATTTCAATGTTCTATCATTGTTATGTCAATAACTTTCACGCTGACCTATTTCAGTTTGTTAGTGTGTAGATGTTAGTCTAGATTCACCTAGATTCGCCCTTTTAAAGTCTCTCAGAATGTGTCAAACTAGGTAAACCAACATTCTAGGTCTTCCAAGTCTCAGAGTGGACCATGTGCAATCAGAGGCAGATGATCGAACCGGAAGTGGCACATCGGCGGCGCTAACAAGCGCATTGACCAAATGGCGGCCGTTGGCCAGTGGCCATTTTGCAGGAGAAGAGAGAGAGAGAGAGAGAGAGAAGGAGAGTGGCGCAAACAACAATGATGTCAACAGCATTTAAGAGCGGAAGCAGCGGGCAAACAGCCGACGGGTTGGAAGTATAGGGTATCGGGTAGGGGTAAGCGGTAAGGGGTAGCGGGTAGTGGAGGTCTGGCAACGACCCGATGGCTGCGCATTAACATTTAAATTAACGTTAGCTCGGGCACACGTTTGGCTGCACTGCCATTCATTTGCAGCCTCCTCTCGATACGCAGTCTACCTTTGTCCCCACTTTGCTCCTCATTGCACTTGCTCTTTGAGCGGAGCCTTCGTCCCGGTTTTTCACCATTTTCCCCATTTTCCCCATTTTCCTCCGCTTTTCCGCTTCTATTTTTTGCATTTTCGGTCTGCGCCTTCTTGCCTGTTTATATTTATGCCGCTTTTAGTGCAAATGAGTGTACGCCTGAGTTCGGTCAGACATTGTTGTTGTTGCTGTCGCTTGTCGCTCGCCCGTTGTTGATTTTAAATCTGTGCACTGACAACGGCCAATAACAGAAACTGCGCAGCTCGGGAGCCTGCAGTATCGCACAGTGTCCTGAAACCACAAGGACCTGCGGGAATACGAGGCCTTTCAATAAAGGTTTCGTATATTTAAGCTCTATTCTGCAAGGAGATTAACTGCATACGAAGTCTTTGAATGCAACTCTTCTATTAAAGTATCTCAGATCAATAAAAACTCTGAAGAAGTGAATTCACAATATTACCCATATGTTTTATTAGCTGAACCATCTTTGCATAAGACACCATTCCATGAGTATTTAAGGAGAGGTGAAAACTATCGGGGAGTTCGAGCTTCCGCCCACTGTTAACTTCTGGCGGGGGCGACTTCACTTAGGCACTTTAGCAAATTGGCTGGCCAATTGAATGCATTATCAATTACGCTTCGCCAAACAGGCATTTAGACGGAGAATTATGAGTGGGTGGGTGCACTGAGATAAATTGCTGGTCGATGGTGGTGGTGCTGGGTGCATTTAAAGCGGAGTGGGAAGCTTCGAGTGGCAGTTGGAGGTTCGAATGGAAATTGGAGTGGGATTGGGAGTGGAAATGGGAGTGGAAGTGGGAGTGGAAGTGGACGAGCACACGTTCGCACAAAAGAAGCGGCTACAACTTTAATGAGCTGGCTGTCGTGACATAAGCGATGTCGAATTGGGGCTTTTGGTGGGTTAAGGCTGGTTAGCCAGCCCGTTTTGAAGTGGTGCCACAAGGACATGCCGCATGCCACAATCCTTAGAGCCCGCATGAGTATCACTATCCCCACTTCGCCTGGGGATTCCTGCTGTAACAGACTTACGCAGGCCACAGGAGTCGTAAAAAAGTTTTATGTTATTTTTATGGTGATGACAATTGCGTTTGCGTTCGCATGTGTTGGTGCACACACACACGTCTGTGTATGTGCGGGTGTTATTGTTGCTTACTCAACATGCATTTATGCCCACACAAACACACTGAGTAACACAATCTCGAGCGAGCTTCCTTGTTTATGGCGCCCTCGCGTGCTGGCGATGCCAACTTTTATTCAAGAATCCGCTCTTTTTGGTTTAAGAGTCCCTCTGTCTTATCGCCCCGTCTCTTTCTGCCCCTCTCCTGCCATCTCTTTCGCCTTTCTCCTTTCCGACTGCCCGCTTTCGTTCCACTTGCGCGCAGTGCAAGTGTCAAATTATTGGCTGCAAGCGAAATCCATACAAATTCGATACACTTCAAGTGCACTTGCCGCCAGTTGCCAAAAAAAGCAGAAAAGTGAGTGCGAAGGGGAAGTTATTCTATACCGTGGCAAAAAGAGCGAGATGGAAAGATGGCGATGGCGGAAGGAAATGGAGATGGCTGCGCTTGCACCTGCGGTCGTTGTCGCTGCTCTACACCGAGAGAAACATTGCTTCTCCCCATGCACTTGCCAAAAAAGGTTAGGAACTCATTTCTGTTTGAATGACAAAACTATCTATTTCCGTAAGCTGACTAAGAGTGTGCTTAGCTTTCATTATTACTTTCTTTCAGACTCCTTCCGAATCTCTACAGATTTATGTTTCATGCACAAGCTGACTTAGTAATTCCATTTAGTCTACTAACATAGGATTCACATTGCAGTGCACTGCCTGATGCCATTGGCAGTGAGCAGGCAATTTCGGCATCGAAATCAGACAAGTCTGGTAAGCGATACCAGAGGAGTCCCTTTGGTTTGGGGCAGCTGCCAAGCCGAAGCATTTAAACGTGCCACATTTGCATGACATCACACAAAGAACCCCCCGGCCACTCCCCCCGTTGCGCCCCTTTCAGGACAACTTGGCAATCTGATTTTGCGATTTTTGCCGCGCCTCTGGATTAGCACCTCTAAGCTGTTTAGCCAGCCAGTCGGCTACTGCAACTGCAGCCGTTGGGTGGCAACTTTTGTGGCAATCGACAGATGCCTCCGCTGCGAGAGCCACTAATCCCCCATCGGAATGCCTAAAGAGGACTTATAAAAAGCGAGTTTGGCTTAAAGACGCCAAAAGTTGGTCATAGATAAACTCATTTCTAACGGCAGAGGTTGGACAAGGAATTAGGTTCCTACAACTTAAAGAATTTAGTTAACTTTAAGTGAAGTATACAAGATTCTTTAAAAGTTATGGATTATGCTGGGATATGTATTTTCAATCTACCCGATAGTATCTGATAGTCTAGGCATTTTATAAATAATATAATATAATATTATAACGAATACAACATAGTTCTTTTGTCTTTAAATAAATGCTTGGTGAGAATCACCTTATACTTAAGTCAAAGGAACCTGAGCTCCGAGCAGCCAGCAGATTTCGCCAGCCTTTGGGATCCAAGTGCTTTGGAAGGCTAACAACGCCCTCGACTGCCTTGGTTTGCATTTGGGCTGGGCAGGCTTGTTAGCTCTATCGGGCCGTGGATCTCTGTAGTTCGAGCCCCGTTTTATTCGCCCTATTTGGGAGCCACCCCATTCCCACACTCCCTTCGCCACCCAACACCCCCTCTCGGCCATTCTGTGTGCCATTCTGTGGGCTTGTCTGCAGTTGATGTCATTGTCATTGGCACTCGCTGGATGTGTGTTATCTTGGGGGCCAGACATTCAAAGGACGAACCACCCAGCCACCCAAGCCCCCAAAGCCACCCAGCTCTTTATTATTATCCATTTTCGGTGGGAGTCGTGGCTAAAGCGCTCCATAATCGTTATGCTGCAAATATTATGGCAAATGACAGTCTTTGCTTGTAATCATAATTTTCGTGTTGCTACAGTTGGAAAGGGCACGCCCCCATTGCAGCCATGTACGCCCCCATTTGCGTATGTGCACATCACATGTTTCTCGATTCTCGAGCTTGTCATCCCATCGCCGGAATTTGTCTTTTCAGTTTCCCACACACTTCTCACAGTTTTTCCCACACGTTTTCCGCTGCTTTTCCTTGTCGTGTCTAATAATATTGATTTGGTGGCAATTTTGTGGCGTCTAAAACGAAAGAAATTGCATTTGTTCACTCCCCGGGTGGCTGGCGCTAAAAGCGCCTTGGGTCTTTCTGACTTTAAGGATGCACACACCATCACCATCTCCATCACCATTTTCCGAGCCCAACACGTTGCACGAGCACTCCTGCAATACACAAGCACTCATATGCCAGGCTGAGCTGAATTCTGCCTGTAATTTATACAAAAAGCGACTGCAGCGCAAAGCGTTGTTTCCAAATGAACTTGGGCCAGAGTCCTGTCTACGAAAAAGTGGCGAATAAAATGTGCTCTATGTGAAAGCGTACTTTGGGTTTTGGGTTTTCACGGTTTGGTCTTTAAAGCAAAAAGGGCGCCCAAAAGCATGCTATCATTTATAACTCTTCAAAGTGGGGAATCTCCACTGGGGATGCATTCATTCTTAGTATATTAAGTAACAGTTCTGCAGTTACAAATAGTCCTTTGAGAGGTATTAAAGTTTACATGTTTACAGAACCGAAGCTTAATCTAATAGATAGTATTTAAAGTCATTTACCAAATTATAATAATAATTGAGTACTAAACCACAATAATAACCATATATGTATGTATTTATATTACTAGAATAATAATAAATGGTACTTAAAAAAAGACACAATGAAAAGACATGTATGAATTTAATAAAGTAACAAAGTTACTTAGTTATTCTAGGAACACGAACAGGATTTATATCTTTAAAATGAGTTACAGTTACCTCAATAGTCGCAATTGCAGGGTAGCAAGCTGGTCATCAATCCGTCCTGTGTGTTTACCTTGCATGTTGGTCCCCCCCAACCCCCCAACTACTCCCTCGCCGCAGGACTCCTAGTTAGCTGATGCAAGTTGGCCGAGGCAGGAAAATCAGCAAAATAAGTTAACATGCCGGGCGTGTTGAGCCACTTTGACAAGCTACAAATGTTGTGCAGGGCACGGCAGCCACGGCTCCACATATCAGTAACAAAAGCGGCAGCAGCAGCATACAACATGTCTGTCGAAGGGTGGGAAACCTCCACCCCCCTTCGGGAAAGCGGGAAAACTTTTTAAAAGTCATATTCCCTGCGCACCGCTCGCAAAGTGGTTTGAACTTTAGAAACAATTTTGATAAAGATGCAGCGGGCAACTTGTGGCCACGGAAAGGGAAAGGAGCGGCGGCAGTTCCCCAGCCAACTCAACAGCGATGCACCCTTACATTTCTCGCAGTGCATTGCTCTTTGTAGCTGTATGTGTGTGTGTGTGTGTGTGCGTGTTTCTGTGTGCAGGTCATGTATGTAATTAGAAGTTTCGCTGCAGCAGCAGCACAACAAAATCAAGAAAATGAAGAAGATGAAAAGTTTTTCAACCTTCGGTTCGCTTCGTCCTTTCGGCCTTTGGGTCTCTTCAGGATTCAGGACTCAGGACCTGGACTTTGGAGCTGCACGGAAATAAAAGAGTTACGTCTGCGGGCCAAAATTAAGAGAAACGGGCTGCAAAAGGACGAAGCCAAGTTGCCTGCACTTTTGTCGTTGGCCATCTTTCACCGGCCGTCTGCCATGTGTGCCATGTGCCATGTGTGTCTGTGCGAATCTTCATTAGCAGACTGAAAGACCGAAAGACTGAAAGACTGAAAGACTGCAAGACTGAAACAAAGTCTAAGCGATTTCCCATTCAAACTTCTCGAAAACAAAGTTTTGCGAGCGGAAAAAAGAACATTGATTTAAATTCAGGACAGCACACTTTCTGGCTGACCCGAAAATGACTGACAATCCAATTACCGCCGGCAAATTGTGATTTACTATAAGCACGCTCCACGCTCCACGATCCATAAACACATGGCCACATATAAGCAGGCTTAATGCAGACGAAATGCCAAGGGCCAGGACACTTTTGCTGATGCCCGCTTGCCATAAAATATAATTAAAAATTAATACACCAACTTGCGCCGCCGGGGCTTTAATGTCATTTATGCAGATTGCCAGCGATTGCAGTTGTCGTCTATGGCACGGAGGCCATAGACTGCTGGTCAACCCGATCCCGTGGGGCTAATGATGTGAACTGTTTGCCGAATGCCGCCTGCAATCACAAAAGTTAAATATATGCAGTGGACATACATATGTACATACATATGTACATATGCCAGTGGACAGGCCAAAATCAACATCATTTAAATGCAACAACAGCTTTGCAATGCCAACCTCCAGTGAAATGATAGCGATTTATGTATGTTTTTTTTTGTAATTTTTTCTATATTTCAGTTTTTTTGGAATTTTTTATTTTTTTGCTTTGTTCACAGAAATTCTCATCAAAATATCAAGTTACGTACAATAATAGTTGTCATACGTGGAAAAATGCCTTCGGTTTATACTTATACAAGAATAAAAATAACGTTTTTCTAATGTTGATGGATCTTGTCTCCCCCTCTCCTCCTCTTCACTTTTTCACTTTTAGCTGTTTTTATTGGCTTCATTCGGCCGCTGTTGTTCTTGTTTTGTTTGTATAATAAACTAAACCTAAGTACAAGAAATGTTCTCCATCTCCATCTCCATCTGCATCGTTTTTTGGCCTTCGTGTGCCCAATTGTTTCTGCTATGTTTTCTGTGTTTATTTTCTAGATTCTCTTATAATTTGTTACCCCATACAAAATGATTTCCGAATGGAGATGCACAAAAAGCCGCAACAAACAAGCCATAATAATAATAATTCATAATGTTTAATGATCAATAATTTTTGTTTTGTTTTGTTTTCGCGTATGCGTTTGCTTTTGCTTTGCTTTTGCTATAATTATATAATCTAGGTGGTTAAGGGGCGCGGGCGAGGCTGAAAATATGCTTATTGAATTAAATTCTATTAATTATTCTCGCAGTTAATCAACTCATAAACTATGCAAACATTTCCGAGTCCAGTTATTCGCTCTATTTTATATAGTTTTTAATTTTCTGTTTGACTTGCGAAGCGCTAAAAACAATCAATCGTAAAAAACACAACTGTCAAGGATTTTAGGAACCTGGAAAGTGGGGATATGGGTAAGGGGGTAAAGGGGTAAAAGGGATTTTTGTTTTGTGAACTAAGCACACATTGAATGCACATCAATAATAGTAATTAAACACTGACAATTAGATTTTTCGCTATTTGCTATTAGCTAAGAATTTTTCTGTTTCGCACAAGCATTAAATATAATTATTATTTTTTGGTTTTACTATTTTTTTGTTTTGATTTACTTACTCCTAAAATGTATTTCTCAATTTGGTTTTCCTGTGCCGAAATCTGGTGAATTTTCCTCGTATTTCTGTAGCCTTTGCTTATGTTTGATATCAATTACACTGCCTTACGATTACAATTACAAATATGAATGCATGCCTGGGGTTGCGATCATGTACAGAAACGAGGAAGGGCTAAACTGAGTTGTCGCGTAAAAGTCCTAAGTAATCACCACTTGCTGCCCCCCAAAATGTCTACTGTCAGTAGCCCCAATTCCCATTTACTACTCCCCTAAGCCTATGACCTCTGACCTGCTCATCTGCATTCCATCACCGTTCTAGCTTTAGTAACCGTTCGTGCGTTTGTAGCTCAAATAAACGTAAACGTACTTCATTAGTTGTAATTTATAATGCTGTGCCTTAATTTGTAGATGCTTTGCATAATCCTTCCCAAAAACGGACTTCTCCTTCTTCTTCTTGCCCGACTCGTCCTTACGACAGATACACATCAATTTAGTTCACGCACACACTTACACACTCTAACTCACACGCACACCTCGCACACCTCACACACACACAACTGCCACGTAAATAGGTTCGCCATACGCACTAAGTATATCCTCTTAATACCATATCCGATGTATATATTCATATATTTTTATGTAGTTTCCTTTTGAGTTCATTTAACATTAAACTAATTCATTTCACTAAACTATACACAAAATCTTTTACGAGTTATGCCCTTATTTGCCTACATAAAATGTTTTACTCCTTCTCCTCCCCAGATCCCCCACCCCCCTTCCCATGCCCACATTCCCGACACCATTTTCCATTTTCCGACCCTCTATGTGTGTGTGTATGCCTATCTCCTCCCATATATTTCTGCTATACTAAGCTTGGCCCTGCGCCATTTAGTCTACTCTTAAACTAAACGCTTATGATATTCCGCTCCGGGGTGGGGAAAACGTGGGGAAAATGTGGGGAAACTGTGGGGAAACTGGGAGCGGGGAGGAATGGGAAAATTGCTAAGCACATTTGCAAACGAAACTCTAAACGAAATTAAAATGTATTTACTCTAGTTTTAGTATACTTTATAGTATTTATTTTTATGTGTGCCTGCTGCCAAATATTTTCCTGCCCTGCGACTTCTGTCTTCTTCTGCCTTCTGACTTCCGGCCACTGTGCGCTGCCTTTGGTTGTAATGCTCGGCTGTAAATCTGTAGAAAATGTTTATAGATTTTCCCTCAGCAACGGAGTCGCAGACTGGCTGACTTCGCAAAGGCAGACCCCGGGGAGTTTGCCTTTGTAAAATGCTCAAATGCTCAAGTGTAGACACTAAAATATATCCATAGTTTCGGTTTAGTACTCTCTAGACTCACATTCAGCGTTACTTAAAATTCGTACTTCATTAACTTTAATTGCGGGATCGCGGCAAGGCCTTCCCTCTTACGTATGCGTAGTTTTGCTGCCGAATCGGAGAATCGTAATCGCGTAATCGCGTAATCGAAATTAAATCGCAATTCCCGTAATCGAAATGATCGAGAGGTCTTAACCTATGCTATAAACGCACTGGGCTCACACATCGAACACTATATGCGATTTGGAGTACAATATCTTAATCCTTCGGGTTCGAAATCTCGAATACACTCGTGCGTGTACACACATATATATATATATATATATTTGTTTACTTTTTCTATTTTGCAATTGTTGCATAAACGCGGAACACCTCGTTGACCAGTCTTTCATTTTGTTTTACCTTTTTACACAATAATTTTGTTTAATTTTTTTTCTCATTTTAAAATACACTTCTTCGGTTGTAAAATACATATATATATATATTCTTGTTTATCCATTTCTATACTGCCGCTCACTCTGCGTGACTCTCGTGACTATCCAATATCTGCTTTAGGATCTAAATTTACGCTTTCGATTTTAGTTTAAAGGTTTTCTATACAAAATATTTTATATATTCGGGATTTCTATTTTACTGTTTCGGTTTTTCGTTTCGGTTTTCTCTCAAAAGTTAGACTAAACTGATTGAAGCATTTTTGACACATCGTATTGGTATTGGTTTTGGATTTGGATTTCGATTTCGGTTTTCACGTATTCATTAAGTATTGTTCAGTGCAATTTTCGCTTGGAAGCCAAACGGGATTCTGGAACTGGAAGAACCCCTTGGGGTCTATTGGGATTATCCGTTTTGTGGCGAGTCGATCTGATGATATACAGATACAGATACATACAAATACAAATACGATAACACTCAAATGACACAAAGCACAAGCAACACGGTACATAGTGACTTCGACCACGATTACAGTCGAAATCCTCAAAATTCTCCACACATCGACAATCGGTGAGAATAAAGCTAGAAAAGGAGTCAAACTGTATTTCGTGTTTGTATGTACATAAACATTCATATATATATATCAGGAGCTCTTCTAAATTCTTGAGCTCCTCTTTTTTTGGGAACAATTGGAGAGGACTGCATCCTTTCTGAGCCCCATACGTTTTCCTATAGCATTTTAGTGCATGTGTGCTGCAGTTGATTTCCTGCTTGCCATTGGTTTTGTTTTGGTTTTCCCTTATTTTTCTTTGCCTTAGCTATTTTGTTGTTGTTGTTCTCTGGATCACAGAATTTCTCATCACACAAACCATAATGATTGACCGATGTCTCGATCAACGTTGTATACTTTGATGTCGTGTTTCATTTGCTGAGGGGTGCTGGTGTACTACAAAATGATAAGTCCGTGGAAGCATTCGCTTTTCACATACTTTTCTTTATTTAAAAATAATTAAAAATAAACAAATCATTATAAACAAGAACGAGGAAATGATAAGCTACAAAATAAGAAGCAGCACGCAAAAAATAAAAGATCCAATGAAATTTTAAGTCTACCGCAAATCAAAAGGGTTCCGAAAAAAATGTGGCTTAGCTAAAGGGAATTGAATTGATTGATTTGTTTAAATTAACATTAATGAGGCACGTAAAGAAGAATTTGTATGTTAGGTCGAAGGTAAATTTTGTTTCGATTGAGAATACAAATTTTGATTTGATTAAATTAGGTATACATATCAAAATGTGTTTGTAATACTTTCCATCACTTAGGCAATGCATAAGAGAAATTGTTTACATTAAATAATTACGTATATTCAATAAAAACAGAGCAACAAAATTGCGTCTATGTCGTATTCCGAATATCAATTATATTTAATTTAGGCATTCAATAAACGTTGTGTTTAATGTTTTCAATTTTGAGTGGTGCGGTGAAATGTGAAACTTTTCAGACCTAGGCAACACTTAAAATACATTTAAAATTAAATTAAGAAAATAAGCATTTCCATCGATTTCTGTTTTCTTTCGTTTTGTTTAAAACATATTTTGCACTTTTACTCTTTTCTTGTAATATTTGTGTTTCTATTTACTGATGCTGACGTATGAAACTAATTACTTATCATAATTCTTTACATGTACATATATTTTTTCTAGCTTTTAGTTTTTTGTTTTGTTTTTTTTGTTTGCTTTTTTTTACATTTTCATTTTGGCAGTGTTCACATTATGAAAACAAAAATATTATTTTTAATTAAGTTACTATTTTTTTTGTATTTTTTTAGCAAATGCTGGATTTTTGTTGCTGCTTTACTAATTAAAGAAATCAGCTTAGCTTTGGTAAATTGTACACAATTTTTGCTGTTTGTTCAGAACTTGCGGCTAAATGCTAGGTGTGATTGGGGAAATGCGATCAGGCTGCTAAAGCTTAAACTTATTCTTAGCAAGGCATTGAAACAAATCGAATTTGCAATTGAAACGATAACGACGATAACCATATGATAACGAAAACGATAACGGCGACAATAATGGCAACACAAATGTCAATCGGAATCAGAGAACATGAATTTCCATCTTTGTGCTGTGTTGTGATGTTTTCCTAGTTGCTTTACTTTCCTCGATTACTTTCACACCCCTCTCTGCTCCACGAATAAAGTGGTTTTGATTAGCGTTTCGCAAGTTTTTCATCGTTCCTTGATGGCACACAGTTTCCGCTGGATTCCTCCTCCTCCCCTCCGCCTCTGGATTTCCCGGCTTCTCCGGATGGCCCTGCTTAAATCTCGCCTCACATGTGGCGCTTCATGTGCAGCGCCAGGTGATCGGACCTCGAGAAGCAGCGATCGCAGTTGCGGCACTTGAACGGCTTTGCACCTGTGTGTTTGCGGTAGTGGCGGGTCAGCTCGTCGCTCCTCGCAAACCTCCATTCGCAGCCCTCCCAGGAGCACTTGTACGGCTTTTCACCTGCAACGGGAAGGGAAGGCGGAAAACTCTTATTAAATAAGTTACATCCACAATGGCAAAACTAAAATGTGCACGAAAATACTGCTCAAAAATCATGGGTCTAGAGCATATTGTTCTATCTTGTACTATTTGTGTTACGTTTTGCATTATAGCTGTCCTATTTCGGCTTAAAATTCTACTATACTGTTTGGATTTATTATTAAGTACCCATACTTATATATTAATAAACAAAAAAAGACAAAAAACTATTCAGACTGGCGCTGAAGTAGAGACGTCCGATGGTCGGGCACCATTTGCCGGCAAAGCATCGCCGTATTCGGGTTGCTTACTTGTGGTAAGACTTGCATCTCACCCAAATATCCAAAAACGTCTTGAATGAAGGAGATTTTTCCCAGTGTCCTGAAACTGCCGCAGTGGAAAGTGGCTGCAATTTCTCCGCTGCTTTGCTGCTGCAGCACAAACAATAAAGCGCATAAATATGCGTGCTCTGGGAGGAAGAAAGGGTTTGGCTAGAGTTTGGGGAAACATTTTTTATTTAGCACGCGCCTGCCAAATGAAAAAACTTTTTCGACGCTGGCGCTCCACAGACGAGAAATATGCATAAAGTAAAACACGAGTAAACAGAGGGCGGTGGAAAAACGGGTAAAGCGGGCAAAACGCACAAGCAGTCAGGAATTTAAGACAATTAAAAATGAAAAACTGTAAAATTAAAACCGAACCAAAACGAAACGAAAAGATGCTAAAGTCGGCGTCGACGGTGTGCCAAGCGCGGTCCCTTGCCAACATTTTTCATGCGTGCCAAAAGCCTCAAAGGATACAAGCCGAGTAGCGCCAAAAGCCAACCAGCGCAGGATCCCGAACCAGAAACAGCAACTGAAACTGAAACAGAGCCAGGGCCAGAATCGGAATCAGAAACAGAGCCATGGCGAAAACCAGCCAGGCGAAAGGAAAAGGAAATGCAGAAGTTGTAATTTCACACAAAGCAACAAAAAAGCGAAGAGGAACCTAAAAATGCGAGGGCCAGAGCAGAGAACGACCTGAATAGAGCGGGGTGTAAAACCGGCCAGTGCCAGAGCACACTGAAAAAATACGAAAACCCAGCCCGAACCCCGAAAAAAAAGAAATGGGAAAATTATTTCAGTTTAAAAGACAAACAGCAGCCGAGGCAGGAAATTGCCGCCGTTGCTGCCGCTGGAGAAGCAGAAAAAAAGATGGAAAATGGAGCGAGATAACCGGCAAGTAGACGACGACAGCCAAGAAAAATGCATAAAGCTGAGTGGAAAACTTTGTAACGCATACCACACACACACACACACTCACACAGATATAGACTTGGCTTAAAACGTAATGCATGCGGAAATGTGTGATATTTCCGTGCTCAATTTCACATTATGCACTTGCGGCTTTCCTCCCATTTTCCCGCCGCCGTTTTCCCCTCTCCCAGCTTTCCAACCCTTCCGCTGACCGGGCCCTGGACTTGCCGGCTGTCTTAATTTCCATTTGTTTACACTTGGCCATAGCTCAAGTCTCGTGCTTGTGCCACTGGAAGTGTGTGGGCGAGTTCTTGATAAATTTGTCCGTGAACGCCCCCGTATCGATCATACTTGTTTTTAACTTTTCAGTTTTTCATAGCTCTTTGGGAATTTTCGAGAGATATTCTTCCATTTTGTGGTAGCAAATACATAATTGGGGAAGGTATTGGTACTCATTCATTGATAACCATGTAGGTTGAGCAAGCAAAGTGTGAGCTATTATATGTTCAATAATGATCTTGATTTGTTTGTTGAATATAGTGAAACCTCTTTAAGAAATAGTTGCCCATTTCTATGGCTAAATAAATATGTTGTTGATAATGAATACCTTGGTGAGTAGTGATTGTGTTGCAGAGTGCTGCACGTAGGTGCGTCTAATGGGAGTAAGTGCGGGTGACAGCCACTTGGACTTTGGCATGTTGTCAGAACTGTTTGGGAATCGAAGCATTTGGCAATAAATAAGGAAATGCACACTCGCACACATATCGTTGTCTTTGGCAGTTTGTTGGCCACACTGCTCTCGCTCTTTATCAGTTTTTCTCTGTTTCTGGCCATACCCCTGCCATCCTCTGGCTGCTTTGGCTGCTCTGGCTGTGTAAATCAGCGTCAAATGCACAAAGTGCAGGCCCAGAGATCTAGGATGCGACCCCCAAGAGTCTCGTATTGAAGTGCATTTAAACGGCAAAAGAGCTGGCAGCGGGCGGTCGGCAATCCGAGGGCCAAAAGCAGCGATAAAGCACCCAAAATGGCCGTGTTATCTGGCCATTGAAGTGGCCCGGCAAAACGAAACGAAACCAAAAACGAAATGAAATGAAACCGAAACGAGCCAACAACAAAACGCAGGCGATGCAGCAATAGCTGACTAATTGGATACCCTCTTTTAAAAGAATTTAAATATAGAAGTATAGAGTGTAGTATAATTAATCATTCCGAACGAGTTACAGTTTAATGAACTATGTTTTTCACGAGAACTGCCTACTTGGCTGTTGAGAAAGCCCTAGTTAAAATTAAACTATTATCCATTTAGTATGCGAATATATGGTTTGGATAATCAGCATACCCTCTCCCTACCCTTTTGGCAGCACCCGGCGGACCTGGCTCAATAGCTGGCCATTACTCAGGCTCTGGATATTGGCCATTTCAGCGGGCCAGGCCCAAAAGTATGCAATGACCGCGCATGTGGAGCAAGATGGCTTTCCGCTTTCGCGTTTTCCCGCCCTTTGCAGCGGTGCAGTGCAGCCCTTTAATTAGTTTTCATGGCAAGTCATCTGAGCTGACATTGTTAGCTCCACGGGCAGGGCCAAAACGCCGAAAAGCGAAAAAGCCAGTCAGCCAGCCAGCCAGCCAATCGGCAACTGGGTTAAGCGATTTTCGCCTGCTTTTATTTCCTCCAATCGCGCCGAGACGTCGCCATGTTAATTTATTGAGCCGAACGCAGTTAAGACTTAACCTCAGCCGTTTGTCCGCATATATATTGATAGTTTCAGCTGCGATTCAATGCGATTCTGTGGCCCTGGCAGGCCATAAAGCCAGCACTTGCAACTTGTTTAAAGGCAATAAGGAGGCGGCCACGATGGAGGACCGCCAATGCAGCCGCTTAGCAAAAGAGTAAAGGAAAAAAGGAGCAACGGAGCGACGGAGCAGCGAATGGAGCCAGTTAATATTTTATAAATTTCACTTGGCGCTGGGTTTTAATTTCGCCCGGCAATAGGAAAGAATGCACCGGCGGGACATGCGATGTGAAAATGGTGGGGGAGGAGGTGAAGGCGTTGGGAAAATGGCTGAGGAATCCCTTTTCCTCGGTGGCTCGCCTTTTTATGGAGCTGCTCGATGCCTTCTCGGCTTTTGCACTCAACACAATTTTTATGGTCTGTTTGCGTCTTTTCACTTGATTGCACTTGTAATCTTTTCTTAACGGCTTCGGCGTCTCGGCGCTTTTCCTGCTTTTCCTGCTTCTGCCAGCTCTTGCCAGCTTTCCCGGCTTTTCCAGACTCTGGTTGCATGCCACTCTGGCACTTTTATAGTCGCCCGCGTTTAACTAATTGAAATCGTTTGTGGCCAAAGTTTGCGAGCTGGATTTTATTTCGCCAAATGTCGCTTTAATTGATATTCAATTGGGCCGATAAATATATATATATCTATCTATCTTTGTATCTGAGTGTGTGTGTGTGTGTGGCCAGTGTGCTCGAATGGGTTTCTAATTAAATGGCGACGGGCGAATGGAAATGCAAATGGAAATGGAAGCGGATAGAGGGCAAAAGCCACAGGAGGAAATGCAGGAAGTGCGCTCGAAAAGCCAAATCAAATTAATTTCACTGTCTGTTCCGCCCAAATTCCCCGGGAAAATGTTCAAGGACACTGTTTGGCAACTAAATAATAGCTCGTCATCAATTATTCGCATGCGTCCGCTTTTCAAATGCGACAACATTTAAAGAATCCCCTCCATCTAGGCGCTCTAATGAAATTCTCCGGCCAGCTAAACTGAACTGGGCTGAGCTGAGCTGAATTGAGCTTCATTTGCCATGCAAAAAACGTAATTCATTATGTTTTGTTTAATTTAAAAACCTCGCCTGGTCTCCATGGTATCATTAAAATAATTACGTTTTCCTTTTTCCGCCCAGCTCCTTTCATAAAATTCTTTTTGCCCGTTTCTCGCTTTTTTCGCCTTTCGGGGCCAAATCAAATGTTTCAATCTTATCGCCGGGCCAACACCTTGGCTTTTGATTTATTGGTCTCACCGGGCTTCGCTATCTGCCCCGCTGCACTTGCCAGTAGTTGAACATGTGTAATTAATTAAAAACTCCTCAGGTTCAAGCACTATAGAAGTTTTCCTCGCAAAACAAAATTAACACTTAAAGCTGTTGAGGCAACAAAACGAGGCGCCAACAGGACGAAGGGCGCTTCTTCTTCGGTTTCGCCCAAGATAAACTGAGAGTTATTAGCAAAACTTTGACTGTTATGGATTTTTATTGGGCCAAAGGCTTTTGGCCTTCCTGTGGCAAGGCAAACAACAGCGGCGGCAGGTCCGGAATTCGATGTTAATTAAAATGTTAAGCCCCAGCGCCCGGGGCCAAAGTAAATTTATAAATTGAGCAATATCCTGCGGCCGTCACAGAAAGTTGCTGCTGTTGACACTCGCCACAAAGTGGCAAGTGGCAAGTGGGCCTAAGCCTTGAGCTGCACATGAATCTTCCTTGCGAGTATGTGCCACGCCTTCAAGGGGCCATTCCAGCAGGAACCGAGCAACTTTGACCAACATTCGGGCTCTGAACAAACAAGCCCACACTGCCATAGTCATAGTCATGGCACTACACACACACAGCCATTGTCGACTTGAGTGAGAAATTTGCGAGGCCTGAATTTCATTTGCGGACCAAACATGCCCGGCTTGCAAAGAACCAAATGCGACTTGGGACTTGGGAGTTGGGACCAGGCAATGCCAACACTTGCATGCATAAGTAAACAAATCCACACACATCGGCCATTCGAGTTGCTCTTTGGCCAGTTAGCCAGGGTATCTTCGATTCGGCAGAATGCTCCAGAAAGGCGGCCTTCTTCGGGACGAATCGCTTGGCAACGGCATTGCGAAATCATTTGCCTGGCAGTTGAGTGCGTGCCAAATGATTTGTTGGTGCCACCGCCACCCTTTTATTCCCCGAGCCCAAAACTGACAAGCCAAAACAAAGAATGAATCCACCACAATTCATAAAGCAAGCTCCCAGTTGTGCAGATAGAGAAATCAGGCATTCCTACTGAAAGTTAGTAGCACGGAAGGCCACAAAGGTCTAGCTAGAAATGTTCTTCTGGTTATGATATAAAACCAAACCAAACCAAAACCCTTTTGAAAATGGGAGTAACGACTTGCCCTTTTCTTCTGAGTGCACAAATTTTAACTGAATGCGCACAAATGTTGTTCGCCAGCAACTGCAAACTTTTTTGCCCACTTTTTGGCAGAACTTGAAATGGATTTTGGTTTTCTATTTTATGGGTTAAGTGTTCGCTGGCAAAGCCCTTGTAAGCACACACGCAACGCACATCTAACCACCATCCCCCATTCAAATCAATAGATTTGCTCTCTCGTGTTCGAAGTTCGAATGTGGTTGTAATAAAATTACATTTCAACGCTTGCCGCACGAGTGTGTGTGTGTGTGTGTGTGTGTGTGACCAATATTTCATGTTTGAATTATGCGATTTTTATTGAAATTTCAAGCATCGTCTGCTGTCAGGCGATGAGGTTGTTTTTGGTGCCCAATTGCCGGTGCCCCAACTCCCCTGCCCCTCTCCTTGCACCATCCGCTTGCATCATCCGCCCATTGCATGTTTGTGCCCAGTTTTCCCGCCGCGACTGCAAGGCTGTGGAATGTGGAAAGTGGAGAGTGGAGCCTGGACAAAGGACGGTGTCGCGCAAACAACGCAACATGTCACTCCTGCCTGTCGCAGGGAACTCTGCCGAGGACATTGTTGTCGCAGGCCTCTGATTTATTGGGCAGGAGCAGCGGTCAGGTGAGCCGGGGATTTTCCGGCCTCCTCCCGGGGCACACGCTTTTAATTGCCGACTGTGGCAGTTGGAAATTCGGATCTGTCAGTGGCACACACATCGCACACACATCACACGCACTTCTCGCCGCACTCATTCAGGGCATTCATATTTCGGGGCAACTCACCTGTGTGCGTTCTTTGGTGGGCCTTCAGGTGCGAGCTCTTCGTGTAGACTTTTTTGCAGCCCAGGAATTGGCACTTGTGTATCCGCCGCTTGGCGTCCGGGCTGTGATCGCTGTGATGTTGGCGCGGGTGGTGCGGTTTCGAGGAGCCTGCGGGTGGCAAAACAAAAGAAAAGCGAAGGATGAGCACCTCAACTGGGTCAAGTGTTGCCAAACTCACCATTCGCCGACTTTTCAGCCCGTTGCGACAGCACCTGTTGCTGCGGCGTCGCCGTGTTGCTGTTGCTGTTGCTGCTGGTGTTGCTGCTGCCGTTGGTGTTGCTGTTGCTGCTGCTGTTGGCTGCCGCACTGAGCACGGCGGCGACATTGGCATTGCCGTTGTTCTGCATCTGGATGACGCGGGCCAGACTGATGCCAGCCGCTCCCGGCTTCCCGTTCGCCGTCGTCAGCCGGACGATGGTGCTGCGCGGAATGTTGCTGTGTGTCGGCTGGTCGCTGCTGCCGCTGCTGCTGCTGCTGCTGATGCTGCTGCTGCTGCTACTGTGGCTGCTGCTGCTGCTGTTGCTGCTGTGGCTGCTGCTGCTGCTCTTGGGCGAGTTGCTGCCGCCGGTGCTGCTGGTGTGGCCCAGGGCCTGGGGCGATATGCTCAGATGCTGGACGGCCAGCTGCTGCTGCTGCTGCTGCAGTTGCGTCATCGTGGGATTGCTCTGGCTGGTGAAGCGCAGGATTGCTGTAGCGGGTGTGGCGTTGCTGGGCTGTGGATGCGACTGCTGCTGCTGCTGCTGTTGCTGCTGCTGTTGCTGCTGCTGCTGTATCAGTGCCGCCAGGTCGTTGGCCTCCAGCTGCTGGGCGTAGTTGTGGCTGCGCAGGTTGGACTCCGGCGACGAGGGCGGCGTGAGCGTGGGCAGCACAAAGTCCTGCACATGGCCCAGGTGCATCCTCGCATTGCTGCCCGGGTGACTCTTGGCCTGCACCACGCGCACCTTGATGCCCGGCGCCGAGCTGTTGCGGGAACTCACTGTGATGGTGCTGCCGCTGCCCAGGCTGCTCAGCGGACTGGCGAGGATGTGGCTGCTGCTGCTGCTGGTGATGCCGTGGCCAATGCTGTTGCTATTGCTATTGCTGCTGCTGCTGATGCTGTGGCTGATGCTGGTGGGCGTCATGTTGCCGGCGCTGCCGATGCTGGGATTGGGGGAGATGGCCGAGGGCGGGGCAGCGAGCAGCACGCTCAGCTTGTCGTCGCAGCCCACGTCGTCGTCCTCCTCGTCGATCCGCTCCTGCTTGACCAGCACCGAGCAGCTGAGCGCCTGGGAGCCGTTGCTGTCCCAGGAGGCGCCCGAGCAGTTGGACGAGACCGAGGAGGTGGTCGAGATCGTGTCCAGGTGCTGGTCCTTGATCTTCAGCTCCTCGAGCAGGCGGGCCTGTGTGGAGAAGATGTCCCACGGATTGTCCAGGCTGCCGTGCATCTTCTTCTGCAGCTTCGGCTCGTCCCGCAGATAGCGCTCCAGTTCGTAGCAGGTCTGCAAATGGAACAGGCAAAAAGCGAAAGTTCATGAAAGTCGGTCCATTAGGAAGTTAAGAGAGGTAAGTGTGGTAAGGGGGGTAAGGGCGGCTAATGGCTGCTGTGGCCCAATTCAATTTGCCGGGCTTACACATTGCCGGCATTTCGGCATTTTCGGGCACATTAAGCCGATAATTTAGGGAGGCTGCCCGCGGCCAGCAACATAAACATAAATTTCAAATTATGCTTTATGCTTTATGCCTGTCGCAATTACAGGTAATAATTTTGCGCACTGAATTTATCGCCGCTTGCATACTTTCGGCCGCCTGACTTTGCCTAATGGAGGCGACAATTAAGTGCACATGAAAGCCACCGCCAGGTGGCTCCCTATAGTGGGTGGTTCACCCATCAGGTGGGTGGGCAGGTGGATGGGTGGTGCGTCGCCGGCGGGCGGTGCCTTTGATCTGCGCTCCAGTCGAGCGGACTCATTTCGCGACTCGTTGCAAGTGGTGTGCGCACGGTAAACAGCAAACTGCAAACATGCCGCCGGCACGTGCCACGCCCCTTCGATGCACTGCTGCCAATAAGGGGCGGTATCCCTTTTGAGGCACTGACTGGGGGGAAATGGCATCCCACTTAAAGTCAGCCAAGTCACCCAAGTCAGCCACAAATTGGACACATGAACGGCCATTTGTAGAGGACCCCAATTCGGGAAATTCCGATTTGATTGGGGCTGCTAACAAATCTTATTAAGTGCGATGCAAAGCGCAGAAAAGCGGAAAACCAATGACACGGAATAAGCAGCCGCATCAGCAGAAGGGTCGAGGCGACCAGGGAGACCAAGGGAGACCAAGGACCGCTCTGACCATGTTCCAGGATCTCACACATGCCCGCCGCGTAAATCACTTGAAGTGTTATTTCAAGAAAATAATTGCAACACATAAATTTGCGCAACCCTTTCTGCCCCGAAAGCCGCACAAAGCCCGAGAAGCCCGAGAACGGGGAAAACTATAATGGTTTATGAATCGGGATAATGGCGGAGGGTCCCAGGATCGGGCTTAGACTTTCGGTTTTGGCCTCAGCACACACAACACATGATTAATGGGCGGCTGCTGCTGCCGGTGCATTTTCCGCCCGCTTTTCCTCCTCCATTTTCACTCAGACAATGCTGGCGGGGGGCAATCTTTGAGCTGAAATCTAAATAAAATGTTACATGCGCGCAATGCAAAAGCAATTTGATATATTGTTTTGGGGGCCATCGGGGGGCGTTCCAGGAGGGGTGGCAGGTTGCAGGGTGGCAGGTGGCCAAGGGAAGTACTATCAAAAATGGCATTTTGATTTATGCCCCGCCGCTCTCGCTGCTCCCGGCCACGGCGATGCTGCAAACAAATCACGTGGGCCAACAGGCCAAAGATTAGACGCGACTTTCAAATTGCTGCCGGCGAACAAGGACGCCGTGTAGATACAGATACTCGCACCTTGGAACACCTGATTGATGGCCGGCGGGAGTGCAGTTCAGGTCCTGGCCAATTTATAGAAAACAATGACAGCTCAGCTGGCTGTTTTTTGGGTGGCACAACAACGTGGCGAGTTGGTCGCCCGGCTAAAGCCCAATTATCCTCTATCTCTGGCTGGCTGGCTGGCAATTAGGCTAATTAGCAGTGTTGCCAGGACGGCTGGTATTGGTATTGTTGCTGGCCAGTTAGAAGTTGGCCAACAACTAAATGCATGGATTTTAATTAATGGGAAAACCACAGGCGAGTATTGCATGCTCTGTGGGCGGTGCAAATGGATTCGAAAATGCGAATTATTATTGATAAGTGCACAATCTAATTGCAACCACTTGCTAACCGTCACTCTCAAATACCTGCCAGTCTTCCATGGGCCTCAATGTGGCAGTGTTAATAATTCATGGTGCAAACATATTCGACAAGGAAGCCAGATTAAACGAGTATAAGCCGACTAGTGGGTTTTATGGCCAACAATTTGGCAGTTGCGTTGAATAATATGCGTAATTCCCCCGTAAACAACGTGCCTGTATGTATATAATTATGGATATTGACGGGTTTCCTACTTAAGCCCTTAACAACAGCAAGAAGTACACTTAGCAGCAGATTGAAGAGGCTAAAAGTTGACTCTTTGTTGTAATCAACATAATTATTGTTGGCGCAAACTTCTCCGAAAGGGAGCAAAACATTTTCCCACCATGTGTGTGCGAGCAAAACTTTTCCACTTTCTTAGGAAAACTTTTTTACTTTTTCCTGCTGCTCATTTGTGTTTAATAGAAATTTATTTGCCCGTCTGCGATGCGTGGAAGTGCGGGACAAAAGTCCATATTACAGCTGCGAGGCGAGGGTGACAACAAAACACTTTTGCGCACTTTTTGCCAGCAATTTATGTCGCTCCACTTTGGGCCACATAAAAATCCTCATTTCCGTGGCGTTTATTTGCCGTCTGCCCTATGTTTCTGTTTCTGTTTCGTTTTCTATTTCTATTCCGGCTCCTGTTTTGTGATCCTAAATTGTGGTTCCCCATTTCCCATTCAGCATTCACCATTCGCCATTCGCCATTCTCCATTTCCCATTTGCTTTTTTCCACTTTTTGGACTTTCCCGGAACTGGGTTTTAACTCTGAGCTGGTTTATGCGATGCACTTAGGCGATGTGGTGACAGCTGCGGTTATTAAAACCTGCAAATTGTATTTATATCCCCCCGGCAAAGTGGAACCCGCATTTTGACAAGCCGGAAAAAAGAACGGAATAGACATATTTCGGCATAAATTTATTGGCTCACAGATTACCAGACCCAACCAGACCAGACCAGAACAGAAACTCTCCCCGTAATTTGCAAGTGCGGGGAGGATGTTGGCACACTTTTAGGCTAAACTTGTTATTGGGGAAACGCTTGTGAACTGAGCCTCCGCCTGCACAATGTGAAGTTGGAGAAGGCGAAGGAATACTGAAACGAAATCCTTAAATTTTTGCAATTATCTAGCCGCAAATTGTTTGCCGAGTCTAGAGCATTTGAGTTCTCAAGAGAGCTGCCATTGTGTGCGGCTCGAGCAAATAAAATTTTGAGCCAAACCGGATGAGATGAAATGTTTGCCCAAGGACCAAGCGATCCGAGCGATCCAGGACTTTGGTGGCAAATTGAATTTGGCCACAGCAAATAGAGTCTGTCATTTGCCGGGGCTGCCAGTGTGTGTGTGTGTGTGTGTGCCCACACATGCTAATGTAAAATAAAAGCATGCGATTAAATTTAATTATCCTGCATGTTTATTAAAGTCCACAAATGCGATGTGGTGGTGGTGGTGGTGGTGGTGGATGGATATGGATGGGCGGAATATCGCACAATTGGGAGAGATTTTGATTATTTGTCTGCTTGCCACACTCACACACAGTAACACACACTCGCACACACGTCCTTGTCCTGGCACGCACTGGGATGGAAAATACCGCTGGCTTTTGGGGCTGTCCCAGCGGGATGCCACGCCCCCGGCCGCCGCCGCCTTCGGTGGGCGGAGCATATTTAATTATGTGTGTAATTGAAAAAGACGCAACGGCAGTTAAGGAACATACGCATGCCTCAAGCAAAAGCTGCTGTGCTGTGCTGTGTGCGAAAAAATCAAGCCGTGACTATTATGCGGCTATGCGGCACATGTCTGCGAAGTGTCCTGAATGTCCTGAAAGTCCTGAATGTCCCGCTGCGATTTCAGTGCCCCAGTGTGTGTGCCTCTTCTCGGTGCGTGTCTGTGTATTAGAAAGACATTAACAGGCAGCTGCGGGCGGCAATGGCCCTGCGGTTACAAAAATGCCTCCACAGAAGCTGAGCAGCACGCCCCAAGGACAAGGACTCAGTATCCAGTATTCAGTATCCAGTATTTAGTATTCAGTATCCAGAATCCAGGACCTTGGTGCCGAGGAGCATCTGCCGGCGTCGAAAGGAGCGCTACACAAATACAATTTCGACTTCTCCTCCGCCGCCGCCTGCATTATGTCATTTAATGAGCCATAATTCCGCAGAGAGCGAAAAGTGCTCGGCCCGAGGGAAATGTTTGCCGAACATTTTTCCGTTTTCCATTTGCGCCGTCGTGCTGCCCGCCTCCGTTTTTGAAAGTTTTAATGAACGAATCGTAATGAAATTATGCCAACAATTAATGCCGCCCCAAGTGGAAGCGCAGAAAGCACTTTAAGACGATGAATCAGCTTGTACAGTAAACACAAATAAAGATATTTCTAACGACCACCGAAACAAATTGTACACGAGATTCCAGATTTCCCTACAAGACAACCAGGGGTTGGGTCCCTGTTCGGGCGCCACGTGCTGGCATACATGGAAATCTATATATAAAGTGCAAATATATCCAATCATAATAATTCCTAGCGCTTTTCTCATTAGAATCAGCATGTTTATAAGCAATCATAACGAGTGGAATTACAATTATGGTATTTATTCACAAAGGTGGGCCTGGGTCCCTGTTCGGGCGCCAAGTAGGCATACCAACATTCCATTGCATAGTTTACATTCCTTTCGAAATCATTGTAATTATTGCAGGTGTAAAATTACGGTCAGCACGTTTGGCACATATTGCAGCATGTGGCTTACATATTTATATCAATGCCCAAATGCACACATGCTGGAGATTACACACAGATTGATACGTTTCATGTGTCGTTTGGATTGCAACTATTGTTTTCAATTTACGTCCTGCTGTGCAGGACCTTCCACCCTCCTCCTTTCTGCTTCTTACTCCATTCTGAAGAGTCCTGGCGAGGGGGATGCAGCTCCTTGTTATCTGGCTGTCAGCTAAGTGACTTCTTAATACGAGGGTGTGCGAGAGGGGGCTGGAGCAGAAAGTGGCTGCAATCTCTGGAGTTGTAAGTGCACCACCAGCAGCAGCAGCAGTAGTAGCAACAATATCAGCCAGTCACTAGTCACTCGATTTGGCAATAACAATAAGCCAGACAAGGAGCTGTGGGCCAGCGGGTGGGCTGATGGCTTCTGGCTAGGAGGTGACAGACGACAGGGGCAAGGACGCAGCGGGATAATTGAATTATTGGCATTATCACTGCATTTGCACTTACACCCGAACACGCTTCAACTCCTCCGATTCCTCGCACCCGCAACTTCTGCTCCAAGTTCTCCAACTTCTGCAACTTCTCCTGCTTATTCAGCCACATTACAAAGTGTAATGCGTTGATTTACTTGACCTGCCCGCCCCGCAGAAAGCCCGCTGCAGTTGTTTGTCAGTTTGCTTGTCAGTTTGTTTGTTTGTTTTCGGGTGGAAAGTGCACTTAAGCAACTGAGCTGGAGAGTCGGCAAAAGCGTTGCATAATTCCAGGCATTATGCTAATTTCGCAAAGGAACTTGGCACACACACACACACAAGTAGTGCTGCTTGAAAGGAGTTCGCAGGACAATCACTTTCGCCCCGAGCGCCACTTCTGCCTCGCAGGCAATCGAAGGACTCTCGAGAGCGGAGAGCCCAAAAGTGTCGCCCGGAAAAGTGTGCTATCGGAAAGAAAGAAAGGAAACCGAAAAAAGTAGTAAGTAAGCATCGGGGGCATCGGGGGATGCCCCAGATGAGCGGGGCAACTAATGCGTTGTACGCGCCGCTGAATTTAAATGAGGAATTAATGCGTACATTATTTCCAACCCTCCATTCGCCAGTCGAGCTCCTGCTCCTGCTCCTGACTATACAAACATTTTGCCACTTTCCACTTGCCACTTGCCACATGCATTGTGCCCCGCCGTTTCGCTTTCGTTACAATTTCGGTCTTCCGTATTCTTTCTCGCTGCCTGTCCTGCTTCGATTACGAGCTCCATGGCTCCATGGCTCCTTGGTGCTCCACTACCACCAACCCAACAACCCACCATCAGCAACAACATTCCACCCAGATTGTCTGCCCCCGCCATTAGCTTTGAACTTGATGTTATTTGTGCGGCAGAGGCAAATTGCGATGGCTCTCCTTGTTCCTGGTTCCTTATTCCTGGTTCCTTGTTGCCGCCTGCTCCCCTTCACGCTTCGTTTCGTCATTTTGCGGCATGTTGCCGCCTTGGCCCGGCCTAAATGACACTTTGCCCAAATGATGACGCTGACAATGATAATAAATAAATTTAACGCACTTCTAGCGACTCGCGCCCCTCTTCCCCCAAAGTCAAGTCAACTCAAAGCCGAAGCCAAAGTCGAAGTCGAAGCCAATGTGATTTGCATTTTTTGTGTGCTGTAACCGAAATGGAACTTTATTAACGGCCCAGTGTTTCCATGTCGTGGTCCATATTGCCGGCATTAAAGCCAGGGCAAAGTTTTCAGCTTTTAAATTCTGTAACAGCTTATCGGGTGCGTTCTGCTTGGTCTGCTCCAGCTAAACTAAATCGAGTAATCGAGGGGCAGAGCCAGAAACAATCACAATTTGCACATGAATGCCTGGCAAAATGCGCCTGTGTGTGTGTGCACTCTGTTTCGCAATTAAGAGTTGCAGCCACATTTCAGTAACTACTCCGAGTTCGAAACAGTCAATGGCATTGACCATCGTGCCATAGTTCCATCGTGCCATCTACATCCACTTAGTAGGCAATTACATTTCATTCCGATCTGAATCGAAACCCGAAATCCGAGTCATAAGCCATGAACCCATGAACACACATAGAGGCACAGCCAAAATTATTTAGCACATTTAGAGGCGACCACAAAATGCGCACACATTCAATTGGAAGGACCGCACATGTCCTGTCCCAGGAATCGGATCTGATCCCTGTCCCATGGCCATGCATGGCTGTGGGTGCCATCGACGACACAGAGATTGTAAAACGTATAAAATAAAGACAAAAGCTTAATAACTGAAGTCCGCAACTAGCACTACTACCACTACTACTACCACAGCTGCCTGCTGTCCTTGTCCTTGTGTGACAATAAAAACTAATTTTTTGGGTCGCATTAAGGGATACACGTAAATGACAAAATAAGCACACACACACGGAAACACACTCACACTTATTACCCACACAGCGATGTGGGATTGTCTGAGTTTTTGGGGAGCCCACAAAACTGTCGAGACGAAAAATGCAATTTCTGTGGTTTTCATTTTCGGGACAGACCATATGACCATATGAAAGCCAAAAGCCACCCTTCCTTTCACCGAGCCACGAAGGTGGAACATTTCCAGTGTCCATTGTGGCATTGAATGGATTTTGTGCTGAGTCCCCTGATTCCCTGATTCCCTGATCCCCTGATCCCAGAGCTGCCCCCCACCCGCGCAGCTATCCACCATCATCGTTCAGTGTCTGCTTAAGTGTTTGTCTAACATTTTGTGGCTTATAACTATCATGGCTTATGATATTGACCCAAAACATGTTTAACAACGCATTTTGTCTGTGCACAAGAACCGAAAAATGTTTCATTCTCTGTGCGGCGAGTGTGTGTGCGAGTGTGTGGGTGTGCGTGTGTGCGAGGGTTTTATCGGCTCAATTCATCGATTGCTGCTGGTTGGCAGAGTGGAGAAGAATGGAGGAGAATGGCACAGAAACGGAAACGGAAGCGAAACGAAACGGAGAGGTGACCCCACATAAATAGGAAATTTGTACACAAAGCAGGTTTTTTCCTGACAATGTCGCACGGCACGATAAAAGTAATAATGTTTGGGGCAACCCGAAGAACGAAAAGCGAAAAACGGCAGCTCTTAACAGCAACATGTGTCCGTGTCCCGAAAACTTAATTGCTGGCAAAGTATTTCGGCTGGGAGTAGGCCAAATGAAATGAGATTACACTAAACAACCGAGTTTAAGGTCAAGTTTCTGGACCCACTATATGGGACTATATGGGACAATCAAATAATGGCAACTAGCCTAATAACATTGCTGTGCGACCAGCAGATCCACAAAAGTTGCCTGTCTGAATGCAAAACTAACGAAATTGGACAAAGTTTGCCGCTTCCCTTGGCAGCAGAGATTATGTAGCCGGAGCGGGCCAAGGCATAAGATAGGAACATGGCCATAAAGTTCAGTTAGCAGCCCCCATTCCCCATTTCCCATTCCCCCTTAAAGCTCCAGCCCTCTGAAATTTGCATACTCGCAGAAGGAGGCAATTCCCGGGAACAAGAGTGGACAGCAGCCGGAGTGGAGCTGGTAGCCTGTGTTCGTTAACTAAAATACGATTGTATTTTATGCAGCGTGTCATGAAATGACACTGCTTACATTTCATTTACACGCAGTGCGGGGCTGCGAACACACACATTTGCATAGGGGGTGGCATGCAAAGTGGGCGGTGGGCGATGGGCGGTGGGTGGTTTCCAGCATTTCTGTGTGCAAAATTTATGCGAGAATTGCGCCAAATGCTGCAGTTGACATCGACCATCCAAAAATTGGCAAATATTTGACCGCTTTGCAGTTCGCATTTGCAATTCTATTGCCCGGACAACGAGTCCTGCAAAAGGATCGGGCAGAGCAAACCACAGGATACAGGCTGAGCCGTTGTCTTTAAGCCCCGAGACTCGAATAAAAGTGGCCATTAGTTGCACTCCATTTAACCGGCAGAACAACAGGGGAAAACAGAAAAAAGGAGTCGCCGGAAGGACACATAAAAGTCGAACAGGTGTAAAAGAGGACGAAGGAGCCAGAAATTGTGTGGCAAAATGCTACAGCAGCGCCTCATTCGCATTCATCAAGCCTCGTTTTTAATCCATTATGTGTCGGCGACATAAAGATTTAATGAATCGTAAACCTGAGTAATTGCCATGGCAGCAGCAGCAGCAGCAGCAGCAGCAGCAGCAGCAGCAGCAGCAGCAACAGGTAGTTTGGGCCACAAAGGAGGGAGTTGCTGTTCATTGATTTCCTTGAGTGCACAAGCGTATCAGCTTGCAGTTTTCCCAGCTTTACTGCCATCGCAACCACTCGAAGGTAGCAGGAAAAGGGAAAATGTGCTACTGAACTGGAAATCGTGGGGAAGCCGTGGAAAAGCGTGTGAGTGTGAGCCGATTGTTGCTGCCAGTCCATGCTAGAGTCCATGCAACTGGTGTCCATTGAACCCCGGCAATTAGCAAGTGCACAACTTAAGCCCAACTAAAGCTAAGCACATCAACATTCAATTCAGCTCGATGCCAAAGCCGCCCGAAAAATAAACGGAATATCCGAAACAGCTTGCGAGATTTGCCCATTTGCGTGGCACACTCGCAAAAACACAACTGTTTGGCAGCCAAATGCAAAACTCCAACTCCCGGCCATCTTTCACCTCCTTTAAGCCACTTCGAATGCAGTTGGCCGACGGCAACTAAGCCGATTAGTTGCTGCACTGCCAACGAAACCGAAACCGAAACCTAAACCGAACCATGGCAAAGCTGTTGCTGCATGGCCATTAAAACGAAATTGCAAATACGATTGAGCCTACTTTCTGGCGCTTGAGTGCCAACAATGTCGGCAGTTCATGGGTTCAGGGGTCCTGGGGTCCTGGGGTTCAGAGGATCACAGGTGTCCTTTTTGGGGGTCAAGGCTTAATTAATGCACTGCCGGCTCGCCGACACCAAGCCATTCGGCAATTATTTGAGCAACTTTGCGAAACCGGAGATGAGCTGTTTGCCCGACACCTACTGCATGTGCATATAGAACGAGCTGCGCCTTTACGGTCAGTTTTGCGGCAATTTTCACCTGTCCACCTGGACTCCACTCCACTCCTCGCTATTCTATTTTTCAAACCACAAATACAGGAATCCTGCGCCGTTGGCTGCCGTGTGTTGTTTTCTATGTTTTTTATGTTTTTTAGTTCTCCCCAACAGCTGCAGCCGGCCCGAAGCTTTGGGTGTTGATTATTGAACAACAAAACGCCGATGGAACCAAAACGAAAAACCTGGCCGGCAGACAGCAGAAGGGGCAGGGCAATAAAAAACTGGGAGGGGGGGGGGGGCGTAGAACAACCACAATGTCAGACGGCAAAAATCGAACGAGGCGAGGATGTTGCTACCAGTGTTGTTGCAATGTTGAATTGACCCCAATCAAGCCGGTTGCTGTTTGCAGATAGCCATTGTTTCTGTTGCTGTTTTGGCTCGTTTTACACATTTCCCCCCCTGCCCACGCCACTGCCCACATACGCTTTTCAGGGCGGAAAAGGGATGAAAATTGAGGAAAATCCATGGGAGGATGGGCTGCGCGAGCCGCAGGGCAAGCAATTGATATGCTCCGTGAAACTTTATTGCCAACGAGAACGGAGAATTGACCATTGGCCAGCTGGTATTCCCGTTGTTGGCCCTTGTTGTTTCTGGCCGCTGCTGCATGCACCATTGAATGCGGTTATTTAGATAAAAGTGCTCGAAATTACAAAACGCCATGGATGCCGATGCCAATGTCGACTAATTGAGGCGCTCGAATGGACGGGTTCCTCGGTTCCTTTAAATGGAATCTCGGCACTTTAAGCCACGAGGCCAGCAGCTGAATAATGCACGAGTTTTGGGTCAGAAGCGCACCCAACCAACTTCGGTATGCACAAAAGGCCAAAAGGCAGGGCGAAAAGGGCGCCAAAATATATATCCTACATACATATCCAAATATAAATACTACAGTATATGTATATGTAAGTCCGAACAAATGGAAAGTAAGGCCCAAAGCCAAAGCTAAAGCCAAAGCGAAAGAAGGGAGCCAGATAGCCGCAGTTCGTCGGACCGCAATGCTGAAAAGGAAGTTGCTTAATTAAAAGCGGATATTAGCAATTACAAGCCACAGCCAAAAGGGAGCACGAGCGAGAAAGAGAAAGAGAAGGAGAAGGAGCAGGAGCGAGGGAAAGAGAGCGTCCGATGGAGGGCAGTTCCAATGAAACGGAAGTAAATGAAATGGCATTGAATGGCAGCCAGATAAACTGTGGGGAAATTAAAAACGCGTATGCCCGTGGAGAAAGTGGAGAAGATGGAGCAATGGAGCAATGGAGCGATGGAAGGCCAAAAGGACCTAGACTCTAAGGCCCAAAACAAGGCGTCTTTGGCTCCGAGTCAGTTGTTCTCCCTTCTGGCCTGGTTTCCATTCCGCTTTTGACATTGTCGCACTGCCTGTTTAATTTCACTTTGTGGCGCGGGGCGGAGGAAGCGGATGGGCCAGAAAAAACAGAAAAAAGGCAGCGAAAAGGTGCGCCCCCAACATAATTAGGTTATCATTTTGCTGCTGGTTTTTCCCTTTTCCAAACCCCAAAAGAAAAGCCCAGAAAAGGTTGACAACAACAGGAGTCCGTAACAAGAGCGAAACGCAGCGCGTAATTGTTAATGGTTTTTACAGCTCTGTTAGCCCGGATTTGTATATAGAGTATAATTTTTGCTGTTCTGTATCCTTCTTTTACGTTCTGGTTGCTGTTTTTGGCCCTGATTTATGCTGCGACCCACAACGAGTGCGAGTACAAGGCAAATAAATTATGCATTAGGTGGTGGCTTGTTATTCGCCAGCTGGATTCACCTGACCCTCACCTGAACCTGGCTCAGATTCGCTGGGCTGCCGTAATTGAATCGAAATGCTAACAATCCACAAATGAACATTCATCAAGGGCTGTGTACGAACATACGAGTAAGTGGGACCATCAGATCCAAACCAAACCAAGCCAAACCAAACGCCATCGGGGATTTTGCCGCCATTTGTCTTTCATTTAGTGCCGCTCCTTCGGCTGCCTGTTTTAATACCTTAAATTTGCAACAAATCGCTGACAATAATTCGCACATGGCACTGAACAGGAATAAATTACGGGGACACATTGCAGCGCAGCCATATGGAAAAAACGCTCGCCTGAAACAAAAGCGAGAACGAAGCGAGTGGAAAAAAGAGCTGCGAAAATCGAGGGGACAAAAGGAAAAGCCTGTAATGGCGCATCTGTTGAGGAAGGGCTTTTCCAGAGCCCCACACCCCCACCACTTCCCCCGATTTCCATTACCCCGCTCGGTGGCAACAATTGATGGACGTCAGCGCTTCGCTGCCCCAAAAAAGAATTATTAAATTGATCGATGGCCATAAAAAATATGCGAAAGGTAAACTGCAAAGCGCTGAAAGGCTTCGGCCAGGTGTCGACAACAAAAGGTGGCGGCAATTGATGCAATTCCCGCAGCACCAACTCGATCAAATGTCCGCTTTTCTCTCCAGGGGAACCAAGGGCGTTTTCCATATATTCGGAACTGCCAAATTGCAGGAGGCGAGAGATATGAGTGGAAAATATATCGGAGGAAAGATATAAAGATAGGTTAAGGTCTTTCAACCTATTCAGATGTATGAAGTGATGCGTAATCAGTGGGGGAAGTGAATGTAACCCTAACTTAGAGTAAATAAATTATTAGGAAAATCTAAAGAGCTTCACTTTACAACTGAGAAAGTTCCCAGATTGGAACAGCACATAAGCAGGCCATTTCTGCACTGATAGCGGGGCTAGTAGCTCTTGGCCCTAGATTCTTGGCCATAGTTTCACGAGGGCCAAAGTTTTGCACGTCCGCGGCATAAATTCAAAACATGTCGCACTCATATATGAACCGCCATCCAGCAGCAAGTGCCCCGTGCCCGTGCTACGTGGCATGTGGCATTCGGCATGTGGCATTTGGATGCGAGTGCGGATTTGGAGCGTGCTCTTCTCGGCCAGAATGTGGGCCAAAGCGGGGAAATTATGGACGCGTTACTTATGCGTGACTAGACGCAGGAGCCACCAGCAATCCGAAAACGAGTACGAAGTGTGTAATTGCACATTACGCTTGTACGCTTGTACGCTTGTCCTGCCAAAGGCAATGGATATGCGCTGCAACTTTCGGTGGCTCTTGTTAGCTTTCATTTCGCCGTGTTAACAAATATTACGTATACGCAGTGCTGCCGCGAAAGCAATTTGGCAAAGCAAAGTTGTGCTGCATCCACACAGCTGGGTGGAGCTGAGAGGGGGCTCGCATTCGAGTTGATGAAATTGGAATACATCCAAAATGAAAATTAAATTCAACAATTTGCGGTTGTTTTTAGCTGTTTGTCTGACGAGCAGAAAAAGAGTGCGGAAGCCCCAAAAGGGGGAGTACCAAAGTGGGCTATCACTCCCCCAACATTTCCAGAGTGACTATGTGTATGTGCGCATTTACATGCGGAAATGTGCAATTTGCCATTTCTCTGATTGTTTTTTGAAACTCAGCAGCAGCAGCAGCAGCAGCTCGTTCTCGTTCTCGGTTTCTGGCTCCATGGCCAAAGTGAAAGTTTCAGTCAGCATTTCATGCCACACCACGCCATGATTTCTTTATTTTTGAACAGCTTTTTCTGTTCTGCTGCTGCTGCTGCTGTGCAGCAGGACAATCGGGCAAAGTGTTGCTTGTTATGGTTATTGTTTTGCACGAGAATTAATTGAGTGCATATTTGTTCACGCTGCGCCGCTCACAATGGCGATAACTGCAACTGTCAAAATGCACTAATAGTCGCAGTTGCACTCGCGAATCGCCGCCCAGGTGAGTGGAATCAAATATGATTGAGTATGCAGGCTAGTACTACTCGTATGTAGTTTGGCCCAAATGCCGTGTGTAATTTAATGGTAATTACGTTTTTAGCACACTCTTGGCATTGTAGCAAATTTCATTGTTGCCGTTAAGCTTTTCCAACCCTTTTCCCACCCACCAACCACCCCGCTTCCATTTTTGGGCGGCAGAACAAACCGCAGCGGCAATTGCCGATGTCATTCCATGGTTGTTGTTTTTCTCGCTGCTGCTGCTGCTGCTGCTGCAACCGTGTGCCAAAAATTTGTACAATTTTGCAACTGGCTGTTGTTGTTGCTGCCGCTCTTGCGGCAAGCAGCGAATGCCATAAATTAAGTGCGGCGACAACGGCGACAGGCAGTGGAAAAGCAGCCACATGACAGCGGTAGAACGCAAAAAGGTAATTTTGCGAGTGGGAAAATGCAGCAGAACCCACTTTCAGCAACAGCAACAACAAGAGTAACAACAACAGCTACGATGACAACAATGGCATTGTGGAAAATGCCTGGAAAGCGAAGGAAAATGCACAGCATTTGCATCTGACAATTGCAGACATGTGGAATAACATTATGAACTGCAGGCAGAACTGCAAGCAAAACTAATTACGGGGAAAGTTCTGGGAAATCAGAAGATAAAGCTGTGGCAAAACTGCAATAGTGTCACAGTCACAAAAACTAATTAAGAAAGCAATATTTTCGAGACTTTTCTTTGTTGTTTCATTGCAAAGAACATTCCTCAGCCCAACTGGTTGGTTTGACCAATTAAGAAATAAATTAAGAACTGTCCGCACAGGTCGAATAATTTTTAAAATAACACATTCATGCAGCAATTTAGAGCTGGAAAGAGGAAGGCAGAATTAAATCATTTCAAATTCGAGCAACGCCCTAAATAAAGGACTATTTACCGGATTTCACGAAATTCGCAAACGTAAATAATTAAATCGAATGAAAGGAAGCCACTGAGAGCGCTGGAGATACAAATGTAAAATGCATCAAAACATTTTAAATATTTATGGGTCAACATGGAAATATGCCAAAAATGTGTGCAGCGACCTCAGCGAGCATTTTCACTTGCCACTGCCATCTCCGCACCTTGTGAAATTCGAATTTCGGATTTCTCGTTTTTAGTTTTCAGTCGATGCTGTCGGTGGAAATTTATATTTACGAGTATATTTACTAACTGCATATTAGACCGCAGCAGCGCTCCGAATGCCCGATATGAAGAGCCCTCGACAAAACGAAAATAATTCATCGTGGTCGTGGCACGAAAAAAATTATTAAATTGCCTTCCACACACACATGATGCAGATGCAGAAATACGAGATGAGGTGCGCAAGGGGGGAGATTGCCCTGTGGCATACAGGCAATTTGTTGCATGGCATCAAATATGCAATAAATCTAACTGCTAAATCAACAAACAACTGCAACGCACCACAGAAGGGCAGGCATTCGCATAGACAGACAAACAGACAGACAGACAGACAGACAGCTCGGCCCAATAAAACAATGCAACACATTTTTGCAATTGAAATTGTAACTGAGCCGAGCTCAGCTCAGTGTGCACGTGTGTGCGAGAGTGTGTGCCAGTGTGTGTGCGAGTGTGTGCGGGTGTGTGTGAGTGGGCCAGCCCTAATCTGATTTACCATAAAGTCGAAAATGCATAACACTCGGGGGCGCGGGATCTGGATAGGAATACGGATGGGGATGATGATGGGGAACTACTAGCAATATGTGGCATACAACAGGACGCTGCATATGATTTCAGCTGCCAAACACCGACAAACTCACGGCACAGGGGGACGGGGAAGGGGTTTAGCCCCTTGTAAGCCTTGGTTTCATTTTATTTGTCGAGCTTTTTTCTTATTTAGTTGCATATGCGAAAACACGAGTACAGAGAGCAAAACGAGCAGCTCAAATGAAATATGCAAGCCTCATAAAAGTCGGGCTATAAACCCCAAACTATAAACTCGTTTGTAATGCTGTCTAAAAGTATGCTGTGAAATGTGTTTTGTATATGAGCCACAGCGATGTTTTAAGGCAAAGCAATAAAGGCCACTTCATATATCATTCAATATCACTGATAATGTTTTTAAACCCTTTTTCATTCATATCTTTCTTATTTCCTATTATTATGGCAAACATATAATTTTGATATTCCGCTGTATCAATCTAATTCCAAAACCTGGAATTATTTTTTCGAGTTTGTGGCAACTAAGTTTCAGCTGGTTTCACTGGTTGCCGTTGTTGTTCATGCATAAAACATGACAAAGTGCGTTGATGTTGATGTTGCTGTTGCCATTGCCATTGCTGTTTGCTATTGCTATTGCTATTGCTGGTGTTATTGTTATGGCAAGTTTATTTGGCTTCGTTTTACAAAGTACACCGAACGTTGAGATTTTATGCAAATTCGCTTATTGCGCTCTACAACAATCAGAGTTCGCCAAATAAAATAGTCCAAATAAATAGAATGCAGCGCAGGGCAAAAACGCCAAAACGCAAAACGCAAAACACGACCCGGTCAATTGGCCATAATGTTGGACATTAGGCTGTTGTAGCAGGTGGCCCGGATATTCAGTTTCAACGCTTTCGACGGTTTCAACGGTTTCAACTCAATCGAATGCGAATGCGAATGGCCTGACAAATGAGCCAACCGATTTGGGCCTTTAGCCCAACCGCTAATCGATTTTCCGGCTGCGAAAACCCTAATTGGTCAACATTTGGTTAGCTTCAATTTGGTTTTTGGGCGGTCGAAACGCAGGCAGCCCTCCTTCCCAGGAAGTTATGCTCTGGTGTCCTGCCCCTCCTGCAGATTTCGCCTCTGTGCGAGGGGGCACAGTCACCTGTGTGGCTGGAAAAGGTGCAAGATAACGTGCAGCGAAACAAAGGCCCCCATGCCACGCCCCACATCCTCCAAGTGGATTCCGCTGTCGTCTGCAACTCCGCCTCCGCCTCCGAATAAGCCTTTGTTTTTGCTTTTGCTTTTGGAGTCCGGGGTCCGGCAATCAATGGCAATTGCGTTTGGCAATTGGCAGGCCATCAAGATTAGCAGCAGCAGCACAGGTGGCTTGTGCAACTCCACGCCGAGTGTCTGTAACTCTTAAACCTCCGTGTCCCTCTGCACTTGGAGAAAAGTTTGGGGAACACACATTGCAGATACCAAAGAGCTTCTTCTTTGCGGACAAGTGTTATTGAACAAAGATACTTCCCGGTGTACTTCCCTGTATCTCAGCCCGGCTTTTCTCCTCCTGCAGCTTTGTGTGCAAGTGCATGTGCATCCATGTGTCCTGAGTGCGAACAAAGGCAGACCGGCAGAGGAATTTCCCCGACTCGACATGCAATTGTTGCGGCTCAAGTGCACCAGCGACCCTCCCCGGATTTTCCAACCCCTTCCCCACTACTCCGCGCCATCTCGTCGAGCGGCTGGAACTCGTGTTTGTCTTAAGTGTTGCCGGCGATTAACAGTTTAGCCCGGCTTTGTTTGCCTTAAGTGAGCTGCACTAATAAGCCGAGTGTGCATGCAACAATTGAGCGAATGACTCACGGCCCGAACGGAAAGCGGAAAGGCGGAAAAGCGGGAAATGGGAGGGGGCACACGAACACGGGGCTAATGGCCTAAACAAACAAAGGCTTCCGCCGTCGCCCGGTCAATTATTTACCTTGCGGTTGGGGCCACGGAATAAAAAACGCAAAAACGAAAAACTGTCGAAATGGCTGCAGAAAAACTTGTGCAAATAGAGTCAAATTATGGCGCAGGACGAGATCTTTTTCCATCCTTCCTCCTTTGCCCAAGTGAAAAAATGCAGACAGACATTTATGCATAATTAAAATGGACACCACGCATGGCTGTATATCTATATATGTAATATGTGTGTATATAAAAACCTCATGCAAGCCGAAATATTAATTTCCTTGCGGGGAGCAGAGCTGTGCGAGAAACTATAAACTATAGAGCCCGGCAGCCAGGGGCATGAAAATTTAATTTTAATTAAAAATTGAAATGAATTTTTATTAAACTTTTGCTACTGTTGCTGTTGCTGTTACTGTTACAGTTACTGTTTATGCATAATGCATAATGCATAGTGCATAATGCATGCGGCGCTGCCTCCGATTCATAATCATTATGGCCAAGAGGAGAGCCAACTTTCCACCAGCAGACGAAGTGGCAGAAGGCGGCGGCGCTCGTGTTTATGGCTTCTTTAATGAAAATCAAAGTTAATTAAAAGTAACGGCGTGCTGGAAAGCGCTCTGCTGCCATCGCTATGCCCTTAACAGCCAGCCATTGCCATTTGGCCGAGGCCATTCAGAGGCAGCATAAAAGACCACCCCACACCACCCACTTTCCACCACTCACCCTCTCAACCCCACCATTGCAGTTTCGGCCTGGTCAATAACCGCAAACTGCTCCACATTGCAAGGCGTCCGAGTTTGGGAAGAACGGCACATTGTACATGGCCACTAAATCATCCCCTTTCGACCTTTTTGGCCGCCTCGAAGATGCTGGCCAACTCGCGAAGCAGAACCTTTGTCAAAAATTATATGGGGCTGTGATTGCATAATTATTGGCTTTTCCGCGTAATCAGTTTAGCGTGTAAATTTGTGTGCGTGCCGTGATTAAATGCTTCGGCGATTCTTTTGACTGCCGGGAGCCATAATAAAACGGCTACAAAGGGGCACAATGATATCTAAGGGCATAATGCGCCCCGAAAACTCAAAATCCGAAAACTGGCCATAATTGGTTTATGTTCGCATACTTTGGGGCAGAATGCTCTGGATTTTGGCAGACGTGACCCAGGGGAATCGGGATCGAAAGTCCCCGCTAATGATTTATGGAAAGTCAAGTGATTTATTTCTGCTCAGCGAAGTTTGTAATCCAATTTTGGCCGACTCGCTCTGTGGCTGCTACCGCCATCAATGTGTGTCAGTGTGTGTGTGCCACTTTGGGGGCTTTGAAATGCTCCATTTGGAGGGGGATTTTTACCTGCAATGAAAGCAAATGTTGAAAGTTAGCCAACAGTCGCAGGAAATTTCTGTGAAATTTTACTAGGCTAAGTTCAAAGGGAAAACTTTGCGGCGGTGCTTGAAAGTGTGCTACAATAAAATTTGAATCCTTTTTCTTCGAGAGCGCGGTGTTGGGGTCGTTTAATTTCATTCGATTGCCATCGATTTTACATTTTCCAGGTGCCATAAAAGTATGTTTTCAAGTAGCCCGTTAGACGTTGTGGAAATTACTTTAAGCAAACTAATTGCAATGCACTTGCAAACAACTTTGCAGACATCAGAGAGGTTATAGGGCTATTTATATAAAAATATACTAATAAATGTAATGGCATAAACTAATTACTTCAACTCACTCTAAATGTGTTCGATTGAAATGGCCATTTAAAATCATATCTTTTAAAGTTTGCGGCTGCCAAAAGTTAGAGGCCTATTTGGGTTAATGATTCTGTCGCTTCAGCCCAATCTCCTGGGGTAATCACAGTAATTGGCATTAATAATTCAGGCCTTAACCTGTCAGGTCAATAAATCAAAATCAAGCTGCCAAGCCAAGTGAAACACAAGATGATAGCGAAATAGGAAGTCGCAGAAATGGATCGATGGGCGGGTGGGGTGTTTACTGAATTGCCAGTAACTGCCACATTCATGTTTTTTAATGAAAACGATTTGAAGTTTGTTTGCTCTCTGCGAAAAATTTATTACTTTGCCCGCCGGTTGGCAGACGACATAAATAAATCCACGCGCCACACAAACACAAGCACAAGATAGCACATACTCGTACATCCTTCGACGGAGGACGTCTGCCAAAAGCTGTCAAAAGTCCTGATTTGATAAGAGAGACAGCCACGAAGAACAAGCGAGGCTCCAGGCCAGCTGTTCTTATTTGGCATGACAACGGAACTGAAGATTTGGCCGCTCTTTAAGGCTGACGTCACATTTGTCAGCTTTAACAATTAGTTGGCAACCAAGTCGGCTCTGCTCCTTGCGAGTCCTTTCGAGTCCTTTCAAGTCCTGCGAGGCCAAAACCAAGGCGGCTGGCTGATAATCAGGAAGCGAGTGCGGAGCGCTTTATCGCTTCACTAAGGCCGCACTTTTTGTGGCACAATTATGTGAGGCAGACAGAAGACGGCGAGGACATAAACAAATACAATGCCAGCCAGGCGGGGAAAGCGAAATTTAATATGGCGCCATCTTGGTTTCGCTGGCAGTCTAATAGGCTTTGCCTCGCCACACTTTCCCCCACTTTTCCCCCACTTTTCCCCACTTGGCCAAATAAAACAAAAGGACCTACATGCCAGCACTGGGATATACACATGCCCATACTCATGTGTGAGGTCGAAAAGGCAGGCAGGAGCAGGACCTCAAGGTATGCGGGGCTTTCAGCGCCTTGCGGCTTTTAAGCGGCTTTGGCAAATTGTTTGCGCCGCAGTCGTCCTTAGTCGTAGATCCTTAAATATTTTTCATATGCGGCGGCTTTTCGCGCCTGCAAATATGCAATAAAATTTTTACAGGCCGCCATGAATTTGCTAAGGTGGAATTAAATTTATAGACCCTGCCGCAGAGCACATAATTTAGCATTTTAAGCGGCCATCCAATAGAAATTCCATAAAAAGGACGCACTCAGCGGGGCGGCAGTGGATGTGGCCGTAGCTGTGGCAGTGGCAGCAGCCACGATAATTGAATTAAATTATGGCCCCGCACAGAATAGCGCCCTCGGTTATTGGTTTTTGGCCATTCAGACGGCTGGCTAATCCCGGCCAGGGGATAAGAATAACGACCGGGAACTCCGAACTCGCAACTCCGAACTGGGAACTGGGAACTCGGAACTCGGAACTTCGGCTTCAACTTCTGCTTCAGCTTCAGCTGGAGTTTCAGTTTCGGCTGGGGCTACCTCAAAATCAAACCCGAAATACTTTACGCAAACTTTCGCAGCGCGCAAATTTACATAGCAGACAATAAAATAATGTCGGAGTTTGGCCATCGTCATCATGGCATGGAGCCCATATCCATCTCCATCCCCATCGCCATCAGCATTACCATCACCATCACCACCACCACTGCGGCATCATCATCAGCAGCATCCTCGCCGAGCGTCAACATTTTGAAAGCACTTAAACCGTTTGTTCGTACATGCAAAGAACGCGAATCGTGAGCACAAAGGGATTTCCCCGCTTTTCCCGGAATTTTCCACCCTTCTCCCCTGCCATCCCAGTCGCCATCAGCGACTGCATTCATGCATAGACAACATTTCATTTTTCTTCTCGACGCTCGATGCTGGCGGCAATTTTTGCGCTGAAAGAAAACAGACGCGGGTGGCTGTTTTCCCGCTTTTCCAGCTTTTCCGGGCAAATCTGTGCGGCAAAATTTACGCAGCTACTTAAAAACTATGCAGGCTTCAGCTCCAGTAGCTCCAGTTTCGGATGATTCTGGCTCTGGCTCTGATTCAGATTCAGATTCAGATGCAGAGCCATCTTGCCGGCGGCTGGGAAACATGGCCCGAATCTCACCGAGACTCCGGTCCAAGAACCCGGCATAATCCAATTCATGAAGTTGAAACTCTGACTGGGGGCAGGGTGAAAAACGCAGCCAGCTGTCTGCGCAAATTTGGCGTAAATTTAATTTTCAAATAAACTGCACTTCTCCCCAAGGCCACAGAAGTGAAAAGCAGGAAAAGGGAGGAACATTGGGCAAAAAATGGGTACATGGGCGGTACTTTGGGGAATATTATGCGGCGGGGTCAGGGGTCAGGGAAAATATTCAATGCATTGCATTTACATCTTGTTATCGCTTGATTAATTGTCATTGTCAGTGTCAGGCAGCCTGCACTTTTGGTGGCTGATGGAGGGGGGTGTGGGTGTGCGAAAAGCTTTGCCATTTCCCATTTTCACGGATTCTGCATGAGAATGACATGGAGCAACTTCAAAGGGAAAACTTTTCCTGATTGGCAGCTCTTGCGACTGGCGGCTGATTAATTTCCGCCTGGCTGGCTCCTAATTGAATGCCGCTTGTTTAGCCAACTTCCTTCCTTCCTTTCTTGGCCCAAAGAGCCGAGCAGTCGGGATGCGATGAGATGAGCCTGAGCCTGAGCATCTGAGATATATATTTTAACGCGCAATTATCGCGAACACACACAAACACACACACACAACGGTTGCCAGCGCGTGAACAACAAACACGAGGCAAATTGGCAAACAATTTGCACCGAAAACGGAACCAGAATTTGTAACTCATTTTGGGGCAAATTAAGTGCCGTCAGGTGAGGTTGCCACTTGCTACATGCCACTTGCCACTTGGCAACCGAATCCGCTGCTCTGCACAACAGCCCTTTAATGCTCGGCGCATAAATTTCCCCAATTTATTTCGCCCCGAGAACAAAGCTCAAGGAAAAACGCCGTGGAAAAGCCAGCTCCCCGAGCCATATAAACGCAGTAAATTAGAATTAGACGCGGTGGGCAATTTTACTGCAGACACACCCCACTTGGGTGGTGCTTCTGCTCCTTTTGCTCCTTCTGGTGGTGCTGGTTTTTCGTGTTTCTGGTGTTCCTGGTGGCCACACAACTTTTAATGACGTGAGTTATGGCTAGTGGCCTGTCCCGTTTATGATTTCCTTTAATATTTTAATTGTGCTGCAGATAAGATAGCAGCTAATGCGTACACATTTAGCTATCTGCTGGATATGCTGTCCATTTGGGGCCAAAGTCATTAGGTCCCCTTACTTTTTCCCAGGGTTATTAAAGCACATTTTTAAATTGCATTTGAGGGAACCGAAAGGGAAATTCCACTTTGAATTACCCAACTATTATCCAGTACACAAGCGTGCTTAAATACACTGCCAAGTAACGAGCGAAATTCGATTAGCAAATTTCAATTTCAAACTAATAAAACGTAATTTCTTTTTCATTATCCTTCGCACTGTCGCACACACACACAGTCAGTCACACACACACATATAGAAGCTGAGTGAGCTTGGATTTCGTGACTTGCATTTCCTTTCGATTATTAGACAGCAGAATCTTTGGGGGAATTTCAATTAAAATGCCATTCGATTGCTCCTAGCTGAGAGGTCCTGGTTTGCTGGTTGCCTGCTTTGCTGCTTTGCTGGCTTGCTGGTTTTTGTCACCCGAAGCCAATCGTCTCACCTCACTTTCAGTGGCAACTTTTAATTGGCAACAAATTCGGCTATTTTGCCGTTGCCAACAAGTCCGAGATCCAAAATGAAAACTTTCTCCGGCATGTGCTGCTGGGCTGTGAAATGTGAAAGCGAAAGTGTTGCTCTTAATTAGCTCATTAAAAGTTCATCATGATGCGCATATGTCGACCTGTAAATTGCAATCGTCCTGTAAACTGCCAATTTCGGCGCATAACTGATTGCCATTTATTGGCGTCGTATGGCGGAATTTAAGCCCAGTGGACAAAGCGGAGGTATTGTGTTCTGGCCAAGTTATTGTTTTGCCAACACGAAAGCTGGCCAACAATGGGGAAAAGGAAATGGCGAAGAAAGCCCTTTCTTTTTCTCACACTTCGGCATGGCTTCGACTTATTGTTTTGCTCAAGTGCGAGGAAAAACGCCTGGAAAATCGATGGGAGGACAGCAAAAACAGAAGTCTCGAAAAGAAAACGGAGCAAAAAGAGTGGAAATATTTCCACAGCTTGTTATGAACACATGGACACGGAGATAGCCGTGTAGACTCAAACTGCCAACTACCGATAGGTAACGGCAATCCACTCATAAAGTTCGCCGGCAGTGCTGAAGGATCCTTTGGTCCTTTGGCTCGATGACATGCATATTAATGATACGAGCTTGTCCATCTCGGCAATCCGATTCGGATTCGCATTCGAGTCTGATGCTGATGCGGATGCGGATGCTGATACTGATGGTGATGGCGCTCACTGTACACTAGTCTGCACAAATATTTTCATTAAAATTGGAAAAGTTTACGTCTGTCCGACTGTCCTGCTGTCCGACTGCCCGGCAGGACTAAACTTTGCCCGCGGCCGAGTCGGGAAAGCGTTTTAAGTTCTTTCAGCAGAAACTTTGGGGTCAACTTTTCCTCGCCCAATCGAACGAAGGCTGGCGGCTGGTTGGGAAAAGGGGTTTTTCCTTTGACTGCCCCCCCGTTTTCACAGAGGGACTTAGCAGGCCTTAATGCGCCGGGGCAAATCTGATTAAGCTGCGCTAATTGTTTGCACTAACCAACTGTGACTTCAACAAGCCAAGAAATGCAGTCAGAAAGGACAGTTTTCCCTCTCCTCCCCCCGCTCACCCCATCACTTCTCGGCCTGTCTCCTTCTGTGTTCCCTTTTCCATGATGAATGAGCCGCAGCTGAATGGGGAAGGGGGAAGGGGGAAGGGGGGCGGCGGGAAAAGCACAAGCCGGCAAATAAAAGAGCATCCCTTATGAGGCTGCCACTGCTCCACTCCTCCAATCCTCCACTTCTCCAGTTTCCTCGCCTATGCCTCCTAATGTACATAAATTCCAACATTTGCTCATTTTAATGGGCATATTTTTGTCATTTTACAAAAGTTTTCGCAAAATGCAAGGAGGAAAAGCGGGAAATGCGGGAGCAGCGGGAAAGCGGGAATGGAGCAGCCCGGCCGGCGTGCAATGTAGACTTTTCCTCCACCATGTGCGCACTTATAAATTTTTTAGAGCGCAGGGATTTTCCATAAGCACAAACATGCAGCGCAGCCAGCCAACCAACTGGCATCTGTGCACTGCAATAAATGCGTGGTAATCCCTTTTGAATTATCCAAAAATACTTATAATAATACGAGGACTTATGTTTGAGCCTTTCTATCAATCAACTTCATGTGTATATGGTTAATACTTGTTAGTCAGTATGTTCTAAATTATAAAAATATTTAATTTTCATAACTTTCCCATGCCATAAACATATAGAAGTGACACTTGTGACATTCATTTGACTGGGAGCAGAAGAGCATTTCATTTGCTTTGAGTTGCCGGCAAAGACGTGTGCTGAACCTAATCAAAATGTAATGTTTTAGAATGCAAATTCTCTTACTGTACAACATATCAGTGTCGCTGTGTATGTGTGTGTGTGTGGGAAATCCAGGGGATGGGCCTTTTGAGGGGATGGCTGCTGTCGTCGTCGGCGTGCCACAGAAAACACTGGGAAAACTCTTCAAGGCAGGCGGCCCTAGCCATATACAGAGACAGCAGGCAGACACAGACATAGAGTTAGATGGGTGGGTGGAAAATGGGAAAAGGGAAGTGGGAAATGGTGCTGGGGGTGGGGTGGGGATTCAGAGAACAGGAGGCAGCCAGTTGGTTGTCGTGCCGCTTTGTCTGCCGCTGTCTGGGGCTGTGGGTGCCTGCCTCCTGCTCGGATGCCTTTATATCAAATGCGGTTTTTATTTCACTGCAGCAAGAGCCGCAACAACGGGGAGCGCCATATAGCCACATATCCATATAGCCATACAGCATTTAAGCCGCTTGCCACTGGCTCCCAGCGAGCACTTTAAGGCGGCGATTATTTGCCATATGAGGCCAACTGGGCGTATGCGTAATGAGTGCCGCTTGCCTCGCTTCTAATATCCTGCGTGGATAGGCAAACAATGGCCGCCAGTATCTGTTGCAGTTGCAGTTGCAGTTGGCGTTTCCATTGCCGTTGCCGTTTGAGTTTGAGTAAGAGTTGGAGTTCGAGTTTCCGACACGGGTGCAATGAACGCTCAAACAGACAGGCGCAGATCAGAGAGTCGGAGAAGTTTATTTGAAAAGTTGCTGCGGCTGTTTGGGGGCGCAGTCATTGTAAAGGCATTACTACAACTTTTCATTCAGTTCGCCTCGCTCGCTGCCTTTTTAATATGCCAGATACAAGCAATCCCCAGGAGCAGCAGATGGAAGTAATGGGGGATGGTTGGCAGTGGGGCTGCAGCTCCATATTAACAACTTGGCTCAGACAGTGGGAGAGTTTTACGCTACGAGGCTACAACTGCGAGGCCGGGAAATGCCGGGCTTTTCATTCATGGTGCTGGAGAGTGTGCAGTGGAAGTGGAATGCAAACTATGCACGACTATGCGGTGAAAGTGGAAAGCGAGGGGTGGCAAATGGCCGCCTCATGTCCTGATTAATCCTGAAAGACTCACTTTAATTGCTTCTCGTTCGCGAAAATGTTTTCGATACAAGTACTGAATTCAACTTTTTACAACCTGGGTGGTGGGCGGTGGGCGTGGCGGGGCGCCACCCAAACCAATTTACCGCAACGTCATCATAACCGTAAAAGTTAAATGCGCATAAAAGCGTCAGGAGCGCGCTAAAAGGATATTCATGCAGCGATTTCTGTGATTTTACTTGTTTTCTGTGTTCTCTGCTCTTTTTTCTGTGTTCTGTGTTCTTTTTTCTGTTTCCTGTGCCACACACACACACACGCACACTCCCCTCTTGTGTTGCATAATAAATATAATAATAAAAATAAAGCTCGCTTCATAAACTCGATGGCTGTTGAGGCTTACGGCGCTCCGGTTTTTGTTTTTGACAAATTACTTAAATTACTTAAATTACTTACGAGCGAAATGCTTTATGCGGGCCACAAAAAGGGTGTTGTAAATTACCTGCAAATAAAGGGAGAACAATTATTAGATTGCTTTTGGCTACAAGGAGTCAATTACACTGGGTTTGCATGCGGATATGAGCACAATTTTCTTAGTTAGCCGTGGTGTTTACAAAACTGTTGTGCTGATTTACGACATGCGGGAAAAACAGCCAGCAGAGCGGCGGAAAAAAATGGAATGGAAACATGTTTGTTTATAGCCTCGCTTTTCCGATTTTCCCCTTTTCCGCTCCCTCCTCCCTTTCCCTGCATTCAAAACTGCGAATTTATGAGCATGTGCGTTGCATTTGTTTGACAAATTCGCATTGTTTTTGGGGGTTTTGCTGGCTGCACTTTGGAACATTTTCCCGGCGGCGCTTTTCACGCTAGCTGGTGGAAATTCATTTCTATACACTGGCATTTTGTGCATTTTTTTGCTGATATTTTCTGCCACCCCTCGAAACACTCCCTTTGACATGCTTGCTGTTTGTTTCGGTTGAACAATTAAACAAAGCACGATGCTGACAATTGAAAAATGCCATCATGCAGCAGCAGCAGCATTCAGCAGGCCGAGTTGTTGCTGGCCATAAAATGCGGTCAGAATTGGATAGCCATGGCCATAATTAAAAGCCATTTACTGAGCGCTGCCTGCTGAATGCTGCCTACCGCCTGCCAATAAATATGCAAAACACACAGACATTTCCATACCGATGCGGTACAATAATAATAATTCCATCAAAGAATTATTGAGGGGCCCAGCAAACATTCGTCAATCGATGTTTGCCGCATTGATGAATTGAATTGAATTGGAATTGAAATGGAAATGGAATGGGATTGGGAATGGGAATGGCAATGGGAATGTCGATGCTTTGAAGTTCATTAAACTTTGCTACGCACACAACACCCACGCATAGTTTCGCTTGCAGGGGGGCATCTCTGGCTCCAAATGGGGGTTTGTTGCCGGCACTTGCCACTTGACTCGCTCACGACGCACTTAGGCATTCTGAACACGATTTCTGGCCCGCGGCAAGTTGTTGCTCTCCCTCTCTGCCACCTTCACTGTCTCTGTCTCTCCGCAAAGCCGCCAAAAGGTGTAGGCCGTGTGGACGTCCAGGCACGTACTTTGACATAAGCTGCCATATCGGCAGGCCAACATCCCCCCTTGGCAACCCCATGGAGAGGGGTAGAGGAGGGGGATGTGTAAATAAACAAACGCGGTCGTAATAATAGTACTAAATACCACACCTGTACCCTGTTAACGTATTGTTCTACTCAAGCTCCACTAATTATATTTGGCGGCGTGATTTTATTTCAATGGCCATAACTCTATTTACCACTTATACGAAAATGGTTTGTGTTCTTTAATTACAGATACATATGCACACATTTGGTTTGATTTGTTTAAGGAAGGAGGTGCATTACAGCTATCCTGAAGAATACGCGCTTTCTTTCATAGCAGCTTGTAGGTCCAATCCATACTATTTCTAAACAAAAGCTCTAATAATTTATTGTATATATGCACAGACATTCATTAATAATATTTTGGCTGATTTTATGAAGCCGCTTTTATGGAATTCAAAAATATTTAAATAGGTGCTGAAGTACTTAATATTATATTACCCAACCTGCGTAGCAATTTACCCGCCACTGTAAAAGTAAATAAAATGAAAAAAGAGAATGGAAGGAGACAAGATTTAAATTAAGCAGAAAGGGCCATCTTCCGCCATCTGCCCCCCGTATTTCCCTTTGTCTGGTTGCCCATTTCATTTTATTTCTATATAAGTCCACAGTTCTTACGTTCTTGGGCTGCGTAGGCGTTTGGAATTTTAAACTTCCCCGATATTGGTTAGGTTCGCTGAATGCGGTGGTGGGGCGGGAGAGTTGGGGCCAGGACGTGCCTCTATTTGGGGGCAAGTATTTCGCAATAAATCAGGAGTGCGAAAATAGCAAACGGATTTAAAGTAGTTGAGCCATTTTTATGCAACAGAAGCGCAGCGGCGCACAAAGCCAATATTTTATATTATGTTATTTCTCGCTCACAATGTTGTTATGTATTCATAATTTATTTACATTTCCGCTCTCATTGGCCATTATGCGAAATTGTGCTTATTAATAATGAGTGGGGCTTACAAATAGGATTACACACGCCCTCCGTCCTTCGCCCTCCGCCCTTCATAGTTCGCAGTTCGCAGTTCGATGGTTGTTAATTATGCAGGAGCAACAGCAACAGAAACTGTAGTTGTGCTTAAATACTGCACTCTAAACTTAAAGGTAGCTGCATCCATTTGAATAGATTTCGGGCTCATTGAGCAGAAAGGTGGCAGAATCGGGGGAAATCGGTGGAAATCGGGGGAAATCGAAAAGCACTTAAGATGCCAAACGGGGAACATCGGCAGCTCGGCACAATCAGTCAGGAACCTCACAATATAAACACCAATGGATGCAAAATGCTTTTGCTTCGGCTGCTGCTGCTGCTTCTGCTTTTGCTTTTGCTGGCGTCGAAGCATTTATGGCATGCCTTCAAAAATGCTGCAGAGCTCCTCGTTCAATGCCAAAGACTGAAATGCGGATGCATTCGAGGGCAGCGATGTGTGTTCAATATAAGAAGTGCGTTCAACTCGCTCCTGCAAATATGTAGTTTCAAAATTGTATTTGCATTCGCCACCATTCACCACCCACCCACCACCCACCACACTCCGATGGATGCCTCTCCTTTGCCATTCCTTTGCCTTTCGAACACCTGAAAACCGGAAAACTGAAACCTGAAAACCCTTTGCGGCGTCTGCAAATATGTCTGCGAAACACATATAAATACTCTGCTGATGGATGCCACCGCCGTGGCACACAATTTAATACGAAAATAATGTTGCAACATCCGCGCGACGTCCAGGGCCACTTGCAATTTTAATAAACTTCTCAACGAGGCGGCGGCATCAACAACAACAACAACAACAACGGAACGGCGGAATCAGTAGCACCAGCACTTGAGACATTGCAAAGGTTCCATAAATGAAAATTCACTTCGCATAATAATGCGAAATTGTAATTATTTTGTCCGCATGCCAAACAGATCAGGCAGTTCGTCGGGATTCGGGGGGATTCGGGGGGGAAGGCAAAGGAATGCGGCACCGATTGAGCTGAAGAGCGGATATCCTTCTTAAAAGCGGGGAATCATCCAACGCAGCATCGGTTGTTTCTCAGGCACTGCAAGAAATAGCTGGTGTTGTGAGGCAGTTTGGTAACAATCAACCATAATAGGGCTTAAACTGCACTGATGGCCATTAAGTGACTTCTATATTCCTTTAGAATAGTCTGTTTTCATTCTTGCTTAAATAGTGTGCTGAGTTTTCTCGCAGTGCACCCAGAACTGAAAGACGACGACGAGACTGAAAACGAGAGCAAAGCCAGACAAGTGGGCAGTGATGAGTAGGACGACACAATGCCACAATGCAATTACAATGGGTCACTCTGCAGCATCAGCATCATCAGCAGCAACAGCAGCAGCACCAGCAGCAACATGCACAGCAGCAACATGCAACATCTACAGCTGCAACAGCTACAACTTCCCATTGCGTGACGCAGGCCCTCAGCCTTGAGGCTTGAGGCATGCCACACAGGCGTCCACAAAGGTGGACAGTCAAATTGCCTACACAATGGACGATGGACGATGGTCTGCGATGCGATGGGATGGATGCCCCTGTGTGGCAAGTATTTGCTGCAATTCTGCAATTATTGCTGCAATCGCTCTTGCGCCCAGACTCTCACGCAAAAGCGGAAATTTTAATTTCACTCCGGCTCGCGTGCTCCCGATTCGCTTTTCGGCTCGTAATGAGCGTGGAACACACTCGACGGATGTAATGACGGATGGCCGGACTGCCGGATTGCCGAAGTGACTGACTGAATGACTGACTGGTGGCATGGAGCTGCATGCGGCATTAATGCAATTAGGTGGAGTCTCAGTTTCAGTCGCCGTCTGCGGCTCAATCCAGCGGTGTTGCACTTGAAATGGGTTTGTGGGCCACACACCGCACATCCTGCCCTCCGCCTCCTCCCCAGACGCACTTCATCCCTCGTCTTAATCGAATCAACACACTTGACAATGTGGCGTGAAAAATCTTGCGCCAGCATCAATTTTCATTTATGGGCAGAGGAGAAGGCAAGGACACCTTGCTGAGGTGGAAGCAAAATGAGCGAATACATCAGCAGGATGCCCCAGAGACCGGAGAGAGGGGGCGTGGCACAAGGACAAGACGTGTGTGGGCGGCGGTGTCACATTATCGTGCTGTGGCAACATAAAAAATTCACCAACTAATTTGTGCGCTTCACAAGGACACCCAAATGAAGCAGCGGCATGGGGCATGCCGCATCCCCATCCTCCTGCCTCACGCCTCCTGAACTGTCGCTAATTTTATGACAAACGACAGACAGGCCGCTGAGAGATATATTTATGGGGAGCGAGGGCTCCTTCATCACCTGGCACATCGTACATCAATTTCGGGGGCAGCGACAGGAACGAGGCCGAAGGACATGCCTCATAATTCTCAACTAGCTGGGAGCAGTCCAGGTCGCCAGTTCGCCAGTCGCAAGTCCAAGATAAATGGCAAATGGTGCTACAAATGGTCTCGTGTCTCGTTTGCACCCAACAAAAATCAGGGAAAAAGTGCCAGTAATTCGAACGAAGAAGTTCATTTTATTTATGGCATATTCAGAGTAGTCAAAGTGCGGAATTTATGAATGAACTTCACATTAAGAAACAGGCCACAGATTGCTTTACTCTAAGTGAGCTGCATTGATTCTGGTTTCTTAATTATTTATTGGTTTAAGACTTAAATAGTTTGCTTTGAGCTAAAGTATAGTTTTAAGTGCCTTTGCTGCCGAAACGTGTTCAAATATTAATTGATACAATTTATTTAAATTGCAGCCGAAAACTGCTGACTAACAACTGTAATAACTGGCGTAATGGGAGAACATTTGCGCACACTCGTTTATTTATTCGTGTATTTTCCACCTGGCGAGCATCAGACGTGAGTCAAAGTGAAATAAAAAATCATTTACATTTAAATGAAATATTTTATACTTTATTTTAAGTATTTGCTCATGCATAAAATTGGCATTTTTGCACTCTCCACTCATTGCCAACTCACTCAGCCCACCGGCGACCCACAACCCTCTTCATCAAATATCCCACAAAACATAACCTGAGCCTGGGTCGCATCGAAAACCAACAACGAAGGCCCAACTTCACCTTTGCCGGGGAAAAAAGAAAATTCGGTGGAGAGCGGGAAAAAAGAGGAGACGAAAATGAAAAGTGGAAAATGTATTTTCAACAAATAACCCACAAATTTTACAGCTGCCGTTTTCGTGCGGCTTCGGCGCCCCAAAAAATATGTTTTATTATTTGAAAGTCAAATGGGGAAAATGGCCCCATCTAACCGGAGGGTTAGTAAGGGGGGAGGGGGTGGGTGTGGGAAGTCAAGGACGTCCTCGCAGACAAACAAAGAGGGCCACACAAAAAGGACAAGCCGCCATTACAGCGGATGTAATGGGAACGGGAAATGGAAAATGGGAAATGGAAAAGTGGGCAGGAGCAGAACTTATCAAAAAGCCTACGCACGACCGGCTGTGGTGGTTAGGCGTTTCGGGGTGGCTACTAGCTACAAGAAAAAATCCAGAGATAGAGAGATTGAAGCTGTCTGGACAATTCGCCTTAACGATGGCCAGGCTTCTTGCCTCACTTCTGCCCAGCAATTTGCAATTTGCCAGCATTTTTGAATAGCTAATTAAGTGCGACGTGTTCTCCTTCAGGTTAAGTATATGCAGAGAAACTGTTGCTGCCCTTACATCGAATCCGACTTTGCAACACCCTAACAGGATGCTACTGGTAAGTAATTCATTTAGCTCCATTGATCACTAAACAATTTGTCTGTCAGTTTCCACACAAGCGGGAAATTCACTCGCATAAATATTCAAATACTTGTACACTTGTAGGCAGGTCGCAAATCCTGTCACCTGTTTAAAGTGCCAAATTGGGCGCGGAAGTTCCCTAAAGGAATTACCTACGAATTCGGAGCTCACTCTGTTAAATTGCCTTGCTAAGCGTCACTACAAAACAGCGGGCTGTTTTTCGGGGCGGCGAGGGGCGTATCAGGGCGGTGGGCGTGGCACTTAAGTAAGCACAAAGCGTCCGCTTTAAGTGCCTCGAAATTATGCACAAATTTCGATGGTATTAGTCAAAGTTTGGTAATGGCTTCGACGGTTGGCGCGAAAGGGGGCGGCCCCGAAAGGTGTGCGCCATAATTGTTAGCCTGTCTGACACTTGATCCCCTCTGCCACTGCCTCTGCCTCTGCCTCGGCGCTGTAAAGTATTTTAATTTTTCTATTATTTCAGCTGAAGCAACATTAACCGCCGGCCGCGGCGTGGGGAACTCATCAAATTAGCAATTGTTGCATATTTCCCGAGCCTAAGCTCTTTGTAATTAGAGCCGCCTTCTGTTTCGAGTTCCAGCCACCTGGGGGGCTTTTGCTTTCCTTTTCCTTTTGCTTACGCTCGGGATAGGGATTGGGATTCGGGACGTGGACGTGGACGAGGTCTAGACCTTAGACACGGGACATCGGAGTTGCCATGGGGAAGTTGCGAGAGGCGGCTCACAAAAGGCGGCTATAAATAATTTAATTGCCCTGGCCACAAAAGGCCGCCAAGGACCCGGGGGCCATTGCATGCTGGAGAATATGTCAATAAGCCCCGGCACAGCCCATTGATTATTTACACAAATTATTGCGTTGCCCTGGCGAAATCAGCGAAGCGTCCTGCAAGATGGCGACACGAGCTAGAAACTCAAACCCAACTCGAAAGTGGAAGGCCAAAAGCTGAGGGCTAAGGAATGAGGGCTGAAAGCCAAGCAAATCAGGGCCAAGTCCTTCCCCAGAAAGTCAACTTCAGCTTCTGCCTGAGCTCTTCACTCCCCTCCATTGCTGGGTGTTAATTTTGGATTTAACTCGCTGAAGGTGGCAAACAAAATTCCTCAGAGGCTGATTAAATTCGACCCGACCTTAAAGCGACAATCCGTGGTCTCTCGTCAAACACAACTTTGATTTCAGTTCACAGGAGGGGATCTCGAAAGTCGCAGGGGTATTTGGTTAACCATAACTTTGGCATTTAACTGGCGAAAGCCATTAGGTTATCTGCAAACTGTTTCATTTGAAAGCAGAACGTTTTTTCACTTATTTAGTGACGTTTAAAACTGCAAACTATGTGCAGCACTTGTTTGTTCTAATATGCATGCTTTTTATTACACGATTCGCAGTCAGTGATTCGATTTATTTGCCATGTACATTACAAGCAATCAATTTTTCAGCCTCGCTGGCTGCGCATCTGCAAATAATTGTGTGCAAATATTTAAATGAATTCGGCTAAAGATAAGCAAACGCGGGCTAAAAAAGCGAATGCCACAGGTAATCCAATATCGCGGCTATAAATGGCAAAAAACTCATTTCGATAAGCGGAAATCAGAGAACGAGCTTCAATTAAACGGCACTTCATGTTTGCGTTAAAAAAGTTACATTTTTTGCCAGTACGATCTGTTTCGACCAGGAGTTACCTATTGCATTTTATGCACTTCATTTCATTTCAAAGGTGCTTGCTTTGAACTTGAATGATCCTTTAATGAACTAAACCCTTTAGTTCTGAACAATCGCCCAGTTTCAAGTGAATACCTTGCCTTTTCGACCCACAATTACCTTAATCACCCGAACAATATTCTCCGTGGAACCACAAGTACCGAGCACATCGAGCAAAAAGGTGTTGATGGTATAAATAATATTGTTCTGGTGTCAGGTTAAAACGCTTTATCCCCTGCTGTGGGTGACTGACTGGCGGCGATGTTGGCATTGTGCCTTGTGTGTTGTGTGTTGTGTAACACAAATATCCAAAAACGAGGAAAAACGAGGCATAATGCAGACAGACAGACGGACAGCCAGTCAGTCAGAGTGTTTTGCCAAATTCGCAGGTTGCCTCATCGCCGCCCGTCAAACGCTCGTGTTCTCGTCCTTCGTCCTTTTGGTCCTTCAGGCCGCATGACAGGCTGTTTGCGGGGTGTTTGTGTTTTCGGCTGACATATCATACATCATATCATACGCACGAGCTGTCGGCGGGCGTCTGATCCAGGATTTCTCCGGCGAAGGCGAGCAATTAATGTCAATAACCCGCTCATTATGCGCTCCTGTATGCAGCCCCCACATCACCCACCATTCACCATTCGCCATTCACCATTCGGTTTTTTGCCCCACCGGACTACAATATAAATTTAAGTTTATTTGTGCAACTGAAATCTACATAATTGCTGTCGCCGCCATAGACAACAAGCAATAAAACTGAAGAAAGGACGAAGGCAAGCCACATAATAATAAGACTTTGGCAACAATGGGCTAGCGGAAAAAAGGAAAGCAGTTCGGCCGGCAGGGTGAAAAGGAAAAGTGAGTAAATAAAAAACGCGTAAAGTGGGTCAGAAGTGGAAATGTGGAAGAGTGGATGCGGAGGGCAGTGTGCAGCGGGAAAGCCGGGGAAAACCGGGGAAAGCGCTGCATACTTCAGGGCTGAAACTGAAGCTGAAGCAATAAAAGCCAACGAGCAGAAGTCCGTCCGCCGGCTAAAAAAAGGGGGTGGTGGAGTGGGCGGTGGGCGGTGGTAAGTGAAGTGGGTGGGCGGGTAGTGCGGGTGGTCTGTTAGCAGAATCGAGGACGCTTCTAGCCTAGGCCAACAACAACAACAAGTACAGCAGCGAGAGATGTGCGTGCGTTTGCTGCCCCCCTTGTTGTTATTGTTCGACTCGCCATTGTTATTGTTGTTAAGCCATTCAGCAGCAGTGGCAACAACAATGACGACACTTTTACAGTCGCAACAACAACGAGCACAACAGCCACCAGCCAGGAAAAAAGCCATAGCAGTGAGCCATATTTGCCCACTCAACAATGGGCCAGGGCCAGCCAGTCAGCCAGTCAGCAAGCCAAAGTTGGCGCCCAGATGGCGTCCATCAACTGGGGAGCACATACATACACCATGGCCCTGCTACTCGCACAATGGCACCTCGCAAGAAGCTTGTGCTCCTAAATAAAAGTCTGTTCTATTTCGATTCCGATTCCCCCCTGCCAGTTGTTGTTCCCCCTACTTTAAAGCGGCTTAAAGCCAAGCTGGCGAACATTAATTACCGCAATGAAAGCGCTAAAAGCTTTCCCGCCACATGTGGCACACAGCTCACAGCGCACAGCTCGAGTGGCAGAAATTGTGCGAATCAGCGGGCGTTGAGATTTCCGCTTGCAATCGAGCGCGTAAGTAGGGATACACTTTGAAAATTACTTGTGAAATTAGACATTTAGCGTTATAAACTGTAAACTAGTTTTACTAAACTAAACTACTGATTGGATCAGTCTCAGTTTCCTGGCAGCTTCCAGCCTGATCATTAGATGTAAATTTAAATATGCTCGCTTTCAAGTGTGGCACAACCCTTTCGATGGCCACCTGGAAAAGTAGTCGAGGAGCGGAGAAAAGCTGTCGCAGAAAGTTGTGTAATTTTCCCATTTAAATGCATTAAGCTATGCCTAAAAAGCCGCCAGCAACAATTTGTATGCCAAACACTAGCGCCCACTGGCACACCCCCAACACACACACACATACACACATAGGGATACTCTGTTTACTTTCATTTTGCATAACATTAGCGACAGGGACAGGTAGCCAAAGATTCCCCGCCCTCTCACCTTTCTCGGGCATTTTTCACTTTCATCAAACACACACAAAACGGAGAGAGGGCGCAAAAAACCGAAACCGCATAAAAATTGATGAGTTTCGTTTATGGGTTGCTTGTGTGTGTGAGTGTGTGCTGGAGAGGGTGTATGGGTGTGGGGCTGACACACATGGTGTCCTTCCTTAACCCTCCGATGGGCCCCGCACTTGGCTGCATGCATTAGGCACGCTCTACTTAATCGCAGCGCTCATCAATATGTAAGAGTGCCAAGTTTTCCAAGTCTGTTGCCCCCGAGAGCAAACACAAAAGCAACATCAACATCAACACAGAAGCGACATCCACAGCAGCGACATCCACAGCAGCAACATCACAGCATCAGCAACAAAAGCCGCAGCAGAAATCCTTGTATACAAATTAGAAAAGCAAATTGACGGGCGGGGAAAAGCGATAGGAGGTGAGTGGGGTTGGTTTGGTTTGGGTTCAACTGGTGACAGCACATAAATATTTATTAAAGATGAAGATACACCCACCTACGAGATATCCTTGCAGTCCTGCAGCCTGCATTAATATCCTGTGTGGATACTGCGGATACCGAATCGCCAGATAAAAAGGGCAAATTACCAAAAGCGACAGCAACACAAGGTGCCGACATCACAACTTTGCAACTTTTCCAGTGGCTGGATCCGAAACTAAAGGGGATCCCCCTTTTCGGTAATTTTATGACGGTCCCTTTTTGGGAAGAGTGACAAAACTATTAGCATATGGTGGGGTGGCTACCCCAACACTCCGATGCCCCAAAATAAATCCCACACCCCTGGCCAAGCAGTTAAGCATTGTAAAACAAGGCAATTTACCATAATGCCATAATGCAAAGGGCTCCCAGGGCCACACAAACATTGGAATAGTTGTGAAACTAGATAAAATAATGAATTGCGGTCATTTGATGGTGGAAGTTTCGGGCTAAACTATTTTCCATTGGATGCCAAAGCTCCTGAGTGCTGTCAATCTGCATGCCGAGCAATCCGGATTATCATAAAGTGGCAGAACAAGCTTTTAAATTTAATTCGATAAGCATTATCGGCCATGAAATAATTGCTGGAGTGAAGAAACACAAGCGTTCCGGGCTAGCCATCAATTTGAGCAGCTCATAAGCTCTTTGAATCTGTTTCTAAACTGCCACATTAATCATTTAATCACTGTCTTCTGACTAGACTAAATTCCCTAAAACCTTAAGGTTGCAATTTAAATGACAGTCTAGAGGCTCGTTTTCTTGCAGGCAAACCAAAGTGAAGTAAGTAAATTAGCGTAGCCTACTTTTCCCGGCCTCGGAACAAAATCAATACTGGGGCAAGAGAGCGCCTGGTTCCTTCATTTTTAAAAGCAACCGCTAAACGCCGAGCATCAAGCTCAGGTGCAAAAAATGGAAGCAGTTTGCTGGGCAGGTGAGTGGGGCAGGTGGGTGGGGCAGGTGAGTGGGGCGGAAGCTGACGAGCACTGACATTACATGCATTAGAAGCTATTAGAACGCTTCGAAAGGATGCGGCAGAAGCAAAGGGCTGCGAGGACGAGGACGAGGCGCGGGCCCCATCGGCATTCGATCCCCCGCTGATGGCTGTCGTAATCATCGGGCTATAGATAGCAGGACCAGGAGCAGGAGCAGGTGGTGGAGGTGGAGCAGGAGCAGCAGCAGGAGCTGGAGCAGAATCAGGAGCCCGTGCTGGAGCAGTCAGGCATCCCGTGAGGCAGCGGCGCTGGGAAAAGGCAAAAAGTTGCCACGGCGCACACTTTGCCGTGTCATTGAACGTCGTAATGGCTTCGGCATCCATATGTGTGCCACATCCTTGCACACACACCAACACACACACACACTGACTCACAGGATAGCTATCCGACGGCGGATGTCGGCACATCTGAGTCTGGGTCTGTGCCCGTGTCTGTGTGTGTGTGGAATTTAAATAAATTAATACGCTGTATTAGACACATATTATCGAAGGGAGGGGAGGGGAGGGGAGCAGGTCCTGCGACGAGCGATTTCCGCACTAGAAATCAGCCAAAAGTTAAAGGTGAAAGTGCATGTGGCATGCCACACACGGTGTGTTAGATACGCTTGAGTGCCCGCCGGAATGCCAGCAGCCACATAGCCACGTACAACCCGGTAAGCAAAACCAGCTACATACGAACAAAAACCGTGGAAATCAAACATCCTTATTAAGTTTCAATAAAGTATACAAACTAACGAACTTAAAACACTCTCATAACTGATTAAAAGTATGCAATGCATGTGTTTCAGCACCTTAAATCTCTGAAGCGAACTTTAAGATAGTATAGAAACACTACAGTTTTCCCTCAGTGCATGCCAGCCAGCTGTTACTAAAATTCAATAACAAATGCATATTTAAGCGGTTCTGCGGAGTATGCGAGATAGAGAAGGAGTAAGCAAATCAAGAAGAAAGATGCACATTGCTGCCAAGGGATAGAAAAGGGCGGAGAGAGTGCGGGGAAAGAGATGGACTACCTTCTGGTTGCAACAAAATTTTAATGACACCACAAATCTTCGCTCCGCGCCACCGCCACCTCTTTGCCACTGTAGCCGCGTCGCAGCCAAACTCCCGATTGAAATTCCGATGCATTTCACTTTTTGTGGAGCAACTGGCGTTGCTGGAAAATTATTTTATACAGCCATAAATCAAAGCCAGAGGTCGCAACCCTGATTCTCCCACAGCGCCGCTGTGTAGAGGTACGAGTATACGAGTATTCGAGTATTCCGTGTACCTTGGAGACAAATGTCGAGCTGGGGGCAAAGTTTTAATGAAGGCCTAAGCAAGCAAATATGGCAAAGTTTCTCGAAGGCGGCCAGGAAAATGATTTCAATAATCAACAAGGAATAGCGAGACGCAAAAGTTTTCCCTCGCAGTTCGCAGAGGGTGGAGGGGTGGGTGAAAAACGGGGTGGTTTGTCTGCGAGTGTATTTACAAAATGGAAATTGAAAGCCAATAAGTGCGAGAAGTTGTTTTCTTTTCGCCCGCTAGATAATCTGCATCTTGCATAAAATTGTGATACTTTTGTGCCAGAAGTTGTTTTGCCATTCCACATTTTAATGCCGACCCCAACGACCATGATTTGCGAACGTGGGGCACAAGTCGGTGGCACCAGTCGGTGGCACAAGTCGGGGCATTTTATCAATGTAAGAAGTTTATTATGCAATACTTTACGATCTCCATTGAAGCGACTTTATTTATATGCAGGCAAGTGCAATTATAGCGCCCCTCCTCCCCCCTTCGTGTAGATAAAATCTGCATTGAGATAAATATGCGCAAAGAGCAAACCAATCACCGATAAATTCTGTGTGACAACGGCGAAGGGAAGATCCTGGGTTCTGGGTACTGGGTCCTAGGTCCTGGGGCCAAACCACGAAAAGAAATCAATTTCCTGTGACTCGACTCCAAACATTCGACTCCATTTCTTGCGATTATCCTGATGTTTTTCCCCCTCCCCCTCCCCATCACCGCTCTTTTTTCCCCACGTTTTTTCTGATTTTGTTATACGGCCTCTGAAGGACCTCCCCGCGTCCCGGACACATTTGCCGCCCCAAAAACTTGTCGAGTCGACTAAACCACTCAAGGCTATATAGTCATATAGCCGAGGACATGCAAAGGAATATGTTTCTCCCCCCATAGTGCCCACATCCTGCCGTGTATTCAAATGTTTGTGTGTGCGTGTGCGGCGGGTTTTGTGTGTGTGTGGTTGTGTTGGTGCTTTTCACTTCCTATTACCAAGGTAAACAAAAATTTTATTACCTTTTTATGAGCATGCCGGAGTCACAATGTCGCAGCCAGTTGCCAGTTGCCAGTTGCCAGTCCGCAATCCGTGACAGACAAAGAGCCGGGGTCCTGCGGATCGGGGATTGGAACTGCGACTGGAACTGGGTCTGGAACGGGGACGGGGAGGGGGACTTTGGGGCGGGCACAAAGAGTAAACTATGCATAAACCATAAAAATTGGTTGTAAAAACGCAGCCGAGTGCAGGGCGTGCTCGGCCTCCAGTTGTATAAATTCCATTTGAACTGGCTAAATTGAATTTGCAAATGATGTCAGAGCCGCAGACAGAGATGCAGATAGGATACATTCGAATTTCGAACTTCAGCCGCCCGCCCTCCCACTCGCTCGCAGATTAATCAGTTTAAATCCAGCCTTTCATCTCGCACACCACACCACATACCACACACGCACACACTCACCATACACACACCCCCAATCGCACACTCATGCCATGCGCCATGCGCCATGTGGCAAGCCATACAAATGGCCTCTCGCTCGGATCTTTAATTTGGGAATCATCAAGGCTAAATAAATTTGCACATTTTGCGAGAATATCTTTATCTGTATCCGCAGCTGAGCGCAAATAATTTACTTACTATGCGCAAAAGAAGCATTTGCATGAGTCTCAACTACTCGAGTTCAAAAGCCAACCAGAATTCATACACATTGATATGGCTCACAGTGGCTATATATAGACGAATTGCCGATGTGTATATAGCTTGGCATACCCATTGCGTGTGGGGGTATATTGATGAGACGCTCAAATGGTTTCAAAGTGTCTGAGCTGTTCTCCATTTAACTTTTACAACCTACAAATGTGTGGAAACTACTCCATGCTGGAAATGCTTTTCAGCCTTCCATTCAAGTTGATGAGCTAGTAGTGGGTACTCACTGCTCGACTCACTCACTTGGACCATCCACACAGCGTTTATTTATCCATATCTATGACCATCTATTAGCACGCCTCAAGGTTGGCAAACAGGCGAAGAAAATAAGAAAACTCTTCATTGTTTTCGTTTCTGTTTGCCTTAGTGTTTGGCAAAGACGGAGACGAGAAGTTTGTCTTTGCCGCCGCCTTAATTAGTCACTTGTTTGGCAGTATTTCGAAAATATTTCCAAAATTTATTTGCCTAAAATAATGTTGACTTCGGTCGACTGGCTTCACTTGGCTTTACACATGGCTGAACTGGATTATTTGAGGAATTAATTTAGAGCCAATTGCCAGTTTGGCATTTGTTTCGCCGGCCAGTCAAGTGTGCCAAATATCCTCCTAATTGGACAGCATCAATAAACAAAGTGCAGCGCTTTCGGGCTGAAAAATAGATAAGGCCGTCGCAGTGGGCGGCAAATCTTACATTCAGATTTATGTTGCAATTTGGCCGGCAACAAATGGCAGGCGGCATTGGCGATGACACCGAAATTGCAGTGCAGTGCAGCAAACACACATCGAGACCTTGAGCCACAAATCCAGCGCTAAATGTGGCAGAAAGCACACAGTCCCCCAATCCTGGCCCCATTTCGTATAAATAAGCGGACGACTCTTGTGGCATGCAGCAGAGGCATGCCTCGCAGATTGAGTGGTAATGAGTGGGGGCAGCAGTCCAGAAGAACATAGCAACAGAAGAGCAGAAGAAGAGCCTTCTTCTCGAGGGCACGAGTCGGTTGTCTCGCCTGTCGAGCTGGGCGTTCTTCCCCCAGATTGCTGCAATTAATCAAAACCTCTTGAAATTCTGCGGAAAATGCAGGCAACTGAAAATGTCAGTCGGATAGACAGCGAGAAACCGGACGAACCAAGGGGATTTCAGCAGTAAAGCCAGCAAAGAGCTGAATATGTGAAGTATTTACTTGGATGCTTGAAGTAATCGTTTTTTAGAGTGCAACGACGTTGGCTGGCTTTAAAATTTATACCGGGCTGAGGGGAAGATATATGCCTGCACTTGTATTTATCTGTGGAACATGTGTTTGCTGTTTGGCCAGCGGCTGGATGTAAAATTCTTTGTTTAAGTTTCATTTCATCGCGCCTATTAAACATTTTCTTGACGCCTCTTATTGCCATTGCATCTGTGTTGGTGTTGGTGGTGGTGTTGGTGGATTGAGCGCGTTGGGGGTGGTTCATAATTATTTGTGTTTATTTTTAATACAGCTGCTGGCAGGCCGCCTCCTCCAGCAGCCCCCTCCCTGATCCCATTTATGCTTTGGCTTAATTAAGAAAAATAATTAAGCAATGTTGAAATTTCGCAGATTCTCTTATTAGTTTCTTTACGGCGGAGCGGCAGTAAAAAAACATTTAATTTGCATGAAACTAATTGTATACACAACTCGTGTTCGGCTGGCAGTGAATTCCAAGGCGACTGACTCAATTGCAAGTGCTCCATTCATTGGTTCCGCTCGCCAGACCCGCAAACGAGTCTTGTCAGAAGTTTTCCACGAACTTTTCCCTGAGTCACGAGCACTTGCAGTCACTTCTAGTCTAGAGAACACCTACCCCATCCCCTCGAACTTAGTCATCGGCATCATCTGTTCTTGGCTCCCAATTGCTGTGTGAACCCAGCTGGAGAAGCAACAATTGTGCTGGGGGCCACTGCCAATGAGTCAACTCATTTCAGCTCATTTCAACCCATCTGATGGAAGTCACATTCTCACGCAGGCCGGCTGGAAACACATGTTAGGTCATTTCGGCGGATCGCATCGCAGAATTATTTACTCGCACGCGTTGCCTATGCAAATGTAATTAGCGAGTGCCGTTCCCTTGGAACCTTGGAGGGCACATGGACTGGCTCGGATGCTCTTCCAATGGAGACAACGAATCGCGAATAAGGAAATTACATTACACTTCAAAGGGTTTAGATGGCAGCTTATCCTTATGATATGGATGATATCGACTTAAGACCTCAAGGTGGATACTCATCTACTCATTATCATAGTACTAAATGTTCGGCTTTCTGGATAATGATGATACTAACCAATGATTAGATGAACCTAAGCTGAATCTAATGTACTTATCTAGCTGATCTAATATCTAATATCCTCTGATCAAATTTAGATAAGATCTCCATTAACACAGAGATGTAGATATTAAAGAACCTTGAGTACATTCTTCAGTCAGGCACTGTTGAAATTTCGCAGGCGCTCATGCTTATGCTGCAATCTCGGCCAGCAATCGATTAAGTGAATCATTGTGTGCCAGAACCCATATAAATAAGTAATCCAGAGCAGCGTAGGCAGCCTTTGAAACTTAGCCGCTCCTCAAGTGTTTCGTCTTAGCAAACAGCAGTCCCCGCTTTCACTCCACTGTGGGGTGTCATTAGTCGGGGTTCGTTATCTCCGCAAATACGGCTGATGTGAGTCGTGTAGCCGTTGGGGTTTTACTTTCGATTGGAGGCTTGTTCTGATAGTGATAGTGATCCGAGGCAATCGATCAGCGGGCAGCGCGAGATAATCGAAAGAATTTGAGGCTATTTTTTATTTAGCGCTTGGCATTTGCTCATCGGATCCCCGATGACATCAGCCCCAGATTTGTTTTTACCCAGGCCAGGCCGGGGCAAACAGTTAAAGGCATTCATAAACCAGTTTGCCAGTTTATCAAAAATAATATGCATGCCCAGCCGCATGAGTTATATAACACAGCGGAGAGATGGGCGAGAATACCATCATGATATACCACGCTGATGTACCATCATGATATCAGCCGACGAAAAACATTTCGCGTTATTAGCATATTTTGAATTCAAGGCGGCACTCAGTCAGTCAGTCATTCAGTCAGTCAGTCAGCTAGTCAGTTAGTCAGTTTGCCAGCGGCAGGTAGTGGAAATTGAAATTCAATTTCGTTTTCTTTTCAAATTAAAATTTTGTTTGTGCAGGAATTTGAATATCAAATTATGTCATTTGTTTGCGCAGCTTTTGTTTATAAGAAAAGCGCACAGATCGACGGACAGCGACAGCAAGCCCCAAATCTGTTTATAAACAAAAAACTTGTTTCGGCTTCTCGCAGCGCGCCAAAAGCAGAAACTGGCCACCAGAAACCCTCAACTGGCAACGAACTGCTGCAACTTGTCTTTGCGTACATATAGATACTCGTATATTGGTATATTTGTATCTGGTCGGCTTTTGTGTATATATAAAGCTGAATTAACTCTGCCATCGGTTTACTACGGACGCGCATGACGCTGTTCATATTTTTAGAGTAACTGAACACGAGAAAAATCAAACTGGCTGCGCTGATAAATCAGTTCAGTCGGCTAACCAGTTTTAAGTTGCCTTTGCTGCCCATGCGTTTATTTTTCATATTTTTGGATTTCAGGCCCGAACGAACACACTTTGCATGGTCGTGAGAAATTCGCGAGTCAAAGCTTAAGACCGCTAATTAAGCAGACAGTACTGCAGATGATGACGACAAAGAACGGGCTGCAGAGAGTAGTGGGCATCATGCGTGCACTGGGAGAAATATAGATTGTAGTTGGTACAAAATTGAAACTAAAGCAACACGGTGTAACGCAACTTCTCAAGTTCCAATTGGAATCAAAGGCACTTTATACTAGTTTCAGATCCTTGTGCCAAAAACTGTGTACCCTGGTTTATTGAGAGAAAGAACAGGAGAATGAAAGCTATAAGGAAAAGGTGTTTCATTAACATTTTGATTCAGGGAGTGCTGATTATACAATTTCCCACCGTGGCCCAAACAAGCGCAAAACTTATGTGGTCGCCACTCGTACAGCTGGGCAAGTTGGCCACTCTGGCTGGGCCGTCAATCAAAACGAATGCTGGACATGGCCATAAAGACTGCTCAGTGCAGCAGAAATGGCAACAGCAGCAGCAGCAGTGGCGGGAAAATGTTCTTTTTGGCCAACATTTTTGCGAGGCTGACTGGCTGGTGAGTTGCGTAACCTTTTGGGCAGCCGTTTGCACGAGCATTGCACACCGAAATGCCATTAGAATAAATTACAATCATGGCTTTAATGAATTTCTGACGCCGTGCACTTGGCTGAGAGAGAGAGAGAGAGCGAGATGGTGGCACATGACTCATTAGGGCATCCGCTTTTGGCCAAGCTCCCCGGCGAGCAGCCATTGACTATTAACACAAATAGGCAAAATGACTGCCGTTGCGGTGTCGCTGGCAGGTGTTTCGCCTGCCAGTGCGGCATTACCATATTTAATAAGCCGAAAATTATGCGACTTGAATTACAATTGGCCAATGCACTTCCATCTCTGCAGCGACAGCGACAGCGGCGAGCCAGAGATAAAGCCGCAATGAAAGGCATCCAATAAAAGCCAAATGGCGGGGAGAAAATATTTATGCAGCTGTTACGGCATTGGTGTGAAAGCCCTAAAAGGACTCGTCGGCCAAAAGGAATGATAATGAGAGGGCCACAAAAGAAGGAGACACCGAAATTGCCCAAAAGAACCAAATCAACCCTACTACATTATTCCACACTAACCAAAGGATGTTGCAGTGTCCTTCGATAAGTGAAGTGAGTACTTTCTAGGGCATTTTTCCCAGTGCACATACGGAATATTCTCCCTCTTATCTGTGAGTGAATGTAAAAGAAAGGAGCTTGAAAGGCATACAGTTTCAGAGCAGTTCAAGTGCCGAATAAATGCAACTTCTTACCATTTAAGCCACTTACAAGCTGTGCAGCCTGCACTGAAATTATAGCATTTGGAGCACTGCAGCATAAATATTTCATAATTCACCCTCAGCCGGAAGCACTTACAGAGTGTTAAGTTCTTCGTTACGTACGCCCTGATTTAGTTGCCATCCTATTTTCGCATTCAGCTTGCATAATAATTATAAATAAGGAAGAGGGCGGCTCAGCTGAATGGGGAGGGGGAGGGGAGCTTAGCGGCGAGTTGCCGTAAATGGGAAACTCTTTAGTGGCATTTTCTTGGGAAACTCCACGTACAGCTTTCGGGGTGCTGTCTTGGCCTGGTCTAATCTTTAAGCGGCTTAAAGTTTCATGCAAAAACTCAATTTGCCACAATAACCTTCAGCTGCTGGGGTGGCGGCTAAAAACAAAATAGCAAAAAGTGGCACCCTCTTTCTGCAACCCCCACTGCGGCATGCAATTTCTCGTGTTAACGAAAGTTTTTTGTGGCCAACGAAAAATTCGCTTTTCTTTTGTTTACTTTTGGCCGAGAGCTGAGCGCTGAGAACTGAGCTAAAAAAGGCAGTAGGAAAAGCCAGCCAGCGACAACATGCAACACGGAAGCAGGACGACGCCAGGCCTAGAGTCCTTGCACCGCCCCACCACCCATCCACCCATTCTGCCCCTTCATCCTGCCACCCATCCTGCCAGCCATTTCGCGTTTTTCCCCCATCGCGTGTTTTTGCTGATATTGCCACTAAACGCTGAGGCATACTTTTAGGCGTCTGACTGGCGCGCCTACATGACGTCGCACGTTTCCTGCGCCAGGAGCAACAAGAAAAAACAAAGGCGAAAAATAAATATACTACCAGGCGGAGGCCAACAACAACTGGGCCCAAAAATAATAATAATAATAGCAGTAATAATAGGAGACGGGCCAACGGCCGCCGCGGCACTAAATTCGAAAATAAAAGGAAGCTCCACTCCTGTGTCCCATGTCCTGCGTCCTGCTGCCTATGTCCCGTGTCCCGTGTCCTGTGTTCAGCGTTTTTCCCGGCAGCCGCCGCTCTTCGGCAACTAGTTTATGAAAAGCACTAAACTTTGCCCGCTCTTTTTGTTGCATTTTCCCACTTTTCTCACTTTTCCCCCTTTTTTCCAATGTTTTGCTCTGTGGGAGGCGCGGCAGGTGTTGCCAATGTTGTTGCACATGAGCAGTGTTGTCATTTCAACCGCTTTTTGTTCAAAGCCTTAAAGAATTGAAAAACTTTAGCGACTTAAACATAAGCTTGAATGGGTGAAGAAAAATGTAATCCTTCTTGTATGCCTTCTGCTAAAAGGCATAGTATTAGAAATTCCATTTCCATCACCCAATTTCTCGCTCTGCACTTTATGTCTTCCTGCATGGGAAAGGTTCAATAGTTGGTAGGATCAACTTTATGGCCAACTTCTGATTTTTCCACTGAACGCCATTTATTGTCATCGCTGCATATGTGCTGCCTCTGCTGCTCCTCTGCTGTTGTCTCTCTCTAAGGACAGCTACCCGTCTCTGTCTCCGTCTCTGTGCGGCACGGTGTTTATGGTGTTGGGTGTTATTGTGTTTGTGCAGTCGAGCTTGACACCCCAAAACATGGCCACAAAACGCCACCACAGCAGTCACTTAAGAATCACGTCCTCGTCCCCGGCCTCATCCTCATCCTCTTGGTGGCACTCGTCCCGGGTTCCCGGTTCGCCAGCCACATCCTCGCCAGCTCCTCATCCTGTGCCCGCTTTTGGCCCGTGTCGTGCACTTGGCCAACGACTCCTGCCTGATAATGATCAAGGCGACCAGCCGTTAAAGTTGTGCCATTGTTGTTGTGCAACCTCTCTCCTTGTGTGTGTGTGTCAGTGTGTGTGTGTGGTGTGTGTGAATATGTATGGGTTTAGGGTCCTTGCTCCGTTTGTCTTTTGTAATTGCTTGAATTGATGGCGATGGCAAAGGGTGTTGGGCTGGCGGCGGCGGTGGCTTTCAGGTGAGCTTTGCGGCGCCATTTTTTGGCCAGCAATTTGCAAATTGTTTTGCAGCAACAACAACAGCAACGACAACAACAACCAGGGCGAGAGTGAACTAAAACAAAAAGGATTTAGTGGCAGGACGAGGCCGCTTAAAGGGCCTCTATGCATGACTCCATTAAACAGAAGTGTGCAGCCAGGACCCTCGTCGCCTGAAATATGTACAATTTTCCGTTGCATGGCCGCCGGCAACGCTTCAATGGAGGCGCTTTAAAGGCGTTGAAAGGGCCACGAGGGGGGCGGGGGGTGGAAGCCGCCCCATGCCCAACATGGCCAACACTGCCAACCCCTCCAACTGTCTGGCACTAAAGTTATACAAATTAAAATTCAATTGTCTGCAGGCGGCATACAATGCAGCCTCAACTTCTTTTCACTGCGAAATGAGGTTAGACAACTGCAGTGGGGCGGGATTTTCACAGGATTCAGGACTCACGATTCAGGACTAAGGACTCGGCACTCAGGACTCAGGACTCCGGACTGGGGGAGGTGGAACTTCGACTCGGGACAGAGACAGCAACCATATGGCTGCAGGCGGCAAAACTAATGCAGTCGCAGGCTTTGCATGCAATTTGCAATTTGCACCCCTCTTTAAGCTTTAAGCGGCTGCCACCCCACCACCCAACCACTTTCCATTTTGCGATTGCTGGCAAGACAATGAACTTTCTAAGCCAACAGAGCCGCAGGGCCCGAAACCCAGAGCTCATCCATATTCCTGTAGCCACTATCATGACGTCGTCATCCCGGCAATGACAAACCACAGTATCGCGTGCCTCTCTCTGCCGTCTCTCTCACTCCCCCCCCTCCGAATAGCCCCCTCTCTTTCTGTTTGTCCAGCCTTGCAGTTGATGACGTCGATTGTTGATTGGGGAGTGCCCTGGGTTCTCTGGTCTGGGTTCTCTGTTCTGGGGAATGGTGCTGGTATGGGAATGGGCATGAGTCTGGGTCTGGGTCACACCCCTTTGGCTGGTTTTTGTGCCCGTGAAAGGGTTCCCGGCCGGGCTGACATGTGGTTTGTTGTCTTTAGTCATTGCCCTCTCTGTCTGCCGACTGCCACGCCCCCTGTTTTAGGTGGGCAGCGGCTGGTGGGTTGTGGGTGGTGGACAGTGTTTATTTGCCGGCTTTGGCTCAGTTGCCTTGTGCTCCCATGAATGCATTTGGCCCACGAACGAGGGAGCAGCACATGTTGTTGTTTGGCCAAGAAATTTGCATTTCTGCCAGCCGCCAGGACAATGCAGGGACTCTCGATGAAAAGTGTTTAAAGCTTGCCAAAGAGGCTTTAAGTAACGCAAGTGGCTTAGAAACTGGACACCAACCTGCAATGATAAGATGAAAAGGAAAATTGGTATTAGATTCAAATGTATATTTACAAAAATGATATGTATATATGGTTTGTAAATAAGAATGTTATACCATTAAAAGTAAAATACGACAGTATCTCCGTTTCAGCTGTATTTCCAGTGCAGCAGAAATAACAATTTGATCAATAAATTGGCAAAAATAGCAAAGGAAATATGGAAGATTGCTTGACTAATTGAATGCCTTGCGGGCCATTAATTTGTAGAGAGGAGAAAAACAATCAAAATGTTGTGCCAGGCCCTTAGTTGCTCGATTTGATTACGGCTAAAAGGACTAAAGGCCGCAAAATATATAGACACAACCAAGGGACATCGAGGAAAACAATCAAAGTGCAGCTTTCCGAAAGAAAAACACGACCAGAAAACGAGGGTTAAGCAAACACAGGACGCAGGACTCAGAGCTGAGGACACTGGGCATGGAAATGGACAACGCGAGGACTCGTCGCACATCGTTGACGGTGTAACTGAGTTGGGCGGTCGAAGCTCGACTTTATTTGCACTCGGGCCTCATAATTTTGGGCTTTAATAAATATTGCAGGATCTTACGGCACATCGGCACATGGAGGAAGCGCTCGTCCTTCCAGTTGCTCCCCTTGTGTGCCTGTTGGCATTTCTCATTACTTGAGCAGCCGAGAAGCCTTGAGGACACATCCCACACACACCCACACACTCACACACACATACAGAAAAAAGCAACAACTGTGGCTGTAATAGAGTTTTCGTTTTCGCGCTCGTTTTCCTCGAGTTTTCCTTGTGGCCCACAGCTGTGCTTGCTTTTCTTTTCCCCTTTGTTGTGATAAAGTTGCGCAGTTCCTTTTTTTCGCCATCTTTCGCTTTCTTGCCCGATTCCTTGTTGCCTTTTTTATTGGATTTCGTTTCGTTTTATTTTCTGTTCTATTATTTGTATGTTTTCCATCGTTTTCTCCACTCCACTTTCCCCGCTGGCCACTTGTGCATTTTCCGCGGGCGGCAGGCGAAAAAAATTAATTTGCAAGTTTTGCCTTTGGCGCAAAAATATTTACAATAAATTGAATTTGCAGCCAAAGCGAACCGAACAAAACCGAAACGGAACGGAACGAAACGAAACGAAGCAAAAGGCTAACGAAATGCTCGACAAATTGCGTATACGACGCTTGGTCGCCGCTTGACAAATGAAAATGCTTATTGGATTTCCTTGCCTCCCCGCCTCCTTGCCACCCTTTCGCTCCTTGCCTCCCTTTCGCTCCTTCGACAAACCCGCAAAGCTGGCATATTTGATTATATTGGCCAGCGCTTCGTGTTTGCCATCAAAGCGGGGAAGAAGGGGGGAAAAATACATGCAACATCATAAATTGCAACAATGCGGCCAGCCAAGCCGAGCCGAGGCAAGCAGAGCGCCCCCTGGCGACACAACCTGAAAACAAAGCGGTATGTGCATGTTGTGCGGAATGCAGGGAGCGGGGAGCGGGGGGCTAACTGCCAGCCAATATCTGCATTATTGAAGTTTTTCGCGTGAAAAACAATTAACCGCAAGCAATTTCAGTGCTGCCAACAGGGCCAGGAACAGGAATATGGTCAGATCCACAAGGACCTGCCGAAGTTAGGGCTTCCACTTGCTGCATTCAACGCAGTGGGGGGGGGGGAGTGTTGCAAGGGGGGTTTACAAAAGGGGGTACAAAAAGGGTAGCCAGCATGTGGAGCCAATAGCAATCACATGGCCACCGCGGCAAGTTAAACAATGAGCGTGCTTTAACCAGGAGTCTGTCTGCAAAAAGGGTCTGCCACTCGGCCAATTCCGTGGTTGCCTATGCAAATTTGAGGTAAGTTACCAAAAGAAAGAAACATATTCTATATTCTTGGAAACAGAACTGAAAGCAATTCATGATTCATAATTAATAGGATAATATTTTAGTATTTATTATGGCTCTTTAAAGTTGATAACGCTATTCAAAACCAATTTAGTTCTCTTTAATGAATAGATGTTTAAGAAGAAGTTAGCAGCCATCGGTGGTGTTCTGTGATTCTATCAACATTGTGGCATGTCATTGTAAAAAATGGGAAAGTTCCAGCAAACAAGCCGCAGATAAAAGACGGATGGCGGAGTGGCAATGAGTGGGCTTGGCCTGCTCAGCTCCTTAATTTTATCCTTGATCTGCGCCCGAGGACTCGAGTGTTTGCAGCTGGAGAAAAGCATTTGATGTTTTTAATTGAGTGCTTTTCGCAGCACTTGAGAGCGACACTTGCCCACACTCACACACACACACACACACACTCGCACAGCAACTGCAAGGATGAAAGCAGGAGGCAGACACCTACACACACACAGCACACACCCACACTTGCGCACACAATGACACTTTGGAACTCTGTTGACACTTTAGCACGCTGCTTTGTCTCGTTTTTTTCGTGTGCTGCATGTTTAGCTTTTGAGGGGATACCAAATAGGAGAGGGGAGTAGGAAGGGGAAGGGGAGGGGGAGGAAAGAGCATCATTTACCCATTTCATTGCACTTAATCATGTCTAGGAGGCAAGTTGCTGCTTCAGCTCTAATGAGTTGCACTTTGACGTTTAGTCGAGGGCTGCCGAAGTGTCGCAGGACCAAGCGAAATAAAAACACACGCATCGCACAGCAAACAAACAGGATCAAAGGGAAAAGGGCGACATTTTATAGACACACTCAGGGGCTACATTATATTTATGAAAATGCTATAGAAGTAATGCAACTTTAGCATGAAAACGTTATAGAAGTAATGCAACTCTAACATGTGCGTGAATTCTGGCAAAACTATTATTCCCATGACTACGTTTTCCATCTTTTAAAGAGCAATGTCGTCCAACTAATTTGATGTCCTGCATGCTCATCTTTTCCTGTATCCTGCCTGCTCTTTTTTCTGCTGAAGGCGGACAAGCATCTATTCCCCGGGGGCTGGGAGGTTTACAACTTTTTAATAAAATCACGTTTGGGCAACAAACCTAAAACGGGCGCACTACTGACGGCCAGAGCAGCAGCAATATATTTATGGCCAAGACAAGGAAATTACCGAAGGCCAAAGGACTTAGTGTTTTATGGCCCAGTCAGCCAGCCAGCGCTGAGTACTCACTCTGGACCTCCGCTCATTTCTGTCTACTTTGTCGCATTGAAAGCCACAAGGGAGCGCCGGCTCACAGACAGATACACATGCAAATAAAATAAGGACAACTATATACGAGTATCCCACACATACGCTCATATCCTGGCAGGCAGCGTGCTCGGTGTAGCGTGAAAAGTGCGAGACGCCGCCATAATGTGCGCTCTGATGCATGTCGCACACACAAAAATGCGAGGAGGGAAAAGCGCCGAAATAACACAAACTCACTAGCAGAGGGAAAGGAAAAGGAAAAGCGGGGAAAAAATGAAAATATGACTAAATTAGCCTCGAAGCGAAGGAGGAGAGGAGGAGGGGGGCCCGAGCTTGGGGTCTCGTTTATAGTGCGGCACATATAAATTAAGTCCCCGGCTGGACTTGGACTTGCACATGGAAATGTTCGAAGTACAAATCTCTAAGGTCACGCTCCTCCCCTCCGCCCCTCCGCCCCACCGCATGTGTGTCGTGTGTTTTACTTAGCCGTAAAATAAAAACAGCCAGGACATGCAAAAAACGCAAGGAATAATAATAATAAAAGGAAAATGCGCACGTAAGGCTGAGAAAATGAGTTCGGAAAGGAGAAGCCGGGTGTGAGGCAGTGGGTGGTGAGGTGGAAGGCGGAGTGGGTGGGGAGGTCACGCATCGAAGGCCCGCTCGTCCTCCCAAAGGACTCGTGTGTGGCAGTAACAGGCTCTGGCGGGAACGGTAACGGGAACGGGAACTCGACTGCCAGCGCATCAGTGGGAAAATAAAAAGAAATGAAGGGGCTACAAAAAAGTGTAGTAACCGATCGGGGAATATCCTGCAGATCCACGTCCCTATTGATTTTTTTTTTTTGTTGTATACAAGTACTTTCTAAAACATATTCTTAGTTTTCCCGCGGGACGGCCTATAAAACTGCGAGCTCGCACTTCAAATGTAATGAAATAAAGGACAACGGACCATGCAAGCCCTGCAGGATGGGTCCCCAGCTAGTGGCATCCACCGCTCCACAGTGGTGCTGCATCCCCAACTCGAAAATGTTAAATTAAAAACGCACATCAGGAGCGGCCATTACACCATGCCCCCACTGCCGATTGCTGGGATATGTGAGCTTTTACGATTTGTTTGCACGGCGTTTTATTTTATTAATACAATATATATAAATTTTGCCTGCTTCTGAGCCTTTACCTTGCCGCATAAAAACTGTGGCACAGCAGCAGCTGTCTGGGTGCTGGAGTGGGTGGAGTGGGTATAGTGGGTGGTTTTGGGGTTTGGGTGGTGCTTGCGGGGGTGGTTGCACGCACACCCCTCGCAGATAGCAACCAAGGTGAGGCACAGACACAGATACAAGCACAGATACAACACAGACTTTGCATAAATGTTGTTAAGGGGGTTGAGAGGAAACACCGCACCCTGGCGGCAATAAATTTTCATTTGTTTGCCGTGTGTAATTAGAAAATTAAAACCCAGTTTATATGCCACTAACAGCCATGGGGAAAAATGTGAAGAGAAAAGCTGGAAACAGCAAAAGCACGGGAGGTGTGGGCGAAAGCATGGCCATTACCAAACACAAACAGCGGCCTACTCAATTGACCAGCAGTCTCCCTCCACCCAATCTCACAGGCGGAAACTCCGCTGGAAAATTTTTATGCGTAAACACGTCGCTGAAATAACCGCAACGGGAATGCCAAACGCATCGCATCGCTTTGCCTCGCGACGCGCCGCATGTAAAAAGTAAAAACTCATAAAATTGCATACAAATTTTATGAAAAAAAGCACTAAGCAAAAAGGGAGTTCAAGCACCAAACTTGACAACACCGGGACGCACTGCATATTGTTACTGTAGCCGTTTTGCTTTTGCTTTTGCTGTTGCTGTTGCTGTTGCTGCTTTCGGGGCGACATTGTTGCCAATTTGAATATGCGAAATGGCAGCGGAGAAAACAGGGCCAAAACTGGAGTATCCCAGGGCATCCACTCCAGCATCGGCGGACCGCCTCGCTCGTATAATTTGTGCAGGCAAACATAATTTGTGGGGGGAAGTCATCGTCATCGCCATCGCCTTCGCCATCCTCCTCGACTTCGCCAGACTCCCAGTCTCGTAAACCTTGAGCACCACACGACCCCAACGGGAATTGTCTTCCTTGTTGTGCCCTTTGGACAGCATTGCCGATTTTTATGGCATCTCGGCGTGCACCTGACAAAAAGGCAACAGCGGATTTGGGATCTAAATTAGGATCAAAGCCAATAAGCTCATTTCCGTAAATATTCCACTAAGCCTTGCGGTCGTCATCCGCATCACGCATTTGCATTTTTAGGTACACATTTGCTAGGGCTCGCTTTTGTAATTTTCGAATCTTGCTTCCAAAGCATGCTCATAAAGCATGTTCGTAATTTTCCGTAGACTGTTGGAGACATTTCACAAAACGCTACATCATCCTTCAACTGAAGTTGATAAGGGTAAGCAACATTCGGATTTTTTACACACCATTTTTTCTTCCGACTTTTATTTTTTATAGTTTTCCTGCGAAAATCAAATGGTGCTCCGTGTATTTCTTGTAAACTAAAAGTACGCGGTCTGAGCACGCATAATACTTACACGCACACATGCACACCCCCACCCACACCAACACACACAGCCTTGCCTGGGCACTCATACATGTATGCACATCTTATGGACCATAAAAGAGGAGTGTGCGCCTGACAAATGGGGCGAACCTGGAATGACTTTGAAAGTGCGGCCTGTGCTGTAGGTTAGCCGGTGGGAGAGCGGTGGGAAAGCGGAGGAAAATCGGAGGAAAAGTGCCGGGAAAAGTGGGAATGGTGGTGGGCAAGGTAACATTTGACACTAGTTAAAGGAAAAGGAATGCCTGTGAGCCGAGCTCTGGTGACTGCGTCATAAAAGCGTTTGCATTTTGCGGTGTAACACCTTTTAGTGTGATTGTATTGGGGACACGCCCCCCAGCTGCACATCCCGCAAATGTTCTACGGGGAATACGAGTACTTAAAGCCCACGCACACAGGCACAGCCGCACACACTCGCACTCACACCCACACTCGTACACACGTGCAGATCGCAGTGCGCCATTTCAATTTTCTAAATTTACCCTGCAGTTCCATTCATTACCTCTTCAGCAGTGAATCACCAGCTTGCATTCATCTCGTGTGCATAAGCACAGATGGCTTGTATTAAAACTAGTGGTGATTTCCACATTGGCTTATCCTAGGGAAACATCACAAAACAGCTCAAGTTTAAAGGAGTTAAACATCGGTCTACCAATATAAATGTCTGATTACGTTACTATTTTATACTGTTTCTAGAAGATGAAGATCCTTTTTCCACGTGTAGGTTTGGGTAGCATTGCGAGTCGTACTCAGACAGCTCAACTGCATCCATTGACAAGGTTTTACGCTCAACTTGGCTGGCAACTTCGTGCGTCTTTGGCGGTTGATGTGATTTTGGCATCGTTTTATTAGGCGCTTTAAATGCTCATAAAACTTGGGCGGCAGCCCCTGATTGGCTACCCAAAAAGTGGCCAAAAAACATGAAACTGCAATTTGTCGCAACTTCGGGGGGGGAGAGCTGCAAAACGTTGATTTACTTCCTGCAATTTGCTGGGCCAAACTTCCTTTTACGGCTCCATAAAAGTGCCCTATCGCCATGCGGTTCTATTTATTTATTTATCTATCTCCCCAACTGCCCCATTAAACATTAAATGGTCAGCATGATAATAAGAGCAACAAACGCACAAACGCTGCAATCTGAATGCGACATTAAATAGTGAAACAAGTGAAAAATAAGCTAAATGAAATTTAGCCACATGCAATTTGTCCGGAAAACGAATTAACAACTAATTGCAGTCTGGGGTCAGGCAGCATCAATCAAGTGCCGATTGCTGATTCGATTTCCAATATCAAAGCGATCGAATATGAGCGCAAATAAATATCCCCTGATAATTGACCGTTTGGCATACAAAGTGTTGTCGATAATGTAATTATTGCCAATATTCGAATGGCTTGATTCAAAATATTGAGTGGGAGTTGGGTGTTTAGTTGAATCGTTCAAACAGCAGAGCAATAAATATTTACATAACCAAATTGTTGGGCATTTGATTGTATTTAATAAAGTCTAATCGATTTGATTGCACTTTACCGCACGTTTAAAAACGCATACTGGTCCTGTCACATCTTAAACTGATCTCAAAGCAAAAGAAACGCAAAGCACATTCAATCCAATTAAGTTTGACGTAGGGAAAGTACAAACACATGCTGGCTGGCAAACCCTTAGACTCTAACTTCAATTACACTAAGTAACTAGACTTAAACCTAAACTTATTTACAACTCAAGGCGCACTCCTTGCCGCTTGTCAGTGGCATTTCATAAATTGGCTTTGCCAGCAGCTCAAATGAAACAAAACTAGGGGGCTACCGAAAATCGGAGTGGGTTTGCGAGGTTAGTTTGTGGAAAAATCCATTTTAATGATTTTGAACATGGCATTTTGGCATTTTGGCATCGGGCGACAGGCGAAAGGCGACAGGAGAGGCCAAAGGCAACGCCAGAGTCAAAGCCAAAGCCAAAGCCAAAAACTAAAGCCCGCTTCCGAAGTCCGGGTTTCGCTGCTATCATTAAGCGGCTTTGTCTGCCAGACAGCCAGTCTCTATGTGGAGGTGACTCCGGCAACAAGGTTCCAGGTTGGTTCCACCCATGGACCCATCCATGGGATGCGTTTCGTCCCTTGGTAATTTTAATCCCATCTGGGAAGAGCACTTGCCTGCGGGCCAAAACCAACACCACTTGTTTGGGCTCCGGCAGCCCTTTTGTCTATCATTAGTTTCCGGGCTGGTGTGACGGCCCTTTGAAGTGCCCGACATACGCAATCCGAGCATCTTGCCCCATCCCCATCCGCATCCCATCCTCCTCCCAAACACACGTGATCGCACCTTGGCCTTTGCGAGCCAGCTTGCAGCTTGAGTTTCACAAGTTTCACCAGATTCACCAGTTTCACAGGCACAAGGACCCTCCGCACCCTTTCTCAACCTTCAAAAACATCTAACCCCGGGTCGCTGGTGTCACATTCGCTCATCTCAACTTACGGCTGCTGTTGATTTAGAGCCGACTTCTCCCGGGCATAATATCCTCGGCTTAGCGGAAAGGTGCGTCTGCCAACACGGCGAGGTGTGCCCCAGTCCCAGTCCCACTCCTAGTCCCAGTTCCAGCAATCTTAGGATTTGGGTAAATTAAAGCCAAATGAGATTTGCGGCAAGCCCAGCCTTTGCCAAAGATACATGTAAACTGGTATATATATTGGAATATATATGGCCGGTGAGATAATGGCGATGGCACGCGCGCCGCGCTGAGAATGCTGCAAAATTTATTAACCCGCTTAAAGTGTCAAACGCATCGAACTGCTGAAGGGGTAGCCGTGGAATGTGTGGTCAGGCTCCAATGAGGCATGGAATTCATTCGAAAACCAAAAACTGAAAACCGAAAACAATTCCCAAAGAATTCGCGGCCAATTAAAATTACGCCGCTCGTGATTTACATTCGCGGCGCTCACAAATCGAGACAAGGGAATCTGTCACTGTGGCACATCGTAAATTCAGTCGTCACATCGATGTAATAAAAAATGAATAATAAATTCCAGGGCGGCGTTTCCCTTTCAAGTGGAGTACTAGGTCTCATGGCATCATCTCGTGTTCTGGTGTTCTGGTGCTCTGCCTAACTTGCTTACTGGAGCAGAAACGCAACAGCCGAGAAACCAAAACTGTGCCAAAGGCTCAATGACATCAAAAGTCATTTGCATACATCAAACGAAAGCGAATCTCTGGGAGAATGTGCTCTTGGCTGCTCGTAGCTGTGGCTCGTAGGGGAAGCCAGGTTTAATTGGCTAATTAGGGGGCCGGCTAAGGAGCACAACATCATCATTAAGTACTTGGCAATTTTTGCCCCCCTGCTTTTGATTTCATGCCATGTCATATTAATTAACTACTCCCCAACTCGGCAGTTCCTCCTCCGTAGCCGCTAATCCCCGGTCCATTGTTTCCCGTGCCCGTGGAGCACAGGTGGAGCACAGGTGGACGAAGTTGTGTGTGTGGACTGGCGGCAATCATAAATGTCATGGAGATGTTGCCAGGGCCGAGCTTTTCCAGGCTTGGCTCATAATTAAAATGCCAGGCAGTAGTAGTGGTAGTAGTAGGGCCAAAACAACACAGCACAACACACAAAATAGTAGAAAAACCAGACTCCATCTCTATGTCTATGATAGCATGTCTCGTCTGCTGGGGAGTTTTCATGGCCACTCGCTTTTCGTCTGTTTTATTTCATTTTGAGGGATTTCTCGGCATGTCAAGCTGATCATTCGATTCGAAACGGCATTACAATGGGTAGCACAGGCACAGCACTGCAGTGGATCAACTCAAGTGCTATTGTGTTGTACTATACTCGCAATCATATACCAAAAAACTATTGTAACAAAAAGTTCTCAGAAGCCGAGGCTTTTATAAAAATTCGTTTGCATACGATCCGGCGGGCGAAACGGCCGGCAATTAGCCAAATGGACTGTGAAAATGCTAAAGTACTCCGCAAAATGCCATAAATCATGGCCAGGTTTGCGTCTGCCCGGTTCTTCTCTCGGCCTCCTCGGTTCTCCTGGCGCCTCCGTAAACAATCGAAAAAATTGTGTAATATGTGAAAGAGATTGGACACACACGCCGTCTATATGCTGCATGCACCTATACTCGTAGTATGTTATGTATATTGTGAGAAAACTGTTGTGGGTCCGTGTCTGTCGTTCGATAAAATTTCAAGATACACAAAACACGAAAATTGTGTCAATGAACTGCAAAGACAACAACGAGTTTTCTCACAATTGGTATTTCGCTCGGCTGCCAGCGATTCAAGGTCTATTAAATGCACGTTTTCGGCTGTTCGCTGTTCGCTGTTTGTTGTGTGTTGTTTGTTGTTTATGTTCGGCACAGAGCTAATGCAGCTGCATTTGAAAGTTGAAGGTTAATTCTATAATAAATTGTACACCAGCCAGATCTTGACTGCAGTTAGTCAGCCAGTCAGTCGTAGAAATCGGGCTCTCCATTAAGAACATGACACACACTTGGCACGTAGCTTCGCCATTCGAGCCAACAACGAACTACCAATGGCTTACAGCACACTACTTGGCCAGAACGAGAGAGGATTGGCTTTGTGATCCGGCTGGTTAAACAAAATAGCAAATAGCAAAAAAGAGACAAAAACAAGAAACCGGCACGCCCACATTAAAGCAAACACACGGGCAGAACAATGAGCCATGCCAATCCAATAGCAGGAATGTTTATACAAACTACGAAACAAATTATAATTTCGCTCCCCTACTCTCGGCATTCCGAACTGGTTAGTAATACCCATAATGAACAAACAGCAATAGCAACCGCAGCGAATATGAATAAATTGAGTAGAAACATTTAACCGTAAAAAATATATAGAAGCGAGTGCAAATTGCCTGAAATGCCGGGGATTTCAAATGTCACATACCCATTGCCTGTTTTTTATCTCTTTTTATTTATGGCAATTTAATAAAACTTTAATAAGCTTAACAATTTATGAGTGCAAAGCATGTGCGACTCTAAGCATTTGCATGTTAAGCTGCAAAGCCGGGCTAAGCACAGTCCCATCATACCTTTAACCAATCACGTATTCCAGGGTATTAATATTTTATGCATTTTTTGTGCGATTTGGAGAATTCGAAATGAAATCAGCTACAATAACAAGCAACAAAGCGAATTGTCATGCATATAAATAGATGCATTTAAAGTGGGCTTAAACGTGTGAAAAATGGTTACATTGCTGGATAATGAAAATGCCAATTATGAAAGTGAAACAAGTGATGAGGCAGGGAAACAGAAATTTTCCCATGCCCGTAGCTCAGCGGACAAACTTCAACGGTTTCCACTTCCTCTGCAAACCCGTGGCCACATTTTGTCTTCGCTTCGCCTCTTAGCCCGGCCAAAAACAAAGAGCCAGCTCGGTTATTAGCACATTCAGCGGCAAATTTATGGCAAAACAAGACTCAGCCGGGCCTAAGACCGAAAAGTTAATTTCTGGTCAGATAAAAGTAACATAGCCATCATGGCAGAGCCAAAAGTGTATGGGTTTGGGTTTGGATTTGGGTTTGGGTTTGCCGAGGACCGGAGGAACCTCAGCTGAGCTCATAAATTTTGCAGGCCAACTGCGTAAATCTCAGTTGATCTTTGGGCCTCGACGACTAGAAGTTGGTTTATGAAAATTGAAAGGCTTTCATCATAAATATTGCAGGCAAATTGCCCCGGCCAAGGGCCATTTGGAAAAGTACGTGAACTCACTCAAATATTAATTGCTGATTTTATTGCAGCAACTGTTGGCTGGAGTTGGCTGGAGTTGGCTGACAAATGGTGCGAAAATGCGTGTAAATCCTTGTACAAATCTGCACGAAAAGTGAAGTTGCCACGCCGCGGCGGGGCGGGGTGGTGGTTGCAGCAGCTGGGCTTCAAAGTGAAAGGAGTGAGTGCACAGAGTCCAACGGCACGTGTCGCGGCATGAGCATCGCGTGCCACATTATGCCAGTTCACGGTCACGTTGGCAAATATTTGTGGCCCATTGTTGCTGTTGCCGTTGCCGTTGCCGATGCTGTTGCCGTTGTCGTTTCTGCCGCTTTCGCGAAATGTGGCACAACACACTGCAACATGTACATACATACGCGTACAAGTGGACACAAACAATGGACCACTGCAGGCCACTCCGGAGTTGGACTCGCTCTCGGTGTCGCTGTCGCCGCGTTTCAGCCATTTACCTGTGCAATGAGCATAAAACATCTGAGACGCGTGTCTCGCCGTTTGCACCGCGACATGCCACGCCCCCTGCCCCAGCCTCCTGCCCTCTGCCCACTGGAATGCGCCCCTTTTCGGGGCAACCGCACGCCGGGTCTTCCGCAATGTGGCATAGTGCCCATGTGGCCATGTGGCTTTTATTCCCGTTTTCGGATTCACCCATCTGATGACTCAATGGTCCGACGCGAGTGCCGCCAAGTTAATTGGCAAGACGCACACGCTGCGTATGCTTAATGGCCGACACTCGAGCGATTTCTGTTCTCCAGTTCCTCTGTTCTTTGTTGGCTGTCTCCGCAAATCGAAACAGATTTGGCCATATACATATGTGAGCATGGCAAGACCAAAAAAGCGGGCAAACAAACGGATTTACTTGCCAGCATCTGTCAGGGTTGCTCTTGCGATATCTAAGATGTGGCATCTGCGGAGATTAAAGACAGCCGAATAAAATGGAACATTTCCAGATTTCCGATTGGAAATGTTTGATATTAAAAATCTGCCAAGATAATGCTGTTTCTTATGTTCAGTCAAATAAGCAGATATTTCAAAGGATATATTTAAGTAAATTGTATTTTCTAGACATGGTTTGTTGGCTACTTATATTATTTATCCTGCAAGCTTCAATTTAGCTTAACACCTATTTAGAAAACCTCTCAGCTTTGGCGCTCGCCCGCAATTTGTTCTATTTTCGGACTCGCCATTGTCCCTCTCACTTCTGTGATACATGATACCCGAAGCCGGGAAACTGGCTTTTCCACTCGCTCGCTGCGGGCGTGTGAAAAGCCGCGGAAACTCGAGCAGCACAGAATGACCAAGGGTACTTTCTAAAAGCCGGCGACTTTCTATTAGCCCAGATGCGCTGGCCGGCCAATAAAGTGGCATAAATTAGCTCAGCTCTGCGGAATGTGCCTGCATCCGCTGCGCTGAAGCAAAAATGCACGACGAAAATTGTGTGTTTTTCGTATGCAAATGCAAAGCAGCAGAGGCGAAGACAAAACTGAAGCTGAAATTGTGACTTCCGCTCGCAATAACGAAAATAACAAAAAAAGAGCGGGAAAAACAAATCACAAAAGCGTCCGAACGAGCGTGGCAGTAAATATGCAATTATGTTGTTTATTTTTAGCCATAAAATTGCCAAACAAGGAAAGAGACCGAAAGCGAAAATCATTTAGTTATCATGGAAACGTACAGAAACTAGTTTTCCCCCCATTGCATAAGCAGCAAACACGTTGAGTGCAGAGACAAAGTCGCAGATGCCGAGCTAAACTAGAAACCCAAATACCAAATACCAAATGGCAAATAGCAAACAGCAAATGGCAAATTCGATTTCAATTTCGGCTTGTTTACTGCGAGCGCGGCTTTGTCCAACGTCGATGCCTCATTAAATCGCAGTGTAAATGCATGTCAACGGGTTTATGAATGAAACCAAACAGTGCCCATCTCTCTCTAGAAAGAGACGCGCGATGCGAAGGCGCGAGCAAGCATTTAATGGCATTTACAACAAGCAATAACACAGATGAAGAAAAACGACAACAAAAAAGTAAAAATAAAAAAGGAAGCACAAATAAGAAAAATAAAGTAAAATAGCTCGCACATGCGCTCATTGTTTGCTTTTGCTTGCTGCTTTTGCTCGCTGCTATTGCTTTTTGCTTTTTTCTTGCTTTTGCCACTGCAGTTTGCCGGCAAAGTTCAACGAACGGCGAGCACTGAATGCCACAGTTGTGTTGCTATTGTCGCTGCGGTTGCTATTATTGTTGTTCTAATGAAAGTTAGATAAAATAGCAGACACAACGCGCTGTGCTCCCCTTTTCGGCTTTTTGTGTGTTACATGAAGATTTATTAACTAGCACAATACCAAATGGTAGATAAATGCAACAGCAGCAACAACCACTGCGCCTGCATGTTAAACAAAACCCATCCTCTTCCCCTTGCACTCTTACACTTTTGCATTTTTATCTGGCGATTGCATTTAATGAATTTATTTGCATTTTAAATTCGCCGGCGAGAGATTTGCGCACTTGTCCACGCCGCGTATGCGTAATTTATGCGAAACTAACAGCAGGCTCCCGCTGGCTTTTAATTTGCTGCGTTTTCGATGCAATTGCAATTGCAATACGTTCGCAGGATGATTGATTGACTTGCCTGCATAATTGCCCGTGCGAGTGCCTCAAGTGGCGAACGTCAATTCGAGTTAATTAAACACAAACCCAGCAGCACTCGGCAAACAAATCCGTAGAAATGTAGCCAAGTCTCCGTGCGAGTATCACTGGCATTTGCAAACTGGCAAACAGGTCAATAAGCATCAAATTAAATACTTGTGAGTGCTGTCAAAGAAATATCATCAGAAGTGTTTCCCTTCAAGCCGAGACTCCGGACATCCCCCCTCCGTCCCCCTTTCCGCCCCTCTGGCTGGCCTATTCTTGGTTCACTGCCTGTGAAATTGCGGAAATGTTCGAAATTTAATATAGCTCTGTTCAAAGATTGATTCCCATGTTAACCAGACACTCGCACACACATTTTGTCGCTGTGCTCTCGACCAGAACAGGGGGTCTTAGGGGGCAGGGGCTTTGAAGTGATCAGGGGAGGGGGTGTGGGCGCCCTCTACCCACTCCACTCTTACACAGAGAGAAATAGTTCATAGTTCTAATTCTTATATAGATTTTTGTTCTATGTTACTTTAGTTTAGAGCTTAGTTCCCAAGAACTTTCTTAACTTTTTCTCTTTTCTCATAGAAGGCAATGCCTTGAAAATTAAAGTAAAAAGTTGCTCTTACCCCAATGTTTGAATATGAAAATACGTTCCCGACTTTGTGGTTTTATCCTCAGTGGACTGCTGCCTCTGCGTTCTGCTGGTTTGCGGTTCCCCTTTTTGCATTGTTTTAGCGCCATTTGCGTTCTGCCATCTTTCTAAGGCGCACTCTTTGTGCTGCAACTGCCACAGTTGCTGTTGCTGCCACAGTTGCTGTTGCTGCCACAGTTGCTGCTGCAGTTGCTGCTGCGCCTCCGAGTTATGGACTGCGGTTTTTGATTAAAAACATTGCCCCAGCCTCAGACTCAGAGTCAGACTCAGACCCAGACTCAAACGCAAACGCGCTACCCATTGTTCAGTGAGCGTAACGTGGAAAAGGGGCCTAGGTGCGAGGGAGGGGAGGGAGGTCAGCACAATGGAACGTCGCCTGGATGATCGGTTCATAAATATTTTTCCAATGCCGCATGCAGCGCCCCTGCGCTTCCCTGGACAGAAACAGTTGCAAAGGAATTGCTACTGCTGGCCGCAGTAAATTAATTGACAACTTTTATTAGAAAATAGCAGCAGTGGCGAGCGGCAAATGCTTTCGTCCAGTTGGATGGTGTAAAGGGTGTTGTAGGGGGTGCAAGTGGAATGTGGAAAAGCCACGAAGAAGCGGCAGCTGCACAGATGAGAAAATGCCGCTGGCCAATACTCAACAAAGTTGCTCGAGAAATTAGCAAACAAAGCCGCTGCAGCCGAAGCAACAGCAGCAAGAACGAAACAAATTCGAAGCCAATTGAATGGAGTGGAGAGCTCTCGGGCTGCCTCAACTGACCAGCAACTCATTGAGGTTGCAACTCCCTTTTCATGCCACACATATACGCAGCACCATACTATAAAGAGCTGGGCATCTTGGCCCGAGGGCCGCTTTCAAGTACTTAAACTCTCGCTTTTGTTGCTCTGCGCCCGGAGCACTTATTATTTTTAATTAATTGCGTTTTTCGTGCATGTGTGCGAGATAATTGTAAGCGCCATTAGCAACAAGATGGGTTAGATGGGTAAAACAGAAAGATAGCGATATAACTTATAACCAGATAAGCCTGAACAGCTCTATCCACGCCGGATTTTGATGCTTAGAATGGCAACGTATGTTGAAAAGTTGAGCTCTTGAAACAGTTTGTTCTTACAGCCTAATAAGCTTAAATGGCTTACAAATATATGCAGCTATGTTAGTTGAGGGGAATAAAGCTGCATATGCAGAGAGCTTATCAGATTATAAATGTGGAATAATCCAATAAATATTTATTGCAATTTCCCTTGAGGTGGAAACTAAATCTGAGTGGCTGGCATTCGTTTCCATTGGCTTTTCACACGCGCTTGATCTTCCCGCTCGGAGTTGACTGCCAAATTAGCACATTTTGCAGCTGCATTCGACTGACTCGCTGCCTTTTTTATTACTTACTAATTAATGGCAGACAATTTGTTAATTAGGGCCACGCCCACTGCCGCAATAAGTGCCAGTGGAGCGTGCCAAAGCTGCAAATGTCTAACTCCCTGGCTCCCTGGCTGCCTGGCTGACTGGCATCTCTAATTACCTGTAACGAGAGCAAGAAATGAAACTGGGATGAGAACGCTGGCTAGAAGTTGCCGGAACAAATCATTATTTAAAGTGGCGAGGGTTGGATCTGCGCTTTTTTGTCTATTCCCCACATTTTCCCAACATCTTCCCCACATCTGGGGAGGAGTTTCCCGCTTGTCAAATGCAAATGGAATGTGGCTGGGATGGCAATGGCGATGGCGATGGCCAAAAGTGCAGTGCTCTCCTCGGAGTTTTTAGCCAACCAACCTGCATTGATGATTAAGTTCGGGTCGTGACTGCGGATGCCACGCAGCATGATGCTGATGATGACGCAGCAACCTTTCGGGCTGATCCACCACCACTCCCCTTGGCCGTTCCCCTTCCCCTTCCCGTTCCTGGCCAGGACTGGCTCGGTTCTGGCCTGGCCCTAAGTGCTGGGCGAAGTGCCAAAGTGAAAAGGGACAGCAAATTGCATTCAACTTGGAAATAACTTAATTCGAAATGAAACGTATTGAAAACCAAACCCGACTGAACCAAATTGAACCGAGCTGAGTCAAGTTGCATTGCCAAGTTGCGTAGCAGCAGAGAACCGCCGCTTTGAAGGCCAAAAGACACTGCAAGAAGGTGCGATTACTAAGCCAAAGTCAAGACATTTAGTTTGCCATTAAAAAAGCAGTTGATTAGCTCAAATCTATTTAGTTTCTTCAGTCTTGAAACAACTCTTGAAAATTCTTTAAAATATTGAGTGGATACAAGTAAGATACAAGTATCTTTAAACTATTTTAAGACATGTCAAAGTACTGAGAGTATATCAAAACCCTATTGTGAGCTGTTTGGAACATCTTGTACTTTGTAAGTGAATTATGGCACTGATTTCTCGCAGTGCATCTAGCTCTAACAGAGCAAACAGCAGGCTCTTAGCGCTCAGCTCGCATAGCTGTTGATTATGTACTCAAGAGAGCCACGCGGTGGCTTGGGGCTGAAGACAGTGGGCGGTGGGTGGTGCGGATTGTGTGGCAGTGGGCGGTGGGCGGGGCGACATATTGATGAACTGCATTGCTGGTATCTGCGGTGTAGCCGGCATCTTGGGCTGATAATGATGCTGATGCAGCAGGGCAAACAACACCCGAAGAAGAACTGCGAGTGCGAGTGGAAGTGGAAGTGGAAGTGCGAGTGCAGTTCAAACAAATTGCAGCCGCCCCGCAGCAGATGACTGTGGTCTATAGTCGATGGTCTATGGTGCATGGACCTTATCGATGGGACCCACTGGGCGGTGGGCTAGAAAAGGGCACTGGAGGACTGAAAATGGCAAATGGAAAATGGGAAACGGAAAAGGCAAAGCGCAGCAGCACTGGAAAAACTAATAGCTTCACTCAAGCTCCTGGCATTGACAGCTAAATGTGCGCGGCAAATGCAATTTGCAGTTTGCAGTTTGCAGTTTTCAGCTAGCAGTTTGCAGTCTTGCGGCCAAAGGAGCTGCAGCACTTTCTAAGCAAATAGCCCGGCCAAGCGCCCAAACGAAAGGCAATCGAGAAAGCCAGCTGCAGGCCACACCAGCCATGTATCTGAATCTGAATCTGTAGCTGTATCTGTAGCTTCAGCTGTAGCTGTAGCTGTAGCTGAATGGGAGACAGCGTTTTTATTTCGGCTCCAGACAGACAGTCAACACGTGGCCAAGAGCCAAGCGGATGGGTATGAGGATGAGGATGCTCATAATGATGAGTCCAAGGAGGAAGCAATTCGCCGCCCCCGAGGGCCAATCGCAGATGCGGAAACATGCGAGAGAATGCAGTGGAATAGAAAAATTAAGCAACTGTCAAATCCTGTAACGCATAACGAGCATATCGGTGGGTATGCGACGACATGCCCACTTCGCAGCCCCTGCGAAATTTAATAGCACTGCTGGCGCTGGCGAGCGAGGCAACTCGGTGGACTGGTGGACTGGACTCCGGTTAACTGGAGCAGCCATAAAAAGCAGCAGAAACACAACTGTTGACAGGCGGGTTAAGAGCCGGCGAGGGGTTGGCAATCGGATAGCCATTGCATCTCCCAGCCACTTCACTTCACTTCACCTCACTCCGCTCCCCTTCCTCGGATTGTGCTGCTTTTTCAGAGCAGCGCTTTTGTTCTACCCTTCTGGCCAAGTGGATGTTATAACTTGGTAATTCGATTTGCACAAAGTATTTTCCCTGCGAGCCGGGCGACAGAGAAAGGCGACTGCTGTCTCTGTTCATTGCGTAAGCGCATTTCACAGTACAGTTGCCGCGACGCCAGTGGCAACAAGAGCAGCAGCAACAGTGGGCAGCAACAGCAACAACAGCTGCAACAACATCATCAAGGGGCAGTATTATCAAAGGCAAACACAAATCGCTTGCCAGTGCCGGCATCTGCTGCTTTTGCTGCTGTTGTTGCTGCTACTGCTGCTTTTGCTTGCAACATCTACAGCAGCAACATTGCGGTTGCCATTGTGTTGCTGCTGCTGGTGCTGCTGATGCTGCCGCTGGATGTCGCCGCCTGGCATCATCATCAAGTTACGTTCTTGTCTCATTGCCGCGCTTATCGCGCCATGTTTTGTTGTTTCGCAAATCGATTTGACGCCGTCTCCTTGGCTCGCCATTCCCATCGACATCGCCATCGCCATCGCCATCGCCATCGGTCCATCGTCGTCTTCACTCAAGTGTCAATTTGTAGTGGTTGCTGCCGCTGTTGCAGTTGTTGCCATTGTTGTTGCTGCTGCTGCTGCTTTTGCTGTTGCTGTTGCACATGGCACGCAGTGGGTCTTGCATATTGATGGGGCACTGGCAGGCCCAAGCCCAAGCCCACTGCTCAATGTTAATAATCGCCGACTGCAATCAACATTGCTGGCGATGTTGGCTTTCGAGATGGGGGTGGGGATGGGGGATTGGGGCCAGGGGAGTCGTGCTCTGGTTTATCCCTCTGCGGATTCGGTCCCTTCATTAATTCCTCTACAAATTAATTGTTTCTCGTGCATTTTTTGATGCTCGCGCCGAAGGGCCATTCATTTGGCGGAGTCCCTGGTCAAATTGAAAATCGTGCAGCTTCATCGCATCCCACTAATGACAAATAATAATTGCTGGCAATTTCTTTAATTCCACTTGAGTATAATTACTCGGACTGGCTGCAGCAACAGCAACAGCAACAATAGCAACAACAGCAACCAGACCGCCTGGCATTATTAATAAATTGCTATTGGTTTCTCAGGCTTCTGGACGTTCGGTCAGTTGGAAGAAAGAGCTTAGTGGTTTTTCGACCGTTTACACAAGGGTTGCCTTGCCTTGCCTGGCGTCTTTAATTCACTTCATGTCCTTTGGCGCAAGTCGATTTGTTATGATCAAACACAAACCGGTGGGCGGTGGGAGTAAATTATTCATGTTATTCTGGGAACTCACTTCATTGAGAACAAAGTATCCTGTTGCCATCCATATATCCAAACATATCTCTTCACACACGTACATATGTACATACATAGATACGATACCAACTTGTTTTCCGATTCGTTTGGGTGGCGTATTTTTATACGTTTGGTTTGATACAATGAGCGCAATGAATGGCTGAATGAATGCTTGCCGACTTGAATGGATGAGCAAGCGTACAAATTAAATTATGCCATGACATACACTCACTCCCTCTCTTTCGCGCGCGTAGCCCCCTCTCTTTCGCGCCGGCAAGTGTTTGGCGGAGCTCAAGCTAATTGAATTTCTCACTGTCGCTTGCAATTTTCATTATTATTAAATTTTCAACTGTCTCTGTGTGTACACTGCGTGCGTGTGTGTGGGTGCGATGGTGCGTTTAGTGTGTGTGTGCGTCGAGTGTGTTTATATTTAGTATCTGTAGTACAAAGTTTTTGCTTATTCAGGCGGAAATGAGATAATGAATGGGCCAGTTTGAGTTCTGGAAATTCAGCACTCAGCATTCAGTTCATTCAGTTGGGCTGTTCAACTGACCGACTGACACCGAGAGTCATAAAAGGAAAGTGCGTTTGCCCAAAAGCGAGGCTGGCTTTGTTTTGTTTAATAGAAACAAATTGAAGGCACAGCACAGCTTAATTAAATGAATCCGACGATGAAGCGACAGCAACTACGACAAGCGAAGTACAGTTGACATGGGGCGAAGCAGCTTGAAATAATTAAAAACCGCAAGTGCTGGCTGAAAAGAAGCCGCCTGGGCCAGAAACCCTCGACTCCCAGGACCCAGCCAGCCTGCCACATGCGAAAGCCACATGAAGCACCGATTCACTCCGTGGCTGTGAGTGGAGGATCGGATGAAAGGCGGCCAGGACGAAGCCAGATGCCGAGGTGGATTACAAAAGGGGTTAATCAACTGCAGGGAAGGGAGACTGTCGTGTTTATTTATGACAAGATGCTTCATCATAATCAGCCACTGACACTTGTAGAGGCCGCCACAGAAAAGGGCAACCCACACACACGGCACACTCTGCCTGCCGCATGCTGCATGTTGCATGTTGCACGTTGCAGGAGGCACACATCGCACGTGCAACACCTCTGCAGAAAGATGCAGGATTCAGAAAGGGGATAGGTTGGCATGTTGCTGGCTAGAAAGGCCCGCAGAGCAGAAGAGCAGAGTGAAGTGGTTTAATTGAAGTGATGCTCAGCAGGAGACAAAGCCCCCAGCCAACACCGAATTAATTAAGAAAGTAACCGGGGAAAGGCAAGCAAAGCAAGGAAAGGAGCAACATCTGCCGGCGTCTTGGCTTTCGAATTAAGCTGGCCAAGAACTCTGGCTAAAACTTGTTTCGAGCCAACTCTCTCTGTTTCTCTATCTCGCTGGCCTGTGGACTCATCAGCATAACAATAAAGTTCTGTGAAATACGTTTATGGCCACCCCGAGAGCCCCATACGAAAACCCTTTTAAATGGCTCTCTACATAATGCTGGTCAAGTGGGAAAACGTGGCGGCAGCAGAAGTAGAAGCATCCAGTGGATTTGAAGTTCCTCGGCTAGTTTCGCAACAGTTTCTCGATTGAGATTCGGAATGTTGGGAGCAGATATGCCCGATATGGCCCCACTCAGAGCACTTTAAACCGAAACTCTGGCAAATTGAATTTTTATGCCCAAAAGAGACTGACTCGAGTGCGAGTGCGAGAACAAGCAAATAATCAATTCGGATAAATCAGGCGCGGAATGGAAGGCATCAGCAGCAATATTGGAACATAAAGAACACAAATAAATCACATCGTTGCCCGGAATAACTGTTATGGAGCGAGCAGTCATAAAGACAAGTATTCTTTTTTATTTTTATTTTTTTTTGTTGAATAAGGGAAGGAGCAGGAGCTGCTGCGAGTTGGGTGAAACATTTTCGCGCCTTTATGGCTGAATAAATTTTTATTCATATAATTCACTCATACACACACGCACGCAGTTCCGATAAATTGAGGAAAATCAAGTTCTCCGCGCCCTCAGAAAACGGAAAAAGCACACGCATGGCATGGCCACGAGGAAAATGCTGAGCAGAGGAGAAAAAAGGAAAATTCCGAAAGAAAAATCATCATCAAAATCACTGAACATCCACAGTCGACAGGGGGCGTCTATGCAAATGGTGCTAATTTTTCAAAGGAACTGCTCGCAATTCTTAAAGGAACTGGATTTCTCTGCCGTTCCTGCTCCTCGCACGAAACTAATATGCGTAAAATTAGAGGATGGCAGTGGCAGTGGCAGTGTGAGTGTTGAAGTTGCAGCTGGATGGGGTAAAAGCTAATTTCCCGGCGAGTTCCGAAATTGCGTTTGTCGCGCACTTGGCTGCCATAACTTATGTGGAAACTCAAAGGATTATGCTCTAATCCAAGGCGGCTTAATCTGCCCAGACACTCAACAAAAAATATTAGTCTCCAAGAGATTAAGCAGTGAATCTGCTCTGCAACGCGAGTTCTTCAGGCAAGAAGTTCCTTCTTCTTTAAATCTTCTCTTAAAACTGAAAATTCATTCTCAGGCATTTTTCCAAGTGCACCCACTCGTGCGACATGTGGAAGAGCTTAATCAACCCTCGCACGGGTCGCCTTTTGTAGCTCTGTCAACAGGCAAAAGCGATTCAAAAGAAAAATGCGAGCAGCCAGAGACAAAGGACTGCGCCCAAAAGGAACCAGGATACGAGGCGGCCCAGCCAGGAAAATGAAAAAGACCAAAAACATGCCTTTTGACAGCTGCCGAAACTTTTGCATGACATTTATCACTGTCGCATAACAAATGAGCGACAGCAGCGGCAGAAGAGGCAGCAGAGGCAGCGGCAACAAACATCGAAGAGTGATAAACCCCGGCATTGGCGGCAAAGTTTTTCCTCGAAGCGGGAATCCCACCTACACAGAGGAGAGTGGGAGGAGAGGAGGAGGAGGGAAAAGAATCAGACCCAGCCTCCGTGCACCCGGCGTAAACTTAAAGTTATCCAGAGACGCAAACAGAACCTGAATCAGGCAAGTGAGTGGGCAGGGGACTCCACTCGATTGGGGACTGCGATGAGGATGGGGATGTGGATGTGGATGAGGATGTGGATGAGGTTGCGGCTGAGACAGTGAGCTCGATCTCCCCAGTATCCCCAGTAAGTATATACTCTCCTTATCCCTTTGCCACCCCCCTCACCACCACACACATACACAGCCATGACACATGAGTTGTCAATGCAATATAATAAATACGATTTTTGACTTTGTTAAAGCGCTGCCAGGGCGTGTCGTTGTCCCAGATGTCTCGCAGGCCCCATCCTTATCAGAATCCGGGGCGGGGCGGGGAATGTGGGCGGGGAAAGGCGCATTAGGCCGCAGGCGGGGCTACGGATTTGCCTGCCTGCCTGGTCCTGGCCGCATACAATAAAGGATAATATGCATAAAATGCTCAAGTTTATACGCACCAGTTAAAATGTCATTTCGAGCTTATGCGTGCGAGTTTGTGTGCGGCAAGTGGAGGGCAAAATTGAAAGAAAAAAACGATAAACGATATTAAGAGGGCTCCGCTTGTAATGCGAGCATGGCGACTAGGGCATATCCTTGGCTACGGCAGCAAGGATCTGAGAAGAGTAACATAATCCCAATCGGCAGAGCCTTTGATTCTTGTGCTTAATTGTGGCAAGTATGTGGTAATACATAACTAGGGAATGTGCACTTTAGAAAAATCCCTGGTAATATCCCTTTAGATCAGAAGAGCACTTATAAACTTAATCCCGAAGCTTGTAACTCCAACGATAAGCTGATATACCCTTCGGTTAGAAGGGAAACCACGAGAAGAGCATGTGACAGGCAAACAATGTTGCCTTTATTGATGTGCGTCTGAGACACAGAGTGAGATGCGATGAGATGCGACATAGAGCATAATGTGGTTTCCGAGACATGCAATATAAAATGGATTACCCACGGAGGAGCTGAGACTTAATCCACCGGGCCGTCCATCATAATGGGGCAACTCTGTCCGATTTCCTGCAGCAATTTCCGTTTAATTATCAACCAACAGTAATCCGGCAAAGCAACTCGGCTGAGGGAAAGAGCAGGTCAACTGGAAAACCTTAAATCCACATTCCATAAGCAAAACTATGCAGTTGACCTGAGTTTAACATCGAGTATAGTACTTAAAGCAGACACCGGCAGACGACAGAGAACTCTTTGTCCAAGTTTGTGGGTCCGCCGATGGTGGCAAGCGAAACGACCCCATTAGGTGATAGACAAAATCGTAATCCCAAAGCAAATCAGTGGCTCTGGCCCGTGCAGTTGCAAATAGATGCAAAGAGCTCGAGAGCTGACAGCCAAGTTACGGCCATAAAAAGGGGCGCACAGACGGCAGATAGCCAGAAATAGAGTTGGTACGTTGCTGGGTTGCTAGGTTGGCAGAAGATAGAAGGTGGAGCACGAGGATGATGGTCAAACTGAACCGGCGACTTCTGCCACACGTGCTGCAAGAGCAGCTCTTGCTGCTGGAAAAGCAGGAAACCTGGCAAGACCTCTGCAACTGTCGAATGCAAAACGGGCAGCGGATGAGGACGCGGAGCTCTTACTATCCAGACCCCCAGTGACATGGGTACGAAATGGCCAAGATCGAGGGAATGGGGGGAGGAGGTGGAGGGAATCCATGGCAAAGCGCGGGACGAAATTGGCAAAACGTCAACACAGTTCCGCCCCGGTCGCGAATGCTTTTTGGCCATATTTATGGCGCGCAGGAAGGCCGACCATATTGGGCATCATTAAGCTGCTTTTGAGTCGGGCCTCTGAGGGCGTAAAATGAGCAGTCTTTCGATGTGGGATCGTTGACCTGCGGCCGCCCCCTCGACAAGATGCAATTGCCATCGAGTGACCTTGATGGCCCCCGCATGTTGCCATGCAAGCGCAGATACCCATTTAGATAGATAGATAGATAGATAGATAGATAGATAGATAGATAGATAGGGAAAGAGCTGCTCGAGTGTGAGCACAGTCTGATGGTGACTTGTGTTTTACACAAATTGACATCTGAAATGGCAGATTCATTTGAGTAATGCGGAAGTGCGTGTCTCTGGCTCAACAGGCACTCTGTGTCCGTGTATCTGCATCTGTATCTGCATCTGAGTTTGAGTTTGGTGCCCCTTTCCCTGGCAGCATATCTGTATCTGTATCTGCTTTGTCCATTTGCGGACGCTTCGCTTTTGCTCATCAATGCGCAATTATTTATTTATACAACATGTCTAACGGCCGTCTGTCTGTCTGTCTGTCTGTCTCTCTGTTGCTGTTGCTGATGTTGCTGCTGCTGCTGCTGATGTTGTTGCATGTTGGCATGGACAAAACCCCAACAACGACGCCCACACAGATGTTCCAACACCTCTGCACTGACCCCTCCCCCCTTTTGGGGGCGCATCATTAAATTAAACTTGTATGAGAATTGTTGTTTGCGTGGCTTTTGCTCTTTCGGCCTTTTCACATTTCATTGCCATTGCCATTGCCGTTGCCGGCATTCAACATTCGGCTCTTGCCAATCAGTAATTCCACTTTTGTCTGCGTTGTTGTTTTCTGCAGCTCCTTTTGTGTTTCGATTTGAGCTATTTCCGCTGCTGACAGCGGCAGGAACCCCCACAAACATGGAGTACACCCTGTGTTTCTGTATCTCTGTACTGCCACCTCCACTTGCCCCGCTCCGAAATCGTTGATATCTTAAATGACACTCGCCGCCAAATAAAGATTGACGTCAAATTCATTATCGCCCGCAACAAGGGACCTTTCGCAGTGCGGGGAAACCCACGTTGCTACTACATATTCAGATGTGTCAAGTGCAGGCAGTTGTGGCATGGAGCTAAGCTATGTGCCATATATGTGGCCATATTCGAAAGCAAACATTTCGTACATGCACAATAATTGTTATCGATTTTTAATTGAAGTCACAAAGGGAGGTGGTGAATGTGGGTGTGCAATTAAAAAGGCAAATAACAGTATTTGAATATGCATTCGATGCTTGAATAGTTCATGCCAAGACGTTTTATTATTTAAATTGGTTAGTTCTTAGGAATTAGACTAGATTTGAGAGAATGTTTAGGTTTCAGGCGACCCTACTTCTACTGCCATCAAAAGCTGATTAAATTCATTGTTCGCTTGCCATTAAATTGCTCAATTTGCTGCATTCCGATGAGCTTTTAGTGAGACAGCGCCGCCCAATATGGGCATGCCTGCCCCCCTGCCCCCCTGCCCCCCTGCAAGCCCCACTGCCTTTCGCCGCCTGGCATTGCAACACGAACAATCGCTCCATATACGCGCTGTTGCTATTTTTAATTCAATTAAATGTCATTTGCGCCACTCAACTTTAAATTTTAACTGCAGCATAATTTGGCCAGGCGACACGTCGGCAGCAGAGGGGAGGCTGCATTGTTGCCGTTGCAGTTGCCCTGTTGCCATGTTGCCATGTTTCCAGGCTGCGATGTTGCGATGTTGCATGTGCGGCACGCGTGGGCAGGATGTGCAGGATGCACGACGCCAACGCGAGACCTGCCAAAAGGATGGCTGGGATGGGAGGAAGGGAGGATTGGAGGATGGGGAATGGGAACAGGGCACCTCGAAATCGGGCAACGACAAGCAGGCAGAAAAGCGACACAAAATACACAGACTCACAGACAAGCCAGCGGAGAGGCAGTTAATCTGGCGATAATGACGGCACATAAACAGCCACGATGATGATGGGGAACTGGGAACTGGAAACTGGCAACTCGGGCCGAAAATAAACAGAAAGAAAACGTTATAACTGGGCTGGCTCCCTTTTGCGAGTGCTGTGTGTGGGAAGTTCACTTCACTTCCCCTGCTGAGCTGTGTGCTGTGCAGAGTTTTCCTCACCTTCAGAGCAGCGAACTTAGCGTAATGGGCGACACAACTGAAGCATGCACTTTTCGCCTAATTTCCCAGGCGCTTTCACTTCAGCGCAAATTAAAATGTAATCAATTTGGTCCGAGAGCAAGTGGTAGTGCGCCGCGTCGCTGCTCAAGTGACATAATTCCAGCAGATATTAAACACTTTGTCATTTATGTGTCAAAATCATGTCGGCACAAGGAGAACGCCGCCGTGGAACAGCCAACGAAATTGTCAAGTGCAATAGAAATCAAGTGAGTGAGCAGACCGAGCAGCTGACAAACTGACAAACTGCCACATGGACCGACTGACACGCATCGGGGGAAAAGCGAAGGAAAAGCGAGACTTGGTGTAGGGCCATTGGGTGATGGGAGGTAGGAAAAGCCCCGGGAAGCTGCAAAGAATTGCGCGAGCTGAGCGAGTCCGTTTAAGTGGCGTACTCGCGGCCTAATGCTCTCCGACATATTTGGGGCGTGGCACTACACTAGACTACACAGCACACAGTGCAACATGGCACCTGTCACGATGGCGGCGCAGTGGCAACTTGACGTCGCTGACAACAAAGCGGAGCTCGAGTCCGCCCACTAAATCCTCTGGAAGTGGATGTGGATGTGGCAGTGGAAGTAACGCCAACTCCGCACTCTCCATTTTCCATGTGGCACAGTTTCCACGCCACAACCCCCTCAACCCCCGCAACCCCCTCAACCAAGCCAAGGCATTGACCAACTTACCTTAATTGAATCCAAGTTCTTATCGCTAGCCAAAGTTTCTAGGCAATATCTTATCATGCGACCGAGTGCAAACTTTGCCGCACTATCGCCCGGAGTTTGGTAAACACAGTCAGCTGGCCTAATATCAATTAATTAAAATCGAAAGTGCTTGACAACGACATAAATAAGCTGGTCAAACGTTAGTTAAGCTCTACTACACAAAGTATGTTAACTATTTCATAGCTACTGCCGCTGCAGCAACTTCGCCATCGATTGAGGCAATTACTTTTCGCTGGAATACAGGGAGCCTGAATATTGGAAGCCCAGTTTGGGCCAAGTTTGCTGGCCCGACTTCAGTTAATTAAAAGCGAAAGTGCTTTTGAGCGAGCGAAAAAAGCGGGCCAAAATAAATGCATACTTTCAGCGACTGGCATTAAATATTGAAGGGCCGAAAGGCCGGAGGACCAAAGGACCTGGGTCGCTCAAACATTTATGAGAGTTTCTTATTTTCCGGGCCGCCTTCGGGCTGAGCTTGCCTCATTTGAAATGCATCCAGAAATTGACGCAGCTCAGCCGCATTAAGTAATGGGTGGCACTTGCCACTCGGCGGCCAGAGGAAGTCACGCAGCCACAACGCCAGAATATTCATTTAATCAAGTGGCCCAAGACTCGCTTTTCTTTCCCTACAACTTGTCCTGTTTTTCCCGTTCCCCCGTTTGGTTTCCCGGTCACGTCAAATGGGGATTTTTGCGGGGCTCCAGAGCAGCTCAGATCATCTTGCGTGACATTGGGGGGGCGGTTGGGTTGGAGGTCGTAAAAGCGGGCTGAACGCCTTTTAATCGCCGCTGCGTTAACGTGCAACGTTGCGTATGCGCAATTTTCTGTCACTTTTATTGCTGATGAACATCGCAGAATTACAAAATAACAGCAACACTCTGCCGCACACACACGTATGCAATGTCAATCATCATTTGCAGCAATTTATTATTATAATAACAAATGTTCCGGACTCTTCCCTCGGGTAAGCGAAGGGCTGCTCCTAGCCCCCATCTGAAAATAAGCTTGTCTTCTTTTCTTGCCAGCGAAAAGTGTGTTTTCTTTCAAGTAGTTAACATGGAAAACGCTGAACAAATCGCATTAATTGCTGTTGTGGCAGTGGTGTGGAGGGAGGGGGGAATGGGGCAACTAACTGCCGAGGATGTGCGGCTTAATGCGGGACAACTTTTGTCGGAGCCCGCATGTGAGCATGTGAGGATGTGAGGATGTGCTTTTTAAGTACCGCTATGACAGGCAGTAAAAACAACTTAACTTGGCTTGCCAAGCCAAGCCAAAGCAAACCGAAAACCGAAAACCCAAGGCATTGTTGAGCTGTTAATGAAAAGTCAACTTGATTTCATGCCAGACCAGCCAGCCAACCAGCCAACCAGCCAACGAGCCAAGCAGCCAACCAAACACCCAGCCAACAAACGTCCAAAAGCCGAGCCTTTCTTCCTGCGTCCTTCCTGCGCCTTTGGTCCTGCGCCGCCTTCACAACTGTGTCGCATGCAAAGCCAATGTGCAACAAGATGGCAAGAAAAGCAAGGCCCTCTGAGCCCGAGAGCGTAGCAACTGAAAAAACTTTCACTTTATCATTAAGCCCCTGACGGGTGAACTTTTTCGAGTGGCTGTGCTACGTCGTCGTGTGTGGCCGGCCAGTTTCCAGGCTCTGGCAGGACTCCCTATATTGAAACATAAATAGAATTATAAATACTCTGCAGGCCTCGTCCTCACTCGTGTGTGTGCGAGTGTGTGTGCGAGTGTGATGGTGTGTGTGTGAAAAATCAGTTAAAGTTATTGCATGTCGTCGCAGCTCGACATAGACAAATGTTGCTCTTGTCACAAGTGGAGGAGGCAGCAACAGCAGCAGCAGCAGCAACAGCAACAACAGCAGCCACTCCTGGCCCACCCACGTCAACTGGCTGTCTTCGTGTGCCTGTTGCCAACTTGACGAAAATTGAATTTCGAAACATGCTGGCTAAAAAGAAAATGTAGCAAAAAGAACCACCAAAGGACTATAAAAAAGACGGCTCCGAAAATGAAACAAAACAACACTTGCGCTGGCAAATAGAGAAAAGCAACATTTCAGCGGGAAAAGCGGCAAAAATGGCAACAGCAACAACAACTAGAACAAGAACCATGAAAATGACAGCGTAAAGCCGGCAAATGCAACAACAACAAAGAGTGGCAACAAAATGGCGGCTGTTAAAGTGCGAAAAACGCGTGGAAAACTGTTTGAACAGCAAGGAGCTGCTGCGGCAAAGGAATTGAGCGAACGCAGCAGCAGCAGTGGCAACAACAGCAACTGTATTTAGTGCCGCCGTCATCACTAGAAGCGTGTGTGTGCCTGTGTGTGTGAGCTGTGCTAAGTGCCTGTGCTCTTCGTCCTTCGTCCTTCCAGGAACACCCCTCCCCCCATTACTTATGCCCCCCTCCGCCATCGCCTGTTATTGTCCTTGTTTGCCTGTGATGTTTTTTAGCTTTACGTAAATTGCGTAAATTGTGTGCATTTTATTACGCTACACTTCATGCTGTCACGCCCCCAACTCCGCTGCCGCCCACCTCCATACATCAACTCTTCATTTTTTTTTCATTTTTGCAAACATTTCGCCAACTTTTTGTTGCCTTTTCTGTCAGCACGACGAAAATGTCTTCGTCACTTTTATCAGGTGAGAACGCTGAGTTACATGGGAGTAGTTATGTTGCCATGTTGTGTGCGTTGTAAATTGCGGGACATGTTTATGGTTTGATTGCCTCGAAAATAGGCCTTCAGTTCTGACCCATTTCGAGGCAATTTAAATACATTTTTCCTCCATCTATCGGACAGACGGAGAAGCCCTTCCACGTCACTCAATCGCAGCTTTAATAACACATTTTTGGGGCTAATTGATACGCCTGACGGCATCGCGTGACCAAAACTGAGCGCTAAACGACAAAGATAAACACAAGAAGAAATAAAAGCGACAGGAAAAGAAAACAGCCGTCACGAAAACGAAAACCAAAACCAAACCAAACCGAACCAAAACCAAAATCAAATCGCAGGGCGCCAACAAACTTCCACGCGACGGCGTTCAAGTTCATTGCCATTTAGGCCAAAATTGGCGCAGGCGGAACTTGTCTTTGGGCCAGAAAGCACGAAGGAGCCAAAAATACGAAGCTACAACAACACAGCAATACAAAAACAAGCGAGCAACCGAAAACGAAAACAATAACAACTAAAATAAAACAAAAACAAGAGAGAACGCTATAGTCGAGTTCCCCGACTATCTGATACCCGTTACTCAGCTAGTGAAAGTGCGAAGGAGTCTTTAGCACTGACAGTTTTTGGCGGTTTGTGGGCGCTAGAGTGGGCGTGGCAAAAAGTTTTTTGGCAAATCGATAGAAATTTACAAGACTAATACAAAAATGAAAAAATATCAAAACATTTTTCAAAAGTGTGGGCGTGGCAGTTTTGCGCGGTTTGTGGGCGTTAGAGTGGGCGTGGCAACATGAATCGACAAACTTGCGCTGCGTCTATGTCTCAGGAGTCAGTATGCTTAATCTCAACTTTCTACCTTTTGTAGTTCCTGAGATCTCGACGTTCATACGGACAGACAGACGGACAGACGGACGGACGGACAGACGGACAGACGGACAGACGGACGGACAGACGGACATGGCCAGATCGACTCGGCTATTGATCCTGATCAAGAATATATATACTTTATATGGTCGGAAACGCTTCCTTCTGCCTGTTACATACTTTTCAACGAATCTAGTATACCCTTTTACTCTACGAGTAACGGGTATAACAAGTCGAATACGAAGTACAGGAAAAACACACACCATGCAACATACACGGCTATTTTGGGGAACGCACGTAGTGGAAATTGAGGCATTAAATTGCACTCGATCGCCGGACGGACTTTGTGCGCACGGATCGAGAAGAAGGCTTCGTAGCACGTTTCGCCGGACTGAGAAATAAATAAATAAATGAAAGGCCATCGCTTGATGAATGCAGCCGGCATTTAACGCATTTTGTTGCAATTAATTTCTGCCTCTTTTTCGGGTGCTACATAGGGAGTGTGCGAATTGTTGGTTGCTTGCCAACCGCAGCGCGGAAAATCGTTCGCGGAATCTTTCAAAAAGCGAAAATCTCACATTCCGCCATCAAGTGGTTGCAAATGAGATTTTTGCCTGCGAACTCAGTGCTCTCGTAAAACACGGAACACGTAAAATGCACTCAAAATGCAGTCGAAATCGCATTTAACACCATTTTCCATTTTCCATTTGCCATTTTCCGGGCCGCCGGCGGGGATGAGGGATGTTACTTTTGATTTATTTGCATGACAAACGGGTTAATTACAGCATGTTGCGGCGGCAATACGGCAGCAGTACCAACAGAAGGCTAACAAAAACAGGATTTTTTTGTTTTGATCTTTTTGAGGTTGCATAGCCTCAATTGTTGCATGCCCGCTGCAGTTCGATGATGCAACACCGAGCTGCAAGCGGGTGCTCTGTGGGCGTTTGTCAATGGCGCCAATGCTGCCCGAGTATTTATGGGAAAATGTTTTGGCAATTGACAAGCTTGTCCCTGGAACGTTGGCCAAACGGAGTTTTGGAGCCCCGAAAGACAGCCACTCGGCACCGGGAGGTGCAACGTCATTTATTCCACACAACACAACACGGACAGCAAGCGTTTCTTTGTTGTTTGATGGAGCTTGAGGCCGGCATTGAGTGTGTCCATAATGGAATTTTTATTTATTAAATGCGAGTCGCCGGCGATCGCCTGTGCCGTTGTGTAATTTATCACAGCCTGGCCGGCCAGAAAGGAATTTTCTGCGGGATTTAATGCCATGACAATGGGTGAGCAGCGCTGGAAAAAGCCACGAACGGGGGGGATGGATGATGCTGGTGGGGCAGGGAGTGTGGTGGAGTGTGGCAATGCATAACGCATTAACAAACGGCTTTCAGCTGCATATTGGCTTTTGTGATTAACGCTCACACATGCAGCGCGGCAAACGCATTAAAACACTGATACCCTTGTTGCAGAAACAGGCCATCGATAGCGTCCATTTAACCCATGTGTGGCCAAAGCTATGGCAGAAAGGCAAACTAATAAAAATAGTATGGAAAGTATGAAATTTATAAACAAAGATTAGCGTTCTTTCTACTTAAAGCCAGAATTATAAGTATAGGAAACAAAAAAGGAAATTAAAGCTTTAAAAATCCTTGACTTGCTAAAGTCCCTGTTCGGGCGCCAAGTAGAACTGTGCAGCTTCAGCTTACAGCACTCGCAATGGGTTAACTGCGAGCTCTTTTTTCAATATTATAACGACTGTTAAATGCCACAAATTGTTTAATGCGTCGGGTTGCACTCAACCCACTCCTGCCCCACTTCTGCACCCCTCTACTACTCCGTGCTCCCTCAGCTTGCGATGGCGAGGAATCCACCTCGCCAGCCACCGAGCGATTTATGCAAATGCAACCAATGCACTTAGCGCCGTTAAATAAACAAAAGCATTATCAGCACCAGCAGCAGCAGCAGGCAGACAGAGAATGCAAAATGCAGAAATGCAAGACAATGCATTAAATTCCCTTTGCTGATGCGTTGGCTGCGCTGCTGATGTGTGGAGCGCAGCCACAGAGCAGCAGCACACACATCAAAAATTCACTATGCAACTTATCTAAATGCACTAAATTACACATTAAGCAAGTATCTTAAATCAAGACCTGCGCACACAGACAGACTCACAGACACACAGACACAATCTAAGCACATAAACAACGGCAACGAGCCGGGCGGAATGCAAATTCGCAGTAAGATGGCTGGCAAATTGAGTTGGCATGGTCAGGGACTTTGGATTGCGGACCACTATACTCGCACTACTATACTCGTACTACTATACTCGTACTACTTGCCCTAGCTGCTTAATTTGCGTGCGAGCTTATTTTTGTATTTTTTGCTGAGTAGAGCTGAGCCACTGTGCCTGCCTGCCCTCCATCGATTATGTAAATGCGAAATTGCACATTAAATGCATTGAATTCCATTACGAACGCATCACCATAATCATCATCCTCTCCAGCGTCGTGGTGGTGGCAGTCGTATGAGTGAACCTACAGACCCACAGACAGGCAGTGGGATTCAGTGGCGGAGATCTCGGCTCTGGGCGCCCATTGTCTTGCGGTCTGCGAATTTATCGCTATATAGGCAACCACTATACGAGTACTACGAGTGCGAGTCCGGCACAATGAAGTCATTTGCTGAGGAATGTTCGGCGGTCGTCGCGGCAAGTGAAAATGCCTGGCCCGAATATCGTAAATCGTAATTCGTTTGCTGGTTGCTGCTGGCTGCTTGCTGGCTGCTTGTCTGTTTCGCGGAGGTATTTTCATTAGCCAAACACAAATTGAGGCAACACGACACGACACACAACAAACAGCACACAACACACAAAACCGAAAGAAAAACACTTAACATCAACACGAAAAAGACTAAGCAAGCAACGAGGCCAAAACGAACGGAAGGGGGCCCGACGCGGTTTGGGCCAAGTCGAGCTCAACGTGGCTCAGAGCGGCTCAGGTGAGCTCAGGCACAGAGCGAGAAAAACCAACAGAAACCGCTGTTCAAGCCGCGCTTGCCACGGATCTGTGCCTGGTTCACCCTTTTCCGATGTCGGCCAATGACCAAACAGAAGCTCACAGGTATTCAATGCCGCCGACTGGCTTTTGGCTGTCGGCTGTTGGTTGTCTTCTGTCTACTGTCCAGAGGTTATAATTTGCGTACTGGCCCATAATTTGGTGGTCTGGACCATCGAACAGCGCTCGTCGAGAGGATGTGTGAAAATGTTCAGTGTCGGCCTGGGGCGTTTGAAAATGCAGCTGGCGCAAATGTGCATTCAAATGGATCTTTTGTTTGCCGGCTTTCACTGCCGACGCCGCTCGGCATTTGTATTTGGCAACGCATTTCACACTTTGAGTGGTGAAAATCTCTCTGACGCACAACTCAGAAATTCAGAAATCGAAGCTGAAAATCATTGGAAAGCCCCCTAAAAACCCTGGAAAATGTCGTGGGATACTCAGGAGTGTAGCAATCAAGATGAGGAATTCGAACGGCCCAGCAGGACCCTGGTGCTGGTAATCTTCACCCTGGCCGTTTTCCTCAAGTTGTGCATCATTCTGGTGGAGATTATGGTGTGAGGGAATTACCTGCAATGAGACAAGGGAAAAGGTCGTAATTAGTTGCTGTTTTCTTCCATTTTCCCAATGCACAGAGATAAGTGTAAACAAAGAACTATAAAAAGCCGATTCAGTGGGATCAAATTGTGAAGTGACTGCAGTTTTAGTTTGATCTTTTCCTTCCCAGGACTCGAATTTCACGGAGGGTGGATTGTCTTTCTGTTTCGCTTCGTCACTTCTTTGCTCGTTTTTCCTCTCTTTTTTTGGGTATTCGATTACAGAAAGGTTGTCGGGTTTTCGTTATTAGCCTTTGTCCTCATCAGCATTTGACTTTCCCCATTTCCCGCGCAAACAAGGCGTAGGAATGCGGAAAAACCGCAAGGGTGAAACATAATTTCATTTGGCCTGCTGTGCAGAACAGTGAAAATAATTTGACAACTTACTTAAAAATATGTCACATGAAGAAGGTCAAAGCTCGGTGGCTAGGCAGCCGTAAAAAGGGTTCCCTCCCCAACCCCCAACCCTCTAAAAACACAGTGCGGGCCTCAAGTAGCGGCGCCTGTGTCGGGAAAATCAAAATGAAAATCCAAAAAAGGGGAGCAACTTTTATTAAAAGCTGTCAGCGCGGCAAAACCCCAAACATATTGCTCCGCTCGGGTTTCACTTCTTTAACCTTTCACCCTTCAGCCTTCAGCCTTCAGTCGGCCAAAGTTAAAACGTCATCGTGGCTTCATTACGAATTCTTCGAATGCTGCGCACCTTTCGGTGGCAAAGTTAGCTGCCTGCGTGCTGTCCTTTGATCAAGTTCCATTTTGGTTCTCACCTGTCTGGCGGCCAGCGGCAGCTGCTCTTTGATGTTCTGTGCCGCCAAGGACGAGAAAGGACGAGGAAGGAGCGGAGTGGGTGGATGAGCCACGAAGGAGCGCATCAGGCATGCATAAAGCGAAGGCCCAAATTAGCCCAATTGACAACTCGCAAAAGGGTTTTCCAACTCCGTCAGCAGCAGCAGCAGGACGAGAGCGGGGCGAAGGATCGGGCTATCCCTGATATGGATATGGCCACGCACAATCCCTAATTAGAATCGATTTGGCTCGAGGGAGATCCTTTTAGCCCGCGCTCCCTCTGCCGCGACCCATCAAAAAACAATTAACAATTTGAGGCACTCAATAAAATATTTAAATGCTAAAGCAAAGTGAATCTGACGGGGGGTGAACCCTTTTTCGAGAGGTAAGTGGAAAGGAACCCAGCGCGAGGGCAAACAATGATAAATTACAAATGAAATTGTAGAGAGGCGCAACAGACGAAGTTGCGGACAAAGAAAGCGCGGATAACTGAAAGCGGGAAAGTGGGAAAGTGGCAGACGAAGAACACAAGAAGGCGCGCAATTAACGCGGCCAGAATGTGCCACGCCCCTTTCGGCTGACATTCCATTTGGCCATGTCGACTCAATGATTACTTTCGCCTTTGATTAATTTGAGCTCATCGATATTCCCGATGTGCAACCCTTTTTTCCCCGTTCGACAACTTCGACACTCGCCCGCTGGCCTAATTGCTTGCCTAATTTAATTGCCACCAGTGTAATTTGTGCCGGTCAACTGACATCTGTGACAATCGGACGACAGCCCGTGGAAGTCGCAGGCAGGACCTCTGCTCTCTGCTCTTTGCTCCTTTCACTCTCCCACTCACCGGGCTGCAACTCTCTAATCAGTGCATTTGATTAATGGTAACTTGGCTCCAATCCACCAAGCCACCAATCCACCGATCCAACTTTTCCTCTTCAAGGGGAGCAGCTGGGCGGAGGTGTGTCCAAACACCTCGGAGCAAACCACAAAGTCATTTCCGCACTTTTCGGCCAGCAGCCAGCATCATTAATTACGAAAACCAATAAAAGTGTTGGCCGAGCATTTAGGCCAAAATAAGTTGTCATCATTAGTAACAGTTACAAGTTGACCAGACAAACGGAGAGAATGTAAAAAAGGCAACGGAAAAGTCTCCGCTCGCAGAACTCGCCCAAGTAATACTCTCAAGGGAAAACTTCATGACACCTATTTCTAGATAATATGGCAATGTTTGAATTTGCCTCTTTCAAAGTTCATTACTACATATTACTACATAGTACATGATGGCACAGACTACAAGGACTTCTTCTGCTTTCACTAGTGCGCCCACACCCTTCGCATCCTTTTCAAGTCGAATGCCCAAGGATTGGCCAGATGAAAAACGGGAAACTGACAGGGACAAGGCGCCTCGGTTACTTGCAAACAAATTGCCAACAATTGATGAATGTCTGGTAATGAGACGCGCCGCTCAGCATGCTCCAAATCAAATGGAGGAGGGAACTTAGGCTAAACGCAACTAAAACTCTGTCAAAAGCTGCGAACGGGGAAGGGAGAGCGGGGCAACTCCAGGCGCCAGGCGGAGGAAAATGGCCTTTTGTATTGGGCCTATAAATAAATAGGCTTTCCAATAGACACACACACACACACACACACACATAGTCGTGTGTTTGGAACACTGAAGCCATTCGGAAAGCAATCTGTGTAAAAGTAACGTAGTCATTAATCATTATCATATAAACATCAATTGGTGTTTAGAGTGTTTGAAAACCGGGGGCCAAGGAGAGTTTCCGGGGGAGCGGAGGAAGAAAATCTCGTTTCTTTCGGGAGGGGAGGGGGTGGGCTGCATGTCTTGGCCAATGTTATTGATTGGCCATTCAGTTGGCAGCGAAGTCGTTGGCCGTCTCAAGGAGTGCAGACAGCCGATTTAGCCAAAAAACAGGAAAAAACGAAAAAAAAGAAAAAACGAGAACGTAAGAAATTGGAAAAGAAATCGAAATGAAATTTACCGTAAATAAAAACATACATACCGAAATGGAGGGAGTCGAGTGTAAGTAGAATGAAAAATTTAATTTATAACTGTATATATATTGGCCATCTCTTCCACAGCAACTTCCAGCAACTTCCACTTCCCCCAATTGGCCCCCAGCAAGAAACCAGGAAAATACGAGTACGAGAAAGAATCTTTGGGTAGCCGGGAAGCTGCTTCAAAGGCTTCCTGTTTGGCCCGAGATTCAATGCATTAGGGCGAAATCATCTTAGCCGAAATCAAATAAAGGCGACAGACACACACAGTGAGAGGGAGGGGGGAGGGGTTCAAACTATGCTGGCCGAGATATAAATCAACAGAAATAAGACAAATTTCGGAAGCAACTTGCGGAGTCTCCTCCCTCAGCTGGCACCTAATCAAAGGAGCCGACAGACAGACACAGAATTACATGTAATCAATTTGTCATAATAACCATCAGGGGTATATATATGTATATGTATACAGATATCAGATAGAATGTGTCCTTAGCTGAGTCATTTAGCGACAGTTAACCTTGAACCCCTCGAAACGAAAAGGAAACCCCTCAAATGAGGCGCAAATCTTGAAGACACATTTATCAACTCCCACATGCGAGAGCCCCATACCCACTAGTATTTCATATTTATTTCGAGTTGCTGTTTTTCTTATTCAGCGCAGATAAAGACAGCGGAGAAACAAACTTATCTGAGCTGGAAAAAATTCCCATTCTTGCTTTCATCTCCTTTTGAAATGTGTATAAATATAAAAAGTCAAGTTATTCTTCTTTTTATCAGCCGGCAGCGGAACAACAAAATTCCTTTCGCCTGCAGAGCCATCAATCATTATCATTGGAGGCCTATCCCACAGCCTCCTCGACTTCCGAGTTCCATCCTGTTTGGGCCCTATCTCGTTCTGACTCTGACTCAGACCTCTTATTATTTGTACATACTTACATATATTTAATTTCTTTTCAATTCAGTTTCCCTCTCCCATTGCCCATTTCCCTCTTGCCACTTGCCACATTTCGCTTGCTACTTGCCACTTGGCACTTGATAAATTGCCTTCGCTGGGATCAATCCATCGACTAGGCGATTTTTTATTTGGCTTATTAATTTTTCTATATTTATATTCGGGTCTGGCGACCGCAGATTTCAATTACACAGTGTCACGGCCAACGAGGCAGCGAAATAGGATTTCTCCTTTAAATAGAGAATGCTTTCTCTTCTCCCCATCGCACTTGCTCTTGAAGCATTTTCAATTTGTTTAATGCAATTGGGGGAACTTTCCATGTGAAAAGCGCGTCAATTGATGCACTTAGGCGCTAAGATCTCCTTACACAAAAGGCGGCCACGACACGACGCGGTACAGTGGGGTGTGTAAATTGATTTCATTTTTGGGCTTGCCATCATCAGACATCAGACAGTGTGAAACATATACATATAGTGGAAGACATGCTGGGGGGATGGCAAAGACCCCAGTTGTCAGACGTTGGGATCGGATCAAGGGGTGCCACTGTTTGGAGTGGCTCTTCAGAAAGTGCATTCGATTCCCAGGCCCACAGGCACAACCATCCACACAATCCACACCCTGAGAACGCATTCTTTCGTGATGTTATATGAGCTGAAAACTGTTTGAATGGCTGATTAACATATATGGATGGGTTTTTCGAGGGCTAAGCGAACCGAACCAAACCGAAGCGAAACAAAACAACACAAAACGAATTCTCTGTTATTGTTGCTCGCTGGCAAAAGGCGTTCGCATTGATATGGAGCATATGACACACACAAAGGGTTCGCCTGATTCAACAAGCCCCTCTGATTCACGCCTTATCAGCCCCGCAGGAAGCTCTGCCAGGCAGGCAGTCAACGGTCCTCCCATCCCCATCCCCATCCAAGTGCAAATCGGAGACCAAACCCAAGCCCAAGCCCATATTAACCCATGGCCGCCGGCCAGCATCGAAATTTTAGCACCCAATGCCGATGCCTCGACACGCCCCTATCGTTGTGCAAACATCAACACCATGCTCAAACTACACTACTCAACAACTCACACACTACACAACAAAAGGCGTTCGGCCCTGCAATTGCAGACGAGGTGGGGGAAAACTCTTGGAAAATATTGAGAAATAAGGGAAAACAATTTACCGCCATATGCGAGCAGGCGGGTCGGGCCTTTCAGACGGGTCCTGATCCCTTTTATGGCCAATGTGTCAGCCACCGAAAATTGCTTTTGTATACACATCCAGCATCCAGCACATAGTAGTATAGCAGTATTGTAGGACAGAACAACAGCCGCACAAATTGTTCTTATCATTGTCGCCTGAGGCCGGGCACTGGGAAGCATTCGGCGGGCGGAAGACATTGGGCGCCAGTTGGTCTTATCACTTATCAGACAAGCGGGCAGCCGACAGCCAGCAGCCCGTGGGCTCTCCAAGGTCGAGGTCAGCTTTGCTTGGCCGGGCTTAGCGAATGTAATTTATGATTGGGCCCCTTAATTAGCCCGTTTCGGGGCAGCTGACAACTTCTGGGCTGCAACTGTCAACTGCTTTTGTATTGAGCCCAACTGCCAACTTCCAACTGCCAACTTCCAACTGCCAACTTCTAACTGCTAACTGCTAACCACAGCGCACAAATCACCCGCTGGCGAAGCACCCACGCACATCTCATCGCTCCCCACTTGTGACACACATTTTTCGCCGGAATTCTTTCACCACACAAGCGGGAGAAGTCGCAGGATTAGGAATGAGTGGTGAGGGATGGCCAGAGGATCCAGGACTAGGCCAGACTGCCAGCCGGCAACAATGGCGCTCGTCTAGGGCCTAAACAGCCCCGCACCCCGCCGAAAATGAAACGGAAAACTCATTCCATCCGCTTTACAAACCCAAGTACAAGGCAATCATATTGATGCCCTTTCGAAGGGTATGTCATTCTGTCATCCAGTTGACATATCAATATCCCCTGAAACCGAAATGGGATGAGCAGTTGGGTGACTGGTGAATATAGCAAGATTTACAAAGGATAAGGAGGATGTATTGTTAGTCCCTAAAGATCCATTTAAATACTAAGCTGTCTCTATTGCTTTTCCTAGTAGTGTTTAATATTTTTCAAAAATTGTCTATTTTGGCTTGCTCTTTAAGCGCCTAAGTATTCTTATTAAGCAGTTTGATAAGCACGTTACTTTCTACATTTTCAAAAGGGTCCCTTTTAATTTCTATTTTTCCACTCCTTCGTGGCGGAAGTGAATATATTAAAAAGGTAATTTTAAGCGAAACCTTTGCTCTACAGATAAGGGTAAAGCAACTTCGACCACATTATGTTCCCTAATTTCTGGTTTCCCCCTCTTGCGTGCCATAAATTATGTACGACTCACACAAGCGCACACACATCGCCAGCACCCTCCAAAAATATAAAAAAAAACCGAAATAAAAATAAATAAATAAAACTCACCCACTCGTCTCGACGTGTGCAAAATTAAACATAACAGCAAGTGTGCAAAAAATTTAAAATACACAATTTCCAAAATAAAAACGTTCGTGCAATTCCCGGTCCTTGTTCTGGTTCTACCCTCCAGTTTTTTTGGCTCGGGGTTGCTGCTGGTGGTTGGTTCTGGTCTGGTTGGCCTTTTCCAGTTGTTCTACACAATACTCGTATACTCGTACACTCGCATACAACTCGCTGCTTATGCTTTCTTTTTGGCCCAGACATTATTTGCCCAAGACGACGATGGCTGCTCGTTCTGCTCGTTTACCCGAAGAAATGGAAAACAATTTGTACTTGGACTCGGATTCGGATTCGTATTCGGATGCGGATCCGTATTTGTATTTACTCGAAATTTACATAAGAAATAAAACAATGAGTGTGCAATTGGCTGTGGCATAATGAAATTGCGTATCTGCCGCTCAAATGAGTTGGCAATGAAAGATGACGACGTGGCCCTGGATGTGGATGTGGATGAGGAAGTGGAAGCAGGACTTCTGCCCAAGGACCAAGGCACGTGGCTCTCGAGTGGCCCGCGGCCATTCGCATTATTAAAAAAGGATTAGTTTGCGCCGCTCGTAAAATTTGTCAGGACATCGCCGGCTCTCTTTTACGACCAGAAATCGCACTTTTTGCGAGATCGAGTTGGCCGGAAAAAGATTAATTTCGGGCATAAAATGGCCTCACAAAAAATAAACAAGAACAAAATCAATCAATTGCTTAGAGCCGTTTTTATGGGCCAACTCGGGGCATCTCTTTAATGGCCCAAAGTTGCTTAAATGCGAAAGGCTGAAATGTATACGGCTGTATGTATGTGTGAGTGAGTGGTTGTGTGTGTGAGGAGGGAAATTAAGAGTCAACCCACACAGGAGGATTTTTCCAAACGGCGAAAGTGGGTGTAGGCAACCCAACCCACGTCGTCAGATTAGCAAGCGACTCACAATCAGTGAACTCCTCTCGCTAACAAGGCAGGAAATACTGGAAGGATGGATGGGGCTGGGACTGGGACTGGGGCCTTCGGGGAGGGGGGAAAACACAACTGTAATTAATACGAAACATATCCACTCATTACTAAGAGACTTTATCAACGGCGCACATCTTCCGACCCGAGGAGCAAAGAGCAAAAAGAGCAAAAAGAACCAACGACAACCAACGTCAACCTCGAATGCCAACAGAGATGGGTTTGGAGCACATAGTACTGCTGCATCCTCCACACTCACACACAATCTCAGCTACACACACACACACACACACACCTACTGTGTACCGACATAATGATGGGGACGCCAGGATAAGAGCTCTGACTGCGGGATAACGAGGGAGGGGATATGGGATATGGGATATAGACGGAGAGCCACAAAGATGCCAACTTGATGTATGAGTCTAATAAATACAAATTTATCAGGCAGCAGCCGAAGCATACATAATTGTACAGCCAATTAGGATTGGATATAATTCAAACTTAAAGCTCACAGACCATCGAACGCAGTCCGAGCCATCATGGGGTATTTGTATCTGTTAGTGGTTAGTAGTGCCTCTGATCAAAATACAAAGTGCAGACCTAATCATGATTTATACACTCGCTCTGACTCACAGCTCAAGTTCTTGGCGAGCGGGTGGTGCGAAAATTGGCAGGAAAATGGCGGGGAAAATGGCGGGGAAAATGGCAAGGAAACCGAGGAAACAGCCGACAACCGGCAACTCAATTATGCGCAATTTAGACGAGTCCTTGCCAATCTAATTGTAGGCATTGCACTGCAAAAAAGCCCACCGAACACACGCAAGTTTACTTTCCCACTTTTCTGGGGTGGCTGAGGTACACTTCCGCCGTATTTCCGCTTTCCTGCGAATTATGAAACGCCGCAACAGCTGTGCAGAATTCTAAACCCATGCGGGTGGCTTGCGATCGGGAAAACAAAACTTGGAAACGGAAAACTTCGAGGCGGGTGTCTAATTGTGGGCCAGTGGAGCTCACATGCCGTGCCCCCGGCGATTATGAAAATAATTACGAAATCAGAAGGGTTTGGCCACGCAAATGGATGCCAAAGCCAAAGGTTGGGACGACGACCTAATCAGCTTAGAAGCATAGAAAGGTAATCCCTGGGGCACCATCACATGCCTGACCATTTTTAATGATTTCTACGCTGGGGAAGAAGAAGGTCCCCACTCCAAGAGACACCTCTCGAGCGAAAGAAGACTAATCGGAGTTATGCAAGAAAATCCCGAGTTCGGAGTATGGCGTTCGGAGTTTGGAGTCTGCGTTTCTGGGGTTTCGAGTGTGAGTCGTGAGCAGTGAGTCTGGTTTTCCCGCCGCAAGTTGCAGCAACTTTTCTGGTTAGCGCTGCGTGTGGCACAACTGCAGGATGGCAGTAAGCCAATGTGCCAGTGCAACCGCAAGGCAGTCGAGAAACGAGATGAAACGAGTCGAGACTCTCAGCCAAGAGCCATATCATAAACTTGCACGTAACCAGTGGCAAGGAACCGAGTGCAGCGCTGGCCAGATCGAGCAACGAACCGTAGTGCGCTGCTGCACTGAGAGAAACAGTTTCATTAGCGGGTAATGCCCTCAAGATGTTTTGGGAAAAGAAACTGGAAGTCCGAATCATTACCTTTTAGGAATCTTTCAATCCGGAATCTAATTATCTGCTTTCATCGCAGTCATTTGTCAGAATCGAAATCTAGTTAAGAAGTTCTTCAGGTGACTCACTCTAACCCTATAATTTACTTAAAAGTGATTAATGCTGGCCATTTGTAAGTGATTCTAGACCTCTTTCTCTCAGTGGACCACGGTGGTTCTGCGCTGCTACTGCTGTCGCATAGTTAAATGCGAGCTGTGAGCTATGTGCGCCACATACGAATAGGAATACGAATACGAATCCGTACGTATATGAGCATCTATTGTAGCAGACGCACACCCCGCACTCGCACTCCTGGGCTCCCAGATAAACATACACTGGCATTCCGCATCCACATGCCACATTATAAGCATAAATCCAGAGGGCAGCCCACAAAAACTATAAAAGGACTCTTCGGGGTGGGTGCCACTGTGCCACTGTGCGACTGCGAGAGCGCGCATTTGATGATTAATTGCAGCCCAGATGATAAATGATTGAGGGTAATAGGAGTAGCAAACGTGGTAGCTGCTGCTTAGTCGGATTTTGGGCTGTGCTGCGGAAGGGGGTGGTAGGGGGTAGGGGTTTTAGGGGGAGTGCCGCATGGTGGCAAGTATTTAAGGCTCACGGACGCCTGGCCCGCACGTTCGCCTTGCCCCTCACGTCGAGCATATTTTCAGCAATTGCACGTATTTCGGATTTCCCCATCCCCACTCGTCGCATCCTCGCCTCCATCGCCCAAATCTTCCACTTCCTTCGCTGCCTTCACTGGGTTCTTCCGACTCTTTTTTTGCTGCCGCTGCTAAAATAACTGTTTTTCTCATCCCGGCTAGACTAAGATTTGGCCATGCACTGAACGAAAAGTGCTTGTAGTTCCCACAAATGCTTAGCACATAGTATGGTTTGTAGCTCGTCAAAATCCTTGCGTAACTAGTTAATCAATTCATTGACAATAGCTCATTTGTGAGGCTGTTTCCCAGCGAATTCCCATGGCGCTTCTCGCAGTGTACGCAATGAAGTGTGCGTGTGTGCCTTTGGCTTATTAGGTGTAAGTCAATGTGGGTGTGCGAGTGTGTGTGCGAGTGTGTGTGCGAGTGTGTGCATCTGTCTTCATGAATTTCCCAATGGCAGCATCGTTTTCGGGGGCACTTCTTTTATTTTTTGCCATTCCCTCATTCTTGCCACACTTTTTGCGTGTGTGTACGTGCCATTTTGGGTTTTGTTACGTTTTTGCGTGTGCTAAATGTTAACTGCTGATTGCATATTGTCCGCTGGGGGCGGCAAGGTGGTTGTCGTCGCTGATTTCGGCACTTGTGCGGCCTTTTTGGCCGGGAAACAAGCAATTGGCACTGAAATAATGTAATAAACAAATGCAACTTTTTACGTTGCACATACATATGTACATACATACGTACGTGGGTACAAAGCGGCTTAATTCGAAATATTTTAAACGCATTAAGTGGCAACCGCAGTTGGGTAATCGCTTCAAAATGCGGCAAATGTGGCGTTGGCGATAAAGCCACATCAATGGACACTGATAACTAAGCGAAAATCCAATCGAATCCGCTTAGACGCTTGAATTAAAACCAATATTCTATAACAACATGCAAATCGCCAAATTCTATAAATGAAATGAAATTAATCGCAAATAGATTGAACGGCACTTCCCCCACATTTTCACCCGTTTTCACATTTTCACACGCATGGAAACAAAAGGAATATCCATTGAATTCGGGATTTGGCCGTGCTGTTTATACAGAAATGGAAGAATAACATGCCGAGCACATCGAAATCAATCTGCAGCATATGAAATAAATTAAGAGTAAAAACCAAATACCATACCCTCGATTGTATTGTGTTTTGTATTTATTTTTGTTCGCATATTTCTGCTTTCTCTGCGCTTTCAAATTGTTTTGAGTGTGCAGCATAATTTCCCAGCTTAGATAAACATGCCCGCAGAGCTCAAGAAATAGATACAGCTACAGCTACAGATACAGATACGAGTGCTGGGATACAGCTCCCAGATGCGTATGTAAATTCATAAATAATACATATGCAGATGCGGATTGGTGTTGTTTGCTTTTGCCACTGCCATCAGCGGAGCAATTGGGATCCAGCAGCTGTTCAAACGAGAAGACACAAGTGTTCGACCGACTGACTGAGTGACTGAGTGACTGAATGACTGGCAAACCGAATTACGCATCATAACCATAACATAACATAACATAGCAAAACAGTCCCCTCTCGAAAACAATTACAATAAAACAATAAGCAACAGCAAAACGCAGCCGCCGCATCGGAAGCTGGCGGAAGTCAACGGAAATAAACAAAACATCCGCAAGTTCTAATTACAAAAGGCACCAAAACAGCTACGGATTCAGCTACAGATACAGGCACAGGCACAGATACAGATACAGATACGAATGCAGATACAGATACAATGAGGGGTAGAGAAAGTTTCAGTTCGAATAGCGTCTCCTTTCCCTCACCAGCCCCTTCCACCTGCCGAAACTTATATTAAATGCTGCAATTCAAAGTTTTAAACCCCGAATCAAATTTAACCGAAGAATAAAACGCCTAAATGACTCTGGCTCGCTGCAAGCTGATTCCGAAATGCTCTTACTGGAAATTAATGCATTTCATAATTCGATACTTATACAATTGATAATAACATAATTTATTTAAATATATTCCGTTGATATATGAGTGTCACACAAGAAACCATTACAGTTAGATCAACATATCTTATAATCAATTACATGATTTTAATTTTGAAGGCATTAATCACTTTACTCGAAATGGCTCAACATAAAACAAAATAAACTAAAAATAAGGAAAACCAAATAAATGGAATCTGATTCATAGTAGAATTTTAGGACTTTGAACTCACGAAACTAGTTTGAATAACTCATAGCATAATGAGTATGATTCCATTTTAGGGTATTCGAAGCACTCGAATTCGGCGAGCGGGCAAAAACCAAAAAACGTCAACCCCCGACGAGTGTCGGCAATACAAAATACGAAAAGTTATGCAAAAATGTGTACTCGAGTTCAATTAAAAGTTTTTAAGTTGTGCAAATGGAAGTGGAAATGGAACGAGTGCATTGCGTCTTCAACTGCGACTTCCAATTCAGACGCAGAACTCAGAACTCAGACTGAGAGGCGGAACTTTGGCTTAATTGCCGTGTGCCTGGCCGAAAGGAATTTAAATACAGCGAAATTCGTGTAGAACAGAGCTCTGAATTCAGCAGACGATAAGATTAGTGTGGTTTATTTATTTCTTTATTTCTTTATTTGGCTCCGTGCGGTAATAATACTCAAACCAAAATTTGACTCAAGATATTTCGGCAGCAAGCATTTAAAGTTGAAGGCCAGCTGGAAATCGAAGCGAATCGCTAATTTTAGTTTAGCATTCGAATGGGGGGCATACTTGTGGCATTTGAATACTTTGACTTGGCAAATCTATTTTTTGGCACATTCCGCGAATTGCTGGCTGGCACTAGTTGAGGTTTCAATTGAGGCATGCAGCAAATGAATAAAATAAATCAAACACCAACGGCCCAGTGTGTTGTGCTGTGTGTGTACACTAAACAAATAAACTGGAGGTGTGAAAAGTATCTTTAAATTGGTGCGAGCATCAAGCGGTAGCCGAGTGGGCATGGATTCGAATGAGATACAAGATACAAGCTACAAGATACGAGCTACAAAGTGGGAGGTTGAAGGAGCAGCCGCTGGCGAAGAACCCTCCGTCTTATCGCAGATTTCCCTCGCCGAGTGAATTACGACTTTGCGTTTGATGGGCAAACAAAAAATGCAAAATGAAACACAAAATACAAAATAATATAAGAAGGAGAACGAACTGAAAGCGACACCGACACCAACACCGAGTAGGAATCCGAATCCGAAACACAATCTTCTTATGCGTCAGGTTTTTGATAACACCAGCAACAGCAACAGCAACAGCAACGAGAAAACGCCAACGGCATTTCTTAACAATAATACGAGCAAAACAACGGCCAACAAAGCTGTCTGCAATCAGCTGGCGGCGGCTTCGATTCGTTTTATCAGAGCGGCCAAAAAAGCCAAAGGAAAATAATAAATAAAATACAAGCTAAACAGAAAGCGGAAAAAGCTCACAAACACCCACACACACATATGCATATCAAGTGTGCGAAAAAATTCGCAAAAAGTACAAGTATGTGTGCTATGTATTTAGTATATATATTATGCATGCCCTCAGATGATAACCGCCTCTGGTCGCCGACTGCTCGCGAGTTTTGCTTATTTATGGGCCGGCATCTATTTACTCGGCTCTTCCTCTTGTTCGCTTTTTGCACACATATCACATATATGTATGTGCATATGTAGTATAGCCCATAAATGTTTATATGTGCATATGTATGTCTTATGGCATACACACAGTTTCGCTTATCAAGAGTTTATAATTTTTAGCAATTTAATTTTAGCCCACGCTCGGCAGGTAAATTCAAGAGAGTGTGGGACCTTGAAACGGTTTCTTCTTTTCATTCACTTTTTATTGGGCAGAGAAACAAACAGAAGATCACCCGTGATCTTTTTCCATGGGTTCATTAAGTTCCCGATCGCATACATACATATGTGTGTACATATTACGCAATGCGTTTCAAGGAAGTGCGCCTAAAGTCGGTTAATGCTTCGATAAAATACCAGCGACTGGCCTAAGAAGTTGAGTCTATGATAAATGGCTAAATGCTAAATAAATAACGAACAAACTGAGGGGGTGACGTCAACTGGGGGAAAATTATAGAGGAAAGTGGAAAGGGCAGAAATTTGATTTATGTTCATAGACTTAAAAGCCACCAACACAATAGGAATGCCCAGAAAGAATTATGAAATCGAACTACTTATTTTTGGAAAAATCTACATCGAAAAGTCCGAAGATGAATCAAAAAGTATTTAATGAAGAGGACAAACTACTTGAGTATTTGGTATTCAGCTGAACTTTGGACAACAGCATTGAACTAAAATGTAGAAGACATTGGGCTCACAAAGCCGAATAATACCTTTAAGACAGTGTTGACTTTGGAGTCCACAGGCTAGTTAACTCGTGTTATTTATTTAATGAAACTCACCTGTTGCCATTGATCCTCGATCGACGGCTGCGACGAGTAGTAGCCGGTGGTGCAGATCCGCTCCAGCTCGCTGAAGATGTTGCCACTCGGAAGGATATCCATCTTGATGTCCTCCTCCTCGCACCGCAGAAACTCTAGGGACTCCGTTTTGAGGCCGTTTTTAAATGTTTCGGGAAGTGGGGCCGACGGAAAGGTGCACTCAAACTGCTGGTGGGGCAACAATTTGAGGTTGCTTTTGATGCAATTTTGATTTGATTGGCTACGACGATTGGTTACTTAGAGCGACAGATATATTTTGATTGGCTTAATTTGATTTGATTTCAGACAGATTGCTGCATCCCGATGACGAACGATGCTGTGGTGGACAGCATTCTAGCACTCGCGATTGGATATTGGCCTATATATACGAATAATATACGGCTAATATGTGATTATCTACACTTTGCACACGCTCGTCATTTACAAGTGGTATTTTCGGTTTCTTATGCACTTAGGATTTATTTCATTTCAGCACTTTCATTCAGATTTGTTACATTCCCATACTTTCGTGGCCTCTCGTGTGTTGGTTTCTGCAAATAGGAAAAAGTGCAAATATAAACATTAATCATACTGTTTCCATAGTTGTTGTAGTTAACCCCAATTATTTTCTAGGCAATTCGCTCCATTTTCGTAATCCGCCTTTTCCCATACATTTTCGCCGACTCATCGAGATCGAGAATTAATAATTCTCTCTTTTATTTTTATGTTTTTGGAACTAGGCAAAGCTTATTTTCCCAGCTAGCTGCTGGCTGGCTGACTATCCCGCTGGCTCACATTTTCATATCGCTTGGGATCGTTTTAGCCAAGCTCAACACTTTTTCACTATCAAAACACCGTTTTGGGTCAGTAACCCCGATTCGAAACACACACCTATAACCATATATGTATGTATGAATGTATGTGTAAGTATCTATGTATGTATCTATGGCCATGCAGGCGACGGTGTTGGGTTCGAATTTTATTATTATGATAGTCAACAGGGGCTCGGTTTTGAGCCACGGACCCGGGTTTCGGCCGCAACTGGGCAACTCAGCCTGTGTTTTTCTTTAATTTCTAAGCCTGGTGCCTCACTCCTCGCTTCTCCTGCCACACACACACACAAATAATTATAGGAGTGTGTGTGTGTGTGTGTGCATGTGGCGGTGTAAACCCGGTCTGTTGTCGATTTTTACTACCTGTTTCTTGTTGTTGTTTGAGCCGGGCTCTTTCACAACGTTTTCGTGTTAACTGAAAAAGAACCACCACAGCCGAAACCCAAATTCGTTGACCGACCGTCCGTGTGCACTTTTGGACTTCTTTTTCCCTCTTTTTCCCCCTGTATTATGTTTTTCAACTTGTTTTTTTCTCTTTGGTACAGTTTTGTTTTTGTTGCTGCATGCGGCATTTGGTATTCGGCAGTCGGCAGTCAGCAGCGGTTTCCCTCTCTTTTCCTGGCCAAATTAGAACTTTGCAATGCACTTCTGTTGGCCCTGGCAAAAGCAACTTTCATTACTCAGCCGCCGCCAGTGGGAGAATTATGTGGGAGGTCGACGAATGTCGCTGATGACGGGAAAGGCGGACTGAAGCTGTATCTATTCTTTTAGACCTACACCAAAGGAAAGTCAGTGCTTTTCCGTGTTCTTGAGCCACAGGAAAAACCATAACAGATGCATAAATTCAGAACTACTAATCTAGCGTAGAATACTCTTATGTTGCATAAATGATTTAGCACAGAATGGAATATAACTGAGCGTTAGATAAATCCAATAAGCAATGCCTATATTTCTATGACAAAAGTATGCAACTTTGATGGTAAATCTACATTTTCGGGCTTTCTGTTTATCACTTGAGTGGTACATCTCGGCCATTTCTCCGAGTGTACTTCTCTCCCTTTCACAATCACAGACGATGGGCCACAGTCAATGGCATTTTTATGTTCTTGACTCTGCCCCATGTGTCTCTGTGTGTCTGCCATATCATTTCAGTTCTGGTCTGGTATGTTCTGTTCTGTGCGCTTTGTTGGCTGGCTCCCTGGTCTTTGACAATAAGCATGGCTTATTGATTTTCCAGCAGTTCCAGCATCGAAGGCATTTTCATCCCGAACCTTTCACACACTTGTCCTGCGCTCTGAACTCTTCCTGTTTTATTGTTAGCCATCCAATCGCCGCCCCCCTCCCCGCTCCCATCCCCGCTCCCATCCCTCGGCGGTCGTTTTCATTTTGATTATCGAACATTTTTATCGCTAGACATTTTTACAAGTTTGTATTATATGTGTATAAAATGGGGAAAAGAACATTAGACAGAATAGGGGAAGCGAATCGAAACAAAAAGTTATGTCTGGGGTACAGTTTGGGTCCAGTCTGGTTGTTTGTGCTTTTGGCCCTTGTCCAAAGGGTTCGTTTTGACTTGGCTTGGTTTGGTTTGACTTGGTTTGGCTGAGCATGAAATGAGCGGATGGCCGGTTCGCATTTCGCTAGAAACACGAAACTCGATACGCTTTTCGTATTGAACTTTGAGTTTTGCGTCTGGCCGGAATGGCCGTTTGGTCTAATTAACTGCTAACCCAGTTTCGGGCGCTATCGCCCAAGTGAAATCAAATAAAGGAGCGTGCTTCGTACAGCTGCTCATTAAGTTTGCGATACGAAAATCCCGGCCCACCAGACACCGAAAAACAAAAACCCACACAAGCCAGACCTCTGCCTCCCCCAAGGAATCTCCCAGCTGCATTTATGAGTGCAACAGCAGCAGCAGCAGAGGCAGCAGAGGCAGCAGCAACATCCATGGCAGACACACGTAAAGATACTTTACTCAAATACCCTTCAATCAACAACTTAACGCGCCACGAGGGCAGACAACCACGTTAACTTCCCCGGTTCTTCCCTCGTCTTCTGCTGCCTACGTGCGTTTTAATTTTAATTTTTTTCTTCCCCCGGCTTCTCCATCATGTTGCTGCTGCGATGTTGCTGTTGCTGCTGCTGCTGTTGCTGCTGCTGCTGCGTGGCCACTTCAGCGCTCAAGTTGATTTGGATGTGAGTTTGGAGTCGCGATTGGAGTCGGCGGAGTCTCGAGCAGTTTGTTTTTGTTTTGTTTTCCATTTTCGAAACGGAATTTTAAGCGCTAAGAAAGCGCGGGATCCCTGAATGTTGCTGCTGCTGCTGCTGTGGCTGCTTCTGCTGCTGATTGTTGTTGCTGCACATCAGAAACAGAAACAGAACCACATCGCAACGACCTTAACGGGCAGCCAGACTTGCGACTTGGACTTGGATCCACTCAGCCGACAGCAGCAGCAGCAAAAGCAGCAACAGCAGCAACAGCAGCAACAATAGACAGTGAAAACGTCATCAGCAGTCCAACGGGTATTTGCCTGCATTTGTGAGACTTTGTAGCTGCTTTTCATCTTCCATTTCTTCGGCTTGGGGACAGCCACACAGAGAGAAAAACTCCACAGGCACTTATCTTTACTATCAGTATTGCAGATTTAACAAATGCAAAAGGATGTAAGTGAATAATGTTGCTGAATGATTTCTATTCACTTATTAATACAAATTTTAATCACACTAAAGATTCACATTACTGGGCTTGCCACACCATTTAAATGACACCACTTTAGTATCCGTTCTGTTCGTTTTCAAACATTTTCTCGCCGTGCACCATGACATGGCAACAGCAAGGCGAACCCAAATGAAATGAACTTCATTCCCCGAACTTGATTTGCCTGCTCCTACGCAGAGGGGACAAGCTCTTCTCACATTGTATGATTTCCTGCTCGTATTATCCCCCATCCAAAACCCCCATTTCCCATCCCCCATCCTCCAGCTCCAGCGTTCAGTCACCCACATACGATACGAAGCGAGTATACTCTTAGTTATGTGGCATATAGCATAGCACACAGGCCAGAAGCAAATCAACACTTTGTTCATTTCACACGTGAATTGCTGCAGAGCAAAGGCAGGCGGAGTGAAAGGGGAAATTTTCATGGCTTGTCTATTTTTATATCGCATTTTGTTTACATTCCAATTCGAGTGGGAATTTTCCTTTAGGAAATAGGAAAACGGGAATAGCAATGGGAATGGGAATAGGAATGGCAGGCACACGCATTCTCAATTAGAAAATCCCATTTCATTTTCTGCTGTTGCGGTTGCACGCGGATTGACATTGAAAACATTGAAAGCATTGAGAACACAGGCAACACAACTTCCATAAGCAAATTCGAGCTCCTTTATCACATTACACATGGAAAAAAGGGCTTTTACAACAAGTTCTCTGAGCTGTTGATTTATTTATTTACTATAAATTCAAGTAACTAAAAATACTGTGCAAAACAATAATGCGCTCTTATCAACGCATAAGTCATCAAGTTTTTAATATACAGCCAGTGCTGGAATTTCATTTAGATTTATTTCAAATGATTCGAGTATTTATTTAAAGCGAGTATTTTTGGAACAAGTTTCCAGATGGGAAATCTCAGGTTTTTCTATCTGCAGAGGCCACAGTTTCGGGGGAATATTTAAGGAGGCTGAGGAGGATTTAGGGTTGGAGTTCGGCATTTTGCTGCGGCTTCTTTGCGGTTGCCGGCAATTAATTCATAATAGGGCAAAAATGTTCCTTTGGATTTGTACCTGTTGGCAGGGATATGCACGTTATGCCACCGCAGGGGAAGTTCGGAAATGCTGTCAAGAGATTTCCCTGCCATTTCCCATCGCACACAAAGTGACCAGCAGAACAAGAGGCAATCCAAGTCCGAGCCGGATGGAAATGGAGATGGAAATGGAGATGGAGGCTTAGATGGAAAACTGCTGGAGGGCAGATAAGACAGTGAATGAAGAAGTTCCCTTTTTTATTTCGGCTGGGCCGTTCGCGTCATTTATTTTTAGTTGCCAAACGGCTTGTGTGTTTATAAACAAAGCGTTATTTATGCTCTCTATTTTATTTTCGTTCAGCCAAATAAATATTAATAAAGACCGTGGCGCGTATATATCAAGGCGACAGTTCGACGGGGGCACTTTATTTTCGGCCTCCGACACATGTGGCATCCCCTTTAATTGGAACTGGGTCCGGACCCGGAATCCCATAAATATATGAGACTAAGTCCTCCGAGAAGATGGTCTTCGTGGAGGCGAGAGTGATTTTGAAAACCATTAGCGGGCAATAACCACACTCCCCCCAGTTCATTAGCGCCAATCTGGAGGAACACTCAGCACTGAGTAATTGGATTACAAAGCGAAGCTATCAGTAAATATTTAGTGTACCAAGAACCAGCCACTACGTGTATATGAGCATTTGACAACCTGTGCCCCTCCATTTCTGTTGACATTCGGCGGAAAGTGTAAGGGGAGACCGGTGCAAGCCGAGCTGAAGGCGATTCGAATTAATCGCACAACAAGTGCATTGGCTGTTCGATCCGCCAGCGAATTCGAGTATATACTGCTGCATATATATTGCCATATATAGATTGCCATATAGCTGTGTGTATGGCTGTGTTTCCTAGCTATTCATATTTATACGATTATGGGGATGGCGGCGCCGGCGAGTCAACCGCATTTCAAATCGAATTCTATCCAGACACTGCATGAATCAGATGCAGAATACGTGATCCGATCGATGCAAATGTATCGCCAGCTGAGAGTATTCGCTGTAACAATAGTCACAGTACGGGAATCTGGAACGGAACCGATTAGACGACTCGATTTTGGCCGCACTCGAGCGATGAGTGTGGGTTGTCCAGTGGAAAATATCATAAAACTCTTTATCACCGGGGTTTTTATCCTCCGACCATACTCATACTCTTAGATTGTTTTGGGGGTTCGCCAATTGCAAATCAAGCATGATAAACGTTCATACAACATGACATGCTGCTTTGGAGCTATCTATTACTCTATTTCGGTACTACGCTTACTTTAAACTTTAAAGATAATCATCAGCTTAGAAAATCAACAAAACCAGATATTTTTACTATTCTTAAAGGTTATTTGAAATGAATTTAATGAATTTTATTTGAGAGCAGAATGAGTTTTTAACACGAAAAGTGACTCAGTGACAAATATTTTTTACTGTGACTGCTCTTGTTTTTTATGATATCACGGGTATGATAAACTTCCTGAAACACAATCTAGAATTTTTTAATATTAATCATTTTCATGTAACTAAACATAAAACAGCTGTGTGCTTCTCTATACATTTTGTATATTTATAGTGTTAAAACACAACTTTCAACAACATTTCTTTCGCTCTAGTAAAAAGCAAACACTGTGTTTTGTATCTATGAAATGGATTACTACTCTAACATTAAATAACCCGATGAAATGATATTTTTTCTCTGTGTTTTGTTTGCCAGCCTTTATTACCGTGAGTAATTGTGCATTGCTGAGGGGGAGGGGTTGGGGGGGGGCTGTCTAGTGATTCACAATTCACAGCGGACGTGCTAAAATTTACACTTGTCTACAGGATAGCGGTGAATCAAAGCCGCACTTCGCACTCGCCAGTTAATGAGCTTTCAATTTCGGTCTTTGCTTTTATTTGGCTCGCGATTTTCCTACATTTTCCTTCATTTTCTTGCATTTTCCTACCCAGCCATCGTACCTGGCTAACTTGTTGTTGTTGTTGTTGCTGCTGCTGTTGCTGCCGCTGGTATATCTGCAACACTTGCCACCGTAACTGCAATAATTTTTTGCTTCCTTTTTGTTGTATTTGCAAACTCGTTTGCACACAAACACACCGACACACTAACACCGACGCGACGCCGGCTAAGGCAATAACAACAACTCAACGAACCAGCATATAGAATAATAATATTAACAACAACGATCGCACACCGATAAGAACTTAGTCGTATACTTCGCACAATAATTGCTTACTGCTGTTGTTGTTGTCGTTGTTATTGTAGTTGTTGTTGTTGTTGTTTCAGCGAATTTTTCACGGCTTTAATTCGCAGCGCCACCGGCGATACCGATGCTATTTGTGTATATTTTCCAATAATTCCGCTGTATTTACAATTGTATCTTGAATTTCACTTATTCCGCTAGCCGGCGCTTTTTGTTTGGATTCGTAATTTAGACGGCGTGGGGGCGGAGAGAGGGGGGTTTTTCTTATGCAGTAGCACTTGTGTTTTCCTAGCTGTTAACAACAACCATCGGTTGGTGTTTTATCAAACTTGTCAGCTTATCAGAGCCGAAGAAGATACACTGCTCGTTTATTTTTATTTCTTCTTTTTTTTCTTTCCTTTTTTTTGTTTACACGCGCTGCTCACACAGATACTCGCGCACACACACACGCAACCATGGCATATAAACAAATTGGCAATCCGTTGGGTTTCGTACTCGTATCTTTCAGATCGGCGTTTTTTTGTTGTTGCTGTTATTTTTGGCCAAAATAATTATCTGTGCGATTGCATAGATTCATCCGATAACTGCGTTGGCGACTGCGACTGCGATTTTCCGAATAACCGGCAGAAAAGAGGACGTGAGAAAAACGCGTCTTTCCGCTTCGACTTCTGAAATTTGACTGTTACGCGTCTGTAAAGCGAACTATGTTAGAGCCCCAAGTCGCCGAGTTATGTTAACCGCAGTGTTATGTTGCGGCTGCACGAAATGTTAAGCTTATGTTAAGTGCATCTGACGGATTGAGAGATAAGAACTGCAATCGGTGACGATTTAAGCAGACTTTGTGGCAGCTATTCTTATTAGCAGGTCCCTGCTGCCATTTCAAAAAACTATTGTTATATGCAAACTAATAATAGTCGTAAAACTATTTACAAAATTTACATATGTATGTATATACAAAGAATACTTGATTAAGATAAAAAATATATAATACCTCACAAGAAACATGTCAAAACCCTGTATTTGATTTAACAACTCTATACAATTTAACAAATTTAGAAGACTATATTAAGGTTTTTAAATTACAGTTCACCTTTAAAAGATAACAAAAAACATTGCATTTTGTTTATACAAACGCATTTATCAAGTTAAAATTAGCGCAAGAATATAATTTAATAACGTTTTCACAAGAACTAGCATTTCCTGCCTAAATACTTTACTCACAGTTTAGTCTTAGTTTTTAAAATATTATTTTGAGATATATGCATTAAAAAAGTTTTTAAAAATTATCTTTATTAATTTAAGCAATTATTAAAATACCTACAAAACATTAAACTATAGTTATTAAAAACTTTGCTTTGGCGCCAACATAAATGTAACTGCAAGCAGCCACCGTTAAAACTTGACGAAACTCTGTTAAGCGAGCGCCGAGAGACTGTTAACGAAGCAGTGGTCGTGAAAACAAAATAACGAATAGGAAATAACGAAGCCGGCTAAGAGAGCGGAGATACTCTTAAATGAGAACTCTCTTAAGCCGGAAACTTATGGTAAATGTTTACCAAGTTGATTGTTAAAAATAAATAAAATAATTTCAATGTTTAATAAACTAAGCAAACAAAATAATATTTTTTTTAATTTAAATTCCACACTATTTATTATAATTAAAATTAATTTGCTTTAACTGTTATACATTTACGATATTGGGTGCTATGTTAGCTAGCAGCTAACAGCCATCTAACATTTAGTTCTGGCCATGACAATCAATTTTGATCATTTGGCTAATTAGCAAAATCTGGCCAAAAGGCCTGCTCAAATATTTATGCACTTCCTGTGGTGCTCCAATGGTCCCCATATTGCTTCAATAATTGACAATCACATTGCGTATACGCCTGCCAGCAAAATTATGACAAGCGTGTAATGCGCAGGCAGCTGGCAGTTGGCATAATTGCAAATAAACTAGCAACAATAGCCCTCCGAACCACACACACCCACTAACACAGAACAACAGTCGGGATTTAATAAGCTGAATTTCTGCGAGTCGAAAAGTTGCAGCTGCTTTGATAGGAGTTAAAAACTGACGTGCGTCAAGGCTACTTTTTGAATCCTGCAATATTTGCATAGAAAATAATTTTAAATGTCATGCATTTCATATAGATTTATATACAATGCTGTGGAAAATGGAACTTGTTAAGTTCAAGGGTCATTTTTGGGTTCGTTTAAGGGAGTACTGACTGTACCTAAGCACATGTGCATGGATGTCCCCCCATCGAGATTATGAGGCGGCAAAGGTGCGTTGACAATTTGACATCTTGCCCTTCGTTCGGCTGCCTTCTAAGTTCTCGGCTCGAACTCGAAGTGCCCATTTCCCCATTTCCCCGGCTCCCAGTTCCCACTCCCTTCCCCAGTGCCCAGTGTCCAGTGCTCAGTGCCCGGCTCTCGGGTTTCCAACGGCAGGCGGAAGTCACACAAATCCGTAAATGGCACAGTTTATGCCACCAAAAGCTCTGGCCGAAGTTCGGGCCAAGTTGGGAGCGGCATATTGTCTATTATCGGTGGGCTGTGGGGGCGGCAGTGGGGGGGGGGGAGTGGGGGAGTAAGGGGTCCAGTGCAATCGTTATTAATATTGATTGGAGCATAAACTGGCGACGGGACTCGGATTCGAGCGGGATCTGCAGCGCATACAGACCGAAATGTTGTCGATTAATTGCGATTATGTAAATGTTAATGTAAAGCGCGTTACAATTTATTATGTTTGCCGGGAGGCTTGCATGCAAAGTGCTCTTGGCCAAATACACATGTGCATGCTAATGTGCGTATCCGTTAGGTTGCCAAGTTTGGCTTATTGATTTAGTAGACGCTGCAAATTGCGCCTTGATAGCGTCTAATGTGACGTTTGTGCAATTGTAATGGAAATTTATGTTTGTCGCTCCATGTATGTTTGCCGTTGTCCACGCACTCGTAGGGCTCGCCAGTCCACCTGCCCTTAATTACAGGTGTGTCTGTGGCTGTGTCCCTTTCTGCGGCTGCCCACCTTTGGGCCACTGCATTTCGAGCACTCTCTGGAGTTTCGGGGGAAACAATTACGCTGGCCGACTTGCAGATTAAGTGCAGTCCAGGGACACATAAGCTCGGAATGGGGAGTAGCAACTAGCTGCAGTACTGATCAGGAACTAAGAGTCACCATTCTATATTTTAAATGGATTAGTTTTGAATTATGAGTTCATAAGTCAAATAAAGCATTATAGAAGCCCATTTCCTGCCTTAAGTAATATTATAGATATAGGTTATAATAAATCTCTATAAAAATAGTTGGCAGATGGAATACCGACAACTAGACCCTGAGCAAATAAAACCCAACTCTGCTTATACATCATCTGCCAATTTGCGACTCCAGCGAGGCGCTTGTCCATATTAGCCATCAATAACAGCACTTTAAGTACGTATCTCACAGATACAGACTGCTGGCAGCCACCTACTCAACTGGTAAACTGGCGACTGGCAATAAGCAACGGGCAACTGGCAACTGGCGACCGTCTTCGACCGACTGTGCCATTAAGGAAATCATAAAGTGCATAAAATCACAAAGCAAATTGCTCAAAAAACAGGCACAATATGCGCTCGCAGTCGGAATCGCCAAGCAGACAGAAGACACAAGACAGAAGACGACACTTTCCAGCTTAAGCCAATGGCCAAAACCGAAACAACCGAAAGCAGCAGGTTGGGGGCTATGGTTAATGCTAAGCTTCTGGCCGCCGCTGCTGCCAAAGCGAAAATATTTTGATGTATTCATGGAAACATTTTATGCATGTTAAGTAACAGACAAATCGACGGAAACTTATGCTACGCAGGGTAGTCGAGGGAAGGGACGGGGGCGGGGGAGGCCCATTCGGCTGATTAATAATTTACGTGGTAATATTTCTGTTGCCTGTTACCCCCCCGAAAAAATAAAATAGCAACAAAGGCTCGAACGCGGTACAGTGGATACCCGCAGAGCTGAACATATGTAGATTAATATAGTGGAATAAAAGAAATATACAAAATTCAACAAATATATACAGCAATTTAAGTTATATTTTATATGCTCAAATTTGAAATCTCGGATGGAGAATTTATTTATAGTATGAATATATCTTATCTCGCTTAACTTTGAATGGCAAATCTCGAGAATAATTACTTAACCATCCTAAAAATGTCAACAGATACAAGAAACATTAACTCATTAACTGTTAATGATTTAGCCATCTAACGAAGACCTAAATTTATTAGCCACTAACTTCTATTACTTAATAAAAAAAGTACTGATGTAAGACAACAATATTACCCAAATAAAACGGAGATCATTTAATGGTTTTTTCCTGTATACCAGGCGCATTAAAGGTGGAAAATTGGCCAAGAAGCCGAAAGAGATGGCGATGTGTACGTGAGTGAGAGAGAGAGAGAATGGGAGAGAAAGAGAGGGGGGTTTATACATAAGGAGAGAAGGCAGACGCATATGAATTGGAAACTAATCGTGGAATATGAGAATGATTATTATGCACATCACACTAATCATTATCTCTGTCCTGGGCAGTCGGGGGATTCGCTACTTCTGCCTCAGCAGAGGGTGGAAAAACTGAGAAAAATCCATAAGGAAAGCGTGAAAGAGACGGCTAGCGGGGAGCAGAAAGAGACAAAGCGAGAGTTAACATGTGTGGCTCATAAAAATCTGTTGATATTCATTGCATGTCGCCAGAAGAACCTCTCACTCCACATAATTTCTTTCTGGGTGGGAGAGGTAAACTTTCCCGGCTTAGCTCTGGGCTTAAAGCACATACTTTGCCTGATTTCTTTCGGGCCCCGTTAATGGCCAAAACAAACGAACATGGCAGGGCATTCATTCATTAACTGCTTTGTCATCCGTTTTAGGGCCGAAATTAATTTAATTTCTGGCAAATATAAACACTTGCCATCCACTTAGCTGCAGTTCATTGCGTCGAGCAAACAGCCAGTCAGTCAGCGGCACAAGTTTCCGAGATGAAGAACTTCTTTCAGCCAACTTTTAGCCGTCTCTGTTTGCACGTCTTTGACAATTTCAAATTGCCGAGCATGCAAATAGGCGCAGCAACAATAAACCATGCGCATCACACGAGTGCGAAGTGGAGGGTTGAGATACAAACGGAATAAATGACAAGTCCCAGAAACTCCAAAGGATTACGATTGCGAACTGAATGCGGAAAGGGGAAGTTGGTTGCCAATAAGGAGCTAAAAATAAGTTTACGCATGCCGTTTCGCATATCAAGGAGATAACGCCCGCGATAGCGATTCTAGAGAAACTGACCAGCGCAATTCGGTAAAACAAATCAAAAGAGGATAAGATATTGCAAAGATTGTTGAGATAACATACAACTAGTTGTTAGTTCTCAAGAACAACTAAAAAGTCTATTCTTTGCGTGCTTTAAAGTGACTCTATTAAGAGGTAACACATTCATACTGGATAGTTAGTTCTCAAGAAGAACTAAAAAGTCTATACTTAAATTGACTCTCTTAAGAGGTAGCACATTTATACTTGATTCTATATTAGGCTAATCCATGAGCAATGTTCAATGTTTTGAACTGCCTCATTTCAAAACAGATGAATCGGCTTTCTGATGCATTTTATGAATAAATACAATACACATTCATCATCATCTGTACAAATTATAGGATGTTGAACAAATGGGCCAAGATAATCTCAAATCAGCGCAGTAAAATGTGTGCATTGCCGCAGAACATTTACCAATTCTATAAACTTTTTTAAATCGCAGAGCAGTGCATTTAATTATGAAAGCCAATTGATTTATATGGATATCGTTTTCAGCGTTAATTCGAGCAGCTCGCAACTTCCAGCTCATTCAGTGCGATCGCAGGGGAAAAATGAAAAGGAGTCCAGTGACTGGATTGTAGAGCAGCGGCTTAATGCAGATTAACCCGGCCATTAATTTGCCGGCCAGCAATTAACGAGCAGTTGGCTTAGAAGAGAGCTGTGTAAGCCTCGATTTCACGCCACGTTAGATTAATTAACTTTTACATAAATAATGGCGAATGCAATTTAATTAAAAGCAAACATTTTTTATTATTTGCCCGCGTTTGTGCCGTTTGTGCTGTTTGTGCTGCAGCGGCGCTGTAAAGCGGAAAGCTATTAAAATTGTGTCATCGCGCATTTAATACATTTTGAAATAAATTCGCATAATTATCGCTGGCGGCCTAGGCTGGTGGGATTTGTATTGCAATTCGCCATTCGCCATTTGCAATTTGCAATTTGCACTTTTCAACTGCCCCAAAGATACGCCACCGAAATGCTTATTAAAGTATCAAAAACAAATACCAGAAAGCCGCCCAGCTACCAACTCAGCCCATAAAGCAAACACCCACTTTGCCGCAGAATTTGCATATTTGTCTCCGGCGGCGGTCGTCATTTTAATAAAAATGTTTGTATAATTTCAGCCAGGTCCTGGGATGCGGCGGCTGGAGCGCCGCTGCTTGCTTATAAAATTAATTTTAAATTAAACAATTTTAATTATGATTCAATAATCAACAAACACACTGCAGCCTCGTCAATGTTGTCGCAGACTTTTAACAATGCAAATATTGGTTTACGGCCATAAAGGCCCGGCGACCAACCCATTAATCCCACCGCTCGACTATTGCAAATTGTTTAATAGCCGCCTTTTCTTCTTAATGCCTGCAAAAAGAATGTATTGTCATAATGTTCTGCTTTAATGTTTAATCTGGAATCACTTAACTCCGGACTCGCTTCGCATCTGCTAATTCAATTAAACGGCGAATTTAAGAACTTGCATTGCCTGCAAAATGGCACAAATTCAGTACTCCCATCATTGGGTTAGTGCCAGTATCAATGCTAATTCAATGAGCAGCTGCTGTTGTTTCCACCCAAAATTAACATTACTGCATTGCAAACAAAAGTTATCAATTTAAAATATTCCAATTAGCCATATTGATTTGCAAAAATATATTCCCAATGCAGCATTTGAGCCATAAACTTGTTCCAATGTAATGATTCTACAATTAAATAAAACTTTCATTTTTCATTTTGTTGCTTCAAACTTGGCGATTTTTTTTGTGTGCATATATTTTCCATCGTAATTGAATTAACTCTTAATTTGGCGTTTTGCCTGTGTGGTCGTAAAATTAAAAGAGAACATTAATTGTCTAATTGAAAAAACGGTTTCGCTGCATAAATTGGTCAACAACTTGCAAAAGACACATGCTCATTTCTCTCGTGATTGTTCCAAGTTATGGAATCCATTTGTTACAGCTAGTTATCAACTAAGGGAACTCCCCTCTAGTCACATGCAACTGATATTAATTAAATATTCAGCGCTCAATCACTGGCAACAAGTTAAATGTTGATTTTCGCCCAGAGCCCTTCGCGACTTTATTCAATTAGCGTTTGTTAACTCCCGTTTCCGAACTTCTCCAGATTTTTTGCCAATCTTTTCGACGCCGGCGGGCACATCATTACATATGCCACGCCCACCTCGCCAACGCCCGCCCCCAGCTTTATGCTTGCTGCACGTCGAATGCATTTACACGCATAATTTAAAAAACCCTTTGCGCTTTGCTTAATGGCCATTCATTTATTGCACTCACACACACTCGCAGGGTGACACTTGCATTATTGAATCTGCCACGCCCACCAAAAGGCGGGGGCATAATGGTTTTGGCCGCTGATTTCGTTAGTTGACAGCCACATGTTTGTGGCACTCATTAAGCTGCAAACAGCCCTTTTCAGCGGCATCGAAGGTGAAAGGTTGGGCATTTATGTCACAATTGAAGTATCTATGCCCATTAAGCTTTTCAAAATAGAAGCTTTTAAAATGCAATTAAAGAAATACAAAAGTAAACAGTCAAAGTAAACAATCAAAAGTAAAACTAAAGGAATGTAATATTGTTTTTAATAAGAATTAAATTCAAGAGCTATTCGGTATGTTACACATCCTTGCGTCGATTTAATAAACATTTATATAAAATATGACCATTTATTAGAATGTCCTTTTGTCCTATTTAAAACCAAGGTATTCGCAAATCCTTCAATTAGCAAGCAGTTTGTTATTTGTGCTGGACATTAATTGGCTGTTCGATAAAAGGCAATTGAAGCAAATCCACATTGTTGTCATGGGTAATCAATATGCCTGCAAATTAATTATGATGTGTTAGCCGAATCCTTGACAATCAGGCACAGAGCCAAGTTGCAGCAACTGAAGCTCGTCTCACTCGCTTGCCAGAGTTAAACGCACTCACTTAGCTCCCTCCATTCAGCTTTAGTCACCTGGATTTGATTCGATTTTGTCATCTGCCCAGAAACAGGCACAGGCACACATATGTACTGGATATATATCTACTGTATATATCCCCATATCTACATGCCCAACTACGCCGATTCCTGGCCTTTTGTAGTGGCCCCTTTCGCCTGCGGCCATGCTTTCTGTCTGATGTTGCAGCAGTAGATGTTGCTGCTGTTGTTGCTGTTGCTGCTTTTGCTGCCTGTGTGTCTTGAGTTGGCAGGCCACGTTCTGGTTTCGGTTGCGGTTTCGGTTTGCTGGCTGCGATGGGCGCCTGTTGACGCTTTCGGTTGCCAGACATGGGTATCAGCCAGGTACCGAGCACCGAGTTGGCTCTGCAGTTTATGGCCGTTTACATGCTCACCGCCTCTCGGCGTTTCTCATATCACTTTATTTGCCGGCGGAATTCGCACGCAACTCCCGCGATAATGATGCTCAAGAATTTTTAATAAAAAACTGCCAGCCAAGCAGGGGATATTTTCTGCTTTTGTGCTGCGCCTGATGAAGGCAATTGGAAGGACCTTAATGACAGCGCGCCTTTGTGGGTTAAGCAATATATTAATCAGCATATTAATTATGCAGCAAGGTAGCTGAGAATCCGGGCGAGCAGGGCCAGTGTCAAAGGTCAACGAACTGCAGCGTTGGCTGGTTGCTGCATGCATTGTTTGGGCAAATAAATGGTTTAACCAACTTTACAGACAACATCCGTTGGGCCGGGCAAAACGGCCCAAAGGCGATGGAAAATCGAGTAACAGGCTGCCAGCCAGTCAGCCAGTCAGCCGTGTGACAGGCAGTCGGTAGTCAGTCGGTCATTATTTCGCACTTTTGTTGCCGCTGCGGAAATTTCACAGCAAGAGGCAGCAGCAAACATGCGACACGTGCAACACCGGAAGTCGGGAGTCGGTAGTCGGTAGTCGGGAGTCTGGGCGATACAGTGTGCCATAACAATAATGCCCCACAACAAAGATGGAGGAGATGGAGTCCCTGCCAGAACGGCAGGCTGGTGAGGAGTTGAAGAGTGTGCGGGAGTCAGGTGGAGAAGATGCACAAGTCGGTACCGGTAGCAGACGAAATGGAATTTTAATGATATGAGATGGCGCGCCTTCTGAATATTTTTGCAGGTGAAGCTGCTTACCAGCCATCCACTTGGCACCCACCTCCACAGAGCCCCCAAAACAGCCCCAATCTCTTACCCTTTGACCCCGCGTAGTACAACCGGCACTTGAACTACGCCGCTTACTACGCTCTTGGCGCTCTTTTTGGTTTGTTTTTCTGCTTACAAGTCCCCGTTTTTCTTTTTTTTCCTGGCTCTGGCGCAGGCGAGTTGGCCCAAAGAGCGCAAGAGAACCGCTAAGAGAGCCCTTGCGATTGGCAAGCCGGTAAAAATAGAGGAACAAGTGCGAGTTTTAACTACAGTTTGTGCGAAAGTATGGTATTCCGTTCAGTTTATATGGCAGAAATAGGGTATTAACCAATTAAGTTGTAAGTTCTGGTAGTGAATGAATGAAATCCACTTACACTCTTCGAAATAGTTTATGCAAAGCACTCGCCGTGGTGTTTGCCTAGTTCCGCTGCTCCATGTATTTTAAAACATTGTGAAGTGCCCTTCGTTGAAACCGCTTCCAGATATCACAAACACAAAGCACAAAGCACAAAGGCGCACTCACACCATCGCAAACGGCAAACAGCAAGCGCCATGTGCGCCTGGCGGTATGCAATAGTTTCTGCTTCTGTTTCTCTTTCGTTTCCGCGAATGTCCGTGCACGTATGCACACTTATGGTGGTGTGCGTTTGCGGGCGAGTGTGCGTGTGTGTGTGTGCGTGTTAGCCGACAAAGTGCAACACACAGCGCAATGACCGACGTACTCGAGCGTTGACTCGTTTCTGCGACAACTTTGCTCGCTCCTCGCCGATGGGAATAATGATCTCAGCGGAATGACGATTTTTAGCAGCCAGTAAGCTTGTTGATGCTGTGCCGATGACGTTGCGAACTCGCTCTTTCTCGCTCTCTCCGGCCCTCGCGCCCTCTCTTTCCCACACTCTCTCGGCCATTTTGCGGAAGTCTCAACTCACCGCAAAACGCTCCAAAATGAGCAGCCAAATTGCGAGTTCCTTCCTTAATTGCGCACTCGTATCGCTCGTTTATGTTTATGTATTCTGTCCTCCCTTCTGCATTTTCTCTTTGGCCATATAACAGTTTTCTCTTATACTGCCCCTTCGGTTTATAGCACGCACTTTCCCGGTGACGTCACGAGGCTTTCCCAACGCCTTTTCCATAGATTCAGTTGTTGTTTGGGCTGCACAAGCCGGCAATGTAAACAAAACATAAAATATATGAATGGGTGAGTGAGTTGCGCGGGTGTCTGGGTTGTTGGACTGCCTCGGATGAGTGGGTGGAATTCGGGTGGATTTTAGGTGGCAATTGGGTGGAAATCGGGTGACCCCGATGCACTGGTGTTGGTGCAAATTCGGCAATGCGTGTGCGCTGCGCCTGATGAATGAAAACTTCGAGTGGCCGCGTGGAAAGCGGGAAAACATCTGAGCGTCAGCTGAACGGTCATGTGTTTGGAAATGTGCCTGTGGAAGCTGAATACGGTTTTGAATACTAAGTGAATCAATACGGAAAGTACTCAATTTTTACTTATTGAGTATTTAACAGGCACTTCGTACAAGTGAAAGCAGTGCTCAATTAAAAACGTAAACTAAACTAAAATGAATAATATTGCAAAACAGGTATTTATTAAATGTATTAAATGTATCACAGGATTAAAGTACTGTAAGTATCAGTGAAAAGGAAACTGGCTTACTATACAGGATTTAGTGTTAGTGGTAAAAGCAATGCAAAAGTAATGTACTGAAAAATTTAATAATAATTTCATTTAATCAAAAAAGGCACTCATTGACTGCTAACGACTATACATATGTACTTCAAACATTACTTTATTTTTCCTTGATAAGCTTGGTTTTTACATCGGGCTGTTTATTAAAAATAATGACTTCATCAATTCCGTAACAAATTGAGCTTATCATTTGGTATATTTATGGTTATATTAAATTAAAGTACCCCAGTCAATCAAACCAACTTCAAATTGTTTTGGAACAGCATCGCCTTCTTGAACTCTTTTTCTACAAATTCAAATGCCCCGCCAATCAAGTCAATTTGAAATCAATCCATGCCTTGGAAGCTTTGGAAGACACCGAGTGTCCTGTATTAAATTCGGCCTGGCAGACAAATGCAGAATCCATCGACAGGCCGTGTCAGAGAACACACGAAAATCGAGTGAGCCCAGAGCACTCGCAATCGCAATCGCATTTTAATTTGAATTCTTTCTGGTGAGGCTCTCACAAAAGCCCCCATGCGACGATGTGCACGACCAAAAAATGAACTTAAGTTTCGGCCAAGAATCTTGTTGAAGAATTTCTATTTGAGCATTTGTCATGTCTTCGCCTTAGTCTATAAAATATATTCTCGGTGGTCGGGGGACGCGGGGTGTGTGCAAATATGCGAAAGCTAAATGTCAGAGTCAACCCTTTCGAGCCATTCTGCCTCTGCCTCTGACTCTGTTTTTTTTTCCAGCCTTTTCTGGCCGGTGTTGCCGCCTTCGCCCCTTTTTTGGGTGGAAAGGAAAGTTTTTATCTTAAGCTGCGCTGACAGGCAGCAAAACGGCAGGCGAAGCAACACAAGTACAAGCCGGACAAAGGAGCCTGGGGGAGGAGGGGGGGTGGTCGAACGGAAAGCGGGAAATGGGAAATGGAGTATGGGCGGATGGGACGAAGGACGGGCGGGGGGCAATGGCAAACGTCAAGTTATAGAAAATGCCTGTGCCTGCACAATGAGAAAAGTGTCATCCGAACTGCTAATCAACTTGATGATGCTAAAAAGCCACAAAAATTGCAAGACCTTCTTAAAAGAAAAGGCTCTACAACTTTAGTGCATTCAATCTTATGAAAATAAAAATTTATAAATATTTAAAGCAAATAAATAATTACAAAATATTAATATATCGTTTGTAGAGCTCTTTCTTAATAATTTAACCAATTAATTGGGACCATTTGTTATCTTCCTAAAAGTATCCCAGTTACTAGCTAGCTAAACACTCGGCTTTTTGTGCGAGTGCAGAAAAGGGGAATGAAACTGGTCTTAGAGGGAGAAAAAATTAAAGGACATGCTGAACGCATTCCTTGGGACACGGGCTGACAGTGAGTGATTTGACCATACCCTCATTTGCGTGCAGCAAGGACCAAGATCCGAGCTCTGGGTTCCGGGGCTCCGGGGTTCTGGGTTCCGGGGTTCCGGGTTGCGAGTTCCGTGTTCCGAGATCCAGGCACCAATGGATTAATGTGCAAGGATGCGACTCGTCAGGCAGGCCAAGAAAATTACGTCAAGCTACGCAATGGGCCCGCTCTCTGCCCACCACCCAAATCCAACCCAACCCACTTTCCTTTTGGAAATCTGATGAGGAGCGCCGACTGCTGCGGGCGGGCGACTCCAAATGGGAGTGACTCATTTACGCGCTGCACTCGAGTTTCAAGCGGCAGGCGACGACGAAGGAGAAACGGGGCTGCGAGAACTTTTCCAAGCTATTTCTGCGCCCAAATGACAGCGAAATGTAATAATGAAAAACTTTTTCTTTGTCAACTTGATGAGTATGAAATTTTTCACAAAAAAAAAAAAGAAGAAAAGATTAAATAAAATAAAAGACGAGCAGGAGACGAGCAAAGGAAAGGGTTGGGATGGGATGGGATGGGCTAGCTAGAAATATGAAACGTCAGGACTGGTCCTTGGTTGGCCTTCGAGATTAGTTATGGCAAAGGAATTTCCAAGCGAAGGCGCACGCAAATGGTTGCATGCCGCATTACGCATACGCCCGGTTGTGCGTGGCTCGTTTTAAAATTGAATTTTAATATACAGCAGACACAAAGAGCTGCACATGCGAGCATACATATGTATGTATGTATGTATATAGCTGGTACTGGTAGTGGTCCTTTTCCTGGCTGTTATAAGCCAGGTTTGCCAGCCAGCCCGAAAAAACACATGTTCCGCATTTTTACTTTGTACGCTGGACCAGCAGGAGCCACGGTCCATCATCCCCACCGCCATTTTGCTGCACCGCATCGAGGATTGCGGAATTCATAAGCTATGTGCGTTTGCTACAAAAGTGGAATTTTCGCCACGCCAAAGGATGCCCGCTTACAGGCTTCCAGTTCCCGGCTCACAGTTCCCAGTTCCTAGATCCTGGGCATGCCATTAACCCACTCGCAAAAAGCGCAAAATCGCTTAAATTATTGTTGCAAGCTGGCAGTGCCAAGTGGCAGGCACAACAGCAGCAACCAAAGCAACAACAGCAGCAGGAGGCAAGAGGCAGAAGGCAGGGGGCAAACCACCTGAGCTTTTGGCCGCGCTTTGCTTTGAGTGCCAGTTAGCATAACTCCGCAGGCCGCAGGCGAATATGTCTGCTGTTGCCGCTTTTGCTGCTGTTGCCGCTTTTGCTGTTCCTGAGTTGGGTGCTGCTGCTGATTTTGCCGTTGCCATTAGAAATATTTGTGCCGCGGCAAAGGACATCCTCCCACCAGCCTGCCAAGCTGAAAGTGTCTTTGGTGGGTGCTAGCTATTGCCTCTTTAAAAATAGACTTTAAGAAAAGCGCACCTTGTATTTTAACAACCAAATGATACGAAGAGGAAAAAGCGATAGGGATACCACAACAAAGCCCAATCTTATCTAACGTATTAGTTCGCTTATCAAAACAGTGGGGATTGCACAACATGGCGAAACAGGAGAGGGCAGTTCGTCAGACAAACATTTATTGCAATCAAAAACTATATATAACTACTATATAAGGAACACAAGTAAAGGCCACGAATGAAAGGCGAACTATTGCTCGACATCCGTGAACTTGAAGGGGAACGCAATGGCGGGTTCCATGACGAACATGGTCTTGAACGGTCGGCTGGCATCCCGATGGAACTCCACGTGGAAATTGCGAATCAGCTTGGCCACGGTGGTCTCCATCTCCAGGTCCACCACCCGCTTGCCAATGCACATGCGGGGTCCGAAGCCGAAGGGCAGGAAGGTGAAGGGGCTGGCCTGCAGCTTCTTTCCGCTCTCCGGATCCCTGAGCCAGCGCTCCGGCAGGAACTCATCTGGCCGCGGATAATATCTACTGTCCTTCATGAGCACATTCGAGCCGAGCAGGACAGTCGTGCCCTTGGGCACCCGGTAACCCGAAAGTGTCACATCATTTTGGCACGTTCTCATCGTTCCCAGACCATTGGGATAGTAGCGCAGCGTCTCCTTGATCACGGCCCTCAGATAGGGCATGTCCTTCATGATCTCCTCGTTGAGCAGGGCATCCTTCGTGGGCATGATCCGCAAGAGCTCCTCCCGCAGCTTCGCCTGCTTGTCCGGGTGTTTCGAGAGGCACAGTAGAACAGCCGAGAGGAGCGTGGCTGTGGCATCCACGCCAGCGAAGAGAATGTCCACACTCATGATCACCGCCACCTTGGGATCGATCTCCATTAGCCGCTCCAGCATGCTGTTGCTGTTTATTTTCTCGCCCGCCTGACGACGCTTTTCCAGTTCCTCCTGGTTTTCCCTCAGCAGTTTCTGGGCCACGTCCAAGCTGTCGTTGAGAGTTCGCATCATTCTCCTGTAGGTGGGCGTCGATACTATCTTCCACATGGAGGGCTGGATGTCCAGCTCGAACGTGAGCCGGAAGATATCTCTCGAGGTTTGGAAGAGGGTCCATGCATCGGCGTTATCGCGGTTCTTCCTGATCATACCCATTTGCCGATCGAAGGCCACCAGGCTGAGTGACTCGAACACAAGCCGGCATATTTCATCGGTGAAATCCTCCGGCACTTCCAGAGTCTTTGGATCGCGGATTTCCTTAATGCTGCAGAGTAAAAGGGGTTTTAATTAAATAAAACGATTAAAAATCACATTTCTTACCGCTCTATGAACTCATTATTGATATTGGAGAGGGGTTCATAATACATTCGTAGGCCCCTGGGTTGCATGAAGATCGGATTCAGGGCTGATCGTAGTTTTCCCCAAGCCTCGCCTTGTCTGAAATATTAAACCATTAAATATTGCCACCTTGCAACCAATTAATCATGGATGTTATACTCACGAGGCCACCAGTCCTGGGATCTCGCCGTAGACGTCTGGTCTAACATGTTTGCGGAAATACACAATGGAGTCCAGACTATCGCGATGTGGCCAGATGCCCTCGTTGCGGAAGACCACCTCAATGTCCTTGGTGCTGAAAGTGGTGACCCAGTCCCTGCGGCCGAACATTCCCGGCATTATGTAGATATCTCCGTAGCGCTTTCGCATTGCAGTGGTGTACTCCGTAATCGATGCGTTTTGGAATTCACCTCCAGGCATGAAAGCCCTCATAAACTGGAATTTGTTGGGCCGCGGAATCTCATCGAAGGCCTTGCTTTCCTCGGATGTCTATAAATGGAAATCATTATTATGATAAATCTGTTTTGACTGCATTTTCTGTATACTAACACTGGGTTTTGCTTGCTCTTGTGCCAAAACAGAGGCTGTTCTCAAACATCGAACGGGGCCTACGAAAATCGCCAGAGATCGCGTACTGCTCAATGTGTTCATTATATTCCTTCTGGCGATCGACTGCAACTGAAAGCTGTTTCACCTTTGGGGGCGTTCTTATAGCAAGGGCTTATCTCTAAAACGTAAAAAAGAGAGGAGAGCAAATAGTATGAAATGCTTCAAAAAGCAAAACTCTCAAACCAAAACAAAAGCCAGCAAACAGAGCATGAGTCTCAGTTTCTTATCACCAAACGGTACAATCACCGTGAATCGCCTACCTCACTCAGCTCGAAATATAAACAAACGAATGTGACTAGCTAAAAAAAAGCCGGTTGAGTGCGTTGGAACTTACAAGTATTGAGTATTAGAGCGAACCAACTTCACATAGAAAATGTTGAAAAAGAAGTGAACCGAGCTGCTCGACTATCAGATACCCGTTACTCAGCTAGTGGAAGCAGGGTAACGGATATCAGATATATATATACTACCAATATCTGACAAACTGGTATCGGATAGTCGAGAAACTCGACTCCCTAACTCTGATAGAAATAGCTTTTCGTTTTTAATTTTTCTATTGGGAATTCCTACTTATAAGAAGGAGAAATCTTATAAGTAATTGAATTTAATAATAAAGCCTAAATTCCAAATAGTATTTTTTATTTAACTTATTCATATAAGGACTTCAAAGTAAGCTATTGCTCGACATCAGTGAACTTGAAGCGGAATGGAATGGCAGGCTCCAGGAAAACAAAGGTCTTGTAGGGGCGACTGGCGTCGTAGTTGAACTCCACCTGGAAGTTCCTTATCAACTTGGCAATACTCGTCTCGACCTCCAGGTCCACCAATCTCTTGCCAATACACATGCGAGGGCCGAAGCCGAAGGGCAGATAGCTGAATGGACTGACGGGGGTCTTCTTGCCAGTCTGCGGATCTCGAAGCCAGCGCTCTGGAAGGAACTTGTCAGCTTGTGGATAGTATGCGTTGTCCTGCAGAAGGACATTGGAGCCAAGAGCCACTAGGCTGCCTTTGGGCACATGGTATCCGGAGAGGGTAATGTCTGTGGGACAAGCGCGTAGGGTTCCCAGTCCATTGGGATAGTAACGCAGAGCCTCCTTGATCACTGCCCTCAAGTAGGGCATATCCTTCATGGTCTCATCATTGAGAAGGCTGTCCTTGGTGGGCATGATCTTCAGGAGTTCCTCTCTCAGTTTCGCCTGCTTCGCTGGATTCTTAGCCAGGCAAAGGAGCACAGCCGACAGCAGGTTGGATGTGGCATCCACTCCGCCGAACAGTACGTCCAAGCTCATTATCACCGCCATCTTGGGATCCACCTCCATCATCCGCTGCAGCATGCTGTTCCCATTCACCTGCTCGCCATCCTGCCGCCGCTTCTCCAGGAAGTCTTCGGTGTCCTTCATCATTTTCTGCGACAGAATCAAGCTGTCGTCGAGGAGACGCATCATTTTCCTAAAGGTTGGAGTGGAGATATACCTCCACATGGACGGCTTCACATCCAGCTCAAAGAAGTATCTGAACACCTGCTTCGTGTACTGGAACAAAGTCAGGGCATCTGGATCGTCGCGATTCCGACTGATCAAGCCCATCGGGCGATCGAAGGCCACCAAGCCAAGGGAATCGAAGACCAGCCGGTTGATCTCCTCCATGAAGTCATTAGGCACTTCCAGGGTTCTGGCATCTCGAATTTCTTTGATGCTGGAGGAAAAGTAAGACTCAGTTGTACTTGCAGATATACTCTTTCGAACTTACCGCTCAATGAACTCGTTGTTTATGTTGGAAAGTGGTTCGTAATAGGTTTTCAAGCCCTGGGGTTGCATGAAGATGGGATTGACGGCTGATCGCATCTTGCCCCATGCCGCAGCTTGCCTTTAAATGTATTTTGTTGTTTATTTTCGCCTATGAAATATATTTTTTGCAACTTACGCGGATACCAGACCGACACTTTCGCCATAAACATCTGGTCTTACGTGAGTGCGGAAATATGTGATCGAGGGAAAGAAATCCCTTTCCGGCCAACTTCCCTCGTTGCGGAAAACCGTCTCGATGTCCTTCGTACTGAAGGTGGTGACCCAGTCCTTGCGACCAAACATTCCGGGCATTATGAAGATGTCACCATAACGACTCCTCATCGCGGCTGCAAACTAGAAGATCGAGGCATCGTGGAACTCTCCACCCGGCATAAATGCCCTAGCAAACTGCAGTTTACTGGGACGCGGGATGTCCTTATAGGGTATCGAACCAAAAAATCTTGCTACGCCAATAATACACATTATTGGTAGAAATCCAACGCTCTTATTTAAAATATTTGAATTTTCTAGCAAAGAATTAGTTGAAACTTAGCTTAACTCGGATTAACATTTGGTAGCATCCCTTGACCTCAGGTGATTAAAGTGCACCTTTAACATATACGTATTACCAAGAGAGCTGAGACTCTTAGCTGCTCAAGACTTGGCCAAGAAGTGCTGTGCTCCGCTGCGGTGCCCAAAACAAATTACGCCAGCCAAATGCAATCCAAGAAGAGGCTGTAAATCTTGGCGGCATTGTTGTGCTGTATCTGCGTCAGATCCCGGATCCCTTAGTCCTTTGGCCTCCCATGTGCATAATCAGTGCACTCAGGCATTGCACAAAAGGCGCGGCGGAGAACAGAACCCAGTTATGTTCAAGTGTCACCAAGGCTGGCCGCAACTGTCGGCAATAACAAACCCAGTGTCGAGTCGAGTCGAGTCGAGTTGGCTCTGAGGATGAGACGGAGACTGAGACCGAGACTGAGGTGGAATCCCCCGATTCCCATTTTCCAGCTCTGCTCCTGACGCCAGGAGACGTGTTGCTGCGGCTCCGTTTCGTACCTGCTCCCGACGTACATGACTGCCACTGCCACTGCCCCTTTCATTGCTTCTGAGTGCGTGTGGTCTCCGGTTGCAGTTGGAGTTGCAGTTGCTCATTTCCCGAGCCATCCTCGCACCATCCACATAGCCACATGGCCACATAGCCGCATGGCCTAAACCAGCTGCCAACTGGCATCTGCCGGCCGACGTATCTCTTGAATTCATTGCTGAATTCAGTGTTTGGATTCTTCAGCTCCTGCTCCTGCTCCAACTGCAGCTCCAGCTCCTGGCCCCTTTCGCATTCCCAGTCCTTTGTTTCAGTGGCTGGTGAAAGGTTTTTAAATTTCGACTGGAGCACCCTTGAAGCTGCCTTTGGCAAGTGGCACAACATCCACATCCTTTCCCACTTCCCAGCCCATTCCCACTTGGCTGCTGGAATTTCTCACGTGTGCCGGCGTGGGCGTCTTTTGAAGACCGGGCTCTGAACGCATCAAGCACAACGACTTGAAGTGTTTATATTCCATGCCGACAACTTTATCCACGCCAGAGATGCACTGGGAGAAACGAAACAGATGAATTTCATACAACAAAATAGTAAAATGAATACTGAAAACTAGTTGCCTTATCATTAGAGATTCAGTTTCAGGTATCCTAAAGTCTGCTGAGATCTATGTCCGAGTTTCGCCTGGTTACCTAAGTTTTCGCTCAGTGCACTAGTAACAGTAACAGCAACAGTAGCAAAATCCCTGGCAGCAGCACCAAGAACCGCAGGAGCAGAAGGCAGAAGCTGGAGCGCAGCAGTTGCCTTGTTTATGGTAATTACTTCACAAATCCTGCAACTTTTTAATTAACTTAATTTGCTAGGAATGCAGCAACCTCCTACGCATACGAACACATATGTATGTATGTAAGTGTGTGTGCAGCACAACAAAATGCTCCACAAAAATGAAACTGCATTTTATGTGTCCTTAATCCTCCTGCTGTTGGCAGTTAGCTGTTGGCTGCTGGCTGTTGGCTGCTGGCCGTTGGTCATCAAATCAAGTGATTGCCCGGCACACACGAGTGGCACCTAAGACTCGGCAGGACATGTGGTTAACGCTGTTTTTCCATGTCATGTCACCCAGCTGACAACGCTTCGTGTTCGGATGCGGTTTGTGGGCGGATAGATGGGCGGGCGGAGCCTTCAAATGCACACTGCTCGACGCACATTGTCAAAATTCGTCACTTGCCCGGCACTCATATGCATGCAGTGGGTGGTGGGCGGACTTGGGCATCCCCATCCCCATCTCCATCTTTCCAGAACTGCCACCTTGCCGCCTAACACCTGGCCTAATGAGCTGTCAGCAGCCATGGCTGCTACCAACTCGGCAAAGCAACCACAAGATTTTGCAGACACTTCTGGCCAGCACACACACACTCGCACACCCACTGAACTGGGCGTTTTGTGTACATGTGGCTGGCCCATTGCCCATTGTGTGTGGGTGTGCGTGAGCCTTAACATGTCCTGATTGCCAAAAAGTAAGCGTTTTACCAAATATTGCAGCTGCAGCTGCAGCAAACAAAACACACCCACATCGAAGCGGAGCTTTTGACCATTTCTGTTTATGGACTGCTAACTAATTTGGCCAAATGGATTCCCTGGCATCGATATGGCCATCTAGTCTGTGGCTCCTTTGAGCCGCTTGCAACAATAACCGTGTTAATAAACAGACAAGAATTCCTGTTCAAACGAGGTCCTACAGCATCACAGAAAAGAAATCCTAAATCATGTGGGTAGCAGACAGGCTGAAGTTCCTTAAATCCACATGTTAAATCCAAACTTTGCTGCTTTTATTGTTTTTCAGCTCTCGATGGAACCAGCTAGTGATCCTGACAAAAATACTTCTTAAAGGGTCTGCTGTATCTCTTGCATACTTTTTAGCTTGAAAGTAGGCCCTGGTACTTGGCACTCCCTTTGGTTGATGAACCTCAATCAAATGTCGAGGAGTCTCCCTAAGTTTTCGGTATGATTTGCGCCTTTGAAACTTTGAAACCCGTTCCACATCGAACTCACTTAACCGCTAAATGCCCGCCGGTTAATCTAGGCCCTTTGGCACATTGTTCGTTTGATTGACCGCGACTAATTAATAAATTGTGGCAGTTTCGACAGTGTTTAACTTGGCTGGCTGGCCGGCAAAAAAGCGAAGCCCGCATAGTTGACTTCTCGCACTCCCTCCTCTGGCATTTTGTTGATTAAATTATAATAAGCGATGGCAGCTCTTCGGAGCGCTTAACCCTCTTCTTCTCTGCGAATTAACCCACACCAAACCCAAACCCGAAGCCAAACCGAAAGCCACCCATATAAGTCAACAATTACAATTATGCTTTGATGACCGTATGACCAGTACACATTAATTTATAATTTGTTCAAATTATAATTGCCGGCCATAACTGCAACAACGCACGCCAGTGGCATTTGGGGCATTAACACTAACACCCCGGGGACATGACTAAGCCCCTGACACAGCATACGAAACAAGCTGCCCCTGCCACACGAATTTAACCTCTTCAATTGACCGGAGCCCAGAGCCCACAGCTCACAGCTCAGAGCTGGCGTAAGTGGGGGATTGTTTGTCTGTTGACCTTCATGACGTCGTCGGCAGCGGCAAACATCCAGACAACCAGAGCCAGAACCAGAACCATAACATCCAGATACTCGTATGTATCTACGTATGCACACACCCATCGACGATTGCACTCAAGGGTTGCACTCTCGCTCGGCTGTCAGTCAGTGCTCATCGGGGATTTTCCAGCTGCCCGCATACCCTGTAATCGAATCAATTGCTCGCATCGAACCAAATCCCTGAGAACATTTTCGGATAATGAGCAGTCCCTTTGCGTAATCAATATCAAGTGGCATGGGTGATAAAACCCATTGAATTAAAAGTACCCAAAAAATAACACATAAGATAAATAAAAATGTATTTTTAAGTAGGTAAGCTCCTTATGGGAGTATTTTAAATTCGGTTCACAAAGTTATATATTAAATTGATATATTCTCGTACTGTGAACGTATTTAAAACATACATGTTTACATATAATAAAACCTCTTTTAAAAAGTAAGATTTAAAAATGATTTATTGATTGATAGGTGTACTTTTAAATGGTTATATTCATTGATGTATTATTGTATTTTTGTTAGTGGTTATGTAGTCCAGTTTTAGCAGTTTAACTTCTATCTGAAATGGTTTTATATATGTTTAAGAACCAGTACTAGAACTATAATTCACTTGCTAATACTATTTTAATTAATTTAATTTATTTAATAAGTATTAGTAGTGTACCTAAAATCATTTCGTTTTAATTGCTTGCCTACTATGACGTACTGATGCAAACGATGCAACCAAGAACAGGTATCACTCAGTTGACAGACTGCGTGATCGTTTAATTGACAGAAGATGACGCATTCGATCTAAATTGAATTATTTACTCGCTTTTTATGAATGAATCGCTCGTGAATGATTCAGCCAGCAGCTGGAAGACGAGTGTGAGTGTCGCAAGCGTAGTGCTAGAATATATATTTTTGGTCCATTCAATAAATGATTATTTATGGGGCAGATAGAGGCGGCTTCTGCCAGTGGGTTCCGGTTAGAAGCCACTCTTCTGCAAGCCGAGCTCATTAATTTTTTTAGAAGCGACCCCGGTTGCCCCTCGAATTTGACGCCCGAGGTGGAGTTCAAATGGCAACCGGGCTGAAGATTTCTCAATTGTCGCTCTGTCGCTCTGGCGCCCAGGGGGTATGACAATTTAATTAATTAACGACACAGAACTCACTTTCAAGCATGTGGTGGTGGGCTGGAAAATGCTGCTGCTGTAAGGAAGGAAGTGAAGGCAACCTAGGAGACACACATCGACGACTTGGCCCCGTTGGCCCCGTGGCCCCTGCTTATTATTCGGCAACCGAAAAAGCCGCAAACTGGATGTGAGGCAGCCACTTCTGTTGCTTCTCGAGTGGCACCCCCGCCCATTCCGCTAGATGGCGTGGTGGTGGTGGTGGTGGCGATGGCAGTGGTGGTTTCATCAATCATGGGAAGTAGAAGAAACCTCGCTCGCAGGCGCCTAACCCTTCGATGAACTCATTGAACCCGAATATCACATTCTATGAGGGCCCTGCCTAATTGCATTATTTGCTATATTAAAGTCAAATTAACGGGGCAACATCACAAGAACCAATACATATAGAATTATGGCGGCATGGAGGTAGAGCCACTTCTGAAACTCAACTGGTGAATGTTTAATGGGCATTTGGCTTTGATGTTTGCTGGCCATCGAGTTTCCCATTTCGCCATTTCGCAATTTCGGCATTTAAAGCAATTTGCATTTATGTTTTCTAAAATGTAGCCATGCAGCAGCAAATGGAGTTATTACATGAAGTGGCCGTTTCGTTTCTGGGAATGGATTCCATTGCTCTGGTCGAAAAATTCTATTTCATAAGCGTTGCATGCCTCAAATTTTACAGCAAATAAACATTCCGCATCGCCGCATCCAATTCTATATGTATCTATCTCACCACTGTGTGTGCTTGTGTTGGTGTGTGGCCATTTCCTCTTGTGCCTGTGTTTGTGTTTGCTTTTGCATATCTGCATCCGAACAAAGTGCTGCTCTCGGTTATGTGCCACAACAATTTCGTTGTTTTTTGTTTGGCTTGACATAAATTACAGCGACAGCACGCAAAACTTCAGCACGCATATTTCCCAGCTTTGCAGCTGCAGAGTTTTTCAGCTCTCGGCAATTCGGGGCACAGGATACCGAAACGCAGGCCACAGGACTCCGGGCCTTTCACTGACATTCCCACCGCACAGCACTCGCCCTGGGTATACATTTTTGTCAAATTTTGTCAATTTTTAAACCGAGACATATTTCTGCTTGCTAGCCCCGACATGCCATAGTTATGCTAATGCCAACATCGGGTCGAAAGTGGGCGACGAAGTGGATGGGCTGTCACCTCTGGCTTCCTGCGAAATGTGTCAAAGATTCGCCCAACAAACTGTGGCAGCAGTGAATTCAATGTGCCACATTGCCACATTGGGCAACAGCAACAGCGAAAGGATAACTTGGCCAAAAACAAGTGGCAAACAAACATCAAAGCCACATTACAGGAAATCTTAACAGAACACCTTGCTAAGAATATATTTCTCATTAATAAACAAATTTAAAAGAAAAGAGCATATTTAAGCATATTATTTTACTTTATTGATAACAAGTACTTGTTAAACAAAATACAGTATTAGCCGTTTTACTATTAAAATGAAATATACAATATGTAAATAAAACTATAGGCGTATAATAAAAATGACAAATAAATGTTGATTAGCTTTTAACTTTTTCGTTGTGTACTACATGCGAACTAGACACTAACATCAATTTGCGATTTAATAATACAGTGAATGGGAGGGAGGCCAGCAACAAATCCTGCAGCGCAGATTTTCATCGCAAGGAAGGGGGAGGTAGTGGCAAGAAGCGAAGCATACTTATTTGGGTCACTCACGCTCGCACAAATGTTTTCCCTGTTGTTGTCTGTGCCACAGATTGCCGAACAAGTTTCGGGGGGGAGGGGGGTGGAAGTGGGGCAAGGACTAGACGGCAATTTGGTAAACAAGTCGGCCACGACTATATTTAGGTGTCCGGCGCGGTATGATCGTAAAACCCATGCAGAAACAATAAAGTGGACAATGGAATTGCATAAATTGGGACACGAAAACAGGCCAAAGTCAAAGCCAAAGCCAAAGGCAAAGCCAAAGACGGATTTAGACCAAGTCGCGTATGGCTGCACAATACACATCTTTACGACCCGCCGCCTCCCCCGCTTTTCCCCTTTTCCCCAGTGAATAACGGCCTTTCGGGCGGAAAAACAAACGTGAGCGTCACTTGCAATCCCCATGAACGACTCTTTCAGCCGGCAGGCGGAATTTCGGGGCGGATTGGTATGCTCTGTATGCTGGGTAAGTCGCTTTTTTATGACCTCTGGCCCCGCAGATATGTGCGTAAGATATGCGTGGATGGAGATGGTCCCCATCGCGGAGGTCAGGCTGAAGTGTCGTCGGGTGTAAATCATATTTACAGTGGTACTCTAATTGAATTAGGCCTTCCCCCAGCTGCTACATATGTACCATCTACATAGCAGCCAGCGCGAATAAAACAGAATTTAATTGTACAAATCGAAGCATATTCGACTCTTTGCCGCGGAGGTTCGGACTGAAGAAATATTTCGTTTTTGATTCCCTCACCACGAGCGACGTTGGAAAGTGTAAGCAAATTTCCTATCAATTTTCTATCTATCTACTTTTAGCTCGTTAGCTGTTAAGAAAATATAAAAACAAGAGGGTTCATCAAGTCAGTTACTCAACTAAAGCGAAGCTTAAATTAAAAATGGGTTTGCGCATATCAATGTAAATTGTCTAAAAACTATAATTTAATATAATTATTGACTCTTGAACAGCCATTAATTTAGTTGATACCATTTTAACACCATTTCAACATTTTATTTCGTTTCCTTTTATAAGTCTATTTGTACAATAACTTACAGCTATATAAATAAAAGATATTGACCATAGAACAAATTATAGACCCAAATTAAAATACAAAATTTTTATTTTAATATTACTATTATTTAAGACATAACATATATTTGTTAACAATTTTAAGCACCGTGTTGTAATAACTTTACAGGATGAACTGAAAATATGAATTTCCTTTTTCTATTAGGAAAAGGGGTTCTGAAAATTCTAAAACAAAATTTGTAGAACAGCAAAACTAAACAACTCACAAAGTTAGCAGTGCAGTATCAATTTTTCTGACAAGCAAACCGCCATCTATGACTTTTTAATCGTTAATTTAAATCGTACTGTGTAATTACGAATGTAAAATTAAGTAAAACGTCATTCATGTAAAAATGTTCTTTCTACTTCTCCCTGAGTAGTAAACTTGCATCATTCGCCAATAGGTGCCGCGCCAAATGTAAAGTAAGAAAGTCTGGCAACACTTGATTTCTTACTACACAGTGAGTGAGAAAAATAATTTCACAGCAAAAATAAAATACACTAAAATAAGAATATAGAGCCTTTATTACAGCCATATAACTATTATAAAACAATAAACGACAATTAAAAAATAGATAGTTTTATCTATTTAATTTACATAGTAATAAGTAAAAAATTTTTTCTTTGATTTGTAAAATATATAATATTCCTGTTTATAAAAGTTAAGAGAACTGCTCAAGGTCAGACGATTTCCTTAAATTTGTTCATTATAATATAATAAGACAAATTTGAAAAACCTTCCAACTCTTCTATTGTAATAAAAGAGTTAACTAAATAATAGAAATATTCCAACGAATTGATGATTGTTTTCAGAAAAAACTTGTGACGGAATATTTACTGTATCTCCGTAAACATTGTTTATTCTTCGTAATTGTAAGCTAAATTGCGGTAATTTATTTTTAATCTGTTGCAATTGAAATCCCATTTTGGAAGCGAATCCATCAAGGCTGTCAATCCTAATGGTCCGCGTTTTTGGCATTGGGGGCAAGTGTGTGGGTACTTCCGACCGAAGAAAAAATCCGCGGCTGCAGTGCAGCCTTTTTGGAAAAAAGACGTCAGGTGGCAGGTGGCACTTCCCGTTTGAGATCTGAGATCTCAGATCTGAGAACTGAGATGTGGAAAGATCAGAAGGCGGCGCCGCAAGCGATCGATTGATACAGATATCGGTGGTGATCTTGTACGATATTTTCGTGAATTAATTGCTGTGGGGTTTTGGCCTGGGCCGCGTAAAACGTAAACGGTTTGAAATGTAGCTCACGATCACATGTCTCTGGGCCCGAAATGGAAACAAGTGCAACAGACTTTGCCACTTCAGCACTTTGCCACTTTGGCCGGTGTGAAATAAATTGAGTAATTAGGCGGTGTCAGAGTCGGGACTTCGTGGCGAGTTGCAAGGAACTGGTTGTCCCAAGATCTGCTGGTTCGCCTTTTTGTCGTGGCAATTATTTGCCCGGTTTTAGTTTGTTTTTATTGCATTTCGATTAGTTTCGAATGGGTTTTCGACATGTATGTCGCAGCTAATTAAAAATACGCACCGCGGAATTCTCTTACGCTCTTTTTGGGCGTTTTGGCCCGGCCGAAACGCGCACTAATTCAGTTAACAAGTTAATTTCCAGCCCGTCTGCCTTGGCAACCTTAAATGCCGAGAACCATGGCAACGCGAACTCGACACAACAAAGTCGCCGGCGGCCAAAACAAATCGAAACACAATATCTGCAAGTTGCCTTTGAAGTTGAGCTTTTGGCCACGGTCCTGGAAAAACACCAACTAATCCATGTACGAGCCGGGAACGGAGCAGATCAACTGCAACGGCAGACTGATTGAATTGCCCACCTTGGAGGTTGTGCGACCAGGTGAAGGAAATTCCCCACCATTTGCTTAAGAATTCACTTCAATGTTCTGTGTCCTTCGTCCTTCGATTAGCCCCCAAAATGCCCAGCGACGCCAACATTGATTGGTTGCTCCACATTTATTTTACTCGCCGCGAGTTCACGCGCTGCCGCCGACTCATCGAACGTGAGCTGAATCGCCATCTGAATCCCGAGTACCTGTACTTTGTCCAGGTGAGATGACGCAAGCCAAGGACCACTGTGATTCGCCTTGGTTAATGCCCGGTGTCTCTTCTAATTGATTGCCTTCGCCAGGGCCTAATTGACCGTGAAGAGGGCAACCACATCGAGGCGCTCAGGCATTTGCAGAAATCCGCGGAGCTCAATCCCAGGAACATCGAGACCTACAAGGAAATCGGCCGTACACTGTGAGTAACTCATTACAACCTATCACAATTCACATATTTATTTTTTAAATAGTCAAGCATTTTTTCAGTCGAAGAGTGTTACTCCTCATACTGTTTTTGTTTCAGCGAACTTTCAAAAGCGCTTTAAATGATTTCATTTATAGCCAAGTTCATTTACTGGATAATCAATCACAATCAGTGTTTTACTATTTCAATGCAGATAGTGTGTGTTTTTAATCCACTTATGATTATATAATTGCAAGTATGCACGTACATTTCCTTCTGGCTTTAATCATATTGAAGATTAAATGAAAGTATAATTGAATTAAAATAATTTCGATTAAGTAATGGACCTTTAACGTTTACATACGTATTCCGAAAGCGGCTTAAGAGCTTGATGCCAACTCGTATTCGTTTCAGCTACATAATGGGCCGTTTTAGCCAGGCTCTGGGCGTTTTCCGGGAGGCGGAACAAAGGAGCAGCCGGCAGGACCACGAGATATACCACTACCTGGGCGAGCTGCTCTATAGAGCGGCCACGACACAGAGTCAAAAGGAGCTGGCCAGCCAGCAGCAGGACGAGGCCAGGACCTACTTTGAGTTGGCAGTGCAGTCCGGCAGGAAACTGGAGAGCTACGTTCGCCTGGCGGAGTTGTATCGCAAGGACAAGCAGTACCAAAAGGCCATTGAAGTCCTAGAGAACTGCCTACAGTTAGTAGTTAATCCGCAGTGCCTCGCCTTTTTTATAAATTGGCCCCTTTTCAGCTTGACTCCGGAGAACTCGGAGGTGCTGATTGAAATCAGCGTGCTGTACCTGAAAATCAACGAGACGCAAAAGGCTCACGATCGCTTGGCGGAAGTCGTCAGCATCGAACGGAAATGCTCGCCCAAGGGACTTTTGGCCTTCGGCGCCATTTTGCAGGTAAGTGTGGGGTATGTATTTATGAATTTATGTATTTCCTTTGCCACAATCTGCTTAATCGTATTTATGGCGAATTTGTGTGAATATTTTGTGAACAGTCGCGCAACGATGTCGATGGCGCCCTCAGCAAATACAGCCAAATCGCAAACGCCGAGCCGGAAATTGCCGAGCTGTGGAATAACATCGGATTGTGCTTTTTCAAGAAGCAGAAGTTCATTGTGGTAACGGAATGCCAAGATGGTGTATCACTGGTGCGGGCATTTAAATGTTTAATAATCCACAGGCCATTTCATCGCTGCGCAAATCCGTTTGGCTATCTCCACTCAACTACAATGCCCTTTACAACCTCAGTTTAATCTACATCGCGTGTGAGTTGGCCAAAACCTAAGTGCACTTTGCGACATTAAGTATTAATGTTGGGCAGTATTATCCTAGTATCAATCAAGTTATCCTTTACTGACGCTTGTGGGCAGATTTGTGAAATGGGAATTAAATTATATTTAAGCGCAGCCTTATTTATTTCGCACATATGTTTGCATTCAAAGTTGTGCAACCTGTTGATATGAAAATGTGCAGTGGCCAAAAATATTACCTCTAACATTAGCATTGCAGAAGTTATATTATTCAAGTTTTCAGTGAAGCCAGTGAACAAAGTTGCACGCAGAAAACTATTTTATTTATTTTTTTTAACATGGAAGGTAAACTAATTTATTTTCAGAAAAAGTAATGGCAATTAAAAGAAGACTTTGGAAAGTTTCATGAAAATAGCTATAAAACTAAGAGACTAATTAGCCTAAATGCGAACGGACGGACGGACGGACGGACAGACGAACAAACGGACGGACATGGCCAGATAAACTCGGCTAGAGATCCTGTTCAAAAATATATACACTTTATAAGGTCGGAATGCTTCCATCTTCACGTTATATACTTTTCAATAAATCTAGAAAACCTTTTTAGTCTACAAGTAATGGGTGTAACTAAAATAGTGGAGCTCACAAACCGTAGGGTCCCATTTGTAAAATGAACATGTTTTTCGTTATAAATGTATTATTATTTCGAATATGAAAAGCAATATTTCCAGATGAAAATGTGGAAAGCAAAACCACAACTGCTTGACATTCAGAACTTTTTGTACTATTAGAGAATCCTTTTGAAACGTCTCCTGCGCTTCGACAGTTTTAGAATTGGCCAACTGCTTGGAATTTTGTCAACATTTGTCTTTGTAATGCCTTAGTCAAAGAAAAATCGTTCCCAGCTAACTAAAAGCCAGCCAAATGAAACCCGAATAAACAGAGGGAAAATGAAAGCAAACTGCATGAGAAGGTCGAATTTTGGGCACAAATATACACTCGAGGCGTGCGAGGACTCTGTGGGTAGGGGGTTTTAATAAATTTCCTAACAGTAGCAGGACAAATCCGAGCCGAAGGCATTCGTTACCCCTTTCGCTCCTGCATTGTTGCTTTTTCTTGCCATTTGTTGCCATTTCTTGCCACTTCTTCCGTTAAGAAGCATCTGTTGTTCTCCATTCACCCATCTTGGCTGCAGCTGAACAATACGCCAGTGCCTTTCACACGCTGGCCGCCGCCATAAACCTGCGCAAGGATAATGCCGAGTGCTTCATGCTCCTGGGCCGTAAGTTTGCACCCGTGCACTATAAAAATAAATATGTAGTTAAAACATAGTAATTATCCCATCACTAATAGCATCTTTCAATTTCTACCTATCATACCATATACCATACATATACGTCTTACCTGTTTAGCTGCTATCTTATCTCTAGTAAAACCACTTGAGCAACTTCCCTTTTTTAGTGTGTACGCTTTAGCTAAAATAACAGCTTCTTCCTCCTCCCCAACCCGCAGTTTGTTTGCGAAAGCTGGACGACTTGGAGAACGCGTTCGTGGCCCTCGAAAGGGCCAGCTCCATGGCAACGGGGCAACAGGGAGCCGGACGTAACCCCTTAGTTGTGCTGAACTTTGCCCTGTTCTGCTACGAAACCGGACGACTGGCCTTGTCCACGGAGCAGTACAACCGGTTCATGAGCCAGGCCCAGGATCTGCTGCTGCCAACGGAAGTAAGTCGTCCGCAGTACCACCATTCCCAGTGGATGTATGCAGTGGCACGTGAATAGAAATAGAAATAGAAATAGAAATTCCACCGCATAATTGGCCAGAAAGTCCACCGAAATTACACCCACGAATTCCCTGCACCTTCGCAATGTAGCCGTTGTGGCCGAAACTCGCTCGAGACCAGATTTTATCAATCTTCATTTCCTGCAGTACAAGTTCCAAGCCACCAAGCTGAAGTCCCTGCTGCGAATCTCGAATCAGGGCAATGGCATCCTGCTGGATTCCGCGGATTTGGCGGAATCCGACTTGGGACAAAACCGGTCCACGGAGCTCCTGCCGGACGAACTGCCACTGGAGGTGAATGCTGTCGTTAGTCAGAACTAGATGGAAGCTAGATAGTAACTGGAGGGTAACTAAATGGTAAATAGATGCTAACTAGATGGAAAGCGATAAACGTTTCATTTGCAATTCACATCAAACAGTTCCTTTGAAAGTGTTCACATTTATTTATAAACAGTACAAGCGACTTAAAAAGTACTCAAAATATGGGTGTTCAATTGGCCAATGTAAAATGCATTGGCACTCTGTTGAAGACCAGCTAACGCCACACAATCAATATAGAATTCCTTCGTAGTTCCAGCTAAGAAGAAAGAGTAACTCGGGGCTCGTTGAGTTCTTCAGTCCTCTTGGCATAGCTACGGTTTTGCTGATGGATTCCTGTTTTTACAGCTTATGGAAAAGTAAATGTCTCGTATTTGTACAGCTCGCACTGACTTAGCCTATGAAACTTATGTTCTAGTACGAATTTGAAACACCAACTGGCAAACTCATAGATGTGTTTAATGTAAAACGTAAGTGTAATTATTTGGAAATGAAATGGCACTTTGCGAAACAGCCAGATCACAAGCAGAATCAATTTCTAAACCGATCGATGCGCCAGTCAACCCCTTAGTTCTATAATTCTATTCTAAAAGTAAACCTTTGTGGGAATCAACTGATCTACTGATCACTAGTCCCACACTCACAGTTTCTCATAGTTGTTATTTCAGATAGCGGAACTTTTATAAAGTTCGTGGTTTAGAAAATTCAAATTCAAAGCCGGACAAGAACATCTTGGATGTCCCCCACCCATCCCTCATTCCTCATCCACCCTCATGGATGGATCACATCTTCAACCCAATTAGACGCAAGTCGTGGTGACACGGGTCAGCCTGGTCATCTCGGTGCTGCCGAAGTGCCGCTTCATGAAGAGCGACCGGAAGGTGGTCCGGAACTGCTTCGACATCAGTCCGTAGAGCACGAATCCCACGGCGGCGTTGATCAGGGCCAGCAGGTCCATCAGCTCTCCAAACGGCGGATAGCAGTGGGCGAAGAAGCACTTCTCCATCACCCCGGACAGCAGACCAAGAAGTCCCTGCGGAAACTCCGTGATCAGAAACAGAACTAGGACGGCCACCAGCAGCAGGGTAGTACGATCGTTTCGGCGATCACAGCGTGGCGGCCTAAAATGAAAATTGTAGACAAATTCATAATAAAGATGGCGAAATGCATAATATATATCTTACACAATGATAAATAGAGAAAGGGTATAGGTGAACTACTCAAATATTGGAGGGGCTTTTGCTACACTAACCGCACTTTGAATCTAACTTTGGAAAACGGGTTTTATGTGTATTGATCCTTGGGACAAAGAACTTTGAACATTGAAACTGAGAGATTGAGAGAGATTGAGACTAAATCTAAGATCGTTAGAAAGTAGTAAATACTGAGAATATAGAAACTTGTAGTTCACTACAGTAATAGCGAATTCCTAGCACTGAACGAGTGGGTACTTACTTCTTGGACTTCGATTCATTCAGATTAAGCTGGATGGCATACTTGGCAGGATTGTTGTAATCCCTCAGCTTCAGGCGACGCCTCGATGCCTCGCACAAAACATGCATGAGTACGGCACTGATCACAATTAGTATGCCGCACGGCAGAAGTTTGATGAGCACGGAATGTATCCAGAAGTTGAATCTGCAAAGGATTTTAATCACTTTAAAACTAATTTCTTTAAAGTCGCCATAACAAGAGCTTTCCTGCTTTCGCAGGATACATAAATCATATCAAACTTTTTGAGTAAGCGCACCTGTAGAGCACCGAGTCCTTGTCGAAGTAGACGTGGTACATGGCCTCCGAGTTGAGCTTGTCCACGTCGTACGTCTCGCGCACCTGGAACACGAAGTACGTGGGCAGGCAGAGGATCGGCGAGAGGATGAAGGGCAGGAGGATCGCCTCCCGGGAATGTGCTAGCAGGAAGTTGGCACAGCCCCCGTTCGGATGTCTGTGGAATAGAGACGGTAACATTTGGCTATAAACAAAAGACGGGGAAGAGAAGAGAAGCCACATTGCCACAATGACGTGGTAGTCAGATTAGCCGGATGTCTGTTCGAATTGCGGATGCGGATTATCATGAATGTGAACCGGAGGCAAACTCTACATGGATGACGGCGAGTTCCGGGGTAAGTCATGCATAGCTGGCCGAAGGATCTTCTCACCTGATTGCCACATACCGCCACACCGCCAGCGTCACCGTCAGTCCAATGGAAATCGTATGCAGGATCTGGGTGAAGTGCATGTGCACCAGCAGACACACCGCCCAGGTGTAGCTCAAGTCTTTTTCACCTGCAACAGCAGCCCAAAGAATATTAAAGAAGGGATTCCTATATAGTTTATATATAAATAGGAATTTTAAAATGAACTAGATCGGAGTATCGACTATTAGATACTCGTTACTCCACCAAAGGCAGTGCTAGGGGATTGGATATTGATAGGCTTAACTAAGCTTAACATTTATCTCCACCCCTACTTCTTATAGCATGGAGTAACTAGTCTTTATAGTCTCAACTTAATATTATTACTAAAAGTAGGCTTACCTGGCCCCATGTAGATGTACTGGTACGACGTATAGGGTATGTATTCCAGCATCACAAACATGTCGGCCACCGCCAGCCACTTGAGGATATTGTTTATGGGCGTCTTGGCCATTTCCTTTCTGGTCAGGACCATTATGTTCAAGATGTTGGCTATTGTCCCAAAAATGCAAATCTAGGTGATTTAAAGAAACAAGAAGAATCCACATAAAATGCGACCTTTGTCGAATCGAAACTCTGAGCGCTCACATACTTTCGATTGAATGCACTCCCCTTGGACAACAAAGTGGATGAATATTTTATTTACTCAGCTCGTGAGCAGCAACTCAACTGTCGTGACCTTTCGTATTTGCATTTCTTAATATTGCTCGGGCAAGCACAAAATGGCACTACAGAAAACGATGTTTGCTTCAGAATTCCAATTTAAGGGGAAAACTATTCTTTTGCGAACGAATGAAAGCAATAAATCTACATTTTCAACTTTATTTCCTTTATTGTATTTCGTTTAAAAAGGAGGGCTTTAAACTAGGTTTGAGAAACGGCTTGTCTGCATTTTCCGAGCAGATTCTTATGACTGGCAATTATAATGAAAAAACTCATTAACGGCTCAACGCCTTAACTATATCTAATATAATTTGTATCCTTTTCAAAAAATCTCTGAATGCGCAACCCGGACAAAAACAAAAGACCGAGATTCCCAGCCTCTAATTTGATTTGTGATTTTGAGGTGAAGCTGAGCGCATGAAATAACTTTAATTCGAAAAAAGGACGAATACCCGGGACTTGGGCATGAGTTCAAAGGTAAGAAGTCCCTTACATTCATCAGCGGTCTGTCGGCGAAAGGCTCCCTGAAACTTGTCTTGGCTTCCCTGGCCCATCATTAGTCAACAGAGTCCTTTGTTTTGGCCACCTTTTAGGGCTTCGTGCTTGGGGCGATGTTCCTAATGCCTAATACTCACCATCAGCGAAACGTATCCATGGATGCTGTTGTAGGCCCGCAACCAGTTGTATATCTCCCCCTGGCAATAGCCCTGGCATTCATCCGCCTGTGCGGTCATGTTCTTCATCTGGAACTCCTGCCACAGCTTCACGAACTTCTCGATGTCGGTGCTGGTGAGATGGTGGTTCTTCAGCACCGTGTCGTTCAGAGGGGGCCGCGGAGTCAAATGGGCATGCCCCATTTGGCTGCCGGTGTCCTGCATCATTGCAGACCGATTACCTCCTGTCTCGTGGTGTATATACGGGCTAATTAGTAACTGAAACAAGAGTGGGATTTTTATTAGCAAGTGGAAAGTTGGTCCTTTAAGATCACAGTTTACAACTCTCGTCTTATTTATTTTCATTTAATTCCTAATGGATTTTCAAAGGACTTCTTGTCAGCGAAATGGGAAGTGTTTCTGCTTCTTCAGCTTTTATCTTGTTGACCCCAAGGTGCACAAAATGAATACTAGCAAACAATTTCAACATCTAATTTTCCTTTACATTGATATTATCTATGCCGTTTCTTCATTATGGGCACATGGTGTCGAAATTGCTACTGCAACTCCTCAAAACGATAAACAATTTTGAATGGCCAAAGTAGAGCTGCTCTGAGCTGAGCAAACCTGTCCAAATGTCCACCTGTGAATCAAAGCTACCTGGGCGTTGTAGGCAATTAATTGGCACCGCACTTGAACACAGAAGCAGCCCCATTAATACACATACTTTTCGAAAGAACTACACACTTTTTGTGTCTAAGCATATGGCAAAAAATGCTGACTAAGTGAGTAAAAAATAATTAGGGTAATAAGTTTATGATTTATAATTCATTACATTATAATCTTTGGAGTCTGTGGAATGTACATTCAGTAAACAATTTAATTTAGAAAAAAATGTGAATGGTAAGTGCTTGTTTGTCCGTTCGTCTGACTGTCCGTCCGTATGAACGTCGAGATCTCAGAAACTATGATAGCTAGAACATTGCAGACTCAAGTGACACCTACGCATATTTCATTCTTATGTTTGAATATCCTTTATTAATTTCTTGCAGTGCTTAAGTTATGTTGGCATATGACACTACCACCCCGGATCACTCAGTTGGCCGACCGAATCAAAGTCGACGTGTCCACACGTCGTCGAAGGTGTTGCATTTGGCTAATGGCGCGCACAAATCGAAGTCTGAATCTGAATACAAATCCTGTTCGCAACTCATTTCGCAACTTAAACGCTTTGCCGGACTTCGATCGACTGCACTGCCCCGTTCAATATGCATATTTAGGTAACTCAAAAATGTCCAATGTAGCTCCACTGAACCGCAACCAACTGCCAGTCAATCCAATGTCTGTCTGCCATTTGATGTTGATCGATTGGCCTTTCGCTTTCGTCAAACGCTAACTTCTGTTGCGTTGCGGGCAATTACTAGTTATTTCCACACATTCAATCAAAATGAAATTGGTCCCAAAAAACTCATTTCATTTCGACCATTTCAGTGTTCAGTCTACTCTACTGGAACCATCGTTCTGCAACTGCCGCTGCAATCAAAGGGACGTTTTAGGAGGCAATAATGATAGGTAACTAGGCAATTATTAGTTTCAGGGAGGCTCTGGTGAACCAAGCACCGACTATCGGATACTCGTTAGAATAGAATAGAAGATGGCACACTAGATTATAGTATAGATGGCGGTTACATTGCTTGTTCACCCCTCTCATTTACCATAGTAAACCTTGAAATCTTAACTTATTAAAGTTCTAATTGTTAGATGGACATGATCTAAGCATTGCTTAAAGTTTAGAAACTTCCTTTGTCCCTGCCACTGCGTCCTATTCACAAAGCTCGTGGCCTTGAGCAACATGTCTGAACAGGTGGCGCACCCACAAAGGATACGCCCAAGCTCCCACAAAGGACGAAAAAATTAACGCCACCAACTGACAGCTGCAGATAAACAGCAGTAGTACTCCAGAACGTCCTTCGCCGCTCTCGTTCCTCATTTTGCGCCATTTGCGGGGCCGTTAATTAACATTTCGCTAGTCAGATATGTAAGTGCTTCTACACTCAAAAAAATGTATAATGGAATCAATCAAATAGTAACTCAAAATAAAGCACTGATGTATCAGTAAGAAGTTGGATCTAACTCCGTGCTTATTTTAGTAAGTAAACAAAGTGTCAATTATAATAAAATTATACAGTGGTTGCTAATATTCAAGTAATTGTTAAGAAAATGCTATTCCCTAATCTTCATCAAGAGATACAACTTTCATAAACTGAATATATTTTTAAAACTCAAATGGATTTAGCAGATTGGGAGAGTGATTGTTTCGAGTGTTCACAGCTGTAAAAGTTCGTTTTCTCATTTTTTATTGCCACATTTCCGGCGGAAGTATTAGATAAAGCGAGGGAGAGAAAGAGAGAGATAGAAGGACCCTTATCAGATACAGTTCAGGCCATATAAACCCCGCTGGGCCAATTGCCTCAACGATCCCCAGCTTAGCTCCCCGCCACTTCTGGCCCAGCAGAGAGCCCAATTATTGAGGTCGTTAAGTGCTACTACCACTAACTGCCACTAAAGCGCTCCATATCACTGGGAATCTAGCAAAGCCTTACATTTAACTATAACTTAAAGTGTCATTTTCAATCAGCCCAGACCAGCGGTGTCAATCATTTGTTGCTGTCGCCGGCAGGCAAATGCGAAATGGTTCTCAGTTATGTCAATGCTGCTGTTGAAGGCATAATGAAATGCGTGCCCAGGGCAAACTTACTTAATCCATTGCTTGGCAGTCTTATTTGCACAGCCTTGTCCTGATTTACTGGATTCCAGACAGGACAAATACCCACTTGTTTGAATACGCCCCATTATTCATGCTCAAACATACATGCATTGATTTTCTGCTAAATTCAGAGATATTGTACCTACAAGTTGGCAAAATGTAGTTCTTTTTCCCGCTTTGAATGCCATTAACAGGAAAACTGATCCTTTCCATTGCATTTTTAAAAACTAATGCAAATTTCCAATTGATTGTAGTGTTTAGCGAAGCATGGAGTGTTCATAACTCAGGCAGATATTCAGGCACATCGACAATTGCTGACAAGTGGCTGCCAGATAGAAATTATTGTTATTAATGGCTTTGGCATTTAGTACTAGAGATGAACACATTGGCCACAGCAGCGGCTAATAAATTGAGGCGCCTATGGCCATTGGCACTCAAAGTGAGTACTCCAAATAATTTGCTGAATTAAAAAACAATTTATGTGGACTGGCTGTGGCGTTCCGTCGGATACTCAGATACATTCGGCCCCACTCGGATACGCAAAAGCACAAGCACACACATCTATCTATCTATCTATGTATCTATCTATCTGCAAGTGTGTTTCTTGAGTCGCTCGGCTTGTTTGTGCAATTTTGGCTTGATGTGGGCATATTTTTCTCGATGCGTGTCTTGTGCGAATTTTACTTTATTTTTGGGCCTAAATAGTTTTCGCCTAATGAGTGCGTTTGACTTAGTTTTGAGTGAGTTTCTAACAATCCGAATGGTATAAATAACCAGGTTCTGGCTGCCAGCGTCGTTAGTTCAATTAAAGCCAGTGGTGTGCGAACAGTTTCCAGTCGAGTTTCACTTACATCCCAAATAGACCAGCAACATGAAGTTCACTGTAAGCTTTGCCACAGCTGAGAATATATTTCAAAGAATAATATTCCCTCAAGAATGTGTAATAATCCTTTACTATTTCCCACTCATCCTCGTCAACTACCGATGAATATTGCTTGGAAACGACGCAGCTGCTCCTGCTCATCGCCAGCCTGGCCTGCATCCTGGCCGCACCTGCTCCCGCCGCCGAGGAGCAGCAGGAGTCCTCCGTGAAGGCCAAGCGCGGCTTGTCTTTGGGGCTGGGCTACCACGCCCCCCTGGTCACGCACTCGCACTACATCGCCGCCCCCACGGTGGTGCACCATGCCCCAATCATATCGCATGCCCCACTCATATCGCACGCCCCCCTCATCTCCCACGCCCCGCTGATTGCCCACCATCCAGTGTCTTCGCTCTCCTACCACCTGCCCACCTACCACTCCATCCACCACTTCTAATCAGGCGCGCACGTGAGCCGGAGGATCAATTAGACACCATTGTAGTGCAACAGCGTTCCCGAAACCCGAAACCCGAAACATTCGCACGTGCATCCGATTTGCTGCCCAAAAAAGTTCCCCCTTGCTTTGTAAATAAACGTTGAAGTGAAACCGTGTCTTAATTCCACTTAAAATGTTTTCAATTTAGCCTTAAAACCACTCTGCACTCAACACATTTTTACTTTGTCAGTAGGCTTAGATGAATAACGTAGTTCATTGGTTTGGAGATTGAAGTTGTGTTTCAAAACGTTGCAAGTTGGTTTTCCCCGAGCCCAGAGTAAAACTTGGATTGAAAACTTTCTGAAAAATCCGATCAGAAGTGCAAGTTGTGGATAGCCACACTTAGTTTTCCGAATACATGTCGCAAGTCGACACCAGGACCCCCCAGCTTGGGGCAGAAGTAATCCCCAGTAGTTAAACACTTCTAGTTACGCACCACCAGCGAAATTATAAACATTAGACGGCCACATTATGGCCAAGATTGCAGAACTGCAGTGGGTTGCGCTCTAGAATGGCACTAAGTGCTGCCATTTTGCAGGCAACAGCTCTGGGATCCAATTAAAAGGGGTTCAAAGGAAGGCATTGTGGGTCACTAAGCGCATTCCATGTAAGTTACGACGCACTTATTCCGCACATAGTGAATATTTTAAGAGAGAATCTTACATGTTTGAAATATTTATGATGCAATGCTGTCCTTAGAAGCGGAGATGAGCTTAGGGTTTAAATCAATAACTTCCAATTTGCCATTAATCGAACTTTTTATTTTGCCTTTTCGCTTACTTACTTAGCTTGAGAAGTTTACATGTATTCAAAACTTCCACTAAAGTTATTTTGTATTTATTACAAATGTGATTTATTTGCACTGAATTCTTCCTACAGCTAGAGAAACTTAAAATCGTCCATTAGAAATGTTTGAAATGAAATCCGCAAACCGTCGACCGCCGACCGCAAACCGCCGCACCTCGACTTTAGTCCGAGAAGCTGTCGCTCCAGTAGGTGGTGGTTGGGGGGGCTACCGCCTTGAAAAGATCCCGTCCTTCGCCGGGACGGCGTTTGCTGCTGTTGTTGCCGTGATGGCTCATGCGCTCCTCCTTGCTGCGCGGCTCCTGCTTGATGCGCGTCTGCTCATCCTTGATGCGAACGGTCTCCTCCTTGTGCCGCTGACAGCCGACGGCCTGGTGGCGCTGCAGTCGCTGCTGGGTGAGGAAGGTCCGCTGGCAGCGCTTGCACTCGTAAATGAAGCCGTGCTCGTCGTGACGCTGGGCCATATGGTGCTTCAGTTCCGCGCGCAGCCGGAATATCTTGGGACACAGCTCGCAGCGGAAGTGGGCGCGCTCCTGCTCGTGCCGCTGCATGTGCGTCTTGTAGGCCCACTCCACCTTGAACTTCTTGCCGCAGATGGGGCAGGCATGCTCTATTCTTTCGTGAGTCTTGCGGTGAAGCACATAGGATTGTTTGCGCGAGAACGTCAAGTCGCAGTTGGGACACTCGAATGGGCCCACTGAAGCCGTCGACGAGGTCTGGTACTTCCTCTTCTGGGCGCTTGAAGGCTCCCCCCCATCGCTGTCCGTGCCTCTCTTGAGCGGTTTTTTCCGAGGACGCCCGCGTGGCCCGGGCTTCTTTTTCTCCTTCTCACTGGCATCGGAGTCGGCAGAGTCGCTGTCTGCACTTGTGGTTCCGGCCACATCGGATACCTTGAACTCATCGTCGAGCTCGTCCTCATCCTCGCTGGAATCGGTGACAGGTGCGTCTATGACCACATAGCCGCGTGGTCTTCGCACTTTATTCTTGCTTCTGGACAAGCGCTTGCGCAGCTCCTGGTCCGTGGTCTCCAGCTGCTTCCGCAGCTGTATGGCAATAGTAAGGCTGCCCATGCACTTGGTGCATATGAATTGCGGCATAAAGTCCTTGGGCAAAATCGAGACATTAGGACAGATGACCAGCAGCATGTCCGCGGGCGTGGCATCGATTTGCTTCTTGAACAGGCAGACCAGCTCCTCCTTGCTGGTGCACACGCGACACTGGTTCTCGTCCACGGGCTCCTCCTTCTTGCGCTCCCTTACGGGCACGTCGGCCAGATCGCCGGGCTCATCGCCAGTGATTAGTTCACCCTCTGCATCGGTGCCGGTCTCGAACTCCTGGTCGATTTCCTCGACTTCTTCGGTGGGCTCCTCCTCCTCATCGATGGCGTCCTCGTCCTCTTCAATGGCCTCGTCGCCTTCCTCGGTGCCATCCTCCTCTTCCAGCTTCTCTGCTTCGTCTTCGTCATCTGCATCGGCCTCGTCGCCATCCTTTTCGCCTTCGCCCTCGTCGTTCTCATCCAACTTATTATCTCCTTGCAAATGAGTGGCTTCCTTCTCCTTGTCGGTGTCTTTTTCACCTGCCTTTTCCTTGGAAACATTATCTTTAGCTGCAGCTTCTTGCAAATCCTGCTTATTGCTCGCTTCCTGGCAACCCTCAGTGGCTTTCTCCGGTTGCGGTGCCTCGGTTTCCTCCTCCTGCGGCATCTCGCCATCCAGATACTCCGCCTCGCCCATCTCCGCGTCCCCATCCGCCGTTGCACCGGCATCGTCCTGGAAAATAAATAAGAATACACAAACATACACATATATATGAGTTTCGCTGGCATTTCAGGGTCTTTTGAGCCGGGCACACCTCGAGGTAATCCATAAGCTGTCCCACGGTTCCGGAGACGCCATCGTCGGCGGCACCCACCGACTTGGCCGCCAAATCCTGCCGCGGTTGCGGTTGCTCTGGGTGCTCGGCGCGCTCCTGGGGATTTGCGCGCTGCTCTCCGTTGGTTTCCGCCAGGGGCGTTATGTCGGCTTCCATTTTCGCAGTACTTTCCTTACTTCCAGAGAGAAATGTTTGCAAGTGGAGGGGGGAGTCTTCTTTTTTTGGCGGGGCACCGGCGACTATGTCGTTTTTCACTTTTCCGCTGCGATTTCTGGGCGCGCACTTGATTTTCGGCTAGTGTTCCACTTTCGTTGCACAAATTCACATTCCTCGCACTTTTCTATACAATACTCGGGCGGAAAATGCAATTCGAGTTGCAGTTTTTTCACAGCGTTACAATTTTTTTACTTGCAGCCATATTGGATAAGTATAGGTACACAGCTGTTTGTCATCGGCAATCGATAGTTGTGCGCATGCCCGCTGGCAATCGATAACGTGCGCAGGGTTGCACGGCGGGCGCGTAATTTGAAAAGTAAAGGAAAGTCGTTATTCAAGGAGTGCTCGCAAATAACCAGTTTAGAAACCCAAAACGGAAGTGTAAAACAATAAAAGCGAAATAAAGTTTAAGAGAAAGCGCCAAATGCGCCATTTCCCTTTTCTAAAGAGAACCCTACGCGCGTGTTTGCAATAAAAGTGGGCACAAAACATAGGCCACCCCCTTAAAACGCCTTAAAAGCAGCCGCTTGAAACAAAAAGCATGTCGTCTTGACTTTGCAACACGGCGAAATAAAAATTACGTGATTTGCATAATTTTTCACCCGCTGCTGTGCGCATTAATTTGAGTAATGCCTCCTACATTTCAGCATCACATTCAGCACCATGCAACACTTTGCTTTTCCTTTTGCCGCAGCACTTAATCTGGCTTTTAGAATTCCATACCTGAAACCAAACGTCCGCAAAAGCCCCGTATTACTTGAGTTTACATTTCCATTTCAATCAATTCGCAGCACAAAGAATGCAAATAAGCAAACACATTTCAATAAAGTGGCCGGTCAATAGGGAATACAAAGGCACAATATTTGTTTCAATTATGTCCTGTGGCCGCCATGAAAAATACCCGCGAAAGTGGCCGAACTTTCCGAATGACAGAATCCATTAACGCAGACACTACACTGCACAAAAAGGTTGCAATAACTAGATTTACTGCTACGAAAATGGGATGGATTGGGTAATAAAAACCAAACTAACTAATAAAGTAAATCTTTAAATATTTAAATATTTGTTCTGGCAGTAAGTAATAATAAATAAACGCTACGCCTGTAAAATGGTGGGAATTGTAACCAAATCCCTTGATCCCGCTTTTAGAATCTTGAGGCATAGTGCTTTTTTTATGTTGCACGAAATCACCCTTTCAAGATGGAATTCCCTGGGGCTGAAGATACATATGTGAGTATGCTACAATGATTTCTCCATGTACATATGTACGTATATGCCCACAAGGAAGTACATACATATGTGTTTGTCTGCGACGTAATGCTGTTGCTCTTCGGCATGATTTACGTCGACAATTATCGCAACAAGCCGTGCTCCGGGATCTACTTGACATTAACATCGTTTTACCGGCTAGGACCTTGCACCTCCTGGTCCTTTCCACGTCCTCAAACTGCCAACGCCACTCGGCCGAATCGCTTATGTTGCCGGATGATGACAAGGACAGGGATGCTAAGGGGACTTCTAGGAAATCCTAGGAAAGAGATAAATTTAGCGGCCAGCAGTCTGTGGCAGTGATAAAAAAGCACGGCCATGTCAGCACAACACAATCCAACTCCCGGCGGCGTCACACAGTGATTAATTATGCATGAAAGACAAACAAGCAGCATATGCTCCTTGGCAAGGCTTATGCCTACACACAAACATACATATATGTTCCTGAACCCATCAAGGATTTGAGCCCACTAGCGCCCACCTACGCACATTAAAATGCACATTAAATAATAAACAAATAAAAAATATATTCCAATTGCGGCAATAAGCATGACAAACTCATTACAAAGCGCATTTGGGATCATATTTAAACATTTAATTATGTGTTGAGTGCTTTTAAGCAGCCGTATTTCTTTCACCTGTTACACGGCAATTGCAAAAGGCTGTCGCCAGCACAACCAATGTTGTTACCTAATAAAAAGGCAATCATTCCATTCTAATTAAATATTTAAAGAATTAAATATGTATTTACGTGACATGGGTGCCACATATCCTCGAACGATTGCCTTTGTAAACAACTATCCCTCAGCAAAGGGAATGATTTCTGAAGATCCAATCGTGCCATTTGATGTTTTGCACAGCTTAATTTAATGAGTGGCCCCTTCTTCAGTTTCCCCACCGCCAAGCAGATGCTTTCAATTTTTTCATCTACGCTAACAACCTGTAGTCAGCACTCGAATGGCGAAGCAAAGGTAATTAAAATAAGTCGTTTATTTAGGGCAAATATTAGACTACACTTCAATTGGCATCCCCATGAAAACACGTGTGTATATGTACATATAAGTGAAGACCCCCAATTACATACATATGTACAGGCACCGAGTGGAAAGTTTATTAACTGATGGGACAGCAGGGGGAGGAGGGAAACTTTGAACATCAAAATTAACTTTTCCACAATGGGATTTCCACCTGGCAGCTGAGAGGCAGCCGATCCATCAATATAAGCACGTATCTGACATGCCAGTAATCTAATTTGCACACGCACATCGAATTGTGCACACACACAAATACAGATATTATATATGAGTAAATATATAAGCTTTAAAAGTAAGCTTTAATTCGAAAGGAGTTTCTTGCTCTTGCCAGAAACCCAATAATGTTGCATCAACTTCGATGCAGTGTACTCGTATCGCAATCGGTTGCATGCGTTGGTGCCCAATGAAAGAGGTTTAATTTTCTTGGCAGTTAAAAGCTGACGTGGAACGGAAAAGCTACGGCGAATTAATTACGCAAAAGTGGATTTCCTAATTAGGTTATCATGGCAACGTACTAGCCGAGGAATTCAGTGCGCACATGAAATTGGGGTGTCGCTCGGTTTCTATGGCCGAGAAGAATTATTTTGTTTAACGAATTTGCGAGCGAGCTGCACGCTAATGGCTCTCATAATTAATAATACATTTATCTCATTGTGATGCTGCAGATTACATGGCTGTCGTGTTCACATTTTCACACCAACGCTCGGGAGTTTGGCCTAATCCGTTCGCATATTACGCATACGCAGCGTGTGGCGCCTTGGGAAATGCAAACAATGTGGATTTATAAGCGGGTGTGCCATCAGTGTAGCCATCACTTCTGGGCAGCAGCATTCGTAGATCCCGTGGGAGGAAGTCCATGAAGAAAAATACTTATTTATTAACATATAATTTAAAATGGCCGGAGGGGCTGCGTGTTTACGCTGAGCACTTATCCATTTTCACTTGCTTTTCCCGCTTTTCTCGCTCTTCTAGCTTTTCTCGATTTCCCCAGTATCGAGCAGACGAAGCTAATATGTTAATATACAGCCATGAATAGGGAGTCTGATTTGCGCACGACCCAAATGAAGCGCCTAGAAGTGCAGATAAAATCGCGCAAATACACAAAAAATATAAATATGAATACGCCTAAGTAGCGGCTCAGCCTTGTTATTATTAATATGAACTGGCACTCGCACTCGTTCGATGCCATAGATCACGATTATTTGCGGGTCGGACAGGCCAATAAATAGGGCGATAAGAGGCTTTACGGGTGCCTCATTAGCCGCCACCCATACAACACCCTTACACCCATACAAACCCCATACAAAAGGTACACATTTCCGTGAACAATTGGCAATTGGCCTCCATTTCCTGCGGCCAAACACGGATTTATCAGACAACATGTGTATCTAGAAACGCTCCTTTGACAGTCTTGTTGTCGGAAGGACACGTGTGCTCCCTAACATTATACGTCTGTTTTAGGCGATACACGTCTTCAACTGATTGCCGAAGTTTGAGGATAAGGCACAATTTCACCTCCTCTCGCTGTTAAAATTCAAATCCAATCAATTTCCATAGACATTGGCGGCGCGTCTGCCCAAAGAATTTTGCATACAATTCGCGGCAATTTATTTTTTGTTAATTTGCCGCCATGCTAAGAAGGAATTCCCAAGCTCAAGTAATTTATGAAACGAACAGAATACCGACCAATTTTACTTTCGATTGGCCTGCGTCCAAGCGGCAAATTAGGCGAACCAAACCGGTTTGTTTGTATAAATCAACACCTAAAAGCCGCTGCCAAATGATTTCAACTGCCAAATGATTGCAAACGACAAATAACCAAACGATTCTCATATTTGTCTCTTTCATGTGGCCGGCATATTTGGCAGGCAGTTGGAAAAGCCCAAGCCATCTGAGGCACAACAAATAGAATAAAAGATCACAAAGCAAAACATAAACAGAGATTTTTAGCCGCACATTCGTACAATGAACTGTCATATGCAAAATGTTTTCGTTACGGCCAAAATATTCAGAAAGAGCGCGTCAAATTCTACTTCTACTCTTGTGTATGGAACATTCAATACCTATTATTTGAATAAGAACAGAAAACGATTTATTTTGATTGTTGTGTAAAATAACATGTTTACGTAGTTAAAGCTAGGAAATGTTTAATAATTTCAATGGTATTCTTACAATCTATTTATGGACGATAAAGTAGCCAAAGTGGAACACCATGAACGTCATATCTTTTAATTTGATTAAGCCCCCTTATAGAAATTCAAAATTTTAAGTTCATAAGCGCAACCTTTAGCCGCACTATTAGCATTCAAAAAGATTATACATTTGCATTAACTGTTTGAAAAGTATTTTGCATTGTTATGCTTTCCTGCAAGGTGTTCAGAATTCCCGACTCAAATCGTTTGTTCTTTCCGAAACTTGTTTTCCGTCTTCGAGTGCGGACATTCCCCGGATTAAGTATCGCCAGAGAAATTCGTTGGCAGCCAAGTCAAAACAAGAAATCCAATTTCCAAACAGCTGCTTCAAAACAAGAAGCTCGTCTAAAAATCGCGATGCTGGCTTTCTTTCATCCCGGTTTCGGCGAGTATAAATAGCTGCGACCGCAGCTATTTCAATTAGATTACCATCCAACCTCCAGAATACCAAACCAAAGCACCAGAATGTCGAGAATCCTTGTCGCCGCCTTCGCCTTCGTTGCCATCTGCCTGATCCTTGTCAGCGCCGCCCCCGCTCCCGCCCCGCCCACTCAGATCCTGGACGCCCGGACGGCCATCGAGAAGATAATCGGTGAGTTGGGCCAATAGTTTCCGTGAACTGTAACCGGACTAACCCCGTGCTTTCCGTGTTTTTTCAGCCGCATACAACCGGATTCCGGGTCCCTCAGTGGTTCACCCCTGGGAGGTGGCCACCTTGGTTGACCCCAACACCTTTGTGGCCCACTTCTGAAGTCCCGGCAACAGCAACTCTACTTGACTACCTTAACTAACTAAATGCCCAAATAAATGCCATACGAAACATAAGTTAAACGAAAACCATATTCTTTGATTTAAATTCTGGTTATTTTTTAAGCTGGCTTTCGAGGAGTTCCTTTGCATATGCCACATCAAATTTCAGTCCAATTAAACAACATCTTTGTTGGTTGAACGAAACAGAATACTTTCCCTAACAAAGTTTTTGCTTGGCAAGGTTTCTAATGCGATCATAAGTTTAGCAGTAAGTTTTTTCATTAAGAAGAAAAATGCAACAGGAATACGGTCAAATGAACTTTTGTTAAGCTTTAAAGTGTTTCTCTATCTTATAAACTCTTTAATGGTCTTTTAAGTATTTGAATCAACATAACTGAGCTACCGACTAAAGGTGAATTTTGCTGATGGAGTTTCGAGTTATGTAAGATTTCCTATTAACATCAAGTAAGCTTGATTCGACTTCTTGAAGCAGAAACCATTATAAATTTAATATATATATTCTTGATCCTGACACAAGGCGAGTGGATCTGCTCATTTCCATTTGTCCGTTCGTCTGTCCGTTCGTCTGTCCGCTTGTATGTCCGTTCGTCTGTCCGTCCGTATGAACGTCGATATCTCGGAAAGTAAAAAAGCTATACATTTTAAATTTGCGATATCTATTCTATGTGTCACTTCCACCAGATGAACATCGGGTATCTGATATTCGAGGAACTCGACACAGCGTTCTCTCTTGTTTGTTTTAGTTTCGGTCGGAAGGGGACTTCCGTCTCGAAGTGCACAAAAGTTTGCCGCATTTTTGGTGGCAGATGCAGAGCTTAACTAAAGTTGAGTAACTCAACTAAAGTAAAGTCTCTTTAGCCCTGCGACTTATCGTGTTGCAGAAGTTTTTTGGTCATTCGCCTTTTCCCCGCAATTGGCTACAAGGACAATTTGATAACAAGTGGATTACCAAGTCATAGGACAAAGTTATCGCTCCCAGCTGAATCTCATTCCGCTGCACAAGATGCCTCTGATGCCGCAGATGCCCCAGATGCCAAAGATGCCCAAGTGTTTGCTCAGCCCTCGATTCGGGGAAAAAATGCTTCTGTTCTCGGTGGAGCACTTGGGCGAGATGCAATATTGTTATCTGGCGATAGGCCCCACCATCGATCCGCGGGCTTAAAGTCAATGCCAATGTCAATGTCAGCGGCAAGGTTAAAGCCCTGCTGATATTACATATTTGCGTAGCCTCGTCGTAAATGCATTTCAGATAACTGCACCGGGGAAATGAAAATCGTCCTAGCCCGGAACACTCCAAACCTAGCCAAGTGAAATAAATTGCCGGTCCGGGTCGTAAAAGCGTGCTCATATCGTTGGATATGGACCGTGCTTATCCCACACGCTACCGCACTTTTTTTTATCGCCCACACGTTTGACGTAAGCGAATGAATAATTCCGAGGACTTTAACCAAGGAAATCGTGGCCTAAACTTAGGGGAGCCAAATCAAGCCAAATTTAAGGCATCTGCCTCAATAAATCGTCGAGTGACAACTTTCACGCTCAACACATTTGGTCCATTTAGCTGCAAAGCTTTGATATTCCCAAATAAAAGTTGAAGACGCAAATTAATAGTTATAAAGACTTTGGTCTTAGTTCAAGGCTCGTTAGCCGAAGTCAAAAATGGGATAAGGGTTGTTGTGCCATCGAGAATCTCCGCAGGAATAAATTAAAGCGCTTACCATTAGGTGCAGTAATCAATTATACCAGAAAGGGATTAATTTTGCATTTCAGAGGGTCAAAGGATATAAAAGCGATTATAGCTTTTGCCGATTTCTAAGCGGTGGTATTGGCATTTTCTTATTTAGTGCCAAACAAAAATTAAACGCCAAACAAAATCAAATGTTAATCTAAAATTTATTATATTGCAGTATGCAATAACTAATTATCCCAGAAAGGGATTTATTTCGCAATTCAGAAAGTCAAAGTACAAGCCATTTCTAAGCGGTAATTTAGGCACATTATTATATTTATTATTGCCGAAACAAAAACAAAATGCCATACAAAATCAAATGTTAATTTAAAATTAACATATGATAAAAAAATTTATCATATAGCAGCATGCAATAATTAATTATACCAGAAAGGGATTTTAGCTTGTGGCCCTTTCTAAGCGGTGGTATTGACATTTTGTTATATTTATTATTTCCAAACAAATATTGAATGCCTCACAAAAATAAACATGTATTTAAAATGCATTATATCGCTTTATGCTCAATTTGCACCTAGCTACAGTAGGGGTATGCATATAAATTCCTATAATATTTACTTATTCTATTAAGGAAATGCATACTATATTAGCAACAAAAAAAATAAAAATGTTTCTAATATTAAACATTGTATTCTATACATACATATATGCTTTAGTCAGCATCTTCATAAAATCCATCATGGATCAAAGCTACATACATATTGAGCAACAAAGTAAGCGATGAAAAATACAACACTTAATCATGAAATACTAACATTTAACAAATGAAATAGTGGCTTAAAAAATATTTCTATTTTTGAAAGACAATTGTTTCAACCATATGCAAAATGCCATTCATATAATGCTCACCTAGAAAGCAAGACAAACAAAAACACACTAGATTATATGTTTTGATTTGAGTAAAGTTTCCCACAGCAGTTTAGTATAACTTATATTTAATAAGATACCCGCAACTCAACAATTTCGATAGAAATTGGCAAGTAACATGAAAATCTAAAACAAGAACATCACAGAAGTGTGGTCGTGACAGCTTTTTGTGGTCTGAGCTGTTTGCAACACAAATAATAGAACACAAACAAAACCAAACATTGTTCAAAAGTGTGTTCGTGACAGTTTTTGGTGCAAGCGCTACAATCAATAGTCTTATCAAGAAAGGTGCATGCACCTTATAGGGGTTTTCAACGAACTTTTTAATCTAACAGTAAATATTTCCATGTTTTTAGTTTGCAAGCATGCCACATCGGCTTTCTTTGCTGTACCACAAAATTGAAAAGGCATTGTTCCCTTTTAACGAATTTTTAGGATGAACTATGAGTATATTCTGCACGGAGCAGAAATCAAAGAAGTTCAAGATTAAATTTATTCCAAACCAATGCTAAAAAAGTTTTCTAACACATAATGTAATATAATATCTTCGGTTTGATTTTCATCTAGTAAATGAAAAAACAAATTCCAGAATTATATAATTTTATTAGATTTGAGGGTTCGAATTTAGATTTTATAATAGCAGTTGTGTAGCCACCACTCGTAGAGTAAACCGGTTTGAAAGGCTTGGCATGGTCAATAACGCCATTGTCACAAGATTACTGAATATGTAGGTAACTATGTTTATGATTAAACATCAATACTTCGGACTGGAAATTTGGATATGCAGATTCTATCATCAGTTCCAAAGTGATTAGCAACTTATTGAATAGTCTTTACACGCAGCTGGTGCACCACATATAATATAATATAATATAATATATGAATAAGCGCCTGACTAGGCAAACTACGTACAGTAGCATAGCTCTTGGGCAAGGCATAACTTTTTTAATTACAAATACATGTGGTTTGCTGTGTGTCCAGATTCACTTTGATATATATTGAAAGTTGGATACGTCTCTAATACAACCGCAGCACTAATTATTCCTTAATTGGTAGATAGTTTCTAGTTCCGCCTCGCCGGCTTTATTGGCAGACCCTAGCAATTAATTTGTTTGCGTGGTCGCCTAGGTTTTTTATGTCCCTGACAATGGCATTTTACGAGCTCTTTTACGACTGCCTCGAAGCCAGCATCTCGGACAGCTGTTGAGCTGCCAAAACAAAGTTTATCTCGATCAGGAATTCCCAGTGGAATGCAGAAAACTGGGTGGCAAACTCAACGAAGCCAGACCCAATCAATTGACGAAGACGGAGAAAGATTTCTAGCATGAGCCAGTCGCATAAATTTGTTAACCGCTTTTAAACTACACCGATTCGCATCGATTTGCATTGCAAATTAGGCCTCCCCCCCCAGGCCCCTTGGCACCAAAACCCAGTCCGTATAGTCCGTATAAATAGTCCGTGACTTACCTGGCATCATCCAAGCCACTCCTAATCTCGCCCACCATCTAACCGAACGGCTTTAATTATGCAAATAAATGGCGCCACGAGAAGCTGCTAAAATAAGGAGACAAATAAACAAATAACATTTTTAGAAATCTGATTAATATCAATTTCGGACGACAAGTTAATAAAATTAAGTGAAGGCCTTGTCAAAGGAACGCTCGACCCAAGAATACCTACTAAAGGCATTTCAGCAAGGGTCTGTATTAAATTAAAAAAAAACATCTGCGCAGTCAATTATTCTTATTAAAGGAAACCTTTTCTCAATTAAGCCTGAAGTTCGTTGAAGCAACAGCGACATATGTATTTGAAATACATTAGGGTATACCCATCTGATATCCGAGCTGGGGATGCACGTGCCTTCACTCAAATTCAATCCATATGGTGGGATATCAATTACCGTCAGACATTTACCATCAGTCAATGACTCCGTTTGCTTTTCCAACAGGTTTACTGGGACTTTGCACACAGACACGTTATCGATATTGTTAGCCGGATGGCAAATTTAAACAATAAAGCCAAAATAATATGTTGGCATTACTTTGTGCTGTTTGCTTATGGAATATGCGATTATTCCTTAACGTGGAATCCATTAAGTAGTTATATGGTTGTTTGCAGATTGAATGTAAAGCAAACATGTCGGATAATTGTATTATTTAATTTGCAAACGAGCTTAATGCGAATCCCACATAAAATATTAATCACGCATTTATGCAATAAAGGCTGTGACATACAAATGTCTGAAAGTCAATGAGCGGAAAAAGGGCCCCGAAATGTATGCTACATAAATGGGTTTGCATAAAATCCTTTCGCACCATCACACGCATTTAAAGGTTTAATCAACCCTATACACAGGCTGGCGGCCAAATGTTTTTTTCTGGATTAGCAGGTGATAAGGTGTACGAGTATCGAATAAGTAAAATTGAAGCAAACTTTTGTTCGTCCTGGATAATGGAAAAGTTGGTGGAAAGCTCTTAAGGTAAGCAGATTGGCAGGCATGTGCGTGTATTGATGGGCATAACGAGTCCCCCTGCGAGAGATGAGGAAAGATGCTTTGGCTGAGGACACGCAACGTTAACCTCGATGATGGGTGACAGTTTTCCGGCAATTCAGGCGCATCTCGGCCGAAATATGCCTGCGTGGGCATTGCCATCAAAATTGATGGCTCACGGAGCCCAGTAACTTATAACCATAAACGAAACTGATGCCTACTCGACAATGAGTCCTTTGTTCGTCGGCGCAACGACCGTAAAGGACCGGCTAATAAAGGCAAAATCAAATAACAATCATTGCAATTACACTAGGGACATGTACCGAGCAACATAAACCAGAGCTGAACCGACCTGAACCCGTCTGAAAATGTCGAGCCAACAGTATTAGCTTAAGTCGAAGGCACTCTCGATTCATTTGGAAATCCAAGGAACGGCAACTGTTGCCTGGGTCAAGGAACTGTGAGTGAATTTTTATTAAATTCCATATGATTCGGGCTGGGTTGGATGACTTGTCTGCCAAATTTCTTGTAGTCTACTCTTGTATCCCCACGATTTGCATACGATGTAATCCCCTGCCAAAGTCAAGGCACAGTTGCACGAATTGTGAATAATTTAAATTAATTCAAAACAAATAAGTAAGTTTTCATTATAAATTGAGGTAGAACACTTTCCATGTCTTGAAATTGGTTTTTTTTTACCATTTGAGTTTCAACGACTGTCAGATACCCGTAATTTCCACTCCCCACGCCGAAGATTGCATATATTTAATCCCCCGCCGAAGTCATGGCACAGTTGAAAATGCTGTGTGATCGAAACGAATAAGTCAGTTTTCATTATAAATTGAGGTAAATTTCCACTCCCCACGCCGAAGATTGCATATAAGTTCCACTTGAGTCGGTAAAATAAATGCTGTCAACTTTCTGAAGTCGAAATCGATTAATTTGTTAATTAAAATGAATTATATAATATAATCCCATTTGGACTTTTGCAGGACTTTTAAACGTGTAGGTTCAATGCAGATTTCCTCGCTATGGGTGTTTCTGAGCTTTCGAGTAGTCGTGGTATACACGATATTTTCGTATATTTTCAGGTATATAGGTATTAGCATAATCAATACCATATATTTTAAAAATTAAATTTGCTTTTGTTTATCAGCGATAGATAGTGTGTGGAAAATACGCACATCGTTGCCGTAACTAGAATCTGCGATATTTGCTTTTATACGGACGGACAGATATACGGACAAATATATTTGACAGATCATTTAAAAGGAAATGGTTCCTTTAAGCTGTTACCTTTTAACAACTCTGGTCTACCCTTTTACTGTACGACTAACACGTGTATACCTCAGCTTCTTTCCCTCTAGTCTTACCCATAAATTATTAAACTCCTTAAGCATAACGAATTTCCACGTAACATTTTCGACATCATTACTGATACGGACATTTGTGGTTGTCATTGTAAGTAATCGTTGTCATTGTTGAAATAAATAAATGATGAACACACGTTATATAATGAGATGCCTTCGAATTATGCTTAGATCATAAGAAGCTGACAAGGATTGAAGTCTCAACTTAAAGCGCATTTAAAGCCGCGAACTGAGAGGGATATCGCAGAGATACTGCAAGCGAAAAGGGCGTTTCTTTTTGAAATCAACCAGTTCAATGCTGTTTGTTCTGACTTTATTTCAGCAATAAAGGCAGACGCGAAATGGTCTATCATAAATCAAATGAGCTTCCCTTTTATGGAGGGTCGCTAAAACAGTGGGATTCGACATCCTGGCGACACCTGTCAAAGAACGTGTTCGTCCATCCTGGACACCAATTAATCATAAGAGTATATATCCTATGTACATATACACATAGATATACCTGATATATAAAGCTTATGGGAGTGTCCACTCGATTGAACAGAAATTTTCCAAGGAGCGTCCGTTCTGTTTACGCTTTTCATAATCTATTTGACAGCAATCTGGAAAATAGCGTTGCAGGTCGTTCAGGAGCAGCTTGGGTTACTTGTGCAACCCGAGAGTATTAATACTTTCAGATATCCTGGTGGTCACCAATTGAAACCACCAACATTTATTGCGCAACTCGCTCGCAACTCGACAGCAGAGTAGTAGATAAATCAGATACGCCCATTTCTTGGTCAACCCACGGCATTTGGCGGTTTTTGTTTCTGGCACATGACAGCCGAGTTATGGCTGTGCGCAATTCAGATTTATGTTTGATTACATAAGCATCTTGGCCATTGCTTCTGTTCATCTATAACCTTTTCCTTCACTTTACTCCTCGCCGCATTCTGCGAAAAGTAATTTAAATGGCGACGCCACGCTCAAAGTGATTTAGCTCCTGTGAATTGCTCATCTTGTCAATTCGAGTTGCGGGCTAAATGCTTTTATTGGTTTTTACACTTTGACAGATTAAAATGCTGATTTGCATTTGCTGATTAATGTTGCCGATCGAAAGTAACCCTCTACGCAGCGCAGTTCAAACGCTCTCTTAAGTTTATTTGATTTATTTCCCCAGCCAGGTGGGACACAGGAAAAACACCTTTAAGATTCAGTGCGGAAGTTGAATTTGAATTTTTCTCAGCTGAAAAAGTCGTAGATGGGTGATTTATTAGAATTATTATTTGCATATGAGTGCTTAACAATCTGTTCTATGCCCTAATCGATTATACAGGAGGTAATCCGTCAAGCAAACAACAAAGGATACTTTGGATACTGTTAAGTCATGATTAAATTATAGGTGTTTTCAAGGATACGCCATAAATAACAAGGCTCTTTAGAAAAGCCACCTCGTTGTTTAACAATTGCGTGTTACCCTCGATGGCCTTATCCTTGTCGAATGACCCCGCTTTTGCCGATTCATCCAGCTCCGATCATTAATTGCGCCTTAATTTTTGCAAAATAACAATGTCCTGAATGGCATGTCTCCAATGAGTTGCTGGAAAATGCAGCATGTCAAGTGGAAATTACTCACTAATGTACAGCTGGATGGCCCATCAAAGTTAATCAACTGCATTGGGGCTTGCAATATATTCAAGGCAAAGACGATTAAACTTGCACAGGCTAATTAAACTGTGTCATATAAATCAGGCGGTAAATTGAGTTTGTCTGCTCGCTGCTAGCTGGCTGTTCTCCGAGCTGGCATCATAACATTTTGGGTTATTAGGAGCACAATCGAAGCCAGATGTGCTTTGGCTTTAAGCCAGGACTTTAAGGGAATTCACAAAACGCATAACCCACTTTGTCTGTCTTCCACGAAAAAATTATGCAAATGATGGGGATGCAGGGGATGGTCCTTGGCACCGGAAAAGTTGCCAGCAATTCTGTTTACAATCCCCCACCAGCACCCCCATATCATCATCACGAACTTCGACGGTACTTAACGCTCTGCGATGTTATTTTGTTTCATTTCATTATGTTCAAGTGTTCACTCCGTGCGCTTTTCTGCGGCTTAATGCGGATTTTCGACCTCGTCTTCTTTTCAATCTACGGCGCAGCTCAACACAAATAGAAGCAGCCTTTTTGCTAGGCAAACATGTTCAAAACCACAATCCTGCCAGTCTCGTTAATACATCAGCTTTTTCTCCAGATACACCTGCCCGGCTAACAGGGTAAAAAGCCAAAAAGAATTCCGGAATGGGAAAGGATTTGCATAAAATGTTGCTAAGCCCCGCATATAAAACCGATGAAAAGGTTTTTAATAGTGGTTCCTTTAGAGGAAGTTCTATAATGAACATAGTGCAACATTTTTGGAGGTTTTAGGTGTATGAAAAACATTAACCAATAAAATTTAATGGGTTTCCACAAAGCCAGTTTTTCTCGCAGAATTTAAATCGAAAATGAAAACTTAGGAAGTCGCAAAACGCATAGTTCATAGTAATAAATGTTTTCATATTTAAATTTTCTTTGTAATTAAGTCCTCAACTTTTTGAAACTAAACATCGCTATCAAATATCTAAATGCAAATGAGCTTTGGAAATAAAACCGCTGCAATATGAATTTTACCAAAAATCCCTAATTAAATGATTTGATTTCCTATAGATACACAGATATTTTTGTTAGTTTGTACTTATGCACTTGCATCATTAAACTCACCAACAGCTTTGGCAATTAATTTATGTTTTTATTGCCCAAATGGAAATCCAGCCAAGCAGAAATGAAGATCGAGCTGAAAATTCCCAAATATATTAGTGTGTGGATATTCGCGCAAAACGTGAACGTAAAAAGAAACTAAATTGAACGAGAATATTTATAAATTTGTTTACAATTGCTCTATGAAAATATTGAAACGGGGCAGCATCCAACGGGGAATTTCGAACAGCTACCCCATTAAATATATTTCTCATTTTCTTCTCTTATTTAACACTTGTACGGCAATCACTTGATATGCGAAAAGCCATATTTATTTATTTATTTGGCATGCCATTTCCCTTGGGCTGTCAAAGCGCGGGGCAGTATTTCAATCACTTAAAACTCATCCAGCCTGATCGGCAATAGACACGATATAAGTGGGTATGAATGAGAGGTTTTTTCATCCAAAAATAAAAATATCTATCTGCCTTCCTACCGATTTAAAAAGAACTGAATTCCCACCGTACGCCACGAGAGCCGAAAGAAAACTGACGGCAAATTGTTGTGTTTTTCAAAAATACAAATTCCTAAACAAACTTGCGCCACGTGCTGGTGCAAAACTTTGTCGATTTGAGTTCGGGGGCGTATAACAAATTGCCGAGTGGCAACTTTAGCACCAGCAACATTATGGTCCATTTTGGTGGAACACTTGAGTTTCCCTAATTAATTGCTCAAGATACAGATTCTGTTAAGTTATAATGACTCTGAGCAAAGTTCAAAACACTTCAACGAAAGTCAAAAGTTGGCCAAAGCAAAACAGTTCGCTTCGGTCTTCTGTATTTTGGCTATAAGCAGTTGATAAAAGCTTTTAAAAATAGATGCAACAAATCAGGCTCCAATTCATTTGCAATTTATCCCATGAGGAATTCGGGTCCCTTTTTCCAACCAAAATCGTTTTGTACATTTTTAAACCGGTTTCGGTGACATAAGCTGCTTTTAAGGTTTTAATCCCTAAACGTGGTCTCACATCAGTAATCCCTTTTAATAAAGCTACCACATATATTAGTCTTCCACCATGAAACACAAACTGCAACTTGTCTGAACACATCCAGTTCAATAAGTCACCCTGGACCCTTTAATCGATGATTGAAATCAGCCCGGGTCACATGGCTATAATAAAATACCTTTAACCACGTCGACATTACTCCGTTGAGGGCTGTTTGGAGTAAAACAAGGCTATCTCGATGCAAATAATAAACTGACCATTCAGGGTGTGACAACTGCCTGGCAGCGAATGTAGGTTATCTTGATTAAAAGCGATGTACGCAGTTCAGTGCCTCGACTATCAGATACCTGTCAGATACTCAGCGTCGGAATTTAGCTTTTGAACCAAAAATACCTTCTGTCCATACCAAACCTTTATTACATAGACTCGTAAAAACAAATTGCCATTGCGTTTTGCAGTATGCAGCTTATATGCAATTTGAAATCCTTACGGAAATGCGGACATCATCTATTCACATTTAACGTATATGATGGTGTATAGCAAAAACTGATTAAAAGTTATTGTGTGTTTGGCCATTGGCAGCCATAGGGGACGTAAAACGAGGATAGGATGCACTCATCTGTCGTTTCATCATTGACTTTAATTTACTGCCATTATAAATTTTCCGCTTAGACTCAGGAAAAAAATATTTTACAGATAAAACGCAGTACATTTTCCATTGATTAAAATTTAGGTAACTGGTTAGTGAAAAAGATTCTGAGAGGGTATAATCCCATACCATTAAAGTTTGCTAAGTAAGCCAAAACTAAGCCAACATCAAACGTATTCAGCAAATAGGAACATTTCACAAAACCATCACTTGTTAGTACCGAAAATGGGAAAAGCAATGTTCTGTTTTAATTAGTTTTTACGAGCCAACGTTATGGGTATGAATGTTGGCAAATGGTGTCCACAGCATAAAGCATATTCTCTGTCAAATAGTTTTCACATAGTTAGGTGCAGACCTAAACTTTTGTATCTTCATTGTTTATTTATTTATTGGTGTTGGCCACTTTTCCATGTAATTTGGACTCTTTTCAAATTTATTTTACCACCCGAGGTGACAGCTAGCGGTTTGAAGCAACCATATTTGAAAAACAACATTAGTAAAGCACCAAATGCTTCAGCTTACTACACCTTGCCGTTGGGATGTACATAGAATCACTAAAAAAAAAACAAACTTTGGATTGTTTGTATTTTATTATCACTTTAAAAACATCGCTCAGTATTCATATAAATATCTATAGAAGCGAGCTTGTCACGATAATATACGACACATGCCTTACCTGACATGTATGGCATTTATACTTTCCTAGATATCGACGCTCATACGGACGGACAGACGGACGGACGGACAGGCGGATACATGGACGGTCGGACAGATGGACGGATCTTCTGATCCATAATATATATACTTTATAGGGAAACCAATCTTAACGTGCTAAATATATCTATAACCTATCTATATCTATAAGAATAGTAGGATATAAGAAAAACGTTTATCCCGATTACATATTTAATCATTTAATTATTTCCAGATTTAAGAAAGTATAATTTGAAATATTTCATGAGCGGTGGAAAGAGTTTTCTTAAGAAATGAAATGAAATTCCCATAAATGAAGAATATTCCTGATGGTTTCACTTAACAGCAACTCCCCGAACAATGTAAAAACTTTGTTTTGTTGGGGAAAAATTCCCCTGCCACTGGGAAATCATCTTAATTGTAAATAGTTCCCAGCCTTGAAACGCAACAAGCATTTCCCAGCCGCTTTCCATAGGCAAATTTTCCGAATTTGTGCATGAGCTCTGGCCATTTATCTTCATTGAAAGGCAAGCCAGGATTCTGCCAAATGGTTCCTTTTCAATTAGAATAGAACCGCTGTGGGAGCGGGAGCCAGAAGTAAGGGAATGTGTACACTGTACAGTACACTTAAACATAAATCAAACTGCCCCCTGAAAAAGAGGTCCTGACAGCCGAAGAAAGCTCATCTCTCCTGCAGACATGGAAACGTCGTTTCAGGTTCGTTAGGTGCTAGACAAACGACTTGTTGGCCTGAACACACTTAGCAAATGCAGAAATTGATGGCCTATTGTTTCAAAAGAAAAGTTACCTCGAATCGGGAAAACTTTGCAGCAGAAAACAAACTTTTTGAACACGATCTCCGGGAACTAACGTAATGAAATGGTTCTGTCAGTGCTGAAAAGTACATGTTTAATACTCCTAACTTGTATACATAAGCAAAGTAAAACAGGAATAATTGTATATCAGCTCCAATAAGAAGTAAAATAAAGCATGCTCAAACCTTTTCCATATAAAAGCATAAAGTAGGTGTTAACCAGCCATATGATATCATGTTGTTTCTTAATACATAGATACAAATCATTTTATTACCATCAGAAAAATAAAGTGATACTTTTAAAGGACAAGGACCGTGTCTGCATGTACCAGCAGGAGTCCTTCCCCACACATTTTCACTTTACGGTTTCCACTGTTTGCGTCCTTTGAGCTTAAAATTTCACATTTCCGTCACGTTGCTCCTAATGCCACCCGAAAACGTATCCCACTACACGGTCGTAAAAAGGAAAGCAAATGTTCGGCTCAAATAAAGTGATGCAAACTATGAAACCAGCAGTGGAATTATGGAGAGGAGCGGTCTGATCTGGTCTGACCTAAGTGAACCTCTTTGTTTGGTTGCGTTTTGAGTAATGCCACGATGACAGTCATTCAATGTGATTTGGGTCTGGAAACTTTCAACGCTCACACTGCGTATACGCATTGAAACCGACAAATGGCATTGGCCCTAATTTGAGGGGGATTTGGCCAGCGAGTGGAATGTGGAAAGCTGTGAAGGGACGAGCCAAGCTGAAAAGTCAATTCAGTGAGATGCGGAAAGTAAGCCAATTGACGAGGGCGAATTCAAGTTTTTATCATTTAATATTTGCGCTGAGTAATGACCACTCGGTAATGTCCTTTTTGTGGGCAGGCAAACACTTCAACTCCACCTATTTGTATTTGTAATGAATCTGGCATTTGAGGAAAGGCGATTCGGCAGCAGAAATCCCCTCGACATAAAGCACAATTATCAATGCCCACTGGCCCCATTAGACAATTTATAGGAAAACTTCAGACGGCTAGACGTTCAATGCTAATGAATGCCAGCACGCACCAATAAAACAGCAAATATTCATTGGGGAAAAAACCGAACAACAATTGAATAAAGTGAAAACGGCCAGAACAACAAGCAAACGCGGTATAAAGTTCAAAAGCCAACTCCTGAGGCCCTTTGCCAAAAGGTGAGCACCCAAAATGGACAATAAATAAAATTGCTCGTCCGAAATGGGGTGCTAAAACTGGGCACTTTTGCGTTTGAAATTTTTAAAAGCAGTCTGGAGGGGTATGCAAATTGCAAGGAATGATTCAATTGATACTCAAGATGTAAATTCAAATAACTAAATTTAAAGGAATTTAAAGTACGTCATATTGTTCTAACGTTTATGAAAGTAGTTAAATTTAAATAGGAAATATTCCAGGGATATCTTAAACGTAAGTATATTTGCTTAAGTATAGGCTTATTATCAGTTACCCATCCAATTGGAAAATGCAATTATATGCCAAACAGGAGGTATGAACAGTTCGAATCATTAATATGCCCAAGCACATTAATTTATTGTCGGCGGATCTCTTGCTTTCTGACTCAGGTAAATTGGCTGGCCCAACAATGCGAAATCTTTCGACATAATCATAAATTAACCTTCAACCTTAAAGCATTCTCTAAAACGGGAAAATATCTGAAGAACGAAATATCGGAACAAAAAATGCCCGGAAAAGCGCCACACTTTGGGAAAACCATGGGAAAATCTCGAGAGATGTATACACGACTATGTTTTCGTACAGTTGGGGCTTTGGGGATGCCCAGTGGGGAAATTGAGTGGTTAGTGGTGGGTGGGTGGGTTTGTATTTTCTTATGTACACAGACATCTGCCGAAAGCCTCGAAAATTGTTTATTGTTTACTTTTTGCACTCAACGTCTTGTTGAAAAGCATCCAGTCGTATCAATAATGCGGGACTGGTAGGAGATGCTAAGTGTTTCTCTGTTCCTCGGAAGGGCAGCGAAGTTATTTATTTAACTGGTACCGGAACAATATCGAGATTCCCACGCGAAACTGCTTTACATTTTTATGATTTGCTCCACTGCAGCATTAAATCGAGATGGCGGTCGTCTTGACGGCATTTAATTCTTCATTCATTCAAATAAAGACCAGATAAATACCTTTCCTTTCCCTTCCTTTCCACTCGATGGCGTAGTCAAGTGGATCGATTACACGAAATCAAAGCAATCCCATTGTGGCGTTTCTCGTTTCATCTTCGGATTAGTTACACTTAAGGAAATGATTCTGTTTAAAGCATATTCATTTCCAAGGAATATGCCAGTGTTTAACTCTAAATTTAAAGCCATAAATGAGCTAACTTAACGATGAACACTCCCACTTCTCCACCTCTCATTTATGCAGTTTCATTAGAAAAGCTCGGATTACTTGATTACTTGTCAGTGGCACAATATTTGTGCAATGCCATGTTAGTAGCGCCAAAACTGATTACTCACTGCTGTCAATCCTGTAGTCCTGGAAGTTTAGCAGCCCAGCAGGAAGCCCACTAATGAGACAAATCCCTTCGATGGCCTTTGTCCGTTGACGATGGCAATATTTTCGTTGACGGAAACCAATCATTGATCCTGTCGCGACAGTTGAAGTCCTTGTGGCCTGGCTAATTAACTCCGGGCCACTGTCGTCATAAATTGCACCCCTGTCCTCTGTCCCCTGTCCCAAAGCTCATGCCCGAATTTAAGGCACATAAATTGGTATTAAGATGGGCACAATTCTTGGGACAGAATTCTTTGGACAGACTTTTGGGTAAGTAGGAGCAAGAGCGTCATGCAAGCATTACTTATTTAATTTAGACTGTGCCCCTGGTAATTGGCGATAATGAAGTAGCTGGTCAACAGAGCTTCCATCCAGGCCCGGTTTATTATGCAATATTAAAATGCCACATGGCGTGCCGCAAGGCTCGACTTATTAAAAAACATCAGGGAGACACAACAGGGATGTCACCTCATGCTGGTGCCACAATGTTTTTAAGTGTGTGCAATGCCTGGCGCCATTGTGTGCGGCAGAAAGGAATACCATTTCCATTTCCCAATTCTCTGGTTTTTTGTCAATTTTTCATCTACATTTAATTTATTCTTTTATGTCCCGAGCGTGTTGCTTTGATGTGCCCACAATGGCGGCGCCGCAAATTCTTGCACCCGACGTACATAAATACAACTCAAGCATTCCACAAGCGGCAGCCACATGAGCTGTGATCCATGTGTCCTATCCCGTTGAGTGTGGCTTTGCTTTTGGGGCGGTTTCGAGATGCCTGATGCGGCGGGGCATCAATTTCCTATTGTGGTAGGATTTCCGCCCTCGGATTGATATTTTGTGTTCGCCCGAATTCCCATTTGGCCCAGAGCGTGGTCAAGTATACATTCACCCAGGCCCAACTCAACCGGAGGCATCGCACCCGCACTCCGCAGAATCCCCATTAGTTATGCATATGATCAATTAAATACAGAACATTTAACAGCAGCCATTTTTGTGGTCAGCAACTTCCGGATGTTCGCTTGTGCGACGGCAAATAGTTTGCCCCTATTTACCGAAACATAAAAGGGCACAGCGAATCAATCACTGTGATAACAGAAAAATGCTTGTTCACTGAAAATTCCTATTCGCTTCTTGGGGTGTTGAAAAAGGACTTTTACAATATTTTAAATCAAAAGTTTGTGCGGAAAACCACATATTTTTAGAATAGTAAGTTCTAACTAAATATTTATGAACAGCTGCGTATTTTACCAAGTAATCCTTTCCATAAAACGTTGTATTCCTTTTTTGCCAAATACAGAGCTGAAAATTGTCGTCACTAAAATGTATCTGTTATCTTTTCAAGGAATTTTCCTAATGAAAACAATTGTACAATCCGTCTCCACCCGTTCACAAAATTAATTAAAAACATTGCGATATGTCTTTATTTAAACAAATAAAACGTATAACTTTGATTGTTACAGAAGAGCCAGAAAAAATGCTCAGTACGATGAAATCATGGAATTGTATTGTATATACAAATTATACGTTTTTGCTCCTTTTTTACCCCAGAAAAATGGTTACGAATAAATCAAATTTGACGTTCAAATGAACCACTTTGTTTACCCACCAAAATGAATTCGGATAAAAAATGCCAGTATGCAAATTAGTGTCATATTTGAGAACAAAGCCAAAAAATAATTAGTTACATTGAAGGGGCAATTATCAATCAATTAAACTGATTCCCAGAAAAACCTCACTTAATATCAAACAAAACACCTTTTTTCTAGGACCTTTTTTCTTTCAAAATAAAGGTATGAAAAACATTTCAATTTTTTCACCAGAAATTCATTCAGACATCCGATTACGGGTTCTTTTGTTCACTTTATGGAAATTAAAATGGATGATATTTAAATTTGGTGATAATTGAACATTATTTTTATGGCACTCACATTTGCGTTTTATTTCCTCTGCTGATTCAATTGCTTGGAATGGTTCTGTTTAGATTAAAGAATATATTCACACTTTTTTCAAACAATGTCTGGAATTTTTATTAGGCAGTTTGTATTTTCTTTTTTTAATTTTGTTGCTTTTTTTCAACCGGGTTTCACTAACTTTTCACAGACCGGTCTGCTCGATCCGCACTGTGATCCTTTCACGCGCTCCGTAGTTTCCCGACTGCAAGTGAAATTCCGACGGACGGCGTTCATTTGGCGCCAAAGTGTTCGGCACCTCGAACTTCCCCTCCTTCCAGCTTCCAGTTTCGAACTGCTTTCGCACTGGAACTGGAAGGCAGGCCTTCTAGCCGGCTAATGGCGCCTGCGCCATACGCCTCCAATTGTAAACAAAGACCAGCTGTTCGGGCATAGTACATACATATATTCATTTTCATTGACGATGGAACAAGCATACAAACATACATACAGAGTATGATAAATTGGGGGGCAGTGGGGTTAACTCGGAACATAAGGATGAGTGATGTGATAAGGGTGGGCACTCGAGCGGCTCTAATAAATATCAATGATTTGTGAAAATTCCCAAAGGAAAAACTACATCTTATTGAAAGTCGTTTGAGCCAAGCATCGCACATCTTCTCCAATATGAATTTAAATTGAAGGGCGGCGGGTGGCAAACGAGGCTCAAGGCCACGCCTTTTACTTGTCACTCTGGCTGCGAATCCTCACAGCTGTCAGCCAAAATCCCATCCACTTGACATCTCCAATGCTCTGCGATGTGTTCTTTTCCTCACATATTTTCGCCAGCACTTAATTTCCTTTGAAGCCGCATTATTTCAGCCTTTCGACACCGGGCGTTACGAGGCGTTACGGGGCGTTACGGGGCGTTACGGGGAGTTACGGCCTGAACAGCTTTCGACTGGGCCCAGAGTGTCTGTCTCCAATGAATCGGAAACATTAATGGCTGCTTCACCGCCTTGGAAGGCTTCATTTAGTTCATCGTATATCTTTGAATTCATCAATTTAAGTGTATTACTATGACTATTATTGGAAAGAAATGAATCATACGATCTTATGTGCAGTAATTAAATGTGCTTAAATATACTACAGCTATATCAGCTATATCAGTTTACATAGATCTTATATTCAAAGTTTTGCTTGCAAAATTTGTCGAGATTTTATTTGGAACTCTGTAATACTTAATTATATATGTCATTTTGTAAACAAACTTAAATTAAGGCCTAGTCAGCTTCAGCATAACTAAAATAACCTCCCCTATCAGTTAACTAATTACTATTTTCAAATGTAAACTATTTTATTTCTTTACACTGAATACTGTACATTTTCTTAACCCTTTACTCAAAATGATTTAAATTTTAATTAAAATACATTTTAACGTAAGCTTATATGTCTACTTACTTATGTTTATATCGTTTGTTTTTCACACTGCATATGTAATTCTACATGATATATTTATTGCAATAACAAAACGTCTAAAAACAAATAAAAACATTTTAAAAAATTCTAAAAAATACAGAATAAAAAATTGAAAGTATTGTTAGTTGATAGTTCTATTATCACTCTTATTTTCGAAGTTCATTATTACAAATAATTTTATGAATCGCCTAATTAAATGCTTTTTCCCACAAGACCTGCATTAACATTTGGCATTGCATACTTTTAGGCATACGAAAGTATTGCATCTTATCTACTGTGTGGATAAACCTAAAAATGTAAATTAGAAAATTGATAAAGTTAAGAAAGCCAAGGTGTATCAACATGCATTAGGCCAAGTAATTGCCGCTTATCCGGAGTTTCTGCTTTTGGAGCTTAAGCTTTGGCCACACACAATAACAATACTGATGTATCCGAAGACCACTTGCCTCGCTCTTTCGCTCCCATTTCTGCGTCGAAGAGAGCTCACTTCGGGTGCGCTCTTAGTGGCCTCTCTTGGCGCTCGCGCTGGGGGCTTTTGGCTTTTGGGGGCCTAACGGATTCTCGCTGGCTCTGTTTGTCCGTGAACGCCGACGTCGACGCACGCCTTTCGTTTTCGCGCGCTTCTCGCACTTCTCGGTAAATGCGCAAAAAAGCCAGCAACGAAATCAAATCAAATCAAATCAAATCGCAACGCATGGTGAATACATGTCCGTTTTATTAATAGATTCCGCAACAGCCATAAAGCGCATATTTCGAAAGAGATATATAATATATATAGTATATACATATATATAAATATATGTAATAAAGTGAGGCCCTCGATGAAACAGTGTTGATAAGAAGTGTACACTCACACACACACACGCAGCGTATAAAACTGAAAGAATTCGCGGCGCGCGCGAGTTTGTTGCTAATATTGCGTATACGCAGGGTCTGCCAAAAGTAATACACATCAACCCAATTCAACCTACCACAACAAAAGGGGGAACTCACAAGCAAACGGCATATCAAAGCGAACATTTTCCAGTTGGGGATTTTTTACACAGCGAGCACAGGACGCGCCTACATGGATTTATATAGCACATTTACAGCAACCAAGGATACTGAGACTTGGGCAGGATAGCAGCGATGCCAGCCAGCGGGTTGCAATCTCCACCAGGTCGACAGGCAAGCGGCATATCAGGATAATACCAGGGACTTGGACATCATGGCTCCTCTATTTGTCTAGTTGGCAAATACCAGCGAACCGGGAACCAGGCCACACACACACACACCCCTCGCCATACACTCGCTTACACACACACACCCGCACACACACACGCACCCGCTCACACGCTCAGACAAACAAGGACGTTTGTCATTGTGTGCGTCAAGGACGTAGACACACGTACGGGCTTTGTTGCTGTTGTGCCATTCAAACGGACCAGAACCAGAGTCGCAAGTGGGCGTGCCAGCGGGAAGGCGGCCTCTGATTAAATATACATCAGTCAAGCGCAAGGATCCCAATTTCCAGCAGTTGTCCTGTGCAAGAGGACAACGCACACGGACACGGACAGCGGACAGCGGACAACGGACAGCGCCAAAACGGGACACTAACTTTCGAGCAGGGAAAATGGCGCGACGCAAGGGCAGCGGTCGAGGCAGTAAGTACATTTTCCTGTTAATTATTCAAATCAAGCGTGAGTTCGAAAATATGCCAGCGAAATTCCGGCCAATTCCGCCTTCTCAAAGACTCTAAGCTGTTTTGCCAAGTTTCCACAAAGGACATACAAAGAAAAGGGACTGTTGCGAATTGTTTACAAACAAACGCAATATCTGTCATTTCTATAATGACTTCTCATCGGAGAGAGTTCCTAAATCCTTATAATTACTTCTTCCATTATAAGATCGAACTCTTCGAAGTTTGAATACCCGACTGCTGTTCAAAGGAATTGACTCAGCAGTCTTAATAGCATTAAGCTTGAGCTCAAGGACGTCGAGTTTCGCAGCTGCCATATGGCAGGACAGTAAGTCCTTGCCTCAAAGCAAAGAATCTCGTCAAGTGCAGTGATTTTTTCATCGCGGCTCAAAGGAAAAAACATGTAATTAAGAAAGTACGTAGTGTTCAGCCACGCCCCCACTCGAAACCGTTGGCTGTATCTATAAGATATATTTTTTGCATTATTATTTGTGCCATGAGTGCTCCACTCGCGAGAGAGAGAAAGAAAGAGAGTCAGTGGGGGAAAGAGAGAGAGGGGGGACATGCATAAAACATGAAACAACAGCGTCAGTAGTCACTTTTCATTGCACTGCGCCCACGCCCAACCACCCACAGGCCCCTTATCATTTCAATTCAGTTGCGTTGGCGCGCGCGCGGCAAAATGTTGGGGATTCCCTTACGTAATCCCCCAGCGCACACAAAAGGCAAACAAACAAACAGGCACACACAAGCGCACACTCACAGTCTCGGGCAGCGGCAAACAAAACAAAAACACAAACACTAACGAAATGGGCAAAAGAAAGGGGCAGAAGCCAGAAACGGAAAAGCGGAGAGCTGAAATAAAGGAAAACAGAAAACGGGTGAAAAGCAGAGAAGCAGAAAAACAGAAAACAGAAAAGCAGAAAAACATAAAAAACGGACGCAAACAAGGCAGCTTGTTTGCCAGCCAGTCGGAATCGGAATCTGAATCGGAATCGCCCCTTGTAAAATGGGCTGGAAATGAAGCTCAGGCAGCGTCATGAACTTTTGGCGCAGCTCACCCGCTCAACAGGCAGCTAGCTCACAGATACGCAGCCACAAAGATACGCAGATACAGAGATACAAAAGGCACACACACTTGCAGATACTCGACTTGCACATCCACAATCGCACAAGCTGAGATACTTTGCGTCACGTCACGCTGCCTGTTAGTCAAGTTGCTCTGCGTTACTCATGCCACAGTTTGAACATATTAAAAAGCCAGATACTTTCTTGCGCCTGCCCCACCCCGCTCCATCCTCAGATACTTTGCCAAATGAGATACAAGTGTGCTGCCTGGCTTTTGATATATGCCAAGTACTGTTCACTGGGCGGATACAGTGCACATTCCCAGCGTTTGATGCCTTCTGCGAGTTAGAAGGCAGCTACATACATGATGAAGATGGATTTACTTTTCATTTCAAATCCAAACAGACTGATCCACTAATTGAATATATTCCATTTGTTCAACCAACACATTTCATATTTGATTCAATTAATATGTAAACTATTCAGCGTTTTATACTTCTAAAAATGCTTTTCGAAAAGGGTGGCATTTTACAAAATAATACCTTAACTTTTTTTTGCATTTTATAGCAATTATGCTTATGTAAATATTTTGTATGTTGAGTAGCTCGCAAAATATCTTTAATTAATTTTTATTTGTCATACCGACTTTGAAATAATAATGTCTAATGACTATCAAAAATCATCAACTAATGTTTGCTGTACTATGTATATCTAAAACATTTTGATCATAGACAATGTTCACTTGAAAATTCTTGGAATCTGGGCGATATTATTTGAAATTGTTCTTAAAATTTGTAAGAAATTATTTGCACAGCATTATAACTTTCAGATGAAAGGGCTTCCAGGGAATTCCCACTGTAGCAGGCGCAACACGCTCAAAGAGTTTGACTTCAAGCTGCCAATGGGTTTTGGTTTTGGTATGCAGACGGCTTTGGGTATGGGTTTGAGTATGGGTATGGGTATAGGTGGTGGGAATGGGAATGGGCTGGGGCTTGGGTCTGATCTTTGAGGTTGGGGAGCTGGGCCGAAACACTTAAGCTGGCTTTGGCTTTGTCTTTGTCTTTGTCTCTGCCGTTGTCTTTGTCGTTGACTTTGGCTTTGCGTTGCCAGTGAGCTCGCCGTAATCTCTTTTCGCCTTCGTCTAACGACGTCAAAATTAAAATAGACTTTGCTCAGGGTTCTCGCAACCGTGCTCGCACTGCCTTTGCCTTGGCTCTGGACCATTGTGCGGATAATTTATGGCAGGGAACTCGGGGATCCAGGAGTTGCGAGTGGAAATGGAAATGAAAATGGAGTATAGGAGTTGGGCGAGGAAATCCCACCCACTCCCTGCGGCTGGCATTTCCCCGCACTTTTATTTGAGAGTATTTTCATTCCATCGCTACCTTTGTTGCCGTTTCCCTTTGGCAACTTTGCCTGGCCCGCTCGCATTCCATTTCCTTTTCGAATGAAAAAGAAAAGCCTTTAGTTTGCGTAGTTTTGCCTTTCAGAGGGGTGGTTGCTTTTCATTATGGCTGGCAGGAAGGAAGTGTTGCAGGGCGTGGGCTTCGTGTTCGGAGTCGTCAAGTGCTGGGTAACTGCCTATGTAGGTCTAGGTGTGGCCTAAACGCAGCCCATTTCCATTTGGTGATTGCTCTGATTCCGTTTGTAGCTGGGTATTAACTGGTTAGAGCGAAGCTCAATTTGGCTTCAAGTCAGAGCCTAGACTTTGATGTCCTTATTTAAGTCCTTTCAATAGATTGATTCCTTGTTGGTCTAATGACTAAAGTCTTATTGTTATTGATTCATTAACTTAACGACTTAATACTCATGCCATATTTAAATTTGCTTTCAAACTTTGGCATAAGGATTAACTAACCTTGCTTAATCCAATTCCATTTGCAAAAATCAGGCCTAGGGAGCGCAACAATTCCCAAGCGAATACCATTTCCTGAGTCACAGTTTACCCATTCTGCCAAATTGGTTTGGCCCCCCATTTTTGGCCATATCATAGCCGTAAACAAACACTCCACTTCAGCTCTTCCTGGGACGCCTTTTAAGCAACTGTTGTGGGCAGCCACGCCCAGAAAATTCTCTCTTCCATCATTCCACCCGCCCACCGCCCCCCGGACACTCAAAAGGTCATGGCAGCGGGGAGAGCAACAAATAAGACCCAAAAAACACGAAGGAAAACAAGGAAAGCAGCGAGAATAAAAGGGAAATAAATAAACGTGAACTGAAATCCAGGGCCCAACTTTACCTATGAGTTTGAGCAAAAATAAAACCCCATACCTGTAGCAAAAGGACCTGCCACACAGAGCGAAAAGCGTACATGCTTGCAAACATACATATGTACATATGTGCGGGGCAATGGCAAACAGAAAAAATAAAAACAAGAAATTAAGGGAAAAGTTGGCAGCTGGCAAAAAAAGAAGGCAAAACCAGGCACAACTCGTGTGAGTGCTTATTTGTCTGTGTGTGAGTGTGTGTGGCAAGCCTCTTCATCACCCAAATACATGCACACCACCCACACACACACATCCAAGGCGAGTCTATGAAAGCGCAGGGCTTCCCCAAATGATAAAGTTTTATTTGCTTTTGCGGGCGCACATTGGATTTTTTTGTTTTTTGCAGCCACTGCTTTTTGTTTTTGTATATTTTGTGGGGCAGCTGGCGGCAGAGCAGCCAGCGTCGACGTCGACGTCGACGCCAGCAGCACTGCTCCACAATAAAACGAACATTGAACGATGATGATGACGACCAAGACGGGGGGTGGGGTTGCGGATGGGGATGATGACGCTGCCACAGAAAGGCGAACATTAAACCAAGTCAACCAACCACTGCGGAATCGCCACGAGGAAACGACGAGGACAGTGAAGCGAGCCGAGGATACCCCATAAAGTGTGATACATTACAGCCAGGACATCTTACAGGATATATACAAGTAAATGAATCTTCCTGTGAACAGATTTAACTATTCCTGTTGGGCTAATAAAATGTCACGAATTGGAAACTGCTTAAACATGCTTATTGTTATGGTTCAAACTTAAGGCTAAGATGATTTTGTTTGGTTGGTAATTACTTTGAAAACTTTGTTATTCCCTAGCTAGGTTGATAATACCCGTTTTGAGAAACTCTGCTGGGTAGCGACAAGCTTAACACAAATGAGTAGGCAACCAGTGAGAGAGACAGAGCAACAGGAGTGAGCGAGAAGGTGCCAAGTGGAAATGGCGGAAAATGGGGGGTGTGACAAGGAAACGTGAGCTTGGCCCCCTTAACAACCCGATGTGTCACGGGTGCGAGCCTTGTTGGCTGTGGCCAATGTGAGTTGCTGCTGCACTGAAAACAAGTGCAGTCTAGTATGCTTTCCATTCTGTTAATATTGAAAAGTTCTTAAAACCAGGCAACGTTATCTGACTAGGGGCGTAGCTGTAATATTTACTGCATTCTTTTAAACACCTTCATAATTACTTTTAAAAATCTGTATACTTTCACTAGTTAGTATATGCAATTTGAATTTCTGCAAGCCTACTCAAATTATTTAAGCAAAAGTTTCCAAGTGTTCAAGACTCCTTCCTTTGCTGAGTAATTTTCGTGAAGAAGTGTTCCCCATTTAATATTAATGAGCGAGATTCATTTCTCTCCGTGCACCGAGTTGTTGCTGTGGCTGAAAGCAGTTCAGCAGCAACAACAAGGGCCACAGCAACAGTGAGTGAGTGACGGCAACGACCGTGAAAGGCCATTTGCCCTCCACTTCAACCCGCCGACCCCCCGCCCATTTGCGACCCACAATGGGTGTGCTAAACACACTGTAGTCCCGTGTGTCTGTGTGTGTGTGTGAGTGTGGCAAGGATAACCTAATACAATTTTTGTTTTTGTTGCCTAAGGACGTGCCGGAATTCGTTCGTGTATCTCTCGATTGCTTCGTCATGGGGTCGCTCCCATCCCCAATCCCCCAACCCCCAATCCCCCATCTCGGAGAGGCCAAAGTGGCGTTTCCTACGTCAGCCGCCTAGATTGGCGACCCCTTCTGTTGGAACAGCTGGCTGAAAAGCATTTCCCTTGTAATTGAAGTGCATGATTTGAAAAGTATTGCCATTCCTGGGCGAAAGGGAGCTGTGGGAATATTAAAGCAGGAATCTGGTTAATTAATGCTGCGGATATTCCATGAAATTTTGAGCAACCAAAACGTGTAAATAATTCCTAGCTATTATGCATTCTCAAAAGACCTACAACCGCTATTCAAACAAACACTAATTAATGGACAAAACTAAGCCAGGGGATCATGAACCGAGATTTCGGATTATATCTGAATGTCTTTTCACAGAATGCCCAATTAATTCAAACTAATACACTACACTCTTTGCGAAAATCACCAATTACGTATTTTACTTGATTTTACGAGTGAAGTGAACTGTTTATTTTCGTTGCGATTGATAACCTCTCCGCAGCATAGGTCAATGCTAAATGCGGTCATTGCGTTTGTTGTTTATGCGAACTCAGCAAACTTGGCCAGCTTATGGAGATAATGGGCAGGGAAATTCAACTAAACTCTAATCAAACTTATTTAGCTTTCGCATTATCCCCAAATTAACAATACACAAGTGAAAGTATTGAAGAACTGCCTTGTTTCTAGATTCTAAACAATGCGAAAGTCAAATACTTTTAGCTGAATCTATTGAAACATGCGCTCTAATATCTATTTCAAATACGCTGTTTATAAACGTAAATATTTGCCTAATAGAGATATATATAGTATTCAACTAAGTAATTAAATTCCCCACCTAGTTGAAGCGTTTTCGCTTATCTTCATAAACAAATACGAGTTCGGTAGTTCAAACACTAAAAATTTCAGCCAAATCAGCTGCCCAAATAGACGCTTTTTAAAATAGCGAATCGAAGAGGTAAACATTTCTTTAGAAAACTAAAACGAAATACGGGCATCGTTCAGTCGCCTCAAGTGTCACAGAAAATAAACTAAAAACACAACTTTTTTTCTGATATTTATTTCGTTTTTATTTTCTTCTAATTTCTGTTTGTCTACGCAAACGCACACAAACGCAGGCACTTAAAAAACGAACGTGTTGAATTTGGGTTTACAAAAACAAACAAAACACAAATATGCAAAGTCAGAGAAGAGCAACAATAAAACACACATAAAGCGAGCAGAAAAAAAATAACAGCCAAGAAAATGAAGCCCGGCATCACGTCATACCGGTTTCAGTTTAATTCAGCGTCGTCAGCTCGACTTGGCCAACGTTTATGCATATTGTTGCCTCGTTGTTGCTGTTGCTGTTGCTGCCTCGTTGTTGCTGCTGCCCCAAAAGCGAAGGAAAACCGAACCAGAAATATGGGGGAAGCTCACGAAAGAATGAATACAAACACACAGGCCCAGCACACAGAACCCAAGAACCCAAAGTCCGGCACAACAAGAGACAAACACGCGCGCACTTTGGCTTTGGGGCTACACTTTGGCAGCGGTTCGGTCGCAAATCGGTTTTGGGGCTTCCACAGGGGCCCAAGTGACGCGATTGTGGCTGCAACCGACCAGCCAAGTGGTTGCAGTTGGCTGCTTTGCTGCACGGCGAAAAACCACATCGAACATTGTAGTTGTGTATAATTACTTTCTCGAAAGTAAATACATATTCTGCTATTTTACACATCTCAAAAATGATTTAAATTTCTATAATGGAAGATGTTTTATTAGTTATAATTACTTTTAAACACTTTCTCATAGATCTCTACTGATCCTTCAGATACTTTTAGTTGACTAAAAGCCCTTATCTTTGCAACTGGAAGATTCTCGGATGCTCTGATTGAATTTAGTCTTTAAACCAAAGACCCAAATTGGGGTTGATACATCGTTTGCTGTGTTTTCACTCGACTTTACATCAAGTAAACCATCAAAATAAGAAATACCACACTGACTAATTACCCAACTATTTGTCTCTGTGTAGCTGCTTTACAATGCACCAATAAAAGCACGTTCTGGCACTGTTAACCTGTTTCAGCGTCACTCGATTTGCGGTGGAGCTGCGATATAGCCTGGCTTAAGACTTTATTAAATCGCTCTCCAAGTTGCGGTGGTGCTGGCGGTGCTGGTGGTGCTGCCGCCGCACCCACTCGTCCAACAAGCCCAAATATTAGCACACAGAACCGCCTGAGTGACAGGTAGTGGTGCACAGTTGTTGGCCGATGATTCACCTGACGGGGCTTGCGAGTATACGAGTATACGAGTGTTTCTATCAAGTTTTCGCTGCGCACCGCTCAACCAGCCAACCGCCTATTGGCCACTTCAAACGGGTTTTATATCATCTTTGCCTTTAGTTCGCTCGGCTCTATCTTACTCACCAGCGCCCGAGCTAACTTCAAATTATCGCAGCCAATTTCTTGGAATTTCATTTCGGCCGGTGGGTGATTAATCGCCGTAATCAATACATTATCAGCACGTATCAATTTATTCTGAAGCCTGCCGGTCCGTGAACGCCTCAAATGCACATTTGTTGTTTGCCCACGTCGATTTGGGGCCTTTGGCAGACTGCATGTTGCTCGGAAGTCAATGCCTAATTGCGATTGGAATTCTCTTTGAGTTCGCCCACTTGGTTGACATACGGCCGTAATGAGAAACCAGAAATTCGCACTCAAACTGGGACGCCAAAATTGACTTAAAGGTCAGTTTGCTAGACTTCAAATGATAAACTATCAATCTTAGAATATGTTAAATTCAAATAAGACGCAAGAGATATTAATAACCAAGGATATAAATATAACTTTGTCTGTTTTAAGGAAAATCTAATAATCCTTTAATATATTAAAAATGAAATGTAAGTCGAAGGAGAGTTTAGCTTAAGCACATCCTCCCCCCAAGGAAAGGAAAAGCAATATGTGTATAAAATCGAAGCATAAATTCTCACACAAGCGCACACCCATCGAACTGAAATTCGCAGAAGAACGAAAGATGATTTCCGATAAAAAGTTAAGTGCCCCCAAAAGTCCAGAAGACAAACAAAATCGAGCATCAGGGGCAGGTTGAAATACTCCTTATGTGCACCTCAAATATGATTACGATGCAGTAGACCAGGCTAAAAGAAGGGCGAGCCAGGTAAACAAGGTTACCTCGTCAGGTAGTAGTCCCTACTCGTCGAGGCTGCCCGGGGATAGAATCAGGCAGAACCACAACCACCGAGGCGAGCACTCAACGCCCGAAAGCCCAAAACAATAAACAACCCAGGATCGCAGGCGGCCAGACAGAGTGCGAGATACTTACCCAGAGCGAGAGGGACAGTCTGCAGTCTCCAAAGGAGACGGGTTTGCCGGCTCCCCGGCTCCGGCTCATCGGAAACAAAAGGGTTCTCCACACGAGCGAGGACTGCGCGACGTGAAGAGGGTCGCCACTCTCAAGTTCAAAATCGGGCATCATCGATAGCACCAACCAGTGCACTGAAAGAAACATGACTCAGCCACTAAAAAATTATACTTTTGATTCATAAACCCTCCTAAAAAAACGAGCAACGAGCGAGGAAGCTATACACCTTTGCAGTAATTATATATTTAAAAGAACTGGAGACACTTTTATCAAAAACATCTGAAAAGTGTCTAAAAGTATGCCACAATATAAATACATTTTAATTTGTTGTTTTAGATTTATATCTAAAGTCTTATTCCCAACTTAAGTACCTGGTATTTGCACCTTTTGTCACACATTTGTTCACCTTTTTTGTGTTTTTATCAGCTACTTCTATCTTAATTTTGCATCTGATGTGTGACTCTTGTATGCTTATCTATACTTTGTATCTGTTATCTGTGTGTCTAACTTGTTATATCTTGTATGTTGTTTTCCTCTGCTGTTTTGAAAGTGACAAGCTTGGTAATGAATCAGATTTCAAGTGCATCTCAGGTGCAGTGTTGAGGGCAACATTCATTAAGTATTACGAACGACGATCAGTGCGCAACTGTGATCTGATTTTTCTCTCGGTGTGACATTGATCGGCTGCGTTTTGGGTTAAAGACCCATGCATGGCGATGGTGCAATCCCCTCCAACTGGCAACGTCGCCATCTCCAACTGCGACTGTCTGGCGACGATGTCGTCTTGTTGTCTGGCGACGGCGGCGTTTTCAAAGCGATGCAATCCCGGGATGCAATTGGAACTACGAAATACTCGTAAAGTGTGGCCCTGGGACGGAGGAGCTCTCCTTGTAACGAATGCTCCAGAATATTCCGCTCAACTTTGAATCACTCGTTACAGCAATATTATGCTTTCCGATGAAAAATGAGCCGGCCAAAAGTTTTCTTATGTAAAATACTTGCCCAGAGCTTTTAGCTAACAGGATTCTGGGAAAATAAATTTAAAGTTGAGGGGGGACAAAAGACAATGGGGGGTTTCTGGGCTGACTGGGCTGGTTGGGCTGGGAGGAATGAGGGGAACGAGGGGAACGAGAGGAAAGGGGGCCTGCAAAACTTTATATTAAACGACAGAACCGCAAATTCGCTCTCTTTCCGTCTTTCTCTTACACGCCGGCCCTCTCTTTCGCGCCGTGGGCCATTTATTGAAGGAAGTCACGTTACGAATGTGGCACGTAGTGCGCCCAGCACGTCGGGCACGTCGGTGAGGCGCCAGCATTTAGAATTCTGTTTATAGACCGCTCCACGCACAGCCATCTCTCTCTCTCTCTCTCGCTCTCTCATTCACTCACAGCCAACCCCACCCCCAAGAGCCGCACGCCCCCTTTTGCGACAAGCTCGTGCTGCAGATACAATCGGAGCGAGAAAGCGAGTGACGGAGAACCGAAAAGTAAAGCAACGTCAAGTGCTGCGCGTATCTTACAGGTACAGTGAAATACCTGATAATGAAATGTGCCACATGCTGAAAATTGTGTTGGGAAAACCGTATTCTATTAGGTTGCTAGTTTAGTACTGGTGAAGTACGCGAATTCTTCAGCATTCGGTGGCAGCGCTTATACGTTACACTTACTTTATAAGCATGTATTATCCATGTAACACTTCTTGCATAAAACATCTAAAAACAACGAATTTTTACAAAATTTATATAGCGAATAGGTTAACAAATAAAGGTATTACAACCTGATGAAAAATATAATAAATCTTACAAATTCGTCCTTATTAAAGATGTGCCACTGTACCAGAAACATCAGACATTGTAGAAGGTGTGGAGGCAGTTGATTGAGGATTCTCCCACACACACACACACAAATACGGGGGGGGGAATAGCACACTCACACACACACAGAGGCAGACAGATTTCGTTTTTGCGCCTTTTCTTGTCGAACACGAAAGTTGGCAGCTGTTGCCGTTGCCAGGATGCTGCGAAGTTCGAACTTGGCAGCAACAGATACTTTTCTTTTTCGCTGGAACCTGTATCTTAGTATCTTTCGCCGGGCAGCAGATACATATACTCGTACAATCGCAATCGCTGTGCAGAAACGAAATGGCCCGATACACACACACGGGCCAAGAGGCAACAATGTTACCATGGCCATGACGTAGTCGTCTTGGTGTGTGCCCGTGTGATTTTAGCCAAAGTCCCTGGCTTTGCTGTGCTTTGGCTGCTGAGCTGTAATTTATGTTAACGCAGATCGACAAATAAATCTTTGTTTATTTTTCCCCGACTTGTTGTGGCCCTTTTTTATTTTCCTCCAGCCGAAGGACGCGATAAATTTCTGCACAACAGGGCCAGCTCGGAATTGCGATTGCCTCGATAAGGTCGAGGGATACAGACTATGTCTGCATTTAACCTTCCTAACTTGTTTTGAATTAGGTATTTTCTCGCACTCGCCATGTATTATTTATTGAAGGAAAATAATAAAAAGGACTTATGTTTATATATATTTCCCTACCAGACACACCCATTTAATGGGTGTCTAAGCAGTAAGTAGATAGGTTACTAAGTATCTTATTAACCACATTTACATTGAATTTGTAGCGATTTCCGTTTCTGCTTGCCGTGTTTCTAATAATTTGTATCTGGTGAAGAGGCGAGGCAGCTTTAATCGGGCGACTAACGAAAAAAAGTACACGTGAAATCTTATCGCTCGTGAAACGGAGGCAAAAACATATACTAGGCAATTAAGGCACGGGCAACAACAATAACGACAACAACAACAACGACCGCTAATGATAATCGACCAAGAACAACAAACACAATAACCAGCCAGCAACAAATAGATTGAATATACATTCTGCTCGAAAAAGAGAAAAACAGGCAGCTCTCTTTCAATTTCTGTTTCGGTTTCAACCAGGGAATTCAAGTGGGCCATTCAAAGGAAATTAAGCATAAAAAGTGAATAACTTTTCATAATTGCGGTGTCAGCGATTTGGCATTCCATTTTGCGCTCATTCAACTAGACGAGCATAAATTTAGACGTTATATATTGTGTATGATTGCATGAGTGTGCATCAGCGCGCAGATTGGTGATGTGTTATTTTTGTACCTGGCACTTATGGATCTGTAGAGTATATTAGTTATCTGTGGAATAGGGTTGATTAGAACCCACCTATAATAAATAAATAACTGTTGAATATCAATCAATCATATCATAAGCGAAACGCAAAGATTTCTTATGTAGAAAAGCAATTAGATATTTCTCTTTTTGCATCTAAAAGTAAAATTTCGATCTCTAGCAGGAACCTTCTTCTTAAGTATTCACCTTTTTGTGAGAAAGTTGGCAGTACTTTAAAAGCAAGGTATTTCTCAGTCGATACATCTATAGTCTTCATACTTGTTTAAATTAATAGTTTTCTATCAGCATTTGATTATCACTTGAAGCGCCACCAGTTGAGCACTCTTCCACCATTTTTGGCCACTTATCTCTACTTTTCGCCAATTATCATTTGCACAGTCACATGTCCTTGCCCACCCACGCCCCTTTTATATACATGCATATGTATATAAGTAGGATATATGTACATATACACATATCATATTCTTGATATTGCCGCTTTAAACATTTTTGGCGTATTTATGCTAATTAATCATTTCGACATGGGAATTTCAATTGGTTGCCGAAACCCGAGCGAAATTTGAAGATTCCAGGAAGTTTGAAAAGTTGCAAATTAGAAAAAAGTAGAATACATCTATGTCATTTTTAATTATATGCATATGGTTGTTCTTAAGTTCTTTAAGTATGCATATGCCATATTATAACCATTATTTTAAGGACCCCAAATATTTGGTTTTTACTTCATAGGAGTTACCACTTTCTCTTTAAAGCACACAACATTTTGCATAGCTTTTAAATCTTTCATCCATCTGAATATTAAATACTCGTAAGGGATATTCAGAAAATATGCAAAAGCTCTTAATAAAGTGGCACACGGACTATGTATAAAATGCAGCCAGACTGCAGAATAACAAACAGAATTTGTAATTCGCTCTTGAAGAGGGCGGAACTTTGTTAAGTAAATCCTGCTCAAGTTGTTCGTCTTATTGGGATTAGCTATGCCCCGAAAATGCATACTAAAACACTGCACTCAAGACAAGTAAGATCTTCGGAGTCGAAAGTTCTTTCAGAAGAAATAAAACAATTAAAGGCAAACCCCGTTGAGTAGTCACTTCAGTTCGCAGAGCTAGAACTCAATTGGTAGTTGGTGCAGCCACAAAGTCGAGTCACAGGAATTCCAGCACTCTGCTCCAGTTGCTCACCATGTCTGGGAAGTCAAAGCCATTTAATTGTCGGGCTACGAGTGTGTGGTACCCCTAACCCCCTTGCTTATGGGTTGTGCCAGTCCCACACGCACATGGGCGAAATTCTTGGCATAGTTAGGCAAATAGTTCCATGTGGGTCGCACTCTAGATACTCACTTAGCCACATATATACGTATATGCATGTATATATATTTCCAAGACCCGCTAAAGTCCCAGAGCCAACTTGAACAGCTGCCCAAGTTGGCTGTCTGTGGCCCATGTGCATATCCATAGCCATAACCATATTCTTTTCTATATCACTTTGGCTGTCTTTGTCTTTAATAAAATGTGCCAGCAGCTGCAAAAAATTGGCAGGCGCAAAAAATGCTCGAAATGCACTTTTATTTGCATTAATTTATATTTGGGTATTCGCGCTCCTGCACTTTATTGTTGCAGGCAGCACACAGAAAACAACAATTGTTTTTAGATAGCGGTGTGCCCAGAAAAATATTAAATTAAAATGCAGCAGCAGCAGCAATAGATATTACGCAATCAACAGGCAAATACGTCACACTCTGAGTTGCGAATGAAACTGAAAACGACGAGAAACTCAAACCGATTGCGGGTGTGAGTACTCATGAATAAATGTGTGTGTACATATGTGAGTGTAGTATGTGAGTGTAGGCCGATCTCCCTATTCCGTCACTTCAAATTGAATTTTTATGACTGAGCTCCGGTCTCAATTTCTGTATTTTTTCACGAGCTGTCATCTGATGATTTGCCTCTAACACCAATTTCTAAGGCATTTCCTTTGTCGCAAATGAAAAGGGAAAAGGAAATTCCCTGAAACAAATTTATAGGAAATTATATATACATTCTGCTCTATTAAACATAATTTTTTTACATCTATAAAAGCCTTGACCTGATAGTTTGCATTTGCCTTTTTTCCAAACTACAAGTTGAGTAAAGTTTAGAGGAAAAATCCCCTCTGCCATCTGGAAGCAATCTAGCAGTTTGTTTATAATAACGAAAATCCCACAGAACACATCTCCGAACGTAAATAGCCAACAACAAATGGCTGAATCATTGCACTGCCAATACTCGGTATTCCTAGCCCCTGAAGGAACATTACTCATACGCCCCACTGGCTATGATCGCATCGCATCTCATCGCATCGCATTGAGTTGAATCGCTTCTCAGCTGGCTGAGCTCATGCGCCCCAGCGTATGCGTAATGAGCCGCAAATGTTAATTGTTCTATAAACATTCGAGCCAGCAATTAGTAAGCCATCAACAATAAAGGCGAAGACCGCGCGAATGAGAGGCTTCCCCCAATCACACACACACAGAAAAGCACTCACATTCACTAGTGAATAAACTGAATAAACTGAATAAGCTGGTAAACTGGTTGCAAGTCGTAACCAGTTTTCTCGAGCAAAAATAATTCAACCTGGTGCAAGAGCCAAAGAAAAAGGGGCTCAAAAGGCGATGACGACGACATTGCCAATTTCAATCTGATATGCACACAGAAAAAACATGATACAAGAAAAATTAAAATGTATTTTCATTTAATAATATCTAGCATTTAAAGTGATCTTTAATATATGATTGAAGCGCCTAAAAAGTCATAAAAGTATTATTTGAACCAAATACCTTTTAATTTTGGGCTTTGGATTTGGACCTCGGTTTGGTTTATTTTTCTTCATACGTTCCTGACCTTTTCTCTCCGTGTGGCTGCTGCTGCTTGATGCGCATGTTTCCGCTTTGGACGGGAAAAAGGAGAATCCGCAGTTAAAGCCAAAGTTGGTCGCCAACAAGTCGCGGCCATAAACAAGTGCGGCGGCAGGTGGTAAAAACTCCAACTGAAACTTGGAGATGCGATTCGAGATGCGTGCGTTCTCGGCTTTCGCGCTACCTGGCCAACTTCTTTTCCGATTTCTGCACTTGGCCGTCCAGGTTTCTTGGCCACCAGCTGGCTGGCTGTCGGCCTGCCTGGCATTGCTGTTTGCCTGGTGCCTGCTTTAATTTGCATGCAGGTTTTTTCCTCTGAATCTCGCTCTTGTCACTTGTCTCTCTACTCCACTCGCTGCCTTCAGCGCAATCTGAAATTCTAGCCCGTTTGGCTTGCATATTTACGGGGGCCCGGCTTTCGAGAGGGGATCAGAAGTCTTGGCTTATCGCTGAAGTGTTCAAAGTGCAGCCACTCGAGGCGATTTAGCTCGAGTGCCTTACAACTTGTATTCTGTATTTTGTATTCTGTAAAGTTGACCACAGCCGATAAGCAGTCACCACAGCCCATTCAAGAAACCACAATCGTTATTAAATGCCCTAAGTAGGTTACTTCCTGACACAAAAGAGCCTATGAACGTCTAGAACATGTTTATTTTAAGATATTAAAATGTTTATTCCATAATTTCTTAATCCTTGGCCAATTACAATTACTCGTTTTCCTATTGTTAGTAAGCCCACACTGTCATCAATTCGGAAAAGTGCGTCATTCGAAAGTCCGAGTCCCGAACTGCTGCGAAAAACAAATCTGAAAGATTTTCATCGGAAATGCTTGTTTGTTGTATACTAGTATACCATTCGGTGTATTTTTAGTGCCTTCATTGGGAATTTCGCCACGAATTGGCATCAGCATCTGTAGGTATTTTTGGGCACTCGTCAATGCGTTTTTCACGTTCACTTTGCGCTTAAATTCAGCAAAATATTTCAAATTATATCGGTACGCGCAGAAGAAATTCTCCCACAAAGCGTGCGTCTATTTTAAAATTAGCAAAGAGCGCAACCGAATTGGCTGGTAAACATTTTGGGTGGAAATGAAATGGATTTTCAGCTTGGTTTGATGGCCTCCGTCTGCCGCCGCCAGTTCGGATTTTCCTTTCCCATTTTCTTGCCCCCCCGTCCCCTGGAAATTGGCAACAGTTGGCTCTGCTTCTTCTCGGTTTTTCCCCCACGCCATTTGAATACTTTATTGACTATGAAGTGTATAAATGTGTATCTGTGTGTCAGATGTGCTTTCCTAGTTTCGATTTTCCCCCACTCCCTGCTTTTGGTATTTTCCTGGCCTTCGTTTTTGACGTCACCAAGTGAAATGCCAGCGGCAGTTTTGTGGGCAAGCTTTGTCTCAGATATATAGCATTGAAAATGCACTTGAAAGTGTGTACATGGTATACGTAGAACACTTTTACGAGTATTTTCTTATATTTATGTTTCTTATTTTCAGAATCTACGGTGAATTCCCGCAAGAGTGCTTTGGAATCGGTGCGAGAAAAACCGAAAGGTGAGTGTAAAATGGGAAATACCCATTCCTTTTTGAAATATTTTCTAAATCAGTAAAAGGTTTTGGTTTGATATTAAAATGATGTCACATCGAAACCATGACGCATAAATGGGATTTACCACATATAAATTTTGATCACCCCACATCTTAATTTCAAATTTAGCAACTGCCATTCCCAAGTGTATAGTGTAAATCTTATTTCTTGTTTAGCTTTTGGCCTGATAACTCAATCAATTTATTTACGATGATTCAGGAAACGCGGCAATCTGTTGCCAGCTATCGCAGTTTATAAACCAACGGCACATTATACTCGTAGTTTTCAATCGAATCTATAACATCTACGATAGAGAAATATTCCCGTAGATATACGAATGACCTTCAGGGGTCTTCGGGTATCAATAAAGTTTCCTGGGAAAAAAGGGGGAAAAGTAGTGCTTATCTATGGCTAGGCGGAGTGGGAAAAGCAGATGGGCTTCCACTCATGTCGAATGGCGTTTAATACAGTTGTTATGGGTGCCAAGCACAAAGCAATCTCACAGATACATAAGCGAGTGCTTAGCAATATTGATAAAGTGCGTGCCCTGTACATACATAGGCATGCAGTAATGAAATAGAGCCGATGAGCGCTCGGTGATAAGGCCAAATGGCGTGATTCACGACCGAGTTTGTACGCCGATACTTGTGGTATATATGTACAACTGGGGCAAGCGAATTCAACTGTACATATATAACGGGTGTTTTTTTTAGAGGTATAGAACTTTGAATTGCAATAAAACAACGATGGATTATTCGATTGACATGAATTTTATTGACATGAAAGATAATCTTGTGGCATTACATTTTAAATATGATTTCTGGCATATGACCGCCACGGCTGGCTCGGATGTAGTCCAATCTGGACGTCCAATTTGCAATGACTTTTTCCAACATATTTGGCCGTATATCGGCAATAACACGGCGAATGTTGTCTTCCAAATGGTTTAGCGTTTGTGGCTTATCCGCATAGACCAATGACTTTACATAGCCCCACAAAAAGTAGTCTAGCGGTGTTAAATCACAAGATCTTGGAGGCCAATTCACAGGTCCAAAACGTGAAATTAGGCGGTCACCAAACGTGTCTTTCAATAAATCGATTGTGGCACGAGCTGTGTGACACGTTGCGCCGTCTTGTTGGAACCACAGCTCCTGGACATTATGGTCGTTCAATTCAGGAATGAAAAAGTTAGTAATCATGGCTCTATACCGATCACCATTGACTGTAACGTTCTGGCCATCATCGTTTTTGAAGAAGTACGGACCAATGATTCCACCAGCCCATACAGCGCACCAAACAGTCAGTTTTTCTGGATGTAACGGTGTTTCGACATACACTTGAGGATTAGCTTCACTCCAAATGCGGCAGTTTTGTTTGTTGACGTAGCCATTCAACCAGAAGTGCGCTTCATCGCTAAACAAAATTCGCTTATGAAAATCGGGAACAACAGCAATCTCGTTTTGGGCCCATTCGACGAATCTACGCCTTGCTTGATGATCGTTTGGTTTCAATTCTTGCACGAGTTGGATTTTGTAAGCACGCAAACCAAGATCCTTCCGCAAAATCTTCCATAAAGTGGATGGACACAGATCCAATTCCTGTGCTCGATGGCGGATGGACTCATTCGGGTCTTCCTCAATGCTACGCTCTACAGCAGCAATAGCTTCTTCTGTACGCACCGTACGGCGTCTCTGGGGATGCGAGTTATCAATAAGAGTAAACGCGGTGCGAAAACGGTCCATGGTTAATCGAATTAACTGCTCTGATGGACGATTTTGTCGACGATAAAATGGACGTAGTGCGCGATACGTATTCCGCACAGAACCATTATTTTCGAAATAAAATTGCACTATTTGCAAGCGTTGTTCAGGCGTGAGTCTATTCATGACGAATTGCCAAACCAAACTGAGAATAAATCACTTGACAGCTGTTAAATCGGTCGCCATCTTGAACAGTAATGCCAACTTAAAGTTCTATACCTCTAAAAAAAACACCCGTTACAAACCGGCGAGAATACAGTATCTGCACACCTCAATATGTGTGTGCAAGCGTGGCGTATCGGAGAAGATTATGCGATTATACTCGTAGATACTTTGCCCAAGAGCCGCATTTCACTTTCATTCCGATAAGCCCAAACGTGACGTAGATGCCAATAATAAAGATACCACTGCGATAATATTGATGCGGTGGCCAAAACTTTACCTATCCAGTTCCCAAAATGAACTCAAAGTATCTTAAAGAAAGCGAAAAGCCCACAAAAGTCTTCCTAATATAAATGGAAGTATAAGTGTATTTATAGATTAATTTGCTTGAAGAACTTTGCTAACCAGCTTAGCAAATTTTAAGTGTCTTAGACACACCATTTCGATTGTATCTCATTTACGAGATCAAAGATACATTTGTGTGCAGAAAAACCTGGCAAGGATTTTCACCAGAAGTGTCCTCGGTCATCTACAACTACCTGTCCTGTGGATGGGTAGATGGGTGTAATTTGAATTTGCTGCGATGCCAGTTTTAATTGCTTCCAGCCGAAAAGTCTGACCTGTAGGGGATTTAGGCCCTTTGCTATTGGCCTAGCGCCAGGTTTAAGTGCGTCAAGTCAAGTGGCCGAGTAAGCCCCGATTATATCCCTTTGCTGGCCGGGTCTATTGATGATTTTATGGGTTTTACCCGGGAAATTCTGGTGCCCGGCATAATGATGCCATTCCGTCTGATCTGGCCATATTGTGTTTTTGTTGCAACCATTTCGTTCCGGCCAGGTAAGCAGCTAGCAAATCCATTGACGCAAGTGATTAAGCTGTCTCGGTGATGTCTGGGCCAGCCGAAAAGCAGAAAGGCAGAAACGCATAGGTAACCGATTCAATTAGCTGACATGTGAAACTATAAACAGCTGCTGGCGTATGCAAATATGCGGCCATGATGTGGCCAACAGCAAAGGGAATAGCAAACAAGCCCAGCAGCCCAAAAGCCCCAGCACTTACTGCCAAGAAAATCCGATTCGGATTCAGATTCAGCAGCAGCAGATTCAGATTCAGATGCAGATCTACAGATATACATACATATATACATATGCGTATGGGCGACAATCAGAGAGTCTCGGAGATCTGAACATTCCACGGCATATTTTCGTTGGCGTCACTCGTCTGCGATCGCCGCGTTTTGCGTTTTATTTACTGCTCTCGGTGCTTAATATAAAGCGATTTTATAGACGCTACAAGTACGCCGACAAGCGTCGTGCCGAAGAATGTGTACAGAAGTATCTGTATTTGTATCTCTGGCCCCCGAGAGTGTGTATCTCTATCTCTATCTGTATCTGTGCAAGCAGTCGCCAAACTGGCGATTCCCAATCAGCCGGAGCAACTGCGGCACCATCAGCCAGAGGCATCGACTCTCGGACTTGTGTACACAACTTGGGAAACGGGTACTAACGAATTTAAAGTACCCTAAGAATATTAGACTAACGGCTAAATGGTTTATATACCTCGCCATGTGGAAAGGTCAATTATAAATCAGCAAAAGCTTTATGAGAAAAACTCTATTTCAAACTTTTCTTGGGCTAAGACATTTTGTTTATTATTCTATTGTTTCTCCAGACTTTTGTTATAACTATCACAAGAAAGTATTTTAATATCTGGCCATTTCTGCAGATAGCAATACAAAAGCAACGTGTTTCCTCAATTGCGAATGAGTACAACTCACGGCAGATGGAACTGCGTGTATATGTAAATTCCACTTGATTCATAGTTTGCAGCCCTCTGGGGCTTTTCTGATTGTTGTTATTGGATAGTTGAGGTTGGGTAAATAAACTAAAATAACTGAAATCCGCACTGGGCGGCTGTTTTCGCCGATTATTCCACCTCGGTCGGTGATGTGTTACTCACACCGCGTTTTCAGCTGACTGCCAACGGCGAAAAGCCAGTGTTGCGTGTCAACAAATGAGCAATCGACAATCGTATAATGGCCAAGTTAAGCGGCTCCAAACACCGAAAGCTCCGCGCGGTCAATTCTGTTTGGGCCCACTATGTATATACGAGTATACATATAACGTCGAAAACTTGTAGTTGGCCGTTGACTAAGGTCTGGGCGTCCACGTTTATTTATTCAGTGCTGACGCATTCAGTCACTTTCCAATCGAATCGGATCCACTATTATATTATTATAGTACCACCACCACCACCAGGCAGTCTGACTAAGAAACTCTGGATTCAATGCGATAGCCTTTCTGTTCAGAGGCCACGTACTGATAGTGCGGATCGAACTGCTCAGATGGGGATGATGTTCTTGGAAATCAGCTCTGAATTTACAGAATTATACGCTTATCTCCTGATAGTGCCGTGTTCTATTTTACGCCCATCGAGTGGTTTCTTAATTCGTTGTCGCCTATTTTAGATGATTGATAATCTGTTTCATATACTCACGGTGAATGAGCTGTGCAAGTTGTTTTCAACTCAGTTTCGGTAGATTATTGTAGATGATTTAATAATATATATTTTAGAACTAACAATTGTATTATTTTAAACACTCTGAGCTCATTCTCGAACAAATAACAAATGATGAGATATTTATAGGTTAGGGGTGCCTCCTTAATAGAAAACCATTCCACACTTAATAATATTACTGAACCTCTTGATAATTAAGCAGTAGCACTTTTTATAAACTTAACTTGTGCACGTTCTTGAACGAAATTAATAGACACTCCTTGGCAAATGGGAACTCCGGCGATCAACGGAAGCATTACTCGTAATGTCGGACACTCCCAATCCGGCAACGAAGTGCTCCCACCGGAGTTTCCCCATGCCAACCGGATAGTAGTGGTGCCCCAATATAGACGCAAATGGTCTGGCTGGCTTTTGCAGCCCGGTTCGATCAACTTGGCATTGGGTCTAAGCGGCTTCCAAAATCGATAACGCCCATAACTATGCAATGCGTAATTGGGCAGGTTGTTATGTGCCGTGCAATTATATGTGGAACGGAAATCGGTTTAGGATAAGCTACTTATTAATGCTGCACAGTAAGAATTGGGCAACTTAATATACATGCACTTGAACAATAATAACATGTCATATATATAAGTATGCCATAAGTATTCCTTGAATTTAAATCTATTAAATAGTATTGAGGTTTGCAACTTTATAACTCTTAATTTTAGTTTAGACAAAAATATTACTGGCTTTTAGATAAATAGATCTAGATAGATTTAGATAGATAAACTAGAAACTATAAAATTCCTGATAAGTGCCCTTGTGTATAAAATGATATATATTTTTCTCCGTGATCTCTGCCAATGGCAATCAATCCTGCGTCGTTTATCTCAAAATGGCTCTTTTTTGCACTGTGCATTCAATTAGTTTTGATTGTCGCTTCGCTTTTGTCTCTCGCACGTTACCGATGCTCAATTAAAGACGTTCGCTCTATTGATTACGTTTAATGTCGATGACGAAGACAATCAACCTAAACCCACTCCCCCCCTGGAACTCCCCTGGCACTGTCCCTCTCCCCCCTAAGCTGCCCCACCGTGTGGAGGAGCCTCCTCCTCCGGCTGGCGACTCCCAAAAGCGGTTCAAGTGAATGGTCAAACCTGTTTGCTCTGCGGACAGCGGAGCGGCAACATCGAATCGTGGGCAGTTGGGGGCATGTGCACGAGCGGTAATAATAACAAAGTTGGAGCCGCCGAGCGGCGACGGCAACGGCGACGTCGCCAACATTTGCTGAACGGCTGAACGGCTGAACTGCTGAACGGGCCAGACATGATCACGTCGCCGTGTTGTGTGCTGCCGTGTTGTTGTTGCTGCTGCCCAGCTCTCTGATTGTTTGCGTTGTCTGTCTGCGCCGGAGTTTGGAGCCAGAGGTGCACTGAGAAAAAGTCCTGTACTGATTGATTTTAGTGTGATCGCTTAAACTAGGTATAAATGGCTACGAAGATACTTACATAAATATGTATCTTTTTACACATCAACAGTCTAAATAGCTGCTTTAGATTAGCTATATAATATACTATCTATGTTTGTATCTAGGTACTTATGTATCTATTGTTTTCAAGAAATCGTTAATACAATTGAAGTATTAGTTGAAGTGCAACTTTTTCTGCCTGTGTGGCACTGTCGCCACTTTGGCGGCACTGGCGATCGTAGCTTCTGGTTGCAATGTTTCCAGCGTCGCCCCAGCCGCTCTCCTTGCCCCACCGCACCCCCCTGGACACCCGAAAGGCCCCGACTTCCCCGACGTGGACTGCTTTATGTAGCGCTTAATGGTTTCATTTGGCGGCTGAGCAGCGTTTCTCCATGTGTGTCTGCGAGTGTATCGATTACCCAATGCGTGAATGAGTAAGAACCCATCGGGGGCGACGTACGCTGGGTGTTGTTCTTGGTTTGGTACTGTTGCCTGTGCTGCACTTTTGGGGCCGGCCACTTGTGCCTATTTATGTTTGCCAGACTCGCAGATACTTGCCACTACCACGGGCGCGCAGCAACGCGCACAGACACACAGATACACCGACACAGATGCCCGGTTAATTGTTGCCGTGCAGCCCAATTGCCGATCATTTGCGATGGCTTCGAGTGACTGAGAGTGTGTATGTGTGTGTGTGTGGGTTTATATTTTTAAATCAATCGATGCGATAGACGTTTTATTGCTGTAATCAATCGTCGCGTGCATGTGGCAGCGTCGCCTGTTCGATTAATCGTACGAGTTCGACCACGAGTACCAACAACTGGTATTACACAGATACGGATGCCGAATGCATGCACCTAGAAATACTTTAGATACAAGGCAAGTCATTGCCATAGTAATACAGTTCTTCAGTTCTATTTACATATATGTTCATATAATACAATGTTACCGAAAAGGACTAAGTGGAAACTGCGAAAACGGAATCAAATAGATTTACTGAACAGATCAGTTCATTTATTGTCACTATCAAAACCATCATAATCTTATCAAAAGTCTATTGCACGATAGGAAAACCATTTCGTGATGTTTCAAAATATAATGCTGATGTCACAGGATGAGCTCAAGCTTGATTGGTCATTGTCATGACCAATTTCTTGCCGTGTACATTTCTAGGCGTATGCAGACTTGTCTACGTGTATACATCCGTATGTATGTACATACGTGTGGCTCTAATAGATGAGTGCGTTCCACTCGTCCTCGCTTGATTGTGTTTATTGATTAGATTGTTTACCTTTCTTCGTGATATCATCGGCGACCAAGTGCTGAGCGTTATCGTACGTCAACTGTCCAAATAAATGTACATCTGAGCACACATCGAAAACTATTCCTATGGAATGGAATATATACATACATATGTACATATGTACATATATACATACGTATGATGGATTTTCCATATTGAGAGCGCTTGTGTGTGATAGTTCTTATCGAATCGCTTCCGTTCGATTTGGCACAGAAAGTTTCAGACTTCGGGGGACTTTTCGTGTTTCTGATACCATTGTTGTTGCCAAGCTCTTTGGCCAATTCGCTGTCCTTATCGTAGATGGATTTTTAATGGCTGTGGGAAAGGGGAAAGTGATTTATGAAACGTTTTTACGGCTGCCACAATTTAATATCCATATCGAACTGATTTTATTAACAGTTCAATGGGTGCACTTTTGGTAAATTCCCTTTTTCATTTATACATTTTAACCAATTATTATATATGAGGGGCTTAATAATCCTAAAATAATACATTTTTCTTCAGTGTACATATATTGGAAATTAATATTCAAACTACTCCAAAATAATTGCTGTTAATTGAATGTGACACCTATAGAGCCGAGATCAATATGGAACCTCGCGCTTTGCAAGTGCCCAACCCAAAAACAATCTTCCTCTATAAATTAGCAAACAAAAACTGTACGCTGAAAATTGCGCAGAGCGGGGGAAATAGAATATAAATTGTATAAATAAACCCCACAAAAAGGCAGCGCAACAGTACGGAGGCAAAAAGTGCAAAACCAATTGATCTAATAAGCCAAGAACGCGGCGCTCACTTTATGCGTTCTTCTTCTTTTTTCTGTTTTTTTTTTGCTATTTTGGTTTTATTTAACAAAAGCAAGAGCAACAATAACAATAGCACATTTTGCGGGCGGGCTTCCCTCGCGGCAGAAAAATACGCAGCGAAGTACAACAAAAACCAGAAAGAATGGTATATAGGGAGCAGTCGCCGAGAAAATACCCTCTAAAAGTCACTTTTCTATTATCACCAATATCAAAAAGGTTGGATTTATTTTAACATCACATTGAGCCAATATCATATTTGGCGAAATGTTTGTCCTGTGATGGATTTCAGCTTTATATCAATTAGCATACCTTGCGAGTACAGGGTATTTCAAGAAGAAGCAGCAGGAGAGTAGGAGGAGGAAAGTGATTTTGCTCATTTCGTGGAAAGAGAGCGCAACAGCGCCATATGTCTGCTGGCGCGAAAATCACTTTGGTCGAAAAGAGATGGCAGGCCCTCAAAACACTACAGACGCAACAGTCTCGCTCTCACACACACTTACTCACACAGGCACAGTGACGCCGACGACTTGGCGACGCCAGTTCACTTGTTGTTCTTGTTGTGTTCTGTTTCTCTCTTTGTTGTTCTTGTTCTTGCCGGTTATTGTTAATCACTCGCCCAGGGGCGGTTCAGGCGTTGTGGGGTAAGTTAACCAACCGTTGAATGATGCAACGGAATAATGTAAACGGAAAACCATATGCTAGCCATTGAGCATAAATACCTAATGGCTATAATAAATTGTGATCTTGGGTGCAGTGCGCGAATTGATCCACAAATATTTGCCCACACTGTGACGTTTGATTGAGAGAAACAGTTGATCGGTTTAATTAACCCTTGAAGGTGTATATAATAGTATAATATAATAACAATGTTTATATGTAATAGGAGTCCCATTTTCTTGTATTTCCTAATGCCAAATGATTGAGAAATTGTGCTATTATGATTATATAGACATTTATCTTTGACTTAAAACCTACATATGTAGTTAAGGCACTGCTAAAAAAAATTTATATTTTATCTCCGGACAACGTCATAAAGATTAAATTAATGATAATATTGCTTTCTATGGGAATGTCTTAAATGGTTTTGATTGCTTATCTTTTGATTATAAAACTGGAGTTTGAACAAAACATCTAATCTGGATCTGAAATGCATATGTAAATATAAATTTATTTTCTTAATGAAAATTGAACTTTAAAGCAATCGACTATTTAGATACCAGTTTAAAAAATAGAACCCTGATATCCGAGTTAGAACTTTAGGATGATGATCAAAGGAGAGTGAGCACCTGATTTATGCAGCTCGTTGAAAATCTACACATTCGGTCGCCCAAGGGTTAAGCGTGGCTGCCTGCTGCGCTGCCCGCGTCGCTGCCGGCGTCGGCGGCGAAAAAAAACAGTCGAGGCCCGCCATTCTTCGATCTTTCGTCGTTCGGTGTGGTTGTTCGCTTGTTCGGTGCGGCGTGGCTATTTCGTTTCGGCGGTGCAATGAATTCGAACAAGTCGGAATAAACAACAACGCAGCCCAACATAAACAAAAGGCAGAAAAGAAACCACAAAAGAACGGAACATACGCGCGTGTGTCTGTGCCCAGCATACTTGTGTGCATGTGTGTATATAATAGTGTATGTGGGCGAGAAGTGCGAGTGCAGCCGCCACAACAAGTTTTGTATTAATCAAATTAGATCATAGCGCGCAGAAGAGTGCACAGCGAGAGCAACGAAGAGGAAGAGGTTACAGCGAAATGAATGTCATAATATGCTAATTAGCTGTGGTGCAAAAGCGAAAATAGTATACGAAAACACGCACGGAGTCAAAGTGCAAATTTCAAAGTATCTCTCTTAAAAAGAAAAGGAAATAGAAAAGAGAGCGAGTGAGTAAGTGCGTGCGAGTGAGTGAGCGAGTGTGGAAGGAATTCCAAGAAAAACTGTGAAAATTCAAAATAAACAAAAGTCGAAAGAGCGATCCCCCGCACCCCCACCCCCCTCTACAGAATACAATACCGAAGGAGAAGCAACACAAAAACAACACTCAAATCTGGGCAACCCCGCGGCCGGGCCGCAATATCTCTCAGATTAGTGTTAGTTTCTACAGCAACAAGAACAGCAACGTGTGCGGGTGAGTGGATAATATCTGCATTGGTGTGGGTAAAGGTGCCTCGGCTGGTCTCGGCCTGTGTGCGTGAGGGAGCGGGAGAGCATGCTGATTGGACTTGAACTACTTTGAGGCGTTTTACCTGCCGTTTACCTTTACCTTTTCGTAAATTAAGCCGGCGCCAGGATACCTGGCTAGGTAGAAAGACAAACAAAAGGCTTGCAACGTCATTGACACGCCAGCAGCGACGGCAGCAACAACAACCACATCTACTATGTGCAACGTGCGCAGCAACAACATCGATACTAATGCAACTTAAGGTGGAAATCCACTTAAGACTGCACCACGGGGCGTTCAGACGAAATAGCTATTCCTGCTGCCACAGTGGAAACTTCTAGCACGACACCAATGTGTTGCAAGCTGCAACACCTCTATTCCCCTTGAAATCTTTACAAAATATGCCACAGAGTCTATGGGAAGAAGGCAAAACTAGGGTACAGAAACAATAAATCTTTAGAGGGTCTTAGAAAGTCCTTAACAACACAATCCTCGTAACTTCAGGTAATATATGCTAGCTCACTCAGAAATCAGTTTGTCAAATTCGAAGCACAGAAGATTTAGGTTTCCTACGCCGGAGTTTCACTGTACACATATCTCGGGGTCTTAGGACTGCTCTCAAGTGTTTTGCGAACAATTAAACATGCAACAGTTATAATACGTTCCGCCTTTGCTGCCTGTGTGCCGCTTGTGAGTTATGAGGAATGCCCTGCCGCCTGGGGAATGACGACACATGTTTATCGACGGGGCAACCCCTAAAGAGCAGTCATGACCTTGACAACAGAGCTACAGCGCAACAGATACTCCGCACTCACAGTCACAGCCACAGCCACAGTTACGGATACATATTCAGATACTTTGGGTCCGAGTCTGGAAATCTGTTACCATTTTTTTCACGCCCAATGCGCATGCCTGTGCATACATTTTATCGTCTCGTTTCGATTCGAATCGAATTGAATTGAATCGAATCATTCGCATAGCCCCTGAGTTGCCTACGTAAGCGCTTTGAATTTATCAAAATTGCTGTATTTATGGCTATTTCTTTTTCTCACTTTTTGCTAATATGCAAAAATTCACAACGCCGCCAACGTATTTCCGTCCTTCAAATGCCAAAACGCCAAGACAAGCAGAAAGAAAAAAAAAAGAAAAAAGTTTCAAGAAAGAACAACGCACACAATTTGTGAAAAATTATTTTGATGGCTCGGCGCTGGGAAACATTTTTGTTTGCGCTCGAATGCACGATTTGGAGATTTCATTCTTTAATCGTTTGTTTTGGTGGCCTTTGATAGAGCAGAAGTATTTATAAACAGTTTAATTTAATTAGCCCCGAAATACAAAGCACAACGTGACAGTGAGCAAATAATTTCAATTTTTCTTTTACGGCGCCATAAAATTTAAAATATCAAGAATGTTTCCAGATTTATTTAATGGGGGGGTGAAATTGAATTATGATCGTTATGGGCTGCGCCAAATTGCATAATCGAAGTGATTCGAGATTTCCATTTGGCTGTCATAAAACAAACTACAAATAGATAATATTTAACAAAAATGTGCTAACGCAAAAGGCCAATAGAGGCAACTAAAAATATTTATGCAGATATATAGACGCCAATGTGTGTATATATAGCCGACTAGTTGGCTCTATACCGTCTACTGTCTAAAATAAAACACTTGAATGTCGTCTTACGTAGTTGGAGCATTTAAAAATACTTTTCTAGCGAGGCGGCGCACCAAAACAAAATTGAAAATCGAGAAAATCACATTCTATCAGCCAGCAAAGCAAAGTCAAAAGTCAAAGACAGTGGAAAATAAAAATAAACACAAATTATCGAACGATTTCTGTCTGCTTTTCTTGATCTTTTGCTGTTTCGCTTTGTGTGTAAACAAAAAAGTGTTGGCCTGGCAATTATTTAACACTTTTTGGCCACAAATTCCTATATTTAAAAGGATTCTCATACAAATTTCGCAATGAGAAGGAAATAATTCGATATTTACTTTGAACTTAGTTTATATTTACGATTATCGCGCCCCCAAGCAATAATCATCATATTATTCGAAAATATATGTTTACTTATTTGGAAAATTTTATAATTTTGGTTTCGAATAGTTTTGGTCTTTAATAGTATAAAAAAAAAGATCTTTCCAAAATGTAACGCCTTATTTAAGTAAAAATATATGGAAACTGCTGTCGCATACAAATTTATAAGTCTATAAGGTAATGCCTAAAAAGTGCTAAATTATATAGTTTAAGCTGTTTTGTTACGCTGTGCCAAAAATCAATTTTGTTTATACAGATTTTCACCTACGTACATGTAAGCCCAGGGACCTTGGCAATCGGAAAACATTTCAGTACGAAACGAACATGATTTCTACTCTCGAGAAATTTTACAAATTTTCTCTGCTGACGTCAAAGAAAATTTGGGAATTTCCGTGCTAATGTGAGAAGTGTATAATATGCCGAGAATTTAGTTGTGTACGGCAAATCGCTTTATGTATTGCTTACTCATTTGTCGAAAGATAAACGAAATGGATCTCCTGCAAAGACGCGTATACACCTAACAAAAATTCCATCAACATTTCTTATCTATTTACCAATTTCCGTAACCGTACCTTGACCTTTCACTTTCCACAAAACAATCCACGCCCAGTCGATTGATAAGCCCCCAAAGTCGCAATCTATTTCTCTAAAAGTATTTCAGATTAGACAAAGGACGTCAGAGAACTTTTCGAGAATTGTTTTCGCAATTTCGCATAAAATATCGTCTGTTTGGCGCTGTGCTTGTTTATGTATATCAATATTCTGCACTGGAAACCCCTAAAAAATAAATAAAAGAAACTGTTTACCAACTTGGCTCGAATCGCTTTCAAACTTATCAGCAAATGGCAAAGTTCTGCTCAAAGGCAAGATGTCTTTGTCCCAGCCTTATCAGTTCTTGGACACTATGGGTTGACAAGAGGCTTAGGTTAGCATCCAAATACTGTACAAATAGTTTAATTCGTTTTCTATAGAAGTTTAACAAGAGCGGACGCTATAGTCGTGTATAAATAAAATAATACATATTAGTCAACATTTTAAAGAGTTCCCTATACATAGAAAACGTAAAATATTAAAACAAGGTATGTTACAAAAAATGTTTTGGTCAAAATGATAAACCGAAACATTTGCATGTATATGTTAAAGTTTAGATAATGTTATGTAGGCAAATAATAGATGGTAGGGTATCAATCTTCTTGAATGCCCCACTTAAGTAGTCCTCTTCTATCTTCGGTCAAGAGCGATCGTCTTTCTCTCTTTCCTTGCGTTCGAGAGCGCATGCACTCGCTCTTTAATCGCCTTAATTTGATTTCCTATAACACTTCAGCACGGCTGAGTGGGCAACAACAATAACAGTGAGACACGGGTACGTCACAGCCGCCTACCCTTGCCCCTCACCCTCACCATACAATTTCCAAAGCGCTTATCAAGCTCTTCTGTTCGCCTTTGTGTGGATGTGTGTGTGTGCATGAGTGTAAAATATTATGGCAGTGTCCAAGCTGCAGTAAGAAGAAGAAAAAGACGACGACTAGGAGGAAGAAGAAGACCGAAGAAAACAAGTAGCCGCACTGAAATACACACACACACACACACTGAAGCTCAACAAGCTAAACTCGTTTTCAACCACAACATCGGGTAAAATTATTAAAATTTTTAACTTGATTCATGCTCAAGCCAGCACACTAGCGCACTCACAAATATACATACATATACAGGCATATGTACGTAAATAAATACGGCAGCAACAACGATATGGCGGCGGGTTTCCTCGTTTCTTATGAATTGACTCAAAAGCAGCAACAATTCCCCGACAGTGTTGTCAAGTTGTTTGGCTTAGTCATGTTCGCGAGCGAACCGCCAGAGGCTGGGTGCGGGAGCGGGAAGCGGGGTAGCACTGGCTCTGTGGGGCTTCGTCGCCACATGGCAAACAGTGCTGCTACCCATTGAAAAGTAGCTAGACCCAAAAAAAAGCTAAGAACTACCTGTACATAAATTAGGGAACCCGTCTAATAATAATAAATAATTCCTATAATTAATTAGAGTATTCGGATTTTACAAAACCAGACTTGTTCTTTAAATGACATTCCAGGTCCTAAATGATGTCCCATACGAGTGTCCCAAAAAAGCTACAAAAGAGAAGTTTAGCTAAAAAAAAGTTAAGGTGAAACACAGATGGGCAGATCGTGCTGAATAAGTGGATTGGGGATGGAGTGGGGGTTGCTAATGGGGTTTCTCTCTCAGCTGAAGCTAATATGGCAACTCTGGCCTGCTCTCTCTCTCTGTCTCTTGCGCGCGATCGGTGTGCGCTGTAGCAATTATTATTTTATTATCACTTTTTCCGTTGCTTCGTTTTGTGCTTCTACGTTTTAAACGCTATTGTTGTTATCGCGCTGTGCTTTTTAGCCTCTTTTTGCTTTCCGCTGCTTTTTTTCTGCCTGGTGCTCCCCAGACCTTCCTTAGTCAGCAAAATTTCGCATATTTGTGCGGGGGAATGTGGTCGACGATGGGGTCGTTTGTTTGTGTGCGTGCGCGTGTTTTACGGAGCGCACTTGTGTGAGAGTGTGTGTGTGGGGTACGTAATCAACAATAGGGGGAAATAACAACAACTGCAACAACAAAAGCAACGTCTGACTGGCTGGCGACAGTCTTTCATTTCGATTCGTTTCGTTTCATTTCGCTTCGTACTTCGCGTCACCTGTTGTTGTTTAATTTTTTATATTTTGTTGAGTCTTAATTTTTGCTTGATTTGATCATTTCTCAGTGGCTGCCGCAAAATCAAAAGCTGAACAAAAAGAAGTGGCGACCCTGTGCTTACATTTGATTGACAATTGCGAATGTGTGTGAGGAGATTGAGAGCACATATGTTTGTGTGTGTGAGTGTGCGGGGGGCGACGACGAAGCTGCCGCAATTATTTGATTATTGTACTTTTTTTGCTGCCTGCGCTGACGTCGCGCCTCTTTAACACTCAGTATCCGAATAACTACATGGGTATACTGCATTTTTGTAATAAAAAAAGATATTTAGAAAGAAATTCTTAACTGAATATTAAATATTATATTTATTAATAGGCCCTATATCAGGAAATCCTTCCACCCACCTATGTTACTTTAAATAAATAAATACGTATTTATAATACTAGAAATATTTCAACTACCGATTATTTTGGGATATAGACTTCTTAGATCTTTATAAAATCTTTCAGTTAAAATATTGGGCATGCCGACTTTTCTACGAGTATAGCTTTTCTAAACTGATATTATTGCTAATACAAATTTGTATGCAGAATTCTAAATCGCAGAAATCCAAAACTTTTTGCCCGTATAAATATGTAGTAATAATAACTGTTACTGCCGTTCAAGGGTATATTGTAGTCGACTAGTGCGGCTTTGGGCTTCTTACTTGTTGTTTTTGCCCCGTTCGGTCGCTTCTTCGTTTTCTTTTCGCACACACCACACACAAGCACACACGCTGAGCACACTCTGAATGAATTTCGCTGGTCGCCTCGTCTAGTTGCCTTAAATGTTTCAGGCGCGTCGGTTGTCGTCGATTGTCGATTGTCGCCTTTTCGATTTCTTGCTATTCGCGCCGCCAGATTTTTCTCGCCGTGCACTTCCAATTGTTGCGCTTCGCCAACGAACAACAACACCAAAACCAACTATGCAAATGAGCGGTACAGGCGGAAAAATGCGTGTGGTCACAATTAAACTTGGGTATGTTCCTCTTCACCGTTTGTGCCGTTTCGTCGTTTTTGTCGGGCATTTCGCATTTTGCATTTCTCATTTCGCCGTTCGCTGGAATTTCGGAATCTTTTCCGCGAATTTTTGACGTATTATATGTACATATATATGCATTTTTGTTCGCTCTGCTCGAGCGTTGTAAAACGCTGCTTGCTAATAAATTATAAACAATTGCCAAGTGGGCGAGTGCTTAGGGCTTTTTGCTCTGCGATGACGTAGTCGTTATCGCGCGGATTGAGCGAATGACCGAATGACAGAGTGACGAACTGGCAGACTGACAGACTGACCGTCAGACAGATGTGTGGACTTTGTGGCGCCGTTGCCGCACCTCGTTGATTTTGTTATTTATTTTTCATTATTTGGCCGCACTGGTGTGGGTGTTTCTACATATGTATGTAGTATGTATGTATAGTCTCGTTTTTGGTTTTATTATAATGTTGAATTCGAATGCAGGCAGTCACTCAGTCAATCGCGAATTGCACTTGTGACGTAGGCGAGATAGCGTGTGCTCAATATGAACAGCAACTTATCAGCCAACAGAACGGGCTTTTCTACACAGGAACAATGTTAACGCCAGCACTTTTCGTATGATTCGAAAAACAAACTCTCTGGACAAATATGAATATGATTTAATATTGTGATTAATCTAGTTGAGATCTTCATGAAGTGGATGGTCCAAAGTGGGTGTTAATAACCTAGGAAATAACCTGGTTAAAAGAACTTCCAATTGCATCCAACTTTTAGATGTTTATAATAGAAACACTTTGTAACAGTGTACCGAGCCCTATTCGATTATTTATTGCACTTTGCACAGGGGCAATTGTATTTCGCCCGGCTCAATAAAAATGTGCATGCAAATGAAAATGCCAATGCAAATGCAGTTCCAGTTTGTATATTGAAATACATATATATGTATATAGTACGTTCCCATGTGTTTCGCGTTCACTTGCCGTTTTCACGCCTCAAAACGCTGGCAAACAGGCGTAATTAGAACCCCCGATCGTTAAACAAAAGTTCGTGATAAAGAAAACGTCGTATTGATATTGACGACTATGGCCAATGGATTTACGTGGCTGGCAATACACTAAACGGTGTAAACTAACGATCTTTAAACGTCACGCTGCACTTTGCGCTTCTTGTTTGCACATTGGGTATCTGGTAACTGGTATCTCGCATATGGGTATTCTGCTGTATTTTAATTGCTTTAATTTTATAAGCGCCTACTTCTGATTAGGTTATCTCCTTTATAGCCGCTTGACTTTATTATATTGTCGAGACTGTTGATGGCATTAGTTTCGCCAGTTTCTGCTGTATAATGTGGTTTACTTCGTGATTATGTACAGTTGAACTTCAGTAGTTTCTATCGCAGCGAATGAACACAAATGTAAATATCATTTCGAAATACACTTTCTGGACTGTACTTCAATCTTGCCTTCAGAGCTGGGCGTTTTGTTATTAAACTTTGTTCTGCTTATTTAGTCAAATTGCTCATTCTGACTGCTCCGCATTTGTTTTTCTAGCAAGAAACAACACATTCCTTGTAATCGCCACACATATTTCAATTGTGGCGCAGTTGGCGCCTTGTAATTGACCCACTCACTCGTGTTATTAATAATTCGAGTGCTGCATACACATATGTATGTATTTACTACACGTGATTATGTAATTAGGATTTGGATCCCCGAACCACTAATCACTAATCGCCAGCGAATACCACTTAACTGCCCAATGAGTTGACAATCTGATAGTTGACAATCTACATCTATGTACGTATCGGATAACTGACGTCAACGCGTCTGCACTCCGCAAATTGGCAATCACTTGGCTTACAACGGGGATCGCTTATCGGGGCTCTGCTTCTGACTCAGGCGCACGATAGTCCCCACTGATAACTGATAATGAATCTGGCAAACACACGTACCGAAAATACTTACCGCCTCTATATATACATATGTAGAGCTTGGCATTATCAATGGAACTTTTGGGCAGTTTTTGTCTTCTTTTTTTTTCATTATTTTTTTGCGGTCGCACGGATCGAAAGCCTTATAGCCAGCCGTGCTGATAACAAATTGAGTAAACATTGGGACGCGACGAGAGTCGCTGGGATCGCATAATGCCGTATAATGTGTATAATAATAACGCTGAATGCTAAACAGTCGCAGTCGAGTCAATTAACGCGACCCAACTCGGTTGCCAGTGTGCTTATTTTGTTCAGTCTGTGTGCGATTGTGATTTGAGAACTGCCCGGCTTACTAATCGCCCGACAGTCCTCAGTCATATAATACCATCTATGCAGACAGTGGGGCTCACATGAATAGCAGCAGCTCACAGTGCTCATACACTGCCAACTAAAGTGAGACAGAGACATATTGTAAAGATTTTTAAAGATTTCTGGGTCGTTTGACATACACAAAACAGAGAAATTATTAAAGACTACAATGTTTTTCAAAACGGAAACCTTAATTAATGGGAGCAAATGGAGTCTTCAAGTACGCACTCCTCCTATTTGGCAACACTTTATAATCCCATTGCTAATCTCACCTGCCTGCCAGCAGCTTTATAGCACTGATACGCACTGTTGTCACAGTGCGCACATGTGTGCACGAGCGGTGATAAGGAAGCCCCCAACAACAAACGGAACGCCAGTGACACCAGTCATTACACTTCACTTGTCACTTTTCTTGGATTTTTGTATCTTTTGGCCGCCTGTCTGGTTTTCGGCAGGTGGGGCCTGAACCCCAGCTAAGTTGGGAATTCAAAATAGAAAGTTGATAAAAGAAACAAGGCGAATACATATGTGTGCATTCGTATATTTTTGCCACTGTGCTGTGCTTTATCGATGTTGACACGTTCACAGAGTGGGAAATTGATTTTCAATAGCGCACAGGAATTCGCGAGCTTGTGATTCACCTGGCGGATTGATCGCCATGGAGAGAATTAGCGTGCTCCGTATCTGGCATTCTCGGCTACGCGTTGATAAGATTGAGCCCCAATTAGAGCTGATAATGGGGCTCGAAATAAAGCTATACTATATGATATGGGTAGGGAACTCGTCTTGGGAAACCCAAAGGCAAACCGCATTCGTACATCGGCTAGGGGAAATTAGCTAGGGGTGTATTAGCTGAAAGTTTAGTAAAGCATGTATTAACTGATATTAAATATATGTATAATCATTCGAGGCTTTGCAAATTCCCAGATGTTGTTGATTTCTACCGGATTACCTAGCAGGAATATCAATGTATAAATGGGCTTATCATGACTGTATCAATTAGCATTGCCATTTAAATTAAATTATGCGAAACACATTGAATTAATTTGCGTTTTTTGCCTCTATTCTTCTCGTTTTGCTATAGATGAGCCCACTGCAAATACGTCACAGGATAATAAATTCGATAATAATATGGAAAATGCAACCACCACAACGGCCAAGCATTACAAAACCGCAGGCAAACAGTACAAGACCAATAAAGTGAACAATACGCGACGTGCCACAGCAGCAGCGGCAGCAGCAGCAGCAGCAACAACCACAGCAGTAACAACAGCAGCAACGCCAACCAAGAAGCGGACATATCGGGAAACTGCAACAGCAACCACAGTCACTCAGAGATCCACCAACAAGGCCAACATCGCGGCAGCAGTTGCATTGGCAGCAGCAACAGAGGCAACTGCAACTGCATCAGCAACTGCAACAGCAACAGCAACAGTAGCAACACTAACAGCCTCTAAAGCGGCAGCAACAGCAGCAGCGGCAGCAGCAACAGATGTTGCTAGTGGCAACAGCAGCACCAGCAGCAAACTCAGCGCAAGCTCACGAGATAAGCTAGGCGAGGTGTCGCTGCCGACTGCTGACAGCGCGAACCACATCATCAGCAACAATAATAATAATAATAACAACACAAATAATAATAACAACAACCACCACAGTGATAATAGTATTAGTGAGAATAGTTATGAATTTAAGAGTAGAGATAAAGCAAGTCTAAGTGATAGCAAAATGACGCTACAACAGATGGCAGCAGTCAGCAGCAACCAGGAGCCAGTGGCTCCTAACGTGGCCAACACGATGAGCAACTCGAGCATCATCGGCAGCCAGCAGACCACCGTAAATGCCACACCCGCCACCGATGAGGCTCCGTTGGGGGATTGGTCAAATATTTCACGCTATCTCCACAAGAAGTTCAAACGTTTGGCCAGCACCACCGAGGTGGAGAGCGGAAACACGACGAATGGCGGCGGAGCACTGCAAGCTAGCGGCGATGCTGTTCGCACCACATCGCTGTCCTCAAACAGTTCGCTTTCACCACCACCACCAACAACGCCGCTGGCCAACGGTCACCATCTGATGACCCAACAGCAAAGCCACCAGCAAGTGCAGCAACAGCAGCAGCAGCAACAGCCGCTGCCGCCGTCAGTAGCAACACATGAATTCAGTGCCAATTTTGTAAATAGCAATCATGTCAATGCCATTGGTCATGAGGAGAGCATCATCAGCAATAGTGGCTACAAAGCGGCGGGAAGAACGCGAACGCCTCTCACCAACAGCAACACGAACAGCACCAGCAACATCAACAGCAACCATGCCGCACATGCCACACTGTCACCGGCCTCATTTGCGCAGCATCAGCAAATAACGCAGCCAACAACGGCAAGTCCTGGAATTCCAGGTGGAGCAGCGCCAAATCCTGCATGCGAGAAGTCCGGACGATACGTTTGTCCGTACTGTAACTTGATCTGTGCCAAGCCCTCGGTGCTGGAGAAGCACATACGGGCCCACACGAACGAGCGGCCGTATCCGTGCGACACGTGCGGCATTGCCTTCAAGACGAAGAGTAACTTGTACAAACATTGCCGCTCCAGATCGCATGCAGCCAGAGCTCGGGGCCTGGAAGTGCCAGCCGATGCGGACGATGGTTTGTCCGATCAGGATGCAGAGCTGAGCAACAGTAGTTCAGAGTTGGTAAGTTAAATAGTTGAGATTCCTATCGGAAACATACGTAATTCCTGACTTTTTCCAGCCGAGTCGCGCTGGTTCGCCTTACGACGAGCCCATTAATTCGCCCACACCCTCACCCTCCACACTGTCTGCGGCCAAGAGTGCATACATCCAACAGCCCCCGCTGCCCACTTACATGCAGCAATTGCCTCTCGGCTCGCCGGCCGCAGGAACATTGCCACCCACCACAGCGGACAATCACCACTCGGCCACTGCCCAGCATCGCCAGTCGATCGACTACAAGCCATATAAGCCCAAGTTCCACAATGCCTCGTTGTACTCCTGCAGCAGTAAGGAGTTGCAGCAACAGCAGCAGCAGCTGCAGATGCAGCAGCAACAGCAACACCAGTTTGCGCAGCAAAAGCTGTCCATTCAGCTTCCTCTGGTGCAGCAGCCGTCACTGGCGCATCCCACGCTTTCGCCAAGCACGCAAATGAAGATGAAGCACCACATTAACTCGCATCAGATCCAGTTGCAAATGCAGCAGCAGCAATCCCTGTTGGCACAGCAATCACTGCTGGCCGCCATGCCACCTGGCGGGGTGTATTACCTGGGGCAACCTCCCTACTACAACCAAGATACTGCGGCTGCCATTCACCAGCATGCGTTAGCCATTCAGCAATTCCAAATCCACCTGGCACAGCAGCAGCAACAGCAACAGCAGCAGCCACACCCGCCGTTGGTCAAGCCGCCACCGCCAATGCAACAACCTCCGAGTCTCCCGCCGCAACAGGTTGGTTAAGAACGATTGTTTTTCAATGAGGAGATTAATTGTAATCTATATGTTTATATTGTTTACAGTTGGTGCGTGCCAATAGCCAGATTTCCAGTGTAGCAACAGCACCTGCCACTCCCACGCCCGCCGCCAATCTCAGCAGTTTTGCCAGCTCAAGTGGCGGCAAGCAAGTAGTGAGTGTTTCACTAAACATTTATTTTTACTGCAAAGCTAAAATTGACTTCATCCTTTTCAGAATGTGGCCAAGGTGCAGGAGCACATTTCCAAGTTGATCTCTCAAAACGAAGCCATAGTTGAAAACAAGGAGATATTGCTGCAGAAGAAATACCCCAAGCAACTTAGTCGTTCCCGCAGTTTCAACAATGCCAACAGCAACAATGCTTCGCAACACGGGAGCAATCCGACGGCATTGCATGCAAACAACAGTCACAACACTAATGCACAGATGCCAGAGCGCGAGACTAAAGCGAATTTGGCACAGGCCATCTTCCAGAAGCAGCAACAACAGCTTCAGCAGCAACAGCAACAGCAGATAACCCAGCAGCAGCAGCAGCAGCTTGAGCAACAGAACTACTATACGTACATGCAACAGCAACAGGAATGCCAACAGCCACAGCAACAGCTAGAACCTCCAAATGGGGTGGTTAAGAGGAATTCCTATAAGCCTGGGGTAGTGATGACGACGCCTGTGAAGCAGCAGCAACAACTGCCGCCCCCGCCCTCCCCGTTGCCCATGCAAACGATGCAATATCGCCAGGATCCTGCCACGCCAGTAGCAAAAATTGAGCAACCGACGACGGCAGTGCCTGTTATGCCTCTGAATTTATCAGCGAAGCCTAAACCAACTCTGGTAACTGTTCCTGTGAGCTCATTGTCCACCAACTCCCTGCCACCGACTTCTACCAATCCGGCTAGTAGCTCCAAAACTGCTCCACCACCTGCCCAGGTGAATAACTCGATAATCAAGAATCTACTGCTTAATGCTCGAGGATTGGCCGTGCCGATTGGCGAAGGCGATGATGCTGTTTATTCGTGTCCCATCTGTGCGAGCGAATTCCGCAGTGCGGACGATCTGAAGCTGCACAACAGCACTTACTGCCAGGATGCCAGCTCCAGTGCCCCAATGAGTCCAGCATCTTCGCCCTTCCGCTCCAACTCTATCTCGTTGAGTCTACCGGAGCTGAAGAGCCACATGGCCAACTCGAAGAATCCGTTGTCTCTGGCTAAGTTGGCCTGGTCGCAGTTGAAAACCAAAAGGAGCAGTTTGGTATTAAGTCGCCTTAGTGCGGCACAGACGCCAGCAAGGACATCAACGGTAACAGCTCCCACTGTAACTGCTTCTGCCCCTGCTCCTTCTGTAGCCACAGTCACTGCTCCATCAACAGCACCTGCCCCCCAGATTGAAGCACTCCGCTTTGTGGATGCACCTCTACCATCGCCTGGTCCATTGCTGGGAAAAACTCCCTTAGTGGACTATGCTCAACAAAGTGCACCACGCAAGGCCCAGGACTCTGTGGTAATAACTAAAATGCACGAGGATCGGCAATTCGTGATTGAAGCTCAGCCCGCCAAACGCATCAAGACTAGCGATTTGGCGGTTGCATCCTCCTCTCAGCAACCGACAAGTTTCAACTTTTCCTTTAATAATCAGAATAGCGGTAATAGTGTGCCGGAGTTGCAGTCCTCCAAGGAGGAGCGATTGCGCAGATTCACGTCCTCGGGAGGCAGCATGATTCCCATTTCGGAGTGCCCTGACTTGGACAACAGTCCCAAGATGATTAGAACCCCGTTGCTGTCCGGTGGAAGCTTCCAGGATGTTTCAGTCAAAGTCAACAACGAAACAGGAACCTCCAGTAAGGAGCGCAAGCTGATGGCACTGGTCAGTGGCAGTGGACTTCTCGGCGTTAGCTCAGGTCCGCAGCACTTTCAATTTCCGCCCATTAATTCGATAACTGCCTTCAATCCGCTAACGCTGCCTCCGATGAGCGGAGGAGATAAAACCACTCCAGTAACACCAATACCTCATGTGCCTGGAATGCCAGGACCCGGTAGTCTGACACCACAAATGCCGCTACTGCCGCCTCCACCTCAGCAGCTACAGTTGCCAGTTCCCTCTAGTCGAGGTCGCAGTCCAAATCGAAAGCAACCCAGCCCTCTGCTGTTGGGAGGAGGATCCGGTGAACTGAAGGCCCTATCGCCATTTGGCGGAGTTCAGAATGTGCCAAGCGAATTCAGTCGGCAGCCACCAACTCCTGCCCAGCGACAGGCTCTGCAATGGAACAGCAAGGAGACACCGAAGAAAGCTCCATTTAACTTTCTACGCATGGCGGATAATGTGAAGACCTCTGAACCTGAAGTGCGACACTTTAATCTGGAAAATGTAATTGCTGGGAAACCGCAAGAGTTGCCACTGACACCACTACATGTTGATACCCCTAACGGAAACCCCGCCGAAGAGGCCAGTCCCGTAGCCAGTTCCTCAGCATCGGCTAAGTCCAAGTTTCTGCGGCCCACTAGTTTGCCACTGAAACCTGGTACCTTCACTCCTAAACGCCATCATGGCATTACACCGACAGCCAATACATTGCCGCTGATCTCGCCGGAGACCCCCAGGCCGTCCAAATCCTGTGTGCAACTGTATCTCAACGGACATGCCTACACGTATCTCGGCCTCAAATGCAGCACAAAGATGTTTTACTGTACGGTGAACTGCCCACAGCCTTCGTATGTCGCGGGAATGCACAAACTTTCGATGTATAGCGTGTGGCAGGTGTGCGAGGAGAACCAGCCACATCCACTTGGATTCAAACTAAAGCAAGTTATGGCTCTCTACGACTCCCGTCAAAGGATGTTGGGAAATGGCAGCTCCACCGCTATGGCTGGATCGGGAAAACTTAGTTACAATTTAGTCGCTTCGCAGCAAATCGTGTCCTCCCCCTCGACGTCCTCCGCCAGCAGTGCTTTCTATCAAGGACCCCTAAAGACCCCACCCACTGTCACGATTGCCGCGCTCAGTGAGGCCAACGTGGCGGCCAAGGCGAATGAGGAGGCGCAGGCCAAAAAGTTGGAGACAAGTCCGTCTGGGCAGCCCCTGGTGGGTGGCTACGAGTCTCATGAGGATTACACGTATATCCGGGGCCGAGGAAGGGGAAGATATGTGTGCTCCGAGTGCGGAATTCGCTGCAAAAAGCCGTCGATGCTCAAGAAGCATATTCGCACTCACACGGATGTGAGGCCATTCACATGCAGCCATTGCAACTTCAGGTTAGTTTATAGCATTTTTGGTGTTCTTCAAAGATTACTTATTAGAAACTTTGTTCTATTCCACAGTTTCAAGACCAAAGGAAACCTGACCAAGCACATGCAATCAAAAACTCACTTTAAGAAGTGCATTGAACTGGGTATAAATCCGGGACCAATGCCACCCGACAGCGAGTTCTTGGATGTAGATATGGACTTTGACCAGCAGTCATCCACTTCGGCAGGTGGACGCACATCATCGATGGCTGGGGAATCTGATTCCGATGACTACAGTGATAACGAATCTGAGAGTAGTGGTAAGAGAAAATTTATATACACTTTTTTGGCCAAATTGCTGATTCATTGAAATCTTTTCACAGATACGGATGAGTCCAAGTCCCGACTAAAAGAGCACGAAGCTGCCAGAGGTCTGCTCTCGTTATCAATGACGCCGCCAATTCCGCAGAGCGTATCGCCCTATCCGCAGTTGCAGGATACACCTCTACCAGCGGCTAGTCCTGCCAACAGCATTGGCTCTTCGGGCTCGCAGCCTAAGAGATTAGTGTGCTCCTTCACTTCGCCTAAGCCACCTTTCGACTACCAGAAGCAGGAACAGTATTACTCCAACCCGGAGGAGTCCAAACCGAAACGTAGTGTGGCCAGCGAGGAGAGTGCTCCCATGGATCTCACTAAGCCGCGCGGCTCCATCCTATCAATTTCCCCCTCGCCTGTTTCGCAGCCCGCCCATGATCTTCCCAAATCGCAGGCCCAACAGATGCACGATGTTATCTTCGGCACCTCCGGCAACGAAAGCGGTTTCATGAAGACTCTGATCTCGGTTTCGGACAAAGTGCGGATATCTGCCGAAATGGAAGAACAGGCCAAGCACGAGGCGGAGGGTGAGGATGTTCAACTACAGACCTACATAAAGGAGCATGCGCTGCATCAAGCCAAGATAAAGCAGAGTCAGTTTAGCCGCAGCTATCTGATCAACACTTTATACACAGCGGCGTCCCCTGTAATCAGCAGTAGTAGCACTCTCTTTACCACCAACAGCAGGCCCGTCATGAGTGTAAATGAGGTTCCTAGCATCGAAGTGCACGAAGTGAAGACCCCAGAAGCCCCTGAACCACCTCGTAGTGCACCTGTACTGGCTCCAGTTATTCCAACATCACTTCCTGCTCAGATTGGCCAGGAAGAAAACGAGGAGAACGAGATCAAAGCGGATCAGGAGAAACCTAATGTCGCGGAGCCACACAATGCCAATCTGCCTGCTGCAGTGCAGCAACCGGATGTCAATGACTTTAGTGGAGTTCTTGGAAATCCGCCTGCACCACCAGCAGCATCTGTGGCTACTTCCATAACTACAACATCCGCTGCACCTGTGCCGCCGTCATCCACTGCCAACTCAACTCAGCCCACCCAGCGCACTGTGATTGTGGGCGAAGATGGCTTCAAAAGCTCCACTCCCACTAGCAAGAGCGCCGATCTCCAGCATGTATCGTATGGCAGAGGAGTGCCGCCAGCACCCATAGCAGGCGATGCGCGTCCCACCTGTACCATCTGCGCCAAGACGTTCCAGCGGCAACATCAGCTGACCCTGCACATGAACATTCACTACATGGAGCGGAAGTTCAAGTGCGAGCCATGCAGCATATCCTTCCGCACGCAAGGGCATCTGCAGAAGCACGAGCGATCGGAAGCACACAAGAACAAGGTTATGATGACGTCGACTTTTGGTGTGCCAACCACCTCGAACCCGCGACCCTTTGAGTGCACCGACTGCAAGATCGCGTTCCGCATCCATGGGCATTTGGCCAAGCATTTGCGCTCTAAGACGCATGTTCAGAAGCTGGAATGCCTGCAGAAGTTGCCCTTTGGAACCTATGCAGAAATTGAACGTGCAGGCATTAGTCTCACTGAAATCGATACAAGCGACTGTGAAAACTCGTTGATATCACTCAAGCTGCTGGCCCAGAAACTGCTGGAGAAGGATCCTAGTAAGCTCAGTAGCTACACCACTCCCTCTGGCATGATGCAGTTGGCCCAGGATGCAACAGGTCCCGTCTCGCAGGATAGTGCGTCCGAGGATGGCTTTAGTGCCGCCATTGCCTCGGCTATAGCTTCGCTGGACAACGACAGTGCTGGGAACACACCCAAGCGAGCCAGCTCAATGTCCGAGGATGAAACGGTGGCTAATGGCCTGAACAATAGCCTGAAGCGTCGTTTACCGGGCAGTTTTAGCAGTACGGGCGAGGAAAGCGATAATCCACCGGAAAGCAGTGGCGAGAAGCGGGCTCGTTCTGGCCAGGAGCTGCCTGTTCCCGTGGCCGTTCCCGTGGCTGCTTCAGCAGCGGCAAGCAACTGACAGTACATGTACATGCTGCAGCCCAGCTGAGGTTATCAGTATCCCGCGGTCTACCACCTGGACACCAGTCAGTACGGCATCTACAATTCCAGGATCGAGGGCCGCCATGACCAAACCACCTCCAACGAGCGCATATCAAATGTCTAAGCATATCGCATTTGGGCACACACACAACTTACTCTAGCTAGCCTATAAGACCCACCACTCCTCGATGATAGGCCCAACTAATATTGGGCTATTCGCGAGTAGTAATCAAACGATAGGGGAGCCAGATAAGCGAGTCAGCTATTCCAGTGTAAACACTCTAGGGGGAATACCCTAAAATAATCTTATACAAAGCCTTTTACGGTGTTAAAAGGCAGTCACCCCACACAGATCGTTTCGATCTGAGTCTTAAGTATTTAGGTTAAGGAATCGTCATCAGCTAGCCCTAGTTATAAGCCAACCAACAAGCACACTTATAAATCTATATTACTATATACACACTTAACCATAATTTGTTTTCGAAATGCATAAATGCAAAAACTCCTGAAGTGCTGTGAGTCTATCTACAAATGTAAAGATCCGAGAGCGAGAGAAGTGTGTTATTTTTAAGGCCTAGCCCCGAAAATAAACCCCCAAACCGAACCAGAACACCCACACAAAGTATATTGGTTTTCTATGTCCAGATCCAAAATTAACCATCTGAAAATCACGTAGTTCTTCCTTATTTCAAATTGTTATCACACCAAGTTTTAAAGAGCAACTAAAAGCGGTGAATGAGAAATAATGTATACACCTAGTTTTGTTTTAATTCTTTAAACAACGAGACCACGAGACTCATTTAATTGTTTGTTTTAATTTTGTATTTGGCAGAAGAGAAACGAAATGATGAAAATTTGCTAACTGTAAATAATCAATATGTTGTCATATATGCATTAAGCGGTAGGTTAGATAAACAAACTACACAAAGTTGATAGAGATAAATGAAATATTGTACAAACTGCTATGGCAAGCGCTGCAGCAAAATCTATATATACACATAGATATATATCTATATATTTGAATGTATGTATGTGGTTAAACAACAAGAAAATGAAGTGATCTATTACATTATTGTAAAATATATCAAAAAACTGAGAAAAAAAAACAACACAAACAAACATAAAATCTTATACAAAAAAATGACAAAAAATAAAGAAATCAATGTGAATATACAACGCTTATGTGTTTATTATTGGTGAATCACATCAAAATCGGGTTTGGAAGTACAGATATTCCTGAAAAGCAATATATTATATTATTGTGAGAAATTAGGTTTATTGCGAGTATATTACCAGTAGGAAGGCTGATCCCAGTATCAAAGCCCGCTCCTTGGCGGTTAGCTTGGCATCACTAAAGTAAATATTCGTGGTGTACTGCGACTTGCTGGCCAGCCATTTGTGGTCTATGGAAGCCCTCATATTGCCTCCTGAATGGATCTGGAAGGGAACAAAAAGGATGTAATTCATTCAAGCACATATAATATTGTTTTATCAGTAAGTCAAAGGTTGTACCAACCTTAAAGTAACACTCCCTGGGCAGACAGAAGCAGCAGAATCCCGAGTTAGCAGGACCCTCCACACAAAATACTGGTTGTCCTGTGCTTTCATCCTCGATAAAGAACTCTGGCTGCATGAAAGTGGGTGACTGCACCACTCTACCCAGCACATTACCAGGTGGTATCCAAATCTCCAGACTCTTTGGCTGGCAGCACAGCGATCCCAGGGCTAGTTTTTTGCGAAAAACGAGTGCTTCCTGGTGCGTTTTATCCAGAAGGTGCATCTGAAAGGGCCGCCCAGCTCCCCAAACTAGGCGGTTTTTTTCTGTGGAGCTCTCGCTGGCCGCGAAGATGGCGTCGCCCAGTGGGGATCGCACCACATATCGGTTCTCCGAAGAGACAGCTGTCAGAGCTGCAGAGGGGAATGGTATATTAAAAACGATTTGGATATGGTTGGTCTTGTACTTACCATCATTGAGCTCGAAGGTCTGTTCAATATGTACCGACGGCAGATCTGCCAGGCAATCGTATCCGGAAAGTGGGATGAAGGTGCGGCTACCCGTAACCGTGGCAATGGGCACCGGCAGCGGGATGCGAGGAGCCTCCGGCCTGGGTTGTGAAGTAATGCTGATATGGGAGTCGTAAACTGAAGGCAAACAGGGAAGTCATTTATAGGCCATTTCCAATAAGATAAATAAGCTGTCAATATTATCACTGTTGAACTAAGATTTTATAAGCCATTTTCATAGCCTTAGCACTGTGTTCTAAGAGGTAAAAAGAAATAGGTAATGGAAATTTCAGTATATCTAATTTTGAAAGTGTAATTGAACCTATTAACTGTTTTAAAATAGAATACTTTTTAAAGTATTAAGTTGAATTCGATTGAATGAACTAGTTATCCAAAAATACCTCTGAACAATGGTACCAGTATTGAATTTATTTGATGGTCATAATATAGTTTAGATTAGAACTGTTGCAGTTTTCGTTCTTTCCAAAACCCAGGCCCATAAACGTGTTATTACTTTTCTTTGCACAGGGAAAAGTTGGCGTAGGATACAGGCAATTTCATGGGTATGGTTTCACTATCGGAACGATCGCTGGGCTCGGTTCGATCGCCCCAAACAAAGGCACTTGAGGAGGCCCAGACCACAACAAAACGCTGGCCGATAAGATATAGCCAACCTGTAGTCGCATATTTGCGTCGAACTGTGACACACTCGCTCCCAATAATAATTAATCCGGTGCAGCTCTTATCAGTTGGTAACAAGTTGCCCTTTTGCGTGGGTGATTCACTCGCTGTTTTCGTTAGTTTTCAAAGCCCATATCCCTTGATTACCTCTCGATTCTGAGGGACTCGGCTGCTGGGCCACACGGATCTCACTGTCGTATTGCAAAGTCCGCACCGCGTCGTTTTGCAACATTTCGCCAGCAAATTTCAAACTTTTCTGACGGCGGTCTAAATGAAATGGATAACGGTTGTTGGTGTGGCAGTCGCTCAACAGAGGGGAAATGCTTATTGTGCATTGCCTGGTCACACTATTTGTCGCGGATGCTTTGAATATTTTATAATGAAACAACTTCGTATTTAGAGTAAAACGTACTTTGTAACCCTTAATTCGTTCCTATGATGCGTAGTTTTCTTTAAATACTGTTTAGTTTGGCCTACCTGTTAAAAGTTCTATGTATTTGCAGGCAGAGCTGCCACCTATTTCAATCAGTTGAATAACGTATTTTCTGCACCTACGATATATACTAAATCATCGTCGGCTAAATGTGCTAACGCACTTAGGTCATACCAATCCTTACGGTTTATTTTGTTCGCAGCAAAACAAAAATAAAACCGATTTTTTAAGAAAACAAAAGTTGTCTCGTGTATACTTGAAATACAGTCTGTCACCGTGTTCTTCGATCGGAGTTTGCTCAATGAGGTGGCGACGAGCAGCAGGTGAGCCACGAAAATTGCCCCAGTGCTGACCATTTGGCCTCTTTTCGACCATCCGTTACTGCGGAATTTTTTGGCCACATTTCGGGTTGTTTTCAAATTGGTTACTCAAGGGGTTGGAAATGCGAGGAAGGTGTGCGCAGCCGCAGGAGCGGGAGCGGCGTAAACAAATGCCAGTGGTGCTCGGTGGGGGCTAATCTCTGGAGCGCGAATAGCGACAGTGTTCTCTGGGCCATCGGCGGAACCAGCTAAATCGGCGCAATCCGTGGGAAATCGAGCGATAAGCGGAGCGGGTCCAAGTGCAATAATCAATAAACGTGCTGTTCAAACATCGCTGCTAGTCGAAAGAGATAATGATAAAACCCAGTCGATTGTGAAATTCCTGCTGTCGATCGGACTGAAAGCCTAAATTTGCTCCCCTTTGGCTCCACTTTCGATGTAATCCCCCGAGCGCTTCTGGTATTGCCAACTTGCACTTTCCCCCTTGGACTTTGGGGGGTGGTTTTCGGCCGGAAAAATCCATGAAAAGAAGCGTCAAGTGCGCCACGCTGGTGAAAAACTGCTGGGAGTGTTAGTTTCCGTTTGGGGCAACAAGAGAACGCGGCATGTCGCTGGAGGATCCCTTTTTCGTGGTCAAGGAGTAGGTGTCCCCGATTTGGCAGATGGCAACTGCACTGTTGGAGGAAAATGCCACCTTACTTACACCTCTGCTTTTCTTTCCTTTCCCTGCGCACCCCCACAGCGAGGTATTCAAAGCTCTGAACAAAACCCGCGGCCTCTATCTGCGTTGGCGGGAGCTGGGCGAGAACGGCGGAACGGAGGCTGAATGGACCACCACCGAGCTGCGTAACTCGCTCCGGAGCATCGAGTGGGATCTCGAGGACCTCGAGGACACTATCAATATCCTTTTGCAACGTCCATTGAAAAATCAATTCGTTACCTGGTACTCAACGGCATCCAATTGCGATTGCTGTCGAGACTTTGGTTTATTTCCGCCCGAAGGACTAGGGATTCCATTTGAAACTGCTAAATGTGCTTTTTCAAGATTAAATTTTACTCTTTTCAGTAGTCAAATATAAAACGAGTATAAATATACATACATATATATTTATGTCGGTAGAACCGACTGTCTTGGTCACCAGTCTCCCAGGTTTTCTCCTTAACACATACCATTTCGACTCATACGCATCGTTGAGAAGAATCCAAGCAAGTTTCGGATCGACAACCGCGAACTCTCCAGCCGGCGCCACTTCATCGACAACACCCGCGATGAGGTCAAGCAGATGAAGGATAAGATGAGCCTGAACCGGAGCCGGGACAGAGACATCACCGCACACCAGCCGCTGCTCGACAACGATCGCCAAAGCCCCAATCACAATCATTCCATTGCCATACCCAGCTCGAATTCCAACTCCAACGAGTACCATCAGCATCCACACAACGATCGCACTTACCTCGTGGAGTGTCCCAACGGCAACTCGCTGATCAATAGCGGCAGTCAGGTGGCCAATACCATAGCTGGAACCATGTCGGCGGCAGCGGCAGCAGCTTCCCGCCACAGTGGCACCAAGTACTCCAAGCTGGAGAACGCCCTGGACAGTCCAAGTCACTACGGGCAGACGCATCACGGCGGCATGGACAGCCCGAGTCATAGGTACGTGGGCGAGACGGTGTCCATACAGCAGCGCATGATCCAGGGTCAGGATGAGCAGCTGGACATGATCAGCGATTCGATTGGAACCCTCAAGACGGTCTCGCGGCAGATTGGCGTGGAGCTCGATGAGCAGGCCGTGATGCTGGATGACTTCGGGAACGAGTTCGATACCACGGAGTCCAAGTTGGACACGACCATGAAGAAAGTTGCCAAAGTCTTGCACATGAATAATGGTAAGTGGTGCCGCACTTGGGGTATTCAAGGACTATTTTGATTGCAATATTAACGAAGGCTAAACGCTTTAGTGAACCACAGTCAAAATTACCCATCGAATACTTCTGTAACTGTTGATTGCTATTATTGAACTACATCAATCTTTTCTCCCACAGATAAACGACAGTGGGCCGCCATTCTCATCCTATCCGGGCTGTTATTGTTTGTGATAATTTTGTTTATTATTTTGTAATTGCTTTCGTTGTTTCCAATTCGATTATATTTAGTGTAAATTAGATTTATTTATGACTTAGCTTGATTTTGAATTCGGGCCCTTAAAAGCAAATCAAATGATGATTATTAAAACGATTTATCAGCGAATTCCATGTAAACTCCCTTGCTGTATATACACGGAAAAATTTTAACCAGATTTACTACCAGCCTCTATATATATATATAATGTAATTCCAAAGCTACGGACAGATGATCATGTAAAGTCAATGTAGGCGGGTAATAAAAGATAACTAACTACTTATATACCAAGTGCTCCAGAGTTCTGTCATTCCCTATTTGGCCAAAGGATACTGCAACTGACCTGTACATACATCGAAGGATATATCTGCATATATATATATATACACACAAAATGGACCTACCAATATCAAACGAGTTATTTAACGAAGAGTCTTAGGAAATTCCTCTAACCAAATCTAGCAAAAACTTGTATGCAATTGAGTAAATATATATATACATATAAACTAAAGTCCTAATTTATAATGAGGTACTTCTTCCGGGTCACCTAGAAATACTTTACGAGTGCACAGAGAGAAATTGTAGAAAAAAGAAATAAAAGCATCCAAATGGAATATATAGATACTAATGTTTTCTATTAGCAATGCTATAAAAGGTATATTATCTTAGAGGGCTAGGCGGTCTACATGTCATCTTCTGAGAGAATGATTCATGATGAACTGATTTTGTAAACCGAACTGTATAATGTATTTTTCTCTGTGCACAAGAAGAGGGGATCGGCCCCTCCTCGTGTTCTCTCTACGCCCCGAAACCACTCGACAACCCACTCGATTTGCCCACTCACTCAGCTGTGTTGGATGCTTTTGCCCAGAGCTTTTGGCGAGCTTACAGTCTGCGCAGGGGGCGCAGGGGCGTCCCCAAAGGGGTGCCTTCGAAAGCCTGGGAACATAACCCCTCCGGGGAATTCCGACTACGCCACTGGACGCAGCATAAGCACACGGGCAGAGCGGCACGTTTCCATGTGATGTTTTTGGCTTTCGGCATTCAGTGTTGTTTGCCTTTTCCGCGGAGCTGGAGTTTTCCCAGCAGCTGGCATATAGTATACATATATCTCCCACTATCCCGGTAGAAATGTTCAATTGTTGAATTACTTCGGCTGAACGGTGTCCAGAGTTATTTTGGTGAGTGGCTGTGCGCAGTGTAGTGAACATACCACCCATTTGCACCCCCAAATATGCAGTAACGCACAATTCGACTTCCTCTTTGTTTTTTGTCGTTGTTCTTTCCATTGTATAGTTTTTGTTGTCGCCGAAAACCTTGAGCAATTTGTTGGCCAAAAATATAAAATCAATGTCAAACGGAGGAAGATGGATACCGCCTCCATTGTCCCCACTTCCTCCCGCTGGCCGAGCTCAGATTTCAGGCAACCGCCAGGTAAAACCAGCTGGTCCGGTTGGCTAGATACTCCTTCTGGGATTTTCCTCCCCGATTTTCCCACCGGTTTCCCTTTGCTGCCAGGGCTATTAATAGATTCATGCAGCCAGAAGCGAGCGAGCATATTCGAGACTACATGTGTTGGTGGCCCTGTGTTTTCCTTTGGACGACTGTGTTGCTCGTGGTTCTTGGTGCTTGGTGCTGGTGGGGGGAGCTTTTTCGAAACTCTTATCAAAAGTCCGAATTGCGGGCAGGGGCATGGATTCGTTATCGGAACAGATGAGCGCGCTTGCCGTTACTTTTCAATCAAGAGACGTACTTTCTGGTGTCCGGGAAGTGGGCGGTGATCAAACTCAAGTGTCTGGAATTGCAGTGCACCACTTCCATAAGCAAATTCTTCTAGTGCACTGTGCGCAAAAGGTGGCAACGTACTTCAAAATCAATTCTTATAAAAATGAGATATGATATTATAAAATTATAATGTTAGGCTACTTGTACTGTCGTTGAATATATCATATTATATATCAGCAAATTCCTTGCGCAGACTTTTGTTTATTCAGTTTGTATTATATGATAGGTTTATTGCGAAATCAATTTCTGATGCTATTTTTGAAAGTGAAAGGGAAAACAGAAAGCCATACTGCGAAAGCACAATGGGAATTTTGAAAATAAAATTTGCTTAATTGTTGTAAATTTTAGTCAAATTGTAAATAAATTGTAGTAAATTGAGTCAAATTTTCTGTTCAAGTCTCAGTTGTACATTTGCAATGGATAATAAGGCAAAAATCACGTACGGAGATCAGATATTTAAAGCAGACTAGGCATGACTGTGAATAACTGAGATTGTATTACAATGTATGCATATAGTTTTTACGCCAAACATTTGTGTTGTAATTGTGTGGTTCCAATAGATTGGAAACCTATTTTAAAAATTTTGGAATTGAATACAATTTTTAAGTGTTTATCAATATGCATTTGCCTAACTATTGTGTCTTTAAAGCGACCCACAATGAATGTGCTTTCAAGTATTCTAGCGTTTCTTCAAGTGTATGCTCAATTGCCACCAACCCACTTACTCACACTGCCGCATCGAGCTCATGGTGTTGATTACTTAATTTGCGTTTCTCCTGCTGCTCTGCACCCCTTTATTCCCAAACCAGATTCAGTTACCCGGAATGAGTGGCGCACAGCGGAACCTGGATCGCAAGATCGTTGTCATCGGAGCAGGAGCCTCGGGCGTGGCCTGTGCCACCAAGCTGCTGGAACTGGGCTTCCAGAACGTGCTCGTCGTGGAGGCGGAGGATCGCCTAGGTGGCCGCATACACACTATTCCCTTTGCGGACAACGTCATTGATCTGGGTGCCCAGTGGTGTCATGGCGAACGCGACAACATTGTCTACGAACTGACCCGCAAACAGGAGGAGGAGCTGCTGGAGTCGACGGGTCCGGTGTACGAGAACTACATGTGCGTCCGCTCCAACGGAGATGTGGTTCCCGAAGAGGTAGCCAGTCGCCTGAAAGCCATCGTGGGCGATTCACTGGTCACCCGGCAGCTGGAGCTGCGTCACTGCAGCGGCTCCCTGGGCAGCTATCTGACCAACAAGTTCTACGACACGCTCCGACGCCCGGAAAACTCCGACATAGACGCAGAGATGGCCAGGGAGTTCTTTGTGAATTACCAGAAATTCGAGAACTCCGTCGAGGCCTCGGATACGCTGGAACAAGTGTCGGGACGCGGTTACCTGGACTACTGGGAGTGCGAGGGCGACATCCTGCTGAACTGGAAGGACAAGGGCTATGTGGAGCTGCTGCGACTGCTCATGCGCTCCAGGGAGTTGGATGTGGAGCATGGAGTTCTGGAGCAGCGCCTGCTGCTGGGCACACGTGCTGTGAAGATCAACTGGAATCGGAACGACGGACGCGTGGAGCTGCAACTGAGCAATGGAGACACCTGCATAGCTGACCATGTGGTGGTCACCGTTTCACTGGGAGTTCTCAAGGATCAGCACCTTCGTCTGTTTGAGCCACAGCTTCCGGTGGAGAAACAACGCGCCATTGATGGTCTGGCCTTTGGGACGGTCAACAAAATCTTCGTGGAGTTCCCCGAGGCATTTTGGGCCGAGGATTGGACGGGTTTCACCCTGCTCTGGCGGGACGAGGACTTGGATGACATACGCGGCACCTCTCGAGCTTGGTTGGAGGACGTCTTTGGCTTCTACAGGGTGAGCTATCAGCCGAGGATCCTGGCGGGCTGGATAACCAACGAGAGCGGCAGGCACATGGAGACCCTTCCGGCAGATGAGGTCCAGGCTGGAGTTATGTATCTCTTCCGAAGATTCCTGAAGTGGGAAATCCCAGAGCCCTTGAATTTCCGCACCTCCGCCTGGTATACAAACGAGAACTTCCGCGGGTCCTACTCCTATCGATCCATGGACACGGAGCAGCTGGGAACGGGAGCGCGGGAGTTGGCCTATCCACTGACCGTGGTGGCCACCACTCCGGAGAAGGAGAAGGACTCGGAGGACGAGGCGTGGCAGCAGAGTCGCTGTGATAGGCCCATCGTCCAGTTCGCCGGAGAGGCCTCCAGCGAGCACTACTACTCCACGGTGCACGGCGCAGTCGAGGCGGGATGGCGGGAGGCCCGGCGACTGGCCCAGTTTTACGGAATAAGCGTGTCCCGATCTGGGACAAAGTCGCAACTCTAGCTGTAGGCGGTATATCGTAGTAGATGTATAGACGACGGCGATACCTGACCCAGTTATACGGGTGGATGTGAAATTAGAACTTTGTCTTCGCACTACAAAAACAATCAAGGAAACTGATCAGTACATCCTGGATAGACTTCATATGCCTAAGCCACTAGTTTACACATTTGCCATAGGTTAGCATAGGTGACAGATTATATTTACGAGTGTATACACATGTGCGTGAGCATGTCAATATGTCAACAAGTGCGCTGCCCAATAAAGCTGTGTTTAAGTCTTCTCTACCCTAAATAAAGTTAATGATGTACATCAATTCCAATTCATCATATGTAGCTTATAAAGAACGCTTCGCTCTGGATCGCATTTAAAATAGTTTTTATTAGTTTCTCACTTGTTTTCAACAATTTGTCACTACGTTTGGGTGAAATCAGCTTCCGAAATGAGACATGTCACACAGAACTTCACATTGTATCCAATATGCTCTAGTTAGTGAGTGAGTGTATATACAACTGAGATACAATACGGTTAGCGTTAGGTTTACGGGGGGATTAACTCTGTACTTTGGTTTCAACAACGTGTAATACATACATTTATAATTTAGTCATTCTTTGAACACAAATAAATTTTGTACAACAAGTTTTATAATTTAATTGTTATCGTAATCGTAACCGTAAGATAGATGCTGGTTGAGTTTAAATTTCCTTCACTTTCTGTCAATTATTGTATTCATTTCTTTGTTTTCACTGTTACGCAAAAAGGTACATGTCGTGAAAAGGACTAAGGCCGGACGGGAGTGGCCAGCAGGACCGCCTACGGGTAAATAGTGTCTCTTCTCCGTTTCTCTAGCAGATTGCTAAATTCGTATGGCAAAAATACTTTGGTGTTCTTCAACAAATTGCATGAAATGCTTCTCCACATTTGGCAACCGCTCTACTGCACCCACATGGATGGCGCCCATACCGGCTCGTTCTCCAGGCGCTGCACATTCTGGACCAGCTGCTCGAAGGCGTTGACCAGTTCTCCGTTGACCAGCTCCACGTCGAAGAAGTGTCCGTACAGGAAGTCGATGCGTTCCGCCGACTTGATCATGTCCTCGAACTCTTCGTCCGTGAAACTCCTGGCATTCGCCTCGTCGAAGGTGGACTTGGCCCGCGCCTCCGTTCGCGTGGCCTTCAGGGTGTCCAACTCTGGGGGCTTCACATGGATGAGGAACGGCTTCAGTTGGGCTGTGCGCAGAGTCTTGATCGCCTGGTAGTGCGGACTCAGCACACAGACGCATCCGGCATTCACAATCGACTTGACACTCTCCGCCGACGTTCCGTACAAGTGGCCCTTGTACTCGCCGTGCTCCACGAATTTGCCCGCCTCGATGTCCGCGTCCATTTTCTCGCGGGCCACGAAGATGTACTCTCGTCCGGGCACTTCACCAGTGCGCATTGGTCGGGTGGTGTCTGGAAAAATGAATAGGTTTTCCATTAACGATGGTCAAAAAGAGGTTCATTTGGTCACTTCTTCATTTCTATACTTGTTCATTTGTTCATTTCTTAGACAAGTTCATTGGGTCAATTGTTATTTCTTACACTAGTTCATTTGGTCACTTGTTCATTTATATACGTGTTCATTTGGTCACTTGTTTATTTCCTACACAAGTTCATTTGGTCATTTGTTCAATTCTATACTATTTCATTTAGTCACTTGTTCATTTCTATTTGTTATTTCTTACACTAGTTCATTTGGTCACTTGTTCATTAATACGATCAGTAGGCGGGTGAGTTACTTACACGGCACCGGACTGCGGAACTTCTCGGGATCTCGGGCTATCAGCCGGCGGCGCAGTTCGTTCCGCCCCACGCCGGGAGCTCCGATGAGCACGATGGGCCTGAAGACTCCGGGCCGTGGATACAACTTGGCCACCTCCTCGTACGTGGCGATCTGCTCGCGGTCGAAGTCGTCGTTCTCTGTCAAATCATACATGATCTTTTTAGTCTTGGGCTGGCGGCAGGAGGAGGTGCTGCTACTCGCAGGCAGGCGCGGGGAGCCAGGTGGGGTGGTGCATAGTGAGGCGCATGATCCGGCTGGCGATGGCAATGCATGGGTGGGGCCAATTGGAGTTGGGTTCAGTGTTAGATGAGGCAAAGATGGGGCAAAGATGAAGCATGAAATTAGAGCAATTTTAGTCATGGCAAGAAAATGAGCAGCGAATGCTATGTGGAACCAATGGGCTGGCGACGTGGAATGCTTACGCTTCGAGTCCAGATCGGTGCCGTTCTTCTGCGTACGGTCGTGGAGGATGCGGCGCTCCTGCAGCGCCCGACTGGGAATCAAGCCGGCTCTCGCCGAGCGCTCGTGCTCCTTGCGCGCCTGCCACCAGTAGGCGTCGTCCTGGGCCACAATGTGCAGCACATCGCCGCGCTGGAAGGCCAGACCCGCCTCCTTGCACGGGATGTAGGGATCCACGTCCGGATTGTAGTCAAAGTGGGCCCGCACCCGCACCTTGGACTCGCGCTGGGCGCCCTTGTTGTCCGCGGGAACCAGCTTAAAGGTAATGGTGCCCTCCGAGTTTTGCTGCCAATATAAAGTGTATTCAGAGGGTTGGGAATCTTAGTTATAAATTTAATGTTATAATACTTAGCTTACTTACCAGTATGGTGAGCACATCGCCCGGCGTCTTGCCCTCCACGTTGATGTTGTTGACCTCGATGACCTCGTCGCCGACGTGAATCAATCCGGAGCGATCTGCAGCGCCGCCGTGCATGATTCTGGCGATGATTATCTTGCCCGACTCCTCGTCCGTTTTTATGGTGGCGCCCTAAAAGTAGGCAATGCGTGTTACTCGGGAGCCAACAAAGGGCGCGTATGTGTGCGTGTGAAGTGTCTGTGTGTGATTGTGTATCTGTGTGGAGTGCGGCTTCCGATGTTCCAGATGTTGGTGTATCTGATGGATGCGTCACAACGGCAACAACAACGGAATGGGAACAACGGATGGCAATGGTATCGTATGTGACATGTACATGTATCTCGGTGTGTGCCCAGCTTCCTGGCTGTTGTTTGTGGTTTTCAGTGCTTGGCGAATGGGTTTCTGTTTTAGTTCTTACAGTGGACATTGTACGGCTATGGACATTCGATTACTTACAACAATTGGCTCCGCACTCTGTGCTCCTGTCTGTGTTATTTTTTGTACATTTTTCGATTTTTACATTTTTGGTTAACAAATGCATATTTGTTTGGTATGGGCGAATTCGAGAAATTGATTCGATTTCATTCGAGTTTAACAAAGGCAAAGTTGACAAAATTGATTAGCATTGGAAAGAGTTGACATGGAGGCGATTACAGCAGTAGAACGAGTATGAATGAAGGCGCAGAAAGGCGAAGGCGAGAGGTAGGTGGTGAAAGTCGGGGCGGGGTTCGGAAATAAAAGTCGATGGTCGAAAGTGGACGGTGGAAAGCGATGGACAGCACAATAGCACGGCGATCACGTCGATGAGATGGGCATGGAAATGGAAAGCGCTGGTGCCACTGGACGAACACTCACCAGGGGCTCGTTGCTCTTGACGAGCTGCACAATCTTGATGGTCTCCTCGTCCTCGTCCATCTCGACAGGCGCCTCCGGCAGGTGCGGGTAGAAGTCCTTCTGGGCAATCGCATCGTGGGCGAACAGGAGGTGCTGGAATAAAATCAAATAATTACCAAAAACGCTCATTTATCAATGTAAAACAGGTCACCTGCAGGTGGGAGTCCTGCAGCAGGTGGAAGGCCTCCTTGCAGTCGTCGTTCAGGTGACAGTGCTGGGACAGCTGCTCCAGGACTTCGTACAGCACCTGGGCGGAGGTGGAGAGCACGGGGGCCAGGCGATCATCGCGACCCACCTTGGCCACCTTCGTGTGCACATTGACCAGGGCGTTCAGTTCCTTGGACTCGAGCAGGGCCTTCAGGAAGTCGATTTCCTGGTCATTGGACAGATTCTCCGACTCCTTGAGCGTGCTGATCAGTTTGGAAAGAGCTGCGCAACGTGCGAAAGGTTAATTAATCATTTCGGACAGCCTGAGTGCGTCACTTAACTCACCGGGATCCCAGTTGATGTCCGATGCCATAACTGCTTCTAGCATGTCACACCGCAGTCGACGAGTCACTGTCCTTGCTTATCCTTTACAAGTTATCCTTTGGCGCCGTTCCTATAATCGAGTTAACAAAATCGATATGGGACTTTAACAACAACCGGAGAGCGACTCCGTAAATTTGCGCATAAACATGTCAACAAGGGGCAGCGGGGCCAGGCCGACGCCGAATGATAATTCCAGGCTCAAGGCTGCCACCTCCCACGAACCACCCACCACCGACCACCCAATAACCATAAACACCCTAACCACCCCCACGTCATAGAAGCGACTACTTTGCGTCACTCGCCAAAGGACACCAGACACTGGGAAATGTTGCCCAAGTTCGTTTCGGATATTAAGATACAGTTCTACTTCTACAAGTCAGATATAAAATAGTACATATAAAATATATAAAAAAGGTTTATATATGACGATAAATATTTTTAGTATATCTTTCCAATTTTTAGTTTAAGTACTGTTTGATATTAGGAAAGATATGTGGCATCTCGCCATAAACTTATTTTTAAGAATCTTATATCGAATTGAATACTACATTTAGCTTTATAAAGATGGTATACTCGTATTTCTCTGTCATAAATGTGCTTTAGCTTTTTGTTAAGATCTAGTTCACCATTATTGAAAACTTCTTAAAGAGGTTCCACTGTTTGGTTACCATAATAACGGTTTGCGCCTCGTTGACCCCGAAACATTGGAGTCGGGGAGCCGGGGAGCCCCACTGACGACACTAAGTCTAAAGAGCTCCCGGGCAGCGGGCCGCCAATGCATGAGATTAGAGCAATTTTAGTCATGGCAAGAAAATGAGCAGCGAATGCATGAGATTAGAGCAATTTTAGTCATGGCAAGAAAATGAGCAGCGAATGCAATTAGCTGACATTAAGCCCGGCCAAGTGGGGCGTCCGCTGCTGTTGGCCATTGGCTTCTGGCCAGGGGCGATATGATTAGAGCAGGCGCTGGATTTATGCCCACTTTCATCTGCCCAGTGGCCCGGAATGTTGGCGCCCCTCGTTGCAATCTGCACTCCATTAACTGTTCAATGGCTGCGCATCCTGTTGCCGTGTTGCAGGCCTGTTCTTGGCCAGGTGCCACATTCCATGAGGTCACCAACACGCTGCCCTCTTGCATGACCGGTGCTCATTAGTGTCACGTTTTGCGGAACGTGGGCGGTGATTAGTGTCAACTGAGTGGCCGCTTCTGGAGCCCAAGAATAGCGTCTCAAGTGGGGCACTTGCATGTCCTTCAACTTGCCGCGGCCTCTCCAGTTTCTGCTTCCCTATATGGTAATGCGAAAACGCACATCTTGGCCCGCCGACACTCTCCGAGACCTGGCCAACGACCTTGAACTACATACTCGTCGGCACTCACAGCCACCCAGCAAAAGGACGAGCTAAAACAGTTTTCAGGGTTTCAGCTGCAGCGACGTCAGCGCGTGGGATCCGAAGGTTGCAGCCCCATTTGAGGGTATTTCATTCCAGAGGGTGGAAAGTTTTAACTACAGGATATCACAGGATGCTCAAACTACCACCAGCGTGTGTACGTACTTCTTTCTTACATCAATTACAATTTACTTGTATAAATAATTGGTTTTTAGGGAGAGTTGTCTTACAATTTGTTGAGATTTTGAGAACATCATTTTGTGTTATTAAAGGCAGTTAGTTAACCAGTCTTAAGATTTTCGTCGTAAAATAAGTGAGTGGTATTTGCCAAGAATATATCTAGAATATGGTGTCTGCGTATAAAGTTATAGCCAATATTCTGAGCATTATAGAGATGCGTTAGACTGTAGTTGTCGACTTTTGACTTTGTAAAGGTACGATTTTGGATAGTTTCAAGGCAATTCCATGTGGGGGCGTTGCATTTGCCACAATTACTGCTGTCAATCAGCCAAAAGGCAAGCAGAAGCCAAGAAACCGAGTCAAGTCTGGCCCCAATCACACTAATTACGCTGAGAAATGTCGACGGGGGCCAAGAGGTCAGGCGAAAAGCGGAATAATGACGTTGCATGGGGTTCGTCAAGAGACAGTCCTTGTGGCCAGTAGATAAGGCAGGTGCCAGGACTTCAACGCCCCCCAATCACTCCTTCTATACGGGGGTAATTGAAAACTCCAAGTAATTGCAACGAGGGATAAGCTGGTCATACTGCAAATAGCGGTGGCTTAAGAGAAAGTCCGAAAGACATTGAAATCACTGAGAGAGAGAAAGAGAGCCAGCTGAGAGAGTGTTTCAAGTTTTCCCCCGAGCATTCAATTAACAACAAAATCTGGCCAGAAAATAGAAGAAAACGAACATTAATTGGAATGGAGATTATCACCTGGAGTTTTTCTGGGCAGTTGGCCAATACGAAACAGACGGATTTCGGTTGAGTCCCAGCGTTGTTTTATTTTTAAATTTCCACTTCACTCGCAGACACTCACGCACACACACACAGAGGCACAAAAACACGGCATTTCTGCTATTTTGGCTATTTTCGCTATTTTTAGGCCTCTAATATTGCGCACTAGTTTAGTTAACCGTTTATGTTTGGATATCCTTGGATCCCACTACAGCACTTCACATTCAGGACTTGGCAAAAGGATTATCAAGGTGATGGCCACCAGAGTCCGCCAGCGGGAATCCCAGAACGGCGAATAACGGGAGCGGGAGCGACTGCACACGATGGGCAAAGAACAACGTTTAATGCCAGGAATTCATTTCCACGTCGAGGGAACTGCCATCTCGCGAATCTCTCCAGCTCTTCGAAGAGCGCTGAACTTGGCTCTCTTAACGCTTGCTCTTAGAACTAAAGCAACATACTATTTGTTACGCTTTTGTTGATAGTTGTATTAAAAAATAAATAAAATCTATTTTATTTTAAATTTAATTTGTATGTGATGTTTTGGTATGATAAGGTATTGTGGTTAGTTGTTTAAAGAAATAAAATATAACTCTTTTTTTTATCATTTAAGCTTTATGGGATGGTTTGATATGCTAAAGTATTGAGATAGTTGCATTAAAAATAACACAAACTCTCTTTTATTTAAAATTTGTTGCAGATACAAGTCTAAATGAAAATAATCTATATATTTAAATAGTACATCCCTTTCTTGTCTTACAAATACTTTTTTGTTTATTACAAAAATATTTTGAAAAGGGTCTTATTAACTGCAAACCACTGTGGTGTCTCTTTACAAGTCCAAACAAGAGTGAAGCAAATTAATTTGAAAGAGAGCGTGGTCGCGAGATTTTGAGTAAGTGGAACAACAACGGAAATGAATGGGACGAAATGCACCACCGGAGAGTAGGAAATCCAAAGGTGGGAGAGCACAGAGCGCCAATTGGACTTTTGCTGGGGGTGGAATCTGCGCAGGTCAGCAGAAATGCAGAGCGGAAGAAATACAGGGTGTCCAGGAAAAGGGTTCCAGGATTATCTTACCACATTGCAGAATAGAACTCAACGGAAATTCATTGGCTTGTAAATATTCGAAACATTAAAGCTTCTTAAGAGAAACGCCTTATTACGTTTCTTCTACATAAATAAAGTCAAATTTTGAATAAAAAACCCATTTATGGTATTGATAAAATTTATTATTAAACTACGTAACTTGCTTATATTTATCCTAGCAGACCGCCGCCCGCGACGCCCGCTCCTCCAGCAGCACCGAATCCGGCGAATCCTCCTCCGAATTTCCTGTCGTACCGGGCGCGGTATCCACCGCCGAATCCCCTCGCCCGCACACGGTAGCTCTCCTTGTAGCGTCCAAAACCTGCGCCCGCTCCGACTCCGCCTCCAATGAAGCCACCTCCTCCGGCGAGACCAAGAGCTTGGGGCTGCTGCTGGATGAGGGGCACCTGTTGCACGACGGGAACCTGTTGGACCACGGGCACTTGTTGCACGACGGGAACCTGCTGGACTCCTCCGATGCCACCCACTCCGCCAATGGCTGCCACTCCTCCAACCGCTCCGATTGCACCTCCTCCCACGGAAATGGCTCCAGTCCGCCAAGCTCCGATTCCCAGCAATAGCAAAACTTGCACTTGAAGATCGCACCTCATCTCGGCTGAGTGTCCAATAACGATGTGAGTTACCTTAACTAAAATCACCTGGCTTTTAATGCCCAGGGTAGCGACCTTCAGACCACAAACGATGACGATGCCGAGGTGTGAACCATTAACCAGTGGGCAAAACCATGATTCCCGCAATAGAACTGCCAAAGACATAGATGCGGCCTCGGATTTGAGTTATGGGGTTTTTTACTCCGGCGCCCCAATACGCCAATTGGAAGTGCAAACAGTGGCCACTAATTAATTTGCATAAATAAGCTGCTGGGAGTGGGGCAGACCATACAGTTAACCCCATCATGTTGTGGCAAACGGTCTACCTGCTCGTCGTGGCGTGCGCCGCGGTCAGCACCACGCCGATCCTCTCCAGCAGCGACCAGGAGAGCATTAGAAGACCCCGCCACATTGGAGGATTTGGAGGTGGCGGAATCGTGGGAGGCGGCATCGTGGGCGGCGGCATCATCGGCGGCGGAGGAGTAGCTGCTCCCATAGTGGCGGCCCCCGCTATTCAAACAGTTCCGGTTGTGTCCACGGTGCCCATCATCACCACTGTGCCCGTCGTATCCAGCATTTCCACCGTCCAGACGATCCCCAGCTATGGCTATGGATATGGCGGAGGTTATCCCGTCGGAGGAGGACTGGGCGGACTAGGTGGAGGACTGGGTGGACTCGGTGGAGGACTGGGCGGAATTGGTGGAGGCGGAGGCTTCGTTGGCGGCGCTGTGGGTTTTGCCAAATTCAAAGGCGGTTTCATTGGCTAGATGTTTCCGAATAAATGCGAGTGTTTCATGAGACCCTCTAGTGTAAACAATGAATAAACAAAAGTGCTGCGAGATCGAGTTTCATTTTGCCGAGTGTTTGGAGTACACAGATTCGATGAGCTTGCATATTCCGTATTTAACTGCTTGTTATTTCTGGAAGAGTCTCTCGCTGCTATTTGCCTCCATATATATGTCGAATATCGCGCGAGGCGAGGCGGATGGGCTTTAAAGTGGTAAACAACAAGCCATCAAGCGACTACAGTGGGTCAAGTTGGCTGGCATAAAGAGCGGTATCCAATAGTTGGCTATCGGATTGCTAATTGTAGTCTTTATACATAGATACTTTTGTTTGATACCCTTATTTGTATTTAAAAAGTCTGGTCATTTGAAATCAAGGTGGTAGTGCTGACATTAATTTTCTGAGATTTTCCCCCATGTAATGCTAGAGTATTCAGCTGAAATTTGAGTGATTCGGTACTTCAAATATGGAACATAGGCATATATTTTACTCTGATTGTTATTGGAGTAACCTTGCCTCATGGGCAGTTCATTATCTTGCCATCATGATCTAAATCAGTTGCACACCACCTCACAATCTAGATCTCGTTCCACTGTTGCCGCACACTTCCGCATCGTATATTTGGGTTTTTTGGGTTTTTCTCAAACCGTCGATTATTCTCGCCGTCTTTGCCTGGCTGAGATTGAAATTAGACGAAAAATGTAAAAAAAGACACTCAATGGCAATCAGCGAATGCCAATGAACCTCCTTTGTTTATGGCACCAGGTGCTGGGTGTTCTTGGCAAATGTTTGGCTATAAATTAAAGCCCAGCTGGGTGATGAGTTTTAGTATTTGACGAAGCCGGCAAAGGAATACGACATCGAAATGGATCACAAGCGGATATTATTTATGTTCAGCATTGCTGCCCTGCTCCTATGTAACATTGTAAGCGCCGACGAAACGGAAACGGAAGTGGTGCCAGAGGAGCCGAGCGCCACTCAGCTGCTGGCGGCCGGGGAAACTGCCCAGGCTGATTCCGGAGATGAGAGCGTTAGGAAAGTGCGCCAGTACTTCGGGCCACCGCCGTTTGGACCTCCGCCACCGCCCTTCTTTGGCCCACCGCCACCACCGTACTACGGCGGTGGCTTCGGTGGCGGCTTCGGCGGTGGCTTCCAGAGAACGCGGGTGGTCACCCGCACCCGTTACCGCGGACGCGGTGGCTACTACGGCGGTGGATTCTACGGCTAATCAGCTGGCATGGATTCGATTGTGCAGACTTTGTGATACTTCTTTTGTGCTGCCCCTTGGGGCGCAATAAAACTGCTTGCCTTATGCAAGTCCATTCAATCGGTTGGTTTATTAGGCTTTATTAATAACACGTTGGGTTTATGGCGGGGAAAGCTGAGATCGGAGGTGTTTATAAGGGGGCCCCGAGGCTAGGCTCCCAAAATGTTCCGCTTGCTGCTGCTGTGGATCACTGTGGGGCTGGTGGCGGCTCTGGATGAGCGGGAGTTCGATCCGCAGGTGGCACCGCCTCAAAGTTCAGGTGGGCTACTTACTTCCCCTTAAGGAAGTTTATTCACTTCCCTTTCAGTTCCAAAACCCTTTCAGCTGTGGCGAAGTTTTGCGAGTCAGGTGCGGCTTGTCTTCAGTCGCTTCCAACCCAAATCACCCACTCCGCCAACCGTTAAGACCAGGACGGGCATAGCCACCACTACTGCCGAGCCTGAACTGCAGTTCTATGGAGCTCTAAATCCCATATACCAAACAGGGAACTTTTAACATTACCTAACTAAGCTTTATTACGAAATTCTTAGACTATATTTTGGGTGAGTGCTGCTGCCTTAGCGGAACTTCTTGCCGAAGAGGCTCTTGAAGCTGCCGAGTCCACCGAAGCCGCCGCCGAAACCGTGTCCTCCAAAACCACCGCCAAAGCCGTGTCCCAGACCACCGAATCCTCCCTTCAGGCCGCCGAGTCCTCCGAAACCGCCAAACTTGCCGCCAAGTCCTCCCAGTCCTCCTAGTCCTCGTACCACTCTCTCGCCCTCCAGTTCATCCACTTGCGGCTCCTGATCCGCCTCCAACTCCAAGAGCGTCAGCTGTTCTCCATTGTCCAGATCCACAGGAATGGCCAGGGCGCAGGAGATCACGGCGATCAGGGCGAGACTCAGGGCGAGGAACTTCATGTTGGTGCTTCTCGAAGGGATTCGAACAGATTAAAGGCAGCTGATTGATGGATGCTGGCTGGATTGGTACTTAATACCAAGTGCCATGACAACTAGGTTTATATACTTCTGGCTTGGGACTTGGGACTTGGGCTCGTGCGAAGAGTTGCTAATTCGCAGTGTCAACAGAGTGTGGACCCAGCAACGGCTGCGATCTGCGATCTTGGCCAAATATACTCGTACTTTCATTCATCCAAAATTTGTTAGACTTTTGGGATTGGTTAGTGGGCAGTTCGGTCTTTGAATAGGTGCGTGTGTGCACATGGCTGGGTTTGCTCAGGTCTTTAGCTTGGCCCTAACGATAGTTACATCATGTTTGCCATTGCGATTACCAGGTTGATGGTCTTGAAACGTAATTACGATGACCTTAGACAATGTTTTTTTTGCTCGAGATTTACTTTGCTCCTTTTCGATGTTTAAGAATTAGCTTGGAACTTCTGATAATTATCAGATTATCACTGACTATAATCAAAGCAAGTCAGGATTTCGCTGACGCGCGACTTGGCGGGCTAAAAATTCAAGCAGCTAGTTTGTGTCTTAAGTCTTTTGTTTATTTCGCTAATTACTAGATATGAATACAGATTTGCTTAGCACCTAAGTAGTGGCCTATTGCCTCCAGTGTGCGTAACGCTCACGTGCTGCCAGTTTTTGTCTTCGTCTCAGATATCTCTTGTAGTATTTCGCATTGACGATATGTTTGGGATACGTAGATACAGGTTTCTGGTACCAGAGCTTGGAGGACTGGCGATGGCGATGTTTGCTTCTCGGTTCTGGGATGACATTGTAGCGGGTTTTCCGCACTTGATCCGGCACAAATGATCTTGACCAGGCTATGGGGTCCAGACTGGCATCGTAGCCCGCTTCGTTAGTGGGCCACCACGGCTTGGCTTCACAGGTATCCATTAAAAGCAGCAGGATGGGTATAGCAATTAGAATGCAATTCAGCGCGGAGTAGTTCATGGTGCAATGGTTCACTGAGGACTGCCGCTCTTTGACCTCACAACCTGGGTTCTTATACCCAGCTGAATACACACCATTATCGGATTAACCCCGGCATGTCGAGGGACCCAACTACCTGCGCAACTTATCAATGACCCAGGTACTCAGATAAATGCCTTGCACAGGCCAACAAATCACTGTGGATCGTAAATCAGAGCGGGAAATGGTGCCCTTATCTGTAGGGGAAAATCGATGGCATCGAAAATGCCCAGTGGCTCTGCGGGTGTAAAGCAGCATGTTCGTTTCACTTTCAGAACTTGTCATCCTGGCTCCGTTGGCTAAATTTGCCAAATTACCAACCTTGCACTTGACACCTGCTGCTCAATTAGCGTTGAAAAAGAGATTCTCCGGTTGATATACTGCACGTTGTGTTGAAAAACGAGAGTTGATATATGACATGCATTTACAACTAAGGTAAACTCGGACAAAAGTCTAAAGACATTGTATGAATAAAAACGCTTGTTAAGTCTGTTGTACAAATGTTCTTGTATTCATGGGAAATAAATAAAATAAATTAGCTTATGAGGTATGGAACTCCTTGAGAAGCTCTCTCAAAATCCTGGGGCATAGGCCTGCATGTTCATGGGCTGCAGGAAACCGCCGGATGGTGGATACAATCCTTGCATGTTGACTTGGGGTGCTGGGTAAGGTCCCGGGTTGGCTCCACCGAATCCCTGCGGGGCGGGATATAGACCCGGGCTCACGCCACCGAATCCTTGAGGTGCTGGATATGATGCGGAAGTGCCGCCAGTCAATCCCTGAACATTGGCCATGTTGACAATATTGTTGAGCGACTGGAAGTTGTCTACGGCCGGGTTGGGCACAAATCCATTGGGCAGCTGGGTGTTGGGATACATCAGGGGGTTTCCGTACATGGGTGCCACGCCTGGATAGCCGAATGAGCCAAAGGGATTGAAGCCAGGCACTGATCCTGCCAGATTGGGATCCGGATACGAAGGATAGGTGTTGGCAATGTTCGTCTGCAGGCCGGGAACGCCATTTAGGCCTGGTGCCGGTGCCGGCGAGAGGCCAGGGTAGATCAGACCCGGGTAGTTGGGATACCTCACCAACTGGCCACCGACCGAGCTCAGGGCCATCTGGTTCATGGGTACACCCATGGCCATGGACATGGGTTGAGAGGCCGTCGCTGGAGTCACGTTGGCCACCATCTTGACGTCGGGATCCGTTGAGCCGGCCATCTTCAGCTGGCGCTCCTTGCGCACATGCTGATCCTCGATGTGATCCTGTTCCCAATCCAGTGGCTTGGACTCCACCGTGCCCAGGAGGAGCAGGGAGAGCAGCAGGACGGCTTTCTTTGCAACAAACTTGGTCATTTCGGTAGCTATCGCTGAAGTCAACTGTTTGCTTCCGGCTCGATGAAATCCCCTTTTATGCCGAGGCCGATGGTGAAAACTTTCTTTTGCAATTATCCGCCTTGGTTTTTCGCTTAAAGTGATGCCTTTTTTATGTTTTTATGGCGGCAAAAGTCGAACACTGCGGCCCACTGAGCGCCCTGTCTTCGGTTTTGTAATCTCTTTATAAACAATTCACACTTTTAGCCTAATGCCCAAGGCAAATAAGGTGCGAAATGTCTCAGCGCACGGAGTTCGCCTTGCAGAAAATCGCTGCTCACCAGATGAGTCGTCTATATGTGGGTATACATATATCTTGTATCTTGTATCTTGTATCTTAAGGGCAAAGCGGGGGCGTTCCAGTGTGAAGAAAAAGCCCAGAGTCTGGAAAGCCAGTTCAACATGCAGCCTAAAGGTATGCTACGAAACGAATGCTAATAGACTTCCAAGTTACTTTCATATCTGTAGGAAGCTGTTTTTGAAATTCAAGCTTTAAATATATTTACCACCCAGTCGAATTTAATTTCTAGTTAAATTAGCACACTATTTCCTTTTGATGATCAGTTTATTTGCGTTCAATAAATAATAGTAATAGTATTTGTACATCCTTACAGCTAGCCCTGTTCACTTTCCCAGCTTTTCCACAGTCTTTCCACAGACTAAGTGACTAAGTGGCAGCTCCAGATTTATTTGCCGAAGCTGTCGGTGTAGGCGGCGCGTCTGGCATCAGCCCGAGCCTGGCGAACGGCCAAAGGATCGTCGGCCAGGTAGTGGGGGGCATAGTCCTCGGAGTCGTAGGACCTGCGATTGGGGCCACCGTATCCGTGTTTGCCGTAGACCGCGCTCTTGGGATAGCAGATGAAGTAGTCGCCCTGGTAGTAGTCCGCACTGGCTCGCTTTTGGCGCACCGGTTCTCCGGTAATGTCCGTGGCCGAAACGAATCCTGGATCCTGTGTATTTTCAGCGATGGGTGCTGCCTGGGTCAGGCTTAGACCGAAGATCACGGAGATCGCAACGATGCAGATGATGCACTTCATGTTTATCGGGTATTTGTGTATATTTTGGGATAAGTGTTGGTTTTGATTTGGAGTTTTTAGCTGAGCTTGGCTCGGTGTATCCACTGGAGCTGGAGTTCCTTTGGGTTCTGTGCCTTATCTGCCGTGCGCCGTTGCCTTTTATAGCCGCGAATCTTCTCCGATAAGCGCTAATTGTTATGACAGACCGAGTCGCCCAGTCAGTCGGCCTGATCCCAGTGGTGGCAGTATTGGGACACTAATTTGATTTGCCGCGCATCTTTTGATTTAATTAGCAGCAATAGCACCGCACAACGTTTCCGTCAATGCGGTCCAGCCTTTTTGGCCAGCTCCCAGCTCACGAATCCCCCGTGTGACGTCATTTGGGGGCTAAGCCCCTGTGGGGGGAGGTCTTTTCTTACGTCTTGTGGTTTAGACATTTCGCGACTTTGGCGTTTTGTTGCGGTAGGCACCGTCGAAATGTGAGTGACTCACTGGTGGAGTTGGCCCCTCAAAAGATCAAAGAAACTTGAATATGTGAGCACTGGTCATCAATTAGGCAGATCTTAGAATCAGTGACGTAGTTTGTCGAACTGCTTTAGCCTTATAAGCTTACCTTTAAATCTTCTACGGGTTTTAATTATAACTTTTGACAGTTTACAGAAACTTAACATAAGTAAATAAATAAATATTTTATGAAGTTTGGTAGTCTTTTTTATGTTTTGCTGTTGTATTATCTTTTGGAAGTGATAAACCACAATATCATTGTACCGCAGTTAGTCTATAGCGTGATTGAGCACTTTGCGTGTTTATTTTGGGAAATATCTGGACTTATTTATAAAGTGTCCACAATTGAATATGAATTCAATTCGGTTTAACTCATGGGCGGTGCATGTAAGTACACATACCGATTTGACGTACTACAAGGTATTTTTCCCATATTGCATAAAACAATGCAAATTGGTTGTCGGAAATTGCTTCGTGGGGGAGGCGCTAATTAAGTGCACTATTGAGAACTCAGAAATAAACATGAATCATGTGGACAACGTGCCTGTTTCCAAGGAAGCGACTTCCACAATCGAGAGTGCAAAATATTTGCTTTCGTCAATTAGAAGCCGTGAGTCACAAGTTCGCCACGCAGCATGGAGTTCAACTCCTCTGGTGAAATGTTGTGCCAGGAACTTGGGGGTAATTTTCCATTAGGAAATCCATCGCCAGGCTGGTCGGGGGTGCATCAAAGCAAAACCGCAAAAGCCCTGTCTCAACCCCATATATCTGGAAATTAATCGAACTAGCTTTTTATTGACTCGCCAATTAGTGTGTGGTTCGAAAACAGGTTACATTATCCCAGATTTGGCGATTCCTTTTAGTTGTGCAAGCATTTCGCAAAAGTTACTAAATCTCGCCGTCGAAGCTATAAACAAAACCACCACATTTACGGTCCAGATGTGCTATTTTGAATTGAATGGCTCAGAACTAGCGGAATCTTACTACTGGAAGATTTTTCCTCTGTGGGAAAGGTAGTATTTCGATCGTGTTTGGATCGACTTCATTGATTAGCGTTTCTGGACCGGTTCCATTTGATTGCGCTGTATTTGCGACTAAGTGCGTAAGCGATCGGACACGCCCTCTACACCGAAAGTCCCTCAATACCCACCCATTGCAATGGCCCTTGTTTTGGTTTTCGTTTCGACATTTCTCTATTTTTGTCTCACTTATAGCGATTAACTATTTTATTTTCCCCAACTGGCACTGGCTGAAGCGGACGCCGAGGCTGATGCACTGCCTCCTCCGTAGCCTCCGCCTCTGGGATATCCGCCATAGCCGCCACCAGGATAGCCACCGCCACCGCCGCCGAATCCACCGCGGCGGTAGCCACCACCTCCTCCACAGCATCCTCCTCCTCCGCGTCCATGGCCGCCTCCACCAAAGCCGCCGCCGCCGCCATAACCGCCGCCGCCGCCAAAACCGCCGCCGCCGCCAAAGCCTCCGCCGCCGCCAAATCCGCCGCCGCCGCCAAATCCGCCGCCTCCGCCAAAGCCGCGGCCGCCAAAGTGACGAACGGCCCTCACTCCGGTGCCATCATCGATTCCCGGCTGTGCTGCAGCATCTTCCAGAGTGACCTTTTGCTCCTCCACAGGATGGGCGCAGATTAGGACCAGAAGGGTCGAGATGACGGCGACAATCACGAATACAATCCACAGGCAATCTTTCATATTGGGCGATCAAACGCTTTCTGCAATCAAATCACCTTGGGTTTCAACTATTATATAGGCACATAACCCGGGATCCCCGGGTTTGGAAGAGCAAGTGTTCTATAGCGCAGTATATGCCATCCAAGTATCATTAGTTACACCCGTAGGGCAATTGTCATATTACGCTGATGATTTCACCAAACTTGAGGTCAACGGAAATCCCAGACACGTCGAAAACAAACCCCCAATTCTTCCAGAAAGTATACAAAATAATAAAAAATCCCTCAATTACACTTGGCATAAAAACCTGTGAATTATGTACTCTTACCATTATTGTAATACAGAATTTTTACTTTGCAGTGTGGGTTTAATTAAGTATGTCTTTCTCACACATTTTCTAAAATGCAAAACATTTCATAAAACAAGAAGAATAACGATGAATATTTTTAGTCAGCTTGAAATGTAAACATTTTTCTTCCTGTGTATACCTGCACCATCTCGTTTGGGGACCAGCCCCCATGAGGGGACTTACCTCTCCTACGGTTGAATGCAGACCAGTCAACTCATTTTGAGCGATCTGTGAACCAAGATCGATTTAGCGCAGTTAATTAACTGCATGCTAGCAGAGGTTTGGATTCACTTTACCGGCTGAGAATGGTTTCTAAATTTGTTGACCTGGGGAAGCACATATGTATATCTTAAGTTTCTGGGCGCATCTTAAACCCGTTTGGTGACCGGCATTCGAGTCATTCCGAAAATAGGCGAACAGCGATGATCCACAGATTAGCGGGCAAAACGAAATAAGCGTAACAGTTTTTAACACAACAAATCGTGCATCACCATCATAAACAGGTTGGGAGTCAGAAACAGATAGTACTTAAAAGGCACTCCCTCTTAAATTGCTAAATATTATTACATTCTAACTCGGCGGTGGCAATAAATACTGTAGTTAAAAGTTCCGGGTGTTCTCTTAGGGTAATAATAATATCCATATCTCTTAGTACTTAAATCCAGTCGTTATACGATGAATAGAGCCAGACTGATCTTTGTTTGGAAACAGAAAGAGGAGTTTTTCGTCAGCACTGAACCTTGGGAAACCAATATAGTTGTATTCTATAATTTATTGTTTTCTACAATCGCTTTACTGCTCCAGACCTCTAAAATAATGGTACATTTTTAAGCAACTATTAATATGGGTAGATTGGGAAATATTTCTCTATCTAGAATAATTTTTTATTATAATAGCATTTAAATTGTGTATTATTTGTGAGTTTCAAGTGCCTGCAGATTCATAAATACATATGTACAATTAAGTTAATTTTTCAGTTGTGAAGATCTTATTACGATCTAATCTCTGTAAATATATATTAAGCTAAAGGTAAGTAATTTTCTTTTTTAATTGCAATAAATAAATAAATATATATATATACTTCTTTCTAAACATATGAGCCTGATAAATATATTTATGATAAACCACGCGTGCATTAGGTGGCTCAGATGATTGACTAAGTGGCAGATGTCTAGCCAGACTTAATTGAATTAAAAGGCAAAGATTTCCACGTCTGGCGAAACGCTGATCAATTAGTGCCAATTAATAATTCGAGACATTCCCGAAGCACCTGGAAACTGGAAACAGAAGCTGGGAAGACTGCGCTCTTATACTCGTACACTGTATACTCGTACACCGCGTATAAGATGATTCACAATCTGTCATGCGAATGCACCCACTCAGCTGCGAATAGATTTCCAGCCGCTAATTTACTTTACTATTGACAGTCCGTATTATTATTATAGCCCGCGAATGTAGAAGAAACGCCCCCGGTTGTTGGCTTTGCGAATGTGAATGAAGCAACGGGCCAAATGCGAAAAAGGCCGCGGAAGTGAGCGATCGAGTTAACGGTGTGAAACAGATTGCTGACTTATTTGGCCAACTTTCGGCAAGGTCAATGTCGGGTGTGCTCGTCTGCAGACTGGGCCAAAACCAGATGATGGCGAACTGGGCGTGAAAGCCACCTGGCGCCAACCAGTTGATGACGTTCTGGCCAAGAGTTGCGGAGTTCCGCTCGGCCTGCGATCATTATTCTTCTTCTGCCGAAGGTCTTCTGGTTTATTATTTTGCCAACTTATTTGGAAATTCATCCAAGAACTCCGTGGTATAAAATATTATTGGGTTTTTCAGTCGTTCCCCAGTTGCTAATCTGCATCTGGCTGTTACGGTTACGGAAATGTTTCTACGCGCGCGTTTGGCTCTGCTGAGCCTTCTCTTCCTGACGGTCTCCGGCCAGAAGAGTAAGGCCCGAAATGATCGTCCTCAAGGCAGGACCCTGGGACTGCTGACGCCTCTTTTACTGGGTGGTGGAGGACCGCTCTTCGATGTGCCCCTGCCTGCAGGACCACCCATCGGATCAGGTGGCGGATCCTCTTCTGCAGCCGGAGGAAGCACGCAATCGGACTCCTACTACGGCGGCGGCTATCCAAGCTACGGGTACAGACCCAACTACGGATACGGATATCCCAGTTACGGCTATAACTACGGATACCCGGGCTTTGGCTATGGCTACGGCCAGAACTACTACAGGCCCAGCTACTACAACTACGGTGGCTACCAGAGACCGCAGTCGTACTATGGATACCGACCTAGCTATAGCTCCATTGGAACTGGCGTATCTGGCGGATATCCCTCGTACAGCAGTTCAGCCGGCATCTCGAGCTCTCCCACAACATCGGGAGCAGGAGCAGTATCTGCAGGGGGATCCCCACTGGGAGGGGGAACCCCACAGCTGTCCACCGCTCAGCAGGCCCAGTTGGCCGGCATTTTGGGCCAGGCCCTTGGCAGTAGTCTACGCCCTCTTCTCGCCAATGGGGGCGGGGCAGCTGGAGCGACGGGAGTGGGCGCGAATCCACAAGCTCTGAGCGGTCTACTCAGTCTTCTGGGCTAGTCTGTAACTATATTAGTATTAAGTAACAGATAGAAACATTATTGATAAGTCATCAGTTTCACAACAAGTGAATCTAATTCATAATTTTTATAGCGACTTATAACTAATTCAAATTTTTTTTTTTTTTTTTTTTTTTTTTTTTTTTTTTTTTTTTTTTTTTTTTTTTTTTTTTTTTTTTTTTTTTTTTTTTTTTTTTTTTTTTTTTTTTTTTTTTTTTTATAGGATATAATTAGAATCGAACTACATTCAAAAAAATGTCATTGTTTTATATATTTTTATCTAGTTTTAATGATTGTTTTCCTTTGTTTGTTTATCTGACTTCTTTGTACATTTTCTTTTATTAAAAACATTATCTTCTTTGTTAAAATTGCACTTCCGTTTGGTGGGTTGCCATGCAACTTAGTTTGGCAATCCGTATGCAAATTGTGTTAAGTGATTTTATCGCTGGGTGTTAACTATTTTTAGTGGTGTCAGGGCTTTACAACTTCTCGTCTGCAAGTTGCGAATTCGTAATAATTAGAGGCACTAGAACTGCGCTTTTTGAGGTATAAAAGGCAGTTCAGATCGCAGTTCACCCTAGAGTGTTTATAATGGTCAGTATGCGGATCACCTTCTACTTACTGCTTGTAGTAACTCTCTTAGGATGCGTTTTTGCGAATCCTGTAAGCGAGGATCCTGTGGCTGCAGCAACTCTAGATGATGTGGCTGATTTGGGTGGTCAGGAGGCAAAGGAGGGCGATAGACCAGCTCGCTGGCTAGACGGAGGTTGGGGAGGCGGCTGGAATACAGGATGGGGTGGAGGATGGACTGGCAGCTGGAACGGAGGCTGGAATGGAGGCTGGAACGGAGGCTGGAACAGAGGCTGGAGTCTATCCTACAGTCCCTGGAGAAACAGCTACAGTAACTATTGGTGGTAGCAGTCCCAAAACAGTAGCTTCCCAAAAATTGGTGTTAGCTTTGGAATAAAGTGATACAAAAGTATAATCAAGTTATGTTAAAGTTCTTTGAAAGCTCTTGAGTTCCAAATAAAGCGCATTAAGTTAACAAAAAACCAAAGCTTTAAAGAGCTTCTTAATAGCCAAATTAAAACACAGAAACCCATTTCAATCGTTCTGGCATTTTATGGTTTCGAATAAATTTGTTAAACGTAAACAAGAACATTTAAAAAAGTAAACAAGAAACGGGAATGCCGTTCGATTCTTTGGGTCTCTGGATCGAATAAAAGACCGCAGCTTGGGTTCCGAAAATAACAGTTGCACATAGCAAAGATCCAAGCACAATCGAAGCAATCTATCCAAGAACTCACCTATCCAAGATGCGTCTTATCCTTCTGTCCATCGTTGGCCTCCTGTGCCTGGCCTACGCCCTCGCTCTGAATGAAAAGGCAGCTAACCTGGAGGATCTGGCCAATCTGGGAGCAGACCATGCCGAAAGCGGAGTGCGAGAAGCTCGTGGGAACTACGCACACGGCGACTACGGACATGGTCACGGCCACAACGGTGGTGGTCATGGTGGTGGTCATGGTGGTGGTCATGGTGGATATGGACATGGTCGCTAGTCTATTCCCTGATGTACATCCACTAATTTACCTTAATAACCCGATGTACTAAAAAAGTAATAAAGTTTATGATCACTTAATATTGCGATTTGATGTCTTCAATAATATTTTGAAAATCTTAACATTAACTGTGAGCCAATCTGAGCTTCTTGTTCGAGGAATAATATTATTTAACTTATATAGAAAGTACTTAGTGCTAGCTGACTTGATAGATTTAAAATAACTGGTTAAAATTCGCAGTAATTGTAGACTTCTTAGAATGACAAGCCCCTTTTCTACACACAAACTGAGTCAGAGGAGCTTTATTTTTGAAAAAGCTCAAGAACTTCGTAATACAATTTTGTGGACTTTAAGTTTATTCACAATTTTACGAGTATTCACATATCTATACAAATTAGAAGGCGTGGTTTATTTTACTCGCGCGAGCTAATTTAGGCGAATTAGTTAAGTGGTTGTATTTTGTTTTGAAAAGTATTAAACACCACAGGGTATATTTCGATGGGAACCTGTATGACAATTCAAGTTCAACGGCTTGTACTCGTAAATCCCCAGTTGTTTACTTTTTAGACTCTAGATCAAACAAGTCGATCTTGACATTCATTAGACAATAGACAGCTTATTTCCATATTCCATCCTTTTTAATAACTAATATGTTAAATGGGATTATTAAGCAGCAGATTTGTATTTATTATTATATGTATATACCCGATACTCGAAGCAAAATAGGGTATACCAGACTCCTTTAAAAGTATGTAACAGGTTGAAGGATACGTTATTGTCCGTCTGTCCTTTTTTAACTTTATTATTTGGGTCAACTAATTCGTTGTTGACCTTTTACCCAGGCATTGCTACTGGCTAAGTAATGGGTATCAGATAGCAGAGACAATCGACCGTCTCTTTAATGATTTGTTGATACAAAACTCACACGTAACTTACTTACTCGAAAGATTTCTGTGGTGTTTACTTCGCTGATTAATTTTTATGGACAATGGGCACTTAGCTGCCGATGCAGTCCACTAAAAACCCATAAAACAAAACAGGTCCCAATTGTTGACAGTCCACGAACCCTAATCGAATGATCTATGTATGAAACCACTTACCAGCAGCATCCCGACAACTTTCGCAAATGAGACGTTAACATTTGGAATGATTCAGTAATGACGGCCAAAAAATTACAAAAAAAGGTACCCAGAATAACAAAGAGTGAAAAATGTGTGTGGTGAAATATAGCGATACAAACCAGAACCCGGTCAAAAAAGCCCCTAAACAATCGCACCTAGCGGCCATGTACATATATAATACATACACAGTATAGTATAGTATAGTATAATATAGTATAGACAAGAGGTGGTGTTGGAGCAATGGGGGGGTTGTGGAGAGACACGACTCATCGATGCGTGTGAGAACAGGAACGTCGAGCTGCGCGATCTTCGCATATAAGGCCTGCGATTGAGGCGAACAAGTCATCAGTTGCATCGAGTCTGTATCAGCAACCCATCGAATCAAGCAGAAAGCAAGATGCGTCTAACACTTCTGGCCCTCATCGGCGTCCTGTGCCTGGCCTGTGCCTACGCCTTGGATGACTCCGAGAACAACGAGCAGGTGGTCGGACTCCTGGACGTCGCCGACCAGGGAGCGAACCATGCCAACGACGGAGCCCGAGAGGCGCGCCAGTGGGGCTACGGCGGCCGAGGAGGCGGAGGATGGGGTGGCCGTGGAGGATGGGGCGGTGGCGGATGGGGCGGCCGTGGTGGCGGATGGGGAGGTCGTGGTGGCGGATGGGGAGGCCAAGGAGGATGGGGCGGTCGAGGAGGTGGCTGGTATGGCCGATAGAACCACTGACATCGCTGACCACGCCTCCGACCCATCCCTCCACTTGCCAAGTCTGAAGGACCTCCTTCACTGATGTCATGGCGTGAATAAAGAACTTTGGAGCATTTAAATTTCGATTTTTATTTGGTATGCCTAACTGGTGGGAATATTCCCCGTAGTCGGAGTTTTCCAAAAAGGTTTTCTTTTTTGAATAGAAAACCATCCCCAGACGTCGGATTGAATTAAAGGTAATCAGATGTCTCTCAATGAACTGCTTTCCATAAAACCACTTGAAAACAAAACCCCAAAACATTAATGAATAATGCATTTAATGCATCTGTAATGATAGGCATCAAAATAACTGGAAAAACTACAATGTGTGTCAAAGTGGTGTGGTAATACATCCACCTTTGCCTATTCCACCATCGATAATGGGATCTACCTTGTGGATGTTGCGGAACAGGGAGCTTACCATGCCCAATTTGGATTCTGAAAAGACCTCGATCGGACAAATTTGACTACGAAAACCACATATAGTCCCGATGCACAACTTGTCAAGTCAGAAGGACACCCTCCCATGGAATTAAAAGTGTTATTCAGGACCAATGAAGCAATTAAGCCTAATTTTCGTTTCGTGTTCTTGAAAAGGTGTCAAGCCGAGGTAGTGCGTAGGCCTGTTATTATACCCTTTGAGGGGTATATTTATCCTGGACACCTTTTTCATGTATAACGCCCCCACACGCTCATTTAACTTTACAACTGACTGTGGTTCAAATATTAAACAAAAAGGTTATTCAACAATTTCTGTATTTACCAGACGATAATAGGCCTAACATGTCAAGTTCCTGTTTGTCATAATGAAACTTTAGCAATGTTGAGTTAGTCGAAGGTTTGGCTTTCCTAGCTTGCGATTAGATACAGATCGCAGTAACACTAGACGTGTCGAAGGTTTCTGGACTTTGGTATTGCACCTGTTAAAAAGTGAGACTATCGCCTTTAGTAGCCGAGATCTTGACTGTAGAACAGACCGGCAAACATGACTGGATCGATATATATAAATTCGCCAAAAAGTCCCAGTCTCACAACTTATAACTTTCCATATTTCTGCAATGACAGGCGACACAATGACCAAAAAAGTACTGCTTTACGAAATTAGAATAGTAATATATATCGTTGTAAGAAAAAACACGGCGATAAAAAATCATATTTACCGTACAGAAGCTGCGAGTGAGAGATCTTCCCGTATAAGAGCAGTCATCTGGTCGAGAAAGCCATCAGTTGCACTCAAGTTTAAACTGGCAATCTATCGAATCGAAGGAAAGCGAGATGCGTCCAACACTCCAGACCCTCATCTGTGTCCTGTGGCTGGTCTACGCCTACGCCTGGGACAATACCGACTACAACTACCACGGAATCGAGTTCGTGGACTACGCCGACGAGGGAGCTAGCTCCTATAGCGATGAATCTCCGGACTGGGATTTCTTTGACTTTTGGAGGCGGTTGCTCGGCCATTAGCCTTCTGACATCTGCGACCACGCCCCTGGCCAAATCAATCACTTGGCGGGACATGTGACCCTCGGATGTCGAGGCGTGAATAAAGAACATTAAAATTTAAACTGTGTTCTCATTTGGTATGCCTGAAGAGGTGTCAAACGGAGGTATCATTTGGGCGTGCTGTTATACTCTCGATAGGAGTATTCATATGTACACAAGGATTTATGGTATCCAAGGACTTTTCCATTTGCTGATACTTTCTCGGGAAATCGTAAAACCATTTCCCAAGTCATCAGGCCAAGTTTATGTTTTGATTATCCAGCAGTCTTAACAAGACTAAAAAAAATACCTCAGCCATACGTATTAAGCATTCGTAAGTGTAGTGAAATAAGGAAGGGTATTAAAGAGCTGTGCTTGCTCACCTGCAATTCCTGGTCAATGAAAGCTAAACCGCTGGCCGAACACTTGTTAGTGTGAGCCGATTACCCTTGTCACATGGACAGTTCCTGCAAGTGCAGAAGACCATCGCCTCTGGGTTCGATCCAGGAACTGCAGCAACCGGCACCTAGTGCACCGGTAACCGGGTGTTCAGCACCCGGTGTTGTAGACACCTATTCAGCAAGACAACACCGGTGTTTGCTACCGGGTTTTTGCTACTTGCACAAAACACCGGTGTCTGCTGTGCAACAAATTTCGGTGAGTGACGCGCAAGCAACGATCGGCCGCAGGTACTTTTCTGTATGCATACAATTTGTATGGGTGGAAGCGAGACGGTCTCAGAAATGAAGGGTGAAAGGGAACACCCAAGAAAAAGGTCGGGCACATGTTTTTGCGTTTTGATCTACCTAATGTCTTAACAAAAAACAATCTTATATATTATTAAATAATATTTATACATTATTAACACTATTCTATTTCTATCGTTTTTTCGCTTGTTTTTTTTTTAAACAATTTTATTTTATTTATTTTAATTTTTTATTATTTTTTTATAAAACTATACTTTTATAGAAACAAATATTAAAATTTTTAACAAAGTAAATAATATAATATATAAAAAAAAAAGTCTATTTCGCGTTGTTTAAATTTTTGTAAAAAGAATGCAAAAAAGGAGGCTATCTTCAGATTTTGGGCATAATATATTTCGTTTTTCAGGAATTATGCTACCACAGGCACTGGAGTGTCTACCAGACACCCGGGTGTTTCCGAGAAATAAATGAGTGTTTTTGCCACTCATTCCTTTTGGCATTGCCTTTTCTGCATGGTTTCCTATCTTCTTATGAGTGGCGAGTGTGATCGTAACCTAGGTGCCGCATTGATTCGGTGCGCGCCACCAGGTGCTGCAGACACCGAATATTTGAGCGGTGTTTGCAAGTACCGCCGTGACCGCGTGAGTGGCACCGATACCAAATGTGAGTGGATTAAGGGCAAAAAGCTACCATGCATTCTCTGTTCGATCTCTTCACTGACAACCGCGAAATGTGGAAGCGCCCCTACAGAGCGATGAACGTGTTTGGCATAGCTGCCATTTTCCCCTTCATCCTGGCGGCCGTGCTCCACAACTGGAAGAACGTGATGCAGCTAGCCGATGCCATGGTGGCCCTGCTAATCACCATCCTGGGCCTGTTCAAGTTCAGCATGATTCTGTACTTGCGTCGCGATTTCAAGCGCCTCATTGACAAATTTCGCTTGCTCATGTCGAATGGTAGGCTACAACTGATTGCTCCCAGTATGTGTAACTTTCAATCTACTATTTTGAAGAGGCGGACCAGGGCGAGGAGTACGCAGAGATCCTCAACGCAGCCAACAAGCAGGACCAACGCATGTGCACTCTGTTCAGGACCTGTTTTCTTCTCGCCTGGGCCTTGAATAGTGTTCTGCCCTTTGTGAGGATGGGTTTCAGCTACTGGCAGTCAGGTCATGCAGAGCCCGAGCTGCCCTTTCCCTGTCTGTATGTACAAGTGATATACACGATGATCAAATTTTCAGGGTTTGTTCCCAAAGTTTTCCCTGGAACATCCACATCATCCGCAACTATGTGCTGAGCTTTGTGTGGAGCGCCTTCGCCTCTACAGGAGTGGTCTTACCTGCTGTCAGCTTGGACACCATATTCTGTTCGTTCACCAGCAACCTGTGCGCCTTCTTCAAGATCGCCCAGTACAAGGTGGTCCGATTTAGGGGCGGCTCCCTCAAGGAGTCGCAGGCCACGTTGAACAAGGTGTTTGCCCTGTACCAGACCAGCCTGGACATGTGCAGCGATCTGAACCAGTGCTACCAGCCGATCATCTGCGCCCAGTTCTTCATTTCGTCTCTGCAACTCTGCATGCTGGGCTACCTGTTCTCCATCACCTTTGCCCAGTCAGAGGGCGTCTACTACGCCTCCTTCATAGCCACCATCATCATTCAGGCCTACATCTACTGCTACTGCGGGGAGAACCTCAAGACGGAGAGCGCCACCTTCGAGTGGGCCATCTACGACAGTCCCTGGCACGAGAGCCTGGGTGCCGGTGGAGCCTCCACCTCGATCTGCCGATCGCTGCTGATCAGCATGATGCGGGCCCATCGGGGATTCCGCATCACGGGCTACTTCTTCGAGGCCAACATGGAGGCCTTCTCATCGGTGGGATATTACAACTCTCTGGTACAAGCTAGATGTATTCCATTGTCTATCTTTCCGCTTTCAGATTGTCCGCACGGCGATGTCCTACATAACAATGCTGAGATCGTTCTCCTAAATGGTTTAAGGCTTCGAATTGATTTTTGTGCAATTTTGTTTTATTGCTGAGCATGCGTTGCCGTACGACAGTTAACAATCGATCTTACGTAATTTACAAATGTTAATCTCACACGAAGTTCGTTAAGCACTAAGTAGAATGTAGAATGTAGAACGTAGAATGCGAATTGGCTGTAGAAATGCACAGATGAAGCACGAAGGAAGTGAGATTTGTCAGGGGCGGGATATAAGAGGGAAATGATTCTGGGCGGGATGATGGACCTCCAACGAGCAGCTGCTCCCTCTCCTGTCTGTTTCTGGTTCACTTTCGGTCAGTCCGGCACTGACCCACAACGAAATGATTGCCAACTTGAGCTTGACGATGAAGAATTAAAACACGATTCTACCACGGAGCGGATTACTTGAAGAATCTTCCGGGAGCGGCGGCGGCGCGAACCGGCGGAGGAGTGGGTATGTGGGCACCCTCGGCGCGGTATCCGTTCTCATCAGCAATGTAGGTGATGGTGTAGACCACGCCGTCGGGTCCGGTGTACGAGTAGGAGCCCTGCATAACCTGGAGGGCAGTGGGACAGAGGGTTTCAGCACCGCCCATAAGTAGGCTACAACGTGGTGCGTGCTGCACCCAAAAGCGCACTCACCTGAGCCTCGATCTGACTGCCCGGGTTCTTCAGATAGCCAGCCTCATCCGCGCGGATTCCGTTGCTCGTCTCGTAGCTACAAGTTTTAAAGATACAAGTTGATTCTCAGTAGAAATCATGTTGCATGAGGTATCAAAGTAATTGTAGTGTAACAATAATAAAAGGCAACTGGAGCAGGCTATAAATGGAAAAGTGCCAGAAAAGTATGTGCTATGTGTTTTTAGATTTTATATAAATTATATTACATTCACTGTAGATTATGTTCATACTGTGTTAGTTTGAAATTCTATATTGAAACTCAACATGATAATATCAATATGACTTTCGTTTTTGGAAATTGCAGTTTAAAAGTCTTGATTCCACAAAGCTTCTCGCACACCAATTCATTCAGATTAGATTCTTAGTTTGATCCTAAATGAAATTGTTTCACATTAAGTTGAGATTGTTCCTAGTAAGATGACACGATTTGGTTGTCCCCATTCAAAGTCCTGGATTATGGGATACTCATAATCCATGGCTCCAACTTACTTGCACTGATAGCAGTATCCCAAATCCATGGACCCCACTTACTTGTACTGGTAGGAGCCATCGGGATTCTGGTCGAAGCCCTGCTTGAGGATCACCGCGTTCGCGTCGAAGGAGTTGCCGCGGGGTGGGGGAATGCCGCGCTGTGGCTGCGCCTGAATGAAACTGAGGCAGCAGAGGGCCAAGATGAGGGCGGCGGAGGAGGCGTGGGTGAGCGTCATGACCTTTAGGGGCGAAAGAGAAGAGGGCGGTGCGGTGGTTGAATAGAGTCATAAGTAAGTACTGCAGATGAGGTGCGGTGTTTGGTGTTTGCTGTCTGGCGTATGATTTTCAGTGTTTGGTGCTCGATTGAGATGCCGCCGGCGTTGTCTTTGAATGTCAAACTCGTTGCTAGGCAATTAGTATCTGATAAACTCCGATTGGCTTTTGCGATTTGAAAGTTCTGCGGAATTATGATGCCAATGATGGTGGGGATCGTGGGAAAAATATCCGAAAATACGCTTTAAGTCCAGGAGATGGCTTTGATCTTTTGAAAATTCAGTTTTGTGTATCCTTTATGCAGGATCAACCGCACTTGTCTCTGCACTCGTTCGTAACTTTTTGCTTAGGTTCGAGCTGTGTATATGTGTGATCCTGTCTGCAAGGATTCACCACCGCAACTAGAACGCAAACTCACTTCGGATTCGCGGTTTGATAGCTGGTACTGCGCTGGGAGGCTCGTCAAAAGTGCTTTGACTTGGCTGCAGTTGCCACAAACGTTTTTATACCGAAACCGCATTCACTGCAGCTCGAAGCAGAGCAGCGGCAGAAGCAGAAGCAGCATCCGCAGCCAGATGCAGTGCAGCAGCCCAGATTGGGCGGCTGGAAGGGCAGGAGGAGCGGGAGTGGAAACAAACAGTGTTTGTCTGCTTGACAGCAACAGAATCGGAAGAGCTGCCGTCGCTGCCAGTGCACCACGTAGCGTATGCGCAACGAGTTTCAAATGCAAATGGGCGTTGCGCATACGCCGCGTATGCAGCTTACAGCTCACAGCTCACAGCTCGCAGATCGCGGTTCTCCGCGGTGTAATTTATGTGAATTAGCAATGCGAACTTCATTTGATTAGTGCCCCCGCTGGATGCTCGGCTGGGTGCAATAATTCGTTAAGTCAAATATTAATTAAAAGATTACAGATGTTGCAATTGGTTTTGATTTGATGAATTGGCCATTTGGCCACATGCCTGCCAATGAGTGGAGATCGAATCTCTGCCGACTGACATTTGAATGGGCCGCGGGATGGGGCGTAGCCAGCTTGTCCATTTCAATGCATCGTTAAAGTGCATTATTTGTCTTTGTTCACCCTATGTAGACCGGCTGAGCCTGCCCTTTTAGGCCAATTTCGCTGACCAGGTCGACTAGGCACCAGATACCAAGCAACAGGCACCACTCCCAGTTGCACCAGTAACTCGCTCCCATTTGGCACATTTTCGCCGGCCGGCTAAGGCTGGTTTTTCTTCGGCTTAAACTTTAAACTTTCCAGCGTGTAGGAAATGTCAGTTGCAATTCATAAAAATTACAGCAATAACTGCTGCCAACATCCAGCCAGCGCGGCGTTGGCAGATGCTCACGAACAGCAGATGATGAACATCGGCCGAGATTTTAGGCAAACTCCCTACTCCCAACTCCCGCCACCCGTTGGTTTGGATTTCCCTTTCGTTGGTTTGCCGAGTTACTTGGCCAATTTCGCGGTTGCCCGCGTTTTGCTTTGGCCTTCGGGCCGCTTTTCAAATTGCAGCTCTTCGCCGAGAGGAAGAGTTGTGTGCCGCTGGCTGAGTGCATTCTTCACATTTGACATACAATTTGGCTTACTCACAACTGGCCGATGTTTTTCGCAGCCACTCACGGTGGCCAAGTAGTTTCCCGTGTGATGACTGATGACTGATGGATCGCGTGCGATTCGAATCCGAAACCGATATATGAGTATGCACTTGTTTTAAGCGCACCTCAAATGTACTATATCTTAATTTATGCCCCTTTGTCTGCTGAGCGTGTGTAGTTTGGAGCACTATGTAGCACTATGCTAATCGCGTGCAGTTTCCTAAACATTGGCAATCAATCAGCTTGCCTGGATATTTCGGGCACTCAAAGTGATGGATTGACTGCCAGCGAATGCGAAACGAGTTTATGACGTCTCTCGGACACGAAGATCAAGCCGTCTTGGCGGGTTTTTTTGCGATTGCTGGAATTTCGGATAACCGGCCCAAATCGATCTCATTACAGTGCCCCATCATCATTTGACCTCTGTTTATTTTGTGGTGACTTACGTTTAAGCCAAGTCGCTGAGTCACAGATACTCGTATGCAAATGGTGTCGTTAAGATGTGAGTGTTTTATTAAGACACATTCTGCGTGCTTCCATAGAATTTCTTTTGTGTTTTTTCCGTTTTTTCTTTCGTTTTTGTTTTGGCTATATTTCTGTATATTTCTGTATTTTTCTGTATTTTTCGGTTATGGCGTAATGGGACTGGAAGATGCTAATTCGCGGCTGCTGCGCACATTAAACGCCGGTATATAAAGTGGATGGCAGATGTGGCAAGCCAAGTCGTCCGTCGGTTCCCGCCTAGAAAGCACCAAATCCCTTCCTCCACTCTCACCAGCCACCACACAAAGAAGCCACCAAAATGTTCAAGATCGCCCTCTGCTTGTTGGCCCTGGCCAGTGGATCCCTGGCCGCCAGCATTGGCCAGGTGGACAGCACCACCGAGAAGCGCGAGATTGTGCCCGTGCTGAAGTTCGAGACGAACAAGAACCCCGACGGCTCCTTCCACTTCAGCTACGAGGGCGGCGACCAGTCCATGCGCCAGGAGCAGGGCGTGATCGAGAACGCCGGCACGGAGGACGAGGCTCTGGAGGTCTCCGGCATGTACAGCTACGTCGACGCCGATGGCAACACCGTGGAGGTGCACTACACGGCCGGCAAGAACGGATTCGTGCCCATTGGCACCATCATCCCCAAGGAGATCACCGAGCTGGCCAAGTCAGCCGCCCTGCTGCCCAAGATTCCCGAGGACGAGCAGAAGTACCGCAAGGCCCGCTCCCAGGAACTGGAGAAGAAGGAGGCTGCCGTCGAGAAGGAAGCCGCTCCCGTCGAGAAGGAGGAGCCTGTGGTGGCCAAGGAGTCGGTTGTGGTGGAGAAGTCCGAGCCCCTGCCCGCCGAGTCCCAGGTGGTGCCCGTCCAGGTGGTCCTCGACGCCGTGCCCGAGGCGGAGGTCAAGGCCGAGACGGAGACGGAGAAGAAGGTTGAGACCAAGACTGCCTAAGCTCCCCTAGAAACTAGACTAGTAGACTACCCAAGTATTGTTTAATTTAAAAGCAAGTGCGATCTAATTTAACTGGCTAGCAATAAACCGATTCCTTATCTCAAATCCGCATCTCTCTCGATTCAAATGGACGACAGCAGCTGCATGTGAAATGCGCATTCCGTGCTGCATATAAATGCTTGTCATAAATTTCGCTATGGTTAGTGCTAATTTAAGCAGAAAGCTGGCCGCAGAAATATTATCTCACCGACATCGAACTGTTGGCTTATAACTTTATTGCAGAATATAGAAAGATTAACGATTGACTCAATCGAGAACGTCTAAGTGAGCACAAAGCAAATGAAGATATTTCGTTGATTAGTAATCCGGCAAAACAAAACACTGTTAGAACATTCAAAATTAAACATTTAAAAGCATTTTAGCAAAAACATTTTTATGCATCTTATAAAGCTGAGCTCTATTAACGACTTAAAATACATTGTTTTTTTAATCAAAGTAAAGGCGCTTACTTGTTGCGCAAACCACATAAAATAGAATCTGGCAACAAATAAACTTCTGTAATCGAATAGCTTGATCTTTTCAAGAGTTCACAAGTTAAAATTGACATTATTTGATAGAACTTTAAGCATTCTCTTATTTTAACATCATTAGAAAGGGATTTTGATCACCTCTCAAGAATTTATAGTTAGGGGAATTGTATAGCAAGTTCAAAATGCGTGAGGAAACCACTTGCTCCATGGTCCACGACCTGCTGGAGTCACAGAAGTGCAACTTTGTGCGAAAGACGTCGGATTGCCTGATCAATATGGGCTTGTTCAACTACCTGGCATGGCACTACTGCAAGGTGGACGTCCGAAATAGCTTCAATTCCTTCTGGAGCGTGTTGGGCATGTTCCTGATTGCCGTCTACGTCTTCTGGATGATGCAGATAACCATAAAGAACTAGTGAGTTTCTATCGGCAGTGATATGAAAATGGTTGAACATTCTCCCCCAGCTTTTGCCCCACTTTGATGGTGATCGCGGACTTCTTGCGAATGAACGAGAGCACGGCTGGAGTCACAGTGCTGGCCGTGGCAAGCGGATCACCGGACTTCTTCACGGCAATCGCCTCGAGGATGCAGGGCTCCAAGTACTCCTTCCTGGCGTGCATGGCGCAGACCATGTTCCTGCACTTCTTCGTGGCCGGCCTGGTGATCCTGACCAAGCCCTTCCACATGCAGCCAAACACCTACCTGCGGGACTTTGGTTTCCTGTTCCTCAACACGGTCTACATGGACTACATCCACAAGCGACCCCAGGGTATCAGCTGGGTAGCTGCGCTGCCCAGTGCCTTCATCTTCGTGGGCTACGTGGTGGTGACCATCGTCGATCAGCACTTGCTGATTGCCCGCATTCAAAGTGAGTTCTCTATTTTGTCATAAAGAAAATAAGCTTGAGAATCTTTATCAGAAATGGAGCAAAGACAACTGAATGTGGCTGAGGCGTTGCAGCTGGAGGCACTGCGGCCGCAGAAGGAGTTGCCACTGACGCGCCCGGAAATCGACCGCTCGTCCATCGGTCACGGAAGTCGAAATAAGCGGCTGTTCCGGCAATTCTGGAACTCCGTCGCCGAGTTCGACAAGGATCGCTTCCACCGTGGAACCCTCCTGGTGAAGCTGTATCTGATAGTGAAGCAGCCCATCGATATGCTGCTTAGACTACTCATACCGAAGGTCGACATGAACGCGCCTCTGTACGGATGGTCCAAGCTGCTCTTCAACATGCAGGTGCTGCTTGTTCCCACCTATATGGCCTACATCATACGTAAGAGGCTACCTAATCTTAAAGAAAGACGTTCCTTCACCTCACGATCTTTGTTTCAGTTCGGGGGTACAGCGTTGCGGGCTTTGCCGTCTACATGATTGTGCTCATCACCATGGTGCCTGTGGCCATCATGATATTCTTCCTCACGCGCACTGACACCCCGCCCATGTTTTTCAGGGTAAGTGTTCGGTATTTCTAGCGCATACTTCAGGCACGTTCCCAAGTGTATAACAGGTTTTCTTAAATGACTAAGAATATTGGCACATGACTATATATGGGGATGACTACAGAAGTAGGCTAGTTTATCAGCTCATCTCGAATAACTCATTTCCGTCTTAATGACGTCGTCTCAGTGTTGCGAAAATGAAATGAGACTTTAGTTGATCACTTTCTGATAAGACAAAGATAACCAAATTAAGTTTGCCTTACAGTTCACATCTAGCATGGGTTTCCTGGCCGCCGTCTTCCTGATCTTCTGCCTGACCACCGAGGTGAACGCCATGTTCTTCACGATGGCGACCGTCCTGAAAGTGAGCCAGGAGTTCTCGCTGACCACGGCCATCTGCTGGGCACTGAGTAGCAACGACCTGGTGGCGAATCTCTCACTCTCCCACCAGGGATGGCCTCGCATGGCCATGACGGCCACCTTCTCGGCACCAGTATTTGGTGGGTAGTCATAGCTGATATTGATATTGAAGAAGGCTAAATGGGTCCTCCTTTCCCTGCAGGATCCTTTGTGTTCTTGGCCATGCCATTGGTGGTGAACTCGTTTGTAGAAGCGCCCAAGAATATTTTCGTAAGTAGTACAGTAAATGATGCGATATAAAGTTTCTTAAGGGATAAAGTTAAAGCAGCCATCGGAAGGTAAGTTTGGAGAGACGGTCTGCATCTTCCTGGAGGTCGGAATGGGCTTCTCGATGCTTTCCGTGCTAACCACCAACTTTAAGCTGCGAAGAGCTTGTGGCTTTCTGCTCGTCACCTACTACATCTTCTTTCTGGGAGTTCTGATTCTTCTGGAGAAGGGCCAGATCCATGCATACGGAGTGTAAACAGGAAACCTACAAAATATGCAAATTGTGAGATGATTTATGCCTCATTATATAACCAATTTCATTCTTACGTTCCCTGTTCGTTAGATCTTCATTTCGTCTTTGATTCGAGCTAATGGACGATGTTTAAGCGTGTAATGATGTATTGAAACAGGTGTCTCTCTCTCGTTTGATGCCCCCAGGGCTCACTGTGCCGCAAAGTGGCCAAACCTGTGCTCAATCATCCGACGTCCCAGACTTTGATACTGTGCCACGTTTGGGTCTGGTTTCAAGGTCTCTTAAGCGGGGTATGTCCCTTGTGCACTGACAAAAATAATGAACGAGATAGGTAAAGCGCAGATACAAAATGATTTTTTTAGTAGAAGATGGCTTTACTCCCTCCTTTCTCTGTGCATCTTGGCATGCTAAGTAAACTAAAATGTATGTCCCTGTGCACTAGGAAAAATACCTTAGGTGAAGCGCAGATCAAAAATGATTTTTTTACTATAAGATGGCTTTAGTTTGCTCCCACTTTTCCCTGTGCATCTTCGAATGCTGAGTAAACTAAAATGTGCAAATGGGCAAACTAAATGAATGCGAATTGGAAGAACACACAGACAGATTGAAACAACTTCATCGCAGTCGCGTTGGTTTTTATTTTAGATTGCCAAGTGAAAATACTTGGAACTGGTCGTTTGTCTTACTAACTTCTACGAGATCTTGTTCAGGAAGCACTCTTTAGGGCTTCTCCGCCTTCACCTCCTTGGGCAGATCCTTGGCTGCCTCAGCGACGGCTGTGATTTCCGGGTTGATGATGCTGCCGTAGGGCACGAAGCCGTTCTTTCCCGCCGTGTAGAACACCTCCACCTCCTGGCCATCTTCGTTGATGTACTTGTAGGATCCCTTGACCTCCAGAGCCTCGTCGTCGGTGCCCTTGTCCACCACCACAGCCCCCTCGCTGCGCGAGGTTCCATCTGCTGACTCGTAGGCGGCGTCATAGCTGCCATCCTCATGCTTGTTGATCTCGGACTTCAGGATGGCCACGGGCTCGCGTTCGGGCTCCACGGGAAGAGCGTGGCAGCAGGCCACCACCACGGCCAGGACGAAGAGGGGAAGCTGCAGGAGATCATAATATAATCACTCATTATCCTGTTCGAGTCCAAATCCCCAGATGCTTCACATTCCACTTTAGCTTATAGTATGCAGTTTAATGGATATATGAACTGATAATCCTCTTTTGGGTCCACTTACAATCTTGCACATTTTGGTTGAGTTTTTGGGGAGCGTAGAAAGCGAGAGTTAAAGCGCGTGTGAACTGGAAGTGGATCGGCCAGTTGGCTTTTATAGCCACTCAGTCCATTCAGTCCACTCAGTCCTCCATCAGTATTTCGACCACATCCAGCTCTTTCGGCTCTTTCGCTTAAACATGCTAAACATGTTTGCATCCCGTTTTATGCGGACTCTACGTCCGCAAAAGCTCCAATAATATCACTTCGTCTCGCTCCAAATGTCAAGGTCTCGGATGGGTCAGTTTTCGAGAGCGGGTTTCGAAAATATGTCACTATGCTGGCGGCATCTGAGTCACCTGGCGATTGATGACACCGATTATCATTCGGCGGCCACATTACCGGCCTCTGCAACTGCATAACTTACACGTTGTGCGGCTTCACCCACTCGCCAGGTGCCGCGATTAATCAGTCGCACCTCGCACTCTACACCACAATCTACTCCACACCAATCCCAGAAATGTGTAAAATGTCAGCTTCGATGCAATTTATGCTCTGATCCACGCTGGGGTGTAGCCCCTGCCCAGGGCGAATATCTATCTATCTAGCTAGCTATCTATGTATCTATCTATCTATCTATCTGTCGATGTACCCATATCTGTAACTATCGATCGAGCATCTTCCGCTGACAAATGACTCGATTCGGAATCGCGATGGGGTGCATCAGCAATTGCATTTACATTGCGGCGCCATTAACTCAATCATCGGCAGTTCCGGGGCTAGAAACTAACGATACTTCATGGGGTGATAAATACTAATTCATTTCTTGCACCCAGCGACATTTGGCTGCGATCTGGCAAAAGGCCAATCTGCGCTGCTGCCACAGTTTATAACTTTGACGGCTTAACTAATTTCAGAGATCGGACGCAAATTAAATAGCTCTGCGATGAGCAAGGGGATCCAAATTCAGCTGTTGGACTTGACACACAAAAAAATGTATTCACTCAAATTATACAAAACCCGAAGACTTTCCGTAACACGTTTTCGTATGTCTCTCTATCTTTTTTCTCAGATATCAAAAAAATTTATCTAAAATGATAAATGATACTATTTAAAGTGAAGTTTTAAAACATTTTATATAGTGAATAAATAAAATAAGATTCTATCGCTTATGTGTTTATAATAATACTTGTTTTTTATATATTTCTTTCCGTGTGCCGCTCCTTGGACCCGAAAAGCCGGGCATTCCCTGTATCGCCGCTCTGTTGGTAATTGTCTGGCTAACATTTTCAAGAATGTGCGCCCATCAAAGGTAATGGCTCTATGCGATATGGTTTACGGGCTTCCCCTTGGAGGTGTACCGAACATGGGGCAGAAAGCCATTCTGGTCCGCCGTGTAGCGCACCTCCACCTCCTGGCCCCAGTCGTCGATATAGCGATAAACACCGGACACCTCGAGATCGTCACCAGAGCTCTTCGAATCGCGGTTCACTATGCCCAGCTCCTCGCGGTAGGTGCCATCTGCGGTTTCGTACGAGAATAGGTAGGAGCCCGAGGTGAGTTGTTCGGCCACCGATTTGAGGATTGGCACCGGCTCGTTAATGGAAGTGCTCTCAGCGGGCGCGCTCCACAGCAGCTGGCAGCCAGTCAAGATCAATAGCTGGAAGTTCCCAAAAAAATAAAAGAAAAAACATGAAGACAAATGATGTGGAGTCACTTAACGCCAGGGTATTCATGAGCCATCCGCCACTTACCAATGCGAACATGATTTATGCTAATACTAAGCGCGTAGGAAAGATTCTGCGCTTTTTATAGCACTCCGTTAGACGATAACCCAGTTCTAGGGAGAGACATTTCTCCACCCAATCCACCAATCAGTGGACCAAAGTTATGCAACGCCAGATGCTTTTTAATTGAGGTCACTAGAAAGTAGCGGGTCGTGTTTCTCGCATTTCTGGGGTTTGTTGAACCGCAGATTTGCAATTCAAATGGCCATTAAGAAGTGTGGAGAGCAGGTAAACTGTCATGTTTACAATGCAGATAGCATCGCAGCCACATGTGAATCGCGTGGGTTCGTGGGCTCTGCTCGAAAGGTGCAGCAGCTAATAAAATTTGTCACAATTCGGCACTGCGGCAGTTTGTGGCAAGCGAAAGGCGCAGAAATGGTAACGAACGACGGCTCCACCTGACTTCTACATGGCGTCCACATGCAAATTCCAGCCAGCCACGTTGATACAGTGGGTGGGCACCTCTGGGCCTTTGAGAAGCGGCTAACATTTATGGCAAACGGCATACGGCAAGCTGGAAACGGCAAGACAAAAAGAATTCAATAATAATTTCCAGCAATTTCGCAACTGAGCTGCGCCACCAGCAGCGGCACCACATTGCGGCAGAAGTTGCATTTTGGCATTTGCCTTGGCCCGCCCAGTTCCAATTTCCAGTTCCACTTGCCAGAACGGCCAGGCTCTGGGGCAACGTGTTAATAAATTGATTCTTGGTGGCTCCCCAGTCGCCGAGTTGGTTTAAATCCCGCGGAATCAGGTACGACTGCAAGTGTGCACATGGAGAAATAGTTGGGGAAACAAAAGGTCTATTTGGATTAGGTCTTAAGATTATATAGGAACATTCGTGTTTATGACATACAACATAAAACGAAATATAAATTTACATTTTAAATTTATAGCCTTCTTGATTTTCTAAATTAACTATAAATATAACTATAAACATACATATATAAATGTCATCGCACATTAAGCTGTGCTGCGTTATTTGCTACTTGATTGTCTGTTTTATGTAAGAACGAATAGTAATTATATTTTCATGTGACGTGACAATTGTATGATTTATGAACATGTTTCAAAAATATAAATAACAGAACTGTTAAACGATGGAGTTCTATTTTTCTCGAGTGTGGCTTTGCAGAGCGGCATTTGACGCGCCTGCCACAGAAGTGGAAACTCATTAATGAAGCAGCCGCAATGCCGACGAGGTCATAATTCAGAGCTGCGACACTCTAACCTTTAGCCACGATCTGCCAGCCGGAACCTGCCGATGGAATCCCCGATCCGCAGTCGCACTACGCACTGCCACAAAGTGAATCAATTAGCCCCGCTGGCGGCCATAATTTCTAACTAATGCAGTTGGCAATTGCAAAATGTCAGGCCCACTCTACAAAGTAAGAAACATCTAAACCATCTCATTTCTGGCCGCAGTCGATTAATAACCGTCGCCTTCGCCGTCCGACTTTCAGTTGGATTTGGGGCTGAGGCCCATAGCTCATAGACATGGTTCACTCGCAGTTGAAGTCGGAGTTGGAGCTGGAGTTGGAGTCGTGGGAGGAGTGTCCGACCCGTCTTTAATGTGGTTTGCTCATCGGCCAACAACCACATTGTGTGGTGCTGTGTTTTGCTTTGTTGTGCGCTTGTTGTGTCTCACATTTCTGCATAAATTTGGCGGGCCATTTTTATGGAGCTCCCCGCATCTCGATTTCCCGCATTTTGGCGCTTTGTTTTATGGCTATTTATACCCGAAGTTTGCGAATTATTCAAATGGCAAATCAATCATCATGTTGGCCAATATGGACCAAAACACTTTTATAATTAATATTTGGCACTTAGTTTTAGTGCTGCTCATTGGGTCAAAAAATTGTCCAAGCGTAGGCGTCATTTTTCATTTTAGGAAACTAAGAAAAAAGATTACAATTTTAAATTGGATTACAAACAAGAGGCTTGTGGTAACCAAACTAGCCGAACATTAAACAACTTAACAAATTCCCACGGTCGCTGATTTGACTCCCCATATATGAGCTTTAACACGACAACCCAGCTAGAAATATACTATAAAATGTATGGTTTATGCATCTAAAATATTACCAAAATATGGCACTCTTAAAAATCATAAGCAATTAAAAGGTATAATACCCACTTGAATTAATAGATACAAATGGAAGAGCAAAAGCAACTGAAAGTAGTTAGCCGAACTGCTCTTTTTTTTATATCTTAACAATTTGTGTCCAAACTAAAATAATGATAACCAAACTAGCAGAACTTTAAACTACTTAACAAATTCCCACGGTCGCTGATTTGACACCCCATATATGGGCTATAAAACGACAACCCAGCTAGAAATATACTATTAAATGTATGGTTTATGCATCTAAAATATTACCAAAATAAGGCACTTTTAAAAAGGATAGTCAATTAAAAAGTTAAAAAGCATTAATACCCATTTTATTAATAGTTAAAAAAAATAAGAGGGCAAGCAGCTAAAAGTAGTTAACTGAACTGTTTTAACACCATAAGAACTCTTTTGTTTATATCCTAACAATTTATGTCCAAACTAAAAATATCCATTAGTTATTAAATTGTCTTGCTTGGCATGTGCTAAAATTTCCTAGCGAAGCGTATTAAAGTGTCGTCAGTGCCGAAAGTGGAACTTATTTGGATTTCGAATATTTGTGTAGCCTACTTTTTGGCTCACCTTTAATATTTCCTAACTACAAATTGCTAGTCGGCTTTTAGGCAGATTCCCAAATTACCAAGGCACCTTAAGCTTAACTGACACTATTCGCATAACTTTCCATCAAAAACACAATTGATGACTTATTCTGGCGGAAAACGAGATACATGCTTAGATTTAAATAAAAGCATAATCTCGCAATTGCGTGGTGACCCATAACCCCGACGCGAATATTGACCTTGCTGCGGAATGGAAAACATCCACAGAATTAGCATATGCAATTATAGATGGAGCTGAACATGGAACAAGACATGTTCGACTTTTAATGGCAGCTCGCACTGATGACAAACGAAAATGTATCTGTCAGATACTTGGCAGTTGCAAATGAGTGATGGCGACCACATCACACCTAGACATGAGCAATCCCAGCCGCCTAGAGAGATTGATGATTAACCCCACTGGAGCGTGGAACAATGGAACACCCCGGGCCCGAGAAGCTCTCAAGCTATCCTGGGGATAGGCAGTATCTCATTTGATTAGTATGCCATTTGACAAATGATGTTTGTAGGCCAAGTTGAGGTCCGACTTCCACCTTGACCAAGGGAAATTGAGGGGCTATGCACTGTCAGCACATAACTCAAGCAAACACCTTCGCGGCAGATGCGAAGACAAGTGCTGGAGCAAAAAGACCCAGAATTTGCATATGGGGGCCGGCTCATAAACAAGTGCGCGGAAGAAGGCCGGTGGCCCACCATGAAGATATCAATCAGCCCAAGCAAAAGCCGCAGCCAAACGAAATTCGTTTGTCCTTCTGTCAATGGCCGATAAAAAACCAATAAAGCTGCCACCCAGCGGCTTGTTAACACGCAGATAAATTACACTGGCCGCCCGCGAGATTGCCATCGAGATGGTCAGTCAGAAGCCGATAGCCAGGCCAGGCCAGGGCACAGGAAGCGGCCGATTGTTCTGACCATAACTGAGCTGAGCTTTAGGGCTTCCAGCAGCACCTGACGAACCCCCAGAAGCGGCGATCGAGAACCGCATAAATACGGCCGCCGGTGGGAGCCGCAATTGCAGTCGTGGCACGGCTTTCGATCAGTGACTTCCAGTGGCAGCAACGGATTTGCTTCGGTACGCGCTCGAATCTCTCAGCAGCTCAGCAGCTTAACAGAATCTTTCCCAGCTCCCTAAGTGAATCGTCGGGTTTATCGAGCGTGTAATTTGTGCTCCGTTCGCGAGATTTATGATCCACGGCACCTGCCCACTGACAGCCTAAATGTCGCTACCCCGTGCCCCTCGCTTCCAGCACCTCCGCTGGGTGGCCTGTCTGCTGGCCAGCCTCTGGTTCTCCGCCAGCCAGGCTCAGTTGCCTGGAACCGGCTTCCAGGGACAACGTCCGCAGGTGCCGCCGCTCCAGCCGCTGCAACAGCCAGCCAATCCCTTCCAGCGGCGCCAGCCCAATCCCGTCCAGGGTCAGGGCCTGTTTCCTGGTCAGCGGAATCCGCTGAACCCGCTGGCACCTCCGCTCACTGGAGCTGCTCTGCAGAACCCCTACACCCGCTACAACCAGTACCAGCAACAGAACTACGTGCCCATCACCGCCTACCAAAACGAACTCAATCTGGATGGAAGCTTCTCCTACGGATACTCGTCGGCCGACGGAACCACTGCCCAGGCACAGGGATACGTCAAGAACTTGGGCTATGGTGAGGGCGTCGAGGCACAGGTGGGTTGCTGTTTCCCCTGGTCAGGAACCTTTTGAGGATGGACTTCTAAATGATCCTACAGTAGAGATTACTGCAAAATTGTGTCCTTCTGTTAAGATGCGTTCGTTGATGCTTACAACTAATTTTTAGGTTATTCTTTTATTAGAAAAAGTTCTTTAGGCATAGAGTTTCCAAACAAGAAAAAAACCTAACGAACATAAGATTCAAATGAGGACACAATTTCGTTGCAATCTTTTGGGCGTGTAGCTATTCATAGCTACAAAATGCATTTCATGCTTTTGGGTGCTATTTTTCAAGAATTTCATTTATGAATGGACAGGTAATTCAGGGATCCTACTCGTACACCTCGCCGGAGGGCACACCCATCACAGTGCGCTACATCGCCGATGAGAACGGATTCCGAGCGGAGGGCACGGGGATTCCATCTACGCCGCAATACTTCGCGGGTGCCCAGCCCTATCAGCAGGGCTTGCTGAATCCCAACCTGAATCCATACCAGACGCCCTTCCGCCAGCTGCCACCCCCACTGCCCAACGCCCCCTTTCGTCCCCAGCTCCCAGGACAACAGCCGCTGACCCCGCTGCAACAGCAGCAGCAGCAGCAGCAGCAACAGCTGCAACAGCAACGCGGATTCCAGCAGCAGCAGCAGCCGAACTCCGGGCAATACCAACCGGATCAGCCGTTCAATCAGCTGCACTCCGGCAACTTTCCCGGCCAGTATGCCGGACAGTTTGGCCAGCAATCGTTTGGCAGCAACCTGACAGCGCAACAGACACAACAGCAGCAGAATCTCAACCAGCAACAGCAACAACAGCAGCAGCAACAACAGCAGCAACAGCAGCAGCAGCAGCAGAAGGAGCAGCAGAACGAGCAGCAGCAGCAGGCGCTGATCACCCAACAACTGAGGGGCAGACCCAGCAACCTGGTGGATCCCTATGGCTATAACCAGTACGGCAGGCGCTTCAAGAAGTCGCCAAAGAAATAAAAACGAATTAATGTCATTTAAACGGTTGGTTAGTTTAACGATGTAGTCGCAACTCAAAGGCATGAAATACATGCATCTGAAAAGTCCACCTGCTTGTTTTAATTTCCACAAGTTGATGGGGAAGAATGATACAATCAAAGATACAATTTTATAATAATCATTTATTTCGATAGTTGCACACACACATTGTCGGAGAAGAAAGGGGAGGTAAGCTTATGTAAATAAATTAATTGTTTAGTGAAAGAAATTCTTCGATTTGAGAGATTTGATTGGCGTTCGGAATTTAGTCTGCTGTTAATAGCTATAGCCCGTCTGAGGATTGAACTCTCCGTTTCCGCGACCTCCGCCCGGCGCTCCCGGCGGAGGTGGAATGTATTGCGATCCGGTGCCGGGTGCTCCTCCTGATCCTGGTCTGCCTGGCGAGCCGGGTGCTCCACCACCAGCTGGCGGTGGAACGTACTGGTTGCCGGGCAATCCTGGACCTGCTGGACGTCCACCGGCGCCTCCTGAAAAGCAATTAAAACGATCGTGCTTAGATGGGCATTTAACTTATGTAAACAGATTGTAATTTGACAGTAATTGTAATTATTTAAAGCAGTCTTTAAATTATTTTAATCTGGCGACTTCAAAAGGACCGCTTTCAGCCAAAATGTTTTATTCATGAATGTTCGTTACTAGATCGTGGGTAAAACAACAAACCAAGGCTTGGCAAAAAAATTGAAATGTGTGGGAATATCACTGGTTAAATACAGCTCTTCACAGCATTTTCTCATGAAGATGAATGAGACTAACTTAAGCTGTGCAGTTGCAATAAGCCACACAGATTGTAGGAGCCAGTTGATGACTATTATGCTTCTTACCTGGGCCGCCAGCACCTCCGCCATAACCTGGTCCGCCTGGAGATCCTACATTGAAAAAGAGAACAGTTATTAGTTCCCATCTACATGTTTTGACCAATTAGGATAGCCAAATGAACTCTTAATCACTGAAGGCATGGATACTCACCGGGTCCACCGGGTGCTCCTCCAGCTCCGCCGGCTCCACCAGCTCCACCAGCACCACCGCGACCACCGCCGGCGCCAAAGCCGCCACCACCTCCTAAGAATAAATATTTGTGTAATTATTATAACATATATTGCGCAGTGTAATTAAAGAGGGATGGTATGTTTAACATCATGCCACTAGAGAGATATCTTAATCTACTCACCTGGAGATCCTGGAGCACCACCACGACCGGCACCTCCTCCGTATCCGCCACCACCACCTACGAAGTGAATATGTTGCACTTAACACCTGTAGTTGGAATAACATTGTGCTAACTTACCTTGACCGCCAAATCCTCCACCACCAGGTGATCCTAAATTAACTTTTTCTTATTTTCGATAACAATCCATTTATATCATTTACTCACCTGGAGCTCCTGGGGCACCTCCGCGACCAGCGCCGCCTCCGCCTCCGTATCCGCCACCACCTCCTACAAGATGCATGGATTTCATAAAGTGGATGTACGGAAAGTCTTATTATAACTGACCTTGACCTCCGAATCCGCCACCTCCTGGGGATCCTGGAGCTCCTGGCGCTCCTGGTGCACCTGGTGCTCCACCACCACCTCCACCGCGACCGCCGCCTCCTCCATAGCCGCCGCCAGCTCCTCCCTGGCCACCATATCCACCTCCGCCTGGTGATCCTGAAAATAAACAACGTGTTATTTCCAAAAGAAAGTGAATGAAATCGTGAACTCACCGGGAGCACCAGGAGCACCGCCACGTCCGCCGCCACCTCCGAATCCTCCACCACCACCTACAAAGTGTTATACTTTTAACGTGAAACGCAAAGAAAGGCGGAATTACTTACCTTGACCTCCGAAACCTGCTCCGCCAGGTGATCCTGCAGGTGAAGAGAGTAATTAGTTTGGAGTGTCTATAGATTAACACTTCGCTAACTTACCGGGAGCTCCTGGTGCGCCACCACTGCCGCGTCCTCCGCCGCCGCCGCCTCCATAGCCGCCGCCAGCACCTCCTTGACCACCGAATCCGCCGCCGCCTGGTGCTCCTAAAAAAAATGAATGAAAGTATATAAATATAAGTAAGTAAATACGGATCTTCTTTAGAAAGAACAAAGTTCATCTAGAAATGGGATTAAATAATAGACTTACCGGGACCTCCTGGAGAACCGCCACGACCACCGCCGCCACCGGCTCCTCCATAGCCTCCACCACCTCCTAAAAAATAAATAATTAGCTTAGATCCAAATGTAATCATTATCCAAGTTATGACTTACCTTGACCTCCAAATCCGCCGCCACCTGGCGCACCTGGTAATAAAAAAAAAGTAACAAAGTATTGTTTTATTAAGAGATAGGGGTTTTCACTTTTAACATTTTTTAAAGAAACCATTTGCTTACCTGGACCTCCTGGACCTCCCGGTCCTCCACCGCGACCACCGCCGCCTCCTTAAAACAATTATTGTTAAAGTTGGGAAGTAACCAAAGCTAAGAACCAAATGTGATTGGAATTGATGACTTACCTGCTCCATATCCACCGCCACCACCAGCTCCAGCGCCACCTCCGCCTCCACCGGATCCTCTTCCTGCGCCACCGCCTCCAAATCCTGATCCGCCTCCATATCCAGAGCCACCACCTCCGCCGCCACCTGCGCCTGCAAACCAAAGTGAGTAATGAAATGGTAGAGAAGTGTATTGGCTTTTTGCATAGACACTTACCCTGTCCTCCAGGACCTCCGCTGTATCCGCCACCCGGCAGAATGGAGATGCCCTGGGCAGCCAGGGATTTGGCTATCGCTTCCGGAATGGGCGGTGGAGTGGGCAGGGCGTTGCCCGAGGGCACGAAGCCATTCTCATCCGCCGTGTACATGATCTCGACGAGTTCGCCCTCGGGATTTGTGTAGGAGTACGAGCCCATCACGGAGGGGATCTCGTTCTCAGAGCCCTTGTTCTTGACGGTGCCCTCCTCCTGGGCCTTGATACCATTGCCGGTCTCGTAGCTAAAGCGGTAGTTGCCATCGCCGTCGTTCTCGTTGACGAAGGAGAGAATCGGGATGGGAGGTCCAGAAGCTGGTGCAGCACCACCTGCCGGACTGGGGCGTGGAGCGGGTGCTCCACCGCCACCACCACCGCCAGGAGCAATGGGTCGTCCGTTTGCGAAGCCACCCAGTCCGTTATTACCACCTCCCCCGAAGCCACCAGCTAGTCCGCCGCCACCGCCTCCTCCATAACCACCACCTGCTCCGCCTCCACCGAATCCCCCACCGCCGCCACCTCCGCCGAAGCCACCTCCTGGTCCCTGGAGCCCTGCTCCCGGACTGCCGCCCGCACTGGCCGCACTTGCAGGTGGAGGCAGGTAGTTGTTATCCAGCTTGGCTGCTTGGGCAACCACCAGCGTCGTGACCACCAGAGCCTGAAAAGATCGGCGCAGGTAGGGATTGCCTGGTAAGTTTACAAATTTATGCAAGCACATGGAAAGTTCATCCGAGTCTAGCATTTTCAATCGCGATCCACGCTCTCAATTGGCCTCAGGCAAATCTTCTTATTTTATGGCAAAATAAATACCAATGAAAAATCCTATGGGTGGCTAATTGCTAAAATTTGGCTTCTATAACTGTGGCTAATTCATAAATCTGAAGACGACACACAAAAATCTTCACAAATTATGAAATAGTTATTTTATGACCGCTATAAAAAGTGGAAATCAAATAAATATTTACTGCTTACGCGAGCTAATTTTTAACGATTTTAAATGTCTCATTTGAACATAGGTTCTTTTTACAACTGAAGATCATAGCAGCTATGATAGTAATTATTTGCCATAAATGTTCATTTAAAGTTTAACAGCTAGTGCCTAAAGGAACTATACTAAAATACCAAGAGGTTACTCATAAAAAAACAAATTTAATCTACCAAATTTGAACGCGATAACTTTAACTTAAGCATTCTGTACCACTAAGAACCTTGAATTGATTCTGTTAACTAAGCCCTGTTACATATCTCGGCCAAGTGGGTACCATGACCCCGCTCGGAACCTCCAAAGGGGTCAAGAGTGTGGCCAAATGTCGGCCATTTCATCAATGAAGCACTCGGCCATTGACAGAGCGGCGCAATCCGATCCGCTCACGTTTTCCATTGTTGCAGCCGATCGTCGGCGCCCATTAAGGCTGCAAGTGCAGCGCGGACTCTCGACTATCACCATCGGGCTCATCATTGTCTCAGCCTGAGGCGAACTCTGATATTTATGGACTTCTTGTTAGACAGACGACGTCTGAAGATGCAGCAGCGTGTGAACCGAGGGTCCGCAGAGAATCGCAGGCTGGGAAGGTTAGGTAAGCGGAGCGGAGGAGATGGGGCTGCTCCACGAGCTACGAGTGTCAAGTTGAAGTTTAAACCGTTTACGGATTCCACTAGGCCATAAACCCAACAGCTCCATCGATTGGCGCGATGATGAGCTCACTTGTCGCCGAGCATTGTAATATTGTGGAAATTCTGACATTTGCCACACTGACTCATCCGGCGACTGTGGCACATGCAACCGCACACAACCAACGCCTGCCCCTTGGGCCGGAATGCCTCGAGGAGTCTGTGGGAGCCTCTTGGAGTTCGTGACCACCTAGCAGACATCTTCGACAGCGTTTCGCAAGCGCAAATATAATTGCGGTAATTGCAAATGGGCTGCCAATTGGGTCGCCACTGCTTCCATTTCGATGATCTGCTTTGGAGGCGGGTCGGCCACGACCAAGATCCATCTTGGGCAACTTTGCGTGCCATCCGCCATCTCCGATTGCAAATGGGCTGTTAATTTATGCGTTTCGCGGGGATTACTCGCTCTTTCCAAGACAATCGGATATGCTAAGTGCAATGGGGAAACCCTTGGCTATTTAGCACTCCGAGATGGGACACTCCACTGGTCTATTGTTTAAAGGTGTTCTTTTTCGCGGAATTTAATGAGTTGCCGGATTGAGATTGGACAACACACTGCTTAAATAATTAACGAACTTCAAGTTTCCTGAAATCTGTTTTTTTCTTGATAAAGCTGTAAAGTTACATTCGACATTCCTGTGCCAATTTAAGCCTGATTTTTGATGGGACAATTCTCTACACTAAGACATTTGTTTAAAACCTAAATTGTAAGGAAAAATTCTCAACAATACATATACTAAATTTAAATAGAGTAATGAAAATTAAATTTGAAGTCCTATGATGTTTTCATTAGATTGTATTTAAAAAAAAAAGGAGCTTGTATATAGGAAATAGTAGACAAATAATTATTCAAAACCTAGATCAATAACGTACTTCTGATTTTACAATTAAATCTGATAAGAATATAAACGGAAATATGAAAATAGCTTTTATATTCAATAATTGAAACTAACTTTATTGATACTTTATATTTCAAAAGTATTTTCGGAATTAATATTTGAGTAGAGGTCCTTATCTCATGAAGGTATATTTTTCAGGATAAATTTGTTAAACTATTTAGTATGTTCTGGCCATAACAGCATTTCAAAATAAAGGCTTTTTTAAAAAAATATAGTTTTAAAGGACTCTTCCGAATCAATTGAGCACTTGGATCTCTGGAATTTTCCATCCCATTGTCCCTTTTCGCTGTCACCGAACTTACCCACTTAAGAGCCATGTCAGCAATCTTCTGATTGTTGGATTCCAGTCGAGAACTAGTAGGAAGAATCCTTGGCGCACCCACGAATTATCCACAAATTAATTTATCCACAAAGCTGAGGTAATCCACGTGAATCCTTTGCGCACCAGCGATGCAGTGCCTCCGCGTGTCGTGTGGTGGCTCCTCGAATGTCACGGTACTTGTGTGCCGATCGCAGCCCAGGTTCTCCAGCTTTTATACTTGGTTTGGCGCCAAATGCAATCAAATGGAATGGAATGAACGAAAACTGCAGCCGGAGCTTGCCGCTTGCAGCTTGCAGTTTGGAACTCGGATTTGAGCGAGTGCTGAGATTTTGATACTTTATGGCATTTATTGCAATCGTGTGCAGCTGTGGTGGTGGTGGCTGAGGCTCCGTTTCCAGCTGGGGCAGAAAACAATCGCACGAAAAAGGGAGGAGGAGGTGGTGCCCCTCATCCGCGAGCCATGCAGTTCGACTATTGTCTCAACGGCGGCATCTCGTTTACTCAATGTACCTTGTCTTGTTAAACAAACGCTCTCAGCCACATCTCTCCTCGGTTAGTGGGTAAAAATTAGCAAGCAACTGCTGCTGCTGCTGCTGCTGGTGATGGTGGTGGTGCTCGTAAATTGGATTCCAATCGAAACCCTCAACGCTCGAGCGCATCATCATCATTCAGCTTCAGCTTCAGCATCAGCTTCATCTCCATTGAATTGCACGTTTGGGAAACCGTTTTAATGCGCTCGGTGTCAAGAATCGCATATTGAGAAGTCTGCCCAGGCGGATGTCAATAAATCTGACACTCCACACAATCCGCCACGTTTTGAGCTCTTTCGCAGGGCGTCCAGGTCCAGTCTTTGACCTTTCACCTAATGATTGGGTAAAAACTGAAAACTGGCTTCGAAGCGGCAATAAATACCACTAATATCGACACCCTGCGGCCGAAAGACTAAACATTGCGCAAAACGAGTTGCTCCACTTGGTGGCAACATCCAACATCCAAACCCCAACATCCCATCGATCTGCCCCAGCCCCTTCTCCTTTTTTCGTAAACTTTTCAGAAAGGGCAGTTGCTTCTTTTCGCTGCTTTTGGGAAAACTCGCCGCATGTCGCGGCGGCCAAGTTTAGCGTAAATGCTTGACATCTTTTGGCAACAAGGAGAATGCTCATTGACATTTGTCAGCCACATGCATAGATAGCTGAAGGTAGCTGCATGGCTGTTTGGAAAGGCAAACATCTAGCAGGTTGTCAGTGGGCCTCATTCTGCTTGGGATGGTCACAGCTGTGCGGACCAGAACGCCAGCCAAGTGGCAAAAGGAATGTGCACGCACTGCCAGCGATCGGCCAGCGATCGCGCCGAGAATGAACTCAAACAAAGAACCGCACATGCATCTGGCCACGTTGCGTATGCGCAACATGCATCACTCATACGCCGCGTGGCCTTGCCAAATTAACACACAAATGAGCAGAGGGCCACGCCCCCTCCCAGCCCATTGCACAAACATCGAAATTTAATAATAATCCGCACGCCAGAGGGCGGCAATTAAGATGACTCAACTCGGATGCAGATGCACTGCAGCCATAGAATGTTGGCCGCGCTTGGGGTTTTCCTACTCAGGCAGTTCCTGAACGAGCGGATTATTTATAGCGTAATTATGATTACTCAATCGTAGAAATCAAATACAAAACGTTTATTCAAGCCTCGGGTGTTGGGGGTAGACAATTTGAGATGCGATGGGTCCACAATGCTTACTCGCCAGTCATCATCTCCATGAATTCTGAAAACGAAATTAGAAAAAGATAATTAATTGAGTGGCGAAAGCTAAAGGTGTTCCAATTATGGGTTGAATAATAATACTAGCGTTGATCCCTGCCAAATAATACATCAGAATTATAACAAAGATATTAAGGTATATCTCAAAAGAAAGAATTGTTATTAATGCAACATACGAAAAGAAGTAAAGCTAATCCAGTTCACTACACTATCATTTGTTAAAAACTGGTACACAGATCGTTCAAATTATAAAAGACGGAAAATTAGAAAGTAAATTGGTTTTGGAATGGGAGTGGTGAAGAGCCCCTTGAAATCTGGGGCAAAATGTTCTACTTGTTTCCGAGTAAAGATCTAAAGAACTATAAATAAAGCACCACAAGGGCGTATCCCCTCGTCAGCGGGTTGGGGGCGGGGGGTGGTGCGCTCCACCGCAACAAATTGATATAATTTGTGTGGAAAATACCTTGGCAGGGGGCCAAGGAATCCAAGATCTTTATCGCCCGACTGACGGCGGCTAATTGGTCCGCGCACTTACCATCAAAATCAACGGTGCCAGAGCCGTCGGAATCGATTTCCTCAATCATGATGTCGAGCTCCTGTTCGGTCAGCTGGTCGTCCAGCTCCTTGAGGATCTCCTTCAGGCAGGAGGTGGGAATGTAGCCATTGCCCTGCTTGTCGTACAGGCGGAAGGCCTCGCGCAGCTCCTTCTGCATGGCCTCGTCATCCTCCTCCACGATGAACTTGGCAGCCAGCTGGACGAACTCCTCGAACTCCAGGCGACCGGACTCTGCGAGAGAATGAGGTGGGTTAGCTTGGACACAGGGCGATATGGAACTCGAATACTTACTGTCCTCATCAACCTCGTCGATCAGCTCGTCAAGGATCTGCCTGTCGAAGGGCTGACCCATGAGACGCAGGATATCGGCCACCATTTCGGTGGGGATACTACCGGTCTTCTGGTGATCGAAGCTATTGAATGCCTTCTGCAGAACGGCAATCTGCTCGGGGGTCAGGTCTTCGTCCTGCGGAGAAAGCATAGGGATGCGTTCAGTGAATAAAAATGGTATAAATCCGTGATTCGGATTTTCTCTGTTCCATAACACTTTTTTGAAGTGCAAGGTGTTTGCCCTAGGGGTTTCTATAATCCAGTTGCACTCACAATGTTCTCCATGTTAAATCCTGTGCTAGTTGTTCACCAGATCGATCACCGCTAACGACTGAATCAGTTCCCCACTTCTTCATTTGGCTCTTGAGATTCCGGTACAGGGAAAACAGAAAACACCCACACACAACGCCAGGCATTCCAAAAGTAACAAGCTAATTTATGGTTTTCGGCAGCATTTCGAAAATAAAACCAGGCGAAATAAACAAAAGAAGTGAACGCGCACACGAACCTGTGGAAATCTTAAAATGTGTTTCTAATTTTCGTGGAGTGAAAAAAAGAAAATACGAAAAGCACTGTAAAACCATTGAGCATTGCCGAATTTACTGCGCCTGGCCACCAGAAACCCGCACCATTAGCACCACCACCACCACCACCAATGCCACCGCCACCAAGAGCAGACGATCCACATCCACCCACCCAATACGATTTTGTAGTGGTTTGCTAAGCTTAGCAGTGACTATTTTTACCCAGCACTGCGGGAAAATCACTATCAGATTCGGCGGCACCTGGAATCATTCTAAATCACGCTGATGATAAACCAGTCTCAAATGCGCTGTCACCATCTGTTAAAATTAAACACGCTTAATGACGATAAAAAAGACGTAAATAACCTTTATCAAATAAACATCTCTTTTTATACTTTTACGACAGATACTGGTCTTGGTTTTTAGCCAATTAAATAGCATCAAACTCCGGCTGAAACTTAAAACCAACCCTGTTCTACGGCTTTAGCTTTTCGGTTTCGCTTTTATTTGGAAATTTGCATACGAAATGAGTCAGTCAAATTCCAAACGAAATTAGCAGTACTTCAAAAGTGGCATTTCGCGCAGTGTACGCTTAAGTGGTGCTCATTAAAATATGTATCAAATATCCCCTCATAATTCGATCAAATCTGATCACATTTTCCAATTCACTGCAGTGTCACGCTTTATGAATCAATCACGCCGTGCCCATAAAATCATTTTATAACTCGACCAAATTAACGAGCAATTAAAAAATCGACATTAATTAAGAGGATGGAATCATACCACACACAGACACCGAAACTCGCACATGGAAATATCAAACGAGCAATGTGTTAAAACATTTTTATAAACGATTCGAATATTGTCTTTTGCGATTCTGTTTCCTATTCCCATACATATACTCGTATATATGCGTATATATTCAGATTTAAATCAGCCATAATATTAATTTTCGCTTTGTTTAATGCCAGCCATGATATGCAAATTGATTTATTCATTTGAATAAAATAGCCGTTTGCGTGGCACACATTTTCTGAATAAGCCAACGTATTTGTTTATGTTGCTTGGAATATTGGGAAAATCGAGGAAACCAAATGTTGATTTCCAATTATGACAGCGCCAGCCAAAGCAGCCGCCAAAAAGTTGACGTCACGCTGACATATTGACCATTTGTTTATGCTCTTATTAATTTATTAGCAACTAACGTACGCGACACATTTCTCAAAATGCCAGGAATTAGTAATGGCCAACAGCTGAGCCGGAGAAAGGAATCCTTGGCGCCGCATTGAATCCGGGAAATGTGTGCACTTCATTGAGTTACACGGAGCAAATGATATGGGTTTCCAGCGTTGAATGGGAATTTTTAAAAAAATATATACGAAAACATTTAACATTTTAAAATTGTTGAAAAATATAAAATTTTGTATAAGTTAAATATACTGCTTAAAGATTCCTTAAGCCCATGTATTATACTTCTGTTGTATTCAACTACATCGCTTTTAAAATTCTACATTTCTATTAACTACATTTTTATTCATATGCCAGTATTTAATGATAGATTTGCGCCAGCATTTTTCCAGCGGTGTTTCCCGATCTGATCCCCGACAGCTCGGTGGCATATTGACATCGCCCTCGCGGCATCTCAATCCATCATCGTTGAGATTTGTTTTCTTCGCTTGCCATCCGGGGTTTCCATCTGTCTGGGTTTCCATGTTGTGCTTCCAGAGCGATTAGCCTCAGCGACCCAGAATCCGAACTAGAAACAGAATCAAAATCAGAACCATAGTGACGATTTGGCGGCGAATCGGTAACCGGAGCGCAAGCTTTTCAATGTTATTTTGACATTTGAGAGCCGACGAGGCTTAGCCTTGATCGTCGGCGGATCGGCCACTTTAGTTACCTCGGATACTGCTACTTTTGCCCCTGGTTTCACCACGTAATTTACGATGGCATTCACTTTGCCCGACGACGTCATAATTGCAGTGGCACAATCTGCATCGCGCAACTTAAACGGTCGCATCACTTTCAAAGACCGAAAGCCTAACATTTGCATCGCAAATTATGACAACAAAGAGCCTGATTATCCCATCGCGATCACGTGACTAGATAGGGATTGCTAAATGTCTTCACACAGAAAAAATAACTATAACCTTTCCATTTATCTTGAGCTCCAAATGTAGCAAGAAGCCCCTAATAATTCTCCTGTTTTCAATGGTGCGCAGAAGGGGATTCCTCGCATCGTAAGCAATATAGAAAGTGAAAACTCTCGGGTCGACCCCAAGTTCAGGGGCAGCTTGGCGGATCAACAATGACCATCTGTCAGAGCTACATAGTAGCACTAATATATAATTGACCCTGATAATTGACCCTGGTTTCTGTCCGCTACTGGATTCGTATGTTTGGATGCTCCGTTTAAGGAGCGCTGGTCCTTTGGTGAGAAATCAAAAGTCTAGCAATGTAAATTTCAACACATTTATTTAAACAATTTATTCCTTGGATGGGTGGGCAGCAATGTACTCCAGGGCACGCTGGATGGCCTCTGGGATTGGGGGTGGGGTGGGCAGAGGAGGGTTGGCACCCACCACTTGGTAACCGTTGGCATCGGCAATGTATTGGATGGAAACGGGTACACCTTCGGGAGATTGCCACGACTGGGTTCCCGTTACTTTCCACTCATTACCATTAAGGGCACCCTCCTGCTGCACATCGACCGAGTTGTCCAGCTTAAGAGCGTACTTAAAGTCGTTCACATTGACTTCCTGTTCGGCACGGAGAATATTGGCGTCTTCGTTGGCGAGGGCGACGGCCAACAGGCAGGCGAAAGCAATCTACAAAGATTTTAAATAACCAATCAACTAATATCCTTAAAGGATCAAGTTGTGATAAAGGCACTTACGAAGAACTTCATATTGATTGTTGGAAGACTTGAGAAGGCTTACTGATATCGAACTGGAACTTCTGCCGGCTTTTTATATGATTTCTTCATACTGATGCTAAGATTACCTCTGCCGGTGGCGCCCAAGTTCAAGTCCGGAGACGCGTAGGATTTAATTTCATTAATTATGCATAAGAAAGACAAAATACATGTTTATGTGTGCCTCGTTATAGCCGTTCAGTTAAAGATTGCAGTGAATCCCATAACAAAGCCCAAAACAGACGGAAGACGAGTTTGGCGCGTAGACATTAACTAACTATGTGCCAACTATCAGACACATTGTAAAGATATAATTAATTCTCGAATTATTTTTGACAAAATGTCAAATTAGCATAATATTTGGCTACGGCTAGACAACCAACGACCGGTTTGCGTATCTCTGGTGCGTATCTCTATTTGAGTCTAGCTTCGGGCGGGCACTTGGCCGGCCCACCTTGACATCCCTCCTGAGAAAACGTATGCATCTGATAAATTATTCGCTTTATTATTCGTTCAGTATTAATCTACAGCTAGGCAGTGCCGCTCATCAATTTCTGGACAGCACGATCGAACTTCCTGCAAATAGTAAGGTGATGTGTCGTTCATAGAGTAACATATTTATTAACTAAGGAGAAGACCGCTTACTTGGAAGTCAGCGATTCGCCGGGAATGTAAAAGGGATTGCAGACGGCATCTGTGTAGAGCAAGTGGAGATTTCGGAAGATCTGGAAGATACAACGAGTACGAGGTATAAGGGCTTTCATTTAGGTAGTACTTGGATACCCACCGCTCGCACTTCGTTTTCCCGAAGAGCAACGTTGCTGGAGTCGATGACCACTATGAATTTCACCCGAGTGTTGGTCACAAACCCGTAGCTGTAATGAAATCAACCATTCAGTTGCGAATTCACCAGCATTACTACACCCAAGTACATTTTGTGGTTCTCCGTCGAGTAGAGCAGTCCCAGGTACAGCTCCTTGGACTCCGGAGCTCCCTTGCCAATCAGACACTTCTCCTCCACGACGTCCAAAGCGGCGTTTACGTGGTATTGCAAGTCCAGTTCCTGCTCCATGTCGGATGTGGTCAGGTACAGGGGGGCATTCTACGGGAATTCGTAATGCTACTTATTGTACTCAAATGGATAATAAAACGCACATCCTTGCCAATCACAGCTATGCAAAATGCCATATTTTGTTTTTTCTGGGTGTTTATTTGTTTACTTGTCGCTAGTGGCGGAAGCAAATCAGCTGTTTTGCCCCTTATCGATAGGACAGTAATCGAAAGTGTGGCCAGGCGCGAGGACACGCAGCAGGAAAAATGTTACCGTAACTGATAAGATGTGAATTTTATCTATACTTGTTGTTAGTTTGTTGTGTTTTGATTTAATCCAATTCCGAGGGCCTGTGCAAGCGAAAAACAACGAAAATTGATTTGGCAGCCATTGCAGATCGGCTTAGCACCCTGCTGGAGATGGCGCTCCAGATAGCGCAGAACAACCGCGACGGCCAGCAGCTGGTGGGCGCTGATCAGGGAAAGGTGGAGGTGTACGTGCTGTTTGCAAACACCACATACCGCACCCTGGACTTGTACTGGGTGTGCGAGCGGGATCGGGAGAACATGTACCTCACCCTCAAGCCCTTCGAGGAGGTCCGGGTGAACACGTTCACCACGCACAGCTGGCTGTTCCGGGACTACTACACGGGCGAACGGATGCACGTACGCTCGCAGAGGATCTTTCAGCCGATCCGGGTGCGGGTGCCCAAGAACCAGCAGAGTCCGGACCAGCTGGTTGACGTGCGCAGCGAAGTGCTGATTCACTTCCCGATGAGATCGTTGCGTGAAAACTGCCTATGGCTGGTTGCCCGCTGGCTGATCCGGACGAGCAACGCGCCACGGAGGATTATCCACGGATACCACATACCCTCGACGCTGAAGCAACAGCTTCTCAGCTTGCTTACCTGCATCGAGTCCTATTCCCGAGTGGCAGGCACCCGACGACGGCGTTAGGAGCGCGCGCACTCTTAGTTGTTAGTTAAACGGGGGTAATCATTTTAGGTGCTGAGAAACAGGCTGCTTGATTTCCAAATAATTTAATAACTTTAATTGATTTTCATCCTGTTTTTCGATTTTCGCTTATTACTTATGTACAAATTGGCTTGCATAGAGCTCTTTACAAGTTGGGCTACTACCATTGCATTGATTTTTCTGTATCTTTAACAGATTACTTATACCTATGTTCTATGTAAATAATTATGTATAAACCTAATGTGAAACAAGTGTGAATATTACATACATATATGCGCAATACTCTAGGTCTAGTTGCTTCAGATGCAAATACGTTTTAATGGTATGTCTGCAGTTACTCCTTTGCAATGCTTATCTACGTGTGTCGCAAGCTTAATTGTTATAAGTCTGAATCTGAAGTACATATTTATTCCTAACGAGAAGTGAACAAACAAAAGTACTCCGGTGCACTTTTAAATTTGAAGTTAACGCTCGTACAGATTCTCCTTGAATGTTTTTGTCCACTAGACGCGACGAGACGAAACGAAACAAAACGCCGGTTGACTCAAATACATTGCAAAATCAACTTATAAAAATATAAATTGTTAATTGATCTGCTCAATCTCGTTCTCATTCAATAATGCATCGGTACTGCTTCGGTTAGGCGGGAGATCACTTGCCAGCGTTCAATACTTGCGCGTCACGCGCTCCAAGCTATCCCCGATCGAACCTATGGGGCGGATATATATAAGCACAACTCTTGGTTAGGCAATGGCAATTGCAGAAATCAAGTATGCGTTGTGTTTGTGAAAGGTGTTCTTGTGTTGGTCTATGCGTGGGCTCTCTTATTTACCATCGTAGTTGAAATTCTGTTTGGTCTTGTACTGAAACGTAAGATCGGTCGACTGCTTCCAGATAAAGTGACGCACCGTACGCAGGTCCATGTTGGGGTCCACAACCTTAAAGGGAAGACTGTGAGCAAGGGCCTTTCAAAGAGATTGGTCCATCATCTTACCACATCATTACACCACAGTTCAATTCGTTCTTCAGCTGGCAGTTGGGATCCCTCCGAATTAGCATCGCTCTGGCTATTCTGCAGTGAATTGTTAGCATTGCCCCCACTTGGAGTAGTTTCCGCATTCAGCACCTTTTCCAGCACGTGCTCGCAGACCTTGCGACACTGAATAAATTCATTAGCCACCAGTCGATCCTTGAAGGTGAAAATAAAACGTGTTAAAATATGAGTTTTGCGTAGTGTCAAGGACGTCTACCTTCTTCGTTCGTTCCGGCTTGGTCATTTGCGGGTGGGGCTGCAGGAAGAACGGTATTTTGAGGAACTTGGGAATGTTCTTCTCGATAACCACGTCGGTCACCCACTGTGGCGCCGTTTCATGGAGCAGGGTACTTTCGCTATCGCCAGCCGCATCGCGTACTAAAAGTCGGCAAACAGTGCGGCCGCCCACTTCACTGTTTAATTAAGCCAGAAATTTTAGAACTTAGTTACGGTGTAGATAAGGTTATATTACAAACACTAACCTAAATATGACGGGCGTGTGCTTGGGCACTTGGAAGTAGCCATTGCCGTGCATATCGGGTTCCATTTCGTTTGGTGGTATGCTATGCGGTGGTGTCCAGTACTCTAGCAGTGCTTCTAGAAGCAGTTTGCCATAGTTGATCTAAAAAAAACAAGCATATTAATAAGTGTCATTTGTGGAAGATAAGTTTAATGAGCTAGGAACCTTAATCTCTGTTGTGGGATCGACGCACTCCGGCAGTCCAGCTTCAATAGAAACCCAAGCGGAAAAGCAATCGACTTCCTCCTGCCCCAATACAATCGTTGGCATCTGCAAGATATGATTAAGTTAAACGAACTTAAGCTTCAATAGAGCTTAACTCACCCCGGTTTTCAGATCAACAGTGAACCAGTTTGGAATGTAAACCTGCTTATTACGCTTCTTGACCTCCGCTTCGTAGTCAACGGCGCCCAATTGCTCTTTTTTGACTACTCTCAGCACATCGTACACCACGACCTGATCTTGGGAATCCTTGGTTATTATATAACGCTTATCGTTCAACACTGCGCACTCCTTGATGGCGGCTCCACCCTTAATGCAGGCCACCTCAGTGCCGCCCTGTGTCCACTGGGCGTCCATTCCGCCCGAGGAATTCATTGTACATCTGTCGTACATGGGCAGCTTCCAGCAGCGAATGTCCGAATTCCAGGTGGTGGCCCACACCCCAGTCTTGTCGATGTTGTAGCCCAGACTAAGCACGGGCGCCTGCTCCTCGCACACAAGCGTCTTGTTACTAGGGTTTCGCATCTCGGTTACAATGATGTTGCGATCCCGGCTGCCGGAAATGATGTACTGGAAGTTCTCGCTCATCAGCAGCGACCACACGCCCTCCTTGTGTACGTGGATGGTTTGAACACAGCGCTGCTGACCCAGGTTCCACACCTTGATCGTACCGTCGGAGCTGCCAGACACCACCTGGTTGCCATCGGGCGAGACCACCAAGCAGCGCACGTTTTCCGTATGGCCTCGCAGCTTCATGATGCGCATACAGGTGCGGGGATCCCAGATACGCAGTATATTCTCCGTGGACCCGCTAACAATCACGGTGCCCGATGGATTCATGGCCAAGCTGTAGATGGAGTCCTTGGACCCGGTTAGACTAGAGGTGGTAACCGTGTTATTGCTCGCCGTGAGCGCGGTCAGTGTGTTCACGTCCCACAGGAAGATGGCCTTGTCCAGACCAGCGCTGGCCACCTGCTCCCGATCCTTGGCGTAGGCCAATGCCTGCACGTAGTCGCGATGGGTCCGCAGGGTGGACATGCAGAAGCCCTTCTGGGCGTTCCACACCTTCACCGTGGTATCACAGCTGGCGCTAATAACTAAGAGTCCGGAAGATTGGATAATATATGACTGGGCAAACTGATCTGCGGAGCAACTCACGGTTCCTGCCATTGCAGCAAAGTACTATGTCATTGACCCAGTCGTTGTGGTGCTCCATCGATTGTATGTACTTCTCGCTGGAGTCCGTCCGTGTATTCCACACCCGGATGATGGCGTCGCGTCCGGCGGAGTACAACTTGCCGTTATTGGCATCCAGCTGCAGTGCGTTGACGCCATTCCGGTGCTGTTTCTCCTCGGCGTCCCGTATCACGAAGGAAACCTGTCGTCCGGCGGTTTAATTAGATTAGTTTGGGCTAATTTGTCCGCTTTTTCACCTCTTCGTCTTCAATTGGCGCACTCACCTGCATTTTCTTACGTGCCTGACAAGTTTTGTGCGTCAACATGTCTTCCACGGATCTGCTGCACTGTGGCTCTCGGCGATATCTCTGGACTGGAGTGCTTCAGGAGCTGGTGTTTTTTGTTCTCTGCTCGCGGGGCGCGCACATTCATCGACGTTGCTTTGGGGCGGCTGATATTTACTTTTTGCAAATTGAAATCGAGGAATTTCCAGGCTACACAACTATAATTTTTCGCACCTATTTCGCTCTCTGTCTCTCCCCATTCGGTCCTCCCACCTCTCTGTCACTCCTCCACTCCTTCTCCTGCGCCGGCTGGTGTTGCCACCTGGTTTTGCACACCGTGCCGGCTGTTCAACAGAGTTGACACTTCTTGTTCAGGAAGGTGACTCTTTCCGGAACCACTGAAATAATAAATTCCATAAAATTTTATTAAATCTACCAAGATAAAGGAGTCCATTTAAAAACAATAAACTTTATTTTGAATAAGAGATTCACCAGATATCCGGGTTAATTTTTTGATAATACGCAATACGCCTAAAACAACTCACATGCGAATTCCAAGTTTTCAAGACATGGAAAACAAGTACACTCACTGTCAGATAGGTTTTCAGATTACGAACTCTCAAACATTGACATATATGGGCCAAAACATTTACATCTTTATATACATATCTACCTAGAACCAGTGATATTCAATCTGCAGATTGTCCGCGAAGACCGGCATAGCTTTCACGTTTAACGCGACTTGGCAACCCTGTTCTTTACATAACAAGAAGAAGAAGACTCATCGACCCCATCACACCGGGATCCAAAAATTAAATTGCATTTTCATCGAAAATAATGGCCGGCACACAGTCAAAAGACGCCTGCAGCATATGCGACAAAGTGGGCCTTAAGCCCTTCACCCGGGAGAATGTGTTCAACTACTACATACCGCTGCACGGCCTGGTGAGCTACGGAGCACTGGCGGTCAATGTTATGAACCCCCAGATCGTGCCCAAAATCCTGCCCAAGAAGGACCTGACGAACGTGTTCCTTATCTCCGCGGTGGTGGGCAGTGCCTTCTACATATACGGCAGGCCCCACCTGAAGGACGTGAAGAACAACAAGCGAGGTGCGTACGCCCTGCTGGGCGCCACCCTATTCTCCATGGGATCCGTACTGGCCTGGGCGCTCATCAAGTCCGCCCTGCCACAGGACAACGCGCTGCTGGCGACCCTGGCGGGCTTGGGAACTGGCGCCGCCATCGTGAAGGTCGGCACTGATTACATTCAGGACGTGGACAAGCTGCAGAAGAACTAGATGATCTAATCGATTGAACTGAACTGAGGTATCCGAACCCAAAACTGGGTTCGTACTGTAATTGCTGTCTTGGCCGTACATAGCTCGTAATGCAATATTATCTCCCGCATATTTGAATAAAATTATACTATAAACCGGACTAATAGGTGTGTTTTGCTGTCAAGAGATAATGCCGGGCGTAGATTGAAAATGTTTTGCGTTTATTTTAAATTAAATTTACCTTTAATTGCCGTCTCTTAACTGCTAGTAATGCTTAACAATTGAATTGTTTTAATTTACGTTATGTATGTGTGGTATATGCGTTACCTTTATTAATGGTTACTTCTTTTATATAAAAACATCCAATCGGAACGTTTTTCTAACGCCAATATGTACATTCTTGTCGGGTTAAAACATTCTACAAATTGTCTTAGCGACTTTGAATTGACGACTACGTTATGGTAAATATATTCTTTTTGTATTGCGAATCATACACTTTAAACTTATTTTAAATTCTTGTATACATACTTTACAAACGCTCAATGGTCGGACTTAACTATCAATAAATCAGTAAATATATATACCATTATATATATTAAAAAAAATCATTGAAAATCGTTGCAACGGTTGTCTTCGAAAGGAAATTTTTTTCGCGCTGCAAAAAATTCGAATCAACTTATTTAAGAATACATATTGCATTTACAAAAGGTTGCTCATTCGCACAGCATCTAATGCGGGAACCTCCAGAAAAGGGAGGAACTCGCTGCTGCCGCTGTGCAGAGAATACTATTCTAGTACAGTAGTTACGCTCTAGGGCCTATAAACAAGATAAGCATTATTGGAAGATGCAAGCGATTGCAAATATGCAAATATTGCAATATGTTTGCGGACTACATTACAAAATCAACAAAGCGCTAAACGCCTTCGCGCGAAGAGGGATGCAACAATTTAAATTACATTTAAACTTGGCCCGCCTGTTCAACAATAAAACCGATGTGTGGACTTGCCCACTGACTGGATTAGTTGCCCCCGCTGCTGCTCTTCAGCTGCACCCCCAGAACCTCCCGGAGTTCTCCCAGCTCCTGGGGTCCTTGCATTAGGCGCTTGACGCCTCGCGGCAGTCCACGACACGATGCCAGGTTGATTGAGCTCATATTTCGGCAGTTCGTCAGTATTTCCTTCACCGCCTCATCGGAAACTGAGGAGCCGCACAGATTTAAATGACTGCAGGGCAGAAATAAATTGAATTTAATTAGCACACAATATATACATTAGTTTAATATATACTCACGCCATCGGCGAATCTCTGCCCTTTTCTGCTAGAGCGCGCAGCGCATTATCAATGGGCTGCTGCATATTCGCCCATGCTAGATCCAATTCTATGAGACTGTGCGCCCACTTTGAGGCAATTAGCTCCAGGCCCGACCTGCGATGAGAAAACTTTTGATTAGAATGGGTTTCGTATAAAATACCAAATAAACACACCCCATATCCCGAGTGACTGAGCAACCTGACAGGAATAAGTGCTTGATATCCCAGGCAGGTAAGCGGATTAGGCTTTCATGCGTCAGCCGTGTGCAGTTGCGTACGTCCAGTAGCTTTAGCTTGGAGCTGCTCTTCAGGATGCGCTGTAGATGATCGTCGCTTATGATGCGCGATTCATCTGTTAAGGCAGCCACGGAAAGTTCTTCAAGCTCTGGGAAACCGGGGGAGTCCATCTACAAATGCTTTCTTTTAGTACATATTTCGTAAATGGAAAGGCGAATCTTACAATTTCCTGCATTGATGCCGTGCTTGGCGTTATATGAGAGTTTGTCACACGCAGGACCTTTAGCTTCTGGCAGCCACGCTGCAATTTCTCAATGTGGAGTACACCGTGTGATGTGGCCTGAGTGGTCACGTTCGAGAGATCCAATAATGTTAGATTCGGACAGTGCGTCTGCAACAGGTAAAAAGAGCCAATAAGCCATAAGAAAGGAATTGTAACAGCGTCCTACATACCGAAAGAACTCCGACTATTTGTGGTATTCCCGCCAGACGATTGTGCGCCAAGTAGAGGTGCGTTAGGCGGCTGCCCATAGTCTGTAGTGCATTGCATAGGGAGTTAACACCCACAGCACTTTTGCTGGCATTCATCTCGACCTGTGAGATACAAATTAAAATCAGATATAGCTTCGCAACCACATGCCACAACATACATTGATTGAACTTAAGTCCAAGCGCTGCAACTTCTGCATGTTATCCACCAAATACGTAAGATGATCCGAGGTGAAACCCTTCCAGCCGGAGAGCGTAATGCCTGCAAGATTTGGACAACCGCTTGACAATTTGGCAAGGAAGCAATTTATGTCTGATATTTTCCAATTGGCTAAAAGAAGATATTTTCGAATTAAACGATAGTTTCAAGCCTATACTTTTCAACTTACAAACATTCAAGTCTGTACAGGCACTGCAGCGGTTGTCGACAAACCACTTGAGCTTAAGTTCGGTGCGATACTTCTCCTTGACCCATGTGGTAAGATCCATGGTGCGCCACAGAGTAGGCCTCAAAGAAACCTGTCGCCACAGCGAGCAAACTCTGCCAAGGCGAAAGAGGGTGGGCAGGCAGCCCTGTGTATCCACAGCGTGCTCAAAGATCTGTAAAAAGCATTCATATCAGGCACACAATTTATATGCTGCTTGATTTTATTCTCACCCTAAAGAGCACTTCCTCGGGCAGCTTTTGAGCCCAGACACTCTGCTCGACTAGGTCGCCAGCCGCCTCCGCATCCGGGCTCGTTGAAACCTTCTTATCTCCGCCACTACCACCTCCTCCGCCTTTTTTCTTGCGCGGCTCATACTCGGCCTCATCGCTGTCCTGTTGCTTTGGTTTACGGACGCGCTTGCGCACCGTTTTTAAAGCTGCGGGAACTGCAACTGGCGGGGATGTGACACCAGCAGGTGCGCCCTCTCCGGCATCAGATTTCTTGATGCACAGTTTGATACCCACCTTGTTGTCGCTGATTTCGCTTTCGTACATGGGCAGCGCCTTGGGTTTGCGGCATCGGGATGCACGTGGTGACGTAGTGGCCGCTTTGCTGGGCTTCTTGGCGCTGAGCGCTGTGGAGAGTGGTTTTCCTGACTTTGGTACGGAGCCATTGACCGCTGCCGCCGTGGCCTGCGCCTGAACCTTGGGCGGCGGAGCTGATGACTGTTGCTCCGCCGCCGGAGACCGCTGACCTTCGGAGGCTGGGGAGCAGGACGTCGATGTTGCCGTGTTAGTCTCATCGGTTTGAGTTTCTGACTTGGGCGGTGACAGGATGTTCTCCGGAATGACGGCCGTGCTTCCCGATGTGGCAGTTTCGGCGGCCAGCAGTTGTGGCGGGGTTTGTGAGGGCGTCGAGGGAGTGAGTGTGTTTATGTCCACTGTGGCAGATTTCTCCTTGTCTAACAATTCACTCTGCTCCGACTGCTCACCACCAGCTTCATCTGCCTCCACTTCCATAGCCGTTTCCGCCGAATCTTTGGCGGTGGACACTTCAGCTTTCTCTTTTACACCATCTTCATCGGACACCTTGGTCTCCTCCACTTGAGAAGATAGAGATTCGCTCATCACTCCACTCGCTCTTCTGCAGTTAGAAAAGAGTACAACCGTTACTACCTGCTTTTCAATGGAGTATTCACTGGTTCCGTTATATTTCCAATATTATCTTGCTGTCGCAATTTCACTGATCTACTCTTCGAATACGCGAAGCTTAGTTTCTTTTAACACTGGATTTCGTTTTTCAATTGCCCAATGCAGGGTTAGTCTCCGACTCCTACATCAATGGCCACGGAACCACTCAACAAAAAAAATGTTATTGAGCATAATATTTATTACGTGCACTTTAACTATTAATTATACCGATATAGGATTTTCGGGAATAGACTTCATATTATTTGTAAAGTTTCATAATTAATACATTAATTCCAATATGCCAAGTTCTTTTATTTATTCCGACAATGTCCTAATCGTTAAAAACGCACAATTTGAAATTTTCTCATTCCGGCCGGGAAAATCGATGCAAAAAGAACTCAACCCATTTTGGCGGTTTTTCACGGTTTCCCATTCGCCCCCGTTCTCAATAAGAATAACTCTCTCCTCTCCGAATTCAACATAGAGTCGTAAATCTCACCTGCTACAACTTACATATATATTTTTGTTTTTATTTTTATTCGTTTGTTCGCTCTTAATAAACAAGTCGACCGCAGTTGGGGTCGAACCGACTTGTTAGTGACCTGTGCGCACACTCCGTTCGAGTTCCCGCCATAAATCTCGGATGTAAATAAGGGGTGAGAGGGGCGTTCTAGAGGGATCTGTGCAGATAGGCAGTTTGAGTTTCCAGGGGGTTTCCTGTTTCACTATGCTGTTCCTTTTTTCGCGGCTGTGCACTTCACTTATTGCATACAATGCTCGGTGCGACGCGTGCAGGGTGCATAATCGGCATTCAACTCACCACTTGGAAGAGAGGTAGGTACACAAATGTATGTTATCTGCCGAGACACGGGTCGTTTCGCTCGCACCCACTGCGGTACTGTACTGCACGGCGGTGTGTGAACGGGGCAGCACTACGTGTGTGTGTTTGAATTATCCGAATCCGATTCTAAAGATTTTTTCCTTTAGCGTTTTGTGGACACTTTAGGCTTCTTTTGCTCCCCGAATGGCCGATTTCACACTGGTGCCGATTATTAGAGGCACTGCACTGCATTTGGTCACGGCATTTGCCACAATTCGTACATTTTAAAGGCGCACAATCAATTAAAACTTATTTATTTGCTGCAACGAACGACGTAGATAGAAAGCTGGGGATGTTGTTGTTGTATCGATACATCACAACAATCGCCAGTGGGACCAGGTGAGACATACACAATAAATGCTGCACTTGCGACTTGGGGTGGCAAGACCTTGACAAAAGCGTTACAATTTGAACTTGCGCCGCGGGGAAACACCCGTAGTTGCGACTCATCAGTAGGCGTAATCCAGATTGGCCACCTCGGGCAGCACGGTAAGATTCTTGTGCACCTCCAGCCAGCGCTTGGCATCGTAGGTGGTCTTGGCGTACGTGCGTCCGAACTTGTAGGTCTCCCCGGGAACGTGACCCGCATAGCTGGGCACCATTCCGCTGTCCTCATGGTAGACGACGAAGTGTCCGACTGGCGGGCAGGTGATGGCCGGCCGGCTGAGATCCTGGCCACAACACCACGTGTCCCGCTTCCGCTTGTACATGTAGTCTGAGAAGCTACACAGTGCCCGGTTGGTCAGCACCTTGTTGGACTCCCCGAATCGGGTCACTGAATTGGGAATGTGGCCGGAGTAGCCATTGATTATGAACTTGTCGGGATCTTCATCCTCTAGGAAGTGCGGCGATGTGAACTTGCTGTAGCAGAGTTTCTCCGTTTTTGGCGGACAAGCCTCATCCTTAATTCCCTTGGACACTCCGGTCACCGGGATCAGTGGCGACCGGTAGTAAGTCTGTGGGAGCAGTCTTTCGTTGATCTTGCGGTCGAAGAGACCGTTTCCGCTCTCCAGTAGATCCCGATGCCTGAGCGTCCGCTTCTCGCATCGATACCACTCCATCAGCGTCTCATGCCGAGCTACTCCAGCGGATGCCGCAGCAACATATCGCTTGCCAATCTGACTCACTTTGTTCGGGACGAAGCCGGCGTAGCCTGGCAATATGGGATGCCTGTAAACGGAGTCCACCAGCCCCTCCCGAGTACGCAAAATCTTCAGCTCCTGCTCTGTGGGATAGTCCTTAAGTCCTCGCTTGGCATGAATGGGAGCCACTATCAGTTCCGGGGCGTGGTAAATACAGGGGTCTATTAACAGCTTATGCGTCTGCCGGCCATAAGTTCGACCCACTCGGTCCCGATTCTGGGCGCAGTGACCCGTGTACCTAAGAGATACAGCACCATCTTTGATACATTTATCCATCAGTGGAGCAATTCAGTTTGCTTACCCTGGCACCAAGTGCGGCTCCGGCGTTATAGCATGATCCATCCTGCTAACTGTCTATAATTTTTCTTGCACAATTAATTTGGAAACTAAGAGATTTACAATTGTTTTATAAATGACTTTATATTTACAATGAATAACAAAGGCCTCAAACGACAGATAAATAAAGAAAGCTAGATGTGTTCTATAAGGAAACTATTGTCAACAGCAACCTATGGAATCCTGGCATCAGACTCCAGCCACCCGTAACATTTCCTCGATGCTAACAATCTTCTCGCGCGGTTTTCCCTTGGCTTTTCCAGCCGCGCTCTCAAAATCATTGATTCGATTCCAGCCATCCCAAGTAACCACTCGTTTGCCATCCGCATCGTATCCTGGTTTGGCAGAACTGGTGTCCAGAGCATTCGCGTTTATGTCATCGCAGATGGTTTTGGCCACTGCAAAGGCGCCGTTCATGGTGGTTACAATAACGCCAGTAGGTCCAGTTCCTAGCCAGCCAGCTACATAAAGTCCAGGGTCAACCTTTCCCGAAGCATCATCCTTGAGAATCCGACCATCAATGTTGTGAACTCGGCCGCGTCGGTTGTCAAAATTGATGCCCGTATCCACGCAACTCGATTTGTAGCCAATGCTGCGCAGGATTAAGTGCGAGGGAAGACGCTCTGTGGAAGTGGTGGGCACTGCTGCTTCCTGTTGCAGTTCCGTTACGGAAAACTCCATTTCCCCTGGCGATATCGCCTTCGGAGCGCGCAGAAAGATGGGCAGGAACTGTTTAGAGCCGGAGATTCTGCCCTGCTCCTTTAAACTCTTAAGCATCAGTTCGGTGAGTCTCTTGCGAGGTCGCTGAAGTTTATCCAGCTGTAGGTCAATGCCTAAGGAATAGGATGACATAGTAAATAAATAGGTCCTTAGAGATTCCACAATTCTTACCCGAGAAATCCTCAGAACGCCATCGGGTGTCTACATTGGGAAGCTTAAGCATCTCACGCAACTCCTTGATGGTAAAGGCGGCCTGCAGGGGACCACGTCTGCCAACTAGGTGGACTCGTTCCACTTGGCTGCGAGAAAGTGCATCCAAGGCGTACTCAGTTGTGTCCGTACTCTGCAACAAAGCACATGAGAATGGTGGATTTATATGGGTATTTAAAAGAAACTCACCTTTAGAGCATCCAATGGGCTAAGAAGTATCCTAGCCACATCCACAGCCACGTTGCCCTGACCCACAATCGTGACATCGCGACCAGTGAGGTCGGGAGATAAGTTTTCCGCACCCGGCAATCCATTATACCAGGCCACAAATTTCCGGGCTGATATCACATTACCCTGCTGCTCGTTCTCCAGCTCCAGCTCTCGATCCTGGTCCGCTCCGTAGGTTAGGAGCACGGCATGATATCGATCTCTCAGCTCCCGCAGGCTCACATCCGTGCCCAGCGCTATGTTGCCAAAGTAACGCAGACGCGGATGCTCGGCGGTCTTGGTGAAGGTGTTGATTACGTTCTTGACCTCCGGATGATCGGGCGCAACGCCAAAGCTGCAATGTGCGATTTGCATAATGGGACAAGTCGTTAGTCGATAAGTGCGATGGAATGCCGTGCACACGCAATCGTGTGCGGATATAAGCATTTGGTTTCGGAGTGGGAGTCACAGTTTGGCTTCCAAGATGCAGGTGCTAGGCGGCCCTCCACTCAGCTTGTGTCTTTTGGTGATCATCACTCCGCCACTGATTGCAGCCAATCCCCTGTGGAGTCTTGACCAGGTGGGAGGTATGTATCTAATACCCCTGAATTTCTCGCAAGGATTACACACATTTCGCACTCTTCAGCCTACCTCAGTGGTATCTTCCGCTCCGTTGTGGGTCCAATATTTGGCTTCGGCCTGGCAGCCAACACCACCGCCTTATAAAGCTAGTTCTGCTTACCGCACCAGTCCGAAGGGAACCGGCAGCTTCTCGACCACATCCACCACGCAATTGTCCAGCTGCTTGAGGATCAGCTGGGCGGCATAGAAGCCGGCGGGCCCGGCGCCCACAATGCATATCCGCTTGGTGGGCGTGGCGCCCTGGATCACCTGCAATCGGGCGGAACTCGTATGGAGTCCACGTCTCAGGATGTTAAGCCAATTGATGCCCATCGCGGATCATTCGCCGATTTTGGCTACTGGGAGAGCAGCTGATTTTTGTATCTTACAGATAATCAGGTTGTTTGCTCGGTGATCTTCTTATAAAAGCGGTTTGCTAACGATGATTTCTTATTTACTCGTTATCTCCCGAAAGACTTTCTTCAGCGCTCCCCGAAATACCCAGCGAAATCCAACCAAAACAGAGTATTTACCTGATTTCGCGTTTTGGTAACACTACGTGATTTCGGTTTTATTGGCTTTTCATGATTTTCCGAGGGAAAAGCCTATGAAATGGTTAGAAATATGAGCCTAAAAACTGATATTACATCAGTAATAAAAAGATTGAAAAACAGATATTCTAAGATTGTTATACAGACATTTACAACGCGGAGCAACAAATCAAATCACGCGCCCTTTTACATTTCTTATCACTTTGTGGAATATTCCACAGGCGATCTTCTTATAAAGCGTCTTAATATTTCGGATTCCCATATTAGTAAAAAGTATATATTACTCTAAAAAAATATTTTCTAAAGTTGTTCATAGTAGAACTAATAGTGAAATTATTTTTGAAATGTCTGCATTCAATATTCAATTATTTGTAAGGGAAAAGTGGTTTGGCACACCAAATAGATATAAGTTATCTACACTAAGTGACCTAAAACTAAATTAATTGTAATACTCGAAAAAAAATAATAAACCAAATGTGCTTCTTTTGACATTTGAATTTATATGGTTTTATTTCTATCTGCCATGTTCTACAGGTTTCTACTGTATACGATTTATTTCGGGTGCTTCTGTAAGCGTAACACAGCGAATTTGATTGGCTAATGGTGAGCTAGAGATCCGGGAACTCGTTCCTCAATCGTGATTGAGGGCCAGATGACGCTTGGCGTCAATGGTGGAGCGACCGTAGGTGTTGCCCACACGGAATTTGTTGCCCGGAACGTGGCCGCCGTAGCGTGGAATCATGCCGACCACCCGCGGATAGATCACGCCATTGGGATTGGCGAAGGAGCGGCCCACGCCTGCCTTCTCCACGGGCACCCACTCCGCGCTGCGGATGAAGTGCATGTCGTTCTTCGGGTAGCACCATCCCTCATCCGGCAGGTGGAAGTCGAAACCAAATCCTGGGGGGCTCGTGCAGACAGTAGATGGTTAGAAACCCATGGATAAGCATTTTACTTACGGCTGGAATAGGACATGTTTTATATTTCCGCAAAAGTTGTTGATCCCTCCGAGTGTTGCTGCTTAACTGGGTAACTGGAAACTGAATCTGACTATTAATAGGAGGCCTGACAGGAGAAGCTTCGACAAAACGACCCCGTTTCCCATGACAACGGAGGCCAGGATTGCCCGTATTGCCTAGATGGCAGCAACAAGTTAGGTCACGACACCGATTTGCATTTTCTGATGCCGTACTTTAATGGCAATTAATTCGACTCCTCGTAACAACACAATTACCGTGGCATTTAAACGAGTTATGGGGTACTGTTTATTTTATTACGTTTACTGGCTTATGATTTTGTCATTTACAGGGCGATTGTATTGATTAACAAGATGGAAGGTCTCGGGGCCGGAAAGTACTGCGTCAAGCTATCTTCGCCTCCATCTCCATCAGTTGGACTTCTTGGCCTTCTTCTGCTGCTTGCTCTTGAGTTTCTCCTGCTTCTTGAGCTCCTTCTCCGTCAGCGATTTGTACAACTTGTAGCCGAAGAGGGCTGTAATGCGGAAAGAAGGGAGACGGTTAATAAGCTGACTTGGTTACGTGTTGAGATCAAGGGAACTGAGACCGAATATGGAGACCAGGAGAAAGATCACTGCCGACACTATGGAACTGGAGTAGGTCTGTGCGAAGTGGGCGTGCTGCACTATTCGCTCCTCGATCCTGCCTATCGTCTCCTGGAACTTGTCCTTCATCTCGGCGAGAAACACATGCCGATCCGTTTCGGCCAGGGACTCCAGCTTGCTCTGCATCTCGCCGATCCGCTTGACCAGATCCATTGAGAACTTGCTGCTGGGCCCCGTTTTGGCCACGATGGACTCCACGGACTTTTTCAGCTGCTCGATAACGCCGAGCTCGTCACTGGATCCCGACAAGCTCATGTTGAGGGATTTTCGAAAAGGTCTAGGTGTCAACTACAGGCCGGCATGGGTCTCTGGCAAGTACTGCCTATAGGGTTCCACTCTATCTGTGTCTGTGGTGGATCCTATGCTCACCACTGGTTATCTTATCGAAAATCGAACGCCTATAAACGAAGCAAACATTCTAGCCGAGGCTCGTGAGTGTGAGTGCTTAGAGTGCTTAGGGCCGCCTCCTAAACCTTATCGCCTTTTAACCAGAAACCCAGGTGGGTGCGGATATCGCGCCCGATAAGGGTTAAATGGCAGTGGCTCGTTCCGGAGGACGCTTACCAAAGACGATGAGTATGAGAGCCAGCATCACGAAGAACACCAGGTACTCCCGGGAACTGTGGCCCGGATGCCCGTACTGGCGCATGAAGTCCTCCGGCGACGGCGGCTTCGGGTTAAAGATGCTCTCGCGGAGCTCGGCTCGCTCGTCGTCCGAAATTCCCTCCATGCCCTCGACCAGCTTCCAGATCTCGTCGGCACTGGGCATCTTAAAGTCGGCGTGTCCGGGCTCGGGACCGGCAAAACCACCGGCTCCTCCAGCCGCAGCGGCAGCTGCCACGTCCTCAGCGAATGCCTGCTGGTTCACCGGGTCCTCAGCCATGATCTAGTTTCTGTGTGCGGCTCTAATTTACGGGCTGTGTTCTGTGGGCTCTCGCCTTTAGCGGTTCGCGTCTGAATGGATGGTATATAGGAAATCATGGTATTCGGTTTATGGTTCTAGTTTCTGCATTTCAGCATGCTACTGGGGGCAAACAAAATCACAGAAACAAACAACGTGGCAAAACAAACTAATCGTATTCGAAAATGGATTTTGATTATCTTTAACACAAGTTTGACACGCGGCATGCAGAGATAATACCGACTAAAGCTATAGTACAAATCACATAAATCACTTAAACTATGATATTTTCCCCCCCAGATCACACACTTTCCAATGCTAACTAATTTTAGTTAATAGATCGCCGGTGCTTACGTGCTTTGGCTTCTGCGGTTTGGGAGGACTGAATGAGTCTCTCTAAAATTTATATTAAAATCAATATGAATATAAACCCGCACTCGTGTGTAATCAGTCGCTTGTATTTCATTATTCCCAGATATGCCCAGTAGTTGACTTTTCGCTGCGCTTTTCGGTGTGCCTCCTGCTTTCGTCAGCATATTTCCAAAGGTGATCGCGAAGAAGTTGGCTTTGCGGAGAGCATATGGGTAGAGTATATGCGATAAGGGAGAGCCACTAATCAGTGCCGGACAGACGAACACATAGAGACAAAAGCCCAGTAAAGAGTCCCACTCGCGGGAGATAGATGGCTACAATGTTACAAGATAGCCACAAATGCTCACGCCCACAGTTTTAACTCCTCAACTCGAACTTTTCGAACTGTTTCTTAAGAACTTAAAACTCATAAACTTATACAATCCAAAGTTCCAAGCCAATATAAATTTCATATCATGATTATATTCCCAATCTCGCCCCCTATAAAACATAACCATGCTCATATGAAAATGACTTTCCCAATAAAGTTACTTTTGGAACCAATATGTTTCTTTGAAGATCACTGCGAAAATGTGCTAGCAACTCCTCATTGATTTCATCGAAAGGTGCGTTTTTCGGAGGAGGTTTGACTGTACAACTGCGACTATTGAATGGTGGCAGGTCGATTCCTTATCAGAGGCCATTATCGCTCTCGAGAACCAAAAACTTTTGGCTACGTACGCAAGAAAACCGGAATGGCACGGAGTGGCCAGATAGAACACGTAGGAAGAAGTTGGCAAAGGCAATCCGAATGGAAAGTATCTCAAACCAAAACCAAAACAGATAAGAACGAAAAACCAAACATCCAACAGCTGTGCACTAAAAACGGCCAGCAAGCATTCGACTAAGTTGCTCGCTTGGTGAAAGTCTTTCGACCCATTTAGTCGCGGCTTCGCTACGACTATAAAGATATTACATGCATAACACTGGGAGGGAATGGGTCTAAGGGGGGTAGCTGAAAGTGGGGAGGGGGTGGCCGAAACTCACCTGCCAGGGTAAAAACAACAACTGCCGGCACGTAGAAGGCGAAGTCGGGAATGGATTGCTGGAACGGCGAGCCGGCGTCGGTGAGGTCAACCATGTTGGATCACTGCAAGATTGTCTGTATGTCTTTGGAAGAGCACTTGTGCGTCTGCTCTACAATTCGGGCGTTCCGCTAGCGACTTTATCTCAACAATTACGAAAAAAACGACTGGGAGAAGAGGAAGCTGCGATTGTCAGACGAAAATGTTGTACTCCCTACGATTCATCGATAGATTGCAGACTTGTGTACGGTGCTAAGCCTGGTCACACTGAACAGCCGTTGGAAAGGTATCGTTGCCAATCGTATGGCGCGAAAATTTAAAACTTGACGAGCAAACATTTATGGTACAATTACTTGGTGCGTACTTTAGGTAATAACGGACAAAAAAACTATGTAGAAAAGCATTGTCTTCATATTTTATTTTGTCTCTTGTAGCCTTTATGACAAAGGGAGACAATTTGAAAAGCTGTTAATTTTTCGTCACATGTTTTGCCTCAGATACTTTGTATATTGCAGGTGCGATCGTCAGGTAATTTTATCTCTATAATTGGATTTAAGTGATCCAAAATTAGATGAATATAAAAAGATAATTTGATTCTTATTTAATGACTACTTTTTATAAATGTATGTACATTGTACAAGCACCATCCCCATTAATTAGGGATGTTAGGCACCCAAGCCGCACTGCGTCACATAGGCCTTGGCCAGAGCACACTGGGCATTTTGAGTCCACCGATGAGCGGGGCAGTTCTTGAAGTACTCCATGTAGGTGCACCCGAGGACGATGGCTGAGAAGGGGCTGCATCTTGGTTGTTGCTGCTGGGGCTGTTGCTGCTGCTGCTGCGCCTGTTGTTGCTGCTGCATGATCACAGCCAGTCTGCGCTGCGATTGGGGCTCGCATTTGGAGTAGGCCATGGTCATGGTTTCCACATAAAGGGTATCGTTGGAGAACTTGGCTGAGAGATCACTGCGTATGTTGGCCAAGTTCAGTGTTTGGGGCCCATCGATATACTTAGAGGAAGTGAGGATGCACTCAGCGAGGCACTAAGTAGATCATTTATTATGTAATGTAACTTTTAAATAATTCCCAATGAGATTACTCACTGCTGCCGTGTCCAATGATGGAGGAGCTCCTGCCTTCTGTCCATTTGCTGTTCCTAAAATCCGCTGTGTGCACTGCTCGGACACCTGGTCGCGGCCCCCATCCTTGCAGCAAAGTGCTGGGTCCTGGAAAAGTGGGGAAATACATTAAGAATCACCTTAAAATTCCAGAAAACCAAACTCAAAACCCACCACTAGTTGCGGCGGTCTTTGGCAATCAATAGTGGTTTGGCCAAATACTAGACGAGTATTTAGGTTCAGCAAAGCGAAGATCACAAGAAGCTGACTGGGCGACATAGCTGCGATTGAGTGAATAAAATGACTGATATGAATATGAAGTCGCACGGCCCATTTTATATCCCTCACGCAGCTCCACATCTAATGGAACGAAAAGAGTAATGGCCACTTAATAGTGCCAGCCACGCATGACCAGAAAAGCCCAGCAAAAGTTCATTGTTGCAATCTGCTGCTGTTTGGGGCCAATGTCATAAATAATGTCATGTTTTGGGCCATTGACATTGCAGTAAGGTTATAGTTCGTTATATAAGCATAGAACGTTCTTCGGTCAATTAAACCGCAAACGCCAAAATAACTATGGTGCTGGGAATGCCGCTGCTAAGTGTGTCATGGTGTTCGAAATGAGCCATAATTGCGAGAAATATGTTTAAATTCCGGTTAAAGAACATGATTGGGTTTCAAGTAATTTAATATTTGTGAAATAATCAATAGGCCAAATGGATTTCAATTTCGAGTTCTGCCGCCCAATTAATGCATCAAGTTGGCAGTACCAGCATGAGTAAGCGGCAAACGATTGCTCAGTTATCGATAACCATGGACGCGGGCACCAAAATGTGAGTAAAAAACATGTTATAAAAAATATGAATTAAGGGTTTAATATTGCTTATTTCTCCTAGCTTAGTTGTCGGCGATGTGCGAGGTCGCTTCAAGCAACTATTTCAGCGCGTGGAGCAGGTCAACAAAAAAGCGGGACCCTTTGAAATCCTTTGCTGCGTCGGTGACTTTTTCGGCGAGGACAAGCAAAACGAGGAACTGATTGCCTACAAAAATGGATTTAAACATAGTAAGTACTGTGGCATTTAATCATGTACCCTTCTCTAAAAGCTCTCCTCCTACCTAGTCACCGTGCCCACGTACATCCTGGGTCCCAACCGAAAGGAGCACGTAAAATACTTTGAAAATCTGGCGGACGGTGAAATCTGCACCAATCTCACGTATCTCGGTCGACGTGGGGTCTACACGCTGAGCAGTGGTGTTAAAATTGCCTATCTAAGTGGCTTGGAGGCACAGGGCACTGCAGATTCCGCTGGGTCGGAACACGAGTTCACCAAAGCCGATGTCATCGCCGTGAGGAACTCGTGTTTGGTGTCCAAAAACTGTTCCACGGAGTACCGCGGCGTGGATGTGCTTCTCACATCGCAATGGCCATTCGGCATGCAGGAAAAGGAAAACGTACGTTTACATCTAGAGCTTCCATTACTATGTATTTAACAACTGTATGCCTCATTTCAGGCCACAGCATCCAAGCTGGTATCATTTCTTTGCCGTGAGATAAAGCCGCGTTATCACTTTTGTGCCATTAATGGAACGCACTACGAAAGCGCTCCTTTTCGAATGCCCAAAGATGAGACTACGCAATTTGAGCTGTGCACTCGCTTCATTTCCCTCGCGGAAGTGGGAAATGCGGAAAAAGCCAAGTACATCTATGCACTCAGCCTTAAGCCAGTGGACAAATCACGCTTATTGGACCTGGTGCAGAAGACCACAAATGAAATTCCGTGCCCTTTCATTGGCTTAGACTTGGGGGAAGCTATTAACAAGAATGATTCGGTGGGTAACTTTAAAATCTCTATAGGTACCCCAAGTGACTAAAGTATTTAATTTTTCAGTCCGAAAGTCGACAGTACTTCTACGACATGGATGGTGGCAGTCGCAAGCGACAAGGCGGTGATAATAGAAGAGATAAACGACCTAGAATACAACAGATTGAGCAAGGTTTGTCTAGTGCTAAGCCTTAAAAGCTGCATGCTTAATACTTTTCCTATCGTTGTAGATAAATGCTGGTTCTGTTTATCCTCACCTGATGTGGAGAAGCATCTCATTATCACTGTGGGCGAACATTTTTACTTGGCTCTGGCCAAAGGACCTATCAACAAGCATCATGTTATGATATTGTCCACTAAACATGTGCCCTGCGCTGCCCAACTCAGTCCAGATGATTGGGATGAACTGAACAAGTTCAAGGCAGCTTTGCGAAAGTTCTTCAAAACCTTAGGTCAAGTGGTGTGCTTTACTGAACGACACTACAAGTCCGTTCACCTACAAATCAACGTGCTTGCATTTGAAGAAGGATATGCCTGGAAGATAAAACATAGTTTTGAGGTATGCACACAACATTCGACCTTTAATTAAATATGTTATGTATTCCAAAACATTTCAGGATAAGGCGGAGGAATTTAATCTGGAATTCGAGACACTTCCGGCATTGGATTCTGAGAAAATGCTGCCCGAAATGGGACCTTATTTCCTGGCCGAGTTACCCGACGATAGCACACTTATAACGCGGCAAATGAAACACTTTCCCATTCATTTTGCAAGGTGCGTTAACTTCTCGTTTTAAGCTACCAACTCTTGACTAAACACATTTTTTCAGGGACGTGTTCTGTTCGGAAAATCTTCTTAACTGCGACGAGAAAGTGAACTGGAAGGATTGCCTCCTCGATAGGGACGAAGAAGTGGTGTATGTGGAAGATTTCCGAAAGGCTTTTGCGCCTTTTGACTTTACAGACGATTAAGCAAAGAACATTGTATGTATAGTAAAAAGTTCATATCGGTTGTAATTGCTGAGCCCTTGCTAACAGTTCATCCATGTAAATGCTAAAACTACAATTTAATTAAAAACATATTCGTAAAGTCGTTGCGCTCGAGTAATTTAGGAGTCACGTTGGTAGATTTTGTTGAGTATTTGCAGGAAGGTTTGGTGAGGCACCCCGCGAGAGGTTTGTTGTATGTGAGTTTTAATCATGTTGTAGGACTCCTCCTCGAAAATGGCATACGTGGATGGCAGCCCAAGTTCCTTATACAGTTCTTTCACTCGCTCTACTTTAGCTGGTTCTGCAAATTAATTCAATAGTCAATGTCTAATTGTGAGTGTTGATTGACCTAGTTTTACCTTCTTTGCCATAGCAATCGACCATGATTTGCTTTTGCTCGACATTGGCTCGCTGCATCGCCACCACTGCCAGCCACGAGCACTTGTTGTCCTGAATATCGGTTCCAATTTTACCAGTCACTTCCGGATTGCCAAAACAGTCAAGGAAATCATCCTGAACCTGGAAGAAGTTGCCCATTTCTAGGAGAATGGTCTTAGACTGTCGGAAGGCCTCTGCGTCCTTAAAGCTAACCAATAGAGCGGAGAGTTAGTATGCGGAATGAAATATATATGGTAGTCATTGCATACCCAGCCAAGTGCAAAGCAAGGGCGAATGGAAGGTAGAAGGAGTAATAGGCGGTCTTATTTTCGACAATTGCTTTGTAGTTTTCCATGGTGAATTCGGAGACGCAGCGGTTCGAGTTCAGTTGGTCCAACGACTGTCCGCAGGTAGTGATGTATGTGATTTCGTGGAAGAGCTCCATTAAGGCGACATAGCAGTCCAAGTGGCTGAAGTGCTTCTTGAGAATGGCATACATGGCGTTTTCGATCATAAGAGCATCGTTAATGGCAGTCAGGCCAACGTTTTCCACCTTGTGCCAGCAGGGTTGACCGCGTCTGGTGGTGCTGTTGTCCATCACATCGTCTGAGATGATGAAGAAACTCTGGAGCTGAAAGATGATGGATAATTTGTAGCAGGAGAAATACTTAGTGCGTTGAACTCCTACCATTTCCACACACCAGCCCAGATACTGGGCTAGTTTTATGTTCTCGGGCGTGAGATCCTGGGCGGGAACAAGATTCTTATACGTGAGTACGGTGAGGATGCCACGGTTCTTCTTGCCCCTGGGCACATTGTACTGGAGGACCTGGGCGAACCATTTGGCCGCGTCGCTGCAATTGTATGCCTTCGTCACGGTGGTGATGTCACGCACAAGATCTGCACATCGGAACGGAATTAGCATTAGTATTTGCATGATAATTGATAATGGGCATAAATAAACAAATCTCACCTGGGAAGACGGCCATAAAGTCGCGACTCTCATCTTTCGACACCGTGACGCGAGCGGCAATGGGAACCGAGTGATTTTGGAGCGTCGATAAGGTTCTGTGGACAAAACAAAGTTGAGAACAATGGAGTCAAGAACTAACACCAAGCACGCACACAAACACACACATGTACACATCTCTGGTCTACGTGACTGCATAATTGGGTACAATACAAACTTTCTCCCCCACTTCCAATCGAGCAAATAAAATCCCGAAATTCCGATTCCAAAATCACGCCCAACTCAGGCATCCGATACATGCATACCATACCGGTCGAAACGTAAACAAAACAAACAGGCAAAGGTCAAGTGCGAAAACCGGTAGATTGATTACCTGCTAGTCTTCTTCAGCTTTTGCTCGTTGACCAGTTCGGTGGGGAGGCCGCCAATGGTGTCCATGGACTTGAGGATGGGCTCTGCGTTGACCTCGTCGCTGGTGGAGATCAGGCGCTGCAGGCGCAGCGGGCTAGCCAGGATCCGCTGCTGCGGCAGGAGCATACGGGCGAGTTTGAACATTTTATTTATGATTATCGGCAGGTAACTATCCGCTTCACGAAACGGCAATTCAACTTCGGGTACCAAATTGCCAGTGTGACCGAATCGGGATTCGCGAAAGAAACGCTTACATTAACCATAAATACGTTTATAGCAACTATTTTATAGCGGAATTTATTTTTTGCTGATATTGGGAAGTAACAATTTGAATTTAAAAAAATTTTATTTTATAAAAATAAAAGATCAGAAAATAATTTACTCTTGTTATAATTTTTGATATTTTTGCTTGCTATAATAACCAAATAAACTAACTGCGGAATATAATCATGATTAGTATAGTCGAATTTGTAAAATTAATTTATTTTTAAGTTCTAGATCTTAAAATTACATCTTCCCTCTACTGTAACAGTTTTGGTCACACTGTTTCGATGCCTTTGCGCCAGTGTTGGAAATGGCCTGACATACACCAAAGGCAAATTGGCAGCTGAAAACACGAATTAAACTAAAATGATGGATGAGCAGCTAATTGACGAGGTGGCGCAGCACGGAGTGATCTACAACCGGCAGAAATACTACCTCAACGGCGGCGCCAATGGTGGCAAGTACGAGACTAAGGACGAGGCCTGGCAGCTGATTGCGATGAAGCTGCGCACGGATGGTGAGGAAGAGGCGCTCCTCCGGAAGACCTTCTCTATAAATAATGTCCTCCTTTCCAGTGGACACTTGCAAGAAGCGGTGGAAGTACCTGCGCGAACGCTACGTCTCTCAGCGGAAGCAGGGCGACCCACCTGTCTACGAACACCTGTCGCGTCCATACCTGGAGAAGATGAAATTCTTGGACCAGCACATTCAGCCGCGCAAATCCTATCGCCATGTGCCAAACTTCCTAACATCTCCGCAGTCCGCTAACAGCTCCGGCTACAACGAATACCAGGTGGATAAGTCGAATGGCTCCATGAAGAATGTGTCTCAGTTTGGAAGCTCAGGGCAAGGTCACCTTTACCACCAGCCGGATCAGCAGCACACAATGAGTGCTCTGAGTAACGCCGCTGCATCTGCGCTGGAAAACGTCAATGGCCAGGTGAAGATCGAGGCGGACCAGGTGTTCAGGGATTTCGCGGCTGCCGTGGCCTCACAGCAGCTCCAGCACATATCACAGTCACAAATGCAGCAACAGGCGGCGGCAGTAGCAGCTGTGATGGCGGATTCCTCGCAAGGCTATCAGGATCAGTACAAGGATGGCGCCGTGGGCATGAACGGGGCCCAGAACAGCGCCGGCAGTCTGACCTCAACATCATCCTCGATGAAATCACCTCTGTCGTCGCCGCTGCAAGGAATTGGGGCAGGAACCCATCATCCTCAGCAGCAGCAGCCGCAACAACAACAGCAGCAGCAGCAACAAGCGCAGCAACAGTCGCCGGCTTCTGAACAGCAACTTCCGGTGGTCCATTCCTCTTCCAGCGCCACTGGCGCGTCAATCGGCAACAGTTCCACCCTGCAGATGCAACAGTCACACGTTTATAACCCCAAGGGAGATGTTTTAGACTCTTCGGCATCTGGCAATTTCCATATGAAGAAACCCCGTGTTCAGCTTAATGGCAATGCACACAACCAGATGACCAGCAATGGGAGCCACTTTGGCAATGACTCGGACGACGATTCCGATGATAACAGCCATGATCTGATGGAGCCGCAGGTTTTGATGCAGCAGGAGAATCACTACAGCAATTCGATGCCCATGCAGCGGGGCAATGGAAATGGGAATAATAGTAGCAGTAATAGCGGGAGCAACAATCCCAGCAGCAATAACAGCCACAACAACCAGCCGCAACAACAGCACCAGAACATGTTTCCGTCAAACACGGACTTCCTCTTCCAGTTGTACCAGCAGTTCCCACACCAGGCAAGCAGTTCGCACCCCGCCAACTTCGGGAAATTTCAGGCGCCGCCCAATCATCCGGGTGTGCAGCGGTTGTCGGAGCATTTGCTGGGAGAATTAGTCACCACGGAGCTGCTTAAGATGAACAAGGAACGGAAGAAAAGTGCACAGAAACGAATCCTAGAAATACTATTCTTCGACGATTAAAGGGCTATCTACTAGGTACTTGTAAATAATGTAATCTATTATCCTTAACTTATGTTATTCGTTAGACGGTTGTCATATAATTGCGTCGCTTTGGTCAAATTTCCCACCAAGAAGTCATTTGCAAAGCTGTACGTCCTCTCGAACACTTTTCAAATGTGCTAGTCAAGACCAGCAATTAGGATTCCATACCTGCATTAATTTATGTTTTATATATGTTTAAGAATATAATGAACGGTCTTAATTTATTTAAATTCTTATTAAAATATACTCAATGGAAGGTGTCTTTCCAAAATGAAAATGTATGAAAATGAGAATTTTTCCTCTTGTTCTGATATTGTTGTATTTTTGATGAATTTTGATGGTGCGGGCTCTTTCTGCTCGAAAGTTTACAACCGCATCTGCGCAAGTAATTAGTTTCAGTGTAGCCATCATAGAGAAAGAAGTTCCTAATGATATGTAAAGCCTTCTGACCCACTGAGGCATAATTTCAGTTATGTTCAGTAGCCGCCCTGTTGCTTGATTTATGAGTGGCCTCTGACCGATCCTCCGATCCACCGATTGCCCACAGAGCGAATTCAAGTGCAATTGCTGCACAACCGCAAAGCCCCGCTGGCTACTGTCTGCAGCGGAAAGTGCCACTGCAACTGGCAATTGGCCTAGCTCGTTAACCCTCCAATGGCCAAGCGGCTGAAAGTGCCACTGCAACTGCCATCCTGTACGCTGATTAATGACCAGCTTTGCATTCCTCTGGGCAGAACGAAAGTCGGCGGTGATATGGATAAGTTTAGGCTTTATTGCGTTTCATATCTTAGCTGGTAGAGAGAATAATTACTTGCTTGTGTTTTCTGTTGTTAGCCTTAGATAAATTATGGTAAATAGCATAAGATCATAATATTTGGATACTGGTCAGTGGTGCGATTCTTAGCTTAGGCTACTTGATGGACCATCGAATGCTCGAGGGTCCCACGCATTTGGCTAGCGTATGTGTTTACTTGTCGGGTTGTCTTTGATTAACTGGAGTTAAAAACCTTTAGCTTATTTACAACTAATCACAGGAGGATTGGAGTTGGAATCTCAGACCTCCTGGTTGTCCTCGGACTCGGCCACCATGGTCAGACTTCGCAGCGATCTGTGAACGAAACAAAACACGAGCAAGCGTTAATCAGCTAGCTCAATATTATTCCAAATATTTCGTAAGAGAGCGGGAGTGATGAGTTCAGATTCATTTGACTGATATGGTTTATCGCCTCCTCAGCCAGCCAGCTAGGCAGCTTTTTAGTCGGAATCTGACAGCTCATCAGCATGGACTGCCTACGCCTGTGCCTGCTTATTTTGTTAGTCTGTTTAGTCTGTTTAGTCGGTGGCCATGCAAGTGAGACTGATTTCAGTTGGAGATTGTGCCTAACTTGGGAGTTAACTTCTGGTTTAGTTACAGGTGAGATGCCCACGTTCCAAGGCCTGTGCCAGTTGCAAGGCGACTGGTGCAGCACCAACTGCCAGATAGCCGGAGGACGGGACGGACTTTGCAACAAGGTGGGCCTCTGCGTCTGCAGACCCTTGTAGTAGTGGTGACGTGACGGTTAGACAAATCGGAATAAAGGCGAACATATTTACAATTGCGAACGGTGGTCGGGGACTCTTTCTGCGGATCTGTTACATTATGATGGCCCTCCACTTGCCTGGAGCGCTCGAAGAGCGAGGGATCCGTGTAGATGGGCTCGCTGGGATCCTCGAACTGGTGGCTACTCTGGTTGGTGCTACGCATGGGATTTATCACTGGCAGCTGGCACATGCGCGCCAAGTTGCTGTAAAGACATAAAACACCCCATAAGTGGACCGGTTGGGCGATTGGCGACTCGCCGTTCCTCACCCCGTGGCAAATGTTTTGTGTAATGAGCCGCCGAACATGGACATGTTGGTGCGAAAAGCGTTTGAGGCCCGATTCGATGCGCTCTGATTGGCTCCGCCCCCAGTTCCTGCCCCTGCTCCACCTGCTCCACCTCCTCCTCCATTCAGGTTGGGCATGTGTCCGATCTCTGTGAAGCGCTCATGGGTGCGTATGGACGAATGGGAGTGTCCGAGCGAGTGGATCGGCGAGTGTCGGTCCACGAGTCGGTTCTTGGAGATGGATTTCCAGTAGCGTCTGCAAAAGGCGCCAATTAGCACTGATCTCTTGCCGGTTAAAGACCTGTATCCTACCTGTATCCCAGGCCCGCTACCAGCGTGATGCTGAATAGCAGGATCATTAGCAGGATGATGGCTGTGATTAGGCCATGGTACTCAGCCGGAGTCATGCACACTGTTTCCACCGGGGCCACTAGCTTGCGGGGATACGACTCCTTCTCAATTTCCTCGCGGGTTTCAAAGACCTTAATCGATTTTATTAGCCTATGCAGAATATCCCCAGCGACCAATCAAACACTTACCTCAATCATTTCCCGCACTTGCTCCGGTTCCTCAGTCTCCTTGGTCTTCTCCCCCGATTGAGTCTCATTCAGAGGAGCCTGACCCAGTGTGGCGCTCACGGTGGTGCTGTTCACTATGGTGACTTCATCCAGTGTGGATGCCTCCAGTTGGCTGCTGCCCTCCAGAGCCAGTGCCTCCGGTTCGGGTATCTCGGTGGTGTTTAGAGATCGCCGCCGGCGACCAAAGGAAGGCTCTTGACGACCCGCTGGCCCAGGACAATAGGCCGGCTGGCATCCTTCGCGACAGGAGCGAACGGTGGCCTCGAAGACCAAGAAATTGGACTCGGGTATCTTGAAGGCATTGAAGCGGGCTTCCAAGGTGTCGCCATCGCGCAGCTTGTCTAGTTCGGGGAAAACAAATGGATCCACGGGGCATCCAAAGCGGTCTATCAGCTGGATACTGCGTCCGGAATAGGGATCCCTGGCCACCACATTGGTGGCGAATATGTCAGTGACGTGGTTGTAGCCATCCTGTGCCTCCAACCGGAAGGTCAGAGGATCACCCACAGCTATGGTGGTAGTGGGTCTGCCCTGGTACAGGATACTCAAGCGCACCTTGGAGCTGAGGGTGTTCTCCGCCGGTAGATATTCAATGGGGATTGGACTACCGGAGCTGAAAAAGAATCATTAGTTATGATCGTTAGATTGAGTGTCGTCATTACCCAGCTCCTATGTAACCAGAGCTAACCACTGCCTCTCCCGGACCACGGAAGATGCAGGTGAGGTTGTACCGCTTATCCCTGCTGGTCTGCACATTGTCCGAGAACTGAACCACCACGATGTTGGTCAAAGTGTCGCCGTACTGGAAGATATAAAAGGAAAATGGAATGAAATATATAGCTTATTCAAATAACTATATATTCTAGAGGTCACTTAGTCACTCACCCGCTGAGTTCCACAGTCGGGATATCCCTGCGGTCCGCTGAGCCTCAGTACGTTGACCGTACCACCATTGCCACGGAAGAAGCAGCGGTCGTAGAATCCATAGGTGTATATACGACCCAAGAAGCCCTCCGGCGTGCGGATCGTGAACTCCATGCCCTCCTCGTTACACGTTTGCGTGACTAGATTAGATCATTCGAACAATATAGTTTATTTTAATAAAACAGATTTACATTTCAATAGGGTAACCACCAACCGTCCATGCACTCGCCATCGCTGCGTCCAATGCTGCGCTCGTAGAAGTCGTAGTTGGAGGCGTCGAAGGTGCCCGGATCGTGGATGTCCAGCTCCCGCGAGTCTCTGTCGCTCAGCTCGCAGTTCGGTGAGTCGCGGTCCCGGTCGCGATCCCTATCTCTGTCCTCGTAGCCGGAGGCAGCCGAGTCTCTGCAAATTGAAATTTACAATGTGAATTTGTAGCGGCTCGTGTACTGATTATCTTGCATCTGCAGTCCTGCTCCATCCCCACCCACCTGTAGTTGAAGCTGCGGCACACAAAGTCCCGCGACTCGATGCACTCCCTCTCGCACTGGATGAGGCTGGGGACGATAAGAGCTCGTCGCACAAAGTGGCGACGCATCTTGTGCCTGGCGGCAATTTGCTTAAAGTTGTCGCTCTCCTCGCAACGGGTGATTGGTGGCCGCGGGGGACCCGAGTTGACACTCACGCCCACACCCACGTGACCTCCTCCACCTCCACCTCCTCCGTACGGAGTGGGTGGATGCGAGAGACCCAAGCCCGGCAGGGGAAGGGGACGATCGTCTAGGCCATTGCCACCATAGGGACGATTAAAGGGACTGTCGTAGCGGCCATAGGGACCTCCACTTGGTGGCCTTCTTCCCGGCGGCCCATCGTACTCCCGATCGTAGGGTCCGTATCTATCGCCATACCGCTCCTCGTAGTCGTAATCGTAGAAGGGAGGTGGTGGCCGCTCTAGACCTAGTGGGGTATACTGGTTAGCATAGATCGCATTTCACCTGTACTTGCCACCAATTGAGTTACGGGTTACAAGTTGGTAGTTGGTTAGTCCCTTCCCGAGGTACTTACCCGGTCGCCTGCCAAGATCATTGGCTCCCGGACGGTTGCCGTATTTGTAGATGTCAATGGGATACCGATCGTTACCTACCGGAAACCGGTTCGGGGTGGAGGCATACTTGCTGGCGCTGCCCGTCGGAGCAATTGGCGCTGGCGGATACCGCTTGGCCGAGTCGGGTTCAGGTCTCCTGGCACTATGCACGATGTCATCGTATCTTCCCGGTGGTCCCCGCGAGTCTGGCAGATAGGGATACCTGGGAGAGTCCATCGACGAGGGGCGGTAGCGTCTGTCCGGGAATATGCTGTCGGGAGCATCTCTGCCTGTGTAGCCGCCCACGGGATCCCGTTCCCGGCTGGGAGGGAATCGAGAAGGGTATCGGCCTTCGTATCTGTTCTCTCCATAGCGACCACCTCCATATCCATAGGGCCGGAAGGGAGCATCGTCGTCGGTGGGATATGGTCGAGTGTGCGGCAGATCACTGGGCAGGCTGTTGTCATTGATTCCGGGATAGGGCAGTGGGCGGTAGGGCAACCTATCACGCTCGCGATCTCTTTCCCGCTCCGGATACCGTCGATCTCCGTATCTGTCCGCATAGCGCTCTGGGGGATAAGGCTCGGGATAGCGATCTCTATCCCTGACTCCTGGATACCTATCTCTATCTGCTGCGCCTGGATAGCGATCTCTGTCGCCAGCTACTGGGTAGCGTTCTCGATCCCTATCGCGGTCTCGGTCCCTATCGCCATTGACACCCGCACCCGCTGGATACCGATCTGACGTGGGGTTAGTGAATTAGTTGTCAGTAGAATTAGCATTAGAATGGTGTGATCGTGTATTGTCGTTCTGGTTGTGGGATTAAGGGTTAAGAACCTTAACAATCGGTAAACTTACCATAATCATCAGGGAAACGATCGTAGGGTCTGTTGTAGCCAATGCCATCTCCTCCAGTGGGATACCGGGATCCGTAGCGATCTGGGGGATAGCGGTCTCTATCGCGATCTCCGCCATACGGATTTCGATCTGATTTAGAAGTATATTAGCAGTGTATTTAGAGATCATAAAGTGCACTGCCTACCATATTCATTGCCCGCCATGTCCGGATAACGATCGTATGGCCTGCCATAGTCGACGCCCTCGCCCGCTGGCAATCTGGAGCCACCAGAACCCGTTCCGCCATGCGAGCCTCCTCCGCCAGTTGACCCACCCGACCCGTAGCGATCGTCGTGCTTATTAGGCTGTCTCCAGTTGCTGCCCGACTGATCCCCGGGTCGCTTGCCATCGCTGCTGCCACCGTGCCCACCACTATCGCCATCGGCGCCTCCGCCCACCACATTCACTGCAAGAAGAGAACCAGCAGCTATGTCAGGGATTACTGGCCCGCTATTAGCACCTCCTCTAACCACTTACACATTAGATTCTCGTAGTAATCATAATCAGCATCGTATATAATGCGCATGCCGTCCTTTTGATTGTACCGACTCAGGCGACAAGTACGAAAGCGATCGCTGTACACCGCAGACCTGTAATTTGCGATAGGATAGAGTGGTTGGGTTAGTGAGCCAGTAGGAGAACCGCAAACACTGTAGAGCCATGCGTCGAAGAGGGGACTACACTTACAACCTATCTTTACTAGTGCATATTCATATCATAATCTAACGTATATGAAAGTATATGCTATAAAGCTACACTATTGTTACTTACGATAGTAACAAATTATTTATAAGGTATGCTTCGAGCAATGGCATAGTATTTGTTGAACTAAGAAGACCTTTCGGGTAAGGGTATTAAAACAAGAATGGCAACGGCAACTTCCGAGGCTGAATACGCACCTGCACTGGAAGCTCGTCTGGCGAAGACACTCGTCCAGGCACTCGCTCAGCGAACGGCCCGTGATCTCGGAGTGAAACTCGCCGCCCAGCCTGGAGTTGCGGTACCGCTGGAATGCTGTATCTGGCCGCCGGCCGCTGGAGAAGAGGTGCGAGGTGACTGAGTTATCTGGATAATCGTTGGCTCGTTCTGCAACGGGAATACAACATAACGTAGACGTAGACGTAGAGGTGGAAGTGGAGTGGTGGAAGTGGCAGTGGAGATGGTTTTGGGGAAATGGAAGTGGAGGCAACCGTTGTGATGGGATGCACCACTGTAATCTTGTTGTCGCTGTTGACTTTTCTCGACTCACACGAGATCGCCTTTACGGTAGCCACTTACGATTATCGAGGCACACCAGATCGTAGAAATGGTGTGTGGGACTGGAGCTGATGCTAATGTCATCCTTCTGCGATATGGAGTCCTCCTCCGAGAGGATGCACTGTTTGCTCTGGTCGTCAAACTCCACGGATCGGCAGAAGTATCTGCGGGCAAGCGGTGTGCGCAATTAGCTTAAATGACGCTGAAATAGAGATATTATGCATATGCCTTACTTCTCCGCCCGCAGGCACATGGTCTGGCACTCCTCCAGCGTCATGTTATTGAATATGTCCACCTCGAAGGGGCCACCCAGGCGCTTGTTCTCCTCCTTGACAAAAACGGCCAGGCCGTCGCATCGCCGCTCGGCTAATCAATGGTTCAAAGAGTGAGTCCAAGTGAGTGGGGAACCATAATCTAGACTCACCATTTAGGCAGGTGTTCTCCAGGTAATCGGAGTTGGGATCGTCTTCCATCAGCTCGGGATGGGTGCGTCGGGTGAATCTGCTCAGCGTGCAGGAGCGCATGGTGGAGTCAAAGTTGGCCGATCGACAGACGAAGGAGAACTCATTCAGGCACTTGTCCTCACAGTCCGAGCGATTGGCAGCCGTAATCTCCTTAATATCACTGATGGGCAGCTTCAGTTTCTTGCGGGGATGCCTCTCAAAGACGTATCTTCTGCTGGGGCACTCCCTCTCCGGGCGACTGGCTACGGATTCAGGGATATCATAAAAGTATGATTCAATATCATATCATCAGCATGCACTTACAAGTCAGGCAGATCTCGTTAAAGTGCACACTATTGGGAACCAGCATCAGGCTTCCGATGCCCTCGGGTCCCGCCTGCTCGGATGTCAGGTAGCACAGGGACTCCTCGTACTCGGAGTTGCCTCCGAAGGAGGTGATCCGACTGCCTGGCTGGAAGTCGAAGCTGGTGCACGTGCGCACCAGGTTGTTGGAGCCGGACCGGTCGCGCAGGCATAGGTCCTGGCACTTTTCCAGCACTCGGAACGGTGGCGCCGTGTCCCGCACCACATCATCGTCGTAGCCCTGGAGCTGCTGGTTGGGCAATCTTTCATAGAGCACTCGGCCTAGGCCGTTCTTGCAGGTGGTTTGACCTGCACAGGAGAATCGATTATATCACTAGGCTATAGCAGCTAAAGATATGTTGGATTAAGTTCAGATCACAGTTGTATTATTATATCTACGGTAGGTGCGGGAAGTGCAAAGCTGTCTTTGCAAACTATTTAAGTAAGGTTTGGTGCATATATAAGGTACTAAATTTATTCATTTATATCTGATAAGGGTATGTACATAGCTTTTACTCACCATTAATTTTACTAAGACTTAGACTAACCACTAGGGTGGTCAGCAGCAGGTGTAATCCCCTTCCTGGTCCCATGCTGTATGATCCACAATGGTTCGATTTGGAGTACTTGGAAAGGGGTGTTCTAGCTTGATCGCGGCATTTTCACCGCAACCTGGCTTTTGGATTTGGGTATCGAAACTGTTGCGTGTTTGGCGTTTAGCTGGAAACAGAATTCGTGGTTAGTCGCGCTGGTTTATCCGACATGATCTAATTAGTTCATTGGCCAGCAAAATGACATGAAGTATGCGACCTCAATAGGGAGAATTTCCCCGCGGCGAGCAGAGTGGCGGGTGGAAAATGGGAAAATCACATGAATAGTTAAATATATTTCTGCCTTTCTGCCGCCATAATGTGCACAATGCGTAACGTGAATTTGGATCATTAAACGAAAATCTAGCCGCGCTACGTGTCGCCCCACTCATATCGATCCGCAACTCCGGATGTCGCTTCCGGCTTTTTGTCCACTCAACTCTTTATGCTCTCCGCACAACCCCAACGCCACAAAAGCGAAGTGGGTTCTCGGAAAGCGTTAGCTATTGACCTCAAGTGGTGGCTGTACTTGGAAAGTGTCGCTTTGAACTCCGAAAGCTTTTCCAGAATTGTGAAATTGACTATGAAAGGTTACCACTTTGTTGGAGAGAGCCATTCAGGATCATTGAAGTTCTTGGGCCTACTTTTAGTGATCCTGTTTATCTTAAATGTTTGTCTATAGTTAATGAGATTGGTGGAGTTAAATACAAACGAAGGTATAGGAAACGATCGCAACTAACTGTAGAGGATCAAGAGGTATTAAGGCTATTCTACGCTTTTTCTTTATAGCCTTTTTCCTTCTAAAGTAATGTTCCTTTATACAAAAAATGTTCCAAATGTTAGATATATTGAGTTTATCATTAGATTATCCGTTGATTTACTCTATTTGTAAGCCTACACTAAAGAGTGCATGTTTTTCCATTTCTTTGTACCAAATGTCCTGGGAGATTTATATCCTATACAGGATTAAGTATATTCCTTAACAAACATTCATCACTTGTAAGTCGGAACTCATGTTTGAAGGTCACTGGTTGGGCACTTAGTAAATTTGAATACCGTTTACTGCTGCAAGGATATCCGGTTAATGGTATTGGAAACTGAAACGATTAAGGGCACAAGTGGTTTATTGGGGACCGAACCCGACCGATCGTTAGAATATGGCGCGACAAACTGAATTCGAGAACCCAACTCTGCGGCTGGTCTGCAGTCGGATCGGTGGTTGGACCATTACGATTACCATTACCATTACCATCGCGATTGCCAATGCGATTACCACTTGCGGGGGCAGCGGCCCCGACTCCATGGCAACAATGGTCGAAATGGGGGAATTAATTAGATGTGGAGACAGCAACAAAGAGCCATGGACACAATGTTCTAAATGCTCGTACGTGGATTGCCATTCAAATGTTAATCAGTGCGGCGAGCAGACCGAAGTTGACAAAAGCCCATCTCCCATCGGCCGGCCAACTAACCACCCACTCCACCCTCCCAATCGGGGAGTCGCCGCTACACCGAGAATAATAGTTGAAGTTCAAGTATAATGTAAGATCACATAATCCTTTTATGATGAGTACTTGATACGGGTCAGTATTCAGAAGGAAACCTTGACGGCAGATGGATATAAGAATATTCAGATATGATGAAAAATCAATAGAATAAATATTTAGAAATGCATTTTGTTGGCAGATTATTTAGATTTTTCCCAGTGCATGCAAGCACGCACCGGCTGAATTGGGTGTGTTGTTGAAGTTCTGAGAGTGGTGGAGCTTTTCGTTCTGGCCGAATGTGCACATGGCACATAATGACATTTCGGCCGGTCAACGTTTCATGGACACGGGCGACTTTCCCACTTGTGAAGGGCATGGAGCAGCATCTGCTCCAGCTCCAACTCCAAATACTAAATACCAAATACTAAACGATCACCGCTCCCCTTTGTCTGGCGTTGGGTCAGATCATGACAATGCGTGTCACGTCTGAATAAGTTCGAGGCTGGCTCCAGAGGCACTGCATCATGGGATGGGGCTCAGGTCGGGCTAGGGCTCCTCCTCTGCACTTTGCAGGTGGGTTGCACCTGTCGCCGCTGGGTGTGCGTGGGTCGACCCCATTGTTGAAGCCGAGTGTCAATGGGCGCGGCGACAACCCAAACGAGCCATGCAAATGCAAATGCAAACGCCCAGAAAAAGTCCAACTTTTATTTTCACAAGCCATATACACTACACACTACATCGATTCTTGCATCAGGGCCAGCAAACGATAGCAGTTCTTCAGAACCTGAAATGGGATTGATATATATCTTTTCCTTTTTGCAATATATCTTTGTATCCTTACAAGCATATAGGTTCCCAGGGTGAAGGGCAGAAAGGGTTCGGCCACATACATCAGTGGTTTCTGGGCTCGTAGTATCACAAAGGATATATCCTTCTGGATGGCAGGCGATTTGGTGTGCCAATCGTTTATGTCAAAAGCAGCCTGAGCCACCTCCACTGACTGTTGATGAAAAGAAAACAGGGAACACAAAGTTCGATAAGGGTTTAATATCTAAGTGGAGCTAAGAAGCTCCTTTTTTTGTTTATTAATTGATGTAAATAAAGTGCCTTTTTTAATGTGTATAATTGAAATGTTTAAGTATTGACCTACCTGGGTATAGACCAAAGTTCCAGTGACGCACCACAGCGACAACTGAATGAATGCCACCAGCATGAGGAGCACAAACTTGGCGGCCATTTTGGGATCCACAGCAGCTGCAGCCATGGTCTCGAAAGTGGATATGGAAATCATCGAGAAACTGGCCATCAGCTGAGCATTGAAGGCGCCATTGAAAGCTCTATTGGCTTTCTCCACCAACCTGCCAAAAAGCCAATAAGCCATTTCGGCCTATACTTGCATATTCGTAAGTGGCGACGTAAAACTCACATGATGATGTGCTGGTGGAAGCGAACCACCCGACAAAACTCCGCGTGGAACCTTTCATCACTGACCTTCAGTTCCCCCAGTCTCCTCATCTCGATGCATAGCAACTTGAGGTTGAGCGCCGTCTGGAGAAACGCGGTGATGCCCACCATGTCCACCATTAGGATGCTCATCAGGTTGTGCTGCGAGGTCAGACTCTGCCAGATGTAGAGGAACCAGAACGAGTAGGGATGCAGATCCAGGCGATGCCACTGAAACGGATAGATGCAGTGGAAGGGTAGCTTCCCATCGCCGAACAGAGGTTGCAGGAAAATAGCGGCGCTGAAGAAGTTGACCAGACAAAAGCAGTTGATATATAGGCCCGATTCGATCACGTAGCACAGTCTCTGCCAGCCCAACACCTCCTCGTCGGTATTGTGGGGCCTCAGCTCCCGGTTGTAGTAGTCGAAGTGCCAAATGAGTTCGTCGATCTCGTCGCAACGGAAATGCATGTACGTGATTTTGGTGAAAACCAGGGCCATCTATCAGGCAGGAGTAACCATTAGTGCGCTTACTTGCGAGTGGGTGAATCAGGAGATCTCACCCCCGTAATCCAAACCAAGTCGTCGCCCATTTCGATCACGTTCTTCGACTCGGGCAGGGCCACGAACATGGCCCAGAAAGTGGCCATCACATTGCCCATGATGAACAAGTTGATCCATCGGTACAGCGACAAACTGGCCAACTTCTTGTTGGGATACTGGCACAGCAAACTGCGGGCAGTGCAAAAAGTGGATTAAATACAAGATAGATGGAACCGAGTGATGGACGATGCAAGACTCACCTCAAGAAGGCGCGAACATAGTGAAAAGCCAGGCGTGGGATGAGACCGGGACTTTCCTGCCTCAGCACCGATCGGAACTCGTCCAGGAAGCCCCGTAGAAGGCGCAGATTTGATTGATAACCCGAGTCGTTCATTGCGCAAAGTATGAACTGGGCCTCGGGCGGGCGGCCAGTTCCTTTTATATGTGCAAGGAGTCCTCCAGGGTCTAATTACCATGTTTATAAGCAATTGTTGTGCAAAAAACGCCCACCAGGTAGACTTCCTTAAATGATTTGATTGCATTGAGAACATGTGCTGCAAATCGCACTGCTCCGATCGATTTCAGCTACTCATCGGATGATACAGTTTGATGGACCCTTCGGTCACTCGCCACATCGTTCAATGAACCCAACTTTGGCTTTGGCTTTGGCTTCGCGTGACGCGGGTGCTCCATTAGATCATCAGCATCATTAAGAACAATGTATAATAATATAATATATTGCATAAATGGCGAATTCTGTTTATTCACAGTTTTTGAAGCGTATAGCAAAACATGATCATCGCAAAGTGCTCCTCCTCACTCCACCCAACGAAGCAAATAGTTGCGCCGAGTTAGGTTCAATCAACCTGGCCCATAAACTTCCTGTAGCATATCACTTCCATGGGTGGACCCCATCTGCATATCTAAACAGTGTACAATGAGTTATGTCTTAATCAGGATCCCCGGAGGCCCCGCAGAGACACCGGTATATGGCCGGAGGGAAATCCAGTTCGATATTCAAATTTCGCCAGCACACTTTTCGTCATAATCCCGTGGCCTGGTAGGCGGTTCGATACTGGTTCTGGTGTCTATGAAGGCCAACTGGACATGGACATCCGCTTCCATGCTAACATGCTAATGCCACCGTCTGATGGCTGGACTTGGGCATTTAGCAAGGCCATTGGAATCAATCTGGGATTAGACCAGACTCCTGAGTCCAGGCAGTTCGAGTCAATAGCCCCACAGTTGTTGGCCTGTTGGCGCGCGTCGCCCGTAATGCTTGTAATAAAGTGTGTTTTATTATAACCCACGGACTAACCATATAATGGTACCATAATGGGCCGGCCATTAAAACAAATTGATATCAATTTTGCAACAATATGTGCACAAGTTGCGTCGATGACTCCGCGCCTCGTCATTGAACTCCATCGCATCCCAACCCATTCCATTCCAAGCCATGCCATCCTAACCAAACTCATCCCATCCCATCCCATCCCATCCCATGCCATACGAGGCCAGCCAGAAGCGATTGCAGCCACATGCACCACCTCATCCACAGTTGAATAGTTGAATGGTGGATGGGGTTAGTGGATGGTGAGTAGTGGATAGTGGTGCTGTAGCACTAACAGTATAGACCAGTTCCGAGTTGGCAAAGCGCCGTTTGATGCTCTAATTTATACAGCATACTGATGAGTTGACCGCTGTTCTGGAATTGTTCTCCTACGGGTTTGGGCTTGGGTTCGGTTCGTTTCGTTTCGTTTCGGATTGCTTTGGATCGCTTTGGATTGCTTTGGATTGCCTGGCACTGGTCACGAAAAAGCTGCAGATCAGAGCACACCTGACCAGACACGGCAACAAGCAAACACACACACGCGGCATCAGTAACTCACCCAGAAATGGAAATATTCGTAGCGGTTAGCGTTTAATTGAAATGCATTTGGCTTGTTGGCTGTCAATCAGCCGTTGCGATGGATGGATAGGATGAATAGGCTGGATAGGCCCCGGAACTCGGCCTCCCGGAGCCCGAAGGGTAATGGAGCTATTGGATCTTGGCCAGGACGCACACGCAACCCCACGGCGCCGTCATACGCCACTTTGCCAAGCCATCAAAACCGCAGAGCCACATCCATAACCAGCCACACGCAATGGGGATTCTTGGTAATGGCGATGCGCCTCCTGCTTGGGTTTTAATTATTCAATCTGCGCAACGAAAGCTATAACAATTATCAGTGTGTTTGCCGAAATCACCTCCGATTGACACCTGATTTTCTCTCCCAATCGCCAAATGCAATAAAACGCATATCCTCCGGCAGTGCTAGACTTTTTAATTACACTTCTTAACTTGGGTGGACACTTATTTCAGCCATAAAACTCTAGAAGCAATCAAAAGTGACGTAGCGTAAACGGTGGCCATATAGATTGTGGTGCGACACCTGATTTTAAGTACCAGTTAAGAGCTGCAGGGGAATAAAGAACGCCGTTCTGTATTAATAAATAATTAAAGTGCGTGATGTGTATTTAATTAAAACACTGATCGTGCTACTTTTAGAAGATAGTTGACAAAGTGGATCTTCCACATTCATACTGCAGAGTATCAGCAACTTAAATATTTCGGAAGTAGAGTACAGACACTAGGCCCAGCTGAACTCTTTAACCCAAATGTACCATATCCAAAAAGCCAGAGATGGTCGACCTTTACAGAGCTCCAATAATTACCAACCCTGGAGCTGGACGGACGATGTGCGATGGACACTCGCATCCTCCATTAACCGTTATGGACTCTGGACTCGAAGTGGACCAAGTTCAATGAGCGCATTTTCATGTTTATTGCAGAAGCAATTGGTAATAAGTGCGCGACCGCAGACGTGGAAAAAAGAACACATTTCTCAATCGTTATTTATGAATACAATTGCAAGTTTGCTTGGCTCAGCCGGAGGCACCACACACTCCACTCCGCCACCAGCGTATCAATAACAAGGTAAGATGAGGCGGAATGCCGGGAATCAAAGGCCGGAGGGGGAGCACCTATCACTGCAAAAAACTATATGTAAGTAAATACTAACTAATGACTAATAACACAGTTCTAAGCAAATACCACTAGCATTTGAACACTAAGTCTAAACTAACGCAACAGTTTTGGTTGTACCTATATGATAGTCTGTGGTAATCAAACGAGAGTTTATATAAGTAATTTCTCCCTGTGTACGCATCCCAGACGTGAACTGGTTTCCCAGTTTTCCACCAGCAGCAGATCAGACGACTCACCGCAGCCGGCGGCAACCAGCGACGTGTGCCCAAAGTTTGCATAAGTTGGACCCCGACATGGCATGGACATGGACGAGGACTTGGATGTGGATGTGGATCCGGACTGGAGCTGAGACCAAGACCTGGACCTGGACCTGGACCTGGATCGGGCTTCTTTTTACAGTTAAAGATTTATGGATCATGCATGGGCAAATGGCGAACAGATACGCGGGCAATTGTGTGTAGGTAACGCAACGCTAAATCGACCACAAATTTATTCCAGCCCCAAAGATAAGAGCCCAGAGGAGCAGGAGCTCCACTGATCCAGAGATCCACAGATTCGGAGCTCCGACTCCGATTGACACAGAATTACAAATTCGAACAGTGAGCGTCATAAAATGCAGATAGACACAGTCATAAAAGTATAAACAAACGGTCGATGGTCCATTCCCGAGAACTGTATTTGGCCGATAATGTGGCGTAGTGGCTGCCAGAAGGCGGGACGCTGGGTATCATTAGATGGAGATCTACGAAACTAAAACTTTCTAAATGACGGGCGGCAACTTCAGCGGCAAAAAACCAAAACTGTAAATGCAGCCAAAGCAAATAGTTGCTGCGGCGTCGCCAACTAAAGTATAATTATTGGCCAGACGAGATGGGAATGAAGACGAAGACTGTAGACTGAAGACTGCATAGTGCATACTGAAGACTGAAGACTGAAGACTGCTGCAGCTTTGGAGTCGCCAACTGGGAAACTGCACGTACGCAGCACCGGCAAAAGGAGATGCCAATATTTCTATAAATTTCTATATATATATGTATATGTTTTCGTTTTTGTCGTTTTGTGTGCCACTGCTTAACTGTTTTTAATTGAAACCCGTTTGCGGTAATTGTCTTTTTGGCTTGTTGCCCCGACCGCCTTACTATATATGTTATAACTCGCTTATGTCAAACAGATTGGCTGTGTAATTTGAGGCAGCCCCATAACTCCACCTGCCGTGGAACTTTTCGAAAGTTTTCACTTGTTCACTTGTTCTGCTGCACGGATCTCCGGATCTTCGGATCTATGGTTTTTTCGATCTGTAGATCGTGGATCCGCCGATCTTAAGATCCCATGGAGCGCAGCTGCACTCGAGCGCAGCTAAAGCGAGTAAATTGTCATAAATTGAGTTGAACCAATGACAAATGACGTCTTTTTTCTTGGGCCGCAGCTTTTATCAAACTGGAGCGTGAATCTGCGAACGGTACTGGGGATTCCTGTCATTTCTACCGCCGGCCACACGGCGTATGCGCGATGCAGAACCCGTCCCAGTCTTTGTTAATTAGTCTGCAGTTAGAGATCTTCGCCTTCACACATCACAACACGCAGCTCCATCCAGCAGTCGTTCGGCTCTTCGGCTGTTTGGTTGTTTGGTTGTTTGGTTGTTTGGTTGTACAATTTGTCAAAACACAAACGGACCGAACTTATACTTTCAAGATATAAGAGCGTGGAGCAGAAAAGAAAACTCGTTTAAGAGCGCACCGCCTCTCTCCGGAACTTTTCTCCAGTCTTCAGTTTTCAGTCCGCGGATTCGGCTTTGGTTTCTTTGAGCTGCGATTGCTGTGGCAGTCGCTCCACCGACGGCGACCTTGATAGACGTCTTAGCGGTTCGAAAGACACCGAGGAAAATCCCTCAAGCCCTCTGAGTAGCCCCCATTCGCGAAGAAAAGCCGCCGTCGACTTCGCTTTCTTTGCGGCCAGGCAGAGGAAAACAAAGAAACCGAAGCGAATTTTCTAAAAACAATAGCAATTGCAATAAGAGTAACAGTTAGCGCGACTCTGGTTGTTTATGTGTTATTTAGTGTGTGGCACGAGATGAAGATGTTTCAAAAATGCTGAAAAACGTGCAGAAAATGCTGCCGAAGAAATGTGTGAAAATGCCAGCAGATGCAAAGTGAAGTTAACCAAGTTAACCAAGTTGAAACCGAAAAAGAAACCGCTTAAGTTTATGTGCGAAAAGCAATCCTGGTCGTACCTTGTCGGGAAAATCAACGGCCAAAGGTGTTAATCTATTCACCTGAACTGAACTGAAACCGGGCTCTGCAGTGTGAGTACATGACGAAAAAATAAAATTGGAATATCGCGACCAGATCTAGATTTTGTTGGCTGGGAAGAGGGCCGAAAAGGGCTTGCTGCGCCCTTGGCTCGGGCTAATCAGACCATTGCCAATTGAGTTTAGGTCACTGGGCATGGGCACTCTCCCAAATTGAAAACCTTTTTTCATTTGGGAGAAAGTAATTTGGGCTGGAGCCAAACCAAGAGCCAAACCAAAACACCGGCCATTGCACCGCCGTAATTCGGTCTTCGGTCTTCGGTCTTAACAACCGGCCGAAACCGTTGGTCAGGCGGCCAAGTTGGCCCTAAGCTGGCGGGCCGGGCCTAAGTACATATTAAAGCACATTAAGGCGGCGAGCAAATGATGCGCTCCTCTGGCCACACAATGGCCTGGGCCGGGGAGCCGCTAACACAAAATAATAAAAGTAATAAAAATAACAGCGGAATAAATTTGAAATTTGTTATTGTGCTGGAGTAGCTGCGATGATGCTCCAGAGTTTCCAGCTACTCTGCCTCCGCAGTTAGCGTGTTCTAAGTGTTAAAAGTACGCCGAGTGTGACGTCGACTGCACTCGGAAGTGTAGAAGTGTAGTAGTGTAGCGGCAGCCCCGGCCAGACAATGGGCCCATCATCTGGTGCCCGGAGATGCAGTCAGCTCCAGCTCCAGCTCCAGCTCCATGGTCGGTGCATGTTCATGTGAATCGCAATGGCCAGGTTAGAATGCGTTGTGGTAATTTCCACACCCTTGCAGAGCACGTAGCTTTTGAGGGGTATGACCAACTTGGGCCCAGCTCGAGTATAGTGCTCTAACTTGAAAAATAATACCCATTTTTAGACTCCAAAAGCGATCAAATGACTTGGATAATTTTCACAAATTGAAAGTTATTTGTATCCCGCATTAGAAAGCAAGCCATTGAAAGTTTAACTGTTTCAATGGGCTAATAATGAACACTTTTAAAATGCTATTTTTAACATAACTGCGGTTTGGCCAGCAAGAGCGAACATTAAGTTGACCATTTGCCAACCATTAGCTGGCTGTAACTAGTTTTTATTTATTTTATTTTAATTGATTACATTACATTTTTTAGGGCTTAGTGAAAAAATTAATTTTTATGAAAACTAACTTCTCAGAAAATACATTTTATCTGCATCTATTTGGCAAATTTCAGGACCAACCCAACCTAATCCAATGGTCACTTGTGGGTTTGCTGCACTTTCCACTCCGCTGGCCAAGCCCAGAATTTTAGGGGTATGTTCCGGGTCGATCAGGTTGGGCCACTTGTTTATTATGGATAAATTTATGCACAGACTTAGAACAATGCGCACACGCTCTTTCGTGTTGCCCAATAATTAATGATCGCGTACATGGCGGCGGATGATGGCCTGCAATGGGCTGAAATGAGATGGAATATATGGAATAGATGGAATATGGCTAATTTATGCAGTTGGGTTCAATTACCTGTTAATTGAGTTTAGTCGAGTGCGCAAGAGTCAAGACCCTGCACTGGTGCCCCATGGAGAATTCATCCAGAGACTGCATACATACATATGGCAAGAGACCACAAATAACAGATCTCAGAAGTCAGAACCAGCAAAAGTTTTCATCTTTTTGTGTTTTTCCCAGCATCATCAAAATCGCATCAGTTTCAGCTGGTATTGCTCTGTGACTCTTGCTGATGTTGCAGTTGGAAAAACGAAAAAGCAGGTCATTACTGCCATTAAATTCGTTTCGAAAATGCAGACAAGCCGAAAAGCGAGACTAGATAACCCAAAATCAAACCAAATCCGAACAACTATGGCCAAGTCGTAAACATATCGAAGAGAAAGAGAAATAATGGAAATGTTATTGTTGTTTGTTTTTAAATGCCATAACTGTACAGCAGGTCGAGTGATAGATGGAGATGGAGACATAGCTGGAGCTGACTAAGCTTGTAGATGGATGGCGATTATGATGCTAGCGCTGGTGACTGGTCAATCAAAAGACTTAGGCAACGAACTTTAGTGTTCTACTGCGTTTTGTAAAGAAATTTTACTTTCAAATTAGGCCGCAACTGTTGCTTTTTATCGCTTTCTTCTCTCATTCATTCGCGCGCACATTATGACTCTGACTCCAGATAATATGCCTTTACCTCTACGCACCCGTCTCTTTTGTTCTTCTTTTGAAGAGCCAAAAAAGCAAAGCACAGAATATATAAAAAAATAAAAAAAAACCAGCACAGACTTCTGAGATCAGTAGAACTCGTAGATATGAACAGTTAGGAGTCCCCAATAAGTTTTCTGTGGTGCTCTGTGTGGTGCGCGCTGTGTGTGTGAAATATTTATGTAAATTGGCCTGGCCGAAAGCAGCTGCTAAAGTGCAACTGATTAGCGGTATAAACGGGGTGTTCTGAGCCAAGTGCAGCAGCGGGGCTTTCGGTAACGGTAAACGCTACACAGTTTTCCCACTGCGACGCACTTGATCCAGTGCAGCATTATGCCAGCTCCTCGCCGTGTCCCAGCCAATAAGTATACACTTGCCGCCAGAACGAGTTTTAATTGCAACATTTGTTTAAATGTTGTCCGTTAGCCACCGGCAAACTAGCACCAACTGGACGTAGATGTTGCTCCATTTCAGCATTTCAGCATTTCCAGCAAAACGGACGAAACAATTTCTGCCTCATTAAGCGGGCTCCAAAGAATGTCAACTTACTGGCTGGTTTCGTTTCGTTTCGTTTCGCTAGCTACGAATTTGGACTTCTTTTTAATTAATTAGTGCTTGTTTCTTCTTCTGCTCCCCCACCTTCCACCTTCCTCCGCTCAACCAGTTGCAGCTGCGGCGTCGAATCCCCCAGAGTGCGTTCCATCCAGCTATGTTGCTGTTAAGATGCGGCTCCAATCCTTACCGCTGCTCCTTCTGCTCACTGTCGTCACCCTCCCGCCTGCCACGCCCACCCATCCGAGGGCGAGGAACCACTATGCCAGCGAAGATCTCGGGGAGGAGCCCCTCATGCCGGCCAGCCTGCTGCTCGAGGAACTGCAGCAGACCAACGGGCAGCTCATCAATCTGACGCGACAGCACGACGGCGATACCTTCCACACGAGCGGTGAGTTACCCACTTTACCCACTTTACCCACTTGGCAATAGGTACATTCCACTGGAATATCAAGGAACAACGGGCGGGTATTCATTGATTCATTGAGTGTTTCGAATCATCCGTTTCTAAACCTAATTTATGCGGCAATAAATGTTCCTAAGCGATATGTTAGCAATGCTCCAAATTCCAACCTATTTAAACACTTTTCTGTTGGTGGATGGAATGTACATTACTTTAGAGTATTTCGTTATTATAGCGATAGATTATCTATACACAGTTTAACTTTGCCTTACCAAATTAAAATGTTATTTTCAATTTAATTTGTAGCCATATTTCCTAACTTTATTATTTGGCTCTTATGATCTTATGATCCATAAAGAGTTTGGCTTTGCTTTGCTTAACTAAAATGTTAGTTTCAATGCAATTTGTAGCCATATTTTCGAACTTTATTATTTGGCTCCTATATGGCAAAGAGTATTGCAGCCTTGCGTATTTTTCCGACCGCAGTGCCGGTGCCAGTGTCACTGTCATTGGCCAGTTGCCTTGGCATGTGGCTTCTTCGGCTGGGTGATGCGTCGCTTTTTCGTGGCTGATCCGCTGACAGCGGCATTAATTTTGCCAGTAAGGCCTGGCCTGGCCCGGTCCGGTCGGGTCCGGCCCGTCTGATTAGCCGTCAATCGGCTGAAGATGTTGTGAAGTCCCGACTCAATCCATCTTAATGTTTTCTCCGCGCAGGTCTGAGCAGCGCCTGCAACGCGGACACCTGCATCGGACTCTCGAGTGGCACAGCGTCGCTGGTGCGTGCGAGCGGCGATGGAAGCGGTCAAGGCAACGGTAAGCGAGAGGGAGATTGGCATGGTAATGTGTGCCTGTCATAATCCGAGAAAATCCCCCAATCCATAGATGGACTCAATCCGGCGACCTCGACTTTGGGCGGCGGTCAAATGGAGCTCCTGACCCGGCGCCTCAAGTTGCAGAAGGGTCGCGCTCCAATGGCGAATGGGGATGCGAGCGGCGAGACTGGATGCACCTGCCGATGTCTTCCCTATCAGCGGGCCTATCGCGAGGATCTGGGCATTTGCGTGGACGACATCCATGGTGAGTGTGAGTGTGTGTGTGAGTGTGCATTGCGGAAGCCATCCGCCGATTCCAAGCCAAATTGTGTGCTCCATTTCGCGGTGGGAGTCGCTCCCACATGTGAGACACTATCCATCCATCCATTGTTTTGTCATATCCGAGCACAATGGTTGCCCAACTAAAAAAATAGCGAAAAAAATCGAAAAAAGCCCAGCCGAACGAAAGAAATGCTGTAATAAGCGCCACTGAAATTGTGCAGGGCTGACTGCAGAATGAAAACGAAACGTGACGCAAAGAGGGAAAAAATGTTATTATTATTGAACAAATCGCTTGTTTCCCCGCTGCTAATGAATGAAAGGAAACTTTCGCCGTCGTCTGCCAACATAAACAATCTCGGGGTCTAACTCGAGCACTGGCTCGGAATCCGACTCGAAGATCAGAGTTGGAGTCGGACTCGGAATTGGAATTGGAATCGGAATCGGACCCCAAGTCGGACCGAAAGTAAGAGCTGCGCTGGCCGGAAAAACAGCACCACAAATATGTATGAATTGTTTCACGACCGATTCAAACTCGTAATTGATAAGCGTCGATCGTTATCGCTGCCATTTGAACGTACTTTCCCACAACCTCCGGCACCTAATCGCTTCCCATTTTTCCACCCATTGTTACAGAGTGCTCCCTGTCGCCCTTCGTGAGTGGTTCCTCCTCGGAGAAGATCCCCTTCGTCTTCCTGCCGCTCAAGGGTCAGATCATCTATCCCAGCAGGGAGATCAGCTTTGCCAGTAAGTAACTGAGTTCACATATACAATTTTTCAGCTGCCAAAATAATTGTAGTATCTAAGAGTTTATTCCTTTTAAAATAAGTTGGGTATATACATAATTTGAAAGACATGTTGACAATTCAGATAATCAAAAGTATTATGATATTTGCAATGCTTAAAGAAAAAGTTAACTGATTTCGAATTACTATTAAACACGCATTTTCAATCAGTTTTTTTGGACAACATAGCAATAATTTTGACCAGGCAAACAGTTGGTAAATTAGTGAAAGTCTTTTTATTCTTTTGACGCATTAATGCCATTAAATGCCATTTGTATTTTTAGGCATTCACACACCCGTTTGCGCGGTAACTGGAGCCCAGTACCTGGGCTCCAATGGCTGGTCGGACCTGCGGAACCCCATAGACACCGATTACCCGTTCCGCATGTTCCGGGATGAGGGACGCAGCTTCCTCTTGTGGCTGGGGGAAGCTGATCTGCGGCAGAAGATGCAGGGTCGCCTGATTGTGGTGCATCTGGTGTGTCGCGACATGACGGTGGCCATGAATGCCAGCAGCCACGTCAAGGGGGAGCCCCTCATGCCGCCCAGGAACGTTCACTCCCCCTGTGTGGCCTTCAGAGTGAATGGCAGTCCCGTAAAATATTCCCACAGTGAGTACTAATAATCACTTATATCAAATTCAGGCTTATGCTGACCTCGTTCAACAGATGTCCCCGAGGTCTTCTTCCAACCAGCCAACTCCACCACCTTGGCCTCCACCTCCGATGGCATGACCATGCGGGAGTACGTGGTCATTGTGATCTGCAGTCTGCTCCTGGGCCTCATCTACGTGGCCTCAGTGTTTCTATATCTTTACATGAAGAAACGAAAACGCCACAGCTCACGTCATTCCCTAGACAATCTGACTAACGACATGAATTACCCTAAGAATGATCAGGTTACCTATGGAGCACCCTTTAGCCGAGTGGGTAGTATATACTCCTCCAATAGCATGGGTCTGGGGAATGGAAATGAGTCCAACACACGTACGAGTATCGGCAGTTTGAAGGAGGATATGGGCATTGTGAAAAACAATCCCTTGCTGCAGCATTTTCCACAGTTGGGTGAACGAGAACACAATTCCGGCTTTGCCAGCGACATTTCAAACTCCAATTCTGAGTGCGAAATGGAGGAGAAGATCAAGGTGGGTTAGCCATACAATCATGAAAATGAAATATACACAACTGTGCTTTATAGACATCTGTGCTGGTGCATCCCCAGCTCAGTAAGTCCCCAAAACCTTCGGGTGGAACAGATAACGCCGCCATGGATGTGGATGACTTCCTGCAGGACAACGAGTGTCTGCCCGCCGAAAATGTGGCCGTAATTGACGAGCTCATGAGCGAGGAGAAGCTGGAGAACTTGCGTGCCATGGTCAGTGGCAATGTGCGCAAGAAGCTCTACTTCAATCCGGCTTATTTTGAGCCGCATCTATTAGCGGTAAGTGAGAAATCCAATCCAAAGCCTAATGGAACTTGGCAAAACATTTATTTATAATAAAGAATTGTAGAAAACTTGATATGCATGCCCTTTTTTGTGCTTAACAACTTTTCAGGAACCGCCTCAAGCTGCCATTGAGTTCCTGCAGAAGATCCGCGAGGTCATCGCCATTGCCAAGTACAAAATGGCCTCAAAGCGCTACCAGCCCTCTCTGAACATAATTCCGGAGGAGCAGCACCCGGAGTCCAGTTCCAGTTCACCCACCATGTTCAATATTCCGCTGCAGCAGAGTCTGGCGGGGAAGGGAATGGGCGACAAGCGGAACAGCATCGAGCAGTGGCTGCAGAGTGTACCCAACTCGGATGCCACTCCGGCACAGAAGACGCTCGACAGACCTGCTCCACCGACGGCAAAGAAGCCATCATCCGGATCTCCCAACAAGGGCTCGCTGAGAAAGGAGATAAGCGCTCCCAAGGAGCGACCACCACCACCTCCAATGCAGAAGCCCAGAGCAGATGAAGGTAACGCGAAGTCATCTTCACCAGCGCCGTCGGGTCCACATTCTGGCCGAAGCACCGGAAAGAGCAGTCCGGAACAGTCACCCAAGCCGAAGACAAACGTGGGCAGCACCTACGAGGGATTCTCCGCCTTCTCCGTGGCCGCCAATGTCTATGGATTCGCAGAGACCGGCGGGGAAATCTACAACAATCCCAAGTTCATGCTGGCAGACTCACCTGCGGCCTCACTGCGCAGTGCCTCCAGTCGCTCAAAGTCGATGAGGAAGCGTAGCGAGGTCCTGGATCAGTTCGCCGCCGCCAACTCCACGCCCACCTCGCTCACCTCCTTCGATCGGCAGCACTACAACATGCTGCGGAACATGAAGCCGCCGGAGGTCATCTACGATTCCCTGAAGCGCGAGTTTGCAGCGCATATTCCAACGCCCGACTACGATAGCACCATAGAGAAACGGATCAAAGACATCTACAGCAGCACGCAGAGTAGCATCCCATCGGTGCCCACTCCGGACTACAGCTCCCTCAGTCGTAAATCTCTTAAGCAGTTCCAACCGGATTCCCCGATCTACAGAAGGAAGTCCCCGCAGTATCTGATCGTGGACTACGAAACGGATAGTCTGGAACGCCTGGAACCCAGCAAACGCAAGAGCTCCCACTCGTCCAGTTCACCGTCATCCGATGTGAGCTCCCAATTGAGTCCCAGTTTGAGTACAGCTCTCCCGCTCGAGGAGGAGATGGAGATCAGTCACACTGTATACGATCGCATGGACGGATTTCGCAAGGAGGGCGAGATGAAGAAGCGCCTGGCCGCAAAGCACCAGCATCCACATCCTGGCCAGCACCAAAGGCAGAAGGAGGCGGCAGCTCGGATCAAATATGACACGCCCTTTCGGGGCAGCATGACCATCGAGGTGGAACACGAACCCCCTTCCGATCTGGAGCGGACGGACAGCGATCAATTCGAGCCGGATACCCTGGATCGCAAGCCCAAGAAGCAGAGCTTCTGCGACATTTCAGCCTGGGATGGCCACAAGCCAATCGACTCGGACTTCAGCCAGATCAGTTCGCTGCCGGATCTGAGTCGGCAAATCAGTCCTGCACCCAACCAGGCCATTAAGCCAAGGACCGCTTCCTTCATCCTGCGATCCAGCAACTCATTCAGGAACTTGAGGGAGATCTATGAGTCACCTTTAATCGCCCAGGAGAACTCCAAGTACGAGAAGAAGGTCCCTCCAACACCGGAAGAGGAGGGGCGTATTCTCACCCTGGAGGCGAAGCACTCTCGTCGCCAGCGTCTGATGGAGACCTCACCAACCCACTCAGTGATGGATATCACAAAAGTAAACAAGACCACCATTACGATTTCATCGCCGAAGCCGGCGGATAAAGCTCCTCCTCCTCGGCCAAAGGTCAATCAGCATTACTGCCCACCGTTGGTGCAGAGCAAGCGACCACTACCACCTCCTCCCCCAAACTCATCGGAGCATCAGGCTCCAGATGAAGATGCCTACAGCCTGCACAGTGAGATCACCGAGGTGACAGGCACCTCGGAGTTCGAGAACTCCTGCAACAACACCATGTCCAGTGCTATATCGGCAACCACCGAAGAGAGAACTCATGCCAAGGGTTCCAAGTCCCATCAAATCAACGCCAAGATACCGGAAGAAGACTACGACGGCATGTACAACAAGAAGATCAACAGCCTGCGCAACGACTACAGTCTGACGAAGTATCTCAATCGACGGAAAAGTCAGCGGGAGGAGGTTTCAAAAGCGGGTCAGGACTCCCCAAAGGACGTTGTCCCCGAACTGGAGTTCGTTGGCAGCAATAAGAACCTCAAGGAGGTGGATGTGGCCCAGTTCGATGCGCTGTCCATAAGCTCACGCTCCAATCGGAGCAGCAGTCACCTCTCTGAGCGCACGAAGGAGATGTACAGGAACGCCGGAGTTCCGGTGGGCATTGCCTACCCCCAACGAGCGGCTAGTAGTTCCGGAAGTGCCAGCTCCGGCGGAAACGTTCAAACCGTCTATCGCTGCGAAATCGAACAAGCCCAGCTCACGGCCGGAATGCAGATTGCCATTGGACTAAAGGACCGGGCCAAAAAGGCCAAGGACCTGAAGAACGCGTGGCGAAAGTTTGTGACCATGGCGGCCAACAAGTTTAGTCCCAGCCAAAGTCCAGCACCTACCTATGGTAGCAAGAATGCAGCCGGGTTCCTCGAGGATGATGGCATTGCCTCTATTATCGAAGATGCAGCCCAGTCCGCTGGAATGGGACAACCGGGCAGTCAGACGTATTACGAGCAGCGCTTTGGTCAACCGGACAGCGGATACATGAGCACCGATTCCACGGAGCTGTACAAGCGAAATGTCTACGATAGGTATAATTTTAAGATGCCGTGTGGGCGGGGTCAGATCATCCGGGTGGACACCATCGAGGACAACGAGGAGGAAAGCGGTCCGAATGACAACCGGTTCGAGGACCTCGAGCACATGGTCTCTCCGGGTCACAGTCGCCGATCTCCGGAAAACAACGCCGTTGTCGCTTGCGATCTAAGCGATGCGGAATCTGATAAAACTCTGACCCGTTCCCATTCCCATTCGCAAACGAATTCCCAGGAGCGAAACGTGCGGGGCAGCACCACCACAATGTCATCCTACTCCTCGGATGAAAATGGACGCGGACAAAGCACCTGCTGCGGCTCGTCGGAAACGGACGAGGAGACCAACGCGGAGGACATGTGGGAGTCGGGGGCAGAGAGCATAGAAACGCACTCCGTGCTCTACAAGATGATTAGGAAGAGTTAGAGTAAGCATAGTCTAGTGCATAAATAGTTTCTAGGGTCGTGCAATATTGAAAGAAGACGAAAGACTTACTTCTTAAGACTTAAGGAACGCAATAGCAACAATCAGTGCAATAACCTAGAGATTCTTGCCAAACCACAAGGTGCAATTTTAATAGTTCTAAGCTAGCTAATAAGCTTTAGTATTAACGATATTAGGGATATTAAGGAAAGTGAAACCCTGGGAAACTGCATCCAATACGCAAAGTGCAGGTACCAACAGTATATCAGAATAGCAGAAGAAGTCGAACCCAAGCCCTAAGAAATCCAAGTGCAATCAATCATCATTATATATGGTTAAGTATCGTAACGGATGCGTATTGTGATAAACGTCAGCAGTCGTGGGCCGGAAATGTGCAATCTTAGTGTTAGTGTCAGTGTAAATGTCTTAGATCTAAGTTATCGTACTTCTGTTTTACTTACGTAGAGTAATAAATATTTTTTATAAAAGAGATGCGTGTCTTATTCAAATGTAGCCTGCTTTTGGGTATCAATAACCAAACCACCAACATTAAACATGTAGATACCTACCAACATTCTTAGAAAGCGATAGTGAGAGAAAGCTGGTACAATTAATTGATCTCGAACGAGAAATCAAGAGAGATAATCAATGAATGGTTTATGAACTTACCAAAACCAACTTGCAAAGTCACCACAACATATGGGAATAGGCCAGAAGTAATTGTGGCCAAGATTTATGACTACCTCCCAGCTATCTGTTTCTTGATTACGAGAACTATCATTAGATTACCAAGTAATCGGCAATCCAAACCCAATCTACAGCCCATTGATAAGCATATTCTATAAATCTACACATTGCGCTGCTTTCGCGTCCAGTTGGTCGAAAATGTCACGGATTTTGGTCGTGTTTCTGGTGCTCGGAGTGGGCTGCTCCCTGGCAGATCCTATTAGCCGCAACGAAGAGGTTCATCTACCGAAGCTCGATGGACGCATTGTCGGTGGACAGGACACGAACATCACACACTACCCGCATCAGATCTCGATGAGGTACAGGGGAAACCACCGATGCGGTGGCACCATTTACAGAACGAACCAGATCATCAGTGCTGCCCATTGTGTAAACACCTTGACCGGCCCGGAAAACCTAACCATTGTGGCTGGTTCCTCGAACATCTGGTTCCCCACCGGTCCGCAGCAGGAGTTGGCCGTCCGTGAGTTCATCATTCATCCCAAGTACCGCACTCTGAACAACGACTACGATGCGGCAATTCTGATCCTGGATGGCGATTTCGAGTTCAACGACGCAGTGCAGCCGATTGAGTTGGCCCAGGAGCGTCCCGATCACGATACACCCGTAACTGTGACGGGCTGGGGAACCACCAGCGAAGGTGGAACCATCTCCGACGTCCTGCAGGAGGTCAACGTTAATGTGGTGGACAACTCGTACTGCAAGAACGCCTATTCCATTTTGCTGACCAGCCGCATGCTTTGCGCCGGAGTCACCGGAGGTGGAAAGGATGCCTGCCAGGGCGACTCCGGAGGTCCGCTGGTCTACAACAACACTCTTCTGGGCATTGTCTCCTGGGGCACGGGCTGTGCTCGTGAGAGCTACCCCGGAGTCTATTGCTCCGTTCCGGAGGTTCGCGATTGGCTGCAGGAGACTGTTGCGGCTAACGAGTATGTGGGCAAAATCGACTTTCTGTAATCTTAAGTCAGACATCTTGTAACTAGCCTCGCGTCTAACTCGAAACCTTTCATACCTCCGAGTTACATAAGAACTGACCAATACAGGCGATAGCGTAGTACGAGTATGTTGTTGGTTTGATTACGGTTTTATTATTAAATTAGGTAGCTTTATGCGGGCGGTAACCACTTGAAGATAGCGTATCGATAGCCGTGAAAATGCCTATGTTTATTGCGCTCCAGCGGCTGCAATAGTTTCCTCGATCCAATCCACAAAGCTGGCCACGTAGGTATAGACGGTGGGGTAGTTGGGTCGGGCACATCCACGGCCCCAGGACACCAGACCCACCAGCTGCCCATCGATGACCAGGGGGCCACCGGTGTCCCCTTGACAGGCGTCACTGCCTCCTTGGGCTACGAATCCCGCACAGATCATCCCCTCGGTGACCTCGCCAGCGCCGTAGATTTGAGTGCACTGCTCTGAGCTCACCACTGGCACTTGGGTCTGCTCCAGCGTGTAGCTGGAGGGGCCCCACTCCTCCCGGTAGCCCCATCCGGCTACAGTGGCCAGTCTACCCACTGCCGGACGCTCCGGGCGGATACCAATTGCGCTTATTCCGAAGTGCGTAAGGTTCAGGGGTGTGTCCAGGAGGAGGACGCCTATATCGTTGTCAACTGTCACGGGATCGTAGCTCGGATGATGGGTCCAGTTGGCCACTGGGTAAATAAATCCATCGGTTCCGTTGCGGGTGTTGGCTCCGGCCACAGCCAGAAGTTTAGTTTCCTCGGGCAGGTCATAGAGGCACTGAGCACTGGTGACCAACGCGTGCTCCGAGATGATGACACCGGCACATTCGTGCTTGTAGCTGGACTCCTCATCCTGGCGATAGCGAAGGGAGACCAGATATGGATGACGGGCTATATCTACCGCGGTGCCATTAATTATCCTGCCCTCCGGTTGACCCGAAATGCAAATTACGGAGGAGAACCCAATGGCCAACAGCAGTAGTGGGAAGTACATCGCTTCCTCCATCGATTCGCACGGTTGTGAAGTTTCAATAGAACTGATTACGGATGGCAAACTTCGACTTAGCTGGGTTGCGTTCAATGAACATACTGATTGACTTAATGGTCGGTGCTCGAGATAGCTTCTGATAGCGGTGAGAGCACAGGGTCCGACCAAGATAAAGTCATTCCGATTGACACATTATTGGTGTATATACTACGTTAACCCTTAGGCTTGCAGCTTCTCTCTAACATATAAGCCAAATGTTATAACTAAGCATGTCTTTGTAGACTATCAATAGACTTTATAGACTACTATAGACTATCAATGACTAGGCGCCACTATAAATGTTGAAGAGCTAAGTGTAGAAATCCCCATATTATGTATGATGTTTAAAGTTCATTGGTCCACTCTAAACCCAATCAACCACCCAAATCTAACAGTATTGCATACTTTTGGGGATTTGGTCACAGTTTCTTTAAATCAGACTTCTGGCCAGTCACACAACCTTAATCCATCCGCCCATCTAATCGTTGATTAAGCTGATTATTTTGGGAAAAGATTAATAAAAACCTTCAGTTCGGCAAAACCCAGGGCACGTGGCTGCAGAAGCCGATTTATTTACAAAACGTGGGATGATGACATAATGCATTTAGAGCCCTGCCAGAACAGCATCGATCCAGGGCCTCAGGTACGCCACATTGGCGTAGACGCCGGGGTAATTGGCCAGTGCACAACTGTTGCCCCAGGACACGACTCCATGGAGCTCGTCGCGCACCACCAGCGGTCCTCCGGAATCTCCCTGGCAGGCATCCGCACCGCCGACTCCCCGCTTGCCGGCACACAACATGGCCGATGTGATGCGGTAGGTCTCATCGCCGAAGTTCTCGTAGTCCTGGTCGCACAACTCGTTGCTCACAATCGGAACATCTACGGCGAGAAGTTGGTTCGAGGAGGAGCCGCCGGGAGAAGTGGTTCCCCATCCGCTGATCTTGCTGATCGTTCCCTCAAGTGGTTGCTCCGAGGCCAGCTTGATGGCCTTGATGGTGAAGTTGTTGAGGGGCAATGGGGGATCCACGAATAGAATGGCGATATCGTTGTTGTAGGCAGCTCCCGAGTAGTACTCCTCGTGCATAACGATCTGCTTGACATTGGTGATGACGCCATCGGAGCCTGTTTGGAAGTTGGTCCCGGCCACCACCTTGAATTGACTAGCCACCGTGCCGATGATGCAGTGCGCCGCTGTCACTATTGTAGTTTCATTGTAAATGGATCCTCCGCATCGGTGGCGATAGGGATTCTCCGGCGTGGTGATGCCCTTGTAGCGCAGGGAAATCTGGTACGGAACCTGCGCTATGTCCGTCACGTAGCCACCCACAATGCGACCTCCCGGAACGCTCTTCTCATCCAGATCATCCAGATCCTCCAGAAGGGGAAGGCCTTGGCTCAAGGCCACCACGCCGACGAGAAAGGCCAAGAGGCAGACCAGCCAAGAGCTCGACATGTTTACAAAGGCGAGGAGAATAGGGAACTGAAGGCCCAAACTTTTTGGCCGTCGTTTCCATAGCTTATCTAACGGTCGATTCGAATATAGAAATCATAAATTTTATAATGGATATGCGTGGTCATTCGTTACTACAGCGATTAGGATTTATAGGCTCCTATAACAGTGGCTAACATAGTTGGGATTGCTTTGAATCATTTTTCATTTTAAATTGATTCTAATTAAGTGATAATATTTCTAATAAATTTATTTTTGGATTGGATTTGGCTCCAATTATTTTTGGTGAATTTCCTTAAGTGAAATATATTATATGTTGAAATGTTGAATTTCGGTTTTAAAATATTTACGTGATTCGCTAAAAACTGAACTGTGGACCTAATAGTCAGTATTACCAATAAAGAGTTTACTACCGAACGTATATATGCTTCGATAGCTGCAGTTTTTTAATCGGGTATATAAGCTGTCTGAACTATAAAGACGTGTTTCGTTTGTAGTACGTTATTTTATTGGACATTTGATATAATCGGTGATAATAGGTGTACACCCTCTTTTATACATAAGCTGCTCGCTGTTGGGCTATCCAGTCCTTAAAGTAGGCCACATTCGCGTAAACGCCAGGATAACTTGGCTGGGCGCATCCTTCCCCCCAGGAAACAATGCCGGCCAGCTTGTTAGCAACCACCAGAGGTCCTCCGGAATCTCCCTGGCAGGCATCCTTTCCGCCCTCCGATAGCCCGGCGCAGAGCATTCCCTCGCTGATTGGTCGCCAGTAGTAGGCTTCCTGGCACTTTTCGGAGTCGACAACTGGTACCTTGACCTGCTGCAGCTGATCGGAGGGCAGGCCATTCTCCTTGGTGTAGCCCCATCCACTGACTGTGGCCTGGACTCCCACGGCTGGTTGCTCCGAGGCGACTTCAATGGCTTCCATGGTGCTAAAGCTGGCCAAAGGCAGGGGAGGGTCCACAATCACCAGGGCAATGTCGTTATCCGTAGTGGAGGCGTTGTACAACTCGTGGGGAATCAATTTGGAAACGCGCACCACCACGCCATTCATCCCACCACGGCTATCATCTCCTGCCACCACCAGGAAGTTCTCCGCCTCGCGGTTGTAGACACAATGTGCTGCGGTTGCTATTGTCACCGCGTCCAGGATGCTTCCACCGCAGGTTTGGGCGTAGGAGCTACTCGAAGAACTGCGCCTGCGCAGCTGCACCACATATTTGGTGTAGTAACTGGAGGTATCTGCACCACCAACTATGCGGCCATCTGGTTGCGCCGATACTGCACCAATTCCCAGAAGAAACAGCAGCGCGGGGATCCGCAATATGACTTTGTTCATTTTGTGGTTCGGAGAGTGACTAAATCGGCTCTTTTACTTTGCTCGAAATCAACGAAAAGCTTTGGCTCGTATCGCAAATTGGTCAATAAACCGCTTCTATTTTAACACCGATAAGATGACCATCCGAGAGCGGTAGCTGTTCTCCGAAACCATGGCTGACTAAGAATAAAGCCAGTCAATTAGCCTTAGTCCAGAAGTATCAAATACTGATCAAATATTTAATTGCCACTTAAAGCAATTAAAAGCTTAGATTGGGGAATCAAATGTATATCAAACTGTTTCCTTGTTCGAGCAATGAAAAGGAATACTGCAATATGGCATGGCTGATTAAAATATAAATAAGTACTATAATCATGTATAAGGATATTTTTACTGGTACACATAGATTTGGCTAAGAAAGAAAGACCCTCACCGAACTTGCCACAAATATGTACGTTAATGACTCATAAATGTATCATCCATACGAAACTTAATAACAATTTAATGGGCCTGGAAGCTTTTTGGTTTTGAATCGCTACATAATCCCCGAAAGTATGCCTGCAAAGCGGTACAGTATATAGGATATATATATAGGATATATCTACAAAGTTTCGGTTGCATTCACGATCCACTTTCGCAAAGCGGCCACATCGGAGTAGACACCGGGTAGCAGGTTCGAGGCACAGGCATATCCCCAGGACACGATTCCCACCAGAGTGTTACCGACCGCCAGAGGGCCACCGGAATCTCCCTGGCAGGCGTCCTTTTTCTTCTCATAGGCACACACCATGCTGTCGTAGATGATCTCGCCGTACTTGTACTCATCCGAGGCGCAGGTCTTCCAGTCCACAATGTTGACGGAGACCTCCTGGAGCGTCTTGGGCAGGGTCATGCACCAGAAGTAGCACGTGGAACCCCAGCCGGTGACCACAGCGGTGGTGCCAGTGGGCGGAGTTTCCGTGGCCAGTTCGATGTATCGAATGTCTTCGGTTTCCTTCACCTTTTCGGCCAGCTTCAGTATGCCCACGTCGTACTCCATGGTCTTCGAGCTGTAGTCCTCATTGTAGGCCAACTCCCGGACAGCAACCACAACTCCACCCTCATTGTAGAGCGTGGAACCGAGACGCACGAACACCTTGGAGATCTTCCTTCCCACCAGACAGTGGGCCGCAGTGACCACCGTATCTTCGTTGATCAAGCTACCACCACAGAAGTGGGAGCCGCTCTTGGTCTGCAGGGAAACCTGGTAGGGATACGCTCTGATTGTGGTATCCTCGCCGCCCACAATGCGACCTTCGCGCGCGAAGGGATCAGCATTGGAGACCCCAACTGTGCCAGCAAAGGCGGAGCCCACAGCGAGGCAAACTAGAAGAACCACTAATCCCTGCATTCTGGAAAAGCACTGACCAATCAGCGGGCCATTGCTGGCATTTATAACCTTCCATCCAGCGCGAGTACGGTGATGAAGTGGGTGGAATGTTACCTTCGAGTGGCCAGCCGACAGTATCGGTCGATCTTTTGATCCGGGGAATTAGCATACCGAGCACTAGAAGGCAGTAGACTTGTTCCTTATCAATGGGACTTACTATCAATCAAAGAACCAGTCACAACTCGGATGTCGGCACTTCAACGGGTGTTATTCGATATAGATTGCTTGTCCTCATATTTTGACCTTGTCATTCTAGGTGGGTGATTAGAGGAGCTGTTAGCAAGACACGCCTTTATTATATTCCCGTTTAAAAAATTAGCGTTGACCCAAATAAGACATTTATGACTTTTCGATAAAGATTATGAAAGAGATTTGAACTAGAATATATTTTCTCCTATGCCAAATATTCTGACATTCTTTCTTGACGTACAGTAACATAAGATATGGATTTGAGCTCATCGTCATATGACTTTGGTGTTCATGGACAAGTGAGTCTTACGCAAGGCACTCCTTAACCTAATTGAGGTTTGCTGGAAATTTCACCTGAAACGAAATAACTTTTACCACATTTCCGAAGCGAAAAGGGTGATTCCTACGACAGGTAATTCCCAAAAGTAGGCTAGGTCATAACAGAGACAATTTTAAGAGGTCATTAAAAGCACAAATTAACCCAAAAGTCACCAATGCTCCGTCGAGTTGGAAATACCCGTTAAAATAAGGGGTGGCTACATAAACGACCCTCTGCCAATCAAAATTTCTACCTAAAAATGGCAAAAATCAACTTTATTATGGAACTGATAATGGAACTTTTTATAAACAGCATTGTCGGCTACAAATATTGAGATTACCAATTGCGAATTGTTTATTCTTTTGCAATTGTTGTTGCAATTAATTCACTAATATAAAGAAAACAATCCATTTCAACCATCTATTCACACGGCCCAGTATTTCACCAGTCACGGTTCACAAAGACGTTAAACTTCGAGAGTCCAAATCTGTGCAATCTTATCTATTTCATTTTTGCGGCTAATTAATCTTGCCACAGCTGTCCAGACCATCACTCAACTTATCAATGGAAGATGAATTGGAACCCTAGCCACGCGATGCACTCGAAGTTGATTAGATTGGTCCTGGACAAATGTTTACCCTTAGCCACTCGAGCCCATTGAAATCGCTGGAAATCACAGAAGGTGCGTTGAATTATCGTACTATATGTGAATACCCGTGAACCCTACAACAGATAAGACCTGTGACGTGGGCAGCCTCGAGAACTACTTCCCTATTGGTAATTCAATAATACGTAATTTGTAATAAGGGGTACGTGTAATACCTTAACGACCACTTAAGTTCTGCTACTTTTTTTAGATTTAAAGTACCCAGACCAAATACAAATCATCTTCTTATGTTCTGAATGCCAAATATTTATTGATGGAATCTGTCACATCCTTTTGACTCAACCTACAGGTTATCCGCTTAGATGCTGTTAGCAGTGCTGACCACCCAGGAGCGGAGGACAGCCACATCGGCGTAGACACCGGGGTAGTTGGAGTAAGCGCATCCGTATCCCCAGGAGACAACACCGACGAGGACTCCGCCGGAGACCAGTGGGCCACCGGAGTCACCCTGGCAGGCATCCTTGCCGCTGGCAGCAGCGCAGATCATGGTGCTGCGGATCTGGCTACCGTATCCGTAGGTGGAGGAAGCACACTGGCTCTGGCTGAGGATGTTCACGTTCACGTACTGAAGCTGGGAGGGGATGGAGCTGGATCCGGACGACTGGGTGCCCCAACCGGAAACAGCGGCAGAGGCTCCGTTGGCTGGGTTGTAGGTGGCCAGGCCAATAGCCTTGATGCTTGAGCTGAAGCTCAGGGACGAGCTAAGTCGGATGACAGCGATGTCATTGACCATGGTGTTGGCGTTGTATCCCTCGTGGTTCTTGAAGGCAGCCACCTTGGAGACGACTCCACCAGAGCTCCAGTAGCTAGACCCAGCACGCACCTGCAGGACGGAAGCGGACACGGACTGCAGGCAGTGAGCGGCGGTCACAATGATGTTGGCGGAGTAGATGGATCCACCGCAGGAGTGGCTTCCACTGCGCTGCAGGGAGATCTGCCAGGGGAAGCTGCTGATGGTGGTAGCAGCTCCGCCGACAATGCGGCCATCCAGCTGGGGCAGGAGACCCTCGGGGACGGTGCCTCCCAGGGCGCAGACCACGGCGGACAAGAGGATCACGATCTTCAGCATGATGGGTGTTGCTAGCAAGTGCTGGGTTACATGCCGCCCGTCCAACCTTATATACAGCCCGCGCTACAGGTCTTATCTAGCCGCAAGTTCGAGGGCTTACACCTGCGACGCAATTGGGCCCGAATAGAGAAACAGATACCAATGGTGATTCAATTGCGATTTATTTCAAGTGTTTGTCTGGCTTTACACCTCCTCGGCGGTCCTCTCGATCCATTCGTGGAAGTGGGCAACATCGGCGTAGACACCGGGATACCTCACATCACCGCATCCATAGCCCCAGGACACAACACCAACAAGGCGGTCCCCGGAGACTAGAGGGCCACCGGAGTCACCCTGGCAGGCGTCCTTGTGGGGGGCGTAGGCGCAGAGCATGGTGTCCTTGATCTTCTTTCCGTAACCGAACTCATCGGAGCGGCAACGCGACACATCGACGATCTCCAGATTAACGGCCAGCAGATGGTCGGGAATGGTGCTGCCACCGGACTCGGTGGTGCCCCAGCCGGAAACGACGGCGGTGGCGCCCTCACGAGGGTTGGAGTCGGCAATACGGATCGCGCGGATGCTGGAGCGGAAGCTCAGATCGGACTCGATGCGAATGATGGCAATGTCGTTAACCATGGTGCGGGCGTTGTAGCCCTCGTGGTTACGGAAGGCGCGAACGGAGTGGACACTGCCGCCGGAGCGCCAGTAGGTGCTGCCCACACGAATCTTCAGGTCCTTGGCCTCAATCGACTGCAGGCAGTGAGCGGCGGTGATCACAATGTCGTGGGAGTAGATCGATCCGCCGCAGAAGTGGGATCCAGCGCGCTGCAAGGACACCTGGTAGGGATGGGCGTCGATGCTGGTCTCATACCCACCAACGATACGACCATCCAACTGAGGCAGAAGGCCATCGGGGATGGTGCCTGCCAAGGCGCAGGCCAAAACGGAAAGTAGTACCACAGTTTTCAGCATTTTAATCGGTTGTATACTGATTCCCGGATCAAAACTCCTTTTATACAGTCCCCGCAGAAAATATCTCTACTTGATGGACAGCTACATCTATAGCATAACTGTTGCGTCATTTAAAACGTCGATAGAGGCGGTGATATTTAGAAGTAATCAGCTTATCAGACGACGACCACTCCACGTCGTTATCCACCTTAACCATCTCACTTGTCCATTGATTAAACGTCCCCCAAGATAGTGACCCCTATAAAAGCACACTTTTCGATTCGAGGAGTATTCATTCAATCGCACCATGCTGAAGTTCCTGATCCTGTTGTCGGCCGTAGCCTGCGCCCTGGGAGGCACCATCCCCGAGGGACTCCTGCCCCAGTTGGATGGCCGCATTGTCGGCGGATCTGCTACCACCATCAGCAGCTTCCCCTGGCAGATCTCCCTCCAGCGCAGTGGAAGCCACTCCTGCGGTGGATCCATCTACTCCTCCAAGGTGATCGTGACTGCCGCTCACTGTCTGCAGTCCGTGTCCGCCTCCTCCCTGAAGATCCGCGCCGGATCCAGCTACTGGAGCTCTGGTGGCGTATCCGTCAGTGTTGCCTCTTTCAAGAACCACGAGGGTTACAATGCCAACACCATGGTCAACGACATCGCTGTGATCCATCTGAGCTCCGCTCTGAGCTTCAGCTCCACCATCAAGGCCATCTCTCTGGCTAGCTCCAACCCCGCCAACGGCGCTGCTGCCTCCGTCTCCGGATGGGGAACCGAGACCTCTGGCTCCAGCTCCATTCCTTCTCAGCTGCGTTACGTCAACGTGAACATCGTAAGCCAGAGCAATTGTGCTTCCTCCACCTACGGATACGGTAGCCAGATCCGCAGCGGCATGATCTGCGCTGCTGCCAGCGGCAAGGACTCGTGCCAGGGTGACTCCGGTGGCCCACTGGTCTCCGGTGGAGTCCTCGTCGGTGTTGTCTCCTGGGGATACGGATGTGCTGCCAGCAACTACCCCGGTGTCTACGCCGATGTGGCTGCCCTCCGCTCCTGGGTGATCAACAACTCCTAAGCATTTTGCGAAATAAATCATATATGCACAGTTCATGATGGTCTCCAGTTTTTTCAAATAATGCCCATTGCACACTGGTTTTTTTTGGCAGAAAGTCAAAAAAAAATGTTAACAGAATAATACAATTTATGGTTTTTTTATATTAAGGATAGTCTAATTAGATAAAAAAAAGTGGATTTTTACTTTTATATGCAACACAGGCTTATCGCCAACCTCTCAAAGATAGCTAATTGTCGATTACATGCGTAAGACAAAATTGGTGGCAAATCATTTTGCAACATCGGGGGTTTATATTTCCTCAGAGAATTAAAAAAGTTTAAAGTGTAGTTCACTAAAATATTTGTGTATGTTATATGTTTTTGTGTAGTTTTATCGTGTTTTGTTTATGTGCCGTTTTTACAGTCAAATATAACTTTTGTATGGCAAACCACTTCAAAAGAATTTTAACAAGTTATCAATTAACATGTGTATAATATTATACAACTAGTTTCACGCTTCTTTTGGTTCCTTTTTGAAAAAATTACGATTTTGTAGTTGAATATTTGTTTGGGAATGCAGAGCTGCAAGACATTTGGAGCAACAATAGTCGCTCTGAGGATGCAGTTAGGCAGCATATATTTAAAACAATTGGTCGGAATAATTTAAATGAATGTTGTATTTCATTGGTAAATACTTAAATATAGATAACAAATCTTTTTCTTTGGTAAGGTAAATATTTTTATGGCATATCGGCACGATCGTGTATATGGCAGCTATATGAAAAAGTTGACCAAATCAATGGAAACTTTGTGGGTCATCTTGGGGGAAGTAAAGAGTAACACAAACCAAATTTGAAGATAGGTCAACATTTCGAATTTCTGCCAAAAAAAAAGGCAAAAAACCACTGGCATTGTTAGAAAATACGACACAGGGCTCAAATTATTAGCTCATAAATATTCCTACGACAATGGCTATAAGATATAGTGAGCATAAGCATAATGACTATAAGATAGTTTTACAAGCAGTAAAGGGAATGCTTTCAGGATTACTGCTGATAACTTTCTGATGAATCGCCAGTTCCGAAAAGTAGAGGGATTTTGGTAAGTTATACCAACCCATTTAATCTTCAAGAAAACCATAAGGGTTAATGGCGTATTGCGAATTAGAATCGGCTAGGCATTGTTAAGAAACATTTGCATTTTGAACTACAACTTTATAGCATTATTATTACTTGAGATCCCTACGTTAGGCGGATAGGAAAATCTTGATCCTGATCAAGCATTTATGTATTCTAGCATTTATCCATACTAAATACATATTACATATTATATATATGTGAGCTGAATTATTATGCTCAACTCGATTTAGTATTATAATATATTGTTGGAAATGTATTCGGCTATTTCTGCTTTCTTAACTTTTTCTGCTTCGGCGTCACTTTCCTGTCTCTGCTGATTCCTCCTTCTCCTGATATATCGCTCCCTCTTGCTTCCACGCTGCCACCCTTTTTCTCCCCCAATGTCATAGCGCGTCATGTACTCTTCAGCTGCTGCTGTAATGTTAATGTTAAACTGCTTGATCCTCTGCTGATATTCTGCTGTTTTTTCTGCTGGTATTCTGCTGCTTTTTCTGCTGGTATTCTGCTGCTTTTTTGCTACCTTTCTGCTGCCTTTCTGCTGACGCTCCGCTGCTTCACCATCTTACATTTCCACGAATCTAGATTACCCTTTTACTTTAAGAGTGAGTTCGGTCAGCACAACAATATGCCTAAAGATTTTGTGAATTACAGGGCAAAGTAGTTGATCGTTCCAGTCCAGTAAAGTTCCCACTTTACCTGCACACTTGACCTGCAAATTTGTCAACTATTTCCCTCAACAAGTTAATTCTAATGTTTATTAAATGATTTATTATAATTTTAAGGTGGCACGAAATGCTTGCGGAAATTCTTGAAAACAGTTCCCTAAGGAAATGCTTTGAATTGTTTTAAAATGATAAACACATTTATTAGAGGGCCTTAATTGGTTCCTTACTCCACCTTCTTTGTATTTGGTCTCGTTCAGGAGGTAAGATTATATTTCTAGAAGTTTTTTAGATTCTTTTCTAGATTAGACACATGAAAGTTGAAACAGTAATACATCACAACCGTAATGAAAGCCAAAATTAGTTATATCCAAACTCAAATTTATTCCGCGAAGTTCTTAAGCATTGATCTCGACCCAGGTGCGAAGGACAGCAACATCCTTGCCGCTGGCAGCAGCTCAGAACATGGAGTTGAGGATCTCGCTACCGTATCCGTGGATGGAGGACGCACACTGGCTCTGGCCGAGGATGTGCACGTTCACGTACTGAAGCTGGGAGGCGATGGAGCTGGATCCGGACGACTGGGTTCCCTACAAAAGATAAGACCTGTGACGTGGCAGCATCGAGAACTATTTCCCTATTGGTAATTCAAAACTACGAAATTTTTAATAGGGGGTTCGTCAAATACTTTAATAAACACTTAACTTTTGCTACATTTTGTTTAAGATTTAACCACCAACAAGTATATACAAAAACGCGCTGTACCTTTTGTAAACCCCCTTATGTTTCAGTACCCAGACCAAATACAAATCATCTACTTATGTTCGGAATGGAAAATATTTATTGATGGAATTTGTCACATCCTTTTGACTCAACCTACAGGTTAGCCGCTTAGATGCTGTTAGCAGCGCTGACCACCCAGGAGCGGAGGACAGCCACATCGGCGTAGACACCGGGGTAGTTGGAGTAAGCGCATCCGTATCCCCAGGAGACAACACCGACGAGGACTCCGCCGGAAACCAGTGGGCCACCGGAGTCACCCTGGCAGGCATCCTTGCCGCTGGCAGCAGCGCAGATCATGGTGCTGCTGATCTGGCTACCGTATCCGTAGGTGGAGGAAGCACACTGGCTCTGGCTGAGGATGTTCACGTTCACGTACTGAAGCTGGGAGGGGATGGAGCTGGATCCGGACGACTGGGTGCCCCAACCGGAAACAGCGGCAGAGGCTCCGTTGGCTGGGTTGTAGGTGGCCAGGCCAATAGCCTTGATGCTTGAGCTGAAGCTCAGGGACGAGCTAAGTCGGATGACAGCGATGTCATTGACCATGGTGTTGGCGTTGTATCCCTCGTGGTTCTTGAAGGCGGCCACCTTGGAGACGACTCCACCGGAGCTCCAGTAGCTAGACCCAGCACGCACCTGCAGGACGGAAGCGGACACGGACTGCAGGCAGTGAGCGGCGGTCACAATGATGTTGGCAGAGTAGATGGATCCACCGCAGGAGTGGCTTCCACTGCGCTGCAGGGAGATCTGCCAGGGGAAGCTGCTGATGGTGGTAGCAGATCCGCCGACAATGCGGCCATCCAACTGGGGCAGGAGACCCTCGGGGATGGTGCCTCCCAGGGCGCAGGCTACTGCAGACAACAAGATCACGAACTTCAGCATGGTGCGAATCCAATGAGTTTACTCTGAGCTGGACACCCCTTTTATACAGGGTTTTTATCTCTTTGCGGCGCTCTAATCAGGAATTTCAATTATTTTTATCATTTGCTTGTCAGGGAAATCCAAAATAATTTTAATATGTGTGACCGAAAGATAGATTTCGCGAATAAGAAGTGTATTTCTATACGTAAAATTATTTACAAAGTCCACCGCACTATGTAGTTAAAAAGAGATAAGGTTTTATTATCAAGCGCAATGCACTTTCTTAAGAAGTTAAGGCTAATGATACTTAAAGTTTTGATACAGTGGGCGTGGCAACATGAATCGACAAACTTGCGCTGCGTCTATGTCTCTGGAGTCTGTATGCTTAATATGAACTTTCTAGCTTTTGTAGTTCCTGAGATCTCGACGCTCATACGGACGGACAGACAGACGGACAGACAGACAGACGGACAGACGGACGGACAGACGGATATGGCCAGATCGACTCGGCTATTGATCCTGATCGAGAATATATATACTTTATATGGTCGGAAACACTTCCTCTGCCTGTTACATACTATTCAGCGAATCTAGTATACCCTTTTACTCTACGAGTAACGGGTATAATTATGTAAAGGTGTCAATGTTTTCCCTATTTAAATGGGTCTATGTATTATAAGCAAATTGTTTGAGTGCCAAATGAATAAATTCAAAATGAGCACATATGATATTTTCAAAACAGCAGATCAAAAAGCTGCAATAGAAAACAACAAAAACAAGAGAGAACGCTATAGTCGAGTTCCCCTTCTTTCTGATACCCTTTACGCAGCTAGTGGAAGTGCTAAGGAGAAAATTGAGCGTTGACAATTTTCGGCGGTTTGTGGGCGTTGAAGTAGGCGTGGCAAAAAGATATTTGGCAAATCGAGAGAAAATTTGCAAGGCTAACAAAGATGTGAAAAAATATCAAAACATTTTTCCAAACTTTGGGAACGGCAGTTTTGGGCGGTTTGTGAGCGTTAGAGTGGGCGTGGCAGCATGGGTCTAAGAACTTGCGGAGTCTGCATGCTGAATCTCAACTTTCTAGCTTTTATAGTTCCTGAGATCTCGACGTTCATACGGACGGACAGACGGACATGGCCAGATCGACTCGGCTATTGATCCTGATCATGAATATATATTCTTTATATGGTCGCAAACGCTTCCTTCTGCCTGTTACATACTTTTCAACGAATCTAGTATACCCCTTTAACTCTAGGAACAACGGGTATAATTAACAAGTACTTTACAAATCTAATATAATAAATAGAACCCAAATTATTTAGAAAGGTGATATGGAAGTAGTAGCTAGAATTTTGTTGCATATTTATTTCCTTTTGTGATAAAGTGCCGCGCGACTTTCGAATTATGGAATATCATTCGGGCACTTCAACGATTTTTTTTAGGTTTTCCTGACACGCAGATAATAAAAAATAATTGAAAGTTGTGATTACAGTGCCGCGAACTGAGTGGAACCTCCTATAAAAGGGGTGTCCAGCTCAGAGTAAACTCATTGGATTCGCACCATGCTGAAGTTCGTGATCTTGTTGTCTGCAGTAGCCTGCGCCCTGGGAGGCACCATCCCCGAGGGTCTCCTGCCCCAGTTGGATGGCCGCATTGTCGGCGGATCTGCTACCACCATCAGCAGCTTCCCCTGGCAGATCTCCCTGCAGCGCAGTGGAAGCCACTCCTGCGGTGGATCCATCTACTCCTCCAAGGTGATCGTGACTGCCGCTCACTGCCTGCAGTCCGTGTCCACTTCCGTCCTGCAGGTCCGTGCTGGATCCAGCTACTGGAGCTCCGGTGGTGTTACCGTATCTGTGTCCGCCTTCAAGAACCATGAAGGTTACAACGCCAACACCATGGTCAACGACATTGCCATCATCAAGCTCAGCAGTGCCCTGAGCTTCAGCTCCACCATCAAGGCCATCTCTCTGGCTAGCTCCAACCCCGCCAACGGCGCTGCTGCCTCCGTCTCCGGATGGGGAACCGAGACCTCTGGCTCCAGCTCCATTCCTTCTCAGCTGCGTTACGTCGAGGTGAAAATCGTCAGCCGGTCCGAGTGTTCTTCCTCCACCTACGGATACGGTAGCCAGATCCGCAGCACCATGATCTGCGCTGCTTCCAGCGGCAAGGATGCCTGCCAGGGTGACTCCGGTGGCCCACTGGTCTCCGGCGGAGTCCTCGTCGGTGTTGTCTCCTGGGGATACGGATGCGCTTACTCCAACTACCCCGGTGTCTACGCCGATGTGGCTGTCCTCCGCTCCTGGGTGGTCAGCGCTGCTAACAGCATCTAAGCGGCTAACCTGTAGGTTGAGTCAAAAGGATGTGACAAATTCCATCAATAAATATTTTCCATTCCGAACATAAGTAGATGATTTGTATTTGGTCTGGGTACTGAAACATAAGGGGGTTTACAAAAGGTACAGCGCGTTTTTGTATATACTTGTTGGTGGTTAAATCTTAAACAAAATGTAGCAAAAGTTAAGTGTTCATTAAAGTATTTGACGTACCCCTTATTAAAAATGTCGTATTTTTGAATTACCAATAGGGAAATAGTTCTCGATGCTGCCACGTCACAGGTCTTATCTTTTGTAGGGAACCCAGTCGTCCGGATGGCCCAATAGTCTCCTCGGAGTCCTCGTCGGTGGTGTCTCTTGAGGATACGGATGCGCTTACTCCAACTACCCCGGTGTCTACGCCGATGTGGCTATCCCCCGCACCTAGTTCGAGGCCAATGCCTAAGGACTTCGCGGAATAAAACAAATATACGACTATAATTTTTGTCTTTTAACTTTATTGCGTTGTTAAAAAATTAATCCCGGGCCGCCGAGTTCCATAGTCGGTTCTTGGTCTGGAAGTTGGCCTTGTCGCTTTTGGTCACTGGACGAAGGTGGGCCGCTTCCACTATGTTCCTAATGGCATTTGGCTCATTTGAATTTTCTAAGCTCAGACATAAATGTATGTGTTACTTACTTGAATTCGTCATAGCTCTGGGTGCTATACACAGCCCTGAGTTTGGCATCGTTGCGAAGTTCATAGAGTTCTCCATCACGGATGCACTGCAAGCAAGTTTCCCGCAGACGGACAAGCTCCTCCGCGGTTATCTTCCAGTTCTCCATGTCGGTATTCTGTCGAAAAAGGTCTTTGTTGGATATTCACGACTGCAAATAAATAAATTTGTTTGGCAATAGTTGCCTGGGCAACGTGTTTTCATATCGAACAAGAAAACCGGGTAAGGAATAGAGCTGACCAAACCCAATCGAGGGTATCAGTAATACCAGCGATAAGCCACCAATTAGCCGAAGATTAACTTTTACAGCCCCATTTAGAACCCCGTCATGAAGCGGTTTCGTGGCCAAATACGAGCAGTTTGCACTTGGCTTTCGGAATGGCTGTTTACGGAATAGTGGGTACGGTGCTGGTCCTCTTGCTGCTCGGAGAAGCATCAGATGCGGAGACCACTGGACGAATTGTGGGCGGAAGCGACCAGGTGATTCGTAATGCCCCCTGGCAGGTGTCTATTCAGATCAGTGCGCGCCACGAGTGCGGCGGAGTCATCTACAGCAAGGAGATCATCATCACGGCTGGACACTGTCTACATGAGAAATCCGTGACCCTGATGAAGGTGCGCGTGGGTGCACAGAATCACAACTACGGCGGCACATTGGTTCCTGTGGTGGCGTACAAAGTCCACGAGCAGTTCGATTCCCGATTCCTGCACTACGACATTGCCGTGCTCCGCATGTCCACTCCCCTGACCTTTGGCCTCTCCACCAGAGCCATCAATTTAGCCAGCAAGAGTCCATCGGGTGGAACGACAGTCACTGTCACGGGTTGGGGTCACACCGATAACGGAGCCCTCTCCGATACCCTGCAGAAGGCCCAGCTGCAGATCATCGATCGCGGGGAGTGTGCCTCGCAAAAGTTTGGCTACGGTGCGGACTTTGTAGGCGCAGAAACAATATGTGCCGCCAGCACTGATGCAGATGCCTGTACAGGAGACTCTGGAGGTCCTTTGGTGGCCAGTAGCCAGCTGGTGGGAATTGTATCCTGGGGCTACCGGTGTGCGGACGACAACTACCCCGGTGTCTATGCCGATGTGGCCATTTTGCGACCTTGGATAGTCAAGGCCGCCAATGCCATATGAATAGATTCTGCAAAATAAAGACCATGTTTAAAAATTTGGAATAGCAATATATTTATTATTCGCCCCCCAGGTGGAATCGAACCACTTCGACGCTAATCGACTACGGATTTGAAGTCCGCACCCCGGACCACCGAAGCTCAGTGGGGCATTGAGCATGCTGCAATTTCCCTACTTATATGCACGTTGGGCTGAATAAGCACTTGGGAATTTTAAGAGCACGTGTAGGCAGTTTCCAGTAGATCTGAGGGCAATAAAGATAACATCGGACAAAGCAGTAAGTTTGGGCACAGGAAGAGCGAATATCATGTACATATACATGTACATGTCTTCCGTGTCAATGTCTTTCGTTTTCCATGCTTACAAGGAACACCATTAGATACCTGAAGGTAGCTTAGCTCATTAAAAACCTTTTCGAAACGAAAGTCTTGAAATCTATAAAAGGGATACAGTTTATTACAAAATATTAACTCAGAAAAACAGCATTTTTAATTTATGGAATGCAGTGGCATATAAAGGCGTATAACATATAAAGTAAATTTCGCATTCACAGGCGACTTCAATACCGTTAAGAGGACTTATAGAATTTCAACATAAGATCAAAGAGATTAGATAATGATAATAGTTTATCGGCCGGAGTCCGCATCACTTGCGTGGCTGCTGGATGTGGATCTGGGGCTTCTGCTGCACTGCAGCCGGTGGCTTGGGCGAATGAGCCACCTGGGCGGAGGCGGGCGTAAAGTCCGTGTTGCCCTTGACGGGGGCACCGCTCACTGAGCCGGAGTTCACGGCAATGGGTTGCTTTGGATAAAGGGTAGAATAAGTGCAAATCGAATATTACATATTTAAGACAAGAACTCACTGTCAGTCCAGTGCAATCCTCTGCATCCTTGGGCGCACGTTCTGCCGTGGGCGCTTTGTGCTGCACAATTCGCATGCCACCAGCCTTCACTACAATTTTAACAAAATATATATTAATATACATATATATATATATATCGAATTATAAATAGCGCTGATTGTGCTTCACTTTTTCATTCTTTTAAGCCAGTAGAGTAGCTTTCTAAAAGTTCGACCACCTACCTACTAGTCGTCCGATATTGACAATTTTATTCGAAATATTAACATTGGTATACGAAGATTACAGGACAGTCATTTTTATGAACTTCTTATTTGAAGTTTTTTTTTGTTTAAATTCGATTAGGCGTTATAAGCCTCTTAAAAATAAAATGCCTTTTTTAGTTAACGGTATTATTTGAATTGCATCTGACGTCAGCATAAATACAATGACACATACAGCCATGCAATCTTTAAAAGCTGTGCCTTTGTAGGCGTAGGTGTGCGTGTGTGTGCTTGTTTGTTTACTTATCAGCTTTGGTCGAAACAGGTTAAGATACTGATAAGGGTGCCGATATTCTGGCAATTGATTGGATTGGGTGCCTTATTAATTGCCAGCAAGGCAGTTTTTTCATATAAGATTATATTGCTGCCAAAAAAAACAAAAGCTCGCCTGCACCCACACACACCAATGCAAGTGCACTTACATGCAGGTGGGTGTCCGGCCACAAGATTTGGTTGTTCATCCGCCATTTTCTCTTGTTTAGTAAGCTGAGGGTCGGAAAAGGTAAATAAATAACCGGCTTGTGCATAGTTTACGACAATTCGAGGTCTTACCGCTTTCCTGGTTGTAAATAAATGCGCGGCACCGCTGTGTTTTGCTTTTGCGTTCTAATTGTGACACGTCTGACTGTTGCCTATCGAATTTTTAGCCCTTTCTCACTGGATGCGCAGTTACTCATCGGCTGATGCAGCGCGTTCTCACTGCGAACATTTTCAGACTAGTAAAAAATACAGCCAAAATTTATTTCACTTTTCAATATACTTGCGTAACGGCCCTAATAATTGCAAACCAATGACCATTTGTTATATATTTTTTTTATTTTTTCCAAGTCGCTCGCAATTTTTCCCTTCCGCCTCTAAAAATTGGAGCCTGGTTACACCATTTTCACTTCCCCAAGGTATGCTGTCTACTGAAAAAAATATTATTGATAGATCTTAACTAAGGATATTTATTTACTTAACTTAAGCCCATGCGTGGCAAATAATAAAACCTAATGCTACTATAACTATCAATCAGCCTGTGAAATGTTCTGCGCGGCGCTAATCAGAGTGTCGTGAATATCCTTGGCGGACTGTATGTGAACGCGTACAGTGTTTAAGTAGGTGGGATACGGAATGGGACCGGCGTTGTCCGGCATAAAGGTCTCCATACGCATGGGCGTCACCGGACCTGGCAAATAGTGATTGGAGGAGTTCTGCTGCTGGAGGCATTGCATTGCCGTCTTTAAGTGGATTTCGATCTGGTCGCAGCAGGCGTAAAAGTCTTCCAAGTGCTTGTCGAACCGTGGGACGTGGTGCGCACCCGTGTCCCTCTTCAAGTTGTCCGCCAGATTGTTCTGCTGCAGCGTGAAGGCGCTGGACCGAATGGTTAGAAACATGGACTCCCGCAGTGGTCCCAGCAAACTCTTCACCCTGGAGATGTTGTCCAATTTTTCGGCCTGCTGCTGCTGCTGCAGTGGCTGCGGCGGTTGCTGCTGCTGATGCTGCACGGGTCCTGGGGGTCCCGAGGGCGAGGATTGCATTACCTGCATCATCTGTGGCCCAGACATTGGCATCATGTTCATGTTGGGATTCATTTGGCACTCGAAATCGATGGATATTGAGGGAGGAAAATATAAACAGCCGCGAATTGTTTTCTTTTTTCTGCAGAAAAACCCGTTAGGTGATTTCTCATATTTGCGTTTGCTAACTCATGCGGAATATCGGATATAATATACTTATAACTAAAAATCGCTAAAGAATTTAAACGTTATACTGTAAAAATAATAAAATCTCGAAAAACCTAATTTAGCACAAAAAGGACTACCCAATATGGTTACGGATTATTCCATATATATACATTTCAGCTGTAGCATTACTTACCACAAACAAGTTTTAACCGCAATCTTTGTTGAAACTCAAAGTTGGTTATTATTGAAAATGTTCATATTCTTAATAACCTTTTTTGACAGCTTGTATTAATCGACTGTTCAGAACTTTTAGCTTAATTAGTGTATGCATATGACAAAAATACGATCGGCAATCTTTCATGTTAGCATTGTACGAAAATATAGAATCAAAGATGGATATAATATATCCCAACTAATTTTGTAGATTAATAGTTTATAATTTGTGAAAAAATAATAAATATTTTTATTTTTGAAATTTCCTTTTGATATGAAAAAAATAGTATCTTCGTTTTGCTATAAAAAAGATATTCGGGCTGCTCAATGGCCGGCGTCAATAACCGATAACGATAAATTGCGACCTGCAACTCGGACAATCAGCAACAGCTGAGGCGCTTAAAACACATTTTTCTATTAGAATTTTTGGCGCAAGGCGCGTTGCTAAAGTAACAGGAACAGACAAATAACATGACTAGGTGAGTGGGTATCTTTAACGGCCATTTGCAGGATAGTAACTGTAGGATATTCCCCGGAATCATAACCTAAAAGTGGCGCTTGGTTCGGAAAAGCTAACCCATCTCCCAAATCTTTCCCGCTTGCAGGAGCAGCATCGAACTGGGCGATGTGACGCCCCACAACATCAAGCAGCTGAAGAAGCTTAACACTGTGGTTTTCCCGGTCTCCTACAACGACAAGTTCTACGTGGATGTCCTGGAGGCCGGCGAACTGGCCAAATTGGCCTACTACAACGACATTGTGGTGGGCGCCGTCTGCTGTCGCATCGACACCACCGAGAACCAGCGGCGCCTGTATATCATGACCCTGGGATGCCTCTCCCCGTACCGCCGACTGGGCATCGGCACAGTCATGTTCGAGCACATCATGAACTTCGCCGAGAAGGACGGAAACTTTGACAGCATTTTTCTGTAAGAAAACTTATCATTTTGACTTGTGCGTTTTCGAAAACCCTGGGGTGCAATGTAGTAGATTTTGTTCGGTTTTAATATCTTTTATCACGAATTAAGTGTGCTTATCTGGCTTATAAAATATTCCTTAGTTCGTTTAATTTTTGAAACAGAAATAATACGAGATATTTGAATTCCTGTCAACGAGAATCAGCTATTTTGGTTATCTCAAGAATATTGTTATCCCCAGCGAACAGGTTTATCTTGAAAATTCTTTAGAGTATGATTATTAAATCTAGTTTAAATTTTAGACATGTGCAAATCAACAACAACGGAGCCATCGAGTTCTACAAGAAGTTTGGTTTCGAGATTGTTGACACCAAGGAGCAATACTACAAGCGCATCGAGCCGGCGGACGCTCATGTACTGCAAAAGGCTCTGCGACGCACTGCACCCAACTCCAACAGCTCCGCCAACAGCACCGCCGCCAACTCAAATTCCCGTAGTAAAGCACGCCAGTTCACATTTGTTTAAAGATGAATTTCAATATGTATAACAAACTGACATGTAGAGGCGGCCAAAACGATGTATTCAATTAGTCCGATCATATCTATGTGTAATCAATAATAATTACCCCTGCGCGGGAATAAATAGCTCTATACGGCTTGGACAGTCGAAATTTACATTACTTGGGCCATGCAGCGCGACGATGGCTTTGTCTACTGTTACGGAAATTTGTACAGCCTCCTGCTCTACTGGGGATTGACTACAATCCGGGTTAGGAGTCCTGGTCGTGGAGGAGCGGTCTCAAACAAGTGGACTGTGTGCTATGCCCAGTTCGCGCGCTTCTTTATGATTGTCTGCTTTATGGCAAGCGTGATGACAAAGCTCAGGGATCCCGAGATGTCCGCTGTCATGTTTGGACACCTCAGCCCGTTGGTGAAGGCGATATTCACCTGGGAGTGCCTCAGCTGCTCAATCACCTACATAGAGTACTGCCTTTCGCTGGACTTTCAGAGGAAGAGACACATGCAACTCCTAGCTAAAATGCAAGACTTTGATCAGTCTATTTTAATGGTGTTTCCTCACGTACAGTGGAACTATCAACGCGCACGACTTAAATATTGGTATGGCACTATGATTGTCGGGTTTTGCTTTCTCGCCTTTTCCATCTCACTGATCTTTGATACGACGCGTTGCACCTGCGGCATACCGTCCACCGTGCTGATGGCCTTCACCTACTCCCTGCTGACCAGTTCCGTAGGATTGCTGGGTTTCGTGCACATAGGTATTATGGACTTTCTGAGGGTTCGTTTGCGTCTGGTGCAGCAGCTGCTTCACCAACTTTACCAAGCGGATGAAAGTGCAGAGGTCCACGAAAGGATTGTTTATCTTTTCGGCATGTCCAAACACTGTTCGTTTCTGCTGGCGGAGCTAAATGGAGTTTTTGGATTCGCCGCAGCAGCTGGTATCTTCTACGATTTCACTATCATGACCTGCTTCGTCTATGTCATCTGCCAGAAGCTGCTGGGAAGAGAGCCCTGGGACCTCGAGTACGCCTGCATGTTGCTGCACGTGGCCATGCACACCTACAAAGTGGTCGTCACTGGCACCTATGGGTATTTACTTCAGCGAGAGGTGGGTGACCTGTTACCTTAAGCATTCGCGTCAATAGATATATAGCCTCCTGTTTATCACTAGAAACGCAATTGTATGCATTTGTTAAGCCAATACTCGCAACACTTCTCCTACCAGGATGTGGCACGCCGGCAGACGGAGGACTTTCAGCATTGGCGCATGCACAATCGGCAGGGGGCAATGGTGGGCAGCACGACATTACTCAATACTTCTACCATCTACGTGGTGGGTGATACCTTGACCACCGGACAACGGTGCTCTTCTGATCCTTTACCTATTCTGGCAGGTGTACAACGGAATGGCCAACTATGTGATTATCCTGGTGCAGCTGCTATTTCAACAACAGCAAATCAAGGATCGCCAGTTGACATCGGGCAAAGATGTGGATATTGTGGGCCCAATGGGACCCATTACTCACATGGATTGAATAATTGTTGCATTTGCTTTGAAGTTAATATAACAAAAATACAGATATTGTCCATTAATCCGTTGGAATACAACAGTTTGTTTAATTACTTCATTATAGTTTTAGTCCCAAATAAAAACAGAAAGTGTTCATCGACAAATTTCAATCCGAATCATCATCATCACCAAAAAAGTGCCAGCTGCACCGTTCGTAAGATAGATTGTATTGACCAGGATAGGTTTTAAGTGTGGAGTAAGCACTGTCCAGAGCATCCCTATAAGCGAGGAGCTGATTTGGGTTGAAGTCTGTGAGTAGATTCAGATCACAATTAAGGTAGTACGGAAGGTGTTCGTCCTCAAAGGCATCGAGCAGATCGTGGAGTAACTGAAAAATAAAAAAAAATGTTTTATTTTTTTTAATTAAATAAAGTTTACATACAGACACCGATAGATCCAAATACTAACACTTTTTCTGCTAATCAGAAAATACAACTTTTAAAATACGTAATTTAGTTTTAGGTACTGACCAGGGCATCAAAATGTTTGATTAATATAATACCCTAGTCTGGCCGTATTAGAAGTATTAATACTTATGGTTATATGTAGTATTACGTACATCTAGAAAGACATACTCCAAAGAAGAGTCTTCGAAATTGTCCTCCTCTATTAGAGCGTTGGCCAATGAAACCAAGTGATATTTGCGAATCTTTGGCAGGTTCTTGGCTTCGCACATAGCCTTCAGCAACATTACGGCGTCTCGGATCTTCTTGCCGCCCTTTTTGAAATAGAATATCTCAGAACCAGCGTGAACCCTCAAAAAGGTGCATTTGCTTGACCGTTTTGGTCCTGGTGCCTCCTTCGGGATAGCCTGCCAGTCGAATCCCTCGAAGTGAATCTTGATTGCCGGCACAAAGTCGATGGAGAACCTACGGTCACTTGATTCAGCGGTTATGGTGTGGCAATTTTGTCCGCGACGATACCGCAGTCGATAATTGCGGTAGCTCTGCACCGTGCGGTCGTGGGCATTCATAAGGATGCCCTGCATCAAAGTTTGGACCTTATCCCGGCATAGGTAGCAGCGGTTATCCAGCAGGTTGTCCGCTGTGAAGCTGTTATAGGGCACGTCTTTAAAGTCCAAGTGATACATCCCAGGACGATGTTGGTCCGGCCGCACGAAAATATCCTTGAAATAGGGAAACTTAAGCACTACCATGACGTCGTAATCGCTGTCAGAATTTTCGATTTGCAGAGCTCTGCTGCCTAAAAAGTTAAGAATTGTAAGCATGGTATTTCTTATCACATACTATTACTTACCAAAATCTAAGCTTTCAACCTCAAATGTGGAGGTCAACAAATCATTAGCCCCTACTATGCTACGTAGTATAAAGTCCCGCACAACTTTGAAGTCTCCATCGTTCGATGTGCCGTACAAATCATCAGCCATGTATTCCAAATATTTTTCAAATGTGGAACCCATATTTTAAGTGGGGCTTAGAATAAAAACCTGAAAATTAAATGAAGTCAGACAAGCTTATAAATTCAATCTTTTAATAAATAATTAAATTTTTCCAATTTGTTATGTCAGATATAGGCATTATTTAAACTATGAACTAATTGGACTGTAGAAATATATTATCCTAAGAGACTGTATATGTACATATGTATGTACATATGTGTGCATGTATTTTTACCGTAGAACACAAAACATTTAAACATAATTTCTTTAAATTACCAACAATTAAAGGGTCCTTTACTTCAGCAGATTTGTCATTTTGTAAACGATTTATGACTTCGCGTTAACAAATTAAGATAAGATGCATTAACTCTTGCTTAAATGTTGATAACAATACTGTGACAAATACATCGCAGGCAATAAAAAATGGAAGAAGGTTTTACATGGGCGCAATGGAAATATATGGGCTACTAGTAAGGACATTTAACAGAAATATATATGTACATACATATGAATATTGCCAGATATCAAATCGACTAATGCTGCCACAATCTTCTAAATCGATGTCTTGAGAAAACTTTAGTTTGAGGCTTAATCAACACAAAATACAAAATAGATCCTGGGGGTCAATCAGGTGGTGTACAATTAAGTAAATATGTATGTATTGCTTGCAGATTGCATCAAAACTCCGTTAGGCGGTGTTCATATAAAAATCGCCTACATGAGGTACACGCACACCAATGGATTGAGTATATACATGTACATATGTGCATTTCAAGTGCTTACATATACAGCTGTATGTACATATCTACGTATGTATATACTGGCGGCCGCATGTATATGTATGTTATACATATGTATGTGCACACGCAAAGCGTTCGCCTACTCCGCAGTCCGGACATCGTTTATCGATTTGCGAAAGGCAACAACACAGCGACGGCAGCTACTACAAAAACAATCAACAGCAGCTACAACAGCACAGCTTTACCAGCGGCGGTAGGCCGCTCTCCCCCGCTAACCGCCCTCCGCACACCGCTCTGTCCTTCCAGCTAGCTGGCATAGACCATAGCCCCCTCCCCCTTCCAGGCAACAACACCACAGACCCACACTCCACCCCACCCACTCTCTTTCTGCGGCACTGCTACACACAGCGGCGCACATACACACGTACACATGCACACACACAGAGAGATGGAACGGCCCACACACACCCATACATAGACACGTACAGACTGGCAGCCAGGCCTTCGACGTCGAACGCCAAAACGCCCAGCGACCCACTGCCCGCCCGCCTCTCCACCCCCTCCCTCATTCCACTTCACCTCACCTCCACCCCCCCACTCCCCCATTCCCCCATTCCACGAAATGCTGCTGCTGCTGCTGCCACTGATGCCTTTTGTTGTTGTTGCTTTTCCTGCTGTTTGGGGGCTGGCTGTTGATGATGATGATGGTGATGATGGTGATGTTGGCGATGATGATGGCGGCGATGATGACGTTTGGAACTCGCAAACCGAGAGCTGTGGGTGACGGAGGGAGGGGGTGGCGATGGCAGAAGTGAGAGGAGGGTAGAGCAAGAGCCGGCCGCCAGGACTTGTGCCAAAAGAGTGAGTTAGAGAGGGACAGAGGGGCACAGAGGCGGAGACGTCGCTGTTGCGAGTGCGAGTGGGGGAGGGCAGGGGGGCAGAACGAGGGAACGAACAGGAGGCGGAGGAGGAGGTGGTGGAGAGGTAGGGAGAGGAGGCGAGACGAGAGAAAAGCGAAAAAATACTTATAATAAAAGCAACAAAAAACCCGCACAAGCTGAAGAGATACAAACGTACACACGCAGCCAAAGCGCACAAGCACACACACATACAGGCGCCGTCGTCGTCGTCGTCGCCTGGCTAAATATTCGCCAGGGTGTGTGTGTTTGTGTGTTAGTTTGGAAGGAGCCAAAGCGGTAGGTAAGTTAACTGGTCGTAGGTTCGCAACAACAAAACCAGAGTCGCAGCAGCAGCACCAGCAGCAGCAACAGAAGAAGAAGAAGAAGAGGCAGGGAAAGGAAACGAGCGCAAGGAAGGAGTGGAGGGGAGGGAGGGCGGCGGGGTGTTGCTGAGGAACGCGGATCGATGGAGCCACTTGGCTGAACCAGAAGCGAGTCCAGCAGCAGGAAAGGGGGCTCAGCGACAGACTGTTCGCGTTAAAAGAATTTAAAGCTAAAGAAGCATCTAGCTGAAATATAAAAAGTACTTCCTATTCGAGCGAAATACATAATGCTGTGCTTCATACTGGCTCCAATAACTACAGGGTATATGATTGCTTGGTAGAAAAGTTTACCGGTTTTCAGGGCACCCCCTCCGCATGGTGCTCCATGTACGCCCCTGAGCAGCCTCGCCCACTCCTCAATTTGCCCATCCTGCTCTCCCCTCTCCACCTCACAGTTTCACACGAACCTCTTTCGCTCTCTATTCACATCTTTCCCTCTCTCAAAAGCGGCTGTCCTAGCGGTACAAAAAGCTCTCTTGAGCCAAAGTGATAAGGATAAGCAAAGATCACTCTCTTGAAGCTCTCCTCGCACAATTCTCAATCGTTATGATATCCTTTCGATATGCCATTGCTTATGCTGTGACCTTGAACTTGGCTGGACGAGACGGGCACGTGACAATCAACAGTTCCATCTTCTGCATTTTAAAATGCATTTAAGCAGCTCTTGCAGCACAATTCGCCTGCCACAAAGTGCGGGCAGCATCGCAATTTTGTCGCGCTTGGGTTTTGTGTCCACACATATACATATGTACATATGTATGTACTGCAGTACATATGTATGCACATACCTAGCACTATAGTGCAACTAGCCCTCTGGTTGTTTTTTCTATGTGGTTGCTGTTGCTGCTTTTTCCTTGTGGGCGGTTAACGCTCAAGCGGTGCGAACGCCCATGTTGCGCCCCTTCCCTGCCCGCCCCCTCTGCCAGCTCTCTGTTTTTTCATCATGATGAGCTTGCCTGGTTGCCTGCTTGTTCTTGTTCTTCTTTACACGTCCTCCAACGACGTTCGCTGTTGGGGCCCCGCTTTTGTTATTGTTGTTGTTGTTGCTGGTGCTGCTGTCGCTGGTTGTTGTTGGTTCGGGCTGTCTATGCATGTATGTGTGAGTTTCTGTGTGCGTTTGTGTGTGAGTGTGCGCGCGCGGCGGTAGGTGGGGGCGGGCGGGGCAGGGCAAAGCAGGGGCGGTGCGGCCAGGGGGAGCGGTGGAGTGGGGAGCGTACTTGTGTGTGCATGCAGCTCTCGGCGGCGTCGTCGTCGTCGTCGTTTCATTCAAGTGTCCAACGTTTGCCGGAGCGGTCGCACACAGAACGGTAGTCGGATAGTCGGACGGTTGGCAGATTCCGATTTTTGCGCTCGGCCTCCCCTCCGCTCTCTCACTCACTCTCTCTCGTTCGCGCGCTCTCTCTTCTGCTGTGGCTCTCTGTGTACTGTTAGCAAGGAGGCGACCGAAAAATAAGGAGCTTGCCGAAACCGTTAGCAAAGCGCCGTTAGCATGAAGGATGTGAAAGTGGCGCGCGCAATCAGCGAATCCTCGACTACGTCAGATAACACCTCCGATTTCATCGAGATCGTGAAGAAGTACGATGTGGTGTACAACAACCACAATCCGGATTACAAGAACGTTGAAGTGAAGCTGAAGGTGTGGACGCAAATCGCCGATGAGATAGGTCTTTCAGTGGGTAGGTAATAATTACAAGTAGCACCACCCCCTCGTCAGCTCGGCCCACCACCACACCCCCTTCCACCCACCAAACATGAAGGAGGCGCAGGAAATTGAATTACGTAGAACCCACGCACACTGCTGTACTGTATATACATATGTATGTACATATATACAGCCTTTGTATATGTACATACCTGAAAGCGGCCAAACTCAAACCGCCCGGCCTGATATTTTTCGTACGCTGGTACATATATGTACGTATGTCTGTATATAGAAACTGTACGTACATATGCGTGTGTGTGTCAGTTGGAGTGCGGTCGGCAAATTGCAGCGAGAAGCAGAAACAAAAAAAAATAAAAAGGAAAACACACTGGCACGCAGAAAAAACAAACAAAAACAGTCGATGAGCGAAAACTGCGCGCTCTCTGATGCTGAGAGAGAGAGCGAGAAAGATAGTGACCAGGCCGGAAGGGGGCGACAGTGGGAGTGGGTAGGCCAGAGCTTTTCAAAACAAAAACATTGCGCACGGCGTTGCCAGGTGCGAAACTGTTACCCAAAACAAGCAACCACCTGTGATGCACTTTTATATATTTTCATTTAACTTTAAGTCAAACAAAAATAAATCTCTTTACGACACTTTATTTTAATTTCACTTAATTTGTATGTTGCCTTAATAGAACACCTTGAACTAGCCTCTTTCTTTCGTTTTCCTTCTCATCATACATTTGTTACTGCAATGCCGGTTTAATTCTGGGATTCTTTAGAATATAGCTGAACTTAAATGTTCTAGAACTCAACTTCAAATTAAAGCCTCTAAAGATACTACGCATTGCTTTGCATATATGTATGTATAACAAAATATTACTTTTACAATGACGTCTCATATTTCAAAGGAAATACATATGTACATATGCATAAATATGCAAGTTTATGTTAATAGATTATTATATCTTACCAGTGATTAAATTATATTATTATTATTCACCAGCACTCCTTTGTGCCTTGAAATTCAGAATACCGCGATTAAAGTTCTATAAATTCCGTTTCTATTTTCACAAAATAAACTTTCAGCTTGCTCGTTGCACTGAATTCTAATGAATTGAAAACATATGACAAACTCTAGTAAAGCTGATTTCGGTAAATATGTATTTCGTTGGTTGTAAACGGCGGTCACACTGTCGAAATTTGAATTCGAACTCGACCCACTATATGTATGTATATTGATGCAAAAATGAAAAAAAATGTCTGAATCTGAGCTTAAAAATACTTTAGGTTATTAATAATTTACAATCTATTATAAAGCCGCAACTTTTTCAGGAATTATCAGCTCTGATAATGGAGTATTGTCAGCAAATAATAATAAGTCGGTTGGGCGCAGCTCAAAGTTTATATTATTTTCAACAATAAATAATGTCTGAAAATTAATATTTCATAATACACGGCCTTGTTATAAGCCACATGGTTGCCATGTTGCAAGTGACTAGGTGCATAGCCTTTCAACTATTTTGTATTTACACATCTAATCTTTTTATATTGCATTTGATTTTCAGAGGCCTCAAAACGGAAATGGAAAAATCTAAGGGACAGTTATACAAAGTATCTTCGCTCGTTTCGCGTGGGCACAAAGACGTCGAAGAAGTACCAGTACTGGGCCCATGCGGACCACATGGATTTCCTAAAGCCCTTCCAGGGACCGGGCAGGTGAGCACTCCCTACTCCACACTGCAATACGTACAACCGTTCAATAGCCGAACTGGTCCTCTGACATCTTTTAGGAATTCCGCAAATGGGAATGGGAAATCCAACGATGAGGACGACACAGAGTGTGATTTTGGCTACCAAGTTTTGGCCAAGGCAGCCAGCAATGGAGGCGAGGATGAACTGAAGATAACCATTGCCACGGCATCAGCGGGCTGCTCATCCATTGGGACGCACACGGTTAATACCTACACGACAGCTTTGAGCAGTACTTCGGCGTCCGGCATAACATCAAGTTTGGGCGCGGCCACGCCCCCCAATATGATCTCTCCAGGCAGCAATTTGGGCGGCACAGGAGGAGGAGGTTCCGGGTCCGCGGGACCACAAATCCACAACAGCAATAGCAATGGCAGTGCCACGGGGAGTCTAAACTGTGCTGCAGTGGCACCGCTCAGTTCGATGACTCCACCTGCCACCAGTGGCAGTAATTCCGCCGTAGTCCTGCCCCTGCCCATCTCACCCGCATCCTCAGCCGCTGCCGCAGCTGCAGCCGTCAGCAAGGCCAATGCAAATGCACTGGCCTCTCTGGCTAACCATCTGCCCATGGGCTTGGGTGTGAGCGGATTGGCCCAGCAGATGTTTCCGCTTGCCACGCTCAAGGCTGCGGCAGTGGCTGCTGGTCTACCTCTGCCACCTACGATCACGCCGCCTGGTTGCAGCACCGGAAGCGCAACCAACAGCAATGTCGGTTGTCTGATCATCGAGCCGCATCTCTTTGCGGCAGCGGACAACTTCAAGAAGGAACTGACAGCGGCTGCGGCTGCTGGAGCACCACTGGGATTGTTCCAGAACCTGGCCAACCAAGTGCAGAACGCCAATCGCTTAAACGGCAGCTGTCCGAGCTTACCCATGGGCAATCCCACGCCTCCACCACCGCCGCCAGCGCCCCCAGCCTCCAAAGTGCGAAGGGTACAACCTTCGCCGCAAACCACGGCCATTAATCTAAGTTGCTCGGGAGGAAGTTCCGGACAAGCGCAGCCACAGCAGTCACTGCAAATTCCACAAATTCAACAGCAACAGCAGCCGTCGCCCGCCAAAACGCGTAAGATTTGCGATCCGCGTTTTCCCAGCGATTGGGACGTGTCTGCCGTGCTTCAGGCCAACAGGGAACTTGACGCAAACACTCTGTTCTTCTTGAGTCTGGCGCGTCAGGTGCGAGCCATGCCAATGAAGTTTCAGTCGCTGGCCAAGATGCGTTGCATGCGAATCGTTAGTGATTTGGAGCTAGAGCTGGAGAATTTTGATTGCAACGGCGGAGCGCCACCGCCGGATGATTCAGGCGGAGGAGGAGCTGGTAATCTAAAGTACTGCAGCATAGATACTCCACCACCGCCGCCGCAGGACGGCTCCGTGGTCATAGCCCCGCCGCCAGTCGGCCCCGAGGGCTCCACGGAGCACTTTGTGTATGTGATGTCGCCGTCGCGTGTGGAGAGCATGATCGACATCTCCTCCGACGAGGAGGCGACCATGAACGGAGCGCCCTCCACGGGGCAGGTTTAAGCGTATCGTACAAGTTATCTCTAAATTAAAATTAAATTAATCTCAGCTAGGTTCCTTCGGTTGGTCTTTCAATCAGTTTATTTTGGAGCGGCGGGTGATCCGATGCTTAGGTGTACAAAATGTGGAAAAATCTCTGGGACCCGGCAATTTGATGGTACATGACTTTAGTGCGAATGAATTTCATTCAAGATCTCGATGACGAAGGCATCTTTACTTAGGACTGCACCTTGCCCTTGGTGGTGAAGGCGAAGTAGGCGAATCCGCCGACTAAGAAGGCGGCCAGTAGCTCAGCCTTGATCCAGGGACCCTTGTAGGCACCCTTGGTTGGCACGGAAATGTCCAGCAGCGACTTCACCGATGAAACCTTGTCGCCATCGCGCTGGGCCTTGCGCACATTGGCATAGCCATCCTCGTCGAAGAGACGCACCTGAACATTGCCGCTGCTGCCCTGCTTGATGTCCTCCACCCAGCTCACCTAGTGCGGAACCAGGATTAGTCTTTGCACAAGCCCTGCAGGGGACTACTGGTACTGGTACTCACCTGGTACTTGTTTTCGCCCACTTTGGCCACCGGCACCACCTTGCCACAAGGGAATTCGGCGAACAGGCTGGCGGGAGCGGAGCCGCTGCACTGCAGCGTAAACTCGCCCACATGGGCCAGCTGGGTCAGAATCGTGGCATCCTGGGTGCTGAAGGAGCTCACTGTGGCCTTGCAGCTTCCGTAGACGCCGGAAGCACAAACGGCGGCAATCAGGCAAATAGCGAACAGTTGACGGGACATCTTACTCAAGTTTTGAGGTGGTTTTTATTGAGGAATCGGTAGAATTTGTGGAACTCAGCGGCAATCCAACTCGGCGACCTGCGACTTTCTTTCTCTCTGGGATCGAACGCCACGACAGCACCATACGTCACGTTACTTGACAGCTACGAATATTGCCGAAGTCGCCCAGGTCGATGGTCACACTGGTCGCGGCCAGGGATGGAAGCTCTCCGTCTAGATAGCTACAAAATAGCTAGCAACTGCTGTGAAAGGTTATAGCTAAAAACAAGAGAGAACGCTATAGTCGAGTTCCCCGACTATTTGATACCCGTTACTCAGCTATTCGAAGTGCGAAGGAGAGTCTTCAGCACATACAGTTTTTGGCGGTTTTGTGGACGTTAGAGTGGGCGTGGCAAAAAGTTTTTTGGCAAATCGATAGAAATTTACAAGACTAATATAAAAATGAAATAATATCGAAACATTTTTCAAAAGTGTGGGCGTGGCACCTTTAGGCGGTTTGTGGGCGTTAGAAAGGGCGTGGCAAAAAGTTTTTTGGCAAATCGTTAGAAATTTATAAGACTAATACAAAAATGAAAAAATATTGAAACATTTTTCAAAAGGGTGGACGTGGCAGTTTTAGGCGGTTTGTGGGCGTTAGAGTGGGCGTGGCAACATGAATCGACAAACTTGCGCTGCGTCTATGTCCCTGGAGTCTGTATGCTTAATCTCAACTTTCTAGCTTTTGTAGTTCCTGAGATCTCGACGTTCATACGGACAGACGGACAGACGGCCAGACGGACAGACGGACGGACAGACGGACATGGCCAGATCGACTCGGCTACTGATCCTGATCAAGGATATATATACTTTATATGGTCGGAAACACTTCCTTCTGCCTGTTACATACTTTTCAACGAATCTAGTATACCCTTTTACTCTACGAGTAACGGGTATAATAAAGTTTTCAGGTTTTTTGGGTAGTGGTTATAGATGCATCCAGAACACTTAGCCACACTTTCCCTATATCTATGTTACATATACATGTATGTATGTTAAACTCAAGGAAAGTTAAGTAAAAGATATTCCTTTGTTTCGTTTGGAATTATTAAGCATACGTAAGAACAAAGTCGGAAGGCGCCATTTAGCTTTGGTCGTATGCATAAAATCAACGCATTTATACAAATAATATTTTTAAAAAGATGACATTCTTTTCTGTAATTAAGTTTTTAATAGTAATGACACCCCTGTCAAAATATAAATTTTTTATATATTATGGAAAATATAGATTCCCGAAGTTTCGATTTCAACTACATTTATCTGGATTTCAATACGACTGCAAAAGTATAATATGAAAAAAACTAATTTTAAACAAGAGAGAACGCTATAGTCGAGTTCCCCGACTATCTGATACCCGTTACTCAGCTAGTGGAAGTGCGAAGGAGCATCTGCAACACTGACAGTTTTTGTCTGTTTGAGGGCGTTAGAGTGGGCGGGGCAAAAAGTTTTTTGGAAAATCGTTAGAAATTTACAACACTAATACAAAAATGAAAAAATATCAAAACAATTTTCAAAAGTGTGGACGTGGCAGTTTTGGGCGGTTTGTGGGCGTTAAAGTGGGCGTGGCAACATGAATCGACAAACTTGCGCTGCGTCTATGTCCCTGGAGTCCGTATGTTTAATCTCAACTTTCTAGCTTTCGTAGTTCTTGAGATCTCGACGTTCATACGGACAGACGGACGGACAGACGGACGGACAGACGGACATGGCCAGATCGACTCGGCTACTGATCCTGATCAAGAATATATATACTTTATATGGTCGGAAACGCTTCCTTCTGCCTGTTACATACTTTTCAACGAATCTAGTATACCCTTTTACTCTACGAGTAACGGGTATAATTAAAAGGCGCATATCAAGCCCAGTAATCCATTTGTGTATAATCCTGATCTACCTCTGGAATATTTGAATTTATTAGTTACAGAAGTTTAGGGAAACTACTGTATAATGCGACCGTAGTCGTAAAAATATATATAAAAGACGCAACCAAACACATGAAGTGTATGGGAATTAAAACTGTTTTCCAGAAAAATAATGAAGTTTTGGGAGAACTATATTTAAAACAAAATTTGAATGTTTCAAACGGCAATCGCTCAGCTGCGCCACTGAGTGGCATCTGTGCTGTCCAAACCCCGAACTCCAAACCCCGAACTCCAAACAGATCGGTAGCTGCTATTTTTTAGGCAAACACCTATAGTTCCTTAGTTAAAACGTCTTTGAGGGGATAACTTTTGCAATATATTTACTTTTACATTTGAAATATGGAAGGATATTTGATGTGAAGTGCAGGAAACGGTAGGTCGATAGATAAAGTCCTGGCCGTTCCAGTCACAGGCACAGTAACTTCGTACCGACTGCACTTCTAATTAAAATTAAAATAAGTTTTTGTCTGACAGTTCCGCTATGGTACCGTTCTGTATTCGGTTACGACCTGGTCCAATATTTATGGCACTTCGATTGCAATTGATTTCGAGTTGCAGCAGTCGGAGAAAGTGGGAGTCCTGTAAAATCGGTAGGGAGTCTTCAGAGGCGGGCCATAAGTATTGACTACTGAGTGGCAGTGATTAATGCCCATCCAGCTCGAATGGGGCTTTCGGCTTTGGGGCTTTGTTTTAAGTACATTTTATTGGCAATCGGAAAATCGGATACTATCGTATAAATACTTTGGCTAACAGGCATACATACGTATGTACATATGTACGTATATGTATGTGGCTGTGACCTTGAAGTGGGCCTGATTTGGTTTTGCTTTTTTTCGGTTTTATGCCATTTTGTGTTTGTGTTTGCCGCCGCTCGACTCGGCTCCATTCCGCTATGTTCGTTACTTTCCTTTGATTGCCACCGCGCACGGAACTTTTCCACCGAACTTTGCATGTCTTTGATGAATTTGAAATTGTCACAAATGTGAAAGTTTTTCACTTGCCATCCCATCCGGTGCCCATCCGCAGATACAGATACTCATACCCGCATTGTGCCAACAACTGAATTTGCATCTAACGTTTCGCTGACATTGAGCGACTTGTACGCATTCCACCGCTCCCTCCACCTCCACCTCTCCCCTCACCTCTTGCCAGCATTTTCCTGTTTTCTTCTTTTTGGCCACTACTCATTCATTCATGGCCGGATTTGCATATTGCCAAAAATGCCGTAATCCTTTCGATTAAGAGGCGTTCGGTGGGTGGTCCGCAAATGAAAACAAAAGTTCGTGCGGGTTCATTGAGTCGCAGTCGAAAACTTGCCAGACCCACCGAAATTGCACGTGTATTTGGGGGGAGTGGGTTGATCCGGGGTTGGCAGGTGGATCGACGGGTGCATGGCGCAAAATAAAGTGCACTTTGACACCGGAAACTAATGTGGTACTTGGACTGGCCCCACAGAAGCAGGCCCGATTACGGTTAATCCAAGTTTCGGCATTCGAAATTGATGTGGTTCGTATTTCAAGAGGTCCCCAATTCTTTAAAATGTTCCACTAAACCGAAGTGTTTTGACCATTTTCCATGTAGAGATCGAGCCTTCAAAGCATTAGCTTAACCAGCTTGGAGATTTCCCCTTTTTCTCATTTCCCCTAAGTCCTGCCCAATTCTCGCAGTGTACATCGTGGAGGGTTGTCTGACGTGTGGGTGTGAGCAGGAAATGGAACAAAGAACCGAACTGTAAGGAGAGCCTGAGCCAGCATAACAGGCGACTCCTTGCCAACGTTGCGATTTTGTTGATTGTTTGTTGGCAACATAAACGAACCCCCCAAAAAACCGATTCCGATTCCGATTCCGGTTCGGAGTCCGAAATTCTTCATTCACAAAACGCAGTCGGTGCAGGGCATTCGAGCCAAGTGGACGTGGAAGCCACCTCGATCTCGGCCAGACGGGGATCGCATTCCCAAAGTGCCTTTCGCTTTCGTGACGGATCACGGTTTACGGTTTACGGTTTACGGTTTACGGTTTACGGTTTTCGGCTTACGGTTGGCGACTCGCTGGTGCCTCGCTGGTGCCTCGCTGTGGGTTTCCATTTCAGTGCGACTGCTTTGTTGACAAAGTTATTGCCTACGGCTTAATGACTTCGTAATTGATTTGCATTCGATGTGCCACATTGATTGGCAATTGAAACGTAAGGCACCCTTCCTGCAACTCCGGCCCGGGAGCTCTTCACCACCGAGGGCCCACTCCATTCCGGTAACCACTCATTGTCACCGTTGCTAATCAAGGTTATCAAGGATAAACTGGCTGTCACCATGTCGCTGTCTGTGGCCAGCCGTCGTCGCCTCCAGACGACAAACGCTCCATCGTCCGTCGTGAACCCATCCTCATCCACATCCACATCCACATCCGGCGGGCGCTATCAGCTGCCCTTGTCCGTGCGGAAGCAGCACTCCTTCATCGAGCCCACGGCCAGATACTCGACCCAGCAGAGGGGCTACCTCTCCAGGGGCCTCTCCGTGGGCCGATCCATCGAGAACATCCGCCAGAAGCTCTATCCTGTGGGCCGGCAGGCGTCTCTGGCCGTCGAGGAGACCACGCCGAGGACTGCTCCCCGCATCACGGCGTCACAGGTGCAGGGCTTACGGCTGAGGGACAGGAGTCTGGTGGCCTGGTCCTCCACTTCGTCATTGCTAAAGGACCAGGAACCGGAAAGAGCTGCACAGGTGGAACCGGCCGAGACCAAGATGTGAGTACTGTAGCTAGGAAATAGATTTCACAACGAAGGGATGAGGTTTTCGAAGATGTGCTGAGTATGCATAGGAATGGGAAACTCCTCACTAGCTTAAAGCTTTCGATTTCAACCCACCACATAAGTTATTTTCTAATAGATGATTTCCCAATACCAAGGGTTTAATTGCTTGAAGTGTCGGGAGGGACATATGCTCCATTTGGTGGATTGTCGCACCTATGGAAACCCACTGGGGATCCCTTTGTTTGACCTTGGTGCCAGCGTACTGGGTGCGTATACGTAATACGCCAGTAATAAATCCAGGCGTAATGGCTGTCCTGATAGCATCTATATAAATATGCCGAGAGTGACACTTTCGATATGGGCGTCGCGTCAAGTTCTGTGTGCAATTTGCATGCTTCACGCCCGAATCAAACGTCAAAGTTTTATGTTCCAGTGCATAACACACGCTAGACATGCTCAAAGAAAGGAAGACTCCTTCCTCCACCACGCAAAACACCACCCACCGCCAACCGCCCACCGCCCACCGCCTGGCGGCACACTTAAGTCGATCACTGGCTCGAATCGCTGACAAGATAGCTGGGTGAAAAGCGGAAAACTTGCCTGATAGCGGCGTTCAGGTGGGTTCAACGGCCGCCAGATTCGTGGACTCACTTTCATCGGTCGGCTTTTCGGGCGCCAATTGGCAACGTAATTGACATGGTTTCCTTTCACCCAAGCGGTGGGCGGTGGGCGGGGGGCGGTAGGCGTGGCGGAACCCAACACCCAAGTTAATTTCTATTTCTGTGCCTTGCATGATTCGGAATCGAGAACAGCATAAATTGCCCCGCAACTAATGCCAAATAATTTGATTTAAATTTAGCCGGGTGGCGGGAGTAGGTCACTCGAAACTTTCCATTTTCATTTCCTATTTCCCACTTTCCACATGCATTTCCATTTCTATTTCCATTTCGGTTTCGATATCCACAACCGTTGCATTCTGGAGCTGCAATTTTCATTATCCGTTTGCAGCAGCGCCAAGGCGGACAAGAATCGCATTAATCTGAACATAGTGCTGTCGCAGACCATAAGGGCCACCAACGAGAGGGAACAGGAACCAGAACCGGAAGCGGAAGTGGACGTGGACGCGGAAGCGGAGCGAGTCAGCGACATCGAAGGCAGCCATCCGGTGGAGAACCCGGACATCCAGTTGAGCATCTCGCCGGCCCTGACCGTCCAGAGGCGTCCGCCTTTGGTGCGTGCTATGTCCGCCCCGGTCCGCGGACTGGACGAGAGCAGCAAGGGCGTGATAGCCGCCAGCAAGCGCAGCCAGCAGAAGCTGCGCCGCCGCAAGATCTTCACGAGAACGCCCTCGTCCACCGTGAACCTCGATGTCATTGGGGACACCTCTACGTCCTCCTCCGTCGCCGGAAACGCCACCAAGAAGGCTCTGAATCGGGCGCGCAGCGTCGTTGCCCCCGATGTGATTACCCTGGTGTCCCTGCTGAGTTCCGAGGGCAGCGACTCCGAGCGGGAGGACAACAGTTCAGTGGCGGTATCGTCGCCGCCAACTGGCGGATCGGAAAAACAGACCTCGGGCGCCACGCAGCGAAGGGCGCCGTTGTTGAGGAAGACGGGCAAATCGGGTAAGTGCCAAGATCTGCCAAGATCTGCCAAGATCTGCAAGATCTTTGCCAAACGGTTCGAATCGGGTTAAAAACTGCGCTCGACACATTTTCAAAAGTTGAAACACAATAAGCTTACATACTATGCGTAGTTCGAAGCTTATCGAATTGAGAAATTCAGTAGCATACTTCTTTGCACACTACTGTATCTGTTCTGCCGTTGAAAAGTTGCTTATTTTATTGTTAAATATTGCATGTATTTTTACTGGCTCCACTTAATATTTTTGTTGCTTTTTAAGTTCGAATAACTTCACTTAACTTCCATTGAAGAACTTCCATTTCGTTGCACTTTGAAACCACTGAAACCGAACTAAAGCTTTCTGGCAGTCTCGTTTCAAGACAGCTATCCGCCCACCTTCCAACTGGCCTCCAAGGAGTACTCGCACATGATACGCCGCGGATCCATAGCACCGCTGGCAGCCCGAATCCGAGCCAACCGACCGCCCACAGCGCCGCCAGTCTCCATTTTCCTGACCGACGTCCAGGCCAAGATGGACCAGCAGCCGAAGAAGGAGGCTGGAGCTGAGCCCCCCGTGGCCGCCTTGTCGCCGGACGAGGCCAAGAAGGAGAACAACAACAATGCGGCCAACTGCGAGGACCAACAGCCGCAGCCGGACCACAACTATCCGGCGTATGTGCGCAGTCTGAAGGAGCGCGAGTGCTGGAAGTTGCACCAGAAGATGGGCGCCAAGGGCGTCAGCGTGAGCTATGAGACCGTGTTGCGGGGTATGCTCACGCCCACGGAGTTCCGGCACTTCCAGAAGCAGCGGGAGCAGGAGGAGGCCCGCGTTCTCGAGGAGGCGGAGGCCGCCGAAGCGGCTGCTGCAGCCGCAATCCTCGAGAGCGGCGAGAAGGAGGGTCGCAAGCCTCCAGCCACGGCCATCGAACGCCTCTCGGAAGCTCTGCTCCAGAGCAAGTAGGGAACTCCCTTGGTCCCGGATGGAGAGCAAGTTCCAGTGCCTTGGAAACCGACCATTAAATTGCATTTGCCCCTAGAGGATGTAGCAGTAGTCGAGCACTCGTTAAAGCGCAATCGCACCCCGCTGAGACACCATATCGGCGTCCACCCGTAGTTCTAGATGGTACCCCCGAACCGTAGACCCCATTGAAGCCGTACTTAGTGAGCTCTACGGAACTCATGCTTACGTGGACGCCGAGCCTGGCCAATAGTTGTAGACCCAACGTATATCCTGAACAATAAAGAGTACTAGAAGACACCTAGCAGTCAGAAAGGGGAAAACTCATTTGGTAAAACGGTAGTAAGGTAATATTTATTGATAAATATGGCTAATGTTTATTCGATATTACAAAGCAACAATTTTCCATGCATTCGGTCGCAGATGAAGAAAAGGTATACAAATTTGAGTGAAACTTGGCTGTTTTTACAAAATGCATTATAAAAGATTGAACAGGGGATACATTTCAATAATAAGACAGATGGGATTTGAAAAGTGAGATGGCATGAAACAGTGGGTCTGGCAAAGAAAATGGTTCGATCTGATATGAATTGTTGCGTTTTTCATATATGTGTGTGTGTGTCATTCGATTTGGAGGGTAAGTTTAATGTAAATTGAGCAGAATTCAACGGTACAGCAATTTCAACTATATAAAATTAAACAGCTTTAATTATAATTATGGATACACTCGGTGTGATTGCTTTGATGGGTATTACTTGGCCCGCTCCTGTCGAATGGAGTTGGCCAGATAGCAGGCCAGCACGATGCCCAGAATCTGGATAAAAGCAATGCCGATGCCCACACCGATCAGGATGATGGCGTTCTTCTCGATGCGATCCCTCAGCTTGCCGACACAGCCGTCCTGGAAGTACTTATCCTTGCCGAGAGCCGGAGAGTCCTGGCAGTGACCCACGGTGGTGTCGATGAACTGCGGCTGACAACAGCTGCCCGGCAGCGTTTTGTTCGCACTGAGTGTCCTCCAGTCCGCCGGGGAGTCCACTCCGCAGCACATCAGCTTCTGCTGGATGTTGTCCCAGGCCATGGTGTCCTCGCTGTTCGACCGCTTGATGGACTCCTGCAGCGAGTTCTTCACCATTCCCTCCAGGTCCTTCTTGAAAACGCTGGCCGCAATCCCGACGGCCAGCTCCACAATGAAGATGACGGCCAGAAGGACGGCGAACTGTTGATGAAATTTAAATGGATTAGGATCATTCTAATAGTAATTGTCTGGAAGCTCTTTAGAAAACTTACTGTAACGAGCAGCGTTGGAGACTCCTTGATCGCTCCGAAACAGCCCAGCGAAGCTATCAGGAATATGATCAGGCCCGTGACTATGAGGACAATGGGCGGTGCAAGGACTCGACCCTCGACAAAGTGATTGAACTCACTCACGTCGGCCAGGACAACGGCTCCAGCTATGAGAATTCCCAAGCCGGAGATCTGCAAGAAAATTGATACCTCCGATTAATCGAATCGACCTCCAATACATCCGTTAAGCAATTTAGTTAATGGCTTCCAATCATGTCCTAATTTGCGTTGGCATTTATATTTACATTCCCTATTCTAATTGAACGATAAAAATCACCCACGACTCAGTCAATGGCGTTTCCATGTTCAAGCCATGCCGTCATTGAAAGTCGTCTGTTTGCTCGGTTGGTCAATGCGAAGGACACCCGATGTCCATGTCCATGTCCTTTGGAGCACGCATACATCACTTGCATGTCGCGACAGGCAATCGCGTTTTTCCATTTACCATTTACCATTTTCCGATTTTCCGATGGGGGAGTACCAGTCGATGGCGAGTGAGAGTGCCATTTCCAGCGATACTTATCTAAATGAGCCAACCGAACAAGACTCGATGCACAAGCGTAATTATAGTGCTTATGGCGAATTACTGCCAATTACGAGCAAAATAAATCAGGCAGAATTTAACAATTCCAGAGAAATATGTCGAGTAATATGGGCTTCGACTATTTAAAGTACTCTTTTACAGCTTTCATCTAATTGGTTTCATGATTAGAGTTAAATCTTTCTTTTCAAAAATTCCCAGAAAATGGGAGTACGTAATACGTAATATTTAAGATTTGAATTAAGATTGAAAGTCCTAAATAGTTAGTTGTCTTTAATTGATTTGTTAAGAACTATTATTCTTGTACTAAATGATGTAATTATTTTTGCATGACAATAATACTGTAGTGCCCCTGGAGAAATCCTTTAATTAACTCATTTATTATGAAATCCTCAGAGTCCTCTTGATATTTTAGTTTTCATTTCACTGGCGTTCCATTCACTTACCGCAAAGAGCACATTAAAGGCGAACAAGACATATTTAATCAAACTCGGACCGCAGGAACGCATTTTGATGTCTCCTGAATTGGGCACTAGGTGAAGTTATTGCGACTTTGGATCAATCCCAAGTTAGAACCGCTTGGGTGCGAGATACTGGCTGAGGGTCTGGACCGATGCCCGTTTCGACTGACCGCACTGGGGTTTAACCGCGAACTGACCGGAGCGGCGGTCCGGCCGGGCTTTAGAAGGGCCCGGTTCTGTTGTGGCCACTTGGCGGGTTGGTGGTGGCAACGGATCCGGACGGCGGGTGGGGTAAGGTGGCGGTGGGGAGCGGAACAAAAGGGAAAGCGAGTGAAAGTCTTGGAGGCCCGACTCGAATTCAGGCCAGGCATGATTAGGCTGGAATCGGAATCGGAATAGGGACCGGGCATGGGCTAGGAGCTAGGGGCTGGAACTCGGGGCTGGCTTATTGCCGCACTACCCATTTCGTTGATTTAGCATTCGATAGCAGAGAACTTTGACCAAAGCTGCGGCGAGGCGATTGGCTGCGCTTTGTGGGTCGCCCGGGGCTTACCTCACTGCGCCCACGGCTCCACCTCCTGGAATCCAGCTGGATTCCGGGTGGGTCATTGCACTTATTACCATAGAAATTCAGCTGGGCGCCCACGTCTGGTGTTTGCCTTTAAAGTTCAGCACTTGGCACTTGGAACTCGACCGGGCCCAAGGCGAAATTAATTGCGTGCTTTCGTGCGCGGCCAAAGAAAGTTGTAACTGCTTTCTCTTTCTGTTTACCCTTCTTTTTCTCTTTCTCTTTCTCTGGGAGGGCGAATTCGTCGGGAGTGTGCGAAATAATTAAAGACGCCCAGAAGTATGCCACAGTCTTTCGGATGATGTTAATGTTGCGTGTCGGGAATTATGGCCCTAAGTTTCTAGAATCCCACCGGGTGACCCATTCCTTGGCCGACCCTATCTGGTCAGGGAAATCTTGGAAAAATAAAAGCAAAACTGTTGCTTGACCATTAGCTGGCGGCAGGGAATCACAATCACCGGGAACTGCAGTTCTGTGAATGATTGGAGGGCAAATATTTTCTGAAGGCTTCCGCAATTTAAAGCAAATTGTGGCTCTAAGCTGGAACTCAGAAATCAAAGGCAACTGAATGTTATATGCCCCATTTGCTGGCACCTAAAGGTGTATGGGTAGGAAAAGGCTTTGTTGACGGTTGAGTTCGAATTTCCATAGGATAAGTCAGTTCTAAATATAGTTTTCCGGCCAACTTAAGGTGTTCATTTATCTGGTAACCTATTTTGGGGAGCAAACAGCTAGGTGACATGGATATTTAGCTGGAAGTTCTTTGAAATCTACATAACAAATTAATTCTCTTAGTAAATTTATATTTTCGTTCATATAAAATCTATGACAAATGTACTTTGATTTTTGCTTTTTTAACAGGCAACTTATAAGAGTTTGTCTAATCTTCCTATAAAATTATAGGTAACCCTTATCTGCCGTGTTACTAACTTCAACAAATTTGTTACTATCTAAGCACGTACGAATGGCAAACAGCCGAAATACAAATAACAAACTTTATTATCGATCAATTCAAACACTTTACAAGTAGCTTAGTTAGTTCCTTTGAGTTCTCTATTTGGGTGGATAATGCTGGAGTATTATAATTACTGTTGTGGTGTGGTGTGCGACTAATGGTTGTGGTTAGTGTGTAAGTGGGGATGCGGATCTCTACGATGGCCAACAATCCCATGCCGCATGCATGCATTCGATCCGTGCAATCCGGGTGCAGGTGTTGGGTTAGTCAAGGCTGCGGGCCATGATGAGGGCCACGATGACGGTCAGGATGGAGAAGGAGTAGCGCAGGGCGCCGGCGCCACCATCGCGACATGGCCACTCGTCCACATCCGAGCTGCAATTAGAAGGTGGAACAGGCGAACGGTGTAGTCTCGCGATCTCACAGATACAATTGGTGCGACAACGGATACGGATACGGATACGGATAGGGGTATGGGTGCGGATATGGATATGGGTATGGCAGGGGATGGCGCTGGAGTGGATAGACAACATGATCTTGTGGCTCCCCATGGGGCACATAGTACAGTGGTTGATGGCGTGGTGTTGGTGGTGCAGGTGCAGGTACAGGTGGGCCACTGGAAAACATACAATGTGAGTTTGATTGAACCCCGGTTGGACAGTAAACTTCCGATTCCAGCGGCTGTTGTTATTCCACTATACCCTCCTCTTGGCTGCCCACTAATGCTAATGATGTTAGTAAAAATGATTGGTAAAAAGGCTCTCTGTCATACCTACCCACTCAGACAAGCAACCCCAGAGAAGCGCGACAGTTTGTTTAGACCATGAATGAGGTGGTAGAACACAAGTGGTAAATAGTATGCTAATGTTTAGCTTAGATTTCGGTTAAGTTTGTTGATTTTATTACACACAAACACACGACCGGGAGGGCAGGAGGCGGAATCGAGTGAGTCAGTGAACTGAGACAGTTAATTGAGGGAAATGTGTAAGCCAAACATGTGAGGGTGACTGATTGTGGGTGGGAGAACGGGGAAAACTGGGAAAATTGGGAAAACTGGGTAAACATTTCATTAGTTACTGGGCCTGGAGTTACACAACTACACATAAAGTATTCGAGCAGCATATTGATTTGGCTGACACGTGGGAAGGGATATTTACTTGATGCCAATAACACCGCAGGCTGCAAGAAAATTATAAAAAATATATCATTATTTAGGGGTCATTTATGGGCACTGTTTTACTCAGAATACTTACCAATGCGGCCGCCTGCATTGCCGGTCTTCTTGGAGTCCGTGTGGTTGCCCAGGCCGAGATCATCCTCCAGTTCGTGGACCACAATTCCCCTGCCAATGATCGCCCGCTTGCCAGTTAGGGTGATCACCTGATCGGTGTATGTGACGTCGATAATGCCCGAGGAGTTGGCCTCCAGGTTGCCCATATCGCCATTGTGACGCACCTCGTGATCGGGGCCACCGTGATCAACCTGGAACATACAAGTTATATTAGTGTACAGAAACCTTTTTAGAAATTAGTCCCCAAGTAACTTTAATGTTATGCTATATAGTTTTGAAGGATCCGGCACCTACCTTATCGGGGTTGTAGTGAGCACCCATGCTGAGGCATCCGTTGGTCAGATCTCCCTTCTCGTGGATGTGGAAGCCGTGCTTTCCCTCCTTCAATCCCTCCAGCTGGACGCGCACATGGACATTCTGGCCACAGTCGTTCTGCGTAAAGGTCACGTTGCCCTTGACCTGGGAATTATCCGATTGCACAGGTCCGATGACGTAGGCAATGGCTTGAATGGGCATATTACGCTGCAAATGAAGTGCAGGGTCCCAAATATAAGTGGCTTTTCAAACTGGCGAGATTTTACAACTCACCGTCTGCGCAGCAGAGCAAATTGTGGCGCAAAGCGCCAGGCTAACAACAAGATATTGCAGCATTTTGGATCTGCAAGGAAATCATAGTGAAATTAGACACGTGTACGAGTCAGTTAAATGGGGCTGAAGTGTTTGAATGGCTATAAATAAATATTTTTTATTAAATTGAGTGCCACAACCCGCAGCAGGGATGATCTATTGCTGAATAGATGGCATAGCTACAACTAAGTTAAATGATATTCCTATTTGTTTAATGCAGAGATCCTGTAAATTTGGAACACTTATATGGCTTTAATATAAAAAGCGGTTACTAAAGTTTTTAAATGGTTTTAAGCCAAATTCTTCCAATATCTGGTAGGTCTTACAATCCGAAATCCCGCGAGGCCAGCTCATCTCTGGCACTTGAATTCAAGCCCATCTCTGGCCTGGACGTCATCAGGTGCACGTTCTCTTGATTCCATTAAGCCGGACAGTTGTGTGCGGAATTGAAGCGCCTAGCCTCAATTTATGAAACGATTTGTGGGTCATATATGATGTGCGAACGGGTATTATTTATGTGTGTGAATAATGAGCGATACCCAACTATACGAAACTAAATGCAAACAGCCTTTTTCACAGGGTTAAGTGTGTGGCTGCGGGAAGGTCAATCAACAATCTCTTTTTCGTACGCACTTCGCTTCCAAAGTCCCATGAATGAAATGGATGGGTGTCTTACTTTATCGGGGCCATATTTGTTTATGGGTCCGGTTTCCTTAGGACCTTATCAATGTGCCTACGATATGCTGGCGATCTTGCACGCTCCGGTTCTGAATCTTCAAACGCGGTCAGTACCTGCTCTACACGTATCCTTATCTGGAACTCGGTTCCATAATTTACGATTCTCATGCTATAATCGACTGGAGCGACTGAATTTCGGCTCTATCTGGGAAACTAAAAATGCCATTGTCATCTATAAGTATTTTAATCTATTTTTCTAGCTATTTACTTATTCTGGTTCAAACTGTCACGGAATGGGGCACAAATTGCAACTAATAGCCACTGTTGTCCATCAAACGCGGCTTATTAGGGCTTGTGCTTGCTGATTGAATATGATTGATTTGAAAATAATAACTCTGTTTGGGATTACGTGGAAACGATATGCTAATGAATATGCTTATCTGAACAATTTGTTCATAGGGCTCTTCAGGAATTTGCAAACAATAAAGCAAAGATTACTTGGTTTCCCACACTGCGACTTCGCGTCTAATTTAAACGCCGAAGCAATGCAGTTTTGAGATAAGAACAATACATAATTTCCATATATCGAGAGATAGAATATCGTAAACACTTGTTCAACCATCTGTTTGCGCTATAGAAATTGAATTTCACCGCAGTTTTAAGCTGTGGAATGCGTGGATGGATTGTAATGGATATGTACTATATGGTCTGTGGTGCATTTTTGCCTACTCATTCCTCGGGATTAATAACTGGTTACCTTAACACACTCAAGGGCAAGTGGACGGGGAATGAGGCACTCAAAAATCAGTGAAGTAAACTGCGTTTTTGCGGTAACTGGTTTTTTTGGTAATACGCCATTGTGGGTAGTATATCTAAATCTGGTTCTAAAGTGTAAGCAAAGCAATAAATAATAAAACCGTGCAATTATGGCCATTTAATTGAACTTCAGCTTAACCTTCACCCAATACTCCCGATTTCTAGCCCTTGATCTTCTTTTTTCGCGTCCGTTGCAACTCACCTTGTTAGCAACTATTTAATAATTGGGTACTGATTGTTTTTTGCGAGAATTAAGCGATTGCACCTCTGTACCGTTGGAGAACTGCGACGAAACTGTTTCAAACCACTGGCATTGCCATCGCAAATCGACTCGCGGAGAGAACATTGGGGCACATTTTGGGAGAGCGAGCACCGGAGAATGGAGAATTGAGAGCGCCACCAGGTGGAGCGGCGTGCATTGCAGTGGGTGGTCAGCACGATCGCGTGGGCGAGAGATCCGCTCTCCGGCTTATCTCGAGCTTACCTCTCTTCTCCTCTCTATCTCTCTCGTGGAGTCTTTATCAACTGCAGAATGATCAGATTCACCTGCACAGACCTGATGATAGATCCCATTACCCTATTTGCTGCCCTTTATAACTAACTAACTAATATTAATTATATCCAAATTATAGCTATTAGGCAATTCTTCAAACGCACTAAAAGTGCAGCTGGAACACGCTAACGTGCTTTTCATTTGAATACCTTATCACTGTAGCGTCATAAAATATGTGCCAGGCTCGTGCCTACAGTAGAGGTCGGAAATATTGGCAGACTTTCCAGATAGAAGCGAAGCCAATTTGAAGAGTTACGTCGAAAATTCTTTTGCAGTGAGTTGCCATTGGTAATACCAATACCAATTGTAGTCTCCTTTTTAAAATATAGATATAAAATAAATTTATAGCAGGCCAAGACCCAAATTTTGAAATAAGTGACACATTTAATTAGGTGAAAATATTTGTGTATTCACATTTGTAAATTGTGCTAATAAAGTCATCATACAAAAACTCTTAATTATCGTCTTTTCTCAGTACTAAAGGATGATAGCCAAGCCCTACTTATAGGTATACAATGTAAGTACTACTGCTAATACATAATAAGAAACTTTCCACTTGGGAGCTGGTTAAAGTTATATTGCCTAATGTAATTTTGCACATGTCCGCCTGTTTTTGGGTTCAACCGCCGCTTGGGATCGGTCGAGGATTAAGCTACTTCGATTAACAATTAGTTTTGGTTGCATTGGGATCGGGATTCTAGATGAGCTTGTGCCTGCCGAGCGAAGCCGTGTGCATGGGACTGCAGTTCTCGATGAGCATGGTCTGGCCCTCTCCCGTCGGCGATCCTCCACCCTTGTTGTTGTTGTTGTTGTGGTGGACCCTCTTCATGGGCCGCTTTCGTTCGATGTCCGCACAGGGGTGCAGCTCCACGGTCTGCAGACTCTGGGCTCGTTGCAGCGACAGTCGGAGGGGTTTCTTGGGGGGAGTGGGTCTAGTGGTACGCGTCTCTGTCGCCGGCTTCGATTCGTTTTCGCTATCGAAATCCAGGGATTTCACACTCCTTATATCGCTGGGCAGGCGGCCTCGAAGTGTGTGCGACTCACTTTGTCGGGGCTGGTCACGGCGACGATCCAGTCTGGAATGGCGAAGAAGATGGAGGGGGTTAGCCAGGAATATAAAATCTGTGATGGATGTTGCACTTGCTAGATAACCTACCCATTGTAATGATTCAGGTGCTCCACGCTGCGTGCGTGCGCGCTCATGAGATGTTCGCGATGCAGCTGCTGCTGTTGCTGGAGAGGATCTCTGGGGCGTTCCCGGTGCTGGCGATCCCGATGACGCTCCTTCTCACGCCGATGGTGCTGCATGTAGGCGGAATCGCTATTGATCGAGATCTTCGAGGCGGACAGCGACTTGGAGGGCAAGGAGTACATGTGCGACAGACGATCTCTCAAGTCGATGTGGGTATTCTCCTTAATCAGTGTTTTGGTCACATGTCCCAGCGGAGTTTGTGCGGAGGCCATGTCGTCACCCATCAGCTCGATGGGTTTGCCACCCACCAAGGTGGTAATGTAGTTGCCGCGCTGGAAGATCAGCGGCTTCTCGGGCGGCGTTGATGGGGGTGATGAAATGCTGATGCTGGTTACATGCTGAGATTGATTGGAGGCTGTCTGCTGGGGATTTTGCTGTTGCTGCTGATGCTGCTGTTGCGATGGATGATGCTCCTTGACTGTCTGAAGCTCCCGCACCTGCTCTTCCAGGTACGAAATGCGATGCTGCAGCCTCATGTTGTTCTCCTTCTCCTGGTCGAGTTGCTTTTGTGGAATAGGTACGGACTTCTTGCGGAGTACCACCATCTGACACTTGCCAGAGTTTCCTACTTGCTTCTGCAGCTCCTCCTTGGATTTCCCGGTGACCAGTCGCCCGTTTATCTCCAAAATGCGATCGCCCTTGTACAAGCCATCGCCCTCCAAAGCCCATTCCACGTAGAAACCCGGCTGGTCGGTCCTCTGCTGCGCTGCCCATCTTCCAGAGGTGGCATGCACGGCATGCAGACTCAGGGAGACTCCAGAACTGATGATGTTGTAGAGGGTCTGGGCCTCGGGCTTGGACTTTTCCAGACGTGCCTGCAAGGCACGAGCCTCCTCCACAATCGAGAGCATCTGGAGTTCCTCTCTGCCTAGTGCGTATTCCAATTCGGCTTGACGGATGCGGATGTCTATGTTGCTGTGGATGGCATAGGGTAAGTATTAAATATCTGACAAGTATATATAGAAGCATTCTGCTCACTCTGTGATGTCCAGCTTCTCCAGAGCACTCTTCAGGTTCTTGATCTTGATTCGCTTATTCTCCGCCTCCGTCTTCAGTCTGTTTAGCTTTTGCTCAGCCGCCGGCTTCTCGGACTCATCCAGCGGTGGTCCCGTGGGACGTGGCAGTTTGCCCAGACAAAGCTGGATGCGCAGATTCTGAATGACAGCCTCCCGATCCTGAAGAGCCGATCGCAGTTCCTTGGACTCGCTGCGCGTGGATCGCGAGGAGAGCGTACCGCCCAGGGAGCCACCCTTGCGCCTTCTTCCGGTGGTGGAACAATGGGTAGAGGTGGTGGTGGTACTGGCAGTCTCCTGGTTCGTCTCTGCAGTCGAGTGCAGACTGTACTTGACGGCACTGCCACAACCCTTCGGATTGAGAATGGTCTGCAACAAAAGAAGGCGAACAAAGAAGTGAGTTTTTGAAGTTTATCTTATTAGGCGAAGAAGTCAGGGAGTGAAAAAAGCTTGTGATCGTGATAAGATTATTATGATTATTTATTTAGAAGATTACAAATCTCTTTGAAACATTATTATATAAGCTGCGTGTATAGTGCTTTCTGGGGTTTCGATTACTCCTTGGGTATATCGTACACTCCGCACTCCCGATTGGCGGGCAGCGAGGCATCTAAAAGATATCAAACTTAGTATAAGACGTAGTGCATCGTATATCCAGATGCCCACCTATTTTCTTGGGATATGGCAAATTCAGGTTTTCCATGATTTTGACAAACTCCTCAATATCCTTGGTCAGTCTGGGGTTGTACCGCTTCTCCTCCCACACACTGCTCTCCATTTGACCTCTGGAAATGCCGGGGTATTATAAGATATATGTCTCATAGCTTTCTCGATCCCACTCACTTGTAGTCGTGCGCCGGATATATGCGGAAGTTCTCCGGAAGAGTGAAGATCTTGCTGTGCACATTCTGGTAGAGATTGCGTGGGCAGCCTTCCTGGAAGTCGGTGCGTCCACAGCCTCGGATCAGGAGAGTGTCTCCGGTAAAGACACAACTCTGATCCTTGATCACATAGCTCATGCAGCCATTTGTGTGTCCCGGAGTGGCCAGGGCATCAATCACATGGGTGCCGAAATCTATGCGATCCCCCTCCTTCAGGTGACGATCCGCCTTGGCTCCACTGGCGCCAGCAATCACAGATTGACAGCCAGTTAACTTCCTCAGCCAACCACTGCCCGTTATGTGATCCGCATGCATGTGGGTGTTGACTTGGGGAATGGGGAAATATTGTAGTGCCGTGGTGAAATTACTATCCAACGATCTATCTATAGATCTATCTGTAGATAGAGATCTCTCTGACTTACTGGCATACTTTAACTGAAAGCCCAGATCCCTGACCAACTGGGCATCTCGTTTCGCCTGCTCCAAGACAGGGTCAATGATCACGGCCTCCCCATTCTTCAGATCGGCCAGCAGGTAACTATAGGTGCTGCTTTCTCCATCGAAAAGCTGAATGAAGGCTTGTGAATAGTCTCTCTAGAGTATTTCAAGGTTGTCCATCCGATTACGTACTTGGCGGAAGAAGAAGTCCGGAGAAAAGGGCTGGCGCTCCGGCAGGCTCATGGTTCCAAAACTGCTCAGAGTCCGGATGTTACTGACCAAGGTGGGGGGCTGGTTCGTTGAGAGCCGCTTGAGGGCTGATAGCATACTGGATCCAACTATTCTCATTGCGGACTCGTATTTGTATCTGTTTGGGGTTCGTATCTACCGCCTCACTTCGGGTGCAATTGTTAGGTTCGTGTAGATTTCTATTTACCCCTGAACGCGATACTAGAGTGTTGCTGTGGCACTTTCTTATTCTTAGTTGATCACTACTGAGCTGGCTTATGGCACCTGATAATGTTCCTAATTTAATAAATCACCGATAATTGAGCACTTTCCGTTGCGTTTACAGTCTTTCGATTATCACAAAATTTACACTTGTTCAGAGGTAAGGCATATCACTCGCGAATTGACATTAATGTACAAATAAATGGGTATTTGGTGCAATTTACACAGTAATAAACAAAGTTTGGGGAACACAGCGAAATGAAAACATCACGGCATATCAGCTGAAGTGTTGAGTTCAACTGAGTTGAATTAGGGTGTGTTGCGGCAAGCTTCGTCGATAAGCTTTTGGGGAACCTGTTGCTTTGACGTAGCGAAAGCTTTACGTCGCGACTACGTGATTGGCAAAATAAGTGTTTCAATGCCAATACGGGTGTTTATGGCTTATATCTAGACCTTTCGGATGTCATTGGTATGGGGATTACTTTGTAGGCTCACCCCACTTATTGTTAGATTACTATATCCGATAGTTGCATGACCACTTTTTTATTTTAATTTAATCAGCTGTACTGGTTGTGATTTTTAAAGGATTTTCCATCACACATTATGTGTTGTTGAATTGTAAGAAAAATAATTGTTTGGAAACCCCGTGGGGTTGCATTTTGAAACATTTTAATATTTCTTAAAGATCTCGAAAAACACTCTTGTGTGCTTACAGCCAAAAGCCGTTACAAGCCGTGTCTCAGCTGCATTTACCGATATATGAGCTCTTAGAACTGCAACAACCACCTTCTTATCGCACTTTAGGCTCCTTGCACCCCTTTGGCAACAACCCCTAGATATTCCGCACCACCTCAAGGAAGTTGCAGTTGTTGAGAACTTTTTTAGATTATAAAAGGAAGGAAATCATTCCGGACCGGACATTGTCCACTACTCGGGGCGAACGTGAGAAATTCTTCGGCCGCCGGATTTCGTTATGAATTTCTTGACTTTTCTCTCAGATCATAAATAAATTTGCATATCTTACGAGCTGAATTTCATTCATTAACAGCTCGGGCTGGAAATCTTTTCAGCATTGGCGTTGAGTAATTGGTGTAATTTTGTGGAAGGAATTAATTGACCGTACATGGTGAGGTAAGGAAATCTGGCGAAAGGAGAAGGGTGCGGGTTTCATAGGGTCTTTGAATAGGAAAAGAAAAGATATCGATTTCGTTTCGCTCTGCCTGTGATTACTTCACATTGAAGCACTGCGAGCTGTTTGTTCAGCCTTTTGGTTATGGCCAATTTACTGGAACTATTTATAGTTGCTATTACCATTGATGCACCTCCCCCGAAAAAAACATGACTAACCACCTGTCATTTAATGATTCGCACCGATGATGTTGATGTTGATTTGTATCCCAAACAAAACATATTCGTCACTCACTTTTGCTTTTCAATAATTTCGCTGCGAGTGAAAGTCCCATTGTGGCGTCTAACTTCTTTCTACTAATTTGCCAAGCGGCCATCAAGTGTGGATCTAAAAAATCTTTTTATTTTCGCAGTCACAAAGGCTTAGCGAGGAGTTTCAAGTGGCCGAATGTTAGAGATTAGTGGGGTCATAAGCACCTCATTTCCATCGTACGACTACGAGTATTTTGCTTTTGGTTAAGCAGTGACTTTCTTCATCGCCGAAAAAAAGTGCAAAAGTTAGTCCACATTGCATTATATCCGCTAATAGGAAATTCAACGAACACGTGGAATTCTGCGAGTCTATTGAATTGTAATTTCTCTTTTCCCACACTTACCAATTCCACTCACTTCCCCCATATGAAACAAACACATACGAGTAGAGTATTCCCAGCCTGGCGATGCAATATTTCACACATAACATCTTTAAATCTTTAGATACTCGAACTACCAATCGTTTGAATGCACTGGCTCGAGTGACGCTGCATTGTGGGCTGCGTGAAAGTGTTGCTTAAAAATGCATTCAAATGGATTTGCAATTAATTGTCGTAATTTGTTTTGAGCTCCTCTTCATATTTTATGCTGTCTTCGACGCTTTATTAATATGCATTTATTTGGATTAAAACGCAAGTGTGGATTCAATGGAGTTGCAGCTGTGCACTGTACAAAACCAAACTACTAGTTATAATTAATATCAAAGAGGAGTTAATAAAAAGTAACTAATTAATAATCGCCTGTATGCTTTAAGCCCCTGCAGTCGGCCTAAAAGTCTAAAAATAGGTAACAAATCTTGGGCTTAAGTTGTTTACTTTGTTGTTTTGTCTGCTTGTATCTGCGATTTATGTTTGCCCATTTGCGAATTTCGTTTTCGACAACTTTCTAGCGTGTAGCGATGCAAAGTATCTGGGCTGAGTGCTGCAGCTTTTGGCTAATGCCCGATGCTTGTTGGCCTGTGCGTGCCAATATCTAATTAGCGTAGATAGCATTCGCGCACTTACATAATCGAATCAGACAAAGGGAGGGCGGGGCAGACGGGGCAGGCGGTTCGCAGCCAATGGATGTTGCATTAATTATGTTACGTCTTAAACAATATACCATAAAGGTGCATAGGTCTTTGCTTTTGCGATCGAGGGAACTTACCATGGAGGCGGACTTCTGTTTGGCGAAGGCGCGATGATGCGCGGAAATCGGTTCACTAACCACACTTCCGGAGTCCATGATGGTAAGCCCTCTAGGTCTTCGTTTACAGCTCTGAAATGGAGTAAAAGATACACAGACTGTAAGATGCAAGCTCAAGCTGGAAATGATATATGTGTAAAGGTGAACTTTGAACCCATCGCTAGCAGCTGGACAGCCCCACAATTCAGTCCTAGACTTCAGCTGACTTCAAAGCCACTTTAGCTTCGCGTTCCGCTTGGCAAGGTTAAAACAATTGGGTTGCAATTTTCGGTTCGTCGGTTTTAACAACTTTGGCACGTTACATTTGCGATTCGTTGAAGAGGCTTTAATCAGCCGTTGGCACCCAGAACCTCCTTCCAGTTCCCACTTCATCATTCATATGGCGGCCAGAGAAATGCAGCTCACATGCAAATGAGATGGTTACAAAAAAGGGGTAAAAAACAAGACAACGCACTTTCGGTGGTTGAGGGGACCAACAAAGAAATGCATTCGATATGCAGATCTGCACAGCCGCAAGATACACACTCGCGATTGCGATTGTATCTTGCGGATGAGGTTGCATAGATCACATTACTTAATGTGCCGGCAACGACAACGGAGACTGCTCATTTCCCTCTTTTCTGGCTTTTCACTTGTTTGCCTTTTTTGCCTTTGTCGGCACTCGAAGACAAAGCCCTTCATTCATACTGTAATGGTCATAGATACTTGTGACATACAAAATGTATCTCACTATCTCACAGGGCTAAAGGCCCAAACTCGCACCGTTAGCTTGCTTTTTATTAAGCCCTAAAAGAGAACAAGTTCTACGGAAAATCAGTTCCCAGTGCTTAGTTAAAGATTTTCCATCCATTACCAATGGGCTGCTGAGATTAAAGGCAATCTTTCGATGAGACCTCTATGAGAGTATGGTAAAGTTGGGATTGTTAATATAAGTGCAAATAAACATTTACTTTCAGCTTAGAGTGTTCAGTTGCGTACTTTTTGGTACCTACCATTACAAATTGATGTAATGCCCAAAGAACAGCTTCCTCTGTTTGGAACCCATATCTCCAGCATCTATTTGACATTGTACTATTTAGCTCTGGGCTTGGGCTTGCGCCTTTTGCTTTCGAGATAAGCCAGTGAAGTCATTAGTCTTGGAGAATAATTATCATGTTGTTACTGCCGCGAGCAGCGTTCTACAAAATTTAGCCAAGAACTCCATCTACATCCCGCCTGGCCCCATCTTTTGGGGCCTATCTCTGGGCTTGCGTGTTGGAGCAGGAAATAGGTAAAGCCCCAAGGGGGAACCTGTGTTTTGGGTTAGGTTACCTTGCCCAATGTGGGCCTACCATTAATCTAATTTCGCTTTAATGCTTAATTGTGTGACGAAGGAGGGGGAAGACCTGCTTAGGGAGCTTTGAATGGGAACTCCGTCGAGTACTCGCACATTAGCGACTGGATTTGAATCTATCTGGGCTTTTTTTTCTGGCTGATTGTACTTTGTTAGAACGCTTTGCTAATGAGCTGAAATTATGGGGAACTAGGGAAAAGAATCTGTCAGGAATCTACAAAGCATCTGCCAACCGCCCAATTGCAGCAGTGTCAGTTACAATTCTCAATTGGCTGTGGGAATAGTCTGTCAACCGTGAAGATCGTTCAACTATACCCTCTTCAGCATACTTAACCATACGTACATATATATACTCGTACATATGAGAGTCGACTTATATGCATGTAATTATTATTCTTCAATTTGCGTGCCCAGCTCAGAAGGGTTCCTCGTGTCTGTCTTTGCATTTAATAGGAACGAGAGCAAGTGCAGCGAGACCGAGGCCCAAAGACCCTGGCTTCTTGCTCAGGTGCTTCCCAGGCCCGGGGCTTCAGCATGTGGGCGCTGGAACCGCTGAGGCGCAACCAGACCAAGAACAAGTACTTGTACTCCGTAATCAAGTTATTAGGGAGGGTTACGTGAGGGGCGCATGGCTTCGAAACCTATATAATTAAACAAATTTCGAGTCTCAGCTACATCCAGTGATATACATTTAAAGTTGACGCTAATTAAAAAGAGCTTTAAGCACCAAGGGGGAGTGCTAAAACCAAGTTACCCAAATGTTTAGTTTTAGTTTTGCAATCAGACTTTAAAGCACTTACTTGTTTGATACACATGCTCATAATAGTAGTTTCAAAATAATTCGCGGTTTCACCAAACATCTGCAAGTAAGTTAAGCACTTTTAAGTCCCACATCTTGCTTCACGCTACCATCTCTATTAGCCAAAGCACCGACTTAAGCCCTGTAATCATTTCCATTTGGACTTCATTTACGTTGCGCGCGTTTCCGGCGTTTCAGCCAAGTTCTTCCAACTTCTAGAGGAGTGAAACTGACAAAAAGCCGAGTTTATGAAGCAATTTGACTCAAGGTAGCGCAACAATGTTTGCCACTCAAGAACAAGCTGCGAATTGCGGTATTACTGTTACTCCTAGATTCAACTTGCAAATTGCATTTTCGATGCTGATGGCCACGCAAGTGGAACGATGTCCAGCGGTTTTTCATTTATCTGCCAAGTGAAACTTGTTCAGATGCGATTTTTCCGGTCCAGCCGGGGGATCTCACACAAAATGACCCAAAAAGCAGCGAAATGGTGACAAGTTTATTCAGCTTTTGATCATTTCTCTCCGGCAGCGAACGACATTGATGTCACCAAGGTCCCGGGGGATCAGGGGTTCTAACTCGAATTCAAACGGGGATTTCGCTTGCTATAAATTTCAATCAGCAGAGATCTCGATCTCGGATCTTCAATTAGCCATATATCAAATGCATTCCGCTCGGATGTCGACAGTTTGCTGCGCGTATGCTAAAATCCTCTGCCCACACAGCGAATGCTGGATTTTATGTAAATTCATTAGCTTGAAAATCAAATCAAATTTCTGTCTATCTCACGGGGGGCGTTACCTGCCCCGCCCCTCTGCTGTTACTTGCTTACTATTATTTCTCTTCCAAGCGCGCCTACAAAATTGTTGCGAGATGAGCTCAGTGCGCGCCCACAATTTGTAGGAACAATGCAAACATATTTTGCTCAATTACTTAAATGGAGATGACACCTGGTTCTAATATATATAGTTGCTTATATGAAAGCGTAATAACTTGATTCGAAGCTCTGGCTGTTACGCCTGCTTTAATGCAAATGCGATAAAGCCAGCGGCTTGTGCGCTGTTAGAGCTAGCAGATACGGCCACTGTTAACTTTTCCAGCTGTTAGAAGCGTTCTGACGGCGGTAATGGCTATTGCGCTTTGGCCGGCGTTTTAACAGAGCCTCTTTAGCTCAGTGGCAGAGCACTGGTCTTGTAAACCAGGGGTCGTGAGTTCAATCCTCACAGGAGGCATTGTACGAAATGATGTTTTTTGTTATATTTTAATATTTGAGTATTTCATGCGGCAAGGCTGAAATAATTATCAAAATTAACTTAATTCGGTTTCGGTATCATTTTGGCGTTTTAATTACATTTATGAATAAATATTTGCCCCGCGGGCTTGCCTCCAAATAGGGTTTGTTTTTGTTATATGTACATATATAAACAACGTGGCTTTGCTATAAACCTTAACCCTGCTTGGTGTGTAGTTTCCCAACACCTGCAGCAGCTTGTCTGTTCGAGTTATTTACGAGCTGAAATATTTCTCTTGGCACTAACACAAATTAGCCCAGCTTGACAATTGGCCTGGCTTGTGGCTTGTTGGGCATTATTATGTGTGCAAAGTGTCACAAGCGCAGCCCCGACATTGATACCTCGGAGTGATTACCTCGGAGGCTGCTCACTACATCACTACATGGCCAAGCCAATGGACCAGGTCGGGCTGAGATGGCCGACAACTGGCCAAGAATATGCTTAATGGACTTGACATAAATATGGAAATTTCTTTGTTTTGGGGTTTATATCTTTCTGTTTGTCTTTCTATTTAGAGAGACTTCTGAAGAAAAGGTCGTTGGTTTGTTTATTTGGCGAGCAGTTCTAATAAACTTTTTATTATATCATAGACGGGGAAAAATTCTTTGTTCTTTTATAAATTGATTTCCAGCGTTATAATTCTATAATTTAAAAAGCAGACCAGATTAATAAGAAAGTATTTTAAAAATCTGTTTCAACTGATATATCAATTGCGAAATGACCTAGACTTTTGTTTGATAATTAGCAGGCCGTCATGATGCTGACCCCAAGTTCACCACCAAAACATATAGATTTCCATTGTTTGTTTGCGGAGTGATCACTGTAACTGTACAGGCTGTGTGCTGTGCAGCTGTTGCCAGTTCAGCTGATAATTGCCCATCATTTTCAGTGGGCAATTAGTCTCGGGCATATTTTTTCCACAAAGTGTGTGTTTATCGTTCACAGTTAGAACGCCAGCTGTCTTAAGATCGAGATGCAGATTGGGGTCGCGAAAGTCTCCGCACTGGACAAATCACTTATGCAAATCAATTCTAGAAAGTGGGCCTGCGATTAGGCTCTATAAGAAAGTGCAAATTGCCGTGGTCAGATGATCGGAAATACGATCGAAACGAAAGCGAAATCAAAGCCGATAGTTTTGCCTTGGTTTATTTTCAGAAGACAGAGATTTGCAGCTCTCGTTTTAATTGTTACAGCGCCTCTTTGAATGAAAGTGAAAACCGCAACCGAAACAGTTACCCCGAATAGTCAACACTCGCAGGTCGACGATGTATGCGAAGTATGCAAAGTAATCTAGCCAAATCTCGGCTTTCTATTCCCACTTAATGGGTGAAGCAGACGAAACAAAAGTCAGCATAAATGCGTTGATGCACCTCAGTCCACACATGGGCGAGAAATCACGACATGAAGCCCACATAAAAATAAGATACAGTCATTCAAAAATTACCATATCCAACAAATACCCGAAAACAAACTCTGATTAGGTTGTTAGCATTGAAAAAATCGAGAAACAGACGACAAACAACCAAAATCCGAAGAATCCGAAGACTATGTAAATGACACTCTAGAGACCCCAAAGACATCCTGTCGATAAAGGGTTTGGCATTTCAATGAAGAAATGGAAGCGGAGAATACATTTCGGCTAGAGAGCCATCAATTGTTATTCAAATGCAGCCAGTGACTCCCAAAAGGAAATATCTAATTAAAATTAATGACAAAAGCGAGATGGGTGATGTTCAGAACGAGATACCCCAGCCGAGACAGAACCTGCCACTGCATTTAAGCCACGATTCGAAAGGGGCCTGTAGAACGTATTGGAATCGCAGATTGTGATTCAACCGCAAATTCTCAGACGTAATTATATGTGTGGCCAGAGATCGAGTCATATTTGACTGATTGATTGTGGCTGCTTGGAGGAATTCTATTAGAAATTCGAACCTAATTTATCTCTATTCTACCATACGAGACTTTGAACTTGGTGGTGGCATAATAAGCAAAAACCGTGCTATTTACTATTTACTGCCTTATCTGCGCCTCATCAACAAAACAAATCGCGTTTTAATAGGCGGCTGGCTGGCTAATTTATTTTCGAGGCTTCAATTTTCCCCGCCGCTTTTGTTTTGATAGGAAAAGAGTTATACAACAGTTCGAAAGTTCCTCCGTATTCAGATATCAGAATCGATTTCCAAGCGGATTATGCAAGACAAATTCCAAGTGAAGATGGGGAGCGGCCTTCTGGGGAGCGAAAAACAAACGAGATAAATTGCCCCATCATCATTATTGTTTTGTCTGCGACGACCCCGTTTGCTTTAAAGAGGCCGCACTGTATTTTAGAATGCAACAATTGAACGCTGCTTAACCTTTCGCTTTCCGCAAGTGATTTTCGCTCTTCATTTGAAGCCATTGTTACAGGCGATGAAAACTACTTACCAGCTTAAAGTACGGATCCCAGTTAAAAGTCAACCAATAACTCTGAACAATGGCAATGTGCGCAAATCAATGGCAACATTTCATTTCATTGCATTTGATTGCTTTGGTTTCGCGGAGGGAGGGAAGCCTCAATTTGGTGTATTGTGTTGTGCGAATTATTTACACTTGGGACATAAATCAATGATGTCAATGCTTAAACCGATTGTGTTTGAAACCGCATCGAAACCGTTGCTAAAATGCGATCGGCACATTAATTTAATTTTTTGTTAATTTTGTATTTCCGTTTGCAGCGACTTAATAACTCATGCTATTTCCTCTGTGCATTTCCTCTGTTTGTGCAGGATGCAGGAAATTTGCTTTCAAATGAGCCAGGTAAACAAGTAAACAAAACGCACAAATTCACGTAGGTTCAGGTTGATTGAAGAGTTCCACGGATTCACGCAGGCGCAGAGGGCTAATCACAAAATCGGCGTCGGATTACACAGCGAGAGCGCGCACACCCGATCGCGGCGACGATTGGATGAAGTCTGAACATCGTGACTTTAGCGGCAGACGGGCATTACATGAAGCCGCTCTCTGGGCTTCCCGCTCTCCGGCTCTCACCACTGCACCCTCTCTGCTTGGTCCGTGCTGAGCGGATTTGGTAGCAAATAATAGCTGAATAGCTAAGCAGGACTGAAAAAATAATCATATAGGTAATTCTGAGTAATATTTGATGAATAATTAGAAACATTATTAGTTGGCTTAATTGTAAATAATATACATATAACATTCCCAATTCGACAAATTAAAAATTCGTAGAGGTTAAGCTATAAGTTATAGAGAGATATATTATATTTATCTCAAAAAGAGCTAGGTGTGTAGAGCTGATGGTGGGTGAGCGAGTGAGAGAGCGGTTTTGTAGAACTGAGCGTAGAGCGAGTACTTGCGAGTGCACTGGTCCCTTGATTTGGATTTATTGGGTTATAGTTTGTGTGACTGAGGCGCTGCGATTGAATGGGTAAACTGGGTAGTGGTGATGGAGTTCCAGTGCATTGAACTGCACTCCCTCGACTTTTCGGTGGGTGTCTTTGGCTATTTTGACAGCTGGCGCTGCATCTGAGATTTTACGATGCAGCGCGTATCTCAAACTGCTCATTTGCCTGCTGATGTCTGCTGATGCCTGCTGATGCCTGCCGTTGCATCACCGAGATCGGCGTCATCGACATATGGCTCTCGCTTTATGTAGTGCCCTCTATCTGCCCTTTATCTTAGGCGCTTCGGTCCGATGAGTTCGCTCGTGCGCAAAGTCAATTAAAATGATCACAACAATCCCGAAAAAAACCCTTTGCCCTACTATGCAGAGGGTAAAATGCGCATGCGTAGGGGTTGATGGCGTTGATTGTATTTCCCTTTATTAAATGCAGCCCAAAATAGATACACAACGGAGCCGAAATTCAAGAGCGGACATAAATCAAAATTAAACAAAAATTTAAACAGGAAAAAAAGGATTACGCATGCGCCTCTCGTGCGCTTCAAGTGCGCCATATTTTAACCCTCTGCCCGCCTAATTGCGAAACTTTCTGCGGGTTGATATCGCCTCGATTAGCTAATGTGAGGCTGGGCCACTGGCTATAAATCAAATCTTGCGAGTGAAATGTGCTTTACCGTTAGACCGAGACTATTACCAAATCTGAAAGCGGACGACTGCTCATTTCCATACGCGTTTGTGACTTCAGTCTTTCGTTTCTTCAGCGAACCCAGACAAAAGATCGAGAATGCGGGGAATCGTAGAGATATTGGTTGCCTGTCGAATAATAAAAACCAAAACAACAAAAAACACGAAAAAACGAAACACTTCCTCTCCGAAAAGAAAAACAAAGGAAAATCACTTGACGCTGTCAGTTACGCGAAGCCACTTTTTATGGTTTTTCATCCCGAACAAAATAAACAACGACACCACGGAGAAAGAAAAGAAGACCGCAAGTGGCTGGAAAACTAAACTTGCTTTGGGTTTCCCTCGCTTTTCCGAGAATAAGATTGAGTCGGGATTTGGGATCGGCTCTGTAATTGAGGATGAGGTCGGGGCCATAGGCCAAGCCAAGCATTATAAACTCGAACATTTTGTGGCACTTGAAAAACGAGCAAACCGAGGGAGAGCCCGGTTTTTGTAATTTATGCCAAGTGGATGAGATTTCAATGACCGAACAAGTAGCCGCTTGCAACCTCAATTAAAATGAATTTATGCCATCATAAAGAAAACATTTCGCCGCGCTACCTGGACGCATTTTCCACTCCGATCCACCGATCCTCGTTTTTTCCATGTTTCCTTAGAGTGTGCGTGTCCATGGAGCATTTCCAAGATCGCGAGACTACATAAATTGTCTCACCAGCTGAACAGCAATGGGAGCGGAACTTGATCGCGTTTTTGGGGCGTCCCAAAGTCCTTGGACAGGTGACAGGTGCTCTCTATTTAGGGCAACGAGCTAATTTAATGTGCACATTGCGCGGGGAAATGAAGAATTTACCAGAGGAAGAAGGTTTTCACTAAGGGTTATTGTCACGGCAACGCCATTAAAACATAGTTCCCTGTCCGGTATATATAAGAATGGAGCATGGGGTTAATAAAATGTATGTACATATTTATGTATCTTAGAGGTGGACTCAATAGTATGATATGGACATTCCAGGGAGTTGTTAATGGGAGCTGTGCATTTACAAAATATAAAAATGATATATTTTCACTTGGTTTCAAGATGGGTTTCTACATCAACGTCAGATCTGAAATATTTCCAAATTTAGCTACTTAAATTATCTTTGCACGCAGTTCGCAGAGCTGCCAAAAAAGTGGAACTCCCACGCGACCCCAGGGCAACCTGGGGCAGTTGGATGCCTCCTGTGAGGATTGAACTCACGACCCCTGGTTTACAAGACCAGTGCTCTGCCACTGAGCTAAAGAGGCCCGCGTTTTTAGGGCGCCCCAGAAGCGAATTTCAACCGCTGGGTGAGAGCTTGGCTTGCATTGCACGGGTACTGTATCTTTGTATCTGCTCGAAGAACACAAAAGATAGCTGTCGCAGAACAAGAACATGTTGACACAGTTGGAGCTGCTCTCGATCTTGTTCCATTGCTGTCGCCGAGCTGATAAATGCTTTCAAAGGCAATTAAGCGAAATGGCAGTGGAAAGGTGGAGTGAATTGGAGATGGAGATGGAGGCACAAGGTCAGGCCGGCCGGATATTAATTTCACAAAAATTACACACATTCAGCGGATAATCAACATTAAGATCGGCTCTTGGGCGCTGCGCTTCAGTGGCCCATGACAATTAGGGTCAGAAGAAAGAAATTCGGCGGCCTGTTCACCTGTTGCCAAGATGGAGCCATTAGGTGGGCCTCCCTGAAAGCCCAGACGACATGCTTGATGAGCAAATATTTTCACATCATCATTTTGATTACCACGCATCTGCAAGATACACACTACACATACATATGTACATCTATATGTATATACGGCTTGTGTTGAGTGCAGTTCGATTTCAGTTTCGAGGCAGCAGTGCGTGCAAAATGGATCAACGATCTTTGCGCTCCGCTACCAGCCGTAAAATCAACTGCGGTTCGGGTCGGGAGTTTTCCTCAGAAACTACGATCGATTAGGTTCCATATGTTGACCCTAAAATCGAAGATCTTGCATTCTTGCATTCTAGCACTCACAGCAGGATCGGGCCAGGAAAAGGCCAGCAACTGTCGCGTGCTGAGTTGTAAAACTTTAACAGCTGCTGCTAATGTGTCGAGGGATAAATAAATAGCCTAAAATTACCCGAGGCGCCCAAATTGCCATTAAATCGCATTAAAACGAGCACAGCTAAACCGCAAAAAGGATTTCGTATACGCATTAAGCGGACTAATACTCCCTGTCTCTGTTCTTTGTTACCAATCAATCCGAAAAGTGTCAGCCAATCACAATGAGCACAAAAAACTGGGTAAAAAATTGCCCGATTTAGTGTAAAATTGCAGAAAAAAGAGACACCAGAGAGAAATATGAGGCTAATACGCGCTGACAGGCAAAGGACATCACATCAATGGCTCCGTCGTCATTAGCATCCCAAAAAAGGATCGCAGACAACGAAAAAAATGCATCTCGGCGCTGGGGAGAGGGAATCCGCCCGAGGCAATTCGTCACAGTCTGTCACTTCGCATCCTCAACCCCTCGCACCAATCAATCTCAGGTTGTAACTGTATTACGGACGGCTGGATGTAACAGCTTATGATCCCGACCCAAATCGAGGTCCTGCGCATGCGCCACGTGCCTTTTCCGCTCTCCCCCTTTTTCCCTTCCCTTCCCTTTTCCCCTTTCCCTTTCCTTTTGGGGCAGCTGCCGCCGACGCCGCTCTTCGAAATTGGGTTTCAACCCCCTCATCGGCTTGGAAATTCATTTCGTTTAGCTTTTGTTTTCCACTTGAGCTGAAGCACTTTCCTTTGTTTGCCTCTGTAAACACACACATTGCAGTGCATTTCGGTTCGTGTTTTGCTTTCTTTTCGTCTGTTTTTTATTATTTTTAGTTTTTAATTAATTTGTACTGATTTCGGTCTGAAGAGTTTTCCACGCAATGCGTTTACGCTAATGGAACTCAAATTGAATTAAGGCCTTTGTGCACTTCCATTGACCCCAGCGACATTTTCAGCGAAGAAAGAGGGGAACTCACGTGGCGAAGAGGGTTATTGGTTGATCAGGAAATGCATAAAGAAGTCAGAAATCACTGGGAAGAAAATTCTCGCGAAGAAAATGCTTGTAGTTCCATTGAAATGCCGGCGAAAGAGTTGAATGAAAACTCAAGCTGAGTATTTAATTGAAATTTGATTCCTTCCGTTGATGGACAAGTGACGGCTCAGGAAAAATTACAATGAACGACACATTTGGAAAACCCCAAATCAATGAGTGTTGATTGAAAAAGTGAGTGAAAGAGCGCTACACCGAATTCAATCGTCGCGTCGACGGGAAACCGTTGAAACATTTCTTTATATTATATATTCACTTCATCGTTTGGGAAGAATTGCATTAGCACTGCCCGCCTTAAAATTAATTCAAACCTTATGTTCCAACACTTTTCCCAGATATACAAAGTTTAATCAATATTTTATTTCCGTCTAATCTTTAAGTCAACATTGAATTTATTGTCACAAATTTGTTGATTCAGCAGGGTCTTTGGTGTGATTTACCTTCGCTCAATGAAATTAGGATGAGACAATAGAGAACGAAACAATCGGGTTCCTCGACTATAAGATACCCCTTACTCAGATATTGGCAGTGCGAGGGAGAAATTTCAAAATTTGGTTGGCATATCTACGAAAATTGGTATGAGTAATAATAAAATCAAAACATTTTTACAGAGAATGCATGCTAAATCTCAACTTTCAAACGTCAGATTCATCGAATCTAGCACACCCTTTAACTCCACAAGTAAAGGGTATAATAATCTTACAAATCAGCCAAAAACTTGTCTATCGGCGGAAAACAACTTGATTCCGATCACTTCAGACCTTAATTTATTTAAATGCTTATCCGATCGTTCAAAATTAATTAAGTGGCACACTTTAATTTGCATAAAAACCAACTTGGCACATAAACAACGAAAAAGCCCCAGCTGGCAATCAAGTACAAGATCCAAAAAATCCATTTTCAAGACTTTTCAGACAATGGCCAAAATGCAAAAGTCTGTTATAAATTATTTATGACGTTTTCCAAATGTCAACAGCCAAATGCGTCGCCCACCAAATGACATTTGACGGCAATTGAAATGCATGTGGCTTGGGAGAGAAAAATGATTTTTAATTATTTTAGCAGCGTTTTTTTCTGGTGACAAACTGAGGCAGGAAGGTGCTCAGCCTGGCCTAAACACAATTTAGTTGCTGTAATTAATTTCGAATTTATTTGATTGTTGTCTGCGAACGGGCTGTGAGTTTTCAGTGCAAATCGAGTTGACATGAATACCTGCAAAAAAAACTCAGACAGCAACACCAAGTTAACAAAAGCAGACATACAACGAAAATGCAAAACGGAAGTTTAGTATATTGCAAAATGAAAAACGAAAATAAAACACAATGCAAAAGAGTGCTAACTCTAGGTAAACTGCTGCTTTGAATACCCTTTGGAAATTGTTTTTTTATATTCTTATTCACAAATTATAGTACAGTGCTAAATTGAATTGTATGAAAAATATAACTAAATTTAAAAAATGCTGTAATTTTCAATAAGTAGATGTTATATGGTTCATGTAAACCAATGCAATTAAAAATCAATTTTCGAGTCAATAGACATTAACAGACAATTGACAAATATTGAATGTGTAAAAGGAGAAGGCAAACAAACTAGAAGTTCTCCCAAAAGTGTTTAGCCGACAATGAACCCCGTAGAAGGGTATAAAAGCAAACAAAAAACGCAAATGCAACGGAAGTTTGATAAAACATACTATGTGTGTGAGCGGCCGAGAGTCAGAAAGAATAAAAAAGGTGGGCTAGGGAAGAGGAAATAACAAAATACACTGTAATTAACAGGCGGCTCTGAACAAAGCAGGGAGTTGGGGGGATGCATCATTCATTCCGCATGAATTTGCATTCGCATTGGCCAGTTGCAGGGGCAAACCAGGGTCAGAAACTGGACGAAAGCGATTCGAAATGCATTGAAAAATGCAGAAATGCAGAAATGCAGTGCCACTATGCAGAAATGCAGGGATGATTAGGGGTTGCAACTTCGAGGATGCGACTCTCGCAGAGTGATAAATATTTTGCGCCTGGGATGACAGCCCATAAACATTGCGATTACGACTATTGACAATGTTCAATCAGGACCACACGGGGCATCCTTTGAGTGGCTCTACTGTACTACAAGCCACTGCGTCGTACATGCGTACAAGTGACAGCTGCCGATCCGCTGTAAGCCCTGATGATTACATTGTTTTTGACATGGACACAGACATAGACCACCCCTTCTTCCGCCATGATTGATGATTGATGACAGAGACGAGATGTACGAGCTGTCATGTCCAGTTGTCATCCATAAATGTGTGCTTTCCAACACTAGTGCCTGCAATCGCTTAACTCAAAGAGAGGGATCTCTACGAAAAAAGGGGTTACAAATGCGCAAAGTCAAAAGCGGGGCGCTATTCAACAGCTTAAGGAAATTTACATACTTGTACAGCATAATGTGCACCCTTTTATCAGGGATATTGGGTTTCGCTTTCCTTTGCACATAATGAATTTTCACGGCGGGACACCCCGAAAAAAGCGGTTCGAATTTTTACCAAAGTGGGCGTTGTAATGTTGACACTGTAATTTACGCATTTCACCTTTTCTGTAACGCATTTGCATTCAGCTTAAATGCCAAAGGGCTTAGCAAAGGTAATTCGATATGGGAAACATTTGTGAACCTGAAAGTACAGTTGTGTCCTGGGCAAATATGCAGTGAAGTTCAGTTGCAGCCCAGTGACACAATTATGTGTTGCATCTACCACTTCCCACGTCAATTCTTGTCAATTTACCCATAACAAATTGCCGCTCTAAGTTGCACTCCCGCAATTCTCTTTGAACTTCAACTTGTCTTCATTAGCCAAAGAAGTATAGCAGCTGGTTGTTCTCTTAAGTGCCGCGATGCCAGATAAGGGTAACATTCATTTCCTTTGTCATGGAGCCAATTTCTCAGAGTACTCGGTAATTATAATTACAACTTTTTGAACTACCCGCGCCAAGCAATCGTTAACAGACAACAACAATGTCGGCGCACGGCTCTTGGCTGAAGTTTCTCTTTTGCCGGCCGCCTTGCCCAAGCCTCTTTAGCTCAGTGGCAGAGCACTGGTCTTGTAAACCAGGGGTCGTGAGTTCAATCCTCACAGGAGGCAGTTAAAAGCCTACTGGATTTTTTTATTATTTTTCTTTTATTTTAGTTTGCTATTTCAGGTCTACTTTGGTAGTAGAATCGCTTAAAAAACTTGCTAGCAGGATACTAGTGTGTATATTAAATATCATATATTGATATCATATATCATTAATACTAAAGATCATAAATTTAACAATTTTCTTTTTTATAACATTTATTAGTTTTGCCTTACTAAATTTAAATTAAAAACTTTACGTGATGAATCCATTCTTGTTTTTTAAAAGCGGTTGCTATTAAGGATATTAAATAATCCCTGTAATCTATTTATGTATCCTTGATTCTACGAAAACTACAAAAAGAACAAAATATAAGAGAACGAGAGTTGAAGATTGAAAACCCCATCTGCCTCCTGTGAGGATTGAACTCACGACCCCTGGTTTACAAGACCAGTGCTCTACCACTGAGCTAAAGAGGCGAACAACCCGCTGTTGCCAAAAATCTTATTTGGCACTTAGCAATTTTTTTTGCCAATTTTGATGCCCGTTTTAGTATGATTTTTAATTAATTAAAATGATTTTCCTTGTACGGCAAATACAACCCAACCACTTTGTTAGTAAACAAACGCAGGGCGTTCTCTGCTCTCACCATTTCGGGCCGCTTTCTCTATTTCTCTTTGTCACACTCTCTTCTTCTAAAAATAAAGTCCCCGAAATGCTGTCTTTATACCACACGTTGTCATCGAATTTTCCCGACATACCGATTCAGTTGATCTGCAGTTTTCTGGCCGAGAGTACAGAAAAAGTTCTGAAAATCTATAAACTTGCATAATTTAGAGGTGAAACATATAGCTAAAATGAAAACTCCACTTAGCCAGAAGACGGGCTTCTTTGCCGACTACTATCTGAAGCTCAAGGATCAGGCTGGTGCCAATTGCGAGTCGGATATCGCCAAGTTATCCGCGTGCAAGAGCGATGAGGAGCGCGTGGCCTACGTGGAAAAGTTGCCCTGGGTGCAGGCGGGGGATGCCAACCTGGTGGTGAACCAGGAGTTCGCCGGCAAGAACGCTCCTCTGGCGGCGGAGATCAAGGAGCGCGCCACCGCTGCTTTTAAGGCCAAGAAGTGGCTGGAGGCCATGGTGCTCTATACCAGAAGCTATGTGGCTCTGCCCAGTGAAAATGGTGAGTGGTTGGCACATTCTTATTCATTTACTTATTTTAAATAAACGTTTTTTACTTCTTCTTCAGTGGCGGAGATCCGCGTTGTTTTAGCCAATCGCTCAGCTACCTTGTATCACATGCAGAAATATCAGTAAGTAGTTTAGAGAAACAAAGTAGAGAGTTTGAAAATTGTATTTACACAATTCTAATTTCACTTTCAGAGAGTGCTTGATTGATATAAGACGCGCCTTGGATCTAAGTTATCCGAAAGGTTTGATCTATAAGCTGTACGAACGACAGGCCCGTTGCTACTTGGCTCTTAAGGACTATCCCCACACAATTGAATCATTCAAGTGAGACTTGTTAGTTTTTAAAAGTGGCCCATTAACAACATTATTTTCCCGCAGAAAGTGCATCACCACCATGGACGACTCCACACTGGCATCTGACAAGCGTGCAAAGCTGAACTTGGACGCCATGACCATGATTAAGATGCTGCAAAACGATCCACGTTCTGCCAAACAGGAGGCCAAGCAGCAAAAGCAGAAGATAGCGTTGGATCAGGCCAAGCCAGTCAAGTTGGAGAATGAGTTCGTGAGTCCTCTGGTGAGAATCGATAGCAATCGACAGGAGGGTCGATTTGCCAGAGCCTCTGCAGATGTGAAGCCGGGCGAAGAGCTCTTAGTGGAGCGACCTTTTGTCTCTGTGCTGCTGGAGAAGTTTGCCAAGACCCACTGCGAGAACTGCTTCATGAGGTATTGAAATATCCGTTAATACTTGTAATTACTTAGAACCTTCCATCCTGTCTAGAACTGTGGTTCCTGTGGCCTGTCCTAAGTGTGCTGATGTGCTTTATTGCTCGGAGCAATGTCGGGAGGAGGCCTCCAGGAAGTACCACAAGTACGAGTGTGGAATAGTGCCCATTATCTGGAGATCGGGTGCATCCATTAACAACCACATTGCTCTGAGGATCATTGCCAGCAAACCCTTGGACTACTTCCTCAAGTTGAAAGCCACCATTGATGAGGAGCTGACACCTGAACAGCTAATCAGGTGGGTTATTCATTTAGTCCCTACCTTTAGATAAATCTATTTTCTTATTACTTGAACGGTTTTAGTCTACCAAAGGATGACTACCGCAGAGTTGCTCAGCTGGAGAGGCATCAGAGTGAACGCCAGCCATCCAACTTCTTTCAGCACGTGCTGATGGCCCGCTTCCTGACCCACTGCCTTCGGGCAGGGGGTTACTTTGGATCGGAGCCCAAGCCAGAGGAGGTGTCAATCATCTGCTCCCTGGTACTGCGCAGTCTGCAGTTCATCCAGTTCAACACCCACGAGGTGGCAGAGCTCCATAAGTTCAGCTCCTCGGGACGGGAGAAGTCCATCTTCATAGGCGGCGCCATCTATCCCACCCTGGCGCTGTTCAACCACTCTTGTGATCCCGGCGTGGTGCGCTACTTCCGCGGCACCACCATTCATGTCAACAGCGTCAGACCCATCGAAGCAGGATTACCGATTAATGAGAACTACGGTCCGATGTACACCCAGGATGGACGATCGGAGCGCCAGGCGCGCTTGAAGGAGCTCTACTGGTTCGAGTGCTCCTGCGATGCCTGTATTGACAATTGGCCCAAGTTTGACGATCTTCCTCGGGATGTGATTCGCTTCCGCTGCGATGCCCCGAACAATTGCTCCGCTGTAATTGAAGTGCCACCCAGCTGCAACGACTTCATGGTCAAGTGTGTGACCTGTGGCGAGATAACCAACATCCTCAAGGGCCTTAAGGTAATGCAGGATACCGAGATGATGACGCGCACAGCCAAGAGGCTGTACGAAACAGGGGAGTACTCCAAGGCCCTGGCCAAGTTCATTGACCTTATCAGGATCATGTATGAAGTGCTGGCCCCTCCGTTTCCCGACTTCTGTGAGAGCCAACAGCATCTCAAGGACTGCTTCCTCAATTTGGGCAATGTCTATACTTTGGATTAGTAAGGACTCCTTAATATTTGATTTAAACATTGTTTGGCTTCTGACTTTAATTTGCAAAAATACATGAAAGAACCATAAAAGGTGCTGCACAATCACACCTCAAACAAAATTCGTTATTTCATCTGAGAACATTATTGATGTCCTTGACGTCTTTTACTCAAGCTAAATGCATGGGCAAGAATTGTGATATCACCGAAGTCCTATTGTGTAAATAAAATAAAATAGGAACTCTTATTTCGATAAGTTTCTAATGCTAGTGCTTGTGCAACTGCCAACATGCATTATCAAACTTTGCATTTAATCTTTAAAATCGTCGATTTCCGACTTCCACTAGAGTTTGCTTTTGGCGCCATCTAGAGTTAGGTAGACAAAACCATTTTTGTCAGGGTTAGTGTCTTTGCTAGCTATAAAATAGTACATGTAAATGCTCAAGTAAGATTTCAGACGTTCGATTATACGCTATTACTATTATTGTAAAAATGCCATCTTCCGACTACTACGACTTATTATTTTCAATAATGCGGTAAGTCAGTTTTTAATAAATTCAAATAAGCATTTTCGAAGCCCAGTATATACAAAATAATTCATAACAGAAGTGTAAAGTTTTTATTTAATTTTGATATTAAGGCACATAGAATGGATTCCCATCCACCATGATCGTACCACGAACACCGTCTTGAGTGAATTTCGCTGCATCCGGCTACTTGGTTATAGTCGTAGTAGCAGCAGCGGTAACAATTTGACCTCAATTTGCTCATCCTCTAGGAAACACTGGAGCTTCTTTCCCTCCATAAAAATCATCGTACCACGAACACCGACTTGGGTGAATTTCACTGCATCCGGCGAATTGGTTATAGTCGTAGTAGCAGCAGCGGTAACAAATTGTCCTCAATGTCCAGCGCTGTCCTGCAATTTGTAAATTACATAAATGAAGCACTTGATTCTTCAACACACATACCATAATAGTTCCATCTGTACTTCTGCTGACTTCTGATGTAACAATTTACTGCCGCATTGCCATGGTTGCAATTGTGCATGGGATAATATGGTGTGGTGGTCTCTGTTGTTGAAGTTGTAGTGCTGGGTTCTGTCGTTGTAGTTGTGGGGGTTTCTACTGCAGTAGTTGTGGTGACTGTTGTTGAAGTTGTAGTGCTGGGTTCTGTCGTTGTAGTTGTGGGGGTTTCTACTGCAGTAGTTGTGGTGACTGCTGTGGTGGTCTCTGTTGTTGAAGTTGTAGTGCTGGGTTCTGTCGTTGTAGTTGTGGGGAGTGGTGTGGTGGTCTCTGTTGTTGAAGTTGTAGTACTGGGTTCTGTCGTTGTAGTTGTGGGGGTCTCTACTGTAGTAGTTGTGGTGAGTGGTGTGGTGGTCTCTGTTGTTGAAGTTGTAGTGCTGGGTTCTGTCGTTGTAGTTGTGGTGAGTGGTGTGGTTGTCTCTGTTGTTGAAGTTGTAGTGCTTGGTTCTGTCGTTGTAGTTGTGGGGGTTTCTACTGCAGTAGTTGTGGTGACTGTTGTTGATGTTGTAGTACTGGGTTCTGTCGTTGTTGTTGTGGGGGTTTCTACTGCAGTAGTTGTGGTGAGTGGTGTGGTGGTCTCTGTTGTTGAAGTTGTAGTGCTGGGTTCGGTTGTTGAAGTGGTGGATATTTCTGTTGTTGTTGTTGAAGTTGTGGTTGACTCGGTTGTTGAGGTTGTAGTGCTGGGTTCGGTTGTTGAAGTGGTGGATCTTTCTGTTGTTGTAGTTGTGGGTGACTCGGTTGTTGAGGTTGTGGTCGGGAAGAATTCGGTCGTTGTCTCCTCCGACAAAGTGGTCATTACAGGTCCCTCTGTGATCATAGAGGGACTTGTGGTCATCGTTATTGTAGGGGGCGGCGTAAAATAGATGGGAAGTTCTGGCTTAATATCCTGAGCCCAAGCGGCAGTCGCGATGAAGAACAACCAAATTACAGCGGACCTCATTTTTAGCGTGCTGTGTTGACGTGAGCGGATTGGATCGAGTACTGAAACTGATCGCCTGTCCCGAGTAGCTTGCGCTTGGGTTTTAGCTATAGAGCTACAGTCATTAACACACTTATACCGATCGACCCACACGCAAAACGTGAGGGCTGATAACAAAACAGTAGAAGACAAAAAACCCCACCGCCAAGTAATTAAATAAAAATAAGATGCTGGCATTTAAAAATGTTTGGTTGAGTAAATAATTGTATTTGAAAAGTAAGTACAAAAGTTGCTCACCAGAGCAAAAACTATAAAATTTTATTTCCGCTGCTTTAGCATTTGCAAAAATATATACATATATGAGTGTTGCAAATTTGACCAATATTTTATTATTTGTTCATCATCCAAACCTTGTGTTTTTTAAAACACTTAGTATTCATGATACATGGTTGCACAAGCATTTCACTGTTTTTATTTCAGTTCATTTCATTTAACTTTACAATACTTCCCTCCAATTTACGTGTACTTTCAGTTTGGCATAATCATACGCCACACAAGGCCCTTGGTGGAGCTTACTACATTCGGTGATATGGCTGTCGTAGTAGTAGCAGCAGCGATAACAACTGGACGTCGGTGGGATTCGCCAGCCTGCAAATTGAAAAACAAACAGATGAAATGTGATTCACCCAGTTCCCAGTCCGCTTCATCATCTCTCCCGCATTCCCATCGCACTTACAGGTACTATACTCCATCTGGTTGGTCAGAAAGCACCTTTCTAGTGGTTGCATCCACACTTCTTGGCTTGGCTTCTTAGTTGTCCTAGTGGGTGGATCCAAGGGAGTCCTTTGTGTGGTTGAAGTCGGGATGGGTTTCGTTGTTGTAGTGCTTGTGGTGGGTTCTGTTGTTGTAGTTGAGGGCTGTTGCGTTGTTGTAGTTGTGGTCGATTTTGGTGTAGAGGTGGTTGGAACTTCTGTTGTGGTAGTTGTTGTGGGCTCCGTTGGCCGAGAATAATCGGGTATCTCTGGAATAGTATCCTGAGCCCAAGTGCCTCCCAACAGAAAACAGAACAGAAGCAATGGAACTACTACGCAGGAACACATTCTTAAGCGAGCTGTAGTTACGGTGGCTGATTAGCTCGAATACTAAAACCGATGCCGAGCTTCGATGTTTAGCTGGTCTGATAACAGAAGCAAACCGGCAGGGAGACTTTAGGTGCTCAAAAAATTCACTGGCATCTACAAAATGATCGGTTGAGCAAACACACTGAACATTTTGGGCAGTGGGTTCCGAAATTGCTTATCAGAATTTAAGGCTAACATGGCATTTTGGAGCGCTGCAATTACTTGCGGGTTGGTAGGCACGCATGGGCAACTTACCTTGTAATACTTTATTATTCGACTTCTTTATAAACTGGCGTATAGTAAGTATACAAAGTGAGTAATGGTAGTAGAAAAGGTAATCAGTGAGAAAATTCTCCTTGAAAATAAAAAAGTCCTATGTAAGTAAAATAATATACAAATTTTAAATTCGGAGATATTAGAACCGCTCGGAAACAATTGCAAAATTCGGTAATAATAAATAGAATAATTTTGACTTTGTGGCTGTTTCCAAAGCAATTTTTACCGCCCTCTAGTGTTAGGCATTGACATTACCTTATCAAAAAACGGAACGGGTTCGCTTCTCGGCTAGCTGTGTGTAGAATACATTTCAATATGTAGAAAAGTAATCATTTCAGCGAAAAGGCAACCAGATAGCTAAATGATTCCCCCAAATCAATAAAAACTCAATGAAATGTTTTTGTTTTTAATGTATAAATCCTTTTAATATAGGGCCAGCCCGTAGTCATTCATAAAATACTTATTAAGAATATTTTATAGTTACTATTTTATAGTTACAAAATACTTAATATTTTGTGTTTTTTAATGATGCTAAAGGTAATAGCACATTTAAACGTCCTTCCCGTCCACGATCCTTAAATCAAACCTGAAAATAAAAACACAGTTTAGAATGCCGGTAGCATAGTTAAGGAAACCAAAACCCAAAAAAAACCAAAATACCTTAATATCCTAATTAATACACGTATGGAAAGAAATCCGAGTTATGCTGTTTGTGTGAGCACGCAGTACATCATCAGTAGAATGCAAAGGATCGAGAATGCGAACCAAGCCATTACAGGGATTCTGAGGGCGTCTAGTGACCACAATGATTCATGACCTTGAAATGGGGTACAGCCCTTCTTAAGCTGAAATGTATACATTAGCATCCACACAGAAAGATACCCCACACACGGCTCAACGGCCACTTTATACTTATTGCAACACCAAGCGATTTCCATTGAATGCTCTCCTTCGAAATCTCGGAAAACTATACTCAATTTCCCAGATTAGTTTACTTCCAAAAGCAGCATAGGTCTAAACTCCAGAACTTAGTAAGAATGTCACCAAATGATGATTGCCTGTGATGCATTTTGATTTCACTTATAAACATATTGGTAAGCCCAAATTAAGCAGCAGATTCCTTATTTCTGAACATAGTTCAGTACCAATTATTACCAGTTGTTTTAGGGATGTGGTGCAAGTAATTAATAGTAGTAATGCCACTGATGATGATTGGCGATGAGTGAAGCCCCAGGACATTCAGACAAAGATGGACGGTTGTATTTTCTTAATATTTTTTATTACACATAGTCATAATACAATTCGCAGGTGCACAGCAAGTGGCGATCAACGGCATGGGTGATCCACCAGTTCGCTGGTTTGGAAAGTGCTTTCGCAGTAAAATTTAGTGAAGCTTCAATACAGTTTTCCTTCGATTCGCGTAATGATGATGTGCATATAATTTAGCTTAAAATTACTCAAATACAATATTGCATATTTTGAAGTGCTGGCTTCGCGGTACAACTAAACGAGACACTTGCTTTCTTACTAAAATAACAATTTAAATGGTACAATTGCGCTGAAAGTTCTGCTTGGTTGGTGGATGGTGGAGCAAACCAAACCTAAACTACGAGAAATTTTGGCAAACGAATTCGATGTGGACCTGGCTGAATGGGAAGCGGATGTGTGATGGGAATGGGAAGCAGGTGCGGACATTTACAGGATTACATGAACGGTATTCGGCCACGGTCTAGAAGTCGTACGAGTTGGTCTCATCATCGCCCTTGCGTACCTTGAAGACTAATCTGTAGAGGATTCCGGCCACCAGGCCGCCGGCAATGGGACCCACCCAGTAGACCCAGTGGTAGGACCAGGCGCCCTGCACCACGGCGGGGCCAAAGGAGCGGGCGGGATTCATGCTGGCACCGCTGAGTTTCACCTGCAATTGGCACACTTATTACCCTCCAGTCGGAGTACTCCTGCACTGCGTACTTACCGCGCACAGATGGCCAGCGGTGATGGCCAAGCCAACAGCCAGTGGCGCCGATCCCTTTATGTCCTGGCGGCCAGGGTCCGAAACCGCCTTGACCACGAACACCAGAATGAAGGTGATCAGCGCCTCGATCAGCACCGCCTGTGCACAGTTCAGCGCCGGATCAAAGGAGGACACCCCCAGGTCGGCACCACCCACTCCATCGAGGGCCACCTTGATCACAGCCGCTCCAGCAATGGCGCCCACGCACTGGACGATCATGTAGAAGGAAGCCTTCAGGATGCTGATCTCGCCGACGATCAGGAATCCAAGGGTGACGGCCGGGTTGATGTGGCAGCCACTGAGGTGGCCCAAGCCCTGAGGAGCACAGAATTGAAGGATGTCCAAGGTTATATTAATAAATAGGTAGTAGAATATCAGTAATAGTAATGTGATGATCATTAAAATATGAAGAAGAAACTAAACTTGTGGAGGGTGAGGCCCAGTCAAACATAATGGCCTATCTCCACCTGAATCGGGGCTTGCCAATGTCGAGTTGACAACGCAACATCTTAACCATCTTCCATCGAAGTTTGCCCTTTGCCATGGAGCTGATTGTGCGATTTTCCGAATTTTCCGTTGCACAATCGCCTGCACATCGAACTGCCAGCGGATACAAGCAATTTGTCAGACGCGAGATGCACTCGAGTGCATTTATTGTGTTTAGCGTGTCTGCAAAGTTCAGGTCGCGCTGGCTGGAAAGTAAAAGTGATCCGGGGTTCTGTTGAGTCATCGCCCGTGGAGGGATCACATGGAACCACTTAACTGGAAATCACAGCCGATCATCACATCGGATTGGATTGGATCGGATTGGATCGGATTGGATTGGATCGAGTGTTATGAATGGAGCCGAAACGCACTGCTCACTCGGCCCAAGGTCGATGTGCAGGCTTCTATGTTTGAAATCTCTTTGCAGCCGTGTTTCTCTGCGTTTTGCTGATACGAATTCGATTTTGATATGGATTTCGCGATTCGCAGTTTGCAGTTTGCAGTTTGCAGTTCGCAGTTCGCCGCACGGCCAATGTCGTGCGTCGCTTTGCGTTTAATTAATAAATGCGCGAAAAGTGGCCGTGTGTTGGCTTTGGCTGTTCGGCCACAAAACGCTAATTACAAATGCCGCCAAGAGCAAGTACGAGTCGCGATTGCGGCCCAAACGGCAATAGGCAACAGGCAATAGGCCACAAATCCGAGCAGCCACTACAACTCGAACAACTTCTTGACATTTTGGTTATGCTCATGCGTGCAGCGCAATTTCGACTTTGTCTGTAATACTAAGTTGCCGCCTTTGCTGCCAAATGCTACTCCCCGCCTGACCTAATCGTTCTGATCGGAGTTTTTAGTTTTTAGTTTTCAGTTTTTAGTTTTCAGCTTTTGGATTTCAGCCACAATGGTAGGCCTATTGTTCTCGACTCAATCCAATCCACTCCACTCGTCGTCTTGGGTGCTTTAAACTCGTAGTTGCGCACACTCGAAGAGTCGTGAAATTAATCAAATTTATTGTCGAGCCCGAAACCCATAATTAAATTTAATATATGCAACGAAAGCAATCGCGATCGACGGACCGGCTGCGTGTGAAAACCGCGAGTGACGGACTGACTGAACTTAGACGTGAGTCATCGATGAGGTATGAAGTATGGCTCTAATCGAGTTAGGCCTATGTGATTACTACGCATTTCGAGTGGCTTTGTTAATTGCTATGACTTTTTAGTTGCACCTGACCCCTGCCAATCCGATTATGGATTCTATAGTACACCAATTGCATTACAGAAATGTATGTCTAGTTTGTTATTCATTTTAATGACACTGCATTATGTTTTTCTCTGCATGATGATAAGGTACATAACTATACCTACATACATATATGCTGTGCACAGCGATAAGCAGTACATGGTGACCATCTCTTATCACGAAGCGTCAGATTTTCTGTTTTCTTTCTTTACTGGATTGCTTTCTAATATCTTTGGTTCCGATGCATCCAAGTCAGTCTGTTCTTGCCAGTCGGATTCAAAAGTTGTCACAATCGCAGCTATGCTAAGATCTACTATACTTTTGGTGCTGTCTTTATACCTGAGGTCATGCTACTCAGCAGCCTGCGAGGTGAGTGCTGCAGATAAGTTGTTTAGAAATGCAAAATATTAAATTCACATCTCTCCTCAGGGAAATGAATGCGATGCACAATGTGCTGCATATTGCTATGGAGTATTGAATCCCTGCATGTCGAACTTGGGCAGTTTGCAGCGAAGGATTGAGGCCTGCGAAGCAGCTGTTTCTATTGCGAGAATGGCCCTAAATGACCGACGACTGCACAGTTTTGGCACTTCAATGAACTTGCAGCAGGAAAGGCAAAATACTTCGCAGCTACTTCTGGCACACGATACACCCATGGCCAGAAAACTGGAAAGGAACGAGAACGACACTTTTCAACAACTGGGAAGCAAATACTACTACATCGAAAAGGAACAGAAGCTAAACTGGCACGCGGCGTTGGAAAAGTGCCATAGAATGGGTGGCCACCTGGCCAGTCTGCAAACTCAGGAGGAGTTGGATGGATTCAATAGCCAGCTGAATGGCCTGAATCGCTACTGGATCGACGTGACCAGCCAGTTCAACGAAAGTGAATTCGTGTCCGTGACCAAGGGATCGAAAGCAAACTTTCTGAGTTGGGCGGAGGGTGAACCCACCAAAGATGGAAAGTGCGTGGATGTACGAACATTCAACGGGAAAACTACCATGAATGATAACGCGTGTTCCGCCCATCTCTTCTTTATTTGCGAGAAATCTATTCAAGTATAGAGCACTAATTACCTACAGCCCTTTTAACTTTAATTAAGGGTAGTTTTGAGCTATGACATGAAGCACATGTTTTATAGAAGAAATCAGTCTGAGAAGAAATTCAAAACGAAAAACGAACAAGCTGGAATACGATCCAGTATCAGAATATATAATCTTAAATATATAATCTTATAAGCCACTATATCATTACTTTGGGTCGGCACTCTCGGTGCTCTCAAGGTTTTCCATTGGCTACAAAGAGTCTGGCAAGACGCTTCCCCCGATCGAGATATACATGCAATACGAATACATGCGATATAGAGATCGATTGGCTTACGCATGTGCAGTGGAAACCGAAGCTCGACATTTACGCTTAAATCATATTTTATGGCTTTTCAGCTGAAAATCGAATGCTAACTTGTTTGTTTCGTTCTGCTTTTCAGCGGCATTTTGGCGATTGTTGTTGTGTTCTGCTTGTTGGCCAATTCAATTCAAGTTCGCATCGGGCCAAAGCCAAAGTCGAAGTCGCAGTCGAAGTTTGTTCAACCAAGTTGATTCGATTGCGATCGCGAATTGAAAACAAAAACGTGAACGTTGCACGCACCAAGTTTACTTGTTTTTTTTTCGCTTTTTTGCCTTAGCTACGGCTGCATAATTAAATCAAAATAATGGGCATGTTTATCGCTTTATTATTTTAACTCATTGGGCAGTTTGTTGGCATTTCTACAACAAAATGTCATATTATTGCAACTCTTTAATATCAGCAGCAGGTAGTTTTCCTATAGTATAACTGAAAACAATGTGTTTAATTGAAACCCCTTATGAAAGCCAATCCCTAGCTGAATTTTCGATAACGATCGGTTAACATGACATGACAATTTACAACCCACATTAAAATCGGTTAATGTGAATTTTTCCATGCACGTACAACTGTCGTTTGCCATTTTCTCTAAGCTCTTTCAGGTGCATTAAATTTCATTTTCTTTGATTCACTTCCTCTTTGCCGCCTTTCGAGCAATCGCCGCATGCAAACTGCATACAAATGTGGATCTGCTAGTGATTTGCATTTGAAGTGCAAATCGCCGATCGCGAGCGGTAACTCAACACTCAATAGTCAGCAGTCCGAGCAGATGCCTTGTAATATCATATTTCTTGACTTATTTCTGGCACTATTACTAGTGGACTGGCCATTCCAGGGCGCTCGATCGCTGGCAATTAGCACGTTTTCCCATTTCCAATTTGACGCCACGCGTCTCGCTCCATTGAACACCTATTGCAGGGTATTTGGGTTTGGCGATGGCGATAACGACGACGATGACGAACGGGCATTGTCGTCACACCTGCTGGCGAAATTGGCAATACATGTGCATACCGGGGCTTTTCTCGGGCTCCAGCGGGGCCAATCGATCGCCGCTGCAAGTCATGGAGATGTGGAAAGGCTGCAAAGCCTGCCACTTGTGGCAAGCACATGACTGATCTCTTCACGTGATTCGGCCGGCGACGGCCGACTAATTTGCCACTAATAGCGAATGTGTTGCAAGTGTTTTCCGCGGGGAAATGGCAAAAAGCAGCATACATTATGCTGCCAATATGCTACTTGATTTCATTGTGCAAATTATCAACGCTTTCAGTATGATTATTAGCTGGCAACTGTGTAGTCATAAGCATAAATTCGAGAGGGGAGCGTTTTATTTAGCCGCGCCACATTCGTCATGCGGCATGTAAGACCAACCTCTTATTCAACACACAAATATATAGCGCCCAACGTGGGGCGGGTAGATTATTTAGCATACGTGATGAACCTTCGTAAGTAGAGCTACTTTAATACAAATAATTGCTTTCTGAGATATAGTATGAAAATATATCTGAAAATTACCATATACGAGTTTATGCTAAAATAATATTCAAACCGAAGAATTTCCCATTCATAATGCCCCAACTAATGAGACAGGGATCTAAAAATAGAAGCCCATAGAAGCCTTTTCGTGTTCTTGATGGATTCGGTCGGCTGAGCTTGACTTTTGTAGTGCCATAAATCGAACAAATCGAATGAATCGAATGCAAAGCGCAGATTGCCTTAAATGCTTTAAATGCTAAGGCACGACAACAGTCGTCACTGGCAACGCACAACGCACAGCACACAGCATAGCGTAATTAAACGCATAATAATCTAATTGCATATTTTGCGTGTTGATTAATGTTAATTGCCAGCGCAGACGCTTTTGCTGCGAGCGCGCATTTATTATTCGCACTGCGAGTGTGCGTTTGTAAATCTGTCAATTTTCTAAATTACATTCGCACGCAGTCTTGAGTTTTGAGTCTTGAGTTTTCAGTTTTCAGATTTCAGTTCTGTGTTTTGAGCGGCAAGCTCGAGCTGCATTCGCTGGCCATTTGATTTTTGTTTTTTGTGCTGTATATATGTATGCCCGCGATGTTGTCGCTTTTAAATGCCAATGTCTCTTGGCCAAAAACGCTGCGTTTGTGAATGAGCCGAAAGTGTAACGCGGCGGTGGCGTGTCCTTGAAAATGCCCGCCGATCGCCACCAGCACCGCCGACTTCTGGCCTGAAATCTCCGACTTGGCTAGCAGATCGCAAGCCGCAAATCGCAAATCGCAGGTCTGCAGCTCGATGCGTTCTCTTTGTACGCATGATCTGTATTGCGTTTACTAGGGTGGACCCAAGTATCATGAATGTATAATAAAGGTATTAAAACGGCAAAATATTATTTCGATTTTGTAAAAATATTTTTAACTCGATATCTAGTATCTTAAGTGAAAGAAGGTAATAGTACAACCAAATATTATCATGTCGTATCGTATAGTAATTAGTAGTATTATAGTTTAACTTGGTATCTAGTATCTTAAGTGGAAAAATGTAATAGTACAAGCAAAGATTTGACTATAAAAATATTATCATATTTAAAAATAAGAACTCTAAATCATATCAAGCCGTTTTAATACAAGTTCCAGTAAGAATGGCCCGAAAATTAATCATACGCCCCGTTGCGCGTAGCTCTTTGGTCCATCCTATCGGCAATCCGTGTGCGTATAGTTACCTGGGCGATGGTGGCCACCGTCAAGCCAAAGGTGAATGCGATTTGTGGTACACTTCCGCTCGTCGTGCTGCCAACGCCGACGAAGATCAAGAAAAATGTGCCCACCAGTTCGCCGAGCAGCATGCGCCAGATTTTCTTGTTCTCGGTTATGTCGGCAACGCCAACGAATTTCGACATTTCTGCAAATGGAAAATACGAGCCAAACACAGACAGAGATTAGTAATCGCAACGAATCGCAGAAATCAGAAATCAGAAATCGGAGATCGCAAAAACAGTTGATTGATACTTGCGCAGCGCATGCCAAATCATTATTAATTATTACTTTTTGTCAGCTTATTGTCGGTTTGATGCAATTCTTAGTCAATAAAGTGGCAAATGGAAAAACAAAAATTAACGCAACTGTGTAGCGCTGATTTGAGTAGAAGTACTGGGGGAAAACCAGCCAACTAATTAGAATCTAATTAACGTAAGAACTTTTTTCGACTTCGCAGCGAACTCAAGTATGTTTTTGTATTTTAATTTCAACTTTAATTGCGTTTGGTACAAGAGAACTGGGAAAAAAATAAGGTATTTGATGTATTTATGTGACGTTGTAGGCAATATAAACAAGCTGGTAAATATGCACGTTTTGCGCAATTACGTCAAATAAGTTCTAGTGAAATTTCACACCTCATTCTCCCGAAATGCCTGCGCTTACTTTATATAATTTATATAAGCGAAACAAAGTGCAGTGCAAAATGCCTAAAGTAGCATAATTCACGCTTCAAATTGTTTACCCTTTGTTCAAACTAAGTATTCAACACATTTGCACCTTGCGCAGTCTGTTCAAACAATTTGCATCGATTGATTAATTCATTTGTTTAATAGCACTTCGGTGTTGACTTCCTGACAGAAGCCTTTCATTTGTCATTATTGCCCCTTTCCAGGCGTCGTTGGGTGCTAATGCTAATGAGTAGGTGTTAATTAATTGTCCTAGCAAATGTTTGCGAAAAAGTGCACTCCACACCGCGATTGCACCGCCAATAAAACTATTTATACACCCCATGCACGCCTGTTAATTGGGAGAAGTGAAACGAACAATAAGTGGGGCTTATCAGCAGAGCCAAAAATGGGTCCTAACCCTGTTGCTTAAGCCGCATTTAAATAGAATACATTTTATGGCCCGCCACTCGACCACCACATCACATTAAGTGATGAGCACACAACGCCTCCGTTTTCAGCTGATAAGTAACCTGGTGATGTTATCGCCGGGTTCGCACACTTCACTTAATACGGCAATTATCTGGCGTCCCATGACTCTGAAAACCAGCGATAGTCACTGCCAGGCAGTGCAGGGAAAACTCGTAAAAATCTGGAAGCAGTTAGCTTTTGCCACTGACATCAGTTTAAAAACCATTGAAAATTGCACTAGCCTCTTTAAATTCAATTGGAGTACATGGGAATCGGGTGAAAATATCAAATGGCCAGCTGTGTCCAGTTGCAGGACAACGTGATCTGAATGCGCAGAGATCCCCGGGGAATGCCCCCGACCAAAACACAAAACCCATAAATAACTTGGGCCGACGACAGTAACTAGTGATATTTTGTGGAATTCAACTTTGGCGTCACTTTTTATCGGAATAGAACTACAAAGTAACAAAGCGATACAAGTGAGGTCTTATGGGGTGACTAACAGTCTTAAAAAGTGACAGTAAATTTGAGAAATCAGCTATCACCGTTTCGATCTAAATATTTTAAGCCCAGGAAGTGGCCATTAGAGAATATTAGGAGCCATAACCATTTTATCAACTGAAATATGATAGAATCGACACATCGGTGGGCGCTGGAACACCCACACACTCGCGTAAATAAGATTGGAAAATGAAACCAGACCGACCTGTTGACAAGAATCGCAATTGGCCAAAACGCAATTAGCATAGGAGTGCAAAATTTATGGTCTATTTGCATCGAATGTTTGTTTAATTCAGGCGCTGTTCTCTCAATGTTAATTTGCCGCGACAAAACAACAAATGCAAATGTAAATTGAATTTAATTAAAGATAACGAAATGTCAAACATAATTACACGATCATTGTGGGACGAACAAACACAAATTATTGCCGAACTGAGCCTCCCCCCGTTTGACAATCAATCAATGCGACGCTGAGCGGGGGAAATTAATAACTTCATCTGCCAGATATTAATCACGGCAATTGAATTGAAGATTGCGATTCAAGTTCAATGTAACCCCGGCATCATTAATAAGCAATTTGTGCGGCTTTCATGGCGGCTTTGGGACGTGAAATGCACTTGATGCACTCGATGGCTATGGCTGTTAGCCAGTTTGGTTGACACCCAGATTGGCAGCAACTTTGGGTCGGGTTGCATAATAGGAATTGGGCTGAGTAACTCCCGCCTGGCAATCAGCGGCAATCAGCAGCAATCAGTTCTATAATTGATGGGCTTTATATCTTGGGGCTGGCTTTCAGGAAGCCAGCTAACTCAACAGGTCTCCATAAAGATAAAGTAGTGGCTGCTACCTAAAAATAAACCTTATCTGCGACGTTTACCCAACTTAATCTAAATGGCCCGTGTGCGATTTGCTTTGGGCCTCAACAACCTTCGTAGGCCTTCTTGCCTCCAAATCCTTGGGAGATTTCGGCTAATGCTCAACAACAAACAGCGAACAACACACATCTTGATGTGCCATTGAAAGTGGTCTGAAGAAAATGCGAAATGCGAAACCCAATCACTGGGCCGGCCACAATAACACATTAAAAATTGTATTAGCAAAAGGAAAAAATCATAATAACAACAATTACACACAATAGTCATCAATTGGAAGGTGAGGGCGTGACGACGTCGAGGTTTTCGGCTGGATTTTGTGTGTATTTAAGCAAAAAATATTGCCATATAGCCATAAAAACAATCCGTCAGCAAGGCCAGTCGAGATACATTTGCGAGATGAAGATTTATCTCTGTTAATTTCGCCTTTAATTTGTCGAATACCATTTGATAATGAATGGTAATTAATTTAATTAGGGGGAAAAGTTGGGCTCGCTCTCGCCGAATGAATTCTAAGTAAAGGTGCGTTCTAAATAAACTCGAAATCTTGGGACCACTCCATCAATTTTCCCAGCCCATCAATCAGAACACGACATTGTCACTGCCATTGCCATTGCCATCGACATGAAATTAATTAGTGGGCCGCACATCAAAAGCAAACTTGCTTCGCTATCGCAAATGGAAACATAAACAAGCGCCATGTACGCGCACACTTAACATTTAATATCGAATCGAAAAATTCCCGGGGAATGCGTAATGATATTTAACCGCTGCAAAATCGTTCCAGATTCTTTAAGCCATCAAGTTGGCTGAGAATCGTCATCGCCTGACCCACATACCAAAATGTTCCTGTGTTTTTGCATACATACTTTCTTTGCAAGAATCGCCACACATTTTGCTTTTGATGGCTTCGTCCCGTTTGAGGTTCTTGCAACGCCAGGCGGAAATTAGAAATTCAAAGCAGGTAAAGAGTGGCTTCGAGTCGAGCTTGGTATCACTTTGTTTTCTTGCTCCTCGGCTTCCGTGTTTAAAAACAACAATCAAGAAGAAATTTTGTATGCCTCGTGCTGGAGGAGATTGAAATCGCTTGCCGACTGAGTTTCAAGTGTCTCATACTCTTCCCAAGAGTCGAAATGCTAAGCCATATGTGTAATAAATATTTTAAGTTTGATTAAACCATGTTCTAAGAAGCCTTCGTTCTAAATAGAGGGTTTATAACTGCTATATGATTTAGTTCTTTAACTCTTTGGTCCGAAACAAAAGGATTTACTTCTTCATTCAAGCCACTGTTACCGTGAGGGTATAGAGAATTCGTTTCGCTGAAGCTCCCACATATTCAATTCTAATGTCAAGGTCGCTGCGCGTCTTCCCCACACAATGTGAGGCAATGAATCTAAGCGCTTTTCTTATCGCAGGCAGGCCTGGTAGATAACAATCTAGTGGCCACCGAGAAATTCCCACCGAGAAATTTCACTTTCACATTTTCAGAACCTTCCCCACGACTCAAGTGGCCCTCGCAGCACTCAGCTATTTCGCAATGGGCGAGATATCATCTTCAATTCGCTGCTAAGTATTTGCTGGCAAGTACGTGCAGTCCAACGATTTATGGCTATTGCCTGAACCGACTATTCAGAATTCAGAACTGCTGACCGATAAGATAGGTGAGTGAGGTGAGTCAGGTGAGCTGGCTGCTCCCGGATAGCCAGGCGGTTTTGGATCCCCATCTACGGCTTGAGGTGGCTAGGCTGCATATAATTACCGTGTTATTAGTGGCACCCAGACCCAAGTATAGTAATCCACATTGTGTTCCGAATCGGATTCTATGCCAAGTTGGCCTGGACAGCCAAGTGCATGTCTGACCCCCGGGAAAAGCGGCGTTGCACTTCCCACAAACTCGATGTTGCCGCGGATGTCCGCTCGACATGGTCTTCCACCTATACTGTGCTGTTTGTTGCCAATGCCACATCCTGGAAACATTGTGTTGAACGGACACTGAGCGATATTGGGTGTAAGTTTGCCCATGGAGAAGGAGTTTTAGTCCAGAAGGTACACGAGGAACGTGTACATACTAAAGTGGCTTAGAAACTCTGAATGTAAACCATTCAAACTATTGAAGAGTACTCTACTGTTTGAACTAGAACTTTCAAGTTCTTCTTTCTCTCAGTGCCTCTTGGCCCCAACCTTGGCTGAGGCTAAAAAATCAAAGTGAGGGCTCGTGGTGGGGCACACGTGCCCATGAAGGGCCATAAAGGCCAAGTCAAAGGCTTGGCTCTTCGGAAGCCGCTCCCAAGTCCTGGCCCCGAATCACTTGGCTGGTTATGTTAATTGGGGAACTGGGGTTGGGTTAGCCATGACTTATCTGCGTATTATTAGAACATGAGCAATGTCATCGCCTGTCGCCTTTTCTCACCTCGTTTCCATACTCCCGACTCGTTAATTCGCTCCTGGCACGCAATTTTGGCATAAGTTCCCTAATTTATGGCCATTTCTGCTCATATGTTTCCCAATCATTCAAAATGGGAAGGGATCGGAAGAAATTGACTGGCAAAAGGGATTCTCCAGGACTAGTCTAATGGCTTATGATAGTTTTTAAGGCGTATCAAGTGGTAATTTTCTTGACTGACGTCACTCTGGCACGTGTGCAATTATAATCAACAAGAAAGTGAAATAAATTAGCGAAATTTTAAGGGACAGCTTGTATGGGTTTTGCGTAAGACTCTGGCCTGGAACAAAGGATATTAAGGTGTGTCTCTCCAGAAGTTTGCCGGTTTATACCGAACCTCTTAAATGGGTTGTGTAAATTTACAAGCGTTATTCCTGACCATGTATGCAAATTATTTTCCGAAGTTAATGCCAAGCACAGGGCATTAATTTCGCATCTGTAAGTGCAAAACAAAAGGTTCTGGCACATTGTTTTCAATCCATTTCGTCTACAACAATTAATCAATTTAATCGGATTATTAATTTCGGCTTGGCGCAACTCTTGGGCACTTTTGTTCGGCAAGGTGATGATTTTATTAATAACAGTCGCGGGAAAGATCGAAACCTGTTCGCTGGCCATTAAAATCGTTATAAATTAATTAGTCGGATGGGCAGGGACTATTCAGTTTTCGTTTGCTCGTTTGCTGTGCGGGAGGAGTACGTTCCAACTCACTTGTAATCTTTATGGGCTTTTGCTCAAACGAATTTATGTCGCTAACTCGTTTACAATGCACCATAAATCAGGGGATATTTATTGGGGTTTGTGGTTTATGACTAACTTTGGAAGTTTGTCAATTAATGGCGATAATTTGCGCGACGATAGGGAAAATTGGGAGACTGAAAGGCTGTTTAATTGATGGCTTTTTAAAAGCCAACAAAGTTGTATTTCTCTCGGATTTCTTCTTAAATTTGAAATATACCCAAGTGCATTAAATTTTCGGAACTGTACACAGTCACACAGTCACTTCTATTGCAAATCAATGAGATATGAACATTTCAATTATTATGCCCACAATTCCGTAGATTTAATTGATCGTTACGTGAATCGAAAACTTTCCATGGGAACCGAGCATCTTCGCCCCTCTGCATCTCAATGGCAGCTTATTATCTTAATTATAAGCTATCCGCTTAGCAAACAAGTTGATCTTCCATTGAGAACTCAGCTCAGTTGGGTGGAATTGGAATTAAGTGGGGATGTGCACTGACTGTGCTAGATGTCTAAATGTTCTCCACGACGCGTCGTACCAAAACCACTTCCTGGCCTTAAGTGTGCTACTGTTTTGAATGCCAATTTCACCGTGATGTCATGTCAACTCCGCTCACGATTATTACCGTAATTTTATATCTGCGAGTCCGCAAAAACAGCAGCTACTAACTTCAGCTGGAAGTCTATATATATACACATATATCGTGATGTCTGTCCAAGATGACAACGCATTGAGTTATGAGGCGGAAAGATGTTAGGCGAAAGAGGGTATCAAATTAGCCACTCGTGTGTACAACAATCTGCAGAGTTTTCAGCGCCAAAGGGCCGCGAATTTCTCACGCACCTCACTCGCCTATTTTTAACCGCTTACTGGTCTAGAAATTCCATTCGACCATTAAGCAGCCAAGTTAAGTGAACATATTTAATATCTAAATCAAATAGGGAGCCCTGTGTTTGAACACTTGGGCAAATAGATGCTCAGGCGTTGACATTAATTAGCTGGAACCGAGAATTCTTGCCCGCCAAATGAGTATTCAGGGCCGGGTAAATATTATGGCCATTATCACAACGATATCGGCGGAAGATCGGCTTTAATTCTGCGGAGTAAATAGCGAATGCAATTAGGTTTTCAATTAATTGGCTGTTGAGAGTGCGCAAATAAAAGTTCCTATTTATTTATTTGGCTTTTAGACTTATTTTCTTCAGTTCATTCACATGACTTGACTTGGTTCGCTGTGGTTTTATTGCTTTCATTGGGGAGTCATCACCATCAACATCATCATCATCATCGCATAAATTGCCCCGACCGGAGTTTCCGCTGTTGTTTACTCTTTACCTAGCAAAGTTTTCTCCTATCTATCTTTTTCATTCGAGGCTTTGCTGTCATGCAAACTTTCAGTTACAGAAACCATCATCAATCGCCACGGAAGCTAAATCGAAGCACAAAAACTACGCCTAACTATAGAAAAATAACTCGGGGCTAATTTACTGTCTTTGTCATGCTGCGCCAGAGAAATTATTGAAAACCAATCATCTCGTTATCGTTATCGACAGGCGGGCTACTCTTTGATTCGCCCAACCACTCACAAAAAAAAAAAACAAAGATGATTTATCAAAACATCTTTGCATGGCTTATTAAAGTTGATTGATTGTGGAAGAATGATTAATTTAAGGCACATTTCGGGTTACTGTTTGTTTGTGTGCTTTGAAAGTGAAATCCAATAGACAAAATGCGTACTTAATTCAATTAAAAGACGATTTTTAAAAATTCTATTGTAATATTTTTGTAATTTTAATTTCGCTCGTGTAAGATAACAAAAGATAGAAGAAAGAGATTTATAAGTAGGTGCAGTTCCTCTGCAATTATTTCAACAGCAATAGCAAGTTGCGAACCAATTCGGGTAATAGTTTTGGAAATTAAACACTCTACATTTGTTGTTATATTTTGCAAGCAAAAGAGGAAAGCCCCGAACGAGTGGGATTAACTTTCGCACAAAAGCACAACAATTTGGCGCACTCTCGCCCCCAATTTTGCTCGCAATTAACCTTCGCACACACGCACATACACACGCATAGTTCGCATTCTCCAGCCTCCAATCGCCAATCACTCACCTGTTTTCTCGACCATTTTGCTGTCTTCTGTCTTCGGTCTTCTGTCTTCTGGCTCCGCTCTACTGTCTTCTGGGGGCTGCCACTTGAGATTTTTGGCAAGCGTGGGGCGTTTGAATCGAACTTGTGCTTTGCTTTCGTTTTCAAAGCGTGCTTTTTGCCTTATTGCTTTTGGCTGCGGGTAAAAGTGAGTTGGCGCGCACTCGAATCGAACTGAACTGAATGGTGCCAATAGTTTTTTGTGGCCGAAATATAATTGTTAAGGTTAAGAGTCTTGAGGTTGCACAATTGTCTGCCACTCGACCACACGGAGTCGAATGGGCGGAAAGCGGAGTTTTTCTCAAATTATTTTCACCCGTTTAACTGACTGACTGATGGCCAGGCGTATTTCTTCACTGGACTGCAATATTTTTAAAATTTTCCTTTGTGATTGGAAAGCGCAACGTGCACTAACTCGATTTTATTATTATTATCGCCAATTAAACTAACCGCTCCGAACTCGATTTCCTTTTCGGATTTTCGAAACTGCCGCTTTTCTTTCTCGCAGTTGGACTGTAGTGCTGTAGTGCCTTAGTGCTCAAAGCTGTGCTACCACGTTCGCTGCTCGAGCGCAAATAAGCGTTGCCAACGCTGCGACTGTAACTGATATACTCTCTGCCGCAGTCGCAGTCGCGGTCGCAGTCGCAGTCGCAGTCGGCGTCGCTGCCTCAGTCAGATTTTTCAGTTTTGGGGCTTGGCCACTGCGGAGCTCCACTTGTGCCCACTTGTGCCCACTCGGAAGCCAAAGGATCTGGATGACTTAATCGAATGGGGGCGCGAAAACATTTGTTACGGCTCATGGGCGCGGACCTCTTCCTTTTGATGGCTCTGTTTTGCCAGAGTGTGTTGTGAGTAGTGAGTTGTCAGCTGTGAGTTGCTGGCAAAATATTAAATCCCTACTTGGGCCCTCGGAAAAAGCTCTCAGTTAGTTAGTTCTGACTTAAATTAGTCAGTGTGGCTTGTGGCTTCGTTATTTTTCGAAGCAAGAGTATGAGTAATGGCTCGCGTCTACCCCGTAACACCAAACACTTTCCAGTCATGGTTTTATCAGCTAACCGTTACTGATGATATATGTATGGGCTCTCCTTAAAAGTTATTCTATAGCCAATTGGCATAACATCGGTTTAAATCAACTGTTTCATATCCGAAACAAATATATTCTTGATGCAGATATAATATAGACAAGATAATAAGTAAAGTATATAATATAGAATCGGTGGCAAGTGTCTTACTCTTTGGGATATGCGATGTTTAATCACACAAAGCTCCTAGTATACAGTACTGCTTATATGGCGGCAATTAAAAACCCATAAAGTCCAATTATCCGTCAGATGGCCAAATTCATAATCCAATGGTTTCCGACCAAGGGGAAAGTTCACAGCCATTTTGGGTTTTGCACACAGCCTAAGAACTACTCGCCTGCCATTTTGCTCACTTGATATATGGACGTGTGTGGCACACAACACTCGAGAGGAGCAATAAAAACATTTTTGGTCAATCTAATTGCGCTGGTCATGCCGGACCTCAGACGCAATTATCGCATAGCTGAGACCTTATCATTCCGGGGGGTTTTGACTTTTGGTAATCCACACACGCTGCACGTGACTGATTGAAGCACCCAGATTGAACCACCCTAATTGAACCACCTAGATTGAACCACCCAGATTAAAGCACCCTGATTGAACCACCCTAATTGAACCACCCAGATTGAACCAGCCAGCTTGAACCACCAAGCAGTGGTAGTAGAACACCCACCCAACCAGCTGAATGCCGGAACTGTTTTCATTTTGTTTTAATGGCACCTTAATGCAGCTTTTCCACCTTCAAACTGGGCTAATGGGCTATGGACGGCTGGCCCTTATCAGTTTCACTTTTAAACAGCTTTCCACGACTTTAATATGCCATATTGATTGCTCGGCTTTTACCTTGTCGACGTCGTCGTCGCGGCTATTTTTATCTCTTAACAGAGCAACAGTTGCGAGTTATTGACAAAACAAGTGACAACCCAAAATAAAAGGAGACTTGCTCGTCAAGAGCTGCGATTTTGTTTGTGGAAGCGTCTCGGCCATTATGAAAACAAGAGCCAACTCGCAGACGAACTTACTTGTGCCTTCGCTCGGGGAAGTCAAGCGAAAGACCTGCCGGCTTTGTGGCTTTAATGAGTAATTATGTTTAATGCCAGTTAACCATTAAAATGGCACGAACTCTGGCTAAATGGGCGAGATAATAATCACCGAGTTGCCAATAGATCTTGGGCTGCCGCCTCCTTTCAACTGGCTTTTCATTCACCAATGAGTTCCTCCTATGAGTTTGCTCAAAGAAAACCAATTGAAGGTATAATTTCATCGAGGATGGGAATAGTAGAAGTCATCAAAGTAGAGTCGCTTTAATTGTTATTAAGTTGTTTTTTGATTATCTACGATAGGTTTGTAAAATAGATGGGGCTAAACTTTAACAAAACTTTGAATACATCGAAAGCACAAAGGGGTTTTAGTAATAACCGAGAAGAAATAATTGTAAGCAATTGTTATTATTGGTAGTTACTGATAGTAAGGACCTACAAAAATGTTTATATCCCACTTTAGAACTTATACTTATATTTATAAGAATCACTGTAATGGTAAATAAGTGACAGTGGAAATCCCGAAACTATTTTTTCCCCAATGAAACGATTCAAATTTGCGTAGGACCCATGCAAAACCACATAAATCAGTCAAATGGTCACTGCAATTACCAAATCCAAATTAAATTTAATTCAGTTTTGTGCAATTATCTGTTTTCTCTGCACTTGGCACTTGTGATGCTTCGAAAACAATTCGAAATACGGCAACAATAATAACCGTAAGCGGAGCGGACTCCACTGACATTGAAACATTGGCAATTGTAACTGCAAATGACGGACGATCGCCAAGTGGATCGAAAAAGAAGAAAATAATAATAATATATACATATAAAGAAAACAAAGATGAATAATACAAAAGTGTAAGCGCGCACAGGCAGAAACGATGATAATCTCGCACCGAATGGGTACAAACTGAGTTGCGCCTATGGGGGCGGCTAATAAACGAATTGAAATGAATTTGGGCGCACAATGAGCGCCAATGAGTCGGTGGAAAATTAAATGGCCCGAAATTGGTTCAATCAGGTGGCAAAAACTGGGAGCCTGTCATTGATTTGGCCCGAGCCGCGCAGTCAAAAACCGAATAAAGGTCGATGTCGCACACCCTCTCCACTTTTTTCTCCTTCCCAACTGCGATGCTCTATCTCCGCCTTTTGACACTCCATCAATCTTGGTTAGTGGCCCGCTGCAAAACTGTGGGTCTCCGCGATGCGTGAGGGCGAGACCGTGGTCTATGCAAACTCGGATTCAGATGGGTTTTCTAGGTATGATGTATGGCGCACGTGGGGTACCACTGTACCTTGGAGGTTCTACTAAAATATAGTAGTAGTAAACATAGTGTAAGCCATTTTGTTTAAATATACATATATTAAAGTACAAGTTTATAGTACATAATAATATATACATTATAGTACATAATACAAATACTTTAGAGTAGCACAATCTGGGGGCTTAAATATACTCGCAATCCAAGTAATTTATGTGCTCTTCTGGGTATTCCATATAATTTTATCTCTAATTTTATTTCATAAATTTTAAGTAACTAGCATATGTATATTGAGTTCCACAGCTATGCTTTCAGTTTCGGCATCCGCCTTAGCCCGCGTTCACTGTACGCGCATATCACACACTATGTTTCAATAAGGCCGCTGCTTGCGGCTGTTGGCGTTCGGCGTTTGGCGTTTGGCTTCATTGTGTCTGCTCTTGCGGTTCTCGTTATTGTTTTTTGGCAAGCCTCGTCCAAGTCCAATTCGAAATGTTGGATTGTTGTAGAGCTATTTGTTTTGCACATTTACAGTCGCTTGTCGCCGGCGCGGCCTCTCCTCCATCGTCATCTACATACGAGTATACATCTACGTCTCCATCGCGATCGCGATCTCGAGACTCCATCATATTTTTGCAGCCATGACTAACCTCTGCTTGGAGTTGTTGTCGTTGTTGTCGTCGAGTTGTCTTCACGCATGCGCCGTGGGAAATATTTCGAAGAGCTTTCGTGGAAGCGAATCTTGAATCTTATGCGGGCATCGCAGCCGAGTTCTGCCTGCCCATGGATCGCAGATCTACCTCTGCGAGTGCCTCGCATTCTCGCAGCCAAATGTTAAGGTTGATTCGGGCACACGAGGCGTATACTCACTTCCTGCCGCATGCGCGGTGTACACGCTGCGTATGAGCGATGTGGAAGCGCGTGCCGGGCCAAAAATTGCAGGTAATTAAGCAGAAATAAAAGGCTCCATCCCATCTATCGAATGCGAGAATTCGAAAAGTTCGCAGCACTCCAGTATTGATTGACACAAGCACTTGTACTTGTACATGTACAATTTGCCATTTGTGTTTACCCAACTTCTTCGTTTTTCGTTCTCGCACTGGCTTTTGTTTTATATAAAAATACATCAAGAACGATTTGTTTTGTTTTCAATTTTTTTACTCACTTTTTCCCCTTTTTTGTTAGGTTGACTGATGGCGTACGTGTTATATATCGAGAGCCCATTACGATGGGGAACGGTAATGGGCACATAAAAAATGGCAATTGTTGAAATTTGCTTATGTCCGATACTGATAAGCCATCGCAGATGTTCCGAGGTTTTTCGCAATGTGATTTTAAGCGGCAATCAAGGCACACTTGGCTTTAAAATAAAACTAAATTAGCGCTTTGCCGGCGAAAATAATGTATGCTTCCGCTAATAGCAGAGAACTCTTCTTGAAACTCGTTCGGCGTTTCCAGGCATTGGATTAAAAGCATTTAATCTAGTTTTGGCATATCAGCAACTCATTTTATAGGTGCAGAAGTGGCCGATCCGATAATGCATGTTGATTTATCGGTAAGTATGCTAACATGGCGTAAAGCAGCATATAGATGGTGGATTTCAAGGAGTTAATGAAAATACCTCGGTATTATCGCGAATGTAGAAGAAGAGTTAACTAATTAAGTTGAAGTAATCCCTCTGCAGAAAGCCCACTCCCCAGATCACTGAATTGTGCGACTGCCAGCTTTAAATTCCAGCTATGTCTGATTTAATTAATGGCTTCCCACTCGGGGGCGCTATGACCGGACACTTCTAATTTATTATTTTGCCAGTCAGGACACAATTACTTTGCTTTCCCATATTTCACATTGGGGCTCCACGCCAGCGGAAAAATAAGCAAAAAGCCCAGCCCTGCCACAGGATTACAGGCCATATGCAAATGGGCGCAATGTCGGGCCAAGGTCATCGCAGGACAATTGAGAGTGGTGGCTGAAAGGTGGGCGTTGCCCAGGTGTCAGGAGTCAAGTGTCAGGAGGAGTCCACTGGTTCATATGTTCCCATTCAGCTGAAAGGTGTGCTTGATTTTCCTTTTTGTCCCAATAAAGAAGTGTTCTTTTTGCTCCATGTAAATCAGAAGAGATCTTTATCCACAGCAAGTACGTTGTGTGTCATGATTTAAGGGGAGTTTCGGCTATGATTTATACTTGTTTGTTTCTCCGAGGCACATTTCGATGGAAGTGTTACAACTACATTTAGTTGAATCATATGTCGTCGGATTTGATAAACACAATTATTAACCAGACGAAAATTCGAATAATTTACTATATGCTTAGCAACGCTATGAAATTTCTGTAATTGTGATATAAGAAATTTAAAATTGGGAAAATCTTACTAGGAAATACAAACTTTTGTAGTTTAGAATGCAAATGATCTGTTTATTTAATGAGGAGGATTTTTTAATCCATTCATGATTCGTACATTTTTGTACCCGTATCGGCACGTGTTGCAATAGCCGTCTGATTTGTATTATACCTATTATAAATGTTAAAGATACCTTATAGTGAAGTACACTGATTTCGTACTATAATGTTTCTAATCTAGAAGCTCTAAGATAATGCTAAGTGGTATTTTTAATCTAAGCTGGTCTAATAAAGAGGTGACGTTAACCTCTAAATCACCAGGAAAGACACTTTCATTTCCGTTAATGCACAACTTTGAAATTACATACATTTCATAAAGATAATACTTAGCTAAGTTATGACGAACATATTCAGATTGAATATACTTCAGGCACATTATACAAATAAAATGTTTTCTGTGCACACCCTCGATCACTTCCACTCTTATATTTTACTTATATTATACGATTACACTTCATTTTACACCAAGCTCACAGTCATAAATGTGTGATTACGCGCATTTATGGCGGCCTCATAAAAGTGTGCTTGGATTTGTGATCTGCGACTTTTTCGGTTATTCATTTAAAAAGGCAAATAAACTTCGAAGACAACGCCCATAAAGATAAAGTGATTTTGATTTTACGTCAAAATGTCATGGAAAAGTTCAGTGTTCTCTGCCTGGCGTACACTAAATTAATTAATGAAATTGTTTGTGAAGACATGGTTTCTGGGCCCATTTGTGTGATAAGAACACCGAAAAGCAATGGAAACTTTTCTGCAAGCGTCACTGTCTGACGTGAATGATGGGTGGGTGTAAGTATTACCCCTAAATAACTATTTGCAGTCCATAAAGTCGCTGATTGGTCGCAATTTTCAATTGAAAATTCTCGCTTGGTTTGTGTCTAGGCTGATGGTTGTGGGGAGTGGTGAGTTTCTGTGCCTGGCGTGTTGTGTTTCTAAGCGGTGCGCCCGCGCATCCAAGCAATTTCGAATCCATTTCCTTTTCGAACTTCGGAAAGTGCATTTAGTCGATAAAGTATTTCGGTTAGGAAAGTCATACAACTATAAAAAATAGATTGTTTTAGTTACTTTCTTATTCTTGAACATTATACTAATATAATGTATAGAATATAAGCAGTGTCGTAAGCTCGAAACAACGAGTTTGTTTTTGAATATTAATTAGACATGTATATAAACATGTAGTTAGTAAACATGGTTAATTTAAAGCACTCAATTATTTAATAATTATTTTGCTAATCTGTGCGCTCTTCGCCTGGTTTATCTCTCTGCCTCTCTCTTCATACACCGCGCTCTTTCTGCGCCATCGTTTTTGGGGCCTGTGGCTTTTTGCCTTTTGCTTTTTGCTGCCAAATGCGGGCGCGCAGTTTTTGTCGTCGAGTCAAAGTGCGCGGATCGCTCGAGGAGTGAGCTGAGTTCCTGGCGAATTGAATTAAGTATTTGTTAAGTGCAAGTTTAGGTGTTAGTTGTTGTCGTTGTTGCCGTTAAGCCGAGTTCGTAAGCAGGTGCAAAGGTGCCAAAGTGAGCTAATAAGAAAACAAGGTAAACTTCTAATTGAAAGTGATCATGAAATGCATAAAAAACATCCACTTTAAATGGGCAAATAGAAAAAAGAATATCTCAGCAAATGTATAATTAATGCTTTTTTGAATGAACTCAGATCTAAGCAAATCACTTGTGCCAGAATATTACGTTTTGAATTAACACAATTCAGTCGAAAGTATATTATTTTCCAAGCGAGTTATATCAGAATTCGAATTCGTTTCCAACTTAATTCAATATTAATGAGGTTTAATAACTGCCCTGCTTTACTGAAAATTCTTAGTATTAGGCAAGCATACTTAATATTTAGCTTAGTTTCTTCCTATGCACTGCAACTTATGTTGTAATACCGTTTTGAATTTTGTTCTACCCCCTCTCTTCGCAATTTATCAAATCTACTTTGATCTGTTTTTCGCTTGTTATTGTTTTTTGAAATCGGCTAGACTGCCCCCGCATGTGTCTATCGTAAAAGTATGACAATTTATGTACAATTTTTACTTTTGTCCGCCAGCGCGATTCCGAGTAATTAAAAGCCGCGAATATAGAATGAGAATGCATGCCAAAATATGTGTATTTAAAAATTCACCCAAACTTTGCGACATTTTATTGTGCTTTTGATTTTGAAACCAGCGTTGCGTGAAACGATGCCGTCGTGCGATCTGTTTAAGCTTTTAAGATTTCTATATTTTGGTATTGTGTTCAATGGCTAATTGTTAATTGGGCAGGGCAATGCCATGATCCGATGATAGGGTAATGGGTAGTGGGACTTACGGAGCTTGGGGCATTCAGCTCGCTTCATATCTGACACTTGTGATTGATGGGTTGACCGCCGCAATTTTCTGCTCTCTGATTTGGTAATTGGCGTGCCCTGTCCACCGTCAGCCGGGCTTCACTGTGGCCCCGAACACGTGTGGGAGTTTGGGCTATTAACTCTGCAATTGCCTCCGTGTTTTTGCTTTCCCCCACTTTTATCACTCCTCCTCACTCCTGCCCCTCCCACGTTCGGCGTTGCATACAAATTTAAGGCTTAAGTAAGTTTTATGGCTTTTTAAGTGACAAAGTTGCGGCCAACAATTGCAAACGTCTATATCGTCAAATGGCATCAGTCGACGAACGCAATTGGGGCTAGCCCACATACAGCAGTTCAAAGACTATAAAAATGAGTACAGGAAAGCATTTTCCTGATTTTAGGCATGATTATCTACTAGTTCCATTACATTGTTGTCCCTTAGCTTTTGAAAACAACACTAGAATGGGCAGATGTCAGGTGACTGCCGTGTTGGTAATACATCACTCGTTGGTAATCACTTTGATGCCACTAAATGCTACTCAAAACGGCAGTAGTGTCGAAATCACTTGAGAAGTGGTCAAGATAATTTGTTTACTCGCCTTAGAGTCCATAAAAATACATCATAAAAGCAGACGCAAAGATATTAGCTCATCAGTCGCAGCAGCGAAAGATTTATCCCCGTGTTATCTGCATGTTTTTAATTAATGACGAATGTCTTTGTGTGCGGCGATTTTTCTTAACGACATTCTTCAATATTTGCATATAATTAAATTTTATTGGAACACATTTTTAGCCGCCTCGCGGTTCAATTCGGCGCGAGTTCAAGTTCATGAACCCGTTGTTCATACACGTTTCGAAAGTCTCAAAAATGCCCCGAATGACGAAAATCAGCCCGAAATGCGTTGAAATGCATTCGACTTTGTTGGGTGTGCGAATTATGTGAATTGTTTGAGTTGTGGAATTGTGTGAATTATGTGGGTTTTGTTCTCGCCGTTTGTGCTAATTTGTTGAGCAAACTTTTACTTTACTGTTCGGATATTATGCGAATTGGCACGGACCACTTACACACTGCCACATTTACCCACATTTGTTAGCGCGCCATTGAAAATTCCAGAATTGGTATGGGGTATTGGGTTTCCAATTATAAAACAGGCTTATCATCCATAAATAGCGCCCCGAAGTAATCGCAAAGCAAACTTTAATCAGAGCCGATTAATTGCTTGGATTTCTCATTCGAGGACCCAGCACCTTGTGGTTCTACACCACTTAGCCATTCCCATTAGCTCCAGGGAGATAATCAGCACTAGTGAATCCGCACTGTGGAATGTCAGTCGGTAGCTGGCCAATTAAAGCATTTCATAGAAACTAATAACGATTATTATTACACGCTCAATCTCTGCTTACAATGCAATGATTAACGGGCGATGACAAATATTGAAACTCTCAGGTTTTTGCCCACTTGAGCCCCAGTCAATGGAAATAGTTGTGTGGGCAGATTTTCGCTCTATGGCAAGGCTTTCCACTTATCCGTGGGCCCAACCTCTTAAGTCAACTCAATTACTATCTGCTCATTCTCATCCAGCGCACCCCCTGCACCTCAATCAGGGAACAGAACTCGCGTTTTCATATCGGAGCACTTGAGTCTATTGGCTGATATCGATATGGGACTCATACTCGTAGATGACGCAAATGAAACACGAAATTCATTAAGATTGCATTAGAAAAGTAAATGCCCAAAGTGATGAACAACTTGAATGCTTTGCGAGCATAGAAAATGGGAATTAACATTGACCGCTCACTGATTGATTACAAATGGAGTAATATATGCAATATAAATTATTTATACATATGTACATATGTATGTATTTTTAAAGCTCTTGATGTTCAAGTGTGGGGGCATGGCCAACAAGTCTTAGCCCATTTTTGGGACTGTTCGTGACCGCATTGCGCCAAATAAGAACAGCAAAGCAAACATCCACTGATGCCACTCTAGAACACTCTAAAACAGGCCTAATCCCCCGCGGCTGCTCAACCTGGTGATACCCCTTAACCGCCGGTCAAACACTCATTCGCGAGTGCTGTTCACTCCTTCACGGCGTTGTGCTCAAATATTTACCGCGCTTTATGACTCGTTGCCAATTAAATAGTATACACTTTGTTTGCCTTAATACATTCTCACATGCAGCTGCGATTGCTGATAAGCTGGGCGTCGTAGAGCTAAGAGGAGGATGGCCCAAGGGTCGCCTGCAGTTACCCACATTTCAGTTGAGCATTAAATAAATAAACGAAGATAAAGCTCGGACATTTTTGGACTCAAAACTGCGACTTTTCCAATTGAAGACCAGACAAAAGTGTCGGCCAATTAGGCATCGAGACAACTGCAGCGGAAGTGCAGATTGTCAAACTGTCGCCAGAGGCCAAAACAATATCGCACCTTAAATGAGTGATTAAAGTGGCTAACTACCTGCTGAAGTCCGACAATTGTCCACATCCATGTTCAAACACATTTCCATTTGCATTTTGCATTGCCATTTGCATTAACTACCAGACATCGTTCACTGATTTTTCCGTGTGTTTTCTTTCAGTCCGCCAGTTTCAGTTGGAAAGCAAAGCCAAGAAGATGGGAAAGTTCGAATACTCGCTGGGTCTCAATGAGGTGAGTTCAGATCATAAAAAAACCCAGTTTAATGGAAATACTAGTCAGTAGATGATAACAACATTGTTGAAGCTAATGAAATACACCTTGCAGAATGTGGTTACTTTACTTATTTGTGTGCATTCCAGCTCAAATCCAAGGAGCTGCGATTGTGGCAGGCCCTGATTGGAGAGTTCCTGGGCAACCTGATCCTCAACTTCTTTGCCTGTGGTGCTTGCACCCAGGATCAGGATGGCACCTTCAAGGCCCTGGCTTTTGGCCTGGCCATCTTCATGGCCATCACGGTGGGTTTCCTGATATACTGCTCTTACTGCGATTATGTTCATACCTATACTTTCCTTGCAGATTGTGGGCCACTTGAGTGGCGGTCATGTGAATCCTGCCGTCACCGCTGGAATGTTGGTCGCAGGACGAATCAGCTTGATCAGGGCTATTTTCTATGTGATTTTCCAGTGCCTGGGTGCCATTGCTGGAACTGCAGCGGTCAAGGTAGGCATTGCATATATATATCTGAGTAAATACAAGAGTATATATAAGTTCAAATAAGCTTTTGCACTATTTTTTAAAACATTAATGGGGGTTGTTTTCCAAACACATCGATTAAACCGATTTCATCTTTATGAGAAGACAGCGTTTTCAATTTGCACTTCTATGTTCTATCCAAACGTCATCAAAGCTAAAAAAAACCCATTTGGTTTATAAATGACTCAATGAGCTTCCAAGAGGTATAAAATTGTATATAAATAAAGTGTATTATTCAAATGTTGGAGTATAATAACCCTTTGGTTTTAAGATGATTGGTCGCAATGCATATACATATATACACTTATCTCGCTTACTTTAAATGTCGTACTAAGACATACATGTTATAAAATTTTTGATTGCCACACATCCGGTGCGGTTAAAAATGACTTGTGTTTTGACCACTGCTTTCTTTCGCTGAGTGGATAAGTGATACGGATGATGACATTGCCAAGTATAACATATATGCCAGTGTCAAGAATAACATATATGCCAATGTCAAGCATGTATATACGATTAAACACTCGCATTTTCTGGATGAATTTTATAAAATACAAAGCTTAACGTTTCAACAGGCAGATAATAATTCAACATTAAGCACCCACTGTTTATTATGACTAACTTAAAAATACAGCACTTAATTTATTATTTTTATATTTACATATATTATTCTATGTTTTACAACTAGTCAGCTATAATTCCCTTTTCGGATTAAGGACACGCCTAGCCATGTACCAGTGGAAATGATCTATAATCTATATCTAATGTTTTTTGTACACCAACCCATTAGATTCTCATCGATCAAGACTACCACAATGGCCTGGGTCACACCTCCCTGGCGCCCAACATCAGCGAGCTGCAGGGCCTGGGAATCGAGTTCTTCCTGGGACTCCTGCTGGTGCTCGTCGTCTTCGGGGCCTGCGATCCCCACAAGCCGGACTCCCGCTACACGGCGCCCCTAGCCATCGGCATGGCGGTGACCCTGGGCCACTTGGGCACCATCCGCTACACCGGGGCCAGCATGAATCCCGCCCGCACCGTGGGCACCGCCTTCGCCACCAACGTCTGGACGTCGCATTGGGTGTACTGGGTGGGACCTGTGCTGGGGGGCGTGGCAGCCGCCCTGCTCTACACCCAGGTCCTGGAGGCGAAGCCCGTGCCGAAGGCGAACGAGGCATCCGAGAAGTACCGAACGCACGCCGACGAACGCGAGGTGAGAGTCAGGTTGATAAGCGCCTGGAGCGAGGAGTCCTTCTACTGATCAGTGATCCCACCCACCCATTACACACACACACCCATCACACACCATTCACCACACACCACACACACAAACACCCATCACAACACTCACTCACACTCGCATTGTAAATACTCCCAAGTTACTTGATTTCAGGGATGCAAACCGAACCGCAACCCAAACCATTTGTCCATATCTCGCCTAACTATTGCTTTTAAATGTGTTATGTTTTATCGCTTTAGCAGCAGATACTCGTATACTAAAGCTATTACGACCTGCACGCAAAACTAATCTAAGCCGCTTTCGTGAACCGCTAGCATTGGTTTAGAAAACCTTCAATCCTCTCAACCGAACCCGTCCACCATTTCGATCGGTTTGCATCCCCGTTTATTTGGCCAACTCAATTTGTTGACTTATGGCAATTTATCTACTTGCAGATGCGCAAACTGGAGGGAGCCCGCGACTACGCCTAGATATAAGGAAACCCATCCAACTCGAATCTAGGGATAGAGATGAGATCTGTTTGTCTAATCCATTCATTTCAGTGTCTAACACACCCATGTCGTGTTCTTTTGCGTTCGTGTGTATTTATGTATTTATTCATGCAAAGTTCATTTTCAACCAACTAATATCTAATGTGTAAGCTGCCCTAAAATGCAATCTACAACAAAATTACTTGTACTCTCATGCGTTCACAATAAAGTGGAAAACATTAACTGAAATAAAAGTGTAACTATACTTTTCCTTGGTTTTCCATCTTCGAAAAGAGCGCCACGGAAAGCTTATGCTGCAAGCTTTTCCGGCCGACTTTTCCAACACTTGGTATGCGGAAAAGCTCCGCGGCAGCATACGGCAAAAGCGTCATGCGCCAAAACTGTCAAAAAGCGTTAAGGGAAAATCGGAAAATCCGCAGTCGTCTCCGTCGTTGGCATTGTCGTTGCGTGTGACCTGCTGAATAAATTACAAAATTAACAAATAAAAACGGCTATCGACACAAATTGGCCACAACTTATTGTTCGACAATTGATAAATTATTCGAATTAGTGAATTAAACAATTGGCAAGTGAGCACGGTGAATTGAAAGGCCAGTGGAAAATCAAGGCGAAGCAATGCACTAAAGTGTTGTGGGCCAAATCAATAGAAAAGCAGTGAAGGAAAAGTCAGCAATCGACGGAAAAGCGACCGAGACCACGGCGAGGGTCGAATGCAAATTGCAGTAGACCTCGGGAAGGCTAAGAACACAAGTTGGCCGAGTTAAGCTGGCCAATCGATTCGAGAATCGGGAACATCTTATGAAACGACGACCCAGCCGACCCGGAAAAGTGTGAAACGTGAAGCGAAAGGAAAGCAAAAGTGGAAAGTGGCAAGTGGCAAGTGCTGGGAAAAGTGGAGAGGCTGCAGCGTGGTGTAAACACAACCGCACAAAATCAATACTCGCGTGTGTCTGGGCCACCGAAAACCAGGCGGCAGTCAAACATGAACGAGGACTCCAACTCAGTTGGCCAGTAGGAACTGGGACTAAAGGCAAGTAGTTGGGCGGTCCAAAGGTCTAAAAATAAGGCATTTGAAGCCCTGCTCCGCATTTGACCCACTATGCAATTAGCTCGTTAGAGCCATTAAAACGTGATGAATAGCCGGGAAATGTGATCGTAGCTATAATCATCGCTGAAACGCTGGCATTGCGAACACTTGTTGCGCGGGAACCACAATTTGACCCACTTGCATGCATGCCAAATGCAAGTCAACCACCAATTTAATATTTCTCTGATCCCATATTCAATTATGTTTGATGCAGTGGTGCTGTATGCTATAGTGGGTTCCATATTGACAACACTTTGTTCTAAATTGGGTGCTGCCAAGCCAAAACCTTAACCTGAAAAGATCGATAGACCGTTCGCTAGTTTAATGCTCCCCCGATATCAAGGGGTATATTAGTGGGCAGATCAATGGATATCAAAGCTAAAACCAATATTAATACCATTATCTGCTGCAGTAATTAACAAATTTAAGTACTTAAAGTAGTGACCATCTGAAAAATGAGCGTTGATAAGTGGACCAGCACTTGTTATTTATTTGTTTATTTATTAACAATGGGTATCCATTAGTCAGTTATCCCCATTGATTTCGACTCGCTTTAAGAATATTCTTAGCAGTGGCATACATATAAATATAAATAGTTCGGTCCGCCGCTCCGCTCGCTTTTCTGATCGCCCGCCCTCGCAGTATTTTGACACTTTGCCAAAGTTCAATGCAAAAAATGCCACAATAAATTCGGCCAAGCCGAACAAAAAATGTGTAAAATGCAGAGCGGCGTGTGAAATGTGGAAGTCGACAGATATGATATGATATGATATGATACACCGATGGTTAGCATTCGAAGAGCCGGTCAATCCCAGGGTGGCAAGAAAGCATTGACATCAGCAGCAGCCATGACTTGAACTCATCCGCCCAACAGAAGCAGAAGCAGAAACACCAACACTCACACCCACTGACCTAGAACACTTATTAGAGGTTGTGCGACTCTATTTTTAGAGCCATGTTTTTGATCCACTTATATCTGGGCGCTCTATATATACGCCACATATTTATATTGCCATATTGACGTACGCATCTGAGGCTGTTCCGCGGCAACTTAAAGTGTCGCCATAAACTCGAGCGCCACAAATCAAACGCATCGAAACTCATGGGGCGACCCTCGCCCGTGTGCACCATTAACGCGCCATAAAAGTTGGGAAACCAGAGTTGGTCACAGTTCGGGAAAGTGTTAATCTTTATGCTTCCCATTCTATTGTGGGAAAACCCTGGGGACTTAAATAGGAAGCGCTTCTGGGGAAAACTTGCTGGAATTTCTGTAGTGCTTAAGTCAATTTTAGACACTGATCATGTATAAAAATAATTAAAACAATATACGGGGAAGGAAAATAAAAGGAAGATAATAAAAGCTAAAGATGTAATTCCGATGTAAATTATTAAAATGATTAAAATATCATCAATAAATACTTTTAGTGACGGCATTATAATGCTTCGCTACAGGAACCGGAAGTGAGTGCAAATTGCGGACAGCAGATAGTATAAACTCAGATATTCTTGGCCCACTCCAAGTAAGCTGCCCACTCTAAGTAAAACATTGAAAAAGATTATTAAAACAAATCATTCCAGGTGGGTGGAAAGGCGGAAAAGCGGCAAGATGTGGACGCAGAGAAATGCAGTTGGCAATTGGCTGTTGGTATTAACAGGTAATCCCTTCACTCATCCATCCTCACACACATCAAACTAGCACTCAGATTTAGTCCGAGAAATAATCATCAAATATTAATGAACAAAGGTCAACACCTTTTCGAATTGAGTGATAAACAAATGCCGAATAATAAACCGATGGCCAGCATAAGTTATCGCTACTTTATGGGACATAACATTATATTCTATCGCAGATCAAAGTACTTATTGGGGAATTTCGAATAAAGATAAATATATTAGATTTTTCAATAATAAAACAAAGAGATGAGATAGTGTAGGAAAAACAAGATTAAATATACTAAGAACTAATTTGGTTTAGGTTCTTTAAGGATATTTTCAACTGACAGTTCCATAAACATACACACATAAAATATTTTATTATATACACTAAGCAAAAGAACCGCATAAATGTGAATAAGTTGGTGAGTTCCATTTAAGAGCAAGCTGATCGATCGAGTTGAAATTGTTTAGATGAGGCACCGAGATGATTGATTTTCATTTGTTTAGCTGCTAAGCCATTCACAATTCAATTGAATTTGATTGAAAACATTTTTTACATTATTTTTATTTTTCATATTCCATCGGTAACAAAAAATATATATAGTTTTTTTGGCATTGGCAAAATTCGCTACCACCGATAATTGTTTTCCAAGTAAGTTTCGTTTTGCGTATGATTTCCCCATTCGATTTGAACAGAATTGCCTTCAGTTTTCGTACTAATCTAAAAAGAAAATAATCCCCTGTAAAAACGTGAAAAGCAATTGTTGCGTTCAATTTAAGTTTGGTTTGGTTTTCATTTCTGGTTTCGTTTCGTACGTGCCGTTGATTGTAAATGCCGTTTTATATCGACTGTAAGCAGCTGTCTGTACTCTATACATTCTATCCACCCATATATATTGCATATTCCTGGTCACATCCAACAACAACACGTATGCGTCTTGATTTGCAGTGAAGTTCACACCAAAATGTAAACGTAATTTGTAAAAAGTCTTTCCTCTTTGCCTTTTACAACACTGTCACCTTGGTAATGTTCATATTTGAGAAGGCGGTGGAGTCGAATGGCATCGGAACCTAGTGTGCGGTGTAAACGTAATTCCCAACGTGTGTAGTCTTGACATTTCACCCACCAACTACTACTCTTTTCTCCTCAAACTTACCCAAAGTCAGCCGATAACTCAATGACAGGTACAGTTGTGCTTGCTCGGGGGAATGCGCGGAATCGGAACAAGCTGCGGGATCAACTGTACCTGGCACGGGGCATAGTCTGGTGCCCACTTAACCCCTAACCAAGCCCCTTGATTTTGTATCTTTGGTTTGTGCTCCTTCTACTGCCCACTTCTACTTTGCTCTCTCTCTTCCATTATTTATTTGCAGCCGTTATCGGATTTCTAACTTTCATATGGATTCCGCAGACCTCAGCCGAATGTCAAAGTATGAGTCCATTGACTTTCCAAACCAGAAACCTTTTGCTTAAACCCATTGATTACCTTTTTGCCAAAATCTAAAAAAATAAGAGTCATGCATAAGTATATGTACAATCTATTTCTAACTAACTCGAGTCGGTTTATTTCGAGTTCGCCATGAATAAGAAATATTTTTGGATTATCAGTGTTACCCAAGATCTTATCGTTTTCGTATTCAAAGCTCGATCTGCCGATAGTTTAAGGCTATCTCGTTTACTTCTAAAGCTATGCCACCAATATCCATTCAGTTCTTTGGGGCATCCCCATTACCTTTTTCCTAACTTCACTTATCTTTAGTTTGCACTTTTCTCTAGTTTGTTTGGCACCAAAGCTATTCGACATCCCTCCTTTGTTTAGTTTTCTTTTCGTACTACCCTCTAAATATTCATTGAAAATCTGCGGTAAAGAGCGTTTCGGAATAAAATAGCTTCTTTAGAATCAAAAATCATCAAAAAGATCAATGATCTGAAACAAACTATACCCGGAATAACGATATTGAAATCATTTTTACCTCTGTATGCCTGTATACTTCATATGTGAGAGTGTGCGTGCATGCCTTAAATGACACTTTTTCACAAAATACAACCCTAGTAAATCCTAAGACATAAATGTGTATTTTGTTTTGTACAAATTTCTTTGCAATGTAATTTATTCAGACAAAATTGTTGTTCAACACTTAACGAATTGAAAAGATTTACAAGGAATTTATATGGATAGATGTTTTCTGCCTGATGGCATGCTTTTGTTTGTTGCACGTTTTGGCATTCCTGTACCCAAACTAACCTAACCCCAAACTAGTCCGAAGATCAGCAGAGGAGCGTTCTATAGTCGAAAGTTGATAATAACGAAATATCTTTTCATATAGCGCGATCGATTTACTGCTATGAGTGCGACTCCTGGACAGATGCCCGCTGCAAGGTATTAAAAAACATTGGATTCGGACTATATAGACTAAAATGGTATAATTTGCAATTATGCAGGATCCCTTCAACTATACGGCCCTGCCAAGGGACCAACCCCCCTTGATGACCTGCAACGGTTGCTGCGTGAAAATGGTGCGGCATCAGAGATCACGTGAGTACTTAGCACAACCCGACACAACTGTACCCCGGACTTGGGACGTGACTGTACCCAGATGTCTGCCCATTGCCAATTGATTATCCTTTGACTGATTGATCGACACCCTGTGTGTGCGTTTCGCCGTCTCTTTCTCTCTTCTCTCGCTCTCTCTTTCAGCGTACGAGGTGGTGCGACGCATGTGTACGTCACAGTTACAGATCAATTTATTCATGGTCGATCACGTGTGCATGATGGAAAGTTCAGGCAATGGACATATGTGCTTTTGTGAGGAAGATATGTGCAATTCTAGTAAAAATTTACACACTAACGGTTGCCAGCTGCATCTCATACCCATCGCAGTGGCAGTGTCTTGGCTAATGGGTCAATTGCTCAGCAGATAGAAAGTGTTAGGCTCACCCACAGAAATCCACATACTCAGAACATACAGAACATACAACACAGCCAGAGAAAACCCTACACACTCACTAACTCTTTTCCTCTCTATCTAAGCGTATGATTTGTAGATTGATTTGATTTCATTACGATAACAGTTTCGATTGATTTGTTTTGGAGCACAGTCTGCAAAGGTCGGACTTCGAGAAGCTTCGATCAGCACCAAGCGAAGACTCGAAAACCCAATCTACGGAATGTGAATGCATACCAAAGCTTCCAAAGACAGAAGGCTTTCTCTATTTCTCTATCACACACAGTAAACACACCCTAAGCGAGTTTAATCGAATCGCATCGAAGTCGAATCCGAATCCGAATCGAATTTAGTCACAGTACTCGTACTCGGTATTTGAATTGCATGTTGTTGATGCTAAAGCTGAAGCATGTAGCGCTTAAGTAGGAATCGTAGTGGTTATTACATTTTGATTTCGTTGTTACTTACATTTGTAAATGCCCCGACCAGAGGGATAAACCAAAAACCAAAAAGCCAGTAATCGATTCACACTTTAATTCGTTTATAAACTTACTTTGAACATTTGTCTAAATCATATGTAAACTTGGAATAACTCGACCCCAGACACACTGTGTACATAGCCAGCCCCAAAAACATCAAAGTTCATCCCAAAAGTATTGCAGTTACCAAGTGGAACATTTGCTCATCTTGTTTATTCCAAAGTCGAAGGAAAACTCCATAATGCATAAAACGTTACTTTGTTGTTAATACTCTGTACCCTAGATCTTAGCCATTAAGCTGTACTCTCGGTTCTCGCTTGGACACCAAAACCAACTAAAATCCCACGCATCATATCACGTACCGAAGCAACAATGAGACCGAGCTTTGGTGACCTATCGACCTTAGAGTAGAACCTGCCACCAGCACCAAACTGTATAAAGTACCAATCACCCTGGTCCCTTTGGTTTATGTTAACAAGTGATAATTAGATTGTAAGTAGAAGACCCAGTTCCCAATTCCCAGCTCCCAGTTCCCAATTCCGATACCAAACCCTAGACCCGTAATAAACCCGTATCCCTCATTGTGAAATTGAAATTAAAATCAATTCTCATTCATGCTAGTGATAGTTTTAAAACGAATCGAATCGGAATTATAGCTTATATAGTTTATTATTTACATTTTTGGAATTTGACTTAATATTATGAATGAATAGTTATGATTATCATCTCGATTAGCGTATTCGACTTGAAGTTTTGTATTCTAAGCGTAAACCTTTTCATTTGTATAATTGAAGATTGGCTAATAAACAACCATTTTTACCATACGTATATTTCTAGCAAAATTTACTCTCAACCGTTGCTGTTACTTTTTAGCTTAAATTTGCTTTATCTACTTACTACTCACTTAACCAACTTTTCAACAATCGTGCACTTTTGCCCACGCATTTGTACAATACTTAACCTAGACTTGGCTTTAGTTTAAAAATGCTTACCAAAACTAACTAAAAGAAATCAATAGAAAATCCGTATCCGTCCAACAGGGAAGCATGAGAACTAATTTCGTTGCTTGGGCACAGGTAAGTCAGAAGCCAAGAAAAAACCTACTAAAATCAAAAAAGTCAAGTACAGTTGCGCACCGTTTTCTTAGTTCGATCTTGCCTCACTCGTAGATGGATGGGATATCGGATTTTAGCCGGCCTATCTTGGTGGTTCACATACACACTGTCACTCCTTCCCCGATCCAGCACCCTCCTGCCTCCCTCCCGCTCCAGAAACCCCAAAACACTTAGCGAAAATTCCCTATGCAATGTTTACACCAATCGTTCTTCAGTTTTATTTGTATTATTTATTGCTTTCCTGGTATGTTGGTTTGTTCGATTACAGATAAACTTATATATTTTAACCACAAATATCTTAACGATTTTGGTTTGTGAATGTTGACAATATTCTTATAACCAGTATTTGATTGATTGATTGACGGTTAATGCGTTCGAAAGTTTAAACAAAAAACATAAATCGAAAAAGGCAATGAACTTAAAAAGAAACACACACGGATTTTGTAGTGCAAAAAATAACATATTTTAATTTAGTACTTTTTGTAGTTCCAACATCTATCTCAGCGCCTACATACTCTCTATTTCTCTTTCTCTGTATCTCCTCTATCTCTCTGTATATCTTTCTATCTGTTCAATTATCTTTCACTCTTATAACAACTAACTTTGATCCTAAGAATCTTTTTACTAACTTTCTTCCAAAACAGAAACCACATAGAACTCTTTCACTAGAGCCACACCTGTAGCATATACTGAAAAAAACTTAAAGATTACACAAAATCACAGATACACTCACTGAATGTTAGCGAAAAATATACAGAAAAGACGATACCGTTACAAAATTAGCTATGCACTTAGAGAAAAACACACAACAAACGACTCATGAATATACTATAAACCAATGGTGAATTTTTACTACTTGTAGGCGCGTTTTTGAACCAAAATATTAAATCCGTCTGAACAGCCCGATAATGCTGGGTCTTAGCTTCACATCCATAGATTCCTCACAATACAAAAAGCACTAAATTAATATCAAAGATCTTACCAATATAGCGAAATGCTAACTCAAGTGATTATTGGTATTGGTTGATGAATATTGCAAGGAAATGAGAAAAACCAAAGAGACACAAAAAGCCCACAAAACCAACTCTCTAGAAGAATCAGCAGTCGCTTTTATGTTTTCATTTGAGTTATGGTTTAGTTTTCGGTTTCAATATTCCATCTTGAAAATAGCAGATAATTCAGATTTTAAATTGACTTTACACCTCAGCTCACCACGCACACATCAAGTTCTTCCCGCCACTCACCTCAACTCACCATTTCACCCACTCACCCCAACTCACCTCACCAAGTGACGCGCGCGCGACACAAATTCCACCAGTGGCGTACGCAGGAATCTCTCGAAGATGTTGGTATTTTCAATTAAATACGTGCAGCTTATGTTTCATATGCTGTAATAATAATAAATAGCCTCCCCCTGCGCACGCCACTCTCTTCCACCACCAACAAGGTTGCGCAGACGCGACAGATGGACATCCTGCCCTCTCTCGCAGCTGCGCCACGCCCACCACCCACAGCCACCCACGAAAATGGTGCTTTTTCACATACGACACCACTGTCTGACTATGTTTTTCATCATGTACGCCATCGCAATCCATGCCACAGTGGTCGCAATGCCGCGACAGCCGTTCCACAAGTGCCACGAAATACTGTAGAAAGTACTGTTTGATTTCCGCTCGGAAAGGCATTTTCGCACTTTGTGGGCGGCAGGCGCGCGTGCATTGCCGAGCATCTGAAACCTCGAGGGTAGAAATGAAAAATGAAAAACTGGCCGCCGCCTGTCACCGGCGAGTATTCCCAAATAAAATCGCTTTTGGCCACAGGCGGTGGCCGCCCCAACTGTAATTGTGAACGTCCGTGCGGCCATTCCCCAAAAACGATTGTGAATTACGATCGAACGAGTGAACCAGCCTGAACCCAAAGAACTAAGGATACTAAGGCAGCTGAAAGACCGTTGGAGGATCGGCGCGGGATCTTGATCTTGGCATCTCTGAAATCAAGCTTCTTCTGCTTGGGGCTTTTAAAGAATAAGGCTTTGAGGCTTTCTTTTTACTAAGCAGGTGCTTCCAACTCGCTTTGCTGGACCAATACCAACATATTACCAACATTCGAAATCGCTTGGCCAAATCAGCATTATCCCCAGAAATTGTTAAGGACTAGCGCGTTTATTTTAAGTGTATTCGAAAACAAATTGAGCAAACTTTAAGTCAACGAGCACCTTAATCAACTATCAAGACATTGTAACCAGCAAATAAACAAAGTTAAGCAAAACAGCGAGTACGAAAAGCCTTGTAAGAGATTATAATAAAACAAAAGCATTTAAAGGAAGTTATAAAGTGAAGTTATTATTTGTATGTACAATAAATTTCATTTAAACTAGTCAAATAAAATGCTAAGGCATCCACCACAAAAATAAAACAACAAATTGTTTAACTCATTTAAGAAGAATTACTATTTTATCATTTGTTGTCGGTCGTGCAACGAAACATTTAAAATTACAAAATTGCATTTTGCATTACAAAACAAATTGGAAATTCCGAATGTAACAACCCTCGCGTTAGCACATCTCGGCCGGTACCGCAATGGTGAGTCTTTCGATAGCCCGAACGAAAAGCACTAACGCCTGGCCACTCCGAATTATTTGCCCACCACTAGCTGGGCACCTGGTGATTTGGGGCTGCGTAAATTAACAACAAAATAAATAAATGCAGCTGGGCCCCGGCTATCCAAATGTATGCATGCGACCCCTCACAAAATTCCACAGATTTAGCCGAAAACCGCACTCAAAACGGTTAACTATTTCCCCTGGAGGCCTAGCCAAAATAATTTCGCCACTGTGGCGACGATTTCGTTCGACTCCGACAACTCCGAATTTTCATTCGTAATGGCCGCCCATAAGTAAAAACGTGTCCCGCTGCTGAAGAACGATTTTGAACGTTTGCGCTCAGCCAACTGCTTAAATTTAGCTGTAAACAGTGCGGCAGTGGTAAATACGCTGGAAACCCCATCATTTAATCATATAAGAGGCCCCAACGCCCGGCAAAGAGTGTGAAAAAAGTGCGTGAAAAAATCTAAATCGATTTTTTTGTTTGTGAAAAAAAAATCATGCAGCGTTGGGCTTAGTGCGCGAAATGCTCGCCAGGGGGCGCTGACAAAACGTTCGGAGTGTCATCGGAATAAGAGGCCGGCTATTTAGCGTTGCCAACGGCGATTAATCGATAACGGTAGCGGTTGTAAAATATATATTTTGAAAGGAAAACGTTATGTTAATGCCATTTAAAAATTATTTCTGTTCATATTTAATTATTACCAATATATGGCTGGGCTCTGAAACGAATTTGCGGAAAATAAATCGGCGACCGCTCATCGTTATCGCCGCCGACGGCGCAAATTAATCGCGGCCCCGAAGTCCGCGGCGTCGTCGGTGTTCGGCTCTCTGGCCGCCATTATTGCTTTCCAGCGAAACCACGCTATACGCAAAATCGGGTTTATATGTGTAAATTTTTCGGGCGATTTATCAACCAGATTGCGTTCGCTGGTGCATGAAAAGTGCGGTAAAGTGTGTAAAAAATTAGCGCTAGCCCAGAAAAATATACGCACTCGATGGCTGATTACTAATTAACTAGATAAAAGCAAAAAACAAAACCCACATGAGGCGGAGTTTGATTGCGTTTTTTTTTCTCACTTAACAGAGTTCTGTACAAACAAAATGTTAGCTAACAGGGCTCTGCAAAGTGAAATATCTCGCGGAAAAAGCAGTATTAATTCGCCGCGATTGTTTGAGATGTGTGTTTGCGCGCGTGTGTTTGTTTATGCCGCCTTTTTCTTCGTCTCGGCTTTTGTATGATTTTGCATTATATCGCATTTAAATATAAGAAAAAAAAACCATGACTCATGGCGATCGTGTTTTTGTGCGTGTTTATATCAATTTAAAGCATAGGCAAAGAAATATATAAATGTATGTGGATTTGTGAGTTTTTTCCCGCGCGCGCCGCCCGCACATTTCAATGTATGCGTTTGTGTGTGTGAGAGTTGTTTACTTACTAGTTTTTGTTGTTGTTCTCAATTCTAGATTTTTTATCAGCCAACCGATAACACGACAGCCAAGGCGGAATAAAAATAAATAATAACAAGAAGAGGAAGACAACAAACAATCAAAAAAAGAAAGAAAAAAGAACACAATTTTGATTCAGCCTAAAACGATGATGAACTGAAATGTGCAAATTTGATGAACGTAATTATGCCAATTCACACAGAACCTTCGATTTCAACGTGAAAAATGTCGTCGACACATTTGCTGCATTCGCTGTCACTGTTGTTGCTACCACTGCGTTGTCGTCGTAATTGCCACCAGATCGTTTCCTTGGCCATAATCCTGCTGTCGGCGCTGTCAGCCAGAGCTCCCGAGGATCAAGGAGGACGACAGGCGAGGGAGGAGGAGGCGGAGGAGGAGCGGCAGGCGGACCGCCGGGAGGGTGTCCAGGGGGAGGAGGAGGACACGCCCTACATAGTCGCCAATCCACACCCAATCCTCACCAGCAGTGGCACTACGTCTTCGGCCAGGGCAACGGGCACAGGGGCTGCGTTAACCAGCTGGCAGAGCAGCCACAGCCACCGCAGCCCCGGTGCTCACGATCGGGATCGGTGTCAGGAACAGGATCAGAAGCAGGAGCACCTGTTCTACCCCAGCAAGCCCTATCTCCAGCTAACAAATACAGCCCCCTCCTCGACAGCGAGTAGAGAAGCCAACACAACGCCGACAGCGCATCGGAGTAGATCCTCCAGAATCCAAATTAGCAGTAGCAGCACTAGTCCTGCCCACTGCAGTTGGACCGCCGGAGCAATCGTAGCCTCCATAGCATCCATAGCCACCTAAGCAGCCGATTCCACTAGGCAAACTCTCAAAACAGCCACAGCAACAGCAAATAGAAACGTTCCACACCCCACAACAACCCAACCCAACCCAAAACCACCCACAAGCAAAACCCAAACAAAAGCCAGCAAGATGTCCAAGCTGTCGTTCAGAGCCCGCCATTTGGATCCGTCCAAGCAGATGCCCATCTACTTGGCGGAGGAGCTGCCCGACCTGCCCGAGTACTCAGCCATCAACCGGGCAGTGCCTCAGATGCCCAGTGGCATGGAGAAGGAGGAGGAGTCGGTAAGTAGTTCATTGATGAATCCTTATATTGGACGAAAGTAATTTTGTGCCTAATCTCTTGTAGGAGCACCACTTGCAGCGGGCTATATGCACGGGCCTGATCATCCCTACGCCCGAGGTGCTGCAGACGGATCAGCCCTTCTACGATGCCTACTATCCGCCGGACTACAAGATGCCCCGCCAAATGATCCACATGCAACGTAAGCAAAAATCAACTACTAGAGCACAAGTACTGTACACTGTGATTCATTCGTACATTCGTTTTTCCGGCTTAAAACCTATTGATTTTAAATTCCCTATCAATATAAAATAAAATCGTTTTTATGCTGTGCAAGTGGTACGCCCAACAGTATCTACAATTCCAACTAATTTACAATTTCTTAACCCTCAGCTCTTGGGCTGGATACCGAGGTCCCTGACTACGACATGGACAGTGCCGATGAGGACTGGCTCAGTCAGCAGCAGCGCCTGGAGCTCACCGAACTTAAGTTCGAGCAGATGATGGACCGGCTGGAAAAGAGCTCCGGCCAAACGGTGGTCACGCTAAACGAGGCCAAGTCGCTGCTTAACCAGGACGACGAGACTAGCATATCCGTCTACGATTACTGGCTGAACAAACGCCTCAAGATGGTAATTCACCCTTTCTTGGCTATTGGCTGACACCGATATACTAAACCAACTCTTCTTTTTATTCTCCAGCAACACCCGCTGATCCTCACGGTGAAAACTGAGAGTCGACCGGGCGCCAGCTCCAACAATCCGTACTTGGCTTTTCGTCGTCGCACCGAGAAAATGCAAACTCGCAAAAATCGTAAGAACGACGAGGCCTCCTACGAAAAGATGCTCAAGCTGCGGTAAGAATTGAGTGAAGTTTTCCTAATGTCGGTTGAGAAATTTGTCACTGCTGGCTAATTTTGCTACACTGCATTTACTAGGCAAAGAACGTGAAAATCTTTTTTAATGATTCATCTCGAAACCTTTTTTTGTATTCATTTTGTATTTATTTTGTATTTCTGAATGACTAATTGTTGGAAAAACATCTTTTGTATTGCATACATTTTTTGCATATAAATTCAATTTTTGTCCGATTTAAATTGTTCCAAAAAGAGTTCCCTTGTGCATATCCTTTAACAGGAATTTTTCCGTGTATAACATATATAAACAACCAGGTAGTTTTCTTTAGCCAGCATATTTTATTGCCCAGCTTACCATACCTGACCCTAACTAATCCCATCTTTCCCTGTCCCCTAGACGTGACCTGCAGCGCGCCACCACTATACTGGAGATGGTGAGGCGGCGCGAGGAGACGAAGCGCGATCATCTCAAGATGACGGTGAACATCTTCGAGAAGCGCGTTGAGATGCGCGACTTCAACGGTGCTGTCTACTCGGAGCTGAATTCTCAGTACAAGAACACAAGGTGCGTTTTCGGACACCTCTCACTTATGCAGAAAGGTACTGAAATACTCCTTGTTTATTTGCAGACCCGCGTATAATCCATTGTATACGAATCAATACTCACAAGGGGCGGCGGCGGTGGGAACGGCTGGTGCCATTCTAGCTGCCCTGCCCACGGGTCTGCTGCCGGGCGGTGCTGGAGCGGCAGGCAATGCGAATGTCTTCGGCTCAGCGTCGCAGTACCTGAACACGAATCTGACAATGGGTAAGGGTGGGATTACATCTTGTATTTAGCTGCGTTAATCACTCGGGGAATTTCCAGTCAGAAATGCAATTTCTGTGGTATAATTAACAATGCCTGCTTCATGAACTTATTAAGCTATTTTCGGTTTATAATGCTTTTTAAAATAGAAAAACACAGATATTGAATTTCATGTACATAGTTGGATCTTCTCATTCTTAATTTAAATCGATAGGGCTATGAAGCAATTCAATACATTGTAACACATTTTTGTTCAGCTCATATCTGAGTATATTTTTTACCGCCGATACTTAATACTTTCCTAATCTCAAATTATCTCTGCACAACTTTTCTCTATGTCACACAATGTTAAAACGAGTTTCCAATTGCCCTTCTAGATGCCATCAGTGGCAGTGGGAACGGGAGCAGCAGTCGCAAGGAGAAGCGTCCTTACAAGAAGCGCAAGCACAAATTGCCACGCGAAAAGCAGCAGCACCAGCAGCAGCAACCGCAGCAGCACCAACAACAGCAGCAACAACAGTATTTGCCGGGTCTGCCGGCGTCTGGTGGCGCCGGAGTCTCGCCCGCGCACCACCTGCCCCACCATCTGCACCTCAGCAGGCAGCAGAGTGCCTCGCCGGCAGCCAACGACTCGATTGCGGACAGCGAGGAGGAGGAGTACTTTGGCGCCGCTGCCCAGAATGGCAACAAGCTGGGCTCCGAGAGCGAGGAAGAGACGCCGTTTGCATTTAGGCGCAGGTCGAGCTGTGTTTACCTGCCGGTAAGTGTTTTAATTCCGAAGCTTGGAAACAAAAGTTACGCAGACTTTAATTGCTTCCATTTGCACGACAGACTCGACACCGAGATGGTCGCTATCCGTGGGACTCAGCCGACGAGGAGATGGCGCCCAGTGGTGCTTGCTCGGATGCTAAATACCGATACACACTGACCTCCCTCAATTATCCCAGGTTTGTTGCCATTCTCTTTGGCCAATGTAAATGCCCATACTCACTTCAAATCGGGCTAATTTTACAGACCACGCTGCATTGGCTTCGCACGTCGTCGATTGGGTCGTGGCGGTCGCATCCTGCTGGACCGGGCCACAACGAATTTCGACGACTTCTGGTCGCAGCTGGACTACACGGTGATGGAAAGTGTGGTGGTTGATAAGCGTAGCGATAAAATCAAGCAAGAGGAACCCGATCAGCTGTGCAAGCCCAGTTCACCGCCCACGGTGGTGGATCTGGTTCCCTCCGGAAAACCCGTCGATGGTGAGCTTCCTGTTCCTGATCTGATAAAAGAAGAACCGCCAAGCGATGCAGAGAAACCTGCTGCTGGAACGGATGCTGCGAAGGAGAGCAAAGAACGGGAGCTTGAAGAGAAATTTGAGAACGAAGTAGATGATGAATTCCTGGCCAGTGACGATGAGAATGTGTCCCGGCTTGGAATCTACAGCTCAGCGGTTACGTTACCCCAAAGTTGGGTTGATCTTCGTCAGAAACGTCGGCGCCTGCGTCGCAAGAAGCAAGAGATGCGAGATCTTAATGCTGCAAAGCGTTTAAAGAGATCTTCGGAAGCGGTAGCATCAGCTGAAGAGGTTCAACTGGAGGACGAGGACACCAAACCAGATCTGTGTCCATTGCCCAGGGCCTACCTTCAGCGTTTGGCATTGGCTCTTGGACATAAACTGAAGATGGAAGAGGATGAGAATACGGAAGTTTCCGAGAATTTGGCGCCAGAGTTGCTGGAGAAGAATGATCCGGAGCAGTTGCAGCCCCCGCGAGCCAATCATCAGCAACACCACCGTTCCAACCACAACAACAACAACAATACCGTGTTGAACAACAACAATAGTAGTAGTAGTAACGTTATGAATAAGGATGTTAGCATTAGCGAAAAAATCAATGTGATAAAGCAGGAGGCGGAGGAGCTCGTCGACGGCGCATGCGAGGATCAACCGGTAGCCTCCACCTCAGCGGCAGCGGCCGCCGCTCGTGCCGCTGAAGCAGCCGCTGCAGCGGAGGCAGCCGCATCGACGGGCACGCTTGCGGTAACGAATCCAGGACCCTCGCTGGAGGAGGTGGCGAAGACGATAAAGCGCGAGCTGATCGATGCCGACGACTCCAATGAGCCGCTGAGCAGCATTCGCACAGCAGCTGTCCTACAGTCCGCGCAGACCTCCGTTTCCGAGCTCATGGACGATGAGGCGGAGGACGATGTCAATCTCGCCCAGCTAAGCAGTATCATCCGGCATACGGCGGTCAAGAAGGAACTGGAGGCCCAGCAGCATCAGCAACAGGTACAGCACGAACAGATGCAAGCCGCCAGGAAGATGGAAGAGGATGACGCCGCTCCCTGTCTGAACCAGCTGCCGGACGTGATCCGCTTACGAAATCTCCGCAACAGCCAAGTGCATGCGAGGCCCAAGGACCTGTTTATACAAGCTCCTGTTGATGAAGAGTTCAATGCAGACTACATGGGTGGACTGTCGCCCACTTCCAGCCAGCGCCTAGATATCTGCAATGAGCTGCTTTCGGAGATTCGACGCGATTGGCTTCACTTCCGGCCCAAAACTCCCACAGATGAGCTGTCCGATAGCCAAGATTGCGAAGTGGGTAAGACGTGTGATAGTCACGCTGTCGACTGGACACAGGACACTCCCATAAGTGTGGAACTCAATCGGTTAGGAAAGCGAGAAGCAGAGGAAAGCGATTCCAGCTCGTACTTCTTGAGCAGTGGCTTTAAATACAGGGATCTCGAGTCAGATGCCCAATTGCTGCAAACGGTCCAAGCTCAGGACTACGCTCGCGGCAGCAGCAAGAGTCCAAACTGCTCTGGGTCAGGTTCGGGATCTGCTCTAGAGTTTAACCTCAGTGGTGGTGACTCCCTAAACGATATCAACAACCTGTTGGGCGATGATGACGAGGACGACAACCACGAGAACATGCTGGATAACATCTTGCAGGAGTGCGCCATGGATGATCCCAAGGCATTGAACCAAGCTACTAGTTTTTGGAACGGTATTCTGGATGGCGAGGCAGCCGTGGACGAAGTGGAAATTGCCGATCAGCTGTTGGATTGTATAGACGAGAAGAAACCCAAGGTGGGTGCAGCTGATTCATCGAAGCGCGCGGGTCGCAACCGCAAAGCAAGATCGACCCTCACTCCGGTGGGTAGCTCCGCATTTACTGTGTGTCCCACGGCGGAGTCTCTCAAGGAGCGTGAGCTTTTCTTCAGTCAAGCACCGCCAGTAGGAGTCCCGCCCAAAGAGGAACCTCCAGCAGAAGTTGAACAGCCGGAAGTTGTGGTCAAGGAAACACCGAATTTGCCTGTAAAGGTGGAGTTGGTGGAGAAACCCCAGGCGGAGGTTGTCCCCGTTGCCCCACAGCCGCAACAGCTTCAGCCACAGGCCATTGCTTTGCCGACGACGCAGCTGATCAACATACCCGCCCAGATAACCACGCAGAAACAGCAGCAACAGCAGCAGCAGCAGCAGCAACCACAGGTGACGCAATTGCTCAATCAGTTTGCCAACGCTGGTCCGCAGATCATCGCCCGCACAGAATACGGCGGAGGAGCAGCTGTGGGCGATATAGTGACCATAACCCCGCACACGGGGAGCAGTCCACTCCCCACACTCACCGCCCAGCAGCAACTGCAGCACCAGTTGGCGCAGGCTCAACTCCGAAACGTGACCGTCCAACAGCGGCAGGCGACACCTCAAAACCCCAATCAAAGTCAAAATCCCCAGCAGCAGTTGCTCTTCCAAATGCAGCGGGATCCCTCGCGCTCCCTGACGCCCCTACAAGCTGCCGGCGCTGGCGCCTCTGGCAACCATTTGATCTACACAACAAGCTGCGGCGAGATTGTCACAGCAGGGGTTGCAGGTTCTGCCTCTCAGAAGGTCGCATATGCTATCCAGAAAGCCGGAGTCTCAAGTGGAGGAGCCACCACCGCTTCTATTGGACCCAACACAGTCATCACGCTGTCGAATGTAAAGGTGCAGAACGATGATATCTCCTCTGGTGGCAGTGGCAACTCAGGATCCAGTGTGAACATCATCAACACGGCCAGTGGCCAGCAGCTGGCCGTGCACAGCATCGCCGGAATGCAACAGCAGGGCCAACAACAGGTGCAACAGGTGACCACCAGTACGCCCTTGCTTGTCGCCACACCTACTCGCAACAATGTGCAACAGCAGCAGCAGCAGTTGGTGCAGCAGCAACCGATTGTTTGGCGCCAGGTGAGCGGAACGAACACGGCGGTGGCCACCACAGCAGTGCCCTCCACCACGGTGGACTCCTCGCCAAAGGCGGTTACCAACCAGATCCTCTGGACCAGCCGGGCCACCCAGAAACGGCAGCTCAACGGACCAGAAAACACAGGTAAGAGTCGGATTTAAAGAGTCGTGATGTACCTTCTAGATTTTTAAAAGCCTTCTCGGCTTTCGAATGCGATTTTGATATCTGTTGACCGATTTCTTTGTTATAAATTCTTAAGGATTTGCTTTCATATATTAAATAAATAGTTTACATTGCAGACATCAACAAACTCCTCCTCAATCGGAAGTTGCCGCGTAAGCAACAGATACAACTGCACCAACAGATTCAACTGACCAAGCAGCAGCTTCAACAATTGGTGCAGCATGAGGAACTGGATGAACTAGTGGCCACATCCACGGGCAACAGTGGCGATCAGATGGAAACCGGCGATGGACTGCAACAGCAACAACAACAGCAGCATCAACAGCAGCAGCTGCAGAAGCTTAGCAAAGTGATCAAGATGTCGCAGTTCCCACTGCTCGTGTCGGATGTAAGTCTGCAGCAGCAACAGTCGGTGTCAGGCCAAGCTCAGCAGCAGCAACTAAAGCCAAACTCTGCAGCGGCGATTGCAGCTAATCACAACTACAGCCTGCACCCTGCCTCCACGGCGATCATCACCGCCCAGGCGACACCCCAGCAGGCCAACAAGATCTTCCTGACCAGCAGTAACAGTGGTGGCGGCGGATCCACTGGCAACTTTACCATTGCCACTGCCAGCGAACTGCAAGCGGCGGCAGCCGGCCAAAAGCTTCACTACAAGGAGCTGCCAAACTCCAACCTCAAACTGAACTTTGTGAGCAGCGCGGGGACGGGTGACCAATCGCAGCAGGTGGGCGCCACAACTGTGCTTCTGAACAAATCCCAACAGCAGCAGCAACAACAGCAGCATCAGAAGCTGAAAACGTTGGCCACCACGGGAAATTCCCAAACTGGCCAGGGTGACAAGCGGGTGCTGTACACCAGTCTGCTGAATGTAAAACCGCTGCAGAAGAACAGTGGTCAGATGCAGATGCAACTGGGACCGGGAGGATTGCAACAGGTGCTTCGCGGACGACTCAACAATTCGGCGATCATTACTAGAACGTTGCCGTTGGGCACCACTGTAAACAGTACCGGTGGCGCTGTGGGTCCTACCACCACGACCATTAGGCAGTTGGTTACCACGAATGCGAACAACGTGAGCAGCCAAGATGGCAACCTACTGAGTGCAAAGGAAGTAGGGAAAGCACTGACAGTGGAGCAGGTGATAGCAAGCGCTAACAACGGAGGCGTGGTGCTGCCCACGAGCAACAACAATAATAACAACAATGGAAGTGGAGCTGGCGGAAATGGAGGACCTTTGAACAGCGGCGTCAATGCCACGGGAGCTGGCGGAGGAGGATCTGCTGGCGCGGGTGTAGGGGGAGCTGGTTTGACGTCCACCATCAACAGATGAGACGCGGATGGCAGCGGCAGCAACAGCTAACATCGAGCACAACCCTTGCAAGTGCCCAACGGCCCTCTGCTCAGTTTGGCATCAACCCAAACGGAGGCGGAAGCCCAGGCGGTGGCCATATCCCTGCCTTTGGCGGACGCCCAAGTGGCCCTGGGCCAGCTCTTGCAGCAGCACCACTGCAGCTGCACCCTCTGTTTGGTGAACAAAAGCGAGCTGGTCTAAAACCGATCAGTTAGTATGTTATTCTCAACTTCCTACGCATACGCAAAACTCGCGCACTCCCAGAAATCCCTCAAACTGGTTGGTGAGAATAAACACGATTTTCTGAAAAAGCTTATTCAGAAGCGACATCTAACCATCAAAGGGAGAATCTGTAAGCCAGAATAGAAAGGGCCAAGAGAGTGGGAGGAATATGAGATGTTGTATAGATAATTGCCACCATTAACAAAGTTCGCTTAATTTGATTTTCTATAGCCTATATATAGAAGCATATGTGTGTATAATGATTTAGGTCTTATTTTTCAAGATCGCCTAACCCTAAAACCATAATAAGAATTAAAATAATAAAACAAATATATATATATATATGTAAATGTATATGAAAATGCATGCAGAGAACTTGGCTCTTTCTCCTGGGCTAGAGATGTCAACCAATCCAATCCAAGCTCCATTCTCCATTCACCCCCTCCTGTCCAACTCCAACACCAACAACCACAGCGAAAACTCAAGTGTTAAATAGCAAACTGTAAATATTCGATAATAATTGCGAAACACACAAGAAAACAGCAAGAATTACTTGTAATAAAACTATGTTTAGTGATACGATTAGATGTAACGAAGGAGAAGAAAGCACTTCTCTCCGGCTTCTGCCGTTTCAGAACCACGCGCTTTAGCCGGGCTGCTCCACCGATGACCCGTCGCCCCCATCCGGCACCACCCTGAACCCAAAATTTGGGGCGAGGCAAGTCGGGGCAGCCCGTAGAAACAAAAACAAAAGAGTAACAAAAACATTTTTCAATGTACGTAAATTAAATTAACTTATCCTGTAACTTAAACGAAAAGAAAACACATAAACTACATTTAGTTTTTTTAACTAAGGAATGCAACTTCAGAGGCAACTGATTGAGAGAGATGTAGGGAGTTGCAGAAGAACACTACTATTGTATGCTATTATTATTATTATTTTTTGTACAAGGTAATAATTTTAATTGTATTCGTAACTGCAAACATAAAAGCATGTTTATGCGATGGCAGCAAGAGCTACAGCAGCATAAACATCATAATAATAAAGATATAATATAAACTATAATGATAACGATAACGATAATATTTTAAAATCCAAAACAAAACCGAGTAAAGCAAAACGAAAAAACAAAAATATTTAACAATAATTATGTAGCGATGTAATTTCGTAGTTTGTAAATTGTAGATCGGTAAGAGCGTAAGCAAGAGCGATAATAAAATGGAAAACAAATTGCAAACTTAAACCGAGCAGAACTCTGATTAATCCGAAATTTGTTCAGCAACACCTGAAAGCGAGATCATCTTTTCCGTTTGGTTTCCCATTTTCAGTTTCAGCACTCGTACTTCTTCCCCTCATCAGATTCTCCAAATCCACCTCCAACTGAGGGATTGCATGTTAGTATCTTACATCTTGCATCTTACATCTCGTACCTTAAATGTGTAGTATCGGAATATCTGACGATGGCCACAGTTTCAGTCTTCTTCGCTTCTTCCTTTATCCTCCATAAAACATGAAACATAACACATAATACATAAAACATAAAACACAAAACATTAAACCATATATACCGATTGTGATGCGTACGACTTTTATGATTTGACACTTCTGCAACAGCAAATACGGGTAAACAAGAACACGAAACTCTTTCAAACCAGTCAACATATAACAAATTAGTAAGCAGAATATATAAAGTGAATTATAGCTGTGTATATAAATATAAATACATTAATGCCGACTGTCTGGTATCCGAGTAAACAATTATCTTTCCATTTTCCATTTTCGGATCATCGATGCAAAACAAACACAAACTTAAGGATCTTGAGCAGAAATTTAGTGAAAAATCCATGAAATCATAGCTTTGACTTTGTAAGAGTTTTTTAACTCATTTTTGTCTAGTACTTTACAATATCTGTACATAGTTATGACTAACAATAGTTATAATAACCAGCCTTGGTCTGAATTCCGATTGCTCTTCAAGATTAATTCCGTAATTGCTTAGTTCTTAATACTTAATTAATTAAAACTAATTTCCCATTGACCCGAAAGCACAACATTACTTGAGATTTCCAATTTTATTATTATTATTCGTTTGCGAGCTGTGTTCAGAACAAGGCTGAATATTCATATTTTTTATATGTACTTAACAGTTTTCCACTTCTTTTGCATGAAGTGTAAACGTAAAAAACAAAGGGAAATTATACAATATATTGAAAAACAAGTATTTATGTATTATATATTATATATAATCGATACAGCCATTTTGCGTATTCGTATTCGAACTTAACCAAAACTACATGTGAAATTGTTTACAGCGAAGGCAGCAGACACATCTAGACTCTAGACTCTAGATTCTAGACCTAGATACGGTACGACCTGTGCGTAGAAGTTACGCCTCCCATTTCTCTCCAGTACATCCTATCAGCCTATCGATTACGCTCTATAACTAACTAATACGTGAAAATTACCAATCGAGTATTAATAGCTTAATCTGCATGTAGCCTCTCTGTATAGATCTTAAAGTACTAGAGATTCGAAAGGTTTTAGGGTACATTTTGAGTTTCTATTATTTCACGAAATACTTAGGATTTTTTACTTGTCGTTTACTTGGATTTTTTGTTCATGGTTTCAATAATTTTCTTACATTTTCGGGGACTTAGGGCCCATTGAATCGAATCCAATCCACTTAGCAGTTGTGCTGATTCCCTTATCAAATATTGTATATGAATGTATTGTTAGTAAACCAAAAAAGTAAACTGGAAACGCTTGTTGTGGTAATTAAGTAATGAAATCCAAAACAAAAAGAATACGTATGTATGTTTAATTAATAAATATTTAATCTACATAAATGAGACTACTTGCAATACTGTAAAAATTTAAACGAAGCACAAGAAAACAAGACAAGACAAAACGATTAACGAGAATATTAAACCAATATTATCGTAGAGATCGATGGATAATTAAATATACTTATGATTAAAAGGAAAATAATAAACAGCCTAAGCGATTTTAACTGTTTCTTGCATAAGCAAACAAGAAGTTTACCATTACACATTTAGGTGCATAAAGCTGAGAACTCATTAAAATTTGTGTAATAACGAATCGGTATCGGATACGGATACGGATAGCGGGCCATATCCCTTCCATAGAAGTGTCCGAATCTCAAAGGTGTACATATAATAAACCGATATATAAATATAAATATCAGCGGTGATGAGCAATTACGAATATTACGGAAAACTAATTGAAAGCTGACAGAATCCAAAACTGCAACCAAAATTAAATGCAAAACGACCGAGAAAAAATGCATGATTACGACATGAAATAAAAAATATAAAAAATTTAAAAACCATTGTGCGACTTTATTTTGGAGGCCGATAGGCATCGGGCTTGTTCAACTAAGGTCAAATGGGAATCGTTAAGATACAAACTGATTCAATTAGATACCAACCTATTTACTTTAATCACGCATTACAATTTCAATCGCGTTACAATTTCGCGTTCAATTAACACTCCGATAGCCAAGTTCGTTTCGGCCTACAACGCTGTCAAATGGGTTTGGTTTTTTTTGGTTTTTTTTTATTTTTTTGGTTGACTGGGAGTGTGTTTACTTTGCGCCTCGTTAAAGCGCCAAAATCAATTAAGGCGGCTCGCCGTTTGACAAAAAACTTCGAGAAACCAGCAAAAACCAAATCGAAATCGAAAATCACACGAAACGCAAAAAGGCTGAAATTGAGTTTTGTAAATTGGCAACAGATGCGAATAAATGAATGCCAAGCTGGCATTGGTCGAATCAAAGAGAGTTGCGTTGCCTGAATGCAAAGCTACAGTACTTCATCGCTAACAGTTTTGTGCGTTGAGTTAGATAATGATTGCAGTGTACTGTATTTTCAATTGCCAAATTAAAAAAGGGATTGAGACCTCTAATTGCGTAATTTACATATGCATCTATGTTTTTCTCGAGGCTGGACCAATAAAGCAGAATTTGGCTTATAGTTGTCCCCCCAACTTTGGATGATGGAATACTGGTAGTATTAGGCGAGGGATGTGAAGCCAATTCAATAAGTTCAGAGGACCCCTGTAGCTAATATCAACTGTACTGGCAGTGTCCACTCTCCCTGTCCGTGTTTATACGTACCTTTCTGTTGGTGCGAAGTGAGTTCGATTTTGGCATCGATTTCACATGCATTTGGTGCGTCGAAACTTGGGCTTCCAATCTGCTGCCGCTGGAGGCTGGTGTTAAATATTTGAAAGCCATGCCGTTGCAGTTGTCACTCACTCCGGTGGCTGCCGCTGCCGTTGCCACTGCCGTTCCTGCTGCTGCTGCTGCGGCAGAGATCTCGAAAAGGAGCCGGGCAACAGAAGCTCATTTTGCTGTCATGTCGAGGTGTCATGTTGCAATGTCCCAGCTGCCGTTCAAACCAGAAAAAAGCCGAAAAACCAAAAATCTGGCATGAAATTTGTTCAACGGTACGTTGACACTCGCCTATCAAGATGTGCATATCGCCTGACCTTTATTAGCATACGACTGTGAGTGTGAGTGTGAGTGTGTGCTCTTGCCGCATTAAAGATGCAATTAAGGCGCTCCCACCACCACCCCCTTTTACTTTCCCCTGTGGGTCAGGTCTGCGGGGAGCACTCAACTTTGTTTCTTTCCTAATTTGATTGCCTCGCTTAGATTTCTGGGCGACGCTCGCAGAGATCGTGACCAGGACAGCCAGTTGCCGCACCTCCAGCCTCCGCCATTGTCGAATCTCAGCCCCCAGTTCTGCTGCCCCCTTTCTCCATTCTCCAAACTCCATTCTCCATGCTCCAAACTCCGTTCTCCGCTCTGCAGTCTTCGCTCTTCGCGCTTGTCGTTTTTCGCTTTTTTTAATTGGCTACATGACGCGCCAACTGCTCTAAGACGCTAAGTAACATGGATATGGCCCAGACAAGACATAAGAAGTACCTCCTCCAACTGGCTGCAGTGAGAAAAATAATCGTGGTCATAACTTGGGTGCTGAACTAATAATTCTTAAAACGATGTCATATTCGGAAAATTCCTAGATAACTGAATGTTGTTTAACAAATTCAAAAACAACAACATGTAGTAAGTTTTCCCATGAAGCCCTTTCAAGTTTTTCCCTCAGTGTTATCCTGCTCGCTGCTGCGCCATATTTTGCACTCAATTCCAGGTGCCGACTCCTGGCTACTCCTCCTCATCTTCAGCCCCATCCTTGCCCAGCTTCTGCCCGCTCCTCTTGCCGAGTGTCGCAGTTTGTTTGTTGTTTGCTGACTGCTTCGTTAGCATTGTCATCCGTTGATTTAAGCCACTTTTGTTAGCTGGTTGGGAACAGGAATGGCATTCGGATTCGGAATCCGTATCGATGAGACCCGCAGGCTGTGTGAATATCGGAGGACTTTCCTTTCGCCGCTGACCTTTTGGCTTGACATGATGTTTATTATAATGCAGCCATGTCGGGCTGCATGTGTGCTTTCTGTGGTGTCTCGCAATTGATGGGAAAATCAGTTTAAGCTTTTTTGTGCAGTTAGCAGCTCATTAGCGAGGGCTGTCAGAGCTGTGAAAGCCATTTAAGATTAAAGGAGTCAACGTTTTATGCAGACAATGTAGAATGTAGGGCTCTAGCTTGAAAGGTAAAAAATAAATAAATACATAACCAACACAATGCGCTTCGGATAATTTATATACAGCTTTCAAAACCTATATTTGTACATAAATTTCAAAATTGCTTAAGCCCCAAAGTCGCGTGCAAATGTCACCAGCAATCAGAAGTGTCATTTTGTGCAAATATCAATAGAAATGTGTATTTCTTTTGTCGTTCGCTACAGTGACTTGACACTTTCCGGTCACAAAACTTAAATGAGTTTTTGGCGCCCAACAGCGAACACAAAAAGTTTGATCGATTTGAATGTGTCAATGTCCGATGGCCTCAGATTAAATACATATGTACACATATTCCTTCGTGCAGTTTCGGCTTTCTTTCGCATTTCGCATTTCAATGTAGTCTTGCTACGCGGATTCTTTGTCTTTCATTGTTTCTACCTCAATGACCCCATCCAATTAAGCGTTAAGTGTGCTCAAATTTCTTGGTTAATTGCCGGTGCCCGTTCGAGCCGCTTTCATCGCTGGCATTTCGTCCCTGGGGTTACCAGCAGTTGGCTATTGCTACCCCCTCCACCTCCATCACCACCCCACTTACCCCCGCCGAAATGAGTTCGTCATGAACAAATCAATTTTGAATGCAATGAAGCGGTGGCTTTTGCGAGAAACAAAACCAAAAACCGTTAAATGTGGCAAAAATGCTAATTTTCCCGGTTATGGCTTGTGGCCTCTCGAGAGCCCCCTCTTCTCTTCGCTGATCCCTGGCTCTGTCTGCTTCTTCTTCCTGGCTGGGTCTCCTGACCTTTTGTTTCTCTTCAACTTTGCCATTACAGGGTATCTATGGGGAACATTCGAAGCAAGGTATTTGGATATTTTCCTAAATCCAGATTCGATCTATGTTCGTTATAAAAGTTTTTATATCTAAAAACTAAATAAGTTGTGAATGAAATCTTAGCTAATCGGTTCTCGACTTTAATCGTAAGTTAATTACTCTGAAAAACTCTATTGCAAAAGTGGCACTTTGCTGCGAACAGATTGAGTCATTTAGTTCTCTTGATTACCTTTGCAATAAAACTTAATGTACAGGCCATTTGCCATTCGACTCCATTTGCATGTACTTTGCGGATGCCATGAATGAAAACATTTGCCATCGCGAATTTCGCCCGAAGCGTTTGGTGGGAGCAGGTGGAAAGAGCACTGGAACCCCTTCTTGCGAGGAAGAAGGAAGCGGGGGGGAGAAGGAGCGAGATCTTGGACGGCATCTCGATCGTTTGGCGTTAATAGTTTTGTTGCACTCGCACCGTCTCGTTCTCGCCCCGGGCTCTCCATCTCACTTCCTCGTCCGCTTTGGGGGCATATTTCCATGTTGATGATTAAATTGCGATAAATTTTAAGCAAATTGCATTTCGTGTACAACAAATTGCAGAGGCGTCGTTGCTTTTGTTGTGTCTCGTCTTGGTTTGCCTGCAGATCCTATCGATGATAGGCCACAGATCGTAGGCGTTGCGGCAATTCCCAAGGTGAAAGCTGATCAATACCCACTCCATCGCAGCTCTGTGCTCTGCAGTCCACTGGACATTTCTTACCCACATCCCAATTTTCAGCCCAATCGATCGGTTTCAAAAATGATCGCAAAAGCGTATTTCATAGTTTTACTATCACATTCTAACGCCAGAAAGTATGCAAAAATGTTGTAAGCCGACTTTAGATTGGAGCATTACTCGTATCCACCAAAAAGTACAAATCCAAAATGCTTAATCCTTTCACAGTGGATTTGCGATGACCATTGCTCTGGACAGTATCGGGAATAAATCAAATAAGTATCCACGCAAACGACACATGACAGTGAGCCAAGAGAGAGAGAGAGAGAGAGACCGCAAGAGAGGTGGAGTGGGTAAATTGCATGCGATTGAAATTGAATGGTTTAAACGGTCATTTCAATGGCTGCAATTTAACAAGCCGTAATTAGTTGATTGTTGTACCAAATAAACTTAAATCAACAACAACTGACAATTGACATTTGCATGGAGGAGCGACGGCTGAATTGAAAGGACCCGCCAAAGTGCCCCCTTCTCTCGTCCTCTCTTTCCCTCGTGCATAAATAAGCAGGCGTTACAAACTGCCTGCTCACACACACACACACATACACACACACGCAAGCCAGCGAGCTTTCCCTGTCCCTCTCCCTCGCGCGCACAAGCACGTCACACACATGTCAGCCTCGTCGGCCATATTGTCTACCCATCTCGCTCACTCGCTCGACCGCAGTGTGTGCTTTGTGCTATTTATTAACCTTTTATTTAATGCTATTTGCTTAAGCGTTCCCAAACGACAACGACAACGACAACAACAACAGCCACACACACGGCAACTGATGACAGGCCATCGCCTTGCAATTACCCCACTTCCCCACTTGCCACTGCCAACGGCTGTCTCGCTCTTTGTGTCGCCGCACTCCTCGCACTTCAATTAGAGTGTGTGCGGCGGTGTTTGTGCATGTAATTAGGTGATTGTCAGGTGGGCTCAAATGTCGCGTTTTACTTATTTGCCTTGGGGAATCGCAATGGAAGCGCTGTAGGTAAGAGTATAAGAAAGGGCTATATTCTAAAGCGAACCGCAGGACATGCAACTCCTTGAATACGCTTAAGAACCGTACAATGGCAAATAAGTAATACTAGTTACACAATTAAAGCATGGGTGATAGTGAAAATTATGTTTAGCAGTTCCACCCTGCGTGTAAAATATCTGTTAAGTTTCAAATTATAATTATGATGCTTTGTTCAATAGCAATTTAGATAATTCTCAATTGGCACTCTTAGTTCCTAGCTGGTAATTACTCATTAAACTGCTTTAAATATTCCGCCCCGTTTTTCGTAAAACCACCTCTTCACTTTGGGCTGAGAAATCAGTTGCCTCCCTCTGACATGTACGGCATTTCCTACTTATTAATTTTCCTCGAAAACTTTTCCACTGCTAATTGGCTGTTACGCACCACCCCTCGTAAAACCCCCTTCCCGCCGGCCCCAACAACCCCAATGGCACAATGGCATCTGCGGACCAAGCCCAATCGATTTCCATGGCGAGTTGGAAACCATTTAACTGTCAATTAAATACAATTTCCACATGCCTGTTATTGATTTTTCTCTCTAAACTGTCGACAAGTGGAACAGAGTTGGGAATGGAGAAATGGGATAATGGAATGGGATTCAAATGGGAGTCCCGACTCTTGACTGTCGACGGTGATGTGATGATGATGGAGGTGGTAATGATGATTACGGCCGTCGTCACGTGTTAATTGCAATTAGAGCTGCACGCTCTCAAGCGAATAAATTATGCAAATTTCGATTGAGACAAGAAATTGAATCCAATCAAAACAAAATCAAAGCGAATCACAACGCACGTCAAAGCCGAATTGCACAAGCAGAAAGGCGAATTATGAATTACGAATTGCATTTTCGCAACCAATGCCAGCTATTTGTTGCTCGGCTTGTTTTTTGTTTGTTAACTTATGACACAGCCATGTCCATTGTTTGCTAAACGACATTAGACAAACTGGCCACAAAATCACAACAATTACAGTCTCCGATCCACATCCAATCCCCAGTCGCAACATAATAAATGCTACGATTCGATTAAAAGATCAGCTCCAATAGCAGCCACTACGAACGCAAACAGAGACAAAAAGCGGCACAATCACAACGACGGAGTTGCTACTTTTTGGGCGCTGGAATAGCCAGATATGCACAGATCATTCGAGGCGAGCCCCATCTGTCGGGTAAATAGCTAGAGCGACAGCACCACGATCCCATGAGATTGACAAAAAGAGCCGCGAACCTAACGAGGGCCATCGATCCTGATCCTGTTGCCGGGCCAGAAAGAGAGCACCAATCCGTTTCTGTTTCTGTTTCAGTTTCTGTTCTGATGTTGCTCGTTTGTAAGCTACATACATTTTTGCGCTTCGGCCGACAGCAGCAGCAGCAGACCTCAGAGATCAGGCTTCAACTCCGGGTCCCCATTCTTGGTCCCCAATCTTGGTCCCCAGCTCGGCTCACTTAGCTACTGCTAGCTGGTACAGGGCTGCATTCAAGGACTCCAAGTGGATACCTGGCGAAATTCTGCTTTCTTGAAGCTGAAAAGTCTTTTAGCACATTATAAAAATCAAATGCAAAAATAGGCTTTTGTGTTATGGCGCCCGAACGGGAATCCTTAAAAGCTCATTGCTTTCAATAATTTAAAAAACTTGTCAGTGTAAATTCTCAAAGGTTTCTCTTGAATCTAATGTTATTACAAACAAAAGAAAGTGTAATAAGCTTATTAAGCTTATTGGTATGTCTACATGGCGCCCGAACAGGGAACATGCAGTATGGTAATTTATGGTAATTGATTAAGATTGCGTTGCTAAAATCGAACGTGATAAACGAAAAATAATGACATATTGTTAGTGTAATAAACTTGGATTTGAAAAAAGAAAAAATTGTCGCTGAAATTTTTAAAACCTATTTCCCGACCCGTAGGATCTCACAGCAAAAGCTTTCCATTTCTTACTTAATACGGGGTTTTCAAAGAACCTACAATGTGTTGCAGATGCTGAAGCACCGTTTTTTGTCGCCCCAACCTCCGTTTGGGTAAGTCCGCTCCTCCAGGAGCCAGAATCTCACTCTCTGTCTGCCTCGGTGAGCAGCTTCATTGGCGTTTCTTGCGAGGCTGCTGCGCTTTGTTTAAATAAAAGCCTCTTTAAGTTTATCTATTGCCGCGCATCTAAATTGTGCGCCCAGTGGGGAGCTGGGGAGCTGTTAGGGGCGGGCGGTGGAGGAGTTGGCCGGCTCGCTCGCTCGCTGCGATTATGCTATTTGTTGTTGCTGCTGGCGGCGGAGCTGATGCTGCGGCGGGAAAGAGAGGCAGATAGAGGTCTTGTAATGTTTTGCCGGCGCGCTTTGCTCTTTTGTCGTTGTCGTTGCCGTTGTGTTGTCGTTGTTACTTATTGCTTGCGTTGTAGGCTTCATGTTTTGATTGTATTTATTTTAGTTTGAGTAACTTTACTGCGAAGCTTTTTGTTGCTCTTGCCTGCCTTTGGTTTCCGTCCATTTCTGATGAAGATTTTCTGCGCGATTAACTAGCGAGATCGCCTTACGCTCCGCGGCGTCTTTTATGTGAAAAGCGTTTCGTGCGCGGCTTTAATCATGTCTCCTCTTCGGATGGAATCTGCAGCTAATGGCTGGGGTGAAGGGTGGAGGGCAGCGAGCGGGGGGAAATCAGTTGGCTTTTCAGACATTTTGAGCAATTGCGTTTAATTTTATTCATAATTCGTGGTCTCGGGTTGCCACAGTCAAACTTCTGTAACTCAAACAGCCATTTAGCACATTAAAATTTGGAGCTGCGATAGCCGTAAGTCACGCAAACAATGGTAATGATCGGTAAGAGGTAATGTTCGAGTCTTTAGGCAAATAAATGGTGGGGCTACGTGACAGAAGCTCGACTGTACGCAACTATTTTCTGTACTCCATTCCTTTCCCTAATCGCGGTGTATAATTGTTTCTTTTGTCGAGGGCTGAAATTAAGTCTGATTAATTCGTTTGTCGGTGGTTATATCGGCTGTACTATCGCAGTGTCGGCATCTGGCACTGGCTTCTTTGTAATGGTGCAACAAAGTTATTAAACTGGCTTGGATGGCTTTGCATTTCGGGGCGTGGCTCCGCCGATCGATTCGAAGCGATAACTACGCGCGGACAGCCCGAAAAAGTGCATGATTCGGCTTTATGGGTTCAACAGCAGCGATAAAAAGATCGCTGGAATTCCGATATTTTATGACCAATCTGTCCTGTCGCTGATAACGGGGAAAAGGTGCAACTTTGATAGTCGATTCCAGATATGAAATATGATCCATTAACCGATTTCTACTGTGTCACTGAAGAGGTCCGCAGCACGATAATGCAAATGAATGCAGCCATTCCTAGACATCTTTTCGGGGACCACAACAAAGTTTTCTGATTTAATTAAAAGAGCGATCGGCATGCCCTGCAAAGCTCACTTCAGACAAGGCAAACCCGTTTTCACCCCACACATGCCACACACAAAAAGTGTCACAAATACTTGAAAGGAAAGCTAAATACAGATTTATGAGCACAAAGCACTGCAACAATGCAATATGTTGGCCAATTAGACAAGCCCAAGCATACGTATGTCAAATTTTCACTGGCGGGAGAAGGGGCTCCTCAAACTGGTCAGGAATGGAGGGTAATTGCTGTGGTACATAGACGAACTGACTTAAATTCCCAAAATAATGTATCTTGTAAGTAATGATCATATATTTCTGACTTTTAGTTACTACTTGATATCAGGAAAATCAAAGGTTTCATTTTTGTATTGATATCAATTCGATTGGCTTGAGATTATAATAATTTTGACATTTAGTAATGTCTTGAAATGCCGCTAAAAAAGGTTTTTACTAGAAAACCATCTGTACTGACCACAACCCCCGTTCAGTGTGTTTGAAACTACGCCCCTGATTAAGCGTATGCAATTGCACACGTATTGGTATTCATTTACGCAGAACTATCATCAATGTTGTCCGATGGGATGTGTGAAGGCAAAACAACAACAAACAATAAAACGGCGACAAAAAAGCATCAAAAGCAATTATGAAATCACGGCAGATGTTGGGGCAACAAAAATTGTGGTGGTGATTTATAAAGCGCAGCTAACAACAACAATGACATCAAAAAGCGCAAAAATGTTCGTTGTAGCGGGGCAACAAGAACAATAAGTAAAAGGAAGCGAATGAGTGAAGGAGTGAGGGAGACGGGGAAGCTGTGGCATGTGTTGTATATAAACGGGCACACACTCCATATGTGTGTGTGCGTATATAATGCAGGACGGCGGATAGGATGCCAGCAAAAAAGGACTGCAGATGCCAGACCGCAAAGAGGAGCGAAAGAAAGAGGGAGTGGAGTGGATAAGGGGAAGGGGGAGGAGGAGGCCGAGAGCAGCCTACATAGAGTGAGATTTACGACTTAAATGCTGCAGCGCATAATCAAAACGACAAGGCGCAGATGGAAATGGAGTGGAGTTCTTATCCCTATTTTCCTTCTTTTTCTTTTTTTTTTTTGTTTTCGTTTGGTTCTTTGTTGGGGCGACGACGCACTTAATTAACAAATATACAAACACTTAACATAACCTCAACTGACAGGCGACAGGCCGTGTGCGCGAGCGGGACAACCGTAGGGCACGCCCGGCAGCCGCTGATTGGATGTTCGAAAAGCCAGAGCGGGACGGAGAGTGGGAGAGAGCGTGTGCGAGAGAGAGTTCTCTTTTTGAATCGGCTCTCAGCTGCAGCCGTCTCGCTTTGCTATTCAGTTCGCGAGAGAATCAGTTGGTCGGCGGTTCGTAACAGCGCACGTTACGTTTTTAACGGACGAGCGGATTAACGTCGGTATCGACAAGTTTATCACCCTACCCAATAGCAAAAGCAAAACCAATTGTCAATCGAAACGATAGCGCGGCGTATTTGCCAATCGAAGTGATATCTTTGGGCTGTGGTTAATGTTTTTAATGCTTTCTGGCTGCCCTGCAATGCCGTCGGCTTTTGGTCCCTGTGAACATTCGAGCTGAAGACCTAAGCCCTCAAACTGATGTCCACCTTGGCCAGCAGTCGACCGCCCCCGCTCAAGCTGACTATTCCCTCCTTGCAGGAGGCTGAGGACCACGCGCAGGAGAGGAGAGCGGGCGGAGGTGGCCAGGAAGTGGCTAAAATGCATCCGGATTGCTTGCCCTTGCCGCTCGTCCAGCCGGGCAACTCGCCCCAAGTGCGGGAGGATGAGGAGGACGAGCAGACGGAGTGCGAGGAGCAGCTGAACATCGAGGATGAGGAGGCCGAGGAGGAGCACGATCTGGACCTGGAGGACCCAGCCAGCTGCTGCAGTGAGAACAGTGTGTTGAGTGTGGGCCAGGAGCAATCGGAGGCGGCACAGGCGGCGCTATCCGCTCAAGCTCAGGCCCGGCAGAGGCTTTTGATCAGCCAAATCTACCGACCGTCGGCATTCAGCAGCACCGCCACCACTGTACTGCCGCCCAGCGAAGGTCCGCCCTTCTCGCCCGAGGACCTCCTGCAACTGCCTCCGTCCACGGGAACCTTCCAGGAGGAGTTCCTGCGGAAGTCCCAGCTGTACGCCGAGGAGCTGATGAAGCAGCAGATGCATCTAATGGCCGCCGCCAGGGTGAACGCGCTCACGGCAGCGGCGGCGGGAAAACAGCTGCAAATGGCAATGGCGGCGGCTGCTGTGGCCACAGTGCCCAGCGGTCAGGATGCACTGGCTCAGCTAACGGCCACGGCATTGGGCCTGGGACCAGGTGGAGCGGCGCATCCCCACCAGCAATTGCTACTGCAAAGGGACCAGGTCCACCACCATCATCACATGCAGAATCACCTGAATAACAATGAAAATCTGCACGAAAGGGCTCTCAAATTCAGCATAGACAATATCCTGAAGGCGGACTTTGGTTCCCGATTGCCCAAGATTGGCGCTTTAAGTGGCAACATCGGAGGTGGCAGTGTGAGTGGCAGCAGTACTGGCAGCAGTAAAAACTCTGCGACCACCAATGGCAACAGATCTCCCCTCAAGGCGCCCAAGAAGTCCGGAAAACCACTGAATCTGGCTCAAAGTAACGCCGCCGCCAACTCGAGCCTGAGCTTCTCCAGCTCGCTGGCGAATATCTGCAGCAACAGCAACGATTCCAATAGCACCGCCACCAGCAGCAGCACCACCAACACCTCGGGCGCACCGGTGGATCTGGTCAAGTCGCCTCCTCCGGCGACGGGAGCGGGAGCGGGAGCCACTGGAGCATCCGGCAAGTCCGGCGAGGAATCGGGCACTCCCATCGTTTGGCCGGCGTGGGTATATTGCACCCGCTACAGCGATCGCCCCAGCTCAGGTGAGTCCATGTCCTTTCCTACAAACATATCAGAGAAAGGTATCTCTGAAAATAGTGCTTTAGTTATGTGATTTGTCAAGCAAACAAGAAAATGAGTACAAATATTGGTGAAATAATATTGTACCTTCTATGAACTTTGTCAATGAAAATAAAGTTGATGAAATTACGTATGGGTGTTTTGAATAATAGTATCCATATGTAGTTTACTTATTGAGCTGCAAAAAAGCCTTTGGCTACATGGTTTTAAAAGCCGATTTGTGTTTGATTTGAAGAGCTTCTCATGGATAAATCCGACGGTACAGAATGATCTTAGGTACTTATAATCAGCTGATCCTGGCAGCCTCAAATTACGTGTATATGGTGTTGTGAATACTTCCTGCGCTTTCTGAAGCATCTTACATCGTCTGCTGAAACAGCGCGGTGCTAGTCACTCACTCTTTCTCCAAACTCAGGCAAACACACTCGAGGAGACGAGCTGTTGAGTGGTGGCTCATAAAGCGGTTGTGCAAACAAGCGACAGACACCACAGAGGCGGCGAACGGAGCCAAACCACAGCAACCCACAGCTCATTAGTTTGCCAACCACCGAAATGAAGTGAGTGCGAGCGAAAGGGAGCGAGGGGAGCGAAGGGGAGAGAAAGGGAGGCGAAGCACTCACCCCGAAGTGAAGTGTCTGCTCGAGTGGTTTTCATGTCCTTATGGCTTATGTAACATAACTTAAGCTCATTATGCGCTCCCTCCACCCCTACCACCTCGTGTGTGTTTTTGTGTGTGAAGGTCCACCCCAACCCTACCCCGTCCCCGTCCCCTTCCCCGTCGAGAACCACCCCAAAACAATCTCGCAGCAATCATGGCACTCTCATGAATTTAGTTTATGCCGCCGCAGGGAATTCGTAATCGTTTGCCTAATAATTTCATGGCTGAAATTTCGGGGGAAAATCGGATGGGTGGGTGGTTTCTTTGAGCTCCATATGTTGGGTAGCTCATTTATGGGGTGGCTTATTGCTGTTTGAACAAGCAATTCGGATGCCTTGATAGTTTTTGGCTAATGCCCTGGAATCTCGGGTGAATCCATGGATCATGTGGTTCAAGTGGCGAATGGAGAGTGATTTAAGCCACTTCATGGCAGTTATTTTGTTGAGGTGTTTACCTTTATTAGCTTGCTGTGCTAGTTCATCATCGGTAATGAATTTCCCAGGGTTTACTTAACAGATTGAATGCATTTTATACAGATACTTGTTATTATGGCACAATATTAAAACGTTTAGATTGTGGTGTTCAACAGGGTAGTTGACAATGGCATTATTCAATTACAATATCAGCTTTAAATGGTCATATATGCAATTACGAGAGTTACTTCATCTTTAGCGAGTTACAATTAATTGCTTTATTAAGTATCATTGGATGCAATTTGTAAGATTGCCGAGCTCAGCGGTTTAGGCACTTACGACAGTTTTAGCCAATTATCCACACGTTTTATAGATCTAAATACACGGCTCGGGGAAAATTACGTTGCTATATGAGTAAATAATTGTAATACACCCATCAGAAGTTGTCCCTTGCACACTAAACAATTCCCAATTACACAACTGGGAACTTAGAACTTAGCTTGGCCCAAATAAACTCGCATCCGAATAATTCCCTGGCAATTTACTCATTACGCTGATGGATGTCAAACCCATATTTACTTGGGGAGTTTTGGGGGAGCCCCGAAAACGAATTCCGAGTGCATAAATCTACGCTTTTGGGTGGGTTTTGTCGCGCTCGCTAATTAACTCCAACCAATTTCTGTAGCTCCCCTCCACTCAGGCCGTCTCTTTCGCTCCGCAGTCGCCCGTCTCGCTCACTCCGGGGTTTTAAGGTGTGTTTATTGTTGTGGTGGCTTTTTCATTTTTTCATTTTCTCAGTTTCATTTTTAGGTTTTTTTCCAGGCGCTTTTTGTATAAATTTAGCGTGACTAAAACGAGATCTCGATCGCAGTGCGGTTCCATAATTTGAATGAATGTTGTAGGCGATGGCGTCGTCGGTCCTCCGATTCGGAATCGTTTTCGGAGTGGCTATATGGACTCCATGGGCCATAAGGGGCTATATGGAGTTGGCTTGTGGCTGCAGCTGCTATGGCAAACAATGATTTAGCGTGAGATTTGAGCCAGTCAGCTACAAAATCGGCGAATTAAAATGCCAGCTCGAATAAAAGTCATAAATTTGTTGCTTTTGAAAAATTACGGCGGCCCCGCAGACGGGGAAAATATTCAAAGTTTTTATAATCCAACAAGCCAACAAAGGTGTTAATTTGACAAATTAATGCAACATATTCCGTGTGCGCGTAGGCGATTAAAACAGTTGCCAAAAACGTACATTCGACAACAAATTAGTTAATTGCACTTAACGGCCATTTGTGGGCCACATGATATATGGCCAACATATGGGAAGCTGTCCGACTGCATATGTGCCGTCTATTTGTGCGCCATTTTCGATGCAGATTAATGGCATTGTATGAAAACCAAAACAGCAAAAAGCATTTGATAATCGATACAAGATTGCGTTTAATCTTCATAATTGCCAGGCCATATTTCATGCACTTCATTGGGGCATGAGCACGAGAGGGAGTGGCTCTATTTACTGTTTTGATGTAGCAATTATTTACGATGGCCTTTTTGCGCGGTCCAAAGGATTAATCAATGTGTACTCAAACCAACGATGAAAAGAAGAGGAATGCTTTTTGCTAGGTCTTAAACAAAAACCGCATTTGTAGAATAAACAATAATTAACTTACAGTTCCATATACGCAGTAAGCACTTTTTGTGCGCCTCCGTTGGGCAAAAACGTAAAGTCATTTGATATAAAAAGCTCCCCTTTTCAGGGTGTATCATTAAAGGCTACCTAAAAAATGACAAACCAACTGTATTTAATTACTGCCTTGTTTAACAAAAAATGTTACATTTTGTAGCTCTCTTAAGAGTGAGTTACAAATAGTGGGTAAAAAGTATGAATGATCAGTCATATGTTTGCCTATTTATTACACATTTGTGTACTCAGCTCCGCCCACTTCCCTTTTTACTGACCTATCTTTACCCCAGATCCTCAGCTCCCTTCTGCAAGATAAACATTTCAGCATGGAACTACTCAGATAGGACCAAATACTCAAGATACTTCCCTCCAAGAACCCCCATTCTGACCTTTGCAGCCGCTGGTAGGCAATTTTCGCATTTGTCCGGCACTTTGAGCTCATTTAACCGGTAGCCGAGACAGCGACAAGCGGGAAATTTAGCGGGAAAGGGGCCAGCGGGAAAACGGCAGCGACAGCGATCGCCACTGAACCATTAAGTAATTTTCAATTTGCGCAGAAGACGCTTTCCGAACAGCCGGAGAAACAGAAACAACAACAACAACAATGACAACATAAACAAACGAATTTCAATTACACCGTCCAGCAATTACCCCCCTCTTTTCCAGAAGAGCCTCCGATTTTCTCATCTCCGTGCTCTTGCCGTTGGAAAATTGCTGGAAAAGTTTCTTTGACTGCGATGCCTTTGCATGTTCTAAATGGAAAATTTACTTAGGAAATTGCTCTAAACAAAAGTGGCGGAGGGGTTGGAGGTTTCGCTTTTTTATCGGCGAAATGGTTGGAGCCATTTTCTGACACTTAGTATATTTTTAACAACACGATTTAGTAAGTTAAGCTTTAATAACGTTTCTGGCTGTGATTGTCAGCACTGTTCCTATTTCAATTTAAGTGGCGCCCCCGGGTTCGCACAAATGATTTTACATATGAATAGAAATATATTTAACTATTAAACTGCCAAATTAATTAAGTCTAAATTGGGTGATATTACTTCCTGTCATAAACCAGTGCGTAGAGTACACCCTATAATTTTTAATTCATGCAATTGGGCCAATTTGAGCCCGAATTAAGGCCTGAAATTATTATTGGCAACCATCAAAGAACTCAATCAGTGATAGGAACACGAAAAGTTCCTCAGCCAAAACGATTTTGCGTCTGAAGTGCGCAATTTGCGTTGGAAACGCAGCAACAGCACCAAGAACACCGTTGTTTATGACCCAAATGCATTCATAAATATGCGAGGCTGTCACGTCATATGATAATCACGATATCCAGAGCCTCAAGAGAACTCGGCTCCGCTTCCCCCACTCCCTTTGGCCGCCAAATTGAGCCATTGAGGAAAATACTTACCGGCCCATGTGCTAGCCGCTTTCCTGGCAAACACTTTAAGAAAGCTCTATCCGCGGATAGTGAGTGGTTAGATGGCTAAGACCTATTAAACGAGCGCACTTTAAGCGCTCACTCAGTCACTTGATGGTGGTGCTACGTCATAGGGCTTATGTGGGTCAAAAGCAGTCATAACTCAGGGGGAGGAAACGAAGTTGGCTATAGGATAAGTCCAGCTATTCTTATATCAAATCTTAAATAGTTGACACCATGGATGGTAATAATGATGGGCACACAGAACAAGCCTATTAGATGAATCAGAAATGAAAACTAATATAGAATGTATTGCTCTATGTTGCTATCACTGATGATGAAATCTTTTTCAAAGAATATTGGCTCAAAAATGAAACTGCATCTGAACAATTAGACAGCGTGCACGTACCTAATTTAATTACCTTATTAGACGCATTTTCCTGCAGTGCATGATGGGTGCTAGGCAGAAATGGCAATCAACTGCGGCGATTTATGAAGTGACAAAAATTAATTTCAACTGTTAACTTATCGCACAACCAACAAGCAACACACAACAGCCGCAACAATAACAACAACCAGCGGCAGCAACTGTAACAGCAACAGCAACAACAACAACTAGTAGCGCCTTTTAAGGCTTTGGCAACTGCAACTGCCGCAACTGGAAAAAGCAGCCATGCGCCTTGGTAATAAAACTGTCAGACCCGCAGCCCCAGTCGCCCCCTTCCACTTGCCCCTTGCCCCATATATACATATGTGTGTACAAATATACTCGTACATATATATTTAAACCTGCGGCACGATAACAGCGGCGGCAGCAGCGAAAAATGTCGTTTAAACTGTGACTGGACTGCTGACCGCATTTGGTTAATGTGAACTGAAACTGCTGCTGCTGCGGACAGTTGCATTTTCCGCTCAACAGTTAATATGGCCTCAAATTGGGCATCGGCCAGGCATTTTGTAATTGTTTTCGCATACCCTGACCCGGAGCTAGGAAGTGGGGTATATTAGGCAGGGCAAAGGATTGGGCTAGGCGTACTTTTAAGGCTTAAATCAATATACGATGCTACATGTACAATAATGATGCAAATACTATTATTGTAAAGTTTTACATCACTATCTTGGTGCGCCACAGTGATCTTATCATCCCAATTTATATGAAATCTTTCATTTAAATGAGACCTATCATGAGCTGGAAATTACATTAATTCGATTTAACTTAATTTCACCAATCAAGCCAAAAACAGTTATAATCACTTGACAGTTAGGGTGCTAACTCTCTGTTATCCAAGTTACTCCGACCTTCTCAGGTTCGCCCAATTTCACACTCAATAGACTGAGCCCTGCTTATCTATCATTTGACTGGAGCTCCATCGAACAGCAACAACGCCAACGAAAAGACAAAAGGGAAATATTAAAAATTCAGAAATTTCAATTTCGTATGTAACACAAGCCTCAAGATCACAACAATCAAGACTCCACGACGAGCTTAGGCCCAAAAGACCACCCAAGCTGGCCGAAAAGCAGAGCCAAAAATGAGAAAAAAAAGCAAAGGCGAAACCTAACAAAAATGTTGAATTGAATTGAAATGGAATGAAATGAAAGACAAGTTTCCGCATTTGGGTTTGGGATTTCATATTGTATAACCTGGGCATGGGCATGGCATATAAAAATCATTTTTATAACTTCATTTGTGTTAATTTGAAAACGAGGCAACGGCGCGTCGAGGGGTGTGGAGATATTTACAGCTGTCAAAATATTTTCTACGAGCAAATGACTTCATTCATCAGGCAAATAATATTTCGAGATACGTGGGAGGTTCCGGAATGGGGCAGGGTCTCCCTTTTGGCATTCCCATTCGGCAGGCAGTCAATCAGTCAATCACTCGCAACCAAATATGCATCAGCCAAAACAAACAAATAATCCCCATAAGCCCCATTATTATGACTGCAGACTGTGGCGTATACATATAGATATTGGAGTACAGTGATAATTTGAATCGAGAACTTGGGCCTCCATCGCCATCTAATTAAGCTTGACGGTCGACACACACACGAACTCTGGCTTTTGCTTAATCGATTATTTATTGCTCACACTCAGACTCGACTTCGGTATTCTGTCACTAATAATGAGCTTATATCGGCTGGGCAGTCGATTCACGTTGTGGCCATGTCTACCTACTCGATATACAATTTGAATATTTCAATAGATCGCCGATCTGATCGAGAACCACTTGCCAACGGCCAGCCTTAATTGAACTCATTTTTCAGTTCGGTAGCTGGCACTATTTTCAGGTTGCGATCGCCTCGGAGGACTTATCATTTAATTGATTAGAAAGTTTAAGGGAGTAGCCAGGGCTTGTTGGGAAGTCAAATGTTTGCTCGGCGAAAATGGGGAGTGGTTTATTTAGAGGATTTCATTAATTTGCCAATTATGTTTAAAGTCACTTTCTAACCCAGTGCTTTTAAATATTTCAAGGGGCATATCCTAAAACCGATTATAATTCTCAACAGGTTTTAGTCGCTAATGATAAGAAGGCCTTCCTTTAATCGAATCCATATCTGTACTTAGCTCGATCAATTGTAAAAATGTTTCCCCCCAGCCAGTCATTCCAGCCTTTCCCTACTTTCGGTGTTAATTGAAGCACATAACTCGCACCCAAGCCGGCTTTATGCCTCCGATGATCATCTGAGATCTGAGATCTGGGATCGGAGCCAAGGGCGTTTCATGTGGGGAAATTTGGGGACTTCCTTTGACAGCTCTCGGATGGCCGGCCGGGAAGATGTTGATGTGGATGTCATACAGCCTGACATGTCTGCAGGGATCGCTTTGATTATTTTATGTCAGTCAGTCACGACAGATATCCGAGTTGGGGAATCGAAGTGCGTGTGTGTGGTCAGCCGCATTTGTCAAGTTTAATTGGGAAGCGAGCTGGGTTCCCCTGGTTTCACTTTTCCCCATCCCCCAATCCCCAACCAAAACCAAAGCCAAAACCAAACACAAAAAATGAAACAATCCATGAGAGAGATACTTTGCATGCCCAGCGAGCGAGCCGCTGATGCTTCCCTTTATTTCAGACATATGTTTGGCGTCGGCGTCTTGGACGTCGTCTTATTGTTTGTTTATTACTTGTTTCGCTTTAATTACTTGTTCGTGATGATGACGACGACGACGACGACGATGATGAGATGGAGATGGAGATGGGCCCGCAGAGAAATCGGATAGTCACACTTATTGGAATTACTGCTTCATTATCATCTCTAAAGAGTTTTGGCCAACTTTGGAGTGTTAGTGGGAAAACAAAAGGCAGCGCACGTACAGAAAACTGGTTCACCCATGGAGCAGAGTGGAGTGGAGTGGAGCAGCCCCAGCCATCAGCCGTCGAGTGTTGGGTAAATAATCAGTTTCGTTAGTTACTCCGCGGATAATTGAGAGATTCTAGCATCGTTCCAGGAAGCCCCAAGCAAAAAGCGCAAAGGCGCCAGAGGGGGTGGTTTGAGGAAAGGGAAGGCAATGTCAACTGGGGATCAGCTATTGTCTAACTTTTGATCTATATACGGAGAAGGCTCTCCAGGCAACTCCACCGCTGAGTCACAGGAAAGGAGAGGAGGATCGAGCAACGGAGTGGGGGAGCCACTTTGAGGCCCCATATCCCCGTAGCCCCGTAGCCCCGTCCTCGATCCACATCCAAGTTGTTGTTCAGCGAGCCAAGTTCTCGGACCACCCAAGTTGACAGCGAACACGAACAACGCTTAAGCTTGTCCTGTACTCGCAGACCAACAGCAAGATACTCTGCAGATGGAGATGGAGCTGCAGATGGAGCTGGGACTGAGACTGGAGTTGGAGCTTGGGATGGAGCCAGCGAGGCTGCTGCCTCACATTTTGGCCAAGCGGCCTGACGACGTCGTTCCAGTGCATACAAATAAATTTTATTAAGCAGTTAGAAACAAGCCTTAATGAAATGCACCACGAGCAGACAGTCCGCTGTCTGATGGGATAGGATGGGATGGATGGGGATCGGATGGGATGGATGGGGATCGGATGGGAGATGGGTGCGTGAGAATGTGATAAACGAATCGAAGGGCCAGGAGGAAGTGGCAGGCCCAATTAACGGATGTACTGCAAATTAAAGCAGATGTAAGTTTCACGTTTTGAAGGTTAATATTATATGTATAATCAAAAAGGTTGAAGGGGAATTTTCCTTAAAACAGCTTTAAACTCAGGAGATATTACTTGAGAAAGTAGTAGTGAAGTTTAGAAGTAGTTGTAGTTCTATTCCCATATTACATTACTCACGATAAACTTCGATATCAAAACGATGCATTACGTATCATGCACCCATCTCTGATTGCATTGATCCTAGGCAGCGATGGTTGCGTACATTGTGATGATCTGCTTGCCGATCTGATTGTCAAGTCTAAGCCGAGGGGATACGATTAGGGAGCAGATCCGATCAGGTTAACCAGTAGCCGCGATCAGTTGGACACAGTGGAGCTACTCAATTTGCCGGCCTTGCCAATGGCTGATGTACGCCAGTCCCCCATTTACCGATTCTCGATTGCCCGACTCGTGATCGTCGCGATCTTCGATCTTCGATCTTCAAGCAGCCACAACATCCACATCCACTCATCATCAGTTGACTGGGGATCGCCGATCACCGATTGCCGTTGGCCGCCGGCGGTTTCATTGCGATTTATGTGCGTAATAATTGTGACAATCACAACAAATGCGAATCCGACTACGGCCTCGCTGACAATCGACGATAATGACGATGCTGATGATCGCAGGAGGCAGCTTTATGATCGCCTTTGTCATCATTACTGCCCTGGTGGCCGACGCGAGTTCATCGCGGGTAATTAAATAGCATTTCCCAGTGAATTTATGCGCGATGGAGGGAAAGTTTGAAGGAATAGTCTGGCGATGCAATACATTAGCTGAAGTAGGCTTGTAGGTAAGCTGATGAATCAGCTAAATAAGAAATGGGCAGCGGAAAGTAAACCGATTTCACAAAGACTCCAATTATTTCATTCCAAATGGGGATGCTTTAGATAAGTTACCTTTGTTAATATTCATTTACAATGTATTGCCAAGTCCCCATGATAAATCCTCTGAGCGATATCGTGTTATGAGTCCATCCATTAGCGACAAATTATCGCACTCCACTGGACTTCACTCAACCTCAAAAGATACGCAAAGTTGGTGTGCGTGGAAACTCAATTGCCCGACATCGAGATCGAGATCGGTTAAACGGCTTCAATTGCTTCGGGGGCACTCGCAAATAGCCACCGATTTGGTTTTATTTTTGGTTTTTCCTCTATGCTCGACAAAAAATGTGTAAAAACAAAAGAAACAGTGTCAATAAGATTGATGGCTCCAAGCTCTAGCCAGTGCCAGCTGACGAGTGTCCACCACGAGCTCATAGATAGCTGCATTCAAAACTGGCTCGCAGTGAGAACGAGTATCTCTGTGCGTCCAAGTATCCAAGTATCCGAGTACCCAAGTATCCGAGTATCTGAGTATCGTTGTATCTGGGCATCCGTGTGCGGCTGTGCGCCACTTAAGTTCGGTGTCAGTCAGCTAGCGGGGTCTTGAAGACCGACTGTTGGAGGGGCACGATGATGTGGGGACCACACACATTGCAAATGTTGATTGCCGACTTGACTGACACTTTTTGATAAGTTGATTAAAACGTATTTCTGTCTGGGATACGTATTGTGCCGCCTCGGAGTGCATTGACATTGAGTCGCTTTGATTGAGAGTGAGCCAAAGAATGAATGGGCTCTGGAATTCGTAATCTCTGTGAGTCATTACCGATCGCGGTCAATTCCGATCGGCGGCTGTGCTGGTCGCTCTTGGCCAAATCCCACATTTCCCAGAACAACAACTACATACATAGTTGCGGCGGTAATTAACGCGCTCGCGATTAAAATCGCCTGGCAAACGCGCCACGAAATTGCTTAATTAGAAACAAAAATGGGTTCAACTCGACTCCATCTCGATTAATTTGTTGCTCTTTTACGTTCGCCTTTGCGTTTGCTCTACGAATTTGTTATTTAATTGTCTGCGGGTCGAGGGCCTTCAACATCGATTAATTGTCCGACAACTGCAACAACTATTTCGATACCATTTTGATTCGAAGCTGATCGGGCAGCGATTTAATTGCCATTTTAAAGGTTAAATTATTTTGTAGCTAATGCCCACATTTGGTATTGATTAATTGCAATTGACTCTATGCCAAAATCGGCAACTGGCTACTGGTTTCCGATCCGCCGTTCTGATTCGATTCAATTCGATTGGATTCGATTCAACTCGATCCGACACGAAATCGAGACTCAATTCGCAATTGAGCAACGAAATCGAAACCACAATGGAATGCTGAATGAAAACGGTAGGGTATTTACTCGGACTTATGTGTGATGATTGTGGCTAAATGGAGTGACAAGTGGTCGCAAATCTGTCCAAAGGAGCAGCTCAGAGTACTGTGAAATATTTATGGGTTAATAGACAACCAAATACTAAAAGGTCTTAAAGGTCGAGGTTTAATGTTATGAATTATATAGAGTTATACAGAACTTGTATAGCACTTAAAAACGATTCCCTAAGTCTTCATTTAGCTTGGTGATAGGTCACTCTATCCGAAGTTCACTGTACATATAAAGGACCACCAATCTTATGACCGAATTCCTGGATTGACAAAAAGTAAAAAATCGATCGGATTGAAAGGAGCCCCGACTCAATCAGAAGAATGTTCTCCATTCCCCATTAACAAGTTGTCCCCAGGAGCCACTTCCTTAACCCCATGGTGCCGCAAAACATCTGCTGGATGTGTCCGGCCTTGCCTTGATTTCGCCATCTGTGGGGAGCAAGGAGCAGAGAGCAGGGAGCAGGGATCAGGGAGCAGGGAGCAAGGAGCATTTGCATTTAAACATCGTAATCATATTTCCAGCTCTTATGCTTTATTATTCGCAGTTAGTTTTTCTGTCAATTTGGATGATGATTGAACTGCCGGTGATTGAAACATTTCATTACCGAGGCCGTTGAAGTTCCCTGCCCCTCTGTTTTTCGGCATTTCGGTGCCCTGGATTTAAATAATTGGATATGCGTGTGGTGGAGTGCTGCAGATTTGGGTTCCAACTGACGACGTTCAATCTGCATTCGAGTTGACGTTGATCTTAGTTCCTGTCCGATTTCCTCTGGCGCCTGATCTTCGCAGGGGATCCGCTCTGCAGCTGCCCATGGCGGCTATGGGAATGGGAATGGCTATGGGTTGGGGTGCTCCAAAATACGAAAAAAATCCACCTTGGGGTTACTTCTGCGGTTAATTTCTGCTTGACTAAACGATTTGCCATTCATTTGCAAGGCAGAAAGGCTTGCGGTTGCTCAGTTGCACAACTCTTGAAATAACAACCGAAATCGAAACCGAAAGAGGAACAAATTTATGGTATTTTAATATTGATTTGCAAGTTAAGCGATTGCACTGTGCTGCTCTGCGGTCTGGATGGTTCATTAGGGCACTTTGCGGCTGTACGGGGTATCTTTTTGCATAATTTGGGGTACTTTACTAGCACTTATTGGTTATTAAAAGTGGGTTGTTAAGGAATGGAATTCGGTCTTACGATCGTTGGGAACTGGAAGTACTTCGAAGTATTTGAAAACTTCTGACCTTCTTTCTTTTAAGCTGTATGTTTGTATACGATATGATCACTTCTAATCATTCCTCGTTTTTCATAATTCTTCATAAAACTTCTAACTTATTAGTAAGTCACATGGTATTACAATTTACTAGATTCCATATGTCAATATGCCTCCACATCACGACTATAGTTCTCTAGAAAACTCCGTTTGAGTAAGAAATTATCACTCTAAGCTCGGCTCATGATCGCTGACAGATGTCTCGTTCCCACTTAGCCCGATCCGTATGTTTGTCTCGTCTGCAGACCCATGAGGTCAGGTCTAGTAATGGTAATAGACCATATCATGGTTCCATGGCTTCCATTTCTTTCGGCTTCGCTTGGTACTTGGTCTGTAATTTTTAGTGGCCATTGGCGTAGTGGTTGTTGCTGTTGTCGTTAGTGGTTTTTTTAAGTTTTTTGTGTGCACATCGGTGGTTGTTGTTTTTGGTTGGGGGACAACACTTGTTTTCATTTAATGCCTTTTTAATGGGCACTGCCATGCTGGCTTTTCATGTTTATTTTCGCTGCGTTTTCCTTTATTGAAATGCAAAATTATAAGGCCAAAGGCCGAACAAGAATGCACTTTTTACACCCCAACATTTTGGGCTGTGCTGTTCCTTCTTATTTTTTAGCTGTTTGCTAAGTTGTGCTTTTCGACTTAATGATGTTGTTGCGGTGCTTATGTTGCCGATTTTGTTGCTGTTGTCGTGTTTGTGTCGTGTGTCGTGATCGCACCCAAACAGGCCAGACTCCCCCCCCTTACCACCTTACCACCTCACCTTCTTGGCCAAGACGAACGGCTTCAGGTGCTTCGGGTTCTCTTTTCCACTTTGGTAGCTGCTCTTTGACAAACGCGTTTGTGTGGCCAACTGCCTCTGTGTGTGTGTGTGTTGGCCATGTTTTCCTCATTGGAGCAATTATTATTTATTATTGTTGTTGCCACTGCCACTGATGTTGAGCAGGTGAGCAGGTGTTAATTGTCAGAGTTGAGTTTGTTTTTGGCTCGCTGTCGCTGTTGCTGTCTCCGTCTCTGTCTTCATTTAGTCGTTCCGTCTCTTTTGGGCTTCTTATTTTACTTTTTGGGCGACTGCCACTTGTAACTTGAAGGTGAATTGAGTTGCTGGCGGCTTTTCAAGAGCTTCTAGCGCTTGAAAATGAGTTCACGGCAAAAGAGGCACAATACCATATCTATACCATTAACTCTAAACTTGAAGAATATTTGATGAACATGCTGAAATAATCATTTAACTGGTTAAGTAATATTAACAAATAAGTTGCCTGTTAGACTTATAAGCCTATCTAAGAAAGGTTGGAATAACTTTTAAGAGAACTATTTTTATTTCACTTCTTCAGTCTGCTACTATTTGTATTCCCTTGCTCCATGGATACTTCCTCCTAGACTTTCCGCCAAGTCCATCTACTTGTTCAAGCCATCCCCCCACAGCCAAGTGATCATCGCAACGACCTTCTGGTTCAATTAACTCGCATCGGGGAACTTGTTATGCCCCCTCGTTAAACCCCTTGTTAAACCCCCCTCACTGCTCCCGATTGCCCCGGCAAACACAATAAACGATGTGTCCGAACAGAACTTAACCGCAAAACGATTACAAATGGTGAATAATGTAGAATCCATCAACTGCAAATCAGGCGAGTGAGCCGCTGCCTGACAGTTTGTTTGTGTGTCTAAAGCGGGCCGAAGAATCCGGGACTTTGGGGGGAGGTGGTGTGGTGGTGTGGAGGTTGGGGATCCACCAGTTCCACGATCGTTGGCATGTGGCAGAGTCAGAAAACTGGAAACGAGGCAGGTCGCAGCACACACACAACACACAAAATGCCCATTTGATGGACCAAGGTAAATGGAAATTGCAGCACTAGGGAAATAAACAAAGGAAAGCCAAGACAGACAACTGAAAGGTGGGGGAGGATCGGAAAACTGGCAAATATTTGCGCTCCATTGAAAAAGCGGCTGGAAGGGCGGGGTGAGGGGTGTGGGGCCACCGCTGAATTGTGGGCGGTGAAAGCTGCGTAAGGCGGAACTAACTGTTGTAAATTTGTTGACATTAGCCGCTCGCATTCACTTGGGCATTATGTGCGGTATACTTGGGCACTGGCACTCATGGCTACCGCAACAAAATGAGTTATTTTCCACTTTGCCAATGGCAGGCCGCAGACTTGTCATTAAAAATGCATTAACTATAGTAGCCAACTGTTGTCGAAGGCGTTTTGTGGTTCGATCCGACTGTTTTTTTGGGGGCAGGTCATATGCCTGTGACTACTACGCTGCAGACAGCAGGCGGTTAGCACTGAGAGAAATTGCCGAAGCGAAAGCGAAAGTAGCGGAAAGTGGGCCTGGTTATGCTGGCGCGGTATTTGGGTTAGTTATTTACGGGTGGGGTGGTTCGAAACGGAAAAGCACAGCTTCGGATGGGCTCAGGAAAATCTGGGAGGAATAGGAATACGTTCATTGCCAGCTAGATAGTTTGATTTGATCTAAAGATGCGATGCGACTTAGAAGACCACCCATTAATCGAAGTACCCACAGAATGCAAACTAACTGACCCGAATTAAAGCAAATGGAGCACTTTTGTGACATGCGACAAATGACATTTTTCTGTAGTGTAATTTACGAGTATGTCTCTGTCACGCCTGCCACATGACTCACTTGGATCGGGCGATGCGCGGCTATATCCCCCATCCCCCATCTCCATTTCCATCTGGCAGCCCCAAAAAGCCCGCAGACCACACACACTTCCGAATGAGAATGAGAATGAGGGGTAGGATGGGAAGCGTTTTCAGCGTAAGCTATTAAAGTGGGGAAAGGCGTGTGCGCATTTTTAAGCCAAACCATTCCGTGTCAAGCAGCCAACCATTCATCCATCTATCCATCCATTCCATCCATTCCATCCAGTCCATCCGTCCATCTGGCCACCCACATGGAGTTTGGGGTAAGCAAGTAAGCAAGTAAGCAAGGAGTAGTGCTCCTTCAAAGGCACCGACATGTCAGAGATTTGCAAAAATATTTCACAACATGAGAAATGCGATGCAGCAAGATGTCAACCGAATGCACAAAACACTTAAAGATGCAGTTTTCCCCCTAAAAGATCCCCCTGGAATGGGGAGCATAAATCACACTGTTCGCCTTACGGGGGGTGGGGGCCATAGCTGGGTGGTATTATTCGTAAGGGGTTAATGCGAGTGCATGTGCGATGTCTGCGCTGCGTCTTGCAACCAATTAACCAGCCAAGATTTCAATTGCGCTCACAAATCAATCGAAATGGGAGAGAAAACAAAACCGAAATCGATGCAGCAAATACCAGAAACGGGGGCAGCAAAGAGGGGCACTATCGGGGGGAGTGTACGTGGAGAAGGGGCGCCACACAGACTTAATTAAGTCATCAACCAGAAGGCAGGCTAATTGGAGATCTGCGCCGCGATCGCAGCATCCAACGGATACCAGAACCGGGGACAGCCGCAGATACGGAGATTCAGTGAGAGGGTCTCTGCACTGGAAGGAGGGATTGATGCAGGGATCGGGCACTCGGGTTGGGCATTCGGGATGACAGCGGAGGGGCAGCGGATCGGGCCAGATCAGTGACCACGAGACGCACCCGCAACTCGAAGGCGGCGGCGGCGGCGCACACAAGAACCACATGATGAACAGCCACTGAGATGATCATCATTGTGATCTTCATGTGATGCACTACAAACAAAACAGGGTTAAATTAAAATAAACAACAGTGAGAGTAAGCAACAAATGTATCTTTACAAGGTTAGGATATTTTTGTTGAAAGTGAAAATATCTGCTGAAGGTTCTTATCTCCACCAAGGGTAAAGTTCTAAGCCTGGTTGTGTCTCTATTCGGACTGTTTTTTCTCTGAGTGCACTTGCCGATGATTCAGTAAATCAGCGAGGACCACACACACGTGTGTGTGCCGCGGTATCTGTGTGTCCACCTAGGAGTTCCCCCGCTATCGCTCTCTCTGTCGCTCCCCCCAGAGACTCGAGATGGGGCATGACTCACGGATCGAACCTTAAAGCTGCCAGCTTTTTTGGCAAGGCGAAGAGCACAGCAACAACAACAGCAATGAGGAAAGCGGAGCAGCAGCCGCGGACCACCTAGCAAGCTGGCCCAAAGCTGGGACCCATTCCCATTTCCATTCTCAGGCTGCCTTTAGGGTGGTCCACAGCTCCGAGCTCCCAGCGAGGAGGGCTCTCCCCTAACACTCGTCGACATAATCTGGGGACAGCCCGAAAGACGAGACACTTTTTGCGGTCAACTTGGCTGTCAGCGGTCGTGTAAAGTTTGGTTACACTCTCTAACAGAAGTCGGGTTTATACAGACTTATTGCAGGGGTGGGTGAAGACTAATCGCTAAGGAATAAGCTTTTGTTATTTACAGAGCATCTGTTTAGTAGCAAAGCTAGTATAAAACATATCTCTTATTATATATAAGCCATAACCATCTCTTAATTTTCAAAAAAGGTTATTTCTTAAGTACACTTAATCAGGCGCATGTTAGAAAATCCTATGTTAAGACACCGTGAGAAATAGCGCATCTAAAAACCGAATCATGCAGTCCAGTGTAATTCACCTGATTCCGATAGTCGCCTGTTGTTGTTGTTGTTGTCGTCCTCTTGCTTATCGGCGATGGTTTTACATTGATTCGGGATTACCGGCTGTTCTCCGCCCCTCCCAGCCCCCTTGCACTACATTTGCATGCCGTTAATGTAGCAATGACATTTTTATTAAGCGAGTAGTTTGGTTAATGGTCTTAACCCATGAAAACCAACGGAGCCTGACCACACACACACTCGTACTCGCACTCACATACGGCTGTAAATTCGCGAGTGAATTATTTACCCTCGATTGCAATTACAAAACACCGATAGGCATCTGGTTCTCGCAGAAGAATTTGCATTTGGGGAATTAAGTAACGCGCGCGAGTTTAACTGCGCTGCCCCCCTCTGCTTTCCAAGGCCCCTCACCCCTCCACACCCCTCATAGCCCCTCCTCGCATATAATTAAGCCGTGGAAGCCTGGAATTGCGAGCATGAGCTGCGTCGCGTCGACTGAGGCGCTGGCAGCGGCGGCGACGGCGACTGAGACTGCGACTGCGCAGCTGCACTTGGGTGGTCCCCTTTGCGCGCTTGTCAAAATGTGTGGTCTTTATTAATAACAGCAACAGCACTGCGAGGGGAGGGGAGTGGGGGTGGGAGGAGAGCGCTGTCGCCAATACAAAGCGGATGTGTTCTTCTTGTTGCCTTCGAACTTGTTGCACTGCAACTCGCATGCAAGATCCGCAAGAGAGCGAGTAAGAAGAGAGTAAGAAGAGAGTGAGATTGTGAGAAGGCGCAGGAGAGAGGACTCTCCCTTTGGCTCCTTTGATTTCTTCCGCAGAAGCTGCAAATTAAAACATTCTTCACCGCTCTCTTTCGGCCGCGATTCTTTGTTTGCTTTGCTGATGACGATCATTTCGCATTAAGTTTAATTTAAGTTGAAATTAGTTCGTTAATGAACTCATCAGCAACAGTTTTTGACTTTTGTTTATGGCCACAGACATATGGGGATGTATGAATACCCTGTGCTGTGTGGTGTACTCGGTATATCGGTTTCTGGAAGGACTTTCCAATAAAAGTACTTATTGGCTTACAATACATTTTCCAATAACATATTTAGGAGTATTTTAATACCTTATTATTTAATTAGTTAATACTATGTTTCTGCAGACCGCATCCCTTTCTTCTGTTGGCCAAATCATAATGAGTTAATTAGCGCAGGCAAAAACATTTCAGCCACACAAAACAGACAGCTAACATGGGGATAAATAAGAACAACATTCGAGAAACAGAAGAAGCGCGTTCGGAGGTAGGGCATCTTGACGGGAGATTTAAATAAACTTTGTTGCAGCTGCACCAGACGGCAGGAGAAAGAGACGCGGCTAGCGGATGATGAATCAACTATTCCCGATCCCCGATCCCCGACCCCCTGTCCCCGACCCTCTATTCATATGAAAGATTCTAGCACGCGTGCAAGTAATTAAGCCCCAAAGATGAGACATCTTCGTATCGCACACACATAGATCCCCGATATCGTTATCGATCATGTTCATCTTGCACGCTCCGCGGCGAGGAATTGCAGGCGGGAGGGGGGATACACGGTACGAGAAGAGTGACCCGAAGACGCGACTGCAGCTGAGGAGAAAGTATGCAGCGGAGGTTGGGTTTTTGTTAGTCGGCGGTGGTGGTGCCTTAATGACATGCTAATGACTCCAAATGAGTTGACTTTAATGTAATTGAACAATTAACTAAGATAAGGACGCGGTCGTTGGGCTCGACTCGGGGAGGTCGGGAGAGAGTGCGGGGTAAGAAGGTGGAGGGGGGAGGCAAGGAAAGGCGCTTGAGTTTTTGTTTAATGGTCCACAAAACACGGGATGGTGAGTTCCTTTTAAAGTTGCAGTGCCCCACACGGTATAAATGGATAAAAATATCTGTAAAAATGTTACAAAATGTATATGGGGAATGTTTATGGAAGCTATTTACCAAGCAGCCTCACAGCAGAACTTTCCAATCCGATTTCCCCCACAGCAAATCATCCGCATTCGATGGCGCTAATTTCTTTATTCATGTATCATCGCCAGCGGCCCGATCCGGAACCCCATCCGCTGGGGTTTCTTCGCACCCTCCTGGAGACGGAGACTTGGGCGCCCGTTTCATTGGTTTCATTGGGTATGCAGCGCATGAAGTTGCGGAAAACAAATTTACTGGCATGCCACAGATTCAGCTGCGAGCTGCAAGCTGCAGGCTGCCTCCGCTTTCAGCTTAATTGCGTGCATAAAATGTTTCAATTTCAATAAAAAAGCAGCTCACTGCGAAACAAAAGCAGAACAAAAGCAGAATGTTGCACAACTGGCCGGGCCAGGGAGTATCAATCAATGTGAGAAACTCGGCCGGGCGATTGTTTGGTTGCATTTTTAGTTTGTGTAATTAATATTCTGTGCACTCACTCACATCACCGATACAGATGCCCAGCCTGAGATACATTTACAGATCCAGATACAGATACAGCTACAGCTACAGCTACATTCGTGTTAACAAGCCCAACAACAATTGACATCTGCTGTTGTCTGGTCTCGTTTTCTGTCCTGGGCTCTCGCCTCCTGACTAATGGCATAGAATTTGCCGAGTTTGAATAATGAATGTGCTCTAGCTTTAGTACATAGAGCGAATGTCGCAGTGCACAAGATACTACATACTACATACTACACACTAGATAGATCAACCTGCCGCACTGCTAATGCCCGACATTTTCGACAAACGCTTTGTAATTGAAATGTAAATTGAGGCCCGGGCTTAATTGATATGCTCGGCCCCCACTTTCGTTCAATTTGCATCTCGGTAAATTAATTTCATCCCGGGAATACATCATGAGTTGACGGTTTCCAAGGGCTGGCTGGATTATTCTCCAGCCTGGGGGTGGTTTATACGTTGAATAATCGCTACAAAGCTTTGACACGGTCCAGCAACTTCGATTGTGTCAAGGGTTATTGTCTGATTTCTGATTGACTAAGCCGTAAACGTATAATAAAGGCTGTGAAATTAGCTGTTTATTTGATAATACCTGTTATTGTACCATTTGTTTCCAACAGGATATAAGAGGCATTTAATAATACTCTACAATGTATGCTAAGATCTCACAAACACCACTGCCAAGTAATTGTTCATGTCATGATTTCGAGAGCAGCCAAAGGAGCTTTTTCTTTTTATACGTAACAGATAAACCACTTTTCCGTTCTCTCCGCCCACCCAAGTACTAACAAATTTAATTAAATTTTCGATTCCCCAGATCTCCGCCCCTCGCAGTCAATCCAATCCACTTAATAATTGAGTGTGGTTGCTGCTGAAGGGTGGTGACTGGTGGGTGTACAAGTACTTAAACAAGCTCTCATGCAGCAAATTCAATAAGCCCGAATCCAATAAAATCCACCCCTCAGCGGCGGCCAGCTCTGTGCTTCATCATCACCTCCCCGGGAAATCACCTCCGCCTTCTGGGGGAAATTGTTTGAGTGTGCGGCTTATCTTGTCGACACACTCGTGGGTGGTTTTCCGTAGAGTTTTCCCCGGAACGGGGGTGACAAAATGTGGCTTATGATTAGCGTGGAAAATAAACAAGGGTCTCTTTTTGTTTCCGCTTATTTGTGGTTTGTCATCTTGTTCGGCTAATATTCATGCGGATGCACAACCCTTATTCGATGGGCGGAGTGGAGGGGGTGGAAACTCTGCCATTTTTATCGGGGGCGTTGCCAGAAAACTTGTTGTTGGCCGAAATCGTCAACTCGAGGCTAATAACTCATTTAAAAATGAAAAGACTGCTTGACAACGCTGTTGCAACAGCTGCAGCAGCTGCAACAGTGGCCCCCAGAGCAAAATAACTTAATTTCATAAATGGCCACGGAGAGTCGCCAAAGTGGAAAACGGCTTTTAGCCGGCTGAAAATTTAGCTGCCATGTTTGACTCCGAATCCAGTCGACTGATTGACGTTGCCAGTAAGCAATCAGCCATGCAAGTGGTTTTTTTTCTTTTTTTTCTAGCTGTGTCCGCGCTAATAACTTGGCCAATTCGTGTGCTTAATTATGCTTGCAATGCCGCCGTTTTTCCTCTAACGTTCTTCTTTTCATAGGCTAAAATTGCCTTCTGCCTGGCAGTGTTTTTCTGCATTTTCTTGCATGCAACATTTGCATTGATTGTCGGCTTTTTCGCTCAACCAAATTGCCGCCAGTCAGCCAATTGTGGTTTATGGAAATTATAATGGTGACATTTTCATTCCATGCTTAATTGGGCCTGCAAGAAACTCCGCTTTGGAAGTGGCCAAAAGACTTGCAGTCCGGGCCGCGACAAGTGAGTTATTAAACGGCGCTGAACAAGGCGTATTAGCAATGCCAATCTCGGCTTTTTGTTTACTTGAGCCACGGTGGAACATAACCAATAAAAATATTTTGTTAGCAGAACTCAAGATTTAGGTGTGAATTGAAAGATAAATAACCATTTTAACATTAGGTATGATTTCATCTCTACAAATTCATTAAAAATGCAAATCATTACCCATTAAAATATATCTTTATATATATTCTTAACTTGATACGCTCTTTGCCTCATTTATTCAATCACTTCGAAATCCAATTCGATTGAAAGTTTGCTGGCAAATTGCGCAAAACAACAGCAAACAAAAGTCAAAAGCGAAAAGTAAGTGAATTGAATGCAGCCGAGGAGTCGACAAATCGAATCGGAAATTGAGAATCTGCAGCAGAGAAACTCAACTCAACACAAACAAACAAACCAACGGAGAACTCCCCCACAAGCGCAGATACGGACAACCAGATACGGACACACAGATACGGACACACAGATACATCGGATACGGATACAGATACTTTTGCCACCCCTCCCAAACCGTCGACGACTATCAAAAGCTCGTGTATGGAAGCTGTCAGCTCGAGTTGAATTTAATTAAATCCTTCATGTCGGCGTGTCTGTTAAAAATAGACAAATGACAGTTTCCTCTTCAGAAGGAAAAGGGAAAATCGAGGAAGGATGTGTAAACTGCAGGCAGACAGGGATTAGCGGGGGCCGTGGGGCACTTATCGGAGGATAAGGGCCAAGTGCAGCTCCGATGACAGTTGAAATTGAAGCACAGATTACGACAAAAAGCTGAAGTTGAATTGAAATTTGCCTCGCCTGCTCTCCGCTCCTCCGTCTGCCATAATTACTTAATTAAAAGCGGCGCAGGCACAACAAACACGCGAAATGGGGCTAACCAAAGGATAATAGTAATTAAAAGTCGCCAGATCGAAGCGTGAGAATTTTAACAAAAAGCTGATGCGACATCCAGGGCATATCGACGGGGTCCGCGACTGAAACTGAATGAAACCGACTCGATCCGACATTGAGCAGGTTTGTTTACGTTTAATACACTCACCTCGATGTGGGTAGCTTCAGCTATTACATCTAAAATATAATAGTAATGGAAATTAGGTTGGATAGGATGTGTTTCATTGCTCTTTAAGGTGAAAAGAAGGTTTGGGCTGAATAAACTTTAAATAAGAATATCAATGAAGCTCTTAGGTCAAATGCTATTTAAAATTGGTCTTAAAAGTAATATAGAACTACTGTCCTTTTCACATATAGGGTATTTGGTCATTGTATTATAATCTTCTTAATATTTACCACAACATTGCCCAGCTCCTGGAAATTGTCAGGATGCCAGAGGAAGGGGCAGCATCGATTAAGCCGAGAAGAACCGATCGAAGATTCTTCTATGCGGCGTCTGCTGGCGCCAGCTGCTTCCCTTCCCTGTCTCCCGCTGACGTCATAAAAACTTTGATAACTTAATTAAGAACCGAAAGAGCAGCAGCAGCAGCATCCCCAATCAACTCAGGTTCAGCATTCCTCGGCTGCTGTTCCCTTGATTTTTGTTGAAATATGAGAGACCGAAACCGAAACTGATATCCATACAGTAAGCCAGAGTTCACAGCCTGAGAATGCGGTAGGTAAACTAAGCCAAATTAAAAGTGATCGCATCGTTTTATCGATAATTTATCAAAGCCGAAAAACCCAGTGGCGAATACTCTTTACTCCGACAAGGGCATGGATCCGATGGAACCGATGGATCCGTGAAAGCATATAAAAGTTCTCGGCGCGGGGAGGGGCGACCTTTGGAGACCATGCGAATCGGTCGACGTGTGTGGTCCACATGGCGGAATCCAAGGCGAAGTCGTCGTCTTCGAAATTAGCATAAGAGCCCGATCATGATGATCATGACGATCGGGAAGATGATGAAGACGATGATCACGCTGACGACGATGACGCCGATGATTATGATGATTATGCTGGCCGCACCGCCTGAGACTCCGAGATCAGCTGCATGGACAAAGAGTGAGCTGAGCGTAAGAGCCAACTCAGAGGCCTGGCCATAAATCCACCTCGAACACCACCGCACAGGTGGTCAACTTGGGCGGCTCGCCCTGCTGATATTTAAAACAAACTGTTGTGCTTTTCAATTACTTTATAGTACGTACACGACATACGAACGATCGGCTGTCTGGCTGGCTTTCTGGCCAGGCTTTGGCTTTGGCTTTTGGCCGAGTCCGTGCCCCTGACGCTGCCTTTTTGTTCGCCACACAGTCCGGTCATAAAAAGTGATCCAGGAGCGGAGCCAATCGGTCGAGGGACTTGGTGGGGCCTAAGCCTAATTCGTTCAATCTTCAATCGTTCAATTTCTTACAATGGGGAAAGATTGTACAACTTAAACTACTAACTTATTACAATCCTCATTCCAAAAGAGCTTTAAAGTGTGTGAAATAAATGAATACTTTATAAATATTATCTAATTAACTTGGTTTCTCGAATTCGCTCCTGTTCTCGAGACACTGTGCCCCTGCATTGGCACAACAAGAAATATGGAAAGAAAAAATCTTATGAGCTCAGCTGTGCTATTAATTGTTTTATTAAGACATTTCAAGATTTAACATGCCATACACCCTACCACACAATGGACAAGGCATAGTGGACTTTGCCAAAAGCTCATTACCTATTTCTTTAGGATTGTTTAAGTAATTCACGTAAAAGTGAAATGCGAATCCAGAAAGCAGGTCAACTCTTCCGTTATAAAATGAAGGCACTTTCGAAGTCAATTTATTTGGTTGTGCAGAGCACTGACTGAGTGCATCAGACTGGACCAAAAGGGGCTAAACCCAGTGATCTGGACCTTCGGTCGGAGCCCTGCATCTGAGATCTGGAATCTGGGATCGAGTGGCTCTCGGTCCGATCTTCTGCCCCACTGCCTTCTCCATGAGTTGCCCATCATCAGCGTGATCATCATCGCGATTGGGATCGTGATCATGGACCTGAAGGCGATCATCGCAGATGAGGACCTGGGGATACGGTGTGGTCCGGTCTCCAGTGCGAGTGGTTTGCATCTCGGTGATCCGTGGAAGATTGATGTTAATGTCGGCATCGCCCTGGTGTGAACACACTTATTCGCATATTTGTTTTGCGGCCCAGACATTTGGCCATTTGCTCATTTGGCCACACACGACGCTGATGGTCCATCGCCGCTAATAGAGCCATAAAGCGAACATTTATTGATCTACAAATTATTTGGGCGCTGCTGCTGATGCTGCTGCTGATGTTGCTGCCGCTGGGACTGAGCTCAGTTATTTGGCTGTTGGATGCTGCTTTCGTGGGCTATCTAAATATTCATTAGTGTCTGGGCGGCTTGATTGGTCGGTCGATCGCCTCAGAGATCGCGGGGTTCTTCGATTTAATTTTATTTTTATAGCCCCCCAAAGAACCCGCTGACTACCGCAACCGACAAAAGAGCAAATAAACAAACACTCTTCCGATACCAAAGCGATACCTTTCGTTTCGGGTGGTCCCACGAGATCAGCGCCTCTGATGTGTTCATTAGGGTGAAAGTAACTCCCCGACTGTCAGACTGTCAGAGTGCCAGAGTGCCAGACTTTGACTGATCTAATTGGAGAAACTGGAGCTGAGATTGTGATCGAATCGAAATCGAGACTGAGCTGAGCTGAGCTGAGACTGAGGATTGCGTTAATTGAGAGGCCATAAAAGTGCACTAATTTAGTCGAAATATCCATAGAAGCGTAAAATGTTCACACCTCAATTGCACAAAGGCAAAGCAACGTGTCTATTAAGGCGCGCTAAGCTCGCGATACTTGCACATCCACAGTTGCAGATTCAGATACAGCTACAGCTACAGCTACAGATACAGATACTCTGGCCGCCCATATCGGTGTCGCCCGTACTGGAGGCCTCCGGCAATCTCAGTCCCAATCCCAATCCCAGTTGCAGTTGCAGTTGCAGACCACCTGATGCTCAGCTCTGCCGGATGGATTACAGTTTCTTAATGAAATTGTTTGCTAATATCAGCGGAAAATGCGGTTTGCAATTTGTCAAACCAGTTGCGGCTGCCTCACGGACCCAATCAATGCTGTAGGTGTAACCGATATCTCGGGCAGGGTATTGAATCGCCAAAGGTGTGAGAGCGCGTAAAAGGTTGCCTCGGAATTCGCTGGGATCATTGAGGAATGTCCTCCTCGTCGGCAGTTTCCACTGCGATAATCGCAACCGAGCCATATTTAAAGTTATAGTTATGCGGGGCTTGAATTACCTAATAGATAGTTCAGATTTTAAACGATTTTGTCATAGCATTTTGTTTTTGATTTTACATTTATGTATAACCTTGATTGCTGATTTTCTGATGGGGTAATTATAGCTGTGGTCGCAAATCTGGGCTCACCTTTTCCACTTTCATTTGCCGCCTTCAAATCGCGTTCGAAGCAACATGTTTTGACACCTCCACCTCGCCCATGGAGCATATTCAATGAAGCGCCCTGCGATGAAAGCACCGCGAGGACAACTAGTGTGCCCCTCCAGCGATTTCATATGCAAAGCCGGCAAGGGCTATGCAAATTAGTCAGCGGCAGTGGCGGTGGCAGACACATAGCTAACCACCGGCACTGATAGAGCAATTAAGAAATATGCTTAAAAATATTTTCATGCAGGAGAGCAAATTATGCGATGGAATGCTGAATGTGGTCGCTAGCCTTTGGCGCTGCAAGCTAGTCAGGCTGAAATGGCTATTTTCGAGCACCGGTCGGTAGATGGATCGATTGAGCGATAGACAAAACGCTGACGAAGTTCCCCAGCTATACACGTATATATATCCCAGTTCGGCATCGTTTGTCATCCGGCGATTGCGATTGCGACTGCGAGTGTCGCGCTGTCCGCGTCAATCACTTCAATTAAACGTGCAATCAAACCGATGAGCGACGCGTCGTCATGTCAATATTCATCAGTGTCGCCAAACCGCAGCGTTAATTTGCCTGTCTGCCAGGTTGGTCGATCGCTCGGTCGGTTGGTCGGTGGGCTTCTGCGTGGGATCGAGTGATCTTCGATCGGCAATCAGAACTATGGGGATGCCGAATAACCACCGATCAATCATCGAGCGCTTTCACTTTTCACATGTAAATTTCCCCGGCTATGTGTTGTCTTTTATGGCTTATTAATGATCTGGGCTCGAATGTGCGATCATTAGAGACTGATACGAGTTGCGATCGTCGCGAGACAGATCGCTTACATCGAAGCTCGGCGTTTGAAGCTTATGTGACTGGTTCTCGATCGCCAGACCGGCTCCGTCTGCATCTGTATCTAAATCTGAATCGGTATCTGTATCTGTATCTCCATATGTATCTGTATCTGTATCTGTTTCGGTTTCTGGCTCCCCTATGACGCGATCGGCGTGGTCTGCGTGTGGCCCGTTAGTTTGAGATCTTTATAAGTCAATTTCGGCGCTTTTGGGGCGTGAGTTCCGAGTTTCGTACCGAGCTGTTGTGCTCCACCTGATCCTTGGATATGTGGCTCTTGCTGGAGTCGCAATTCCTTGGATTTAATTGCGCAGTGCCCACTCTTCAGTAGGTTCATTCATTTTCCCGCCTAAAAGGCAACTAACCCGGTCGGCTGGATGCTGGATTCCTTTTGTGCGCTCGCACTGCTGCTTTTGGCATTTGCAACTCATGTTAAGCATAAATAAAACAAATGCGTTTATTTTAAACATATGCCCCAGTGGCAGAAGAAGCCTGCTTTTTGCCTCGGCTCACTCGGCTGGCAGTTGCAAGTTGGCAGTTGGCTTCGCCAAGTTGGGTCATTGAGGCTGCTGATGAAGACATCTTCCCGTTTTTGTTTTCTTCGCCGTCTGTTCTGCCGGGTTGTTGTTTTTTGATGAACAGGAATTTATGTGAATGTGCGTCTCTGTTTTTGTTTACTTCCACTGTTTCACTTTTTTGGGAATTGGCGGCCGACTTGCGGTCAAAACAAAAACGTTTTGCTTTGTAAATTACGTGTCCCACTGCAAAGGACTTAGGTCAGCTTAAAACTTGAGAAGCGCGGAGGAGGGCGCAAAGAGTGTGACCAAAGCCAATAAAAATGTAAGGATCGAAAGGCCTAAGACTTGTCTTTAAAGTTGACTTGTCATTACTCAGTAATAATGATCTTAAATTATTCACCCACCACATTTACGTCTTAACTACTTTCTGCAATACTTCAGCAACATTGATTGAGTTCATATAATTTGTATTAAAGCCAATTTGAAGTAACCCCCACGGAACAACACCCGGAAACTCCCCCGAAAAACAACTTTGAAACTTTTATTGTGTCAAATTTGCGCAGCAGAGCAATGAAAAATTTAACACGCTATAAATCACAATTTCCACAAGAGAAGGAGAGAGCAAAAGATTTCACGCTGGCAATTGTTGCATTGTGAAGCGATTTCGTTTGGGGCAAAAGGAAACTGGCAACCCCTTAGCAATGTCCTTGCGACGCTTTGGCATGCAGCTCGAGTTTGCTTATCTCCGCTTGCCAACATGCGTTTCCCTTCAGCGGGAGAAAAGGGGGAGTTTTCCTCGGGGGCGGAGGTCATCGTGACTTGGATTTTCCTGTCGTCATCGTCTCCCGGCTGTCTGACAGGTTCAAGGTCTGCCTCTGCTGCCTCTGCTGGCTTTGCTGCTCCTGTTGTTTGTTTTTATCGTCGGCTGCGTGTGAAATTTAAAACCGTGATAACACCTTACAACAGCCCCGCCCACTTGTACAGGCAGCCGCTCCTTTCCCCGCACCGCCCCGCCCCGGCCGACAATCTACAAATTTTGGTTTAATTTCGCGCCCGTCGGCAGCTTTGGCATTTTGTTGACAAAATTGATTTGTTCAATTTTTCCAACGATTTAACTTAGGGCATGACTTGGTTGCGTTGCCATTAGTGCCGCTACATTTGTTTTGAAGGTTGTTGTGGGGCGGCAGGCGTGGGGGCGTGGCCGAGTGGGGTTGCCGGGAATTTTTGCACGTTTCGCCATCAGAAAGTTTGCGCTGAGTCGCGCTGACGTCGAGGAATTTAATCAATTTCCGATATTTTATTGATTCGCGTTAAAAGTAAATTAAATTTTAAATTGTCCCCAGCAGTTTACCTCAAATCGTTCTAACCTTTCTCTACAATTTCCTCTCTTTGCAGGTCGAAGTAAGTACAAAGGACGGTGGACAGGACTCAGTGAACTGGAATTTCGGGATCGATATAATGGTGCCTAATAGTTCGTCGGAATGGGTCAAGGTTTTATGATTGGGGCTGTGACTAAGCTGATAGCTGAAATTATGGATATTATTACCAATTAATGGGCTGGCTAAAATTAGGAGCATATTCATTTTACTAAAAGCAACATTTGCCTTCTTTACAGGCTCAGAATAATATTATATTCATTTATTCTTCAAAAACACCAAAAACGCATTTAGTAAAAGCTACTAGTGAAAGGAGCTAGATAACAATACTTTCCGCATCTAGTAAATGATCCAAAATAAGTCTGTTGTCTTAAACTGGTCGAAAGATACAAATTCATTGGAAAAACTTCTCCCTCAAGACACTCACAAATGCCTTATGATAGATGGAGCTTCTAAATTGCAAAATACTTGCCACATATTTCAGTTTCGTTTCGAACATCTTGCGGTCACTAGACTTGGCTCTTCTTCGACCAAAATATTCCCATTAGTGAAACCTCATAATCGCTTCATCTCCCGCTTTCCATTTGCCATTCGGCTAGAGTTTTCCCAACTATTTCCGAAACGAGCCAAACTTTGAAACCTCATTTTCGAATAGAATTTTACTGGGCCGTCTTGGGGCAACTTTTGGGCCAACCCACATCAAGTGGCGCGATTCTCTGCGCCTGTCCGCCCGAATGCTGTTAATTAAATCGAAGACAACTCAAGTCGCTCGTTCGTTGGGGGTGTTTGGGGGTGTTTTCCGGGTGTTATCCTTCGGGAAAATTAGCCACAGTCAAAAGTCATTGCGTTGATTACTTTTTGAAAATGACGCGAGCAAATTTCCACCCGACAACTTTAATTGTTTTAGCTGGTAAACTTCGAAGGGCGGTGGGGGAAGTGGGGCTGAAGGACGTTACCCCGGACTCGTCTGGGCGCATTTAAATGTGAATTAATTGCCGGGCCGGACGGCATATATGAGGCGCAGGATTTATGTCCGCCCGATGAGTCGACAGTTGGCAGTTGGCAGTTGCCAGTCGGGCAGGTTGAGGGCCAGGTCCAGTCATGTTGGTGCCATTAAGCGCTCCCTGGAATTTTTATGACCTCCGCACTCATCTCGCATCTCGCAGCTCGACGCTCATCTCATTGTGTTTTGCATTCTGTGTTTCCAGGTCCACGAGCGCGAAAGCCCAAGAAGCCGGCGACGTCCAGTTCGGCGGCAGGAGGCGGCGGCGGGGGCGGAGGCGTCGAGAAGGGGGAGGCCGCCGATGGGGGCGGGGTGCCGGAGGACAAGAGGCCGCGAACGGCCTTCAGCGGAACGCAGTTGGCCAGACTGAAGGTAAGACGAGTCCCGCCCTAAATTCCCTCCAAATTTCACTTAGGCGCAATTTAGTGATGCACTTGAAATATAACGAGAGTGTTAAATCACCAGCTAACAAGCTTTCTAAAATTTTATGGGTTGCAAATAAGCTTTTTAAGTATTTCACTTGAAACAACCTTTTAAATTCTAACAAGCTGTTTTTTTTTTTAATATTATCTGCTGACGTAAATGCCTCAAATTTTTTTGTTATTTTGTTGGATATTATTTAGAAAATAATATAAATTATAAAAGCTTTGCATGCAATGTAATGCTTACGAATATAATTCAACAGAATAGAAATATGAATATAAAGTAGTTTTTAACTTCTCAATTATTTCTCAAGTATTTTGTATGAACAGCCCTTAATGGCTCTGCCTAAGCTTGGTATTAACTTGTTTAACATTCCCCAATATATATACTTTAAAACACTACTCCACCGAGTGACACCCGACACCCGACTAAGCCCACCCTTTCCCCACTGCTCCTCGCCCACAGCACGAGTTCAACGAGAACCGCTATCTGACGGAGAAGCGGCGCCAGCAGCTGAGCGGCGAACTGGGCCTGAACGAGGCCCAGATCAAGATCTGGTTCCAGAACAAGCGGGCCAAGCTGAAAAAGTCGAGCGGCACCAAGAATCCGCTGGCGCTGCAGCTGATGGCCCAGGGACTGTACAACCACTCGACGATTCCGCTGACCCGCGAGGAGGAGGAGCTGCAGGAGCTGCAGGAGGCGGCCAGTGCCGCTGCCTCCGCCGCCGCCGCCAAGGAGCCCTGCTAGAAGTGGGCGTGGCACTGTGTCCGGCAATATCTACGATCTAGTATTTATGGAGTAGCGTGTAAGCTAGGCTAGGAAGTTCGGAGCGATTAAGTTGTACCATATTCTAGTCCGCCGCACACGCAGTCGAACGGAGGAAATCCTGCGAAGAATTCGCCGCTGGAGGAAACGAGCAGCGGCTGCGTGTGCGTTTTGTATAATAGATTCATAAATTCACAACTAAATAATTTAATAAACATTTAAATTATACACGCCGTGTTGTTGCTGTCGTTATCAGCGAATTTTGCATAATTCTAATGTGATTGCCATATCTGTTTATGGGCCGCAGCCAATCGCACAGTCGCCCAATTGGCCAAGTGGGTGGTCTCCACATACCATACCATATGTGTATATGGTAGATATGGCTATATAGATAATCGATCGCATTTCCATTTTCCGTAGGCGTCGGCATTAATTACTCAATTAGCAATGCGCGGATCAAAGATTGGGCACCGGCCGCAGCAATTGCGGGAATTACATTCGAATTGAATTCATTATGCAAATTGGACTTTAAATCTGCTATCTGCGAGCATAATCACGCCTAATAAACGGCGTCTCGTCTCGATGCCAAACATTAGCCACATATATTATTAAATTCCCTCCTTCGCCGCTTTGTTTTTTTGTTTTCGCCCCCCGCCTCGCTCCTCTTCGCTCCCTCGTCTAATTTAGCCATTAAATTTGCATACAGTCGTCAAATCCAGGTGTGTGCAGGTGTGTGTGAGTGTGTGCGAGTGTGTGTGAATTTGTGCGAGTGTGTGAGTCTGTCAACGGCACAAATTGACACCTTGACGGCCGAAGCGGCGCCCGCCGAGCTTTACCTTTGTTTTTGCTGTTGTTGTTGCTTTTGGCCAAACTGAAGTGCAGCGTCAACATCGCGTCGGTGTTAAATGTGTCTGTCATTGCAGGCGGCACGGGTTAAGGCGGCGGGGGGTGGAGAGGGGCGGCGGTACAGTGGATCGCAGACACGTAACACCTGCAGAAGTTCGAGGGGCCAAACAAAGTGGACGACAACAATAAACAACCGAAGGTAATGTCTAAATACAGAAAAATTGAGCGGGAATGGCTATCAATTTGATTGTAAATCACGCTTTTAAATTAACAATAAAATAATAATTTAAATACCAAATAAACAGTTTCAATTATGTTCTAATCTTAAACGATTTGAATAGTGTTCATTCAATAATAAAAATCTTTAAGTGCTTTCTTAATTCAAAATTCCAGTTATTATTTTATTAAAAAGACATGACAAAAAATTATTTCATAAATAGAATTTACCATTAAGTGAAACAGTTTTTTAGTCAATGAAGTAATTAGACTTTCCAAGTATTGGGAAAATATAAAAGTTGTTCTACTATTTTTGGCTAGCCTGAACCTCTAACATTTCGACTTGTTCTCTTGTTTCCCGATGAGCAACGCAGATCCATTTGCAGTCCATAAACCAAATAAATGTATAACAAGTATAGCAAAGTAGTTTATTTACCAGTATGGAATGTTTAATTTGTGGCTTTGGCCTGCCTTTTTGGACTTTTTATCCGACTCACTGGACTGGCAGTGCAACAACAAATTCGCGCGTGAAATAAAAAAACGTCTTAATTCGCCGTGAATGATTTACGGATCGGTTTTGGGTTTCACATCGCAGGCGACATTCACATTCGCTGGTGTATCATATAGTATGGTATCGTATTGTATGGTATCGCATCGGATCGGACAGGCGAACAAAGGCGAGTGATACTGGTACGTAACGACGGCCGTGTTATAACGTTATTACGTTCGGCACTTTATTCGCGAGGCTCCACTGTGCGTGGGAGTTTTCCGCGCGGCCTAAGTGATTTTTTATGGCACGCGTCTGGCGAAGATATAACTTCATAAAAAGTCAATTTAAGTTTAGTAATATTTTGCTGAATTTATAGTTGCGAGTATTTTGTTTAAGCATAATTTTTTACTGCCTCTGGCGGAGGAACTGCCTCGGGAACTGGACTTGAACTGGGATCGCAATACAGTGGGGTTTTGAACTTTTTGTTTTGGGGCAATCGCCATGAGTCATGGGAGCGGGTATATTACGTTATAAATTCAATAAATGCGACCATAAAAAGGCCCATTCAAATACCTTGTCCGCGTACATTAATCCCGCTGTCCTGCGCCCCAAGCACACCCCCTGGCCCCCCCCGAAGCCCCCTGAATCCGCCAATCCCCGTGAACCCCCAATCCCCCTAACCCTTTGCAGCTACACACATTACAACGCCTCGAATGCTGCCGCAAACTGCTGGAACTGCTGGAACTGCTCCGTTCTTAACCCCCCAGCACCAAATGATTAATGTCTGGCAGCTCGCAGCCTTGGCGCGAGTTGAGGCCAGAAGACAGAGCCACATCCAGCAACCAGCAACCAGCATCCTGAATCCAGAATCCAGACCCGGGGTCCAGAGTCCGAGTCCGAGTCCGAGTGTTCCCGGAATGCCGGCGCAAGTAACCCGCAAAAAAAAGACAATACGCATAAATCTATGGGGTTGACACTTAGTACCCAGAGACCACAGACTTCAAATGAATTTGTTTTGCAGATCCACGGCCGCCTTTGGAGGGGCGATGGGTTCACAGGGGGCAGCTGAGTGGCGAGGCGTCATAAAATTGGCAACAAATTGTTTTCACGCCGTTTTAAATACACATTTTTTAGCCGATACTTGGAGACCGTTTAATGAGCGGAGCCAAAAGGAACCAACGCCAAAGCGAACCGGGTGACCGGAACGGGAACTGCACTGGGAGAAATCTATAGAACTTAATCCTTTAATGTTTTTTTGTCAATAAATATGTATTTAATAGTGTTAAAACAAATTAAGAGCTGTTGTAATATAATTCAGTAATAAAGAAATCTTTTAAAGAGTATATAAGCTGTGATTGTTTTTTCAGGTAACCGGGAGTTTCCCTAGCATAATACACTGAGATAAAGTACTTGACAAGAAGTTCTTCAATCTAATCAGGGATTTTAGAGGCATACATTTTCGCTGCCTGCACCTTGAACGACATTCTGCGAGTTGACGGACGCTCCGCTTTGAGCGTTACTTGGTCGCTGGACTCGCCAATAAATTTGCGGCTAAGGAGATAAGCTTATAAATTTTAACTGTAATTATGCGACACAAGATTTATGAAGAGTCCGCCAGCCAACTTAGCCGGCCATCGCAGCCCTTTCAGCTGCGGATTATTAATGAAACACCAGCTTACAGCGAAACGGGCTCACACTTTGTGGCAACACTCGCACTGGAGTGCTGATACCAGCGTCCTCGTGGCGGCCAAAACTAGCCAGAGATTTACGAGCATTTGGCCATTTGTCCTGTTGGCCATTTGGCGGCGCTTCTAATTCCCGAACTTAATGAGTTTCTGGCTGGCTGCATGCAAATCCAACTGCCCCCGTGAAGGGCTGGGTCTTGTCCCCCAGTTGGGGCCGTCTTCATCGAACCACACACATGTGTGTGTGGGTGTGGCACGTCTCATGGGACAGATCAAAGGCAGCAAATCGAGGGACCACCCACGTAGCGCCAATCGGAGGAAGAGATCTGCGTATTTGACATTGCCGCTCAGCGAGTGGAGTTGCCTCATTACGCCTGCGCGCAGATCTTGGCTTCATCGCCAAGATCAAGCAAAAAGTAAAAAGGTAAATAAATAAACGGGGCGAAGAGGGGCCGCAATAAAAGTATCTTTGAGATACGGCGTGGGAGCTGCAAGCGAAATATCCGCGATAACTTCAGCGCGCCTTTCGATTGAGCAAATGAGATTTAACGCAGCCGTTTATTGAGCTGTATGCACTTCAGAGTGGATAATATAATATTAAATTTGAATTGGCGTGAAACAAGAGTCAACCTTTTATGGCCATCATAATATGGTTAGTTTAAGTAAGGCATTCCACCAAAGGTAAGAAAAAAGGTCTCAGATGTTATAAAAAGCCCGTTAATCTAGTCATTTCTGAAAGCCCAAGTTATTAGTTATCGCAAACTAAATCTAAATAAAACCCTTTACTAAAGCTATAAAAATTATTAGCCCATATAAATATAATAGCAATGTAAAGAAGGAAAGACGTCATAAAGACTTTAATATTAAGGAGACAATTGGAAATAGTTGCTTTAAAAGCAAGTGGGAGGATGGTCATGGAAACCCATCCAATCTGTAGACTTTTACATGCTGAAAAAGAAAACATAATTATACTATAAAACACCATTGATATATAAGTAACACAGAAGATAAGATAAATACTTCAATCAACCCAATTGAAAGATATATTTAAAGGTCACATTGAATCCCTTGGGCTGTTAGAGACACATGTACGTGTCATGGGAGTTGAAAAGTTATTTTCGAAACTTCCCAAGCAAAACTAAAGTCAGAGAAATCACTCTTCCCACCTGGCAAACAGGTGAGACCGAAAACTGGGTGGGCTGGGTTAATTATGCAATGAAAATGCCTCATGGCTGCCAGTGACATATGAAAATGGGAAATACGTTACGTTTTCATTCGTGCCCGGCCGACAAACGGGAGCGTACTCGAAGTGCCATTCGAGCGGAAGTATCTTGTTAACATGCAAAACAAGCCATTCGGAAAGGGGGAACGAGCTGTTTATGAACCCGCCGAAAGTGTGGAGCTGTGGATACGGATACGAATATGGATACTGACTCACCTAAAGTTGGATACTTAGTCGGTTGGTTTGTTGGTTGGTCTGTCTTGCGATCCCACCTCCTCAATTCAATTAGGAAATACCGCGAGGGCAATCGGAACTGGCAAATGGGGATGTGGTTGGGGATGGGGATGGGGATGGACGGTGGCGAAGCCGCATCGTAAAATATAACGATGTGGGCCGGGGCCCCACCCTGCGATCGCATTTTCATGGCACATTTGCAGCGCAATTTTAATTGTATCAATGGGCAACGCGGCAACCCTTTTTCTGGCCTAAACGCGATTGGTCACGCATGTCCGTGCGCTTGAGAAAGGGATTTGGGGACTGCCACTTCCACAGTCCGGGGCAATAAACACGTAACCCGAGGCCTAAATAATATTTAAAGTGTTATAAAACTGTCACCAGGACAACCGGCAGATGTCACTCGAGTGCCTGCCTCCTGGCAGTGCCTTTGATATTGGTTTTTCGATTAAAACCTGGCCAAACATCTGTGACCTGTGCCCACCAACCACCATCAATTAGACACACTTCAACTCCCCTGACAGTCGCAGAGCTGTCAAAACAGAAATTGATCGCGTCTGGGATTGGGACTTCAGGATTGGGACAACGGGAAACGACACAGAACCACACAATAGTGGGTGTGTATCCGCACCTGAAGGGTACAAATCAAAACATTACTTGCATAAATTAATGGACAAAGCGCTGCACACTGCACACTGGACACTGGACAACCGCAACGGTGAGAATCCACAATTGGCAAATGACAAACGGAGGCAAGGTCGCACATTCCCAGAAGCCCCTAATAGTAATAGGAATACTCCCCGGGAAAAGCGGACACCACCACGTCCTCTGCATACAATTACGGCTAATGCGGGGCTCCTCTAGGGGAAAGGGGTGATTGAAAACGCAGCAGGTGTGGCACCCTACTGCAAACCATCAGCCATCGATGTTTGTCGAAGGAACAGCAGTGAAAGTGGCCCGAAATGGAGGCCCTTTACAGGAGCCCTAAACCCTAAAACCCTAAACCCTAAATGATATGCACAGTAGCCGGGCTTCGGGGAGGTCCAATTAATCGAGTGTCGAGTCGGACATACAAATTAACGGTCATAAATCCACCGAGGGGCTCTCGTTGAAAGTGCCCCGCGGAAACGGGAATGGGAACGGGAACGAAGGAAATGTCACCGAAAATTATGAAGGTTTGAGGCAACCCTCGTTTCATTATGCATCCAACGTGCGCATTAGACCAGGCCAAAATCCGGGAAGCGGTTCGCTGCAGTTCGGGGTCCTCGAACTGTTCGATACACGCAGAGAAAACGGGGAACTAAACTGAGTCATTTTATCTCAATATATATAGAGACTGTATCAAATTATATCAACTTTTTATGATGTGGGTTTCTCATTATAAAAATACCTAACTTTCTAAACCCTAGTGAATCAACAAATAAACTTAAATACTCATTAGAAAGTAGCACTTCGCTTCTGTATAATGAATGAATATAGATTCTTCACTGTGTAATATTCTTTGGCTTAATATTTCCCCTGTATTGTTGCACAAGTTGTCGCAACGAGGTTGTTGTCGCTTTTGTTGTGGTTGCCACTTGGCAATCTTAAGTCGGTCAGCGCATGCGCGCCTGCATATTAAAAGCCGAAGGTGGGGATCCCGATACCGACTCCGAATCCCAGCCAGATTCCGAATCCGAAACCGAAGCCGAAACTGAAACTGAGGCCCAGACAGGGCAGATCGATGTTGCTCATTAGTATTATGCTCATATGCCTACGTGCTCGCAGTTATGATGAGTGACATTTGATCTTGTTTTGTGTCAAATTAAGAGGCTGCAGCTGGCGCGGAGATCTGGGGATTCTTCTCTTCATGTTGATGCTGATGCTGAGCTGAAACAGTATGATGATCGTGCGACCTTTTTTCGGGCCACACTTAAGCCGTTGAGTGCTTGATTCCTGGTACTTTGGGGGCGCTTCGTCGGGCCACACGTACTGCAGGATCAATCTGTATTCGAGTTCGAATGTGGATCTGAATCTGAATATGCGCCACGGTCCGAAATGTATCTGTATCTGCGTTGTCATGATTTGGCACTCGAGTGCCACTCCACGCCCTGCTGGCTTCGGTTAATAAAAGTTGGCAGTTGCCAGTTGGCACGGAGGGTAGATTGGTCCCTATCTCGGTGTCTTCACTTCTTTTTTTCCCCCGCTCTTGGTTTTTTTGGCTGGTGTGTCCGATGTCTGGTGATGGCTCAATCGAGGGACCACACGGGCAGTTGCCCGAAATCTGGGGCAAACCTGTTGCCGCCGACTCAAGGGCTTCTCTGGATGATCTTTTTGTGTCGGATCGGATCGGATCGGATCTGAATATGCGGCTCATATGCAGATGACAGATCGCAGGACCACCGAGATCTCGATCCATTTGGCCGGCAGCACCAGCGGCACACATGCGATCTGGCGATAAGGAAGCCTCTTTTTCCAGCTGGGTGATCCTTCCAAGTGGCGAGTGTGCAAAGATCGCTGGTCTCATCAACCCTTAGTAACTCCTTTAAAGCTATTACAAATATATTCAAGTTTGTAGTATACACTACGATAAAGTTTCGGTTTAGGTAGGATATCTTTAATAAGAAATAACAAAGTCCCAGTTAAACCCTCATCGTTCAATTGGCTAGATCGTACCCCTTCCCCGCACATTTTTCCTTGCCTCAATTGATCTGCTTAGATGCCAATCAACGAAAGTGATTTGTTGCCGCCCATTTGTCAGTGTACAAAACACTCGCCTGAGCGATTGTCAACTCAGATTGTCGCTCAGCACTCCTTTGCCTCGATAAGAGGAATAAGCCATGGTAATTGCATGAGTCACAAGATCATGGTCCGCAGATTAATTTCCACTGGACAGCGATCCATCTCCAGCCAGCTCAACATTCAACACTTTCCACTTCCACCCCGCCCTTCGCATTAATCGCAGGGCTCCGACTGATGAATGGCTGTCCACCGGCTGTCCACTGTCCACTGTCCATTGACTCATTCGACTTGATCCCGATTCTGGCTGGGATCGAGAGGAAGATCTAGCTGCGGATAAGCCGCTGATGAATACGTTCAATGAGCGGGGAATGTGCGGCCATAGGTATTTTAATTAGGCTGCCTGCCCAACTGTATTAATATGTATGCATGCCTGCAGTGGAGAAGTATACTTCTCTGTAGCTTTTTCATCCATTTTTACTTTAATTAAGCCATAATTTATCGCCAACAGCACGCGGACACGCAGGCCCGAAGAAAGGAAAGGGCCACACTCGTCGCGGTCGCACCGACTCACCTGTATACGTCTAAATATACGATATATACTCGCATATATGTATATTTTCAGCCCACTTCGGCGACACCTGCCCGTGTAAATTACCCAACAAAGCGGGCCAAGTTGCTCCACGCGACACTTTTGGCCGCATGCAAAGAGCTGGCCGAGAAGTGCACACAGCCTGGCCAGCTAACTAACAAAGGACTGGGAGTGAATTAGCCCGGTGGTCTAATTAGAAACGATCTTGTCAATTAGCCAGTCAGCCAGCCAGTGAGGCAGTGGGGCCACCGGGGAAAGGTAACTAAACTGCGGCCCCAACCATGTCATGTTGTCTCTGGAGTTTTTACCGAAATTGTGTTCGGGCCCGTGTTCATTTTTTACCAGTCGGTTGCATTTGGCCGCTTGATCGATGCGAATACACGGATCGGGAGAAATTATATGGCTGCCGTGGCCGTGGCGGTAGATTCAAATTTTTCAATTTCTCGAAACCCCCCGAAAAAACCCAAAAACTCAAAAAAAGGCAGAAACAGTGAGCAGTACATGTTGTCCAGCGTTGCGAGTTGTCCCCAGAGAAGTTGCGGTGCGCAGGTGACTGTGGTCCGATTTACCTGGAATTCGACGCTTAACTAATGATGCTCATCAGGCTGCTCAATGGACCCAATCCGGCTACCGTATCGAGGGGGGCGATCTTCGATCTCCGGCGGCCAGTGCGTTTCCACGGAAGATCTCCACTCCGAACGAAAATCAATTTTCAAACCGCGCGCTTAATTACCCATTATGAAAAATTGCAGTCGTTAATGTTTTCGGTTGCCTATCAAAATGTGTTTTTCTCTCTTTTTTTTTCTTTTTTTTTCCAAATAAATGAAAAGAGGAAGAGGATCACCATTCACCACGATCATCGTCTTCATCATCCGAGGCAGCAGCGTGGAGCGTAGAGCGTGTAAAATGCTTTTCCGCGTCTCCGACTCGCAGAAACCTTTGGCCCTGTTGCAAAATGCGGCAGCCACAACAACTGAAAAGGCTGCAACGGCTGAAAAGGCTAAAAAGGGGGCGGAGGGCGGCGAGCGGAAGAACAACGACTTGGTGCACTGGAAAAAGTGCAGAGGTGCAAAGAAATAATCTTTGTGTATGTCCGTACGCTTAGCTGTCAACTTACATGTTTTAATCTAATCTAAGCATTATAAACATACAGTAAGTAAACAGTAAACATACTACTTTGTCACTGCAGGTAGTTGTATAATTTGCAAAATTGTAAGGCCCCCCATTTTGGCGCAGTGCACATACCCGACTCGGCGCAGACACGGCATCTGGACCACCCAAGTTGCCGGCCCGGACTCGGACTGTACGAGTTGTGCCATTGGCGAGCGAGTGGCTATTAAGCCAGCCCCAAGCCGGGCCACTCGATGATTACTTGAAATTCAATTGCAGTCCATTAGGAGTGATTAATATGTATGCGATTCGGCGGCAGTCGCAAAAGCATCTGTGCGGAAACTAAGAGCGCGGATCGCCGGGCGAAGAGCGGCTTCGATCGATGCGAGTCCCCGAAAAATGCACTGCACTTAAAATTATTGACACTTTGGCGATCGAGGCGGCTACGTGAGGCGGCTACCGTGATGCGGCTAAGAGAGCGGTTAAGAGAGCGCAAAGGGCGGAAGAATCCAGCCAGAAGACACACAGAAGACTGCAGACAGAAGACTGCAAACTGAAGACTGCAGACTGAAGACTGCAACCTGGGACCACACACGACGATCGAGGCTGTGCCACAAGCTCCTCTGGGCAACGGAAGGCGGCAACATCGACAGTAGTTTTGCGGCTCGTTTGCTGCGTTGACTCTTCGCCGAGTCGCATGATCATGGACGTGATCATCATGCTCCTCATGGTGATCATCACGACGATGATCGTGGGGTCCGCAGAACGTCATCATCGCGGGATCTTCCCCCTGCCGATGCGGCGCCAAATTGCAGCAAAGTAAAACAGCGTTTAGCATTGTGCTTGTAATGATCTTGGCCAGGTTCGGTGTCCATAAATCTGCAGGAGAACCCAGGAGCGAAGAACCGAAGAGAGGTTCTTAAGAGAAGACGAGTCCAACTCGTTCGCCGAGTTAGCGCCTTTGCAAAGGGTGCAATAATTTATGTACTTTGATTAGGCCGAAGTTTCTGTGACTGCGACTCGGGCTTTGCCTTATAATTGATAAGTGCGTTTGAGATACTTTTAATGAAGCTAATGAAACATGGTGGGCTTTCAGATACGTCTCTATCTTGCAAGGCTTTACACACCAGAGTAATTTAATACACTTTTCAATCTCTGAATGAATTTACTTAGCCGACACGTCTGAAATAGTTAGTTTGATACTCATTTTATGTGGTCTCAGGTGACGAGCCTTAAGATTCGATTACATCGCCTGTGGTATAATATTAAATATATCAAATAAATGTAATTTAAAGGAAAATTATATTTATGTATGTATGAGCATCTACGTAGGAAATAGTAGTAGGAGCGCACTTAACCTTTAACCTTGCATGGGAGATTGATCAGTCTAGGTTAAGCTTGGGATTGCTTCCCCAAATGACTCTCCCACTTAATTGTTTCGATCTCAATTAAAGCAGTTTGCTTATCGCTCACATACGAGTATAAGGGCAACGGCTATATCTTTCCGGCGAATTGGACGTCTTTCACCATTAATTCGACGCGGAGATCAGCTCAATTACACCACTTCTGCCTTTTATCGCACTAATTACACTGAAACACTGGCTCTGGTACTGGCACTGGCACGGCCGTGATTTGCTGGGATTGCGAGCGACTCGGGGATTTAGGGTCTTCGGAGTTGGGCCCATAAAAATCACATCAAAGTCGCGTCCGTTTCGAAAACTAGTTGCTATAAAACTGCAATTACCCGGCATGCACTAAAGCGCTCAGTTCGCAGCACTCGGATTTATGGCCAACAGAAAAAGGCATTTAAGAAACAACGGAAAAAAAGCCAAATAGAAAATGGGGGGCCAGAGTCCAAAAGAAACGCGCATTAAATCTCGCCTCAGCCAACCACCCAACCACCCACCCACTCAACCACTCACCCACTCGAATAGGTGGATTGGTAGATTGGTGGACTGGTGGATTTTGCGAGTTGTTTTCCCTTCTTTGCCAGCGCAATTCTTCTTCGGCGAAAAGAAGCCCTGGTGGCCAACAAAAGCTCAATTTGTACCTCAATTAAGGCGTCGCCCGTGGCACAGTGGGGCAAAAAGCTCCGCTGCTTGTGGCGCATTTCCGTTTCCGGCGGGCAGCAGGGCAAGGCGGAGTCCTTCGTCCCCCCGCCCCCTCTGCCCTTGCCCATGAGTTATGGCCACGGTTCGTGCTCAGAGGCGCTGCACGGCGCCAGATAAAAACTGTTTGGCCGAAATGTGCCGCTGAAAACGTACTGACTCCTGAATGGAGAGATAACCAACGGCGGCGCGCGATTTTCAACACATTCGCCAGGATACATATACATACATCCTTTTTTCTGCTGCGCTGGCAGGGTGGCTTTCCTCTCAGCAAACCCCACCACGTTTCTCACCGCTTTTCCCCGCTCTTCCACGCTTTTCACTCGTTTTATTGCGCCAATGTTCAGGCTGCAGTTTCGCCCGCTTTTCTTCCCGTTTTCCTCGCCTTTTCCGCGTGTTTTTTGTTTGCCTTATTGAGCTTTCAGCACTTTCGCTTGGCTTTCCTCGCTTTTGGCCCTGCTTCGTTTTGGCTTTTTGGGGTGGCGCCCTGGCTGAAAAGTGCAGAATCAAATAATTTACTTTCCAATTCGCGCTGAGATCACGTTTTTAATTTGAAAATTTTACAACTTGCGCGAACAATGTTTATTTTTACACAGCCACCCAAAATACAAAAGAAAAAAACATTGAGTGGGGTTGGGGTGTGAAAAGTGGCTTTTTGTTGGCTGTTTCGGCCGTGAGCCAAGCGAATTCAATTCCAAGTGCCGCGGATTTCACTCCCCTAATCGGAGGAATCAGCGCTGAATTTGTTTATGAAGCCCGCCGTTACCAATTAACCCTGGTGTGTGCCCCGCTTTTTGTGCCTTTTTGCCCACTTTGCATATGGAAAACAATTTGCACTGCTGTTTGGTAACTTTTACAACAAGTTTTAAGCTCCAGAGGAGGGTAGTTGAGACGTTGACATACTCTAAGTGTGGAAGATATAATCTTAGTGATTTAGTATTTAGACAAATGAATATAAATATTTAATGGTTTCAAGAGCTAAACATTTTTAATAATCACATTTTTAAGGTATTAAATATGTGCTTATTAAATAAAAAGCTGTCATTTTATTTCGGAAAAGTGCTAAGCCAACACATTCCCTGCATATATACCATAATTGAAAAAGCAACAAATGCTTTATCGCCGCGCCAAGAATTTCCCTTTAATTGGCGTGTTTTCTTTTTTGGCAAATATTGACTTTGCCAACGGGACGAATTCCGCGCTTGGTGTTTGCCCGGCTTGATTAATTAAAGCCCGACTTTCGGGCCACCCACAAGCCTAACACGCATGTGTACGTGAGATTTTGATATATGATTGCAGGCCCCAAAACCCAGGCGATCCGTAATGGTGCAAACTTGGCCGGATCAGAACGAGCTTTGTACGAACATTTCGCATAACGCGGGTTTCATCGCATGATAAATGAAGGACTTCCGCAGATCCGAAAGTAGCGTCTTTGCAGCCTTATTGTTTGTCATATTCAAATGCCAAAATATTGTCATTATCGGAGAGCTTGCTTTTATGTGGTTTTTGTGGAGCCCCCTGGTTGGGCATCATTTGTCTCCCTGGCACTGACCACCTCTGCGTTCGCGTATCTGCTGGCTAATGCATTTCTGCCCAGTTAGTCAGTCGGCCATTTACCCAGTTAGCCATGCAGTCAGCCAGTCAGTCAGTCAGTCAGTCAGTCCTTCAGTCAGTCATTCCCGCAGTTGCAAGGTGGCTGGTGCATTTCAATTAGGCGGAGTCTTTGGCTCGCCGGCGTCTTGACCCGCGGTTCAAATTAATAATCGGCTGCTCTTCCCTCACCTGGCGATGTGGCGACCCACCTGGCAGCGGACACCTCAATGACATTTACATACACGAAATAATGTTCGTTGTACGCTTTTGCCATTAGGCATTAATAAGCACAAAATAATGTTAATAATGTCATCATTGCGCGGAGGACCCACCGCTGAGGTGAAAACCTGAAAGACATTCGGTAGACATGGGTATTTCTCTTTGCCGGGTAATAAACGGCAGTCCTGGCTCTCACCCGTCCACATGCATTTATTCATAATATATTAATAATATATTTATGGCCATTTGACAGTGCTCGTAAACGAAGTGCTCAATTCATTTGGCTGTTTGATGGCCGCAATTATGCACTTACATCCGGGGACCCACCGCTAGAGGCGCCGCTGGGAGTTTCGTGGCTCAAGAATGGATTTTTTATTGAATATTTTCCCATTCCTTGCAGTAAGTGAAGTGAGAGAAGTGAGAGCTAACGCATAAGAATTTCCCAAGCTTTTGATGGACTTGCAATCTGACCCTATGGGATAGGAAATAAGATTCCATCAAATTCCACTAATTATTTAATAATTGTAATTAACTACTCATTTTATAATTTTAAGTGCTGAATTACTATAGTTACTTATGACATTTATGATGGTGGTATTAACTGCATCTCTGAACCGAAAACGTGCTCCATTTTGGTCAGATACATTTTAAGGCCCCATAGATACTGTAACGCATACTCTTGCCTCTAATCGTACATGGTTAGCTGCGAGTTCTGAGCCATTGATGTCGGATCGAGGCGCCCGTGTTGACCAACTCAATTAGCTGGGCATTGAGAGCAGTTAGCAGCTGAGGAGGTGCAAATCGCCGGCCAAACAAAGGCGCAAGCAGCTGGGCAATTAGCGGGCAGCGAATTGTAACCGCTCACGGAGTCCGCTTCCAAAAATCAGAATTCAGAATGCGCCTAACGAAAGACAATCAATTACAATGGGCTAACAAGCGCGGCTCAAATATTTGGCCAGTGCTAAGCGCCAGCTAAGGGGAAAATGCCCCTGGCCTGAAGGGGTGCAGATACAGATACATATACAGATGCAGATGCAGTAACAAAGTTACTAAAGATGCAGAGATACAAAGATACACAGCCACGAAGATACGTGCGCAGGCCGATCAAATGCGTTGAGTCAACAGAGCATTGACGTCTCGAGTTGAAGGAGATGATGATGCCAGGGCTTGAAGACTCAGCCTGCCTCTCTGGCCATGTTGGCGTTGACTTCTGCTGAAAATCCAAATCCAAATCCGAATCCGAATCCAAATCCAAGTCCGAATGCGAGCCAAGTGTGTGAGAGCCATTTGAATGTTTGTTTAGGCTGGAGCTGAAGCTGAAACTTGGCAGCCCATAATGTGGGATACTCATGAGATACTCCTCATGCCATTGGTAGCGCCGCGCTGTAAAAGTATCCAAGTGTAGAAAAAAGTATAAAAAAGAAGCGGGAGAGCCGGCCCGCGACTTGGAGCGCCTGTCTGTTGGCCATAATTGAGTGCACTTTCCACGGAACTCTGGCAGCAGCAGCGATTATGAAATGCCAACAGCTCCAGCTCCAGCAACAGCTACAGCTTCAGCTTCAGATTTAGTTTCACTGACAGCAAATGGCGAACATCAGGCGCTCGTAATCGTAACGTTTAAGTGCGACTGTTTCGTATTTCCATCATCTGCTTCGCCCATCTCCCATCTCCCTTCGCCCATCGGGGAGTCGGTACATATGCACATACATCTCGTAAATCAATTGATAAAGCGAAGCGGAAACAAGTGGCGCTGCGATGGGCTAAATAAATCTGCCCTCGCCCATTTGGATGTTCACTAGATGCCGGCATCGCGGCAATTAAGGCGACAAAACTGCAAAGTGCACCACCCAAAAAGCGCAATTAGCGATTCCAGCGATTGCGGGCCTCTGGCGATGAGGGATGTGGAGCTATGGGGGTGCGGACACGTGTCCCTAGGCCCCAAATCAAAAGGGGCACCACTTTTGCTCTCCGTCATCTTGAGCGGCATCTGCACACAGCGAGAAATCATGCAGCATCTTAGGATATTCTATAACTATTTCATTTACATCTTCATATCTAGCAATGAAAGCTAAACGGTCTACTTTCCTTGAAATAACTACATATTTTAAATGAACGAATCAATGTTTTAAGGTATTAATCATGGCAAGTGCATTATATTATTTTTTGTTAAGCTAAACAAGTGATATTTCAAATAAACAATGGTAATTAATACTATTTGTTATAATTTTCGGCGGTGCAGATTGTGTAGTTAGCATTTTGTATCTGCAGCCAGCGTCAGAGGGCATAAATCACGGTGGGGATGGATGTGGAATGGATGGGGGATCGGGTTAGGAGGGGTGGCTGCGCCCACACAGACGACTGACTTATGGCATATGTGTACATACAGATATGGCATATGTGTTTTTGTGGCTTTTTAATAGCCCGCTCGATGGATCGCATCGTTCGCATCCTTCGCATCGCTCCCCCAAACTCCGCATTATGCGCATCTGCATCCCCAACTAAATACCCCGTACATTGTATGCGCAATTGAAATTCCATTCCCTGAGCTGTCTGAAAGTGAAATTTAGTGTGTCACTTGGCAATTCCTGCTAATTAGAAGTGTTGAAAGTGTTTGCTTTGATATCGAGGCACACAAAAAGCGCTGTTAAAAGACTGATTTCGAGGAGCCACTAAAACGTACGATTTTGATCTCGAGGCAAGTTGACATTTGGTGACCCCGACATGCTTCGATGATATCTCAATAGTTCCCTTGGTAATCGATCGCCGGCTATATAATTTGCCTTCGTTTTGTTGGCCCAACTATTAGACGGCAAATTACTCACACATTGCACACGCCAAGTTGCAGGCATCAATTACAGGTGACCCCATCGTTACTGAACTGATAGAGTCGTGCGGCACTAACAATCAGATCGATGAATCAATACAATACTGCTTTGAAAGTGATTCATTAGAATTAACGCGAACCTTATGGCACGATTTAAATTAAACGGTGCAAAGTACTAGCTTCTACTTAAGAAAAGTGTGCCTCTCACATGGTCTATATGAAAGCTTTTAGGGAGTAAATTAATGGGAATGGGGAAAGCGATGGATAAGATAATAAATTAAATAGTTTATTTGCTTTCTATAGTAGAATATTAACGTTATCAATTGAAATAAGCTCACAATATTTCAAGAAGCTATGGATAGTTATAAGCAGTGGTGGGGATAGCTTACAAATGGCTTATAATGGTCTGTGAACCTGTCTAGTAACCTGCAGGTTACTCGTAGTGACGAAGCGCGCTTGTACGATATTTTACACAACCACTATAAATGAATATTTATTGTATAATAAAGGGTAAAGGGGAATTTTATATTTTTAAACATATAAAACACTAGCTCCAAAATCTTTCATTACTGCTTGTAAAATTTGACGAATTCCGTAGTTGAACAATGTTTATTTTGTGATTTAGAGAAATTAAATTTAATTTTCGGAAAGGGGGAGAAATCATTATAAAATATAGGATAAGAGGTAAATGAGGTGGGCAAACTCTTCGTGAGAAGTGGCGTGTTACTTCGTCCGCTTACTCGTATACCCGCCAAACGTTAGAGTGCCTAATAAAAAAGTTTACTTGATTTCCGCTTCCATTTAACTCGATTTGCAGATACGGACAGACGGACATACGGACAGACATACAGATACAGATACAAGCGCAGACACAGATACAGATAGACAGATGGCGAGACAGATTGCGGCGCTGTTTGTGTGTATTGCTAATGGGCAAATTGTCTAATTGGTTCATTACGTGCACAAATGGATTTGCGCCTCTATAATTCGGCCGATTTGAATCCGCCTTGGCTGAAACGCTGAAAGGCCGAGTAACTGAATGGCTGAATGGCTGAAAAAGCGAGACCCCTCGAGACATGCGAACGGATTTGAGCCTCAAGCTGTGCAATTAGCGTTTGGCATCAATTCATATGCGCTGCGATTTATACAGACGTATGTACATGTGTGTGCATCGTATGTGCACATCAACGCTTGCCAGTAAATGTCAGCTGCTCATCCCGCCCCCTCCCACAATCTTGCATTGCAATTCGCAGTGCATCTCGCGTTTGCATTTGCATTTGCATTTATTTTCAGCAAATTAACGCCGCTCGCCGCGAGATCTGTGCCAATAAATCATTTGATGACTGCTCCCTGCCGCTTTAGTTTTGCATTTTTCTTGTCTTTTTTTGATTTTTGTTTTCTGTTTGTTGGGCTTCTGTCTCGTCACAGATATTTGTTTATACTTCGCGCGGATTTGGCTTTAATTAAACGGAATGGAAAGGAATCGAAGAACAAGAGCAAGAGCTGCCGTTACTCGGCGACGGCCTCCGATTCCGATTGCGATTCCGATTTTGGTTCGGAATGTGATTGTGCAATTAGCGGCACCCTCACCCGACGACGACAAGTGCTCGTGATTTAATGTTCTATAGCCTTTGATGTGACAGATGAAAAGGCGGCGAGTAAAGAATGGGCCCTATCCCCCATACATACAATGTACATTTGTACTACAAATAGTGCCACCGATTAGTCCGCAAGTCCTGCGAAGTTTGGGTGGCATTTTCCTTTAATCATGCAGACTTGCCCCATCCCAGTGGAAAACCAATTGCATTTTAATTTTTTGCATAATTGTTTTATTTTGCTTTAGTTTTGTTTTCTTGAACTCGCTTTAGCACAAACATTTCCTTGTTGCTTTCTTAGGTGCATTGCCAGCTATTAGTTGCTCGTTAACAGTTCGCTTAGAAACTAAAATACTCTTTCATAGCAATCCTTAGGTGCGTAAACTAGGAATTAAGCTAGGGAACTGTTAAGTTACTTAATTTACAGAGCGGCTGCAAGCACGTCGTTCATAGGGAGTAGTTACTATAGATAGGTGTAGGTGTGTGTAGGAATAAACGTCTGAAGGTCGAAGCTTTTGGAGTGCGGCGATAGCGAAAGGCTTTGTGTCGGGAGATTACGATAATACTTTCGGCTATCCGGGGTGGTTAAATAAATACGCCAACAACTTACAGCTCGAATTCGCTACGGATGGATCTTACTCTAGGTTAGGATTAGGGTTATATATATATAGTTTTAGATATATACAAGAACATATGTACGCTACAATTATATCACATGAAAACCATTTGTACGCCCTCGAATATTGCACGCCCCCGTCGGAAGGAGGAAGAGGAACCTTGTAACTTGTGGGTGGGTTACCCAGTCACCCAGTTACCCGGTGGTCACCGCTTAGGGGATCTGCCCGTTCATGCGCATCTCGAGCTCCTCCTCCTCCTTGGTCAGCGGCACGGTGGTGTGGTTGTACAATCCCTGGGCCATCAGCTGCAGGGCCAGCGGATTCTTGGAGCCCGTCGACTTCTTGATCTTGGCCCGCTTGTTCTGGAACCAGATCTTGATCTGGGCCTCGTTCAGGCCCAGCTCGCTGCTCAGCTGCTGGCGTCTCCGCTCGGTCAGATAGCGATTCTCGTTGAACTCGCGCTGTAAGTGGAAGAGATGGAATGCTGGATGAGTTTCGGATGGCACGGATATCCATGTTGTATATAGTGTCAGGTAGGTAGGGAGAATCAATTATTTGCGGTTTCGGGCCGAGCGTGGCTAATTGGTTAAGTACGGACACGGACGGATGCGGTGGCCAGGATGCATTAGCAGCGGGCGGTGTCAATATTTGGGTGCAAATATGACACAACAGGCGCAGTGCAATTGGATATGGATGTGGATAGGGATATGGATATGGGTAGGAATATGGTAACCATACATATATGGAAAATGGAAGAGATTCTCACCTTGAGGCGGGCCAACTGCTCGCTGGAGAAGGCGGTGCGTGGACGCTTCTCGTCGTTGGTCTTGTCCTTTGGCTGTTTGGGGCGGCGGTAGCGGGGTCCTGAAGTGAGCAGAAACACGAGAAATACGTTAGTTCTATTTGCATAAATGCGGCACATACTATTAATAATATTAATGATTCAATTAGCATATGTCTGCGCGGAATTCCTCGACCGGAGCTGGAACTATAACTGGAACTGGAGCTGTAGCTGAAGCTCCCTTCTTTCGCGTGCTGGCGGGGAAGTGTTCAATTTGTCAGCTGTCAGCGGAAGAGCGGAGAAGAACTCCCAAGAACTCCGGCGAACTAACGAACCCGAACGCAAAGGTCTACGGCATATTTTAGGCAAATGATTTGCCAGCTAGCCAACTCTCTAATTAGCGACCAAGTCCAAGTCGGCGGCTAATTGGCAACTCGGGACAGTGGCGGCGATGCGAAGTGCTTATTAGATTTCCACACATTGTAAATTATAATTTAATTGAGCGGCAGTAAGTGGGGATCGCTTGATTAATTCCTAGCCGCGGAGTGGGGCCATCAACGCCTCGCTTATGGGCTGCCATCGATTGCATCGACACCAAATTAAAAAACCATTGCCAGCCATAAAAAAGCACTTAACTCGTCAATTAACACACGATCTTAGGAGCGTTGCAAGGAAAATCTCCGCTTGTCAATGGAAAACTCTTCTCCTTTCGGGGCTGCCCCCGCCCCCGCACTTTCCCCCCCCTGTCAATCGTCAGCTCGTTTTAGGGTCGCTGCTTCTGCGTGGCGTGTGTGCGTGACCGGTGACCTTCGACCCGAGGATCTAACAGCTCCGATAGTCGAGCGCTGCCTCTGCGCTACATGTTGTCACATAAAGTGTCGCTCTTCAAAAGCAGCGCAGCACTGCGTGAGGCACAAAATCGTTTTCGGATTCGGATACGAAATGGGAATGGGAATAGGCATGGTTATTGAAATGGGAGTCAGATTCGGGCTCATTGCCATTGTCCGCGTGTCGCCTAATTGTGGCAGTGTCCTTCGGATTTATGACACAAAACAGAGCTGCTTGAAAGGCTGCCGCCAGCATAACGCTCCCCAAGGGTGGTCCCCATGTAACCATATACCATATACCATTTGTATATCACATTGTTTTTTATGCCGAACCTTTGGAAGTTCCTTGTTTTGACAAGGCAGAAGATGGTGCCCTACGAACCCGCCTTGTGACCCACTTAAACCCTAGGTAACTTAAAGATACTAACCTGAGCTGGGACGATCGCTGTAGCGGGTGCAGTACACCCAGGCGGGCCACATCTCGTTCTTGCCGCCCTCCGTGGTGGTGGATCCCGTCTCGGAACGCGTGTCATCCGAGGACTCCATGCCGGAGTCCCGGCTAACGGCGGATGGCGGAGGAATGGGCTGCGGCTGGGGACTGCTGGCATTGACTCCGGATCCACTGGCTCCCAGGCGGCTGCTGGGCGAGGAGTTCAGGGAGCTAGCCGCCGAGGAGCAGCCCGACGAGGAGGAGCTCGAGCTGGTGGCCACGGAGGAGGTGCTGCTGATGGTGGAGGCATTGGAGGCGGGTGGCGGGCTGGCCAGGCTGCTGGCACTGCTGCTTAGCGGCGGTTGGGTCATCGTGGGGGCAGAAGGTTGTCCGATCTGCGAGACCGCCTTGCACAGTGATCCCAGGGCGGACTTCTCGGGATTGGCATCGCTCATCTTGGAGCTCATGGGCGGCGGGATGACGGCATTGGCTGCACTCCTGCGCAGGCGACTCTGCACGATCTCCTCGTGTATCCTGGGATAGGCAGCCGGATTGAAGCAGTTGAGGAAGTTGGCCCGCTCCAGCATCATGGCCGCGGTGGCGGCTGCGGCGGCGGCCTGCTGTTGCCGGCTGAACTCCAGCAGATCCACTCGCGTGAAGGCGGAGGGCGTGGCCGTCTGGGAGCGATTCGCCTCGAAGGGGCGGAAGATGCTGGCCTGGTTCTCCATCGACTTGCCCGGCTTCTGGACATCGCCGAAACGGTCGCTTAGGATGTTGGAGATGGAAAAGGCCAGCGAGGGCTTGGCCGTCGACTGCTGCTGGTGGGCGGGAGGTGGCAGGCGTCCGCCCGCTGAAGTGTCGTCCACGTCCACATCGATGTCGTCATCCTCCTCCGCCTCGTCCTCCTCGTTGGTGGTGTGCGTCTGGTTGTGGAAACTCATGTCCCCGATGACGGAGTCGCTCTCCTCCTCCTTGATGGTCAGCGGCGTGGACGAGGCGGGCGTGGAGCAGGACGCGGGCGATCCACTGCCACTGAGGCGCTGCTGCAGTGCAGCCGCGTGGGCGTGGGCGGCCGCAGCAGCTGCTGCAGCGGCGGCGGCTGCAGCGGCATCGAAGGCCATTGCCGGATGGTGGAAGACACCGGCGGCCAGTTGCTGTTGGTGCAACTGCTGCAGTTGCTGCAGCTGGTGAAGGTGCTGCATTTGCTGCTGCTGTTGCTGCTGCTGCTGTTGCTGGTGGTGGAGGTGCTGCATTTGAAGGGTAACGGGGCTGGGCGCTGACTGTGGACTGCAGCGATCCTCCAGGGCCATTGGTTTCGACTGGGCGCTAAATTGCAACTCGCTTAAGACACTTGTCACTGGGTCACTTGACACTGGGCCACTGATTCTTCTGATTCTTCTGATTGCTCAGATTCTTCTGATTCTCTTCTCTGTACTCTGTTTGCTTTTTGCCTTTTGCTGTTTGCTGTTTTCTGTTTTCTGTTTGGCCTTTGCTTTCGTGTTTGATTTGCAACTGTTGTTCCGACACGCACGTCTGTTCACATCGAGCGCAACGACTGAATTAGTTGACTACTTCGGAATCGCAGCGCCGACGTCGGGGAGAGTTAACGCGAGAGCCGATTGAACTGTCACGGGCGAAAGAGAGGTCCGAGTGCGGGAGCGAGAGGGCGAGATCGCACAAGTAGCCGACGCAGTGGGTGCGAGCGAGTCGGCGAGCGAGCGAGTGAGTGAGTGACAGGAGTTGGTGACAGTGACGTGAAGAGATGAGAGTGGAAGATGGGTCTTTTCGGCTTCGGCCTTAAGCAGAGCCTTACACTGATCGATTTTCGCTCTCTCTTAGCCTTGTCACCTGCCCCATGCGAACCGGTTTCGCCGGCTCACTCACTCCCGTTGGCTGCTCCGAGCGCTTTCTCGCTCGCTCCCTCTTGCTCTCACTCTCTCTCGCCAATTTGGCGAGGGGGGCTTGTTAGGCAGCAATATGACTTTATTATGCGCATGCTGGAGCTGTCAGTCGGTTGACAACTGTGTCCCCAGCGAACTGCGCAGGCGCAAGCTCTCCCTCTCTCACGGGGCGTTGCCGAGTGGGGGCCATGTAGCGGCACTGCTCACTCCCACTGAGAGTAGGCCAGGAAAATGGCTGCCTTTCCATGAGGGGGAGAGCCGCATGCCATCTCTTTCCGCAGACACTTTTCATAAGCATTTAGTTTTTGTTGATTTTGTTTTCGGCCGCGACGTTTCAATCTGCGTTTTCTACAGCCTACAACTTTATCGACACCACCTTTAGGCCATGTGAAGAGGGGGAACGGGAAGCGAGAGGAGCGAAACCGCAAAGCTAATTGTTTTAATTTAAATGGAGGGAAACTTTTATCACCCCCATCTACCCCCGCTACCAGAACCATTTGCGATTTTTCACAAAAATACGCTAAATACAGAATGACAATTTATTTTGGGGGCCTTCAATTAACCAGTTAAATGTGCCTTGAAAAACAGCTGACGCAATTGATTGATATTTAATTGACATTTAATTTATTTATTTGCCCATCGAATATCGATTTACCAGCCGAAAGATCGAAAAACCATCGCTAACTGTCAAAATAAACTTTGGAAGGTGTAAAAAACGACCGCCATTTGGCATTGGACATTAACAATAACGCTTTTTTGTGGGGCTCTAATCAGCCGAAGATCTACAAATGTGAAACATGTGCTGCAAATAGTGTAGAGATGTGGGATTCCGAACGTATAGCCACTGATATATAGCCCATAAATCAACGAATCTGTTAGAGCTGAATAAAACCGAAATCAAATAACGAAATCGCTAATGAATTGCCTTATAGCTAGCGGAATTTGTTGTGTTTATTTTTGCATAATAAAAGCGATCGCTGCTATGTGGGATACTGATTTATGGGGCAAAGGATTTAATTAGAGAGTAATCTCGCCACCACTCCCACCTATTTCCTGTTGCCAATTGTGATATAAGCAATTCGCGCCAATAAACTAACGCCCAGACAATAAGCCATAATCCATATTTAGAGCAAATTTCGTGCGGAACCTGTTCCACAATCAATGGGCCGAAATTTATTCAATTTTTATGCGCATTTTTATTAGTATCAAATGGACTTGAATCGAATATAAATTAATAAATATATTTGAACAGCGGCGCATATGCATAAATTGAAATGCCGTTGAGACGCCTTAACCGTTTCGATTCGGCCTTAACCGGTTCGAACGCACCTTCCAGTCTGCGGTCAGCCATTAAAAGTCGAAGTTGGAAAAACTGGAAACTGGAACGGAGCCCGCTCTATTTCCCCTTTTCAATTTCGAACTTCGCATAGATGGTTGTCCCACTCGCTCTCGCTCTGCTGCGCGCCTCTCGTTCACTCTGCCCTGCTCTCTCACGCATGACAACAATGGCTGCTGCCTCTCTCTCTCGCACTCCCCCTTTGTCCCTCTTACTCTTACCCATTCTGCTGATTTGTGCCGTCGGCAGCTGTTGATTTTCCGCTCAACTTCACCCCGCCACTCCGTTCCATTCCCCTACACACTTTCCGCTTTGATTGCCATGATTTTCAATTATTACCGTTGTCGTGTTTGCTCAGCATTTGGCCACGAAAAGGGTTAAACTGCCGCCGACAGTTGCGTAAAAATGCGTTAATTAAAGTTTTCAACTTGTTTCTGATGCTGTTGTTGCTGTCGTTGCTGTGGCTGCTTTCCCGTTTGCCCTTAATGATAATGATGCGTCTGTTTGGATAAAATGGTAACTGCTAATGAGCTTTGCCTTTCCACCACTTCGGCTACTGTTTCTGTTTCTGTTTCTATATCTATTTCTGTTTCGGTTACTTTTCGATCTCTAATGGCTTTTTCTCAGCTTCGTTGCTGCCGGCCAAACAAAAGACTCAAACAACGAACTTGTCAGGGTGCCAAAACATACCAAAGAAACACATTACGCAGTATGGAAATTTGTATTTTTATATCGTTTGCATTCTCAAATTTAGTTTATATGCATGATCTTATCAATAGATTCGAATATCAAATAACATTATTTAAATCAAAAATCAATAATAACAATACACAAAAACCCATTGCATATTCAAAAGCTTATGGCTATAAAATATATTAAAAACTATACAACCTGAAAAGGTAAATTGGAGTAAGTGGAACTCTTTTTGCTTCGAATTAAACTTATCCAATTATCTCAAAATGTATGGTGAACAACAATCTCAATTGCATAAGGGACTTAATCGCAGGCTACAACTCAATTGTCGAACTGGAATGGAAATTAAAACTGGATCGAAAACTGGTCAAAATTAAATGAACGCCCTATAGGTCTCCAACTGAAGATTGCCCCTCCTCATCACAAGCGTATTTTCTCTTCGCCTCAACAAAAGAAACTGGAAATGGGAACTAAGCGGGAAACTGAATCTGAGACTCTGAGACTGGGTAATTTAAAATTCATATTTTACGCAGCCGAATGCGTAAATCCGTCCGCTGTGCTGAGTGCCGGCGAGTGGCGATCGGGAGTTATTAATGGCCACACATGCGAGTCATAATATACTCGTACGTACACACGAATCCCAGTTCCCAGTGCCCTGCCCCACTTCCCCCCGCCCCGGGACAAATGAGCTGTCCGTCCGTCCGTCATTTGCATACCCTACCATTGCGGAGAGGTGCACTCCTTCTGGGAACTATTCGGATATAGAGTTACCACTCGAAATTGGAACTGGCGATCTGCGGCAGTGATATGCCGAAAGTAACACTGGAACTCCGGAATTAATGGGGAAAGCGCGCCACTTAGGAAGATAAAAGGTTTCCGTGTGATATTCGATATAGTCAGCATGATTTATTTTGGGCTACACAATAGTTATCTAGATAGAGATTTTTGGGTAAAATATGGTTCATCCCGTTGCCTGTGATTTATTAGCTATGATTGGGTAAGAATAAGGGAAGTTATATTTCAAAGTTCACATTATTCTGTTTAAAAGCTTGGTAAGTAAGTTTACACTTACTCCAATATGGTTTTTATTACTTTGTGATTAGGGTATTTCCTGGTTCGTTGTGTTGGCTGGCAGACGAAGCTTTCTGGGCTCGCTTTAATTAAAATTTAACTCTGTTCGTAAATCGTGTGTCAGTGAGCTGGCTGCCTTCGCTTCACTTCGGACCGACTCCCATCATTTCCACCTCCTGTTGGCCCAAACATGACCCATTCCCCGCCCCGCCCCGCCACGACCACCGCGCTTAACACGCACAATGCCTCAGGCTTTAAAACAATTTTTAATTTGTTAAAAATACATTTTTTGGGTTGCTGCTCATCCGTTGAGTTGTCGCCTTTGGTTGTTTTTATCGTGGCTGTTGTTGTTTCGCCGTATTGCGTTTAGGGTTAAATGTTAATGAACTTGTTGATTATAAATTTGACTACTTTATTTGCCCAGGGAAAATAGCCAGCTAATAGATCGGCTGGATTGGCCGAAACAGAAGAACGAGTTTCATATTTATTGCCATTCGGCTGGCCGTTGTTTGCCTCTTTTTATTAATTTTATTAAGTCCGATGGCATTTCAAGATCTCAAAATCTCAAAGTCGAGCCAAAGAATTTTATGACTTCATCTGGCCACATTTGCATGAGCCTCTTAACTCGTTGGCGATCAATTAAGCCACTCGCTTTTGCTGGCTAATTTCCGCTGCAAGTTGCCAGCAAAGCTGTAATTTGTTTAATTTGCCACTCGCCGCAAATCGTTTTCTCAGCTAATTTGTCAGTTTTAGCCAGGCTTGTTAGCCGCTTTCTGCCATTTGCTATTGATGTTTGCTCTTCTCTCTTGGCCGCTAATTGCTCCTAAGTGTTTAATATCTTATTTTAATGCCCCAATGGCAATTAATTTTTTGTTTTTCGTTGTAGTTTTGCGTTGATTTGTTTTTGTGGAATTTTCCCTAAAGACAGGTGAAAGTTGCCGAACTTTTTGCGATCGCAATCTCTGCCTTTGCTGGTGTCCCAAATCTCTTGTTCGACGCCCACTTAATTGGCGATTGGCGATTTGCCACAGGCATTTTCCCGGAAATCTGCCTAAACAAAATTGCATAAGCCAAAGGATAAGCGACTTGAGCGTCTTAAGACACTTTTGTGTGTTTTCTCTGCGGTTAATCCAATAAATCCAATAAAAACCTAAGCGAACTGGTGTTTGCAAACAGTCCACACAGCGCACACAGCTCCTCGCAAATCTGTTAACTCGATTAAACCGCAAAGCATGAAAGTCGGCCTCGATGCGCTCTAAGGATATTAGACAGGCTCAGGCGGAGGCTCACAGATGTTGGCCAAGGACAAGGACAAGTGCCGGGCGATTAGCCACGCCAACGCGACAGGAGGTCCTCTTTCCGGCTGCAAATAATTGTGCGGTTGGCAGGACAAGGTTGGGCCTTGTGTTCGAAATGTTGAAAAACATTTTCTATTGTTTTGTTGTTGCACGAAGGCTACGGAAGCTGCGAACGGCAGCAACTGCAAATGGGTTCCCACCGGCGACCTTGACTCGTCCTTGCTGTCCGGCTAATTGAGGTGCTTTCGCCAGCCTTCTAATGATGTTTTCCCTATAGTTTGTTTTAATCAAGGCCACTGGAGTCACACGACCAGCAGCCATGCCTTCTGGGTGGCTTGTCCTTGACTGGGAAAATCATTTTCCATTTCCATTTTCCATTTCCAGCACTCCCCGAAATTCGGCGCTAGTTCAAAGGATCGAGAACACTCCAAGGCGGCCATTTTATCGTGGCTGACACCTGAAAATGCCCGAAATGAAAAATAAAGCCAATTTATGGGCCTCAGCAGAACAGGGAACATAAAACCCGGCAAATGGCAGGCAGGGAAACTGTCCGAATGGCCAGAATGGAAATCATTTATCACAACACCCCCCACACCACACCAACACCATGTACGGCCTAATGATCTTGGCCCAATCTTGGGCTCTCCCAGCTGGAAAGCGAGAGAAATCCAATAACATTTTAATAACAAAGCCACCATCGGCCATAAATAAACAAATTTCCTGAGAATGGAGGAGCCCCAACGAAAATGTATCTATATCTCGCTGCGCGGACGCTAAAGCGTAATAAATAATTAGTGGAGGGAATGATTGCGGTAACAACAACGGCAAACACGCCCTCAAAAATGCCGAAAACTGAAAACCAAAAACCGAATACCGAAAAACTAAAGCCTTACCTACGAACCCATGAAAGATGCCTTAGATATGGACCCATCAACGGCCAGATACAGATACACATGGCTGGATGTATCTACAAGGTTTCTCACTTACACACTCGAGAGCGCAGAGCACTGGGAGATCGTTCGCCCAGATTGGGGCAATCAATTTCGGTTTTCCTACCAATGACCTGAAACGCACATTAAATTAATGCGTCTCTCCCATTGGACGACTCGAGGATGATATCTCTGCGACTCGGCTCTACATGGTTCCCAACTCCGAACTTCGAACTCCGCGTTCGGGTCACGTCGGAACAATTAGTGCGGTATGGAATACTTGAAATGGATATTTACTTATCATTATGAAATGCGCCTGCATATTAATTGGAAGCGAGATGTTCGCTGGTATCAAAAGAGGCTGGGATTCATCTACTAAACGAATATAATTGCCATAATATGCTTATCGAAGTAGATGTATGAGGCACTATGCAGAAATGTACTAATCGTTACCCATCTGGCACCTCCATTGTTTTCCTAATCAAATAACTGAAATATGCCAACTATTTCTGACTCAGAAACGACAGCTTGAGTCACAACTTTGAATCATCTTCGCAAGAGCATCCATGACATCATCTCCAGCCTGGATTTGATTTCTGTAGCGGCATCATTTGGTAGCATTTTCCACCCACAAAACCACTTGAAGCTACTTCCCGATTTCCCGCACCAACGAAGTGCCAGCCAGCGTTTAGTTCCACTTAAGTGCATAATGCAGGCGAAAACCGTTAGCTAACTGAGCAATCAGAGGAATAGTGTAAATTACGGCCGCGAAAATTGCTCGGCAGGGGTAAAAAGTGTTTTTCCTTTTTTCAAATCCATAAATTAGCACCTCATTCCACATAATTGCAGTCGCTGAGGCGGCTCGAGCTCAACCCGCTGGTTGCTACCGCTTTTGCTTTTGCTTTTGCTTGATTGAAGCTTTCAAAATGCCGTCCAAACGTGGGAAGGGGGGAGGGGGATGGCCAAGGGGGGCCGAGTGCTAAGTGCAGTGCAAATATTTGCAGGCAGCCAGCTGAGCTGTTCGTTCGGTTCTGCCGCCCCCTTTTCCCCGCCACTATTCATTTATCAAATCAAGCGTAAAGTGAGCAGCAGGTTGGCGGCCACATGGGAGGTGCACTTCCCCCAATCCCCCCGATCTCCTTGCTCCTCGCTGGCCAAGTCAATTGAATCGGTCAAGCGACCAACTCTGATTAGCGGCTAAAACCAACAGCAGCCGCAACAAACAAGCAGCAGCAACACGCTGGACAAGCTCCCTGGCACGTCCACGTCCACGTCCAAGTCCACTTCCACGTCCATGTGGCGCACTCTGCTCAATCGGTGGGCAGCGAAGCGACTGGCGACATGGTAAGAAACTAGAGAGCTGAACTAGGATCTAGTGCATTATATTGTTTAACCAATCATGTTTGGAGGAAATATCATTTTCTTTCAAATAAACTATTATTTTATACAATATAAGCATTCCAATTCAATTCCAAATAAATAATTATTAATAATACTTTGCATGTAGAAATAGCCCTATGAAGTAGATACAAATCTTACTCTTCACTTCAATTAGTTAACTTGGAAAATAAAATGAAAGTTGGAAATATTTCTTGCAGTGCACGCCGCCGAAAGGCTTGCCACCGAGCATCGAACACGTCAATTGGCCGCGAAATTAACGCATTTCGCGCTTTCGTTTCGAAGCCAATCTGCGATCCACTTCGACTTAACAAGCTGACAAGCCGCCGATCGGGTTTTCTCGGCTTTTCAGTTAATCATGCGGCGAAAGCCGAAAGCGAAATATTGTTATTACAATCAGAGGAAAGCACTTACAGGCTTTTCCGCGGCTGATCGTAAATTATGAGGCGAGTGGCAGGGGGTCAGAGAATCTGAAAATGGTATGGTTATTCTGTGGCATGGGGTTTTCCCGTCTATTATTCCTATTCCTACACATACCTTCCATTTGTTTCGGGGCAATCCGATAAGCGGCGGTGGACAAACGAGAGATGCCGACAACGACAAATGCCATACAGGACATTAGTGTCACACGGAACAAGGGAGATGGAAATCCAGCGCCCTGGAAAGGGGCAGTTCGACTATGGACTATGGGCCACTGGGATGCTGCTGCGGTTGCATTTTGGGGGCACTTTGCGGTCAGGTCATTGTCATCTTATCGCGTCTTAGAGGCGATGGCAACCAGGCAACAGGTTGCCTCATTTTTCATTGCCCCTTTGTTGTGACAACAAATGGATGTGCGAGCGACCGTTGGGCTGCCGGCTGTCGATTTACATTTTAAATGCCCCCTAATCTCCAGCCTCTTCAGCGGACCGCAGCGGAGCGGACCGCGTGTGTGGTCCTTGTACTTGGCAATTAAAAGGGAGAGTCGGCCCAAAAGCCGCTTACCGCGGCTCCCGGCCTTCGACTTCGTTAGTTGCACTTAAAGAAATGGTTGGTATATTTATATATAGAAAAAGTAGTAGTTTAGAGTGCAAATTAAGATTTTGGGAAAGCACTTTAACAAGTTAATCTATTCATACAACATTTTCATACTTGCTTATATTTCCTGTGTATTAATTAGTTTCAAACTATTGTCAATATCCTTTAAAAGACTAAATGTTAGATGTACTTGGTTTTTATACGATTACCTACTAAATATTTAACCATTTAAAAATATGTGAAAGCTCATTAAGTAGCCGCTTTGTTATCAGCCAGCGGAAAACTATTTGTTTTTCTCTGTGAGTATCTGGTGCGTGCGTGTGCATTTAATCGCCGCTGAGGTGCCAAAAGTATCTCTGAAATGCGTGGCATTCCGGGCACCCAAAAGAGGGAGATGGCAAACTGCACTGCGCCCTTGCGGATTTCGCTGAAACTCAGAATCGTGAGAGAGTTGCGACTCATTTAAATCTCGTTTGCGCATGCGTCGTGTGTGGTCTTCGTGTTCGGGTTCCAGTTTGGCTCGAACCCCCCACGGCGCTCCCCTCTGCCCCACCCTCTTGGGCCATTGTCTGTGGCAAGTTATCGAGTGGCTGCGTTGATAAGCCAAACTCAACGCCTGCCAATTAGGCCCAGAACAGGGTATCTAATGCCGAGTGCCAAGTGCCAAGAGCCCGCTAATTGGCAGGGGAACTAGAAGCAGCTAGAACTATTCCACTATCCACTGGCTGACAGACAGGCGATATGGAGTGGTATGGGATAGGATATGATACTTCCCCCAACCAGTAACCATTTGGAACGTCGGCACTGGCGATAAGCAGCTAAATTATTAACACGAACACCAAAAGCGGCGGTTCCTTCGAAAAAGGCATGAAAATGAACTCCGCGGCGGCTCCATCGATTGTTGAGTCATAAAGTATATCGCATGGCCAGATAAAAAGCTTTTGCTTGAACACCTGAGCGGCGCATTTCCCGTGAAACTGTTGAAGAATTCAATTTGGAAAAGTCTCGTCCGGCCCACGAAAACTTAATTTGTCTGCAATTGAGTTGTGTGCATGATTCGGCCTTCCAGCCAGGGGCTCCACTGTACTCCAGTACGGAGTGTATTCCAGATAGTCCACATCCACATCCAATTAAACGATCATGCATCACAGCCATGGACACTAAGCCGCTTGGACTTATTCCCTCCTCAAGTTCGCGGCGATGATGAATTGGGTTTGTCAAAAGCCGCGTGTCAGAATATTTCGCTACCGTTGCCACATGCGGCGGCTGAGGGGGGATTCGAGGGAATCCAGGGGACGGGGACGGGGACACCCACGCCAAGTGCTGCGCGTAAGCCCAATAAAATTATAAGCTGGATTAGTGTCATCCGGGACAAACAATGACAGCTTCGGGCGAACTGAGAATGCACAGCTCCAAAATGTTTGCGACTTTAGGCCTTTTAGAAACTAACACTTTAGAAATTCAAACCTCTTGTATAGCTAGTTTATTTCTCCTCTAGTTAAGATATTATATACATTTATTAAGCACGATTAAGGTAATATTTTCTTTAGTGGAGTGTAGAAAGTAGGCAGGGTTTGAATATTTTTGAAGGCGCAGGACATGCTGATACAGAGTGTTCCAGGGAAGACAGCAGCTACTGTGACTGATTGATTTGTTGGTGGCCAAGGTTATGACGGGAGCGCTGCTCCGATTGACTTTGGACCCCCCAACGGAAGGCGAAAGGCAAAAGGCAAGGTCGCCGAGCAGCGTCGTAAACCTTGCCAGGATCTCGAGCTCAAGGATGCCTGCCTACTGTTAGTCCTTGGCAGTGCAACGGTGCGCGTGGCACGCGTGGCAGAGAATCGGAGACAGAAGCAGGTCCGAAGGTCACAGGTCGTGTGTCCTTTGTGTAATCGGCCATTGTGAGTGAGTTGGCAACGCGTGGCAGCTAAATGGGCCATACGATCCGCTGGCAATTACCCATCTCGCCGGGTTAATTGCGCTGACAGCCTTCGGAGCAGCCTTGGCCTGCACACTTTCTTTGGCCCAAACGATCCAATCAACGACTTTTCCAGCCCGGCACTCGCAAATTCCTCGGCTCCAGCAGCGCTGCCATGTTTCGCCAGCCAGATTACATCGAGAGCGGGACTTGGACTTCATTAACGGTGATTTGTAATGGGAGTTCCCAGAGTTTCATGGCCCGCCATCGATAAAAATCGCATTAAGTGCAATAAATGCGTTGGCCATTTTCATGCCTGCATTATTCATTTGCGACGGCGCGATGTGCGGTGTGGGCCATAGATCTTGCATTATACTGCCTCATCTGTATCTGTATCTGTCATAAGAGTATCTTACAAATTGGTTGCCGCAATTATCGCCAGTGCGCCCGATAACGGATCCCATCCCCGCGATCTGCAATCGATGGGGCACTCGGGCACTCGCCATGGGACGGATGAGCCCGGTTAATTGCTTCTCGGATCCATCCGAGGAGCAGCCACAGTCACAGCCACAACCACTGCCACATGGATCCACAGCCATAAGGTGGCGATAGTGAGAGAACATCGCCGCAATTATCCAGATACATTTGGCTTAATTGCGGAACAACCATGGAGCGTGTGAAGCAGTTGCGATTTGATTGCTTTCGAGCAATGGGAGTGGACATTGGATCTGCAGAATGGCGATCTCAAATTGTGCTCCACAATAATTATATTTGCGCATGCAAGTGGCACCCAAAAGAAATTGAAAAAAGGAAACTACTCTGAAAGCCTTTAAAAATGCTAATATATGTACTTATCGAATATCCATGTTTTCTACTCAGTGGTGCACTGCCGAGTTGACCGAATGCCGCTTCTGACTAATAAATTCGTAACAAATCAATGACCCCGCCCAAGCCAGAGTCCTCAGATGAAGACAGGACAGCAACTAACAATACTAACAACATCCATGGGCAGTACAAGAATTTCTACTTTAGCACCACGGACTTGGCAGTCCGAGTTGAGATGCAGCTGCATCTGCAGATGGAGGCATTCTTCACGCATCTCAAAATATGCCACAGAAGCCGGAGAGGAGCGGAGGGGGGGTATGGGGAGAGGGGGGGTTCCTGGGGACCGAGTCCATCGGCGAGTCGAAAATATTAACCAAAAGCGTATGCCAAAAGCATCCTGCCCCTTCTGCCCAGTTCGCCGATGTCGCGGCTGCTCGACGTTCCCACCAGTTCAACTCTAATTGTGACTTTATTTGCGCATTTATTGCGGCCCAGCACACACAGATACACACTCGCACTCACACTCGCGCAGCGCCCTTTGCAGCAGTTTAAAGCATCCAGCATCCAAGCATCCAAGCATCGCAGCAACCGAGCATCCTTAGCGCTGCGTCCACTTGGGTGGTCTCGAACAACTCGCGGCGCATCTTCAAAGCCCCGTCTCGAACCTGAACATGCACCGAACCTCAAGCTCGGGCTGAAGCTCAGGCTCCGGCTGAACCTGAACCTGAAACTAAAACTGAACCTGAACCTGAAACCGAGGCGGGGGAACCAGAATGGGATTGAGAACGAGACGGGGGCAGCGATGCCCGGCACACAGAGAGAAAATGCCTGCTAATTCGGATAACAAAATGTGACTGATCATGTTGGTAGTTTACTTTACTTTACTTTATTTGTTGATGCCATGGATTTAAATGCCATACAAACAACTTTGTACGTAAGATGTACAATCAAATAAAGAATGATTATATCCATGGATATATATTCCCATATTAAATCCCTCACAATATTTAGCACTTAACTCCAACTGTTAGCAACTGTTTGATACCTATTTAATATACGTTTTCATTCTCCTTTTCCAGTGCTGCTGTTGCCAGTTTGAATGCTGCGGCTGTGGGGCATGCAACCGCAACTGAAAAGCTGAGACTTCGAGGCAGCAGCAGCAGCCAAAGCGATTCTGCACCCAAACTGAATTCTAAATGATCGTTGAAAATTCTGCGGAACAGTGTTTCGTTGGAATTTGCAAATGAGTTGTGTTCGTTCGCCGAGGATCGAGCAGCAGAACAACCACAACCACCATCACCACCATCAAGAGCACCACCAGCAACAGCACCACCGCCATTCGAATCGCCCACCCTCTCAATTCGCGGGGCTGCCTTTGGATGCAGTGCAAATAATAAATTCTCAGAGACATTCGGGAGACGTTGTAATCCCCCAGAGCCAAAAAGACCAGACTCCCTGACTCTGACTGGGACTCTGAATCTGACTTGGACTCTGAGTCTGAGTCTGTGGATCCATGACCCATTTCGCGATCTTTCCTTCTTTGCTAGGCGGCTTGTTCGAGTTTATTGAAATTAATCACCCTGCCGCTGGGTTCGAGGGTCCGCAGAAATAGATTTCCCCCTTTGATTGATGGGCTCTGATTCCTGTTCGATTTTCAACATAAATCAATTTCGCGAATTTGCAACTTGGCGAGTTTGCAACTTTCGCTGACTAAAGAGCTGGGCCAAAACTAATTAGGAGCGTGGTAGGGAAAATGGAGTCGAGTGGAGAGAAGCCCAAAGGCTAAAGCGTGTGGCACGCTCGATTTCGACTGCCGATTTGGGCTCCAAATTAATGGCCTTGTCGCCTCGACTTTCATTTCGTTCGACAGCTGCTTAGTTTTACACAGAAAACATTTTCTTAACTGGGTATTAAAATATCTAGGCACACGCGTTCAGCAGCTAAGAATCATCTGATTCCAATGTACATAGTAACCCCAAATGGAGTTCCGGAATCCCACTAATTGCATTTTTATGTGTACAGCTTGCTTCTCATACAAACACCGATCGATTTCCTCAAATGGCACTTATCACACTCGCCTGCGAAACGTGGCTGCCTAATAATAGTACCCGTACTAGATCCAACACTTAAGAGCCATCAAAGGTGATGCCACAATTGGATATTAATGCAAATTGTGAACAGCTCGGATTAGATCAACAGCTCGAAAGGTGCGATTTGCGTAGATCGGATGGGGAGCCTCCCTATAAATAAGCCACCTAAACACCTGAATGGAACTTTGTATCCCCCTCTCCACTGACATAACTCACTCGGAAGCCGTGTGGCATATTTCAACTCTCCTATTCTCTGTGGGCATGGCTGATTTCCAGCTACTCCGTGACGGCACGTAGAGTCAGTAGTCAGTGGAGAAGTCGGAAGATGCACAGAGATTAATATGCATTAGGAGGTGGAAAAGTGAACTCTTTTCAATGGCAGAATGGGTAAAATACCTTACGATCAGAGGAAGGTGTTTATCAGATAGCGATCAGGCAACTTTGTTAGTTGTAATTGCTGCTTAGTGTCTTGAATGCTTTAATTGTTATTAATTATAGATGTGTTCAAGATAGAAACATGCTTTTATTTCAAAAGCATAATCAAATTGCACGCTCGTTTAATGTTTCTGTTGCACGTCAAGCCACAAATAATACTAAATTATAGCTATGAGCAGAATTTGCTATTTAACTATTTGCTAACAATTAATGGAATAGCACAAATCAGTGACTAACAAGACTGCATAAATCAATTGAGACTCGTTTGCATTATTCCACAATTAATTTTCCACTCCTCAGCTGAGATTCTTCAATTGGCCACATCGAATACATACACACCTGTGCATATTCTTTCAGCACTAGGCGCCACTGCAAATAAGCGAGTAACAGCAATAATAAACAAACAATTACAAAATGGGGGCACAGCAAACAAAACTGACATTTTACACCTTTTCATTATCGCTGGCAAACTGGAAAACTGGCAAACAGGCGAACTGGCAAACAAATCAAGAACAACAATGAAGAAGAACAAACAACAGAGGGGCGAGAACAATGCGAGAATCGGAGAAACGGGGGAAAAGGTGGAAGAAGGGGGCAAGTCAGTGCAAATAAGTGGGTGCAATGTATTATTTGTTTTATCGCTCAAATTGCCGGAGAACAGACGACCGACGACCAACGAGCGGCTAAAAAGCGCTAAGTGTTCGGAGTCTTTTCCACCTGGTTTTCCCCCATTTTCCCCACCCTGCCACTTGAATGGGGATCCACTGCTCTGCACTGAGGGATTGTCAGATTGAGATGGCAATTTCAGTGCTCAGCGTTCCGCAAAGGTTTGGATGTATCTTGCGAGGTTTGGAGCTTCCAAAAAATGGGGGGGTGGGCAAATGTAGTGCCTTGTAGCTCGGCGGCTTTAATCATGATCCCATTTGGATTGCACGTGGGGAAATGAAAACGTTGCACATAATTTATGGTCTGCGCATGCGTGGCCCTCGCTGTGGAATTAAAAATTCCCTCCAAAGGGGGGAATTATCAGGCCATTTTGGGTGGGAAACAGGGGGGGTGGGGACTGATGGCGGAGCGGGTCAGCGAGGCAGAACAAAGCTAATATTAAACCAGAGGTGGCATAAATTAAACGTTCATAGCACGTATCATTTAACAGGAAATTGCGCATTCCGCTGCCGCTCTACCGCTGCCGAGAACCCCCCTCCCCCTCGCATACCCCTTGGTTTTGGTACCGCTCTTGATCGAATGGCCATCATTAAGTCATAATTGCGACTGTGGCGGCATTTGTATCTGTCAGATACATTTCGAAGTTGGGGAAACTCGAAATTCGAAACTTCGAAAACCAGATTCTTGCGACAGACAAAGACGGCAAGCTTTTGCGGCAGGAAGAGAGAAGGGTAGAGCCGCCAGAAAGAGAGAGGGAGAGCGTGTGCCGGGGCGCAACGAAAGCGGTTAAGAGAAAGAGGAGTTTGGAGGAAGGCTTTGGTTCCACTTCGGTTCCAGTTGAGGCCAATTAAGCGATCTGGCCATGGCCAAAGCTCACCACCACCACCACTACCACCCTCCCCCGGAAAGCGAGTCGAAAAGAAAAAACCATCTTGCATCTTGCATCTTCCATCTCGCATCTCCAATTTCCGTTGTGCCTGGTGGGCAACAGACGGCCAACAAATTGCGCACAACTTCATCATAATCAACGCTCGGACAGCTGCAACACCGCTTGCAACTTGCAACGTGCAACAACAATGGCCTGCGATCCCGATCCCGATGCCGATGCCGATGCCGATGCCGTTGCCGATCCCCAGACACTGGCGAGTGGCGAAAAACTAAGGTTAAACGCTGGTTAAATTATTTTACGTGCCTCTCAAGACGGCAAACTGGGAAACTTCGAAACAGGGAAACTGCGGACTGGCATCGAACTCCAAGTGCAGATCCCAACTGCGACTCCATCGCATCCCATAACTCAGAGATCGGCGTGGGGCGTGACGGGGGGGGCGGTGGAAAATGATGTGAAAATTGTGCCATAACTTTTGGTTGCTGCTGCCGCTGCGAGCAGCCGCTGTCTCCTTGGTGTTGCATGTGGCATGTTGCTTGTTTGTTGCCGTTGTTGCTCAATCCCCAATCCTCTCGTGCTTTGGCCCGGCTTTTGTTTTTGTTTCTGTTTCTGCCTCGCTATTTGTTTTGGCCAATCGAAGCCACAAATCATAAATTGCATTTCACGATATTGATTGACCAAAACGCCGTTGTCGGTGTGGGCGTGTTTGAGGCGTTTGTTTGGCCCAAACCCCTGTTCACTGGCTCACCAACTCACTGGCATTTCCCTGGCCAGTTTTCGATGGCTTTTCGCTCTGGGCCCTGGTTGTTTGCTTTGGCAGGAAATTATTATTATTATTATTTGTTTGAGATTAAATATCACTGAATTATGGGGTTGTCCGCCGAGTTTCCTCGCATTCGATTGCTTTTTGTTTGCACAATTCACACTCGAAAGGTCGAATGCAGTGAGTGTGGGAAGGCACAAATTAATTGCACAAGTTATCTGATCATATACATCTTTTGTGCTCCGTATCTTCTTGAGTTCTAGCTTATGTTTTAGAATAGATATATATTGAAATAGTTAGACAAATAATACATAATATCTATAATATTGATGTGTATGTTTATATATGCCCATTTCTTTTCTATTCCACCAAACTAATTATACTCCCTTGAAATCCTGCTAATCCTCTTCAATCCTTGTGCATTTAAGACCCAAATGAACTCTTTTTTTGGGGTTCCTCCGGTTTCCAAATTTTAGCAACTGAGTCACGTACAAACTGCAGGCCGAAAAAGGAGCGCGACATGAATCAGTTAACCAGCTGCCGGACTTATAGCTATGACGGCAACCACAATAGCCAAGTGCCGGCTTATGAAGACATAAATTTGCAAATTGAAGAGCCAAACCTAATGAACATCATCCGCGAGATGATGTCTCGGTGATGGCGACCTGGAACCTGATCCAACTTAGCTTCAGAATCCATTTCCACGAGGGCATTTTAATCATGGCAGTGGAGAGGGGAGGGGGAGAGGGGTGTCGCTGGCGGGGGGAAAACAAGACCTGCAATTAAACCATTAAATTAATGAGCTAGCCGGCCGAGAGAAGCTGAAACGACAAGTGCAGGAGTGGCAGCCAGTCGAGAGTTAAATGAAAAGCGCGTATGCAGTCGGCCACGCCCACTTTTCGCTGCCACCCATTTAATTGCAAAGCAGGCAAGAAGCGAAGAGTGCACCGAAAACAAAAAGGCGTCACAAGTGGATTGTATGTGCTGAAAATTAAAGTAATAAAAATAGCAGCAAGTATTTGTATATTCATGCTGAAGGACTCGTTCCACTTGCAGCCAACTTTCCTAAGCACAATATCCTGTAATCAGTTAACAACAAGCTTTTTTCTCCGTGTAAGAAGGGGGTGACGTGGAAAAGCGAGGGGGACGAAGGCGACAAGGAAATTGCATATGGGCAAGAACAAAATCGCCTGGCAATTAACCACTTTGATGGTGGCTGCCATGGTGTCCATGTCCGCGTCTGTCCAGCTCCGGAGTCCGGACTCCATGGTGGTTCAGTGGTTAGGTGGCCCGGGGGATCAGGGGATCAGGGGATCGGTGGCTGGCTCTCGGCCATGGCGGTAAGTGGCACTTGTTGTGCCCACGTTGTGTGGCTCTCGTTGCTGCGGCTACATTTTTATTATTAAATTGAATTGGGTGCTTAAATAAATTATTTAATAAGCACGTGATCTACGAGTCTCCTTTTAACCGCTTAAGCAATTTCAGCCATCGCAGCAGTCGACTTGTTTTATTTTCCATATTTTATTCCAGGGCCAAGGGCCAATTGCTGGCTCCGCCCCACCAAGTGGTGTGTTTTGCTGCTTTTGGTGGTTCAACTGGCTTAGTGGCCCAGTGGTTCAGCGGCTGAGTGAGTGAGTCCTCATCTGGCAGCATTATTAAATCATTGCAATTTGGCCAGTTCTGAGTTCAGCGTTTCTTGTGGCCTTTGGTAATAACAACGCGAGTCGAGCCGCCATAGCTGTTACATGGCCCAGAGTGCTGGCCAGCGCTCATATATAATTCTCCACTTTATGGCTGAATTGCGAGTTGCAAGCGGCGACTCCTCCTTCCCACACTCAAAGAAATCGGCTTGATTGCAATAATAGTCTTAAGAAATATCATTTGTACTTTTCTTAGTTGATTTCATCTTCATTAGGTAAGTATATATGTTTTTTCAGTATTTTTGGGAATTATTTATCATTCTTTTCATTAATTTTTCCTTTCGGTGTATTGGGCAATCTTTCACTTGATCGAACGATCATTTTGCGCGTACTTTTAGTGCAATTTTTCTCAGGTGGTGTGCGTGTGTGTGTGAGTGTGTATGTGCCCCACTCAATCACGCCTTGAAAAGCACTGCCCCGTCTTGGCCCACTCCCCTCCCCCCTGCCACGCCCCCTGCCTCTGCGCCTTTTACAGCTTTGGCATGCTGCTTTGTAATAACCATAATGGCGCGCAGCGCACGATTTATGTTTTAATTTTGCATTAACTGGGCATCCGCGCAAGAAGAAGACGCTGCAGAACATGGCGGAGTATCGGAAGAATCGGAGGAATCGAGGGAATCGGAGGAATCGGAGGAATCGGGCTGGAAGAAGAGCAAGAAGATGAGCGGTCCATGCGTCTTAAGCTCAGTTTGATTGCCGCTGATAGCCGTGCAATTGCTGTTGTTGTCGGGCTCCGAAATGGAAATTATGCTTGCAGGCGCTTAAAATCGATTAAGTGATCCCCATCGATGGTTTTCATGGCAGCAGCATTGGCATCATCAGCAGCAGCAGCAAAAGCAGCCAAACAGCTGCCCCTTTGGGCCCTCGGGCTGAGTTTAAAGCCACATCCACTTGGTCGAGAGTGGAGACGCGTCAAGATGATGGCTGGGATTGGATGGGAGTTGAGTGACTCCTGGCACATGTAAGCGATGCATCTTCGACTAATTGCTATATCTTGTGCTTACCTTTCACATCAATTAGTATAGAGTTATAGAGTAGTATGGTTGCGATTCTCATTCAAATATTAAGTAATGCATGTATCTGAAGTACTGCCATTTGCCCTATCTAAAAATGTATCTTGGCCCAAACAAACACATGCTTCTATTCCGATTCCGAATGCCACTTCCCAGCCAACTATCAAATTAAGCAGAAATTCGACTTCGATTAACCATATAAGCAGGAACCACCATTTGGGCACAACTCAGAGCCCCCACATTCCGCGGAGCCTTCGAAAGTTTCACTTAGGCGCCTTCTAACCTTTAGAGAAAAACCCAAAACCAAACAGCAATGCCAATACCAAAAAGCGAACTAAGCCAAATCGCATCGAATTGAATCGAGAGCTGACATAAGAATGCTGCAGTCGCGGAGCACAATTTACCATCTACTTAATATAGGCGCGACATTCTGTGAACCAAATGCAGCTGCCAATTGCAGTTGCTGCCGTTGCGACTGTTGCTGCTGCAACATTTACTGCGGCTGAAGCTGCTGCAAATTGTCAGCGTGCAACAATCTACACCATTAAACAAACGATGCGAATGGGAAATGCTGGCAAGTTGCCTTATATAGACAGGGCTCGAAGTTGGCAATCTAATTAGTGTTAAGTTTGCGGTGGCTGTGGATTTGGCTTTTTAATTAAAGCCAGTCAGGCAATTAGAGTAACTGAGATGCTGCCACTGCTGCTTTGGCAAAACAAAAAAGAGCCAAATCGTGAGAGTTTTTGTGGCTCGTACTAAACATTTGGCAAACCGCAATTGCCAGCGCCGCATGTCGCAAACCGCAGAGAATTTAATTTGGCACAGAGCAACGGCTATGCGACAATGCGGCTATGCGGCTAGGCGGCTATCAGGATCAGGACACCTTTCTTTGGCTGCGGAGAAACAAAAAATTAGTTAAGCAGGCGGGCCGAGGAACACATGGCCAGCAGGACGCAGCAGGACATCGGAGGACCAACAATGCGCAGGGCAGTTGACTTCTTGTTGGCGCAACAATGATTAGTTTCGGTCAAAGTCAAAGGAGTTTACTTCTCGACTCGCATCGAGATGAGTGTGTGTGTGTGTGTGTGGGCCAGGTTTACAAACAGGAGTTGCCTTTCGGCCCTGCCTTTCCATGCGGCCTGCCTGCGGTCGATTTCGCTGTCAAAACAAGACGATTTATGCCTTTGTATTGAGAGCAATCGGGATAACAAGGTATTTGCCGCCGCCCTCGAAAGGTGCACACACACATACACACACACACACACACTGAGATCTAGGGACAGGCAGGATCCCAGCTAGGATCGGGATTCGGGAGGGGGAGGGGGAGGAGTAATGCTGATGTTGATGTATGTTCGATCGACGGATCGTGCATTAGATGCCATCGCCTGGTGGCCGCTTTTAATGACTACAGCAATTAATCTCGTAGCCGCTGCCGCCTCCGCTGCAGCACAGCGTACACAGAGAAAATAATCTACTAGTTATAGTTCCTCTATTAAAGAGGTAAATAAATTACTACAAACAAACTCTTCTTCACATGCTTTGCCAAATAAGTTATTACATAGATTGCGTTTCAATAAACTAGCTAGAAAACATTTAACTTCAAATCTGAAATAATACCAACAACTTTTTTTTATGGAAATAATCATTGAAAGCAGTAGAAGTATAGTATAGAATAGAAGTGTTATACTAGATTTAATCTTTTAGCTTTTTTTGAAATAATAGTTCTAACTTCCGTATTCAATGTACTTAGTTTGGAAAGGTTTTTAGTTATTATAACATAGCAAATCAGCGGCTGTTTTTCTCTCAGTGCAAACGCATACGTGTTGCCATATGGACAGCAAAATTAATGCAACAATCCGCTCTTATCGGGCCAAAGAGCCGAGAACCCGGCTTGTACTTAAGTGGCATACATTGTAAATCTCTTTAAATGAGCATTTAAGCAAAGCGCAGACACCGATCTCGATACCAGTACGAATCCCTATCCGTATGGGATTCCGAGTGGGAATTCGAATACGAATACGAATACGAAAACAAACTCCTGCAGTTTATGTGCGGCTGTAATTCAATGCTCAATGCGTTGATAGCATCGCCCAGAAAGTCGAAGTCGCTGCAAAATACAGACTCTCTCTCTGCTGAACCCTTCGCCACCGGATGGTCCATGGACCCAGAAGCCGGATCGCATTGTCACTGGTAGCTGGCGGTTCAGAGTCCCGGGATGCGGGATGATATGGCCATGCGAGGTGGAAGTGGAACGATCGGCGGCGATCGGAGACGATCAGCCTTCGCCTGCCGTTGGGTGTCCTCAATATGGACATACCCTGAGATTTATGGAGATGCCTAGCAGTCACTTGATACCTATAACTAACTTTGAAAATAGGTAAATAGTTACATTTTCTATGCCAAAAGGTTTCGTTCAATATACTACTGAATATTTTGGTGACCATATATAAATGCAATCCTAGTTTATAATATCAATATCAATTTATTATGTAAATATTTGGATAATATATGAATTATAACTAACTATCTATAATATAATGTTTGTATATGCAGCATTTTTGAGTATTTCCAAGTACATAAATGAATCAACTCTTTTTCGAATTTATTTGCATTTAAGGGTATTCCCCATTCCTGGTCCCAATCCCCGATTTTCGCCACCTCGTTCTGCAGTCGTCCGTTTGGGGATATTTATTGTATTGTTGCATTTGTTTGCTGCTACTTTGGCTGCTGTTGACGTGGCCATTGCTGCCGCAGTTGTTGCCTGTGCCGTTGCCGTTGCAGTTGTTGTGTGCTGTGTTGTGTTGCGACTGCCTCAGTTGTTTGTTGCTGCTGATTGTCGTTGTCGTTGTCGTCGATGTTCCTCGCGATCGCCTTTCAACGCGCGATGGAGATCGATTAATGATCGCAGGAGTCGCGAAGGGGAGAGGAACTTGTTGTTGTGCTGCTGCTGATGATGTCGCCGTGACACTTTCACCGGCTCCTCGAGAAAATCGAAAAATCGTAAAATTGAAAAATGATGAACTGAGGTTGGGGGAATGGGATGGGAAACCCTCGATGGTCGTCAGGTCACCCACTGACTCGGCAATTACAAGCCATATATCACCAAAACAGGACACTGCTACACAGGACACATGTGCTGGGTGCAATGTGCTGCAAGATCAGAGCAGCGCCGACAGAAACCGGAGCCTGCACTTGTTGCCGGGGATGCCGGACCACCCAGACTAGAGCTCGGTAATCACCCACAAAACTGGGCATTATGTCGGTCAGTTAACAACATAAAAAGTCAATAAAAATCCTTTTGACATTTCTTGTCCTTCCTCAGCCGTTTGACCAAATGCCGACATAATTGTTGTGACATCCAGACGCACACAAACACACACACAAACAATGGGGGTGGGGGTAAAAAGGACCCTGGCCCAAGGAGATTATATATAGTAAATGGCCTGACAATGGCCGAAATTAATGGGCACAGGACCTCGATGCGGTAAGCGGCCAATGAGGCAAGAAGAATCGGACGAAAGATTCCGCTGGGGGAGAAAGTGTTTTGTGTGCCCTGTCGGCACCGATGAATTGCATCAAACGAGTCGCAGATACAAAAATACAGATACAAAGACACCCCTCACAGATACATAGCTATCCCAGGGCCAAAGCGTTAAGTCATCGAAGGTCGATCAATCGCTCCATCCGCCAGGAAGTCTTGCTGCGCCGCACAAAATATTTTGACACTAAGCGCGGCAATTCCCTCCATTTGTCTCCGCTTACATGGCCCGACTTCTTAAGCCTGTTATGGCCTCCGCGCCCACTAAGCCTCTTATGACCACCGGATTCGAGCTCGGACTGGACTGGAAGCGGACTGGGACCGGACAGGCAGCCAACTATCCGTGGATCTACCGGAACTATTTCGAAGCCCCATTACTGCTAATGGCATTGGCGGCCCAAAGTCATTGTAATTTGCGTGATGTATTGGCGAAACTTTGTATGCGGCTCGTGTGTAATGTCCAGTCATAAATATCGAAATGAGTTTTCAGCACATCGAATGGTAATGGGTGGGGCATCTGGGAATGAGCAAGGAAATGGTTACGGAACACGCAGTTAATGGGGGACTTTTACTGCGAAAATCAAGCGGTTCTATTCGTTTTTAAGAACGATGATTGAGTGGTTCTATAAGCGAAGGCACACTAGTTAATTTAAGAAGTCTCTGAAAACTGTAAAAGTTAATGCAAAACCACATAACGCAGCACAATTTAAAGTAACTGATAACTCTATTTGAAAAAAAGAGGGATAACGAGACTAGTAAATGCTTGATAGAATAAAACATTCAATAATAATATTGAAGCCAGCATATAAATTCATCTCTTGGAGCTAAGATAGCTTACTTCCTCTCTAGTTTGTGCCAAAATATAAAATTCGCTGGAAGTTAATCGTTAACCCTTGTTTCCTGCTCCCAGCTTTTGAAACCGAAATAAGCTATCTGCAGCTGAGCCCATGAAATATAAGCAAACAGGCTGCGATCTTTCGGAGGCTGTGTGTCTTTTGGGTTGGGCACATGTGGATTGAGGACTGGGGACTGAGGATTGGGGACTCGAGGCCTTCGAGATCGGAGAGACATTTTGTGGAATATTTCAGTATTTCTGGGGACTGACATCGGTTGTTGTCCGTTGTTATTGTTGTTTCTGGTCGTCGGATGTCGGACGTTGGACACTGGACGTTGGACACTGGACGATGGACACTGGACGGTGGACAGTGGACGTTGGTCGCCGGTCGTCTGTCCAAATCGAACAGAGACAGCGACGAGATAATTTTGCAATGCTTATGGCCGCCAATTTGCGGAAGATCGCCGTACAAGGAGCCCAAAGCATCCCGAATGCGAATGAGAATGTGTGCGTTGATTGGTTCATAAGAAAAGGAGCTGAGCAGAGCAGGGCACACACAAAAAAAAACATACAGAAATCATTTAAGAAGCAGGCAAACGGCGATCGTGCTTAAGTATCCCAAAAAACAAAGAGGGGGAAAAGGCGAAATGAAAAGAGGCAGCTGGAGAGGCAGGAAGACCGGAGGACGAGCATGAGGCTACCACGAAGTGCAGCCATGCCAGCGATAGCTACAACTATATAAGAGGCACCCAGCTCCAGACCCAAACCCATACCCAGACCCAGACCCAAATACAGACCCGACAGGCAGGATCAATATACAACAACGTCGTTTCGGGCTTGTACATAATTTTGCATTTTTATAAGGCAGCAGAACCCTTCTCCATCCCCATCTCCATCTCCTGCTCCAGTTCCTGCTCCTTCTCCAAAACAAAATGTCGGTTACGGACCAGGGCCATTTAGAGACTGCTGCCTGGGAGACGAGAAAATTAAGCAGAGTTTTGTAGCCCTTTTTCAGTCTTTTTCTGGGCGGCCTGTGCGTGTATGCCCTGGTAATTATTATATACACCATGATGAAGACGAAGATCGGTTCGGTTCGGTTCAGTCTCTGGATCTGGATGGCGTATGGGTATGGGTATGAGTATCTGGGTATCTGGGTATCTGAGTATCCGGGCAGAGCAGAACTCTGGCCTCTTCTCGCTGTCATGTCCATGCGCTGGGGCTGTCAACAGCCTGCGGGATAAAATGATCAACATTGATCGCATAATGATCAGCAGCAACGGCAGCCACAACATTTTAAATGGCTTTTGCCACACAGTAAACAAAGTCCCTGCACTTAAAGCTTTACATTGTAAGTTGAAAGTTCACAATGTTGTATATATTATATGTATATATGCTTAGTTTGGCTTTCGTAGTTTAATAACTCACATTCACATTGAGCCACTACGAAAGTTTAACTCTGGTTGAGTTGTTTACCCTCCCAATTGATTGGTTGAAGCCTACACAAGTTTTCTTGCCGTGCAGCCCAGTTTCTTAGCCCGGTTCACTGGAGTTCGCTTTCGGCCAGATTGGTTTGGCTCGCTGCGTAGATCGCTGATTAAGTGCGTGTCTTTCAGCCGGGCTAAGTAAGCTATTATGCGTGTTTCAAGTTCGGCTCTTTGCCGCCCTTTGCTATGAATGCGATTCCGATTCCGATCGACCCGCATAATTTAGTTAATTATATTTAATTGAATCTTAAAGCTACTGGTTGGAGTGGCTACCCGTTCGAAGGTCCTTCTGATTCCCGATTCCCGATTCCCAGCTATTTCCTCAGTACGTGCCCCGCTGACAATTTTGCGCCTTTCAGCCGCCACTCGAGTCGAGTCCTGACGAATCTCGATCTCATTTCCCCCTTTTCCCTTTTGTTTTCGAGGCCACGCCATTATCGGGACAGACAAAAGTCAAAGGGAGATGGGAGTTGGGAACCCTATCTGTTACACAACACGAGAAGCCAGGAGGCGCAGGACTTTCCCAGGACGCGTGACATAAATCACGGCCGGAAAGCCGAGCACAGGCCACAAAGGGATTTGTTGCGCAAATCCTTTGAGAATTGATTTGTGCACGCTAATAAGCCCGAACAGAAAACTAAATTATGTTCCGGGAACCACCCAGAAATATCCTGCTTCCTGTTTTCTGAGCCATTGTCCCCTGTACGCTTGTGGATTTCTCAGCCAAATGACATAATCATAATCATGGACAGCCCGCCAGCCTGTCTATCTGCCTGTCTGCGTATGAATTTCAATTTCAACCCCTCGCTGAACTAAGGGTGGCAATTAGAAACTGTGTTTGCTTTGCCCGCCGCCAAAATGGCGTCGCATCGTTATGGCTATGGTTGCGGTTCTGGTCACGGTTCCGGTTTTTGATTTGGATTCGGAACCACCAAACATGGCTCTACACCATATACACACACAATATACACCATATTACCCCCATCTCGCAGTTCTGGGAATTGAAAGCCGTGCGGGCGATAAATACGCGCTGGCTGTGGGCTGAGTGGCCATGACGGACGCGACTCGAGTGGGTGAGAAAGGATTCCGGGTGCTTCACATTTAATGGATTTACCCTCGAGCACTGCGAACACAACAAACATAATTAAGCAGATTTGGATCATCCTCTTACGATGCTCTTACAAGCCAAAATCAACCCTTGTGCACTGCAACATGGCTGATATTCTGTACATTTTCAAATAACTATTAGATTTAATATGATTCATATTTAGAACTATACAACTTTTCATGAATAGCTTAAGTTTGCAGTCATAGCTACATTTTAGTTAACCTGTAGACTTACTAACCACTGAGGACACTCCCGTTTCCTGTGCCTCCCTCCCAGAATCACCAATGGCAAATGGCTGAATCACAGGCACAAATCGGGCAAGTCGCCTCATTTGAAGCCGCCGCTCCCACTTGGAACTCGGCATTCCTGGAGGCCTCTCCCGCTTCCCACAGCAGACTCATGGACTCTGGGACCCCCGCCAGGAAGCCGCTTTGTGACCTCCATCCTCCTGCTTCTCCAGATCCAACTCCAACTCCAACTCCTGCGACTGCAACTGTCGGCAGGCATTAATGTCCAATAAATTGTTTTTGTCAAATGTCGCGCACCCCGTTGATTTTAATGTGGCTTAAATAGGATAATAAAACTAACCGCAAGAAGTGAGGAGCACGGAGAACGGGGGAAAGTGAGCGACTCAAACATGGCCAACACAATTTATGGCCGAGCTGTATATAAAATAGTGCGTTTTATATGCCTACATACTCATTCGTATTTGTATTCGGATGGGTATTCGTATGGGTATTCGTATGGGTATGGGTATTCGTAGATGGTATGGCATCTGGCTGGAAGCGGAACCCGAAGACACTCAATCGCACAGGTGAAGAGGGGGCTTATGGCTAACAGGTGCTTATCGCCCTGCATCGTGACATTTTATTGGAGGCCCAGAAAGCGACGCGGAGCGGAGCGGCCAAGACGATGCTTATCAATGGCCCAATGGCAGCAGGGCCAGCAGCTGACGCAGAACTAATGGCCAAGATCGGGCATTGGGGGAGTGGATGTGGATGTGGATAGGGAAATGGAAATGAAGGTGCACATAAACTACCTTTTTATGACTGACAGGGCTGACAGTTCGTAAAACCCGAAAAAGAACAGGTACACAGAGAAAAGCTACAGCTAATTCAAATGTTTCAATTTGAAAGCTTAAACTGAAGTACAATTACCATGATATTGTGATACAAATACGTAATATCAATACTAAATATAATGCTACCTATGGTATGTAGTTAAAATAACACAACTTGACTTGAGCTTAACTTTTGTACTCCCAATTTTCGCCTGTGCATCCACCAACTCAGCTCTCCGTTTAGCTGGAAATTTACATGTTTCTGGCGTAAATTGTTATTTTAATTAATTTTCTCGGTCTCGGAATCCATCGCACGCGTTGCCGGCAGTCAAAACAGAGATCACCGGCCGCAGCTCCAGCGAAAACCGAATTAATTTGGCCAATTTGCTGGCCGTACCCATACTCATGCCCATACTGTATACCCAAATCAGGCGGCTGCCCGCTGAGCGCTGATCAATTAGCCATGGGTGTCGGCATGGGTGTCGGAGTACCGCTGTCCATATCCCACTTACAGGCCCGAGTTCAGAGGCGCCGCCTCCGCGATGGACCACCCAAAAGGCCCAAAAGGCCGAGATGCAGGGCCATCCAGGTTTGAAGGATGGGTTCTGCCAAAATACGGCCAAACTCCAGAAACCCCAGGGGAAAGCAAATAAATAAAAAATTAATTAAAGCATTTTAATGATGCGGCTAACAACCAGGCAGCTCTCGGCTCATCCTCGCCTCACATCAAGTCAGATCTCAAGGCGAGTCATCGTCATCTCTCCACTTAATGATTGCTTTTCGCACCTCTTCTCGCTCCGAGTCCAAATAAAACTGCGACTCCAAACGACGTTTATTAAGCAAATATTTTGACTCATGCAAATTGCTAAGCAGCTGGCCGAGTTGACCCCGGCATTTGGACGCGATTAGAGTGAAAAGGGTTGGGAACTGGCCGCGCGTGATAAGCGGACCACTTCACAGAAGTGATTATCTCCCTGGAAGTGGTTGAAAGGGCTGCACAGGGTTTTACGACTTTGGGGAACTACAATAAATGGGCCAGTTTCTCTGATTTTGAAATGCCCTTTAGAAACTTATGTGTGCTTTGACTTTCAAAATTATCACGACATCTGCAGCCATTACATTCTTTTCGGCGCATTTTTGAGCAATTTCGGTTTTGTTTACCCTTTAGCACATATTTTTCCCTTTTATATAGAAATTTTAAGTTTTCTAAGCTTAATTATTACTATATCAAAGCTAGCTAAAAAACTGCAAAACTCAACTAACCCAATTACAGCAAAACAAAGCTCTTAACCATTGATTTTCTGCAGCAGTGTTTTTTCCGGAACGCTTTGATTAAAACTTCATTCCCGTTGGGGCGTCTGTCTCAATCACTTGTCCGTCCGGCAATTGTCTGGCAAACGAGACTTCAATTGCCAGCAGTTGGTGAACTGCATTGCCCCCCTTTTCCCCCCTAGTTAGTTACCAGTTACCAGTAACCAGTTACGAGTTACAACAAATTACGCGATTTCGCCCGTCCTTCGGGACCTGTAATCCATATTGGCCCAGCAATCATTTAGCTGTCACAATTCTTGACATTTTAGTTTTTCATGACGGTGGGCAACACCCACAACACCCACATCACCCACACACACACAGCCCAAAAATATGGGTGGATGGAAGTTCCTTTGGCAGTGCATTACTCATGAAGGACGAGGTCCTGGCTCGGCTGTTATTGCTGTTATTGCTGTTGCCGGCAATATAATTTATACCTTCAGCCCATTATATGGTAAATTATATTTTTACCGAAATGATGAAAACATTTGAGTCACGCAATCGTTTCCCCTGTCGGGGCAACTGTTGGGGTTTTTGGCCTGTATTATATTTTGCGTAGAAAAACTCAATTTGCTAAATGAGTAGGAGCAGCAAAAACACGGCGGTTTGTAGCCCCTTTCTTCTGCCCCTTCGATTTCGGGATCTTTGTTGTACTTTTCGTACCAATTGTCACCCAACCGCAAGGGAAAAGTCGGTTGCTGCACCGAGAAAAATCTGTTAGTATTACAAAAAAACTTAGGTATTTTCTTAAATGCATTCTTGCCAATTAACTTTCAAGGGTGTTTAAAAGTATTTTCAATTGCTCTCAATCTATTTTGAGTAAGAACTTTAAACCACCTTTCCTATTCCTTAGTAAACAGCCTTTATATAAATATAGCATTAAGAAATGAGCTTACCTACCTTTTCCTAGCTTATTATTAAACCGCTTAATTAAATTTCATTGGCTTTTATATGGATAAATTATGTCTTAATAAAATAAAAAAACTGCTCTAGAAATTAATTTAGTCGAGATAGTTTTCTTTACCCAGATGACTTTTATATAATATTTTTCATTTAAATATTTTCAATTTTCAATATTCAGATTAGCAAAACTGAGTAGTATTTCTGCTGATCCCTTTATTTTCTCACTCCCTTGCCCTTCAATGACATCCTGTTATTTTCGGCAAGTGCTGCTGGTTTTCCTGTTTATTTTCTTGCGAGCGCACCGTTTTGCTTAATGGAATTTGTCTGGGCCAAAATTTGTCTGGACAAAAGCAGGAGGCCAACAAACACGCGTCCCGCTGCGCATCCTGTGCGAGCCCTGCACCTTTGTCTGCACTTTTTGGCAACAGGATGCGCATCGCATGCGACATTGTTTGTTTTTATTTCGCCAACCGCACAGAAGTCAAAAGCAGGCTGCTGCTCCTTTGTTGGCCCAATGCTCCTAGGGGCTACTGCCAAATGCGTTTGGGCCAAATTTCAGCTTGGCTGCTTAGCTGCTTTGTGCCCGTCATTCCACCTCCCCCTGCCCTTCTGCTGCTCAGTCTCGTTCATTATGTAATTGATTTTTATAGCCCAAAAAATGTCCTTTGCGGCCACAGATATCTTGGCCCAACCCCGCGAACGATCTGTGGACATCTGCCGCCCTGGGGATTTATTTAATTTGCTGACTGTGGCTGCCTGCCATTATCCTGATTTCGGTTTTATTGCCTCAGCTCCTGCTCCTGCTCCTGCTCCTGATTTGGTCCTGCTCCTGATTTCTGGCCATTGTCAGCTCGTGTTCTGCAGACTGTCATTTTATTGCTGTTGACTTTTCCTGCCTTGGGTTTCCCTCACATTGTCCAGCCTTGTTTGTCATACTCGTATGTATATACACTTTTCTATTGCCTTTCTTCTCGGTCTCCACAGAAAAAGTTAATTTGCTTTCTTACAAAAACTTTGTGCGCGTGCTGTTTGCTACGTTTTCCCCGGCTGCCATTTTCCCAATGTTCCCCTTGGTTATTGGCTCAGAGTTCTCTGCAGCTGTCGACCGTCATTAGGCCATCTTAGAATAGTTTCTATTAAAAGGAATATCAATGGGGATGATACTAGGCACATGCGCTAAAACTCAAGGAGAATATTGATATATTCGGATCATTTCTTTATAATAAAATAATATAGAATTCAAACCTCTGAAACTACTTGCTTTTCGATTCCCACAGTCCCTAGAGATCGAGGAAAGAAGCCGCCGCGGAAACACTCCATTCTAATGCCCAAAATAAAAGCGATTTATGACATTTTCAACACACACCAATCAAGTTTACGGCCCCTCATATATAGTACGAGTATAGTGTACCGATTTTGGTTGCGATCAAAGCCGGGCCGAAAGTCATCTGGCATACAGATATACATATGTATGCATACAACATACAGCTAAGCGCCATAAGATGAAAGATATATGACGCCCAATCAACCATTAACATGTTCACTAATTTTACGATCGGCCTTATAAACGTTGTTTCGTTTTAGCTGCTTGCTGCTCTTTTATTTTTGGCATTGATTGCCTTTGTTTTCTGCTCATTTAATAAAAACCGCGGTATACCAATTCCAATCCAAATCTGAATCCGAATCCGAATCCGAATCGAGGAGCGAAACGAAACGAAACCATAAAAAAGCGTATGGCCGGCGTATGGAGACGTGTATATTATAAAATTTTATGCGCAATTGGTAACAGTTAACAGCAAATTCTCGGGTATAAAATCAAAAGCTCATTTCAATACAAAGGCCTGGCCAAAAGCAGAACAACGAGCGGCCGAAAGAAACTTGTCAACAATATTTTATGAGCGCAACGTGATTTCTTCGAAGGAAAGAGCAACGAAATCGATTCGAAGCTCGAAGAGCTGCAGCAGCTGGGGATCCCAAAAAATAAAATGGTATGGGGATATGGATGGGGATGGGGTTATCTGGTATGGATGGAAAAGAGAGTGGGGAGGGGAGGGGGCACCACCAAATCGACGACAGCCATATTGAAATGGTGGTGCGCTGCGGATGCCCACGAAAAAATGGAGTTGCCCCGGGCAGGCAGCCGCATGGAAAAGCATAAACATAAAACATAAATAATAATACAATATCTTTTATGTGGCCTCAGTCGCAGCGATCGCCGTGTGTAAAGTATGCACATACATAAAATGTGTGTATATGGTTTTTTTTATAATTTATGATGTTTTTCCCAGCGATCGAAACGAACGAAAAGCGATCAAATTTGATCGCCGAACGCTTTGTAAATGATCGATTGATTGATTTGTTGTTGATATTGGGACAATAACAAATTAGAGGCAGACTGCCCCCGGTTCCCCTTCACAAAAGCGCCTCTTTCTGGCAATTAAGTGGAGGAACCCGAAGCCAAAATAAAAAGTAAAGGCGCCAGTCCACAGACGATCCCCTCGATCCCCCGAAAAACCCCTCTGGTACTACTGCACTCTTTAAATATGGCGACGGACCATATGCCTCTGCCAGGTCCTAACTTCGCTATAGAGACGTCTCTGAGTTGGCCAACTCGGCTGCTCCGTTGGCCAAAAACGAAATGTGAGCAGTCCATATAGAGGGCGAACAGGGGAAGGGGACTGAGGGGCAATCCCAAGGCAAAGCCGAGTTTATGAATATGCAAGCGGGTCTCGGATCGAACTTCTAAGCCAGATCGGACTTAAGGAGAAGCCACAAAAGGACTGGAGCAGCAGCTGGAACAATGGGACGATTAGGTGAAATTCAGTGCGCTTTCAGCTGGCCGAGAATACGACCTCGTAAATTCCAGCGAACTTCATAAACAGCCATATACGCATAAAGGCTGGGTGGTATTTTTGATAAGTGCTTAAAAGCATGCGTTTTATGAACTTTGCGGCTGCTGGCAGTAAAATCTTTAGATTAACCTTCTCGATTTGTCCCTGAGCACAAGGCCATGTTAACCTACAGAATAATTCAGGAAATTTAGACAATATTCTTTCAATCAAAATAGGTACATAACTAAATCTTTAAAGTAGTTCCCATTTAATTTTGTATTGTTTTACTCTTTGGTAATTCCACTGGCTGGTTCCACTGTACCGCTCCATTAGGCAAAGCGAAGCTGCTTAAGCCAGCTGCCAGTGGAACCGATAAAGTGGAGCTTTATAAATAAGGAATAATTTGCCGTCTGGTCGAGATAAACGCAATCGCATGCTCGCCTCTTATTCCAGCCTGGCATTCAGTTTGGCAAATGTGCGTTAGCGCCTCCATTTTTGGCCGTGACGCGAGTGCTTCCCCCCACAAATGATGCACTGCATCCTGGTCATCAGTAACAAATTACAGCATATGGAGCGACGAGCAGCGAACATCGAACAGCGAACATCGTCATGTGCGCACAATTGGAAAACACATTAGGGCCAAATCAAATCAAACAAAAAATTGAAATTGATAATGTGGTGGTCGGTGGTCGGTGGCTGCTGGTGGAGGGGGTGGAGGGGTGGAAAACTAAATCGATGTTCTCCTAATGCCCAGCGGGTCATAAATTTTCCCGAATGTTGCCCCCGTTGTTGATGATGCCGCCAGCAATGTTCGAGAGTGCACAGCAAGAAAAACTAGCTGATATGCTCGCATTTCAGAGTAACTATTTCCTACACTACTTGTGAATAAGTTTTACGAGTTAGTGAATAGATATGGAACCTTATAAACAAATGGAAAACCTTCACATAGTTCGTAACTGCCAACTAAATTGGTTTCCGTGTAGGAATGACGAGATGCAGAGGAGTCGGGGGAGGGATGTAAAACCCTATACTTACTTTCGTATCATCAGCCAGTCAGAGGAGCGGATGGGGAGGGCAGGGGGATTACAGCACCGATGGGATGATATCAGATGAGATGAGATGCGATGCGATGATGAAGCAGCAAAATTTGGAAAATGGACGCAGAACACGCAACATCCCATGTCCGTGGCCCGCTGCTCGAGTATGTGTGAGGGGCGTTCCAATCAGCCCCTATGAGCATCTGTATCTATGCTGCCGCATCTGTATATCCGTATCTATGTATCCATGTATCTGTATCTGTAGCCGTTGGTGAATGCGAGGCGGCAGCTGCAGCCAAGTGCTAATAATCTCATAGTTCTGGGCAAACAATCAATATAAACAGATCCCAGACTTGTCTCCCGCCAATCCCCTGTGGAAATTGAAAAGCGCATTTTCCGGCATTATCCATTTATTATGCCCGTTGCCGCTTGTAATCGTCGCATTAATGTAATCTGCTGCCACAAAAGAATCTCTTACCCCAGCCACACTTTCTGCCCTGTTTTGTGTTTTTTGCCATTCTGCGTGCCATTTGCCCGGCGGTTACGTATGTACATACATACATATTTCCCTCCTCCAAGAGCTGATTTCAAATGCAAAACGTGGCTTGGCAGTCGGATATCGCTCTTGGCCAACTTGAGGTTTTTCGGCTTACTCGCGCTGTCCTCCCCCTGTCACTCCTCCGCGGCTTTTGATGGCTGTCTGTTGGTTTTTGACTTTATCTTTTAATGGCCACAAAATGGCGTGTCAAATGCTAACAGTTTTTCAATCAATTCGCCGAGTCGTGCTCAGGCGCTCGTTTCCCTATCATTAGTTATCGGCAAACAAGAGCGATCGGCTTTGACATCCCATCTGCACCCGGACAAAGTAATTGGCTTAAGCTTTCTATAGAGGATAGTACGTTGTGCCAAGGAAAATTCATTTCTTCTTGAGGAGTTTGATATATTCTTATAAATAATACATATAGTTAATAATATTTCTTGACTGATTCAAGGTTTAATAAACTGCTTAGAGTGCGCTACTTCCTCCCTCTCCTTGGAGCATTTAAAACCGCATTAGAAAGTTACCCATTTGCGAAATTCTTTCTTAATTTGACCCACTTCCCCGCGAGAAAAACTGATGCAATTTCATTTGCAGATTTCCAGCCGGCTTCTCTCCGGTCTCAGCCATCAGCCATCACTGGTGATTAGTGCATTCCTGGTAGCCAGAGAGCTAAGTATTCATAAGCAATTAAGCGAATCGCAGCCGACAGCTCCACTTACGTGCTCAAGCAGCTGCTGCACTTTCACCGAGATGCGAATGGCGAACATGGCCAAGAGTTTCTCGATGGGAGTTCTAGGAAGGGAGAGCCCATTAACAGCAATCAAATGGGAGACGGGGATGGGAGACACAAATCCACATTCACAGCCACATCCAAATCCATATCCATATCCACAACCGCAGACATCCATGTCATCGTCAGTTGTTACAAGTTGCACGAGTTGACGACTACGAGGAGCGGGAGGGATGTCAGGAGTCACCCTCCCGGAGGCTGAGCTGTAAGCCGTAAGTCTCAACCCCTCGTTAGCAGGGTGTCCTGAAAGGTCCTTAGACATGCCGAACATCCTGCACTTGCCACACAGATGCTGCCCGGCCATTTTGTGAGCGTGTGTGTTAAGTGGATTTATGAGGATGTGGCAACATTTGTGGTTAAGTATCAGTTACATGCCCATTGACAGGACATGATAAATGTTTTTCAATAACACACGAACGCGAACGCAAACGCGGTGTTCTCCATCCATTTCATCTGCTTTTTTTCGCTGCGTTTTTTCGCGGAGACAGAACTTTGGGAGCCCGGCAAATTGCTCCATTTGAAATTGAACAGCGGAATTCTTCAGCAAATATCTTTATTGCAAAAAGCTCCGCAGAACGATCGGCAGTTGGGTTTCGGCCATGCTGAATTCCAGGCATCATTAAGCACAGCCCAAAGCAAACCAGCAGATACATAAGGGTCCGCCGACCGCCGACCGGCGACCACTTCTCCACTCCTCGGACACGAACTGGTTGGACAGGCTCTGGAGTCGGGATCTCGGAATTGGATGTGGATGTGGATGTGGATCCTCTACCTGCCTTGCATTTATTAAGCACCAAGGCAAGAGGCAGAGGCAGCAGCACAACACCCCACGAACACGTTCCTTTTTTATCTGTTTGCTGTTTTCCTTCTCATTTTCGGGCTACAACTTCACTTGATTGGGGACCCATGGACGACTCCATGGGCTCCACGGGCTCCATGGGAGCTGCGACGGCCAGATCTCGGGATCCCAGACTGTGGCAAGCAAAACGCGAAAACGTTAATTAAGATTATGAAGTCATAAGAAGTGCACGAGTGTGGGTCCCAGGGTCCGTGTCTCTGTGTGACTGTGTGTCTGTGTGGCTGTGTGGTGGAAAGTGGATCCTTCTGGCCAACTTCTGGAACCAGTTTTATCAGAGTTCTGGCCATGAGGGAAACGACACGAAACGAAACGCAACGCAACGCAGCGAAAAGCAGCCAGCACGATCTTCACGCGAGTTGATTTTTAAGTCAACAACTTGATTTTCCAGCAATAACAAGATTAAATTATTTAATTTTTTGCCTCATTTAGGCAGTGCTTCTTCCCCACTAGGCCGCTCTTTGATTTGCTGCTGCGTTGGGCATCCATTTCTGAGCCTCTGCAGTTGGGGCTCTGCACTACTGAAGTCCCGGCCTAATGGCGTACTATAATTGCGACCAGGATGAGGGGAGGATGGTGCTCCTACTCCTGCTGCTGCTGCTTGTGTCGCCTCCTAAGTGGCTTTTAATGCTAATGTATCGCCGTCGCCCCCCGCTCTGCACTCTGCCCCCCTTTCGGCTAATGAAGTGCCGCTGGTCCGCCGGCGGAATAAGAAACTGAAACTGGTTGCCCGCTTCGAGTTTCCAATCAGATTTTGCGGCATTTTATGGCCGCATTATGATAAAGTTGTAAATGTTTCCGTCCGATAGATGAAGTCCTGCGATAGGCCGTAATTAACGGAGTACAGAACTCGGCCAATTAACTGGTATTACCTCTAATTAGTGATTAGTTCTTCACGTGCCCAAATAACTAGCCGAAATTTGACATGGTTTCCCTGGCACGCAATCCAGAAACTAATTCAGTGAAATTGCTGCAGCGCCAAGGAGTCGTAAGTACTTGTTAAGGTTTAATCACTTTTCTTTCTAGCTAATACACTTTCTTATTGTTTCTTTTATTAAAACAGAAATATTGTTCTTTAATTATTTCATGTATTTTTAGTGCCACTCATGCATAGATCTATATCAGCGCATCCTTGCCAATCTTTTATATAGTTCCTATGCTATGTAACTTTCCTGCAGCCCCTTTTTCTTCGAGGAATGTGTACAAATTACTTAAGGAGCTCAAATTTCATAGAGTGACATTGTTAGATTAATGAATTAATGCCTAGGAACAGTGAACTTTTAATTACTTACTGCTTTCTGGGCGACCTTTCCCAGGAAGCATCAGCCACTTCCACACTGCATATTGGCCATAATTAGCGCTAACTACATGGCCTCAATGGTTGCCATAGGCCTAGTTAGCCCTCCGCAGACCGCGCCACACCTTCTGCGCCACATCCACCCCCAAAAAGGGGCACACACACACACACTCAAGCACACTTACATGCGTGTGGAAATGGCGTCGGTGTTGGCATTCGCTAAACCCTGCCATGCGCTTCCGTTTCGTGTCGCCGGCCATGTTGATTAGGCCAAGTTAGGAGCGGTTCGAGGTCCTCCGGCTGTTTTAATTACTCGCAATGCAGCCGGAAAACAAACAGCGGGAGGTGCTCGGATAATTAGACGGCTGCTCCGACGGGAGAACTTAACGATTCCCGATTCCCGGCCAGGCTGCTCGATTCCCAGGCGCTGCAGGCTGCCATTAAAAGTCGCTAATGAAAATATAACCAAAGAGTTGTGCCGCACCTGCACCGAGAGAAATATAGCTACAAGTTGTGGGAAGTAAGCATATACTTTTCTTATTTCTTTCCTATATTTGTTTTCTGTGTACCGAATGCTAGTACTAATCGCACTTGTCTGCAATGCATATTGCGTGCCGCTTTTGAATTTCCCAAGGGTTCTTCAAAATGCCTAATCACTCGATTTAATGCCACTACCTCCCCATCTGGGCACAGCAGTGGGCGTGGCTCTGGCCGAGGTTCGAAAAGTTTAAACTCTCAACTTAACCTTTTGAGCTTTTCAGCGTGTGGTAGTTGCAAACGCCAACGCCGCCCTCGTTTTCTTGACGCCTATTTGCCTTTCATTCCGCCTAATTGAATGGAAAACCTGGCAGCTGTTAAAGTCATTGGCGGGTGGAAAACGGTGAAAATGTGAGCGGGTGTTCTTTGGAAAGTTTTCAGCGAATGAATAAGAAATTCAGGTACAAGAACGAACAATTACTGCAAATGGTTCAAACTTTCATAAACTGCACCTAAGCTGCACATAAACTGCACCTAAGGTGCCTTAAGGTAAAAAGCAAAAAAACAAGATTTTTAAGTTGGCTATAACACAACTAATTCCATATAATACTGGGAGAACCTTAAAAGCACTCAACTCCATTTTCTAAAATGACTCATAAGCAAAATAAAATCCAGACCGTTTTTTACCATCCGGCATGACGGTCCAAAAAGTCCCCAATTTACATTTGAAATGCCCCCAAATTAAGCAAATGGTTTGATCATATCTAAACTGAATTGCGCCCAAAAATGAACCAAATTTCGGAGTAATTTTCCGCCTGTAAAAGATCTAATATGTAGATGACTAGTGCCAGCGGTGATGATGATTGTAATGATGATTGTTTAATATACACGTAGTTTTTAGCCCGACCAAAAAACTTTCCATCCACGCACCGAGCAATAACATATATTTAGACTAATAACTGAATTAATTAAAATCTCATTTCTATGCAGGCAGTGAAGGGGAAGCGAAGCCCAAACATTTCGGTGGTTGGCTGGTTCGCTGGATAATTAATTTTACCCCTAATAACAGTGCAAGTCCCTCCGCCAGTCCGTAGTCCGTAATTAAACGTCCCAACTTTTACGACGCTTGATTAGGGTCACCAACCAACTCGGGTGCACCGCCATTTTGGAGCCGTCTGGGAGCGGGAAGATAGCACCACCCAGTTGAAGCGGATGAAACCACCCACCGGGGTGTAATTAATTCAATCTGTGCACTTACACGCTTATCGCCCAATCCCAAAGCTCAGCACCCATCGAGATCCCAGCGGAATCCCAGCCAGATCCCAACAACCTTGCCCGGCAGGCAGGGCGTTGTTTAGCCATGATTTTTAATTAACTTAAAATCAACCCGAATCCCCTTTGGTCCTGTGCATAATTTGATTACGGCCTTATCGCCCCCGCCGCATCTTGTTTAGCTCGTTACGAGCGAATCCGTGACACTGCCACGCAATTGTTTCCCCTTTCCCACTGTTTGTGTTTGCGTTGCGGTCGTCCTGGCAGAGGAGGCGGCAGGCGGAGAAGGGGGCGTGGCTCACCGAGTTTATTTACACATGCTGGCGTCAGATAATAAATTGCCTCGCTGCCACGGTGCCACCCACGCACTTTGGCAACGAGTCCGAAATGAACAACGGCCCGCAACAAGGATAATAAAACGATTTCCGCAACGTGCCATAAAATCCCCCGAGCAATTCAATTCAATCTACACGTGGATCTTTCGCACACGAACCCAAGGAACACAGAAGAAAACTTGATGCGAAAGTATTTTTCAACATCTAAAAAATTCAAACAAAATCATAAATCATAAATTGTGATTCAAAACCCATCTTAAAGATGCTAATATCTATCAAGCAATGGTTAGAAAATGTGGAAACTATCATTTATTTATAATTCGTAGTTCTAAATACTCCTTAGATATGCTTTTTTTTTTGCAGTGCCCTGAAAGGTGGAAATGGGGGCGAAGCATTCGCCATTTGATCTTTAGCAGCGTCAATTTGTAGTAAAAACACGCGCGGTTTTATTATTCCATCAGCACAACAGCCACAAAAGAGAAGCGGGGCGAAGGATGTGGATGGATCTGGATGTGGAGAAGGATATGGAGAAGGATATGGAGATGGAGACGGACACTCCCTTGTGAGCCATCAGCAAATTAGAAACGTTTAGAGGGCAGCAGGGGTGCCTGGCGGAGGGAGCGAGCAAGCGAATGGTGCAGAGCGAGATGGCTAGAGGCCGTAAGTGGCCAAGGGTTGTTTCATCGCCGAGCTGAAGGATGCGCCTGGATGGTGAAGGATAACTGGAAGTTGCGCTGCGGTCCCTCACCATATTTTACTGGGAAAGCAGCATGGAAAGGGGAATTAAAAGAATGTAAAGCGCTTTACTCGATTGAATTATAATTGAACTGCAAGAGTGGGAAAATATTTGTATCCGTTTATGGAATATATTTCTGCTCATTGAGAACAAATCAAACTATCTGTTTTATCATTATTTTATTATGTATTATAATTCGTATAATCAACTTATATCTTATAGTTAAAGCTGCAAGCAAGCAAAGATTTAAGATCACACTAATAGTTTTTAGTTATCTGCTAGGAAAATAATATTTTAAAGAAAGATTTGGAAAATTCTAAAAATAAAATAAACTGGAACTTATAGAAATGACTGGTTTATCCCGAGTTAATTCATAAATCCAGCGGCACTCGCCGCATCCGCCTTATATAGGGTGTCTTGTTATCATAACTGCGCACTGACCGACTTCTGGTCGAGCTCTTCCACTGGGGAGAGATCAGCGATTAGCCCAAACACGCCCGGCATGCGGTTCCAAGTGGCCAAGAGCCGTTGGAGCCGCCACCAGTGCTCCAGTGCCAGAGCTGCGAGATTCCCGGAGCTGGGCAGAAACTGAACAACTGAATCCCAATCCCCAGCCCACTCCCATTCCCACTCCCATTCCCACTACCATTCCCATTCCAAATCGGGCGACATCAGTGTCAGGTTATGAAGCGAGCAGAGGAAGCAGACATGGCCCGATATCCAGTGTAATTATGAATGATTATGCGCATGTGCGCTGATCATGTAAGCGGAATGGCTTATATATATATATATATATACGAGTACGCCGCCAACAATCTGATGAGCTGTCAATATTGACAGTCAGCTGGCATTGCCGACTGCCGACTGGCAATTGACAATTATTTTATTATGGCCGATCGGCGGCTGGACAAGATGCCAAACAACTTGTTAACTTGGCCACATTGCTGCTGGCCAGTTGGCCAGTTGACCATTTGGAGGCGAAGCGTTTTACAAGTGCCAACATATTTCCAACTCCCCTGATTAGCCCACCCAAAGCGCCAATTGTCCATAGAAGTCAATGGTCAATGGCAGCCAGAACGGCAGCAGCATCACATCACAACATCACAGCGATTGCACAATGATCGGCTCACACAAATCGGCTTAAAGGAAGCAGTCAAAGGTCCTTTCAGCCAGGATATCTGTCCAAATATTTACACACAAGCCGGCCGAGATACAAATGCCGATACGGAAAGCAGGTCAACTCCTGCCGCTCTTTGATTTCGGCCGCCTTCGACATTTTGTCAACTCACAAATTGCCCGGCACCGGCTCATCCCTTTGTCAACCAGCCATCCTGCGAGCCTTATTTATGGGCCAGGCCAAGATCTGAGATCTGAGGAGCCGCTGCCTCCGAGGATCTGCCACCCAAGCAGCGTGAGAAGAATCGGTTCCTGGAAGAGGTGACTTCTTTTTGGTACATTCCCTTTGGACTTTGAGCTTTTATTAGGAAACTTTATTTAACATACAAATATTTATAGATTTTGTGATTCTTTAATGAAGCCACAAGAGAGTGAAATGAATAAATCCTTTTTTAAATTGAAATGAAAGATCTGCTTTCTCTGTTTAGTTACCATAAGTTTATATTACTTTAAAATGTGTGTTGCACATATATACATATATATCTAAAGTATAGTTATAGGTTTATAGTATTAGTGTATAGTATAGTATATAGTAAGGTTAGTAAACATAGCAAGACTAGTTCCATGAAAGTCGCCACAGCCAATAAAATTAATTATTTGAAAATGCTGAAGAACAAAACACATTCCCTTCATTCGGGAACTTACCTGTAACTCGGCTAAGCCCAGTTGAGAGCCAGGAGTTAGTTACCCCCTTAATGGCACATTCGGAGCCCGAATAATAGGGCTTACCCCCGGCAGGACTTGCATGTTTTTCCAATCAATTTTCTGGCCAGCAGGCCGAGCCGGCGAGGCGACTCCATCATTTTTTCACTTAAGCAATTTTCTGAAGGCATCTCGTGTCCGAAGGCAATCAAAAATATTACACCCCAGCCAAAGGGGGCGTAACTCACTGGCCGTAAAAAATGTTTAAGCAGCCGAGCTAAAGTTGAAATTGCAATCAATGGAGCAGTGCAGGGGTCCGCGTCGTGGAGGAGACCATGATTATGAAAACCTAATAAAGCAACAAAATTTCATTTCTTAATAACAAGCCTCGATCAGCGCTGTTGTTTCACTCGTTTCACTTGTTTTCGTTTATACGTTTTCGGGAATTTCAACTTATTAACCTCTGGGCTAAATGGAAAATCAACAAAGTGCCCATTAAACGGATTGCACCGAAACCCTGATACGCAGCACTACATTTTCAGACCATTTTAGCCAGAAGTTCGCATTCAACCAGATCGGTAAGATTGCCGATGCCTCATCTGTAACTCGGTAAACTTCCCCAAACTCTTGGCCACCGAAGATTTTTCACAGCTCAGCACAAATTACTGGCAATAAATTTGGTGTCAACGGAACGAAAACGAAAATAATGCCTATATGCGCTGCGCAGAGCCCAACTGCTGTTTAAACAAGCCGAAAACAAGCTCCACTATTGGCCAAACTCCATCGCAAACTCTGTGGCCAAAGTCAGAGCCAAAGTTAAAGTTAAAGCCATTAGCCATTAGCCAAGTCGAAGCCAAAAGCACTGCAGCCGCAAACTGCAAACTGACAACACTAACAACACGGCAACAACTACAACTTTGGGCCACGACATTTGACAACGCTAATAAATGTGCTGAATTTCATATTTATGGCTTCATAATTCCACAACAACAACCAATGGCGGCACCAAGAAGTTGCCTCGAATGCCGCCAACATTTGTCCAGGGGGAGCAGGGGGGTGGATCCTAGAAAATGCACTCAGAAAAAAGGATTATTACTACATTTTAACAACTATTTTTTGAAACAGTTCTACCCCTGATATCATAACTTAAGGTAAACTTATTTATCTTTTAATATTTAAAACGTATTCATTGTAAGAGTATATACCTAATTTAAACCTTGGTTGTAACAAGTGTCTTTAGAAAAGTGTTAAAACGAAATAATTTGTTACAATTCATCAAGTGCCAGCTGAAATCTGATGTAACCTTTAATTAAAATAGCTGTGAAATAATAAAGCAACAATTAACTTCATAGTTTCTTCTGTATAAGTAAAAGCCATAGTTTAACTGCTCATTAACTTTGGTTTTAGCTCAATCTCTGATTTATAGGCTGGTCTTTCAAAGCTGCGTTTTCCCTGAGTGTGCAGTGGGTTCCAACTCCAGCTCCAGCTCCCGATCCCGATCCCAGCCTGGCTCTTGGCCTGACTCAGGGGCCTGGCTTGGAGCGCTCCGACTCCGACTTACTCGCAAGTTGGCGGGGATCGAGTTGAGTGCTCACAGCCAGGCGTCTCGTCCCGCACAATAAACGCCAATTAAAGTCGCATAACACATGGCCTTATGGGCAAATATGGAGGATGGTGGGGGATTGGGGATTGGAGGTTGGGGGTTGGGGCCAGAAAACAGGGCGCAGACAGGCGACATTTGTTAATGTTCGGTTTTTGCCGGCATGGCGGCTCACGTGAGCATAAATCAAAGAGATTAATCGAACATGGCTCAATTGCCAGTTAACATGGCAAGCTGCCCCGCCAACCAAACTGCCAACCAAAAGTGGCCAAAAGGGGTGACATTTTCCCAATTTCTGACTCACCACTCAGCGATCACGGGATGAGCTCATAGGCCAGTTCGGTGCCATGATTCCATAACACTTGAGAGCCAAATGGCCGGGTAAGTACATTTACATTATGCAGTTAAACGCTGGACCAGCCCCCCAGCAATTTCATCCCCAGTGGAACCCTCCTTATAATTACAGCTGCGTCCAGAGCGATCGGGCCAACCAGACGTGTAATCACAATGGACAGCCAGCCAGACTTCGGGCCATGGCCATAATTTGCTCGTCTGCATTGGCCATATTGGCCAGGTAATACAGCAAAACCAGGAAAGCCAGCAAAAGGCGCAGAAACCCACTCGCAGAAGGGCAAGCCAAACGCAAACTGATAATTTTGATTTACAACACGCCAGTTATTATTTATAACTTACTTAGGCCCAAAGAAGAAGAGTTAGCCATTCCATTTAAAGCATCCTTCGTGCCTTTTGGCTGCCTCTTGCATTTTCTTCGTCCGCCAGATGGCCGCCCTACTAGTGCACCGTGAGAAACTAAGGTCACTAAACACGAAATTTATATGAGAAAGAACATATATGTACTTGGTTTAGCAAGAAGAACATTTGTACATGGAAATGGAAATGGAAAGAAAGGAATATACATCAAACATACATAAAACACACTATTTCATTTTCAATTCTTATTGAATCAACTATTTGAAATATTTCTAAAATATCTGTTGTAATGACTTTGAACGATAATTGAGTAAATTTATTCAACAAACTTCTACAACCAATCGCAATGGCTTCTTCAGCGAGTTCTATTTCGATTAGTTTGTATTTTTCATAACATTTTCGGAGTAGTCATCGTAGTTCGGCGCAGTGTACTAGCACCATCTTTGGGGCTGGCTGGCGACTCCACTCCACCATTCTCCCCGACGATTCTCCGCCGATTCTCCGCCCATTCACGTTGTGTGTCTCACGTTCTGACCGCGAGCACTGCGATTCCGATTCAGAGTCCGATTCCGAGTCCGCAAATGGCGCACTGAGCCAGCACCTCGGGATCCTCGGCCAGCGCCAGGAAATAACTTACTTTTGAGCGGAGCTGCGATTCCTCCCCCGGCGGAGCGAGGGGATCATATGCGAAATATAATTGGATACGCCAAAAATGGTTAGAAATACTCAATTAGACGATGGGGATCTGCGATTCAGCCGGGCCACAAATTATGCGCGCTCTTCAGCTGAAAAACCCACGTAGATCATGGGCGAAGGTTACTTTTTGGGAACTTTCTGGGAACTTAACAATGAAACGACCTAAACAACGACACAACTTAAACAACGGAACAACTTAAACAACGGAACAACTTAAACAACGAAATACGCCCTAATCGAGGGGTTAATTTCTGTGAGGTTTTCTTTGCTTAAGTTTATTATAGTTTACTTTATTTTAAAGTACGAGTATTATGAAGTACACACTCCGACAGTAGACATGAATTATGATCTCTGAGGGAGAATGGCCACTTCCTCCCACTAATAATGATCCAATTACTGCCATTCCTCGTAATACAATAATTATAGAGCCACTAGAGCAGCGGCTACCCGCATTTCTCGCCCGTGGAATGCTTGCCAAAGTTGGGAAAAAAGTTGTCATAAATTGGAAATGATAAAACAATATTGAGACTAATATTTGTTAATGAACCGAACCCGCACATGGAGCACTCTCTATAAGGAAGCGCCGATGGATCTGTGCAGCGATGGATGCCTGGATGGATGGATGGATGGATGGATGGAGGGATGGATGGATGGATGGGGCAGCGGAAAACAATAATTGATCGAAATCAGAGTGTAAATTGACGAGCGATGGCAATTACCAAGGCCAAAGTCGTTGCCAATCAGTTGACGCACAAATGGCAGCTCTTAATTGTCTCACGCGGCGTATCCATCAGATGCACTTACACTTACACAGAGAAATAAGTGTGTATCTTTCGCCAATACTTCCTTGAATAGAATTTCTTTAACACTTAAAAGAGTAGCATTTTGATAAGCTTTCATTCCATCAACTTTATTTATATCAAGTTAAAGCATAAACCTACTTTAGAGTAGTTTGGTCCTAGTGACATCGATGGCCATTATTCTGCGTGCACATATTTACTTGCTTATAGAGAGGCCATAACTGCAGTGGTGCGCGAGTGTGAGTGAGCAGGGTTCATTAAGTTAATTAAACCCACACGACGCAATTGGAGTTGGCTCGTCATTAAAGCGTAATTGAACAGAGAGGAGAACTGCAACTGGAGTCGGAGTCGGAGCCAAAACCGAAGGCTGGCCAATAAAGTTGTAGCCTATTAGCGGCCATATCTTATTTCTGGCCAGCAGGGGGCACTTCATGGGCGGCGTAAGGGGCCTTTTGTGGGAGTGCAGAGCCGCCATGGTCCACTGCTAATTAACACAATTTTATGTGCGAGTTGCGAATGGCGAAAATGCGAGACTGCGTTCGCGTCACTCGAATTGCAGCGAATCAAAATCCAATCGAAAACATTCAGCCACAACTCTCGCAGATCATTAAGGCCAATTACAATGGGCAATTAAGTGCGAGTCCAAGTGGGAATTGTGCAGTGTTTGTGTTAGCTGATTTTGCAATCGCACTCGACGCGTTAATTAATTGCATCTGTAGCTGTATCTGTATCTGTATCTGTATCTGTATCTGGCATTTCAGCCCGATTGTTGCGTGCTCTCAACACTTTTGATGCCCGCTGCCCGAGAGGCAAATAGTTATTTATCACCGTTCGCCAGCTTTTAAGCGTAGTTAGCTGCTGGTTAGTTAGTCAGCTGGCTGCTTAGTAGTTAGTTGTAAGTAGTTAGCAGATAGTTAGCTAGTTAGCTGATGGAACAATGGCATTTCTGCATTTCCAGTGGGGCGGCTCACAGGCATTTAGTGCCAGCCGGATATCGGTATTTAGTGAATGACACAGGAGAAACCCTCAAGTGTGTGTTTCCCAGGGCCAGCCAATTGGGGAATGAGGGTGGAAAACGCCATTCATATGAGGCTCATAAATACTAATAATCAGTGGTGCAACTGAAAGGAGACTCAATATAACCCAGCTGGAACACACAATTTCATTTTATGGAGATTGCAAATTGGGAAGAGTATTTTATATTTTTAGCCCCATAACTAAGTATCATTGGGAAAAGTTTCTCAAACTAAACTACTCTTACTTTGTACTACCTAATTTCTAGTTGAACACAAAGAGAAAGGATTCTATGACAGGAACATAAGTTTTGTTAGTAAAATCGCCAACCATTCACCTAAAACTTTGTTAAGTACAATGAATTGATCCCTTTCCTAGACTGTAACTTTAACAATTTTCCGAAATTATTTTATAGATTTACCAAGAATAACTCGCTGGCCAAATGGTTGCATGCCAAGAAAACGAACGACCAAAATCATTACCTCAAACAATCCTAATTACGAAAGAGCTACGAAATTTGCAGCAATTACGACATTTCCTGTCCTCCAACTGCAGAACACCTGCAGAAATCAAACAAAACAAAATCACATACATATATACTAATAATAATCGAAGACGAGGCCAGGGCGGCCAATAAGTTGCAGTCATAACTATAAGGCGTAAGGCAATCAATGCGGATATTTTGAGAGATTCTTGGTAAGCAGTTTAAACAATTTCCATTAGCCGTTCGTGAGTCGGTGTATATAATGTGCCATATATCATCATTATCAGGGCCCAGCGAGCACATTCCCCTGCTTGATGACTTTGCACATGTGAGGCGGCGGCCACACGAGATCCCGATCCCTCGACTCACGGATTAGTTACAAACCCAACCAAACTGACCGAGCCCAACTCAACAGAACCGAACGAATCAACCTGGATATGTCGACACTTTGTAGGGACGACATGGCAAGAAATCGGTAGGAAGAATATAGTGCAGAATATGCAGTCATATTTTCAAAGCCTAGGTATTAAGTTATACCACTTCATATTCCTATCTCGATTCTATCTCGATTCCTATTGTATTATACGTTAGCATCAAGTATTTTTCGGAGTGCATTGGAGTGGTTTTAAGTGGACAACCGCAATGAGCTGCCATTTTACACGCAGGCCCAGCGCTAATGACCAAATGCGAGGAGCGAAAAACGAAAACCCAAACCAACCAAACCAAACTAAACCGAACCGAACCAAAACTGAAACCAAAAATCCCACGAAAAGGGCCCCGGCAAAAGGTGGCAATTAAAATCGAATGAGCGCCGAAGCTTCCATGTTGAGCACTAATGGGTGTCGGCCAACTGGATTGGTCGTGGTCTTTGCTCTTGGTCTTTGCTCTTGGTTTTGCTCTTGGTTTTGGAGCTGGAGCTGTAGCTGGAGTTGGACTTGGTCTGGGCCAAGTTAGCAGGCAGCTGGCGATGGGCTGTGGAAAATGTGTAGAATTGTTTTAATGGCCGACAATATGGCGGAGCAGAGGAGAGCAGCTAATGCAGCTTCGTCAGAAATCGAGCATAAAATATTTTTAATTAAAAACTATTCTTTTTTTTCTTCTCCACCAGCCGTGCCATTTCCTCTTCCCCTACGCATAAATCAAGTGGCCAACGCGGCGGCTGCAATTTCTCTAGAATTACGAAGACAATTACACATGAAACGCGCGGAGCCGCCAACGCCCGAGCTGTTGGCTCATTTCTCGGATTGGACATTGAAGATTCGAGACTCGAGATCCCAGATTGAAGATGGAAGTTGGAAGATTGAAGATCTGACACCGAGCGCATCATGATTTGTGAGCGGCTTAAATAGTGCGAACGGAAATCATGATTAGCCGGGCCATTAAAGCCGGCGTTTCCCTCGGCAATTTGCCTTCTCGCCTCTTTGGGACACACAGAAAAATTGTATGAAATTATGGTAAGTGTGGCCTTCTCTGGCAGTCAGAAGCATTCGCATGTTGATTAGCGTTCAAGTGGAGCATTTTGAACCAGGAAAGCTGTCATTTTCGTTAATAAGCATTATGAGTTTAAATGTGCTACATACATTTTCATAAATATAAATATATTTAATATTTTTATACTTTTTGATTATCATGTAATATTTTCAAGTGAAGGTATATAACCTTCTATACAATTTGGAAGCTATGAAACTTAGTATCGTATGATATCCGTATCTGTCAAGCAGAGGAGTAATGAAATCTCTGAAATTAAGTACTTTACACTTATAGAAAGAAGTTCAAAGTCACTTTATCTTAGTTTCGTAATCGGTTGGCAAGTGTAATCTCCGATCGAGATCGTGGGACCCCTGATCTCTGATCCCATTTCTTTCCGTGCAAGCATCTCCAGGGCGACCTGACCCCCGGCCATCTGTTGGCTTTCGCTCCTTTTTGGGCCGCAAAAAACGCCTCTGGGGCTGGGCCCTGATGTTTTCATTTCCCGATAAAGGAGGTCCGTAAATGGCACGGACCTAACTCAACTTGAGCCAGGCGAGCCAGGCGGAGCGCACGCCAACTTGGAGATGCAGAGAGCGAGATGGAAACGCAGATGGAGTTGCACTCGCCGCACGTTGCAGTTGTAGCAAATTAAAAAAATGCAAATGTTGCACGTTGTACAGCCAGACAAACCAGCAACAGCAGCCGCAGCAGCAGCAGCAGCAACTGCAGCTTGCCAACTTTATAGACTGACTCCTGCCTGGGAGCTCGCAATCGTGTTCATGTGTCACCAATATGATGTTGTCCAACTCCAAGTCCAAGTCCAAGTCCAACTCCAACCAGCTTCAGGTCCAAGTCCAAGTCCAGGAAAAATACGTAGACGATCGGTGCGGAGCGATAATAGGGTGAGGAGCCGTGTGGCGGACGAGGAGGAGTCTCGGGACGGTGGACGCGGACGGGGGACAAGCAACTGCCATGTCAGGCTGCCCGGCAGAGATGGCATCATCAGCATCGTCAGTAGCCATCAGCCATCGATTTCTGGCCTTCAGTTCGCCCCTCCCTCTGCATGTGCATGTAAATACACATGGAGGACACTTCTGTATGAGCTGAGAATTGTTCAAGAAATTTCTCGACATTTTGCTGGGAATTATTTATACTCCTAACGAAACGAAACACATTGATTGCCGCCTGCATCCAAAATATTTAGCAAAGCGCATTTAATTCGTATGAATGCAGGCGTGACAAAATCAGCATGTTGAATACCGACTTTCTTGCACTTGTAGTTCCCGAGATCTCGACGTTTATACGGACGGACAAGCTGACAAACGGACAAGGCTAAATGGAATTGCTTAGTGTTCCTAATCAAGAATAAGCATACTTCATCGATTCTAGTGGTATTTTGTCCTACGAGTGATGAGCTTAATATTATAGTTTGTAAATTATAATTAAAATTAAATATAAAATTAAAATAACTCAAAAATGTATGCATTCTCTTATTTCCCATACAATTTATGGTTGATGTTAAATGAAACTAGTAAATAGCCCTGCGTTTTTCAGTTTTCATTGTTTCATTACTACACAGCGACCATTTTAAAAGCAATGCCCCCATTGAGCTGTCATTAATTGGCAGCGCAGCATAAATATGCATGGGATAACTGGTGTACTTATTTTTGTATTCACGGACGGTCGCGTAGTTCCACGGACAGTTCCATGCACATTTCGGTATAGCAATTTGTGTCTTAATTAATGTCCCAATCAAGAGGCCACCGAAATCAGAAATGAGACCCACGACTGGCCGCGAGCACCGAAATCTCCATTTTGGGCCGAACCCACAACCGCGACTGCTTCCATATGCATTTATGCATATGTATATATGGGATATAGGTATACATATGGGCTTATAGGTATATCTGGCATGGAGTGGCATCGGAGGATGCAGTCGAAACTCGAAACTCGTTTCGGTGCAGGGCACTAAATTAGTTGGCTGCTCCCCGTGCCGCCTGCAGTTCCACACAGACCTTTCAATACAATTTTGTTTGGTTCGTTCTTAATTTCGATGGAGTCAATTTTATTGCCCTCCGCAGCAGACGAAGCGGGGAGGGGCTGGAGGAATGGGTTCTGACCAGGTAGCACCGCTAAGTAGTCGCCATTGCAGTGGAGCTCGAACTGAAGATGCCTCTGCACAGGGAACAAATGTTCAATGCATTTGAAAAATCATCCGAATACAACGAAAATTAATTGATAAATGAATAAAACCGGGTGCAATTCACTTTTAAAGAAGCAAGCAAAATGGGAGCTTTACTTTTGGAATAACAGAAAACATAGATTTTAGGAGACTTTTGGATTTGATACTTGTTTTAAGGAACTTAGTTCTGTAAGTTTAAGATGGAAAAGTACAAAATAAATTCAAAACAAAGCGAAATTTAAAACTCAAAAGATCTTTTATCTTTAAAATATTTTATCTTATAACCAATGTACTATAATTGACTTTGAAACGTGCTTTGTGTATTTATAAATCAATTATCTGTTTTGGATATTTTAAAATTTATAGCAGCTTTAATTAAAAGATAGAAATAAAGAGTTCGTTGGTGACACAATTCTTTTTTCCATATAAAATCAAACTTAAATTAAAACCCAAAGAAATAGACATGTTTTAAGATTGCCGAGCTATGTGAGACTGCTTCGCATTTCCTCGCAGTGCAACTTGCAGTCTGTCGTCTTCGGTTGGGGACCAGTTAATTTGGTCATCTTCCATGATGTTTTGATAATGTGGCTGGAGCAGCGGACCCAATCTCCAGTCGTGGTCCTCCGCTGGAGTCGTCCCTTTCCACCTTTCCCCCTTTTCGATTTTTTGTATCTCGTTCGCCGTTGGGCTGCGCACGAAATTCTTGTCGCTGCGAATAATTACATAAATCAGTGAATTTAAAGCGTTTCGAGTTTCCAACTGTCAATATCGCCGGCGACTGAAAATCGAGCCTTTAGAAAAAAAGGTAAGCACATCTTTTGTCAAGCGTTTGGAGCCCTGATTGCTGCGGATTAAAATCGGCCAAGGTATTAACACCTCAGGCTACCGCCGTTCCCACAACAAAACTTCATGTTTATGCTTCCGAAAGAATTCCGGCTAAAAGGCATTCGCACCCACGTAAAAAAAGGGTTCTCAAATGCTGGCCAATCTGTCAGCAAAATCAAATTTAGCGCAGCAACAAAGGAAGTTATTTATGCTGCTGCCGATTGATTTGAAGTCGTAAATCGGATGGGGAAATAAAAGCACCGCTCGCAAGAGAACGCCTTTTGAGAGATCTCCTCCGACGATCGCATCCGACAGTTGCGGTGAGTCTTTAATGCGCTTTCAAAATGCAGATTGTTCCGTTCTCTGCCCGTTTAATTTGTATGATTATGGCCTGTCACAGCCAACGAAGCATGGCCCGAATGGAACGGTAAACGGCCAAGCAAATGGCCAAGTGGCCAACTGGCCAGGCTCAAAAGCTTGTGGTTAGCATGGCTTACAGATGAGGACTGAATTGGATTGGATTGGTCAGATCAGACCAGCCATGCTCAGTCAGCTGTCGATGGAGCGTGTGGGGCATCCAGCATCTTGGCCATCAAAAAGCGGTTCGATTTGTGTAAGTTCATATGTCGATCATATAAAATTGCATGTCAGAGGAGGAGTTCAAGATTACAGTCAGCAAAGTGTGTCCATTTTTAAGTGGCTGTCTTCTCAATTTACTCAGATGGTTTTAGTATGCTTAGTAAACAGTTCTGATGTTACATTCGCTTACTGGAAGTTGCTGTAATGAAGCTGGAAAGCACCCAAATAAAGATTACAAAAAAGATTCTTTTTATGTTTCATATGATTTACTTATATTTTCCTTGTGCACAAATGTCGAAAATGCCCCACCAAATGTATGAATTTTTTTGTAATTTTCAGTATGGTTTTGTTTTAGCATATGTGGCCATAGCGGCCATAGCTGGCAGCTATCCCCTCACAATCATAATATGGATGCTTGGTTATCGAGTATATCCATCGTTTAATATTTGTTAATGAGTAAGTTACATTCACATATGCGTAGGTTGGGTACATATAATTTTAAAATATATATATATATATATATCTATCTGTTGTATCACCACGAACACACATAAATACAAATCAAGATTCCATTATGTATGCAGTTATTGTTATGGCGGGGAGCTTCCACAGGCCTCCCCATGGAATTTAGATATCCATACGCGAGTTGCAAACGGGGCAGCGAATGCTGTTGCTGTTTGCTGACTGCTTCTCAATTATTGCGAATCAATTATAGTGAAGTGACACAACTGTATGAATGCCAATAACATGCCAATAACGTAGCTCGTGGCTCATGGGTAATGGCTCATGGGTAATGAGGGGTAATGGGTAATGCGGGGAGGGGCACTGGACTTATGCCATATAATGCGTATCGTTATCCTATATACAATGTACATGCATGGGTTCAGGGGCTTTCGCTTCCTATTTACACAAGCAACTCATTGCGAATGCATCTCGCTCACTTTGTGGTAAACACGGGTCCAAATAATCCATGCACCGAATATCGACCTCTTTACAAACTATAATGGCTGCGCTAAAAAATACATGCTCTCGCTCAACTAATTCTGTGTTCGGCTGGCTGGCTGGTTGGCTTCTATCTGTGGGTTGTGGGTGTAGGTAGTTCTGGTCTGGTGTTCTAAACTATTATCGTCTTGTTGCAAAAGATACTGATATTGATATTGACTGGCCGCCCTCGCACGCTCTAAAATCATTCTTCGCTCTATGTTGCTGTTTCTGTTTCAGTTTCTGCTTTAGTTTCAGTTTCAATTTCATTCAATTATTGTGCTGCACTGCAAATGAGTTTCGATTTATTCAAAAATGTAGATACCACCGTGTAAATATCATTGCTTTGCTAATTCGTATTCTGTGTATATAGTAATTTATATGTAACATTTGTAACTCCCCCAACAATTTCACCGTCTATATAGGCGTATCTGTCTGTATCTGTATTGCTTGCATCGGCTTGAATTTGGTATGCGGGCTACTTCCTTTATATGTACAGCTAAAATGTCAAATGCCTTGCTAGCCGGATCCCACTGCCTCTAATACTGTCCTGGAGTTGCGCTTAGATCCCGCTAGGATATGTCCACTGCACTGCCTTACTGCACTTCCTCACTGCACTTCCTTCCTGCTTCGTCGGCTTCTTTCGTTCGGATAAGTTAATTTAAATTTACTCTCGGTTTCGATTTGATTTGATTTCGAGTTGTATTTGCGATTTGCCAAAGTTACGATCAAAGTACCAACTACAGTGTGGAAAATTTACACAGAATAAATAATTTAATACATTTAATTTTAATATGCTTTCATTTACATTTACAAGTCCTCCTCGCACCGCCTTTTGAGTATAATTGTTCGCATCTTTGCCTGGGCAACTGTTAGCTCTAGTTATAATACGTTTAAATACAGATTTCGGAGTTGCTATAAGTACAAAATACACTTTAAAACTTAAATGAGCGCTTCGTTGGTGCTTAAAAAATAGTTGTTAAAATTAGAGTTCGAATTGTAAGTGTAGAAAATAAAGCGACGCGGCTTTGTGCACAAAATACTGTTCAAACGATGGATCGATCGATCGGATCGGATCGGAAATTGGTAGACAGTTTTTGTACGTGTTCTTTTGTCATTTGTCAGCGTTCATCCAGTCCGGGCGTCTACTGTAGATGGCTTCTTATGCGATACGTTTTCTAACTGCTAGTTTATGTCGGTTAATAGTTTGTGTTTATACTGTTGCTGCTGCTGCTTCTCTTTTTGCCGCCCTTGGATGCTTAAAATCTGAATACACTTCTTCACTTGCATGCTTGTTGTTCGCCTTGGCTGGTGATTTAATTTAATCAAAGCTACCCCTTTCCAAGGTCTTTAGCGACGTAGGACGTTGAATACTTTCGCGTGTGTGTTTATATATCTACTATATATAAATATATATATTAATGTGTATGCTGCGCTTCTAGACTATAACTAACCCTCTCCTTTCTCCCATTTATGTACAATCTCTGCTTAACCTAATCTAATCTCTTGACCAAAATTGTGCTGCTTCAGTTAATGCTGTTGTCGTCTCCACGGCTGCCTCCTCATCCTTTTGCGTTGCCGCGATCAGGGTGACCATTTCAATGGGATGCGTTGCTGTAACGGCCATGTTGTTCGGTGTGACGATGGTGCCGGTGGTGCCAATGGTGCCAATGCTGATGGTGTTACTGGTGCTGGTGGCCATCTGGATCTGTGGCAGGCTGGTGGAGCAGGATCAGGAGTGCTTGTCCGTCAGTTCACCCCAGCGTGACTCGAAGAACTTGCGCATGCCGTGGCCTGCCTTGCCAACGGGCGAATCGTCCTCGTTAAACATCTCACAATTGTCGAAGATCTGGCGCACGTCCACGCAGAAGTCCTCACGGGTTTTGTAGCTGTTCAAATCAAAGTTCAACTAGTGAGTTTGTGGTTTTTAAAGGAGTTAAGTTGCGTTACTGACCTCAAATCTTGCAGTTTCTTTTTGATTGTGGACAAGTCCATGGGAGTTTTGATTATTTTTCGATATGTGGGAAACTGCTTGGTGTTCACTGGCAAAAGAAATGGCCACGAGTCCTCATGAAGCTGCAAGAAGTAATGCACACCACATTAGGTAACCAATTTATTAAAGGATTCGTTTAGTTCCCACCTCCATTTCCCCCAATAGCGTCTTGCAGACGGCCAGCTCCTTCATGAGCTTCTTGGTGGCGTGCTTCTCCTTCTTCTCCTGCTTCAGCTTCTCCTTGGCTTCCTGAATGGCATGTATGTTGATGGGCGGCGGCGACATTTGGTTAGTAGCCGTTCCAACTCCAATGGCTGGTGGCGAGGGCATGGTCATCAGCTGCGCGTGCTGTTGTTGGGGCGGCGACTGGCAGGCGTTTACATGGAGGGCGGTAGCTGTGGGCGAGGCCTGCATGAGCAGCGGTGTCGGCGGTGGTGGTGGCGGAGTGGGTGCTGGCGTCGGTGTGGGCGTTCGGGTGCGGGTGGGCGTGACAGCCCGTGGCGACATGGCGACCACGTTGGCAAACGGCATCGCTGGCGGCACCGGCGCTTGGTTAATCAATCCGGCTGAGAAGTTGCCAGCCGCAACTGGCGTATAAACTGGGTAGCCACCGGGCATCACACTGCCGCCGCCCGGCACATCTTCCAGCAGAGCCGCAGTGCCATTGTTTGACGGGGGAATGAGATGCGCGTGGAAGCGGCTGTTGCCATCGACCGAGTTGTTGGCATGGTGCTGGTCGTCGTAGGTCGTAGCCGAGACCACCGAGTGCGCCGGACTGCAGAGAGCAGAGGCATTATTTAACTGGAACCCGGACCGTGTACTCCGCCGCCCATTCAGCCGCCCGCAGGCCCCCACACTCACCTCAGAGGAGCCGCCGGCAGAGAATTCATCGACTCATCGTGCGAGGAGTTCAGCGACGGCGGCTGCTGATGATGATGATGGTGGTGGGAATCCCCGCCTGCCAGTGGCATCTGCTGCTGCTGCTGCATGTGCTCCATGGCTGGCGTCTTGCTGTTGTCGCTACGCCGCTTGGCCGAGCCGCCCGACTCCCTATCCCTGTCCCTCCTGGATTTGCTGCTGCTGCCGGACGTTCCGCCGGCACTTCTCTTCTTCGGCGGAGGCGCCCGTGAGATGCAGCCGTGGCAGTACCACTTGCCACGCGGTACCTTCAGCAGCGGCGGTATATAGCAGTCAGCGTGGTAGGCACGGGGACACAAGTCACAGTAGATCATCTTGCCCACGGGCGAAGGACGATGACCGCCGCAAACGATGCACTTGCGCTCATTGGTGGCCTTGTTCACGCACTCGTAGCAGTACCTGGAATAGCAGAGGGAAAGGTTTTGAAGTTACTAAATGTTCATCAGATCAGGGATTGCAGTTGGGAACAGAGAGAGAGAGGAACAGTGCCACAGTTTCTCAAAGGTTAACGATCAACGCTCAACAAGACAACGCGGATTAATGTGTTTTCTTTTTGGTAATCTATGACAGTGACATGTGAGGAATGAGGATGTTTAGAGATAGAGGACTGGTACTTGTTCTGGTACTGGTACTCACCAATCGCCATCGGGAATGTTGTCCATCTTGGGCTTGAAGCAATAGGTGTGATAGCCCTTGTCGCAGCCGTCGCACAGTAGCAACTTGTCCTCGTTTTCGCCGGACGTGCAGAACTGGCAATTCTGTAAGGAATTGGAATATTTGCTAGAGTTTGTTTTGTTGGCCGAGCGTCTGCGTTTGCCGCCGCTCTTCTTCTTCGTCCGTTTGCCAAAGTCCGAGTCGGAGTCGCTAGTGTTTGTGTGGGAGGATGGGGATGCAGTTGGGGATTTGGTTAGGATAGGGGGTGCTTTAGTTTGGGCTTGATTCAGCAAACACTGCCCATTTTGGGCCAGAGCCTTTAGGTTGATTTTGATGCTCAGCGGAGCCTTGTTTTCTGGCTTATTGATTGCGGTTTTGCTGTCTTTTCCATTGGGGGTCAACTGCTGCTCCTTTTTCTTTTTCTTCTGCTGCTGCTTCTTCGAGGGTGTTGCCTGCTTTTTGGCGCTGCTCTTCTTTTTGCTGGACTTGTTTTTTGTTGCATACTTTTCGGATGGCAGTTCGAAACGGTTCGTTTGAAGGGTGGGATTAACAGTCGTGGTGGGTTTGGTGGGTTTCGTTTGTAGGGGTTTAGCGGTTATCGGTAAACGGTAAACGGTAATGGGCAACCAAAGCATTCATGTACATGTGTGTGTGAGTGGTGGATAATGTATTTGTATGTGTGTGTGTGAGTATGAAAGCGTTAAATTTGTTGTATTTTGTTTAAAGAACACCATGAAACACCACAAGCAACAAACAAGTCAAACATTCAGCAAGAGACAGTTAAGAAGGAAAAACAAAATCGGAAGGAGAAATAAAACAAAATTCGAATTAATTTCACAGGCAATTTCCACGTTTTTTATGCAAAGGGGCTTTTCAAAACTACTTAACTACATATGTACTAAAAGAAAAAATTTCACTGAGAAGTGTAATCACAGTTGCATATTCTTTTAAAATTACAATCTACCATACAAAAAATAACGCAAAGTGCCTTATTGTCCTTGTATAAATTACTATTTCTTTGACTCTATTTCAATAAAAGAGAATTGCATTAAAAAAAACCAAACGTATAGAGAAAACTTAAAATGCAAGTCAAGAATACAAATCATAAAACAACTGTGATGCAAGTTCTCCACTAAATTTTCAAAACCTCCGTTTCAGTTGTGGTGAATACCGGTTAGTGTGTCGAAATATTAGATGGATGTGCAATGCATGTGTGTACAATTATGTGTGTGGGGTGTGAGTAGTGGGTGTTAGTGTGTGTGCAGCCAAAACAACAATGAAATGGACCACAAATATAGGCGGGTGCCAAGCAGGTTATCGTTTTCTTATCGGAAATTCTCAAAGGTTTTCAAAACCCTCCTAATCTTACCGCTTTCATAATGCTCTTGTCCCAGGCCACGCAGGATTCCAGCACGTACAGGGCCATCGCCAGCTGGGCGGTGGTGTGCGATCGGGACACTGCGTCACGCCACTGCACCAATCCCTTGGGGATCTGCTCCACCTTCTCGTCCCGATCGCTGTCGCAGTTGCTGGCCGGTGACGCGTTGCCGGAGTTCGCTTCTCCGCTGCCCGATTCGCAGGGCGTGGCTCCTGCTACGACTGCCGAGTTTGCTCCTCCGGTTGCGTTTCCTGGCCCCGCGGCTGCTGCCGCCAAAGCCATAGTACGCTCGTTGAAGGATGCGGGATTCATGCTATTTCCCGTACCGGAACCCTGTTGCTGCTGCTGCTGTTGGGCCAACTGCTGTTGCTGCTGCTGCTGTTGCATCTGCAGGAGATATGCGGCTGCCGATGCGGAGTTCTGCGTCTGGGTGCTGGTATGCTGGTTCTGAGCAATCACCGCCAAATGGGCATCGCCTGTCTGCGAGCCCAACGGCGGCTTCAAGTAACGCCTTTCGATATTTGCCTCCAAGTCAATGATTCTTTCACGAATCATGGGTATGATGCTCACGAAATCCTCCTCGGTGACATCCTCCTGCGAGTCCAAGGTAAGTTCACTCTCCACGCGGTTGGGCAATTGCCAGTTCTTCAGTTGCATGGAAGCACTGGCCACCTTGTCCTCCAGCGATTCTAGTTGTTCGATAAGGGCAAGCTCCACTCGTTTGGCCACCTTGGGATTCCAGTCGCCCTTCTTGTCAGGCATTAGGAATTCCTCCGGGAAATCGGTGTCCGATTTCAGCTGATAATTCACACCCAATGGCTGTTCCAGTCCTAGGAAACGTTGGAGATTCTCCTGCAGTTCGCGCTCCCTCAAACCGGACGGATTGAGTGTTTTGAGCAGCTGGCGCAGCTTCTGTTCATCATCCAATTGCCACCAGCCGTAGCGCTGCCTGCGAGGCACGTAAACGCCGTGAACTCGTTCCGGAAAACCTGCCAGCTTAACCTGCTCCAGCAGACGATGCTCATCGGGGGTCATGGAAAGCGGCAGAGGGATGTCGATGGGTATATAAGTTTGAACACTGCTCAATGACATATTGGCTATGTTGTGGTAATATGCCTGTGATAACGCCTCATCCAAACGAAGCTCCATCTTGGGCTTCACATCAGTTCCCTCGCTGGCCCCTCCTCCCGTATCCGGTGGTGCATCAGAGCGCAAGCGAAAATCCTTGCCGGCAAGCTCATCTGCATCTGTTTCCATTTCGGTGTCCATCTCCTTGTCCAACTTCAGCTTGGCCTGCTCCTCATCATCTTTAGTCTCGTGGTGGCGATGAGGAGAGCCCAGACCGTTTTTTGACTCCACCTTGTGGGCCTTATACTCCTCCACCTTGGCTAGCATTTGCTTTTCATCGAGCCCACTCAGCGAGAAGATGCACTCGTGGCCCAGTTTGCTGGTGTCCACCTTGCATTCGTCCATTGGAATCGAATAGTACTGCATGTTGTTGATCAGATCCCACGGATGGCCTTGCAGCTGCAGCTGGGCCGAGCAGTTCTGATTTGCATAGCTGATCTGCAGTTCCTGGCCCACCACGCCTCCTTCCTCCGCTGGCAGCTCACTGATGAGTGGAACCTCCCGGCGGACAATGGAGAACCACTTTGGTGTATCGTCGATACTGGATGTAGACACTATTATGCAGTCATCCTCTTTTTTCACATCCTCCGTCTTGATCACAGACTGGCTAAAGTTCTGCTGCTGCGGCTGCTGTCCTAGTCCCAAACCAGAGTCCAACTTATCACAGTTGTCGCTTCCATTGTTGTTATTGTTATTATTGGTGTTGTTGTTGTTGAGGGTAGGCGGCATCAAGATGCCGGGCATAGAGGGTATTTTAATTTCAGCTTCAAAGTCGGTCTTAGTGGATATCATGGTCGTGGGTGGTGGACCCATTAGCTCCATCTCTGATTTCACTTTGATCTCTGGCCTGGGAGGTTCAATCTTGGGCAGTGGAGGAGCTGCGTCGTCATCATCATCGCCCAGATCAACAATTTCCGGTTCCACCTTGTTGATTTCAGTCACATCATCATCGTCATCTTCCTCATCCTGATGAGCGTTCTGTTGATTAGATTCAGGCATCTCGACGTCCGGAGCTGGAACACCATCTTCCAGTTTCGTTTCAGACTCATCCACCTCCATTGCTTGCTCACTGGACTCCGCCGCAATATCTTTCTCATTTTCGGGGTTCTCCTTCTCGTCATTTGCATCCTTTTTGTCATCCATGCCCTCCAATGCCTCATGGTAACCACATATATCATTCTGGGCCGACTCAAGTGCTTCAATAAAAATACCACCAGCCTTGGGCAACTTCCAGTAGCGACGCCAGAAGCGATCCTGCCCGAAGCACGCTGCTCTCAGCTGATTGGTGCTCTTCTCCAGCGCCTCTTTGCAGTTAAGGGAAGCTCTGACAATCTTGTCGAGCTTCTTCTGCAACTCATCGGCACTCAAGCGATTGTCCTCGTCCTCCTCGACATTCGTGATCTCCGAATCCAAGTCGGAAAGATCATCGTCAATAATACTAACGTCGTGGTGGTGTTCATCGTTGATGGAGTTCCGGGCGCCGCTTTTCTTGGCCTGCAGCAGAGCATTCATGTCGCCTCCAGTGACAGCACTTGTGGTAGGTGTACTGGATCCATTAATTTGGTAGGTGGGTGTGGGCATGTCCTGTTTGCTGGGCGTCAGACTGTTGTCCGTTTGGATGATGGGTTTGGCCGGACTTACAAGAGATTCCTCATCGACCACGCCATCCACTTCCATTGGTTGCTGCTGTTGGGGTTCCTTGGCGGCTCCCTCTACATCTTGATCGCCATCTTCTGCCTTCTCGCCATTGGGTGAGCCACCTTTGGTTGCCTCTCCATCTGTTCCGGCTGCAGCTGCTGCTTCCTCTGCTGCCGCGGCCTTGGCTTCCTCCTCCGCCTTAAGACGTTCTGCATCCAGTTTCTGCTGTGCCATCAACGCCTGCATGGCCGCCTCACGCTCCGCCTGAGCTCGTTCATAGGCCTCAATGCGAGCCTTGCGCATGTGAAGAGCCTTGTACTTGCGCACCTTCATGTCCGTCATGTATTTCTCCTTTCGCATCTGGGCGCAAGTTTCCAGGCTTCCATCAATCTGGCGGAGCACGGCCTTGTTCATGAGCAGGTCATTGCAAAGATGGGCCAGCATTTGGGCTTTACGGGTGGGATTCAACGCAACGAAGGGCCGATCTTTCAGCGATTGCGACAACTTCCAGGTGTCGTTTTCATGGAGAAGCTTATAATACTCATGGTTCTTTACTGAGTGCGAGTGAGTGGTGGTATCGCTATCTAGTTGGTGATGATCTGGCACCCTTCTCTCTCGCTCACGATCCACAGTGATTCCGTGCATTTGACGCACTTCACCTGTGGCCGTGGCATACAGATAAATCCTTAGGATTTCGGATACATTCGAGTTGGTGATGTCCGCATTGCGAAGGGATTGACCCAGTAAAGTGGTGTGTCGGCCGGGATTGGGAACACCTGGATCCTCAATGGCACAAACCAATAGATGCGTCATGACCGACAGCAACTCCTCCTCCGCATCCGCATTGCTATCGCTCATTAAAGCATCATGCAGGTTTTGAAGCGAGGGCAGCGATTCCATGTCAAAGCCCAGAGTCTCCCCGAAATTGTGCAGGAACTCAAAGACCATGAGCAAATCGGCCATTGCCTGGCCGGGAAGTCTGTTGCCCGCAATCCTGTCCAGCTCTGGGATTACCAGTTCTTGTGGCATTTCAGAGTCCTCATTAGGACGCCTTATCAACTGCAAAATCTCCGCATCTCGTTTGCGCTCCGCCATACGACGCTCACGCAGAAGCAAACGGTCCAGCACCAGCTGATGTTTCTTCTTTTCACGATCCTCGAATTTCCGACGAAGCTCCAACATCCGAATGAGACTCATGTGTTGGCGACGACGTTCTCGTTCCTTTGGAGAGAAAATAACAAAGTTTAATGCATATTATTACATATTCCAAGGGATTATCTAGTCCTCTTACCATTTCGGCGGCCAACAGCATTTCTTTCTGTTTCTGTAGTTCCTAAATTAAAAAAGGTTGGTTTTGGTTAATATCTTGAAGGAAGTAACTGATACCGAATGGCAAAGTTGGTCTTTTGCGACCCCTGATAAACAAAAACCAACAAGCAGATAGGTCGGACACTCCGAAACACGATAAAAAGTTCAACAAAAGCTCAATTTAGACAACAAATTTGGAATTTCAATAGCACAAATCACCGAAATGGCATCAGTAAATAAAATTTAAAAAGATTAATGTATAGACAAGAGAAAGGAACAGGAAATAAAGGCACAAAGAAACAAGTCTTGAAGCAATAAATAAATTTCGTTTTGGAAAGCTAAAATAGTTTCTTTTGTCCCAAATATTAAAAGGAAAGTGATCGGATTGGTATCAAGCACAAGACAGAAGGTAAGGCATTAAGTACCTGTTCCTTAGCTAAAATGGCCTCCTGACGACGCTTTTCTTTCTCCTATTGCAAAACAAAACAGAATTATACACCGATTTCAGCAGAGCTCAGTAATCTAGACTAACCTGTTGCTTCTTAAGCAATTCCTCTTGCTTAAGGCGATCTAGTTCCTCCTGACGCTTTTTGCGCTCCTAAAAATATGAGTTCGCATAAGCACATAATCTTCACAAGTCTTAATCTTTCAAATTACCTCAATAGCCTGCTGATTCTTGAGCTCCTTGTCCTTGCGCTGCTGCTCCAACTTGGAGTTCTTCTCCTGACGAGCCTTCTCCTTATTTCTGGCCAATTCCTCCTTCTGCAGCTTCTTGGCATCTCGCATCGCCTGCTGTTGCTTTGCGATCTCAATCCGCTGTTCCACGTTAAGTGTCTGCCGGGTGAAGACCTTCAGATCCTCTAGCCGCTTGGCCACGTCCTCGTCCGTCATCCGTATGTACTCGCCATCATTGGCGTACGGCGGTGGTGCGGGCTGCAGGAATGAACCAACAATGGCTCGCGCGGAGAAACTGAAGTTTTCACGGCTTAGATTCGATGGCTGCTGATCCAGGATCTGTGAATGGTTACATGAATTAGCTAAGTTCTTAGAAAGTGAATATACTTGTGTGCATTGTAGCCAATTTTTTAAATTTTATGCTTTATAAGAAAAATATAAATTAAAACTTTTCTAATTATATTTTAAACCCCAATTATAATTTTGTAGTGGTTTAGAGTTACCATTTTGTGTTACAGAATTTGCTTTAATATATTCAAAAAAGTCGCCCTACAAACTCACAGCAAAAACCTGTCCGTTGCTCTTCAGCGGCGTCGTGCTTCCTGGAGCATAATAGGTGACCTCTCCACGGATCTGGCCTTGTTTAGTCAGTCCACGAATCACCGTCTCCCGCTTCCAGCCCAATTCCAGTGGCACCCTTAGCTCCGCTACATTCAGGATGTTGGCATCCTCACTCTCAGACTCTGAAAGTCCACTTTCGGCAGCCACGCTCTCGGAATCCGTAGAAGTCTCCATATGGGCATTGGCTTCGCTCAGTGCCAGGCGGATTTTCTCCTAAAAATTCGAAAGTGTTAAGTTTCATGGTATTTCATGATTTATTCACAGATTAACTTACAATATCAGCACCCTGTTGAAGAAGTTGTTGGGTGGCGAGCATAGGTTTGAGGCCCACAGCTCGGGATTGAGCCAGCAGTGAAGCCACTGTGTTCTTCTTGGGCTTGGATACGCCACGTCCCAGGTTACGAGGTCTTCCCTCTTTGTAAGAGGACGATCCACCCCCGGAACCAGATCCCGAGCCACCACCCGCGGCTCCTGATCCAGAACCAGCCGGAGCTGGAGAGGTTCCTCCGCTGCCGGATATGGAACCACCAGGCATACCTCCAGTTCCACCCAAGGCAGCTGTAATAGAGCTTAAACTTTGCAGGCTATTGCCGCTCTGACCACTGGACGCTGCCTGATAATCGCTCGCCAAGTTAGCCAATGCTGCAGTGGAAGAGGAGGAGCCCCCTGCTGCTGCATTTGATGAGCTACTGTTGCTCTTATCCGAGGGCTTCATGGAAAGATTAAGTGGTGCGTCAAAGTCATCGATGGTTATGGGATTGCTGGCTGAGCCGACGGCACCGCTGGGCGTCAGGGCGCTGCCGCTCGCGTTGGACTTTAGGCTGAGATTCACACCTCCAGAGGTGGGAGCCATGTCGGTGGTGAGGTCGTGCACCTCTTTTCCCTTACTTGAGAGATTATAGGCTCCGTTGGAAGTGATTGTTGGTGGCAGTTTGATCACCTCCACGCGATCACTGTTGCTCTGGTTGAGCAGGTTGCTCCCTGCTGAGGAGGAACTGCTACTGGTTGTGGGAGCCGTTGAAGAACTGGCCTTGCTTACAGTCAACTGATCGAGGGGATTACCACTCATGCCAGGCAGACCGACCAGTCCAGCCATTCCCGGGATCCCGGCTGCTCCGAGCATCCCGTGGAGTTGCTGCTGCGCCTGATGTTGCTGCTGTGCCTGCTGATGCTGCTGCTGAGCGGCCGCAGCCATTGCCGCGTACTCCATTTCGAGTCTAGCCCGCTTCGCGGGACTGAGACCTGGAAATGCAAGCAGAGAGGAAATGGCATTTTTGGTGCTGTCGAGCTCTTTTTGTGCTTGTTGCTGTTGTTGGAGTAGGTGTTGTTCTGCTTGGTGTTGTTGTTTCTGTTGTTGTTGTGTTGTTTGCTGTTCTGTTTCGGAAATAGTCTTTTTGCGACCGCGCGAGGTAGTACCAGGAATCTTGGGTCCCACAATCGAGGACGTGTACTTGATTATCTCCGTGTCCGGTGGTAAGCGAACTCCGAGCAGAGATGGGTGCTCACTACCAGTACTGTTGGGGAATAATATAATTAGTAGTGTAAAATAGTGTGATGGCTCAAGCTTAAATTACCCCATCATGTAATCCTTAGAACTGGATTTGCCCGATCCCGACGTGGAACTGTTGCCTCCCATTTGCTGCTGCTGCTGGGAGGAGTGATGCGGCGAGGACGTTACCGTGGCGGATGGCGACACACCTGTGCTGGCTGCAAAAGCATTCATTGCCGCCTGCATGCTCTGCTGCGGCGTCATTCCCAACGCTCCAAACTGTGAGAGCGAGTTAAGAGCGTTGAGCGAGGGATTGTTTTTGTCCCGATCCTTGCTCGATGATGAAGACGAGGAGCCCAAGCCCGCATGGGGCGACATCAGCGGATTGCTGCTGGTTAAACTGGGATGCATTCCTCCCAATGAGGAATTGCTGGCGCTCACACTGGTCGAAGCTTTGCCACTGGACATCATTCCGCCGCCGCCGCCAATTCCCATGCCAAGGCCATGCATCGAGGACGATGAGGAGCCACCCCCACCGGACTTCTTGCCCGAGGAACCGCTTGATCCTGAGCCGGAAGCAGCGGCTGCCACGGCCTGCATGGCCAGCAGCTCCTTGTGCAGGGTCACCGGATCGTAGGCAGAGCCTGGATTATTAGCCATGCTGCTGCTCGTCATAGTCGAGGGCTTGCCATAAGCGCTGGCCGTGCTCTAATAAGATAAAAAAGGATTTAAGTTTTTCATTTAGATATATCGTGTTTATTCTCACCTTGTAACTTCCATGACCTCCACTATTTGTGGATATCGATCCGCTACCCGTGCTCACCGACGGAATGCTGGTGCCCGGAACTCCTACCCCAAAACCATGCATGCTGGCCAGCGCGGCGGCTGGATTATTGGCTGCTGCTGCTGCTGCCGCCGCAGCTGCCGCATTTAGACTGTTGGCCAGACTTTGCTGTTGTTGCTGTTGCTGCTGGGCAGCTCGCTTCTCCTTGCGCGACTTGTTCGACTTGCTGCCGGAGGAGCCAGATGAGGATCCCCCACCACCGTTGCCACTTCCGCCGTTTCCACCGCCGCCCTGTCCAAGTACTCCTGCTCCACCTCCTCCCGCACCCGCTCCACCAGCACCGCCGCCCATTCCCATCCCAGCTGGCCCAAAGGCAGCCGCCAAATCGGGATGTGGAAAGGGAGAGAGACCCGAGGCTTGCAGACGACTGAAGTAATCCTGGGCAGCTAACTGGGCCATTGACCACCAGCCTGTAAATCGATTAGCAGCGAGTTAGCAACGGATTTTTACAAAAATCTATGCTAATGCATAGTTAAATCAATTCAATACGTTATTTAAGTTACGCCAAAGAGCAAACTAAATATTGCATTGCAGTACTCAGTACTGATTTAAAAAGCAATTATACCATATGTTTAAATTTATCGAAATCTGTATGCCAGTAGAGTGAACGGTCAAAAGATTCAACATACAAAAGTACACTAAAATATAATATAATATTTGTGCTTGACCATTTTTCACTGCCCCGCTCTGGGTGAAGCTTCGTGGCCAGTGTAAAGCGAATAGCAAGTTACTAAATGCTCTAGGAGTATTTTCTTCAAACGATCTGCGCGATAGACAAGATGTTTGCTGTTTTACTCCACACAATTTGGGGGAATTACATTGCTGATAAAAACTGATATCACCAAGCGGGAATCGAACTCGCGTAGACTTTTTTATGGGACGAAGTTACCTTAACGCACCGCACCAAAGCAGTCGGTAATTTCGTGGCGTCACAAACTTCTTCTTGAGGTGTGCTACTAAAATACGGAATGTGCCGACATTTTACTCACTTGCTGGATGCAAACCGGCCAAACTGGCGGCCTGGGAAGCGGCCACTGCCATCGTGTTCTGGTGGTGATGGGCTCCCGCCGCCGCCGCAGCTGCTGCTGCCATGGAATAACGGTCATTGGCAGAGGCGCCTCCGGCTTGTGGCAATAAACCCAATCCGGCAGCAGCGGCGGCATTGAACTGCGAGTTGAAGAGCGGATTGGAGGCAGCTGCAGCCGCCGCTCCAGTGGGATCACGTCCCCAGTAGGCTGGATAAAGGAAAAAACATTTAAGATCATCACTTACAAATCAACAATAAAATTCTTACCAAACAGGGAAGCTGCATCTAGGAGGCCGGTGGGGTCGTGTGGCCCCCCGGCTCCAGCACCCCCTCCCGCATTCGAGTTTTTGTTTGAGTTTTTGCCATCGCTGCCATCGCCGGCATTTTTGTTCATGTTCAAAATCCCCTAGTTCTTAGGACCAACTATTGTGCGAAACATGCGTTTAGAGTCTGCAATGAATTCAGAAAATACATTTTGATGAGATATTCCTTGTATTCAAGATATAAATGGTACGTAAAATTATTTTAATTAAAAGTAGATTAAGTAAATTGAACTATTTCATTCAAATTTTTTACAAGAGCACAATAACACATTTGGACAAGAACACTCTATATAGTATTTTAACAGTTATACTAAGTCAAGTGAATACACAACACTTGTATTTTGAAGATACCATTCATCAAACGGTTTCATTTTTCAACTTCAATCTTCGCTATTACTCCGCTCTCTGTGTTGGCAATGCCGCAACGCTTGGGCGAAACTCGAGCACAAAGCAGAATCGGCCGAAATATGGAAAGCAAAACAAAACTAAAAAAACTACACGCCAGCGAGAGAGACCGTACACGCACAAAACGGAAGCAGAAGCTGACTGCTCTCTTTTACCACTACACCTGCACGTCATCGGCAGAGCGGCGAATTCAGCGCTCAGCCAAGTCGACGGCGACGGCGAATTGACAAATTACGCACAATATTGCATTTTTGTTTAACAATAAAAGAAAAAATCCCTCTTGTGAAGAAAACTTGAACTTTACAAGTCATGCGCAACGTTTACCACATCCACTAATGAAAAAAGAGAAAAGAAGTAAAAAGAAAAGTCAAGACACCCACACAAACACATTCGCAGACTGCAGGCGGCGACTGCGAAAAGCGATGCATACACAAGCGAAAAAAGAAGAAAAAAATCCGTTCACAGCAATTTGCACTTTTTCGGCAGTGTTATTCTTTTTTTGTTTGTATCACTTTAGTAAATTCATTCATGAAATTTGTAATGTTCTCTTGGTTTCTTTTTTGCGTTATGGAGATTTATAAGACTGTTATATTAACTGTTTAGGGCTTTGCTTTTATTACTTGCGCTGCGACAGCAGTTAACGGCAATTGTTTGCACTGGCTATTGCATTTTCCGCGATTCAAATGTACAATTAACAAAAATATTTACAAGCGCCGTTTGGCGACGCGTCCGTCTGTGTTTGTGATTTCGCGGCGAATGAGCGTGTGGAGAGTGCGGAGAGCGCAAGAACCGCAAGTGGCGGCGGCGGACCATCGGAAACGGAACGCAAAAGGGAGAGCGCGGGCGGCAGAGAAAGAGAGGCAGAGAGGTCCGCTTTACATTTGTTGTTGCCACGCACCGTGGTAGATGATTGCACTTTTCTTTATGCCTTTACTTTTTATTATTATTATTAGTTTTAGCTGTATTAATCACTTTAATGAGCCAGCGTTTAGTTTGCCTAAGATGGGTCCACTGTGGCTCGCTAATAACTGTAATTGCGCACTCTTTTTCCTGCTTTCTTTCATTCGGTTTAATTTTTTTTGTTGTCACGCATCGGCAGGCGACAGATGTGCGCTCTTAGAAGGGGAGGGAGGTGGTAGCGCTGGAGAGAGAGAATGCGTGAGGGGAGGGGGGAGTCTGCGAAAGAGCTCTGGCAATTTATAACAAGCAAGAAATAAAACAAACGGACAGAACGACTTGGTACAGTGGAGCTTGCTTAATGACAGTACGCTACGCTTTACCTTAGAAGGGATTCTGATTATGGAATTTTAAGCGTTTTCCGTTCCTACTTATTGAGATATACAAATGTAATTACGTTCTTTTTAATTGGGTTACCTAGCTATTTAGTGCTGTTAAACAAGGACACATTTTAACAATTCTTGTTCTTTGAATCCCTTTCTTTCCACTTTCCAAGTTGCATTTTATGTTTCAGCGGAAGTAGCACTGTAAAACTTTGCCTTTTGTCTTCTTCTTCAGCTTGGGCTTTTGCCTTTGGGTTCACCGCAAGGGGTGGGGGAGGAGCAGGGTGAAAGGTTGAAGGGAGGCAGAGCAGAGGGAGCAAGCAATATGATTCGGGCATTTGTCTTTGACACCGCCACACTTTGCTGCCTCTGTCTCTGCCGACGTCGCGGGGGCGGCAGCGCAGTCAACGACGACGCAGGCGATTGGGAAGGTGTGTGCGTTGTTCTTGTTGTTTCCATATCATTTTGCACTGTGTGTATTTGTGTGTGACTCGCCGCCTCTCACACCCGCTCACTCCCACCTCTGCCGCTCCTTCTGCCAGTCTTTTCACATCAATATTTGTGAGTGACAGCAGCGAACAAATGTGAAATTCTTCTCATATTGTGCTGGCGTCACTCCACTACACACCAGCCCAATCCCACACCACCCCTCTGCCACCCGCCGCCCACCGCCCCCGTGGAATACCCGTTGTTGTTTGCTCTTGATTATCTTCTCTCTCTAGCTCAATTGGCTGGCCGACTGTCTGTCCATCGTCCATCGCTCATGAGTTGCCTTTATTTCTTTTTCATTTGTTGTGTTTTTTCCCTAGCGTTTTTGTTTCTTTCCATTGGGTCTGCGTGTGTTTGAATTCGTGTTATATCTTATACCCACACACATGCAGATAGCGCCGCCGTTTCGTTTGATTTGCTATTAAAAAGTTTACGGCTGTTTTCTTTGGTCAATAAGCCCGAAAAGCTAATCAATTGCTCGAACACAGAAACAACTACTGAATCCGAATTTCTTGTACAACCAAAATAGATTCGAAGAGCTCGAATTTTTTTTCGAAATCGCCTATTAGCTTTATTACGCTCCCAAATATTCATATATTTTTATCCTTTTTCTATTTAGTTTGTTTTCCTTCGGTTTATTTATGTACATTATTTTATTTATACAGTTTATAGGTATTATTATTTAGTTATTCTTTAAATAAATATATGATAGCAAGAATTACGATACAAACGGGCCCATAATGTTATAAATCTTTCAGATGCAATGTATTTCAAATGCTGTTAGTTTTGAGATACAGATACGAAATGCTTTCAAAAGTAAATGCGAAGATGAGTCGGGATGTTATACTGAAGATTTCCGATAAGAAATCTAGTAATTATTGTATCTGTGGGTTGGGGATTTCGTAGTTGTAATGCACTTGATCGCAAACAAAAGATTGAATGCACTTTTGAGTAGTTGCCTTTCCTGGATTAAAGGTTTTTCTGGCTTTCTGACTTAACTTCTTCTGCGCATTCTTCTACTTTTGATTCTTCTTTTTTTGCCCCTCATTCTTCTTGACGGCCTCCGGTGTGGGAATGTGTGCGAAAGAGATGTTCGTTGAGCGGGTAGAAGAGAGGGGGACAATGTGAGTGCTTCTGACTCTTCCTCGTTTTTTTTTCTTGGGGAGTGAGCGAGGTTATTGACTCAAAAAGCAATACCCCTGCCCTTTTTCAGCGTCCAACAAGCCTGCCGTCGTCTGCGTCATCGTCTGGCGCGATCTTTAGTCTCGTTTCCCCTTCCCCGCCTGCTTTATCCCTCTCCCTTTTCAACGCTCTGCAGCGCCTTGCGATCGAGTGCTGCAACAAGAAAATGCAACAGCTTCAGCGCAACAAGTTCCACTCGCTTTTTTGTACCCATTTTTATTAATCAATTTGGGGTACTGAGTTATGCACTCTACGGACTTCATTTAAGTTCATTCATTCAATACCCATAAATCAAAAATCAAATACATGCTCCTTCCTAAATTGCATTTACTTAAAGACTTCAGCACTTTCCCTAAAACGCACACAGGAAACTTTTATCCCTTCCGTTATCTTTCGCCTTTCATTTCCATCACCCTATCTGGCACACTTAGCCAGAATTTTAAGCAATTTACCTGTTAAATGCTTTAAATTGTTCGCCTCTTCAAATTGAGAAATTTACCACAGCGATATAAAATATGCATAATCGTTTAATTTTATTAATTGGTCCAATTAAGCCGTCTACCACACATTTATTAAATCCAGACATTTTCACAGCTTCGCAGTGTGGGAAATTGTTAGGAAAATAAGACCTTTAAAGCTCTTTACAAAGTTTCAAAGATGCAAATGACGAGAAAATACTTGAAAAGAGGCAAGACTGTCTGTACTTAAGACCATACTTAGTTGTAAATTTATCTTTGCTCTTAAGTTCGAAGGTCAAATATCGAACTACAAATACATTTACGCACTTAGCAATAATATAGATAAATATCAGGTAATTATAGCTTGTATTAAGAAGAACGAGTAATACAACAGTTCTCAAGTCCCAAAATTTAAGTAAAGCTGGAAAAACCGCATAAAGATTTTCCAATCCTTGCTGAAACTTAAACCTTATATATTATATTTATTTTCTACTAGCACAGAAGTTGTATTGTTCTACGACAACCTGCTCTTTAGTCATGAAATTTGTAGGAGCATTTGTAGGAAGATAACTTGCTTTTGTATGAAATATGATTATTTTTAGCAGAAAAACATCTGGCACTTATGAGAAACATTAATGTGATGAAATCCTTGGCACGAAGGGGTGAAAATTATATTTGAAACAAGAAAGCCGACTGGAAATGAAACGAAAATCCTGCGCCGATTCTGTTATTCTTGTTTTGCACTTCTCTGGCCTGGAATACATTATCATGAAGGATATATTGCCAACCAGTTTTTGGGAGGAAAACCGACAGCGAGTGGTGGCGGCGGGTGGGAAAATTGGGAGGTGTTGGGTCTCTCGCCTGGGCAAGAAAACTGTGCAAAAAAAAAAGGGACACACATAAAATGTAAACTCTGAACCGAAACGGGGCGTGTAACAAACGGAGGGCAGAGAGAGAGGCGGAGAAGTCGTGGGTTGTCGCACACAGGACGAACAGGCCAACAAAACGAACAGGAAACGAGCGTGCAAGGACACACAACTTTGGCGTGTGGGTGGTGCAAAAACGGGGAGGGGGGAGTTGTGCGGCTGGGTGGGTGCAGAAATGGGGGCGTGGCAGGGGTTAGCCAGAGTGAAGTGGCAGTAAAACGAGCCGAATGAGAATCGAGAATTGCGAATGGGTGTAGAGCAAGGGGAGGACGAAGAAGCGGCATCAGCAGAACAGCAAAACTAAAATTGAAAATGACAACGCCAGCGGGAAGGAGATGCAGAGGAAAAGGAACACGAAGAAGAAGGGCAGAGAAGCAGAGGAGCTGGCAACAACAACCATGACAAGAACAACAAAACCAAATGAAGTCCAAGCAAGCGCTGCCGTCGACTGCTCTGCCCGCAGCGACAGCGGCAGCGAAACAGAACTAGCAACAACAACAACTGCAGCGGCGGCAAAAACAGCAGCAACAACAACAAGCAGCAGCGAGAGCAACAAAAACAGCAATGGGAGCAAACAAATGAATTTATGCAGCGAGGCTAGAACAACAACAATGACAACCGCAGGCAGTTCTATTACAGTAAAGATTCCCTAAATCGAAATAATATTAAACTAAAAAGGGGTTTTGCTTTGTAACTTATGTATCTTTCAGATATATTCGCAAGATACAAGATATTGCAAGTTGCAAAAGCTAGGTGAGGTCGAAAAAAGTTCAAGTGTCATAACTTAAACTGGGTATGCATAATTGTTTGTGACTTAGTCAGGTTGGACTGTAGTTGGTATTTATGTAGCGATGTTGGTGTGGTTGATGTTGTAACTGCTGCAGGATGGCAGGAGTAAGAGGAATGCATGGGACACGGGATGTGGGATGCGGGGATGCGGTGGCAAAGGGACAGAGGTGAATGTGGAAAAGGGGCGAATCGGGAGAAAGGGAGCGATGGAGGCGCATTGGACAAGGGACAAAAGCTCCAAGTGGAACGAGAGAGCGCGCACGACCCATAAATTAGAGCGAGAGGGCGCGACTGTGCGAGTGAGAGCTCTTCAAGGAGGTAAAAGGACGAGGGGTGAAAGGAATGCAACAACATTGACGTATTTGCCATTTGCAACAACAACAGAAACAACTACAGCAGCAGCGCAGCAGCAGCAGCAGGAACAACAACAAGGTGCCAGAGCAATTTAAAGGAGGAGCAAAGGAGAACAAGAGAATAGGAGAGGAGTAGGGGAGTCTTTGTCTCTCTCCCTCTTGCACTCCTACGCCGTATGTCTCCCTCCCACTCCCTCGCTCTCACACCCTTGTGGTGGGCGGAGTGGGCGCATTTAGTGGCTGCAGCCAGTGCAATCCCTTCCCCTTTTCTCCTCCGCTGTGCTCCTCCTTGGCATTCGCAAAATGATGATAACGTGATGCAATTTCCAGTCATGTGCAGTTGACCATGTGCAGTTGCCAATTTATACCAGCCACCTGCTTCTACCTGTCCTTCCTCTCCTCCTCCTCCTCCTTCTTCCCGTTTTCTCCTTCACTTCCCTTTCCGCCTTCGGTTCTCCCTGCACTGGACAAGCATCTGATATCGGGGACATGTTCGATTCTTCAAGGACTTAACTTAAACCTCTGACACCTCTGCTTCCGAAAATGCCTCATGAATCGGCTTTAAATAGTGATTTGTATCTTGGGAGTTGTGCTGCTAAAATTATTGCGGTATAATAGAGTTTTACTTATTACCATGTTAAAATCCGTGTTTTATGGTCAAACACAACTGCAGTACGGTTACATACTACTACAGTTTATCCTTAAGCATCTGACATCTGATAGAATTCAGATATACTTCTTTTCTTGAGCACCCCTAAGGTATAACCATTTTGTAATACCTAGCTGTTTGAAAATGTAAATGTGTCAAATTAAATATCATTGGTTTTAACCCCCGTTTCTATAGCACCGGTCAAACCACCCCGCTTCGAGTCACAATTGTTTCCGTTGATTTCCTGCACTTGGCGCCAGGCATTTCCCCGAAATATCTCGATAACTACATGTGTGGTTTATGACCGATTCTTTCGCTTGTGCCCTCTGTACCGCCAGCGATTACAATCCAATTCAATCGAATCCAATCGAATCGAATGGTCGCCGTTGCACAACTGTACGCAATTCGCTTTTTGTTGGCCAAAGCTTTTAAATGTTGCTCTGCGCTGCGGTGATTTCATTAGACAGCAAATACAATTAAAGAGCTTGTTGCACGTAATCTAATATGGACAGCACACAGTCGAATGTGTTTGTGTATCTGTGTTTTATTTCGTACGCACGGCCGCAGAGGGACGGCGATAGATACACGGATAAAAAGATACATAGACGCACACACATGCGTCAGTCCGCACAGCAATTTAATTAATGCTTAAATCAGATTATCCCAACAAAAGGCAGAACGCGTTCGGAATAACGGGGGTGGCATAAAAGGATACAGTGGGGCGGGCAAAGAGGAACAGGAAAGCAAATGTGCATACTTTGTAACACCGGGAAGGACAACTTTCAGATACATTTTATACTCCGGATGGTTTATTGCCACTCTTTTTAGGTACAAGTTATTGGTGTGAAAAGCATTTAATAGATCAAGATTTCATTAGAATACTTTAGCATCCTTTTATCCCTGTGAGAACAACTCACCTCTCCAGAATAATTCAAAACTTGAAGATGAACTTGTAGTTTTTTCAGTTTCGCTTTGTTGCCGATTTGTTTACTTTCATTATTATTCAACTATTCACTTCTGTCGCCACTCGAATTTGCTTTCCTTTTCTCATTCATCTATCTGTTTTAATTTTCACTTAGTTCTCACTCTCTTTTCGGGGTATAGATAACTTAATGATTATGGCGTATTTCTTGTGGTTTCGTGGAATTTTATGTGTACATTTCCGCTTGGCTCTTTTTGGGCTGGTTAACACAAACACACAATAAATTTAAAATGATTATTGAAATTTATGGGACGCCGTCGCTCAAAAGAAAAGCTTTTATAGGAAAACGAAATTGAAGAATCCTGAAGAATGCAATGCACAATTATAATTTCGGTATTTTCCTACAATTTTTCCTCACTTTTTGCTGAAATTAAGCAGACAAGCAACAACAATGATGAGTTTTCTATGGGATTTTTTTTTTTTGCTTTTTTTTCTACAAAAAAATGGATAGAGATGGAGGGATGGTGAGTCACTACTTTATATAAACAATGGCGTTCGCAGCATTTTGGTCAACTTCTCGAAGCTGCCGGTCATTTAGCACTTCCCGAAGAAGGTGGTGGCGTCAGGGGGTTAAAGAGAGCCAGCGACTGACAGGGGGTTAAATATTCTGTACCACGAAAGCTAATGAACGGCCGAGTCCGATCCGAAATTCGAAAAAGCAATGGGAAGAACAAAATAAGAAAAGAGTCAACATTTTTCAATTGAATCAGTTGGCAGAACGAGACGGAAAACTGGGCGAAAAAGAGACGGAGGGGCCAGGCCAAAGAGGCCAAGAAAACAATTGACAGTCAGTCAGTGCGTTGGAGGAGTCGAGAAAGAGGTAGCCATAGTGAGAGCGAGCGAGAGGCGAGCGAATAGCCTGTCTGTGCGCTGCGCTTCAATAAATCCGGGCTACAAAAAGCAAACGAAACTCGCCTTAAATCGAAAGAACTGTGCACTGCCGTCTGTGTACTTTTCCACAGTGAATATTCGATAAGAATGCCTGACGTTGCACTCTGCAACTCTTTAAAACTATCATAGCACAAAAGTACTAGGATAACAAGCATGAATATCACAAGCATTAGGATTATCTTATTTGTACTATTAAAGGGCATCTCAGTTGCGACCCACCCTGCAATGGTTTTTGTAGTTAGTCAAAATATTCTGTGTAAGATTTTCGCTTATAGGAAGCTCCACTGTATTTCTGGGCAATGCAATCAATCAGATAGCAACAGCCAACAGAACGAACCTAACCTAACCGTAAATTATCGCTCTTTGGCCAAGTGTTATCGTTTGGGTTTGAGCTTGCGCTTTCCAGCTCTTGGTAAATGTAAAAACATTTGTAATTTAATTAACCGATTGCCTGGGCCCTCGGCATTTGCTTCTAATGTGCTTTGAGTGCCCCAATGATATCACAGCTCTCCCGTTAACTAAACAAACCTTTAGTTGTTTATCGTGCGCACGGCAAACTGGAAATCTGTTTTGCAAAATCCATTAATTGCTCTATAGAGTAGTACACACACACACACGCACACACACAATCCCTCGTTTTTAGCCAAGTGATTGAATGGCGTGGCTTTTTAGCTGGCCACTTTATACAGTGAGAAATAAGAAACCTATTCAGTTAGACTAGGCTTGCATATGCGACTATCTGTTATTAATAACTTATTATTTTATGCATCATTGAATATGAGTTATTTTATTGATTTTATGTGGGCTTAAACATTTCCATGCCTGGCATTTTTCTCAGTGCCTCTCATTGACAGTGGAAAAATAAAAACTGTAAATTCAAAGCGATCAAAGAGCAGATGCATTTCTCAAAGGGCATTTATACGGGTGCATTAGTGTTGTGTGCGTGTGTGTGCTTAGAAGTACATTTGTGGTGGTGAGGGTGCTGGGCAAATGACTAAAATTAAACAAGAAAACAAATTCATCACTGAAATGCCTCAAAAATCCGTTGAAGGGATGATGATGAAGCTGAACAGCGGAGAAAAAGGTACAAACGACATGACGAATTGTAGATACAGATGAACCCAGAACGAGGAAGAGCTGTGGGAGAGGGAGAGGGCGATGAACAGGAGGAGGGGCAGGCGAAGTACGATGCGGATGAGGTTGGGTAGGGGTAGGGGCAGGGGGCAGTGGCAGGAGCAGGGGCAGGGGCAACAACGAGCATGGCCACAATGAAAACCAACGAAATAAATTAAATAATATGAAAAGAAACACGCTGCAGAGACGATGGCGTACACCCAAAAACAAACGAAAGAGGGGGTAGCGTTAAAGAGAGATGGGGCGGGGGACGGAAAAGAGGCCAGGAAGAAGAGGGGAGGAGAAGCTGGACGGGGCACAGAGCAATCAGCGAGGAGCGAAGCGAAACCGACGGCAAAACAACAGACGAAACAAAACTTGACAGATGGACAAGCGGGCGGAACGGGTGCAAAGGGGACCGAATGGGAGGGGGGGAGGTGGACAGACAGAAATCCAACTAAATATCGAAATCACAAATCCGCAACAGCACGAAAAAAGACCATAAAGATGGTTAAACTGCGTCAAGCCGAAAGTGTTATACACTAAAATACATGAAACACTTTAATGTCAGATTTCATACTTTTCGAGTACAATATCTTGAGTTTCATGCTAGTAACAATCTTTAAAGTATTTTAATTAGAGACAGACATCTTTAGAATTCAAAAAATGTTTGCTATTTCAACATATTTTCTATTTCGGTATTTTAATTTACAAAGTATTCGCTCTTTTGAGACTCTGAATTTCAATGAATTTAAATTCTTAGAATTTCATTAGATATAGTCTAAGAACAGCATTTGATAATGACTTTAAAACTGAAATCAACGAAACTAAAGCACTTTCTGATAAAGGGTATGCGAAAAAACGCGTCCAAACACAGCGCAAGATTTTATTTTAGAAACGAATGGGATTCAGACAGTGGACAGTGGAGAGGAATGGCCGAGAGCTAAAACAACAAAAATAATAATAACAGCAACAACGAATGGAGGCCTGACCGCGCTGCGACGCCGGCAGAGGCAGAAGCAGTGGCAGCGACGTCGGTAAGTTGGCCAAAACGCAGAAACAATTCACTACGGGGGAAATACACAGGAATTTCAGCCGACTTTGGCTCGCCTGCGCGTGGTTAGGCTTTAAAAAGCCGTCTTAATTGGTTTTCGCCACCAAAGGGTTAAGCATTAATATGTCGAGATGATCCGGAAAGATGCTTCCACTTCCATAACGAACAGATGACTTCACAGTCATATCTGCAGCTCACTCATTCGCTCATTGAGCCCACGCAATACATGTTTATCGTCAATTCCTCAATGATTTCACAGTGGAACTTCCCTAAAACACTTCGATAGATTGGGCATTATTTATTTAAATTTATTCAAAACGCATAAATTGGATCTTAACTTTAAACATTTCAAATAAATTCCAAACGGGTGCGCTTTTTAGATAAACAAGAGTGTTGATTTATAATTGCAAGCAAATACAATTAACATTTTTCGTATATCAAACCATGTGATTGAGTACATTGCAGAAATTCATATAGCGGCTTTATCTTTGAGCGAGGAAACCTTTCAACTTAACGACGCAATTACAAGAACTTTAAAATATGGACAACCAGCACTTTAAGTTTTGGGCACGCTTAACCCACCATTATATCTTTTTTTCCACTGTTAATATCATATTTATATTGAGCTTAGCCAAGTTGCTCTGTATTTCAGTTTTAATCCGTTAAGGTCTCGATTTTGCGGCATTTTTCAGTTCGAGTTCAGTTCGTTTCGTTTGTCAAGTTGAGTCGGCAGAATATGAAACAGAACCAGAAAACAAGAACAAAGTAACAAGCGAGTCATGCACACACACACATGCATGATAAGGGGAAGATGGGGAGGGGGAGCAGGATAGGCAGCTCCAAAGTAGCGCAAAAGCAGCAGCAACAACAACAAAGCCAAGCCGAGACATAAAATAAATGAGCGCCGCCGCACAAACATGTCTCCAATGTTCACCCGTTGCTGTTGTTTTTGTTGTTGCAATTGTTATTGTTGTTGCTTTCTGCTGTGACTGGCCGTTACGTATTCCCCGTCTCCCTCTCCCTTTCGCTCACACTGGCCCACTCCATCACCCCCTCTCACTCGCTCTCGCACTCGCACTCCCTCTCATTCCATTTCCATCCGTGTGCTTCAATTTCGTTTCCCAAGCGTCGTCGTCGTTGTTGTTGCCTCTTGCTCTGCCTGCTGCCTCTGCCTCTCCACTCCTCTCCACACACCCTCTCTCGCTAGCTCGCTCTTTGTAATTATTGATACATAAAAATACAACAAAAGCAAGTTGAAATGCCGGACTGCAATTGTGGTCATAATAAATCTTATTGCACGCTGCTCAAAAAGATTGCATTGCAAACTACAAATATCGTGAGAAATCTTTGAACGACACTGCAAATTGCACATTTTCTACGTTTAACTATAAGATTGTTATTAATCAGTTTCGTTAAGTAGTCATAGGGTCAATATCCGCAAAGAAACAAAACACACAGGTTTTCCCTTAAACAGCTGGCAATTTAACTTAAAAAATTGTCTTTAATAATCTATTTCCTTTGTGGAATTGGTAAGCGAAGATGGAAACTTATCACACATCTGATTAAACGGCATTATCATTTTATTTAAGTCAATCAGTAACAGTATGCATATGTATGTATGCCAATTCCCGAAGCAATCAATCAGTACAAAGTGCATCTAAATCAAAAGTAAGACCTCCCCATAATCTTGAAAGTTTAACCATCTAACTACAGAACCCACTTTCTTAATATTTATCAAAGGTATATAAATTACATTATAATTCTTTATGCTTAGAGGCACTTTTAACATCACAAATGTATATATTGTATATACTTAATGGTGGTCGTGGTTTTTTAGTTTCTACTAAGTACATACATTCACACAAATGAAGGTCTTTTTTTTGCTGTCGGAGTTGTTGTAATTAGAATGTGAGATATTGTTCTTCTGATAACTCAGCCTGTAAGGCTTGCATATATCAATCCTTTTCTTTCCCACTATTTAACGTAGCATTACCGGCTTAACTCTATAGGTGCTATAGGAACATCTCACTTCTTAAAGTATGTTTATCTTACGAATGCATCTTTAGTTAGGCTATCAGTTTCAATCACAATACGGCACCTTTTTGATCAATTTTGGAGCGAAATAAAAATAATCCAGCAAGCTGACTTCTTTTCTTAATCCTTTTTTTCGCCGTCTCCTTTGGCGGCTGTACGGAAAGAAGAGCGTGGAGAATAAGGTGGCGGAATGGACAAAAGAAAATGCGCGCTCGCACACACACAGCACACACACACATACACTGCCACGGTTGGCTGCGTTTATAGAAGAAGAAGCAGCGGAGGAGGAAAAGAAGAAGCAGCAGAACTTGGCCCAAACGGATTTCGTTTTAGCTTTGTGTATCTGTATCTGTCGCACTTCCTTTGCTGTTTTGGTGGCTTTTTTAAAACATTTTTCATTTGTTATGTTTGTTATTGGTTACTTTTATACATTTGCTATCTTACTTTGGCACAATCATAAATTTGGGCACGTTCACTTTCCTAATTATTTCGCACCGACATCACATTCATATTTTCATATCTTTCATACTTTGCTGAGCATTTGTTTTAGATTTATTATCTTTCGCTTGGGATTTCACTTGCGCGACCGACGAGTTTCCGAACCAAACTAACACCATCAACATTCAACATCAAACATTCAACATCGGCGGCAGCGACTGCGACGCCAGCTGCGGCGGCGGCAGCGCTGCGGAGACAACCGCGTTGTTGCTGTTGTTGTGTGCTGATTGGGAGAGGGAGAAAATGTGTGGTTGAGAGCGGTGCGGGTGCGGATGGCGGGGGGAAGAGAGTCGCCGCAGAGAGCAACGGGCGACGACTGCGATTATATGAGAAAATTTATTCAACATTTAACGAACGTGCCCACAGGGCATGGGTAAAGGGGGACGGGGAGGATAATGGACGGGGGGAGAGTGAGTGGGAGAGAGGGAAGGGGAGCGAGGAGAGAGCGGAGAAGGAGAAGGAGCGGGTGTAGTCAGGTGAAGGTGTCGTTGTTAGGGGCCAAAGTGGAAGGGAGAGGGCAGCAACAGAATTTGGAGAAAGACGGAGAGCATTTGTATGATTTAAATTTCTTTATTTCATTTTCCTTCGCCTTTAATTTTCACTGCCGTAATTTGTGCTGCTCTTGCCGGCTTCGTCCATTCGAGTGCTGGCAATTAAAATTGCTATAAGAACTAAAGCAGATGACACTGCTTCCTTGACGACTTACAAGTGTGTGCGTGTTTGTTAGGGTGGGTCAATTAAAATTGTCGAAGATTTACGCTAGACGTTTGAATATTAAGCAAAACATGCATAAATAATTCAACAAGTACAGTAAAAGTTCAATAACGATTCAATTGTTCACTTTCATATAATAGTGTTTTAGAAACATCGGGAAGAAACTAACACTTCAGAATAAAAGTGAAATCTGAAATCATTGGAAAGCATTAAAATAAATCATATTTCTATAATGTTTTTCTAAGCCATACATTGGTCAGACAAATTCAGATGGTAAATCTGAATTTCACGCACTTTTTAAAGATACGTTTCAGATGGACTAGTTCCTCAAACTGTACGTTTTGTATATTTCAGAGATTAAGGCTTATTAGTTAGACAATAGGAAAGGATTATCGAACTATTATGGATTAAAGGATTGTTTTAATGTATTTCCTGATCCTAGCTTACTTCTGAAAATGAAACAAGAATCAGAGCCACCCTAATGTAAAGGAAACAAGTGAGAAATTAAGCAGTGCATGATGCCAAAAGAAGGCGTGAGGGGGTGAGGTGGAAAGGGGTAGCAGGAAACGGCAAAATGGAAGTGAGCAAGCGAATTTCGTAATGCGTGCTTGTGTGGGTGAATGAGTCTGGAGTTGTACATAGCTGTGTATGTGTGAACTCAATGAAAAGGTGTCTCCTTCTTGTTGTCCTGTTAATGTTGACTTTGTTGTTGCAGCCGAAACTTTGCGGCGGTAGTTCTTGTTGGTTGTAGTTGTTGTTTATACATATATGTAGCCGTTGCGGAAGCAGCAATGCAAATTGTTAAATAATGTCAAGTGAAATTGCGTTTTTGTAAGCGGAAAGTGTGTTTTCTGGGGGGGGGGCGGAGGGGGCAATGTCGGAAAATTGCAGACACACGCATGTGTTCTCCATGCAATCGCTTCATCTCCCTCGCTCTCACGCCGCCCCCACTCTCTTTCGCGCTCATTCTCATTCAGAAACGGGCGTAGGTGCTAAAAGTGCTATTAGAGCGTGATTAAAACGGAAAGAACTACTGTAGTCGACAACCAAATACCTGGCATTCGATTTGAGAAAACTATTCCATACTTCTTGGCGTACGTTAATGATGCTTGCTAGCCTATAAATGGAAATGGTACAGATACCCATATAATTATACAAATCATTTTTATCAAGCTTTTTAGTTTTAAATACCTTTCTATTCTCGCACATTGAAATCGATTTTTAATAAATATTTTTACATTTTATAAAATACTATACAAAATTGTAACAAAATTATACGCTGTTAGAAGAAACCAAGTTTCCATGGAAATTTCCGCATGCTCAAGTAAAAGCATTACAAAACCATAATTATTTAACTAATGTAATATATGCTATAGAGTGGTCTACCCCCCTCCCCCGAGACATAATCGATTTACCAAGCGTCATCAATAATATTGCACATTTTTCGCAATGTTTTCAAGCCAAAGTTGTGGGACCTGCGAGCCGGAGTGAAATGCAAAAGGGCAGCGACAAGAAGGACGTTCACAGTGCCAAAGGTGGAGAGGCTAAGGAGGGGGTGGAGGGGCGACAGGGGTTTGGGGAGCAACCAGAAAGAGGAGCTCGGGGAGCAGGAGGAGGAGCAGCAGGGGGAACAGCAGGCGGATAAGGAGGAGCTGGAGAAGGTGCATGAAGCGGCGACGTGGCGGCAGCAGACAAAAGCAGAGGCTGATGCTGTCGAACGCAGCTTGATAAAAGGGGGGAGCGGGGTCAAGGAGCGGGGTGCTGGGGCTGTGAGGCAGAAACTTGCTGCAGCAGCAACGAGGAGGAAAGAGAGACAAGAGGCGGCGAAGAGCGTGTGCCAACTACAACAACCAGGATTACAATTCAAACTTGCTCGTCAGCCTGGCTGGCTGCCATAGCCGTGGGCCAGGAGAGGGTGCCACAGGGGGGTGCTGAAGGCAGGGGCGACAGCGGAATAAAGGAAATGACAGAGGGAGCAGGACGGGGCGATGGAAGGGAAGGGGCGCGGGGAGCAGCGAGGCGCAAGCAGGGATGTCGTGCAGAGAAAAACGCCAGAGTCAGAGGCAACAACACACAGGCCAAGTTTTTGAAATCCCCCTTACGACTTTTTACCCCCATCCCACCGCACACTCAGCTAACCCCCCTAACCCCCCCTTGGCCACATCCCTGTCCAACAGCGAAGCTGCAGTTTGCAAAAGAATACACACACACGTGCATAAAAAATGTGCGGAAGAAAAAATGTTTAAGCACACGCGTGTGTGTGCGGGACAGAGAGGGTAACAACGCAGCCAGAAAGAGCAAGAAGTAGAGCATTTTTAAGAAGAGGAAACAGGAGCAAAAGGAACTGCGGCCAGCGGAAAATACAGTAGATCCTCTATAAACAACACGGGTTATTAAATTGAAATACAATAAATTCGAAATTAGATACTGTTACAAACAGAAAATTATTTAAACATCCTAAGCTATAATTATATACACAGAAATTATAAGTAAATGAACCACTCACAAATGGTTGTGTTTAGTAGAACGAGTGCGCGCTGTAGACAAAATGAGCGCCAAGGGGCCCAAAAGCAAAGCCAACAACGTTTCAGCTTTTTGTTAATTTTCATCAGCAGAACCACAAATGAGTGGGGCCAAAAGGGGGGTCCAGATAGGCAGAAAAGGCAGAAACGGCACAAAAAGGACACCACGAAGTTCCTCAAAGTCAGCTTAATTGGCACGGCACAGCTTTTTGCGGCTGATTGTGATTGTGTGTCCCCACTGTCTCCATACTTTTTATTCGAGGCTTCGGACAGGACAGTCAGAAGCAAGAGCAAGGCACGATTCACTGTGATTAGTTGGGCTCTATTGTAGGGCTGCCAAAGGAACTACCAAATGGTCAGCAAGGTTTAAAGGCGTACTTTAATTTTGTCATAAGTCAATTCATCAGTCAGAAGCCTTTTGCCAGTCAGCTTCCTTCACATCAATAAGCAAACATCTTTGGCAGCATTTGTATGCGCACTTGAATGCCTACAAGGATGTTCATTCCGCAAACATAAGGTGTCATTTGGATTACATCACTTTCCGTATCGATTTAAACGCTTCAATACTTCAGGATTTAAGCCCATATTTTCATAACAAATTGAATTGATTTGAATTCAGTGGCCGAACACTTTTAGTCAAAGCTTTACAGCGTGACAATTTAATCTTAATTAAATGGGCTTAGTTTGGTTTTGATTTTCAAGCTGCTTAAATCACACAATAAATGATTCAGACATTTCCAATCAAATAAAGCAAAAGACATGTGTTTTCCAGCGACTCAAATTGTGAGCTGGAAAATTCTAAATTGTGTATTGAATATAATAACTGCCTCTTGGGCTGTGCAATTACAAGCAAATAGAATGCCGAACGTCTAATCTTATTTCCTAATTAGCAGAGCGAACAAATCGGATGTGACTGCACATTTTATCGATGAGTTATCTTTATGAGAGGTGGAAAGTATCTCAAGTAAATCTAATGAGCAGCGACGGGGTGCCACGCCCACGCATCTAGCAGATACATAGATACGCTCGCAGATACTTGTACATCTTGCGGATGCAAGAGCAGCGTCGGCGACAGCTCATCCAAAGTTGAGCCATGCAAATTACAACAATTTCCCATACGCCGCACAGAAATAGATACAGAATGTGTATCCGCATCTGCAGCTGTACCAGCAAAATGTATCTGCATCTGCAAATGTATCTGCATCTGTATCTGTAAATGTGGCCGCTTGGCACGCAGCAAACTGTCTAATGTATCTCGCAGATGCATGGATGGCGAGCTGGCGATGGTGACAGCCTCGCCAGCGTCGCCAGCGTCTTCCCAGCATCTCGGCATCCTCCTCAGCATTTGTATAATTTGCACAATGGCACAGGGAAACTGCTCGCTGCGCAGATACAGATACAACAGTTGCAGATACTTGCAACACTCACACACGGAGCAGCACATGAGTTTCGGAGCACAAAAGCGAAATTGCTAAGTTTTCGCTGCAGAAATTTCGGTGGAGCAGATGGAGCGGGGCAAGGGCGTTTTGGCGGGGCGTGGGAGGCGGCTCTTAGCAGGAAGAAGCAGAACGAGAGCCGAGTCTGAGCTCGCGTTTCATGCAAACAGAGATGCCTCGCATGACATTGGTCAACACGGCCCTGTTTTCCTATTAAATATCTTAATCAATACAGCTATGCACCGTGCTAGATATTGGTACTATTCATTAATATATTTATTTTAAACTAGAAATTAAACAGAAATCAACTTCTGCACATGCTCGCACCTATAATCACCAGTTATGCTTAAACACCTTGATTACCTGCAACGAATAAAAACATTTTGATTCCTAAGGCTAAATTTGATAGATAGACAATTTGTGTCTTCATAATTGGAATATCCTTGTTGCCTAGTGTTTTTCCATATAGAAAATAGCCAGAAACATGGACACATATGCCACCTAGTGAGCATATAATTACAACATTGGTTAAAGGCCGCCGCCCGGCGAGAATATCCTCCTGACTTTCCTGCTCCAATTGCTCCCCCGCCCGTCCCCATTTTCCCGCCCCCTTTTCATCCGCGTCCTTGTCATTTTCCCAATCTCCTTTCGAGGGCCACGAAAATGCCGCCACTTGCGCTCCCTTCCAGAAATAAGCAGGATTCAATAGACGACGAAACCGAGGACATGAGCGAAGCGAGGCGAAGCTCCAGCTTTGGCCATACCTTTTGCCCACCCATAGATACACACGCACACAAAGACGCCTGCCGTGCACACAGCTACACACATGTGTAGTGCAACATACATACGTACGTACAAATATATATCCACATAATGAAGTAGAGCACAAATGCCTTTGGGGTGACTGGATGATGGGCCAAAACCAAAGCCAAACAGTTGCCCACTCGAGACCCCGAACCCCGTCCTTTAGCCAGCCACCCCCCGCCTTCTATATGCTCTTTATCCAGGATCTCCTTTGCAGGCAATCGCCCAACATGCAACAACAACAACAGCCACAGCACGGGGCTAAAGTTCACATGGAACTTCCGAACCAAAAGCAACCGACAAAAGGAATAAGTAGAGATGGTGGTGGTGCGGCATACGCGAAACCGAAAGCTGGAAAATAACTGGATTATCCAGCAGCAGCAACTTGAATTTCTGGAAAAATTATAACTATTATCACGTACAATTATAAATCCAACACCTTAACAATCATCAAAAACTAAAAACTAAATGAAAGTCCTGCGATGTTAAAGCAGCTAAAAAACAAATATCTAAGGATATTCCAGCAATCAGTAAGCAATTAAGTAGATAAAATGCCTTCAGATCAGATAGCTCATAGAGCTTACGTTAAGTTAGTAGTAGTTTTAAATGCAGCCTAACAATTGCCATGAATGCATAGCATTCATCTACACAACCAGCCACATTGGGTGCCACCATTTCAGACATCGGGCATTCAAAGTGCCCAAAATATATGCCCCAACCGCCGATAAGCGATTCAATTAAAAACCGAACCGAACTGATGAAAAATATATGCACATATATTTCGTAATACGAATTGGGCTCCACAAATGAACGGAATCAAGCAGAAATAAGAGAATTTCCGACCACAAGGAAAATCGCAATGAAAATTGGCGAACATTGTGTGCGAGCGAGATGGCGATAGCAGCGGCAAATGAGTGGACAATGGAAAAGCACGAATCGCTGGAAATATATACATAGGTAGCCCACTCATCTTTAGCATTTCAATTTTGGATAGTGTTGACCCGCCCGATTGCCCCCGCTCCTGTCCCTGCCCCCGCTCCTCCCCCCATAAATTCAATTACTGCCAATATTTTGCAAACGTGCAAAGCAATTGCAATGAAAACACAAACGAAGCCAGCACACAGTAGTAAATTCAATTTTGTGTTATCCATCGATGTTTCCCCAGAGAATCGGAAAGAGACAGAGGTATAGAGTTAATACCCCCCCTATTCACCCCTCTGATTTCGGGCGTGCGATTTTTTACTTTACCCCCTTTTAGCTGCCACTTTGAATTGTGTTTGCAGTCGGGGAAAAGCGAGAGACCCCAAAAATTCCAGCAGCAAAACAAATAAAATGTGTGTGCATTTCAAAATGCAATTGTTCATCAGCCCAAAAAAAACCCCCGTTCTCTGCCTCCCCAAAAATCAACTGACAAAATGTAAAGCCCTTTTCAGATATTTGTTTTCTACTGCTTTGCGTTCGATGGGTATTATCACTATGGTCTCAAACTGAGTGATTCTAGCTTTTTAAAGGAAGAACATTTACAAAATACTCTTTAATGTTACATCTTATGTGGAGTATATTAACAGAATATTCAATTCAATTCAGCTTTTCTTCCCACTATGGTCTCAAACTTAGAGATTTAAGCTTGTTAAAGGAAGAACATTTATAAAATACTATTTTATGTTTTAGCTTCTAGTGTTAAGTTATTTAAAAGGATGCAAACATAAATCTATGTTTCAGCTTATCTTATTTTTTGCGAAAGGGTATATACGTTTCCCCGCTTTCAAGAAGGCATATCAAATATATGCGCTTATACATATACATACATACATGCATATGTACAACCCACCTAAAATATTTGTTGCGTAAGCCCATGCTGATTTTTTGGGAGCTACTACTGTTTGCTGTGTAGGTTTCTGTGTGTTTTTGGAATCCGAGTTTCAGGAAGTTCTCCTCCCGAAGTCCTTTCGTTTATCTCTGGCATTTAAACAGAGTGACTGTGGCTGCTGTTGGCTCCTCCCTCTGGCCCTCTCCTCCGATTTCTTCCCTCCTCACCTCTTCTCACCTTTCGCTTCGAATCCTGTTTGATTTTGGCCAGCCCCACATTCCCCATTGCCTTGCCATCGAAAAAACTCAAGGTGCGACCAGAAATCTGTTGACTGCACCGGAAAAAGTACCTAACAATGTTGATTATAAATTAAATAATCATTTTATTTTGTTTTTCAAACACTGTTTTATGTGTAGAGCAAGGTTATATCTTATCCTAAAAATTTGTCATATCACATTAAAATGAAGGTCAGTCACATATTTATTCCACGCATATTTCTTTGATTGAAAGACTGCCGTTTATTTCCCACATGTCATTTTGTCATAAAGAAAACTAAAAAGTTACCCAGTGAGTATTTTTTTTCAGTGTGAAACTTTTGGTTTTGAAACAATTGCCCATGCAAACCTTCTCTTTCCCTCTCCCTCTTTCCTCCTCTTTGTTGCTATGCGAAAGAAGAGATGGCAGAGCTGGTGCAGAAAGGAGGAGGGGAGTGGGGGGAAGGAGAGGTCGCAGCATTTGTCGCCATTTATTTACACGATTAGAAATCGATTTTGTGCGTTCTCATATAGAATTCCATATGAAATGACAGCCGAAACGAACAAATATACAAACAGACATACAGAAAAAAGGGGGGTTATGGGCGCGAGGGGCCACTGGGGGGTGGGGTGACATGTAAGGTCCCTCCTGTATGTGCCGTTATAATGATTTATGTTAAGCTTATTGCTCACACACACACACAAGCAGAGAAGTCGAGGGTGTGTGCGAAAGAGATGGAACCAAATCGAAATCGATTTGCGGGCAGAGTAAAAGCAGAGCGAAGAAGAAGAAGAAGCAACAGCAGCAGCAGCCGGAATCAGCTAACAGTGGCGACATCTGGCGGCGGGCACCTCTTAATTTTTTGGCTAAAAGGAAATCGGAAATGCAAAGAGGAAATTGGAACCAAACAGATAAAGAAGACTTAAACAAACGCAGTTAACGTTTTGATTAGCTTAGTCAATTGATTTACTAAAATGATTGAGGCAAACGAAGCAGTTGTATTAATAGTAAGGAAAGCATATATTTTATAACGTTCGCACATATCAGTGATTTAATTAGCTTTCGCTATAAAGGGAGCAATCTGATAAAATGCGTTTAAAGTTTCTTTATATATATTTTCTTATTCCAAACCATTTTATTTTCTTTTAATGTGTTGCACTTATTCAAGTTTATACTGACATACATTACCTTTTTGGTATGTTTGCTGTGTTGCGTAAATTTCCATTATAAAAAAGAACTTTAGATGTGCTCGTAGCATATTGCTATATTAGAAATAACGACAATAAAAGAAGCGGCAAGACACGGCCAAGAAGTGGAAAGAGGCAAAAGAGCAGCCAAACCAAATTGATTAACAACTAAAAGTTCAACGCCGGCAATTAACATGCGAAGGGGAAATGGCGAAATATGCCAAGAAAGGTAAGGAACAGCAGTAATTGGGGGAGGAGGTGAAAAATTCACTCAAAAGGAGAAAGGGCGGCGGAGAAGAGCCCGGGGGAAAGTGTACAAAACAAAATTCAAAGCCCAATCCACTTGCAGTCTTGTTTTTTTCTCCTTATTTCTCCTCTATGTTGTGTACCCGTATTTCTGACAAACGTATGTATGTATGGACGCGAGTGTGCGTTTGTGTGCTCGCGAACTCTAGAACGAAACTAGCCTGAAAGCCCCTCCCCCTCCTGCTGCCCCTTCCCCCAACCACTTTACAATTTATATACAACTCCAAGAGCAAAAGCAAAAGCCATTCGTGCGCAAATCTCAAATAAAAGCGCGCAGAACCAGCAACAACAAATAATAGCAGCAGCAGCAACAACAACACCGAGCGACGCCGACTTCTCTGCCGCTGATGAATTGTATTTGTGTGAGCCCAACACACACACACGCACAACACATGCGGACAGGGCGGGCTAAAAAAAAATAAAATAAAAATTAAACTACAATATGAGCGCAAAAGGAAAAATAAAAGAAAAAATTGAAGCAGAGGTATCGGTTTTGAGAGGTGAGTTGACTCCTCGAGGTGTCTTTGCCTCTGCCGCCGTCGCTGTCGCAGTCGCTGCCCCTGCATGTGTCACTGTATTCGTGCGGGTACAGTGGAGCTTGGCTACTTCATATTACTTGGTTTTAATTTATGCCTACATGATTATTCTGGGAAATGTAATAGCTCGTGAAACTGATTTGTTATTTAAAGTGAATATTGAACAAATAAATCTGTGTCCAAAACCAATATACGCATAATATTTTTAAAATAAAAATAAGTTTAAAAGATAATTTCTTTAGTATTTAGGTTTGAAAAATTTGAATGATAATTCAAATTTGCACGGGTACCACTGTTAACTCACCGATTAACAAGTTTAATGGAACTATAATCATTTTTTTTTTTTTACAAACTGTTAAAATTGGTACGTTTTTTTAATGAAAAAAGCCAGTGCTGAGTAGATTTCTAAGTTGTCAGTAAAGATAAATAAATTAATTCGAACTATTCATGTTTGTTCCCCCAAACAAGGTCCCACTGTACGTTGTATTTGCTCTGGCCAGCAGAGTATGCTCGCATGCGTGTGTGTGTGTGCGTGCGTGTGTTTGTTGGCCGCGTCGTGTGCCACTGCTTGTGGCAATTTCCAGAGTTCGCCGTTCGCCGCCTTCCATTGCTCACTGTCACCGCCGAAGTCAAGCCGAAATACAGCAAGAACAAGAACAAGAGCAAGAACAACAAAGGCAGCAGCAGCAGTAACAACAACAACACAGGGGCAGCAAAAGCATGTGGAACGAAATGAAATGGAATGAAGGACTGAAATCGGCGACGCTACTTCTTTCGCTTCTTCCTCTTCTTTATCCGCTTCGGTTTTTCTGCCTATTTTATTTGTTTGCGGTTGATAGGGGAAGGGGAGTGGGGGAGGGCTGATAAAAGGGGGTGGGGTTGTCGTATTGAACTCAACGGGGAAAAATTTAGGGGTGAAATACGTATAATTTTTCATCAGTGAACTTTATACACCTTTTATTACATATAAATGTGTTTGATTTAGCTTTAAATTTCAGCTCACCTTTTTTGTTTGTTTTAACTGCTTATCGCTGATTGACTTCTCGTCTTTTTCGCTGCCCATTCATTTGTCACCCACTCACACAAGCACAAACACACTTAATTTTTAGCAATTTCTCGAACTTCTTTGCTCTTGATATTTCTTCCTTCTTTTTTTGCACACCCACACAAACGCAATAATTTTCGCCGCGGGCGTTTTTCCCTTTTATTATCCGCCTTTTCCTTGGCGATGATTTTCACACGAGTGTCACTGTTCCACCCGCACACGCGCAAATTTCCAGCAAATCGCGAGGTTTGCAAGTCCACTTCGACTTTCTATATTATTTATTAAACATCAAAATGGATTAATTAAATACGTATGTGCGCGCCGCTTAAGAATCAATCATCATTATGGTTGTTTCATTTGCTCGCAGATGGATTAGGTTTAAATTAAGTTCGTATTGTTTTATCTTTTCGACGTCCGAACGCTTCGATAGAGAAACCGATACTCTTTTATGATTCCGCTCTCTTCGATTTTTGCTGCCTGCAGTTCTGCCGCTGCACGAGTGTGAGTGCATGTTAGTCGCTGGCAGAGCTATGTTAACTAACAGAGATGAGAGCGAGGCGGCGAAACATGTGGAAATGAAACCAAATCTTGCTGTGTAGTTGTGGGCACAAACAAACAAACACACACACTTGCGCACGCTTCTGTCTATTAATCATTTAATAGTCATCCAAATTATTAGGAATTCTGCGCTTGTTTGCTCAAAACCTTTAACCACATTTCGATTGGCCCGATATTGACAGAGTACTTAGAGTAAGCTAATTGCCTTATGTTGAAAGTACAGTTTCCAGACTATCTCACCACCTGTCCACACACATACGCTCACACACACACACGTTCTTGAACATGCACACACTCACGCGGGTTTTGGCCGTCTTCCTGCGCCGCTTACCAAATTGTCAATTCTTTATCAATACGCCCAGTTCAACCACTTAAACGAAATGCAAATCCAATTCCCAGTGCAGCGGAAAAGGCGGACAGGTGGTAAACTCAACGGATTACGCCATTTCACGCTGGTTTCCCAGAATGGTAGATTATTTGTGATGGCTTAGGGGGATTTCAAGAAAGTTGTGGTGTTTTCCAAATTTCAAGTTTCTTTGAAATGGTACCCTATACTTTAGTCATTCAATGAAGTTTTTTGGGTCAATTATTATGTTCACTAATATAAACATAAAATCTATGATTGTTTTTAATTTTAGAGGATTACTTTAAAGTTTTGAAACCAATGAGCAAAATGAGCATCTCTTTAAAGATTTCTTTATTTAAAGATTTCAATTAGTAAGGACTCCTTCAAGAAACTAAAATTTGTATAAGTCAAAGGTCAGCTGATGCCCTTAATCAAACATTGAAAAGTAAAATAAGAAAGCACATTAAAGTCGGTTTTCATCAAGAGGAAATAACCAGATGACAAATGGCTCCTTAAGGTCTAAAGAATTCAACCATAAATGTGTTTTACCTTTAGGAACCCCCCTGGAGAGATCAAACATATGCGAGTTATCAATAACAAGTATTTACTTTAATCGTAAAGGCAATAATAAACTTAACTACCAGCTGGGCTTAGAAGTTAAATGTCAGCGGATGCACGGCGAAGTAGCCCTTGCTCTTGGCAACTTGTTTGGAGAGTCGCACCAGGGTGTTGTCGTTGTTCACGAAATGACCGCCGTAGATCTCCTGGCACAGGGTGCGGACGCGATCCCTGCCCTCCGAGCAAATCGCTGTGGCCGTGAGCAGCTCATGATCCGCCAGCGGAAGTCCAATGCAGTAGGATCGGGAAGCCCTCGCCACACTGGCCCACATGGCATAGATAAGGGTGCCCACCTCCGCCAGGCGCTGCATTTCACTTTGCCGCTCCACCACCGCGTTTCCGTGCTTGGTGAACATCAGCTCCACAGCCATTTGGAGACGCGCCACTGACTGCTCAATGCACTGGGAAGCCGCCTCTAGGGAAGGATGCACGTGCTCCGAAAGCTGCATCTTGGTCTTGGGATTGTCGATGCTGTTGGTGTCCAGGAACTTGGCAAAAATGTGGCCAGGATGGAAGAGGGGATTTCTGGACTTTCGCACGCCCGTATTCATGGCTTGCTGAAAATGTCGAGTTATTAAGTCCCATTACAAATATCTAATGCACAAGCAACTTACCCCCGCATGCTGCAATCCGGTCAGGGCAATGAACATGCCCAAGGTGTCCAGGGATTCACCTTGCGTGCACAGCTGCGCTGCATCTCGTAGTCCCAGCTCCGTGGCCTCGCCGCCAAGCAGACTCTTGGGTCCCACGAGTCCGAGGTTCTGGGAGGCAATGGCGTACAGCTGTCGCAGGGTGTAGTACTTCGTTATGGCAGTCTCCAGAGTCACATCCTGGGCACGGAACTCATCCAGCAAGCCGGCGGTCAAGTAGAGCATGCTCTCCATCGCATAGACGGAGCACATTGCTCGCGACATGTGGATGCGGGGGAGCTCTAGGTCCCTATATTTGAATGAATAAGTTCTTAAATAAATTCAAACTAGCAAATGAATAGTAGTGTACTTACTGGAGTTGGACTCCACACTGAGTGGTGCCCACAGTGTACTGGGCCAATTCGTTTAGCAGTTTCTTGGCCAACGACACGCCCACCAGGCTGCCCCTCAAGCGGGAGGATCGCACCAGCTGCTCCGAGTACCGGTTGCCGTCGTGGGGTAAGCCCACCACCTGATCCGCTCCCAATTTAACGTGGTCGAAGTGCACACGCCTGATTTCCGCTTTCCGGGTACCGAATGTGGCGTGCTTTTCGCCCAGGCGCACTCCTTCCTGCTGGGAATCAACCAGGAAGATGGTTGTGCCACGGCCCAAAGCTCCCGGCACACTCGGCTGTTGGGTTTGGGCCAGGACCAGGAAAAGCTGCCGCTCGCCGGGTGTGCAGATTACAAAAGATTTTTCGCCATTGAGCTGCCACTTTCCGGTTTCTTGCACAAACTCTGCTTGGGTGCTGAAGTAGTCCTCCTCGGGTGGAGAGATCTCATATATAGCCTCGGTGCCAACCAGTTTGCCAGTGGCCAAGTCCTGGAGATACCTCTGCTGTTGCAGCGGAGTTCCCACCTCCTTCAGAAGATCCACGACCACGCGATGCGTTTGTAGGCCCAGGGTTACATTGATATCCGTTGAATCCGGCTCACTGGCCATCAGACTGGCACTCCAGCCAAAGCCTTTGCCCTCGAAATCTGTGGACACATTTAGTCCATAGAGTCCCAGCTGGCGCAGAGTCTCCGGGGAGGTCTCCTCCGTTTCCCGGGGCTCCCCGAAGTAGTTCTTCAGCGGCAGCAGGGAATTCTCCAGCTGGGCCATCTCATCCCGGGGTATCACCTCCGGATAGGCCAGCAGCTCCTTGTCCACGACCCCGATGAAGAAGTTCTTGGCCAGTGGCTCCCTGGTGGGCAGTTTTTGCTGCTGCTCCGGCGACTCCTCCACGGATTCCGATCTTCCTCCCTCTGTGGTCGCCGCATCCTGGTGCTGTGCGTCCAGGCTGCTGGAGGTGGCCTTGGTGCTCCTTCCCCGAGTCAGAAGTTTTCCATTCCGGCTGCATGTCAAGAGCCGCGAGGCGCCGGAAAACAAATTGGGCCGCATATTTACCAGAAAATTAGGTAAGCCCGATAGGTTCGCACAAATATATCGATAGCGGTGGCAAGTGGGACCAGCTGAAGGTGGACTAAAGTTCGCAGCGGTACTTTTGTAAATACCGTAAAGCGTTGCTCAGCTGATCGAAGTGCTATAAAAACTTGAAGGATGTAACGGTCATTTCGTCATTTTTAAAAAGTATATAAAATGCATTCAATTTAATTGAAAGTTAGGTCTTGAAACTATTTTCCACTGAATTCTACAAACTAAAAAGTCTCTCTTTCAGTTTAGAGATTTAAAATGAATTTAATTAAAGTGCTTTAAAAAGAAAAAAGACACAAATACAAGCTCTGTATTTGAATGAAACTTGAATTTACTTTTGCAGTCACTGATTGCCTTTCCCAAAAAAACACATTCCCTTATTGAATCATTGTATTGTATATTGGTGTTATTGTTACACATATAATTGCTATTGACAACGCACATTAAGCTCTCTACTTAAAACAAATTGAACAAAGTAAATTGTATGATTCTCAGTCGATGGCTTTAATGCATATCCCCATCGACCATTTCTTTATTGTTTCGCTTTTTTGTTTTTTTTTTTTTTTGTTTTTCGAGTTTATCTCATTTTTAAATGTAATTTTTCATTTGTTTTTCATACCACCTAGATTGAAAATTTGTTAATAGCTGTGTAGTACGTTGTTATACAATAGTTATAGTCAGGTATCAATTGGAAAATAAGAATTTGGTTAGAACTCAACACATATAGATCCGCATAGTAGTCATATTATTGAAGTACAGATGCGCTTGAAGTCGACGATTGCATGGCGTGCAAAAACTCCAAGCACTTATTGCGTATGGAAAACAAAATAGGGCAACTAATCCGTAGTTTGTAAACCGAAAAAAAGAAAAACGACAAAATGTAGTCGTCAATTGTATTTAACTAAAAACTCTATTAGAAATACCCCCTCGTGCAGCTCATATCGTATCACAGGCACGCTTAATAGACACTCTCAGAACGGAAATACGAAATTAAAATCGAAACTAGCGGGTTAATTCATTTGCAACTTGCACTCAACGAAATCTTCTGTATTCTTTAATTTCTGTGGTTAAAACACACTACACACTAACAACAACGATCGATATGAGCGCACATCTGATCTGATCTGAACTGATCTCCTATTCCCCCAAACTATTCCCTACTGCAAATCGCTGACCCCTTCGCAAATTGCCTTTAAAATTGCTGACGCTACACGACGATTATGGTACATAAATATATATTCAAATATATATTGTATGTGGTATCTGCTTGCATGCCCTCTATATACGTAGTTACCTCCCTTGCGATTTCACACTCACACATTGCATAGTTTTTAGTATTGCTAGTTGCTCCGCTTCACCCTCGTATTGTGGACCCCAAAAGATAGAGTTAAAGATAGAGATACAATTGCAGTTACAGATACAGATACGGATGCAGATAATTTTGCTTCGCTCGTCTGGCTGACTGACCGATTCGATTGCTTTCATATTCAACATTTTTACTTTCGCAATGTTTTCGCACACATTTTCCAGTTGTTCAAATTCATCAATTCAAACTCAAACTAAACGAACAAAACCTCGCACGAGGTGAAATACCAAAAATATTAAAGGAAACTAAGCTTAGGGATAAATTAAACGATAACTAGTAAAGCAATTGGTTGGTTGTCACACACACACAGGAGTTTGTTTCGCCACCTGCCCTCCGTATTTTCCTGGCTCTCCCGTTTCTGCTCCTTCCTTCTTCTCCTACAATTGGTATCTGGGCCACTGCCACAGGTCCCTTGCCTCCCGCTGCTGCCACTTGTTCTGGAGCTGCTTGCACAGGCGTTGTAGCAGCTCGAAGGTGCCGCCCAGGGCTTGCAGTAGCTACTAAATCCTGCCGGTGCTCTCCTGTCGCGCACTGTAGCGCGGCTCGGCGGGCATCATGGTGTCCGTGACCAGCTCATTGGGTGCCTCCAAAACGCCCTTCGCGTGTGCGGCCGCCGTATCGCAATCGGTGCGGCGTGAGATCAGCAGTCGGATGTCCGTATGCAGGCACAATCGTCCGGAGCGCGATGTCTGGAACCTATGGATGGCAAACGATGTGTTAGTTGATCTTTGTGATCGGAACTACTCTTTATCTCTTTATACCTGAGGTGTATGGAGTAGCGCAGCCGCTTCATTTGCTCGGCGCTGATGAAGTGTCCCAGCTTGCTGGTGGTGCTAGTGACTGTGGGACTCCGCGGCATTTTGTGCCCCTCATCCTGCTCCTGGCTGAGCTCCTCGGCCAGAATGCGCTGCCGGATGAAGGTGCGGTGCAGCGGGGGCATGTCCCGCATGTCGTAGGGTATCACAAACATCCGCACCACCGTGCCCATGGGATTCAGTAGCGTGGCCTGAACCGTGCCCGACCTTGGAACCGAATATCCCTTGCGCGGCAGACGAATCTCGCACTGCAAAAAAGAGATTTTCCACATTCCTTAATTCCATTTTTCTGAAAAACCTAACTAAATTGAAGGAAACAAGGCTTTTAATATTGACTATGTCTCTGGAACTTTTCTATGGCTACCGGGGCTGTATTTTGCTCAAGATATTTCTGATGACTCGAGTAAGTTTAATTTTGTGATTTGTTTTGTTCCCCGTAGTCTCCTCAGGATGCGCTTTTGTAAGAACTTACCAAATAAGGCGTGCTGAGCGTCTCGCCATGCAGTTCGTAGAAGTACGAGACGGCTGGGATGGTCAGCTGGGTGGGACAGAATCCGCCGGAGGCTCCCAGCTGCAGCTTAAAGCCCATCACCTCGATCTTGGGCATGAGCCTCCTCTGTAGCAGAGATTCCTCCAGGTTCCCCAGCAGAGGACGTCCTGCAAAATGGGCCGCCATTCTGGCGCGACATTTCAACGGGGATCCACCTGCTGGACTGCATAGGCCGGACTCGAGATCCTCATCAGACAACTGCTCATCGGATCCAAGGGAACTTCGATCGCTACGATCGCTCAAGTGGCGGGAGCGCCGCTTGTGGGCGGCCAACGCTTGTTTGGAGAATCTGGGCGACACGGACAGAGAAGCCGCATGTGGCAATGTGGGAGCAGAGAAGGATTTCTGCACTGGCGGCGTCACGCTGACATCCGGAGCTAGCAACTGCGAATGGGCATGACTCAAGGCAGCTGGATCAAAACTGAAGGCGGGACAGCCGATGGCGATGGGAGCCGAACTGCAGAAGATCGTTGTAAGGTTCACCTTGGGCAGAACCTTTCGCATTTGTGGCGATGTAATAGGTGGCGGAGTCTCACTCTCCAACAAATTAGAACCACAATTCAACCTGAGTTGAGCTGGCTTCGGTGAGGATTTGCCCAGCTGTTGCTGCTGCAGCGGCACCATCGCATCCGGTTGATGCTTTGCTGGCACTTGGCTCAGCGGCGTCTTGAACTGCACCACTATGTGGTCGGCTACTCCCGGCGGTGGAGTCTTGCAGCGCTCTACAGGATTCAGGGAGCAGCGTTCGATGTTGGGCGTCAACTTGGTGGAGAGAACCTGTAAGCATACCTTCTTTAGTTAAACAAAATCCTCGGATTTGTCGCAAGAACTCACCTGAACATCTTGTTGCTTCTCCGTCTCCTTATGCACTGTGGCAAAGCCATTGCTCGACTGCTTCCCATTGGTGGGTTGGTGCACCTTGCCATTTGCAAAGTTGTGCTGGGTCTTCTGGCGCTTGCACACTTGGCAGCCACTGGCGGCGGGCGTGGCCTTCAGAATATTGTTGTTCTGCCCACCATTGAGATCTGCGTTACGACAGGAGGTTCCTGGTGGAGCCTGATCCACAGCCCCTGGATGGGGCTTCCGATTTCGGTTCTTTGGCGTGCGTTGGATGGCCTGAAGTAAGAGCTCCGCGTTGTTGCGGGGTGTGCCCACAATGAGATCAGCGCTACTTAGGCTGCAAGTGGAGGTCTCCTCCATTTCGGATGCTGTGGTGTCGCTATCATCTCCATCATCTGACACTCCATTGGTCGTTATATTAGCCGATCCATTAGCTGCTCCGTTACATCCACCATTTGCTCCACCCGTACAGCTGAGACAGAGAAGAGTCTTTTCACTGCCACATTGCTGACAACTACTTAGAGAAGTCTGCGTGCCCGTGGAGATCATGGCGATCCGCCTTGGTTGCTGCAATGTCAAGGCCAGGGATTGGGTTTCTGAAGGCGTCTGCGACGGCGTCTGCGACTCCTCGCCCTCCTCCATCGGTTCCTCCGATTGTTGTCGACTACTTTCCCGCTCGGGGGTGGATTTTCTCTCCCTCTTCTTGTCCCTTCGCTGCATTCGCTTGCGATACTTCTGCAGCTGCCTCTCCCGATGGCTCAAACTCGAGTCCCCGTCGAGTTCGTCCAATACCTGTCCCATTCCTGGTTTTCCATTATCACAGTTGGAGCCGCCAGCCGTTGTCGTTGGGGTGAGTGCACTAGTCCTGGCTCCCAGGCCAGTCGGCGTGGCAGCATGAAGGCCACCGCCTCCAGTGGGCGTACTGGCCGGATCTCCTCCGCAGGACCTCAAGCTACGTGGAGCTGGACTAGGAGGCAGTGGCTCCACATGCGGCAGGCCACCATTAATCCTGGGCAAACTGCGCACGCTTACCGAGATGCTGTAGCTCTCCGAAACGTTGACGTTGGGAAAATTGTGCACATTGGCCTTGGCACTGAAGCCATCCTCCTGATGCGGCCCACTATTGGTGCTGCTATTGGTGGTGTGCTGCTTGATCCTGTAGAAGATGTTAAGACGTGGTCTCTTCTGGCCACCGCATGTTGTGTAGCTGGTCGCCAAGTCTCCGGCATTGTTGCCGCAGTTGGAGAAGATAACGCGGCCACTGTCGTACACCGATGGATCGCACTTGCGAAGCAGATCACACCAGGCCACTATCTGGGAGAAGTACAACTGACTCCGGATGGCGCTGCACAGCGAAGTCAACGTCATCGTAGGTGGCGGAACTCTTTAAAAGGAAGGAGATGATGTTAGGCATTTAAAGATAAATGTATTCCGCTGAGTCTTACTTCTCCTTGCCGCTTATGATCCACTGCTCCAGCAGGAGCTTGTGGCTCACGGGACCCAGGTAAACCTCGATGCAAACGGGCTCGCGTCTGGCCAGGATGGCCTCCATCTTCATGCAATACGCCCGCCAACGGTTGCACTGAAAAAGGATGTAAGATTTAAATAGGCACAAGAAAGAAAGGCATTAATTTGTTTGGACTTACGGTCATATTCACGTAGGACATATCACAGATGTGCTCCTCAGCCTCGGATGGCATCTCGCCCTTGGCCAGACCCATCTTCCTGAGGAACTGATCACAGTGCGGCCCGTGTTTGGGCCGCGATGCGGAGCTACTTGCTCCGCTGCTGGCAGTGGCAGTTGCCGTTGTTGTTGGTGTTGGTGTGTTGCTAATGCTTGCTGCTCCTCCTAATCCTCCCAATCCTCGGCCACCAGCTCCCCCCAAACTCGACCAGTGAAAGGCGAGATTCAGAGGTCTCGACTCAACTGGTGGCGGTGCCAAGGCAGGTCCACCTCGTAGGCAGGTGGTGGCCAGCGATTGCAACGAGTGGAGAATGTTGTCCGATGAATTGGAGCCCGGTGAACTGGCGGCACTGGAATTGTTGGTTCCACCACCGGCGCTGCTAACCAGACCCGTTGCACCAGCCCGATTGAGCATGACACGTCGTACAATTTCATAGTCGCCATGATCCTTGTTGAGATCATTGATGGCCAGGGAAACCAACTCCGGTTCAGCGCTCATCGTCTGGGCAGCCGGCGAAATCTGACGCAGCTGGCAGAGCTTCTGTGTCCAGCGCTGGTGGGTTAGGGAACTACTGCTGGGCGACCCGGCCGAACCACTTCCAAAGCCGGCTCTACTTTCCGATCCTCCCATGGAACCATAGGGATTCGTTGTGATGTTGATGGCCGCCCTGGAGGTGGAGGGTCGTGGCGACAGGCGTCCACCCCCAGATCCTGCTGCTGATCCTGCTCCGACTATTCCCACCGTCTGCTGCTGGTACTCGTCGTCCGCAATGGGTCTGCCCTCGAGGATCAGCGAGGCCAGGCCGAGCACAACGGAACTGTAGTTGTTCTGAGCTCCTGTTCCTGCCGACCCACTTCCAGAGACCCCCACCATTCCCAGGCCGGACAGCATTCCTCCAGCCGCCGCAGTAGCCGAGCCCAAGGAGGCAGACGCTCCATTCTGGCCCAAACCCGCTGGCGGCGGCGAGTTGGTGACGCTTGTCGGTATCATGGTCGGTCGGTTGCTCGGTTGGTTGCCCGTCCGCTGGATCTGATGCTATTTCCGGTTCCGAGTCCGATTCCGCTAGCTATTGCTGCTGCTGCTTCTTGCACAGGAAGTACACTGAAAAAGTAAACAGCACATGTTTCAAACGTCTGGTGACAGATGAACTAATGTAACAAAGACGTACAGTTCCACATAAGAAATGATTGCTCAACTTCAAACTATTTCTAGTTAAACATTAAATACCTACACTAAAATAAGTTTCATAGCTATGGAAAAAGTTGTTGGTATATACATATGTATATGTAAATAAAAAAGTGATAAACTTCACTGCCTTTTAGAGACTTTAAATTACGCAATTCGTAGCTTAAACTAGAATCGAACTAGGTTGGACTAAACTAGGTTGGATAAAACTAGGTTGGCAGACTCATGGTATTGTACCCTTGACTTCCTTTCGAAATCCGCAAGGCTGTTCTATAAATAAGCCCAGCAACAGATGCAGCTGGCAGACTCCAGCCCACCGCCACCCACTGCAAGTGGTGAAGGTCGAATGGCGAAAGCAGCACCCTCAACTTGAATCCAATCCCCAAGGTCCGTGGACTATGTGCTGGGCATTATGTATTCCTGACATGGTTTACTTTGGTTTATCCTTCCGGTGCGGAAGCGACAAAAGACCAGCACAATTCTCTTGGCCAATTGTTTAACTGCGACACACTGACACGGCCCCATTTTGGCCTGAAATCATCATGTGCACCGCACTAAACCCAACACTCACATGCACATGCACACTGGTGAGCGAGAAAAAACGAGCAGAGTTGGAAACCAGGTCGTTACTTAACCGGAGACCCAGTTAGGAGCAACATGTCAGCCGTTTGGCAATGCACAATGCATCAAACACCCCCAACACCCCCCTCTTTCAGCCCCACGAAACTCGCACGGCTCGACAGCTTGGCAACATGTTGCTAGCGTGTGACGTCATTGAGCCAGGCTTCGCAACAGCAGCGCACTGGTGTGGGTGTGTATCTGTGTGAGAATTTGAAGGTCGTTCTGTGGCACCTTCTACGGAGATGCTCTACAAGATGATTTGCTTAAAGGTGCTATTCTAAATTAATTATAAAAAGTGTCGTCTTTTAGTTGAAACTAAAGATATTAAATATGTTGTGTTTTATGTGTTATGAGAATCAAAATTAAAATGTAAATGGGAGAATTTTAATGCGGAAGATGAAGCAACTTTATAGAATGATTAAATTCCGCAGAAAATATTTGTATGCTGAATGTTGATAAATATTTATATATGTACATATATTATAATATTTATCCAGATAATTATTTTGGAGAGAGTAAAAACTCTGTTTGCTACACAAACTCATCTTTCCTTTCGCAATTCTATTTATGCGTTTCTTGTTGTTCATTATTTCTCTAAAACTTTGCTTGGCAACAGCAGAACCGCGAATCGCGAATCGAAATACAAAACCAACTTAAGAGCCAAACGTGCAAGTGGTGCACATGTATGGCGATTGTCGCGTGCAACATGTTGCCAGCTGAAAAGAGAGAGAGTGAGAGAGAGCGCGCTCTCTTGGGTAAACATGTTTGTCTTTACTTTTGCTTTTGTTTTTGCGTTTCTTCTTGACCTGCATACACAATACATAAGTAGCGCGCGAGACAGACACGGATACATAAGGCAAAAAAAAGAGAGCAAGAGAGCGCGAGCTTTTGCCTCTCTCTCTGTGTTTGTATTAGAAAACATCTGATTTTTGTATTGCTTTGCAATGTTTGCTGTGCGCGTGTGTGTGTTTGTGTGTGTGCTGAGTTTTGTTTATGGCACATTCGCGCTTATATAGATACATGTATACTATATAAAATACTCTTGGCCCACAATAGACGACCCATACAGACGCGAAAACCCGTATGGAAATGGGGACAGGCGAACGGTACGCCAGAGTTTAATAATATTTCGATTACATTATTGCCAAATTCATTTCAGTTCCCCTCCCTTTCAGCTGACCATTATCATTTACATCTCGCGGGCGGAAAACGGCGCAAAATTCGCTTGCCACCCGAAAATGGAAATTATACTCGATGACGCAGTTGGAAGAAAAACGCGCTACGATGTTCGAGGAAATGTCGGAAAATGACAAAAGTGGAAAATCACATGGGACACGTAGGAAAATATTTACAAATTATGCCAACAGATGTCATTGTTTACTAATATGACAAATTTGTATTATTTTTATAAACATAAATATTTGTTTAAATAATTCATAATATTTTCCTGAAATATGCCATGTAAAATAATTTAAACTTATATTTTAAATTTGTGTTTTCATTTCAGATAAGTAAAACGAAACTAATAATAGTGCAAATCGCTTTTTAAGTGTCTCGACTGTAAAAGCAAAATATTATAGTTGGCAAAACCTAATTGAGGCAATTTTCAGTAGATAGTAGCCTTGTAACTAATTGCTCTAGGAAATCTTTAATGCCTGCTTAAGTAATTGCACTTTGAGCAAAACACAGATGTAAAAGCAGCAGCAATCAAGTTGATCGAAAAAGGTTTGTCATATGCTATAGTCTTTCCACCTCCTCCCCCCTCCCTCCATTGGCACACTTGGTTGATAATTGTCACCACTTCTTCTTGGCAAAGCGATCGAGAGCAGGCCGAGAAGGGGGTGGTGAGGGGCGGAAAAGCTGGTGAGGCAGGGGGCGCATTGTTGGACTAATTTCATTTAGCTCGGCCAACGTCCTTGGCATGCTTTTTGATTTTGCAACGCGCGCTGCACTTGTGTTCGTACGTAGATTGTCTTGCTTGAATTATTTATTTATTGCACATTTTCGTTTCGTTTGATTTTTTCCCATTTATTGTTGCGTGTATTTCCTTTTTTTTTTGACGCACATAACAAAATTTGATTGCCAAGCGGAAAATGCAGGCGAGGCGAATGGCAGAAGGTAAACGAATGCGGGAACGGGAAATAACAAGCGCAACTTAACTTTTAATACCCTACTTTGGTCAAAATAAGAGTGAAAATGCATTAACCTGTGCCAGAAATATTACTCCTGTATTTAGATACATATGTACAAAATTATAATAAAGTTGTATGTAATTAATTACACTCCTAACAAAAATCTGTCCTATTTAAATGTAGATCGAGAGACAAACGAACTGAAAGATACACTATCTGAAGGGTATACAAATCGAACGGATAACAAATTTTGAAGGCGCGCCAAGCGGAGTGAAAGGCTGGTAACGAAAACCGCCGCCAGGGGCGCTGCACAACACAATAACCAGTTCAAAGCAGATAGGAAAACGAAAAGCGACCGCGAGTGGAAAATTGTTATGTTGCAACTTTTCAGAAAAACAAGTTCCGTTCGCCTTTCGTTTGTTTTTGAGGTTTCCATTTCGGCGTCCCCTTTTCGGCATTATGAAACAAAAAAGAAAAGTTAGCACGTGAGTGCAACGAAAGGCACAGACAAAGAAAACGACTTCTTTTTGTTGCTTTCAACAAAATCTCATATGATGTTGTTTCCCTTTAGTCATCCTGCCGAATGCGTCACCGTAAAAAGTTAATTATACTTGTTCATACTCGTTAGCTGCAGAAGTTCGTTAAGTTGGAAATGTGTCATCTAAAGCGGAAGTCACAATAAATTTCTTGAGATGCAATGGAGATAAGTCAGAAACATCTTGAAACCCATGTTTTTTAATACATGTTTCAAGGTTTTTTTTACTATTTTAATTCACTATTTTACTTTGAAAATCATTGAAATTAAAGTTAGTTTAAATAGTATTTTGGGTATTCCGTTAATTCGTTTTGAAAGTTAATGAATCAATGTAAATAGCTGTCTGAATACCATTAATATTTTATTCCATTGTAGCAGATTTGCCCTGTATGTCCGCACGTCTTATTCAATTTTCATTTCCCAGGAAGACTTCAAAACAATCGCTTTTCCAAACACTGATTGACCTCGCCGTCGACCTTACAAAAGCCCATTTTCTGTGAGTGTGTGCGTGTTTGAACACTCATGTGATGGTGACCCTCCCAATCATAAGCCTTCACAGCTGAGCGAGCTTTAGTTTTTTCTTTTTTTTTGTGTGTTTCTAGGGGGCCGCACCTTTGATGGGTTACATGTACCCACCCCATTTATCACCCATCCTCTATCTACCTCTATTTTTTCTCTCCTACGAACGGCACAAAGAACACTTTGTTGGGGGAAAAGGCTTATCAGCATGGTCATCCGATAGAGAGTTGCATCATATAGCGTTGAAACTTCAAAAAGTTGCTTAAACTTTTGTATTAAAACTTATTTGCTCAAAGGTTCCTTAAAATATGGTTTAAATCTAAGTTAAGTTTAGTTAACATTTTTACCCAGAAGGCTTTGATAAATAATTTTTTAACACTATCCTATACTTGTTATCATATCGAAAAAGAAGTCAAGGTTTTTTTTTATAAAATCCCCCTTCACTTACCTTTCAAAACTTTGTTAAAATTCCATTATTTTTTGCTTTTTTTGCTGAAACGAAAAGATAAATAGAAATGAGATTAGAAAAGGAAATACCATTGCAGTAAACTAAGTGTTAGCTGACCAAGAAATGTAACATTGAAAAAACCTAATTATTACAGAGAGTGAGGCACCCTGATTCTCTTACACAACAAATAAAGTTGAGGTATTTGCGCTCTCCCGCTCTCCACCCCTCTCTCTATTCGCGCTCTCTCCCCCACCCACATTGCCCTGCTGATGCTCACATGTGCGCAGTAAATAAAAATAAAAACACGGCCGCAAAATCAAAGTGGGCAAAAACAATGAGGCAAAAACAAAGCGAAAATGTAAACAAACGCAGTCCAGTTATGGTGCTCTTCTTCCTCCACGTGTGTGTGTAATGCGAGAGCACGTGAGCGCGTCTCGCTCGCACCCATGGGGAGTTGGGGCCGCCGCTGGAGTGGGCGAAAGAGAGGGAGAGGACTGGATGGAGAGGGAGACGGAGCCAGCCAGAACAGGACGAGCACGTTTTTATTTTTAGCCAAAATATTTCTTGCAAATCGAGAGCAAAAAATAAAAAGAACACACGCACTTATTCGCTCGAAAAGCAAATGACCGCAAGACGTGTTAATGCCTTCCTTTAACCCCCATCCGCACGATCTTCCCTCTCCCTCGCTCGCCACCTTGTTCACTTGATACTTTTCCAACTCCAATTCTTTTTCCTGCCTCTCTTTCTGACGCCCCCTAACCCACTGTTTGCCTTTCCCCCTTATTCATTTACATTTCAACTGCGCACGTATAAAATTACTATGACAAATGTATGCGTGTGTGTGTGTGTGAGGGTCCGAGTTCGTTACATTTCATTTATGTACTTTTTTTCCCCTTACTGAATTGATATAAATTGGTCGAGTGTACGTGTAAAAACCGCCGCAAAACTTTAACCAAAGTTCAATTTCTCAAGAAGAACAGCTGGTGCTATTTGTTTTTCTTTTATTTTGACCTGGCTATTTTCGTTTTTTTTCTTTTAGCTTATCTGCCAAAAACGAAAAAATAAACACTTTCACTTATATAAAAGGTTCACAGATAGTGAAAGTTTGTCCTGTTATCGTTCTGTTTAATTCTTTGTATTGCTTTTAAAGTGACCTTTATTTCTAAAGTGTTCACTCGATAAAGAAAAATAAATTCCTAACTTAAAATATATTAAATATTACATTTTAAAATTTAATTTATTAGCCCCAAAAGTTACTCATTATTACTAAACAGTATGTCATACATAATCATCATCTTTACCCCCTCCCTGTTCTTATAGATGTGATCTAACAACCCGGACACGTGGGTGGTCAAAGTATTGCGCATTTTATTCTTTGAGCTCGTGTAGCTTTCTGTTACATGATTTCATGATCTCTGACTGTAGCCATTTGCCTTTGTTTCCGCACAGCTGATTGAGGCAAACAGGTTACAAAGGGGAGCGACGAATAAAGAAGTTCGAAAGCAGAGTGGATACATAGTAAGTGCCCCATGCAAAGCAGCAACCAAAGTGTTGACACACAGCAAATGCAACGCCACAATTAGAAAATGTGTGTCAATTATATTAAAAAAAAACTCGAGTAGTTTTCCTGACTTTTTACAGCACACAAAAACCACATTTCAGAGAGTGGAGAGATAGAGATAGATAGGAGGGTGGAAAGAGAGGGAGAGGAAAGGAACGGGGGGGCCGTCAGAGAGCATGATTTGAATTGACTTTCCAGTAAATTATGTGTGCTGCTGTGTGTGCGCGTATGTGTGCCTGTGTGTGTGCATGGGTGTGTGTCAAATAACATCGAAGGGGGCGTCACATAGTCTCCCAAAGTGCTTCACCTACACAAGTGACCAGCCACAGGCCCCGCTCCCTAAGCTCAACTTTGCACCACGTTTTTAAGAAGCTTCTCTATGAAGACTGAAATTTAAATTAATGCATTGTTACGCAAGCAATCAAAAATGGGTTGAGGTTACTGTAAATCCAGTTAACAGCGATATGGTTCCACTTTTTTGTAGTTCAAGGCTTAAAGCTGAACTGGTTTTAGGTAATTTTAATCAGAATAATATATAATTTCTTTAAAACCACGAGCTAATTTTTGTTTTTTACTTTTCTTTAACCTTTATAATAAAAGCAAAGGTTACTCTGTAGATTATGGTATAATTGTCAATAATAATTTAATTGTCAAGGTCTTCAGAGCTCTAAATCGTGTACAACAGAATAGTTCCTTGTACAGACGCCCCACTGTCACTGTGAGCGATCTTCAATTATTGCCAACTGTGTGGGTGGCTGACGTGTAGTGGGTGATAGGGGTGGGGACGGGGACGGGCAAGGGGGTTGCGGAGCCTCGCCAATTGCGCTGCACAAGTGTTGGTGGCGTGTGCTCGGGCATTACGTCACCAACACATGCGCAGCTAACCAGCTGAGTGGCCACAAACACATAGAGATGGGCAAACAACTAACTTGGCAGGCAGCTAAAGCTAAAGCCATACAATTATTTTGGTTTTTGTGCACCAACCTTTTCTTTGTAGCTGTTCACAGCTTTTCGAAAACTTCCCAATTTAATTTCTGATTTTGTTTCGGGTGATTTTGCAAATTGGAATACACTCAACTAGTTGTTAAAAGTTCATGTTTTAGGTATTAACCGATGCGGATTTGAGTCGCCTTTGATTTTGTTGGATTAATTGGCTTCTAGTCCTGAGGCTGATAAAATGGCAGTGGCCACATATTTTTGGGCGTTCGCTTAGCTGCATTTGAATTCTCAACGCTCTTGAACAGCGCGTTATGTGTGTATTTCTTATACGTTCGTGTTTCGCAGGTAAACGCGTTTAATATTAGCCAAACAAACTTGTTTGCTTAGATTTTGTGGCCTTTATTTTGTCGTATTTCTTTTCGGAGCGTCTCTGCACTTCACTCAAACACGCGCGCACACTCGGAAAAAATATATTGCCTATTGGGTAGAATTATATTTCCTGCAGCTCTCGAGTTTTTTCCTCTTTACTCTTCTGTACTGCTGTATTTCTGAATTTCTGTATTTCTGTGTTTCTGAATTTCTGTACTCTACTCAATGGCTAGTGACGCGTGTGTTCGCTTCGACGTCTCGAAATGAAATGAATGGAAAAAATGAGCGGAGGAGCCAAGCGCTGCGAACCGTTCGCTGCTGCTGACGGCAACTTTCTAAAACAGCTGAGCAGCCAGCAGCGCTTTGTTTATGTATATACTATGTACGTGTATATACAGAGTGTGTGGCTAGATATTTGTAGATATGTATGTATGTGCACCCCTCGCGGTGGCGGGGATAACTACGTCGTACATTTGGCCAGTAGTTTTAGTGGGTTTATTTGTGCGGCAACATGTTGCTGGCCAGCCCAGTGGCAACATGTTGCTGTTGCGCAGGCCAAAAATGTACACAAAAATCATATGGAGCTCACCAACACCAAGGCGGAACTCGAAAAAAGTAAATAAGCCCATATGATAAGCCCAGTAAATAGGTAAGCCAGAGATCGACAACTGCAAATTACAGTGAACGGTCGTGTGTGCGAACCTAATCGCATAAGAATATTTCAAGTCGTTACATAAAGTGTTCTTCACATATGTATTTTAAAGCATAAATGAAAGAAAATAGAAAGATGGCTATGTTATCACAATGTTATTTGATTGTTATGAAATGGAATATGCCATGGCTCGCTTTGGTGAAACCCTTTTTGTATTTTAGTGGGGCAAGAGCAAATGTTGTTGCGATAGCGATTCAATAACAAAAGCCACTCACAAATACACGAAACACAGATACACGCACACACACACACACACATGCGCGGTGTTTAAACAAAAAGAGAAAAAGACAGAGATAGAGAACCCGTTTCCATATGTTCGAGATGCCATGTTGTCGAGTGTTGTTTTGCCTTATGTACGAAAATAGCGTTCGTTCGCCTGTATATATAGCGATATATATTTATGTATGTATATGTAGTATATATGCATGCACACAACAACTCGGGTACTTGTTGGCAGATTTCTTGAAGAAGCGGAACAGGCATGGAGCGCCAAAAAACAACAAAAACGCATGCGCTTTCAGTGTATATAGGTATGAGCGATTACACATACATACATACATATATCCGTACATAGCAGGCCCCAAAAATCGTCAGCGACCCAGACAACAGCAACAACATTCAGAACTTATGTTTGCCTGCTCTCCCTCTCTGTCTCTCCTTCTCTGCGTCTCCCTCTTTCTCCCTCGCTCCGCCTATCTTCGTCTTTCATTTCCTCCGTTCTGCTGCGATGCGAATCTTATCAGCGGAACAACCAGCACGCCCGTACATTCTGAATTCTGCTGCTCTTCTCAACATGCTGATATGTTTTTGCAGTTGATATGGTTCCGAAAGATTTTTGTTCTGTATGGAAAACTCCATAATAGGCAAAGGCCGAAAATCAAACAAATAATAGGTCTTTTAAATGATTTATGAGTTTATCAATAATCTAAACAGCGACTGCATAGTTAATTACTATTAGATGGATAACAGCCACTTTTATTTTAAGCTCTTTAAGTTTTTAACCAACCATCCTAGATTGATTTATGCCCGAAAGCGATTTCGTTGGCACACAACCGGCATATAAAGTTGGCTGGCAAGTCCAGAGTTTCTCTTAACCGTTGGCCACTGTAGGAGCAGCGGACACAATCGCTATGTCCACAGATAGTTGTCAGTCGTCCGTCTGCAGAAAAAGCGAAGAAGTGAACTCGAGTAACCCAACTTGCTGGAACCGAAGGATACTCAGATACTCAAACTCAAACTCGAACTCAAATACTCAGATACTGAGATACTCAGAGACACGGATACACGGCGACAACAAAGAAGCAGGCGGCAGGCTGCCAGACAAAGAAATGCCCAGACACCAATGCGAAAGCGAAGACCAGACGAAAAAGTCTGGGCTCTGGGATTCCCCTCACTTCCCTCTCCATCCCTCCCCACCACTCCACTCGCCGCCATCCTGGCCAAACAGGAAAACAAGAACTGCCGTTGACCCCCTTCATCCAGACAAAGAAAACACCCAAGTAACGCACTGTTACCGATGGCAGTAATGCATTTTCTTTTGGCGTTGACACAATTCAACAACATCTCTCAACACAACTTGTTTGTAAATACTTAGTTTTGAATGATCGTGACACTTTTTAAGTCTTGTATTTACTGAAACAAATGTTTCCCAACATCATCTGAATTCCTCTTTAAAATCTTTATCTGTTTCCTATTATACATATATTGCTTGACGGCACTCGACAATAATTAATGGAGAAACCTCGTGGACCGATTAGCAGCTCTACCTATCAATCGTTCTGGGTTTTTTTCTCATCTGCCAGCCAGACGACTCCCAATTTTCCCAACCCCTGATAACAAGTTCGAGACAAATATTTACTGTTTTCTTTCCCACCTTCCTCTATCTCGCGCAAGTGGAATTCAATTTTAGGAACTTCAGTTACAGGTAGTTATGTTTGTATGTACTCCCTCCTCCCTCCTTCCTTCTTATGGAAAGTCTTGCTTGAAACCCAAAATTTTCCACGCACGAAATATCGCCAGGGGGCGCTTTACATTAATGAGAAGATGAGATCACAAAAGCCCTTGGGCGTAAATGTTTCTTTTTTTTTTTGTGTTTTTTTGCAGACCCCTTATTTTGTTTTTTCTACACATTGGCTTCAAAGCTTGAAAAGTTCCACTGATTGACGGCTGGCTTTCTTCGCTTAATTTTAATTAAGATGGAATGCCAGAGACGTGCGAGTCTGCGAACGAGCATGTGTGGAATAGTTTAAGTTAATTGTTAATTTTTCCACTAATACTTTCAGCGAATTAAAATGTTTTCCAAGCTCGTTTCCTCGTCTCTCTCTTTCAAACGCTCTTTAAAAAGGGCTAACTCTATCCCTCTCTTCCGCTTTTTATGTGCGCAGTTGTTTTCAACACACAGATACAAACACACACTTAGATGCGTCGATCAGCTGTTTTGATAATAAAACGGTTAAAAACCTTATGAAAGCAGACAGCCCGCAAAAGAGGAAAACAAAACTAGTCTAACAAAATTACAGTATACGCTGCTGTAAACGAACGAAGTTTGATGATAATCTTTATATAAAACATAAAAAGTTGAATTACCTGGTAATTTCTGTTATTTTCTTTGCTACATTTAATTGTATCTTTCGAATGTTATAGAACTGAGGCACTTTTCCCTGTTGATTCTTAAAGAATCTCAAAGTTTTTGTTCACCTTCGCAAATTATTACATTAGCGAGACATCACTGTACACCGCGTTGCTTATACTTTGTTTCAATCTTTAAGACAGTCCACATGTGTTGATTTGTTTACCATAGCTTATATATTATATAGGGCGTTTTGCCGCCCCAGCAATTGTAAAATTGCAAAGAACGCAGTTGAAAAGTTTCGAGTTTTTAAACCCTTGGAAAAACCTTGGATTGATTGCGAGCAAATATAGACTCAAGGCAGACGAGGCACTCACATAAGAACGGCTGAGGGCAGCTCATGTAACGCGTGTGCAGTGTACAGTGGATCCTGCTTAAGAATAACGTGTGTTTGGAAGACTTGTATACTAATCAAATTAATTCTTTACTCCTGGAAGGACTTCAGTTTTGAAACTAAATATAACTAAATCTTTTAAATTGTTTAGTAGTTTTCCGTTTCGATGTTTTTCTGCAAATAATTTTCGAGCTATGCAAATGCAATCGAATTTGCGTTTTCCAGCTGTTCTTGTTATTTGGCCCACACGTGACTGTGATTGACTCGTCAGGTGAGCGACGAGGGGAGAAAAGTGGGGGGCAGGTGTGGGGAAAGGGGACAACTGGCGAACGAGGTGCCACTGTAATGAGCTTTCCACGGAAAAGCGGAAAGTTTAAGGTTGAGAGCGCAGACAGCTGCGACATCAAAGCCAAGTGTGGCGGCCATTTGGGGAGGTGATTGTGGGAGTGATTGGAAAAACGGGGTGACGGAGCCCCCAACAATACATAGACGGCCAATGACCCAGCGTTTTGGTTATCTGGCTCAGTTGACAGCCAGACATTTGAATGGTGGGGTCCTTGAATAATTGAAGACTATCTCATTAAGTTAGTAATGGTAAATTGCCTTGTCGAGATAAGAATACATACATACATATATCTACATAACACCCACTTACTAAACAAATAATCTTTATTTCACCATATTACTAACTTAAAGTATTCAACAAATGGGAACAAGCATCGTCTTTTTATGATTTATCATTGAAAAATATTTTATACATGACGCAAGTAGTTATAGCATTTATACTTGCCTAAAGGGAATATACATAATTCTTAATAAAAATGGAAACTACCCAAGACCCCGATGCTCCACCAACTTTGCCACCAATCCCAAAATCATGTGATGACTACATGATGTTTATTTCTGTAAAAGCAAAAAGAAGCAAAACGACAACAAAAAATCTAAACAAAAAGCTTTTGTTGGCAACTTAGAGAACTCATATGGAACATGATTTCGATTTGTTTTCATATTTTTTGTTTGCTTTGATTGAAGCGATAAAGTGGCGAATTGAAAGAAATGCAAATTCCATCAAAGCCATAGCACGAATACCAATCAAAACAATGATTTGTTGTTGGACCCTCCAGACCCTCTACCCCTCCCCCACCGCCAACTGTAGCAACCCTCGGATGAACGAGTTATTCTAAACACAAAGTAAATCAACAAATTCGGAAGAGGGAGGTGCTTTTCCAGACGAGACGTACACATATCCCCAAATACCCTCCCCCGGAAAAACCTCGATTTCTACCTCCCAAACCAATCAGCTGTTGAAAATTTTGGTGGGTTCGTTGGCTTAACGTCTCTCTCTGTTGTTTTCCCGCGAGAGAGAGAGAGAGGGAAAGACGAGTGCCCCCAAAAAATGTTGTTACTTTTAATTTTTCCTGTTTTTTTGCTGGCTGGCACACGTTGTTTTTGCTATTCTTGTTGTTGTTCCAAAGTCATTCAACCCAACAAACAAAATAACGTAAAATAAAACGCAAAAGCGGGGAAGGAGCGGTAGCAGCAACAAAAACAACGGAACGGGAACGGAACAAGTCAACGGCTGAAAAGTTGGGGTCACTGAGCGTTAGCCACTCTCTCTCTCTCCCTCTCTGCCGCTCTCCGTCGCTCTCCTTCGCACTTCCTCCCACTCTCATCCCGCCCCCTCATCGAGATTCTCTGCGAGCGAATTTCGAGAACACCTATAATGCGTAGTAGAGAGTCCGGCAAAGAAATCACGCAGATAGCAGCGTTCTAAGATCCAGGAACAGGTTCCATAAGTCTCAAACAAAGGTTTTCTCAGCAAGTCGATTTCTGTTTTATGAATTCCCGAGTTTATCCTTGAGATACTTATGGGTTCTTGAACCCCTGCTCATAAACGTTAGCTCAAATACAAATGATTTCATATATAATATCATTACATGAATAATTGTTTTATTTTTTATTTAAACCATAATTGTGTTAAATGATAAGGTGCGATTGTGGTGCACTGTACATATGGCCCCCCAATAAACAGAACCAGGATATGTTCATTGAAACTCATTTAAGAAGCGGGCAATCCAACAAAGGGCAGTTAAGTGAGGCAACGTTCTGGCGTTATCAGCCCAAGACCTAATGTGATATACGACCCTGAATCGTAATGCAATAACCCCAGGGAACTGGGAACTGAGATAGACCTTATCAGGGGTTCCAGTTTCGAATTTCGGAACGGGTTATCTCATAACCATACACCATAAATATACACGTTTAACTACTCATAAATGGAACATCGAATGGACTTACCAAACAGTAAGGCAAACAACGAATTTGGGTTTCGGTGACTGCGAGATAAGCCTGCGGTTTTTCTACGGTTTACTTCTCCTTATCGGCGAAAGTTCATACCGAGAATTGCGCGGCGGCGGAGTGCAGGGTATACTACAACACCACACTTATGGCTTCCATTAACAGCGTGGAAAACCATAAAAACGACCAGACACGCAGGGGTTTTACTGTGTCCTTCCCTTGGGTGAATGAGTCTATTTGCTGACATATTTAATGGGAAAAGGCCCGACCTTCTTCGACTGAGAATGGTGAAATAGAGGCTCGTAATCAGGGATAAAAATAATATGGTTTCATAATTCAGATCAATTCATCCCGTGATTCATTCGACAATATCCATATGCGGGTGTTAATCAAATCTTTGCTATTCAAATGTTATTCAAGTGAGTAATTTATTCACTTTCAATGTTATTTAATTATGTGGATAACGAATACAAAATGGTTATGGTAAAAATATCTTAAAAAAAGAGATACAATTTGGAATTATATTGTATGTACATATGTATATACTAATGTACTAAGAATGCATCTTCGAATATGTGTGCTTTTGTTTTCTAATGAGATTAATATTGAAATATAATTGCCTAAAATAATGTATTAACTTTAATGTTATTAGACTGACAGGTACCCATTCCCAACCTTCTTTCGCGTAGCCTTTGATTCGCACGATTAAAATGGCCGCCAACGAATGGGGGGAAATGACAGGGCGCCGACAACCGTTAGTCCGCTTAGAGAGCAACATCTTTAACCTGTCTGCCAAGATTTTGCGGATGCAATGCGCACTTGGCAGCAAAATCGCAGCAGCTAATTGCTTATGTAAGCAGTCCGCCTTTGGCAATCATTTAAATAAATCAATGCAAATATTAAATCAATATGGATGTGGAGGAAAACTCAAACTGTCAACCCTGTTTAATGTGATTTCCTTTGTTGTCGGTTTCTTCTGCGCAAAAAAGGAATAGGAAACAAAGCAAAGCGAAACGCAACGAATTCAAGGATACAGCAAAGTCGGCGCTAACCGTTTCTTTGTTTGCGCTCTCTTTCTCATTCGCTCCCACACAGACACACACACACACACACATGACACAGCTGATTAAGAGAAGGTAAGGGTGGGGGAAAGTAGGGGAAGTAAAAGACAGCAAATAAGTATTGAACCAGAGGCAGTGAAATGTGAATTGAAATCACTTACTTTGGCCATAAAGTTAATCAACAAAGTATACACACATGGAGACACTCAAATACACTAAGAACAAATATGGGAAAGGTCAAAGTAACCCCATATATTTGATAAACGTAATAACAACCTGAAGCGAAAGCTTCAAAAAGGTTGTTTTAATGGGTTGCTGCCAAACATCATATCTAATGCGTTTTTGGTTTATTTATGCCAACCATTCTTATTGTAGGTAAGTCTTTATTTTTCTGTTTTGTGTAAGTTTTGTTGTTGCCTGCTTTGTTTTCAGTTAAAAGCTTCGTTTTACAAGCAATCTTCGCAGCTTAAGAATTCATATAAATTATAATATGTAGATGTACATGACAATTTGCGAACTTTATTTTAAACCCCAAGTGCGGAGAAGTCAGAAGAGAAGAATGCAATAAAATGGCCGACATACCTTCTTTCGCTTTGCAGCAGAAGATCCGTGGAAAGGCACAATTTTCGCGCAGTGCAGCCTGCTTTTGTGGCTTTGCTAATTTGTTGCCTCAATTAGATTTTTTGACATTATAGCAGTTTTTATTAATTGCTTCTAGCTGCAAATAATATTGATTTCACTTGCTCGGAGCACACACTCACACACAAAAACACACTTGCAAGCAATCAGCGTTCACACACACGCACTCAGCTGTGTTGCTGCGCTTCTTCTTTTTCCTGGACTTTCCGTCTATATCATTGATTTATTTTCGATTTTTGCAAGCCTGCATTTCGTGGCACTTGATTTACTTATATATTTTTTATATAACCCACGGATTGCCAGCTTTCATTGGCTTTTCACACTCGTATTTGCCATTTATGAACTCTTCTTTGACGGGTAAAACGGTTCTTTTTCGCTATTTTTGACTGCACCCACGTACCGCTCTCTTCGCTTCGCTCTCCTCTCTCTACACACCGCTCTTTATCCTTATTGCTCTTTCTATTTAGCGAAATTGATCGTTCTCAACTTATGCGCCATTGCAGCTCCACAGGCGAAAAAATCGGTGGAAATGCCAACACAGGTGCACGGAGAGTGCCGATAGGCTGGAAAATCCGGAAAACTCACGCCTACACTTTCATTGCCAGCATCGCGTTGCCTTTTCGCTGTCGAGATTCGCATAATTTCCACTTTTCGGTCGCGCTCAACACTACCTAAATTATTGTTTATTTTTTTCCCAACAAAACAACTGTGAGGTGAGACTGTGAGACCAGACCAGCTGTGGGCGGGTCAGTGTGACCCTATCGCGGTGTGGTGAAAATCCCAGTGCGCTGCGCTGTTAAGGCTCTATGACACGAAAGCATGTTGAAAATAAACTTTTTCAAAATTAATTTATTCCTTAGATCTAATTGAATATTTACAAATTAGCAATATATATAATATAAAACTAGCTCGGATGACCAAAGAATATAATAGTCTTATTGTTTGTGAATACTTTGCAATATACTTTGTAATACTAATTTTAGTGTTTGTTAAAAATATTACTTACCTGAAATTAAAATCCAAATATTTTGTACTGCGTTTAAGTTATATGGTTAGCCAACGAAATCTTACTGTTAAATAAAACACAGTGTCCTTTCTTGATATTTAAAATATTATTTATGTTAAACGTTTCTCAGTTTAAAATGTCATATTTTTGTGTTTTGCAATATTAATTCTTGTTAATTTCATTTCTTTTATTACTTTTTGTTTGCAAAACTACACACGTACATATGATGTAAATATATTAGTCTGCATTGTAAAGCCTTTACATAATACATATATATATATAGAGGTGTATATAATATTTAATTCTCCTTTTAGATGTAAATTTTATTGAACCAAAAGTTTTTTCTTGCGTGGTACGGAACTCGATTGCGCTTAACGGCAATTTTCCAAATATATATATTTATTTTTTTTTTTTCGTGTTCTTTGTTCAACTCTAAGTCTAATTAATACATATCAGTTGTGATTCTTTAGTTCTTTTCTTGTTAAACAGTTTTAACACAAAGTTGAAACGCACTACAAGAGACAGACAGAAAGATCCGTTAAAATACGCAACTTACAACTCTTGTTTTATCTTTTTGCAATTTTCTTGTTCTTGTGTAAATATGATTTTGAGTTCTTTTTGGTTTTTCTTTCTAGGAAAATATATGGTAGGTATATGTTTGTATGACACCATTTGCTTAGCTTAACATTAAGACAGAATAAAAAGAATCAGGAAAATATCTCATCTGGTATCGTTTTGCGTTTTATTGTGCTTATCTGTGTGTGTCGAGGGATTGGGTTGCTGTGGGAGTAATGGGTTAGGGGCGTTCGTCACGACATTGTTTATTCAATTCCCCAGCTCACAACTTGGGTTCGCTTCGATCTCTCGAGGATTGGATATAGTTCTTCTGGACAGGGGAAACCATTCAGTGGTGAAAACCCTATATTATCTACTTAGTGGTGTTGGACCGACTGTGAGCTTATCGCTCAACGATAACTTTCGTGGCCCTTCTATACATTTTTCATTAGATAATACGTTACAAAATAGTCTGTATAAATATCTGTGTGAACCCAAAAGGTGTATATAGATTTATTGGATTATTGATGTGGGTACTGCTTAGTGTTTCGGGGAATATGATCCAGTGTGAGTCGTTTGTTCGTTGTGTAATATACATGGCTATACATAGATAATGCTAATTGCTGAACAGTTTAGCTGGCACTAGACTTGAGTGGACTAAAAGTGAAATTAATAGTATCTCGGATAGTAAGTGTTTTGAACGCTTTGTGGTTCTATCGACATGTTTCGGAATTTGGAAAACTCCAGTATTTTCTTTTTTCTTTCGTTTTTGGGACCAGTGAGAGATAAAATCCGAAGCATGCCTCAGATGGATTTTTAATTTAGTCATAATTTAGCAAACATTTAATACAGGCATGCGTGTATGAGAGTTAAAACTAAACGCACATAATTGCAGTTTTTAGGCTAGACACAGAACATTCAGCGGAACCATCTGAAACTGCCGTGGATCGACTACATATATGTATATATACAGGTCTATATAAGCTAGCAATTCATCGGGCTGCAGTTAATAACAAACATAGAGTGTGGGGGCTAATACAGTTTACACAAGTGGGGGTCTAGTTAACGTAGCATATTAAATAAAATAATCACAATTTGATGCTGGTTTCTGCGAGTTTTTGAAACTCGCTTTAAATTAAAACTAGGGTTAGGTTTCGGTTTCGATCAAGCCGCTGCTGCTGCTGCTACTGATGCTGCTTCTGCTGTGTCGGATCTCAATTTGAATCTGGTGGCTATGTGGTCATCGCCGCGTCGAGCAGGCCTAGCAAGTACATGCAGATCATCGAGACGAGGGTCAGGCTGAACACCATGGCGAACATGACGATGCACACGGGCCAGCATCAGTCCGTGGCTGTCTTTCGCATTATCTTTCTGGCGAAGCCGATGGCCGTATCTCAGAGAATCTCACAGCAGCGGCAATAGCGTGGTCGGTGGCCGCTGGTCACAGCCGGCGGCGTTCCGGGGGCAAAGTAGGCGTGCACCTTGATATTTGGTAGATGGTTCTGCGAGGGCATACATATTATATCTCAATCGATCCCAATCGATAAAATGAATTGCATTATCTTACCTTCAGCTTGCGTATGGCGGTGCGGGTGATAAGCTGACAGTCGAATAACTCGATGCGCTGCAGATTGTGGCAGGACACCAAATGCTCTAGCGTTCGATCGGTTATCAGGGGGCAGTTGTCTAGCTCCAGCACGGACAGAATTTCCGCAGCACAGCTGCCAGTGGTGAGGTGTCGAATACCATCGTCCGTAATCAGCTCACAATGCGAAAGGGTCTATTATAAAAAGCCACGAGGTTAGTTAGTGTTCATATATCACAGGGTGCTTAGGTCTACCAATTTCTCTAAGCTGGGACAGCCAGTGGCAAGATGAGCCAACGTTAGGTCTGTGATCTGACTGCACTCCTCCAAGTCCATCCGCTCCAGATACTTGCAGTTTCGCCCCAGCGCCTGGAAGCCGATGTCCGTGAAGTTGCGACACCCCGACACCTCCAGGGTGTTCAGTAGCTGATTGTGCTGCGAGAGGGACAACAGAGTGAGATCGGTGAGGTCCGCGCACTTGGACACGCACAACTTCTGCAGCTTGTGGCAATTGGCGGCCAGTTGGCGAATCGATGAGTCGGTTATGGTCTGCGAAAGGCAAAGGATTGTAAAACCTTATTGTCATTTAAGTAGATAGTATGCACGTACCTCGCAGCTGTGTAGATTTAGCACCATTAAATCGGGACAGTATTTGGCCAGGCACATTATGGCATTGTCGTTTATTTGTTTACAACCTTTACTGCTGAATTTGCGCAGCTTGACGCAGCCACGAGCCAGCGCCTCCACGCCGTTCTCGGAGATCAGGTGGCACCAGGACACGTTGATCTCCATGAGGTTCTGCGGGAACAACCCGATAAAGTATGCTTATTTCGTATGGGTTATTCAAGTAAACCTACTGGACAGCCATCGGATAAATACTTCAAGCTGTTGTCTGTTATGTTGGAGCACGAGTGCAAATTAATGGCCGTTAGCTTGGAGCAGTACCTGCTGATGGACTGTGTGGATATGTCGGTTATCTTCTTGCAATCCGACAGATCTAGGTGCTCGATATTGTGGCAGTGGTTCGCTAGAGTTCTGAAATACACAGTTTACTTGTTAGTGAGCTTTCAAGAGTGGCTTAACCAGATACTTACCTTACGGACTGATCTCCCACCGATTGGCAGCCACGCAGCGACAGTGACTTGAGAAAACCGCGACATCGCTGCGATATGTTCTCAATCACTGGACCCTGTTTGTATTAAAAGTGTATTATTAATGAATGTATAAAATAGGGGATGTCCTACTAATCAATATTATTCCCATGCATTGAATTAAAATTCTGGAAGCTGCACATGGCTTCCGCTAAGCATTAGTTGCCCCAGGCTCACCTCGATATCACGTTGAAAGTCGAAAAGATTGATTTTCTGCCAGCTGGAACCGTCGAGGGCCAGCACGTTCCAATATTTGCATACCTGTGGCATGAAAAATTCATTAGTGGCGGAAAACGGAACGCCCAAACTTGTCCTAGTTCATTTACCTGTGCACAGCGGCATAGTGAGACAACATCCAGGTAGGAGAAGACGCGCAGCAGTACCTCCTTTGGCAGTTGTTTGATTAACTCATCGTCCAGTTCGGTGGCGCCTAGGAATGTTTGCTGAAACGGACACAACATGGCGGATGAGTGATGGAATCTCAAGCGGGCATTCAAATGTAGATTTCCATGGCTGTGAAGTTCGCAATCGGAGATGTGATGGCTAAACAAAATCAACTGACTGATTCCTCGAGTGGTCCCAAAATTATAACATCCATGAAAACCAATAAACTGAATTGAGTTCCGCAGCAAAAAAACAAATTAATTAATGGAGGAATCGTGGGGCAAGATAGATATAGAGGGGAAAAGAGAGAGACGGAACGATTCTGAGTGGGTTTCTTGAGCAATATGTACAAAATGCTGGATCAGATGATGTTGTACGACCGCTGAGGTGGGAGAAATGTCTTCGAAGGTGGTAACGATAGGTGTTTGTTTGGCTTGATCTGGTTGTGATCATCTGTTTTTCAGAATTGGTTTTTCTTACGGACTGATCCTCTGTCTGATCTTGAGCGCTGCCGGCCATATTCCTTTGCTGGTCAGCCAGGCAAACCTCCGGCGTGGTCGAGGAGCTCAACGAGCAACTGTCGCTGCTGCTCTCCATGCTCTTGGGGTTAATGAGTACCGCTGGTAATGGGTTAATCACGGGCGTGGCACTGCCAAATGTGGCCGAACGCCAAATGGTGCTGCAGAAGCCGCTGATGAGGTTGCTGCTGTGGTTATTGTTGTGGCTGCTAATGCTGCTGCTGCTGGGGGGAGGGCTTATGTTGCTGCTGCTGTTGCTGCCGCTGCTGCTGCTGTGTTGCCTCGTGTTGCTGCCACCATTACCATTCAGTTGTAAGCTCGGATTGTGATTGCTGTTGCCGTTGCCGTTGTTGTTGCTGCGATCTGTGGCACTGCTGACGGCCGTACTGTGCGTCTGGCTGCTGCTGCCGCTGGCACCGCTGTTGCTGCTGAAACTGGCGCTCCCGCTGATGCTGCTGCTGCCGCTGGGCGGGCACAGCAGCTCGATGCTGCCGCCGGCGCCGCCACTGTTGCTGCCGCTGCCGACATTGTTGCTGTTGTTGCTGCTGCTGCTGCCGTTGCTGGTGCTGGTGGCACTGGTGCCGCCGACCTCCATGACGCCCGTCTCGGCGGAGCTGGCAAACATACCCGGTTCTTATCTGCGTGCGCTGCGCCTCTGCCGATTCAATTAACTCTTCGGCACTCTCTCTTTATTTTCACAGCTGGCGCCGTGTGAACGCTCGATTAAATTATTCACAAATTGCGTCTTCAATACGTTGCTCCCGGCTTTTGAGCTTTTCTGCTTTTCGGCTTCTCGCAGGCGCTCTTCTGCTTATTTTTGAGTTTTATTATTTTTAAATCACTTACTGCAACAGGAACTGGTTGATTGGTCCGAAAATAAAACCAAAACGGCGTCGTTTTGCACGTGAAAAATAGAACAACAGTGGAATTTATTACGAGGCTCTGGACACAGAACAGAGTTTCAAACATCAAGGTTGCGGTCGTGCTTTAATTGAAATGCGCACCCAACTTTAAGCGGTTTGGGGAGTCGGATCCCCACACCCAAACCCACCCCCACACCCACCGCCACTCGGTGGCATTCAACTTAAATGAAAAGTCATCAAAGGCAATTTAAAAAAGGCAATCGATCGAACGTGTGACGAATTTGAGCGAAGCGCGAACAAGAAATAAGTGTGGGTATAAATAATAATGACAACTACACTGAATTCAACTGATAACCGAAAGAAGTAACTAATAAACTGGGGAGGTATATTAAACATTTAAACCGTTTCGTTCCATTTGATAATATGTAGCTGAAACCACTTTCAATTCAAAACTAAGTCTCCAAAGTTGCTTAAAAGCAAAATAGTTATTGTATATCAAGAAGTATAAACAGGTCGATTACGAGTATCTTTAGAGTATACACCTACTTAAGTTAACAATACAAATTCCTTTCATTGTCAGAAGTACTGTAAATGGAACAACAATTACAGATGCGCTATGAACACAATACAAGTCAGTTATAAAATTGCTGTTTCCACAATTGCAAAAGGCATTCATATGTATGAGATTCAAATAAAGCGATTGAAGGTCCAATAAATTATTGATTGCAACACGTCTTTGACCAGACTAGGAGTTGAAATAAATACATAGGAATATTCATATGCTTACATTCAATTAGACCATTAAAGGATGACAAACTACCATCAATTTGTGGCAAAAACACTTAAATTGCCCTGAATTCAATCAGGGCGAAGTATTGTATCTCAAATTTACATTGCTGTTGTTTATTAAACTTCGATACATGTGAGGTATGTTTTGTATGAAATTATATTTCTTATTGACCAAGGTCATGGGGCAGAAGTACTCTAAAATGTGCTTTCCCCTGATGTGGTTTCAAGCACAGTTTTGTATCGGTTCCGAGGCGCTATATCTTTTGCACGTACTTATGCAAATTCAAGTGCAGCTGAGACCCCAAATAGTTTCAACTCAATTCGCTTTAAGTGATGGCAGCGACAAGTGCAAGGCATTCCGCTTGATTGCTGCGTTTTGCATAGTTTATTATTTATTTGATCATGCAACACATGGCGTATACGTAACCAAGCCGAAACAGCTGACGGGAAAAAAGAAGAACGCAAAACGGGGTGGAAAAGTGGGCGGTAGGTGCGTGTGGAAAAAAGTAAACAAATTAAAAATTCCCAGTCGGGCATTTACTTTCCAAGTGACCTCGAGCAAACAAAACACACAAAAAGAGGAATAATGCATCTATAATATTTGTTCGTGTCTGTGTCGTTTGTTATGTATATGGGGAGCCCACATGACAACAAATCTGGGCTGCATTTTATATAAGCCATGGCCGGGTCAGCTGGCCCACAAAAAGTTGAGAGTTGATAGCACTGACAGACAAGCGTGCTTCCGTTCTATATATTCGCGGTACATAGTGTACAACCTATATCATACATACATATGTATGTATGTATTACATGCACGTAGGCAAGGTCAGCGCATAGCGAAAACTGGGTCAGCATCCAAATCGGGTTGCACTCAATATGTCTTTTTGTCGATAAATATAGAATTCATAAGGGGTAAGCTCAAGAAGGCATTTGCAACACAAGGCGGTCTTTAAAAACGGTTGAATGGAAACTCTAAAGCTGGCAAACAATATACACACAAAACACCAAAGAACAGCTGATGACACGCTGAGGGGGGAAAACCCAGGCGGAAAAGCCCAAAACAACTGGAAAAGCAATGTGCACATCACAAAACACACTTTCAGTAACTTCGCCAGCAAATTTTGCACACAATTCGCCCTACCATTTGTTTATATTTTCAGCTGGGCTTGCGTGAAATAGATTTTCTTTCGATTTTTCCTCAGCTGCGAGGAAAAACCGTGTAAATGCAGAAACGCGAGACACGAAAAGCGAACGAGAGCTGCACTTTTCGCGAGACAACATCGATGACAACAGAGCGCCGAATGAGAACTGAGTGGAGAATCGAGAACGCATCGCGACCGAAGCTCCAGAAACAGCTGTCCCACCGCACTCTCTCCCGCTCTCACTCTCTTTGTTTCTCTCGGGATAGTGCAACGAGGGGGCGGGGCAATGCACCCACACAAAGGCCGTCAACAAAAAAGCCAGCTAAAATATCTCAATGAGAGCGAGTCTTCGGGCGAAAGAGAGAGTGCAAGTGGGCAGGCTAAAGCAAAGAACTTTAGATGCCCTTGCCAACTACTTGAACCTTAAGGCAGGGTCAATCGAAAAACGAACCCTACGTTTTTCATTTGGAAACTAAACAAAGGACCAAACAACTTGCTGTACTGGAACAATTTGCAGAACAGTTTTATTACTTTAAATGCCGTTTTATTACCAATAATTTGGCAAAATAATAATTTTTCAAATAACAACAAGACACAAAACTATCATACAATTTAAATTTGTTAATGAAATCAAATTTAAATATATTGTTGAAGATATGTTTTTATTATAATGTGTTTTATTTACTGTTGATATAAACTATAATTATAAACTATTTATTTATCATAAAGGAAACAAATAGAAATTAATTTCTGGAAACCAAAAAATCTTCTAATTTTATGAAAGATACTGGGCAAGGAACCAAATGGTATCCGTCTGTTTATAGGGTATTGGCATTCCCAATCGAAACTATAAATCCCACGAGACTGTCTCTCATTTCCTTGGATTCCTCCCCATTCTCCGCGATTTTCTGCAAGGGTTGCAATGCTGCCAGACTTTGTGGTAATGCTCGTCAGCTGTTTATCGGGCAATCTGTTTACTTTCGTTTGTTATTGGCTTTTGGGGTTCGGTTCTAGATAAGTAAAGTACTTAATGCCGAATACCAAGAATGGACAGTCAGTAAGCCCCAAAATAAATAAGCAATTCGCTACGATTAAAGCATAGGAGAACGCAATTAAAATGAGTCTTCGTTTCCATTTTCGCTCTCTTCTTTCCCAGCAATTAAGATTTGTCCACAGAAAGAAATTTGTGATGGAAATATTTAAAATGTACCTCGAAATTACGACTACAACGTTGATAAGTTTACTTTAAACCTGGGGTATCAGCAAACTATATCTTTCAGTGTCCAACAAATTGGTAAATTCCGCTCATGAGCTTTTTTTTTCTGTTTGCTGTTTACTTTGTACTGCACTTGGCGAAGAATTTCCAATTTGTCAGAAGTCCTCACTTCGCCACTGGTCATTACTCGAGTTTGGTGGCTGGCTGTGGGGGGTTTTGGGGGGACTAATACTGGGGGGTCTGTTGTCAGCGAGTTTATTGCACTTTTGTCGCAAGAAAAACATACATATACGTATAACTTTCGAGGGAGGGTGAGACATTAGCCACTTACACTTTTAAAGGCTGGGCAAACTCCCTGACGCTCCGACAAAGGCGATGACTCCTGTGTTCTTCCTCTCCATATTCCTTATTCCTGACTTCAAACGAAGGACAAAGAACCCGCCTTGCCATAAAAATAAACGAGATGCAGTCTATTTTATTGGTGGGTCCGCGGCAGCCGCGGAAACTGAAGTGACTGACTAACTGTCTGGACGGGCAAACAAACGAAGCAGCAACAGCGCGCCTTGAGCTCGGAAAATCAGGGAAGGAAACCCCCTGGCCAACCAACAAAGCCAAATAATATTCCTGCACTTCCTCGCTTGCATTTAAATGATAAATATCTATAAGATCCGGTTTTAGTGGAATATGAAAAGCTTTAAACTCACTTTCGCTGTGATATTAAGTAATTTGGATATTTAAATACAAAAAACCCCTCACATAAATTGCATAAGAAGCTATATTCTTTAAAAAACTAACTAACTCATTTCTCAAGAACTAATTCAGCAAATACCTATTCATGAAATATGGAGGAAGAATCAGATTTTATTGCTTTTTGCTGATTTCTTATCGTCCACTTGAAAGTCTGTTTTTCGACGTAGAAGAATTAAAACTAAACAAGGAAATGAAATGTGAAATGGGGGAGGTCAAAAACCCCCTTCAGAAGTTGTTGTTTAAACGTCACAAAGGAACCAACAAGAAGGAAGAAGCAAACCTGAAGATACGAAGTCGCTTATTTGTTTTAACAATACGATATTAAAATATTCAACAAACAATATAATATATTGAAAATGTACTAAAAAAAAGCAATTAGAAATTAAGCGAGCACTGAAATAAACGTTATATTTCCAATTACTTTATTAGCCATAACAAAGTTAAGATTGGGATGTTTAGAATACAATATTAGATGTATCCCAAATATACACAAATATAAATATGGTTTAAATATAGAAAAATCTGTAGATATCTTAGGATCACAGCGGAAAATACGCCAAAAACAATATAACTGCGAGTTTTTACGATCGGATCGTAAACCTGCTGGATTACTTACGTCGAATCGATGATGATTTCGTCCCGAATTGGTCATTTTACGTGTGGATATATCCAGAGATCCAGATCCAAATCCAGAAATGCAGCTGCTCCCCCACTCTTTATCCGTTTCCTTTCCCTTTCGCTCGCTCCTCGGTTCTTACTCTCCCACGCTCTTCGATCTTCTTTGTTGTTGCGCTCTCCTTGTGCAAGCGAACTTGTGAGTGCAAGTGTGCGAGTGTGCGTGTGAGCGAGAGGAAATTATGCGTCGTCTTCTGCTATTGTTGTTCTTCTTCCTCTTCCTCCTTCTCGTTTTCCGCACTGTCCACCGTTTGTTTGTTTGTTGTTGTTTTTGCTGCTGCTGCTGGTAGTTCTTTGTTCTGATTGCGTTGTAATTGTTGATTGCACTCAATCGACGCAGTTGTTGCTGTTGTTGTAGTGGTTCTGCCAGTTGTTGTTGTTGTTGCGAAGAGAGTAATGATTTCGGTGTTTTCTGTTATTGATGTTTGTAGTTATTATGATTATGTTTTGCCTACATCACAAGAGACCTCAGTAAACTGCATTTGGTGCAGCTACCCCGATATTGGCATTATAAAAACAAAAAACAACGGCAAATCAACGACTCGCTGCGTAATGCGTAAATACGTTTTTCCCGTTCTTGCATCTTTTTCGCCGTTCCGTTTGTGCAAGTATTCGCTTGCCCGTTCACCGCGATCTTCTAGTTTTGCCTGCTTTTTTCCCGTTTTTATGTAATTTGTATTGCAATATTGCACTACCGACGAAAGGAGAGAGAACAAAAACACAAAAAATATTGTGTGTGACCGTTCGACGCAAGCAAAATATTACGCAGATGTCAGCGCAATCAGCCGTTAGTGTGACTGCAATATTCTTTTTAAACTGTTTCGTTACAAAGCAGTTTAAAATGTTAGAAGAAGTATTTTAAAAACATTCCTATTTCGTTTTAAAATAAGTTCGGCAAATGATTATGTACATTCCCGAAGGAACTAAAATTTAAATAGGAACTGTAGTGAACTGGTTCGCCACATATTTTCACCAGTCTGGCAGCTCTATCAGCTGTTCACCTGATTTTATAATTCTGCACGCCGCTTATTTCGTGTTTTTCTGCTCTATTGCTTGGAATTTACCGAAAACAAGGATTTAAATCGAGATGTGGCCAATTGTAATGGCTCTAGTAAGGCGCAACGCCGTTTACATCACGTTACCAATAGCCGGCGTTGTGGGTTTTATTGGCTATAATATCGAGAGTTGGATATCTGACAAATACACTCCATACAGTCGTGAGTTTTTGAATTGCGAATTGGAATTTTGTAGCTAAATAAACTTATATATCTCAAATCTCCAACAGCATCCATACAAGAGTTACGCGCTAAACGACTGACAGAAGAAAGTTTGAATACAGATGCCGCTAATGTGGAGAAATTACGACTTAGTAGTCCAGTACTCGAACGCAACCTTTCCCCGTCGCTGCAGCCCAAGGCCTAGTGACATACCATGATTTGTTATCAAAATTAGAAAGTTGTTATCATTAAAAAAAAAAAAGATACGCCAAAAAATTTACTCGAACTAATCGTTTCATCCCTTGCGGGGATCGAACCCGCGACCTTTGGATTAGAAGTCCAACGCGCTATCCTCTGCGCCAAAGGGACAGGTGGTGGACGGCTTTCCAATGACCCATAGAAGCTAGGGGGAGTTTTGCAGTTGCAAAACGGATAGAACAGCTTTTACTCATCTTTTATTATTCAGAAAGTACTTAAAGTAATCCATCGATGCTCTGTTTAAGCGTTAAGAACAATTCTTGTTCTCGATGTAGAACATTTGGGGGTTGAAGTTCTCGCTAGCCGGTCTTCTAACATAGCCTCGGTGGCGCAGTTGGCAGCGCGTAAGTCTCATAATCTTAAGGTCGTGAGTTCGAGCCTCACCCGGGGCATGTAAACTTTTTTGTTTTTTTTTTCCTTTTTTGAAAAAGGATTATTTTGTTCTTAATTTCATTCTAGATACACTGCTTTGTGACTTCAATTCTGTATTTTTATATTTTTTTCTTATTATTTTTATTGTTAATTGTTTTAAGATACAGCATATAGTAATATCAGGTGGAGATATCTATTTTCCCATGCGCTGGATGGACCACTCCTGCTGGCACAACGGGCATCGGTTGTTCTGCTTGACCCACAGCGACATGCAGCAGTGGTGGAAGGAGTGGTTGCACTCGCCCCAAACCACCACGCAGTCCTGGCGACCCATCACATCCCGCTTGTTGTCCGCCTGGCAGCGAAGGCAGGAATCTGAATAAAATTAAAAATATGATCAGTTTAGATGAGGAATTTCAATTATTCAAAGGGTAATAAAATAGAGTTATCCTCTTACTAATAATACTAAAGAGATATATACTTCTTATATTTTCATTTGTTGGTCATATTTAAATTTATGACATAGGACATCATCTTTAATAGAATTATGCATATTTTGTGTCTTAAACTTTTTGAGTTGATTGGTGAATCACCAGGTGGACATTCATATTTACACCCTGCGTAGGTAGTATTAGAGAAATCGACTTAATTGAATCAACCGGACGGGGTGAAAAGGTCAAGTGACTCGTAAGACACTTTAAAAATAGAACTGTAGAAAAGTGCTATAAGTGATCCGCAAGTGCTCTTCGCAAAACGCGTCACTGGCGACTTTGAGCCACAATTAGCTTAAAATGCAACCGTTTCAAATCCCTGATTCCGTGACGCAAATGAATCTTTGACAACAGCGCGATTTCCCGTGAATTGATTATGGCCAAAAGCTATTGACAATGTCCTCCGATTGCAGTTATTCGATATTCGATATGAATGCTCTTGGCCGGCGGAAATGCCTTCATTCAGAAAATATTCACACCAAAATCGGCGAAAACGTTCATTCAACATTCATGCACATAAAAAATAAGTGCAAAGTAAATCACAAATTAGCGAGCCATTCCCCGCATTTCGTTTCAGTTATTTGGGTTGTTGTTCGTGGGAGAGGTCACTGTACTGGGCGGCCCGAATTGGGAACGCGTCGGTTTTCACTGGCGGCAAAAAAATTTTCTCAGAATCACCGCCGAAATTCGACAAGTCCATGCAAAATGGTTTAATCAGTGTAAGTACTGCGGGAAAATGTAAAAGTTTTCTAAATTCTTTTGATTTTGAAAATTGTTTAGCGCAAGAATCTTATGCTACTTTAGATGTAATAAAAAATGGTTTTTAAAATAATTGAAATTTGTAGAGCTCTAAAGCTTCGAGATATTTATACGGTATATAAGTCTATCAAGCAGCCCAACATGACCTATTTTCTTGCCGTGTAGCTGGCATCACCTGAGTCGCTTGAATTACCTACTGCAGGTGTTGGTGTTGACATTTCGAAATACGATCGCGTCGGCAGAAATTTACAATACACCTTCGAAAACGACAATCAACAGAACAAGCAGGTAAGGTAAATGCGTCGTCACCGGACGGCTTGTGAGGCATCACGTATACGCCGCTTTGGCTGGCGTTGCACCGCAGAATTTCGCTGACCCGTAGAAATATGGGGGAAAAAAAAACTAGGAAAAAACAGTATAACCAGCGAAGAAAAAAAAGAACAAGCGAATTGTACACCCCGCATGAGTCAAGGAATAATGTTTTTTTTTTGGTGTGAAAATCGCCTCACAATTTCCCCTGGATTTAGCACTTTTGGGTAAGCGAAAAACGATCACCAGAACAGGAAATTGTTAACATACTTCCAAGAATTTAATGATTTTGTGTAATTGAAGTAGAAGTCAATAGCCATGGGTCACCAACTATGGCTCTAATCGGGGGCTTAAGTACGTTCTGGCCACAAAAATGCCTGACTGCCCTTTTCCCGGGTCTTTGAACTAGTGGGATTTGAACTGCAGGTGCCAGAAATGGCGTTGTATCTGGCAAACGATATTTTAATTGCTTACGAATCTGGAAATAATTATTATTCTATCCAATTTTCGGGCTTATCGTCGTTTATTGATTTGTAAATTCGAGCATTTTTGATTGACCTGTGCCATTGTTTCACTCACTCAAAATGCCGTCGAATGTGCCGATTTATGTTCTGTTTCTGTCTGTTTTGCTGCAGGATTCAATGGTTTGATGATTTTCTTGATTATTTTTCTAAACTATATTCAAGTAATCCTGTAGGGCACTCGCCTCCTGAAGTTCACCAACGTCAAGTGCATGGACTTGCCCACATCCCGTGGCTTCACCAAATACGAATACTGTCGCCTGAAGGTGGTGCGCAGGAATCAGGTGGAGCTCTCCCTGAAGGTGAGCCTGTTGCAGATCCCCATCCGGAACCTGACCACCAGATTGCAGTGCTTCCAAAGGCGGGATGGCTATCGACCCTTCATGTACAACGTACTCTTTGACTTCTGCAAGCTTATGGCCAGCAGGAACTACGACCTGTCCTTCGAACGCTTCATCTTTGATGCTATTCGGAAGCAGAGTAACTTCAATCAGACGTGTCCTTGGAAGGAGGTAAGTGTATACTGAATTTTTCATGATCTCAAACACTGTTTCTGCTTGGTAATCTATATGATTGTGACGCTTTTAGCAAACTTTTTAATTATATTAACGTAGTGTTCACTAAGTTCAGTCTAAAATGTCAGTGGTATTTCGATAACAGGTTGATGTTTAGGTTCTGCTTTTAGTGGCTTTCATTGCAGAACGGAGTTTTTTGAGTGTCTGAGGTTAATCAATTGTTTGTGAATAAAAGCGGCTTCCCTTTGACCCGTGCCCCGTATCACTCCATATTTTTCCAGAACCACATGACGGTTGAGAAGTTCGCCCTGGATTTCACACAGATCAGCATGCCAGTGCCCGCGGGAACCTACCGCCTGGATTTCACCTTTTACGCCTACGGAGTCGCTCGTACATTGACACAGGTGTTTTTCGAGAAAAGCGAGTGACGCCCGCGTTCGTCACAAACCTGATCTTCGTTTTGTTTTTTTGGCGCCCCAGATTGCGTAAGTTAGGAGCTCGGAATACAGTCAATAGAACGGCTGTGCTACGATTAATTTGCATACACTAACGATCGATTCGATTTCCTTGCCGTAATAAAAGTCTGTGTGGCAAGTTAAAGTCAATCAAGTCAATAAACAATTACGAGCAGTGGAAAATTTTTTAGAGGGCTCGGCCTAGGCACAGTGGCAGAAATAAAGTGTACCAGGCGCAGAAATGAAATCTCGATTTTCCTCCCAGCTCGCACATAATCAATCAATTCACCGACCCGAGGCGGTTTTCACTTAAATCGATACCAGAACGCAAATTGATTGATTTTGGTCACAACGACATGGAATACCCACGGTACAGTTGGTGGACAAATATGCGCACCACGCCAACTGCGTCATTGCAAATCTGCGAAGTTCTCCCCCTCCGAAAGTGTAAACTATGTAGCCATGTATCTAGTATTCCTCGAGTTCAATTGTTTAGTTCAAGATCGTTTGGCAGGGCCGCCCAAGGGAGGGGCGTGGCCGGGCATCTGCGTATCTGGAAATCAAGTCGCGCGGATCGGTATTTGACTTCGTTTTATGGCCCATGCATATGCATTAGCCTAAGCGACAATGAGCCCCCGCCGACTTAATTGCACAATATGTACATATATTGCTGCCCCTCGACAAATCGCAGACAAACGAAACGTGACAACGACGTGCCCACCTCAGCCGATCTGAGCCGATCCGAGCCCAGCTCACCTGACCTGGCCAGCCGGAAGCTGGAAGCGGTAAGCTGGGCGTCTGGCTACCCAAGAGAGCTCCCCAGTCGATCGAGTGATCTTGGGGCGCTTAACGATGTTTGACCAGCCACGTAACAGCAGCTCAGAGTTGCAACAGAAAATGGCAGTTGGAGGTGTGTAGTTTCCCTGGATACCATTTGATTTGAATATATTTTACTGTAAGAAACTCTATTATATTCCAATATTCCAAATATATTTTTTTTAATTTAAAAATGGTAAGTCTGTTACAACTTGGGTTTCAAGTAAATTGCTTTCCAGGCATAAATATATTTTTTATAGAGAACTAATGCCACAGGAGTCTGTACATTGCTTAAGTTCTTAACTCCTTGTTTCGAAATTGTCACTGAAATTGATTAAAAGTAGTTTGAAATGTCTTCAAAAAGATCCTAAAAGTATGCTTCTTATTTTCAGAACACGTCCTAAAAGGAGAAATCTTTAACAACAACATAATTTACTTTAACCATTTTAACACCGCCTAATGGTTATTTACATATCTTTCCTTCTATAGATGGTGGAATTGAAATGGCCTTCCAAACTCTTTGTTTCCTTTAGATGTCTATTGTTATTATTATAACAAGTGTATAGTGTTTGAAAATTGTTTTAACGAATAATGCTCCTAAGAAGAATCCATATCAAAACACAAACTATTTGCTTTGTAGGTGCTTTCATGTCATATCATCTCCGAATACGTATACGACCGAGTAACCCATATACCCCATTTCCAATAGAGGGTGTCGGTGGAATGGCCGGCAAACCAGTCAGACATACTTGACAAAAGCGTTACTGCTTTGATTTCAGGTCTGCCGATACAAGTCGACAGCCGACTGATTAAGAATTCCAGTTTGCCGCACCTGACCAGACGCTCGCCGACTATATACAACGTACTATATAGATAGATAGGTGAGTCGGAGCGGATCGGAATCAGAATCGGAATTGGATCTAGTCGAGTGCACGGCCATATGCAAATGCAAAAATGTCTGGTCGTTATATAAGTGCATCTGTAGGTACATACATATGTATGCATGCATTCGTGTATATCTGTGTGTGATGCAAGTTCAAGGTTGGCGGGTGCATTGGAATCTGTCTGGGATCGCGCCTAAAAATAGCCCTTAAATGGTGGCATATACATACATATGTAAGAACATAGCAAGCGATCGAGAACTTTCGCACCTGCGACCCGCGTTTTCTGCACCTCGATGGCTATTTTATCGGGCTCTTAATATCTGCGTCTTATCGCTGCAGTCGATTCACCGACAAATTGGTCACATGCTCGCCATTATAATAAATATTTTACTATTTATTTGTGCTTCGCTTCGCGTGTCACGTTGCATGTGCTGCTATCTCTTTCCCCCCTCTCTTTCTCTCTCACTCTCGCTCTGTGTCCCTCTCTCTTTCGCTTCCCCCCGCACAACACGTTTCGCATTTGTTGTAACGGTCTCGCTTACGTGACGTCATGCACGGGGGCTTGTCGCCCAGCAGCCAGCAAACAACAAGCAGCAACAACAAGAAATTCGAAAAAAAATATAAAGAAAATCAGCCAACGAACGTGCCCCCAAACCCGCTCTTCGTTCTTCGTTCACCGCTCTTTGCATTTGGCGCTCTTCGCTTTCGCTGTCTGCGAGAAACGCTCTCTTAAGTGCATCCTCACGAAAGAGTCCGTTAATGCCCTATCCTCAAGATGGTGATCATTGCACTTGGAATTGACTTGTGTGCCTATATATTTCTTAAATAATTAAGTAAATTTATACTATAATATAAAAAACTCATTATGATTAGAATTTGAAATTAAATCAAGATATAGTAGTGATATTTTCATAGCACCCACTCTACATACGTCTTTAAAGGAAAACCCCACTCGGCTCGTGGAAACTTTTTTCGTGAGGGTGATGGTGTTTTCAGTCATATCTTCTGCCAAATCACATTGCCATATCGGTTCGTGGAAAGTCGCACATGTGACCGAATTGAAGGTGTGAATGTTAGTAGATAAATGTTAATTAATGCAGAGTGTTCGGGCGGTCGGTAAAATAATTCAGGCATTTAGAGGAAATTAACAAGGCGGTAGCGGGAGCAAAGGGATAATGCCTTCACCGAGCATGCCACAAAGGTGAAGGTAAATACGTTCTTACAGTTCCAAGATCAGGCAATTAGTGAGTGATCTTTGAGTGGGTAAACAAATAGCTACTACGATTTAATCTCAATCACTTGCTCGCAAATAATTTATTTAGAAACTTAGCAGGTTACTTGACTTCCTTAAAATCGAATGCTATTCAATAATGATATTTTTTGAATTGATCAACATATTCAAGGTAACTTCGATAGGGAATTGTGAAACGGAAAAGCCTTACAGTGTGCGGAATTGCACAGACACCAAATGAAAAGACACAGCGTAGCAATTTCTGGCTTGTTCCACTTACGAGTGGCCAATATCTGGCACATTCAGATACAGATACAGAAATGTATCGCACATATGGTATACACTCAGTTGCCATACGTAGTACGTACATGACCGATCACATGTGCAGAGATCGGAGAACGAGGCGAACGCGGTGCAAACTTGAAATTTATGGCGATCACCGAAGAACCGAATCGATGGTTGTGTAGGGTAGCGGTTACTCAGAGGGGCGAAAATAAGAGAGGTATGCGGTTGTGAGGCAGAGGCACTTTCTCACTCACGCGCACATCGGAGATCGGTTGCAGCCGTTCAATGGAAAATTTTGGATTTTTCTTTTTGTTTCAGAGGAACTTTTTTGAAATCTCTGCACTGCACTGGTGATTTTCCATGAAATTTTCCACTTGCCTTTTAAATTGGTACTCGCAGCCCGTACTCTTCTGAAAGATCTGTTGCAGCGGCCTCCCTCTGAGGTTTTCAGTTGTTATCAGTATCTTATGTACTGGTAGCAATACCGGATCTCGCTGACCTTGCTTCGTCTTTTTGGCACGCTTTACATAAGCCATACCACTTGACCAGCTGCAACAAGGTGTCATATGAAAGGATATTCAACTTGCAACAGTAGAAGGCATTGAAATCGAGCCCTCTTTAGATGCGGTTTTGCAAACTTACGAACTAAAATGGGGGGAAAGTCTTCTAAACGTTTTCTTATGTTGGAAGAATAACCCATTAAAAGTATATTATTTTAAGTTTTGTTTAAAATGCTTTACTCTAAATTATAATATATTTATAAATTTCAATCTTCCAATTAAACAACTTTCAATCTTCTTTGCCTATGCTCTTCTGAATTATTTTGTTCAAGTGCAGCAGAGTTCATTAGATATTTAACCGACCTATCGCAAAATTCCGGTTGGAACAGCCTTAACCCACTGGCGACCGCGTGACATTCAGACGGCGTGGGTGTGGGTGTGGATGTGGGTTCAGTCCAAATATTGACGTCGCCCATCATCCCGGGTGTGCCTGGTGGCTCCGACCTGATCATTGCACCGCCCGTGGACCGCTGCTATTTGCTTTGTCCCGATCTCGTTGCTAGCTGGAGGAAGCTAATGTCAGCCGTAATGGTCGTGTAATTGCACGGTTTGAATTACGGCACTGCATTTTGTAACCGTAATAATCCCGGCCGCACGCCAGCGTAATTTTATGAGGGATTTGCTGAGTGCACTGGCAATTTATGAAGGGATGCCTAAATGCTTTGCACGATGTCAAAATATTTGATTAGAATAGGTAAAACTGCACACTCTAGATAGATATTTGCTGATAATATTTAAACCAAACACCAAATCTGTTACACATTTAAGCAGGAAGAGAGAAAACACCATTCTAACAACTATTAAAGAGAATTGAAACTGTTAAAATAAACACTAAAAAAAATAAGTATTTAGTACCACAAAAGTAAAAAAAAATAACAGTTTAGTTTAACACTTAGATTTAAGGATCATAAAAAAGGAAACATTCAATAGAAATGGAACAAAAAAGTTACATGCCCCGGGTGAGGCTCGAACTCACGACCTTAAGATTATGAGACTTACGCGCTGCCAACTGCGCCACCGAGGCCATGTTCTTGGCGCCGTCGGAGTGCAACTTGAAATCGTCCACGTGGCGAGTTCTCGAGCAGGGTGGAATATATGGGTTAAGAATTAGTTGGCCATTTCAGAGTGTTGTTATTTTGCATTTGTTTTGAAAACAAACGATATCGAAACGGTTTACTACGCGTTGAACATTTTTGCACGTAGGTCAAGGCTTCTATTTATTACTTAGCACATAATGTGCCCTTATTGTTGTTTAATTTATACAATTAAAGGTTCCATTGACATTTTTGTGCTTTAATTATTGACTTCTATGAGTAGTATGAGTAGTAGATGTGCCTCGGAATGCTCGGTACCTAATAGATGGCAATAAGTTAGCTTCTAGTAAGTTTTTGCACACCGTTTTGCATCATCTATTTAATTAACACCTTAAAAGCAGTTTGCTTAGTGCCCGTAGACTATCGTACGATAGCTGATCTACCCTACAGCCCACTATAGTTCCACGCCAAACGGAACCTACATTGCTTTACCCTCTGAAAAATGTACATATTCATGAGATGATTTATAAATAAACGCCATCAATTAAAGCCGCCAAAACCAGACTCGGTTAAGTATTTTAATCTTTGCATACTGGCTGGCAGACTGAAACTGTATGACTAACTAGTCAAGCCAGACGCCGCCGATCGCCGTTTTGTTTGTGGGTTTATTCCTATATGTATCTCGTGGATATCATGTAGATATGTACACATAAGGTGTACATATGTCGAGTTAAGTTTTCTATTAGCGATCTGACGCAACTTCGCAGCTTTTGAACTGCCCACTGGCGGTTGGTGACAAAAATGCTGTTAGACAGTCGGACGGTGCGACTTTGACCTTGGCTGAAGGGCACCGGTCTTGCCATTTAGCCTGCCTTAATTACCTGGATGTCTGAGTACCTCTTGCTGTCTCACCTGTGAGTACACACAGAAAAATAATTCGTATTTAACGAGCCATTCCAGAAAATACACTGTTATGTATACTGAACACATTAACAACTTGTATTATTTTCATGTATAATATTACTATGACTCAAATTTAAATCAGCTGATATATTTTCTAAATATAAATTCTAGTTGATTTTAAGATACCCATTTTCACACCCTCTTATGGATGTGCAATTTTTTCCGGTACACAACTGAAGCAGGTCGTATTTGCACACGTGTTAGTTGTTGTACTAGGCAGCCACTTCCCATTGAAAATTAGCCGGGTATTAATAGAAAAACAAAAGTCAAATTCTAATGATTAGGTGGCGAACAAAGCTTTTTTGTGGGAGCTTTAGGGGGCAGCGATCGATCGGATGGATACTCAGGTGCATTGGTGAGTTGGACTGAGTTTAAAGTGCGATCGGGAAGATTATAAAAATTCCTGCAGACCGTAACGCTCGTCATAATCGGATCTAATCAGCAAGCCAAATGGCCTGCTGCAAAGTGCCAGCCAAAGTTTGCTTGCAGTATTCAAAGGTTTAGCAAAGTCATCATGTGGAGCTTAATTGGCCATGTGTGTATGGGTGTATGGGTGTGTGCCATGGGGGCTATGGTGGCTATGGGGCTCTTAGTGTTGGTTGGAGGCTCGTCTGGTTTGCCAAAAGCAGCAACGTCACCACGCATACAGACGCAATCGAATATTCAGTTGTATACACACAAACGCGTGTACACAGAAAAAAAGCAGGTCAGTATCAAATCCACTCTAGAACATTTCATACCTATTCTATGGGAGGCGAATAAAATGTATCGTTAGTATTCCTTAAAATCGGAAATCTATTTTCTGGTTCTTTGTGTTTGCAAAAACAACAACTTTTTTATTGGGTGGCCGCGTGACGAATAAAAAAGAAATATCGGAATCACATGCTTAACGTAACTTATTGGTCTCTTTTTTGGCTTACATATTTTGATATCTTAGCGCTAATTTTAGCTGCAAAAAAAGCAGAAAAGAGAACGGAAAGAGATCACGTGTGCCTCTCTCTCTTTCGATTACTCTCTCTCGCTCGCGAAATTTTATGTGACTTCAATTAGATAAATAAGCTTTTAATGATTTTCTGCCATTTGCTTCAATTTGACTTTGTCGAAGTTCTTTAATTAGCGCATGGAAAATTTCCGTTCACGTACAAGAGATTGAGTTATTTTTATGTTTACAGTGGAGCCTCGTTGAAAGCGTCTGATGCAATAAATGCGCAATTGCATCAGCTTTTGAATCGCGCGCCTGCGCCACTTCCCAAACTGAGTAGGTTGATGCACTCTCTTCGGACTTCTCTTTCCTCAATGCTGTTACCAGGTGCTATACCTCTGCTCTACCCCTCCCTTTCGCACTCTATAACTCCCTCTCTTTCATTGCATATATCCCTCTCTGTCTCTCACTCTCTCTCTCTGTCTCTAGCCTGTATGTGCAACTGGGGGGCTCGTCTCTTTTGGCATTTTCTGCGCTGGGTTCGCCATTTCGGTTGTGGTTTTCGCTTATTTTTTAGGCGGTCCACCGTCCACCAGTTGCTAAAAATAGACAAAATAGGAAGTGGGTCTGCGAAAAGCGAGTACAGTTCGGTAATTACGTGAAAGCTCCCCGTTAATTACGTCATGTGCGGGAAAACAGAACTGATACACCTATCTTGCACAGATAAGTTGAAAGCCTTGAATGCGAAAAGCCTGCTAATGCGAACGCTCCATTATGCTATGGTGAATCATCTGAAATTGGTGGTTTCTATGCGATAGGAATTAATGGTGATTATTACATTTTGGGGCTGATAACTTTTCCATTACTTATTTCCATTAAAAGCAGAGAAATTCCAAAAATTAATATTTTTAAAACTGATAAGTTACCAAAAATTTTGCTCAGTGCCGTGCCCAAAGTCAAACCCTGAGTACTCCACATTTGTGCAATTATTTGAAGGTTCATTGCACTTTTGAATTTTTACACCACTTTAAATTCCTATTTCGCCAGCTCATTTTCTCTCGCCATCCCTCTCTTGAGATCTTTCTCTCCCTCTCGCCATTCCTGTCAATCAAGTTTTGTATTCAAACATTTTTTGCGTGCCGCTTTTTCGACCTTCCCACAGTTCGAGAAACGACAACATTCATCAACATTTGAGAGCTTTAACTATTTATTTATTTGTTATTACTTTTCCTCCATCCAACTGAGCCTTGAGTCACGCCAAAAAAATCGAAAATAAAGCAAGAACAACACCAGATACAATCCGATACGAACCGATCGCAACTTCGAGTCGAGGGCAAATGAGGGTCGATGTGGTGGAAATGGAAATGCCGAAGTATCTTACGCGTGCTCCGTAGAATCGTGACTAAAAACTTTCCGTTAATTGTCCAAAATATTCGATCAGAGGCGCAGAGCAGCGGGGGGTCCTGATCTTCAGAGATAAAAGCTGCCAATAAACACCCATTAATTGGTAGTTTTGCTATCGTAAATGCTTCGTAATTATCGGATTCAGGCCATTATCTAGTTCGTGAGTAATGGCGGGTAAACTGATTGCTTTCGCAATCTGAGCGAGATTAAGTTATGAGTTTAATGGTTTAAGTTTGTTGTCAATGCCTCAGGAGGAGCACTCTATGAGTTTAAGCTGGTTAATCCGATCTTGATCAGTGCTCAAACTCCAGTTGATAACCCTATTGGTGAAATGCAGTTCTGGGCATTTCTTTTGGTCAGGGTGACCCCTGGTGACCATCCGTATGTTCCAGCATTGCTGAGTACAGGTATCCGTATCTGTAGCTGTCTAGTCGTATCGGTATCTGTATCTGCAAATAAACCGAAACCGGCTGGCGGGCCTGGTACTTGGAAATTGTGTCGTCTCATTGCGCGCAATGTTTATGCCACGTTATGAAATAGAGAGACAGACGAGCCCCCCGCGTTGTTTTCTTTTTGGGGGGGCGCGTTTGCTGTTTTTTGAAACGAAAGCCAAATAAATAAACCAATAAATGAATAAAAAATAGTGCAGAGCGCCGCAGAAACGCGAGAAGCACTTGTGATGCGTTTAATTATTTGCCTAATGCTCGTAGCCCCAAATCATAACAACATCCATCATCGTTTGTTTTGGTTGCACTTGCGTCAGGCCCCCGAAAACTAAAGTGAGTGAATTGATATTGACATCGACATCGACTGGCGGACTCATGGAGTCGCACGCAAAATGTTTCCCAAGGCTTCCAGAAATTTGCACGCGCCTCAAAGTCAATTTAATAACAATCAATTGAAAATATGTGTGTAAATAAAAATCAATTGGCGGAGCGGAGGAACTCTCAGCTTCCCGGCCACGGCAATTGGTCATTGAACATAACCATACTATAACTATAACCAAGCAGTGGCCAAAACAAATCAATAAACCGCGTACAAGCCGAAAGGACGCCGACTGCGGATATATCCTAACTTTAATAATATAATCATAAGATGTTTGAATTAGCCGCTTAGTTAGCTTTCAACCTTGAAATAAAAGATTAGATTATCTTGATAATCCCACAATCAACGTTTTATTTTAAGCCAATGACTTTGTGCCTTATGTTTCGGCTAAAGAGATTAGAAGTTTCATACTTATGAGAAATGGTGATTAATAGCTTAACTACCCACGTTAAGCAATCAAACAGCTTGGAAAAACAAAATATGATGTGTTGTTTTGCTACATTTTGAACAACAAATAATACACATAATTTGAAGTCTAAGGATTACAAATTGTCCGAAAAATCATTGCAATTTTGCACCGTGACTGTGGCACTGATAGCTGTCTGATTGATATGAAATTTGGCACATTAATGCGCAACTGAATATCTAAAACAATGAATCAAAAGGAGTAGTAAGCCAAGGAAACCCTTTGCGCAAAAGAGTACTAAATAAATGGGTTTGGATGGTGCCACCGGGTCGCGAGTCGCGACTCGCGGCTGCTCTCTTCAAGAACACGCGTCATCCGCTCTCGCAGCCTCCAACTGCTGCCAGGAGCAGCAACAACTACTGCGGAGACACCTACGACTAGGAGGCGTCCCACACACACAGGCACACACATAGACGAGCCCCATTCATTCATGCCTTCTTTTCGACCTTCGCTCGACGCTCTCTCACCAGAAATACCTCAGCCCCGACTCTCTCCAACGCACCCATACAAGCAAGCGATGAGCGAGAGAGGGCGCAGAGAGCGCCTGTTTTACCGTTGGGGAACAACAAAAAGCTTGAGCGAATAACTCTTCTTCTTCCGCGACGAAATCGGTGTGCGCTATATAAACGTTGCGCATTCGAATCTCGAACTTCAGTGCCACAATAGTGGATATCACATTTAGTAGTTTGTTCCAAAGGTAAAAGACCATTAAAATCGCCGCAAAAAAATACTTTAAAACCGAAAGCGAATAAGTAAACTACTACCACACAGTGTTACATTCCAGTTGTTTATTTTTGAATAGTTTGGTTTCCGAGCAGTTCCGGTCGCCACCTTATCGCGTTTCTCAAGTAAATTTGCAGAAACTATTCGAATAAATATACAGATAAAAAAATAAAACAGTCTCTGGGCTGTCTGGCGTATACAAGAAATATAAAAAAAAACCTGCCAATTTATGCGCATTTTTGCATACTACGTCAAAGTGGGAAATATTTATGAACCAACATTTTAATGAACCCGCTGCGAACTGCAAACTATTTTACGTAATGTGCGAAAAATGTTGTAAAAGAGCAGTAAGACAAGCGAAAAAGAAACGGCAAAAACTTTTTGGCCAAGGGTAAAATGCAATCTTCGAGGAAATAAAGAAAAGTCGAGAAAAATTTTGGGAGAGTGGCGACCGTGAAAATTCTTAATTTTAGACAAGAACACTTGGCTTTTATCTCTTACAAAAATATTTGCGAATGGTGTGTAGTGCATATTTGTGAGTGGCGTGGCGCGCAAAAAGTGAAAACAAAGTTGGACAACAAAATAAAAACCAAAAAAAAAATGGAAAAATATACATTTTAATTTCGAATTCGAGTGTGGGCGATCTTTTGCGCTAATTGAAGCGAATTTACTTATAATACCCGTCTGGCGGCTGCCTTTTGTTAATTTGAGTTTCGATTACGCTTTTCTTAATCTGCTGTCAGCATGAAAAACGTTTTTTAAAAATAAAATGCCCGCAAGATCATGACGAATACGAATACTAATAACGCGTATACAAAATACAAAATCGCAACGTTGCACTGTTGACGTAGGCTGCGCACCTGTGTGCGTTTACCCTTTGGCAGTGTGCGTGCGTGTGAGAGCGGGGTTCATTCGGCACGTGAGTTCGATTGTTAAGAGAGCGGCTCTGGCCCCAACCAGGGCTTAAGAGAGTCTGTGCTGCGATCTCGATCTCTTCGCTTTCGCCTTCGCCTCGCAGGCCCCCAAAAATATGTGTCATTCGCCCAACCGCCCACTCAGGCGGCGGCCTTCAAGGTCAATGGCAACGTTTAGCGCCTTTCGCGCAAGAATTTGCATATAAACACTGGCGTTGCAATTGCGTTTCAGACTGGCGAAAAGCGCAGCACGTTCATTAACCAAAAATGGATAACTGAACAGGCGACACGCGCAGAAATACTATTAGTTCAGGCCATTAAAAGTATACTATTTTGAGAAGGGTATACACATGGACATACATAAATAGTATCAATACTGCAACAGGTTATTTCTATCGCATATATTTGAACATGTTAAAGTTTATAGTATCTTGAAGGAACTTAATTAATATTTTAAATTTGGAATCATTTATTTTTAATTTTTACTCTCAAAAATCACAGAATAAATAGATTAGAAATTTAGAAAACGGTTTTAAACCCATTTATCTTTTTTAGCATATATTTCGAATATTGAAATATTTTTAGCGGTGTTTCTGCAATTCAACTTTTGGGTGCGAGGCCACGCCCCCACACACGTGAATTAGACCTAGCGTTATGTCACGCCTGCTGATATTTGCACGGAATTCCGAGAACAGAATAGAATTGCAGAGCATAGACAACAAAGTAATAGATGAAAAGGAAAGGGCAGGGGGTGTTGGTGAAAAATCGTTGGCAAGAAAAGCGGAGACGAATCGTCGACGTCATGGCGCCCACACATTTTCCAGGGCATCACATGACGCAAAATGAAAAGTCAACATTAATACAAATAGAACGGGCAAAATTTGACAAAGCCAAAATATGAAAATATTTCCCTTTTTTCCGCGATGCGGTCATTAATCAGCTAATATATGCAAAAAGAAAAGTGGGTGGAAAATTTTTGAAATACGTTTCGATTGTATATTTTTTAGCCAACTGCCGCATGCCAAATATAAAAGATCATAAATAAATTCCACGTTGCCGCGAAAACCAGCCGCTCACACAGGTTTGCGTGAAAAGTAAATAAAAACAACACTATGTACATATGTGTTGCGGAAAAACAGCGCCTCCACTGTGGCGGCAAAGTTGGTCACATGTGGAAATCAAGGACAAACGGCCACAGAAAGTGGGTGTGTTTGGGTGCTCAGGGGGCTCGAGCGTTATCTAAAACCCAGCCCATAAATTTAGACGATTTGAGGCAGACGAAAATCGCTGATATAGTGCACTTATCTATAACTTTTCGAGTACCAAACTATTTCTACACTAAATTATGGCGATTTGCCCCTTTTTTCAGACATCAGGCCATTCCAGTTAATGCATAATAATACTCCAGATTGTTCCAGTATATCAGCAGTCAATTACTATCAAACAATATTATGAAAGCAATATAACTGTGCCAGACATCAGACTAATCAGAACTGCTGATAAATGCATTTGATTAAAAAGTGAAGAGCTTACGTATATTTAAATAACTTGTATAATATTTTAACGACCTGAAATCCTCTATATCCTTGCAGCAAAGACAAAAAATCAAATCAACCAAGAGAAGAAGACATTGTGTATGTGGTCGATTGGAAGACACCAAAACAAGTGAAAATTTGACGCGAAAACAAACTTCCCGAGGAAAACTTACAAGTTCAAGTTCACCTACAAAGCTATAGAGCTGATAAGATGAGTGGACGCGACAACAGAGGAGCCGGCGGCGGAGGCGGCGGTCATCAACCGCTGAGCAACGCCATGGGCAAGCTCAAGGAAAAACTAACCCGAGTAGGTGTAAGTATCCCATCGAAAACATTATTGGGGTAGTCGACAAGCCTGGAGCCCAGATCCACTTCATTAGATAGGCATTTCAAGATTTCTTATATTTAATCTTAAGATTGGTATTAGTATTACGTACATCGGAAACAAGAAATCGTATCTTTGAAAAGTGCAAAAAGCTTTTTTTAAATATTTCACGGCATAGAATTTTTAGATGAAACCTTTGACAAATAATCTATTAGCATCAAATAGTTTTTAACACTTCGTTAAATTGATGATTAGCCTATAAAAAACTTTAATAAAAACTCGGATCGGAAACCAGAAATCTTATTTTATGCAAAGAGCTTTATTTCACAGCATAGAATTTTTAGATGAAACCTTTGACAAATAAACTATTAGCAACAAATGGTTTTTAACACTTCGTTAAGCTGATGAATAGCCCATAAAAAACTTGAATAAAACTATCAGTAAAATGTGTGAAGAGCATAATATTATATTAGCCATTAAAGTTCGCTATGAGTATAGGGCAATTAACTACAGCACAAGGATCCAAAAACAACATTTTAAAGAACAGTATCAAGTACGCACATGACCGATAATGCTGGACCTCTTGCCACCTTTGCGATTGGTGTTCAAGAACACCAACCACACTCGCGACTTAATCGCAAAGATTTCGGGCGGTTTGGAGCGGTTTTTTAATGTACAGATGGGGAGACTTCTTAAATATGCCATGCTTATGATTCGATTTAATTAATTCGCGACTGTCTTTCGATTCGATTCGAATCTATGCGATCCACAGGACGAGCTGGGCTATCATCGCGTGGAGAGTAATTTGTCCACATCGAACACAGCGACCAGCTTGGACACAATTCTGCCAGAGGATCCGTTCCTATTTCCCCAAGTGTCACCGCAAAGGCATCCACAGACCGTAAGGACACAGCGCTTGCTGGAGGACGAGCCACCGCTATCGTTTCGCCCGCTCTTGGAGGACGACGACATCAACGAACCACCTACACAGCAGCAAAAGAGGACTCCCCTGCGCGCCAGTGGTAGTTTGGAGTTGACCCCCTTGCCCCCACCGCCCACATCCTTGGAGATCCGCGAGCATCGCGATCGCCAACAGAGAGGTGCCCAGGGTGACGAGCTGCAGCGCAGCAAGCAGAGCTTGAAAGGATCACGCGTGTCCTTCGAGCGCCGGGACACCGGAAACAGCAATACCAACAGTAACAAAGCTGCCGAGAGCAGCGACGAGGACAGTTTCGAGGAGAAGCGAACTGGCTTCCAGCAGCAGAAGGCCACCAGCGTCGATCACAAGGGCATCTTGAAGGATCTGAAGCACATTTTGGCCAACGACAATCGCCGACAGTTTCAGGCCAAGAAGCACGTCTCCCTGGACGTGAAGGGCACACGCTTCCTGCAGGATCTACTGAAGGAGTCGTCGTCGGAAGAGGAGTTCCACAAGACACGACGCGAGTTCCAAGGACGCAAGCACCAGAGCTTGGACCCACGTGTCACTTTCAAGCTCGATAAGGTCCTCCAGGGATCAAGTACCGACAGCGACGAGGAGGGCGAGGATGCCGAGCACAAACGCCTGATCCACCGACCCAAGGACATTACCAAGCCGGTGATCATCGATCTCAAGGATCTGGAAAGCGAGAGCGACGAGGACTTCCTCACTTCGCGTCAGCACTTCCAACAGCAGCGTTCCATCAGCACAGATTCCCGCAAAAGGTGAGTTTCTTTATAAAAAATAAAGAAAATAGCAAAAATAGCAAGCGAATTGGGTGAAAAACCCGCAAGAGTTCATAGCCAGGGGTTATCTGCAACACGCTTTTATGTCTCTGGACTTTGTAGTATTATATAATTATATGGAATTACCATTAATGCATTGAAGCGGATGGTAACTTGTATTCCTACAGCCTTGTATGAACTTGGAAATCAACCTATGCGCTATCTTTTATAGACAGTTGAGATAAATTTATCGTTAATCAAACATTTCTTGGAACTGATAAGTTCAGTGAAAGTGTGTCACTCAATACCCAGAAAGATCACAAAACGCGATTGGCTTTTTGTTGTTTTTCAAAGTAATTCGGTTAACAAAATGAAAGCATCAGATTAAACACTTTAATCACAGACTTGAGCCTTAATGAGGTTAACTTTGAAAATAATGATGCCTATTTGTTTATGCATATTTGGTTTTAAGAGCCCAATACATGTAAATAAGATTGAAAAGTAAGGCACTCCAAATACACGCGTAGTAAACGATGAACAATTCGAGTAATTGAATAGTAAGCTCTTTGCATGCCTAAGATTGCTTTCAAGCTATTTGCGCACTTTCCTTGATTATTTAATCCAAGTGGCATACAAATTGGGAACCCCTGACGTTGCCGCGACTATTTTGAGCGATCTCATAGTATCTCCGGCTCGGGCTAATCCGCCGTACACGCGCCTACGCAATGGGCCACACTTTAATAGACTGTTAGCACAGGCAACCTTCCAATACAACAGACTAACACGCAGTTTTGCAACCTTCTCCCCCCGCAGCCGACGCCTTTACGAGATGGACGAGATGGGCAACAAACGCGGCGAGAACATCCGTCATGCGGTGCCCTTCGTGCGCCAGATAACCGAGGATGGCAAGCCCAAGCTGGAGGTCTACCGCCCCACAACGAATCCCATATTCATTTGGACACAGGTGGGTCACACATGCGTACACTCAGCGAAAAATCATTATCATCCCTTCATTCATCCTGTCCATTTAGGGCTTAAGCAAGACATGCTAATTCAAAAATATTTAAAAACTTGAGCATTCATAGTTCTTAAATGTTTAAAAAGTCAAGGCAACCGTAGAATGGAACTCGGAGCTTAACAGTAGAATTGTTTCACATTTTCCGAGTGTAATTAAGCGTAGATTTGCTCCGAATTCTCCGAGTGTAGTCCTTCGAAGCCGCGCACAGTGAAATCCAGGGGCGGTGGAGGACATGTATTGTCCGCTCGTTAAGCTCGTTGGCGCCTCCCGGGCCCCAAGATTATGAATGGCACTAATGCAACCATAAAGCACTCGTTGTTGAGCAATTTACGGGGCCTCCAGATTGAGCTGCCGGCGTGTGGGCCATTTGAGCTATTTTCGCACGATGCCGCCGCCGATGCCGCTGCGTTTGAGTCTGAGACGGAGACGGAGACGCTCTTGCCTTAATTGAAATTAACGCATTTAGTTATGGCCGGACTAAAAATATCGCTAGCTGCCTGATGGATGCGTGGATCGGATCCAAATAGATTGTGTGTTGAGCAGAGGTAAACTCTGACAGCTGACCGACCGCTGACCCTGCAACTTCTGTCGATGTTTGGCAGTTGCAGTTTGCATTCGTGCTGGCGACGTTCGCTGAAAACAGCCTGAAACCGCTTTTCAAAATCGGCATAGCGCCTTTTCTTTGTCTGTGCCGTTCGAAAACAAACTGATAAGCTCGGTCTTGATCAAACGCTTGCGAACGGAATCTCTGCCGCTCACATAAGCGATATCGATCCGATCAGCACTCGGTGGCTTCGTGTACGTGCCTGAGCCCCATCAAATCACGGCACAAACTATTCTCGAATATTGAAATCTAGTGAAAATGCAACTGCCGCTGCACTCGGGCAAAATTACAAGTTTCAGTTGAGTTTAGACGTGCGAACGCTCCGAAAGTATTCCATTCCAAGGAGCAAAGTGAAAGGCAGGAAGCTAAAGCTATATTAGCTACACTCGCAGCCTCGTTGCCAGCCAAAAACGATTTCAGTTCGTGATTCAGCTTAGAGATACATATCCGCGATGAAGATCCTCATGCGAGCGGACACCCATGTGTCCTTCTCCGTGCCCGTCGAGGAGCCCAAGGCCATTTGTACCTTGTCCCAGGTGCCTGCATTGCATCATTCCAAATACTGTTCAAAACTATAAGCCTTACTAATTTTAAATCGTATTTCTTCCTATTTCAGGTCATAGCTGCTCTGAGCGTCTCGTTGGGCTCTCTAGTGGTCGGATTTGTCAGCGCTTATACCTCTCCTGCTCTTGTGTCGATGACCAATCCGAATATCACCTCATTTGAGGTCACCAAAGATGCTGTAAGTACTTGGAAAACGTATTTCGTAGAAGTTAAGTGAGCTCTTTGTTCGCAAGTCAGCTAGACGTAATCCTCTGGAAATTAGCGTTCTACAATAATAATGTCAAAAAAGCGTTTAAAAAACACACGTTACTAGCGAAACCCGAACTTCTGCTCCAATATTTTGACCTAACATAGCTATAGCCCTGTCTTATCAACTGAAATCTATCTAATTTCAGAGTTCCTGGGTTGGTGGCATCATGCCGCTCGCTGGATTAGTAGGTGGCGTAGCCGGAGGACCCTTGATCGAATATCTGGGCAGGCGCAACACCATCTTGATCACCGCGGTGCCCTTCATCGTATCATCTCTGCTGATTGCCTGTGCTGTGAATGTGGCCATGGTTCTGTGCGGTCGATTCCTGGCTGGATTCTGCGTCGGCATTGCCTCCTTATCCCTGCCCGTCTACCTGGGTGAGACTGTGCAGCCGGAGGTGCGAGGCACTTTGGGTTTGCTGCCCACGGCCTTTGGTAACATAGGCATCTTGGTCTGCTTCGTGGCGGGATCCTTTATGGACTGGTCGATGCTTGCCTTCTTGGGAGCAGCTCTGCCCGTTCCTTTCCTGATTTTGATGTTCCTGATCCCGGAAACACCGCGCTGGTATGTGAGCCGTGGTCGCGAGGAGCGTGCCAGAAAGGCTTTGAGCTGGCTGCGTGGCAAGGAGGCGGATGTGGAGCCCGAGCTGAAGGGTTTGATGCGATCCCAGGCCGATGCCGACCGTCAGGTCTCGCAGAACACCATGTTGGAGCTGCTGAAGCGCAACAATCTGAAGCCATTGTCCATTTCCTTGGGTCTGATGTTCTTCCAGCAGTTCAGCGGTATCAATGCGGTTATCTTCTACACGGTGCAGATCTTCAAGGATGCAGGATCCACCATCGATGGCAATGTCTGCACGATCATTGTGGGTGTGGTTAACTTTGTGGCCACGTTTATAGGCATCGTTCTGATTGATCGGGCGGGCAGAAAGGTGGGTTTAAAGCTGCATATATATGAAAGTCCTGGTTTACTAAATGCAATTCGTTTTTTTTAGATTCTTCTGTATGTATCCGACATCGCCATGGTCCTGACCCTGTTCGTTTTGGGCGGCTTCTTCTACTGCAAGGCCCATGGTCCGGATGTGTCCCATTTGGGTTGGCTGCCACTCAGTTGCTTTGTCATCTACATTCTGGGATTCTCCGTGGGCTTCGGACCCATTCCCTGGCTGATGATGGGTGAGATTCTGCCGGCCAAGATTCGCGGAGCGGCTGCTTCGGTGGCCACGTCTTTCAACTGGACCTGCACGTTTGTGGTGACCAAGACCTTCCAGGACCTCACTGGTGCGTAGAGCAAGCTTTGAGCTAACTAGAAAGAGTGGTTTAATAATTTTTGATATTTTTGTGTGCAGTTGCTTTGGGCGCCCATGGAGCCTTCTGGCTATTCGGCGCCATCTGCTTCGTGGGTCTGTTCTTTGTGATATTATACGTGCCCGAAACGCAGGGCAAGACGCTGGAGGACATCGAGCGAAAAATGATGGGTCGTGTGCGCCGCATGTCCTCGGTGGCCAACATCAAGCCATTGTCCTTCAACATGTAAACGGCGTGTTGCCAAGGATCTGAATATGCGATCAAACCAAATACTAGACTAGTGCCTTTAGTGCTTAAGAGACGTGTGTAAAACGCAATCGGTGCGGTGATCCTGAGAAGACGTGAAGTCTATGACCCCATCCAGGCGCTCTGATATTGTTAGTCCTAGCTAACTTGTAATGCTTAGCAAAAGAATTTCCTTTCTACACGCATAATTGTTATAATTATTTAAAATCATAAAAAATAGTTTTATTATGTAAATTATGATTTCTAGCAGTAATTTGTTGACATTTTAATGAATGTTGCGTGAATTTATCGGTGTAAAAAATGACATGAATCGTAGTTAGTTGTAGTGCAAAAGCAAGCAAAAGCAAAACAAACCAAAATCTCCCTGGAAAAATACACCAATTGGCTATATATCGAATATATATTGTACTTTACCTACGCTGTAAGTGTATCTATATGTAGACTAATTTAAAATACAAATCAAACCAAATCCAAGTTACGTTTACTTTCGTCGAAAAATCGCTTTGCATACGACCTTCACAATGCAGTTTACAGTTGCAGCCATGTAGCTGTTAGAGTTTACCTCTGCTCAACACACAATCTATTTGGATCCGATCCACGCATCCATCAGGCAGCTAGCGATATTTTTAGTCCGGCCATAACTAAATGCGTTAATTTCAATTAAGGCAAAAGCGTCTCAGGCTCAAACGCAGCGGCGGCGGCATCGTGCGAAAATAGCTCAAATGGCCCACACGCCGGCAGCTCAATCTGGAGGCCACGTAAATTGCTCAACGAGTGCTTTATGGTCACATTAGTGCCATTCATAAGCCAACGAGCTTAACGAGCGGACAATACATGTCCTCCACCGTCCCTGGATTTCACTGTGCGCGGCTTCGAAGGACTATGCTCGGAGAATTTGGAGCAAATATACCGTGAATTGGGAAGCATTCGATAATGGCTGGTAGCGACTTAAAGGAACAGTAGCTCCGAGTTCCATACTACGGATGCCTAGACTTTTTAAACATTTGAGAACTATGAACGCTAAAGTCAAATCACAGCAAAAACTATTCTCTAATATTGAAAACTAGTGAAAAGGCAATTGCTTCTCCCCTGGGGCAAAATGACACGTTGACAGTTGAGTTTTGACGTGCGAACGCTCGGAAAGTATTCCATTCCAAGGAGCAAAGTGAAAGGCAGGAAGGTAGAGCTGCATTAGCCTTATTCGCAGCCTCGCTGTGTTCGTGATTCAGCTTAAAGATACAGCACCGCGATGAAGATCCTGATGCGAGCGGACACCCATGTGCCCTTCGCCGTGCCCGTCGAGCAGCCCAAGGCCATTTGGACCTTCTCCCAGGTGCCTGCATTGCATCATTCAAAATACTGTTAAAAACTATAAGCCTTACTAATTGTAGCGAAAAAGGGTATACCGGATTCGTTGAAAAGTATGTAAAAGACAGTAGGAAGCGGTTCCGACCATATAAACTATATATACTTGATCATGTTCAATTGCCGAGTTGATCTGGCCATGTCCGTCTGTCCCTTCGTCTGTCCGTCCGTATGAACATCGACATCTCATGAACTACATATAAAAGCTAGAAAGTTAAGATTAAACATGCAGTCTTGCAAATTTATATCGATTTTCTAAAAAACTTTTTGTTGTGCCCACCACTCACTAACGTCCACAAACCGCCGAAAACTGTCAGTGTTGAAATTTCTCTTTGCACTTCCTATAGCTGCGTAACGGGAATTAGCTAGTCGGGGAACTCGACTCGAACTCGAATCGTACTCCTTCCTATTTCCAGGTCTTGGCTGCTCTGAGCGTCTCGCTGGGCTCCCATGTGGTCGGATTTGTCACCTCCTATACGTCCCCTGCTCTTGTGTCGATGACCGATCCTAGTATCACCTCATTTGAGGTCACCAAAGACGCTGTAAGTACTAGGAAAACGTATTTCGTCGAAGTGAAGTGAGTTATTTGTTCGCATCTCTCAAAAATGTGTCCGCTAGACGTAATCCTCAGATAATTAGCATTCTACAATATCTTAGTACCGAAAAATGTCGAGTAATGAAGACAATTTCATCTAATAATTTCCATCTAATTTCAGGGTTCCTGGGTTGGTGGCATCTTGCCGCTGGCTGCATTGTTAGGTGGCATAGCCGGGGGACCCATGATCGAATATCTGGGCAGGCGCAACACCATTTTGGCCACCGCGGTGCCCTTCATCGTATCATCGCTGCTGATTGCCTGTGCTGTGAATGTGGCGATGGTTCTGTGCGGTAGATTCCTGGCTGGATTCTGCGTCGGTATTTGCTCTTTATCCCTGCCCGTCTACCTTGGTGAGACCTTGCAGCCGGAGGTGCGAGGCACTTTGGGTTTGCTGCCTACGGCCTTTGGTAACATAGGCATCTTGGTCTGCTTCGTGGCGGGATCCTTTATGGACTGGTCGATGCTTGCCTTCCTGGGAGCAGCTCTGCCCGTTCCTTTCCTGATTTTGATGTTCCTGATACCGGAAACACCGCGCTGGTATGTGAGCCGTGGTCGCGAGGAGCGTGCCCGAAAGGCTTTGAGCTGGCTGCGTGGCAAGGAGGCGGATGTGGAGCCCGAGCTGAAGGATCTGATACAATTCCAGGCCGATGCCGATCGTCTGGCCACGCAGAACACCATGTTGGAAATGCTGAAGCGCAACAATCTGAAGCCATTGTCGATTTCCTTGGGTCTGATGTTCTTCCAACAGTTCAGCGGTATCAATGCGGTTATCTTCTACACGGTGCAGATCTTCAAGGATGCAGGATCCACCATCGATAGCAATATCTGCACGATCATTGTGGGTGCGGTTAACTTTGTGGCTACGTTTATAAGCATCGTTCTGATTGATCGGACGGGTAGAAAGGTGGAGTATATGAATGAAAGTCCTTGTTTACGAAATGTATTTTTTTTTTTTTTAGATTCTTCTGTATGCATCCGACATTGCCATGATCCTGACCCTGTTCGTTTTGGGCGGCTTCTTCTACTGCAAGGCCCATGGTCCGGATGTGTCGCATTTAGGTTGGCTGCCACTCACTTGCTTCGTCATCTATATTATGGGATTCTCCCTGGGCTTCGGACCCATTCCCTGGCTGATGATGGGTGAGATTCTGCCGGCCAAGACTCGCGGAGCGTCTGCTTCGGTGGCCACGTCTTTCAACTGGTTTTGCACGTTTGTGGTGACCAAGACCTTCCAGGACCTCACTGGTGAGTAGTGCAAACTTTGAGCTGACTAAAAAGAGTGGTTTAATAATTATACCCGTTACTCGTAGAGTAAAAGGGTATACTAGATTCGTTGAAAAGTATGTAACAGGCAGAAGGAATCGTTTCCGACCATATAAAGTATATATATTCTTGATCAGGATCAATAGCCGAGTCGATATGGCCATGTCCGTCTGTCCGTCCGTATGATCGTCGAGATCTCAGGAACTACACAAGCTAGAAAGTTGAGATTAAACATACAGACTCCAGAGACATAGACGCAGCGCAAGTTTGTCGATTGCCGATTTTGCCTCGCCCACAAAACGCCAAAAACTGTCAGTGCTGAAGACTCTTCCTCGCACTTCCACTAGCTGAGTAACAGGTATCAGATAGTCGGGGAACTCGACTATAGCGTTCTCTCTTGTTTTTGTATGCAGTTGCTTTGGGCGCCCATGGAGCCTTTTGGCTATTCGGTGCCATCTGCGTTGTGGGGGTGTTCTTTGTGATATTCTGCGTGCCCGAAACGCGGGGCAAGACACTGGAGGACATCGAGCGAAAAATGATGGGTCGTATGTCCGCGGCGGCCAACATCAAGCCATTGCCCTTCAACATGTGAACGGCGTGTTGCCAAGGATCTGAATATGCGATCAAACCAAATACTAGACTAGTGCCTTCGGTGCTTCGGTGATCCTGAGAAGACGTGAAGCCTATGACCCTATCCACGTGCTCTGATATTGTCCTAGCTAACTTGTGATGTTATAATTATTTAAAATCATTGAGTGTATACTTTTATTATGTAAATTATAATTTCTGGCACTAATTTGTTTACATTTTGATTAATGTTGCGTGAATTTATCGGTGTAAAAAATGACATGAATCGTAGTTAGTTGTAGTGCAAAAGCAAGCAAATGCAAAACAAAGCAAAATCTCCCTGGAGAAATACACCAATTGGCTATATATCGAATATATATTTGACTCTACCTACGCTGTAAGTGAGTCTATATGTAGACTAATTTAAAATACAAATCAAACCAAATCCAAGTTACGTTTACTTTCGTTGAAAATCGCTTTGCATACGACCTTGACAATGTAGTTTCAAGTTGCAGCAATGTCAGCGCCTCAGATACGTGAGTTTTATTCCGTATGTGTCCTCGTTAAATATATATTTATATATACACTTGTGACTGTCTAGATGACCAATCGCGGCTAGATGGCCATTCTAGAGGCACATGAAATGCTAAAATAGTAACGCTTGAGTTCGATTTTGCCCTGGCAATTATCGCAAAAATCTAGCTGCTGACGACGCTCGACCGAATAGCCTCGATAAGAAGGGGCATTATATGGACCCCGCTTTGCATCTGTTTGGGTTCGCATCTTATCGGTCGGCTATTAAGCGAATAAACAATTGCGAAAGAAGCATTCGTGCAATGGTTGGGCGATTATGTGTTCATCATTGTAGTTTGTTTATTGTTTACTTGTGGGTGCTATTATAGGTATTTGTACTTATTCATGCTGAGTCCTGTCATGAATTGGGTCAGTTGCAACTGGTAATGCAATCAGATCATTCATTTTCCATCACAGTGACGGTTTGCCAATATAATAGAGATGTAATAACTGACTCTCAGCGGAAGGAAGTGCTTAATAGAGGCTGATAACGATTTAGAAAATAAATATCGGTTGCTAAACTGGTTCACATGTTCATTATGTAACAGTTAAAATTAATTCGTATACCTATTTGATGTGCTTTTAGGCATATGCTTTGAAAGATTACCAGTAATGCGTACGAGAACGTTGTCCCACCATTTCTGACCTTTCTTCTTGACAAGTAATATAATTATATATTTTAACATCAAGCTACAGCTTATCTGGTGGGGCAGTGAGGACTGCTGACTGACGAACGTTACGAATGTAATTATTTTTACTGGCACTTATAATATTTATTCTTGTTATGTTGGAGAGGTGAGAGGCTAACCAAGATCCCACGATCCAAATACGGCGAGCTTCCGCTGGCAACTTGGTGCCTCTCCCTCGGACCTAGTTCTTATCCAGGACACGGCACTAATACGCCGACGTAACAACGTATGAACAGGTTTTTATTATTACTATTATTATTATTATTACTATTCAGGATTAGAGATTTGAAAGCAGCAGTATTAGCTCACCCATGACTTGAACACGGCAAATGGCACAGATATCGCATTCCACGTCCCAACTCCACATTGCAACTGCATTCCATTTCTTAAGGGTGAACATCTTTTCCGGTTTGCCCGCATCTCCGTCGTCTGTGGGCCTATCCACTGAGTTTTCCGGATCATCAGCCATGTGAAATATTATCGGCAACTGGCCAATCTACTAGGTTAATCCTCTTTTTTATAGGAGAGGACTATCACAGTTTAGCTTCTTGTGTGTATCCTTCTGTATTGAAGATTTCAATTAATTAGCATTAAAAATATGTTTTTAATATCTATAAAATGTATTTAGATTTTAATCACTTTCTCTTACAGTTTTAATTTATTTCTTTGTTTTGATTTGGTTAAAAAGTTTGAGAAATAATCGACCTATTTTTCATTATTTTTTATCTTTTAGGATTTGAATGTACTTCAAGGGTATAAAATGTTCTTGACCGGATCTTTAGACTCTTAATTATTGATCTTAAGCAAATGTGGTCTAGCCATGTCCGTATGTCGGTTCAAATCTAAGGATTAGGATTATATATTTTGTTAATTATACAAATATTTGATTGTATTATACTATATTACAATATTTGATATTATACAAATAAAGATGGCTAGTGACGTCATCTATGTTTATGTTCTGAAAATGATCAACAGGTGTCGCTTTCTCCAACAGGTGGCGCTTATTCCATGCAAAAATGTATATTGCTATTAGTTAGCAGAGTAACGGGTATCTAATAGTCGAGGCACTCCACTAAGCGCGTTCCGCTTTGTTTTTTTTTTTAATAATAGTGGTAACTGGGGAAAAGGGGACTAGATTATATACCCTTCTAATGATTCCTGGTTGAAACCTGCATTTATGTCGCAGCAAACGGCTGCCACGAATTTTATTGGTTTGCTCAACTTGCCAAAAAAAGTTACTTCTTCGTCCGGGAACAAAGAAATGGTGTTCTCAGTTTTAAACGATGGAAAGGGTATTACAACGTTCTTTAAGGCGGGTAATGCAATCCTGCTTGTCGTTTCACTTTCTGCAGATGATAAGAAACCACCGGCTGGACTTACCACCAAATTAGAAGGCGAAATAAATGAATGTAAACAATAGCAAGCCAACAGGCAGTGTGGCCACAACAAAACAAGCGAAAACTAACATCAGTGCTGCCACAGCCATTCACTGGAAATATGAACTTCAAATATACTACCACACTTAGCGATGACACTGCACCGATAACTGCGCTCTTTTATATCGATAAGGCGGTTAGTTTGCTTTGCGATTTGGTTTTCGGTTTTTTCAACTTTGGTTCAATTCATTTTCAGCCTTCGACGAGCGCGGAACGTTTGCGGCAGTTTCAGTTTTCGTTGAAAGATAAAACGGTTGGTTTCCAATGCATTAGCAAATTTGACAACACAAATTATTTGAGGTTTCCGGTGATTACTTTGAAATGAAAACCTTCGAACGACAAAAGCTGACCGTGAATATTCAGCAACCTGATTCCGATTCCGTTGCCAGCCAGAACGCGCCCCGCATAAGTAATTAAGTAATTTCCATGCCGCACAGCTGGAATTTAACAGTTCTGCCTTATTATTCGCTCATCGTAAACTGAAATTGAAATAGATAATAACAAATGACCCATTATCACTATCAGCACAAATGGCGCATCCGACAATCAAAGATAAACATCCGTATCAATGCGATCCGATGCCAAATATGTGATAAGCCAAATATGTGATAAAGGGAGTTGTAATACTAAATAAATGTACAATAATTAGTTGTCAGCGGGTCAGAGTGCTTTTCAAACACACATTATTTGTTTATTTTAAATATTCTTCAAACATCAACATTAGGCTTTTGAAATGGTGACGTGTTATAGGCCAATAAAAGTAAATATCACCAGTGAATAATAAAAATGTGTAATTCAATACAATACAGGCCATTGTGAATATTACAAATAATGGCAAAACACAGAAAATTTAAACAGATAAAGGTCACTCCGCAAACGTAAACATAAATAAGTGTCAAAAGCGGTACGGATAAATATCAAAATATCAATAATTGCAAAATAAAACCCTTCGACTTGAGTTGAACGCCCTTTTTAACCGGAATAAAGAAGCAGCAGCTGAAGGAGAAACAGGCCAACCGCAATTTTAATTTAATTAAATTTCGTTGTTTTCTGTGTGCGTGTGTGTTGCACTTGTTGTTGCTATTGCTGGATAATCTTCGTAATGCCTCCACCCACACCGCCGAAAGAGATAGCAATAGCGCAATTGACTTTGCCATAAATGATTTGGTTTTTTCTGTTTTTTCTGCTTTTGCTTTTCGTTTTTTAATGCTTTTCTGTTTGTTTGTTGCTCGACGAGCGACGAAATACGTTGGCAATTAGTGGAACGACAAATGTTTATTGACAAAGGCGTTGGACACTTTGATTTGCCGGGTCTATTCGGGGAAATTATTTATAGTTTTTTGAGCAAAGTTTAATAATATACATATGTATGTATGTTCGTATGTTCATATGTTGGTGCTGTATCCCAGAGATCTGGATGGGAAATGTGACACTTTGTGGGTGTATCGGATCGAAAGTGTGTATCGAATCATTTAAGGTGGAGCTCTAGTCATAAAACAAATAAAATCTTAAAGGTCAGTTTGGTTTTCGTTATGACCCATATCAATGAATTTTGCACAGTTCGTAAATAAATTTCAGAATAGAAAAAATGGTATAAATTCCAGATCTAAATGCAATAGTTTAATTTAAAAAGTGGCTTTATGTTATGCATAAAAACCCCAACAATTCCTCAATTGCGACACCCGTTTCCGAAGTACTCGTATCTGTACAAATGTTTAAGGGATGTAGAACAAGATCGGATCAAAGTCTCTGGAAGTAAATGCAATTAACTGGCGAAAAGCAGCTGTAGCCCCTCGCCCCTCCCTTGGGCCCATGAAAACTTGGCTTTAACGCTGTGCACGTTCGATTTGAATGACGCACATTGGTGGCTGGCTGAATGGGTAAAAAAGTGAAAAAGTGCAAAATCAACAATTAATGAACTGAACAATGTTTGCCACCTGTAACGCCTGAGGGTGGTGTAAATTTCCAATTGCAAACGATGTCAAACAGAGGCGTTTTAGCGTCTGCTAATTTCCCATTTCCATTCGAGCTGAGTGGCGAGTGGCCACAAAAATAAGCACAAAACACAACAAAAAATAGAGATATAATAATAGTACAGAAAAAGCAGTAAAACCGCAAGATTGCGGCTCCAATAAATGACGGTATTTTCAAGCACTTTATGTGTCGTTTATGATATAGTATTACTATGCGCTGTCACTGTCAGCGCTGTCCGGCGATCAAATATGCAATTAAATGTAAAAATGGCAATTTAATGAACTCAGATTTGATTAACCAATCAGCCATCAGCAATCAGCAGTCGGCAGTCGAAAGTCAAATTGCTCCAAATCGCTTGTCATGCGCTCCGAATTCGCCTCAAAAGCGAGCTAAGAAATACAAAATACAAAACACAAAAAGATATACGAAATTCCAATCCGAGTCCGCGTAACTGTCAAATGTTGTAAAAAATCAATAACACAAATGTTAACATGCCCACAATGCTAAAAACGCAGCAAAACGCACAAAAACGAGTCGAGCGGCCAATAAAGTTGGCAAAACAAAAAACGAAATGGAATCAAACGAACTCAAATGCCTGGCGACGCTTTAAAGGCAACTCGGTTTGGGCCAATCCAAGCCCGAGATAAAGCATTTGACACTTTTGGCTAATAAAAGTTGCTAATGAGTGCGAGCAACTCGCCGACTCCGAGATGTTGATTTAGTTATATTTTTGTGCCACTCCGGCCAATCGCAGAGCATTAACAATTGGGTGTTGAGAGGGCCGTTGTGCTGCACTAATTGTGCATAAATAAATAACCGCTTGTGTAATCCAATTAATTTGCAATAGTTACGTGGAATCGCCGGGCGAGAACTTGTTAAATGGATGGGCTTTATAAGACTGCAAAAGCTATTTCTGTACCTTTTAATAACAGGGTTGAAAAAAGTTAAGATCAGGCATAATAGGAATCAAATTGAAATTATTAAAAATTAAGGAACGCTTGACCTAGAAATTATAAATATAAATAGATGTCTAGAGTAATAAGAAGTATAATCCTACAGTTTATATATTTTAAGATTTCGTTTTAAACTTATTGCCAAAGTGGTAATTTTATTTAAAAAAGAAAGCTGTTTATTTTGTCAAGCATTTTCTAATTGCTACATAAAGAGCTCTTTATTTAATAAGAAACTCATTTTTCAGTAAATTGTATATCTAAAATGGATTTTATCTTATATGAGCTTAGTTTGAGATTTTCTATCTAAATTCTCGGTTTCCCGTACCGTTTCTGTAAAATTAAAGTTGGATGGAGAGTTGCTTATTCCGTTTCTGACTAAATATTACCCATTTATTGCTCCATCAGTAGCAGACATAATGTTTTAATTAACTCGATCTGCTCCCTTTCGGAACCTTTTGAGTTGGCGACTCCTTTAATGAGCAGCGAAATCGGCGATGGCAGTCATGAACATCGACGTCCATTCATAGAACTGCGTTTTGCTTGTCCATTGAAACTTGGCTAAAATGAAGTGCGCTCATAAATATTTATTAGGCATTGCTAAACTGGGCACTAAGTAGTCGGTAATTTAAGCAGACATGAAAATTGTTTTGGCCAGGTCCACACACACACACTCACACTCACACACACGTCCGATTTGGATGCTGAATGAAGAGTGTAAATTGCAGCCACTTTGGCGAAAGAAATGAGTGGCGGTCCACTGGGGAGCTCTACTGCGACTCCACTTTACAGAGGAGTACAGTGGATTGCGGCCAAATCGAACACGAACTTAAGCGCCAGTTGGGGACGACATTAATTTATGTTCGGCAAACATTTTGCCTGCCATTTAGGCGACAAAGACAAAGTAGCCTTGCCTGCAAGCGCCAAGATTCCCCCTCCAAGATTACCACCTCCCCCCAATTGGCCCCCCAATTGTATTTGTGTTCGAGCCGGAACGTGTCGGGATTATTAATTAGCCAACATTGCGGGTAAAGCCTGCAAAACATCGCGCCACATTCCCCAAAAGTGGAGATGGGGATGCAATTGGGGGCATCTCGCCGAGCTGTCGATGATCTCAGCTGTGGGAATGCCTCTTACGCTTGGGTTAGGTCAACGAAAATGCCAAAAGGCCAGCTAGAGTTATGGGAATTACCGCAGTAAATAGAACGTAATTTTCGAATATTTTTATGATCGCTTTTATACGAGTAAGGTGAAGCAAATTCCTTAAAAACACAGTTGAAATTATATTCAGGGAGTTTTGGTTCTAGAACTAATTAAAATCTAGGGATGGTATTTCCATGACTTAAGAGTGTTATAGTAGAATAATTATAGTCAAAAAGCACAAATATTTATATTTCCAAAGATAAAGAATATATATTTTTTGATTTAAACATTCAAGCTAAAAGATTCAAACGATGCCCATTTATCCGAACGCCACCCAACTAGCAAACGAATTCCGAAATACCAACGTACTCGTATCTCCATCTCCTGAAGCCCCAATGAGTAATTAAATTGTAACTCTAGACTTTTGACCACCCATCGAGCAAACGTGGCTGAAATCAACGGCTAATTGGCGGCGATTTTCATGCCCATTAAGCGCAAACTGTCGGCCACCAGATGGATGGATTATCATACGAGTGTACGAAAACCGACAACAAATTGCACCAAATAACAAAGCCAAAAATCGACTGCGAACGAGGTTTCATTAGCCGCGCTCGAAGCGTGAAAACGTGATAAAATTTCGGTTTTGGCTTCAACTATCTGGCCATAACTAAATCGCAGTTCGCAATTTGCGATTTGCGCGCGCAGTTTGGAAATCAGTCAGTTACTTGGTTTGCCTACTGGCTTTTCGCGCTTTTGAAAATGTATTTTTTGGATTTTATTCTCAGGCCCGCTCAATCACCGGCGACATGAACATAAATTACATTTTATTAAGTGCTAATTTCTGTTTTAATCTCGAAATGGGCAAACACTGGCTCGCTGTTCATTCCGCAGTGGCGATCGGTCAATTTACTTGGCAGCCAGATATATAAAAGTCAGGTCCAGATTGGCGCCTCAGATACAGATACGATTGCCATGGATGGCTATTTGTGACTGCTTTTAATGGATGGGTCAGGTTACAAGGGGAACACACAATACTTGAGATAGATGAGTGAAAGGGTAATTTATTTTAACTTATAAATGAATATTTCCAACTAACAATAAATTTTGGCTCACTTTGACGTATTAGTCATGAAAGGTTGTGGGTTCAAGTTGTGGGAAATAAAAACATTTAAAGCGTCCCTCAAAATTAGCTATTTAAAACTAAACGCCTAGGGTCATTGTTCAACTTTTAATAGGGGTGTTGGCTTGATCATTAGTACACATTTTTAGTTCGAGTCAAATTCCACTACTTTCCAAATTTATACAATGCCACAACAGCAACACCCAGGAGCATCACCACAAATCCCAAACTCCCAAAGAGAGCTAGTGATTTGGATGTCTCTCTGACCACCGAATCTCCTAGCCCAATGTCCCGCTCCTCCAGAGATATATCCTCTTCACCAGGCATTATCACCCGGAAGGTGAGATGCGACAGCTCCGAGACTTCGGTGCTATTGCCGTGTGAGACGTTGCGTCGCCTCCGTTGGCCCACCGATGGCAAGCAATCTTGGGCCGTCACCTGGCAATCCTCGCGTTCCAGACAGCCGGTGATGCGCATGGAAATGACCAGAACCTCTCCACTTCGCATGCCCGGGAACATGACCGCCTTGAAGTGCAGTCTCTGGCCGAGCGGAGGTTCCGAGATGGGTGGATGGGCGCAGATGGCCAGCATGGCGGGATTTAGACAGCCCCTCGAACTGACCAACTGCACCGTGTTGAGGATTTCTCCTCCGGTTGCGATTCTCTGCAGCTGGACGTCACTGAGTTTGGTGTAGTTCCAGCCTAGAAGGATACAAGGCCTACCTTTCAAGACCATGGTCTTTAATCGTTGGATGACATACCATCTCCGGCCAGAACGTGGGCTCTCAGGAGGAGCTCTTCGCCCAACTGGACGGCGCCGTTGCTTTCCAGGTGACGGGTGTATCCAGTGCTTCCTTTCCTCAACAGCTCCACGTGGGTGCGGAAGGCGTTTTGATCTCCGCCATGGGCGTAGCTACCTTCACTGCGGGCTTGCCTGAATAGGAGAAAAATAGTTGTTAATAGAAGTCAAATTTCCAAAGGAACTGGTATCCTACACATCATTGGCCACGCCCATTTTCAGGGCGTGCGTTTTCACAGCCACTCGCTCTTGAGCCTTGCAGTGTAGGGTTAGGATCGAATCGCCACTGGTTCTCAGCCCTCTGATTGCGGGGAATCGCAGACGCAGGCAAAGATCCTGGCCACAGGTTCTCACACCACAACGCTCGAAATTCTCGCCAGAAATATCCAAGAGCAGAAAGCTTCGAGACAGCCGCAGTTCGCAGCGTTTGTCCTGCTGATCGTCGTTGTCCTGGTCCACAGTGGGTGCTGCTCCCAAAAAGCTGTCCAACTTCAGAACAGCCCGGAAGTAGCCCGCCGAAAGGCAGCGCATGTCCTTGAGCCGGAGTCTCAGTTGATTTTGGTCCTGGTTTCCATCACCGGGTGGCAGGTAAACCGGTGCAGGAGTGGATGGCTTCTGGGGAACAACCGGAACAGCCACTGGGGCATGATAGTCGTAGCCTGGCGAGTGTATCGTCTCCACATCCTCTCCAGGATCTTGCACAATGATGGGTCTCGAAGTGGTGGTAGTGGTTGGTGTGGAGGTGGTAATGATGCTGCCTCCCGGTTGCGGATAGTAGTAAGCTGGATAAGTCTCCTCGCTAGGATAAGTAATGCATGATTAAATTAGCAATACATCCAATAAACCTGATAGCGATAGCTTCGGATCTGTGTATCTGTGAGATTTGGAACGCACCTTGGTTTGGGGCTTTCGTAGTTGGGTCGCTCATCCACACCTGGCGGTAGGTAGTGCTGACTCAGAGGTATAAAGTTGCCATGTCCGGATCCCTGAATCTTCACACTGCGGTTCTCGATGATCTCCGGCAGACTGAATTCGGTGGTGGCCACAGGAGGCAAAGCAGCCACTGGGGCAGGAGTTACGGGAGCAGCAGGCGGGGGACCGTATAGGTTCGGAGGCGATAGTGCCACCTGGAAAGGCGCTTGGCCATGCAGATAGTTCCCGTAGTGTTCCAATGGCGAAGCAAAGAAGTGCGACACATCCGCGTGGGTCTGGTGGATGGCTAACAATCCAAAAAGGGCTATGATCCGCTTGGTTGACATTTTGACCAATAACTGACTGATTGAATCGCAAGTGATATGCTTTTTATAAGCTCCAGGCGGAGGCGTTTGGGCGTGACTACTATGGCCTGGATTAATTTAAGGCCAAATTATTCTGGAGCCTCACACTTTCTCAGCTATCACTTTTAACGGACGGGTCCCCCGAAAAATAAGTGCCACACGACTTTGCTGTACGCAGCTGACTTTCCTTGGTCACGAATGAGTCTTGAGTGGGTCAGGTTATGTAAAGCTAATTGCGAAGTGCTCTCCGGGGAATAGGCAGCCAGTAGGCATTGATCCGAGTTCGGTTCCAAGTTGCATCTTCGATTCACTTGCCGCACCGGCCAGATTGTCCCACAAATCACTTGCCATTTGACATCTCGCTTGTGGACAACTAATGACAACAGCAGCGACACAGCAGCATTTTGGCCATATTGCGGATTTCTGATCGCTGTTAGCCAGAAGCCAATCAAACCTAACGAGCCGACAATCTGTCCGTTAATGTGCCCATTTTGGGCAGGCTCAAACCAACAGTCATCGCAGAGCGTCATAATGGAAACTAAGCAGGGAAACATTGTTCTCAAATACAAGATTGGGAAACCACGTACTTAAAATCAATTATAAAAGAATATACTGGTTAGTGCTTTTTAAAATGGTTAGAAGATTATACTATATCCATATCCATTCAAATTTGACATCGGTTTGACTTTTATGTATTACAAATATAACAAAATATAATTATTTTCTTCTGTGCACTTAAGATGTTTACACGTGGGAAGAGTTCTCTTTGCTCGCAATCTGATTTCAGAGTTCATTCACTAGCTTTTGGGCCTCGTTTATGGGCCTTCAATCAGCTAAACATGTCATTTAAGTAGTGAGCCAATTATTTTTGATGTAACTTGTAACTGTGGGACTGGTTTCCTTTCAGCTGGTTATGATTCCCAGCGGAAGACTTGCCAAATTGAATGCAATTTATTAAACTAACAACACACTCTCTGCCCATCTTCGTGGGGGATCGTTAGAAACTGAAACTGGATCCTCAGACAGCTTGCGTTGATATATGACTTAAGTCTCGCCACCTCTTGCCATACTTATAAGCGATTTCCCTCAGGATCTCGAGCGATCTCGGTAGCGAAACATGCCCGGCACCTCGTATCCCACGAATAATGATAATTTCAGCAACGGATTTCCGATGGCCACCACACAAAGTGAGCGCCTGCTGCAGGCTCAGAATCGCAGAAAGTTCAGTTTCCCAGCCACCCTCCATTCCGCATCGCTTTTGGAGGTGGGTGGTGGCCCCAAGGAGACCACGAGGCGGAGGTTGAGCAATGTCAGCGATGCCGTCACCAGGAAACTCTCCTATACGATTGGCTGGAAGGCGGCACAGATTCCTGCGCAGGATATCATTTCTCAGGTGAGTGAGTTGCCTATAAAATATATCACATAGCCCCAACATAATCCACATCCGAAGGGTCGTTGCCTGTGCGGTCATTACATCAAGAGACGTCTGAGAAGATCCGGTTTGTTCAACAAAAAGCTGGGACTGCAGCGCATACGCAGCATACTGGGCTCCACATCCATGGGCATTGTGCGAGATGTGTTTCCAGCGGTCCAAGTGGCAAGCAAACGAAGCCTTATAATTGTCCTGTAATGTTTATAATTTTACAAACCTTACCCTAGCTGGGCGATGAACTGGAGCGCATGCATCCCCGAGTTTACACCGGAGTAGCGCGTCAGATTTGCCGGAATCCGGGTGGTGAGTTCCATACCCCGGATGCAGTGAGCTTGCTCTTGGGCGCCGTGGGCCGGGAGCTCTTTCGGGTGGAGATCACCTGGAGCAAGGTGATCTCATTGTTTGCCATCGCCGGCGGGCTGTCCGTTGACTGTGTACGGCAAGGACATCCGGAATACCTGCCCAAGTTGATGGAGAGCGTTTCGGAGGTGATCGAAGATGAGCTGGTTCCATGGATTAACGAGAATGGTGGCTGGGTGAGCTACTCCGATCATTACTAATGCGTCCAGGGTTCATTGTCACTATTTTCCGTTTCAGAGCGGCATCAACACACATGTTTTACCCACTACCAACAGCCTGAATCCTTTAGAGTGGACCACTTTGGTCATAGGCGTAGTGTTCGGCCTGATTCTAGTTTTTATGATTCTGCGATTTATATTTAACGCGATTGTACCAAAAATATACCAACGGTTTACGAATTGACCCTTAAACATTTTGTTTTATAATCATCATAAAAGGTTTTTATTTGATCGGAACTAAAATTAAATTAAATCTTGTATACCCTTTTACTCTACGAGTAAGGGGTATAATCATCGATATCCCGCACTTTTTTAAAGAGTTGGCAAGTGGCTAGAAAGCTTTTTGATGCTTTTAGCAAACATCAACAGCTTTCTAGTATTAGTACTTTGATTAATAAAGCTTTGATAAAAGCTTCTTGAAAAATAAACATACAATGCGGAACTGATAAGGGAAAAATCCCATGCTAGGTGCAATTGGCAATGCTCAGTAATCAGTTTATCCTATTTACATTTACTTTGTTTGGGTCGTCTGGATTTTGTTTAAATATTTTGTGAATGTAAACAACAGCACTACTTCTCTCAACTGATAAGACTTCAATTTTCACATAGAATAGGTCTTCGGCTTGTTTTATTACAAAATTTAAGGGGAAAATCTTCCACGGACTTATGTAAAAGTTCAAATAAATGCAACAGTTATCAATTCATCGGTACACAATCTTTATACTACAACACGTGACAATCTCGCCTTACAACTTTCCGGTTAGTTCGGGCACAGCCTTGAACAGATCTGCCACGATTCCAATATCGGCGACCTGGAAGATGGGGGCTTCGGGATCCTTGTTGATGGCCACGATCGTCTTGGAGTCCTTCATGCCAGCCAAGTGCTGGATGGCGCCTGAGATTCCAACGGCGATGTACAGCTCGGGGGCCACAATCTTTCCGGTCTGACCGATCTGCAGATCATTAGGCACAAATCCAGCATCCACGGCAGCACGAGAGGCACCCACAGCAGCTCCAAACTTATCGGCCAGATCGTACAGCAGCTTGAAGTTATCTCCGGACTTCAGGCCCCTTCCTCCGGACACAATAACCTTGGCTCCGGCCAGCTCTGGGCGATCGGACTTAGTCAGCTCCTGGGATACAAATTCAGACAGGCTGCTGGCGAAGTCTCCAGCTGGAGCCTGCTCCACAGCACCACTTCCTCCGCTGGTGGCTGCTGGTGGGAAGTTGGTGCTCCTCACAGTGATCACCTTAACGGCATCCTTCGATTTCAGGGTGAGGATGGCATTTCCGGCGTAGATAGTGCGCACAAAGGTGTCCTCCGACTTAACATCGATGATCTCCGAAATGGGCGACACATCCAGTTTGGCCGCCACGCGGGGCAGCACGTTTTTGCCGAAAGCCGAAGCTCCGGCCAGGATGTGGGTGAACTTGAACTGAGATTGGGCGGCCAGGACCAACGGGGTCAGGGATTCCGCGGTGAATCCGTTGAAGGCGGCGTTCTCGGCCACCAGAACCTTGGTCACGCCATCCACCTTGGAAAGAGCCTCGGAGGCCTGGAAAATAAGAGTGGTTATGTAAGATTATCAACCACAGCAAAAACTTATAATCACTAGAGAGGGTCTAGGGTGGTTCCATGTTTTTAATTTAAATGACTTGGTCTTTTAATCTTAATTACATTACTGAAATTAAGATGTGGTCATCTACCAAAATGACTTTGATCGGCATTTTTAAAACAAACTAATTTACTGCATTAAGTATTGATTTTAAACAAACTTTTTTGTGCACTTGCTGACTAAATCTAGACTAAGCCCAATCTTACAAAAAACTTTTATTTAATGTTTTTTGTTAGTTTAAATGTAAAATAAAATGGGAATTTAATTGGATTTGAGAATAACTTGTACTGAGTGTTTGATGGAAAGCTATTTGTTTTAATAGAGATCCTTGCAGGAGATAAATAGATGATATAGATTTGGCACTTTAGTAAATAATTCCTGTATCTAAACGTAGTATTCCGAACAACACAAAAGTATTGTTTTCTATCGAGATATGTTTATATAACCTTTTGCCGGTATGATTGCTGCCTGATCGCAGAGATCTGCAGATGCAGGCTCAGTGAACTTGGCTAGATTATTTCGCGGCATTTCGTGACTGCAGGTGGAACCACCCTAATGTGAGACTTCTTGGGACTTACGGGTCCGCATTTTGTGCCTGCCACCAGAACTGTGACGTCACCACCGATCTTCTTGGCCGCGGATATGGTGTTCAGGGTGATCGGGTTGAGGGCCTCATTGTTGTGCTCGGCGACCACCAAAGTGCTCTTGCATCGCTGCAACTGCAAATGGGAAAATTAATACATTGTTATTTAATTTTTTAATTTTAAGCCATCAGCGCCTGCGCCTTTTTATCTGGTTAATAATTTTGCACTTACGATGCTGCTGCGCATAAGATTACGCGTGTTGCTGGCAAACATATTGGGTGTTGGTTGGTTGATGGAGCTGTCCACGCGAGGGAAAATTGTTGTTTGATTAATTTAAGTCTATTAATACTTCATTAAAACTCTTACCTTCGCTACAAAATCACAGAAAGTCCAAAGGTTTCCGCTGATTTAAGCGTTTGTCGTTTTTTGGTACCTCTTACAGATGCACAACAGCTGTTACTTTACAGGTGGAGTCTGTTGTCTATGTGAACTTTTAACAGCACGCACTTAAGCTCAAAAGTGTGATAAACTATTATCTGGAAATAATAGAAATATAAACATACACTTCATTGAATAAATAAACATAATGCTATGCCATATTAAATAAGATCATTTAGAATAGATTATGAATGTTGTTACTTCAGTTACAGAGCGACTGAGTGCGTTTTAACAGTAATCGTGACCAGTCACAGTTTAGCTAACAGTGTCAACTCAGCAGCATATGTTTTCCTCGCGTGATCTGGCAACACCTTAACAATCATTCTTGTTGCAAAACATTCTGAACAATTTCTAAAGAAATTTCGAAATATCCGTTTCAAAGTGGGGTAAAAGGTTAGGAAAACAGAGAAAATGAGCAAAGCCATACCAGACAGGTGAGTGCAGCCCAAAAACATTGGGCCGAGGATATCCCACAGTAATCAGTGTTGTTTACGCTGGTCTCATGCATTTGTTTTTGTGCCAATTGCAGATGGTTGAACTACAAACCGATTGGAGATCGTGTTCCTGGCACTCGCTTCATAGCATTCAAGGTGCCGCTGAATCAGGTGAGTTCACGAAAATCCCCCGCCCGCCCAATGGCCACACTATGCCCGCACTATGCCCGAGATCCAAGAAACCAAACCGGTTGACAGGAGAGCCGCCAATTGATGGATGTTGAAAACCCAGGATATGGACCACCGACTGCGCGGCTCTCTAAAAATATAAATAACAACGGACGACGACGAAATTTGTGCATTGTAATTATGCATAAAAGTGGCAACTGGAACATGGACCCCACATGAATATTAAATTAAATTGTTTTTGCTTAATTAAATAACGCCACGGATCCTCGGCCTTTATTAATTGCCTGCCCTCCGGGCATTTTGCATAAATTGAGCAATCTATAGCCGTCCATTGTAATGCTCTCGTATATTTGCTCAGCTTCCTTTTTTTATCTTTTGCAGCATGTCAACGCCAGAGTGAATGAGAATCTCCGCCTGGCGCCCGAATCCCTTCTGCAGTCCGTCCCCGATCTGGGTCTCATCATCGATCTGACCAACACGAATCGATACTACCAGCCAAGTGCCCTAACCGACCACGATGTGCGTCACCAGAAGCTGATGATCCCCGGGAAGCAGACGCCTTCGCGGGATCTAGCCGAAAAGTAATTATAAATTGAAACAACTACTAATAGGACTATGTATTAGCTTTCGCGTGAAAATGTTGTAAAAGTCTTCAATAATCCCATTAATATAAGAGCAATACTGTAGAATATTCACGAGAAATTAGAAACATGAGTAATTTAGGTTAAGTGTTTTTACTCCATATAATAACGTCCATATGTACATTGTTAAATATCCTTAGGCATATTGTAAGTTGGATTCTTGTACTGCTCTTTTAAATATTTATATATTATATATACTAAAATGGTGTGTTTTAGCATTAAATGTAATATAAAACATTGTTTTTAAATTAAAATATTCTTGTTATTAGTACCTTATTTACAATTTAAGTAAATTGAAACGATAATTGGTTACAGCAAAATACCAATCAAAATTGGGATTCGCCATAAGATATTACCCTATTACCATTAACGATCAATATCTTTCCGATGTCATTGCAGATTCTGTGGTTTCGTGGCAGACTTCCTTGAGAGCAACGCGGATAATGGTGAGTGCTGACAAATCATCCCACACATCATGATCTTTGAGGCTCACTGCCGTGGGAAACGCTTTCCCGTCAACAATGCAGATTCAGATGCATATCTGTCCACACAATTAGAGCCGCAAAATATGCAAACAAATCGTATCAAAGGGGGCACCCGCAATTACCACGTATCCTAATCCCTGGCTGCACTGCCTCCAGAGATTCCTATCAGCCGGCAAGCACACAGCAAACATGGCCAAAGCGGTGAAATGTGCTCGCGGTGCTCGCAGCCAAGTGCCTGAAAAGAGAAATACTCTATTTAACCCTTTAACAGCCAACTGGCGCACCGATGTGGGCGCGCACACACTCAATCAGTCAGTCAGTTTTTTGGCCTTTGAGTTGAGCCCGAGCTTGAGGCTGTCTGCCAGTCGGGAGCCGGGCAAACAAATCACTTACGGAGCACGGAGCTTAGTCATGCGCGAGTGGGGAAAAGGCATTTCCAATTATGCACAAAGGCATGCGAGGCCATCGGCAAGCATCTTTTCATTTATATGTGTAAAATTCAAATGCATTAATGCAGAGAAGAAATTAAATTCGTATTATGACTTTACGACTGCCGTAGATACTTTATTTTCGAATTTTAAAAATCCTTCTCTAGATTAAAAACACGTTAAACTGTGTTCCATTTTCACTGTGCAGCTCATAAGATCAAGAGAATTCTTGTGCTTAGTGTATACTAATATTCTAAGAAAACTCTTAAATTATTAAAATATCGAACCTAATTATTCATGCATAGTAGAACAAGTTTTTAGGGTATCAAACGTCTGTGTGCTGCACATTCTTTCGAAAAAGTGGGCGCGGATAAGACCTAAGTTTCGCAGGCACTTTCATGTAGCGCTAATGTATGTGCGAACCAATTTGGCTTACAATATGCAAAAATGTTGGCCAGAATGCCTTGGCGGATTCTGATGCCTGATGCCGTCTAGGGCTTAATTAAAACACGATCTGGCGCCGCGGAAAGTCGCGTGGAGCAAACAATAAATAAATACACGAAGGCTGCCAACATATTTACAACGAAACAGATCGGGAAAATAAGTCAAATCCGAGGTGGTCGCAACTTGTCAACGACCAATGAGGCTAGAAAACAAGGCACAGTCGTTGGCCCAGCGCAGAGCACAGTGGAATCATCTGCAGTTTTACGCTAAATCGGCCGTTTCATATTGAAAAACACTATTTAAACATTGTTTTATTTTAATAATCACATACGTAGTTGTAAACAACATTATCAAGTTTTGTAGATCTTCTCACATGCGAGTATTTCATCAAATATATTAGGTTATTCCCACTGTATTTGGTATATCGACAAGGATGCGCCGTGCGTTCTCGTAATTTAATTTCGTTATTCGTTTTGCCTGTAAGTTGGCTTAAAAGCAAACCAAACATGACGTACTGACTGACTGACTGGCAGCTTCGCCCGCTGTCAATGACCAGGGAATCCAGCAACCAGGCCAAAGCCAAAGCCCAAGCCAAAGCCAAGCCGAAAGCAAAGCACCCGCACAGTGCACAAAGGCAGGCCACCGCGACCTGGTGGGTTGTCCATGCCCCTCTGGAAACCGCTTGCGAATCCCTCCTGCTGACATGTTTTTGTGAAATTTATAGCCAATGTTATTATTGGCAGAGCGCGCTGTTTTCTAGATTTAGCTCAGGTCGCTTCTGCTTTTATGCCAAATTGCCAGGCCGGTTTTCTCTGTTGCGGTCCCGCCGCGTGGGTGTTACCAAATGGGCGTGGAGCGAGATTTGGGAGGCTTGGAGCTCGGGAGAGGGACATTCCTGTGGCCGTGTTTGAAATGAAATTTGTAGCAATTTGCAGCAACATGCGGCACTGCAGAAAGGCTGTGGAGCGGCCTCTAAACAGGGAAGAAATATCACCCAACTTGGTTGACTTCGATGCCAAGAAGACTCATTTAACATTTGAAGTATTTAGTACTGCAGCTTATGTTTATATATTTATTAAAAAGTCGAAAATTACGTTATCCAATGTCATTCCTGTATTCTTGCAGACAAACTAATTGGAGTCCATTGCACACACGGAGTAAATCGCACTGGTTACCTGATCTGCTACTTCATGATCTCCGTGTTGAACAAGTCCCCTGAGGAGGCGATAAAAAGTTCGTAGGAGCTCTTTGTTTCAATACAGTTTCGTTATTTATACACACTCCTCTATATGTGACTTGCAGCCTTTTCTTCGGCCCGCGGTCATAAAATCGAACGCGACAATTACGTGAGCTCCCTAATGACACTCCCGAATCAACAGACCAACAGGCAGCGTTCTTCCACGGAGAGATCTTCCGCGAATCGCAGTAAAAAGGACCATAGCAATAGGTATGGCTATAGCAGCAAACCAGAAGATTGGCGTCAGCCAGTTAGACATTACCCAGGGGATGAAGATGTGCATTACAAATCCAAACACAGTAAGTATGCCAATATTAATTCATATCAGCTTAATTAACGTATGTGCTTAGAGGGGAAAATAAAAATGTTGAATTTTATTTATTATGTTATCTCTTCCCTTTTAAATTACTAATATCAACCTTACCCCATATTGTAAAATTCGTTCCAGGAGACTTGAAAGCCTCCACATATGGTCGCTGGAAACAGGAACCCTATCAGGACCCCCACGACCATCCAAGAGGCAGCCGCTGGAGCCAACATACTTATTTCCGCAGCTATGGAAGGGATCAAGAGGAATGGCAGGATAGGACTCAAGGGTACCAATCACGAGAACGCAATGAGCAGAGCTGGAGACGCTATCACCAGTACCAAAGGGACTATCCGAGCAGAAACTACAGCAGCAGAAACTTCAGGGAAAGAAACTTCAGCGAAAGAAACTACAGCGAAAGAAACTACAGCAATCAGGAGTAGCCGCTTAGTTCCGTTTAATATTTTAAATTTACAGAAAACCCCCACTTGATAGTAATAAATTTCCAACGGTGTGATGAGCGAATTGTTAATTATTGCTAATTACGTGCAACTACAAGTAGAACAATTAAAATTCATTTGAGACCACAAAATGATAGTTAACAAGCAGTCGGCTCAGATCGTGTGAAGATACAATAAAAGTTGAGAAAAATTTGCATCTCGATAAGCGAGGAGAGCGCGTGAAATTCCAGGAAATTAGTGATCATCATGGCCAGCGGTGCCGGCGGTGCCGTCGGTTCTGCTCCTGTGTCAAAACAAATGTCGAGATTGGCCGGCAAAACGCTTAATAAGCACAGTGGGCTTAGTCGGCGACCGATAGCAAACAAATTGTAGCCTTTAAATGGAGTAATTATTTCGCAGTGTATGAGAAACCAATTCAAAGATATAAATAATTGAATTGTAGTTCTATCGTTAGCAATATACTGCACATCTGTAACATATACGCACATACACATAATTTTAAGTTATACTTGGGATCCTCAACCCATGGTACCGCTTCCTTGAAGTACCTGTCACGTTGACGGCTCCTGATCGGTTCATTATTTCGTCATGGTGGTCAAATGTCAACTTATTAGCATAAATGCCGCTGCTGTCGCCTCCGCCCATCGCCTCCTTTATGCATTTTAACCCTCGGGTTCCGATATCGGCGCTTTATCTTTGTGCAATCTTATCGCGGCCGCACGATCAACGAGTGTCATTATGGGCCAGGGTCTGGGGCTCGGACAGCGACAAATCGTTGGCCATTACAATGGCCTGGCCATCGGGAGAACTGGGAGAGGAGGATGGGGATGGGGATGTGGCCGTGGTCGTGGTCGGTCGGGGAGGCAAGGATCGAATCGATCGGTCGGGATGCGATCTGAGTGCCCGATAAACGCCTGTTGTGTGGCATGTGGCGTAAAGTTGTTTGTTGCGCTTAATTGGACAGCGTTTCATTTCGCGGCTGCTCGGTTTGCTACCTTTACTTACTCTTTATTTTTAGCATCTGACTGACCCAAAGACGTGGCCAAATGGCATCCAGCGAAAGTGCCATCAAATGCGCCAGGCGATGTCCGAAGATCTTTATTCGATTAATGTCTGCAGGAGGCTCTTTCTTGGAAATATTTAGAGTTGATTGGGGACAAACGAAGCAGGATGATGGAGCTTTCAAATGATCGAATTCAAATAATTGAACAAGGGAATAAAAGCTAGGACTTTGCGGCAAGCTTATCTGGGATTTATTTTACAAATCCGCCTTGCTTTCAGTATGCTTAATAATTTATCGACTGGGCCAACAAATATGTTTATGTCTGAAATATGTGTATATCAACATTAAGAACTCGACGTATTCTATACTTAAGTATGAAATAACTATACAATTATGAGTTAATTATTTAATTAATCCATGCTTTCATCAATCCAATGCGATTTTAGCTTTGTTACTTTAGAATTTTTCTGCTAAGCCAGTAACATTCAAAATCAAAGATTAAACTTAAGAAGTATAAGGGTTTTCTGTATAGGTTTTATGCCCGTGATTATTATGTGGGTCTTTTGGTCATGCCGACGACGTGGACCCAGTGACACACCTCCGCCCCTCTGCTGCCATAAATTGTTGAATCAGCCAAAAATGGCCAATTGTCAGTTGCGTGTGCGGCATATGTTTTTTACTTTTTACGCCTCCAACAAGAGCACACATTTTTTCATATTTCTCTCGTTCGTTTGGTTTAGTTTATGGCCGCGAAGGGAAAGACGACTGGAAAGTGTTGCCAATTTCCACCGACTGCAGTCGACTGTGCCGGACTTGTGGCCATTTATCTTAGCATAACTTGGAGCGCGATAATTGCATTCCTCGGACTTGGCCAAGATCGAGGAGCGAGGCCACTTTGAAGTTCGGTGCGGACAATTAGGCATGGCCCATAAATTGCCATCTCATACATACATATGTGGCGATGCGGCGAAAAAAGGAAGCGCGGCATTGATTTAAATAATAGTGTTTAACTTTGCAACCAATCCCTGGCCATCCCTGGCCATGGTGGATGCTGCTGGAGTCAACGACAATTACCTGGCCATTTCAATTAGCCGGCAAAAAACAAAAGCTGCTGCAGAATCCATCCAGTCAATCAGATATTGGTATCAATGACGGCCCAGTCCGAGCTCTCAATTGTTTCCGCTGGCCTTTTGTCTGCTTCCCAGGTGATTTACGGTGTCGCCCTGTCTGGCTGATAAAAGAGTTGACGGATTGAATTGCCGTTCGCAAAACTGCGTAACAGGTGAGAGATGGTGGTGCAGTGCTACCAGGATTGAAGTGAGTAAGCTTTAAATGAAAGAGCTATTAGAAATACTATACTATACTAATAATTTATGTTTACTTTGAACCATCCATTTAATGGAATATTCGTATAAACTTGAATCGTTGAAATAGGAACTCACTTTCCCTTTTGCAATATTATTTTTAATTTAACAAAAAGAATCAATAACTTGCGATGGTTTCAACACATACGCTTAAGTAAAATAAAAGCAGTAAAATCCCTTTTTACTTACCCTCAATCGAAGCGCGATGGCAGGGAGCTCCTGCAACACTTGCCATTTATCGCCGTACGCAATCTTAATTAAAAGCCGCCCCCAGATTAAAACAAATGTTTACTTTAAAGCAGATACGGATCGCGCAATCACGAAATCGATTCAGTTCGATTCAGTTCAGTTCGATTCCGTTCAGTTCGATTCGATTCGAAGCGCGTTGAAAACACACGAATTGGGCAATTAAAGCGGCTGAAGGGCGAGAGTTTATCGTTGATTTTTGCGATATGGATGCGAGGCACGCACATGACCCTCCCACTCATTAAGAGGAGTCCTACAAACCGGGATGTACATGGGCCGCTTGGCAACTCCATTGTCTGGAAACTGTGCCACACAGAGAAAACAATGACTCAAGTTTGCGGAAATAATTCTTACTTTTGGAACTGCCATGTACACGCAAATTACACATAATTTAAAAATATTTATTCGTATCAGTGACTCTTTACTTTTTTAGTTAGTTTACTGTTTCAAGTGAATTGATATGGATTATAAATATTATTTATTACATTTCACAACATGAAACTAGCATATGCTCCTACGAACTACTAAACTATTTCGCTCAGTTATATATGTAATATATGTATATGGTTTTACTCAACTGGATTTTTCTTGAAGTGCAGAGATAGCCCATAATTGGGATGAACTGACGATGCTGTCCCAGATCGCCCGACTTGTCTCCAGCTGAAACTCAAACTCCCACTGAGTGCATTCCAGGCCATCCCATTTATCCTTGGCTATTGCAACTCCTCCTTCTTTTGGCCATGGCGCCGAGGCGTAAACTTTATTGTCGCCACATTGCTGCTGCATACTTAATGGCGCCACAGCGACAAAACACACGAAAAAAGTGCCAGGCGTGGGTGTCAACGAACTTTAAAATCCAAATCGAAATCCACCCACCCACCGCAGGGGGCGGTATCTGCCCACACCAACACACTGAGTTGACCCGAAAATTCCATTTTCGCAAATATTTGCGCAAGTCAGCTCCATTTTTGGACAAGTCACCCCTTACTTCTTGGCCGGGTTCTTATTTTTCTGTTATCATTCGGACTGCATACAATGGGCTGTGCAAATTGCTCAGGGACTTGGCTGGCAAATGTTTTGGAAATATCTCAAGTGCTATTTATTTCGAGGGTTCCAGGCCACAGGGTGGTTTTCACATTGCTCGTCTTTTTGGGTGTATTTTGGATACTGCCTCAAGCTGCAAGGAAAATTGCTCAGATAAGCATTGTCATAAAACTTTGATCTCAAGTCTTAGACGGTCTTTTTGGTTCCGTGTACCAGGTACTGTGTAATGTGTTTGGCTCACTTTGGGGCTTGTGGTGAAGTCGTTCTGCAGTTTTTGTGGAATATAAATTGCTCATATCCAAAACATCCTTTGAGAGTGTTCTCCAACATAACAGAATGAAATGTTGTCCCATTTTGTCTGTCATATAGGCTTTACCATATTTTATTTCCAAAAGGCGTGTATTCCTCTTATGCTGTACTATTCTCTGAAGCGTGCTGAATAAATAGTACATGGTCTACAAATTTAAATGTAGGATGATCCGTAAATTTAGGGAACCACCACCATATTAACCACATCTGTATTTGAAAGTGAAATGTAACTTGCACGCAATAACTTCTACAATGAAGCTCAGTAAGGCCATTGAATAGCCGAGCACAAGCGAAATCGCTGGCATCACGAAGTAATAGAGACCCAAAGGCTTCGCCTCCAAGTGCTCCGTAATGGGAAAGCTAAGATATCCCTGGCCCACCGACTCGCGATAGGAATCCGAGGCCATTTTATTCACTATGCCGCTCTCGAAGGCATGGAACCAGGCCCTACTGAGGTGGTGCTTGAGGAACCACTTCTTGCTCATGGGGAATCCGGCAAAGAGGAAACAGATGTCGATGGGTATGCGACGGAACTTTGGATGCCGTAAGTACTGCTGGGCGTAGACGAACATGTCCATGCGATCTGGAAACAACACATAGGCGTACTTCTGGTCAAAGTTGTTTCGATGGCTGACTAGGGTTTCCGAGGGCACTGTTCTCACAGCGGTCCAAAGCGACTTGGGAATGTGATGCTCTTGAAAGATCATCCTATCATACGGATCGATGAGGAGCGGAATATTTGATGCAGCCAGTTCCTCGAAGGTTTGTATCTGCTTCTCAAAAATCTCCGAAATGAGCATGCTCTTCAGCAGCCCCAAATACATGGTGGAGTACACAAATCCTGAAATGAATAATACTCCAAACAGAATGAAGCGTTCCGTTCCCTGGATCGCCTTCAAGTGGAAGCCATTAAATAAAAGTGAGCTGTAGACTTCGAGCAAATTTCCACTAAAGTCCCATTTTCCGCTTCTAAGCCAGTGAATCAGACAGAGGAACAAGGAAATCAGAAATACATAGGTGGCTAAAACAATCCACACTTTGGTGTTGAACGGCGCTGTCAAGTATCTGTAGCTATGCAGTGGTTTTCCATGCGGTACAATCACATTGGCAGGAGCGATCCTGACCTCTCTGGAGATGAAAAACACTTTGGAGTTTTGAACCAAAGCATCGGCGCACATATCCACAGTATTATTCAGAATAAATTGAGTGCAATTCAGTGGTGAGTCGTTGGGTGTATGAACTGGTTTGAAAGTAGCGTTTATGTTCTTCATAAAGGCGCGTGCAAATCGCATAAAGTATCCAGCATAGATCGTTTTGCCATTTCTATCTGGGTAAATAAAACTTCGGGGAACATTGTTGTACGCAGCCACGCGAACTTGGTAGCCATTAACATTTCGAAATGTGCCGCGAAACTTCGCATAGTCTTCGATATTAGTTTCCCTTATCCTCAGACTCGGAAATAGTATTTTATCATAGGACAGTCCTGTGTATGTAGAATATATTAAGAACTTGACGTATCCCAGTCGCCAAGCATAATTTATAAAGCGCTTCCACTTATCTTCCTCGATTTGTTTGTCGATCACTAGGAGAAAGTCCACCAGCTGAAAGCTCAACTCAAGTTTGGCCAAGAGTTCATAAGGTGGCTCATTACCCACTATTATAAAGAGCTTATTAGCGTTTCCCACGTGGTTCCTTAAGCTGGTGATATTGAAGGCTTCCAACGAGCTGTATACGAATCTCGATGTGGCTGCTTCAAAGGGTATTAGGTTGTCCAACCGCTGGCAAAAAATAATATTAGTGGAGATTGTCAGGCGCTCGTTGAGTTCATTTATAATATCAGGCAAACTTTTGCCAGCTATGAAATTTATATGGGTAATCACAAGATGCATCAGTGCTAGAAATGTAGGGAAGAAAATCATCTGAAATGGAAACAAAACTAAGCCATTATTATTTTTATTTTATTTTAATAACATTTAAACAAGTCTTTATTACTAATAACAATTATTATTAAAATGTAGGTAAAATGGAATATTTTAGGAACCTTTGTGATAGTGTAGTACCACCTGTATTAGTGTATCTTTAGCTAAGTTATGTTTATTTATAGCGGACAAGGACAGGTAACACTTCTTTTGTGAAGACTTTACAACATGAAGAATGCAGAAAAAGCTTGCGAAGCAGACATCACAACATCAATCCGTCACTCAATCAACATCAACATGACCGCCTCCTGGACAACCGGTGCTCGTCATCGTCGCCTTGCTGCATCCCAGGAATTCCCTCATGCGCCAGGCCGTCATCTCGATGACAAAGCTCACAAGGGCCAGGATGTAGCCGATGGCCAGAGCAATTGCCGGCATGACGAAATAATCCACATCCAGCGGCTGGGCCTCCACATGCTCCGTGATGAGGAAGCTCAGGTAGCCCACGCGAACTGCCTCGAAGTCGGCGTCCAAGGCCAGTTTCCTCGTAAGACCACTCTCGAAGGCCCAGTACCAGGCCCGTCCCAAATGGTGCTTCAGAAACCATCTCTTCCGCATCGGAATGCCAGTGTAGAGGAACGAGAAGTCGATGGGAATTCTCAACAGCTTCGGATGCTTCAGGAACTGCTGGGCATAGTCGTATAGCGCCATTCGATCCGAGAACAGTATGTACGCGTAGTCCTGATCGAAGCGATTTCTGTGCTCCAGAAGAGTCTCAAAGCTGACCAGCTCCATTATGGGGGAAAGTATCTGGGGCATATTGTACTTGGCGAACAAGAGCTTATCGTATGGATCCACCATCAGGGTTATGTTGCTCTCCACCAGTGCCTCAAAGGTGTCAATCTGCTTCTCGAAAACCTCCGAGATCAGCATACTTTTGAGTAGTCCCAGATACTCGGTGGAGTAGACAAATCCAGCTATGAACAAGACTCCAAAGAGTATGTACCTCTCCCTTCCACTGATTTCCTTCAGGTAGAATCCACTGAACAAAAGTGAGCTGAATACCTCGAGCAGATGCTTACTGAAGTCCCACTTCCCGCTTCTTAGCCATCCAATAAAGCTCAGGAAACTGACCACCAGCAGCACATAGACGACCAAACAGGCCCATACACTCCACTGAAAAGGAGCGGTCAGATAGCGGTAGGAGTGGAGCGGTTTCGCGTGGGTCACCAGAACATTCGCCGAGGCTATCCTGAATCCGTGGGTCAGGCTAAACGCGGCGGGATTCGCTGCCAATGCATCTGCACACACATCCACTGTTTCATTGACCAAGTTCAGGGTACAATTCCCGGGAGAATCACTTGGGGTGAGCACTGGCACAAAGCTGCCATTTCTCGAGCCTATGAAAGCTCGGATGAATCTCATGTAGAACCCAGCGAATACCTGCTTGCCCCAGCGATTCACGTATAGCATGGAGCGCGGAGCATTATTATAGGCAGCCACCCTGACCGGATAGCCATAGAGATCCTTGAACGATCCCCGAACGGATATGTAGTCCTCTATCAAAGTCTCCACTATTATGGTTTCGGGAAATATGATTTTGTGATAGAGTTTCTCATCGAACGAGGTGTAGAATAGCAACTGAACGTATCCTTGCTGCCAAAGGTGCTTCACAAAATCTAGCCATTTGGTGCTCCTTTTCAGATCGACCGGTTCATCGATCACAATGACATATTCAGCAAACTGAAAATGTAAATTCAGGGCATGGAAGAAATCATAGGGTGGTTCGTCTTCGCCCATTATCAAAAAGATTTTGTTATCAGCACCTAAATTATATTCAACTTGTGGGAAATTTAACTTTTCAACTGAGGCGAAGATCATCAAGCTTATTGGTGCCATGTGTCTTAGATACTTTTCCTCGTATTCACTTAGTTTATCGGATTGGTTGCAATACAACAAGTTGTTGGAGATAAGTAGGCGTTGGTTTAGTTCAATTATTATATCGTTAAGAACTTGAGTCCTTACAGAAGAGATAGCAAGAAATAGTAGAAGTTTGAGGAGATTGGTAGAAGGCTGAAGGATCATCTGAAAGATATATAGAGAGTAGAGATACTTGAAAGCTTAGATTAGGATAGACAAGGATGTTGAACGGAAAGATGTAAAATAAAGATCGATAGATGAGAGTTTGGTGATAAATTATGTTTAGGTTTTTTGATACAGCACATGTGAGACTTTCATTTTTACCGCGACTAAAGTCAGTCTGTGGTTGTGTTATGTATTTTCCGAATAAAGTTACACCTCTGTTGATATGCTTACATCTGTTGAGTTTCCATTTATCGGCAGTCACGATCACTTCCGCCTTTGTTCGGTTCTTTTCGCAGTCTCGAAATCAATTAGCACCGACGATTGATATGAATATACATGGATGGACTTTGTCTAATCGATTGCCCAATCTCATAAATATTCCATTCCATTCCGGCCGATTGAGTCTGGGGCAATTAACACTCCAACACGATCCCACCCACGCATCCTCGGCGGCAATTGGGCCACTTTGCGCTGGTACACAATGATTTACTGGTATTTACGAGTTTATTTAGCTTATCCATTCTAATGCGCGTGCAATATCTGTGCGGATCGTGTCAATATTTTCGCGCAGAGACAAAGGAGCAGTCATGGGAAGCGGCTGCCATCACGGATCCAGCGAGTGAATGGAAAATCACGCAGTCTGCAGCGCCATTTTCTCTCTGTCTAAATATAGCAGATCCACTCTGGCGCCCATCCAATCAGATCCAATCAGAAGGCAGGGGGCCATTCCCCAAATCCCCCATGTGTGCATATGTTCCATATGCTGCTCTCTTCTGATTTGTGGCGCCTGATTAACGGTTGTCAGCCATTGCAATGGCCAACTACTGTATCTTGGGGATCCGCATGACCGACGTGGTCATGGCCTTTGAGTAGGGTTGGCAAATTGACGCGCTGAGATGCGTGCTGAATGGCCCACGGACAGCTGGTGGGAATCGCATTGGAGTGAGCAGTGAGCCCGTTCAGTGGGTCAATGTACGGGTGGTCTTCGCGAAAGTGGTAATTAGCGAATGCTAATTATAACGGAACAGGGTGAAGGATCTTTGGGGATAACAAGCTGTCAGCCAGTTGATTTTCGCCTTCTGACGTTCTGTTCCTCATTCTTGTTTCTTACTTTGAATGGCATGAGCATTAATACACAAGTAAAAATTATCTGACACCTATGTAAAATATAATAAAAGAAATCATACTGCAAAAGAAATAAATAATTCGGGCATTTAAATATCTACTCAATCTCTAATTAAAACTCCTACATCAATAGGTGAACGTTTTTAACTAAAGTATTCAATAAGCTATTTCTTCCCCCTTCCAGCAACTTTCTCAGTTTGCACATTTCTCGCTTGTTCCATTTTACCCATCGGCATTTCTAAGATGACTCATACGAACAGTAGTCCATCGACCCATTCCACCGGCAATAAAGAGCAAATAATTAATAAGATAAGAGAAGCACTTGCACGAGCGCAGATCCAGCCCGGGGCTGAAGGTCAAACTAATAATGATTTAGATAATCAAAGAGTGGCAGAAACCAAGGAGCTGGGCCCAAAGCCCCAGACCAAGTGCAATGCGAAGCACTTGAACCTGTTGCTACCGCCGCAAGACCCCAAAGGCATCTGATTCTGCTGCTGAAAACCAAACAAAACGATCGGGGAGCGCCGTCCCGGATGCTCCACTGTGCTCCAGTGCAGATGCAGACTAAAGACGGAAGACTGAGACTGCAGACTGCAGAGACGGCAGAGTCTGCGAAGTCGGCTCATCCAGCCGGCCAGACCATAAATACCAAAGGGTTACGCCTATTTTTACACGCACCCGAGTGCATTTCCTCGTACTTGGGCCATGAGCGCACAAATATTAAAACGATGCGACGTGACAGATTACAAAACGTTTGACACCAGCGCCAAAGCCGCCAAGATGATGCCCCCAAAAAGGCGACGCAGAAGGAGGCGACTCCAGAAGGGGGTATCTCCAGCAGGGGAAGCTCAAGCAGACGAAGCTCCAGCGGAGGCCAAAACTGCAACTGCAGTCAAGCAGCAGCCACTTGCCACACGACGATGACGAAGACGAGCACGGCGATGCACAGTAACTAAAGATCGCTCAAATGTTGCTTACAAATTATGTAAAACTACTTTCAAAGATTTTAGAATCATATCAAATCATACCGAAAACTAATTAAATGGGTCTCATTCTCACATTCATACTGTCCATTGGGTATATGATATACCCAATATGAAATATATGATTTCATAAAGTTTCATTCCTAATTTAAGAAATATTTTAAAAATAATTCTAATGTATTACTTGTGACCTAAAAACATAGTCTGCTATATATTTTTAAGTGTGGCTGTATTATATTATATATATTGTAATTTTATAATTTAAATTTTCCAAGTAATTTTTTAACCAGATTATATATAACGCAGACCACTGTGCATTGTTGCAGTCACGAGTTTGGCTACCACAGCGTGCACCGCCGAGCGAAGAGAGTAAATTGCCTCCAGGCCATGGCTCCTCGACTGCAACTGGCAATCTGGAGCTGGACTGGGTTGGCTGCATATGAAGATGGGCCTGGGCTGTGCAGTGTGGATCCCTGTGCACTTTGGATGAGGGGGGAGTGTCGGAGGAGCTCCTTGGAGAGCGCGCGTCACAAATTAATTCGCTGATGGCGAGCCTGTTGGACTGCGCTGTTCTGTTAGTTCTTTTTAGTTCTGTTTGGTTCGGGGCAGATCGGCATGATTCCCACAGTAGTCCCTTTTATTTGTGGAGTGCTCTTGAGGATCTGCTCCTGCTTGTCTAGTTCACCTGCAACGGAGCAGCGGTTAAATGCGGAGGCCGTATCTGTGTTTGTTTGCATCAGTGTATCTGCGTCTGCTGCCGCGTCTGCCACTCGTGAGTTATGTCAGTCAGTCAGTCAGAAAGAACAGAAGGGAACAGACTGGACCAAGCCAAACCAGACCAGAGGTCCTCTCTTCCACTTGAGCGTGCAATTTTTCTAATTCACATCCCAGGAATCCCAGAATCCAGAATTCACAATCCAGAATCCAGAGCCAAGAATTCAGTATCCATTCTCAGACGAGAGTCTCGCAGCGGACGCATCGCGTAATTGACTTGGAAGTTATGAACCTTTTAATGTGGGATCCCTGCAGCCGCAGTCGAGACCACGGTCATGTAATTTTAATTTTCTCACTCGATTGCGCCGCATAGACTGCCGGCCGATTGCCATTCATATGGCCATTGGCTCCTGAACTTGGTTAGCTTGGTTAACTTGGCTAACAGGATGGGCCAGTTGCCACATGCAGTTGCACCTCAAGCTGAGTTGATTAGTTTGCCAGGTGGGGGCGTTTTCCGCTCTCCGATGCTGAAAGATCAGGGCTAGCGTTTGGAAAGCAAGAAAGAAAACACTTCTGAAGAAATTCCAGTACTACGTTGTAAAACATTAAAAAAACTTATTATGAGTAATGTGTTAAGCAAAGTAAACGAGCGCTGAGCTCGTAACTAGAAGTACATATTAAATATTCAAACTTTTTTTAATCTCTTCCCACCTTATCTTTTCAATTGGTTCTTTTGCACCCAGAAGCTCGAAAAAATCTTGTTAGATTTGGTTTCAATCACGAGCTATCGAACACCTGTTCCCAAAATTTGCTTGTGGTGCTAATTACCTCAACTGCCAATGCGCTTCGAGTAAGTTCCCATGGCGGTGATCAGAGTTCACTAATTAGGAGAGGAATGCATATCAGACTCCTCTTTTTTTCGGGGACACATGCAAATTTGAGTTGAGTATCAGAGGAAGTCACAGCGCGAAATTCGTCAGTTCGAGATTTATTCGGTTTTCGTGCATTCGGTTTTTGGTTTTTGGTTGTCGGTTTTCGGTTAGTGGGGTATTTATAAGCGAGAAGAGATTTTATAATCCGGTGTCGTTGGCTGTGGCACTTCGCACTTGTGCGAAAATTGGTAACGCAAAGCCCCGAATATTTCATTCAGCGTTTTAGGCATTTTTTCGTGGCCCACAGCAGCTGCCGATGCTTCGGGTCTATTGGCCCAATGAATTATGAGCCCGCTTCTTATGAGCGTGCAAACAGCATGGAAGTTGTGGGTGTCATGCGTTGTCCGGTTAATGAAAATGTTTGGCTCTAACTTCGGCCTATTGTTATTTCCGATACTTTGATACACTCGAATGTGTGTATTTTCACCCGCCTCTGTTTCCATTTGTAGGTGGGAAACAGCAATTTATTGCGCATCAAATTACAACTGCCGATCAAAATATTTGCTTGTCCCCTCTGCATTAGCATCGGCATGATCATCATGGTCTGGTGGCATCTTTTGCCTTAATGGCCTTCTAATGAAGCGACTAGTAGGCTAATGGCTGTTGTTGGAGGTGTCTATTACCACATATTTAGATGCAAACTAGGAAATGTCTTATTTTTAGACAGGCGGAGATATCGCTTGCTCAAATTTGGACACAGCTTTCTTATGAATTATAAATAGCGTACATAGTTGCTACTCAAGCCTAGAAAAGCTAACAACTAAGTCAAATAAAGTTACAGACGTGTTTACATAGAAATATTTTTATTTTTTAGCAACGAAACTAATGGTTATTTTTAAAAGTGGAGAATAGCCTAAATTACTAATTCTTATGTAAGTCAAAAGTACCTTTAAAAGATGCAATTTCTTAAGTTAGGGATATATAATTAAAAATTGAATACTAGTGTTTACTTAGTAACAAAAGAATTTCAAACCAGACCAATATAAAATTTAAGAAACTGGAGAAATATCAATATTTGTATATTTCTTGGTAGATACTGAAGTTAAGATTTTTAACTCTATTACAATTTCCCTTTCTTTAAGTTAATTGAAACTCTTACTTATATCATGAGTGTCTCATGATATTCCACATATGGGATTACCGCTTGAAACTGACCTACTTCAGAGAAATCTTCTCTAACTTGTTTCCAATCAAACCATTTAACCTACCAAATTCAATGGAGGAGATTCCCTTTGTTAGTGCAAAAACCGCTCGTCAATTAGCAAGGCATTTAGAAACACATTAACCTTTTCGCCTTGGCCTTAACCTTTCGCCAAAAGAGCGTTAATTCGCAGCGAAAATATTAAAAACGCAAATGTCGATTTGATGATGCCAATTCACAGAAATCGTAAAATGTCATAAATATAACGTATATAGACTGGCGCCAGCTCCAAATTAAAGAGGCTATATGAATTTGCCAGTTTTGGCGCACACGCGTTTCCTTTCATATACATATTCTCTGTTTGGATAATCCCGGAATTTATTTTGTAAGGTATTGTTTATTGGTAATGACAAACATAAGCAAATGCCTTTTTTTTTTTGTTTTTTTATAAATAAGACTTTGCTACCGACTGCTATTTTGGGCTTGTGATGTTGTGTCCCTTGTTGATACGCATTTATACATACATATGTACATATGTGCTTATATTGATGTATCTCTGTGCAAATCTGAAAAAACCATTGTTTTTACATTGGGACCTCTCACTTCGCGGTTTGAGTATTGTTAATCAATTGCCCAAATACACGTGTATCAGGTGCGGCACAACCGACACTGAAATATTACAACTTTTGTCAGCCTTTTTGAGTTGAAATTTTTGGGAAAGTAAAAACAGCCAACCCTTGCGAATACGAATTTTAAATAACATAGGGGCAACGAGCTTGTTATCGTAGGGGATCAACAATTGTCTGAGGTCTTCACTGTGTACACTTCATTTGTAAACATTTGCCAAGTAGTTTTGATCCGAGTTAAGGATCTAGGAACTACCACAGATCTTGGGGTTCCGTACAACCCTCTGACGAGATCGATCAGAAGTCAGCCACGCGTTAATGTTAACAGAAGTTCCGATCACTTTCACTTCAACTGGAAACTCAATGATGCCCAACGCATAAATTAAAGGGAAAACGATCCCTGGGGTAGTGAAAATTGATGGGAAAAGGGGGTTGTCTACATTTTCATTAACGAAACTCTTGTTAGTGACCAATTCGATTCGACAGTTGGCCACTGCCGAGAAACACCAAATACGGGCGCTTCTCTTCGGTAATTAAAAACGGGTTCCCGTTCCTAAAACAAAATACGAAATTTATTGTGAATTGTCGGTTTAATTGAATTTGCTGCACACGAAAGCAAACAAACCCGGAGACAATAAGGCAGATATGCGCGCGATATGCCAAGCGGTAAATTGGGGGACCCTCGGGCCTCTCGGAAAGAGAGTTCCATCGATTGATCATGTGTTATCCTGCGGAGCTGCACTGTCCACGTCCAGCAACCTTTACCCATCAGCAACACCATCGGCGTTGAAAGGTTAACTCTCTGCAGCGCTGCACGTCCAGAGACAATCGCTTACAGTTCCTTGGAACGCGGAGATTGTTATGCTTTTAATACCCTACTCATTTGGTGTTTACCACGATCTTTATTTATCACAGAAACAATTCAAGAACTTTACTTAAAATAAATAAATTAAATATATAAGTTCGTTAAATAAAACATTTCGAAAACAGGAAAGTAGGCTCTTAAAAGTATTTTCTTCTAAAATATTTTCATTAATCTCTATTAAATCTTATTTAATATCCTTGATCTGTTTAAATGCCTTCCCAACTATAGGGTTTGTAAATAAGCTTGTAAGCATATGAACTTAAATTTATTATACATATTATCGAAACTAAATCTCTGAAAATATTTAGCGCAAGAGCATTCAATCTCGTCATATCGCCTCATATATGCACATATCGCATTTGCCTCCTTTTGTGCTTTACTTGCTTTTTGCAGATCGTTTTTTACCAACGCCCACCGTTGGCTTTATTTTACCTTTGGGCCGCTCTTGTTGTTGTTTGTTGTTGGTTTTTTCGCGTTTATCAGTTGAGATCAGGCGGCGGTGAATGGGGTTTAGGTTTAAGTTTATCCTGTCTGCCTGTGGTTTTGGTAGTTTCGTTGCCGCTCTTTTTTGGGGCAGTGAATTTTAATTAAAATATTTCTCAGGGTTTTTATTTTCCCTGCGCCTGGAGTGGCTAAACTCCAGCCTCGGCACAAAAGGGGGGAATAATCTCTCGGTCGTGAGTGTGACACATTTGCATCAGATATGACGAGCTCGTCTCGAAAGGACACCCACAGACTCATAAATCAGAGTAACTGCGTTCTGCTTTAAAAACAAAAAAAAAACAAGAGGTGAAAACCTAAAATTGACTTGTCAGGACACCTGACATCCTCATAAATATTTGAATCCGTTTCCTTTGTTTTCCCGAGTCGTGAAGATTTCACACATTTTTCTCGTTTACCATTTTTCCACTGTGACGCGACATGGCGCCAATGTCCTTTATGTCCCGCTGTTTCTGGCCAAAAAAATAAAATAAGGACCGCAGTGGCACAATAAGAATCCTATCTGTGATTATGCAGTTATGGCTACGTGGAATTCTCTGTGCGGTTGCGTTTAATTTTCTTCTATTAACACAATCTGGGTGGGATGACTTACACTTACCTTGACCGGCCAAAGAGGTGACCTGCAAATTAATAAATTGTTTAGGTTTAATCAGCTGAGTATTTTTCGCACGCTTTACTGCTTATCAATTAGCCTGATTTTTTATTTCTCTAACCACTTGAGACAGAAGCCTGGAATTTTGCATCAGACTCATTGATTTAATTAATTTGTCATTGTCATTATCATTAAAAAATAGTTTTGTGTTCTTTTTATTATTTTGTCATTTGCAAACCGCCTCATTAATCTTTATTGACATTTTTACACAGGTTCTTCTTTAATTGGCGAAATGTGCCATATACATACATACATACATATATTAGAGCTTAAATTAAATCGATATTAATTTTGGATTTCAGAGAAGTAGAAGTAAAGTAAACATACTACAATTTTAATGGAACGATCAAATAGTTTTTTAAATATTTCATTTCGTTTTTCTTCAATGCTCTATTGATATTTATAAGATATTCAGTTCCAACAACATTTAAAATGAATTTCCCACGCAATGTAATAAAAAGCTTTTATAAAATAAATAATTATCTTATATTAGCCAATTTTATTTATTTATACAGCAAATGTAAAAAAAATATTTCAAGAACTGGAAATGCATCCCTTAAATTAAGTTGCATGCCAAGTTCGACATCGAACCAAAATGTTAAATAGCTCAACTAACAGCCGGCTTACACACGCACTGCTTGGCGATGAGTAAAGTGCACTGCTTGCAGAGTAACAGAGCTATGTACTCGACAAAGTCCGCTTGGTTAGCAGAGCAAGCAACATGTTTCAGCCGCAACAAGTTCGTGCTGTTAAATATATGTAGGTGGGAATTCGAAAGATGCGATAAAAAGCATGTTAACTGATTTTCAACGATTTTATCGGATGTAAAAGCTTGGCTAAGTCCCTTTATCAATTTCATCACCATTATGGGGCGCCATAAACAATTAGACCGATCCCATTCGATTATTCTGCCATTTCATCATTCTTCTAGCATTTCAACGGAATTCTAGAGCACTCACATTTCGCTTCCAATTATGCGTCATTTGTGGCATAACTTGGAAGACGTAAGCAAAATAGCTGACACCGATGAATATTCGTGATCACTTTGGTATTTTTGATAACAGTATGCTACTGTATTTCTTTTGGAGCCGTTTCACTTCATTCATGGCCAGATCTTTGGTGAAGAGTCTAGTGCTCTAATTGAACCTATCACAAAACTTGTGCAGTTATCTAGGTAACGAGTTAATTGGAAATTGAAACATGAGCAAAGTCCACATGGGTTGTTGTTCTCGTTTTCGGGGGAAGTTCCCCTTTGATAATATCGTAGGTCTCATGCGTTATTCTCCGCCAGATCACTGGGATGCTGACGTACTAATTTACTGAACATTTCTAAGGAATAATATATACATTTGTTTACTGGTTCTATTTTCATATCCCTCACAATCATACATCCATAACTGGCCATCATTATGATTGGACTTGTTGCGATTCTCGATAAGCCTTTTATTTACATCTCTTTATTCCAGCTTTCTGCTACCAAAATAAGTATTGCTTAACTTAATCGCTGTACGATTTGTGCTTTGTTTTTGGGTCGCTGGCAACACACACCATTTGATTTACAGCATGATCAATAAAACTGCCTGATACAACTGGCTGGCTAATCGATCAATATCAAAATGCAGGGGCAACTTTGCTAATGGCTCGCCAACTGGACCTTGCCCAATATCGTCTAGCATTTTTCCGGGCCACTCGGTCGGTATTCGGCAATTGGGTGGGAGACTAGTTTTCCTTTTTGTTTTGTTTTCAATAAAGTGGAGCAGGTGGACGCCACCCAGAGATCATTATCTGGCCGGGAGACCCAGTTTTCCTAAATGGAGCAAGCATTTCAAGGAATGACAAACGCATGCTGGTCGGTCTCCTTATTTATGGTCACTGAAGTTAGGCGATCTTTGCATTTGGTCTAAAGAAATTATAAGCTATATTCAGGATTTTGCAAAAAAAAAAAAATCGATTTTATAAATGTGTATAAATTCCTAGTTATTTATTAATGATCTTGATATATTTATGATAGATAAACTTTCCTTAAAAACTATACAGTATATTTGCGTAGTTGTTGTTTTTGAATTGCATATAGAAATATATATCAGATATGCAATAAAAGGTGGTAAAAGCATTGCATTGTAACTCCGTAACTTCCTAAATACTTTGACCTCCAACATGAACTGCTGCCATGAACCTAGAAGCTTTTGAGAACGGCCTGCTCCACTTGGGAGATTTGGAGTCGAGCCCCATGCGATCCGCAAGGAAGTGAGAAGCGGGCGAGGAATTCCGGACCAGCCTTTCCGCCGAGCCATCTATCACCCGCACATGGACATGTCTGCGACTCGACTCGAAGAATTTATAACGACAAACTGTGAATGCGCCGAGGGATGAGTGGCGGGGGCGCAGGCGGGGGCGGGGGCGGTTCGAAGCGGGAGCGAGTGCGAGTGCGAGTGGAAACGAGCGCGGGACGAACGCGGTTGGCCGGATTCGGATTGTCGGGTGGACGGATGGTCGGATGGTCGGATTGTCGGCGTCGTCGGTGGAGGTTCGGTTCGGTTCGAGGCGACGACAAACGCTAGAGCTCGATGTTTGACGACGCTCAGATTCAGATTCAGTTTCTTTTCACCTTTCGTCGGTTGTAGATCGCTGCCAGCGGAAGCAACGGATAGTCAATAGCCAAGTCCCAGCAGACACCCAGCACACCAAATGCCTTGGAAAATATTTTTGAAAAATTCCAAGTCACAATCGAGAGCAACAAATGCGTTCGAGCCAGATTAATTAGCCAGAGGTGAAAAGTGCATTGCGCGGCTACAGATACTGATTTTGTTTTAAAAATCGCACACCCAAAACCAGTTAAAAAAACACAAGCGAAATATATATTTTCGAGTGCCCCAGTGCCAGTGCAAAAAGAAAATAATAAAGTTACCGCAAAATAAATCAAATTTTGTGCAACGCGAGGAGAATACACAAAAGATATATTCGAATAAATACAACTAATAATATCGTGTCGTCGTTGCGTCGCTGTTGACAAAAGTGCAATACAAGTATATACACCCAATAATAATATATTTATTACAACCAATTACATATTGTTAATCAAAAGTAATAAAATACGCAAATCAAGGCGAAATATCGCATGTACGTAACATAAAGTGCGGTTGAAAAAATACAAATTGCAAGAGTAACGAAAAGCGAAAAACAAAAACCAAAAACTGAAAACCAAGCAACACGCCCGTATTTGATTGCATTTTTTTGCGGTGTAATTGTAAATTTGTTGACGCTGCTTTTCTGCCCAAAGTATCAGATTCGGATTCGCCGTACACATCCACATGCATATGCGAGTTTACAAAACTTCTGATTTCTGAATTTCCGCTCGGACTCCCAACTCAGCAGAAAATTAAAACTCTTTCGTCAGTCAAATGATAGACTCGCGACGATACTACGCACAAACCCATGTTGGATTATAATTTATACCCTTAAATTTGGGGGCTACAATGCGGCCAAAAGTATACGATGTAAGTTTTGAATCTAGTTCTGAGCGTGACTCAATGTTCTTTGCATTATTCATGAAAATGATAACATTTTAGTTCCTAAAAATCCCAATAATCGCATAATGTTTCCGAGACTGTCTAGTATATAATTTTATGAGGGTTCCTCAAAATGCTTTATAGTCATGATAAATTTATAGAGGTGCTGAAATTATAGTCGTTCTATGGAAATGGGGCTGATTGGTTTAAGTAGTAAACCAAAATGGCGTGCTATTCAAGGTATTCAATATTTGGCAGGTTATAACTTTTACAAAACGAGGTGCTTTCATGTTTTCTTGACTATTTTATACATATTACAAGGTTCGCTTTAAACATGATAAGAACTCTTTTATTTTAACATCTTTTCCTCGAATACTGAGTGTTCTTAAACCACGTGCGAAGGCAAAGAGTGGAACACGCCATGCTCAAACCAACAACGGATGCAAACCATGCGCAATCCAAGGAGTAATCCGCGAATACCATGACCTGTGTGGTTCGCTCCCTTTGCTTTTCGCACAATTCCCACACAAACACAGACGCAACTATAAAACTAATATATGTTGTGGACGGAGGGCTGTTTATCAGGCGCAGCGCCATTTCACTTAAAAAACAATTTCCAAACGCACATAAAAAGCACAATTATATGTTCGAAACAAGAAATGTGAAATGTGCCAAAGACCAAGTTCAGTCCGAGTCCGAGTCTTGGTTTCTGTTGCTGTTTCAGGTTCAGTTTCGGTTTGCGTTTCAGGTTCAGGTCCATAATTGCCGTTTATAACTTGTTATGGCACCAACACATGCAAACTGTCAGGATAAATCAGCTTGTGTGTGTGCGCTCCGTGCCACTGTGTGCGTACAACCCCTTTTTCGAAAAACTTTCGAGGGTTTGTGGCGTGTTCTGTGATCAGGACATTTACCTGAGTTATAAATCAATTGCAAACGCGCCAACCCCCGTTTAAAATCATTCGCGAAACTCGCAAAGAAAAGCGTTAACCTAAAGCCTTTAATACCGATTAAGACAGAGTAATTGTTTCTAATCTCAATCACAATTCCCACCTAAGTCCAAATCATAAACGAGTTCAACCATTCACAAGGCAAACAGCGCCACGCCCCATCAGAAATATTTTCGGAGAGACAGACGAGACGATAAGCGTCGCGTTCTCCTGTAAAAATAGACAATATTTGATTTGATACTTCGAATTTGTTTTTTGTTTTCTCCTTTTATTAATTAAACGGAAATACGCGCAGATAACACCCGAGAGCACAGAACTTATGGGCTTGGTCTAAATCGATTGATAAGCACGAACGGCAGCGGTGCTTTTGTGGGCCCAAAGAAGATCCATTAGGAGAAGATCATCGAATGGAACCCCTCGAATTATATACATTAATCTACACCCTCGACTCGAGGGTTTTATTGAAATTTATGATTTAGCCACGAGGCACGAGCTCAAATGCCAAAACATCATAAATACATCTGTGACTGGGCACATATTTGTGTGCAGCTTTGATTAATGCAATCGAGAAACCCAGAAACCGAGTCTTGCCTCATTTGTTACCGTTAATGGAGGCCGGACAACCTTGGCCAAGTTAACTGCACTCTTTTCTGCCATGACTCGTAGGAAAATCACCAAGTTCAACGAATAAATATGTAAATTCTAGTTTACACTCATGTCCTAGAATTGTCAAAACGCGACTATGATAATTACTATTAAAAATATTGAATTATCATCAAACGTGTCAGTTTCCTGGTTAATTGCAAAAGGTTGTAGACTATACGAAAGTTTGAGGAAATTAACAGACCAACAAAAGTTTGCTGGCGCCCAAAGCCGCTAAATAAAAATATAAAAAAAATGTCACATCCAAGTTTATAATTAGGTTACGCGCGGTTGGAAAAAGCTGTATACACGAAAAGTGGGTTGCGAATTGTGGCTTAAATAATTGGGTTCCCAAACAAATGACGCCAAAGCCTGAAATCGAGAAGCAGCATTAGGAAACGTCCCCAAAAGGCACGTCCCTCAGTGCCCTGCACCCATTTCGCAGAGATAACACGGCGATGATGTATACGTAGGTCAGCAGCATATAGCTTATAGAGTATATCAAACGATTAGTCACATTGGCAGCTGGGATCAGAGGTTTATAAGTAATCCGCCGACGGCAAAGCCGCGTCACAAGTCGCGTCTGCATTTGTTTATCACTATCACACAAGAGCGTGGAGAATTCGGTTAGTGCATTCCGGGCACACTTACGATTTACCAGCACCTGTACGATTCAGCTCTGTCTGGATTATGGAGGACTTGCCCGGAGAGGAATGGATTTGGAGGGCGATAAGCCCACGAACTCACCGCACGCCGCAGATATCTCGATTGGCTTTTTGGCGATCTTCGATTTGCAATCGATTTAATCGAACTTTACGGCTTTATGCCTTTATGTCTTTATGACCAGCTCAATGCCAGTGACTAAGTGACTAAGTGGCCAAGATCTGGCCAAGCCAACCCCCATAAACCCGTGATCTGAGCCGCCAGCCAAGTTCTCACCCAGTTGAAAATGAAAATAAAAGAAAAAGAAAAAAAGCGAATGGAACGAGTTCGTCACTATCTTATCAGCAAAGAACACGTTCAAAATATACGCCACGGCGTACTACGCGTACTACGTTCATACATATGTACATACATACTGGTCTATATCTGCAGAAAGTCGTATGTATATATACCAAATAATAACAATGCGCCAAAAAAGAACCATGCGGCCGTCAAGTGTTTATAGTTTGTTTTGCTTTTTCGCACAGCACCGCAGACCCTAACAAAAAGCCCCTACCCCAAAGTTCGGCCCCTCGAAGGGATCCATGAAATTTTACTACGCTTCGCTGGTGCTTTACAACTCTACGATAAGTTGGCTTTCCTTGCAGGCAATCGAAAATATTTGCTCAGAGCGACAGGGACGGCTGATTAATTGTTCAATTTATGCCAAATATTTGCATTGGGCATCACAGCTGCACACCACGATTGCCGCTGCACCTGACCCACAATGCTGGCCATTGGTTGTCTTATTGGTGTTGTGTTGTCATTGTTGGCTCAGTGTTTCGTAAAAGGAACAACAAAGACAAAACCAAAAACACACCCACTTTTGGAGGTCCCATGAAAAATCATGGGAGATAAAACGCATCGAAGTTAAGTTTTTGATGAATTAGAAAGTTTTGTATTTTCGCCCAGAGGCGTTTTTCTCTGAATCCCCAAACGCTAATCAGCTTAGCGATTGATTTATCTTTTCGGTTTATTGTCTAGCTGATTTATTGGCAAGCGACTATCGCTGGTTATCAGATATTTACAGTAATGTAAAACGGGCTTTTATAGAACCATAACGCTCGATAAGGTGCCCGATTTCGATATATTCAGCGATCCGCTTTAAAACCATATCAAATGTATTTGCTTAGCCATTTAAGCTGGCAATTTAGCCGGAATGAAAAGCGAAACACGCGTTTTCTCCCCAGTTCAGGTGCAAGGCAATTACTATTTACTTCCAGAAAAGGTGTCATATTTGAGTAGCCCGCCGCTCACAGCCCTAGACAAATTCAATGGATGCACTTGCCTTTATGTTTGCCTTTGCCTTCAACTCGCCATCGTCTCATCGATTTCGTCGCCATTCGCCCATCTGCCCATCTCTTTCTCCCTTCTTCCAGCCCCTCTCTTCTAGCCCCGTCTCTTTCGCACTGTCTGGGCGGTGTTGACACTTTGGGAAAGTTGCTGTGCTGCTGCTGAATGGCCAACAAAGTATATTCGCTGCCACTTAAGTAGCCCGGAATTATCAAAAGGGCTGAGAGCGCAGGGCCGAAAGCCGCTTATCACCTCCGACGGTGCAGCTGTCCTGGTGGCGAAAATCGCATTAGATACAACCCTCTATAAAGCGGTATTGTAGTCGGAAAAGGGAGGAAAAGGGGGTGGCCACACCGAGCAAAACACGTGATGTTTATAATCATTAATAAAGTTAACAATACCAAACTGCGTTCAATGCGAACCATCAATCAAACCAACAGCCAAACAATTAATGTTTATTAACAGCTCAAATGCACAACACTTTTCCTAATATTTACTAAACTAAGTTGCAGGCCTCTTCACAAGGGTAGATCTTCGCTTGAGTGTCAAATAATTATTGCAGAACCCATCGCCCTTTCGCTCAGTGCATGCAAAGGTGAGCAGGGCGGCTTGCTAATGAGGCGAGATTTGTGTGGCGGCACGTCGACTTTTTCAGCATTCCAGCACTTTTCTGCCATCTCCCCCGCAGCCTTGACATCAAATGATTCGTCTCCTATATATATCTACTGAACAGTCTGAAAACAACATTAGCTTATCGCTGGGGTACACTGAACTCTCACGGATTCCCATTCCCGTTCCCAGTTCCATTCCCATTCCCAGAGCTCTGGTGGTGGTGGTGCTGCCTGCTCTATTATATTTGGGGCGTTGCTTTGGTGGCTACAAGTTCAAGGGGTTCTTGGGGCCGAGGGGGAAATAACCGAGATGAATGGCAAAGAGCACTCTTGGTGCCAAAAGTATGCAAAGTTTTTGGCATGCTGCTGCTGCGAGCAATCTCGAGTCTTAACTCTTAATTAAAGTAGTCTGGAAAGGGGCCAAGAAGTGTGCGCAAATTACTTAAAGTAATTTTGGTTTAAAGATTGCGTTTCTTAAATTGGTAAAAAGTATTATGAAGTACCTTTAAATAATTGGTATTCCTTTGAATAATATTTACTTATAATGTCATAGAACCTTTTGGCATTTCCTGTCAAAGTTATTTTTATATAACCAACTCCAACTCTTGATTTGCATATTGTTCTACATCTCAAGTCGCATTAAAATGCATACTCCACATTCCCAATCCGAAACTGAATCCAAATCTGAATCCGCATCCGATTCAAATGCCACCTCCCACTGCCTGTTGCAGTTGCAACTGCACTCGCTGCTGTGCGCATTCCACATATAAATATTTTCAAATAATGCCCACCAGCTCGGCGCCCTGCTGCAAAAACAATGGCAACACAAAACTGGCAACTGTCGGAGTCAGTTGAGTACTTGTGGCACAAAGTACGTTTCGCAGCCATCCCTTCCAGTTGGAACTTCATTAAGTCGGCGCAGAGCACAGAGCAAACACGTAAAGTTGCAGTTGCAGCCGGAGCAATCGGGGGGTTTGAGGATTTCGAGGGGTTACGAGGGGTTTCCGAGGGATGAGGCTTAGGGTTGCTCGGCGAAAAGCGCAAGGTGGATGATGTAAGAGTATTAAGTAACAGCCAGTTCCCCGTTCGAGCCACCCCTTAAAACAAAGGAAAAAATTGCATTAAGTGCAGCCGGGTAACAGAGCAGGCAGAATAAAGTAAAAAACTGCACAAAAAATGAATGCACAGGGGTGCCCACCATCGTCATCATGATCGTTCCCATCGTCATTACCATCGAAATCATTCGCACAATTGACAGCATAAAATTTCACACCAGAACACGTGGCAACGTGGCAATGTGGCAATCGAGAGGGAAAATCGGGCAGTTGCAGGACCATAATTACACGAAGGATTACCCGCAACACAGCACGTGCCCGCAATCAAAGTACAATGCTATATGCTATCACTTTCCTCGCTGACTGACTGACTATCTGGCAAATCTTTGTGCCAATTCATTTTTGTGTCCAAATACTTTATGGCCTAATCTAATCGGCTGCGCATTCCGCAGATGCCATATGTATTTGGCTTCAATATGAGTACGACGAACCACGGGGCACAATTATGCGGCTATAAGTGAGCTGGAAGCAACAAGTGTTAATGTGTCCATAGACTATACATAGTAGATGCCAACACGTGCCCCGTTCTCGAGAGTCGGAGATTCGAGGCCCAAACTAGTTTGCATTCGATTGCAATCGAATGGGAAATTAAGAGACCCACTGCTTAGCATTTTATCGTTCGATGCGATCGCGGCGAAGCACTTGGAGTTTAATTTTAATTTTAGTTTCCAGATTTATAAGTATGTACATATGTACATATTCATATACAGTCGGTGGCCGAAAGCCAGTACAATCGAGTGGACAAACTAATTAAAGGCCTGAAAATGTCGCCGGCGATTAGATTGCACATGTCGAATGTGGTCGCTGTGACGTCGATGGTATTACGAAAGGAGGTTCCACTGTTTCGACTTCGAGACTTGTGAATGAAAGCTCCTCGTTGGGGTGGTCCAAGCAAAAAAAAAACAAAACAAAAAACGGAAAATAAATAGAAAAGAAATAGAAAAGTGTGAGCACGTAGCGAAAGGAAAACTCTCAATCGAAAACTATTGCTGTTCAGTATGCAGAGCACACTATTCGGAGGTGCAGGGCTCCTCGACATTGCGTAAGCCAGACCAAGGAAACTGGGCACTCACCAGTTCACCAGAGACCCTTTGGGCTCCGTTCTGGGCTCCTGTCTGCATACCAAATAAGGTAATTATGAGTCGCAGAAGCGGACAAAAGTGAAGCACAGACAGAGGCGACTGGCCATAGAAGCGATATCGAGTTACATACATGGGAACCGCCGATGCACGCGGAGAAATACATGGTTAATAGCGGAGATATATTTCTCATGGAAATTACACATGGATTGCACACTATTTATTCACTTGCAATACAGCTTTACTCTCCAAAAGCGGAGTGAAAGGTATCTTAGTAGATAACTACTAATGGTAAACTGATGAGCAATCTAGATCTAAATCTCTTCTGATTTCACAATTTATCTATAACTTTTGTCATTATTGCATAGTCAGTTTGATAATCTTGAAAAAGAGTTTGCTGGGTTTTTCTCTCTGCAAGCCGCGGTTCATGCGTTCGGTCCTTTTGTCTGGTCTTAGAGAACTTCTGAACTTTGGAAGTTTTGGTTTTGGTTTTGGTATTGGTTTCGGTTTCAATTTCAGTTTTGGTTTTTTATGTTCTGCGGTTGCCAGGCCTCGAAAAAGGCTTTTCTTTTTTGTCTAACTACCTAACACAAGTTGACTGAAATTTCGTAAGCTACTCCTATTGATCTGCCAGCCGTCGTAGAAAAGCCCTGCAATAATTTACTTAGAAAGCCGCCTAAGCATAAATTGCAAGAGCTTCAGGTCAACTTAATTGCCAAGCAAGCAGCATCGCAAAAAGAAATAATAAAAGCGTTTGAAAAATGTTGTTCCTTCGACGGGCATTGTGAAATTTCATTGAGAATGTGTTGGCCCGTGTGTGTTTGCACGTTTCAAATGAACCTTATTGTCTGCTGTGAAATTGAAAAATGATAAAAATCGCACGCCACCAGGCATTTGATTTGGCTGAGTTCTCGTTGGCTTTATTTTCATTTTCGGGACTGCCCACTGAGAGGGTTAGGGATTCGGATTCTGATTCGGATTTGGATTTTGGTTTGGCACTAAGGGCCCTTGCCAAGTCGCCTCCTCCTGGGGCAGTTTTAACTTTTGACTCTCGTTCGTTGGTTCGTTCGTTGCATATTGATTTCTCGAGCTGGATTCTTTGCGTTTTCACTTTTCAAGCGCAGCGCAGAACGCAGAGACCTTCGTCTTAAGAAACCACCCTTCTGGGTCTTGAGTTCTTTTCTTGTTCGGTGTTTTTTTTAACTTTTGCTGTTTTTGTAGTTCAGTTCAGTTCAGTGCTAAGCTGAAATCAATGACCTTTTGGGCCCGGGGATTAGTTGGTCGGGAAACGAAATATGCAGTGCGGAAAGTACAACAAAATATGGCAAGACTTGTTCGGCCGAATCGATAAAATACGAGTAAAACAAAAAACAAGGGGTAAAAAATAAAGCACATTTTCCTCTGGCGCTTTCCGAGTGGCCACTTGTGGTCACTTGTGTGGGGTGACATTGAGCCGGAGGCACTGGAAGGGCTCTCCATGGAAATCCGATGGATACGTGCCGCATTTTTTGTTTAAATACATTTTTAGAGATCTCACGATCGGCCGTAAAATGACTTAATTGTTGTTTAAGACGGAAGTTCGTCTCGGAAAGCAAGTAAAAAACAAAAAACAAAGAAAAAACAAAACGAATAAAGTTGAAAACAAATCAATAAAAGCAATAATAATCATTAATAATAATCTGTAAGATTTATGCAAATGTCTTTCCTTTGAATCACACTCATCTCTTATTTATAGTGGCTAGCGTAATTTTATTGTGAATACTATTGAACTCTGATACTCATTTCGTTTATATTTCGCTTACTTGCAGGTTCCACAAGTTCATGCCCAATGTCAGGACTATTTTCATACTGATGGTAAGTTTTTGTCCCACTGTGACTACAGTGATTTCAATTTTTACGACCTACGTTACTGTATATCTTAGCAAATTAATGGGTTATGAATAAGTTTCGCAGGGGATTTCTGCGACATAGCATATCTTAATATTTTCCTAGAATAGTTTGGGCAAAGCCTTGATCCAGTTTTGCTTATTGGATGGCCAAAAACCAAAAACCATCTGGAAATCTTCAATCCTCAATCTCAATCGAAAGCTGCCTTGCTTTCAACACAACACACTCTGAATAATTATCTTGAGAAATGTCAAAATATTTTTATTCGTTCGAGAGATTGAGTGTGTGTAATCGAAATCGGAGTGGGGGCGAAGCAATTCGGAGTTCGGAGTTTTGATATGGGAAGCGTGTGTACATTGGAGTGGCTCTCGGTTTTGTGGGGTCTCTCCACTTGAGGCGGCCCATAAAAAATAATAATTATTATTATTATGATTATGATTATGGTTGTTACACATACACGCCATTCACGGGGCAACGTCATTGAACTATGGAAAAGGTCGCACGGAATTCTCAATTTTTTCTCTTTTAATTTTCTGTTTTTTTTTTTTTTATGAGAAGTGCAAACAGAAGGCCTCGCTCTCCTTCCATCCATCTAACCGAAAAACTGACACTCTGTCAACTAGATGATGGAAAATACATTTGAGGCATGTCAACCACTTGCACAACACGATACGAGTGCTTAAGTCCCGATAAATCGATCGGCACGCGTCGATCTCAGTGCTTAGGTCAATTTGTTTTGGATTGTGTCCACAGCCCCATCGCTTACCCAGCCGAAAGTCCTCCTAAGCCCTCCGCTGAAGTCCAGCGTTATTTTTGGCCATTTCCCCATAATAATAATAATGGCTAATAATGGCTCCTGGTCGCTTTTGGTGCCGTGCGGTGAACGGTGGACGGTGAACAGACCTTAAAGACGATATGTTCGATGATGTATGGCGATGGTCCGATCTAAGCCCCGATAAATACTCGATTTGCACTCGCCCCACTTTAAATGTCATATGTCTGGCCCATTCGCTTGTTTTGCTGATTTGCATATTTCTTTATCTTAGAATAGTTGTGATATCATACGGGCAGTGGGTCGCGATTCGGTGGTCCAAAGGTCGAAAACGTGCCGTTGATGGTGGGCATGAGACATACACGTGTCAGGTGGTGAAATATATAATTCTGGCAGCTTGCCTTCGGTCAGGTGATTTCCCAAGAACAAGAAGAAGTTTCCTCGAGCCACGCAAATGAGTCCGAATCACATGCAGATTCCACAATCATTCCTGCAAATTCCAAGCAATTAAATTCCGTAATAGGACATTTGCTTCCTATTTAAATGCATGGGAACGAACTAGCCGTATCTGCAGAATGTCAAAGCTTAGAACAACATATCCCATTGAGAAACCAATTACCTGGACTACCATAACACCACCGTAATGGCCAGTTGGCAGTTGGCCTGCGGGCCCAACTTTGACCATGACCATAAAAATTTTGTGTCGCATGTGCGGGGCGGCGGTGTAGTAAAAAGCTCATCGTATTAATGGAAATTTATGGGGCAAAAAGGGTTACTCGGGGCGGGATTACGGGATTAGTGGCCAGATGTGGCTGTAATGCAGATGAATCGTCCATTAATCGAGGCTCTCTCCTCTTTCCTCCTCCTTTTTGCAGACTTTTGTGGTTGCTCTTGCGATGCCAGCATGCGCCGCGAAAAATGTTTTAACATTGAGCAAACGCAGCGATCTTGCGCTGCACATCAATTCGCACGGCAAAGTGACCGCCGAGAACATATTGCGGACATATCGTAAGTATTACTAAAATATATATATAGATACCACTAAAATATTCCGAACTGAATGCGAACTGGGACGGCTCTTACTCACGCGTCTCGCGTTCATCAATTACCATTGGCATTTAAATTAAATTGGCATTTACACAAGTACTTCTACAGATGCGTGCGTTTGCAGATAAAGTCCGGCCCCCCTAAAGCGAACCAATACTTAATGTAAAGTAAAATACAACTTTTTATAGGCATATAATTAGAGCTTTTGTTTGACTTTGTGATTTCATTAACTTTTAACTTACACCATTCTGAGTAGTGCCATTTGAAAAAGTCCAAGCTAGCCAATTTGGCCTGTACCGTATATCTTGAACTCTGTCTGGGGCTGGATCTCCGTCTGTGGCTGTGCATATTGTGTGCTTAATTAAATTATTGGTAATTTAATATTTGATTGATGTTATGAACCGCGCCGAACGGCGCCCATTGCGGTTTCGCATTTGTTTTGTTTGTCCGGCCGCTCTTAATTTATTCGGAATTCATTTGCTGCGGTTTCCAAGCCTCTGGCTCTGGAGCTGGAGCTCTGAAGTTCAGGAGCATTCATTGTGGGTTGATGACTGAGCGAAAGTGACAAGATCAGGCGCCGCCTTGCGTCACTCGTAAGTCCAAGGGATTTCCAGCAATCCCAATCCCAGTCCGATGAAACGGAAATAAAATTGTCAGCACGGCATTTTATCTTATCGGGCAGCAGGCGCTACTGGGGCAATATGATCGATTTGCCGGGTCTTCGAAGGTCTTTCCTGAAGATCCGAGTCCAGAGCCTAACACAAGCCAATTCGATCGGTATTATCAGACCTAGCTCAATTTCAGGGTTAAAACCTTTCGCCCAGTGACTCAGCGCCGGTAATTGACTGGGGCGATCTATTGATTTCATCAAGTCTTCCACTGAAAAGGCACGTAGTTTCATTCTAATCAAAAGCCCCTTCATAACTTTATCAAAAACCTTTCAATTAATTGGGTTATCTGTAGGCGCTTCAAGTGGTTCCAGTTCCAGTTCCATTAAATATTTACACAATAGCCACCGCATGTTTGTTTGCCAATAATTAATTAAATTTCGGATTTTGTCCTATCTCCCTTTCCCTATAGAATACTTCACTATGGAAGCTGTCAACGATGTGTTCAATGTGTTGGATTTCAAAATCACCATCTATTCGGCGGATGTAGACTACTATCTGTGCTTCCATCACGGCAGACTGGTTGGAAAGGTGAGTTCTCGCCAACTGCTATATTATAGTTCATAAGATTATGGTTAATAATCGTTGGCAGAAGTTTAATAGGTTTCTACGATTATGATAAATAATAAATTACATTTTTCAACTTCCTCACTTAAAATGTTTTTAATTAGGAGATTAGCCAGCTTATCTGAATAACTTTTGGGATTTTGTTTCCATTTTTGAGCTCGGGAATACTAATTATTTGGCTACTAATTTCAAGTCCATACTAAGTCCTCTTTCCCTCTTGTTATTTTTTATTCCATAGAGAAACGCCACAAAGGACTGCCACTTTAAGGAGGGAATATTCATGGGCAATCAGAACTTCAGCAGCGCCTATAATCCAGCGCTGCGTGTGGGTTTCAAGGGAAATTTCAAGCCAATTGGCCTGAATGATTTTTCCAAGCCGAAAGTGATGAAGAAGGCCATACTGTTTTTCTTTCCTCTGAATGAGGAGAAATTCAATTTACATTTGGCAAAAGTGCTGAGCAGCAGCACCACCACCTCCACCACAACCACAACAACTACAACAACTACATCAACCACAACAACAACAACACCACCACCCAGTACCACAACAACAAGAACCACACCAACTAGCCCAGTGGCGGTCACAAAACGGACGCGTTCCAAGTCGCGTCGCCCAACAAGTATTAATAGCAATAGTAGCAACAGCAATAGCCCTGACAAAATCGACAGACACAACAGTAATAGCCTTAAGTCCTACAACCAAGCCAATAGCAACAACAACAACAACAACAATAATGAGCTGGATCGGCAGCAGGAGCGGGTGATCTTCCAGAGGAATCACAAGTTCCATCGCCGCCAGAAGCTGCAACAAAAGAAGCGGCAGCTGCAACTGCAGCAGCAGCAGCACCGCCATCGCCATCGGCACTACGGCACAGTGGGTGTGATGGCCAAACCGCAGCCCAAAAACCTGGAGGGGCCTCACCATCACAACAGCCACAATGCCACCATACTGGAGCGGCGCAGACGTCGCCGCCTGGAGCGGCAGCAGCACAAGTTGCAGCGCGAGTTGTGGGAGCGCGAGCAGCGCGAGGCGGGCGACAAGGAGCGGGAGCGCGAGCGGGTGGAGCACCTGCCCAAGGCCACCTCCTCGGCCTCGTCCTCCTCCTCCTCCTCGTCGACGGCCACCTCGACCGCCCTGACCGCCACGGCCGCCTCGCTGGCACCCAGCGCCTTCAATCTGGTGGCCATCATGGCGGCCAGTCGTCGCAAGCGAGACAGGCGAAAACGCTCGGCGGGAGCAACAGGTGCCGGAGCGGGCGCAACAGGTGCAGGCGCAACAAGGGGCGGGGGCAGCAGCAGCAGCAGTGCGCCCGATGCTGATATGCAACTGGTGGAGCTGCCCTCGCAGCGATTGCAGCAGCAGGATGAGCAGCACCCACAAAACGAATACTCAAAACCATATGTTAATAGTAACTTAAACTTAGATCTAGACCTAAACTTAAACGTAAACGTAAAGCAACTAATTGATAGTAATAGCGATAGCGTTAATCATGCAATACCTGCCTTGCCAAAAAACTACAACTACTTGTACAGTAACGAGCATTATAATTTGAATACTAAAAGTAGCACGACTGATTCTAGTAGTTTAGACGATAGCACTAAGTTCGATAGTCCAAATAGCCATAGCCATAGCCATAGCCCTAGCCATAGCCACAGCGCGTTCAATCAGAAGAATATTGACAATAATCTTAAGCAATTAACCGATCGAATTGAACTTGCCTCAGCCGAAAGCCAAGTTGAGACAACAGTGACCCCCGAAGGTGAGACAGAGACAGAGACAGTTACTACCGCAACTGTTGTGCAGAATCGCAATCATATTGATGCTAATAATATAATCGACGATGGCTACCCGAACGACGAGGAGCACGGAGAGCAGGTTCTAGAGAAACTTCTTCGTGGCCTCAGGTTGCAACAGCAACAGCAACAGCAACTGCAACAGCAGGAGCAGCAGCAGCAGCAACAACCTAATATTGAAAACCCTAACGAAAATATTAATGTTGTTAACAATAATCAGAATCATAATGATAATGGGCTGCTGACAAACAATAACCATAATAGTAATTACAATGAGCAATTTGCGAATGACGATGAAACGATACGAATTCAAAATAATAAATATGAAACACATATAGTACAATACAAACATGCGGTATTTATTTGGCAAATAGTGGGGGCAGCTGTGAAAATTCTGGCACTTTCAGCACATATATTACTCGATATTATATCGAGGATTAGATAAGTTTGGTAACAAAGTCTGTGAAAGTCGCTGAAGTAAGTATTTTGTTACCTTATTTTGTACAGATCTATGGAATATAACAAGGTTTCTTCTGACGACATGATGTACGTGTTTTTCCCATCATCTCTGGTCTGTGAAAATGTTTCCCCAAGACCATCTCGCAATCCGGAAACATCTATGGCCACATTTCTGTGGTCACCCAATTCGGCTATTCATACTGCGCATTCCGGCAAATCGTACAAAAATCGACTGGGGAATATCAAAACATAATTCGAAAATCGTGTAACAATTGATAAGAATCTACAACAATGTGACAATGTGTAAATCTCCTGACTGCCTGACCTCAATCTGCTCGGATAACGATAAATAATGTGGCGGGCCAAAGTCGCCGCAAAGTCGCCACAAAGTCGCGTGCAAAACGCGTGGGCGTTATTCGAATATTTCCATCACATCTTCTTTTGTGCTGCGATCTCCGGCGATCTGCAGCGATCGATGGAAATTGTTTGATAGATGTTCGGGCCATGTTGACACTGCATAAATCATAAATACAGATTTCATATTAATTTATGCAAAGTACCCGAGATGTATGGCGTGTCTGAAATTAATTAACCAGCGATTTCTGTGTCGCAGCGACACATGCAAATTCGGCTAGCTTTTCATGCCTCACATCGGATTTATCAGCAACCTGCGCCTGAGCTGTCCACCAATCTCCGCCAATCTCCGTCCAGTCCGACAGCTCTGGCCAAAACAAAGATCTCTCTTGGCCAACTGGCGCCGCGTGTCTGCGATCGCGCCCCTCAGCGAAAAGTTAAAAAATATACGAAAATAAATAAAAAATCGTAAATGCTCACAACGAAACGCGCCATGCCACGCCAACGCCTTAGACCGATATTCACATATACGGAGTCGGCAAATGCCGCTAATGAAATTTTATTATACTCTCGCAGCAATAATTTATAAATTTGTTTAACAAAAAATAAATTTGTTAAGCAATAAATTTAAATACGCAAAGCACTTGCCACTTTTCTATGGCGCCCTGTGATCTGTGATCTGTCTACGAGGCTATTGAGATGCTCTCACGGCTTGGGTTTCATCTGTGGCTGACGCTAGAATCTTCGGTTTTCAAGCTGGGGAATTCGGCATTGAGTATATGGGTTTCCAATCCAAGGCTAGTGGCTGGAGTCGAGAATCTTCCATGTATGACATAGCTTTAACTAAAGCTAACTCCTAAACAGATTTCAGTAAAATATCCTTGAGTTTGTAGCCAACCTTACAATATCTATACTTGTGCTGCTGCTGTTATTTATGTATTACAATTACCCTGTATTAGTTTATTGTTTATGGTTTGGTATTATCACGGAACTTTTTCCTGGATAATTATTCTCGCAACACGTTTTATCATACATGTTTTTAGAAACTTAAATAATTGACCAGACCCACCCATCCCATAAGCTCGAAGCTTTGTCCGGCATTTAAATGTTACACCTCCCAGGCTGGATGAGCAGGTTTTTTTGGTTGGAGGGGAAGGAAGTGGAAATATCAAAAACCCAAACAAATAAAACTCAAAATTTGCATTAGAATACGTCTCGGTTTGGCGTCAAAATAACTCAAAAGCAAATAGCTCACTGGTTTTGAGGTGAATTTATTGCCCAAGTCCAAGTGCAAGAACAACATGAGCAAAGTCGGTTAGGAATGTCGGTGGATATTGTACATATGTGTGTATTTGTACACATTGTGTATATTTTATTACTTTCTTGTATACAAATTGTTGTTGGGGTATTTTCGGCTAGGCGCCTTCGAAATTTCATTCGAATTTTGTGGTTACATTTTTTCTCAGCCCAGCTGCCCAGCTTTTTGTTGTCGAATGTTTATTGGCCAAATTAGCGTGTCAGGTGAAATTTAAGCAGATTTTAGTTGAGCATCGCCGGCTGTTTATGGGAAAATGATTAGATCCGCTTACGGCCAGCTATCGCTGAGATGTTTTTATGCGTTTATTTTTATGACACTTATTCTAATGAAGAAACATTTTAAGCCATGGCTTAAGTGACGGAAATGCCGGCGCATCTGGCCAACTCCATACCCTTCTCCACTTTGGGAGACATTCATATTCATGTTGATTTTTAAACCATTTTTCAAGTGCAGCTTACGCGGGGATTTAGCCAACTTTGACGACGGGCGGCAATTAAGTGGGATTAGTTGGCATCTTAATTTAATTGTTGCAAATTAAATTAATTTGCATAAAGGAAAAGTTGCACCTGATGCAGTTAGTTCATTGATATAAGTGAACATAATTTGCTATGACCTACAAAATCATGTGTACTATCTAGATTCTATGGAAAACTAGAACTATTATGTCTATAATAAATATTTTGAAAATTGTTGTCTAAGCCCTTATACAGAAATCAGTCTTTAGGGACCTCGGACAAAGAAGATTTTTGCCAAAAAAGCTAAACGCTGACATCGTAAAATCAGTTTCGATTTATAGCCATTATAATGATAATGGCAAGGCACTAAAGTCGGAAATAACTCGTTAATGATAAACCAAAAATATATGCGACGCTTATTAACAATTTGGCGCCATTTAAATCTTAACACGGTTTTTTATAATGCAATAACTAAATTCGAAAAAATCTGTCATCTGTCTTCTATATATCGACAACAATGTCGGCGATTTTAATGGCATCGTTAAAGCGAATATCGAAAGGGAACCATGACGGCATCGAAAAACGCTTTACGACTTCGCGCCTTAGAACCAGCTCGTTCTTTTTTCATTTGGCTTTATTCGAGAAACAGTTGATGAAATTTTTTGTGCATTCTATATACGATCCAATCCGATCCGTTGGGTGGGAATTCCGATAATTGCGAGAGAGGGACGAACAACCGGTTTCGGTTCGGGGGTGCGGGTTAAAATTAAAATCTGACGCGCACTCAATTAAGTTTATTGCATTGCAAATCATGTCCGTAGCCCATTTTTATTGCGGACTAAAGGTGTCAAGATGATTTGTCAATGTTTGGCCACGCCCTCCCACATCTCCGCCCCCAACTCCCCCTCACCTTCAGTACTTGACTGTCGTAAAAGCGCCGGTAAACAGTTAGGCCAGACACTTGGCCATCTGTTGCTGTGCCACTTGCACTGACGGAATGCTAACTGTTGCTCCCACTCCCACTGCCACCTCGACATTAACTTTAACTTCGACGTCGCCTTCAACTGGGATATAGAATCTGTGGAGGCACTGAAAGATATTTTAGGTTTAGGAACAATGTTTACGTGCACCAAAATTGAAATAATAAGTTTTTAGGAACGAATAAACATCATTTGACGAAAGAAATATTGTCAGAAAAGTTATAAACGTTTTGATTACAATGAATGTATCTTTATTACATTAACACATTTTACAGGAAATATATATGTGATTAAAATTTTGATAAAGTTAAGACAATAAAGTATTTAAAAATGTATATTTGGTATTATCTACTGATATTAGATTTAATTTGATATTAGATATGATTTGATTTTAGTTATACTTATTAATGAAGCTAATTTACTAATATTTCTTTTCAAGCATTTTGATCGTATACGATTTTATACTATTCCTATAGATATTTGACGACAGATCGCGGGTGTTTCAAGTACCATTCGCCAAATGCGAGTCTAACAGCTTCGCTTGGTAATTAACCGCACACTGACCTTCCCCATTGCAATTGGTAGTTGGCAGTTGGCAGTTGGCAGTCGGCAGAACTTGGCTTTTGGCACCTTTTGCGAAGCCAGTTTTCGCCGGCAGTCCACTTAGTGAGTGCCTTGTGCACACAATCATAACTGTGTGGCTCGTCAGTGGCTCATTGTGTTCGAAGATAGGTTTTCAGCTTTTTCACATTCTATTTCTGTTTTCTATTACTTTTCTTTTTGTTCTTTCGTTCAGGTATTTAACGCCACGTTAAAGTAGGTTAAAGTCTTTAAATATTTTAATGGCCCAGTTTTTCTCAATTTCAAATGGGTTCTACTTGAACAGATCAAGTCAAGTGGGACTTATGTAAATGGAAATGCGACACTGTTCCCAATGAAAGTGTATAAGTGGAGAAGTAATTTCACCTGGTTACGCCCAAATTCAATTAAGAAATTAATTTAATAATTACAATTTTCAGCTTTTATTTATATTGGGAACTATCTTGCCATACATCATATTTCAATAATCCCCTACCTATCATATTTTATGTCGATGGTTGCAAAAAATGAACTCCTTGCCTTGGCAATTTGCCTGTACTTAGCCAAAATATTTCAAATATTTGCCAGCACCTGGAAAAAGAGTCTGCAGTTGCTGAGACTGCAAAACTAAGCGGCATGTTTACGTGGCAGCCACGTCACAGACATAAAATATTCACACAATATCATGTACTCGTAGTCTTGCTGTTTTGAGTCGGGCTTTTGCAGCCAAGGCAAGGTGGAAGCCAAATTGAAACGGAGGCTAGCCAGCTAGATAGTTAGCCCGCCTGTCAATCCCTCATGGACTAAAGACTTAACTAGTTGACAAATAGCCCAGGTGGCAGCGAAAAAATCTACATAAATTCTCACCTATTGCGGCAAACCCAAACCCAAATCGAAGGCGATGGGAATAGCAGGGGCAGCGATACTTGTATTTGATTTTATTTTTAATTTTTGAAAGTGCCAACTACTTGACATTTGCTTTCCAACTCCCAGACTTTCAAATGTCCGAAACTTCCCAGCTCGGCCTGTGGTTTGTGGCATCTTTTGTTGGCCGAAAAGCTTGGGCTTTTAATGATTCTTCGCGGGGCCTCTTTCTTTTGTCGAACAGCACCTTTTTGTGTCCAACTTTTCATTTTCAATCAGGCCTGTCAAATTTGTCAAGCTCGACGAGTTTTCAAGTGGTAGGAAATGAGCGGGGAAAAGCCGTGGAGAAAAATTACAAAAATGCATTCGAAGATGCGCATTCCCTTCGCTCCTAATCAATGGCATCTAATTAAATGGCGTTGATTGTTGTTGCCACTTTGACAAATTGTTGTTGTTTATTTGTCGGCCTTTTGGTTTTAATGTGTTTTTGATTGGGTCGAGTCGGCTTAGAGGTTTCGGTGTGTTTCCTTGGGTGTGAGGCATTTTGATTTATTCGCCCCCTAATCAGATAAAGTAAAAAGCTTTCAGTTTGAGTTATATGCTGCCTGGTTGTTAACCGTTACGGAGTGTTGGTACCCATTTTGTTTGTTAAGAGGGTTACGAGCCATATTTTGTTTGGCTTGCCAAAAAGGAAATCCAGTTTAATCTCTGCGTAGGCTTCAAAAACAAAGATCCTCACAATATTGTTGAGTAAAGACGATAATCTCGGATTGGTTGTGAAAAATATAGAGTAGAAAGTAGATTGTGGATTATACTTTATGTGATTTATGTTAGATTTGTTGAGTTTTTGCTAAAAGATTAATGTCTTTCATATGCAGTTTTATGTAAATGCGGAAGCTACCTTGGATATATTTTTATAAATGTAATGTATTTCTATAAAGAGTATTGGGCTGAAATGCACCAACTAAAGCGAACTATTTTCAAAATGACAGCTCTTTAGAAGAATGTACCCACTTCTACATACCAGTTTATCCGAACTGAGCAGTTTTTAATAAGTTCTGAAATAATTAGTGGTATAATTGAGCCGTTTTGAATATGAATCGGTAATTAAGTCGGCAAATATACCATAAAACCTCGTCTTTCCCGATCAGCCAGTGAACTGAAAGCATCTCGAATGCGATGTTCTCAGACCCCTACCTTCTTCCCCCAGAACAACTGAGGTGTCAATATTCCGTTCTATTGACGCCCTCGAACAATAACCCGACACAAACTTCAAAAACTTGTCCGCGGCACTCGACTGAGTGTCACAGAGGTGAGGTTTCAGATCCAATCGATTGAGGTTTTGTTGTTCGCCGCCCCGCCTGAGAACTTGATTGGGTCGATCAATTTGATGATCGTGATCATGATGCCGATGCCGATGGTGATGCCGATGCTGATGACTTCATGGCAGTCAATCAGGGGACCGGCGCATTTGAATGAGCAAAGAATATTTTTAAATAATTTCTCGCGCCAATATTATTAAAAATTTTACGACTTTTCCAATAAAAACAAGCGCATGTGACTCAACGGGACAGGGACTTCGAAGGGAGGAGCCGATGTGGGAAAGTGTCAAAATGTTTTGTCGCCTCCTGTCAGCCTGTCGACCAGTTGGCCAGTCAGTTGGCCAGTTGAGCAGCCCTCTCGGAATTCGCCGGCTGTTTTCCCCCACATAAAGTATCTGAATTATGTAGCCGTAAATTATGGTTGGGAAATGCACGAAATTAGCATAAACCTTGACTCACCCACGACCAACTGCTGAGCGGACTTTGTTTTCCCGCGATCCAGTTAGAAAGTAGTAAAAGTTCGTTAGCCAGAACTCTGGTCAGTCGCTACAAAGTTGAAAATGTTAATTTTCCAAATGCATTTCTGTTGTTGTCATGGGCAGTGCATGTATGACATGATTTTGATGATTTGTAAGCTGTGATTCAGCGATCGGTGATCAGCGATCTAATGAGACCTAATGAGCTTTCTGAAAGGTAAGACGGATGTTGAAGAGGCATAGGATTGTAAATGTTAACCCAATTAGCTTTATTGTAATATATCGGCTGAGTAATTTCTTCTTTTGAAGGTGATCCATTTTAGGAGAACATATTTTCAGCATATACATAGAATTGCACAATTGGTCACATGCCACCCAGGATTTAACCGATCCCAATCCCTTATCAGCGTGGCCAATTACAAGCAAAGAAGTAAAGTGCCAGATAAAACACTTCTGCCCTCGGATAGCACACACCTATCGGTGCTCAGTAGTTAGTCCAGGGAACTGTTGCGAAAAATCGAGAAAAATAGCCGAACAAAGGGAGCGACAGGGGACGAGGTGGGCTAGGAGGCGATAAGAGGAACAAGCCAGGTAGATTCCGGATTTCAGCCTGGCCCAAATGTCCAACGAATTGACAATTTATGTGACAGGCCGTGCATAATTGAGGCCTTTGGCAATTGGCAACTGCAGTTGGCCAGGTACGCCCGCCGGCCGGGTAATAGGTATGTAATTTTCCTGGTAAAACTTAATTTCATTGATGTCCTTGCACAGGATCGTCGTGTGCCTTCTACCGATGCGTCGTCGGTCGAATATCAAAGACTCGATGAATCGAGTCCCATACAATTGGAGTGATTTATATGACCATTGATAGACTGATTTTTATAGACTACAGCCAATTAACAGCTGCCTCCGACTTCCGTTTTGGCGGAACGGCTGACGGACTCAATCTATTGCCTCTAATTGTGGATAATTGTGGCTAGCGCCAAGGTCGGCTGATTGATTTGTCCGGGCCATAAACTTCTTGAAAGAGGGATGTGCCAGCAATAAGACATAGTCCCGGAAAACGGAACAGACCTCTCCACGTGAACCCATCTCGAGTGTTATTGCCGCCGGGCACTAAACCGACTTAGTGGCAATTCGCTATTGTTAAGCTCTCAGTTCAGCGATAAGACATCATTTAGCCAAGTTACCAGTTCCAACCGGTTGTCCACTTATCTACAAAGTAGACTTCCCGCTCCAGTTACACCCGCTGCCACATAAACTAGGGTATATATAGTAATTTAAACGGACGCGCCTCTGATCTACGGTGCTTCCTGACTCACCTCAAGTGATAACTCTAATTTGGCTTGCGAATTCCTGGAAATTAAATTGCTGTGGTCAGGGCTAACTGGAATTTGTGATTAGAAACCCATTTAGCACGCAATTGCGGAAGCCCTCCAGTGGAACTTAGAATTGGAACTTGCACCTTTTTGAGTACATGTATGTATAAATAGCATTGTGTAAGGGGATTCCCCGCTATACGATAATACCATGATTTTCGGTTGATCACGTGTATGATTGATATTCGCACTAAGAGTTGCTTTTTAAATCATTTTAAATTGTTTTAAAAGGCGTGCCTCAGGAGACCTTTGGCTTTAGTAAAGATACCCCAGTTATGTTTGTCTTGATAGCCATTTCTCTGGTCACATATTTTTGGCACCTGACTCAAGAAAGCACAAAGTGCCGAGTAAGGTTGACAAACGCATTTGCACATATGTATAATATATGTATGGATATGGATATGCGATAACTTGGCCTTGACCTAACACCACAAATTCGAATCTAGAGCCCAGGGTGTTGATTACGGCAACAGGAGAGCCTTGCGGTACAGACCTATCGCACCATAAACAAAAAACAGCTAATGGCGAAGGTATTTTTACCATTACCATTCACCAACGATAAACCAGAACCAAAAAGAAAAGCTGGCCAAGGGGAGGCCTGTGGGCCAATAAACTGGCCAAGTGCCGTTTGCGTAACAGGCCCCCCCTTAATATCAATAAAGTCGCATTTCCAATCGATAAGTGATAGTCAGACGAAGGTATTTATTTTGGCCAAATTGCGACTTAATGACCGCCCAAGAGGTTGTAGAAAGTGATGTCATCCGCGTCCGCTGATACGAGTAGCACCAATTAGCCACTTTAATTTCAGCTGGCGCCCACAATGGAAAAATTACCAGATCCTTCTCCGAATCTTGTTGCCAATGGGTAAATGGAACTCGAAGTGGAGTAATTACTACTTTCCTCTTGAACAAATCGGTTGGCCAAGTTCTTTTGTGCTGACGGAATCGAAGCTAATTTGGTCTTGACCATCTACGTATAATGAAAGTACATGACGCCATTCAGAGATTAACTTTGAGAGATCCATAAACCAAGGGATTTTCGATTCTCGACTGCGAATATATGATATGATATGCCAGAAATGTCGCGTGACTTGTTCCAGTATCATTCCATCGAAACGTGACTGCACAACAATAAACTCAATTAGTGGAATAAAGACTGCAATAAAATCGGGCCAAGACACCAATAAAATGTCTTTAACAAAATTGTGAATAAAAACAAGGCAATGGTGAATACATGAAGAGAGGTCTTTATAAAAATATTTGTCGTGGAAGACATTGCTGGAAAAATGGTAATATAGTTTTATTGTTTTTAATAGTTTTCCGCACACAGAAGAACATTTTTTTGTACTTGTGTAAGTACAATTTCGAATCGCGCCATAAATACTTTTTTGGAATTGCACGGGGAACAAATCGAGGCGAACTTTTATCTTACTTAGGGTTTATTTTGTTTTGGAGAACTCCTAAGACCCGGCTGTAAGACCCACTTGACAACCTCGAGTCCGCCGGCATGCCTTGAGATCGTGCTGGCTTTTCCTCTCTTAGTCGATATTGTGTATACGAAAGGTATAGTATTATTATATCTGGCCTGCACTTCGATATGTAAACCTGCGGCGAGGTTTACAGGTTGTTTGCGCGACGCAAAATGAGGGCTTAAATGGGACCTCGGACAGCGGACCTCCAGCGATTGTTGGCCATTAATGCGCCTGGTAAATGCCACAAACGGGCCGCTCCTGGCCAATTGCACCATACCATATGCCTCCGATTGCCGGGGCTTTGTAGTAGGTCACGGTTCCCCAGGGGCTCCCAACTTCTGGTTATCGCCGCCGATAATTGCTTGTGCCAAGTGCGAAATACATATAGATGGCAATATGGATCGGTGCGGTGCGGGTGTAGTTACTATAGTTAGTTGGTTCTTCTCGCGGCGATAACCGCCAAGCAAAGTGTAAACATCCGCACTCGACGCGTGATCAGTGATCACAGATCATTCGTACCGGCTGGTGGGTAATTTCCCTCCAATATTCCACGTAATCTCACCCGATACAATGCGAAACCCCATCTCCGATAAGCTGCGGCCCAAAAACAAGTCACCAAGTGGTCAAATGGGTTGGCGGTAAAAGGAAATTCCAAAAGGGTTGCAGGCCTTTTGACTGATTAGCGTTGGCTGTGGAAATCGTCCCGCATATTTGTAATATGATTTCATTTCGCGACTTTCCTTTTCTGAGAATGTCCTTATCGGATGATTCTAATCGAGGAATGCCTGATATCACCAGGAAATAAATTCGATTTATTGGGAATGCTAGATGCGTAAGACATTGCTAAAAGTGCGGAGTCCATATAATTATTATTAAATTATACATATTGTTATAATTATTATTTCAAGATTAATCATGTTAAAAAGTAATAATTTCCATTATGAACCATATCAATTTAAATTGTAAAACGAATGCACACAATTTCGTACCAATTACCAATTTCCGTTGCGTCTATATTTAAACTGATAATACTCGAGTATCTGTCATTATCTTCCCATAAATTTATGGCCTATGACAGTGCCAAATTCCTTCCTTAAAGTGTAAATGTTATTATTAATTTTTCGAATTAATCTTTATGATATTTTCTGTTCCAATTTCGTTGCCAAAGGGAAGTAACTAATTGGCAGTGCCTCCTTTTAAAGTGTGATTCAAACTTAATCGCTTTTGGAATTGCCAATTTCCTTCCGCTTCTCATGTAGAAAATGGTTGGCATGTACGCATTTTGCTTCCGCTCCACTTCCTTTGATTTTCAGGGAATGTCGAGCCCCTAATGAGGCAGAAATCTGCAGCAAAATGTCACAAAGGGGAAGAAAGCGAAAAACGCCGAGTCATGGGACGAATGCTGTCCCAGAATTTCGCCGGCGGCCAAAAAAGGTGAAAGGTGATGGAGGGGTGACTCGGTGGCAGACGTCGACAGGACATTTGCGGCCTTTCTCTCGACCATTCTGTTGCGTCATGTTAAATAAAAGCCCGCCGACGGAGAACAGGACATTGGACATGGACTTGGCTTCCGGTTAACAGCAACAAAGGATCGCCCTGCAGCAGTTGCGGTTTTTCAATTGAAATCAGCCAGGACGGGGCTCAGCTCAGCACAGGACAGAACAGGAACTCAACCCTGACCGCAACGTGCTTGGAAATGAATACACGGCCAAAGAAAATAAACCCAAACGCGGGGAGTTGCCCCGAGGCCAGTTGCAATCCTCAGAACGCGGCTATATGGCTGTACATGCGACCATGCCACATTCCGGCTGGGAGGAAGTATCGCGGCCTTCCTGTCCACCCGAGTGACACCAATATTTAGAAGAAGTCAACGACTAACTGGCCCCTGAGTGCATGACAGTGAGACCTTTAAATAGGGGAAATATATTTTCTATAATAATTATTATACCTTTAACCTCTTTATGAAAGATCACAGGAATATATTTATATCTAATATATATTCATTTATTTAATGCTTTATGAAGTCATATGATATGCTTCGAAATATACTCGAAATATATTAATAACTTTGCTTAAATTTGTTGTTTACACATCGTAAATCTGAATTCGGTTTACAATTTTCAGTATAGAAGTTATTAGATCATTTGGGGCAGATGGGCATTCGGCTTATGGAAGTGGCCCTGTATTTATCACGATCGCTGTTCGCATTCCATTGCGAGCGAGGAACGCACACCCAAGAGGGGCCAAAGTTTGGACTGTCCTAAATTAACATCTGTGTGCTAATTGACTGCCCAAATAGTTGACTCAATTCATTAGCCCTGGTCTCTGGGTACGACTTGGGGTTTTGGCGGGGAGGTGAAGGCGGAGGTAGAGTCGGTTCTGTCAAGGGCTCCCAAATGGCATGGATCTGAGTTTAATTGCCGCACCTGCATCGCGTGTCCATAAACAACAACAAAGGCCACAAAGGCAAATAAGTGTCTTTAGGCCCATTGTCAGTCAGATGTGTGTCAATGATATACATATGTCGTGTGCACTCAATTCATTTATGGCAAAGGGACAGCCTTGAGCACATCTATCCTTAAATGCAAATTGCTGCTGATTCTGATCGCTTGCAGAACATGCCATGCAATCGGACTACTTCAGGACTCATTAAATGCAGCAGAGGTTCTGGAGTATCACTAAAATTTAAATTTTTACAGAATTTAAAATACTTTCAGTTAGATACTGCACTTTACAAGGTAATTAAGTCCAAACTCAACTTCAATATTACAAGCACCACAAATATTTTTATAGGGAAGCGCACAGACTTGTCATTGCAATATCGATACTCAATCCCCACTTAACCTCCAGTCAATGACAATTATCAAGCGATCCCAGTGATAGTTCGCATCCTCAACCACCCTGATCCCATGACCCCTCGGCGTCCCCCACTCGCTTCCCACTTGCCCACTCCACAACTAATTTGAAACGTTTTTAAAATCTGCATAAATTAGTTGGGTAAATAATTTTGCAGTTGATGACGCGCCGCAACAATTTGAAATAAATTAAGTTCGGTTCGGGGAGCAGGGGGCGAGTGATCGGGGGGCTCATGGCACCGACCAAGTGACGCTAATGGCCACAACAAACAAACCAAACGATGCAACTTGATGGCCGCTGATGATAGTCGTAGTTGCAGGGCCAAACAGCAGCGGCAGCAACAAATTGATCAATTCATAAATAATGAAAACGTTTAGCCAAAGAAAGTGTTGACGTGGGGTGGCGGGGGCTGCTGGGGGGCTGCAGGGGCGATGTGTAAGCAGCGACGCGTTCACAACTCCACTAACGTCAATTTTAATCGTCTATGATAGGCGGGCCAAGTGCACTGGAAGAAAATGCGCACAAGCGGCAGGTACATACGTCGTATGCCATAATGTGAACTCTATTTTATATTGTGCAGGCAGTAGATAAGGAGTTGAATATTACACTTCCGCAGATACATTTAAAATATAGCTCTGCTCAATTGCAATAACAGATTTAGTTAGAAAGCTGAAGAGTAAAAGCGTTTGGAAATTCCTTTGAGGAGACTTGCCTTGAACCAAACGCATAATGGAATTCAGTTCCGCAAACCTGCTGAACCTTTTTCTGTCAGTGCACGTAGCGATTGGTTAACTGTAGCGCAGCATATCGCGATCGAGACCCCCCCGATGTAGATCGACACATGAAGTGAAGAGTTTTGCACTTGCGTTGGCGATTGTCACGATCGATGGCGACGCCGAAGACAACGTCCCTGCCGCCAGAAATAAATATTCAAATAAGAAATCAAGTTCCCCCAACCGCCGGCTCCTCAAAACCCAATACCAATAGCCCACAACGATGGCCACTTGCATCCGCAATCGGTTGCTGTGTTGCTGTTGCTGCAGTTGCTGCTGCTGCTGTTGCTGTTGCGTCCCTGATGTGACTGCTGCGACATTGTCGCCGCTGTCAGCGTTTGTCAAATGAATGCACCGCAGAAGCCAATGGACAGCGGCAACATGGGTGGGCACCGCAACTTGGACTTGCACTTGGACTTGGACTTGCACTTGGACTGGCACTGGCACTGGGACTCTTGGCGTTGACAGTTCCCGTTCCCGTTGCCGTTCCAGCGGCCGATCCCCTGGCCAACAGACTCCCCCTCTTCGATAACGAAAAGGCGACCGGATAAGGCGTTTTCTGCATTACTGTGTTCATTGGAATTTTTCTGATGCCGATGCGGTGCGATGCCTCAACGGCGTCGGCTGCTTCTGCTGCTGCTGCTGGTAGAAATTAGAAAAACGCCCATGAAATGGAATTCTTTTGCGGGCACACAGCATGTGGCATGTGGCATGTAGCCAGCGGGCCAACTGGCTTCCAATTTGAACATTTTAACCGATTTGGCGCCTAATTTGGTGCAAAATTTGATTTGCAAGGCGGCATCGTTCGGCTTTTTAGAAAGTAATTGTCGCGTGGGTGGTTCTTTCGCCACTGCAACCGAATGTGGCTTGAATAAATGGTCATTTGATTGCCAAACCAGTTTGAAGTCACTGCCAAAAAATGCAGATAAATACTGAGACTTTGCTTGGAATTTATAAAAGGTTTCTACTTTTTAAATACCTTTATTTCGCTAACTACACTAAATAATTTAGTACTTTCTGTGACAATGCCTTTTTGCGATCTCTAAGTCTATTGTATACTTATTACTTTTTAATAAAATTAATATTAGAATGTCAACTTTTCCGCTCACTGCAGAGCTTACACATCTGGCGGTCAGCAGATCTTTTGATATTTTAGCAAATAGTTTGGTCCGCATTTGATCATGTCGTGGCCTTCTTAAAGTGACTTCCTAAGTGGGTCATGGTTTGGAGTTTGTCGGGTTTGTGGAGTTTGTTGGCCGCACTAACGATCCTTTGGGCTGGTAAATCAAGTGCGTGCCTGCCATAAATCAAAGGCAGAGCACAGGATCTGCCCAAGGGCCCGTCCACGAAGGCATGTCCGACTACTAATAAGTAAAATGAAAAATGCGCCACGCCCCCGGGCCACTTAATTGTTGGCAAACAAAATGAATGCATAATTAGTTTGCTCCCCAAGATGGCCACGATGGCCACGATGGCATAAGGTTAGTTATTTATGTGGGCCAGACCCGTTCGCCCGACCCCTTATGCATATTATGAATATTTCTGGCCGGGGCTGCGAGTTAAATGCATTTTTAATAATTTCATTAGGGCCACGTCGAAGAATTGGTCGTCGGTCAACCGATACGATATGCCATAATTTTAATGATCGCTTTATAGAGACATTGGCCATCAGACCATCAGACCAATCTCACAGAAGAGAGAACCCTAGATACTTTCCCATCCGATAAGCACGTGGAAAATTTATACGTTCGTTTGGCATTGTCAGTGCCGTTTACCGTTGGATCTATCTCACTGGGTTTTCCTCTGCCTCTGCCCTCTGATAGCTTAATTGGAATTTATTCTATCATCGCTTTGATCAATGTCTGGTGGATTCTTCTCAGAGGTGACCGATAGAAATCTGGGTAACCAGAGCTTGGACGGCATAAATTTTGGCTTAATTTATGCAGTCACGGCCCAAGGTGAGCTTGTAAATGCCATTCTTAAGAGCCAGTTCTAATAAAATGAGAAATATCTCCTTTAAAATTTAGATTATTACTGGAGAGAGAGATAACGTCTTGCACTTTCAACTTATTAATAGGCGCAATTAGCACAGTCCAATAATCCTAATGACTTGGCAACCTCCTCGATCGCCTTCGTCCTGCGGCGGAACACGGAATGGGACCATCTCCCAGCGATTATGGACATATCATGCCATCTATATTAGGCTGGGGAGGGTGGGCAGCACCTTATCGCCGGCATCGCATCTCTTAGAGATCCTGCCTCTGCGATAAGCAAACTCTGGAAATCAATTTTGCTGCGTTGTTGTACTTAATTAAAAAAGAAGCGGCCCGAAGGTGGAGAGTGGAGTGGAGTTCAGGGGCAGGGAATTCCTTTGCATACAGTTTGTTACCTTCAGCGCGGTGGCTGAAAACTTAATTTGCCAGATGTCTGAGTGTGTGTTCCAGCCGATGAAGGAGTTCAATTAGCAGCCGAGGGCACCTGTTGGATCCTCCTAGCCCCTCCTCCTCCCCTGTTCTACATTTCTACCTGTGCGATGCCCGGAATTCCTTAACTAATTTCCCTCTATTTCTCTATTCGAATGGCCGCCGCCTCTGATAAATCAAAATTCCTCTCAACATTGTGTGCGGTCCAGCCAATCAATGAAATTTGTTTCTCTCCCTTTTGTTTCACTTTTTATTTGGTTTTTCCGCTTTTTGTTATCCCTCGCCAAGGACTTCTTGGTCGGCTATTAATCAAATCGTTCTATATATATTATTTATTTCGTGACTTGTTTGCTGGCCGCATATCAAAACACTTACCTAAATCATATTTTCAATTGTTGCCAATGGCGATGGGAAAAGCCGGGAAAATTATTGTTTTGGTTAAACTAATGAGTCAGCCAATACACATTTTTTCTGGGAAATTCCTTATTCAGGTGTATAGCTTAAGGTTGTGGGTAGCTTGAATACAAACGTATTTAATAGGTTGCCTTAATTGTTTGTGGTGCCAACGAAAATCAATATGTGATTTATTAGGGAACATTTTTGATTTGTAGTAGGAGCGACTTTAACTTTGAGCAACATTTTTACATTTTGACCATATTTTTACAACTCCTTCATCGACCTCACCTTCACCTCAGCCCAAAGAGCAACTGTAATGAGAGCCATTGAGCCAACTTTGAGATCCTTATTTCCAAGGTTGGCACTGGGAAATTGCCACTAAATCACAACTGTACATGCAAAGTGCCCCGTAAGTATGCAACTCTTGTTGGCTGCAGCCTGGAAAATTCCGGCTAAAATGTGCAGAAAATGCGGAAAAGGTGGCAGAGATTTATGGCCGGGCCCCATTAGCAAATAATTTCCCCATTCAGAGCCTAAGGCCAAGGCGAATTTAAATCAATTTTAAATAGCAGCCGAAATAGGGGGCGTAACGAAACGGCTTTTCCGCCTCCAAATGGCTGGCAATAATTTGGCATGAAATTTTTACTCGTAATTTATTGTCAACCGCAGTTTGCTGTATGCTCGTCCTTTTCGTCCAACTTTTACCTGAGAGGACACGCACACGCACAATGGCACACTTTCACATTTCACCTTTCCCCGAGTTTTCCAACATTTCCCTCCTCGGTCACCGCAATTTGCCGCCTTAATGCAGTTTCCTCCTCCATTGTCTCTGCCTCTAATTTGTGTGGCATTGTTGCAGCAAAACCAGCTGGTCCTATATGTTATGTGCCACGCATCCTTGGCACGGGTCCAAAGTAGCACGCTTTCCCAATTGATCCGCAAATTTGAGGGGCGTGGGCGGTGCTTTTAATTGCAAGGCAGCTGCACTTCTGCATTTTTCTCGTTAATTCCAGTGATTCAACGAAGGTGACTCACCCAAATCGATAGACCAATCTCGTCCAAGACCCGCATTTCCAGCTAAAATGATCAATGAACTATATTTACATATCTCGAACAACCAGGGAAGATGGAAAGCGAGAAGACGAGCGAACGGGGAAAATGTTCTTTATCTCCAGGCGCCGTTTGAAGTTCATTTTAGACGCATTACCTGGCAATCGACTGAGAAAATGTGCCCAGCTACAGAGAGAAAAACATGTTATAGATCTAAATGTAAAACAAAAACCATATATTTGGCTTGCACCTACTTTAATCTTTCATTTCAGGTTTACATGTGAAATGTCGTCCTTCAGTTCATTGATACATATGTTCATATCTGTTAAGATGTATTTTTCTCTCAGTGTGGTCATGGTTGTATTCAACCTTTTCGTATGCCACATCTTGCACTAACGGACGCCAAAAACATTTAGTCAACAACTGGCTCTGGTTTTGTTTTCGGACCCGGATCCCCAGCCTTATCGCTGGCACTGTGAACCACTTGAAGCCCATGGATAATCTAGATGGGGATGGGGAAAACTAGGGGAGATGCATCCACTAAATGTCTGGGCTACCATACTCCTGGCACGGGCTATATTTTCCCCATATTCAGGGTGATTCGATGGGCCATTTATACAATTGGTTATTTGAATTTGCATTTATAGTAGCGTTGTGCGTATGTTTTTACATTTAATGGACATAGAAGGTTAGTAAGTATTACTTAAAAGGATGATAGAGGATAGAGAATATATGGTATTTTAGAGAAATTTTAATATTAACTTAACGAAATCCCAATTAAAGCAAAGTGATATGCTAAGTGTTTCCAAATAGAGGAATACTTTATATTGGATGACCATCCAAATTGGTATATATATAGATTCAGCTTCCTAAAAATAACTTCCTAAGCATGTGGAGATGTACGATTGGTTCACTTGTTGAACTGGGAACACATACACACTAAGCCGGAGTATTTGCACACTGAAGCACGCCCTTGGGAGAAGTAGCTCCGAATGCTTATTGATTTCCTGGCCCATTCAACTAATTGGATCCTTAGCGCTGACACGTTTTGGCCATTGACAAGTGCGCGCTTCAATTTGGCACGAAAATAAATGACTGGCAATTAGACAATTGGCGACTGCAATGGCACTTTCAATTCGTCTGTCAATCGCACGTGACTTTTGCCCGGCAGCATATTTCATATTTATGGAGCTGTCATGGAGCATGTGGCTCAAACGGAATTGGGAATTCGAAAACGCAAAATCACAATCACGTGCTGCAGTTGCCCGTGTTTGGGTTTCGGTTTCATTTGTCACAAAAGGATATTCTCGTTTTTTGTGTATCGCTGTGTGGCATTGGCATTATAGTTCCAAGTGTCATAATTCATATGAAATTTATGTCAGCTTTGTTTGTTTGTTTGTTTCCCCCCTCTGTTTTCGTTTAGTGAAAAGGTGTCCTGGCTTATTGACTGCGCCAGGATTAAGTGACATTTGTGACTTTGACATGTGGACAGAAAATAGAGGTGAACAAATGGAGGTTTCAGGCACATCAAATAATGCTGGCAGTTTTGTTTTCTACATGCTTCCCATTGTAAAACTTTGCTCTTATCAAAACTTCTGTTCCAACTTTCACTATCTCTGAAATAACAATGAGGTGAATCGAAACCCGCAGGAAGTTCAAACTCCTTTTAAAACTTTGCTTTTATGCGAAAGGTGCCTGATAAATGACTTATCTACTTGTTTGCCATAAACTTCCGCAAATTGGCTTAGATCTATATTCGAAAGAAACTTAAACAGCAATCTAAAATCCCCTTACCAGCATTTGAGACAAGTCGATGAAAGGCGGATAAGTTACCACACAAAAGCCGAGTTTATCAAATCACACACATGACTGTCAAGTGCAGAAAGTTCGCCCAATTTAAGGGCAGCTTCAAATTGAATCGTATGGCAGACGATGAGTCAAATTTATTCACCCTTGTTAAATTTTCACACACAGCGATTTTCACTCCGCGGCCATTACCATTTTCACTTTAAGAAGGGAAAAGCTCCTAACTCGGAAAATGTCTTCACAGGCACTGGTGGTTGCGAATGAATTGCAATTTCGCTTTCTTTCGGTTGAGAGTGAGGAGCTCCTTCTTGACTTTTCCAGCTCCTCTGGGTGCGATAATTCAATGAAGTTTCAGCAACTTTTTGCACCACATGCACCTCATGATTTTCCCCAGTTGTTGCATGCTAAAATGTTTTCCCTTCACATTTGCAGACACTTTTGCTGCGTCTTTGGCTTTTTCTCCGTTTTTCCTCAGGCAAATGCGTCGCCATGAAATTTTAATCAACTTTCTGCTTCCGTTTTTTAGTATTTTGGTCTTTTTTGCATACAAAATAGCAGACATGTCTGCCCCGTCGCATTTCCGCTGTTCTGAGGCGCGAACTGGATGAGAAATTTGGGTGGTGTTGAGCTAAAGTAAGGTGCAAATACTCACATAGCTTTGTGGTTTTTGCGAAAAAGTTCACTGAACTTTTTATGGCATTTCAGTAGCTATATATGTTAGAATGGTATATTAATAGAACATTTTGTGGAGGTAGAAAATCATTTTCTTTGGCATTTTTATATTAATTGTCGTCTTTAGGGAATAAACCTCTTCAAGCTCAACTATTTCCATAAAAGCGGAAATACTTAGTTCCGTAATGCATTTGAAGGCATATTCTCAATTAAAATTTAATTGGAGTTCGAATTTATCCTATAAGTTCATTGATAGCAAATATTATTTCACCGAACCAGTGATTACAACCTAATGCTGTAACAGAATTAATCGATTCTATGTGATTGCCCAATGATATGCGCTAACAACTAATCGCATTGTTGTGCCTCGCTCGCCAAGACAATCGGAAAGTATCAGTTAATGTAACGTAATGCCGAACTAATCTATTGAGTAATTCCTACGGCTAGCAAAGTTGTGCTATAACCACTCAAAGCTGCTAAACTGAAACACTCCGCAAACACTCGTGCCCACTCGTTACATCCGGATCATATAATGCCATTACCAACTAAGCCATCGCAATTTCTGGCCCCCCATAACACCAGTCGTTTGCCAATCAATAGCGTATGCCATTCCAAGAAGTTGTGTATGATACCAACACAAGCCGGCCAGCCTAATCTTCGGACTAACGTCAAAAGAAGTATCCTTCCTCCTGAAATCATTCAATTAGGGTCCCGAATCCCGACAAAGGCTGATGTACAAACTTTTGGCAGCCGGTTGGCTGCGGGTACCAGTAATTGAGGGCGAATCCCGGACCCAAATCACGGACTCATAAATAATACAATGCCAAAGGGATACGCGACAAATTCGAGGCCTCCGCCGATGCCAACTGCCAGATAATTGCCGGCAATCAAAGCTTATTGAAACGTGACACAGAGCCCTCAGGCTCCTATGTATATAGTCCACTCCCACAACAGCTGCATCATCTGGCATGTGGGAGGTGGGGTGGACTCCTCATCCCCATCCTCATTCCCATCATCATCCCAATCCTTATCGCCTTATCCGTACACCCACCCAGCCAGAACGACCTCGATTCCTCCGACTGCCAGACAGCGAGTCGCCTACACAAAACCTTTTCACAATCGTGCAAACACAAAAAACCAAGTTGCCGAAATTCTCTGAATGAATGTGGCAGAACAGAAATAAGTTTGTCCTGGCCAAAAGTTATATTTTTAGTAGCCAGACTTTTGGTCGGGGGCTGGTCTGGTCAGAGGAATAAATCTGTCAAGTGAAGCCAAAGTTGGTCCATAATTATACTCTTTGGTGGAGGTATAGTATTTCTTATTGCAGCTTAAAATGATACTTATAATAATAATATTAGTAAGTTCATTTGAAAAGACATACTGAAAATGTGGAAACATTATTGGTATATTAAAAGGTTGTTGGTAAAATTCAATGCAAAGGCATTAAAGGTACACATATTTGAAATAGAGCAACCAATGCCTCCTTAACCTTCTGTTCCTTGGCAAGTTGAAAGCCTATTCAAGTTCAGCTGGCCCACGCAGAGTGGTAGGCCCAATTATGGATGGCTTGCGTTTAGGCCTTGACTAAAAATAGCCTGAAAAAGCATCGAGGGGCTCCTGGGGTAAAACTAATAAAACGATGCGAACAATATTGAATATTTTATGGTGGCACCGAAGGAGGTGGCGCCGCCTCAAGTTGACCTCAAACATTTCGGATACACAGTGCATAGATGGGCAAAGTGACGCCAGCTTTTGGCTCCGTCAGGACATTTGAATATTACATCGCGGCTATGACTATGACTATGACTATGAATATGGCTATATCTATGACGTCGTTGTGGGCTGTTGGCGTCAGTGGGATTGTTTGCTGGCTTGTTTGCTGGCAAGTGCATTGCGTAAGACAGTCTCCAAGTGGAATCGCTGACGCCACAGAAAAAACTATCGGTACCAGAACCCACCTACCAAAACGGCCTGACATTCGAATACGATGTGCGTCCTTGCGGTGGTTTCCTTGATGGACAGGGGCAGACCAACTGGCGCTGGTTGGACTGAAGCCAATTGGAGTGGTGTGGAGTGGATTGGCCCAGTTGGAGCCGCTCAGTGGGGCAATGGGTTGAAGCTGGGTGCAGAACTTTAGGATTATGGCCACACATAAATAGCACAAATTTAATTAAGATGTTTATGTGTTCAAAGAGGTTAGTTTCACAGTATTCTTTGCTGACTTCGATTTGAAGTGCTCTGTTAGATTATTAAAACTCAATCCTTGCAGTTTTCATAGCCTTTGTCTTAATAAAAATGAATTCGAATTGACGTAAGTGCGGTAATGAATAAAGAACAACCCGTTTATGTGCCGTTTGCATATTAAACTTTTGAGACGGTTTTCCGATTGTAACGCCTATTTAAATTCCTCAACTTTTCGGTTAATTGGTTTCAACTAGGCCAGCTCGCGGCTCATTTGGACCATAATTGAAGGCTGCCAGCGCGGGCCGGAAAACCCTTTTGATCCATGATCAGGGCCCCAAATTCAAAATTCCCATTCATTGCCCAATCCGAACTCGAAGTGCAGCCAACTACCAGTGCAATTAGAGTCTAATAAGACGCATAACACTAACGCCATGCGATGCATAAAGTACAAGTAGTAATAGCTCGAAAAGAAAAGAAAAGAGCCAGAGATTCCGCAGGGAAGTCCAGTGGAGTCGAGTTGGTTCGAGAACAACTACCACAAACTGGGCAGAGATAGCCATCTAGTTAGCCAACAAATTGCATAGACAGTAAAGTGGAAATCTAACACACCCCACCGCCTCACCCCCCAGAATCGGCCATGAAAATGGTGAGAAATTTTCACAAATTGCGCCAGGCGATTCATTTCGTATTGCTAGAGGATGGGGATGGGTTTCTGGTTGGGTCCGAGCATGAGGATGAGGTTGAGGATGAGGATGCGGATAAAGCCGGGCCTCGAATGGCCGGCTAATCCAGACGCAGGCGGCGGCCGCTTTGCTGGATATGATTAGGAATTTAAATGCTTTTGAATTATTAAATTAGTAAATATGCAACGCCCGGCGAGAGGCGAGATCCAAGTTGCAAGATCCAAGATCCGAGATCCCAGATCTCGAACCAGCTCGCGGTGGTTGGCGCAGGTGCAGCTGGACCCGAAGCTGGGGCCAAAGTCAGGCTTCTGACTCAGGCAGGCTCCAAAACCAGTTAAAAGTCCATTAAAACGCCAGGGAGAAAAAGAGTTTGCCTGCAGCCAGAGCTGGCACAGTGGTGTGTATTCAATTTGTAACTAAGTGTTGGTTTTATTCAACATTTTCGGTTCATTTTCTATTAAGTAATTAAGTTTGAATAGTAATTATGTACGTTAGTGTTTCTATTAAACGGCAGATAGGGGCTCTTAAACTTTTACAACATTACTATTTTAATTGAAGCATTTGTGCTTTTACATTTAATGAAATGTTGATTACTTTTATTACTATCTTTGATTACTACTCATAGCTACCCAACAGTAAAAATATAAGTGGTAGTTCGGAATGCTCTCTAGTTTCTGATATAATGTTATAACTATATATAAAGTTTTACTGGCAGAAAGATAGTATCCAATAGTTACAGTTACACATACAATGTCATAGCTTTTATATTTGTCTCGATTTTCAATCAACCGGTCCCACTGTGCGACGCTCGTGGTCTGCGGCTGGTGGCTCAGCTCAGCTCGTTTTGTTCTTGCCTGCTCTGCTCGCTGTTCGACTGTTGCTTTTGTTGTAATTACACGCCCGCCCAGTCGCCGCTGAAGTCGCCGCTACGCTGCGTGTAATCGAATCTATCAATCTATGAGATAAATCTTATTTTCTAATCTTGTTATCGTGCGCGCGCCGCGATCGACGGATCGCTCTGGACTCGGGCAACTTGCACTAGCACTGGGACTGGGTCTTGCCTCACTTTTAGGCCATTGCAGGGGGTTTTCTGTTCTTGTTACTTTGTCTGCATTTTTGTTTTTGCATTTTTTTTGGCTGGCCAGTAAATTTTGCACAGCATTTCCGCCCAGGCACAAAAGCCGAACCACAAATTGACCAAATGGACAGCACTTGTGGGGCTGGGGAACTTCACGCATTTGCATCTAGCTAACTGTTTTACTGGAATCCATGTGTATCAAACTAGACACTGGCTTTTCCCTATAACTCATTTTCTTAGCGTCCATTTTTCAAATTTCCAGTCGCCCTAAATAAGCAATCAAAAGTCAGTGGCTAACTACTTTAGAAGCCCTTAGGCGGTGCTCTCAACAATGCCAGCTTAAACTAACTGCAACTAAAAATAGTCCACTTATATTTATAACCACTGAAGGGAAGCGGCTAAGCCAGCAAGCAAAGCGAAAACAAAATATGAAAAGCAATTAACTTCGAGATTAATTTAAGCGCGCTTCAAACATTCAACGAAAATATTGAGCAACTAAACTAAACGGTAGGAATGGAAGCCGAACAAAACACACACGGGTTAAATGAGAAATAATGTGTACACTGGGAGAAACAGTGCAGGAACTGGTCCTAGATACAAGTTAATAATTTGTATCTATTTTAAAGCATGCCCTTTGAGGTTTCCTGTTATTTAATAAAGTGTCTATAAGTATGCTGTACAAATTACAATTATTAGGCACCTAAGGTCTGAAGTAGCATATAAATACTTCATCGGCCTTTATTTTCGCAGTGTAGCAAAGTCCAGGAGCAGGGGTTAGCCACAACTAGCGCCCTCGAAAGGCGAAATACTCTGTTTATCGCAAGGAAGCCGGCTCCTTCGGTGGCTGAGTCCGCTGTCCAGTTTGGGCCAACTCCCTTGGCCAGGTTCTTGATGCCAAAGTGGAAGTGCAGAGGAGTGGAGTGCACATGGGCACATTGATTGAAAAAGATGAAAAGTGCATGAAATGCTATGCACTATTGGCAGCTGGGACTCGACTCAACTCGACTTGGCTCGAATCGCCTCTCCTTCGCCGGACGGACAAACAGACTGGTGGACGGGGGACGGAGGAGGGGGACGAACCGAGTGGAGGGAGGTAGGCAATATTTAAACTAAAATGAACAAAAGATGCAAAGCGAAGCCGACACAATCTGTCGATGCTGATGACCAACAACGATGGCGATGATGAAGATCGTAATGAGCCGCGAGAGTCGGGGTCCAAGGAATGGGAATGGAAATGGGTCCACCGATCGGCCAGGTTTTTAGGAACGCGTCGTAGCGTGGCATGTTTACTTAACGAAACCAACCAACCAGCCAACCCATTCCATTCCATTCCCAGCTCCCAGTCCAGTTCCCATCTGCCATCTCCCATCTCCCAGCCCAAGACCCAGTCCCAGTCCCAGTCCCATGTAAAAAGCCACTTGAGCATTGGTCAGCCTCCGCAGTGGATGTGACGGAGCAACGGACAGACCAACGGACAGTCAAACGGACAGATGGACAGACGGACGGACAGATTCGACTGCTGAGGTCAAGTGTAGATTTTAATTTTTTGTTTCAATATGCACATTCCCCCAGCGATTGTTCGCGCTGCTGTTCTTGTCCGCTGATGAATTATGTGAGGAAGTCCCCACCGACCGCTTGATTCTTCGATGCTTCGATTCTGTTGTCTTTAGCTTGAGGGGGCGAAGCGATTGTGGAGCTTAAGTGGAGCTTAAGTTCGAGATTCACTTGATTCAAGGACAACAACAAAGGATATTTCTCAATGACTTATAAATATTTATTTTATACACTTTATGTGAGTCTGACAGCGTAGTTATAAATAGAGTAACATTTTAGTTACTAGGAAACTACTCTATGTGCTGCACAAAATATCAATAAACTTTTTTTCTAGACTTTTTCTAGAGTTTTTTTTCACGTCCTTTGCTTGGATGAGAAAAGCTTCGCCTTAAAGCCACTTTTAGAACCTTCGCGCGGTTTTAATATGCAAAAAAAAGAATGTTTAACCAAAAACCAAACAAATCCACCTCTAAGACATGCACTTAAATGTGAAAAACTCAGACAAAATGCGTCGGTCAAACTGTAACATAAATCAAATGTCGCCCATTTGCAAAGGGCTAGAGCGCCGTGTGCTGTCAGTTATTTTTGAGAGTTTTTGAGGAGTCAAGAGTCGAGGAGGAGGAGGAGGAGTCAAGGAGTCGTCGGGCTATAAAAATTGCTTCCTCATAAAAATTCCGCTAAAAATATTTCTGGGTTGGCAGAAAGAGGACCTAAAACCGACACCTTCCAACGGCTGCAAAATGTTGTTAAACAATGAAAATGCCCCGACTGCAGTGGAGCAAAGAGTTACGAGAGTTACGAGACTTACAAGAGGAGTGGGTCCAAAAAGGGGGCCCAGAACGCCGTAGAAGGCGGACTGGCAATGCCAATAAACTGTTGTTTATTTTCACTAGCGTCGGCGTCGCCGCAGCAGCGCATAAATATAAAAAAAGGGGAAAAAATACAAAATACATCCATCACGATGGCTCCAAGTCCAAGTGCAAGTCCCCAGTCATCGTCGTTGTCGTCGGCAATTTATCTTTGAAATCAGCGCCTGACTTCGCTTATATCTCTGTTTCCATCCTGTTTTTTTGTGGCATTTTTCCTTTGCTTGTAATTAGATACGCGCTAAAGCTACCCACACAGCCTAGAACAGGTGAGCAAAATCTACACGGCGGTGAAAATATCGAGTGGAAATCGAGAGGAAACCTCAAAAGATAGGTAGTACTCTTGTTGAAAAGAAATTGCGCCATGCCAAGTGTAAAGTGAAATGTGGCTCTTATTCTCAGTTAACAATCATATAAAATAAACATTGCATTTAATAGAGATCTATTGGTTTTAGGGATAAATTTTCCTCTCTGTAGGCAATCGCGTTTGTTCCGCTGTGGGCGTGGCCAGGAATTAAGCCATATGGAAAGCCCAGCGACTTGGAGTCGATTGTTGGCTCAGCTACATGGGCTGGAATGGGTTAGGACCCAGTCCCACTTTCCCGCTTTCGAGCAGACAAAGTCAATGTCCGAATCTGTGACTTTGCATGCGCAATCAGTGCAAACAGCCACCTCAAATCCCCAAACCCCCAAGTCGCCACCTGCTTCTCTTTTGGATCTCGGACCCTGCTGAAGTGCTAAAATGCAAATGCAAATAGTTGGCCTCACCAATGTGTCTGCATTTGCATCTCTTCATCTGCATCTGCAACTGCAACTGCATCTGGCATTCAAATCATTTGACTTGTGGTTCTCGACTGGCTCTTGCACTTGTTGTTATGACTTTGTTATGTGGTGTTACCTGGGTTAGGTGTGTTCGGCTCGGTTTGGTTTGGTTTGGTTCTGGCCGCGTCTTGTGTTTTGTGTGCTGCTCCCATTGTTCAGTAGGTCAGTCCTTGGGCTTTAATTTGCTACAAGTTGTTTTGCGAACTTGGGCTCTTCAAATGCTTTATAACTTTATTATTTATAATCGAATTTATAGGGCAAATATATTAAACATCGCAGGCGTACCTTCGGCCATCTTATATACGACTTGGCTTAACTATAAAATATACCTGTTCATATTAAGCACTCAGTTTTGATTTGCGATTCTTCGTAAACAACGTTTTCTTACTGATTAATTGGTTGCTCTAAACACTAAATAACTTAATCGCTAATATGCGTATAAGCCATTTTTGAAAGTCGAAATTATGGGCCTTGGTTGAGGTTCAAAAATTACAATTACCTGTCAGTCTGCAAACTGAGTAGGATTTGTTCAGTTATCGAATCGAGTATACAAATGCTATTAAAGATGTGAGAAAGCCTAACTATCGCTGTTTAGTTACCGTCTAGTTCCCACCAAATTTACGGAATTTTTTCGCATGGCCATGTGGAAATTTCTAACGACTCGCGTAGGGTGTTGTAACGCCTTTTCAAGCATTCGATTTTATGGTTATGGATTCCCTGACGCATCCCAGACACTTTTCCTATCCTTTACTCCAGACTCTTCAGAGTCTTCCCCGCCTGCGATCGTAACCCCCGGGCGATTGACCCCGGAGCACAAAGTTTGCACTTAAAAGTAAAAGCTTTGCCAACGAGAAACGGCCAACGAAACCATGTTGGGTCAAGAAAACCCAATACACGGCTCTATGAAATCTATGCAAATGGAGAGACCCCCGGTAGGAAAATATTTACCTAATTACCAGGCAAAACGGATGGACACATATACTCGTATTTGCGCGACGGGCACAAAGCTATAGCTTTGGGCTGGGTTGACATGTCCAGCTAGGCAAGCTGAGCGCTACGAAACTCCGGCACTCAGACGGTAGACATATGCGAAAATTGACAGCTAACAGCGGAAAAACAACAAAAGCCAGCGACACCGAGTGCTCGAAACAAAAAGTTTCCACTAAAGAGACGCAACAGTAGTGACTGCCAATTGAAGGTGTAATGGAAATGGAACTCTGGCTGGAACTCTGCTTGGTTACTGGCACTGACCGCCCAGTGCCCCTCGTAACACCCCTCGTAATGCCCCTATACGAGTATGTTCGGCATCTGAGGACCGTCAAGTCATGCGACGCGTTGTTTACGCGGCATAATGAGTTATTAGAAAACGTTTAATAATTTGCATAAATCAACAGGCAGCGCGATAAACTTGTACTGAAAATATGAAAATACGATAGAGCTGGAAAAAAACGGAAAAAACCTAAATTAAATACGCACGGTATTTGACAAAAACAAGACGCACTTTCTGCTTTAAAGTCGGTGAGGAAATACCCTTTAATTATCCTGCTACTTTGCTGAACAATTCATACATTTTACCACTCAAAATTTCTCAAAAAACCATGTTATAATATCGTTGATCTTTACGTAAAAAACATTATCGAAAGCCGCTTTAATCTTACACACTAATCCCAACTTTACTTGGCATTAAAGGAACTTGTTTTCGATTAGCGTACATTAGGTTACTCCACTAGTTCATGATCTTGCTCCCAGTTTGTCCAATTTTTGTTGGCTTTTTTAACCTCCTATTAAATGGCTTTGACATTTTTGGTACGCGCAGTTGCCAAAAATAAAAGCAAAATATTAAGTAAAAATGAGTGGAGTAGCCCGTGGAATTCGCTGTGTAAATAAATAGCAAAGCGTTTTGTAAGCTGTCTGTGATAAGTATCATAGCTCTGTGCGTTTTTTATGAATAATTGTATTTTTCTTTATTTTAGTACCGGAATTGGGGACAAAGTCTCAACTGGAATCATGAATAAAGGAATAGAGCTTTAATGATTTGGTAATTTAATAGATAAGATACAGTCGAGCCAGTATTGCCTTGATGAATTCCCCAGAAATATGGAAGAGAACAGGAGTTTCTGGGATTTCTTAAAAACAAAGGAAAGGTTAGGAAACCAAATTCCATGGTTATCGGAGGCGTTTATCTATGGTCATAAAACCAAACCCGAACGCCTTTTAAAATGAATTTATTTTATGTCTAGCACTTTTGATCATAAATATTATCTATTTTTAGCTACCGCAGTAAATGCACAACTACAATTAATTTTGACGGTACTCAAATTTAATTATAGAATTCATGTTATTTGCGTAACTGTTCGTTTGATGAATCAACAAAGCTTAAGTCATTATATCTTGTGGTCTTATACGCCGAATCGTGTTTGCCATTTAATTGATTTATGCATATTTTGTTGAGTTTGTCTGGGCAATCATCTTAAGTCCGTATAGAGCGGTACACTATTTCGCCTATACTTGTAATCACTTTATACAGTAATCACTTTATAACTTAGCTATTTGTTGAGTTTATTCCTTGATTTGCCCAAGGAATCTATGGAATTCCCCGGATATCTTATCTCCTGCGCCATCCCATCGTTCCGCTCTGCAGATAGGTTTTTAACAAGGTGCGATAAACAACAAATTAATGCCCTGGCACGATGACAGTTCCGCACAGTGAGCGCCGGAATTAAATTCCACATAGCGCTCGACGGGCGCCGATGGAACTGCGAAAGGAGCTGGGCAAAAGGGTTTTCGGTCCGGGGAAACAATTCATAATTGTCATATATTTATTGCTGAGATACGGCGCGCTTGATTTTACGGGCGCTTAATAAAATGAATTTTTCAACACACCAGCCATGGGGATAATGATCGTTGGCGGAGTCTGGGGCCGCCGACCATCTTCCATCTGATAGGCCGTTTGATCGAAAGCTTCGATATGTGAGCGCGCTATCTTCCCTCTCGCCCTGCCCCCCTGCCCACTGCATCCCTCTCACTCGCTCCCGCGCCGTCGCATTTTTATTACAAGCGAGCGCCACCCGCTGCGCAGGCGTGTAACTTTTTTCTTTGTTTTTACGATGCTGTTTTCGCCGTTCGGCGTTCGCCTTCTGCCGTTTTGTTGTTGTGTCCTTCGGATCGCTTTGTCTTTTGTCTAGAGCGGGTGGCTATTGCCCTCCCTTTCTGCAGGGTCCACGCATGCCTTCTCCCTCACTCTATACACTGCAAACTCTTCTGTTGTGGTATTTAGTCTATAAAATACAAACATATTCAAATCATTTTGAGCAAGGAACATTGTTATATCGAAATGTTTCTAAAAATCCATAACTACTTTTAACTAAAATTTAGGCTTTCCTTCATAAATAGATTGACATTTGAGGTAACCTACACATGTTTTTCGTATTAGAATGAATTTTATTCTTTATTTGGGACCTTGAATTTTCCCTCAGTGTGTGGCATTTCGCAATTTGTTACTCCTGGCGTGTTCACACCATTAAAGATGGCCCAAAGAGAAGCTGTTTTGTTCCGAGGCGTTCAAATTAATAGGCCTCGGCCCGTAAGGATCTATGATTAATGAAGCGCGACTATCGCTGCCTTAATGCTGTCAATATATCACAATATGCACATAACACTCGGCTAACCGATTACCCTCCCCGAATCCCATAAGGTGTCTATAATCCCAATCCCAAACGCAATCCCAATCCCGATGATATTGCGTGAGCTGGACATCGCGTGAGTAATCAGCCGCATGTGGGTAATGATGATCTCTACTCCCTCCAAAAGATCCTGCCCCAAAAACAAAGCAAAAATGCTTTCAATGCCAACGACTTGACTCACTGCCACTTTGCAACATGTTGCTTGGATCATGCAACACTCGGCCAAACTCAAACCTGTTGTTGTTTCTTTAATGAATTCCCCATGTGTGTGTGGCAAAATCGCATGGGAGAGTAGCAAGAGGCTTCGATTGCAACTAGAGGCCCAGGCAACCCCCAGAGAAAAAATTGGGGTGACCAGTTTTTATTAGCTTAAAATGAGTTTTAAATGGCAAGGAAACGTATTTTTTAATGTTAAGCAAAAAGAGATTTCTTACGATAAAAGGTTATTAATTACTTTTTTTGTAATATTTAATTGGCTTTTACATTTTGTATTCTTAAGAGTCCCAATAAATGCCTTCAAACTTTTACTAATAATATTTATTTACATACAACTAATTTTAAGGTTTTAAACCTCTTTTATTATTTGTTTATTTTTTTTATAAGGATTTCAATATTTTATATTCTTCTCTATACCGAGACTAATGTTTTCTTTTATTTTTTATTTTGAATTGAAATGACAGAATATACGTTTTTTCTTGTTAAACTCTATATTTACTTAATATACTATATTTTATTTAAATTAAACCGTCTAATAAAATTTGGAAATAAATAAAAGTTTCAGGACTTGCAAGCTTTTATAAGCTTTTCCGCACAGAAAATGGTCACTCCAGAACTGCAAAGCAGAAAAAAATGTTTACTGGTCAGTCGAAATCCACCCCTAGGAAAAGGTCTCTTTACTCAGATTCGCAAGCTAAGAGCAGGCGAAAGAAGGCAGAAAATCGCATGCAATTTTTAGCATAGACCGTTAGCCGCTCTCTCCTTGTGCTTCCGCAAACTTGAAAGAGCGAAATGTTTTCCTCGCTCTCATTGCTGTTATGGCTGTTGTTGTTGCTGTTGGTTTCCCTCCTCTTCCCTGATTCTTCCTCTTCTTCTTATTAGCCTCAAGTGTTGAGCATACACCCCGCCGCCCAGCCCGCCACGCCCCCTTTCCCAGGAACTATTAAAAACTGGCCAATGCTCTGCTTCAGTCGACGCAGGCGGCGGCTGCGACGCTGGCGCGATTGCAGCTGAGACAGCAAAATATTGTTGGCCAGTTTGGCATCGCATTTAGTTGGGTTCGCAACAACAAAACATAACAAACCGCAGTCGCGAATCGGGCGAAATCTGAATCGAAATCAGAAATAACGAACATAACTCGAGTTAAATTAACAAAATAATAACATTATTAATTAACAAATTAATTAAAATTGTGCGCTTACAAAACGCCAAGAAAAGTGAATTATTACTTGGAAAAAAACGAATCATAAGAAAAACAAACTTCAAGTGCTTGTGAGCTTAACACCTTGTTGCCCACCCCCACAGTTTTTTATTCCGCTCGTTTGTTCTGTGGTCGAAAAGTGGGGAAAGCGCTTTTCCCTGCGTTCATTTGAGCCCTTTAAGCCGTTTAGCCAGGATCCGAAGGAATAGACGAAAAACGAACCCCTTTTTGGCTTAGCTGGCAGGACTTAAAGTATGGTTTTCCGCTCGAAACTTTCGGGGGATGGTAAAGTGATTCATAAATAGGTGGAAAAGTTATGGGCACAGTGAGCCCTAATCAAGAAAATATTGTAAAGCATATATAAAACAAATATGCATATAGTAATCAGTACAAATATTTCATAAAATTCTGGTACATACTCCGATATAAATAAATAGAAATTATGGTTGAACTATTTTTTAAAAGACAAACTTCCTAAAATAAAGTTCATTTAGAAATCTCAGCCAAAAGCTAAAGTGTTTTTAACATAACTATCAAAAGTGTGTTAAAAAAATGCATTAAGTACCCTAAATATCATAGATCTTCAATTCCACCAATTAATATAGATAACAGTTCATTACTTAAGAGAGCTTTCCTGAACATCTGATCCTTATTGCTCAGCATCATTCAGAAATAAATTTCCGAGCTCTTTACTCTCTGCACAAGTAGTGCCTTGGTCTTAGTCCTCTTTCGCAGGACACGCACGTGTTGATGGCGTTCTCTTAAGCGCTCTCTTTGCGCAGCGGCGCAGCGACCGGCTCATCCGTTTCTCTCAGTGTCGCTCTCCAGTGTAAAACTGCTTGTTCTTCCACGCAGTTTTGACACTTGTGACATTTTTGACACACAAATCAATTGTTACGTGAATTTTCAGCGCTGCAGCAGCACAGGCAGCAGCGCCCATCGACATCGGGTAAACGCTCATAAAATCGGGTAAAAAATTACAACAAAAATGTAATAATTTTTTTTCGATATTGCAAGAGTCGGGCCGAAATGTGGTTAACCGAATAATTGTGATTTTCGCCGTGTCATCGAGCCGAAATTGTTGCCTACTTTCGTGCGCTGCGTGTGTGTGACATAATTTGCTGTTCGCCGAGAGTTTCAACTTAAGGATTCCCCCACAGGAGAGCCTCGCTATCGTGACCTCAGAGTGCATAACACACCACTCGCCCGAGCCTCCCCCTTTTTGGGGCCTTCTTTTCGCTGCAAATCGATTTCTGTTTCCGGCATTTTTCACGTGGCTGCTGCTGTCCCCCTTCACTGAGAGAAAAAAATCCCTAGAAGAGTTTTTTAAATTACGATTTCGGCATCTTGTGTGTAGCGCTTTGATATAATAGTTGAATTCGTTTACTAACTATTTTCCGCTTGTCAATAGAAACTATTGAGTGGTTAGCTTTAAACTCCACAAATTTGAATCGCTTTTTGGCTTTAAAGCAAACATTTCTTGTAACACAAATCACCAAAAACTGTTGAAGTTGAATTGTAGTTACAACTATCAATTAGTGAGTCCCACTTTTATCCCAAAACGGGTTTCTTTGGGGTTAATTTTTTAGACAGTGAATTGAGTAGAGCTTTGGAATATTCAATATTCATCCTTGTAGTAAGTTCGGCCAATTTATTGGGCCTGGTTTAAATCGAGTTTTTTCTTAGTGCTGCCATCGTCTGTTTCGTGCAGTTTTGGCATTTCGCTGCCGTTCTGGCTTTGCCGCTGTTGTTGTTGCCGCCTAACGATTTTTCCCGCAAACAACACGGCAAAGTGAAACGTGCCAGGCCAGAGGAAAAGCCAAAATGAAAAGCCCCAAAAGGCGGCGAGAGAAACGAGAGAACATTAACAGCAAGGTGGCCGTAATCGTAAATCGCGAATCGTAAACAGTTTTCTGGGCGCTGCGGGGAACCAGCTGAAAGTAACAGTCAGCCTGGTTTATCGGAATCGTTTTTGATTTCCTGCCTTTGGCCTGTTTTCCGTATTTCGTATTTCGCATTCCGTATTCCGTATTCGGTGGTCCGTAGTCCATTTCCCGTGCTCTGCTTCTTGCCACTTCGCCACCATTCGCTTTTGGGGGTTTTCCTGCTCGTTTGGTTTCGGTTTCGGTTTCAATTTCAGCCAGTCAGTCAGTCAGCTGCTTCCTTTCACGTGGCACGTGTCGTATGAGTAATATTTTTCGGGTGCCCTTTCTCGCTTGCAGTCGCCTCTCCGCTCAGATAGCCACAATGATCAAAGACTGTTTAATTGATATATCAACTGACACAAATACTCGTAGATGAAGTAAAGTGCTTAAATCAATCGCAATTGCAAAGTGTTCAAAATTCTTAAGCCTAACGCCAAAATTGCCAATATAACCGCAAAAGACATTGAATAATTGGCTTTAAAATCGATTCTACGAAATCGCATTTTAAATGTTCGACTGGATTAAATTTAACAAAGAAGCGTAGACGAAATACGAATGCAAATTAGATGCAAAATAAATGGGTAAAATGAGGTCAAGTAAATACGATGTAAGTATGCCATGATTTATTATGACTTTAAGATAATTTAGTTGTGTATTGTGACATTAATAAGCTAAAGTTTCGTAGTTAATAGTTTATTGAAATGGTGATAATAACCATTGGAGAATTTCATCTTTTATAAATGTGACATCATTAGTTAGTTAGTCTGGCAAACTTGAGACAATTAAGTTACAAGGAGAAAAGCCTTTCACTTTGATCCTAATTATTTACGATATACAATGAGCCAGAACTGACTTTCGCTAACTCCCCCAAATTGGCCATCAATCTTTGTCTTCCCCTTTTGTAATTACCAGAAATCTGCCCAAAGCCAATTGAAGGTTATGCCATCGCATTCAGACTCCAGGTGGCGAACTCAGCTGGTTAGCGAACCAAAAATTTACATAATCACTTAACTCATGGCCCACATTTCAGGTGATTATCATCGGGTCGGTGGAGAAACAATGGCCTGGCCAAAGATCTGGACATAAATTAAGTGCAGTCCCAGTCCCAGTCCAGTGCAGTTCAGTCCAGAAACGGAAAACGGACGAGCTGTCTGCCCTTAATCTTGAATTACAAATCGAGTGCAATTATCCGACGGGACGGCTGCAATGAGTCTCTCGATTGGGTTCTTGGCCCCCCCTTTTTGGGGGGCCCCTTGGCAATTTGTTTTCACACTTTACGATTTGCATGGCCGGATCAATGTTTTCGATAAGCGTCGACAAGGTTTCCTTGGGAGTCGGAACCTGGTTTTGGACTGGCTCCAAAGGAGACCCATTCTCTAGCCCGGGATTCCACTTCTTACTTCCCACTTCCCACTTGCAGCGGCATTTGCGTGCCCAGTTTCCCCCTTTGGCGCTACTGTGTGCGCCTTTAAATTTCGCATTTAATTGATTTGTCAACACAAATGTCCGTCGCGGCTTCCTGGCCAACTAAGCCGCTTACTCGCAGCGACTTGGCCTAAACACACGAGTTATGCCGGCATAAATTGCCGACTTTAGTCTTTGACTGCCAATCGAAAGTCGAGTGCTGGCCCAGGGCCAAGCGATATGTTGTTATTCCAAAGACTTCAAAGCCGCATCGGCGCATCGACGCATCGCCAACTGCAATCATCAATCAAATAATAAAGAGCCGGGAAATGTGTATCTCTGCTCACTCAATCCGCTAAAAGTTGCAATCTCATACTCATGCTCATTCGCAGTGGTCATTCGCATGCAGGGCTCCAAGGAGCTTCTGTGTGGGCGATTCTTACGTGGTCGGACTCTTGAGTCGGACTCTCGATGGGACGCACTCTTGGAAGCTTGGAAGGAGCAAGTTAGGATTGGCACAGTGGTGAGCTGCTTTCTCAATATTTGGACGGCTAAGAACTTGATTTATGGCAGACATGTGGTATAACCACCAATAATATTTCATTAAATTCATTACAGAATGGTATTCTCACAAGTAGACTCTAGTTATAATGAATTGCAAGTATCTGCGGTTGCATTTAAAAACGATTGTGCCACTGTATCTGCGCCATTGTCTCCTGACACTTGGCGACATTCCTGATTTCGCTTTTATTTTTAGGTAGCGCCAGTGCGCCCTCCCTGAATCTGAATTATGTTGTCATGTCCCCCGGCTCTTTGTTCTGCCCCTGCGCTCCGTTTGGCTTTGTCTTTTGGCTTTGTCAGTTGGCTTTCGGTTCCCTGGCTTTTTGGCCTTCTGCAAAATGCGAACACGCGCCCCAGCACGTGGGCGAATAATTTGTGCCGCCGTTTGTGTCTGTTTCCTTTGATATTTTGCCCTTTTTCTTGTGTTTGGGCAGGGGGAGCTCCATCTGTGCGGCGCTTATTAATTGTGTGCGAATGTTTGCACAATTTGTCAATATTATCGCACAAAACATGACCATTGGCAGCCGCCCCCTCGATTCCCCCTCAATTCCCCGCCAGCCATAACATCTTGTTCAGCTACCAAAAATGGTTTGCCTAAGTGATTTGTGATTTATGAGTTCACTCGATTTTCGCTTGCACATTTAATGGGATGTGGCGGGCGTGATTGTCACTCATTTTTCTACACAGCAAAAATTGTTGTGTGCTACCTTTTGCTCTAGATAGCTTTCTAGATTTGCTTTCAATAATAATTTTGTAGCACTTGTGTATAGCTCATACAAACCATAGCATACCTAGTTTATAGTTAAAACTTTGCTTGCAGATTTATGAGAATATAATGAAATGGGTTTAAGATGTCCCTGATATGGTAGATTCTTTTGTTTTCATTGATGAGATAGATATTTCGACCACAAAGATCGTATTTCCTTGCTCTGTATCTGTATCTGTATTTGTATCTATCTCTATCTACCCGTCTATATAGATATATCTATCTCTAGCTGGAGCCCGGTCTTTGGCCTGGGGGCCTGACTATTTGCTAATTCCCCAGCCCCAACCCGCTCACGTCTGGCAATATGCTTTACGACTTTATAATGCCCGGCTAATTGGGTCAGCCAGCTCGTCGGGCAAAGGGGGCGGGGTGGCAGGGGTGGGGTGGGGCAGGCGGTGGAGGAGGGGGAGTCAACGCATGTTTCAAATGTTTGATAAACGCGTTGTGGCATTGCCTCCTGACACCACTCATACATATTAATGCCTGACGACGACAATGTTGTGTATTTGCGTCTGGTAGCAAACTGGGTGTTGTTCCAATGTTGGCCAAAACCCACGTCCAAGCTAACGGATTGGCACCTGGGATATGGGATCTGGGATCTGGGATATGAAGTTGGGTTCCCCACCTGAGTTGCGTGGGCGTTGCGGAGCACAAAGGAGCTGTGATTAGTAGCAACTGTCCTGGGCTGTCACATCCATAATCTAACTTCAGAAACAGGAAATGAGATATACCAAAATGGGTGCAGAAAATCGAAGTTGGTGAATCTAACTGGTAGAATTACTTCCATCTTAACGTATTTATAATTTTAAAGTATAAGATATTCCTCAATAGATTGACAGCTGCAAAAACGAAAGCACCATATTTGAACAACTTTTTTCTTATATCTAAATCGGGCGATTTCAAAACGATGTGGCTCATGTAAGGGGCGTCTCCGTTGGGTCGACTTAATAGAAAGCGAAAACTCGACAATTTTCCACGAGTGCCACAACTCGCTGGCTGGCTGCTAAGCCGCGAAAGTAAATAATCCAATTATCGCACACATGCGCGCCCATAGCATAAATAAAATCATTTGATAAGACAAGCCGTAGACCAAGGAGACGGAAGACGCAAGACGGGAGACTACTAGTAGAGGCCAAAGACTGAAGACTGAAGCCTGGAGACCGAAGAAGGCAGACCGAAGACTAAAGATTGAAGACTGAAGACTGAAGAGCGAAGACCGGGCGGGGAAATTGCATAAACATGTTTGGGAGCCGCTCACTGAGGAAGTAAGTCAGTCAGAGGAGAGTCGACTTTGCATTTGAAATATGCTGCATTAATATGCCGATAAATATTTGCCAGCCATCGGGCGACTCTCTTCGGATCTTCGGCTATATGTGTAGCTATGCGGCGATATGGCGATATAGCCATATAGCTGGCCAACAACTCAATTAGATGGCAGTCTGCGGTGGTGATGGCTTCGGGGAGTGGCGGATGGGGGTCTGAAATTAAATGGCATAAAATATTTCCGCGAATGATCATCAGCCAATCCTGATTACGATCGCGATCGTCATGGGCAGACTTGGCGCAACTTTGTCGCCTCCTTAGTGGAGTTTCTCTGGAAATTACTCAAATCGCAGGGTATATTGGACTAAAGACCTAATGACACCCATAACTAAACTAATGCTAAGTAAAATTTGCAATGTTTGTAGCTTTGGAAGCACCATTTTCTAGTTTTCTTTACTTTTTCTGGCGCTGCCATTATAGAGTATGAGATGAAAGAGTATTTCTTGAGGGACTATGTGCTACTGGGTACTCCCAGTTCGATGCTGCAGTGCCAGCACCCCCCCTTTTATCCGAATCCCCATTCCGTGTGCATTGTGTCAATGTCAGCAATGTCTTTCCATCTTTCCATCTGCGTCTGCGTGGCGTGTCAACAATTTGACAGACATTCATCAGCGTTCGCCACTTTGGAGCTGCCTGTGTCGCATACTCAATCAGCCAGGGGAAGTCGACTCGGAATGGGAGTTGCATCTGGAATGGGAGTTGGAGTTGGAGTCGGGATCGGGGGGAGCCCAGTGGAGTGCCATGCCAAGTCGCAGTTGTCATTTGTGCGGTGTGGCTTTTGCCTTTGTGCCGCGTGCGCATAATTGATTTTTTCGCGGCGATTCGCTGGTTGTTCGCTGGTCAGCTGCCTGTGTTCTCCTGCTGCCGTTGTCATATTAATGTCAAAAAGATTGCACTTGATCATGAGTTGCGTGTTTGCCAATTTGTGCACACAGAGGGCCCAGCAGAATGGGGCGAACGTGGGCTGCTCTTCAGCGGCGGCAGAGGAATCCAATGTATTCAGAACTGGAGAACTGTGCAGGAGACTCATGGGAAAGCCGAGTGAAAGGAGTGCGGATGGGTGCACTTGTTCGTGGGCGTTATTTCCACACCATGGGAAAATATTTCCACAACTCTCGCCGCTCGACTGCCATTTGTAAAGGGAATGCGAGCCGGGTGGCGAAAAAAATCATAATGATATTGCTAAATATGAACAAACAGTTGGGAGTATTTATCGATTAAATACCTAAATACCAGGTGGGTCCGGACATCCACTTAAAATAAAACGTGCGTCAAGTACTTAATCGTTGGCGATCACATGGCTTGCCTCGCTTTGCTTTGCATTCCACGGCACAGCACTGACCTAAGCTACCCAAACAAGTAATGGGTGTGAATCAGTGACACTTGGCATGGGCCATATAACTTTAAGGGGTTAAGGACCATAAATAGCGAGGTATATGACTTTGTGCTTTCTAATGGCACAGGTGGAGCTATCAATCCGTGCCGAAAGTCAGAGGTTTGCTTTAATACAACAGGTAGTATAGGTAGTGAGTGTTTCATTCACTTAATTTCATCCTTAAGGGTGATTAGTTTACCTTCCATCATCGTAACATTCATAACCTGTTATTTTCCTTAGCCTCTCAATGAAGCCCCTCTAAACGCTAGTCGTGCCCTTTCAACAACTTCCTCGAGGCACTTGATGATATGTTCTGCCAGCTCAATTGCCATTTAATTACTTCATTTAACAAAACCAACAGCAACAGCACTTCCACCGAGGGCGCCTCACATTGCAATTGCACATGTTGAATGCAATTACAGGCAAAGCATTTAGACGCCAATAATTATTGGATATTTATATGCAGTCAAGAGCCGCCAACAAGTTTGCCAGACGCTAAAAGCCCCGCCAGTTGTACGCTGGGTTTCCAGGGGGGAGTCTCGGTTGAATGGGACACCCCCGCTCATTGCATTGACATTGAATTGCATCTCCTCGAATCTCTAACTGTAAAGTGCCATCAGACGTTAGGACGAGATTGTTTGCCCATTTCCGCCCCTCCATTTGTGCCACATCCCCCTTCTCGTTCACTGCCATTGGAACTTACATATATGTACGAGTATATTGCTCAAGTTGTTTTGCTCTTGGCTCTTAGCACTTACTTTATTAAATGACAATTTGAGCGACGATGATGTTAATGATGTTAATGATGCTTATGGGGTTGGGACTCAATGAACATTTGATTTGGATCTTGAGAGGGTGATGGGAATCGAAATATGTCTGGGTCTTTCAATCAATTAGGGCCCAAGAGGAACAAATATTTAATTTACTCAAATGTATTTATCATTCAGTGTAGCTCGGCATCTACTGGGATTATTACTTTTAATTGTGCTAAGATCGAGTGTTAACTGCTCCACCCTACAAATTTTTGTGATTTTTCTCTTATCAGAGAAGAGATGCCAAGTAGGTTTAATATGTTTTAAAGTGGTTATAAAACACCTCATTTATTTATAACATTGTGAATGTATAATTACGTTCTCAGTCACTTAAAGTTGCCATATATTCCCAAGACCCCTTAGATCAACACTGGTTGAACGGGTTTCCATCGCTGGAGCCATTAACCCGTTGATGTAATCAATCCGAGGTGCAACATATTATTCAATTAAATCGCACTATTGCATAAATCTTGACCAGCAGTCACCCCGTTGCCTTCCACACCCAAGAGCGGGCCATTCATCAAGAACTGGCTGCGCTTGTCATTATGTCAAGTTCGTTGAGCAATCCACTAAACCAGAGTTGTAATCAGAAACGGCTGTAAAGCCACCCCAGCCAAATCCCCATCCCCATCCGAATCCCCATCCCCATCCCAATCCCCATCCCCATACCAATTCCGATCAGTGCCACTACTAAGTTGTCGCTGGCTCATAAAAATGGCAATCACATTTGCATTGCATGCTCGACCAATGTGAATCGGACATCATACTGCGCATTTCCAATTCGATCCGATCGCCAGTATTTGTTTCTAGGGGGTGGGAGGGCTGAAAAGGGCTAAGCTTAACCCAACAAGTCCGATAGACAGCACGCAGTTTCCCCGGAAATCTGTTTACAAGTGACACGCCGACTATTTATAGGGGTCTGAAGTTCCCGAGGTTGTGTGCTTGGATTTTTGAACTCCTTGAGTTGCCAATCAGGCCGGACGCGTCTGAATTCAATTGGAACTATTTTCATTTGAGTGGCGGATTTTCCCGATTAGGGCTGGCCTGAATTTCCCAGATTAAAAGTTATTATAGATTAGGTAAGGCGGGAAATATGCGTCTCTAGAACAAAGTGCCTTCAAATCAAGTACCTTACATACTTTTACATAGAAATAATGAATGATGAATGACTTCAAAGACTTGACACCCAAAGTTTGTGTCCCCTTGCCACTCACTTTTAAATCAGTTCATGAACCCATTTTCCTTTGCCACCGATTTTGATTCTGGCTTTAGCCAGTTTGCGATTATCTTTCACTGGAAAACCACACCCTGACATAAAGTTAATTAAAAGCTTTCAACGCTTTTGACACTTGCCGCTAATGTCGCGCCGCCCAAATGTGCCTCCCATAGATAATGTTGCTGTTTTTTAGCTTGCCACAAGGTGTCCTTGTGCGTGGAGTTTTCCACAATTAGTTCAGCGAGCAGCGGGCTATTCTGGCAATTAAGAAATTCCTGGCTGCGTTTGCCGGCTGCTCAGTAATTTTTATCACATACATTTTTTATCGCAAATATCACAACTTCATCAGCAATCAATGCGGCCAACAACACGGGAGGCGGGCAGGCAGACAATTAGCCATAAAATTAGCTGCAAGTTGGCTCAAGGAATGCGTTGTCGATGGCCAAGGCGCTTGGCGGTGGCAAATTGAAAACAATTTTAGCTATTTGCATATAAATGCAACCCGAGACGCTGCCAACCAGCAGCAGCAACCAAAGCTGCAACCACTGCGGCAACCTGCAGCTGCCATGTTGCCCACCGATGTTGCGATAAATGTTGCAGGCCCACTGTGGAATAAAGTTCCAAAATTCGCAAAAAAAAAGGAATGAGAAATTCCAACCAACTTCAACTCTAAAGGAACGTTGGTGTACTTAAGCAAAAATAATTTGTGTTAGCAAGATAAGGTGCACAGTTGTTACTAGGAACAAGTACAAAAGGATTAAGTTTATTTCCAAATTATTTGCCTAAAATCACACCACAAATTTGTTCTTGTGAGGTAAACACTAATGAGTTTTTGATCTCTTTTTTACCTCTCTTTCCTGTACCCATTTTATTTAACTGAGCCGTGCCAAAGTAGGAATTGCATATTAAATTAAGTAATTTAGTTTAATGACCATTGCTAATACCATCTGAATTAGCACATGGAAAGATAAAGAAAGGGAGAGCAAAAGAGCTTATTAATGTTTAAGTGATCCATTGATCAAACCCTAGTTAAGAAATATTTGCCCATGGGTTTTGTTCTTGTGAGATACTCGCTAATGGGTTTTTGATCACCTTATCGGTCACCTGTTTTTAGTGCCGCTTCCTGGGGCTAATTTGCTCCACTGTGCTGGGCTGTTCAGTTTATCGAAATTGCATTTGCCATATAGTTCATAATGGCATGTTCTCCGACTGTGGTCAGTACTAAAGAGATAAAGATTGCGGAGGGCGATCGGCAACGCTTTTATCAGCTCACTGGTATAAATATTGATACAGCCTGAGCAGTCGCCATGGCAACAATTAAGGTACCCAGCGATGGAAGAACCTCAAGACGCCCACGTGGCCAAAAATCATCAACATATGGAGGGAATAAATGCCCGAACACTTGTGGATGTTGTTAAGAAATACTTGCACACAGGCACAAAAGTTCAAACTACATTTCACGCCTAATTTCATCTGACAACAACAGCGGCGAAAAGTTGGGGCATATTTTTACACATTTTCTTGGTGTTGTTTTTTCTCCTTGTGGCTAAGGGGGGAACGGAGGGGGCTCTGTGGTGGTTGCTGTGTTAATTTGAGACATAATTGCAAGCTCGCCAGGATGAGTGGGGCGATGGGGCGGTGGAGCGGGCGGGGGGTGGCACAGTGGGGCGGAGGGGACAGCTGCGCCGACTGGTTATGACAGCAATGACAGCTGCGGCAGCGTCGGCATTTGAATAATTTGCAATTAAACGCTCCACGCGGCTCAGCAATTAAGCAAGGAGTCAAGGGAGAGGGAGAGGGGCAGGAGAAGAGGCAGCACAGAGAGAAAAATCAGATTCAGGATTCAGCCCAGGAGTCCCACAATTCTATCTTATTCAAATTAATACAATTGCTATAGCATTGTAATCTGTATTGTCATATTGTTATGTAGCTAGAAGTGTTTAAAAACTTTTAGGTATTATTTATTAGTATTGGGAATTAAATTAAATTATCCTCACAGTAGTCGTGGGAGTGGGAGCAATGAAAAAACGTCACACGGACCACACGACGTATGCGTAATATGTGCATCTGATTCGGCGAGCCTGGTTTTGGCTTTTGAACGGGTTTATCTGGTAGTCCACAGGAGTTGGCCTGAGAACGAATGCAAATGTCCACGTCCATCAGCTGTCCGCGGCTGCTGAAAGTTGATGGCCCGCGATGAAGACAGCGGACCGGTCAAAACCAACACCCAACTGTGTTTCCAATTAAACGCCGCTTAGCCAAACAACGCGGCCAAACAACCGAGCAAACGAGCAACTGGGCAACTGGGCAACTGAGCAACCGAACAACCCAAAACAACCCGATCAGCCAAACGTCAGCGCTACTTTCAGTTTGCTTTACGGTTAGTCGTGAGCTGGCCGCACTGAACTTGAATCCGTATGTGGCAGACAGTTGGGGCCTGCAGCCACAAGAGCCCCAAGTGCCGCAAGCCGCAAGATCAGATCCAGATCCAGATCAGAGCTCTGCGATTCGGACCAAGTGTGATACGGACTGACAGACTGACTAATTGATGGCCCGCTGATTGATTGATTGATGGACTGCCGATTGATTTATGGGCCATCGTGGGGGGTTGAGTTAGATTTCCCGCTGAACTGGAGTATGGCTGCCATAATCAGTGTTAATCCGTGACTGTTGGAAGCGCTTAACAAGTGCCTACTGTAGCAGGCTTTACACAATAAAGTAATACGGAAAATATTCCATGCCTAAATTGCTTGGTGAAATGTAACCATTAGTAATTCACTCGAGCCTGACTAACGACGAGTGCCCTAATTATTTTGAATATGATTCGAACGAACTGAGTGCTGATTTTTGAGTTGTATCCAAAACAGTACTTGGAAATGTTGTTGCTACTCTTCCTGATACTGTTGTTTTGCGAATCGTTTAGTAAGCACTGCAAATTGATATATGTTTCCAAGTAATTGGCACTTTTCCCCATTCGAAGAAAGCTCTGCGAAGCAAGTTCACCAACACCAGTGCAGAGTGCAGCAAGGAGTTCTGCTCCGGCATCCGGGGATGGCTGACCGCCAAAGGTGAGCTGAACCTGGACATCCAGCTGAACCGCACCTTGCGGAATGGATTGAGGACCACCATTACCCTCCTGCAGCTGATCGATGGCAGGGATCGGTACCAGACACTCTTCAGCTACGACATGGACACCTGCAAGACGCTGCGGGAACTGCTGCAGTCCAGCTTGATGAAGGTCTGGCTGAGGAACGTGTTCAAGTACGGCAACCTGGCCGAACGCTGTCCCATCCCGCCAGTGCGTACTGTATCTCAATTTATTCGAGGGTCTGGGTCAGAAAGTTTCTCCTCTGCAGGCCAGCTACAATGTCCGCAACTTTCAGCTGGAGAACCACAGCATTCCGGGGTATTTGCCAGCGGGATTCTACCGCCTCCACGACACAAATTACTACGGAAAGCCCAAGGGCAGGCTTCGCCGTTCGGTGGCCACTTTCATACTGGATATAAAGTTCTATTAAATGGAAATGGAAAATGCGAATGCGATTGCAAATGCGAATGCGAGATGCTCAAGTGGGTCACGGGTGGGGCTAACGAGTTTCAACTTTTCAAGGCTGCCTTTGGCCTCCTGAGAGCTGTGGAAAGCCAAGTTCATGCCGATAAAAGTCTATAGAAGTCTGAGAAAACGACAGGGATTGCCCAGCGAAAGGCATGCGAAAATCGCACTCAAGGTCTTCCTTTGGACTGTAAATTCCTGGCAGCCAACGGGCTGCTCCACTTTCAGCCGGGGACATTTGCCATCTGACAATGCAGGTCTTTAACTAATTGCATAATAAATTCAAGTGAATTTATGGTGCTGCTCCTGCAACTGTCCTTGCTCATTTGCGATGTCAAAAAGTCGCTCAATCCACATGATTTATGCATTTATACATTTTGCTGCAGGCTCACGTGTTCGCAGTGCCCTACATAATATTGTTTTGCCATAATTGAGTGTGCGTGGGTGTTCCAGTTTGTGGTTTCAATTAGTAGTCGAGACGGCAAGAAAAACTGGGAAACTCGGGGAAATACAGATCAGTCGAGGAAAGTCGATAAAGTTTTAGATAAACTGGCTACTTGTTTTCACACAATGTGTTATTTAAAAAAAAATGCTTCAGAAGTTGTAAATAAATCTGAAAATAGAACTACTTTCCCAACTTTAAGCAGTAAATCATATGATTTATTTTGCAACCAATTCCAGAAGAAAGACAAGTTCGAGTTTAAGTGGAAGATAAATCTTGAGAAGAGTTACCTTTCTAAGTTAAATCTGGGGAATTCTCGACAATTGCTGGAGAGAGATTAAGTAGTTCATAAATCTTCTAATGTGATTCACACGCTAATGTACTTACCTCTGGCGAACTTCAATTTTAAGGCTATTTCCAAGCCAATGACGAAACTCTTAAGCCAACATACCCATTTTAAATTAATTTGAGTATAAATTATCCAAAGTCTAGCTGTAAGCTCAAGCTTTAAATCTAAATGTTTCTAAGCTCCTTTAACTCTTTCCAGGTTACCACAGCTTACGGTCTATGCCAAGATTATTTACCTCCTGATGGTGAGTAGAAACAGGCTTTAAACATTATACGAGTAGTAGTGATGACTGGTTGCCCGATGACACAATCACTACGCAGTCACCGGGAATCCTTGACTGTCTGGCCAGTTCATCAGACGCTTTCAAGTCCATTCAATCCGGCAGATATTTAGATATTTACACCGCCAGCGGGAACTCAAATATTGGCATGGAGTGCCCTTCAGGGCGAGTATTGACGCGTGTGCAAATATTCGATAATACTATCAAATGTTGTATCAAGTTATATCATCGTCATTATGCCGGAGAGCAACAAACTTGGCCAAAGCCAGACCAAGCCCATTTTTCAGACGAAAAAAGGGGGGCAGCCCATCGAAACTATGCCAATTATTTTATCAAAGGGAATTTCCCTGCAAAGCAGGGCACACCATCGATTGTTTGCTGTTATCAGCAGCGATTGGGCAAATATTTGCCGAAAAAATAATAATAATAATCAGCCATCTACAGGGGAAGTGTCGAGTGAATACTTATAAAAATGGCAACAACCAAACGCTAATTAAATAATACTGTTCTCCGTTTCTTACACGTTTTCTCTCCCGCCGTTCGTGGTTGTTGCTTTTGTTCCGCTTACACTTTTAATTTATTTGGCAATCAATTTGAAGTATCGACTGCATGTCGGATGTCCCCTGCCTGCCGGGTTGTTAATGTGCCGAAATAAATAACTGGAATACCTGGCATTCCTTGGGCGTGAAGCAAAGTGGGCGACGTCTTCGCCAAGTTCCGTTTGCCGCTCCATTCAATTTCTCATGAGGCCACACCACAGTGTGTTATTTACAGCAAGTATTTGCTTATTTGTTCTAAATGAACAACAAAATGATTTTGGCATGAGTTGGCTCGAGGCAGCGACTTCGAGTTGATTGAATCGTTCAGCGTTTTGAGTATTTTTTATTTTTATTTCTTATTTTTTATCGTACCGCTCAGGTATTTCTCGTGCCCTAGGCATTCCGTAAGCCTCCGCCACTGTCTGAACCCCTTCATAAACTCGAATATGCAAATTGTGACCCGGTGTGATTAATTTTGCCAATAATCAACCTGCGAAAAATTCCACTTGCACTTGAGGCGGATGTGAAGATGGTCGAAAGAGAAGTGCTCAAAATAGTGCTAATGTTTCTCCATATTTTGGGTTGCATATTGTAAGGGGACTCTAGAACTTTTACACTACGTATCAAACAAATAAATTGGAAACCTTTTATGTTAATAAATAGTTATTCTTTCTTTCAAATGTATGTTCTAAGTCTGCACACTTTTAAACTTGTCTACTTACTTAAAGTAGGTCTTTAGTAACTTTTACCGAAAATCAAGCTTTTACTAATCAATGTAGAGTCGAACCTTGACTTTGCTGGCTCAGTGCACTCCGAGTACTCCGATGTGGCCAGGATGGAAGCCTTCTTTATAGCTGACGGATGGTCCGAATTTAATATGTCTAATGCAAGCTGAGTGCCTAGGGGCTAATATATATTTACTGGGGAATCGCCGCGATGGCAATGAACGTGTGCCGAGCAAATAAATGAGCAATCAAGAGCCAAATTAGCGGCACTTTTATAGTAGCTAAACTGGGGGCTTTCGATAGCGTCGGTTTTGATTGGCGCCAGGTGAGGAAATGCGCATGGAAAAGTTGACTTGCACCGCCATCGAAACCAGGCAGAGATATCAGGGTGCAAACTTAGGAAAACGCCATTATCAGTGACGAAATCAAGCCATTACACGAACAACCACGACAAGAACATTGTTTAAATCTAATCCCCAATCTTACAGATTCAGTTTTCTGCCATTAAACGCATTACATTAACAAGGGTTGATCTCTTTGAAATGCCTTTAGTTTTGATGTCATATTCATTCACTTTTAAAGGTTGAATTACAAACGAAATGTTAAAGTTGTTAATGCAATTTTATATATATCATTCTTCAAAATTATATAAGCAAAAATTACAAAAGCAATCGTAAGATTTTTAATACAATATTATAGCTGTTTCTAGGCGGGTTTAACTGAATAGTTCGTTAAAAGTTATCAAACTTGCTTTGTCGTGTTTCCCAGCCATCTAATCTGCTTTACTAGACATTGAAGTTCATCAATGATGAGAAGATAGCACGGGGATTTTACTCACTTTATGTTTGTAAAAGTTTCCACTGAGGTAATAAGGATCATATCACCCGACTTACATTTTCTTCATTTCCGCCAAGATTTCCGCCTTTAAAAAAGTATGTACCTAAAGTACCCAAAGTATATGTCTGGGCTTCATGTTAGAAAGAAACCAATATGGATTAAGATGGACTATTGAGGTTGATGCTTATAATGTAGCTATAGGCTTAGTAATTTAATATTAACACGTTTATGGATCAAATAGTGATAACCTGGCTCTGCCCCCAGCACCCCTCCGCTCCAGTTCGGGTTCTTGTTTTATTGGTAAGTTAACCACTGCCGAGGTATTATTGGGTGCTGTTTAATTTCCTTTTTCTTGTTGCGTAGCCCCGAAACAGCGACGCTTATCAGGAAATTATTTCAAAACGTTAATTGAATTGTCAATAGATGGGGAGGCAGAGCCGCTTTTGGATACTGAGTACTGGGGACTGGGTACTGGGTACTGGGGACTGGGGCCTCTGGCAACGGGTGATAGTCGGGAAGGAAAGGTGTACGAAAGATATACGCCTGGCCCAGAACATATACTCGTACTTCTTGGTATTGCCTCTATAAATACCAAGAGCCAAATGTATGTAAGTCGGCCTCTAATTGCATTTACCAGATAAGAGTTTTGTGGCGGCTCGGGTTTGGTGGGCTTTCTCGTTATGGAAATCCGTCCAAGGCCACCATAATATCCAAGTCAGTTAACTTGTTTTGCTATTCTCAATATCTGGGATTGATGATCGTTATCTTGATCGGCATTGTTTTGGCCAACAGCGGAAAGTTTCGCTTTTGGAAACGTTTCCAAAAACGTGCTTTGCGATAGGAGAGTGCGAATAAACGTGTTTCCCATAATCACTCTGACTGGCATTGATAAATCGGGCTACCTCAAGAATGCCACAAATTTCGGTGGTATCGGGGTGAATGATGGTTGTCACACAAAATGGGATTCCCCAAAGCCTCAGGGTTACCCAAAGGTCAAGTTGAGTGTGCTACATTTGAGACTTAACAACTTAACACCAGCTTAGGAAGCTCACTATTAAACAGATTCTTCAACTTGAATAAGAGTGCTGTGTGTATCACTGCATATTGTTAGATGCCAAAATCAAGAAACATTCCGAAATCAAGCTGCCAATCTTGAAACGTGGATACACAATGCTGGCCCAGACGAATGATTAAACAACTTTGAGATACGAACAGTGGACATGCGTCTGAGCTATCTGGACATAATTTGATATGATATGAACTTGATATGATCCCGGAGCCAAGTCGTAAATTTCGTTTCTATTCCCCGAAAACAGGCGCAGTTGAGACCTCTTGACATTGTCAGTGATTTTGATTTATGCTGCCCGCAAAACATTCGATTGTGGTATCGATTTGGTCTTCAGCCATAAAAGGCTTTCGCTGTAAAACGCTTTTCCGACTTTTACGCCGCGATTTCCGCTTTCAAAGCAAAGTCCTCCTTTTGTTCCACCAATCTGCCGCTGTTGACTCTGCTAATGTGTGGGTAAATATTGCACTTTTCCTGGGATTAAATGCTTCCCCGAACCCAAGTCGCCATCGATGCCGTGTGGCGGGAAAGCCTTTCAATTGATATCCCACAGATAAACATCCCATCTTTTAATCGCCCGAAATCGGCGCTTTTGTGTTGAGGGTGTAGAAGCACTCGCTGCTGGCCTATCCATCGCTATCATATCTCTAACACGTTATAAATACCAGCAGTAATTTGCCAATCGCGCACCTTATATAAATTTAATACCGTCGCACTTGGCCAGACATGTGCTTGGCCCTCTTATCGATGTTCTGGTTTGAACCGAAAATCATCTAAACGTGGTGCAAAGAAGCAAACACTGAGGGCCGTGATGCTCAAGCCCTTATATAAGCTTATTGTTTTTTTAGCAATTACCCTGCTGACCAATTAAAACAAATGACACGTTAAGATAGCCTCTTTACTGCGCAGATGTTTTGCGGGCACTCGCAGTTATTACTTTGAATAACAAATTGGTCTGGCGAATATTTGCTTTTTTTTATGTAAATATTATGGGCGCACGCGAAATTGATGGAGCACAGTTAGTTGGCAGCTGGCCAAGAAGTATTGGCCACACTCGGCGAACCCATATAATTTATACATTATTAAATGCTGCACAAACAATGGATTTATCAATTGGCGAGTGTCAGTCGGGAATGTTATCTCGACCGCTGATAGAAATGAAGTACATGAAGTTATGGTTCAACTTAAGAAATGCACCCTATGGTAGATTAGTAAATTTCATAATTTGTAAACAATTTCGTGAAAATATATAACACAAATATATTATTATTATTTACTTGGACCACTTACTCCCCAAAAAAGTTGTTGTCTTGCTTTGGAATAACAGGGCATACAGCAGTATGTAACAGCAAGTTGGTTCCCGTGGTCATGGGGTCATAGGACAGTCTTCGAAGGATATCCACCCACCCACCTGCCGCCCCAGTCCCCCGGCCACCTGGCTCCCCCGCCCATCAGCCACTTGCCCCATCCGATAGCAGCAGCAGCAGACTAAGCCCGCAATCTTATCGGAACTGCTCTTATTGATTAATATAAAGATACTGACAGCCCAATCGGCGCAGTGCGGTGGGTATCTGTATCTGTGTATCTGTATCTAAATGGGGAAGGCTAAGCACGGGCCCTCCGGAGTTCGTGGAGCAGCTTTTCCACCTGGCCGGCGCTTCGAGCTGACATATAGAGCAAACAGAAAGACACAATTATTTTTTCATATTATTGTTATTTGTTATAATGGCAGATAGGGGGCTCCTTTCTGACCGTTCTATCTGACACGCATTTCTCTGCCGTTGGCGCCCTCACAGCGTCGATAAAGGCGGCATTGAATGACTGACAGTGCACTGAGCGAAATTCCAGCGCCGCGGCCGGGTGCTTAGCCCCAGCTATTTGCGCACTTAGATAAGCGCCTTTTTGGCAGCCCATCAAAAGTGATAATCGATTGCTTTTCAGGTGGTTTTTGTTTGCTGCGCGGCATTTCGGAAGCTTTGTGCTGGGGAGCGTTTTATGGGGCGGAATTATCGCGAAATGGAATTTAATGGCTGTTGTTCAATGAAGAGTCTTCCGGTAGTGTTCGCACTTAATAGCCAAATGTAAACATGGCCCCTTGAAAATAGAGAATAGTAGTTTTGCATATAATATCTATTGTATGCCTTAATAAAGGTAATAACTAATATTAAAACAAATACATTTAGTTAATTATTAAATGGTCTAGCGGTGGAAAACTGAAACTGTGACTCTTATTTGGTACTTTGCAATAAACAATCTTTTGATGACCAATAACTGAGTATCCCGGTATTCCAGCCATAGAATTGGGGAACCCCCACGATCACTTTCACTGCTGTGCAACCAGCCCAAGCACTCCCACCTGTCATTGCAATAGCTTATGTCAACTGCAGGTGACCCACTTGTGGATCCCCTGGCTCCGCACATTATACCATCCCAGCTTTCAGCTCATAAAGGCCCCCGCAGGAATCTGGGCCTAATTTTTGGGTTATATGCACAGAGAACTCTCCCTTTTCGACGGCCTTTTATCGCAATCCAAACTTCCGCTCAGTGTATCCCCGCCCCATTTTGTTTATGGAGCGCTCTGCGGCCAGTTGAGCGCCAGGCGGCCTTTTTGTGATTGAGATTGTGATTGTGCTGACAACAGAACCAGGCGGAGAAAGACAGCCGACGAGCTGTTTATGATGATGATTTGTGCCATGTGCCATATGGCATACGCTGTGGCATGTGTGCCATATCCATGCGACACGAGTTACCATGATTTGGGGTTTTGGCTACGTCTCTGGGCTGGAAAACTGTTATAAACACCACTGTTTGGGCTGCATAATTACTGCCTGTTGTTTATTTCCTGTAACATGCAAGGCCTAGCATGAAGCCCTCCCAGAAACCTCCCCATCGTCGTCTGAAGACAAACAGAAAATAGGTCTATTCATGGGGGCTTATAAAGCTGTTCCGCTATTGCAAAACGCATTTTGTCTTATCAGTGAGGCAACTGTCGGCTAAAGAACCCAAAAGGCTCTCGGAATATTCCACATGGCGAAGCATTATATTTGTCTATCAACAGATACAAAAGACTGGAACTTGTTTTTAGGTCTAGTGACTCAGTAGGTTTCTTGGTTTTTTCCTTACCGAATCTATGTGCAACTCTCTTTTTCATGGGCCAATTTTAAGCCGTTTTCTCTGACCTCTTTTAGTTTCCAGGGGTCGAAAATGGTAAACATTCCGTTGTGCAAAAACAAAACTTAGTAATAGGGAATTTATATTGCTTTTCAGTGGGCTTAAGTTCTAAAATTGATGACGAAATCGGCTTATTGGCAAAGGTAATGGAGGTCTTAAACGGGATCTTAAGTGTAAATATTTGTACCGAAGGAATTCCAAATATTTACCATGCACCCAAAACTATTCCACCATAGCTTCGGATGGATGTGATAGTCAACTGAAGACGAATAATATATGCTACAAACTATATTGATGAAATTCAAGATGGAATCCAATTGCTAAAATAAATAAATGAAAAGGGGGAGAATTAAGTTTAACAGTTTTCACAGGGTACCATGACTTCGATTATGTGCGCGGTTTTGCAATCGTCGCATTTGGTTGGCGCAACCAGCGGCACGAGAATCAAATCAATTAGTACGCTTGTCAAATGCCATGTTGTATTTTGGATTAACAGCCGAAGCAACATATTCGGCGATATCGATAAAACGATAACAACGACGCGTGGCGAGCTCAACTGTACTTAAGAGCACTTTAACCTTGTGTTTTTATTTTTGCCCCGCTAATATTATCATACCTAAGGAAGGTGGGCAAATAATACCCAAGCTTGACCATATTTTACATTGGCAACTGATGCTATTTTTGGTTATTTCCGCTGGTGGGGCATTAAAAACCGATCCGTTTAGCTTCACTCTAATCCAATTGACCGGCGCAACGGTCTATTTTGGTTCCTAGGTTCCAAAAATGAAAAGAAGCTCCGCTGTCCACGTTTGCTATCGCTGTAAGTTAGGTCAGTCACATTCGGAATCTTTTGCTGGAGTACAGTTGCGCTCGATTGGCTAGTACAGTGCGGCCTCGATGATCTGAGCTGTGATTACACCGGCTAATTAAAATACCACCTCGATAATTGGACTGAAGTGCGGGTACTCGAGGCCACTCGATCGCACATTTTGCAGTGCCGAATTCCCTTATCGACCAATCCCCAGGCGAACGACCTTAACTGGGACTTGTACCTCGTTGTGTACCCTCGTTATGCAAGTCCCTGGCAGCCGGTCCCTGCCAGACTTTGGCCAAATATTTTAGCCATGACTAGGCGAGAGGGCCCGGAATGCCAACTGCTAACTGCTATCTGTTATCAGCTATCTGCGTCGCTTCCGCGTCACTTGATTGATCAAAGAATGTTCAGGCAGGCAAACGGAAAACGGCAAACGGCAAACCCTTTTTCGCTTCTTGTCGCTTTTGCGTTGTAAACCAAAACTCGGCGATCTGAGGGCCCGACACTCGAGAGCCCCGGCGGCTGATGTTACGTCTGATTTGGAGCTGATAAAATGCCAGGGCGTTTATTGTATTTGACTTGATTTGTTTGGCATTGTCTCTGTCTATCTAATTGCCGTCTACAGAACTAGAATTCTCGGAATTGCCGATGGCCAAATACTAGAGACGAGTGTGTAGGATTACGGGCTACCACTAACTGAAATTTCAGTTAGCTAGGCACTCGTTTCACCGACAGGTGATTCAGTTTCAAATGGACTTTTGGCCTCCAATCTGTGCGGGTTGCATTTTTTCATTCGAGTCGCAGTTTCGCACAATTTCAAAACATATAGGGACTATATATGGATTTGCTGGATGAGTAAAGTGTTTAAAACTCTTAACGCAGCTGTCCTATAAGATGCATATCAAAAGTATGCAACGAATTAATTCTTTTGCAAACCGCATCAATAGATGGAGTCAGACTTCATAAATAAAAGGATTCGAAATCCAAAATAGAATCCGAGAGCTCCGACAATATCTTTCATTTTTACGAATTTTTAGAAAAAATGGTTTTGAGAAAATTTTTGTACTGCTGGCCTCTGAAATATGGCGTTGTTACAGTGGGCATTGCCTTTGGAGTAGCGGACTTCATCGTGGGCAGCGTTGGGTGGGACATGGTTATCTCAAACAAGTATCCGGACTACGTGGTCGAGTTCTTTAGAACCATGGACACCCAAATCTGCGTGGCCGGATTTGCAGCCCTGTTCTGGCTCATGATGATCAACCACTTCCTTCTGATCTACGCCGTGTTCTACGTGAGTTCGAATGAGTCAGTTCAAAGCTATGCAAAAAAGTGCTCACCAATCCGTCCAAATTCAGAACAAACTTCTGATCATCGGAACCTGGCTGTTGATAAACTACATGGTATTTTTGTTCACCCTCGTCACCGTGCTGTTGGATGGCCTGCTGATCCTCAGAATAAGTATGCTGGGATGGGATGTGTTTTTTAACCAACTAAACCCTATCACTTTAAGTTGCCCTCGGATACTGTTTGATCGTGGTGAAGTCCTACTACGGTCAGTTGACTACGGGTCTGGACGTAGAGTCCGAGTCCAGCGAAGGAGCCACTGGTAGTGAGAACGAATCAAGTCCCTAAATCGTGAACATTCATTAATTAGAGCAGCAATAAATTCGCTTGTGGAAATAGTATATCTATGCTTTCTTTACCAATAACCAGGTGAAGTGAAATCAACTAAAAACCGATAAAATAAGTTTGTTATATTTTTATCGCCAATCCGAACTCAGTGGTCTGCACACTCCCCCTTTTCGAGAGACGCCTGTTGAGTGCTTATCTTCCTCCTTCCTGAAAGGCAAACAGGATTAAGCGATAATGAAACTGCACTTTCCGAAAACGCCGTCAAAAGCCCCGCTTCAGACTCATTAAAAATCCATTAAACTCGATAAAAACGAGAGGGACGCAGGCTCCCCAGAGGGAGCGAGACAGAAGGCGGAATAAGCATTTCTTAATAAGCTTTACACACAAATGTGGAGCACTTGGTGACAGTTGCCAGTGGGTTTTCGGGTTTTTTCCCCCAAAAGGGTGAAGTCAACACAGGCCGAAGAGAAGCAAAACAACAAAAAAGTCGAAAGTCGAGGGCCGGCCACTTAAAAGCTCATTTTGTGAGTGCATTTCGGTGTTGCATTTGCAAATAAATCATTCGGTTTCCAATTCCGATTCCATGCTGCTCATGAGATATGCAAAAACTCGACGAGTAAATCAGCTTCCAAAGCGTTTTAACTACAAATGAGCCAAATGAGCGCTGATCACGAGCAGCTTATGGTCACGCATTCATTATGAATTAATTCGTATATCAACGGATAATCCGGTGCACAAGTGAAACCTAAAATCAACTGGTAGCATTTTATATATAGTAAGTAGTGTGGCATTCCTAGTGCATGAATCACACGAAAAGTAACCCCAACTGATGAACGCAAAATGGAGATTCAATATTCACTTCCTGAATATTGCTTTACTTACTTCAGATACATGGGTCATTTTGGATAGATGACTAATACTTCAAACGTTTGTCAAGCAACTATTTCCCTTCCACAACAATATCAGCTATTTAGAAATAACGCAAACACCCACTTCCGTTTACACAATATTTATTCTAAATAAAATCACTATCATATAGTAAGTATGACGTATAGAAAAGTGACAAATAGAAAGCCCAATTGAGAGCACAATCATAATCCATTTCGATGTTTCTTGAATATGTGAGTCATCGCAAGAGCACATAGCCCATGTTTGTACTAACATGCAGTTATAATGAGCAGGTTATTGGAGAACCATAAAACCTATTTACCAGATACAGATACGCACACCAGATACAGATACAGATACAGATACAGATACAGTTGCAGGCGAGTTGAATGACACCCTCGAGTGCAGCTCTCACTCCGTGTCAAACATTTATCAGGCAATCGATAAGGAAAGGAGCTCCGCCGATCCGCTCTGCTTCGCTACAAAGTTGGGGATAAAGTTATCAACGACATAACTCCCATAGCTCCCGATACAAAGCGGTTCGGTTTCACAACTTTGTTTAATGATTGGCATAAAATTCACTTTCCGACTGCCTGCCGTGCGTTTTATGCCCTGGATCTGAAACGGGGAAAACGGGGTCGGCGGAGTCCTAAAACTCCTGATCCAAGCTGCCGACTGTTCCTCTAGAATTTATGCGGTGCCATTAAAGAAGTGTCCATAAAACGCGGAGCTTAATTAAAACGCCACGTAACGCGTACCCACGAGGATGGCGTTTAGAGTTGAGCTGCAAATCGCGGGCAGGCAACCATATTTATGGCTACACAAATCGGCATCCTTTTTCAGCGCCTAATGAGATTTTCTCGAAAGCAAAAATCATAATTTCCACGCGCAACGAAACGCAACAAATGGCCCTTTTGCCAGGTGGGCGTGGCACTTGCCACAGTTTCAGCCGCAGCTAGTCACACCCACTTCAGAAAACAAAAGGCAGAGAGCTTGAAATGCAATACCAAATATAATAATAGTACAGGTTTTTAATAAGTTACTTATTAATAGGTTCAATTATATTTTCTGGGATCTCTCCTTTTCTGGACCTTGACCGCCCTTTTTGCTGTTGATTACCTCACTATCTGACTTGAGGTGATTTTCATATTCTTGGGATATCTATTTCTTGGGTATGACAAGAAAATCGTTCACTCTCACTTTTAACTTCACTTTGAAACCAGCAGAATGACAACTTTGATTCGCAGCTTAAGTGGCCTTTGGGAACACAAATTTATGGACGCTCCTCGAATGTGGAATTTAAAAGTGACGTGTTTAGCCGTAGAAATAAGTGATATTTCTTTCAAGGAATTCCCGTGTTCATCCGCTAAATATAAAGTATTCACCACTTGCTATACACACTGCCAACGGAATTTGATTTATCATCGTTGAATAGCAAGTATCTGATCGAATGCAGAAGGAATTTCATTGTTCTATATCAAAATCAAAATCTCGAATGCGTCCGAATAAATCTAATCGTGGTGGACAGGGAAAGAAGTCACTCACATTGTGATTACAATTTTATTTAATACTCGCACTGCGAATCTCTTTTATGACGGAAAGCGAATGCAGATTAGGAAATCGATTCACTACAACAGTTTTGGCTTCGTGCACAGCAATTTGCCGCCACGATTATCTATTGAATTCCCACAGGCAAGTTGGCAAATATTAATAATCCGCCGTGTTGTACCGCTTATGCAATGGTCCGCGGCAATTTCTTTGCGATTGCCCGCCCATCGAGGCGTAAGTAATCTAGGGGCGCAGAAAATCCGATACCCGAGTGGATCATTAAAATCGGGCATTTTCTGCACATTTAACAAGCCACGAGATACAGTATCTGCGGCTCCTTGGGACATACACTTGTAGTATCTGTGTATCTGTCTGGGTCGGCATATCAATTTCACCCCAGGACGATCTGCACCCCAGGAGCCTGATATCTCGGCGGTCAGGGCTTGTGTCCTGAACCCTTTCGTCGCATAAGGCAACTTAATTCGCTTCCGTTTGCCAATCCAAACAGAAAAGGACAAGAAGAAAGCATAAGGATAGGTGCACTGAAAACTATTCTTTTTCGAGGCTTAGTGCGGGTTTGAATTGCTGTAAACTGAATAAATAATTTAAAAGGAATTATTATAGGCACATATTGTTACAGATTGAATAATATTGTGTTCAGATTTGTATCTAATTTTCGTAATTTTCATTTCTTTCATTTGAACTATGATTAGTTTGAAATTTCAGATTTTAAATTGAAAATCTTCCTCTAACTACTTTGGTTTCAGTGTAGCAGCTTTAGCAGGGGAGGATTGGCAGTCCTTCCGACAGCTTCCCTTGCGGTTCCCCCTCCCCTCATTGCCCCTCTGCCCTGCATTTGTGTGTCAGTTGCCAGTTTCGCGTCTTTCCGCTTCCGTTTTTTTTTCTTACATGCGACTGACGACGGCGACTCGACCGAAAGCGACCCCATAAATCCGCTCACTGTTTGTCTTAGATCGCCCCACTCCCATTTTCCCGCTTCCCGCTTTCCTGTTTTCCATCTCCAGCTGTCCTTTCTCGTAACTTTTCCTAGTCGCCAGTTGTCCTACACACATTTATTTTCCTTTTAAATGTGTTTTTTGTTGATTTTATTGCATCGCCCTGGCAGTTCAATGAACGCATTTGCCGGCGCCATTTGCCAAGTCATTCCCAGTCCCATCCCCATCCCCTTGTGTATAGACCCCCTGCTATAGGAAAAAGCCCTCCTTGGCACGTTGTTTTTCTTAAATTTCATATATTCCAACATATTACATTCTCATACTCGTTGGAGGCACGCAAACATTTTGGCGTACATTTCCGCAGGAAAATGGCAGCCGAAATGCCAAAAGGCCAGCGGACCAGGTGCTGAAGGTGGGTGAAGGTGGGTGAAAGTGGGCGACCCTTTGCAGCATGTTCATGCCGTTTAACATGCAACTGGGGGCGCAGTGGAGCCGCAGGTGGGGCAGCGTCATGGCTAGACTCGTTACCCAAAGGGCGGCTTTTTGAGCCAGCTCACAGTGGTGCAGATTTGGAAGAAAAGTGCATTAATAAAAACGTATTTAAATGGTTTGATGAACTTTAAAGCATGGCCAAAAACGAGAGTTTTACTTACTATTTTATATTTAGCTGTGACTTATCCTTATATAAACTCTAGACTTCAGGTCTGACCCACTGTTGAACCATCTCATTTTGCCCTTTCGCCGGACTGATCCATTATGTTATTACATTTACTACAATAACCAAATTACAGGTCTGTCGAGGGGCAGGCACTTCCGTTCTATTGATTACATTTGCATTTTGATTAACAAATGATTCCATCCCCTTCCCCCCTCCCCCATTTGTGCATTGGTGCTTTATGCCCCAGTGGAGCATTATTCACTGGCATTTGCAATGCCTGGGGCAAGTGTTTAGATTTGCTTTAATCACCTTTATTACTTGTCAAACACGAATCGCCCGCAGGCCAGGTTTTCCGCACTGGGGAAGTGTGTGGGCTGGATGTTTTGTTGGCTTTGCGGTTTTTTGTTTACATGTTCGGGAACAGCAAATGTGTGTAAAATTCAATATGCTTTTGGCTTTTGCGGTTGGCCCGAAAAACTTGATACCGGCGGACGACACGTGCCCGAAAACCGAAACCCAAAAACCGAAAACCGAAAACTGAAGACCAGGAAACCGCAAGATCCTGTCCAGATAGAAGGGCGTGGTCGTAAACCAATCTGGAAGGGAATCAATTAAAGCTCATTAGCCTGGCCCAAAAACGAAAATAGCCAGGAAGCCCGAGCGATAAGGCAGCTGTCCGCCCGTCAAGTATAAATATATGCGGATAATATACGATCCGATAGCAAAGTCCGCCGTGGAAAGGCGGATGCCACTGGAGACGATCCGATAGAGCGGGTGTCATGGAATCTTTGGCAAGGAATTTCGCAGCGATTTATTTACGATTTATTTTGATTTCGCTATTGGGGCAATCTTTATGAGGCTCCCACTATGCGCGCCATAAATCTCCGCCAGCTGCGGCGCTTTAAAGCCAAATTCGCACGTCACCCGGACGAGACTGGGTGTGAATTGAGTATGTGATATGACCCAGTCGTCCCCGATTGACTGATAAGAGCACTCAGTACAATTGTGCCCGGTCATCGAGCAGTAATTAAAAAGGAATCACATAATTAAATATATTTCTCAAGGACTTTCCAGGGCCAAGAAATGGGGCACAGCACCTACTTCAAATGTATCTGCGTATAAGCAATGGTAACTAAAGGAGTCTTTCTTTTATTTTTAGTTATATCTATAGCTAATATTAAATAATATAATATTTTACATTTAAAGAGCACCAAAATTCTGTTTAAAAACTCTTATTAAACTAGTATTCAATCTTACAATCAGAGAGTTGGCTTTCAGGTAGCATAATTGTTTGTAGTAACTCGGAATAATTGCTCCGTTGAAGGTTTTCCAGCCCATCGATCTTATGAGCCTTCCGAAAACAACTTTCACCTGCGCCAACTGTCAGAGATTTCCCTATAACTACAGGCCACACGATACCCCCAAGCGTGACTCATTTCCCAGGCATTTTCGCATTTCCACCTGGCCAAATGGAGGCTCGCCAAAATGGCTCGCCGAATGTCCAACTAGCGCGTGGACACCGCGCTTAATCGTAATCAGTCATTGATATTGATTGGGCGATACCGTGCCCCACCGAGCACCACCCACCCCTCCGCCACCCGCCGACTGGCACCACCCACCGCCTCAAGGAGGCCGCGATGATTGACAGTAAATAGCGGCGCTTAGTGTGCGAGTGAGTGGGGCTGCTGTGCGAGGAGGAGGGAGGGGGGGAGGGCGATTGGGGAGCTGGTCAGCAGTTGGCCTCAAAGTTCAAGTGGGGCCAGCGAGGAGCTGCCAACCCGTTCCGCAGCCGCATGGGGCTGTCAACGCGATAATCAAGTGCAAATATTTATTTGGCAGTGCAGCGTTTGAAAGTTAATTAATTGAGTTTGCCACGTTGGGAAAACGGCATTTCCGGCAGCACATAAAACTTACAAAATAGCTTTGCGAAACCAAACTTGATAAGACGAAGAAGTTCAAAAAAGTCACATTTATTTTTGGATTTTTGTGGATTAAAGGTCGAGTTTGAAATATATTTACTATATCTATAATTTGGAACTACAAAAATTGCATATTTAAATCTTTAAATGTAGTTCGTTTAAAAATGTAAGATACGTGAACCACTGTATTTATGTCTTCATTGAATTAATCAAATCTCTCTCGAAATAGAGAAACCAAACGAAACGTAACAAAACAATTTGTTTGCCAAAATGGCAAATTAAATTGTTAGTTTATTAAGCGGCATAGTTGCTTGTCACGCCGATGTCAAAAAGGCCAAAACGGTAAACGGCGAGGAAACCAAAGAAATAAAAATAGCCAAAATGCTTTCGGCCGGGCCTTGAGCTGGCTATGAATCTGGCCAAAACGGCTGCTTGGCTCACTCGCAGCCATTAGGCAGACAATAAGCTGCGTCTTTTTAAATGGCTGTCTGTGGCAGGTTCTCGGCGACCGGCGCATGCAATTAAGCCAAGCCGAGTAGTTGGCCAAGAGGTTAAAATGGCCACCCACGCCGTCGGCTGGCCAATTAGTTTGATGAGCGTTTTCAACTGCCGTTGACGGCAAATGGGCAGAGCAAAAAATTAATTAGCTTTTTGCGGTATCCGCTTGATTGGCCAAATTGACAGTTCGCCCTCCGAAAAGGAGCCAAAATAAAGATTGATTGGAGTTCGGGATTGTTTTTTGTGGTGTCAATGGTAAACTGTCTAAGAAAACGTTTTTACTCGGTTACTTAACCTCTAACGTAATGTTTGAACGGAAGATAAGCAATCAATATAATATAATTACACACTTTCACGACATCTTTTGATAGCAAAAACCGCTTTAAACGGGTCCAAGTGTAATGTGGAAAAACACCTGATCAAATATTCCACAGAATTTCCCCTAAAAAGCACCTCGTTCATCTCAAGAGGCCAGCCATCCAAACATCACAAATATCGATTAAAACGCTCCTTTGAGTGGGTCCGAAACACATCCCAACTATCGTCATCGAGACGGTCACGTCTCTGAGAACTTTTATTTCGCTAATGAACAGCCCTCGGCTATCACTCGACAACTTAACATACTTCGAGTTGTTTGTAAGCGAATCTAATCGGTGGCAATCTGCGTAGCACATTCCTCGTGACGTCACAGCGATAGCAATCCGGCAATCTGCAATGGCCCGTGACTTTGGCCAATATTTTTGACGAAACTTCAGTCGACTTTCCACCTACTCGCAATGTAGCAGCTGCTCTGCGGCTCTGGGCAGTTGGCAACAGACTGATAACTGGGCCGAAAGAAATTAATAGTAATTGTTTACGATTTCGTAGGGGGGCAGGGTCCCATCGAAAATGGAATCTGAGTCACGAGACTGATGAAATAGTCGCTCCAAATTATTCAGGGAACAACCTTTGCACCGAAGCGAAATATCGTCCGACTGTTGGGGAGACAACGCAACCTAATCCCACTTAAGGTCTCCGTTATTTTCACTTCACATTTGAAAAGTGTAATTATCTTTTGAGTACTGAACGTGTCTGGAGGAATCGAAATGTCACTTTCGACCCCACAGATAATCCTTATTGGCTGACCACATGTTTACTTTCAGTTCAGCGCTACAACTTCTAGTAGTAAGGCGATTTGAACCGCAACTTATTTAATTCCAACTTAAATGAAGTGTGTCCCTTTTCAATAAAAGTCCCCTTCTATTTCTAAGTGGTTTTTGTCGTTATCAATAGTTTCCTATTGAATAGTTCGTCCAGTTCGAACCTTCCCGAAATTGCCCCTTTAAACCGTCTTATTATCGGCTATTTCACACCCACCCATTCAACGGCCAATCATCTCACTGTCATGCTGCTAATTTCGCCAGACTTTAATGAGCTTAAAGTGCCTCGCAGTGGGGCAATCGAATCCAATTCAATCCAAACCGTGTCTGTGCCAAAGTGCGTCAGCAATCAACCAGCGAACCAAGTGGCTGTCATGGGTCGTCATCGGCAGGCGTCAGGAATCAGACATCAGAAATCAGAACTCAGGCGTCCACATCGAACATCGAACATCGATACTGACAATGGCCCATTATCATCGGCGGATTACAAGGATGGCAAGGAGGACACAAAAGGGCGACGAGCGGACTGCTCACGGTGCACAAATCGTCATTGTCTCGTCGAACAAAGGGAATCACAAGAAGCAGTGGCACTTCCCTATCCCCCCCACACTTACCCACTGTGCATCCATGTCCATGTCCACGTCCTTAACCAAGTCCATGAATCGATGGCCAGTGGACCGCGCCCCCTTCTTGTGTTTCGCATCCTGGCCGGGAGCCATTGTCAATCAATGTTCAATCAACTGCTGCATTTTTGGCAACTTCCGCTGGGAGAAGTAGAGTAATGTCGTCCAATTGACACACTTCTTGTGCACTGTGAAAAACGTCAGGGCTAGGAACCAAGAAGTTAGTAAAGTAGCTAAGATGTTTCAGAATATTTTCTTAAAGGTTCCTGACTAAAATAATATTTTATTATAAAAGAAATGTAATGTTCTGAAATATTTTATTGAAGGGTCTGGCTAATATAATACTTTATTATAAGGGAAATGTAATCTTCTTAACATAGTTAATATAGTAAATCCCCTTCAAAAATATTCTTGACATTTCTTCGAGTGTCCTGGCAACGGATGTCGCATGCGGGTACTCGTTCTGTTGCTTTATTGTGACCCTAATCGCTTTAAATTGTGATATACTTAGGGGTAGTTCCGCTTTATTGCGTGGGTGTTAACCGTCTTTATGGCCATCCGGAACTATTGCCATTCCCGTGATTGTGATTGAGATTGAGACTGAGAGTAAGCCCATTAGGCGAACAGCTCGCCCAGGAAGCAGATCCCGGCGAGGGCGTGTCCGCCGCCCAGGACCATGGCAGCCATCACTATGTCCTCGAGTCGCAGTGGTTCGATGGCCTGCGGTTGGGTGGGAAAGAAGTGCAGGAAGCCAGCCTTCACGGCCAACTCGTGGACATCATCCACCAGTTTATTTTGCAATCCGGTCTCAAACAGGCGTTGCACATGCTCATTGTAGTGTTTTTCCAAGACCCAGTTTTGCCTGATGACCTGAACGGCCCAGGTGTAACCCACGGGATTGGATAGCTTCTTCATCCTGCGCCTTCGAAGGAATTTCTGTTGGTATAGGTAGAAATCCATTCTGTCCTCCGAGTCCACGTAGGCGTAACTTGGATCCAGGTTATTTCTCTTCGCCAAGTGTAGGGATTCCTCAACCAGCTGGAACCTCTCCCTCAACTCCTCCGAGCTTCCGTACACCGAATTAGGTTTGACATTGTGCTTCTGGAGTAGTATGCTCACATTGGCCGCCTTCAAGTCGGCCAAGTTTTCAATGGGTCTCTGGAACAGCTTTGTGGTCAGCATCATGGACAGCAGTGCCACATATAAATTGCAGAGAATAAATCCAATGCCAAATAGCAGGAGCAGTAACATCAATTTGGATCCACGCGAAGACTGCGGCAAAGACAGTTCCCGGTTCAGCAGAGTTTGCACGGCCAGCAGGAGGTACTGACCCACATCCCATTCCTTGCAGTGCAGGCGATGGAGCAAGGAACCCATTACCGCGATATAGAACACGATAATGCCAGTTCCGATCCAGACGTACAAGTCAAAGGGCCTGAAGAAGTAGTAGAACTTCTCGATGGGGTTGCCAAATGGCGCCATTATAACCACACGATTCAAGCGAACTGGTTGACTGGTGGCGTACTCGTAGGTCCTTATGAAGATACTGCCACAGGCATCGACTTCATCCTTCCTGACCATCTGCAGACATTCGCCGGTGGAATAGCGTTGAAATTCAGGATAAGGAATCGCTTGAAAAGTTGCATTGAGCCGATCCGCAAATATCTTCAACACGGTGGCTATACTGCCTTTATAGCGATTCGGAGAATTCGGTAGTTCATCTTCATCCACAAAGCAATGAGGCGGATCGTTGGTCACTAAAACTCGCATTGGATATCCCATCAAGTTACGGGTATTCCTGTTTTTTATATACTCTTTCAAGTTTGTAGGCCTTATATGCAAGTAAGGATAGGCTTTTATTGACCAAAGTTGGTCCCGCGAGTTGTAGATTAGCAAGTGTGAAAAGCCTGCATTCCAGTAAGCTTCACATATATCCATATAACTGCTTGTATTTTCTTTATCTCTATCTATCAGTAATATATCATTGAATTGCCTATCCGCGAGATAGGATCTTAGCACATCCAAAGTGGCCAAATTCAAATCCAAATCTTTTCAAGTCGTATTATTAGAAGCACAGGTTCGTCGTGATAGGTCTTAAACTCTTCACTTATGTTATTATAAATAACCAATTTCGGGTAATTGTCATCTGAGCTTGGAAAGTCAAGAGATTCTTTCCAAAGCCGATGTAAATTTGGATTTTAATTTTTAGTTCAGCACTCAATTGTAATATGATTGTGTCAGGAATGGACAAAACTATCCTCAAAAATATGATTATCAGAAGGATTCTAAGCAACGACATCTCGAAAGGCTTGTGAGTTAATAAAAGTTCTTCGAAAGACAGGCGGCAAAGTAACCTCGGTTGGCTAATTCAATTAAGTGAAATAATTAGTTGGATAAACTTATTATGAGGAATTAATTAGAGACTTAGAAATGCGTCAAATATATGCAATTAATCTTCAATTAAGTAAGGAATTGGATTCGTTGCTACAACTTTAAGAAGGGCTTGTCAAAAAAAATTTAATGTGAGTTCATAAATTGTAAAAAAGTATATTTTTAAAAATGGGTTTTTATTAAAGTTATACCATATATTTGTTTTAATGCTTTCATATTTAATGCTATAGATAAATATACATATATTATATTTAATAATTCCAAAAATATATTAAAAATATCACAGGCTCTAAAAAAACCGATATTTAGCATTGTATTTGTTTCTCTTTCTGAGATTCAAGCAGTTAACATTTTTAGAGTTGGACGTTACAGCCGTTTAACAGCGCGCCCTGCGTAACAGCTCGAGCCGCTGCCAACAGGTTCGAACGACAACAGCTGTTAGCTAACATGGCGTGTTGCACTCTGCTCTCTGGCCGAATATCGCATGCAATAAATTTCACACTGCAGCAGCAATGGCCGCGCTCACACACACACGCGCACAGACTTTCACGGGGAGCAACAACAAATGCGCAAGTTTTCAAACCGCTTTTGATGTGTTTGTTGTTGCTGCCGCCGATGTTGCCGCTGCGCCAACTAATGTTGCTGGTTGCGCTTATGTTGCTGCTATTGCTATTGCTGTTGCGTTGCCGTGGCTGCTGCCGCTGTTCATGTTCATGTTGCTGCTGGCGTCGCTGCTGCTGCTGCTGCTGCTTGTGTGGAAAGGAAGAAAAACACAAAGCCAAAAAATGTCGCACGTTTCGCTTCGGTTTAGTCTCGATAATTCAATCGCCCTGCCAAGACGTTCAACGTCTCGCTGCCGCAACGCCTTTAGCCGACATTTTGGCCAACGTCCCGAGCATTACGCGATTTACACACCCCCATATAGCCAATAATAACGAATAATAAACGTAATAAACGTAACGAAACGTGCCCCCAATAAAGTATTGAAACAAGAAATATATATTTTATTTTATGCTTACTATTGCCGCAAGCGCAAAGCGGAAGTACATCGCGTGTGTGTGAATTCGCGAGTGTGCACGTGTGTGTCTCCGTTTGTCGGCCAGCAATGAGTTTCGATTTCATTTCGCTCTGAACGCACATAGAGAATAGCAGCGCCCAGAATACTGCACATATTACACAGAGGGGACGGCTATCGGTCAACTGATTACACGGGGCCAGCAACGCCGAAACTGCCCAATGTCAGCCACATCGGTTAGCCAGCACGTTATCACCCAGCGACAACTACGACACCTCTGAATTTTAGTTTACTGCTCTGTGCCGGCAGTAAATGGGTTAAAATTATGTACATTAATCGCCGAATGAATGTCGAATCAGTTAGAGAGACTGCTGTTTTTTATTGTGAGTATTGCCAGTGATCGATGGCCCGGCCGAGTGAAGGTGAAGTGGTATTACTCGATTATGCTTGTAATGGGCTCCAAAACGGTTTGACGCCACTCTGGGATACTTTAATACCGGGGATACAACGCGGCTTTTCCAGAACCAGAATAATCCAGAATCTCCAGCAATGGAGCTAGTGCTAGTGCAAGATTAAGTGCTTAAAGGAAGTACTATAAAACTACCAAATGAAAGCATTTACTCTTACTTATTGTAGGAGGAGAATTTTGTGTTCAAAAATTAATTATAAATTTGTTTACTAATTAATCTAGCTAGGCAAGATTCTTAGTTTCTCAAAACCATTTTAGATTTTATCTACTTCTGCCCTTTAGGATATGATCCCAAATTAGCCCAACTGATGTCTGCTATGGCTTCCCTTTGGCTAACTAGCTCTTCAAAATGCAATTGATTGATATGGGAAAGAGCCCTACCATTCAGCGACCCTCGTGTTGGCCACTCGAATGGCAAAACCCCCCCAGACTATAAACAATAACTATCAAGGCCTCTCGAGCGAAAGCCGCAGCCTCAAGCACGGCTATCGGGCGTCGAGTTAGCCAAGTTACATGGAGCTCTCGGGCCAAACACTTCCTCAATACACAGCATAGGCCCACCCCACAAACACCCCCGCCGAAAACTCTCTAGTTGGTAGCTTCAAAATCTTATCAAGGCGCTCGCTTTGTAATGCTATCGAGCACTTCCTCGCCTCGAATTCCTCGCCCTGGGTAACCTCGTTTCGGTCCCCACAGCCAATGTGCACGCTTTATTTTCCCAAGCACTTCTGCACTGAGAAAAAATCTATCTACATATTGTAGTTATATAGTAGCTCCTTTAGTCGTCTTAGAGGAAAGATCATAAGGTGCTCGCTATGGCATTGAAAGCTTATTTGTTGCAAACGAGTATATTTTGAAATGCAACGCATTCACGACTTTCCACAGTGTACTTTAAGGTACTCTAGGTGGGTGGCAAAAGGGCGGGGGCGTAGGAGGTTGGGCACCGAACTAAAGTGAAGTGGTAGAAGAAGCCAAGGGTGGCGGGGTTTGCGACGGGTTAGGGGCAACCAAACGCATTATTTTGTAATTATCGACAGAGTTCTAATAAATAAAGCGTAGCAAGGCCCCACACAAAAGAGTTTGGTTACTTTTTCTGGGTTGATGAAATTATGAATGGAGATAAGGTGTGGCACATGTGGCAGCGGGAGGGGGGCAATAATACTCAGAAAAAAGTTGTAACTCTCATTCATTCAGATACCTCGGGCAAGGCTGAGCACCTACTAGTTTAAAAATAAATCTTCCAACTGCAGATAGCAAGGCTGGAGTAAACAAAACGTAATTTAGATTCGTAGCCGACTTTTACAATAATTGCCCAGAGATAGTTGGTCCCATAAATCTGCGAATGAATCGTATATGATTGCAATTAAAACTTCGCAGGAATGATCAAAATTACATGGTCAAAGTCCTATTTACATCACGGCAAGCCCAGAAGCACCTGACTTCCACATATCGAAGGTAGATCTGGGTCCGACGTGATTTACAACCTGACCTGGCACAATAACACAAAAGTCGGCGGCTGAAGGGGTAACACACAAGCGCCGCCCGCCTGGCGAAACAATAAATTCATTAAACCAAAGCCACGATTATTAATGAATGTAATAAAATACCAAAGAGACAACTAATCAAACATGATAAATTACCGGGCAAAGGGGCCTTTTTGGGGGGCTGATGGGGTAAGGTGAGGGAAGGTAATGGCTACCGACATACGCCCCTGCAGGGGCGTCGAAAAGGGGGGCACTCAAAGATGGCAATCGAAGAACAGGCAAACAAACAACGTGAAATACTTTTGTGCTCTGTTTGCACTGTGGCGAGGGTATCAAAGTATTTGTCGTGACATCGTGTAAACATTGGTATGCAATTTAGGTGTGATATTTTGTAGTTATTGCCGTTGGTCCCTTTCTGCCGTTTTTATCTGATAGATACAATTATTGATGGCCCGGTTGGCAGATAGTAAGGCGATAAGGCGGCCACAAATGGAGGAAAGAAGTGGAAATTGCTAAACCGTATATACCGGGAAATATTCCAGAATTGAGTGCTAAACAGCTAACAGCTACGGGTTGAATACAAATTGTATTTTTTAAAAATATTGGTCAGACATTTAAGTTGCTTTAAAGGCAAGAGAAGGTCCAATATAAGCCGAAGTAAACGCATTCCAAACTTTTAGAATATCTCAGAAACCCCTTTTAATGTTCACATTTTGAAGAAACTTTATGTTCCGTTTTTATATGTTCCAGGTGGTGATTTCAGGTGCATTATGTACAGTAGAAGATTACGTAATAATGTCACAGTGTGCACACAACAAAGCCATACACCTAGCTGCGGAAGGAACAGTCTCAGTGACAGACACTTCACAGATACGTAAGTATTCCAATAAATTTACTACTTAACCCCACTACCTCCTGCTACCCCCTCGTGCCCCTAACACCTCAAGTGCCCCACTGCAGGTCTCCTGTTCGTTCGGATGTGTTTTTTGTTTATTGACACGTCTGCAGGAAATGCCATCACATTGCCATCTAATTTACAATTTTCGACTCTTTCTCCTCGGCCGTGCCCTCGAAACCTTTCACAAAACAATATACTCGTAGTATGTATCCCGAAAAATAGAAAATATTTCAACAATTTCCAGTAGTTTGTTGCTGCTGTTTGTTTGCATTCGATTTCCATGACAATGGGTCGGGAAAGGTGGGCGGGGGCATTCCACTTGGCTTGTCCAAATGTCGGTAACAACAATAACAGAAAGTGCTACAGTTGTTGAATATTTTCCTACTTGATCTATTGATGATGTTGCCAACCGTCAAGCGAACGCGTGACGAAATCCACTTGAGATGCTGTAACAGCGGATGGAATGGCAATGGAGCTGGGAAGAAATAATTGGAAGCCCCAGAGTTTTCTAAAAGTATTAATCTTATCAACCTATTTGAAAGCTGGGGTATGCGGAAAGTCAGTAATTGCACTCGTACCAAGTCTATAAAAGAACATAATATGTCACTTAATAAACACTTTAGCCACTTCGATTTGAGCCTAAACTGTTTGAAATACACATTTCCAAACGCAACCTTTTTGGGGCATGCATAAAGTGCGTAATTTATTGCGAAAACTGGCAACAAAGCAACTCACACCGGAGAAAAATGAAAAAATCATAAAAATTTGCTACGCTTTGGGTCAACTTTCACTCGACGCAACGGCAACCTTTTTTCGGGTCTGACCATGGCCAATTAGAGCCGCTGCAGCTGCTGCCTGAAAAGCAAAAAGAAGAGAGATACAAGGACCAGCACGAGCTACGCAGCCTCGCTCAGCAGGATAATAGGGAGAGAAAGGACGGGACAATGGCGGTTCAGAAGAAGCGAGCAAATGCTGGAAAATGCACTGACAACAGGTGCAAAATTGTGTTTTGTTTGTTGCGAGTGCGCGTGAAAATTTCCAGCTGGCCAGGGACAGCGACTGGGACAGGGACATGACCACTTAAGACCTAATGTGCGAAAAGTTCCTTTGTCAATTTGCACGCCCTCTCACCCAGCGACCCTGAAACTTCATTCATTTGCATGGCTAAGCTCAGGTAGTCGGGGATTATCCCTCGTTCTCACCAAGACCTCGCTGCATTCGGGTTTATCCCACTTGTTTGGCTGGGAATTTCCCCCGCAGATTTACGGTGGTCAGCCAAATCCCGGGTTAGCTGGAAAATATCGCCGAAATAAGGGAATGGCTGCTAATGAATCCTGACATCTCAATCAATTATGGGGTTCTGCATTCGAAACGGAAGGGAGGTGGAACTTTCACCACCCCAAACAGAAAGTGAAAACGCACTCACCCGAAACCACAACATTTTCCCATTTTCCAAAACAGAAGCGGGCCACACGTCAATAAATCACACGATTTAATTTCAGACCAACAGAAGGCGAAAATTGTTGAGGTGGCTTGTGTGGATTGTGGATTGCGACGTGTTCCCTAGGACCGCAACTGCAACTAGGGACCATGGCCATAAAACATTTTATAGCTCATCATGTGCGCTCATAAATCTGAGAACGCAATCAGTTCTGGCCAGCTCCCCTATATACTCGTATATGTATGTTATTGCGGCCATTTGTATATCGCATAGGTTCAGGGCGTTGCCCAATCAACACCTAACCCTTACCCTTACCCTTTCCTCGTCCACGGGACGCATGTAACAAGTAACGCAACCGTTAATTTCTTGATCAAATCAATCCCAGTCCGCGGCTGGCGGCCCTTTTCAGCAACTCCTACCCGAATTCCATTTGAGTGGTCCGCTGGAAGTTTGGCCGCTTGTTTGCCTGGCAGTTCATTAAAAATGTTTAGCATTGTTCAGCATCGTTGAAGGCGGCAGCGCCAGTGATCAATCAGATACTCGCACTCTTAAGATTCTGTACCTACGATTGCCCAAATGTTTTCATGACAAGTGCGAGATTGTCGGATAATCATCTTGGTGGCACACAATACTGATGGGATCTGCAAACTATATATTGCATATGTCTTTTAGCTAAAAATATATAAGAAGTATGCATATTACAGAAAGGACAGTAGTTTGCATATTACTGAAATTTTGTAGAGGTGTTTTACCTTTGAATTCCATTTGGGTCCATATTCATTCATCTTCACTGCTGTTTGTCTTACCTTACACGAACCTTTTCCCAAATCTGCCTTGAACATATTTGTTAATCCTTTGGCATCTGTGTATGTAGTATGTATGTATGTACTTCTCCCCACACAAACTTGAACCCTATGCACCTAGGCTTACTTTCTGTGACACACACTGCGATCACACTCGCACACACAACTAGTTCCCAAAGAAAATCCCTCAATGACTTTGCCGCCTGGCCCTGAGCCCGAAAACCGAAAAGCGAGACCAAGCCGGCGACGAGACCCAGAGACCCAGACGAAGAGGTGCTAATAATGTGGGAAATATTTAGCACCATCATTACAAACATCATTAAAATATAAATAGATGTGTTTAACATGAACACCCAAAAGGGAAAACCAAGGAAAAAGAGCGCCCGAAACATGGAACAGAAAGTTCGACTTGGTCGAAAAGGAAATCATGGCCTCAAAGAAATTCCAAGAAATAGCACATGCTCTTGGTCGTCTTTTTGGGGGGTATGGGTATGGGTATGCATGTGTATGGGTATATTGAACCTATAGGCTCTGGCTCCGATCGCGCAGATTCATCAATTAACGCCCCTGCGAGGGAGACGGGTGACCGGGGACGGAAGGAGACGGAAAGAGACAGATAGCCCCTTCATTTCGGTCCAAGACGTCAGCAAATAAATGCATTTCCGTTGGCCAGTCGTCAGTCCACAAACAAATTTCCAAGAGACGCCGACGAAGCTAAAGAAAATGCTGAAAAATGTTGAAAAATTCCCAAACAGATTCGACTCGATATTCTCTTACCTACCGCGCGCCAGAGAAGCAGAGAAGCTGAAAAGAAGAAGATGAGGAAAAAGGGGCTCAAACGGTTAAGAAAACATGGTCAACAACAAAGGCGAACAAGTGTACCGCTTGCCGATCGTCAGTTCGACAGTTTTTGGTCAATTGCTTCACTCGGTCGTTCGGGAGTTTTGGAACAGAGAGATATGCCAAAGGGCCTGCATTGATTTCCACTTAACGCTTCAAAACTCAAGTGGCCTTCCAGTCCAGGCCATATACATACCATACCATACCACATTATACTGGACTAGTACCATTCCTTTTCGAGCCAAGTTTGCTGCTGAAGTAAACGCGCTTTCGTTCCTGGCTCTCTCTGTTTCAATATTGTTGTTTCCCACAGTTGGTCAGAAAATATTTAAGCGCCAATTTGATGTAGTTTTTCTTGTCCCAGTAGTTTTTCCTCTTCATTTCTTTCACTTCTTTGTGGCCCGGTCAAGTGTCCCCCCTTGAATTTGAATAACAATGCCGTTCGGCTCGGCTTCAAAGCTGGCTTTCTTTCCCGAATTCTCCCCTCGATCTGTGCCCGGCTTCGATTTTGGTAATGAGCGATTGGGTCGTTTGATCTTCAGTTGGCAGCAAGGAGCCGGGTTGTCAGCAATTACGCACTTGACGGGGAAAATCGGGGCTGACAATGGAGCTGGAAGGAGCTGTTCAATGGGCTTCGATAGGGGGCTAGTCAGTCGATGCCTTGGAAATCAAAAGTTCTCGGAATCTGTTGTTGTCTAGCGTGGGAATAGAGTTGTGTTTTGGAGGTGCGAGGGATTGGGAAACCAGAAGTGAATGGATCTGCTGTGGGAGCAAATCAGGTCTTTAAATATGAACAGGATCTTAGGATTCTTAAATAGATTTAGCTAGAACTTTAACTCCTTCCATCTTAGTCCCCGTGGAAAGTGAAGCCCAGCAAGCACTGTTTTTAGCTAAACATGCAACCGAATCGTGTTCTAATCAATAAAACCCACCACATGCCCCACAGCCATCCGATTATCTGTGAGATAATCGAGTCCAGACCCATCGCAGACTCATAACTGTAGCACACTCCATGCCGCACACCGTTAAACTGTGCATTTTACGAGCCCAAAAGCAATCCAAAGACCAAATCCAAAACCAAAACCAAATCCAACGCCAGAACCGAAAAGCCATTAAAGAAATGCCGTCGCGGATAAAACAAAACGCCGCCGATCAGCGATCACCAATCGATGTTGCCTGTTCCCTGATCAGTGTGGCAATAAATTCATCAAACAAATATTGCTAGGCCTGCTGATCGACATGAATATTAAAAACCACAAAACTATAATCAGGGCATTATGATCAGTGCGGATGGTCGGTGGGTCCACGGAACATATCAATCTCTCTGAGCCAACGCTGTTCTTTCTCTTCCCTTTTTTTTTGTTATTTTTTTGGTGCAGCCATTAACTGGCTGCAGACGACCTAATGGACAAGATCTTTCGTCACTCCCCGAAGGGATTTACCTTTTTGTGTGTTGGCTGCTCTGCCGCAACCATCGATCGATAGATCTTTCGCCTGATCCGCTGTGTGTGTTGATCCTTAAATACCCTTTAAATTGATCTTAATTCCCCCCAACCGCATTTATCATCATTTATATCGGCGGCCCTTCCGCTTTTTCCCGCTCTCGGTGCCTGAGTGCTCCGATATGCTATCTCTCGGAATGGATGTAATGGAAGTGCAGGATCAGGCATCTGTTGGTAGGGACATGGACTCAAAGGACCATGCTGCTCCTGAATGAAAGATACTTTTACAGATCAAAGTGCTTGAAGGTACATCACCTGAAGCAAAAATGATGTATTGGCCCGAAAGGGTTTCCCTCTGAATGTTAGCACAGGCAAGTTTATTTTTGGAAACCCCCTTCGGGTTGCATGATTCACAGCCATCCCTCAATCGATAATCTGGAGTGTCTGTTCAATTGATTTAGCCTAATTTATTTTAAGCATTTCCCAGAACAAAACGTTCCGTGTCATTGGGCAGGAAATGTCGCAAGCTCTCGAGGCTTCGTATATGTGTATAAATTGTGGTCAAAGCCAAGACATCTGTCAGTTGATCATTGCGGCAGAACGGAAATGCATTCATTTGTCAGTTGGCTTGTGCCGGCCAAATAAATCAATTCACTTGGCCGGCTGGCTCCCTCTTCGAAATGCTTCATTTTCCACCCAATATCGCCGCGACTGCCACTTTCCAATTACGTAAAGTCTTTAAAGGAAGCATTCAGTTGGGGGTTCTCTGCATCGCGTGCAGCTATGTATATATGTAAGTTCAGCTGGGTCCTGCAGTCGGAATCGAATCGAGTTCCACTAGTACACTACCGTTTAATGAGCTCGCGATGGCAATGGTAATGGTAATGGTGATGGTGATGGTAGTGGCTCACTTCGCATGACTCAAACTTAAACTCGAACTTCAAACGGCCGTGTGGCTCCTTCGGTTTTTGGGCATGCAAATGGGTCTTTTAATCATACGAAACCTGTGTATTTTGGGCAGTTGTTAATGGCAGGAGGAGTTGGCTTGCGTGTCTTTGGCCTGTTCCCAGCGACACGCAACGCAATCCCCCAGAAGGCCCCCAGCCCCCAACCCATCCATTTAGTTCAAGTATCTGCTAGATGACAATGCGTGCCTGCCGACACCTTGCCAACTACATTTGTAGTGCTGGTAATTGTCGATTGCGGGGGCAAATTGACTTTCGATTGGCACATAATTTGCCCACTGACGTAACCATGAACTTGGCTCAGCTTTGGCTGTGTCTAGACCACACTCAGACATTTTAGCCGGAATGGCAAAACGGAGCTCTTAACTGGGCCTTTAATAGAGTTATCCTGGTGCCGATCAGGCGGCACATAAAAATGTTTTCTTATCTGCTTATTAAAGGGTCGCTGTGCCGCAAAACAGGATTCGAGTAGCATTTTGGCCACATAAAGAAACATAAAGACTGAAAATCGAAGGGTTTGCCGGACATTGACCAAACGTTTTGGCGCGAAGTTAAGCCCAAATTATGAAATGAGTAGGAAGCGCCATTAAGCCCAAAAGTCATTAAAAGAAGCGAGAGAATGAAGTAGATCTTCAAGGGGACGAGAGAAACCGAAAGATTGAAGAATTTACCAGTTTAAAGATACTTAAAAACGTTGCCAAAGCACAACATATAGCAGCATTATTACAAATTATTTTGGTTAAAAAATATAAAATTAATATACATATACGTACTTGTTTACATTACTTGCAAAACAAATTGCTCATTATATATCAACATACTAATTATGTCAACCTATTCATAAGTGACTTTTAAATAAAGTTTCTTTTTAAAAGACTACAGGAGCTCCTTTTCTAAGATCACTTATGCTTTATGTTTAAAAAATGTTTATTTGCCATATCTATCAATAAACTTCCAGAAATATGGCACAATGTAGCACATTTTCCCATTAACTGATGGCCCCGTTAGTGGAATCAAATGCAATAAAGTAATATTTATGTATGGATCAAGAATCCGCGTACGTGATGAACACTTCCTCATTGAGTCAAATTTTTCAAAAACTTTCCCATAGCTAAGATTACATGCTTTTCGCCATAAAACATGAAAACGGAGCCCCAGTATCAACAGCTTTGCGAGTGCCTTATAACAGGTTTATTTTTCCAACGAATCAATTCGCAAATATTCCCAGGAAGGTGGAAAAATAATTTGAAAAGAGTTGCGATCCCACTTCTTTTACGAGCTCCTTGCACCTGAGGCCCTAATTAAGTCCTGGCCGAAAGTACCGTCTGTGCCAAGGATCTCGCTGGAAAACAAACAAACAAAATGTTAAAGTCGAAATAATGACGCGCGAAAAACAATAAAACAAAGGCACTATGCACTGAACACTGAGCAGTGAGCAGTGAGCACAGCGAACCGAGAAATAATGCTGGCTGCAAAATGACAGACAATAAAAGTGGGCTAGGACTCGGGGCAAAATCCAGCTGGCCGGCCGCACTTGGCACCTTTTTGGCCCGATCCTGTTGGTTGGTTGGTTGGTTGGTTGGTGGCCACACAGCGTCAAATGGCCAGCCGGGCGGACAAGGACATGACGTTTTTATTATGCCCAGCGTCTGACTTTTGCTCTAGGACAAAAACTGGAAAAAAACAGGGAAAAAAACAGGAGAAAAAACAGGAAAAGATAGACGGCGCCCTGCGGAGTAACCCGTGACCACGTCGACATACATAGATCTCCTCTGGTTCTGGCCGGCCCTAAACTTTTGTTTTACGGCGCACGGGTTAGGGGAGCGTAAATCAAGAGGTGTTATCCTTGGCGCTGAGGGGTCCAGGGTCCATCACTAGAATTGCACATGCATTGCTGTTCCAGGTTTCCCTGCTCTGCCGGCAATTTCAGCTAATTAATGGCATCATTACAGAGCTCCGTAACCCTCGGACATGTTAATAGTGCTCTCTGTTTACTTTTTAGCCGTTCGAAGGGATAATTATCTCGTAAGTGGTCCTGACACGCCCACCCATTTGGATCCTGCGCCAGGGTAAACAGCTCAGCATTAAGCAGGAATTTTTGGGTGGTCCCACTTGCGACTCTGGAACTGAAGAAAGAGGGCGGGCAGCTTTCGAAAACATTTTCCAGCAAAAAACCCTTGGTTTCCTATACACTGTTTTGATCACTTCAGATTGCAGTACTCAGTCTGCTTGATGATGGAATTTCTTTCAAGCGACTACCCACCTTGTAAATTCCCAAAGATATTTCCTACCGCTCACAGCCGAGTTGCAACTGCATACATTGCACCAGTCGATTGGCAATGTCTTTCCATTTTGTCAAGCAATTAGAGTACCATTCAAGGAACGCGAAGATAAAGAACCTTCGGTTTTGACCACTTAATTAAAAGTGCATAAATTTGCCACTCTAATTTCGAACAATAAATTCTGCAGCGCCCCGAAGTGAGCGGAAATTCAATTACAAATCCATTGCGAGACAAAATAGCGGGAAATTAATTCGTAATATTTATGGGGCCATACATAACCATAAAGACGGCTTTATCTGCTGTTAACCCATTAGTTGACAAATTTTCGAATTTTCGCGGCTCGGCACCCACGCAGCTTCCTGGAGAATTACGATCATTGGCCAATCGATGGATATTAGCACCTGTCTGCGTAAATCCCGCGACAACTATATCTTAATTTATGGTGACGTAATCAATGCTTCTGCATATATCTCGGCCATAACTCAGATCGTTCGCGTGCGTGGATCCAAATGTTAATGGGCTTCGGAGTGGCAAAATTCGAGAAAACAAGCCAACAAAATTCGGCAAAATAGAAAATAAAACTGAAATGGCTGAAGAAGTGATAAAAAGAAGTGAAACAATTCAAATTGTCACAATAACTCAGCGAGTTATGATCAAAAGGAAGCCAGCAAAATTTTACTGTTTACAGGCACTGGCACTGGCGACTGTTGCAACTGCAACTGCAACCTCCGCAGTCGAGTGTTAACGTATACCCATTAAATGGGATACCGAAAGGCGTAAACAAGTGACGGAGACTGCAGCCGTCGGCAAAATTTATGTGACCGGGTTGACAATTTTTCCAAGTATTTTTTTGTAAATTTTATTTTTTGGGTGGTGCGTTTTTTGTGCCTTTTTCTCTGCTTTTTATTTTTTGGCCAGCTAGCTGGTGAGTATTTGGGACCTGCTGGTGGCGCATTAGCGGGGCCATTTCAAGTTGGCTAACACTAACACGCAGTTTAAACGGCTTGTAAGTGACCACGTTTGCACTTAATTAATAAAGTCCGCAAATCCATGCCACACCGCTGACTTTGTTGCCATGTTGCAACTTCGATTCGCTGGCGATTCGAATTTGAGTTAGAGTTAGAGTTAGAGTTTGCGTCCTTGCTTAGATAACATTGCAATTAGTGTTGCTCGATGCAATATATTCTTGTGTTTATTTTAATAAATTGCCATCGAGCCGGGTCGGTTTAACTTAATTAAATGCCAGTTTCAATTTATTTTCCATTTACTCTCCCTGGCTGCCTGACTGCCTGACTGCCTCACTGCCGTCTGCCTGCCACAATGAAAGCGAAACCGCAGAAACAACAATATCGCCGCGTATCGGCGGGTAAATAAACAAAAGCGGGCTGGAAAAAAAAAGAAAATATATATGGAAAAAGAAAAATTGCCTCTGTGGCTGATGGAACTATCAATGTAATTTAACATTCATTCGCCGCCAGCAGCAATTAACTGTAAATAACATGCGGAGCGGGCTGCGTGTGTGGTCTGCAAAAATGGTTAAAAAGCAAATAAATAAAGCACCACTTTCAATATCGACTACAAAGCGGCTTCTTCTTATTGCCTTGTCATCGAACTTGTCCGCAGGCCATTCGATTGATAAATGCTTTGCATATACTCGTATCCATCCCGGTGTATCGATATCAGCAGCAGGAGGCCTCTGAAATAACAGTATTCGGTATCTGTATCCGTATCTGTAGGATGAGTAACTTTATAGTTGCAGAAGTTCCGCACTGAGTCACTGCATTTGCACTGACTTGCAGCAGACAGATAATTAATTGACTTTGCATTAATAAATGCCACTAATTATTGATTGAAAGTGACGAGCTTCCGCAGGAAGTGACTAATCCATTGCAATCACGCAAAAGTCTATGCATTTCAGCGGAAAACAACAAACTCCTAACTTTACTAGTAAAACTCAAAGTTTGCACTTTGGAAGACAAATCTGGAGCACATAAAATGCTTTTTACATTTTCTTTTAAATTTTATGGCTATTTTAATCAAATTCAACAAAAATTCTTGAGATGTTTGCGCTTATAAGTTTTATCTCGCATTTTTCTGTAATTTTAATTGCCTTTTCTTGATTTGGTCGACCACAAAACTCAATCAGGCCACATAAATTATAAGCAAATAAAATTCGGTGTGGAGTCCACAAAATTTGACCCAGAAATGCGTAGCGTTGACTCCAATAAAAGAGATTTTTCTTCCACGATTGCTTCTAGGGGCACCACCCACATAAAGAGCAAAAAGAGAGTGCTTTTCTCCCACCTCTCTTCGCTCTAGGTACACTGGACAAAATTTCTTTAAGAACATTCATATAAATAGAAGACGAGAAAGTTAAAGTGGAGATGTATATTTAAACTGAAACGTAACCTAATCACAGATGGTTGTTCTTGTTCTAGCAAACTTGATACATGAAATGAAACTTTAAATTTTACGATATAGAATATTTAATAAAAAATATATGGTATATATGTACATATAATATGTGAGGTGTCACTTCTCTTCACTTCATTGATGATGGTCTTTAAAAGTATGCAAAGGTATATTTTACAATGATTACATGATTCTGCAAAAATAATAAATGATTCCGGATCTCTATAAAATATCACTTGAGTTTGTGGCCCTGCCTCTTCTCAGTGTACTGTCTGGTATTGTGGGGGCGACAACTCGTGCGCTAATTAACTCATTGACACCGTGCCCCCTGCGGCCGTCGCCCCGATGCACTGCATCCAATTCCCGGGGCACCGATTCGGGTGGCGTCAGTGGAAGAATCGTGCGTAAAACTTGAGTACGCTCCGCATTAAATGGCGCTAATTTCGTGGCATTCGAGTTGGCTTTGGAGCACTGGGCAGCTGTGGGCAGCCGTGGGCAGCCGTGGGCACTGGCCAGTGAAAATGGAGCTGGAGATGGAGCTGGAGCTGGATATATGTAGAGCTGGGGCTGGGAGTCGAGGTCTGGTCTGCAGGGCGTGCCAATGCAATTAGCATTAGTGCAGTTGCCGCGAGGCGACGAGGAGGGGGGCAGTGGAGGGGTGGAGGTCGAAACTGATAAATGGCTGCAAGTTGAGGTTTGTTTTCCTTTTGCCCAGGCCCAGGGCAGTTTGTTTGCCGCTCTCCGCTTACAAAACAAACCGAAATGCCAGCCGCGGCACCAGGCGAGCAAATAAAACGGTTTCTTCCAGGAAACGTGACAAAAACGTCAATAACTGCGGGCTCCATACGCGTACTATACCGTATACTATAGCCATATAGTGGCTGCAACTACGGCGATTCCGATGACGATGCCAATACCAATGCCAAAACCAATACGGATGATGGCCAGGGCCACTAGCTGCAGCATGTGACAAATCTCACTTGTTTGTTGACTCTGCTGCATATGCAAAATGCAATTACTTAGGGCCGCCTGTAATCTAAGACGCTTCACCCAGACCCGCCTCAAGACCCCAGACTCCAGATTCCAGACTCCAGAGTCCAGGCTCGACACTCCAGAGCCCAGACTCCAGAATCCAGAACCCAGGGAACCCAACTGCAATCGTCAGCGTAAAAGTTCCGGGAATGCAGCCATCGAAGTGAACGCCTCAGACGACATTCCAGGAACTATTGCAACTCATTGGGGCAATGCTCTTGGGGGCAGTATGCTCCAGAGCCAAGGATAACTCTTGGTTCTACATCGAGAAGAATTCAGGGTAAATACTCGATAAAGACTTACATGAACTACCCAACTATAAACAGAAGATGAACAAGTCTTAATGAAGTTATGAGCTCGCATGTCAACATAACACTATAATACATCGGTGGTAATACTAAAATATTACTATATACAAATAGTATTACGTTTAGATGAGAGATCGCTGCGTTTCCTGCCATTTGTTTGCCTTTACGTAAGTCCAAGATCATAAACTTAGGGCATAGAATTCCCCGCATAAACAAGCCGTGTGATAGTGAAAGTAGAATCTGGAAAGTAAAATCAAACGCGGCTGGACGCGATAAATATGCCGGGGAAATGGCCTGTGATTATCATAGAGATCGATAAGCTGCGATTTATGCTTATCAAGCCGCAGAGATGGGACTTGGCAACGCCCACCGATCTTCGGATCTCACTATCCACGCAGATCCCATAACTCAAATCTGAGATGGGGGCCAGTATCATGCTGATGGAATGACAAAGTGATCGCTCCGATGGAGTAAACGTGAGATGGGTTGGGGTTTTGGCCATGTCCATATGTACACGGATGGATCGTAAAATGTGTTTTCCGATTTTCGTTTCGTTTGTTTTTCGTACATGTGCCGCAATTACGAGGCATTTTGACGCCCCAGCTCGTTGTCGATATATCTGATATCTGATTTTTGTTTTTATTTTGATTGGCTTTTTTGGATATTTGATTTTGGATTTTGTTCATGCTGTGCAGTTTAGCAGTTTAGCATTTTATGATTTTTTAATTTTATGTTGATGAAGCTCATTGCTTGCATATTTGATTAGCGTTTCGATCGTTGTTTCTGGTTGTGTTTTTTATGGTTTGTTTGCTGGCCGGGTTCTTTGTTTTCCTGATTATTTCCACCATAATGCCTGATTTGCCCGTTTAGGCTTCCCTCTGAGTGTGTCATTTGTTACATTTTCGGCTCTGGCAATATATATCAAGAGCTGTGTTTTTAGTGCCCACAAAATAAAGCTGCGCACAGCTGGTGGGCCAGCCCATATAAAGTGGGGTATTTATAACACTAAAGAGTATTACGAAATGCAGGAAATTATTACTTGAAATTTGTATAATGCATGCAATTTTGGTGGTAAAAGAAGTCGCAATTTACCGGTCAGGTATGAATTTCTTATCACTTGCTTATGATTTTTTGCGAGTTAGTGACGCAAGTGGTATGACGTCGCAGCCTTCAGTTAGTGACAATTAAGTTATGGCCAGCAAGCGGCTATCGTTCAATGCCGCAAGTGCTCATAAATTAGAACAACCAGACCCGCCCGAAATTCTATATCCATCGGCTTACTTCGGAAACAAATCACGCCCCCACATATTAAGCACTATCGATGGCATCTCAGAACGCCTTTTCGTTTCGTTGGCTTTATTTTGCCATATTTATGCTGATGCATTTCTCAGTTCAAACGCCCTTTCGAAAACTAAACTAAACTAAACTAAACGAAACGAAACGAGACGAGACGAAACGAGGCGAACATTCCACTCACCATGACTAATAACTTAATTAGAAACTCGGCAGAAGACGAAGATTCGGTTGTTAAAATCTTAATAACTTGCGGCAAAAATGCGACCCGATCGAAGCTTTTTATTGAGTGAAAAACAAACCCGTAGCGGAGATCTCTAAAATATCCAAAAAGATCGAAGCCCATAAAAATTCCGAAGCCCAAAATGCATTTGATGGCTTTTGCTTCGGAGTGTGTGTCGTGGAAACTAAAATAAACATTTGGCTTTTCTAGTTTGGGGCTTCATCGTTGTTGGAGGGTGTCGACTTTGACTAGAAGTTAGGAGCTGCGGCACTTTCAATGTCAAAGTCATGGGAAGTTGGGAGTTCAGCGATATCAAGCTTGGGTCTTCTAATGGATTAACCCGGCCACAGAGACCACAAAAATAATACCGTTGCTCATCTCGATGGACTTGCACTTCCTGCTCGGCCAAGAAATCAAGTAGGCAAATGTGGCACAATGGCGGTGAATCGAAGTTTGCACCGCTTCTGAGGGGAAAAAGAAAACTGAAACTGACACTGCTGCCATTCGCAGCTCACTGGAAAAACAAATCCAGTCCTTTTCTAACAATTGCATTTAAGTAAAGGTTTCAGAAGTATTTTTACCATGGAAGAGTACTTTACCCTTTAAGAGTACTAAAATTGTATGCAATATTGGTGTACTATAAAGACAAAGACCAAACGAAGTAAGACAGGAATTCACATCCACTTTATATAGAGTGATGTGCAATATATTTTAGTGACCAAAAACCCTGATTTTGGGCCACGTATTTTCTCGCAGCTCAGCACCTACTGCGCACTCACAAGTGTGGCTGCCAGAGGGTGCTCCACTCGGGGTTTGTGTCACCAAACTAATGAAATCAATAAGCTAGACGAGCGGCCGGGCCGTGAATCACAAGAGTGCCAGGAATAACAACAAAGGGAGCAAGGCAGCTCCCTGGGGCAAGAGGCACAAGTGGCTGCCACCGGCGGCCAAAGGTGTGAAGCACAGAGTCACTCAAGCCCTCAGCTCGCCTCGGCTTATGAAATATGAGAGCTAAGAGCCGAGATGCCAGAGTTGAGAACTCAGAACTCAGAACCGGGACCGGGACTGGGACTGGGACCGGGAACCCAGACCGATACCGAGACCAGGAACGGCGACTCTTGCCAAGAATTTGTGTGCATAAATTTAATTACTGGCAGAACGGCAGAATGGCAGACGACTGAGACCGGGGCTGAACCCAGTCACCTATCAATCTAACTCGAGTGGCTTTTCTTCTCGTGTTGCCTTTTTCTTTGGCTTTTCAAGTGCTTTACTTATTAGTGACTTTTGTGGCCACATCCCGCCTCCGCCTCCACCTCCACCTCCTCCCGTTCGTCCTCCCCGCTGAAGTTCAATAGCCTGTCGAGGCCAGATACAGATACAGATACAGTATCTGAAATACTGCGCACAGGGGCAGATGGTGCATCACCGATACTCCAGATACATCAGTTTATAATTAGCGGAGAGAGCATGCGCACCTTGGCTACTTGACTTTCCGACTTTCCGAGGTTTAATGCATTCGCCGCCGACTATTTTTGGGAATCTGTTTTGGTTTTTGATCGAAATGACAGCAAACAAATGGGAAGGCTTAGAACGAGCTGAATATTATCGAACAGAAATGGTCTGCTTAGTATTGGAAAAATATATTAAACATAATTGTATTATTATTATTATTAAACATTTGTATTGTATTTGTATTTCTAAGTTCTGTATTGATGTATTCATTCCCTTCTAAATATTATTAGTTAGTTTGCTGAGTATATCAACGCTACACAAATGTAATATTTCGTGAGCTCAAGTAGTAGGTTTACTCATATTTAATCAAAGTATTTGACAACCACCCATCACTGACGACACTCATTAGGTTATATCCGCGAAGACGCGTGTTTCGCTTAAGGTCAAAGTTCTAGTGCTCCACGAACTTCTACCTCGATGTTCGAGATGAACCCCTGCCAGCACCCATCGTTACCTTCCGTTTTGGCACGCTTAATCACTCCGACCGAAAGAGCCGTGTTTGCCTTTAATTAAAAATGTTTTTGCCCGCCAAATATTTACATCAATTAAAAACACTCGCCCGGCTGGCTGATTTACTGATGGAATTAATGTGTTGTTTTCGATTTTGTATTTTCAGAAAATATAACGATAGTCGGCTTCCCGGATTATCTGAACAACGAATTCAAAATAGCACTGTACGCAAAAGAAACTCAAAGATATTTGTGTTTCAACGACAATTGGAGATTAGTTGGCATGGTGAGTAGAAGATTTACATTGTTATAAATTTTGGAAGTCTCCCTTGGGGAAAATGATTCATATTCCCGTGATACTCGAAGACAACATGACATCGCAGAGATGAAAGCGGATTTCCACACGATTTGTTTATGGATAGATAAAGTTTATAACACTATAGAGCAAGCAAATTGTTGGCCATAGCCACAATTATATGCTTGACAATATTTATTCTGTAGATATCGGTATATACATATGTAGATGTTGATATAGCCAAGGCCCGCTGCGGCTATTTTGATTGCATTGCATTCGTAGCGTACTTCGCATACTTGAATAAAGTACAAAGCGCCAAGTGTGGACAAGTCATTTTCCCATTTTCCGCTTCTCGTCGATCTGTTTTTATGCAAGCTAACTGTGCAAACACTGTAATTTATGACATGTTCCACATAATGGTTTTATGCAAACGATCGCTTATACGACAATAACCATATTACAATATTACGGCGAACTGGCCAAATTGTCAGCCACAATGGGTGAAAACCTGTTGCGGCTGCACCAAATCTGTCAGCGGGCTGAGCAAAATATTTATTACAATATTTGTGTAATTTGTAATTCGAAAATGCGAACAATTTCATATGCAATTACGGCCGAATGTGGCACAGATTCCGAGATACGTTTACGCGGCGTATGCGTGATATCGCACGGAGCAATGATTGGCAACTGTTTGGGGATACGGACGAAATCGAAATTGAAAATCAAATTTTCGAGACATTGTAACAGTTTTGCCGGCTGTCCCAATGCCAATAGTTGAAGTGCAGCCACTCGAGGTATGAGATTTTCCATCATAAGAGTCAAACAACTCGAATAGATATGTCTAATCAATCAGGCGAATGACGCTGCACTTGATTGCCTCTGTCATGTGGTAATGGCTAAAACATTTCAATGTCCTTTTCGCCACTCACAATACAGTTAGTTAGCTAAACCGCATTCAAGCGTTCGAGCTCTAGGCAAACAATGGAGCCCCTAAGGCCACCATTCAATTCTATTGCTTTCGATTGCGATTATGACCGCAAAATCCATTTTGAATTATTGTGCAAATATTTGCCGTGATTTACACTCCATTCGATACCTTAGCCGCCGTTTCGCGGGAAGGTTAATGTGTGGGCCGAGGTCGCAAGGTCTGGATGTGACTCACATATTGATTACTCGATCACTCCATCCCTTCTCGAAATAGAACAAATGTGTTTACCCCAAACACTCCGCTCCTCTTGACCAGTGGTGCTAAGCAGCTCCTCAAAAATAGCAATTATGAGCTATAAATATGCGAAGAGCCCACAAGTAGTCCGTCGCCCAATATGGCACAAGTCTTAATTGCTTGGGAAATGTTTCATCTGCGTCGTTTGCAACACTTTGGGCCGCAATCTCAACGATCTGAACGACCAGATCGGTCCGCTGATAGCAGAAATGGCCAACATGGCAGCAACACGCGCTCACCGACTTGGATGTGCTGACCACATCTCTGGGGTATGGCCTATTAGTTACCCTAGGAGGGTACGGCACGCTACTGGAATCGATTTAATGTGATCAATAAGATGGCAAACATTAAACTTTCGCTTCATCCATTTTAGCAACCCTACAATTTTACTCCCCCCAATGAGTAGTTTCAGTAAATACTAAAATTAACATTTTTAAGCGACTATTCCAGGGTGATATCCCCAAAGATTGGGAATGCCAGGGCACTACAACATCCAAGTCATAAGCCGCGATTCATTTCGTTGTCGTTTTGAGACCTCAAGTACTTTATAAATAAATAAACAGAGGGCAAACTAAACGTTCACTCCTCGCGCGATGTTGTCGCTGTCATCGTTGTCGATACGCATATCACAATATCTAGCCCATATAACACCTTACAAACTGTATATGAACGGAAATGCCGCTCATAAATTGCATGTGAAGTGCACGGAAGCTAGATCGCTGAATCACTACTCGTATATCGCTATATCTATATATCTGTTTTCTGGTTGCAGAGGGAGCTGCGAGATACCTGCTATTTCAACGAGACCATCGTGCACGGTTATTTCGTGTTCCGTTCCGTTGTCGATCTGCAGCGACGTGTCGGGTTCACGCACCGAGGTAAGCCTGTGGGGCCCAAGAAGAGCGTCAACGATGCCTGCTACATGTTCAACAAGATCGAGGCCGAGCAGTTTTTCCGCCATCACCATAACAATGGCAACAGTGGCAGCAACAATGGCAATGGCAGTGGCAGTGGCAACGGCAATGGCAACGGCAATGGCAGCAACAACAGTCGCAAGCCCCCGCGCAACAACAAAAACAATCGCCACAAATCGAATAACCAAAATCAAAAGTTGCAACAGCAACAGGAGCATCATGGCCATAATAATAATAATAATAATAACGTTATTCTTAATAATAGTAATACTAGTTTAAGTAGCACTAACAAAAAGCAACTAGCAATAAACAGGCAGAGGCAGCAGCAGCAGCAGCAACATCAGGTGCGACATCATCACAATGATCCATCGCTGCTGCTGCGACGACAGCAACACGAGAAGAAGCAGAAGCGGCGCAAGCAACAGAAGCAGCAGCAACACCAACAACGAGTATCAGCTAGTCCAACGAATCCGATGCCTGCAACACCCACAGCAGCACCAGCAGCAACAGCAACCTTTGCAGCCACCTCCCCGGCAACAGCAACACCATCGACAACGGCAACATTGAGCAGCAAGCGCAAGGGCCGGCGAAGAAAGGCCAAGGTCAGGCCAAAGTCGCAGCAGCAGCAGCAGTTGCAGCTACTTGCCACGGCAGCAACAACGCCCTACACCGACGACACCCTGTACGGCAGCAGCACTAGCAGCAGCAGCAGCACGGTTTTCGAAGACTTGGACATCTACAATAGCAGCAGCAGCAGCGGCAGTGGGAGCGGCAGTGGCAGTGGCAGCGGCAGCGGAAGCAGCAGCAGTTTGGAGCCCTGGTCCACTTGGTCCACGATCGACAGCTTTAGCGGCAGCAGCACAACAGCAACATCTGACGACAGTATTAGCAGCAGCAGCAACTACGACGCCTGGGCCACCTACATCACCGAAATGGAGGCAGAGGCATCCGCCATGACGCCCGAGATGGGCGGCAACGACACCGAGTTGCTGCAGTACGAGGCCGAGTTGGTGGACGATCCGGAGGCGGAGTCCACGGCGACAATTGAAACCAAAGCAACATCAGTAACATCAGCAACATCAGCTACATCAGCAATAGCGGCAACGGCGGCCACATCTACCTCGACAGCGAGCTCCCAGCTGGTGATAGAGCAGACGCCGCTGGCCAGGAGCAACATCAGCAACAATAGCAGCGGCAGCAGCAGCACGAAAGCAACACCAACGGCAACCAGTCAGACTGAAACAGCACAGAGCACGCAACAGCCAAGCAGGCATCGCAGCCACAGCAGGGAGGATCGCCCGGATAATTCCGACATGTTGCTGGCGGGCGAGAACGAAGTGAAGCCGCAACAGCCACGCAAGTTGCTGTGGACGGTGCAGCCACCGCTCGCAACACGTGGCAGCACGCCGGCAACATTGGTGGCAACACCAGCGCAGCAACTCACCGGCACGACACCGGAGCAACATGTTGCACCTTCACTCTTCAGCGTGGACAAGAACATCAACAGCAACCTGAACAACACACTCACGGAGGCTTCGCCCACGGCAGCATCAACATCCAGCTTTACGGCGGCAACCACCACGAAGAGACCCATCCGGAAGTTTACCAAGAAGCTCATGGCCACGCCCTACCACCAGCTGACCTATGTGCGCAACGCGGGCGGGGACATCGACATCGATAACCTGGACAACATCAGCGTGTATCCCGTTCTCTACGATGGCGACCTGGAGGGGAATGGCGGCGGCAACAGCTCCGACGGAGGCTTCAGCGGGTTCCTGCCCACCTCGACCACCTCGCATCTGACGGAACCGATTCGCATCGGCATGAACAGGATCAGGCCGAACAAGACACTGCATTGGTTCACTCACCAGAGATTTGCGTAGTAGTCAGGGATGGGCGCGCTTTGGCTATTAGATCTTTAAAAGGACTGCTCGAATTTGTACTTTCACAGATAATACACAGCCACCACATTTGGAAGTGCAAAATTTGAATAAATTGATCGGCACATAATAATCTCAAGTCAAAATCAATGCATACAATCAGTTTGACCATCAGCTCTGTGGAATCTTTTAGATGCATTTTAAAAAACACGTAATCTTGTGAAGGTGAAAACCAGAACAGATCCTTTAGAGAGAGGCATACCTATACTCAGCACTCAGTTTTCAAAAGAATTTAGGCAAAAGCAAGAGAAAATCAAGAAAAGTATGGATAAATATTTCAAATTACTAATGAACTGATACATATATATAAACATATATAGAACTCGATATACAAAGGAGTTGCTTACTGTTCAGTACCTCGACTCAGACAGGACTTTGCACTTGCACCACGCCTAAAAGCACACTACATAAGCGAAACCGGAAGCGGAAGCAGGCGTGGAGCCGATAACGATAACGCTAACTCAGGCCGCACTTCATCCAGTAGCGGGTACAGTGAAGACTCCACCAACTGCACTCGGGAGGCCGCAGGCAACGAACTCGCAGAACTGCTACATAGTTATAAATGAAAAGACAATAAGATTTTTATTTACGAGTATGTGCTATATAAACTATCAAATCGATGAACCGAAGCGATAGCGATAATCGAAAAAAACCAAATGCTAAAATTGTTGAAATGGAAATTATGAAAGCGCGACATTCAAGTGCAAGCAAATAAACGTTTCGAATGCACTGAAAAAGCGTAGCGAACTTTTGATTTACTAAATCAATTAAATATATTAGCAATGAGAATTAATAAAAATAAAAATACAAATGCAAACAAAAATCGATATATATTATATACATATATGCATATATTTTCAAAATTTTATAACGAACCAAAAACCAATTAGCAAACAAATTTAACACGGTGAACGGAACACGAATGAAGAAGTTTTTTAAATTCATACGCAAGCAGAACTAAGAGTCGGTAACGATAACGATAACGATAACAAATTCGCACAGCAAAACACTTCCAAAAATGAAAGGTTAAAACTAAATATTAAACAATTTTACTAGGCACAAGCGAACGAAATTGGGTTAGATGAACAAAAAGGAAAACTCCATTCAAAATAAACCGAATTTTTTAAGCAAATACAAAAGAATTGTTGAAATTGAGATGTCAGCATGGAAATTGATTTTAGGACACAGTTTGTGGCCGATATCCAAATCGAGGAGGATGGAAACAAATTTTGAATAATGGAAAATTTTAAAGAACTACTAACGTATGTATCCAGATATGTACTGCAACCAAACACCAAAATTCACACTGAATAAGCAACGTTATATTTATTAATTGAACAAAACTAAAAACTAAAACTACGAATTGAATCAAAATACAGCAAAAAGAAACCAACTGCTGCTTTTCTACATACGAATATATATAAATATATATATATATATTGACACATATAGGCATATGTGGACGAACATGGAAAAAGATAATGCAAAAATTGTTTCTCATATATTTATATTAATATTTAAAATAAATAGTTCAAACATATTAGCAAACCAAATACGCGAAATTAAAACAATTTGAGGGAAAATGCGCAAGCACAGAAACAGAAAACTGAAGCGTCAAGTTTATATGTAGAGATATGTATGAATGTAAATTTAAAGTGAACAAAGAAAACCCAAACAAAATGAAGTTAAAGCAAGATGCTTAGGTGAAAATTTAATTAGTGTGTACTTAAGACAAGAAACCATTTAACAATTGAACGATTAATTATTAACTTAACTAGGCATTGAAGCAGCACTCAACTAAATAAAACCGATACGAAACCGATACGAAACCGAAACGAAACGAAGCCGAAAACACACACAACTCGAATTGAACTACTGTACTTATTCGTATGCGCGTTGCTGTAATATAAACAAAATTCTTATGTTGAATCGACGTCGATTGGGAGAACCCGATCGATCGATGACTATATCTACCACAGCAGAAATTATTTATTTAACAGTTTATCGGAATAATCGAATCGAGTCTATTGGGGACTGGAGCGGGGACCGATTGTCATTTGTCATTTGTAAATTCATTTGCACTTTTCTTTCTACTAATTACGTTTAATTAATGGATTAATCATACGCCTAAGTTAACACTAAGTTAACACTCATCATTGTACATTGTAATATGTTTTATTCCTAAGCCGAGCATTAAATGTAATTATTTATGTATAAAAGCAAAATGATTCTTTCGCCCCTGTATAACACTTGCGCCCACTTCTCTATCTCCAAGTCTGTCCCCCCCATCCTTCCTATCTCTTTTAATATCTATCTTATATATACGAATATATAAACGACTATTTAATTGCATTTCTTTGTATTAAAACGAGTAACAACACACTAGAAATCGAATAAAAAGCCTCAACAAATATTCAACACTTTTCATTTCTCCTGTATGTAAGTTTGCTTCATTTTCAAATAAATGCTCAGTTGTTTCCTTTTTGTTGGTTTACGAATGTGTGCAGAGAAATCGTATAAATAAAAAATATATATAAATTCAAAACAATTGTGGTATTTTTAATCTGTTTTATTGGATGGAAGTAAGTATACTTATTTTGGACATATTGGCCACAGCAGATTTTCATATTTTCGTATATATAGTTGTCACACAGGAATTCTCCTAGTGCGCTTCGTCACTATGTGGACTGCTTTCCACAGTGATTTTGTTTCTAAATTTTCTCTATTTACACAGAATAAATCTTAACATAATACTCCTTTCCATTTTAGATCCATTACATTTCAATTAATATAGTAATGCAAGTAAAATAATTTCTTCTTGACTTTGTATAGTAAATCAGGTATAAGTTTCAGTAGAAATTGTTCGCAGTGCATAGGAATAGATATGTACATCGTAGTCAGGCAGTGTCCACTGATTTCGTAGAATATCAATTGCACATTCCTGGCCATGTCGGAGGAACTTGTAAATTGCGGCCAGGAACAAGATAGGTGGTCCCCGCCTCTGATGACAAATGTTCGCCGAGGGAACAATGTAAAGGAGTCGACCACCGACGCAGAGTCCTCCGCCGACCAGGCTCCTCCTGCTGAAGATGACAAATCACATGTGCTGACATTTGACATCGGTGCTGGGGGATTAACATGTTATGGCCAGGGCCCTCGACTCCTTGGGGCAGTAAAAGTGTTGGCCATCGCCAAGGCAAACACTGTTGTAATGGGACCTGCTGATGGGCAGTGCTCCTCCGCCACTTGGACTCCTGCTTTTCATGGCCAGCAGACCGTGGACAGACCACACAAGTGGCCAAGTGGTGGCTACTGCTTTGCATAAATGTCCCAGGTCCATCGGTTCGCTATCTGCTTGGCGGCGGCAGCAGCCTCCTCATCGGTGGCTTGTTTAATTAAAAAATTAAGTTCCAAATCCCAGACCATTAAGAAGATTTTTATTTATACCTTTTAATTTCATCAATCGTTGCGACGGCAGGTGCCGTCCATATCCACATCCACATCCACATCCATGTTCCTTCCCCATTTACCCAGTCGCCCGGCGAAGTTTGTTTTCTTGCCTTCTCCTTTTCAGCTCTTAACAGGAAACAATTTCATTTGCGGGCAGAAATTCTTTCAAATCTGCCGCCGTTAAGCAAAAAGAAAACATGCCAAGAAATAATAATAAAAAAATTGAAAAAAATACTATAAGGTGACTGAGAAAAACCAATCGATGCTCTTACGAAAAGTTCTTGCACTTGAGAAAAAGGGTAGTTACATAGCTTAGGTATTCTCACCTAATATTTGGATATCTAAAATATTCTTATACATAACTTTGATCCGAAATAAAATTGTGGTTTGCATAAATAATTATTAATAGTGAGTCTCTTAAAAATATGTAGCACTTCTTATTGATTTTGGGTCGTGCTGTTGAAAATATTGTAAGGGATATGCAATCCCAATCTAATAGCCATGCTATAAAAATAAATAAATTACTAATAAATTTTTTCTATGACCCCCTTTAAAAACGCCATATTGCATTAATTTCAGGGCATAACAAGTTCGATTTGGGTAGCACAAAATGTGGTCACCGTTGGTGAGCTCGGTTTCCTTTTTGGCCAGAACGTTTTGTTGGCCGTTCGACATTCGGCCAGGCCGAAAGCCAGGCCAAAACCCACGGGCTGCAAGGCAGTTGCCTTTGGCTTTCAAGGCGACTGTGTGGCTCAGATTTGGTTTATGAATGTCGCCATGTTGCAAGGTGGAGCAAGGTGGCTGTGGCTCAGGGTGGTTCGGGTGGTGCAGAGTGGAGGTGCAGGGTGCCGTCGTACATTCCACACACAGAGCGACAGGATGAAACTGTTGCCTGCATACGGCATGCATATTTCGTATTTTTAGTACAGCCATTTAACATCATCAACTTAAATATGCGTGCAAGATTTATGCACACGTCGCTCGGCCAAAAAGGGGGCGGCCGTCTGACCGGGGGCGTGGCCTGACCAGACCTGGAATGGAATGGAATGGCATAAAGAGCCATCGAACTGGGTCCGAAATGAAATGCGGCCAGAACGGGCACGTGATACTGAAGCGTTTGAAAGAGCAAGAGTCATGAAGCTTGATTTCCATATATAATCTTTTATTGATTCATTAATTTGCATTTCCAATGAAAGCCTAGGCGGGCAAAACGAAATGTTTGGTGAAATTTCATTTAGTTAATGAGATTGGTCCGTGATGAACACTCCTCTCTTATATTTCAATAGTTTTCAAGTTTTGAGAACGCCAATCCATGCATCGCAAACCAAATAGTTGCATAAGCAGATGGTAAATTCTGAATAAATCGCATTGCTTGTCAATTGTTTAGACATCACATCCACCTAAATGACACTTACATGTGCTTACTATTTATGCATTTCCCGAAGTAATAATCAAGTGATTTCGCGACGGGGGCATTTGAACTCGGATTCGAACTCACCCACGCACCGCACCTCGCAAAGTATCTGTTCTGTGCAATTGAATAACGTCATGATGCCCCGCTGTCCGATCTTATGACATCTGCAACTTGCAACTAGCAACTTGCACAAGCTCAAGCTCGGCGATACTTTATTGATTTCTGCCGGAGCCGAGCTCTTTGCGCAATTCCGCGCTCGGATCCAAATCCGAAACTGAATCTGAATCCGAATCCGAATATGAATATGAATCCGAATCTGAATAGTGGGTAACTGGGTAAACATCTTCACCTGCTGCGCCGCCTGCGGCGGTCGCTCAATATTGTGGCTAGTATTTAATGAAAAGCCTGAAGCCAAATAAAACCGAATATTGAATATGAAAAATAAACGACGTGGAAATGGCGAGTGGCGCCAAATGCGGCTCCGACGCATTTGTTTATGGCCGCCACATTTCGATGATAAATCGACGATGCCGCGGCTAATTACGCACGGAGTACTGGTAGGATTGGATCCGAGATCGCGGAGTTCGAGATCGGAGTAAATGCCCCGAATCAGCAACTAAATTTGTCGTACGCTTAACGCACAGTTTAACCCAGTGATAACCGGTTGGTCTTAACGACTTCCATTTATTTGTACTTGTCAATGGCAACATGAAGACTTTGATTTCAAGATTCATTGGCCACCGCATAGCCGCATACTTTGGATTGGCGTGTGCCTAATTAACTGCAAATGAAAGACCTGGATTACTCGGCCAATGCATTAACTAAGGCTCAACGACTTGACTTCAGATTTGGTTTGAACATTTTTCATTTACAACTTTGTTATTGGGTGTGTGGGCTATGTTACAGGGTGTTTCATTAGCCACTTTTTATTTGAAGTTTTATTAAGAGTTTCCGGTTTCTATTTAACCGACTGTTAAATATACACACAATTTTTAAAGCATTTTGTGCTATTTTCGGGTGATAAAAGCGCTGTGATCACTTGTTAGCCATTTTAATAAAAATCTGAATATTTTAGCAAGTTTGCCTCAAAAACATTAGATGACTCAAGCCAGTAGCCAAACTTGCGAATAAAAATATAATAACCTATATCAATAAATTTCAAAATAACTAAAGTATGCTTAATATGAGAAGCAAACGTTTTTAGTACTAGTAGCAGTTAATAAAACAAAAAATATGCGTCTGTCAAGTACTGTGGTATTTTGGTAAAGTATTTGAAGAATTTACTCCCCATCTTCATCGCTGACGAACTACTACAACTCCCACTCAATTATAGGTATATATATTTTAACAACGGGAGGCTCCATGTCCTGTGATGATATTACCTAACCAAATTGCGGATCTTAAAGCCCAGGAAAACATATTTTCCTCACGCCCCGGTCTCCCGTGACAATCAGCAGACCACCGGTGGTCACCTGGCGAATGCCAATTGATAAATAACTGTCATTAGAGCCGAAGTGCGGCTCATTTTCTCATTTTCCCATGGCTCGACTTAGTTGGGCCGTAGTCCAGATCTGCAGCGGCGAAAACTTAAGCTATAAATAAAAATTAATGCTTTTGAATAAATTGTGCCGGCGAAACGAAGCGATACCCCTACTTAGCATATCGGGTCGGTATCTTTCTGTTCAGTTCGCCTCAGTTCGGTTCAGTTCAGTTCGGTTCAGTTGAGTTCCATTCGATGGTGCCTCGGGGTAGGCATTTAGCAAAGTGTCAGTTGCGAACAAGGTTAGGCTTTGGGTATTAGAGGCGTCCCACGTCGCCGTCGGGTGGTTTCACTTAGCTCCAACTTGACTAACACCACCGCAGAGTGGTGGTGCTTGCTGACTTGGTGGCTAGCTGGTTGGGTGGGTGGTTGTATGGACTAGCCGCTCACGGGTTTTAATTAATTTGGTGCAACATTTTGCACTGGGCCGAGCCCAACAGCCCGACTTGGTCAATGGGCGCATATATCAAGACAATCGGCTGATTGGCAGCCGCATACATTACCCACATCCAGGTGGCCGAGGAGTGGGGCTGGGACCCACCTGTCAGCGGTGCTTATGATTAACTGTCAGTTGTAACTGGCTGTGATGGATTTATTGCTGTCAATTTGACAAATCAATGCAGCAGTTGGCCGTCCATCGAAGGCGTTCATTGCGGCGATCAGTGCTCAACTGGCGACGACTTAATTGGGAAACCACCGAAGACTGGGACTTCGGGGGGCCAAGGGGAATGCAGATTAGGCCAGGTGATGCTGCACAGGTGACTCGTTAGACACTGATCCCCCATGTTAACACACCTTTAAGTGCCCCGGATTACGAGGAATTAGTGCTTTTTATCAACAATTTTTTTTTGGTTCTAGAAAATGTTGTAATATTTCAGATTAAATACTTTAAAACTTTATTTTGATAATATAAATACTACATTTATTTATTATATTTAACAAGATTACAAGCAATGATCAATTATTTAATCCTGGAAATCCCTATGCCTTAAGAAATGGCTTGCGAATGTTTTAAAATTTCCTATTTCTGGTTTATTAACGTTAAGCATTATTTTAAAATATTTTCTTAGAGTTGAATTACTTTACATAATTGTATGTAGATGTTCTGAAATCAGGATAGAAAATTAATATGTAATTATTAAAGTAAAGTGCAGCAGAAATTTGTAAACATATGTATTTTGATGTATTTTTATAAATATTGTGTCTGCTTGCATTGGAAAATCATTCGCTTTGAAACGCTTATATCTTCACAGGTGCACTTCAAAATAAACGCCTAAGTCAGGATTTACAATCAGTTTATTCGACAATTAATCAAGCAGTCGTTCTCGTAAAACAAACCAGCAAGCTTGATTGAATTTTGAGGCTCCGATTTCTGCAGCAACTCCTTGTTAACTTCCCTGGGTAAAATGGATGAAATAGAGAGAGAAACTCGAGATCCGAGGAGACCAGTTTGGACTTTACTACCGTCTGTCACCTGATGGCAGGCAAATATTAATTTACCGATATATCTTTTGCCAGTGATTTTGTTTTGCTGCACAGTTGGCTAATGAAATCGTAAGTGCTTTTATCTCGTAAATAGTTGGCTGGCCGGGTTCGGTTTGTGTTTGGGTTTGGGTTTTTGGAGTCAATGGTTTTCCATTCCTGTTTCTCTACCGGTTTGATTTGCAAAATGCGGCATTTAATGAGCCACTGGAATGGCCTGGATGTTGCGGCGGTGGGAAAAGCAGAAGGACTATTTGGACTCAAATGCCCAGCTAATGGGTCAAGTCAAGTTTCACTTTCAGAGAATCGAAAATCAAACTGACATCTGGCCTGTGAAATATTTTAACGCCATTTATCAAAATGCCAAGGAAAATTGCAGCCCAATTCTGAGTGGCCGGCTGACTGGCTGGCTGACTGAATGACTGACTGACTGCAGCTTGAATTTGCTCGGGGGCTCTGGGTCTCTGAGGTTGCGGGGTTCTCCAAAGACTCAGACAGCCACTTTGTGTTTGTGTCAGTCAGTCAGTCAGTCAGCGTCGGTTGGGTCACTCAGGCACAGCTCCAAATGAATTATACGCACTTCAAAGTTTCAACACATGCAACCCCAACAGCCGCAGCAGCAGCACGCAGCAGCAGCAACAACTGCATCAACTGCAGCAGCAACATGCAGCATGGTCGCCCACACACAGCTGGCAAAATAAATTATCATCGAAGCTCACATGCCCTTAGGCGGTGGCCATCCCAGTGACAGGCGGCTGATAAAGTCATGGTCGTCACTCCGACAGTTACAAATAGTTTCAGAAGTAGGTAACGCCAGCGGATCGAGTTCTCGTGGAAATCTGAAATATTACTGCTCTTTGCGTGTCCGGAAGGGACTGGGGATGTAGGATGTGGTAACCGGATCAAAGATTGCCTGAAACTCCCACAGATCTTGTTTCGTAATAATAATAGCTCTTACTTTTAATTTGGAGTACTTTCTCTAATTAGATTGTATAGTATAGAGTGGAAGTAAAACCATCTCTAATAAGGAGTTTATAAATGAAATCACTTATTAATCAGTATAAAAAGTAGTATACATTATTTGGGTCTGATAAGTCAAATAATTATTTTATAAATTAGAACAAATATGTAACATTATTTTTTCTTAGCTATTACTAATGGTAACTGTCCATTGTCCAAACCCTCCGCATGAGAGTATAACTTTCGCTTGGCTCCATTTTCTTCAACTTATTTTTCGAAGCCGACTGCCGTCAATATTTCATGCAGCAAGTTGTGTGTAACTTTCGGGCTTAGTTGTTTGCACTTTCGGCTGGCTGGCTCAAAGTTTGATGGCCCTGAATAATTGATGTTGCATGCCACGCAAGACAGCTGTCGCATTGGTTACGGAACTGGGTCACCTAATCCTCCGGGGCGCGATGGCAAATGTTGCGATTGTCGTCGCATTTAGTGGCTCATTTCGATTCAGGGGGCTGGCGGCAAATTGCAGTAATTAACAGGCTCATATTTGAGGTGTTTATCGGATGGCAAGGAGGTTCCACTTCCAGGCCCCCAATTACCGATCGTATGCACAATGAGATGGCTGGCGATGATGCTGGTGGCGATGGAGATGGAGCTGGAGATGGCCTCGCCCCATGATGACGGGCTTTTGGCACCGCAATTTGGTTTGGGGCCACAGATAAATTGATTTCAGTCGGTGAGCCGGCATTTTAATTAAACGAGCGCCGTTCATTATGTCTGGAAATGGTAATGGAAGCCGCAATTTCATTCATACTCACAGAGAGTATGCATTCGTACTCAAAGTGAGTGCTGATTGAACCATTAACATCAACTCTAGCCAACTGCCCAGTGACACCTCCTGGCATTCAAATTGCGCGCTCGCCTGAAGAAGATATTAACTTCATAATTGATAATTGAAAGTAGTTCTTGGACGCGAGTGCCCAACCCCATCCCATCCCATCCCAACCCTCTGGTTATGTCAGCCAGGCTGTTGGCTGTTGGCCAGTAGCAATTTGAGCCGCTCCCGTTTTCCATCCTGCGTTGTCCGTTCGGACATGATTATATGCCCTCGGGGCCAGCTCCACATTGTGGATGCATTGGGGAACTGGGAACTGGGCACTGGGCACTGAAACCCGGGACCTGCACTTGCAAATGAGCTGCATTTTGAGACATTAAAGGGCACTTAGCATAATGATTTACAACTTTGATTCACGCAATTAAAGCGGAATTTGCGGACAACCGTGGAGCAAGTATGCAGAAATAAATGTGGTTTCAACTAAATGCATAAAGTAAGATTCGCGTATATCTAGCCTTATAAAGAGAGGTAATCATATATTATCTTAAAAATGTTGCTATATTCTTATAAAGCTTAAATATGTTCTGCAATTATTGTCTCTTCATAGAGCTGCAGCATCACCTAATAAGTGAAAGCAACCTTCAACTTGTATTGGGTAGCCACACTTGATACCCAAATGGTGGGTCCACTGTGCCGCTTCTGCCAGTTCAATGGAGCTGAAAACGCATCCACATCATCAATGGCCGCAGCAACGACCAGAACGACGACAACAATCATGCCCGGAGGCAGTCACACGGACAATGTTATTGACACCCCAGCGACAAGGTTTCGATTTCAGGCCCTCCAAAGTCCGATGGCCAGTGTCCAGTGTCCGGTGTCCAGGGTCCAGTGTGCAGTGAGCAGTGCCCCATCCCACTGCGTCCCAGTGCCTATCTCCTCGACATTCACACCCAGGATTATGGGCAGACGAGCGCATCCTTTGTCGACATGTCCTGCGCTTGATTGGCACTTTTGCTGAGTGCGTCTGATTGCCGCTCCGAGAGTCGGAGGCAATCAAGTGGAATGTCCAATGTCATCGGTTTGTGCGATATGTGGGTGCACCTTCGCCAGGTGTCATAACTCTCTGTATTTATGGACATGGTGGGCTAAAGACAAAACGGGCACAAATATGCTATCTAAAGTGGCATTTCATTAGCCAAGCCCTCGTCGGGCTCCATAAATCAGCCGAAGATCAAGTGGCCATCACATTATCGGATCCAATCGGATCTGGGCAACCTGCGGGTCCGCCAACTTCTCACTTCTCTGGGCGATCCGTTCCGTTGCGATCCGATCCAATTCGATTCGAATCGATCCGGTCTGGCTGCTCGGCGGAAATTGATCAATTACAGAGAGCACTTCGCCTTGCGTTGCCGTTTTGTGGACCAGTTTTTCCCGTCCGGCGACGGATAATTTGCATAAATACGAAGCAAAGTTCAGACGCCAGCTCAAGTGGCCCAAAATGTGACTCCATCTAAGTTTGGCCACCGATCTCAGATCCCATATATCCGAGGCCTTAATCTCGTCGTCGTCGGCGTCGTCGTCGTTGGCCGGCATGAAAAATGGCCGAAACGCCTTTAGTGTCAATTTTATGTTATCGTTTGATTTATAATAACGCTGATAGACGTCGATATTTTAATTGATTGCGCTCGGCCGGAGTTTCCTACTTATTTCGGGGAATCTGTGGTGGTTTCTACACTGATTGCATCAGACGCGGCAATCACTTTCTATGGGATTATGGGGGAAGACAAAGGAAAGCAAAAGTGTATAGTATGAGTTGTCCCGGTGTCTGTTTAAAGATGCTTTAAACAGCTTCAAGATAGCACACAATTTTATAATAACAAAAGGCATTATCCTGTTTGGATGTGACAACTTTCATTCGATGGTAATTTGGGTGTAAGCATCGGTTTCGTTTTCCTACCCAACGCATCTCCTTTTCTCAGTTCATGAGCATGGAATTCCTCCTGCCCGGCGATCTCAACAGGGCGATCTTCAAATCAAAATACCAGCACCTAGACCTCGCTTCCTTTTCCCCATCAAGTGATTCATGGACATGGCAAAGTAATGCGAAATAAAAACTCAACACGAGGAGTAGAATCCAGATCGCCCGAGATCGCAGAACCGAGGCAATCGAGCAGGGGGAGTAGAACAAATCGCAGCCTCCATTTCGAGTAGATGAAGCTCCATTAAGGTAGCACATAAATAAGTCGGGTAGTCATCCAAGTGTCGTCCTCTGTGGCCGGGGCCATTTAATTTCCGACTAATAATGACAACCATATAAAGTTATTGGTGGCAGGGGCCGGAGCAGACATTGTTTGTCGCGTGATAACTTCATTTCCATGGCCCGCCTCGCAAATACGCGGAATACTCGCGCAGCGGGGCACATGGTTACCGATACCCTCTGGGATACTCTGGACTACTCTGGGTTACTCTGGGATGATCGCGAATGCGTATCCTTTTCCGAGAGTGGCGGCCTACACCAGAGACCGACTCTGTCAGCATATATCAGCCTAAGCCTGATTAACTATCGGCCAAGCGGACGCGTATGTGTGCCAAAACACTTGGTGCTACTACTACACACGAGTATTCTATCCCGAAATGGAATTCATTAGAAACCTGTAGCTCGGAGAATCGGGGACTCTGGGCCATCGCAGCCCCAATGGGGAACTGGGGACTCTCTTTTCTTCCCGGCCGAGATGCCCCGAATGCGATAGCGAAAATTTATGACTTCATTAAGGTAACAAGCCAATATGTTTTCAACTTCGAACTGGGTTGGGTTGGTTTGGGTTGGCTTATTGGAAACGTTTAAGGAGTTTTATGAGCTCGTTGTTCCCGTTGCCGTTGTTATTGCTATTGTTGTTGTAGTCGTTGACCCATTTCAAATGGATTACCCAACATGCATAAATAGTTTAAACGCCTCACTTCCAGCGATTCGTGCCTTCGGTTCTGTGGCGAAAAGATTTATGGACTTGTCGTTCAGCTACCTCTGCCCCCCAGCTCCTCCTTGATCCTGTGGGAGACAAAAAGAATTAACCGAGTCGAAAGCAAATGAGCTGGAATGGTCATACGGGCTTGAGCCCTTTTTATGATTGCCTCGGCAGTTAAATGAACTTATAGCCGCAGTTTCAACTGTTCACCAAACGACTGCATGTTGGCCAAAAGGGTTGGCTTTTTTTTTGTTGCAGGGTAGGAGAAAACGTGTTAACTTGTTGCACCCAAATCGAATTACGAAGTGCGTCTGGTTGTCTAGTCAACTGTGGAAAGGTGCCATACAAACATGGAAAGTGAACACATGCGAAAAATATCGTGAAATTGTGACTTTGTTAGATAAGCGCCTATCTTCACAAGCAAATTATGTTTGGCTAAAAATAGCTTCAAATATATTTATAATTTTTATCTCTAAAAACCAATTTCTTGTTTTATTCGATGATTATACGAGATGTATAATCCTTGAGGATTGAATATTTAGTCAATCGAAATATCTAAGCAAGCTTTTAATATTAAAAAAACATCCTTTGGCCTATTGGTAACTCCTTTTCAAATTCATATTTTGGCCCGTAACCGAAGCCGAAAAATTTCAAATAAATTCTTGCACTCAATTAAAATATAGCGCATTTTTTTGGGACCGTAAATCATTTAGAGCCTGCGGCACAACAGGAGTCTCCGGCTTATTTGCCGTTTGCGCTGGTGTTGGCTCGCTAAAACCACTTAAAACTGTCAACTTAGCATTGATTAACGAGCTTATGGCATGTTTATTTTGCGATCTTTGTTGCGGACGGCCGCCAGAACGGACTCCATATACCCATATACCCAAATACACATGTGTATATCATTTTGGGCCCGTTTTCTTCGCTCGCAATCTGGCCAAGTGCGCGCAATCTGGCTGACAAGTCTTTTACGATTCGGGCCTTAGCGTCTAGGCCACATGAGAGACGAGAGACCGCTGACAAAGTCCATTAAAGCCGCGTAAGCCTGCGGTGCACGTTATGTTTTTTAATAGTCCGCGCATTTAGCGACTTAATGATTTTTCGCTGTAAAATTTTAAGCTTGTTTTCTCCGCACAGGCTACTACTACTCAATGAAAAAGTAAGATATTCGGCATGGCTTCTGCGTTGCTGCTGGCGAAAAAGTCGTTTGAACTTTGTGAGAAGCGCGCCCAGGGCGCCCTCTAATGCATTTTACGCGAACCTAGGAGGAGGTACGGCAACGCTCTCGATTACAAATCGATAACAGTGTGGTTATATTTTTGAAAATCCCCACAACGGCCACACTACCACGAGACCAAACAAAAACAAACGCAAATTAATTTATTAATTTAAACAAATCGAAGTATGGCTGTGCTACCACCAGATCCTGTATTCAGCCTGAGATCCCCCGACATGGGAGCCGTCAATTCCTTGTGTTTCCAGGAGAGCGACCGATTGCTGGCCGGAACCATCAAAGGCAGTGTTTTCCTCTGGGACTTGCAAGTGAGAATTCTTATCACTTTATCCACGTTATTGCAAGCCACCATGGCATTAAATATTAAATAAAGACACAAAGTGAAAGTATGTTATTTCCCTAATAAAAGGAATCACATGCTTCCACGATCAATATACGTATATTTAGTCGGGACAATAGTCCGATCTTTAAACCAACTTTCTTGTAATATTTATAGCAGTATCGCACTGTCAGGTGCCAAGTTTTAAACAATTAAATTTAGAAGCGAATAACGTATTCCCTATTCAACAATATATTGCTTAAATGGATATAGGATAATATATAACCCTAAAAGCTATCTATCAATGGTATTACAACTGTTAAAAGTGCACTAAAATTATTAAATTGTTATCTTATGGCACCTAAGATAAGATTATCCCATTGGTCTAATAATTTGTTAGTTTTTAATTATTAAAAAAGAATTTTGTGATTTTAAACTTAATACTAAAATTTTAAATATACCCTACTTTAATCAACCAACTTGTTCTTTAGACCAACCGCTCCGCTCTGCACTTTGAGGTGGGACCCGACCCCATAACCAGTCTGCACCACACCCCGGATCGCCTGGTGACCCAGGAGAAGGGCGGAACCATCACCATGTTCTCCATCGGCGGCAGCAGCTACGTTAAGGAGCGTAGTATTCCGGGAAACCACCAGGGCTTTTGCAGATCTGCCTTGCACACGAACACCAGCAAGACAAACGAGCAGCTGCTCTTCTATCCCTGCGAGGAATCGTCCATCGGAGTGCTTCACGTTACCGATGCAGCGGCTCCCACCCAAATACTGGTCCCAGACGATCCACAGCTGCCCAAACTGGGCAGCGTCACCTGCTTCAAGCCCTTCGAGTGCGCCTCGCAACTGTTCCTGCTTGCTGGCTACGAATCGGGACACTTTCTCACCTGGGACATTAGCTCGAGCGTTATTTTGGATGTGCTGGAATTGGCCCAAGATGCCACGTCTGTGGACTACGACCCAGTCACGAATCGTGGCATTGTGAGTGGTCCAAGTAAGTCTGAGCTGGAGTCCAAATAAATTTACCGCGATATAATGTCGTGTCCTTCTGTTACAGCTGACAAGCTGATTAGTTTCAGTTACCAGCGCTCATCGATGCAATTGCAGCGCGGCTCGGAGTTGTGCATCAAGAATCCTGGAGTGAATTGCGTTCGCATTCGCCCCGATCAGAAGGTCTTCGCCAGTGCCGGCTGGGACGGTCGCATTCGGATCTTCTCATGGAAAAGCCTGCGACCGCTGGCCGTGCTTACGCAGCACAAGAATGGCGGCGTAATGGACTTGGCCTTCTCCAGTCAACCGGTGGCCATGTGGCGGGCTCCCATCATGGCAGCGGCGGGCATGGACGGCCAGATATCGTTGTGGGACCTCTACAACTGAACTATGACTTAGTCTTAAGTGTTACAGTGTCTGTTCCAGATTACCTTGACTGCAACGGTTTAGCGATCCTCTTGAAATAGCTTTACTTTATAAGTATTTTTTTATTAACCTTTGGATATTTGCTTCGGTTCAGAAATGTTTTGTGAGTTTGGCTAGTTTTGAAGCCAATTGAAGGGATTGGCAACATATCTACGTGTCCAGCTGCTATTTTTGTTACTAAGGTGAACTTTGACAACCCTTGAATATTTTATGAAGTGTACCTTTTTAAAGTTTATAAAAAATATATATAAAGAATATTGGCCATGTAGACCACTTTTATTTTCTTATGTGAATGAACCTTGTCCACTTCCAATCAATAATTAAACACGAATTTCTAATAAGTTATATTTTAGTTTATTAAGAATCAAATCTGAGTACCGCATGCACTTTGTGCCTTTCGCTGCATTTTTCTCCTCCTCTGGACTCTATTTCCGCTTTCGCTTCCGCTTACACAAACACACTGACACACTCACACATACATAGATAAATACATTCTACTACGTTTAAAGGGTAAATCCTAAGGTCTATGTCTACTTCTTAGTTTTAGCACTACCACTGTTGCTGTGGCTCCCGCTCATATTGCACAATGCTTCAGGATCCGGATCCGCCTCTTTGTTGCTGCTGCCGTTGCTCTGTTCGCCATCGTTGGCCACTTCCGGTTCCTTAAGAGCCATTTTCTGGAAATCGCAGTCGATGATCCTCTTGCGCTTGCGCAGCGGTCGACTGCACTCGGCGGCCGCCTCTTTGGTTTGAATGAGTGTCCGTTTGGTCTGCAGCCGCGTGATCTTCAGCTTGGGCAGCTTCTGGTTGTCCGCCTCGGGATCGGATTGCGTAGATTCCCTGACGATGCAGTGCGTCTGTTGCGGGGAAGGAGATGATTCCTGTGAAATCGATGGCGAAGCCGCGTTGGTGTCCCCATCTGGATTTGTCTTTGGTATGGATTCCTTTTCATCCTCTTCCTGATCGTTGTCCAGCTCCTGGCGCGACTCACTTGGTTGCTCCACATCTGGTTTCTCCTCCTCCAGCTCACTTCTGCTTTTGCTGCAGTCCAGCGGCTGCGGTTGCTCCTGCTCTTCTGGGTTTTCACCTCTGCTCGGAGCAGCCCGCTGCTCATCGAAACGCTTCCTCTCCTCGGGAGTTAGGTGTGCCTTGTAGAAGTCCATCACTGGCAGAGGAACGGGTATGGGTATGGGCAGGGGGATGATGATCGGATAGGGCACCATCACGGTCACCGGCGGCACGGCACCCAATAGAGACCCCAGCTCGGGCATTTGTGGGGGAAGCGGTGGCCCGAAGGGAGGACCAAATCCACGGGGCATCATGCCATGCGGAGGTGGATGCATAAAGTGATGCGGAGGCGGCGGTGGACGCCCCGCAAACGGATGTCCCATGGGCACACCATTCGAGGGCGTGGCGAAGTAGCTGGCCGGGATGGCAGTTGGTCCCCGTGGAAGAGCTTGTGGTGGGGGCACCTGAGGAGCCTGCTGCGGTTGTGGTGACTCCTGCATGCTGGGCATGGGCGAGAGCGGAGGCAGTGGTACGCTGGATCCGCCAAAGTCTGCCGTTAGAGTGGGAGGAGCCTGATGTTGCTGCGGTGCCTGTTGCTGTTGCTGCTGTTGGTGTTGCTGCTGCTGTTTCTGGAGCAGACTGGCCACAGTTTCCGAGCCCGAGGAAGAGGAGATACCTCGGCGCTTGCGGCGACCCAACTTTCCAGCCAAATGCCGCTGGACAGGCGGTGGCGGAGGAGGAGGAACTCCGGCGGGGCCCGGACTCTTCTGGGCCAGCAACTTCGAGACGGGAGCCACTGAGATCAGAGGTTTGCTGGGATGATGACTAGGCGGCGAGTCCGGACAGCGGCTGGTAGCCGGAGCAGGTGGCGGACCCGGAGACACCGAGAGCGTGGAGGCAGGCGAGGCCGAGCGGCTCCTGCAGTTGCGAAGCCACAGATCTGGCGTAATCAGCCCAGCCTCGCTGCCCGCATCCATGGCCTGATCCCGCAGGTGCGGATGCATGTCCAGGTGGGCCTGGGTTTCGTGGCAGAAGATCTGCATCTTGTACTGGTTGAGGCACTTCTCCGAGCAGAACTGTAGCTGGGAGGCGCCGTCCTGGAAGTCCACGTAGCTCACCGCGTGGCGGACATGCTTGCACCAGTCGCAGGTCTTGGCCTTCTTGAAGGATGCCCTCCGGCTCTGGGCGAAGCAGGACTCGGAGCAGTAGCGCGGTCCGTCGCAGCTGGTCAGGTAATCCGGCGCATTCTCCGCAATCGGTCGGTGGCACCAGCAGCAATTGCTGAAGTCTGTTGAAGATGCAACAAAAGCAAGGTATACACTTGGACAAAGACATATGGAAATACTAGGTAATGATTAATATCTCTTAAGCTATTATTCAAAAGCTTAGTTTATTAGGAAATATTTTCTTCACTAGAAAATGCATATGACTAGACTGCAAGAAAGTAATTAATCGAATCAAACAAACCACATTTCGGAAGCAAAAATGTTCTATTAAAACGGAAATTGACTCCTGCAGAACTGCAAATTTGATTTCCGCAAGCATCCGTACAAACTGAGCTCCGAATATCCTATTCCTAATATGGAGCGCTTCTTCCTGCTCGGCACTAGCCAAAATGTGTAAACCATATTTGGGTCTTAATGAATCTGTTATTCGATAACGCAGCATCGGCAAACTCCGGACTGAGTTGATGAAAAGTTAGCACAGTTTCCAGCCTGTCTGAGCTCCAAATGCAGGCGGGGATTGGAGGGACTGCAACGGTCCGGGGCAGAGCAGGCGAAGTTATCGAGTTCCCTTCAAAAAACAAAACGCACAGGCGGATGATGAGTGCGTCGGGGCTAAGGGAGGGTCCTTGGGTCGGTTACGAAATTTGTGATTTTGACTTTTGCTGTCAATTTTTGCTTGTGCCCGGGTGGAATTATCCATTGCGGATAAGATACCCTGTAGGCTGCGTTATGAACTATACTTAAAGCCGATTTACTCATCACATACTATACTATATTATCTTTAAATTTAAGATCATTTATATTTTATCCTACCAAGAGTACCGTGTATATATGAACGAAATTGACGCAATGATAACACCTACAACTTAAAACAAATGTGGTGCTTTTGTACATCTCAGTTCCTTGGCATACATACGCACCTATTTTCTCCTCAGTGTGCGGAGCTCCCGCTGGTTTCCCGATGGAGTGCGGACTCTTGGAGTCCTCCTCCCGTGAGCTTCGCGTATCGTGGTCCGATGGCGTGGTGGTGGTGCTGCTGCAGTTCAGCAGTCCGCCCTTCCGGCCACTCCCACTCCCACTGCCTCCCCCGCCGTTGTTCTTGTTGCTGCTGCCATTGTTGTTGTTGTTGTTGTGGTAGGCCGCTGCCAGGGAACTGCGGCCACTGCGCAGCAGACTGGCCCGCTTCCGCTCGAGACTCGGATGCGGATCCATCGGGTGCAGCTGGTGGCTCTGCTGATTGGCCACCGCTGCGGCGGCGGCACTTTGGAGCAGGCGCGACGTCTTGGCGGTCAGGTCGAGACGATCCACGTCCACACCCTCGAATCCATACCAGCCGAGCAGCTCGTTCATGGTGTTGTGCGCGAATTCCTGGAAGGGACAGACCGAAACAGAAACAGAAACAGAAAGATGAGTGCTGGAAAACAGGGAATTGCTGACACGGGTTCCTTGGATACCACTTACATGGCCTTTGGGTAACCCGATATTCAGGGAGATCGCATCAGTAGTTCACTCCGAAAACTGTGTGGACACATTCATATTCAATTTAATGATAAATATTCCCTTTGCTTTTCTTCAACCTGTTTACATAATGCATTTTAATCATTTTCGAATGCATTTAAAAAAACTCAATTTTTTGTAGTGCATTGCCATTGAAGAGCAGCTGAAACTTCATTTAAAGAGTCAGGCAGGTGAAACTCGGTGGTCGACTACTGGACTTTAAGGGGACTTAAGGGGTAAAGTGACCAGAAGCGCAATCCACCCTGACCGAAGGAAACTTTCACTAATTATTGATTGCCTTTGCCCGTTGACCTCTGAACCCAATGTCCAATTATGCGCGTCCTTATCTAACCGTATCAAAGCGCTTCCCCCGAGGCTAGAAAGTTGCAGTGTAATCGATAACCCTGGGGAATCACCCACGCATCAAACACCTCACACACACTCCGCACTCTCCACAAACATATCAGTGCACAAACGGGCGGCAGAGAGCTTCATTACGCCAGAGGGCCGGACTAGTTGTCTTTTTGGGTGCCGGAGTGGGTGGCATTTGCATACTCGGAGGAACATGGGCATCCCCCCACCCTCCACTCTGCACTCTCCACCTCAACCACCCCCTCCCGCGCTCACTGTTTTGATTATCCCTGCCTCGATATTGATATCCAATACCTTTGGACATTCTCTGTCGCTTTGCGTGTGCCTCCTGCCTCATTGCCTTAAATTTAAACCGAAAATTCAGGCTCAGTCTGAAGTCCAAGATGCAGAAAACATTTGCGGCTTTTGAAGCTGTTATTTTGCTTTTTTTTTTTTATTTTTGACTGGCTCCTGCATTCCCATTTCCATTCGAATCCCAAACCCAATCCCAATCCCAAGGGAGATGCATGTGTGTATCATTCTGGGCCTGCCTGTGCTGCACATAAAAATTTCACACAAGCCTGTGAGAGGTGCACTAACTGGGGATCGGGTTACATTGAAATTCTCATATTCGACGTGGTTTTCACCGAACAAAGTCCTTCGGCAGGAGCGTTGTTTAAAGGGCTCTCCAAGTATCTGGTTGGAAATATGGTTCTCGACAAGCTAAAATCAAATGAGAGTAGGAAAACTTAAAGTTGTCTTCCAAACATTCTTTCTGATGTCATAGATTCTTAGCAGTAATTAATGATATTGACACATAAGGAGCATTATTTTAGTCGAAAGTAAGAATTTTGGCTCTCATTAACCCCATCATTTGAATTTGGCTCATAACTGCAACCCTTGGTTTTCATTTTCTGGTAGCTGCTTCTGCGGAATGCCAAATTGCTCATACGCCATGTGGCCGCAAGTGGTGTCCAATGCCGAGTTTCAGGGGAAATTGGTCCGCGCAAAAGAGCCACAACCACAATTGGCCAATGCTGGCCAGATGATTCATCGCCTCCATTGCATCTATCACAAGCTCCAGACAAACTGGATATCCCCGGCGTCATGCGATACTCTTCAAATTAAGCGTTGCTGCCAACTTGCTGACAAATGCAAGTCGTCTAATAAGTTGCCGTCTCCCTCGGACCCCCTTTGGTCCTCTCTTTCGCACCGCAGCACCCCGTCTCTTTCGCGGCGGAACACCTTTTCCTTTCGCACTCCATGAGCAGCGCTCACACGCTCGCTTGGCTATTTTTCCAGCAATTCGCGTATCGGTGACAATCGCATTCGCATTCGCATTCGTATTCGCATTCAGGTTTTACGCTGTCTGCCGCTGCGAAAAGCGAAAAGAGTATCAGGAATTCGCACGATAAAATCTCCGGAGCCGGCTGCCCGAGCCGAGCATATCAATTACACGCCTCAGGTGCGACCTCGTCCAGGTGGGATGGAATCGGAGGGGATGGGATGGGATGGAGTCGGAGGGGATGGGATGGCGGATGGCGGATGGCGACGCACGCTCGGCTCAAGTTCAGCATCTTGCAGTAAGCGTAACCGGAGGAACGGAGATACATTCGACTCCACTCCCTCCCTCCGTCTCTCTCATTGTCGCATGCGCCGTCTCTTTCGGCAGCTCGGTTTTTAGTATCATTTGTCTGTTAATTTATGTTCGGTTTTTAATTTCTGATTTGTGCGTTCGTTCAGCTTTTCAGCTCTTTGCTGCCTGACAGTGGCTCAACGGGTTCGAGGGGGTGGACAGGGGGAGGCGGGAAAGTCGTCGGTACCTACACTGAACAAAATTGTGCACCCTGCCTAGTGGTGTTTTAAATCGTGAACATGTATCAACCTATCACATTTCGTGATCTTCATTGTCTGTTGTAACTTTTATGCTTAGCTTATATTTGATGTATCATATTTTGAACCAATTTTCTCTCAGTGCCGTCTCCGTCAGCGACATTAAAACTCTCGCCCATGCCTGAAACTCTACACCGAAATGCGAATAAAAATCAATTAATTAAAAACTGAAATTTTATGCCGTCTGTTGTTCTTGATGGAGTTGGGATCTGATTCGCTCTGCCCGCCCAGAAATACTTGTGTACGAAACCGTATGTATTAAGAAAGATACACACACACACGGCTACCTTTACATTTCCAATCGAATTTCCTTCTCCCCCAAACCCAATCCCAATCCCATTCCCAATTCCAATCCCGCCCAGCAATCAGATCTGTTTGGATTTTTGGCTCGCTTTCCATTTGAATTTTTTCGTAATTATTGCCCAAGAATCCAGTGGATACATTTGCAACACTCGTTCTGTTTCTGACGCTTCAAGTTTGTTGTGCTTTCCTTCATTTGCAAAATCTCAGCTTACAAAAACATATCATATTTTCGTTTTTATTATGAATCGTAATGAACCGGCTTTACGGGTGAGAAGCGGGAACTGGGAACTCCAATCCACTAGTCAAGTTCTTTGTCTGGCATTGAGTGCACTGGGAGAAAATAGTAGTGGCTCTAGCAAATATAAAAACTCTTAGATTTCATACGTATTACAAACTGAGCAGTTTTATTAATAGTTGTACTGAATAATCACAATAAGATCTTGCAAGAGATCTTAGTTATCCTTCCGGTAATGGATAAATAGTATTCAATGCATAAGTATAAGATCCATTGTCCATATATCTCCAAACATGTGCCATCCTCCGTGAATTGAGGAGGAGTACACCCAACTATCAGTCCTAATAGATTTCGGTTTCCTGACCTACATCCAGGCCCATCCAAAGACGTTCCGGGGGCCTATCCCGCTGCAGTGGAGCCGCCTGTTATGCGAGTGGCTCGCATTAAAACGCGTCTTGGGTTACCGGCGAGGAAACCTAATAGAATAATGTAAAGTACCCGGCGCGGCAATGCTCGCAGTGCCAGAGCAACGAGACCCAGACTGACTGGCTCACTGGGGGATGGGGGATGAGGTAGGAGGGGATGGTGGGTTGGTGGGCAGGAGGAGCGGCTGGAGCGGTACTGGCAACCCAATACGCTTATAATAACTCACCCTGAACCCAGTAAACTGAACTGAGACTAAGGCGAACTAAAACCGAGCTGCAGCAGAACTGGTGTCCGGACCGAATCCGAATCCGAATCCAATCCCAATCCCCTCGAACACCACCCCGAAAAAGCATATACTCGCACTAGCACGTAAGTGTATATACGGTCGGTCGGCCAGTGGAAATAACACCCAATGGCAACAAATTCTAGAATTACGCTAGTTTTCTCAGACACATGTTTGTACATGGGTTTGGGTTCGGGTTTGGGCTTGGGCTTGGGTTTGGGATTGGGATTGGGTGTTTGCGGGGCGAGGCGAGCACAAAGTCGGTCGGTTTTGAGTTTGCTGTAATCGAATATCGATAGCTCAGGATTGAATGACGCGCGTCCTTCTTTTGAATTCTTACATGACATACTTGGCCTTTGCCAAGTTGTATGTTGCTCTTGCTCTGCGAATTTCCAGTTCCCACCGCCCTGCCCCTCGGCATCGAAATATTCCATTTCATTTTAATGTACACCAGATATGGGTGGCTCACTGCTCAGGCGGAGATATACTCGTATATACATATATGATATGATATATGTGAAGTCAAGGCACCGGATAGAGGGGGTTACGAAATCGGAAACCAAGGGGCTTGATACTAATGTGTGCGGTAGGTCACATAGACCACTCTTCTAAAAATATGTGGATAAACAATTAAATTAACTAGATATCAGTGCCGTGCTGAACAATCGAGCGTGCTTCCGTTTGTGTTTTTCAAAATGTCAATAAATCGATCAAAAAAAGGGGAAGAGTAAAATACGATGCAACTGACAACATTTGTGGCTTTTTAGCAATTAGATATATTACCCGAAAATCAGGCAATTGGACAGCTTTTACTGTGTGTCTTGGGGCGTGTTATAAAAGTTTAATTTGACTTGCATTCATAGCGATTCAATTTCACTTGACCAAATAAGAATTAAATAGTTAGAAAACTTGATAGCTGCCCTGCGAGCATCGATCTCTTCACCTGCTGCAATTCTACCACCTGGCGGTGTCAAGGGCTTTGGGCCACCCACTCATCCCCCCGTCATCCACCCGTCATCCACTTCGTCATCCAGCCATCCACATTGCCTCTTGGCCACTCGGGCTCGCTTTCGTAGTGCTGGGCCATCAGCAGTGGCTCGAATTAATTTAACGCTATTTTAATTCGAGCTGCTGTTGCGGGGCGGAGGCGGAGGCGGAGGGAGTGGCGTGTTGCATGTGGCAGGCAGCACAGGGTGCCTCACGTTACCAGTGCACTACAGTGTGAACCCCGAAACGCCCACCTCCGATGGGAGAGCACCTTTGAGCTCTGGTTCCTGGTGTTTTGTGTAGAATTTATCATATTCTATTTTGTTTGTAACTCAATCTGCGGCGTTGTTATTAAAGTTCTGCTGCTGCGGCAACATTTGAGCCCAGTTGCCACCGTCGCCCCAAGCCGGCTCCACTCCTCCACTCCGCCTCCAATCCGCCCGTGCTCCTGAGTGGCCGCCTGTCATTGTGTCACCGTCATAGTCATCTGGATCTGCCTGCCCGCCGTCTCCCCCCGCTCCCCCCGCTCCACATCCCCACACACCCGGTTGTGTGGGTGTAACCCAATCCCTGCTGCCGGAACCCTGGGTTATGTGCATAGAATGTGGCTCGGAGTCTGCCAACACTCAACTCGGAGGCGATTTGTAGGCGATGAATATTATGTGTGCAACAGAGGCGACAGTGCATTTAGTCACAAATTATGGAACAGGAATATGCACAGAAAACAATAAAATGAATAATTTAATGCAGCCATTACAAATACCAGTGTAAAGTGTGCAAAAGAACTTACCAAATTTAATTTAATTTAATTGTGTGCTATTTAAGGAGTTAGTTGTAAATTAAAATATATTTGCTTAAGGCCTCCACTTAAACAGGACTTTGTTTACCATGTCTGCCGCTCATTCCGCCCACAAAGAGTTATTGATTTCCCACCTTCCCCATTTTGCAACTCTTCGTACTTCGCAGGATAATGCCTAGTGTGTGGCAAAGACATCCTTTTCTGCAGATACGTACATATATAGGTACCTACATATATAGTGCCCAGCCTCAGCTTTGGCTTGACATCGGTCGCAAAGCGGAAACCTTGAAGGATATCGCCTTTCCATTGTCCTATCAAGTTGCACCCATGAAGCGCGCTCATATTCCTCCCCTCCGCCCTTATCCTGTATACCTCCTTCTTCCCCTTCCCCTTACCCTTCCCCTCCCGCCACATAACCATCATCTCAACCGATATATTGTTGTTGCTTAATTACGCTGTGTGCTTTTGCCTTTGGGCCATTAAATATAAAAATTTGTCCTGGCTGCTGTCTTTGCAGCAAATGCAGCTTGTAATTATGGCCAGGAGCTGGCGGAGAGACCAAAACACTGAAAGCGATACCCCAACTGGGTGAGGTAAGCGAAAATAAAAGGTATGAATTACAATATTTTTAATTGATATTTTGAGTTAGCAAAATGTTGCACACTCAACTCAAAGCAGGTTGGGCGTCATTGAGATTGAAGGCAAATTTCTGCCGAGCACGAAAAGAGATGATTGAGTTATGTACGAAATGGTATCAAAAACATCACAGAACTTATCTTATATGAGGAGATATACAAGAAATGAGTATATCGGATTTTAAGAGATATTTCTTATAGCACATTACACTTCCGTAGTAACTTAATAATACTCCTAGTTTGATAATGCGTGCTATGTTAAATTTAAAGAATACTATCTGATAATTGATATAATTGTGTCAGCAAGCAGCTAAAGCTCAAACTCACAATTCCATTATAAATATCGTCAAACAGGCATGAGTAGCCACATAGATATCCGTGAAAAGCCCACGTTTACCTAGAAAAACAGTCGCCGAGCTCAGTTCCCAGCGGATACCCAGTTCCCAAGCCCCTCGGCAGCCCATTCATTATAATAATTTTGGCTTGGCTTTGTTTTTGTATTCGTTGTCGTTGTTGTTGCTGCTTTTGTTGTTGTTGTTTCCCCTCTTTATGCCCGACAATAAGTATCATTGCGCCCGACTGCAAGTCAGGGGGTATGATTTCAATTCGCCGATCGGGTTACACGTGCTGCAAAAGTTGCGCTGCGACTCTCTGTCCCTGTCTGTGGCATTAAATTAATTTCGCTCATTTGGCGGATGGAGCAGAGGCAGAAGGGGATTCCGAATCGGAATCGGACCCGCTCACTCGTTAAAATGATTATAAAAACTTATCAATATAAAATTACCGCCAACTCCCGCTCGACTTACGAGCTCGTCCCGTAATCGCGTAATCACAATGGCAATCGGAATCCGAATCCGAGTCTGAATCTGAATCTGAATCCGAGTCTCCTCAGCTGCAGCGACCGCCAGCAACTCCTCTTTCAAATTCCGGACCCTGATTCAGAAACAAAGTTGCATGGAATTTAATGCAGCACTTTTCTGCGGGGGCGGGCGTTGCATTATCATTGCTCTTGCATAAACATTTCCGAATACCCCAACAGCCAACTGAACTGCACTGAATTGCACTGAACTGCGCTGAACTGAAAGCCGAAACGGTTTTTGGTTCTCTGGCCGAGGGATTTGGAGTCAGATTCCTTGATTTCAGCGCTTAGTTGGAAATGCTATTTGGTCGGAATCGCTAGCTGGTAAGTGGAAACTACGAGTATGTGCAACGTGCAGCTTTCCCAAATATTTCTGGGTTCGTTAAGGATGAAAGGGGAATACCTGATCTGCGGCAAGGGTATGTACTCCAAGGTCTACTTTCAAACGAACACTCATTATGCACATTGCTAGTGATATTTTCAAAATTCCAATTTTCCAGAATTGGATACGGGATCCACTTCAAAGCTACTCTAGCATAAAATATAGACGCGCCACTGGCGAGTGGGTGTTATTCACCTTTCCCCCATCTAAACATTCAAAAACAAATAATAATAATTCTGCGTATATGCAATTCACAGCTATAGAAGCGAAATGTTTTGCCAAGCGAAAGAACGACGTTCTTATTTTTAAATCCAACGCAAACTTTGTCAGCATCCTTGTTATTGAATACTCGGCGAAATAATGCGCAGACAGGGGCAATTAATTAGACAAGTGGGCAAGAAAGTATCTCAAAGTGTTCATTCACATCCACATCCACTCACCTTAATCTCATCGCTGGGCAGTTCTTTTTTGATCTGAACGGGAATCGCACTCGAGGATCCCACGTTGGCATCCCGCGAAGTGGACGATGGCGACGTCTTGGCGGACATTTCGGCTGGATGCGGTTTATATCTTTTGGGTGAAACTGGAACACAAGAGAGACCTGGGGTCAGAGTGGAGTCTGCAGATACTTTTTAGGTTGTTTATTCCCATTTTGGTTGGGGCGGGGGGTGTTCGTATTAATAGGGCGCCGAGTCATTGATCTTGCCACTGTAAACAAATGAACTTTGGCTCCATCAATCAATGGATCCAACTGCTCGGCCCCCAAAACAATTAATTACAGCGGCTCATAGTTCTTTTTCGGATATTTTCTTGGGCCCTCCGCTTTGCAGGCCGATTCGCATCCATTGGATACGCATGCGGCAGAATCGGACTGCGATATATTTATACACCTCGCTCTGCATGTGTGCGTCTGTTTGTGTGTGTGTGTGTGTGTGCGAGTATCTGTGAGCGAGCGTGTTCGCTTGGCGCGCACTTTGGTGTCTTGTAATTCAATACCCCGTTCGGAACGAAACGTTACCACCTATCGCATGACACAAGACTACAAATTCAAATACAAAATATAAAGGCAGCACAACAAGCACACTGCGGATATATGCATAGTGTGGCCTGTATTTGTTGTTCTTTCGGAGGAAATCAGACAGAAAAAGACGAAAATGTAGTTACACAGAAAAAAATGAATCTCGACAATAATGTGGTTTTGAACGGTGAGATTTCGAAGCCCAATTCTATAGCCTTAATTACATATCAAATTAGTTCAAGAATGTAAACACAAAATATATTTATTTTTCTGCTGTGCTCTGAAGCGAAACTATTCCGAATCTGAAGGGAATACTTTTGTGTATCTAAAGTTGAGCAATGGGAACTTCCGGAAATGTGCTTAACATCGAGGTACACCCTAGTTTTAGCTATAGGTCTGAATTCAATCCTTCATCGAGTCCCTTTAAGATCATTAATGGTATCTCCATTGTTCATCTTAAATGCGTTCGTGCCTCATTCTGCCAGATATATCTACCCGATTTCATTATTTTTGATTGCCCATTAAAAACATTTCACTTGACTGTTCTTTCGCCTTGGATTCATTTCAATCTTCATTTTTTTCGTACTTTTATTTTTCTGATGGCTTTGTTTTGCTTTCGAGAGCTTTTCCAAAACGAAATGCAAGTGAAATAAAAGCGTACAATGTCTCGTATTTTTTAAGCATTATCATTTCTCGAGGTTTTTTGTGTATTGCTTCACTTGAGGTACAAATTTTCCAATGCAGCGTTTGGGAAAAACAAATATATATTCCAAAAATAGCCAGATATTTTCAACATTATATTTTTGGCGTGTGTGCTTTTCAGCTCTCACTCACAATTGGCCTTTCTGCTTTCGCACGCTCTTTTCAGTTTTCTTGCGATGGATTTTCCGAAGCAACTTTCCGAACGTCAAGGAAACTCATGCACCGTGCTCATTTTCATTCTTCATTCTTCATTCCGTTTTCACTTTCACACATGCACGGCCCGAGAATTCGTTTCGAATCAACCGTTTTTAATCCGACCAAACCGAATAAACCGATTCGCATTCACAAACTTTTTTCCGAAGCGGTACCGCGCACAACCACGTCCACACGCGTTCGCGTTTCATGAACATTTGAGCCAGCGGTCCGGTGGCATGTGGATTTTACTTGCTTTTGCTGCTTCTCTGCTGCTTCTCTGCTGCTTTTGCTGCTATTGCTGCTTCTCTGCTGCTGCCTCACTGCCTCATTGCCTCGGTGTTGTTGCATTCGTTCCTTCGTCATCGTTGTGGCGCAGCTGTGGGTCTGTTGTGATGACGTAGGGCCCACCCCCAATGAGACCAAAACATCAGCGGCACAGAAAGAAAACGTACTCCCAATAGCTGGCACATCTATGCTTACCTCTAAGTTGTGGAGGCTAGGAAAAATACTTCAAGTTCACTTTCAAAAAGATTAATGTTAAGTCAAATATGTTGAAACTAACATTTTATAGGGATAATATCAGAATACCTTATTTGAATATTAATTGGTTATTTAAGAAGTTCATTGAGCTTAGTTAATAACAGAGAAATGGCCAAAGAAATTGATTTGTAATTATTTTAACAATTTACTATATTAAATTTCAATACAGTATTCAAACCTCTCCGGAGAGCCAGTATTTCTTTAACCCGATCTTCCTCTACCCGAAAAATGTCTAATTATTTACGCGCATTTTCTCGCAGTGCACTGACTCAAGAGAGCGGCGCAGACGCTGGCATCTCTGGCAGATGAAAACGAAAACGAAATTGCACTCGGCTGCAGCGCGAGATTCTTTTGCATAATTTCCTATATGTAGGCGCATCGGGCTGTTAAAAATAAATCGCACCGCTTCACCTGCCTTCGTTTTGTTCTGCCTCGGATATTTATGTTATGTCCAATTTTTGTTTAATTTGCACAAAATACTTGTGCCGGCGGAGACAAACGCACTTGGTCAGAGATCAGAGGAACGGCGATGGCAAATTAATGGGGAGCATCTTAAGTAATGCGAGGAGAAAATGCATTTTGACAGCCAGAAAGGTTGAATGTGGCGTGCCGAGGATAAATAACATCGATATTGATCATCCGATTGGCTGAATTCCATGCCAAAATGGAACTTACAAAATTTAAAAATATAAAATTCATCAAATATAATTAACATTATTATTTTGCTTTTTCGAATAGAACTTTATCGAGAAACTTAAAGTAAAAATTTATTTATAAATTTCAATTAGAAGCCACATACTTTGTATTCTGGACTCATAAATATTCTAAGTGTAAGATACGGTTAGCTTTATGTGGACTACTCCTACCACTAGACTAATGTATTATCTAACCTGGTTGATTCACATTCTCTATAGGGCCGTTATTGGTAACTGGACGTGACCACGGCACTGGGTCTGGAAAACAGTTGGCAATTCAATCAAGAAGCCCGGTACTTGGGGGAGAACTTACCACTAGCCGACGCCAAGTACCACTATCAGGAGATAGTACCAGTCCCTTTGCGAATATGGTACCTGATGGTAAATAGACGAAATGGCCGAAGAAACAATTGAATCGTTTAAGCAGAACATCACAATCAGAGACGAAACAGAGGCGGAGCAGCTGGCGTGCCAATCAAACAATGCTCATGTAGATAAATGTGGCATTTAATGCCGAGAATTTCATTTAAATTGAACACGAGCCAGATAAATTTAGTGTTGGATGTCACTTCCTTCGTTCCCACGCCGCATCAGTGCGCAAAAACAGTTGATGAAATGCCATTTTAACATTAATTGCAGTTGACTTTCGCAGCAGATTGTTTCCCTACTTTCAAAATAGTAGATCACTTTTAAAACAGGTGCATTTTAGTGAAAAAGAAAATAATTTAGAATGGCGTATATTTAAATTAGTTTCAAAATATTTAAAATAATTAATGACTTTTTATCATAAAAGATACGTTTGTTAATTAGAAAGATACAAATTAAGTTCAAACATTATAAATACACCTTAGATTATAAAAATATTAATTATTCATAAAACTTAACATTTATTTAATGAAACTTTCATATTTCAATTTCAAATTTAAGCGCATTTTTATAAACCTATCGAATTATCGATTGTAAAGTGCAAGCTTTATGTAAATCGGTCCATCTCTACATTGCCAACATCTGACTATCAGCTGTTCTTGTTATGGTTTTTGCTGGATTGATTACAAATACTATTTAAAAATGACAGAAAAACTTTAAAACTAAAAGAAACTCCAATAATAATTAAACTAGAAATTCAAAGCAAAAATCACATTTAAGCTGAAATGTCCAAGCTACCAAAAGCCTCACTTAGTTTGAAGCAGGTAAGTAGATTTCAAATCGTTATTGGTTACAAAACGACGAATTAATCAATTTGACAATAATAATTTGGTGAATTAAATACAACCTAGTTTATGCTGCGCCAGGAAGTCCTGAAGCTCTACAGGGAAATATTTCGAACGATCCGTCAGGTGCCCGACAAAAACAGCCAGCTGGAGCTAAAATCCTGGGCACGTCACGACTTCCAGACGAATCGCCACCAAAGTGACGAGGTGGCCATCAAGATGCTCCTTCAGCACGGCAGACGCAGCCTCACAGAACTACGGACCAGCGTCCAACTAAGCGGGGTGAGCGAGGGCAAATAGGATCAGTCTTAGAGATAAATCTTAGCTTAATTTGATTTTATTTTTGAGCTCGACAACCGTACGAAAATAAATACGAGTTAAGACTAAGGACTATGACAAAAAGCTATCGAATCTTTGAGGTGCTACAATTCGCTGTGTTTTTGTGTGTTCGTAAAGGTGAAATAGCAGTCTAGCGTCTTTGGAGGGAGTTGGACTCCCAGGATCCATCTTAGTTTTCCATTTCAGTTCTTAAAGCAGAGGTCGCAAAAAGCTCAGCCAGGCCACCTTAAGCAGGGCCAGTGCAAAGAGAAGGGAGCCCACACTGGTGATTATCAACGAGATGATATCCCTCTTGGCATGCTGATCCACTCTGCCCACCAAGAAGCTGTGTATCACGGTGCTAGTGATGTGGGCACCATCGAAACCGAAGCACGGAATGGCATTGATCAGCGCCAATCCTATACTAAAGACCACGTTGTACTTGAGGAGCAGCAGCCAAGCATCCGGCCAAGCCGCCTTCATAAAGGTGTATCTCGGCACAAAGGCGGATACCTCCACCGTTCGAGTGACGTCCCACGGATGGCCCACATAGATCACCGGCGGCAGTTTTTCTCCTCGAAAATTGGTTCGCTTAAACGTCATTATGGCAGTGATATTCCGTATTAGCGGTCGCAGACAGAATCCCTCGTTGCAGACTCCGGAGGAGCAGTGCTCGGTCACCTCCTCCAATGTGCGGCGCACATTAAGACATACATGCTGCGGCAGCTCCACAGGCACATCTCCATTGGCGTCCTCCACCACCTCGAAGCAACTCACGTTCGGATTTAGTTCATCACAGCACTGTAGCTGGCCATCAATGCTATGATGTGAGATGGCGCTGCTTTCATCGTTAAGCTGGACGAAATCCGCACTCACACAGTAGCCCGGCTTGAGCTTCAGGGAGTTCTGCAGACATGTCACCCAACTCTCCTCGCTATTGACTGGACAGCCGTTTACTTGGGTAATTTGATTGTCCACCTGCAGGCCGCGCTCTCCCCTCAGCGGAGATTTCCTCGTTAGTTCGGTGATCACGACATGTTGGTTGTAGGCGTACAATGGTGACATGGTGATGCCCACCGTTGAGATTAAGAGATAGCATACGCCGGCGAACACAAAATTATGCCAGATTCCGGCGCACAAAACACGTAGTTTGCGGAACCAACGAAGACTATTCAAGTGGTCGTGGGAGAGTTCCGTGTACGCCAACGGCAGGCAGAAGATGAACTGAAATAGTAATATTGACCCTATTAGTACACGCAATTAATTCGCAATAAATTCGGACCTTAATTCCAAACCCGGTGACAGGCACATCCTCCATTACAGCAGCCAGGGCGTGTCCCATTTCGTGCACAACCAGACAGAGCACAAGGGTGGTGACGTAGTATCCGATCTCCTCAAGCGGCAGGTTAACGCCGGGCAACAGAATCTCCAGCTGCACGGGGACTCCAACGGGCGTGGATACAGAAGAGCTGTCCTGTTCGCCACTGCTAAAGATAGTGGCAATGAGCAGGATCAGTCCGATTGGGAGCAGCGAAAAGGTAACCAGGACTCCCACATTGAAGCTGGTGATCATTACTCTCCGGGTGCAGCTGTTACCGGCAGATCCCCAGCGGAGGAGGGTCCTGTTAAAGGCACTCGTGTGCCAGTGGAGACTCATGAAATTGATACTCAGCCCGGTGTTCTTGAGGAAGGCATCGTACGGGTAGTGCATGCAGCTCTAAGGGATTACATTAACTATCTGGAAGTACTCTGGGTGGATATACTACACCTTAAAGAAGCGGTCGAAGAAGTAAAGAACGCCATAAAGCGATGCCAGCACAATGAAGAACACCAAGGGATCCATTGCTGGTGCGGTTTCAAGAGGTCATTGGTTGATTGGTTTTAGGATGGTGATGCGGATTCTTCGGTAGGGAGACCTCCGGTTGCTGGACGCCACTTGCGGATGCTAGTAGTCCCCTTCCGGCCGGGAATCCTTCCCGAAATCGTACTCCTCCGGTTCCGACTGCAAGTACTAGCTATACAGTATAGCCCAGACCAGGAATCAGCATTAATCACGTCCGGGAATCTTGTGCGCAAATTAACCTGAGTAAATACTGAGTAAAAATCGAAATACTGAAAGCTAATATCAATCGATTTAAGAGCTTATCGATGACCGCTTAATTTATCGATAATACCTTATAGCTTATGTGAGCGCGAAAGGTTTGAACATTTTATAAATATTCAACGTCAAACAAAGAGAACTTTTGAAACCCTACAAGCAAAATACAAATTATGAATTAAAAAAAAAAGATTTGATAAACGGATTCCCTACCAATATATCAAAATTCAAAACAACTCCTGCCAATTGACATCAAACACATGGTAAATCCCAGATGAGCGAACAGGACTTTTCATATAGGAGACTTTTGCCGACGTGCAGGGTGATCGTCTCCATAATGGCCTTCGTATCCTGTGTATCGGGCGTGGTTGCCGGCTACCTTTTCATGACCAGTTTGTCAGGCGTCTCTGAGGCGGTAAAGATTGTATGGACCACCGGATCGGCCCTCTATGCATTTTCCTCGCTCCTGTTGATTATTGCAGTTTGGAAGGTAAGCCTCCTGCCCACTCAGTTGATGGAACATTCTTAAGAATCCTTTGATTTCGCAGTTGATTAAATGGCTGGCCTATCCATACATGTGCATGCTGCTCATGGCCATTGCCGTCTACACGATGATCCTGCAGTGGTTATTGAAGAACCTAGCGGCTGCCGTTTTCTCATCCGTGGCCATCAGCTTTATTTTCCTTGGAGTGACGTTGAACATGACCAAAAACCTGGATGACCTACGCATAGCTCCGTAAAGCAGTACAAATTGTACTCGGTTAGTATTGGATTTGTATTCTAAATTTATAGTGTAGTTATCATGTGACACATGTATACGAAATAAAAATTTGAAAAGCAACGAAAACTTTCTTTGATGCATACTGGAAATGAGCTAAAATTCAGCTATGCAAAAAGTAAATATTATAACTGAAGACAACATTTTTTGTTTAATTTATAATTTTAAAAGTATTGTTTGTTTCAATATTGTTAAATATAAGCAAGTGTCCTGGAACTTATACTACATTTTCCATATCTAATTAAATACCTTTAGCGTTTTAGTAGGGCTACTTGCATTTGTTACATTTTTGTGCATTTTAATTGGAAACCAGTTTTTAATTCCATTCAACAGCTGTTTCCACAAATAATAAAAATAGGTGGTTTTGGGGAGGTGGCATTGTAGGCAACAAGCGGGCAAAAGAGCCTAGCAAAACAAAACGGATGAAAGGCAACGGAAGTGAAGACAGGACCTCTTTCTCTGGTTTTTCCTCTCTCCAAACAGAAACTCACCTCCACCAAGCTCACCTAAACTGAGTTGGGTTTTCCATGGACCTCCAGAGGACATGAGTTTCATCAGTTTAGTCGTGAGCTTGAGCAGCAGCAGAACAGTCGCATCCGCCGAAAGGGCCACAAACGAGGAGTCCTCACGGAAAAAAGGCTTTTGCAAAGGGTTTTCCCACTCAAAGAAAGTGTTCAGCAGCTTCAGGAGAAGTTAGGGCGTATTTTGAACAGATTTAACCCACTGAAAGGCTCCAATTTGTCAGCGCGATTGAGAAAACTGAGAACAAAGGACTTCAGCTGGAATCTCGCCCCATATCGATTTGTTCCAAAAACTGCATATTCGCCAGCGAGTGAGTGAGAGAGTGCGCTTGTGCTGAAAACGGAAACGGAAGGGGGCGACAAGGAAGCGGAAGCGGAAACAGCTGCTGCATAAACAAGAGTAACAAAAGCGATTGTGTGTCCCATCAACTCATCATGACGCCAGAGCAGCAAGGATATTGCCCCTAGGAAAACCCATACAAGTTCCTCAAGGAAGCCCTCAAGGGAAAGCGCACGCATATCGCATTCGATTCGGAGGACGAACCATCAAGACGAACCCGCAAAGGATTCAGTGCCAAAGGAGCCGTCCCGGCAGAAGCAGCAGCAGCAGGAGCAGAAGCAGGAGAGTATCCAAATTGGGCCAACCGGTGAAGGCCCGCGCACGTCAGCTCTTCAGGACTTTAAGGACCCAAAGCAGAGGCAACCCAATGCATTTGGGTGCACAACAACAACGCCCCAAGCAACAACAACAACAGCGCGAGCAACAAGAGAAACATCAAAGGCGTTTCACGTTCAGTAAAGGACGGCAATGTCGTCCCTACAGCGTGACTGGCATTTACAGGTGAGTACAGGTAGTACTACCCAGCATCCCCTTATCCTAACTTCGGGAAGGTCAGGAACCCTCCCCCTTGATTCCTCCTCGCTGCGTTTCCTGCGGAGTGGGCCAATGGCAATCGTATTGAGGTAGCTGGAGTTTGGGTTCCTCTGGTGAGCATGCGCACTGGGCACAAGTGTGCTTTACGAGTACGTAAACATTGCTAGCGACACGAGAATGGGTCAACGTCACAAGTTGCATTCATCTTAGTCTCAGTCGCTGTCGCTGTCGCAAGGGAACAAGGAAGTAAACAATGCATGCCCCTGACTGCTGATGGAATCTAATTTTGAGGGATACCATTAAGCCATCCTGACCAGCAAGACCAAATATCCGAACCTAAACTCATAGTATTGTCTCTTCATAACACCTATCTAATCGCATAGTTGTGTTAAATATGTGTAGTAAGACAGTAATTAAATATAACGAATTGTATTCTGTAAAATTGTGTATTTGGATGACTTTTCAATGACTTCTGTGCCGTGAATACAATGTACAAATTGGTATAAGACTAATTTCATTTATATGCTTCTCTTCGCTGCTTACACAAAGTAAACTTTATTATTTGATTAAGTATTACTCACATATGGAAAACACCATCCTTACAGCTTAGTATCAATGTCCTGCTGATTGGGTGAACTAATTGGCCTAGGCCTGTGCAACCAAATAGCTATTATTACGGAGGACTACCAATTACTGGTGGCTCAACAAGTTGTGCGTCAAGTCCTCCCCTCCCACTAGATTCCCTCCCCGACTAGAGTCCACCCCCGACTGGCCGACTTGAGGCCACCCCTTTCACCTTGACCGCTTATCGTTCAGGCCCACACACGAGCGCCAACTCACTTGGCCCGGGGGAAGGTTCTTCCGTTTCATTAGGCGCTGGCAAAGGCCTTGGATTGTTGGGAAATTGAAAACAAGCAGCGATTGCAGAGCTGCCTCAGCAAAAGCTTCCTGACAGCTTAAGCCGGATTCCAGCTGACAGCAGAGGGTGGTCTTGGCGTCCAGGATGTCGTATACCATGCCTGGCCGACTTGGGCCTTTGACATTCGACAAGGTCACCGCTCTGGGATGCTGTGACTCATGCTCTTGAGGGGGAGTTGCCAAATGCCAAATGCCACGAGTTGGCCAACGCTCATTAGTGCTGTCAGATGTGTTACTGCATATTGCACTTTTCCGAGAATATTGCATGCCTTCTATTTGCTATTCTACTTGGCTTACTTCTGCCATCAATATGGCTGGCAGTCATCAGCAGCATTTTCACGAAACTCGACACATGCCATGTCAGCTCAACTGCTAACAAAATTTAATTGTTCCTTTAAAGAGCTGAATATAATATTTAATATATAAATTTGCCTAGCCAATTACTTATCTATATAAATAACTGTGTTATTTATAATACAGCAATAGTTAGTTACTCATTATAGTATCATTTAATTAACTGTTTAGCAAGAACTGATATTTCGTTTATATATTGCTTGAACCCCTCAAGGATACTTAGATATGATACTTAAGTAAAAAGGAAATAAAAAGGTTGCAAATAGGTTTAACCACCGATGGGCACCCATCCTTCTTTCCAATGGGCACACGCGTCGCATACTTCATATTTGATGCCTAACAGTGGATCATATTACGTATACGTACGTCATTGCAAATACCGAGAAATGGGTGTGAGCGGACTAGCTAAGTGCGAAATAAGGAGCTATTAGGAAATGAGTTATTACGAACTGTTGGTTATTACGATAAGGTTCCGCCACTGCATTAATATTTCAGGGTGCGGGTTATGGAAACAAATTAGCAAATAGTTGTTCATTATGAGACACACTATAAGATACACTTTTCAATGTATATATTTATATATTGTAGCTGTTGGCCTATCTGTGAGCTCAATAATACCTAGGATCAACTTACCGAATTTCGCTTTTGACTGCTTTCCAATTGTGTCCTTTCTCGAGGACTTGGCAAAGTTTGGCGTCTTTCCATTTAGCCTTATCAGCACTGGTATTTCCTGGCTTTAGCCTTCGGTTCGAACATTGCATCGTCCTTGGATTGGAGCAAATACCCACTCCCCCTTCGAGGACAATCGAACCCCCCATCAATTTCCGGCAACAAAGACAGAACCTAAAAAGCTGAAAGGCAACCGCATGGCAGACGGCAGACCAGCCCCACCTCGCTCTTGACCCTGAGCCGTCGGAAAATCGCAGTTTCGTGGGAGGAAGTGGCAGCGGATCCCGCAGACAAATGGAAAATTCCCAGACGTCATGCCAGCCCGCAAGGCACAGCATGCACCTGCAGCCTGTCATCGATTTAACAAAGTACATATAACAGCATGGGCGACAAGGAATGGAATCCCTGCCAATCCGCTCGGTCCGCGGGTAATTACATAGCCCAAAGCTTTCAAAGGAGCGGGAATCGGGCAAAAACTGGATGTTAACTCAATTAAACAAAACGTATTGCATACATTAGGGCGCTGCAGCGACGTCGTCTGTAAGTCGGCAGATCGCGTGCGCTCCTCGCATTTCGTTTAGCAATGCAAATTGGACTAAGTTGTTGCTTCCTTGACCCGCCTCCAGTCGATTTGTCAACAGCCTCGGATTTCTGACGGGTTAACCCATTTTTTAATGGGTAACGCATTCGGCGGAGGCGGAATTTCGGATGCACGCCAATTTGGGGCATTAACTCCTGATGTTGGGTGCTTGATAAATACTTTCGCAATTAAGTTGGCCCATTTGCTTGAGCTGCTTACTTCATTACATTGTTATTTAAAGAAACCTTCAATGAGTTCACTTAATATCTTATACATACTTTCATACCTTACCCCAATAGTTAAGCATTAGATTCAGTAATATATTCCTCCCCAAATCAATATATATATTTATATTTTTCGCAGGGTTCCCGGGGATCGGTTTACTGCGCGAGTGAACCGGACCCAACTGGTGGAGTCCAGTACGAGTCGGGAGGGCGCCTTCTCCACACGAATCCGGCTGAGGGCTCCGGCGGAGGGGCCGGCGTGGACGGGTCCGGTGGCGGAGTTGGTCTCGAATGCGGCTCCCTGTTCTCGGTGGTATCAGCGCCGCCGGCTCCACTGCCCGACATCGTTGTGCCCACCGACCTGGATGGCAAGCACATGGAGTCCGCCGCCTTCCGCTCCGGATGCTGTTCACCCAACGCCTCGCCCATGCGACGACCCGCCACCCTCAGCCTGGACACGCAATGCTGCCCGAGGACCCTGCACGCCAGCCTGCTGGAGCATCAGATCTCCGAGCTGGAGGAGGACGACAACGAGAACCTGCTGACCGTGTCCAGCATCACGGCGCGTCCGTTGATTGCCAAATCGCACGAGCTTCGCAGCAGCCGGAAGTCGGGTTCGGGTTCCGGATCGGGTTTGAATACGGCCCGGAGCAGGTGCGTCCGCCGGGCCAAGGAGCGGGAGCGTGATCGCGTGACCGTCGCCAGGCGGAGCAAGCAGGTGGTCAAGGATCGGGACTCCTCAACGACCACAACGGAAAGTGGTGGACCCAACGTGGAGCCACCGGACGGCGGTTACGGTTGGTTCATTGTCTTCGGGGCCTTCTCCGTGCAATTCTGGGTGGCCGGGCTGGTCAAGTCGTACGGCGTGCTGTATGTGGAGATTATGGAGACGTTTCCCAGCTCTACGGCCACTGTGGCCTCCTGGATTCCAGCGATCCTGTCGGCTCTCTGTTTGGTCCTGGCGCCCCTGTCGAGTGCTCTTTGCCAGCGATTCTCCTGTCGAACGGTGGTCTTTGTGGGCGGCATCTTCTGCGCCATGGGCATGATACTAAGCTACTTCGCCACCAGTCTGCTGCACCTCCTCCTAACTTTTGGCGTACTCACAGGTGCATACTGTATAATCACTATAAAGTTATCCTTATCCCATTATGTTTGATATTTATTTGCTTATAATGATGGTGATATTAAATTATTTCTTCATCCTCAGGTATTGGTGGTGGCCTCTCGACTACTCCGGGCATAGTGATAGTGTCCCAATACTTTGACAAGCACCGTGCATTGGCCAATGGAATCTGCGTATCGGGCACTGCCGCCGGCAGCTTCATCCTACCTGTGCTGATAAAGCACCTGGCCGAGAACTGTGGCTTCCACGGCACCATTCTGATCCTGGGCGGCTGCATGCTTCACGTGTGCGTCTCTGCCACCCTTTACCGCCCAATCAGTGCATACACGGACCAGGAGTCGGGTCAGGGACAGGAGGAGACGGCAAAGCCCCTCAACGAGGACATCAATCCGAGCACCACGGGCATCCTGACCACATCCACATACCTAGACACCTGCGATGTGGGTGCGGGACACGAGCTGAGCGACAAGTTTATCGAGCATCTGTTCCTGGAGGAGTCCAAGAACCACCTGAACTACTATGCCAGTAAGCAGCCAGGTGGGCAGATATTTCTCCAAAGAAAATTACAAATAATAAATGTCTTTTGGTTCCTTAGCCCAGGATAAGTCAGCGCAGGAGAGCGACGACGAGGTGAAGGATATTATCGGCGAGACCACTTTCATCAAGCCCATGAAGAAGGTGCGCAGTTCGGGATTGCTGCACTCCGTCGAAGATCTCAGCACGGATTCCACTTGGGTCTATCGCAAGCACTCCGGCACGGACTCCAATCGAGGAAGTCGTCGTCGGCGCAATGTCTTTGCCAACGACGAGGTGATCTCCAAGATTCAAGCCCACTTGGAGAAGCCGCTTTCGCCGCCGAGTGTGGTTAGTCGCGGCCTCAGCAAGAGCATGGAGATACCCACTCCGGTTAGCAACCTCAGTGATCTTAAGCAGCAACCGGTGGAGCAGGCGGAGCTCGGCATTCTCGACTCCCAGCTGGTGGAGTCCATCATCGAGGGCGACTGCCACCTTGCCGCCGATGAGGATGACGACGACGACGAAGAGCAGGGACCACGCACTTGCTGCGAGCGCATCGAGATGTACCTGGACATCAGCCTGCTGCAGGACCCGAGCTTTATCCTGATGTGCCTCTCCGTCACCTTGATGTCCGTCGGCTGTCCCTACATGCTGTACTACCTGCCCGCCCACGTCATTTCAATAGGTACCCTAATTGATGCGTTGAAAGTATATACCTCTGTCGTAAAATTTTCCATTTTTCATAGAAAATATTTTTTTACAAAATGGATAGTTAGTTACCTTAAAACAGATATGAATTTTTTAATGTTTTTCCATTAAGTTATAAAAAGTAAAGTAATTATCGCTAACTCGGACAACTTTCTCATTAAAAATATAGAAAAGTATTAATTTAGTTGCTCACACTTTATAAATATATTTATATTTATTATATGCTTATAGTAATACTTGTTCATCTCAAATTTCGTTCATCTTTAGGTTACAACAAAAGTGAGGCGGGATACCTGGTGGCCATCAGCGCAGTGCTTGATTTGATTGGGCGCCTTGGACTCGGCTGGCTGTGCGACCTGCAGCTGTTCGACCGCAAGAAGACCTACACCTTGTGGTGAGTAACAGATACATATATTTTATTTAATTTTTCGATCCAGTCTAAGGGGATTTTCCTATATCGACAGCATTTTGGGCGCCGGATGTGCCGTGCTCACAATTCCGTTAGCCAAGACCCTGGTTTTAGTGGGTCTATCGGCCGCTGTCTACGGACTGTGCCTGGGTAGCTGGTATGTCCTTATGCCGGTGCTCCTTGCGGACGTCTTTGGAACGGACAGGATCAGTTCGAGCTACGGGCTGGTGAGGATGTTCCAGAGCATCGGGGCCATTTCGGTGCCGCCTCTGGCAGGACTGATGCGGGATCTTTCTGGGGACTACGAGATATGCTTCTACTGCATGGGATCCTGCATGGTGCTCGGGACCACTCCGCTGATCGTGTGGTCCATTCTGGAGGCCCGCAACCATCGGTTGTTTGTTCAGCGCGAGGAGGAGGACTGCGAGGAGGCCTAGGAATGATTTGGATTCGTTGGTTGCCCCATATGTTAATAGAGTTTTAGTAGCGATCAAATACTAGTTGAGTTCCTGAGTTTCAGAGTTCGAATGCCTCACCGATATTGCTGATTCTACCAGTTACTATTAATACTATCCGTACGTTCTCATCCGTATCTAATCAAATCCAATCCATGCCCACTCGCACCCAATCGCTTGTTATCCTTCCGTTGAGCAACAGCAAAAGGATGTGTGAGATGATATTCAAACGACGAAACCAAACAAACAACCAACCAACAACTGAGCACCAAATGTTGCGCAAAAAGAACTGAGTTTAAAAGACATGAACTACAAATACCCGTATATAACTTTATAATATGATAACTACGATCAATGCCCGACTAGATGGTTATATAGGCCGACTTTAGTTGTAGGTTCGCACATCCATATCGGAATGGAATAACGTTGTGCAGGAAAAATCAAGTGGCTTTAGACAGAAAGGAGGCTTGAATTGAGAACATCGCATTACATTACCCTAGACTTAAAATAGTTGTTGTGAGACATTTACCCATAAAGACAATTACCAAATAAACACAAAATCATAAGGTTAACCGACTTTTATGGACTACATGGAAATAATCTTTAATTTCGTAAATTAAGCGTCACTAAATATAGTTGCTGTAAAAACAAAATTCGCAAGCTAAAAACTAATGGTGTTGCTAAAAATCGTACAAAATACATAAAAACAGAAACGCTTAATCCATAAAACAAGCCCTTCGCTTAAAGTCAAATGTGTGAATAAGCTGTTATACAGCTGTCAAAACAGTGAGAACACAATCGATAACATCGAAAAATATCGACTTTGTTCCATCACTACTGCAGCGACGGTCACTTCGTTTTTCGCGTCTCAACAGCGGCTGAATGCAAATTTCGCAAATAATTGGGCATATATTGTATACTTCGCACCGCTCCACATAAATTGTACCACTGCTTGACAAGGATCAACTGCGAACATGGATCTCAGCGGTCCACAAACTCTGAACAACATACTTCAGCCCGACGAGTTGAAACTCGTGCCGGAAGACATCCAGAAGAAATTGTCGGCGTACATCAACAATTTTTCAGATGAGTACTGCAAGAACCGAGCGGCCGCCAATCGGTTGGGTAAGTTTGCATAGCCTTAATTTGTTTATTTGTTGTGCACTGCAGTTCGCGCATAACTTAAATATATGCATATGCTTGAACCCACTGACGGCCTAAACTTTAAAGCGTTTGCCGGCTCAGATTGTACTACTTGTACATTTAGACTTGTAGTTAACAATCGCAACTCTTAATTTCATTGCTGTCTAAACACTCTTAAGGCATTTATATTGTTTGTATAAAAATTTCAACTTAGAATTCCGGCTTGTTGCACTTGAAAAGCAATGGCTGCTCGCACAAACCTCTTTTTCCCTTATTAATTTCCACCTGCCGCCGGTGTGGTAACACTGGCCGCACATTTTCCCACCAAAACAGTTGATTAGCTGCAAGTTTGAATCTGTAGGGATTTCTGTGCCACTTCCGATATGAAACCCTGTTCAATTTGACTCTAAAATCTGACTAAATATCGGAAAACATTTAGCGTCAACAAAAATCGACTTCACTGACAACCGCTGCCAAAAAATAATCATTTTAAATTAAACTAATTTTGATGAAAAAAGAATTCCTTTGCAGTCACATTCATCTTTATCTATTGTATTTTATTACAATAAAATACTTTTTCTTTAGTTATATCAGTCGAAAAGATTATTTATATTGTCCTCATTTCACAGGCGAAGCTGAGCAAAAAAGCGAAGAGCTGCAGAACAAAATGGAGGACTATCTAGCCAAATTTAACAACTTTGAGTTAAATGTAAGCGAGCTGCGCACCCAGTTAGACCAGGTGTCCTCAGAACGGGTTCACCTGGTGGAAACGATTGCCAGCTACGAGCAAAATGTATCTCAGTTGCGCAAGGAGAAGTCCTCAGCAGTTGAGGAACGGGATTCGCTGATGAAGGTAATCGAGCGCCAACAGGCAGAGCTGGAGCGATTGAAGCAGGATCTGCACACCTACCAGCAGCAGCTAAGCAGTGCGATTTCCGCCAAGTGCGAAGCCATTGCTCGCGTGGACGAGATTCAGAGTAAAGAAGTGGCTCTGGAGCTCAAGGAGAGCCGCATGGAAAGCGAACGCGATATGCTGCACAAGGAGATTTTGTTAATCAGGGGAGACCTCAACAGAAGCAACGCCGAGTTGCAGAACATCCGACGGGAGCACTCACTTAACACCATGCAACTAGAGTCACGCCTTAAGGAAAAGACCGATTCCCTACAGCTGATGCAGGAACAGTATGAACAGGCCGTCAAGACCATCGAGGAATTAACCCGTAAGGTTGAAGCCCAAAACGACGTCACCTACAAGCAGAACCAGGCCACGGAAGAATATGTGGAGAGGCTGAAAAAAGAACTTGATGCCAAGGAGAAGCTGTTTGAAATCTTCAAGAGCACCGAATCCGACCATTTGGTCCAGCGGGAGGAGCTTCTGCAAGGCATCTCCGAAATGAAGCGTATGCTAGAGGAGACCGAGGAGCAGTGTGCCCAGCTGGAGGGACAAATGGAAACCCTGAAGCAGAAGCACACCGCTGAGTTGCAGGAGCAAAATCAGAAGATTCAGGACATGCAACGGGAGCTAGCCAGTGCCAACGACTTGCTGAAAGAGGCCCAAGCAAGTACTTTAGAAAGCGCCATATGTAAGTTGGCCCCTAGTGCAGCCGTGGCCAGTCGCCTTATGCGCTCCGATCTGTCGCTTACCGAACTTTACTCCATGTACGCCAAAAACAGCGAGGAACTGGAGATGCGCAACCGCGAAATTGAGCAGTTGAAGTTGCAGGTCAAGTCGATCCTTTCCGAGATCTCAGAGACCGCCCCGATTTTGGAAAAACAGAACTCCGATTACCACAAAATAAAGGAGACCAACAGTGAACTCTTGCGGCAGCATGAAGAATTATTAGAACAGAAGATTAACATCGAGCACGAATTGGACAGGACCTTATATACCCTTAATCACACTCAAAAGGAGAATAAGAAACTGAAACAGACGCACAGCGATCTCAGCCGACAAGTGTGCATGTTGCTGGACGAATTGAACTGCATAAGGGCTGGAGTGAAACTAGTACGTAGCCAACCAACTCGTCAGGCAACCACCAGCGAAAGTGTGATCAATGATAACTTGGTAACTTTCAGTTCTATTGAGGAGTTGGTTGAAAGAAATGCATACCTCCTAAATATGTCCCGGGACCTCACAGAAATGTTGGAGGCTAGCGAAAAGAACCAAGACAAGTTCTTGCTGGAGCAGTCTGAGAAAAAGATAACCAAGCTCAATGCGCGTTTTGTTCAAATGGAAGAACTATTAACGCAAAAGAACAATACGGTTACTACATTGCTATCCAAGTGCGAACGCTACAAGAAGTTCTACTTCGCGGCTCAGAAGAAGCTTGGTCAAAAGACTGTGGATCTGGACGACTCCAATCTGGAGCTTAACGACTCTGTACTTGAAACTTCAACGCAGTCGGCGGCCAAGGTTGAGGAGAACAGCAAACTGGAAAAGAGGGTGCAACAGTTGGAGCAGCAGTTAGAAGAGGAGATCAAGAAATACGCTTCCCTGAAAGAGAACTACGACTATTACACTAGCGAAAAGCGCAAAAACGACGCACTGGCCCAAGAACAGTTCGACTCTATGCGTAAGGAAGTGCGGGAGCTAACCAGCAGCAACTGCAAGCTGATGAACGCCACTGAGTTCCAGAAAGAGCAAATCGAACTACTTCACAAAAATATAGGCACCTACAAGCAGCAGGTGACTACATTGGAAGAGCGTACCAAGAACTACGAGAAGACCATTATTAAACACGAGCAAACCGTACATTTGCTCAAGGACGAAGTGATGGCCGCCCACCGTAAGCACGCAGCGGCAGATTCAGAGGCACACGGCCTACGCCAAGAGAACCGCATTCTTAGGGACACTTCTGCTCGACTGCAGATCGAGAAGGAGACTTATCACCGGGAGCAACAGAGCCAGTCGCTGCTTCTAAACAGTTTGGAATTCATCAAGACAAACCTTGAGCGATCTGAGATGGAGGGTCGTCAGCGATTAGAGCAGCGCTTAGATGACACTGTGCGAGAACTGGCTGCTCAGCGTCGTCACTTCCAGGAGGAGGAAGAGAAGTTCCGGGAATCAATTAACGAGTTTAAGCGGCAGGCAGAGACGGCCATCAAGTTAAAAGATGAAGAGAAGCAGCAGGCAGAGAAGTGGCAAACGGAGCTAATCAGCGTCCGCGAAGAACTTGCTCAGAAGGTGAACCAAGTCAATGAATTAAGCAAAAAACTTCAGGAAAGCCTGACGCCCTCACTAAATGAGAATCCCATCGCTGCAGCCAATAAACGTGCCCGAGAGTTCGAGCTTAAACTGGACCAGGCCACGGTGGAGATTGAGTCACTCACTAAGGAGCTAGCAAAGGCTCGTGAGCATGGCGAGCAGTTCTACAAGATGTCTCAAAGTGCCGAAAGTGAGATTAAGCGCCTGCACGATCTTCACGGCGAGTTGGTGGCCAAGCAGGAGGAGGAAATCAAGAAGCTTCAAAGTTCAGAGGCTGAACTGAAGACCCGAATAAGCGATTTGGAAGCGGAGGCCATGTTGTCCAATGTCACCGAGCAGAGCAAGACTGTCAACCAATCGGGTCAGTTAAAGTCAGCCCAGGAGGAACTAAAGAGCTTGCTGGAGAAGCTTACGGAAGCTAATCGCACCATTCGCACGCTGCGTACCGAAAACACCAACCTGGCTGAATCCCTAAGTGCTGTGGAGGTGAAGTATGCCAACGGAATGGTACAACATTCTGCAGATATTCAGGAGCTAACCCGGTACAAGGCCGAATTCTTCAAAGCCAACGACGAACTCAGCCAGCTAAAGTCAGGTCGGGAGTCATTGCAAGCCGCTTACGATGAACTTCTGCGTTCGAATGCCGAGGCCCAAAAGCTGCTGGACAAGGAGAGAGAAGAGTCAGAGAAGCGAGTGGCTGATTTGCATGCATTGAACGCCAGTTTGCATGATCAAATCGAAGCCCTGGCCTCGAAACTGGCTGTTCTGGCCAGCCAAAGCCAAAACCCGAACTCTTCCTTAAATGAGTCTGCAATGGATGCAGATCAGAGCCTGAATGCTTCTGGACTGGCCGCTGCCGAAGAGGGAAGGAACAACGAACAGCTACTAAAGATCATCAAGTTTTTGCGTAAGGAGAAGGATCTGTTCGCTGCCAAGCTGGACATTCTAAAGGCGGAAAATGCTCGTCTGATTTCGGAGCACGCCATTCAACAAAAGAAGGTTGACGAACTGAATGGCTATCTGAACCAAGAGCGCGCCAAGAGCCAGACAGACGTGGTGTCGGCCAACAAACACGAGGAGGTGTTACGCAAGATTGAAACTCTAAACGCCATCACCGACAGCAACCGCATTTTGCGAGAGGAGCGTAATGCTTTAACTCTTCGCGTCGCCGAACTTACCGATCGTATCAGCAGCGTGGAAAAGGAACTGTTCCCGCTGCAGTGCAGCAACAAGGAACTGACATCGAAGATTGAGGAGTTTAATGTGGAGAACACCTCACTCCGCACCGAGGCTATCAAGTGGCGGCAGCGTGCCAATGCGCTGGTGGAGAAGAGCAATCGCAACCCGGAGGAGTTCAAACGTCTGCAGGCTGAGCGCGAGCATCTGGCTAAGTTGCTAACCGCCGAGAAAGAGCTAAACAAGAAGCAATCGGATGAGCTGGCTGTGTTGAAGCAGCGCATGGATACAGAGATTCCAACGCTAAACAAACACGTCCAACTTCTGGACGAGGCGCGCAAGAAGCAAGTGGACGAATTCACCAACCTCAAGCAAAACAACACCCGCCAGACGCAAGATATCATGGAATTGAAGAATCGACTACTGCAGAAGGAGGAAGAGCTTTTGAAGGCCAACGAGGAGTTGGAGACGAAGGACAAGACCATAGCGGATAAGGACACCAAGGAACTACAGCTTCGCAAACTGGCCAAGCGCTACAAGGACTGCTATATGGGCCTTCAAGCTCAAGGCGGTGGAGCCGAGTCCGTAGCGGAACTGGAGAAGGTTCGCAGCGAGCTGGAGGAGGTTAATAATCAACTCCGGGCGCTTAGAGACGAGCACGAAAAGGCTACCAAAGAATGTGATGAGCTGAAAAAGCGCACAGAGCCAGAAACGGATGCCAGTGCCGTTCGACAGGAATATAAGGCCAAGTTGGACAAACTTGTAGTAGACCTTACCGTGGCTCGTACTGATTTGGCCAACCAGGAAACAGCTTTTGCTGGCACCAAATCCTCATACGACGAGACAATTGCCCGCTTAGAGAAAGAGCTGCAGGAGAACATAGCCGCCAACAAGGACATTAACCAGCGACTCACCCGTGAGAACGAATCGCTTCACATGAGAATTAATCAGCTTACCCGTCAGCTGGGATCTCAGCAGTCAACCAAGCCCTCGACCAGCTCGGTTGCTGAGAAGGGCAATATCTCGGAAAGCTCTCCACGAACTGCCAACGTGAAGCCAATGTCTGGATCGGCGACGGTGCAACAATCGGCCACCGTTACTCCCTGGCGTGGAGGGGAAACTCCTTTGGCCAGCATACGACCCATTTCGGTGCAAAACAGCCGCACGGCCGCCATTCTGCCTACGAGTCAACAGCCCCCGGCAGGATCCAGTACGTCCACCTCGTCGTCATCCTCGTCTTCATCCACTTCCACAACATCCGCTGCTGCTAGCGGCGGCAGCTCGGCGGTAGCCCAAACCGCTTTGGTGCCACCACAGCAACAGGTTCACACCACTGGAAGTGCCGCCCTGGAATCGATGGCCTCCTCCTCACCCACTTCCTCACATACCGATTACATGCCGTCCACCAGCTCTGCATCTGTGGCCGTCGCTGCTATTCCGCCGATGGGTGCCTCATCTGCTGCCGAAAGTTCCCAGGAGGCGGAAAGTATCCAGCACCCGCAGCAGAACGATTCGCAGTTGTTTGTAGGAGGAGCCCAACAGCAAGTTGTGGCTCTTGTGTCACCGCGCGTGGAAGGCTCATCTTCATCCAGTTCTACGTCGGTCCCGACTGCCACTGCTCCCAGTGTCCAGGATGCCGGGAGTCAGAGCCAGCAGCCCAGCACTTCTGGCAGCAGTAGCAGTTCCTCCACAGTGGTGAGTAGCCACAGCAGGCACACCCCGTCCAGCAGCAATGTGACGACCACCCAGGCCGGTTGCTCATCTCAAGGCATTAAGCGACCGCGCGACGTTGAGGGTGACTCCTCCACTACCAATGAGGAGGGTGTTGCCGAGAAAATGTCCAAAATGACTAAGAGACTTCGCGGCCCCATGCATAGCGGAGAGCTATCCGCCGGCCACATTGGTGATTCCGGAATGGATGTCGATCAAATGCCAACCTCGTCGCAGCGCGATCAGGAGGATGACATTCAAGTGGTTGACTCCGACGACGAGGAGGATGTTCTGGCCGATGCCGATGATGGTCCCATTGACGGAGGCGAAGCCGAACAGGAGGGCTACGAGGACTCGTACGAGCAGGACAACGAGATGGATGACAACGAAGGTGCGGACGATGACAATGATATCGCTGTGGATGCCCAGGACAACAACGAGGTGGACATTGAAGAAGTGCCGGAGCAGCACATGCAGGCTCAGGAAGAGAGTCAATCGCTAGACAACCAGGCAATCGCAAACGCATTCGCTTCCCCTCAGGAGAACAACCAGAGTCAGGCCATCACCAGTGGCAGTGGAGAGTCCTCGAACCCGGTGACTCTGCCGCAGGCTGAGGCCTCCAACTGGAAGCAGGCAGCCGCCTCAACGTCCACAGCTGCCGCCCGACGCAACGATAGGTAGGTTAAAGATCTGTCTAGGAGAAGCTTTACTAATTGAATTAAATACAACAGCTCAGTGGAAATCGTGAGTTCACCTCAAGTCTCGAATTTTAGTGAGCAGCCGGCCCGCTTGGAGACCGCCGAGGTCGATGGCACCGCCGAGGTGGTCGATGGTGCGGCCCATGAAAGCGCAGGACCCAGCGACACGGGAGCCGCCACAGCCAGTTCTCCACAAAAGCAGAGCGAGGCAGGGGAGAGCAGCGGAAGCGACGCCCTTAAAGCTGCTGACGAGGCTGATCATGCTGGAGGAGCAGAAAACGTCAGTGAAGCAGATGAAGCATTCGCCGAGGAGACAATGGCTGCTGGCCAAGGAGAAGACTCTCAGCCACTAGGGAATGATAGTAGGTTACAAAAAATGTTATAAATGGAACGGAAAACTAATCAATTCATTTTATCTAGATCCAAATGTGGGCACTAGCCAATCTGAGGTGTCCCACAACCAAGCCAATCTTGCCGAGGGTAACCCCACCGAGGACAACGAAGGAGCCGACGGCGTTTCCTCCGAGGGTGAGAAGCAGGCGGTGGGTGTTGAGGTAAGGACTCCTTGAGCAAAGTAACACTTTCCCTGCATGGACATAAGTCTGTTTTAAATGTGATTACGGCCCATAAGCTATGGCCCGTAATTCCAAATGACTCCTCAGTTTTCAAGAAAAAAAATTTGTTTGCATTAGTCATTTTAAGTATTGTAGACCTAGCTTAGGATTGAGAAATTAAGTAAATATTTCGTTTCATAATTAAACTATGATTTTTGTTGTAATTTAATTATTTTTATAAACCTATGAATACAATTTATAACTTGTGCAATTGTGCAATCTGCATCAACTGAATTCTAAATTGATTGCTGTACCTTTTTTTTTAAGGAGGAGGGTCGTGAGGCGGAGGCCACTTCGCCGTCGGAGAATACGCGATTTCGCACGCTGCGTAGTGCGGTGCCCACGCGACGAGGACATCGCGCCATGAGGGGAGGCAGCCCCAACAACCAAAACCGGCCGCAGCGGATCGTCTGGCAACGGGACACGTCGCCGGGAAACATGCAGCAAAACCAGATGCCCCCCAACAATAATCGATTTGCGCAACGGGCTCGCAGCCGACGTCCTATTCGACGTCCTTCCCCGAACAACTTCAACAGCGGGGGACGATTCCCCTAGGGCGAGGAGTTCGGCGGACCCGCAGACGAAAGTCCGCTTTAGGCTGACTATAATCATTGCGTTTACTGGGCTAGAAATAAGTTTCCTCGCATTTAATAACGCATAGTCTAAGTCGAGCCACAACTACTTTATTACTGAACATTCTCCAGCTTGCGAGTCCAGATTTTCTGCAGTTGCCAAGACGCAAAGTGTTTCGCTTCTTGTACATTCACTTTGCCATAGAATTTTTAATAAATATTTGTTTAATTTGTCAAATATTTGATACACCTTTCTGGGCAAGGATTTCAAACTGGCGTTTTCCCAGCACTCTGGACTATTGGCTAACTGAGACGAAATTCCAAAATGGTTTACTCCTTGCATAAGTTGTGGCTCAGTTTAGTAGTGTTTAAACGTATATAGATGTAATTTACCCTTCACACTTCAAAACGTATTTTTGTCTTTAAAGTAATTTAAAGAATTTCCATTGATGTTTCTGATATTCAAATATATGTAAAAGATAATTATTTATATTACTGTATTTTATTCAATTTTAATTTAATAATGCAGCCCATAATTTGGCTTGCTAGAACTACAATCCTTCTAATGTGAAAAATAGACCGCTGGTTGTTCATCTTGTACTGCACTTTAGTGGCAATGACCTTAATTGGCCTAAGCTACGCAAGCCAATTAATTATGCAGTGCGCAGTGGAACATGAAACGTGATCTGAATGGAAGACTCAAACATAATTACCTGCTGTTGTAAGTCAGTTGGCCAGGCGGCTCTTATCTGAAACTGGCTTAGAAACCCCAAAAAGCCGAAAATGATCTACTCGGACAATTGCTGTTGCTGCGTGGAGCTGAAGTGCGGATGCATTCTGATAGCCATCGTGGAGGTGCTGATCCGAGGACTGGATCGCTTCTTTGTTGATCGTGAGTAGACCGGACTATAGGAATCGGGAAGATATAACTGGTGTTCTTAGGTGACAGTCTGCTGGGACTTCTTTCCCTCGTGGTGAGCGGTATCTACGTCATCTGCTGCATCTTCCTACTGCTCGGAGCAGTTCTGGTAGGGATGCATAATATTTCGGATGGCGCACCATTTAAAACTGTCTTATTTCAGGGCCTGAGATATTTTCTGTTGCCCTACCTCTCAGTTTCCTGCCTCCGATTCTTCATTTTAGTTGCGGAGGGCGTGTTTGTGGCCACAGAAGGCATCATGAATGAATATCTAGTCTTCGATATTCTCCAATCCCGTAAGTTGCATTCTTTAGGTTGGCCCAATTCAGCTTGGCCAATTCCTTTTCTAGTTCTAGGCTTGTACTTTTGGTTGGTGGTCTACTCCTATTATGATCGGTTAAAGGACGCATGAGTTTGTATATTTTAGACTATTTTGTTAAATAAAATACTCCTTGTCTATATTCAACATTAATTGTCCCAAATCGCATTAAAACGAAAACAATTACGATCTAAACTATAGGAAAGTATAGGAAAAGAATATTTTTTAGTTTTAGGCTACCTTTATTTGCTAATTTAGATGTTTAGAATTCTCAGACCAATTTTTGATGTTTCCGGATATTTAACATCTTTACACAGTGGCTTAAATTTCTAAAATTAAAAACTTGTTATATACTTTTTTATAATTAATAAGTCATGTCAGAGAAATCCATGTTGTAATGTATTGTTTTATTGAGGTCTTGTCCTAAGTAACCAAATAAAAATGAAATTATGTATTCAACGTTAATAATAAATTGAGCAATGTAGATTATTGCTTTCCCAATTATCGGTATCCAATATCTTGGGTGGGCACCTCATTTGTATTCAATGAGTGCTTCCTGGTAAGTAAAACAAATATCGAGTGCGACTTCATTTCACAGAGAATTCAATATTGACGTGTCACTGTTAACATGCACTGATTGATGTTCGTATCTCAAGACTTCAGGATCCAAAACGAATGGAATGTTTATGACAATAACTCTTCAAGGTACGAGTATGTAATACAGTGACCTCCGAAATAAGTATCTTCAATATCTCAAGGAATTTAAGATCCGGCTGATTTCGCATTCTCTAAACTCTCTTTAATGGCAGCGATCATAAATAATATTTACATTCATGGGCTGTGGACCTAGACGACTCTACAAACTAGAACTGCTCGACGGTGCGTGGGGCAGGTGGTGCTCCGTACTCCTCAGAGGGTGCGGATGGAGGGGGGCCGTACTGGGTGGCCGGCTTGGGCTGCTGCTGCTTGTACTTGATGAAGTACACCTCCGGCTTGCTGGGCTCTGTGGGCTCTGGAGCGGGCAGGATGACGGGCTGCTGCTCCTCGGGCTTCTTCACCAGAACATACACAAGAGTCTTGTGCTCATCCTGGACCGGGGGAGGGAGCACCTGGCGCACAGGGGTCGGGGGGTTGGGAGCCTTTATGAAGATGATCTTGTAGTGCTTCTTGGGAACGGCCGTCTGGATGGGCGACGAGGCCGGATAGAACTCTGGCTCCTCTGGCGGCACATGCACGTACACGTTCTTAGTCACGAGGGCTTCCGAGGCAGCTGGTGGTCCGTAGAAGGCTGCTGGTGGTCCGTAAGCGGGAAGAGGCTGTGCTTGCGGAGCCGGAGGACCGTATTCCTTTTGGGGAGCTGGGGGTGGCGGCGGTCCATAGCGGGATCTAGGTGGTTCTGGACGCGCCACACATATGGCCAGACTGGCGGCTAAGAGAAGGAGGATATACTGCGTCTGCATGCTGATGTCGATGGCTCGGCTGCGAATGAAGCTACTGCTGCAGGTCAGTCGAGCGTTTTATATGAATCCGCCACCTCATAAATGTGTAGGTCCCCCTCCCTTGCATAATATTTCCGATGGCTTCCCAATCGCGTTACGCGGAGCTCTTCAATCCCCGCCAGCAATCCGCGATGCATACAAATTAGCTGGCGCATTGTGCCCATTTCGGTTTCGTTTTTGATGCCAGTGGACATGGATTCCGTTTCCGATTCGGATTCGAATCCAAAATTCGGCTGATGAAAACGAAACTGAAAACTGCACAGGCAAACAGATCGAAGGGAGGGGCCCGTCGTCGTCACGTTCTGTTTGTGGGTCTTCCCGGCCCCTTTTCGGCCAATATTTGCCAAAAGCACTCACCTTAATGGTCGATTGCGATGCTCACTTGTAATTTATTACATAACTCGCACATTGCGTTGGTGGGCCAGGGACGGTCAGTGGGTTCCATGATCTACACTAAGGTATTTATGGGGCGCCAGCTTTTCAAGGGGTTACTAACCCGTACACAAGAAGTATCCAAATTGGAAATAATGAATTCGGTAATGATTTCTGGCATTCTAGAGATATACATATCTCCTTATTTTAATATGGCAGTTCCAAGTGATATCCGAGTAGTATGAGCACACAATGTCAACACGTTCGCTATTTTAGCTTACTATCCCCAAAACTCGATAAGAAAGTCATGATGCACTGAAACCAAAGCGTCTGGAATCTCCGCAATTCTCTACCAATATGTTATGTCTACTACCTACACTTGGTTGTGTTTGATGATACCCATCCAGTACTCTTTCAGTTAAGTAAGGTTCTATAATTTGGCAATCGCAATATGCAATGTATGTTCCTTTGATTTAGGCGGTGGTGGCTGTAAAACACCTGTGGTTCTTTGACAATAGCTCCGCCTCTCTAATCAGTTTGAAGAGTTGTATTGACAAAAATTGGAAAATGGTAAAAAAATGTTGTTTCTGCGTTAAATTGCGCAAAGCCTGCATCATAATAGCCATCGTGGACTTCATCTTTAACTTAGTGGTGCTCAACTTGGCGGGTCGTAAGTTTGGGGTTGACAGACCATTCACCCAGATTGAGATCACCCTGGTAATGCATCCCCCCTCATTCAGATGAGTTCATCGCACACATTGAGCAGGCGGTGGCCATCTGCCATTGCATCGGCTGCACATTCCTGCTGGGCGGAGCTCTAATCGTAAGTCCAGCCACTGGGTGGCACCACCTGCAGCCGATCCCATCTCGAAACTAAACCACCATAGAGATCTACTGTTCTGCTGATGTTCTTCCTCATCACCAGCCTGACCAACTGCATGATCCTGCTCGTGTATTGCATCTACATGCTGATTAAGGAGGAGCGGTACCGGGAGATAATTGTCCCAGGATCTGCCATATACATATGTAAGTTGATTTTCTCTTGACTTACTGAATATTCCAAGAACACCACTCTCAGGCTGTGGCATCTACTTCTGGATTGTCGTCTACTCGTATTATGCCGAAGTCAGAAATCCCGAAGAAGTCGTGGAAGTTTAATTACCCACACAGTAATAATAAAATTGCTTCTGGGGCGGATTGTGTTATCCATTTTTCCAGGTGCTTCTGATTTCAAAAGTTAATTGCAATTATCCCTAATGTTTGTTTGGTAAGCTCCAATGAAATTAGAAAATCAGATTCCAAAGTATGTATTAAAACAAATTAAAGCAATCAACCACTTTATACCCGTTACTCGTAGAGTAGATTCGTTGAAAAGTATGTAACAGGCAGAAGGTTTGTTGCCACGCCCACAAACCGCCCAAAACTGCCACGCCCACACTTTTAAATTCATTGGAATCATTGGTCCGTACTTCTTCAAAAGCGATGATGGCCAGAACATTACAGTCAATGTCGATCGGTACAGTGCAATGATTACTAACTTTTTCATTCCTGAATTGAACAACCATGACCATCAAGGAGCTGTGGCGGTCATATGCCAGAAATCATATTTAACATGTAATGCCACAAGTATATCTGTCGTGACAATCGAATCCATCATTGTTTTATTTCAATTTTACGTTTTATACCTGTACAAAAAACCCCCTTTTATACATATATATTCTTATTTCTTGGTATTTCTTGCGCTATCTTTAGATTGGTAGATTGGTGCACACATATGGTGTATATTATATATTGTAATAGGCTCTGCACTCTCTCCAGGTGCGCTTCGTCATTAAGTGGACTGCCGTGCACTGTGATATTTGGTATATGTATAGAATAGAATGTGTGATAAGTAGGTTAGCGTTATATACCGAAACAGTGAGCAGTTTGACCAAGAGTAAATAATAATAACAGAAAGGTATCATATGTAATTGTACAAGTCGTTTTATTTTATACTGAAGAAAGAGAAACTTGGGATTATTTTAAAGAAATATGTTTATCCTTCATTAAGCGTTTTGCACATAATTTCCAAAACAAAAGGGTGCATCAAAATTGTGCGACTCATCAGAAGGTATTTGTTTTGCTCTAAAAAAAGGAAAAACAGAAAGTACATTAAGTATTAAGTAATTTGAACACCTTAAAATAATATATTGATTCACATTCTATTACCACAATGCTTATTGTACCAAAACTTACCCATCCTCAATTGACCTTCTCTCGACCTCAGCCTTGACATACTTAAAGATCGACTGAAAGTCCCTTGTATCACCATATTGATCCATTACCTCGCACAAGGTTTGTATGAAAACCGTTCCCTTTCTTTCATCACGGTAGCTCTTATACCCTTCGGAGCAGCTGTAACACTTTATATAGGGTTCGCTGTTCATTTTTTTCGCGTCAGCTTTCATGTTACCCTTGCAGGCTTGAACAATTAAAATTTTTGGCTTGCCAGACAAGGATGGATTTCTGAGGAGTGGAAAAAGGACGTCATCGTCCAAGTCGTATATCTTGTCGTCGCACGCCATGATTTTCTCTTTTAAGGTGCCATGGCTCAAGATACAGAGGACAATTCCAGCCTCCTCAGTGAATTGTTTTTTAGAGCCTTAAAAAAATTCGTTAGTTGAAATAATACCGTTTTCTCATAGTTCTTACACTCCTTTAGTTTCTTTTTAACATCCGACAACTCTGGGTTAGAAATTATTTCAACTCGACAATTCAGGTTTTTAAATGTTTTCCAAAGCGCTTTGACATCCTTTGAGCTACCAATTCGGTTGTTTTGAGGAGAGTTAGGGAACTTCTCATGATTGAGAATGTACACGACTGGCGGCTTTTGTTTCTTATTTAAATCAAAGCCTTGACCCTTGGGAAAATTCAATTTAAAACTCGAACTTTTAGGGATTTGGTTCAATTTATACATACTGATGCACTGTTACCCTCGTTGCGATCATAAAGCCTGTCAATCTGTAGTTGTTCATTTTAGATAAAGCCTTTTCGGTCTACAATCTAGTAACAACACTTACTTTTTGATGTTCTGTTCTTTCGGGAAGATACATGTTTCTTGTGCGCCGATCTAAAGTTAACTGAGCAATACACAAAAGTTACTAGTATATTTACTGTATACAATTTACTATCTGGTCAGTTTTAAAACCAACATTCAGACAATGATCGAAAATGGAATGAGTCAACGCAAGATAGCCAAGAACCAGCGCGATAACGAATCGTATATAGACAAATTTTGTTATAATCGAATTTTATAACGTTTACAAAAGTTTAATTGTAAAAAATAAAAAGTGTAACATTTTCAAGTAAATTAAAAGCGCATCAGTGGACATGCTGACACTCGGTCACATTTTCAGTTTGTACAACTTAATATTTATGTGTGCAATATAACTAAGCGGGCTACATATTCAAGCCTATACTAATTCTAAGTTAAAGTAACATTTTTATCTTCAAGAGTCAATAAAAAGGTTTATCTTGCCGATTACTCGCTGTTAACCAACTCGAACCATTGTCTCATGGCTTCGCTAAGCACCAGCGGCAGCTGGTTAAGGTCCCGGACTATCACATAGTAGGGAAATGGAAAACTGTCCAGGTAGGAATTAATGTTCACAGACCCATCTGCGTTCACCGCCACATGCTGTATGTCCAGAATGGAGTTCTAAAAGTAGCTAGTGATTAGTTAAACTCAATAAATATTTTTGAAAACCCATTACCTTATTGTCTGGATTGTCGATAATGATGTATACCAGGAAGATACGCTGCAGTCGCGCCAACTTAATGGCGTTCTTTACGTTCTGTGCACCCTCGCTGAATATATTACGTCCATCGCTTAGAATGAGCAACAGGTTTTCAAACAGACCATTGTCGCCTCCCAGACCACTCTCTTCTGCATTTGCCGTGCGTATAAAATTCAGCAGCCCGGCGATCTTCGTCTTGTCCTGGGCGAAGTTCAGAGCATTCACCAAGCGAGGCCCGTCAAACTGCTCCGTGTGATTTAGTATGATCTGCGGCGCCTCTCCAAAGGATACAATGCTAAGGCGACCACTCTCTAGAAGGGTCAGCGCCTGAGAAACTAGGGAGATTGCCTCCAGAGTCAGTGTCTTGGAGTTGTTGTGGTGCATCGACTTGGAGTCATCAATGGCAATGGTGATCTTATAGTCACGCTGCGCAGGCTTTGTTCTGCGCAACCAGATCTTGTCCTTGCGGAACTGCGATGCTATGTATGGGATAATTTTCTTCATATTAATACGTCTTCCAGTGCGGTAGTCGCCCTTTAACCGTGTGCACTTGGTGGGCTCCAAGATAAGACGCAACTGTTCGCAAAGCTCTCGGGCATTCTGGGTCATTCTATTGGAGATGCCCTGCCATGTTTCGTAATCCTCGTGCTCCGGCTGCGCCTGTGAGTAAGAAACAATTAAGTACGATCAATACAGTATGAAAGGTGCAACTTACCCCTCTGAATGTGGTCAACTGCTGTTGATACTGTTGCCTAAGCTCAATCTGTTCGGCTGAGCTCAGATCCTCCGCGTGCGAGCTCTTGTCCAGAAGGATTTCGGAACTGTTGAATTAGAAAAATATTATAAACAACGAATTGGGAAAAAAGGACTATATCACTTACTTGCTATGCGCCGTAGTTTCCGAGCTGCGAGGAACTGTCATCGTCGGTACCACCTCCCCTTCTATCTCCATGCCCTCAGGAGTTTCCAACCGCTCTTTAGACTTATCTGTTTTAGAGGGTTTGTCGGACTTTTGCTCCGTCTTCTCGGCCCCCAGTTGCTCGAGTTGAGCATCATCCTCCGGATCAACGGCTGGCTCTTCGGTTTCCATTAACTCGTCAACATTTTCCGCCTCAATTTCCTCCTCGTTCGGTGGTTCATCCTCCTGATGCTGGATCTTCTTTGACTGTTCTTCGGTAGCGTTATCCAGCGTGGTTTTGTCGCTGTTTTTCGGCTCTTTGACATGCTGGTACTCCTCGGCCTCCGCCTGGTCCATGGGTTCCTGTTTCTCCTGCTCGGCATCGTCGGACTCCTTTGAGTCCTTCAGTTGATCAATTGTCTTTAGCTGTTTTAATTTGTTCTGCTCCGCCTCACCTGCAGATGTATATCGGGAAAGTTGATGAATAGGCTATGAAATTGGCAATGACTGCTTACCTAGGGATCGCTCTTCATTGGTTCTTCCCTGCTTGCGCTTCTCCTGCGTTTGCCTTTCGTTTTTACGATCCTCCTGTGACACTGTTTCCTGGGTTTCCGCAACGCCTTGATGGCCGCCATCGTCGGCCTGCCATATGTGGTAAAATATTTAAGAAATGAATTGAAAAGGCAATGAAAACTAATCTTACGTCGTTTTCGGCCTGGCCGACTCCATCCTTCTCTTCACCAGTCTCTTGTTCATCAAGCTTCTGGTCTTGCTTAATATCTGGGTCCTGTGGCTGCTGCACCTGGTCGGCCGAACTGCTTTGATCAGTCTCCGGCATGGACTGGACATTTTCCTCCTTGCTGGCTTTGTCTTTGGACTGTGAGTGCTCCTCCGGTTTGTCCTCGCGCTTCTGCTCTTCTTCCTTGGAATCCTCAGGAGTGTCTTCGGTCTTTGGATCATCTTCGTCCTCTAGCTCGCCGCGTTTCTGTGTTTCGGCCTCATCTTTTTCATCTTCTGGAGAGGCCTCTTCGCCCTCGCCCTGATCCTCTTCAGCTGGTTTTGCTTCAGTACCCGTCTCATCCTCTTCCGAGTCGCTGCCGTCGCTTTGAGGATCGCCTTCCTCGTTTGCATCAGGCTCATCATCCCCGTCTGCCTGGGGCTCCTCAGCAGGCTGCATGTTTTCTTTCATGGCATCAATGTCAAAGGGATTTTCATCTGTGGGCTGCTCATCCTGGTCATCGTGTCCCTCGTCAACATTATTCATATCCCCCAAATCCATTTCCTCTGGCTCTGGCGGCTCCTCCAGTTCATTGTGCATTGCATTTGTTTGCTCCTCATCCATTTCGGGTTCCTTCATATCGTCAATGTCCTTGGCCTGTTCCTTGCGTTTGTCCTCTCCGCTGGGTTCATTGGTGGCATCCAAACCGTCCTTTTCGTGCTCATCCTTGCCATCCTCCTTCGCTGCATCGTTCTTGGTATCCAGATCGTTGTGCGCATCTTTCTCATCTTTGCTTCCCTTGCCCTGATCCTCCTCGTTCATATCGGGTTCCTCTTCCTCCTCCGGCTTTTCTTCCTCGTCATCGCCCCAAATTTGGTCGTCCAACTTTTCGGCACCTTCCTCCGTTTCGCCCATCTCCTTGTTTAGGTCCTCCTCGTCCTCGGACTCACCGCTGTCATCCTCCTCAGGTTTCTCCACATCCTGCATCTTGGCATCAAAATCGTCGCTCATCTCAATGCCTTTCTCTTCCTTGCAGTCTGGCTCCTGTTTGTCGCCCTCGTCCTTTCGATCTTCTGGTCGCTTCGCATCGTCCAGTTGATCCTCGGATTCAATCTTGTCTGAGGCGTCGTTCTCACCGGTTCCATCCTCCAGGCCGAAGCCCTCACCGTTCTTGGATTCCTGCTTCGACTGTCCCTCCTCATCTTGCATGAGGTCCGGAGGTACACAGAAGCCCTTACTGCCGATCTCCACGAAAACGGTCAGCACTATGGACAGCATCTTGGCGGACACTTTATGGGTGGCCAGTTGTTGGAGAAGCAAATAATCCGCGAGTAATTGGTACTGCTCCAAAATTGGCAAGAGACCGATCGCTCGTCTTACGCACAGCAACTTATCCTGGCCCTCGAAGTTGGAGTGCTTCAGTACCAGCAGTACATTGGACAGCTTGCCCAGCACACGTGGCAGGCTTAGCTGTTCCCAATCCGAGGTCAGTTCCCCAGTGAGACACTTCTTCAGATGCTGTTCCTGCAGCGCCTCCTTGGACTCATGCTCCTGTTCTTTTGTCTCGCCATTTTTGTTACCGTCATCAGTCATAACGTGATGCTTATAGATCTTTTGCAGGGACATTAGCACACTGTGAGCAATGTTGGCCAACTCTGTGTCCGCGTTGGCCAGATCTATGGTCTCTGAGGTTATTTCGGTGTGGTTCTTCAATCGCACGCTATCCAAAAGCTCAAGAATTGGTTGCGCTAACGGCAAATAGTCGTTATGTCCTGTTCTGAGTAGTTCTAAGGTCTTCTTTATATTCTCTAGGATATCCGCGTAGCTCTTCTGGTAATAATCACACTTTTCGAGAGATAGGTACTCCAGATTAGCGTTGTTCAGTTCGTTTAGCAATACTTGGCTGCTGCTTAGGATCTGTATACTTAGACTCTGGAGTTCACTTTGGGCCAGGAGAATTTTCCGCAGTAGTAAGCGGTTTTCCGATTTTTCATCGAATGAGCCTGGAGCACAACTTAACAGCAGTTTCCACTGCTTCAGGACGTAGTGAATCTGGCGAAGATTTTGCTTTATTTCCATTGCTATGTCTGCACTCTTTACGAAGTTGAGAGTCGCCGGATTTATGTCGGCCTGTGGAATTATTTCTGCTAACTTACGCAAGCTGTCGAGCGAATTTCTGAGCTCATGAAGCTCTTTGGTCGATCCAGAAAGCTGCTCCCGCTGCTGTTGCACTAATAGGAACAAGTCCACAGCAAAGCCCTTGATACGTTCGATGTTAGGCGGACCCAGTTCCGACAACGGAGTCAGCATGATGTTTTGCAGGAGCTTTAGCTTGAACACACTCTTCATGTAGTACAAGTCCAGGTGCTCATCCAGCTGCTGGGCAGTGGGGTGGAGTCGCGGCAACATGGATCGAATGGAATAGGGGGAAAGTTGGAAGTCCTCAAACTCGTTGCGCAAAGAAAGCTCCAAAAGACCAGTCTTATAGCTGGCGCCCAGCCGATGGAGCATCTTGAAAAGATCAGTGAGAGCCTTACGTTTTTGCTGAAGGATCTGCTTGGCCTCCTGCTTCTGCTGAGTTCTTTCCTTCGAACGATCAACGTTCAAGGAACGTAGATGCTCACATCGCTCCAACTGACTGGCCAGCAAGTCATCCAACTCTGTGATCAGCTCGCCGTAGGGAACCTGTCCTAACGTTTCCTTAACGACATGACGTGCAGTTCGGAAGTGCTTGTCCAAACGTTGGAGCAGTGTGTTATCCGACAGGAACTCTCCCTGGATGGCAAACTTCTCCAGTAGCTTCTCACTGGCCACGAAGTGTTGTCGCTCGGTGTGCAGATACTTTATTTTATTGTAATTTCTCAAACCCTTACCCTTATCGGTGCCAAATGTGTAGTCCTTGGCAGTGGAATCCTTGGGTTGAAATACCTCACTGATCTTCTCCTGAAGCAAGAGTCGGTATTCCTTAAGGAACTTGTTCAGGTTGCGGTGTACACTGGCCACACTATTGCGCATGCTGAAGTAGCTCAAGTCCTTGCTATAGCTCTGTATCTTCACGAATTCTTTTAGCTTCTTTTCGATGGGCGAACGACGTAATTTCGCAGAATCTGCAATCTCGCCAGCAAACTGCGAGAAATAAAGCTGGAGATTATGCAACGCTGCAATTAGGGGAGGCAGTCCATTTATTTGGCCGGCCCTCTCAACATTGTGCAAGTACAATTCAAATCCTTGAAGAAGCTGCAGCCGAATATGGAAATCACCGTAACAGGAGGCCTCCACAAACTGTCTTAAAATGCGCACCACCTGGGCAAGTTCCAAACGCTGCGACTCTCCCAAATCCTGAGCATCTAGCAATTGATCCTGTGCAAAGCGTTGCTCGGCAAGTTTGATGTCTGTGTACGAGTGATCCAGTTGCTTCTGGTGTATGAATTGTTGCAGCAGGTTGTAGATGAAGAACCAGTACCGATAGGCCTGTAACTCCACTTGAGCGGCCGTTTGTCCTAGGCAATTGCGCCAGTGCTGCAGCTCCAATTTAGTCCAGCGTTGGACAAACTCGGCCACCTCGATTTCCTCGGATACCAGATTGTTGTTCCTGTGGGCCACTTCATTCCAAAGGGCAAGTTTCTGTCTTAGCAGCTGGAAGCCCGTGTTAAAACGAACTACAGGCGCGTGAGCCGGCAGTCGACGGATGCGAGAGATGACCAGCTTGATGTCTGCAAGACCTGCGTGCTCAGGATACAGTTCCAGTTGTTCCATTACACGCTTCTCTATGCGCTCCATAACATCCAGGCAACTTTGAACTTCACTAATATTAGAGTCTTTGTAAAAGTCGTAGGGGGAACTGGACACTCCTTCCTCCAGTTCGATATCCCTAAGTTGTTTCTGCTGCAGAGCCAGTCCAAAGGCCAGTCCATTGCACGCCCTTTCCTCTAGACTCGATCCTAAGGCTGTCTTATAGTGACCATGTAAGTTGGCAAACACCTGGAAGCGTGCTTGATAAGGCGTGAGCAAATGGAGTTCTAATTCCTTCGATGACTTGGGTTGCTCTTTATAATAAACCGGGGTGTGGCGGGTCATCACGTCAATAAAATTGCGCGCCAGGAAGGCATAATCCTCCTCAACTACAATCTGAGATTGCTTGGCCTTCGCACTGGCCTTCTTGTCTAGTTTCAGGACCTGCTCCAAAGTCGGTTGAGACACGAACTCGGCAAAGTCCTCGTCCAGGTTTGTAGGGAAGTTGTGCTCGATTTCTTGCATCTCAATTAGCTCCTCACTATCCACACCTCCTTTGGTCTTGGTCACATACAGGCTTTCTGCTTCCGCTTTCAGTTGACAGCGACGCTGCTCCTCCTGCTGCCAGGTCTGGTTGCAGATGCTCAGTGCATCATCGTACGCCGCAAAGGTGGCTTCATCTATTACTCTTCCCAGTGAGATATAATTGCTCAGCTCGCTCAACTTGGCTTTCAGCAAACGGAAGTACTCATACTCACTATGAGGAAGCTCGGCCAATAAGCCGTACAGCCTGCTATTCCTTATTACCAATGGCTGCTGGGATGGGAATTGAACAATATCCCCGATTGTTTGCTGCAACTGCTCTGCCTGCGAAACGCTGCCTGCCTGCTGGACTCTGGCGAAGATTACTTTAAGGGACTCCATTCCAAATCGCAGCTGGTTAACAGAGCACTTGATGGGCTCCACAAAATCTTGGTAGTATGCAGAGTACCTGGAAAGGGTGTGATGAACGAATCTCTGAGCGTTTGCTAGCCACAGATCCAGTTTTCCCAACACCTCAATGCTGCTCTTTAGTTGGGCACTGGTGGCGACATTTGGTCCTTGGAAGTTTTCCCATTCCGAGTTAATAAGCTGGAACAGCTTATAAAGCGACTCACAGTCGCCATTCGAGTGCAGGAAGTGGGTAATGTCCTGGACCAGAGACGCATATAGGCACTGTTCCGGACGCAAAGCCAACTTTTGCGAAAGCTGTTGTTGTCGTTGGAGAGCCGTCCTCAATCTTAGCTCCAGTTGACTGTAAATTTCATCGCCAAAGTGACGGTATTTCATGGCAATTTTCATGAAATCATAGGCGGTTGTTAAAGTGCTAATGCAATCGATATCCTCTGCTATGTATTTGTTCTTCAGACGATTCTTTTCCACGGGATCGATCAACGGGGTATTCGTGAGCAGACACAACTCTATGGCTCCCACAAGGGCATTAGTGAGCGAAACTTCAAAAGCTGTTGTAATGGAGGCATTACTGTTATCCTCTTTCTGCAATTTTTCAATCATTTTCTCGAGTTCTCTGGCACAACTTTCAAAACCTTGGTTTGCTTTCTGTTCCTGCTCACTTGAGTTCCTCACATATTCCAGCTCTTTTAGTAGTTGCCCAGCATTTTCCTTGACCTGCAAGAGATTATTGACTGCTCCACTATATCTGGGGGTCAACAGATTAGAATTCTCCCAAATCAGGTGTCGTGTTTGCTGCAAAGCGGATCGCCATTCCAGCAGCTCGCTAAGGGGGACCGATCGCAGCTGGCCATTTGGTTGACATATCAGCGATAAAATGACGCCTGATAAAGCTGGCCCTTGATAACTAAATCGGCTTGATATATCCGTGCTACCGTCTTCTGACGGGCCTTGAACACAATCCAGGCGGGTTGACAGATTCTCCAATTGGTAGCATTGAACGGAATTGCGGTACTGCCTTTGATAAGTACGCAGACCTTTGTAGCTGCCACCAATCTTTTCCAGCAGCTCTGCGAACTCCCCCTGATCCTGCAGCTCACTTAATTCGTTCTTGAGTTCAATCCAAGCATTAGTGATTTCGGTGTGGTTAGCACTCTCAAGCGTCTTCAGGCAATGCCAAAGATTGCTGTTTAAAGTAAGCAACTGATCTGCGTACAGGGGGTTCACTTGCTCATCAAAGTCGTCGCGAAGAGTTCCAGCCAACAGGCGATCCATGAATAATTCTCTCAATGCTGCGATTAATAGTTTCGGCGTATTGGTAGGAATTCCTTCTGGATGAATATAAGATTCACTTTCTGCAGTTTCGGCTGCCAAAAGGCTCTTGAGGCTGTTTAAGTCTAATTCCAAATCCATTCCATTCTCTACGCTGCTTTCTTGAACTTCCTTCAACGTTGCTTGCAGTTTTTGCAGTTGGGACTGTAGTGTCTCATTCCGCAAGGAACCACTGAATTCAAAAGATTTGAGCTGAAAACCATTGGTGTGCTTACGCAGAAAAGATCGCCACTTGTTCGCGTCATCTGTTTGAAGAAGAAGCCATCTCTTGAGCCAGGAAGACAACTCCAAGTTTCCATAGCTGGGTACCACCGACAGTAATTTTTCCAATTCATCTAATTCTCTATGCAGTTGAATCTATGTTTGAGAGGAATATTAAATCATTAGAACGTAAGTGGAAATTGGCTGGAAAATTTCATTTACCTGTTGATCCTGGTAATATGGCTGGAACTGGGTGAACTGCTTGGAATAAATCTTGCAAGTTACGTTGAGAGGTCGTCTCGTCTCCTCGATATATTTTTTGATTTTAAAAGTACGGTCTTGAATGGTATGCATCCTTTCACAGCCGCCCTTGGCTGTCAATTCAATTAAAGGAACAAGGAGGTGCTTCTCGAGCCACTGAAAATGAAGGACCAATTTGTGCATCAGCGGCACATGTAGCTCATTGTTGTACAGAAGCTTCTGCTGGGCCGTGGCCAAAATTCGATTGAACCAATGAAAACGTGTAACTAATTGTGCGTACTGAGAAAGATCCAATTCAGCTGTTTCTAAATCCTCCAGCAAACTAGTATGAAGAACTTCGAGGAAGCTGGCAAAATTTGTTAGAAAATCATTGGCGTGTTTTTCAGTTACTTGTTGCTTACTGAGGGCCTGTGAATACTGCAGTGCATTCATTTGCTGCACTGCAGTAACTGAGTTGGCGGGAATGATGTCGACCACAAGGCGCGCCAAAAGCAAAGCACTCAGATTTAAAGGCTTTAGTTCAGAATTCGATTCAGCTTTTGAGTAATCACGAAGTCGCGGAATGAGTTTTCGATTCCAAGGTAGATCGACCAATGATTCTTTAACATAGTTACTCCTCTTTTGCAAGCAATTGTAAAGATTTTGCGAAAACTCTTGGAAAGCGGTGTTTTTAGATAACCAAGGTTGAAGGTATAGATGTCTTAATTGCAAGTCTCCGAAGGACGACGACTCGTAGAGCATATAAAGGAAATGACGAATGAGCTGCTGGGGATTTCGCTGATCCAATTTAAGGTTCTCCATCTTTTGGAAGAGAGAGGCCAACTGCTTTTGGGGAATTTTCTCTTCTGGATATCCATCCAGTAAAACTTTTAACGCCACAGCCTGAAGTTTAATTAGTGTCAACGAGTTGAGGTTTCCAGAATTAAGTATTACATCGCTTAGGAAGTCCTCCTGGATAGTAGCACTTTCCTCAAATACTTCCGTTTGAGTCAGCACCACCTCGCGCAGTTTATTCTGGTAATAGGACAATCCATATCCCATTAGGTCCGTGTTGGCTGAGTACACATACACCTCCATGGCGGCCACATAAATAGCACGTTTAAGCTCATAACCAATCCTCTTGTAGGCCGCACTTAGAAAGGCAAACTGTGTCAGATGCGATATGGAGTAGTTATTGAAGTCTGTCAACTGACTTAAGCCCTTATGAACTCTCAGTATACAATCGATGGCCTCCATTTGATGCACACCCTGCTCATGCACAAAGGCACGCAAATCATCTACAGAATAGGTGTCCCTAGATAGAGATAGCTCCACACATCGATTCCGCATGGCTCGCGATAGCTCGCCATTCTTTGGATCCACGGTTAGGAAAGCACGGAAATTGGTTGATTTGTAAACCACCTCGGCACTGTCCTGTGCACTTATTCCTTTCTCAGCGATTAGCAAGCTTCCGTTTGGCTCAAAAACAGGATTTAGACGATCCAGAACGGCCGAGGAACAAAGATTAACATGCTCTAGCAAGATGTATTGGCCGCATTTCAATGAGGTAACAATTTGGGAGTCCACCCACTCGAAAGATCCTCCGGTGTTGAGGGAATCTGCCGTTTTTATGTACGCTTGAAGTAGCAAAAGCTGGGACTTGGTTTCTGCCAACTGCTGAAGTGCCTTAACTTTGCAGTTCGCTGGTGTGCCCTCCAGAACCACGATGATCTTACCTAGGGACCCCAGACGCTCGCTGAACAGTTTTAGCTCGTCTAACACACTGTGTTGTTGGGCCTCTGAAAAACATATGTTATAGAAGATTCTGTTCCATATTTAACGGTGTAGACTTACCTGATGTAACTTTGGCTAGCTTGTTGTAGCTGCTCCAATTACTCCACAACTGTTCCACAAACTCAGACTGTGTGTGCAGGACGAACGCCCGTTGAACACAAGAAAAAACTAGCGCCTCCACTTTCTTGTAAATTACTTCTAGATGTCTATTTAAATCGATCTAGTATGGGAAACAAACAGTAAGCTCCATTGAAATGTTATACACTTATGGTAAAGACTTACCTGCTGAAAACTACCAGTTACGGAGTCGTCAATGATATCGGTATTACATAGCCGATTGGACAGCACACAGAGCGCGTCTATCAACTTCGTCTTGCCACTGTCCGTCGATCCACACAGCAGTAGAGGCTTTTCCATGTGGACAGCCTCGACGATTTGCTTAAGCTGCTGTCTCTGACTGTCCAGCAGCAACGGAGCCTGCTCCTGTCGGTTTACCAAGTCCAGAACACCCGCTTGCTTGCGGCTCAAAACCACATCGTTAAGATATACTTTATCTGCTGTCCAATATAGAGCGACATCGTTTGAAACCTGATTGAGCTGCTCAGCATCGCATAGGAAAACGGTTGAAAAGACATTTCGAATGTACGATTTATCTTGGTCGCAGCGCATCCTTTGGTAGTAGACCAACTGCATCCTTTCGTAAAGCGTGAGCAAGAAATCCTTGAAAGCGGTTTGGAATGATGGAGCTGAAGCTCCCAAAATGTACCCAGTTTGCGGGTTGTGCAGCAGATCACACCAGCGTAGAATATCACGCAGATTGAACTCGTAAGGACCGCCCTTGTAGCCAAACTCCATGGAAGCCACCCCCCGATCCAGTTGTTCGGAGAAGCGCACCAAACGAGCAGCCAAATCAAATGTGTTCGATTTGCATGAACCTGCTTGTCCTGAGTATATTTCAAAAAGATTGCCTTCAGGTGTCTGATCCAACAGTTCCAAAAAATATGCATTCAACTGATCAAAGTACATTCCGTACTTCTCAGTTACCACATGAAGCAGATCTTCCGTGGAGAGCTTGCGTAGATAAACTTTGGTAAAACGATTTAGGAAGGACTGGGGTAATCCCTTACGGCCGCCACCTTGCTTTAAGGGATTCTGGCACGCAAAAATGCGAGTCGAGCCAGCCAAATGGAAACTCTTGTTTAGCTCCGGAATGTAGACTTCTCCGCGATGATCCAGCACCGCATTGAGACCCTCCAGCACAGATTGAGGAGCTAAATTCAGTTCGTCCAGCAAAATCCAAGTGTTCTTGGCCTTAAGAGCAGCCAAAAGGGGTCCATCGCGCCACACAAAGCTGCCTATTTGACGCTCCGTAGCTGCTGTATTTGATTCTAGCAAGTTATCCTCAGCAGGTAGGTCGGTTCCAAACAAATCAGCCAAGTCCGTGTGCTCGCAAAGATTAATGCGCACAATTTGGTACCCGATGGCAGATCCTATGCTCTCCACAATGGATGTCTTGCCCACACCAGGTGGGCCCTCCAAGAGCACTGGTTTTTGGAGGGAAAGTGCGGATAAAAGACGGAATAGATTCTGCTTGGTGGTGGGAGCATCAAATAAGAAATCTTCTTTGGCCGACGTCAAGCGCTCCTGATTTACATCTATGAAAAATGGTCGAATGCCAAACCGACATTCATTTAAGTCGACCTCGGACCCTCGCTTCTCGTTAAGTTCCTCTAAGGTAAACTTTTCTTGCAGAATGAGACTCGCTTGTCTGATGGCCTGTTTAATAATATTGGATTTTAGCAGCTCAACCTGCTCCTGTGATTCATGGGGGAGCATTTCCAAGGCATCAAGGAAAATAGTTTCCAAGCCAAATATTGCCTGCTCAGCAAAACTTAGCTTTGCATTGCTAACCATATAATTAGCCCAGGCCAAGATGTCACGTACTGAAAACTTGAATTTGTCGTTGGTGTCGCGGATGTGGAGCACAACATCCACCAGGTACTCAGCAACTTTATGAGTGTTGATCGCTTGGTTGTCGTGCTCTTTTTGGCGTCTCATGCAGTTATAGGCAATCTCAATGAGGTCCTCCTTGTTGTCTGAGGGCAAGCACCAGACCTCAGTGAATCGATTTCTTAAGGCAGGCGACAACTCCTTCTTGCCGAAGTCCCCGCCAGGATTCATAGTGGCCAAGAACTGGAAACCGGACTTGGCCTGCACCACAAAGTCGGGACTTACATCCAACTCTGAGATGCCACCCTTCTCAGCCAGCAGAACAGTACGTTCTGGTTCTAGTATGCAGTTTAGCCGCTCCAGCACGGAATCCTCAGCAAGCGATATCTCATCGGCCATAAAATAAGAGCCCTCTTGCATAGCGTAAATCAATGGCCCATCGGCCCACTCGAAGAGTTGAGTTGATTCCTTTCCTCGACAAGGACGCAATCCTCCCAGAAAATCCGCTCCTTCCGTATGCATGTGACAGTTGAGAATGCGCAGCTGGACATTAGCGATGCTAGCAAGAAGTTGGCACACGGTGGTCTTTCCGCAGCCAGTTGGGCCCACCAATAATACAGGCTCGTCGAACTCCAATGCCTTGGCGGTGACCACGGCCATGCGTGTCATGTTCCGAGTCCAAACGATGTCGTCGCGCAGCTTAAAGTTTCTTATGGCATCAAGAATTTTTCTGCTTACCATAGAGGAGTTTTCCCTCTCGGTTTGGATATCAAACAGCGTCTGTAGATCAACCTTTTTGCGGAAGTTGGCGAAAAGTGTCTTCTCTATGAGCTCGTGCTCCTCCTGGGAGCGGACTTTTGAAGATAGTACCAGGTAGCCCTCCTCAACGAGGTGCTGGTTCCAGTCGTACCTGTTGTCATCATGCAGAGACTTATCCGCATGGGTATATCGATTTCCCCACCGGAAAAGATCGCGCAGGGTGAAGACCTGCTTGGAGGTATTTTTGCGATGTTGCTGCAACTGGGTCATGCATTGCACCATCTTGCGGGCATATGTCGGTGGAATAAAGCAGCGCTTTTCGAGAATGGTTTCCAGCTCTGCGCGAGGTATGTCAGCAAAGTGAAGCTCTATAAAACGATTTTTGAAGGCACGAGACAGGGTTTTCCTTCCTCCATAAAGCCCTGGAGGATTCTGTGTAGCAAACAACATAAAGTTGGGATGAGCTTTCACTAGTGTCTGCGTCTCCGCAATATACAGCTCCCTGTTGTCATCCAACACTCGATTTAGAGCCTCCAAAATATCTGTAGACGCAAGATTGAGTTCATCCAGTATAATCCAGAAGCCATGGCGCATGGCTTGCACCAGTACACCCTCCCTGAATGTGAGCTTTCCATCCAAATCCGCTGCGTATGTTCCTATATACTCCTGAAGATCCGTGTGCTCATGGTTGTTGATGCGCAGACAGCGATTTCCGCTCCTTCTGGCCACATAGTCAATCAAACTGGTTTTACCCGCACTGGTGGGTCCCTGAAGCAGAATCGGTAGTTTCCCAATCGAGATGATTCGTGCCAGATCCTTCAGATTCTTCTTTACACTCTCCGTAAGAATATAGTGGGTACACGGCTGCGGCTCCAAATTGCCCGGCTGGATCCAGTATCCCTCGAAGTCCAGATAATTCTCTCCCAACTGAGGCAACTGCTTACTCAGTATAGCTTTGACATTCGAAAGGAGCGCATTCTGGATGAGAAGAAGCACCACGTGGTGCGAGTCCGGATCCAATTGGGTGAGAAAACTCAAACAGAAACTCTCGTACAAGTTTCGCTCGATAGAGCCGCACAAGTTTCTGGCGCAGATGCGCAAACTACGACACAGTGTACGCAGGGAATAAACCGGTCGATTTCCAAGACCATCGTTTAACTGCAGCTCGGACAGCTTTCGCAGGGACTTGTATAACTGAACGATGCTGTGCACGGACTTCCTCTGGATACCTGTGTTTGCCAAATAATCGCTCACCAGCAAACTCAAATCTGCATCAGTTGTGAGTTCATCCACAAAGAATTCCGTGAAGCGATTACGTATGCCAACGGGCAAATCCTTCTTGCCAATGTCCGTATTGGGATTCATACAGGCAAATATACGGAAATCTGGATGCCGCTTAACGGGAGTGAAATCGCCACGTTCCAATAGTACTACAGAACCCTCCGGTTCTAGGATGGTTGAGAGACATTCAAGAGTCTCCGCTGAGGCCAAATTGATTTCATCCAAGAGAACCCAGTCTCCGTTGCTGATACAATTAACCAGAGAGCCGGGTATAAAGGCGAAGGAGATGTTGATGCTTTTGTCCAGTTGCATTTGAAGCTTCTGAAGTTTTTCTCTCAGCGTCTGCCAGCGGGGGAGCAACTTATTCGCCTTCAGTTCCGAATTTTTGTCCACCTGTAGGCAGATATTGATCATGGTTCGTATGATCACAGCATGACGACCACTGTTGTAGTGTGTGGCGAACAAGCGCAGAAACTGCAAGTTCTTCTCTTGATTGAAGGTTTGGCACAGAAGATACTCGAATTCATTTCGCAGTGGTGCCAATACGTAGTTGAGTTCTACGGGCTTAAAGCCGCCTACCAAATCCGACACGTCTGATTGGTTGTTCATGTTAACCACTACCAATTTATGTTCCGTCCGCTCGGCAAGGTATTGCACTGATGATGTCTTGCCCACTCCGGTTTCGCCCACCAAAAGAACTGGCTCAGAGTGGGTGACGCAGACAGCAATCCTTTCCAAGATGCAGCTGGCGAGCCGAGTGAATGAAAATGTGGTCCTCTTGTTGCTGAGTTTACCAATTGCTCTCCTTGTTTGTTGTGATAACTTTTGACGCTTAAGGTCTTGCTCCGAAATATCTTCATTCTCAATATTGTCTAAATTCAATTTAGCCACAAGGCTAGCTCTTCCAATCTTTATGTGCTCCAATCCAAATTCCACATCCGGCTTGTATTCAATTGCAAAATGCTCGCAACGGGAACGGATAATCCCAAGTTTGGCTCCAATGCTTGTGATCAAGGTGATCTTTTCCTTGCTCTGCGGTAGATATGAACAGAATACGTCCACTGCGTTTTGGAAGACAAAATATGCACATTCCGAGCTAGTCACTGAAAACTGTGGGTTGGAGCGGTGGCACAGCTTTACTAAATCACGGGTCGACACCAATCTGCCAGAATTGGGGCTCGAGGTAAGAGAGACTTGCTCGAAGGGAAGGGCCACATATTGCTCTGTGTTGTCTGCCTTGTCGCCCGATTCCTGCTGCCTCAAGTTATCCGCGGATGTGTGATTTCCACTGGAGAAGGTGAGGAATACATCCACAATCCTATTGGCCACTGTCGAAAGTTTGGGATAGTTGATACTAACCATTTTGCAAAGCTCATTCCGGGACAGAGGTAGTATATTAATGGTGTATAGATATTTGTCCAAAAGGGAATACAGCGATTTTTGGCTTGAGTTGCTGGCTGATTTGTTGGTTCTAAGAGACACAAGTAGTCATTAAATACATTTATAACGGCGATTTTTATTTTCTTACCGCACTGTGACAAACAACTGAAAACCGGGCTCTATTTTCACGGAATCCCGAAAACCAGGAACACTAAGGCATTGACGTTCTAAAAGGCTACTAAGAATTGTGTAGGTGTCTTGCGTGGCAGCATCCAAGTCCTCCAGCAACAACCAGTAGCCATGCATCACGGCCTAACAGAAGAAATATATGGTAAGTAGAGGTTTGTAAAAACGGATTAATTAGCTAACCTGTGTCAAAACACCTGGCAACCAAACAAACTCGCCAGGCACATCAGTGCAGCGATATTGGCCCAAGAGCATCTTACTGTCGGTCTGATCTCCGAGCTGAATACGTAAGAATCCACTCTTTTTAGTAGTCTCGCCTAGGTCCAGCAATTCCTCCAGAGGCAACTCCTCCAGTTTGCGCTTGCTTCCTGTTGTCTTTGGCTTCTTTTTCGGTGTCAATAATTGTTCCTCCTCTTCAGCTTTTTTTAAAGCATTCTCCCTACTTTTAATCTCATTTGGCTTGGGACAAATACGTCCAGTTTTGCGGGCCAGGTACTCAATAAGCGTGGTTTTGCCGCAGCCCACGGGTCCAGAAAGGCAGATGGGCTTGGCAGCTGCTACACCTAGGGCAATGCTTCGCAGATTAACAACAGTTGAATCCACTTTCACAATGCGATCGTAGCATCCATCGCTGCTGGCATAGAACTCTAGATTCTCCTTATTAAAGGTGGGCAGTAAAACACCCTCGATATTGGTCACGGATTGATTGATTCCCTGCAATTCCAGGTTCAGTAGTTGGTCGGAGGCATCTGGTGTATAGCTGCAGAGGGTGTTTCTGGCTGTGTTCCATGCTTGCTCCCTTTCCTGGTCGAACTCCAGACGTGTTTTAGTCGATATTTTCTCGTTCAAAGCATTTAGCTGAGGGGAACTCATGTTGGTCAGCATGGCCACGATGTAGTTGCAGTAAAGCTGTATCTTCGGGCTGGATGAATTGTGTGTATAGGTGGCCATAAAGCTGGACCAGTCCCACAGCTCTCGAAAATAGGGTGTATCACTTTTCAGCAATTGAAAGCAGCATTTGATGAGCTCCAAATCTTCTAGATTGGCAACGTGGTTGCCATTTTTAGACTTTTTACTAGGCAGACTGCCGTTGCTTTGATTTTTCTCAAAAGGAGCTGGTTTGTCGTGAAAGTAGCTTTTGGCAAATCTAAAAAAGAGGTGTTTAAATGTTGATGTCTATGTTTAAATATGTTTAATAGTAAAAACCAACCTTTGCGCATCGAGAGAGAAATTCATAAGCTTGGACAGCGCCACGCACTCCAGCTGATACTGATGAAATCTTTGGCTAGCTGAGTCCCATCGGAGCGCCATGGAGAGCAGCAGGAGGAGCTGCTCCTCAAAACTCGCGGCAATCGGCACCGTGTAAGCGGGCAGAGGCAGTTGCTCACTGAGCGACCGGAACAGTCGCTCCACATCCTGAGGCACGTATTTCTAAAGTATGACAAAGATTAAGCCTTATACTTCGCAATCCGACAAAGTTAACTCACCTGCTTCTTGATAAACTTCTGTAAACTTTGAGAAAACACGTTGTCTTCGGACTCGTTTGCAGTAAGTTCCAGCAACCGCTGGGCGCCAAGCCGCAGCTTACTGGCATTCACTTCCATCTCAACAGGATCCACTCAATATATTTAAATTATATTTAAACTTTTCCAGATTAAATTGCAGCACGATGTCCCGGAATGAAGAGCAAAACACATGCGAATTTAAAACACGTGCAACAAACACAACCAGTGGTGCCACCCTGTTCTTTGGGGACCATATGATTGTAACGTAGTGGCAGGGCTCGCAGTTTGTTTACCTTTTTGCCGGCACGCCACGGAAATCTGGCAGCACAAATTGCGTGTTTTGTTTGGTGTTTGTTGTTGTGGCTGGTGTTTACATTTTGATCGACAGTGTTCACTGAATAAAGCAAACAGAAACAGATATATTAAAATCAAATCAATTAAAAGTAATATAATTTTTATAAAATCAAGAGGATTTATTTTTGATTTATATGTATTCTATCGAATTATTTTTAATCTTTATTACATATATATATATCCATAAAATATTATATTCATAGTTTGGAAGCTTTAATTAGTATAATCTTTTTCATTATGGTGTAGTTTTGTAATTATTGATGTACATTTTTTTATTGTATTCTCATTTGCTAATTTGATAATTTATCAGATAATTTATCACAACGGAGTTGCCATATGCCCAAGGCAACGGTTCTTTTTGCTAGCGCAAGCCAAAGTTTGACATCCGACTTTCGCGGAAGAGATTACCAAAATCGTTTATAAAATGGTATCTAATTACAAAATATTGAACATCCAGGCTCACTCCTGGACAGAGGAGGACATGCAAATATTTCCAACGATTAGCAAGCCAGTTTCGCATGGCGGCTTTATCTGGACGCCCAACGGGCATTTCGAACGGAATTTTCAAAAAATTCCATATATTGTGGTGCCGCCAATCAACAAATTTCCGATTTCCCTTCGGCACGAGGGGCCGCCGGAGAAGCAGGAAAAGATGCCCCAACTCTTTCTGGACAACATGCTCCAGTATATAGAATCTTCGTCGTTCTCGTACCTTAAAATAGGCGACAACCTGAGGGCGGAGCTGAATGTCCATATAGTGTGCACCAGCGAAGTCCTGGAGCTGATGATGTGTGCTCCCTACGAAAAAAAGACTGGATGGTCTCTAGGTGTCACCCGATATCGCAACACAATGTACATCTGCCGCATTGATAGCGAAAAACCCGACCCGTTTGACCAGGACTATCTGAGGAGAATCATGCAAGAATCATGGCTTAGGAAGCTTCGAAGCCATTGTGTATTTGGTAGGATGTCTCTTAAACCTCTATGGTCCTGCAAAACCCAAAACAGTCACGTATTTTGTATTCTTTTAGAAAACGGCGTCGAGGTGCAGAAGCAAAATCAATCTTCTGAAGGTTTTCGTTTTAATGCCGTCTTTTCCTTTGACTTAAATGGTAATCGAGTGCTATTTGATTCGCCAGTACTAGCCGAAATGAGTCCCAATGAATTGTAAGTCTGTGCCCAAGCTTCCTAGGCTTACCAGCTGCTTAACTAAACCTTTGACTTTCCGATTATTAGGAATGGCTCTACCTTAAACTGGGCAGAGCTGCAGATGCGTCTATTGCACATGAGCCGATCGGATTGGTCAGTGCACAATCGCACGGAGGCCCTTAAGTGGTGGGTCAAGTGTTTCCTGCTGGGCATCAAAAGCCTCTATATAGCCCATCACGATGAGAACGCCTTTGTGCTCAACATTAAGAAGACTTCAGTCCGGGATTTATGGAAGGATTGCGTTAGTATATTTAATTGAAGCTTTGCTTATATAGAGATTTCTGAATCATTTTTTGCAATTTTATCGCACGAGAATTCCTTGTGTTAACATTAAGAAACCCAATTTTCTCTGCACAGGAAAAAGATTGGTCGACTGGAGTGTGCGCCAACTTCATGGTTCGCTTACTCAATTGTATGTCTCAAGTCATGGCGCCGATCGACTGCCCCAGCACCGTATACCTATTCAAGTTCGACGCGAGCCAAGGAATAGTATCTTACAAGGGCTTGCAAGGGCGGAATCAGTACACTTTCGTTTCGGACTGGTTCCGGATGATGCTGGACGAACACACGAACGAGTTGCAGGCCAAGTCTAGCAGAGTTTGAAAGGATCTAGTAAATTAAAATTTCAGTTATATTAAGGAGAAATTTTAAAGAATATGAATTACTTAAGCAGAAGAAAAGTGCATAACTAAAAGTGGTTAACTAATTAAATGAAGATTTAAGTTTATTGCGACATAATCATCAAATTGTGTTCGTACGCGTTTCATCACTATCAAATAATTTAATACATTTTTTGCTCAAGTATTGTGGAGAATGCATTCGATTTTACAAAAATATGGAAATGCTAGTTGGCGGCCAGTTCAACCCGGCTTGCAGCTTAGAGCTCGGTCTTCTTGGGCTTGCCGCTGCGGTCGAAGCCCTTCAGTTCTGTGGTCGCCTCCTTGGCGATGTACTTCAGGAAGTCATCTACCTCGCGACCTCCGTTGTAGCTCACTGGCTTGTTCTTTGCGTCCTTGGGCAGCCAGAAGAGGGTGGGGAAGCCGCGCACGTTGAACTCCGGCGGCACGTCGTTAGCGGTGGCGTCCATCTTGACGATGGCAACTTCTTCGTCTTGCAGCTTCTCGGCCAGCTCCTCGTAGATGGGAGTCAGCTTCTTGCAGTGACCGCACCATGGGGCGTAGAACTCAATCAGCGTGTCCTTGCCGTTGTTGATAACCAGATCGTCGAAGTTCTTGGCAACGGCCACCTTCACGGGAGCGTCGTTTGACTCGGGAATAGCTTCACTCTTAATGTATGGCTCCAGCTCATTCGCCAGCAGCTTCTCGACAAAGTCCTGCAGGTTCTCCACTGAGAATTCGTCCTTCAGGGCGTATTTGAGATTCTTTTCATCACGAGCCAAAACTACTGGCTTGTCGCCAACAAAATCGTAGCCGTACTCGTTCAACTCGTGCTGGAAGTCATCCTTGGAGGCGATCGCAAAATTGATTTGACCCACAAACTCCTTGGCCACCTTGAGCACACGGTTGCGCCAGTAGTTGGTTCCCTTGGGGTTCTTCTGGTAGTCCACGCTGTAGTAGGCAGTGATCAAGGGATTCTGGAAGTCCTTGACCGAATCCTGAGTGCGGTGTCCCACAAGACCGTGGCTGAAGGTGAGAGCAATAGTAATGAATTTGCGCCAGAGGGAAACTTCTAGAATCTACTTACAAGTTCTCCTTGACAAAGGTAGTCAACTCGGACTCGGAGCTAGCCTCGAACTTAATGGAGGAAGACTCGAACTTGTTGCTCAAATGGGGGGCACGAATCAGCACAATCTTGTCGCTGAAAAAGTTAAAAGTCATCAAAGATAGTTTCATTACTTACATTAAATAAAAATTGTAGGATGCAAAATTTTTACCGCAAGCCACCAAACAAAATAACTATTAGAACAAATATTTTTGGACTTAAAAATATACTTTTGGAACAAATTGAATGAACGATAGAGTAGTTGAACCTTTGATTACATTTAAGCAAATATGATATTTTTAATTAGGCTCTCATTGAGAGTTAACTAATTCGGAGACGAAAAAGTTTATTAACACTTATAAAATATATAAAACGAAAAACACTTATAACAGACAAATATATGAATCTTGAATACAGCTTCCCACTTACGTTTCGCCCTGCTTATCGAGGACTTCCTTTTCGCTGGAATGTCCGAAGCGGTACTTCTCGCGGTTCTTGTCGGCGAACTTCAGGAAAACCTTGGCCAGTTTGGAGTCGATGTCGCTGAAGTAGCCGAACAGCGTGGTGTCCTTAGTGTCCAGGAACTTGGTCAGCTCAGCAATGGAGCGCACGGTCTTGGAAGCGGGTCCCACCTGAGCGCGCATGTACTTGGCAATGCCGCTAGCTTCACGTGGTCCATTGTAGTCCTGCGACACCTCATCCTCACGGAAGATCTTCAGCGTTGGGTAGCCGCTGACCGAGTACTTGCTGCAGATTTCCTTTCCAGCTTCCGTGCAGTCAACCTTGGCCAGTTTGATTGGAGGATCATCGTCTTTCACAAGCTCTGCCGCCTTCGCGTACTCGGGCTTCAATCGCTTGCAGTGGCCGCACCTTAAACAGGAAAAACCACTCGGTTAGGACACGTCACTAAAACATTCGGAGAGCTATTCTGTCTAATTCATCATTTGTTATCAAGGCAACGGAAAGACAAGTTCCCAAAAAATAGCTTGTAATTAAAGTTAGGGTGCGGGTATTATCAAATGCCTTATCACACAAGTACAAGTGCCCATTAGTCGTACAGAGAGAAAAACGACCTGGTTCTTATTTTAAGCAGTAGAGTATAGTCTGTTCCTTAGTAGTGCAGGTCATAATTCGTTTTAAAGAAAAAGGGTTGTGCGGGTTTTATAGTGCCTTTAAAGTTAATAACATTTTATTTAAAAGAAAAGTTTAAATAAATTGTAAAACGTATTCAGCTTCATCCCTGTGTATTTATGCTTGAATGCTGATAAGGAACGTGACGGGGGAATTAAGTTCTCATGCCAAGTAGTTCAACAGCTCTTTGGGGATTTCGAAAGCCGGCCGGCAAAAAAAAACAAATAATTTACCTAGTTCATTGTTTAAGTGTGAGTTTATAGTTTACCCATGATAATGGGCAAACAAATGGCTCAAAAGGGAGTAAATAGGCACAGTAAATATGTATAATTGTATAATTTACCCAGAGCTAAACAAAAACATATTAAGCTTGGAAGATGAAGATTTAAATTGGATTCAAATGTGTCTACTTATGAATATTACAAGTTAGTTGAAGCTAAAATGAAAAAAATGTATAGCACAATCAGCATCTCTTTCTGAGTAGGTAAGCAATTGAAATTGAAAATTAAATATTCTTACACATTGTGTGCAAAACTGGTGGGAATGTATATTTAACTGAGAGCTGTGCGTTCCAAGTATGATAATTAGTTTGGAGCAATATCGGCAGCGTTTTTCTATTTGAGCTAACAAGCCCCATAGAACTACACATTCCTGGGACTATGGGTATAAGTAGAGATTTACTCCTCGAATTATAGGGAACTATAACGAAAGATGGAAAATGTACACTGGGCCCTCTGCCTGCTCACTATCATTATCCAGTAGACAAGTGGAGGAGCAACTGCTCCCAGATTGTACCAACTTGGCACTTTGGCACCCCGCGCTTAAAATGGCCGACGGCACCAATACTGGCATGTCATCATTGCCCCTTTCTTCGCGTTTCATTTCGTTCCGTCTCTCGTTCCTTCTTTATTTGCCGGCAAGGCAAACGCTGACGTGTACTTTGCGTTTGCGAGGGCCGGAAAATCGGGCAGCGGGCATTGGGCAGTGGAATCGAATTAAGTTGCAGACGCAACAAGCTGATTAGCCGCGAATCGCACACGCAATGCATTTGGCATAGGATGGCGCTCGGCCACGCCCACTCACTCACCAGGGGGCGTAGAACATGACCAGCGTCGTCTCATGTTGTTTCAGGGTGGTGGCGAAGTCGTCGTCCCCCAATTCCAGGACATCCTGCTCCGCTCCGGATGAGATGGCGATGAAGCCCAGTAGGAGCACTCCAGCGAGGCGCCACATCATTATTGGGTTTCACTTGGAGCGATATCGGTGAATAATTCAAGTTCAACTGGGCCGTCGACCGCCTACTTCTACAACAGAAACTTAGTACCGGACCGGTTCGGTTTTCTTTAACGATTGAATTCGCTTTTCGCCTCTTTCGCCACGTCGCTTCTTATTCTGCTTCGTCGCAGTGTGGCCAGGCCTGGTGAGGTCAAAAATTCTATACTCACGAGAAAGCTTTACGTTAATAAATTGAGAGCTTTTCTGATATGAACAATATGTAAAGCATTTATGTACATCATTTATTAATTACTTAATATTTATACTTATATTTTTAAAATCCGTAAGCTCAAATACTTTTCAGCCACACAGAAAGAGTGCGCTCTAGATTAAAATTAATTTAAATGATACCGATGTATAATTCAATTTCATCACATTATCAATAAATTAAAATTCATCTCCTTCAATTATCAATAGTACAATTTTAATATTATTTATTAATAACCGATTTCACAATCATGATAATACGCATATTACTAATTAGTACATAATTAATTTCACAAAATTAGGAAAACAATTAGGAGCTTTTATAGACCCCCTATATATAGGGGTAATCTGATTACTCATGTTTTATTCCCAACGAGAAAATTTGGTGAGTCAAAGTGAACGAATAGTCTAACTAAATAGCTATTAAGCAGTAAGTAAATATATCAATAATATATATATATTTTAAAAAAGAAATTTTATTTATATTTCAAAAGAACAAGTATTAAAGGGTAAAATCTTAACTGTTAAATTGTTTAAAAATATCTATATGTCAAACACATTTTTTAAAAACTTACCGAATCTCCAGTTTTTAATATTAGTAAGACTAGACCAAAAGTTAAGTAAATTAAATCTAACATATGGTATAGATATACAATTTCGACCCTGATCTGGACTTTTGTAACAAATTCAGTTTCTAGATACAATAGGTTCAGAATCGTGCTTTACAAATTCTTACCATCAAATTAATATATCTTTATTTTTTAAATCAAATGTTTTTTCCGTATACAAAGATATATTTAAAACAAGTGATTTCCAGCTTTCAATTTTTTTCGTAAAAAAAATTCAACCTATTTTTTTAACACACACAATCATTATAATTTTTTACATTTATTTTTTGTTAATTACTCGGAAATTAGGTTAAATTGTTGTAAAATAGAGCGCATCTCTTGTGTGCAGTGGGAACACTGTTTCTGCGATAGTATCGCTCTTTTGACAGCTGCGCCGCTGCGGTCACACCGGGTGTCAAACGAGGCTTCCTGCGCTCAGCTCTGCCGAACGCTCGTTCACTTTGTTCGAATCCGTCGCCGCTTAGACTTCGTGATTTCTCATTCAGCTTATTCGAGAGTAAGTTTTTTACCTGTGAGACTATAATTAAGTGATTTCTGCAACGGCACTGCAGCCAGCGAACAATTAATAAACAAATATGCAACAGACGCCGAATTTGTGCATATTTCTAGTGTTTTTCCTGTGTGTGTGATAATCTCGGAGATAACCTCTAACTGCGATTTTGCAAAGTGAAAGGTGGCCAAAGAAGCAAACACGTGGCATGTCTGCAAAGGCGAAAATTTTAATTGGCGTGGCTGCTTTTACCAACCCGGCATTCGCATAGTAATTTTCCGGCTTTTTTGGCCGCATTTTCGCCCTGCAATATGGTGCAATTAGTGTGTAATTGGTTTGCCACGCCCACACTGGACACAGAGGTCATCCACCAGATGTGCTGAGTAACACGGGAAAAAAACGTGGTTTCTCAATTGCCTTTGTCATAGCATATAGATCTTCTTTATTCTGCCATTTTGCGGCATAGCAGTTTAAAATGGCGACTCAGTGGCGTGAGTCAAGTGGGCGAAAAACCTTGCCTAGCAACAAGCAAAAAATGTGCTATTTTCGGGTTTCCAGCCCATTAACATATCTGGTGAAATGGCACTCGCATCTGTTATTCCGCCATTTCCTACCGCCTCTATAATTGGTTTTGGTAAAATGGCTGCCACTGCACTATAACTTCTTGATTAATTCGTAGTGCCCCTCTCTTTTCCATTTCTTTCCAATTTCGAATTGTGCCACCGCGGCGAGATCGCCGCTTGCATTTGTAAAAGTCACACACGCATACTATTGCACATCCGCCATTTTGGTCGCTCTCTCTCTCTCTTCGTCTCTTACTTGTGCTCCGGCCGGCAACAGCGTCACACACATGCACAGGCATAGATACACACACGCATAGGCAGATAAGCACATGTGTATTCGCGAATTAAATTTGCTGGAATTTTCCTTTGGACTCTTCGATTTGACATGATGATGATTTTTCAGTTCTGCTACTGAAGACAGTTGACGATAGCAAAAATACCAAAATCACTGAACAAAATCGAATTTCCATTTGGATTTTTATTTGCACGCTCTTTTCTGTAGTTGCGCCCCTCTCTTTTACCCACATCCATACATGCGGGCACTCGACCTAACCTCAAAAAACACGTTTTGTACGGCTGACAGAGTTTGAGGTTAGGTTGTGCTCGGGCATGCAAACAAAAGTCGAACGTACGCAAGGGGAATGAGAAAATGTTATACCCACTAATAATTGTAGTCTACTCAGAGTTGTAATCCCACCGAATGCTAACGAATTGTTTTACCCTTTGTTTATTCCAACCTCTCTTGCTCGCCAACCCACCGAACCCTGCAACCTTCCAACGTTCCGCCCCTCCAACACACTTGAATACACACAACAGCCATCGTGTAATCATCCAACATGGGCAAGGAAAAGATTCACATCAACATTGTCGTGATCGGACACGTCGATTCCGGTAAGTCGACCACCACCGGACACTTGATCTACAAGTGCGGTGGTATCGACAAGCGTACCATCGAGAAGTTCGAGAAGGAAGCCCAGGAGATGGGCAAGGGATCCTTCAAGTACGCCTGGGTTTTGGATAAGTTGAAGGCTGAGCGCGAGCGTGGTATCACCATCGATATCGCCCTGTGGAAGTTCGAGACTGCCAAGTACTACGTGACCATCATTGATGCCCCCGGACACAGGGATTTCATCAAGAACATGATCACTGGTACCTCGCAGGCCGATTGCGCCGTGCTGATTGTCGCCGCCGGAACCGGAGAATTCGAGGCCGGTATCTCGAAGAACGGCCAGACCCGCGAGCACGCCCTGCTCGCCTTCACCCTGGGTGTGAAGCAGCTGATCGTTGGTGTGAACAAGATGGACTCGTCCGAGCCCCCATACAGCGAGGCCCGTTATGAGGAAATCAAGAAGGAAGTGTCCTCTTACATCAAGAAGATCGGTTACAACCCAGCTGCCGTTGCCTTCGTGCCCATTTCCGGATGGCACGGCGACAACATGTTGGAACCATCTACCAACATGAACTGGTTCAAGGGATGGAAGGTGGAGCGCAAGGAGGGTAACGCTGACGGCAAGACCCTGATCGATGCCCTCGATGCCATCCTTCCCCCAGCCCGTCCCACCGACAAGGCCCTGCGTCTGCCCCTGCAGGATGTGTACAAAATTGGAGGTATTGGAACAGTACCCGTGGGCCGTGTGGAGACTGGTGTGCTGAAGCCCGGTACCGTTGTGGTCTTCGCCCCCGCTAACATCACCACTGAGGTCAAGTCCGTGGAGATGCACCACGAGGCCCTGACTGAGGCCGTTCCCGGAGACAACGTTGGCTTCAACGTCAAGAACGTGTCCGTGAAGGAGCTGCGTCGTGGCTACGTTGCCGGTGACTCCAAGGCTAACCCCCCCAAGGGCGCCGCTGACTTCACCGCCCAGGTCATCGTGCTGAACCACCCCGGTCAGATCGCCAACGGCTACACCCCCGTGTTGGATTGCCACACCGCTCACATTGCTTGCAAGTTCGCTGAGATCAAGGAGAAGGTCGACCGTCGTTCCGGCAAGACCACTGAGGAGAACCCCAAGTTCATCAAGTCCGGCGATGCTGCCATCGTCAACCTGGTGCCCTCCAAGCCCCTGTGCGTGGAGGCCTTCCAGGAGTTCCCCCCTCTGGGTCGCTTCGCTGTGCGTGACATGAGGCAGACCGTGGCTGTCGGTGTCATCAAGGCTGTCAACTTCAAGGATGCCTCCGGTGGCAAGGTCACCAAGGCCGCCGAGAAGGCCACCAAGGGCAAGAAGTAGCTGGTTTGCTTCCACTCAACAACAACAAGCAGTAGCAGCAGCATCAAGCAAATAACCAACACCATAATGCAGCCAACAACACCACTCAATACCAGCAACAGCAGCAGCGAGCACAATAGTAGTATAACAACAACACCTGTCCTGCGCAAGATGACCGATAAGATGATGTTCCAGCAGAAGCAAAAGTTTAATTTCTTCCATCGAAAGGAATTTCGACGGATACGAATGCTAAATGCAGTCGAGGCCGCCTAAATTGGGAAACGGTGGATCCCAAGGAAGAGTGCACACTGGGAAAAACACTTGCATTTATGCATCCACTCCTCCTCCATCTCCCCGTCGATCTTTAGTTTACTACATATGATATGATAAGGAGTTGACTTCGTTATGGTATCATATATAGATATCCTCTGTAGCATTTATAATATCGTTTAAATTAACCTTTTTTCTTGATATGTATCATTTATCTTACCCTATTTTTGCACACACTACTTTGTACACAAGAAAAGAACCAGAATAGAAGCGATAACTTTATTTACAAAAAAAAAATAAAAACCCTATTTTTGTATTTCTTCTGTTTTTACCACCCAGCCACCAAAAGCACCATCTTTTTGGTTGTTGCCTCCTGATTTTCAGCGCTTTGATCGACCATCATCCCCAACTCCAAGTTCACTTATCGCCGATGCCACAAAGTACAAACAAAAGCTAGTTGAAGAGTACAACAGTTGAATCTGACAACAAATACCTCAATCGTTTTAATAAAGCGAGCATTTGCATCTGAAAAAATTGAAAGCTTTTTATTGCGTTTGGGGGCTTATATTTCTCATCGCAAATAGGAAAAAATGCATTGATTAACACAAAACTGATTTACATATATTTGCAAAAGGTGACTGAATGACAAATGGATTCATTTAGAAGTGCTTTTATTTCATTAAATATTTAAGATATATAGTTCTGGGATATATTTTCTAAATCGCCTAATATCAGCATTTGCCTTTGTAAAATTCATAAAAAACAAGTTAAAAAGTCTCTAGAATAGAAATATCAGGAGCCTAAAATCGTAAAATGTATAGGATTAAATATAACTATATATTTACAATAGCGTATTTTGCACAAAAAGGTGAAACGGGTGTGTTTTAGCTAAAATATGAATTTTGTTCAGTGGATGCACCCGCTGATCTCTATTTGTCCAGCACAAGCGGTGGATCGACGTAGTCGTGAAGGTGTCTTCTCTGCGAATTGGTCTCGTCCTCATCGCGCTCCCTGGGATCCTCGTATCGGATGCCCTCGGCTGAGATTATGGCGCTCTTCATAAGGTATTTGCTGAACCGCTGTATTTGCATATTCGTGATGCTGTCTAGTACCCAGTAGGGGTCGAGATAAATGCGGTCGTCCACGGCGCGTCGCTTGTCCCCTATGACGTACTTGGCTTTGAAGCGGTTCTCGGTCAGGGTGGCGCCGCCCAGCAGAAGCAGCTCCTTCATATTGTTGAACTGCACCGGTCGGCAGAGGGAGGACACATAAAAGGGTTCCATGAAGCGAAACAACTCACAGCGGTAGTGGACGCCGAAGGCCTGCCTTTCTGTACGGCAAATCTGAAGGATTAAGAACGGATTTGAGTTAATAGGTAGCTAATGTGGGGCGCATAGGTCTGGTCTCACCTCGATTGCGCGCGAAAACCTGGTCAGTTCATAGGGCTCTTCACCGATCCACTTGCCTGCCCGAATGGATGCCAACACCCACTGGTAACTGACGATCCAGACTCCGCGCATCAAACCACGCAGGAGATTCAGGGTTCGACGCGGCTCCAGGCTAACCAGGTGGGTGGTGCGCTGAGTCACGGTGGGATCCAGCCGCATGCCGCGTAACTTGCGCAGGGCCTGGGATTGAAGGCGGTTTCGATTAGGATTTATAACCGCCACGGATATTATTTATTCAACTGTGCGGGAGGCTTTACAAATGAGGGACTACTCTTTCAATCTACCGAGTGTTGTTTATGCTTAATCAATAATTAATATGGGCCATTAACGAGTTGCGAATATGCTAATTTACAAACTAGTACGGTTTACTAACTAATCCATTAGTGGAGTTGCCAAACTGGGTATACAATGGTTACAATCAGAGGGAGATGTGGATGGTGTATTGGTCACTCCGTCGTGTTACCAACCTTGTGGATGACGTTGATCTGTTCTTGGTGCATGTTGGTGTGGACTAGCGTGCGAATCCGTGAACGTGGTTTCCCCTTCGGCTTTTCCTCCTCTTCCCCTGTGATTGAAATGGTTTCCTCCACTTCTGGAACGACATTCAACGAAGCCTCGGATGTCTCTACATTGTTTTTGGAATTTTCTTCCTGCGTGGTTGTGACAGCTTTGGAAAGAGCAGACGGGGCACACAACTCTGCTGATGAAGACTTGGCTGGAGTGGCTAGCGAGCGTCGACGCTTCTGCACGGAGCTCGAGGACCCAGTCATGCTCAAACGACTCTTCCTGTTACTTTTCGGTGGCGAAATAACCACCTCGTCGTTGGGATTGAAAAGGCGTCGCCTTTTGGGTTCTTGCGATGCGACTGGCTCTTCTTGCGGTTGTTCTTGTTCAGTGACTTGGCGGGACTCGCCCAACTCCGCCTCATTAGCCAAGGCTAGCGACATTCGATGCGATGCATTCATTCTTTCGATGCTTTCGTTGATCACGTCCATATCCATGTTGAAAATGGTTCGCCTGCGATTTCCTGTGGACTGGCCTGTGGGCAGTCGTGTGGAGCTGAACAGCGGCGTTACTTGCCCTTCGAGAACAGAGTTGGACGTTTGAGTCACGTTGCTGAGCGACTGCCTTAGCTCGGAGCTCGGCTTGGCCACGCTGCGCCGACGAGGGGAACTTATGTCCATGCATTCTGAGGCATAGAGCGTGCCACGTCTGTCCGCTTTATAGGAAGCTTCTGCCTCCACGGCGGTTATCTCTATTGATTGCTCAACACAATCAGTTTTGTTGATTATATTGGTCTGGACCATAACTATAGAATTCCTGTTCTCTTCTACAGGAGCCAGCTCCTCCGTTATGGTTTTAATGGTTTGCCTTTGGGCTGTTTCTTCTGGTTGCTTGGCAGTCGCTAGCAATGAGCTCCGGCGACGAGTCATTCTGGGTTCTGCAACTGCGGTTTGAGCTGGATCAGCCTCGTGAATAACCGTGGAAGTCAGTAGCGAACTCCTGCGGCGGGTCATTCTCGTATCCGTTGCAAGGGGACTGCTGATTTCCGCAACGCAGCTTCGACGACGAGTGGTGCGCACTGGTGGCGTCATTACCGGTGGTGGATCCACTGTACTCCGCCGTGGGCGTGAAGTGGTCGAAGGTTTTGGCGGGAGGGTAGTGGTGCCCGTCTGCTCTCCAAATTGCAGACTCTTTTGGGCCTGCACTTTTTCGGCCACCGCATCTCCACTGCCATTGGTTCCCAACAGCTGGGTAGTAGCCGCTGCTGGCAAAGGAGTGTAGCAGCCACTGCTTATCCTATGTATAAATAATTTGGCTATTTAGTTAACAAGACTTTTGTACAGGTCCACCATTAAAAAACACACCTGTTGAGTAGTTTGGTGGCTGGCGACTCTATTGCCTCATCATCCGATGGCTTTTTGTTGTTGATGGCTCTAAAAAAGCGGCTGATGTCATTCTGGAAAAAGGAAAACATTTAAAACTTTAATGAAAAGAAACATTGTAAAATAGTGTGACGAGAAGAAATAGTGAGCATGACTACTGACAATAGCGCATCAAATTTCGAAAATATTTAAATGTACATGTCAATATTTAATTTATATTACTCATATAGAATGTTTACCAGACCAGTTTTAATGTACATATCTATTAAAATTAGTATACTGATATTTTAATTCAAGTCTAAAAAGTGTAAATATCAAAATTGTATAATATATGTATTTGTTTACCATTTATATAAATATAAAATATATAATACTGAGCTTATTTACCTTTGGTGTGCTGGTTGTTGGAGTTCCGGGCTGGGCTCGTTTATTGGCCGATCCTGGCTCGTTGTCTTTGGAGGATGTGGGTGTTCCTTGGCGCTTACGGGGTCGCTGATTCAACTCGGAGTCCGGCTGCATGAACTTAACGCGCTGTGAGTTTAGGGATTTAAAAATTTGTTAAGGCTACGTTGGTGCAATTTTGGCGAGCAGCTTATGCCCTTTGGTGTTATTGTTGATGCTGCGGATGCTGCCGACTTTTTGCCCGACTCTGTCAGTCATGTTGACTAGAAAACACTGTTTTATTTGTTTATAACTACGTGATAACTGGCCCGTTGTTTAAATAAAAAACCCTCTTATCTACAATGAGACCATCTCGCTGCTTGAGAGGATGGTTCCATCAAGCCGTAATCGATAGTACACGCTCATGCGTTAAATTAGTATTTAATAAAATTACAAGTTTAATATATGTTGATAATTAAACATTTATTTGCACTTTGGTTGTGATTTTTGAATACAGGCGCCTTTCGAGTGCCATCCCTAGCGCCCGCCGTCAATCGATAGACGGTAGATAGGCGAGAGCGATAGCACTACTATCGATTGCCGGGGCACACAGCCAGCGGCCCTATAAAAGTTGCTTTTTGTGGGGCTGTCAGCTCAGTCAGCGGCTCATTCATCACTTTCCGACGCGCTCTAGTAGAGCTAGTATACCTTTTTATCAACCCGTCAGTATTACGCGTCTCCCAAACTTCCCCCGCCGCCCGAAACTCAATAGCATTCCGTAAAAACAACACGATAAGCAGCAACAAGTGTTCCAGAGATTCCCTTGAAACATACAGAATCTAAAACTCCATTGAAATTGGTTCTCAGTTGTTTTGTTTACCCTGCAAGTGCCCAAGAACGTGGCACATTTTCAATTGTGGGTAAACAATCGCTGCGCAACAATTAAGAAACTTGTTCTCCCTGTGCACGCGAACAAATCTTGGGAGCACAATTCCATACCAGCCGGTGACGGGCACGGAAGAGGAGCTCTAATTACAAGATGATTCCAGGCTATGGACCCGTCACGCAGGCTCTGCTGGGCACCCTGCTTACCTGGGGACTCACCGCCGCCGGTGCCGCCCTAGTGATCTTCGTTCGGGGTAACCAGCGGAGGTCTCTGGACGCCGCCCTGGGATTCGCAGCTGGCGTGATGATAGCAGCCTCGTTTTGGTCGCTCCTCAAGCCGGCTATCGAAATGGCCGAGAGTTCCCATTTGTACGGAGTATACGCCTTTCTGCCAGTCGCTGGAGGCTTCCTCTTGGGATCCATCTTCGTCTATGGATGCGACAAACTGATGTCATACCTGGGCCTCAACAGCACCAACATGATGATCCAGATGACGCAGTCGAAAGACAAGGCGGACATAGCCATCGAGGACTCGAAGCGCAATGGAGTAGCCTCCGATAGGTTGGCCTCCAAGAGTCTGGACAGCTTCTCCGACTGCCTCAGCGTGCAGCACAGCGGCGAATCGAGGCGCCGAAAGAAGGGGGCTAGCATCAACGAGATGGAGCAGTGCACCTACACCACACCTGAGGAGCAACAGCGCGCCGAAGAGGCCCTGTCCCAGTGGAAGAGGATTATGCTCTTGGTGGTTGCCATCACGGTCCACAATATCCCCGAAGGACTGGCTGTGGGCGTAAGCTTTGGCGCCATTGGCTCCACTAATTCATCGACCTTTGAAAGCGCCCGCAATTTGGCCATTGGCATTGGGATTCAGAACTTCCCCGAGGGATTGGCCGTCAGCTTGCCACTGCATGCCGCAGGATTCAGCGTGAAGCGGGCTCTTTGGTACGGACAACTGTCCGGAATGGTGGAGCCTATTTTTGGAGTGCTGGGTGCCGTGGCTGTGACCTTTGCCAACCTGATCCTGCCCTACGCCTTGTCTTTTGCGGCCGGAGCCATGATCTACATTGTGTCGGACGATATCCTGCCCGAGGCCCATGCCAGCGGAAATGGAACGATCGCCACATGGGGCACTGTGTCCGGCTTCCTGATCATGATGTGTCTGGAGGTGGCGCTGTCGTGAGGAACCAACGGCTCGCCTTCGCCCGCCTCGCAGACTTCATAAGCTAGTGCTAAACTCAAAGATTCCACTGTACTTATCGTAAAATTCTGCTGGCTTGTAAATAGAAGCATGCTTTGTACAAATCTCAGAACCAGCCCAAACGAGAATCTAATAATCTAACGTAGAGTGTAAGTTTTGTAGAAAGAAGCTTGACAACCAGCGATGCCGCAGCGACATCCGTGCAATTGTGTATCTGTGTATCTGTGCACTGTACAGCATTCCCAGCGAGTTATGTAAATGAACTGTTCTAGGAAAAATTGTAAACAAACGTGCATGTGAATTAGGTTTTAAGTTGTCACCGGCGTCCAGCAGCTTGTGTCTTTTTTAACCGTCTAATGTTTAAGTAATAAACTAAACGTATTAAAATGAACATCTCTCAGTTGCACCCACTTGCTTTTTCCCCGCACAAGTGTAGTTGTCTCCGTCCGGACAACTTCCTGGCCGTTTCTGGGGCCATACGATAGCTGATAAAAGCAAGTAAATTCAATTAGATAACCCGAAGAACCAACAACACAGCTGGTTGACTCGCTGTCAGCCAGTGATAAGTGATAAGAATCTGTCCGACACGAAGAGTTCCCAATATTGCGCGTATTCCGTGTTTGAGATACGTGCAGTTTCAGACGGCCCGCGGCCCTGCGTTTCTGCTCGCCATTTTCTGGATTAACTAATCATTTCAGATATGTATGTACCCGCACAAGTGCCGCGTTCCACAGTCCACCCACTGGGATCGTGGTCATCACCAAGTGTTCGATAAGACCTTTCGGAGGCTATCTATTGTACAATTTCCATATAGTTGTTTATATGCGCCATAAAATAATATGATGATGCTATAAACGCTACCTGAATAGCCCATTAGTGGGGGGCATATCTCAAGTGGAGTTAATTCTTCTGTGGCCGCAATGCCATAAATTGATAGTGTTACCGGTTAGACTAATTAAAGGCTTATTTCTTTTGTAAACTTAGGTGTAAGTAAAAGCTTCTATTTCCAACCAGAAACTAATGCTGAGTTGTTGTAAGTACATTTTTGTCTCAAATCTGATAAAGCTTTGTTAGCCCTAACATGAACAGAATGAATGTAAGAATATTAAAAGTGGTATGAATACCTCGATAAGTTAACTTCGAACATCATCATACATACACGTCTGCAAAGTATTATTGAGTACTTTGCAGTGAGCTGTGTTTTAATGTAAATAAGTCAAGGGAAACCCATTATTAAAATCGATTGGCGACAATTAAACGTTTCCTTATTAATCCCCATTAATCTATCACATTTAAATATCTAAACCAGATCGAGGGTATAACAGAAGCAACAATTATTAATCACTTACCGGCATTTTGCCGTAGAGTTCGGGGTACTCGTACATGCGTATATTGCTAATGGGAAATTGCTTGGGATCACATATTTTGCGCTGCACCTTGCAAGCTTCAATCCACAGAATCGAAACGACTGGTATATTCCACTCGGCGGCCTTTTTATAGGTGGAGAGCTGGCCATCCTTGAAGACAACGTGTGTGGTGGTTCTGCAAGCCAACCAAACAGTGTTTTAATACATTATTTTTAGTCAAACTATTGTACTCCCCTAACTTACCTCGTTAGACGGTCTTTGACCTGGGCTCCCATTTTGGCAATAATTGTTTTTACGCCCTCAGAGCGATTGTCGTTTCCAGTTCGCACCTCCACATATACGACTATGTCCTTGAGCAACTCAAGCAGGGAGGGCGGCTCCTGGGGATTGCGTTCTTCCATCGTGATGATGCTTTGTTCGGCTAAAGGCACATCGAAGGTATTGTATGCCGACTTGGTGGGGCTTCTAAAAATGTATGAAATATTGAAATGAATGTAACTTTTGTTTATATCTTTCAGTTAGTTCCTAATAAAGGCATTATGGATTACAACAATTCCGTTTAGATCAGATTGGTTACAAATGATTTAATAAACAATTTTCACGCGAATTATCGAAGCAGATCAAATTAAAAAACAATACCAATTCTTTGGATAAGTGTTCTAGGTCAGTATTTGTCTTTGGTATAGGATTAGAACTTGGCTTTAGTCAATGTAATAGTAATTATAATTGTTAATGGATGAAGAATTATAGAGGATGACACCGTAAAATTAAAACTGATTCTGTGTATAAGGATTCTAACTTGACAAAAGTAGCGATTGGTCGAGAAACCAGATATTTTGCTGTTTTTAGTAGTTGACCTGATTGTGAATTTTGTCTTAATATTAACTGTAGACCTCTTTTTGTTCTTACTTTAATGCACGAATAGCGCGCAGTCGGAGTGCCGCGTTGGGGCTGTTGAGATCTTGCTGCAGTCGGGCCCAGTGTCCTTCCTGCCTGGTTGGCGTGGCTGCTCCGATGGGTGGAGCTGGTGTTGCTCCAGCTCTCTCCGCTCCCTCCTGGTTCTGGTCCTGATGGAATTCGGAACGGTGCTGGCTGATCGCTTTGGAGACGGCCAATGCCGGCTTGTGCATCAGCCGATCCCTGGCCACCTGGTCATCTAGCAGTAGGGAACGCAGCTTGTTAGTAATGATCGGGTCGTTTGTCCACATGGTAATCTGATTTTTTAAAATATTTTTTACAACTACGAATTTTGGGTGAGCTACGTATCCGGAATTAAAACTACTGGGGTGGGTGTTCAAATTCTAAAATGGGCATGCACAGCCAACCTGCCGGGGCCTGGGATAGAGATTTTGGAGCCGGTCCAGCTGGTTTGGACCTGGAGTCGCCCAGATTTGAATCCTGCAACGGTCGACGGATCGGTGACGCCGCTGTTTTCTTGGCGGCTGCGGTGGAACTGGCCACGACCGATCCGTACGTCTTTGTCTTCCATGTGGGATTGCGCAGCAGAAACTTGTCCATGGTCACGGGCTACGTGCTCCGCACTCTCCCGCTCCTTATTGCACTGATGTCGGTCTCAAAACTCTGCAAAAGACGAGCCAATACTTTTCTAATCCAAACCTTACAAAAAATGCAACACAATGTGACAGTGTGACCGGATTTCTTCAATGTAAGACGATCACATACTAAAAATCGGTTATCGATCTAAGCGACCTAAACGAAAATCGATTGGCTTGAATATGTTCTCCGATTTTAGATAGCTTTTATGGTTTTAGTTCGATAAATAATTTGGCGGTATTTTATTTAGTATTTGAATTAAGAGACATAGCAATCTTGTGGTAGAGCTGATGCACGTACCACCACAAATGTTTTTCTTACAAAAAGTTAATAAATTATGGTAAATATTAAAACCAAATCAGTTTTATAAATGTAGTCTTTATGTTTAAAAATTGTCTTTGAAATGACAATAGAACTGCACACAATAATTAATTACTCCGTTTGAACAGCGTAGACAATCACCCAGTTAAAGTAAAACACACATTTTGACTTTTATAACTCTCTTTTAATGCGTACTAATATCGATTACATGTCTTTATTTTGAACTTATTTACATATGAATTGTATGTACAGAAAAATAATAAGAAAACAATAATTCGAAGTTGCCTAAAGTAGCAATTCATTTGCATATGACATTATCTGCCCCCATCTTCCAATCTCCGCCAAACTCTTCGTGCGCTTTTCGTGGGCTCTAGGACATTCTCTCAGTCTTAAACGATTTAAGAAACTATGGCAAAATTTTAATTACTCATTACAAATTGCATAATCATTAAATCTCTCTGCTTGACTTAAGGTTAACTGCGGTTAATTAGAGTTAGTGCGTATTAAGTGGTGTACGCTAAATGGCTGCATTTCGCTGCATTTATCACAAAACTGAGCGAAATGCACTCCACAGTGATCCAGTGAACCGATGATCCTCCACTGACCAGACTTAATCGTAGGCTTTGACTAAATAAGTGTAGAATTAACGCTAGACGATGAATAAATTAGGGCCAGCCAAGGTGATCATTCTAAAAAGGAATAAAGGATTAGAAGTTATACACTCAAGAAAATAAGTGGTTACTTACCATGTGCGCTGATCAGACTACGTGCATCCCAGAGGGACATTTGCGACTGGGAGAGACGGTGCTGCGGAGGATACAGTTTGTACGGGAAGTACGAGTGGTGGAAGGTGGCGATGGGAATGGGTTGCGCCGGCTGCAGGAACTGCTGGTGCTGGTGCTGGTGCTGGGCCGAGATCTTCCGCGAGATCTTCGGCTCCTTCTTGGGCTTGCTGGCTGCTCCGGGGCACGGCTGCTTGGAGGATTTGATGAAGTTGGGAATCCGCGCCAGGAGGCCGCAGTAGTACGGATCATCCTGCTTCTTCCGCTGCTGCGACCCGCTGCTCTTCTGTCGCTTCTTGTCTGCATAGATGGGCATCAACGACCCGCCAGATTCGTAGTCAGGCTGCAAAGTGTATAAAGCAAACAAATATTTTAAGCCGAGTCTTTTCCCAAAAAGTGTTTAAACGTCTGCATTTTCACATCAAATAAGTAGAATGTAAAATTTGTTTAACGTTTTCTAAGTTGAAACCCACCTTGGGCACATATGGACCCTCGTTGAGGAAGGCGGCACTGAAGATGCTGCGACGTCCCTTGCTGGAGTTGCTCGAGTGCTGGGAGTTCTGGGAATCATCAGAGGCGGCGGGCGTGGGATAGATCAATCCCACCTGGCTTTCGATGGTGGAGTAGGGATCCTCGCTGCTGTTCGTCAGCGGCACTCGCATGCCCATCGCATCCAGTGACTTGGGAATCGTTTGAAGGCGACTCCTCAGCATGTCCATGGCCACCACGTTGACCACGAGTATCCAGACCGGCGAGTTGATTAGATTGTTGTTCGACTTGACCAGCGATACGGCGGACAGGCACTGCCGTTCCAGCCTGCCGCGTTCCGGATAGGTGCGCGCAAACTCGCGGTTTATGTTGGTCTGGAACTTCTTCATGTCGAAGAGTCGAGCGGAGGTGCCCGCGGTGAGGGACATCTGCGGCATTTGGATAATGTCGCCGCCGATCACCGTCTCCTCGTTTCCTTGCGATGTGCTGTTCACGTAGATGCTGCTCTTGCCATACCGCTTGATGAATATGTTGCCGGTGTCGTCCATTTTGATCTTGAATCCATCGCCGATGGACTTCTTGATCACCTTCGTCTCCGCATCGCGCATGGGGTTATCGAATCCATTCAGGCCAATACTGTGGATTTAGGGATATTAAATAAGTTGGTTCTTACATGCTTTTAAAGAAAATTTGACTGTGTAATGAAATATTTGTTGGTCTAATTGAAACCCACCGCACTCCATCGAATCCATTCTTGGATCCATTTATGGTTATCACAGAGGAGCGGGCGTAGGCCTTGGCCACGCGGCGATTCTTCTCGAAGACAATTATCTTGGCCCAGATCTCGTCGTCGATTTGCTCCCACTTGGACAGAACCTCGTTGATGTGATCCTGCGTGGAGTCAATAAGTACGGATAATGATGAGCTAGAGATCAAATGAGTTTTAATAGACAGGAAACGCACCCTGAAGAGCTTCTCGCGATCGTGCCAGACGTCTTCCTCCTGCTCTTCCTGCCCTATGGCATCCAAATTGTCCAGGGAGCGCGATATGATCTTGCGGCGAGAAATCATGTTGTCGGTTTTGCTCGCTTGATTCGTTTCCTCTGCAACGGTAGAACATTTTCCGAAATTATTATAAATAATTATGAGACAATTAACCTGCGCCACCAGCGGGTGCGAATGACTTTGATTGGATCTGGCTAGCAGTCGAAATTAAATCCCCGACGAATGGGACACGCACTGAAAAGATTATTAGGCAATCAGTCCAATCAATCTGCAAGCCAATGAACTCTGCGCTCGGATGGCAACAATGGGTGTTTTTGGGCTTGGACTTTTTGTTAGATGGCTCCTTGGGTCGATCCATCGAATCACCAATGTCACCGCCTCTAATTGAACGGCTGAGATGCCTTGACAATTGTTCGCTGTTAAACACTTTGTCGAACACAACTCGCATTTTTGCATTTATGTATATTGTTGTTGCTTTTTGTGTTCGGGTCAGGCCAACTGGCCTGGCATTTCAATTGGCCATTTGGGGTTTTCCTTCAAAGTCAGTGCGATTTGCTTATGCATCGCAGTGCCGTCAGCGTTTTGTGACAAAATCCAGTAGTGGTAGCCACTGTCAGGTGGATTGGCGGTCAGCCACGTGATTGGCATTAATTGCGGGCCAAATGCGATTTACCAATAAATGAGTGTCACATATTCCCGCGGCCAGTGGCAATGAAAGTGAGTCTGTCTTGTGGAACATAGCTTCCCATTCCCATTCCCTATCCAAAATGTGACATTTCTAAGCGTGGTCAAATTAAGGGCACTACATGCCCTGCATTTTCTATGACAACCTAACCCCTTTCGTGCCCTAATTTAAATGTATTTCAAATTACCCAGAACTGCAGTATGTGCGCTTTAATGGCCATCGAGCGAGTTTCCCATCGAGCATTCACAAACATGGATTCCAACCCATTGAAGCCGCCGACTTGGGCTTTCTATTTGGGTAAGCGTTGGCGTTGGTTCTTTAATTAACGAACAGAATGGTCATAAAACCTGATAAGTGTCACGCACTTCTCTGTCTCCAAAAACTTTGTGCTCGAAGATCAAAGATCCGTTTTGGCCAGAAGAAATTTCAAATTATAACTGGTTTTCGTTTTGGCAAACGCTAAGATTTATGGCGAATAATATTTTGTAAGACCATGTAGACACGCCCACGAGCCGCAGATTTTGACACTTTTTGGCACTGAGAAATCTATGAGAAATTTGGGGAAAAGTTCTAAGAAGGATTGAGTTACTTACATCGAAAGAGATTCAATCTAATTACTTACACACTCCGTAACCTTTTGATACCTCGAGAATTCCAATGAATTGACCAACATTTTGCTTAATTAGAACCCACTCCACTTTCATTCATGAATCAGAGGCCCTGCTGTTAATGATGGCCAAACATCGCAAAGGTATCATTGCCTAGCCACGACTTGACCTCTTCTCGACTGGAAGTCAAAACCCCAAGAGCAACATTCAGTTGCGTCTGTTTCATCTTCTATTTTGGAGTGATATGATTAAGTTCTTGGGGTTCCGACGTCAATGGGGTTCTGGTTTTTTCTGTTTTGTCTTCTCTCGTCAGAGCGTTTTGCATTGTATAATATATACGCATAACATTTCGTTCTTTTCTCCATCGCCGGCGATGTTCAGCTCGGTTTGCTTCGGAGTTTTTTGCTAATAAGTATATAAAATCTTTTTGTATGCCGAACGTGATGTTGATTTTTTGGCGATGATCGCATTCGACAACAAGAACAACACTCACCCGAAACATCTGTATCCGAGTATAAAGACAGGGGTATGAAATTTAATTATCTAGCTGGCCTTTGGTTATGAAAAGTTTAAACTGCATTAAATAATTAAAGCTTCTTACATGGCCAGCAGATGATTTATCTTGTTTGCTGATTTATTAATCCGCAGCTCGGTATGCTTGTTTGGTTTTTTGGTGCTAGTTGAATTGATAAACAAAGCGGTCTCTTAAAAGCCGAGCTGCCCTTTGGGAGCAGCAACGAGTCCTAAGCGGGCTTGTGTCTACAGTCTTTCGATGCGCGTCAAGTTCGTGCCTTGAGTCTTTCGATTCAGCACACTTTCCGCATACCACAACCCGCTTGCAATTAATTATGTAAGCACGTCAAGGTCGATGCGAGTGTATTTTTAGCAACGCGGCAACTGTTCTGTGCGTGAGTACGCAGTTTATCAGTTTATAGAACCATATCCATACATATATAGCCCCGTACCAGTTCCCCAAGGCCGTGGCGCAGAAGGAAGTCTTTCGTCGCGAGCTGCGGACTCCTTTGTCCGCTGGCTAAGCCGCTTAGCACTCGGTTAATTGGCAACTTTGGATACTATGAGTCAGTTGCAATTGCGCAATTGTGTGGCTTGTGCCATGCACTTCTAGGGGCCGTTGCCTTTCAAATGGGAGCGCGTGTGGCAGAGACTTGTCATCTAGAGACCCACACCCAAATGTAAGGCACCCAAAGGCAAACATAGTTGCAGCTCGCCTTTCAGCTGCTGCTGTTACGGTTTCTGCAAGTTCTTGACGCCCCAGCCAACCTTGAAAGTGAACCGAACCGAACTGAACCGAAACTGGAGTTCGCATACTTGTCCCATGCATTTACAAGTCCGGCTGGAACACGTTTTGGGGATTTTATGCGACCATTTATCATCGAAAGCAATATTTCTGCTCTGACTTTCGCAACTGGAAGGGAACTGCAATAAACGGTGTATTTCGGACTTAAATCAGCGGAAGTTATGGGCACTCAGCGACCAATCAAAAGTGAAACATTTCAATTTAGCATTTCTTTTAATTCGCCACCGCCCGAGATTGTCTTTTAATGGCATAATGATTTAAATGCAAAACAAACAAGAAACCGTACAAAATAGTATGAATTGTTTGCACAATGTCGCGGGCGGCTGTGCACTTGTTACTTTTTCGAAGCAACGCAACAAAAGTCAGTCAACAAACAACACCATTAACAACAAAAACAGCGCGGGCATCTGTGGCTTACATTATTATGAGTTGGCACTTTATGGAGACGAGCTCCATGTGAGCAAGGCGACAAAACAAAACAAGCACCACCAGCAGCAGCAGCAGCAGCAGCAGCAAGAAAATGAAAATTAAATCGCATATTGTTACTGAGGAAGATGGTGATGATGAAAACAAATGCTATATATATATAAGTATATATGTATGGAGGCGCACGCAACATGCCAGAAAATCCGAGTCAGGAACTCGTGGATGAAGAGTAGTCTGTCTTGGTCGCCCGAGACGCTGGGCACGTGTGAGTGTCATAATCATCAAGGGGTCTTCAGATATATGTAGCTTGTATTAGAAAAGTAGGGTATGCCTTGGTTGTTACGAAATGTGCTTATACTACTCTTATCCTATTCAAACTTATTTACTCTGACCGAATTTTAAGAATTTCGAGACTTAAAACGTATTTTTATTAACAACAACTTTTTTTTTGTAAAATCCGTTTCGTACACATACTTAAATATTAGCTTTATCTACCACTAACTAAATTAGGCACATTAATAAAATTATTCTTTCACGGATTGATAAATGTAGGTTTTCTGCTTTCATCCGATAGACTAATTATAAGCTGACTGTGAATGTGCCATTTTTCTCTGCAATCATTGTATCTCAACCCATCTGTCGAACTGAACCCATTTCTCTCAGAACTCATCTTTCAGATCGCGGATCTTGAAAAAGTTAAATGCTAATATCTAAATGCCACCTATCTTCGCATCTGAACCCGTTCGCTGGATTTATGGCTGGAAAGTTAGGGCATTGGGGCTGCGCCATTGTGTCGGCCTGCTCACTTGCTCCAATTCTGGCTCGGATTGGATTCGTATTCAGACTCAGATGTGGAGATGCGGAGATGCTCCGCTGGCGGGCCAGCAACTCCCCAGTCGGCTTTCATCTTTGTGGGGCTCTGCACAATGCGGCGTATGCGCAATGTCTGCTCTGTCACTCGATGTGCATGTCAAGCCGATGATTGCATCACCATTGCAGCAAATGCTGCCGCAGCAGCAGCAGCAGTAGCAGCAGCAAAAGTGGCAGTGGCAGCTGCTCGGGGCAGCGTTTTTGCGGTTGGAAAATCGGCACACGAAAATTATAAATTCCGATTTTCACTTGCCTCGGCGCCTTTCATAATATTTTCACTTATTTCTCTCCCATTGCAGTGCTGAGAATTTGCAATTCTCACCAAAGTATTTCGTGCCAGGAAGGCGTCCAAAAAGATATAATAAAAGAAAAGACAAAAAAAGGAGCGTAAAACTAAAGAAATCAAACTGTTGCACAGCACTTTCGTGTGGCTTTGACTTCCGCTTTTGTTGCTGTTGCCATTGAGTGATTATTATAGCCCGACATTGTTTTTAATGTTCAAATTACTTGCAAAAATTCGGCTTTTATTTGGCCAAGCACGTTTTGGGCCTTGGCATCCGTCTATTCTTAGGCCTCAACAAGTGGCGCACAGCATTCTTGCCTCCAAAGAAAATAGTGCCAGGTTCAAGATGACTTGCCTTGTCGTATTCGGCTAATTTAAATCTGCCTTGTTATGTTCTCTGGCACTCGATCGCTTTGATTAGTCATCGATTTGATTTGTTTATGCTAATACTTTTGGCAGTCAGTACTGCAATCGGTAAGTGGCAGTCGCTCATGATTCATGACAAGCATTCAGCACCGAATTACATCATGGAAATGAAAACTCTTGAAACCGATTTATGCCAATCAATAGAGTCGTCGGCGAGTACAATGCAGCTGAAATACAATTAAAGAGCAGGAAAAGACTCCACTCGTAAGCACTTCAACAAAGGCCGTTCGTATTTCTTGTATTTTTATTTCCCATACATATTTTTCACCCCGCTTAATTAGAGTTCATTAATTTCGGCTCCCAATTGAAATTGAGCCGTCGCCGCGGCACAATCAAATGCGTAATTAACAATTGCGTGGATAATTGGGTGTAAAATTCTAGCTAAAGTGGACATAATTCAGGGGCGTCCAAGCGACTTGAGTGCTTGGCCAAATGGCCCTCGAATGTGGGCCAGGCCAAAAGAATCGTCGGCTGTCCCAATTAGTCTTTCGTTTGGCATGCAAATAAGTCTTTCTGTTTACATAGATCTCCAGATGCGGGAATAGCGAATCCATAACAAAAGCCGAGGAAAAGTAAACGGCGAATAGGCCAAAGACCCCCGGAAGAGTTGGAAGATGGAAGAGATGCTATACTATATAGTTGGCTGAATCACTTGACGAGATCGCCAAGATCTCGGCAGCCTTCCTTATTTTCGGGAATTTTGTATGCATTGAACGTTTCGGCCGAAGTGGAGATTACATCGCTCATAAATTCTGGCCAAGGCAAGCGGCCGAAACCGCACTGGGCTGACATTTTTCGGTTAATAAAAATATGAAATTATATCAGCGTTAATGCTAATCTTCGTGTAAATTAAGCACACGCATTTCGAATGCGAACGGGTTTTCCCAGGGCCAGTGAAGGTTGTTGAACAGTTTTCCAGTGCAGTGCCGACTTCGGTTTTGACTTGGTTTCCATTCCATGTCCGAGCCATAGAACCTTTTGTGCAGCCCAAACAAAAGACTCAGGCAACGAACTTGATTTTGTAATTTACATGCTAACACACATTTGGCCCAGTATGTACTATATAGCACGGTTTTAGCTTTGCTAGCTTATAGCTTTTATTTCACACTCATGGACAGCGTGTTTCAGTGGCCTTTGGCGTTTAGCACATCCACCATAAAACCATGTTTATTTATAAGACACCGCAGAATGCTAATTAAAAACTGTGCCTCGGCGCTTGTCGCTCTGAACATCTTGGCTTGGACAATTTTGCAGCCAGATGATTGTACAACACAATTTAAGTGCCAATCAAACGATCTTCTCTGCCTCGCGATCGATCGTGCATTCATTTCAATTAGCAACGAACGACAAAATCAATTCCTTCAAATGTCAAGGTCGCAAAGGGGGATGGGATCACTTACCCTGCTTCCAAGTGCAATACGACGATTGGTTATCCGTAAGTTTACTGATCGGCGCTGGATTTACTCCCGAGTGCGAATCAGAATGGTACTTGCAACGCCTACGATCGATCAACCAGCTAGGTTTCTCCTCAGTTAGGTTTTTTGTTACTGTTTTTTGTTCTTTTGATATTATATACTTTTCAGGATTTACATTTGTCTTTCAATCTCTATGGGCACAGCACTCTCAGAACTCTGCGTTCGCGACGATTTATACGATTTTACGATCTCGATGCGATAACGACTTCTACTGAGCCTCTGCTGTGGGTTAGTAGCTGCTCGCTGTTAAAGAGTTAGGTAGTTAGGCGGTTTGGAAGCGCGCGCAAGAACCGCTCGCCTCAAGCTGCGTGTTTCGACTGCTCGGCTAACGGTGAGCCCCACAGCAAGACAGCCCCAACTTGTTGGCCAAAACTGGCCCGAAGTTTCCCCAGCCGAAGGCCCAAACGAAGCTCGCTCGCTGAGCAAACGCCACTGCAGTCACGATCGCGAAGAGGGCACTCTGAGATCGCGCTTTTCTCAACGCTCGCAGACGCCTGTCGACTGCCAAACAAGAAGGTTTACAGAGATTCTTAGAAAGATTCTTTATGTAGCTTCTCAAAAAAAAAAGAAGCGATGATTCTGAGTCTGTTAAAGCTTCTTCGCAAAACAAGATCTGAATTTTATAACTCTTGTTCAATTTAAATAACTCGTTTTTTAAAAGCCTCATTGTACTTAACAGTTCATATATCAGAGTTGAATATATTCAAATTGGGAATGTCTCCAAAATTAAATGCCATGTTGCCTAATATAAAGGTGAAAGTTAATTATTCGATTTTATAACTTGTGACTATATAAGCATATACACACAAATTTAATTTGTACGGTTCTGTTAGAATCTATAATGCATTCTGATATTTTACACACTTATGTATCTTTTTTAATACAAATAATAAATACATATGAATCTAAAATAATACAATTTGTAATTTTAAATTTACATTTTGAAATTAACATACTCTTGGAGTAAAGAACTCGTTCTCCTCCTTCAGTGCTTTAAAATTAACATTTCGGTATTTCTTTATTATTTTCGCATGTTGAGCGTGTGAATTACTTTTGATTTGTTTGGTTCGCTCCCGTCACGGATGTGTCTGCCTCAATTCCCTGGGTAATTCCCCCCCATCAGCGAGCTTCTCTATTTGGCTCTGGTTTTTTTTTTTTGACTAACCCGACCGGCGACATAATTCAGACCGAGATTCGTCCGTTTATGGCAATTGGCTTATTTGGTTGGGCAGCATTAAATGCAATTTATGTGCTTAGAGTTGTGAATCATGGAGGAGGGTGTGGCGGTCACTTAGCATAGAATGGTTCATAGCATGGTTCCATCCCAGAGCAGCGCTGGATTTCCCTTTCACAAGTCAATTACCGGGGTCTGCCAAATTGACGTTGAGCTGAGCTCACACAGATGGAATGCCCAGAGATCGGAGTGCTTTAAATAGAACTCCTCGAGTGTCCGGCTGTCATAATCACAATGCTCTTGGCTATTCAATCACCGGCTGAATACGTATCGAAAGGCTGCGTTGTGCGGCAATAATTGCCCAAGAATTTCATATACTCAATGTACAAGGTACGATGTATTCGCAGCTCTGCTGACCATGTTGTAATCCAAATATAATTTTTAGCCACTGCCTTGTTACTGTTTTCTTGTTTTGTTTTTCGCTATATCAATTAAAAGCCAACGCCAACGGCAAATGGCAACAGCTACGGCAACAGGTACAGTAAACAATGGCAGTTGTGGGCCGGGTGAAGGGGAGGGCTCTGTTTGGAGCATGCCAAGCAGGTCGTTGTTTTAATAATCATTACAAATTGCTTTTGGCGTCGCGGACCAACGAACGACCTTGCTACATTAAAAACGGAAAATAAAATGAAACCAAAAAGCAAAAAAAAAAAAGAAACAGAAACGTTGGTTGGGAGAAAATGGCTAGGCAAATACATAGGGTTTTTTATTTTTGGCAACAAATTGAGAAATTTGCAGGCACTCCATATTTGCTAATTGAAATCAAGGTTGGTAAGCAGAGATACGGTTTTAAATTCTGATATTAAACACTGTTTTATGCACAAATTTGTGGCTGCTCATCGCGCTAAAATAACAATAATACTAACAATAATAGTAATGAATTGTTTGGACGCCTTTGTTTTAGCCATGTTGTACAAACAATTTCCGCATCGTGTTGTTTGTTTTGGCTTCTTGGTGCGATTTAAATCGCCAGCGTTAATTCGTGCTGACACACAAAGAAAAAGAGCTGGCTAAAAATAATGGCAAATTCTTGGTCTCGCACCTCAAGTGACTTGCTGGATTGTGTGGGCTGATGGCGCTCAACGTGGCGTATGATTGATAAGCGAGTGGTTCTAGCCCACGGCTGGATTAAGCATACGCCATGGGGTCCGCCCTTTGCCCGATCGCAGGCAATCGATCAAGGAAAATCCTTCACAGAACGGAACTATGATTCAGCCGAGAAACAGCTGTGACGTAACTCGAATTATAGCTAATTCATTGACTTGATACGAAAACCAGGTGTCAACGACTCGAAGAAACCAAAAGTTAAGGTCGCTGCTGCAACCTTCAGACTGTAATTTCACAAGATTGTGACTCTTTTTGGCATGCAGGAGACGCAGTGCAGTTTAAGAGCTTTTAAACGCCCGGCGAACACCGATCGAATTCAATACCCAAAAATAAGAAAAACCGACACAGATCCAAAAACCGAAACACGAAGCCAACATCAAAATCAAAATCAAAACAGTGGGAAAAGGTTTCGCTCTGGGTGTGTTAATTGAACCGGCGGCAATTTCCGCATACGCAGCCTTGAAGCCTGGGAAACTGCTCGGCAAACCCATTTGGCCACCTCATGTAAGTAAATTTGTGGCCATAATTTGGCACTCAATCTGTTTGAGGCGTTAACAATTATGTTAAGAACTTGTTGGCGATGGATGACGAGGTCCAAATCTGAAAGTCTCTTAAAATAGCTGCCCTGAGTGTGGCCAATTTTATGCTAATTGCCTAGCGGTAATTGGTTTTGGGAATGGTTTTTGGGAACTTCTATAACTGACTCTTGTGTTACTTAAAATTCCATTATTGTACAAATAAATAATGGGGTTCCAATCTTAACTATAAATATTTAGAAACAGTGTTGTTCAAAATCGTTAAACATACATAATTATAGAATACACAATACCTAATGAAAAGTAATGGACTTTAAAATTAAATATATAATAAATATTGTACTAATAAATAATGGTGTACCAATCTTAACTATAAATATATAGAAACAGTGTTGTTAAGCACTGACATAAGACATACCTAATTATAAAATACACTATACCTAATGAAAAGTAATGGACTTTAAAATTAAATATATAATTAAATTGGCAAATCGATAGAAATTTATAAGACTAATACAAAAATGAAAAAATATCAAAACATTTTCAATAGTGTGGGCGTAGCAGGTTTGGGCGGTTTGTGGGCGTTAGAGTGGGCGTGGCAAAAAGGTTTTTTGGTAAATCGATAGAAATTTATAAGACTAATACAAAAATGAAAAAATTTCAAAAAATTTTTTAATAGTGTGGGCGTGGCAGTTTTGGGCGGTTTGTGGGCGTTAGAGTGGGCGTGGCAACATGAATCGACAAACTTGCGCTGCGTCTATGTCTCAGAAGTTAGTATGCTTAATCTCAACTTTCTACCTTTTGTAGTTCCTGAGATCTCGACGTTCATACGGACGGACAGACGGACAGACGGACAGACGGACGGACAGACGGACAGACGGACAGACGGACAGACGGACGGACAGACGGACATGGCCAGATCGACTCAGCTATTGATCCTGATCATGAATATATATACTTTATATGGTCGGAAACGCTTCCTTCTGTTAATTTTAACATTAGTATATTTAACGAGTAAATAATAAATTAGTTATTGTTATTGGTGAAAAAGATCCAAATAAATTCTGAAAAACTGTCGTTGTTTCGAGAAACAGGTAAAGTTCAAAGAGGTTGGTTAAATGCTGTTTTGGTATTTCATTTTTGATTTTTAGGCGGCCTTGCCCGCGGCAACCTGAGTTTCTTCCACGCCGGTGACTCAGATGAAGACTTTTCACACGTCAAGAAACGAAATGCTGAAATACGATGGCTATCGCAGGGCCACAAATCGGGGGAGAGATGCGTATTCTGCTAGCTGCCTTGTTCGATGCTATCGGAAACATGCGCCATTCATTTCACACGCTGCAACGTGCCGAGGTGCAGGTACAAACTGCATCTGTACAGTGTACAGTGTACACCATGACTGTATCGCCAGGAGGATCGGCAACACGCTGACTTGCAACACGGCCAACAAGGTGTAATTAACTGCCAGCACCAGCTGAAGCCGAGAGGCGCCATTAGAAAGAAGCCAGCGATTGGCAAGTGGCAAGTGGCACAATTCCCTAATCGCACGCGGCAACTTGCACTTTTCTTGGCCAGGCATTAGAACTAGAATCCGTTTGCGAAGCAGAACCATCAGAAGAGCACTCCAGTTCTTAGAGCACGAGCACGACAACTGCGAAGAGTAATTGCGCACATAATTCATGGCTCAAGGCCATGTCGCAGCAAATGAATTTCGTTTTCAGCACCTCGCTCGCAGGATGGGTGCCTCCATTCTCGCCGAGATGGGGCTTCTTTGTCCCGAAGATGGATGGACTGGGTTGGCGGCTGCTGTTCTGTGATAGCCGCGTTATGGCAGCTTATTTATCAAGTTGCTAGGCGAAATTAGCACAAGCACAAGCAACTGAAACTGAAACTGAAAGCTGAGGGACCGAAAGACCGAAAGACAACCAGTTTGGTGGCGATTGCCGTCTGCAATAGGCGATGTAAGTTTAATTATAATAAATGTCAGCTTTAAATATGCAATTAAGGCAAGTGTAGAATGCTGCCAGCAAGGCAGAGAGCCAGAGACACTTGTAAATTAAATTAATTTAAATCTCTCAGGCAATAAAATAAATCGTTGTTTTATCTGCGTTAAGTTGCTGAAAATGTGTTAAGCGAGGATCATTCAAGTATAAGGCAGTTGGGTGTAAATAAATCAAAATGTAGTGAAGATAATACAATGTTTGCATAACAAAGGAAATATTTGTTTTCATTATTACTAATAGTATTAGTAATTATGGCCATGATGTAACAACTAAATCAGAATTATCTATAAAAGTGATAGGAATGATCAATATTCTTTTAAAGCTTAAATTTTAAGATCATGCAATAATTATTTTTTAACTTTGTTGACCTAATAATTAGTTAGTTATTTAGAGCTAGAGAGGCATATGATAAAGTGTCAAAAAGACGTTCCGTAAATGCATTACTTAGATCCATTTCTTACTTAGCTAAATAAATCATCCGCCTATAAATAAGTCCAACTTAATGGAATGACCAAATGCCAGTGGCAGAGTCCCGGCGATAACGCGCCACAATCACTCACCCAACTATTTATAGAGCGGCCTTTCCAATGAGAAATGGAAAGGCTGGGAATTCCCCGATCATAATTCTCAGGGTCCAAAGGGATCGGGATAAGGCTAACGCAAGAGGTTTTGGCCCTGTGGTCGTGTGGCTGCATATTTATCGCCTGCTACTTGTAATTGGCACAAATTGTATGACGTTTTTATGCTATTTGCCTGCTGGGGCATGAATAATTGATTTACACGGTGTTTGTGTATTTGGCCTGGCCTTCTCGTAAATCTATTCGCCAGTAGCCACTGCCACTGCCTTAGCCATCGCCATCGCCATCCTTATCGTTTTCGCTTTCTGGCCTCCAAGTGGGCCCATTAATCAGAGGCCCCCACATACGGGGCATATATCATGGGGCGGCGCCCACGCTTGGGGATCCCATGGGGATGCACTCTAATGATTTTACGGCAATGTTCGCCATAAATCATCGCAGTCGAACTGGAAGATCTCACTCCCGCGACTTCGATGGCAATCGCGAATCGCGACACGCGTTGAAACTGCAATTAGCACAATCTCGCGGCTTAATCTTAGAACATTAATTAGTTTATTAAAAGCGGCTCGAAGTTGAGTCGCTCTCGACGTCTATTGCATATGGACGACAACTTAATTGCGGTAATTATGCATTAGCTGACATCGGAATCATACGGTTATAGCTGCCCAAGAGATGACCTTGTCGAGATCTTATCGAGGGGCGACTTCAGCGGGTGACGTTAATGCAGACTTGGGTGTTACAAATGTATCTAGCTGTAAGTCGCTTCGATAAATAAAATTCCACGCCGTTTACACTCGATTGCTCGCTATGCTAAAATATATCTAGATATTATTATAGAGGTGAGTAACATTTTACATAGTAGTCAAAGTAAAATTCAAAATTGGATGCTTAATTACAAGCCATTCGAATTGTGTATCGCCAAAGAAGTGAATGCGGTCCATAGCGTTTTTACTACTCATAATATTCCTTTTGGGAAGCAATCCGCTCAGGATGCGTATCGGTGGCTGTCAGGACTGGCTGCTCTTTAGGATCGTTCTCTTTCTGCAGGAGGGCATATATGTACAGATAAATATTTTATAAACAAGAACTATTGTTAAGGTGTCCAGAGACAAGAATGCGTATAATATCCCCATGAATATATAACAAGTCACATTTACTTTCCCGACTATCTTTCAAAGTAGCGTCACGCGATCAACGAGCGTATTCTTGGCCCAATCTGCATACTGGTAGCTAAGTCTGATCTAAAAGGCATACTAAGCCCGACTAACTACACATACATGAGGTGTAAGTCGGACTAAGCTGCCATATGAGTATGCAAATGCCGCTGCTGTCCTTGAATAATCATCGCTGAGACATCTGATACAATACAAACCGTCTTGTGATCGGAGACAAACTGTTGTATTTTATGATATCCAGCAGCCGAAAATCATTTGGCTGGGTTCTTTTGTAACCTGTTTTCAGAATTAATTCACATTTCGGCTTGCGTCAAGAGCAGAATCGGCTGTATCTAACATCGGGTGGTGATATCAATCTTTATAGTTCACACAAAGTTAGTGGCCCGCCCGCAGAAAGAAACCGAAAGGCTAAGCCAACTCTTGTTTTCTATGGATCCCAGTTCCAGCCTCGACATCATCATCTTGGGATCGGTTCGGTTAAAATTAATTCTTTTAATGTCTTTCAGCTGCCCGAGTAGTTGGCAACTGAAAATAAAAGTGATTCGTTTCCAGCGCTAATCGGCATGTGTAGTTTCATGTTTGTTTTTACTACTCGATGGCACTACCATATCATTGGCTTAAACTCGTTTTGCGCCTCTGACGAATGCGCAACTGTTGCCGCCTTAATTGTTATTAATCTGTTACTCTTTAATGGCATAATTAAATAAAAATAAAACGCCAATATGTAAAGCAGGCCCACGCCTCCTAGATTTACGGCCCGTTTGAGTTGAGGCGCAGACATGCTCATGACCACTGTCCATCAAAAACGCAATCTACATACAATGATCGATCTGCAGATCGAAAACATGAGGTGGGCGTGGGCGCTGGGAACCTAGTTTGCTGAAACCAAATATATATTTTGGAAATCGAAGCTATAGGAGGTAGAATAGTCGAATACCCTTTATAAAACCAGTGTACCTCTTCAAGCAAAAGGTATTTGAATTTCTATACAGGCAAGCAAAAAACACTTTGATATAACAATTAATATCGTGAATATATAGGAGATTGTTAGACATCATAGTACACTATTTTTGGCGATACTCTTTCGAACGTTAACTAATGCTTTGTTACCAATTTATTGTAATTTATGATTTCCCAAATGCTAACCAATAAATTAACTATAACGCCGCGAAAACATATTGGATGCAAAGCAATTAGTTCGATTTCCTATTTGGCTAATTTGCAGAAAATTAAAACGGGTGTGCTATGGCATTCTGGCATTTGATTCCGTTTATTTGTTTGCGGGACTTGCGCCAAATCGAGCAGCAACCACAAATGGTAAAATGGCAAAATGGCAGCAAACACAAAACGGAAGATTAATGAAACTCGAGTACACAGAAATCGACGAATCTGCAGATATATGGCAAATCCAATGTTAATGGCGCTCTAACCCGCCCAAGCCGATGTCAAAAATGGCTCGATTCTCCTGCAGTTGGTGGTTTTTGTTTTTGCCGAACTTTTACTTCCGCCAGCGAGGAATATTCATCTTTTGTGTTCCTCTGAATGGTTTAATTGATTTTCTGCACAACGCACTCGAGGCGACATTAATTGCTCGTCGTAGGCCCGAACAAGTAGCTTTTGATGTCTGTGGAAATATGTAGCGTATTTGTGGCCGTAAATTGCTGGCGAGTGAAACAAGAGATTAAAATAACGCATAATTGAACAAAAGAGCCAACAAAGAACGTGCGACTCCAAATGGATTTGGCGCCCAGGGCGAAGTTAGAACGCCATGTTAATTGAATTAACCGAATGGATTATGCTGCATTTAGCAAAATTAATTTCCATAAATGCTCAATCGATCATTATTATCGCTAAGCGATTCTCGGCGAGTGAATTTCACTTTTTGGTTTCACTTTTATTATTATTATCTGCGCAAACGTGTTTTTGGTCCTATGACATAATACATCGTCTAGTGAGTGAGTGAGTTACCCTAACCCAACCCCCATATATCCGGTTCAGTTCTAGCTTTTGAAAACCGTTCAGCGAAAAACAAAACTGGCACTTATAATTATTAAGTTTTATGCCAGCTGCCGGAGTGCTTAGTGTTTTATTTATTCTACCTCACCCCCTGGTAAAACTAGTTTTTCGTGAATTATGAAATGTCCGTAAAACAGGCGACGAAATTTCCACAGCTTAGTAGGTGCTAGATGCACGGGTATCTGGGTATCTGGCTTTCTGGGAGCGGCTTTATCAATCTCAAAAGCTGTCGCCGTTGTTTAATATCCTATTTTATTAGCTGGCTGCGAGTTCAAAAGTTAGAGCTCTGACACAAGCCACTCTGGTTGCAGAGTTCAACAAACGATGAGCCGCCAGAAATCATGTTACCAAACTTATTCGTTCAAGTCTTAGCCATCTGCTTGATCTGGTCGAGTGTTTGCTGTTCTCTATTTGAGTATTTGTAAATATATGTTTATGCCACTAAATGCCCAAATATATTCACTTATTTTTTGGCAACTTGTAAACTGGTTCGATTCAATTTCAGAATTTGCATAAGGTATTTAACATTTACCGTTATGCATTCATAATGAAATAAATCGAGAGAAATTGAACAAATCCACAGGCACAAACTCTTGACTGAAAACGAAAACGAGTTAAACCAGAACAAGCCAATTAATATCGATATATAAATACATATGTAGATCTCTAGCCGAAAAAAGTTGCCTCAAGCCTGCTCGCCACTTGGCAACCGCAAGTGCAATAAAACCCGATCGAATATTTTTGTATGCGAGTGTATTCACATTTATAAACCCCTATGAGATGTGGCTTTCTGTTCTTTTTTACAGGAATTTCCACTGAATGGCAATGCCAAGTAATGACCTTGCGGTGGCATTGCTACTGCACAGAGAAAAATATCATAGTTGTTGCTGGTGAATACAAATACAAACATTTAAAGTGCAACGGGTTTTGTACTGGAATTTTTTCCATAAAACATTTCTATATATAAAGTTGGTCCACATTGTTGGAAAGTACAAATGTTATGAACTTAGTTGATTCTATTCTCTAATTTGAGATACAGATCACTTGGTGGAACTTGAGAACTTGTATTCGCGATGCACTAAAGGATCCTTTATTAATTCTTTCTGGTACTGGTGGTTCAACTACACAGTACAAAAAAGTGTCAAGAACATTTCTGTCAGTGTGATGATGCTACTTCCGTGACGTCACTCTGAATGGTAACAATATATCATAATCAGAAGAGAGTGGGTTTTTCGGCCACGTATTACCTGTTCTTCAGCATGCGGGCCTCTCATCTCGCGGGTGATGATGATTCACTCCGGTAGTTTATCGCACCCAATCATATTTGTTCCGTGCAATAATGATGGGGCTTCTCCAAGGACTTCCCACTCGCTGGAACGCCCAAACGCTTCTTGGACTTGCGCCGGTCGTTTAAGTTGTTTATGGGCCTGGTCAGAAGCGCAGTCTGGAAAGGCTGGACCACGGCTCGTTTGCATTGTTGATGGCATGGATGCCCGCGAGTTGGCGTTTTCTTGGCCGCCTTGTTAACATGATGGGCAGCAGGCAGCAGGCAGCAGTCGCAAGCAGAAAGTGAAACTGAAATCGAAAACTATTCGCGAATGCGAAAATAGAGCAATAAGTTGGTAAGGCATTGGGTCCATGTCTAGTCCATGTCCTGGCCATTCGGCTGCGCCTCCTCCTCTGGCCGAGATGCGTCGGCCACGATAGCCGGACAAAGTTATTAAGGACTGACTGGCGAGCGTGAGTCTGCCAACTCGGGGACAACGTGGCGCATTATTTTATTTCGGATTTAATGATGGCCAGAACAGAACAGGACAGAACAGAGGAGAACCTCTGTCGCCGTCTGATTGGAACGACGACGTGCAACAAATTTGAGCCTGTCTAGTGGTCTATTGTCGTGTTTCTCGCTGGATTTCTTGGGGGTGTTGCTGTTGTCTTTGTCGCCGATGTTGCTGCTGTCAGTTGCGTGTTGTTGCTGCTGCTGCGGCTGTGGCTGCTTGATGACGTCGTAGACGGAGGCGTTGCCGCCCAATCACCAAAAGTGATCGCGATTGTGCCGCAAGTCAAAGGCCCAAAAAGAAAACGACCAGCGATACATATGCTCGAGCAACTAACAAGGTTGCAAACTAAGTTGAAGGTCAGCACGTACTATGTGTGTGTTTGTGTGTGGAGCTCCGTCCATATGGGTCTGTCCACTATATGGCGCATATATACTCACATACTCACATCTGGGCGAGTGTGACTGATCGGCGGGGCTTAGCGTATCGATATCGGTCGAAGTTGCAGTCGCAGTCGCAGTCACAGTCTCTTTACATGTAATAAGTAACAAATGCCGAACGACATTCGACAGTTTTATGCCAAGACATTTGGGTGGGCGGGGGTGCTAGCTGGTACCGCCTTATCTTGGTAATTGAAGCAGTTGCTTTGTCCATAAATTCCTGCCCAACTACGTGGGCTGTCCACTGGATGCGGTCGCTTTGGACTTGGCTTACGCAGAACTATGCGGCGAGTAATTAAAAGGCGGTCGAAGGAATTCTAATGTGTGTATGACACTGGGTTTCCGAAATAGGAAGAGGCATTTCATTCAAAGTCTTTCCTTTTCACTACACAAGTTTTGATTTTATCAATATACTATACCTTACTATTGTGTAAGGAACAGGAATTTTCTTATTAATTAATGAATTTCTGATTTCTATAACATAAATTTTATTTTATAAAGAATTACAGCTGACATTCATTCATTAAAAAGGCAATTATTAATGTACATTTATATGTATGACCTTTTTATCAGGAGGCATTTATTTATTTCTTTAAATTAATTATAAAGCCGTTGATAATAGCTTAATAAGTCTAGATGTATAGACTGTATTTTAGCTCCTTGTATACATAGCTTCTGTGCCACATGGACCCAATGAAGAGTGGGTAACCCAACTTTGGCCCAACCCGCTGGCCGGAAGAGGCCAACAAATCAAGCCAGGAACATTGACAACGACAGCCACTAATGACCAAGTCAAAGTCAGAGTTAGAACCATACTCAAGCTCAAAGTCAAAGTCAGAGCCTGTCTAACATCAAACAAATGCAGTTGTTCCTTCTGCCGGTCCAGCCGCATGGAAATGGAAATGGAAATGGCAATGGAAATGGAAACGGACAATGACGGGGGAAAATGCAGATGGCTACTGCTGATGTGAAATTTACTTGCACTTAAGTGAAAACATTGATTGCCCTGGCATTGGCTTAATTAACCAACTGAAACTGAAGCCGCCCAGCCGTCCGGCCGCCATGGACAATGAAATGGAAAACTATCAGTGCTATCAGCGCCTTCTGCTCCTAATCCTCCTGCGGTGGCTCCCCCATGGAACACTTTCAGCGATGAAACTCGTTACCCGGGCGAATCCGAACATCCGCCTATCGTCACGCATGGATCGCAAATTTATTTGTCAATCAGGCAAAAGTATGAAGCCAGCCCGAGCATAAAATACACATAATTGCATTTGGCCTCCGCCTCCGCCTGCGCCTGCGCCCATCTCCTCTGCTCAGCTCCCAGGGATCACTGCCTCCGATAAGCCTGGTTCTTAACTCCCAGTCAAGCCCCGACTCCATCTCCATATCCAACTCCAACTCCAACTCCAACTCAACTTCAACCTTGCCTGTGAGTTTGAAATGCTCTCGTAATAAATTGAATTCACCTTTTGTGTCCGTTTGTGTTTGCTTTAAAATAACAACGGCAGAAACACGGCCCTTTTCTTGATCCCTACACAAAAAGAAAAGAAAATTATTTTTGATAATGTGCATCACTAATAATGCTCAATCAGGAAAATATACGAAAAAGTATCAGATAGTTGATATCTAAACTGATAAATGAGGGAATTTCTCAGAATATGAGGCGTACTTCTTTAAAGGGTTTTACTTTTAATCTTCAAATATACCTTTCTATTAAGTATGCTAACAATATTACAATTTATTTGTCATAACACTATGTTCCACCTTTTTTTTCCTGTATATCCCTAGCTCCAATCCAGACCAATCCCGATCCCATTTCCATTTCCATTTCCATGACCATCTACATCTACTGGCACTTCTAAGACCCACACACGCATGTACCACTGGCCAGCAATTGGCATAAATATCACTTTGCTCCCTTGAGCGTGTGGCATCTGGAGGCAGGAGTCAGGAGGTAGAAGGTAGGAGTTCGTAGGAGCTGGCTGGGTGGGGAGACGTCCACGGCCAGGTTCAGAACCCTTGGCCCAGCCCAAAGTAGCTGCGGATGGAGTGGAATGGAGCCGAGGAAACGGCAGCAGCGGCAGCTTGATAAATTTTATACAAGTTATTCTAACATTTTTACTATTCGCCGGCCGACACCCGAGCAGGGCCCTTGGCCACTCCGTGATTGAGTTAACTTCATTTGCTTGACTTGGCCAAGACAAGACGCGTGCTGCCTGCTTGCCACTCCAACTGCTCCCCTCGCCCGCCCCTCTGGAATTTATTTTACGGCTCCTTGGCCAAACATGTCAGTTATGCCCGCGAAAGTACATATCATCAGAGGCACTGGACATGCGTGTAGGTTTCCAGCTTAGATGCAGCCTCCAAGGCGACGCGGATCAGAACTGCTGACTTCGGATATATTCCGCGGAAAGAAATCTAAAGATCTAAAATTATTTATTTACTTAACTTGTATTTCTTGTGTGACTAATCGTACTTTTATCTGCTGCAAAATAACAGAAAAGGATGTTTGTAATAAGGTTGACCTGTATTATATTACATGAAAAATCAATTTTAAATTCCTATATCTATTTTATATATTGGCATCACTAGCTAGAATGCAGTTGGGGAAAATCAGAAGGGAGTTATGGGGGCAAAGGGAATTGAAGGTGGACTAGAATGAAATGGAAGTGGAAGTGGTGGAGTAGGGGCAGAATTCCGGGCCAAAGACACAACAAAAGCGGCGCGCTAACAAATTTATGGCAAATTTTTATAGTAAAATCTCGGAAGTGTCGAAATTGTACGAGAACGAGAAGCAAACTCGCAGCCGAGTTGTGTTCCCGCCCAATTGGACCCCACCATTTTCCATTCCCCTCTCCACCACCACCACCACCACCATCCGTTCGTGGCTTTTACTTCTGTGGGGTCAAAGCCTGGACCTGCCCATGTCCATGCCCATGCCCATGCCAAGGCAATCGTGCCGCCCTGCGCTTCGTGGCATCGACATGGGGCATGTGGTCGGTAGTGGGGCCTCCTTGTACTTGATAATGTGGTAATTTAGGGCCCTACTGCACGCCTCCCATTTCAGTGAGTCGGCAAAAAGCGAGTGGTGTGGCGGGGGCAATAGAATATTGCTGTTTAGCTGCGTTTGCTTTAGATGTTTTTCGGTGAAATAAAATGTGCATTTATATCCGATTCTTTGAGAGTTAGATTAGATGCGAAAAAGAGCTAGAAGGAAGGGTTCCGACTTATAAAGGTATAATCTTAGATAAATCGATTGATCAAGCGCCAGTTTATTTAATAGGAAACACTTTATGCAGTTATGCAATGTATTTGTTAATTGATTAGGTTAATTATGATTTTAATATTTGAGATCAACAAATCGCAACTCATATAACTGCTGTTTCGTTAGGGTTTTCATATTCATTTAGAACACTTCTCGCACATTTTCAGATCGTTTAGCATTATGTGCACAACGGGCTCATAATTTAGCACCTTGGTTCACACATCTGGCCAACTGCATGGGGTCCAAGCTTCTGGTTCTGACTCGGAATTCGATTCCGGGGACGGAGCTCGTGCCGATGCTGTCAAAGCTTGTCGAATGACTCGGCGGGTCCTCCTCCACAGATTCGCTTTATTGTTTGCATATTCGCACATATCGGGCGAACAATTGACGTCTGTGACAGCGGTGACCCAGTTCCCCAAGTGAACACTCTGGGCGGCTTAAGTACTTTGGCCAAGTTTCTCCGCCAAGGATTTGGAGCAGTCTCCTCCGCCACGAGGGAGTGGCGCTGGTGATATTGAACTTTGCTTGGTCAAGTCGCTGTCGCAGTTGCAGTTGCAGATGGAGATGGCGATGGAGATGCAGATGCTAATTGCATTGCAGCCGCTGACGGTTATCGTCATGTCTCTCTGGCATGTGGACCGCGAAGTGGGCGGAATGTAGGCGTGGGCATGGGCGTGGGTGGAAGCGGTCGGTCGGCTGTCACAATTTTGATTTTGAGCGGGACTGACAGGTGGAACGGCGACTAGGCAGCGGCATTAATTACGCTGCATTTGCTGACCGAGCATTCTAATTCGCATTCACATTTGCCAGCACAATGCGGATATCTGTTTCTTTCTGTTGCCATCAAAAAAGACGAAAACACACACAAAAATTTTAAAAAGAATAAATTCGTATTAAACTTTCTCATTAACACGTTAATAATTATTACTTAACGGTGTTCAGTTACCGGCAAAAAAATCTACTTTAAATGAAGTCACACAGAAATGCTAAATTTGTGAGTTTTATTTATCGGTTTATTTATCGGATTTTTATGATTTTATGTATACTTGTAGGTACTTAATCCCATTAATACCTCTTAGAAATATAAAATTGTAATATAACCCTACTATAAAATTAACTAGGGAGTCGATGACAAATATAATAATACTAGACTTATTAGTTCCCCTCCGATTTGTGGTATTCTTGGGCCATAAAATTGGCTGAGTGCAACTGTAGAAGCCCCAGGTGAAGCGGCAGTTGCATTCCCTTATCTTGTGTAATATTTTCATGTACGTGCCAGAGATTCACCTGAGACTGAGGCAGGTTACACGTGTTCCCCCGCCCCAGGAATCCCCCCTGGAACGTGTACTGCGGGCACACGTTGTTGTGTCCTTAGATTGCACTTAACATCGATGTAGACACTTCCTGGCTGGAGGCGGGCCGAGATAGACTGCGGGTCCAGGAGGCAGGTGGCCGAGGAGTAATGCAGATTCGCGGGAAACGCCGATCGCAACTTGAGTAGCCAAGGGTTTAATTGATTTATTTAAATGCCAGCCATCGGACACATATTTATGATGGGAACTGCGGTTCAGGAGGCTTCGATTTCGAGCTGCCGTGGCCATGATCCTCGATCTGCGGACCGCACTCTTTGCTGATTGGTATTGAAATGGAAAAATTAGAACAAGTGCCACTCGAAGCGGCTGGAAAAATCAACAATGAAAACATTCCGCTCCCCCAATCGTAGTGCAATCGGCGTCAGCAATAAATTAAAGGCAATTTTGGCCAAATAAAATGTTAACGGTCCCCTCTCGGCCGGTGGACACAGTGAACCATCTGTACAGCGACCACGGTCGGCATGGCATGGCTTGCCCTTTTTCAACTCGGGCTCGGGCTCGGGTTCTGTGCACCGACCCAGGCGGACCTGATATGATGGACAATGTTGTTGCCGGAGCTGCTAACACAAACATTTGGCCAGGTTTAGAGCACTGCGATGAAAATCGGAGACTAGAATATAGGGTACATATGATTCAGTTAAAAGCATTAGTTATTTATTCAATGCATTCAGTAGATAATCTTTTAAGCTATTGTAAATTTTCAACTTTTAAGTTTTAAGTTTAAATACGTCTTTAAAGTTTATGTTTTATTTCCCAGTGCAGCTGCAGACGGCTTCGCATGGCTTTTGGTATTTGTCACGTTCATCCATTTTGAGAGGACCACGTACACGCTGAGGCATTGTTAATAACTTTATTCGTCGACGTCGTTGTCCTACTTGTTGCTGTTACCGCCACTGCCAACTGCGAGGGCTTCTTTTGGGGATGATTGAGGTGGAGCCAGGGGCAGGAGTGGCCAGAAGTGGAGGAGCAGCTAGGATGGATCCGATGAGGAGGAGCGACGGAGACACACACCACCGTTATTTATGAGGCACGCTCAATTATTGGCAGTGACTGGGGCCTCGTGGCGCCCGCATCCGCGGATTCAGCTCCATGTTCGCCCAGTCGACTTCAGCATAATCAGGCGAATCAGCTGAGTCTGGACCGAAGAGACCAAAACTTGAGCTTGAACCTCCCAAATCGCTTGGCGGCGGCGGCGGCGGCCGGCAATTAAGTCACCGTTTTGCCGTTATGCAAACAGCAACAAGGTCAGACAGCCAACAGGTACTAGGTGGATTGGATGGATTTGGGGGATCTGGGGGTTCTGGTGGTTCTGGGGTCTTTGGAACCTGGACTTGGAATGCGCTGCATCATCCATCGCCACGGCCCAATGGGGTTTCCTGTTTTGTATTGGCTTGCCGCGGAATTAGAACAAATTGTCCATGATCAATGCGGGGTCATTGTTGTTGGGGGTTTGCCAAAAGTGTTCGCCATTATGCCATCCGATTCGACCTGATTATGGTCGAGATTCTGACAAGGCAGCAGCCCTGGGAAGTCCGCCGAACGTAGTCATGGAGTTCTCTAACCGCACCGTTTTGTAGCCCGTGAATACCCATTTAATTATGAGTTACTTTTCGATCTGATTCACCAGTGGTTCGGCTGCGGTGAAAGTTCTGGCAAATATTTACTTGGCGATAAAAGAACTTGCGAGTGGGGAATCTTTGAACAGAATATGCCGTGGGGGTTTCCAAAAAGTGACATTTTCGTGGGTGATTTGAGATACATATCAGATAAATTATTGGTATGGAACTACAAAAGCTATTTAAGTACTGAGATCATTGTTCACTAAAGCATGCATTCTAAAAATAATTCTTTCACCTACAACTAAAGAATATTTTATAGCTTTCAAGAATACAATCTTCCCTTAGTGAATGCATCTTATACCTGAAGGACGTTCATGTATTGAATGAGTCCTTAAAGCAAAGGGAACTACTCTGTCATAACTAAAAAGTGCTTAAAGTATATTTATGACACGAACTTCTTGTTTCATCCCTATTATATTTTAGGTTTCAGTGTTCGCCTGCGGGAACTTCAACTGCTCTTCAGCCTTCGGAAGTCGATTGTCAGCAAAAATCGCACCAAATGAACCGTGGAACATGAGATATAACATCGTATATATCTGGCTCTGACGCATTGACGCGTCCTTGGATGGCGATGCAGAATCGGACTGCTGAACAATGAAGTATGAAAAATTAAACCATTATTAACGAAGTGGGGGAACAGTGCACAGAGATCGCACAAAGCCAGATATCGGGCAGCAACAACAAAATAATAACAAATAACTCCGTCTTGGACAAGCTGTTGTCTTTGGTACAAGTGCAGCACAAAAGCAAGCAACTTAGACAGTAATTATTATTATTTTGATACATATATAGTGTTTTGCCAAGCTATTCCATTATTTCGCGCATGACTAACCAAATGCAATTCGAGATTCCATTCTTTTTCGGTTTTTCCTTTTCTTTTCCACCTCACTGTGCCATTGAATTCCTTTTGTTCCACTTGGTGGCTGTTGCAATAAAACTGGCGTTCAAAAGCTGGCCAGCACGAAAAAAACTAACAAAAATCGACAGTAATCGTAAATTTGTAAATCAGTTGCAAGAACATGTGTTTACACAGTCAGTGGGCCTCATCGACTCGGATGATCTCGGATGCAGGTCATGAGCTAATTGAAACGTTCCTAAGTGCCCTCTGTTTTTAAAAATAATCTGACACACTTCCCTGCTTACCGATCTTTTGATTTTTTTGATTTCTTGTCGCCTTTCGCCCTCGGTGATATTCTCAACCGATCTTGAATCTTGAATCTTGGATATGCAGATCAAAGCCATGCATCGAAAGCGAAATGGAGGGCAGCTCCGGCTCGTTTGAGGCGGATGAGTCCGATTCTGAGGATGAAACTGAGTCTGAGAAGTGATTCCAGGCCGATCGACCTGCAGCAACAGGTCGTAAAAAATAATCTTAAATTTATCGTGAGAGAAATCGGCTCAAGTTGATTCTGGTTAAAAGGAAATCAACTGACATATTCACCACAAAGATCAAGGTCTTAAAACTCATTTTTTATATTCAAAGCAAATCAGTTTTTCTCAAAATATAATATGTGCATATGTATTGAAATTTGCGTTGATATACATTACTTAAGCACTCTATTATTTTAAAATGAGATAAACAACCGCCATTAGCTTTTAAATATATGTTCAGATTAAAAATACTATGAAATTTCAGTTCTTCCACCAAAATATTTATTTACATAAAATTAACTTGATTGCGAATTAAATGTTAAAGCTCAATTGTTTCTATATATATGTTTGTATATATAATAATATTCTCTGGAATGAGTATTTCTTTGCTTAATTTAGTTTGTTGTTAATAGTTTTATTTAATATGTTCTTTTCTTAAATACCTCATTTGAGATAATAATAATGGTTCCTCAACAGAAATGTCTTTTTCTTTGGTAAAAATTAAGTGCCGCCTAAAACTATGCTACGAATGGCCAATAAACCAAGCCACAGCAGTTAATTTTGAATGCAGCAATTAAGAAAAATTTACACACGAACTATGCAAGCGGACGGAAACTTAAGAGAAAAAAGCTCACCACTCTCACTTTTGCAGACTATTTGCATTGGTATGGCATAAGATACAGAGACTGAAAGAGTCCGAAAACCGGGCTTTGCCTTTTCAGTCATAGACGAAGCTTTTTTTCCCGTTGACTCTTCGCTCTAGTAAAACTCCGCTTTGCACCAAGAGCAGCGAATGGATCGCCTTAGCAGCTCGTTTTACCTGTTTGGGATTTCTGCTCTGGGCCTTAACATTATCGATTTGATATTAATTTGTTCGTTTTAGTCGCCTTTTTTGCCATTTCAGTTTGCTATTTTGCAATGCACATGCCAGCGAAACCAAGTCGGCCAAGAATTTATACGCGGTGCAATTTCGCCCCGGCTGAGATCGCTAATTAAATGCCAAAACAAAGGCGAGTGCAACGATTAATTGCCGCCCCGCGATTATAGCGTTGTCGCTGCCACAAAGATATGCAGATTGTAGTCCGCCGATTATATAGACATCGCCGTGGTTTCAGCACCGATTGATATGCCTTGAACTTAGCTATGTTTTATGGGGCTCTGAGCCAGTTTCGCTCGAAGGTTTTTATTTAATCGTCTGTTTTGCTTGAGATTATATGATAAATCTGTTTCAAGAACTAGCTGAAGATTATGCGCTTATACTTTGAGCTCAGAAATGAGATCATAAATTTTCAAATGAATTTTGATTTCTGTTTTATTGTAATTAGAATTTTAATTGAAATTCAATTGGAAATGCCATCAACATTAGGTTATGGTACTTTAATGTCTATAAATTATTCGAAGTCCCAGGAATATATACAACTTTTAATGTTTTATATCTTCGTATCAGTTGATCATTAGAAGGAACTAGTTCCACTACCACATCAAACACACAGATCCAATGCAGCCCGATCTCCGTTCAATTCATTGGACAATTGGACAGGGTTGACATGGGCTGACAGCTCGACGGGGAATCAGCGAGTGTGTTGTGACTCGCTGGCCACATCCGATTGACGTCCATTGATGATGGCAGGTCATGACGATGATAAAGTCGGCCCACGCTTATTGTTGCCCTCAGCCCAGTCTCCACTCCCTGAACGAATTACCGGTAGCTGAATGCATCTGGAACTGACCACGTCGGTGGCTTCAGATGAATTTGACATTAGCGGGCGATTAATCAAGCCAGAAAGGTACAATCAAATTCCTGGGAAGTTCCTCAGGATTCTGTCAGCCTACAGAAACATTGCGGAGTTGTCCCAAGGTCATCCCTGCGGTGATTTATGAGCCAAGCGGCACATGCAAACTGGTTTGCCTGACTGCAGGTTCTCCGCAATCTTGTATCTTCACTCTTCATTTGGCTTTCGGTTTCGGCGGCGGCGACGACCCGTTTATCGGCAATAATTAAACTTGTATACACGGACTTGATTAATTCCAAATAGCAACTAGCTAACTCACCATTTATCTTCATTAGGACCCTGGACTGTGGCCATGTGCATCCAAACAAATGGCGAAGCGTGCTGCAAGTCGATCTAATTAGTTAATTTGCTCGCTCAAAAACAAAAGACTTAAGCAGCGAACTTGCTCCGAAAACAAAAGACTGTGGCAGCGAACTTGACTATCGGACGCGGGTTAAAAAGGCAAAAATGTGATCACTCTCTTAACTCAAAGCATCCATCAAGTTGTGTGAAATGAACACATCAATGGCCATTTTCGGACCAAACTCTGATGAGACGGCCTAAAAGTCACACCGAACAAGACCTTAAACCGGACGGTATATATTTATGCCGCGGCTGCGAACGCATTTCTGTGCGGCAAATTTTCACATGCCCCGATTACGCAATCCCCCACATAAATTAGGCGACTATTTAGCTCGGATCTAAGCAAACTCGTCCGGTCCAAGCCTAATCAGAGCCGAAATCAAGCGTGGCAAATTGGAGCAGACACAAGTGCCGATCGCTGTTAACCAGCCACCAGATACCACCAACCACCAACCAGTAACCAGCAAGCAGCAAGCAGCGACCACTGAAAAGACAGATAAACCGCCAAGACAGCAGTTAGCTTTTAGAAGCGAAAGCAAAAGTTTTTGCAGCAGTTTTGCACCACAGAAGAAACCGCAGGAAGGTGGGGAAATCGCGCAGGGGTAGGGCATACTAACCGCCAGCTGCCGGACAACTTTTGCACATGCTTTTTGTGTCTCTTTAAGGGGGCTATAATTGCGCAAAAATAACTGAACAAGGCGATCGCCAGCACATTATATAGACCAGCCAGTCCCGCTCTAGCTAAACCGAACTGGACTCGACCGAACCCCCGATCAGCAATCAATTCAATTCGCCATAACCATTTCTGGGGGCCACACAATAGAGTGGATACCCAAAAATAGTTTAAAAAGTAGTCCGGATATTAGGGTCGATGTTAAGAATACACTTGCCTATCCAGAAATTACTCAGCTATTTTATTTTTGAATAAATTTCTAAAGAGTTTTAAGTAGGAGGAGATATTATACTTGAATTTAAGTATTGAAATGTACATGATAACACAATTATTACTTATTAAAATTATATTTTATTATAGGGCCTTAAAGCCGTAAGCCATTACGGCCAGCAATACCATTCAAATGAGGCCCACAATTACGAATACCCTCTGCAAGGGCATGCAAAGAGTTTCCAACTTGATTGAGCAAAATTTGTTTGATTTTGGGGCTTTGAACCGACGGTTCACTGGAGTCAGCGGGTTAAATTCGATATGAATTGATTGTTGGTGGAGGAAACGGAAAAGTCGGCACTAAGGTCATTCATAACCATGTGGATTTACTTTCTAATTACTGGTAAACTTGCGCACTTAGGAGCTGGGAGTTTTTGCGGCTGGCTAATTTACGGCACGTCCGAATCCAAAGTGCCCGAAAATAAGTCGGGGCAGCTGCCCCACAGCCAGCTCAATTTCAAATTAAATTTGTATTCAAATAGACCGCAGACGGCAGACGGCTGCCGTTGGATGGAGCTGCGAAGGTGCTACAGTGGTGCCACAGTGGTGCTATTGGTGGTGCTATTGGTGGGGCTATTGGTGGTGCTGCTCAACCACTCAACTGGGCAATGACAAGCAAATTAACCGCAACTGCCGCCACCGCCTGCCGCTGGATGTTGCACCATCGCACTCCGTCCAACAATCAGCAAACTGTCGGCTCCTACTGCTCACTGATCCCCCAATCTAAGTCCCAATCCCCTCCTGCTTCTGCTTCTGGTGCCCCTGCTGTTTCTACTGCTGCTGGTTAACTACTTCTCTCGCCCAACCCAACTTCTGCTGCTGTCCAGGCATATAATTTTCCACACATAACCTTGAGCAAAAAGAAAAATACGTGGCTGCTAGAAACAGATTCAAATGAATTTATCAGCGCTTGGCTGGTCTTTTGTCTTCGAATTAGTTGGTGTAAATGTATCACAAGTGGCGGTACAGTAAGGCCTGACATATCAGCTATGTATAGAGGTTAATAAGTCTAGTTTAAAATAAAAGATTAATAGGAAATATTTTGAATTTATACAACACTTTGTCACTCACTTAAAACATTTTTATTAAGTAATCCTAATTCTAAACTTTTTTTCTGCTTATGTTTATAAAAACAGCAACTTCAACTTTATTAACGGTAATAACGCTTTTCAACTTTCAAAGCATAAAACATAACCTATTGCAATTACGCATATTTAAGTCTTTATAGGTGTTAAAAGAACATTAAAAATATATGTTCTGAACACTTAAAGACTGATTGCTGAAGGGGAAAGTTTAATGAGACTCAACTTTGATACCTATAAATTTGCTAATAATTAATTAATTATTAATTAATAATTTACAGAATATTTAACCTTTCCAGTGGCAAGGCACTTAAATAAAACATGAATATTCCATCGAGTTGGTCCTGTAATTACAATCATAACACTGCAAATACCGCCCCCTGATCCATTCACCTGCTGGGGCATCTAATGAGTTTCTTTTCCTTTTTACAGCGCAATTGGGGCTGCATAATTATTATTAAAAGCCATATTCGGTCGATTATGGGCAAATTAATTGGCTTCGAAATTGGAGCGCAAAATGCAGCTGCAGTTGTCCATTGTTGGTCCATTGGGTTTGTATTTATGTTTCTCGTGGCCTGTGTGGCACCCGCACAAAAGTCGGGCCCAATAACAATTTGTAGAGTAGTCTGAATTTTTTCCTTGTGGCGAGTGCCCGAGATATTTCCCCCGGATTTCGTAATGGCCGCAGCCGAGAGTCGCCTTTCACTACCACCAAGCAGACAAAAGGCAGCAGCAGCCAACTCATTTCGGCCGTAATTTATTTGTATATGCCATAGAAATTAGTTCACCCCAGCAAAAAGGCCAAGTAATTCACGCCCACCGCCGAAATGTGAGTGCCAGCACTTGACTCTCGGGCTTTTAGGTATCCGAACCCCCTCCGATCCCCTGATCCAGAAGTTATGCAACAATTAGTGCAACATACAACGAATGCAGGTGAAAGGCTGCTGGCCAAACGCCATTCGGCTCGAATTCCATTCGGACCCAGCAAATCCTGGCCAGAAAGCACGCGCTACAGATATAACCCTCCCATTCCGAGCCAAAACCCCTCCGATATAGCGGCTCAAATCTATTGAATATCACTTAACAAGGCGCAGCTGTCAGCGGTTACCATAATGAATTGTTCACGGCACATTGTCTCAAATTACATGATATCATTCCCCAAACGCAGTTCCTCAAAATCCCACAACCGGCTGCTGCACGTGACACAGCTTCGATCAGATAGGAATGTACTCTATATGTACATTGTTCATATGGAGATATATCCACCGCTTATGGGGTCAAGCGCTGCTGTTTTCGGCTGCTGTCCAAAATCAGTAGCCGCCGAACAGGAACTGAACTCGTTAGATTATCGTGCACACACTTTCGGGTGCCCAGTGCTCAGTCTTCAGTATTCAGTATTCAGTACCCGGTAGCCGGAGATGTGGAGATCTGGAGATCGGTTGTGACTAGGCAAAAGTCATGGGGAAGTGGACATTCAAATTTATGACATTAAAATGCTTGTATGACTATAATGCCAAGGCAATGCCAAGACATCTTGGTCGCAGACTCTGGTAGTCTCTAAAATACCACGACTTTAATAGTACACTGAAATAGTTTCAGTTTTCTAGGCCAACAAACTGATGAGAAGCAAGATAAGGGCAAAATGAAACTGCAATTAAATTCACGATGGCGAAGAAAGCATCGCTGCAATTAGAGAAATAATAAAACGTTAAATGCCAGGTAGAAACAAAAAGACAATTAACTTGAAAACTTTTAAGCCAACGACACCATTTAATTGAAAAAAGTGAAATTTAAAGAAACCGAATCTGCTGCGAAAACTCAAGTATTGCGAATAAATTTTGCAAATAGTTATCATTGAGATGTTTGTTTCTAACACTTTTTATATATTTCTTACAATTGTTTATAAATAACAGAACATGCTTTAGGTGACAATACTAGTTAATACGAACCTTCTATGGTGTGAATATTCTACCAGTGTGGTTACAAATAAAACATACTCTCCATCGACGATGGCAAAAATTCCCTTAAATCAGTTATACTCTTATGCTACTTGTGGTGCCCCAAGCTGCACTTACTTGTCAAAGGTCGCGGCAAGCGAAAGTGACTTTGTGCGTCCCCTGTTTTCAGGTTTTCCTTTGTATAGGCCGTTTTTTGCAATTGGCCAAACCCGTTTCCTGCGGTTGCGGCATGCCACAACTCAGAAATCAGCTGCAGCCGAGAGAAAGAAAGAGAAAGAGATGCGGTGGCATCGCACTGACCTACATCCTCCTTGAGCCTCCGGGGGCACTGATAGCTGCAGCTCCCAGTTCCATGTTGCGCAATCAGCGCCAGGAGTATAAAAAAGCACTTAGTGCTAACCTTCGCACTGGAGCTTCGACTGAGGAGAGGGAGAGCCAATGACATGGGGTACAAAATAGCGCACAATCATTTCGTTAAATGATTTAATTAAGCTAAACAGTTGAACAGCATTTGTCCAATCCCAGAAACGAGAAATACCATTCCACAACCATTCGCTTTGATTCGGCACTCGATGCTTTTCAAGTGTGTGACACATTGGCGTCAAGTTCATAATTCACAATTTATATTACTCCGATTCCGGACAAAAGGCGACCAAGTGGCGCTGATCGGGCGACATTGATTGCGATGATCTGGAGCCGAGAGACTTATGGCCGTAAACGTGAAAGAACCCAGCTCCACGGCCGATTCAATCACAGATCTTGGCCCAATCGATTCTGCAGAACTGGTCTATTCCATTGGCTTCCATTGCGGAGTGTTTCCGTTTTGTTTCTCAAGTTTTTTGTTTGTTTTGGTCCGAAAGAATAAAGGAATTTTTTGCCAATTGAATGATTGTGGCAAGTTGGGCTTGAATGGCCAGCGAATGAGTCAACAATTGCTTAGGCGTGTGTTTTCTAAAGACCAGGGGGATACCCAGTTTTCCTACATTTCTGGACAATAGTTTGTTATTTGACTTTTGTATTGGGAGCGGGGAACTATAATCACTTGACTATCAATGGAATAGAATTTTTTACTGTGAAAACACATTTATTCAGAACAGAATTTCTGTGTCTAATTCAAACCACTTTTATGCCTCGTTTTAAATATAATAATTACCGTTCGAAATTTGCAGTTTTACCAGTACAGTTTTGATGTTTGTTTTCTAAGCCATTGAAGATTTAAAACCTAAACAAATATTTCATTGCTATTATAGTAAATAGTTCATTCATCTTAGGTATTGTAGTTACCGATCTAATCAAAATAATTAGAGTGCACTTTTTCTATCAAGATAATGATTGTTAATCTCTATAAAATTGTTTAAAACATACCACTATAACTTTACCTAATTGAATGCTTCAAAATAATTATTTTATTTAGTAGAAAAGCAAATAGCAATGTCGTTATATTTAACCTCTCAAATTCCAGTGTTTATTTTGCCCTGCAGTTATCTAACTTGTTTTGCGTTGTCTGCATTTTGTTTGGCTCTTCCCCATGGCGTTGTCGGTCGTATCTTCAGTTGGCACTAGTTGGACTTGAACTTTGTGCGTGTGTTTTGGTTTTCTCAGCGTTTTGTCTTCGACTTCGAGCCGCTTGTTTGTCAAGGCTCTGGTTTAGCCCAGTAACTCATAACGACTGTGACTGTGACTACAGTGAAGCCCAGCACCCCCATATGGAGCCCGAAATTAAAAATATGTTGACCCCAAGGCGATTACTTCGGTTTAGCAAATTGGCAACGCTCGATCGGAGGGCCGGCCGCAGACTTTTAATAATTACCTGAGGTGCGGCCACTTGAACTTGACTTTAATTGGCTATCGATAGAGTAACAACGGAGCCAGCACCTGTGGGTTCTCTCCCTTTTTTTGGGCGTCTTTCACTTTGGTCTTTCACTTTTCATTAACGCGACCAATTGATTTTGAAGCCGTTTCGAGTGTTATGTAACCCCCGCATACCAGCGATTTTCGATGCCAGAGTTGTCTCATGGTAATTGAATATGGATTACCAAAGTGTAACAAGTGCAAAGCCTTGCGGGCTGCATATTAAGATGTATGAAATGAACCATAACGGGGAAACTGCTTCGCATTAACAGCAAATGCAAAACGACAGCTACGCCCCCACTTTGCAGTTTCATCAGCTTTTATGATGCCATCCGCGTGACTCGGACTCTCATACCTCTCATACCTACGACTGCTACTCCTCTTCAAACGCACTGGAAATGCTCATAATTTGATAATGGCATCAATTAAACTTGATTGCGGGCCGGGCCGAGTCTCTATGCTGGCTCCCATTGTTGTTGGCCGTAATTAGCACCCAAGCGAAATGTTTATACGCTAGTAGTCAAAACTTCTTATTGCCCGGCTGTACAAACGGTGTCATTAGTTGGGGATGAGTTCTGCGAACCGGAATTGTTTTCATTATTTGGCACGTAATGAAGTCATATTTGCTTAGACAAATTAAATGGGAAACTCTGCGCGCTCCTTATCGATAAACAAGCGCAGAAGAAGCAGCACGCAGTCGTATCAAAACAAAAGACTTAGGCAACGAACTTGGGCTTGCGTCGACATGAATTTATAATTTTACGCGCTGCGGATTTCAAGACAGCATTCCCAGCATTGTTGCTGGGCCCGTCCATCATCATCAGCAGCTTCACGATCTTCATTCGCTACATTCACAGGCAGTGTATATTTTAAGCATATTTTGAACGCAATAAACAAGGATTTAGTGCTGATATACGATTTTTTAACTGTTCGCCTCTAGTTAATCTTCTTCATTTTGGCTTAAACAACTTTAGTACGCTATTTGCGTGGTTTGTTCATATCAGTATCTTGTGTTAGTACACTGTCTTAAGAGCTTAAGCAAAGTAATGAGCCGTCAAATCATTATTAATTAATTATTCTTTTCCGTTCATAAAGGGTATTTAAAGTTTGAATTCTGCAACGGTGTCTTGTCTTTTGCATTTTACAAGCCCAGCAGAATTTGTTTAATTCCATTTGAATTTGATGGAACTGGTGCATTTGCCTCGTGTCACTTTTGGTTGCGCCTGGTGATTTTGCAATTTAGTTTCTGCCCGCAAAACGGGTTGCGAAAAAGACTCGGCAAACTCGGACAAGTTCTTGGCTCATGCACTTGTTGCAGCGGTGTTATTTGTGTAATGCAGATTTTTAATTGCCTGTCACATAAATTCCAGAGATCTGCGGGCGTTGTAGAACCGCAGGTAGTTTGACATTTCGATTGACCTTCAGAAAGCCATTAGAATAAGCAGCGCATCGGCCATAAAAAGCAAATATAAAATCCAGAACCGTTAGGCCTGCCAAAAATGTCGGCTAAAAGCTTTTAAGTAACGAGATGATAAATAAAAATAAATACTTTGGGATAACCAAAAAAAATCGACAAGAAACATATGGTGATGATGTAATTAAGGCGTAGAAAGCAGAGAGATGAGATTGATGACCACCAAATCTTGATCTTGCTAGGAATTTAACAAAAATGCAGCCATAAAGAGCTGCCTAAGAGAACCCCCATATGAAGAGCTAGAAATACGCTCTAGAAGACACTCTTTTCGAAAAAGCTTCGCCAAGCTTTGGACACGCTAAATGCTATTAAGCCAACTTAGCCATGAAGCGACAAGGTAAGAAAAAACAGGTACAAGAAATACCGAAGCAACGTAACCGAACTTACGGTAAGAAAAGGCAGGTAAGGCCGCCAGGTAAGCTCGGCTCTGCCGCCACGAAAGCCCGGCTCTGCTTTTTGCCTTCGATTCTTCAGTCGAGTCGCGAAAGTCGTCGAGTGCGTTTGGTTCGCTGGCTCGTCGGCAGTGCAGCTAAAGGCAAAAAGAAAAGCAAATCCCAGCGCCACTAGGAAATATTATCAAAAAAGAAAACAAACTGAGAAAGAGAAAGAAGCTGCTGCTGAGAAAATCAGCCGTCATCATCACGAATTTTTGTGCGCGCAGTCTTCGCCGTTATGCAATTGAAGTGCGTTCGTAAAATGCCGAGATAGCAACAATTTTGAATTCATTAATTTGCTGGGGAATTAGAAATTTCTGTCGCGCGAGTTTAAAAGACGCATAAATACTCGTGTCCAAATTAAATATTACAATTTATGGCAAACTCGTTTCCACACAGCCCAGCAGCATCGAAAAAAGTGAAATTAATAAAGTGAAAAGCAAACGGCAATTGTAGCAAAAGGCAATTACAAAATCAATATAAATAATAATAGAAAATCATTGTTGCAGCATTGACGTAAAATACGTATACGTAAAAAATAACAACAGTTAGGGGCAAGCACTTTTCCTCGTCGTCGCTCTGCGAATACGTAATCATTGGGAAAATATCAGCAATTTTGCAACAGTTTCGACACAACAACAACAATAACAACAACAAAAGCAGCAGCAGCAACACCAGCGACTGCAGAAAAAAAACAAAAGTAATTGAGCAGAAAGGTGAGTTCGTAGAGACCAAGAGACACGCATGCAAAGCAGGAAAAAAGCACGAAAAAAGCATGGAAAAGCAAGAGAAACCCTAGCACTTGCACCTGTTGCCTTCCTGGAGGGAAACGCAGTGCCCAGCATCTTCCATTCATAATTGCCCACTTTTTCTCCAACTGTATCTCTGGACTTCCTGCTTACGCGCTTTTTTGGTGGCTCTGTTTGGTGTTTGCTGTTTGCTACACTTCAGTTTCATTTTCATTTAAATGCGAACAGAAAACACAGCTTTGGCTCTCAAGGTTGACAACATCTGTGTTTGCCGCTGTGCTTTTCGGCTTCCTCCTCGGATTGCGTATTCACATTTGAATATTATACAATTTGGGCCGACTCAGTTTCGTAAATAGTTCCTTTTTTGCCATCAATTCAAACGATTAGTGCTGAATTAGCAGCACAATGTCAAGTTAATTTGGGTTCAGCCACTTTTTCTGGCTCTCAGTCCTCATCTCTTAAACTCTTATTTCTGATACATGTGCACTGACAAAAAAAGATTTTCTGTTTTCTTGACGCTTAAGTATTTAAGCACACAATGTGTGTAAATTATTACCGTCAGGCTAATTTGAATCTATATTAATAAAGAATATATAAGTCCCTGCATTTCTTGGTACCAATTTGTTTTACTTTATGGCCTGAGATTAACAAAATGCAAAACGTTTGCATGTGACCTTTAAAATATTCCTTAAATTTTCGGCTCTTATAACAAGTATGTATATTGCCGTCTTAAGCCAATAAATAAGAATTGTCAATATTTGTTTCAGCGCTCACAAATTTTTGGCATTGGCATTAAGTAAGGAATAAATGGCAATCCATTTTAAATCTTGAAAAGGTCTAGTTGCTTGTCTTAAGATTTATTTTGGTTTGCGAACGAATGCGATTTTTCTCAGTTCACATATAGCCTTGAGTAAAACAGATGGATGAGTTTCAGACAGCCAACACGCCTTCGAAAACAAATGCATTTAATAATGAAACGGGGCGGCCCAAAAAAAGCTGAAATTAAAATGTGCAGTAGGTGTTGCCATTCCGATTCCGACTGCGATTGCGACAATTGCCCCGACACTTGCATATATATGTATATACATATATCGTAGAGTAGTGAATATATCCGAGCGAAGAGTGAGTGATGAAGAGCTTGAGAGGCAAAGGAAGGAAGTTGCTGTCGGCATGAGTTCGCAGTTTCATTGGGCTTCGCTTACAGACTCGAATCCAACTTCTCAGCCCATCATCTGTGCAGTTTGTTGGTTTGTGGGAGTCAATTAGTGGGCAAAATGTAAATACATTTAGAAAGAGGGTAAGAAGTGAGGGGGCGGCTGCCTGGCACCCAATTATGCATCCATAAATGTAAACAATCGTCGAAAAGACCCTGTAAAGTGCGGTTCTTCAGCCAAAGAAGAAGAAGCTGAAGTAAGTGCTGAAATCCGTCTGGCCAAAAGTTCACCATGGCCAGAATCTGCAGACAATACTCGTATAACGTGGCCGAATCAGCTAATGGGAAATGTCAGTCAGTCGGCCGACAACGTTGACTTCATTTACATTTTGGCAAAACAGCAAATGAGCCTGCACTAAGCCCCGAAAAAAGGTCGAGCAATAAATTTGTTTTGTAACCCTACCTTTTAAGCCGAAAACTAAACCTATTTTCTACTTGGCCAAATTCCAGGAGAATTTGCATTTGACCGCCTAACCGTTCTTTCACTCTCTTTGTGCTTCTGGCCATTTCTTTTCACGCAGTGCGCATATTTCATGAGCTGTCGATGAGTTTGGTTCTATTTGGGTTTATTGAAAGCCATTCCCCCGCCAAATGGGCCCGTTCATTAGCGGGAAAATGGGTTAATCTCATTCAGCGTTCTGCCTCACAGTTGCGGTCAAAATATTGGCACTGATATATTTGTTATTTTATTGGCTGCAATTTACTGGAGTAATTTATCTGCCTTAGTTGTTAAAGTCCATATAATATCGAATTATTAGGTGTAAAATAGATTGAGATATATATCAAAAATATATCTGGTAGCCTTAACATCTCTAAGATCTCAGTTGTAGATACATACATACGTGTTGGAGCTTCCGCGCCTTCAAAGATCCAAAGAAAATGCGCTTTTCAAGTGCGTGCAGTGTGTGATTCAGAAGCTAATTAATACGCTGATGTGCTGGCGCCATCAAAGTGTGAAAGAGACATTAAGTCTGATAGGGAGGCACGTGTTGTTGGTTGTCGGCGATTAGCCAGCGTTTGAGATACAAGCGGATAGATATATAGATGCTGGGATGATGGCCTTTAACGCCTCGCCGCCAGACAAAGGCATCTTTATTAAAACATTATTTGGCCCGGCGCTGTGGGCCCGGGGTATAAATTGCATTTTAAATACAATTTTTCTGTTTCTGTTGTGGGCAGAGCTACCAATAGCTGACTCAATCAGCCGAACAAAGAGCTTCAACACAAATATTATGATCTTTCTGATTGTTACACGTAAACTTCCGCTCCCGGCTTCACGATCATCATCATTATCATTATGATCCGCTGCTATGCGAGCTGAGAAAGTGAAAACTTGGACGATTTTTTGATTGCAAGCATTTGATAAGCAGTAAACGCAGGGAAGAGTGAGAGAAATTTTGTCATCTATTGAGCCAACTAATGATGGCCAACGTAACGCAAGTGCACAGGGAGAAATTATGTAATAAATTGCATTTCTTAAAAATCGAAATAATACTTCATGGCAACTAGAACATAATATATTTTGTACGTACATACATATTCTTTTAGTTAAAATATTTTACCAATAACCTAAGTGATGTTTGGGGAAGACAAGATTTGTTTACTAAGCTGTATACATTTTATTGGCAATGAAATTTTTTAGTACTTTTAGGTATTATCTTAGAATTGAGAAAACAAATGATTACAACAATTTAAAGGTCGCATGGTGTAGGCAAAGACATTATTCTAATGTCTTTGGTGTAAGTTTCTTATTGCAATGTTGTTCTTGAATTATCGCTTCTCTCCTTGACGGATTTCCGGTTTGAAATTTAAGGTTTTATGCACTTTTTCTTGGTGTAAGCTTCGCTACCTCTCTCTCAGTATCTATGTATCTTTCTTTCTTTCTGCCAAAAGAAATCAGTTTCAGTTTCGTTTACAGTTTTGGTTTCGGTTTCAAACTCAGTCGGTTGTGGAAAATTTAGTGCAACGGCGCTGTCATAGCTTCGCTTCAAATTGCTTCGTTTACCCGGCTTCCCAGACTCCATCCGTCTCTTTCGGCTGGACTCTGTCCGTCTCTTTCGCTCTTCCTGGGAGCGTTTTGGAGCAGTTGAAGCGTGCAGGCGAAAACGAAAGCAGAAGCAGCCGCCAGTTGCAGCTTTTTTAACTTTTTTTAACTTGCTTTTCATTTGCTGAAATTCGTGTTTTTGTTTTGTGTTTCTGCTTTTCACTCTAGTTGAAGTTGTAGCCTGTTTTTTGCTCTTTTTGGCCAGCAAATTGTTGCACGGACCTCGCTTTTGGTCAGGGCAACTTGGAACGTAACGCAGAAATGCGGAAAAAATTCACTTCAATTTAATGAAAGTGTCAACTCGTTTTTCATGGGGCTTTTCGTTAGTCAAAGGCAAAACAAATTTGCGGGATTGGAAATGAGTTTTTTGCAAAACAGCGGAAAATACTACTTTTTTACTCGTTAAATACTGAGTGTTTTCCATTTAAGTAACTGTTTTAATCGCAGCAGAGTTTCAAATTATTTATGGAGTCATAAACATTCGAAGCCAAACAAATTTTCGAAATGCTTCAGAAAATGTAGTTTTCCTTGTTTTATGAAAATATTTTCCTTAAAACCATACACCAATAATAATTTCTGTAAAACGCATTTGAATAATTAATTGAAATTAATACTTGAGGGATTTTTTTGTTAGATTTCTACTGGCTTTTTGGGGTTTTGTTTACAAATTATACAAGGTACACTTTAGATATGCTGTTTTTGGGTCTCTATTAATTTCCTGAGTTGATTATTTTTGTTAGCTCGAATAATTTGATTTAATGCCCGAAGACGTTTTGAAAAGGTGTCGGCAATTTATAAATTTACATTTTGAAAGTGCTGCAGCAGCATTCGCTGCATTAGCAGCGAAAATCAATCAAAAACCAGCTGAGACATTCGAAGATCTTCAAAAATTGAAATGTTAATTTCTTGGCCTTTTTGTCTCCATCCATCCGACTATGCATGCATCCACCAATCTATACATCCATCCTCCAGTTTGATTGTTTGTCTTTTGGGATTCGGATTGCGCAAAGCGCTGACAGTTACATGACTTTGAAAAGTATCTTATGGGTGATGCTCACACTGGTATTCATTTATACAGATATGATTTAACATATTTTGGGGCTTAATAATTGCTGGAATGGTGAGCCGAGCGCCAGATGTGCGTGATGGGAAATCCGAATGTTTTTTGCGAAATCGAAATGCACAACCTGTCCGTATGTATATGCCTTTGTATACACTCGTATTTACTTTTATTTTTACCCGCTGCTACTCTGCCACTCTTGGATCCAATCTTACTGTTACTGTTACCGTTCGCCGATGGGGCCATGATGCGCCGCTGATGCGCTCAGGTGTTAAATACCTGGCAGCCAGTTCCGCAATACGATTCGCTGTTAAATGCTTCGGATTTCGCATTATTAGCTTCCCGATGTGAGCAATTTTGCATAATTTGCACCGCGCACTGCCGCGCATAATGAAAACCTTAACCCCAAACGAGGAACTGAACCATGGCGATTGCTACTGCGAATGGGTTTCGGATTTGGATTCGTTTTTGGGTTCGGGTTCGCATTTGGAGCCCCACTACACGCCACTTTCACGCTATGCAAATTGAAGCATTTGCAGACAATGCCGACCGCAGACAAGTGTTAGGAAAATATGATCCACTCGCCCACACTAATTTCATTATTTAATTTGAAGGGCTAAGGGTTTTGGTGGGTGGCGAAGGGAAAGTCGCAGGAACTCTTCAAAACGAAAGGAAGTTACGTGTTATCTCAAGCTATACAATTATTAGGAAAACTGACTATAAAGGAGTATGTGTAAAATAATACATACAAATAAACTCATTAAATAAATAACTAATCTATCAACATGTGAAATACATCGAGGTGAAATAGGTTTTAGCGTACTACCTCAATCTTCACACCTTTCAATTAGAGCGTCGTAAAACATTAAGCGTTACCCATAAAACTGATACGTTCCAGCAAATCGATAATATGTCTATCGACCTGCAGACATTTCTCATATGGAATTAAACGGATTACCAGGCTGCGATGAGGTCTTCTCAGCACGCCCATTATTTCAACGAAAACACTATCAAATGGCCGGCTCTTTCTTTTCTCTCCTTTCCACAAGTCAATGACTGCTTAATTTAATTTGGCCACAAATCAATGGCCAATGGCCACATGTATCTTGTTCCCCTGCCTATTTTGTGTTTTTGTTTCGGGAACATTTCGCTTGACCCCTGTGAAAGCAATTTCGTTATGGGCTCTATTCTGAAGTTTCGGCCAATCAATCATGTGGCTCCCCAGCATTCCTGACCAGCGTATCTTCTTCGAGGCCGCGAAAGTATCGAGTGTTTCGCCGACATCCCATTTTTCGACGCTTCATTAGGTCCAGGGGAACTTTCATGTGGTTTTTGGTTACCTAATGAAACCATTAGGGGTGCCAAAAATACTTTCTAGCCAAATGCGCGGGAACAATTGAAGCAACAGCCAACTTACGTATGTGACCTTAACATTTAGCTGGCCAGCAGAGTTTGGCAAATGAATGTGCAAAAATGATGGCTGGAAGCTGGTTTTCAGCCAAGTAGGCACGTCTAATCTTTGCCATCTCGTGACGCACTCGAACAATGCAATCATCTCGAGGGGTAAATGAACTGCCAGCTATTTGCACTCGGCCGACGTCTCGCTTACAGTGAGGCACAACTGCTAACGACCTCTTGACTAGGCACAGTGAGACCCCCACCCCACTTCCATTCCCACTCCAGACGTATGCATCCCAGGTGCAATTGCATTAGAATCATTTACATTCAGCGATTCAATTAATATGCGACTTGTGTTGTCAGCCAGCGATTGTCATCATCAAAATTCTTTATTGATTGCCTAGAGTCGTGTCTCGTCCCCTTTCCACCCGTAAAACCACAATAATTCATGACGTTGACTTTCATTCATAAAGTGCGCGATCGTCTGGTAGTTGAGTATGCAGTGAATGCAACCATTAAATTATTCATTGTTTCGGTCCGAGGAAAGTTCTGTAGAAAGTCGCGGAAAAACGAGTTTTCCGCCTGTCAATCATTGCGCTCGAAAACGCACTTCGTCGTTAATATATGGAATGCATAGAAATTCTCACATAAAATATTATTTTATGCCCACGGCTGCACTAAATTTCATGTGGTCTTTAAGTTAATATATTATTCCATAGACATGTCTATGAATCATAAATGTTTATTGCTATTTGTACGTACTGGCATTCTCTTATCAATTAATGATATACCTATTTCAAACCTACATGAGATGCCATGTGTTCCCACCATCTTTGAGAAACAACGACCTGAAGCATATGGCGTCATCTTTTAAGAATAATAAAGTGTGGGCATCCTCAATGTCAGCTGTTAAAAAGCTTAGAAAAGATGCCACCTTTGTGGTGGGAATTGAAAATACTAATAGATCCAAGAAATGACAGCCGCATAATGAATAAACTCTTAAGTCGGTAAACAAGCCCAGTTGAGATTTTTAACAGATTTTCCCAAATCAATATTTGCGCCAAAGCTATTGTATATTTTTCTTTCCATTTCGGTTCGCCGGCCAGAGTTATTGAACCCATTATCGGAAATGTGCGGAAAATGCCTGCTTATAATTTAATATCATTTCGTTGGACAATTGTGAAAGTTCAACGAATTTGAAACTGTAATCAGAGTTCGATTGTTGCTGCTGAACTTGGATGATGATACTGCGGATTGCATCGAATTAAGAAGTAATTGTCAATTGGCATTATTTAAATGATTTCGAATTGCTTTTTGCAACCTTGGCCATTTTGTGAAAGTTGATGCACATTTTTGCGTGTCCGAAGGAAAAATTTATTATTTTCAAGCGAAAAGTGAATGCTGATGGCTGAAAAGTTGCCAGCCAAATGGACGCACACATTTTCCCAATTCCTGAGCTTTAAGATTCGTAACTGTAAAAGATCAGGGAAATTTTCATGCAGCCAAATCAGCAAAGTCAACACGCACACAGGGTCAGATGCAAAATAAAGCTGAAAGATATGAAAGAAAAATCCAAGGCTCTGATGACTTTATTTTATGGCCTCAAGTGGCATCCACAGTTGTTCTGTTTACAAAAGTCCAGTAAGGAAAACAGGCCATCCGCTGCACTGGAGGCTGTGATGGTGCAGGATACTCGAGCACCACTTGGCCACCACTCAGGTCCACTCGACTCCACTCCATCCACTCCGCCGGCTGCAGCCTGTGGGCCGTTAATTGTCCGTCATATCGCATAAAGAAAAAGAAACTTTCTTGATATGTCAGCGTTATTTGGCCAGAATTGTTCCGAGAACACAGGCAGATGCCGTTTAAGTGTTTTAATTTGACGTGCCCCATAAAGAATGCGGTGAAATTGGAGGTGCTTTTTGCCGTTTGCCGTTTTTTCGTCGGGTAATTGGATAAAAGCATTTTTGTGTAATGGTTGGGATTTTATTAAAAATTAATTAATTAGATGGTCTGAATATACAATTGGCAAAAAAATATTTTGTAGGAAATATAATGGGACATTCCCCATTCCATGTAAATTAAATTTGCTTAGATATGTATATGCAGAGAACACACATGCAAATCAAATGGTTCCTTAAATATAAAAACGGGATTATTTTTAGTAAGTAAATTTAAACATCAGATAGTTTTGAACATGTTGTATCTGAAGCCCTCATTTTATTTTCATAAATGTTGAAATCTTTTGTTATTGTGCCTCTACCCTAGATATTTTTCCCTCATCCTCGCCTTTCTCGTTCAGTTGGTAGTTTTTTAACCAAAAAGTAGACAGGCATATCCGTGAGGATCATCCAGTAAATCTCCGCGCCCATAAATGACACTCAGAATGCAATTCACGTAATTACCAGAGACGAGAGTCAAACTAGAACACGTCTGTTTTTAGAACGTGCCCGGCCTGTGGAACTTTTTGTTCGGTACTCGATGGTACATATGTTCTATATAGCCGTACGGCTGTATGATTTCTGATTTCTGGGCTCGTTTTTGTGTCGCAGACAGTGGCCCTTTGTTGGCCATAAACAACAATGCATGTGTGTGCACAAAGGAAAATGCAGCTCAATAAAGCGGCAACGAATGGCACTGAGACACCAGCGAGAGACTTGTACAATTTAACGGCTTTTGTTGCATAAATCGAGCTGCAACAGCGGCAACATTTGTTATGCGATTGCGATCTATAGCCAAAGCTAAGCTGGCGAAAAAATGGCGTCGATCGGTGACAATATTGTCGGCACAGCGGGTATTGCGCAAAAGGCGATGAATATTTATGGCCAGCCCTTGCAGCATCCGAACTGTCGTATCGTCGATCAGTCAATCGCGGCGTTTCTGCAAAAAGAAAGCCAACAAAAACAGCACACACATCACAATTATAGACACTAATAACAAAGACAGCTAAATATATATGACAACAGGTTAGCGAACCTCGTACATTTGCATGTGCGACAGAGATGGCGAGTGTTGCGAGGAAAGGGACGGCACTTTCTTGCCGCTACACGCTTCGAAACCCCGAAGCCCCAAAGGCCCAAGCCCCCATAGATGTTTATTATGCAATCAACGTTTTTCATCAACTTGACAGACTCAGCCGTGAAAAAAACAAAAGACTTCAATCGAAATACTCTAACATCTGATGGTCGAATAGAAGATAAATACACATTAGGTTGTTCCCTCTATATATGGATTTAGTTTCTATAAATACACATCATGATGGGGACTAAAAAGGACAATTTAATTAAATTTGATTTAATAATAGAAAAAATCCTTTTGGTAAATTTGGTATATCCCCTCACTTACACCAACTTGGGTTTTTGTCCATGAAAAAGATTAAATATGTATTTCATTTAAGTATTGTTTTCAAATACAGTTCATATTGTTGATTACTTCACAAAGCACTTTGGAAAGGGTATAACGCGATTTACCATCAAGCAGTTATTTGCCACTTTAGCTCACAGGTGATTTCTTCTTTATTTACCTTTATTGTGCTGTTGTCAACGTGCCTCGGATGGTATCGCACCCGCACCGTCTGATTCACAAGCCGAATCGCAGTTGGGATCTCAATTCCGAATCTGCTATGCGTAGCTCGCACAACATGATCGTCATAACAAGGCATTTCAATAAAAATTGCATGTTTTACACATAAATCCCTGGACTCGAAGGGAACATTAAGTTTTTCACATAGAAACGGAGAGCGAAAAGGCGCAGAAACACAGGAAGGCAAATTGCACTGGTATATGGAGTATTTTTTCGGGGCTTGGGCCTCTCTGCATGCGGGATGACTTGTAAAAAGGGAGTCCGGGTCATAAACAATAAATGTATCCCAGTTCCAGGTGCGTTGAACTCCACCCGAGGGATGCCAAAATTCTGTTTGCTTAGCGGTTCGAAGAGAGTCAAACATTTGTTGGGATTTCTTTTTTGATTTTTTGCGGGGCCTGTCAGCGTAAAATGAGGAAATTTGATGTGTTTGCTGTTCTGGGGTACCGTTATGCGGCGGCCTACCTTCAGATCCCACCGCCCATATTATGTATTTGGCTTACAACTCCCATATTCACACAACCCTTTACGACTTGATCTCACTCTTTGCAGAGGACAGAGACCCCAGAAATCGCACAAAATGGTGTCGCGTCGAAAAATTCTATCACGTTCCCGCGACGATCTTAATCTCGACCAGACGTTCGCCCAGCAGGAGGAGGAGGAGGATATCTGGTTCCAGAAGGATAAGCTATACAAGGTGAGTTGGTCTTACTACAAAATATGAAGTTGGGGAGTCTTCAGATGTTTTATTATCTTTGTCCTAATTTAACGTACTTAACTTAATTTGGCAAATTACCGTATAGAGATTTCCGCGACACCGCCAAAAAAGCAATGATAAATCTTGGGTGATCCGCAGAGAACTTAGAATTGAGAACTGAGAACTGAGAACCGAGAACTGGCCCTGGCGCATCGACCATCGTGGAGCGACTTCCGCTTGGCTTGGACAGCGGCTAACAGCGGCTTCTATGATTTGTGGCTATTTTCCTGTCGCTCATTCTCAACACGTGCGCTAAACGCGGAGTCGAGTCCACCGCATTGGGGTCACCATGAGACGCACTAACGCCGAAGCTTTGGTTTTGGTTTTTGGATTTTTTGAGTGTTTTCCGTTTTATTTCATTGTTTTTGGCTAGGGTTTCTGGTTTCTGGTGTTTGTTGTTTGTTGTATTGACCAATTGCATTAATTACCGTTAGGCCATCGCATTGCGTTGTGCATTTTTAATTTGCCTACGGGCCGCCAAGGCAGCAAGGCAGCCAGTCAGCTGAGTCTGGCCAAAAGCGTAAGGCAAATGGTCAACGGCATTAAGCGGCAGCAGCACTACGGCTATAAAAACGCCATAGGTAACCCTAATATTTGGACAAGCCCAGCACGAGCTCAGCGATCGGCATTCATTCGCCCATCTTCGATTACGCTATGTTATTTTGTGGGTCCGTTTCTCTTTTCAACGTGTGTGTATAAGCGGTGTGTAAGCGGGTTGTTTATGTGTGGGAATCCCATTGACGAAGCTGCTAACTGGTAACTAACAGCCAACCCTTTTGGCTTTTATCAAGGAGTGTTAGTGGGCCCAATGGTATGAGCCCTGGGTGTGTGGGTCTTTTTATGGCTGTGCGATCGTATATAATGCAAGTCGGCTGCGTTTAAGCTCCATAAACTGAGGTTTTAGTCTAACCTTTGAACTCTTTCGAGCGAGTTGCAAACTTGGGTACGGTTAGGTAATTGTTTTTCCAGCCAAGAGCAGTAAAAGAAGTAATAAAAATGGGTAACCTTCGCGAACAAATTTCTGAAACAGATCAAAAGAGGGCTTGATTAAATAAAAGTAATACTACTTAATCAATTCAATATATTCCTGTCTTTCAACAGTTTAAAATAATGTTTGAAAAACCTATTTAATAAATAACTTTTATTTATTTTTGTTTACTTTAGCTGTTTATATATATTTTAAATTTAGCTTGATATTCATATTTTAAGATTAATATTGTGAGATATATTTGTAGTCCCTAGGAGTTTTAGGTAGATTTTCGTGGCCTTATACCAGAAGTTGCGTACCTCTATTGACTTTTTCGGTTCACCCTAGACAGGCGGGGCTGCCCACACACACAACTGGGCTAACTGCAATCCATTCGGCAGCAACACCCAAAGAAAAAACCATGAAAAGGCTGGCCATTATGTCGATGCTTTATTTCTAATGACGATTTGCATAAATTTCGTTTCCAGCAGCGATTCAGCGGAATTACGGGGAGGCAAAGGCCTCGCCCAAAGTGAAAAGCGTGCGGCAGTTTCTGGATTTCAGTTTGGCCGTATTTGTCTTTTTCCGTCTATGGTTATGTTGCAATTAGCGTGAGCGTGGCATCTATATAATTCCGTTTAGTCTGGTCCCACACAAAGGCGTCGACAAAAACAGAAACTGTATTTCCCATGGTGGAAACGGCCGCAAATGATGTCTGAATCGGAGTTTTCCTTTTGTTGTTGAGGGTTGTTAGTTGTTAGCCCTTTGATTCGACTTGTGTCTGACTGCTGGCTCCTCGGGGCGCTTATTGAGCAATTTCGGTTGCTCTGGCTGCCGCTGTGCTATTTTCAATATTGTTTACAAATTTATTATCTGGGAACGGAGCGACAGAAATTGACTTGCAAACAAAAGACTTAGGCAACGAACTTGCATGCATTGAACCAGAATTCTAGCGTAAGAAAACGAAACCAAACACATAGCCATCAACAACATGGACTTTTCGCAGTCGTTTTTCGTGAAAATGAAAGTTTTTCTCGCTGGTCTGCAGAGTTTTCGCTTTTTCCACTTCCATGCGCATGCTGTTTTGTTTTGTTTTTTTTTGTCTTGTCTGTAAGCATTTTTCTTTGTTTTCCTTTTCCTCGGGATTTGTTGTCTGGCGACGGCTGTTTTGGCACCCGTTCACCTGGTTTCGGTCTCGCTTTTGGCCTGGCCCGAGCAACAGGATTTGGCGTTGGCGCAAAATAACCGAAATAAGCAGGAAAAACCACTAAAACGAGACAACACACACATCGTGTGGGCTGGCTTTTAAGCCCAAAAATTATACGACAAATTCAATGGAAACTTTTGCGGCTGCCACTTCATCAACGTCGCAGGATCAATTGGATTTCCTGCTCGTTGCTTGATTGATTTACCTCATGGCGAAAGAGCTGCTCTGGTCCATTATTATCATATGGCAGCCCAAAATTTGCATTGATTATGTATCTGCAAAGGCATTTGCCAGTTGAGCCCACTTGGCATTAGGGGAACAAATTGAAAATGAACATATCAATGAACTTTGTTCGCAACTGCTGCCGCAACCTGTCACAAGATGAATTTATCAAGACCGTAATAATTTGCGGTGATTGTATCTATTGACCTGGCAGACACAAAGAGTTTTGCCGATGCCGCCGCCGCCGCTGCAGCCGGATCCCAAATAAAAATCATTTTATTAAATGTCAACTCTGAGCGTTGGGAGCATCTGTTGCTCAGTTTCCTCGGGAAGTCGTGACTGCAAAAGTTCAACAACATTTTACACGAAAAAGTGCAGCCAGCACCGCAGATTCTCCGACGTCTCATCTTCGGTGGTGCACCGTGCACGTGTTGCAAGGCAGACTTAATCCATTGGGGCTCCATTACGGATCTTGCAACAGAATAATAGACTTTAATTGCGCCCACAAAAATGTGGTTTGTCGCCTGACGTCACTCGAAATTCGTATACCTCATGTTTCTGATTTAATGTTGTTCGTATGCTAATCGAAACTCGTTTCGAAACTCGTTCGAACCAATTCCACATGCACAAATCAGATTACGTATACGCCAGGGAGAACACGCGTTCGTGGTGTGGCACTTCTGCTGCGGCAGCTTCTGTTGCAAGCTGCAACCTGGGACTTGGGACTTGGGACTTGGGGCTAATTAAAAGTCAGTCAAGAAGCCCGAAAACCACCACTCGTTGAACTTCGGCATTTTGAGGTCGTCTCTCTGCACGGCCTAGAAATATGAGAAACAACTACAGGTTGTAACCAGTTTCGTCGACACTCGAGCAACTCGAGCCTACAAGATTCTTCTGCCGCGGCCGCTGGAAACCTGAAGTGAATCTGCCCAAAGAATCCAACGGAATGAAATCAAAAGTGCTTCCAACTCCCAGACTCTCGATTTCGAGTCCGACGAGTGCGCAAACGCAAAGCATCTGAAAAGGTTAACAAGTTTCACTACATGATTTATTTGCATTTTTAATGTGTGTGCCCGCTGAATGAGCTGAGTGAGCTTGCCTAGACGAGTTTTGGCCAAAATGCTCGTCCGCCTATCCGTCGGTCCGTCTGTCTGTAGAATTGTGGCCAAAAGCCAGACGAGCCAACATTTGATGTTTGCTGCTTGCCCACAATTTTTGTTGTTCATATTTTTCATATTTCACTTTTATTATAACCCAAAAAAGTGGCTCAAATTGTGGGCATGTTGGTTACTGGGCTAATGGCTTTGTTTATGACGTTCTTTGTTCGGGTTAATTGAGTAAGCCAGGTACGGAGGAAAAACATACCAGCTGTTGAGTTTTTGGCGTTTTCATTGTTGCTGCATGCATATGAAGATGAAATGGGTGGGGGTCATAAATGGGAACCATGAAAAACTAACACATCTGCAGTTTTCAAGCTCGTATTACGGTTTTACAGCCAAATAAACACTATTATAGCTTTATTAACAGTAGCATTATAAAGTTTACTTGGGACTTCACTCTTCATTTATGAAAACTAAGAAGTGCAGTTCTAAATAGATGCCTATTCGTAAGGAGCTGATCTACTTTACAACTACCTGGTTGCGATGAATCGATTAATAGCCCTGGAATCCATACAATGCGGAGTATGTTTGATACTAGTCCACTTTATGTGCAAGCCTGTTTATATAAGGCAGAAATGTAAAATATTTCCAGAGTGCACTTGGGCATGACGCAAGACGCAAGACGAGAGCAGAGCAGAGCAGTGCAAACCCCGCAGACAAAGCTGCAATCAAAAGCCTTGCAGCACTTCAGATATCCATGCATATAAGTATATTGTTGGATATAAAAAAGACTTCAAGCAGAGCAACACAAATGCTCGGCAAATGCAGCAGCAGCAAAACCAAAGGCAGCACCACCGACAGCAACGATATTGTTGTCTATAATTTTAAATGTCTCACTGCAACGCGAATCGAGCCGAAAAGCCCCTTAAAACCCCTGAAATCCCCTGGAAACCCCCTCTTTTCTCGTCTGGCTGTGTTCGTGTCAGCATTTGCTCCGATTTGATTTTAACTTTTATTTAACAAACTGCAAAACAACACAAACGCAAACACAGACTGACGCTTGTAATGGCAGGCAGGCAGCAAAAAGGCAACACAAATAAGTAAAAGTAAAGTGAGTGAATAAAAAAACTTAAAACGCAAGCGCCCAACAAGGCCGTTCACTTTGGCACAAACACTCAAACACTTAAACACGATGGAAAGTGAAAATTGCTAGCATTAGCTGCTGCAGTCACTATGTTTGTCAGATTCCCCGAAAACAAGTTTCGAATCTTTTAGGATCAAATCGATTGAGTTTTGGAAATTTGCCTTTGTTTTGTGCTGGCTTTGTAATGGGTTTTGAAAGGATCGTTAAATTAGTTGGCCAACTGAAATTATACGATCTGGGTTTCTATTGCTACAATTAAAACCGCACTCTCTCAATATTTGGTGTAGTTTTTGGCAGCTATTAAAAAGGAGTATTGGGGATATAAAACAAAACGTTGCGCCACCTATTTATATTGTAATAATACAACGGTGTTGTAATAATATTTCTATAGAGTATTCAGGCTTATTATCTGTGGTTATAATAAGTACAGCAAATTGCATACACGCTCTTCGTAAGGTATTGAGTGACATCATTCATAGCTAAGCACACTCCACTTTCGTTTGCCTTTCAGGAGCACATCCAGGAAGTGCTGGACAAATGGACCCAAATCGACGACGAGATCTGGGCCAAAGTGATCGTCTTCGAGCGGAATCGGCGCGTGGCCAAGGCGTACGCACGCGCTCCAGTGCTGACCATTAATGGATCCGACGATGGCTTCGACGGCATGCGGTGAGTAGCAGTTGGCCAAGTCCACCGCCATCCCTCAGACCCTCCATCCCTCCATCCCTTGACAAGGCATAATTATCGGTCATTGCAAAGCGAAGGCGAGTGGGCAAACAGAGGGAACGAGGCAAACAGCCCAGCAAAACACATTAAACATGGCCAAACCATGCCTTTGAACTTTGCTAAAACAAAACAAAATGAGACACACATAAATATTAATGCCAGTTGGGGCCTGAGCACTAGCAAAACCATATGCCCTTGACCCACTGGCAAAGAAAATACCCAGCAGGAGCTGCTCTTCGTCGTCTTTCTCTCTCGAAAGTTGATTACACAAAGGGGTAGTATCAGTTTGATGAACACTTTGCTACGGACAGTAATCTGAGAATATATCAGCATGTATTCTTTATTAAAGAAGGTAGTCATTTTGAGACTAGAAACGCAATTTCAATTAAGATGTTTTCGATTCATTGATTGATTGTGATAAAATGTACAATAAAAACCAATATAAAGTGCTGTTGAGTTAGGAGCCTCGCAGATTCTTGTAGAAGATATCCAGCCATGGAATCGAGCTTGTAATTGAAATTTCAGTAATTCCCATGACAAGTGTATCGCCAACTTCGATGCGAATGGCTGTAACCTTCAGCTGGCCATCTTGCTGGCTTTTCGCTGTAATAATAAATGCCTGCTGATGTGCTCTCGAAGGGGCATTGAATGAAACGCCCATCAAATTGATGGGCATGCCATTAAAATTTAATTCCGCTGGAGTTCCGATGAACTTCACTACGCAGAAGATGTAAGTGGAGGGGAACCTTCGGGCGGGGGCATTGCAAAACGGTGACCTTAGTGGAAACAATTTGTAGCATGTGAAAAGCTCCGGGCTGAAAAACAGAACCGAAAAGCGAGTGAAAATGCTTTAATAATTGCGCTTATTTCTATGAAATGAGCGATTTCCGTTTTGGCAAAGCAATTTAAGTCAAGAATTCGGCTTGTCTTATTTCTACTATTTTTTGGAGGTCTTCCAAGTGGTTCTTGGTATTTGGTATTTTTGGGTGGCTGCAATTGCAGCAAAGGCCTTAATTAACATATTTCGTCTCAAAAATATTGCTGTTGCGTGCCAGAAATTGGCAAATGCCAAATGCCTTACGCTCAATTGCTGTGGCAATTTGCTTCAGTCGAAATGTCAAGAAGTTTTCAAACCTAGCATACATAAAAATTGCAATTCAATGGATCTATGCATAATGCATTAGGCTAAGTACATGGGCATGGATGTGGCGATTATCCAGTTCAAATATTGAAAAGAGTTGGCCAAAAAAGGGCATCAAGTGCAGGAGGAGATCGTGTGGCGGCAACGGCGGCTTCCTTTGTAAATGGCCACAAATAAAGTTGCTGCCAGCCAAATGTCAACGGCGAAAATACAAGTACAAATAAATTGCCAGCGGGCCGAAGACAATGAAGATCGAGTGGAAAACAAATGAAATTGAAAATAATAACGAAAGTCATTCATTCATTCAATTCGTTTTCATTCGTGACGAGGTCATCACAGATTGGCCATGCAAATTGCTCTTGTCATGGCAAGTCTTTCACTGCAATTTTCCCCCCATCCACGCCAGGGATTGCCTTTTTTCGACTATTCGACTACTTGTTTATGTCAACTGGGGGTTAAATACACAGCACAGCATCGGAATGGCGGAGTATCGGAGTATCGGAAAAACTGAAAAGCAACTTTGCATGCCGAGAGTGTCAAGTTAATCAATTGCCAATTGCCGCCGACTTCAAACATGCACACCACGGGAAAGATAATTTATGGCCATGTTGGCCCATGTTTATGAGTCTGAGTGTGGTCCAAAGACCCTTGTACTTGTCACTGCCATTGTCTCTTTGTCTCTGGCTGCCTGATTTTTGTCTATTTGTTCCTTTTTTTCTGTACTTTTCGTATTTTTATCGCCGTCTAGGGCCAGCAGCTTGTTTGTTTAATTAGCCGCTGTCAGCGCTTGTTAGCCGCTGCTATCTTTCGGGCTAACCGAATTGCATTTGAATGTGAAAAGGCGAGGACTTCGGCGCATACGTGCATACTGAATGCCATTTCACACGCAACGCTTTTCATTGGAAATCTGGACGGTATGCAAATATATGGAGCTATGGCCACGATCGCAGCTGTGATGGGTTTTATGTGCATAAAGTATCCAGCATAAACTATGTGTGGCTAAAACAATAACACTTAATTATACGAGTGTGTAACCCCTGCACTCTTCCTTTGAGTTGTGCTATTCAAATTAATTTATTGTGACTGGACGTCAAATACATATATTCATTTGAGTGCATTGACTTTCGATTGCATACGTAACAGTTATAGCAAAATTTAAGTGTTATGGATATTTTGTGCAGTTATTAGTCACTCAAACATCCAACTGTGAGCCATATACAAGTTAACATTTGCAATTTTTACTTTAAACTTACAGCAAGACCATAAAAATGTATGTTCCTCGTTCAGATTTCCATTTATTGCCAGTCAGGGCATTTAACCATCGGCTTGGATGAGTGTGCTAATTCCCATTTTTGTGTGTTGCATGCATAGACAAATTTCCATTTGTGGAGTCAACTGCCAGCTGCCGCATGTAAATTAATTAATTAGACTGACTAGTGCTGGCTGCTTGGTGTTGCTAGTTGCAAGTTGGTGGTGTGGGCGCAACACTCAAAAGCAGGACCACACGCACGCCTCAGCAGCTGCGATCAATGATCTTCGAGACACATTGGGTTTCAACAAGCGCGTTTAATTAATGGCCAATCCCTGAGCACTTATTGTGGTCAGGCAATTACATTATCCGAGCTTCGGCTCCGAACTCAATTGAAATGGCGCCAATACACATTTTGCAGTTTATGACAGTTTGCGAAATATACCGCTGCGTGGGCGTTGCCAATCGAATTTGCATGTGGCTGGGAACAAATGAAATGGAAATCAAATTATAATATCAAGCTGTGCTCCGATTGCAACACACAATATGGGTATACACGGTATACACTTTTTTTAGCATGTTTCGTGCGGAAAAAACTAAGGCAAGGGGCGCGCCAAGGTTGAGATTTGCGAGAGTTGGCAGACAGACAAAAGACATTTTCAGCCTGTTTTTATTCAGTTGTGTTTTTCCTTCAAGGGGCTGCTGCTATTGCTGAGTAACCGCAGTAGTTGCAAAAGCAACACTGTCATTGTTGCTGCCACTGCAGCACACGTGCCACATTTGTCAGGGCAAGAACAATGGTGGCGACGGCCTTCGGCCCAGCAATTTAAGGTGTGACCCCAAAACTGGAGCGGGAAATGCTCTGGCCGCACAAATCACAAATCTTGCCTATAATTAGCCATAATCTAATTAAAGCGGAATCAGGCCAAACTAGTTCGCCGATCAGATCAGGGTTCGTTTCCTAAGTCATTCGTTTGGCGACTTTTACTAAAGCACATAAACCGAATACATGGCCACATATAAAATATTTAAGCATCTATGTATGTATGTATGTTTGGATATAGCTATTGTAAATCGTTGTCTCTGCTATGGTATTTTTAACTGAACCGGTTGAACATTGTTTTTGCCCACTAGCCGCAGGTCAAAAGCTGCTCCCAACCACCGTTCGAAACCAGTTGCCGTTAACTGCAACTTTTTTACGGTTGCACCGATGGTGGTGATGGCGATGGTGATGGTCTGGTTGTCTGAATGTCGGGTTGTCCGTTCGCTGGCGGTGGCTTCCTCGAAGAAGCCCCATAGCTGGTTCGTCCTCGCAAGTGCAGCCTGACCCACTGCACACGTTTAACTTGAACTCCAAAATCGCAGGGGTTTCCAGTTTTGCAGTTTTGCAGTATAGCAGTTTTGCAGAGCGAGTTGGTCCGGTCGATGGAACGACTCTCGCTTTCAGCTGGGCCTTTCGTATTTCCAGCTCATTTAGGCGTGTTAAGTCAGGTCCAGTCCTGAGACCAGACGACCTTGCAACCAATATACCTACTCACTATGTGGTTATCATACATAAACGCGATAATGCCCCGGCCACATCGAAGTGAATGTCTCCAAGACATGCTCTGAAAAGCTATACATTATATTAAACTGTCAGTGGGTTGGGCTACTGATTCTTGACTTTAGCTGAGTTTAGCTGACACGATAGAACTCTGCAGAAGGTCTTAAAAAACCTACTCTTAATCTTATTTTGATTATAGAGAGTATTTACAAATATTTGCTAAATGTTCAACAGTTTGAGAAGGTCTTTCAATTTATTTTGAAAAAGCTTTTGGATACGTATAAGAACATGCTGCTTAGCGAAGTCAACCTGTACTTCTTACACCCTTCTGCTCTCGGCTGTTGCCTTTCAGACTTAATAACATTTCGCTTTTGATGGCTCGAATTTAACGAAGCATTTACCGAACAAAGAACTGCAAATCCGCTTTCGGCAGCTGGCGCTCAGCCTTGGGGGGCACACATCACATTGGGCATACGGCACAGCCCGTCCATGTCGATTTCATTTCATGGAAAACTTTGACACACATTTCAACGGTTTTTACAAGCGTTTAGCCAATAAATCAGCTCCGGGCGGCAGACGCTACGCGCAGAACTGAAGCACATGGCCAAATGCCAAAGCGATGCTAACGGCGATTGTGGTTCGTAGTTGCAAGTTGGTGTTGCTACCAGCTGATGTTGCTGGTTGCTGCTTGCCGGTTGCTGCTTGCTGCTGTTGTTCTTGTTCTGACTGCTGCTGTTGCGCTTTGCTGCGCTGGCAGCAGCGCTTCATTATCCAAATTAACATAAAACATAATAGTGACAGAGCGGCGTCAGGTGAAGAATCTCCGGCAGCAGGAGCAGTGCTGCTACCACCACCATTACCACCCCTCCACTGCAGCAACCCAGCAGTAGCATCATCTTCAGCTTCAGCTTCATCTTCGGATGAAGATTCAAATTCAGCCTCTTGCCGTGGCCTTTTATGCAAACGACAATTACAATTAGCCTGGCTTCATTGTCTTGGCTCTGCGGCTTCCTCTTGCCGCTTCTTGTTAGCATTTCTGCCGACATTTTCGGCGACCTTAGCGCCGAAGGAAAAACCAAAAAAAATCATCGACGACTTTAAAAAACGAACATTCATCATTTAGTTAAGACTGAGCTGCAGCTTAGCTGGCTCAGCTATGGATAGCCCAACTATGGATAGCCAGATTTATTTTAAGCTTTGGAAATAAACCCTATTTTGGAAAATACAATTACATGGCATAATCCTAATCACCATTCACTTTTCAACTTTGATTCAAGGGAATTTATTAAGTTGTGCTTAAGTAAAGTAAACAATGTAACATTTTGCAAAAATGTACCAATCCAATTTTATTCATATCACATATTCATAATTCAGATACTTTAAAATTTAAATAGGGCTTCAGTTTAAGCTTAATACAAATTTTAACAAGTCTATTGGTTAATAATCTATATTTCTATTCACTACGCAAATTAAGAATAAGCCTGTTAATGAGTCAGCTGTTAGACGTAAGACAATTAGGATAAAAATTAAGGCCTTGGCGCCGAAATATGACATGTTTACTTAATAAATTTTGGGCTGCAGCTGCCGCACTCTGCCGCATGTGGCATAAATCACTGTCAGTCTGCATTTGAGCCAGTCGATTGAACAGTTCTCTTGGGCCCAGACGCCAAGCAGAAACGCAAAATCCGTGGCCCAAAACCGAAAAAGCCAGACCGACCCATGGTAAATGTTTTGTCAAACGTTTAGTGTAACAAAATGCGGCACAGGCACACGGGCCAGAAACCACGATATCAAGAAACCTAGTATGTAGTGAGTCACTCGAGGCAGCAACCTCGATTCGATTCCAGAAAGTGAACGGCGCCAAGTGGCAAATCAGTTTGGCAACGTTTTTGGGCATGCTGGCTTATCGATTTTAAATGCGGCAGCTGATTGATTTGCAATTAATAACCGCTCATTACGGCTTTTTAATGATTGCATAACATTGTCTATATTTATTTTCCTTTTTTTTTTTGCAGAATTGGACTGTGTGGCTTCGACAATCCGATGAGGGATCAGAAGACCGACGAGATGAAGCGCGTCATCGGACAGGTAAGTTTCCAATTTATGGCACAATCAAAGCGACAACGGTTTAATTAGCTTGGACAATAAACCCCAATAAATCGACGAGAAATCTCCATTAGCGGGGAGATGGCGTGAAGATTACGGAATACTTAAAGCTCGTATCTAATGCGAAAAATAATTGAAATTCTCATACGGATAGAGGCACTACAACTCATTTTAAAAAGACATTTTGGGTGCTACAAATTGATTGTGATTTATTTGGTTCAACACTAAAAGTATTTTATGTATGAACATAAAATTTATTAATTTTCCTGATTTAGCTTAAATAAATTTGTGTCGTCGCTGTTAAAATGAATTGATTTAATTACCCAATCAAATTCATGAAATTGCCTGTTTATAGGGTGTAAAAATCAAAATGGATGACGCTGGGAACATCCTCATCCGGCGGTACGCCAAAAGCAATGTCTACGTGAAGAGCACCGCCAGCAGTCCCAACGAGGAGACCTCCATCGGTGCCGAGATCTTAAAGCTGCCCAATCAGGCGCTCGAATCCGAAAAAATAGTCAAGGTGAGTGGGACTTACGTGGTTGCCATTTTCCATTTATCCATTCATCCATTTATCGCGATCCAAATCCCACCTCACATCCATTCCAAATGCTAATGAGCGTTGCATTGTTCTCCCCAGCTCTTCGACATGAAGAAGTTCCAGTCGAACGTGAATCGCGAACTGCGACGCGCCTATCCGGATCGCCGCCGTTTGGAGACGCAGTGCCTCTCCTCGGTAGCGTTTGTCAAGTCGGAGAACGACGTCTTGGAGTGCCCCATCTGGGTGCTCATCGTCAACGTGGTGGCCATGGATATGCTGAAGAGCAAACTGCCGCCAGGTGGGTTCATCGACGCCATGTCACGTGCAGATTTGTCAGCTAATTTTTTGTTACTTTTATATTAATCGAATATATAAATGTAAATCCTTATCCAGTGCAACGTCCCATTGTGGACATCAAGAACCGCCCGCGCATTCCGATTCCCGACGAGGATCCCTACAGCGTCGCGGGCAACGGAAGCGGAGGAAGCTCCGGCAGCTCTGGTTTCGGCAGTGGCCACCAGGCGCAACTGCATCCACAGCAACAGCTGGGCAAGCACCTCAATGGCAACGGAGGAGGACATGTGGCCGCCACGCGGGAGCAGCTGCTGCTCCAGACGCAACAACTGGCCCACAAGCGCAGCGAGAAACCTCCAAAACTACCGCCCAGGGATAACATCTACTCGCACGATCTGATTCCAAAGGTAAGAAAATAATTTCAGCTCGCTTGAAAGGAAACTCCCTTTATGAAAAAGGTTTCCAATGCAAAGTAAACATATACATACATTGTTGTGATCGTTAAGCACGTAATGTATACTTTTTATGGCATACTTAGAAGCAACCGAAGTGTGGGAGATTGCCCAAGTGCAGTTCATTTGCTGGCAAAGTGTCGGAACAAATTTGGAAGCGCCAAAACACGAGTAATAAAAGCCACGCCGGCGCAGTAGAAGAAGTGTGGCAACCTGTCGAGTGTCGAGTCGCTGGGTTGAGTTACTTTTGGGTTACTTACTTGGCTCCGTGGAGCCAGTTGGCTAGTTAGTTTGAGTGCCCATGCTTGGTCATATGCGCAATGCGGCCACTTGCAAAATTGAAAATGGGTCTCCCTCATGGAAGTCCGTGGCTCCATAGCTTGATGGCTGCATGGCTCCATGGCTGGCGATGATTTCGCCGTTGGGCCTCACTGAGCAATTGGCATTGCATTGCACTCAATAATATTCGAATTTCAGCAGCGACTGGCCGCAAATAACTGCAAACGAATCGCGTGTAATTAATATGCGCGGAATGCCGCCGTATTGCTTTGCAGCTCGATTGCCAATTGGGCCCAACGACCGATTCAGTGCCTCTTGGAGTGGAGCACTGGGGGTCCGTTGTGCCAAACTGGTGGGCACACCTTGCGCAACTGCGAGTGGAAAATTATGATCGGAGATCCCATCACCTGGTCACTTTCCTTCTAATTTCACCTCGCCTCACCTCACATCTTTCTTTCTTTCTTTCAGCCGGACTACGATGACATCGATTTGGAAACCCGTATAAAACTGTCGCGCGGTAAATCGGACAAGGGCAAAGATAACAAGAAATATGGTAAGACCGAGATCCCTCAACATCTGAATAGACACAATGGCGTCTATGAAATCTCTTTGGCCTATATACTAAATTCAGAATTTATGAGACAAAGCTGTCTTCAAAGAACACTCTGAGTTCTCTGACTTCGGTTAGAACATTTGGTAAATGTGCAGAGGAATCTTAATGATCTCCGTTAGTAAAACTTATGTGCATGCGTTAGGATTTTAGGTTTTTAGACTCAACAAAAGAATATTACTTTCAATACTAGTTTCATAACTAATCTTGCCTTCTACAGATGATCCCTACTACTGCGGCCTGCGGGCCCGAGTTCCGAACTTTGTGAAGTCCGGCAAGCCGATCCCCGCCCAGGTGGCCAAGGATCAGCGGGATGGCAATGGGAACAACATCGGGAACGGCGGCATCAGCACGCTCAGCCAGAAAAAAACGTCGATGATCCACAACCACCTGGGTGGCATGCATCCGCACCACATTCAGCAGCAGCAGCAACAACTGATGGCCGCGGCGGCGGCTGCGCATGCGGCACAGCACCACCATGCGGGTCACCAGCGGGAGCAGCAGCAGCACCACCAGATTTGGCAGACTCGCAGCTATGAGAGCGGCATAGGTATTTATAAACAGGGTGGGCCCACCACCGCCCACCAATCACACAAATCGCACGCACTGCAGATGCAAATGCATCAGCAACTGCAACTGCAACTGCAACATCAACAACAGCAACAACCACAGTCACTGCCAACGGACCTAACAGCAACCACTGCAACAGCAACCACCAAGACACAAAGCACAGCTAACCAAGCACGTAGCCACCAGCCACATCCGCATCTGCATTCGCACTCGAATCCGCACGCACATCCGCACCACAGACTCCACCGGCATGTCCACGTCCGCTGCGAGAGGCACGCCCACTTGCAGCAGCAACACTCTGCACCGCAGCAACAAGTGCTGCCGCAGCCGCAACAGCAGCAACATGTGCTGCAGCAACCGTACTACGACAATTTGGAGGACTCTGTGGCTCGCCGGGTGACAAGGCGCCACTCCACCCGTCGTTCAGCGCCGGAGGAGACCTCCGCCTGCAACTGCGTGAGCTGCTATGCGCTGGCTCCCCTCTGTGGTGCAGTTCCTCCGCCACGACCGCAAAGGAGCCTGAGTCAGCAGCAGTTGAGGCGTCACCAGCGGCTAAGTGGAAGCCTGGTGGAGCAGGAGGTCCGGCCGGCAGTGGTAAAGTGGTGCAGCGAGAGCGATGTCTCGGTGCTGGAGCTGGAACCTACGGAATCTACGGAACCTACAAACGAACGCTACGACGACTGCTACGACTACGACGACTTCGACATGGCATTCGACCTGGACGATGACCTGGGCTTGACCGAGAACATACCACGCCGCAAGGGCACCGAAACCGTTGACATGTACATGGATCGCTCCCATCTCCGCCAGCTGCCGGCGCCGGCAGTGCTGCGCACCAAGTCGCAGTCCACCGAGAGCTTTTTCGAGCAGCCCAACGAGGAGGGCTCACTGTACATGTACGGCGGCAGGAAGCGGATCGCGGTTAAGGCGCCGTCGGCGACTAACATCTATGACCGCGTGCGCGGCTCCATCGACTACACGGACAGGGGACGCAGTGCGGCAGGACCAAGAAGGGGCCAGTGCCACAAGAAGCCCCAGCTGCCAGCGCCCAGTTGGCGAGGCGGCAAGCGACAGGAGCAGGCTCAAAACGCTGACAAAAGACAAAGATATGACAATGCCACCAATGGCAACAGCAATGGCAACGGCAACAACAGCGGCAACTGCAACAGCAGCAGCAACCAGCACAAAAGACAGCTAACGAACGCCAAGCAAGACAATGAGGACATGTTGAAAAGCAAAAATTATTTCAATAGTAAAAACAAAAGTATAGCAGCAGCAGCAGCAGCAGCAGCTAATGCAGCAGCAGCAACAACGGCAGCAGCAGCGAAAGCGACAGCAGCATCAGCCAACATTGCAGCAACATCTGGAGGCGGTGGAGTGGATGCGGGGACGGGAGCGGGTTCGGGAGCAGGCGCAACAGGAGTTGCTGGGGGAAAGACCAGAGGAGGCAGTGGGCCAACAATGTCCCCAGCACTGGCCACCAGCCCAGCGGCAAACAATGCAACTGCGGCCAGTAAGGCACCTTCTGCTCCGCCTCCGACGGCCACCAGAGCCGGACGCAGTGCCAGCCGCCTTGACATCAGCGACATGGAGTCCATTTATGGCTACCTAAAGCCCCGCAAGCCGCGCAGCCTCAGCCTGAAGAAAATCCAAATACTCGACTACTAAACGGACACGTGAATTTGTATGGGGTTGCTCTAAATAGAAACGAGGTTATATGGCCCAGACATCGATATTAGTTATTGTTTTTTGTTGCCTTACCCTTACCCATGGATCGGATGATGGGATGATGGGTGGCTGTACATACATATATACTATGCCCACAAACGCATCTTGGTTACCTCCTTGCCCGGTGAACAGAACCACTAAACTGTACGATACTTTTACTAACACAGCTCCTTGGACTCCCTAGCCTGGACAGTCACGAAACGCAATTGTACATACACCAAGTGGGAGTGGGTTACTGATTTTAAAAGTAGTCCGAAGCCCATGGAGTGTGATGTAATCTATGGAGTACCCTCTCATTGCATTATATTACATTTCCTTTGATATAGTAAAATAGCATAAAATAGCAAATGAATTTGGGAAAATAATATAATGTAAATCCCGGTGGACCTTCAGCAGATTACTGTCCCTCCAGCTAGGTCTACCAATAGAATCCGCCCACCCCAGCACACATACCGCATTCATTATCCCGACAATTGTACCCGCACCCGTTTTGTAACCACCGATTTCTGTGCTTCTTGTAGATTCGGAGCTTGTTGAATCACCCTACAATCACATCTACGGACGCCATTTACCGCTGCCAACGCGCGGCTACGTGCCCACGCCACGCATGTTCATCGGGGAATGGGACTGAGCGTAGTTCACCGCACCGCACCGCACTTGGGCGGGTTTTTAGCCGGATTTTGAGCGGCCCAGGCACAAAACACACCACTTGCACATCCCGGCGTGAGGAGACGCCTTCCGTGCAGAGCTAATTTAAGTCAAACGGCTGCACACAGCTTGAAATATTATTTACATTATATTAATTTAGCAAAATATTATGGTAAAATAATATTAGGCTAGGCATAAGCAACAACAAACAACAAGAGCAATCGCAAACCATTGTAATACTTAGTGGTACGGCAACCGATATTTCGCGCTTTTCCCCTAGCAGTTTTGAGATTACGCACTTGAGCCAATTTTGTTTACCCTGTTGTACGAAATGAATGAATAGCCATTACATTACGAGTTCAGTTAAGCTTTTAAGTTTATTGTAAATTTTTCTTGCGCAGTCGTCGACTCAACAGGCCTGTCAGTGTATTTACTTGAAAAACGTTCTTAGCTATAAATTTTTCTAGTAAATACGCATACAAGCATGGTATTTTCTGAAAGTCTGACAGGCTGCATCTTTTTATTTTATATCAAAATATTCTGTATTGTGTATGAAAAGTAATAAAATAATCTTTCAAAACAATCAGCCTAATTTTTGAAAACTTTTATTTCGTGGTTATAAACTAAAGATTTGAATAGCTCACTACGCATGGCATTCCTGGTGATCACATGTAGTAATCGGGATTCCAATCTGGTGGGCGCATATGATCTGGATTGATTCCACCCTGTCCCGGCCTATTCGGATTAAGGGGACTGAACGGGTCGAAGCGGGGCAAAGGTCCCGGGCCCATATTTGGTCGAGATGGAAAACCGAACAGGTTACCAGGACCACCGCGACCTAGTGGATCGAGATCCCCGCGTCCAACGTCCGGAAAGCCAAAAGGGCGAGGCTCGAATCCACCTGGAATGAAGGATCTAAGCGACGGCAATCGATTAACGAGTGTATAACAGACTACCCACTAGCTACGTAATACTCTAAATAGCAAAATCTAGCTTCCCTGTTTCGCAGTATATTTAAGTGTTCTTACCCGCCACGCCTGGGCTCGCCGATGCGCAGGGGATCTGGATCCGATCCACTGGGTCGTGGTGAGGTGGTCGTTTGTGTGGTGACCTCCCGCGAGTTGCCTGTGAATACCGGGTCCAGGAGCTCCCTGCGATAGCGTTCAACAATCTCCGAAGCTGTTGGTATTATGGTGGTGATGCCGCCTTTGACCGCAGCCACCAGGGTCTCTGGTTCCACGCAGATGTTGGACACCTTCTTAGTGTTGATGTCCATCAGGTTGATCAGCAGGGCGTCCTCGGTGATGTGGCCCAGCAACAGGTAGAGCATCTTATCGTGCACGTAGCGCAGCGAGTACTTCGTATCGTCATCATTCCAGCTGTCCGGCAGCAGCTCACTGCCCTCCTCCTCCGGCAAAGTTTTCTATTGAAATCTAGATGAGTTCACTAATCTGAGTGGCCATAATCATACTAACATCATCGCCAATGCCAACGCAACGAAAATTGTAGTGCTTGGTCAGCAGAAAGTGGACGAGGGCGATCAACAGGTCAGACTTTTTGTCGACCTCAGCCTGGACGGTCTTGTACAGCAGATCCCAACCGTAGAAGAAATCGCCCGTCTTGGCAGCCGACCCACTCTCCATTGCGGCCACCGGTAATCCTTCACAATTTCTGGACAGGATGAAACAGAACGAAGGAAACGTTCTTACTTATGCTTAGGTAAAAGTAAATATGCTTACTTTTCGTTTGTTTGGATGTGACGTCCTACAATCCTTCAGATGTCAGTGCTTCCGATCTCTGAAAGCTCAATACTGAAAGTTTATTGTGTGAATAAACTTAGCTTTCAGTATAGATTAAAAGTATTTCAGAAGGACTTATATTGTTTTAATAACAATCAGATTCTAATATTGCTGCATCTTTGTTAAGATGGAATATCGTGAACATTAAATATTAGAGCTGGAACAAAGTTAAGTTCTCGATGCGATTTATCGATGTGATTATCGAAACAGATATTCTATAATTTATTAAATATGTTAAATACAAAAAGTTATGAGAAAGTACAACGTAAAGCTTTAAAACAATAATAAATATTAAAATCATCCACCTGTGACAAACAACATAACGGTCAAAGTACGAGTGTTTCAAGCATTGAGAAGCTTACGGTGATATTTGTTCAAAACTTGCCGTTATACATAAAATCTTTCATAAGACATGTTGTAACCTTAAATACAAGCTAACAGTACTTGTATACAAGGATTCAAATTGATTCGCTTGTTCAATAAAGTTTCCAATTTATCATTACTGATCTTTTGACTTTAGAAAAGTTGTTTAAACTCACATTTTCCACACCTTACTTATTATATTTCTAAGCAAGCGTCTAGACAAGGTTTTGAGTTCTGGAAACTTGTTTTAATGATAATTTGTTCAAGTCATGATTTTGTAGTTTAGGGAAATTTATCAAATTATCAAGTATCGATTTTTTTTTCGGTCACACCAATACCGATTGCTTGGAACTAGTTCGCCAAATGCAATATTGGAGATATCATCAATATTTCTTTCTTTCTATTTAAACATTGACAGATTAAAACAAACTGAAATATTGATTAATATATAAAAATAGTTATCTTTTTACTTCTTAACTAAAAGCACCATATATATGTTGTCTCTTTCTTAACGTGTTCGTGTTCTTACGGTCGGACGATGAGCGCAAAAGAGATGACTAGTGAGCATAGGGTTGCCAAGGCTTGCAAAGACTAAAAATTAAGAAAGCAAACTTTAAAAACTAAAATTTATTTATCATCCTTTTAAATGTTAGAAATGATAACAAAAATTTCAATAAAACCTTATAAATGCTTTGTTAAAATGTATTTTATTTTTGTTTTTAACTTAAAGATCGCTGATATAAAATGGGATTTCAGTTTTCTACTGAACTTCAATTTTTAGCATAAGAAGATCAGTAAGAAATATACTTTTTGATCAAAATTTTAGACGTGTTATCATAAGAAAATTGTAGAGTATCGGACCGAACTAGTTATATACACTTCATAGAGCCAACTTCGGCTTCCAGCCGAAGGGGCAGCCATGTTGAATTTTTTGCCGAATGGCTAGCTGTCATTCTCGGGTGAAAAAATCTATTCTTTCACATTTTCGACGAGATTTGCTGCTTAGCAATCGGTATAAGTTATCCCATTAATATTTTTGCCGGTTTGCCCAACTAATAAAAATATAAACACGCGTCGCTTGCAACCCTGTTGTTATTGTTGTTGCCAAACATAAAAGTGATTAGCGCGCCGCTTTCCTCTGCGGCGGCAGCAGAAAATAGTGAATTTTTCGCGTTTAGTGCGAAACTTGGTGGGCATCGCAGGGCGCTAGATCCAGACCCCCGGATACGGAACAGAAATCATGAGCAGCAGTACTCCGGGGAGCGAAAGTGGCCTGACGAAGGTAGCGACTCCTTCGCCATCGCCACTGGCCAGAATGGATGCGGATTTTACGAGTGAGTACTGGGCATCAGCCATGTGGTCAATACAGTAACTTGCATATCCCAACGCAGGCTCCAAGTTCGAGATGCACCCCTCGCTTTCGGACGAGGAACGCCGCTTCTACCTGAAGATGTACCCCAACGTGGATCTGGTGAACCAGCGAAGAGTGCACTGCACTGTGTGCAAACTGCACCTGGGCACAGCTCCCGCCGCCGAGAGCAACATCAAGATGCATCCCATACTGCGGGTGACGCACTGCGTCAAGTGCCACGATTTTTACAACAGCGGCGAGTTCTCCAAGGGCGAGGATGGCTCTGAGCTGTACTGCCGCTGGTGCGGACAGGGTGGCGAGGTATACTGCTGCTCCACCTGTCCGTACGTCTTCTGCAAGTCGTGCATTGTGAAGAATCTTTCCAAGGGCGTCATCGTGGACATAGAGCAAAACGAGCACTGGAACTGCTTCAGCTGCACCTCCAAGATCCTTTGGCCTCTGCGCGCCCAGCACTGGGCGCTGGTCAATTATCTTCAGACGCAGAAAAGGTGCGTCTTTCAGTTGTACTTCTCCATGCTAATTATTGTTTTAAGATGGTTTGTAGGGCTTCGTTGCACGTGCCCCCAGTTTCATCTGGTTTCATCTCTTATATAGTATACTTATATATAATGCTATTTGTTTTCATGTAAATTATCTCACCCCAGTGCATTCTCCAACTTAAGTTAATGTCTTATAAATTGCAGAGCCCTGCAGACCCTACAGCTGCCCGAAGTGGAGGCCCGACGCCAAATGCTTAAGGATAACAGCAACTGCTGCCGCTTGGCCAAGTCGAAAACCAGCAGTTTATCCGACTCCATGGAGAGCTTGGAGTCCAATGTCTCCAAGCGCAGCCAGGGCAGCTCAGCGGGCTCAAGTAAACGAGGATCCTTGCCGAAAACCATTCCTCAGGGACCGCCAACCAAACGTTCCAAAGCTTCCAACGACGAGGTGGTCTGCACACCGGATTTGCTTAGTATGCTGGAGCCGGATTGCCAGCTCTCTGTGACCCCCAAGCCTACTGGCCGTCAGCCGGTGCCAGCGGCGAATATCACAACCACTCCAAGGATTGTCACCGTCCAGCAAAACTACCAACCGGGACCAAGTTCCAGTAACAGCAGCAGCAATGGAAGCGCAACTGGTTCCTCCTCAGTGCCACCGCCACGTAGTAGTCTGCCACCACCTCTGGTGCTCAGTGGATCTGGAATCCGCTACCGCCAAAATGCTCCTGGTGGGGTATCGGGTGTAGTGCGTCGCACTGTAGTCCCCAACTCGGTGAAGACCACTGGGCCAGTCTTTCACACAATTAATGGATTCAAAGTGGATTTGAATAGCGCTGCACAACAGGATTCCTACCGCCTGCCCAATGGTCGACTAATTCAAGTAAAGCGTCAGCTACCCCAGGCCAGTCAGCCGGCACCAACACCACCAGCACCGCCTGCCTTGGTCGTTCCCCAAGTGGGACCGGGAGTGGTTATCCGACCGCGGGCTCCGGTTACGTCTAATAGGCCATCACTGCATATCAGCACATACGGTTCTAACATGGGCATCTATAACCCGCAGACGAACCAGCAGCAGCGGGCTCCGCATGTGCGAGTTGGAAACGCCAATCCAGCGCCTCCACCGATACAAGGTCCTCCGCCCAACGTCAATGGGGGTCAAACTCTCATGATTACTCCAGCACCTCCACCACCGCCTAAGGGTCCAACCTTGGTTCGTCACACCTTCCCCAACACGCCGATGGGACAGGCACGGACGCAGCTGCAGGAGCAAATCTTTAGCGCCATGGACATCTGCACTCACCTCACCGGCAAAGTGGTATCTCTTACCCACTCAAACGCCTACAACCAGGTGCGCAATTATCTGGAACTCAAGGAGCTGTACATCCACATGTCCTATTTGATGACATATGCGATTGGCCGGTTCAAGAACTTGCAGGAGAAGTGCTTGGTGGACATGCGAGAGAAGGGCTTCAAGAATGACGCCAACAGTCTGGAGAATGGTCAATTAGCTGCTGGTGAGTTACGAAATGTGTTATGTTTAAAGAGTGATTTTTGTATATAGACATAGGGTAATATGTAAGATCTACAATAGATTTAGAAAGGTAAAACTAAGATAGATTAAGGGAAAATAATAGCTTTTAGGTGGAGTTGACAACAAGTTGCCTCCACCACTTGGAGGCCAAATATCATATTACTGTCTTTGGAGCGTATTTTCGACACATGGACGGGCGTTGATCATTGATAATTTCCGGTTTTCGTTTCGCGCGTGTGTTTATTTTAATCGGATGGTGAACATGAACTGAAAAGAAGGCATGTAAGTATGCTGTGTTTATGAAAAACTCTGCGAGTTCCATTTCATTGGCTGCGATGAATAGATGTTAATTTAAGCGTGGTCCATGTGTTTACAAAATACCATCCAGAACAGGCAATGGAATAGAACCCAGCAGCAGTTTTTCCTTTGATTTTAACGCTTTATATCTCTCGTTTATTGCAGCCGTGGACTACGTGTGCTACGGTCAACTGGACGACGTGGATCTCTTCAACACAGGCTGCAATAGTTTTCACAACCAGGTCTACGAGTACCGCAAAAGTTTGCATGCCAATCTTAAGGATGGCGAAGACTGCGAACCACTGCCTCCGCTGATGCCGCTGGGAGTTCGAGCCGAAGGTGATCCCATCGATGAGCCCGAGGAGCCAGAAACGATACCGGAACAGCAGCAAGATGACACTGGAAAGGACCCTGAAGAAGCGCCTGATTTTGATTACGATGAGCCAGATGAGTTGGATGATGATTTGGATGACGATGACTTGGACAACGAGGAGTGCGGTGAACTGGGAACGGAGGAGAGCATGAATCGGAATGAACAGGCTCACGCCTACGATCGAAAGTTGACACGATTACTTCGCGAGTATCCTTCGTTGTGGTGCACCCGTCATCCCGATTACGGCAAGAAAGAGGTCACCAATAAGCAGTGGCGGGTGATTGCCAGTCACTTTCCACGCGGCGATGACATTAAGCTGCGCTGGAAGAACGTAAGAAAGCGATACGTTCGGATTGAGCGGCGCTTAAAGCAGGGAAAGCGTTTCAAGGGCTACTTCGATAAGGCCACAAACTATCTGGAGAACAGGGATCGACCGAGGAGCGAGTGGCTAGCTGTGGACTGTGGCGAAGATGACGGCGACGGCTTCGAGCGCAAGCATCTCGACGTAATAGAGAATAAAATGGAGCAAAAAGCACATAGGCAACCAGTAGTTAAAATCAACCTAAAATGTGGATCCCGAGTGCCGATGCGCCCACTCGAGGTGCGTCCTATTGATCAACGCATCATAACATTCGCTAAAAGCCATCCAGTATTATGGCGCAAATCCGCTGATCCCGAATTCAACAGTATTGACGAGCAAACCCGAAAGTCCCTGTGGCAGAACTTTTGGAAGTCTGCGCCCAGTATGTTAAGATCTATAACCATAGCCTAAGCGGCTCTTGATTTATTTCAAATATATATTTTTGCAGATTATGCTTGCGAGTATCTTGTGGAGCGTTGGCAGCAAATGTACGAGATGTACAAATCTTTCCGCCTGAAGAGTATTAAAGATAAGGGAATCTTTGCGAATCTGGAGCTAAAGTACTCAAAGTACTTGGCCAGCTTGTACTTCCTGTACAAGATCGATGAGCAGGACCTCCGCGACGAGTTCGAGCCGCTGCAGGACTGTGACCCGAGCGGGACAGACTCCGCTGGAAACCTAAAAGATATGCCCGATGACAAGCAGTTCTGTCAGCAACTGGTTTTGGCCATGCGGGCATATCCCACACTTTGGAATCCGCGGCATGTTGACTACAGCGATGTGGGAGCCAGGGAGCGCTTATGGCCGGAAGTGGCCAGGCGGTTACCCCGGTTCAAGCGGGACGCTCAGGCCTGCAAGCTCCGCTGGCAGATGGCCAAGTTCGCTTACGAGTGCTACCTACGCGAGATGGAGCGTCATCCGCGGGTCAACGAGCGCAAGTTGCAGAAGTTGCGGTCCAACTTTCCGCTCGAGGAGATGCGCTTCCTCAACATTTAGACTTGACATTCCAGTCACCTTTTAGGCTAAGTTTTTGTACTATGAGATTATAGTTTAAGTTTAATTAAACTGTATTTGCCAATATTTGCCATATATTAAAATATAAATGCATTTTTAATCTGTCGGCAGTGTTGTTAACTCAATTGGTCCTTAAGGAATTTTAAAGTTGCATATTTAAGAACTTACCTATTGAGTTTCAATAACATTTACTTTTGCCTTTCAGATAAACAAGCTAGCGATGACGAAGATAACGAAATCGAGATTGTGGAGCCCAAAACGGACACCATCACCATTGATTCGGACAACGAAGATGACACGCCTTCCACCTCGACCGCTACACAACAGCCACAACAAGCGGCTATCATGAAGATAACATCTGTGACATCGGCGGCGCCGAAAAAGGAACTGCAAGAGAACAACCAGGCTGACATCGACGTGGCTGCATTCAGCTCCACGATATTGGCCAGCTTGCTGGAAGTGGAGGTCAACGAAGGCGCCAGTGAGCCCAAGACCGTCTCTCCTGGCCAAAAGAAGCAGCCACGCAAGAAGACGACAAATAAGCCAAACCCGGCACTTTTACAATTGGAACGTCAACGCATGGAGGACATGAAGAAATTCGATGCCAAGCTGAAAATGAAGGTCATGGTCAAGCTGAAGCGAGCTGAGGATGAGTTCGAGGTGGCGCGCAAATGGGTTGAGGAATGCAGGAAACAGGAGCAGGAATTGGCCACAACAAACGAAACCCAGGAGCCAGCAGAAGCACCAAGTGAAAATCCGAACATTTCTGAAAAGGAATCTTCAGCCAAAAAAGAAAACACAAAGGAAAACGGTGAGGTTGATAATGAAAAAACCAAGAATAAAGAAAAAATCGGAGATATATTAAAAGCGGCAATAAAAACCAAAATTGGCGAAAACGAGAAACACATGGCGGAAGACCAGCTGCCGGTGGATGAACATTTAATAGAAAAAGACAAAGAATTGGACAAGGGAAAATCAATATCCACTGATCCAGAAAAGAATAAAACAATAGAATTAGAAATAGTTGCAGACAAAGAACAACATTTAACAAAAGAGAACATTGTAAAGGGAGAGTGTAAGGATGAATCTAGAAAGGTCTCAAAAAATGATCAGGAATCCGATTGTAAAAAAGGTTCAGATGCTGAATTGGTGTCGGAAAAAGATGCTGGCTTAAAAGGCACGGACGGGGGGTCCGAAATAGAACAAGGTGATACTGAAAAGTCTTCTGAAAATCCTACTTTAATTGGAGACGACGAAACGGAGCTTCTCAGGGAGGGAAAAGAAAAGAAGTCTGAGAAATCTGAAAAGGTAGTGGTTCTAGCAAAAGGTGTTGGAAAAGCTTCCCCAACGGCCCCAGGCAAAGGTCCTTTTGAAGCTGCAGAAGAGGATACCGAAGAGCTTAAGGACGCAGGTGCACAGGAAATGAATGCGACCCAAGACGACTCAAGCACAGTTGAGTCCTTGGACACTTCCAATCAAATTGATCAGTCTTCCGCAGAAGAACTCATTGAAAGCATGGATGTTACCGAACTTGATGAAGCACCCAAGGAACTACTAGATTGCGCTCTAGACGAAGTCATTGCCATGGATGGCATCGAACTGAGTGCAGCTACGGAGGAGCTGATGAAAGCATTAGGCAGTCCCAGCGGCCTCAATTCCGAAAACACAAATGATAATGAGACTGATTTGGATGCAAATGATTTTATTGAAAATCTCCCCCTTGAAACAACGGAGCCACCTGAGATCCTCTTGAAGGACGATGAGAACCAGGCGGAGCCGCTAACTGAAATTGTACATCTCGGAACACCCAGCCCCGCCGAAAATGGTGACACAGAATTCGAATCCACGCTTGAAGCAAATGACTCTCCACCAGACGAGCCCACCACGGCGCAGATTGTTGGCTAGTTTGTGGTGATCATTTGAGGTCCCGCCGCAGAAGAGTCGTAGCTGTGGACTTCAAAACCTGCCATTTAGTATTTGTACTGGAATTTAAAGCAGACAGAAATAGCACAACACTTTTTATGTAAATACTATGATCTGTTTCTCATTGAACAAATTATTGTTTTCTGCTTAAGGTATTGTTTTTGTTTTTGATATTCACATCATTATTATATTAACTTTTGAACCGCGTATTCTTGAGAATATACGGTTCAAGTCGGGCACGAAGCTCGTATAAGTTCGTTAATAGCTTTTAAAAATAATTCTTTTGTACAAACCAAATAAAATTAATTCATCTGAACATGCACAAAGTAAACAACAAACAATGGTTGACTTTCTACTTGTTTCAGTCAACGAATTTTTAAAAATGAGCATACAACATACAATTAGAAATTGCATACGACAATTCATTGTTATGTTTCCGAACCGCTTCAAAAGCCGAAACTCCCACGAAACCATTGATAAAATTTGGGATTTGAAACAAAATTTTCTAACTTCTCAATGTTCATTTGTAATGAGAATTCGTATGGAGCAATAGTCGCTTGAAAATTGACTAGTACTTAGGTTATTGATTAAAATTTATATTAATGTGTAATTCTAAGCTTATCTCAGACGAGTGAAAATTGTAAAAAAAACTAGCATTAAAGCAATGTAATTAAAATCTCAGTCTTATAATTTCTTTGTTGAGTCTTGACGAACTGCTTTTCTGGCGGTGTACATTTGCGGGGCCTGTTACATACTTTTCAACGAATCTCGTATACCCTTTTACTCTACGAGTAACAGGTATAATTAATGAGTATATGACGACTATAATTCTTTATTTAACGTTTAATTGAAATCTAGCACTTTTGCCTCTTGCGCAGCTTCAAGTGGAAGTTCATTTTTGGTGGAGGGCACTTGCCGCTGAAGTTAGTGACTTTGTACCAGGCCTCCCACATGATGTAATCCTTTGCACGGTGAACAGTGAAGCTTCCTTTGAGGGTGCACTGTGCATCCGCCTCATAGGGATAAGCGGACCTGAAGAGCGGGTGGCCGGTTCGCTTGATGCCAGCCTTCTCTGCACACAGTCCGGTCACAAACATGTCCTCCAAGTGCACAATCCTAGTGCCCAGCGACGCCTTGTACAGACGTGGCACCACATCTATGGACATCAAGTAGCCGGATCCGCACAAGTACCTCGGATACACACCGCCCCGGAACATGTACGATGGCACGTACCATTTGTTAAACTTATTGGTGATCGGCGCTACATTGCAGTACAAGCGTCCGTACATGATCTCTCTGCGGGCGGTCAATCGCTTTCGCCACGAAGTGACCTCGTACGTGTTGCCGTAATGGAACCCTGCCGTAACCGCGTTCACAGGAATCGTTCCCCCGAGGAGAAAGTGCAGAATGTTGGGCACGTTGACGAATGTGTCGTCGTCGCACTTGAAGTAGAAGGCTGTGGTGTTTACACAACTCTGGCTGATGTGCTTGAGTGCCATCACAGCCTTGATGGTCAAGTTATTGTAGGTGTCCATGAAGTTCTCCTGGATAATATCATTATACTTCTCCGCCTCTCTGACAACCGCCTCATTCTCACGGAGGGAAGCTAAGTTTCTGCGACCCAGAATGAAAACGATCCGTATAGAGGCCTTAAGGGAGTTACCCTCACCACTTAGATACTCGCTATACAGTTTCAGACGCCCGGGGAGAACGTCCAGGTATCGTCCTTTGAGATGGCCATGAAGCTTTACAAAGGCCGAGTAGTTGAAGTCGGTGGAGTTGCCCCAAAGCATGCGGATGGCACGCCGCCGTTCGAAGTGGTGAACAAAGGAGCATACTACTATTGTCAGAAGAGCTTTGCTATGACAGAAATCCCGCGGAACAATAAGCGCCGTATTCTGGGTTGGATCCAGGTAATCACCTATACTTCTGGGCGCCTCACGACCCCATCCCGACAAAGAAGCTGTGCAAAATTTATTTTAAATTAGCGGTACGTAAGACTAATTAACTTACCGATCCGCTTGCTTGAATCTGACCTCAAATTATATATCCCGTAAACCAAGAACAATACGAGGATAATAATAGCCTTGTACCTTCTAATAAATAGCCAGATTCTTGCCACGATCCCATAGAGCCGCTTAAGCTCGTCTAAGAACTTAATATGCATTTATTCAGGTTAAATCGACAGACTTTGAAAAGGCAAGTTTCGAAAGTGTAACACCAAAGATTAAAAGTATGCAAAATAAAAACTCAATTGGGTAGACTGGTTACAACATTTTATTCGGTCTTTTGAACAACAACAAATGTGATTTGGCAATGTGATTTAATAAATATAGTTATTTTACGAATCAGAAACTAAACAAATTATTTCTTATTAAAGCAGACTCCTGTGCGTCAATTAAATAGGCTTCGTTAGGATAGAAAGATAGAACCAGGGAAATTTACAGTGAACTCATTAAAAAGTGAAAAATTACTGATGAAGTGTGTCAACTAAAAACTAAGTTACAATTGTAAATAATAATATATGTGATGGCAAAAAATAAATACTTACTCTTCTATTATAAACTCTGTCTTTAAATAATTTCTTAAGATCTGGGGATTCTAAGAATATATGCAGATTTATCAGATATCTACCTTGTGCATTACTTTTAACATTGATATGGAGTATTGGGGGTGCTAGGCCATGATCAATCTAACTTGTATATACACACTTATTGTTGAGCGAAGTAATCGCTAATAATTCAAAAGAAATATAATAAATACGTTAATGATCTACATATGTATGTATGTATAGACGTCATAAGGATTATATATCACTATTGACTGTCAATCAAGCTGATTACGTTTTATAAACCAAGCTGTTTCGCAAGAAATTTTAGGAACTGAATGTCAAGAATCTTTGCCGAGCCAATATAACATGTAGGCTGTTGGTTTTTTATCAGAGAGCAGGAGAAATGGGAAGGGCTAGTGGACATTCCCTGAAGATCTATTTTAGGACTTCTAACAGATCGGACGCTTGCGCAGTCGAACTTGGCTGAAGTACCGCCCCGGAGACGGACATTTAATGGAGTAGTTGGCGACGTGGTTCCAGGCGACCACCATGCTATCGTCTTTTAACTGATGCTGCGTGATGCTGCCCTTAAAAGCGCACATCTGTTTCGAGTGGGCAAAACTGAAGAGTGGGTGGTGGTGTCGCCTGATCTTAGCCCTTTGCGCACACAACCCAGTGATGTACACGTCCTCCAGGTAGACCAGCGTCGTATTAAACGAAGCCTCGAACAAGCGCTGTACTGCATCGATGGACAGCAGATACCCGGCTCCGGAAAGATACTTGGGATACGCCTCCGGCTTATACATGTATGAGGGCATATACCACTTGCTGCTTACTTCGCTAACCGGCACCACGTTGCAAAACTGATGGCCATACATAACCTCGCTGCTGGCTTTCAATCGGTTTTGCGGGGCAGTGACCAAATAAGTGGACCTATCGTGGTAGTCCAGGGTATCGTTGTACAAAGGTATTGTTCCTCCGAGCAGAAAGTGTAGCAAGTTCGGTATATTCACAAAGGTATCATCGTCGCACTTGAGGAAGAAAGCCGAGGTATTGAAGCAACTGCGGCTGATGTGCTTTAGAGCCATCACAGACTTCAACGTCAGGTTGTTGTAGCTATCCACGAAGTTATCTTGAATAATGTCATTGTACTGTTCCGATTCAATGTGAATGCGAGTCAGGGTCTCGTTTCCTAACAGGGCCTCATCTTTCTGGCGGCCCACAATAAAAACAATGCGCACTGAGGCAGTCATCGAGTCGCCCTCGCCGCTCAGATAATCCCCGTACGTCTTTAATCGGTCCGGAAGTGGCGGCAGGTAGTGCCCCTTGAGATGGCCATGGAGCTTTGCAAAGGCTGGGTAGTTGAACTCGGTGGTGTTGCCCCAGGTCTCGCGGATGGTCTGACGCTGAATAAAGTTGTCGACACCGGTGCATACGGCGATTACCAGGAAGGTCTTATTCCGGCAAAAGTCCTTGGGAACAATGAGAGCAGAACTGTGCCCGAGATCCAGGTAGTCACCTATGCTGCGGGAAGTCTCTAGAGTCCAATCGGGCAGACCAGCTGTGAAAGTATCAACGAATCATGTTTACAAAATATGTGGCTATTAAGGAAACCATTGTCCTACCACTACGCTTGTGCACATCCAAGTAGACGAGCGGTAGGTAGACGAGGAGTAGCGCAAAGATTATAAAGGCGCTCAGTGTGTAGCAGCCAAGGCGTCTCAGCATCCTGGGAAGCGGCATGCGATTTCTTAGCTGTCGCTGCCTGAGCTTCGTTTTGCTGCGTACGGCCCCACTAGTGGCCACCGCCTCGTCCTCAGAACCGGAAGGAGCTGCTCCCGAGGTGGTGGAAATATCCGCCGCCAGGAGAAAGCACTGCTCCTCGACGTTCTCTGGATCCCACCTTCTATCCATTATTGCTTATCGCACTGGTCCTCCGCCTGCTTTTAAATGTACTGTGCGCATTTTGGCAACTATTAGGGCGTCTAACTGATAAGGCTATCAGAATCGGGTTGGGTTTATCATCCACTGCTGTTGTTCACTTTTAATTAATTTCATGAAAACAAAGCAAACTTAATAATAGGAATTTAAGCCGATCTGATAAAAACTGCGAATGGGGGGATTGTTCGGTTCAGCTGATTGTAGAATAGCATTACAATGTTAAAGATCTCGTGACTATCGATAAGTTTACATACCATCTTTAGTTTGCAACGATTAATTAAAGATATTTAAATCTAAATAAATTCAAATCATTTCATTTGTAAAAACCATAGAATTGGGGTACTAAATGTAATTTTCAAAGATTTTTTAGAATATTGAAAACTCTCTTTCAATTGTAGTGCTTAATAATTGCCTATGTATAAATTTATTTAGAATGTTTTATGTACAATGAATTCGGAAAAGGTACGCTCCTCGTAATAGTCAAGTGTGTAGAAAATTGCAGTGTTTGAGCCGTAATTGGAGGTCCAAGTAATGATTAGGTGAATGTGTTGAAGGTCTGTGATAGTTCTTAGCCTACGTTAAAATTAAGACGGACTACATATAAATGCCGTCAAATTAAAATATAAAGGATGAGAAGCCAGCCCTTGAGAGGATTAAATTGCGACAATGATGACCGGGACCAGCCCTAGAAATCCGCGTCCAGGGTGAACACGTTATCCAGGGGGTTGCTGACCACTCCCATGCGCTGGTACTCTCCCACCTTCTTCTCAAAAAAGTTGGTCTTTCCATCCAGCGATATCATCTCCATGAAGTTGAAGGGGTTCTTGGTGTTGTAGATCTTCCCAACGCCCAACTCCACAAGCAGACGGTCCGCCACGAACTCTATGTACTGGGACATCAGGTCGCAATTCATACCGATTAAATTAACGGGCAGGGCATCGGTGAGGAACTCCTGCTCAATCGCCACAGCGTCGCGGATGATCTCGATGATGCGCTCACGCTTGGGTCGCTGCACCAGGTGCTGGAACATCAGCACGGCAAAGTCGCAGTGCAAGCCCTCGTCGCGAGAGATAAGCTCGTTGGAGAAGGTCAGTCCAGGCATAAGACCGCGCTTCTTAAGCCAGAAAATGGAGGCGAAGCTGCCGCTGAAAAAGATGCCCTCCACGGCGGCAAAGGCGATAATGCGCTCCCCGAAATTGGCCGACTTTGAGGAAATCCAGGACAGGGCCCAGTCTGCCTTGCGCTTCACAGCCGGCATCGTTTCGATAGCGTTGAACAGGTACTCTCGCTGGTGCGGATCCCGGATGTAAGTGTCGATCAGCACACTGTACATCTCCGAGTGCACGTTCTCCATGGCGATCTGGAAGCCGTAGAAGCAGCGTGCCTCTGTGATCTGCACCTCCTGGCTGAAGCGTTCCACCAGATTCTCGTTTACGATGCCATCGGAGGCGGCGAAGAAGGCCAGCACGTGCGAGATGAAATGGCGCTCGTCGTCCTTCAGGCGGTGCCAGTCAGTAAGGTCCTTGGACAAATCCACCTCCTCTACGGTCCAGAAAGAGGCCTCAGCCTGGAAATTAAAAATAAATTAAAATGTAAATAGATTATTACTGTATTACATTTCATTCATGTACTTTGTAGCTACATACATATAAGGGTACATCAGTCAAAAGGCTGGACCATATTTATACAAATGTTATATGTAATTGCGTTTGTTTTGTTTCGTAAGTGAGTTTTCCACTCTTGTAAAGTAAACAACTGTCTTTAATTTGATTCATTATAATAAGGGCTATCAGGGGTTATCGGGGGTTTAATTGAAGTCATCTTGGACAACGAGATTGTGAATGCAATTAAAAAGTAAACGGCGTTACAACAAAGCAATTAAAAGGCGGGAAATGTAACTGACTACATAAAATAGAATGGTGTGTAATCGTTGTGGTGCACTTTCCCGCCAAAACTGAAGCTAATGTTGACATTGGGTAACACACGATACAGTGAATCAGCGGAAGGGGGAGGGAAGTCGAGAGCGGTGGGAGGGGTTGTTTAGCCAAACAACCCAGCTATCATAAAGTCTGATTCATGTAATCAACCACGTTGAGTACGTGACCGGCTTTTGGCGCGCTTTATCTCGAAATGCCCGCCCTTTTGAAATTTTGCCGCCCAAAAAACGATTTTCACCACCAATGCAAATGGACAAAATATAGCTGTATGGTATACACACCTTCTTGTACATCTGCCAGATGTCGTGGTACTGGATGGGAAAGATGACAAAGCGTCGGGGATTCTCGCGCAGAAGGGGCTCCAGTGACGGGTCGAAGGGGGTGACGGACTTCTCCATGAGGGAATTGGCAGACTTGCCGATGCCATTTTCGGCGGATAACTCCTTGGCCAACTGGCCGTTCACCTCGTGGCCAATGGACATCTTGCGAACGTTGTTGGTGCTCTCCGTCAGAATCTTCTTGCTGGGGCTCTGTTAACAACAAAAAACAAAGAAGACCAACCGAGGCATGAGTATTTTTCCGCTGCGTAGCACTTTTCCTTGGAGAAATCCACACAAGCACACTGATCGCGGTATTACGTCTATGTATAGCTGTGAACTTTCCGAATTTATTTGCGTGTCGATTACCTTAAGCGAGAACTTCTCCATGTTGTCCGCAATGTTTTCCTTGGACGCCATTTGAGATGCTTTTGAATTGTGTATATTTAGCAGGTATTGGCTTCTCTGATTCTCTGGTGAAATTCACTATAACCACGCCGTGTATTAAGCGTACAGTTCGAAATTTGTGTGGCAAATGATCCGGGAAACGCAGCTACTTTGGTTTTTATGCCGGGCGGCAAACTGTTTCGATTTGCCGCCATTTTTGGTGATGGGAAAAGTATGGGAAAATCAGGGTTGTCGAGAGCTGCAGCTAGATGTAAGAAATTCAGGGTAAATATAATGAAGTTCCGGGTGAACATTTTTTTTTAAACCATCAAAGGCAAGAAGATGTTGCTTAGATTTAAAGAACTCTTACTACATTTTCTTCCTACTGCACCTATGTAAGGCACCAATTTGAAGTTTAGCCACGCAAAATTTTAAATAATGAATTCATTTCTGAAATGCAATTGTACGCGATGTTTGAAGCGTTGTGACAACCCTAGACTATTCCAGAAATCAACAGCTGACGACAAATCGGTCTCAATCAGTGATTTGAGTGAAAAGTGTTGGCTTTTTTGTAGATTAAAAGATACAAAAAAAAGAGAGAGCATAGTTGTATATATTTTGTTGTCAAATACATTGGCTTAAAATTCAACCTATCATTTTTTAATGAATCGTGGATTAATTGGAAATGCAACAGGTGCTTAATTTACTCAACTCAAAAACTTTGAGTGAATTCCATTACAGCACCTTATGTTAATAACAGTATAATAACATAACAGCTGACTTGTGATATTTATCGATAGGTAATTAAATTAATCGGGGACTCGAATATTAGTAAACAAATCTGTTTGGTTATAGATTACTTTTTAAACGCTGAAATATGGAAGCCCATTCTTCGGAACACCACAAACGTCTGGAATACTGCACTACCAGACTAAAATACCGTCAGGGCCGAGAATTAAAAGCTGTCAAGGTGGGATATAAAACCTTGTTTTCTTACTCTTCTACTGAAATTTCAATCATTTGTAGGTTTATACAGTGGCTAGTGAGTCTCGGCATTTGCTGATCTTCGGTGTACCTAAAATAAACCTTCAGGCTAATCTCAAGGCGAAACTGCAGGGATTTGGTAAAGTGCAATCGTGCATTTCCGTAACTTCAGAGATGATTTCAAAAAGTAGGTTAAGCCCTGTTCAAGATCTTTTTTACAATGTTCCTTATGTTTTAGTGGAGCTGGAAGCTTTTACAGATGTGTTCGCAGTGAAATTCGAGCGCCTAGAGGTGGCCAGAAGAGCCAAGAAGATGCTTGATGCCCATCAGTTTTATGGTGGAACCTTACACATATCCTACGCTCCAGAACGGGAATCAGTCGAGGAACTTAGGGAGAAGATGCAGCACCGAAGGAATGAGGTGGCTTTTCGTATTCTGAAAAATCAGAAGGATCAACCCCAAGTTCCGAAAAAGTGCCGGGAAGCAACATGATTACAGGATGTTAACGCTTTATTTAACTTAACTGATTTCAATGAACTTCTAAGGCAGAACGATGTCACTCTTATTGACACATCAGAGTGCTAGTTGCTATCACTCTCTAGCCTCAACTCCCTGTCCGTTCACTTGGCCAACCCTCAATCCTCCTGTACTATTTCTGCTTCGTCCGGCGCAGGTCGTGGTAGTAATTCAGCAAACCAATGCGTTTTGCCCATATCTGTGCTCCATACGTAGCCCAAAATCTGCCGATTACAGCAGAATTAGTAAGAGAACCAGTGATGATCAAAACATACACGCTAAACTTACATGCCAAACATGGCGCCGCCCAAATGCGCTGCGTGATCGAAGAACTTCCAGCCCAGCACGACGCCGGCAAAGTCGATGCCCATTAGCACTTTAATACCGGCTCCGGCGGAGAATGTCAATGCGGGCAGAAACAGAATGCTAAGTTGCGTGTCCGGATATTGAGTGCATACATAGGCCAACAGTGTCATTATAGCTCCAGACTAAAGGAAGACTTTTAAGTTTATAGATACTACATTGAATAAAGGCTGACTTACCGCACCCAGGGACATCCCCGCCTGACTCGTGCCCGCCTTGTAGAGCACGCTCATCAGACTGGAGAAGACGCCGGCGCTGAGGTAGACCGCCAAGAATTGCTCTTTGCCCAACGACAGAACCGCAGCGTTGGCAAAGCTGTGCATCACGTACATATTGGCAAATATGTGCATAGCCGAGTAGTGGCTGAATGTGGACAGGAACATGGGCCAGCAGACGACTCCTGCGAGAACATCATAGATCTTATTAGTTAAAAGATCCATTTGGTTTAAAAATAGTGCCTGAATAAAAAAGAATCTGACACAATTAAAACAAATTCGACAACTTTTATATAACCATATGTCCCAATTAGTAGTGTATATGGAATAAACGGGGATCTTGTCGTCTTGCTCAAATCGTAGCAGATACATCTACATATTTTCAAGTGATGTTTGATTAAAATATTTTTTTAGGCACTTTTAGTAATTGAATGTATCTTATCTGATACATTGTGATAATGGCCAAATTCACACATATATAAAATCCCTAACGATAAGTTTACATATCTATTCGTTAGAGGTTTAAAATGCGTAATTTCATATTGCATCTTAGCACTTACTCGCCGCTGGATTAGATGTGAAATAGGTCATCATGGTGCCTTTCAGAGCGGGCACGCGCCACATGGCGAAGGCCACTAAATTGCAGAGTAAGATAGGAGCAAACATCTTGTCGCCGGGCGTCAGTGAGTCCCAGTGTCGTCGGAATTCCTGCTTGAGCTGTGTCCAGTAATCTTTGTCCGCCAGTGACCGACTCTGCCACCAACCGAATCTCGCCTGGCGCGCCTTTTCCAGGATCAGGCTACGTGTGTTCTCGTACTCCAGGATGGTGGCACCCGCAAAGCAGCCGACCGTAAACTACAAATGTGAATCAATGGTTATATGGAAATTCCGTTCGAGTGCTGGCCATAATTCAAACTTACTGCTCCCGTGAAGGCCACCGCCTTGATCACATTGTTCACCGGCACCGTGGTGTTCTGCTCCGCAGCCAGAGGCTCCCCACTCGCCGGCTTGAGGTTGCTGCTCTCTTTTCGGTTTCTGTGAAACTGCCGGCATGACCTGGCTGCCGGATGACCAGAGTTTATCCGCAGGATTGGTATATTCACATTAGCACGACATCTGTGGCTGTAAGTTTAAGTTGGGTTACTCCGGATACGGAACTCTGTCACTGTCCGCTTACTTACGCCACCTGGGGCAGCCAGCTCCGGCAGAGCGCTCGACTCATGAGCATGGTAGTACGGATCTGTGCCAATTTAGCATGAAATATGTGAAATTTGTTTCTATTTTGCTTCGTGGAGAGAAGGGCCCGGAAAATTAAACGTGTGACCAGATGGTGCAAAGCCGAAAATGGCAGGGTTACCGAGTGGTGATAGAGTTGCGTAAAATGCGACAAATGTAGAACTGGAACTAGATCTTAATTGATAAATTAACTTTGGATCAAAATATATGATATTTTTTTAAATATATTAAATATAAACTCGTTTACATTTTTATTTTAAATTAGTTTTTATTTATATAGTTGAGCGAATTTGAAGCCGACTAAAGTCTAGCACAGTAGTTAAGCACTAATAGTCTCAATACATATTCATGATGGAAATTGTACAGCAACCTGCGGTTGGCGTATTCGCTAATAAATCGATAGGTAACATCGATGTACGATGAAACAACGATTTCTTACATCACTAGACAATTGGCGTTCCAAAAAGCGACAACAACAAAACACGGCTTGGTTATTTTGCTCGGCCAGCGCGCTTTAACACCATTTAGCACGTGTCCGTGGACACCGGACAGGCCAAAGATGTCCAACGGGCGCTACGGGAGGTTCGGAGCACTCATCGGTGTCGCCTGCGTGAACAGCACCCACTGCCGCTTTCTGGTGAGAAGGTCCAAAAGCCGAAAACGGCCGCTGACTCAGATTCTATTTCTATAGATTTACTCAACGAAAAATGCCGAGGTCCTGGCCTACCATGAGCTCAAGCTCCGTCAGATTGTCCACCAGGCGGGCTGGATGGAGTACGATCCTGCCGAGATATGGAAGAACACACAGGAGTGCATAGAGGTGCCTAATCACCGGGTTATATCATCATGCGGCACCTAATCTAACTACTTTTGCAGACCGCCTATAAGAACCTGGTTATACTGGAGATCAATCCACATGATATTATTGCCATCGGCATCGTAAATCAACGCGGAACCTCGGTGTTATGGAACAAGGAGACGGGACAGCCACTGCACAATGCAATCGGCTGGTCAGATTGCCGCAGTACTCCCATCCTGAAGAGCCTGCTCCATAATGTTCGGCATAATGTGGAGTACGTGAGGTATCGCAGTGGCTTGCCCCTAAGCAGCTGTTTCAGTGCCCTTAAGATACGCTGGCTGATGGATCACGTTCCTTCTGTAGCCACAGCCATTGAGGAGAACAAGTGCTTATTCGGCACCTTGGACTCCTGGCTTCTGTGGAACCTCACCGGCGGCGTAGAGACTGGTGTGCACTCTACGGACCTCACCAATGCCCACTACACCTCCCTTTTGAATCTGTCCACAGAGCAGTGGGATCCTAAACTCTGCCAGTTCTTTCGATTGCCCCTGAACATACTGCCGCGCATACGATCCAACTCCGAAATCTTCGGCTACGTGCTGGAGGGTCCTTTGCTGGGCGTTCCCATAGCGGCAATGATGGGTGAGCAGCCAGCAAGTTTGCTGGGCCAGCTCTGCGTGAAGGCCGGGCAAAATGTCTGCACCCTGGACGATAGCTGTTTCGTGCTTCTTAACACGGGCAGGGAGAAATTGGACTCAGCAAATGGACTGATAACGGGCATAGCGCACAAGCTGGGCGAAAAAGAGCCCACTAACTACACACTTGAGGGAGCCATTTCAAATGCCGGTTCAACTGTGACATGGCTGCGGGATAAACTGCAGATCAATACTGAGATTAATTCCAATGATAATGTGGTGGAGTCTTTGAATACATTCATCGGCGAGAACTCGATGATCTCGTCCTCCTGTTCCTCATCCATGCTGAATGCCGAGTGTGGACTGGCGGCCAAGAGGTCGGAGATAACGTTTGTGCCGGCATTTCATGGTTTGTACGCTCCTTACTGGCGGCACGATGCCAGGGGCATAATCTTGGGACTTACCAGCCAGACAACAGCGGAAAACATCACCCAAGCTGCTTACGAGGCCACCGGGTTCCAGATCTTTGAAGTGCTACAGGCATTCAAGCGCGATACACCCAACTGGGACCGCTCCTGCATGCAGCCTGTGCTTACGTTCGGCGGCGATTACGCCGAGAACTCGCATTTGGTGCAGTTCATAGCGGACATCATCGGCTACATGCTGGAGCGGCCGCAGACCACCTCGCCTGCTGGCTTGGGCGTTATGATAACCGCGGGCGTGACGATGAAAGTGGTGTCCCTGAAATATGCCGTAAAAATGTACTCCCCGCCCACGGATGTCTTCTCGCCAACAACTACCAAAAATCGTAAGTTGTAATTAGGTCACTGCAACGAAATAACAACTTTCCTTTTTTTTATTTCCAAATCTAATCCTGAGTTTTGTGCTCTTCCTACTAATACTTCCCAATTCAAATGTACATAACTATATTATTTTTCCAGGTCGAGAGCTGCTCTACAGGCGCTGGGATTATGCGGTAAAGAAATGCCTGCACTGGAACAACTACGAGACGTACGAGGCTGATGTCGAGCTGTTTGCTCAGCGAGAACTTGATCCCAATTTGCCTGTTAGACGTTCTATACCCGGCAGTGTATTTCTGATTTCATCATTTGCTCTGGTCCTCCTGGCTAACTACTTGAAGAACAATCCCCTGAAATAGTAAGAGAAGGGAGCAGTAGGGAAAACGGCAGCTCTATCTAGTCAACCAAACACGTTTAAATGTGTGCATTAAAATTTATTGTTTAGTTTAGCATGTAATCTTATATAGTTCATTTTATATGTATATATAATCCATTTAGTTTTTTGCCCGAGTTGTAGATCAAAATATTTGTGATTCACGTATATACAACACTACAGATATACAAGTCTTCTTAAGCATATGTTCTGATTTGTTAATCATTTAAGCTGTGCGTATTTTTTTCGCGACCCAAAGACAATTGTTAAAGCTTTTAAGAATTGAGCACAAAAGAGGGAAATCCTGCATGCGCCATAGATGATAGCCAGGAGAATGTGAAAGCAAACGGTTGAGATTGTGTTTTACAAGTGGAGAAAGCGAAGCACAAGTGCCTAGTGTTCGCCAGATGAAATCCATTTGCCGGTTAATTAGCTTGCTGGTCTCCTCCACGTTGAGAGGCATTCATCACTTGCCTCGGGCCGCAGCTCACCACATTGAATGAAGCTTAAGTTATTGCGCTTATTGTTGACACGCGAATTGTTGAAGGAGCAGCTGTGCCCGTGCATTTCAGCCAGCAGCCAATGTGCACTTGAGCGCGCCTCCCCCGGAACTGGTGAAGGAGTGCGATGGAAGCCATGGACGAGCACCCGCGGCTCTTGTCTCTGTTGCCCTTCGTTGTCGTCCAGCGAAGGGAGTCGCGCCGGTGAGGCACTCTTTCAAATGAGTTTTTATGTACGAGCGTGGTTAAATGCCCTACGGAAATATGAGTGAGGCTAATGATTTGCCATCGCAAGCTGCAACAGAATGTTTAAAGCACGGTTACTGACTTAGTAAAGGATACTATTATTTACTTAATTATTTATTAAAATTACAGATTGTTTAAAAATATAATTCATGCTTTTCCCAGAGCTTATGCTGTAAAAGGGATAACTACTACGTGAATTTAATGTTATAGTCAGGAATTTAGATAACTATTGAATTTGAAGCGCAGTAGGACATATAAACTGCCGTTTCTAAGAAAGTATTACTACCATTTAAATGTATAATCGTTTGGAAATGATAAAAGTTAAAATAAAACTAGTTGATTATCTAAAATGAAAACGTGGACTTCCAATTTGCTACATACATTGTTTGTTAGTTAGTTTTTTCTATTTGTATTACCCACAGTACCTCACTGAGATGGTCGGTTATAGCCATGGCGTGAATCTCAGTCACACATTCCCGCCCGCAGTCCGCTGAATTGGTTTGCATTTGTAGACAAAAACGTCGACGGGCGCAGTAAAATGTGAAATTTGTGCAAACAGTGAGACAGTTCCCCCACGAAACTCCTTCAGAGGTGGAGAGGTGGGAGGTGGGGCCCAAGACGCAAGTAAACTCCGCACGTAGTCAATTTAAATAAATTAACACGCTCTTGTGTGGGTGTGTGAGTGTGTATCTGAAGGGGCAAGATAAGGCGGGGTGTTCCTTCCGATCAAATCCGCAGGACAAATGGGTTATTCCAGCGTGCCCCACTGTGCTGCAATATGCCAAAATAGCGAGCATTTGACATGCCCACGTAGCGAGCAGGCTATTCCTGGTCGAGGGGAACTGGGTATCGATGTCCTGGCCGGGTGGGTTCCCCGTTCCCTGTTCCCTGTTCCCTGTTTTCCGTTCCGCCGTTCACCCCGTGCGGTTTGCCCCCGGAGTGGGTGCAATGCTCCTGGGCGGGTGCTTTTTGGCTGTTTTGTGCGACTGCCACAACGCATAAATCTTCAACTTTATGGCATCAATAAATGTCGGGGCGAAGTAATGATTTCGTCAAGTTCTTTGCCATTGTGCAGTCGCCCAAGCCGAGGAATCCTCCCCTCGGCGTTTGCTGCACTCAACGGGGGTTGGTCGTGCTCGAGCTCCTGGGTTTCTGGGTTCCTGGCAGGGATCTGTATAACTGGGTAGATCCTGGATGGCACCAATCGAGCTTCGAAGCTTAAGCCGAAAGTGCACAGAAAAAATAAAACCTCTCGTTCACTATACAAACACTTAAAAGTAAAACTTGTAATATTTTGTATATAGTTGAATAAATTTAAGATCCTTATAACCTTGAGAGTTATTCTTTATCTGATACCATAATAATGATAATGAAGTTAAAAACACTTTATTCATATAAATAAAAAAAAAAATAGTTTCGGTTCATTCAGTTTGGATATAGAACTCTGCATTTGCTTTGATTAGAAACGTAGCTACCAATTCTCTTGTAAGGCTTTAGTCCTTTGTATTTTACAATCCCATTTTTTGGCAGGGTTTCATACATACATTTGTCTGCCTGTACGGGTTCATTCACCTCCCAAACCCCAATAATAAATTGCGGGCATGTTGACGCCCACAAGGAGCCAGCGACTGAAAGGCTTCACACATTGGGCGCACAATTTATTTATTGGGCGAAATTTACCAGCAACTCTACGGCCGGAGCCCATCTGCATAAGCGGAAAGTATGGAGCTGGAGGAGCATTGAATATCCTGGCGAAAGGCTGCCTTATCAGCTGGAGCTGGAAAAGGAGCTCCTGCCACTGACAGCAACTTTTTACGCACTTTTTACGAGGCAACCCACCCAGAAAAACCTCGAAAACCCGCTTTCGCATGGCAGCCCGTCATAAAAATGTCGTAAATTCGCCGAAGCGAAAGTTTTCCAGTGGAGAACTGGGCTCAGAGCTCGGTGCCATCGTAAAAGCCTTAATTAATTTTCTAATCAACATTTTGCCTGCATGTAAATCGTCTGATTTTCCGAGTCCATTTCCAGCTCGCTTGTGTGTAGCATAATTTCAGGCGCTCCTCCCACAGCTCGCAGTACTTTCAGTACCAAAGTATCCAGAGTAGTTAAGCCTTCAGCTCGATTAGTTGGCCGGGCGTCTTGGTTAAGTCGGCGGCGATATGTCAAAGTAAACGCCTATAAAGGCCCAACTGCCGGGAAGTGGGCGGTGGATGGGCGGTCGATGGGCGGGGCATCCAAACTGGCGCCAGTAGTCAAAAGTAGTCAAAAGTTGCGTGCTCTGCGTTTGGATGATTCTGGACATTGTTTTGGTGGTGTTTACTCATCTTGTTAGTCGGCCCTTGTTTTTATAGCTGGGTACAGTAAAAGAAATATCCGATATTCGCTAGCTTAGAAAAAAAACAAATATTTGGAATAACTAAAAGTTTATATTACTTATAAGTATAAACAAGATAGGAAACCAACTTCGGCTTGCCAAAGATTATGTTCCCTTGCCGTTATTACACATTTAACAAAAAAGGAAGTTTATATACCGAAAACCAAAAACCATTTATGAGCAAAGAGTACGAAATTATTATTTCTAATAATTTTTGCTAATTTGTCTTTTGACAAAATATAATTTGGGTTTTAATTTGATCAAAATCGGATGACGGCTCTGGAATCAGTTTATCTTCAGACCATAAGTAGCTCATGGAACCGTATCTTCTTGTCAACTTCAAAATAATTTTAGTTTGTGAAATTCTCCGATAATCTTTTTAATATTTTATGCACTCTGAGAAACTGATGTTTATCAGGGTGAACATATTCTGCATCTTGGTTAACAAGAAAACCGACGTGATCATGTCGATTTGATTGGTGGTCCATGCAGCAAATTAACGTCCACGAGTAATCGGTATAAAAAGTGTCCACAAGAATCATATTGATACGATCTACAAATGAAGTCATACATATATCTAAAAGTGCACTTACTTACACTTTGTCGGGGTTAGTTTTTGCAGTAGTTAAATATATTAGGGTTTTTTTGCCTCAATGTTGATCCCGGAATTTTCGAATATAACTTATTGTTGGGAAATTGACATTTCTATAGTTTACTTTATCTGTTGGTAACTTTATAAAATCTTTGTTTGTACGCAGCTGAGTTTGTCTGGGGGTTAATTTCTCCAGGTGTTAGTTTGTCTGAGGTTTATTTTTTTATTTGTCCGTAGGTTAGATTATGTTTTTTTATCCGGATGTTGGTTTGTCTGATAATTTAGTAGTCTGGCGATTAATTTGTATGGGCCTTAGTTTGCATGCTGAAATATTTGCTGGGGGTTCATTTGTCCGGGGATTAATTTATCCGTGGGTTATGTATTTTGTCTGGCGTTATATTTTACAACATTTTTTTTCTGCATATTTTTGCTTTGCGTGTTTTTACTAGATTTTTAATTGTACCCTTTTTGATGGCAAGTATTTTAAATCTCTAAAGTGCTCTCTACTTTATTCATCAAGTAAGTGATTAGTAAGGATACGTTTCCAGTGTCAAGTCTACGAATTACCCCCTTCCAAAACGCCAAATATCACTCATTCGCCCCGTCAGCAGCAGCTCAGTCCTTGCCAATTAAGTGCGGAATTTCGGTTTATTTTTCTTGTGCACAACTGCATGGCACAGCACAAATTAATTTAAATATTTAAAGAGTTTAATTATTTTTTAACTGCCCAACAAGGACGGGCGCAGACAGGGTGGGCAAAATGGAGTAGAAGGAGGAGGTGGAGCAGGAGGAGCAGCAGGAGCAGCAGGAGGCCAAGTGCCATGATCCGGGGCCATAACTGCATGGCAACCTGCGAGGACGACGACAACGGGCAAACAGCCAAGCGTAAACTTAACTGACAAGTGGAGACTTAACTTCCCATAACAAATTGCATTCCAATTGCATGTCGGGAACGCACACATACCCCAGACCCCAGACCCCATACCCCAGAACCCAAAAGCCCAACCCCAACCCCTAGAAGCCCACCTTCTGGATGCCGTGGGGCATAAACAAACACACACGAAGTCGCATTCACTCACTGTTCTGCTCCTGCGGCAGGACTTGGTCGTCGTCATTGCTGTTAATTTAAATTGCTTTAAAAACAGCAGGTGCACAGCACACTGAATGGGCGAAATGAGAACAGAAACGAGTTCCATTCAGGGCAAATGGCAACAGGAGCAGCTCCTGGCCAGGAGTTTCCTCCTGCAAGCAGCGAGCACAGCCTCTCGAGCTGCCAGCCCTGAGATGCCATGCACGAAATAATCCTAAAGGGTGTGAAAAAGTATGAATGCAGCCAAGAATGTGCACACCAGATGGGTGGAGTTGGGAGCTGGATGGGTGAAAGGCTGCTATGTTCGCCTGTGGAGGACGCGAGAAATGAGCTGGCTCGCCGTGAAAGGAAAACAAAATTATGCAACTTGAAAATGGGCGACAGACAGACGTGGATGCCTACACCGAACCACACACAATCCCTACTCCTTGGCTGCTCCTCAGTTGCCATCTCAGCTGCAGCGTTCTGTTTTCCTTGCGCGATTGGAGGCGTCTCCTGATCCCAGTTCCATCCACCCACCTCCTTTACATGGTTGCCTCCTCTGTGGCTTGGTGCCCACTCGCCCACGAGGACGTCTCGACGAATGTGCTGGAAAAAAATGTATAGAAGACCAAAACTTATTCTCAAGAATGAGGAACAACAGACGAAAGAGTTGGATTTAAAGTTGTTTATTATACATTAGTAAAGCAGTTGAGTTGAGTAGTCACTAGGACATGAACCCTACCCACGTTGACAAAGTAGTTACATTTTGAATTCAATCAAAAACTTTACCAAAAGCTCCCAATTTTCCAGAGTGTAAATGTTCATTCAGTGCTTCTCCGCAAAAGTGAAATGTTTTGGGTTGCAGTTTCTACTTTGCATTCAATTAAATCCGGACTCGAAGTAATTGCCAAGTAAATACGAAGAGCAAACCGAGACGGCAGTAGACTATAAAAATGCTTGACAAGATAACTTTGCCAGGAGTTTGGGGGCTGGAAAATGAGGGGAAAACTCTGCATTTTTATTATTGATAAAATTTGCTAAGCGACAACTCTTTCCGACCAAAGTTCGTGCGGGTTGTGACAACCCTTTGGCTCCTATTGAACTCATCCCCTTCCTCCTACGAATCAGTCTATTAAAATTCAGGACGAGCAGCGGCAGCCGCAGAAGGAGAATCCCGAGGAGTTCCATGAAATTGTATTACCAAAAATATTGAATAGGGGAGAGGAATCGGGTGTAAGTAAGGAAGTTGAGATAGGGACTCCAGCCACATGTGTCGCCTTTAGGGGCCAATCGATGGCTGGGATTGGATGGAAAAGGCAGCTGAGCCCGCGGGTGCTACCTCCTCCTTCTCGGATACCCTAGGCTCCCCCGATTTCCCAGGAATCCTGTCGCACTGCGGTTCAATTCAATGATTTGTGGTCCTGGCTGTGTCTTAATTTATCCAGCAGCTTGCTCAGCTCACTCAAGACAATCGCCGCCTAATGGAGTGGGTTTTCGGGAAAGTTTTTAAAATACTTTTCAGTCGGTCTAGAAGTTTTGCCCAAGATCATTTGTATGCGGTGGCGAGCGTACAAGCAAAGTTTCTGCACAGCGGGGAAATAGTTTGGAAAATTCATTCTCCTTGTAAAAAAGTGAAGGCAGTCAGGGGAGAACTACAAGTTAAGGCTACTTATTAAAATCTCCCCTTGGCCCATTGAGCAGTACAAGCACTTGGCATTTCTTTGAGCACATGTGAGCTTACAACTCGCTTTTTCGGCTGAGCACTCGAGTTGCATTGTCCTTTTGTTCGGATGGCTGCTCGTTTCTGGAAAACGGGAAAACGGGTAGAAAGCTTTGGCCCAAGGACCTTAGGACCTTCCTGGCTGCCTGTTGGAATGTGTTGACATAGCGCTAAATTTTTCAGTTACTTTTGTTTGCCCTTCTGCTAGACTTTCTCCGACTTTCGCTCTTGTCTGTGGGTGTGTAGTTAAAGTTTTCCACTCTCTCTCTGCGGCATATTTGCTTGGGGCAAAGGGCAAAAGCCCGCTTAATGCTCAAGTCAAATATGTTGGCGCGTTAGACTGTGAAAAAGGATTTGCGGCTAATCAAACAATATGAATAAGGCACTGAGGACATATCCCATTAAATTGGGATGTTTGCCTTACCTGTTCCTTCGTAATTGTTACGGATTGTTATGGTCCTGAAACGGAACTGGATTTAATTTGAGTTATTAAATCAATTTATTTTCCAAAGAGGAAATCCTATTTATCAATGCTTTTGTTATTGTAAGCTCGGCTTAATAATATTTTGCTTGCAATTATCTATAATTATTTCAGAGATTCTTTCCCACTCCACGTCGGCGAATTTTCCATTTCACAGCTGGCAGTTACCCAACGTTCCATTACCTGTTTTATATGTTTGTGTCCCCCGCCCACCTCATTGAACTTAAATGCCCCGTGGAAAAGCAAAGTTTGTCTTCAGTTTTCCTTGCGCCTCTCTCTATCTCCAAGAACCCTCCCATCCACATTCATTTTGGCCGTGTTTCAGCCCACTAACCTGGCTCATTTACCGCTAATTCTCACAATGCTGCAATCTCGTTTTGGCCAAAGACAATAGTCGGAGTGGAAGCTAATGCCGCTTAACCGTTATGGCCATAAAAAGGAGATTCCGAAACTTAACGCAAAGCGACTCAATAAGCGATGGGTCACATCACCTGGGCTCCCGCCTAACCCTTGCCCGGAAAACTGAAACTGAAGCATCAGCCGCAAAGTCCCCCAATGGACTGCTGACTCCGCCTCCGACTCCAGCTCCGAGTCCATTGAAGCGTAAGGCTCTGGCAAACTCCATTCCATTCCAAATCAACTGCATTCCTAAGCCCTGTCAGGCATTTTATGGCCAACACGAAAGCTAAACTTTTGCCGAGGGAGTCGTAACCCCGCAAGGGAGCCAGTTTGTCCTTGTCCCATGCCTCCTCGGTGCTCCTGGTTTTCCCCGGTTTTTCCCGGCCTGTCCCCTATTTTCCCCTTCTGCTTAGCTGCGCTCGTAAAATTTTATGCGTTTTTTGCGCCCTACGCTCGGCGTTGAAAATGAAAATTGTTACTCCACAACAAGCGAGCTCACTGTCGGGTCGACTCCGGATCCGGCTCTAACTGCGGGCCTGTCCCCGGAATCCCATGCCCCGTATTTCAGCCAAGTCGAGTGTCGTGTCGACTGCCAGACGTGGCCAGGGGGTGGCACTTTGTTTGGCCCAGAGGTGAAAGCGCAGACGGCTGACAATTCATCGAAAAAAAGCCAAATCTCCGGAAGGACAATATACAATTTTGAGAATATTTTTTCCAACACTTTCGGTATTACCAATAGTTGGTGATGGTTATGTAAAACGTATACAAATTCTATAAAAACTTCATTATTTAGAAAAATAATGTTAAAATCGTATATTTGTGCATCTAAGAGATACATATCCATAAGATTCAAATGGCAATGTTCAAGTCTAACAAGTGATATACCAATTTAAGCTGCGTAAGATACAAATTTGAAAATTGTTCACCTTGTACATCTGTTTTGCCAACTTATTCATCATTCGATTTGAAATGACAGCTTTTTTTCAAATTGTTTTTCCGCCAAAAATAGCTTGAAAAAAGTTGGCAACTCGTTTTGAACTTGTCCTTTGTTTTGGTTGCTGCTTGCTTTTTACGACTGTGGCGTATTTATTACACTGAGCGGAAGGGAGGAAGCTTCAGCCTGATGTTTCATTTCTGTCGTTTCGCTGGCTCTGTCACTTACTTTCCCCACTTTCCCCTTTCTACGCCGACCTGTGCGTTAATGAGTCAACACAAAAGGCTCAGCTGTTTGTTTAATGCATGTTCCACCCTTTCAGACACCACCCCTTCAGGTGGTTGGGTGGCTGAGTGGGTGGCTGGAGTTTCAATGTCGCCTTTGTTGCGCCACGCCTTGTCCAAATAGAGCAAAGTATTGCCACGACTTTAAGGGCTCCCATCTCGCAGATTGACTCAAACGAATCACTTCAGGTGGAAGGTGTCACGACGACACATCTTCGCTTATCCCTAATGACTGTGCCCACATCCGATTGTCCTTTTCGTTGAACTTGAAATTAGGAAAGAAGTTGGTACAACAATATTTTACATATTTGAAGAAGATTTAAAGTTTAATTTTGCTTGTGTTATTAGAACCCACAAGTGCAACCTTGAAATTGTTGAATTAAAAGAACATAAGAAGCATCAATAAATTATTTAGACCACAATCAAAAAGATTCAAGTAACAAGAAACTATTACCAATCAAGAGTGCCTAGTTTTCTGAATGTGTAGTGAACACTGATTAAAGCTGCCACATTTTTCTGAGCCAGCTTGAATTAATTAAGTACGTTATGGTTTCCCTTTTGAGTTGTCTCACATTCAACATGCCCCAAAAACACAATTCAAAGTTTCCCTCTCACTAATTGTGCAGAAATTTTGCAAATGAAAGCGCCATAAAAAGCAGGGAGAATCCATAAAATTCTGCAATACACGCAGCCATAGGATTGCCATGGAGATGACTGCGTTATAAACGAGTCTGCGATGTGCTTCAATTATGTGCCAGGATGCTAGGATGCCAGGAAGCTGGGAGGTTTCCCCTTTTCCACTTTTGCGGCTGCAAAAACTTTTGCCATGTGATGAATGCGAAAATATGTTTTCGGGGACTCCATAATGAGGCAACGCGGCAGTGGCAGCGGCAGCGAGTTGCACCATCAATCTGCTGGCTTTCGAGTCACTTGATGGCTTTGCCGCTGGGCCTGTAAACAGTAGCCGAAAAATGTAATGCGTAATTTATTTGTGCGTTTGTCCTGGCCATCGGTGCGTATGCGTAATGTGCTGTGCAATTTATGCGTGCGCCCAGGTAAAAGGCATAGCAAAGTGGTGTAGGTCATCCCATCATCAGCCGCTGGGCCATGCGGCGTATGAGTAATGCACATTTTACGCCTGAATTGCCAAAGCCATTTTCACCGTCCGCCATTTGCGTGCTCTCTATGTATTCCCTTTCTGCCAGTGGCCCGTATAAAATATTAATAAATTGAAAGCCATGTGAAATGGCATTTTTATGTTTTCCTTCTGTCGAGCTTAGGCTTTTGTTGCACAGCTGTCGTTCCATTACAAACATTGCAAATATTGCGCATACGCCATGTGCGGCAGGGCGTGTATTTTATTTTCGGCAGTTTTACAAATTGCAAATGCAGTTGAGCCTTTGAGTTACGCAGGCAAAGAGGAGAGGCACCATTTATCTCGTTTGCTAATGCTTTTTTCAGTTTATAAGTTATCTAGGAGTTTCCGTTTTAAAAATTGGCCTATAGGGAAATAAATACTTTTTTGATGCAAACATCTTTTTAGGTTTCTTTCAGGTTTTCCTTTTAAAATAGAGTATCAAATCTGCTGCCAACCCATTCCGACATATACCTTATGCTCTTCCTTTTTTCCTGCCGCACTTCCTGCTACCAACTGTTCAATCAACCTTTTTTCGGAGGCATTTGATATTCATGACAGGCAGATATTTGTACGTGCCAGGAAAAGCTAAGCAGCCTATCCACTAGGCTAGGAAAATGGCAACTCATTGTGTAACGGTGTTGTTTTTGCTGCTGATTCAAATGCAAATATTGCCTGGATTTGGTCCTGGCCAAAGTTTTCGCACGAGGAAACTTTGTTGGCTACGTAGGCGCTGGAACTTCCGGAGCAGCAAAATCGGGCAAAAAATCGAGGAGTGCGGCGACTTTAAGCCCCAATAAGCCGAGCCAACTTTACGGTTTATTGCCATGTTTGTTTGTCAATCGTTTTGGGAAAAGACGTGGAGGCAAGACGGGCCCAGCCCCACATTCAATAGGCGCTCATTTTTCAAATCAAGTGAAGTGTGAATGAGCCAAGTCCGCTTAGGCCCAAAAGGACCCTCAACAAATTTGCCATGCCAAATGAAATGGCCATAAAAAGTAGTAGCCCACGAAGGTCTTCTTTCGAAGTAAAGCCGAGACTTTAAAATGTTGCTTTCTGATTAAATTTATTTATGCGGGTTTATTTAAATGTTTTGTAAACATGCATCAAAGCTTAAATGGCTAGTCATAAAATTGTTTCGGCTGGTTGTTCTTACGCATATATGTAAGTGTATAACTAGGCTTGTGATAAAATATGTGGGTGTGTGGTGTGATTTATATTTAATGCTAACTTAAAATTTGGCTTAGTTTATCAATGTTCGAAAACAATGAAATCGCTCGTTGTTTGTGTGACGCATATGTTTGTGTGTTTATACCTACCGATTTAGCTTAGAAGTGGATTATTAAATGCTGACGAAGGTTAAAATGATCTAATCCTAGAAATGCTTCAACTGGTTTAAATGCATATTTGTGGCCATATTATGTACATTTTAGCTGCATACCTATGTGCAGCACCACTCAATACTATTCTCGAAGATATCCCCCTTCCAATACACTGTGTATATATGTAAGTATGTCGTGTGTTTGTACAGTAGCTGCTTAAGTGTAGCCATCGGTCCTTGTGTGTGCCACCAAGTGCGCGTGTTGAACAGGCGCAGACATCCTTCGAGCTTAAGACTAGGTTTTGAGCGGATAGAAAACCCGGGCAGACACTTAGACAATACTACGAATTACTCTTTACTTTTTGGCATGATCGAGCCTTCAGTCTGGCCTCACTTCTCGGCACTCTGCATCGCCTTGCTCAGGGCGGCTCCCAGTTGGCTGAACGAGGGTCGCTCCTTCGGATTGGCCACCCAACAGGACAACTGAAAGGGAACGGAGAAAATGGTTGGATCATTACTTTCACTTCTTTCTGGGGAGGCTTAAAAACTAAATGAGAGTATGATCATGGATTCCTGATAATCCTTAAGACCCAGATTACAAATGGGTATCCATTACCATCAATATAATAATAGATAGTAATGGAAATGCTCTTATGCATTGAATCGATTGGCTATAAGGATGCTTACCAGTATCTCTCGAAGGCTGTCGGGCGTCGATTCCGCCACTGACCACTCCAAGGACCCTGCCTGCGAGCGCTGCACCACCTGCTCGTTGGTCAGCTCCTCGTGGGGCAGCTTGGTGGCCTGGTTGAAGAGCTCCCACACCACCACGCCGTAGGCGAAGATGTCGCTCTTGGTGGTGTACTCGTCCTCCTGGATGCACTCGGGCGCCAGCCAGCGGATCGGGAGCAACGTGTTGCGGTGTTTGTGGTACTCGCGGCTGTACTTGTCCTTGCAGAGGGCCGGATAGGATACCTTCACTATGAACTCACTGGAGATCACGCAGTTACGGGTGGCCAGATCCCTATGAGATAAAGCATTGCCAATTGGATCCATAAGAATGCTGTTCTTTTTCAAGGACCTGCTTGAATAACTTACCTATGGGTGAACCGAGCTCTGTAGATGGCGTCCATTCCCCGGGCGATTTGGTAGGCCACGGCCAAGACCTGACTGGTGGTGAGTGGCGGCGGCGAGGAGCTGCCTGCGGTGGCAGTGTTCACCTTGCCGGCGGTGGCCAACAGGAACTGCTTGAGATCGCCCCAATCAGTGTACTCCAGCACCATGTAGTGCGGATCCTTTTCGCGACAGAGGCCAAATAGACGGACTACTCCCTTGTGCGAGATTGCGCGCAGCAGATCCAACTGTCTCCGGAACTCCTGGCAGGCCTGCTCATCCTTCACTTTGTTCAGGGCTTTGACCAGGACCAGCTGCTCGAGACCCGACTGATTGTGCTGCTCCTGCTCCTCCTCCTTGATCTCCTCAATGTCGTCCATGGAGGTCTTGGAGCGACGCTTCTCGTTTAGGGTACTCAGTGTGGTGCTTCCACTTCCGCTGCCTCCACTGCCATTTTCACTGTTGCTGTGCTGCTTCTCCGTATCCGCATCTTTGTCCGAGGGCGAGGTGACCAAGGTAGCCTTAAGTTTGCCCACGAACACATCCCCGAACTCGCCGCGTCCAATTTGGATGAGTTCACTGAGCCCGGACCTTGGAAGAGCCAGTTGCTCGTAGATGTGGGCTGATTTCTTCGAGGCCCTCGACTGCTGGCTGCAGGCTGTGTCATCGGATTTCTGGGCATCTCCACTGGACTTGGATCTGGATTTGCTGTGGCCATTGTGCTGCTTAGAGAGGCAGGGCTCTTGCTCAGAACCCTTGCCATTGCCAGTGGCATCCGGCTGATCCCCGCCAGCTTCCTTAGTGCTCAGGTCGTTCAAACGGGCTTTTCTGGCTTGACGGCGATAGCGACACCACAACATTAGACCCACCACTAGAACTATGTAGGCCAGGGCCACTGTCATGGTGATCAGTACAGCTCGGGTGACCAGGAAGCCATCGCCGCCGGATTCCTCTGGAGCGAAGCCGTCACCGGTCGTCTTCACCACCAACTGGACATCCTCTCGCTTGAGTCCTGCGCTATTTCCGATTGTGCACCCGTAGCTACCCTCGTCCTCCACTTGGACATTCCGTATCTCCAGAGTGCCGTTCTCCAGGAACCTAAATCTCTCGCGGTCCGTGTTGTTCTCGCTCAGATACTTCAGATCCTTGTCCCACTGAATGGTCGGCTTGGGGTCCCCAATCGCCTGGCAGTGAATCACCACGGTTCCCAGCTCCGAGGTCTCGATGGGTCCCACTGGGGGCACACTAAATTTGGGAGTGACCACCACATTTATGGCCACGGTGGCATTTATCTGACCTTGGGTGTTGGTGGCCAAGCAAGTGTAGTTGCCGCGGTGTTCGGAGTTCACGTTTCTGAAAATCAGTGTTCCATTGGCATCCACCTCCACTTGGTCGGGTAAAGTGTTGTTTTCCCCTTCCTGCAGAGAAGTGATTTTTGTGTTAGATAATTTAATCAGGAAATATCATTACAACTAGAACTCTAAAGTATTTTTGTTGGTGTATCCCTTATTTTCTTCACCACTTTTTGGTTATATTTGATACCAACCATTGGCATAGCCATATTTCTGAATTTGAATATCAAAGACACATGCAAATTTATTATGCAATTTCAATCTGTTAATATCAAAGTTGAATGGAACATTTTTGGGCCGGTATCTGTGAGAAATAGAAACAGACAGCTGACCATTACCAACCAATTTGCCAACGTGTGCCATGCGTTTTCATCAAAAATGCAGAAAAGCAGGCAAAAAGGCCGCAATACACTTTGAACAGGTTTGAGCCAGGTTTGTTTTCCGTCCAAATGAAAAACTTTCTTTGAAAGGGTTTCATCCTCATCCTCTTTTTTCGGCCCATTCCCAAATAGACAAACAGTTGTCGAAATTGGTTGGCCATGGCAAACAGCTGGCAACACAAAACGCTCAATGGCCACCGAATGGAGTGGGTTCGTTTTTCGGATATTCGAGAGACAGCAGAAGGGTGCTTAGGCCAGATAGACTCAATAGAGTTTTGCATATGAAACGGTTTGTTTGGAGCAAAGTTTGCCCAGCGGCGCATTGCGCGTTTTTCAATTTGTCAGTGACATGTGGCCATCATTGCAGCGGAGTGGGCGGAAAAGTGTCAGAAATGTCTAACGTTCCCATTTGGAAGCTGGCGAAATGAAGACCGAAGTGCCTGGGCAATTACTGAACAAGCGGATGTCAACCGCTTTTTTCCTCGACTATTATTTAATGGAAGTTTTCAAAAAGTTCGCTAAATGAATATGTTTATGAAATACGTATGATGATTCAATGAGAAAGCTAACTCTAACTGGATTACTTACTCTCACCCACTGCACCTGGGGCGTTGGAGTGCCCTGCGCCTTGCAGTGAACCTTGGCCACCACTGCGTCCAGCTCCAAGTTCTTGGACGTGGGCTGAGGAACGAACTTCAGGTGCTCGATGACCTCCAGGACGCCAGGAGATGAGCTAACCGGGACATGGGCTTCCAGCTGCAGCTGACACTGGTACTGGCCCGCATCGCTGGCAATAATGCTGGCGAAGCTTAGGGTGCCATTCTGTTTGTGCAGCACCAGCCTGGCATCCTCCCGCAGCAGAGCATCCTTGCCGGATTCGAAAGAGTGACCTGAAATGGGCGCCGAACCACCGAGTTCCACTTGCCGCAGAAGTTTGCCATCTTTGCGCCAGCGGAGTTGAATGCGCTGGTTCTTCAGCTCGTCGGGAAGTTCATAGAGGCAGGTCAAAGCCGTGGGCTCACCCTCCTTGACGACCGACTGACCAATGGGCCCTTGCACAATGCGCAGATCCTCCGGAGCGGCGGGTAGTGCCTCCAGTCCAGCAGCTCCTCCACGCTTGCCGCGGCACAGGAACGTCTGCTTATCCCAGGACTCCATCACCTTCTGGCTCTTCCGCCTGGCAAGTCTGGGCAGGCACTTCACACTGTACTGGTAGACGTAGCCCTGCTTGCTCATCACCCGACCCGCCGCATTGGAGGCGGTGCAACGGTACAGACCATCGTCGTCGCTTCCCGGCTGTCGGACTATCAGGCGGTGCTGATCCAGCTGCACGTTTCTCCAGGTGCTCAGCTTCTCGCTGTTGCGATACCATTCGATCTCAAGCGGCTCCGAGTCTCCTGAGGCGCCCTCCACGTGGCACTTGAGCAGCAGCTCGTTGCGGTTGCTGCCCAGCAGCTGGACACTGGCGGATTCAAGATCTGGAGGAAGGGATGGGTATGCTGGTGTTATTTAGCGTTTATATACACAGAGCACATATGTCATTGGTTAATAATGGATAACTATTCGAACCAAGTAAGTATATTAATTATCCACTCACTACCTCTCAAAAAATACACATGTAAGAGTAAGTGAAAGAGTGTTATCATTTTGTAATAGCTAAATGCACAATCCACAGATATTAAATCATTTAAGCATTAAAATCCCATGTCTATAAAATTTCAATATCTCACAGTTATTTTCTGACCGTGTAAAAAGGGCAGCAGATGCGGAGATTGAAGCTGCGGAATGAGTGTGGGCTATAAACTAATTGAATTAATGCAGGACGCAGGCCGAGGGTTGCCACAGCAGTTCGGCCAACGGAATGCGCGATGCCAGAGGAAAGCGAGAAGCCCCTTCAAGTTATTGATCAGCCGGGGTGAAACCGAATAGGCTGGCATTCCATAAATATGCATAATATATCCGGAAGATACATTTAGCCTTAATGCGTTTTCTTGGCTATGCGAATTCGCTGCGCTCGTTCCCTCTTCTGATTTCTGATTCTCTGCTTTCCGCTTGCCGGGGCCCTTTGGTTATACTTATTTCCCCTGGAAAGTACGGGTATTTCGCGCGGCATTAAGTGCATTTTATCGTCAGTTCAGCGCCGAACACGACGCTGCAATCTTTGTCTTTATCGGCGCAGCCTGGCAGCCCATTTAAGGTGGCGAGGAAGCATAAATTGAACTGTCAGTCAGCCAGGAGAAGGCTCCACCTCGCTCCCACCTCGACCCCACCTCTACCCCACCTTGCTGCCCATATGTAAATGCTCACATGCCCCCCGTTTTCCTGCCCGCCGGGCTCTTCTTCCACTTCTTGGCCAGACGGAACGGAATGGAACGGTACTTGCCAACAATTGCCGCATGAGAAAAGAGTTTCTATGGCGCAAAAGAAAAGCGCATAAAAAACGGGGGAAAAGGCTGCAGTCCAAAAGAAGAATGCGCTGCTCTCTAAACTCTCTGCCGTGGCATAGGGTTTAATTTATGTTTTAGTGGCAGCCGGAGGCGCAAGGGGCGTGGCCAGTCATGTTGCAGACACGCTAGCATACACAATCGCTGCACAGAGAACAACCTCATAGGTGTTCTTGGATGCCAAGAATGGCAGATATTCATTTACATGGCTAAGACTGAAATACTAGTCATATTAATATACATCAATACAATAAATAGCAGCTTAGTCAAATGAAATAACTGCTGTATATATCTAAATAATCAAATTTAGTGTGCATTTTATATGGTTTGTAGTAATCTAACAAAATTTCTCTGTGTGTGGCTTTTGTATGACCGGACTTCCATAATATCTTGAAGCTGCAATCGTGTATCTGCAGCCCATTGTGGCGATGTGAATGAGATACTTTTGTATTCGGAGCGATAATTGTCGGATGCCAAGCGATGCTGCTCCTTAAAGTTCTAATTTGGTATCCCCCCAAATAATTTATTCAAATTGTTTTCCTAGATTCTCTATTTGCCCGGCTTTCGTATTCCGTATATATATGTATGTGATTGCCACAGCCTTCGGAGATGGTGCCATAATTTTCATAAAACATTTTTTATCTGCGGCCCGAAGGAGCGAGCAGAGATCTAGGCAAATGGATGATGTATGTTTTATGGATATTTCTCCTCTTGCCTATCTGAATGTTTGCCAGGTCTGCAGGTCTGGATGGCTGCGGTTTGCTGGCCGCGTTAGAGAAAATTTACATATGCACATAAATCTTGTTTGGGCACCGACTTTGTTTGCTTCTCGCACAGTCAGTGAACAAAAAATGCCTCTAAATATTTGTAGACACTTATTTGGTGGCAGGCACTGGAAAAACAGAACCAAACCGAACCGAACCACGCCGAACCGACAGCAACAACTCAATAAACAGAGCCATGTCTTCGTCTCCGCTGGGGAAGTGTCAAAAGTTTGAAATGTGTTTGTATATTTGCTCTTCTTGGGGCACGTCCGTCAGCTCGACGACGACTTTGTATGGCATGGTGGTACGTAGCGATGGATATTCTCCGTGGGCCTGTGGCACAAAGTTTTGGTATATGTTACGACTAAAATGACAGTAGAGTGAACTAATTGGCACTTAGACAACCGAGGAGCAAAAGTATCTAATGGATGGCCAAACATGAGGGGCGGCAAAGTGTGCAGCGGGTAAAGTGTGGAACGGATTCAACTCGCCACTCGACAGGTAAACACAGAAGTATCTGATGGGTAGGCCTTTTAACATAGAAGTGGGGAAATGCTGCCTAATGATATTCGTATTTTGGTTAAACAGGTTGGGCATTTACTACGGTTAGTAAGTAATAGATTACAATCTTTGATGGGTAAGTCTTAACATTAGAAGTGCTAGTACCCATACAAAATCCAGAGATAAAGATGGAACGAATTTAAATTTAAACATATATACTAAACTGACATCCCTTGACTTAAAGTAGCTTAGTTGACTTCTAAAGCAGCTTTAAGATATGGTACATAGCTTGTTTGAACGCATTATTCGTGCTAAATCTTTATCTCTTTCGGCGTCATGTTGAGATAGCCCTGTGATCTTTGGAGCTATTATATCTAACAGCCTCCCATAGAAAGACAGGACTAACTGTAACTTAAATTACCAGCAAGCCGTGAGTCGCTAATTAAGAAGCTCTCACTAGACCGGTGCATGCATCGTTAGAGGCAGCGGATCTTTTGACACCTCGGGGATGCAGTCGTATCTACTATACATGTACCTGTGGGCGTGGGAGGAGTGCATGGTAGGGGGTGGGGAGGGGTCTCGGAGTTGCAGGAGGGGTCGGAAGGCGGCCGTCATTCACACGTTGAGCGTGCAAGTCGAGGTAAACACTAAACACTGGGAACGAGGAACGAGGAAAATAAGACGATGTAAACCAACACGACTCCGAAACAAAATAAATTTGTTAAACTTTTCGCTGGCCATGGGTGGAGCATAAACCACAATCGCTGTAAACAATTGCCGGAATGCCGAGGGGTGTGAGTGGGAGCCATAAAAAAATAGAGACGGCTTGGGTAAACAAAGTGGAAGTAAACGTCGAAAGGCGGGCGGAATTATAGATATCGAAATTGACAGTTCCCCCGAGCGGATCGTTCTTATCGGCCCGGTTCTTGGGAACCCCTTCCCTTTCCCCTTGCCCCATCTCCGCCTCTGGAGAACCAAAGACCCCAAAGGCGGAATAAGTGTGCCGACTGCGTCTTATTTCGTCAACTGTGAGTCCGCTCCTCCCGATAAGATAGCTCGTTTCTTTTTTCTGGAGCTGCAGTGCTGCCATCGTGCAGTGCTGCACTTCTTTTTATCGCTCGCCTTTATGAAAATATAATTAATTGATAATCAAAAATAGATTATTTGGGCGGGCCGCGTTGGGAATGGAGCTCGAGTGGAAGGGTTTTCAGCGCTGTCATAAACCCAAGTGGCCCATGACCAGCGAAAGATGGAGGGCTGGAAATGGGAGCCCATAGAAGTGGCTGAGTTCTGAAGTGGCCGGCGGTAATTGTGAACGTTAATGGACTTACGCAGCCCTTCTCTGCTTCCATCTAGCCAGTTGTTCAACTGGCCAGTGGCCACTCCACTCCATTTCACTTCAATTGGCTGGGCATTCTGTGTGTGCGGTGCACAAAGCGGCTTACAAGTTATTGACCCATTTCACAAATTGGCGCAGATGCAAGGGGGAAATGCATCAAAATAGTTTGCAGATATTTACTCACAAATGAACTATTTGGCAGATCGTTTGCCGCAGATACAAATCGATGAGTGGCTTTCATCAGCGGATTTCGATATCAATGAATTTCAGATTTTCCTACCCATTTCCCACCCCAGCTCTCCGCTTTCAGTGGCCAGCCATGTTGGCCATTTATATTTATGGAAAATTTATGGCAACGACTGACCGGAGCACATTCGATGTGTCCTGCTCCGCAGCGCTATCGTCGGATCTTTAATTAAAGTTGGCCAGCCGCTGTCTCAGCACCCCAAACGTTTTTCAAATTAAAACGTTAAACATTCGATTATCGCACATTGTCTGCCCTCTGGTTTCGCAGTGGCTTGCGAAGGGGGGACTTCAGCTGCTGTGACCTTTGCCCTCTTGCGAGGGCAGTTGGCCCCCCTTTTAAAGGGGGATTCCCTGAACTACGCCCCTGCTGCCGCTGGCCTGTAATGCTTTCCCCAAAAGTTGCTAATGATCAACTCGTGTAACGGCACAGAAAAGCTAAAAGTAAAATAAATGCCAAAAAGGAATATAAAGAAAATCCTAGAGTTAGGAAAAGAGTGGTTGAACGGAATGCACAGAGAGAAAATTGGTCGGTGCTAGTGGATTTGTATCATTAAATTATATTTCAAAGAATCTTCAATTAAAAGAAAATGGGTGAAACTAATGTCTAATTTCTTTGCTTGCCAAAGTGAATTAGTAGTTAAAATCCTTATCTATAGTACAAATAAGAACTGGCATTATCCTTGCTGTGTAGAGAGGAATAGAGTTGAAGAGAGAGGACGCAGGATAGCGCGCCAAAAAGTTGGCTACATTTTCTGTTTGCGAGCTCGTGTCTGTTTTTCTGTTTTTCGGTCTGTCTGTCGTCGTCCCCTTTAATGTTCTCCGAGCTCGGCTCGTAAAATTTTATGCGTTTTTCCGGCATTCACAAAATGAAAATTATCCGGTTCCCCGCCGCCCTTCGCCCGCGCGACTCCCCGGGCATCCCGTTTCACCCCCGCCGAATCCGTAAAATAAAAACCCAACTTGCCAACTGCAGTCAACTTGAACTTGTGTCTAGAGCACAGATACAACAGCGGGGCAGGAGTCTATATGTGATGGGGGTGCCCGGGTGCCTGGGTTCCTGGGCGGTCGATTTGAGGGTTGCTTTTCGTCCTGACATTACCCGGCAAATCCCGCTCTGGTTCCCTCGCCCTTGCCCTCGTCCTCGTCTTGGTCCTCGTCCTTGGTGTGTCTTTGCATTTTGTTTGGTTTTTATGACTTTGCTGGCTGTTCGGTTGCCATTGTTGCTGCTGCCATTTCTCATTTTATGTTTATGTTTCGTGTTAATGTTGCATTTCATTTCCCCCATACATTTCAGCGCACAAACACATTTCCCTCTGGTTCTAGCCACCAGCTCCGCTCAGCTGTTCAATGGTTAGTCTGTGTATCCTGCCTGCGTACTGAGCTGCGAGTCCTGCGAGTCCTGAGAGTCCAACAACCCCTTTCGCTGAGCAAATGTTTGGAATGTCCTCTCCCCCGCCCCGACTCATCGTCCTCCAGGAGCCAGTCGTCTGGTTTTGGTCTGACGCGGCTGCTTTCTTCTTGGTCCTTGTTTTTGGCTGTGACTCGCTTCTGGGTCCTGGTTTTATGGCTGTCTGTATAATTTCTTCGCTGTCTGCTTAATTCCTCGTAGTCATCGGTTAGTCGCCGGGCACTGTCAGCATTTGCCTTCCAGTTTGTAATGAATCCCGGAAAAGAGGTTTACTTGATTTGGCCGCCAAGATTGCAACCATTTCTGGGATTTCCCATTGCTTTTATTGACTAAAGCGTTTTCACATTAGCTTAACAAATTCAGATCAACTTTAGTACTAAAACTGTAACCATCCGTCTTTATCTTTTGTATATTTAGTATAAATTAAGAAATGTAAAACATTTCTTGAAATGAAATCAAATATTCCCGACCTTTCAGCAATTTTGAAGTATGCTTTCGATTCGGCATATTTACCTTCTAATCTATAGGATTTCTCATCTAAAAGTTCTATCTCTCTGGTATTGTTATTAACGCAGTACTACAACTTTCTCTATCTAATGAGCTTTTAGCAGATTGTCTTTCATCCGCTCTCTTTTCTTCTTTTTAATCCCCTTTGCAAATTTGTTAAATGTTGCAAATGAAAATGGCACTTTTCTCGCGCTTAATTGAACACTTATTTCCGAGAAAAGTGCAGACGGGAAAATCCCGGCTAAGAAAAGGCAGCCAGGACACAATGACGGCGACTCCTGAATAAAATGGTTACCGAACCCAAAAACTGAGGAGCAACGACACCATCTCCATCCCAACTTCCATACTTCCGTGCATATTTTAATAGTTTTTGTCTGCTGCTCAAGAATTATGAGATTGATGCAAGCTGGGCAGGCGGTGGTAATCACATAACCCACTTAGCTTCAGCTGGCGCCAAGATGCATCCCCTCCATCGCTTAAAGATACAAAAACATATATATACGCTGCATGCTTTTCAGCAGCAGCTGCTTTTTCGGGGGGAGCTGTGGCAATTAAAATCAACTCCTGAAACTACAAATTAATTAGTTAATTAATTAGCTAAAAACACTTGAGATGAGGCTGGTGTATAAATAGCGACGGAGGGAAGATGCCTTTGCTGTTGGGTGGCTTTGATCACAGCTCGGATGCCGTGGCCGCGCTGACAGCCCAGCTACAGATACAAATGCAGATGTAGATGCAGTTGCAGATAGCAGATACCAGATATATCTCCCATATAGGAGAGCCCCCAAACACATGCACTCCAGATTGTGCATAAAACTCGCGTTTTGTTTACATGAAAGAGGAAGACGGAGAGTAGGGGTGTGTTGGGGAGCTATTTGGTAAATTTATGCATTTTTCTGCTTAAAGGCAACTGCAACTAAATGAACATCAATCACGTGACGCCGCGGCCTCAGCCCGAGGCCAAGAACTGCAACTGCACTTGCTACTTGAAGGAAGTCAGCGATGCACTGAGAAATATTTTATCTAAACCAAACATTTGGTCTTTTGTAGATGCAGATATAGCTTGACCCATTGAAAAAGAAGCTTATCTCAGTTATGGACGTCAAAAAGTAAACTTGTAGGTGGAATGCAGAGCTGAGAACCAAGTGATATTTTTCAGTGTGCTGCTTCTTCGGCAGGGTCTTCTTCTTCACGGTCCGATGCATGGGATGCATTCTGTGCACTGCACTGCACTTCCTGTAGCCCTGGGCGAGGGGTCATGGGAGGGGGTCTTCGCAAGGGGGCGTGGGGAAGGGGGCTTGGCTAGCATGGGATCTGACGCATGTACATCAAAACTTTCGGTTTTTATCTTTCATCGGTTTGTTGGGCTGCGTTCCGTTCGCTTCGGTTGCGTTTTTATGCCTCTTTACCTTTTCTTGTTGCCTTGTGGTTTGGCCGTATCTAAAAAGGGTCTGGGTCTGGGGTGGTGATGGTGGACGAAGGGGAGTGGGGGTTGGAATACCATTAAATGCAGCATTAATCAAATGAATTTGCCCTATGCATAGCAATTACACGCGGAGAAACCGGCGAGCAGTTCGAGAGTGCAGCAGTTCATATCATATCATCTCGGTTTGATCTTTATAGAATACTATATTCAAAAATATAGTTGCTTAAGCTGTAACTAAAGCTTTTGTATAATTGGTTCAAACATCAATGGGATATTTTTCCAGTGCTCCCAACTCCCCACATACAATTCAATTTCGCTTTGTTAATTTGCACAAGCAAAGACAGATTTGCTGTCGCCCTTAACCATCAGTCAATTTGCTTATTGCGAACAATTGTGGGTCTGGGAGTTGGAGTGGCATGGGTACTGGGATTGAGACTGGAGCTGGAGCTGGGGTAACTACTCACATATCACGCTCAATTTGGCGGGCGGAGACGCCTCCCTGGCGCCGCTGGCCAAATTTGTCGCGATGCAAACATAGCTGCCAACATCCTCTGAGCGCCGCACCGCCTCGATATGCAAATTGGAGCCGATTTGATGGACACGCTTGTCATACGCAATCCGATGACCTGGAATGGATTGCAAGGAAGGCGAATGCTTAATGCGCGTCCACGGGATATGTAAATCGCTGCTCACCATTATGCAACCAGTCGTAGTGCAGTTCGCTGTACGAGTCGGTGGATTCGCACTCGAACTTCACGGATTCGTTCTCCACCACGGACTGACTTTGGGGCAATCGCTGGAAACGCGAGGAGCTGGCCAAAACGCAGGCTGTAATTATAGAAATAAGCGAGGGAAATTAGTAAACTGGATCTCATTTCAGTCACCCATTATCCCGATTAAAGGGCCGAGTTGCAGCTTTGCTAAAGTCCTTTAAATTTAAGTTAAACAGCAATTTAAGTTCGAAGCCTCGTCGAACAATTTTGTGTAATTAGCTAAAAAAGTGCATTAACCATAATTTCGTTTAATTAAAGTGGTTTAAACAAATTAAATGCGCTTAAGCTGCTTAAATTACAGTGTTTAACGCAAATGTAATTTTGTAAGCGCTTTGCAAGGGCAGGAACACAAAAACACCAGCAACAAAATACTCAAAAAAGGGCGGAAGCACAAAAAACAGAGGCTTTTTGGGAATCAAAAAACCACTTTTTGAATACTCTACGGCTTCAATGATTAAGGTACTTATTATGAAGCATAAAACTAAATTATGAAACAAATCTTACATTTAAACATTTAATTGTATAGGTAAGAAGTTAAACTGGTAGTAACTTTGCAAATAAACTTCAAAAAATACCCTTTATAGAGTATCATAAAAACCATCTTGGAATAAACATCACCATTGCCGTCCAAAGTTGCGTGTCCTCAAACAAAATTACAATATGTGCATGAAGAAAAAACAAACAAAAACGCATTCAGAGTTTTGTACCAACATAATTAAAAGCCAGAAGGAAAGGCGTATATAAAAAAAACCATAATAAAAGCCAGGCAAAAAAAATAATCGTATTACGAGAGAAAAATGTTTTTATTCATTTAATTTGTGTTTTCCTCTGTATTTTGTGAATGCAATTCGGTTATTATATTAAATCAACAGCCGCGAATGCAATTTGCAATTTGCTGCATTTACTCGTAAAATGCAGTTCACTGGTCAGGTGTGGCAAATATGAATGCGATTAATGGTGATTACCAAATGAGCTGGCAAGAAACTCAAGCAGCCGATTCCGAAGGACCATTTCACATTAGTGGTTTAAAGGGGCTTAAATCAGACCACAAGTGGCGCCATACATCGCATTCGAGGCTACAAAGTCAAGTGAGTAAGCATACCAGCAGATAGCTGGCAACCGCAACTCGCAACTGGCAACTCGAAACGAAAAGCAATTCAAACGCAATTATTTTTGATTATACGAGTTGGGGAGCAGGTAAGAAACATGGACAAGAACAAGAACAGGAACTACAAAACGGCCACCATTATATTTGGCCACTAATTGGAGCAATTTGAGACAACACCTCAGATTGTGGGGCCCGGGCGCAGTTCCTTTTGGCCAAGAGCACGACCGCGCCGAGGAATCAATAAGCAGGCCCACAACAACGGCTACAACACCATTACTGGCCTTTCGGAGGAGGGGTTCCATGGGTTTCATATGCCAGTCACATCTCCGGCAGACGTGTTATGATACAAGGCCCAACCAAAAAGGCAGTTGGGCAGGCACCGGGATGCCCTCCTCTGGCTGGGCTCAGCCCTGGCCCCTGCCCAATCCTCCCCTGAATCGATTTAATTTGCCGTGCGGAAAACGAGTCAAGTCGATTCGAGTCAAGTCGAGTCGGGTGGAGTCGAGACCGGGACCGAGACGAGGGAACAAAGTCAGTTACTGGGCGTCGATTAAAGAAATATGCGTCCCGCTCCGCAGTCCGTTGATTGCGCTGATGTGGGCACAAAAATGCGTGAGGGTGCGGAAGACGACGAGGTGGGGAACCAGTGGAGCAGGAGGTGGAGCCGTGGAGGAGCACTGCTGGCGCAGGAGCCGAGCAGCAAACTGAAAAAGTGTTGATGCTGCAAACATCAGCGACAGAACCACGGAGCAGCGGGCAGTCCCGGTCCCAACTGCCCATCTCGATCTGTCTGTAGATATACACTGGCGAAAAGCAGGGCAGCCAAGTGGGGTTTTCCAAATTTAAAAGAACCATTTCATTTGATTTATTGAACTAAACATTATTTACTTTAAAAAGCACTATACTTTTATACCATTTGGTAAGCAACTTCATAAACATTACTCACGATTCTTAAAGTGAATAAAGTGATACAAAAACTTCTTATGAAACTCGTGGCTATTTTCAAGGAAATCTTCTCAGTGTATTATTCCTTTCTCCCACTTACCCTCCTCGCGGGTGTGTGTGTGTGATAATTAGTTCGTTTGTTTGGCTCGAATAACCGAAATCAGCAAGTCAGCAGCAGGCAGTATTACGAGTACCCACTGCTGGGGCCTCCTGCTCATCAGCATCTTGAGATTCAGATTCTGGTTCTGATTCGGATAGCACGCAGATGCGGATACAGATCCAACTTTGACTGCCACAAATGGTGCGGCAACATTCGTCGATTAAGCACAATGAATGCGAAATATTGTAGTAATAATCAGGCAACCCACTGTGGCAGCCACTTGAACTTGCCCCATGGGTGGCGTTTTGATTTGATTTTGTGTGTGTGGGGGGGTGGCAATGGGAATGGGAATGGGAATGGGGGCTAGAACTGAACTGTCACTCTGGAATGTTTGGCATTTGTCTGGGAAAAGCGGTGCCGGAAAACTGCAAGTCAACAGACAGACAGGCACTGAATGAAAAGCGGAATTGTGTCTGACAATTACGCGTCAAACGTTTGATCTAGGGTTTTCTCAGGGGTAAAATGGCCAGAAAAGGACTGGATGGTCTTTGATAGAGTTGGAATTGAATTTAAAGGTTACAGCATGTCTAATCACTCACAAGGCTTTATTCGGGGATTTCTCCTTTCAACGACAGTCGAGCTTCTCTGGATCATTTCCTTTGTAGTTCGAACAAAATTGAAAAATAAATGGATTTGTACTGCGAGCTAAATCCCTGGAAGGCATTTTTTACATCCCATGTGTAAAAATAATATAACTTTGGATATTCTTTCTTTTTTACATCTTCTATAAGAAATATCCAGCTGACTAGATTAAGTTTAAGACTATGCACTAAGTAAGGTGAGATCTTAAGCACTGAGATTAGCACCTTTGTTAACCAATCCAGTGTAGTAGAAAACCACTAGGGTGCTGTGCACTCAGTGTATTTCAAACAGTTGTTCATAGAACACAGCCTAATAAATTGGACTCATTATGAGGCAGCATTAAACCCTGAAATTCCCTTTATTCCCTGGCTTTCTAAGCAAATGCATGACTAGTTCATACAATTTTCGAGAGAGCTCTCTGGAGAACTTTCGACTGGAAGTCTTTAAGGTTGCCGAAGGATGCAGACAGGCGGAAGGGAGAGGGGCGGGGGGAGTGGCTGTGGCTGTGGCAAAGGTTGGTGAAGGGGAGTTTTGTAGTTGCCACAGCTGCCCTTAATGTGGGATGTGCGATGCTTTTGCTGTTGGTTTTGCTTCTGGCCTGGCATGTTGCATGCAGCATTTTGCATGCTTGAATAACAAATTATGACTGCCACACAAAAGGAACTCGCACACTCACCCTCACACACAAACACACACACACACTGACAGCCACATTATTTGCCATACAAATAATGGACCTCTGTAGCGTTGCACAGATTTTGAAATATGCGAATCCGAATCCCCCTATCCTCGCTGTCTGCCGGCTGGCTTTTGTTAGCGGCTGTTTGCCTTTGTGCTACTTAACAGTCAGCAGTTCTCAGCTCTGTCCTGTCTCACACACACACGCACGCACACACACACACACATGCGTTGTTAAGGACCGTTTGCATAATCGTGTCCCTCTTGAGACCCGAGATCCCCCTGCTCCGGGTTCGATCCTTATCCCTCCGGTAATCCCCTCCGTAAACTATATTTGATTAGCCGAAATTTCGGCGTCGCTTGTCTCACTTCAAGTGGGTATCCTGATCCTTGGCAGGATAGTCCTTTTATTTCAAGAGTGTGTGCTCTAACACTGGGCAAAAAAAATCGGAATCGTGTGCTATACTATTTGGAAATGAATGCCTAATTAGTAAATAGAATTGTAGAGGAGAAAGGATGGAATGTATAATGAGATGGAAAAGATATAATATATTATTTAAATTCCTAGAGAGTATTTTATTAGGTTGTATTTTTAAATTGACTGCTTTATCTTGAGGAAAGTTCTTAATGAGCAACATCTGTCATGAAAAACCATAACCTGGCTGCAAGGACCTCAATGGTAGCCTGTCACTTTTTTGCTTTTCTTCGCTGGCTGTTGATGTTTGCCGAAACGACTTCATTTTGAACCGGGTCCTGAACTGAGACTCATAATTTTCCAAATGGCTTCCTCTCCCGCTGCTTTCCTACTCCTATTCCAAATTAGTAATGCCAGCTTGGTGGCTCCTGGCTGACTCTTAATTGAGTCATTTTGCACGCCGCTTGCCTTTCAAATTGAATTGCCAGAGACAAAGGCTCTCTGGGTTTTCGGTTTTCTTCGCCACACAAAATAGCCCTCGAAGAATAAGGTAATAGGAGTAGTTCTGTGTGGACGGCAGAGCCCCGAGGTTAATAGAGTCCACATTATGGGTGGTCTCGTCCAAGATGGAATGGCAAATATTCAGCGCAATACAAATGTTGTGATTCCTTTGAAGTTCCGGGCGATCCAGTTGCAAAGGCAATCTCCGAATGCCGACATCGAAATAAGCAAATAAATGCGAATTGAAAACCCCTTAAGCAAATGAAATGAATTTGATTGCAAAAAACCCCCAGAGAAAGGCAACCCTCACTTAGCCCACATAATCCAATAGTAGCAGACCACTTACCCATCATCGAAGCCAAGACCAGGCCGTATATTGAGATCATCGTGGCAGTCATCTGCGGATATACTCGTATGTATCCGCTGCACTTTGACACCTTTGCTCTCAATTAGCGACACAAAAATATAAGCACTCGCGTATCGGATCGGTATCGGAAACGGAGTTTTATGGGGCTGGCAATCCGATGATTACACTCGCACATCCACCAGAGAGTCACTGTAAGTGCCGGCCACTCGAAAATGCACTCAACGCATTTGTAAATATTCAATATTTGGATGGCACAGACATACGACGGCGACGACGACGATGACGATGACTACGACTGCCCTTTTCAGGGGTTTACCGGGCTTTCACTGGGATCCACCGGGGGTGGTGGTGTTGGTGGTGTTGGTGGTGGTATTGGTGACTGGAGTCCAGGGCGGTTTTTTGATGTTTACTGTGGACACTCAAATTAAATTGCTATTTACATAGTTGGAACGCATGAAATGCATTTATCACCGAACACACGAACTGATACGCCACTTGCTGTTTGTTACTTTTTACTCTTATTTTCCGTTGACGCTGGTTTATGTTTCGTGGCTGCGTTTGCGTTTGCGTCTGCTTTTTTATCAGCGACCAGATTGACAAGCGACGGATACGGATACCGACAAAGGTATCTAGATACACAAAATGCAACGAAATGCTTGAAGACCGAGGGCCGCGCGGCAGAGGGCACAAGGAGCCCAACTGGGGTTCAATTACCCAAGAGAACGCGAGCGCAACAAATCAACTTAATTTGTATCTTAAAGATACAAGAGCCCGGCTGCATCAGCTGCATCAGCTGCATCCTTGGCATCATCGCATCCCGAACCGAACCGGCTTTGGTGGGTGATTTTTGGTCGGGGCAAACTCGGGCAAACAGAACGTATCGAAAAAGAACGGAGCGGCACTTGGATATCTCGAATCCAATCGAACCTGAATCTGAGTCTGAACTGCACGCGTTCGAAGTCTGTTTATTACTGAACTCCGCCGGCTGTTCGAAGTTGTTGGTGGGAACCGGCTTTTGGTGCTCTCTCAGCGGGAAATACTGGGTTCAGATGGCGCTCTCTCCGGAGGGATATGCTCAGTCGTGACCAGTATTCCTTGCATGCCCTGTATTTCCGACAGTGTTGCCGAGCTGCAGCATTCGCTTGTCGCGCGGCAAGTTTGAAGTGGAGTTTTGAAGACTTAATTCACAAGTTTCATTTAATTTACCTATACAAATTTGTGTTTAGCTGATAAGCATTCAATTTAAGCGAAAGCGTCACTTAAAAATAATGCAATAAAAGTATTTCATTTTAATAGCAAACACATCTCATTCAATTAGATATCTTGAAGATGTGAGAAAATTGTTTTTCTGTGAATAAATAATTAAATCTATTCCTTGATTTCAAACATGAATAATTAACTTGCTATATGAAAAATTGACTCAATTTTCCCCCCTAGGTGAACCTGACCCATCCTAGATTAATTTAATGAAATAAAGCTATCAGTTGCCGGCAATCAGATCAGAGTCACTATGCAAACCGCCCGCCGTCTCATCATCCGACCGTTCCCCCGATTTTAAGTCCAAACAATAATGCGTCTTAATGACCAAACCAAGAATCAGCTAAAATGGGGTGGTCGGGCGGCAGTGGGAGGAAATCCATTGGTGGCTTGCTGCTTTTACGAGCGGATATATGCGCGTGGCTCGGGAAAGCTGCAAGATACTCGTAATTCCACTACCAATCTTGCACACTCGAAAAAACATAGGAAAACTTAAATTAAAAGACATAAGGCTTGTATTAAATACGGCAAGTTAAACTGTTATCTAACAGCACTGAAAGAAAATTGTCTTAAAACATCAAAACTATTTAGAAACAAAAACTCATATTTCTACATTTAAATTCAATTTAATCCTTTGCATTGCACGTTTTGGCTTTTTATCGTATAATCGTTATAGATAGATAGATTGTTGGATCTAACAATTGGTTGATTGGTATCCAAAACACTCTTGAACCTTTTCATAAAGCCTAATAGATCAAATATATTGCTGTGCATCTAAGACAGTCCCTGGCTACTGTGCGATTATGAGCAACGGCCTGGGCGAGTGTGTGTGGATTTCCATTTTATAGTTTTCCGCTTGATTTTTTTACGAGGCCTTTCAACCCCGCAGAATGGAAAACCAACCCAAGAGCCACAAAAACAATTGCAGCAGATCCTTTAGCCGGCGTTGACTGACACCCAAGAGTCGTAAACTGCCGTTGCCATTTGTATAAACTATACATATATCCGAGAGGGGTGGTGGCCACCCCCTTCCCCTCCTCAACCCCGCCCCTGATTAACAGCCCGGGCCCTTTGTGATTATATCTGCGTGGAAATGCGTGTGTGCGGTTATCAAAGGCTGGCCATGGCCATGCCCAGAAGGGCCAAGGGACCGACCATCTGAACCATCCAAACCATCTGAACCATCGAAACCATCCAAAGTTGGGCCTCCAGTGCGCTTTTCCACTTCCCATTTCCCAATGCTCGCTGACTCTTTGGACGAACGACAGTTATTGATGTCATAAAGTTGGAGATTTATGCCACGGCCCGCCTGAATGTAGGGCTTATGTTTTATTATGGGCCTTGTTTCGAATTTGGTTCTTGTTCGCCTCCCTTGATTTTGGGGTGCAAGCGAAGCTGCAAATGGTGTGTTAATAATATTGTATTAACGTTTCACATTTAATCGGGTTGCGAAGGGGTAAAATGTTAATTGGATAAGTCACAGGATGCCACAACTTCATTTGTTTAAAAAATTACACCCTCTTAAACTTATCTTTGTCGAGTCAATAGGTTCTTCCTTTCGCAATTAGACTCTTTGTCGGAAGTCTTTAGTACATCGTTGGAAGTTCTAAAGAAATTTGATTGCTCTGTTCTTGAAAAGAATTAGCGTTTCAACTTATTCCTTGCTAAACCAGGAATCTTTTCATCTTTTAGGAACTTTCGGCTTTACAACCATATATGTTTAAGTTATTATTTCGAACTGCTTACCGTAACTCAACGCCTCACGATCGTATAATTTTATGGAGCATCCCAAAGTTGCAACGGATTCCGGCTAGAGTCCAAATCGGAATGCTCCCCATAGCAAACATCAAACATTTGAAGGCATTAAAATAAATTTTAGTAACGCGGCCTTTGCGTAGACTAAACAAAATAAACATAGTACACAGCGTTTGAAGGTGTTTTTGGGGCGGAGGCCCCGTGCGCACTTACTATAAACAAATAAGGCGAAAAAGTACCCAAAAAAAGGGGGGAAATCGAAGAAGAGGGAAAACATCAGCGGAAGGGCCCCAACAACAAGTTTTTAATGCATGTCGATGTCGTCGTCGCCGCCACAGATCAAAGGCAAATCGCCTATATGTATGTACATAGGTGCACCGTACATATAGAGAGGTTGGGGTGCTGCATAGGATACCACACCACACCACACCATACCATACCATACCATACCATAGTGAGGCATTCTGTTTGATGGGCTGGTGGAAAGGCAGGCAGGGGTGGTCGTAGTCGCAGTCGCAGTTGCAGTCGCAGTCGTTTAATTGCACTTGCCGCTTACTTTTTTATCTGGTGCCTGGTGGCGGAGTAACCTGCGCATGTGTAGTTGCCTTTGGATATCGCCTTTGATGTGCGCTGTTTATTTGAGCGCTATAAAAAGCCGTAAAATATGCATAAAGCACACTGGCAATTGCGATTGCGATTGAAGCCCCGAACAGGCAGCAATATGCCAATGGACATGGAAATGAAGCGATTAAGTGCAGACGCTGGCAATTGCAGAGAAATTGTCCCTGGAAATGCGGGAACTTCACTACAAGATGGGTGCCCGGATGAGTAATGGTTCCACAGGCGCGTGATGTGATGACTACCTCATGGGATGGCATGGAACCAACTAATATAATGATCAACGCAAAATTTCGTAATCAAGGATACCTTTTACATTTACCAGTCGCAAATAAAAGACGGCCTATCTAATATACTGATTATATATACACACAATTCCCGATGAACTGACATTTCCATCAAGAAACTTTCATTGTTTTAATTAAACGGGCGAAGAAACGCCAGAATGTCGAGCTATTTTACGACTTTTTATCGGGGGTTGGTTGCCTTTATGAATGTGCAGCAAAGTTGTACGTCATAAAAAGCGCATAAAAAGCCATGGAACACTCATCCGGGTTCCATGGGCTTTACGGCCGTGCCAAGTGGGTTCCGAATTTACGACGGAGGAGCGGAGGAAGTTTACGAGCCCCGCACAACGCCTGCCCGCCGCAAAAAAGGAGATTGAAACGATTGCGCTATAAAATGGGGCTCTATGAGAGCCATAAAATATTTATTCTACTAAAAAATAACTGTACATGGGATATATACACACAGACACTCATGCATAAATACATATAATATATATATAAATACATATATATATAGATATATGAACTAGATAAATATAAATACAAATAGATTTCTGGGGGTTTCACAAGTTCCTTTTTGATTCTCAACAACAGAACGGAGTAACTTTCGAGGGGCATGTCTAGCATGTTTACCGAGATCATGGAAAGTGGCTGGAAAGTCACTCCGCAGGAGGAGTCCACTCCTCACACAATATCGTCGGCCACCTGCGACTCCTGCTCCAGGATCGTGCTCTCCCTCAGCTTGCTCTTCAGGTTCTTGCTGGAGTTGGCCTCCGTCAGGCAGGGCTCGTTTTCGTGGTGGTCGTGCTCCTGGCCATCGGTGGGCCCATTGGCATGGCCATCTTCCAGCTGGACCTTGCCCAGGTGACGACGGTAGCGGTACCACACCTTTAGGCCCAGCACCAGCACAAAGTACAGGAAGGCCAGGCAAATAATCACAATGATGATCCGCGTCACAATCGAATTGGACGCGGATTTACTTGACTTCACCACCAGGAGGACGTCCTCTCGCTTCAATCCCGCACTACTGCCAATGGTGCAGCCGTAACGCCCCTCATCCTCTGGTCGAACATTGCGTATCTCCAGAGTTCCGTTCTCCATCAGGGAAAACCGTTCCGTATCCGTGTTGTTCTCGTTCAAGTAGGTGAGATCCTTGTCCCATTGAATCGTGGGCTTTGGTTCCCCGATCGCCTGACAGTGGATCACGGCAGTTCCACCCTCCGCCACCTCGATGGGTCCCTCCGGCGGAACACTGAACTTTGGAGCCACCACCACATTGATGGACACGGTGGCTGTGATTTGGCCCTGGCTGTTGGAGGCGATGCAGGTGTACTGACCCCGCTGCTCATTGCTGACCTGGCTGAAAATCAGCGTGCCATTCTGGTCGGTTACGTTTGCAGGGAGAGGTAGCTGGGTTTCCTGGAAGGAATAAATTGTGTTGGTTTAACATGGAGAGTTCATAAGTTGATAACACTTAAGGCTACAAGTACTTAGGAAAACTGCCTAGCATTTAATGTAAAATAAGTTTCTATCTTCAAAAAGGTTCATTTTTGGAATTCAAATAGTAATATATTCTTAAGAACGATAAAAATACTTATTTTTCAAATACACAGATTTAATAAAATTTTAATTTTATTCGAACATTCAAACAAATAAAGAAATGCTTACCCTCATCCATTTGACTTGCGGAGCAGGCGTTCCCTGTGCCTTGCAGTGCACCTTACTGAGAGATCCCAACTCCAAGTTCTTGGAGGTTGGCTGTGGCACGAACTTCAGTTGCTCAATAACCATGAGCACCCCACTACTGGAGCTGGCAGCCACGGAACCGTCGATGACCAACTGGCACTGATACTGACCGGCATCGCTGGCCAGAACGCTGTTGAATTGCAGGGAGCCAGTGTCCTTGCTCAGGGCTAGTCGGGAATCCTCCCGCAACATAGTTTCCAACTGGGGTTCGCTGGTGGTGCTGTCCATCCTGCCCAGCTCCACTTGACGCAGCGTTTTGCTATCCTTCCGCCAGCGCAGGATGACGCTGTTCTTCTGAAGATACCCATCCGGCAGTTGGTAGTCACAGGGCAATTGCAAGGAACTTTGTTCCTTGATGGTAATCGAGGATTGAGGACCCCTTGAGATGGTCACATCCTCAAATGATGACGGCGCGGCTGAGGGGCAGATAGTGGAGGAGTTATAAAAATGAGAAAAGATGAGTCAGTCGGCCGACTTAACTCACCGTAAGAGCAGAAGATCAGGCAGAAGAATCCCAGGCCGCAGCCCAACAATCGTCTTCCGTTCAGACCCATTTCGAGGTAAAGAATTCTTTTGATTTCACTTCGTACTTCCTTCGCTTCTTTCGCACAAAACCGGTGTGTGCTCTTCTTTTCTTCTTGTTTATTTGCCGATTTTTGAAGGAATTCCGTTTGCCTTCGTTGGTTTCAGTTTCAGTTTCTGTTTCGGATTCGGATTCGGTTTTCCCCTTGCTTCACTTCACTTCACTTCATTTACTCCGCCCGGAGTGGAGAGCATTTGGTTTATGGTTATTTTTATGTTACGCACACGCGTCACGCTTTATTATCCTGCCGCAGAAGCAGAGCCCGGGGATCTTGCGAGCGATTCGGTTTCAGGGAGACCCACTGATGGTGTCGCTATCTCAGTGGCAGGGCACAACCTTCCGCGTTCGGTTTCGGAACTCTACTGACGCCGCATCGGGCCAATTTACCGCTGGCAGCCGGCGCACGGTTCGCACATGCGCCCTGGACTGCACCCAGTATTTCCCGGTATTTCTCGACGGATGAGAGCGACATTGCTGGAACTACCTTTTCAGACCTACTACATTTTGCTGTTGCTGTCGATGAAATAAGTAGTATCCGTTTAGAGGTGCGCTTCCATAATACTAATTATTATAAATAGAATAATCCCTATAAACTAGAGAGTGATAAAGTTTTTTTATTGAAAGACATTTGTTTATTTTAGAATTTTATTTATTAAATTTAACAGCTCTTGTATTTGTATGAACCAATATGAAATTTTATTCGAACAGCTAAGGCCTAATTAAATAAATAAGTTTTTAATTTTTAAATAAGGTTAGGATGGAGGACACCGGTTACATATTTTTACTTATTGGAAAACAAATTTAGCACTTTGGACTATAATTAACATTAATATTTTATACTATTCGAATATATGCTACTTGTCTATAAATTTTTCCATTTTGAGTTGTATATTCGAGCAATTCTTGAGAATCTTGGGCTTATTGTCCATGACGAGTGGAAGTGCAGTCTAAAATTGCGGTATAGTCGAGACGCGGTTATAGAGCGTCTGCCTTTTGGCCACGCGGAAGGGGCAACGAGTCATCATTTTAAAGACAACGAAACCGCAGACTACAAAAAGTCCCCAAAATACATAGGTGAAGAGCAGGACAAAGCGATTTGGCTGCCACAGCACCGTATAGCTCAGATTGTAGTTTTCTAAAATCAAAAGCAAAGTCAATACTTTCGTGGAAAATATAACACTTATTACGAACTCACCCAAAACGGCGTAGCCCAATCCGATCTTGGACTTTCCCATACGATACGAGCAAGTGGGCACCATTATCTCCAGATAGCTGTGCTCCTGCTCTTTGAGGGCCTTTAAGTCAAAGTGCCTCACGGCGTTTTCATAAAAGTTGATCACCTTGGTGGAGGGGTAAATAAATATTCTGGATTCGTGCCAGTGTCCTGAGAAAATGATATGTGGATCCAAGTCACTAATGATCGCTCTTAACAGGGGTCCTCCGCCAATAAGCAGCGGGGCATGGGAGACGCCAATTCTTAGGCGATCTGCATTGTTATCCCTATCGGGATTACTGAAATCCAGCAGCATGCGGTTTATCTTGAAGAAACGTAATCGATTGTCATAGTCAAAGAGGTCTTCGCTCATGAATTCGTTCTCAAAGCGTCTTTGGTTCGAGTTGGATATGTAGTCGCCATTCTCGCCGCCTATATCATTGTCCCCAGGCACATGGACGCGCTGAAAAAAGGCAGAGATCATGCGGAACTGTTAGGTTTAAAGGGGTCAATCCCATTTGCAAAGTTCTATAATCGTTTTTGGGGAAACTTTAAATAGAAATTATTATAGGTGAAGCATACGAAAAGGGGAAAAGATGCTTGTAGTTCTCCTTACTTTTTTGTAGTTTTTGTTTTGATAAATGCGTTTGAACCGCTGAACGTACTGTTTGTACTCCTGACCTGTGGCTATATTCCCTTCGTCCAACAGGTCGCCCAGGAACACTATGATGTGAGGCTGTGTAAAGGCCAGAGCTCGCTCGAAAGTCTTGGCCAGATATCTATCCGAATCGTACCTGGCCAAAGGACTGTGCGACGATCGATCGTAGGAGTTACCCAGGATCTGGGGATCAGCAACGAGCAGCAGGCGTGTGCAATTATCTACATGTAAGTGGGAAAAAAGGTTTATTGTTTCGATTCAAAAAGTGCATTCCAGCTTACCTAGTTTGCAATCGATTGGCTGCCAACTGGACTGGGCCATGTAGTAAACTATAAACTCGTTGAAGAAGACCAGCAGCAACGTAAGAGCCACAAAGCCACGGCACACTAATCTGTTTCTTTCGGGGATTACGGAAGGATTAAATAGTTTGGTCAACCAGAGTAACGCCTATTTTGACCCACCTATTGACGACGCGCAAGGAAGCCATAATCCCGGCTATGCCGCATCGGTTGGAATTGCTTGATTAATACTTTCGGTTGTCCTCTGGCAAATGCAACTGGCTTACATTGCGTCTATATATAATCTATATTTATATACGCACTGCCCATGCAATATTTACGTAAGAATGCTCATATTTTCGGGAATGTGGAGCTGCTGCAACGGACGGCGCACATCTGACCAGAACCGGCCCGCATCGCCGGTTTCAGGGCACACGCTTAATTGGATTAGAAAGCAAAACATCTAGAACGGCCGGAACGTTGTGTTGCGCCCATTACCACTCTCCTCCTTTGATTCGCCAATGCGCGCCATCGGCTTTTGAACGCGGGCAATTCCGTTACGGCGTTTGCCGGCTGCAAGTGCCAATAATTGTGCAATTATCTTTATCCTATGTTTGCACTTCCAGCGCCGCGACGGCAATGTGGCAACGCCACAGCTGTTTGCCAAACACAACAAACAAATGTGGAGGTGGGTGCGTGATTAGGACTTACTGCATAGAATTAAATAAATTCGTGGACAAATTAGGTGGTTCGTTAAAACACACATTAAGGATGAAACGCAAAACAAAATTCATAAGAGTAGGAGTTTTGAAATGGTGTTCTTAAGTTAAAAGTACAATGAAATAAGATTTTATTATATCTATAAATACATCTTAAAAATAATTATTTTTCCGATTGTATTTCGATTATATATCCGATTTCGTGACACGACTTCTTCTGTTCTCATCGCTAGACCCAACAACACGTCACGGCAAATCAGCTGAAATGCAATCAAGAAATAATCGGTGTATAATCTGGGCACACTTACTCACAACATCTGGCAACGCTTCGTGCGTGGATTAATGGCGTGCCACTCCAACTAAATGCTCTTCGGTTTTTGCTTATTTTTAACAACATACGCGCCGCAAAAGACTTTTTAACCGAACATGTGTAAATAGCTGGACAGGATCAATCCCATCCAGAGTGCAGTGATTCGTAGGAGGCGCGCGCTTAGCGGTCATCGAAAGCAGGGGCTCGCAAAATTGCAAAAAAATTGTGCCGCTTCCTGCCCGTTGTGAAAAGTAAGATTGCAAGTGCCAAAAACTGCGCCGCCGTTTAGCATAAAACATTGGGTAACTGCAGGGGGTGAGGCGCTACAATTTGGGCGCTCTCTATTTGTCGTTTGCGAAATAGAAATAACCAAACAATATTGGCCATTGTGTGTGCGTGTGCTGGTGCCACTGTGTGTGCGTGCGTGTTTGGGGCTTCGTGCTTGTGTGTGCGTGATGCCACCCTCCTCCACTTTTTCAATGTTATTTTGAGGGTCGCTTACGTTGTTGTTGCTGTCGCGCGGAATTGTTGCACCTGCCACTGAATCCTTGAAATCCTGGCTTGCAGGTAGCTCCCATTGGTGGTGAGGATGGCGGACATAGTGTACCCCACCGGATGCCGGCCGCTGGTCGAGGATTTGGGCACAGACGAGCTGATAAGGCGCCTCAAGGTGAGTCCTGCTGGTTCCCTTAACAAAACTCTTTATTGAGAAAAATTATGTTTCACAGACCCTCGCCAATGTCCTGCAGACCATGGACCAGGACGACAATCTCTACCAGCAATACATACCATTGGCTCTACATCTGCTGGACGACTTCTTCATACAACATTCTTCCCGTGATGTCCAGCTCTTAATCGCGTGCTGCGTAGCGGATGTCCTGCGGGTTTATGCGCCCGAAGCACCCTACAAAGAGCAAGATCAAATCAAAACTATTTTTAAGTTTTTCATCAAGCAACTGCACGGTCTAAAGGATCCGCGCGATCCCTCTTTTAAGCGTTACTTTTATCTGCTGGAGAATCTTGCTTTTGTCAAGTCTTTTAACATGTGCTTCGAACTGGAGGACTGCCAGGACATCTTCCAAGACCTTTTTAGTACCATATTCAAGATTGTCAAGTAAGTCGAGCTCTTTCTTTATCCTTGGAACTCTATATACTCACGTGTTATATAATTTTTCAGTGACCAGCATAGTGTCAAGGTTACTAACTTTTTCCTAGATGTGCTAAGCCCTTTGATCACAGAAGCCGATAATCTGTCGGTGGAATTGTTGGATCTCATTCTAATTAACATTGTAGAGCCGTATAAATCGAACAACAAGTTTGCCTGCCAACTAACAGAACAACTGCTCACCAAAACGGGCGATGCTCTTGAGTCTACCATCAAAATGGTAATATTTCGTTGCTCTTTAATGCTCCATGTTATTCAAGCTAATCTCTGATCTACAGTTCTTTAACCGTGCTCTGGTCATGGATAAGCCAAACACAAAACTGTCCATTACAAACAAAATCTATGATATCATTTACGAGCTTAACCGCATCAATGCAGACTTGCTGTGTTCAGTGCTGCCGCAACTGGAGAACAAACTGCTGTCTACAGACGATGCTGAGAGGCTAAGTGAGTAATTTCTTAGCACTTACATTTATTCGCATATTGATGAACCTATTTTCGTTGCTACAGAGGCCACCACTCTTCTGTCTCGTATGTTTTCCGAAAAGGACTCGCAACTAGCAAAAAAGTACCCAAACCTGTTGAAAATCTTCTTTGGGCGCTTCTGCGACATCACCGAACCAGTTCGCATCAAGTGTGTTCAGTCGTCCATGCACTTCCTGCTCAATCATCCAAGTCTTCAGACCGATATCACCGACAAATTGCGGCTTAGAAATCACGATCTGGACGAAGTGGTGCGCCACGAAGTGGTAATGGCTATTGTGGAAACAGCTAAGCGCGACTTCACCCTCGTTCTCGAAGCGCCCGATCTACTAGAAATTGTGCGCGAGCGTACGCTAGATAAGAAGTACAAAATCCGCAGGGATGCGATGAATGGTCTGGCCTACATCTACAAGCGCGCAATTTGCGAACCCAACGATCTAAGCACTGGCCTTAAGGTCAGGGTTGACTGGATTAAGAACAAGATACTGCACGGATACTACAAAGTGGGCTTGGAAGACCGCCTGCTTGTGGAACGTCTACTTATCACCTGCCTGGTTCCCTATAAACTAGCTCCGGAAGAGCGCATGAAGAAGCTATACCATCTGCTTGGTGATCTCGACGCCAACGCCACCAAGGCCTTTGTCGAGCTTCAGAAAAATCAAATGAAGACACGCAATACAGTCAGTGATTGGATTAAGCTTCACCATTCTAAGGAGTTCACGCCGCGCGTGCTTAGTCAGCTCAGCGCCAAGCAGGCTAACATCGCCAAGTAGGTTCTATAAATCGATTTTCTTTAAGAAATTGTAACCAGTGATGTGTCTTTTCAGACTGCTTCCAGATCCTCTGAAAGCGGCGGAGTACCTAACCCAGTTCAGCAACAACCTGCGAAAGGATGCTCAGCTCCTACGTTGCATAAATATTGTCCTAAAACGTGATGTAAGCTGCCGGGAGTGTGCTGACACGATGGGAGTTCTTCTGAAAAAGCTTGGCGTCCACGTCCAATCGAATCTGTATTACAACACCGTTAAGATGTTGATTGAGCGCGTGGCATCAGTGATGGTAGACAAGGAATCCATTGGCGTACTTATTAGGTAAGCCGCCTGCAAGCGTCCTTTATTCCCAGACTTCAATTGTTTATCTCCTTGTTTAGCCTCATTGAACAATGCATTGAGAAAGGGTCCATGTGTGAGGAGATCGGAATTTCGGCGCAGGAAGCGGGCGAGCGCGGACTCAAGTTGTTAGCCGTGAGTGTACATATGATTGAAGTTATGATCAAGAAATCCACATTGCTTTATACTTGCAGATGCTTTCATACGTCTTCTCCGCCCACTTCTTCACCGATACCTCGCTGCGTCATTTAATTTCCCTGTTAAGTTACGAGCAGGATTATGTCGCACCACTGGTGCTTAAGACATTAACTCATCTGGGGCGCTATCAGCCACTTGTTGACGACCCCACACCGGCTATTCTCGACGAGCTGGCTCCGGTGTGCAAGGACTTCGCTCTCATTGGAACCCCCAAGCAAGCAAAGCACGCAGTGCGATGTATTTTCGTAAATAGTCAGTCGTCAGCTGCAACTGATGGAGCAACAAGTGGAGCCGGAAGTGCGTCCACAACTACCCAAACAGTGCATCCCATATTCAACGAGATCATCGAAACGCTTCGCCTAAAACTGACACCAAACTGTGAGCATCAGCGCACCAAGATTGTGACCTTGGGTCACATTGCCTACAATATGCCACAGGCCTTCCTAACGCCCATTAAGAATATGGTTGCGCGACGCATTGTCAAAGAACTGCTTATCCAGGAAGTTCCGGCGCAGCGGGACTACGATCTGCCTGAGGACAGCGACTGGTGTGCCCAAGAGAAACTACCACCGGACACTCTCTGTAAGCTGGATGCGCTCAAGGCTATGGCCCGGTGGCTTTTAGGGCTGCGTACCGACGAACACGCTGCTCAGAAAACATTCCGAATGCTAGCGGCGTTCGTTAACCAGCGTGGCGATCTGCTCGGCCAGAACCGTCTTTGCGGTGCCGAGAAATCCTGGCTACGCCTCGGGGCAGCCTGCGCCATGCTCAAGGTATGCGAGCAAAAGGGCGTAGGTGATCAGTACAGTGCTGAGCAGTACTTGCAGCTTTCCCAATTGATGGTTAGTAGACCCATTATCTTTTGCTTAGAAATTAGTCTCAATATTCATCTTCGTGTTCCCGTAGGCTGATCCGGTGCCAGAAGTTCGGGAAATCTTTGCTCGCAAGCTACACAAAGGATTGGGCAGAAGTTTGCCCAGAAACTGTTTGCCGCTGGACTTTATGGGCTTGTATGTGCTGGCAGGTCTAGAGACTGACAGAAAGTGAGTATTTCAAGCAACCATCGGATCCGTTTGTAAAAGTATTGATAATTATTTTTAACAGACTGCAAGACCTTGTGCGTCACTATGCAGAAACAGATGTAAACAAACGGCGGGAATATCTGAAGACTGTGGCTATGACATGTAGGTGTTTTACTTTTGGAATTTCATTGTCTATTTTAACCATCTAATCATATTATTCCAGCTCCCGACAGCTCAACGGAGTCTCAATCATTACACATACTACCTGACTATATGCTGGCTTTTGCCATTCCCGTGCTGGTACACGATCCCCGCTTCACGAATCATGAGGACTACGTACAGCTGCGCAAAATGGAGAAATGCCTGCGTTTCATTCTGGAGCCGCTGATGGCCAAACGCGAAACGTTTGTCCACAGCTTTTACAAGCAGCTGCTGCAGCTGATAAAGCATCGCGAGTTCAGTCTGGGCTCGGACAAGCGCGACAACTATGTATGTATTTATTATATTCCTAGGTGCCCCGTTCTTATATTTATATATATATATATTTTATTTCGCTTATCAGAAAATGTGGGCGCTCTGCGATCTTGCCATGTACATTATCGACTCCAAATTCAGTCCATTTGATGGCAACACGAGCACCTTCTCCATGCCTCTGGCTTTGCCAGAAATGTATTATAAACAGCCTGCCGCTGCGAATTTCCAAAACAATGACGTCTATATACCGCTGGACGTGTATACGTTGGGAGTCAAATCTACGAGCAAAGCTGCTACAACAGCAATGACAGCGTCGCGAGCAGCAGTGGCTCCAAAGAGACCAGCGGAACAGTCAATCATGGATGATGAGAATCCGCAGGTTAGTAAGGTGTTCGGAAAATACTAAATATAAATCTAACTCCCTTAATAAAATCGATTTCAGGAGAACAATCTGTTCGACAACATACGAGCGGCTGACACTACGGAGCCCATGGCCAAACGAACGCGCGCAGGAGCCGCTTCAGCCAAATCATAGGAGCTGGGATGGCGCAGATTGCAGGTGGAGAGAGCGCATACTTGTTAGTTTAGTTATGTTTAGTCTAGGCGCCTAAGTTAACTAAATATTTAAGACGTAGGAAAGACCACAATAGTTGTTAAACCGACACTACCTTTATCCACACCATGCAGCTCACATCTAAACCCCAAGAATTCGGATTGTTCAGTTTCGCATTCAGTATGTACAATACCAATTTTGTGAGATACACCAAAAACACAAACATCAAAAAATGTGTCGAAAAATCTGTTAACCGCACCTCTGTAAAAGTAATTATTTATCATTTAAAATGTTTTATCCTGTTCTTTTATAGTGTTTGATTTATTGATTTTACTTTTATTTTTAGACTACTGTATATCGAATAAAAAAGGAAAGTATATCGCGCATAAGTTAAAGTACGACGTAAAGTAATGAAAACGTAAACAGAGCCTTATTAAGTAATTAAAATTAACTTTTCTATGATCGCAGTTAATTTTTAGTTAATGTAACATCATCATAATACATACAATTATCTCGTTAGATTCAACAAGTATGCATTAAAAATGCATTCAAACAGAAACCCTAAGAACGTAAGAATTGAAAAGAAAACATAACAAAGATAAAAATATATTGAATACACACATTAAACCATAAAATATGTACATTAAACTATTTTTATGGTTTTTCAATTACAAATAAAAATATGATTATTATTTAAATGTTAAAATGGAAATCGAAAATGGGTTTCAGTATTTTTTTAGTTTAAATTAATCCAATTCTGTAATTTTTCAAAAGATCTGAAAATTTGATATAAAATATGTCTCTTCAATTTTAAAACGGATCATATAAGGGTTAAAGCAAATGAATTCTGATAACCAATGAACTATCGATAAGGGCCGTCGATAGTTCAGGGTGCAACATCAATTCTCCCACCACTAGTTCCAATTGCATTTTGTGCGTTGTTTTTCTTTTCGGGGGTGTGACGTTTTTATTGTTGTTTTCGTGCTATTGTGAGATAAACCAAACAATTGTCGGGTTAAATACGCACTGATAGGTGCTTCGGGGCGCAGTTCGAACACTGTAAGCCGATTCCAAACAAAGCTTGCGCCGGCAAAACATCAAAATGCAGGTGGATCCAACCGACGTCGGTTGTGACGTCACGCTTCGCCAGCATGAGAAATACAAAAGCAATGGGATTTTCTCGGCGGCAGTCAGAAGTAAAAAAATCGGGCAACCGAACGGACCGAAATACACCTCCACGCCGAAGACCTCTCATCCGAAACTTGAGCACTACGTGGGCGTAGCTGAACCCACGAAAAAGGGGCAAGTGGGCGTGGTGACCGCCCTCGATCCGCTGATCAAAAAGGTGGCCCTTCTCTTTGGGATTCTTATCATTGGCTACAAAAGCGTCATCCTAACCAGTAAGTGTGCCAAGATGGGGGCCAAATGTAAATATTGTGGCTTATTGGATTTCTATTTATTTGTATATCCCCTCGCCGGAGGTGGCGGGGGTGGAAATCCAAGGTTGCAATTGTCGGTTGCGTCGTCTTTGCTCGCTTTGTTTATATTTTCGCGTTTATAAATAGTTGAAGTTCGTGTGATCTCATAGCGGTGGTGTTTGTTCCCCCTGCATAAACCTTCCAAGCAGCGAAAAACGTCTATATAAGGAAGGCAAACTGTTTGATGCGCATTAGCCTTCTCATTTGCATACAAGCGTATTTAAAGCGTTAGAAATATCGCTGAGTGATTAGTTGCTTCATCTCTATGGCGGAATGTCATTAGTTAGTTAATTGTTAGCCCAGCGGCTATTAGTTATTCGTCTACGCTTAGCCTAACGGTATTTAGCAATAGGTTTTCGTCATGCGACACATACATACATATGTACATATGTAGATACTTGGAGGTACCGCTAGAAAGCCCAGGAAAATAACGAATTATACACTTCTGACGAATCAGCAATTTGCCGCAGGTTTTGCATTAGGGTGGCTCCAAAAAAGTACGAACAAATTTAACAAGCTTTAACCCTTTTCAATCATAAATTGGGTTAAATAAAGATACTGATACTGATTCTTAAATACTTCCAAACCTATTTCAAACATTGTCTCAAAATATTAATGCATTGTCGAAGCGAAAATAACTACAGCAATTCGAACAAATATTTGTTTCCAAACGTTAAGAGCGATCCAAATCTATAAAAAGCGCAACCTTGGTATTTATAGTTTAACGAATGGGTTTCTCTACATTTTAATGTTCTTTTTGGCTCACTTCTACTGTCCAATCGGCGAATTTCTTTCATTTCCTAATAGAGTACATTTCTGGCTAATAAATTCGAAGCACCCTATTTATAAACCCAGCATTTTGACGTGTTTATCATGCCAAGACTGATAACACTGAAATCAATAGAACAACACTCAAACTGAGATACTAACGAGTTTTGTGCGTTCTCTTTGCAGTGCCATACATCACGGGCGATTCCATCCAGGTGTTGAGCCACCAGGTGCAGAGTAGGTGGAACGAGACCTTGGTGTGGGCCACCAGGCACCAGCTGGGCTCCAGGCTGAGTCCCCTGCTGTGTGGCCTTCTCGTGGCCGCTTTCGCGTACGGAATCGTGTACTTGGACAGCGCGGTGCCCGGCGTCAATCCGCCCTCGCCCTTTTCGCCGCGTTCCAAGAAACGGTAAGCTCTGGGGGAATCACCTATCATTTGTCATTATTAACATGGAGTCTTCAATTTAACTTGCAGTTTCCGCGAGGAGAAGACCGCCTCGCTGCACTTGGGCTACTTGTGCGCCCTGTTCTGCGGATTTCTGGTCACGGTGTTCATGTACTTTGATTTGTACTCGTAGAACTGGAACCCATTTCCTTCCAATTAGTTAAATAAGTTCACCAGTATTAGAGTTTATACGCCTACTTTGGAAATTGTATTTATTGTAGTCCTTGTAACTGTGCAATGCTCCTGGAGAGAATCGTCAGGGGGCATTTGGAAGCTAACTTAGTTCCTAGGTATATCAATTATAAGTTACTTACAAACTCCATAAATTATTCATGATTTGTAAACTACAAAAGTACAAAATGAAACATTTCACTGTTGATTAGAGGCCAGGATCGAAGAGCTTAAGCTAGCATAAACCTTATGGAAAGTACACTATCGCCTGGCCTAAAAATCTCAAGAAAACTGTATATTACCATATTCTTAAAAAAATAAATTACTTGCGCACAGTGTTTTGCAATAGAATATACGATGTCACATTTTCAATGCGCATAAATTGCTGTTGCCAGTCAATGTCGCTTACCTGGGCAATCTTAAATGTCTTCAAGCGATTTTCGCCAATAAATTGGCCCACGAGATGGAAAAAGCAGCCTTTTAATAGATTAAATTTCAGTTTAGTACTTGGTTATCAGTTTACTCCATTTTACCTGGGCTCCAAGAACTCATAACGCCTTCGAAATCGTAGTAAATTCCCTGTAGGACGGGCCCCGAATCTTTGTTTCGCACGAGCAGTGTGTGCTCTCCACGTTTTCCCACAATGATCCGTAACAATTTTCCTGAAAAGTTAGGATCAATAATTCATCTTGCCTAATTGAAAGTTTTTCAGCTATAAATATATAGTAATTCAGAAAATATTGTTCTTTAGAAACGATTTACACTTTCTTATTTACATATAAAGTAACAATCAAATTTCGTTTCCAAAATCCAGTTTTGGAAAACCTTTCTTTAAAGGTTTAAAAGCTTACAAGTAGTATTCAAATTAAAGTTTATGTATAAAACAATATTGTTTTTATAATAATTTTCGTAAAATTGTTCGTTTAACAACGAAAGCTTTTTCATTTTAGGGATTAAGAATATATTGTTTAGACCCACCATAAACATTCCAAATAGCGTTAATATCCGGATACATTTTGTGGGTTTTAAGACAGAAATCCACGCGGCCGATCAAACTAATTAGGTTTCGTCCTGGTTTTAACATCGGGGAGCTTGGTAACCCTGGTGCTTCCTTTTTTACTGAGACCTCGCAACTGGATTTTTCCAGGATTTGCGGTGTTGGAACGTAGACAAATTCTTTTTTGGGCCGAATGTCCGCAGCTTCCTCAACGAAACCTTCGTACTTCAGTTTGTTATCCTTACGACACACAGTCAATTTAGTTTGCCGCAATTGGCTGCTCTTTTTGCACAAATTTTCCGCTGTTGGTAAACTGCGATTCAGTTGAGAGGCGTTTTTGGCCAGTTGACTTTTAAATTGCGCTTGGCTGTTACCCAGAGGGGTGCGGGGCTTAACTGGAAATTTTTTAATTGTTGTTAGTTTAGATTGTTTCTAAGTATTTAATTGCTGGACTTAACATTTCGCGAACATTCTTGTAGAAATCAAATTGTAACGGCTAAATTCCAATCAGACTGACCATTTCCATTTTTTTAAGAAATACTACTTTGATTTTTTAAGTGCTGGCTAACGTTAGGAATCAACGATGTTGCCACATTACTGAGAAAATCGAATGTATCGAATTCATATCGATTGCTCCTCCAACTGTCCACGCGAGAGTTTTATATTTTTTATTTTTACATGCATATTTGTTGATAACTGGGGTTTTCTGTGAACCGCGTTTAACTGCCAGCCAGCCATGAGCACAATTTTGGAGAAAATCTCGGCCATCGAGTCGGAGGTGAGTGCAACTCCAAGCACCTGCCGATCTTACAGAAACTAACCTGTCTCGCATCCATTTACCCCGCGGATTCCCCCTGGATTCCTTCTAAACCACCGGGTTATTGGACCACCTACTTAATGGCATCGTAGATGGCCCGAACTCAGAAGAACAAGGCTACCTCGGCGCATTTGGGTCTGCTGAAGGCGAAGCTGGCCAAGCTGCGACGCGAGCTGATTTCCCCCAAAGGAGGCGGCGGCGGAACCGGCGAAGGTGGGATCTTCGCTATACCATTCACACAATCACTAAACATTATGTATTTGCAGCTGGCTTCGAGGTGGCCAAGACGGGAGATGCCCGTGTGGGATTTGTCGGATTTCCTTCTGTAGGTAAATCCACACTGCTCTCCAACTTGGCTGGCGTTTACTCCGAGGTGGCGGCCTACGAATTCACAACGTTGACCACTGTGCCAGGCTGCATCAAGTACAAGGGCGCCAAGATCCAGCTGCTGGATCTGCCCGGTATCATTGAGGGCGCCAAGGATGGCAAGGGTCGAGGTCGTCAGGTGATAGCTGTCGCTCGCACCTGTAACCTCATTTTCATGGTGCTGGATTGCCTGAAACCGCTTGGCCACAAGAAACTCCTGGAGCATGAATTGGAGGGCTTCGGCATCCGACTTAACAAGAAACCACCAAATATCTACTACAAGCGAAAGGACAAGGGTGGCATCAATCTGAACAGCATGGTTCCGCAGTCCGAGTTGGACACGGATCTGGTGAAGACCATTCTATCCGAGTACAAGATCCACAATGCGGACATCACCCTGAGATACGACGCCACTAGTGACGATCTGATCGACGTTATCGAGGGCAACCGCATCTACATACCCTGCATCTATTTGCTGAACAAGATCGATCAGATCTCCATTGAGGAGCTGGACGTCATCTACAAGATCCCGCACTGCGTGCCCATCTCGGCCCATCACCACTGGAACTTCGACGATCTGCTGGAGCTGATGTGGGAGTACCTGCGGCTACAGCGCATCTACACCAAGCCCAAGGGCCAGCTGCCCGACTACAACTCGCCCGTGGTGCTCCACAACGAGCGCACCAGCATTGAGGATTTCTGCAACAAGCTGCATCGCTCCATTGCCAAGGAGTTTAAATAGTAAGTGCGATTAAGATCCCCTTTGTTTCCTTGGTCATTAACATTTATATCCTTCTTAGTGCGCTGGTTTGGGGCTCATCTGTGAAGCATCAGCCGCAGAAGGTGGGCATCGAACACGTTCTCAACGACGAGGATGTGGTCCAGATTGTGAAGAAGGTTTAGACTCTGTGCAACGAATACACTTTGATTATTTGATGGCATTTTTTATTCGAAAATAAAAACAAATGTGCTTTATGTGTGTGTGGATTTCAAATGACTAAAGCTTCATTCTTTTTTATCAAAGTTTTCAATTGGCGCGCACAGTGGAAATTGAATAAAATTATAGCTAGATTTAGATTTGGCGGGAATTCTTGAGCTGCCAACTCTATCAGAATAACTTTACCAGCACTCGCCCAAGTATATCGATACCCGATAAGTAGAGGAGACCTATATCGAAGAACCTTATAGCACGCTGTTTTGTTGACAATTATTTTTAAATTATTAAAGCGAGATGGTGGAGTTGAAGATGGGCGATCACAACGTCGAGGCCACCACTTGGGATCCCGGCGACAGCAAGGACTGGTCGGTGCCCGTAAAGCCGCTGACCGAGAAGTGGAAATTGGTGCCGGCATTCTTGCAAGTAAAAGGATTAGTGAAGCAGCACATTGATTCATTCAATCACTTCATCAACGTGGACATAAAAAAGATTGTAAAGGCCAACGAGCTCGTGACCAGTGGAGCGGATCCTCTGTTTTACCTCAAGTACTTGGATGTGCGCGTAGGCAAGCCGGACATCGACGAAGGCTTCAACATCACCAAGGCGACTACGCCGCACGAATGCCGCCTGCGGGACACCACGTACTCCGCTCCCATTACCGTGGACATCGAGTACACGAGGGGCACCCAGCGGATCAAGCGGAATAATTTGCTAATCGGGAGGATGCCGCTCATGCTGCGCTGCTCCAATTGCGCCCTTACCGGCAAGTCGGAGTTCGAGCTGTCCAAACTGAATGAGTGTCCACTGGACCCTGGTGGCTACTTTGTGGTGCGGGGCCAGGAGAAGGTTATTCTCATCCAGGAGCAGCTGTCATGGAACAAGATGCTCACCGAGGACTTCAACGGTGTCGTGCAATGCCAGGTTACCTCCTCCACACACGAAAAGAAGTCGCGTACTTTGGTGCTGAGCAAGCATGGAAAGTACTACCTCAAGCACAACTCGATGACGGACGACATACCTATTGTGGTGATCTTTAAAGCTCTTGGCGTAGTCTCCGATCAGGAAATTCAATCACTTATTGGCATAGACAGCAAATCGCAGAATAGGTTCGGTGCCTCTCTTCTGGACGCCTATAACCTGAAGGTCTTCACACAGCAAAGGGCTTTGGAGTACATGGGTAAGTTTACTTACCCTACTTGAATCCTGTCACTAAATCACTTATTTTCTAGGCTCCAAGTTGGTGGTCAAGCGCTTTCAGAGTGCAACCACAAAAACGCCCTCGGAAGAGGCCCGTGAGCTGCTGTTGACCACCATTTTGGCGCACGTGCCCGTGGACAATTTCAGCTTGCAAATGAAGGCCATCTATGTGTCGTTGATGGTGCGTCGTGTGATGGCCGCCGAGCTTGATAAAACGCTCTTTGACGATCGCGACTACTACGGCAACAAGCGACTGGAGCTGGCAGGTTCCTTGCTCTCCATGATGTTCGAGGATCTGTTCAAGCGCATGAACTGGGAGCTTAAGACTATTGCCGACAAGAATATACCCAAGGTGAAGGCGGCGCAGTTCGATGTGGTCAAGCACATGAGGGCGGCACAAATTACCGCGGGACTGGAGTCTGCTATCAGTTCCGGAAACTGGACCATTAAGAGATTTAAGATGGAACGTGCTGGCGTAACGCAGGTTCTGTCTCGCTTGAGTTATATATCGGCGTTGGGAATGATGACCCGTGTGAACTCGCAGTTTGAGAAGACGCGAAAGGTGTCCGGGCCAAGATCACTGCAACCCAGTCAATGGGGTATGCTGTGCCCCTCGGACACTCCAGAAGGTGAGGCCTGTGGTCTGGTCAAAAATCTGGCTCTGATGACGCACATCACCACCGAGGTGGAGGAGCGACCTGTTATGATAGTGGCTTTCAATGCTGGCGTGGAGGACATACGAGAAGTGAGCGGCAACCCCATCAATAATCCGAATGTATTCCTCGTCTTCATCAATGGTAATGTTCTGGGCCTCACCTTGAACCACAAGCACCTGGTGCGGAACCTTCGCTACATGCGCAGAAAGGGTCGGATGGGCAGCTACGTGTCTGTGCACACATCATACACCCAGCGATGCATCTACATCCACACGGATGGTGGTCGTCTATGCCGCCCTTATGTAATTGTGGAGAACCGTCGTCCTTTGGTGAAGCAGCATCACCTGGACGAGCTAAACCGTGGAATTCGCAAGTTTGACGACTTTCTACTGGACGGATTAATCGAGTATTTAGATGTCAACGAGGAGAACGATTCGTTTATTGCCTGGAACGAGGACCAAATAGAGGATCGGACTACACACTTGGAAATCGAACCCTTCACATTGCTGGGAGTCTGTGCGGGTTTGGTGCCCTACCCTCATCATAATCAGAGTCCCAGAAATACCTACCAGTGTGCTATGGGTAAGCAGGCGATGGGAATGATTGGCTACAACCAGAAGAACAGGATTGACTCTTTGATGTACAATCTGGTGTATCCCCATGCTCCTATGGTGAAATCCAAGACTATTGAGCTCACCAATTTCGACAAACTGCCTGCTGGTCAGAATGCCACTGTGGCAGTTATGAGTTACTCTGGCTACGATATCGAGGATGCGCTGATCTTAAACAAGGCCTCAATAGATCGGGGATATGGACGCTGTCTGGTGTACAAAAACTCAAAGTGCACTGTAAAACGGTATGCGAATCAGACCTTCGACAGAATCATGGGTCCCATGAAAGATGCGCTGACGAACAAGGTTATCTTCAAGCACGACGTTTTAGACACTGACGGAATTGTGGCTCCAGGCGAGCAGGTTCAAAACAAACAGATTATGATTAACAAGGAGATGCCCGCGGTAACATCGATGAATCCGCTGCAGGGTCAGTCTGCGCAGGTTCCCTACACCGCAGTGCCCATTAGTTATAAGGGTCCCGAGCCCAGTTACGTCGAGCGCGTGATGGTTTCCGCGAATGCCGAGGAGGACTTTCTCATCAAGATCCTGCTGCGCCAGACACGTATCCCAGAGATCGGAGACAAGTTCAGCTCGCGTCACGGTCAGAAAGGTGTGACTGGCTTGATTGTTGAACAGGAAGACATGCCGTTTAATGACTTCGGCATCTGCCCGGATATGATCATGAACCCCCACGGATTCCCCTCCCGTATGACAGTGGGTAAAACCCTTGAGCTGCTCGGCGGAAAGGCTGGTCTCCTGGAGGGCAAGTTCCACTATGGAACTGCCTTCGGAGGCTCCAAGGTGGAAGATATTCAGGCGGAGCTGGAGCGCCACGGATTCAACTACGTGGGTAAGGACTTTTTCTACTCCGGCATCACAGGAACACCACTGGAGGCCTACATCTACTCGGGGCCCGTGTACTACCAAAAGCTGAAGCATATGGTGCAGGACAAGATGCATGCCCGTGCCCGAGGACCCAAGGCGGTGCTTACCCGTCAGCCGACGCAAGGTAGAAGTCGCGAGGGTGGCCTTCGATTGGGTGAAATGGAGCGGGATTGCCTCATTTCCTACGGAGCTAGTATGCTGATCATGGAGCGCCTGATGATCTCATCGGATGCTTTTGAGGTGGATGTCTGCAGGACCTGTGGTCGGCTGGCGTACTGCTCCTGGTGTCACTTCTGCCAGTCGTCGGCCAATGTCTCTAAGATATCCATGCCGTATGCCTGCAAACTGCTCTTCCAGGAGTTGACCAGCATGAATGTGGTACCGAAAATGATTTTAGAAAACTATTAACGATGAAATGGTCTGAAACCGAATAAAATAATTGTTACATATAATAATCCTTGATGTTCTTAATGGTGTACAAGAGCACATCCACAAGTTTTTCCAAAATTTTTGTACAAATGCTGGCAAAGCTAAATTTCCAACGCGTTCATTAAGTTCCCGTGAACGCGAGCTGCAAATGTCAAAATGAAGAGGTTCAAACGAAGTCAGCGCAAGAAAGTCCTCTTGAATTTTAACGAGGTCCTTTGCACAGCAGCTTTCTGTTCGCTTACAGGGAGACGCAAGCTGTTACTGAAAAGGACTTAGCCGTGTTAAATCGCTTCTGTTATCCTTTTTTAATGCGCAAAGGATAATTAGTTGTGTCTGCCTTTTTGGCAGGCCCAATTTGAAACGTCTGTGTCTGGACAAAAGGCAGATAACCACAGGCCAGCTGTTAGGATGACTCTTTGTTGTTTGTTATGTTCTCTGTGTGCTATTTGTCCTTATAATCCTTTATCCTATTTGTAAACGCAATATTTTATGTTTTGGCTCGGTTGAACCAAACATATTTAAACGGCTTGATTCTTCTTAGTAAAACCAATATCGCCAGGCGTTGAGTTATTGCTTTCCCTCGATATTGCCTATTGCCTATTCCCCGTGAGGCAATTACCTGTCACCTGGCTTCGAAGTGGAGCCTCAACCCAGATTCCGGCCGATGTGTCAACGTCTCCGTGGTCAATGCACCGCGGTGCATGCACGTGACCTGCGAACTGCTGCCGACACAGCCACCCACACAAGCCAATGTCCTTGTGCGTCCTTTCGAGTGACCTGCGCTTAAAATAGTCGCAGCCACCACCCGGCTCCTCCTACTGCTGCTCCTCCTTCGTAGGACCCGTAGCTACTATGTGCAGTGCAATGACAGCAAACGGGGCACACTGCCAGCAGCAGAAGGAGCATCAGCATCCGAGGAACCAATGGTGCGCACTAGGATGACAATTTAAGGTTGCCCTATCTCTGGTCCCCCTTACTTGTGTATCCAGCTATCATCCGGACTATTCAGTTCCGTTTTACACGGGGAAAAACTATAGTAATATATATGAAGTGAATATTCATATGTCTAAGCGCAAACTTCCTTAAAAAATATATACAGATAGCCCAATTAGGCGCTGATAAGTATGCAGTCAATTAATTATGAACAAAGCTGACTTGGGAATAACCATTTTAAACGTTTTATTAAGTACTTAAGTATGTAAATAGAAAGTGTTAATTTTCGCCGTGCATAAACTGAGTTCTACTCAATGTGGGGCCACCTTCCGGCTTTGGCTTTCCTTTCATGTATTTTGGCCATTTGTCAAAAGTTTGCTTTTTACTTTTTGCTTCTTGCTACTCTTATCTGGACGGTTCGTTGATGTGTGCATGGCAATAGATGTATATAGATTTAAATGGGTGTTGGCCATTTGAGTAGAAAGTTAAGCGATGTCCAACTGCTCTTTTGGCCGAGTTCCAAGCGGACGAGGGGAACTCTGGATTGACAACACCGGATATCATTGGGCTGATAATGCGCCCTTTCCCCCATGGACTAATTGAATCCGAAGGCACCTTCCGATTGAAATAGAGATTAGATTGCTGGCCTCACCTAGACTTCTTAGCCAGGATTGTTCACAAACTCTTTGTGTTTTCTCGGGCATTGTTTGCTGTTCTTAAGCATTATGTTTCAATATTTTAAAAGTTTCTAATCTGCTTTCTAATATTTATTACGGGTCGGCTATATTTTGCTTATAAGCTGATTGATATGCATTTTAAAAATAGCTCTGTTTAAACGTAAAACTAAGTAACTGATACAAAAACTTTGATTTTTATTACCTATCATGACTATCATGATTGAAAAGAATAAATGATAATGAACATAGAACCAATATTATTAGAATCTGGCAGTTAACAGTCACCATTTAACATTCGTTAAGTAAAAACTTAACATTCGTTGAAAGCACTCCTCTCTGCGTATAAAAGCCAGTGCTTTTGAGCAGAACGCGCTCATTTCAAAACCGGCGCTCATCGCATCGAAAGCTCCGCTGCGGAGCCGAGAAAATATTGTTAATTCCCATTTGAAGTGCAGCTTGTGGAAGGAAATTTCAAGTTTGTTTGTTCAAACGCCGAGTGCAAGTGCAAGAAGCAACTGAAAAGTTATCAGATCTAAAGAAAAGTCATTTAATGTGGATCAATTAAGCCTGGCTGTAAAGTGCATAGTTAGAGTGAATAAATAAGTTAGTTGGAGCAATCAAAGCCATGGAGACTGCAGCGAACTCGGGCGACTCCAAGAAGCCTTTCAAAGTGAGTTTCTCTGCAATTAAAAGTGCACTAAAGGCCACAGACGAGCAATGGAATTCTAGGCATGCATTATTTTCCTGGCCGTTTTGTCCATTTTTGGGCGTTGTTGTTTCGCCTTTGTTGTTGTTGGCCGCGTGCTGCGTTCGCTACTTTTTTTCCTTTTTTTTTTTTGGGATTTTTATGGAAACTGGGTTGAACTTCAGAACTCAACAGCAAAAGCAAGAGCGAAAGCTCAAGTTAAGAGAGTGGCGAAAGCTCAGTAATTTGACTTTGCAAATTCAGTAACACTTTAACACTCTGACTTTATTTCTTTGTCCTTTTTGCATGTTTGCCGTGCGTTGCATTTGCTTTTGCATTCGGGTATTGGGAATTGTTTGCTTTTGGCATTTGTTTTACTTGACTGCTGGGCCTTTGTTTCCCGTTTAATTTGTTTATCTGCCGCTTAAAGAGCAGAAAGCTGTTTAAAGTATTATAGGGATGTAAAAAACGTACTTAAGGTTGCAGAAAACCACTGGCAGTACAAGCTTGAAAGTACAACTAAAAGTACAACTCAAAGGAAACCCATAAACCACAAAGCTATTTAAATTGTCAGTGGAACACGGAAAACAACTTTCGTAAAACATTACTGCAGATAGCCTCTAGAAGTTGGAGTTCCCTCCCCACTTTATCCATTAAAATGCCGCTGCTTATTAAAATAATTAATTCAAAAACCACCAAACGCAAATCGGCTTAAAAGCTGTCAAATACCATGACAGCCATGAAAGTGCCACTAAAAGGGAAAACTTTTCATCCCGACATGTCGCTGTAATTAGCCAACAGGCACGCCCACATCCACGCCCACGCTTATGCTCCTCCAGGCATTTTGTTAATAATTTATTAAACAATCTACATAGGGCCACGGCATAGTTCAAAAGCAATTTAAAGTTGTCGCCTAATTTCCCCAGCGGCTCGAAAATCTGCGGCCTACGCCCATCAAATATTAAAATGTCCTGCGACTTGTGGATTCCGCCCGCATCTTGGACTTGGATGCAGATGATAGAGTCCCTGGCACGTATCCTTCGGCTTGTCCTAAACGGAGCCAGACGCCGGAGGTCGTTACACGTTCACGTGGTCCATCGTATGTATGTATGTGTGGTCCAGGACCCTCGGGTCCTGATGGCTGAGCAGCTCGAGTTAGTAGAGATTTAAAAGCCATCAGCTTGAAGCTTCTTGGCCAATCTGCCTGCCGATTTGAATAACTGGTCATCTTCGAAAAAACTACTGATTTAATCTAGTCTCACACATAAATCAAAGTAAACTTGTAGTGATGCTAGTTTGGAAATGTTTATCTTGTTAACATTTGATTTTAGAGTAAGCTGTTTATATTTCAGTCTTAAAAATGTTGATCCCAAATACTCAAATATTATTAAACAAAGGTTCACATACTTAAGTGTGTCAAAACTTCGTGAATGATATTATAAAACCAAAGAACATTTCTGTTCACGATGTTTCCTATGGAACCAACTTCCGAATTGGATTTCGTTGAGTCTTTTGAAATATGTATGTTTACTTTTTAAATAATCTTTTTTCTAATTGGTATAAGCATTGTATCGTTTTGCGGGTAATTGGATAAAATGATAATTGAATTGCCACCGCTAGAAAAATCGACGTCACTTCTTGGAAAATCAACTAATGCGATCAACTAAAACTTTTGACAAGTTTCCGAACAAAAACTACGCTCTTGTTTTCGAAGCTGCCGCGACTCCCACTTGTCAGATGCCCCAGTAGTTGGGCAAAGTTTTCATTGTTACAAAGTTCTGGCCCCACACGCCTCGTTCATGATATGATTAATATTTGGCGCTTCGCAGCACGAAAGTTGTCTGGCTTTAAGCATTTATAAGACAATTTAGGGACGACCTCCGCGCTGACTGGGCAAATGGAATTGGGATGATAGAGGAACGAGGCACGAGTAAATGAAATGTTCGAAATGCAAACTCGAGTACAATTTCATTTAGTCACGGCGCTCTCAAATATTCATGAAGGACCTCAAGGAGTTGCCCGTTGCACGACGTTTCGGGGCTATAAATTCTGGGTGGAATGCACTCGTGCCGTTTGCTCCTTTAAAGGGTCCTTGCGCCTCCTTGCCCCTCGTTTCGGACGGGTCTAATTTATGTTTCGTTTAACCTTAGTGCTGAGGCATCATTTAACATCGCATGCAAGTTTAATAGAGCCAAAGGCTTCGTCCTTCGTCCTTGCACCCAGCGAAGAGATCCAACCTATGGCATTCGCGAAGGAGCATGCAGCATGCAGCATGCAGCATGAAGAATGCTGACATGCATAACTTGTCAAATAAAAAGAAATTTAAAAGGATACGCCACGGCGAGGAATCGGGGGCTGGGGCATAAACGACAAATATTTGCACCACAGCTGCTAGAGTGCATGTCAAACTGCGTTCGAGATCTCGAGCGAAAGGAGGAGCTCATAGAACTCGGCACTCGCAACTGAAACGCAACTGGAATATGCACAAAGTCGGGCTGTGGGAGGCACTTTGAGGTGACATCCCTCCCGGGCAAAAGCCGTCCATAAATCTCAATTAGAGCAAATGGACATTTGACAGCAGGACATGACGTGCTCGCAAATATTGCGTTCATTTATTCATTGCGATTTCGGGGCATGGAAAACAATCAGCCTCGACATGCGGTTGTTTATTCATTATTTAGCAGCTTGCGCAGCTGTTTATCTTTTCTCTTTCTTTAATAGAATTTTTAAAGAGCGGCTAATTAAATAACTATAAAAGCAATGCAAACTTTGCGTTGAAAGGATAAACAGACTAAAGAACTGAGTGCAAGTGGGAGGATAATGAATAAATCATGCGGAAAGTTGCCATAGTTTCTCCATTCAGTTCACGTTATTGTCCCAAGAAAAAGGGTTCCGCTGGAGGAAAATTTACAACTTTTCCCATCTCAGTGTTTTTCCCGTTTTCTTATTTTGGGCGCCGACGATGTGAATACTTTATTGGGACTCAGTTGGTTCCCATCTGACATTAATATATTATTCATTTGATGAGCGGGGCCAAGTGTAACTGCTACAGCCTCTGTTTCCGTAATTGCAAACGTGTAATGGTTTATTATTCCCTTTTTCCGGCACTGTCCTCCTTTTATGGCCAGGTCAAGGACGTAACACGCAACATTAAGAAGGCTGTCTGCGCCTCCAGTCTGGAGGAGATCCGCAGCAAGGTGGCGGAGAAGTTCGAGAAGTGCGACCACCTGCCCACCATCCACCTGGACTCCGACGGCACGGAGATCGACGACGAGGAGTACTTCCGCACCCTCGACGAGAACACGGAACTGGTGGCCGTCTTCCCCGGAGAACATTGGATCGATGTGAGTAGCCCGTGGAGTATTACTATAAAGTTCTTTAAACAAGGCAGCTTAAAAGGACCTAGGCACTTAAATATAATTATATCAGTACCTTTTTAAATAATCGTTTTTATTTTAGTTTTGCAATTGTGTCATTTTCTTTTCTCCAAGTGAATACCACTTAATTGGATAACTCATTTTATATAACCCTCCTTTTATCTGTCATAATGACTAATTGCATTATTCCTGGAATGCCATGAAAGAGCTGCGTGTGCATGGGACCAAAGCCAGAGAGATTAAATTAAATGCTATCCGCACTCTGTTTATAGCCCACCCACTACGTGACGATAACCACTCCACATGGCACCGAGGCGGGAACTGGAAACGGGGATCTAAACGGAGGAGGCGAGGGCGACACCACCGATGCCAACAACTCGGAGTCGGCTCGCATCCGCCAGTTGGTGGGTCAGCTGCAGAACAACCTCTGCAACGTGTCCGTGATGAACGATGCGGACCTGGACTCGCTCTCCAACATGGATCCCAACTCGCTGGTGGACATCACGGGAAAGGAGTTTATGGAGCAGCTCAAGGATGCGGGAAGGTGAGCTTCAAATGGGTTTGCCAAATAACAGATAATAGTACAGTTATTTATCCCTTTAGGCCACTGTGTGCCAAGCGAAATGCCGAGGATCGCTTGAATCTGTTGAAGCTTCTGAAAGCTGGTGCCATTTTCTGCTCGGAACGCTACCCAGAGGATGCGGAGGCCATCGACCGGGAGATTGGACGCCAGTTGAACGAGGCGGAGAGCGGACAGATGAGCACCACAACGACGAGCAACACCCGCACCATCGAGGTGGTGCAGTGCGACAATCAGAACACGACGATAACAATTACGGTGGGCGAGGCCACCACCACGTGCTCCGCAGCCAGTGGAGCCATGGGATCCTCCGCTGCCGAAGCGGCGGCCAACGAGGCCAATGCCAATCCAAATAGAAATCCAAATGCCAACGGCGACATCTGACTGCCCATTCTGGGCAGTCTAAGGTGAAGTCTGCCGGCGGAGGACTAAGCAACTGGGTGTGCAAATCAAAATCAAGAGCCATGAGGATATACCGAAGACATCAGTCCTGCAACATTGGGTTAACATAAATCGTATTTGTAGCATGTAATTAGGCACTGCGAAATCAGCGAAATCAGCTAAAACGAAACGGAGACAAAATCAAGTCATGGAGAATGCTTCATAGTATCTAAGAGCAAATGAAAGTTAACGAACAATACACGTACTAGATTTAAACACCGGGTCACCAGATCAAAAGAGGTCACGGCCCACGCAGATTTGAAGAGTCTTTTAGCAATCACAGTCAACGGAATCGTATTTAACCGTATATACACGAGTCACTCCAAGCCGTACTAGATGCATAATAATCAAAGGTTAGCGAAGTAAGAATTATACTTGAGGTAGAGTCCCAAAACCAGAGCGAACCCCAATTGGATGGATGGAGGTGTCCCAGGAAACTGTTGATTTGCTTGCCGTGTAAATTGTGTTACGAATAGTAGGTAGAATGGAAACGCACATCAAAAATTGTTTTTAGACCAATGCCATTGTGAATGTCATTCGTTAAAGGCCAATTGAGACTGACTGAATTTATGTGTAATAGGTTTTTTCGTGGTTTGAGCGGTTCGGGACAGATCGGATGGAAGCCTCCAGCGCTGCTGCCCTGTCCTCCCAGAATCCCCGTCTTCCCGCCCCCGAATCCATAGCCAAAGAATTTACGCGACAGCAAACATTGTTAGCTAATTAAACAATAAAGGAACACAATAACGCAAATTGCAATTGCCCAATCAAAGTTGGTAACTGTCTACAATTCGAATAAGCAATAAGGGAAACCGTAAACGAAAACGAAAATGAAAAGGAAATCTTAAACCAAATGCAAACAGAAAACAATTATTAAATATAGTGAAACGCATACAGTACATGCAAGTGAAACCCCGAGGCAAACTATATACACGAAAGCAAAGTAATAAAAGATGATTATTAAACTAAAGTTGACTGAACTAGTAAATATGGCATACGGGGCGTATGCGCAACGCACACAGCGTGTGCAACAGGGCGTATGGCCTGCCAGGACTGCATCCTGCTCTTCCACTGGCAAAAGAGAGTTTCCGTTCCTTTCTTTCTCCACAGAGAGCGAGAGAGTGGGAGTCCTGCACCTGCTGCTGCTGCTGCTCCTGCTCCTGCTGCTGCTGCTGCTGCCATATAATTGCATTACTCGACGCCATTCTCTTTTGCCATTCAACTTTCTTCGTGACGTCACCGCCCCATGACGTTTGCAGGTCCTGGCTAGCTGATTGCGATGCCCTACTAACACAGTTCAAAGCTCCCGGGTGACCCAAATTCGTGACAGCGCCCCTCAGCCACGGCCTCTTTGTGGGCGTGGCCCTGGCTTTGATGAATCAAATCCTGCCTCCTGTGGCCTTTGCATACTCAATACGCCCTATTAACACAGCACATCCTTTTGGGCTCCCATTCCTTGTACTTTTAATTTGCGCCCTCGGCGATTTCCATTCAGCTTTATTTCGTTTGCTGGCAGGGGAAAAATGAGAAATCATGGGGCGGAAAGCGCCCAAAAATATTAAAAATGTAACTTGAAACCGCCGTGACTGCTTTTGATGTGCAATCGCATTTGCGGTGGGCTGCCAGGCTACGCAATTGTCGCACGCACTTGGGTTTGTAATTCTTTTGATGTTGTCCTGCAGAAGGGAAGAGGAAATGGAAACTTAATCGAAAGCAATCTGAATCAAACGCACATAAGTTGTCCTTTGAATTAAAATAATCGTTTTCGCTGCGAAGCAATTTAGCTTGTTTTAAAGATTGTTTATATAACAATTCCAGGTACGAGTAATTTAGAAAACAAATAAATACTTATTGAAAATTCGGAAGAAACAAACGAAAGGATAGCATTTCAACAAAACAACTTTCTTCAACGCACAAGTTTGCTAGAAGCAGTCCGCTTCTTTGGCTCCTTGCGATAGGCACCACCCAGCACCTTCTTGGCCGAGATCCGCTTCACCTTGAACAATCGACCATCTATCTCGGCACAGGAGAAGAACTTGGTGCGAGCCGGGAAAAAGACCGTGGCAGTTCCGCACTTGCGGCAGTTGACCGTATGTTCTCCGTATAGAGTCCTTCTCGGTCTGCGGAGCCTTCCCCTTCTGCTTGTTCCCCCATTCACGGTGCTCGATGATTGGGCTTCTAGCTCCTTACGTTTTCTTTCCCGATTTAGAATCCTCTGACTCCTGCGGAGCTTGGGTGACCGTTGGGCCTCTTCGGCTCCTTCCATGTTTTCCACAACGTTTTCAGGTGATGGCGGTGGTGGAGGACTCCCTTCATCAGGCGAGGGTGGTTACTATTCAAATGCGTGAAATAGCTGTGCACCTATGTGGTGTGCCTATACTCACCGGAAAACTCTCGTGGTTCATTGTGTTGTATTATTTCTCAACGTCTTATCGACAGTATGTGTAATTCGTAGAAGAGGATATTTGTGACTGACGATTGCCTGTGTTTTAGTAAGACAATTGAATTCAATGGGTCCTGGGTTTTCATGAATCTCACATTTCCACCCTAGTGTCTTGGGGCCTTTAAAACCTGCTAAATCTTTGAAATATCTTTAAAATTCTGTTTTCCATATCTTGCTAATTCAACTTGAGCTCTATGGGTTTTTGTGGCCAAGCGACTCACTCGGCAGTGGATTAATTTCGGAGGAAATCAAGTCAGTTATCACCACTTTATTTCGCAAGCATTCGTCCATCATTCATATACCCAAATCCCCCGTCTACGAAGCTTGTTGCATCCACACACAAGCAAACGAGGACTACACATACGTATATCCACCAAGCACAAATGTCAAGCGTCTCACAAGAAAAAGGCGGTGGCGACGGTGGAATGTGGGCGTGGCGGGTAAACAACATATCGAATGAAGTCCTGCTTGGCTCGTCTTACTAACGAGTTGCTTTCCCCCAAACGAGGACATAATTCTCAGCAGTTTTTTGCCTTTTGCGCATATATACTTTACACACATTTCCCCCAAATAAAAGTCAAGGATAGGGTAGCGGGGGGCCAGGATGTCCTAGCGTCCTAGCGGAGCGGTGAGGGGAGGGGGATGCAGTGGCATCCAGTCGCCCTGGGCTGTTGATTTTTATCCAAGAGCGTGTGTGTGTTGCACATAAACAAGGCGCTGTGTAATAGATGCCGCAGAGGGCATTACTAATGCGCCCCGTGGCACTTTTGCCCATATTTGCGAGTGAATTTGCGGGGAATGGGGGAAATCAACGGGCGCTGTGGGCGGCGGGGGCGGGCCATAATTGTGCAGTTAGAGCCGCTGGCAGCCACAAACTGGTGCTTAGATTGCCTCATTTGGATGTTTGCTTGCGCCATCCGGAAGTCATTACGGCTGCGGATATGGGTGTGTGCAGCTACACCCGAGGAAATCATTAGAGGTGCTTATTTAGTCAAATGAAAAATTATTAAATTTCATTACACACACGCACTGATGCACCAGATCATTATTACTACGGGTTATAGCATATACCATACCACAATAACTAAGTGATAGCATATGCTGCTGGTAGAATTAGTATTAATATTTGGAAGGAAATCTTTTTGCTCACGTACATGGATATTGAAGAGAAAATCAACAAGCTATCTATAATTTAACCAAGTTTGTAATATTTTGTTTGCCACTTTTTCCTTCAGTGCAGCAAGCCTTGGGACACCGAACAAGCTGTCAGTAATGAAAGTTCAGGCAGGTTTGGCAAATACAAATATGAAATTATCCGTTTTGTTTATCGTGATGCAGTTGCTGGTGCTGCTGGCTGCACAGGCGGTTGACCTTTCGCCGCAGCAGCTGGAGGAGGAGGCAGATGTGGCGGGCAGCTTGAAGGAGCTGCAGGAAGAGCTGGCGCATCCATGGGGCAGTCCGTGCATCCGCGGATGCCTCGCGGAGAGGGGCAGCCTGGTGGGGGATCCACTGGGCGAATGTCAGCAGGTCGAGCAGCAGTTCGACTGCACACTGTACTGCATGTTTGATGCCAAGTCGCGCTATTAAGCCAGTAGCCGATATAGTGCAAATACGCACAGGCTTGCCGGCCATTAAACCAATTATAGCCAGCCAGCCACACGTAGGTAGCCATAAAAATACACAAAATAATGAAGTATGCCATTAAGAGGGAATGTAATTGCTTGTTACATGCCAGCAAGGTCGATGTCAGTGCTTGTTTGTTCTCATTATTTTCCATTTTCCATTTCGCATTTCACATTTATTTTAATTTAATTAAAATGTTTGCCATTTTGTTGTATTTGCGCTACCCCGCATTGCAATGCGATTTTTTTCCATTTAATTTCATTTAGACTGCTGACAGCAGGCGCAAATATTTGGCATTTACCCGCACCACTGCTCTGCTGGTCTGCTGTTTGGCCTGACGAGTTTTTGGCAAAAAGTGCCACCATGGATACATGGGGCAGGATCAGGGGTCATTTATCATCGCCACATGCGGCAGTATGACCTTTGCGACGACATGTGACTTAATTAATCTAACTGGCCAGACTGCGAAGGTCGGCATCGCAATTAAACATGGCAGCTGATGATGAAGGGAGTTCACCTTCGCGACCAGACGCATAAATTTCAATTTGCACCTATGCATTTAAATTGATGGCGATGCCAGCGATGCCAGCGATGCTGCATCCTGCAGCAGGACCAGCATGCTGCATATGCGAAAAGTTGTTCGCGCCGCGCTTCAATGCGCAATTAGCGGACCATGGCCCATAAATTATTTGGCCCGCCGCCGGGGGAAAATGGTAAATGGGAAATGGAAAATGGAAAATGGCGGGCGGAAATGAATGCCCAGCAGGGCGAATAAACAGATGAGCGAGCGAAATTCGCCCAGCTAGCCGAAAGCCAACGTAGGGCCCAAAGTATGCACTTCAGGTAGTGGCACAATGGCGGGCTTCAAATGCGTAAACGAGATAACAGAGCCACAGATGTATTGTTATCCATCACGTGGCTGCAGCGGGAATTACGTGCGCAGTCGATGCTCAATGCCGCACACCGAACTTCCGCAGAGGGGCGCAATCAAATTAACCTTGGCTCACGCGGCGTATGCGCAATATTTTTGCGATTTAAGCCCAGCTCTGTGATAAATGCGGCTAAGTGGCTTTGTTTGCTCCCAATGCGAACAAATTCGATCGGCGTGCAGCGGCAGGGGATTCTCATGAATTTTAAACATTCGCCCCATCCGCCGCCAATGCAAATGCCAATAAATCTCGGCTTTTGTCTCGCCCTCAAAGGCAATGCACCTTTGTTGAAAACTTTTGCCTACGGCTCGGACTCTTTAATTATGCAGTCAGCAGCCAGCAGCAGTCTCATTATGCCGAAGTGACATTTTTCAGCTGCCCGACGGAGTTTTTCGACCAACTGCAAACTTTATTTTATTGCATTTTTAAACTTTGCCCTTACGCGCGCCGAAAGTTCAGGCTGAAATATTTATATTTGCCATCACGCCCCGCAAATACGCAAATTAAGTGTGTTGTTTGTCTTCGTTTTTATCTTCTTGTGGTCCCGGCCCAGCATAACTATTTGCAGCTGTCCCAGTAAACTTTTCCCACCTCACAGGTCATGGAATCCCGATCCCGACCAGAGTTCCTCTTGCTTACTTTACTTCATCCGGCGGAACCTATGTTTCTTGGCCGGCACGCCCAGCGTGTCCTGGCTAACAGCGCCTTAACAGAGCGCTCTCCCGCTCTTCGCCGCTCTCTGCGAGTGTCCTGCTCTCACGGCCAAAGCTCCGCGAAGGTTAGACTTTGCTGTGTGTTTGCAGGACCTCCTGACTTTGCGCCGTGTGTGTTTGCGCTGGCCGAGGCTGTCGGCAAACTCGACGAGTCCTGCCACGTTTAAATACAGCACGCACAGACGTCTGGCAATTTATTCCAAGTTCGGCCGGCTTTTGTTGCACTTGGCTGCTGTGAGAAGTCGGCTCGCGATCTCGGCCAAAATCGCGTACTGTAATTATAGCCGGAAAATGTGAAGAGTTCGGTTTATAAGTTAAAGTGCAAGGTAATGAGAAATTAATGAACTATCTCAGTGTATATAAAACAACTACCTTTTCATCAAGAGGCTTGTGTAAATAATGGAAAATAATTAGTTCAGCGTTTAAGATAAAAAACCACAAGAAAACTATATTCTGTCGGATTTATAATTGGCAAAATAGTTAATAAAAAAATTTGAAAACAAAAAAATAATGTTGGTTAATTATATTCGTTTGAATAACTCTAAACACGTTTCTCATGCATCATCGAGCTTTACTAACAAATACGGGACACCAGAAAAGAAATATGTGCAAATTACATTAGCCTAGAAAACTAAAATTAAGTTAAGTTGCACTCTATTAAATACTACAAATAAAGCAGTGTTATTTTGCAATTACGCAGATTTTTTAAATATTCAAATTTATATTTTTTTTAATAAAAAAAGGTTTAATATTTTGTAACTAGTTTTATGAACAGCTCTTGGCAAAACTGTAGACCATTTTAAGATTCGATACCGAAATTATAATGTATCAATGTATTATGTTCAATGTGGTTTTAAGGTCAAGCCATTTAAGCAATTGAAAAACTTTTTAAATCAAAGCCAAAACTAAGGCCAAACAACGATTTCGTTATACATTTTCCGGCCAATGCAAACAACGAACACACGCATATGAGAAACAATAACACACAGTCTGGCAGTTTTAGTATGCTTGGCTCTGCTTTGCAGCATTCCCGAATGCCATACAGAATACTTCAATTATCGTCTAAATTTGTTCTGCTCGTCATAAATCTCCCACCCGACCATGTTCTCTAACCAGTGCAGCAAGGAGTCCAGACAAGACGTACCAACTCTCGCGACGAGATAAATAGATGACAGCGATGAATGCGGATGAGACAAAGCAGGCTGGAATGCCTCAAGGAGCTGAGGAGAAGCAGGAGCCGGAGAAGGAGCCGGAGAAGGAGAATGAGAAGGAGGACAAGCAGGCGAGCGATAGAGCAGCGTCTGCAGAGGGGCAGTGTGATCCAGAGACCAGAATAGTGGCTCCTCCGCCCAGGCAGCGGACTCTGACAAGGACGGCCGAGCTGGACGCGGACTGCGAGGACATCGAGCTGGAAGCCGACGATGCCGTGGACGATGCGGCGGATAGCATCACCTTGGAGTTGGCCCTATCGCCGCACAGCAGCACCACGCCCACGCCCTCGCCCACCACCGCCGACGAGGACTTCGCCCAGCTGGACAACAGCAAGCCCTTCAAGGTGGGTACTCCGCTCGGCACTCGCCACTCGCACATCCTTCATGTGCTTCATGTCCTTTGTGGCATTTAGCCAGGCTACCTGGGCCAGCATTTCGTTAAGTGATTACTGCGGCGGTGCTATTGTTACGCTTGATGGGTATATAGAAAAAAATACAAAAATTAAGCTGGAGGAATGAAAGTGGAGGGAAAAGTTTGACGGTCAGCACGAACAAAGTGAAGGGTTCCCCGACGGAACGGCTACTTCAAAGCCTTCGGCGTTGAGTGGCATCATCGACATTGGCACTGCTGCTGAAGTGTTGCTGCCGGTGCTTTATTCGCCCTTTAAGCATTCGCCCAACTTTTCAATCCGCTGCGAAAGCTGGTGTGGGAAAAATTCCGGGAAAACAGAGCTGTTTCCTGGCCCGCCCATCAGCCCACTCCCATGCCTTCACCATGGCAAACTCTATTTGACTGTGAAGATTGCGTGGAACTGCCCAATTTGCAGCACAGAAAGAAATGATTAGGGTCACAAGTAGTCCACGTCAATTTTGCTAACTTTGCGCAGCAATTTTCGCATCCATTTACCCTTTTCCCATTTTTTTCATCTTAAAGTTTAAACTCTCAAAACTGTATGTGAAAACAGCAATTCTGTTTTATATATATATTATTTAATTGAATTGAACTTGAAATTCTTTGCATCTATGATTCAAATGATGTTAGAAACGTTCGCAGTCATATCAAATTACCCATTTATAATGAGTCGTGCTCATTGTTAATTACGAAAAATAATCATATAATAGTACAGTATAGTAGAGACCATAGTTTACCCTCTGCTCAGATTAGCTCCTTACTTATTTTTTGACTGTGTGCGGCTGGTCAACAATAGAAATTTAATTAAAATGTTCAAACTGCTCAGCTGCATAGAGTAGTGGGATCAGCGTGCGGCACACAAGTGCCTCGTATATCACTGCGGGCCAGCCAGCTGGCCAATCATCCTGCCATTCCGCCAATCGCCTCCAGTGCCACGCCCACTTCTAAGCCGTCTCGTGGCGTCTGTGGGCGGCGATAACGATAAGGAGGTGTCTTGGTGTCTGGGTGTCTTGGCCACGCCAGCTGCACACTCAATCGATGTATTGTGTGCTAACGGCATCAAAGCCGCCGGCATAACAATATAAACTGGCCAAAAGATCGGCTACGCGACTGCGAGCTATCAAGTGGCTGTAAATTTGCTGGGCGAAAGCAATTAATTGACGGCTTGACGTGGCCGAAACGCGATGTCATTTGTCAGTGGCCACCGACTGGTGCTGACGATGATGGGTGAGCGTGGGCCACGTGACGTATGCGTAATTCATGCGCATTTAAGCTAATTAATAAGCCCTCATCTTGTCTGCCATCTGACACGGGCACCTTTATCTTTATCGAGTTCTCAAGGGGAGCTGTCAAGTCCCTGATTAACAACACTGGCATTCCCGGAGATATAATCCCTTTCACTGATTCCAAAAGCAACTGAATGCGAGTAGGAATTAAGGCAAAGTCCTTAGCTACTAAGAGACCAATTATTATGCCAGCACATGAATGTGTGAAGTAGGGTTGATTAGATTATCCTGTGCTCACTCGTTGGTCATTAGATTCCACTGGATACAAAAATAATTTGCATCTCTCCTGCTTAAAGTGTTCCATTATGCGATGGTAACCATGACTGATATGTACCTTCTGAGTAAAGGTTAAATGGTTTGCAGATGTCCATCAACTAAACTCCAATAGGAGTGTTGCCACAAAAAAATAGTTATTCACTTGAAAAAAGCTAGAATTTCAGATCAAATTGGGCTATGAAGAAAGTCTATTACGTAGTTTGTATAATAAGCGGAATGATATAAATGTATTAAATATTTTCCACATTTGAAGTAAAAATTGACGGGAAAAGTGCTGAGTTGGCAGCGGTGACTGCCAGAGACATCGGATGGCTGTGTGGTAAATTATTTTGCTCTGCATGCTGTTTTAGTTAGTATTTTGCTTAAGGAAATTCTGCGGTGGCACAAAATTAGATTCCTGTAAAGCAAATCTCGTTGGATGAGGAAAAATCCAGCTTCCCTTTGCCCCACTGGTGTAGCGCGCAAATGTGTTTTTCATGTCACAGCCATTTGGGGTCCACAGTCCACCGTCGGACTCCACCTTTCCATGGGGTCTGCAAATGCAAATGGTTCAAAAATAAAGTCTGAGCCAGCCGAATGGCGAGGCTTACATGAAAGGTGGGTCGAATATTAAATTACCAGACTTGCCGCATGGAACGACATCGGCAAGGAGACAGGCAAACAAATAAACAAACAGAAGCGAAGAGCAAACATTTCTCAGAATACGTAGCAGTGTGACTGAGGCATTGCGTATACGCCACGTTGCGCATTAAGCCAAGTAAACGGGGGCATTCTTCGTGTCCAGACAAGCGTGCAACTTAGCGCCCCGCTGTCCTCCGACTTAAGTAAGCTAATAAGTACGCATAAGTGTCGAATGCGACAACGAGTTTCCAGCCAGTGAGAACTCCTCATGGCCCACGGAGCTCGAATGATGAGCGATGCTAATGATTTCCTCCGAACAAAGCGGAACACTGACAGAAAAGCCATGAATGGCTATGTAATTTTAGAGTTGGGATGTGTAAAGAACGAGGAGTTTGTAAAAAAGTTCCTTATGACTGGAAAGAACCCTCAAAAACCAAACCAATAATGTTGGGTTTTTATAGAAATGTATATAGAGCGCTTTGTTTCAGTGCCTAAGACAATGTGTTGCTATGACATTTCGATGGCAATCAGGGCAATTAGTTCCCAAATGTCTCCGATAGACTCCGTGAAGCGAGTGGAGCCAACATGAGATGGACAATGGGCACCGCAGGCACTTCCTAGCAATTTGTGGGGGTCGTGGGCATGAGCCGTTCCAAATCGATGCGGCTTTCGTTACCTAGCCCCCAAATCGGTTTCCGCATTCGAGGGACTCAAATTCGAATGCCATAATTGCGAGCATCCTGCGTAATTTGCATTTCCTGACCGACCCTAAGTGCTATTTGAACAACAGTTTCCCGGGCAGGCCACATCTCAGATAGCTCATGGCGAATTCATGGCTGCCCTGCGAGGGTCCTGCGCATTGTCCTTGCCACACTTCTGGCTTGTTTGTCGCCTGCCCTAATGATGGTCTCCTGCTAAGCAAACTATGCATTTACAGGGGCAATATTGACGCTGTTCGCCGGCAAGCAGAAATGCGAGGGTATCTCTACAGCCCTGAGGCGCAACCACACGGTGGATAAATATTTGCTACTCTCTATAGCAGGGATGCGATTCGGCCTAAGTGAAACCGCAAATCAGGTCGAGACACTAAGCGCAGCAGGATGAACCCACTTCATTTTGCCTGGCAGCCACCAATTGAAGGCATTGACCAAAAAGTCAGAGTTCAAAGGAGGCCACTCGAAGAGCGAGAACTCACATTGTGTTTTTTTTCGGGCTCAGCCAGTTAAGAAAGCCAAGTTATAACGACTTTCTGGCAGCAGCCGAGGCGAAAAAGTGGTAACAGGCAGAGAAAGCTGCAGGACATTGGCATTTGGCCCAGACTTCGTGGCAGGGGTGCAGATTGAATGGAATGTGCGTGGTCGCAGATTCCCACAATGAACACAATCGCCACTGTTCGTTGTACCAAATAGTGTTCTTGGCTTTAATGCTGCACGCCCACGGACCCACAGACCCACCGACCAATGAAATTCGCATTAAACGCGTGATAAAGTTTCATTGTTGTAGCTTTGGCCTGGGTTTCCACCACAACTGAGCTCCAGACTGCCGCCAGACGGAACGGCGTTGGCCATTTGATGGATTCACTAAGCATCACAAGCATCGTATAATTGGTTTAGCACATTGATTGATGGCCTGTGATGGCGGAAAGAGGACTCTTTTGGGGCTGATGACTCTGCTTTTGAATGCACACTGTGACGGCAGCGATTAAATGGCCACAGACCGCTTGACAGTTGCCTGTCAACTGGAGACACCTGAAGATCTGTCAGAACCAACCGCACCCCCAGCAATTCATCACTATATGTATGTACGTACGTACACAGGGCGTATACGCACCACAGTGCCCAAAAGGATCACAATGGAGGCGTTGGCAACTTTTCGACAGAGCTCTCCATTTGCTTGACCATTTTCTCCTTTTTTTTCTTTCACCTTTCGCCTGACCCACCCATCCATCCACCCATCCATACTCGACCTTGACAGCCTGTTTGGAATCGACAGCATTATGCCCTAAATATTTTAGTAGCAATCTTTTAGGCCCAACAAGAGGCTGGGCTCTGGACGAAAGAGCAGAAATGGTTGAAGAATATAATCGCTCGAATGTGCCGACTTGTGCCTTGACCTTCCCATTGTTCGTTGGCTTTGTTGTTATGGCAAATGATAAATTGATTAGCTGTTGCTGCTGGTTACTGGCTGCTGTACCTCCACCTACCATCCTCGAAACATTTAAATTCATATTCATGTTCATCGCAATTAACCTGCGTCTTTTCGATTCCTTACTTTTATCTTTGTCGCCGCGCTTCGTTAACTTCATATTGTTTTTATCGACAGCATTTAATGGGTGCCTTAGGGGTCTCTTCGCAAATTAAAGCAAACAGATGTTGCGGGCTTTTCGTTCGTGTGTTGCTATAGCTTAATGGATGAAATGTGTGAGGGCTAAACAATTGACTATGACAAACATTTTTGGCTACGTAAACATTTCCCTTTCGGCTTCACCACCACATCGCGATTGGGAAATAATATTGCTCTAAATAACGTTTTATCGCAACGCTTAAGTAACGACTTTTTAAAGCCAGATTGGCATATTTACCTCAAAGTCGCACCTCGAATTGTTGTGGAGAAAGTGCTCGGGCATGGTATTTATTCCAAAGCTAATTAGTACGTCAAAAGGTGTCCCCAGCTTTTATTAAACATTCTTTTGAAAATTTCAGTTGTAAGGATAGTCAGCTATTACACTGTAATCTGTTTACGTCCGATCTAGTAATATTAACCTTTTACGTTCTATGCAACAGTTTAACAGTAGGTTGTGCACTTTGATTACCACAGAAAGTCTTACCGTGACCCTTTTTAAATGCAAATAACCGTTTGCGTAGGCATTTCCCGCAGTGTACTAGTTAAGCCTTCTGCCATCACAGCTATGCAATTTCCGGCATGTCAATGGCAATTCTGAGCGTGAATTCGGCGTAAAATTCCTAGTAATCCGCCGCCACCATTTCAGATCAAGGACATCACGAGGAACATCCGCAAGGCTGTTGTGGCCACAACGCTGTCGGAGTTGCGAGCGAAGGTGTCGCTGAAATTCGAGCGGTCTGAGCCGGCGATACACCTGGATTGCGATGGCACCGAGGTCGACGATGAGGAGTACTTCAGCACTCTGGAGCCAAATGCCGAATTGATTGCCGTCTTTCCCGGCGAGCAGTGGCGCGACGTGAGTTGTTCCGCCCTTTATCCCTTTTTCCCTTTATCCTGGATATGCCCTCGACTTAGACTCATCCGACCAATCATCTATACCAATCCATCCTTCCATTTGCCCCACAGCCCAGCGACTACAATGCCAATCTGCGTCGCACATCGCTGGATGCACAGCGTCTGCGGAAGCTGGTGAGCAAACTGCAGCCGAACTATATGAACGATGATGACTTGGACAAGCTGTCGAACATGGATCCCAACTCCCTGATGGATATCACGGGTCGGGAGCCCAAGGACAACGAGTACTCAGCCAGGAGCGATGCCGCCCGGCTGTCTACGGAATTGTCTTGCTAAGGGGAATCAACGCGTTCCCTCAACGAATTAATGTAGCTTAGGAAACGTGTGAATTGGGATGTATATAGGGAATTTGTACGAGTTTATATGGCTAGACGGAGTATTTTTGGAAAAGTTTTGATGACGGCACTTGATGCGACCGGTATTTGGATGGTTGTACGCTGGGGTTTTAACTCGCTAACCGTAGATCTGAAAGTTGTGTATTTTTCGAGCCCACATTGTCGTAGAGCAACTCACCCCGAATGTCTATCATTCAGCCAGCCGCTAATTGTTCCTAGACCAATATCCGTGTTTGAGCCACAACGTGGAGTGCCTTAAAGGCCGATCTCCACTCTTGGATTACCTTGTCCTCACCTCACCTCACTCAGCGGACGATTGACGATCTGCAGAGTAGATTTTATCTAGGCGAATAGATATAAAACATAGTACTACGAGTATATATTTTCCATAGCAGAATCCTTGTGAATGTCACACGAATACCAATACCAATACCAATACCAATATTAGGGAGCAACTAGAACTTGATGTTACTGAATCTCAATTAAATGAATTACTCGTACCTAGAATTAAACGAATTCACCCTAGGTGCACAAAAGGGTTTTTGCCTGTTTTTTGTATTTATGCTGCATCATTGAACAAGCACCATTTGCTGCACCACTCAAAGGTTATAGAGACCTGAATTTAATTCAATTTACATTTACGTTGTGCCCGCAAAAATCAATTGGAAATCGTAATTTGTAACTATAAAAAAAATACAAAAATAAAAGGGAAAATAAATAAATGGATAAATGTGTGAAAATTACTTTTTATCGTAACAATAAAATGCGATTTTATGTGCTGACTTCGATTCTTCTACGGATTTGTTGCGGTCGAGAGAAACTACTTTTCACTTTCAAGGATAAGCAACTTGTGCAACAGTAATCCCTTTTATTTGTCTGCTTTGCGAAATGCCAATGCGTATCACTTCAATTCACAGATATTTTCATTCAATATTTTCAAATACCTTAAGCTGCCTAAAGTGGGTCTGCCGCAATTTGAAGAGCTACTACTCTGATGCATTTGTGATTGAGAGCAAAAACTGTTTTAATGCATGTTTAGTCAGCTGTTTTCATTACCTTATTGGGGTCTCTTAAATTTTAAACTTGCTCCCAGATGGCAAACGGCGTGGCAAGCCAGATAGGAAGCATTCCACAATGTGAAACATGGCAAACATAGTTTCCCCATCGCCCATTACCCGCCGGCCAGTCCGGGTTTTGTTTCCATGTTAAAGTTCCGGCTGCTATCCTGAAATGTGCTCGGGAATCCCTGCCAGGCGTCGAAGTTTGAATGGAAATGAGATGGAACTTCCATTAAACAATCAGTTGTATGGCACGCCGTGCTAGGACCTCTGGGCATCCTTCGCACACACAGAATGCGGGAAATTCTTAATGCGGATAATTTCTGGGCTGGCGACAAAAGCGCAGGAAGTGACACACATGGCTGCATATAATGTGTTCGAGTAAAAACCGAAACACCGGCCAATCTGACAGCCCTGGGTTTACCAGGGAATGCCAGCCAAATGCGGAAAGCATTGGTCAAAGTTGGCTGCCCTTGGCTGGCTGGATATATATATACATACATATATGTGGTATGATGTGTATTTTTAGCTAACCAGCTCATTTGCCATGCAACTTTATGTTTTGCCGCCGTTTGTTTGTCCTTAAAAAGTTCGAACGTGCCACCTGGGATGGGTAAGAGGTACACAGGTAGCAGCCATCCGCCAGTTGCAGATTACATTAACAACCATGGCAGATTTATGCCGCAGTTATGCACTTCTTGGTGTTCCTTACTGCTGCCTTAGCAGCTCATTGCTCGGTCGGGGAATCCTCTGGAACACCTGAGCTCCTTTTCGCGCGGAATGTCCTTGGCTTCCGTTGCGGCGAAAATGTCATTGTTGTTTTGAATCAAACACATTAAAAATGTATTGAATTTATTTTTACGAGCTCGTCTCCGTGCTTCGTGCTCCTTGGCGGCCATGTCATTCGACTTGGTTGACTCTACGCTGCTCTGCTGCTCCTGCTCGCCATCCACTGCACTTAAGCTTAGTTTTCCAGGGGTTTTCCGGGGCGTTTTCCGGGGGGATGGCGTTTGCTTATGCAGCTTGATGTCTCACAAATCGCCCCATTAAATGCAATGACAGGACCAAAGGCCGGGCACTCGGCGAGTGTCAATCAAAAGCAATTAACAGGATTCGAGAAATCCTTTCTTTCTTGCGAAAGATACCCGTAACGAGGGAGAAGCACTTGAGAAGGAGGATTGTGAGGCGATAAGTCGTCTTTGATTGGTCAGGAACTTAATTTAAGTTAAATCTGCTCTGGTTTGTATAAACATTTGAGGTATTCGACTGCTTTAGTCCTCAAAAGCAAATACACATTGATATTCCCGTTGTATTAACTTTCCAAATTCAATGGAAATTCCCTTATTTGGTCCAGTGAAAGCGCACACCCTTCAATTGTTTCCATTTTCATTTTATTCATTCATCGTTATACAATTCGTTCTAGCAACTAAAGAAAATAATATTATGCAGACAGACGCCTCCGTTTGGGGAAAATCATGAGAATAATCGAGAGAAGGACGTAAATGCTCATCGACTGCCGGAGCTCCTCGAACAGTGCTCCTGGCTTTAGTTCCTTTCTGGATGTCCTTCACGCGCACCAAGGAGCAGGAGATGGATTTCGGGGCAAATCATAAATGAATAACAATTTCCAAATTACAATATCGGGCCGTTTCGATGGAGACTCTTATCTGGGCGCTGGACGGCGGACGGCAGACGGAGGATGTGGTCAGTAGACGAACTTCTTCTGCTCCCCGTAGAGCGACTCGTAGAGGGAGGGGGCCAGGTGCTCGGCCAGGAAGATCTGCAGCCGCTCGCTGGATGTCACCGGGGTGTAGCGGGCCATGGGGAAGGTCCTGGTCACGGCATCGATGAGGACGCGCAGCGTGGGCTGGATATCGGCCGCCTGTTATGGGAGAAGGTGCGGATTAAACACTCGTTAGCCACCGGACACACGGAGGGGGAGGGAGAGAGGGAGGAGGGTCTCACCTGGCGGGAGTACTTCTCCACCGATGTCATGGCCGCCTCGTAGTAATCCTCGCCGTAGGTCTTCTTCTGCTCCGAGGAAAGCTGGTTCCACATTTGCTTGGCCTGCGGAAAATATGCCAGGGGAAAGATGGGTTAAAGCCAAGTTAATGAGTTCTCCGCAAACTGTTTTAGCAGACCCCGCTGCTCGGGAATAGTTATCGTATTTCGTATCGTAAAAAACTAAAAGTATGAAAAGGCTGATCCACGTGAAAAAAACTGTCATGGTTTTGTGGTAAACCATATTTTGTTTATATAAATAAATATATGAATATTTTCCTGGCTTAACAAGTTTGTACTAACGATTCAAGGTGTAAAATAAAAAAATTGTTTAATATCTAGTTAAAAAAGTCCTGAAATACATATATGTTCACGTATACTTTCGGCTTGCTTGCGAAATTTTACTTCGCGTGTAAAGTTTTATGTGGTGTTATATGGGTTTGGTTTGAAATGGTCCCCCATCGATGTCTAATTTTTCCCAATGCAGACCATTAGTAGCTGCATCCCAGAGCAATGGGGTCATTATTTTGTCCTCACCTGGTCACGCAGCTCGGTCTCGTTCAGCCAGCCGTTGCCGGGCGCGAATTCTCCGGCAGCCACCACGGACACGTCCACGCCCCGGGTGCGCATCTCCTGGCGCAGACAGGCGGCGAAGCAGTCCACGGCCGCCTGGGTGGCGCACTGGATGCCCCGGACGGGGGATGGCACGCGGTTCAGGCCGGAGGTGAGGAAGACGACGCGACCATGGGCTCGGCGGACGAGGGGCAGGAAGATTTGGGTGAGGCGGGCGGAACCTGAAACGGTTTCAAAACTCAAATTGTAGCCCACATCCAGAGTGGAAGAGTGGCAGAGTGGCGCTCCACTTACCCAAAAGGTTGAGGTCCAAGCTCTTGCGAAGCACGGCAAATGGAATCCACTCGAGCTCACCCAAAGCTATCCAGTGGGCGCAGTGCACCACGGACCACAATCCCTCGGCGCCGTGGGGCAAGTGCTGCGACACATAGCGGGCAGCTTCCAGGATCTAGGCAATGGAGTTGGTTGTGAACTCGGCTAAAAGCTCAGGACCTGCCGCCCGTGTAGACTTACGGTTTTCTCCGATGTGACGTCCAAGTGCAGCAGCTTCATGCGTCCCGAGGTCTCCTCCTTGAGAATCTTGGCCTCGTCCGACTCCTCGATGGGCGTGTTGAATCCTGCGTAGACGGTGAAGCCCAGGTCGTCCAGTTTCTTGGCCAAGTACCAGGCCAGTGGAGCCTCGCAGCCAGTGATTAGCACGCCCTTGCCCGAAGCCGAAACCTGTAAGTAAGTAAGAGAGAGGTCGACAATGGTTAAGTATGGTTAAATTAAATGTTCTGGTTCAGTATAATTTGTTTTATTAAATGTAATTTATTTATATAAGCAAGCGAATTCAATAAGAAATGTTTCCCCAACGAAACAGTGATATGCAATGAGTTTGATAAACTAAAGCTTAATATAAAAAATAAAATCATATTCATGTTTTGGGATTTTGTACTTAGCTTAAATCTTTGTTTAGCAATTTTAAGTTTAATCAAGTTTTTTAATATAATTACTTAATAATTACATTCGTTTTTTCAACATATAGAGGAGAAAAACAATATTAAATATTCGAAGTGAAAAAGTCCGGTCAAATGCCCCAGCAGCTATGGCAAAAATCCGTCTATAGCATGAGTTTATAACTTTTGTCTACAACTTACAAATAAATAAATAAATAAATATTCGAAATATATTTTCTCTTGTGAAGCATAGGGTGAACGTATTGCTTTTGGGACGTTCAACTCTTCAGACCATTAATGTTCGATAATTATGGCGCCAATTAGCTGACAATTGAGCCGTGGCATTCTGTTTGATTTTGAGATGGAGTATCAAGTTTTCGTTGGGTGTGGTCTCTGAAGTTTCACCTTTGGCCCAGCCGAGGCGTCATCCGTGGGCTTTAAGGCCGCTCACTTAAAAGTCGTGTCACAAACTGGGCTCAGACGTCCGCGAGTTGGCAACTTTGTCGAGTTTGAGTCGCTTTGAGTCGCTTTGAGTCGCCTTGAGTTCGCGCCCACGAGGAGCGGCCTGCTTTCGATTTCAAAGCGAAAGTCCGGCGTTGAACGGAACGAGTCCTTGGGGTGGGAAGGCTCCCATCTGGGGATGGCAATGGAGATGGAGATGGAGATGGGTATGGGGATGTGGATGGGTGTGAGTGCTGGGCTGGCTGTCGCAGATATTTGTTTAAGTTCATCACGGCTTGAGACGCCGCCGCTGATGCTGCTGATGGAGCTGAGCTGATGGAAAGTTGAAGTGGGCGAACAGGAAGACGTGTGCTCACTAGGACATCCGCTTTAGACACGCGCTCCAGTCAGTCAACTTTCTTTCGGTCCGTCTCCTGGATCCTGGATCCTGGGGGGGGATAGTGTCGTAGCCAGCATGCCATTACCCAATATACGAGTATGTAGTTCGCCTCGATTCGAGTGGGGTTGGCTCCAGTGTGCGTCAATCGGGTTCGAAGGAGGAGCAGGAGGTGGGTGGGACGGCTACTCATTGTTGGGGCTATTAAACTGTTATAAAGTGCTCGTAAAATTGTGGAAAAAAATAAGAGGAATCGGGCCAGCACGGGTGTATTATTATTGGCCGTGCTGTTGACACCCATTAAGACTGGCCGACATTTTATTGTGGCCATAAGTGTTTGGCTTATCGAAATCTGTTGGCCGTTGTTTGGCGTTAATAAAAACACAAACACTCGACGGTGGGCGTTTGGCTTCTTCACGCCCTGCTTTGGCAGACCACCCCACCCCTCCCCAACTGCCACAGAATCCTGTCAAAGTTTCCCACAAGTTATGTCCCTTCGGTTTTTACGGGAATCTACTTTAGATATAGTACCCGTACTACAACGCTGATGCAAACTTCGGGCCAACTTTAGCACTAAAAATGCACGCAGCATTCTTCGTGAGTTCTGAGTTCCTTAGCCTGCCACCCCAATTTATTGCGGTTCAGCACAAATTACTTTAAACTTTTTTTGCTGCAACTAAAAACAGCAACTGACTTAACGGAATTGAGCAATTAAAGCGCAGCAAAAAGCTGCAATAAAGCGAAAATATAAGGAAACCCAAGCAGCTAAATGTTTAGAGTCTATTAAAGTGCATTGGGGGAAACCAGAAATTGTGGCAGCTTCTTCAGAAGAAGTGCGATGGAAAAAGAGGAAAGCAGGGAAGCTGCTGTATTTCCACGCTTCCCGATTATCAAAGCAGTTATAACTTTTGCAAGAAAAACATTTAATTACCGAGCGCTTAAGCTTTGACCTTTTCAAAAAGGGCAGTTCAATTAAAAGTTTCAGGTCCACGCACAGAAGTAAATTGTATATAATGCAGCTTGGCAAGGAGGTGAACAGACGTGCTTGAATATCTTTTAACGCAATAAGAGTAAACTTAATAATCGGGATTACTTTTAAATCAGCCGAGTATATTTGTGCATTCCGATCTGTAAATGATGTTAATTATGCTGTTTAAAATGGTTGAAAGCAGATATGACATTCAGATTGAGTTTGAACAGTGTGAAAATCAGACATTTAATGCTGGAAATGACAACGGTTACTGGGTGCATCATAAAAATCCTCCCACTGAATGTGACTGGTGGCCATTCACCCAGTTTCAACATTTGTTCACTTCTGGCGGGTCGTTTTAACAGCTTCTCCTGCTGCTCAACAAGGATACCGACAAAAAGAGGGAATTTCGACAGTGCAGTGGCTACGTGCGAGGCATGAAAGAGTCACTCCCCCCTTGACGCAACCGCGTGCCTCTTGCCACCTGCCACTTGCCACTTGCCACTTGCCACTTTCCGCTTTCCACCTGCCAGCTGCCACCTGCCCATTTGGCCACCTTGTGCAGCGCCTGACATCGCACCTCTGGGCGAACACGACGGCTTGCGGTTTTTATAAAGCAGTCCCGAAATAGAACCCAAGTTGCATGCACCCCGAAATAGAGCGCGGTGCAAGTTTGGGGTGAACGGGAACGGAACGGGGCGGGGCGGTGCGGGGAGGAAGGCCACATGGGTGGCAGGTGCATGTCAGACATTCCGTTTAACTGAGCACTTGGGTCGGAAATGCATGCCGAGCACTGGAAGCGAGTAAGTCAATAAGGAGGCGTGCCAGGATCCCTCTTCCTTTCGCTTTCCCTTTCCCTTTCCACACACAGACACGTACTGAAGAATATCCTTCGGCGGTACTTTGCGCTTTAGCAATTTAAATGCATCCTTTATTGCATTTTAATTGCAGGCAACTGGAAGTGGAAGATTTATTCGCTGACCAGGAGCAGCAGGTGCTATCTGCGGCTGTGTTGCCCCGAAAAGCGGAGCTTTTTACGCGCACTTTTAGCCACGGCGATGATAAATGTTCGCGGGGCACGCGATTCGCCGCCTGCAGCTGCTTTCCGTACGCTCATTACCTCCGGCTCCGTCTCCGGCACCGACTCCGGATCCGGCTCCGGTTTCGGCTTACGTACACCGCGGCGTATGCGTAATATTTATATAATGCATTATGCTGGCCAAGCCGAAGGGCCTTCTGTGTCTCCGGCGCGGAAGTTAATGTGCAAACTGCTCTAAGTCAGCAGACCTGGCCTCTGTGTGGCAGGGAATTCCGAGCCCCATCAAATAATGGGGCAGCGGCGAAAGTGTTGGAGGAACTCTTTACCCCATTTCTCCATCTGCTGCTGCTGGTGGCATGGCACGTGTGGCAACGTGGGCGAGCTGAAAGTTACGAGTGTAAAATGTAAACAACAATAGGAGGACTCCGACCCAGACGCATGAACATGCCAACAGTGCCTTCATTTGCGTGAATAAATTTATGACTGTCCAGGGGTGCGAAAAACACCGCTTCCTATTTCGAGGATAATGCGGCAGCGTGGGTTGTGAAAATATGTTGACCGGAAGCTAGTCCAATAGGTGGGTTTTTAAATGACAGCCTGTCGTCGGATTTCTTAAACGATTATTCAACTTTTTAACTACTTTTAGGCATTTATTTTGATTACTAAATGCAAAACTAGAGAGAATGCTAGAGTCGAGATTTATCCGAATATCTGATACTATACTACACTATATAAAACGTATATAAGGTAGCTCAAAAACGTATATTAATCATTACAGAATCTCAATTGCAAAACAGTAAAAATTTTCGCTCGGGTGATATTTCCGCCATTTGGGTCCAATGCGCACTAGTAATTGACAAACTTTGACTGGCCAGTCATAAACTGAATAAATAACCAGGAAGTGAAATAATAAACCAGTTTTATTATTGTACTTCCGGGGCGGAATTAGTGCTCGCAATAAATAGCACGAGTATCGAAGTAAACAGATTTCATTCCGTGCCCAGGAACTATTGAACCCCTTCGATGTCGGACGACGAGCCTGGCTGATGGTCGCTTATCGGTGGCCAGAGCTTTGGTTCTGGTTCTGGTTCTGGCTCTGGTTTTATTATCTTATTTTTATCCCCCGGCCATTGTCGTTTGCGCTCCACCTCCTCCTGTGTCCTGCGTTATCCTTGCAGACGCATAAACCTCTCAAGAAAACGGGGCACGCTTGACCGCTCAAGAGGCCCCAAATAAATCTACATAAGCGAAATGGTGCATTTTCGGCGGAGTGGGAGTCGCATGGAGGCTAAGTGAAAAATGGCAAACAAACCGCATACAAATTGTCCTCGCTGTGTCACCATTCCCAGGACTCTGGGTGAGCATCTGCCCCCCGCACGCCCCTCGCACCCACGGGGCGGTATCCTTTGTGAACAACGAACAACGAGGCGACGAAATGTGGCCAAAAGGAGAAAGCAAGAAATGCGAAACAAAGAGAGGCACGCACACGCATGCACGCATATTAAATCAGTGGCTAAAAATAGACAGCGAATAAAATACGGCCAACAGAGAGGGAAAGTGGGAAAGTGGGAAAATGCGAAAATGGGGGCCAAAACTCGAGGGGCCAACGGCGCTCCACAAAAGTATAAATTAACTAAAAAACGGAGGTGGTCGCTGGGCGGCTGGCGGTTGGCGAACATAAATGACAGAGAAAGACGGGCGCCAAAAGTCATTGAACGTATTAAGCTGTAATAAATTAATTAACCGGAAAGTTAAAAACCATTTCTGTGTTTTGCTTTCCTGCACACCATCGCCGATCCACGCCGATACACGCACGAGGTATCCTGTTGGCGTGCGGCGGGCGCAGGACCTCCGCCAACTTCACGGCATCGGCATTAAAGGCTTTTCGCATTGCGCATACCACGCGTGGTACCCAAGGAGACCTAGGCCAATTTGCAGCCTGTTTCCCTTCTTCCTGTCGCCCCACGTGTGCCTGTGTTGGTGGGACAGATACAGAGCACGCTCTGTGTGTGTGTGGGTGCCAGGACACGTTCGTGCGTTAGTGTGTGTGTGTGAAGCAGGCAACACGCAAAGCTTTGACTTTGTGCCAAGCCAGCCATTATGGCAGCTCAGCCTGTTAGCCAACATCTCGGGCCGGGTGTTTAAACGAAGGATTAGACGGAGCACCCTCCTGCCGTATGGAAATTTATCTGTATTTAAATTCTCATTGTATCCGGTCGAAAAATGATGCCCCTGGCAATGGCTGTTAATTAAAATATAGTGTAGCAGGTCTGCAGTAGGAAAACAACAAGGACTGAAACAGGATTGCGAGCAGGCTACTATTTATACTCCCAGGCTATTAAAAGAAAACGGAACAACAGAAGGGGGAAGAGGAAAAGAAGAGGAAAGTCAATGCTGTTAAAAATATAAGTGGGTAAAAATAAAACAAATCATATTGCGGTGTGGTTCAGTCTATTGACCTTATAGTATTGTGCCATAGCTTCATGAAAAATTCTGTATGTTTCGATATTTTCTGTGGCAACTATTTATAATAGCAGAAGAGTAGATACTGTCACATTTCTCGGATCTTTTCGGATTTTCTACGTTAGGATTCGTAGTTTAGATTCCAAAATGATTTAGTTGGAAATCCATTTGAGCTAATGAATGCCTAGGCTCTTGACTGTAGCAGGAAAACTATGTCCTACAATTGAGAACGTAAAATGCAAAATGACCGGGCTGCCAATCAATTGTGTGGCGCTTTGTGCGCAATTCACTCACATTTGGTGACCTCCGACCTTTCGGCTGCCGAAGCATGATGTGCGATGCGCGCTGGATGCACGGCTGCCTCGACTGCAGTTGGTTTTTAATTTAACTAAAGTGCGCAGCAAAGCAAGGAAAGAACTTTCCAGGGGTCGGGGGTCGGGGGTCAGGGGTCAGGAGGCAGCGCGAGTTGTCAAGGCGATTTAATGGTGTGCAATTCTAAGAAACGCATTGCGCGTTTTCGAATCCCATGTCCAGTGTCCCATGTCCCAGCTCACAGCTCAAAGCTCCCATCTGCCGCGTCCTTCATTTCCAGCCATTGTCAGGCCGAGCACGCCATTGCCATTTCTGAATGTCCTCAGTGTATTTATGTGTGTCTGTGTGTGTGATTGTGTGTGAGAGTGCTAAGCGCTGGTGTGCGTGTGTGTGAATCAACAGGCCACGCGCAACACCATAAAACCGAAACAGAAAACGGCGGAGTGCGAGTATACATATGTGTGTATCCGTTGGATACAAAGGAGAACACAGTACGGCCACCAATGGGCAAAAACAAGCGAACGCAACTTCGCACATAATGAGTTTTTATGACCTGCTAGCGAACGTTGGAGAGCGCACAGAACCGTCCTTTATGTAGCCTTCTGTGGTCCCCAGCTTGGTGTCCAGGGATCCCAGTTGCCAGTTGCCAACATCCAGCTTCCAGTTGCTGGCTTCCTTTGCCATCACACTCCATCATCATCACCATCATCATCAGCACCAACTTCATCGCCACTTCCTAATTGCGAATGCACTCGCTCCCGTTGACAAAGCCGTTCTTACGCCACTTTTTTCTCCGTGCACAACACACGAATCAGCGTTAAATTTGTCTACCGCCAAAGTTTTATGGAGCTGTAACTGCGACAAAGTGTGCGGCAGTGGGAATGTACGAAGACCTAGCGAGCTAAGTAGATGGTTTGCTGGGTAATAAACAGGACCCGGGCAGCAGGACATTGTTGCAGATGCCACTGTCACATACACTGGGAAAAACGTTGGCATTTCAAAGGGTTTGCCTTAGAAATACAAAGAAATAATGCGTTCAATATATGAACATTTTCCATGACATATCTTTACCTAATTATCTATATTTAATTTTACTAGTCACAAAGCATTATTAAGAGAAGAGAAATAACAAGGACTATGTATGTATCTATGTTTTAGAGAAGCGCACTTAAGCTGTTCATGATGGCACTTCCATTGCTCTTAAATAATTAAATGTAGGGTGAAAGCCATTATTACAGTGTTGCAACTGCTTTTCAAACATCCGTCATCGTCTATCTGGGTGACTTGGGCATCACTTAGTCCTAACCGAAAAACGTGTGGACCAACTGCGGATTCACGTGGCTGAGATGGACAGTAGCAGGCACGACTGCCGTACATTCAATTACATTTCAAAATTGGGATTGGGTGTGGAGTTTGCGGTGGGGAAGGACATGGGGAGTGAGGTGGGGGTGGAGGGGCGTGTTGCAGTGGGCGTTGCTGATGTTGAGCAACTGCTCATTAGCGTGGCTCACACGAAGCTATTAATTCAATTATTTACACTGTTTCTGGCAGCTGACAAGCCGCACACCCATTTCCATTTCCATTTCCACTACCATCACCCATCGCCCATCACCCATCGCACATCACCCATGGCCCATCGCCCATGGCCCATCTCGTGTCTTGTTCCGGGAAACTGTTGCGCTTGGCCCGAGGAAAGCGCCCAGACCCCCAGGAGAGATGGGGCAAATGGAGTGGAATGGGATCGAGTGGGCGAGGAGCGGGTAGTCGACTTAATTATGCATATTAAGCTGGGTGTAATTTGCGTTGCAGAGCGGATCCAGTGCCGTCAGCCGGCAGTCGTCTGCAATCCTCGGATGCAGTTGCTCCTAGCAGCTGCAATTTAGGCGGTCATAATAAGGGAATTACGTAACTCCCACGGGGGCGGGAGCGTGGTCCTGGGCGTGGGCGTGGGCGTGGCCGTCATCGGTGAGCATTTCATTAGCTGCGCATTTACATTTCATTGCACCCAATTTGTGCTGTCGCGTCAACAGTTGCCCGCCCAATCCAACCCAATCCAACCCATCGCCGCCCATCCCAATCCTGCCCCGAATTCACATCCTCCGAATCGCTGCGAATTCGTGTGCGTGCGTGTAATTTAATTCGATGGTCGTGCCATAAAGATGAATTGCACAACGTGATGTGCAAGGACAAACAGCCGATGGCAACCAATTCTATAACATATATGTACATACTACTAGAATGTGTCCAAGGGTCCACCAATGTTTCCAATAACTTTATCTACTCCGCACATGTAAATGGAAATGTTGATGCGAAACAGCAGCAGACAACAGAAATCGGGCTAATAGCTGAGGTCTGGCCAGGCCGAAAAGCTAATCAAAGGCAAGGATACTCGTGTCCTTTCCCTCTTCTTGTTTCCGCCCAAAAAAAGAGCGGTGTGCTGTTGCCGTGGCTAAAAATAGATGGCGAGTTCCTTTCTGAAGGACGTTCACATTGTTGTTATGCAAATAATCCATCGAATGTCAGTGATATCAGCCATTTAAGGTCCTGTCTTAAGATGTTTGTTACAGGCAAGGGCGAGTTTTGTGCTTACAAGTTCTGGGAAATGGAAAGATCAAGCCATTGTTGATTTCGCGAAGGATTCACTGATGAAATGGGCAACAAAGCAGCTGAATAAGTTGACTTGGAAACTGAGACAATCATTTGATTTTCTCAAGAAATTAATTGAATAGCTACTTTGTTAAATTCCAGACACTGCATTGATCATAAAACTAAATAGAATTATTCTGAGAAACCCTGTTCAGAAATTTCCAAGGACAATAGTAAGAGCTGCCGGATAAAAGTCCTCCCAGTAACCAGCTAATTTCATTATCGTCCACTTAACTGGTTTTTCCTATTTTCGTGCAAGCGGACTGCATTGTCCTTGACAAATCCTTGTTGAAACAAGACAGCTGAGTCCTGCCGCCAGTCCTCGTGTCCCCGTGTCCTCGTGTCCCCGTTTTGCGGACTGCATCTGCTGCCGTTGCTGTTAATTATCCTGCCGTCGTGCTTATTACCTTAATGTCGGGTTTCGCATCGCGTTGAGTGCGGCACGAGCAGCCTGCAATTGCCAGGACAATGCCATCCTGGCACCTGCATCCCTGTCCACCGACCGTCCGATACGGATACGGATACGAATGCGATGCGGACGGACGCAGGAGAAGGTCTACGTGCCACGGATGGTGGCCACGGAACTCGGAACTCGCAACTCTTATCCACCTGTAATTGCCAGGCAGCAAATGGCCAGTGTCGCTCCTCCTGCTCATCCTGCTCGTCCTGCTCGTTCTCTCCTCCAAAGGAGGCTAATTAAAGTGCAGGCAAATTTGAGTTATCTGCCGACTCCGTCGATGCCATGCTCATGGATGTGCATCGAAGCAAATGGTGCGAAATCGAGAGATAACTTAATTGGATTTGATGGCCTTGCGTATACGCATACGCATTGTGGTAATGTGCGCAGTTAATGCGAGGATATTAGGGCAAATAATCCAATGGGGGCACACATGACCTGAGGAGCATTTCGGTTGAGCTGCTTAGAAGTTTAATTGAGCAGGCGCCGGCGAACAGGATGTTGAAATAGAGCCCTCAAGGCTTTTAATATTTAATATCGAATCATGGTAGCAACTGAAACTACAGGAAGGCGATGACTCGGCAACTGCGTGGCTTAAGTTATGCACAAAGGAAAGGCTGGAAAGTTGGTGTACAATGGAAATTTTCGCCTGGGTAATCGGATTGCGAGGAGCATTCAGTGAATGCTCAACTGAGTTCATTAATTGATAGTTAATTTTAATAAATACGTAAGTTAACTAAGCTGTTTTGTTTGTGAGTGGCATAAGATTCAGAAAATCTGACTAGGAACAATGCAATTTAATCTGATTGACTGTCTGCAGAAACCTTAAAGTCTGGGCAAGTCTAAGAAAGTTCGAAACTAGATTGAAATGAGTAACAATTTACTAGATAGCTCCTTGCCGGCAATTTTCGGTTGGTTTCAAGTGAATCAGGACTCCACATTTTTCCTACTTGCGAATTTATATTCATTACCAAACCCTTTTCTTTCAGCAAGTTCTGCTCGGGTTTCCCCACCAGGACTGCTGGTGGGTCTGCTTATTTATTTGTTTTCATTTTCATTTCCCGGCTGGCTGCCAGGCACAGTATAAGCTCTGAAATACCAGACGCAAATCCGAAGCCAAATCCATAGTCAAGGGTTTCCTGTGCATCCTCTTACTGCTCCTCCTCCTCCTCCTCCAGCCTGGTTAAGCATAAGTTGACGACGTGCCTGCCGCAGGACCCTCTCCTTCCGCCGCCTTGTGGATATGGATTCTCTGCTGGCCCGACAACTATTCCTAGTGCCACTGATTTGTTTTGCCTAGCATTTGAGACCCTCCGTCGTCACTTGTGGTTTTGTCTTGGCACTTGTACCCGGCCAAAACGGAAGGCAAAAAGAAAGACCAGTCCCGGCAGACGAAACCCCGAACTTATGGACGCCCGTGGCTCTGAAACCGAAACCGAAAACCCCAAACCCAATCCCAATCCCAATTCCAATCCTCAGCCCAAGCCCAGGCCAAGACAGTGCGATCCGTTCTGCGGTTTGCCACCAGAATTGAGGATTAGAAAGCCTGCAGAGCGGGACGACGTACCTTGACGAAGTGGTAGAAGAGCACGGCTCCCACGGTGGCCAGGGCGAACCAGACGAAGACGGCGAAGGTCGAGATGCTGGAGATGTCCAGGGCGTGGAGCAGGTGCGACGTGATGATGGCCGCCGCCTGGCAGAACAGGAAGGGCATGAAGAGTCGCTCGAAGATGTCCCAGGGAATCTCGTGCGACTTCTGCGGCAGCGCCGATATGGATCCTCGTCGCAAGGAGGCACGTCGCGAGGCGCGGCGCTAAAGAAAATAAAGAAAATATAGAAAATATCTCGATTTAATTATTCATTTCATTTCAGCGAATTAGCATTTCAGTTTTCAGCTCTATAAATAGCCAGGCAAAATAGCTGCGCATTGTTTGTTTGGGAAATAGTTAAACAATTGCGGCAGCTTGTTTGTTTGTGTTTTGATCGATAAATAAGGCGAATATGCAAATTATTGCACGCACTTCTTGTTTTTATTTCCATGGCGCAAAATCATATTCGCAGAAGTGCATCATGTGTTTTCTTCTGCTTGACAGGTGTCCCGAGTTTTCCTGAATTTCCCAAGCAAGCTGTGAAGTTATATTTGGATTAGTTCGAATTCGCTTGAAAACTCTGAGCAGCAATCTGTTGCCCGCCAATCAACAAAAGCTGATGAGAGTCTTTTGTGAATTGCAAGCCGTACAATTTATTGACTCAGGACTTCCGAGGGGCCAGCATTTTCAGCATTTCCAGCATTTGTGGCTGGCCCACTTTGAAATCGATAATACTTCTGCTCAGTATTGGTGCCCCTTCAGTGGCTGATGAAATGGTCGAGCACATATTTGCCAACAATACATCATCAGCCATTTCATTAAAGCTAACCAATTGCAGCCACAGGATCCCGAAACGACCGCAAGCACTTACACCAACATATGCTTGCATTTATCAGACGCTAACCCACACACTGACATTGACGTATAGCAATTACACATGACGTGCACAATACTCTCGAAAAAGAGGGAAAGCCACCGGAAAATGCTCGCTGGTGGGTGGGAGGGAAACTGGGAGGCGTTGGGCGGCAGTGGGTTGCAGTGGGTGGCAGTGGGTGGCAGTGGGTGGCGAATGAATAAATGAATGGGAAAGAGGCTCCCTTGGCCGCCCCTTTTGGCCATTGGCCATAAATCAACGACAGTGCGAAATAATCAAATGGTGGCATCTGCATAAATACAGAAGCCAATTGATTTATTCGGCCTGAAAATAAACCAATTCCATTTCAGCTCCTCCGACTATTTTGCTGCGCCTGATTTGTAAAATCGCCGGATCTATTTATACCTCCTAGTGCTGTCTGGAATATCAAAAGGAAATCAACCATGTCATGTTTCGGATTGCTTTCGTCATCCGGCGACCTTGCCACCGATTCTGGGACTTAGTTGCCACAGATACGTGAGTGTACGAGCATGTGACTAATGCCGCATTCTGTAAGTGGCCTACATATGGGCTATGGGCTATGGGCGTCACTTTCGATCCGATCCATATGTACGTATATGTGGATATATGCACTCGCCGGTTCAGATATGTCTATACTTATGTGTGTCTGTGTACGATTTATGTACGATTTATGTACTTAATGGGGTCGCTCAGCTGCCAAGAAATCGGTATATGTCCCCAAGCTTATTTTTATTATTAATAAAGATATGGATATTTATTTTTAGATGATGCGGACGAATCAAATGAATTGGATGGAATATGGAAAATGGAAAGTTCTGGCGTTGCAAATATTCTTGCTCTGGCTCTGGCCATTCCGAAAATGTATTTAATGTGAATTTCGGTTGGAAAGAATCCAATCCATTCTGGAATGTCCATAATCGTTTGCCTCAATGTCAAGACTTTTACTGTGCAAATCAGTATCCGACTGTAATGTAGACATACTATACCCATTTAAGATGCATTTAATGTCAGACAGGCGGTAGAATTTTGACAAGTCTCTGGCGAAACACTTAAGTTTTGCATTTAGCATTTTGCATGTTTCAATTTCTAGTGGCTCGCACGTACGTTGACCCACTTGGATCGCGGCCATTAAGTGAATTTTTGTAATTAATTTGGCGGCCCGTTCTGAGCACCGCATGACTTCCTGACTGGGCTGTCTCCTTGCTCCCCCCGTTCTGCTCCTGCGGAATATCCTTTTCTGCGGCCAAAAGGGGCGTGGCTGCGCGAGACTGGAGTTTGTGTATTGGCATTTCTGGGTTAAGCTAACTGGGCTAACAGGGCCAAGTGTGGTACAAGGTGCACACGAACGTGGCGACAATAAATTTGGCCTGCGTAAACACGGCCACAAATGGCTTTTTGCCGCAGGCTGGATTTCACTTACCATATTGTTATCGAAGACCTGCATGATGGATGCTGGTGGGGGTGGTGGGGCTGGTTCGGCAAATGGGGCTTTTCGCGCACTTTCCAAAGGAAGTGGGGAGTTCTAGTAGACTTGTCGTTTAATATATCCGCTGCTCGAGTTGCAGATTGGTTGCATATATATCTTTTCAAGCGGTACGGTTCGGTATGGTTTGGGGCCCGTGGCCTGGGCGCTTTGAGACACGGCGTGGCACTAAGCGGTGCGATCGAGTGGCGCTGCCGCCGAAAATTTTCGCTCGCCGATCGCCGATCTCTGCCGCTGTCGACGTCGGCGTTGGCGTCGACTGCGACTGCGACGTCAAGTTCTGTTGTATTTCAAAATGCTGCAGGCAAATGTCGTTTTGATTTTTTAAAAATATATCTGAAGTATGTGCAGACATGCGTGTGAGGGATACACATATGCGCCTATTCAGAGATTCAGAATAATAAATATATTTAAATTTGTTGCTCTTGGCGCTGCCCCACTGAAGGCGCAGCATCGATGATTATTTTTCCACGGCGGAAAGCAGAAAAGCCACATTCGGATACTCCGAGTGTACAGATACATTTGTTCAACTATTCTTTTTGGCTCATTTGAATACTGTTCTGAATATTGCTTCAAAATGGCCCTATTTTAGGTAGACAGTTTATGCGCATAAATATGTGTGCACGCCAAAAGTCGCATTCTTAACCCAACGAATAGGTTTTTGTTGTGTGTTTCACTGTGACGTCATTGTCACTGTTGTTTACATTCGCGTTATTGTTAATTTGCAAATTGCATTTTCATATGCATCTTTTTTCCTTAAATTTCCAGCTCTTGCTGCATTTTGTATGCATTCATTCGGTTTTATTTGTGGGCCGATGTTGGGAAAATTGGAAAATTGCATAAATAAACCATGACCCTCTAGATCGAGGGGATGGGGCTCAGGAAAATGCGGGCCACGTGTGGGCAGCTGGGCAGCTGTGGGTAAAAAATCATTCAGCTTTAGCCACGAGAAACGGGAAATAAAATGCAATAAATGACCATTTGCAATCTCGTCCCGACAACCAATAAAATGAAGCAAATAAAAGTGTTGCAATCATGTTTATGCTCCAAAATAAAAATTTAAATGATTCCAATTAAAAATGCGCACATTATATAAGAAGCATTTGTTTGCTCTTAAATTCGAGCCAACTTAATTTCCTTGAAACCCTTTTAGAGGACTTCAAGTTGTATGTTGTGCAATTTCATTTTATATGGGAATGAAAGCATTTTATTTGTATATACATACATATGTTCATCTTGAACTGTGAACCAACTCAATATCAGCGCAATTTGTGATAAATGAAAAGGAATTCGTAAAGGATATCTGATAGTCGGCGAAAGGCTTTCCCAGCATACGTATATAAGATACTTGCTTAAATACTCGATTTTTATGTTTTCACTTTATTGTTTATGCATGTTTGTCTCCAACAATATATTATTGTTATGCACAGAATTTGTTGAGTAGCCGTTCTGCATGAATATAGACAGTGCCATAAATTGACGTCTATATAGGAATATAAATACCCCAATCTATATATAATGAACAAATGTTGTCTGTGCATCTATTCAAATTCGTTTTTTGTAATTTTTTCAAAGGCGGCTGCGTTGTCAGTCAATGTAGCCAAATTAACAACCGAGCAACGAATGCTTGTTGCACGCTTTTTTGGTATGCGTGCCCCCAAAAGTTGTTGACTCTTTCGGATTGTCATGCATTTTAAAAATAGGCAGAGCCAAAATATTCTGGACATCGCTGCGCACTTTTAATATACGAAAGAAGATTTATGGTGCACAGCACTTTGCCAAAGAATCATAAGAGGACCAAAAAGCAATCAATCAAAGCAATTATGAGTTGTAGCATTGTCAACATTCGAAACACAATCGGCCTGGGTTATTAACAAAATAAATTCGAAATTCTGAACACTCTGCGAAAATGCCGCCCAAGAAACCGGGAAAAAAGAAAAAGGACGTGGACTGGGCCGCCGATGAGAACTTCTCCAAGGACCGATCCATGATCTACGTCGAGCACACGTACGAGTGCCCCATTTTCCAGACCAAGGCCGACGAGTGTGGCTCGTTCTTCACGCAGCGGATTCCGGAGCGCAAGTTCCAGCTGGTGAAGAACCGGAACGGACGCCAGGTTCCCCGGGACGGAGCCTTCGAGATAGCGTTCTCGCAGAACGCCCGCACCTCGGAGCACCTGCTGTGGTCTGGCCTGGAGAAGGGACCGCCGCGGCGGGACAAGTTCCCACTGGAGTACGAGGCACTGGTGCCCGACGTGAACAGGATACTCAGGAAATTCTATCCCGACAAGGCGGTGGGCGTGGCCGATGACGAGGAGGAGAGGGAGGACATGTAAACATTTGCAGCACTTTGTGCGCTGAATTATTATAAAGTCTTTACCATAACAATGGCTAATACACGGCGTGAAAAGTAAACAATCAGCCGGAGACCTGTTGGAGCAACTTTAAGACGTCATCCACCCACGGGCCAAATGCTCGGCGATTAGTGCGATTCTTCTTTGGCTTTTGTGTGCGGAATATTGCTCGTATTGTCGGGATGTCAGGGATGTCAGGGATGTCAGGGATGTCGGGGTGACGTACTGACATCACAGTTTGACAGCTCCTTTCAAAAGTTAAATGCTTAAATCGACCGGAATAATTAAGCAAATACAATACAATGCTGGCACATTAGCAGCCACACGATTTATATATCTATCTAAATTACTGTTGCGGCGCGGGGACATTAGCGACATTACCGACGTCCCATTGTCTGGCAGGGAAATCCGAATCAGAATCAGGGCAACCAAATCGGGGCACGTGGTGGGTGGTGGCTGGTGGGTAGTGGCTGGTGGGCAGTGGTTAGTGGGTGCTACTATCTCGTTCACTTGGTGTTGACACAATAAATACCCCGGAACACATTTTCAATGTACATACGTTGTGTACGACGGCTAATCCAAACAATTTAAATTGAAAGCTGAATTTGAAACAATAGATAAAGGGCATCCATGTGCTAGTCGGCTTTCAAATGCTCTCAAAACTATGCAGTGCAAAACTATACCTCTTTAAGTGTTGAACTTGGCAAACAGGAATAAATTTGTTATGCAGCTATATCTAGTATTTGCATAGAATGAAAGTGCAATCTATACATTGCCTTCGCATCAGCATGACGCCCAAGTTGCTTTACATAAATAAAGTGCAAGAATAATAGTATAGTACTTTCATTGCTTGTTTGCCTTTGGACTTTAATCAAACCCCCAGTCAGAGTAGCATTCCAAAAAGAGCAGCAGCATCACCAGCCACATCCAAATCCAGTGCGATTGTATTTGGAAATTGCAATGTGCCAGCAACACAATGGGCAGCTAGCTAGCAAAGTGCCTGGAAATAAATAAATTGGGAAACCGAAAAACCATCGACTGGGGGCAACAACAGCACATTTCAAGCAAATTTCCCATTGCAAAGCGGCGAGGGGAGAGAAGCCAACAAGTCGTGAAAATCCAAACCAAATTACATTGTGGGCCAACAGCAATGACAATAACAAATACCAGGAATCCGGGGGCTGCGAGGATGGGAAATGCTTCCAGTTGGCCCTTGGGTCTAATCCTGTTCCAACATTAAAACTACAAAGGCAGCGGGAAAAGTTGCAGCGGAAAAACAAGGGGATTTTCTATCCTTCTGATGATTACGTGTGTGCAAATGCGAAACTATGGCTCTGCGGATTCTCACCAGAGTTTTCCCAGATCCGCAGTCCGCAGCTCCAGAGCTCCGAAGCTCCGGAGTCCGGATCAAAATGCAAATTAGTCTGGGTTACGATGGTTTTTTGATTGACTGTTATGGTGGCTGACTTCCAGCCACGATTCTAACTCGCTGCAAAGACTAATTTGAATATCACGCATACGTCATGTTCGCCCAGAAACTACAGAGCGCTTTTCAGCTTGACCGTCAGACAAAGGCAACTTCCAAAATATTTAGCAACATCCGTGGCGCAGGTCATTAATATTAATATAATGGCTGTAAAAAATGGCGGGCAGGCAGCAGCCAGAAATAACAAAAAAAAAAAGCTGAAAATGACAACGAAAACGAAAATTTTCCCGCGGCATTCCGGTGATTTCAACAGACTTTATGCGACGGGCACAAAGAGATGTCAGCGAGGCGTTTTTCTTTTTTCGTGTCACAATTTATTCGTGTATTCGGGGGAAATGGGTTAATGTCCAGTCCAGAGGAGGGAGAACGGCCCTGGGCATGCAGCTCCTTCGCCAGAGGTGGAAGTGGATGCATGTGTCAGCTGTCACCGGGATATCGAAGGGGAAACCGCACGCCAAGGACAAGCCAGGACGATTGCCAAGAGCCGAGCAAGAGGAGCTTTAATGCAAACAGACCGCAACATTTTGCATTAGAGTGTGCAAAAGTGCGGGACTACGATTCCCGGCCAAAAAGTGGGTGTTGGCCCGTTCGATCGTTGGCCGTTTGTCCGTTGGCCAAAAACCGTTTGGCAATGCCAGCCACTGCCGGCCTGATGTAAAAATAATCCACGCAGGCGAATGGCAGCGAAATGGCACAAACAAACCTAGCAAAATTTGGTGTTTTACTTCTGAAATGCAATCAGCTGGATGAGGAATCCTGCCCTGGTCCTCCGGCATCCGGACTCCGATGCGAGACACGTTCCAGTTATCCAATCTATCGATCTAACATACGAGTATCTATCTACCCAATATCATACATCCCACACATCCTACATATCCCACGTGCCCTATTCGATGTGCCACATCCCTTACCCATGGCTGCAACAAATTGCAGCTGGATCCTAAGAGCCATTTATTTAGCAGCGATGCGAAGGCGAAAGGCGAATGGCGAATGGCAAATGCCACAAGCTGCCATTTTAGGCTTTTGCATTTGTTTTATCGCGCCTACTCGAAGGTCGTGTGTGTTGAACCGTGTTAGAGTGTGTGTGGGTATGGGTGTTAACTGGGCCAAATCCCCTTTTAATGAGCCAGCTGGATTGGCCTTTGGCTGATTGCACGCTCAACTGGCCTGCAGATTGCATTTGTCACACCTTAATTAAGCAGCTGCGGATGGGAGTAAAGGTCAGGCAGCAACAGCCCGATTTCACAGGCTTTTTGTTTGGTTCCTGTGCCCTCCTGACCTTTAACCTATTTCACCCGGGAACATCGTTTTATTTCCATGCGTGGCGGTCATAAAAGGTTCGGTTCCGCCACATTCTTTCCCTCCGAAGATGGTGATAATTCCTTGAGGCCGAATGGAGACGAGGAACCATCTAATTAAGCGAAAATTGGCAGCCACGAAATTGGCTTTGTCGCGTACTCCCGGATGCAATGTAACGGCCATCCAGCCCACCGCCCAAATTCAAACGCTCACGACCTTGGGGCCGCCCACGATGTAGCTGTTGTTATTAACATGAAATTAGTTTTCGGCTAACGCTAATTAAAATTTACGACACCCGCTTACCTGCTGAATATTCACGCATAACTCCCAAAAGTTTACGCTGGCTCAAACCGGCATTAAAAAGCTTAATCAGAGACTCACAAAGCTAGGGCACACAATAATAATATTTTCACTGTTTAAACTCGCCCTGCAAAGTTGGCTTTTAAATTGAATTTCTATGGTGCTATAAATAATGCTTCCAGAGCCAAAGCACATTCAATGTGACTACTAAGTTGTTTATTAAATCCAAATTGGCTAATTAAGACAACGAAAGCCCATTAAAGAAGTAAATATAAATGGCTGACCATGAAAACTTGCGCCGAGTATTGCCGTTCTATAAATAATGACAGACAACGAATCCGTAATTGCTGTAAGATCAGAGAAATGATGGGAAATGCACACTGCGAATTTACCTGATGCTGGATATAAAATTGTTTTTCCCATTGCCAATTGCCACAATTGGGCGTTCAATTCCGAATGAGTGCAAATAATACATGGGGCTTTTTATACTGACTGAGGCTTCGTTTTTATTTAATTTTACATATACTTCTGTTGCTGTCATATGTATATATATAATCTCATAAATTAGTTTGTTGTGTATATATAGAGATTTGGTTGGTAATACATTTGTTCCTTATGCCGCAAACGCATATAATTAAATTTCAATAATAATAATGGTATCGTTTTTTGTTTCGTTCGGTTTCTATTTGTTTTAGGGCATTTTTTGCTTGAACTCGAATCCGGTTTTTGCTTCACCAGCTGGAGATATTTATCTGCTATTATGTATCTATGTAAATACTATGTGTAGTATTTCGACTCGTAGGCAAACTGAAGTAGGTTTCATTTGTAACCATGACCACACAGATGTACATGTTCACATCTATATAGCCGGTAGTTCGTGCCGCAGTTGTCATTCTCCGTGGGGCAGCACCCGCATCTATATATATATATGTATATTCCGCACCCGACTCGCTTTCATTTACATTATACATTTATAACCATAATAATTTACAAGTTAAATGGCTTAGAAATTATTAGTAGGACTTCCTGTGTGGGCTACCATACTCGTACGTACATAATACATAAAACACTTTCTAATTAAAGTTAAAAACGTCTTTCTTTGTCGCCTCATCCTTCATCGTTTGTCCTTCATCATCCTACATCCTACATCCTCGTCCTGTTCGGTCGTTCGGTTCGGTTCTGCTCTGTTCTGTTCTCATCTGTGATGTCCTGTTCGTCCTGTTTGCTTCTGTTTTTGTTCGGTTTTGGTCTATTTACATAGTGACAATTTCTAAATTACTTAGACTTCGCTATAGCAATCCTCTTGTTCTGTATTTACATTGCATATCGATTGAAAAAAATGTTTCGCAGACTTTTCTTGACTTTTGGTTTAAGTTAACATAAGAACGTTACAGGAAAACCCCTCTCCAGGCGGTTAGTTATATTTTTTTATTCAACGTTTATGAACTAATTTAGGTAAAATACGTTTACATTTAGTTTAATTTAGTTTCAACTGGGCTGATAGCTGTTCACTGTGCATTTAAAAATAGTGCAAAAATACATTTTACAAAAATTTGGTGCATACTTTGAGGCGGTGCTATATAATCACAACATTTACAATTTAAGTGCATTTGCTTGTCAGTGTGTGTGTGAGCGTGCGTGCAGGTGTGCAGGTGTGCATGTGCGCCTGTGTGAGTGAGTGCGTGGGATGGGGGGCATGGGGGCGTGGTCGTGGTTGGGGGCGAGTGTGCGGATAGTTTAGACCTAATGTAAACGTTAGAGTCGAACTCTTCGGCCTGCTTGAGTGTTTGGTGGAGATTCCGCTCAAAAGTGTCGATTGAGGACGGATTGCTTTTAAGCCTTGATTGTGTGCATGTATTAGGGAATGCATGTCCTTGTGGTGGAGCGGGCGTGGCCCTCGGAAGTCCCAACTCCCCGAAGCCTCCTCCACATACTCGTACATAACATCTCGATTTGCATTAAGGTACTTGTGACTACTTATGTTTATAGCTCGAAAATACTCTTTTGATTCCATTAAAAGTGGCCATTCCTGATGTCTGGGATTGGGACCTGTGCTCCCTGTGCGTCCAAAGCTAAACCAGGGTGAACTGATGTCTGAAATTCGGGATTTGGGTGCCGTGGAAGACTGATCTGCTGGCCCAACCAACTCGGGGATTGCTCCTCGATCCTATCCGATCCGATCCGATCCGAAGCAGCTGGATGGGATTGGTTTCCCCACTGCTCGGAGTATCTTTTGTGCTGATTCGTGCGATTTCTACAAACAGCGATGCACACAAAATATAATCACTAATTAATCAGGCTCTAATGCGAGTTTGGAGGTCAGGTGTCCTCGTTCCTCGTCCTCGCTTAATAATTTGTAGGTAAGTGCAATTGTGGTGCATTTCAATACATATACTCGTAATTTATGCTTTTCGTTTTGATTTGGTATAATTATTTATCACATAAAACGTGCAACAGTGCAAAATTGTTAATGCTAATTGTTTGTCATAATTTGTCCCGCTAATTGTTTCAATTGAACATAATTTATTAGGGCTGGCGAGTGTTCGTGTGGGTGTGAGGTTGTGTTGTTGTTTTATAATTTTGTAATTGTAATGAATTGCATGAATACTTAATGGGTTCAATTAAGGTTGAAATTATAATGTACGCTTGGCTGAAAGTAATTAAAAACATGTTAGCTGGGCCTTACGCAACGTGTTTAATAGTTGAAATGTTTAGGGAAAAAATGAAAAAAGCGGATCCCAAAGTCTGTGCTATAATATTCCTGAAATTACTGAATCCACTTAACAATAAAGTTTGGTTTTCTTGAAATTGCAAAACACTGTGAAGCTCTTCTCCGTTTTCCGGTCAAATTGTCCCAACCAACAATTTATTTTCAGCAATTTGCACGCAAGACCCTTCAACATTCTCAAATATCTGTGTTAGGAAATCAAGTTGTTAGAAAGTTCTCATGGTTTTCTTTTTGCTTTCAGTGGTCAGCGTTATGTGTTCACTTGAGAGTGGAATTAAAGTGGCGTTGAATTGCACCAGTGGCTCTGGTTGTTGGCTACATTGAGTTGCGGCTTTTTGTGGCAAGGTCATAAAAAGCTGACCCGAATCAATGACTAGTACAACACCTGATGCCCATTGAAGGTCACTTTAGGTCCAAGTCTGTTCTTTCCGGCTTAATAATGCTCGTGCTCGTTGTTCTGGGCTTGCATGCAGCCTCCAATGCCTCGATAAATTGTCTTTGGCCACACTCTTTGTACTCAAACTTTTCAAGCGCGGCTTCCAAATATAATCCTAGGCGTACTAACACGGATATACATCAAATACATATAGTTTACTCGTACTTGTTGAATAGTATTCTTGGGCGATGGATGACACTTTTGTGCTCAGCAAAAGCAGTTAAATTATATACTCGTTATTACCTCTTGCGGTTCTACACCTAACACAACTAACATTTATACTCGTACGTTTTTAGTTTTTACGTGGATATTAATCATTTAAATATATTTATTACTTTCCGTTCGCAGACCGCTAATCAGCTGAGTCAATTTCAATTTCAAAATCTCCCCTTCCTCAAAATCTCTCTTCAAACATTAAACATTTACTTTCATTAGAGTTGACGTTTGTGCTCCGACTTGTTTTCGTGTACTTTACGTGGGCAATAATTTAAGGGTAAAACTAGTTTCTAGACCTTGTTGAAAAGTTTGTCTGACCGCCAAGTGAAGAGCTCCATGTGGCCAAAGGACTACGGATGCTAAGGTCGCCCGTCGGGACTTACCAGGGATTACAAGGATTCACGGATCCTGGGATTATCTCAAAGTTTGCGGCTTCAGGTGTTCTTCAGCGGGAATGTAAAAGCCCTTGAAAATATGTTCTTAGTTTGCTCCACAACTGTGAGCAGAATTGCAAACTCAAAAGGCTAAATATAATAGTGCACAAATTGTGGTCGCAGATCCATGAGAAAGTTATAATTTGGAATTTGAATTACTGCGAGTGTAGGTGTAGTTGACTTACTTGTTGTTCTTGTGGTGAGTGTTGTCAGGTGTCGTTGTTTTTGTGAAGAGAAAGTATACATATGTATATGTATAGTAGTGGAGTATTCTGTAATCTTGTGAAAGAGTCGAAGTAAAATCAGAAAATGCATGTTTGGGTTTCGTTTTCAGTGTATATTAAGTTGTGTATTTGTTTTCATTTTTTCCTTGTTTTTTTGTGTAATTTCTTGTTTTTTCCGCTTTATCATATATTCGTATAATATATAATTAATTATTATAAGTAGTTAAGAAAACTTTCGTTAAATTAAAAGGGGAATTATGCTAAAACTAGACCTCCTACACAATCGAAATTAGTGTGAGAAAGACAGAGACAGAGAGACAGAGATTCGGTGAGATAAAAAAGAGGAAGGCAAAATTATTTACAGCAAATACTAATTAATTAATAAGACTCGGGTTAGACGAAATCAATAGAATGGATAGACCGTGTGTTCGTTCGATAATTTGTGCGAATGGCATGCGCCATTTGCTACTCATAGTAATTATATGCTCCATCTTTCTCTTTGATGTTTTTCACGATTTTTCTACGATTTCTCTCTCGTCTGCAAATATACAAATACAAATAAATACAAGTTTGGGGGCTGACTATATATCCTTAGGTGTACGTTTATACTTGTATGTCTGTGTGTGTGTGTATGTACCTATGGTTGCCTGTGTATATGTGTATGTATCTTTTAACATTCAACAATTGTTTTTATTCAGCTTCATATTCTGTATTTGCTCGCTAAGTTGACTTCTCCTACTTTATGGTACTCCAAAAATAATTGTTAAACTAAATACTCTACAATTATAAAACATCTAAAAAAGGAAATACAAAACGTTTCACTAATTTAGACGTAATATGTTTATTTACAAATTGTTTTTATACACAATACTGTTTGCTGTGAGTGCGTGCGAGACGCAAAGGCTTAATTACGAAATCAAAATGTTTAAATAGGCTGAAAGGAGGGAAATAAAACCGAAAATAATTGAATTATTATTAAACGATCTTCGTTAGTACTTCGTTCAATTGGAATTGGAAATTGGAATATAAAATCATTGGGGAAATTGCGCTTTCGCTTTTGTTATTTACAGTCGAACTTATGTACTTTCATTGGGGCTTGTCCTTATGGAAGTTGTCGTTTTTCGTTTAAAATTTCGTTCTTGTTTTGTTAGGATTATAGAAAAATAGGCCAAAAATATATGTATTTGTGTGTCTGTGTGTGTGTGTTTTCTATACCTTTACCGCAATTGTCGTTCGTTCAAAAAATGTGATTAAAACTTTAGTTCGTCTTTGATTTGTTTTCGGGTTTTTTTGTCCTCTGGTTTTTAGTTGTTTAGTGCGCATTTGTTCTTGTCGTTCTTCATTGGATTTGTGCATAATTTCAAGGATTACAATTAATTGCATATACATACATTATTCGTACTCGTACTCGTTATCATTTAGTCGTATCATTTAGTGGTAGTTATCATTTACTTAGAGTTATACACACGTTATACTGCGCATAGGATTTCCGTATGGTATAGAAATTGCTATTATTAATTTACTTTCATTTATATTTAAAGGTGGGTTATTTTGCAGTTATTTATGTAAACGTTTACTGAATCAATAATCAATTAAAAGAAAACACCTAGGTTGTCTCCTATTTATACTTTTACTTTCGGTTAATAACGAAGATCGTTGATATAGGAGGGCAGGAGATTGGGGTTCGATGTGAAATAAAAACTTACTCGTAAACGTATTCTCAATTAGATTTATATAATTTGTTTGCGATTTTTATACGTACTGTATATAAGATATGAAATTTTATTGCTCGCAATTTCATATGTTATTCCGTTGTAAATAATTCAACATTTTTAGGATTTCACACGAATCGATTTAGTAACATGCAAATACGTGCAAAAAATAAATGACACCAATTATCGATTGATTATGTCCACAAAGACAATCGCGATTAAAACGGTTGCTTGCTGTTTCAAATTTCAATATTTCAATATTTCAAGTGAATGAAGTGCGCAAATCAATGTGGAAATTCAGAGGAACACGCGGAAAATGCAGTATGTGAAAATCGCTCTAGAGGGTATTCATTAGTATTATTCATTATTATTGTTAATTCGCCATTGGTATTATCTTGCATTTATTTTGCCGATATCATTTGTTTGCGTACACAACCGTTTTAAAATTGTAATTTGTAAATTTCGGCTTAAAAATTTGCTTGATTGTATTTCATAATTGATTGATTGTGTTGGAAACTCGCCGCTTAACAGGCATAATAATAGCGAATAATTTTTAAAAAATGGACCAGAACATTATTGGTTGTGTTTTAAGTTTGAGTTCCAGCGTTTCCAATCGAGAGAACAGCGCGAATAAAAACTAATGCAAAAGTCGATTAGGAATAAACACTTGTGGCTTCGAAAAAAGGTCGAGAATGGATTAGTGTTAGTTAGCATTTGTACAAGCTTTTCGTTTCGTTTCGCTTATAAGCTTATAAGCTTATCGTTTTATATATATTTATAAGTCCATTGTTATTTAAACATAGTTCAATTATGTAAATAAATTTACTTAACTACAGATAGCTGCCATTTCCGTGAGAACTGTTGTCACTCATGAACGAACTTAAAAAAATCTAGTGTGGAGGGGGAGAGATCCTTACGGGCAAACGAAAAGGATAATTGAAAGTATTATTTACAAACATGAAGGACACAAAAGAATCGGTGCAAATCATCTATAATGGCGAACGTATTCGTAACAACGAGAGAACTGTAAACCAAAAGTATCTGAGTACTATAGAAACTTAAGTGGGTTTTCAATGAAGTCAAGTCTTTTTCTTTATGTAAATGTTTGCTTCATTCTCATAAGTTGTAAATGTTTGTTTTTGTCGCTAATCTTGCTGTTATTGCATTGTATATAAGTATATTATATTGCACTCGTTAGCTTGTTCAGTTATCAGCAATAAAACCTAATGCAATATTTTCTTCAATTGTATAATTGTTTGTTATTGGTATATGTATACTATTAATATATATTTAATGTCGGTTTTTTTCTGTGTATATGTATATATAATTCATTCGTCTTCTGCTTGCTGCCTCATCATTATTTTTATCGCTTTTTTTGCTTGCTTCGTTTTGATTTCATTTCATTGGTTTATTTAACATTAACATTATTTAACTTTAATACACGTATAATTAAATAATGTACACGAAATATATTTCATATAGTAAGATATATTTATAATATATTTATTTAATATATACTAAAAATAGTTAGGCCCAATTTTGTTTTTCCTCATTATGTTTTCTGTTCCTGCGAAACAAGTTTAAAAATGAAAAAAAAACATCGTTTTTTTGTCCTTTTGCTGAATTGTAATTTAGCTTTAGTATGTATAACTGCTTCTTCTGTTTGGGCTTTTCATTAAGTTAATTTTTAATAATAATAGTGTAATAATAATCATACCTTTCGTCAAGCACATTTTCTGCCTCATTTTGCGTTTAATCATAGCTTTCGCTTTTCTTACTTGGCAATTGTCCATTTAGCCCATTGCGAGCTGCATTTTTGCATTTTGCATTTTTGCATTATGTGGCTGGGGATTTCTTTTCGGAGTTTCTCTGGGGAATCTTTCTCATGTCAAAGGATAGACGGGTGGTTGGCTGTCTGTGTGTCTGGTTCCTGGATGATGTTTAACTTAACGGGGCTCTTGTTTGCTTGGGGCGACATGTTAAAACTAATTGTTTGTCAATGTGAGTTCTCTAGGTGTACTTTCTGTGTGTGTGTGTGTGTGGGTGTGTATTTTGTGTGTATTAGAGGGTGTGTGTGTGTGTTATTGGTGGGTGGGTGGAGCTTAACGCCCTCGCGCCCAGCGCAGTAACGCATCCGCTAACACATCCAGATGGGCCTTCGTCTGCATGGAGAGAACAAGAACGAGAAAGGCATTTGAATGATGACATCAAGTATACGCCGTGGTGCGCGGCGAACTCACCGTCTTGTAGAACATGCAGGATCTTCGGTCCTCGTCCTCGCCGTCGGGACAGTCGATGAAGCCATCGCACAGCACATGATCGTCTATGCAGCGGTATCTGCCCTGCCGGTCGGGAATGGGGCAGGCGAATCGCTCCATGCCATCCATGGCGGTAGGACACTCTGCAAGAGGAACGCAAACAAGAACGGGTGACAGTCAGTCAGAATGGCTTTCTCTTGGCAGGCGGGGGGAGAAGATGCGCAGGTAAAAGCAGGTAGAAGCAGGTAAGAAGCCCCGAACTTTTCCCATAAATCGTTCAGTGAAAAACTTCTGCACACGCTAATGTCTGCCATGATTTGCGTCTAAACGTTGCAACTGCCAGCCGGCGCATAGAAGTATGCTATGGATATTTCACCACCTCCCCGCCCATACTGCATTTTTTCTTTGTGTATGTGTGTGTGTATATGTGTGTGGCGGCCGCTTAGCAGGTTTTTGTTGTTATAAATAGTTTCACGTTCGCTACTTTAGTACTTTCTGCGGCTAAGAGGAGGGAAAACGAGGGGGAAAATGGCTGGGGAAAATCCAGGCTTGGCTGGCTTCGCCTGCACCGACGCCGCCGCCACCGCCGTCTAACAGAAAAAACAAACTGAAATACAAACTTTACTTTTTGTGGCATTTCACTTTGTGCTCGCCTTTCCTCCATATCTTTTTTCCTTTGCACTGCCTTCCACCAACAAATACATAAAAATAAATCACTTGTAGGACATGTTGGCGCCTCCGGTTTAGTTTTCCCTGCCTGTGCTTATATGGGTATATGCATGTGTGTGCCGGTTGCATGTTTGTGTATGGGGATCCGCTGTTCGAGCTGTCCGTGTAGGTTTTCCCACCACCCACTTTTCCAACTCCTGTCCCCGCTCATTCCTAATTGCCATTTCCGGCGTTCAACTTGCTCTCGCAAAACTTTCCTCTGCTATTTTTGGCTGCATCCAAAATTATTCTGCTCTACGCCGTTCTGGTTTTTGCCACGCGACCAGCTTTGCCACTTAATAATTCCGTATTTTATTTGTCTTATTGCGGAAGTGAAAATCACTTGGCAAGCCCCAGGCTATTCAATCAAAAGGTGTTTCGGGCTTTGCGCAGCTGCAGAACGGCTTATCGTACATATGTTCCATTCATTAATTTTTTCCACCAACAGTGATGTTTTAATATATCTGAATGCATTTTTCACTCTTACATAATAAATATTTACTTATTAATTATGATAAATATTTCTATTAAAGAACATATATCATATTTATCGATAATTTTCCCATAAACGTGTGTTTTTCTGGTTGCATTATTTATTTTATGTTGGTAATCCAGATTAGCAACCATAGTGATATGGTGTTTGCGATTGAAAAAAGTAAAAAGTGTTTACTCTGAAGCGCTTTTTATTTCCCACTCCCGTTGTTTGCCGTCCTTCAATGAGCTGTTCCATCAGCAACTGCTGTGAACTGACATTAAATTAATTTTATTTCTTTTGCTCACGCGCCAGCCGTGCCAAGTGCATTCTATTCATTAAGTTGATCTGTCTGCCCTTCATCGCCGTCTCCATTCGTTTGCATTGCAGGTGTGTGCGATTGTTGCAGTTGCAAAATCACCTGACAAAGCATAAATGTGTGCAGCAGCTGCAGCTGCAGTGGCAGAAACCCGACACTCGAATGTTAGTGCCTCCCCATCGGATTCCCGGGATGCCCCACTCCGCGCCGGAATATTCTTCGGCTGTCAGCGGGAAATCAATTGATGATGGTGTGTCTCATTCTCCAGCTGAAAGCTCGCTTCGTTAGGCACCTGGCTCTTGCAACCTGCCTTCAATGGATTCGACTCCAATTGCGTGGCGTGCCAAAGGGCCATTTGCATTTTGAAGAGCGCCCACATCCTCTGCGGCACGTTGGCTACGGTTATGATGATGAAGATGACGGCGATGATTCAGTTAATGGTGAATGGTAAATGGTGAATGGTAAATGGCGAATGGTGAACCACGATGACAATGTCGCACCGCCGGAGGCGCTTCTCACGATTGCCATTTATCAACTTCGTTGGACGCCGCATAATTGCATCAAAGGACACTTGGGCACGTTGTAACATTCTACCGAGGAGTCCCCACTGGCAGGGGAGGGCGTCCTTGCAGGGATTCGGCCAAAAAGGACGCAGCTTTATGCAGATTTGTGCATACATTACGCATACGCAATGTGGCCGCGGAACCAAGAATTCCATTAGTTTTATTGCCAGAAACGACCAGTTGTTGTGCTCTTCTGCGTGCTTCTGCAACCCACATTTTGTACTTTGAACTTAATTTCACACACAAATAACTTGCAAATTGTAGCAACGTTGTAAAGTTCGGGGGAAATTTCGGTCGCATTTGCTGGCTGGCTATGTTTTCCTTTTTTTCGGGCCAAGTCAGCGAAGTTTCTCCCCTTGCACCACCCACTGAACCCACCGAACCCACTGAACCCACTGAATCCACCGAACCCACTCGCCCACTCAGTCGGATAGCTAGCTTCTGAGGCTATTGAACTTTAAATTGATTTTTGCGCTTGTTTGCTAGTTTTGCTCGTCTCCTTTCTTCGGGCGGGTGGCTCAAATTGCAACTAACCGGTGGGTGCAAGTGAGCTGGAAGTAGGAGTAGGGTCTGGTTTGGTTCTCGTTCTGGTTCTTCTTCCATTTCTGGTGGTGCTTGCAACTGCTGCCAGTGCTTCCATTTCTGCCTCTGGTGCTGCTTATCGTTGTTGCAATAAATCGAAATAAGTTCTGCTTGGAACAGGGTGAATGGCCTACTTTCTGTTCGACGGGCCAAATTAAACTGATTTATACATGTATTACTGAACGATAAGCAATCAAACTTAACTGTGTCACCTAAAATATTCGTGCAGAAATAACTTTTCTGTGCAATTGCACTCATAGATTCCCATGGTGCATCATTCAAATCAGTGCTTAAATATAATATTATACATATTATAGTATTATATACAAGCAATGCCAATGAAATATATTTCATATTTATCCATAAGATACGTGGTATTCAAAGAACATTTAAAAAACCAGAGGATTGGTATGAATTTTTTACCTCTTTGGCTCTGCTTGTGAGTAACTGCGACTAAAAACTACAGACATTCTATTCTGGAAATCACCACAAGCCACTCTATTTCCATCCCAGACGATAAGAGGATAAAAAGATCCACTTGCACAGCTTTCTGCGACTGCAAAACAACACATCAGAGGCGATATAATCACATGTCAACAATATCCACTCGGAATACGCGATGGAAATTGTGAAACTTCTTATGACGTTCGAGTGCATCTCTGTATGCAAATCACCACCACGCGAGGCAACTGTACCCAAAGTTTAGAAGCAGAGCAGCTTAGGAGGGAGGAGGTTTAGGAGAATCAACGCATGTTGACACTAAGACACCCGGCAACAGCAACAACAAGAGAAACAACAACGATGGCTAACAAGCCACAGGAACAACAACCCGTGGGGTGTCAAAAAATCAAAAGCATAAAAAGGATTTGGCTGTTGCCAAGCCAAGGAGCAGTGGCGATGGCGATGGCCATATACTCGCAGATGGGGGATGGATGGGTGTTTTTTGGCCAAAAGTGCCAACCGATGCTATTTTCGTCGCACGACAGACGTATACGTGGCGAATACGTAATGCAGGAGCAGTGAGCTCGTGGCGTGGAGTTCGTGGCGAAAAATAAGTCGCAGAAATTTGTAACAAAGTTCGCGTAGTGAGAAAACCTTTTGCTCCCACTCACACACACGCACACTCACACATATACTGTATACAGATGCACGAAGGATGTGGCGATGGCGATGAAAGAGAAAAAGAAGCAGAAGGAGAGCTGCAAACGCCTGTTGTCTCGTCAGTGCGGCGCCTAAAAGGCTGCCAACAATAATAACAAAACCCACGAAAAGAGACCAAGCTGCACACAGATGCACTCCGTGCTCGTGTCCATCCATACATCTGTGTGTGTATCTGTGTGTGCGAGTGTGTGTGTGCGGGCGTCAGTGTGCAGGAAGCGCCAGCCAAAGGAAGCAGCGCGCAACGATTTTGCAGCAATAAATTGATAGTTTTATGTGGCGCACATAAACAGGAGCAGGCGGCAAAGGACGGTGGGTTGCAGGTCCTGGGACGACATTAAAGTCGCGTCCTTACGCCCACACACAAAGGCAACGGGTTCATCTGCGGCCTGCTTCCGCCTTCTTCCGCCTTCTGCCGCCTTCTTCCGGCCGTATCCGCCCACTGCTCCTGCAAATTACGGCCGTAAATAGCAAAAGGCATTGCATAAAACAAAAGGCTGAGCAAATTTATAAATGACAACTACAAAATTGATGGGCATTTCCTTTTTGCGACAACCTCTCCATTGATTCTATGCCATCCCGAGATCCTGCCAATTTGTCGTCCTGCAAATTTCACTTTTTGGGCCCAGCTTAGGCACAGCAGCACAGCCGAGGCCTCTGACCCATTTCCCTTCCTGATTGTGTGTTGGTGGCAGTGTCCTTCATCAAAAATGAATTCACCGTTTGTCAAGTTTCAATACGAAAAACCGGACAGCAGCAGCAAATTGAGGTGTTCGCCGAATAAAATGAGAAGTCCTGTCATAATTTGTTTGCCTTTCTCCGCTTTGATTAAATTTGCTTCTCAAATGTATCTGCCGGGCGAAAATCTTCCGTTTCGCTGTCTATTATTTTAGGACTTCTGTTGCCGGGGATCGCCTTTCCTTTTTAGCTTTCTTGGCCGCTTTCTTGGGTATCAGCTCCCAGCATCTAGTGCTCCACTCGCCTCGCTTCAATTAATTTAGCATATCTTTTTTTTGTGTTTTTCAACCAGCACACCCACGTACGTGCATAGCACATACGTACAACAAATGGCCGCAGGTTAGCTTTCCTTCATTTTGTTTTCCTTTTTGCCGCTTTGTTTTGCTTTGTAGGGCGTAAAGAAAAAAGCAAACAGCCGCCAGGTGGCGCGTTGGTGGTGGTGGTGGCGCTATGTGTGGCCCCTCGAGGTACATTTTGTTTTCGGTTCACATCAATTGTAATTTAATAAGCCCGTTTCCACGTTCCACGCTCACTTTTCCCACATCCACATCCATTTCCACATCCATATCCTCATCCACATTCACCACCATTCACAGCGCGATGTGATGGGACTACGCTGCCGGCAAGCTAGTTGTCCGTTCCGCCTTCTGCATGTAGGCGAAAAGCATTTTCCCGTCACTTCATATTCATAGCTGATAAATCATACACCCGACTACCACAAAGGCACGCCCACTAGCAGCAGGCCCGGCTGACGGCTGACGACACGGGAAACCTTTTAGGACGCATTCGTCCCGAAAACGCTTCCCACTGAAGTGGTTTGCAATGCTCTCGTGGCAACATTGGATCCGATTCGTTGGTTTCGGATACGCCACCGCAGGCCCCAGTGTCGTGTATCAAAGGGGGAAGGCTGGGCATCTAATTATCAGGCACTTTCCGCTTTAATTTTAGTGATAAATTTTCAGGGACATGCCGCAACATTTCGCTCCTCATAACTAGTTGATGATGCATTGGAGGCCACATAAACACTTTGGCCGGGCAGTTACCAGAACTGCCCCTCGTTCCGAGTTTATACGCAAATGTTATGTCCTTCCCGCCCCACAGCCTTCTGCCTTGCTGTACTGCTCTACTGACGCAACATTTTGCATATTGTACCAGAACATTTAAAATTTCCCATAACTTATACTCACTCTTCTGCTGGCATTCACGGCCTCGGGCAGTTTTCTCGCAATTTCTCATAGTTTTATGGCCCGTTCATGCTGTAACTTTTTCTATTTCCCAGTCAAGTCAGCACTTTTGAGTTGCGATATGCGGTATATTTATATGTATTGTATGATGGCAACAGATTTAACACAAATTAGGTGTAATCATTGTGAGCTAATTGATGAAAATGGTTACACCCACAACATATTTCTGTTTATAATTGATATTATGTTATGTATTAATTAAAATTTAAAACGAAAAAAAGATCTAAGCAGTGGTAGTTAGTGATACTCGTGTTTTATTGTCTGGCTTTAATGCCATAAAACACATTGCAGATACTTGTTAACTATCCAAGTTCTGTCAGCAATGTTTTACGTTGGTATCCAACAGATAAACGCTATCAAAAATCACCCCATTCGCGCACACATATAGCAGAAATTAAAAAAGACAAACGACAAAGACAAAGCGGCCCAAAGGAACTTGTTATTCGAAAGCGAATCAAAACTTATAACTGGCAGATGGAATTAAGATTGGACTAATCTGCGTAGAAGCGTGCCAAATGCCCTTTCAACGGTTATGCCATTTAATTTTGGTTTATATATTTTAATTAACTCCCATCAGAAGCACACACATGCACACACACACACTTCGAATGAGGAGAGAGCGGGTGTGCAAGGGGGTCGAGGGTTAAAGGGCACGGCTGAGGCTCGTCTGCAGAAAACATAAGAAAAGAATAACAATGGCAAAGGCAGAAGCGAAGCAGAGGCAAATGGCCAAATATAGCAACAAATAAACGAAGCAACAAACCATCAACAGTTTAATATGCGACGTCTGTTCTCCGTGAAAAGGAAAAATGACAGAGAGAGCGGGAAAAGCGGCGGAAAAGTGAGCGGCAGGGGGGAGAGGGAGGAGAACGAGGAAAACTTCTGGGAATTGCTGCTTACACATTTGTAATCTTGTCTTGTCTTCGTTGGCTGTCTCTGTTGCCACTGTGTTGCCACTTTTTAGGGAGTGCCGGGAGGCGCATTTCTATTTTTAGCTCCTGTGCTCGAGCGTTGGTATTGGTGCGTATCTGTGTGCGCCCGTGGGTGTGAGCCATGCCTTTGTGTGTGTGTGTGTGTGTGTGCGTACACTCGTTACGTACGTCCTTTTCGGTGGTTTCTTCAGCTTACTTCCTTTCGCATTTCGTCAAGAGTAATAAAAACTCATATTTTTGTTGGCGCCTCTCGCTCTCTCTCTCTTTCTCTTTCTCACTCTCTCTCTCGCTCTCTCTCACTTTCTCCACAGTCTGCCTTTCCCGTTTTGGCCAAATTAAATGAATTTGTTAACGCGTGCTGGTTACTTTTTTATGCCGCCGTTGGCTTTTCCTTTCACGCATCAAATTGGCCTCGCGTCGTCGGAAAGCGATCGATTGGCCAGCCAACAAACTCACCGAACTCCCCTCGAAGGGCAATGCAAAAATCGAAAATGAGAAAAACTTCCTAATTGGCAATTAAAAAGTGTTAGAGCCAGATGCAGGACCAAGAAAAATGAAGGCCATTAAAAGTTTTGTAGCTCTCAAATGTGGCCGAAAGCAGACGCTCTCTCCGTTTTAGGTCTCGATTCATAAAGAGATTTTGGGATATTTTCCATAATTAGTGCAAAGTGCTTTTACACGGCATGATACATTTCAAATTAGTAACGAAGGCAACACAGAACACTTGTACATTCAGAAAAATCGGACAAAGTGCTTCTATTTCACAATGAAACAGCATTTAAGAACACTGCCTTCTAGAAATAAATACACCATCATTCTATAAGAAGTCTACTCTTTAGACAACGTAATACATATTTTTCATAAATTATTCTATTTAAAGGTTCCTTTTTTGAAATATATATACCATCATTTTATAAGGGGTCTACTCTTTAGACAAAGCAAAACATATTTTTCATAAATTATTCTATTTCAGGATTCCTTTTCTGAATGTGTACGAATTTATTTAGGGACTTCCAACAAGCGCAAACGTTCATCTTCTGTTTGGGCTTATAAATTAATGATGTGCGGGTAAGCTAAGTGTGCAGACCGAGTCGATTGTAAAGTGTAATTGTAATTATTTTAATTGCACCGTTAAAGGGCACATTTGCGTGTGTGTGTGAGTGTGGAAGGGGGGGCGGTGTACTTGTGTGTGTTTCGGTTGTGCAACAACAAAATAAACCGCATGGAGAAGTCCCATTGGCCACAGAAGTGTTAAGGCAAGAGCAAACAAAAGTGCGAATGGTTATTATTTGGGATTGACGTCAAAGGCCTAAAACGCCAATTACAAAGCGCACACACATAGATACAGTTGGCTACGTGCCTGGCCAACACATTGAAAGCGTAGAGCCGCGCACACACACAAACACATACTAACAAAACCACACACAATTGGCACACTACAATTTTAATACAGCATACTTTCGGAGGTCTCATGCTGCAGATGACAACAAAGGCAAGTGGGAGGGGTGGGCGGAAGGGTGTTTGGGGGCAGGACTCATCTGCCCCTCTCGTGCAGCGAGACTATCTCGCTCTCTTTGTCCTCCGCCCGGTGACTTTTACTGTCTGTTTTCGCCGTGACCTCGCCCACCTGACCCCTTGAGTCGCCTTTGGCACACTGGTCGCAGATCTTTTGAAACCGCACCGTAGTATCTGGGCAAGAACCCCTCCCTTCTACCCGCCCTCTCTCATCTGCGCTCGTTAACCGCATTGCTCTTATTCCTGTGTTGGTGTGTGTGTGTGTGAGTTTTCCTTTTTTTTTTGCGGCCGCAGCAACAAATTTTTATGTGTTTACGTTTTATTTTTGCTCTTTGTTTTGGCTCACGTAGCCGGGCGTGTGAGGGGATTCCCGGGCAAGGACGAGGCGCAAAGCTTGACCCCTGGACGCACCTTCAACCTGTCGCCCTCTCACTTCTCCTCTCTCTCTCTCTCTCTGTCCATTTCTGGCTTAAGCCTAAACCAACTGATGTTTTAGGTCAAAATAACTAGGGCCCTGGCGCTTGTGGCATTGTTGAATTTTATGGAAAATGATGGCTAAGTTCAAGATCCTGCTGCTGCTGCTGCTGCTGCTGCTCGAATCCCGTTGACTGGTAATTCGAACCGCAATAAAAGTGACTGCCCCCTTTTATGGGCTTAATTATGAGGCTTGGGCGTAATTGAAATGCGATCTGGCTGACACTTAACATGTGGGTGGGTAAATCAAATTGAATTTCAGCCACATCGCTCATCATCAATCTCTATAGACGGCTGTGTTGGCTGTGCTGGCTATTTATAGCCCTGTGCCAATCTGTGCATAAATTTTCGCCCGAACTAAAGCCACAAATGCCATTTTTATATGTGAATTTTGAATTTGCATTTAAATTGCATCGTCGGCGCTTGCATAAAACTCGAAGACGCTGCATAAAGAGGCGAAATTAACTTGCCTTTGTTGCAGGCAGCCGTTTATTTTAATTTCAACAATGACTAAACTTAGCCACACACTAACATCCACACACACACACTATCGCAGCAAAACAACGCACACATGCGCGTATTTATATTGTTTATAATTGGCGGTGTGTTAAAAATAAAACAAAGTCGCGTTATTTTTGTATGTGTCGACGTCGACCGACAAAAAAGAGCCAGCAAAAGGCAGCGATTTGTATGTAAATCGCTCTTAACCAGCGACAATGCCAGGCTTACAAAAAACATGCACTGCGCGAAATGCTGCAGGACTTGTGGGAAGTTCAACATGACTACCTGGGTCTTATAACTAAGGATATAATCGAAGGATAACTACGGCCTTTTCCGTAATTAAGCTTGCGGTTATAGGTTTTCGAAGGATTATATTGATTTCAGAACGGTTTAGTTTGTGGTTGCCATCGAACGGCAGTTTTCTCTAAGTGCAGGCACTCACACACCCACGCAATCGCCTGACTGCTGCCGGAATTCTCACATACATTAGGGCCTAAAAGGGGAAGGTAATCGCGTGCTCCGTGCAGATTAAAATGCGACAAAGCAACACGACAAAAAATATTTTAAATAAAAGCGCAGTCAGCGAGAGAAGGGCGCTGAAAATAAAAATAAAAAGAAAAGGTAAAAAAGGAGGCAAAAAAAGGAGGCAAAAGGAGGCAAAAGGCTCGGCGGCGCACACAGAAAAGTCGAAAAGCGTCAAACGCGCGGATTTGCATTATGCATACGCATACACTTCCAGCTAGCGAGTGAGAGAGAGAGGGACTATCGGGAGTGAAAGAGAGGGGCGCACACCAATTAAGTCACGGCAAAATGCGCGACGGAAATGTGGAAATGTGGAAAAAGAAAGAAAAGCTGGGGCCCATTTTTGGGCCATTTTTTGCTGTCTACAGCATGTGGCATTCACTTTAGCACGCGCATACAGTACGCGACGAAAATCTATGGCGAGCATGCATGTATTTACCAATCCGAGTTTGCAATTATTACAATACTTTAGGTATTAAAAGTTATTAGCCTTAACTGAAATTCAATACAAATTAAAATAAGAAGGATACACATCTTTACAGTGTCTCGTACTACAAGATAATACTTTCTTTTTGAGTTACCTGCCCCAAAAAGGAGTTTCACAAGATGAGCTACGCTCATTAAACGCACTGTGCAGCAACAAATTGTGTTGCGGTTGACATCCGCGAAGGCTTGAACCTCCGCTCCGCGACAATGAGAAGGATAAAAGGGCACCGCGCCCCCATTTGCGATCCCGTCATTTCCGCTTAGCTTGACGCCTTGAATAAATGGGTGAGCTTTGCTGGCATTTTCTTGTTTTTCTTTTCATTCATTTCGGCTTACTTTTTTCGGTGGTGGAAAGGTTTTTCAATTTTCTTCGGCTTTGCGGCACCTGTTGAGCGCTGGCTGCGGCTCAACCAATTAATATCTAATTAAACCGGAGGGCATCCCAGTCAGCGATTGGGGATTTCGGTCATGTGTTGGTACAACCAATTGGAGCCCCAAAGGGACATGTAATGAAATCAGCTTAAAGCTGCCAGAGGTAATTGCTACCGAACGGAGCAGGAGCAACTCGAGATAAGCTGGATGTGCGATAAAAGGACCACTACTCGAACTGAGCAGGTCAATGGAAGCTGCACTTGCTGAATCACTTATTGAGGTATTGATGGGCGGCAAGGATAACACGGAGACTCAATCGGATTGGAAAGGATAGACGATTGGTCGCTCTGCTTTCGCTGTCGTGGGAGTAGGGAACCATTTACTAATTGCTGGCCCTGCAGTCGACTGTGAAAACGAATTGGGCTCGGCCACTATGGCCCCAAACGTTGTATAACCCATAATTTCACACCAAGGCAATTGCTAATTGACAAGCGACTCGAATCGACTCGAAACGACTCGACTCGAAGCCACAAGGCGACCGCCACCAGCTTTTTTCATGCCCCAAGGCCGTCTGCCTATGACGTCAGACGCGTAATCCTCACAGGATTTCCAACGTTGCTGTTGCTGTTGGGTCTTGGGAAAACCACTGGCCGTCATGGAAATTAACCGAGGCAAGTAACAAGCAGCGGGAAAAGGAAAGTGACGCTTCGTAGTAGATTTTTCAGCAGCAGCAGCAGCAAATTAAATTCAGGACTTGTCGGGATCATGCAATTTCTGGGGCAGCGTCCTTGGCGCAAATCAAAGTAATTACAGGCGAGCGAGTCTGCCAAGTGCCCCGGCCACGCCCCCTTTTTCAGGGCGTTTCTGGGGGGCTCGGCCGCGCCGCATTTTATTTATAACTGTAATGGTTATAATTTCGGGCCTGCGGTTGCTTTAATGATGATTATCCTGCCCGCAACTTGGAACTTGGAACTAGGAACTTTGAGCAAGGAACATGGAGCTTTGCGGCATTTGCGTCAGTATATCGACTGTGGGCCAGGAGGCAGCCGCCTGAGCCCCTGCTGGGTTTCCAGCAGGTCCTTCAGGTCCTTCAGGTCAGCAATCAATGCCGCTCAATAATTTAAATTGCCCCCTCGACTCGCTGCCGTCTGAGGTTATTTATACAAAAATTCTAAATACATTTGGCGTTTATTTCCGTACGTTCAGTGTGTCCATCCCCACTGCCTTCCATCCCCATTGTTTCCGTGGCACTTTGGTCTAATTTCCCGGGGCAAGCATTATATACATACATACAGATGTACGTGTCGGACGCATTTGGTAAAACTACTTTTCGCAATTGTTTTCCTGGCATTGGTGGCCATAAAAATTTCATGTCGCTGCTGCTGCTCGCTCGTCGGTGTTTTCCGCCCGTATTCCGTTGCCAAAACTCATATGGCCAAAACAAGGAGCTCCTTGCAGGTGCTCCTAACTGGACATAAACATGTGCAAATCAACATAACTCCTGCCAGCCATCCGGCCCAATCCAACCGGATTGCGACCCGACGTCCCGAAGTTTCCCGGACTCCGCAGAACTCCAGCGATCTGCTGCTTTTTGGCTGGCAGCTGGTGATGTGTTTGTTTGTTTACTTTCAAGTTTTTGCCCTGGCAATTTTTCGCAAATTGCAAACTGGGACAGGCATCCCGAAGGGATTCGGATAGGGATAGGGATAGGGAAAGGATTAGGGATCCTGGCGGCCACATGGCTCGGACTTTCTGCGGTGCACTGACAACATGTTTTGAACATATCACTTTTCTATATGGAAAATTATTTATAACTTTTGACATTTTTAGTGCTGTGCTGCTGTGCATGGATTTTTCGGGCAAGTTCTGAAAGCGGGCCAACTGAAGGAGTCTGGTGCTAGTAGGGTACTTTCCACGAAAAGTTCAGCTCGAATTTCTCCCCACTCAGCTGACACGTTCCTCCACTTCACCCACATTATTAATAATATTACGAGAGTTCCAGGTAAGACGCCCGCTGCTGGGCACGTAGTCTGCTTAGCTCCTGACTTTTCATTAACACCAGGACATCCAAGATGGCCAACATGGCCAAGAAGGGCAGTATGGCCAGGAGGGAAAAGAGGGGAAAGAGGGGAGCGAGGATGGGAGGGTGAGTTAGAGCCGAGAAAAGTTTCATTAAAATTGCTGTAGCTGGTCGAAAAGTTGCACTGTAATTTTGCGCACATTTTTTATTTTCCCTCGGAAAGGGAAACTTCTGCGCAGCTTCGCCATGAGTGGCTAAAAATAGGCACTGAAATATATGAGAAAATGGCATAAAAGTCGGGGCGCAACAGCGGACGAAGGCCGCTTAAACTTTTAAGGCAAGTTTATGCCTTGTTCGGGCGCTATGACAATAAAACTTTTACTTTTGCATTCTTTTTCCATCTTCATCCAGCTCGCAACTTACCTGGCCGCTTAATGCTTTCATATATATTTACGATGGACCCCGGGTTTTTATTGTGAAATATGCCCTACTCGGCGCTTTCAGCAGCAGAAGTTTTGATTATGCTCGAATGCCCCGAAAAAAGCGGAATCCCCGGCTCTACTTAGTTACTTAATTTCCGCGCGACATCCCCCAGCATTCTGCCAAGTCTCAGCCTTGGAACAGGTCTACTCTACTACTCCACCATCAAGAAGGTAGAGACAAAAGGAACCGAGGGGATTACCCAGGCCAGAGCCAGGGAGCAGAGGGTCCTGGGGTTAAAGGTGCAGCCAAGACGTCGACTGTCAAATGACACAATGCCAGGGGAGTTCAGCCCCCGTTGACAGTTCCCAGACGGCAGCCACTTAAGTACCAAAGAGTGCGCACCTTTGGCAATATTAATAGCCGGCCCAGGGAATGGGCATGGCATTGCATGGCATTGCATATTGCACGGAACGGAGGGATGTGGCAAGTGCAGCAGACAAGTGCAGGCAGGCTTCCACCTTCAGAGAGGGTTGCCTAAACGACGAGGGGACGTCACGGCACCGAGATGAAGCTGAGCAGCTGAGCAGCAACCCCAAGAGCAGTCAGGGCTTTTCATTAGCCTGCCAGTTCCCTCTACCTCCAGGTCCACACTCACCATCCACCATCCACATCCAGCACCAGCATCCCCATCGCCATCGCCGGCAGCCTCCTCCATTTAATTTCCTGGCCAAACTCAATTTGAACTCTGACCTTAGCTGGATTTAGACTGCCGCACGCCGCCGCCTGCCTTGGCATATTTTAGAAAACTGTCAGGCGTAGCAAATGGGTAAACAAGATGCTAACCGGCTGATATAGGGCAAGCCCAGGCAGCCAGTGACAGGCAGGGAACAGTGACTGGAACCGGTGACTGGAAGCAGTGACTTGAAATAGACAATTGCAAACAGGGAAACCGAGCGATGAGAGCACTTCGAATTGTACCAGGCTAGTCTGAGAAAACACTCGAACGAGTACAAAGCAATGTTATTGGGATGACAAAGGAGAGTAGTTCACTTGGTAACCGAATTGTGGTTGAGTGCTCCAAAGCCACAAGGATTCCTGGAGCAAAGGTCAGCGAGCAGTTTCAAGTGGCATGTGTAACTCATGTTTATGTTGCACAAAGCAGCTAAGCAATTCCAAATTGAAAGCAAAGTCAAACGAAAAGGAGCAAGTACACGAATTAGCTTGCCAATCTGTTAACTTCTTTCAGTGACTTGCCAAACATATTACCAACTTGAATGAATGAATTCCATAATAATGTAATATTCAAAGTGTGATACTATTAAAACAAATAGAGCATTTAGAATATCGATGTCTGTATTTTGCTGCATCTCTTTTCAAATAAGAGTGAAACAAGATAACTTAATTAAGGTCGATGAAGTAATCAGTTTTATAGAAATAAATAAAATTCATATACTGCTTGTTATTCAATTGGGCTTGTGAGCTTTATAACTCAATATATTTTTAGTAAGCCGATTATTTGACATTCCACATCGATTTTTAACACATCAGTAGCTTCAGTAGCAAGCGCCTAACTGAAGAGGATTTTGGTAAACCGATTACTTCAAATGCCACTGCTGGTGTCGCACTTTGGAAATCACGGTCCGGTGAATGGTGAGCCAGTGCTGGTGGGATTCAAATGTCCCACGCCTGCTTGTATCCTTAACAGGGACAAGCCTCCCCGCCCCCTTAACACCATCTGACCTCTCCACCTCCGTGTCCACCTCCCTCCCACTCCTCCATGAAGCAGTGTCCATTCATGGACATCGCTTTGCATTGCTTTCCATTCCAATCCGGCTGGCTTTTGTTGGGCTGGCAGCTCTCGCATTGTGGCCACTGTCACAGCCAGGCCAAGTCCCATTCATGGGGCCAGAGCCATAGTCACAGCCACATCCACAGCCAGAGCCAGCAGTCCAGCTGAAATCCTGGCCCACATCCACATCCACACCCACTGGCACTGGGTGCCGCCGCCACCCAAAACCCATTCACATTGTCATTCTGCCGTGTTTGTTTATGGCTTACGCAGTGGCTCAAGTGTTTGGGTCTTGTGTTTGCGTTTTGTTTAGTTTTTGATTGGAAAACAATGCCAGCGCCTGAATGAGTGGGTGTCCGTCCGGATGGGGGACTTTCCAGAAGGCAGGACGTTTCGGACGGCTCTTCAGATGCCTAAACTCGATTTGGAATCGTTATCGAATCGGCCACGTCACTGGCGGGCCCAGAATAAATGATTTGGCCTAGTGTAATGCCAGTTCAATTATATAATTCGGATTCGCCCAGCATTACGGGGAAATTGCGTACTCGCACTTTTATTGACCTCATTGAGCCGCAACTTTTGAAGAAAAACATGTGCTCATTACCTTTGGTCAAGGCAGTACTACTGTTTACTTTCTGCAAAAGGTCACATACCTAAAGGCACTGACATTTTCCCCACAAAGACAAGTTATTTTCCAGCCAAATAGCTCACAGTTTAGGGAGATGAAGTTAAAAGTGCAAGAGATAACAAGGCATTTTGAGATTTATTCCCGCCGTCTCCACTTCTTCGCTGCCACAAGGATAATGAATCTGAACGCTGCAGCGATACAAATGCCCCCCCAATAAGGACACTGTTGCTGGTCGCGCTATCGAGGAATACATATACATTATAGAGGTATGAGTACAAACCAAAGCCGGAGTATTTATTTAGCCATGAACGAAGGATTTCGATGTGGGGTTCCCTCCGGCGAACATGAAGCCTTCCGAGCGATTTCTTCTGCTGGTCTTTTGTCAACTCACCTGCTTAATGGGAAGCGACAAGGACCGAGGACGGACGATAAATTAAACATGAGGTATCTACTGGCGTATTATTCTTAGGCTGCCTCGAAATAAATTCAATTTGACATGGTGTGCATCCATTAGCAAAGTTCGTGGCTATATTTGCTATCTCCTCCGTACCCGACCAGTGTGCGTACACGACCCGAATTGACAGCCCGAGGTCATTTGGTGGAGTCACCTACTGGCATATTAATGCAGAAACTTCCATGCTGCTAAGATTGCGAATTGCGAATTGCGAGTGCCGAATGGCGAAAATTGAGATTGAGATTCGGATGGGGATGGGTATGGAGATGGGGAGGAGATATGTGCCGGTACTGGCTGCTGGCTGGGCCTTTTGGCCTTTTCTCCGCATATAAATCTTATTTAATTGCAAGCCAGCTGTCAATTTCCACCAAAGCCCTCCGCTGGCGTGGGAAATCAGCCGGTGACATAGAATGACATTTATTTGCCAGACGTTCCTCGCACCGCAGACATGGTGGTTGTGCTCTGGTTTAAGCTTTCAGCTGGATTTGCTCGAGCTTAAGGATACCGCCAGCTCGGCTGGCCTCGTCAGTGATTCGCTGACCATGGAATGATCCTTGCAGCATTTATTTGTCCACTGCCAGTGGGCAATTTAATTTCAACGCTTGCTTCTCCTTAGACTTCAAATAGTCCTTCTCTTTCTCCCCATCTTCATCTGCTTTTCCCCTCCAACTTTCCGGTTTTTCCTTTGCCCAGGCTTTTTATGCAGGGCGACAGGTGTGGCCCTAAGTTTTCCCTAGGTCGGCGGCGGGCAACAAGTGTCGATCTGGCATTTCCCAGCTCCCAATTTTCACGTTTTCCCGAAACTGTTTGCTTTGCTTGCTGCCACCTGGCTTTCGCATACGCAGAGAAAAAACTCTTAAGTTAAATATTTAAAAATGCAGAGGCAAAAAGCGAGAGTTCCTTCAAACTTTTTGTGAAGGCATTTGACTTTGTTGAAAACTACAGGGAATAGCTCTTCTCACACCTTTAGGCTTTGTATTTTCTTGCAGTGCACTGGGAACAGAGAGTAATTTACCAGCACACACAGCACCACGAGACAATGATTGATTGAAAAGTGTCTGCAGTTTGTGGGCGCGTGGGCGAAATGTGTGGCGGCGCAGAAATAATAATAATAATTCCTCCCCCTTTCCCACTCGGCCAAATTGCTGTGCGAATTAAAATAAACAAAGCCCCGCATAAATATTGCATAATTTGAGACCCGGCCCCAAAAGCATACCCATCTCATTCATTGTTGCACGACGATGACGATGATTATGCGTAAATTGGGGAGCGGCTAGATCGATGGGCTGGCAAAAGGTCAGCAGAAGGCAGCGTTGCGGGAAGAAAGACCAGAGCCACCAGCTTTCTGCGCTCTTTTTCTGCCTTGGAGACGGCACATCCCGGTCCACCCCGGCACATCCTGGCTCATCCTGGCCCATCCTGGAACCCTTCCGCCACATTGCTTTCTAGAGCGGCCAGGGTGCTGCTAAATTATGCATGCAGCTGTGTGAGTGCCAGCCTCATTATGCACGGCTGCTGCGAGTTGCCGGCCCGGAAGCCTTTAAGTAGGCAGCTCCCTCCCCCATCTAACCCCAATCCCCCAATCGCCCTGCCCAGCCAGACCCGACCCGACCTGGCCTGGGCTGGCCAAGAGCTCTCCGCTTTCTTTGCCACGTTCCCAGGGCTTTTCCGCACAAGTTTTCTTGTTTCGCTGCTTCGCTGCTTCTCTTCTGAATTTCAGTTTTTAGTTTGCCATGCATGCGACATGCTGAAGTGATGCAGCCAGCACCTTAAAGTAGGTCCTGCTGATGCTGTCGGCTTAAATAAGCCATAATTTGCATTAGCATGACTATGCACTTGCTGCATGCTACAGTGTACAGTGCCTGCCATAAGTCTATAAGAGTCTACGAGTATGCACATGTACTACGCACACAGGGGCACACTCTTGAATGGCCTGCTCCAGTTTTCAGTTTTCACTGGCTGATTTCTATTGCGTTTGATTTCCATGACCTGTGACGCACATGGCGCAGACACTATCCCCGCTCCTCCGCTGCTCCTCCGATTGGGGCGAAGTACCCATCCAAAACCGGCGGCATATGTCATTCGGGATTGTGTGTGCGCTATTGAGACCTCGGCTCGGCTGCCAGCTAAATTTTTATACTCGCAATTGTTCTTGGATCCTTTTTGGGTTCGCCACCCAATCGACCATTTCCATTTGACATTTTCAAGGACACGGACGAATGCGTATCTGCGTAGTCAAGTGTCCTAGGACGTCAATCAACTCTTTTTCGAATCCAGTTCACTGGGTTGGGCGAAGTCTTGGGATGTGACAATCATCTCCGAAAATCGCACTGTTTGTATGAGTCTCTCAACTAACTTGGCTTAATTAAATGGAAATGTACGCTTAGAAAGTTCAATGCATGTTTATTTTAAGCTTGTTGATAGTTCAACGCCTACATGAAAGACTATTTTGGTAATTGAATTGGTGTCCACCAATTTTTTAAGCCCATAAAAAGTTCATTTATTTATCTCGTCGCCAACATGCGTCATTTGCCATTGGCGACGTGACGATGAACCAATTAAAATACACAGGTTTCCAGTACCAATTAAGCCCATCAGATCCATGTACAAATAAATAGTGTATAATTAAATAGCAATTTGCGTGGCTGGACCTACATGAGTACACCTTATTTCAATGTTTGACACAAAATTGCATTTATAATTGCTGTCAGCAGGTGATATTTCGTATTTTAAAGTGTTATCCATTCGGAACATTATCAATAGATGCGCTACATGCTGCATTATATTCTATGCTTCTAAATGGAGGACAATAATCCCTCTAAGGCTGGTCTGTAAATATACCATTACTTAAATGGAAATTAGCACAAAAACTGCACCCAGGCATCTTCTAAATATACGTAGCTAAGAATCCCTCTAAGTATAGCCAATAAATAACGCATTATTCATAAGCAAAGCAGCCCAATTACGAGAAGCTGCTAACACTTGGTTAATTTTCCGCTCACTTGGAGCTAAAACAATGCCAAAGGACTCGGTGATGGGGATTTCAGAAATTGGCTTCGTCCTGTTCGCTCTCCCGCTCGCACTCGCTCTCCGTCTCTGTCTCACTCTTCTAGTGGCTGTGTGAGCACATATTCCGCAATTCATTCATAAATTCCGCGTCAGCTCACAACTCATTAAGCACGCCGAGGATACAACAAGGATACCTACTAGGCCACTACTACCCGCACTTACTTGCCAGCCGCCTCCTGATTGCATTGCATCATCTTTTGTGGCTAAGGACTCGTTCCGGCTCCCTCCCTCCCTCGCTCCCCTCCTCTCCCGCCCCTCTGGGTAAATATATCATAAGCAAAAAGTCCTTGACGCTTCATTGACTAAAAAATTCTAGCACAAACACACACACAAACACACGCGCACACACACGAGCACAAGCACTCACACACTCACCCGATTACTCAGCCACATTTATTTGCCGAAGAGTTTTACTGGGTTTTCTGTTTTTCTTTCCGCTCTTCATTACGGATGACTAAGAGCTGACTGGCCAAATAGGATATACTATGTAGCACGGCTGTGTGTGCGGTCTCCAGTGTCTTATTATAGATTTTGGCCAAAAATCTCCGCCTTGGTGTGGTTCATTATAGCCCCATAGCTGATATTTATGCAGTGCTCGCAGCTATTTGCTTGGCCATGTTTATTCAGCAGCATGCCACAATCCTTTAGCCACTTTGGCCAGATTCATACACTGCTCTCGCCATCGCATTGCATCGCATCGAAATAGAAAATATAGAAATAGTATATGTATGTTCGCCATGGTGTGTGGGCATAAGTGTGTCAGTCTCTTGGATCCCAGACAACCGTCCCATTCTGTGACGTAAGGAGAAAGCAAAACTTTGGCCAGCTTTTGGGCTGCTGTCGTCAAACTGGCTGAATGAGCCACCATCACGCACACTCTCACCCAGACAATTGGCCCGCTCAATGGCCGCGTGGTGGCCCCCCCTTTCAACACCCCGCCCCACCGCATCCCCTCGGCCCGCGCTTACGCTAATGTAAATATTTTCCCACCCCACCCAACACCTCCGCCCGCCTCCCTGTTGTCCTGTGCCACCATTGTATATGCAGCAGCCCCACAAGAGGAGGTTCTGCGTGGCCTAAGCTCCCCGTCTGCAAGCTGTAAAATCACCTCTCTCCACCCTCCATCCCTCCCTCCCTCACCTACTGGCCAAATGACAAACCGTCGGACTGACTGAATGGCTGAATGACTGAGTGAGTGAGTGAGTGAGTGACTGGATGCTGGTGATGATGTCACTGTTTATTGATTCATCCGCTGGCCGACAGCCACGATGTCCACTTTCAGCACGTTTCTGTTTATTTTTGGCCAGTGCATTAAGTCAAAAGGCTAATTTGCCGCGCCGAAACAGAGTCCACCTCATTAACAAATTCAGTGTGTGGGCGTGACCGGGGCGTTATTGCTTCCAGTTCATTTGGCCAGTCCCGCTCTGGCCGGGACCATCCTGTCCAGCAGTGCAAATGGGGGTCGTCCTCCTAATTAGCCATGGGCTTTGGGCTATGGGCCATGGGCCATCGGCCAGGTTGTAGACTTGAGACTCGATGCAGGAACGTTTAATTAGGGGAGTGGGGGATGTGGCAGCGTGAATATTTTGGGCGCCGCACGAAAATGTCAAAAGTGTGCCATGCCATTGGCATTGTAAAATGTTGGAAGAAAATCTCTATAGGTCAAAGGGCATGCTGCGTACGCAACCAGTGTATCCCCAAAATAAATGCCAAAAATCCATTAGAACTTTGAGGCAAAAAGTCAATAGTTGTATTAATATTCCATACAAATAATAAAGTATGAACTAAACGGAAAATAGATCTTATTGCATTCTAATCTATATTTTAAATATTGAATAAATGAGTTTCCTATAGTATATCTTAAGATATTAAGCTTACGTTTTCCACAAAAGTCAGGTTTGTAAGCATAAAGCAATTTTCAAGAAAATTTACCACCAATTCAATAAATCAATCAAATTCGGCAAATTTCCAATCCAAAGGCTAAAGCGGGGTTAAGGATCTCCGAGGCAACCAATCTGTCTGCCAGAACCAGTAACCCACTGGTATCCCAATTTGTCTGATCTGTCGCCGCTGCTCGAGTGTCCTGGAAATCGGTCATTTGCATATCTATGCCCGATTACGGAGGCATCCAGCCGCCGATGTGGAAGGAGGTGGAACCTACAAGTTGTGGCAGACAACCTGTCGCTGTGGTAAAATTTTCCATCCGCTCGACTGCAGCCGCCACACGAACATGACGCGGAAAATGGGCGAGGAAAAGGAAAAGGAGGGCGGCCACTGACAAACAGACAGACAGACACACAGACGGAAAGTCGGAAAGACTGACAGAGGAATGGAGTGATAGACGCATCTCCAATATCCATTTCCAACTAATTTGCGTAATATTTGACAGGAGCGAGGGACTGCAAGGATACGTCGATGGATGAGGAAGGTCCGCCGTCCGCCGTCCGCACAAATCGATGATCTTTTTGCCGCCAAGTGGCCACTTGAGGACCGAGCGGTCCTCAAATTACAAATTAAATCAACCGCCGGAGTATGAAAATGTTGGTTTGAGCGGGCGAAGGAAAAGCAAAGGCGTGCGCACACACACTATCGCACTCGGATTCTCACGCACACACACACCCACAGGAGCAGGCAGGATGTGGGCGTGGGAGCGAGGACTTGTCAAACGGAGGCGTCCTGTCCAGTCGCCTCGGACCCCCGGGGTGTTGTTACTAAATTAGTTGGAAACCGGACCAGCAGGATCGTAAATTGTGAACGCGTTTTAATGATGTCAAGTTGTAAACGCAGCCGCAGGTTTCCCGGGAAAATGCTAGTGACGGGGTTTTTCATGTTTTATCCGGCAACGTTTTCTTTTTGCTCGGCACAGAAGCAAACTCTTTTGGCCGACAGGGACTGGCAACTGAAGTGGGACTTGATGGCATACTCAGATGGCATGTAGGATAGGTTTTTAGAATATTTCACTAAAAGATGTACGCAAATAAAAGTTTCAGGTATGTTTCATAAACTGTAAATACAGTGGAATAAACTGCGAAAGAACCTATTAGTATAATAAGTATATGTTTGTATATTCTTTTGAACGGGTTTAAAGTTTTGGGTTTTCTCATGTGGGCGATTGAAGTGCAAGGATCCTTAGCTGCCATTCAGGGCTATTAGAAACACATGTGTGCGGCTCTCACGGCGTTCTCTCCTATCCGTATAATCGTTTTCCAGTGTAAACACTTAGGGGGACGATTGTAATTTCCCGACTACCAACTACCATCTACTGACTACCAGCGAAGGTGTGAAGTTTGGAGCGTTGACGTTTTCACAGCAGACACTTGATGACGTTATGCGGAAATAAACAAAGACACATACGCACCCAGAAATGTGGGAAAAGCGAGCTGCTGGCAAGGAAAAATTGGAAATGGGAAATGCGAAAGTGCTGGAGGGAGGCGGAAAGCAGCGAGGGCCATAACAATGAGGGAAATTGTGCAAACATGCGCATAAAATGAAAACTCATTGATTGTCTTCGCATATTGGATTTTCGCTACATCTCTCAATCTGCGAAAAACCTTGCCAAATCAATTGTTCACAGATGGGAAATTCCACAGAGAAAACGGAGAAGGCCGCGCAGCTTCAGCCAGTAAACTAATCCAATTTAATTTAATTGGCCATTCTGTTTCCACGAAATGTTTCCACTTTCGCTTTACTTAGAGTTAAGACCGCTGCGTATAAAAAAGTAAAATAAAGTACAGGTAATCGTAGAACAAAAAAACTATTACAATCCAATTCAAGTATTACATCAAAGAAAAAAACGAGTAACGGGTAGAAAAACACAAACTCAACTTAATTAACAGTTTGCAAGTGCAATAATTGATACGATAGCCATATTTCACATCAATCAATTAGTTTCCATTTTGGCTTAATTATAAATGCTTTGTAGGTACGAGACTTTCTTGTTGCGGCAAATTGGCCAGAATTCCAAATGGCGGGAAGAGTAATTTGAATTTTGGATTATTTTAAGAACCGCATGGAAAATTCAAACTGGCCGAGAAGTGGCCATCAAGCGCCAGCTTTTGTTGGTAGACCAGCAATGAAATCGCATTTAGCTCACGGCCATAGCAATGTCGCCATTAAACTTGAAAGTGTTAATTAAAAATTAAAATTGATTGTCCGCCGGGACGAGAACAAGGCAGACAACGGCAGACATCTTCCGCCGAGTCCTGATTCTGGTCCAACTTTCTCTAAGCACATTTCGTATTCATGGCGACCATCAAAACTTGTTGTAAAGTAATTTAGCCAGCCAAGTGATTAACAACGGCCCAAATGGATGAAAGCCAAGGACGAACTTCCTCGCAGTCGCACTCCTTCCGAAGTCCTGCGACTAATTTGCTAAATGCAATGGCCAAAAATAACGGACTGCAAAGTTGGCCAAACTACCGAAAATAGCTGCAGAAACTTTTGCGCTTCGGCCATTGTTGACAAATGATTTAGTGACAATGTATTAAACGCCGGCTGATTGATGATTGATCACCCAGGTCGCCCATCAGCCGGCTAAAAGGATTAAATTGCCGAACTTCCGAACTGCCGAACTGCAGCACCTTGGATCATGAAATATGCACGAGTTCGCCAGGAATAACAAGAGCCGCCATAATGAAACGGGTCTATACACCCGCACACAAAGTTCTACGCATTAATAACTGGCGCAAAAGAAATGGTGACGGAAATAGAGCGATTATGGCATGTCCTTCGGGACCTGCCCTACTTGCTCCGGCCCTTTGAACCCAAAAAGGAAAGCACTCACACTCGCAATTGATATGTATATGTATTTGTGTGTGTGAGAGTGTGTGTAGTGTGTACTAGGGGGTCAAGAGCGCGTTTCACTCGACTCAATTCGGCACGAAACGCAGCGATATTGGAAAGATATTGACCGTCTATTGTGGGTAAATGTTGTCTTTCGGGGCATGTAACACGCATTTGTAAATTAACCATGCCGCAGTAATTACAATACACTGCAGCTTAATAGAGAGCATTGCGAAGTGTTCGACTTGATTTAATAGCCAGCCATATTGGGTATGAAATCAAAATATCACGTACTACATGTAGGTAGAACTATAAAGCTGTACTCCTGATTTGAAGACTTTAAGAACTTGTCTGCTTATGTTACAACTATTTCGTGAAACTATTTCAGAAAGTAGAAAGTTCACTCTAATTTCGATTTGTTAAAGGTTTGTTCCAATGTTAAAGGTGGACACTTGATTGGATCAAGTTAATGCCAGACAGTCGGCTAAAGGTCACAGTGGAAGTAGGGTAGGTTACGCCAACTCCCCAATAGTTCACCATGGAATCCCCAACTTAAACCGCCATATAATGGGAATTTGTATGTAGTTGTATCTGGAACTCACCGATTTGTGGCACATCGTACTGCCGTTGCCCGCGGGCGGTGCGCAGCATCAGCTGGCTGGCTATGCTGTGGGAGATCGGTGGCTGCGCGGAGTAGCCGCCTCCTGGCGATCCCATGGATCCGGATCCGGATCGCTTGTTGCTGGGATCCTTCTTGTCCTGCTGCGACTGTTGCTCCACCTGCTGCTGCTTAGATAGTCCATCGCCGGCTGTTTGTTTGCCGGAGGAAGAAGTGGAGGAGGAGGCGGCAGAGGATGCACTGCCCCCTAGCTCGCTATGTGGCTTCTCGTTATCCTTGGAGCCGGAGCGACTGGATGGCTTCAGGTGCTTGCTGGCCGTGGCCTCCGAGTTGGCGGACAGTGAAAGTTTGCCACTTCGCTGCGGCTTGAAGTGCTGGGCGAAGATCTGGCGCTGCAGCTGCTTTTCCGCCTCGGAATTATGGGCCGTTCCCTGGCCATTTCGTTTCCTGGCCCACTTTTGCTGCACCCGTATGTTGTAGTTGCCCGGGTTGTGGGTTTTGCCGGAGTGCATCGTCTTGAAGGGGGCGTCTCGCTGCTCCTGTTCCTGCTCGAAGAGCTGCTGCAGGGAGTCCGGTGCAGCCAGTTCCAGTTGCTCCAGCGTGCGGTAGGGATTCTCCGGGAGTGGTTCGTCCTCCAGGCCGTGATACTGATAGGCGTCCAGTTCCCGCAGCAACTCATCCTCGCCCAAGTGGGGCTCCTGCGGTTCCGGCTCCAGTTCCGAGAAGTCATCGAAGTCGCCGAACGAGTGCAGTGGTTCGTAGAGAGCCTCCGCCTGCTCCTCCCTCTCCGCTGGCTGCACCACCCTGCCGTAGTATTTTACGGGTCTGTTCTCCAGCTCCCTCAGCTGCTCGTAATCCTGTTCCAGGGTAACCGGTGTCGGCGGCTGCTTCTGGACATTGCCGAAGATGTAGCCCCGTGCCGCCTGCTGCAGCAGCGCCGGGTAGTCGCCCACGTCCAGCTCCTCGCTGGGCTGCATCTGTATCCGGCCGGCGATGAAGGGATGGCCGCGATGATTGCTGCCCGCCGGCGGCTGTTCCGCCGTCTGCTTGGCGCGGGCGAGGAGCATAAGTCGCTCCCGCTCCAGCTGGGCCATGTCCGCTATCTCCTTGTTCAGCCGCACGGTGGTGGCATCGAAGGCGGCCGCTGCGGCGGACCGGTGGCCATGCGGCGAGGATCCACCGCCCGGCGGAGATCCTCCGGGATGCTGCTGGTGCTGCTGCTGCTGCGAGGGTGCGGTCTGCCAGGCGGCGGCGGCTCCCGTCGAGGGTCCCACGGGATGACTGGGCACCTGCACCACCTTGGCTTCGCCCAGCGACTTCTCACCGTTGCCGTTGCCGTTCCCGTTGCCATTTCCGTTTCCGCTCAGGTGGAGGGCGTAGAGGCCGCCCTGGATGAGCAGGACGCAGAAGAGCGTCTGGGCCAGCGAGCAGAACATTTTCCGTTTGTTGGTCTGGCGCAGCTTCTCGATTAGACGGCTTATCTTGGCGGTTTCGGATTGGGTTTACCAGGGGAAATACAGATAGCTTGTTAGTCCGGGGGGTGGTGTTTGGTGTTCGGTGTTTGGTGTTTGGTGTTGGGGGGGTGGGAGTTATAGAGACAGGTGGCAGGTGGTTTTCGGGGGCTGGTGGCGGTGAGCGGTGAGTGGTGAGTGGTGGTGAGGGAAAGTCCCGATATCAATGTTTCTCTCTGGGCTTTCGATGCTTTGCACACACGGCTTTTGTGGGTCTTCAGGCCCCACACCGCTGACCAACACTGTGCCGGCCTATGCCTGGCATTGCACTACACTGGCCTGCACCGAAGTTTTTCGAAGTTTTCAAACTTTTCGAAGTTTTCCGAATTTTGTGTTTTTCTTTCTTTTTTCAAACTTTTTGGCTCTTGCTTTTTGTGAATGCCTTGCAACGACCGTTTGTGGTGTCGTTAATTTTCAGTATTAACTTTCTATTTTTTCGGGCACTTAACTTGGCGTTTTCTCACTGGCCAGTCACTCGATTTCGATTTAGACCTTAGGCTTATTAGTTAGTTTTTTCGCGGCACTTTGGTTTCTTGGGTATATAATTTTCTCGTGTTGTTATTCAGCTTTCTTTGTGGTGTGAAAACTTTCCCTTGTTCTGGGTGATGGATGTTTAGTGGACTAGCTTTGCTTCTAGTGTGTGTTTTTTTGTTGTATATATATTTTTTTTGTTATATTCTTTTTTATCGCCTGGCTTCAAGAGTGTTCCGCACGTTTGAACCGACGAGCAAGGACTCGTCGTGTCGTCTCAGCAGGATTTGCCTGTTTGTCTGCCTTTTGCTTGGCCGCCTGACGCGTGTCCCTCTGCCTCTGCCTCGGTCGGCGTCGCAGTCGCTGCCGCTGGCCGCGTCGACGTCGCTGCCTCTCCTCAAGGCGTTTCGGATTTCCACTTTATGTGGCAGTCGTTGTCGTAGTCGCACTCGTACACCCACTCCCTGCGCGCCCCGCCTCGAATTTCACTCCTCGGACGAACCGCTGGCTGCTGGGCTCGCTTCTCTCCGCTCTCTCTTGCTCCTTTCTCCTTGCTCCTTTCTCCTTGCTCTTTCTCCGTGCTCCTAGCTCCGTGCTCCTGGCTCCTGGCTCCCTGCTCCTGCTCCGGCTGCTACTGCTACTGCTGCTTCTGGGCTTCCTCAGCTCCAGCTTGTGTGCTCTCGGCCAGCGGGAAAAACTCGAGCTCGAAACGACTGTTCGCTCTATACTGAGCGCTGTGGCCGCTCAACCACTTGTTTTCAACCAGCCTCATGTGTAGAGTTTTTCCCGAAGTCCAACGGGATGAGAAAGTGAGAGAGAGTGCCTGCTACTGCGCACTGTGCACCGTTACCGGCATCACCGACTCCCTGTTTTCCATTTCCCAGATGCCATATGATTTGCGGTCGCCAGTTTGCGTGGGCTGTCCAACATCCGCATCGGAATCCTTCGCTCTGGCGGGGCATTTCCCCAGTTCGACTCGAATTTGGGTAATCCCATTTAGCTGTCATCAGCTGTGGCTGCCCTAATCCCAAGTACACCCCAGGATTCAATCACTGAATGCACTTCTCACTGGGCTTACCCGGAATCGTTGTGTTTTTTCTTGTCGGAAAAATCAATCGTGGGAAAATTAAGTGACACCAACTATCTGGTTTCTCCCGAGATAAGGATTGTGGTTCATTAAAGGAAGGCTAATGGGAATTTCACTGAAATCACTTGGGTAAAGGCTGTCGAGCTATAATATGTATGTACTATAATTTAAATAATTTCAATGGCTTAAATTGCTACATTATAACCCTTTTAGCAACCATGTTTTAAAGAAATCATTATTTTTTCCTTATTTTTTTAAAGTTTTTCATGTTTGTTTAAATGCTTTAAATTATTATAAAATATCTCCCTAATTATTGAAAAAGTTAATACTGCAAAAATAAACTGAATTTGATAACAATATGTATATTTTTACTATATTTATAGTAAATTTAGATCATACTAGCCAGATACTCAAACTTTCCTTCGTGTTCTCAAATTCAGTGCCATAACTTGGGATAATTTTTTAATTTCCCGTGATATTTTCAAGCCCCTTTCTTATAGCAAGCGCTGATCGACTTCCCAGCGAACCAACGGTACATTTCCCCTACATTTCGAAATTCGAACATCGAAAGACGTTGTCAACCACACTGACGACACACACACACACAAAGCCAAAGTACAACTCTCGCAGCAGCACCGCGAATATATTGTGAATAAAAATGAGCACATAGATTGCAAGTCATTAAGGCTGCCGAACCGAAGCCGAATCGGGAAAAGGGAGGACGCGGAGCCGAAGGAGCCTTCGATTCGGGTGAAAGCCAACATGAATGAAGGAGAATGTCCTGTGGAAGAGGCGTCATCGTTGCTTGCAGCCCGCTTTTCGCTTTTCGTTTTTCGACTTTTGCCATTGTTTTTGCTGTTGCACACGACAAACAGCTGAAGGCAGGGCGGAGAGCTGGTGGCGGGGGGCGTGGCTGGGCGGACCGAGGACGAAGACGAGTCCTTTTGTCGTCACAATGTCTGTGGCTTTTACGTTTTACGAGCGAGCTATAATATATTCGCCGTGCCAACGTAATGATTTCCGAGCCGAGGTGAAGTTGAATCGAGAGCTCAAGCCACGTGAATGGACTTGGCCCACAGTGTGGAGAGTTTTGAATGGGCGAAAAGGTGAATAGGCAGCTTCTATACTCGAAAAAGTTTCGCACTCGAACGTAAAGAGAAGGTGAGAATGCAGTCATTCATAGCGAAAATTAATCAATCAAGTCCGAAAACTGTCAACTTTAAACATTATTAATAAATAGTTACATTTTACGTACACTAATAAACTCGTAAACTTAGTATTTCATCATTATATAATATATAATATATATATATAAGTATTTCATCATAATTAAGTCACCATTAAGTCCCGGTTTTAAGATGTAATATAACTAAATTCGAAATTATTTGATCTCAAGCCGAGTCTCATCGGAGGCAAGTCTCCGTGCGAAAAGCCGGCTTGGGCTCTCAATTTGTTGCACGGCCCGAAAGTCTCCGGCTCGTTTGGAAAACTCTACAGGCGACGGCAAACAGCTGAGCCTGGCCAGGACCTTTCCCCTCCCCCCACGCCCGGCCCGCAACACGGTCCTACCACAAGCCAAATGCACTTGCTGGCACCACAGGCCAGCGGTGGGTTCGAAGGATTCGTGGGGGGACAACAACAGATGATTCTGCCGCCGGAGTGCGCAGGCGCAAACTCAAGAGGCGACGACTACGTCAACAACAAAAATCGAAGCGGCGGATTTTCATTCAGGAGATAGCCCCCTCCACCCACGAAAGTTGGGGAAACAAGAGCGCGAGCCCTCGAGCAGCGATATGGAAACGGTGGCATGGGTCTGGCATGGGTATGGTAAGGGGCTTGGGAGTGGGGAAATTTCGAGGAGCTGGGGCATTTGGGGAGAATCAGCGCCTGGCTGGCGTCGTTTTCGACGGACGACGTCGTCGTTGTCGAGAAGCCGAAGATTCGGGGAATCGCGGAATCGAGCAACTGTTTGGCCGAGAAGCGGGGGGGGCGGAACGAGGACGATGGGTGCGCCGCACGACGATGACGCCTACGCAGCTCTGTGACGTAAGCAGGCTCGCAGGACCTCCGAGCGAGGAGCCGAAGCTCTAAGCGAATGCAGACTGGCCCCATTGTCCTGGCCGATGGCGATTCATTGGCGATTCCACAGTTGGGCTCGTCACATGGCCACCTCGGCGTTGTCCTTTCTCACACTGATCCTTTTCAGGTGCCTTGCACCTTTGCACTTGGAACCTGGCGAGTCGAGAGGGGTTTGCTGGTGTAGGAATGCCTTAAATAATGAAATGTTATGAAAATGAAAGCATTTGCAGTACATCATATCTAATTTACAATGCCGATGATATTAGGCAATTAATATACCTTTAAGGCGTTTGCCATTATGCAAACTATACTAACAGAATTCAGTTCCCAGAGGAATAAACTATAATGGATATTATTATAACATAATAGGTATATATATAATGGTGCCTAATAGCACACTATCACCTCCTAAGGACAAGGATGGTTTCTAAGCTGAAATCGCAGCTATCTTCTTTATTATTTCGATACCTCAATATAGGTTTCAAATAAAGTATGTGGTTGTGCAATAACCCCATGTCATCCGCCCCCTTCCCACGCCCCCTGTCGTGATTTATGATGTGGCTTTAATTGCCCGCAGAGAGCAAAGTTCAATTACAACCCCCGCAAGTGTGCTGCACTTTGGTGGGGCACAGGACCCTAATCGGTTGACTGATGGGCCATGACGGAGATCGGCTCGAGTGTCCGCCTGCTTATGCTCAAGTCGCCACTTGCGGATGACAACTCCGCCATCCGACCTCCAGTCCTGGCCAACTCCACCTCCACCTACACATCCGCATCCACTTCCAGCTCCAGCTCCAGCTCCAGCTCCAGCTCCAACTCCAGCTCCACCTCTACCACCCATTGACATCGGGCTGGATTGCCGGCTGTGCTGTTGACATTGAATTCCGTGGGATATGGCCAAAATGCTATAAATAGACAACCAGCCGAGTTGAGTTGAGCAGAGTTTCCTTTTGGCGCTAGCCGCTTTCCTTTTTGCGCCGCCTGTCTTTCAGACTTCGTCCACAGCCAAACAGGAAATTGCATGGATTCCACGAGGCGCTGCCAAGACGCCATCAAAGCCGTTGATTAAAAATTGAACAGCAAGCCCAGCGACAACGCAATAGCAGCAAATAAATAGATACAGATACAACCGCTGGGGGAAGGTGGAGTGGCAAGTGGACTCCTGGCCGGAGGAAAATCTCGTTGCCAACGAATGGCCGCACAAACAAAATCAGACTTCAAGGGTCACTTCCGCTTCAAATGGCAAATCGGGTTTATGCCAGCCACCTCCCACCGGCATAACTCCCTCAATTCCTCAATGCCACAATGCCACAATTCCTCAATCCCGATTCTCGAGTAAAACATGTCTGCGTCGCACTGCCGGCTTCCAAGAATTTTCCTAAATTAGTTTCCGGCGAAGAATGCTACAAGCCTCTTCTTTTCGGCCATTCAACTGGAAATATGGACATTTTTGTTGCAGTGGACCCACTTGAAAATCAGATGCTGTATAATGAGATGAATGCAGAAGGGTATCCTTAAATCAATCTTCCAGAGGCTAAAGGATGTTAGCCTCCTAGTTGTGAAAGGCTTAAATTTACAAGAAATTGGAGCAAATTGGAGCAAAGTGCCCAAGTGGTGATGATAAGCTGCTGAGTTTGACAGACAGATAAAAACTGAGCTATTTCAGGTCTATGGTCTATTTCTGGCTTATAATTCACCGTAAAACATGGTAAGTGAGCATCTTTAATTGGCCTCTTAGACAACGTTGCTATTGAAGAGTTATTCAGTAGTATGGAGCACCAAAAAAGTTATTTTCGCATAGGCCAAAAATAAACGCTCACCAAATTTTAATGTCACTTTCAATGCCAACTGTTACGTACTTTGTGTGGCATTTGTGGCATGAATGGAGGCCCGAGTGCAGGACTTTAACCCGAGCCAACAGGCTCGATTTTCGGGACAGTGCAAGGCGGTGCTTTGAACTATATGTTGATGTCGTTTTTGGAGCTGAGGGGCGTACCACAACGTTTACCAGGTGGGTGACAAGGAGTCGGCTGTGACGACAAGTGGCTGACATTTGAAAGGCCAAAAAACAGTGACCTGTTAACTGCAGACCATAATTATGCGATTCAAAACGATACCAAATAGCCCAGTAGCAATAGATTCTAATCTAGCAAATGCAACAAATCGAAACGGATACAGATACAGCCACAGATACAGATACAGATATGTACTTGTGGCTACGCACAAATAATTGTCGGGAAATCAATAAGCCACGCCCCACGCCCCCGATTTTCACGGCGCGTGCGAGTAATCAAAACGACATTTCTCTTGCCTATGACGCCGCAATAAAGTATGCCGTAAAATAATTCATTCAATTCACCGCCGACCGGTGGTCTATACACTTACAGGTCCTGGATAAGGCTGTAGTAGTGCTTTGTGGGTGGGTGGTTGGTGGGTGGGGGTTGGCCTGTGTCCTTGGGGCTCGTTGCATTGATTTGTGCAAATCAGCTGCCTAATCGCCAGCGAGACGTTAATTGGATCAGGACCTACGCACACGGGGTCGGCAGTAAATGGCAGGATATTCGACATTTCCCTGCCCGCGAAATGGCGCAAAATTTAAATAATATCATAGAGCATAATTAAGCATGGCCGCGCTTGTAGCCACGACAACACATCAAGAGCTCGCCTCAAATAATTTATAATTAACCGGAATGGTAGGGGCGTTCTCAGAGTTCCACTCCTGAACAGACACCCACGCCCCAGAAAGCGGGGAATATCCATTAATTTGCAATTAGGCATATTAAGTGGGGCAGGATTGGCACTGGCTGGGATTAACGGATTGGAACTGGGAGTTCCCAAGGCGAATGATGATCGAGATTCAAGATAAACATTCGATTCTTCAGCGTGCAATGCCATTAATCATAGCGATATGTAAATAGCTGCACCCACTAATTCAATTCAGCCGAGCTTGAATGCCCACATTTTATTTTCTCCGCATTCCTTAACGTCCTTTCAAGCGCAAACCGAATCAACGAATGCAATTTCCCCCACTGGGCCGACAGGAAATAAAGTCGAGAGAGCAGAACCACCGAACTACTGCTGGCATTTATTAAAATACAGTTCATGGCGGCAGGCGGGGGGGTCCTAATCGAATTTCCACTGCAGCTCCAGCTGCAACTGCAACTGCAGCTTTGAGAAAATGCCGGCAAGGACAATGCCACAATCTGCGTTCTATGCAAATTCTGTGTGGCCGATGTGGCTGCTCCTCGTCTGCTTTTCCAGGCAGTCCGCTTAGCAGGCTCAGTACTGCACTGCAGTCATTTCTGGGAATTTTAAAAAGGGTTTTAATGGCTCAAGCTCCCGAAAATATTTTATAACTAACAAGTTTAATTCAAACTTAATTCCATAATTAATTTACATAATCCGAAGTAACCACAGTAGGTTAGCAATCAATAATTTATATATGCTTACATATTCGTACTGTTGTAGCAATTAATTATATTAAAAACAGGGCATCTTTCCAGCAGTTAGCAGGTTTTTATTCAGCCCAAGAAACCAACTCGAAGTGGGGCACATTTCATCTCGTTGCTAAGAGTTAAAAACCGCTTTTGCCGCCACTCCCGATTTTCCTTTTGGTTTCCCCAGCTTTTCCCACGCGACTTAGCAACGTCGGCGGGCTTTTGTGTGCGACTTAACGATGCGCAATGTAACTGTTAGATTTCATTACTGTCATTACCAGGGATTGCCGTTGCTTTTGGCCATTCCTGGGTGGGCCAAGTCGCTCTTGGCCACGTTGCTGATGGTCAGCCTGCCGCCATTTTGATGACGTTGATGAGTCTGATATTTATTTGTTTGCGCTGTCGTTTGCTTGATTTCTTCTTGATGACGAAAAGCAAACTTTGGGAAACTTTTGTTTTTGTTTCTGCTTCTGTTTCTGTTACTGTTACTGTCTCGGTTTCTTGTCTCAGTTTGTTTGTCAAGTTTACCTCTGTGTCACATCATAATTGTCCCCGGCAACTAGACACTTTGTTTTCGGCCAAGGACAAACTTGTAAATTAACATGATTCCGCTCGTCATGATGATGATGAGAGATGGGTTCATTAATTAATAACGCCCACGATCTGACTGACGACGAAGCGTGCCCTTTGACCCCACTGCCTTTCGAATCAATGGCCAAAAACTAAACGGAAGGCAATTACAAGAACAAACAACATAACTCACTCACTCAGTTGTTTCAGCCTGGTTAAATGGCATAGACCACGCCCACTCAGACCCAGAGCCCATCATTATATCCGCACTTCTCTCCAAAACTAAGCACATAGATCATTAGAAGTAAATGTTTACCTTCCGCCACGTGGGCGCCTGTTTGAAGTTCACTTTCCATCGAACTTGAGTTTCGATTTAGCCCGCCCCAAAAGCCCAGACCTCGAGTTATTCGAGCCGCAGCTCATTAAACATATAATGGGCTCTCATTAGATACATTTCCAGTTCAACTCGGCATCGATAATTCACAAATCCAGGCAAATATTTGGTTACAGACTCCAGAGAATGTCGTTGCTGTTCATTCACAATTCAAAGTGATGAGATACTAAATATCTGTGTTGAATAGAATGTGATTCTAATGAGCGACAAGGCCAAGCAAACTTATTGAATATATAAAATAGTGTTTTCCTTAGAATACAGATAGCTTAAAATAGTTTTAAAGTAGGTAGATAATCAGTAATAAATTATACCAAAGAGTTTCTGCCAAAAGTACAACATTGATTTATTAAATTGGTAGAAATGGTGCAGTGCAAACAAGCAAATAAAATACACAGGTGTAATCAATGATATCACTTTATTTGCACTTTAAATGAAGGCAAACACCACATTTATTCGTTTCAATGTCAGAGCAAATAAAGTAGGCAATATACAGCTTCCTTTAAGCAGGAATTTTCCCCTGTCTTCTTTGCCAAATTATGTCCTCCAACCCCACAGTTCATGTTGACTTTCGTAAACCAGATATTTGTAAATGTAAAAAGCGTCTTAACGCCTCTCGCTTATCGGATGGCCTATGTGCGTGTGTTCGATTATTTTTAGACCCTTATTTGCTAGCCACTTGAGCTGGGGAGCCGAAATCCGCCCACCAAATCCACCATTCATATGAGAGGGCCCAATCCGTTGATCGATTTCATGGGCAAACACTTGCTTATTTGCAGTGCAGGACCGCCCACAAATGCGACACTAACGCGTATTTTTAGACAGCATTCGAAAATAGGCAAGAGATTATGTATCCCAACTCGTGTGTTCCACCGCCCAATGCCGCCTGCCCACTGCCGGCTAATTGACAAGTTGAGAACGAACAGACAGGGGATTTAATTAAGCCCAAAACTGTGCTCGAGTGCGTCTTGGGCCGGCCAAATCTCGTTAGCTTTAATTAGACTTGTTTATCACACAAGCACATATACATATGCTCATCTGCTCATCCGCTCTGATTGCAGGCGACACGGTTTTTGGCATCCTTTGTCTGCCCGAGTCCCGTGTCCCATGTCCTGCGTCCCATGTCCTGTGTCCTGTGTCCTATGTCCTGCGTCCTTTGCCCAGCAGGACGCACCGCCAAAGCCGCTACAAGCGGTCCGCATGATGACAACTAATTGGGAATGGGCCTGCAATTGTGTGTGCCTGCCTCTGCGACTGCCACATGCTTAACACTCGAATTATCTCAAAATTAACTAATCCCAGCCCCGAAGCCGGAAAGCAAGTGGTCTAGCTGGGCAGCTCAGGTTCCTGCACTTGCAAAAATCATTGTAAATAGAGATAAACACATAAAAGCATATGTCTAATTTGTAAACATAAGCTGTAGGAACTTGACTAAGGCAGTTACCATTAAGCTCCATCTCTCCCATTATATAGAATATACTTAATATACTTTGTTACATCTTTATCGACTTTTGGCGACCTCGTACTACTTTGTATTTACATTACTAGCCCCGATTATTTGCAGTGCTGAGATAATGCATCAGTTGGCATTCACACAAGCGAACGGGGCGAGCAGAGAATAAAGATTGAGCCTGCGAAATGAAGAGTGCTTCTGGCCAGAAGTCCAGTCGGCATAAACATAAGTTATGGACTCCAGTTAGGACCCAAAGCCAGATAGCAAAATTCCGGAGAATTTCCATTCATTTCGGTGAGTTTCCGCACCGTGCTCGCACTTTAATCAACCCGAACTTCTGCAGGAGGCGTGGTCAGTCACTTTCGAGTGCACTAAACTGGCACGTACTTCTTGCTGGTTTTTTCCACATTTTTCCCCATTTTGGCCATTTCGGCTCCTCCTCCTCTATGCGAATGGCAAAGTGGGCGGAATGGGGCGTGAAGGTGAGCGCTAAGTGTGTGCTGAAAACGCTTTTTGAAACTTTCCCAGCGGTTTGTCATAATTTGGCCGCCACGTTCCCAGCGTAAATTCGCAAATGAGTGGGCCAGAAAATAGGTGCACAGTGGAGCGCACACTAGAGTTTGAAAATACACTTTGGAACTCATTAAAAATGTTCGTTATCCCATAGGTGTTACAATGCCCTTTTTGTAGCTGTCCTGTCCTGTTTTAATATCCTCCAGGCAAGGCAGCAGCTTCATTATGCACTCTTATCCGCATATTTACGAACAATTTCGTTGACTGAAACTGATGGGCCTTCAAACACAGTCTGGTTTTGAGTTACCACACCTTTGACATGTCTCAACTTCGGGATCGCCCCACTTTTGCCATTCCCAGCAGCCATTTCAGCTGCTACCCACTCCCAACCATTCCCAGCCACCGAAGCGTTTTCCGACTGAGTGCCTCAGTTTATCAACATGGATGAGGCGGCGGAGTACGTGTCCAGGTCGCCAAAGACGAGGGCGGAGGAGAACAGAGGAGAACAGAGGAGTGGCTGGCATTTTGTAGCCGCATCAGGCACTCAACCAGCTTCTGCGGCCAGGTGGCTGCTGATGCAATTTCTCTGACATAAGGATTAGCAAATGGAACACCTAACGCCCTGCCAACGCATCCGCCATCCGAGTGTATAACCACATCAGGAAGTTCCGCAACCAGCCAAGCCAGCCGATTGCATCGGCGGCCTGTCTGCTGCATAATATTGGAATATTAGAAGGCACACATCGCTTTTGGCTTGGGGGCGGAAGCTCTTTAGGCAAATATTATTTACGAGCCAAATTATGGACTCAAATAGTCGGACAGCGGCTGGAATGGACTTTAAATGAAATTTATTTCATTTATCGGCTGAATCATAAATATGCCAACACTGACAAAGAGTCCTTCCTCGCGTTTTTTTCCCCTTTTGGCAAAAGTCAGGAAATTTCCATTTGTAATGGAAGACTTTTCGAGGGCGTTTTGCCAGTCAATGGCGCACAAGTCGCAGAGAGCGGCACATGAATGAACCTCTGTCACCCCCGCTGGCTTTTCTTCCTTGGGCGAACGGGTCGTATGAGCAATATACACATATGTACATAGAAATGTGTATGCTTGTATGCTTGTATGCTTAGGAGGCGACGCAACCTTTGGGCGAGTGCAATAACTGCATGCTCAATTGATTGAAAAGCAATTTGTTCCGCCCACACACTCGCATTGACATAATATAGTAATGTGTGTGGGCCACGCAGAAAATAGGATGCCAGTAAATATTCATAACTGCGAGCGATTGTGCAATATTGCAACCGCGATATTGCGCCTCGCAGTCGCAATAGGTACCACGTTCGGGTATCCCAACATCCCAACCGATATCCAGCTGGCTTTTCGGTGCGCCCTCGTGCCCACTGGTGCCCTGGTTCAGTGCCTCCACTGACGGCTACGGCTAATGGACATGTAAGAGTTACCGCAGGACAAACAGCTTAATGCCAATCCGAAGTGTGGCGATCAGTGTGTGTGGCCAACTCCGCACGCGCTGCAGTTAATCTCAGTGGGTGGTGGGTGGTGCTCGGTTTAGGGGTACGCAGTGTCCTTGCGCAGAAAAGTAGGCAACGCGCGTGTTTTTCCACCCGCCAGAGCGAAAACTAAGAATAGTTCTGCGTTCTCTATCTGTGCACAAACATAAATTTCACACTCGCATAAATTCCATTAAGAAAAATCAGCAAAGCGCGACAGGCATACACAATAAGGGAAAACCGCAGTGGTGGGGGGGAAAACTAGAAGCATTTGACGCCCACGCTGACTTGGAATTTTCAGCTTTTCGTTTTCCTCATTTTTTTGTTGTCTACTTTTTCGAAAGTGGAGCTGCTGCGTCAACTGTTTCTGGCCAAAGACAGCGACACTGTCATAAAACGAAACTTAATGGCGAGCGAGCGAGACGGTTGGCGATAGACAGAGATGGGGCGAGAGTGAGCCAGCTCAATAGACTCGTTCGTTGGTAGTAGTTTTTCAAGAATTTTCCCACTACAAATATTTGCAGTATGAAAACAACAGCGCACAACGCCCACGCGAAAAATCTCTACGACTCTCTGACTGCCAACTAGCCACTCTCACACACTCGCAGAAGCACACACACCCCTTCATAGTGTGTGTGTCTCAATGAATGATTTTTCAAGCCCCAATCGGCCAAAAGCAACACTAACGCCTAGGAGCCAAGGACAAATCGAGTTTATTGTGGCTTAGTGGTTGGGGGCTGTGGGTTGGGGGCTGTGGGTTGGGGGCTGTGGGTTTGGGGTTTGGGGCAACGACAATGGCGCGTAGGCGTTTGCCGCCAAAAATGCTGCCGGCAAATATGCAACCCCAGCCACAAAAGTCTCACCCCATGCGGTTGTTCCATTGTTCCATTCAGAGGAGATTGCAAGCCAGTTTTATGGCGTATATATAGCGTATATCTGTATATCTGACTGAATGCACGGGGTGCCATGAGGTTCCACGAGGCTCCATGATGTCAACTGCTCAGTTAGTGGGAATTTTAGCGGCCAGCACGGCGCGTAAACTGTTTTAATAACCCACTTTGCATGGATTTCCCGGAAACCGAGGACACCTTCATTCATTAGGCATTTATACGATTGCGGTGCGCCACACGCTCTTCCAAAGGGTATGACAGCTAACTGATTGTTGCGAACTTTCTCAAATGAATAGAGATATTCACTTATCTAGAGTAATTAAAAGGATTTTATAGAAAACTAAAACAAACTGGTTTATGTGTTTTACTATATTCTTAACTTGCAGGTAGTTAAGGTTATTCCCCAGACATTTTAGTACGACATAGGCATAATTGTCCGTGTCACTCTGGAAGTGCCTTGTATAATCATAGTTCGGGGAAGTTGTTGTCTCTGGAAACATCGTTAATTGAAGGAATTACCTCCGCACTGTGCAGGCATGACAATTCCGGTTGATTGCTTGTGAGTTTTAGTGTTGCGCAAATATTTATAATTACAGCTGGCCGCCGCAGGTTTCATTTGGGCATTTGCATATTTAAGCCGAAGCAGCATTAACTTCCATTGAAATCTACCCCCGTAATTCAAGCGGCGATGGCTAATTGCAATGTCGTTTTCATACGTATGTCATTTCAACTTGTTTAGCCTGCAAATCAATCGTTACTTTTATTAGTAAAGTCATTAATATGATAAGTATTTGTGGGGATAAACCAATAATAGCCTAGCATTCTTTATTCACAAATATATATACCCTGCCATGGCTCATACTAATTATTCTACATCCATTTTGACACATAAAGTATTCAAGACTTTGGGAAAATATTAATTAAACTAAATTATGCAGCAACAGTATTTTCCTGCATATTCCTATATCCGCTGATATACACGTGCACCTGTTCAGTTCAGTGCGCTAATTGCTGAACTTCCACAAAGGTGTCCTGCCGCTGAGTGTGTGGGTGTGATTTTTGAGTTCGCCATGTTGCCATGCCAAAATGCGCTTTTTTGCTGACTGTACTCGAAAAATTTGTGCTCAGCTCTTGGATGTTGGCCAAAAGTGTAGATGCATCACAGTATCTCTATCTCTATCTGTATCTGTATCTATGTGTGTGTCTGCATCGGTTGCTGTGTGCGTGTGGGCCAAGAACACAACGTTGACAATGGCAAGTAGGAAGCAAAAGAGCGGAATGTGGCTTCCGTTTGTGCGGAAGTCGTCGCCATCTTCTTGCGCTCGGTCATCCTGCGCCCACTCGTTGGGAGCCTCCTGCTCCTCGCAGATGTCCTCCTCCCCGGGGCACAGATCCCAAAAATCACGGAAGCGGGCGGAGGGCAGAAATTATGGCGGCATTTGCCACAAATCGTGCGTGTAAAGTGATGTCATGGCCCGGAGTCGAAAGTCCAAATGCATGCGTCAGCATTTGCGTATGATGCAATAGTTGTTGGCCCAAATGGCCAAATGGATGCACAGCCACCTGCCCGGGCGCCCAACTGCTGATGATGCCGATGCCTGGACATTCCTGACAATCCTGACAGTCCTGTAAACAATTTGTCAGCCGCTGTATAATCGCGTATTTTCGCATAAAGCATCAAGAGATTGGCTGAAAAGCACGGGAAAGGCGGCAGATGCAGACAGCCGGAGGAGGAGGAGAAGGAGAAAGTGGTGAGTGGAAAGCAAGGGAAAGCAACAGTCGCCGCCTTCGTTTACTGTTCTCATTGCAATAAACTTGAGCACTTTGTGCCGTCTTGTCATGAATATTTGAACAACGCAAAACGGTGGGGCGGCTCTACACCACCCACCGCCACCCACCGACACCCATCTCCTGGCCACATTTTTGTATTTTTGTCAACAACCTGAGTTGGTCCTGTTGTTGTTGTTGTTTTTGTTTTTACTGCTGGTTGTTTATGCGACTCCCTTGGCTATTTATAATTTAGCAGAGAAGAGCATTTCGGTAATTAATTTTGTCAAGTAAATGCTTCCAAGCGCCACATTTAAATGTCTCGCTTTCAAGGCCAGCTCAGGGTTCATAGAAATATCGGATTCATTTTGTTTTTGGCAAAATGGACACGTTTCAAACAAAAAATGGCCACATGTGGTGCCCGTAAAATGGGATAAATACTTAGTACATTACCGATGCACTTCTTCCAAGAGACGGAGGGCGAATCCTCTCGACTTGGCACATCCACCCGCGCAGTATTTTATATAAGTACATATAAGTACATATTAGACATATTGGGTTTTCCATTAGCATGAAAAGCTTTCTAAAAAACAAGGAAAACACGTGGGTACCTCCGCTTCTCAATTCTTTCCTTTCCTTTCACTTTCGCATACCCTACGCGCGTATGAGTATCCCCTGTTTCTGCGTATACGCAATGTTATGTTAGGCAAATAAAGCAGGCGACCTACGTTCCGTAGGGGCACACAAATATTTATATGTGTTTATACAAATAAATATTCGCATTCGCAGTGGCATTCTGCTTATTGAACCAAATAAAAAGGTTAACAAGTCGGGCGGCGAACGGTCCCACATGGCGTATGAAATGCTTGGGCAAACTTAATTAGCAAGTGCCAAAGAGGACCGCCAAACTTTCTCGCCTTGATCCCGAATAAATGCAAGTTGTCAAAGTTATTCGTTATTCCATCGCCGGCCCTCACATTAATTTGATATACGCAAGCGAAGTTTTTGACCGGCAAGATGTGTGAATAACCTGGATACTATCAACCTGCCAGAAGTTTTTCGCCCCGAAAAGATTTTTAAAGCTCCACATGCCCATTTCTTTGGCAATTTAACGGAGGCATCATCGCCGTATATAGCCCAACCCAGCCCAATCCAATCCAACCCAACCCTTCGCTACCCATCTTATCTCATCCCATTTCATTTAATCTCGTCTTGTCAGCGAAGCGTACAGCATGCAGCCCACTTTTCGTCTGCTTTCCACTAATTAAATCCGCTTTCACTGTGGCCATGGCTTATACGCGAATGTGGATTTTTACGCTCACTTTTATGCGCCCGCATGGCATAGCAAAGTGTAGCATACTTCTCAGCGCGGGCGCCATAAATCAACGCTGGTAAATCAAAGCGCAGAACCAAACTGACATGCATTACGTATTTATATCTGGGCGAGCGCGGGCTAAAAGGCGGCGGCGTGTCAAGGGCCATGCAGTATGCAAAACATTTAGATATTTATATGAGCAAACATATGCATGCATATATGTACGAGTATGTACATATATGGGAGCCAGTAAGTGTGTGCTGGATGTCCTTTGGGTGCTCTTGGGCCTGGCTTCGGTGGGCCCTGTTTTTTATGGCTTTCGCGATGCGAAATGCGAGATGCGGGTTGAGGTTCAGCCAAGGCGACGGCTTTAAAATGCAATAAATGCTGAAAACGCCGGGCGATATACTCGTACATTCTCCGATAAATGCTCGGCGCAGAAGTGGTCCCGCGGTCGTCAATGGGTTAAGTGCTCCAGACACGTGGTTTACCACACCAACCAGATATGTGCTGAGCCCAAGCGAACTGAATTGAGTGAACTTTGGAACATCATCACCTGGCCTAAGCTATTCCGCATCGCCGCCGCTGATGCACCTCGTCAATTTTTAACGAGCGTGTTGTACGTGACCTCCGCGGCTCACTCCTTGCTCCCAACCAATTTGCTCCCGGGTGACGTCATTGGGGATTCGAAGTCCCCGACCGGCAAATGTCATATCAATAGATGTGGTCTGAGCCTTTATGCCGCCCGCCCCACCCTCCAAGCACGCGAACGCCATTTCCAAGCACATGGTTTATTCCGATCGGGTCGTGACCCCTTAAGACATCTGCCATAACTCGATGCTGCCTGGTATAAAACCTTAAAGCGATTATAAATTCTGTGCATTAAATATGTTGTGTCTTAAAAGCTATATGCTTTGATACGTGTACTAGGAAAGGCTTCTTCTGAGAAAGCCAATCCCAGCAGTAACACGAAAGTACTTTGCAAGATACAGTATTTTTACAGGAGTTTAAAGTTCATTAACAAATACTTTTTTTACGTAGTCGATAGAGATCTAATCATCGACTTTGATTTATTACTTGATCTTAATACTAATAATAATCTTTAGTTCACATGTGTAGTACACATGTATATGGAAAAGTGTGCACTCCCAATTTAAGATCCAAATTTTAGTTTTTGCATAGTTTGTATAAAATGTCGCCAACGGCTGACCTGCTAATGCAGCAATGAGTAAACTCCAAATGAACTATATGATATTCATGGCTGCACTTTCAAACAAATCTTTCCAAAGAAGCTGCTATTGTTTCAAATGCATCTGTTTGGCGTCTCTAGATGAGCAACTGTTCGCCGAATTTCGAGCAAACGCGTTTCAAACTAAAAAGTTAAGCGGTTGGCCAAGGGTTCTGCAACTTTCACATCGCAATAAGCGTGAATATTTGCCTGAACATAAACGATATTTGCGTACACTTTGGCTGGGGGAACTGCGATTGCTTTGTGCGTCTTCTTTGGCTTTATGCGGGAAAACGAGTGTCGACGACATCGTTTGTCGGGCAAATTGAAATTTTATTATAGTCAGCTTATGTGTGCCGTACAATAAATTCTCATTTTGTATAACCAAACAACAACGGGCCCAACAACATCGAGATTAAGCCGGAGAAAGCCAGGTGGGGGCAAGTCAGGTGCGTCAGGTGGAGCTGTGGAGCTGGTGAGCTGGTGAACTGGTGGCTTGATTGAATTGACACGACGGAGCGGAGCGGAGGCCACCTGGCATCCCTCACCTGGAGCCGAAGCTCGGGGAAACTACTCCACCGCCGCCTCACCTTTGATATTTCAGGCGGGGGTGAAGAGTGGCAGCTTAAAATTGAATGAAAATACTGAAAATATTAAAAAAGTGAAATAAGGAAAAAAGGAGAGTGTAAAAATAATATACATAAATGATTCCCGTTGACTGCGCAATTTCATTTATTTGTGAATAATTTCATTCAGCCCATAATTTCATAACGCGCTGACATTTAAGCGCGGATAAAGGCCTTTTGGATGGATCTCTGGTCAAATGATTCGGGTGGATCCATTAAGCATACACAAAGGCGCGTCGGAGCCCAAAAAGGATACTCGTATCCTTTGGGCCCGTGGCCCTTTTGTTTGTTCTCGGGCTTCTTGTTATTTTGTTATTTTCCTATGCCCGCCAGCCTTCCTTTACTTCGTGGCCCAAACTTTGCTTTGCCCCTCGAATACTTTCGAGTGGCTCCTTGCGGCCACTTCCTGGGGGAGCACCCGTTCCACCTGTTGCTTGCCGCCACCGCCACTGCCACCTCCACCTCCAAGTTGAAGCTCTTCGCCCGGGACGCAAAGCAATTTTATGCGCGTTTTTTCGGCGTGCTCATTAATTAAAGACAAGTTGACTATGTCAAATGACTTTGCCCCCGGCAAGCAACAGACTCGGATACTCAGCTACTTGTATACTCAGATACTTGGATACTCGGCACTCAAGAGTCTTCCGTCGCGAAAAGGTCAGCTGCTCTGAGTTGCTAAAGATGTGGCTGCCGGATCCGATGCACTTTACAGGTGACACGTGTCGCTCGCCCAGGTGAAGTGGGCCACAATGGGTGGCAAAGTGCAAGAGCACTGCAAGAACTTGCCACAACACTACAATGTATCATTACTAAGCTTTTCAACATACTCTCGGTTCCGATCAATATATTAGCTTAAGTAATATTTTTAGAGATGGTCATGTCCAACTGACAACCTTAGGCATACTTTCAAGTGCATATCCTAAATATTAAATATCCTAGGAAACCTAACCCGCATTTTGGGTCAGTGTACTGCACTCTTGCGAGCTGGGAGACCAATCTAATGGAAAAACAACGAAAGCCGTCAACGCGACATAGTGTTCCCGATGAAAATGGCAGGTGAAGCTGGCATATGCACACCCACTTTTGTAGGTGGATTCTCTGCGAGACCACAGAGAAAATCTGTTCGGGAACTCCTTGTGCTTTGAAGTGCTTTAAATACTTTTGGCTCTGACGGTGCGAGTGCATTAAATATTTAGGGATTTCTAGGAATTTGTCAAGCAAATAGCTGCAGGGCGAGCAAATCCAGAGCGGGCCAAAAATGAAGTGGAAGCGCAAGCGGGCGTTCGTTCACGGGTGGAATGGCAAATGAAAGGAACCGGAAACGCTCAGCCAGAAGTCGAACGAGCAGCAGGAAGTGCCGGGGAAACAAACAAACAAACAAACAAACAAACATACAGACAGACAGACAGACAAAGAGGCAAACACACGTGGACAGCACAAGACAACACTTTTATGAAGCCAGCAACAAAAGCCAGAAATAATAACAAGCTGGCTCTAGCAGATTGTGGCCATCCCTCACCCTCACCCTCCCTCTCCCCCTTCCCCACCCCGTTGCACTCGGAATGAAATATTCTGTATTTTGTGCACTATTCTACGCTTTGTCGTCCACAGAAACAAGGCGTGACACAGTTGTTGCACTTACAACACCCTCAAACACACAGAATCAGACCAACTCGCATTGGGTCAGCAAACAGAGATGCCGACTTGGATGCATGCTTAAATCGAAAAGGATGGAATAAATCCAAAGAAATCCATTATCCAAAGGCCACATGAATGAGTCTCTACTGATGTACAGAAACTTTCGATAGTTTTTGCGAAGTTCTTTCTAGGACGCAGGATTTAAAGCCTACTGTTCGACACATTTTGAAAAGATCTTAAACGTGTACAAGAATGTTGTGCGGTGTAAACTTCTTGATCTTTGTTACATTCAAGATCACAACAAACGATGAACTTTGTACACTTGCATCCAGTGTGACCCTCACTATTAGCTGTCTATTCAACTTGCAACTGTGCAACCCAATGAATTATATAGTGCGTTGGCATCACTGTCACCACACGGTCACATGGTCGTGGGGTTGTGGGGTTGTGGGGTCGTGCCTTATTTATAGACCCAGAGCCCGTCCTCCTGGGCTTTGTGTCAAAGTCAGCCTGTCAGTTGCATCAAGTCGAGTTCAGTTCCCTGAAGTTTCGTTTCTAGTGCAGAGTGCAGCTGCAGCCCAGTTGGACATCTGTTTGCACTTGCTGCCCCTCGACCATTCTTCCATTGGTCCAGTACCCAGTGCCCAGTGTCCACTCTTTCATGTCGTTTGATGCGGACAGCTGCGTGGCAAAGAGCATGGCTAATAGCAGGTTGACAGAAAGAACAATGAAGCTGCATTTTTGGTGAAATCGCCATGAGCTCAAGCATATTAAGTCGAGCTCTCATGCTTTTCACACCCACTGTCTGTGAGCCGTACATGAAGTATATGAAAGAACCTGCTTGGCGCCATTTATTTCAATTTATTTAAATTTCACCGCAAATAATAGTAGGTGCAGTACGTTGAACCGAATGAGCCCTAAGAAAAAGAAAATTGCTTATTGTTCGCCCGTCGTACTTTTATTCTTTTTCTTTTCTTCTCTTTTTTTTTTGTTTGAAGCGTCAGTTTCAGGTATCGTTTTGCGAGGCAGCAATTCCCTGGGGAATCCCAGGGATTTTACAAATTTTCTGCCGGTTCAATGCACAGCGCCGAAGTGGAAAGGTCGCCGTTTAGATTTTTGGCCTGGCTAGCTTTAAAACACTGTAGTTTGAAATCAAACGAAGATTTTGGCCCCGTTGGTAATTTTAGGAAGGTACGAGTAATTGGGAACCATCAATGCCAGCTTTTCTAAGTAATCCGATTTTAGGGCATCCTGTAGGGCATACATTATTGTTTATTACTACTATTGTTTTTATTTTACGGCTTTGGTGACATTATGGTGCTGAATTCAAACACTTTTAAGAAACACTTCACACTCTTTTTCTAAAGCTCTTGTTCCTCGTTCGAAAAAGTAAAACCGCAATTAAGCCTATTAATTTATTGCTAAAGTGCGGGTTATGGTATTGTATTGAACCATACAAAATATTTTTAAAATATTGTTCACTTCCTGCTAGTTCCTAGCACTAAATTTCGATAACAAAAATCTTTACATGTTTAATAAAACAAAGTATGTGTAATTGCAAAAATGATTGATGACCCAATTTTCGTCCCTTTGCTCTAGGAGCAACGGGTACTATTAATTGCATCTATTGCAGATTATGTCGTTTACTTATCCATTATCAGCTTTTATATTTTTAAAAATCATCAAACAAAAATGTTGACCCACTTCCCATACCTCGACTTTTCACACCTTGCAGGGCTGCCACTACGATCGCAATGCGGTCACATTAAACAGCTGATTTTCGCAATTGGAAGATTTGTTTTGTTCAGAGTTCCTCGCCAGGTTGTCCACTACATTCGCCAATCTAGCCATGGAGCAAAGCTGCAGAAGTGTCGGCAGTCGGGAACAGTACGGGAGAATGCACTGGGAGAGTGACAAACAATGCGGCATGCTGTTCCTTGACTGTGTCTACAGGAACGCGTCCATGCCCTCTGCCATGGGCGATCTGATCATATACGTGGTGTTCCTGGTGGTGACGAGCTACGCAATCGTCTTTCTCTTCCGAATGGTGCTGTCCCTGGTGAAACCCGTCCTGATAGCGGTTTTCGCCCTACTTATCTTCAGATTCCTGATACTTTACAATGGACAAAAATAAAGTTTGCCATTCCGGGTGTAGTGGCCAATCTGGCGGGTGCCTCCATGACCATGGTTGCGGAGGTGCCCACACGGCTTTTAAGCTACATTAAGTAAATCAAATGTTGATACCTTCCAAATTTATGTAAATAACATTAAACGTTTTGTACCCGATTCATTTAAATGTTTTTCAATAAGAAAAATGCCTGCACACCCTTCTAAGTCAATTGCTGACGCTTTTGAGATGAGAAACCCAAATTTAAGCTTTAATTTGCCATGGTAAGTTTACTTTATAGTATTTATATGATTTGATTCGCCTAGGCGCAGATACCCTTCAATTTTTCTCCTCACACCACTCGTTCTCCTTGCGCACCTGCTCCTCCTCCTGTGGCAAAAAGTCATTCTGGATGGCGAAGGTGTCGCGAATGTCCTGCGGTGTTTTGCCCTTGATCATATTGGCCACCGTCTTGCAGGTGACGTCGAGCAGACCCTGGATGTTCAGGTAGTTAGCCGCGAGGATCAGTTCGAACAGAGTGCCCTGGTCGACTTTGAGGAAGTCGGCGTCCCAGGATGAGATGTCATCCGTGCGCTTCTCCTTGTTCTCATCCTCCTCGGCAACCATGGGATCGTCCTTGTGGTAGGTGGCCCAGTGCAGCACTTTCTTCAGGATCAACGAGTTGACATTCGGCAAGGGCAGCACACTGTTGTCGCTCTCATCACCCATATCCTCCAGTGCAATGCGAATCGTTTCCGAGCACTTCGCGATCTCCTGATCCGTGTCGAAGATCTCCTTGTCCGCAGACTCCAGCCGAATGATGGGCATCTCTACAATAAATTCATATTGCGGCCCACGCCCTTTTTAAGTTATATTTATATTTTATTTATATTCGTACACACCTCTCGCTGATTTGGTTCCCAAGATTTGATACGAAAACGGTTTAATTTATTTGCAGACGCAGCCAAACAAAATTTTTAGACACAACACGGTGCCACTTAGCTGTGGCCTACTGGCTAAAAATAATATTCCCTTGCCTTCAACTTGAACCGAACTGGTGCAGCGGCCGTCTGAGAGCAGGGCGTTTGTTAAACAAACAACTTGGCTGCCAATAATTCCCCGGATTCTAAGAAAACTAGAAATTGTACGGATCGAAGAGGAAATTGGAAGTGAAGCTTCTGCCAGTGTGCCCACCTCTGCAGCGGTTTTCAAAGATGGCGCCCTTTACGGTTAACGGTGTGGATACACTGTGGCAACTAGCGGTATATAAAAGCTCAGTTTTATTTCCTTTAAATATGCAAAATTGTAATTTCTGTTCTTTCATCTAATCAACGCATATTAACGTATCACGTTTTAAATTTAATTTTAACTAATGTTGCGAGAATAAGTATTCCCAATCGGATGTATAGAGAAGAGTCAGTATTTATGTCCTGACATTGTATCCTTTGAACAGAAATCTACAAGACCCTGAGATTATTGTTAGTTATTATTCTTTTATCTCTTAATTAATTTCGAATTAAAAAAAATATTTTCGTGAAAAATTAATAGCAAACCCTAAGGTTTGTGTCCCGGCTAGTGCAAGCAGTCGACTTGCGGCATTTTTTAGTGCATTTCACACGATGCAGCGTTAATTATTCGCAGGCTATACTCCACACTGCTTTCAGCGGATTGGCAAAAAATAACATTAAAATCGCCGTGTGAATAATTGCAATATTGCCGAATTGAAATCGCCCGTGAAATCGCTAATTAGCGGTCAGCACTTGCGCCAGCTAAAGAATTCGCGGCACCGTCAGTGGGCCAAACGAACCGTTTTTCCGGCTGAAAAAAACAGGCGGCGGCGTCGACACGCGGACCGAACCAAAGGATCCGAGGCTATCCGATCCGATCCGGAGAAATTTCCAGGACATTGAGGACTTCCAACCGCCCCGCACAAGAGATGGACGTGTACGACGTGAGCGACGATCTGGTGATGAAGCTGAAGGACTGGAAGCTGATCGGCATCATATCCGGCAAGTTCAACGAGCTGAAGGAGAACCATCGCAAGGTTGACTTCGTGATGCGCGCTCTTATTGACTTCAAGTACATTGAGAAGATATTCCTGAATGTAACGCTCCGGGAGGACAAGTGCAACAAGCGGAGCGTGGAGTTCCGGATGCTGGGCAACGAGCAGTTCTCGCTCAAGAACAGGAAATACTTTCAGGTAATCATCGTCCCTTCAATGGCTAAACTTCTTCCGGTCTCTAGTCCCTAGCTAATCCCTGCAACCCGTTTCAGGCTCTGGAGCTGTACAACAAAAGCATCTGCTATGCCGAACCGAACTCGGAGCACCTGTCCATAGGCTATGCTAACCGGTCAGCGGTTCTGTTCGAGTGGAAGCGCTACCGGCAATGCCTGGCCAATATCGAGCTGGCAAGGAAGGCCAACTATCCGGCGAGACTGAGCCACAAACTGGACAAGCGGGAAAGGGACTGCCAACAGCTGCTCGATCAGCAACCGCCGGATGTGGTGCCCTATGAGTTCAAGCTTAGTTTCAATCCGCACGCCCAGGTGCCCTTCATCGCCGACTGTTTGGAGTTGCGCGAATCCGCCGACGAGGGTCGCTTTGTGGTGACCAATCGGGATTTGGTCGTTGGGGATCTTGTGGCCGTGGAGCAGCCCTTCTGCTCCACACTGCTGCCGCCCATGCGATACATTCGGTGTGCCACCTGCAAGCGGGAGAACTACCTGACCCTCATACCCTGCGACAGCTGCTGCTCCGTGATGTTCTGCTCCGAGGAGTGCAAGCAGCAGGCCATGTCCACCTTTCACCGCTTCGAGTGCCCCATCATTGACTTTCTGCACCGCATGTTCAACAAGATCCACGGCATCGCCCTGCGCACCACGTTAACCGCCCTGGATCTCTATCCCAGCATCGAGGAGCTAATGGCCTTCTGTGAGCAGCAGCAGAACCAGCACAAGTGCGCCTTTGACCTCGACTACAGCCAGCTGTCGCCGCAAGAGCACTACCGGGCCATCCATGGACTGGTGACCAACCAGCACCTGCGCTCCGTCTCCGATCTCTTCCAGCGCTCCGTGGTCTGTGCTGTACTCAAGCACTTCATAATCGAATACACACCGCTCAAGGACCATTTGGGCGGCGAAGAAGGCATGAACTTCTTCACGGACCTCCTGTTCCGACATCTGCAGACATCGCCCTCGAATATGCACGGCATCGACTTGGTCGAGCAGGTTAACGAGACCAAGGACGACCAGACGCACTCGTCCGGGGCGTACGCCTTCCTCTCGCTCATAAATCACTCGTGCGCGCCGAATACTGTAAGGATATACGAGGGCACCAAGGCGTACATGTTTGTCCTGCGACCCATAAAGGCGGGAAATGTGCTCTACGACAACTACGGGTGAGTAGTAACCAAAGTAAAAGGAGGACTTTTTTGGGTATTCAGTTCACTTTGAAACAAATGCATAATATGCATTTGATAAATAGGGGTCCAAGTCACTCCAGCTCTCTCCAAATATTATACTAGAACTAATAGACTACCAACTTTTCAGTGCTCACTTCGCCATCTGCAGTAAGCAGGAGCGTTTGAAAACGCTGTCCATGCAGTACCGCTTCGACTGCAAGTGCGAGGGCTGCGAGCTGGACTACCCTATGTTCGGACGAATCCCGCACAAGGCGACGGTGCCGTCGGTGACCGATGACACGGAAATGTCTCTGGGCTCCTACAACTACGATTTCGCAGTGAGCAACTACCGAAAGTACTGCGACTTCCTCACGCAATACGGTGCCGCCTATCCGTGCGAGCAGATTAGCTCCGCGGAGGAGTGCCTGAAGATGGCCCTGCATATCATGGTGGACGCAGTGCCGCTCAAGGCGAAGATGTAATCGGATCCTGCCGCTGAAGAACCAACCCCACACCACCAACACGGACGAACTTTTCCTTTGCTTACTTTGACTGGAGACAGCGTATTACAAGCGAGACACACAAATCGAGGAGAGTAATTGAGTATACATGTTGTTGCCATAAGTCTGTAGCGCAGGCAGCAGCGCGATGAGGAGCACGCCCTTAACTTTTATATTTGTAATTGTACATTTCGACCTTTGATTATATTTTACCCCGCACCGCACACCCCACACGCCCACCACACACTTCACAGTTGTTCACAACAAGTCGCAAGCTCAAAATTCTAACGTTGATTTATTTTTTGATCACAACAATGTCTTCGATGAAAACAAAAGAAAAACAAACAAACAAACGAGAACTATGCAACCTACGGTGTTTTTATAATTATTTTACAAAAACCAACTGAACAAGAAATACAATATTTTCAAACCGAAGTGGCTTTGGCTTCAAGGCATTTTGCTGTACAAGTCGAGCAGGTTCTGGTTTAGCAAGGATCCTCCCCGGGACACTGTCGGCGCCACCTTTTCCGAGGATGCCGTCGTGGGCTGCAGCTGGACAAACTCGCAAGCAGAGGAGCTGCCTGCTGTGTCAGTGAAGAGCACACTGCCGAAGGCCTGCTCGAACTGCTGCTGGAACTGGCGGGCGTTGATGGGCTGCAGATCCTCGCTCTGCGGCGGATTTATGTTCAGCTGAGCTGCCAGTTGATCCATGCTGTTGGGCTCCCGCTGCTGGCGTTCCCGCTGCTCGGCACTCTTTGCATAGATATTATCCCCGGCCGACTCAACGTATTCCGCGTAGTAATCCTGATCCACGTCCCTGATGAAACTACCGTCCATGGCCTGAAAACCCATGCGAATCAGGAGCGATATCTTCGTGTTGAAGCACTGCAGCCAGGCCCGATTCGTCTGGTAGATGGACAGCTGCGCATCCTCCCCGCTGGCATTCCAAAAGTCTAGCAGCGTGTTCTTCGTGAAGTCAATCAGCATGTGCCGCTTGGCATCCGGATACAACCTGTTGACCGCCTCCAAGTGCCGAAAGGTAATCTCCAGCAGGTGGTGTTGATGGCGGGACACGAACAGCTGCCACTTGTATACCATGGTCATCAGATTCCACAGCTTGGACATCGACTGCTCGTCGAGTCGCATCAAGGAGCAGGTGGCTATGTCGTTCAGCATAAACTTGCAGTGCTCGGCGGTCAAAAGCTGCGCACTATTGTGCTTCGATCCGTTCAGAAGCGAGTCTATAAACTTCGGTTCGAGCAGTACTGTAGTCACATCGTGGATAACTGATGAAGAATATCTTCTATTATCTTCTAAATCATTTATAAGTTTAGCTATTCATTTTATTTTGAGCATAAAGACATATAGAAGACACCAAGACTTGGAGTTTAACCTTTACCAACGTTTGCAAGGACGACTAGCATCTCAAATGTGATATCTAGGTTCATATTTCTTGGCGGGAATTCTTACCCTGAACCGACTTGTCCTGAGCGATCTGCTGCGCCTTCAGCCGCTGATCGATCACGTAGAGCATCTCGCACCCAAGATTGACCAGGATGAAGACGTTGGCCCGGGGATTCGACAGCTGGTGCGGACTGAAGTTGGCCATCGTTTGACGGGCTACTTGATGGCACGGGTGGCGATTGCGAACTAAACTGGAAAACCGATGACTTCGTGGAGCACGCAAGGCTTGCCACACAAAACCGTTATTGGATTTTCGGTTTCCGTGCGGACTACCGGCCCCCATTTACACAGAAAATAACCACGAAATCGTTTCGTATGACATCTGTTATAAGTAGCTTAAGATCCATCTGGATTGTTGGGGATATTCGGAAAACATTATGTTCTAAATTTTTCTTTTTCTGATTATATGTTTTGTTTTATACTGCTTACTGAACTTACTTGCTTTCGGAAAACCAATATATATGGGTATATTTGGTAGGATAAGCCATTGGGTTTAACTTGATTCGTTTCACCCAGCAATACATATAAATAATATGCTACGACCTTTACCATATATCCACTTGGATTTCTGCCAGTGTCCTTTCGCATTTGATGGCTTTATGAGAGCCTCGGCAACGTCTTTCAGTGCAAACAATAACGAAAGTCAGTCCGTGGCGACAGGACAGGCCGTGTATAATTATGGCAACCATGGGGAAGGACGAACCTCCACCAGCGCCGGCCGCTGAATTTATTGATTTGTAAATTTCCATTTCAAGCGGAGGGCAATTAGCCTGGAAATTATGGCAGCAGGTTGAAAAGTTAAAGCGTTTGCCCACATGGGAGTCGAAGCCACTGATTATAAGTATGTGCATTGCACCAGGATGGAAAGCTCCCACGACCAGTAGACCAGCAGACCAGCAGACCTGTCTGCTAATTTGATGGTCGGGTGGAGTGGTTGGTGGCTGGTGGGGTCCACCACCAAAGTTCCAGGGCAAATGGGAGGCGAGCACCTGCAGCGAAGGTCGTCCGGAAAGGATGCCGGAAATTGCGTGATTCCCCTGCCACAAAGCTACCCTGATTACCATAAAGTTTATAATCTTGAAGTAACTACCTAGCATTTGGAAAAGTTTGCTTTTATAACTAGTACCCGTAAAGCCGCATTCAGTTTAGTAAAATATTAGAACGCTGTAGTTATTAAAACAGCAGCTATCGAAAATATCGATTTGGATTCTTATTGTAGAAAGGCGGTACAACCATTTCCAAATATCATTGTTCAAGTCTTTATGATTTAATAGTATATAGGAGAGCTATATAGGATCATTACAAAGACGCCAAGCTAAAGGAACTTGAGAGTTCTTACAGAAACAGGCCAAAACAGGCCCGATTGAAGTTTAGTGTCGCAAAAAAGACCGCCCATTTTTGAAAAGAACAACTATCGATATGTAGCTGCCAAAGTTCTGAGTAATTTGCCAATTGCAGCGACAGTAAGATTTTCGTCACCGATTCCAGTGGTCACTCTAACGAAACGCGCAATGTTTTCGCACAAGTTTAGTTGCGGGGATTTCCAAACCCTGACCAAAATGACTGAAACCGGCATCACCTTCGATCCTCCGGTGTACGAGCAGCGATACTGTGCCACGATCCAAATCCTGGAGGACGCCCGCTGGACGGATCAGATTAGGAAGGTCGTGGAGTTCGGCTGTGCCGAGATGCGCTTCTTCCAGCTTATGCGTCGCATCGAGACCATAGAACACATTGGACTGGTAAGAGCTTGGGCTTAGACTAGACTTAGACTAGAAATGAAAATAGCATAAGTTGATTGTTAAGGAAATACAATTCTAGTTTATTTATTTCCGCTGCTGTTTATACACGCATATCCTAGCTTAGACTTGTATTGATTTTATGAAATAACCATTATCTAGTTATATTAAATACTTTTTGAGGAGAGTATGTACCTGGCTGCATGAAATGTGGGTGAAACGAGTCGTACATGTGGTCTATAATATGAAAGATAGCCTAACGAAACTAACACAAAACTCGCAAATAAAGTTAAAATATATAAAAATCAAGGATTTCCTATCAAGGCCAATGGCGCACTTCTCCTGCGCACCTACTAAACATATAAACATCGCTTACATCTGGGGACTACATGGTATAATGGATAATTCAACAACATCTTCCCTATGGAGCTGAGAGTGCCAATCAAATAACCTTATGTCAACTTATAGATAAACTGTTTAAAAACGAAAATTACACAACATGATGTCGGTCTCACTAGTTCGAGTCCATGCCTCGCCTGCCGACAGATCCGAAGTATGATTATAAGTAGGTTCTGTCCTGTTCGTACCTTAATTACCACTAAAAATACTTGAAAGCGAATTTAGGTTTCTTCTGATCTAATCTGTTCTGTTTCTGTGTTTCCTTAGCCGTCCGACGACCTCCTATCGATCGTCTATAGTCTCTATTCCTAATTGTCTTCTGGCAATTATTTGCGACAGTGCCTGGACGAGTGGACACTCCGCCCCTTGCCGTAGTTGTTCTCGTCATCGTATTCGCCGTACAGGTTCTGCACTAGGAGCAGACTCGAGTTATTCTCCGCATCGTGCTCGCCGTGTTTGGGTTCAGTCTTATAAAGAGCTCTGCGCGTACGGCTTGTCTTCAGCTTTCGCTCTCCCTCGCCGGTGGCCGATGCCAGAGTGGAATTCTCCTTACGTGTGGCGCAGCCACGTTTGTTACTGGCCACTGCCGATAGCGGCGTAGAGCGGTTCTTGCTTACGGCTCCGGCGGCGAATTTTACGACGCCCGAGTTCTTGCTCGGACGACCCACTCCGCGATGGTTCTTCACCGACGGCTGGTTCTGCTGGGACTGGGTCTGCCTGCTGGTGGTTCGCTTCCTGGTGGTGCCCTTGGGACGGCCACGCGCACGTTTCTGGGAGTGATCGGAGCAGTCACTCTCCTCCATTGCTCTGTCCGAATCATCCTGTGTTAAATAAATAGACTTTATTATGATAGCTCTTTCAAAACTCCACACAAATCTCGTCCAACCGAAAGACACGTTGCACATATTTTTTTAACTGGTTACATAAGTTAATAAATAGTTTCATGAGTGTTACCTCGCCTTCGACGCTATCTGCCGCCTCTTCATCCTCCTCTTGCTCATCATCCATTGCCTCCTGGTTCTCCTCGTCATCGTCTTCCTCCTCCTCCTCCTCATCCTCCTCCCGCTCCTCATTATGCTCCTGGACAACCAAACCCTTTTCGCGACGTCTTTGCTCCATATCCAGTATCGCGTAAGTGGGTTTACCCTCGTAGCGCCTTGGAAGACGGGATTCTAGCGGGCAGATTGTCTCCTCCCGCTCAAACTCCTTCACTGCCCTTTCGCGGGCTATTTGATCAGGATCCTGCGATAGGACCTCCGCCCACGAAAACTTCTTTTTTGTCGTTTTCTTATTCGACTTGGAACGCAGATTTTTGGGCGATACGCGGTTCGTGAGTGAGTGCTCCTGGAACGGAGTGCTTAGCGCTGAGTTTCGCATCACATTCACGGCGGCCTTGTTGTTTAGCTCGAAGATGTCACACTTGCTGCCATCCACCACGTCCTTGGCGGAGACACAGGTGCGGAGGATCTCATCGCTGCTCAGACGCATTTGACTGGGATCGTAACCCAGGCGCTGGTACTCGCGCTTAAAGATTTTGCGGTAGTGCTCGTAGTTGGGTCGCTCTTGGTAGGCCAGCTGACCGATCTGCAGCAGGAACTCTCCCAGATATTTAGGAACTTGCTTGCCATAGAACTGTCGCAGCATCTCCGGCACATCCGTCATAAACAGCTCCTTAGCGCGATGCACTTTCTCCTGCTGCTGCTGTTGCGCCACGTCCTTCCAGGGCAGATAACCCTCGGACCAGTACAGCAGGTTGTAGCCTAGGCACTCCAGATCACTTCGTCGCGAATGGGCACCCAGGTGGGCGTCCCGGGACGTAAACTCTAGCGTTCCGTCATGCGCCCTTCGCTGATCCATGATAAACGGGCGATGAACTCCGCGGTCCTGGAACTTAGACGCCAGGCCGAAGTCGATAAGAAAAACATGTTCCTCCTCAGTGGGCAGAAACTTGTACTCTGATGGGTTGTTGTCCAAGTGCTTGCTAACCCTGCTGCGAGCCTTTTGATCACCGTTCGGTTCCTTCTTAACTTTCTCCTGGTGGCGGGTGGCCCGCGTTGAAACCGGGCATTTTTTTGGAGTCGCTATCTGAACGCTTCTGCCTCTTTTGCTAGCTGTGCGACGGGAGGAGGGGGGAATGAATTCATCCGACTCGTTGTCAGACGATTCAGCCGATTCATCACTGTTTTCCGCTGTATTCTTGGGGTAACCGTCTTCGTTGAACTCCTCGCGATAACTAATCCGCTTGGTGGGTCGCAAATAGTGCGACTTGACCATCTCCTCGTACATGGAGTTGCGCTTCTCACGACGGCAAGAGCGCACCGGATTGGAGCCGCTGAACTGAACTGGATTGCGTGCGGATCGCTTTTTGTTCATTGGAGTCTGGAAGACGTCTAGGCTGTTGCTATTGTTGCTGTTCGACGTGGCGCCATCATCGAAGTCCTCGTCGTCTTCGTCTTCATCCTGCTTAATATCGACAATCTTTTTCAAGGCGAACTTCTCGCTCTTCAGGAAGTAGTCATCATCGTTGGTCTCCTGCTCTGAGCTGTTGCCACTGTCCGTGGTCTGCTGCTTCTCGTAGTGATCCTCGTAGCCATTACCCTTGGGCACTGCCTGCCTCCTAAGGTACTTGCACTTGGACACCATCAGATTCTGCGCCTTGATATCATTATGACAATAACCCTTATCGTGCAGATTCTCTAGGACGTTGATGATGTGTACAGCAAGCACGAGGAGTGACTTCTGTTGCACCCTTGAGTTCTTTATCAGCGAGTGCAGATCGCGATCGAAGCGCGGCAGCACCAGAAAGCGGTAGCGAACGTCTCCAAAATAGTGAGTGCCCGACGCAATAAAGCTGGGTATTCCAGAGGGCGGTCCCCTGCTTAGGGCATGCGTCTGTGGGGCTGGCAGGCTTGAAGCATCTTCTGCGACATCTGATAAATCTAAAAAAAAAGTGTAATGATACAAATGTGACGATGCAAAGTTTTTCGACAGCATACCCTTGCTCTGGGATGTGTTGATCAGACAGTGGATCTCAACAAACAGAGGTCCGTTTGAATGCGGTTCAATTTTGACCACGTATTTGGCTGTCTCCGAGCTGGCAGGGCATACAGTGTCGTCCGAGGCTAGGAAGATCTCGCCAAAGTTGCCCTTTCCTGAATAACAAATGGGTGGTTTATTCTCCTAAAACCAAACTTGCTCGTGTAGTGCACTTACCTATGGGTCGACCCAAGCGCCAGGCCTTGGAGAGCACATCTCTCAGAATGGTTCCGTTGACCACCGAGGGTCGGAGCGTGTAGACCGGGCGCGGTGACTCCATCACACTGGAGTTGTTGTGATCGCTGGCAATGCTGGCTCCCGTCAGGAGCAGACTGCGTGCCTGCGGGGTGTGCAGTAGTGTGGGGGGATCAGCCTCAGTGCCGGCAGCAGAGCCTGCCGAGGAACAGGACTCCTCATCGTCGTTCTCGTGGAACTCGAAGCCATTGGCGGTGCTGGAGCCACCGCTCAAGCGCTGGCACTTCTCGGCGGCCTTGACCGCAGAACGCTTTCGCTTGCGAGCACTGCGATCCGTGGTCGGGCGCTCCAATTGGAGCCGCTTGCCCATCGCGGCAGCTGGCGATGGTCCTAGGGCGATTTTCGGTGGCACTTTTCCTTAGTTTCTGTGATTCAATACTCACGCTTAGGAGGTTTGCTTGTTATTGTATGCGAAGGTTGATTTGTTTTTGTGCGATTCCGCTTTCGACTGTGATTCTCTTTCAACTGCTGATGAAAGAAGAAGATTAATGGTTGCTAAATATCTATTTTTAAGTTATGAGTCTTGTATTATGGCTTTTTTTCAAACTAAAGCTGACAAATTTGCGAGGGATTATCGTTGTTTTGTTTTTTTTTATTTTTTCATTTGCCTCAAGTCCGCCTTTATCACAATCATTTTTAATTGTTTCCCTTGCAGTGTTGGACAACGAGGGGGATAGTTATTTTTATGGCATGAGTTCACGCCAAGATTACACAGATCACGCAAGAGTTCTTTTGTATTGCATATTGCTCTATTGGAATGGGTGATTCTTTTATTTTGTTTTTATTGAATTTCATGCAGATACTTTAGGTTTTGTGTTATGTTGCAGTGTTGCAAAGTGATCCAGTTTGGTGCGCGTCCGGGGGCACGAATACAAACACAAACAAACGCGAACGCACCACCATGTCTGGAAACACAAACAACACGACATACAAACATACCGAGGTCCCGAAAAAAATCGATTATCTGGCCGGCATTATTAGACAAAGAACTAAATGCTGGCATATTTATTCGGTTGCACAGCGTTTTCCCTTTGATTTCAACGATTTCCTCCCGCCAATCATTTGCTATTGGGCTGTTAAGTCGAATTGATTTTTCAGTATGTATTTTTCTCACGTATTACCCGTTCTCTTCTTCTTGTTTTTCTACGTTTTCTTTTGACCCGTTCCAAGTGTTTGGGCGATTTTCAATGTTTTCAATTGCTTGGGAGCTTGATTTGCAATGCTTACACTTTTCACTTGGTGCAACGGTGCACTATTGCACTCTCACAACATGCTTTGCACTACAATTTCGCTTCCATTTGGCTTTTCGTAACAATTACACATTCTTCCTGTGCACTGCTCCGCACACACACACACAGGCACTCAGCTTTGTGGTGTGACCGTAGGGAAAGATGTAAATATACTTTTAAGTGTGACCGTAGTCTTGAAATGTGGGAAAGGTGTATTTTGCAAAACAATTTTTTTATTATAATTCAAATTCTGTGTTTGTTTTTCTATAAAATAGTTTATGCTCAAATAGTAAAAGAAATCTAATTCTTTCCTTAATTTAACCCTCGTAAGTTATCATTTCAATATTCAGTACTGGGTTGAATTAAAATCTTAAATTTTGCTCGTTCCATTCCCATTTGTTTTCATGAAGTGGCGGTTGTTTTTAAATACCCAATTTAATTGCAGGTGGACATTGACGAGCCCTTGCTCATGAAAAACGTATCCAGCGTTAACCCATTAGTTTCCGATTACATACGGAGACGCGGGAGTCCTCTAAATGTTCAAATTCTTCACGGAAGTGTAGCAGATTCTTCTGAAGAATTAAGGGACACAGATGCCGTAGTCGCACTAGAACTGTAAGTTTGTATCGGTTTTGTTTGTAATGTATAATTATGGATAATTTCGTTTTACATTTATAAACAAATGTTTTCATTTCAGAATCGAGCATGTTTATGACGATGTTTTGGCTAAAATTCCAGTTAATATTTTTGGTTTCATGCAGCCAAAACTGGTAGTCTTTAGCACACCAAACTCGGACTTCAACGTTATATTTACGCGGTTCAATCCCCTGTTGCCAAATGGTTTTCGCCACGAGGATCACAAGTTCGAGTGGACTCGGGAAGAGTTCAAGAACTGGTGTTTGGGTATTGTGGAGAAGTACCCGAATTACATGTTTTCCTTAACGGGAGTGGGTAATCCACCCAAGGAATACGAATCCGTGGGCCACGTCTCACAGATAGCCATATTTGTTCGCAAGGATTTGCTGGAGATGCAGTTGGTTAACCCTTTGGTTAGCAAACCCAATATTGATAAGGAATCCACTCCCTACAAGTTAATTCATTCCGTGGAATATCCATTCTATGTGGACACGCGTACCGAGAAGGAAAAGATTTGGACTGAAGTACAAATGGAGCTTCAGCGTTTTAAACGGCATTTTAACTCTTGTGAGATTGAGGTGGATACTTACCAGGACACTTGTAGTATGCCTATTGCTGTTTTATTGGATCGCCTAAAGCACGTTGGAGCTACTAAGGAACTTATCGAGGAACTGATACAGGAAAATAACTTAAAAGTAGAGAACGAGTGTGTCTTAATAGATAATTCGGATCAGGAATCGGATTGGTCTGATCCCTACGAGTTGTCAGATAGTCATTCCCAAGAGGCTGTGTTGGTCGACCAGGAGCGAGAGGAGGAATGCTGGGATCAAAGCCCAGAGTCGTAGCTTACGATATTTAAAACTACTATATGTTTTACCAAATTTCTAACAAACCATAGTTCGGTCACGGAATATATACCAATGTGTTCTGTGTGGAAACTCTGGTTTGTGCATTACAAATTTAATTTCTCAAAGCGTTTCCACAAAATTTACTTAGTTATTAATGATAAGGATTTCTTGACAAACCGAAGCTCGGTATTTAATATATTTATATGTTTCGAATGATATTACCTAAGCTCAAATTAAATCGTTTGTGTAAGAAGCGTAAGAACTTCATGCTGATATTACAATAATCATTTGCAAATCTTCTAACTACGCCATTATTTCTGTGGGTCATTAATTCCATTTAAGACTTAACAATAAAGGATAAACCAAGTTGTGTTAACTGACAAGCTGTTGACATTTTGAGTGCATCATCGGGGGTGCGGGTGGGTTTCCCAGAACATGGGTGACCATTCCTCCCCTGCTGACCACTTTCAGTGCAGAAATCGTTGCAAAAATTGGGGTTGCCTTGCCGCCAAGATGATGACTATGACGCCGCGTCGTCTGTCTCGCAGTGGCACCCGCACGGAAATTGCTTTTGTTTGCAACAAAATCAGGGGATGCAGGATGCAGGGAGCAGGGAGCAGGAGACGTACATACGTCCCCTAGCATGCAGACTTGGCGCAAACGCAGCGCACACCGAGTGTAGCTATTAACTCCCCGGCTCACACAAGTTCCTTCCCCTTCCCGGCACAGCAACTCCGGCTGTGGTTGCCAGTTAATGGAGTTGGCGTCAGCACGGAGCCGGCGGATCCGGAGCCATCGTTAGTTGCAAGTCAACCTCGCTCCTGACAGGCTGGCAGGCCAATCGAAAGCGAAACCGTGCCCAAAACCAAATTGCCATAGCAGCCAAACTGCCGTGACAATAGCGCAAGAACGGAGAATTCATAAACATTCACCTGCCATTCACATAGTACATTTATAGCTACGGCAGTACTGCCTTTACCTTGACTTGTGTGTCACATGTAAATAGGAATTTAACTCGATTTTTATTACATTAGCCTGGCTCCGTGATAGCGCTTGCTTGGTGATAGTCCTTCCTTCAGTCGTTGGTGAATCGCAGACATGGCGGACGAGGAGGGCGGCAAGGAGGGCGAGAAGAAAATCGTGCACGTTTATCCTCTGGTGAAGGTTGGTTAAGTATAGAGTTAAGTATATTCCGGACTATTTTCTGATGGTTGATTGTTGATTCCCGATTTAAGCACACTGACATGAACGAGGAGATGCGGATAGAGGCCATTGAACTGTCCATTACCGCCTGTGAAAAATATTCATCCAATTACGAGGTAATTACAAGAAACCATTCGAACGGGCTCATCCATTATTTTCATGTGAGAAGTCCTTATCCAAATGCTTAAATGCCACTTGTTAGGAGGAATAAAGTGTATAATCTATGCTTGTTAAGCTTAAAGTGCAAAGTATAAATCTTAACTTGTAATTAAAATTCCATTTGATTTGACAGCTCTGAAATTAACACCATTTTCTAACTATTTATTTGTCCAATGATGAGGGGTCCATAAATGAGACGAAGAGGATAAGGACGGTGAATAGACTCAACTTAATACTTTTCATCTACTTCCAGCACGCTGCCAAAATCATCAAGGAGAACATGGACAAGAAGTTCGGCATCTATTGGCATGTGGTTGTGGGCGAAGGGTTCGGCTTCGAGGTCTCCTACGAGACGGAGAACATTCTCTACCTGTTCTTCGCCGGCAACCTGGCCATCGTGCTGTGGAAGTGCTCCTGAATGCGGGTCAGCAGTGACACGAACGTACCTAGAAACCGGAACAGGAACCAAAACCGAACCAAACAAAAATTTAGCATTAATTTTAGCCATACAGAACATTTACCGTTAACGAATGTTATGAATATTAAGCCTAGTATCGGCGGCGGAGTAATAAATCCCCTGGCAACGATGTGACTTGTTGGGAAAAGAATGGTTTTTATTACAAAGTGTACCCTACATGCTAGCATTTTGAAAACAGGCTTATAAAATTGTTTGTATGCACTAAAACGAGAACCCTAAGACTCCGGATGCGAATCGTCTACGCGTACACATCCTCCCGATCCGCGCCGGCACCATCGCCGCCGTCCTCGAGATTCGAGAAGAGCAGGAAGTGCGAGGTGCGATGGAGCTCGTGGTAGAACTCCTTCGGGTTGGCCAGCTGCAGTTCGTACTTCATGTTGGGGTCGTGGCGCACACCCATGAAGTTGTAGTTCCAGCTGCTTTGCGCCGGCACCATGAAGAACCCAAGGAACTTGTTCGACAGCAGCATCTGAACGCGTTCGTAGTGCGAAGGCAGGTATCCCTTGGGATTGTTACCCTTGTCCGTGTTCTTGGAGCCCCACTCGAAGCCCGATGGCGTCAGCTTGTAGGCGGTAAGTGAGCAGGAGCCAGGAGTAAAGGAGCACGTGATCACGATCGTCTTTTCGCCATCCCAGTTGGAGTTCTCCTGCATGATCTTCGCGTGCGTCGTGATGTCCTGCGGTGACAGTTGGGGCAGCTCGTTGGGCTGCGTGTGGATCCAGCCTAGAGGCTCCATGTCCTTGAGATACTGATGTGTGGGCAGGGCGTTGGGTAAGTTGATCGTCTGGTGGGTTCCCCATTGCGGTGGCATTACGATGCAGCGAATCTCCTTCACCTGTGGGTTGTCCGGTGGACTTACACCGTATAAGTAACCAGCTATCTGGGCCCGAAGATCCGAGATCGTGACAAACTTCTTGAGAATGTTCTTGGGCAGGATGTAGGTGTAGCCGGTCTCCTTTATGTCATCCGAGCTCACGTAGATGTGGTTCGTTCGCAGGTGCAGATTGGTGGCGGAGATAGCTCTTACTCGCCACTCTGTCTTCGAGCTGAACGTCTGCGTTTCGTAGTTCGATGTGGTTGAGGTAATAATTTCGTCACCATGCTTGTTTGTGGTACGCGTAGTGGTGGCCGTCAGTTGATTTTGCTCCTTGGTCTGCTTTTCAATTTCTGCGATCTGCTGGCGCTGCGCTGAGGGAGCACTGATTTCCATGCCCAGAATGATGTCACGGATCTCGGACTGAGTGAGCGAAGCCACATTTACGTTGTTCTTCTTGCCGTAATCGGCGAGAATGAGGTCCTTCAACTGCACTTCCACCTTGATCCATTCCTCGTCGGTCAGAGTGGGCCAAATGTGATGCGCCTCCGTTATGGTGGTCTTGTCCGGCTTTAGGATGATCTTCGTCCTCTCCGTATTGACGTGGAGAGCACGCAGAATGAGGATAAGTCGACTGAACGCCGTATATGAAGATATGGTCTTCAGCCAATCGTCATACAGGTTGAAAAGCACCATCTGGGGCTCGGTTGCCTTCAGAATGAGGTCACCAAACTTCTCGACTTTAAGGCAAGCCTGGAACGGTAGTTGAAGCTCGGAGCCCTTGATCACAATGTTGGGGAAGTCGAGCAAGTGCACCTCCAGCGGATCCAACATGCCCTTGCGCGTCACAATAATTTGTTTGGGCTGCTCCTCCACGGGCAGTGATCGAATCAAAGCGGCCACTTCCTCAGCAGTCTTCCACTTGGCCAGCTGGCCCAAACGTTTCTGGCCAGCCCACACAGAGGTGTGGATGATCTTAAGGAAGAGCTGGCCCGTTCGCGGATTAAAGATGAAGATGGCTCCGTTAATGGGCTTCGTTGTCAGATTTCCCTCAAACGTCTTGTGAATGGTGACACGATACACGTTGGTGTCGTCCACAAACCAGATGATCTGGTTTGAGAACAGCTCTCCGTAATTCTGCGAACTGAGGTACGGCTCTGTTGGCTCCGAAGAGTAGAGCTGCAATGCCTTACGGATGCGCTCACGCAGTACATAGAGCGCGGGGTTTGCCTTCATGATTTTGGCCATAGCCTGCTGAATGAGGGTCTTGCAGCCGGGGAACCAGTTGCCGTATGCGGAGTGCAGATTGTAGGCCAAATCGATGGCAATCAACACACCCGTCGGGGAGGGATAGATGGACATGTTGTCCGTGGTGTAATCGAGGAACTTGGCCCTGGCATAGCGCTCCACATCGTGCGAGTCATAATCGCCCCAACGCAACTGGATATCCAGCCAGTATTTTTGGGTGGTGGTGTTATCCATGGTGTCCTTGGTGTCGGCCAGCAGTGAAGGTCGCGATACATTCCATTTGTAGGCGGGGAAGAGCAGGATGTCGGCACACGATGAGTTCATCTTGTAGGACTTACGTGGATGGATAGTTTCCTTCTGCACCGTCTCGATTTCCAAGGCGTCCAGTTCCTGATCGAAGACCTGGCACAAATCCATAACAATCGACTCATGGATCTTCTGCCACAAATGGGCTCGGAATATTTGAATCAGAGAGATTTTCAGTGTCGGAATCTTGCCGTGCATGAATATGCCAGTCAGATCCAGCTGCACCTGGAAACCGACATACACATTCGCTCGATTGATAGTCGGTGACCACCAAAGTGTGAATCGACGATTCGGAATCTGATTAAGACCTGATCGCTGAGCATTGGTCAACTTCTTGTACTTCATCGACTCTTCGAAACCGGAGGCTTTCTCCCAGAAGAGACCCTCCCAAGTGGGGAAGTAGGTGCCCTTAAACAGCGTGTGCTCCAGAATGCCCTCCACTCCTCCCAACGCCTGGATCATATCTGTGCGGTAATTGTTCAGGTTCCACAGCTTGCCGTCGTGACGCTGGTGCGTCCACCAGAAGGGATTCTGCTTTAGCACCTGGTATTGCTTGAACTCCGTACGAATTCGCCAGCCCTTGTCGTAGGCCAGTGTGTGACGATCCTTTTGGAATAATGTGTTGATACGTGGAATACCGCGATCCCAGCTGTCCTCCAAATCCTCCAGTGTGAGCCTACGGTTCTGAGCATTCGCCTCCTGACGCTTCAATGCGTATTCCGCCCACACGCGCTGTGAGTCTATAAACTCACTCTCCCACGGCTGAATGTAGCGATACAGATTGGGAATAAGCTGATCCTCATCGTGGGACATACCTGTAAGAAGTATAAATGCAAATTAGCATATGTACTAGTATTTGTATTTGCTAAATACCAACCGGAGCGGAAGTGGGTTATGCCCACGTCCGTTTGCTTGGACCAACGCAGATCGGATTGCGGAATCAAGACGTGGCCCATGCTCAACATTCCCAGACCGCCCAGTTCCTTGGGAGTGTAGAACACAACGGGCGGGAAACGGGAAGGCATCTTAGAGTTGAGGCCAATCTTGATACGAGTCTGAATTTTGTTTTCGCACTTCACCAACAGGTCCAACAGTTCCTGAGTATTGACCACAGCCTCGCGGAAGTAGGTCATCAAACCTATAAGCGCAGTGTTCCATTTGTTCACAATCTAGAATACAAAATTGCGCTTTTACTTTAAATTCTTAAGAAGATATTTTGTTTATAAACTACCTTTGTAAACGTAGTGGACCCAGAAGCCATCAGGATCTGTCGGACACGGTTATGGAACCGACCCAAAGACTCATCGTCCACCCTCAGGAAGCACTGGGCAGTGCGTTCCTTGGTGATTTCGTTCTGTAAATTCCAAACACCATCACGATGGGTGAACTCTTCATTCTGCGTGCGACACTGTGGGGAAAAAATGATGAATTATAAACTGATCTTAAGTTTCATTTGTGGCTAAAGGAACCTTTGGCAAAATGCGACATTCAAATCCACTCATGTTGAACAACAGATTCGGATTATCCTTGGAATACACCGAGACGAAAGTGCTCTCCCAACCAATAGTGGTCACAGAGCGAGGTAGACGGTTTTTAATATCCCAGAAGACAGCGCGACCCCTGTAAAATAAATTAAATTAGTCGTTACTCACTTTCAAAGTTGATGCTGAGTAAAAGGAGACTCACAAATTAACATCGTGCTTCATCAAACGCATGCGAGCATCGCGGGGCCAGCACTTCTTGTTATTGTAGCCCACAATATTTTCGTTGTTCGGATCCGGATGCTCAGTAAGGTATCGCTGGATCAGATCCCGCGCCTCCTCCGCCGAGAATCTAAAGAACAAGTGAATACGGTCGACATAGCGGCAGTACAGGCGAATAGGATGTGCCGTCTCTGTGACTGTGTCCTGGAACGTGAGGAAATCGTTCGGCATTTGGGGAGGGCCAGCCATCTCGCTGGATCGGTGAAGACCCAAAACCAATAGATCTAGCACCAGTCCATAGTACTGCGTGATGAACGATGAGAACTGCAGACCGCGAATGATGCCGTAGCTGTTCGTGTGGTTCATGTCCTTGTAGTTGATCACAACGTTGTTCTTGGCCGTCATGTAATCGGCGATATTGTGATCGACAATTAAACGGAGCAAACGATTGAGCAGCGTCAAGTCAATCTTCTCGTAAAGCTTTTCGAATCTAGACTCCAGCAGCACGTTGCACTCGCCCTCACCCACATCCCAAACATCCTGCAGATTGTTAATGCCTGTTAAAAAGAAAAATACAATATATCTAAATAGGAGACTGAATAGTATTAAAGGACTTCTATATCCCTTGAAGAGCACTTTCTTTTTCATATCACTGTGTATTTCGAAGGTCACCTTTGGCGTGAGGTTTGCAACAAGGGGATGATCAAATACTTATCACTTTGCTACAAATCACACACCCAAAATGCCCAGTAACGCCATCAAAAATGTTATTTAGAAGCTTGTTCAGATTTATACCTTGACACCACTTATAGGCCAACAATGGTGGCGGCTCCGTATCGCTGGGTTTGATCCATGGCGGGAACAATCGGCGCTTGTCAGCCTCATACCACAGATACTGATCCAAATATGCATCTGTGATCTTCTCCAGGGGTTCCACCTCGTACACTGGAATCAGATGACTGTACAAGTCCATGAACTCAATGCCCACCTAAGATATTAATATAAGTTTTAACAAGGATTTCAAATATATATAGAAATACAGATAACGAACCTCCTTGAAGGCTCGCTGCGTGAGCAGGTGACGCTTGATGCGGGACAATGCCTCATGAGGATTGTCGTAGGCCTGTTCGATGAGGCCCAGCTCCTCACGCTGACTTTGATTTAGCCTGGACTTAACGCTGTACGCCTCTTTTAACCTCTCAAGGGCCAAAATTAGCAGCTTGGTGTCGTGTTTGTACGAAAGTGGAGGGAAGGGAATGGGCGCAAAGCGACGTGACTCCAGCCAATGGACCGTGGTTGTGTAAATAGCCACAGCCTCTTCTGGTGATATGTAGGGACCATCCTTCAAGTAGTTGTGCTGCCTCTCTTGCTCCGCCTTTAGATAAAGACGCGTTAGTCGCCCCAGATTCTTCTTGCACACCGTCTTGTCCACAGTTGCTCCACGTCGGATACGTTCTCGATTGTAGTGAGCGGTGTTTGTCCACCAGTCGGCTTTCATCTTCACGTAACGCAGGATCATATTCTCAATGGGAATGGGTAGCCCGGGCACCTTCCACGGAATGTTCGCCTTCCAGCAACGCCAAGCCTCCGATAAATGCTGCAAAATGGTACGAGCTTTGTTCTGCTTGATGCCCTCGGGCATCATGTCCACAATGTCGTGCATTACAGAGGCACGTAGCTCCAAATCGAAGTGGGATTCAACGCGCTGCTTAGTTACCGTCTTGGCTACACCCTTGGAGTGTCGACCCTCGAACTGACGCGACAGTAGATTGCCCAGCCAGCGTTCCAGCAGCGGAGTGATGCCGCGCATAAAGAACAGCCAGACTCGCCATCCTGGCGCCCAAAAGCCACATCCGGGTCCCTTGCCCACAGGTCCTGTGTTAAAGCGGTAGTATATCAAATGCTTCAGATCCTTGCACATTCGAATCTGCCTCATTAGCTTGTATTTATAGCGATACATGCCAGTCAGCTGGCCAACATGGGCAAATATGTACTGCAGTCCGTCAGCCAACTGAAAGGCGTCCACATTGTTCAGCCGATACTGTACATGAGAGTCAATGATTAGCTTGGTCAGACGCAGGATCTCACGGCACAAATGGAAAGCTAATAGAAGGAAAGGATTTGTTAAACAGGAAATTTTTTAAAGTTAAAGTACTTACCATTTCCGAAACGCGACTTTTTACGCTCCTTGGTGGTCAGAGTTTTAACAGGTTTTAAATTGAAATTATAATCCAAATGCAAGTAGTTAAGATTTTTTCGGTGAATCAAGAGGTTTAGCATGTTGTATCCCTGACGACAAACTTGCAATCCAGCCTCAACCCAATCCAGAGTTGTGGTCTGGAAGAATTTTGTGGCCTTAAACGAACGGAATAGGTAGCTGCAAAGTAAAGTCACACTTAAAAACGTCTCTATAATTTCACTTTCATAGAACTCACCGTTTCTTTTGGGGCTTTGGTTTGCGGTGCTTTAGGGCATTGAGCACATAGTATTTAAGCAGTTTTTGGTAGCTAACGCGCACTTTAACCGGATGGCCAGGTGGACAATGCTCCTTGTACCAGCACTTGACCAGCGGCACATCGATGGCACGTCGAGAGCGGCCGGAGCGCATGTTAAAGGGGCGAGGTGCCCACAGCAAGGCGATTCCGTTTGCAGTATTGTCAGTGTACAGGGGGGTGTCCTGCAGGAACGGCTGCACATCGTCCGGAAGAGTAAAGTCCTCATCGTCATCCGGCAGGGGCTCCTGAATTTTTGAGTTTGCATTGCGATGGGATATGGGATTGATGAGCGGATCAAAGTAAAATGCGGGCAGATCGGGGTCTTCGGTCTTAATGTAGACCACGTTGGGAGTGTGATACCTAAAATAGACAAAGTCCATCGGTTATGTGGATCCTCTAAGCTACGAGTTTAAATGTATGCAACTATCAGCAGTCACGATTAATTCTTAACAATCGCCACGAACATATTCATTGCAGCTCCCTTTTATCGCAAATTTGGAAGTACCCTGGGAGCTCTCCGTTTTTCTAACGCGGCATGAAGCATTTTCAGAGAGGCTGTTCACTTGGAAACGTTTCTGACCACGTAAATAGGATTTTAGAATAATCATTTTCGAGAAATGTGGGATCTTACCAGCTCAAATGCACAAAGTGGGGCATATTGTTGTACAAGTACGGAAAGGCAATGCGGTATTCCGTGCGAATTGGCTGTCGGATAATGACTTTGTTAATGTCGTTGAACTCGTTCCAATCCTCATCCCTACAAAAATAGAAGTGAATATTACAATTTACCAAGTTTTCAGAGCATGTATTGTCTTACCCAACATTGTGATCCTTAATGAGGGGCTCAAACTTGGGTCCACCAGGAATGGCCATATTAAGAGCCTTGGCGGTGAAGAAACTTTTGGGGTCAAACAGATAAAAGAAGTTATTGTCCACTAAATCCGTCAGCAATTGGTTGGCCAATCGATACAGCGTGGCCAGCTGTGGCAGGGAAAGATTCCATTTTCGGTAGGTAGTGCCATTTACAAACCTGGATAGTAATATATTTATCAAAACAAGATCAACTAAAAATGCCAATTTAAAACTCACTGCGTATCCACTAGAGGACGATGGTCATAAAACCATTTGTATACGGCATTGTCTTCATCGTTGTCCAGCTCAATTTGAATGGCCTCCAAGGGCTCCACGTCCAGTACGTTGTCGGCGTAGTCTAGAGGTGGCTCCTCGTCGTCGAAGGGCGGGAATCTCATGCGCTTGAAGTGGCGACGATCGCGTTTCTCTCGCCGCATCATGATCCACATAGTTCTGCGGATATATGTAGCGTCAGTTGGGTGCACAGCGAAAAGCTAAATGAACTTACCCCCATTGGGCAATGTAGACGGGTTCAATAACCCAGGGAATCTCATTGACAAAGGTGATGGCTCCCGTGATGTGGTACAGCACCTGGACATCCCGGATCTGCTCCCATGGCATGGGCATGTTCTCCAGCAGCTTGAGCACTGCATGTGGCATGTACTTCAGGGCGCCCAGGTAGACTCGCTTGTCATGACGATACTTGCGCGACGTCATGTCCCCGTGGTCGCGAATGATTTTCCTGATGTGCTCTGGCGGCATGTCCTCCTTTTGGGTATCCACGAAGCCAAACTTGCGCTTCTCAGCGAATCGCTTGGACTGCAGATGCTGCCATTTGAGGGCCTTCTCCTGTAGCTTCTCCTCGGTCAGTATGTCCGGCTTGGGAGTGGGAATCTGGCCCAAGCCGGGACCCTGACCTCCTGCTGGGACCGGTATCCCGTTCGGGTGGCCACTGGACGGCGGCAGTGGAGCACCCGGTGGCGGAATCTGCTGGATCTGGTTGGCCATCTGCTGCTGGGCGTGCAGTTGAGCCTGCTGAGCGTGGGCCGCCGCGTAGGCCTGCTGGGCCATCAGCTGGGCCGCCCACGCATTCTGCGGCATCATGTACGGCGGAATGGACATCGTTCCGCTGCACTTATTCTAATCAATAAACGAAGAAACATGCACTTTACGACACACAGACACGTTTTGTTTCAGGGGAGAAATCGAAATGCCGCCGCCGACGTCGCGGTCTTTTGCAGTTTTCACCACGCCGCGAAAAGACGTGTAATTCGCCTTTCCCACAGCTAATCTTTGGTTTAATTTCTTACCTGTCAGTTAACTTGTAACTTTGATGCCTATTTGGCACTTTTTCTACTTTTCTTTGGCCGCAATTCACAATTTTTCCGGTTTGCAAAACGAGAGGTTTATTTTTTCATGCGGCAGCCATTTATAGAATGGTAGAACGGTCACACTGTGCAATCGGCGCTTATCGTCTATCGAAGGCTTAGGTGGTGACACAAGCAGTCAAGGTAAAAACGCAAGGTGCGAATATATATTCGGAATAAGTAAATTAAAAAGCTGTTATTTCAAAACATACTTCAAAGAGGGAATTTACCAACCATGTAATTTACCATCATGTTTATGTTTTAATATTGAATTTTAACCCACAACGCCGATGTATTTGCATCTGTGAAAAGTAATTATTTTGTATAAACAATATTTTGATATTAGCACATTTGATTCAGTCTAAATCCTTGTAATTAAATCAATTGAATCAGCTTGTCAACAAATGTGTTAATAGTAATAATTAGGAACTTTTTGTGTAGTGCGTCAATATTATTGTTGATGACTGGTAAAATTGAGAACACACAGTAGACATTGGCTAACAAAAACCTGGCTAAGTTAAATTATACATTTTCCTTCGACTGTAAGCTAATGCTCACTGTAGTTAGGAACTTCAATTAACCGAATTAGAAAATCCCACCGAGTCATCAGCCTGGCCTTGCGATATGGGACACCTCATTTCGCATCGGGTAACGACATCCCCAGACTCCAGAATGTTTGTCCAATCAATGATCATGTGCGAAATCGATCTCCGGGACGTTTTGGGCCACTATAAATATTGTCGGTAGGTCGATGGGGATCACAGTTTACGGACAACAACGCTTCTGGCCAGAACACGATCGGGAAAAGTTGCTAATTTGAGAGAAAAATATTAAATCTAGAGTACATCCCCGTGAAATTTCGCAAACAAGATCAACAATGGCAAAGGTATTGCTCACAAAGCAAGTTGTTCTATCATAATAACTAAATGTGAAAATTTGCAGTTATTTTCCATCCTTTTGTGCCTGGTTATCATCGGATCCATCAGCGCAGGTCCTATAGAGGTAGGTGGCATATCATAATTATAAGTTCTAAATTTCCCTACCAAGCTATGAAATCCAATCACTTACTAGGAGAAGAAACCTGCTGAGGAGGCTGATCTCTCCACTGCGGACACCATTGGCTACGGATACTATGCAGCTCCTTCGCCCATTTATTACGGAGGATATGGAGGGGGCTACAAATACGGCGGATATTCCGGGTATGGGGGCTACGGCGGATTTCGCTCCTATGGAGGCGGCTTTTATCGTCCCCGGATTTATCCAGTTTGGGGCTAAATGACGCCACACTACGATGCCAAACTTACAAGCGTTCCTTAACCCAGAAAATCCTATGTAATCGCACCAGTGACCAAAGAAACCATACAAGCCCCCTTTAAATTGTAACCCTTTCACTGTCTTGCAACCACGGCGATGACGTCAGTGGAGTTTTTGACCCCAGACCGCAATTAAGACCGGCTTTATTGCAATAAAAACAAAGCACTTTATGTACGACTACGCTCGCATGTGCGGTTTATTATTTTCAAATTTCAATTGTCCGAAACCGGATTTTTGGCACTTGGTCGGCGCTTCCGAAGAAATTGAGGCGGCCAACGTAACATGCGCGCACATCCAGCAAAATTCGAGTTGGCCAAGCCGAGTAATTAACCATCTGAACCCTAACTTGGACCTATCTTTAACGATCCACTTGGCCAATTTTCGGGCCATAAACGGGGTCACAAGAAAGCTGGGCTATACACCGCATATCAGCCAGAAGCTTGAGTTATATTTATATATACGGTTATCTCTTTCTAAAGATTCAAAGAAAATGATACTATAGATAATAGTTATTAGACAATAAACTATTTTCAACTCATAATCAGGTAGGGATTATTAAAAAGTGCAACTTTTGTGACAAATTCACTGAAGCTCTATCTATATTTCAAGTTTACATACATACATATTCGGGAATCTTTTAAATGATATTTTGATTGGTGGTCATGTATCCATTTCCTAGATTTAAAGTTTGAGCAATATTATTTATAAAATGTGAGTTTATTTGGTCATGGCTTATGTCACAGTACATTTGTATATATTTAAATTGATTGGGTTTACTGTCTGTAACATGCAAAATACGAATGGTTACTGTATTCGGATTCGTGTGGACTCTTCCTTCAAGCTCCGCATTATTTTGGCATCGGGAATCCAGCGTTCGGAGAGAGCATTGTACACATAAGCTAGAGTTTAAATAGAATATATCTTGGCCACATCCTTGGGCCATCCTAGTGGCGGCGCGATCCCGTGTGCCGCTTGTGATGCTGCTTGCTGCCCTTCGAGTGGGATCGGGATTTTCGGGAGTGGTTGTCCTGCTGCGGACGGTGCTCCTTCTGGTGGTTGCTCTTTTGGTGGCCCGGCTCCTTGTGGCTCTGCCTGGTCTTTCTCTGAGAGTGGTGGGATTTTACATGGGCTAGGTGCTCCTTTGCGTGGAAGCCGCTCTGGAGCAGCTCCTTGCCATGTTTCAGGTGATCGTGGGCCGAATGCCTCACCTCCTGGAGCTTCTGGTGGTGCTGCGACAACTGGCGCTTGTGGTTCAGATGGTGGTTCCTCTCATTGTCCTCCAATGGCTGCATGGCCAAGGCCACGGCCACCAAGATAGTGGCAAAAACGATAATCTGCATGGGCCAACATCCGGGGCAATCAAGGCGAATCGAAAGGGATTGATAGTAAATTAAATTGAAGCACTGACATATCTGAAGCGGCGATTAGATAAGGTCCGCCCCTTGGAACCTGGCACAACACTCACCGACTTCAACATGATAACTCCGGGATATTCACTTCCGTGGACTTGCTCAGCTTTCGATCGTGCAAACTCAGCGACGCTCCAGTCTCGACTGTTTTTCGGAGCCTCTTCCGCCGCCGTTTATATCGTTATCTCCTCATGCGTGTGCCCCTAGCCATCATATCACATAGATGGGTATATTCGGCTCGCTTTCGAGTGCGGCAAGTTTTATCGCCCATTAAAGGGGCAGACGCACAGTGGAGTGGACAGCTGTTGGATGATTTCCAAGCCGAGATTAGCTGGGAAAGCACTTTGGCATTGCAGTTTCCCAACATGTTACCTAAAGCTTTACAATTCGATAAGGATCAACTTAGAAGTCTCTTTAAAACAGAAGTTAATTCCATATTCTTGTGATAAAAGACTCGCAACTTACTTTTTTTTCAGGTTCTCATTTTTAAGTTAGTATATATGCATTAGATAATATAAGGCTATCACTTTGTTAAACTTCTTCATAAATGTAGCTCTGCTTTGAAGCCAAAAGTGCAATAATTACCTTAATGTGAGCATGACCCTTCGATTTTAATGTTGACTCTCCTTTTCAGAGCCCAATGGTGATGATTTCTAATTGATATTGGCCATGAATCCCCCATTTCGTAGATAACTACCTATAAAAAAAGTGCACAAGAGACAGACTGTGCACCCTTAATTGTTATCTCTCACGATCATATTGAATCACTTCTTAAACAGTAGAACTCAAAACACTTCAACTGCGAAGAAATCGGACATCCATGCTATCAGCAAAAGGAAGGTAAGGCAACCTGGGCCATAAAATTTAATCATAAGTCTCGACCATGTTCAACTCGAGATACCCTCAAAAACAATAATAATGCGCACTAAACGTGGGCGTCATTAACGAAACATTTCAATAATCAGGCCGACAATTCAATAATTCTGTGAAGTCATGTGTTTTATTATTGGAATCAAGAAAATTATACATACAAAGTGGAATAAATAAAAGAACTGCTTTCATTTGCTAGCTTGGTGTGGAATCTATTGATTAATAAGTTTATTTATATTGGATATACAGTGTATATGGCTTTTTTGCTGGTCTATGTAATTAGCTTCTATGCATATGCGTTTCCCTTTCTATCCTCCAAACCTTCTACTTTGCCATTCTCGTCGCTCTGGGCGTACAAAAGTGAATAAAAATATATATAATATTTTAAAGTGCGAACAAATTGGGATTACAATACATCATATATAAGCTTAAATATAAAATACGGAAAAACATGAAAAATATATATGCTGATTAGACCGAAAATGAAAACATAAATACAAAATATTGATTCACGAATAAACTTAGGATTAATACATTTTTTTGGACATTTTTTAGTTTTCTACTTTTTTTTACATTTTTGTTCGATTTTGTCGATATAGTTTAATATAGTAATTTGCGATCAGGCTCTTAACGTGGCTGGCCATAATTGAAAGTCTACCAAAAATGAAGCCGCTCCGAAGACAATTTCCAAACGATTTTCGACTACAAAAACGCGAAGATTCAAAAAGGGTTGATTTGCTTTTCACTGAACACATTGGGGTCAATATGTCATTGCATCTACGGTAAGCTGATAAAAGTTATTGGCGGAAACTACGAAGAAAATATTGGATTGCTGCTGATATTAGTTCTTCGTTAGTCGTTTATGTTGCGAAAATCGTCCCCTTTGCCAACGAACTACTCCTCGATGCTATAGAGGAAGTAGTGGTTCTCGTTGTCGTTAATGGCAGTCGGGGGTGCCTGCGGTGCCTTCCTAGACAGTGGCTCGAAGCCCATGAACAGGAATGCCTCGATGAGGCGAGCCCGCTCCGGCTGATCCTTGGGCATGACCATAACGATGCCGTCCACCTCCAGTTTTTCCTCGGCGAACTCCAAAAGCGAGATGAAGGTCTGCTTGGAGCCGGCCGGAGGAAGCTCCTTCGGCAGAGCGACATACAACAAGTTGTTGACTGGGTTCAAAATCGTGTTCCAATTGGTGTACTGGTCCTCGGTCACATGCAGCTTGATGGTGATCTGCACCGGCTGGTCGTGCTGCAAGATCTGGCGCAGCACTTCCTGGCAGTCATCTTCCGAGCACAGCGAGTGGATGTCGGGCTGCGACTCCAAGTCGGAGCAATCCGACTGGGAGGACGACAACGACGACGCCCGAGAGCTGGCCTGGTACAGGCTGCCGCCAGCCGAGTCGACCGAAGACTTACGGCTGTAGCCTAGGGGGAAATAACATTTTTTAGCATAATAATCTTTGCATGGATAGGCTTTACTCACCCGCTAAGAGCGATGCCCTATCGTGATCTGTTCTGTGGTGGACCGGGACATCAGGACCACCACAGAGGCCCTACGCCGAGAGAGATGCGGTAGGACTCCGAGGACATGGTCGTGGCGCAAGACGAAGTCGAGATGGTGCGGAGTTTGCCATCGGCAATTCCGCTGTCATTAAATTCTCTTCTAACGAAGCCACTACTAAACACTGGGTCGCTGTGGGAAGGGGAATTGGTTATTTAGTTAGAAACCCATATCGAACTTGATGTGCCGTCTCGATTTTGTAGCGCCCCTCAAACTGTGTGAATGTTAATATATTATCCTATAATAATTATCATATAATGAATACTCGCATTTTGGAATAAAGATTATTTTCCATTAAACTAAACCTTGGACTATTTAGAAAAGACTAAAGACATTTAATATGATGAATTGGTTAGATTTTAGAATCGCTAAATCTTCCTAAATATTTACCACAACATGATGCAGAGTAAAACTCAATTGGTGGGTGAACGTCGCAAAAGCTGCTAACAAACTGATGGCCACGAAGGCAGAACAAAAGGCTTATCAGCCATTAAAATATTTCCCCTTTATGACGTTACCAAATTGCAGTTGTTTATTTTAAAGCGATTAGATACGCGCGCGTCTTATCGAAAACCCGATAAGCTGTGTCCGATAGTCACGCAGCGAATGCAGCCCTGCGCTCACGCGTTAATTTCACCACAAGATGGCCGCCGGCAGCTGTCAAAGCGGCAGCACACACACAGACAGACACTCGGCGTAAACGTTTGCGCAAAGAAAAGCGGAGAAGAAATTTAGCGGCTTCGTAAAAAAAACAGTGAAAAATCTATAGTAAACCAACAAGAACAGGCAACAACATAAAACCAAGCAAACATGTCGATCGGAGTTCCCATTAAAGTGCTGCACGAGGCCGAAGGCCACATAATTACTTGCGAAACGATCACCGGCGAGGTGTACCGCGGCAAACTAATCGAGGCGGAGGACAACATGAATTGCCAGATGACCCAGATCACGGTAACCTACCGCGACGGACGCACCGCCAACCTGGAGAACGTCTACATCCGCGGCTCCAAGATCCGATTCCTCATACTGCCCGACATGCTGAAAAATGCCCCGATGTTCAAGAAGCAGACGGGCAAGGGACTTGGTGGGACGGCGGGACGGGGCAAGGCGGCCATTCTGCGCGCACAGGGTGAGTCGGGCACTTTGGCCCACACACACACTCTGCACGACTGTCTTTAAAACACACAAATATTTTGTTTTATGCGCTCTTCCAGAAAAGCTCAAATAAATTGCCTTTTAACTCAAGTTCCACACAATTTTAGTAAAACCTTTCCTATCCCAATTTTTAAAACCACATATATAGTGAACAAAGTAAGGTAGTTAAATTGTCGATTTTTTTTAAAACCAATATATTTTTTAAGTGTGTGCTACCAAAAATATAATAATGCAGGTTTTAGTTTTTTAAAAGTGAGTTGGTAATTCTCGTTAAAACTAATCGATTTTATTTATTTTGCTTTTAAAGTTTTAGAAGCAACTTTTAGGTAGTGTTAAATAAGAAGCATATTAAAGCAGTGAGCTTGTGTAGACGTTTATTTTTAAAAAGTAAAAGCTAAAAATGATATAAAGACAGCCTTGCAGTGTGTGTGATGCCCTCAGCCAACTACAAATATTAATATGAATACTGAAATCCCTTATAGCTCGTGGCAGAGGAAGAGGAGGACCTCCGGGCGGCGGAAGAGGCACTGGTGGACCACCAGGAGCTCCGGGCGGCAGCGGCGGACGTGGAGCATGGCAGGGAGGACCAACCGGCGGTCGAGGACGCGGCGGCCTGTAGGAACTGCCTACCGAACAACGCATTTCTATTCTCTAAGTTGCGGGCACTATATTATTAACGGGCGGGTCGAACTTCTCCGGATATTTTGTAAAGTATTTATCAGGCAGAGAAGCCAAGAATACAGAGAAACTTGAATTTGAATTTGAAAACGCAGACTGTTTGTCTAAGTAATCACCTGAAAGGTGGGAAGGATTAGGCACCATAACCAGGGGACGCTCACAAGTTTGGCTTAAAATTAAGCACACCAATTCGATCTATAATCTAATCGTCGCCTTTCGAATGTTATACAAAGAGAGCAATTCCATGACAGTATTACAATTGGTATTAACTTGACTGTCGACGGATAGCTCTCTTCATTTCACTATTCGTGGGGGATCTGAAAGCGGAAAGCTGGAGCGCTAGCGCCTCAGGACAGACAGGACAAAAGGTTAGACCAGACGAACTGGAAGTGGAACTGGGTTTAGTGGTTAGGTTAGTCAGCCTCATAGCGCATCGTCGAATATTATACAAAGAGAGCAATTCCATGACAGTGATATTAAATGGATTCTGGACTGTCGACGGACAGCTCTCTTTATTCACTTATTCGCATATGGATTCGATTCGATTCGACTCTACTTGTTCTAGGTGTTAATCAGACATTCAATGAGGACGGCACAAAAATACAGATACCTATACTATAAACGCCTTCTATACGAGTATATCGTGTCGTATGTACATTTGTGTATTGTTTGCCGGCAGACTTCGTGCGAAATATGCCAGGCATTTTGTTGTTCTGCTGTTTGCTGTGCTGGTGTTTTCCTTTCTGCCAAGCCAATTAAATCAACAAACTGCGCACTTGGCAGAGCACTGTGAATTGAGCGAAATAGAGGCCTGAATGGGAACAGTGACCACCAGATGGATGCATGTACATACATACGTATGTACATAGTTCAATGCTTAATGGATGCAATTTATGGATTCGCCTGGACTGGGGGCAGGGTAATAATTCCCCGAATCGATGGCACGTGCAAGCCAATTGAAAACGCTTTCGCAATTAATAAAAAAAAGGGGCTCTGCTGACGTACCACAAGAGGTTCTGGTTCTCGTTCTGGCTATTGCCCTGGCTATCTGGCTGCGCCACCACATCGCTCGACGTCGTCATTGCCAAGTTAAATATTTGGTCTCCGGTTGAGATTTATCACAGCTGCAGTCTACTATCTGTCTCCTGGTATGTGCTCCTTATCTATCACAGGTTGCGTTGCTTCGGTCCTTCGGCGGGGCTTGGAACTCACATCGAAAAGATGTGATGCGATGCGATTGGATCTGTATGTAGTGTGGCCTGGTTTCCGTGCCTCTCCTCCGCTGGGATATGGAGATTGCTCGCTGATCTGTGAGGTGCTGTGCTTTGGGCGTTTGTCTGGCGACTGACGACATCCAAACGGTGGCGGCATCATTTATCTGATTAAGTAGCAGCGACTAGTAGGCCCCCGATATATCTACATATGTATGTAGCTGCATAGCCCAGTTCTATCCGAGAGATATACAAATATACCGGAGAGTACGTGTACCGTAGACTGGTCAGGAGATATGGATCTGAATTGGGGCGAGGGGTGAGTCAGAGCCCAAGGTTAATTGGAGCCCCTTGCTCCCTACAAATAGTGGTGAATCGCTATACAAATAAGGCGCAAATAACTATAAGTAAAAATGCCGGCAGACGTAGTATTTGCATTTACAGTCCCAATGGGCAAACAAAATAAACGGAGAGAGCCCCTGTCTATAAATATCCATAAAAATTAATATACAAAGTCTAAGAGAAATTCGTTCGCTATTTCAGTCAAAAACCCCACCACATTTTTTTGGCTGCACGTGTCTGCCGTTGTTTTTGTACGAATTTACCAAAACAAACGAAACGAACGGCTAATTAATATAGGCGATAGCTGCTATAAATTAAAGTCTATAGTTGGGCTTAATATAAGCAGGGGTCTGGAGGTAAAACGAGGTACAAATCAACGTAACGAGCTATCATATATTCATTTATATGTATTTATATGTATGTAGGTATGTAAACGAACAGCTGAGGTTATCTCAATAACTACAAACGAATACTAATAAAAATCACCATTAACGGCAATAAACTGGAGGTTTATTTGTTTTTTGCAGCTTTCATTGAGTACCTTTCAATAGGTTTCAGTCTAAACAAATAACAATCCGCTTTAGGAGATCAATAAACCAGGTAAAAGGCCTTATAAACAAAATTAGGTAATTTGGTATATTTCCCAGGGTTTTCCGTACAATATTTATACAGATTTTGAACAAAAAAGCTCTCATGTTATAACGTAGACAAAAAGAATAATATGAACGTATATATTTATGTGCCCTGTACTGTATGAAAACATTTTTGCCAGAAAAACGTGTATAGTACCAGTACCGTTGCCATATTTTGGGGTATTAACTTACGGCAATCGCTTATTCTTTGGCTAATCTTTCGTCGTCGATCACGTGTCGTCGACGTGGCAAAAGCGATAAGAAAGGAACTACCCTAAATAATCGGTAAACGATATGTCTTGTAAAGGAGAACCATGTGTTAAGCTTTTCAACTGTCTCTGAAACTGCAATGCAGCAGCCCAGTTGAAGTGAAAAAGGCAAAGCAGATCTACGTACATACATAGATCTCCATCCAAGTTAGATCTAAATAGGTAAAGTAGGCGATAAGAGCACGTAATTGGTGCGCTTGTGTAATCAACATCAAAACTGGTCGTTCTTCTTGGACAAATATTAGGGGATCAGGTACAATCTTTCGACAGTGAAAAAACAATCGTAAAAAACGAAGTGTACTAAGCAAACAGTCAGCTGGATTGTTAGACAAAAGCAAGATGTCATAAAGCACACACGGGCACTGGAAATTGTTATATGGTATAACGAGAACAATAGGCGCGATAAGGGATAAGATCTTGTTATGTTCCGTAAGATAAGATAAGGGCGAATGAGGGGTAGAAGCAGTGGAAGGAGACCAAAGAAGCTGCTAGAAAAGTGCCGATGACCCAATATCGCTCTTCTACATACATATGTATGTACATATATGCAAGTCCATATATCCATCCTTTTTTCTCCTATCTCACTTGCCGCACAACAACAAGGCAAAACTGCAATGGCGAGTGGAATTTTCCCATGTTTATAGTTGTGTGCGTGCGTTTGTATTTGTTGTTGTATGACATAATGAAAGCCGACCAAGTTGCAAGCCCACAAAAAAATGAAAAGCTTGAACAAAACTCTGGAAAATCGCAAAGAACAAAAAAGGAACGGAAGAAATACCGGTTATTACCGAGTACTTCACCAATTGGATTGCATTAAGCGAAACTGCCAAATGCCATTTCCGATGGAAAAGAAACAGGTAAACAAAGAATAGAGAAAATACATACACACACACAGATGTTATGGGTTCTCCAATTGGAAGGGGGTTCAAACTGTAAATAAATGAGGGGCCATGGCGTTGCCAGATGCGCAAACATGATGTGTCGCTTGCGCTAATTAATTAGTAAACATGGCCTGCAAACAGAAGTATTAAGAAAGCATTTATGCAAGCAGATTATTGTTATATATTTGTGTTTACAATCAACAAAATTACTAAAGCAGCGCAAAGCAAGTGGCAACGCTGCGTGGCGGCCATCTTGAACAGAAGGCAAAACAGTAAATAAATAAGGCATAATAAAGTAAAAAATTAAATTTCATAGTTCTCGGCTGAAATCAATTATTTACTTTACTTACGAAACGTGCCACAACACATATGTATGTACATACATGGCCACAATTTCCATTATTTATTTCCGTAAAGCTCATTGTTTTTGCTTCTGTGTGCGTCACAGATGACTTTACAGTAAAAAAAAAACATACTGACCCACACAGCTGCACTTGGTTGGATGTGTGCGTATGTGCGTCTGCGTACGTGAGAAAATCAACCAACACCGTTACCCGATTTATTAGCAGGTTACACTTAAACTATTGCACTACAAACCATTACAACCAAGCCTACTTGCCACCAATTGGAATGGAAAAGGGGTCGTGGACTCCCTAGCACTATTTTCATTTCTCTTTTTCTTTTTTTTTCATTTCTTCGCACTACAAAATCGACTTTGCACTTTTTTTCGTCGTGTATGGCAACCAATTTGGATACCATTACTTACAGTTTATTATTCATTTTGGATGGCATTTTCACACTTAATGGTTGCAACTTAACGCACTGAGAAGAAATCGAGTCGAACGAAATTTGACTTTTGTGGTAAAACTGGCTTTGATTGGGGTGCAAACCTCCCAGCAATTTGTGATCTGATGTCGTCAAAAGTTAGTATAAAACTGATGAAAATACCGCCGTGGCTTTCGTTTTATAGGCTTTTCCTCGACTTTTTTTCGGGGCATCTTATCCGCCGGAGTTTGGGCACACTAGCTGCAATAACAGAATGCAAGTTAGGGATGGAATCAATAAGCTGTTACTATTTTGTGCGATTCTTAAATCAGAAGTTCAAATTTTTATATACACGCGAGAATATGATGCACAATTGCTCTGTGGAGTTCCTTGGCAGAAGACATTACCTAAAATTTTATGTACTTAAAACATCAAGATCAAGAATTGTTATGCCATCATCTGATTTTTATAATAATAAATTCTTAAAGATATGACTAATGAAAAATCGTGTCAATACAAATAAATATTAAACAGCGTCGACAGTAAAATCGCTAAAACTTATGAAAAACATCAAACATATAAGAGAATACCCCACTTATACATTTACATGAAACCAAAACAAATCTGAAAATATCGATATAAGTCTGGTCTTTCTCCCATCCCAAGCCACAACGCGCTTGGTCAAATTTAGGATCTGTCGTTCGTTCATTCGTTGGAATAAAATAAACTCGGGAATTAAATCTTGGAAAAACGTGCGAATCCGTCATCCTTTCAACTAAAAAACCATGAGCGCCTTTCCCGGTACGTTCGCGTTCGACGAATATGGTCGGCCTTTCATCATCCTGCGCGACCAGGAGCGCCAGAAGCGCATCACAGGAACAGATGCCATAAAGGTAAATGAAACTGCGATTTACCACCTCCTGGCGGTGGATTCCGTATCATGGACGAGCTGATTAGGAGCAGATTCGCAGGCAAATGCCTTTCTTAAATTTTTTGTGACCAATGAGTCTCAGGAGTGACGCATCGTCTGTGGAACATTCCAGATGTTCTAAAAAGCCGGTTTTTAATAGACTGTCTGCTGCTTATATTCAATAAAATGCTGAGCATATCCTTCTTAAATAGTGAGCTATTCCTCCAAGAAAGCTTTCATTCTTCAGTTGCACTAATAAACAATGCATTTGGTAAAACCAATTTGTCTGGCCGATTTTGAGGTTAAAACGCCGCCCAGATGTTTTTCTTTCATTGCCGGCTGAGTCACGCGCACTGCAAAAACTTTGGATGTTTGGATGAAAAGCTACTGTAATGTCCAAAAAGACCAACATTTCCTTCAGCAGCTGCAGATTTTACTGCTCTTGTATGAAACTTATTGTGTATATATTTATACTAGACTTTATTCAGTTATCAGTATATTGTAGAATCCAATAAGAATATCATATCAGTCAAAGTTGATTTAAACTTTAAATTAAAAAGTAAACCTTTACTTAAGAGCAGTTGCGCTAAAGAACTAAGTTCCATTCAAAAATACTTTCTACTTTAGCCACAGTTATAATAAGTATTGGTATTTTGACCCTGAGTACTTGCTAATTGTCAATTTTTTCGTTCTGCAGACGCACATTATGGCCGCCCGCCAGATCGCGTCCACGCTGAAGACCTCTCTGGGTCCCAAGGGTCTGGACAAGATCATGGTCAGTCCCGACGGCGATGTGACTGTGACCAACGACGGTGCCACCATCATGAAGCTGATGGAGGTTGACCACGAGATCGCCAAGCTGATGGTGCAGCTGTCGCAGTCGCAGGACGACGAGATCGGCGATGGAACCACCGGCGTTGTTGTTCTGGCCGGAGCACTCTTGGAGCAGGCCGAGGGACTGATCGACAGGGGCATTCATCCCATTCGTATTGCTGATGGCTTCGAATTGGCCGCCCAGTGCGCCATTAAGCAGCTGGACGCGATCGCCCAACCCTTCCCCGTGGACCCGAAGAACAAGGAGCCACTGATCCAGATCGCGATGACCACCCTGGGCAGCAAGATCGTGAACAAGTGCCACCGTCAGATGGCCGAGATGGCTGTGGATGCCGTGCTGAATGTGGCCGATATCGAGAAGAAGGACGTGAACTTCGAGCTCATCAAGATCGAGACCAAGGTGGGCGGTCGCATGGAGGACTCGATGCTGGTTAAGGGTGTTATCGTAGACAAGACCCTCAGCCACTCGCAGATGCCCAAGGAGCTTAAGAACGTTAAGCTGGCCATTCTCACCTGCCCGTTTGAGCCCCCGAAGCCAAAGACCAAGCATAAGCTCGATGTTACCTCCGCGGAGGACTACAGGGCGCTGCGCGAGTACGAGCAGGAGAAGTTCACCCAGATGGTCAAGCAGGTTAAGGACGCCGGCGCCACCCTTGCCATCTGCCAGTGGGGCTTCGATGACGAGGCCAACCACCTGTTGCTTCAGCAGGAGCTGCCCGCCGTGCGCTGGGTTGGCGGTCCGGAGATCGAGCTGATTGCCATCGCCACTGGTGGACGCATCGTGCCGCGTTTCGAAGAGCTTACCCCTGAGAAACTTGGTGTTGCTGGACTCGTTCGCGAAATGGGTACGTTTTCGTTTAATAGTTGGATTTAGTTTCCTTTACATACGAACCATTCCTAAATAACTTTTCTTCTTGCAGCATTCGGCACATCCAAGGACAAGATGCTGGTCATCGAGGAGTGCAAGAACTCCAAGGCTGTGACCATCTTCTTGCGAGGAGGTAACGCCATGATCATTGCGGAGGCTAAGCGATCGATTCACGATGCCATCTGCGTGGTGCGTTCGCTTGTGAAGGACTCGCGTATTGTTTACGGTGGAGGCGCTGCCGAGATTAGCTGCTCGTTGGCTGTGGCCAAGGAGGCCGACCAACTGTCCACCCTGGAGCAGTACGCCTTCCGCGCCTTCTCCGTGGCCCTGGAGAGCATTCCGCTGGCCCTGGCGGAGAACAGCGGCCTGCATCCCATCGAGACGCTGTCGGAACTGAAGGCCAGTCAGGTGGCTGAGAAGAAGGCCAGCCTGGGTGTGGACTGCATGCTGTCGGGTGACTCGGACATGAAGAGCCACAACGTGGTGGAGTCGCTGCACTCGAAGAAGCAGCAGATTCTGCTCTCCACGCAGCTCGTCAAGATGATACTCAAGATCGACGACGTGCGCTCTAAGAACGAAGGCGGCATGTAACGACCGCCAAGCACCACACATCAGATCTAGTTTCAGATTCACATCCCCTCGCTTCGCTATCTCTGCACGAACAACACCCGCGTTAAGCCTCATCTCTATGTACATCTGTATTAATTGTTTAATTTTATTAATCCACAAGTTCTTTGGAAAAGAAGAAAATTACATTAAACAAGGGGCTATCCCTGTTCAAATACACTAAACGAAACTAAGCCATCGACTAGACTTTCTTGCCATTGATGGTGGCCAGTTGCTTGCGATTGATCTGATCGAAGAAGAGCAATCCCGCCGAGCGTTCCACGCTCTCTGGCGGCACCTGGAACACGCTGATGGGAGTGTCGTTACTGATCACCTGGTTGGGCATCACGTATGACTCCATGTGGAGTTTGTGGTCCGCGGATTCGCTCACAATAACTTTGTAGAAGTGTGTGGGAACAGCCACGGTGTTAGAGCCGATGACCTCGTACTTCACATACGTTTTTCCATCGTCTTCCTTGTGCGGTAGGTACAGTGGACCCGTGCAGACGAACACATTTGAGTAGGTCTTGGTCAGTCTGCGCACGTGTGCCTCGAGAGTGTTCCACGCATCCCGGTTGAAGCCCTGGCCCACCTGTGGCGCCATGTTCGATAGGTAGAAGGTTTCGTCGCAGTGCTTCTGGTGTAGTCGGTGATTTCCAGCGGCAGCCATGTGTCCGCGATCATAGCCCGATCGGCGGTAGTCCGTGTTTTGTGACCTAAAGAACGGGTGGATGCTCTCGTCCTGCTTGAAATCGCACTTCGACCTGTCCACGGCATCGTTCTTGGCCACCGACTCGGCCGTTAGGTGCTCGAACACCCAGTGGGGCACTCGGTTCCTCCGATCGTAGGACAGAACGTAGTCCGAGTGGGAGCGCACGTGATCGAGTCCCGGGAAACCGTACTTCATGATCTGACCGATCCGCGACGGAGTTGCCGCTAGGCTTACATTGCTCTCTTGGGCGGGAATCAAACTGGCGGCCGAAACAGTTCCAAAGGTGGGCAGACCAGGCAGCCGCGGGAGGCCACTTGTGGAGCCATCGTGCCGGCGTTCGCGCTCCACGTGGGTGCCCAGGTAAAAAGCGCCCAGGGCAGTGGCACCCAGGGCTAATACGCCACCCACTCGTGGACTATTCATTTAAGCAGTTTGATTTATAAATCTGCACAAAACGAACAGATAACAACCGCTATTGCACAATTCAGGTACTTTAGTGTGACCAAAGTTTAGAGCGGTCAAACGAAGTACAGTGACAGACATAAGTGGTGCAAATACTTGCGAACATTATTGTTTTGTCGAATTAAGGACTAATAAGGTCTAATTGTCGAACTAATTAAGGACTTAATAACGTATAATATATAATCACAATCCACAGCAAGGCAACTTCAGATATAGATGGAAATACAATACAATTGTTATTGATCGTATTGATTTACATGGCATCAGATTGCGGGTTTTATCAAAAGACCGAAAGAATTCTACGATAAGAGGCAACACTCCAAGTATTCCTCTTCCTCATAAACGGTAATTATTAAAACTAAAAACAGAACATTATTAATATTGGATAGGGGTCCTTTTCCACGCTTGCTCTCAAAATTACGTTTCTATCCAAGTTACTGGGTGCCGTTTTTCTGATTGATCCCGATCCTAGTCACTACCAAATCGGAATGACTAACTAAATTTGATGTGGAAGCGGGTGGTGGTAGGACAAGCAGAGGTACTGGCTGTGCTGGCTATTTATAAAAGTTATGCTACATATTCTAAAAACATATCCTGTTTACATACATTGTTGGGTTTTGGTCTAGTAAGAGAAACAGAGAAGAATTAGGGTTTCCTTCCGCAACACGATTGGTCTGCGGCTATGTACGCCCCTCTTGTACACGGCCAACCAGTGCTCCGTGCTGGCCGCGATGCACAGCATCCGGAACTGACCAACGTCCACCACGAAGAACAGAGGCGCCCCGAACTGCAATATATTGTCCTGGAAATTCAAAATTCCCTCCTTCAGGGCCAGGGCGCCTTCGTGTCTATGAGCTTTCCGCGTTGCAGGTTTTCCCCTTTCAAGCACCTTTTTCATTTTTTTTTTTTAAATACGCACTTTGGCGTTCAAAATCAAAGCACTCAGCAAGCGTTGCCACGTCTTAAAACATACTCGATAACCATATGCAGCGTTACCATGGAACTAAAAAGGAATAGTGTGACCTTACTGATGTTCACCATTTATTTATTTTTTAAGATATTGCTCTTGTTGTTATTTATTTATTTAGAGAGCAAAAATATGGATAAAATTTTCATTTCAAGTGATCATACAAAAAAGGATAGAAATCTAAAGATAAAACAAAAATATTTATTTATTAATATTAATGAACTCATTTTAAATTTATATTTTATATTATAATAGTAAATAAGCCAGTATATTCAAAACTTAAGTATATTTAACATTTTTATTTATTTTTAAAGTTGAAGAACAATTTTTCTGAACGATCTGAGTGCTGCAAAAACTAGAAAGAATTGTAAGCCCCACCCCAAACATAATTATAAATGGCCAAATTTAATGTTTATTCTTTTCTGCTAACAATAACCATGCTACAACTAGTAATCCGTAACTTCTCATATTATATTCCGATTTTAAGAGCTTTAACCAATGAAACTGTCTTACTGCAAAACGCACAAATTTCAAAATTTAGAAGCAATAAAAACACTAAATAAAAAGGACATTTTTTCTTGCTCTCCAAGCATAGATTTAATATTTAACCTGGTACAATAAAATTGAAGCTCAGTTGTGTTCGGAAATATATTTAAAACTCCTGAGCACAATAATAATGTAGACACTAGCCTCACACGATTTTCCAAAACCTTCCAAACCAAACTATAACCAGACCTTCTTATCTTAACCCCAAGTCAAAGATATGTGCATATTGTGTGTGTATAATCCGAAGAGGGGGCTTTTTATTTCGCTAAAGATCCGCGTGGAATCGTTAATTACATGTAATCTCTTTCCGGTCCCGGGGCCACCTGCCGCTCTCTAGGATCCCACGATGATGTTGTTGATGGGAATGTGGATCAGTTTGACGAAGAACCCAATGAAGCCCATGATGGCGAAGCCCACGGCGGTGGCGATGGCGATTTTCTGGAACTCCTTGCGGTCGGGCTTCGTGCAGCGCTTTACCAGGCGGATCGAGTCCTTGGCGAAGGCGCGTCCGGGTTCGGCGAATTTAACAACCTTGTCCATTGTGTATTTATGAGTATTTAACCAAGAATTTTCAATAAAGTGAACTGATATTTATTTTGCTGCCGTGTCGTTTCCTGCAGTGTTACCAGATGCTGAACTCTTAAAAATGGACTTAAAATGGACGCTTTCCTTTTGATTGGTTTCTACATTATTTTTATTTGTTAAAAATATTAATATATTTGAATTTTTTAATTAATTTTTAGCTTAATTTTAAATAAAAAACCCATGCTACCATTATTTTTAACCAAATCACTTGACACCCAATTTTTATAATTTAGTGTAGCTCTAAGTGTTGGTCACACTACCGTGAACAACAGTAGAATTGCAATAAATATGTAATTTTTTGCGATAAAAAAATGGAGGAGTCACCTTACCTGCACAGCCCCTACCAGGTGGCCATTATCGCCACTGACCTGCACCACGAGGACACCATAATCCAAGCAGCCCAGTCCCTGGACTGTCTACACAAAACCATAAACTCGATTTTCGAGCGAATCGATGCCCGCTTGGCGAGAAATGGTTCAAAGGTTGAGGACATAAACAATCGTGTGAAGCGCGCCCAGGCGAAAATCGATGCGCTCGTTGGCTCCAAGCGGGCCATCCAGATCTTTGCACCCGCCCGCTTTCCGGCCAGCGACGTCCTGGCCCCGCTGCCAGCCACCTTTCCACAGGTGGCAGCCAATCCACTGATGGAGCAGCAGGTGGACCAACAGCCACAGCGGCCTTACAGCAGCCACAGTCCCGCGGAGCTGAAGCAGGATGATGCGGACATCTTCTTTCACGTACGTGGCGACCGGGAGCAGGAATCGCCACTGGTCGCCGAGCGGAAGATAACCAATCGGACCGCTGGCCTGGGAAGCCTTCCTGCGGGTGGAGTGCGCTCCGTACCCTCGCTTATGCGATTTAACACCAATGAGTTCGCCTACGGCGAGGATCTGAATGCCTGGAAGCGATCGCTACCGCCGCAAAATGCTCGACGCGTTGCCAGTCAGTCCGCACGACTCACCGCCGAGAAGCAGCTGGCTCCGGCGCCTCATTCTCTGGCCCATGGCACCACCAAACTCGCGACTCCAGCTGGGGACCTGCGCTATAATCCTGCTGCCTTGGCTGCACCCGCCATTGATGTTCCGCTGGATCTGCCCGATCTACCCGGCATAGCGAATGACCTGCAGTATGAGCCAGTAGAAGAGCAAACACCAATAGCCCCTTCCCATCAGTTCGGTGATTTACCGGAGCTGCCCGACTTGGGTCTCGAGGAGCAGGAAATCACAGTGCAAGCCATCGCGGCGCGGACGCACATTCCAGGGCCTGCGCGTAAGAAGAGTCTGGGACAGTGTCCATCGCCAGTTATGGCTGCACCACCACCGCCTCCTCCGCCACCACCGCCGCCTCCACCTCCTCCGCCAGCCCAGACGATGGGAATTCCGTCACCGCCACCCTTTCCCACAAAAGGAGCTGTGAAACCGCTTTCCCCGTCAATATCAACACCTCTTAATATGCCGCCTCCGCCTCCAGCTACTGAAGATCCGCGATCTGAGCTTATGGCTGCCATAAGAAACGCAGGCGGAGTGCACGGCGGTCGTCTGCGGTCGCCGGCGGCTGCTCCGCTCGACGTGGTGGACAACACTCGCTCCAAGGCGGGAGCCGCTGCCACGGGGGACCTGATGGCGGACCTTCACAACAAGCTAATGCTTCGACGCAAGGGAATTTCTGGGAGCCAAAATCCCGGGGAGGCCACCGCTGGCAATCCCCTGATGCAGCAGCTTTCCCGCGTTATTCCGCCGCCGGTGCAGCCCCGCAAGGGATCTCAGTCCAGCGATGAAGCACACTCCGAGGATGACGAGGATGGGTGGAACTAGTGAATGCCGGAGTAATAGGAATCATTCTCGTTTATTTAGCTTTAGCACCGATTTAAGTGCCTTGGCTGGCTTAAAGCACTAGCTTATCTAGCTTAAAGCATACCAATCACTAGAACGAATTCCAAATTCTGTGCCCAAGCGAGCATGCCAAATTAGGTCAAAGTCAACCAGTTAAATAAAAATAATAACTCAAAAATGTGAAATTTTTTATTAAAAGCATGAACTGATAAATATTAACATCTACAATTAAACATTTTGTGATTTCATATAACACTAAAAAGTTGTTTGTACTAATATAAACTCAATATTAAATGTTTAAAAAATTATTATAACTATGAAATCGAGTTTAAATTAATATGTATTTTCCTATTTGAAATCAATGAATCCCCCTGTTAAATCGTCATAACAGCGCTGTTGTGTTGCCCACTGCCAGTGCTGTAAAATACCGCAGGAGAATCACATTTCGGGTAAAAACAAGTTGAAATAACAAACGAATTTAAATTTTAAAGTTACCAAATACTTGTAGTATTCATCAAAGAAAAGGACAAGCATTACTTGTGCGCTGGAGGAGAGCTTTTACAAGCAATCCGGGAAAACCACATATAATGACAAGTCCGTCGCGGGATATAAACGATCTTTTTGACGAAATTGTCCTGACTGAGGAGAAGGAAGCACGTTTGGGCTACGTGGAGGGACTGAAAGACGGCCAGGAGCAGGGCAACGAAGAAGGCTACAAATTGGGTTACGCCCAGGGAGTCTCCCTAGGCGAGGAGCTCGGCAAGATTCTGGGCCAGGTGGTGGCTCAGCAGCAACTAAAACACACGGACAAGGTGCGCCGCAGTTTGGAGCAGCTGCGCTCACTCATCGAGGAGTTTCCGCGCACCAACGATCCGCAGGCGGATATAGTAGGTGCAGTGCAGGACATTCGATCCTCCCATCGTCGCCTACGTGCCTTGCTGGGATCCAAAAAAACGCCTGGTGCAGCGCCTCCAGAAACAATTTCTGCCGAGCATAAAGACTACAGCTTCTAGCAACATGTCGAAAGTGGGAATCGCGCAGTTGCAGAGGCGTCTGGATGGTTTACTGGCATTCCTCAATCCTCACTGGGATTTTGTCAATTGCCACATGGTGAACTACTTGACGGACCAACACTGGGATTGCTTTCTTTCCGAAACCCTGAAAAGTGAGATCTCTGGCAGTGAAGATGTCGCTCTGGCAATAGAAGATCTATTTTGGAAAAAAAATGAAGAATCAATAAGGTTTACGGCATGGAGAGAATTCCTATGCAAGAGCAAGCAAGAACGTCTAGCGATTCATTCGGAATTGCTGACCAGCGTGGAGGAACTTATTGAGGGACAGGAGAACTCCACACAGCTAAGCATTCGAGAGTTTATGAGCGCCAAAAAGTGTCATGAGGTAGGTAAGCTCTTAGTTACAAAAAATAATATTAGAAATAAGTTAATCTCTCCGATTAGGTGGAACTAACAGCCGCACTTGTGGACCATCTTGTAAAGAGCTCTGGTCAAGGCGGCTTCATTGTGGACGCGGGCGATGGCAAGGGATATCTTTCCTCGCGCTTGGCGCTCCAGTATGGTCACCGTGTGCTCGGCATTGATGCGAACACTGAAAACACGCAGAACGCCTTGAGTCGGAATCGCAAACTGCAGGTAGGCCAGGCTTACAAAATAAAGTTAGCTTTATTAGGTTACTTTTGTAGACTTATAAGTAAGGTGTGTGTAAGTGGATCCATTGGCTAGTCGCGCATCTCGCCCTCCTCGTCGTCGTCCTCCATGCCCTTGATGTACAGCACGTTGTTGCAGCGGATGAGCACCTCGCCGAGATTCCCGGTGACGGAGCCCTCGATCACTTCCTCCGTGTTGGCCAGCTGCATGTTCATGTAGCCGTCGACTGAGACCAGAAAGCCCTTGTACTCCTGACCCCACTTCAGCTTCACCAGCACCGGTTTTCCTGTCAGGCCGTTCAGGAAGGGCTTGGGGTTGATTGGCATACCAGCCGACATTGTGTTTATTTGATTTTCTTGGGTTTCTTAGCAAAATAATACAACAAGCGTGCCGAAAATCGCCGGCCTTTCGCGTTTTTTAGTATAGTGTGACCGCATCTGCGCTGCTAGAATATACCACAGCAAGAAGAAGAATGGCATAGCAGAACAGTGCTGGAAAACCATTCATTGCCGCCAAAATTAAAATTTCATTTCATTTCAGCGCGCTTGGAACGGACTCACGGAACGAGCGGAGCTGCAAATCCAAGGAATTACGCCCAAGAGACGGGGTAAAAAGTCGCCAGCAAGGGACAGCACGAAGAGTGCGCCAGCCTTAGAAAACTATAAGACAACGGCCAAGTTTATAACCACCGAACTTAACTTTGGCGCCTTGCTGGCGGAGCATTTCACTCAGTTAGGCCCCGAAGACAGTCCAAACATTTGCCTTACTGGATTGCATACGTGTGGCAACTTGGCGGCCACCTGTCTTCAGGTTTTCCATGCCCAAACGGACTGCCGGTTACTGTGTAACGTTGGCTGCTGCTATCATCTGCTGAGGGAGCGCTACTCGCAGCAGGAATTCTTTGGCAATAAGGCTCTGATGGACCTGCAAACGGACTACGGATTCCCATTGAGCCAGTACCTCCAGGAGCGAAAAGTGCGGATGGGTCGCAATGCCCGGATGCTGGCGGCCCAGTCAATTGAACGCACCGTGGATGCCAAAGAGCTGCCAAATGTAACGCTCTACTATCGAGCTCTTTTGGAGATCCTGGTTTGCCGCCATGCCCCGCAGTTGAAAAACGAACTGCAGGTTGGCAAGGTCCGGAAATTCGAGAGTTTCCAGGAGTACATTCAAAAGTGTGCCACTAAACTGGAGGCTCCATGGTTGGCAGCTGTCGAAGAAGAAGAGCTTCAATCCCTGCTCCAGGAATATGCTGTGGACAAGCACTACTTGGATCTGTTTTATCTGCTACGTATGTCCTTTGCTCCGGTACTGGAGAGTCTGATTCTCCTGGATCGCCTGCTCTACCTCAAGGAACTTGGCTATGAACGCAGCTATCTTATAAATTTATTTGATCCCGTCATTTCGCCTAGGCATTTTGCAATTGTTTCTATAAAGCCACTGGCGTAACGATAGGGGCATTCAAAAATGTATCAAAAGATTGACGGAAAAGCCGGTTCTGTTTAATTATTTGTAGATCAAAGCACGCAATGCTTTTAAAACCGTACTACACTTTAATACACAAACGCTAAACAAGATGTTTAACGTAAAAATCATTTAATAAATGTAATCATGAGCTGTAATTACTTCAGTCTCACGCTTGTTTTGCTTTGAGATTCTTACGATAGGTTTGTTTGTTGTATTTTAAAGCTTTTCCATCACACAGGTGAATTTATATATAAGCACTAGAAATTGCTATCTCAAAACTTTTGCCACTTTTGAGTATAAAAACGCAAGCAACATTTAAAATCGCTTCAAGTGCGGTGCGTAGAGCTTTAATTGTCGGTTGTGTGCCCGGGAGCTCAGACTTAATCCACTAAACGTTTCCTTGAGATTGCTGGAAAAACTAGTTGCGAATTAGGCCAGTTGTGAATAAGTAGTGTGGCTTTACGCATCAAAGTCCAGTGTATATTTAAAGTACGGAATGAAATTCGAATTAATGAAATTTGAATATTTTTATTTTAGATTTTGTGTTACTTGGTGTCCTGTAACAATAAGAGCTAGAGAACAGGTTTCAAAGAAAAATTGCAGATATTTGCTATAAACAAATAGTAGTCTCCCGTTTATTTAATAAAGCTTGAGTTAACTCCTTGCTAGCGATTTTTCAGTGGCAGACTTAGTTCGCGATAAAAGGTCTTTGCTTCGCTTTGCATGCAGTTTAGTTGGGTGTAGATATAGCAGAAATAAATAACTATAAGCATATTATAAATCCTGGACGTAATGCCGCTATCATAACTAATTGTAATTCGCGTTGGAGTGAGAAAGATAAAAATAATTAGTATGGCTGGTTTAATAGAATCTGGGTAAACAAGTCTATCAAATCACTCTAGATTACTCTGCTAGCACTGCCTGTTTCTAATGTAATCAAGATAAGATAACGCTGAAGGGCCTGTCATTTGATTATTAAATCAAGCGACTACTTACAGAGGGTAAATCCCCATAAATCGACATCCCCGTGATGGTGTTGACCGAGCTCCTCTTTCTGGTGGTCGCCGCACTGGTGGCGCTCTACATGTGGTTCCAGCGAAACCACAGCTACTGGCAGCGCAAGGGCATTCCCTATGTCCCACCCACGCCGATCATTGGAAACACGAAGGTGGTCTTCAAGATGGAGAACTCCTTTGGCATGCACCTCTCGGAGATATACAACGATCCTCGGCTGACGGACGAGGCTGTGGTGGGGATCTACTCCATGAACAAACCCGGCTTGGTTATTCGCGACATAGAACTGATCAAATCGATTCTGATCAAGGACTTCAGTCGGTTCCACAACCGCTACGCCCGCTGCGATCCCCACCGCGATCCCTTGGGCTATAACAACTTATTCTTCGTCCGAGATGCCCATTGGAAGGACATTCGCACCAAGCTCACTCCCGTTTTCACCAGCGGAAAGGTTAAGCAGATGTACACCTTGATGCAAGAGGTAAGGATTTCTCATATTCCATTTTATTCCTAATAAGGGAATTACCTTTTTTGCTTTACAGATTGGAAACGATCTGGAGTTGGCACTGAAGAGACATGGAGAGAAGAGCTCAGGGAAATTCATGACGGAGATCAAGGAGATCTGCGCACAGTTCTCGACGGACAGCATAGCCACCATTGCATTCGGAATCCGTGCCAACAGCCTGGAGAATCCCAACGCAGAGTTCCGCAACTACGGACGCAAGTTGTTTACCTTCAACATATCCCGTGCCAAGGACTTCTTTGTGGCCTTCTTCCTGCCCAAGCTGGTGTCGCTGCTGCGCATCCAGTTCTTCACGCCGGACTTTTCCCACTTCTTGCGGAGCACCATTGGTCATGTCATGAAGGAGCGAGAGCAATCAGGATTGCCCCGCAATGATCTCATAGATGTGTTGGTGGCTCTGCGAAAGGAGGCGGCTGCCGAGCCCTCGAAACCTCACTATGCTAAGAACCAGGACTTCCTGGTGGCCCAGGCCGGGGTGTTCTTCACGGCGGGATTTGAGACCTCCTCCTCGACGATGTCTTTTGCTCTGTACGAGCTGGCCAAGCATCCCGAGATGCAGCAGCGCCTGCGTGCCGAGATCAACGAGGCTTTGCTGGAGGGCGGTGGGTCATTGACCTACGAGAAGATCCAATCGCTGGAGTACTTGGCCATGGTGGTGGACGAGGTGCTGCGCATGTATCCGGTGCTGCCGTTCCTGGACCGCGAGTACGAGAGTGTGCAGGGACAGCCGGACTTGAGCCTGAAGCCGTTCTACGACTATACCCTTGAGAACGGAACCCCGGTGTTTATACCCATCTATGCCTTACATCACGATCCAAAGGTATTCGATGCCATTAAGAACTACATAAGACCCCTTTGACTATCTTTTTATCCCTAGTACTGGACAAATCCCAGCCAGTTCGACCCGGAGCGCTTCTCTCCCGAGAACCGCAAGTCTATAGTGGCCATGGCCTATCAACCCTTTGGTTCCGGACCACACAACTGCATTGGGAGTCGGATTGGCCTGCTCCAGAGCAAGCTGGGACTGGTCAGCCTGCTGAAGAATCACTCGGTGCGGGACTGCGAGGCCACCATGAAGCAAATGAAATTCGATCCCAAGGGTTTCGTGCTCCAGGCTGACGGCGGCATCCATCTGGAGGTGATCAACGATCGTCTCTACGAGGAGAGCGCCACATCGGTCCAATGAATCCCACGAACTGTGATCTTTAGTGTGTAGTATATGGTTGGTAAGAGTGATTAGTTGACGGGGTAATCGCCTTCTGACAGCTGGCACATTATACAATAGAACGCCGTGTCAGAAGCGGCGCCCAGTCTACTAAATAAAAACAAAATCATTATCAAATTACATTTAATCTGCGTGTTGAGAAGCTACTCAATTACGCCACCAATAAATAAATGTAATCTTCTTGATTATGAATTCAGTGCATAGGCATCTCCCAAATGTATCAATAACCTAATGACTCTAGTCCAGGGCATAAATAGAGTCCATACAGATGGGCTTGGATCTACATATGTATTATATATGGAAGGTATTGCACTCCCTTTCTCCGGCGATAGAACACGCAATTTGCCAATCAAATCGCATTTAAGATGCGACACCAGCTCAATTTTAAACCCCGAAACACGCGACTCTGCTGCTTAGTTTCCATTCAGTTGTTGTAGGCTTCATAGGCCCCCTCCCAAGAAAGACATATCCAAACTATCCGAAGTATCCAAAATATCCAAGCTATCCAAGGTATCCAGGTGAGTTAGACGCCCAAAGGATCGCGAACCAATCGAAGCTGGACGCCGCCCTTGGCTTGGGTGATAATCGCCTTGGGCTCGAGCTGCATGCGATGTGGAGTGCGCTCGGAGGTGGTAACCAAGTGGTTGCGCAGCAGGTACACCAGACCCACCTTCGCCTGGAGAAATCCGAATCGTTCGCCGATGCAGCCATGCGGACCCAGGCCAAAGGGCATGTAGGTGTAGGGCGTGTGGAGCTTGCGATTCTCTTGCGAGAATCTGTCCGGCATGAATTTCCGGGGTTGTGGAAAGTACTGAAAAGGGGGTGAGTTTAGGTTATTTATCCAACTCTAGGGGATCCCTTTAACCCACCTGGGGATCCATGTGCAGGGCATAGCAGGGAATGTAAACGGGCATTCCCTTGGGCACCACGAACTTGTGGAATGGAGCCAGCGCGTAATCCTTTCCAGAAGTGCACTCGCGATCCAAAAACGGTAGTGGCGGGTACATGCGCAGCACCTCCAGCAGAATCATATGCATGAACTCCAGTGACTCGATCATCTTCAGCGTCACCTGACCCCCACTTTCGACCAGGGCCTCCTTGATCTCCTCCCTCAGTCGCTGCTGTACATCCGCATCCTTGGCCAACTCGTACATCGCGAACGCCATGGTAGACGAGGTGGACTCAAAGCCCGCGGTGAAGAAGAGTACCGCCTGGGCAACCAGGATATCGCCCTCGAACACAAACTGATCCTTTAGCCCAGCTGTCTTCGCCTGCTGCGTGCTCTTCCGGAACTCAATGAGGATGTCGATGAGATCGTTGCGTTTCTGTCCAGATCTCTCCCTCTCCGACATCACATAGTTAATAGTCTTGCGCAGGAAACTAGTAGCTTCCGCCGGCACCACCTTGAATCCAAAAAAGGGAACCAGGTGGGGCAAGAAAAACACCAGAGTGAACTCCGCCGCCCGCTGAAGGCTAAACTCGAACACTGATCGTCCATGCCGGCGGAACTCGCCCTTCGGATCCGTGAAACTGTTGGCACTCACTCCGAACGCCACCGTGGATATCACATCCGTGGTGTAGAGAGCACACAGCTCCTTGGCCTCCAAGTCGAAACAGCGCATCCGCTCGTTATGCAGCGGCTGCTGGCGAAGATGGGCATCCAAGCTGGCACCCACCTCCTCGATCAAGGGAAACATCTGCTTCAATCGATTGCCGGTGAAGAAGGGCGATAGCTTGAATCGCACCTCCTTCCAGGCGGGGTTCTTCAGAAAGAATATATTCTGGGATCCCAAGGGGTCTGCTTTGTGGTCAGAGTTCGAGTACCGGTTGGAGAATCCACCGAAATCCTTGACAAGAATATTCCTCACCATTTCGGGGTCTCTCAAAAGCAACGCCGGCTTGTGGAACACGTGGATGCCCACGAAGGGCTCGTTCTCCGCATCGGGATGGTTATACAGTTGGGATATAAATTCCGCGGGACTTTTCTGCATGTTGAGCAGTCCCATTAGATTGCCCACTATCCACTTGGGCTTGATTTCGCGTACTCCCATTCGCCGCCAATAGGAGTAGTGCTGCTGCAGTGCCACAAAGGCTATTCCTATTAGGGATACCAGGAGGATTAGCAGTACGAGTTCCATGTTCACGCCACCAAACCAAATGTCCAACTGGCGCAAAAAGTGCCAGCTCAACTGGGTTAAAGCTTTGGATAAGCGGAAACTCTACGATGGGATCATCAAGATGATCCCGAGTGCTGTGAATGAATCTATTTGTGAATGGAAGTGCTGGGCGGATGTTAAGTGGGTCTGGTTCAATTCATACATATGGAAATGCGTTTTTGGCGGTCGTGAACAAGGTCTCTTCATTCAGAAATATGACTTTGAATTACAGCTTTCTTTACCGGCATTATACATTTTTAAAACTATCCCCATCGGAGAATATTTACTAATTTATCACATTTTATATATTTTATTTTCCTGTTAGGCACCATGCTGCTCCTCTGGCTGCTGTTGCTCACCATTGTGTCGCTAAACTTTTGGTTGAGGCACAAGTACGACTACTTTAGGAGCCGCGGGATTCCATACTTGGCACCCTCCTCCTGGTCACCAATGGGCAATCTGGGACAACTCCTATTTCTGCGTATTTCTTTCGGCGATCTCTTTAAGCAGCTCTACGCAGATCCCCGCAATGGTCAGGCGAAGATCGTTGGCTTCTTTATCTTTCAAACGCCGGCCCTTATGGTGCGAGATCCGGAGCTGATCCGCCAGGTGTTGATTAAGAATTTCAACAGCTTCCTTAACCGATTCGAATCGGCGGACGCTGGAGATCCCATGGGTGCACTGACGCTCCCGCTGGCCAAGTACCATCACTGGAAAGAGAGTCGGCAGTGCATGTCCCAGCTCTTCACCAGCGGCCGTATGCGGGATGTAATGTATAGCCAAATGTTGAATGTGGCAATTGACCTGGAGAACTACCTAAATAGGAAGCTGGGGAATCGACTGGAGCGTGTCCTCCCATTGGCAAGAATGTGCCAGTTGTACACCACCGACGTGACGGGAAATCTCTTCTACAGTCTGGATGTCGGTGGATTGCGTCGTGGGCGGTCTGAGTTGCTGACGAAAACGAAGGAACTATTTAACACCAATCCCCGCAAGGTTCTGGACTTCATGAGTGTATTTTTTCTGCCCAAATGGACGAATCTGTTGAAGCCCAAAGTTTTCACCGAAGACTATGCGCGGTATATGAGGCACTTGGTGGAGGATCATCACGAGCCCACGAAGGGAGATCTCATCAATCAACTGCAGCACTTTCAGTTGGGCCGCTCATCCAACCACTACTCCCAACATCCGGACTTTGTAGCCTCCCAGGCAGGCATTATTCTGCTGGCCGGATTTGAAACCTCCTCAGCCCTGATGGGATTCACTCTCTATGAGCTGGCCAAGGCACCGGATATTCAAGACCGACTGAGGAGGGAGCTCAGGGAAGCCTTTAATTCTACTGCTACCCTAAGCTATGACACACTGATGGCGCTACCCTACCTCAAGATGGTGTGCTTGGAGGCACTGCGTCTCTATCCGGCCGCTGCCTTCGTCAACAGAGAGTGCACCAGTCCGGCATCCGAGGGATTCTCTCTGCAGCCTCATGTGGATTTCGTAGTGCCACCAGGAATGCCAGCATACATCTCGATTCTCGGCCTCCACCGTGATGAAAGGGTATGATTAAAGTCGCAGCTGCTTGTTCCAACTTACTTATGACAATCTGAATTCCAGTTTTGGCCGGAGCCCAGCCTCTTTAATCCCGAGAGGTTCGCTCCAGAGCGCGTTAAGCACATTCACCCGATCACCTACATACCTTTTGGAGCTGGCCCACATGGCTGTATTGGTAGTCGTCTGGGCGTCCTCCAACTGAAACTGGGCATAGCTCACATTTTAAAACAATATTGGGTTGAGGTTTGTGAGCGAACAGTGGCGGAGATTCGCTTTAATCCAAAGTCCTTCATGTTGGAGTCGCAGGATGAGATTTACTTAAGATTCTGCAGGAGTAATTTGTAGTTATAAGTATCCAAAAACGATCGGCTGTGACTTATACGCTATGATAATTAATCAGTTCCTATAATCTAAGAAGACCTTAGTACTCCTAAAAAATTCAATTTAAAACGAAGCCAAAAGTATTTATGATTTAAGGTTATGATTTATATTTAAGGTTTCCTAGACTCCCGCTTCAATGAATCACAATATAAAATTATCTGCATGCAAATTACTTGTTCATTTTTGCCAAAGTTAGATGTTTTATTTTAACGCTTACCCCCTTTTTAAAATCTACCCAAGGCAGGTTTTTTGGCCACACACATAAGTGAAATCCTTATTTTAATTTGACTTAATTCTCTGGATTCAACTTGCTAAGCTTTTCTTCGATGTCCTTGATGCGACACCGGATTTCTGGCGCCGAATCGCGCTGGAACTTTTCCAAATTCGATTCAAAGCTGCGTCTGATCAAACTCAGTGGCTGCTGGTTCTTGGTTCCACTCAGCCGCTTGATCAGCATAAGGACGATGTTGAGGGCCTCCTTTTTCAAACCGGAATGAGGAACTCCAGCGGCTAGAGCCACTGCAGCCAAAACATCTGTGCAAATCTTCTCGACGATGGCCTCTCGGGTTTTTGGAGCCGGAACCTCCGTCTTGATCTTCTTTTCCTGGTTAATCTGTGGCAGATCGGGCAATTGGGCAGACTCATCGAAGACATGGAGTCGTTCGATGTACTTTGTGAGTGCTGCTAGTAGACTGACTTGCACTGGGCGCGTGCTCTCCGCCAGAATGCTGGTGCAGTTTTCAGCAAAGAAGAGTTGATAGCGGTGCTGCGTCTCGATGGAGTGGCGCGGCCAGGATTTACCCAACGTCTCCCAGACAACCTCCTTCAGTCGATTGAGTGTTTGAGCCCTCTTGTTGCGCTCGTCGGCAGACAGTTCCTGGCTGGTGCTGGGCTCGTCCTCGTCGTCAGACTCCTTGCGCAGCTCCTTCTTTTCCAGCAGGTTCCAGCTCATATTGTACACTTCTTCAAAACGATCCGCTTCCAGTTGATCCAGAATTTCGCCAAGAGAAGCCAATGCCTTGGTGCGATAAACGGGTTCCCGCTTCCTTGCTTCCCTCATGGCCGCGTCGATAATGCTGGAACAGATTTCATGATTCCGATCCAATCCTTTTGTAAGTCCGGCCAGCGCTTGCAACAGCCGTTCTTTGCCCTCGAAAGTGCGTCCCTGCAGACCGCTTAGGAGAAGTTTGATGAGCCTTAATCGGTCGGGTTCATCCAATGAGCTACTTAGACGAGTGGCAATTGTCTGGATCGCATTCGCTGCCTGGGCTTTTCGCGACCAGCTTGCATCGTTGAGAGATAACTCCAGTTTGGGTATGATCACATTTAGATTGAGACGGATGCCGGCATCCCCTGGGCTAACGTCGATCCACAAGTCCTTCCACAGCTCAACATTAGCTTTCGTCTCTTCATTGGGCTCTTCATGCATGGCAAAGAATATCAGCGGCAACATACTGTCCATGTAGTCCTTGAGCAGTTCATGGTGACGCTTGTTGATGGACTGAATAGTAAGTGCAATAGAGCGATTTCCTGGCTGTTCGGCATACAGCTCGTCTAGCTTAGTGAATAGACTTTTGATCGACTGCTCTTTTGCCAAGCCCAACAGGTGGCCAATAGCACTTGCGTTGTACTTGCGCACGGTGGCGTTGCGGTCCTTGATCCCCACAAAGCAGGCACGAATGTACTTTCCCACCAAAGGTGTCATCTCCTTGCCTAACCGGATGCTAATCTGTAATGAATTCGATGCTGTAAACTTTTTTAATCATATACTTCGCATACCTACCAGACACACAAAATGCGCACAGCCAATCTTGGTTCCGAGGTTAACACTACCCTTCATTAGCTCCAACACTTCGGGCGTCATTTTCTCCAAAACGGCATAATCGATATAGCGCACACACTTCCCAATGGTTTCCATGGTATGATGTGACTTAGCAGCCTCCGCTCTTAACGTATCCACCGCCTCCTGGGCCTCGTTGTCGGCCCCCAAGCGAGTGGATACGTAGGAGAGCTTAGTGTTCTCCAGCTCGCCAGTGGCACGTAGCAGGCAGGGAATCAGGGTGGCGAGGTGCGGGGCAATGAGCGCTCCTGAGGAATCTATCATGTCGGAAATGGTCTTGATGCTAACTCTGCGTATCTCGGGCACCTTGTGACCCACTCCGGTTTCTAGAAGAAACGGCAATGTCGATGATGCTACGGCTGTCCCGGATTTGCCATGGTCCGATGACGAGGCGATGACACACAACTTGCCGAGGAACGAAGCAGTTCCGTGGGCAGTGACCCTTGTGCCCTCATGAATGTCATCCATCACACGAAACAGCTGGAACCAGAGCTCTTTGAGTTCCGGCTCAGGAACCTCATCCACATCCATACTATTAGCGGCGGGAGCCCGACGAACCTGCTCCTCCGATCGTAGCTTAAGGCCGTTGGATCGCTTTAAGAGATCTCTTACAGCCAAGCAGCACGCGATTCGCACTCGCCACTCCTTGCAAGTGAGATTGTCCAGCAGCTCGCGCAATATTTCCCAGTAGTAACGCTCGGTCACCTCTTTCGAGTCACTCACAATTGTGTCCCAGATGGAGATCATCGAGTTCTGGATCTTGGGTGTGGGATCATACTTGTACCGATAGAGGCGAGGAATGATCTTGCCCAGATATGGCTGCATCTTCTGCCTGGATTCCGCAGAGAGTGTTTTCAATCCAAAAGCAGCACCCAGTTTGCTGGTCCAAGTGGCATTATGATTGGCCAGTTGCATGAACTGATAGATCATGTCCGGCTGGTTGAGATCGGATGCCAGGGAACACAGCTCCTTGTAGGTGGTGATGTTGCCGCCCGTTGGGGTTTTACCCAGCATTCCTTCGGCAAACAGTTCAGTGTCGGCGGACACCTGATTGACTTTTCGTTTTCCTCCAATTAGTTGATCCAACAGCGAGTTTGCCAAATCACTTTGGCTTCCAGAATCGGATAGCGAGTAGACCAGTCCCAGGCCACGAGAAGCAACGTCTTGAACAAACTCTGATAAAGGAATATATAAAGTTTACCACTTTGGCACAAAATATAGAAATCGTTAATAACCTACCGCTATCGTCTGAAAGGAGTTCGGTAAAAGCAAACTGCAACAGCTCCTTTTTGGCCAATACAGCTGGACGTTGGCTGCAGTGTTTCACCACAGCTAGAAGCCACACGGAAATTGCCTGACGGGAGTGTGGATTGGGTGCGGTGACCAGACGTATTAGCGAGTTCAGGAACTGCTCAAAGTCGTCGTCTTTGCAGTGCTTATTGACAAACTTCTCATCGGGTTGCCCCTTGTTTACATCATAGCCACAAAGTGTGTTAACGATCGCTTCCGAAATAGCTATGTTTAGAGCAGCATCCTTTTGAATCTTGGTCAGGGTGAGAAACTTTTCCAGGTTGCGTTTCGTGAAGTGTTCGCCATCGCCAATGGCCAGGTATCCGAGACATCTGGCGGACTCCTCACGAATCTTCTGACGCACCGAAGAGCTTCGCAGTAATTGAAAAACGACTCCAAAGATAACCAGCTTGGTGGAGGAATCTATGCTCGTATACTCGGTCATCTCCTCGTCGTCGTCTCCATCGTTTGATGGAACTTGGATCTCCACCGTGACGTTTGGTATTTCCACAGCCTTGCCGATCATGGAGATGCATTTCACTGCCGCTGACACGAGCAACCATTGGGATTCACAAAGGGATTTTGCTGGATAAAATCGAAGTTACAGATACTTTCAGGTCATACATTAATGTCAAGGCGTGAACTTACAGATTATTTTTACCGCATTAACAAACTGCGACCAGGCAGCAAAGTCCTTGGTCTTATTCTCCCGCTTAAGCATAGCAATTTTGCGATTAAAGGTGTGACCCACCACCAGGAGCCAGCCATGCTTGTGCTCCAAGGTTTTTTGCGTTAGGCTATTCAGGCATTCACCCACTTCTTCATCGAATTTTTCATCGGAGAGACCAAAAGCCCAGAGAATAGCATAGACTTGGGCCACATTAATACGCATAGTCTCCGAGACATCCTTCAAAGTGTTGCCAAGTGGTTCCAGCAGATGCAGCTGCTTAGCCGCAAACAGTTCCGGAGCGGCATTCAACAAGTCATATAGGCAGATGAGATTGGATTCGCCTAAGAATTCAAAATCGTTATCTAGTTTAATTGCATTCTCCTTGCTAACGTACTTCTCTTGGCCTCCACGCTTCGCTGCACAAACTGCACATATTGATGCAGTGCATTGTCCTCCGTCTCCTCGTAATGCAAGGTTATGTACTTGCGTAGCTCGTGGGCGTACTTCTCGTCGCCGGGAGCGGCCACCACTCCAGCCGAGTACCACAGGCATAGACGCAGATAGTCCAGAAGCTCCTCGTAGACCTCCAGGCTGTAGGGCAGCTTTGTACGACCTACAACCACACAGGCCGTGCTCTTCTTAAGGCGTTTATCGGCCATCTCATGAACATGCGACATCATTACCTCGAAGCTGGGTAGCAGGACTCTACGCTGCTCCAGGGACAGGTGATTGAAGTCACTTATGGATTCGCTGTTTATGCGGTTTTTAGCCTGATCAATGGAAGAGAGCATGCTGTAATTTACGTGATCCTTCTTCGATGTGCCATACAAGTAAGTTGTCACATTCTCGCGTAGGGAATTTCTGAGAGATGGAAATGATATTTTATAAAAAAAATATTGCAATCCACAAATTTATAGAAAACATACCGCTCGCCCGCGATTAGTAGCAAAAGGTATCTGGCTGGTGCATAATATTCGGGATAACAGCTGGTGAGGAAAACACTGGTTACATTCTGCACGATCTGCACCTTGGACTCCGCATTGTCCAGCAGCATGGCCAATAGCAGGTGCTGCTGGCCATCCAGTTTCACGCTTGAGGAATCGACGTCCTCATCCACCTCCATTGCATCGCTCTTCTCCTTTGTCTTCCAAGCGAATGCGGGAGCCATCGAAACCAATGCTTCCCTTATGGACGAATGCAATTCTGGTGCACAGCTGGCCAGGTTGTTGAAGTACCCAAGGACTAGTTTCAGATCCTGGCTCACGTCCTGCGGAAAGCTGCGAGCGTGTTGCGCCAATGCGGAATACGCTGCATTTTGCACATCATTCGGTTCGTTGGAGTCCCGCCCAATAACTTTGGTGATGCCGGTAAGGATTACCCTGGAAACCTTCGAGACCAGTTCGTGGGGGCCACTTAGGAAGAACAACGAATAATTATATGTGCTTGCAATTCGGCTAAACTTACTCTCTGAGGACCAGTTCTACAAACTGTAGCGCCAGGACCTTGCACTTCTGGTTGGTGTTTGTCCCAAACAAGCCATCGAAGATCACCTGCAGGCCCTTGGTCACGTTTATGCTTTTGCCTCGGCACTTGATAAGATACTGCAGCAATTTTTGGCGCACACGGGCGCAGCAAGGACGTGTCTGGCGGTCAGTTAACTTGTTTTGGTTGCCAGCGAACAGAGTGTACAACGGAGCAGTCACCGCTGGGTTGCTGAAATCCAGCATTGTACAGAGCTTGCTCAGCTCTGCGATTGCTGGAGTGGCTACGCTGAAACGTGTGTCCGCGGAAGCCACCACCAGCGGCACGAAGATTTGCACATCACTGAACACACTGGCGCACAGGAAGCGAACTATTCCCTTCTTGACTTTTTCCAGCTCCTCGGCCCGCCAGTTGTAGGCGATGATGCGCTTAAAACTGTACGGACTGAGACCAGGTGGAACATCCTGCTCCTGGGTGATGCCATAGGGCAGGAGGAGCACATCCTGGAGTAGTGACAGAAAGTTGGCACCGATGACTGGCTTGTCCTGCAGATCAAGTAGCTTTGAGCGCTGCGCCGGGTCATCGGGAATCTTCATGTCCGCCAGTATGGGCAGCAGTAGGGCGAATAGCTTGTCCTGGTAGCTCTCCAGCTTGTCCTCGCAGCCCACCACTTTGCTGGCCAGCGCAGTCTGTTGTTCCACCGCAAGGCGCGGAAAACCCATGGCAATGAATATAATGGCGAAGTTCTTGAGGAAGGTGCTGCTATCCTGGGCGGCATACTGATCCAGCAGTGCCTCCACAGGTATTTGCACCTGTCCCCGCGACGAGAGACGCCTTTTGATATGGGTGAGCACTTCTACGACCTAAACAAAACTTGCATTAGTCAACCGGCCAATTTTGCACTGTCACGATGCGAGAGGGTGTGGGAAACCCTTCAGCTAATCATTGTTTGGCCATGCACTTGCCTTTGTGCGCACCGCATTGTGGGGCGAGTTCATTTTGAGGATCACCGGGGCCAGGAACTTGCCCACAGCGGCTTCCAGCTTCTCATCCGAGTCAGCATTTCCCAGACGCAACAGGACGCGCTCCAGAAGCTCTGAAATCGACGGAATATGATCGGTATGTTTGGAACAGCTTTAATTTATTATTATTATCTAGCCCATCTCTTCTATTCACTGATGAAGCATATAGTTCGATGTATGCAATGCTAATTGTAATTTTTACCAATTTCTGCATTTGGTCCAGTTTCCATTTTTTTGCTTTATTTTTGTTTCCCTGTTTCAGTGTTACCAGCTATTGTGCTAAATATTCGACAGAAGTTTTTTTAGTCTCATTCGAAAGCTTTTCAACACTTAAACTTTTCAAAGCAAAACCGCCACCAAATTCAAAAATTTCACTGGAAGCGAGAACCACAACATATGCTTCGCCATACAAATCATAAAAAAAACAATTTCTCATTAATCAACTTTTATTTAAGAAAATCGTATTAAAAATGTGTACACTAAATGAAATTTGAGTCCTTTGTACTGTAGGCCATCTTTAGTCCTGTAAAAAAGTAAAAAATCATATCATTAGTATGGAATAATTACATTTATTTTATTAGGCTTTTCTTTGATAAATATCAGTATTCTCATTTTATATGAGAAGAGTCAAGGTTCTTCAGCAATTTGTTTTATGAAGACCGTCATGATTTTATCATCAGAATGCCAATTACTAGATGTTTTGACAAAAGAATATCTTTTACACACCTTTTAATGGAATAGCTGGCTGCACGTCTGCTGAAATGCTGTGAAAACAGAGAAGACTGGGGAAAACCAATGGTTAAAGTTACTTTTTTTTTGTTTTATTCAGAAAGAATAATTGCTACAAATATTATCGCCCGAATGGTAGTTGTCCGCTCTAGTACTTCTTGAAGCTCTTCTTGGCTCCCTGACCCTTGCTGACTTTCAGGACGTTGAAGCGCACAGTCTTGGACAGAGGACGGCACTCACCAATGGTGACAATATCGCCATGCTCAACATCTCTGCAAGTTAAGAAATAGGACGGATTAGAGAAAGATCCTACAGGATTAGCACGAATGTAGCCTAAGGCTTAGTTTCAGTATTTTTACTTTTAGTAAAAAGAGTCAAGTTCTTTCAGCAATTTGTTTTATGAAGACCGTCATGATTTTATCATCAGAGTATGAGGTATTTTGTCTCGTTTTCACATCTTCAATGAAAAATATACTAAATCATTTTCTGGTTTAGCATAACATGAAGATGGAAAAACGTAATTAATTATAGCTTAATTGATATGTTTACCTGAAAACAGGAGAGCAGTGGACGCTCATGTTGCGGTGACGCTTCTCGAAACGACTGTATTTGCGCACAAAGTGCAGGTAGTCGCGCCGAATGACAATGGTGCGCTGCATCTTAGCCTTGCGGACCACGCCGGTCAGAATGCGACCACGAATCCTCACATCACCGGTCCAGGGGCACTTCTTGTCGATGTAGGTACCATCGATGGCCTATAACATGGAGTCACAATGTTGTTAGTGAGGGAATTCTTGCGAGTTCAGGGGCTATATCCTGGGCATCACCTCACGGGGGGTCTTGAAACCGAGTCCCACATCGCGGGAGCGACGCAGCAGCTTCTTCTTGGTGATGCCGGGCTTGACCTTACGGTTTAGGTTGACACCGAATTGTTTTTGGAAGGCGCGCTCGTTCTGGTTAGTTGGTCGGTCGGTTGGGATCGTGTGTAGGGTTCAAGGTGGTGTCGGAGCAACAGGCAGGCGGCAGGCACGGGCGGGAACATTCAGCGTGCGTGGGGAGACGTGAAAAGGAAACAAACGAAGGGGGCGCAACATTAGTCGTGGTTTGTTCGGGTTTCTCTTACCTCCGCTGGAGCGCGGAAGCCCAGGCCAATTTGGCGGTAGAAACGGGGCCTTTTCTTCAAGTTGGGGCTCTTGCGACGCACTACGACCACCGCGTGTTGCTTGCGGAACGAGCGTTCGGTTTGCTGCAATATACATTTCGTGTTCACTATTGGCGACACCATGCGCTAAAGTGGGGTTAGGGCGAAGCTGGTCCAGGCTGCGCTTCCCAACACGTTTGCTAGCTACTCCATGGGTTCGTCCACTCACTCGTCACTTACACTTCATCGCGCATCTTGCTTCGGATTCGCATCCGCCGTTTAACCCGCGTATTTCATTTATTTAGCACACTCTCGTGGAATCTTACCTGATCAGCCATGTTGATGAAAAAGGAAAGAACGATTCAGAGTGACCGTTTGCCGTGGGCGCTACAAGTGGGACCGTCGCAGAGCAATGCCGAAATACCAACCCAACGAAGGCGATAACGCAGACTCTGTTAAGCCCAATGTTAGGCATATCAGCACAGTGAATTGTATTAGTAATATGTTGCTAAACACAAACTGGTTCCCGGCCAAAAACTTTTGCTTACATTTTTGTTATTTAGGTGTATTCGATTTGTTTTGAACATGCTCCATTTGGTGATGTTCGGCAAAATGTATTTTAACAGTAGCAGATAATGTAACTCTGCAATTTACATTCCAGCCCTTGCAGCTCATGCTCAAACCATGGTTGGAGGCTGTGCTATACCACAAACTTATTCCGAAAGATGGCGCCCTTGGTCAAATGGGGTGTTAAGATTTTGAATATTTTATTTGGCGCACTCGAATTTGCATATCTGCTGATTCAGATAGTTTGTCGCCGCTATTGACCTTCATCTTTTCGACATTGACTGAAAATATACAGTCAAAGCTCAGCCATGTTTTTCTCAAGCACCACTTAAGTACATAGTGCTCAACGCCAAAGAATGCCTTTGTGCCTGCATTTTGTGGGCTTTCTTTTATTTAGTGGCACACAAACTCGCCCCGCATTTAAGGCGCATACCTACCGCGCTAATTCTCCACATGCCCCACGAATACGTCGGATTAAAAGTAATGACAACGTAAACGAGTGCCAGAAGAGCGGCCTTGAAATGCCGCCCACTTTCAAGGCGCAATCAGCAGCCACGGCAGCCTTTCCAGCTGCTATAAATCCGTTTACGGCTAAACGTCACGGATGTAGCGGAGAAGAACGCAGGACGAAGGAGGCTGGGTTGGGCTGGGCTTTCGCTGGGCTCTGCCTGGGTTTCATTGCCATTGTTAATGCAGCTGTCTGCAGCATAAAATTGCGGCAAACATTGCTGCAGCTGCTGCCGCTTTGCTGCTGCTACTGCTGCGCTGCTGTTGCTGGTGATGACCTTAACCTGCAAAAAGGGGCAGGAGGAGCTGCATTAGGCGTGGCATGCGTGTGAAGCTGGCGAAGGTTTTCCCAGTCGGCCTCTCGCCACGCTCGGCAATTTCACCTTGCCGAGCTCTGACGGCAACGAAATCCCTTTACGCTCCTCCCTTAGCTGCTGCCACCGCCCATAGCCACCCATCAAGGCCGTTTTATCCCGCCTGCTCGTCGTTTGAGGAATTTCCTCAGGTAAATGAAACTGGTTTGTTACCTGTTACTATTGCGCCTTATGCGCCCAGGACATCATTCGGCATTATCGATTAAATAAGCCCCGGGACATCATAAACAGCAGTAAAAAAGTTTACAACTTTTTCGCTTTTGTTTCACTCGCTTATTATTATGATTTCCATGCTCATTGCCATTTCGGGTGTGGTGCTACTCTTGTTTGCCCGAGCAAATGAAAAAACTTTTCCCAACTGCCAAAGTTCGACCAGTCAACAGTTTAAAATCGAAGCTGGCTTATTTGTTACAGCGTCGAAACTCAATGGTACCAATTGGCATAGAATAACTTGATAGGGTTTGCTCACCAATTCTATTTCGGAAAAATCATGACCTATACCCATTTTTGAAACCATCATTTGGCCCTCGAAAATGAATCTTGAAATACTACGTTAAGAGCTAAAATACATTAAATAAATACATATACGTCTATATGAAATAAAACAATTTGTTGTCATTTTGTCATTATTTTACATATATAAATATATAATATAATTATTTTATATAATATTATATTATAATTTACGAATAACTGTAATGATAATAGTTAATAATTTAATTCTTTTTTCCGTTTAAGCGTTTTAAAAAATCATTATGGCAACCATGTGCATAGTTTAACTGTAAGAAAACTACATTTTAAGCTATAAAATCTTGACTATACAAAGTATTGCTAAGCTCTTTAAAGTCGGGGCCAAAAGTTTTGGATGTTGCCCTCAAATTAAGAAAATAATTTCCATGTTGACGGCAGGGACAAAGAGCGCAAAGATAACGGCATCAAGTGCGCAGCTTAACGGTACATTAGGTAAACAGTGTTGTCAACTTGTCCAGCGTGGCAGAGGGGCGGGGCCAGGGGCTTTCGTGCTTCAGTATGGGTTCTACAACACTGTATACATACACTTACTACTTGAAAGTGGATCGAAATGGGTGGAAAAATGGGGTGGGGGCGTCGCGAGACGGAACCATTGACCCCATGAATGGGAAATGCTTTGGGGAAACTGAACTCTGAACTAGCGACAGAGAAGAACGCGGATCTCTGGTGGCAGCGGTGGACCAGGAATTCCAAGGCACCGACAAAAACGTAGCATACGAAATTGATATGTTTAACACTCAGGCTCAATAGGTTTCTGTCTTTGTGAAGATGAATTTTTCTATGCCAATTAAAACCTTTTTGTCTGCTATTTATTCCCTTTTATATAAAGTTTTCTAATGAACATTTTTTGCTATAAGGACCTGTTTCTTCCTGTGTAGAAACCACCTAACCCCAAAACCACCGAAAAAAGAAAGTTGGGGATTTGGTGTTCAGAACGTGTATTTGAAAAGTGACCGAGATAATTTTTGGCATGCTTTGTTTGGTTTTACTTTCGCCATCGTGTCGCCCACCTCCCGGCCCATGCAATTTTGATGAGCAGCAGCTGGGTTGCGGTTGAGCCCCTGGGCTTGGGTCTGGAAAACCCCCATGAAAAACCGCCCACCCCATTGATGGCCCCAAAAAACACCCCTCCAGTGAGGCTGCCTGCTCTTTGGGTTGTTTAAGCAAGTAAATTTATGCGTTGCGCGTGGGGAAATGGGATGGGTGTGCGATGCCGCCCCAACCGCCTTTATCTTTCTGTATCTCTGGCTCCTCGTAAAATGCGAATGCAAAGAAATTATTACGATGCCGTATTTTTGGGGCCTTGCGCAGGGCGTTGCCTTGACTACACCTGCACACCCCCGTTGGAAAAAGGGGTTGCCGGCTGTAATTATGTTAATTTTCCGTATTTGTAACATTCCCCAAATATTTGCAGATAAATTCCAGAGGCAAGGGTCCCTGGAAAATCCCAGTCTGAGTTGATGAAAATGTTCGCTATCAGCGGGTTGTCAGGACCCAGAAAAACGACTAAGCCCTCGGACATTTATTGGCTGAGAGGTATGGCAAAGTGACAGATTGTGCGGAAATTAGCAGAAGAATGCAAAGTCAATTTCCGCTTTTGTCAATTATCCGAAGAACTTTATTGGCATAATAATGTTATTGGAATCAACGATAATACCCGACTCAAAAGGCTAACGAAACAACCAACAGATTTCTAGTTAATTAGGGAGAAACAAGAGTACAACGTTACTTGACTGCCTAATCGGAAGCGGCGTCCACATGGAGAGCTCCCAAATCACCCGGCAAACAACTCTAATGAAGCCTGTCCAGCGTTCGGAGCTACTCAGTCTTGCCCTCCATTTTCCCGCTCCGGCCGACTAATTGAAAAACTTTCGTACTCCCCGAACACGTGCCACCCACTGATTCGTCCGCGGGAGGCACTGCATCATGCCCCTCGCCGTCGCCTGTGCCGTTCTCCGTTTCAGTTTTATAGGCAGTGCTCGTTGCCAGGCTCCTGTCGCCTCCTTATCCTCCTTAGCGCCCCAGAAACTCTGTTCCTCCTCCTACTCATGGGCTCCTCCTGCTCATGGGCTCCTCTGCCTTTCGGGCTCCGCACAAAAGGCCGTAAAACGCCTGTGTCCTGACGCTCGCAATTAAAGAGCAACAACAATGGCAGGCGCGGCAATAAAAAAGGACCTGCATGAAAAGTAGAATTCCACGCCAACTGTTGAGGCTACGCTTACATATCAGAGGGCATTTTTCGCGCGAATAACATTTTCGTTTGAATGGAATTACGAAATATTGCGGAAAATATTTTTTGATTAAAGGCGAATGAGTACTAAGTCTGTAGGGACGTAACTTTGATGTATATTCGTTGTACACTGGGAAGAGCTCATAAAAAATAAATTAAAAATATAAATATATAAATATAAGTAGTTCAGAGTTTTTTTAAGGCTTAACATTGTTAATTAGGGAGCTCTGTTGTTTAAATTACGCATACGCCGGGTGATCCGTGAAAGCTTTTTGTATAGCTGAAGTTTTAATTCAAGATGCCAGACAACAGCGAATACTGCACATGGGGAAGGCACCTAAATAAACTTAAGCTTTAAGAAAAATAGCTCAACGCTTATCCTACTTTATTTTGACACTTTGTGGCATTCTAATTTATAGAGCATCAAAAACACGACCTGTCGCTGGCCGAAACACGCTTTTAACGTGTATTTTTTGGCAGAACCATGTGCCTGGCATCCGTTGCCGTGGCCCTGGAGGCCAGACCCGAGGCTTGGCGTAATTTGGGCGGGGCGGCTCCGGAGCCAGGTCATCTGCCTTGCTCCTGGTCTATCTCCGCGTCCTACGAGCGTCCTACGAGCGCCGCGGGGCATGTGAGGCGTGGATTTATTGGCCGCGCCCGCTGGCAGGCCGTAAAAAGACGAAATTCGCATTAATTTCTTAAATTGAAGCGTCGCCGAGGCAGACAAACGACGCCCAGGGAAGTGGAAGATTACGTTTCCTTTTTATGGCAAAGTGGTGCGGGAAACGGGCAGGCAATCCAGAAAATCGAAGCGAAGGAAAAGCATAGAAATCGGCATGCGAACCTGAAACTGATTAAACAGGTCTATTCGATTTAATCTGCCTACATGGTACATGTTCTATGTTGGGCTTGTGCTCGTTAATTGGAGCGATTCCTTTTGTCTGGTTTCACGCTCTTTTATATTATATCTGTATCTGTATCCTTCTTTCCCACTCGATGAATGGGGAAGGGGGGGAGGCAGAGGCGCTTCTGTGCCATTGTTCGTCGTAAATTTATGCATGACGTGGCCATGATTTATCTCAAATTCGGGTGTAAATTAAAATGAAGTGGATTCTGCTTTTCATCGCAGGCATTGTTGGCGATAATCGAAATTTATTGATCTAAGCTTTATGTGGGATTGTTTTGGAATATAAAATATTAAAGTGTCCAATCAAATAATTTGCTTCAATCCAGTTAATAAAATCAGTTAGGAATGTAATGGCAATGGTGACAACGAAATGCACTTATTTATACCTTGTTTTATTAGCCAAGGCTACACTAATGCGTATAGTGTGACCTTGCTAACTGAAAGAAGGTAAAACGAAGCAGCACCGCATTAAAGATTTATACATAACATCTTTAAATTCTTGTAGTACTTTCAGTAGCCATGAAGGTACATTTTTCGTGCTTTCAGGAAACGCACTGATTCAATTGAAGCGTGTGCAATTCGGTTGGACTGTACCAAAACTGGGGCAGCAGCAATTTGTGCCTCCGCATCCGCCGTCCACAATGATCCATATAGCCATATAGCCACATCCTCGTTCCCAGATACAGCCGCATTCAGAGCCACAGTCAGAGCCAGCGTTTCGCATACAGCGGACAATGGTGGCCCATGTTTATGGCTTTGGCTGTTGCTGAATGCCTCGATTGGTCAGCTGCCCCCGATCAAAAACTGAAGCGGGTTGGAGAGGGAGGGGCATGGTGGGAAAAGGGCAGCACTAGGAAAAACTATTGTAAGCATCGACAAAGATTTACGAGTCGCATTTATGGGGAAACTTTGGCCCAGACTCGCAAACTGGATGAGTAATGCCTGCTTTGTAATTGCCAACATACATCAATTGTTAGCAGCCAATTTGGCAATCGATATAAAAAAATACGCGTGCGATGACCATTAACACATAATCATCGCCCCAAGGCGGCGTGCAAAAATCAAGTGGCGGTCTGTGGGCGCCCATCCGAAGGGGCAGTAAAGTCCGAAGGACCTTCATTAAACTGCCAGCGAATCCAGCCATGTGTGTACCGGCGAGTGTCCTTCGCGTCAAGGATGTGCCCGCATTCGCATTCACATCCGTGTTCGTATCCTGGTTTTGCCTGGTTTTGCTGGTTTGCTGGCCGTCGTGTAATCGCAAATAATCATCCACTTAACGTCGTGAAACTTTATGCCAGCCCCTTAGATGGGCCTCCATCTCTGCCTGGTGCGGAGCCATCTGCTTCCTCCCCTGGAGTCAGCACAATGTGACCGGGACTTGGACACGGACTCGGACTCGGACAGTGGCAGTCATAATAATGTTTATTATATGTATGCTTTCTGGCGATGGAGTAAAGCGGTTGCTTGTGCACAGCGAGAAAAGTCTATAGCTAAATAAGTTGCATTTATATTGGTATAAGATATTTTTGTATATCTTTTTTAAATGTGCACTTGCTATTAGTTTGATTGGTTCGAGATCCACGCTTAAGAACTCCTTAGTTAACTCCGCTGTTAATAATCCAAATTCAAAAAACAAAAATCAAGGTAAGGTGGGGTTTTTCCTTGTGTATCCGCACAAAGGACACGAATGGCCCCAAAACCTCTAAAGGAGTGCTTGTGTATCTCTGCACTTGACAAGTGAAACGGGTAGCTGGGCCTGGGTATTTTTAGAGCCCCTCGTTTGACTGGCAAAACAATCCGGGGCCGGGCATCACATCAAACGTGAGTCCACGCACAGAGCAGCCCGGAGAAGGAGGTGCCTCTTAAAGGCGCCCTTAAATTCCGGCTGTGGGCCATAAGGCAGCGAAGGAGGAAGTGAAGCCATTTCTGGCGCATCCTGGCCAACGGCGAACATCCTGCGCCGAACCGCCAGCGAGAAATTGTAAATTTTCGCTGCTCGACAAACAAAAGCGCAGCAGGATGTGCAAGCCAAACAGTTGCTGAATTTTATTGTCAGTGGATGCAGCCAGTGGATGTCGCTGTGAATCCTGCGAGGGAGTAACTTTTGCTCCGATCTCCGGCTAATGCCTTTAACTGGTTCGCTTGGCTGTGGCTCAATAGATTTTTTGGATTCTTTTTTTTGTGGGGCTGAACTGGAAAACCGAATGACCAACAAATCAAATAGCGGAAAACTTTTATTTTGCAAAAGTTTTGCTCATGCTTCCGTCGGAAGGCCGGATTTTTGGGCGGTTCGTAGCTCCCATGGCTTCTTGTGCTTGGCCAGCGCCACCATCTTGGGCCCCATAAATAAGGCAGCAAATTGCATGCTTCACTGCCTCATCGGATCCTTGGAAAAGTGGGGGCTAGTGGCGGGTAGTGGGGGGCAGTGGAAAGTGGACTGGCAAATTGATGGCTTTGTAGCAGTTGCGGTGAATTTGTTGGCCCTTTGGGCCGCTTGCTGGTCGCTTCTTGTTTCCTTGAACTCTGACCAGCAAATTGTATTTATGCGTTAATTATTTCATTAACGCCCCATTGAGTAGCGCCTTCTTGGGCTTCGGCTCTGGGGTCTGGTGTTTGGGGTCAGGGGTCAGCGCATCCCCTCTCGAATTATTCCAGCCTATTGCATTCAAGTGCCTTGGATTCTCGGCCTTGGGGGCGTGGTGCCGCCCACCTCGCCTCCTTGCGTGACTCGGTGCACTCGAATGGAAACGGAATGGGCCGCCCATCGAAGGTCTCATTAGGCGACACAGATGGACGGGCAATCCCGCGGGCTCTGTCCAAATGTATTTTAATTAAATGCCTTCAATTGTGGGTGGCAATTGGGGAGGGATTGTTTTTGGTGGGCAATTCTTACCGCAATAAATGAATTGAATGGCTTGGGAACTTATTGAATGATAAAGACACTTTAATGTACTTTCTGACAGGTAGAAGTCGGATAATCCCACAAATATAGATGACCAAATATTTAGAAAATTTATATTGATTGGCAAATAGCTTAGGCTACCAATATAAATCACTTATTTTCGTAAAACTGCGCCACATTACCCGTCGCCTTAAGTGGGTTCGAAATTATTAATTTGAATTAGGGCAATTAAATAGAATTTAATAGGTAATACTCATATTAATACAGATTTACATATCTTTACGTACCTCATTTATTAGCTACTTTGTCACAGATTACAATCAATTACTTAAAAATACTATTGTCACAATACTATGCTATTGATTTGATATGATTTCAAATTTCGTCGTGGGTAAGGAATGGGAACCTCATAAGCCCCTCATAAATCAGTCACCATGCGTATGTTCATGTCCATGTCCTCGAAGTAATCCAAATCCTCGTCGAGGGCACTGCACAAATGCTGATCCATGCCGGTGTAGTTTTGGGACATTCCCCTCGGCTTTCTCAGACCCTCGAACGCCCTTTTGAAACTGACTACCTTCTCGTTATCACGGCTTGAGCTCTTGGAAAGAATCTTACACAGCTGCTTGAGATTGGCCACAACTATCACCAGGATGACGCCGATGAGCAGGTACATCACTATTAAAGCTGGATGCGGCTCATTTATGTTCATGTCCATCTGACCTGCGTGGTCCTGCTGGTAATCCGTTCTGGACCGATCACTCGTAGTGGTTTCTGGAGGATTTTCAATATGATATAGCTAAAGACTTAATAATTAATATACCTAATGCTTACCTGTTATGTGTTGGCTACTAACTGTTGAAGGTTCAGAAAACGTTGGGTTTCTTGTGGGTGTTGTTTTTTCTGTTGAAGTTTCATGGGTGGTCAGTAACTTTTTAGTACTTATTTGAGTTCTTGGTAATGTTGTTGAATTTGTGATCGTCCTTGGGGTGGTGGAACCTCTCGTTGTTGTTATAGAAATGGTTGACACTTTGCTCGTCGTTGTATTTCTCGATCTCGGGGTAGTTGATGTGGTCGCTGAGTTCAGAATAACATTTGACCCTATGTCTAACCCCTTCACACACTTCTCGAAGTAGTTGGGACAGCAATTATTGTTGAGAATACAGGAGTCGTCACACCCGCAACTCAGGATAATACCGTCAACGGAGAAAAGTGGACTCCCCGGACTAACGGATCCACAGCGAAACGAACAGCTCATCATGTCGAAGACCAGTGGCTCCTCGCTGCTGGACATCGCTGAAGATGCGGGTTCTGTGGTGCTGGTGCTGGTGGTGGAAGTATACCCACCCACTCCACATTCGCTGCCCGTCATCAGTTTTACGTCGTCGATGGCAATGTCCCCGAATTGCGATCTCGCATCCGTGGCGGTGAACACCACCTGGAAGTCCTCCCGCATCTTGTCGATGGTGATTGTGTGCTCCAGCCAGTGCGTTCCCTGCGAGCCAGTTATCTCAAATTTGCTGGAACTGGACAAAAAAAGGAAAGAAAGTATATAAAATAAGTTGAATATCGATTGCTTGTAGATATGCATATTGTATAAAGGGAGTTGTAATATTTTCCTGTACTTAGCGAAACTAAATGAATTGTTTTACATACTTGGACCTAAAGCTGTTCCACATGTCGTCGATTTGCAGCGAGGCTGGTTTCACGGACACCACCAGGCTGTCCACTCCAGCTCCGAACATGAAGTAGTGGAACCGGAAGCAGCAGGCGGCATTCAGGCAGAGGGATCTCGGATAGATCGGCGATACGAAGTGGTAGCTGCCATAGGCCTCGATCTGGGTCTCCATGCGCATGTAGTGGCCACCTGAGCTGTTTCCGAAGGTGTGATCGTATCGGGGTCCTGTGCTGGGGTGGTGAAAGTCGGTCACCGCACTGATCCTCTTCCAGGGCAGCCAGATGGTCTCCTCCGCTGACCAGCCGCACTGGTCCTCGCTCTCGAAGTCGCAGGAGTGGTCCATCGTGTGGTTGCTCCTCCGGCAAGCTCCCAACTGCGTGCTCCACTTTTCCCCATCGCAGAAGGCAGTGCGACTTCCATACAACACGAAACCGTCCAAACACACGATTTCCGCCTTCAAGGGATTGTCCAAAACATATCCGTTCGTAGGATCCTCAGGCTTCTCGCATCCTCGCCCTGAAAATCAAAATAAAGATGAAATATTACATCTTGTTGATAAATATTCTATTGAAATTCTCCTGGAAATGTATTATTTAACCCGTTTTGTATTCTTAGTTCGATCTTAGAGGGTGTACATTTTTGAAAACTGTCACCACTCACTGGCACAAAATGGTTTCTTCTCGCGCAGGCGACCATCCCGATCGCAGGTGTGTATTGAGTTTCCTTGCAGGACAAATCCGCGATTGCATTGGAAAATCACCAAGTTGTTCGATCGAGTGAAGAACCGTCCATTTTCCAAATCCAAAGCTCCCTCACAGCTTCCGTTTGTGGTGTCCAAACTGAAGACTAAAATCAACGTCAGCGCAATAAAGAATTGCATAGCTGCACTTTTGCTGCAATTTTGTATGTATATTAAGGAGATGCAAAAGGACAGTGACTGCTACCTGATGCTCAACTGATTTTCCAGTCGAGTTGTTAGGGGCGGGTTCGTCACCAGCTGATTTTTCGCAGCTGCCAAAAAAATCGTTTCGAATGTACATCAACAGCGTTACCGTTGTGCCGGCAATCGATGTATAGTGTGGCCATACACACACAATTTTGAGTCTCAAAAATATTCCATTTATAAGAAAAGATGTTTAAATACCGATACTTTTTAATGTGTAACATATAAAAGTATAGCCTTAGATCCACAGTCAATCCCCGTAAGTCTTTAATTTACGGCCCTCCACTTTTCCAAATAATGATAACGCACATTTTGAGTCATTAGGAAGTATAAGGGTGCTCAGAAATGGGTAGGGCAGGACCTCTCCAAGGAGCACGTAAGAATAAGCCAAACATCAGGTGTAAGTAAATGAAAGACCGAGTGGGAGGAATACGAGAAAAGCGAAACGCCAACATGAGCAGCTCATAAAAACCCAACAAGGCGAAATGTTTAGGTTTAAGTGGGCGTCCTCGTGGAGGAGATGGCGACGTGGTTGGGTGGGAGGTTCTGTTGTCCGGGTTGACTTACCGGAATGAAGCCGCCTGCATGCCGTGGCATGCCCAGCCTGCATTTAGCTAATCCACAAGTTTAGCACAACAAAGGCAAAAGCCATGGAAGGCACAACTCAAGGTCCTTGCGACGATGACTACGAGTGGAAGTGGCCGAGGACGATGGTGATGGTGAGGATGTGGACGAGGGACTCGAACGGCGACTGGGACTGGCGTAAGTGGATGCGGGACGACGACTACTTGACAGTCTTGGCTCGGCTTTGTTTCTGTGCAATGGAGGCGCCCCCAGTTTTCTCCTCCTCCAAGACGCTGGCTGCATCTTAAATTGTGTTTCTTGAACTCTTGAATTCCTGTATTTCTGTTTCTGTTTCGGTTTCTTGCCGAGGGAGCGACGTCTGGGGGGAGCTCAGGATTTGATAATTTCAGCTCTGACCTGCTCGCATATGTAAATTGATGGCTTTGTTTGTCTTTCGGGCTCAGCTTCAAATTCGTAAATCCGTTGAAAATCCTTTTTAACTTTTAATGATGGGGCCGCTGTGGCAGAGAGCGGTAGAGAGTGGCGGAAAGTGGGCCAATGTTTTCCCTTGGGATTTGCGTAAAGTATCTGCTAAAAGCTTTCCCCATTCCGAAAATTCCGTTTGCCAGTCCACGTTACTCGGCCAAAAAGGCAGCTCTAACCGCATCGACGCAGACATCCTTTCCTCCATCCCCCTTCGCCCAGGAGTCAACATCAATTTCGTTTTCATCAATTTCGCTCGGAGGAAAATGGTGGAAATGGCGCCTTCTAAAGCTGTCTATTCCAACACCGAAAAGACCGAAAACAAGTCAAAAAGCAACAGAAAGAGATGGCTAGCCAGAGAGCGAAAAAGAGGGAAAAAAGTTGCGAAACTTGGGAATGTTCAAGTTAGTTTTCATTAATTTGTTGTTCTAGTTGGACCACTTATAAAAAGTTGGCTTAATCTTTTGGTTCTCGAATGACTACCAATATAACTATGTAGTTGAGGTATAAAATTTCAGATCGGGATTTGAAAATAAAACCATTAAGTCGATCGAATTTCCGGGAATTCTTGGCTCCTCCAGCTGTAATGTTTAATATATTCGTTCTGTATCCATCATATATCATATTCAATTGGTTTTTTTTTTTCCAATCAAATGGCTTAGTTAAGCGTTTTTAAGACAGTTTCTACATTTTATTATATATATTAAAAAATTCCTATTGATAAAGCTTGCTACAATTGGTATACCCGTTTTGTTTGCATTGCAATTCCAATTAAAAGGGTTATAAATGGAAACCCATTAAATCGAATAAAAGCAGCTGAAGCTTATTGATTGAATTCGCATAACACATTTTGGCACTCAGGGAGCATACATTTTTAATTGGCCCCGTTGCTGTGGCGCCAGTTAGAAATCCGAGTCCGTAATTTGGCTTAAATTTGGATTCGGCTGTACGCCCAAGACAAATGCTCGCAATTATCCGAGCATAAAGTAGGTGCGTGTGCCTCTTGTGCACCCACACCACCGCACTCCGGTTTCCGGCCAAACAAGGACACTCCCACACACAAACACACACACACACCTAGCAAATCTAAAGCACGTGCGCAAATTATCTTCAAGGCGAGAGCCTGAATAAAATAACAGCTGCAAACAGACGCATAAACAAATGACGATGATGGCAACACTTCCCCCAGGCACACAACCCCATCCCAGGACTCGGCCTAAACTCATTAATTATCTAAGAATCTAAGAAGGACCCCGGAGGGGGATGCAGCTTGCAGGACACCCATGCCGTGACCGGCCATGAATACGGCATTGTGTTTGCAATCAACTTGCCGCCGAGCATCAAATATGCTTAATGTGCTCTTCGATTGTTCGTCCTTAATGATGGGTCGACTTGGCACAAATGATTTGCCATCAGTAGTTCGGCTTATGTATTTATGTGTTTTGGTAACTGTTTCCCAATCTGCTCTCACTTCTAAGTGGTCAAATTTGGATTTATCATCTATACACTGGCTTAGGAAATAAATAATATAGGAAATAAAGGAAACCCAGAACAGCTCTTTACCTTTATAGCCATTAAGTATATATATTCCTTTATTTGAAGCGAATGTCTCGAGCTAGTTCACTTTTGTATCATCAAGGAACCAAGCATACTTATTTCAGATGTCTGCCTTTAAAGTGGCCTACGCCTGTCGTTACTGTGGCAATATCGTCAGTTACAAGACCGCCAAGGTGAACGAGACGCCCTACGACCTGCTCCTGAGCAGGACCTTCAACCTGATCCAAGAGGACAAGATCCGGGAGACGAATGGGGAGCGCTTCCAGAACCTGCACTGCTCCAAGTGCCGCATGGAACTGGGTCTGCTGTGCCTGCAGAGCGAGAAGAATGCCCAACTGAAGGGCCTTTCGCTGCTGGAGAAGGTTCATCTGGTGGTGTACGACTCGTACGAGGTGCCATTCGAAATGGCTTGAGTTCATGACTGATGGAGCGTGTGGAAATAAAGCTGCGAGCAATAACAATTAAGAATTTAAGGGACACGGTTGCCATGTCTGCACTTGACGCGTTGGTCCTTTGAGCGCCATTGATGCGCACATATGTATGCAATATACACTCGGTATTTGATTTTGACTCTGCACGAGCTTGTCACTTGGGAATGCTTTGGCAAGCGTGAAAATGATTTGCTCGACTTGCGACTGCCGGAGCATTAATCAAAATCAATCCAAGGACTCCTTCTTGCCCCAAATCGTGCCAGACGACGACATGAGGCGGCCTTCACAGTTTCAAACGAAAGTCTGTGCCAGGCACGCTGCAAAAATCCAAAATAATTTACACTCGACGCTGTGACAGTTGGAAAGGCATATCCTTTCCCCTCCAGCGGAAATTAAGGCGCTCCTCCCAGCTGTCTGCTAGTAATTCACACACACACACTCACACTCACTTCTCTGAGTGGCTCAATGGCAAAAGACGAAGGCAAAGGCGAAGGCAAAGGCATTTTAATGATTTTAATTAACTGCATGTTTGCCTGTAATTACAACGGCAACAATGCAATTACGGCACATGTACAGCACTGGGTGGCCATAAACAACACGGCTCCGGCTCCGGGTCAGAGGGCAAGGCCAGCTGGCTGCCTGTCTCTCTGCCTTTTGTCATCCATCCAGGCCAGCCCCCTTCTGGGCAACTCCTCGGGCTCCTGCTCCTGCTCCTGCTCCTCCTGCTCTGGGTGACACACCTCGGATGACAGAATAATTACATGCAGAGCCACCAGGCCCCTAGTTCATTTGCTTTTAGTGCCCCAGCTGGAAGCAATTCCTGGAGAGCGTCGGCAGAGCAGTGCATCATACCGACCATGACATGGGTGCGTACCAGAGGGGATCCTTGCCAGGGAAATCTGGGAAGCTTTCCACATCTGTAACTTGCTAAAATGCAAGAGCTTCTAGGCAGGCAATGAAATAAGTTTGCAGGCCATTTAGATCCACTAAATCATATCGAGTAAATGTAGAAATGTAAGTAATTTCAAAGACAAACTTTCACAGATTATTGAAACAAATGCAGTTCAAAGTGCAGCCCTATTTGCTTTCCTGCTTGACTTGCAACTATTGTAAGTTAAATCTTTAAAAAAGTGCACTATGAACTTTCAAAGCCAGCGAAGTCCGTAAATCAGTTGTCAGTAGTTTATTAAATAAATAGGAGACACCCCATTGCAACCCCGTTGGGCAACGTCCTTGGCCTTGGCGCTTATTACTAATACGACATGTGGCCCGACGCAAGGTACAAGTGTAATTATAGCCAGCAAATGTCCTGTCGCTGTCCCCGAGTGTCACGGATGCCAGGCAATACTTGTTGCTTTCTGTGGGCGGTGGACGATGGGCGTTGGGCGATGGGCGGAAGAGCGAAAAGTGGGAGGGGCCCGGCTCTATTGTGTGCTCAGTGACCGTAAATATCAAGTAATTTTCTGCAATTTTTCTACGCTGCCAATTGATTTATGGCTTGCTGCCGCCGTGGCCTCCCATTGCCATTCCGCCCTTCCTGTCGCTTGGCCCCCACTCTGCTTTGTTTGCAAAACAAAAGGCCAGCCAAGTGAGCGTTGTCGTTGTCCTTCCACAATAACAACGAAAACATCGGCAGGACAAGGAGCCGGGGCATTAAAGGACTTGCATGTATTTCGAGCCTCTGCCTGTCAACTGGTCGCCAATCGCAATTCGTTTGAGCACAAAAATGTGCCAAAATTAAAAATCTATTTTTATTTTTACTTACTAATTTATACAATGTAATAAGTAATTATGATTATTTTTTGTACGCTTTACGCCTTTGTACTAGTTTTACATTCCAACATGAATCCCCTATTTTCCACTGTGTATTTGGAAATGTGGCGCCAGTTGCCGCTGCCAGAAAAAGCATTTCGGTTTGTCAACCCAAACCCCCCCGAACTACTACCGCCCACACCCCCCGCTGCACTCCAGAACGCCTCGGCATGGGGCGTGGTCATTTGTGACGTTTAACAAGAAAATTCGTTTAGTGAATTTCATTTACATTTTTGTGTCAAACGGCAAAAAGCAGGCGAAAATGGAGCGGAATAAAAGTAAGCAATAGAGAAGCAAAATAAAAATAATTTGCCTGCGTAAGCGGCATTTTTTATGCCCTGCTCTGGTACTCGATAAGCTGTGAGGTCCTAAGTGCCATAAAGTTGTCCGGCTTAATAAGGCGTTGCGTTACTCATACGCCACGTGGTGCACAGCAAGGATTCGGAAATGTGAGCCCCTTGCGGAGCCAGTGGGTGTAAACTACTTATGCATGTACATACGCTGCTCCAACTCGATTTCCCTGCTCTCCACGTTGCGCCGAACCTTCTGCATGCAAATGGAGTAATTTGATTTTTCCCGGGCCTTGGCTGCAAGAATTAACTCCCGGGAATGGACGCACCTCCCTTTGAGGGTGGCCCCAATGGGTTGCCAAGTGCAGGACAAGTTATGGCTATCAATCGATACATTCCTCGCAAAGTGGCTCAAATTTCGTAATGGGTTCTGGCAACAGTGGCTTTCACTAAACCGCAACAAGACTATTTATATACTCAAACAGATTTCTAAAGATTTTAGTTGTGTGCCACTTTTCTAATGGATTTATGGAAAGATTCAATTTATTTTCAGCACTTCTTCTTCTGTAGGACAAGTAGTTTGCTTAAACGTTAAGTACGAAACCCTTTTAACAACATCATAATTGAGATGTGAGCTTCCATTATGCATGTAAGTGATGGCAGCTCGTATATCCCAGCCTCATCTATTCTTAAAGTCCAATTAATTCAGGTGTGTGCAGCCTTGCAAATGAGCTGGCAACTCTGGTTGCTTGGCAACCCTGTGCAGCTCGTCGGCCTTTGGCCCTAGTTTCCCTTTGGCAGCGCGTCATGTAACATGTTTATGGCCAACTAGCCAACTGCAGCCATATTTTCATCTCATTTGAACCATGTCCTGCAGTGGGTTGAGTCTCAGTGGGTTGAGTCGCAGTGGGTTGAGTCGCAGTGGGTTGAGTCCGAACCTCTGCACCGACCGCAGGGAAAAGTGGTTGTGGAATACCAAGGGGGTGGAGAGCTATTCGCGATTCCACCGCAGGATAACGCGTTATGTTGACCTTTCGCCAGGCCAGCCATCTAGGCTCACCAGTCACGAAGGACATTAAAATGCAGGCTGCGTCGTGGCTGAAAAAAGAGATGCTGCATTCCATTTATGTGCAGATTTTTCCTTTGCTCTCTTCGCTTTATTTATGACCCCCAAGGGCGGTCACACACATACCCACATGCAGCTCCACCTCGGAGATTTACGACTGGAGTCTTATTAAGCATAAATTAGGAACTGTCTCCTTCTGGCTGGCTTTCGTTTTTCGAGAGCAATTTCCTTTTCAGGGAAAACGAAATCAAGTTTAGACACTTTGAAGTCAATCAGCCTAATCGCATTTGCGAGCAAGGCAAACAAACGTAAGCACATCACCCGAAATCTTGTTAAAAATATTCCCTGCCATAAGCCTAATTGAAATACCCAAATTTGGGCTTACTTTCAGCCGATCAATATAAATGTTCCCAAATGAGTGGAGTTTTCACGCTTCAACACGAACATTTGTATATGGAAAGGTACTTTCCCTCGCTCTGTGAACCAATAATAAATGCAGATTAAATTTAGAGCCCACTTTATTAGATGACAAAAGCTGACACGTGCCCATGACAAATACATACTACTCGTATATGTACATATGATTGACAAACTAAGTGAATAACTGGGAGAGGGACATACTCGTAGGTAACCACTGTAATTTAATTTAGTGGGCCGGCTCCGAAAGTCACACATTTGTGTCCAGGTGAAACGTAATTTCATTCGACCACAGAAGTCAATCGATTACCACCTTTGGGTATCCCCTCATACACAAAACGGTGACCACAACAAGTCCGTTTGATAATGAAAATGGAAAATGAAATGACTTGGAAACCAGAAACTGCCTCTTATTTGTATGTATTAACATCATCATACATTCATATGTGAACTTTCTCACAAAACCCGGAACAATTTCACTTGGAGATCATACATTGTGCATATGCCATAAAATTCTCTGGAAAATGCAGCCAATCAATTTACCTTTTGATGGCAGAGCATAAAAACGTACAGTTCAATTGAAACCCTTGTAAAGAATCCAATTAATTTTGGTGGCTCCCTTTGGGCCCGAAGGTAAATTCTATTGGGCATCAGTCAATCAGCTTGATCTCCCTAAAATCTGCTTATTATTAAACCGCCATCCATCATACGGCATATAGGTGAGCGAAGATATAGGGAGTGCTCTGTGGGACGATATGATACATTTGAGTCTTTGTATTTGTATGCAGGGATCGGGCACCAAGGGGAAACCAATTTCAGTGTTTACTTATGCACATGCCACACAATGCGAAGTGGGTGTGTAAAATGAGGCTGTTCCATCAAATGTTCTACGTGTCCTGCAGGTGGAGAGGCACGGCGGCAGCGGCAAGAATAACAAAGGGGAGTCGAATAAACTTTACCCTGATGCCTCCTGATGATGATGTACGACTGAAAAGAGGGGGCTCCGAGTTCACGGGGAATGGGTAAAAGAACCTTGGGCCGGCATTATCATTCAACCCATATCCACGAACACAGAGGGCACGTGACGGGTGCCGATGTGCGTGTGCTCCTACACTGCCACAAATCATTACTCAATATAATAATAATTCCTTTAATATATTTTCAAAATGATATATACAGTAATATTATGCATTGTGTTGTATGCATCAACAAAAAGGCTTCTATGTCTATGCTGTTCGAATTTGAACCAGTTTCTTTCCACACATTTGTTCTCAGTGTTTCTCCAACTGCTCCTGTCTTTTGTTCCGTGCCCCGCTCCCCCCTGCTGCTGTTGCGCAAAATCCAAACTAATAATGACATTTTGCGAATTATTCCACATCGCAGCCTGCTTGACACACTGACACTGAACCGGCGAGCAATAAAAGCGGCATCACGAGCATGGGAACGGCGGGTGCGGGTGCGGATTCGGGCCAAAGGAGCCCATGGAGCCCAAGGAGCAAAGGCAGCAAGGGCGGCAAAGGCAGCAGCAGGCTGCAACAGGAGCCGTGATGCTGGTGGTGAATTTATTTGCTGCCAGGACCCGTCACGTTTTGGAGCGAGTATGTGTGTGAGTGTGTGTGTGCGAGAACCATAAAGCTTCCCATTCGAAAGGAGTTCGCAGCCAGCTGAAAAATGGGGGAATCACCAAGTAACCACGACTGCGAGATGATGTACAGCTGACTAGATCCTGGGAAGAATCCTAGAAGAGGTATAGCTGGTGCGAGGAGGTTTTCCAGTAAATGCTATAGCGTCGCATACAAAGTCGTCGCTGGCGAATGAAAATGCTGCCCCGCTTTTGCATTGAATTTATTATCCTGCTGATTGCGTAACATTTATTCATGTCAATTAGCCTTGGCAGCAAATGCAAAAATGCTGTTGATGCATCTCGCCCCCCCATTAGCACTTCCCCTGCTGGTTTCTTGGACAACTTGTCGGATGATTGTTTGGTTGTGAGATGGCTTCTATTCCACTTTTTGATTGCTCTAAATTTGTCACACTTTCCACAAGGCGAACGAGGAAATTGGCAAATGAATTATTTAACTTTGCTTTTGCTATCCTTACCAGATTGAATGTTTAAGGATAAATCCCCCACTCTGGCCAAAACTCTAGATAGTAATATAATTCGATGTTTTGTTTCCACATGACGCTTACGAACATGACCAAAGTAAATCGGAATTGTGTATAAATGTAAGATACACCCACAGTATTGATTGGATAATGCAGCCTTTCGCGATACTCGCAAATTGAATTTACCTAGAAATGCAGATTAATGGCGCACCTAGACACTTGTTGACAGCCAACTCATGCCCGCCCCCCGATTTCGTAATCCCCCCTGGATCGGAGCAAGTGAGTCCTTTATTTTAATTAAGCTGCTCCAACTAATGGATTCGGGCTTACGTAACTCCGACACTCTGGCCGTAATGCGGCACTGGGCCAACTGGGCTACACTAGCCAGCCAACCCACGATATCCCAATGTTCCGCACCCTGGGTGTTTGCTGCTACTCCATGCTACGAGTATACGAGTATATTGTGCTGCAAAAGACTTAATTTGCATTTACAGCAACACTGTGCACGTACGCAACTAAATTTAGTTGAGGGGCCTCGAACACATTTTATATACGTGTGTATGTATATATCTACACCCCGCACTCTCACTCACTTTTAGTGGCCACTTTTGTTGTACGTGGAACATGGAACGTGCAACGGGGCGGACGGGGGCGTTGCCTATATATAAATTAAGTATACGCAGTGCAGCCCCTCTGCTGGAACTGAACTGAACTGAAACGGGAACGGGAACGGGAACTGGAACTGAAACTGAAACTGCCAACTGAGCCAAAGTCTCTAATGACCACTTTGAGGGTTTTAAAATGGGCGACAGTCAGGCAGCGGCCACATAAATAACACGACGAGCGTCCTGTTCCGCATTTCCCTGCTGAGGCCAGAATGAAATTAACTTATTCATTAGCAAATGGCAGCCCGGGGTCCCGTCTTAAACACTACATACACAGATATGCCAGATATATGTATGTATGTACGTATACATTCTGGCACATAGAAGCACAGATAAATGCAAATTTTTGTGTGCTTATGTCTATAAACTGTTTGTAGCCCTTTGAAAAGGCGCTAAATGTCAGACACTTTCTACACCTTAGTGCGACTTAAGCTGTCTTTTATGCTGGCATACCCTGCGTATGCGCAATGTCGACCATATCCGTTCGTTTGGCAACTAGAGTAAGGATATTATAGTAGATGGAATGTATATGTACAAGAAGCGTATGTTTAGAAAGCTATTTTGGTACCAGCCTAAATACACATTTCAATAACTGATCATTGATTCAAGTTGATCTTAACCCAATTAGTTGCGGTTCTCCAAGAGCAGGGTACTCTACCCATAATTAGCCACGACTACACTGAGTATACCTGGGGTCTTAAGTACCAACTATTGCCAACAGCCTTCGCAAAGTTTTCTTTCTTGTTTTTAATTAAAAAACATTTTCATTGCAAGGTGCAAAATGGCTGGCAAATTGCATAGCGAACACAAGGCAGCAGGACTTCGGGCGCCATTTTGAGTTGCTGGCTTAACGAGACACCGGTACGCCCACTCACACAGCTGCAGGCACACTCACACACACACACACTCAGGAGTGAGTAAGTGACTGCGTTTTGTTGTTTGTTTGGTATGTCCTTTTCGTCCTGCACCTCCGGGTTTCGTTTCGTTTCGTTTCGTTACTTGTTGTTTCCCCAACATCGCCAGAAACAAAGAAGGAAAAAACTTTAATTAAGTTTTCAGGTGGCTGGTTTATTTTTAACTCGAGTATTTTGCATACTACAAAACAGCACAAAACAGCACAGAACGGCACAAAACAGCAACCGTAAGTTCTGACAGCTGCCCGTAATTTATAAGGGCATTTAGCTGCAGATTTTGTCCCTCATGATGGAAGCTCGCTTCAAAAGTTGGCCAACACACATATGTATGATGTGGGGCCAAAAATAATGGGGGCTACAGTTCGTGGCACTTCACCTCGCATTTGATAAGCTTAAATATAGTTTTAATTAAAGTTTGCCCAGCTGAGTTTCTGACATTCATATTCTCAGTCAGTGGCTTCACTGCAACTTTAAATTAGATTTCCTATCAATGCGACACAATCTCAGCCCTAATCTCCAGTCAAATCCTTTTTCATGCACCTGACTGCTCGAAGGAATTGTGCAGCCAGCTGCCTCCTGCCTGTGCTGAAAAGGATAATACTCATCTGATTGTCAGCTGCCCGATCCGCTCAGCTCATTTGCATTTGTCAGTCGCATTATATGCGACCATCCTGTCGTCCTGCCATCCTTGCACCATTCTTGCCTCAAATGGAGCGGCAGACCCGGCGGCAGGGATCCATTTAACTTGCAATTTGTGCAAACGACTTACAATTGTCGCTGACAATTTGGCCCTTTTTCAAGTCGGCCAGGGAGAATAGAACGTAAAATCGCAAATTTTCTACATTTCATCTCTATTCCCCCCAGCCAACAAAGAAAAACGGCGCAAAAGGAGCGACAAAGCGGCGGGAAAAAGGTGGGAAAATTCCATATTGCCTGTTCTTGAATAATCAATTTCTATTGCAGAGATAAAAGCTATAAAAGTTTAAAAATTGCTTATGCAAATATGAAATAAACTAATTTTAAATATTAAGCAATGCCAAGCACAATGAACTTGTGTTTAAGTGCAGTTGGCTGCCTTAAAAAGCATTAAGAGACATATGATACCATATTATGAAAAGTTAACTAAATTACTGTATAGTAGGCTCACACTTCTGAGATTTATTTAAATTTTAAAAACTTAATTTTTCTCCTATATATGTATATATATATATGTATGGGAAAATAGGCACTTCCCCAGAGATCGCTGCCAAATTGCCTGACAAACCACCTTTCGGAAAAGGGCTTTTCATCTTGCTTAGCTGCAGTCGAGGGCCCTGGCAAATTGGGAGCACTTTTCCAGGCCAAATTCGAGCACTCGTTCGCAGCGAGATAGGAATCGCAGGTGGGCCTTTGGGTTTGGCAGGTGGGTGGATGGGTGGTTGGTTGGTTGGCCAGGCATTCAACTCAGTTTCGTGAAAGTGCGAAATATTTTCGCTGCGATTTGCATTTGTTTGGCGGGCAGGCAGAGGTAGGCAGGGGCAGGCCGGAGGCGTGGCAGCTCGAATTGGCGCCGCACATAAATGCAAATGCAAAAAGTGGCAAAAAGTGGCCAGGGGGCTGGGGGCTTTCGAAGGGGGTGTGGCAGCTGGCGAACAAAGTGTGGCATACATTTAGGCGTCGCCGCATGCAAATGTTTGACGTTATACAATAATAAAGGCAAATCCCCGGCACAAAAAAGCGAGGGACCCACACTAATGTACACATCATATATACATAAATTTTTTTATATTCTTGGGCTTATTCTTGCGACGATTTTATTTCCCCTCCGGCTGCTTCAGCTTTTTGCATATTTTTCTGGTTCGATTTTTATCGCCAAGTCGCCGACGACGACGACGACGATGACGACGAAAATGTTGCGCAAATATTTGCGCTTTTATGTGCATAGCAAAAACCTTAGCTCCTCATTTTTGATGTCTTTTTTCCCTCGACTTGGAACATTTTTCCTCCCATTTCTTTTTGTGCATTCAGATTTTCGCTTTGCAGATGCTTGTTGTTGCTGCTTTTTATGATTTACTTGTGCTTTGTGTTTGTACTTTGGTTCGTATTTGTGTTTGCGTTGGTATTGGAATTGATACACGCAAAACAAATGGCTAACTTTTCAATTGGCTTAACTTTTTAATTAAAAGTGCAGTAATTACCCTTAATAATATTAATTTATATTTTTAAATATTAACTTTACCTTTAAAAATGAAAATCGATTATTGAAATTTTCTTGTGGTAATGCATAAAATATGACAGTATTCTGCACTATTATATTGCAGCCTTGCCATTTTCTTTTATATTTAAAGCATGGCCACTTTTTTTGTCTGTGCACTGATGTGTATACACTGTTGCAAAGGTAAATTGGATTGAGAAATTGAAATCGCATTCAGAGGCAAAGGGGAGGGGCGGCGAGAAATAGGGGCAAGAGCAAAGGAGATAGAGGAAAATCTTTTCCGTTTTATTTACCTTATTGATTTTCCCTTTTGAACAGGGCGCCCCATGTATTTGTGCACCTCCGGCCGAGATAATCGAGCTGAAGTTGCATTTCCCACTTTGCTGGAGAAAAGTTTAATGGATTTTCCTCCATTCAGCACCAGCACCGAAAGGTGTGCTTTAAAAGTTTAAAAATTGCTTGCTGCCACTTATATTCGTTCGCACACCTGCACATTTGGCATTTGTTCGACGAACTTGGGCTCGACAATCCCCAAAACATTCATCAAAGTCCGGCGCTAAAACCATTTCCGTGTTCTCATTTGCCCCAAACATTTTGTCAAACATGAACCATTCGTCCCGTGACGACACAACTAATTAGAGTGGAAAATAGGGAACTTTTCTTTGTCACCGAGTCAAGTTTTCCCTTGCAATGCTCTCCCTAATTAGTGGATTAAACTTGGCAGGACCTAATAGCACTTAGACTTTACTATAATTAAGTCTATATCTATCTTATCTATCTATCTTATTTCCATAGGAACAACAAATTCCCAATGCTTGACTTCAAAATGTTTATTCAGTAAGTATGTATATGAAAGCACTATAAATCTACGACAAACATGTTCAGCTATTTGGTCTTCAGTGTGTGTGTATCTGTAATGCAAAATGACTTAAGTACAATAATGTTTCTGTTCGCGACTCCAATCGATTGGTGCGAACGTGATGTGTTGGTAACCCTAACCCAAGCACCCAAACCCACCATGTGAACCATGTGCATCTCAGAAGTGGCGCTGCATCACCCTGTCCAGGTCGTTCCAACTGCAGGAGTAGTCGATCTGCAGCAGACCCTTCTTGCTCAGTCCGAATTTACGGGCGTAAATCCCCGAGTAGAGCGACGAGTCGCCTCCGCTGGAGTGGTGGGGCGACGAGCCCCTGATCCGGCTGCCCTCCCCGGCAGCTGCTCCGTAGAGCGTGGAGGGGGCGGCGTAGATCTGCTGCTGGCACTCGCTGCAATCCGGAATGCTGCAGTACGGCAGTGTAGCATAGGGATTGCAGTAGTCGTAGGCGGGCGAAAGTGGCGGCGGGGCGGGGAACTCGATCTGCGGCGGAGCGGCCAGGGGCGCCGACTTGCCGCTTCGCTTGCGCCGCGGATGGGGGGCAGTTCCGTAGCCCCCGGCCAGGTTGCTGCTCCTCTGCATCTCGCTGGGCACGGAGCGGCGCTGGAGGGTGGCCGCCCGTCGCTGGGGAACGGGCCGCTCGTCGCCAATGGAGGAGGGGTGCTCCGTGGAGCTGGTGCTAGAGAAGCCTGAAAGGTGTGGGAATACAGTGCATTAAAGAAGGCTATCGAAACTGTGTCGAAGCATCAGTTATCAACATATACTCAAGTTTTAGTAATGATATATCTTTATAAATCGATCAATCATACATCTTAATTATATTAGTTTAGATTATCTAATATTAAATATAAATAAATACTGAGAATGTAATGAACCCAATCGCAGAAAATCGAATGCAGTATTAAATTTCCTTATAAATTAATTGAAATAGTCGAACTCAGCTTGCCATTATTTAGCCAGATATGTGTAATTAAATTTGAATTGCAATAAAACCCGCACTGCGTAAATTGAAAAATCAAATGGCATTGAAAATGATATCTAAACATATTTGTGTAACTTGAGCCGAAAATACATGAAGTAATTTATAATTAAAAGCTTGCACTAAAGTTTGAATTTGAAATTTAGGTTTGCACGCACCTCCAAAGCCATTGTAAAGTTGCCGCTGCTCCTCGCCGTAAAGGTCCTCGGGTTCCTCATCCTCGGCGTTGTCCAGCTGCAGCTGCCTGGTCATGGTGGCCATGTAGTCCTCGTAGCGACTGGGCACTCCGTAGATGTCGCTCCTGGCCGTGTAGAGTGGCTCCTTGCGGGCGCTGCGGCTCCTGCGGCGAGTCCTCTGGGGCACGCAGCACTCCAGTTGGCACTGGGCACGCGACACCCGGCGACTCTGGGTGTGGGGGCGTGGCATTGTGGCCGACATGCCCACGCCCACACCCACACCCACGCCCCCAGTGTATCCGTATGTGGGACTGGGCGTCAGTGAGTTGCCCCCACCACCGTAGGCGGGTTCAATGGCTTCACCACCAGCACCACCAGCACCACCAGCACCACCGTTGACATCATCGATCTTCTTGCGCACATAGTCATAGTTCTCCAGATCCCAGGGATCCACGTAGCAGCGCTGCGAGGGCAGCAAGGTGGTGCCGTATATGTCCTCCGTGTTGTCAATGGTGTAGTAGGGGGATTCCAGGGCGCCCACTCCCTCGGAGGAGCCGCCGGGCAAGGCCTGTTTTGGACCGGCTCGTCGCCTTCTTGGGGTCGTTTGGCTGCGTTCACGCATGCTGCAAGAAATTCGCAGAGAAAAACACGTAATATTAGCTGGGAAATGCGGAGATGGAGATGGTGAGTGTGAGAGTGAGTGTGTGGGAAAGCCACGAGCAAGTGCATCAACTGGTTGGTTACGCAACGCACTTTGTGGCTAATACCGAAACTCTTCCGTCAACCAATCGAACCCGTTCTTCATTGGCGGTGGCGGTGGCCGCGAATTTTCCGCGGCATTAATGCCGGCTTAAATCGCACACCGGCTATAGACATATCTTTTGCAGGTGTTACACTTCACGACTCCACATCGCAACCATTAGCCGGTTTATGGATCTGCATAACTTAGCATGGCCAATCAATTGGCATTCCAATTGCCAATAAGCCGCGCTATTCCATTAGCCAACCAACTGGTTTACGTCAAAGGAAAATGAACAAAACCCATCCACCCGTTTCGGGCATCAGAAACAAATTGCTTTACTTATCAAATATCATAAAAAATACTATTTAATTAAAATCTGAATTGGAGCCCGCCAGCAACTGTACAAATATACAGATTTATGCAAAACAAAATCAAGTGGAATAAGTGCCACGAAAAGATACACAAATTCCCATTTTGCCGAGAAGGTTAACTAGATTTTTGATCGGTGTGTCAGTTGCAGTGCTATCGAAATGAAATTAAAGTACACCGAGTTTTCCATTGTGTAAATAAATATATGGAAAACATTCAGTTTTTACTCCATATTCATTTCAGAGTTTATTTAACATGAAAGACAATATCAGCATTTGATAAGCGAAAAACGGTTTACATTTCTTTCATTCGATTAAATCTCTGCTGCGATCTGAATGAAAAACATGAATAGACACAGAAAATATTATTAATACATCAGTAAAAACAAAAAGGTTAAATAAAATGCTATAATATTCAACGAATTTTTTACCAAACTTTTTAGGCTTGTGCTTTTCATAAGTTTTGGTAATTTTGTAGGTTTTTCCCCTCAGCTATTTCATTAAAACGCCCATTTGAAAAAAGGTTTTGCGCAATCTCTGCGAGGCATTTGTGATTTGTGCATTTGCATAAAAATGTTGTGTTGGTTTTGTTTTAGCTGGTTTGTTTTAATCTGTTCGGTTATCGATTTACATTTGCATGGCCTTAACAAGAAAAAGGTTTCAGATGGGAATATAATTTATAAAATCCACAAACTGTACCGAGCCAAAAAAAAACAACGTGACTTGGCTGTGACACGCAAATGAAATCGTGTATCTGCGGGTCTTTCAGGGTCTATAAACTTTTTATGGCATATATCCAAACACAAAATAAACACACAAGCCCATCTGAATGCAGTTGCAGTGATTTGCACGCGAGGCAAAATGGCGTAGGGCTTGTTTTTTGAGCTATTTATTATTTAAAGGAACTCAAAAATGCAGTCAATACCAACATTGGGATGAAGTACAAAGCAAATATGAAAGGCTTACGAATTTTGCACTTTGCATTGGATATTCAGTTGTTATGCCAGATAGCTGATGAATAAATTGATAAGAATAACAAATGTTCTTGGCCGGTGAAACTGGCATTACGTATGCGCCACGTGGCCCTTAACCGTGAAAAGTTAATTGCATGCGCAGTGTTTAGCCGCAATTAGAGATGCCTATGCAAACACATTCGTGGACGTGGATATGGAACCACTTACGGCCCAAAAGCCCTGTTAATTAATTGGCATCTTCGGCCGGCACTTCCACGGCTCCACTGCGGTTGGCTGCTTGCCCCGGTCAACCTCAGGTTCAAATTCAGCTTCAGATTCAGATTCAGACTCATCTCAGCGCAAATTGCCGCTTTGACTTTGGCTTCTGGCCATTTGCATTTCAAATGTGTCAAGTTCGCGTCGAGTTACTTTGTGTAATCAGTCGGGCTTGTTAGCGATTGGTGATTGATAGTGGTTTGCCACCTGAGTTGAGCTCGAAGTTAAAGACAGCCATCAATATTTGTGGATACCCGGAAAACTTATTAAGACGGATGACAGCAACCGCAAACTTAATTGAAGATTTGGTTAAAGTATAAAATAAACAAATTCAAACAAAATCTATTAAAACCTATTCAATTTAGCAATAACTGATTCTTGAACTAGAAATTTTCAAAGAATAAAGTTACCAACCTAAATTTTTTGTTTAAAATGTAGACTTCGAAAATATTCCAATGCTCAAAGTAAAACACTCATTCATTTTAACCACTTTGTTAAATTTGCCACTCAATTTCGGCACACCTGCGAATATTTCAATTAAGGTAATAATTAACAACCTGGCCATGTCTCGTTCAGCACAAATTATGCAAAAAATAAGGTAAATATTTCGACATCGAATTATAATGCAAAATAACTGGAAACAAGTTTGCCAAATGCCAATCGACCTTGCCAAGTATTCGAATATAAATATTTATTCGAGTGATATCATACCCAAAGGCGGATTTACATCAGCCCAATCAAGAGCAGGGCGAAATGAATTCAAATTGCGCTTCTGCCGCACCTTTGAAAATATCCAAGACGAGCAGAAGCCTCGCTGATGAATCACCTGAGAAGAACAGTTCTTCGGCATACCTGGGCGTAGTGCCCTAGATGGTGATCAGTATTACACTTGCGATGCATTCGCATTCATGAGGCGCAGACCCACGCAGATGATCAATCTCAATCTCGACAAGCCCGCAAAAGATTGAAAACAAACTGCAGACAAAGCCGAAGATACGTCTGAAAAGATCTTGGGACCTGCCCACTCACAAATCGCAACTTTCTTTGCTTTTGACACAGTTTGCTCGGCAGTTTCATTCACCTTGTTTTGATTTTTGGAAGGGGACACCAATTTGAATGTGAATTTGAATTTGTTTTGGCCGTCGGTCACTTGTCACTTGCGGTAGAACACTTGTATGGGCATAGAACCCCTTTCAGCCAATATGTGAATTGTGAGTTCCAGACACGTCCGATCCGCACATGATCCACGCGCATGCGCAACGCGTTGTGTTCGCTTCTTCGACCGGCGCTCAACTGTTTTGGCCAGCGGTTTGAGCCAAGTTACAAGTCTTCTGCTCCATTGCTGGCAGCATGTTCGAACTGGTTTGATCCTCTGGTTGCGGTGGCCACGGGTTCGTTTGCCAATTTCCATCAAAATTAATCAGAGCTCCCATTCAGTCTTTATGTCTTTGGTTAGATGTAATTTCGGGCGGCCTGTAAATTAATTAGCAGTAAATTAAACTGACAGCCCGTGATTATGTCACAGTCGCGGAGCTACTCAAAGTCACATTGATATGCAAATTTGTGAGTCGTTGAAATGCGACTGCGCCAGGGAAATGCCGAAGATACTCGTACTCGTAGTTCAGATAAACTCGGTTTCATTACTCAACGAATGGGAGTTGCTCTTAGGAAATGTATCTAGAAAGGCAGTGAAAATGTATAAGTTGTAAATTGAACTGTCATCACTTGTGAAAAATTAGCTGATTCACAGCACTCATAAGTTACAACCATTTTCCAAAATCATTTAACCCAACCGCAAAGTGACCATAGCCATTGCTAGAGTAAGTGGTTTACAAAAAGCAGCTGCCAAGTTCAAGTCTTTTTTCCTGCGGAAAGAAATTGAAATCGCTGCTGAGAGAAATTGCATCACTTCAACTTCAACTTGAACCGACTTTTGGGTGGAGCAATGTTCGCCGCCTTTGAATTCGTGAACAGAAAACAGGTGATGAGCATCATCTCTCATTCGAGACTTTTCCCATCACCAGCGGCCAAGTCCCAGGTAATTTATGCATTTTTTCGTTAGCTACCAAAAGGTATTTATAAAATGAATTGTTTGAAAAAAACCTTTAAGCTTTCACTTTCAATGCGGTGGCGGTTTGGTTTTTTGTTGTGGTATCCCAAAGTCGTGCCGATATTTATGGCGTTTATTCAGTCAGGTCAGTTATTATTTCCTTTTGCGGTGAGTGTCGAGTGCAAACAATCAATTGATGGCCCATAGACCAGACCAAAAACAATTCAATTAAGCCATCTAAAGTGGGCCACATTTTGTGGTCAGATGTGTCGCCAAAAAAAGTCAATTAACAAATAATTGTTTGGGGGCTTTAAAGGATTTACGCAATCTCAGCGGCCACAGCTGTTAGAAAACGGTTGGTTTTGTGGTAATACTCTTTAAATCATTTTCCAAACTATTCAAAAATACTTCAAATGTCTTATGAATAATTCAGAATATTTTTGTGGTATACGTCAACCTATTTTTAGGGGTTGGTAAGAGTTAGCTAGAAATATTTCTATAAATGAAATGCCGTGCAAGTTTATGCCATTCAGCATTCGGAAGCTATTTGGATTTCTGGTCACGAGGGTTTCGCAAATTGTTGCCCTCACTAGGCATCCATTCAGTTCATCTAGCCACCCTGCAGTTCATCAGGCCTACATTCCTTGCCATAGAACCCCAACATATATGTACATATGTATGTACATATGTATGCACTATTGGCCCCATTCAGAGGCTCCAGAGCAATTTGCCGCTCTTAATGGCGAACGCCGTATGGGGACTTGCAGCACACGTTGCAGCGTGTGGAAACGCACAGGAAACCGGCTGCACCTGGCCACCCAGCGGGGGATGGTGGATTTTCCGGGGGTGCAGAGGGGGCGGTGCCACAGCCAGATGTTTGCCTTTGACTGGCGGCAGACTCGTTGATCTCTGCTCCAATTCCAATACGTGTGTGTGCTCCGCTCCTTCGCCCGGTATCTTTCAGATACTCGCACCGGCGACATTGTGCAACATGCTCTTGGTTATGACAAGAAAAATTGCAAACTTATTTCATATTGGTAAGAACATACCACAAATGGTGACATCTATGAATTTGTAACCCTTTTCACCAATTCATATTCAATTTCATTTAATATTATCAACTCGATTGAGTAAAAATGTATCGTATAATATACATATAGGAGTTTTCTTGGAATTCCCTAGACTTATAGTGCTACTATGCACCTTCCAGCTTTTTATAATGTCTTCATTCCATTTTGGTTTTTACGATTACTACAACCAATGTGGATTGGCAACAGCTGCAGCGGGCATTGGAGATGCTGGTTCGCAGATTGCGCTGCACCCAAGCCCAAGTTCCAATTCCAATCCCAAACCCAATCCCAGTCGCAGTACCAGTACCAATACCACTAGCTATAGCAATACCAAATCCGAATCTAAACCGAATCGAATCGAATGGCTATAGCCCATAGCACATGACTCTTTTTACTTCTTTGCTCCACGCTTGTCACTCGGCTTGCCACTTTCGATTTTTCATAGCTGGCAGCCTCTGTAGTAGGGGCTTTTTTGCAACTCACCAACATCTCCCGCCATTGGGGCAATAATTGTAAGTGGACCTGGGCATTTATGGCGTTTTTGCTTCTACGGCCCCATTTGGCCGCCGTGTTGGACATTTTGCACGTGTTCGGCCCACAAAAGGAAAGCGGTCCAATGGCAGAAAAACAGGGAAGAAATATGGCCGGTAATTGTGTGCTTCCCATTTGGTGTGTCAGCAAAACGCTTTTTGCGGTTCCTTTGCCGAACTCGGGACATTCATTGTCGGCTTGTAAAAAGCCCTTCCCCAACCATTTTGCATCCGCCTTTAAGTGAATTATTCAAACGTGAATTAATCATTTAAGCCGAAATATGAAAGCCTGAAAGAATTTCCTAAATGTCTCTCATTTGTTCTACTTATCAAATGAAAGTTCAAATTAGGGAACAGCTTCATTTCCTTTTAAAAAGATTAAATAAAGCAATAATTTTTATATACTTGCTAAAATCTTTAAGCTTTTGAATGAAATGTAAATAAACTACTTTGTGTATTTTTGATATTCAATAATAAGTTGTTTCGGTTTTGGTTACATGATAATATTCATTATTTAAAAGCCTTACATTCACTTAAATTTGGGTATTTAGGTTAAAATATATATGCCAAAAATGCTTTTAAATGTGTTTACAGTTAATAAATTTTAATTTCACAATTATTTTGGTTTATTGTCAGTTGGCAAAAATGTGTTCTCAGCCATAAATCGTATCGATAAGACAGTTTTGGGTTCGGTTTAACAACCCCGACGCAACACAATGAGCCATAACTGAAACCATTAAGTTTGTATTTAAATCCACTCATTGCTCAATCTGCTTGATGATGCAATAATGCCTAGTACTGCAGGCAGACATCGGGGCAGCAAAAAACCACAAGATAAAAGACGAACTACATGAACATCAGCAGCAGCATCATCACCATCGACATCTGACACGCCGAGGGCCAGGCATCACCTCCATCGCCTCCATCGCCTCCATCTCCATCTTCGACATCGTCTTCATCGCGGGCTCCATGTGCCTCAATCACTGCTGACGCACAGTTCAAGTGGCACTGGCACAAATCATCTTAACGAAAATCCACCTATGTGTGTAGAGCTCTGAAAAAATCAGCAAAATAAAGTCTAGCATCACAAGAGCTAGACATCTTTGGAGGCAACTCTGACATAATTTGGCCAAAATAGTTGCTGCCTTCTCTCGATTATTGTTTTTGTGGATTTTGTTCATGCTCATGATGTTGCTTTAAGCGTCTTCTCTTATCAAGGGGATTTTTTATTGAATAAATTTATAGACATAGATTCAAGGTATATAATAGTTTTATCTCACTCAACATAAGTTTTGTGTTCGTATGAATAAACTTAGAATAATGTTTAGTTAGTTTTACAAAAAAAGGTAGGCTAATATATGTTATAAATGCAATTGTCGTTTCTCATGGCTTTTATTCTTTTTAAGAAGTGTTTTGTATAATTGTTTTGTATAAATATGACAACTGCCAGTTGTCAATTGATTTCCTATTATAGTTTTCCATCATTAGCACAGCAAGACAACTATTACTCACAGCCGCAGATCAGCACTTCCAAAAACAGTTTTCCATGTCAACCCAACACACCCAAAAACACGCCTGCAAAGAAAACCCACATACATGTACATATAGTAGAAGCAGTGCGGATACACCCACAGATAGTACATCTTGTTCGATGATGCCTCAAGTTCAAGATACAAAAACGTATTGCGGGGAGAAAAAAAACCAAAAAACAAAAAACAAACAATTGCGCGTGAGTACATTGTGCATTGTTTTGGCCAAGTAACGAAACATTTTTTCCCGCACTTCCGTGTCGGCACAAGATACATGGATACATGGCACTGGCTTCGAGATACTCGTACTTAGGTGCATATGAACATCGCCGGGGGAACCAAGTACCCGAGTATCAAAGGCATTGTCTTGGCCGGAATGGGGGGTTTTCCTTTTCTTTTAGTTTTTCCCTCGGCGCTTATCACACACTTCATTAATTTTGTTTCGCTTTTCATTGCTGTCGGTAATTATGGTTACAGTTATGCTCGACTATCTGCAAGATACTCCGAGTTTCACTTTTTTCCGAGCTCTTCTTCTTAATATTGCAAAATTGCATGCTGCACTTGAAAAAAGTTTGCCACGCGTGAAGCTCTTGCTATCCAAGTATCCGAAAGATACTTAAATACTCGGACAATATTTGCTCGAAAGCCGCCAACAGTTTGTTGCCACTTATGCTGCTGGCTTGGTGATTTTTAACGCTTCGTTAACGCAACTAAAATTATTATCGCTAACTTCAGGCTAGACAGGGCATTTGTTTTCGGCCCGCAAAATCATTAAATCAATTAATGCTCCACGAAACGCAGAAACTTCAGGCGAAAATTAGAAACCGAACTCTGAAAATGAAACCACCAGCTGAAACTAGATTAAGCGGATGCCTTTAAGTTGATTATGATCCACAATTATCAGATGGAAGGAGGTTGGCTTTGAATATGACGTCGAAAAGAAACAATAGTTTAAATTCTAAGCTGATTCGCAAGAATCTTTATATCTCGTTAAACAATTTGGTATGTATAAGTTATTTAAAACTAAATAAATAATAACTAAGCAAGCTTACTCCAACTAGAACCCTTTTAATTAGAATGAATTTCTTTCGAAAATGTTACTTCCTAATTTCCAAGTTGAGTTATCGCAGATAACAATGGTGGTAGGCAAGTAAATTTGCTTTCTCACAGGAAACCATCAAAATGTTGCACTTGCTGTAGCAGCCATTACTTTTACAGCAACCAATCTTGACACGGAAACTTGTTAAAACAATGTTTAATTAATTATGATTGCACGATAGGCCTCATCATCATCACTTGGGAAGCCCGGGATTGCTCGTAATTATCGAAACCTCCGGCAGATGGCGTGTGCTGGGATTTGAATACGACTGACTGACTGACGACAAGTTCAATGGCTCACGCGGCGTATGCGCAATTTGCATTAGGCATTGAGCTTGAGCTCTGGTTTTAATTAGCGGCTGCAATTACACATACGACATGGTGTTCGGACAGCGCTGAGTGTGCATAATTTAGACGGTAATGACATGGAAAGCTTACTAATTGAAATTGAACGCCGCCTTATCGCAAATGATAGGGGAGATAATAGCACTGGTGATCCAAATTACTTAGGTTTTAGTGAAATCGAGTTGGTAATAATTAGAATAATTCGAATTTACGACTACTTCTCGATGGGCAAACTTGGCGAACATAATTACCATATCAAAAACCAATTCATCAATTTATTTTAACGCTTTTTAATTTGCTTCCGTTCGCAAACAAAATTTAATCCGTTTTTGCATAACAAAGATATGGTTTAGCTGTATTCATTCGCTAATTTGTTGATTGACATTGATAAACAAATCTTATAGATTTTCTTATGACTGAAACATGATCACCTTTTCCAAGTATTAGATTTCATCAATGTGCCTTTCACTACTGAGGATATTTTTTCTGTATCCCCTATATGCAATTCCCCAGCACTTAACTTACCTAGTTGCATAAGTTAGTCCACGTTTTCTGCTCTACACACTGAGTTTTCATCTTGGCCAACTTATTTATTATTGGTGTAGTTTAAGCCCGATTTTCTAGGCTTCGCATTTGGCAATGTAATTAACACACTGACGGCCAATTGTCCAAAAAACAGCACACAGTAGTGCTGTCCAAATTCACTCAAGGCTCCCATAATTTGGCAAGCCATAATATTTAATCTTTGTGTTTATTATTTCTTATTAACCCATTATGATCATTTCCTACACTGCGACACAGAAAAGTAAAGAGTTATTTGTATTCATGCATTGTGCCTTTTACTACCACCAGTAATGTGATTTTATTTGCTTTGCCTCGAAGATAAATACCTAAATAAACACAAGACAAACGAACTTGTCAGTGGTGTGTGAATTTTTCCCTGTCATCATCATCATCATTGTCATTATTATATTGAGTTTGACCAAATCGCTGCAGTCCAAACACCTTTTCCATGAAGTCGCAGCTGCGATCGGTAGAATCGAATACAAGGAAATCGTTTTGGGCTTATGCAAATTTTAATTTGCTTTGATTAGCACTTAAGAGAGGAATTTTAAACAAATCGTTATCTCACATCTATGGGCAAGTGTTGGGGCGAATACTAAAGGTGATTGATACCATTCTTTATAGAGTTGCTCATAAAAAACGCTCCATTTGCAGCATTTATCATTAACGTTAGCGAATAAATAAAAGGCTACTGCTAAAATTTTAATTATTTTTAGATATATGGGAAAATGGAAAGGGAAAATTCGTTTCTTTACCTAAAGAAAAAACGTTCGACGAATGTCCCTGTAATAAAAATATATTTATTGATATTCCGTTTCCGATTCCTCCGCCTGCCAAAGTTTTGCAATCGCAGAATAGTGGCCTACAAAAGACAAAGAGTGAATGATTTTGTGTGGCAATTAGCAAACTGGACACGTCCATACATTGGGTTCTTGTGGCATTTCGAGGCTTTGCAGCTATAGATGGCCATAACGATTGTCGGCCACTCCGACAGAAACGAACACCGTTAAACGCACAAATTTGGCAGCCAGACGCGGCTGGTTAAGGGAAACCACAAAGCAACAAAAAAACGAAAAAAAAGCTTCACAGAAACATAATTAAAAGGCAAAAGCAACAATCGCTCAATTTGCATGCAAGACAGCAGTAAAATTTCTGGGGTCACTGCATCGGCCAAGTTCGATTTCAAACATGTTGCAAAGAGCAGGTGCTGTGAGAACCTATTTCATCCAGCCTCACCTGCGCACCTGCACAGATACAAAGATACAATATATATATGTATAACGTAAATTATACCAAATGGTATTACTGTTGGTCAGGTCATTCCAAGTTTCTACCTCCCCATCCCAACTAATTAGTTAAAACTCAAGTAATCTCCCGATCAATGTTAACTTTTTATCACGGTGTCTGCCCAACAGAGCCACAAGCTTAATTAGCTTCGAGCAGAAATCGCATTAATTACCGTGGCAATATCTGCGTCGCCGCCTCTATCGCAATGAGTTGTAAAATCGGACAGGCTGAAAATGTGTCTTGTTTTGGTCATTCTTCTTGCCACACGATTGCGACAAGTACAAGTCAGTGGCCAAATAGCGAGCAGATTTGGCCAGCCGTTCACCGCCTCTTGGCCAGATCCAATTGACCAATCTTCGACAGGGCTCTCTGGTTTTCCTCGACTTATTTCGTTTCTCGGGGCAGGGGATCCGGCTCGGAGGCTCTCATTAGAGCACTGAACCGTTTGACATTCAAGCGCGCCGCCGACCTCACGCATGCGCGCTTCGTTTTGGCTTTGTTGCTGGGATTTCCTCGGGGCTCAAGTCCACAGGCCCAGTTACACGGCAAGAAAATGTTGGTACCATCGTTTATTATCTATGAATTTAATGTATTACTAACCATTTATCGCAATATTCTTATGCGAACAAGTATAAATTTCTTATTTAATATTGAAACTATGGATTGTATGTTTATTATAATTCTTATTTCCCTTCTTATTTAATATTGAATCTGTGGTTTGTATGTTTATTATAATTATGGAACAAATCATGATAGTTGTAATGGGCAACGTAGCTTTTAGCCCCAGTGCCCATATATTTGGCTTTGGGCTATCAACAAGCCATGTTTACGTTCCGAGTTGGGCTGGCTCAAAGACATCGGAGCCTCGATGTGGGGCCTACCCATCGGTTATGGACACGCTAAATGCCCCTGCTCGCGGATCCGCCCCAGGTCAATCGCATCCGAAAATCTAATGGTGCAGGGCGGGCCAAAAGACTCGGGAAAATAATTACACAGATTGTGTGTTTCAAATCTGTGTGGGCTAAGTATTAGGCGCGCTTTGAGCGCTCGAAACACTTTCGTTTGAGGAAAATGAAAACGAAGGAAAAAAATAAGATTGTATAATCAGCATTAGGCAGCGGCAATTGGCAATCATTTCTGGGTACAAATTAAAATTATATTACAACATTTTCTTGGACAACAACAAGAGCCCACTGATTACAGGAGAGAGACCAAATCGAAAATGCACTCAACCATCCAGCGAATCGAAGCCGAAGCAGTTAGTTAACTACAGTATGCTACCAACTTCCACTAATCGGGCCGAAACTGACCTGCCCGAAAACAGAAACAGAAAGCAGACAAGCGGACAAACGGACAGACGGACGAACGGACAGACGGACGGACGGACTTGGCCAAAATGAAACGAGACGCAGCTAAAGGCGGCCGAAAGTGAAAGTTTTGTTGTTGCTGGCGATCTACTGTTAAACGGGGGCGCAGTCGCAGTGGCAGTCCCCGGCGATTGCCGCATTGGCAGCATCACGGGAGTCGTGAATTTGCCGGCTGCAAATTCATTTGCCGCATCCGAATTAAATAATTTTGATTTGATTGCGACAGCCGTCAAGTGGGAGATCCGTTGACGGCAGCAGTCGCAGCACTTTCAAATGCAAAGCAATAGATACCCACTTCACCACCAATTATATTGCATTTTCACTATCATGGGTCAATTAATGTGCACTAAACTGTTTTTACCACTACCATTTCAATGGTTTTGCCACCGCACGGAATTGGCCAAACTGAATTTTGGGCCATCAAAAGTTTGTGTTTCCATTCTCTAGTAGTACACATAAAAAGTTCGCAAATACAGTTAAGTTTTAATTGAGTTTCGGTTTCAGTTGAAGACCGTTTCTAAACTAACAAAAAAATCAATTTCTTCTCAGGCGCCATCTAGCGGCGGGTACGTTTGCTGACGTCATTGTATGTTATAGTACGCCTGAAAATCCTAATATGCTAGTTACTTCTAAAACAATGATATAAATCCGACAATGTTTGGGTTTTCATATTACGCCATGTCATGTTGCGTAATTCCTATCGAATTTGGTCGTCCAAATAGTAGGAGTCCTATATACCCCAGCATACCCTGTAGCATCTCATCATCGTCATCAATCCAGCGGTAGTGGCATTGCCAAATGCGGCCAGCTCGATGTCAACTTGCAACTTCCTGCAATGCGACAAAAAGCGAAAACCAAACCCGTTGGCCGCAACGTCAAGTGGCATCTTCAGGCCACAACTCTTCACCACTACGCACTCCGATTTTTGTCTCTGTGTACTTCATTTCTGTTTTTATCCGAAGTGTCTGCTGCTGCCTTTGTGCTCATCGAAATGGCTTATTAATATGATCCGATTCGGGATGCCACTGGATCGCATTATATAATCTTCCGGTTAGAGGCTATAGCATAATAAAGTCCCGCGAATTGATTAATGGCCAGTAGCTTCATTAAAAGTGCCCGAAACGAATCATGGCGCTCCCTGAGGGAAAAATCACTTCAATATGGGCTTACACATTTCTGTATGTCAATCAGTAGCTATGGGTTTACTTTAGTAAAATAAAACCGATATGATTATACCCGTTACTGGTAGAGTAAAAGGGTATACTAGATTCGTTGAAAGTCGGGGAACTCGACTACAGCGTTCTCTCTGGTTTTTCATATCAAACAAGAGAACATACCGATAAGAACATAGAAAATCGATTGCTCGCGAGACACTTGAATTTTGTTAGTGTGCTCTTTTGAGATTAGGTGTTTAAGAAGCCGAGCTTCAGAATCGACCTCAGTTGAAAGAAGAGCCATCACGATGAAACTACAAGTGAGTGAATTGTTTTGCTAAATATTATTCAAGCATTAAGTGTTTTTATCCTTTAGTTGTTCCTGATTACCTTATTGGTTTGCTGTTTGGTCACAAATGTTGCATCAAACTGGTGTTCGCTTGTTCCTTGTCCGAAAGTAGCATTGGGACAGGCGCCCTTCCAAATTGGTTAAAAATTTATGGAAATATAGGAAATGCAAATCGGAACATTTTTAAATTAATAAATATCGTTTTCAATTTATAAAAATACAAATGAAGTTGGTAAATTAATGGTTAAAATTAAGCTATTGCACAAGAATAACACAACTATAATAAAAAAGTTTTAGGTTGAGAGAAAGGTTTCCTTTAAAACAGACAAGGTTGGATCGAATTGGTCGTATAAGATAAGCGATTAGTGAGTTGAGAGGAAGTGTGTCGAAAATTTCTAGTTCACGCGGACTTTATCTGCTGCTGAGCTTATCAACGACCTTCAAAACACTCGAAACTGGCAAAAATTCCATGCGAAAAACCGAAGGCGTCACTGCAAATATACTTTATGGGCTGTACATAAGGTCCAGGAATTCAGCTCCCTCTAATCAAATTCAATCAAATGACTGCGAAATTTATTCAGTGAAATTGGCAAAAACCACCCGTTTGGGAATAATAATATAGTAACAATTCTAATAAAGTAGTAGTAAGTATCGGCAATGCTTGGTCATTTCGTTTTCATTTGCACGTTTTATGTTTGTACTTTGGAAATTGGGGGCCTTTTAATAAGGGATAAAATTTAAGGTGAATAAAGAACCCAGCAGTAAGGGTGATTATAAATTAAAGTACGCTTATGTATTGTTATGTGTAAAAAATTGAATGTGTAAAAATCTTAAAAATGATTAAATTTGTAAGAATGTTTAAAATGTTAGAACAAATCGATTGTATTTGATAATACTGTAGAGTAGGGATACTGGATTCGTTGAAAAGTTTCTACCAGGTTGAAGGAAGCGTTTCCGAGTCGATCGTTTTGATGCTGTTTTAATACCTTTTCACATTTTTGTTAGTCTGTTAAATGTTATGCTTAAAGTTATTTATACTATAAACAACAAATTCATAGTCAGATATTTGTATTTTATCGCATCAGAAGCACTACTTAAGGCCAGAATGTCTACTGCACTTAATTTAAGTTAATGCAGCCAGCACTCAATCACACTCCATTTACGCGGCGATTCATTCAAAAGGTGAACTCACATCAAATCAATAGAAAGTGTGGCAAACTTTTCACAACCCACACATTATGCACAGTTGACATAGTTGACATAGTTGGCCAGGCAAGCAGAATTCTGCGATATGAATATGATGACTTGGACGGGTTATCGATTCAACGGGCCACTAATTGCTGGCCCAAATGGATGCTTGACTTGGCTCGGAGCCCGGAGGCCAAAATGGTAAGCACTGGGCGTCACGCACACACGAAATTGCTCACAAAATGCATACATAAATTTGCATTATTACTCCGGCCCGCAAATTGGCAGCTCTAAACGGTTTCTTTGCATAAATACTTCACTGATTGCGCTTAGAAATCCACTCATATTCTTTCAAGTAACTCCAAAAATGAAGCCAAGAAGTGGTTTAATGTAAGTGCTCTTCAGAAAATCAATCCCAAGCCAATTAACGAAACTGATTTTCGGCCTTGACCAAAAGCCACTTAACAATGCCGTCGACGGCATTTAATAAAACTGCGTTTATGGAATAAGTAAACAAACAAAAGGCGATCAGAAATACAACAAAGCACTCGGCCGCACAGAGCAAAAAGTACACAGTGCACATGAACCGAATACTTTCAATAGTTTTTGCTGTATTGTGCTTCACGCACTTCTAAGTGGAATCAAAAAACCAACAGAGCTCAATAAAAACAGCAATTGCGTCTAATTATCAGATTCATTCAGTATGATCATGTTCAAAATTAAATCAAGCCCAATTAAACGAAAAACCATGTATATTATGTATATTATTATTAACAACTATTATAGTATTATTAAGGTATTATAAATAAAACAAATTAATGTGACGTAAAGAAAATGTAAGAAATTGTAAATTACGTGTATGAAGATGTGTAAAGATACGAATCTGTGTATCTATAAGTTGCATAATTTTGGGAGGAGTGTGAAAAAATACTCGGCTATGGAAGACAAAATTTGGAATCTTTTATTTAGGCAAAGAAAAAGATCTGGCTGCTCGAGTCTTTGCACTACAAGTGCCAGCTTTACTAGTACTACTAATAATCTGTTGGACATCTGAAGGTAGATTCAGTTAAGTACTTGACCAACATCTTGCTACTTTAATCCATTGGCAACGTGCGTAAACCAATGGCAATGGACCACTAGCTCCCAAGGCGTTCTGTTCATCTGCCAATGCCAAATGCCAAACTCTTACTATCCATTTCAATGTGTGCACAGGTGCTGTGGTCTTGGCCAAACTCACTGGGTCGAAACCTGGAAAGTCGAGTGACTATAAATAGTTCCGGCTGCGCAGTGAAATGCCAGTTAAGATCACGATTAAACGCCAAGCAAAATGAAGAGCCCTCTGCGTCTGTCGACAGTCCTGTTTATCCTGTCGTTCGCCTGTGTGGTCCTGGCCAACAGCAGTAGCAGCAGTACCAGCAGCTCCTCACCCAAGATCTGTGTCCTGCGGAACTGCAACTGGAACTCCAGCACGAACGCCTGTGGCCGCTATGGACGCTCCAATCTGTGCAATCGCTTCAAGAACAGCTGCACCCTGCGATACGAGTCCTGCGTGGGCTCCACCACCTACACGGCGGTCAGTCTGTCCCAGTGCTCCGGGATCAGCGTGGGTTCCCGTGGAACCTGCGGAGGATCGTCGTCCTCCTCCTCATCCTCGTCCTCGTCCTCAAACGTTGTACCCATTATCATACGCAGGGGCTGATCTGTGTTGCTGTTCATGAAAATAAAATATCTTTAATCTATTACGTTTAAATTAAACATCGAAATAATTTGGCATCTTCTCACAAATATATCATTGTTATATCAATTTCTTTAAATTTAAGCTTCCCTTTCAATCTGGGACTGAATTCTTTGTTGATATCTGAATTCGTTAAATACTTTACGACTTGGAGAGTCAATACACCATTGTTCTACCTTATTTATATTGGTTTTGCTTTTCAAAATTATAGATGAACAGTATAATACGGTAGCTATAGACTCAAGGTTAGAGACCAAAAATCCAATGCAAATTATAAATACTTGTTAGCTCAGCTGTTAATTTGCATTATATGTATTAAAGTAGAACGAACTGTTTTCCTTTTTTCGCGATACAAACAAGGTAGGTGTGGTATAAAAGCCGAGATGAGTAGAGTGCATTTAAATTAGTTGAAAGCAAGATGAAAGCTTCATTGATAGTGTGTGTCATCCTGGCGACGGTCTTCATTCTGAACGTCTCCGGCAGCAATAGCAGCTCCTCCGAGGAAGGGTTCGACTCTCCAGTTGGTATCTCCCTGACCCGTTCTAAAACTAAGTCTCGCAGGTCCCAGGCCTGCCGTCGAAGTGTCCAGAAGAATTGCTCCTCCTCCACGAAGACCTGCGGTCGCCTGGGAAGAGCCAACATTTGCCAGGCTTTCAAGAACGACTGCCAACGCCAACTGAGCAACTGTGGCTCCAAAAAGTGTGAGTGAAACTACAGGACAGGGGGTCCATATCCCTTATTAACCATTTCCATTGCAGTCTATCGCAAGGTCGACCTGGTCCTCTGTCGTGGCTTGCCCATCGATGTCGTGCGACCCTGCGGAAGTGGGCAATCCTAGTGCCTTAAAGCCTTAGAAAAACTTTAACAAAGCTGTTGACTATTTCTTAAAGAACTAGACCAACCTTTTAATTTAATGCTTAAACTAAAAAGCAACTAAGGGTAAAACTTTAGTAGACTGTCAATTGTGAATTAAATTGTGTATTCAGTATATACAGACACAGAATAGATAATACGCTTAAAAATACATATATCGAATTCAGAAAATATTTAATATCAGAAAGATGGATTTTGAAAATAAAAACCGAACATGGTGTCGATTAACAAATAAATCAAAAACAAGAGAGAGCGCTATAGTCGAGTTCCCCGACTATCTGATACCCGTTACTCTAACTAACAAACATGTGAAAAAATGGGTGCGTGGTCTGGTGTCCGAGGTCCGGGGTTCCCTTTCAATCTGGGACTTAGTTCTTTGTTGATATCTGAATTAGTTAAATACTTTACGAGTTGGAGAGTCAATACACCATTGTTCTATTTTATTTATATTGGTTTTGCTTTTCTGGCCTGCGTGGTGCCGGGTGCGGGGTGCGTGGTTTGGGCTGCGTGGTGCGGGGACTGTGGTCCGGGGTGCGTGGTGCGGGGTGCATGCTAAATATTGTTCCTGAGATCTCGACGATCATACGGACAAACGGACGGACATGGCCAGATCGACTCGGCTATTGATCCTGATCAAGAATATATATATTTTATATGGTCGGAAACGCTTCCTTCTGCCTGTTACATACTTTTCAACGAATCTAGTATACCCTTTTACTCCACGAGTAACGGGTATAAAAAATGTGAAAAATTTGAAATCCACTTTTAACTAAAAACCCAATAACAATTAAGGGACAGCCTAAAAGTATATTTCTATAAACTTTCGAAAACACGAAGCTTCCCTTTTATTTGAACAGCAAACTTATTAAAATTCCGAACAGCTCACGTGTTGCTTTACTCACTTTTTATATGAACTAAGATATATTTACACAATTGCGAGCAAACTGAACTGATATGCGGAATGAACAAAGACCAGGTAATAAAAATATGTTTCTTTGCACATCAGAACATGGAAAGAATTGAGATGGTAAACATCTTCCAAGGTCGCCAGGAAAGATGAAAGTTTGCAGCGTATAAAAGTGGCAATACGCCATCGCCAATGAATTAGATGTTGAAATGCGTTTGACTTTGTCGCTTCTGTTGCTGTTGGCTCTGATCGCCGTGGCCACCGATGCCCAAAGGAATCGGAGAAGGACGAATGCCAGGACTTTGGCCACCGCCACGTCCAGGAAATCCCGAGCTGGAACCTCGAGAAAGCGTGCCTCCGCCAGCCGCAAATCCGTGATCATCGTGGGCAACGGAAGCAGTAGCTCCTCCTCCAGTAGCACCTCCACTCCATCCTCCCGATGCCGGACAACTACCACAAGCTGCTACGCCAACTCCAATGTCTGCGGTCGGTGGAGCTCCACTCGCCGGTGTCATCGGTTCAAGAACAGGTGCCTCATGGAGCGGGCCAACTGCCGGACAACCGTTTCAAGTGAGTATTAGCTGAGTTCCATTAGATACTAAAGTATCTTAGGAATCATAGCCAGAATATTTATCTGAATTACATATGTATCTAAGACTAGCATAGGTGAAAGTCTTGCTATGCAGTGGAGTAACTTTTGTAAAGAAAATAGTTCTTATCAATTATAGATAACAATAAATTTCAAACATTTTTAACAGGCTGGAACGTGGTTAATCTGGGCAACTGTTCGAGCATAGCTGTCAACAATACCGGCACCTGTACCAGCACCTTCTCATCATCCTCATCGACCTCAACTTCCAACTCACAACTGGCCAGCATACTCTCCTCCATTCTGGGATCATCATCCTCATCCTCGAGGGTCACGCCCATAATTATACGCAGAGGTTGAGGAGATATATATATTATTACACTATAAGCAATCGATCTTTTCTTTGAACTACATGAAATGCTGAATTTTAAGAATAAATACATTTTACAGAACTAACTAACAAGTTTGTTTCTGCATCTAAAGTTCAAATTTTCCTAAAGTCTTTTGCACTTTTGCCTGCAAAACAATGGCATTGTGAAATCACATAAAAGCAAGACTAAAGAGATTTATTCCTAAATTATGCTAATAACTTGAACTTTCACTGCCGAAACGTTTCGTAATGACCTATATTTCGGGCATGCCAACATTTATTTATGTGCGTGCGCAGAGTGCTCACTGTGCCATTCTAATTGCATCCGCAGGCGTTCGCCATTCACATCCGCACTACGCAAAAAAAAAGGAAAATGGCGAAAAATTGCAAACTAAAAAGCGATGCTCCATAAATTTACATTGTCCGCATGCATGTGTGTGTACGCTTGTTCGCTTGTCTGCGTGGCCGTAACCATAATTTCCCGCAGTTTTCCCCCTTTTCACACTGTTTTCCCCCCGCTTTCCCCCTGTCAAGTAGTGCGATTTATTCGATTGCAATTAAAAAAGAGCGAAAAAAGCGAAAATGTTAAAGCATACATCATGCGGATATGAAAGCCATTAAAACTAAACGACAGTTGCCAAAGCCCACAAAAACGTTTCAGTTAATCACTTTGTGGCTTAAAATCCAAAAATAAAAAAGAAGAGGGCTTGCATCAACAAGACGGGATTAGAGTTATAAAATAAACCAACTTTTAATTAAAAACTCTTATATAAGGGAACAATAAATACAACTAGCTTTTGTGCAATCTCCAGTTCCTTGCTTCAATAAGACAGGATTAGAGTTAAAAAGTAGAACAACTTTTGATTAAAAACTCATATACTCGGGTAAGGGAGCAATAAGTACAATTAGCTTATGTGCAATCTCCAGTTCCTCCAATCGCGATATTATTTGTAATGCAATACGTAAGCACATTCACTGATGTGCCAAGTTGGCCATAAGCTGCAAATAAAGAATACCATATTTAATAATACGATTTTTGGGTTTTCAAATAATTAAGCTAAAACCAAACATGGTCAACCAATAACTTTCACTTTTTAGATCCAAAAATAGGGGTTTCAGGGTCAAAAATATATGTATTTATAAATAAATTAAAAGCCTTTATAAAACGAAATGTTTAAATATGAATGCACATCTAATTACTCAGAGCTTATTAATATAAAGCTGTTATAAATATAGTTAGATCAAAAGCAGCTTACCTGTTTTGCCCTTGCAATTGTCGAGAAGGTACTGGCAATCAGTTTGATAGTACTTGCACGTGTATACCGCTGTACTTGTTGAATCAACGCCCGTTTGGAGTCGAATGCACCTGGGACTGGTCCTTGAACAGGTCCTTTTCGTGCTCCAGAGGCAGTAGAAGCGCTGCCGAGCCTCCAGCTGAGAAACCAGACTCAGCATCACGAAGGCATATACAATGAGAGCCAGGAACTTCATAGTGCCAATCGCTTGAAATTGAAGGTTGATCTTTAACTGGCTCGAAGTAAATGTATCACCCGTTTTTATAGTACCTACCTTTGCCATCTGTTTGCGATCGGCCAATATTTGATATTAACGAAAGTAAAATTCGAAAAGAGGCCCTAAACTATGTTATACTCTTTCAGAGAGTATATGAATTTGAGTGAGAGGCTTGCAGAGCACAATATACATATATGCTTGATCAGCATTCACAGCCAAGTCAATATAGTCACGTACGACTGTACATCCGTCCGTCTGTTTTTGCATGACACTTTTCCAAAAGTCGTAGAGAATATAGTAGTAGGAATATAGTGTTTTAAACTTTTTCCACAATATATAATATCGGGCTTAATGTAATACAAATGAGACGACTTTATCACTTAGCTGCCATAGATACGTAATCATTGCTTTATTGTTTTCAGTCATAAAGTGTTCATACGTAGTCACTACAAGAGCATAAAAACTTCGGCTTGCCAAAGCTAGCTTTCTTTTTTGTTGGCTTTGTTCTTGCCAAAATCTGGTGTTGAGTAAGCCAAAGCCAATTCCAAATGTTTGCCCGATCAAATAGAAGGTGACAGCGCTCAGTCAATCAGCCGATGGATAAATACCACAGTTTGTGGAGAAATTGTAGCAGGTGCGTTTCAGTTTAACCTACAAATGAATGGGAAAGGTTTCCACAAATGAATGGAAAAACAATTAGGTACTAATAAGTAAAAAGTTTAATTTAAGGAAAGCTATCCAAGCGTGGATGATCTCACTTTGCAACACATTCCATTAAAACTTTCCTCACTTACATTAGTGTTATTTTGTTCATTAAAATGACCTTGTTGTACAAATTTCGTGGACTTGCCGAAAACAGCTTATATAATTACCCCAGCCCAAAATGAGCCAGAATAGGCCAGAGGAATACAATTACGAAGGGGAGGTGCGGCAGGATCCGCAGGCAGGACCAGCGCAGTGAGTATTCGTTAGTAGAAAACCTATCGCCGTGGCTGCCACTCGCTTTTCCCGCACTCCATGCGTCAGAACCATCAGTCTTCTGCCTGTCCGTCCATCATGCGAGTTTCAAGTCCCCAGCTACCTTCACTAAAAGAAAACACTGGCATAAATCAAGCCACTGAAAGGATTAATCAAACAATGGGATAAGCTACATTTCAACACCAAAAGTGCAGTTTTAAAGAATGTCATTTTATTGAATAGCAGGGGAAAGGCTTTAAAAAAGAAATATAGAATGGAATAATTTTTTATGTTCTTGCTGATTTCTACTTGATAGCTTTTGAAGCTTTTCTCGAAGAGTTTCATTCCGCTTGGTAGGGAGTTTTCCTCAGTGCACTTACAATGCCCACCGTTTTTCATTTTGCCATTTTCCACCTCACATTTCCATAGCTGGCATGTCATGTCACGAGCTCATTTCACTGCATTTCCAAGTAAACTCCAAAATCCAGATTAAAGCACATTCGCCATTCGATGCCATTTGTGTGTTCAGTGAGCTATTTAATTCTGAGCCACATATAGCAGTGTCAGAAAGGGCATACAGAGTTCGTGGCTCAGCTGGTCAGCTTTTTTGTGCATGTATATTTCATACTTTTATTGCTGATTGCTGTTGTTTTTGGTAGCTCGCATGCGTTTGTTATTTTTTCAGTTTTTATCGCACCTTCGCAAGCCTCCCCTTTGACCTCTTTCTATTTAGTCGGCGATAAAGTGCAGCTTAAGCTCTGGTTACGAGTACGATTACTTTTTTGAATAAATTGCATTTGCCATGCCACGGGCCTGCGGCTTTCGGCCGAAAGTATGCAAAAGCTTAAGAATGATTAGGCCAAGGTGGAAATGCAGGGAAAATGGCGGTTGGGAAATGCACTTTAATTAGTTGGAGCATTTTGAATGGATGATTGCATGTCCTGCGAATGGCATGCTTATCGCTATTTGCGGCTATTGTCGTTCTTTCAGAAGCTTGGACTGACTTTTTGGTACAACACAAGGTCAAGGAGGGGGGTAATAATAATAAAAACGAATGAAAAACCATAAAAAGTTTATTTTTAACATAACAATGATGCAAGGCGAGCCCAGACAAGGCCCCTCACTGCAGTTGTTTGCTAATTATTTTCCATTTCCATTTAACTTTTTCGCGCCTTGTTTTCCAAGCAGTCCGCCCTTTCCATTTTTCTCTTTTCACTTTTCACTTTCCACTTGCTTAATGCGCTTTCCGACATGCCGCTGTCATTTTGCGCTGTTTTTCCGGACTCTTCCTCATTTGCTATTAATAAGCTTAAGACTTTTCCATTGCGGCTTGCTTGCATGCTTTGAGCTGCATTTCTTTTTTCTTGGCCAACACTTTTCATTGCACTGCATTATGCATGAGCCATATTTGTCACGCTAATTGAATAATAATACCGTATAATTAATGGGTAATAGTATCACCATACCAATGAATTTTAAACGCCAGCCGGAAAATTAATGTTTCATAGCCTACTTTCGAGGATTTCTTATTTATGAAGCTGAGTCAGCCTGTGAACCTCCATGTAACATATAGTCGCCATATAACTATAACCCATTAATGGCCCACTTAATGCCAATCAATCGATGCGAAGAATCCCGTCGTCGTAGGTAAACAAATAAATCAAATGGGTGGACATGTAGCGTATGTAAATTTAGTTTTGTCATTTACAGCAATAAATTTCGTATTATTTTTAGCTTTATGGGACGATTATTGGGCACATGTCTCCATATTCGACACGAACATGACACCCAGGCTCAGAAATCAACCGGAATAGGGAGCACCGGTTCCAATTTCCTGTCAATACCTTCTGGTTTGAACCTGAAGAAAGCTGGAGTACACTTGCAAAAACTAAACATTTCCTTGGTGAAGAATCCAATGCTCAACAAGTGAAGTATGAATAGCACAATATAAGGAAGTTCTATTGCGAAAATATATAAGCTTCAACGAATTTCCTACCTAAGAAGTTCGTATGCCTTGTTATTAAGGATCATATTTTTTCGCAGTTTACCCCAATATGTATATACTCACCGAGTTTCGTGTCAGTTGAGCGTCCGCAAAAACCGATTTTTGGATAACAAAAAACAAAGAGATATAAAAATAATAATAATATGGGGAAAGGCGAAAAGGGAAAAGGCAAAAGGAAAATAAGGGAAACCGGCGCCTGACACATACAAAAAACATTTGTTTGTTATACCGACTAAATGGATGTGAGTGCGTGGGTGGTTTGGGTGGTGTGGGTGGCTTGGGTGATTCTGGGTGGCTGTAATGGAGTGGAGTGGCTCAGCTGTGGGCTGGTGGGCTGGTGGGTGATTTTTCTGCGTCGAACTCACGAATTATCGATAAAACATGCTTCATGGGCGGAGTGAGGTGGACTCTGTCTCATTACGCCCACAACAAAAGCGAGTCCTGTGTTTTGGTCGGAGGCATGTTGAAAATTGAAATCGAAAATGAAACCGAAAACGAAAACGAAAGCTGGCCCCAAAACTTGTTTGCACTTTGTTGATTCCCCAATCTTTGCGATTTACGATTTATTTGCGAGCAAAATCAAATTATTGCATGTGTCACAACTTTCATTCGGCTCTTGGGGTGACAAAAAGCCCAAACAACCATAAATATACATATCTGCTCGTCAATAACCCAGTGTATAGTGTATAACAAGCCTTTGGGCTTCACAGCCCCCGAATCCTGCCATAATAAATAAAACTTTGTTCTGTCATAGTTTCAGCTTTGGGTTAAATGGTTTGTCGAAAGTTCCCAATTTCATTTGATTTTCCCACTGCTCTACATGATTTGCATGCACGGCAAGTGTGGGAAAAAACAACAAAGCACGGGGTATCATAAAAAAGGAAATGCTTGAAAATGAAACTTTGATGAGCTATTACTCATATTGACAAGGACCCTCATTTGTCTAGGATGATTGGGACAGGGATTGCCGGACTGATAGCGGTCCTTTTGGCCCGCATCGCGTATACGCAACGTGGCCTTGGCCACACAGTTAAGTGGAAAAGTTTGTGGCCAAGGATGATTAGCCTGCCTTCAAAAGGGTTGCTTTTCCAACTCATTGGTAATGGGTAAATGCTGTGCAATTTAAAGACAATAAGATCTTTAAGATGAAAAGAATCGTCGCAGATAATGGTACTTTTAAGCCGTGACATTGTATGGAATCTCGTAAGATAAAAATTCTAAACTAAATCGAATGATATATAGTGTATTAAGAGTAAGTTGTAACTGTAGTAGCGTTATTATCACCATCTTATTAGCTGTTTTTCAGGAATTTTTCATTAACTCAAGCGGAAATATTCAGGATTGTAAGTACTGGAAGTAAAAATAAGTTTATAAAGTACGTTTTCGAGCCTTTTTGAACCTTTTCCTATAAGTCAACCATAACAGCCATAAAAAGCAACTACCAGAATGCAGCAGAAATGTAGGATACATTACAGCAATATTTATGTAATGAAGTGCGTAAGGCGAATCAGGAAGTGCGGCACATGCGACACGTCAACATTCAATTTTCTAATGAAATTTTTATTATAATAAAGCACATATCCGAGTCATGGGAGGTTGTAGACCACGCCCACCTACAGACCAGGCTAACGTATTCATGGGAAACAGTGTTGCTTTCCTTCCTGCTCCATTTCCCCCGTCAAACTCCCCTCCAACATCCGAAAATTCTGTGTGTGTATAATGAATGCTGGCTGTGTATTGGTTGGTGGAAATGCTTCTATGCGTGTGTGCGTGTGAGCGTGTGAGTGCGATACCTCTCTCTCCTTCTCTCTCTCTCGCTTGGCGAAGTGGCCGCCCCTTCAAACAGAGTCCAACATGACCTACATTCCGGATCCGGGCGACGATGTAGCTAAGCAACTCCAGGGTCTCAAAGCCACCATCTCACCCTGGGCTTCATCCAAAAAAGCGGGAAGTCCGGGGAGCACAGGGCACAGAGCACAGCAAAAGCAGAAGAACAGAAAAGCACGCAGCACGCATAGGAAAAAGGACTCCCCGCTGGCAGTCCTGTGATCCCCCCTTCTGCCTCCCTAACCCAGTCATCTTCCCAGTCAAGCCTTATAAAAATTGTTTTCGGTCGCTTATTGGCAACAAATTTGCGTGCCTTGCATACAGAACAAAAACGGGAAAAGGACGAAAGCCAGAGAACAATCGCAGAGTTCACTACAGTAAAAAATCGGTACTTTGAACATGTCGTTAATACAAAAGAAAAGGCATTAAAAACCAAGAACTTCAAACTATGCATAAACTTCAGTTCTAGCTTTTGAATGGAGTAGAAACGAGATCATAACCATTTTTAACACAATAATTACAAAAGTTATGTAAGTAAGCAAAGTATAATTTCACTAGCATTTTGGTTCGAATTTTATTTTTGTCTGTACCGCAAACAAGATGAGAAACCTGATAAAGGTTGCTCCCACAGCGACTTCATTACAAAGTTTGCCAAATTGTGTAGGCGCTAAATGCAACAAATACAGTAAACAATTTATTAACTTGGCCTGAAGAGATTTTCGCAGGCTTCGCGAGGAATCAGTTGGATGGAAGTAAGCGGCTTGGTTTACCACTAACAAGTGAATTTCATTTGTTCGCTTTTTTCGCAACGCAATGTCATCAATCATTTTGGCCAGGACATTTGCTGCTTTTGGCCCAAATTAAACAGGGAAGTCGGGATGTGAGCGGGCAGGAAAACGGAAGTGAGGTTTGGCAAACAAGCCCGGTGCACGTGCGGTCATTTTGTCGTTTATTGTTGACTTTGGTCAAACAGAAAGTATATAAGAAATATAATATTTGAAGATGATCCCAGCCAAGCGATAGTCAGCACGTGCCGAATATGTACGAAATAAAATATCCTTCTTATATCATAATTAAGTATCCGCAAAGGTTACATAACGAAGAAAAAGCTACAGAAACGTTGCGTGATGAAAATATATAAGCAAGTGCAGAAAAGTAATCTTGCAAGCCAATGCAAAAATGCTTGTAATTGGATATTATTTGTAAGTATTAAATACGTAATTACTTTAGCATTTCTGCCACGGGCCCCCAAAAGAAATGCCAATATCTACAGCTGATCCAATTAAAGTTTTGTGAAACTGTTCGCCCAGAACTCTTTGATAAAGTTGCCAAGGTCCTGGAATCCTTGATTCGAATTTGCTGCTTGAATTTCAATTTCGTTTGTTCTCCAAGCGTAGCGAAAGCTAAATCTTTCCCAACTTTTGATAGTTTATTAAATTATTACAAAAAAATGAGGAAAAATGTTCGCCAAAGCGAACAGAAACTTTTCTAATAGCAACAAAAATTTGAAACAACCCAGTCGAGTGGATGGGTAGGCTGGTTGGGTGGTTGGATGGCTTGGATAGCTTGGGTGATTTCGGTGGCTTGGCTTGGCTGGATACACTTTGTTAGCCAAGTTAACTCTTTGCAGGCCCTGAACGACAGTTTGTTCTGTCGCTCGCTTCACAGTTCAGAACATTCAAATTACAGAGAAGGTTGGCAAGTCAAACCAAACGGAAGCAAAAGCCAAAAGTTCTCGGGGCAACTTGAGTGCAAGTTGCTCCATAAAATGTGCCAAACATTACCAACTCAAAATACATGCCAGACTGCCTCGGAACAGACCCAAAACTACAGTCCAAAAGTGTAACTGCCAAACGGAAACAAGACAGGGAAAATCCAAAAAAAAGAAAGAAATTACCAAAAAAAAACCTGAGAAAGCCATGAAAAATTCAGCAGAAACTTGTCCAGGTGGGCGGCAGGATTCAATGGGGCGGCAACTGGGCTGGGCGCCACTTCATTTGGCAGTGCGAGCGCTTCCTTTGGTCCTCGCCCAGGTGACAAAACCAGGTGCCCGGCCAAATGGATCCTGCCCGGTAAATGAATGCCTTCCGAGCACAATCGACTTGTGGAAGGGGAAACTATAACTGTATTGTACTCCGGGGCTTAATAATCCTGTCCATGGCCATAGTTTGCCCGGAAAAGCGCCTTCATAAGGATGCTTTAACTCGACAAGAGAAACTAACGAATGTATGTTAAAATTAAAATAGGAATAAGAGAAACTAACGAATGTATGTTAAAATTAAAACAAGAATTAAATAAATAAAACAAGCTTTTTTAAATAAAAGCAATCCCATCTCAAACTACCACATCCTAACACAAATCTATATCTGCCTTCCTTAAAGCGGAATTACCCCAACCAGAATTCGTATTTTATCGTGAAAACGCCAAACCATCTGCTCAAAGGCAGACCAGCCCCAGGGGCATATCTTAGGTTCCGCTGGTGACCTTCCCGATGGCAGCCCGAGCATTATAATAACACTTTCTCAAAAAGGTTCTTTATGGGGTTTCCACCCCATTCCATTCCAGTCCATTCCCCAACCAGCATTCCCTAGCCTCGAACCACCACCCACCATTAAGCACAGTTAGTTAGTCGTTCCTTGTTTCTCGTTTCCCTTTCCTTGAGTCCATTGTTCCGCGGTATCTCCGCTGCTCTCTCCTCTCTGCCGCCCAGTTCTGCGCGACGACTATGGCCGAAAGTAATCTTCCAAGGCAAATGTGAACCACAAACAAATTTATAGCTGCAATGCGGCCAGGCCGAGCATAACGGGCCCACATTTCTGTGAAATCTATGTGAGTGGATGTGCAGAGGGGATGGGAGGGGAAGTGGAGAAATGGAACTCAAAAGGAAACTGTCGAGTGAGGACGACTATAAAAATATACAACAATACTGCCAAGGCAACGGGACATAATGAGCCAGGGCCAGACGGCCCGAAACGGTAAATGGTAAGCGGTAAGTCTCTAATCGGTTAACGGTAAAACCGAGCTCAGCTGAGCGAATGTGGGCCACCAGCAGGAGAGCGAGAGCGAACAGTTTGGGCTTTGGATTGTTGCTTTTGAACTGCACCTCCTTTGCAGTACCGTTAGCGTTTTTCTGCTTTCGTACTTTGCATGGCCATTTGTTACGTATGCGGAGCAGTAGGACTCTCGTTCTCTCTGCAGACTTGCCTTATTTGGCTGCATACTGTAAGGCGCTCTCCCGTTACTCCTGTCTTTTTAAATTTCGATGCATAAGTTGAGGCGCCGCCTCTCTCTCTTTCTGAATTTTTGTTCTCTCTCTCTTTACTTTCACGTTTTGCTGCATACACTCTCTCCTTGCTCTCTCCGCTTGTTTATGCGTCATTTCTTTTGGCTTTTTCTCACTCATCTCTCTTTTTGGCTAGTAATTCGTTCGTCTATCGTCCATCGCTTTTCTTACGAAGCAAACGCAGGGGCAACAACAAATATTATTTCTTGCTCAATTTTATTTTTCTTCCTTTTCATCTTGCCCTTCCCTTTTTTTCTGCTGGTTCGCATTGCAGCATTTTACGCAGACAAGCGAGCACATTCTTTTCCCTGAAAGAGAGAGGAAAGAGGGAAGGCTTTGCGACGTTTTCAGCAAATGTTCGCCATTCATTTTTGTCATCGGCGCCTTTGCTGTTGCTATTGTTGTTGTTTTTGCTGCTGTTGTCCTTGTTGCTGCGCTTGTTGTTTTTGGCTGGGATGGTGCCTGGAAAACTTTTTGGCCTCGCCGTGAATGCTTCTTCTTACTTGTTGGCGTTCGTCACCCAAGAAAAAGGTCGGGCACATGTTTTTGCGTTTTGATCTACCTAATGTCTCAACAAAAACAATCTTATATATTATTAAATAATATTTATACATTATTAACACTATTCTATTTCTATTGTTTTTTCGCTTGTTTTTTTTAAAACAATTTTATTTATTTTAATTTTTTATTATTTTTTTTATAAAACTATACATTTATAGAAACAAATATTAAAATTTTTAACAAAGCAAATAATATAATATATAAAAAAGAAAAGTCTATTTCGCGTTGTTTAAATTTCTGTAAAAAGAATGCAAAAAAGGAGGCGATCTTCAGATTTTGGGCATAATATATTTCGTTTTTCAGGAATTTTGCTACCACAGGCACTCCAGTGTCTACCAGACACCCGGGTGTTTGGCGAGACACCCGGGTGTTTCCGAGAAATAAATGAGTGTTTTTGCCACTCATCCCTTTTTGGGCACTTGCCTTTTTCTGCATGTTTGCCTTCTCTACCCTTCGTTGGGACGAAAAAATGGTGAAACGATATGAGAACGGAATGGGAATGGAATGACTACGCTTACTTTTGCTAGCTAATTTATGCAATGGCTACTGGGTTTATTTATTATATCCTTTACTCGTAGAGTAGTAGGGTATACTAGATTCGTTGAAAAGTATGTAACACGCAGAAGGAAGAGTTTCCGTCCGTCTGTCCGTATGAACGTCGAGATCTCAGGAACTGTAAAAGCTAGAAAGCGTGCAAGATTCAGCATGCAGACTTCAGAGACCCCGCACCACGCACCCCTCCCCAGCTCCCCTCACCACGCACCCGCATTTAATTCTTAAAAAAAAGCTTTACATTATTTTCCAAATCTTTCTTTTAATTTAGCCCATTTAAATCTTGGAATGTTACTTCTTTTAAGTATCCAAAATACGTTGCTTTGATCTTGCTTCAATTCAATTCAATTCAATTTAACGTTAAATTAGGTAGGAAGTACAGAGAGACCACTGTACTAGTGAATCCCATTTTTGGCAGAACGCACCGAAGGGCTTTCAGATTACATTCACTCTGTGGCTCCCCTTTCATGCCAGTTTCATTAGGTAGATTTTCCACCTGAGCGAGGAACTTTTCACCACCACCCACTCACCCAACAACAATGTTCTGCATTCACAAGTTCGTTTCATGCCCTTATGGTTTTCTTTTTTCCCAGCAGGCCCCTCTGCATCGCATTTTCCCTCGTTTGCTTTGCTGCAGCAGCTTTCATTCATGCCACGTCAGTTGACATAATGCGACACGGCCACACACAAGCAAAAAGCCACCCACTGAAGGCGACCACCCACCGCCCCCCAGACAATCACCACCTACCAACCCGCCACCCACCCTCTTCGTGCTCGACTACTGCACTTGGCAAAAGTTTCTACCAGGCATTGCCATGAAAGTGCCATTCAAATTTAGCGCCCCCTCGCCACGCCCCCTTTTTCCAGTTGCCCCTCGATCGAAAGGGTTTCTATTTGGTATATTCTTTGGCTTTGCAACCAGGCAACACGGTCAACACAGCAAGCCATGCTTGTTTATCCCTAAAAACAATAACAAACTCAACAAACTCGACTCAGAACTCGACAAGACCTCGACACAGGCATACCCAGAAAACCCAAAATCATAAATCGGGAATTATAGAAAAAGGGAGCATAGAGGTTGAGCTTATGCAAATACGTGGAATACTCTGCATTTTATGGAGGAAGCTTTAGTTACCAGATTACTTTAACTTCGTGATTTTGTTTACTATAAATTCCTGTGTGCATTTAAATTTATACATTTTAAAAGAACTTGAAACACAAAAATACCGCATTGAAAAGGTATAAAAACGAAGATATTTCAATGAGAATTTTTATAAAAGCCAAGATCCGTAAAGCTGCAAAGTAAAAATGGGTTGGTATAAATTGATTGTTATAGGTTAAAGCCAGTTAGAGCTATATCCTTATTCCAGATACCACCGCCGAACGCCAGGTGAGACTGGAAGGAGTGGAACGCGTGCTCAAGATGTCCCAGGAGCGCATCAAGATAGCCATGATCATTCCGAAGCTGCTGGAGAACCCCGAGAAGCTGAAGAGCGTCCTGAAAGGCACCTGCTATGAGGAGGTCCTCGAGCCCATCGATGACATGATCCACCACCTCGGCAAGCAGAGTGGACGTTCCAAGCTGCCACACGACCACACCACCATGCGAATCGTGGACTTCTTTCTGGTCAACCATAGCATTCACCGATTCTTTCCGAACCTGAAGAAGAACCTTAACGAACGGGATCGAAAGCTGCTGGCCGCCTTCCACTTCCTCCTGGAGAGCGCCCATGTCCATCTGCACCGATCCTCGCGAAGCGAGATCACCAAGGAGCGGAAGCTGCATGCCATCTATCACCAGAATGTGGACATCCAGAAGAAAATCAAGGACCTGAAGGCGAGCCTGGCATTCCAGAAGGTGATTGGCAAGTGGAAGAACGCCGCCAAGGGCATCTATCTGATGAAGGTGGAGGAGGACCTGGCCAACAAGAAGTGGCAGAACAACGTGGCCATTCAGAACGAAATGTATGTCTCGATTTTCAGTACTATAAGCTAGATACATCGTTTATTTTCCAATTTACAGTGAAAAGTGCAATCGCACGATGCGAAGTTACCACAAGAGCAGCATGGAGAGGCAGAAGGAACTGGAGGAGGAGCTGGTAAATGCCCGGGAAAGCTACGAGAAGATGACCAAGAAGCACCTGGCCGAGGAGCACGAGCTGCGAAACGAAAAGTAGGCTACATTCTGAGTTATCTACCAAATGTATGCATTCTGATAATCCTGAATAGAAACAAGTTGCTCCTGCAACTGCAGAGCATGCTAAAGAAGTACGACACCAGCCTGGGCGAAAAGATGCGCGAGAATCTGGTGGCGGAGGATCAGTATCTGGCGGCCAAGAAGGTCCTCGACGACTTCATGGTCCAGTACAGACAGGAGGAGCGCGTCTACAAGAACATCGTGGTCAAGCGGGAGGAGGAGGAGCGTCGCATCCAGCAGGAGAAGCTGGTGATCTTCATGATGAACCGGGCGGCGGCCAAGATCCAGAAGTACTGGCGCAAGTGGAAGAAGGATCAGCGCAAGAGGAAGCGCCAGGGAAAGGGCAAGGGCAAGAAGGGAAAGTAGTGTCCATTTCCTGACCTCTATATGTTTCTACATTGTACCATTTATATGTAGAGATACAAATATATTCCCACCTTCTACTACTACTACTAACTTTTAAGTCCTGTTTCCATTTTTCAAAAACTGTCACATGTTAAAAAGTTGTTTGCTACAGCTTAAATGTTGTTTGCCAGTTTGGCTTGCCAGCTTTTGTGGCATGAAATGACAAAGCATGCATAAGTACCCATGTATGCAAATTAATATTTCCATAAGAGAAAAGGCAAATGTTTACTCGCAATTAAATCGTGTTTACTTGGCACTTGACAAAACACGGAGTTTGCACACAAATGTGAATTGACTTTTGCTTACTGAAACTTTCTAGCATTTCTAATACAATTTGTTATTTAATTTGTTATTCTTGAATTAGTTACTTAAGTTATTTATTTTATTTGGTTAATTTTGAGCCAAACCATGTAAGCAAATGTACATTTAAATTTATTTGAAACATAAAATGAAACCCAGTTTGATAGGATTTCTTATCGAACTGCGATAAATTGCGCCTAAGACATTGTCAACGTTTTTTTTTCGACGGGGTGAAGGGGCGAATTGTGGGGCTTCCCTGCGATTGCGAAAATCCAAGAGAGAATGAAAACGCCTGGCAGAATGTTTACCCAACACGCACACACACACACACACATGCAAAAGGGAGGAGGGAAAAGCCGAATTTTCATGTCTTGCGGGGCGAACGAAAAATGGCGCATTGCTGTCGTCGCCAAGCGACAACGACTACGACTACGACTACGACAACTACAAACGCTCTTTTGGCCCGATGTTTGCTGCATTGTTACTTCATTTTCATTCTCGTTTTCGTTACCTAGCCATCGCCATCCCCATCGCCACACCACCCACCTCCCATGGCCCACCCTTGTGGCATGTCTAATTTTCCAGAGGTTAACATACTTAACTTGTTGGCATGCGTTGCAAATGCGCCAAGGCTGCAGCGTTGCACCAAGCGGCGCCACATTGCGACAATTCGCTGCGGCAAAGGAAATCGTACGGCAGCTGGAAAATGCGCAAAATCGCCGTCCAATGGTGTCCAGTGGCCAACTGTCCCACGTCCAATGTCCAATGCCCAATGCGAAATCCCAGTGGAATGGCCCAACGTTCCGCATTGTAATGGCAAACACGCATTCGCTGACCACCAATTGGTAGACATTATCTTTAGTCTAAATAAAAAATGTACTATATATGTACTTATGCTTCTTATTGTATAGCTAAGATCTAAATAGACATTTATTTTTAAGTAGAGCTGAATAAAGACGACGGTTTGAATACCAGGCATTAATAAATCAATAATATGCGTCATTTTGTCATAGGTGATCGATCATTTCTTAGGCAACTGTGCGTATGAGCAATGTAAAGTGGTTTGGGTGGGTCAGGTTAATTAAAAGGTTTACTATTTATTTAACTAATTTGTATTTAGAATTATTATAAGTACCTTCTTAAATAAGGTTTTCTTTATACTGCTTTTTTTAGCAAGCACTTAAATTTCTTATTCATAAAAAATACTCCAAAACATACGTTAATCACTGTGCATTCATGCTGAAAACAAAAGTTTTGATAAGCTCGAAAAGAATTCATGGGTGTACATTTGCTGACTCTCTGAGGAATGAGTCTTAAAATCCCAGCCAATGCTTATCACTCTTTCATTATTCTCATATTTATTCCAAAGGCATTTAAAATCCTGATATAACTTATTAAAATACATAGGTTTTCAAACTCAGATCAGTAATTCTTTTGTAGCAAAGTCTAAAATTCGGCCAAATTCAAGCCCCTCGTAAACTGAGTCCAATTCCAAAGTTACCGCCATGGCCAAACGCGATATCCTGCCCGTCTTTCCCTCCCGAGCCAATTCGGTGATCATGAAGCAGCGGGTTCTGGCGGCGAGGAGGGGCGTGGGTCTCCTGAAGCGGAAGCGGGACGCCATCGACATGAAGCTGCGCGAGCTGCGGCGCATCCGTTTCGACCAGGACATGATTGGGGATGAGACGATGCGCCATGCCATATTCTCGATGGCAAAGGCCAATCTCCTGGGCGCCGACTTCAAGCCGCAGATGGTGAGCCGCAGCCACATGGCATCCGTATCCCTGCGCCGCACGGAGATCAAAATTGTGGGCGTCAAGCTGAACACCCTGGAGCTGGAGGCGAAGGGCGTGGGCGCCTTTCCGCTGACGGGGCTCAGTTGTGGTGGGATGCAGGTCAACCGGATCAGGGATTGCTATACGACGGCACTCAAGGCACTGGTGGAGTTCTCCTCGCTGGAATACCAAGTGCGCATGCTGGAGGCGGCCTCGCTGCAGACCAACATGAGGGTCAATGCCCTGGAGCATGTGGTAACTATAACTATAACATATTATGTGGTGATCTATATGATTTAATACACCCAGGTAATACCCGTTCTGCAAAATACCTACAACTATATATGCGGCGAGTTGGAGGAGTTCGAGCGCGAGGACTTCTACCGCCTGAAGCGCTCCCAGGCGAAGCAGCTGGAGGCCAAGATGGCCTTCACCGAGCTGATCAAGACCAAGAACATGACCGACGAGGAGCTGGAGACCTACATAAAGCGGAACATAAGTCATGCACGTCCTGCGGTCGACACACCCTTCGATCAGGATAAGTTCGAGGAGCGGGAGGTGAAGAAGCGGATGCGGGAGGCCCGAATGTCCATGAAGCAGCGCCGCGAGGAGGAGAAGAAGGAGGCCCTCAAACGGGGCGAGCCCCCGCCGCCCACATCCTTCATCACCACCCATGGCGCCTCGCTGAGTTTCGCTGGTCGCCAGAGGGATCCGCGTGCCAGCAGTGGGGATCTGTACAGCACCAAGCGGATGCTCCTCTCCTCCGCCACTGGGACGGAACGGAGGTCCACAATTAGTGTGTCTAATAGAAAGTCCGATTCTTCTGCGCCCGAAACCCAGGAAACTGCGCCCAGATCCAACAGAGCGTCAAAGGAAAATGACGATGCGCCCAAGGAAAGTTAGTCGATTTACGAATAAATCATAGTTGCACCATTATCACAAAAGCAATCAAACTAAATTTAACATATCTCGAAAACTGCAATTGTCAAATAAATTCCAAGTATTGTTATATTAGAGGATTTTATGGCTTTAAATATAGATAATTGCATACCCTCCTAGAATGTATATTGATTTCAGTCGGAAGTTTGCCACGCTGTAAAGGAGACTTTTGGACCATATAAAGTATAAACATCAAAAAAAAATATAGTCAAAAAATATGTATGTAAGTTTAAGCTTAAATTTTGTGATCGATAAGCCTCCAGCCCGATAAAATTTTCGTTCATTTGTAAATAGAGATTTCATTTCTGTATTATTGATAAAAATGTTTCTACGATAATCGCAGTTCGTGGCGTAGCAAATGAAAAAAGCGCAAAGTGAAGTAAAGAAAAGAAATACAAATGTATACATATTAAATAAAATTAATTAAAACTTTCAGAATTATATTTTTTTTATAATGTTATTTGGTATATTAATTATCGGAACTCTTGTTGTCAGCAATATCAATGGAATGTGTTCCAATGTAACTCCAAGGATAAGTATGTGTATATATGTACAAACGTTGGATTGCTGGAGATAGTTTCCTTTTTGTTTATAACTGGTAACTTAAGTTATGATAAATCTATATGTTTTTGTACACGCCTAAAAAATCGGACCTGCAAAAGCCCCACTCCCCACTCTTTTCGCAAAGAGCGCCGGCGCGACCGTTACAACGGCGAAATCAAACTTATTTTCGGTTTACGAAGGTAAGTGGGAAGGCAACAGAAACACATGCAGACGCTGCACGAGCGAACTTACCCGGTTCGTTCTCGCGAGAGCGAGAGAGCTTGGCGCTGCTGGCAAAATAAAACCGTATATATGGCGACGCAGCGCTATTTCGAACACAAAGTTTTGAGTCGTCGACCGTTGCGGACGGAAATTCAGATTAGGATCGTGAGTTGTCAGAACAAACATACCAGAGATTGCATATAGAGAGCAGTATTGGGCCAACAAAAAAAAAAAAGAACTATAGAGCACACACCCAGGACCAGGCGAAAGTTTCGCGGAAAAGCCAATTTCTCGGCGCCAGCCAAAAATCAAGAAAACCAACGAGCAAAAAAATGAAACAAATATCTTTATAAAAACCGAATTCGAGCAACTCTTATATGTATTAGCTCTCCCCGCCACATATCTACTATATAAACGAGAATTCTGCCGTGTGCGCGCGTGTGTTTGGCATATTTCGCACAATAGATGAAAAAAAAAAAAACCCCGAATGAAAGCCACAAAAAATAAAGAAGAAACGCAAGGCGAAAATTTGTATTAAATTCGGCTGAAGCAACAACACTACAGAATTTCAGAAACTGCCACGGCGAGGAAAAAAAGCGTCGGCGTCGGTGATTTGGACGCCTTTCTTTCTCTCCAAGCTGGCAGTAGTTTTCCCCCTCTGCCTCTTCCACCTCCAGCTGACCCCGAAAGTAATACCCATCAAACCTCTTCTTGCTTCTTTTGCAGTGTATTAATTAGTAAAAAATAAAGTTTACCGCGCGTTCCGTAATTCCACTCACACACATACCAACACCCAAGCAGCAGCAGCAGTAGCCGCAGCGGATTAAAACTTCGTCACTCTAGCAACAAACAGAAAAAAAACACCTACAAAATGGTAAGTTTATGGGGCTGGAAAACATGTGCATCTTTATTTTCTGTTTACACAACCTGCGGCCATCATTTTCCATTGAAATTTCCACAGTTTTTGCGAAAAATCAAAGTCAGACAGCGACCCCCAGGGCAATTGCCATTGGTGCGAGCGGGAGGGGGCGAATCGCTTCCAATTAGACGTTGTTTATATGGTTTTAACGGCTTTTCACACACACACTCGCTCACACACACATCCCAGCACACCAAACACCCCGTCGAAAAGCAGCTGTCCCCGGGAAATTCGTTTACATTTTGCACCCCAAAAATATATCGCACCTACGGGTAGAAAAAACTGGTTTGTTCTACAACCCAATATCGTTGATTTAGAAACAAGAAACGGCGAACAACATGCATCCCCCAAAAAATGGTAGTTCATACCCCTTTCACTTCATGAAGCAAAAGTAGTTCTCTTACCTACTAAATTCCTTACTAAATTTCTAGCCATAAAATTGCTTAGACTTCAAATGATTTGAAAATAAGTGGCAAGATTTTCATGTTATTAACCTGGCTTAATCAAATGTTCAACTTTGGCCCCGGGGGTCGCAGAAAACAAGCAGCACAATTATATAGCAATGCCAATAGCAAGAATTTACACACATGTCACGTCACTCGTCAAAATTATTATTTATTTTATCAAGGCTGTCGCACACGGAATGTTGACTCGATCGGGTTCGCCCTATAATAATTCCATGACGTTCGCTAGAAATACCCCTGGAAACCCAATCAGCCGTGGAAAAGTGGGAGCTCTTATCAGCATCTCAAGCAACACCTCATTTTCCAACCTCCGCCCTCTACTTGGTTCATAAATCAATGTGATTTTAGCCAATTTGTTGAGCATTATGCACACACACGCACGCAACACACAAACACACACCCTCGCATGCATACATATCCGCGTTGCCATCGGCACTTTTATCAGCAATTTTTCAAAGATCCCCGCAAATAATAGAAAAGCGCCCTCCATTTTGCTTATCAGTGGAAAATGTGTGAATATATATTGATGATGAACAACAAAGTCGCCGGGCCCGGCATTATTGGCCTCTTCTCTTCGCCCCGCCGTTCGTTGTTCGCTTTTTCTATGCTTTCTGCTTGTATTTTTTATTTACCGCACACTTGGCCGCAAAAATTGAGGTTAGACACGGCCCCATGGAAATGGTGAAAAAATTCTTTAGAATGCGTTCTCTTTTTGCGCTCTTGCGCACTGGGCGCTCAGTTTAACCGTTTCGACGCTCTCTCGCGTAACCGTTTCACACACTTTCGCGTCTCTCTCTATGTGCAATTATTTCGTTTGCGTTATCAGTTCCGTTTTGTGCTGCGTCTCTCTCTTTCCGTTTCTTTCGGCATTTCATTTTTTTTTTGCGCCTTGCGCTTGTCACTTTTATCGGCGCCTGCCTTTTCTTGTTTTCTTCCATAACCGTTTCATTTGCCGCATTGCGGTTATTTTGCTGTTTCGCCTTCGCCTTTGTTCGTCCGCTTCGGTCGTTCATTCGTTCGGCTCGCCGTATTTGTGTGCGTGTGTAGATGAGTGCTTGCGTGTGGGTTAGTGTATGGGTGTGTGTGTTGGCGGCTGCCTGTTCCACTTTGCCTTTTCGCACAAGAATTTTATTGTAACGGCACAGGCGAATGGCGCGGGAGGAGAAGCGCTGCAAATGAAGAAAAATTCCTGCTAGACGCCGCTTAACCACATAATCCAATTTTCTTGTCGCCCTCTTTGCGCTTTCTTCTCTCGTTTCGTTTGCTTTTTCCTGCGCTTTTTGATAAGAAAACCCCACGCCCACTGCGATGCCCCTCCCTCGCCCACCCCTTGTTTCAGCCTCATCTGGTGTCGCCTAATTTAATTAGCGATTTTACAGCTCTCGCAGAATGCAAACAGCTTTTAATTAAAATATATCGCATCGCTTTCTATGTGCCCAATTTGTTGCAGTGATTCAACGCTGCTAACTTGGCCCAGAAGAAAACAAGCAAACATTTGCCAAGGGTTTTACTGACTGATCTTCAAAGTTTGTTGATCTTTAGCTCGGCTAATTATGAGATACGTTTGCCTGTATATCTTATTTGTTTCCGTTGAAAATTAGCCAACATTCATATAAATTTCCATGAGTCACTGTGTTCCTGGGCTGACTTCATCATATGATCATATGGCCTATGATGAATGCCCGATGATGTGAGCGGCATGTTAATAATGGCAAATGCCTGGCTTATGGCTCAGTATTAGCACAGTTGTTTGAAACCCGGTGCGGATAAACTTCAATTGTACCCAAAAACCAACCTCAAACTAACCGTCCCGTCATTCATAAAACCAAACTAAACTCCATGAAACCGGTTGAGACCGGCAAAAAAGCGTCGGCTTGCAACGGTAAACCCGGCAAACTTGGCTTAAACATAAAGCCTCATAATTTCAGCAAAGACCTGTTTTATGTTGTATTTTGCTGTCAAACTTCATTGGGAGAAATTGTATTATTCAGCAGAACATGTTTGCGAGAAATATCACAACTCTTACAATTTATAAGTGATTCAAGACCAAATATATCAAAATTATATTTATCAAAACGTACTCATGAAATTATTCATGAATCATGATTTATAAAAAATAGTCGCATATCTTATTATTTGCAAGTGAAAAGTTGAAAGATGTTGACTAACTTTTCTTGATCTTGAAGTCAGGACTTCACAATGAGTCACTACCTCAAAAGTTATGAAGAAAATTCCGATGAATATACGCGCAGCTTGAGTCCTGATCCAAGGCACACAATTTCGGAAGGCACTGTGTTTGCCTTGGATATGGAAGCCTCCTCGGGACGCCGCCGTGGGCGTCTGATTGTGCATACAAATGGATTACCAATTAGGCATTAGCTGGCCCCCTACTCGATTAACGACCCCGCCCGATTGACTGCCATTAATGGATATCATCGGTGGGTGGGGCTGGCTGATGTTTTTGATTGCAAATGTCGCCATTTAAAGAGAGGGCTCCAATCTGCTTTTCAGCGGGTGTTGCTCTTTCTCTTTTGGTTTCGGTTTCTGTCTCTGTTTCTGTTTCTGGCTTAGTCACGCCTGCCAATGACATAACCCAGTTGAAAAGCGTTTTATCTGCCCAGAGTACGCCCAGATAAGCTGGCCAAATTCAATTGAACGCCAACGCGACAGAAAGTGCAAATAAAACAGGTGCCACAAACGCGGCAGCCAACCGAATGTGCTCGTACTTGCTGTTTAAACTCACCGAAATTACCCCGATTAGATAAGGTCAAGCAGGGCGCTATAATTCCAATGCCGATTGCTGATTTGGCTTAAGGCAAGTGGGTTTCTGTTCTCCCCATTTTCCTCGGGCAACGGATGTTGTCCATAAAGGCTGGTCAACACAACATGTCTGCGAGCCAAGTTGGTGTGCCATTTTGCAGAAACCCCCTTTTGGCCTTCAAGTCGAGTTGAGGTGCTCAATTTGATGGTACCAAGGCGATTAGATAAGGCGAATTGGTTCGTGCTAGGGAAATTCACATAAATTAACTTGATTTTCAACAGCTCAGAATAATAACCATAGACTAGGTTGGTAGGAGGCATTATTAAACGAAGCAAATTAAGTTGTAATTACATAGGATCGCTCAACAAACAATTGTATTTAGTATATATATATAGCATTTCTATATAGCGAAGCTTTCAGCAGTTATCAGCTTGAGCAAATATATAGTATAAGTCACCCTATGACGCAGGCGAAGTTTGCTTTTGCATTTTTGCTTCATGATTAATAACAATTATCGCAACTCAAACCAGGCCTTATATTATACTCGTTAAATTCTTGGGCTTATCGGCGGGGAGCGAGTGCGAGTTGCACAAATAAACATTCATTTGGCCTGGCCGTAAAACAATAACAGCAAGGGGCAGACGGGAATTTTATACGCCCGGTTTTTGGTTTTGTTTGCTTTTGGTGCTGCAACATTAGACCCCGAGAATCGAGAATCGTTTTTGGCCAGAATGACCGGCTCCTGAAACTGACAACTCGCACGTCGCACGTCTCTTGTCACATATACATCACTCGCATGACAATAATAAATTTTGGTTTTGGGTAACGTATCCATCCATCTCCACTTCGCCTTTCTTTAGCTTTCTTGATTATTCAGTCGCCGCTGACGTCAGGTTTTGTTGATTCAACGGAAACTTAACACCTTTTTCTAGATACCAGATATATATTGTAAACATACCTAGATACAGATACAATTGTATCTGGACTTGCCTGGCGGCGAGCAAACAATACGCAAAATTATTCAAATTAAACACAATTGTTCTCCCTGCTCGTCTTTTGTTATTCTGATATTCCTGATTGTACTCTTGGGTAGTTTTCCGTGTTGACATTGAAATGCCATCGAGATGTCATTGAAAAGCAGTTCACAAACCAACCAGGTCGACTAGAGTAGTCCATATCTAGCTGTAATATTTATTTTGTAAAGCATATAAAGTCGGAAGTTACACAACGATTGCCATAATGGTGTGTGTGTTGTGTGTCTGCTCCTTTCGCTGTGGTTCATCCCATTAATGTGCGATTCATTTGTGTTTTCCAGGCCGATCAGCTGACAGAGGAACAGATCGCCGAGTTCAAAGAGGCATTCTCGCTATTCGACAAGGACGGCGATGGCACCATCACAACAAAGGAGTTGGGCACAGTCATGCGCTCCCTGGGCCAGAATCCCACAGAGGCCGAGCTGCAGGACATGATCAACGAGGTTGATGCCGACGGTAAGTTGGGGCAGTTGGGCGAAGAAAGCCATGATGGGTAGCCTTAGTGGGAAAGGGACGTGATCGTACTGTCTTTGGGGCGATTTAATAAGTATCAAGTCAGATTCTTTCGATATTTTACATTTTGCATGCCATAAGTGCTTTAGAACTGCATCTGCATATGCTAACTTAACGGTTCGGTAATCGTAACTTAAATATTTTAAGCAAATTGCGAGTTTGGCTAAACTTTCTGTGACCTACAACATTTAGGCGATGGAGTCAGACTCTAGAGCTTACGACTCTGTGCCAATGAGCTGATTTGCTATGGCTTCAGTCGGCCATCTCAGTGGCCGCGATAAATGAGCTGGTGAGAACCCCTTCTAACCCGATCCCGAGGTGTCTAATTTTGTTTACCCAAATCTATTGGTGTTCTGGGCCTAATCCCTCTCACTCGTTCCGTTCTCCACCTTTCGCAGACAGACATAGATCAGACCAACATTTGTACGACAAACAATGGGTGAGGAAGAAGGAAAATCACTTCTTGGCTAAAAATATGCAACAAAAACACGTCATAGGCATTAAAAATAGATGACTAAAATATTTTGGCTCTTTCCCGTGTCTTGTCTTTGGCAGCCGCTGCTGTCAGATTTTCTTCTTTCTTTCTTTTTTTTTTTTCCGTTGGTATTTAATTTTTTATGTTTATTTTTGAGTAAAGGTGGTTGCTCGCTTAGCTCGAAATCTCGAACAAGTTGTAGTTTGTTAAACTTTTTCGGGAAACGAGGAAGATCCAATTTTATTTTCGATGCAAGAGGAAATCGAGCGACACACGCCGCGCGCCAAAAATGTGGCTAAATTGAAAATGTGTCGCCCATTTTAATAGTAAGAGGTTTTTCACCTTTTGGCGGTAAACTAGAGTGCCGCAAATTAAAAGATTTTCAAATTAAGCAGCCACTTTTCCTTCTGCTTTTATTATCGATGGGTACATTTTCCTTAGAATACAATTTAGCAACTAAATCATGAGAACTCAGTGGCACAATGTAACGTCTATGCTCACTTGCTCTTTTATAAGTTTTGCAACTGTCCCCGCCCAATTTGTATTTGTTTTCGTTGCTGCTCCATTTTCTTTGCCAGCTTTTCTCGGCTGCTCGTTGTTGCTGCTGTTGCGCTTGCACGTGGAAATTCTGTGCGCATGTTGTCGAAAATATCCAGGACACCATCTGCAAAGTCGTCCTGCACAGAATTTCGAGCGCAGGCGCCCTGAAAACCCTCGAATGATTTTATTCTTCTTTTTTTGCTGGGACTAAAGTGTTGCAATCATGAACAAGTGGGGGGTTTTGGCCAAGCGAGAGGGGTGGGATGCGCACACTAACTGTTTATCAGGGCTAAAAATAGTAGCTTGGTATGTGGCAAGGGGTCGCCACTTGGGAGTCCAGGCACTATTTGCTGGAATTTGCATATGTGGCAAACTTTTACATTGAGTGGAAACAAAATGTTGTGGCCACTTTATTTTGCAGCGTTTAGTATTCCAAATTACTTGCAAAAATTGTTTCAACTCGAAAGTGGCTCCCACTTCCCACTCCCTGCTCCCTGCTGACTCCTCTAATTTACGATCCTCCGCGATGGAATGTACTTTCTGGCCAACAGCTAGCCTGGCCATCCGAAGCACCCACTCACATGGCCCACTCACGTTGGTCACAACAGGCAGGCTGGCTGGCAGGCAGGCAGTCAGGAATCTGACGGAAACATTAAACATTCATTACTTAAAATTTCGTCGGCGTCTCGTCGCAGCCAGTTGACGATGGCCAAAGTGCCAGCTTTTCTCGGTCTCTGAACTGCATGCAAACGACTGCAATTAGTTGGGGATCGCGGGTTGGTGGGGCGAAGGGGATTGTCCAGCGGAATAAACTCGAAAGCGCGCTATAGAACGATATATATAATTATCATGGGTAAATTTGGTTTCTATTAATTGCGCTTGCAAAAAGGCGGAACGTACACTTTTAGCAGCACCCTTTTTTTTCTGGCTTGCTATAAAGTCGATCTGTATAAAAGCTCGCTATATTTGATGAGAGCAATGGAAGATGCCCGCAAACTAAATTTAGCGATGCCACTGCGCGCCGACCAAAAAAGACAAAACTTATTACAATTTTAAATTGTCTGCAAAATTTTGCGCTCAACGTTGCGCATCGGAAAGTGGGAGTGATGGTGGGCAGGAGGAGGAGGGGATTGGCGGAACGGCGTAATGGAACCGAAATCCCCGCCAGACACTGGCCATCATCATCGCCACTGGCAGCGCGATGAGCATCATCATTATCGTAATTATGATAATTGGGCTGCGCGGGTTCGTCAAAGGCGTTCGGGCCAGTCTAAGAAGCGTCTAACAAAAATGGCAACAAATTTCGCAGTGCCCATTTCGTTCATCTGTCCATCTGTCGCCCGTTTCTATGAGTGTGTGTGTGGTTAGAGGCTTTCCTTGGTATTTGTTTTCTGATTTTCTATTTTTTTGGCTGGGGAAATCCTATCGACAAAGCCAAAAGCAACAGAAAATCGCGTCAAATGTTTTAAATAGAATCATAAACAGAAACGCAGGCAAGACAACAAGCAACAAAATAAAAAAAAAAACCCAAAAAGAAGAAAAAAACCGATACCGAAATCGAAATCGAAATGAACTAAAGCCACCCGTCGATATTTTATTTGATGTTCTTTGCGATTTTCAAAATATATTTTTGGCTCTCAATGCGGCCAAATTGAATAATTATAATACTTAAATTAGCCCAAAGTGTAATGTTTTTCTTTTCGCAAATTTTCGAATCGAATGCACATTATTTTGAAGTGGAATTGCCTCCAGATTTTTTCTATCCATTTCAGCTCGAGTGCTCGAAAATTATTTATTTATTTTAAATCGATTAATTCGCAGAATTACTGTTTAGATTTTTATAAACCAAATACTTGAAGGCGCCATATCGAGGAAGCAAACTATTTATCTTACTTTCCATTATGTTTTACGGGCTATGCGAGTACCTACAAAAGCAAAAGTTCATTCCATTTTATTTGGCTTAACTCTTTGTCGGTAAATCTAGATTGCCCTGAGGAGATCATTGGCTGCTGGAGTTTAAAAGGGCTCGAACCTCTGCCTTTTAGCAATCATATACTGCAAGTTTCCTCTGGAGAAAACCCATTTCCAGCAAAGTAATAAAAAACACATTCAATTCGCAAGAAACAAAATGATAGCCCCACAATGAACCACGCTCCATTTGGTTTTGAGGGTAGCAGCAAACAGAAAACTGAAAAACATTTTATACTGTTCCATTTAATGGACAAAAGACTCTTCTTTCTGCCCGGACTGCTGGGGATGGCTCGAAAAAGTCAGTCAATAACAATTAAGGCCAAAAGTTGTTGCTGCCTTTATGTGCGGCCCCTAAAAACAAGAACTATTCTCAACTTAAAACCAAGTCAAGTCGCAGGGAAACTTTTTCAATTAGTATAACAAGAATTTCGGTTGGACCACTTCATTTGCGTTTCACTTATGGGATAACCTCAAGGAAATGTATTTGGCCAAATTCTTTTACAAATTTCCATTCCACTTGGCTGCACCATTCTGCGCCCGGCGATGAAGGAGCCCGATAAGAATGTAGAAAAGAGAGTGTTTCAACAGAAATGGGATTAGGCGGACTTATCTCTCGCACTCCGCAAGGTGGGTGGCCCACACACGTGTGGGTGTGGATCTCGGTACGGTGCTCCCCTTGTAGGAAAGTTTGTTTGGGGCTTAGGCAAATATGAAAATATGCTCGATTATATAGGAACCACCTCCCAGGGCTTTGGCGTCGAAAAGGCAGGCGGGCGGGCAACGCGATGGAAAAGCTTTAAGTAGTGTACACAGCCCCCGGGTGGATGTAGAAATGGATATTCGTTTTGTATGGGAAGGCGTTGGGAATGGAGAGCAAACTTGGCCGTAATGATGAAAAATGCCGGCTGCCTCTTTATCCCTGACTTGAATTTATTATAACGCCCCGGGGAAGGAATTTAAATTGATGGGAGTGGTGGAAGTGGGTGGAAGTGGATGCGGCGGTGGAATCCCCGAAATCCGACCCACAAAGTATGCAACGAAATTAATTGTTATTCTTTATGGTTTCCTCCTTCCGCACAGGCAACGGCACAATTGACTTCCCTGAATTCCTTACAATGATGGCACGCAAAATGAAGGACACCGATAGCGAAGAGGAGATCCGGGAAGCCTTCAGAGTGTTCGACAAGGACGGCAACGGCTTCATCTCCGCGGCCGAGTTGCGTCACGTGATGACAAATCTGGGCGAGAAACTCACAGACGAGGAGGTCGATGAGATGATCCGGGAGGCTGATATCGATGGCGACGGTCAGGTCAATTACGAAGGTAAGTGATCTGTGGTGAACAACTATCTTACTAAGCGACTTATTCTTTATACTCAAAAAACACTAAGAAAGCTCAGTTTTCCACACTTGAAACCTGAGAATTCCGCGTGATGAAATAAGGTATTACGAAAAGACAGAATCAATAGGTTTCCTTGAAGACGTTGCCTAAGAAAATGCTGAATGCGGTAATTTTCCGATAATCTGCATCGACCAATTCAATTCACTTTGCGAGGTGTCGTTTGCCGCAATTTTCGCTGTAATGGCGCGATAGTTTCTGGTGTTTCCGTGGGTCGCGTGTGGCTGCCTAATTGGATCTGTCTGCTGCACCTGGCGAGGAACTAAAACAAAAAACGCAATAATGATTGAATCACTGGCATCGAGTCGCATTTGAGTCACAATTGGCACTTGGTTGTGTCATATGGCTTTGCTAATTAACCAGATCTCTCAGCGCTCCTCCCCGAGTTGTTTGTTATAGTATTACTTATTTTCAGTGCTAGCCATGTACATATATGTATTTATATATATAGTCAGTTAAAACAAATATCTCGCCATGTGCAGTGCAGTTTTATACGAAAATTTCGTGTTTTGTGTTCTTGGTAATTTTTTAATGGCTCGAAAATTGATTTTTCAATTGAGCAAACCGCGCCAGCAGTGAGAGAAGCAATCGCCATCAAATTGAAATGCCAAAACAATAAAATAGAAAATGGAACGAGTTTGAGAATGCGAAAAAGCCTCACGAGTTTTCAGTAGATTTACTATGGCATATCCTCCCACTTCCTTGGCTCTTTTCCGAATTTCCCTTTGTTGTGCACACACACATAGCGACCGGGGAAAAGTAGCAATTAAAATCGGACAGTATTTGCCCCTATCTTCTATATATTCCTATCTGCTATCCCACGTTTATATGTTGATCTTCAAGTTCAAATAGAAATCGTTTTTGGCTGCCGCCGAGGCATTTCTCGGATCAAATAGATTAATCACAAGTAATTTATGAACAAAATACATAAAAATAGCGAAAAGTTTAAACAAAGCAAGCCGAAGAATGATGATCTACATTTATAATCAATTTCTCTACGTTCTTAAGGTAGAATTTCTAGAAAAGCAAACACCGATAGATAGAGTACAAGCAAAGTAGGATTAGTTGGTACTAAGGAAGTGCCGAGTGTAAGAAGGTGCTTCAAACTGTCAGATAAGTGGTATTTTATAGTTACGAGGAACTCGGGCTTGGCAAAACCCTCAAGTAGTTCAAATCAGGCGATAATGAAAACTGTCAAGTGGTTCCTTCCCAAAATATTGCACCGTAAGAAAATATTCATGATGATTTATGCAGTTTGCCTTGTAAATCCCTTAATTGGTGGAAAATCAACAGAGGAAAGAGCTTTTTAAAGCATTTCGTGGCATCATTCGGCTGCCATATTTCACTGGCCATTTATACTTTTCCTGCGCCTGCTCCCAATCGGCATTTTTTACGCCTTTCGCCACTTTGCTGCCGGCGAAATTGAAATGTTTTTAAGAGCCAAAATAAATGTCGCGCGTAAATTCCACACTTAAATGATTAACCCGCCGGGCAAAAGGCAACCAGAGGCGCGAGGCAGAGGCAGTGGCAGTGGCACACAGTCCGCGGCGCACGGCAACAGTGCGGATGGGAAAGAACAATTAAAATAAAATATATAAATATTGTGCAATATTCCTCAATTCCCCGCACACTGCCGGAAAATCGGGGTGTTATAATACAGAGGAGATGCGATGCGATGAGATGGGATGGGATTGGATGAACATTGACCGAGCGAATGAATCTCATTTCGCCTGGCCGTGTTTTTTCGTTCAGTCAGCGGAATCAGCATAACGTAAATATAAAATGCGCCTTGTTGCCATATATATTTGCTTATTGCCAATTAACCAAAGTCTTTATTGTTGTCTTGCCGGCAATACAGTGTGCCGGGTATAGCCAACCGCCAACCACCACCCACCCGCCACTCCTTGGTAATTTTGCAAGTGAAAATTATATGGCGCAAACAATGAATTTGCAGAGAAAGATATTGGGAATGGGTGGAAAATGGGTTGGAAATGGGTTGGGAATGAGAATGGGAATGAGAATGAGATGAGACTTACTTTGGCCGAGTGCCAGCGAGATAGAAAAGCGCCGTGCAAAGGGAACGAGAGCCAGCAGCCAGGAGAACAAGTCGAAAATCAAATAAAATGTTAAACAAAATACAAAGAACAACAAATTAAACATTAGCACACGAAGCGAAGCAAATTAAATGAACACAACCCGAAATGTGTGAGCGAGAGCAGCGGAGATGAATTCCAAAATTAGCAAAAACGAACAAAAATGTGGAAAATACACCTTTGCACAGAAATAGTAAAAATTGGGGAACAAGTAAGTTTGGCGAATGTAAACAAAACGACGAAAGATAAACAGCAGAACCACAAACGACGTAATGAGGGGGGCGTTGCGGCTAAATCGGGGCGGGGTGCTAAAACTCTAAAACGAAATGCACGAAAATTTGGCCAAAACATTTCGTTGGCCAAGAACAGCTGCACAAATTGGAACTCGATCGGTATTCATTTCATTTTAATTGGCCTAGCCAAAGGTCATCAATAAACTTTAGAGCGTGACTAAAACACCATTTAAATATAAAATAAATTGGTAAACATAATTAAATGTTATTCAGGCATCTCATTTTGCTCAGTGCAAACCACTGGTCATCTAGTAGGCGTGGCAGAAGTGGGAGCAGATTTAATCAAAGGAGTGAACCTCCGAGCATTTGCATGTCAAGGGAAATGTCAAGGCTGCCCAAAGGAGCTTCCATTCGCGGCCAGCTTGTTTTACACATGGCTTCGCCCTTTTCCGGGCGTTGCCTGAACTTCTTGGGCTAATAACATTTTATTTTGAAGCCTTTTACGGCCTCGAAAGGGTTTAGTTTTATTATCGAAGGTGTGTTGGGCAACTTGAGTGCTGCCGCTAGCTGGAAAAATAACTATAAATGTTGCGTTTGATTTCCCAAAAGCTTGATAGCAATCTATGGCTCAATTCAATAGCCAGTCCGTTTCGTCTATAGATTATAGGGTAAGCTAGAAAAACGATAAGATTGTAAAAATGCGGCAGTCAAATCTCGATTTTGGCTGAACTTTGCCTACAAATAAATAAATAATGAGACCATTCATTATTCGTATATTCCCAAGAATCTGGGGTTTCTACACATTTTTTTTGGCATCCCATCGATACTTGCAAATTCTTGACCATTGCTTCCTACGAAATCCACCCAATTACACGCCCACCCAATCCGCCTGTCCTATCTGTGACTTTTGGTGCCCCCCTCTTGTTGTCGTGCTTAAATATTTATAAAAAGCCATCACCCTCGCCCAGAGAAAGCAGGGAGATGATGCGGTGCAATCAGCAAGAACAGATGCACTGCACCAGCGTCCGAGAATTGGTTTCTCCCTTTAAAAATAGAAGCAGGCAAACACCTGATAAATCGGGGACACCAACACAGGCGGGAGGAACCACCCCACTTCCTGATTCCCTGTATCTGTGGTATAATACATCTTACTCGAATTACGGAATTTGATGAGTTACTTTAATAGCTTACAGAATATATAAGGATATTGTAATAAATGGATAAAATTTGATTGTATGATCTATAATGCCACCCTTGATGCAATGTACGCAGGCAGCCTTTATCGATGCTAGGTATATCCTAGTCTGGACGTTCGGGCCTAGCTTTCCCGTTATCTCACCCATTAGTTCGCGAACAATGCACCAATGCATCGCCTTCGCTGCACTTGGCCTGCGTCGCCGCCAACGTCGCAAGCATCCTCTGCTTTCTATTTTTGGCCGAGGAACCGAAGAGAGTACATAATCTCTGGCGATTGACTGTCTGAGTCTTTGCACTCAATAAATTTTCCTCGGCTACATGGCTCTATTTTTCAATCACGACTGTGTGTGTGTGTGTTTGTGTGCTTGTGTGTGTGCCTGTGCGGCAAGTGTTTTCATCAGACGTCTCGTGACTTGCTCGTTTATCTTATTGATTAGCTGGCCGCAGTGTAATGCTCGTTTGCTATTGATTAATTGGCGTCTTAATTTAGTAGAAGGTTAATGACAGCGCTCGGCTATTTGCGATACTTGATTTGTCGTGTGAATCTTTTCATTTTGTGTCAACTCTGAGGTTGGAAATAATGACTTGGATCGATGTCCTTGACTCCTAATTAAATATTTAGCCTTATTTAGCTTCTAATTTAAAGTTTTTTATTTATCCTTGCAAAATGAAATGAACTTAACACTAATTCGGACTTCCCCTTCTCTCTTTGCAGAATTCGTGACTATGATGACATCGAAGTGAAGCGTTAAATTATTTCTTTTTAAGCCTTTCTATTTTTTTAAGATGTTGACGAAGACTGTAGCTGTGCGCAATAACATCGCGCCACGCTGTTGCTATGGACCCCAGTAAAAGATCTTAAAAAAACAACAACAAACAACAAAGAGTTAAGCAAAAAACAACCAACATAAAGGAGAATAAGAAGCAAAAAACATTTAAGAAACTTTAAAACAAATAAAACTTACACTTAAAAAACAAAAGCAAAAGCAAATGAAAATTTAAACAAGCAAAAATGAAACAACCGAATTCAGTGGGAAGGAATTACATTAAACTGAGCGAGAAGGTTAAACGAGAAAACAACATAATTTTAATGCAACAACAAACAACAACAACTACAACAACCAAGCAGCATACTTAATGAAGTCACCGTTTAAAACCACAAACAACTACAACAACAACAAGAACAACCAGCAGCAACAAACAAGAATCGCATGTTATCGTTTCGAGTAACTAGAACAAGTCTATCACTACACTGAAACAAAATGAGCAGCGAGAAGATGAGCAAGCAGAGGGCGAAGCAAGAAGCAGCAGCAGCATCCACCAGTATTGCCGATTGATGGCGCCCATGGCGCATCAAGGTCAGCGCGCCACCTGGCGACGGCGGCACGCAACGGCTGCATTTTGTTTGACAGTTTTCCACTAAAAAGTAAATGAAAACCCGACTCTGTAAGCTAGCAAATTGTGTTTAAAGTATAATGAAAAATTGTCGATTTCGTTGCAAGAAGAATAAAAATAAAAGCTAAACAAACAACAAATAAAAATAAAAATACAAATAAAACAAAAACTGTTAAAGAAACTATTTGAAATTTTTGCAAACTGGCAAAGTTTATATAGACACGCTACACGAACACACTCTCATACACACACACACAGACACCCACAACACATACACATGAACACCAACTCCCACACACAGACATGTCAGAAAACCAGAAATAAAATATATTATAAATACAACATATATATATTATAAATAATGTAAAATCAAACAACAACAAATTCTTCTTATTAAATTATATTTAAATTTAAAATTAATAAATATAAAAAATAAAACAAATAAAAATTACAAAAAAAAAAACAAAGAAACCAACTACAAATACATTTTCGATATAAAATTAAATTAAAAACCAAAAATGTGGCGCGCAGCAGAAGATGAGGCATATTTTTGGGGGCTGTACGAGGACCAGCAGGACCGCAGTCCAAAAGGTCCTTGAAAGGCAGCTTTTTGTCGGCACTATTTGTAGCAAACTTAAGCGACACCACACGGCGATCTGAATATATATACTATATATATGAATACGTGTATATGAGCAGATTTAACATTTAACAATGCAAACGCCACAAAAACACAACAGCAACACATTTCTCTAGTACATAAGCGGCAGCAAAAGCAGTAAACCGAATATTATTATTACAAATATAAATATGAAGGAACTCTATATATATATATATACATATAAATACCTAATGTACTTAATGCAAAAGGAAAACCAAGTCTAAAGTAATATAATTTTATTATAAAGAAATATAAAATTAAATATTTATATGCGAGACGAAGCGGAGGAAGCGAAGAGGACGAAGAAGCAAGGAGAAGATTTCATCAAACACACACATATATAAGAAGGAAAAGGACGAAGTATGGAGGAGCAGCACCACCATCGCAGAAGGCTCCCGCGAAGGAAGACGACTCTTAACAGCAGGAGACGACGTGGAGACGAGACGATGTGGAGAATCAGCGGTTCAGCATCGGAACAGTTATATATATTAACGTATATATATATTTATAAATAAATTATACATATGAATTAAACTAGCTAAATGCAAAGACAATTGTCTTAAGTGTAAGCAAATCAAGCGTGGATTCAAGACGATTCAAGACGAAAACCAAAGCAAACTTTAGACAAAAGCGAGAGAGCTAGCTAAGCGTAACTTAAATTAATATACGAACCTAATGGTGTAAGTTGAAGTTAGAGCAGCCACTGCAATTCCTGGCACCACAGCAACCGCAAGCTTTAACCCATCCGCTCTGCCTCCACCACCACTACCACCACCAAACTATCTAACTATCTGTCAACTTGTCTATCTGTCCAACGAACTATCTATTTTCCTCTGTGTCCACTGCTGCCTAGTTCATGTTAACCAACTGATAGTGAACCGAAAGTCTGCGCGACCAATGCTAACTGAACCGCACTCTATACTTGGTTTTAATTTAATTTCATATCGAAAACCCTGTTTCCTTTCTCAACTTCAACTGTAACGGAAACTGTAACGAACGCGTTGATGTCGTGATGTCTTCTAACCGATCTATCCATACCATACCATACCATACCATACCAACCCACACCTCACGCCATCTCCGATCTTTCCCATGCTAACTCTAACTCTAACTCTTCTCCACTGCAAAAAACAACTGTGAGTATAACCTAGCAATGCAGGAACACCAAGGCAACCACTGCGTGTTTTCTACGGCAGAATTCCTTTGTTTTTGCTTGACTTTGGAGGGAAAGCTCTGAAGGGCAACGACAAGATTTGAACAAAACACCATTTGCGCTAAAGATAAAAAATGAAAAATCAACAAAAAAAAACAACACTTTTCTATAACTTTTTTTAACAAACAAAACAAAAAGAAGAAAACATTTTGTAGCGAAATTTGTGCAATGTTTTAAAGAAATGAAAATTTAACTCTAATCAATTGACACAGACGAATTTTTCTAATCCCCAAAAAAACAGTCGAATCTAAATGAATATGTAAACTTTTTGAACGGCCACTTTTCCAGGAATGTAGTCACTCCGAATTTTCCCGTTTCAAAAATGTCAAATGATGGAGCATTTCCAATTCAAATTGGTTGCTGAAGTGCGTCAGTTGTGGCATTGGAGGCCGGATTCACAGAGATTTTCGATTTCCAAATCAAAACTTGCATAAATATTTATCTTCGTTTGCATAGAAGGCAGTCAAAGAAATGGAAAGCAAAGTAACAGAAACAGAAAGAAACTTGTTAAGATATGCTAAAAGTGTTTAGCAAATTACAATATTTTGACGGGCAAAGAAACCAAACAAAGAACTCGCGCCTCTATCTATATATGCAAACAAATATATATAAATATATATGAATAAAGCTATATAAAAGTTATATTTACGAATATTGTAAAAATTGCAAAAACCGATGAAGAAAAACTATGAGCATCAACAAGCGAAACAAACAAGAACATACAGAAATTTCTTTGAAAAAATACACAAACATTTTAAAAACCTCGAACAAAAACCAAAATTGTCGTTTTCTTTTCACGCAAACTTCCTGGATTGGCTTACATTCTCACAGACACACCGATCAATCGATCAATCATCCATCCCCCTGCTAAACATTGGTCCAATTCGGCCCCCAAGGATATGCTATCCCCACTGTAATGGGTCTTGGATCCATGAGCTCCACGAGTCAAGTTGATTTATAGATTAAGTATAGCCAGCGGATTGCCAAGGATGCCGATTCAATCCGATCTGATCCCGATCTTAGTGGTTGGACTGCGGCCAGCCAACGACACCTGGAACTGCAGCGGAACCTCCACGAACCGAGAGATATGCCCCACTGTATGCCGATAAGAATTTAACAAGTTATACATTAAATGTATGCACTAAAACCACCTATTAAGAGATTTCATCACAATGAAGAAAGCCTAGGAATATATGTATAGCGCGTGTGCAAGTTATTCTTGATGTCCAATATACCACATACCATATACCATAAACCATATAGCATAACCAAGTGTACCTTTAAGCCAGGCAACTACTACTTGTCCGTTCCCGCACCCATTTTCCTCGATTCGATTCGGAACCGCACTGAATGTCTATGAGAATAACCGATTTCCACGAATACTCGTATTGCTGTAACCACAAATATATTTTCAAATATTGAACGAATTATTCCGTATTTTAGTACTTTAAACTATGGATGTTAGTCTTGTCATAGATTAAATGCGTAACATGCAAATGCAAATGTAGGCCTTGAACGAACTCAATTTGTTAATGGTACATACACATATTTATTAGAATTATTGCGCCTAGATATAAATCAATGTATACAGCTAAGTGATAGTTAAAGCTGAACTCTGTTTTTAAACTGATTTGTAATGAATTTGTATCGGAACATAAGTTGTATATATTTTGAATTTGTATTTATTTTACTTAAACTACACTTTTCCTTGACAGCCGAAAAGTAGACATGTATTTTTATCTATCCGTACACCCATACTCAGACACCACACATACACTGAACACAATTTCCGAGTTTTTTGCAAAACAAATTTGTTGTGGACTGCGAACAGAAGAACACACATAGCAGCTACAGCGCTCCGAGACATCGATTGAAATTTGAGATATATACCAAAATGTTCTAAGTTTAAGCAAGCAAAATGTTAAACATTATATATCAAAATACGAAATATCCAAAGCTTTACCTACCAAAATGAGAGTGCAACTGTGCGGCAGCAGACATAAACTGTAGCAGAGCAAGATCACCTAATCAAAACCAGTAACTAAATTTCATCCGCAGGACAACAACTGACTCTATGAAAGAACTGTAATTTCTAAGCTATAAATTGTAATTAATCTAATCGAATATGAATTTCCAAGCGGCAAACCGTAAAACTGATTATACCAACCAACCTTGAGACATGATTAAATAGAACAATCCGGTGGGTGGCAAGGTGACAAGTATTAGGGTATCACCACTACCCAAACCAATCTGCGCAGCAAATGCAAAATGCAATATGCAAACCAATTCCTTTAACGTAAATCTGTGTAATCGGAAGCGAAATCCAGGCAAAAGGAAACGAATATAAAACCATTTTAATAATTCTATTCTACTTAACAGGAAAAAACTAAATAAAGACAAAAGCAGAATATACAATTTAAGTGCTGTGGGTTATTTATTTTGGCCTTACAAGTGTTGGGTAAGTATGTATAAGCTACATATCCGAATTGTGGTAAGTTAATGAGGGATTCTTCCGAACTCAATAAGTAGTTTGTTGCATTCAAAAGTTAGAATCGATCGGTTACTTTTTTTTAAAGCTTCAGGGTCCTGCATCCCTTTTACGGGTGTCCTTACTGTGCTTTAAGCTTTTTGACAGGCTGGCTGTTTTAGAACATATCGAAGTCAAATGGCTTTTTACATGTGTGCTTAATCTTCAGTGTAAAGTGAACAATATTAAAAGTAACTAACTAAACAATTTGGCAAAAAAAAAACCATATTACTTATTTTGTTTAGCTTAATTTATTATAATAAGAACTATATGATGCATTGGTTCCTTCACTTAAACAGCATACTGCTTACAATTGCATTCCTTGCCAAATTACTAATACGCCCCATTAAGGTAACTCTGCCCGAGAAATATCGCGCATACGCCTGCTAGGCCCTGGTATAATCTTTCAGCGATCTGGCAGCACTGCTCGCACATATTTTTGTGAATGAAAAAAGCTGGAGCTGGCGAGCTTTACTCCACCAGGAAGTGGAAAGCTCGCTCAATGCAACCAGCAGCAGCAGCGGTGCGGCATTGAAGATGCTCCCGCAGAGAGAAAGTAGAAGTCTGCGATGGGAGGAGGAAGGTGGGCTATGGGTGGTGTATGGGTTTGGTTTTTGGGCTGGTTGTTTTTCCGAGAGGGCTCTTGTGGGCCGTGCACGAGGTCTGGCATATGCCGCGTTGAGTCCAACGATTTTGTTTGTTTTGATTTCGCTGCGCTTCGGCCTTTGTCGATGTCGTTTGTCGTTGTCGTTGTCGTTGTAGCTGGTGCTAGTGCCATTGCTGCTGCTGTTTCCACTGCCACAGCCACTGCTACTTCTACTGCCACTGCCACTGCTGCTGTGTGTCGTCGGCACTTTGGCATCGTGTTATTTTTATGCTTGCCCGCACGAGAAGCTGTCGCTTTCCTCCTGCCACTCACCACATTTTCCACTTTTCCGCTCAGTCGACAGCAGGACATCGAGCAGTGCAAGTCGCGTGGTCGCGCTTTTCCGATAACTCGGCTCTGGTTGTTGCTCGTGTGACTCTGACTGCTACTGCTACTGCTACTGCTGCTGCAGTGGCACGTGAAGTTACTGTGCGGACTGGCTAAAGTTTCGATTCGTTGTCGTTGTTGTTGTCGTCGTCGCCTGCGTGTCCTTGCCGCATCCTTAGCCTTGCTCACGGTCGCCCGCCCGAGAGCCAATTGAATGCACTAGCCGTGTGGCGTGGTGGTGTGGGGCAGGGGAATAGAAGCCAGCATAACCCCGAGACATTTGCAATCCGTGCATTTGCATTAGCATAAAGGGCCTGGGTATTGACGCACAATCGCCGGATAACGAGAGATGCCATAAGCCCCGGAAAACCAGCAGCCCAGCAAGCCAGCAAAGCAGCAACCAAGGCTGCAGGTGCACTAGTGCCAGCGCCAGCAGCAGCGGAAGTGCCTGCCAGACGACGAAAAGAAAATGCATTTAATTTTCCAGTAACGTGAAACGCAGCAGAGATGAGCGAACGGGGCAGCGGGGGAGCGGTGACGGGGGGGCGGCATGCCCGCGTCAGTCCAACGCCAGGACGTGGCAGCAAGATTGCGTATACGCCGTGTCCGCGCTCCGAACCGCCGCAGGATCTGGCGCTCGCCGTTCCGCCGCCGCCGCGCAACTGCCTGGCCATCCCGATGTCCTCGCTGCAGACGGCCAACGGACCCGGCACAAAAGGTGAGTCTGGGTCCTTGGGTCATCCGATTGGTGCACTCTGCTTAACCCTCTAACAGCCAAGGTCGGGTATCTTTCCATGCAGCCCTTCCTTGCTCCGTTTTCCATGTTATGAAACTTTAAAGAGTTGCACAACCCATGAAGTTTTCCCGACGCCACCGAAATCTTTCAGGCTCTGATTATTCATTTGACTTTAGGTCTGTATTGGGAATGATATAGTAAACCAGAAATTACGCGTGTACTTAATTATTTACTAGGATACCATAATTACATTTTTAAAATAATTAAATAGGGCAAGAGTAAAATAAGTGGCTTTTAGTTGCCTCTAAAAACTCAACTATTGGTCTCTGCTAAATATTTTGATAGTTTTTTAAGGCCCAATTTCGACATGGGTGTTAGAGGGTTAAGCCTATATGGGCTAAGAACAAAGGCACAGGTCTGGGAAAATGTCTTGTATAAGCATTTGGCATTAATGGGCTAATGAGCGTGTGGGGACACAATGCGAGCATGTAATTGTTGTAGTTGTTCCGCAGGGCTCTGAATTCTGAATTCAACAAGGAGACTGGCAATCGAAGCATTTGGCCCTGGCAATCAAAACGAATCATTCTCGAATGATACTTATTTTCACCTTGGGTGGCTCACCCTTCCCTTCCCTTCGCTTCCCTTCCCTTCCCAACGATCGTCCCTTCCCTTCGATTCGTTTTCCTCCTTCGCACAAATTTGCATGCAAGTTTTTTGCAGCTGGCGTTGGGCGGCACGTGACTTTGATTGTCATTTCATTGTCTTCGGCAATCATCAAAACGCAAACAGAAATTTTTCGATTTTAAAGAAACGCTGGGAAAAACTGCGGCGGAGCGGGGAAAATGGATGACAGAGGCCGACGCCGATGTCTGGCGCATCAAATCGATTGGCAATTTGTCAGCGCTGATTGCAAACAACGCGATACTGAGGAAAGTCCCCGGCAAGCTCGGGAATTTCTATTGCAGATCGCAGAATTAGATTTGCATGCAACCGAAATAGAATGCAGCGAAGTTGTGCGACCAGTAATCGAAACAAAAATGTAATTCTGGTATAAGCAAAATATGCTTTCGCGTTATATGCGTAGATATCTTCTGCAAGTAACGGAAAGTCATCATAAGAACCAGCTTACTTATAATATTTTAAGCAGAACATTGTTGGTCTAATATAAAAGAGTCATTTTATCACATAACTACCATTTAAAATATAAATGTTAAAATATAAATATTGGGGTATTATACTACTATGATGGACTTACAATTATGTTGCCTTCCTAATTAGTCAGCGTTTATCTGAGAAGTTTTAGCATTAGTTTAAGTTTCGATTCAGCTGACACGAGAAATACAATCAAAAGTAATTTGATTTGTGTGCCCTATAGCTTCGTTAGCGCTTTAAGCGATCTACACAAATTTCAATTTATTTCGATAATGTGTGAAAATGCAGTGCCAGTAAATATCCCATTCCCATCGCTCACAATTAGGCGAAATGCAGTTTTCAGCCTTTGCAGCTGTCAACGCAGCCGCACGTATATATGTATATATATGGCAAATAAAGCAATGCAAAGCCGAGAACAACGAAATCCGCCAACGGCGCTGCAACTTAATTTAAAATTTATGGTCCCATCGCCCGGCAAGAAAGCAGAGCACCCAGTTTGGCCCACAACTATAACAACTATAACAAAAACGGCCAGCGAGCTGAGCGACTGCAGCAAACTGGAAAATGTTGTAAGCACACTTGCTCGTAATTATAATTATGCTCAAAGTGACCCACAAAGTACAAGACTTGAGACGGGCGATTCATGGATGCGGATACGGATACGGATGGATACATGTCGTTAATCTGACCCACTGAACGGGTCTGTGGCTGGAATTTAATAGGATGGGGTGAGGACACCTCCCCTCACCCAGGATGGTTAATTAATATTTGCCCAGCCGGCTAGAAAATGTCAATATGAACGTCCTTCTTCCGCAAAGTAGGCAACAGAAAGCGCTTCTCTGTCGACGATTTCTCGACGGGCAACGCTGCGTATGATTTATGCAGCGTTTCCAGGAGCTGTTGCATATGCATGAGCAGCCTTTGCGGAGCCGCAAAAAATGCAGGGCAAATATATGGCGGTGGTAGCGAAATGGGAGTACAAATAGAACGGCATAACAATGCGAATTGCGAAAGGCTAACAAAACCGTAAATTGAAAAGCCAACCAGAAGGAAGGAAATCCAGTGGACAGCCACAGCCACCGAACGCAAATCCCCTCGAGTACTTTCAATATAGAAAACCCCATCTAAATGCCTACCTACCCGCCGTTCAGGGTATTTTTCGAGCGGAGAGCACGAGCAACAGTCATTGGAAGCCTGCCAAACGCCGGAATCATTTGGTGTGGGTGCGGTGGCAAAGGACGAGGACAGGAGCCACCTGGACAATGACAACGCTGATAAGTAGCTGGCGACATGGCAGACCACTTCATTTATCAGAATTTATGACTCTGCCAACATCCGCGTGGTAATTTGTGCCACTGTGTGGCCACTGCAGCTGTTTCTCTGGCCAACTCCCGCAGTTGATACCCCATTCACTTTTTTTTTAATTTTCTTGGCCGGAATCGTCTTAGCCTTGGACTTTTGCAGCAGGGGTCAGGAATGGAATTGAATCTTTTGGCAGCGATTGTCACTGACAAGCAGGTCTAAGGTCGAGCTCATTACAGCTGACTCCAGAGGAAAGGACATGGATGTCCTAGATGCATCTAGTATAGATACAGCTGGGCAGCCAAAGGCTGCTGTCATTCGTATTTGATGGCAAGTCGGATTAAATCTCAATGGGGATAAATTGTGTTTGGTGGCCGGCAGCCAAATGCTGGGGGCTTTGGGGATCAGATGGAATAAGAGCAATCGTAAGCTCTTCCATGAATCAAATGTAAACTTAAAATAAATTGAACAAGCAGGATGCTTGTGTTATTAAGATTTAGTTGTCGTGCACTAAGCGATAAAGTTGAAAATTATTTTATATGCTTTTTTATATGTTTAACATAGACATGAATCGGGAATTAGGTTAGGGTACTTTAATGACTAAGTTTAAAACTTGAAATTATTATTTGCCTTGTATATGAGTATATTTTCGGAACTTGAAATTCTTCTTCGGCACTTTTTCTTCGTCGATGTCATGTCCTGTTAGGCACTTAAGTAGCTTAACCAACTCTTCACAATTTCCTCTCGTTCTCCCTCCCAAATCCACTTTGCGAACCTTATTCTTCACGCTCTGATTTATGCGGAAAGCAAGAATCCCATAAAGGAGTATGCTGGATGTTCCTTATACGAGTATAAGCACGCTTATTCTAGCAATAAAAAGCGTTAATGCATATGGCGCGGCATTTCGCGAAGCCCGGCTAAGGACTCCATAAAACCCTTTTCAGCCATCCAGCCTCCGAATGTCTGCATTTACGATGCCGGATTCCAGCGCGGACCCACTGCACCACACGCTCACGTGGAATTTATGGGCTGGCCACGCCCCCAACGGCCCAATGGCTGCTCCTCATGGTGGAAGAATGATGAAGGACGGAGCAAATGAAACGAGTGCCAAGGAAAGGCTCTCCTTCCTCCTTCTATGTTCCATTTCCAATTGAAAGTCACGTAAATAAAGGTCGGACTTTGGGGTGCATAAAAAAGTAGTGAATATCCTAGATAATGAATATGTAACTATGTAACAATAAATACATAGATGTATACTTCTTACAGAGGGAAAACTTAAAATTAAATATACATATTTTTAAAAGTATTATCCGATAACTTTCAACTAAATTTGTTTCTGTGTAGGAAATGAGCTCTACAGTTTGGCCAACATAGTTTCCATTTTACCGACTAACCCGAAAACTTACGGGCTTCAATGAGTTTTGAGCCAAGCCGGAAAACGTCTTCAAATTGTGCCTGAAATTGTGTCATGTGAAAATAAGCCAACAACTGGGAGAGTCCTTAAGCCAGGATCAGGCATCCACCCCCACTGATGCCTTTAATTTATTTAATTATTTATGCTTTTTCCTTGCTCTACGGCATGGAAATGCAATATAGATGCAACGCAAGACGAAACAAAATTGAGTTTTCAAGTTGCATGGGCTATGGAAGGCACAAGGATATATGGAAGGATGTGTGTACACTCGTATACTGCAGGCATATTGGAGATGAATGCGAAGCTGTTAGGATGAAAAATCGCTGAGGGCGGCGCTCTGAAAAGCATTTCACTCGATTTTGCACACCCAGTTCCCCGGAATTGGTGTTTCACAATTTGTTGGTTTTGCGCCAAAGTTTCGACATTCATCACTGCGCTGGTGATAAGCCATTCTAATGAGCCTGGCCAAGGACGAAGGACGAAGGACAAAGGACAGTGGAATTAGTTCCCCCTTGAAAATGACAGAGTTCAGTTCTTGAGGGAATAATTGATTTGTTTCAGCCGTTAGGCGAGATTAATGGTCTTTTCAGCCAATCTGAAGCAAGTAAATACTTCGCGATGGCCCCGGAAAGATTCATATTCACTTCAATAGCCAAAAAAATCGATGAAGGACATCGCTGGGACACTCAAACCCTAACCATAACAAACAGAAACCACATCCATATCCTACACCACTTTCCCTATCTAATTGCTTTTTGCGGCTTTCCTGGTCGCCACCAGTATGTATGGCCAGTAAAAAAATTAGTCGCAAATTACTGCGGAAATTGACAAATTTGGAAAACAAGCGCATAAATAATAACCATAATTAGCAGTAGTTGACCATTGCGAAAGAACCACACACCAGCCCAAGTGGGGCGGAGTGGGTGTGGTTGGCCAGTCACGGCCATGATTCCCATAAAAATATGGAATTTATGACGCCAGCTTAAAACAAAAAAAAGATGAAACGAGTGTGGGTATGAAATTGATAGGAAGAGTGCAGACTGAGAATGATTGTTCTAATTTAGTATTGGTTGTACTCTAAAAATTGGGAATATTTATTGATAGCTTTATATGCCAAATAGAAGATCAATACTAATCTTCCATTAAAATTCCAATGATTTATTCTCAAAACCTTCACATGTCTATCAACGCTCATCAAAATGGTCTGTAACATTTTGAAAGATTTATTTTTTAAGAGCATGTTAAATACAATTTATCAGTAAATATAAATCTAAAAGCCAATGAATGATGTGGTTGATTTATGGTGTCAAAAGTACGCCATCCACAGCAGAACAATTCTTTTGGCCCCAACCCGTAACCAGTTTTGCATAATAAATTTCTCAATTTTTGATTGTGTATTGTTGGGGGCTGTAATTTTTCGTGGCCCAAAAGATGTGTCAGCGGCAGCCACATAAATATCCACTCACTCCCTTGTTTTCAGGGTCTTGATTCCAGCGCTGGGTATGAACAATGACAGTAAAAATTAGTTGGGGATTTCATTTTGTCACACAACAATGAAACGGACAGAATGAAACGCATTCCGTGAGTGACAAGTCTCAAAGTCTCATATCAGCGATTATGGCCGAAAAAGGCTTTACACCAAATGCTATTTTAAGGCTAATTTATGGCCTATTTATGTGGCTACGTGAGGCAAAAAGGTGGCGGCTAAGGTGTTTGTGGCTCAGTTCCCGTCCAGAGTTCGCGAGGAAGTGCAGAATGTGTCAGAAGGCAGTGCAAAAAGCGTGGGAGATGAGCAAATTCCAGCTGAATATGGACTTTGAGCCAACTGTTCTCGATTGCGAAAGAAGCAATACGAAGCGCACCAAATTGGCCGACCTGATGCACTGGCTCAAGAAGCTCAACGAATGCCCCCCGGAGCCCCTGAAGTGCGACTACATGAGTGAGTGGCACATTAACTCGGAAATATATTCGGTTTACCCCCTATTTGCCTCTAAGTGCAAACCGATTCCGTATAATTTGTGAAAATGTTCCTCTTCCCTCGCATTTGTGCGTGCTCTTGGCCACTTGCCATCGGTTTTGGGATCGAGAATATAGCCGACTGTTTGTTATGGGAGGTTATGGCCACTTGTGTCAGCATCCCGTATAATGGCAGAATGGTAGGCATTTATTTATACATCAGCATTTTGGCTCTGGCCAGTGTGTAACGCGTTTAATGCCACAGTTTCCATGTGTGTGCGGCATAATTGCATATGCGAGCCTCTTTATTGTGGTCAAATCTTATGCAAATGGCAAATATCCTGGCCCAGTCATTGGAAAATTGGCCAAAGGAAGTGCGGCCAATGGAAATTGAGAATGATCTAGTGCGTTTTAATAGGCGGTTGTTCTAATATGTCCTCATTTAGATTTTACAGACTGCGAGTGCTTTGAGTAATTGGTATTAAAATGGAAAAGAATATTATTTGAATTATTTAATTTGCCTTATGCACTACTGACTTGCTAGTATTATTTAAAAGAGTAACATCTATTTATTCACTAATTATCTTTTCTGGTAAATAATATGATTTTTTTTAAGTTGTTCATATTTTTTTCCTTAAATTTCAACTAAAGGATCCAGGATCCTGACATTTTCTTTAACTTTTGATAAGAGCATTAATTTTTGTATATTATTCAGAACTAAATAAGAAGCCATTAAACCGCCCAAAGTTGATTCTCCGTTTTAAATTACATATATCTAATATCAAAGACGCTTTCATGAGGTATTTTCCATGGCCAAGCTGTTTAAAAGAGTCTTTATCCAATTGGGTGGCTTAAGTGAGTCCCAAAAAGCCGTGTGCATCTGTTGGATGTTTGAATTGTATCCGTCCTGTCGGTTTTATAGCCACAAATAAATAATAGTAGAAAACTTGTTTACCATAAAAGTTTGCAGCACGTTCAAATGCGAGAATAATCAGCAAGTGTCGCCATAAACTTCGCTGCAGTTCCTCCTCCTTCTTCTCGTCCTGCACACAGACATCGCCAGCACGCACACACTCGCACTCACACACATACACTGGCAGACAAACTGGGAGGAAACCCACACACACACACACACACAGGCGCACACACAGGCGCAGATGAACAAACAGTTTCCGGCCACAACATTTACGCGCATTTTCATTGCGATTTCGCTGCTGGTTTCGGCTGCCTTTTGGTATTTACACGTAATTTGCACAGCATTTTTCAATTTTATGTGCTCGGAAATGGTATGACGTCGTTATTTATGCTCTGCCTTTTGTGCCGGGCATTTCCCTTCATTATTCCGCCTCCCTTTGCCACCCTTTGCCCAACTTGGCCCTTTGATGTTGGCCATAAAGTGACGAAAGCAGCTGCGAAAATTGAAACTGATGCAGGCAGAGCCAAAATGCTGACACAGATTTACTTGCAATTTGCCTGCCATTTTGCCGATGCTATTCCACATTTTTTGTTGTGGTGACTGGCGTTAATGGAATTTTAAATTCCATACCGTAAATGGGGAAAAAAAGTAATCCGGCAGCTGACATCGGGGATACCCAGGGATTTGATTGGTATTTACTGCCTGATAGATGGATGGGCCCTCGTCCAGCTCCCATCCACTGCCAATAGCTCCTAGTTCCCAGTCTCCCTGCCCATCAATCGCGTATCTCTGACGGCCCCTTATCAAAATCAAACCGAAAGCTACCCCGTTTTTATCATTTATCTGGACTGACAGCTCGGACACATGATGGCTGGCTGCTCGCAGCGGAGTAGAAGTTTTTGAAGAACTTGTCATGTGATTGTTAGTCATTAAATAAATAGTGGAGCTGGAGGTGTAGGACACCTTCTTGACCTCAAAAAGAGCCTCAAGGACGATTCGATCTGTTAATTGATAGTTGGAGGTTTCGCTCTACTCCGTCTTTAAATACATACATAACAAGATTATTGCGTCGAATTGTCAAAAACCTAAAGTTGTTTATGTCGTAAACAGCTTTTTATATATAGACATAAATATCTACCTAGACGTTCTGTACCATAAAATGTAAAGCTAATGCTAAAATAAATTACATTTATCTATAAACATGAAGGGCCCATCCATCTAGCCTAATGATCGGTATTCGAGCACACCCCCCGACACCCAGTAAACAAAGGTTGACGGAGTCATGTTGTGACTGTCATCGCTGGCAGATTTAATAACCAAACTAGACGTTGTCTAAACGAATGTCATAAATTAGGAACAGCGCTTTCATTTCCATTTAAATGCGGGCTGACTCAGGAAGCCACTCCGTATAACTAACAATTAAGATAACATTCGCCTGGTTAAGCCAACTCATCCCACTAGAAACCAAATTAGAGTCGAAGTGCCGGGGGAATTTCAGTTTGGGGCAAATAGCTAGACACAATTACGTGCCAAGCACCAACTTGCTGGGGAAAATCAGGCAGTTACGACCCGCTTAAACGCACAGCCAAATAAAACTAAAAGACTGGGAAATACATATACTATACTCGTATAGCAGCAAATTTATGCACACGTTGAGCAGCTCATAACGGGCAACTTAAAAGCCAACTAAAGATTCACAATGGGTGGGAAATGGGGAATGGGAAATGGCGACACTTCCCCCACGAGGACCACTCAAGTGGGCCATGAAAACGGAATTCATTTAAATTTATGAAGCGTGGAAATTCATTTGGAGCACAGGTTTAAGTACGTGTCACTAGGCCAACATGTTCGTTCCCCTCGCTATTTAATAAAGCACTAAATCAAGTCCGCGGAGAATATCTATGTGGTCATCAAACTTGGGACAAAACGAAACCACAAAGGATCTCTAAAAGTAACACAAGGTGGAATAAATATATAGGTATAGACTATTTTAATGACCACAATGGTATAGCAGAAGATAAACCCCATTTCTCTGAGTGCAGCATTGCGGTTGGTACTGCATTTCTTTTGCTGATTAACTTTGTTTTTGCCGAGCACTTAGCGGCAAGTTGCGTGTTTGTTTGCCGCAGTCCAAAATGCAGTAATGTTGCATGCAGCCAGGAGGGAAATGAAGGGAAATGGTCGGGGGTTAGACAGTTTGGTCTGTGGCAGGGCCATCTCACATAGCCAGGCCCCACTGCATGACAACTGCGGTGACCGGTGACCGGGGTCCTGGGCGCTGGGAAATGGGAAATGGAGGCGGCTTAGACACATGTAAATCACACCGGGTCCCCCGAGCTCTCCTGCCAGTTGAAGCCACAAAAATGAAAGCCTTTCAAATGCGGATGCACCTGGGCTTGGGATTTAGCCAGCTGCACAAGGAATTCCAACCAAATTTATGGTTCACTTTGCCGTAGGCATAAGTCCAAAACAAGAAATAAATATTCAAGGATTGCTTTCAAGGTCCAAGATAATCGTGCTAACAAATGTGTCCAAAAATATCCTTCAAATTAATTACAGGCATTCAGAAAAGTTCAAAATCACTTTACTGAGTCTGCTGGTAAATTGGTGTCGATAAACTTTGATTATATTTTAAAATAAACTAAGTACCGTACAGAATTATATATACCCTATAAAGACGGCAACTTGTGAGCAACCAATTAGGCTGAAGCCACAGGACGAACAGCAAAAAGCAAATGACTTCCGGATGCCAGGAGAAAACTTTTCCCTGAGCGAACTTTTAGGCAGGGGAGGAATATCTGGCGGGTGGGGGAACTCCAGGAACAGGAACAACACACAATCAATAAAAAGTCGAGCGGAGAACAGAGCACGCAGCACAAAAACAACACACGAATACCAAGGACTCAGCGGCGAACAGGAGCCATGAAAGGTATAAAAAGAGAAACGGAAAGCTACAGAACAAAAAGCTAGCAAATCGTGGAGTGAAACAATAAGTACCCCTTCCCAATGTATTATTAACTTTATATGTAAGATGGTGTACCTTATTTTCTGGCTCTGCTGTAAGCCACAAAAATATATATCAAATGTTACATTTCCTTTAACCAACAAGCTGAGAAACTAATATGCCCGCCAACTTCTACGTTGGCCCACAGAAGTGAGCACTCAGTCTGCGGGTTTTTATTTGTGGGCAGCTCAATGTTTTCGCCGTGTTTTTTGTTTTCTGCTTCAGAAGCATTTTCGATTTCATTTTCACTTGCTATTAATTGGTCGAGCCGCGAGGACATAAAGCGTGGCCACACATGAAATATATACAATGCAATAAATATTTGATTAATATACAACATAAACTATAGCCGGAGCGGCCGTTGAAAGTCCGTGCCACACGGCGTATACGCAACAAGTGACGAACAGGAGCTTTTCGCAGTGCTGCGATGTCTCGTGGCTGTAAAATTTCATAAGTTGAACAAAGTTAATGAAAAATGCTCGCCCCGCGAACGATGAGCGATCTGACAGCGACCACAGCGCCTTGTCAGCAGTCGCGTCGGCGGAAAAGCGGAAAAGCTCTCCAAGTGCCAGTTGATTTCTTGTCGCGTCGCAGGCAAAACGTTTTCACATTTCGTATGGTTTTCACATACCCTGCGGGTCACCGAAAAGAGCGTGTGTATATTGGAAAAGCATTAATGGCCGATAAGGTCCATCAATCGCTCTATTTATTGAACGATGGATGACTCATAAATCGAACGAGATATTCAACTAATTAGAATATTACGCATACGCCCCGGGCAAATACAAATAAAAATTCGTTACAAAACAACAAAGGTGTCACTGTGTCCTGTGTGCGTTCGCTTTTTCGCTTCTGGCCACTTGAAACCAGTCGAAACTGGTTGCTCTGTGGGCCAAGAGCCACAACTGTGGGCCAAATAATAATGCAAAATAATCATATATGTGCATAAGATATATATCTTGATAAGTGCCCGTTTGGAGCAATAATAACTACGAGTAAAGTGTTCATCGGTCAAGTGCAAATAGCTGAGTGAAATTGAAACGCGGAAAACCAATGAGCTCACTCCATTTTAGATACAGTTGCTAGAACGAGGAGCTATGGAATGCTAAATAATAGATTTAAAACAACTTTGAACTAATTTACCATTTCAGCTTGTAGCTTGTTAGCTCCACATAAACGGGCTGATGTATCTATATGTATGTATGGCTATACGCACATCCTGCACGATACGCAATCATTCATGAAAGAATTCAGCAGATTTATATGCACACAAACACAATGCAGCTGTAGGGTTGAATTGTGGCCAAGGTCAAGGGCCGTAAATCCCATGACCTAGTACAAAAATCACACAAAGAAACCAGCCCAGCACGCGCACTTTCCCCCTCTCCCCCAAAAGAAAATCTAATTTTATAAATTTCGTGGCTCTACCTCTTGCTCGGTTTGTATTTTGGCAAAAGCACAGAACGCAAAATTTGTGTGTCATTAGCTTGTTTATTTTTGGCCAGAAAATTCCGCACGATTTTCTCCTCGGCTGGGTTATTACCTCTCACACTTTTCTCGGCTCCTCGATTCAATATGATATGTGGCCCCCACTTAATGATGGACATTATTGCTGTAGCCGGGCTCGTAAAGCGAATTAATTACACTCGTAGTTGGGCCAGCCACTTGAAAGTGGTGTAAAAATGTTTACGATCGAATTCCTTGTGGCTCTTTGTGGCGTTTGATTTTCGCGTGAGTTGATGGCCTACGCGATTGACTTAGTTAATGGATTTAGCTGATGATGATACCCCATCATCATCGACTGCCAAAGGGCAGTGCCCAAGTGGCTGCGAAAGGAATAATGCTCAAGTAATGCCCTTTGGCTGCTTAAGTAGAAGCACCACGGGGCGTATGAGCAATATAATGATAATAGAATAAGTTTATTCGCCTTGAACTTTATGGTCTAATCATTTAGTGACTGTATAAAGATGAACAGAAGTGCAATGTGGCATATATTACATTGAGTTGATTAAATTATGACTTATATTTGATGCTGTAGTTTGAGTTTTGGAATTAATGCCAGCTGTCAAAGATTTCAATTAATTGAAAAGAGTATTATTGGAAAAGTTATAATTCGGCCAATTCTGCTTTGCTGACTGTTGCGAAATTTCCGTTGAGCTTTCCCTTTTTAATGCTTCATTTGAGCCAGCAGCCTGTTTATAAATTGCCAACCCATTGTTGGCTAAGCACTTTTCAATTTGCGCCCGTCCACGCGTCCTGCCACGCCCCTTCGCTGTTTGCAGCGAATAGCTGTCTAAATTTATCGCACCAAGGCGATCAAAAGGCGACCATAAAACTAATTGCGCCGTGTCTTGAACTAATTAAACTCGCACAAACACACAGTAGTAATTGCCTAGCATTTCTAGTTTTTTTTTCGCCTTTTTTCCCCTTTTATTTTTTTGTCGTGGGGAAACTTGAGCCCGAGTTCGCGTATCCTGCAAGTAAGTTCGGTTCGGTTCGGTTGGGCTAAGTAATTTTGAGCCGGAAACTGGCAATTTCCGCTTGCCGTTGCCACTTACACACACACTTGTGTGTGCTCACTTAGCTCCAAAAAGGACTTGCTGCCTTTTCGTTGGCCAAACGATGTACGTATGTACAAGTCAACGAACTCGAGGGGCTAAGTGTGAATTCGCGTGTGCGGGCCGAGTTAGAGAGCCAAGACTATGGCGAGAAAAAAACTGTTTAGAGATGGATATCACCATAACTCACGACATAATTATAATTATAGGAAGAGAAAACTATTGCTTGTAATTACATAAATAATCTAGTCTGTCGACAAAAACACTTGAATAACGAGCGCGGAAAGCCAATATAAATAATTAACTTCGTTCTGACTGTGTGGCCTTGCCAAATGCAAACAAATTGCGGGTCCTCTAAAACAGAAATTAAATTTAATACCGCCCCAAATAGGAGGGCAAACAAAAAGGCACTCGGCGAAAGCTATTCAAATGAAAAGCCCGCAACGACAAATCAGATAACAAAGCGGGCAGGCACACGCACACAGATAAACACAACCCATCCCGAGCGGTCAGCAATTAGGAGCAGCAGAAGCACCACCAACAACAACCCACTATCCACCGTACACCAACCACCGTACACCACCCACCGACATCAACAAGTTCACCCCACCAGACGCATTTGAGCCACCGAACTCACGATGAATTTAATGTTTCGCAAGAATTTCCGCGAGGGCGCGAGCAAGTCGGGCGGCGGCGGCGGAAAGCTGCAGTCGAAGGCCAACAGGACGAAGCGCTCCCGGGACATGGGACTCGTCCAGCAGCCGGAGGAGATCCACTACAGGACCCACCTCTTCTTCTCGCCCAACCGACCCGGCTACGATGTGGGCGAAGGTAAAGTGTCGTTTGCCTTGCACAACGCAGGCACAGCAGTAGCAGCAGCAGCAGCAACAACAACAACGCCATTGCGAGTACAGTAGAGCGTCGAAAGGGTGAACAGCGTACTTCGTGTATTGCTTACTATATGAAGTGGAACAAAATAAATACATGAACCAGATACAAGCTTATTTATACTTATACATACATATATAAAGAAGTCTATAAATGAACTACTTTTGCTTTGTTGTTTACAGCAGATATGTATTATAATATTAGATAAATGTTTACTATCTGTCTAGTAAAATCTTGTTCTAAATAGCAGATATGAATTTACCCATTTAATATTATAAAAAAAGTTTACTATCTATCTAGTAAAATCTCGTTCTAAATACACCAGAAAGGCTGGTCCAGTTTTGTTCATGATATTTAATTTAGACGCCCTGTTCACTCTTTCGACTGCTTAGTGTCGGCATTTAAACCTAGCGTACATTTCAATCATTCACAAACATGGCTCACTTTCCCTCTCACTCCCTCCCCCTCCCCCCTCTCTCTCTGTCTCTGTCCCACCCGATTACTTTGGTCATTTGTAGCCGCTTGAGCCTGGCCCTCAGTTACTCGTGCTCCATTAACCAGACATTTGCATTTCAGCCATTGCAGGGCAGCAGGGCATTCAATTGAAATGTTTTTATCAATTCCACAAACGGCCTCCTGACAGGTGGGGCCATTTATTGTGGCGGCCTAATTGGGGCGCAGTTTAGCGGGGGGCGTGGTTTATTATTTATACAACGTGAGACTGAGTGTATCACTAATTGAATGGTGGGAAAAAGTGCCTTATTGAGTCTGAATGGATGGCAAGGCAAAGTTTCAACGTGTTCATTAACGGACTATTAAATAATCAATAACAAATACTTGCTCTTTAGCAGTGATTAGATAATAACTTTTAATTTGTGTCACATATATAAATAGTTCTTTAAGATCCAATTTTATGCCTTTATAGCATACAGATCAGTTTTCCAAAGAAGATTATTTGACGTTTAAATTGATTTTTATCTTTGGTTTTAAATAATATGAAATTATATGGAAACATTTGATTAGGAAAACAAATGAAATGAAGCACTTGTTGTATGCTATTTGTTGCTAAATATTTCATGCATTACTAACTTAAGGGAACTTAATTACATTCGTGCAACTTTGTGCGTGAGAGTGTGTGTGAAGAGGTGAGTGTGTGAGTGCCAGCATCAGCTAATCTTGCAGTTTCCAGTTGGCTTGGCTTTGGGGCACTCTGCTCGCACAGAAGGCAAAGCAAGAGCGTATGTAAGTTACCATTTGATTTCGGCCTTTAACAATTTCTGCACACCCACCCCCTTTTGGCAATGGCCTTGAATCTGGGCCAAAACGCAAGGTCCTGGGAGTTCTTTGGCAGCGGAGCCCACTAACCCACGGAACTGGTGAATGTGTCTAGTTTTGGAGCACACTGTTAATAAAATCAGCGAACGAGAAGGAACTTCATAGTAAACGGGAAGGTTACGTTGGTCATAATATATCCTGGGAATATTTTACAAAAGTCTGTGTTGAACTCCAGTTACATTCAATAATATACCACAAATCTTCTAAAAGGCTTTAATTTCCGATAATATATACAAAGCAACGATAAGAACGCTTCAAATCGGTTTCCTAAAAAAAATCTACTTTGTAGATTGTAATCATGTCACCAGCACATTATTAAACACCTTCTTTCTTGTAAATATATATAATAGTGATAAAATAAATTATTTGAAGTGTAATATAAAATATTCAGCTTATCCTTTTTCTTTTAAATGGGAATAACGGAAACTTAAAATATTCCCAGAGAATCCTTTAAGCCGCCTTTGTCCCTTCACGAGTGCACAAATGTAAATCGGCCTTCATATCCAACGAACGCAACACAGACTATGATTTAACCAAAAACACACCCTCATTTCCCGCCCGCCCCCGATTTTCAGGTTTCCAGTTGTTCTGTTGTTCTGTGTTGTTCGCTGTGTGTGTTTTGTGTTGTTTGTGTGCATATAAAGTATCGAGAGCCTCCAATTTTCAGAACGATGTAGCGCCCTGTCAGGCATCCCGAGCACCCCGCTCTCGAGCACCGCCCCCTCGCTGGCCCTGCCCGGCAACCTGCCCTACGAGCTGGACATTCCGCAGCCGCTGGTCGACCGCCGGCCGTCCGTCTCCCTGATGCGCTGGAGCAGCAGCGGACCGGGTACGGAGTGCAACAGCAATAGCAACGGCAACAGTAACGGCAACAGCGCCAGTAACAGTTTGATCCGCCTGCAGCAGCAGCAGCAACTACAGCAGCAACTGCAGCAGCAGATGCAGCAGCAGCAGCAGCAACATCTATTGGCAACAGCAACAGCAACAACACTGGGGTACGCTGATGCAACGGTGGCCACGGCAACAACAACATTGCTAGCGGCCGCAGCTGCAGCCACGCGGCAAGGTTTGAGTCCCCCCTGAAATCGAAATATAATTGAGAGCCCCATCTGATGCGATCTAATACGATCTGATGCGATCTCAACTATAGTTGTTGTTGTTGCTGCCCAAACTCGATCAACACTAATGTCATTTGCCAGCCAGCTCACCCCGAAAACCGTAGAGATAAAACACACTGACACACTCAAACACAAACCTATATGTTGCACCCCCTAATACCTCCCAAAGTTTCCCCAATTAACGTTTGTTGCACGTTTTACGTAGCTAACCCTCGAGAGTTCCGATTTCCCAGCCGGATGTTCGACAAATACTTCAATTCCACTGTTGCAAGTTCTGTCTTGTTTCCGTTTCCGGTTTTATTTCTGTTTTGTGTTCGCGTTTCCCGTTTTCCACATCTGAATGTTGGTGATTAACTAGTGAAAATACTGAAAGCTAGACACGTTCTCGGAGACGCCACGCTTTCAGTATTTCGCCGCAAGCTTCTGGGGATTCACATGCACCACAACAAGAGCTCTGGTATCGACCTCCTCTAACTCCAGCTAATCGCCTATTAATCGCAGCCTGAAAAGGATCTTAAGGCAACGCTTTGAATCGATCATCATGGGCTTGCCGAAAGCTGAAACGTTTCTTGAATATTTCTATAACTAAATGGCTAACTGTTGTGGCAATGCATTTTCGAGGGCTCTACTAATGGTATTCCACTGTACGTTACAGTGAACTTTGGTGGCGGCGCCAACTCGGGAGTCACACGAGCGGAACCCATCTCATTGGCCACCCTGGATCGCGACTGCTTCATCATTCCCGTGCACAGTGTGGACCGATTCCTGCCAGCTGGCATTCCTGTGAGTATTCAACTTCTTCTTATGTTATATGTTTAAAATAATCGGAAAGTATGGATTCCCTTTGCAGCTGCCCGCCTTAAGTGCCGATGGTAAGGCCACCAGCCCTCTCAGTGTCCTGGAAGTCTCCGATCCGAAGCTGTGCATCCTGGTGCACTTGATGAGTCCCCTGGAGGCCATCGACCCGGTGATGGAGTCGCCACTCGCGCATCCGCTGCTCAAGCAGCGCTCCATTGCCGCCGAGTTGGTCACCGAAGTGCAGCAGGCCAACACGGCAGTGGGCGGAATGCTGCTGGCCAACATGGAGAAGAGTTGTGAGTGCAACCTGGACCACCCGCCTCCAGATACATCTCATTCTGATCTCATATACACCTTTCCCAGCCGAGTTCCCCTTCATCTCGTACTACCTGATCAACACGCTGCAGACGGACCCTTCCAGCTTCTATGCTGGCCTGCGCGTCTCCTCGCTGTCCAAGTTCGAGCCAAAGGCCCTCAAGTGAGTGCTCCAATCAGGGCTCTGAATGGCCCAATCTCAATCTCAGTCTCGCCAATCTCAATGTTTCGATTCATTGCCAGATACACTGCCGCCCACACACTGGACCTGTACAGCGAGGTGGCGGCCATTTGCCGTCCGCCGCTGGTTTTGCCCTCCAACGAGGCGGGCAGCTTCAAGAAATCGCAGACCGCGGCCACCGGCTACATTATTAGCGTGTTCAAGGTGGGATAGTAGTGGCCGTCCAAGCGGGATTGGGTTCCATCATGAAAAATTCAATTTTAATTCCGCAGGTTTTCGAGGGCGACGATGGCGAGCGATTCGAAAAGAACTGGCTCTACTGGACTGGCGCCCGGATGTTGTACAGGTACACTGCACGAAACACTGTCTCTGGCCATAGGAGGATATAGTATTGATGGCTGTTTCATATAATGTTTTCATTTTGAGATACACTTACAGATGGCACTTATAGATTTCCCTTGCAACCAAAGATTGCTTGCTTGCAACCAACACAATGATTTCCCCTTGTGTACTTGCCATCTATAAGTGTTCTCTACACCATTGCATGTGGCGCTTATCCGAAGTCTGACTCGTTCCAGGTACCTGCCACGTGCCGCGGGCCTGCGGCGCATCGCCCTGCACAAGAGCACCTCGCAGAAGGGCGACAAGATGTATCTGCTGGTGTGCGAGTGCGCCGAGCTGCTGAAGGACATCTCGCTGGCCGCCTTCCTGATTCCGGCGCTGCGGGCGCGGCTGTGCGGCTACACCGGACTCTATCGACCAATACAGGCCTTCTAGTTTAGAGCCGGAGCCGGAGCTGGAGCCACGTATTTTTCTATCTGTATCTGTACATAGTGGATCTGGAGCTAAGCCATAGCTAATGCGAAGCAAGCACTGCAATGTGAGGGAAACTGCACCTGTTACGTGATTCTAATTCGATATTAACTAGGCATAAACAAATTTTTCAACTCTCTCTCTACTAAGAGTCGGCATTATCAGCGCTGCGAAGTAGAAATGGCAGCGGGTTGATGCGATTAGGCATCTTACTTAAGTAGTAGACAATATACTCAAGGCAACTTCATATCGTGTGCTAGGTTTTTCTATAAATCATATAGAGGCAAGCCCAATTAATAGGACCATATCTAGTGTGAGTTGGTAGCGAGGAACTTCCATTTTAGCCACAACAAATAGAGAATCAGTGGGAACTATATATGTATACCGATATATCGTAGTAGTAAATCACTTATTCGAACGCTGAATTTTGCGCTGAAATGTAGGCTATGAAATCCGCAAACCAAGAGTCAATTCTTAGCATTAAAAACCTAAAAGATTGTCAAGCTGGGGAATGAGTGCAATTGAAAGGGTTTCATCAGAGGGATGGGGGATGTAGCTAACTTTGCCCAAATCTAACACAAATCTGCCAAAGATATAAGCAAGTCTAAACTTAATTTGAATCAAACAATTGTTCAAAATTGCTAGTTTTATATATCTAAGCAAATGATTAAGCCAAATACGATTTTCTATCAAAACATTGACTAATTATCGCTTGGCTGCAGCTTGCCACTTGTGTACACTTTAGGACTTATACCGTACATAATAGCGTACATTTATGACAATTGTAAATAGTCTTTGCTCCGAATACACAAATATTTGAGAACTATATAATTTTGCACAATAACAACAGAATCAAAAAGTGCTGTGATAACTAAACTAAAGCAGAGCAGAGCCGCAAATGCAAAGAACATAATCAAACCCATGAATGGGGATAGTCCCAGCCATAGAACCCAATTTCACCCAGAGTCAAAGACAATATCATTTAGCTACCATTGAATATTCACTGGTCTGTGGCTTTTTTCCAAAACAAATCCAATTATTTAGATAACCTAAAACAGATAACTCTCAATGCTTATGCTAAGCCTAAAGCCTAAGAATATATTAATTACCAAATGTTCGAAATTTTTTGTCACATCTTGAGCTGCAAGCTTGGAGCGCGTTTAGCATTAACAATAAAGCGTAACACAGAAAAAAAACACTAAAGTAGTCCTTTAGCCATTAGCTATTAGCCAAAGATATTGTCGAACAAGTATCCGCCACGTGGGCTCTTGAAGTCCGCCTCGCGTTTCCGATGGAGTATGTAGGCCTCGAACTTCTGCGTCTGCAGCGGACCCCAATTGGCAGTGGGTTGCAAGGCCATTCGGAATTTCTGTTGGTTATAGGATACATGTTGAATTTATAGTTTCAAAGATGTATATTCTGTTTACTCACACTGGCAAAGGTCTTCCCTGGCTGCTGGAAAATCGTGACCAAGGCCCAGAAGGGCAGCTGCAGCACCCCCAGGCCCCAGATAATCCAGCCAGCCATGTAGTACTCCGCTGGATACTGAACGCCCCTGTAGGTCAGAGGTTCGTAGCTGAAGAGCATGTAGACGAGGACCAGGAACATCAGCCCAGGTGCCACCAGGGCCCAGCAGATGCGCCAGTAGAAGCCAGTCTTCGCATTCAGCATGAACTCAATGTCGCTGCAGATGCGCTTCACGCCGTAGATCCAGCCCACGGCCAACAACTCCGCGATGGCCAGGACCAGGGCTATAAAGGTGCAGCCATAAAAGTCCACGAGATTCAGCACGAACTGTCCGCCCGGAGTCATGTACACCAGACCACAGAGGAATCCAATTACGGAAGCACCCACGGCCAGCAGCCAATGCGGCAAGTGGGTGAATCGATCCTTGACCACATTCACCACAGCCGAGGCCATGCCAATATTCGATCCTATGCCCAGCACCAGGAGCATGAAGAAGAACAGCACGGCGAACAGTTGGGGCAGGTACTTGAACTTGGCAATGGCCTCCGGATAGGAAATGAATGCCAGACCAGCTCCACCCTTGACCACCTGCGAGATATCCTGGGTGTTGGTCTCATAGGCCAGGTTGCCCAGGATTCCAAAGATGATGCACCCAGCCAGAATGGACGTGAGCGAGTCTATGGTGGTGATTATTATCACATCCCTGGAAATTAGTGGTTCATAAAAGAGTTTTAAAATTACCGATCTAAACCATCAAACTGTAGAGTCGACTTACTTGTGCACATTCTTGTTGAAGTCGTTGAAGGAGGCGTACATGACCAGGGTTCCGAAGCAAATGGCCAGCGAGAAGAACATCTGGGTGATGGCCGCGTACCACACGTGCGGATTGAGCAGCTGGGACCATTGGGGCTTCAGGAAGTACACGATTCCATGCCAGGCACCTGGCAAGGTGACCGCCCGGATGAACAGTACGATCATGATCACGTAGGGAAACAGGGCCAGGAAGTAGGAAGCCTTCCCAGAACTGCGAATGCCTTTCGACAGAACAGTGCCAATGATCACCCAAGTGGCCAGGAGGCACAGGACCAGATCCCAACTGGGAGTGCCCAGTCCACTATCCTCCAGCGTTTCGGGCTCCCTTAGAACCGTTTGCCTGTTTTTTTGGGTAGGTAATTAAGGATTCTATGTTGCAAACAGTTACTCCAAACTCACGTGAAAAACAGCTCGGCGGAGGAAACCCCCTGCACAATGGATGAGTCATTGGCAGCTGTGTCTCCTGTGGCCACACAACTTGTGCCCCATTCCAACAGGCAATATGTCCAGGGCAGGACCTCGCTGAAGCTGGCCACCAAATACCTGATGGTCAGGGCCATGATGCAGGCGTAGTAGGTGGTGGCCAAGGCAGTGGAATACACCTGTCCATAGGCAATTCCTAAACGAAAGACAGAAATAGCAACCATCACAGGAATGAATGCCATCAAACTCACCCTTCATTATGGGCGCCATATCAAAGGCCCTGATGCAGCCACGACTCGAGAACTGCCCAATGATGACCTCCAGATAGTAAACGGGTCTGCCAATCAGCAGCAGCACAATCACATAGGGTATCAGAAAGGCGCCACCGCCATTCTCCAGGGCAATGAAGGGAAACCGCCAGACATTGCCGAGGCCCACGGACAAGGCGATGCAGGAGAAGAGGAACTCCACTCCCCTGCTCCACTGATCGCGCTGGCCGGAGGACTCCGACTCCGCCTCACAATTTATGGTGAGCTTTCGAGACGCAAGTCCTACGTCCAATGGACACACACTCACCTCTTCGCCCTCCGCGCTGTAGACCACAGTGCTGATGCCATCCTGTGAGCCTGTGTGTCCTTCACTCGTTCCTTGAGCTCCCTGCATGTTTCGCCGGAGTTTCTGGTATTCTGCAGCATCATCCATGTTTTAGGCTTACAGCTAAGTTAGGGTTCAAGACAACAAATGAAATGCAGGCAGCAGACAACACAAAAGCTGAAATGCATCCAGATGGACGGCCACAAGACACCAGACGGGCTGGAACACAATAGCTCAGTTTATATAGATCAGAGGATCAGTATATCAAGTATCATGGCGCTTAAGGGCTCGTCACCAAAACACGCGATTAAGCGATTTCCAGTTGGCCAAAAACTAGTTGGTTAAGAATGTGGGGCTAACGTCAAGCGTTGAGCAACAGGTGACTTTCGTTAATTCGTTAGTTTATGAATTTGTTTACTCTGAATTTTATAGCTCTCGATCGCTGAGCTGGCCCAAAAATAGAAATTCGAACTTAATCCCCATTTATGATGACCGTTATTAGCAGAAATTTGCATATCTAGTCACGGATAAAAAGCCAGGCCCCCTCTTGCTACCTTGTTGACAAGATATCACAGCTCAATTATTCTTGAATATCACAACAAGCTGGTTGTCAAATCACTTCCATACAAATCAGAAATCTGTTTGCACAAATTAATTAAACCTATCTCGAAATGTAATTTATGAGTCTTGCTCAGTTGGCTGATAGGCAAATCGCGAAAATTGCAATCACCGACAGTTCAACGCGACCACAAATCACAGCACTTGACATGTCTTCCATGTTCTGCAGCTCTGGCACCAAGGTACCTATGCCCAAATATTCGTGGAATCCGAAGAATCGCCAGAGGAATCTCTTATCTGAATGCATGCCTGTCGACTGCAAAGTGTTGGCAGCCAAATGTACACACGGTTCACATCTAATAGCCAGACGGAAAATGTTGACACAAGCTCTTGGAAAAGATTTGGGTGCTTCACATGTGGGTTGCCTTATCACAATTGGCCGGGATCAAGGTATAAAGTTGTGCCCAATTTTGTGGGAACAATTCCATTTTATCTTCTTCAAAAACGCACTATTTGATCTGCAACCAGCACCACACACTAAGTACCACAATAAATTTATGAATACCTCGGGAACATACACAATCTGGACTCCAAAAACGAACCGTTCCTAACGAGCTGCCTGATGCGACTAACCGACATGTGCCAGATAATCTACTAGGAAACCTATGGAACCCACGCAAGAGCAGCGGCACAAGCCGATTTTTATAACGAAAAAGCATTTATACTAGGTTCCTGAAGAACCAGTATTCAAAATATTTGAATATACGCATGTTTTTAATTCCCATGAGTGTATATGGAACTTTGACCCTGCGCTAAAAATCCAAATCATCTCAATTAAGCGTGCCAGTTTCAGATTCCTAAACCAATCGAAGCTCACGATTGATCAGCCGCCGCCCTAAACGAGACTTAACCAGATTTCTGCAATTACTTCTTACTACTGTGGGTGTGGGTACAAACGATGTGGGTGCCATTGGCCAACGATTACAATAAATTTGGTTTGTGCATCTTAGAATTTCCATGCTGCGCGTTCTCCTTCGGGGTTCGGGTTTCCTGTGGTTCTGGTAGTTCCAATCGGTTCTCTAGTGCTGGTCTCGGGATCGCTGGTGTCGCCGCAATCGCTGAGGAGGCTGGGGTGGTTGGGGAGTCGCTTCACTTTGAGGACTCGTGGCACGGAGACGCGGATGTTGCAGTTGATAGCGCGAGCGGATTAAATGCCGGGGGGAATTACGCCGCGGAATGGGGCATGGTGGTTCGTGGGGGAACAGCTGATGCTGCAGTGGCTCAAAGATGCGGGCACGTGGTGGGGACATCTCCGGCTCTTGCAGATGGGAGTGCTGCAGAAACTCGCAGGAAGAGTCCACTCGCTCGCGGTGGCCACCGCTTCTAGTGCCCTCCACTTCGCCAGCTGGCACAACTTCAAAAAAATGCTGACCATTATTGCCAATAATTACTCTGGCATAATCACGGCTAAAATTGTAATCATTTTATTGACTCTCCAAGTAAAAAGTTCGCAGCATTGCTATCACTTACTCACAATAGTTTGGAAACTGGGCCAGTGGAAACTGGGTCTTCAATTGGCGTTGGCCTCATTCCACGGCATATGGCCCTAAGGTTATGGAATATCTGCCAGGGGGATTGTGCGTGTGTGTGAAGTAATGGCAGGCTGGCGAACTTCTACTCAAACTCGTGTGGGTGATGAACTTACAGGGTGTTCTTGAGGTTTTTGATCTCCTCCTCCATCGAGGCATTCCGCTCGTCCTGGGTGGCTCGCAACAAGGATACCCGTGAGTTCTGCTCCTTCAGCAACTTGATGACGTGCTCCTGCCTCCTCACTTCCGTCTGCTTGTGCGCGAGGGTCCCGAAGAGATTCCGGAACTCCTCCTCCTTCGAGTTCAGCTGGTTGTTTACCTGCAGGAGGAAAGGGGATAAGCATAAGCGGGGCTAGCCAAATCCTTCTGCGGCGGACCTGATTGATCAGCGTGTCTTTCTCGCTAACTTGATAGTACATTTGGTCTAGTTTGGAGCGGTTATCCTGCTCGTTCTTCTGCAGTGTCGAGATCACTTCGGTGCGAGCTGCGAGCATCTTATGATCGAGCTCCGTTTGCTGTTGCAGCTTGGTCACCTCCTGCCGCAACTGCTGCTCGACTCCGGATTGATCTCCAGTTTGGCATTGGTAGCATTCAGAGCCTCCTTTAGGTCGCTGGTTATCGAAGGAAAGATATTTTAATTAACATATTATACAAAGTGTGGAGCAGACTGGTTACCTTATCTGCCCTAAGGCGTTCTTATAGTTTGCACTCAGATCTTCGAAGTCGGCGTGCTGCTTCAGTGCATTGGCCACCTGCTTGTTCAGGACATTCTTGTGCTGCTCGAGATTCTGCAGCTGCAGCTTCAGATCGGCGATGATGAGGTCCTTCTCCATGATGCCCTTGTCCATGACGTCCGGACGCTTCTGCAGATGGACGATGAGCTCCCGGGCCTCGGTTAGTTCTCCCTCTAGGTAGGTGATCTGCCCCAGATTCTTATCGACGGAGTTACGGGCACGCTCCAGGCCCATATCCGCCTCTTCCAGGCGATGAATCAGGCGCTGATTTCTAAAGACGATATAACACCGTGTACAGATCTGTAGGATCCTTTAATAGTGAGGTGACCAGTTGACTTACGTGCTCTTCAGCTTGGATACCTCGGAACGTAGCCCCTCGATGGTGGAATCCTCGGTCACCAGCTTGGAGTTCTTCTCGGCCAATCGCATGGACTGCTCGCTGACCACCTCCTCGGTTCGCCGCAGGCTCTTCCTCAGCTCCGCGATGGCCAGATCCCGACTGGCCAGCTGCTGTTCCAGCTTGGCGTCGTTCTCGGTGCGCAATTGGTTCATCTGGTCATTGTGCTCCTTCTTGGCGTCAAAGTAACGACTCTCCATCACCTGCTTCTGGGATCGCAGCTCAGCCAACTCGCGGTAGAGCGTTTTGTTGGGTGAATCGGACTTATTGGAGCCTGGACCGCACAGCTCGTCGATCTCCTCGACAATCGAACTCATTTTTCGGTTCTAAAGGCACAATAAAATAGTTTCAGCTTACTAATACAAATTATATTGGTTGCAGAAATCTTACCAGTAACGCAGCTAACTTGCATCGAATTTCCTCGCGCCTCTCAGCAGCCTCGAAATCAGTTTTGGCCCTCTGAATGTTCGGTAGATGGTCATAGATCATCAGAAATCCCTGATCTACAATCGCACGACACCGGTTCTTCAAGTCACCGATACTTTCGGTGGCTAAAACAAAAGTATGCAATTGAAAGTGTGGCCAATCGAAGCAGTGAAGCTAAAAGGCTTACGAATATTCTTGGGCAATCGAAGCAGATCATCATTTTGGACCACGACCTTGCATTCATCGTTAACGGCCAGTGCCACAAACTTGAAGACCCCTTGATTCCGGATCTCCGGACCCATGAACCGGATCTTGTCCATAAACTCGGACTGCAAGGACTCCAGTTTCTGTTTCTGCGCCTCAAAGACCCGCACCTTGTTCAGCTCCAGGACCCGGCGATGCGACTTCTTATCAGTCTTTGGGATTTGCTTGGGCACTGTGGACGGAATAATCAAGAATTGGTCCACGCTTTGGGGGCCAGGAGAGGATTCGATACCCACCGCTTGTCTGCGCTGCAACCACGGTCCGCTTGGGAGTCACCTCATCAGCCACAGATTTCCGATCGCTCTCGGCCACTTTTGGCTCCGGCTCGACCCGTCGATTTGGCAATGAGCACACACTGATGCACGGGAGAGCTCTCCTCGCAGGATTAACCCGCGCCGGGGAAGTGTTCCGCGATGGGGCAGCCGACTTGCGTGGACTCGTTCTGCAGCTGACTGGAATGCGACTTGCCGTGTAGCTTCTGGCCAAACTCTCGTCGCCATTGAGAAGGGGAGGTGTGGAGAAGACACCACCACGTGTGGTAGTGCGGGACTGTGAAAAATCAAATGAAAAGCATTCATGCCACAGGAAAACCCCTCTCCCTTTCGTTCACTCACCCAAGTGGCAGTGCTAGGGGCTGGCTTTTCCACCTTTCCAGTGGCCCTCAGCAAGGAAGCTTTGTTACCTAGCCAGGATAACGCATAAGTGGAGCCCTCTATCGTATAGCGTTGGAAATACTGCACTTACCACGAACAGGATGCGGCATCACGTTGCTATTCAATAGGTCAAGTTTCGGAAATCAACGACTTATTTGATCAAAAAGACAAAAAAACAGTATACAAAATTTATTTCCTAATAATTCAAGTTGAACTACGTCTAGTGTAAATGGTACAAAAATACTTTCTGACCGATCCTACGTGTTGTTCCGTGAAAGTAACCTGAATTCAAACTCAAAGCACACTTCACGCGAAATTTGGTTTTCGATAAGTCAGTTCCAGTGTAGCCGGTGTTTTTAAGGCTGTTTGTTTAGAATGAGCGTATGAAAACGAATGGTTTGTATCAACAAATGCGAATCTGTGGCAGAAACAAAAACTAAGCTAAACGGGAGGAAAAGTAGAGCGCAGTTTTGCCCTCTCTGAGGTTCGCCATGTAATCCATTCGTGGGTCCCGAATGATGCACTTCGTCCATCCAATAATCGACTCGGGCAATTTGCATTCAGTTGCTGTTCGTGCGCCCAGCGAGTAAGTTCTTAGTTCGGATTACCCTCTGAAAGCATATATTTCGAGAGTGTTTCACCTACGATCCATCGATACTCAGTGACCAGAGTTCCAAAAACAATCCCAAATACCTTGCTACTAACTTGTAATCTCGAAGTAACTAATTCAACTGGAGTAACTTAGTTGATGAGCTGGTGAAAGTGGGTGCTACAATACAAGTGCAGTGCTGAGGTGAAGCCCCAAAAGTGACTTTAATGATTAAATCCATGGGAAATGGGGTTTTGTCACCCTCCAGCGACTGCTATTCTGCTCGAATTCGCTGTAGACAGTCGGCGCGTTTTTCAATTGAATCTAATCAGTGACGTAGACGGTCTATATAGTACATATGTACATATATATGCATGTACATGCGAGTATATACGCAATGCGATCCGATTTTCAAGGGGTAAACAACCAACTGCCCGCCTAGTTCAAGTTCCGCATGGCAATTGAGCTGGCACAATTGGGATCTCAAAGGAAATGGAAAGTGTCTGTGAAAATAGCAATATGCACTGTGTGCGACATCACGCAGTCATTTAATTGAAGGCTATTGCTACGAATTCAAGTTCAATTCGAAACTGGAAGTTAATGTCCATTGGTTGCCATTGACATTCGATACCACTGCGGATAATTAAGACAATTAGAAGTATCCAGAAATAGTAGTTTTCCCCAACCACGTGGCCGCACTAAATGATTGTAACATTGTATTCCGACTCAGTTTTGCATTGCAGCACTTTGAAATGAAAGCTCTGGCATGTTTCACTATTGTGCTGGCACTCACGAGATGTGTTCCCCGGATCGAGGGCTGCATTAGGGTTCCACCGGGAGTCACTGCAGCCAAGTCACCGGTGGACGATAACTATGTGCTGTCCGTGAACGGAAATACGCAGAGTTATGTGCCCGGCCAGAGGTATAATGGTGAGTGGTAGAGCTGCTTTGATTTAAATTGAATTTACAAAGTTCTAGATTCTGGTTTATATTCCCTAATTATCCCCAGTAAGCCTCAGTGCGTTTTCGGGCCTGACCTTCATCAGCTTTATGCTGGCCCTGGACTTGGAGAGTGGTGACGGCGATGGAGACCCCAATGCCTTGGGCACCTGGGAGATCGGCGATCTCGCCGAGACCCGTTTCAGTCCGCGCTGCCCAAACCTGGTGGAGAACACCAACACGAACGTGAAGACGCGCGTGGATGTGTTCTGGGTGGCTCCGTCCAGTCCAGGACAGGGCTGCATCCTGCTGAGGGCGACGGTGATGCAGCATCGGGATGTGTGGTTCATGGATGACGGCTTCCTCACCAAGCGAATGTGCGAGGAGGAGGTGGACGACATCGACACCCAGCCCAGCATCGTGGATCCCTGCTGTGCCTGCGACGAGGCCAAATATGAGGTGCGCTTTTCCCCTACTATCGAAGTGGCATTTTAAAACTCCTTTCCTTAGCTTACCTTTGAAGGCAAGTGGTCGCGGCACACACATCCCAAGGACTTCCCAGCGAACAGCTGGCGCACCAGATTCAGCGACATCATCGGGGCCTCGCACACTCTGGACTACAGATTCTGGCAGTATGGAGAGCTGGCCAGCGAGGGGCTGCGCGAGGTGGCGGAGCATGGTTCCACCAGGACCTTGGAGAGTGAGCTGAAGGATCAGAGCGAGCACATTCGCACGATCATCAAGGCGAGGGGCATCGCCTATCCGAATGTAACGGGCAAGACATTTGCCGTTTTCCGCGTGGACTCCAACCACCATCTGATCTCCCTCGTCTCAATGGTGGATCCCTCCCCGGACTGGATCGTTGGTGTGTCCGGCCTGGAGCTGTGTCTGCCCAACTGTTCCTGGGTGGAGAACAAGGTGCACAACCTCTATCCCTGGGATGCGGGCACCGACAGTGGGCCATCTTATATGGTGAGATGATATACTCAATTTAGTCTTCTTCATAGTTCGTAATAGGTATTCATAATATTTTTCAGTCCGCCGACCAGCCACAGGTGCCTCCAGATGTGGTTCGCCGCATCAAGTCCAACTTCCCCAACGATCCCCGTTCGCCCTTCTACGATCCCACTGGCGCCCAGATGAAACCCCTGGCCACCTTGCACATCAATCGCAGACGACTCTACGAGAAAAACTGCGAGTCCTCCGATTGTAAGTGGAATGTAACCATACATTTGTGTTGCGAATCTATTTACTATATACGTTAATCCTGCAGCGGAGCAGGTACCAGCGGAGTGTGCCACCAACTCGTGGTCCAGGTGGGATGAATGCACCACAAAGTGCGGGCCCGGCAAGCAGTACAGGATCCGAGAGTTCAAGAACCCAGCACTGGCTTCGGTAAATAGAAACTAAATATAGAATATGGAAGCTGAGATTATTACTTATACCATCCTGACACCTTAGCGCCATCGTTGCAACAACGCCCTGCGGGAGGAGAAGAACTGCGTGGGACTCAAGTGCGCTGGCTTCAACGAGGAGACAGCTGAAGGCGGCGAGCCGGAGGTGGCTCCTCCTCCAGGCAGCAGCGACGATCCGCAGTGCGGCTTGTCTGACTGGTCGGAGTGGTCTTCCTGCACCGTGACCTGTGGCACTGGCGAGATGACCCGCTCCCGGCACTACCTTAACAAGAAGGCCAAGAAGAAGTGTCAGAAGGCGAGCAAGGTGCGGCTGCATGAGACCAAGATCTGCGAGGCAATGGAATGCGGTGGCGACATTGAGAACGAAGGTGGCGCTGGAGAGCCGGAGGAGGAACAGGACGGCGGCGACGGAGGTGGATCCGCTGAGAAACGCTCCATATTCCGCAACTTCGAGAGTTACAGTCAGCATCGCGAGGACTACATACCACCGGTGTGCGGGGTCACTCCCTGGTCGGACTTCTCGCCGTGCATGGGGCCCTGCGGTGGACAGGGAAAGCGGCAACGCATTCGCAAGGTGTGGAACAACAACCAGGTGTACGGAGTAACTGATCCCAATGATGATGGGCAGGATCCCTGTCGACACATCAAGCTGCACGAGGAGGTGAACTGCACCAATCCCAGCTGCGACACCATTGTTCCCGGCTTCTGCTACGACGAGCTCACGGACAGTCCGTGTCGGGATAACGATGTGGCCAACTTCTGGTACTACGACCATGTGAGTGACCAGTGTGCCATCTATTGGTCGGACCGTTGTGATACCAATCGCAACAAATTCAAGTCGAAGGAGGAGTGCGAGGAGACATGTCGGCTGCCGCGCCACAAACAGGAGCTCCAGCACGATGGCATTCCGGCCATTGATTGCCAGGTCTCCGACTGGGTTTCCCACAGTTGCAACGCCTCCTGCGGCGATGGCTTCCAGCTGCGAACGCGTCGCGTGCTCCGTACTCCGAAGTACGGCGGAAAGCCGTGTCCCAAGCACCTGGTCCGTTTGGATCGCTGCTACCAGCGGTGTGATGACATGTACTCCATCAGCGGTCGGGGATTCGGCGAGCGGCGGCATGTGGTGAGAGCTCCGCAACCGGAGCCGCAGGACGAGTGTCGCTACTCGGAGTGGTCCGCCTGGACACCATGCACCGCCACCTGTGGCGATAACGCCGTTCGCCAGCGCACTCGAACCCTAATGAACACCGATCTGAGTTTCAAGTGCAAGGATCGCGTGCGCATGGAGAAGTGCGTGATGATGCCGTGCCTCCTGACCAGCAACGATGATCCGGAGCGGTGGTAAACACACATACATAGCTGCTACAAGTATTAGTTATTATCCAACTATGTAATCATTACCCATGGATGTCTTTAAATATATGAAACTTTCCGGACTACCTACCTCTAGTATAAAATATAACAGAGTTCTGTTCGCGTGGTAATTCCAATTCCGATTCAGTTTAACCTTGACCCAGATATGTTGAGAAACTGTGGCCAGTTTACGAGTGATTTTCGCCGGGTTGCAAGATCAAAGAACCCGGGCACAATTCAGCAATTGAAAAGCTTGCCATAAAAGCAAACCATTCCTAATTGATGGCAACTCAATCAAGCTGCCATAAGCTGTCGACGCCGAGAGCGCCATTTAAGGGATAATTGATAAATTGAAAATGCTCATCAATTAATGGAGACGGCTGCCCACCAACTTTGGTCAGTCGTCGTTGAGCCCCGACCCAGTACGGATTGAGAAGAGATGCTCTGCCATATCTTGCTCCTTGTTTTGCTGTCCTCCGAGGCAAGAGGAGTCTGCAATCGGATACCCCAAGGAGCCAGTGGCGCACGATCGCCTGTGGATGACAACTTCAAGATCCTGATCGACGGCAATCCAGAGACCTATGTGCCGGAGCATCAGTACAATGGTGAGATGCTCGAATGGTCTTGAAGCTCTCACTTCAGCATTTATCATTCATAGTTTCGTTATCCTGCCCCATAAACATGAAATTCGTGAGCTTCACCTTGGTTGTCGAGGCCGAGGATCCGTCCGCTGCCTTCAGTGGCCAGGATATGACCGGTCACTTTGAACTGGTGGGAGTAGCAGACACGCGGTTCAGTACCAGTTGTGAGAACATGGTGGAGAACACCAATACGAATGCTAAGATCAACGTCGCGGTATCCTGGATAGCGCCGCGTCATCCGGACAGCGGATGTGTATTGCTCAAGGCTGGTGTGGTGCAACATCGCGATGTGTGGTTTCTGGACGATGGCTTCCTGACCAAGCGGATTTGTCCCGAGGAAATCGACGAACTAAACAGTCTTACGCCACCCCTGGAAACTTGCTGTGCCTGCGATGAAGCCAAATATGAGGTAGTAACAGCTCCTCAATCCTGGGTGATATTGTATTTAAAGTGGCGAATCTTTAGATCGTTCTGGAGCGAAAGTGGGCGAGGAACACGCATTGGAAGGACTTTCCCGCTGAGGACTGGCGCACACGCCTGGGTGAGGTCATTGGTGCTTCGCATAGCCACAGCTATCGCTACTGGGCCTACGGAGGCAGAGCTAGCCGGGGCATGAAGGAGATGGCCGAGCACGGAGCTACACGCACCCTGGAGAATGAGATCAGGGAAAACACTCAGGTAGGTATCCAAATTGGCTCACTTTGAACTCGCTTCATCTCGCAGTTTCTCGCAGAATGGCGAGGTGAGGACTATTATAAAGGCTCCCGGCATTCCCCATCGGCTGAGAACATTTGGCACCACCTTGGCCAATGCTCGTCTGGATCCCGTACATCATCAGATCTCGCTGGCTGCCAAGATAGATCCTTCACCCGATTGGATACTGGGCGTAGCTGGCCTGGAGCTTTGCCTAAGCAACTGTACTTGGCTGGAGCGAAAGGTGTTGAATCTGTATCCCTGGGACATCGGCACCGATTCGGGGCCTTCGTACATGGTACGTGAAAATGGCGCAGTATGAACTATATATTTATCGCCTTGTGAAGTCCTCAGATGAGCCACAAGTGCCACCGGATGTGGTGCGCCGTATAACCTCGTCGTATCCCAGCGACCATCGTTCGCCATTCTACGACGACACCGGTGCCCCAATGAAGCCCCTGGCCACGCTCTACTTGACCCGGAAGAAACTGTACATTAGGGAGTGCGAAGAGGGTAAGTGATCCTTATGGTAATCCTAGTAAGCTCGTTGGTGATCTTTCGCGTTAGTTCCCCAGGAAGGACCGCTGGAGTGCGCCGTTCACCCTTGGAACGAATGGTCCAACTGCAGCTCGCGCTGTGGGCAGGGCTACTCCCAACGTCAGCGCAGCTTCAAGAGTCCCAATCTAGCAGCCAACTTCAACTGCGACAGGCGCTTGGAGGAGTTCCGCCAATGCCAGGGAACCCAGTGCGGGGCAGCGGAGGAGGAAGTGGAAGGGGAAGGAGAGGAGCCTGGTCTGGGCATGGAAAATGCACCAGGTGGTGCCTCAATGGCCGAGTGCCAGCTGAGCAACTGGGGCGAGTGGTCACCGTGTTCGAAGACATGCGGCAGAGGATCCTCCACTCGCACCCGGAACTACTACAATCCGCAGGCCAGGCAGCGCTGCTTGTCCGTGATGCGAATACCGCTCGAGGAAACTCGAGAGTGCAATGGAGCTGATTGCGGTGGCACCATTCCGGATAATGGCGAACTCGACGGCTTACCGGAGCCAGATGTGTTCGGAGAGGCTGATCAGGGCGGTTACAAGGGTAAAAGCCCTTCATGGAGCAACCAGGCGTGGAATAGAAAACCCTCTAATATGTGGAATGATAAATCTCCCTCCAGCCCCAGAGATAACGCGCAGGAGTCCCCGAACCTACCGTTCGATCAGATGGAAAATCCACAGCGACCTGTTTATAACCCATCAGACAACTTGGGTGGTTATGGCAAGGGGTTTCCTCCGACAAACAGCTACAGCAATGACAAGCTTGTGGGCAATAGACCCGGTTTCAATGACTTCAATTCGGGCTATAACAATAAGGACCCTTACAATAATTATAATACTCCTAGCGTCACACCTCGCTCTCCCTATGAAGGTCGATATCCCAGTCAGCAGGAGGATGAGGAGGGCACTACCAACGACAATGGCAATGGCAACTATAATGTGGTTCAGGACTATTGCTTTGAAAAGCCGTATGCCTCGACGCGTCGCTGTTTCGCCAAGCCGATGGTGGAGAGCAACTACTGGTTCTACGACCACGAAGATCACGAGTGCAAGATCTTCACCACGGACAACTGTGATCAGAACAGGAACCGGTTCCGCACCCTGGCGGCCTGCGAGGGCACCTGTCTGCAGCCCCAAATAAACATGGAGCGAACCGAAAACGATGCCATGGATTTGTACGGAGCTCGATCCTATGACCAAACGCCGACGGGAGCTAGACCCTACGATCAAACAGGTGGAGCATCTTATGATCGAACAGAAAGTAGACCGTATGATCAAACAGGAAGTACATCTTATGATCAAACGTTTGGTAGACCGTATAATCAAGTAGCTGGTAAGTCCTATAAGCAAACGGGAAGTGGATCCTATGGCCAACCGGAGAATTGGTCCTCTGACTTATCTAGAGGGAGAAGCTATGATCAACCGGGAGGAAGGTCCTATGATTTGGCAGGCGGAAGATCCTATGACCAACCGGAGAATTGGTCCTCTGACTTATCTAGAGGAAGGAGCTATGATCAACCGGGAGGAAGTTCCTACGATCTGGCAGGAAGTAGATCCTATGACCAAACAAGAGAAGCAGGCGACATTGGAGAACCCATGTCTCAGACCAGGAGCAGATACGACTCATCCAGACGCGGTCGCTATGGCGGCTGAACCATTTGAAAGTATTTAAAGTAAAAGAGAATAAAAATTAATTTATGGTATAATTTTGATTAACTTTACCCCATGTTTCGTGCAATAAGGGTATGTGTCAGTCGATGCTTTCTTTATGCATTATTTGTTAATGCAATTTCATTCCAAGAGATCTCATGGGTTGAATTCTCTCTGAGTCGGTCTTTAAGAGCTGAACTCTGCTTTCTGCTTTCCTGCATCGTCGACCGATAAGAGCCACGACAGACTATTTGAATCAGTGGGTCAGAAAAACAATACGCTCTGTCTTATCGGAGGGTTTGTCGGCTCCGAAACCTCTCTTCTCGCCTTCTGGTAAGCCAATTGCTCGGAATCTTCGCTCAGTTTGCAACAGTCGCTCGCGGGGAATGGTTCTATATGGTAACTACGCTCTCCCATAGAAAAGCATGTGGTGGTCAAGTGCTGCTCCTCTCGTGGAGCTTCTTCTGCTGGGGTCCCTGGTGATTGGAGGAGTCAGCTCCCTGATCTGCACGCGCCGCCCGGCGAACACGGGCTCTCCCAAGTCCCCGGTGGATGAGAACTTTGTGATAAGCGTGTCCGGTAATCCGGAAACGTACATTCTCGGTCAGGAATACAACGGTGAGTGTGGATGGTTCACTGGCCTTGCGCTTGAACTTCGCGGGTGATTGTGGCGGGCATAGGCCTTTCGGATTATTCTAAGACTGAATTCGCGCAATGTTTATTGTTTGGTAAACAAAAGAGGCGCTTATCACGAAACTTTGCAAATTCGTTCCAATTCAAGGTCGCCGATAAGGGCCCGGCTTTGATTGCTCTATGTTCTGAGACTCAACTCAACTCGACTCGACTTTTCTCTTTCAGTCTCCCTTAATGCCTTCAATGGCCACCGCTACATCAGCTTCATCATGGCCCTGGAAAACGAGAATGGTGACTTCAGCTACAACGACGACTTGGGTCGTTTTGAGCTGAGCGACGTGATTGAGACCCGGTTCAGTCCCAATTGCATCAACATGGTGGAGAACACCAACACGAACTCCAAGACGCACATGCACTTGACCTGGGTGGCGCCCAGTGAGTCGGGCAGTGGCTGCATCCTGATCCGGGCCACAGTTCAGCAGCATCGCGAGGTGTGGCACATGGATGATGGCGGATTAACGAAACGCATCTGCGCGGAGGTCACCGATGATGTGGAGAGCCAGCCAACTGCTCCGGCGGTGGATGTTCCCTGCTGCGCTTGCGATGAGGCGCGTTATGAGGTGAGTCCGTACCGAATTACCAAAGCCTCAACTACCTTCTCCAATCTGCCTTGCATAAGCTTATATTCGAAGGCGTCTGGTCCAGGAACCTGCATCCCAAGGACTTTCCTGCTCGGGGCTGGGAGACTCGTTTCTGTGAGCTTCTGGGAGCCGCCCACAGCTCAGACTATCGTTTCTGGGAATCCGGAGCACTGGCCAGCTTAGCTTTGAAGGAATATGCGGAGCATTGCAGTTCGCGTCTGCTGGAGCGAGAGTTCAGCATCAATTTTCGGGTGACTCCACGATTGAACTGGCTGGGAGGAAGTACTCTATGTTACAGGCTTTTCCCCCGTTTTACAGGACCAGAAAATACGGACGATCATCAAGGCACGGGGTCCATCGTACCCCAACATGAGCAGCAAGACGATGGCCTCGGTGCGAGTAGATCCCATTCACCACATGGTGTCCTTCGCCTCCAAGATAGAACCCTCGCCGGATTGGATTGTGGGCGTTACTGGACTGGAACTGTGCCTGCGCAACTGCACGTGGATGGAGGAAAAATCTATCAACCTTTACCCGTGGGATGTGGGCACAGATTCGGGCCCCAGCTATACGGTAATTGGAAATGAAAATGGAATTTGCACCGTAAAACAGCAAAATTCACCTTTCATTTGACAGTCATCCGATCAGCCCCAGGTTCCGCCAGATGTCATCAGACGCATGCGTTCCGACTTTCCCAACGATCCGCGCTCTCCTTTCTATGATGAATCCGGAACTCCCATGAAACCCATGGCCATGCTGACAGTGAAGCGCCAGCGAATCTACGAGAGAAGATGTGCAGATGAGGACTGTAAGCTGGCTTTTAGTTAGGAAGACCTTAACAAACCATGTCACTTTCCCAGCCAACAACGATGCCGATGTGCCCCGTGAATGTTTCACCCATCCCTGGTCCAGTTGGAGCGACTGCTCCTCCAAATGCGGGGTTGGCATGCAGTATAGAAGACGTGTCTACAAGCAACCGGAGCTCGCCAAGGTCTACAATTGCAATGTGCCGCAGTATGAGGAGCGCGAGTGCCAGGGCGAGATGTGTGGTCAAAATAATCTCATGCGGGAGCCGGAGGAGTTTGAGGACCTGGAGCCAGACCCCAGGAGGAATGGCTATCAATCGCCCCCACAACGCCGTGCCGAATGCCAATTGAGTTCCTGGGGCAGCTGGAGCCCATGTAGTGTTACCTGTGGAGATGGTTACGAGATGCGCCAGAGGCAGTACCTCAATCCTCAAGCAGAATCGGAATGCCAGAGTGTGCATCGCATGGAGCTGCAGGAAACGCGAAAGTGCGCCGGCCGAGCCTGTCTTGGTAGCATACCAGGATCCTACGACGACGACATGGATAATCCGTACGGTGGAGCTTCTTCCTCTCAAGGACGCACTGGAGATAATATGTATGGACCACAGCCTGAACCAGAGGCAGAGAACTTCGGGGACTACGATGACTCACGAAATGGAGCAGTTGGCGGATTTGAAGTGGGCAATCTTAAGGGTACCACTGGCAACTGGGTCTCGAACAGGCAGTCAAATTTGGGTAGGGATGATCCGTCGCTTAGGCCCTCAAACTACGACGGTGCCCGCCAGCAACCAGAAAGATTACAACGACCCACTTGGCCACGTCCCGATGTTCCGCGCTTGGAGGATGTGGAACGAGCTCCCTGGCAGCGTCAAAGGCCCTCCAACAAGTACGGCTCCATGGAAGAGGCCCCTGAAAAGGTTTCGCCAAGGGAACCTTGGCAAAGGACGAACTACTTTGGCAGTCAGGACAAGTACACACCTGGAGGAGATGTGGACTCCTCGCTGTCCCACCGCTGCTTCCAAATGGTTCAGACGGCGCAGCCACGTTGCCACGACCAAACTATTACGGGTCAGTTCTGGTTCTTCAACTTCTGTGCGAACGAGTGCATGCTGTATGCCGCGGACCGTTGCGACCGGAATGCGAACAAGTTCAGGCGGTGGGAGGATTGCGAGAAGTGCCGTGAACCAGAAATGGCTGCACTGCAGCAGGAGCACGCCAATTCACCCCAATGCGATAATTTCCGAGCCATTTGGCGGGCAGAGCAGCGGGCTCGGGAGGAAAAGAGTGCATCAAGCCGCAGACGCAACTATGGCGATTATAGACATCGAACTAGAAATTAATTCTACATTTAGTTACTCCGCTGAGCTGTACGCTCATTTTACATTCGTTGTGTTACATGAGGATGTAAACTCAACTGCACTCTACGTTTAAGCATAATATAATATTATATTTGATCACATGTACATACGCCAAATGTGTATTAAAGTTTTTCTCAAGTCTGGTCACCAGATGCTTAATAATTAATATCCAATTTCCAGGATCGAGACAGACAAACAAGACAGACAAGAATATATCAACCCACTACTTATTTACACTAAATATTTTTCAAGGAATCTAGTAAGCCCCTTTGACTGTGCAAGTAATGAGTATACAAATGGCAGTAAGACTTCCATGCATGCATAAGCTATACGCAGAAATAATAATTTATTTATAATAATTAATATAAAATATATCTTACACAACGCAACTAGATCTTTAATTTTAAATGTAATTTCTGAGGTCGGCAAATATCGAAGTCAAGCGCGATTTTTAAAAAAAATTGTGAGGATGACGGATTCTTGCTGTTTGTGGGCGTTGGCGTGGGCGTGACCAAAACTTGTTTAGCATATAAATAGAAAGTATACAGTCAAATTACAGTCAATTTGTTTTTATAAACACACATTATGACCTTAAGGTCGTTGGAGTGGGCGTGTCAAAAGTGTTTTCGGCATATCGAATATTTGTAGCAAACCTCTTGGCAGCATAGGCCATATTTTTTATTTTATTAACATTCTAGCCAGTTTCTGTCGATATTCGAAAATTTCTTGGTATCGAGTACCTGATACTTCCAATATCTGAGAAACTGGTATCTGATAGTCGGGAAAATCCGCTTTTCAAACCTTCCTATTAATCCCTTTTCGTTTTTAACTCTACTGTGTATAATATCCTTTTTCATAAAGGTGGTCGCGTGCTGAATATAACTCACTTGATAACAAGACTTTAATAACAAGAGGAAACGGGGAATTGGGGTTCCCCAATTATCACACTAGCTAGTGTGAGTGCAAACGAGGAAGTTCAACATTATTTTTGACATACCGATAGACAAATTATAAAATAAAAAACAAACAAGAGAGACCGCTAGTCGAGTTCCCCGACTATCTGATACCCGTTACTCAGCTAGTGGAAGTGTGAAGGCGAGACTTTTTTTTTTTTTTAAATCTCACACCTCCCACACCTCGCCCAACCGACCGAGGGGCGCTGCCGTGTATTGATCGCTTTTTACACCGACAATTTGGGCGGTTTGTGTCCGTTAGAGTGGGCATGGCATAAAGTATTTTGGTACATCGAGAGAAATTTACAAGACCTTAAAAATGTGAAGAAATATAAAAACATTTTTCAAGAATATATAATATATACTTTATATGGTCGGAAACGCTGCCTACACTTAACACTTTTCAAGGAATCAAGTATACCTTTTTACTCTACGAGTAGTGGGTATCAAAATACCCAAAATATCAAATCGATTGTTCTGGCATTTTTAAAACATTTTTTACACATTTTTACCACATTTTATTACACATTTTTTAATATTTTATTAATATAAGCACACTTGCACGCATGCAGGGCTCTTTGCCTTAAATTACCCTCTTTATAAAAATGCCCTATGATTTTTATGGCAAACCTTTTTTTGACGAAGGAAAGGGAACCTTTTTCTAAGTTTCCAAAGTAAAAACACAAATCGTGCAAATGAAAACGGAATTACCCAGCATAGCCGATACTACACTACTATTTAATTATTATTGTTTCTTATTAATTCTTATTATGTAATTCCAAACTTGTGGGTTTTGCCCAGAGAGCCGAGTTTCTGAACTTAATCTCGCACTTTACAATGGAATTTTTGCTATTTACAGGGTTCGTAGGTCGCTGACAACCTCAGAAGCGTTTGAGATCCGCGGGAACTAGAATGTTTCGACAATCTTCCTCTCAACTCATTATTCGCTTATCTTATACGACCAATTCGATCCAACCATCACTGTTTCTAAGGAAACTTTTCTCTCAAACAAAAACTTTTTATATTATAATTGTGTTCTTCTTGTACTAAGAGCTGTGCATTAGCTTAATTTTACCCATTAATTAAGAAACTTCATTTGTATTTTTATAAATTAAAAATGGTATTTATTAATTTAAAAATGTTTCGCTTTACATTTTCTATATTTCCATATATTTTAACCATATCCCCAAATAATTCCACAGAATGCTTGTCTTACAATTCGGCAAGGATAAATTTGCATTACAATTTTCGGAGCAAAACAATTAAGCTCGTTACTCCAATAATAAGTTGTACAATAATATGTATCGGGTATAAAGTTGGCATTGCTGATCAAACAGCAAACCAATAAAGTAAGCAGGAACAACTAAAGGATAAAAACACTTAATGCTTGAATATTATTTAGCAAAACAATTCACTCACTTGTAGTTTCATCGTGAGGGCTCTTCTTTGAACTGAAGTCGATTCCGAAGCTCGGCTTCTTAAACACCTAATCTCAAAAGAGCACACTAACAAAATTCAAGTGTCACGCGAGCAATCGATTTTGTATGTTCTTATCGGATTGTTAGCTCGAAAGAAAACACTTCCTAGAAAAATTTATTTTTAAATTCTATGGTTATCGGCGGATTGAGCTATCGATAACTCCAGCCGTCAGCTGATATTTATCTGGCAGAGATAAAGAAAATACTGCTTCACATAGCTTGACAACTCTTCGACAAAAGATTGCACAAGCAAAAGAAAATCGGAAATAACCAAAGGATGTCGAACATAAACATATTTCAAAGGAACATGTAGCGCATAAGATTCATGCTAAACCATGCTGCTGCAACAGCGATTCAGCAGCAACACGTGCGTCCTTTGTCCATCCACTGGAGTTTGGGCCAGAACCAAAAGCCGGTGGGTGGAAGCCCAGGAGAAAGTAGAACCCTTAGCCAGGCCCGGCGACAGGGAAACACAATGGTGCCGATAGACCTTTCAAATAAAAAAAAATTTCGCAAATGCTAAAATATTGTACATTACTATTTTTTTAGTATTGTTTCTATCTAATTAATCCCAACGTGTGGGTTTTGCCAATTTCACTGAAAAACGGGCCCAGCCAAATAAATGAAATTTATTAAAGAGAGCCAAACTTGTGAACCTAACGTACAGCCCGTAAAGTATATATGTATATACATATGTATGTCAGATCATGATTATTATTACTGTTCACTACATCGATACCGTCGATGCCACGCACAGCGCGTTTCCTAGGCAATGACATGCTGAACTGTCAAGTGAAGACCTTCCCATTTCGACACCAAACTCATTATTAATGGGAGTGTGCCAGATCAGCATAACGGAACCTGGCACCCCAAATCTACGCGACTGCATTTGTCGCGTCAAAACCATGCGTCGAGAGAATTCTGCGAATTGCTTTACATTTCATCATTTATTTAAATTAACATTAACGTGGTATAATGCTTCAGCATGACAAATATAATATAAAGCCGCAACATGTAATGTAAAGCGGCGACACATAGAATATGTACATACATGATCTTCCGATCGTCCGTATAGAACTACTAGAGCTCGAAAAAGTTTTAATGATAATGATTCTACTCATTCGGTGATCTTTTTTGCAGCTATCTATGAATTTTTTGCTAGTTGCGAGGTCCGGTCGCTGATAAGCAGCAGCAGAAAAAGTCCGCGTAAACTAGAAAGTTTTCACTTTCTTCCTCTCAACTCAATTTACGCTTATCTTATACGACCAATTTGATCCAACCATGTCTGTTTTTAAGGAATCTTTTCTCTCAACCTAAAACTTTTTATATTACCAGGTGTTGGGATTAATTAGCGTTTTACGAAAGATGACGCTGGAGTTGTTCACATCAATCCTATGGCGTTGAGGGTTATCTGACCGTCGAAAAGTGGAATCCAAATTATGTGGACAACTCCAGAAAAGATGGTGTAAAACTCCCCGCAAAAACGATACGGCACAACAATAACGAAATGTAAAGATGCGCTATGTCAGTAGCTTCCAGGAGAGTATTTACCTTTGCATGTGTGACTATGAAATGTTGGCTAGCGCAATCTTTCGTATATCTTAGTATAATTATGTTATTTTTGTACTAAAAGCTGTAAATTGACTTCATTTTAAGCATTAATTGACAAACTTCATTTGTATTTTTATAAATTGAAAATGGTCTTTACTAATTTTAAAATGTTCCGATTTACATTTTCTATGTTGCCGTATTTTCATCCGTATTGTTCATCCTATTGGAAAATTTCTCCACAGAATGCTTGTCTTACAATTCGGCAAGGATACATTTGCCTTACAATTTTCGGAGCACAACAACAATTAAGCTCGTTACTCCAAAAATAAGTTGTACAATAATATATACCGGGTATAACGATGGCATTGCTGACCAAACAGCAAACCAATAAAGTAAGCAGGAACAACTAAAGGATAAAAACACTTAAAGCTTGAATTTTTTTAACAAAACAATTCACTCACTTGTAGTTTCATCGTGATGGCTCTTCTTTGAACTGAAGTCGATTCCGAAGCTCGGCTTCTTAAACACCTAATCTCAAAAGAGCACAAAAACAAACTTATAGAATTCAAGTGCCACGCGAGCAATCGATTTTCTATGTTTTTATCGGATTTCTGGAGGAAACGATTTTTTAAATAGAATATCCTGATCCTGACTGTTTTGTCACCTTATCATCCTGATTTTTAGCTCGAAAAAAAACACTTCCTACAAAAATTTATTTTTAAATTCTATGGTTATCGACGGCTGAGCTATCGATAACTCCAGCGGCCAGCTGATATTTATCTGCCAGAGATAAAGAAAATACTGCTTCACATAGCTTGACAACTCTTAGACAAAAAATTGCACAAGCAAACGAAAATCGGAAATAACCAAAGGATATACAAACATAAACGTATTTCAAAGAGGAACATGCAGCGCATAAGATTGATGCTAAACCATGCTGCTGCAGCAGCGATTCAGCAGCAACACCTGCGTCCTTTGTCCATCCACTGGAGTTTGGCCCAGAACCAAAAGCCGGTGGGTGGAAGCCCAGGAGAAAGTAGAACCCTTAGCACTTAAATAAGCTATACGCTGATTTTACATTTGTTGTGTTACATGAGGATGTAAACTCATCTGCACTCTAGCATACATAATATTTGATCGCATATACATACGCCAAATGTGTATAAAAGTTTTTCTCAAGTCTGGTCACCAAATACTTAATGCTTAATATTAATTTTCAAGCACTTATAGTTTCCAGGATCGAGACAGACAAGAATATATCTCTCCACTACTTGTTACATATTTTTCAAGGAATCTAGTATGCCCTCTTACTGTGCAAGTAATACAAATGGGCAGTGCAACTTCTGTTCATGTATAAGCAATACGCCAAAATAATAATTTATTTATATTAAATAATATACAATATATCCATACGCAACTAGATCCTTAGTTCTTAATGACATTTCTGAGATCGGAAAACATCGTAGTTTCCGCTTCTCGTCGATCAGATACTCGTTACTCGGCTACTGGCTAAAAAATTAAAACATTTTTTAAACATTGTGAGGATGCCGGATTCTTGCTGTTTCTGGGCGTTGGAGTGGGCGTGACCAAAACTTGTTTGGCATATCACAAACCGAAGCGTGGAGGTCATTTGAATGAAGTCATATTCCATACATAATGGTGCCGATGGACCTTTCAAATAAAAAAAAAATTTCGCAAATGCTAAAATATAGTACATTACTATTTTATTAGTATTGTTTCTATCTAATTAATCCCAACGTGTGGGTTTTGCCAATTTCACTGAAAAACGGGCCCTGCCAAATAAATGAAATTTATTAAAGAGAGCCAAACTTGTGAACCTAACGTACAGCCCGTAAAGTATATATGTATGTATGTACATATGTATGTCGGATCATGATTATTATTACTGTCCACTACATCGATACCGTCGATGCCACGGACAGCGCGTTTCCTAGGCAATGACATGCTGAACTGTCAAGTGAAGACCTTCCCATTTCGACACCAAACTCATTATTAATGGGAGTGTGCCAGATCAGCATAACGGAACCTGGCACCCCAAATCTACGCGACTGCATTTGTCGCGTCAAAACCATGCGTCGAAGAGAATTCTGCGAATTGCTTTACATTTCATCATTTATTTAAATTAACATTAACGTGGTATAATGCTTCAGCATGACAAATATAATATAAAGCCGCAACATGTAATGTAAAGCGGCGACACATAGAATATGTACATGATCTTCCGATTGTCCGTATAGAACTACTAGAGCTCGAAACAGTTTTAATGATAATGATTCTACTCATTCGGTGATCTTTTTTACACCTATCTATGAATTCTTTGCTAGTTGTGAGGTCCGGTCGCTGATAAGCAGCAGCAGAAAAAGTCCGCGTAAACTAGAAAGTTTTGACTTTCTTCCTCTCAACTCAATTTACGCTTATCTTATACGACCAATTCGATCCAACCATGTCTGTTTCTAAGGAAACTTTTCGCTCAAACTAAAACTTTTTATATTATAATTTTGTTATTCTTGTACTAAGAGCTGTGCATTAGCTTAATTGTAATTTAACTTTATTTGTATTTTTATAAATTGAAAACGGTCTTTATTAATTTAAAAGAGTTCCATATTTCCATATATATATATTTATTTTTTAATCATTTCGGAATGGCACTCCATCGAATGCACCATAAGGAGTAGCTGGCCCATAAGGAGTAGCTGGCCCATAAGGAGTAGCTGGCCCATAAGGAGTAGCTGGCCCATAAGGAGTAGCTGGCCCATAAGGAGTAGCTGGCCCATAAGGAGTAGCTGGCCCATAAGGAGTAGCTGCCCCATAAGGAGTAGCTGCCCCATATTGGCACGGATAGGGTTGAGTAATTCGATGTTCCACCCAATAACCACGTTCATTAATATAGTATTTGGGACACGAAAACCATTGTAGAGATTTACTGACCAAACAGCAAACCAATAGGGTAATCAGGAGCAACTAAAGGATAAAAACACTTAATGCTTGAATATTATTTAGCAAAACAATTCACTCACTTGTAGTTTCATAGTGAGGGCTCTTCTTTGAACTGAAGTCGATTCCGAAGCTCGGCTTCTTAAACACCTAATCTCATAAGAGCACAAAAACAAAATTTTAGAATTCAAGTGCCACGCGAGCAATCGATTTTCTATGTTTTTATCGGATTTCTGGAGGAAACGATATTTTAAATAGAATATCCTGATCCTGACTGTTTTGTCACCTTATCATCCTGATTTTTAGCTCGAAAGAAAACACTTCCTACGAAAATTTCTTTTTAAATTCTATGGTTATCGACGGCTTGAGCTATCGATAACTCCAGCGGCCAGCTGATATTTATCTGCCAGAGATAAAGAAAATACTGCTTCACATAGCTTGACAACTCTTAGACAAAAAATTGCACAAGCAAACGAAAATCGGAAATAACCAAAGGATATACAAACATAAACGTATTTCAAAGAGGAACATGCAGCGCATAAGATTGATGCTAAACCATGCTGCTGCAGCAGCGATTCAGCAGAAACACCTGCGTCCTTTGTCCATCCACTGGAGTTTGGCCCAGAACCAAAAGCCGGTGGGTGGAAGCCCAGGAGAAAGTAGAACCCTTAGCACTTAAATAAGCTATACGCTGATATTACATTTGTTGTGTTACATGAGGATGTAAACTCATCTGCACTCTAGCATACATAATATTTGATCGCATATACATACGCCAAATGTGTATAAAAGTTTTTCTCAAGTCTGGTCACCAAATACTTAATGCTTAATATTAATTTTCAAGCACTTATAGTTTCCAGGATCGAGACAGACAAGAATATATCTCTCCACTACTTGTTACATATTTTTCAAGGAATCTAGTATGCCCTCTTACTGTGCAAGTAATACAAATGGGCAGTGCAACTTCTGTTCATGTATAAGCAATACGCCAAAATAATAATTTATTTATATTAAATAATATACAATATATCCATACGCAACTAGATCCTTAGTTCTTAATGACATTTCTGAGATCGGAAAACATCGTAGTTTCCGCTTCTCGTCGATCAGATACTCGTTACTCGGCTACTGGCTAAAAAATTAAAACATTTTTTAAACATTGTGAGGATGCCGGATTCTTGCTGTTTCTGGGCGTTGGAGTGGGCGTGACCAAAACTTGTTTGGCATATCACAAACCGAAGCGTGGAGGTCATTTGAATGAAGTCATATTCCATACATAATGGTGCCGATGGACCTTTCAAATAAAAAAAAAATTTCGCAAATGCTAAAATATAGTACATTACTATTTTATTAGTATTGTTTCTATCTAATTAATCCCAACGTGTGGGTTTTGCCAATTTCACTGAAAAACGGGCCCTGCCAAATAAATGAAATTTATTAAAGAGAGCCAAACTTGTGAACCTAACGTACAGCCCGTAAAGTATATATGTATGTATGTACATATGTATGTCGGATCATGATTATTATTACTGTCCACTACATCGATACCGTCGATGCCACGGACAGCGCGTTTCCTAGGCAATGACATGCTGAACTGTCAAGTGAAGACCTTCCCATTTCGACACCAAACTCATTATTAATGGGAGTGTGCCAGATCAGCATAACGGAACCTGGCACCCCAAATCTACGCGACTGCATTTGTCGCGTCAAAACCATGCGTCGAAGAGAATTCTGCGAATTGCTTTACATTTCATCATTTATTTAAATTAACATTAACGTGGTATAATGCTTCAGCATGACAAATATAATATAAAGCCGCAACATGTAATGTAAAGCGGCGACACATAGAATATGTACATGATCTTCCGATTGTCCGTATAGAACTACTAGAGCTCGAAACAGTTTTAATGATAATGATTCTACTCATTCGGTGATCTTTTTTACACCTATCTATGAATTCTTTGCTAGTTGTGAGGTCCGGTCGCTGATAAGCAGCAGCAGAAAAAGTCCGCGTAAACTAGAAAGTTTTGACTTTCTTCCTCTCAACTCAATTTACGCTTATCTTATACGACCAATTCGATCCAACCATGTCTGTTTCTAAGGAAACTTTTCGCTCAAACTAAAACTTTTTATATTATAATTTTGTTATTCTTGTACTAAGAGCTGTGCATTAGCTTAATTGTAATTTAACTTTATTTGTATTTTTATAAATTGAAAACGGTCTTTATTAATTTAAAAGAGTTCCATATTTCCATATATATATATTTATTTTTTAATCATTTCGGAATGGCACTCCATCGAATGCACCATAAGGAGTAGCTGGCCCATAAGGAGTAGCTGGCCCATAAGGAGTAGCTGGCCCATAAGGAGTAGCTGGCCCATAAGGAGTAGCTGGCCCATAAGGAGTAGCTGGCCCATAAGGAGTAGCTGGCCCATAAGGAGTAGCTGCCCCATAAGGAGTAGCTGCCCCATATTGGCACGGATAGGGTTGAGTAATTCGATGTTCCACCCAATAACCACGTTCATTAATATAGTATTTGGGACACGAAAACCATTGTAGAGATTTACTGACCAAACAGCAAACCAATAGGGTAATCAGGAGCAACTAAAGGATAAAAACACTTAATGCTTGAATATTATTTAGCAAAACAATTCACTCACTTGTAGTTTCATAGTGAGGGCTCTTCTTTGAACTGAAGTCGATTCCGAAGCTCGGCTTCTTAAACACCTAATCTCATAAGAGCACAAAAACAAAATTTTAGAATTCAAGTGCCACGCGAGCAATCGATTTTCTATGTTTTTATCGGATTTCTGGAGGAAACGATATTTTAAATAGAATATCCTGATCCTGACTGTTTTGTCACCTTATCATCCTGATTTTTAGCTCGAAAGAAAACACTTCCTACGAAAATTTCTTTTTAAATTCTATGGTTATCGACGGCTTGAGCTATCGATAACTCCAGCGGCCAGCTGATATTTATCTGCCAGAGATAAAGAAAATACTGCTTCACATAGCTTGACAACTCTTAGACAAAAAATTGCACAAGCAAACGAAAATCGGAAATAACCAAAGGATATACAAACATAAACGTATTTCAAAGAGGAACATGCAGCGCATAAGATTGATGCTAAACCATGCTGCTGCAGCAGCGATTCAGCAGAAACACCTGCGTCCTTTGTCCATCCACTGGAGTTTGGCCCAGAACCAAAAGCCGGTGGGTGGAAGCCCAGGAGAAAGTAGAACCCTTAGCACTTAAATAAGCTATACGCTGATATTACATTTGTTGTGTTACATGAGGATGTAAACTCATCTGCACTCTAGCATACATAATATTTGATCGCATATACATACGCCAAATATGTATAAAAGTTTTTCTCAAGTCTGGTCACCAGATGCTTAATATTAATTTTCAAGCACTTATAGTTTCCAGGATCGAGACAGACAAGAATATATCTCTCCACTACTTGTTACATATTTTTCAAGGAATCTAGTATGCCCTCTTACTGTGCAAGTAATACAAATGGGCAGTGCAACTTCTGTTCATGTATAAGCAATACGCCAAAATAATAATTTATTTATATTAAATAATATACAATATATCCATACGCAACTAGATCCTTAGTTCTTAATGACATTTCTGAGATCGGAAAACATCGTAGTTTCCGCTTCTCGTCGATCAGATACTCGTTACTCGGCTACTGGCTAAAAAATTAAAACATTTTTTAAACATTGTGAGGATGACGGATTCTTGCTGTTTCTGGGCGTTGGAGTGGGCGTGACCAAAACTTGTTTAGCATATCACCAACCGAAGCCGTGGAGGTCATTTGAATGAAGTCATATTCCATAAGTAATGGTGACGATGGACCCTTCAAACTCATTATTTATGGGATTGTGCCAGATCAGCATAACGGACCCTGGCACCCCAAATCTACGCGACTGCATTTGTCGCGTCAAAACCATGCGTCGAGTTTCACTGGAATTCAGGCCCGAAACTACTCGAAGCTCGGTGCCACACTTCTTGCAGCCATGTAGGCTACGCAAAACAGAGAGAGATGATCTTCCGATCGTCCGTAGAGAACTACGGTAGAACTGATAATGATTGTACTCATTCGGTGAGCTTTTTTGCAACTATATATTGAATTTTTGCTTGTTTGCTTGTTTTTTTGCTTGTGAGTTCCGGTCGCTGATAAGCAGCAGCAGAAAAAGTCCGCGTAAGCTAGAAAGTTTTGACTTTCTTCCTCTCAACTTATTATACGCTTATCTTATACGCAGGCCCGGCGACAGGGATTACAAGCCCGGGGGGAAACACCCCACACGGATTATTTAGTAGCGTTTTACGAAAGATGACGCTGGAGTTGTTCACATCAATCCTATGGCGTTGAGGATTATCTGACCGTCGAAAAGTGGAATCCAAGTTATGTGGACAACTCCAGAAGAGAAGATGTAAAACTCCCCGCAAAAACGATTTTTCAGGCCCCCCCTTTGACATGTTTGATACGGCACAACAATAACGAAATGTAAGGATGCGCTATGTCAGTAGCTTCCAGGAGAGTATTTACCTTTGCATGTGTGACTATTAAATGTTGGCTAGTGCAATCTTCCGTATATCTTAGTATAATTATGTTATTTTTGTACTAAAAGCTGTTAATTGGCTTAATTTTAAGCATTAATTGACAAACTTCATTTGTATTTTTATAAATTGAAAATGGTCTTTAATAATTTTAAAATGTTCCGATTTACATTTTCTATATTTAAACATATCTTTAACCATATTGGAAAAAATCTCCACAAAATGAACTTCGCTTTACAATACAACGATACCGATGGTAGTGGCACTTCTTTATTATCGTACACCGTCCATTTATCATTCTTTTTTCTCGATGGCAATGTTTATGGTAATGGTAAGCATTGCTGACCAAACAGCAAAACAATAAGGTAAGCAGGAACAACTAAAGGATAAAAACACTTAATGCTTGATTATGTTTTCACCAAAAAATTCACTCACTTGAAGTTTCATCGTGAGGGCTCTTCTTTGAACTGAAATCGATTCCGAAGCTCGGCTCTTAAGAACCTAATCTCAAAAAGATTTAGATTTCAAGTATGACGCGAGCAATCGAATTTTATTGTTATTATCGGTTTTTTTGGAGGAAAAGATCTTTTGTGGATTGACCTGAACCTGGCTGTTTTGTCACCTTATCGGTTTGAATTTTTGCTCGAAATAAAACAATTCTTACACAAATTTATCTTTAAATTCTATGGTTATCGGCGGCTTGAGCTATCGATAACTCCAGCCGTCAGCTGATATTTATCTGCCAGAGATAAAGAAAATACTGCTTCACATTGCTTGACAACTCTTGGACAAAAAATTGCACAAGCAAAAGAAAATCGGAAATAACCAAAGGATATCGAACATAAACATATTTCAAAGAGGAACATGCAGCGCATAAGATTGATGCTTAACCATGCTGCTGCAGCAGCGATTCAGCAGCAACACCTGCGTCCTTTGTCCATCAACTGGAGTTTGGCCCAGAATCAAAAGCCGGTGGGTGGAAGCCCAGGAGAAAGTAGAGCCAGAGACACCCGGAGTCCGAAGGCAAGTGTCCAGAAAATCACCCTCATCCAACAGAATCAGTCGATGAGCATCACCACGTTGGAGGAGGCCCAGAAGCTGGCCAAACGACGGGAGCTGCACCTGTTGCGCTTGGAGCAAACAGATGCCAAAACGGGAAGGGCCATGTTCAAGTGGGTATACATATGTAGATCATCGAGTCGTTGTCATTGGTATAAAGTTGCTATGCCTTGCAGACTAGTCACTGCAGCTGAAATGCTGTCGGATGATGCGGAGCAGTCGAGATCAGCCAGCGAAAAAATTAGGGAAAAGAAAACGGAGAAATCCCTAACCATTGGTGCGCGCATCACGGAGCACGATCTCTCCTCCAGACTCAAGAATATTGTCAAGTGGCTGGCCAAGCGCCACGAGGTTCGCATCCTCATACAGGGCAATGCCAGTGGATCGGACGAGAGCAGCGCCGAGCGCATAGTAAAGGCCATCGAACAGACCATTAAGGAACCACAATTAATTGGCAGAATAGTGCAGAGGCGCAGCAAGAGCGCGTTCATCAAGTTCACCATTATTCCAGTAGCTCCGCCACCAGTAGCCCCATCCACATCCACTCAGAACCCAATCCAGTCGTGACAACTACCGCTGCTGCCTTGGGTGCTCAAGGATCAGCACACTGTTGCGGCGAGCAAACCAAAGTTCGGCCTTAGAATATCCACCCGCCAATTCTCGGAGAGAGTGAAAGGGAAAGGCGAGAGGCCCGTCGAGATCAGTGCCGCATCCATTGTCACCACATCTGCACTGCTTCTGTTATTTGTTTTTAAATACTTCTACTGGCATCAGCATTTGATGAAACTTTTGGAGAAACGAGAGCAAGAAGACCGACTAAGGACGCGGAAAAGAAAAGACGATGTCCTTTCTGTCTACCGCGATCACAAGCTACAAGAATGTAAAAGCGATTAATGTTAATATTAAACTGCGTTTTGGTAACTGTCATTTTGCCCTTCACTTCGCCACTTTTATAAATTACTCGCCATGAAAATATAAGATGCTATTCGTTTTATGACATGAAAACCAATATTTATTCTCTCGGGTTCTGTTTTATTTCGTACATGATTTTTATAAACTGACTTGTATAGTTGTCATAAGATTAGTTTGAGTTTGTGTATATTGTTTATAAGCACACGTAGACAGTAAATTATTACACTTTCTCGATTCTACCATTAATATCTAGATATAATTAAAGTTACGAAGCAGTTAATTAGACTCAACTAAAGTTTCCTAGTTATTACAAAAGAACGTAAAGCTTTTATGGTGTCAATAGGAGCAGCTACAAAATAATTTAGATAAAGCAAATCGTTTATAGAGTGGCTGAGTGAAAGTAATTTAATAAAATTGATTAAAAGTCTATCAGCAGCAAAAGCCTACGAATATAGCAGTAAATTCAAAAGTGAAAACAGGAAATAGTAAAATTGTACAAATTATAAATAAATAAAGCCATGTAATCAAAATACGGCACAAGGAACATTTTCTGTCACAGACTACAAAAACATGAGTTGTTTAATTATTTAGTCTTTAACTAAAATAAAAACACTTTGTGCTTATACTGTTTTCAAAAAACTCTTCAAATTAATACATTAGGAAAGCAATTAAATATCAATGATAAAAGCCGATAACAAATGTGTTGAATTGAACTCACGCCACATCGTAACTGATAAGCCTCATTTTTGTGGTGCCGATACGCAAACATATGGAAAAGGTAGTTCATTACACACTGATTTTCCACAAGGACATTTGGAATGAAATATGTACTAAATAAATTAACTACAGTAAATGCCAAAGCGTGTAAGCTACTGGCTCGCTGCTGCGTGGCTGTGTATCCATCCACATACTGACCTAGACGCGCTGAATCTCGAAGAGCTTGACCTCCGTGTCGTACCAGATGGCGGGTTCTACGTTGCGCAGGTAGATGACACCCCAGATATAGGTGCGGAACCATGCCGTTGTTCCCGCATTGGCCTGATACTTCCTGATGAGGATGGGATGCGGCACGGGGAGGAGGCCCACTAACGTGCCGTGCTGCAGAAACTTCAGGATCTCTGACTCGTCGGTCAGTCCTTTGTCAATGCAGATCTTCTCCACCTGGGGCACCAGGACCTGAAGCAGTCGCATGATGGTCTGCAGTGGCAGCTTGGAGCGCCAGGAGACGATCCACTCGGGCGTGGGCGTCCAACGATCGCTCTCGCCGGGCACCATGCGAATACTGGCTCTGTGGGCCACCGACAAACGGGACAGTTCAGTGGGTGAGGTGGACTTGCGCTCGTCAGTGGGCGTCGATGCGGCTGACCTGTCGTAGGGCACAATGTCCGTAGAATCCTCCACCTGTGGCTTGTCATTCGGATGAGCCTGCTCCCGCTCCGTCATCTGACTAATGCCAGGGGTGTCCAGCAAGGATGTTTTCAGTGTTCCTGGCTCGGCTGGCTGCGCTGTAAGAATGTCCGCCTGCAGCTCACCTGCCTGAGATCGCTCGTGAGACTCTGTCTCAGATTCGAGATCCTCTTCCGCCTTGGGCTCTTCATTAACTGTCTCCTCCTCGTCCTCATCCTCGTCTTCTTCGTTGTACTCCTCTGGCACATGGGCCGAGGGCAGCTCCTGGGACACAGCTGGCGTTCTTCTCTGCGGTACTCGCGGCAAGTTGAACTTTCCACCCGATTTACGGCCACTCAGACACTTTGCTATGCCCGCCATATCGGTAGGGAGGTTCGCCATGGCATGGAACACATGACGCTTTCGAATAATGGTGTAGACTAGATTCGAGTTTCCATCGAATTGATACTGTATAATGTTATTGAAGATCTCCAGCAAGAAAAACACCAAATGATGATTGCTGGGTGCCGAAAGCAGGAACCAGGGAGTGCTAAAGGCTTCTAGGAGATGCAACATCTTCACACTAGCTACCATCGAGAGGGTTTTCAGGTATGGAGAGACATTGACCAGAATGGTCAGCAGACAATCGAAAAGCGGCTGCAGCCTCTGGTGGCCAGTGGCTATTATTTTGTGGAACACTGTGATGAGCAAGTCCGCATGGGTTCCAGTAAACACAGGTATGTCCATGGGCACCGTGGCGGAGTAAGCTTTGTTAAGGCGAACCCCAAAGTTTCGCTCACCTATCAATAAACATTCGTTGAAGTGTACTGATTCCACGCACAAAATTACACATATGACTCACCCGATAGGAGCAACAGTATGAATACTCCAATATGCATCAAGCCCACTCGAGATTGATCCGCTCGGGAGTAGTTTAGGTGATACAATATAGGAATCAGGATATCCAGAACATCGGAGCTCTTCAGCACAAAATACAGAAACTTTTTGTTGTAGTCGCATATTTTCCAGAACAAAATAAGCAGCTCCTGGTGGCAATGCAGTCGCTTTGTGGAATTGGGCAAATAGTTCTGGACAAGTGGGTTGTTCAGCAGCCTGGTGATGCCCTTGAGCACAAAGTGAAAATCCTCATCCCGGTGAACTCTCGACAGATAGTTGATGAACAAGTTGTCGCCGCAATTGCCCTCGTCGTAGGACGCCTGTCCGGGCTGTGTAAGTTGCTGCTGCACCACCATGTCGTGATCCAAGGTGACAATAAGCAGTTGAAGGCACGCTTCCACCAGTGGCTCCGTGGTATCTGCAAACAGCAGATGATTGTAGGGCACACCGAAGCCCACAGGATCGTAGGAGCACACGGTGTTCAGAAACGAGGTGAACAGGGGCAGGGCATGGCGATTGTCTGCCGATGTGAAGTACGCTATCCACTTGTTGGGCTCCTCGGACTGCTGGGGCGATCGGTACATGGGCTCCGAGAAGCAGGTGAGCAATAGCTTCAGCAACTCCGTGCGCCTGCGCTCCATGTGGGCGTTGTGGGGCGGTGACTGGGCGAATCCCACGCCCGCCTCCCAAATGTACTCGCAACTATCGATGTTCGCCAGCTCCTCGGCCTTCTCCGGACCCGTTCGGCGCGTGGCCGTAACTGTGAAGTCGGGACAGAACAGCAGGTCGCAGGTGGCATTGATCAGTGACTGGGCCAGCGGCATGGTCTTATCCTGCGACGGCAGGCTGCTCCAGAAGAAGTCACGCCACTTTTCGTCCTCAAATATGTAGGGCAGACACCGGACCAGCAGGCGGACACAGTTCAGAACGCACTGCTGCTCCGCCTGTGTGCGACAACTGCTGTCCACCGCCTGGGCGAGCTTCTCCACCGCCTTGTAGCATAGGGTGGCCAGGTTCGCTGGATTATCGTTGCGGATCTGGCGAATCTCGCTTGAGGTGACCAGCGCGAACACATCCTCCAGCGTCGTCTGGTGGCCCTGCCAGAACTGCTCCCAGAACTGCTCGTCGCTGGGGTCGATCTTCTGGTTCTTTTGCGTCAGCTGCACAATCGCCTTGCGAAAGTTCAACTTGGAGTCCGTGTTTCCCATATTGTTCGGCCTGTGGGCTGCTTTGGTAACGCTGAGTCCTGTAAATCCACCTGCCCCGTGCTCGGTCGCCTCAATGCAAGTGTCTGCAGTAGTCTGGAATAAGAGTGCTTTGCATTTAATGCGATTCTTTCTCAAAATTCGAACAATTCCAATTAGAAATTCGCCTACGCACCAATTGCCAGTGTAACTTAGAGGTGGGTTAAGCGCTCACGAATAGAGATGGGTGCGTGACTGCCTTTTCTCCCACTTTTTGGTCTTCATATTTGAATATCGAGTTTTTAAATCGATTTAAGTACATGAAACAGCTTGGCTACATATTTTATTTGAAAAACAAGTTCGTATATTTCTTGAGTTTGCAGCTGTATTTTATTTACAATCGTTTTAAATCATCGCATCGAGTTGGCATCTACAGCTGTGCCAGTGCTGCGAAGCGACGAATTGCCGCGCCGGTGTTGGAAGACGTTAGTGCAAAATATTCGGGCTGCACACAAGAACATAAACGACACGTAAACGTCACCAAAAATAAGCAGCTATCCAGTTCGATTAGTTAGGATTAGTGAGAGATGTCCAACTAGGCAGCGCGCCCAGATTCGTCCAGGCTGCGTCAGTGTGCGATTGGGCTAGTGGCGATTGCCAAAACATATGCGAAGGTCGTCGGAAGGGAGGAGGAGCTGCCCTGCCCCACGAAAACTGCAATTTTCTGCGCTAGCCCTGGAACTGGAAGCCAACTAGCTGCAGTCGAAGAGCCGCAACGGAGGACAACCGGACACCATGGCGCTTCCAGGCAATGGCATCTACGTGGTGCGGGGCGAAATGGCCACCCTGATGACGGCCATGCGACGTGGAACGCGTTGGAATGCCACCGCCTACGTGGTAACTAGTGCTATTAATGCTCACTGGGAGTAGAAAGTAAATTACCCCCTTTCCCCACCTTCAGGACGACGAGAAGGACTCGCTGCTAAAGCTGTTCATTGACCTCAAGCTTGAGCTAAATCGGATCGAGGACCTGCGCCTGATCGAACCCCAGGTCTTCCTGGCTCCGTTTCTAGAGGTGATTCGAACAGCGGACACCACGGGTCCGTTGACTAGTCTGGCTCTGTCCTCGGTGAATAAATTCTTGTCTTACGGGCTAATAGGTAAATAAGGTTAGTGCTTAGTCCTCTGCAGTTGCTCATTCTCTATCTATCCACAGATCCCACATCTCCAAATCTGGCTGACATCGTGGAGCGCATTGCCGATGCTGTGACACATGCCCGCTTTATGGGCACCGATCAGTCCTCGGATGGTGTCACCTTTATGCGAGTGATTGAGGTGCTGCACACGCTTATCCGCAGTCCCGAGGGAGCTGCCGTCAGCAATGAGTCCATGTGCGAGGTGATGCTCAGCTGCTTCAAGATCTGCTTCGAGCCGAGGCTAAGTGAACTGCTGCGCCGCTCGGCGGAACAGTCGCTCAAGGACATGGTGCTGCTCTTCTTCATGCGCCTTCCCCAGTTTGCCGAAGAGCGAAGTGACACCATGCTTCAAAAGCGGTTTACTATCGGAGATGCTGCCAGCGGAGCTACCCAAGAAAAACTGAAGCGTAAGGCGGTGGCCCAAGTCTCGGCTGCCCCCAGGAAATCGTCAGCAGTAGAGGAACCGCCACAGACGCCGCAGTCTGCCAACCTAACAGTTCCCGGGCATTTAAAGGCGCCCATACTGGCCACCACACCCGCCAGTCCAGCGGGAAACATTTTGGACATGCAGGGAAAGATTACGCAGACACCAACAACAACTGCGATCACGGGGGAAGACGAAACCCCTGTCCCAGAGACACCTGCTATTCAAGTAGAGTCGACCGATTCGGAGCCTTTGCTGGACGGCGAAACGGGCGAAGCAGCCGGCACTCTGGCCGAGGCAAATAGCAGCGAGTACATCAACTCGGTGGGCGTCCGTTTCACACAGCAGTCTACCGACCTTGATGCCGCATCTCTCTCTCCTTATGGCCTGCCCTTCATCCAGGAGTTGTTCCGATTCCTTATAATCCTCTGCAATCCCCTGGATAAGCAGAACTCGGATAGCATGATGCACACGGGCCTTAGCCTTCTTACTGTAGCCTTCGAGGTGGCAGCCGATAATATTGGGAAGTATGAGGGCTTGCTGGAGCTGGTAAAGGACGACCTGTGCAGAAACTTGATATCGGTAAGGGACTCCAAATTCCTCACTTAGTCATTGCGGAACTAAGCCTTTCATTTCCTTGCAGCTCCTCAGCTCGGAGCGGCTTAGCATCTTTGCTGCCGACCTGCAGCTCTGCTTTTTGCTCTTCGAGTCTCTCCGCGGACATCTTAAGTTTCAGCTTGAAGCCTACCTTAGGAAATTGAGCGAGATTATTGCTAGCGACAATCCCAAGACGCCCTACGAAATGCGAGAACTCGCTCTGGACAATCTTCTGCAGTTGTGGCGCATCCCCGGCTTCGTCACTGAATTGTATATTAACTACGATTGTGACTTGTACTGCACGGATATGTTTGAAAGTCTGACAAACCTACTGAGCAAGTACACGCTGTCAGCAACCAATGCAGTTTATAGCACCCACATTATCTCAATGGACACCCTCATAAGTGTGATTGACAGCATCGAGAGAAACTGTGCCGCGAGCAAGAACAGCAACAACAGGGAGTCCTTGCCAGAAGCTGCACCAGCAACAGGTGGAAGTCGCCATTCTCGGCACAACAGCGGATTGGAGGGAATCGTAATTGATTCTGGTAATAGTGCAGCTGTAGAAGAGAAAGTGGAGAACATCGCCAGTTTTATAAACGCTAGCTCACAGCGACTACGACTACAATCTGGCGGCGAGGGAGTGGGAATAACCACTGAACAGCTGGCCAATGTCAAACAAAAGAAGCGCCTGCTATCTCAGGGCACAGAGCGCTTTAATCAGCGCCCAGAAAAAGGCATCCAGTATCTGCAAGAACACGGCATCCTTAATGCCGAGCTCGATCCCATGCAGGTGGCCCTGTTCCTTCGCGAAAATCCCGGGCTCGATAAGAAAATGATTGGGGAATACATCTCGAAAAAGAAGAACGTCGACTCTAAGATTCTAATTAATTTTGTGGACTCGTTTGATTTTACTGGTCTTCGAGTGGATCAAGCATTGCGCCTTTATTTGGAGACCTTCAGATTGCCCGGAGAAGCTCCATTGATTTTTTTGGTGCTGGAACACTTTTCTGATCATTGGCATGTAAGTATATATATCTAATAAGCTAATTGGAGCCATAGATACTAATTAGAAATTTATCCCCCCATTTAGAAACAAAACCAAGACCCGTTTGCCAACGTAGATGCTGCTTTCCGCTTGGCGTATGCTATCATCATGCTGAACATGGATCAGCATAACTCTAACGCGAAGCGTTTAAATGTTCCAATGACGCTGGAGGATTTCACAAAGAACTTGCGTGGTCTAAATGGTGGCGAAGATTTCGATCAAGAAATGTTGGCTCAAGTCTTTAATGCAATCAAGTAAGCCTTATTACATATGACTCGTCCCCATTCGCTTATATTTCCGATTTTTTGTTATAAAAGGAACGAAGAGATCGTGATGCCAGCAGAGCAAACAGGCTTGGTACGTGAAAACTACCAATGGAAAGTACTGCTTCGTCGAGGAGACACCCACGATGGACATTTCCATTATGTGCATGACGCATCATACGACGTGGACATCTTCAATATTGTGTGGGGTGCTTCTCTGAGCGCCCTAAGCTTTATGTTTGATAAGAGCACTGAAACGGGTTACCAACGAACTCTAGCAGGTACGTTGACATGTCATATTTAAAATTCATTTCTTACTTTACGAGTTCATTGCAGGTTTCAGCAAATCCGCTGCCATATCTGCGCACTATAATCTGCATTCGGACTTCGATGCCCTCGTTTTAACTCTCTGCAAATTCACAACGTTGCTGAGCAGCGTAGAACAACATGAGCCCGCTCCGGCAAACAATGAAATCCAACAAGCTGTGAACTTTGGATTGAATGGAAAGGCTCAGGCTGCAATGCGCACGGTGTTTTTATTGGTTCACGATTATGGCGACTGCTTAAGAGAGAGCTGGAAGCACATTTTGGATCTATACCTTCAGCTTTTCCGTCTTAAGTTGCTCCCGAAATCATTGATCGAAGTGGAAGACTTTTGTGAGGCGAACGGAAAGGCCATGTTAATCCTGGAAAAGCCCCGGGAGAAGCAGGAATCAGGATTGTTTTCTAGTCTGTACTCATTTATTAGCTCGGAGGGTCAGCGAGAACCAACGTACGAGGAGCAGGATTTCATCAAGCTTGGACGGAAGTGCATTAAGGAGTGCCAGCTGGATCAAATGCTTCAGGAATCAAAGTTTGTGCAACTAGAGTCGCTACAGGAGTTGCTCAAATGCGTGTTGGCGCTACTGAAGGCTCCCCAGGGGCACAAATCCATTGGCCTACCGTACGCCGAAGATCAAACTGTTTTCTGGATGGAGTTTTTGGTCAAGATAGTGGTTCATAATCGGGATCGCATGATACCGCTGTGGCCAGCAGTTCGAGACCAAATGTATCTACTTCTCATGGGCAGTGCCTCCTGTGGATACGACTACCTACTCAACCGATGTATTGTAGCGGTCCTAAAACTAGCAATTTATTTGATGCGAAACGAAGAGCTGTGTCCGATTGTATTGCAATCTCTCAAGATGCTTTTGATGCTGAAGCCTGCCTTGTTGCTGCGCATTTCTAAGCAGATTTCTATTGGCATCTACGAGCTGCTCAAGACGTCGGCCCAAAATATTCATTCCGAGCAGGACTGGCAGATTATTTTCAATCTACTTGAATGCGTGGGAGCCGGAGCTGTGCCGCCCAGTTACGATGATGCCCAGTTGCCCATGCCGCCCAATGGAAGCGCAAAGTCGGATGGCGCTATAAGTGGCGAGGAGGAAGCAACCGCTGTGCCAGAGCGTGGATACACATCCGATTCGGAGATCACCAAGGCATCTGCAGCTCCTGCTGCCTCCAGTCCAAGTGCTGAGAACTGGATTCTGGTCAATAACAAGGACAGTGAGTTAACAACGGCCTCTAGGTGAGATTTTTTTAACTTATTAAACTCTTCATTTAATACATCGAAGTTCGTTTTGCAGACCTCAATCTCCGCCAAGCCTGAGTGCTCCTTCAGTAAACACACTTGTTTACAGTTGCCAGCTACTGGACCACGCACCTTTTGCCCTTTTCAAGTGCTGGGACTCGCTGGCCTTTATCGTTCGCAGTGTTGCCCACATTACGCCTTACAATTTTGAAGCCTGCGTTCGATGCATCCGCATCTTTGTGGAGGCTTGCCGGGATGGAGGTATACGCCAGCGCCGAAAGCTGGAGTCGGCGGCTAAGCAGAAAAGTGCCAAGAAGCGCAGCGAACGCAAACCGGGCATGGCGTCCTCTGCATCGAGCAGCAATCTTACTCTTCTGACGGGCGACCCGGCCGACAACCAGATAAACGGAAATGCGGCAGAACAGGAGGACCTGGCCCAGCGCTACGAACAGTTGTCCATTCAACTGCTGGACCTGATGTATACGCTGTACACGCGAACTGCACAGATCTTCCGATGGTGGGCGGAAGAAGGATGCACAGTGCCGCAGTCGGCAGCTTTGTGGTCACCGGGCTGGTGCCCATTGCTGCAGGGCATCGCCAGGCTGGCCATGGATCGGCGGCGAGAGGTGCGCACTCATGCCATCTCGTGCCTGCAGCAGCGGGCATTGCTGGTGCATGACCTGCAGACGTTGTCGGGAACAGAATGGTGCTCTTGCTTCCACCAGGTGCTGTTCCCCCTCTTAAACGAACTGCTGCCCGAGAGCAGTGCAGCCGGCCAGCTAGACGCCTCGCTCCTCGAGGAGTCGCGTATACGGACGGCCACCATCATGTCCAAGGTGTTCCTACAACACCTTACCACGCTCATCGAGTTAGGCAACGCGTTTAACGAGCTTTGGCTGGACATATTGGACTACATTGAGCGCTTTATGAAGGTGGGATCGGACACATTGTCGGAACAGATGCAGGAGATACTGAAGAACATGCTGCTTGTTATGCACTCAGTCCGGGTGTTCCACAATCAGGATGGCAGCTTACAGCAGGCTCTTTGGGAGCTAACCTGGCGGCGCATTGGTGAATTTTTGCCCAACCTAAAGGATGAGCTATTCCACGATGAGGGTGAGTAACGCAGTGTTGTAGAATGGGCCTAACCTCTAATCCTACCATCAGATTCAATTACTCCAGCGATCTCGCTGGACTTTACGCAAATTAGATTCGCCCCTTCTCCGGGCCCAACTGAGTATTCCTTGACCCTGCCGCTTTATGGCTATAGTCCAAAGATTTCCTCTATAACCACGGGCAAAAGTGATACCCTTCCAGCTACGCAGCGCAAGAAACCATGGGCCAAGCTAAGATCCAAGCTTAAGTTGCTAAAGAAAGTTGGCAAAAAGAATTGAATACTTCTCCATTTCCTTTTAAGTCCCTAGCCTGCATTTCTGTCTTTATATTTTTATACAAACCGAATAGTTATGCTAACAATAAATGTGATAAATTTTGCAGGCAAGCGAGCTCAGACCTTAACGAACCAAGCTCCTCTGGCAGCTGTGGCTGTCGCTCCACAGCAACAGTTACCAGCGGTGACCATCTTACCCAGGCAAACCCAGGTTTCCAACGAGTTAGTGGTGAACGCGCCCACTCCGCCGGCAGCTACACCCGTACTTGGCTCTCCTGTCGAGTCCCCGAGGAGGAGCATTATACTGCAGCCACCCGTGGCAGATGCACTGCAACACCCGCCCAGCTTTGTATTCGCTCAGGTGGGTTCAGAAGAATAAAATATACTTTTTTCAATATAAACTAAATATTTTTCGTGTATCTGACAGCCCATGATTGTGCCACCCCAGCAGCCTGCAGCTACAGACCCGATGCCAAGCACATTATTGCCGGATTTGGTGAATGAGGCAACTGCTGCTGCCGTGCAATCCGCGACCACGTCCCCGGCGCACAGCCCGCTGGAGGCGGAGCAGCCGGCTCCAATAGTGCAGCAGACCAACATCGTTACCACCAACAATACGTACAATAGCTACGCCATTGAGGTGCCCATGTCACCGGACACTACTGCGGAACAGTTTGGGCAGCAGCAGCAGCAACAAATGCTCTACCAACAGTACTATCAACAGTATCACGCCCAGCAGCAACCGTTGCCAGCTCAAGCCAGTGATCCTGCCATCAATGTGCCAATCAGCCATCTGCTGGCCGGAAATGCGTACCCCTCGCTACCCAAAATGCCGCAGGCATCAATCGTGCACAGCTTTGCACCCGTTTACGAAAGCCAGGCGGCGACGAGTGGAACTGGTCCAGCAGCGGATATCTATCAGGAATATGTGCAAAATCCCTACAACCTTACGTTGCAGCAGAATCCCCAGCAGCAGCACCATCAGCAGCAGCAGCAGGTACAGCAAGCCCAAGGAATGGCCACCGCATTTCCCGCCGTTGCCACGCCAGCCAACTACTTTAATGTGAATGTGGACCCCAGTAGCATACCGCCCGGATCGGAGCTGCTCTACGGCCAGCAGTGAAGAGGAGTGTTGAAAGTGTATTTCAATTTCAATCCACCTGACCGTTTAATTTTGTACCCTGTGTTGTAGAGAAGCTCTTTCCTCGTAGTTAATTCTATAAAATTGTGTCAATTTGTTTTTGTTATTTATGCCTCCCCCAACTAAAGTATAACTACATTCCGCCCTGGCGTTTGTTTATTAAGCTAACCGAAAAACAACACTAAATCACAGATCCAGATGCGAGGTCCGGCAGAAACCCCTATAAGCTTTAGTAATGCAAATAGTTTAATTAATATTAATTAAATAATTATATCTTCTGTATGTTATGCAAAGAGGCAAACTGTAAATAATCAAAATTAAAAGTCTATAAAACAAATCAAGCGCTGGCGTTTCAGAAATTGAAAAGTTTCCAAAGCCTTTTACGATTCAAAAGTAGCTTGCGGCTATTGCAAATATCAAAAAATTAACCCAACTCCGTGACAATGCATATCGCAGCATTGCCGTGACCAGGATTCGAACCTGGGTTACCACGGCCACAACGTGGGGTCCTAACCACTAGACGATCACGGCTACGTCGGGTTGTTGGATGAAGCTTTCCAAAATCCCAGCTGGTCACCTAATGGTCATCAATGGTTAACTAAAGATTTTAGTCTAAAATAATTAAAAGTATCAAGATTCTTTGAAAGCTAGGGAGGTGTAAAATAAAATAATGCGTAGTTAATGGTTTCTAATAAAAATATAGCAGTACTTTTTATTTATTTCTTAAAAGGTTTGACGTTAAAAAAATAAAAAAAAATCCCGACTCCGTGACAATGTTTATTTCAACATTGCCGTGACCAGGATTCGAACCTGGGTTACCACGGCCACAACGTGGGGTCCTAACCACTAGACGATCACGGCTACATCGGGTGATGTCTAGCGGCTGCCAAATTACTATTTTAAAACAAATCAGTTTTCACCATAATCTTATACAGTGTATTGCTATAAATAGCATAGATAGTAACAATCTTAGTGGTTTAATTAATCACTACTCTTAAAACTTTCGACAAGCAGTATATTTAAAGTAATTTAAATAGTAAAGTAATTTAAATTAAGTAATTTATTTTAAAGCAGAACAAGTTTTCTTACCGCACTGAAGTCATGATTATGTGTTATTTAGAGATAGCCTTTCTTTTCACTAGGCGTGTCCGAGTGCCTCTCACTTTTCGAGCTATATACACTAAAGCTACCATTACAAACAATTTTTTACACATATGCGTAAAATTATAGAAACTTGACAACAATTTCCATGAAACACTAACTTACGTAAACACTATTATTCGAGTTACATACGTGTCATAATGTCGCTTAAGTTATCTGTTTTAAACATTTTTTACCATTCACCTAGGTCTTCTTCAGTGTATACATTTTAATAATAATATAATATGTACAACACAGCTGACTATAATTTGAAACCATATTGGTTGAATGAAAGAAGTTTTTATCATTTAACAATATATTTACATTTTTTAATAATTTAATGTAAAAAAAACCCCGCCTCCGTGACAATGTTTATTTCAACATTGCCGTGACCAGGATTCGAACCTGGGTTACCACGGCCACAACGTGGGGTCCTAACCACTAGACGATCACGGCTACAACGGGGTGTTAGAAATGGCCAGCCAGAATCCAAATCTAAGGCACAGTGTTGCAGAACGACACAGAAAATTAATAAATCTTAATTACTGCAAGCAATCAGTCGATAAACACGAAAGCTAATCGGATTTTCTTTATAATTCAAGAATTACACACATAAAAAGTATTTGAAAAATATGTCTACAACTTCGAGCACTAGATGGCGCCACCCCAGTATTTCGTTACGCAGCACTATTTGGTCGTTATCGTTCTATCGATACCAATAATAAGCCCAAACAAACAGGCAGCCTGATAATGTTGAATTAAGGTAAGTTTGTAAATGAATATGGTCAGTTAAAATGGTTGACTAGAGTTATAACAGTCACAGCAGTTTGGAGACAACAATTGGGAAGAATGAGCAGCTATAAGGCCATCGAAATAGACTCCGATTCAAGCGAGGTTGGAGACACACTGGTCCCGAATCAAAGTGCCGTTGAAAAATCTAAGACAATTCACGACCTCGGTGTCAAAACAGGCAAGTTCCATAAACTTGACCCTGAATTAGCATATCCATGCTCCTTGGCCCAGGCAAACACATCGACGAGCACTGCGGCAGATGGATGCAGCAAGACTGGACGCCACAGGTCAAGGAAGAGCCAGCATGGCGCCAGACGCATAAGTGCTGACCTCCAGTTCGAGTCGGTTGCTGTGGACGAGCTAGGAGCCGGTGGATCCAAAGCATCTAAGAAACGCAAGATGGAGAAGGAAGCCACGGTCGCCCAGGACAAGGTGAGCGTGGCCATCAGAAATCTGGTACAGAGCGAAGAGATGCAGGAGCTCATTAAGCGGATCGCCAACGAACGGGTTCGCTGCAACTTCCTCCTGGCCACCTATCAGCTTCCCGACATGAACTTCGCCCTCAACACCTCCATGGAAACACTGCGCAATCAGTTCCGGGAGCGCCTCAAGCAGCGTCGGGACCGTGGAAGTGCCAATTCATCCTCCTTGGCTCCATCTCCAGCCAGTAGCACCCAGAAGGGACCCACCAAGGGAGTTGTGAAGGCCAAAAAACCGTAGTATTACTATCCAATAAGAGTATATAAGCATTAAATGTATAAGTATAACCATTAGACGAAATAAAAGATTGGGGAGCTGCTCTGGTAGCTCAGCACACTCAGGTACAACCAAATACACATATCATGTAGGCAGATACATAAATGGAACACAAACGTTAAAATATTTATAAGAAACGACAAATTAAAAAAACTTCGCCCTTCATTATTATTCCAGACACTTAAATACTAATTCATGAATTGCTTTATTGCTTTAACTATGATTTATTTCCGATTTGATTTAAATTACTTGCAAGGTAATCATAAACAGGGGAAAGCGCAAACTTTGATTTCCTGAGATAATCTGCGCACGGCGGTGAAAACAATCATTTGGCAACGACCTTGCAACGCCTGACGTAGCCGTGATCGTCTAGTGGTTAGGACCCCACGTTGTGGCCGTGGTAACCCAGGTTCGAATCCTGGTCACGGCAATGTTGAAACAAGCATTGTCACGGAGTCCGGGCTTTCCTTTTTATTACGATTTCAAAGATTAATTATCTAGCTATAATTAACTTTAAATATATAAAAATCGGAATGTTTTAACTCTTTTTCATATGGGAATAGTTTGAGTCGTAATTTTTCGTATAAACTATTGTTAATTATTAAGCCCAATATGAGGAAGTTATTTATATGAATACTCGTATTTAAGTAAAAACGAAAAACCTAAAAGACAAAAAACAATCAAAACGTGTATATAAAATTTAAAATTGAATCCATATAACATTAATATTTTAATTTCTTTTTACTTTGTTTTTGTGTTTACTAATTACATACAAATTACATTGCCTCAAAAAATCAATTTTGCAATAAACAGGTGGTTTATAAATTGTTTATTATGATAATTGTTTATAAATTGTTTATTATGAATTCATTTTATAAAATGTATTTCATTTTTTCAAGACTAACAAAAATGCGAAAATGTGTGTGTGGCAGTTTTGGTCGGTTTTGAAGGCGTAAGGGTGGGCGTAGCAAAAAGTTTTTTGGCAAATCGATAGAAATTTACTATGTCTCTGGAGACTGTATGCTCAATCTCATCTTTCTAGCTTTTGTAGTTCCTGTTATCTCGACGTTCATACGGACAGACGGACATGGCCAGATCGACTCGGCTATTGATCCTAAATCAAGAATATATATACTTTATATGGTCGGAAACGCTTCATTCTGCCTGTTACATACTTTTCAACGAATCAAGTAAACCCTTTTACTCTACGAGTAACGGGTATAAACATAAAACGTGCAATTAGCCGATACTGCACTACTATTGTATTAGCATTGTTTCTATCTTATTAATCCCAAACGGGTGGTTTTTTCCAATTTTAATGAACTTCGCAGTCAATTAAATGAATTAGATTAAAGAGAGCTGAACTCTTGAACCTAATGTACAGCCCATAAAGTATATACATATGTATATACATATATGTATGTAAATGATCTTCCGGTCGACCGTATAGAACTACTAGAGCTCGAATCTGTTTTTAGGATAATGATTCCCGTGTCACCTTTGGTGAGATTTTTCGAAATTTTTGCTAGTTGCGAGTTTCGAAGGTCGTCGATAAGCTCATCAGCAGATAAAGTCCGCGTGAACTAGAAATTTTCGACACTCTTCCTCTCAACTCACTATTCGCTTATCTTATACGACCAATTCGATCCAACCATGTCTGTTTCTAAGGAAACTTTTCGCTCAAACTAAAACTTTTTATATTTTAATTTTGTTATTCTTGTACTAAGAGCTGTGCATTAGCTTAATTGTAATTTAACTTTATTTGTATTTTTATAAATTGAAAACGGTCTTTATTAATTTAAAAAAGTTCCATATTTCCATATATATATATTTTTTTTTAATAATCTGGGAATGGCACTCCAACGAGTGCACCAAGAGGAGTAGCTGCCCCATAAGGAGTAGCTGCCCTATATTGGCACGGATAGATTTGAATAATTTGATATTGCACCCAAAAACCATGTTCATTAATATAGTATATGGGACACGAAAACCATTGTAGAGATTTACTGACCAAACAGCAAACCAATAGGGTAATCAGGAGCAACTAAAGGATAAAAACACTTAATGCTTGAATATTATTTGGCAAAACAATTTTAATGAACTTCGCAGTCAAATAAATGAATTAGATTAAAGAACGCTGAACTCTTGAACCTAATGTACAGCCCATAATGTATATACATATGTATATACATATATGTATGTAAATGATCTTCCGGTCGACCGTATAGAACTACTAGAGCTCGAATCTGTTTTTAGGATAATGATTCCCGTGTCACCTTTGGTGAGATTTTTCGGAATTTTTGCTAGTTGCGAGTTTCGAAGGTCGTCGATAAGCTCATCAGCACATAAAGTCCGCGTGAACTAGAAATTTTCGACACTCTTCCTCTCAACCCACTATTCGCTTATCTTATACGACCAATTCGATACAACCATGTCTGTTTCTAAGGAAACTTTTCGCTCAAACTAAAACTTTTTATATTATAATTTTGTTATTCTTGTACTAAGAGCTGTGCATTAGCTTAATTTTAATTAACCTTTATTTGTATTTTTATAAATTGAAAACGGTCTTTATTAATTTAAAACACTTTCATATTTCCATATATATATTTTTTTAATCATCTGGTTCTCCAACGCGTGCACCAAGAGGAGTAGGTGTCCCATAAGGAGTTGCTGCCCCATAAGGAGGAACTATCCCATATTGACACGGATAGGGTTGAATAATTCGATGTTCCACCCAAAAACCAAGTTGATTAATATAGTATATGGGACACGAAAACCATTGTAGAGATTTACTGACCAAACAGCAAACCAATAGGGTAATCAGGAGCAACTAAAGGATAAAAACACTTAATGCTTGAATATTATTTGGCAAAACAATTTTAATGAACTTCGCAGTCAAATAAATGAATTAGATTAAAGAAAGCTGAACTCTTGAACCTAATGTACAGCCCATAATGTATATACATATGTATATACATATATGTATGTAAATGATCTTCCGGTCGACCGTATAGAACTACTAGAGCTCGAATCTGTTTTTAGGATAATGATTCCCGTGTCACCTTTGGTGAGATTTTTCGGAATTTTTGCTAGTTGCGAGTTTCGAAGGTCGTCGATAAGCTCATCAGCACATAAAGTCCGCGTGAACTAGAAATTTTCGACACTCTTCCTCTCAACCCACTATTCGCTTATCTTATACGACCAATTCGATCCAACCATGTCTGTTTCTAAGGAAACTTTTCGCTCAAACTAAAACTTTTTATATTATAATTTTGTTATTCTTGTACTAAGAGCTGTGCATTAGCTTAATTTTAATTAACCTTTATTTGTATTTTTATAAATTGAAAACGGTCTTTATTAATTTAAAACACTTTCATATTTCCATATATATATTTTTATGAATTTCGCAGTCAAATAAATGAATTAGATTAAAGAGAGCTGAACTCTTGAACCTAATGTACAGCCCATAATGTATATACATATGTATATACATATATGTATGTAAATGATCTTCCGGTCGACCGTATAGAACTACTAGAGCTCGAATCTGTTTTTAGGATAATGATTCCCGTGTCACCTTTGGTGAGATTTTTCGGAATTTTCGACACTCTTCCTCTCAACTCACTATTCGCTTATCTTATACGACCAATTCGATCCAACCATGTCTGTTTCTAAGGAAACTTTTCGCTCAAACTAAAACTTTTTATATTATAATTTTGTTATTCTTGTACTAAGAGCTGTGCATTAGCTTAATTTTAATTAACCTTTATTTGTATTTTTATAAATTGAAAACGGTCTTTATTAATTTAAAACACTTCCATATTTCCATATATATATTTTTTTAATCATCTGGTTCATCTGGTTCAACGCGTGCACCAAGAGGAGTAGCTGCCTCATAAGGAGTTACTGCCACATAAGGAGGAACTATCCCATATTGACACGGATAGGGTTGCATAATTCGATGTTCCACCCAAAAACCAAGTTGATTAATATAGTATATGGGACACGAAAACCATTGTAGAGATTTACTGACCAAACAGCAAACCAATAGGGTAATCAGGAGCAACTAAAGGATAAAAACACTTAATGCTTGAATATTATTTAGCAAAACAATTCACTCACTTGTAGTTTCATCGTGATGGCTCTTCTTTGAACTGAATTCGATTCCGAAGCTCGGCTTCTTATACACCCAATCTCAAAAGAGCACAAAAACAAATTTTTAGAATTCATGTGTTACGCGAGCAATCGATTTTCTATGTTCCTATCGGATTTCTGGAGGAAACGATTTTTTAAAAAGTATAAGGAATGCCCTGATCCTGACTGTTTTGTCACCTTATCATCCTGATTTTTAGCTTGAAAAGAAGAAAATCGGAAATAACCAAACGATATACAAACGTGAACCTATTTTAAAGACGAGCATGCAGCGCATAAGATTGATGCTAAACCATGCTGCTGCAGCAGCGATTCAGCACCTGCGTCCTTTGTCCATCCACTGGAGTTTGGCCCAGAATCAAAAGACGGTGGGTGGAAGCCCAGGAGAAAGTAGAGCCAGAGACACCCGGAGTCCGAAGGCAAGTGTCCAGAAAATCACCCTCATCCAACAGAATCAGTCGATGAGCATCACCACGTTGGAGGAGGCCCAGAAGCTGGCCAAACGACGGGAGCTGCACCTGTTGCGCTTGGAACAAACAGATGCCAAAACGGGAAGGGCCATGTTCAAGTGGGTATATATGTAGATCATCGAGTCGTTGTCATTGGTATAAGTCGAGTTCCCCGACTATATGATACCCGTTTCTCAGCTAGTGGAATTGCGAGGGAGTGCTTAGTTTAGTTTTGGGTTAAATAGGGGTTATTTATATTGTTTGCTGACTTCAAAAGTTGCGCGGTAATAAAAGTTACTGAAATATACTAAGCCGGGAAAATAGGATTTTCGAATACTGATCATTTTATAGTTTACCTGACAACGGTCACTCTAAAAGACTTTTCGGCAAAACAAAACACATTTTTACAGAAAACACGCCGTAATTTAAATAATATTTATTAGAAATGTCGGAAACTAGCTCCAAGGATAATGTCAAAACGGCAATGACCTATATTTGCGGAGGTAAGTTGGCAAGAAAATTAAGTTCTACAGAAAAACGATTTTTTAATTGCGGGCACATGGCTGCGAGAATGGCAACAAAATTGTTTGATGTGCAGTTTATAATTATTATTTAAATATTTTGCAGAATGTCATCATGAAAATGAAATGCGTCCCAGGGATCCGATTCGTTGTCGCGAATGTGGATATCGTATCATGTACAAAAAACGCACCAAGCGTCGTAAGTAATCCTTCATATTTATATTCTCCCCCAGAAGTCTCCAATGGCTCTCAAACTATGCTGATGAAATCTTTCGTTTAATTTGCAGTTGTTGTCTTTGATGCTCGTTAAAAAATCCTAAAAACTTATAGACACCCGTCTAAACAATACTTTTAAGCAGTTAGTTCGTAAAAAAAAGCTTGTGCTTCAATAAATCAATGTCATCCCCAAGAACTACAGCGTTTTATCATTAAATAATTAATCTATTGAGTACATCTAAAAGGACTTTAAAAGGTTGGCACTCGACATTATAATATAATTGAAATCAATACTAAATAGACAGTTATAGTTTACCATACAATACTCGTATTTAACAAAAATGAATTCGATCGTAATTTTCCAATATTTTGCGCCTTTATTAATTATTGTAAGACACGCATGCGTACTATTCAGTTAAAAATTGATTCCCATATTCTGTGAAGCCACAAATAAAAGAACTTTGTTTATATTTTAAACTAATTATATTTTATTTTGAATGTTTTGGAAATATATAATTTTAAACTAAAAACACTCACATTACAGTTATTGTAATTATACCTTTTATTTTTGCAAGTTCATTGCTTAAATAAAATTTAAAGTAATTCGGTTTGTTCTTTTTGTTTCCTTTCTTATAAATGTCTTTTTTCGTCTCAAAAATTTTGTCTAAATGGCTTGTCATCCAAAAATTTACTTTACTTAAGAATTTTCTCTTCGTTTACGCTTTAGTTTAGTTTTGTGTAATAAATTTAAGTTTTTTTAGTTTACCACATTTAGCAAAAACACACATTTTACACTAAAATTGTTTATACCTTTATTCATATATCATATCTTCCCCCGACACTTTTCAGTCAAATATTTCTTGTTCAGTGTGGTAAAAAGTTGTATTCTATCCGTTCTATCCATGTTCTTTGAGTATTTTTTAAGTTGTTCTTGCGTTTCCTTCTTGTTCTCGCCGACTTTCTATTCCGTTTTTCAGATAAAATCATGAATACATCTACACGTACAGTAATATAGTTTTTGTTCATTTTGTTTTGTTAATATTTATAGACGTTTGTTCTTTCATATTTAAAACGTTTTGCGTGATAATGCTTTTTGTTTTGTTCTTGTGGGCATTGTGGGCGTGACTGCTGCTCCGAGGAGTAACTAAATCAACTTAAAGTAAATGTACATTCACGTTAAAGCTTAAATGATAAGTAAGGCAAAGGGTTCGATGAGGTTCGCGTTTGCATTTCATAAATTAATCCATAAACTAGGGTAACTAGACGACTAAATGCTAGGTGTAAAAAGATGGCAATCATTACTCGTAACTTAACTGAAGCTTTGTAAATGGCAAATTAAAGCTTTTACTTCACATTTCATCCAATCGAATACAAATACAAATGGAGGTGGAAATCAGGGACTGGGGGGACACATTTGATAAATGCTCATTCCAGGTAAGTTACTAAATAGTTAAATATCCGTGTGTAAATGTTCATTGTGAGTGGGGTGTGTTTGTGAGATAGCTCAATCGTACAACTAAGATAATGAAATTCATTTGCAGTCGGCTGCAAAAGCGCTTTCGAGACCGTTTGCATGAATTGTGTTTGTTTGTTTTTAAGTATTTTTTGTTTGTTTAAGAGAAATCATATTTCAGGTACATCACAACTTAAAATTTAAAAAATTAAATGCAAAATCCTGGTCACGGCAATGTTGAAACAAACATTGTCACGGAGTCCGGGCTTTCCTTTTTATTACGATTTCAAAGATTAATTATCTAGCTATAATTAACTTTAAATATATAAAAATCGGAATGTTTTAACTCTTTTTCATATGGGAATAGTTTGAGTCGTAATTTTTCGTATAAACTATTGTTAATTATTAAGCCCAATATGAGGAAGTTATTTATATGAATACTCGTATTTAAGTAAAAACGAAAAACCTAAAAGACAAAAAACAATCAAAACGTGTATATAAAATTTAAAATTGAATCCATATAACATTAATATTTTAATTTCTTTTTACTTTGTTTTTGTGTTTACTAATTACATACAAATTACATTGCCTCAAAAAATCAATTTTGCAATAAACAGGTGGTTTATAAATTGTTTATTATGATAATTGTTTATAAATTGTTTATTATGAATTCATTTTATAAAATGTATTTCATTTTTTCAAGACTAACAAAAATGCGAAAATGTGTGTGTGGCAGTTTTGGTCGGTTTTGAAGGCGTAAGGGTGGGCGTAGCAAAAAGTTTTTTGGCAAATCGATAGAAATTTACTATGTCTCTGGAGACTGTATGCTCAATCTCATCTTTCTAGCTTTTGTAGTTCCTGTTATCTCGACGTTCATACGGACAGACGGACATGGCCAGATCGACTCGGTTCCTAAATCAAGAATATATATACTTTATATGGTCGGAAACGCTTCATTCTGCCTGTTACATACTTTTCAACGAATCAAGTAAACCCTTTTACTCTACGAGTAACGGGTATAAACATAAAACGTGCAATTAGCCGATACTGCACTACTATTGTATTAGCATTGTTTCTATCTTATTAATCCCAAACGGGTGGTTTTTTCCAATTTTAATGAACTTCGCAGTCAATTAAATGAATTAGATTAAAGAGAGCTGAACTCTTGAACCTAATGTACAGCCCATAAAGTATATACATATGTATATACATATATGTATGTAAATGATCTTCCGGTCGACCGTATAGAACTACTAGAGCTCGAATCTGTTCTCAAGCTCATCAGCAGATAAAGTCCGCGTGAACTAGAAATTTTCGACACTCTTCCTCTCAACTCACTATTCGCTTATCTTATACGACCAATTCGATCCAACCATGTCTGTTTCTAAGGAAACTTTTCGCTCAAACTAAAACTTTTTATATTATAATTTTGTTATTCTTGTACTAAGAGCTGTGCATTAGCTTAATTGTAATTTAACTTTATTTGTATTTTTATAAATTGAAAACGGTCTTTATTAATTTAAAAAAGTTCCATATTTCCATATATATATATATTTTTTTTAATAATCTGGGAATGGCACTCCAACGAGTGCACCAAGAGGAGTAGCTGCCCCATAAGGAGTAGCTGCCCTATATTGGCACGGATAGATTTGAATAATTTGATATTGCACCCAAAAACCATGTTCATTAATATAGTATATGGGACACGAAAACCATTGTAGAGATTTACTGACCAAACAGCAAACCAATAGGGTAATCAGGAGCAACTAAAGGATAAAAACACTTAATGCTTGAATATTATTTGGCAAAACAATTTTAATGAACTTCGCAGTCAAATAAATGAATTAGATTAAAGAAAGCTGAACTCTTGAACCTAATGTACAGCCCATAATGTATATACATATGTATATACATATATGTATGTAAATGATCTTCCGGTCGACCGTATAGAACTACTAGAGCTCGAATCTGTTTTTAGGATAATGATTCCCGTGTCACCTTTGGTGAGATTTTTCGTAATTTTTGCTAGTTGCGAGTTTCGAAGGTCGTCGATAAGCTCATCAGCACATAAAGTCCGCGTGAACTAGAAATTTTCGACACTCTTCCTCTCAACCCACTATTCGCTTATCTTATACGACCAATTCGATCCAACCATGTCTGTTTCTAAGGAAACTTTTCGCTCAAACTAAAACTTTTTATATTATAATTTTGTTATTCTTGTACTAAGAGCTGTGCATTAGCTTAATTTTAATTAACCTTTATTTGTATTTTTATAAATTGAAAACGGTCTTTATTAATTTAAAACACTTTCATATTTCCATATATATATTTTTTTAATCATCTGGTTCTCCAACGCGTGCACCAAGAGGAGTAGCTGCCCCATAAGGAGTATTTGCCCCATAAGGAGTAGCTGCCCCATAAGGAGTAGCTGCCCTATATTGGCACGGATAGATTTGAATAATTTGATATTGCACCCAAAAACCATGTTCATTAATATAGTATATGGGACACGAAAACCATTGTAGAGATTTACTGACCAAACAGCAAACCAATAGGGTAATCAGGAGCAACTAAATGATAATAACACTTAATGCTTGAATAATATTTAGCAAAACAATTTTAATGAACTTCGCAGTCAAATAAATGAATTAGATTAAAGAGAGCTGAACTCTTGAACCTAATGTACAGCGCATAAAGTATATACATATGTATATATTTGTATGTAAATGATCTTCCGGTCGACCTTATAGAACTACTAGAGCTCGAATCTGTTTTTAGGATAATGATTCCCGTGTCACCTTTGGTGAGATTTTTCGGAATTTTCGACACTCTTCCTCTCAACTCACTATTCGCTTATCTTATACGACCAATTCGATCCAACCATGTCTGTTTCTAAGGAAACTTTTCGCTCAAACTAAAACTTTTTATATTATAATTTTGTTATTCTTGTACTAAGAGCTGTGCATTAGCTTAATTTTAATTAACCTTTATTTGTATTTTTATAAATTGAAAACGGTCTTTATTAATTTAAAACACTTCCATATTTCCATATATATATTTTTTTAATCATCTGGTTCATCTGGTTCAACGCGTGCACCAAGAGGAGTAGCTGGCCCATAAGGAGTTACTGCCACATAAGGAGGAACTATCCCATATTGACACGGATAGGGTTTCATAATTCGATGTTCCACCCAAAAACCAAGTTGATTAATATAGTATATGGGACACGAAAACCATTGTAGAGATTTACTGACCGAACAGCAAACCAATAGGGTAATCAGGAGCAACTAAAGGATAAAAACACTTAATGCTTGAATATTATTTAGCAAAACAATTCACTCACTTGTAGTTTCATCGTGATGGCTCTTCTTTGAACTGAATTCGATTCCGAAGCTCGGCTTCTTATACACCCAATCTCAAAAGAGCACAAAAACAAATTTTTAGAATTCATGTGTTACGCGAGCAATCGATTTTCTATGTTCCTATCGGATTTCTGGAGGAAACGATTTTTTAAAAAGTATATGGAATGCCCTGATCCTGTTTGTTTTGTCACCTTATCATCCTGATTTTTAGCTTGAAAAGAAGAAAATCGGAAATAACCAAACGATATACAAACGTAAACCGATTTTAAAGACGAGTATGCAGCGCATAAGATTGATGCTAAACCATGCTGCTGCAGCAGCGATTCAGCAGCAACACCTGCGTCCTTTGTCCATCCACTGGAGTTTGGCCCAGAATCAAAAGCCGGTGGGTGGAAGCCCAGGAGAAAGTAGAGCCAGAGACACCCGGAGTCCGAAGGCAAGTGTCCAGAAAATCACCCTCATCCAACAGAATCAGTCGATGAGCATCACCACGTTGGAGGAGGCCCAGAAGCTGGCCAAACGACGGGAGCTGCACCTGTTGCGCTTGGAACAAACAGATGCCAAAACGGGAAGGGCCATGTTCAAGTGGGTATATATGTAGATCATCGAGTCGTTGTCATTGGTATAAGTCGAGTTCCCCGACTATATGATACCCGTTTCTCAGCTAGTGGAATTGCGAGGGAGTGCTTAGTTTAGTTTTGGGTTAAATAGGGGTTATTTATATTGTTTGCTGACTTCAAAAGTTGCGCGGTAATAAAAGTTACTGAAATATACTAAGCCGGGAAAATAGGATTTTCGAATACTGATCATTTTATAGTTTACCTGACAACGGTCACTCTAAAAGACTTTTCGGCAAAACAAAACACATTTTTACAGAAAACACGCCGTAATTTAAATAATATTTATTAGAAATGTCGGAAACTAGCTCCAAGGATAATGTCAAAACGGCAATGACCTATATTTGCGGAGGTAAGTTGGCAAGAAAATTAAGTTCTACAGAAAAACGATTTTTTAATTGCGGGCACATGGCTGCGAGAATGGCAACAAAATTGTTTGATGTGCAGTTTATAATTATTATTTTAATATTTTGCAGAATGTCATCATGAAAACGAAATGCGTCCCAGGGATCCGATTCGTTGTCGCGAATGTGGATATCGTATCATGTACAAAAAACGCACCAAGCGTCGTAAGTAATCCTTCATATTTATATTCTCCCCCAGAAGTCTCCAATGGCTCTCAAACTATGCTGATGAAATCTTTCGTTTAATTTGCAGTTGTTGTCTTTGATGCTCGTTAAAAAATCCTAAAAACTTATAGACACCCGTCTAAACAATACTTTTAAGCAGTTAGTTCGTAAAAAAAAGCTTGTGCTTCAATAAATCAATGTCATCCCCAAGAACTACAGCGTTTTATCATTAAATAATTAATCTATTGAGTACATCTAAAAGGACTTTAAAAGGTTGGCACTCGACATTATTATATAATTGAAATCAATACTAAATAGACAGTTATAGTTTACCATACAATACTCGTATTTAACAAAAATGAATTCGATCGTAATTTTCCAATATTTTGCGCCTTTATTAATTATTGTAAGACACGCATGCGTACTATTCAGTTAAAAATTGATTCCCATATTCTGTGAAGCCACAAATAAAATAACTTTGTTTATATTTTAAACTAATTATATTTTATTTTGAATGTTTTGGAAATATATAATTTTAAACTAAAAACACTCACATTACAGTTATTGTAATTATACCTCTTATTTTTGCAAGTTCATTGCTTAAATAAAATTTAAAGTAATTCGGTTTGTTCTTTTTGTTTCCTTTCTTATAAATGTCTTTTTTCGTCTCAAAAATTTTGTCTAAATGGCTTGTCATCCAAAAATTTACTTTACTTAAGAATTTTCTCTTCGTTTACGCTTTAGTTTAGTTTTGTGTAATAAATTTAAGTTTTTTTAGTTTACCACATTTAGCAAAAACACACATTTTACACTAAAATTGTTTATACCTTTATTCATATATCATATCTTCCCCCGACACTTTTCAGTCAAATATTTCTTGTTCAGTGTGGTAAAAAGTTGTATTCTATCCGTTCTATCCACGTTCTTTGAGTATTTTTTAAGTTGTTCTTGCGTTTCCTTCTTGTTCTCGCCGACTTTCTATTCCGTTTTTCAGATAAAATCATGAATACATCTACACGTACAGTAATATAGTTTTTGTTCATTTTGTTTTGTTAATATTTATAGACGTTTGTTCTTTCATATTTAAAACGTTTTGCGTGATAATGCTTTTTGTTTTGTTCTTGTGGGCATTGTGGGCGTGACTGCTGCTCCGAGGAGTAACTAAATCAACTTAAAGTAAATGTACATTCACGTTAAAGCTTAAATGATAAGTAAGGCAAAGGGTTCGATGAGGTTCGCGTTTGCATTTCATAAATTAATCCATAAACTAGGGTAACTAGACGACTAAATGCTAGGTGTAAAAAGATGGCAATCATTACTCGTAACTTAACTGAAGCTTTGTAAATGGCAAATTAAAGCTTTTACTTCACATTTCATCCAATCGAATACAAATACAAATGGAGGTGGAAATCAGGGACTGGGGGGACACATTTGATAAATGCTCATTCCAGGTAAGTTACTAAATAGTTAAATATCCGTGTGTAAATGTTCATTGTGAGTGGGGTGTGTTTGTGAGATAGCTCAATCGTACAACTAAGATAATGAAATTCATTTGCAGTCGGCTGCAAAAGCGCTTTCGAGACCGTTTGCATGAATTGTGTTTGTTTGTTTTTAAGTATTTTTTGTTTGTTTAAGAGAAATCATATTTCAGGTACATCACAACTTAAAATTTAAAAAATTAAATGCAAAATCCTGGTCACGGCAATGTTGAAACAAACATTGTCACGGAGTCCGGGCTTTCCTTTTTATTACGATTTCAAAGATTAATTATCTAGCTATAATTAACTTTAAATATATAAAAATCGGAATGTTTTAACTCTTTTTCATATGGGAATAGTTTGAGTCGTAATTTTTCGTATAAACTATTGTTAATTATTAAGCCCAATATGAGGAAGTTATTTATATGAATACTCGTATTTAAGTAAAAACGAAAAACCTAAAAGACAAAAAACAATCAAAACGTGTATATAAAATTTAAAATTGAATCCATATAACATTAATATTTTAATTTCTTTTTACTTTGTTTTTGTGTTTACTAATTACATACAAATTACATTGCCTCAAAAAATCAATTTTGCAATAAACAGTATAATTGTTTATTATGATAATTGTTTATAAATTGTTTATTATGAATTCATTTTATAAAATGTATTTCATTTTTTCAAGACTAACAAAAATGCGAAAATGTGTGTGTGGCAGTTTTGGTCGGTTTTGAAGGCGTAAGGGTGGGCGTAGCAAAAAGTTTTTTGGCAAATCGATAGAAATTTACTATGTCTCTGGAGACTGTATGCTCAATCTCATCCTTCTAGCTTTTGTAGTTCCTGTTATCTCGACGTTCATACGGACAGACGGACATGGCCAGATCGACTCGGCTATTGATCCTAAATCAAGAATATATATACTTTATATGGTCGGAAACGCTTCATTCTGCCTGTTACATACTTTTCAACGAATCAAGTAAACCCTTTTACTCTACGAGTAACGGGTATAAACATAAAACGTGCAATTAGCCGATACTGCACTACTATTGTATTAGCATTGTTTCTATCTTATTAATCCCAAACGGGTGGTTTTTTCCAATTTTAATGAACTTCGCAGTCAATTAAATGAATTAGATTAAAGAGAGCTGAACTCTTGAACCTAATGTACAGCCCATAAAGTATATACATATGTATATACATATATGTATGTAAATGATCTTCCGGTCGACCGTATAGAACTACTAGAGCTCGAATCTGTTTTTAGGATAATGATTCCCGTGTCACCTTTGGTGAGATTTTTCGGAATTTTTGCTAGTTGCGAGTTTCGAAGGTCGTCGATAAGCTCATCAGCAGATAAAGTCCGCGTGAACTAGAAATTTTCGACACTCTTCCTCTCAACTCACTATTCGCTTATCTTATACGACCAATTCGATCCAACCATGTCTGTTTCTAAGGAAACTTTTCGCTCAAACTAAAACTTTTTATATTATAATTTTGTTATTCTTGTACTAAGAGCTGTGCATTAGCTTAATTGTAATTTAACTTTATTTGTATTTTTATAAATTGAAAACGGTCTTTATTAATTTAAAAAAGTTCCATATTTCCATATATATATATTTTTTTTTAATAATCTGGGAATGGCACTCCAACGAGTGCACCAAGAGGAGTAGCTGCCCCATAAGGAGTAGCTGCCCTATATTGGCACGGATAGATTTGAATAATTTGATATTGCACCCAAAAACCATGTTCATTAATATAGTATATGGGACACGAAAACCATTGTAGAGATTTACTGACCAAACAGCAAACCAATAGGGTAATCAGGAGCAACTAAAGGATAAAAACACTTAATGCTTGAATATTATTTGGCAAAACAATTTTAATGAACTTCGCAGTCAAATAAATGAATTAGATTAAAGAACGCTGAACTCTTGAACCTAATGTACAGCCCATAATGTATATACATATGTATATACATATATGTATGTAAATGATCTTCCGGTCGACCGTATAGAACTACTAGAGCTCGAATCTGTTTTTAGGATAATGATTCCCGTGTCACCTTTGGTGAGATTTTTCGGAATTTTTGCTAGTTGCGAGTTTCGAAGGTCGTCGATAAGCTCATCAGCACATAAAGTCCGCGTGAACTAGAAATTTTCGACACTCTTCCTCTCAACCCACTATTCGCTTATCTTATACGACCAATTCGATCCAACCATGTCTGTTTCTAAGGAAACTTTTCGCTCAAACTAAAACTTTTTATATTATAATTTTGTTATTCTTGTACTAAGAGCTGTGCATTAGCTTAATTTTAATTAACCTTTATTTGTATTTTTATAAATTGAAAACGGTCTTTATTAATTTAAAACACTTTCATATTTCCATATATATATTTTTTTAATCATCTGGTTCTCCAACGCGTGCACCAAGAGGAGTAGGTGTCCCATAAGGAGTTGCTGCCCCATAAGGAGGAACTATCCCATATTGACACGGATAGGGTTTCATAATTCGATGTTCCACCCAAAAACCAAGTTGATTAATATAGTATATGGGACACGAAAACCATTGTAGAGATTTACTGACCGAACAGCAAACCAATAGGGTAATCAGGAGCAACTAAAGGATAAAAACACTTAATGCTTGAATATTATTTAGCAAAACAATTCACTCACTTGTAGTTTCATCGTGATGGCTCTTCTTTGAACTGAATTCGATTCCGAAGCTCGGCTTCTTATACACCCAATCTCAAAAGAGCACAAAAACAAATTTTTAGAATTCATGTGTTACGCGAGCAATCGATTTTCTATGTTCCTATCGGATTTCTGGAGGAAACGATTTTTTAAAAAGTATATGGAATGCCCTGATCCTGACTGTTTTGTCACCTTATCATCCTGATTATACCCGTTACTCGTAGAGTAAAAGGGTATACTAGATTCGTTGAAAAGTATGTAACAGGCAGAAGGAAGCGATTCCGACCATATAAAGTATATATATTCTTGATCAGGATCAGTAGCCGAGTCGATCTGGCCATGTCCGTCTGTCCGTCCGTCTGTCCGTCTGTCCGTATGAACGTCGAGATTTCAGGAACTACAAAAGCTAGAAAGTTGAGATTAAACATACGGACTCCAGAGACATAGACGCAGCGCAAGTTTGTTGATTCATCTTGCCACGCCCACTCTAACGCCCACAAACCGCATAAAACTGCCACGCCCACACTTTTGAAAAATGTTTTGATATTTTTTCATTTTTGTATTAGTCTTGTAAATTTCTGTCGATTTGCCAAAAAACTTTTTGCCACGCCCACTCTAACGCCCACAAACCGCCCAAAACTGCCACGCCCACACTTTTGAAAAATGTTTTGATATTTTTTCATTTTTGTATTAGTCTTGTAAATTTCTAACGATTTGCCAAAAAACTTTTTGCCACGCCCACTCGAACGCCCACAAAACCGCCAAAAACTGTATGTGCTGAAGACTCTCCTTCGCACTTCGAATAGCTGAGTAACGGGTATCAGATAGTCGGGGAACTCGACTATAGCGAGAAGAAAAAAATCGGAAATAACCAAACGATATACAAACGTAAACCGATTTTAAAGACGAGCATGCAGCGCATAAGATTGATGCTAAACCATGCTGCTGCAGCAGCGGTTCAGCAGCAACACCTGCGTCCTTTGTCCATCCACTGGAGTTTGGCCCAGAATCAAAAGACGGTGGGTGGAAGCCCAGGAGAAAGTAGAGCCAGAGACACCCGGAGTCCGAAGGCAAGTGTCCAGAAAATCACCCTCATCCAACAGAATCAGTCGATGAGCATCACCACGTTGGAGGAGGCCCAGAAGCTGGCCAAACGACGGGAGCTGCACCTGTTGCGCTTGGAACAAACAGATGCCAAAACGGGAAGGGCCATGTTCAAGTGGGTATATATGTAGATCATCGAGTCGTTGTCATTGGTATAAGTCGAGTTCCCCGACTATATGATACCCGTTTCTCAGCTAGTGGAATTGCGAGGGAGTGCTTAGTTTAGTTTTGGGTTAAATAGGGGTTATTTATATTGTTTGCTGACTTCAAAAGTTGCGCGGTAATAAAAGTTACTGAAATATACTAAGCCGGGAAAATAGGATTTTCGAATACTGATCATTTTATAGTTTACCTGACAACGGTCACTCTAAAAGACTTTTCGGCAAAACAAAACACATTTTTACAGATTATTATTTAAATATTTTGCAGAATGTCATCATGAAAATGAAATGCGTCCCAGGGATCCGATTCGTTGTCGCGAATGTGGATATCGTATCATGTACAAAAAACGCACCAAGCGTCGTAAGTAATCCTTCATATTTATATTCTCCCCCAGAAGTCTCCAATGGCTCTCAAACTATGCTGATGAAATCTTTCGTTTAATTTGCAGTTGTTGTCTTTGATGCTCGTTAAAAAATCCTAAAAACTTATAGACACCCGTCTAAACAATACTTTTAAGCAGTTAGTTCGTAAAAAAAAGCTTGTGCTTCAATAAATCAATGTCATCCCCAAGAACTACAGCGTTTTATCATTAAATAATTAATCTATTGAGTACATCTAAAAGGACTTTAAAAGGTTGGCACTCGACATTATTATATAATTGAAATCAATACTAAATAGACAGTTATAGTTTACCATACAATACTCGTATTTAACAAAAATGAATTCGATCGTAATTTTCCAATATTTTGCGCCTTTATTAATTATTGTAAGACACGCATGCGTACTATTCAGTTAAAAATTGATTCCCATATTCTGTGAAGCCACAAATAAAATAACTTTGTTTATATTTTAAACTAATTATATTTTATTTTGAATGTTTTGGAAATATATAATTTTAAACTAAAAACACTCACATTACAGTTATTGTAATTATACCTCTTATTTTTGCAAGTTCATTGCTTAAATAAAATTTAAAGTAATTCGGTTTGTTCTTTTTGTTTCCTTTCTTATAAATGTCTTTTTTCGTCTCAAAAATTTTGTCTAAATGGCTTGTCATCCAAAAATTTACTTTACTTAAGAATTTTCTCTTCGTTTACGCTTTAGTTTAGTTTTGTGTAATAAATTTAAGTTTTTTTAGTTTACCACATTTAGCAAAAACACACATTTTACACTAAAATTGTTTATACCTTTATTCATATATCATATCTTCCCCCGACACTTTTCAGTCAAATATTTCTTGTTCAGTGTGGTAAAAAGTTGTATTCTATCCGTTCTATCCATGTTCTTTGAGTATTTTTTAAGTTGTTCTTGCGTTTCCTTCTTGTTCTCGCCGACTTTCTATTCCGTTTTTCAGATAAAATCATGAATACATCTACACGTACAGTAATATAGTTTTTGTTCATTTTGTTTTGTTAATATTTATAGACGTTTGTTCTTTCATATTTAAAACGTTTTGCGTGATAATGCTTTTTGTTTTGTTCTTGTGGGCATTGTGGGCGTGACTGCTGCTCCGAGGAGTAACTAAATCAACTTAAAGTAAATGTACATTCACGTTAAAGCTTAAATGATAAGTAAGGCAAAGGGTTCGATGAGGTTCGCGTTTGCATTTCATAAATTAATCCATAAACTAGGGTAACTAGACGACTAAATGCTAGGTGTAAAAAGATGGCAATCATTACTCGTAACTTAACTGAAGCTTTGTAAATGGCAAATTAAAGCTTTTACTTCACATTTCATCCAATCGAATACAAATACAAATGGAGGTGGAAATCAGGGACTGGGGGGACACATTTGATAAATGCTCATTCCAGGTAAGTTACTAAATAGTTAAATATCCGTGTGTAAATGTTCATTGTGAGTGGGGTGTGTTTGTGAGATAGCTCAATCGTACAACTAAGATAATGAAATTCATTTGCAGTCGGCTGCAAAAGCGCTTTCGAGACCGTTTGCATGAATTGTGTTTGTTTGTTTTTAAGTATTTTTTGTTTGTTTAAGAGAAATCATATTTCAGGTACATCACAACTTAAAATTTAAAAAATTAAATGCAAAATCCTGGTCACGGCAATGTTGAAACAAACATTGTCACGGAGTCCGGGCTTTCCTTTTTATTACGATTTCAAAGATTAATTATCTAGCTATAATTAACTTTAAATATATAAAAATCGGAATGTTTTAACTCTTTTTCATATGGGAATAGTTTGAGTCGTAATTTTTCGTATAAACTATTGTTAATTATTAAGCCCAATATGAGGAAGTTATTTATATGAATACTCGTATTTAAGTAAAAACGAAAAACCTAAAAGACAAAAAACAATCAAAACGTGTATATAAAATTTAAAATTGAATCCATATAACATTAATATTTTAATTTCTTTTTACTTTGTTTTTGTGTTTACTAATTACATACAAATTACATTGCCTCAAAAAATCAATTTTGCAATAAACAGGTGGTTTATAAATTGTTTATTATGATAATTGTTTATAAATTGTTTATTATGAATTCATTTTATAAAATGTATTTCATTTTTTCAAGACTAACAAAAATGCGAAAATGTGTGTGTGGCAGTTTTGGTCGGTTTTGAAGGCGTAAGGGTGGGCGTAGCAAAAAGTTTTTTGGCAAATCGATAGAAATTTACTATGTCTCTGGAGACTGTATGCTCAATCTCATCTTTCTAGCTTTTGTAGTTCCTGTTATCTCGACGTTCATACGGACAGACGGACATGGCCAGATCGACTCGGCTATTGATCCTAAATCAAGAATATATATACTTTATATGGTCGGAAACGCTTCATTCTGCCTGTTACATACTTTTCAACGAATCAAGTAAACCCTTTTACTCTACGAGTAACGGGTATAAACATAAAACGTGCAATTAGCCGATACTGCACTACTATTGTATTAGCATTGTTTCTATCTTATTAATCCCAAACGGGTGGTTTTTTCCAATTTTAATGAACTTCGCAGTCAATTAAATGAATTAGATTAAAGAGAGCTGAACTCTTGAACCTAATGTACAGCCCATAAAGTATATACATATGTATATACATATATGTATGTAAATGATCTTCCGGTCGACCGTATAGAACTACTAGAGCTCGAATCTGTTTTTAGGATAATGATTCCCGTGTCACCTTTGGTGAGATTTTTCGGAATTTTTGCTAGTTGCGAGTTTCGAAGGTCGTCGATAAGCTCATCAGCAGATAAAGTCCGCGTGAACTAGAAATTTTCGACACTCTTCCTCTCAACTCACTATTCGCTTATCTTATACGACCAATTCGATCCAACCATGTCTGTTTCTAAGGAAACTTTTCGCTCAAACTAAAACTTTTTATATTATAATTTTGTTATTCTTGTACTAAGAGCTGTGCATTAGCTTAATTGTAATTTAACTTTATTTGTATTTTTATAAATTGAAAACGGTCTTTATTAATTTAAAAAAGTTCCATATTTCCATATATATATATTTTTTTTTAATAATCTGGGAATGGCACTCCAACGAGTGCACCAAGAGGAGTAGCTGCCCCATAAGGAGTAGCTGCCCTATATTGGCACGGATAGATTTGAATAATTTGATATTGCACCCAAAAACCATGTTCATTAATATAGTATATGGGACACGAAAACCATTGTAGAGATTTACTGACCAAACAGCAAACCAATAGGGTAATCAGGAGCAACTAAAGGATAAAAACACTTAATGCTTGAATATTATTTGGCAAAACAATTTTAATGAACTTCGCAGTCAAATAAATGAATTAGATTAAAGAACGCTGAACTCTTGAACCTAATGTACAGCCCATAATGTATATACATATGTATATACATATATGTATGTAAATGATCTTCCGGTCGACCGTATAGAACTACTAGAGCTCGAATCTGTTTTTAGGATAATGATTCCCGTGTCACCTTTGGTGAGATTTTTCGGAATTTTTGCTAGTTGCGAGTTTCGAAGGTCGTCGATAAGCTCATCAGCACATAAAGTCCGCGTGAACTAGAAATTTTCGACACTCTTCCTCTCAACCCACTATTCGCTTATCTTATACGACCAATTCGATCCAACCATGTCTGTTTCTAAGGAAACTTTTCGCTCAAACTAAAACTTTTTATATTATAATTTTGTTATTCTTGTACTAAGAGCTGTGCATTAGCTTAATTTTAATTAACCTTTATTTGTATTTTTATAAATTGAAAACGGTCTTTATTAATTTAAAACACTTTCATATTTCCATATATATATTTTTTTAATCATCTGGTTCTCCAACGCGTGCACCAAGAGGAGTAGGTGTCCCATAAGGAGTTGCTGCCCCATAAGGAGGAACTATCCCATATTGACACGGATAGGGTTGAATAATTCGATGTTCCACCCAAAAACCAAGTTGATTAATATAGTATATGGGACACGAAAACCATTGTAGAGATTTACTGACCAAACAGCAAACCAATAGGGTAATCAGGAGCAACTAAAGGATAAAAACACTTAATGCTTGAATATTATTTAGCAAAACAATTCACTCACTTGTAGTTTCATCGTGATGGCTCTTCTTTGAACTGAATTCGATTCCGAAGCTCGGCTTCTTATACACCCAATCTCAAAAGAGCACAAAAACAAATTTTTAGAATTCATGTGTTACGCGAGCAATCGATTTTCTATGTTCCTATCGGATTTCTGGAGGAAACGATTTTTTAAAAAGTATATGGAATGCCCTGATCCTGACTGTTTTGTCACCTTATCATCCTGATTATACCCGTTACTCGTAGAGTAAAAGGGTATACTAGATTCGTTGAAAAGTATGTAACAGGCAGAAGGAAGCGATTCCGACCATATAAAGTATATATATTCTTGATCAGGATCAGTAGCCGAGTCGATCTGGCCATGTCCGTCTGTCCGTCCGTCTGTCCGTCTGTCCGTATGAACGTCGAGATTTCAGGAACTACAAAAGCTAGAAAGTTGAGATTAAACATACGGACTCCAGAGACATAGACGCAGCGCAAGTTTGTTGATTCATCTTGCCACGCCCACTCTAACGCCCACAAACCGCATAAAACTGCCACGCCCACACTTTTGAAAAATGTTTTGATATTTTTTCATTTTTGTATTAGTCTTGTAAATTTCTGTCGATTTGCCAAAAAACTTTTTGCCACGCCCACTCTAACGCCCACAAACCGCCCAAAACTGCCACGCCCACACTTTTGAAAAATGTTTTGATATTTTTTCATTTTTGTATTAGTCTTGTAAATTTCTAACGATTTGCCAAAAAACTTTTTGCCACGCCCACTCGAACGCCCACAAAACCGCCAAAAACTGTATGTGCTGAAGACTCTCCTTCGCACTTCGAATAGCTGAGTAACGGGTATCAGATAGTCGGGGAACTCGACTATAGCGAGAAGAAAAAAATCGGAAATAACCAAACGATATACAAACGTAAACCGATTTTAAAGACGAGCATGCAGCGCATAAGATTGATGCTAAACCATGCTGCTGCAGCAGCGGTTCAGCAGCAACACCTGCGTCCTTTGTCCATCCACTGGAGTTTGGCCCAGAATCAAAAGACGGTGGGTGGAAGCCCAGGAGAAAGTAGAGCCAGAGACACCCGGAGTCCGAAGGCAAGTGTCCAGAAAATCACCCTCATCCAACAGAATCAGTCGATGAGCATCACCACGTTGGAGGAGGCCCAGAAGCTGGCCAAACGACGGGAGCTGCACCTGTTGCGCTTGGAACAAACAGATGCCAAAACGGGAAGGGCCATGTTCAAGTGGGTATATATGTAGATCATCGAGTCGTTGTCATTGGTATAAGTCGAGTTCCCCGACTATATGATACCCGTTTCTCAGCTAGTGGAATTGCGAGGGAGTGCTTAGTTTAGTTTTGGGTTAAATAGGGGTTATTTATATTGTTTGCTGACTTCAAAAGTTGCGCGGTAATAAAAGTTACTGAAATATACTAAGCCGGGAAAATAGGATTTTCGAATACTGATCATTTTATAGTTTACCTGACAACGGTCACTCTAAAAGACTTTTCGGCAAAACAAAACACATTTTTACAGATTATTATTTAAATATTTTGCAGAATGTCATCATGAAAATGAAATGCGTCCCAGGGATCCGATTCGTTGTCGCGAATGTGGATATCGTATCATGTACAAAAAACGCACCAAGCGTCGTAAGTAATCCTTCATATTTATATTCTCCCCCAGAAGTCTCCAATGGCTCTCAAACTATGCTGATGAAATCTTTCGTTTAATTTGCAGTTGTTGTCTTTGATGCTCGTTAAAAAATCCTAAAAACTTATAGACACCCGTCTAAACAATACTTTTAAGCAGTTAGTTCGTAAAAAAAAGCTTGTGCTTCAATAAATCAATGTCATCCCCAAGAACTACAGCGTTTTATCATTAAATAATTAATCTATTGAGTACATCTAAAAGGACTTTAAAAGGTTGGCACTCGACATTATAATATAATTTAAATCAATACTGAATATACAGTTATAGTTTACCATACAATACTCGTATTTAACAAAAATGAATTCGATCGTAATTTTTCAATATTTTGCGCCTTTATTAATTATTGTAAGACACGCATGCGTACTCTTCAGTTAAAAATTGATTCCCATATTCTGTGAAGCCACAAATAAAAGAACTTTGTTTATATTTTAAACTAATTATATTTTATTTTGAATGTTTTGGAAATATATAATTTTAAACTAAAAACACTCACATTACAGTTATTGTAATTATACCTTTTATTTTTGCAAGTTCATTGCTTAAATAAAATTTAAAGTAATTCGGTTTGTTCTTTTTGTTTCCTTTCTTATAAATGTCTTTTTTCGTCTCAAAAATTTTGTCTAAATGGCTTGTCATCCAAAAATTTACTTTACTTAAGAATTTTCTCTTCGTTTACGCTTTAGTTTAGTTTTGTGTAATAAATTTAAGTTTTTTTAGTTTACCACATTTAGCAAAAACACACATTTTACACTAAAATTGTTTATACCTTTATTCATATATCATATCTTCCCCCGACACTTTTCAGTCAAATATTTCTTGTTCAGTGTGGTAAAAAGTTGTATTCTATCCGTTCTATCCATGTTCTTTGAGTATTTTTTAAGTTGTTCTTGCGTTTCCTTCTTGTTCTCGCCGACTTTCTATTCCGTTTTTCAGATAAAATCATGAATACATCTACACGTACAGTAATATAGTTTTTGTTCATTTTGTTTTGTTAATATTTATAGACGTTTGTTCTTTCATATTTAAAACGTTTTGCGTGATAATGCTTTTTGTTTTGTTCTTGTGGGCATTGTGGGCGTGACTGCTGCTCCGAGGAGTAACTAAATCAACTTAAAGTAAATGTACATTCACGTTAAAGCTTAAATGATAAGTAAGGCAAAGGGTTCGATGAGGTTCGCGTTTGCATTTCATACATTAATCCATAAACTAGGGTAACTAGACGACTAAATGCTAGGTGTAAAAAGATGGCAATCATTACTCGTAACTTAACTGAAGCTTTGTAAATGGCAAATTAAAGCTTTTACTTCACATTTCATCCAATCGAATACAAATACAAATGGAGGTGGAAATCAGGGACTGGGGGGACACATTTGATAAATGCTCATTCCAGGTAAGTTACTAAATAGTTAAATATCCGTGTGTAAATGTTCATTGTGAGTGGGGTGTGTTTGTGAGATAGCTCAATCGTACAACTAAGATAATGAAATTCATTTGCAGTCGGCTGCAAAAGCGCTTTCGAGACCGTTTGCATGAATTGTGTTTGTTTGTTTTTAAGTATTTTTTTTTGTTTAAGAGAAATCATATTTCAGGTACATCACAACTTAAAATTTAAAAAATTAAATGCAAAATCCTGGTCACGGCAATGTTGAAACAAACATTGTCACGGAGTCCGGGCTTTCCTTTTTATTACGATTTCAAAGATTAATTATCTAGCTATAATTAACTTTAAATATATAAAAATCGGAATGTTTTAACTCTTTTTCATATGGGAATAGTTTGAGTCGTAATTTTTCGTATAAACTATTGTTAATTATTAAGCCCAATATGAGGAAGTTATTTATATGAATACTCGTATTTAAGTAAAAACGAAAAACCTAAAAGACAAAAAACAATCAAAACGTGTATATAAAATTTAAAATTGAATCCATATAACATTAATATTTTAATTTCTTTTTACTTTGTTTTTGTGTTTACTAATTACATACAAATTACATTGCCTCAAAAAATCAATTTTGCAATAAACAGTATAATTGTTTATTATGATAATTGTTTATAAATTGTTTATTATGAATTCATTTTATAAAATGTATTTCATTTTTTCAAGACTAACAAAAATGCGAAAATGTGTGTGTGGCAGTTTTGGTCGGTTTTGAAGGCGTAAGGGTGGGCGTAGCAAAAAGTTTTTTGGCAAATCGATAGAAATTTACTATGTCTCTGGAGACTGTATGCTCAATCTCATCCTTCTAGCTTTTGTAGTTCCTGTTATCTCGACGTTCATACGGACAGACGGACATGGCCAGATCGACTCGGCTATTGATCCTAAATCAAGAATATATATACTTTATATGGTCGGAAACGCTTCATTCTGCCTGTTACATACTTTTCAACGAATCAAGTAAACCCTTTTACTCTACGAGTAACGGGTATAAACATAAAACGTGCAATTAGCCGATACTGCACTACTATTGTATTAGCATTGTTTCTATCTTATTAATCCCAAACGGGTGGTTTTTTCCAATTTAATGAACTTCGCAGTCAATTAAATGAATTAGATTAAAGAGAGCTGAACTCTTGAACCTAATGTACAGCCCATAAAGTATATACATATGTATATACATATATGTATGTAAATGATCTTCCGGTCGACCGTATAGAACTACTAGAGCTCGAATCTGTTTTTAGGATAATGATTCCCGTGTCACCTTTGGTGAGATTTTTCGGAATTTTTGCTAGTTGCGAGTTTCGAAGGTCGTCGATAAGCTCATCAGCACATAAAGTCCGCGTGAACTAGAAATTTTCGACACTCTTCCTCTCAACCCACTATTCGCTTATCTTATACGACCAATTCGATCCAACCATGTCTGTTTCTAAGGAAACTTTTCGCTCAAACTAAAACTTTTTATATTATAATTTTGTTATTCTTGTACTAAGAGCTGTGCATTAGCTTAATTGTAATTTAACTTTATTTGTATTTTTATAAATTGAAAACGGTCTTTATTAATTTAAAAAAGTTCCATATTTCCATATATATATATTTTTTTTTAATAATCTGGGAATGGCACTCCAACGAGTGCACCAAGAGGAGTAGCTGCCCCATAAGGAGTAGCTGCCCTATATTGGCACGGATAGATTTGAATAATTTGATATTGCACCCAAAAACCATGTTCATTAATATAGTATATGGGACACGAAAACCATTGTAGAGATTTACTGACCAAACAGCAAACCAATAGGGTAATCAGGAGCAACTAAAGGATAAAAACACTTAATGCTTGAATATTATTTGGCAAAACAATTTTAATGAACTTCGCAGTCAAATAAATGAATTAGATTAAAGAAAGCTGAACTCTTGAACCTAATGTACAGCCCATAATGTATATACATATGTATATACATATATGTATGTAAATGATCTTCCGGTCGACCGTATAGAACTACTAGAGCTCGAATCTGTTTTTAGGATAATGATTCCCGTGTCACCTTTGGTGAGATTTTTCGGAATTTTTGCTAGTTGCGAGTTTCGAAGGTCGTCGATAAGCTCATCAGCACATAAAGTCCGCGTGAACTAGAAATTTTCGACACTCTTCCTCTCAACCCACTATTCGCTTATCTTATACGACCAATTCGATCCAACCATGTCTGTTTCTAAGGAAACTTTTCGCTCAAACTAAAACTTTTTATATTATAATTTTGTTATTCTTGTACTAAGAGCTGTGCATTAGCTTAATTTTAATTAACCTTTATTTGTATTTTTATAAATTGAAAACGGTCTTTATTATTTTAAAACACTTTCATATTTACATATATATATTTTTTTTAATAATTTTGGAATTGTTCTCCACCAAGTGCACTATGAGGATAAGGAGTAGCTGCCCCATAAGGAGTATCTTCCCCATAAGGAGTATCTGCCCCATAAGGAGTAGCTGCCCCATATTGGCACGGATAGATTTGAATAATTCGATATTGCACCCAAAAACCACGTTCATTAATATAGTATATGGGACACGAAAACCATTGTAGAGATTTACTGACCAAACAGCAAACCAATAGGATAATCAGGAGCAACTAAAGGATAAAAACACTTAATGCTTGAATATTATTTAGCAAAACAATTTTAATGAACTTCGCAGTCAAATAAATGAATTAGATTAAAGAGAGCTGAACTCTTGAACCTAATGTACAGCGCATAAAGTATATACATATGTATATATTTGTATGTAAATGATCTTCCGGTCGACCTTATAGAACTACTAGAGCTCGAATCTGTTTTTAGGATAATGATTCCCGTGTCACCTTTGGTGAGATTTTTCGGAATTTTCGACACTCTTCCTCTCAACTCACTATTCGCTTATCTTATACGACCAATTCGATCCAACCATGTCTGTTTCTAAGGAAACTTTTCGCTCAAACTAAAACTTTTTATATTATAATTTTGTTATTCTTGTACTAAGAGCTGTGCATTAGCTTAATTTTAATTAACCTTTATTTGTATTTTTATAAATTGAAAACGGTCTTTATTAATTTAAAACACTTCCATATTTCCATATATATATTTTTTTAATCATCTGGTTCATCTGGTTCAACGCGTGCACCAAGAGGAGTAGCTGGCCCATAAGGAGTTACTGCCACATAAGGAGGAACTATCCCATATTGACACGGATAGGGTTTCATAATTCGATGTTCCACCCAAAAACCAAGTTGATTAATATAGTATATGGGACACGAAAACCATTGTAGAGATTTACTGACCGAACAGCAAACCAATAGGGTAATCAGGAGCAACTAAAGGATAAAAACACTTAATGCTTGAATATTATTTAGCAAAACAATTCACTCACTTGTAGTTTCATCGTGATGGCTCTTCTTTGAACTGAATTCGATTCCGAAGCTCGGCTTCTTATACACCCAATCTCAAAAGAGCACAAAAACAAATTTTTAGAATTCATGTGTTACGCGAGCAATCGATTTTCTATGTTCCTATCGGATTTCTGGAGGAAACGATTTTTTAAAAAGTATATGGAATGCCCTGATCCTGTTTGTTTTGTCACCTTATCATCCTGATTTTTAGCTTGAAAAGAAGAAAATCGGAAATAACCAAACGATATACAAACGTAAACCGATTTTAAAGACGAGTATGCAGCGCATAAGATTGATGCTAAACCATGCTGCTGCAGCAGCGATTCAGCAGCAACACCTGCGTCCTTTGTCCATCCACTGGAGTTTGGCCCAGAATCAAAAGCCGGTGGGTGGAAGCCCAGGAGAAAGTAGAGCCAGAGACACCCGGAGTCCGAAGGCAAGTGTCCAGAAAATCACCCTCATCCAACAGAATCAGTCGATGAGCATCACCACGTTGGAGGAGGCCCAGAAGCTGGCCAAACGACGGGAGCTGCACCTGTTGCGCTTGGAACAAACAGATGCCAAAACGGGAAGGGCCATGTTCAAGTCGGTATATACATATGTAGATCATCGAGTCGTTGTCATTGGTATAAGTCGAGTTCCCCGACTATATGATACCCGTTTCTCAGCTAGGGGAATTGCGAGGGAGTGCTTAGTTTAGTTTTGGGTTAAATAGGGGTTATTTATATTGTTTGCTGACTTCAAAAGTTGCGCGGTAATAAAAGTTACTGAAATATACTAAGCCGGGAAAATAGGATTATCGAATACTGATCATTTTATAGTTTACCTGACAACGGTCACTCTAAAAGACTTTTCGGCAAAACAAAACACATTTTTACAGAAAACACGCCGTAATTTAAATAATATTTATTAGAAATGTCGGAAACTAGCTCCAAGGATAATGTCAAAACGGCAATGACCTATATTTGCGGAGGTAAGTTGGCAAGAAAATTAAGTTCTACAGAAAAACGATTTTTTAATTGCGGGCACATGGCTGCGAGAATGGCAACAAAATTGTTTGATGTGCAGTTTATAATTATTATTTTAATATTTTGCAGAATGTCATCATGAAAACGCGTCCCAGGGATCCGATTCGTTGTCGCGAATGTGGATATCGTATCATGTACAAAAAACGCACCAAGCGTCGTAAGTAATCCTTCATATTTATATTCTCCCCCAGAAGTCTCCAATGGCTCTCAAACTATGCTGATGAAATCTTTCGTTTAATTTGCAGTTGTTGTCTTTGATGCTCGTTAAAAAATCCTAAAAACTTATAGACACCCGTCTAAACAATACTTTTAAGCAGTTAGTTCGTAAAAAAAAGCTTGTGCTTCAATAAATCAATGTCATCCCCAAGAACTACAGCGTTTTATCATTAAATAATTAATCTATTGAGTACATCTAAAAGGACTTTAAAAGGTTGGCACTCGACATTATAATATAATTTAAATCAATACTGAATATACAGTTATAGTTTACCATACAATACTCGTATTTAACAAAAATGAATTCGATCGTAATTTTTCAATATTTTGCGCCTTTATTAATTATTGTAAGACACGCATGCGTACTCTTCAGTTAAAAATTGATTCCCATATTCTGTGAAGCCACAAATAAAAGAACTTTGTTTATATTTTAAACTAATTATATTTTATTTTGAATGTTTTGGAAATATATAATTTTAAACTAAAAACACTCACATTACAGTTATTGTAATTATACCTTTTATTTTTGCAAGTTCATTGCTTAAATAAAATTTAAAGTAATTCGGTTTGTTCTTTTTGTTTCCTTTCTTATAAATGTCTTTTTTCGTCTCAAAAATTTTGTCTAAATGGCTTGTCATCCAAAAATTTACTTTACTTAAGAATTTTCTCTTCGTTTACGCTTTAGTTTAGTTTTGTGTAATAAATTTAAGTTTTTTTAGTTTACCACATTTAGCAAAAACACACATTTTACACTAAAATTGTTTATACCTTTATTCATATATCATATCTTCCCCCGACACTTTTCAGTCAAATATTTCTTGTTCAGTGTGGTAAAAAGTTGTATTCTATCCATTCTATCCATGTTCTTTGAGTATTTTGTAAGTTGTTCTTGCGTTTCCTTCTTGTTCTCGCCGACTTTCTATTCCGTTTTTCAGATAAAATCATGAATACATCTACACGTACAGTAATATAGTTTTTGTTCATTTTGTTTTGTTAATATTTATAGACGTTTGTTCTTTCATATTTAAAACGTTTTGCGTGATAATGCTTTTTGTTTTGTTCTTGTGGGCATTGTGGGCGTGACTGCTGCTCCGAGGAGTAACTAAATCAACTTAAAGTAAATGTACATTCACGTTAAAGCTTAAATGATAAGTAAGGCAAAGGGTTCGATGAGGTTCGCGTTTGCATTTCATAAATTAATCCATAAACTAGGGTAACTAGACGACTAAATGCTAGGTGTAAAAAGATGGCAATCATTACTCGTAACTTAACTGAAGCTTTGTAAATGGCAAATTAAAGCTTTTACTTCACATTTCATCCAATCGAATACAAATACAAATGGAGGTGGAAATCAGGGACTGGGGGGACACATTTGATAAATGCTCATTCCAGGTAAGTTACTAAATAGTTAAATATCCGTGTGTAAATGTTCATTGTGAGTGGGGTGTGTTTGTGAGATAGCTCAATCGTACAACTAAGATAATGAAATTCATTTGCAGTCGGCTGCAAAAGCGCTTTCGAGACCGTTTGCATGAATTGTGTTTGTTTGTTTTTAAGTATTTTTTTTTGTTTAAGAGAAATCATATTTCAGGTACATCACAACTTAAAATTTAAAAAATTAAATGCAAAATCCTGGTCACGGCAATGTTGAAACAAACATTGTCACGGAGTCCGGGCTTTCCTTTTTATTACGATTTCAAAGATTAATTATCTAGCTATAATTAACTTTAAATATATAAAAATCGGAATGTTTTAACTCTTTTTCATATGGGAATAGTTTGAGTCGTAATTTTTCGTATAAACTATTGTTAATTATTAAGCCCAATATGAGGAAGTTATTTATATGAATACTCGTATTTAAGTAAAAACGAAAAACCTAAAAGACAAAAAACAATCAAAACGTGTATATAAAATTTAAAATTGAATCCATATAACATTAATATTTTAATTTCTTTTTACTTTGTTTTTGTGTTTACTAATTACATACAAATTACATTGCCTCAAAAAATCAATTTTGCAATAAACAGGTGGTTTATAAATTGTTTATTATGATAATTGTTTATAAATTGTTTATTATGAATTCATTTTATAAAATGTATTTCATTTTTTTAAGACTAACAAAAATGCGAAAATGTGTGTGTGGCAGTTTTGGTCGGTTTTGAAGGCGTAAGGGTGGGCGTAGCAAAAAGTTTTTTGGCAAATCGATAGAAATTTACTATGTCTCTGGAGACTGTATGCTCAATCTCATCTTTCTAGCTTTTGTAGTTCCTGTTATCTCGACGTTCATACGGACAGACGGACATGGCCAGATCGACTCGGCTATTGATCCTAAATCAAGAATATATATACTTTATATGGTCGGAAACGCTTCATTCTGCCTGTTACATACTTTTCAACGAATCAAGTAAACCCTTTTACTCTACGAGTAACGGGTATAAACATAAAACGTGCAATTAGCCGATACTGCACTACTATTGTATTAGCATTGTTTCTATCTTATTAATCCCAAACGGGTGGTTTTTTCCAATTTTAATGAACTTCGCAGTCAATTAAATGAATTAGATTAAAGAGAGCTGAACTCTTGAACCTAATGTACAGCCCATAAAGTATATACATATGTATATACATATATGTATGTAAATGATCTTCCGGTCGACCGTATAGAACTACTAGAGCTCGAATCTGTTTTTAGGATAATGATTCCCGTGTCACCTTTGGTGAGATTTTTCGGAATTTTTGCTAGTTGCGAGTTTCGAAGGTCGTCGATAAGCTCATCAGCACATAAAGTCCGCGTGAACTAGAAATTTTCGACACTCTTCCTCTCAACCCACTATTCGCTTATCTTATACGACCAATTCGATCCAACCATGTCTGTTTCTAAGGAAACTTTTCGCTCAAACTAAAACTTTTTATATTATAATTTTGTTATTCTTGTACTAAGAGCTGTGCATTAGCTTAATTGTAATTTAACTTTATTTGTATTTTTATAAATTGAAAACGGTCTTTATTAATTTAAAAAAGTTCCATATTTCCATATATATATATTTTTTTTTAATAATCTGGGAATGGCACTCCAACGAGTGCACCAAGAGGAGTAGCTGCCCCATAAGGAGTAGCTGCCCTATATTGGCACGGATAGATTTGAATAATTTGATATTGCACCCAAAAACCATGTTCATTAATATAGTATATGGGACACGAAAACCATTGTAGAGATTTACTGACCAAACAGCAAACCAATAGGGTAATCAGGAGCAACTAAAGGATAAAAACACTTAATGCTTGAATATTATTTGGCAAAACAATTTTAATGAACTTCGCAGTCAAATAAATGAATTAGATTAAAGAAAGCTGAACTCTTGAACCTAATGTACAGCCCATAATGTATATACATATGTATATACATATATGTATGTAAATGATCTTCCGGTCGACCGTATAGAACTACTAGAGCTCGAATCTGTTTTTAGGATAATGATTCCCGTGTCACCTTTGGTGAGATTTTTCGTAATTTTTGCTAGTTGCGAGTTTCGAAGGTCGTCGATAAGCTCATCAGCACATAAAGTCCGCGTGAACTAGAAATTTTCGACACTCTTCCTCTCAACCCACTATTCGCTTATCTTATACGACCAATTCGATCCAACCATGTCTGTTTCTAAGGAAACTTTTCGCTCAAACTAAAACTTTTTATATTATAATTTTGTTATTCTTGTACTAAGAGCTGTGCATTAGCTTAATTGTAATTTAACTTTATTTGTATTTTTATAAATTGAAAACGGTCTTTATTAATTTAAAAAAGTTCCATATTTCCATATATATATATTTTTTTTTAATAATCTGGGAATGGCACTCCAACGAGTGCACCAAGAGGAGTAGCTGCCCCATAAGGAGTAGCTGCCCTATATTGGCACGGATAGATTTGAATAATTTGATATTGCACCCAAAAACCATGTTCATTAATATAGTATATGGGACACGAAAACCATTGTAGAGATTTACTGACCAAACAGCAAACCAATAGGGTAATCAGGAGCAACTAAAGGATAAAAACACTTAATGCTTGAATATTATTTGGCAAAACAATTTTAATGAACTTCGCAGTCAAATAAATGAATTAGATTAAAGAAAGCTGAACTCTTGAACCTAATGTACAGCCCATAATGTATATACATATGTATATACATATATGTATGTAAATGATCTTCCGGTCGACCGTATAGAACTACTAGAGCTCGAATCTGTTTTTAGGATAATGATTCCCGTGTCACCTTTGGTGAGATTTTTCGGAATTTTTGCTAGTTGCGAGTTTCGAAGGTCGTCGATAAGCTCATCAGCACATAAAGTCCGCGTGAACTAGAAATTTTCGACACTCTTCCTCTCAACCCACTATTCGCTTATCTTATACGACCAATTCGATCCAACCATGTCTGTTTCTAAGGAAACTTTTCGCTCAAACTAAAACTTTTTATATTATAATTTTGTTATTCTTGTACTAAGAGCTGTGCATTAGCTTAATTTTAATTAACCTTTATTTGTATTTTTATAAATTGAAAACGGTCTTTATTAATTTAAAACACTTTCATATTTCCATATATATATTTTTTTAATCATCTGGTTCTCCAACGCGTGCACCAAGAGGAGTAGCTGCCCCATAAGGAGTATCTGCCCCATAAGGAGTAGCTGCCCCATAAGGAGTAGCTGCCCTATATTGGCACGGATAGATTTGAATAATTTGATATTGCACCCAAAAACCATGTTCATTAATATAGTATATGGGACACGAAAACCATTGTAGAGATTTACTGACCAAACAGCAAACCAATAGGGTAATCAGGAGCAACTAAATGATAATAACACTTAATGCTTGAATAATATTTAGCAAAACAATTTTAATGAACTTCGCAGTCAAATAAATGAATTAGATTAAAGAGAGCTGAACTCTTGAACCTAATGTACAGCGCATAAAGTATATACATATGTATATATTTGTATGTAAATGATCTTCCGGTCGACCTTATAGAACTACTAGAGCTCGAATCTGTTTTTAGGATAATGATTCCCGTGTCACCTTTGGTGAGATTTTTCGGAATTTTTGCTAGTTGCGAGTTTCGAAGGTCGTCGATAAGCTCATCAGCACATAAAGTCCGCGTGAACTAGAAATTTTCGACACTCTTCCTCTCAACCCACTATTCGCTTATCTTATACGACCAATTCGATCCAACCATGTCTGTTTCTAAGGAAACTTTTCGCTCAAACTAAAACTTTTTATATTATAATTTTGTTATTCTTGTACTAAGAGCTGTGCATTAGCTTAATTGTAATTTAACTTTATTTGTATTTTTATAAATTGAAAACGGTCTTTATTAATTTAAAACACTTCCATATTTCCATATATATATTTTTTTAATCATCTGGTTCATCTGGTTCAACGCGTGCACCAAGAGGAGTAGCTGGCCCATAAGGAGTTACTGCCACATAAGGAGGAACTATCCCATATTGACACGGATAGGGTTTCATAATTCGATGTTCCACCCAAACACCAAGTTGATTAATATAGTATATGGGACACGAAAACCATTGTAGAGATTTACTGACCAAACAGCAAACCAATAGGGTAATCAGGAGCAACTAAAGGATAAAAACACTTAATGCTTGAATATTATTTAGCAAAACAATTCACTCACTTGTAGTTTCATCGTGATGGCTCTTCTTTGAACTGAATTCGATTCCGAAGCTCGGCTTCTTATACACCCAATCTCAAAAGAGCACAAAAACAAATTTTTAGAATTCATGTGTTACGCGAGCAATCGATTTTCTATGTTCCTATCGGATTTCTGGAGGAAACGATTTTTTAAAAAGTATATGGAATGCCCTGATCCTGTTGTTTTGTCACCTTATCATCCTGATTTTTAGCTTGAAAAGAAGAAAATCGGAAATAACCAAACGATATACAAACGTGAACCTATTTTAAAGACGAGCATGCAGCGCATAAGATTGATGCTAAACCATGCTGCTGCAGCAGCGATTCAGCACCTGCGTCCTTTGTCCATCCACTGGAGTTTGGCCCAGAATCAAAAGCCGGTGGGTGGAAGCCCAGGAGAAAGTAGAGCCAGAGACACCCGGAGTCCGAAGGCAAGTGTCCAGAAAATCACCCTCATCCAACAGAATCAGTCGATGAGCATCACCACGTTGGAGGAGGCCCAGAAGCTGGCCAAACGACGGGAGCTGCACCTGTTGCGCTTGGAACAAACAGATGCCAAAACGGGAAGGGCCATGTTCAAGTGGGTATATACATATGTAGATCATCGAGTCGTTGTCATTGGTATAAGTCGAGTTCCCCGACTATATGATACCCGTTTCTCAGCTAGGGGAATTGCGAGGGAGTGCTTAGTTTAGTTTTGGGTTAAATAGGGGTTATTTATATTGTTTGCTGACTTCAAAAGTTGCGCGGTAATAAAAGTTACTGAAATATACTAAGCCGGGAAAATAGGATTATCGAATACTGATCATTTTATAGTTTACCTGACAACGGTCACTCTAAAAGACTTTTCGGCAAAACAAAACACATTTTTACAGAAAACACGCCGTAATTTAAATAATATTTATTAGAAATGTCGGAAACTAGCTCCAAGGATAATGTCAAAACGGCAATGACCTATATTTGCGGAGGTAAGTTGGCAAGAAAATTAAGTTCTACAGAAAAACGATTTTTTAATTGCGGGCACATGGCTGCGAGAATGGCAACAAAATTGTTTGATGTGCAGTTTATAATTATTATTTTAATATTTTGCAGAATGTCATCATGAAAACGCGTCCCAGGGATCCGATTCGTTGTCGCGAATGTGGATATCGTATCATGTACAAAAAACGCACCAAGCGTCGTAAGTAATCCTTCATATTTATATTCTCCCCCAGAAGTCTCCAATGGCTCTCAAACTATGCTGATGAAATCTTTCGTTTAATTTGCAGTTGTTGTCTTTGATGCTCGTTAAAAAATCCTAAAAACTTATAGACACCCGTCTAAACAATACTTTTAAGCAGTTAGTTCGTAAAAAAAAGCTTGTGCTTCAATAAATCAATGTCATCCCCAAGAACTACAGCGTTTTATCATTAAATAATTAATCTATTGAGTACATCTAAAAGGACTTTAAAAGGTTGGCACTCGACATTATAATATAATTTAAATCAATACTGAATATACAGTTATAGTTTACCATACAATACTCGTATTTAACAAAAATGAATTCGATCGTAATTTTTCAATATTTTGCGCCTTTATTAATTATTGTAAGACACGCATGCGTACTCTTCAGTTAAAAATTGATTCCCATATTCTGTGAAGCCACAAATAAAAGAACTTTGTTTATATTTTAAACTAATTATATTTTATTTTGAATGTTTTGGAAATATATAATTTTAAACTAAAAACACTCACATTACAGTTATTGTAATTATACCTTTTATTTTTGCAAGTTCATTGCTTAAATAAAATTTAAAGTAATTCGGTTTGTTCTTTTTGTTTCCTTTCTTATAAATGTCTTTTTTCGTCTCAAAAATTTTGTCTAAATGGCTTGTCATCCAAAAATTTACTTTACTTAAGAATTTTCTCTTCGTTTACGCTTTAGTTTAGTTTTGTGTAATAAATTTAAGTTTTTTTAGTTTACCACATTTAGCAAAAACACACATTTTACACTAAAATTGTTTATACCTTTATTCATATATCATATCTTCCCCCGACACTTTTCAGTCAAATATTTCTTGTTCAGTGTGGTAAAAAGTTGTATTCTATCCATTCTATCCATGTTCTTTGAGTATTTTGTAAGTTGTTCTTGCGTTTCCTTCTTGTTCTCGCCGACTTTCTATTCCGTTTTTCAGATAAAATCATGAATACATCTACACGTACAGTAATATAGTTTTTGTTCATTTTGTTTTGTTAATATTTATAGACGTTTGTTCTTTCATATTTAAAACGTTTTGCGTGATAATGCTTTTTGTTTTGTTCTTGTGGGCATTGTGGGCGTGACTGCTGCTCCGAGGAGTAACTAAATCAACTTAAAGTAAATGTACATTCACGTTAAAGCTTAAATGATAAGTAAGGCAAAGGGTTCGATGAGGTTCGCGTTTGCATTTCATACATTAATCCATAAACTAGGGTAACTAGACGACTAAATGCTAGGTGTAAAAAGATGGCAATCATTACTCGTAACTTAACTGAAGCTTTGTAAATGGCAAATTAAAGCTTTTACTTCACATTTCATCCAATCGAATACAAATACAAATGGAGGTGGAAATCAGGGACTGGGGGGACACATTTGATAAATGCTCATTCCAGGTAAGTTACTAAATAGTTAAATATCCGTGTGTAAATGTTCATTGTGAGTGGGGTGTGTTTGTGAGATAGCTCAATCGTACAACTAAGATAATGAAATTCATTTGCAGTCGGCTGCAAAAGCGCTTTCGAGACCGTTTGCATGAATTGTGTTTGTTTGTTTTTAAGTATTTTTTGTTTGTTTAAGAGAAATCATATTTCAGGTACATCACAACTTAAAATTTAAAAAATTAAATGCAATTTTTTAAATAATTTTCAATGTCAAATGCCTAATGCATTCCATATATGGCAAGCAAACATTTTCTAATCTTAAGCGAATAAAATAGAACCAAAACTACACGACCACATTAGCATTTTTCCGCCTGTCCTCGGCTAATCCTCTTCTGCAGAGCTGCCTGCAGCTTCTCTCTCCTAGTTGATGAGGATCCAAGCTGGCCATGTCGCCAATACTTGTGAAGAGCCAGCGATCCCAGCGTGTGGTAGTTGAAGCTGATTGAGCTGTTCTTACGCAACTGGTTGCACTTAAGGCAGCCCAATCGCTGCCGCACCATGCGATTGAGGTACTTGTCCCTCAGCAGGGTGACCACTGCCTCGGGCGTCAAGCGGATCTTCTTTGGCTGCGCCTGCTTCCGCGAGCTGGACTTCTTGCTAAAGTCCAGCGGTGCAGCGAGATACTCTTGCTGGCTGGCCGCATCCGCCAGCAGTGGCAACAATGTGGCCAATTGGTTGAGGGACTTGCGGGAGGCATTCGAGGCACTGTTGCTGTGGGCCGGAGCCGCCTTCTTGGGACTTCGACGAGGTGTGCTGAGATCCAATTGACGTTTGAGCAGAGATGTCACCGGCGCTGTTGGCTGAACCTTTGGAGCAATGGTCAGGGTAATGTCCTCCTTGTTCCGCAGATACTCGATGTACTCCTCAGTTTCGCTTAGCAGACGGCGACGCTTGCTCGGCGACAGATTCTCAATATCTAGCGTTGGCTGTTGCTGCTGGCCAGTAGTCGTGGCCGTGGGCAAAGCTGCTGCGGCAGCGGCCAGCATCAATGGTGTCTCTGCCGCATAGTACTTGTTGATGATGTCCTTGACGTAGTTCTGGAACTGGGTGCCAATGCGATTGAGATTCTGGTACTCCATTTGGGTGAGAAACGGGGTCTGGTTGGTGTTGCCGCTGATGCTGGGCGGCGATGTTGCTGCTGCAGCTGCAACACTCACTGCTGCTGCTCCTGGCGACTTGGTCTTGTTGTTCTCCTTGTCATCCTGGCGATGATGGTGAACGGCATTTCTGTGCGATGACTTGTCCTTGTAATAGTTGTTGTTGTTGCTATTGTTGTTGTTATTGTTGTTGTTCAATTTGTACGCGGGAGACGATTTAATAAGCTGCAATCGCTGCTGCTGCTGGCTGTGATGTTGCTGATGGGGCTGATGCTGCTGGTTCTCTTGGTCCTCGTCGTTGTCGTTCTCGACCTTGATCTTCCGTTTGCTGGCCAGCAGCTCGATGGCCGTCTGCTCGTAGTTGGCCGCCTCTAGAAATGCCGTTGCCATCATCGCCTTGGTGGGTCCCATGTCCTTGGCGTCCATATCATCCATCTTCTCCAGCTTCACGGCATGACGCGACAGCTTCAGTGGCGATGTGGCGCTCATGTTGAACTCATCGCCAGAGAAGCTCGACGAAGAGGCAGACGATGGTGTATTCTCGTCGTCCTCGCCGGTGGAATGTTGTCGCGCTCGCATGCCGAACTTTTGGCGCTGGGAACCGGAAACGGAGCCGGCGGATCCGCCACCCATGTTGCTCAGGCTGTACAACAGTGCAGCAGCCTCTCGTGTCGTCCATTGCGAAGGCAGTTTATTGTTAAACAGGAGTTGATGATTGGCTGGTATTTTCAACTCGTGCACGCCTCCCGCCTTATGAAAATCCTGAGCGACCGAAGCGGTGTTGCGACTAATGGCGTCCATTTTCAGCAGACTGCAAGGATAAGCAAATAGAAATGTATTAGATTTTATAAACATGCATTATGACATTGATAATTAAACGAAGGAAAACCAAACAAGTGGCAAATAAACTGCAATTGAGGATGAATTCCGGGGAACAACTGAATAAAATGGTTATCATATCAACACTCAATGTATAAAATCATAAATAGGGAACACATAAACAGAAACAGAGGAACCTGTAACCAAGAACCTGTAACTAAGAACGGTACAGGAAAAACAAGCAGTGTAAGAATTAAATTGTTTAAAGGCTTACAAAACACAACATTTTACTTAGTCAGTGGACATTCAAACAAGGGATTTGTACACAATATGGAACGGGTGTAAGAAAAACACAAGCGATCAGAATTTGCAAAGTGGTTTAGAACACGATGACCACTTTTGTAAAACTCAAGAACCAACGAAAGCGGAAACAAATAGGTAAACTTCTTGGAAAATTATGCACAGATAATCTTAAAGCATTAAATAAGCACGCTTAAGAAAGTAAAAAAAGTATATAAAAGGGAAACTGAGTGAAAACCAACGAAAACGCAATGGATCGGGGATAGATTGGTTATCCAAATACCGCGCATAGTCCTCCGGATCGCTGCCCTCGGCCTCGAGGTATTGAAACAATCGCTCCGAGCCGCGCTTTTGCGTGGCTGCATTTGGCAATCCGCCGGTAAGCAGATCGTGCGGCGGGATTAGCGATCCATTGGCGCTCAGCCGCCAGCCGACCATCGACGAAGGATTCACGATGATCTCCTGGAGCGGTCCGCCGCCGGAAATGTTGCCGCTTATGCCGCCACCACCGCCTCCTCCGCCGCCGGCCACGCCCTCGTTGGTGGTGGTGGTGTAGATGGTTACGGCGCCGCCGCCTCCATTCGCATTTCCCACATTGCCACTGGACGAGCTAACCGAAATGGTGGTGAAGTGGTGGTCGATGGTGATGTGGAGATGTGGTGATCATGGTGGGGATGTCGTGGGAATCGAGAGTCGAGAGAACGAGAGAACGAGGGTAGTAACTAGAGTTAGGAACGTTGTGCGCGCTCGGTTGGGTTTTTGTTTTTTTTTTTTGGTTTTTGGGATGTGTTGGTTTTGTTTTTGGGAGGGGTTTCTTGGTTTTTTTTTTTTGTTTGGTATTTTTGAATGGGGCAGGGCGGTCTGAGAATGTTACCCAAAAGCATTGCCGGCATAGGTGTTCAGCTGGTTGTTGGCCACCAGGCTGTTGCCAATAGTTCGCAGCACATTGAGGTTCTGGCTGTGGCCTCCGGCATTGGCATTGTTGTTGCCATTGCCGCCGCCGTTGCCGTTGCTATTGCCGCTGCTGCTGCCGCCGCTCTGGTTGCCGTTGCCGCTGCGCGCCGGCCGATTATCGTGCGGACTGATCAGATCAGGGTATTTATGGTTAGATATAGAGAACGTCCGGGGATTTTGGGGGGTAGCCAGAGAAGTGGGGCGAAAGAGAGTTCAAAAGCTGTTTAGAGTTTTTCGTAATTCCCAGGACAAACGAGAGGGACAGGCTAGATTCGGTGAACCGAAGCTTTGAGTATCCTTGCAATTGGATGTAGCAGACGAGTTAATGGCAGCAATTTATAGTCAAATGATGGTTAAAGCCTATTGCAATGCCAAGTCTGGCTTACAATATTCCTGCAAACCACTACGATCTTTAACACGCTTATTCAAAACACGCAGACAAACGGAGTCAGGAGTAGGTACAACTCATTACATTGTCTTCTTCCCGTAAGGATTGATTGCCGAATCCACTTCAAGGATACAGCAAAGGGACATGTTATAACGGCGAATACTTACTGCACATCGCTCATGTGAGCCTGGTACTCCTCCTGCGTGTCCGCCAAGTAAGAGCACTTGCTGCAGGCCCGCTTGTTGTGCACCTTTAGCACGTGGGTGGCCAGGCGCTCGGAACGCGCCGCCTTGTAATCGCAGAGCAGGCAGACGAAGGGCTTTGTATGCGTGTTGAGGTGCCGCTTGAGACCCCACTTGTCCGCACCAGACCACGGGCAGTAGCAGCAGGTGAAGCGCTTCTCCCGCTTCGGTTTCAGCAGGCCGGAGCTGCTGCCACCGTTTCCATTGCCAACATGACTGCCACTGCTACCGGAACTGGAGCTGGCCACCGGTTGCTGCATAACGCCCACGTGAAGGGGCAATACCACACCGGCGCCATCGTCCATTTTCTCCTGCTTGAGCTGGGCCAGCGGCATGTCCGTGGCCGAGGCCACTGCCTCGATGGTCTCCACAATGCTCATACTGCTCGAGGTGGGATGTCGTTGGGCCTCCAAGAAGGCATTGTCTATGTTAACGCCCGCCGAGTTAATGGTCACATTACCACGGCCGCCGGAGTGATGAGAACCGCTTCCATTGGACCCGCTGCCCGAGGAGCCACTGCCCGCCGAGATATGTCGCCGGGTCTTGTTAATGTCGTACTGCAGCTCCCGGTGCATGCGCAGGAAGTGCTTCTTGACATGATCGGCTCGGTTGAACTGCTTGAGGCAGGCATAGCACTGGAAGGGCTTCTCGTCCTTGTGGATGTTCTCATGCCGCGTGTACAGATCCCGCCGGTCCGTCGAGTATGGACAGTGGGTACAGGCGTAACGCTTCTGGATGTGCACTCCATTCGCAGCAGCGGCGGCTGCAGCCGCTTGAGCAGCCTTCTTCCGACCGCCTCCGCCGCCGGAGGAGCTGGTGCTGCCGCCACTGCTGTTGCTGGGCGCTGAGGTGGGTGTGGATTGGGCCAGATTCTGGGCCGCATTGGCCGATGTGGAGGGGCTGGCGTAGATCAATTCTGCCGCATGCTCCTGACGGTGTTTTCTATGGGTAGAGAGAAGATTTAAAACGTAAGTAACTATAGTTAATCACAACTTTTCGCTTTGTTCAATACAAAATTTAAAACATTGGTTTGGACTCTTACTTGGACTTGGGTGTGCTCTGATGCGGCTGTTGTTGTTGCTGTTGCTGCTGGTTGACGTGAGCGTAGCTCTGGAGCTTTCCGCCCGAGGTCCACTGTACGAGTTGTGGTTCCGCGGCTGCTGCCGCCACCAGACCAGATCCGTCCTGAGCCCAGCGCTGTTGCTGCTCGCCGGCTTTCAGCAGACCCGCCTGGCCAGCTGCGAAGCCGTTCTGCATCAGGGCTGCCAGCCCGAAGGCAGTGCTCAGATGATCCTCAGACTTGAAGCCACCAACGGCCGCTACACTGGGTGCCGGCACCACAGTCGCCCCACTGCTGGCCGTCACCACTACGGAGTTGCCCGACTCCGCTTGCTGTTGCTGCTGTTGTTGTTGCTGGATTACATTGGCCTGGGTGGTGGCCACGTTATTACCAGAGGCGCCTGTCGCACTGGACTCGTATTCAATGCTGGGCGCTGCCGAGCGATCGAGTTGTTGCTGAAAGGGCGAACAAGCAGATGGTTTCATTAGATACATACATCACATTTGGAGTCAGCTTCGTCGTCGTGCTTACCAGATTTGTAAAGGAGCGCTGCTCGCCCTCGGGCACCGCCGTTGGCCCGCTGGTGGCCACTTGCGCCACCGGCGTGCCGAGCGTATGCAAACCGTTTCCGGTCTCCTCGCCGTACAATTTGCGTGTGATTTCCTTGAACATATCTTCATATGTCGCCTCCACATTGGAGGATTGTCCGCTCGCTGCTGGATGGCCGCCGTTCACTGGTATTAGTGTGGCCATTGCAGGTGCTTCACTTTGCCGTCGGCCTTGGCTAGCGGGCGTGCTGCTGCTGCTGCTTTCAGGGGGCGGAGGCTGCTGCTCTTGCTGTTGCCTCCACGTCCACTCACCGAGAACTGAATAATGAAATGCGAAAAATGCGGAAATTCTATGGTGAACTGGGAATTTTAGACTAATAATTGGTTTTAAAGATAAGAAATTCATTTTTAAGAGTAAATAAGAACTTTAAGAACGTGTCCCTTACCACTAAAAGAATATGCATTATCAAATCTAAATTCTATCGGGTTTTCATAGCATCAGCAGCTTACATATGTGCAACTATCTTAGTGCCACATCCGGTACCAAAAAAACCCAACGACGTCACTTGTGGGAAACGACCGCTGACACATCCATCTCTGATTTGATGGGAAAGGGGCTGCTGCGGCGGGCGGCGAAGGGGTGGTACCGGTCTGCCTTGGGGACGCTTGCGTGGGGGGTTTTGCTTTTGGTTTCGGTGGGGGGTTGGGATGGGGCTTGGGCTTGAGTTTCGATTTGGCGCAGCATCGCTGAGTCAGCCAGAAATGCTTTCGACTGCGTTTTTTGTTTACGAATCTCCGATTTTTGGACCACCGATGTCGGGTGTCGGGTCACAATAATGTTAAAAGCGTTTTGTTTAAGTGGTTGCCAAGACTTTATAACAAAGAACACAACTAGGAACTAAAGGCCAGCCATTAAAAACAATTGGTTCAACTATATTTATTTATTTTAAAGAAACAAACTGAAATATTCGTCGCCTGAACCAGTTTTTTAATGCACAGAAACACTCACACACAATCGACTCTCTTTTTGGGGTCCCAGCTGCATAAATTAATAAATTTACCACCTTGACGTGCCCAACTAACGAACCAACCCAAAAACCCATTGATCGTCTTCCTCTCGACGGGTCTATCGTCATCATCATCATCACCATCCACATCACTAGCCCAGCATCATCCGCACAGAGAGACAAACTGCCAACGATCGCGGCATTTTTTTTGGCGGCGCTTTTGTTGTGCGGTGGGTGGGTGTGGGTTGTGCTAGACGTTCCTCCGTCTTTCTCTGCACTGAGCAAAATATTTACCAATATTGAATGGTTGAAAAAAGAATTTGAAACAATTAATATACAACTGAGGATTAATTTAAGCTTATCAGTTCAAAAAGTACATGTCTGATTTGTTTGTTCCATTCGTGACGAAATTTCACCATTGACGAAATGCTACTAAGTGTGACTATCAGTGTGTATTTTTCTTGGCCACATGTTGCTGCGCCCTGTTTTTCGAGAAGAAACGGTTTTTCTGCCACTCCGTGGCGACAAAAAGCGTGTGTTCGTTTCGCCGCTGGGCCCTGGGCACGTTCTACGGCCCAGCGCCAATGGCTGCGCCCACCCACACACCCACTGGTGGCCCCAGCCCAAGACGCCCCGCTGCCATGTCACCGCACCACCAGCAGCACCACCAACAGCGCCACCCACACACCCACGACCGTTCCCAGTCCCGAGATCCGTTCCGATTCAATCCAATCCGATCCGATCCGATACACAGCCTGTTTCTGGTCGTCTCTTTTCGGTTCATATTTCGTATCTGAGTTTTGCATATTTGATTTTTATGCTTCGTGTGCTTTTTACAGTGGGGTGTTGCTGGTGTTTTCTGCCGCCATGGGGGCGTTTGTTGTTCTTGTTGTTGGTGTTTGTGTTTGTGTTCGTGTTGTTGCTGCGTTCGTTGTTTGTTCAAGTTCGAGTGTTTCGGGAAGTCTGGGGGTCTGGAGCTCCGCGGCTCTGGCGACTGGCTCGGGGATCTCGGGGATCGGCTCTGCCCTGATCTACTGGTCTGGCCTCACTCAGTTCTCTGCGTGTGGTTTTTCGAGCCAAGGGCACGTCTTTGTTGTTGCCATTGTGGTGGTTGCCGCTTGACTTTGGCCACGCTCTCAAGATCATGCCGCAACATAAGCTCCATTTGGGATCTGAAAAACCCCGGATGGGCATGGAAAGTGCAAGTGTGGGGCTGCAAACCAGTTATTTGCCACAAAGCGAAGGCTTTCTGAAAGGAATCACCTTCATACCTATTTTATATTTCTCTTTTACTTTTGGGTAATTCGCATCATCTAAGGTATCAGTTTAGTTTAACTCTCTCTACAGGCGAATTTTTAGTTTATATTATCAAGCCATTTATTTTGTAATGACAACAAATTGTTTAATCACTTGCAAATTAATGAATTACAAAAGGATTACACTCGCAACAAAATTACAGCTAGTATCGCCTTCATAAGATCCAGTTAGACAAGTTCGTTAAGTTAAATTTCCAACCGTGCCCAAGATCTCTATCAACTTGCGCCACCCCACCGCCGCCCCCTGAATTTGATAAGCCGCCGCCAAGGGGTCAACTGTTGTGGGCGAGACGCACACAGCTCAACAGCAAAATAAAAAAACCCAACAGCAAAATGGGGGGAAAAAAAGCGGAAAGTGTCATGCGTTGCCAACAGCAAAAGCGCGCGTGTGGGTGCTGTGCCTCCCCCTTTTCTGCGTTTTTGTTGCTGTTTCTGCTTTTGCTGGCAGCAACAACAACATCCGCTTTGCTAATAACAGACGGCAGCAGAAAACCAACAGCAGCAACAACAACAGCAACGGGAGTGGGTTGAAAATGGGCGCGCAGGCCAGCAACAAAATCAATTCACAACACCAACAGCAACACACCACGCGCACATCAGAACAGCGATCAGTCGACGCTGGCGGCGCAGTCGACGCCGAATTGTGGTGGGTGCGCAAACAGACGCCAACTTGGGGGAGTTGCGAGAGCAATAAAAAGAAGGAGAGGGAGAGCGAGAGAGAGAGGCAGAGAGAAACCGGTTGGGCAGCTGAAAAATGCCGGTTGGGGGAATTTTCGCCGCTTTTGGCTCTCACGTAATAAGTGAGAGCGCGCTGATCCCCCACTCTCTTCTTTTTCTTTCTTTTTCTCACTCTTGGCAGATGTTGCATTTTCGCAGATGCCGGGCAACTGTTAACGGTAAACGCATTATTGGCTCTCCACTTTTTTGGGGGCCAGTGGGGTGTTTTTGTTGGATCTAATTTTGTTGGGTTTTTTTTTAATTTTGGGTATTTGCAATAATTATTTAAAGCGTAGGCTAATCAAATGTTATAGCCTCTAGGCGAGGGCGGTCATCAAAGTGCCAATTGCAAAACACACAGAGATATTCGCAGATACAGTGAAGATTCACTATGTTGAAAGCAAAAGAATATATGTTTTTTGGAACTTAAGCTAAATTGTAAATTCAGTACAATTCTTTATGTATTTTAAAAACACCAGCTTAGATCTGCTACTTCAAATTAATTCTTTCATTAATAAAATATTGGTTATAAGGATTATTAAAAGTTTTCAAGGATTATTTGTAATGATGATTAGACTTGTTTCACCGATTCGACCGTCAAATTCAAACGTTTTTCGCATTTTTATTTAGGAAGTTGGTCTGTAGAGTTATGCACACAGTTTTAACACCCGTGGGTTGGGCCAAGCGATCTGGCAATCTGGCGACCTGGCAGCTCAGGGTGAGCCACAACATTTACTTGTTGTTGCGGTGAAAGGCCACAAGCGCGACCGCAGAGGGGGCGTTCCGGTGGGAGGGGGCCGACGGGATGGGGGCGGAGTACCAGCAGCAGCAGCAGCGGCAGCAGCAGAAACAACAGCGGACGAAGCCACCAAGCTAATGACATGTTAACACAATCCTCCACACAGCCCCCTCCCTCCTGACCCCTGCCCCTCGCCATCCCCGCCCATGGTAACCGCCAACTTTGCGAGCGACCAGCACGCAGTTATTAAAAAACGCTTTAGCCGATGACGCACAGTGGGCTGGAACGGGTGGAGCTGCACGAGGAAGTTACGCGCATCGCAGTGCAGCAGTCAATTACTGTAGCGCTACTCTACGGGTTCCATCCACAAGTCCATACATTTACCGACCTGTCCGCACTGGGAACTGTGCATATCGAACATATGACATTACATTTTGCATATCCAATATACTAAACTAATCTATAGATACCTAGATAACTGAAATCTTAAAACCAACCACTGTGTCATTAGTATTTGGCAGCAAGCACTAATCATCAAAGTGGGTGGGTGTCTAGCAGCACCATCGTACGAGGTCGTTGATAAGTCGTGATTTTTGAATAAATATTTTTTTCGTCAAAGGTTTTATTTTCAATAATTTTTTAGCTCTATACATTTAGTCAGTTTTTTTTTTTTATTCTTCAATATATTTTTCAGCCTCAATAGTCGTTTTTTCTGTGATGACTCTTCATTTGACCGAATCTCTTACGCGACCATTTTCATGTTTGAAAAAAAAATAGTCACAGGGCTAAATCTGAGAATATGCTGGATGGTAGCAGTTCGTAGCCAATTATGAATTTGCATGCTGACTACACACGTGTGCACCGTGCATTGTCCTGATGGACAAAAAAATTCACGAGATCGTCTGCTTCAATGCCTATAAAACGCAAACCAAAAAACGCAGCTTTCTCAAAATTTTACAGTCAGCTGTTAATCGATAACTGCTGACAGGAGCAGTGTTGTATTTAGAGCAGGTGCGCGGCAAATACAAAAAGTCACGGACTTATCAAACGACCCTCGTATGTCCAATCCAACTGACCGCAGCTGTCCCAATGATCCAACCGATTCCACCGACCACGGAATAAAATCGAAGATTTTATATGCGAGCCAAATTAACACCGAACAGCAAAAGGCCCCAACAAAAGCCAAAGCCAAAGCAAAAGCCAACGGCGACTGCCAACGGGATTCTCGCTGTTTATTTCAGCTACCCGCGCTTTTTCAACGCCCACCATCCAAAAATCGGCGGCGACAGCGACCGCGACGCAGGCGCAGCTGGGTGGCTAAAGTGGAAGGGGCGGCAAGGAGTGGGGGGCTACGAGGGGTGGCGAGTGGGTGGGTCGCTGGGATGGGGCGAGGTGAGCTAAGCGCGTATGTGTGTGGGCCGCAGCTGTTGTCATCGATTGCATTCGTTGGCCGATTCGCTGCGTGGCACAATGTTTCTTTTGCACATTGGATGAGTTTTTACTTTGGGGAAGATTCAAGATTAAAATATAATTTTTAAAGCAAATGCTTAGTCTGTAAGCTCAAATACAGCTTCTGGCAAATAAAACCCATTACTCATCGTATTGTTATAAGTCATCAGTTCTATCTTAGCTAGACGTCAATAGAAAAATCTCCGAGAGATCCCCGCTAACAGGTTGCGTGTTGACGGCTTTCAATGAATTGGCCATAAATAATGCCACTAGGTCAACGATGGTTACTTTCTTAGCAAATTTCAGATCTGGAAGGTGCGTTGCTGTAAGATTATTAAGCATTTACCTAAGGACTTTCTCCCCTTCTGCTCCCAACGAACAAAATTGAATTGCATCCTAAGGGCGCACGTTTTCCCAACACTTCCTTTCCCATTCCCATGGCGGCATATCCTTGGGTTAATGGGGCTGCCGGCGAACAAAGGACGGCGGTTGTGGCGACATGTATATGGGCGGCAGGTGGTACTTTTTGTGGCCACGATGCGATGGCAGCTGCTTTTGCTGCTGCTACTGCTGCTGCTGTTTCTTCTTTGTTTTCTTACTACACTTTTTTTCGCGTCTTCTCTTTGAGCTTGCTTTTAGGTTTGCGAGGCGGATGATGGCCGGCCAGCAGACAACAAAAGCAAATTGCTTTTGGGCCCAAAAGTCTTCGGAGCTGGTTTCGTTTGTTGCTTCATTCCAATTTTTTGTATTAAGTTGGTTTTTTCTTCTTGTTTTTTGGGTGGTTCATCTGCTGGCTGGCGGTGGGCGTTCGACGGCTTCAAGGGCAGGCCCAGAAAACAAGTCAGCGACCATAGCTTTTGGCTACGATTGCCCGCCTTTACTTTCCTCATCTTTTGCGGCGGCGGCGGCGGCAGCAGCTGTTGGCAGGTGCGCGCCCTCATAAAATGGCCAGTTAGCCAGCAAAAAAGAAATACTAAAGTGAAATACATGCGCAAGATACAGAAATGCAGGCGCAGACGTTGCACATGTTCGTCTGTCCTTCGCCTTGAGGACTTCAGGGGTCTTGAGAGACCTAAGTCCGAGCCGTGTCAGTTGCACCCTCCCTGATCTGCTCCTTTTCTGGTGAAATCTTTGCCGCATGCAACATGTGCTCGGTGTCCGATCATCCATGGGGTAGCAATTTGTGCCATGTTTTCCATTCCCTTTTTAGGGGTGGTTTTCCGTCTTGCCGCTTCGTTTCTCAACTGCAATCCAGGCCGACAACAACCTGCTGCCCAGAGTAGAGATCACTTTTAGGGTTGCCCCGTTGGGCTGCAGGTTGCAGCTGCCACTTGCCGGTGGTTGGGGTGGCCGAGGGGATGGTTGCTGCGGGGTGGAGTGGGGTTTTAAGTGCCGATCCTGTTGCTTTTGTTGCGGACCAACGGATGCGATCCTTCACAGGAGGAGGAGAAGGAGGAAGAGGAGGAGTAGAAGGAGGTTCCAGGATACATACATACGAGCATGATGAATGGATTTGGACCCGGCATTTGAAGAGGATGCATTTAGGTGTGACTTTCTAGTTGAATCTATCGCCAAGTAGGGCTGGGGTTTACAGATAAATTCCTTTGGAATGACTTATCTGATTTCATTCATGGCACAAAATCGCTCATAGATTGTAGATCCCCTAGCCTCACACGGCTTCCACATGCGCCCATCCGCTTTTTGGAATGGCGATCGGGTTGAAAGCTTCAATTCTCGACCGTCAGCAAATGACTGCGCCTCCTTCGCCTCACAGCCGCCAGTTGGGTTTCGTGTTGTACTCTTTGGGTTATCATATGAACAAATGGATTTCCGAGAAACCACCTACCTACACACGAGAAATGCCACAGCCCAAGCAGCCATCATCATCCCATCCCAATCCCATACCCCATACCATACCATACCATCCCAATCCGTGGGCCAGCCTATCCGTATACGTGTATAATACATGTAGAGCCAAGACAGCCCAACCCAACCCAAAAAGCGAAACCCCTCGCTGAAATGTTGACGCTGGACGCCTCTTAAAAAAATAACAACAACCACATGCACAGCAGCAGGCAATCAGAGGAGTAGGAGGCCGAGGTGGGGGTGGGGCTTGGGCTTTAGCTTGGGTTTCGGGATGGGATGGGGTAGGAGTACGAGTACCAGGAGGAAGCAGTGGGAGGTGGAGGCGAGGAGACAGACCCAGACCCATAATGAAATTTCACAACAACCTTCAAGCAGACATCGTCGCCGTCTGTCGTGCTCTTCCTCTTCGCCACCATCATTTTCTGAGTTTCTTCTTAGTTTTTATTTTTTACTTTGGTTCGGTATGGTATGGTTTGGTTTCGTTGAATATTGAAAAACGGTCGAAACGGTTGGGGTTTTTTAGGCAAATTGTAGTAGGAGGAGTGGCTGGTGGCGGTGGTGGTGGTGGTGGTGGTGGTTGGTGCCATAGAATGAGCCAGCGAAACGAAGATAATGATGATCGCCGGGCACAAAAGCAAAAACGAGACCAACCAAAACTCAAGACGCCCAAAAGATTTTCGGCTCGACTCGGTTTGGTTTGGTTTGAGACTCTGCCCGCTTTTGGGCCAACAAAAGAAATGGAGAAGAAGATGAGAATACGTCTCCCCCCTCCCACCTGGTAGGCACCCCACCCACAAAGCGAACAAAGAAGTGAGAGATGTACACACAAGAAGTGGAATGAATCCTACGCAATGGGGTGGCTGTGCTGCGAAAGGGGACGAACTCCGAATCCGACTCAAAATCCCAATCGAACCGACTGACGCCAACAGGTAAAAAGTAGAAACCTTGAAAGCCGCAAAACAAACAGCTGCTGCAGAGAGCGGGAGGGAGAAAACAGGTAAGCGAGGAGTGCGGAACGCGGCGACGAGGGCAGGTAACTTTCGGGCAGGGGGCGGGTGTAACAGGAAATTCCTATGTGATTTTCGGTGAGATTGCTGCCTCACTGGGGTCGCATCACCAGCACCATCACCATCATCGCCATTGCCATCGCCATCGCATGGGATATGCGGCATAGGATCGGTTTAGGGATTGGGAATCGAGAATCGGGATCAGTATCGGTGCAGCACAACAACCCTCTTTGCGACTCGGGCAGGTACCAACCATCGCAACCCCTCTTTTCTACCTCCCTCCCTTCACTGGCTGCATAAAATTGCTCTACCACCGACGACGGGAAGTGCGTAATTTATTTTTGCCCTTTTTTTGGGGTCGCTTTTTCCATGGGAATGCCGAAGTTGAGCGGCGGGGGGAGGAAGCCAAGCGTGGGTTGGCAGTAACATAAAAAGCGGGGGGTCCGTGCAACGCAGGCAAATGTAAGATGGCTGATGACTCAATACTGTTGAGTTCTAGAAACTTTGGTGCCATAACTCCCCCACTTTATCAACAAGTATTTTTAACGTTTCATTGCCTACGCAGAAAGCAGATTTAGCAGAAAGTGCTTTTAACAGAAAATTAATGTTTTCAATGTAAACTTTATTGAATTTTAAATTATTGAAAGAATACAAGTGATTTTCTTACTTCCAATATCAACAAGTATTTATAACTCGGTATAAGTTACATGCACTTACGTACATATGTGATTAAATTATGGAATTGTGCTTTATTGCATGTGTGTTGATTTCCATCTCCCCCATGGAAATATGGAGTTTTCCAACGGCAACCCTTTTTTCCAACCGATCGTTCCAATGACAACTCCTTGGAAGGCGAGCCAACCACGAAGATGAGTCCATAATAAACAAGCAAATAATAGAGGGCGACTGCCAGTGGGGGCGGCAACTCAGCGAAGAGGGGAAATGAGGGAGGAGGAGTAGGGTGAATGCAAAAGTTGCTATCGATGGGTGGGTGTAAAAAATTCATCAGAATGCAAAGGGAGAGTGTGGGAGAGACAGACGAAGTGATAAAGCAGCGGGGGAGGGAAGGGGACAAGAGCCACGCCAAAATGAGAACCTACAAGAAATCACCATTTGAAACAGCGGGCGTCGCGACGGTCAGTCGCCTCCCTCCCCTTCCCTACCCACTCTTCGGTTTTTTCCTCCTCCTGCGCAACAGGGTGAAAGGGAAAGGAAGAGGAACATGTGACAAAGCAGAACGAATAGGAGAGAGCATGTGAGTAGGCGGCTTTCCAAGGCAGGCAAGATTTCTCACTGTGTGAGTGTGTGTGCGTGTCTGAGAAGACGATAAGCAGCGGCAGCGAAGAAAGTAGGATAATGAGGGAGGAGGCAAAGGAGGCGAAGGTGGCGGAGGAGGGGGAGTAGGAGCAAGGATTGGTGGTGGGTTTCTTTCGATTTCTTTTCTTTTTGAGCCCCTCGCGGCGTCGCATTTGGGATCTTTGGTCTCATTTTTCAGGAAAGGGGTGCCCACTGCTTTTTCCCTTTTTTTCATTGTGGGGCGTTGGAGTGGCTCGGATTTTTTATTTTTTGGTTTATAATTGGAAATTGGGTAACCGGTTCTGGGCCTAGCTACCTGTGGGTTGTTGGGCTTGTCTCTGCACATGGCCTTCGAGGTGATTTCTCGATGGCTCGCAGATTGTGTGGGTTCGGTTTGGCTTTTGGGTCTGCTCCATTAATTATATGCAGCAAACTTCCCCGAAAATAATTAATTCCCCCTTGTGCTGAAGTCACAAACAATTATATTATACCTTTTTATGCTGATCAGTATTAGTTATTTCCAGATGGCCCTATGGCCATTGCTCTCCTTTTCCGATTTAGGCCGTCCAGCCGGCTTGCGTCGATTTCCTCGAATTACAGTCACTATTTGTTCACAATTTGTTCACTTCTGTTTAATTACCACAGATTAGTTACAATTGATACGCTAGCACGCACAATCAGCGGAGATTTTTTCTGTATAGATTTATAATAAGAACTTGTGCCAAAACTCACAGGAAAACCACGCGTTGCAATGATTCTTATAAAAATGCCGCACAAAGTCAATTCCAAACACGATGAAGGAGGAGAGCGAGAACGGCCGAACCGCACACCACGAGAAATTCCAACAGACTGAGAAAGATGGAAACAACAAACGATGGCAATGCCGACGCACAAAACAGCGCACTGTGGGACGATGATTCGTGTTTAGCGTACGAGCTTAAATATTAATACGCTTGAACTATGCTAGACTTTAAACTACCTTTCTTCTGACACTTTAAAAAGAATATAAAAAAGCGTTGCTAAATTATAATTATAATTACTTCTGGTACTAAATATAAATTATTATTGTTTATGTCTAAAATCTTTGGTTTAACAATGTAGTGGATTCGTCAATATTAAAAGTATAAATAAATTATTTTAGTGCACCTCATATTAAAAATCAAGCAATTGCCGTGTTTCAAGCCCACTGTGCAAGTGGCCACCTTACAAACGAATGATCGCATAAAAGAGAAATTGCAACAAGGCAAGCCACCCGCTCATTCAAGTCGTATGTTGTTGCTTCTGCTGTCTCTCTCCCTCTTTTCAGTTATTGTGTGTGGGCCGGCGTCGCACAGTGGGAAACTTGAGCAAGCTGCCAAGAAAAACTAAGTAATTATATTGAAATCAATATATAATTTTATAAAATCATTTTATGTCGCAATACTACAGTTTACGTTCCTGGCTAATGAACATTACATTAATGTAAAGTTATTTCAGCTGTCTGATAATGAAACATTTTTAAATAATCGGTTATGCTGTTACTGAAAACAAAGCATGGCAATTGCTTAAATCGAACCACTGTGGCAAGCTGCGACAGCGGCAGATAGCGAGAGTGGGAGTGGGAAACCGTGTAGGGTGGTTTCAGAGTAGAATTTTCGGACCAGGTCAGTTTGCGTTTGCGACGGCGCAACTTGATTTCGCTGTTGTTGTTGCTGCTGGCTTACGTTTTTTTATGCGCTGCTCGGGTTGGTAATGATCTTCGTGCATGTGGGTTGCCGTCGTTGTTGCTGGTGATGATGGTGGTGGAGAAGTAGGAGGAGGAGGAGAAGGTGACTGTGACTGTTGCGTTCATTAGCGGGGCAGAGGCTTTTTGGGTTCGGTATATGGTATATGGCCAGAAGGAGGGCGTGCGATACATGGTCCAGGTAGACACATAATGAAGCCACAGTCGAACTCCCAAAACCCGACATTTTACTAATTGAATACATTTGGTCTTCACTGAAAGCGAACTCCATCGATTCCAACTTTAAATGTTATTATTTTCTAGAGATTTAATTTTGATTCAGATATGATTTTTAAACATAAATGATTAGTGCAAAGTTCATACTTTCGGAGTTTCACTGTTTATATAAACAGAGTCACCCACATGACAGCCTCGATTGGGTGGCATAGCCCGCCAATTCTCGGCGTGGGCTGATTTTTGGCCGCAATCGATTTCGGGTTCAAGACTTGCCGTTCAACCTTTGGTTGGCTATCCTATAAATGTGCTATCACTGATACAGTTGCCTTGCTATGCTGATATGTACATATATGCATGACTCATAAATGGGGAACTCCCGGTGCAACAACAAAGACAACTGCATCAAGTCAATGAAATTGAAAGTTACTGGCAATCAATGGACTCTAGTGCATCTCGGTCTCCAAGTTGTTACTGCAGGTTTGCAGGTTGCGATGTCGCTGATTTTGATCGTACTACTCATGTATATCCCCCGCAAAAGGAAGACAACGCCAGCGATGTGTGGCTGCAAAAATGCATATGGTGCCATGAGGTGAAGAAGATGCACAATGGCTATTCGGCCAGGCAGACTAAGAAATGCGCTAGCATTCAGAAGTAATTAGCATATTAGTCTGGAAAGGGTTTTAGGTTCCTTCATTAAGTAATCGCGCAACTCCTAGTTGATATAAAGAAAATACTATTGGGGTTGGGTAAAGAAAGTTTAGTAGTTGTCATGTACACACGACTGCTGTTTCAAGGGCTGCACTTAAAGACTTAAACGTATTTCCCGAAATCAAGGAGTTACCAAAAGGTGCTCAACAACCCACATACCTCACTCGCAGGGTATCTGCAAACAGGTTAGCCCTCGAAATGGAGCAGTTCGAGCACCCTACTTTGCCTTCATTGCCACTCAAGTGGAAGTGGCTGGCCGAGGCGATGATGATGATGGTGGTGGTAGTGATGGTGATGGAAATGGAGATGATGATGATCGGGGATAAAGGAGCTGCCTGGGGACGGGAACCGGTTCGCGAGCAGCCGTCAGTGGCCAACATGTGGGCCACCTCGAATCCCCCTGAGAGGTTCTTTCGGAGGCAGACCTCACTGGGCCTGGGCCTGGGTGGACCCGTTAGTCCATCCTTGGACCGGTGCAAGCTGTGATATAACCAACAATACCCGTAATGAGCCTGGCCAATTACAGCAGCACATGGCTTCCTACGGCCAGCAAAACCTGTTGCCCCTGAAGACGAAGCCCTTCTTCTTCGGTTTCCTTCATTTGGGAGAAAGTCTACTCGCTGGAATAGGGCTTCCCATTTTGGGCGCCACTTGTGACGAGCAAATCTGCCTGGCACTTCTCAAAGGGGTCGAAACTCTTGCACTTTGTCACGTCTCATTTAACTTGGGAACCCCAGGGGTGGTTGTGCGATCACTGGTTCCCACTGTATAGTGCGCTCCCACCCTCTGCACATGTACGAACACTATCCCACATCCAACATGCACAGAGAAAAAAGGGGACTTCGATTAAACACATTTGCATACAGTCAATGTGGTAACATGTTATAATACATTGTCTATATGAGGTTAAAGACCACTGAGATAGGATTTAAATGATTACTACCATATTAACATGTAATATAAAGATATAAATTTTATAATATTAAAACATAGTAGTGAGCATTGGGATACAGTCAAGTGCAGTTAGTTCTTATAGATCAAGCGAGTTCTAACGTAATTTCAATGAGCAAATCTCTAGATTTCCGCTGTAGAGGAGATGTAGATTTCTCCATGTGGAGACACCCCTTGTGGAGTGGGCGTGGGACACGGCCACGCATGCGCAACTCCCTCCGAACTCCCAACTCGAATCCGCTTTGTCTGAGTGGGTGGTTTGTGTCAGTGTGTGTGTGTGTGTGTGTGTTTTCGAGACTGGGTTTGTTTTGAGCATTGGGTTGGGTACAGTCTCCGCTTGGCTTGCCTTGCGGTCGGGTGAGTCACTGGGTCTTGGCCCCTGGGTGATTTTTTCAATCATCATCATCAGCGTGGGGAGTGTGAATGAAATGAATTCAACAGGAAATAGTCAGTTTGCGGCTAAGAATAAAATCAAATGATCGCTACGCTTTTTTCATAACTTCTTAGAATCAAGTTTAAAACTATTTAAAGTTCTTTTAGAAATCTAAGAAAGTGATCGCTAATAAGTTGTTTTAAAACTTGAATCTATATTTTGATGGGTTAACGAACTCGTTCGGTATTTATAACAGAAGTTAACTTTTCCTCGTCGTTTGCTTCCGTTTTCCACCCCTTACTTTCCAATCTAAAGGAATGTGCGTTGCATTCTAGGCATTTTCCAGTGCTTGACTTCGTTTAACTCGAGCTTAAAATCAATTTTTGTCGTCGAGTAAAAAGCAATTAAGCTGTCAGTCTATGTAGGCAGCTTCAAATACACAACTAATTTCTATATATATTCCATGGAGACGCCATGAAACGAAATTCAGTTGCCGGTATTCCCCCTACCCCCTACCCCGTACATAGTATTTATTTATATAGGCATAATCCCGGGCAAGTGCAATTCGACTGCATACAAATTGCATTTTCTATATAATATATAAATGCATAAAATATGTGCGTGTGAATATTATATATATAAATATACATATATATAAAGCACTCGAATGCAGTTATTTGCATTCTGCAGCAGACATTGCCACCCACAAATTTTCACTATATTGCCCATGGCAACAAAAAACCACACATTTTTAGTTTTCATTTGAAAACACCATGCCACAAACGGAATTCGTCAAAGGCAAAATAATCAAATACAAATTATATAACTCCTACATATACATATGTAGTCGCATATGTTGCATAAAAACCGAAACCCCAAAAAACCATATGCAAAAACCCCCCATTGAATCGAAATGAAAATGCATCTCTCTCTCTTTGGAGAGAGCGCAAGCCTGTGCCGTTATTTTCTATTTGCCCGGAGAGCGCGAGAGTGAACGAACGGAAGTTGAACTCTCGAAAGTGCAACACAATTCCTTTGCACTTTTTTGATAAGGGGTGTGGGTCGCTTTTGGGGGTGTTGGGTGGGTGAATATAACAAAAATTGTTATAGACACAAAATTTATGATGTGCTCCGGCTGTGAAAAACAACCACCCACCCAGAAGCAAGGAAACTAGGGGGAGTGGGTGGGGGGGTAGGCGGCAGTTAGTTTTCAAATGCCAAAACAGTTGAGCTATTGTCGCGAGAGCGGGATAGTAATACCCTTCAAAACCAAAACGAGAGCGAGAAAGAGGGTGGGTTGTGCATTGTTTGGGGGTTGCTATACCGTTGCATAGAGCGCCTGCTCCACACACCAATACCATTTGTTTTTATTTCACTGTGTGCGTGTGTGTGCGTGTTTGTGTGAAGTATTGATGATGGAAAAATAGAAGTTGGCGCTTTTTAGTTGGGGGTTGCTGCCCCCAGTGGGGTGTTTCTCTGGAAAAAGTGCATACCGAAAAAGATACGCACACACACTCACACACACACAAACGCATTGCGGAAAAATCAATAAATCACTTGAGCTTGGAAAATAGATTTGAAAAGGCCCCCCAGGAAAATCAATTAATAGATACTCCATGGTAGTAACTCCGATTAGTTTTAAAATATTACACCCAGCGACTTACCAACATGTTAGCGGAGATTTTGCAGCCAGCCCCGGAGTATGCAACACTTTTTCGCGTCTTTTCGCGCGGCACACTGTTTCGAGGATTTGTGATTCTCCCTTGCAGCTGGATATGAATTTACTTCACTGATTTATTAAACGAATGCACTCTTGATGCACTTTTCGGTTTTCCGACTTATCGAGAACGGACCGCGTTTCACAACTAACCTCATCAACACTCACACACCGAATGAGATTTCGTGACTGAATGAATATGAATGGTCGCGGAGGAGCGGATCCTACGGCGATTCTCCGCCACCCACTCGTTGGGGGTGGCTGGCGGCGGGTGGGCTGGGCGGAAAGTATACCGTCCCTCCCCCTAATGGGCCAAGTAAATATGTTGTAATATTTAGTTTTGTTTTTGCGTCTGCGATGCGTTGCTTAGTTTGCTGTTGTTGCCGCGCCGATTGCCCGTCGCGTAATAATAATACCTCTCCGACGTTGTGCAATTGTGGGAAAAGCTTCCTGTCTGCGCCGCCCTGCTTCTTCTTCCGCCACCCCTCCGCCTTTCCGCTTTCCACATTTACAAAAAGCGCGCGCATTCCGCAACGCTCACGCTCCCACGCATAACAAGCGACTCTCCGGAAAACAAATTGTCATTAAGCTAAGAAAAAATAAAATTAATATATTAATAGAGTTATTAATTGACTTAAGTTAAGGCAGAGCTTATTAAAATAAATTATTTATTTTTCATTTGACACTTCGTGATACAATCGATAGTCGCTCCGAAAACATCGGAGAAATTCGAACATCGAATTCAAATACTCAACATATACTGCGCGGAAACCTAGGAAAAAATGATGACAACTTTTGTTTTATAAATTATAACGACTGAACATTATATTTAAACTTCTATCATTGAAGTAGTAATTTTACTTATGGTCGTACTTGAACTTGAAAGGCATGAGGTATGGATTTTAATAAATTTATGAAGGATATTAACATGTTTGTTATTTATTTACAAAATATGTATTGTATATACATATATTTTAATTTCAGTGACGAAGATTTCTTTGTAACTATCGTATTTAAGTCGAAACTATTTAAATTTTTAAATACTTGGTATATATGAAGAAATAAATAATAACAGAACATAATCAGTTTTATTGACCTAATTTAGCAATTATTGTTTTGTTAAACACATTTTCAGGGTTCGTACAATTTTTTTTAATTTTCCATCCTTTTTAAAAGTCACATGTCCGGTTCCCTTTTTTACATTACATCCCACATGGTTCCTACATTTGATTGTTAGCAGTGTCACGAACCCCAGAAGAACTGTGTTTGAGCTGCCATCTCCATGTGTAGAAACACAGTAAGTTGTCATCCCGATTTCGACGCAGGTTTATTCGACTATTCAGTTTAGTTATCGATTCTTTTTAATTCGATTACTTTTTAAAACATAACGCCTTTTTAAAAGCGCAGTTTCAATGTTTTCTTATATTTTTAAATTCACTAGATCTGTAGCTTTTGATTGAATTAAAATCTTTCTAGTTGAGAAGTTATTATGGTTTTAATAAATAACATTGTACATATTAAGCTGTACCACTCATATTAAGCAGACCTGTATCCTTGATTTAAATACCATCAATTCATTAAATAGTGTGCATAAAATATTGAATAGAGGACACTACAGACAAAAAAAAGCCTTTGTTCATCTGCAGCTGGCCGACTAGTACAAAATGTGCCGCGAAATGAAAGGAATTTAATTAAACAGGGGTTGCGAGTGGTATTTTTGCGCAATCTTTAATTAATTTTCGTGGATTTTATGTTTTTACCCCAGCCGCAAAACCATTCAGTCGAGTGGCAAAACGATTTCAGGTAAAACATGGCTACCACTTAGCCATGACGACGTTCGTTTCTAGATTTTCGTCATTTTTTTGTCCACTCTTTCCGTCACTTGGGGAGAGCAGTTTTTTTAGTGGCACCCAAGTTTTAATCAAATTGCACATGTGACCACATAGTCAGCCATATAACCCATAGCCCACACCACAGACCCCAAAACTCCTTTCCTAACCTAATTTTACAGTTGCCTCTTCAGCTGCACACACACACACATACACAAACATACACGCCAAAATACAGGATTTTTCATCTCCATTTTTGAGAATTTTCTGCAACGTCAACTGTCTCGAAAAGTTTTTAATCAACGTCACCAACAACAAGAGCGTTTTCCTTTTTTCTTGCATTTTTCCTACTTAACAGTTTAATTTTTTGTTCGGTTTTTTGTGTTGCCTTTTTTCCACAGATGGCCTCGATTTTTGTGGATATTTGCCGCATTTTCACCGAAAGCAAATTCAATGCAATTAAAAACAATTCATAATGGGAGAGCCGAGGAGCATTTTCCCCCCAGTAATTTGTCTCCAGAGCTGGGAAAAATAAAAGGTACATGAGAAATAAAACTATGGCCCTTTTGGGGGCGGCTTTGTTGGGTTTTGCTGGTTTGCTGGCAAAAATGATTTTTGTGTCCAACATTTGACGGCAAACGGGCTGTTTTGGTTTATGCATTTAATTAAAAACGAATGAGACCCAAAGCCAAAGTCCGAGCCACAATGAAAACGCAATGAAAACGAATAAATATGAAAGGACTGGGCGACAGGAGCAAGTGCAGATGCAGATACAGATACAAATGCACAGCTGCGGATGCAGATGCAAATACACAGATACATAGATACTCAGCTACTAAAGTTGCTGTGCTTTGGTTAAAATATGCAAACAAGAAACGGAAAAACTTATTTAGACGCCGCTCCAGACAGCAACAAAAATAAATATATCCACACTATATGTGGCTGAAGAGCCACAGAAGCCAACGAAAAAAGCAAATTGTTTCTTTGGCTGCTTATGAAAATGGCGTCACACACATGCACTTGCGCCAGTGTGTGTGTCTCTCCCACGAGTCAGTGTATGTGTGCATGAGTGTGAGTGGGTGGGAATTGGCTTTTCTTTGTTTTTTTTTCAAATACAGCACAATGGGACTTGGAAACTTCATTCATGCAAATGGCGAACGGCAGAAAACGCTTTCAATTAATGGGATAATAAATAAAAACGCTTCGCTGACCGATTTTGCTTATCTTTTTTCGTTTGGGCTATTATTATTAATCTGGCTTCTCTTTTGATTAAGCTTTCCAATCACGCTTTTTTTTATATTTTTAGGGATATCTATTTAAAACGAAGCGACCATTATATACATACACATATATATATATATGGTGATGCCTAAGGAAATTAAGCAGATTCATGAACTTGAAATAATTGCAAATTGGTTTTTAGTATGCTCCTTACACACAGGGAAACAAGAATAGATTAAGTTACTTTGACACACTTTAAAAATATATGAATGTGATTTAGAAAGTCAACTGTTTCAGAGTGTTTTAATGTCCATAATTTGTAGTCAACTGTGCATTAAACATTACAATTTTGTTTTTTTTTTGCATATTGATCGCTTATGTATAGATATATATAATATCTTATATCTTAATATTAGTTTTTAAGACTAAATCTTTGAGATCGAGATATAATTTGTACAGCCAAAGCCCCCTAGATGATCCCACTGTGCCCAGCGATTGGGACGCTTCGCCTTCCGCTGCTTTGGCACTTATCGCATGTGGCCAAAAGATTTTTGCCCTCTTTTGCCAGTATTTGATTGAAGCTCTTGTTGGCGCGGCCGTAGTATTACCAATGCCTGGAAAACATAAAACTACGGGGCAAAACAAAAATTCTCTCACTATTGTTTGGGGCGCGTGGGAAGCGTTTCCAATGTTTTGTTTTGTTTGGAAAAGAAGTTGCTTTTTGCCGCTTATTTTGTTGCTGTAGGAACTTCAGCCCAATCTTAACCAACCAACCACCGCCCCCCGGAATTCCCCCGCACGCCCTGCACTCGGGTAGTTTTCCCAACCCCATTTGCAGTGGAAGAAATTATTAATACATAATTCATGTTTAATTGTTCACCATTTTTTGCCGTCTCTTATTCTGCCGCTTCATCTTCAGACTCTTCGCTTAATTATTCAGCGAAATAAGGAGAATATTTGGCCAGAGGAGAGGCGAGTGCGGAGATGCATCAGCCACTTTTGGTCTAATAGCTGCCAAAGTTGATTGGAACTTTCGCTGATTGAGCTGCATTTATTTTGGCCCGATTGCAGCGATCCCCGATGACAGATGGCTGGGTCGACTATGTGGGTGAGGGGGCGAAAGCAAGGGGGCCATCCGATAGACAGACATTTCAATTAGCCCCAAAATTGTGGCAGGTGCGGGGGAGGGTGGGGTAGTGGCACTTTGAGCTGGATTTCGGGTCTTGGCTCGTTGTCAGTTACAGTTTTGCCGCCTGCGGCCAATGAAATTTAGATGAACGAGTTGACGGGTTGAACGCTGCACGATTCACTGCACAAGAAATACGTGGAAAAGTGGGAAAAGCATGGCCCGGGTGGGTTAAACACACTACTCCCCTACTCCACCACCATCCCCCCCCCATACACACACACGCACACACGAAGCTATATTTTCATTACCGCGCTGCGGGTTCACTAAAAAAGTTGCGGGTGGTCATGATTTCCCCCCTCCACTCGGCGGTACCTCTCCCGTTTGGGCTTCGGAAGTGCACTTCTCATTTGCTCATTGTCGGGCCAGGGGGTTGGGGGTGGTAGGGTGGTGAGGTGGTAGGGTGCACACAGAAACAAAAGGGGATGCTTAATCACTATATTGAACTAATATGTATACTACTCTTTATATACTATACACTGTTTATTTTATATTGCACAAAAGTAGCTTGTGAGAACACATTTATTTCCGACAGAAATACAGAAATATCTTATGAATAATACACCAAAATATAGTAATACTACCAGTTTTAGCTTTTTCTTATACAATCAAAATATTTCGATATTTTATAATAGGTAAAGTTACCAATCATGAATATGTTCGCTTTACACAAAAATAGGAATAAATGTAATATCTTAAACAATATTCTGAAAACAAAAATATATTTAAATAAACAATTTAAAAACAATTATTTCTAAATACAAATATTTTTTAATGATCAATAGAGTAAATGTCGGATATATGGAACCTAATAATTAGCCACATATGTAAATATGTTTCATAAATGACTTGTGCTGAATAACTAATAATTTCTTCGTGTGTAATTCGTGCGCGTTGCAGGTTTAAAGTTTCAAGTGCAACAAAACTAACGTCCAGTGAATTTAACTTCATGTCGACAGGGAAGTTATTGGCCCTTTACCCCTTCACCACTTCACCCCCCCGGCGGACCCCTACCTCCCGGCACGGACCATTGACTTCTGCGCACCCTCATGCTACCGAAAATATTCGGTTTGCTTTTGGAATTATTCAGATTTTCATTTGGTCTATGTGCCCGCGAGTTCGAGTATGTGTGTGCCCGAATACTCGTATTTTGGTGGTTGCTGAGTGCGACTTAAAAAGATTTCTGTATTTTTGGCTCTCGCTGTGGGTAATTAATTTGTGAAAACAAACGAAATTCGTATTTCATCGCGCAGACAAAGGAAATCTAATCGGAACGGGGTTAATCCAGTTCCTTTGTGCTCCTTTGCTATGAAGATGGAAAAGCTCACGGATCGAGTGCTTAAATCAGATATGAAAAGCCATAAAATCCGACTGAAAAAGATTAGCAAATATATTGAGATATGTGACTGAAATTTATGATGGCTCCAGGCAATTTCAATGAAATGAAAAAACTCATAATGTACTGCAACCAGCTCATGGGGACTTACAAAAAGTCAATAAGAGTCTTTATACTTCCGGATAGCACAAAATAGCTTCATCGATGAAAACTTGTTGCACTTTATGTTTAACGAATTTTTTAGTTGGCAGAAAACTTTAATTTAAGTCATATAAACTCGTTTTTGTTAATTGTTTTAAAAAGAAATTTACTCGTATCGTTTGTTTAATCTAATAGTAGAAAAAATAGTATTGAAATAAAAAGAAGAACATATTTCGTTCATTAAACATTAGCAAAAAAAGTTTGAATTGCTCTGTTGTTATAGGAATGAAAGTATTGTAAAGGAATGCGGATTTAATAGTTCACTTAATAATTAAAAAAATATATTAATTTGATTTGTAGATACATTTATTAAATATAATAATAATACTTCCTTTAATTCTGTACGTATGTAAGTAATTTTAATGACCATATAATATATTGTAACAAAGGAATGTTTATGTATATTTTTAATCTGATTTGTTTTTACATATGTATGTATGTATATGTATAATATCTATATAATATATCTCAGGGCTTTTTCCACATATTGGTGATGCTGTTTCAATTGTTCACTTGTAAAAGTTCGTTTGCCTTTCACCGGCATTTTCCTCGAACTTCTGGGATGTAAACAAAACCGACGCTTGCAACAGCAACCCAAACAGGTTGAATGCAACGCAAGGCGCTCAAACTGTTATATGCTACGCAAGGTGCAACATCTGCCCAATTTCTAAGGTTCATTCGCAGACTTTATACCAAATGCGCAGCCATTGAAAATGGTATAAACACTTCGAAACTCATATACCAGCATATTATAAGTTGCCTTAGTCCAGACAACAACCACGGCTTTCGAACTCGAACCCGTTCGAGTTGGCCATTGAAATGCAACAAGTTCGATGGTCGTGGCAAGTGAGCAAAATGCATTTAAAAGATGCCAATGCAGCTCACACACACAACATACAACACCCGCACCCACACTCACACAGTCGCGAGCCGTGAAGAAGAAGAAGAGCCATTCGCGTGCGACTTTTGACTTCAGTTGGGCGCTCTTTTTCGTTGCGCTTCTTTTTCAGCTGTTTTAATATTTATGAAAAAAATGAAGGCGAGAGCTGAGGAGTCCTGGGAGTCGCGCGGTGCAAGCCACATAAATATCCACTAAGCCATGCACACCGACACACACACACCCCCTCACATATGAGCCACCCCTTTGTAAGGGAATCCCCGCCTGACCTCGCCACCACCTCCTGCCTCAGCTTCAGCTTCTTCTTGGCCACATCAAGCATTTTGTGCAGCTCCTTGAGGCTGTCGAGCGTAAATTCAATAAATATGAATATAAGATGGGCACACACAAATTCAAAAAAAGCATAGAAATGTGAAGGAGGATCGCCGTGTATAATAAACTCGTTTATAGCATACCCCTTATCCGAACTTTCAGGCTATTATTCAGTAGAATATCTAAGGTAAAAATTCAGTAATTGAAAGAGCTTTAAACTTTTGATTTTCTGCCCCATTTCCATGAAATGTATGAACATATGCATATGTGTTGTCTATTTTTTTGTACACGGTACACTGAAGCTGCCAACTAACCGATACGTTCTGCTTAAGTCAAGGGTATAAGTATAAAGGGAGGTGCACTTGCTGTTACATTTTTCACTCACTTGGGCTAACTTGGCTAACCATTACGGCTAACGCTTCTCGGATGATGACGTTGCCCGTCTCGATATCGAAATCTTTGTTTGCGCTTATTATTCCAAGCCCAAGTCCATTGTTGCTTTTGCTTTTGCTTTTGCTGTTGCTCTTGGACTTTTTACGATTGACAATGACAAAGAGCGATGGAGTGGCAGCAGTGAGCAGTGGAAGTATCCAAGAGATTGGGTAGTAAAGTACGAGGAAAATATGAAAATAATTCATTGCCTTCGGCTCACTCCTTGCCCTTCTCCCCCCATCCCCCGCTCGCAGCTCCCGTACTTCGCAGGAATAAAACTGAAAGTGTGCAATCGACGACAGCGTCTAGCAATAAACTCAATGGAGCCATCAGAAATCTTCGAGCGCATTGGAGCTAAAACTTGCCACATATACGTACGTACGTCATATGTACACATGTAGCATCTACAAATGGGTATATGTGTTTTCGGGGAGGGGGAGGTGGGGGTGGGGATACTGCGGTGCAGACGCCTCCATATGCTTTACCATGCATGTTTATGGACGTGAGTTAATGCAATGTCCTTCCAAGTCCTTCGATGGTAAATAATAAATAGAGCAGGACGGCAAAGCATGATTAAAGTGGGAGCAGCCTCGTGTAAGTGAGTGGGTGGTAAGGGGGTGGAGAAGGGGTTAGGATGAGTTTCAGAGTTTTAGGGCTTCACTTGGAGGAGAACTAATATAACTAATGGGCATGCCATCGCCATCGCCCTCCTAAATGAGTAAGCAACAAATGCAAACGCGGACGGGCTGAGCACACAAATGTGAATAGACTTTAGAAAAAAAATGGGTCACTCACTATCTACACTGCTCAGCAAAAGAATTGAAATGTCTAAAGGGTAATTAAAAAGTTTCTTCAATTTTATAACCTTTCTGTGAGTTTAACTACAGCTCTGCTAATGCACCTTATTAATATGAAGGCATAGACAATATGAAGAGTGGATTTTTGCCTTTCCGGTTTCCGGTTTTCTATGACTTACTTGCAAAGTTTGAAATGTATTAAAGATTTTCTTAAAGGCCGGGCCAAAACCTGTCCGTTCCTGGCCGCCAGTCACCCTCAGGCGAGACAAGGGTGTACATTTAATGAAAATTTTGCGCAAACGGATGCGATTATGTATAAGCCAAGGGTCCGATGCGAATACAAAGCGTACGAAGTCGGATGAATTATTTTTTCGCTTTTTGTTGATTTTTTTTGTTGGGCTAGCAAATAGGAAATAAAGCCGAGAGGCCAGAATAGGATTCGCATATGACGTTAGATTGAACAAAGAAAACTTTCGCATCCAAATTACGCTGTGTGAAAAGTGAGGCAGTAACAAAGAGGGATTGTTAAAACGAGTAAACACGGGCAGGCTTGCCAACTGAAAAACTTTAAGTAATTCAAGTTGCCAGCCGGAAGGAAGGAGGCCGCTTGTGTGGGTGGGCGTGGCTGTAGCTGTAGCTGTGGCTCTAGTTGAAGCTGAAGCTGAAGCTGAAGCTGTAACTGTGGGCACGGACCTCCAGTCTGAGCACTCCGATGAAAGGATTCAACGAAACTTGCCAAAGCCAAGAGGCTTGGGGATTTAGAAGAAAAAATATGTAGTCGGCGGAGGCAAAATGCAAACTTGGCAAGAGCGCGAGAGACTTTCGTGGGCCTCGGAAGTAGGCCAAAACTTTGCTGATGAGGGATGCAAATGCATTGGGATAAAGTTTCGGGTGTCGGCCAAGGAATCACACTTAATAGATTTCCAGGACTTACAGGTCATTCAAACAGGACCCCAAGATGCTCGAACTCAGCACAAAAATTGATAAAATAATAACATCGACTTAAGAGAGATTTTCTCAGCCAGAGTCAGTAATACAATTTTGAAAAGTGCACAAGAAGTAAGGTTTATTTGCTGTTTAAACAAATGTGCGATTTTAATATGAAGAGCATATAATTGATTTCCTTTGCTGCAACATACACATCACTTATTAAATCATTTATTATTTACTTGGCCGAATAAGCTGCATAAGGTTTTAAATACGCAGCGTGACAGGTGAAAACTAAAATCCTTTAAGTCCTTCGACACACCAGATTAACAATTCCGAAAAGCCAAATAACGAAATGAAACGAGCGAGTAAGTGCAAAGAAAAGCTCTAAAGTGAATCGGACAACAATCCTGAGAATTATCCCTAGGTCAAAATGCAATAAACACACATGGGGCATAAAGGGAAGTGAAAGGGCGGGAGGGGGAGAGGGACGGGAGCGTGTGAAAAATGGGCGCAAAAAACATACAAAAAAACAAACAACTAACGGGGGCATGGGGCACAGAAGCATGGCCAGCAAAATGAATCCTAAACGGAAATGTCGATATTAGCATTGCAGCAGCAACAACAGTGGCTGCGAAAACTACTGCAACACTGCCGCCGGCGACAACAACAAATGCAACAGCAACAACAACAACAACAGCAAGAACAACACAGGCAACAAGCGGCAAGAAGAGGGCCAACAAGAGGCGACAGCGACATTTAGCGACACAGTCGCATAGTTTTCCAGTTGCATTTACAGTTTACACACACGGAGCAGCAGGTTCACTGACCACACCAACAACTCAGCGATGCCAGCGTGAGCTGGAAAATTCGTGGGGAAAATGGGCAAAAGTGGGGCAAATATTGGGCATATCTTATTCGGGGTTTCCTTATCCGAAGGAATCTATCTGCTTTGCTTTCAGATTCTTATGTAAAGATATCTTTGAAATAGAAATGATTACAAACTTGCATGTAAGTATGTAGGTTCTTACTTATGGTAATAAAGAATAATCGTTATATTCGATAAAGATTTCACATCCTTACACTGGCAGCAGTCGACTCTTCCCTTGGCATTTCGCTTATTAATAGCCACATCAGTGGCTGCCGGATTCGCCCAGCATCTTTGATATGATATGCAGAGCCATTCGCAGCACTCACGTTTGCATCTCCCGGGAAGACCAAGCATCCGAAAAAAGGAAAGCGAAACAAATGGGCAAAAGTGCGCCATATTGACCAAACGAGTGCAGCATGCAGCATGCAGCATTGCAAAAGCATTTCAATGAGACTCGGGGGTGTTCCGTTGGGGGCAAAGGTGGGGCGAGTGGGGTATCCAGTGGAGTAAGGTCCGTGGGGCAGCATTTTGGAGGGAGGTCGGAGTTGGGGGGGGGGGGAAAGGTTTCGGGAGAGCGAGCGACTGCCTATTCGTTTTGTTTTAGCCAAAGTGCGCGAGCTGTGTTGACAAACGCCAGTGGTTAGGATCCGTGATAGTGTGTGTGTGTGCTTGTGTTAGTGTGAGGAGTCCATCTAGGCGGCTCCGAGTGTGTGTGAGTGTGTATCTGTGTGTTGGCAATTCAAAATGGCATGCACTTCACTAAAAACTGCGCATTTCCGGTCAAAATGACGACGACGACAACAGAAAGACAGGGAGGGAGATATGCTGACAGCGCTAGCCGCATGTTTGTGTGTGTGCCCCTCCGGCTACGACTGTGTGTGCGTGTGTGTGTGTGTATCTGTGTGTGGGAAAACTTTTTTACAGCTTTAATAGTTCCACTTGGCAGTTTTGCGTCCCAAAAGTTTTTCGCTCTGCCCGACTCTTCTCACCCTCTCCCTTTCTCTCTGCAGCAAAGTGCGTCATAAATGTGTGTAATAAAATATTTACTTTCTTTTAGAGCAAGCGGAAAAGGGACAAAAGATGGGGGGAGAGAGAGAGAGAGGGGGATGCTAAACCATGGCTTTGGGGGGGCACGACCATATATTAGCTAAATCACACCACCACATTCCCCCCTTTGCGCACAACCCCCTTCGTTGCCCTCGGGGCAAATTGAAAAGCAAATGAAATTCAATTTTTAAGTCCTGTCTGCGCCTGGCAAAAAAAAAAAAGGAAATGGGAATGAATACATATATATACTCGCCATACACCCACATCAAAACATTTTTATTTTGAGCCCTTCCTGTGCAATTGTTTACTTTGTGTGCCAGAAAGAAACGTCCTTCTATTTGCGGCGTCTAGAAAACTTGAAGTTGGGTCTGACATCACGATTCCCAGACGCACCCCATTGTTCTGCGTTTGGGGTCGGTTCCCTTCTCCAAATGCATGTCAATGGCAGCCACCAGTAAGCAGTTAGCAGGAAATGGGCATAACCCTGAATATTTGCCCGTCAACTTGGCTTAGTGGCGAGCTTAACGCTTTTCAGCCAAATAAACGCAGCTCGAAGGGTTGGAGCTTCACTACCCTAATCCCTAATGCGTAAATGTCGCTGGCAGACTCGTCCTTCCTGGGGGGGCATTCCACCTGAAGGATTCCTGGCCTGATTGTCTGCAACGCTCCTTGTTACGATAATTGGCTGCTACAGTTGACGCTCCACTGGACTGAGTAGCACACGAATATATGAAACATATTTTTACAAGCTTCGAGTTTGGCTTTTAGATGAACGGAGATGAAAATTCAGCATTTCTATGAGGCACGTGAAAGTTTAAATATTAAAGTGGAAAACAAATAAATTCCTACAATTAGAGTTCACTTTAAAAGCTTTAGGCCTTGCAAATGTATTAGTTTGCGAAAAAGAGGGATACCAAATTTCCAAAAACATCAAATTAATAACGAATGAGAAATTCGCCAGCTAAGCTGGAAAAACAAATGAAATCCGCTTACGGAATTCCAACGCTTCAATTAGAAAAGCTCTGAAACCGCAGGAGTCTCGACTAACCCATTCCCATCCCACTCCATCGCGTCCAAGGTAAACCCTAAAAAAAGAACCCACAACTCACAATTCACAAGTAGAAAATCAGGCAGAGAAAGCTTAACTATCCGCACATCCTTTGGGAAAGGAAAAATCAACAGAAGTCGGGTCGAGCACAATGAGGAAGCCTATTACAAACAAGTTGTGCAGTTTGCGGCTTCGCATGTTTTTCGGGTAACAAAACAGAAAACGCATAAGGCAAACATTCTGTGTAAATCCAAATACTACACAGAAAATCTGGGGAAAAGCCACCGAGCAGGGTATAAACTGCAGCATAATTGTTGCCCAAGCATTTCATTGTTTGGTTATGGCAAAGTTTTCGTTTTTTCCATCCCCATCCAGCAGAGCTTTTCCCTCGAAGTTCGGGGAAAAGTGCGCGTGGTTCTATTGATAAGCGAAGTTATGATTGACTTTTAATTGAAAATAAATGAAGCCCGTTGTTTTGCTTTAATGGCCACGAAACGAACCAGAAAAACTGCAAGGGAACAATCGGGAAATGGCGGAGAACAAGGGAAAATTGTTGGCGAATAGTTGTTGGAAAATAAATAAGGGAAAATTTCTCTAGCAGCTTATTAGCCATCCACGGTTAAGAGTTTTTCAATCACAAGGAACATGACTGAACATGGCTTTCCAGCAAGAAACTTAAAGCAGAATTTCAAAGAAATTTTTCAATAAATTGGGGATACTTCAATAGATGAATAAATTACTTAACTGTAAATGAGTTTCGAATTCATAGAATTGTACCTGCAGCTCGTTTCTGCGAAGTGCCTGCCAAAATAATATAATGACCTACCCCACGTGTCCTTCGACCCCGCCCACCGTCGAACGCCCACCCACCCACACACTGGCCCATTCACAGATAGACACAATCAAAAGCGCGTATCTATGACAAGTTCAATATTATAATTTGTTTACGAACTTTCTTCGCCGCAAAATGGGGCTGCGTAGAAAGGACGAAGAGGACTGCGAATAGGAAGAATACGAGTGAAAAGCGTAAGAAGCGATAAGCAGATATGGCGGGCCTCCTTTTGTGGAAAAGGCGGTGGAAAGGACAACGGCAATAACCGACAGTGGAGAGCACAAAAACACAACCCCGCAACGAAACTCAATTTTCATGAAATAAAATCAAATTTAAATAATACAATACGATTGCCAGGGGGCGCGGGGCTCCGGGCGCGGTGCTGGGAAGGAGAAACACCAGCCAGGATAACAAGGACGACAACAACAGCAATGAAGTGGGAGTGAAGCCGTGAGCGCGACAAGAGCAACAAGGACATCATCAAGTGTATCGCTGCTTATTTATCTTTATCGCAATTCGTTTTGGCCCTGTCCCCCCTCCCCACTCAGGATTCTCAAACCCGAAACGTCTTAGTCCTTTGGACCTCGACCTCGTCGTTCTCGTTCTCGTTCTCGTCCTTTTTCTGCTGGCAGGCATACTCTTTTGATGCGGGTTGCTTAGCAGGGGTTACGGGTGCGCCAGGCGTCCCCGAGTCAAAGACGACATCAATATTATTGCCATAAGTTTCATATTTGCAGCTTTAGATGCCGTTTAAAATTTCGCTCTCGACGAGCTCCTTCGATTGCCAGGACAAAATACATACATATATACATATATATAGAAAGGAAACATTGCAAAAGGAAAGGGCAGGAGAAGGAGCGGAGATGCTAGAAACGCTGGGCGCACAGTTTGTTTTTCATTTCGCCGCTGTGGCTTCCTATGGATTCCGTTTGCTTTGCTCATGGCTTTGCCTCGACTTTTTCCATTTTCCATTTTCCATTTCCCAGTTTCCATTTCCCCCCATTTTTTTCCCATGCATTACTTCGCATAATTTTTTATTGATTTATTTGGTTTATAGCCTCCGCAGCCCCACCGCACCTCACCTCACCTCCAGATGAAATGGAAAAATGTTTGCTGAATTATGTGGATATACGGATACACGGAAGCGTGTGTCTGTGCGAGGACCAATGCTATATGGGGGTCCTTTCAATGGAGAATCAAATGTAGACAAGTGAAAATTTGAAACGATTTACGCGCAATTTACGGAAATTGCAGCAGGGCATATCAAATTGTCAGCGACGGGGGTGCAAAGAGCTCTGCGAAATTTGAACTGTTCGGGTATGCTGGTGAGTTATACACTTTGCCCGATGAAAAACGCGAAAAATGTAAGAAATGTCCTTGCCCAACTAATACCAGAAATGCCAGATGTAAGTGAACCAAATTGTGATGATATTTCCATTAAAAAGCATTTACGGTAATGTAAATGAAAGAGCAGCTCTCGAAAGTTCGCTCTTTTCACCCAACAACATTCACAAGTGGCACGAGTTCTATTTATTCAAATGTTTCGGAACATTATTTGAACAAGTTGCGTTACAACCGAAATATATTACATTTGCAGCATTACTTTTATGCACAGAGGCATTCTATTCACTTGGCCGATCCCTCATTAAATCCCTTATCCTAGCTAAATTACATGTAATTACATATTTCGCATTTGTATAATTCCATTCTGGAATACGCAATTAGTTGTTGCGGGGCATTTGCCTTGGTAAATTTATGCTCCAAATTGATTTCAGTTTGATTTCTGGAAATGCCTCTTTATAGTCTGATACTGATTACTGCTGCAGAACAATGCACGCAGTTAGTGTCGCACACAACTCCAATCGAACTCAGCAATTATTTTCAGCCTGTCTTGTTTAGACTTACATTGCCTTATCAACTTTATGCGTAATATTTGAATTCTAGCTTGCTTAAAGCGTTTTTAAGGAGCAGCAGCACCGAAAAGCAGCAAACAATTAAAATTTAATTCATATTTTCGCTTTCATCGTGCAGACACGAAGACCATGACGAAGTAAATCTGGAAGAGCTGGGAATGTCATTATTCTGGCGACAACGAAGTCCTCCGATCCCGTCCTTCAATAAATCTCTTTATGCACTTTAACAATGGCCACGTTTCCCACTTGCCCACTTCCCCGCTTCCCCGCTTTTCCATTTTCCATTTTCGTCGTCTGCACTCGCTTTTCCCTACGTTTATTTTTTGGACTAGGGCTTCATATCAAAATTGGCTTACCACGCATAAACAGAGTCAGTCTCAGACCCCAACCCCCGACCCCCTCTCCCTTTGCCACGGCCCATTCTTTCCGCCTTTTTCCCCCCCGCCATGCACTTGAGAACTCAAGTTGCTGTGATTATCCTGCAATTTTCGTTGGCTGGGGGGGAAGCGGCACGGGGTGGGGGCAATGACAATGACTGCGTCCTGCTGATGCTGTTGCAATTCTACACTTAGAGAAATGACAATGGCATGCATCCAAAAGAGGAAATGGTAATTCCTTTAAACGCTTATATAGAACATAATCTATCTAGATAATTTTGAATTTATGACTAGCATGTGGTTTTTTTCCCCCAAGTTGCAGTGTAATCGCCTTTGGGTTCGACTTGGACCGTGTCGTGGCATTTGACGTCACGGTTACGTGTTGAGGCGTCGGCTTGCCGTGATTATCACCGACTTACGCTTCAATGCCTCCTTGCAACATTTCCATGCCACCTGACTGCGACTCCGCAAGGGCATATTGGGCATGCTTAGAACTGGGTTAGAGAATTAAATAAACCATTGTGTGGCATCGATTTTATGTCAACAATGCACAGGCATAGAATAGGTCTAAAAGCTGTAAGGAAACAATTTGAAAATCGCACATATATGGATGTAATCTTTTGAAGCTGTTGCATATAGATATGGCAATTTCCGATTTACTGGGTATCAAATGCAGTTCAGCACCCAAGATCTCCTTATGCCCGCAGGCAGGTAGACGGACTCCCCCGAAAGACTTTGACATCGCGTCATCGCCGTCGACGGCTGCGTCCTTTTGTCCGCGGAATCCTCAGGATCTCCTGCCCCTGAGTGTGGATGTGTAAGTGTGAGTGAGTGTCTGCTTCTGTGTCTGTGCCCGTGCATTTATTTGAATGCATCTTTCGTGGCGTTTTCAGAGGCCAAGATGCAAGATATCCAGCTACCCACCCGGCTACGTGGCTCTCGCTCACTTTGCTTAATTAACACAACGCACGCATAGAGGTCGAGTCGGGACTTTGACTTTGGCATTGCCTTTACCTTTACCATTTTACCTTCACCTTTACCATGTTACCTGCATGTTTGCCAATCATTGCCCCGCTTTGAAAGAGGCTGTGCAATGACAATGACAATGGCAACACCAATAGACCGCATCACAACTGTCGCATCACGTTCCGGAGTTCCTCGGTTTTCCCAGGCATCTTGGGGCATCTTTACGGGCGTTTTCGGGCCACGTTTCTGTGAGAGCCGTGTTTGTACAAACCCGAAATTCCACAATGAATTTCCATTGAGAACGGCCTCCGACTCCAACTGTGTGTGTGTTTACCTTTTGCTCTCGTTCATAATTTCGTTTGCATGTTAATTACCTTGATTATTGTACGGCAGTCGTACGTATTGGCTTTAGACTAATACACCTGGGAAAATGCCTGGACATTGTCGAGCATCTGTGAGTGGAGCACTTCGAGTGGGATTTGTCCCGGGCGATGTGTTGTGAAAGATCTGGAAACCCGAATTAAGCAACCCCATGGGTTTGGTGACCACGAAAACAATGGACCACTCGCAATTGTGCATTCGAAGCAAGGTAACTCATTGTTCACAGTCGTGATTGAAATAATAGTTACTTGCATACTGCTTGAAATACGCGATCGGACGCAGATTTTGTAGGTATTATTATGAAGTTTCCACTAGAAAATATGAAATTAGGTTATTCGATAAACTTATAAAACTCTGTTGTAATTATTAGAACGATAGATTATTAGAAGAAAGACTGTTGTAAATGTTTGTTTAGATATACCACTCAATACATATGAATGAAAATGAAGTATAAATGATAACCATGCTTTTTGGTAATAATTAAAAATTGATTTAAATTATTCATTACAAGCTGCCCCTAACTTACTTACATGTCTAATAGATCTGCAAATGGGGAAGTTACGTGCAAGCAGGGTCGAAATCATTGTTAATTCTTCCGAACGACTTGATTGACCCACCCATCAGCTAGTCACATTTTAATTAGCCCTAACAAGCCAGTAGGAAATGTGAAAACGGGGACCTTTACCTTTTTTTCTGCGTTGGCTGTCAGGCCTTCTTATCCTCGGCGAGAAATCTGCCCAGGTTCAAGAAAATTGGCCTGACCCATGGCGAGAAACCGAGAAAAACTCAATTAAAAGGCGTCTGTGAGTGGCGCAGAGGGGCTTTTCCAGGGGCAGGCGCGTGTAATTTTATTTATTTTGAACAATTTTGTAATCAAAGTCAACCAGGCAAACAATCAACATTACTTTGCGGCCCGACGGCGAAATAAAAGAAAAATAAAAACATTAAATGGGTTCACACGATGGCGAAAAAATAGCGCCAAATTAATGAAAAGCACAAAATGACAAAACGAACGAAAAGGAGTGAAACGCAATTCAAAGCGACAGCAGCGAATGAAATTAAATTTTCAAATGCAAAATGCAAAAAGAGCCAGAAGATCAGCGCCGAGAAAGTGCGAAAAACAAATTCCGCGAAAGCCTGAATTTATTCGAAATGCAAATGCAAACGAGGCGGGCTGCGAAGGCAAAGTGGAATTTTAAGAAGAATTAAATAAATAATAAAGAAATCAGGCAAAGTCGAGTTAAAATACAAAAATCATTTGCTTTCGGTTGGGGTCTGCCGCCGCTAACAAAGTTTGCCACTTGTCAGATGTCCGACGTCAGTTGTCAGTAAATGTTTATGAGTTAATCAACTTGTAATGACCAAAAGACCAAGAGACCAAAAGACGGACGAAGGACGGCCGCACTTAAGTCCGGGAAAAACTCGAGGCAGCGCCGCATTCAGAAAGCGAACTGGGCGAAAAAATAAAACTTAATTAGCTTTCATTTAACGGCAGACAAGAGCGGCCCAGCCAGCGAGCGATTGCAGCTCGAGCACAAAAAGCCGAGCAGTTCCAGTACTGGCTGAAGTGGAAGTACCCACTGTTGGTACAGCGATCTACTATCCCACTTGAGAGCTGCAAATGATGAAAAACATCAACTGAAACGAGCGACAAATAAACAAAAGTAAAAGTTTTTACCCACGTTTTCGCCGGAAATGCGCACTGCGCGCAGATGGCTCAAAAGTGTGGCCAAGACAGAAGAGGTTTTTGGCTCAAAAGAAGCCGGCTAAGGGGAAAATCTTTGGCACCACCGCCCGCGCGGGGGGGAAACTGAAAATGTCATCGAAAAGTTTGCGGCCCCGGCCATTTATGGAATTTCGGAAGTGGCAGTCAAGCCCAACCAACTACAATCAACATTTTGCGACTGTTCTTTGCCGGCACTCTCCACTGTATGCAAACGATACGAACAAGCTAAAATTTGAAAACTTTTCCCAGAAATATACATTTATATATTTTATCTATGTACTTGGTAAATGTCTCTTATAGTCCGTAACACAACTTTTGAGTAAGGGTTAAAGTTTTCCACTGCTCTGCGGTTCAGCTAAAGTAATATTTTCCAAATAAAGTGACTGCAACTAATTTACATTTTCAGTATGATAAAAATATAGTCTGCCCGTCTAACTATCTACACTGTTTTAAAAATATGTAGATTCATATAGTGAAGTATTTTATAAATATAAATTATTTACTAAGTGAATACTTTTTTCTTAAGTTGAGCAAATTTAAAAACACCTGCCATATGTGGACCGTTGAAATATGTAGATACAGATATGTGGATACATAGATAGATATATAGGTAGATAGATAGATAGATGGATAGATAGATAGACAGATAGATTGAAAAATAGATAGATAGATACATAGATAGATAGATAGATAGATAGAAAGATAGATAGATAGACAGATAGACAGATAGATAGATATATAGATAGAAAGATAGATAGATAGACAGGTAGATAGATAGATAGATAGATAGATAGACAGGTAGATAGATATATAGATAGATAGAGATATAGATCGATACAAAGAAAGCCATATCAATAAATGTATGTAAATCTATTAAGTGACCCATAACTTGTAAACCATATAATTGAAAAACATATTATTTATATGTACATACATACATATACATGTATTAATTATTAATCTTTTCACGTAGATACGATTATATGTACATTTTATTTAAGTGCTACGATAATGTTCTACTTTATATTCCTCTTCTACGAAAATCGAGGGTAAGGTGGACTACGTTCTTGACACCCAAATCTGCTACGCAAATCCCTTAATGCGACTCAGAAGCACCAATTAAGTACTTGTCGGTTTTGATAACTTCGACTGTTAACCCGAAAACAGTCAAGCTGGAATCATATCCAGCAATTTGCAATCCAAACATCACAATGTGCTGCTGGTGTCCTTCCACAGCCAAAGCCACAGCCACCGTCACCGTCACCGTCCCCGTCATCATCGTCGTCCTTTTCCACAGCCTCTCCCACATCGGCAATAAAACGCTGAGAAATTTGCAACAAGCGGCGACAATTTGCTCAGGTAACAACATTAAACAGTTAGCATAGTTGGCTGACAGTTGCCCACCGCCGCCACCTGCGCAAAAGTTGCCCACTTAAAGGGCTCCCAAGGTTTTTGACAACAAAACACAACAATTACTTTTACGAGGATTTCGAGATGGCGCAAAAGGAGTGAGTCCTGGATCCTGAATCCTGGATCCTGCAGGATATCCCTCTGTGTGCACACTAATTTCTGCGAAAGATAATCAAGAGTGATAATTATTTTTGTTGGACTTGGGCGATGGGAACCGCAGCTAACTGCGAGCACCTGCTGTGTGAATTACTTGAGCGGCGACAATAAGTTGGCACCCAGACCGAAAACCCCCAACAACCAGAGCCACGCCCCCGCCGCCCATGCCGCCCACTTCCGCCGCATAGTTGGGGTATATTTTGGGTGTCAGTTCTGCAGATGATAACGTTTTGGCCATAACGTTGACAACGGCCGGAGCGTTTATTTTCGGTTAGCTGCGAGCGAGATAGCCCGGAATATAGCCAAAAACTTTTGTAATTACATAACATTTTTCCAGGGGGTAAATAACTTTGAACCTCCGACACTCCGGGCCTCCGAACGGAACTGCCTGGTCCAACTGGGCACCTGCCAGTGGCTAGACCAAATTGGAAGCGTCTGGGTTTGGGTTCAGGGGTTTTCGGGGTTTTCGGGATGGGGTCTGCAGATCGCGTGACCCCATAAAATGGTCACTAAGTGCGCCCGCACATTTTGATGTAATTAAAATTGCTGTTTATGTTTTCCAGCGCTCGTTTGGTTCGTTGGCTCACCTCCTCCTCCTCCTCCTCCAACGCGACCATGAAAAATTCAAAGTTTAATTCTCGGAAAAGACTGAAAGTTATTGAAATCAACATTTGCTTTGTACGAGTATGTACATATGTACAAATGCATTATTCACGTTGTCGGTGCTTTCTCAAGAATTGAGTCCATCAAAATTTGGAGGAATACAAATCTATACTCTCTTCGGTTAGCTGGTCTTAATTGATTCTACTGAAAGCTGAATATGTAAATACATTTGTACATATGAGCTTATAAGCTGAATCAATCAAGTGCCTTTGCTTATCATGAAATGTTAACACCATATATTGATATTGAATCATAAGCATGTGTGTTCAATTACCAAGCTTTCTATAGATGAAGTACTGATTATTTTTGTAAAGGCCATTGCCTTAAGTTGTTTAAGTGTTAACAAGTAAATCATCAACTATTACTTAATAAGTTCTATATAAATAAGCACTTTTCCCCCATTGTACTTATATATTAGAAAATGAAAAAGAGACATTCAAATTCGTTGTAGCTCTTTCCATTCGCTATCTTATTAAACCGTGGAAACGCACTCATCGCTTCCAATGTAGACGAATTTTATTGCCCGATCTGACTATTCCGCTGCCCCTGTCCACTTGTGCCAGCCATCACTGTACAGTCCTCAATCAGCAGCGCTCAACTGAGTCACTTGCCGGCAGAGAGCACGCGAGGCGCGACAATTAAATTAAAAATAATTAAAAATTATGAAAATGGACAGAGCAGAGCAGAGAAATAACTCGAATTTCAGCTCCATCTTCATTGCCGATGGACGGATGGACGGATGGACAACTGGATGAATGGACAACTGGACGGCTGGCCATTGACCCATTATTAAGGCCGCGCCCTCCGTTTTGTATGTCCTGACATTTTACATCGACATTGCCGACTGTGACTCGATTCGAGTCAGTGTTTAATGAAAATTTATTCTATGCAATTTGCTGCACAGCGAGGGGGAGGCTTCTTGGCTCTGGACTCCAGTGCTTCTGCTCTGGTTCTGTTCTGTTCTGGTGTGGATGGGATGGGATGGGATGGAGGTTGGGCGGTGGTCAGCGACTGCTCCGATTACACAGTCGCTTCGCTTGTCTCGTGTCAATCCAAATGTCTTTTGCCTTAATTAGAATTGCTTGCTGAGCAGCGGATCAGGGCAGGGAAATTTTACACTCACAACAAATAAATATCGTATTTTTTCCGCGGTGTAAAAGAGTTTTTTGTTCAGCGGTAGTAACTTTGGAGTTCCACGTTTTATAGGTGAAACATGAAATATAGTAAATAAGACAGGAAGTTGAACTGTTAAGCCACAGACAATTGGACCATTTGCTCTCAAGTGTCTAAAAGTGTTTTATATTTGGAGAAGTATTTTAAAATAAATATAGGATATTAAGAAAAATGATATAGGATTTTGCTTATCAAATAATAATAGTGTAGGTAAAATAGTGTAACATAATTAGTATAATAAAATAGTGTAGGTACCAAACTATCAATCAATTAGGCATCTCAAAAATTGTTGGCGCACAACAAAGTTTACACATCTATCTCACTCAATATCGATTAGCTTATGAATGTAGCGCACCACTCTTTTCCGCGCAGTGTACTTTGAAGCGGAAATAATTTTATGCATTGACAGGGGGGCGGTGGGCGTGTGGCTCGGCTGCCCTTTGATGCTAAATGTCGCCAGCAAATTGTCGCCCCATGTGGCGTTGTTTTCTGCAATTAAATGGGCGTGGCACTTAGTTCTGCGGTTCCGTTCCGTGTGCCGCCCATTTCGCGATGACGCCGTTTTGCGGTCGAGACTTCTCCTCCTCCTTCTCCTCCTCCTCCTATTCCTCCTCCGCCTGTTGATCTTATCTAATTGTTGCCGCCGCCAATCGTCTGCAGTTAGTTGCATCTTGACCGGCTACCCGGCATCAGGAGTTCTACAGTTCTACAGTTCCGAGTGTCTGCAGTTCCCTTTTCCCTGCATATTTCCCTGCCTTCGTATTGATAGAAGCTCACTGATGTTTTGATGTGGTTCCGCCACCCGATTGTGGTGAACGTTTATAGTTACTGCCTTTGGAGTGGGGATTTTGAGGCAACTTCCAGCTGTGCTGCACCACCAAGTGGTCCTACAAGTTGCACATGTAAAAATCTTGTTTGCTGAGAAGAAGGCTCATCGAGAAGGGAAATATAGACAGCCGTTCAATGGCCAATCCTTGCAAGTTGGCCTTAAGTATTCGCATTGGTAAACGCACTACGAGTGTAGGTAGTACGACTCTTAAGTGATGTCGTTCTCAAAACTTAAGCACTTTTATTTCAGATACAAAGGCAATTCAGTTATGCTGATACAAGTCAATTTTGAGAAAAATGAAAACAAAAGGTTTATATTCTTGTATTTTTATAATACTACAATTGATATTTATTTTATGTTTGCACGGCGCTCATGTATTTTAATTAAATAAAGTTATAACAAAGCAGAACAATGCAGCCACATGCACATTTTAAAGTAAACAAATGCATTGACATTTGAATTATGGCCCCAGTCATTTGAAAGTTTTTAATTTGGGCACCAACAATAATAACAACGTGCTGCGAACATAAATCAAACAACTGACTGCTGTCGACAATGCGAAACGGGACCACATGCGTTTATGGCCAACAGGAGTAGTCCAAAATGAGCTATGAGGTGAGTTGGGGTGAGGTGAGGTGAGGGAGGGGCAAATTGGACCAGCACCGCAGATCCAGAAATAATTTTACCCTTTGTCCTGCTCCGTTGCTGCGGCACCTCAGCCACTCGGGTGACAACCTGTGGCTGCGAATAGCCCATACCCAGAGAAACATTTGGTCAAATAGCACTATACTATGGGAACCTGTGCGTGTTTTGGCCCACAAAGGGGCGGAGGGCTTCGGGGCGTGGCCAGTTTAGTAAATGACCAGGAGACGAATGCCTTTGGCTGTGACCAAAAAGACTGTTGCTGCCGGATTGTTATTCAGCGCTAAAAATTTGTTAACCACAACAACCATTTGGTGTAATTATATTGCAATCCACCCCTGGACGTCGATTGCAATCCGAACGGAAAGAGGTATGCTAGGTATATTAGGACCTTGTTAAAGTCGGACTATTGATTAAATTACACAGCAAAACAGGAAACGTACACCTAAATTGGGCTTTAATTGCCATGGAATGTGGTCGGGTTTTAGTAGAACAAAATGCGGATTACTACAGGAGTGGATTCATGATGGGTATTAGCATAAGCCCAGGCCTGTTTGTATGAATTTGTACTTACTATATACAAACATCAAGTCACTGCATAGTTCCTTTAGGAATTGTTCTTTAAAGTATTGGCCATTCGACTCCATCCCACTGTCGGTCAACTATCTCTGTTGCATTCGTAGTGGATTGTTTTGCCAGACTGTTGTTTTATTGCATGTTGTGTATATAAACCTATATATGCACGCATCGGAATATTATTTGTACCATTATTGCTCTTGGTGTGGCTGACTGGATGGCTGGCTGGCTGAATGGCTGTGCCGAACACTTCTGTTTGTTCTTTGTTATTTATGTTCGGCATTAACTTGCTGACTCCTTTATCCTGGAGCGTCCTCAAACCCGCAAGCTGATGGGCCAACTCGCATTGTCTGCCGCTCAAACGCCGAACGCCGAACGCAACGTAGAGCATTTTAATTAACCAGTCAGAGCCGCATTTACATTTGGCTGTGTTTTTTACGGACCGCTGGAAGGCCCGGCAATTATGGCCCAACCCCGGGATATACGAGTGCTCGACCAAAACTCGAAAATACATACTTATACCAATCCGAACTGAACTGAACTGAACCGAACTGAACCGCAACTGCACTGAGGCAGAGCACCCAGAAACTAACAATGGGCCTAACCACCTGCAATGTATCCGAAATGTGAGCTACAATGTCGTTTATTAACTGGGGAAGAACTATATATACAATTTTACGATTCGGGCACATGCCACATATAATGCAACTAGGCGGAAAAGTTCATTCTTTTCGGTGGTTTTCCAAGAAGTTTGGAATGCGTATGAATGTGGTACCTAATATGCTCTAAAACACTCCACTATCTATTATTATTTATGGATTAAATATTGTGCTTTTAACGAACTCACAGTCTCTTCTCCTCCCAAATTCTAATTTCCATTTGCCCTTGACTTACTTTTGCTTTTATGCATAATTTCATTTACTTAGGTGCACTTTCCCATTGTTCAGCCACTCGCGCAGAGCACTCAGTTTTAAGTTTTCGGTTTTCAGTTTTCGGTTTTCGGTTTTCAGCTCAGCTGTGTGGGTAATCCGAGCCGTCCAAGAACAACGGCGGTTTATTGGAGGCATCAAGTTATACTATAGTGTGTTCAGCACTGGAAAATATATCACATATGTATTTATTTTATGACACAACCTTTATTTTTTATCAAAATACTATACATTTCTAACACAAGAGAGTTATTTCTGATTTAATTTAAAAAAGATGAGTAAAGTTTAATATAAAGGTAGTTGAAGTATAAAGATACATTATTTTACATAAAAGCACATATATTTCTTTGTGTGCAGCTGACAGGAGGCAGTCATCAGGACATCGGTGGTGCTGCGACTCATCAAGGCTCAGGCTCAAGGCTCAGGGCTGAAGGCTCATGGCTCGGGCTGAACAGGCAGGCTGTCTGGCACGTAGAGCGCAACAAAAAGCCGGAGTCCAAAATTGACAGCAACAGGAGCCGTGCTGCCGGCGAGTTTTGAAGTGGCCAGCCGTCTGGCAGAATTTGCATCCCACGAAGCGCAGGCCCTCCATCCTCGCCAGGAATCCAGAATCCACTCCTCGTTGGCCACCCGGCCACCAGCCACCAGCCGGCAGTGCAAACATTTTGGATGTGTACGTGCCATGTCGCTAAAAATCATGGCCCGCATTTCTTTCTCACCGCTCGCCGCTCACACTTCGTCCTTCGTCCTTTCCCCTTACATGTTTTTTTGGTTTTTTATCCGTAAAATAAACATCGACTACAGCAACAAACAGGCCCTCGCTTATTTATTTGTTTATTGCAGCAGGGTAGGCGAGTTTGAAGCCCGGCGTTCGAACTTCGCACCGAGCTGTTGATGAGTTCTGCCTTGCTGTGCGTTTTATGCGTTTGCTGATTTATATCAACAGCTATTTAATGTCAATATAAAAACGTTGAGTGGGTGGCGAGTGGGTGGTAGGGTAATAGGTTGTAGGTGGGCGAACACAAATCCGCTGCCTACATTTGCGGGCTGGCTGCATTGTGCCAGAGTTGGCAAATGCGATTGAAATGTGGCAACACATTGGTTTGCTTTCAGTGAATCGCCATTCAGCGCTCTCGGTTTGCCAGATCAATCAGCGATTGAAGTGATTCGCATAGAATGTGGTTAGATTTTTCACCAGCACACTTACTTCATTGCCGTGCTCCTGATGCAAATCAGCTACCGATAAAAGCAGTAATTTAATTGCAAGTCAAGTGGGCTCGAGCACATGATATATTGCATGCAAAAAATGCTAATAAATCAATATGCAATTAAAACATCGAATATTAATTTTTAGTTAAAGTTTTGAGTGTGGCTCCGCACTCATATGCAAGTACTCAGCTGTGTCCGCTGTTTTTTCAGCCCTGATTAACTGTTTATTACGACAAAAAATTTAATTTGAAACAATTTTTCGGGGAATGGGTGCGAGTGTGTCTGTCTGCAACAACGGCTGCGTGCCCCGTGTGGCAACTGGCCAAGCGAATCGCTTGGTGGTCAGGCAACACACATGGCCATGGTGCCACATACCATGCCATCCTGGGCCAATCCCGTTTTCCATTACCATCTCCGAAATGAGTGGCTGGTTGGCTGGCTTTGTCAGGCATTGTCTAGACTTGATTCGAGAGCTGGCGTTGATTTATAATTATTGTTTGAGCGTCGAGTGTGCTGGCAGGACCATCTGCCACACCTACCAGACGACGTGCCACCACCTCCCATTTTGAGTTTCCCATTGCCATTCACATTCCCAACCCATTCGTCCTTGCCATTCGTCGCACGCTGACTAATAACCAAATTTCATTTCCTCAATTTTTGATTTCCTGCACTCTGCGGTTATGGCAAGTAGCACCAGGGGCGAGGACGAGGACGACGACGAGGACCAGGACGAGGACGAGGACGAGGACCAGGATCAGGACCACGAGCAAGCAAGCAGCAGCATATTTTATTATTTTAACACGCGCCAGCATCAGCACATAGAATGCTAAATTTTTGGCACGCACAGATAGCAACCCATCGCCCATCGAAATGCGCCCCAAACTCATCGCCAAAGGAGCAAAGGGTTAACAGCTGCAGCCACGCCCCATTCGGTCGCAGGAGGCAGTTAGTCCTGCCATTTGTATGAGTTTGTCAAGCCGAAAATATTTTGGGGCGTTTGGAGTTTTTTTTTTGGTTTGTATTATATGTGTGTATGTTTGGCCCGGCCATTGTTTGTTGCCAGAAATCATATTCATAAATAAAATTTGCATTTGGCATTCGAAATGCGCGCATGTGTTGCCAAGCGGCAGGGCCACAGGACCACGACTACGACTAGGACCAGGACCTGCCACTGGCTAAGAAAACTCGGAATTGAATCGAGAGCGAGCAAGGACAACTGCTGCGTTGATTCCCAGTTCTGTGGCTCTGTCCCTGTGTGTGTATGTCCCTGTGTGTGCCTGTGTGTATGTGTGTGCTAACTGCCCAACATTATGGGACAATGGAATGTCCTTTTTAGTTACGTGCCAGGCTAATATATATAAATATGCTGTGCCCCGCTCTGACCTGACCTTTCATAATGCTGTCAATTTGTTCGCCTGCCTGCACACAATGCTTACGTAATACCACTTGCATATACATAGCTGTCGCTATCGGATGCCCGATAAAAAATGAACACTCTACACTTTGCATATAGCCTTTATGGAGTTGTTTACAAAATCCCTAGATTGAAGACTCACATTTGACCAATCAAATGTTTATGTATTCATTTATTTTCGAATTTCCATTTCCATTTCAAATTCCCTCCGCCTTTTTATGTAGGGCATCAAATACAACGACCTTCCTAGCATTCCCTATAATAATAGCAGAATTATGAATATTTTATATACATTATTATGCTTGTCCTTGTGCATGTCTTGTCGTTGAATTCGATAAAAGTAATAATGATATAAATTTAAGGAACACTTCTGACGTCTGCTGTCAGTTTCAAGTAACGAGCAATCGGTTTAATAGCATCAGCATCCACCACGAGCATCTTTGACAACTCCAACCGAATCGAAATCAGTTATTTCAGAGGTGAGCAACCATAATACCATTGCCGCAGCTGTCAGTGCCTGTCATAGGCACCCACAAAGTCCTCCACAGCCCCCAATGCAGCTGAGCTATTCATGTGCAACAGAGTTGATATGAAAACTAAAACATTCAACAGCAAACTAAACAAAAACTATGCAGGCGAAACTGTCGTAGAAAGATTTGAGCCAAGTATGTAAGTCCTTTCGAGCAAAATTTGCCGCGACAAACAGAACAGTGGAAAGTGTGCCAAAAGTGTCACTCGCAAAATGTAACAATTGAATATAACAATCTACAGCAATTGAAACTAAATTATTTGAGATTATGCTAAAATTGAATTCCTTTAATTGCAGTAAATGAATATTAAAATAAAATGTATGCATTACATTACGATTATTATCAACGATTAATATAGATAATGGCTGGTAATAAATCGCATAAGTGACATTTAGTTAAGCCCTGTTAAAGGTAACATTAGCATAAAATGGCGCCCAACGTGGGGCAGACCAATTACAAATCTGTAATAATGGTTGTTCATTATTTTTTAACCAAATGTTACACAGCAAATAGACATCGAGAGATGGAACCTATGGAATAGACGATCACTTCTTCAGACCCACTGTACATAATGCTATTTAGGCGAAGCCCAACCAACAGCGGAAGCGGAAGTGCGCGGCAGGCAGGCAACTCGAAGAACATATCAAAAGTTGTAGCGCGACTTTAATTAAACTTTGCTACGAACTGAGAGCTCAACTGGTGCGGGTTGGAGACCAGGACTTTTGGCAGTTCTGGCATACGCATACACATACCACATCCACATCCACATCCACATTCGCATCCACGACCAACACACATACTCGTACATTGCCAGGAGCAGGCGGAGCACAATGGCACTGTCTAGGATGAGAGGAGCACAATGGCTCAGCAAAGTAGGGGAAGCCAAAGGCGGGAAGTGGGAAAACGGCAAAACGGAGGCGGCAGCAGGATCTGAACAGGACCCAGAAGTTGGCGAAGGAACGGGACTTGCACACCAGGTGCCACACAATGTCATCGTCGGCATTGTTGTTGTTCTTGGCGTAGTTGTCTGATTTGAAACAAACTGTTGATGGCTTGTGGCAGGCTGAGGTCGCAACGCAGAGCAGCGCAGCGCAGGACGAGGACTGGCTCTGTATTAGGGCGACACCCGAGACAGTTAAGGATTAAATAGTAAAATACCACAAATTGCTGAAAATGCCGCAAAGTTTGCTAAAATGTAGTGCCTCCACTCCACGCTGGCTTCCACTTCCACACTTTTTCTTGCCGTGCATGCTAAACGTTTCCACTCCTCTGCTGTTGGGATGTTGATGCCAGATGAAGTTTCGCCAGGGGTGGTTCGTGCAACAATGTCGCAAGTGCATAAAAGAATACAGAAGCATAGAATTAGTGGCAATGTGTGCTGCAACTTTTTCGCCCATATTGTTTTTTTTCTCTTGCTAATGCATGGGATAACAGCTGTCAAAGAATGAAGTCCTTACATTTAAGCACATGCAACATCAGACGCAGAAACGCGTTTATCGTTACGACTTCTTATTCTTCTTTTTATTAAGCATCAGCAATACATTTCCTTATAGACTATGTAAAAGCAATTTAGCTCTGGTAATTTATAAATTTAGAATTATGTGTACTTTTACGGGAACTTATCTTCTTATGCTCTTTCTTGTGCCGAATTTCTGGGAAGCATTCACTCGGCTAAGGAGCCATAAGCCTCAAAATATGGCGAAACCAGCAAGAACTTAAATGAAAATTGTTGCCAAAGAAATTCCGGTTCTCGGTATCTGTTGCCGCTTAGTCTAAGCCACATTGGCATCTGTTCGGGGCGGACGAGTTTGACGAGCTGCATCGGCGTTCGGCGTCTTGGTCTTGGTTTTGGTCTCGCTCCCAAGAAGCCTGGCAGCACCTCATTGCGTGCTAAATGGTTTCACGCCGCAAAATTGCACCCAGACATAGACAGACTTTCGTCCTTACACACTAACACCCACCCACACACACCCACTTACACAGAGACAGAGAGAGAGGTGGGAAGACAAACTGCTGCCTTAGTTTAGTTTTTAGAGGATAAAGAAGGACTAAGGACGAAGTAAGGAGGTGCGACGGGTTTTCTTAGCGCCTGGCTGCTTTTTTGTGTTTTCTGTATAAGCAGACATCAGACCCAAAGAGCCTTTTTGAGCAGCTAAAGAAACAGGAAGTCTTTAAAAGAAAGTCTTTGCATGCACACATTGCAATGCATTTTAATTTCCCGCCATATCTGACTACGATTTGTAGTTAATCATTGCTAGTAGCGCACAATAGATTGCTTCCCAAACAGGAAGGCAATTAGGAAGTGTCTCAGTCTAATTAACTTCTTGTAGTCATGCAGTACTATACATTTCGTATTCGCAGTCTTGGGCTGACATATTTGTTTGTACTCTTTAAAAATGGAACTGGTTCAACTTGAATTCCCCGTAATTGATAGCTCTCCCTTGTGGGGGAGCAGCAGCAGCAGTATCCATTGAATATTCACGAGCCGTTACGCACGGCAGGTGACCCAAATAGAGTGCACCATTCTGGGGCCATCCACCAGGTCCTTTTTCTCCTTCAATTCCCAGATCCTGGGATCCCTACATCCCTGTATCCCTGTAACCCCGCATCCCCGGATCAAACCATCACATTTGCATGCAACATTTAACCGAAGCGTTGAGTACGAAAAGCTTTGGGCCAAAGGCAAAGGCAACGCCAACACCAACGCCGACGGGAACGTCAATTAATTATGCCATTCTTTTGGCAAAGATTTGTGTATCTGCGAGTACCTCTATGGGAGCGAATTTCGGATGCCAGTCGAGCATGTGAATGAATGTGAAACTAGCCAAAAACTCATTAAGATCTTACGCTCGGCTCGCTTGCGCCCTCAAGTAGGCAACATGTACGAGTACATAGTGCATAGTACACAAACTGAAACCGAAACTGAAACTGCAACTGAAACATTTTCGCTGCTCCGCAACTCCGCAGCTCCGTTCCTTTTGCCCATGCAAAAGTGCAGCAGCTCAAAAAGAAACTTCATTTTAATTGTTTTCGAGCTGAGCCACTTGACTTGTTCGTTGTAACCCTCCTTTTAATAAATAAAATTTGCGAGAGCTCAGCTCAGTGTGACGCTGTACACTGTGCAACAAAGTCAACGGCAGAGTTTAATGGAGTGCACGTTGGGTCTGGCTCTGGCTCTGGGAATGGGTTTGGGGTTGGGGTTGAGCTTCGGGTAGTTTGCTGCGAAATGGCGGCACGGGCACAGGCACGGGCACAGGATCAAGTTGCCAGCGAGCGAAAGCGAGCCAGGGACAAAGGGTTCGGGGGCCCGGCGATTGCAGAACGGGTAACAAAAACCATAGCAAAGATTGAGGAAATATCATAATTGGCAGGGCGAATCCAGGCTGCTCTACAGAACTCAAAGTGAGGACAGTAACTAGCGTGATTGATATGTTGTGGAAGAAATCAAAAATCAACTGTTAATGCAAGTGGAACTGTTAATAGACCGGAATAGTAATGGAATATGACTCAGATAGGCTTCAAATATATTTCTTAGTAGGAATATACAACTATAGGTATTAGATATATAATGGCATCTTCACAAACAGTTGAGTTGTCAGAGCGTGCCGCCTTAATAGCTCCCCCAGATGAGCAGGAGCAAGTCCAAGCCGCAGCTGATTGGTAGTGTCCTACTCCAGAATTCATGACTCCTGAAGTGGCAGGGTATCCGCAACAATGTTGTCGTATTGCCGACTTGGCCCGGCATCGTTATTTTACGCTTAGCGTGGCGCGAGCGCATAAATTTTTGAAATTAAAAGCGGCAAAGAAAACATGAACGCAGGCAGGCATGGCCTGTCCTTGTTGTTGTCGCGCTTTGTTGCGCCACCAGGGGCGACGAGGGGGGAAGGACGAAAGGCGATGGCCAGGGAGCAGGAGTCAGGCAAACACTCCGAGTCTCGCTTCCGGCTGCCATGGCGTATACTTGATGCGACTGTTGCTCCTGTTTTGGGCTTGCCTCGCGTTCGTTGCACTCAATTCTGAAGCGTTAAGTTGCGCATAAATTTAAATGCATTCGCTAGAGTGCGGGAGGGAGGGGGAGTAGGGGCAATCCCCTCTGCATAACAATGTGAGCTTAGGTCCTGTGATTGGTCCTGTGATTCCTCTGTGTGTGTGCCTCTCGCATTCCCCCAGCAGCAAATTAATGTTTTTTGTTTTGCACAACTCCACAGCCATTTTGATTTAGTTAAGAAATTCCAAGTAGACCATAAACAACTTTTTGCAGGCATAGCCCATAAACATGGGAGCCAACTTAGAGAATTCATTTGAAATTTAAATTCCTCTTTTCAGACACAATCCTCTCTCTCGCTTACTTTCCATCAAGGTCTCAAGGTCTCGTTGGCCTGACAAGATCTGGGAAAAACAATGTATCTGATTGGGCAGCTGGCTAATCATCTTTTGTTGTGCCCCAATAAACCTAAATTAGATGCCAATAAAGCAACGCACTATGGCACTATGGCTCAGATGGCATTCGAAATGGCAGCGGACAGCACTTAATGCTAGTTTATTCCGCCACTTAAAATGAAATTTAAATTCATTTGATATACCTCATTAAGTGTGTGTTTAGAAGCGGGTGTCTGAACAAGTTTCTATATACATATACACATGAATATATATATATATATGTATGTATAAACAGCAAACGTGCGGCATGACCCACAGCTTTATCTGCTTCTAATATGCATTTAAAACTATTGTGTCGTCGAAACTTTTCGGTGCACTAAATATGAGAATATGTTTGCGAGTTGCAGGCGACAACCATTTTTGTGCAGTTATGCAAAAATGTTTGTAGTTAATTGCGCATAATTTATATGCTGCACACCGCATAATTTATTACTGCAGCTTATTAGCTTTGGCCGAGCACGGACGAGTCACTTAAATGTGAAATAAAATAAATGACAATAAATATTATTTGCCAGAGTTGTGGCTCAGCATTTGTGGAATGTGGCCGTAGCCAAAAATCTGCTGACGCCTGCACTTTTCTTCTTGTCCCTTCGAAATTTAATGGATTTATGGGCAATGGCACTGCGACTAAATCCCCATTCCATTGGCATTGCCTCAACGCAGGACCCAACTACGAACACTCCTATGGCATCTTGATTAAAATCCAAATCAGCAGACAGCAAAATCCAAAGCTGGCTTTTGTCTTTCTGCTAAAGTGTGCGCTAGCTTTTGGGCCATTTGTAGGCCCACATAGTGGTTGTGGTGCCAACGAGCGGCTTTCGAGGTGATTGAGAAGTGCGTGGTTTTAGCCTTTAATTTGGTCTAATTTAAGTAATTATCTTACTATATTAACTCTCATAAATATATTATATTATAGGTACAAGATAGCTTATAGATAGTAAGGGCGAATAATCTTCCCCATCTATTTACATTATTAGAAAAAAGTATGTATATTTGATGTGAAGATTAAATTACTGAAAATTACCGCAAGTCAGCTAGATTTTGGTATGAAATCATCAAATTTTTGGTGTAAACTGCATTTGCCGTTAGCCCGCACCCCAATTGGCCCATTCCAAGCCAGGCCTGATTGCGGTAATGAGCCTGAAAGTGAACCCGCCTCGTCCTGCACTTATTTTGCGATGCCATACTTCTGTTGTGCTGCTGACTCTGGTGTAGTTCCGCTGGCCCAGTCGTTGAGTTGTGGTTTATGCCCACGGAGATATGGCACAACCATATGGGGCATAAATATGTGGGGAGTGTGTGTCTCTGCTCCTGATTCGAGTCCCACAATGCTGCAGCTCCAGATCCTGCTCCCCTTGTTGCTGCAAAACTCTGATGCCATGGGGTCAGTTGCTTCCGGTGCTGTTTTGTGGGCACCACTGTGTAAGTGTGTGTGTGGGTGTGTGAGTGAGTGTAGCAATAAAACACATGAATGAGTCGGAATGTTGGGGTATTGGGTCTATGCCACTGACACTGGCATCGACTGCAGCCACCGACAGCTACCAATATTAGCAATGGCCAGCAATGACAACAATAGACCAAATGTTCGCAGTGCATGGCCAACGGCCACCACATACGTACACTGCGAAAACAACCATTCATAAGGAATGATGGAACTATAAATTATACAAGTGGAATTTCCCTTAAATCAATCAACATACAAATCAAATTCAATAATGTCCCAATTTTAAATTTGATATATGTATTTTTAAATTTAGTAGGTATTTAAAGACGTAATTACATGAGAAATATATATTCTTATAAGTTACTAGCCCAATGAGTTAATCTTAAGCTTTGTAAACAATGTAAACAATTTTATAATAGATAAAATTCATGATGAATGATTGAACTATAAATTATATAAGTGGAATTTCCCTTTAATCAATCAACATAAAAATAAAATTTGATAATGTCCAATTTTATATCTTTTATATTTTTCTCATTTATTAAGTATTCAAAGACATATTTACATCACAAGGATATATTCTTACAAGTTACTAGCTTGTAGTAGTAACTTGTAGTAACCAATGAGTTAATCTTTAGCTTTGTAAACAATGTACACAGCTTTATAATAGATATGCTACTCCAACTATTTTTTCGAGTGCACAATGACGTGCACATATTCTAGTAAATATGGTGTCGCAATCGAATCCTTTGCGCTGCACATTGGCTGGTGTTCTGAAAAAGAAATCAGTTCCAAGTATAATGAGCACTGCCACTTCCATCCTCCCCCTCCATGACATGGAGTCACCCTCGATATCTGACCACCAGTTCGCCAGTTGGCCGGTTGTCCAGTTGGCCAGTTGTCCAGTTGGCCAGCTGACCAGTTTGCCGTCCGACTGAAACGCAGTGGTGCAGTTGCTGGTAATGAGCAGATGCTCTGACAGTTTGCTGCGGGGTATAAACTTTTGGCAGCCACTGTGCGTGATTTATGGCTGGGCACACAGCATTGAGCTTTATAGATGGACTTTGTTGCCCAGTTAACAAACAGTTTGAACTGCAGATTGGGCCAATGCATAAGTCAAAAGCGGTATCGACGTTCTGATTTAAAATAATGGTTGGAAGGCAGCGCATTAAAATAATTAGCCGGGCTCCGCCAGTGGAAACGTAAATCTCTTTCATCTGACGCCTAGAAAACGCTTGCGGTTTAAGTTTCGCAGAATGGGCAAACTTTAATTGAAATGCTAAAGTAGAGTGGCTGCTGTATTTCTATTTAATCTGTTGCCGAGCAACTTCACCCCTTCGCAGCAAAGCTAGGCTTATTAATAGACAGACCGCATTTTCCGTCCTTGAACTTACCCGGTTGCCAGGAGTCCGTGAATCCTTCGAAAACCAAACATTTGGAAGCGGAAAGTTCGCACAGTGGCCACGGAGACGCACTGTAGCGCATAATTAGCTCGATGAATAAAATCCAAAGGAAAACCAAAAACAAAGAATAGAAAAAACGAAAAAAAAATTGGGAAAACAAATGATAGAGAAAAGGAAAGAGCAGGAAACCTTAAGCAAAACAAAAATTCAACTTTAGCTTGAAATGGGGAGGTATTGAATTTCTCGCGCACATTTTCTTGTTTTCCGGAATAAAAGATTCGCTCTGGAAATTAATTTCTCTAGCGAACTTAACAAAGTTGGACGCGCGAAATTAATGCCGAAGCAAATTTTCATCAGCCAGGGACAAATTGATTTGCATAATGCCAAGTTGCTTAAAATCCTAGCTGGCGTATAAAATTACTTTGTTCTCGCGCTTTTGGCGTGTTGAAACGCGTTGTCTTCGCTGTAATTTCCACGCAGGTCACACAACACTTTTAATGATGCGATTTTTTTCGCCGTAATTGAATTAGAAACTGACGCAAGGACACTTCTTTTTTTTGTTTTTGGCGAAAAGTAGCATTCGCGGGTGTAGAAGCAAATGATGGTTCAAATGGGGACTTGACTCGTACATCCATGATGTCTATTTTGCATTTTATCTGCTCACGCTTATCCTGACACACACACACCCATACACACCCGGACACACACACCCACACTCGCTCATTTCAGCGACGCAAGTACATGGCTGCGGCGCAAAATGGCGTCGTCTGTAATAAATTACGTATACGCAACGCTGCAGGAGCCCCAGGAAAACGCGATTGCCAAGCCCACAACCGAAAAACCCACTCGCAAATGCTGGAGCTCGCGAATGCATCCAGCAATTGGGAATGGGAATGGAAATGGCAGTGGCAGTGGAAATGGAAACGGTCATGTGAATGACAATGGCCATGTCAATTGGTTTGGGCCTTCTGGTCGAAATCCGTCGAGGTGGCATACCCGCCAAATTTCGCCCGGCGTCAGGCCTTTCATTGTTATTCTAATTCCTTTGCCGACTGCACATCTCGCCTCGTGGATAGCATTTAATTGCAAAGGGCCTGCTGCCTGGTAACTGGTATCTGGTAACTGGGTCGTTTGACCACCGAAAATTTTCCACTAAACGAAGCACATTGTGAGCGGAAATGGACCTGATTGATGGTTAGTCGAATGAAAGGCACACATTAGCAGGAACTTGTTTACGACATTTCAGGTCGTTTGTCTTGCGCCTGCTTAAATATTTAGCAAGCAGGCACAGACACTTCAGACTTCAAAATAAATTTAAAATAAATAAATACGTTTAATATATGAAGCAGTCCCAATTTGGCTTAGCTTAAAGCCGTACCCATGTAATACTAGTGCATTTTTAGTGGTATCTATTACTTGTTTATATCCCTCACAGTTCGAGGAATTCTCCCAACAAGATAATTCACTTTTGTGCCCCGTCCACCGGCAGCTCGTAAAAAACATCCTGCAGGTCCTGGAGCGACAGCCAGGCTCAATTAGCAGCCGTTTGGCTTCCTGAAACGAGGGTTGATTCCGTTGAGAGCTTCCATCTGTAGATCATAAAAACTTTTTCTATATTTATACAATTAACACCGTGGCAAGTGGGGGAGAAGGCGGGAAATGTTTATCTTAAAGTCTGCATCGCTCCACGGTCTGTGATTAGAAAATTACCAACATACACATTAAAGGCAATTTTTAGCTTTCCTTTTGCGCCGTTTTCCCCGTTTTCTCCGCTTTTCCCGTTTTCCACAATCTTCTCTTTGGGTACGCCTTGTTTTTCGGGGTCTAAACGGAAGTACTTTTCCTTTCACCATCCTCCAATTGTTTTGTCTGCAGTTGTTTTTTTGTTCTCTGGAAGGCTTTTCCTGCGAGTTTAATTCTGATAGATGATGCTGATTGCAGAGACTGATGCGACGAGGAACCAATAATCAACCAAGGACCATTTTCACAAGCCCTTCCCGGAGGTTAATGGTGCGTCGGTTGTGGAAGTTTTTGGGCGCATTTCTTGCCAAAAATAAAACGCGTCCTTTTAGCCCGACGTCGAACATCTCTGCACAAACACGAGCTAAAGGGCGCCGAAAAAGAATTTAAGGAAAATGGTAGTAGAAGCTTTTTCTTGACGGCACAAGCGAGTTGTGGGGCGAGGTGTGTGGGGCCAAGGGACAAGCCACAAGCCGCAGAGTCCTGGCCCTGAGCGGTGGTCCTTGCCATGTTTTGTCTCGTTTCACTTATTTGTGCTCTTCTTGTTGATATCTCACCCTTTTCGTCAAGGGTACCTTCGCTATGTTATCGCATAAGCTGATCAAAATAATTAAGTGGTTTAATACCTAACGACGGTTGAACTTCTTTATCGTCTTAAAATTCTTAAATCATTTGGAATATGCTATACTATTTAATATTGCCTTTTTCGTAGTGAAATATAAACAACATGAGCGGTCTAGAGCATTTGTTCTTCTGCCTTTGGTCCACTGAAATCCCTATTTTTTGTGCGTTTTACCACCCTCTGTCATTTCGTTTTCTTTTGGCCCTGTTATTCATAGCTTATAAAACAATTCCCCTGGCTATTGCGCCCTAATGTTGGCCAAGCTTTCGGCCCATTCTGCCGACTCCTCACACACATAGATGCCAACAAAAAAAAGAAAAAGAAAGCAGAGAATGAAAGCAGTGGTCGTATGACTACTTAAGGTAAATAGATGACACTACCCGGCCTCCCACATGCCACATCCCCCCACCATTCGACGAATGGCATCCACCCATCGGCTCAGGGGCTCACCTTACCGATGCTGATGATGATGTTGCTTATGTTGTAAACATTTTAAGCAAATTGTTTAGGTAAATAGATAAGACGTGACCTTTCCGACACGGGCTCGCAAATGCATTGTCAGTGTCGCCGGTGGGTGGTGGTTGGTGGGTGGAGTTGACAACAGGGCCCACTTTTAAGGTGGGTTGGCTTACGTCTGGCTAATGTATTACTTAGCGTTATTATGCTTTTTACTTTTTCCCGAACATATCTTCCCCAAGTATTATTGTCAATTATAAAAAAGAAGACGGCACAATGCGCACATACAGGGACTCGACTACTATTGTTCAGCTCCCGAGCCCAGCGGCCCTTTGTGTCGCCGACAATGGCGTATTCTTTGTCGTCTTTAAGTTGCAAAATATGCAAATAAATAACGATAAAGTAGGTAAAATTGTCTGGCCAACAACCCGTGAGGGGATGCTGTGGGGTTGGCCCCTGTCGCACAACTAGACCCGAGAGCTTTGCGTCCTCCGAACCCCAGAAATCTTTAATGACGGAGGATGGAGCTGGGTCTTATATGACCCCAGGGTCAAATGCCAAAAGGCGTGAGTAGAAGGGGCCCAAGGGGTATAAGCCCGCTTTCGATGTGGCCACTTAGCCCTTCGCGTTTGCCGCTGGTTGGTTTATGCCGCCTGCAAATCTAGTGGCCAAATCGCATTCGCATTTCGAACACATTTCGAAATCGAATCGAATCGTAGTACATTTCAAATTCTGTTTTATCTTGGGCTCGGCGGCGAACTTTAAAAGCCCTCGCCGTCCTTGAAAACCACTTAGCCATTTCGCTATATAAGTCTTTGGGGCTAAGCTCGATATCGTCGGGGCAGCAAATTGTTTTCTTCCTCTCTTTTTTCTGGTTGCCTCTTTTTGCTATTTATGCCTCTCTGATGCCCCCTCCATGGGAGCATGGTTTTTTTTTTGGCTCAACTTTCTGATTATTTCCATTCAATTTGCCCGTTTTGCGTTTTTGGGCTTTCAACAAGTTGTAGCCTTGACAATATTTCCGCGCAAGGGGAAGGGAAATATGAACACAAAACAAACAATTACCGCGGCAACAGGGCAACTGGCAAATCCACGGACTCCCCCGCCCTCAAGTGCGGATAAAATTGAACTTCCCCTCCAAGGCTTTCATTTCTTTCCCTTTTTTTGCGCTTATTTTTTCCGATTTTGCAGCTGCCAAAACAGTCAAGTGTTTGGGCCTTTGTTGGTGGTGTTATTGCTGTTTACCCTCCTTCGGCTAATCGAATTCGATTGCTTCACACTGATAAGAGCAGCTGCCGTACCTCACAGCCCCCCGGAGATCCCGCACTCCAGATGCCTGCTGCCAGATCCCAGATTCCCGATCCCCGATCCCCGATACCGGGTTCCTGATCCCTGATCCCAGCGGCACTTGAAGCCCCTGAAAACCCCGGTCGGGATTTTATTGCGTTTCATGTTATTGTATTAGCCAGAGCATTCGCATCCGTGGCATATGCTTTAAATATACAAAAAACTCCCCGTTTCGTCGCTTACCTGGAAACTTTGGAAACATGGGAATATTGTAGACTTGGTTAAAAGGATAAAACGACAAATATGGTTCTAGCCAGCAAACTGTAATGCATTGACAAGTATAATACCCGTATTATTGCAATTAATAATACAGCGACTTTAAGTTTATAGGAGTTTGTAATCATCCTTCTATTGTGAAGCTTATTATTCATGATGAAGAAGTGTACAATGTAATTAGGTACCTATAAGGTAAGGTATTAGGCAATGGGGCCTAATAGTTTTTGCTGGAATTCGTCACTAACTAATGCAAATATAAGTAAATATGAATATTTCTCTTTCTATCTCGCTTTGCCAAAGGGGGTTACCATTAATTGGTAACTTGCAGTCGAATCCCTTCACTAGCTGACCCAAGGACTCGTGTCCTTTGTCAGATTCGGCGTTTTGTTTGCTCTGCTGATTTCATCGCCGATTTTTATGTGCTCGGCGTTTATTATTCTTTACGCTTTTCGCGCCTCCTGCAAACCCCTTCATTTGATATCCTTTCGCTTAGCTGGTCCTTCCGTTTACTGGGCTTTTATTCGCGTGTCGAACGGAAATGGCTGATTTTTGTTCCAGAAGTGTTTTGCATTTTTGTGACATTTCCTCGCTTGTTGCTTTTTTGTTAGATTCCTGCCTTTTGGATATTTTTTGTGCGATATGCAAATGCGCTGGTTGTCATTTGTGCTGGGGATTTGTTTTAAGCGCCCCTCGCGCGTGCTTTATGTGTTACTCATATGTACATGTATTTGTTTATTTGTCATCGTCAGTATGCATCTGACGCATTCGTTATTCTGTATGTTTTGGTTTCGGTGATTATGCAAAATGAAAAAAAAAAAGAATGTTAGTAGTTTTGATCCATCCTGTATGCAAGGGATTAGCATGCAGTGGCGTTGGGCCCGGCATTTTCGGTTTAACTTCTGTACAAAATTGTTTCGGGGTTGGGCTTTCGGGGCGTGGATTTTTGCAATCAGAAATGTACAAGACAATACAAAGAATATTAAAACCTTTTTCAAAAGTGTGGGCGTGGCAGTTTTTGGCGGTCTGTGGGCGTTGCAGTGGGCGTGGCAAAAAGTTTTTTGGCAAATCGATAGAAATTTTCAAGAATAATACAAAAATGAAAAAATATCAAAGCCTTTTTCAAAAGTGTGGGCGTGGCAGTTTTTGGCGGTTTGTGGGCGTTAGAGTGGGCGTGGCAACATGAATCGACAAACTTGCGCTGCGTCTATGTCCCTGGAGTCTGTATTCTTAATCTCAACTTTCTACCTTTTGTAGTTCCTGAGATCTCGACGTTCATACGGACAGACGGACAGACAGACGGACGGACAGACGGACATGGCCAGATCGACTCGGCTACTGATCCTGATCAAGAATATATAATATATACTTTATATGGTCGGAAACGCTTCCTTCTGCCTGTTACATACTTTTCAACGAATCTAGTATACCCTTTTACTCTACGAGTAACGGGTATAAACACACGAGTCCTTCTGGTATTTGATGTAATAACTTGTAAAATCAACTAAATCTATTGACATTGTTGTAGGGAGTTTTACATATGTCAGGAGTGGCGTATGAAATTACAAAATTAGCACACAGCGTTGTAAGCAAATAAAAAGTTTTACCATAGCTGGTTTTAAATTGCCATGAATACAATAACTTAGATAAATGAAATAATTATAAAGTGAAGTTAAAAATTTGAAATGTAAATGCAAAAGTGTAGTTTACTTAAAGCTTTTGCTATGTTACCAATGATTATTAAATTTGCCATCCAAATTGATGGTCCCTGCAGTCAATAGCCCATCAGTCACGTAACCAAAAACCGAACCAAATCCCAGCCATCAGAATTTCTTAGAGTTCATCGGACTGTACGGCAGAGTAGAAACCTCAGTGAAGGCTTAATGCAGCCAGCCAAAAGGAAGCCGAAGGCGAAGGCGAAGCCCCAGTGAACCGAGCATCATAAATAAAAGAAATGAAATCATTTCGAGCAATTTGTCTACAATTTTGTGTCACACTTTCTGCGCCATTTCTCACATGCCATAAAAATGCTGCACACACACTAACCGACACACTCACACACACACACAGACAACCAGACACACCACAAGATGGTGGGGGGCAGGATGGGGATCCCATGGATCCCTTGGCTTCCAGTAACCAAGTTGGCCACCCGGCAAGGTGTCACGCTGATAAATGGCTGTGCCTTACTTACGCCAACTTCTTCACTTCCCCCCAACCAATTTGGCCATCAGGTGCCCCTGGAAAAGTCCCTACCCCCTACCCCCAACCCCAGATAAAAAAGCACTCATACCCATGGCCATTTTGCGTTATTTTCCACGAAAAACTTTTCAGTTTTCGCCCTTTTGCCGTGTGCCAATTTCAAGAAAGATTTCCTTTAAGTATAATAAAATGCAGTGCCGCTGTCATAAATCTATTCCGCTCGATTGTCACCACGACGGCGACGCGCCACAAAATTGAAATGCATTGACATTGAAAAATGCATAATAAAAGAGAAAATTCGCTTTGGGGGCGAAAATTCAGCACAAAGCGTTTCAAACTTTTTGGCATTTTGCGCAGTGTTAATACGGAAATTAAATATTTTGAATAGCGCGAGCGAAAAAATGAAAAAGACGGCAGAGACTCGAAACAATTTCAAAACATTTTAGTTGACAGCGACCCCAGGACACACACACACACACAGACATGCACACACACACACACACAGCCGGGAACTTGCACAAATACATTCACAAGAGCTGGTCATGTTTGCGCAGCGAAGTATGCTACACACACACCCATACACCCAATTTCCACGGAAAACAAGCAAATGCGAAAACGTTCCAAGGATGAATTTCGCTTAAGATAATTTCACTTTAACTTAAACTGCCTTTATAACTTTATAGGTATCTTAAAGATATTTTACAGTATCCTATAGATATTTACAATACTGCTGTAAATTTACAAATAATCATTTTGTTGTAGATTACTTTTACTTTTCAGTTTTTGGGTTCAGTGGTTGAAATGAGCTTTTCTTTTGCTTTTAGCTAAACTACCTGTAATATTTTTTGCAATTTTGTACACCAAATTCGCAGTGCAGAACTACCTAATTTTGTAAAAACTTTTGGCTGCATACAGTTTTGTTGCCGGCTAACAAAAGCGTTTTTGCGAGTTGGCTTAAAAATTCTAATAACACAAATATTTGCAGATGAAAGAGGTACTAAAAGGCATTTGGCCGCATGCTCCACTTGTCAACTGTCGAAAGGACAAAAGGAGTGAGGGGGCGGCACAGCAGCCAGACCCAATGACCCATGACCCAGCCCCAACTGGGGGAAGCTGCTTTTGCCCAATCCCAAGCTGGAGACCCTCAGTTCGTCCATCACTCAGCTCGTTGGTATTCCATCCTGCAACGTTGGCACACTTTTTGACATCGTCGGAAGCTGCAAAGACAACAACAAGCCGCAGATAAAGGGGCAAGTAATAGTAACATACCAAAACAAAACGGGAAAGAACCAAACCTATCCCCCCAAAACACAAAAAAAACCAAAAAAAAGGAAAAAGGATCTAGAATACACATTTTTTTTTCGTAATTTTCGTTGCATGTTTGCTGCGTTTTGCACTTTTGCTGAACATTTTTCATCTGCCGGGCAAAACTTTTTGACATGTTGCAGTGCAAATTGAATAAGTCCGCACTGACATTGCCATATAATGGCTAACACAGACACACAATTTGTTTGTTTCTTTATCGCCATGTGGCCCCGGGTTGAAATAATCAAATTTTTCGCCCGAATATCCACACACCCACCCACCCCCACTTTATCGCCTAGGTGAGTTAGTAAATTAAGGCTTTTAATCCTGCAGAGTTGCACTTTTGCCATCTATCCTACTCCTGCTAATTTAATTCGGGTTGCAAGTTAATTTCGAGGGGTTATGGTTGCAATCATATATTTCTGAGCGGTGGTAAACAGCTTTACGAGCAATTCGTAAAAAGGCCATTGAGCTGATGGCACTGGGACTTGGCAAGTGCCTCGAATGGGCTACTTTAAACCGCTTTAGGGATTTTGGCTGTGCCATGGCAACTAATGTGAGTGCTACAAGCCAGCAAGTGTTTCTCGAAAATTGTGTGGGAAAATATGAGCCATGGGGTATGACAATCAAATTCGAAGGTGTTTCCCCCTTTCATCAATTTGGGTTTTTTCCCAAAATTTCCATTTCAGCAAGCTCGGCATTCAATCTTTGGCCCAGATAGAAGACACCCGCAAATTCAATTCATCGCCACACAAAGTGCATGCGTAGAATGGCCAACGTCCAGCAATAAAAAGAGGTAAGTGCTTTTACCCCTCACACACACCCAAATACACACACATCCTATTTTGGTCCAAACTGGGCCCCCCGGCCGTTATCCAATTTCTGTTTTGGCCATTGCTGGGTTGCCTCACTTTGTCTTGGCGTTTTCGACACGATTTTTCTTCATTTTCCGAAATCAATCAAATGCAGGCATCCGTTTGGCTGCTGTTCCCCTTCCAACACTGTAGTTCCATACATACAGGAGGCCTGTCAGCGGCGACACCCGATCCTTGGAGCTCCTGTACGCCTGCCATGCCGCCATCGCGCCATCCCGCCTCCTTGTTGGACATTCATCAAGCCATTTCATCTATTGACTGATTGATAATATTTTTGATAAATGATTGGCGGGCCATGTCCCCCTCTTCCCCCGTTCCTCCTTCAGCTTCCTGCTGGCCAACTGGCCAACTGGCCAACTGGCTGGTTATTTACGGCGTGCAAAGCGGCAGAAACCAAGGATTTATAGGTGAGAGCGAGCAGACGCCGCCTGCAATATGCAAATTGATGGATCTTCGGCCGGGTCGTGTCCATATGCCCCGGGGCAGAGGACAAACCAGAAAAAACCGCATGCCTCGACTAGCAGATACCCGTCTCTGGAGCTTAAGCTTCCCCAGATCTCCAGGTTCCATGGAGAAATGAAAGGAGAGATGATCAGATATATGCTATCGTCCAAGGAACCTGAGCAAGAACATATGTAGCCTAAAGCCTGTTACACACTTTATACCAATACGTATATACCCTTTCTCCACCACGAGTAGTGGGTATAAACAGCTTGGGCTTAAGCGTGTTCCCTGATTGAACTGGAGTCTTCTGTAGCTGGAGTCTTCTGTATTTTGGAGCCCACCTGCAACACAACACCTCACATGCTCGGTTCAACATCATTTTTCATAAAGAGTCGGGCTAATAAAAATTAATTGATACATCAGCAGCAACACCATAGTCCACAGCCCGATTAGAATCAGTTCCAGGAGGGCGCACATACAAAGGTGCTAATGCCACTGCTGCCGGTGTTATTATTGCTGTTTTGCTGGCCGAACGGCACGCGCCAATGTTTACACGGCTGATGGCACAGGCACAAGCAGAGGCAGAGGCAACATCCACATCCACGTCTACTGGCGACACAGAACCCGCTCGACCATATGCGACCTGGCCAAGAGCAGGAATCAAAACAATCAGCCAAAGGCAGCTAAAGGCAGCCAGACTAAGGAGCCGTCGCCATACGATACGCCCACACTCGGCCACGATGCCACAATAAGCCACACAGGTGAGCCAGTTGAACCAGGTGAGTCAGGGGAGCTAGGTGCTTGGATGGGGCACGTCGGGTGGGTGGTGGCACGCGGAGGGCACTGCAGCTTGGACCTCGTCTCGACCGGCGCCCAAAGGCAACTAAATTCTTTCGTGCAGAACTCGGCGGTGTCTCTGCTAACTGGCATGTACATAAACGCAAAGTCGAAGAAAGCACCTCGCTTAAGTCAGGCACTTTGATTCTAAAAACCAGCTGGACTCAAAGATACTTCACTGAAATATAAATTTAAATCTATAATGAAACTAAAGCATAGTAATAGCAATAGCTTTTGATTGCTTCGAACTTCTTTTTGGATGCCATTTCTGTTTGCCTGGAAAGGGTATTTCCCAGTCGGTCATGTCCTAAGCAGCCACTTAGTGTTGCAGTGGCAGGCTTCGGCCTTTGTGGTCCTCCAACTTGGCCGTGTTAAGCGCCGCGTGACTTATTTGATTGTTAAACAACATAATCTGTTGCTGCCTGCCGGTGATGGCCATCTTTTTATCTTTAGCCCCATCCGACTGGCCAATTGATTTTCGGGTCCGTTGTGGCCGAGATGTGAGCAAACAGCGGATGGCCACCGATGGCTGGGCAGGTGTAAGTGGCGCCTCGCCGGGAAACTTGACTCCCTCGAAAGTCGGTAGCAATTCAAACAATTTGCAATAAGGCGCCGCCGCCTTTCAAAAAAGCACAAAAAAAGTGCAAAAAAGCCGAAAATGGATCGAGTGGGAGACAAAGTCAGTTTGCTCGACTGCTCGCACCCATTTACTTGATGGTAATGAAAATGCAGCGTTGCGGAAAATCGCACCGAAGACACCGGGTAACCAAGTCGCAAGTGGAAAGTGGAAATTGAAAAGTAACGGACTGCTGGGTTTCTAGGGGCCACCAGCCAGCAGATACTGCCGGAATATTGCGAAAGGTATAAAAATGGTTCTCTCTCAAAATTCATGCATGAATTCAGAATGGCCCACGGGTGGGACGGAGTGGGTTTCGGGTGGAAAATGGATATTTTTCGAAGGGCTCACCAGAAGTGGTTTTCATTTTCCGCCCAGTTTTTTGCCATCTCCCTTTTGGTCAAGCCGGCGAGCACTTTTCCGACAGTCAATATTGCGGGGCGGACAATGCCAGTTTAGGTGTTATTGTGTCAATGTCTCGATGGCCTTCCCCTTTTTTATGCGACCCACCAGCCACCCACCCACTTTTCCTCCCCACAGCAAGCCCTCGAAAGTGGTTTTTGCTGTTGCTGCAAACAGAATTGGTAGTTCATACATTTCACAGCAATTTCCATTTGGCCATATTGTCAGTCTGGCTCACTCTCTCCACTCCCCCTCCCCCTCCCCGTTCCTTATCGCTCTGTCATTTTTTGCTGTTTTCCCCCCGCGCCCCCTTGAACAAGCAGCGTCCAGCAAATCAAAGCTAATTTCGTGTAATCAGGCACATTTGTCGCATGTCGTCCGTTGTCAACATTTCCCAGCGTTTCCGGCAATGTGCACAAAAAATTGGCTAATAAAATGCAAGAAATCTGCAACTTGTATGTAGTATGTAGTATACTCTCGTATGTGGCCCGAAGCGTGTTGGGTCTTGGCCATGCATGGCCATGGATTAGGCCAAATGTGCATGTGTGCAATCAGCCATCCTTGCATGCTGCATGTGCCAACGTCTGGAGGAGCTGTTTACTCGATTTTATGGCCACGTTGGCGATCTGGGATGTGGCAACTTAATTATTCGGACTGCAGGCCTTCAACGCAATGGGAAATCAGGAATTACAGCCTTGGCGATTGGTTTCAAATTGGCACTTTATCAAAAATTATCTGTATTTTCGATTGTGTTAGGTGTTAGAATCAAAATATCAGTAATGATTTAAGACTTAGATGTTAATTTGGTATGTGAAAGTCTGGCATTCTCCAAATGAAATTGCATTTGCTAAGTAGTAATAACATGTAATTATTATATTAAATATCGAATTAAATATTCTTCAGTTTATATAATTTAAAAAACGTGCTACCCTGTTCATATAATTCCCAGATTAATCAATAATGTATTTATATGGAAAATAAAAGGCTTATTCCGGTTTGTATATCGCCCTTGTTGCAAATAAATAAGGAGTGCGCTCAAACGTAGCAATAAACTTTAAAATCCACTGGGGCAAGAAATCGTATGTGCGCCTCACTTGCCACATTAAAAGCCACAATGTTGTTGTTGCTACAAGCCAGTTCTCCCTTCCTTTCCTTAAAGCAGCCACTAGCCACTTCCTTTAGGCAAATTAAGGCACCTCCTCCAGCCCCTCCCCCTTTTGGCCAACTCCCGGCAATTGCCCACAATCAACGGACCAGCTTGAGCTAAAAATAAATCGCTGCGAAATAGGTTCGATTGAAAAGCCACAGTTGCTTTGCCCTCTCAAGAAATGTAGTTTCAATATGTGACATAGAAATCGTAAGCAATGGATCTTATATATCAAAAAGCTGAAAAATTGGTTCTGTTACCTCATTTATATGGAAACTGTATGATTTTAGAGGAATATATATTGATATTTCCAAATGACATACAAAGTAGAAACCCCTTTTGCAAGGGCATATGATGGAGAACTACTGCCAAGACGAAGACGGAGTAAACTAGTTCTTTACGAAGTTAATCAATGGGTGAGGCGGGAAGAGGAGGAGGCAGTGCGGTTCTGGCCGACCGGATGCTGGTAATAATATTTAGATTTTTAGCCCTAGATGCAAAACTTTGTGCTTGTTTAGATAACATTATCGCCTGGACTGCGCCGACTGTTGCAAACTAGTTCTGCTGCCGAAGCGGCAAGGTGGTGGTGGCAAGGTGGCAGGATCTGGTGGCCTGGTGCACATAAACTTGGCTAATTTACGATTGCATTGTGCGCATTTGACTCGCTCATATAATTAGAGAAATTAATTTGTGTGCTTTGCCACAACGGCAACGGCAACAGCAACAACAATGAGGAGCGCGGAACGGAAGGCAAGTGGGTAACGAGCAGAAAGTTTTTAATTTTCATGATGCAGATAATGCCCATTAAAATATGCCGGAAAAAGGGCAAACGTGATAAAGAGGTGGCCCAACACCTGCCGCCGATCCTTCTCGCAGGACGAGACGAGTGGTCCCTTTGGCGGCTATGCCTTCTCAGCCGCAAACTAAGTGCATTAAAAATGGCAAAAGGAAAATAATGCACAGCTCCCGTTTGCTTGCAACAAAAAAAAAAAACAACAAGAAAAGCAGCACGCGCGCAAAAAGGAGGAATGATTTTTTTATTATGCTACAAACAGAAAAGTCCTCCTTTGGGGCCAGTTGTCCAGACGTCCAACAACCAACAACCAACGAAGCAACCAACCAACCAACAAACCAACCAACTACCAACGATGCTTGACGACGACCTTTTGAACCGCGGAGCTTGGAGCTGGAAACTGGGAAACTGGGAGATTGGAGCTGGGAGCTTGGAGCTCAGGACTCCGGACTCCGGAGTCAACGAACGCAGCAGAAATAAGTGGAAAAAACTTACCACGCCGCTGGCTGTGGCCATTATGTATTATTATTATCCTGCCGCTGCTGCTGCTGCTGCCCGATTCGGATTCGGATGCGGATTGTGATTGTGATTCTGATTCAGATGCAGCTGCATTTTCCCCCATATATATGTATGTATGTATGTATGTGTACATGCACATTTTATGCCCGCCATCGTTCGTGCTGAAAATTACTGCTCGAAATCAATTTCATGCGATTGAAGCACTTAATTTTTACCAATTCATTAATTGATTTCGTTGGCCGTTCGTTGCTCCCGTGACGCCGGCTGTTTGGGTGTTTGTATATTTTGTTGCTGATTCCGGGGCTCCGCCTTTGGTCCTTCGCCTCCCAGCCACCACCCACCGCCCACTGACCCACCCACTGGCTCGCCCCTTTGAGTCCTTTTCATTGAGCACTGGCCGGGCAAATTATTGCAGAAAGGGAAGCATGAAATGCAAATAACACACTTTGACTTTCGCAGGGGACTTTTGCATGCTCTTTTCAACATCCTGGCTGTTTGTCTGTAGAGAAGAGTAACGAGTCCAGCAGACTGTAGCATAATCTCTTGTACGCTAAAGTAAGTCTACTACTTTGAAGTAAGAATATCTTGTATTAGTATAGTTTCTCGTAGCTGAACAGCTTAACTAGCATAAATAGTCGCGGCCCTGCTGAGGGAAACACAAATTAACAAGGTGTCCCTACCGAGAGCAGCCATTAAAAATAATTTTCATATCATCGCCGTTGACGCGTTTAAATGAGCGGCCAACGGCAGGAAAGAGCCAACTTTCCGGTTCAGTGAATGGCGCTTGACCAATTTATGGGCTTTAAGAAAGTTTGTAAAAGTATTAAAATTGTAAAATAAATGCGCAGCGAGAGCCGGGCGAAATTATAGCAATAGTTGGATATTTATTGGAGTACGGACATTAAATTATAAAAACGAACATGCAGCTTTATTTAATTAATCCGCAATCGGTTGCCGGGTTGCAGGCCAAAAGAAAAGTGGGTGGTGGATGTGGGCGATTGAATTATTTTTATAGCTGCATTGCCACTATTCGATTGCCTGCCATGCCGCAAACAACATTTGCGCAAATATTTATTTACATATTTGAAAATACCGAAAAAACAGCAACAAACATACGAGTATATGTATGTACACCGATAGAGGTAAAAAGAATTTGCTGCTCTTGCGCTATTTAATTTCGTTAATTATTGAATCGTTTTTAACATGACTGCCTTTGGAGGCTTTAAGCTGGGAATTGCCATTGAAATCGAAGCACAAATAATAAATCATTAATGTCCAAATTGATTACATTAATGTGTATTTAAATGTCTGCTTGTTTGCCGAAAACTATGTGCTTATAAATGCGTTTATATGCCTATTTGTCGATTTCCTTGCAAATGTAATCCCGCATAATTGGCAGTAGAGCGCAGAATTAATTATTAAAACTTGAACTTTCCACTTAATTATTGATTGATTTAAGAGACATTATTTGAATGCAATTCGAGCAGTGCGCATAGCGCATTTAAAACCCCGAAAATAATAATTTAATAAGCTCGGATTCAACAAATTACTGGGATTACCAGTTAACACAATGCAGATAAAAAATGAAGTGCTTACATTTCATCTATGACAGCCAGCCGGATATATTTAATGTATCAGCATTTATTAATTAATCACCACTTAGCATAATAATTAATGTTGGAGAGGCTCCTGTTGAATTAGCTTAATTGATGTTGTTAAATTTGTAAATGAAATTAAAAACCGTATTAATTAAACCCATCGTTAATTATTTCCAAGCTGTTTAAAGCGCTCTCAATTTTAATGCGAATTATTAACATCATTGTTATCATTTTTCTTTCTGTTCTGCGCACATTTAAGTTTTAATTAAATTATTTCATATTGATTTAATGTATTTGGATTAATGTGTTTTTTCCAACTGCCATTGCAGTGCGGCCTTCTCTAAAAAAAAATCATTGCTTAAATGACAGTATTCGTATCAATTAAATCGTTTTTTGTCTCGCTACCTTCAGCACTAAAAAATGAAAGCACACACAGCATCTATTGAAGAGGAGGTCCAACATCATGGTGTCTGCAATCGCCGGCTGATTTTTTAATGAAACGCTGAAGTATAATTTATGAATTTTAATGAGTTGCCAAATGATGCCGAAGCGTTGATTTTCCATAATTATTAACGCAAGCGCCGCGGCATCAACATCACCTGCCCCACGGCAGACTGCTTCTGGGCCGAGTCTGTGGTCCTTGTCTGGCTCTGGCTCTGGACCTGGCTCTGGACCTGGTCATCAACTGGTCAGCGTATGCAAAATACCCGGCGAAATCCAAGGGAAAATGGCAAAAAGAGAGCTGGCTGCAGGTCTGTCTGGATGAGGTTTTACACTCACAGCCCTGGTTCACTTACTTCTTCGAGCACTTACATTCTCCTTTCATATTACTTTCATTTAAGTACAAGTACCCAACATGTTTCCCCTCATTAAAAAAGGAATAAAGATATAGGGATTTTTCTTTATTTATTGAAAGGAATGTAGAAAGCATTGAAGAAATAAATCTTAGAATAGAGTATATCTAAGTTGTCCTTGGTGAAAATTCCCATCCTTAAACTGCTAACGCTTTTCATAAAATATTCATAGGTGGCGGTTTGTTTATTACCCATTTATCCAGCGACTTAAATTGTTTCTCTTACCTCTTATGCCTCCATCGATGTTTGTGATTTTGTGTAAACGTATTACCAAGATATCCGTAATTAAGTGCACCTCTTAAAGTTCTGTAAAATATCGGCTGCAGTGCGAAGAGGAATTCAATTGCATTCTCCACCACCAAACGGCGACTGGGGGGAAAGATCATTAATATAAATTAACACATAATTCACGCACACGGTCTATAATGCGTGTGCAGAAAGCCATGGCTAATATGCGAATGCTGGCGGTAATGCCTAATTAAAGCCAATAACAGTAATAATAATAGCAATAATAGCTGGTGTGGTCGATCACAAAGGCTCGCCTTCACCCAATAGGTTGCATAATGAAATTAACTAAAATATGCCATGGCGTTTGCTTAATTAAAACGGATTCAAGCCCAAGGGACGCGAATGTTTAACACTGTCGGCTTAGGCCTGTGAATGACAGCACACGATACAGACTATACATGAACATATATGTACATATATACCGACCTGTATGGACTATGGTTATTCGATTTTAGTGCCATGCGGCTTAGCCGGCTTACCGGTCGCATGATTAATTGTAATGAGCTGCATTGCATTTGGCCCAATACATGAGCCCATGTAGTGCGTATTATATTAAATTTGGCCAGCATCAGCATCGAAAAACAGTTGATGTTTCGCAGGAAATTGGAGCTAATGTGAAATTTGTACGCAAATGCCGAAAATCGGATCACAGACCCTTTCTAGCTGGACAGGCACAATTAATAGTGAGTCATAAGGCTAAAAAATATCCAATTAAAATCGAAAAAGCTAAACAATCGAATAGAAATAATTTATAAATCATAGTGCGAGTGCATACTAGGTACGTCTGTAACCGAATAAGGATGTATTAGGCCCGTAATAATAAGGTTTTAAATGCGTAGAATGGAAAACGCATTAATTACTGTTACCAGCGGGATCACAATCATATTTACACAGTCAAACATTTTGGGATTTGCTGGTCAGCTGAATAGCAATTAGAATGCCCATCGAATGAAAGGTGACTGATTCCAGGGGCAGTCGGTGCTCCGTGGGCCCAAGACATTACGGCTTAAGGTTGCCCCCATCCTGGTAATGATAATGCCTCGCAAAGTCAACACAGGTGGCACACTAAATCAGCAGGGAGGACGAGTTGTGGCATTGGGTGCATAATGGAGGATGAGGGGCACGAGAATGAGGACCCTAGGCCGGCAAGTGCGGAGCAAATGAACTCGTAATACACCGACACGTTTATGCACTTAGGATGGGGTAGTTGGGGCGAAAAGGGGAGTTCGGGAGTTGGGTGGTATGATGGGCTGGGTGGTCGCTGCACTTGTGGCACATTTAGTTGGGCCCTAACGGCTGTCTCCGACTAACAGTAAACAGCAATCACTGCTAATGAGTTTTATTGTAAATTAAAATTGCAATCAGTGTCAGGCTTTGGCAGTTCGGCTGAAGTGTGCGGTGCTGTGTGTGGCCGGCTCTACTGATATACTGATGTACTGATGCAGTGACGCAGTGACGTTTTCGGGGTCGATGTGCATCCATGATAAATGCAATAAGTGACACGTTGGGCGCCTGTGACTCAAATCCTGGCATAATAAATTTGCCAAATTGCAAAACATTAAAATAAGGACAATGTGCAATGACAAGCCAGAATACAGAATACAGGATACAGGCGTACAGGGGCACATGACACAGAAGTGATGTTGCCACACAGCCAGCAACAGTGGATGTGGATGTGGGTGCAAAACCGATCCATAAGCCATGGATAAACCACATGCTGCCACATAGTTGGTAGCAAATCGAGTTTATGCGAAAACTGTTGCTCAGATGTGGCAAAATTTTCTTCACTTTAGAATATTTTTATATTGCTCTGACTATATAGTAAAAGACACGATTTGAGTGGTTATTAAAATGTAGGTCTATTGGCGGGTTTGCTGAAATCTGTCGTATGCAATCAGCAAATGTGCTGAAAACTGGGTAGCAAATGTTAATACTTCTTGGCATTTCCATCTGTAGTCAAAAATATTTACCTTAGCTTGCTTTGAAACAGTTAAAATTTCGAGTGTTACAGGTTTTTAAGCTATAAAATATTTATGAGTATATTTATTTATATCAATATTACCAGCTTTTTAGTTGAATATATGCCCACATGAAAAAGGATGAATTTTTAGCGTTTAATTTTCTGTGTCATTTAATTTTAAATTACGAAATATTAGGAATATTTGTGTTTAATTAAAAGACACTAAGACTTTAAATCTTGAACGAGTCGATATAGCTGTTTTACTGCCTATTTTATGGCGGTTAATTCCTTAAAATAAAATAAATTGGAATATAAATGTAAAAAGTAGATTTTTGTTGAAAATATTATGAGCAGTTTTACAGATAATGGAGTTGTGCTTTTGGCTTAACTCGCTAGCACCGGCAGCACTGCCTCTATAAGCTCACACACACTACCAAGCACGTGGCAACACACAATTACACCCGCCCCCGCACACAGATGGACACATGTGATGTCATTAAAAAGGCATTCATCATCATGCAGGACGAGAGGCGGAGGGGGGGCGGAGATGTGCGAAATGAAGTCATGCTGGATGGCTGACTTATCGATAGACCAAGTTAATAATTAAAATCGCAAAATGCGTTAAAAGTCTATCAGTTTAATTGGCGTTCGTGGCTACAACTATCAGCCGGCGAGCAGCTGGCGGTCCCATATATATTATAGCCACCGCCGGCGATGTCAATGACACTCTGATGAACTGCAGTCGGTGTTTCAGTACGAGTATCATCGGTATCATCAGTATCTGGATCCGGCTCCTGCTCCTGCTCCATCTGCATCTCCTTCTGCAAGCCAATTCCGTTTCACTTCCCAATGCTGATGCTGCATTGATATGCAATTAACAGCATCAGGGGAACGGAGGGCAGGGCAATTGACGCATTGGGATTTATTCTATGGGCGCATGCATTTTTTATGATTAAACTATAGTTCGTTGCCTCCTTTTTCCGCTCTCGCTCCCGCTCCCGCTCCCACTCCCGATGCCGCTGCCGCTGCCGATGGAGGTCCTGTCTGCCAGGATATGCCACTGATCCACAGAGCCGAGCCACTGTGCAATAATTGAACAATTGCCAGCTGTCAGTGGGGAAATGGTCGTACAGAAATAAAACAAAAAAAAAAAAAGGAAGAGCAAACGGCCAACGTCGAATGCCAACCGAAAACTTCACAACTGCAGCGGCTTTAACGGATTAAAGTATTACCCGTACATTGGCTATTGAATGGCATTTAATGGGGATTATGCGGACCGAAAAGGAGCAGCGTGGATAGCACTTTAGTTAAGCCCGTGGAATGTGGGTAATATTGGTTTTTATCATTTATTCATTGATTTTGAATGGTGCTGATTAAATTAGCCGAGATGAAAACACAAGCTTATGTGGGTTCTCAAAAAATCATTTATTGTCGGTATGATGTGAGCACCGAATTTTGATAACTTCGGTGTAGAGAACGATAGGAAAGTCGAGTACTTCGGACATCCTGCATACAAATTTTCTAGTAAAAATATCTCTGAAGCTTAAACTAATAATCAATCAATATTACTGTAGTTCAACAAAAAGTTAGGCCGCGCGCTATAGTTTATTACTTCGACTATTCAAAATTCACAATACTAATAAAAAATGGAAAAATATCAATACATATTCAAAAAGTGTGGGCGTGGCAGTTTTTGACGGTTTGTGAGTGTTAGAGGGGGCGTGGGAATCTGAGTAAAGAAACATGCTCTGAAACTTGACGCCTCTGGAATCTGCATGCTTAGTCTCAACCCTATGACCTTTTACTCTGCGAAGAACGGGTATTAAAGATCTACAATTAGTATCTAATTTAAATAGCAAAAGCTTGTGCAAAATACTAATACATTTTTTGCTAGATATAAATAAATTTTTCGTTCAAGCTCAAGATGTTTGAACAAAATGAATAAGCTATAAGTTTTTAATATTTCATTTATGGAGTGAATACAATTTTTTATTGATAAAACATTTTTTTAGTCATAATGCATGGATAAACTGTAAAAATTCATCACCTTTTAGGTTTTTCCTTAGGCAATCTATAAGTTTGTAGGCGAGCTCACATTCGTCATCATCTTATATCGATATCGTCTCTTTCGACCACCACTTTGTCCTTCGCGAATAGACATAAAGTTTAGTGAATAATAAGCATTAAAACTTTCCAGATTTATGAACTATGATTATTACTTACATCCATGGAAAGAACCGATAGTAGACCCATGGTCAGCAAGAAAGTCACGACAAACCACCTGTTCATTTTGGAGACTGACTTCTAAGACTGCCGTCAACTGCATAGCAGCCACCTTTTATAAGACTAGCGCTCGTTTCATCGAATAAGTTGTTTCAATTATTGATTTTTACAATTACTAAGGTTCGTGATGAACTTTTAATGTTGCCCGAATTATTGATTTTCATGATTCTCTTTACACAAAATGATTTTCGTTATCAAATTTTTATTAATTTTTGTTTGCATAACAAAATTTTACATCAAAATTTAAAGTGTTTTAAAATACCATCGAAAAGCCTTTTCTTTACAATATCCTCATATTCAAAATATCAAGGGTCTTTTTGAAAAACTTTGTCCAGAAATTATCATCGAAATTTTGTGGAAAGCACTCTTGTATTCCTTGGGCTAACTCGCATTTGTGTTTTATCTTTGAATTGGGACAAATCCCCATGTCCGGGTATTTAGGTAAAAACAAGAGAGAACGCTATAGTCAAGTTCCCCGACTATCTGATACCCGTTACTCAGATATTCGAAGTGCGAAGGAAAGTCTTCAGCACATACAGTTTTTGCCGGTTTTGTGGGCGTTAGATTGGGCGTGGCAAAAAGTTGTTTGGCAAATCGATAGAAATTTACAAGACTAATACAAAAATGAAAAAATATCGAAACATTTTTCAAAAGTGTGGACGTGGCAGTTTTGGGCGGTTTGTGGGCGTTAGAGTGGGCGTGGCAACATGAATCGACAAACTGGCGCTGCGTCTATGTCCCTGGAGTCTGTATGCTTAATCTCAACTTTCTAGCTTTCGTAGTTCCTGAGATCTCGACGTTCATACGAACGGACAGACGGACGGACAGACGGACATGGCCAAATCGACTCGGCTATTGATCCTGATCAAGAATATATATACTTTATATGGTCGGAAACGCTTCCTTCTGCCTGTTACATACTTTTCAAAGAATCTAGTATACCCTTTTACTCTACGAGTAACGGGTATAATAAATCTGAAACGTTTCTTTTCTTTAATACAATCAATTGCATCGTCTTCCTGTTGAACATTGGCATATTTCAATTATCTTGAAATTAAAACATTTCTGTTACTTACTTCAGCAGAATATGCCGATAACGAATCCATGGTCAGCAAGGCTGATAGGAATTAGCGCTCCTTTCATCGAATAAGTTGCTACAATTTTTGATTTTTACGATTACTAAGGTTCGTGATGAACTTTTAATGTTGGCCCGATCTTTTTACACAACAAGATTTTCGTAATCAATATTTTATTAATTTTTTGTTTGCATAACAGGCTATACTAATACAAAAATTCAAAGTGTTCTGAATCAACATTGAAAATTTATTCATTCCGTAAGGTTATTCTTTAACATAGTTGAATACGATACAATCTGCTTATATTGAATTCCAAAGCCCTTATCGAAAAACTTTGTCAAGAAATTTTCATCTACATTTTTTGGAAAGCACTCTTGTATTCCTTGGGCTAACTCGCAATTGTGTTTTACATTTGAATAGGAACAAAACCCTATGTCCGTTTTTTCAGGTAAATATAAACCTGAAATGTTTCTAAAAATATTATATAAACAATATTCAAAGCACTCCAGTTCAGTTTTGTACATAAGAATAAAATATTCCTTTATAACACAATAAATTGCATCGTCTTCCTGTTGAACATTGACATATTTCAATTATCTTGAAATTACAACTTTTCTGTTACTTACTTCAGCAGAATAAGCGGATAGTAGACCCATGGTCAGCAAGTAAGTGACGACAAACCACCTGTTCATTTTGAAGACTTACTTCTAAGACTGCAGTCAACTGCATAGCAGCCACCTTTTATAAGAATTAGCGCTCGTTTCATCGAATAGGTTGTTTCAATTATTGATTTTTACGATTACTAAGGTTCGTGATGAACTTTTAATGTTGCCCGAATTATTGTTTTTCACCTTTAATAGGAATTAGCGCTCGTTTCATCGAATAAGTTGCTACAATTATTGATTTTTACGAATACTAAAGGTTTCGTGATAAACTTTTAATGTTGCCCCAATTATTGATCATCACGATCACGAAAAATGATTTTCGTTATCAATTTTTTATTCACTTTTTGTTTGCATAACAGGTTATACCAAATTATACAAAAATTCAAAGTGTTATAAAACAACATCTTTGCACTAGCTCAGAGAATTACATTGTCTACCTGTTGAACATTGGCATATTTCAATTATCTTGAAATTAAAACTTTTCTGTTACTTACTTCGGCAGAATATGCCGATAACGAATCCATGGTCAGCAAGGCTGATAGGAATTAGCGCTCCTTTCATCGAATAAGTTGTGCAATTTTTGATTTTTACGATTACTAAGGTTCGTGATTAACTTTTAGTGTTGCCCGAATTATTGATTTTCATGACTCTCTTTACACAAAAAGATTTTCGTAATCAAATTTTTATTAATTTTTTGTTTGCATAACAGGCTTTACCAATACAAAAATTCAAAGTGTTTTAAAACATTGAAAGGCTTTTTCTTAGGAGATCCTCATATTCAATATTAAGAGTCCTTTTGAAAAACTTTGTCCAGAAATTATCATCCAAATTTTTTGGAAAGCACAGCACTCTTGTATTCCTTGGGCTAACTCGCATTTGTGTTTTATCTTTGAATTGGGACAAATCCCCATATCCGGGTATTTAGGTAAAAATAAATCCCAAACGTTTCTTATAATATTGTATACACAATAAAATAAGCACGGTAATTCATTTTTGTATACAAGATATTCAATCTTTTCTTTAATACAATCAATTGCATCGTCTGCCAGTTGAACATTAACATATTTCAATTATCTTGAAATTAAAACTTTTCTGTTACTTACTTCAGCAGAATATGCGGATAGTAGACCCATGGTCAGCAAGAAAGTGACGACAAACCACCTGTTCATTTTGGAGACTGACTTCTAAGACTGCAGTCAACTGCATAGCAGCCACCTTTTATAAGACTAGCGCTCCTTTCATCGAATAAGTTGCTACAATTTTTGATTTTTACGATTACTAAGGTTCGTGATGAACTTTTAATGTTGCCCCGATCTTTTTACACAACAAGATTTTCGTAATCAATATTTTATTTATTTTTTGTTTGCATAACAGGCTACACTAATACAAAAATCAAAAGTGTTCTGAAACAACATTGAAAATTTATTCATCGCAGAAAATTCTGTAACGTAGCTGAATACCATATAACAAAATTCATATATGGAATTGTACGGCTATTATCTGGAAAATTCATCCGGATATGTTTATCTAAATTTTTTGGATAGCACTCTTGTATTTCGTGGGCTAACTCGCAATTGTGTTTTATCTTTGAATTGGGACAAAACCCTATGTCCGGGTATGCAGGTAAAGATAAACCTGAAATGTTTCTATAAATATTATATAAACAATATTCAAAGCACTCGAATTCAGTTTTGTTTATAACATTATAAATTTCCTTTTTAACACAATTTTGAACACAATCCTCACAAAAATCGTATTCCTGTTGAACATTGACATATTTCAATTATCTTGAAATTAAAACTTTTCTGTTACTTACTTCAGCAGAATAAGCGGATAGTAGACCCATGGTCAGCAAGAAAGTGACGACAAAAAGCCTGTTCATTTTGGAGACTGACTTCTAAGACTGCCGTCAACTGCATAGCAGCCACCTTTTATAAGAGTTAGCGCTCGTTTCATCGAATAAGTTGCTATAATTATTGATTTTTACGATTCCTAAAGTTCGTGATGAACTTTTAATGCCGCCCTTATAAACCAAAATGTATAGATGTCGAGGTTTTGTTAAACGCCGTTTATACTTACCACTGATAAAGAGGAAATAAAAAACGTACATAGTATACCGTTTCCTACAAATAAAAAATAAATAAATGTCCGGATTAATAGAATATTTTTATTTTTAACTTAATCAGAAACAAGAGAAAGAGCTATTGCCCAGATTCCGGACTATCAGATATCCGTTACTCAATATTTTCTTAAATATCGCTACAAATTGGGGAACAAAATATTAAAATGAATAGAAAATTTACAATTTTCGAAAAGTGTAGGCGTAGCAGTTGTGGGCGGTTTGTTGGTGGTTTGCGGAATCTCTACGAGTAACAGGTATAAAAATAATACTTTATCCAATAAATGCAAAAAACTACGTATGTTTGCCATTTCAAACATATTGAGTTTACCGTTCTCGTTGTTTGAAAAATGAATTGCTTTTTAAAGCGTTTATTTGATTTGCCAACATTGACCTCTGGTCTATCATTAAAACCATATTATATCTCAATTATGAATGCTTACAAACCCAAATTCATTAAAATACAATGGGCAGTCAGTTATCAAAATGCCTCTCACATGGCTGGTGCTTCTGGGTATCTGCTGTTGTTGGCATATGGTGAGAATTAAGCCCAGAACCTAGAATAAGCCCGTATAAGGTTAATATCCCACCAGACGGACTCCCAGTTGGTATACAAATTGAATAAGATCGAGTGCCTACCAAACCAGTCGCGGGTTAAAAATGTTACCTGCAAAGTGAAGGCGGTTAATTGGAATACGGCAGTGGTGAACATGGACTGCTACCTAATTTTTCCTGTAAATGACCCAACAGTAAGACTGCGCCAAAACTCCTCAAAAACCCCGATATACGAACTTCAACTTTTCAGATTCGAGTGCAAGTGTTTATGAAGGACTACAGCAACCAGTTCAAGCCCTTCTTGATTGACGCGACTTTCAAATTATGCGAGGTGGTCGAAAGGAGGAGTTTTCTGCCCTATGGCGTCATGGTTTGGGAACTTTTTAAGAGTTTCACGAATGCCAAAAGCTGCCGTTTTTCGGTATTAGTGCATTTTTAAGTTTGTTATTTTTATTTTATTTTTTCCCCCCAACAGCCGGGTCAGGTGAGCGCAAGGAACGGGTATCTGAACACCAGTTACGTTCCGCCGTTCCCCCATGGACAGTACAAAATCATCCTGATGTTCAGTGATTCCAATTCTACGAATACTGAAAATGTGGGCAGCGTAAAGTTCTTCGTTCAGGCGATGGACCAAATAAAAAGTAAAAAGCGCCCTCGAGGTACATAAAATACAGGATTCTCCAAGTCTTATTAAACCAAATAAACGTTGGTTTTCTGCGAAGTACAAATTTTATCCAGAATTGTGTACATATTTACCAATAATTTCAATGTGATTTGAGCGAACATCTTCACTTTTGCACGGGGATTACAGCCAATTCTCTGCATTTAAAGTTAATTAGCGTTGCCTACATTCTTAATGGGAACTAATGAGCGTATGAGCTGATATCCATTTAAGCTCACACCAAAACCTAATCCCAATCGAGAAAGCCTGAAGTAAGCATACACCACACCAGAGAAACTGGCAAAGGCGTTTCCCCCGAATCTCCGATACTCAAAAGCCATGTATGCTAAATGAACAACTTGTCTTAATCGGCTATTCATATGGAAATGCACGGATTATTATTCAATTAGTTACGTTTTCGAAGAAAACCCGAACTAGAATGTTGGCTCGCAAATACATGAAAAAGCGATGAAACCCAAAATGAATCCATAGCATACCGATACCTACCGATAGGTGGGATACACATGGCAAAATAGATGGGCGGGTAAGCAGAGTTGCTTCGCTTCAGTGAATTTTATTAATGAACTGTGGCCAACTGCGGCTCTGGAAAGTAACTCGAGAGCCATGGGGCTATGGTTCAAGCATTTGCCACGGGAAACACGGGAAACGGGCTGACTGGCTGGCTGACTGGCGATACACCTGCGACGCGTCGTTCCATGTTCATTATTTGCCCAGGCACCGGGCACCGGGCACCGACTTTGGATGCGAGTACCCAACCTAACACCACAGTACCAGTATCTACAGCCCCGCACCGGATCCGCTCGCTCCGCAGCTTGCAGGCTGCCCTCGTATCTGGTGTGTTGTATCTTGTATCTGTGGCAAAGCATATTGCGAAAGCCACAGCAACAGCAGCCGCAACTTCTACGTAGTAAACGTAAATGGCCATGGGGAAGCGAACTACAGCTGCTGTTGCCACTCTCATTCATTCATAAAAATCCCAAGCGCCAAATCCAGTTTGAGCCATGTACACAAACCAGATTTCACACACATTCGCTCCCCCAAATCAAGTTCACAAGATATTGCACAGTGGATCGAATTGGGCACAGAGCAGCTTCATGCAGTCAAAAACATAGCTCTTACCAATGCCAAAATGCATAGATTGGGAGAATAAATGCTTGATTTGTTGCATAGTGTTTTTATCAGCTTGTGATAAGCTCGTCGAAATATTAAAATAATATTTCAGGGCGCTTGACGAGGTAACGTCAGCTCCCAACCTCTTACAAAAGCCCTAATCCAAGAATTTATATTTATGACGAAAGGCGGACTTCAGTGGGGAAATCGGGAAATCGGGAAATGGGTAAATGGGAAAAGGGGAAAGGGGGAGACTTAACTGCAATCCACCGGATCCACTGTACGATGGCGGCGTTGGAGGCTCCTCAGTGTGGGCAGACAGCGGATGTTGAGCGGCAGATACTACCGCTGATGATGGGGCTTTGATCTTCGGCTGGCCGGGCGAACCTGTTCCGTCCGTCACAAAGTATCCATATCTCAGTTTCTACAAGTGTAACTTTCGGATGGCTCAGCTTTATTCTTTTTTTTTTATTGATTGGAGCTGAACGCGTGGGCCGCAGTGGAGCGACTCGGCGAGTGGGTTGTCAATTTCGAGCAGGCAATTAATTATAACTGTTTGCGTCAGGTCGTAAAACGGGTGGGTGTTAAAATGTCGCCCCCTCTGCTCGCGTTTTTCGTTACACTCGCAAATTTGCATATCAAAAGCAGAAGCCAGCGGGAAAGTGGGAAAGGGGGCGTGGCTGGGTTATCAGTGCGTTCTTTGTTTTGGGCTCAGACACATGAGCAGCATGAGCAGCATGAACATCAAGAACATCGTGAACATCACGAGCATCATGGAGCCCACACGCAATGGTTTTTCTGCAACAAATTTTCCCAGTTTTTCCCTTTTGTTCCCTCATTTTTAAAATGAGTTTAATAAATGCTTGCTTGACTTTTAGCGGTAGTAAGTTTCTCAAGTACTCGGCAATTAGCGGCATGCATTGGTTTCGGGCACACGCAACGTGCAACTTGAACCGTGAGTCCCAGTTAGAGGGAAGTTCCCGTTTCAGTTCAGAGGTAGCCAGCTGCGCCACACCGCGAGAAAATGTATACCTCCTTCTGGTAGCTTCAAACTTCAATCGAACAACTTCACTACTAAGCGAGACTGGGGGAGGATTTCAAGGGGTTTTGTGGCGAGTATTTGGCCAAAAAGCCTGGGTTCACACAGGCCTCACTAATAACTGCTTATTACTTCATTTCAGAATATTCCATCCATATTCCATCTGTATCTTGAGCTGCCAATGAAGCGTTTCCCTGTGCGAAATGTGATTCTGCACTTGTGGGCTTTCCGCAGAAGTCGTCGACTCTTTGATTGCAGGGTATGTGCATCTGGCAGCGGGGTTACTTAATGCAGATGAAAGCGTGTATTCCCTCGCCCAATCTGCAACAGGTAGGATATCTGATTGTCGTGCATTGCCCGGGATATATGGTATCTCGTATACATATAAATACATATATGTACTGTGCAGTTCTCCCTGCCGATGCTTTGTTTTGATTTTAATTTGGTTCACACAATTCATTTGAGCTTGGCCCAGGCAACTAGGCAACTGTCTCGGTGTCTTGGTGTCTCGGTGTCTTGGCAGTGACTTGGTAACTTGGTAACTTGGCTGACTGGGCTGACTGATGTGATGGGGAGTGACTTGCCCAAGATTCCCACATAAATTATGCGAGAGCCCAAGTGTGACCAATAAACCAACTGTCCAGACGCAGACAAATACGAATACGAATACGACTACGACTACGAATACGAAATGGTTTCGTATTGCGAGCTGCAATAAAATACGCCTGGTAAAGTCATCGAGTTCCTTTAAGACCTCCAACCGACCGCAAAAGAGCCTGCAACCCTTTTCTTAACTTAATTTAGAGCTAAATATTAGAAATTACCTCACGTTCTCGGCCTGCGACCCAATACGACCCCCCACATAACTTTTAAGTCATGCAAACTTTGTTCCGGACTCGAACCGAACTGAACCAAACCGAACCGAATCAAGTTCAGTCCGCTTGAGTTGAGTTCAGTTAAGTTGAATGGAGCCGAGCTGTGGCAAGTGGAAAGTGGCAAGTGGAGGAAAATGTGCCTGCAAATGTCTTTTCAATTGGCAATCGAAGGCGGCGCAAGAAGCATTGCGGTAATATCCTTTGCAGGACGTGTGGGTGTGTTTGGGGTGTCGGGGCTTTGATGCGGTCCTTAAGCAGGCGTAATCCTGTCAAAGTGTTATCGCTAAGCACAAGCCCCACACACACGCACACACTCACACACACACACGTCGAATGTATCGAAAGGACCCAGTCCGAAAAGTCGTTTCTCTGACTTGCATGCAAATTTTTTGCCAACACCCCTGATTTCCTGCCTCGTATTTTTGCGATAACTCGGCCTGAAACTTTATGTTTTCATACCCTAATGCCGAAGGTGCTATAATTGTCACACGACGTTTGGGATCTTAGAAATATATAAAGTAAATATAGTTAGGAAACAAAACTGGAATAGGCTCAAAGATTTCTATGAACAACTTTTATTTAAAGGAGATCTATCTAGAACTATCTGAACTAACTACTATGGAATTTCGATCTTAATTAGAACTTACTATCACCTGTTGGCCGAGTAATTATTGGTTTAATATCTCACCTCAACGACTTAGACCGCGGCAAGCATCGGCTGCTGTAATCCAAGGGTATTTAAGAACCAATTTCCGCGGAAAACCTTGCTTACTTTTAAGCCCCTTTCTTTTCGGCTCCGCTGCTCTTTTGCTGACTTGGCCCACGAGTTTTATGCTTAAATAAAAAAACCCCCACACTTAACACTTTTTGTTGCTCACCTGCCGAGGCGGAGAAATCCTTTTCCTTATTCCCAGCCGCACTCGAGGAGTTTGCCACGACTTTTGTATCGAACAAGTCATCAGCCATCAGCCGGCTGCAGAATGTTGAACCAAATGGTGAATGCTGAATGCTGCATGGCGAGGGGCAAGTGGCGAGTGGCGGCGAATGGCAAATGGCATCGCTTGTCGCCATAAACTTGAACAAATATGCAGCCCAGAACGTGCCACTTATGCTGCCGCACAATCGCCGCCCCACTGAGCCGCATTTGCTCAAGGTGCTGCGGCCGATTGCCGTTTGCCGTTTGCTTTGACACGTGTGTGTGCCAGGTGGGTGGGTGTGTGTGGCGATTGGGTGGGTGGGTGTGCACCCAGGTGGAGGGGAGGGGGGTGTCAAGGGCAGGGACTGCCACCGATGGGTCGTCCCTGTGCGGCGCTGAGCTGCGCTTTTTGTTTGCACTGCGGTTTCTCGGCGGAGTGGTGGCTTTGGTGTTTGCGCGGTCTGATTGAAAGATTGTCTTGGCCATCTGCATGTTCTTGGCAGATGCGGTTACCCTGGCCGAGCACACTCAAACACTCTCGCCAGATTATGGCTGTTTAACCAGCAATCTGTGTGGAATGATTTGCAACATCGTTTCCATATGAATATGTATGTATGTACAGAGGGCCCAAAAGGGACACAGCTCAATATAATACGCACTCAATTAAATAACATTAATACAGATGTTATATATAATATTTATAAGTATACTTCTATCTCAGCACTTGCTTCTGGTATCTGAAACAATATTTAAAGTCGAAACACCTAGTTGGTCACCTTAGCATTGAGAACTTTCTTTATCAGCAATACGATGTACATATATCATACTGCGCGCTACCTTAATAAATAAATCGTTTCATAATTGCTGTAGGTTCCTTACTTCCATCAACCAGTTCAAGTGCACCAAAGCCCTAACAGTATTGCTGTGAAAGTGTGAAATATGTTGTCCAAGAGTTTATATAAAAGAGATTTAGGCAGACAAGGAGCTTTGCTATCCGACACAGGTCGTACATCATGTGCCAGGGTATTCACTCGATGTCGTAATTAGCTCACTGGGGCTTAGCTGCTCCGCCTGCCAGTCTCCGGCGATGGAATAGGGAATGGGGAATGGAGATTGGGGAGTGGGGAATGGGGCTGGCAGAAAGCTCATTAGCCGAAGGCATATACATATATATTACGGGGCTGTCAGTGGAGCCTGGTAGTAGTAGGCTACTCTGCTGCCATGAGCTTCATTTGGCTCGGATTCGGATGGCGCAGCATCAGCTCCTCGATCCAACAGGCTGTTGCCCATGCAAATGAGAGTGGCCCTCCTCTAACTACCTACCAAATGGGCTCATTTTTCAAATTTTATAGCTACTTAACACAACATCAAACAATTTTATTTTATTAACGCACCGACATCTCCATGCGCGCACACATCCATTTACATATCATGGCCCTAGACTAGCAACTCAATTTTCATTTTTCATGCGTTTATTTTGTTCTTTTTTTGGCTGTCTCATCATCAAATCTTGGGGATATATGGTGGTATCTATTCATAATAAGCGGCGTCGCATGTGCTCGAATGACTACAGACTAAAGGAAGAACAATGTATTGAAATAATTGTGTGTGCTCATACATGAACGAGCCGGGCTCCAAAGGAAAATTAAGGGGGGGAAGGGGGCAAATCGAAGGAAAATCATGTGTATTTTTGTACACGCCACTTGCCCCAAAGGGACTGCGAGGCATCTGACACAGCCAATCCGAGGCGGCATCAATAAATGATTTCACAAAGGCGCACACAACAAGAGACTAGCGAGGAAGAGCGAGTGCCAGAGCAGCGGAATGAAATGGAACGAAGTAAAATGAAATGAAAACCCCCGCAAAGGTCATGAAAACATCACTGTCGGCGACACACAACACACAGCGCACACACATCACACACACATGACACACACAGAAAGCAACTGAGAAGACCCAACGAGTCAAAGAGACCATATGAACGGATTCGGAGTTACTGGAGGACCGGGCATCGAACAGACCCAGCGGGCGTGTTGAGGAATGTGCGGTTAAAAATAAAATCCAAGACGAGATTGTGCCACATGGGTGCTCGAGATATAGTCGCGCTGAGATACAGATACATAACTGCTACAAAGCCGAGGAGGCTTCCTTCGGCCTGCTAATTGCAGCCTGCCGGCGCACAAACAAACATCCTCGCCGGCCAATTTGGGTTCTTATTTATGAGCGAGGCATTAGTTTAAATTCAAATATCAACACCAAGGCATGACCGCCTAACCTCTGACCCTGCGCCTCGAGCCTTTTGGGAGGCCCGAAAATATCGCATTGCATTTGGTGACATTAATTAGTCAACAGTTTGGGTTATGCGATCAGGTTGCAGGCATCAGCTATTGGGTTTGTTTGTGTCCTGGTGGCTGCTTGACCCACAAGGACAAGCGGAAGTATGGTTTGCCAGGCTCACTCGAGAGTTATCCCTTTGTGAACGGATTTGTGTGGATAGACAGCAGTCTGATTTGCCGACTTGTCGACTTGCCTATTTGGATATCGTCTTACAGTCGGGCGACTGGGAAGCCGCTGGCTTCTGTTTTCTGCTCGATGGTTTGTCTCCAAGTAATGATGGATAATCCATTGAAAGGATGTGCCTTGAGCTGGATTTAGATAGCTGCATTAATGTGATGTCTGAAATTTCAGGCATTTTTTCAATCGCCGCCGGGAGAGAACAATACGGCAACGAATTAATGGCTTTCTTACGCGATACGTATCTTGAGCCAACGTTCATTTTAATAATGCCGACTTAATTGATGTACATATAGACTGTATAATTAAAATGGCGAATGGCGAATGGCGAATGGCTACCGCCGTTGAGCGACCTCAAAGAGGCTGCCTCGCTGTGTCAGTTTTGTGCGAAAATCCAAATCCAAATCCAAATCTTGCCGCAAGTCCTTGCCGCTCATCAACGCCAGCCGCCAAAGTTTTTCACTTTTTAATCCCGGCGAACGGCTCAAGTCCTTCGCCCAAGCGCCTTTGTTGCTCTTGTTGTTGGCTTTTATTTCATTCGGTATATCCGTTTGTATCTCGGTGTGTGTTGGTGTGTCTCGGTGTGTGTGGGTGTCTGCGCGTGTTTGTATAGGAAAAGCGCGGAGGAAAACCCGAGCGCGCGCTTTTCATCATCGTCATAATCTCAACAGCAACATCAACAACTTGAAGTGATTTGTGTTTTTCATCCGCCTTGCAATGGTTAAGGCTTTCCCACCTGCCGTCTTCTTTTTTCCACATCCACATCGCCACATCCTGTGGCAGTTTTCCTTTGCGCCACTTTCCCAGGCCCCAAGCCCCAAAACCCACTTCCACCTCAACTTTCCTGCGAAAGGATCCAATACGCCGGGCTCTCCTCAACTCTCGGTCTGCCTTTTTTTTTATTTAATCACCTCACAAGGCGCTCGAGCACACAACACGGCTTTAATCTATTTTAATTAAAAATATAATTATTTAATATAGCTCGAGAAGGGGACTCCTGGCTGAGGGTTTCTCTCTTGACTTGGATAAAACTGTGACTTGTTGCGGAGCAAGCTTGGCCAGTGACCCGATCACGATGGCTGCGGAAATAGAAAAGTCCAGCTGGAGAGTGGAAAGTGAAAAATACCATTCATGGGTTATCACCGCTTGGGAAAAAGATCAACATATTTATACTTTTTCTAAGATTTACTCAAGCTGGAAAGTAAGTGGATTTGAGTTAGAAAAGGATTAGGGTACGGATTTTTATGACTTTGCCTAAAATTAAATATTCCATTTCCGTAAATCCCAAGACCAAAGTGTTAGAGTGGACTAAAATTACTTTCTAAAATCACATTTTCAAGTTGGGAACATTTACATGGCATAAATACCAATCTGGGCCCACTTCCTGTGACTTTGCCTGCCTGCCAATTTATGGATCATTCCCTCTTAGGCTAACGAAAAAAACCTCAGAGAATCCCAAACACATGCCGGCAAAATTTCGCATAAAATTATAAAGTATCCTTCGCCGAAGGACGAGATGGGGGGGGGGGGGAATAACTGGGGTAAGTACTTGAGAAAACTTTCTTTGCTGTGCAAATTTACGCTGGCAAATCTGTGCAGGCTTTTGTCACAAACTCCCGAGCACATCATGTGTAGAATTCATTAAGGTGACTAAATACACTGGGCGAAAGGGGGGGACGGGGAGGGGGGTGCTGGCCGGATGGCGGCAGGGATGTTATTTTTTCACGTTTTTCGGAAGGGATGATGAGGACTTGGCAGTCTCTCAAGCTGCGTGTAATTTGTAGCAAGTGGCGGCAGGTAAAGCGATGCCAGCAAGTAAGAGAAGCTGCCGCTGCTGCAGCAACAGATATTAATTTCGTCTTGCGAGCTAAGCTAAAGTAACTTAAGCTTCAACTTGTAGAAGGAAGATTGAGATAGAGACCCAGTCGGTAGTCTGTATTCTGTAGTCTGTAGTACGTCGTCTGTGTATCCCCTCTTCCTTGAGATACAACACCTTGTTGTTGCTGCTGCTGTTGCTGCTGCTGCCGTGCACATTAATTCGTGGGAATTAATTATTCTCAGGCCTGTGACGATTCCCAAGACACTCGCTCACTCATTCGTTCGTTGATACCCAGATCCGAGGCCCCCAATCTCCCAACTTGCCAACTTCCCAACCTACCAGCTCCTCCAAGTTCGTCACTTTGCCTCTGCGGTAAGGCGAACATTTTCGTATCTGTATCTGCAGCACTTCACGCTCTCCCTCTCTACTCTACCAGGGGGTATTATCACACGGAAGTGAGTTGTGTCACATTTAGGGATATAATTAACTCTGGTATTATATATGTGCAGGTCGTTAGTTATATCTAAAATTGCTATACTATTCCTTGGCCAACAACATCCAAGTATATTCATGTGATTTATCTCTATAAAGGGTTACTAATATGTATAGGGCATCTAATTTCAGCTCATATATGACTATTATCTCTTTAATTTTTATACCTTTTGATCTATGAGTTTTGTTTCCAATAAAGTAATAAATCTTTAATTGGCAGAACTCTTGAATTACAGGTGCAATAAAGTGAATAAGGGCATCTTAGGTTCCGGTCATCTAGGCCATCATTCCGCCCAAGATACGTGTGAGTATATACGGACACACATAGGCAAAAGTAAAGTTTATGTACTTATGGTAGCATTTCCCCAATCCCCATTCCCCTCTCCCAGCGCCGCCGTCTGCTCATCAACATCCACGGATAAGCGTCGCAATTACAACAGGGCCTGCAAATCGCTTCATCTTTTTTTTATGGCGCCCTACAATGGCCGTTTTGGGATAGTCTTATGGATGGCCCGGCTCTGTTGGCCCGGTTGGTTAGCTTGGTTGGCTGGTTGGCCAAGAGCAGAGCCAGACAACGGGACGGGGTCGTAACAAATCATTGGACCATGTTAGCGTCGAGTAAGTAAATTTGATGATTTGCACTTTGAACTTTAATTTGTTGTTCCCGCGCTGGTTGTTGCTGTAAGCGCCTGAAACTAATGAAAATTTGGCCTTTTACTGCCTTGTGTTGAGCCCCGTAATAAGCCCAGCATTTATAGTTCAAATTTTACGAATGCAGCTATATAATGATAAAAATTGTTGGATTTTTTCATAATTTCGTTTTTACAGCCAGTATCCAGGAATTTATGTGTAAAGCCTCTTACAAATAAATAATGCTGCGGTGGTGTTACACATTTTATTGTTCAATAGCATGCCATTATACAATGAGAATATACTGCACAATTATACAATAATTTTCAAATTATCGCAGAGGGGCTGCAGAAGTTAGTGCAGCCTGATCCCATTTCACACAGGTTCGCGATGCACCCATTATTATTTTTTATTTTTCGCATTTTCACATATGCTGTGACGTCTGCTGCTGTTTTCACTTGTGTTTCCCCATTCTCGCTTTGTGGTGCATTTTGCTTTACTTCTGCAGCTCAGCACTGCATTATTTATGTGGATAGCCAGGGGAGGAGTTTTCTACAATTTTTGTTAATAATTCTTAGCAGCAGCTTGTTGAAAAAAATACATTCATACATATGTTACGTGCATACTTCTACAATTTCGCCTTTTTTTCCTTGGCTATTAAGCTGATGATTTTAATGAGTGAATAATGTGTTTGGTTGCCCTCCTCGAAACGTCGAAGGCAGCCCCAGTTTTTCTGCTTTAATTTTTTAATAACCTTCAAACTCTTGGCTCCAGACCGAGTTTTTGTGTGTTTGTTTGCCCATCGCATCGACATGTGTCGTTGGTCCCCCGCATGGAAAATGTTCCCAGTGGAGCTACTACTGCTACTGATTCCGACTGATTCGAGTGGAGCATTAAATTTGTCATTAGGTTCTGAAAATTACATCAAGTAGTGTTCCTCGACGCTCTTGTGGATTTATCTCTGCATCTTTTTAAATATTTAAACGTTCTAATTGGCTGACCGTCGGGCACTTGGGGCCTCCTTCTGGCGCTCTGTGAACATTTTTGGTTGACATAGATAATTGTACTGCTTACGATTATGTGGCAGATTATGCGGCACACAACTGACAAATGTCTGGATTTCGGCCGCAGGGACGAAGACTCATTGTGCAGCTTTCTTCGTTCTCAGTTCTGCGTTTTCGTTGATGGGGGTGTGTGGTGTGTGAACTATAATGAGCCAGAGTTGACTTTTCATTTTGGTCTTGTCAAGTGCCCGAGGCTTCAGGCTTCTACATTTTCAAGATGCCATTCCACTGCCCTGCGACACACTACTTGGAACTTGGAAGTGCGATGGGAGACCCCAACCCCACCCAGTTATTCGTCTTCCAGCACTCGTTCTCTTGGGGAGCTGTGACATTTTTTATGGCCTGTACTGATGTTTTGACCTAGTAATTTAATGATGCTAAATGGCGTGGCAGTTGATTGCCGGAACATGCGGGCGGGCTTCTGTTTTTTTCTCTTTTTTCTTTTTTTTTTGGGTGGGAGGTGTGAGAAAGCTTCTTAAGTGCAGCAAATGGCAGCAAATTCAATTTGTAGCTGCAGCTTTTGAGGCACTACAAGATGGTGATAAAATCGCGTTCTTCTACAAGTTCTTCCAAGTAGAGAAATTTTTTAAAAAAAGGGGGCTTCAGTGCTGAAACAAAAAATAACGAATAATTACTGCAAATGTAATTTGAATTGTTTGCAGGTTGAACTGTGCATGGATGATGACCAAACTGAAAAGGTAAGAGAACTTCAAATAGGATGTTTCCAGGGTACCTAACTTCCTTAGTGCCAAACACCCAGGCCCATTAGTCGCATGCATATCAATGCTCATATCACACGATTGCCCCCTCAAAGTCCGAGCTGCATCTCCGGCAGCCATTTGCACCGAAAGGGACTTGGAGAAAGGAAGTAATCCATTCTGAGTGCAGTTTTCAATATCACTTTCCAGAGACAACTTCCTGCCGGAGCCGAAGCCGGTCGCATCATCATCAAAAGGAACAGGGTCGAGGAGAAAAACTGTTGGCACTTTGCATACAAATGTGCTACCAAGCCGGAGTTATCGCAACATTTTAATAACTGGCGGCAACAGTAGCCAACTGCAGATGGTGCAGAAGATCTGAGCCGCAGAGCCTGAGAGTTCGAGAGTCCAGTCGGCTTTCATTAATTACCAAGAAAAGCGAGTTTTCGGCGTGTTTTTGCCTCTTTTCCTGCCAGTCAAGAAGTGGCTGCTACTGCTGCTGCTGCTGCTAGTCGCGACTAGTATTTTCCGTCAACAGGTTCGGGGGTTTGGCCCTAACTGGGCTTGGGCTCGCTAAACTGGCTTAGATCCCTGGCTCTTATCTGGCCAGCATATCACGCAACATGCGCGTAATTTTATGAATGAAGTGTTCGCTGCCGGCCAGGATTCTCGATTCAGCTGGGGCCTACGAAACTGGTCCGCGATCTGGCACTTAATTGCAATCGCACCTCAGCAACAGCAGCAGCAGCAACAAAAGCAGCAACAGCAGCAAGAAAAGCAACAGCAACAAGTGCAGCATCAACAGGCCGCAGTTTGTCAGTCAGGTTAACAAATTGCGTTAAGACGGAGCCCAGTTGTTCAACCGGTTTGCAGCACATCTGTGCTCGATTCTGGTGCACTTGTTGCATCAGCTTCATCAGCATCAGGAGCAGCAGCAGCAGCAGTCGCAGCAGCAAAACAACAGAAGGAGCACAACAGCAGCAACATCAGAACACACACTTGCAACACTCGCTTATTAAATATGATTATGTGTTCGATTCTGCGCTGCTCCTCAAGATTCATCCACCGGTTCGAGTAAGAGTGCTGGGTAAAAGTACGGATGGCCACAGGAAGTGGAGCCGCGTCAGGCGTCGTCACATTGGCGGCACTCGCTCTTCCCCTATCCCCATCCCTATCCCCATCCCAATCCCCATTCCCATCCCCATTCCCCATCTGCCAGGCTGTTCCATGAGGCAGCAGCAAGTGCTGCCCACTTTTAATGAAGTTTTCCGTTTCGTGATGGTTTTGTTGACTTTCCAGGCCCGGTTAGATACCCTCACAGTGGGCTCGGCAGAGTCAGCGAGGGAAAATCAAATCAATTTTCCCCAGAGGACGGAGGACAGCATCTGCAAAACAATTGGCTAGGGCATTAGAAAGTCCTCTATTTTAGATCCTTTCCATTACCGGCAGTGCCTGTGCTAAGCTGCCAGGCGAAATAAAAATCCATTGGCCGTTCAAATGTTTTAATTAAAATTTAATGAATTCAGTGTACTTAATTATGCATTGTTGTTTTTTGCCCTTGCCGCCGCCCGTTCCTGTTTGCAACTGCCGCGCAGACGGGGTATGCTGAAAATTAAATTTAATTGTTCTATTTTCCTATTTTACTATTTTTCTACTATTGCACTGAGTGGCAATCAAGGCGCATATGAGCCAGAAAAAGCTTTGAAATTGCGGTGACAGCCTGTATAAGCATGGTAATTAAAATTGCATTTATATTGGAATTGATTTGAGTATGGAAATATGTCAATAATGCTTATGAAGTTAGCCAAAAACGTAAACTGAAATTGCTGGTTTAATTAACATGCACTGCGCTCAGCCATCGCCATCGCCATCGAATAAACAAATATTCAATTTACTATAATAATAAGCAATCTGCATTTAATAAAACTCTTTGTGCCCAGAACCTTGTGCTGCTTTTAAATCAATAAAATAAGTAAACAAATTATTCCACAGCAAAGTGAAACATCGAAAGCACAGAGTTTGAAGCACAGAGTTTGAAAGCAAATCGAATTGGGCAAAATTGAACATTAATTAAAATCAAATCACTGCCAGTCAGCAAAATGTAGCAAAATAAATGGCAGTTTCAGTTTTATTGACCCCGACTGGAGTTCCAAGTAAACATTTAATGGCAAACCATTTCCCACTTGATGGGAAAACTGCTATGCAGTACATAGTTTCCACTATGGACCACCTGTTATGTGTTCACAGAACTCTCCAGGCTGTGAAAGCCGCCGATTGCCCCAGACCACGTCCGCAATCCGCTAATTCGGTCTTTTAGAAATTAAAAATATAAATACGAGTGTGTATTATTAAGCGCTCCATTAATTAGGCCGCGAGCCTGGGCTATTAATTAATAAAACTTCCTCTCAAAATGCCGCCACTTTGTCTGGCCCCGAAAAATGGAATCAATTAGGCGGCATTTAAGGTGCAAGTCGACACGCCCACCAGAAGAAGCCTCCGGGCGAAAAGAGGAAAGACTGATGACTGAAGCGCACTGATTGATGACACTGGACACTTTTCTAACTCGGGAGAATCTCTAAGAAAATTCAGCGGGGGGCGAGGAACCTCAGTGGAACAGCATTTGGGTACATCATTATAGAGCTTATGTACTTCAGAACTTCAAAGCGAAATGGATCTGAGGTATAATTATGTTAATTATCATTTCCCCCTTCCCTTCTCACCAAGAAAAAGCCACATTTTAATTTGAAAAATTTGTAATTTTATTCAAATATGTTTTTGTTCGAAGATACAAAAATTTGTCGTTTTTTCTGCATTTTTACCGCATGTTGCATGAATTCTTTTAGATATTACATATAAATAATTACTTTATTTAATGAACCTCTTTTTACACACATACTTAGCTCGCTTCTGCGTTCTTCTCTAATCCAAATCCAAGTGCAAATGCAAATGCAAATGCAGTTGGAGCTGGAGTCTAAGTTATAATTAACATTTTTATTGAATTTGTATTTATAGATTTTATAGATCTTTAGCATAATTTTTGGCGCTCTCGCGTGCATGCATCAACTTCTTTACCATGTATATAATTATTGTCATGCATGATAAAAAGAATGTCGCTGAATGCTGTAAATATGTATTTCGAATATACTTTTCCCTAGCTCTAGCAAAAGTCACACTTAAAAATATCCATATACTCGTACTCGTATGTAATTGAAGTCGTCGACATTCGTTTGGTGATTTCAAATCGATCCGTTCTTCGTTGAGAGTCAAACGCTTACGCTTTTTGGGGGCCTGGTGTGTGTGTGTGTGTGTATATATATTCATTTATGTTATGTTTATGCATTTAGTACGTATGTTGATAAATATTGGTATGTCCTATAGCTTAAACATGAACAACTGCTAATGAGAATGAGCCACGACTCGACTGACTCGCAATATATTTATGCTAAATGCGTAATGCTAAAATGCGTAATTCCTACTACTTAATACCGAGTGACCTTACTACGAATTAATATTTTGAGAGTGTTCTGTTGTTCGTTCGATTCCCCTCCTCCTTCCATCCTTTTTTTTGTTTTTTCTTTCTTTTTTTTCTTTTTGTGGTGTCTACTAAAATGCTGCTGCTTCTGCCGATGTTCGGGTTCAGGTTGTGGTCGACTAAAAGTGGGTGGAGGGCAGGCATTTCTGTAGAACGGGTTGCGCACCTGCCCCGTGGCCAGACCAATATCCCAAATACCAGATGGGTTGGGTTTGGGGATTGGTCTTGTGGCAGACGGTTGGCCTGCGTGTTTCCATCTGCGAGTTGCGGTGGTGCCAACGTCTCCAGAGCTTTGGGCACAGGTACTTATCACAGCCTTCGAGCGCCGCATGCAAATGTCTTTTCTCAAAACACACTCAACATGGTTTCTCCATTTGCGCTCCGTAATAATCAACGTCATATAGTAATAATTACAAGCATAAAATAAAAGTAAAACATTCAATAAAACCAACAGCAACGGCCAACAGCCAACGACATCCAATCCTAACGAAATGACAGTCAAGTTCTGTGTGCTTCGTGTTTCGTGTCTCCGATGGTGATTACGTATGAATGAATGATGTATGTCAATCAGTCTAGCTGGATTTGGCTGGGTTGGGTAGTTTCTAGCTGTCATTGACGCTCAGCTCGGCTTAGTAAGTCTGCGGATGAGAGGAAAGAAGCGCAAAGGTGGAGAGGTTGTTAGAAATGCGATAAATACAGGTTGTTTCTAACAAGCTGTTAATGATTGGGGAGTGGGAAAATCTCGGGATTGATCTGGATCATTATGGCTAGCAGCATACATTTCGAAATAGCTCGTTATAATTATCCCAAAAATAAGGTGGGGATCTATAGAAACTTGCTATTGGCTTTTCAACTTACCACCGGCGGATAGGACATGTATTTGTCGCTCATGTTGAAGTACGATCCATCTGCAGGCGGCGCTGGCGACGGCGAGGATATGTAGCTGCCCTTGATGACCAGGGAGGAGGCGGGCGAGGGCGATGGTATGTACAGTCCGTTGGAGATCAGCATGTGATCGTCCTTGGAGCGCATCTGCATGCCCTCGATCATGCCCGTGGCACTGTTGCGCTGGCTGTGCCGCTTGGGATTCGGCAGGGTGCGGGTGAAGTCCGGGTTGCAGAGCGGATACGGCGGGGTGCACATGGAGCTCTCCTGGTACTTCGGCGGATACGCCGTCGACTGGATGATGTCAACGTTCTCCACTAGATAGGTGGAGGCGGCTGCCTTCTTCTGGACATCCGCCTGCAAAGCAGTGATGGGCAGCTGGTTAGGATTTCGGAATGCACCTGGTTAGATCTGATTAGTGGGTTAATCGAGCGAGTCTCTTACCTTGTAGACGGATTGACTGTCATCCTTGGAGTACACATCATCGTTGCTGGGCTCCGCCTCGCTCTGGGATTTGTTCTGCCGGCGGATGACGAACCAGGCCACCAGAGCAGCGTTCAGAACCAGGAGAACCATGGCTGCTGAGGTGATGCCAATGATCATCACATTGGGCAGCTCGTCCTTTTCGGTGTACTCCGCCGAGTGCGGCTGGGAGCCCTTGCTGAGGGTCAGCTTGATGTCGGGCATGAATTTGCTGCCGCCCGCCTCGTTGGCCGCCATCACGGAGAAGTAGTAGGTGGCTCCCGGCTTCAGGCCATCGAGGGATATATTCTGATGTCCGGGCTTGGCGTCCACGTACTTGTACTTGTCCTCGCCCTGCTGCTTGAGCCGCAGCCGGAAGTAGGTCTGCATGCCGCCATCGAAGCCGGGCGTCCAGTTCAGATCCACTCCCGTGTCACTGACGTTGCCCACCCTCAGCTGCTGAGGAGCATCCGGGCGGGAGGGCTTGCTGAACTCCAGGGTGGTACTCGCCTGTCCCAGGGCATTGCGCACCACGCACTCGTACTGACCGTAGTCATCCGGCGAGGTGTTCTCGATCAGCAGGGCTGACTCGAAGTTGAGGGCATCCACCTGGCGCTCCACACTCTTGAACTTGTTGCGCCGCTGCATCTTGAGGTCCTTGCCATGTCGGCGCCAGATGAAACTGGGCTGCGGCGAGGCCAGAGATCTGCAGATCAGCTGGGCACGGACTCCCAAGCGGGCGGCATAGCGCGTGAAGGCGGGCGAGTGGTCGATTTCAGGGGCAGCTAAAAGGTTACACAATACATCATAATTAGTAAAACAGTTTTTTGTTTATTTTTAAAACTCATAATTAGGGCGGGGTAAATCAATCCACTTACTTTGCACCACCAGGAGCACGTTTTGCGCGGCGGGAGCTCCTCTTTGGTTGTCCACGATGCAGGTGAAGTTGCCAATGTCACTGCGCTCCACGCTGGCGATCTGCAGCAGGGCGGTGCCGTTCTCGAAGCTGGAAATGGTGCGCGTGGCCAGATCGTAGCCGTCGCGGGACCAGCGCACATGGGCGGCCTCTAGCGGGCGGGCCTGAATGTGGCAGGCCAAGACCGCCGGTTCGCCGGCCACGAAACTGCGCCCCTCGCTCACCGCCGTGATTGTGGGGGCATCTACGAATTGAGAGAGTCGTCAGCTCCAGTTTCAGGGGTCACCATTAGAGTTAGTACTCACATTCCACGGCCACTTGGATCTCCAGCAGCGCGGTGCCCTGGCTGTTGAGCGCCTCGCAGATGTAGACGCCCGCATCGTTGCGACTCAGACGACTGATATTGAGACGGGGTCCGTCGGAGATCAAACGCTGCCCGCTCAGACTGTTGCTGCTAATGGGCAGGCCGTCCTTGGTCCAGGTGTAGCTAATTACCATGGGGTTTCCGCTGGCCAGCAGCTCCACGTGGAACGGCGCTCCCTCAACGCCCACGAAGGTGGTGCTCGGCGGCGTCTCGAACTTGGGCGGATCTGGGGGATTAAGGTTAGTTGACCTCCAGCAAGAAATAAACTCTCAGCTTTGCTTACAAAGTATATCTAAGCTGATGGTTTCGTGGACACTGCGCTGCAGCACCTCGTTGTGGCTCTGGCAGGTGTAGACAATGCCGTCCAGGTCCTGGGTTATGTTGACGTTCATCTCCAGCGTGGACACCGAACCGCCCCAGAGGCCGGGCCTGTTGGCCAAGTTGAGACCCTCGACGGGAATGCCGTCCTTCCACCAGCTGATCTTCGCCGGCGGATTACTGGAGCTGGAGTCACAGACCAGCTTGGCGCGAATGCCAGGCACCAGGTTCTTGGGCACCACGCTGATCTTGACCGTTTCGGGGGGAACTGTGATGGGGAATGGCCCTTTAGATACGTATTCCTAGTGGAAGATAACCCCTACTTACAGTGAACTCCCAAAGTTTTGGTGGCGAAGAGCGGTATGTCAATGGCTGCATTCTGCACCTTGCACTTGTATATGGCGTTGTTATCAGAGGCGTTCACCAGAAGCGAGAGCTCGGAGGTGATTTTACTGTCCACCAGCTTGGAGGGAGCATTGATGATCTTGTCGTTCTTGTACCACTGCAAAGTCGGTGGCGGATTGCCGCCCGCAGAGCTGCACTGCAGTTTCAGAATCGATCCGGAGATAAGGATATCACCATCGTTATAGCCCGTCAGCAGGGGCGACGAGGGGGGGTCTGAAACGGGGGTGAAGCAACAATAATGAAATTATAATTTAATTACATCGCTCAAGTGCTGCTGAAATGGTTTCCCGATAAGATCTCATTTCAGTTAACTGGGGTTGGTCTTCGAAAAAAAAAACTTACAAAGCACATTCACGGTGTGTGATCCCACCACATTCTGCGTGAGTTCCGTGTTGAGGGCGTGGCAGACGGCGATGAAGGTCCTGCTCTGGGAATCGATGGTCAAGCTGATGTTGGAACTGCTGACCCAGCCGCCGTCGGAGCTGCTGGTGGTCTTGTAGGTGCTGTTGTCCAGCGGCCTGCCGTTTATGGACCAGCTGATCCTGGCCTGTGGATTCGAGGGCGCTGTCACGCAGCTCAGTTGCACGGAATCGCCGACCTTGGCCTGGGTGGCGCCGCTCAGGTAGACATCCTTGGGCGCATCTGTTGATGGATTGTTTTAAACATTAAGCATGTCACTTTGGAAAGTTATAAACAGCATATGTCATATGCCCATGGGCCTAGAAATCAAGTAATATAGAGCTGCAATGCACAAGTTCTGTGTTCCTAACTAGACTTGTTATCTGGATAATCCCCGTAAAAGTAAATATGGCTGTGGCAGGAAAACTTACACAAGACAGTCAGATTGAGTTCGGCGCGCAGGGGAGTGGTCGCCAGCAGATTCTTGGCCTCGCACACCAAATTAGCGCCATTGTCCTCGGCGGCGGCGGCGAACTTGTAAACGTTCTCCGACAGACGGCCCGAGGTGCGTTGTGGCGAACTGATGGCCACGCCGTTGCGGTACCAGGTCAACTGGGCTGGGGGATTGCCGCCGCGGCTGCGACAGGCGATCTGCACATCCTGGCCGCGATGCAGGGTCTCACCCTGGCTGTAGCCCTCAAAGAACGGAGCGCCGGGCGGATCTGTGAGGTGGTAGGGAGTGGGGAGTAGGGATTAGGAACTCCGCTGGCACACACAAAGGACCATCCGGCAGGCACTTACAGAGCACGGAGAGCTGCACCTGGGCGCGCATCGGCACATCGGGGGGCAGGGCCTTGTGACGCGCCTCGCAGGAGAACTCCTTGTAGTCGTCTTCGGCGCGCGGCTGCAGGTGCAAGGTGGAGCTGGTTGTGAATCGCTTCGGGGCAGTTTGATTCACCGTCACGATGGGGGCTACACGGCGAGAAAATAGCCACAAAGTAGGTCATCAATTTGATATTTATTAAAAGGTTAAATGCCTTATAAGTTTGTATTTTCATAAATATAGGTATGCTATAGGATTTTAGAACTTGAACTCACCTGTCGAAACTGGAACCTCGCCCTGGAACCAGACTATCTCCGCCGCCGGATTGGCGTTCTCGGCGATGCAGTGCAGCGTGAGGTTCTGGCGCTCCTCCACCTCCACGCGGGCATTCCGGGCATAGCCCTCGATGACGATGCTGCTCGGAGCAGCCACTATGCTCAGCTTGGCATTGGCGCGAATGGCCGGGTTACCAGCAGCCGGACCCACCTGGCACTGGTATTCGGCATCGTCCTCGAGCGTGGCGTTCTTGATCTGCAGATTGTAGGCATTCTGTTTGGCATCCACCAGCACCGAGTAGCGCGGGAATCCGGGAATCACCGCCGAGAATCCCAGCGCAAAGCCATCCTTGGTCCACTGGACTTTTCCCGCTCGGTTGGCCACCTCGCAGCGCAGGAGGGTGTCGGTGCCCTCGAGTATCTGCAGATCGTGGGGCGTCAGGTGAAACTTTTGCACAGGTGGGGCTGCCACCTGGGCGCCCGGAGTGGGAGCCGTAACTGCGGCCATTACGTGGCAGATGGTGGTAGCTGTACAGAGAGGAAAACACATTGTTACATGGGTAAGTAATGCCAAGAAGGGAGCTAGTTTTGAACAGTAAACTATAACTACTTAAATTATATACGTTAGCAGCGGGCTCTTTATTTTGTGTTTCACATAAATTACTAGCTACTTCGATGGGTAAATACAAGGGTTTTTTCTCCGTGTAAAGCCAAACGAGATGGAAGGGAAATTCGCATGGTTAATCGGCACGTTCGACATTTGCGCACGTAGTTTGCCAAGTGCATCGCCAATGGGAACAGTTCAATTGGCATCGAATCGACATGGATGTTGGCTGTCGACCTGACAGGCCCTCAGTGCGAATCGGAATCGAAGCCAGAGTCAGATTCAGATTCAGAGTCAGAGTCGGAGTCGGATACGGAGTCAGATGGCCACGGTTACCCAGTTTTACGGCCCACACATAAAACACACATTACTTAAGCGTAAGCCCCGTCGACGTCGCTCAGTCACATCGCACTAATTTGGTACAACTTCTTTTTTTCTGTTTCTTTTACCCCCACCGATTTGAGTTCAGTTCGATTCGATTCGATTCCGAGTTGTTTCCTTTCCGCTGGCTCACATGTGCCAGTCGCGGCCAGGGAGCCCAACTCTCAGGCTGTCATTGAGACATGGGATGTAGTTATATGTATCTATCTGTCTGTCCGTCCAGCTCCATCGGTCTCTTCTGTTCTCCGCCAGGCTGTTTGACGCTGGAGCGGCCCACACCTAGGCCAAAGTAGGTCTACGGCTTGCGGCTCATTAGCATTAAAATGTCTTAGGAAAAACGACCGGGCCACGTTCGATACCAAATTGATCGGCCTACTCACTCGCATATATCTATATACATATATCTAGTGTGTGTGTGTCTATATGTTGTCGACCTAATCAGCATTAGGGCAATCTACATAGGTATACACTCGTAAAAGCATTGACAACTCACGCACAGTGGGAAATGGGATCGTAAGTGATGTGTGGGTGCCAGAGAAAGTCCATTTTGAGCTGCTCCGATCGGGCAATTAAATGAGAGATTATGCAGATACGATTTTATACTATAATAACCTGCTGGCAAATAATGCGCCATTAATCATTCGCCGATCGAGAGCTCTTATAAATTACCCAGCTAAAGACAACTGTCGCCTTGACGGCGATAGATAATTCCCGCCCAGCTTCGCCTAATGAATTGGCCATTTATCAAGCGAAAATCTCTAATAACATTCTTAATTCCCCTCCCCTTCATATCGAAACAAGTTTAATTTATAATTAATTTATTTCAGCGAACATTGCTCAATTAAACTGGTTTCGGTGCCACTGTGCGCTGCGTGAACCGTGAATCGTGAAACGGCCACAAATGGTTGGTCAAATAAACAAAACAAACGCGTCTCCGTCGGCGGATTAATTGATTATTTGTCTGGGAAGACAGCGGACAAGATGGTCTTGAAACAGCAGAAGAGGAGCGGATATGAAATGGGTCGAAACGGAAATGTGGCCACTGGCCACCCACCCACCGAGTGGCAAAGTTAGTCATTCGCTTTTGAGGGCGCCTCCATTTGCATGCGCTGCCATTTCAGCCGGTTAAAGTTCAAGCAATTAAGCCAAGCGACAGTTGACCAACTCGCCACTGCCAGAACATTTCCTGCGGCAATTAACCAAAATAAAAAAAAGTAAAAAAGAAAAAAAGAGGCAACAAAAAACAGCGCAACTTGACAGGTTTTTGCACTGACAATGACGACAAAAACAGAGAAACAGAGAAAACTGAGACCCACAGCCCGCTGCAACTTGCATACAACTCATTTAGTGTCATTACGGGAGGAAGACGGCAAAATGGGAAGACGGCTATATGGTAGATGGTTATATGGCTACGACACTGTGGGTTTTATGGCCAAGAGGGCGGCGAGACGCGGCGGCAGGAAAGCCACCCCGCTGGCACCAAGAAACACACACAATACACTCGCACAGAGGGTAATTGTCACACATATGCAGGCCAGGATGGCCAACAAAGAAATCCTTGAAGTGTGACAGTAGGAAGCAAAGAAGCAGCCAGCAAACTAAAAGGAGGAAGACTACGAAACACACACTCGACTGAGTGAGTGAAGTAAGTGCAAAGTAAATGAAAGATGAGCAGCAGGCCGAGAGGCCCAACCGGTTTAGCATTTCATTCATGGGTTTCCAAACCAACCAGCCAGCTATCCAGGCAGCCAGCCATCCAGTCAGCCAGCCATCCGTCGTTCTGGCCAGTGGTTAGTGGCCAAGTCGCCGGGAAGTTTGGGTGCCCAGGGGCGCAGCTGTAATTGTCAACTGGTCCCACAAATTGTACGCAAACTAAACTAACTGCTTAACCGCAAAGCGTACGTCCATACTCGATGACCATGATGACCATGATGATGACGATGGTGATGACGATGTCGATATGAGGGTTCCAAGGAGCACTTCCCCTGCGGATTTGCCTATGTGCCTGCGGCTGAGCCTATGCCAAAGTCGATTTCTGCCCGCAAGCTAAGTGAGTATGCTGGCCTGCATTGGCCTCAAAAGCCTGCTAATAGTTTTCGAGCTCGGAGGTCCTGGCAGGACGCCGGCCCAGAGATGCCTGAATTACTACTAAGTGAGGGCTGCATTTGGCTTTCATGGCTTTCATTGGCTGCAATTCGTTTTCCCTTTCGCAGGACTCTTCTGAGTTAGGCACTCGTTTTGAAAGGAAAAGGCTTATCTTGGTTGTCACATGCGAAACATTTTTTGTACTTAGCTAGTAGTTTAGTTGCCAAAGATCCAAAACCTATGCTTTCAATGTGAGCTTCGCGCATCTCTATCGTGAGTTGCTACGTGTGGCAGAGCCAAGCGAAGCGCAACGCCGGATGTCGCACTAATGGCCAACGCAACGCAACGCAACGCAACGCAACGCAACGCAATCGCACTCGAAGGTCCCGGCCCGTTTTAGCCCGCTTTAGCCCACTGCCATTCGTGTTGGCCATCGACTTGAGCATCGGGCCTAGATGGCCTGCTGGCTGCTTTGTAAGTTAAACTATCTACAAGTCATTAACTCATACAAAGCCGGCAACTGTCGCAAAGGGTGAGATGCTGATGCCGATGCTGATGGTGATGGTGAGTTTGAGAGGCTGTGAGGCGGTGAGGCCTAGAGACACAATCCAGAATCGAGGGCCCAGCTAGCCAGAGTTAAGTGAAGTGGCCTGGACGAACGCACATTTGGCCCTTTGTTTTTCCTCTTTCGCTCCTTTTTTCCTGCGTGTGTGCGTTTTTTTCCTGTTCACTCGCTTTCCTTATCGAGACCAGTTTCCAGTTTATTCGCTCACGCTGCCAGTTTCTGGTAACTCCAGCGCGTTAATGGAAAATATTGTGGCATATCACAGGAAATCCGGTGAGGTTTTTTCTCGTTCGTTTGCTGTTGCTTTTGGCCTTCTCATGCCACTGCTTGTTGTTCTTGTTGTTGTTGTTGTCGTGTTGGTGGTGGCGGTGTGGTTGTGTGTGTGCACACTCCTTTTAGCCGGCAGGACACTTAGCCGGCATCTACTCGCTTTGACAAAATTAACGGGCACATAAATCTCCACTCTGGGTTTTGCGGCTTTGCGTTATAAATTTAATTAAATTTTTTGTTCGCGTTTTGTGTACTTTATCTGCGCCTGTTAACCAATTTTTTTCTCCTTTCGCTGGTTTCGCCGACTGCTTTGCAAGTGAACAAATGTCTTTTATTATATTGATTAAAGCGGCTTTGGTGTGTCAAATTTGTTGTCAGCCATGTTAAGCGCCGGCAAAGTGTTTCGAATTGTTTTAAATGGCAAGGGAAAGGATTTCGGCACGGCCATAACAATTATTCTCCACATGTGCTCTGGGCTGAGTTACGAAGCCAAAGCGACTTACAACTTGGCTAAAATGTGAGCCTATCCGATTTTCAGCCGACACTTAAGCGGTTTTTAGCCACTCTGATTTTCTGTCTGTGCTCATGGTGATATAAGCCAGATGGAGAGGCTGGAGAGAGTTTTCATGAAATTGTGATGAAGAGTGGAATGCTTGTTCAGAATCGGAAGAACAAAAATTTAGGATGAATTTCGTCCAAAGATCTTAATCTCAAAACGAAATACTCTTCTCGCTGCCTTCAGTGGTAAGCGGTAAGCCAGTTACTATCTCCATCTGGCTGAAACTCCAAATTTCGGTGGCTTGGATCCTCCGCTTATGGCCAAGTTTATTGCTGACCCAGAACCGCCTTAATCATCGCCGGCAACCCGCATACCCTCACTCGAGTGTCAACCGACGACCAGGCATTTAATGTGCGCCCTGGGCACGCTTAATAAATTCACAATAAAACGCATTTGAATCACGCGAATCGGGAGTGTGAGTGTGAGTGTGATTCAGATGCTGATGGTGGGCGGGAATGGGAATGGGGATGAGGGGCTGGGGCTGGAGATCAAGGAGCCTTAACGACCTCGAAATGTTTGTTTGTTTATTGTGGTGCCCCGCCCATGCTCCCATCCAGGCAGCATCCTGATCTCAAATTGCCGCATTACCAAGTCTCTGTCTGGCTGCCCAGTGTGTGTTTGAGCACTGATTGAATTATAAAATTTGCAGCTGAACAAATGCGACCCGCTCGGTCTGGCCAATATCAAATGCCAAATGCCGGCAACTCGGACCCATTCGGCCCCATCGACGTTAAACTAATCAACTAATTTGCTATGAACTCTGCGGTCTGCACAAATTAGAGCGTCCAAGAGGCCACACCGATTCCGTTTCCATTTGAAGGCATTAACATTAATTATTTTCTGCTTCATGAGCATTTTAGATGAACACAAACTGGGGGATAGCATGGAGATGTCGATGGTGGTGACCCCGACTCTCATCTCAAGTGAAGACCCTCCCGTTTCGGGACTTTCATCTTTCGTTAATTAATACAAAAATGTTGCCCCCTCCCCCCACCCCCGCACTCGGTTGTGTCAACTATTTTTTCAGCTATGCCATCGAATATTTTGGAGAATTTTTGCTAAACCGCAAGAGTAAACTTTTTGCATGCGAAATTGAAAGTATTTTGCGGGCTGGTCAGTTTGGATGCGAATATCTGGATTTATAGTAAGTCGGGAATTTGTCAGGAATGTCAGCTAGAATGCAAAATTAAAGTGCTGCCCGCACAATATATGGCTTTAGTAAAAGCGTATATCCACTTTTTTGGGCCATCAAAAAACGAGGAAACATAACGAATTAAATACTATAAAAGCCTTTGTGGACACTAAACCAATTCGGTGAGGCGGGAAGAATAAAATTCAATTTTTCTCAACGTCGACTAATAAAAACATAGGGACACAGAACAGTAATAGATTTGATGATTTTATGACTGTAAGCCACTCCGGTTGTCAATCCGCCTTGTCCAACCAGTTTTGTCAACGGCCATTTGCGTGGGTTAGAGGTTTTGAACACCCACAAAGCTGAGACAGCAACAAAAAATATTTACGAATTTTATTACTCATAAATTGAAAATCATAAAATCCCCCTTGCAGCACCTAGCATCTCAGTGTATCAAATAATTTGGCCTGAGGAAATGGCACGAAAGGGAAAGCCAAGGCGAGCTCTTCCCTAAGATATGCAGGGAATATTATTTAGTAGAATCGTAAAACTCGGTGCGGTGATTTCCTGCAAATGGTTAAACTTTTGCTGCCTTGAAAATTAATTTTTTTCCTCCACTCCCCCATATCCTGGAAAAGTTTCACGCACTCTTGGGAGCCACGAGGGTCTGCAAGTCGACGAGTGGCTATTGGAACAAACAAAATCTAGCTGGCCAGCAGAGGCAGTAAAAAACGGTCCAGCAATAGACTCATAAAGCAATCAAAGGCGAAACCAGTTCAAGAGGGGCAAAACTAACTAAGAGAGCCGTCGACACAACCTACGTGCTGTGAACAGGTAACAGAGATATTATACCTGGCATATACATATGAGAAAACTACGGGCTTATGAATGGCAGCCGCCACATGAATGGCTCTACAAAGGCCACAAAAGACGTGGGCTTTTGCCTCTCCGTTCGCGGCGCATATTAAACTGAATTTAAATTTAGCTGGAGCAGAGTCAGGTCTGTCGGTATGGGTATGGCCAAGTCAGAGTCGGAGTTAGAGTCGGATCTGTCTGTGTCTGGGCATTTGCGAACCCAAGGCACGCACCTGGCTTCGACGGCTTGCTTGGCTTGGAAACGGCTTAGTTTAATGCCGCACTGAATTGGCCAACGACGGCGATCGACGACGGCTGCACTTGTCGCTTGGCTCAAATGCCAAGTCCCGGAGTCGATTGCACACCCCTTGCCCCCTCCTCCATAGTACAGTATCCATGCCCCCGTGCATGTGGCAGCTGTAAGCTGCATAATTATAATGTCTGCAGCCAGGGGCCCCGAGCGGTACATTGGCTGACTTGAGTTGGCTTGTCGGGCCTGTCGCGCCAAAAGGTCAAACAACATATTTTTGCCGTTTTTATTGAAGCTCCGAACTTTGTTTGTGAGACAAAATTAGTTTAGTCAACTCCATCGGCATTATGAAACCTCTAAAAAAAAATGTTGATTAAAAATTCAGTGCGCTATTCGAACGGAAACCGACAAAGCGGATTCATAACTATGTAAATGCCAGCTAAAAATACGCAAATACAGCATTCTATTGAATGTTTGGAAATGTTACAAATTAAAAATAAAACTTGAAAACCGCTAAGTCCGAAATTTAAGAACATATATTCAAATCAAACAACAGCAATGAATTCAAAGCTATGCAAATTAAAACGTAAAGTTATAAGCTCCATAAACTCATACATCGGAAATTGCGATTTTGGTTCGCATATGCTATAGTTTGATGGCTTTTTTAAAGAAAATTACCATTTCCTCTTTTGGAAAAAAATATTTTTGCAAATATAATCAATACACACAGGCGATCGTATTTTACGCCATTTGTTTTCGCACCCGCACACTTTGGACCAGGCTTAAACCTTTCTTCGTGTTTTTGTTAGCATTTGTTAATTGTATTTATGTATGCAGCTGAAAACTTTGCCATTGACTGAGAGACCGACCGTGTGCTCACCCATTTGTTTTTATAAAACTTAATGGTCCGCTGATTGCGGGCAAAACGTTGGCAAATACGACGAATACGCTTGTTTTTTCAAGGATGCGTTCATTAACTTTTCGAGATTTATGTAGGCAGCGTGCGAACAGATGCGGGCCAACCTCTAAAGTCCGACATCGCTGCAATTGTCAGCGATGCCCATTTGAAAGCCAACACAAATTGTTAATGGCGGGGCATAAAACCCATTTTTATTTCGCACTCTCCTAATGAGTCCACCAAAAAAAAGGCACAAAAAACACAGAACTACTCAGGCAGTCAATCGTCACTCAAAAGCCAGAAATTCGAGTTATCTGGCGGCGTTTTGAAAAACTGCCCGAGCATAACGTTCCGTCAGACGACAGACTACAAATTCCCTCTTGAAAGTTAGATAATCGAGATACCGCTGCATCGAAACAAGACACTGTGGCCAGATGCCAGATTAATGGCTGCGAGCTGATTAGTTTGAGGCCAAGACAAAGGCATCGCAAAAGGCCAACTCTGTGGGCCGTAATTAAGCAGAGACAACGCAACGTGGTGCTTTGTGTGGAGTCCCAGTTTAGTCAGAACATGTAAATTATAGATAAGCTGGCCTTATGCTCCATGCCCCATGCTCTACATGCCCAGCAACCAAAATGTTCATTTGTCAAAATTAACACCGCCGTGGAGTCGAATCAAAGCGAATCAAACCGAATCAAAAACGCCGCCAGCTATGGGTAATAACACTTAAGAGATCTAAGAGCGCCAGCAATTGGGACAAGCTGATTACTTGAGCAGCTTCGGAATTCTGGCGCACAAAACCTGTAAATAGGGGAATAGTCCCACTTATGGATGTCCGTATCAGTAGTTGACTTTAATTCCATCTCTATTATCCTAGCTGCCCATCAAACCCAAAAATAACTCGATATGATAACCATTTCTGAGTATCTTGCAGATACTTTGTATTTTTCCGTGTTATCTGTACAAAAACATCCTGTCCAATCCAGCAATTTGGCGTTCCCACACCCTCATCACTCATACGGCTTCTGGGTTATTGTCATTCTATTAACTCGCATCTAAACCATCAATCATCCTTTTCGAGGGGACTGCATGAAAAGTTCGTTAGTGCTAAATATTAACTTTTCACTCCCGGCATTTGCGACTGGAAATTGATATAATTCTCACATTGACGCGTCCCATTATTAATTCAGTTTTCACGAGTATCTCGCTGCGTTTTGTGTCTCATTTTTTTTCCATTTTTTTTCATTTTTTGGTTGGGCCAAAAGTTACCGTACACTCTTGTGGGTTTTCGACCACGTCCCTGGCAGTTTAATTGAGGCAACACGAGAAATAATAAGAGAAAAAACTCAAACTCGAACACAACAAAAAGATACAAACAACTGACGCTGTTCGAAAACAGATGAAAAAATGAAAAACAAAACCGGCTTAGGCGCGCCTATGTGTTTGTGCCTGTGTCTGTGTTGGCCATCCATCATTATGAAATGTGCGCCAGTGTGGGTAAGTGGTGCACCTGCTCGCATTTTCGACTGGTAGCCCCTATCCCCCGAGGAGAGGGGCCACTTCGAGGGGAAAACAGGTCCGGTTCGGACTCGGGGACTTGGGTCCTCCTTCATTGATAGTTTCGAGTGCAACTTTCGCATGCGCAAACTGGCCGGACAACATATGCTGACCGGATCGGGTCCACATCCAACCCCATCTTCCCAGTTACCAATTCCCAGTTGCCAGTTACCAACTCTCAGCTCCCATCTGCTGCTTCTGTTTTTGCCGTGATTCTGGACCCTCTCCTCTCTCCGCTCCACTCCTCTGTGTTTTTTTTTGTACCAACAACCTCCAGATGGGTATATACTTATTTTTTGTGCGCCCAGCGTAAGTTAATATGACTTGTAGCACGATGATTGCTTCCTGTGCAGCGGAGAGCGGGCAAGTCGGCCTGAAAAACCCGCTGACAGCCAGCGACATCAGCGGAGGAGCTTCATCAGTTCGCTGCCTTTTTTCATGAATGAAAAATCGCTGTCGCTCTGCCGCTGCCTGTGGCTTGCCATCTCTGTCTCTGCTGGCGGAAGTTATAAATTAATTGAGTAAATATCGATTCGCAGACATATAACCGCACATATCCCACATAGCCAAACACACACACAATCAGTCATTCAGTCAGTCAGTCAGAGACACACACACACAGCTGCGATGTGTAGGGCTGGTTAATTGGCAGCACTTGCGGAGCAAGTCACAAAACACGGAGCATTCAACTCCAGCCACTATTTGCATAGTCAAATTGGCAATCGAGTTTAGAGGAGCTGTTTAGCAGTCGGCGTATCGCTGCGATGCACGAGATTAATGACCATAGAAATCGCATATTCAATTGCCCATCGAGTGTTCCCACTCGGCTGGGATAATTTATTGAAAGCGCTTCAGATGCATTTTTCCATTGCCCGCCATCTTCTCCATCTCCAGTGTAAGTTTAGCTCCCAGTGTAATTTCGTGTAATTCGCCTGGCATTTTCTATGGCAGTGCTTTTTATGACATTGGCAATACGCTGGCCGTCAGCTTACGCTAAACTTTATTAATAACCAGGCGGCGTTATATGCCAATTATTTACTCATCCCCATAAATCGCTGGTTGGCAAGCGGGAATTTATGGCTAAATTGATTTGCTTCTTATCCGTAATAAAACAGTAATTGGTAAGTGTAAGTAGCCCGCTTTGGTGGTCAATCTGTCTCAATAGGCTTACCGAGGGGCATAAAGGAGACTTATAGTTTCTTATAGAGATGGTATAGGTTTGATGAGCTACAGTCATGTTTAAATAGTTTGGATTTCTTCTGTGGATAATCCTATTCAATAGGCTTCTTGAGTTGCATTAAGCTAAACTGACTTCTGCACCGTTTGCAATGAGTAATAAAATAATTCTTTTTTGTTTTGGTGAGCCAGTTCTTTGGCAGTAATCTTAAGATTATAAATAGAATTTGCTAGAGAGGAAGTTATATATAAGATTAGATCGAGGGCGCCTTGCCTCGTGGCCTCGTTCGCCTGTAAATTTGATCGCGAATAGTCACAACAGTTATTTCTGCACAGTTTCAATGGAGAAAAGCTTTAACTTCGCACGTTATACATCTTTAACCCAATATCTTTTTATATCTTTTTATACCTGCTCCGGGGCGACTGTATCTTTTTCGAGATCTGAAAGAGCCCGTCATGCATAATTGCATATATCAGATACAAACACCTAACTGCGCACATGTGTATACGAGTATACTCGTACAAGTGTGTGTACAAGTACATATGTTTGTATATTTGTTTGCTCGTTACTGTCGCGTCATAAGGAGCGACAACAATTGCTGTTTCTGCTGCTGCTGTTGCTGTTGCAGTTGCAACTTGTTTGCTACCTGCCGTTGACGCCACCTAACTGTCAACTTTCTTTTTTCGCCCGGACTCATGTAATTACAGGGAGCTGACTGTGTGTGTGTGTAAGTTTTACTTGCATGCAATTAGCATAAAAAATATCAACACAGTTTGCATTTATATAACGCTACAAATTATGCATCATTGAAGCTGCCACCGCAGCAGCAAACTGCAATGACGTTGAATAATGACCGAAAATGCAATGGAAACCCGTCTGTACACATATCCACCAACCACCAGCGCCACCAGCACCACCCACCATCCGCCATGCCCCATCCCCTGCACCACCAGCACCGCCGTGAGTGAAGTGGCAAGCTGGCAGTCAACAGTTCGCCAGCGGAAAACAGAAAACAGCCAACAGGCCCAGACACCGCAACCTCGGCTCCATCTGCATCTGCATCTCCATCTCCATCTGCATCCCCAGCTCCATCGCCAGCTCCATAATCTCCCGGCCAAGACTGGTTGGCAAGGGGGGCGGGGTGCCCGTGTAGGATGATGTAGGAGTAGCAGCTTGTGCGAGACGTCGACGTGGTAGGTGCCACCGACACCTTACGCACACCCACTTCTCGATGGAGAGCCAAGTGCGATGGGCACGAGCTGACTATGGGATATGGTAAATAAGCAGTACATGGCGACACTACCTCATCCAGATTAGCAGGAACTGGTCAACTGCTTTATATTAGATACTAGGAATCCGCCCCACTTCATGTACACAACTTTTAATGGGCTCACCTATCCTATAAACAAGAAAACAAGGCATATTTATCATAATGCTAAGCCATAAATCACTACTTAATGAGAAAAGAGTGTGGAAAGTGCATAATTCGACGGCGCAGAGAAGAATAATAAAACCCACTTATGCAAGAACCCGTCCCAAAATGGCTTAAAAGCAATCGATTCTGCTGTGATCATCACCAATTGCCAAGATGAAAGTATTAGTGGCATTCGTTTTCCTGATGGCCGTGGGTCCTGCGTTCCCCGCAATATTCGTAAGTATTCCTACTTAATTTCTGCTAATTTCTGCAACTAAGAACTTGGCACTTTGAATATCTATGATGTCCCTTAGAAACATTTGGAAAATGAGTGCGCAAAGAAAGGAGGCATTACACCATACCTCCTCAAGAACAATCCAACCAACATTCGAGTGAAGTGCTACTACGCCTGTCAGATGGAAAAGCTAGAAATAATTGCCAACGGAGTGGTCAACCCCTTCGACGTGTCCGTTCTCAATATCACACAGGAAAACTACGACAAGTTCGGCAGGATGGTCAAGTCGTGCCTGACGCTAACGAATCCGCACAAATGTGAGCTCGGCTATTTGGTATTCCAGTGCCTGAATGACAAGTATGCAAAATTGTAAAATATTGTATAAATGTATATATATGTCTTATTAAATATGATTTGATTCAATATATTGAATATACAACATGAAAATACGAATACTATAAGATTACAAAATGTGAGCTACAAGTAAGGAAGTAGTTATAGAACTTTGCAGTCAAGAGAATCCAATCATGAACCTCTTGGACTCCTTATTTTTCAGAAGAGCTTCATATGAGAGATATGATAGATATAGCAATGCTGACCTATGAATTCTGTTGGCAAATGCAGCTAAAAGACGAGCGTCTTGACTTTTCTACCGAAAAGATGTTTGCACAAAACAAAAAGTACATACAAATATACTTATTTGCAAAAGCTAAAATTAGTGTGAAAATGTAAATTAAGACTAGATAAGAAAAATTAAAATTGTTAATAATATCAGCCACTTATGCCATAACTCATTCAGAGAAGGTATAAAAGCAGTTGCCAAATCCTGATAGGTATTAGTCAAAATGAAAGTATTCATCGGCTTGGTTCTAGTGGTTCTAGTGGCGTCTGTCGCTTCGCAGATTCATATATTCGTAAGTATTCCCATTTCTAAGGGCTTAGAATTTTAACGAATTTGTATGTGATTTTGATGCTTTTCACAGGAATCTGTAGGAAAAGAATGTGCTAAGAAACTGGGAATAACCGAAGATTACTTCGAGAACTTTCCGCACAGCAGTCGGGTGAAGTGTTTTTACCATTGCCAAATGGAAAAACTTGATATAATTGCCAATGGTGTGGTGACTAATATTGATTTGAATGTACTAAATATCACACCGGAGAACTATGATAAGTATGGCATAAAGGTGAAGCCGTGCCTCACACTCTCCCATCCCAACAAGTGTGAGCTCGGTTACCTGGTGTTCCAGTGCTTGAAACGGCAGTTTAATTTGTAAAGTAACATCTTTACATGTTTTTAATAAATTAGTCTCGTTTCGAACTCATTTGTTTTTGCTACTCTATTTAAGCTTTTCATCAAAGCGAAGCACATATCAATGAAATCAAATTATTCAGAGGCATGGCTGACGCCTGAAAGCGATCAAGTAATCACACGCATAATATCTAATCACCATTGGCCCTAAAATCAGAATTAGCAACGCTATGATAAGCAACGATTATTATCCGACATGAGCGTGTGGAACAACAATATCAATTACTTGAGCGCGGCTCATCCATAGGAATCCGTGTGCTCTTCGCCAAGTGTGTAGATACACGAGTGGCATGTGGGGTGCCCTGCACCACCGACGCAGCACCACCCTCAGAACCACCCACCACCCCCTGTCGATGTGTGGCACGCATGAATAGACAGCAGCCGAGCTTTGAAAGCGCATTCGCACTCACACTCTTATGGTGGAAATCGCATTCTCCGGCTCTGAGTTTTCACTCACTTGACGTGCAAAGTGCGGCGAAAAAAAGCAGCAGCAGCAACAGCAGCACCATAAAAACAGAATATGTTTGTAGAAAACAAAAACATAGGAAAAGCCTAGGAAAACCTTCCAGAGGAAGAGCAATAAAAAATTGGTTCAATTTAGCACAAAGATGGGAGGGAAAGTGGGGCTTACTTGCGGAACACGGGCCTATTGAAGACCCAACCGACTCTTCAGTCGAGCAAAGCAAACAACGACAACTCGTTAGCACGAATTTCCAGCGGGTGGATGGGGATGGTGGGGGATGGTGGGGGGTATTCGAATTGGCGGGGAGTGTCAACGCCTTTTAAATGGGCAGCTTTTTAGCTTTTTATCTTTTTAGCATTCTGGCTCTTTTCGGCTACAATGGTTATCAGGCCATGATGATGGTACAGGAAAAGCCACTCCACTCCACTCCATTCCACTCCACTCGAGTCCAACACACTTTGTTCTTGTTCTGTTTTTTGGTCGCTGATGCTCTTTGGCAAATTTTCATAAACTCTTATTTATTTTTACTGCACAAAAGAAAATGTTCTACTAGCCAGCCAGTGAGCCAGCCAAGCAGCCAGAGGAGGAGAAAAGAAGTTGCGAGCAATTTTCTGCTGCTTTTCGGTTGCTCATTTTCGCTCTGGCGGCGGAAGTGAATTTGCGCAAAAAATAATAGGGAACATGTTTTGCGCTTTTGACCAAAAACTGCCAGCCCAAATAGAAATGTTTACACCAACCGAAAAATAAATACTGCTTCAGGAAGAACTCAGCTTGTGGAGTGCGAGTTGTGCATAAGCCAACTTAGCAACAGCAAGACGCCAGCACATTTTGTATTTACATAAAAACAAATGACCAGCATTTTGTGATCCAGCAGCAGATGGGTGGAAATCCAGGGACAAAGTCCGAGGCGGAAAGAGGAAAAAGCTGTTCGCAAATGAGAAGTTACGAACGGGGTTGTAATTATGCGGCACATTTCGATGCAGATGCAGATGCTGGCTGATGTATAGGTGTGCATCCCGGCAAGGAATGCAATTTCCATGGGAAAAAGCTGCGAGCGTTTTTTAGGTGCAACCCAGGCTGCATGGGGTATATCCAAGGAAAGTAATAAGAACTGAGACCAAAACGAATTATTTATGAAGATGAATTTTCAAAATACTTTTTAAGGCCTTTAAGCTTATCAACTGGATAATTCTGCATGTTTTGGAGTTCAATTCCCTGCCCCTTTGCAAGGCGAAAAATATGAAGGGGCAACCCCCCTAGACAAGGTGAGCTCTTGGGCCTGAGGATAGCTTGGAATCCGTCCAAATGAAGCACATACATCACACTGGCTCTACGTTCTGCTCTGTTCTGTCTGGAAGCAGAGCCAAATGCGGTCAGTTAGCAACTTGAAGAGCTGCCTTATGTAGGCTAGTACCAACATCATTTGCTCTTTATGGCTTATAGTGCTCGTACGCAACCCAACCCGAGGCAACCCATAACCCGTTCGTCATATAATTTGCACTCATTTTTTAACTCCTTGCTGCGTGCTTTTTTGCCGCTTTTTAGCCGCTTTTAATCAGAGCAAGTGGCTCTGTGCTCACTATGTGCTGGCCGAGTGGCAGTAGTTGGGCAAGCGATTAGCCTGGGCTTAGGCCCAAGTAGGTTCAATGCACTACGATTCAGTGTGCCGGTGAAGGATTTATGCTGAAAAGTTGTGTGCTAACACAAGTCGCTTTTAGCTGCGGCATTAGGCCAAATCGGGTTTTAAGTCCACACTGTTTGCCGAGGTTTTGCAGCCTTAATTCAATTTGCCTATGTAAATCGTCTGCGGATTATAAAGCTGGCAGTACATATGGACGTATACTCGGATATCTCTGCGACTACGAGCCCAATGTGGGTAAAAGAGATTTGTGAATTCCGCACTCTCCTCCGGCGCCCCAAACCACATCCTCAATTTTCCAGTTGTGCCGCAAAAAGAAGCGAGGAAAAAACGGTGTGGATATGTGCGGGCATAAAACTAATTTCGTAGCTTGGTGAATGAAAATTTTTGGAGTGTGCCCGGGCAGGTGTGTTTCGTCTTTTAGCAGCTTGCCAACTTCGCTTCCCTTTTTATATTTTTTTTATTATTTTTTTGCCTTTTGGCCGGCGGTTTCTTGGCGCTCTTTTGCCTTTTGCAGCATGGTCTGTATTCATTTTCGACGCAAAACCTTGTAGGCTCGCCACACACATTTGTATCCTGCCTTTTCTGTATATGCGAGCTCATCAAGGAGCAGGTGCTAATAATGCCACAAGGAAGTTGGCTGCCTGCAAAGAAATTGCTAACTATGGCTAGGGAATTATGGCCATTTAAGCGGCTTAAATCGTTAACTACTGTTGTCACGCACAATTGAAGGAACACCATTTTATATCATAAAGTCACTTATCGCTTGGTCATGAGCACTTTTCATATGATTTGTGGTTCAATCCGCCACTTCACAGCTCGACAATCAAACATTTTTAATGCTCAATAATAGATTGGTCCTGCTGCATCGGAACATCCAAGATAATAATGCTTATCTTCGATTAAATAGTCTACTCTAAATAGCTTCATTCTCGACTCCATTAAACTGGTTTAAATTGCTTGCTTTTCAACTCTTCGAGCTAAATAAATAAAGAACTTCTTAACTAATCCATACGATATTATAATACTTTTTTCCTTTTATTATATACATGAGAATCGATTAAGGAACGATTTACCTGAAGAGCAAATTTCAAAATAGCAAAAAACTAAAGACCACCATGTGTGGGTATGTCGATGAGATACTTAAGGACTAACAATAAATTTAGGAATGAATTTTCGTCGTTTTTGATTGCGTAAGAAAAGAGTATATAAGCTTTGAGTTCTTAACTAATCCAAACATATATTTGGTAACATACACTAATATATCTCGCTTCATAAAACAATCATTGAATCTTGTCTTAGCGCCGCTGATGATTCTCCTTCCCGAATTTACAATGCGCTAATGAAGAATTTTGAATGCATACTAATAAATTCGTCATGTAGCATTAATAAAAAACAAACAGATACAGATACAGATACAGGCAGTTGAAAGATACAGCCGTTGAATGCAACGTAGACTCTTAACACTCCGCAATTAGCACTCGCCTTGTGCACGAATTTCAAATGGGAACTTTTAACTTCATACAAATTTGAAATGCAAATAGTATTCAATTAACAGACGAACAAATACTGACAATAAAACTCAAACTATGCGAGACAAAAGCGCCAACTTTGTCATCCCCGTAGTGGAGGTAAAAATAATTAAAAAGCAAAGGAAACAATGTTTGTCAGTTAAAGTGCCGGTCCGGTTGGGTTCGGTTCGGTTTGGTCTCCTCACCTTTCCATTCTGCAACTTACTTCCCACCACGAAGTGATGGCAAAAATTAAATTATGTGTGCCACAAAGTTCGCCTGAATTATGTCGCATAAATCAAATAAACAGCAGCCGAAGCAGGCGGAAAAAATAAAAGTTGAGGCTGCAGAAATTGTTGAGGAAAATAACTGAAACTGTGAAAAAATTTATACGAAAAACTTTTTGCATGTAAAAGCTTGGTAGCTCGCTAACTGGGTGGCTATATGGCTGGATGGCTGGATGGCCAAAGGGAGGGCTTGTGGCGTTTGGTGGGCGACCCGTGTGTTAAAGCAACACTTGGCTGTGGCAAGAAAATTATTCTCTACATCTATTTGTTGTGAGGCAAAAACCGCAGCAGCAGCAGCAACCGCCGCAGTTGCCGTTGACTGGGTAAGCGAAAAAACAAGTGTTTAAATGTCAACGGCAAACAAACTAAAAATCGCTGGCAAAAACCAAGCAGCCAGCCAGCAGACAAAGGAGTATCTAGACATAAAGCCATACTGCCATACCATTCCCCCCCAAATCCCACACCACATTTCATATGGAAAGATACGACTGCCACTGGAGTCTCATCTTCCTTCTGTGTGCTTGTGTCTGTTGGCCCGGGCGCAAAATGTCATGAACTTTTGCCGCAGACATTTTGCAAGCGGTCATCTATGAGCTACATTCGGATTCGGATTTGGATTCGAATGCGGCGGCTCATATGTTTTCCATTTTTACTTTTCGACGATAACTCACCCAAGAGCACGGCAAATGTCAGAGTTATCCAAAACTGCATCTTGTAGGTTGCTTGATCGTTGGAATTTGTTGTTGGCTTGCGACACACTCACTCACTCACTCACTTTAACTTGTTTACAGATTGTTGTGTTTTGTATCTTTCGGGTTAGTAACAAACTCCAGCCAATTCTAGGCTTGGCCGCACTTTGCAAGGCATTTTGCAGAACATATTTCCCAAGCACTTATTTCTCACTGGCAGTGTATGCGAACTGTCTGCGACTTAATAAGTATCCATCAAGTATTTAATTATTTATTTAGTTGCTCGCCACTAATATGTTTTCGTAATATTTTCGTATGTTTCGGCGCAATAACTTTGAACTATAAACTCGCTACAGGGAGCCACACCAATGTTTGTCAACAGAGACCACGCGCAGACCGACCAAGACTAAACGCAAAGTATCTGTATCTTGTAGCTGGCAGGTCCAAGCGCGGCTCACAGGAGATTGAAGCGAACTCGAACATGGGAACCCACTTCAAAACGTTGCCATCGAACTTATACATTAATACTTGGGGCATAAACACAGTAACAGGTTCATGTCACCGCTAGGGCAGACGTATAAGATACAACATATGACTTATACTAGCACAGGTCTTATATTTGTATTATTCTAAATAATCAAAATATATTTTAGAAATAAAAACTTGTTTAATCAAGCTAAAAATTGCAGTCCAGCTTCAGTTACTTTTCTATATTTATTTTACAATTTTCCTATGTACATGCCTGGTATCTAAAACCATTTGGCGTTTTGCAGCCCGCACTCGTATCTTTTAGACCAACGCGACATCGTTTTTCCCAATCATTCGTGAAATACTCGTCCTTTCTCTCGCAGCTTTCACTGCTTCGGCGCCAGAGCGGTTTGTGACTCTGCTAATCCTGCAGAAGCACTCTTATAAGGATACAACCGTATACGCTATTCTATATGGCTGAATGTGATTTCGAAGAGTGCGCTCGAGTGGCGCCCCCACGTATATTATATTCGCATGCGTATAAGAGCTGTATAAGCACCATTTCGAAGCTGAAAGCAGTGTAGAAGAGGTAGGGCGTATAAGAGCTGTATTAGAGTTTTGTATACGAGCTGCGTTTAGCAGAGTCGTATAAGTTGGACTTTAAGATAATATTTGAGGGTGGGCTTCAAACTTTGTCGAAGTGTTTGTTGTTGTCTCGAGTGTTGGGCTTTTGGTTATGAAAGTAAAAGTATTTCAAGAGCTGCGGGTGTGAGGCGCAAACTTCATTGAACAGCCAGCCAAACAAAAATATATATCCCAGAAGTTTTCGACTTAAGTGAATGTGCCAGCAATGAGATGAATTAGAAAAAGTTGATGCCGGCTGAAATATTTGAGTAATAGGAAATGAATTGACCGAGATTCCGGATTACTTACTGTGGCTATCAGAAGTTATGGGGCAGTGCGAAATCACACTCAAACAGCTCATAATCCAGTTAAGTCTCGAATCGAGAGATACTATAAATGCCCATCTTTGGTCAGTCAGTTTTGGGTGAATTTAATGAAACTCGGTTTAAATTTTGCCACTTGGACAAAATGTTAACAGGTCATCGACAACAAGTTAAACATTGAAAGTCGAAGTGGAGAGTTCGGCACTTGGGAAATTCGAATTTCGATTGGTGTTACCCCAGCAGAAATTGACATGCACTCTTATGGTCGAATATCTCTACCATATGATATTTCCGACTTTCGACTGCTGGATTTTATTTTCAAATTAATTAAATACCTCGCACATCTCGAACAACACAAATCGCAATGCACTCGAGTTTTGCTTTTGCAGCTGATGAATCGCAATAAAATGCACTTCAATGCGAAAACAAAAATCGTTTCTGAAAAATTGAAGCCAAAGCTGCAGCCCCTGCTCGACATCGGTGGAAAAAATAGCAAACAAGCTGGAAAAGAATCAACAAATATGTTTGTTTGCCTGTGCATCTGAATAATAAAAGTACTACGCCATCGAGGTGCCGGGGAAATATATCAAGGGCAAATAACTACCTCATGTTGCGAGCAATCAGAGATGGTTATGGTTTATGCACTTATTTAATAAAATTGCCAGCTCTTTTAAGCCATTTATGAAAGTGCGGTAAACTGGATTTATTACTGCCATAATATGTGCGATGTGACAATATTTGGTTGATCAGAAATGAAAATCATTAGTATTATCTAGAGATATGATATGAGTTTACTATAGAAAACGGTGTAAGGCGATTATCATAATATATCCATGAGGACGGATTACGATTAGGATTCCCTCGACTTTTGATGTGTGAAATGAGCTGGCCAAGAGCAGAAAACGGGGCTGGCACATAGCGTACGAGTATATGTAGATACAGTCTGAATAATGTGGTGGCTCAACTAGTGCACAGCCTGGCTTTATTAATGGCTCATAATGACTTAAGTGAAATTACTGAAGCGTAACTGGCCGTGCTCGTCGCTATCTCGCCATCCCGCTCTCTCATCCGTTAGTGCCATCTCTTTCCGCCTAGCTGGCCCATCTGAGCTGCAACCATAAACGGCGAGAATTCCCACGCGGCATTTAATATTCTGCTGCCCGAGTAAATTTAACCCCGTCCCCGTCCCCGTGAACCCACGAAACCCACCCTCCGCCGTTTTGACCCGGCTAACATGTTGCTTCTTCCTCCTTGACGGTTCTTGTTGTAGTTGCTGTTGCTGCTGTAGTTGTAGTTGCTGCTGCTGTTGCTGTTGTTGTTGGTGGCGCTGTGCAAGTTGTTAAGGTCAGTTCATATATTATGCTTTGCCGTGGAAAAGGTGCCATAAGTCTGCCACCATGTGCAGGGTGGTACACAAGTAGTTTTTCCCCCGAAGCCTTTGTCTCTTTTCACTTTTCTCGTCTGCTCCGCTCGTTGCTGTTCTGTTCTGTTCTGTTGTGTCCATGGGGCAACTGTTGCCTACTTTGCCGCTTTCCCTCTTTCCCGCTTTTCCATTTTCCCTTCTGCTTTTGTTCGGCTCCCTTTTGCCTGCTAATTAAGCGAAATTTTGCGTAATAAGCTTGTCTGTAATTTGCGCCATCTTTCTGCCTTTTCTTTTCTGCCATTTTGTGCTTACGTGCGTTTGTGCGTTTTGCCATTTTCCTTTTGGCCATTTTCCTACGGCTTCTGTTAACTGTCATCAAGGTGTTCATTGACTTTGTTATTATACCTCAATGAATTTCGTACAGATAGATGGCAGGCGATTTCGGCACTGACTTCCCAAGAAAAATTACTCAGCCTCGAGTTGGTCTAAGTCCATCGATTAACTGGGCTCCCAATTATGTCTATGTACGGCAAACTAATTAGAACTGATTAACATAACAAAGCAACCTATAAGGATCTTGGAATACAGCATAACCTTGCATTTAAAACTCATTAGAGGAATGCGATTGGAGTTAGAATAAAGTCACAAAGGCCAGAATTGCAGTATTAACTGATCAATCTGCTAATTGATAAGGCTGCAAATACTGTGTAACTATAAGGAGCCATCAGCATCTCTTTGGACTTAACCATAGTAAATGAATCATTTTTATTGAAAAGTAAAGGATTTACTATTAATTGATGAACCGATTGGCATGCAGTATGTTCTGCATGAAAAAAGGTTTTAATATTTAATTTGTTTAAAGCCCGAAAAATCGCAGAAGAATAAATGAAATCCGGGTTCTCCTCGCGCAAAAAGCATTTTCCAGCTCCGTGCACAGTGAACCCAGTGAAATCCGAAAGATACCCAAATGCACTTCAATTCCGAACCAACAGCTCTCCGCTAATGTGTGTGGCTCAAATACCTGTGCCAATGTTTGCCACTGATAAGTGCGCATTATTTACGCTACGCCTAACTCGCTACACGCATAATTTCATCAAAAATTCACACCGCCAGACAGGAACAACAGGACGAAAAAATTACGGCAAAAAATAATGCAGAGTGCTGGGCACAAAGCAAAAAAGCAAAAAAGGGAAAAAATGTAGATAATCATATTGTGAAATTTTTAACACCTGCTGCTTGTTGTGGTTTCGTTGCCCTGCCGCTTATATCTGCTGCGAGTGGATATCAAGCAAAATAATAAAGGCATTATTTACACAGGCATGGCAACAAAAAGCCAAAATGTCATTACACACACACACACACACACACTCGCGTATACACACGGGCGGGTGAGTTGTGCTGGTGTTGTTTCAACACATGTAAACAAAACCATTGAATTAAACCGAAAATTAGCATCGATTTAAGTCAAGACCGGGGGTATTATCCCCATGGCTTACCTATGTGACCCCCAAACCTCCGAACCTCCAAACCTACATGCCACTCATACCCGCCAAAAACTCGCCACGACTTAGCTCGCTTATCAGTTACGCCAAAAGCCGAGCAAGAAACACAATGCCCCCCCCCCCTAACGAATAACACCTCGCCCTGGCTTCGGCTTTGGCTTTAAACAAATTTTGAGCATAATTTAAACATGTGTTGCCAGCCGCCCGCTGACTCCGCGAACTGACTACCAAACCGCCTACACGGCGTATACGTATGTACACGCTGCGTATGCTTAATCCCTTTTAATCCGCATTTCGGCAACGTGTGTGCCTACATAACCCCAAACAGGAAAACACGCAAACAGGAAGGCCGGGAAGCAGGAGGACCCGGAGAAAAACAACAACAAGGACATCCCCGCGCCAGGAGCAGCAGCAGCAGCACCACAACAGCAGCGAAATGCAAATGCAAATCACGCCGCAGTCACTGATAAGGTGTCCTGATATCTCCTAACCAGACTGTCCTCGTTTCTCCCCTTTTTTTGCGGTTTTTCAAGTGGTTTCGCGACTTGGCAGTCCCAGATGTCCGCCACCAGAGATCCTTGATAGATGCGAGCACCAACTGTAGAAGGAGATGAGTGTATGCGCAACAACTAAGAGCCGAATGGCAATCTCTAAACAGGTTGCCTGTGTATCGATGCTAAAAGTTGTGCGGAAAGTGGGCACTTATCACAAGCAAATATTTGAGATAGGTTTTCTGAGCATAGGTTTGTGAGTATAATATATATAAAAGGGTATGTATAGACTACGAAACAATATTACATGATATCTGCTTGGCTTCTAATACCAATTATAATTAATGTTACTCGTATATGAATACCAACTCCAGCTCCAGCTGTAAGCCAGCAGTGATCAGTGGCAAAATAAAGGTATTTATCTGACGAATGCATCTCGTATTCATAGTCCGTCTTTTCATCCGTCTGTCTAAAATCAATGGAAGGGAAAAGTAATATTCCTCTGCTTTCCCCTTCCTCGAGCTTTCACTTTGCTTTGACGCACTGACAACTTGGATGGGGACTTACCAACTAACATTTTATTCCGTTGCATTTACTTGGCAAATTTAATATGTGCAATATTAATTTTCATCGTAAAAAAGACTTTTGTGCAAGATATGGATACATTCTCTGGCCAAACGTCATAAATGTTGCACGTGCAGGACACAAGAAGACATGAATTGGAATAGAATAAAATAAAATAAAATGAAATAAAATGTAAGCCCAAAAGTAGTAAACCGTTAAGCTCTGTACGGCCAACAAAGGAAGGGCCGAAAGCAGTTACACAATTTATGCATGGCTAAGACCCCCCATATTCCCCATATCCCCCCAATTTCCCCGGACAAAGCCCGAAAACATTTTGTTGCATTCAGCGCCATCTTAGAGCGGCTCTCGTCCGCCTATTGTAAATGCAACTTAGAATTTGTTGCAAATAAAGTGAAATGGCAACGGCTGCTAGAAAATTCCACATCCACATTCCCATCCACACTCATCCCCAAAATACTGGGCAAAAAATAGAAAGAAAGCCAGGGAAGAAGGCAAAAAATTGGCAATTTAACATTTGACGTTTTCTACGAGTCTTGTTCAAACAATATACTTGGGAATTTGTTTTAATGCTCCAACGGGGATTGAGGGGGGAACCGAGGGGGATGAGGGGTCAGCAGGGGGGCGGGTAGGTGCGAAGGGTTGCTTCCCAGCTTTTCTCCGACTTTCCTCAGCTTGCACGGCGCAGCCCGAGGACGCTGGCAAGTTGCAATAATGGCTTTAAATTTTTATTAGATGACGACGCTTATGCGCCTTAGTTGCCTACAGTTGTAGCCTGGCCCCCGCCCCTCCAGCAGATCTGCTCCTTGGATTCCTGGAATCCTCCACTCCTCCACTCCTCGAGTCCTTGCATCCTGAAATGCTGAAATGCTGAAATGTTGTTGAGAGTTTCTGTGCGGGTATGTGTGTGTGCCAGTGCATGGCAGTAGTTCACGTCGCACTGGCCACGTGTTCAGACACACTTATGTGTATATTAGTAGCCAGGAGGTGTAAAAAGGAGCTGGCACCACCGTGTAGTGGACTCTCGACCTGTTTATGTGTAAATATGTACACTAATTACCAAAAATGAGGTAAATAAAAAGAACAGCACAGGTGGACTTTAAGTCGCTGAGGAAATACGCTTGCAATCGAAAGGTTTCAGTCTTTTTGGAAATAATACATATTGCTTATAGCAAGTCAGTAGACTTTGTTGGTCTTGGGTAAGTCTCTATGTGCTAGGAGTTCGGATCTTTCTGATAGAACTTATGATTTCAAGGGTAAAATATAAAGAGATACAACAAGAATGTGCAACAAATCAAACCTAAAAGTTATATTTAGTAGGTTTAAGTTCTTTATCTTCTTTTTTTTCAATTACATGTAGAATTAAATTAGTGCACTGCTACCTTCAGGCAGCCTTAGCAATTATATATAAGGTGCGGGTTCTTAGTTTCTCTGGTCTTAGTTTCCCCCAATTTAAAGCATACTTTGCAGGGCGTGTATTCCCCAAGTTCGCCATTTGGCACGCGGCATGTGGCAGCTGCAACAAAGCGAATTAAAGTGTTTGTGAGAGCACCAGTTTAGATAGAGGCCCCCGAGCGTATGCTAGACTTTATTTAATGCGGCTGTTGCCTGTTGCCTGTCGCCTAATTCGTAAATTACGCGCTTATTATTTTTGCCAACTGTCGCTGTATCCGTGTCTCTAGTTGTAGTTGTATCTGTATCTGTATCTGTGTCTGGCTCTGCAGTTGTATCTGTATCTGTATCTGCATCTGGGCGTCTATCTATCTCCCTCTGGCGGCTGGTTGCTATCTGTTGCTCCCACTTTGCGAGCGCGTAATTTTATTTAGCTTTGCGTGCAGAGATGTAATTGTGTTATTTGCTTGATTTTATTATTTGCCCCGAGGCCGCAGGCGGCACAGCCGCACCTAGCGGCCATAATTAACCAAATAAATAAAACAGTCGAAAACCGAACCTACTGCTGCTGGGTGGGTGGTGGTTGCATTTTATTCGCGTTTATCTATAGGTTTGCTGGCTGGCTGGTAAAACTAATACGGCAGCATCGGCAGTCGCATACAATGTTGTCACATTTTTTAGCTGACTTATTTGCCATTTGGCCAGCGGTGTTTGTTTTGGGGTTTTTAATGTCCTGGCCTGCAGGGACCAAAGCAAATTAAATGGCTGTCAAATGTTGTTTTATTTCAGCTGGGTGGCTTTTTGTTTGCGGAACTACTTATTGGCATGTTTGCGAATTCGGTTTCGCAAATTCAGTTTGCTTGTTTTGGCACTGCCATTATGAAGTTGTGAGCATAACTAATTGAAAAGTTTTTTCTCCAGTTTCCAGCATTTTGCTGGCGTATTTTTAGCTCGGCCAGTGTGAGAGTGTCAGAGATTTATTCTATTCCATTTCTCTTCAAGGTTCTTGGCAAAGTCATATTTAAAACAAGGGAATTCAAAAAAAGTATATAAGCTACTGAACTGTAAGTTTGGTTGAACCAAAGCGAGCAGTCCAAAGTTACTAGTATTTTAAGGCATATCTTTAAATTTTAACAATATCTGTACATTATATTATATATTATTTATGCTGGTAGAGTAAATGTCTTAAGATTCGTTGAATAGTATGTAACAGGTAGAATTAGGCGCTTCCGATCATACAAAGTATATATACTCTTGATCAGGACAGACCGACGGACTTGGCGAGATCGACTCCGCTATTGATCCTGAACAATATACTTTATATGCTCGATTTTTATATGGTCATTTCTGAAATCTCGTTTTTAAGAAACGATACACATTATACACATTAAACATTCGTCACGAACCCTAGTAATCGTAAAAGTCAATAATTGTGGCAACTTATTTCGATGAGACGAGCGCTAATTCCTATTAAAGGTGAAAACCAATAATTCGGGCAACATTAAAAGTTCATCACGAACCCTAGTAATCGTAAAAGTCAATAATTGTGGCAACTTATTTCGATGAGACGAGCGCAAATTCCTATAAAAGAGGGATGCTATGCAGTTGACTGCAGTCTTAGAAGTCAGTCTCCAAAATGAACAGGTGGTTTGTCGTCACTTTCTTGCTGACCATGGGTCTACTATCCGCTTATTCTGCTGAAGTAAGTAACAGAAAAGTTTTAATTTCAAGATAATTGAAATATGTCAATGTTCAACAGGAAGACGATGCAATTTATAGTGTTAAAAAGGAAATTTATAATGTTATAAACAAAACTGAATTCGAGTGCTTTGAATATTGTTTATATAATATTTTTAGAAACATTTCAGGTTTATTTCTACCTCAATACCCGGACATAGGGTTTTGTCCCAATTCAAAGATAATACACAAATGCGAGTTAGCCCACGAAATACAAGAGTGCTTTCTAAAAAATTTGGATGATAATTTCTTGACAAAGTTTTTCAAAAAGACTCTTAATATTGAATATGAGGATCTCCTAAGAAAACTCCTTTAAATGTTTTAAAACACTTTGAATTTTTGTATTGGTGTAAAGCCTGTTATGCAAACAAAAATTAATAAAAATTTGATTACGAAAATCTTTTTGTGTAAAGAGAGTCATGAAAATCAATAATTCGGGCAACATTAAAAGATCATCACGAACCTTAGTAATCGTTAAAATCAATAATTGTTGCAACTTTTTCGAGAAACGAGCGCTAATTCCTATTAAAGGTGAAAACCAATAATTCGGGCAACATTAAAAGTTCATCACGAACCTTAGTAATCGTAAAAATCAATAATTGAAACAACCTATTCGATGAAACGAGCGCTAATTCTTATAAAAGGTGGCTGCTATGCAGTTGACTGCAGTCTTAGAAGTAAGTCTTCAAAATGAACAGGTGGTTTGTCGTCACTTACTTGCTGACCATGGGTCTACTATCCGCTTATTCTGCTGAAGTAAGTAACAGAAAAGTTGTAATTTCAAGATAATTGAAATATGTCAATGTTCAACAGGAAGACGATGCAATTTATTGTGTTATAAAGGAAATGTATAATCTTATATACAAAACTGAAATGGAGTGCTTTGAATATTGTTTATATAATATTTTTAGAAACATTTCAGGTTTATATTTACCTGAAAAAACGGACATAGGGTTTTGTTCCCATTCAAATGTAAAAAACTATTGCGAGTTAGCTCAAGGAATACAAGAGTGCTTTCCAAAAAATGTAGATCAAAATTTCTTGACAAAGGTTTTCGAGGCCGTAGGAATTCCATATAAGGAGATTGTATCGTATTCAACCATGTTAAAGAATAACCTTACGGAATAAATATGTGTTCAATGTTGATTCAGAACACTTTGAATTTTTGTATTAGTATAACCTGTTATGCAAACAAAAAATTAATAAAATATTGATTACGAAAATCTTGTTGTGTAAAAAGATCGGGGCAACATTAAAAGTTCATCACGAACCTTAGTAATCGTAAAAATCAAAAATTGTAGCAACTTATTCGATGAAAGGAGCGCTAATTCCTATCAGCCTTGCTGACCATGTTTTCGTTATCGGCATATTCTGCTGAAGTAAGTAACAGAAATGTTTTAATTTCAAGATAATTGAAATATGCCAATGTTCAACAGGTAGACAATGTAATTCTTTGTGATAGTGCAAAGATGTTGTTTTATAACACTTTGCATTTTTGTATTGGTATAGCCTGTTATGCAAACAAAAAGTGAATAAAAAATTGATTACGAAAATCATTTTTCGTGATCGTGATGATCAATAATTGGGGCAACATTAAAAGTTTATCACAAAACCTTTAGTATTCGTAAAAATCAATAATCGTAGCAACTTATTCGATGAAACGAGCGCTAATTCTTATAAAAGGTGGCTGCTATGCAGTTGACGGCAGTTTTAGAAGTCGGTCTCCAAAATGAACGGGCTTTTTGTCGTGACTTTCTTGCTGACCATGGGTCTACTATCGGTTTATTCTAGCAATGATGTAAGTAATAAAAATATTTCATTAATACGGAAAATAATATACGTTTTTTTAACAGATAAGAAAAAGAGACAGCGCAACAATAGAACACGATATAACAATTCAATCCGAGTGCATAAACTAGCTTATGATGACCATCGAGAACTTTAAGAGTAGCACCAACTGCTACCATCATTGTCTATTTGAGGGGCACGGAGTGATTGTCAATGGAACGGTCCGCATAAACTGCAAAACTGCGTCAAGTTAAAGGACGATGACTCATGTATGCTCGCCTTCAGACTAAAACTGTGTCTATTTATCAGCTTAAATCCTGAAGAAATCCGAGAAGAATTTTAATATTTGGGTTAAAAAATGTTATGTCCAATGAGAAGTTCGCTTTTACTTCACACATAAAATATTAAAAATCTTGTTATTTAACATTATTATAACTTATTTATTTGGTTCAAAAAGCTAGAAGAAAAATGCCTTTAAACAGAAACAATAGATTTAAGACTAACACTCTTGCTCCCAAATTGAATTATTATAGATAGATGGTAAAATTAAGTACCAAATTTTGCAAGGTACGAGTAAGCCCACGACTAATAGGATTATTTGGGAAATATTTATTGAATGCCAGCTAAAGATAATTGGGTACATATGTATAGTCTTTCGGCTCTTTCAGGAATAATTACTTGATTCGCTTGCGAACCACAAGGCTTCAATCACAAAGCATCCGGGCTTATGAAAATTAATTTAATCGCCTACCAAACATTGTTGAAGTCAAACTTATTGACGGCTTTGGGCGCAGGGAAAATCTCTCTGGCCCGAAATCGAATTGCCTCCGACAGGAGGAGTTCTACCTGGAGGCCCTGACTGCCGCAGCGGCAATAACCGCAGCAAATTACATTTATTTAAGTTCCGTCACATCAAACGTTTAGGCCTCCCACCGCCCTCCGCCTACCGCCCATCGGGCCATAACTCAGGCAGACAACCTTGAGCAACAATTGCCCATATAATTCACTCAGCTGCTCACCTGTTCTTCAGCACACCAGCTCGCCGGTTACCTGTTACCTGTTAGCTGTTACCTGTTAGCTGTTGTCTTGGCCCACATTACCTGGCCCTCTTGGCAGCGACGGCGTGATTGGCATCATCGGCATCGGCCGACTTCGACTGCCGGCGGCGCAGTTAATGTTGTCTGATTTCATTAGTGCTGCGCAGCTCTCCTCACCTGCTCACCATTCCTCACCTGCCGCCCAAGTGCCGCCCAAGTGGCGTATTGTCACTTGGCGTCTTCGTTTTTGGCCTTAACACTTGCGGGTGCCGGCGGGGTCAAAATGGCCCTGGGGAGCATTTGAAGTCAATATGGATTCTTTTACAGCCCATGTTCCACAGAATTTGTTACAAATCACATTAAATAAAACAAAAAAGTTGGAATTTTCTTAAAGCCTAAGAGGAAATGGAATATCATGTTGAGTAATCGCAAACAAATTATAATTATCCATTACATCAATGTACGCATGCGAATATGTTAATGGAAAATATTTGAATATTCTTAAAACGCACACAATAATTGTAATCCAGCCATGCTGTAATGGCAACTATTGTTATTATTTTGTAAAATAGTATAATTGGTTTTTTGGATCCGCGCTGTAAGCGCCACAATTAAATAATTATCATAAATTCATGACAAGCTACCGAAATGGCCGCATTGTGGGGTTAATGAAAACACGTGTAATTTATCTCCTGCTCTTTCGGTTTCGTTTTCGCCCATCTGGTTCGCACGCCAATTAACCCCCCAAGTGCCAAGTGTACCGCCACCACCCCCACCCCCCTCGGGCGCTTTACATGAACTTGAATGAGGTTATTGGTATATTATTGGTTTTCCTTCTCCTGTTGATATTGTCGTCGTCGATGCCATAATCGCATTTGTATGCCGCTCTTTATGGCCATGTATTTATTTATTTCGGCATTTTCCCACCCATACCCCATACTCCATCCCCCATAGCCATGTTTGTTGCGGCTAATTTGCTTTTATTATTCGCGTTAAATTTTATGCCCACGCTCATGGATTTTTCCAATAAAATGTCAGGAGCAGAAATTGAGACTTGCTGCGACGCTGCGAATTAGCCGAAAGTGTTTTCCTATCATTCTGTGTCGTGCATTTTAATGGCCAGCTTAGGACGAGCCAGCTGCTCCGACTTCCTTGGAATTCCTCGATTTCTCGGAACCTACGACAATCAAAAGAGTGGCGATTCTAATGAAGTGTGTCGATGTTTCTATACGGCCTACTAAAGATACGGAGCCAAGGCCAATTTAAGTTATATTAAACTAAAGTAACATTTTCTTGAATATTGCATCAAAGCTCTAACATAAGGCAAACATAATACAGTAACGTATATAGCATATTTGGATAAAATTAAAGTATTACAAGAAACAACACTCAACACTAGCTGAAATATCTCCAAATCCCAGTTTATATGTAAACGTATAAAATGTATCACAATACCCCCTGCTGCTTTACTCTCCTCTCTCTGTTTTGAAGCTAAGTAAACCTGCGCTCGCCCTCCTCTCCTTAATTAAAATGGGGGGAGATTTTCAATTATATGTGTGACCTATCAGTGACAACAAATAAACAAGAAGGCAACAGGGAGCGAGGCCCACTCCTCGCCACACAGGTCCTTCCTGCATTTGCATATGTGTCATAAAAGCGGGCAACGCATAACTTCCAAACCAAGACCTGGCATCCCCACTTCGGTGGAGGCGCACTCGTATTTTGCCCATTTTGCCCACTGGCAACGACCCCGCAGCTGGGGCGTTTGTTTTTTATGCCACACCTCGATGCAAATCATTGCCACATCTGACGCACATGTGGCACGTAACAGACAAACCGACACTGAGACACACAGACACACAGATACACGGGTACACAGACACACAGATGCACAGACAGACCATTGCGACAAGCTCTCGTTGTCGTGGTCGCTGCTGCTGGATTTGTCTGTTTTGTGACTGTTGTTGCGTTTGTTTTCGGCGGTGAGGGGCTCCCCACCGGCGCCCCAGAGCCCCATCCTCTGCGGCATCCTAGCCCCAAATCCCTGCCACCATTCATTTCTCCATACTACATACTGCCGCGACATTCTGTAGGCGCTATGGCGTGCGAAATTGTAAATTTTTCGTCAGATGCGACTACCCTCCCTTCGAATCCTATGTCCATTGCCACACTCAGCGAAAAGCCGCTGCACTTGTTGCACTTTTCTAAGATGACAATATTTCACTAACGAATGGGGCTTATGTTACTAAAAAGTAACATGGAATGCCACAACACCATAAAAAACAGGTGCATATACTTGAGGAGTCACTTCGCTTTTTTAAGTGTATGTACACAACGCATTTTTTGTTGGCATCGTTGTTGGGTGTGTATATGCATTATTAAGAATACACTCAGCTGTCAGCAAGTGAACGTCTGGTGTCCCAATCTCTGTTTGCAGTTGTGCTTCTCCAGCTTGAGATTCCTCCATGGCTTCCACAGCTTCCATGGCCACAACCTCAACTCAACTCGACTCGACTCAACACAACACAAGTCAAGTCGACGACTCGGCGACTTTGGCCTGGAGTCGACCCATTTGAATTTTTAAATTTATTTGCGAGGCTTTTTTGCGCGAGTGCCGCTGTTGTTTGGAGATAGAGGTATGTACATACATACTATACTTACTTTCCAGGGTCCTTGATCCAAGGGTTGTCTAGTCAAGGTCGCGCCGAGCAGGGCTTTCAAAATGTCAGGGACTTAAAGTCGGTTTCCCAGATTCTCCGGACTGTCGGTGTTATTGGGGATCGAGCGATGCTAATGACCAGCCAAAAAACGATTGAACTCATAACTGACAGATTTTCTGCTACGTGCACAAAGTTTCGCTTTGGAGTTTCGTGGCGCTTCGGTTCGAAAGTTCAATTTTTGACCTGCTCGTGGCACAGAGGGCTTTTTGCCCCCGGGCGTGGGCTGCAACAAAAAAGAGCACAAAAAAAGAGGGAACAGAGGCACAAACAACATTTCGCATTTCCACGCGGAAAAGCAGCTGAGTGGCCCGTTTTCCTATTTGCTTTTCATTTTCATTTATTAGAAAAAAGCGCGAGTGCAACTTCCGTACTTGTGGCCATTGCACATTGCCCGTTGCACATTGCACACGTGTTCACAAATATTTGCGGTACGTGGCCGCACACCTTTTGCCCAATGAACCCCGCGTTTTTGTGGCATATAATTTGATGCCCTGCATTTCCTTGTGTTTTCATAGTATGGTTTTAATAATCCAAGGGGGCTTGGAATCGAATCTGATGGATGCAAGTGGCTGCTTGTGCTGACTGGAATTTCGATGAAACACTGCGGCGAACGTATATAGCATTTTCCTAACCATTTTCCACGGCCGCTTTGGCATCTGATAATTTCCACAATTTTCATGGCTGGCCGTGGCAATTTGATTTTAGTTTTCACCATGATGCCACGTTCTGGCCGTCTATCGATGCGGCTTTTTTGGCCGCTATTGAAAGGGGAAATTTAATTTCGAGGTGAAACCGTAAAGTGTTTGGTCAGGGGCAGGATTGGTTTGTAGGGGGTGGAGGTCAGAGGTCGAGGGTGGGAGGTCGGGGTCGGGGTCGGGGTCACTGCTTAACGTTTTGCCGATACTTAAAGCTAAAGCCCGTTTTGCGGTTATTGCCAACTGTTTGGCTTTGCAGCAGCATTTTGCTGTCATTTATCGTTGCCCGCTGTGCCAGTCGGCGGTGGGTGGGGAAAATGCGGTGAGAAAAATCCCGTGAAAATTCGGTAGGGGCCACAGACAGACTGTGTGTGCGGGAACTGTCATTTATTGTTGTCTACTTTCGAGGCAAATATTTGTACTCGCCTGCTTTTCGACTGTCGTTTATTGGTGATTACTTTTTGCCAGTTGATTTCGCTGTTTGCCATGGCGAAGTTGCTCTATTGCTGGGGAAAATGCATTTTCCATTATCTGCGCAGTGCGGTGGCCATATAGAAGCCCACCTATTGAAGTGGTCTCATGTCGTTTATAATTTGTATATATTTTCCACTTTATATGCAACTGACCCCAACAGTTTGGGGTTTTAAGTACTGCCACTACTCTAACCAACTCTACTCAACTACCACTTGGGTTTCATAATTAAAGCTTAGGACAGCAATGCATTTAAGCACCTTCAATAAATAAGTCAACTAAGTTTAACACCTACAGAAGACAAGATGTGGCTAAGGTAAGTAACTCCACACTGTCCACACTTGAAATGCCCACATTAAAGCCTCCTTAACTTTCTGGTGCCAATAAGCGCTCAACGACAATATGTAAATGATGCGATTTCCTGATGCACACGAAGCTCTTAAATTTCGGTGTGCAGTTGCTTAAATTTCGGCCCATGCTGCCGAAAGTGGTTAAGCCCATCAATTTATTGTATAGAGCACGTTTAAGCTGGCCAATTTAATAGTTGGCCAACGGCACTTGCCTGTTTTTGTTGTCCTGTCTCTGTTGCTAGCTTATTTTTTGTTTTCAGCTTTCTGCACTGGCACTGGCTTTTGGGCGATTCTGGTGCATGAATTTCTAGACGGGCTATTTATTATTGATATCGTTACCCTTTAAGCGCACACTTTATGGTATTTTGCAGTGTTATCTGTGTAGTCCAAGCACCTGGCTGCTGGATGAAGGATGCAGGATGCAGTGTGCAGCTCGGCAAATTCAATTGCATATGGCTGAGGCGCTCAGCGCACAAAAGCCGACAACCCTGAATCCCAGAATCGGGGGAATATATGGCTAAATATCGGGAATGGGGGCAAGGTATATAACTTTTCCACTAGCTCCAGTGCGCCACTGCACCGACATGCAAAGCGGCAGAAAAATAGTCTGGCAAAGTTGCCAGTCAGAGCAAATCGCAGATAGTCAGCTAGTCAGTTGCAAAAGCTCCTTATACTCGTATATATACGTATATATATTTCTTTTCCACTATCGGAGCTATCTTAAAGATTTTTAACTACCCGCACACTCGCACCTACGACGGCAAACTTGTCGAAAATATATACGAAAATTGTTTAACAAGTTGAAGGCTGACTGGCAAACTTTTTCACCTGCTCAGCTTTCCGGGTGGAAATCGGGTTGGTACAGAGATGAAATAAAATAAAATGAAATAAAATAAAATAAAATAAAATGGAAAAATAAAAACAGGAGGGTAACGAAAGTTTGCAATGATCCATAAGTTTTTCCGCTGCGCTTACAGCTGAGGAACATTTTCCGGGCAACTTCAGTTTCGGCTTTTAATTAAATAATTTTCTGCCAACAATGTCGGACAGCTGGCTGCATTTGTTCCTCCACTACTCATCACTCCCCTAATTCCATCTAGTTATATACACTATGCACTAGTACTGTCCATATACCCATACCCATATACCATCATTCCATCCATTTACGGATGTGCAATTATTTCGGCTTGCAAAATATTTAACTGCATTTCCTATTGATTTTTGTGCTTTGTAATCAAGTTGCCTGCGAGGCAAGCAGGAAATTGCCGATCTCCTGCAATTGTTGTGCCCCACCTAGGCTAGATGTGCCCGGTTCCATCGAGGACGACTTGCTCCGGGTATAACCAGGAAGTTGTCTTCCCCCCTTCCCCTAATTCCACCATCCTCCATCTACCATCCACCTAAGCCCGCCCGCTCAAACACATGCCCCTGTCAATAGACGAGGTCCTGTGGAGCTGTGGAAATGATGGGGGGCTGGGGGAAAAGTTCCATCGGTCCATCGTTTATAGCATTTCATTTGACTTCTCGTTTCTGTTTGCCGTCGGTCAATAAATGAGCGTAATATTTGGACTTTGATTCCTCCGGCTAAACTGACGACGGTGAGACAGTTGCAACTTGCAGCTTGCAACTTCCAGGTTGCTAGTCACCAGTTACAATTACCAGTTGCCAGTTGAAAGCCCAACAATGCCCCCTCATATATTACTGCTTAACTTTGTCTGTCGCACTGGAAAAGTTGGCTTGGGCAAAGTTGGCCTAGGACACACAACCGTGTTTGTCGGTGTAAATGTTGCCATTTGATATATTGCGTTTATTATGCGGCAGAACTAGTGCCATTCTTAATTTTTCCCCCTTACAAGGAAACAATACAGCATTACAATTCGACCAATAGAAAGTATTTGGTACTGTATTACATTTTAATTAAACAAAAGGCCATAGAACATGTTAATAAATAATAATTACAGAATATGCTGTTGCCCTATATCCAGTATAAAACCAAACTCATGTCCTTAAAATACAACACTTTTATAAGGATCTTTCAGTTATGTAATTAAAGTGACTATTTCTGTTATTCTACGTTTTTCTCCCAAAGAGCTTGATAGTTGAAAAGAGTTAGTTAATGCCTTATAAGCCAGTTGACTGAATAATTCTGACCATGAAAAGCCAAGGCAATTTGATAATGCCCACAAATGTGAATCCAAGAGGACAGCAGTGTGTTGCAATCAATGTTTTTGCACTACTTTCGGATGAAAAATGACATTTTCTTGATGCTTAGCTTAAGTGACAGTACAAGTGTCGGGCGAAGGTGCTTGGAAAATGCCTGGGAAAGTCACTTGTCCGAACTTACTTAACACATGGCCACACAACTCACACATACACATTCAGACACTCACACACACACACAGCGACAAAATGCTGTGCAGTTGCGGAAAGTATGCAACATTTTTCTACGAAAACGTGGTCGCCAAGATGTTGAAAATAGTGCCAGGGAAAAGTGGGGCAGGGAAAACTGTGATGGGGTGGCCTTAGTTAATTCGCAGCCCACAACAATGCACAAGTAACAACAACAGCAACTACAACAGGAACAACAACAACTGTGGCAATTGTAGCGCCAGCTTCTCTATTGTATTATGACAGCAGCTGCACCTGCAAGTATGCAGTGATTGTGATTCTTTGCTTACATTTTTTTTGCTAGTTCACTCGCCTGCGAAACCCCTTGAAAAACAGTAAACAAAGAGCAGGACAATAGGGGACGGTGGGTAATGGGTGGTGGTGGGTGGCTGGCTGGCCAGATGGGTGGCAATGCCCTGCCGTGGCATGTGTTCATTGTCCAAGAGCAGTTCATGCCTGGCTACGCATCCCTCTGTGTAAGTGTGAGTGCGAGTGTGCCTGTGTGTGCGAGGGAGTGTGTGTGTGTGTGTGAAGTGGGGGACAGGACAGGTCGGGCAGTTGGCATATCAACTGGTCGGACATGGTGTAAACACGTTTAATGTTGTTGCCATTGTCGTTGCCGTTGCCGTTGCCATTGCCATCGCATGGCTGCAGTTGCTCCTCCTGGCAAGCTGTATGGCTGGCTGGCGAATCCTCGGAGTCACGGACCCATGGAGCCACCTAGCCACGGAGCTCGTCCTCTTCTGGCGCCGTCTCCTTTGCCACGTTTAATTTAATCTACTGGCCAAAGCTGCAGCCGCTACCTTGACATGGTCTGCACTTCAATCTGCATGCTCGGCGTACAGTGGAGCCTGGCTAAAACCGAACCGTTGGTAGCCCACAAGCTACATTCCAATTATTTGTTAGTTTAAGTAGGAGCATCACAGTTAGGCGTTCCCAAGGGAAGCTAATGTTTTCCATTGGATATCAGCATTCTAGCTGCAAATTTTAAGCAGTATCCACTGTAGTTTGCGTCCTGGCTGCTCGAGTGCACCGCAGGTCCATTTAACTTAGCTTTGGCAGTGGCAGTGGCAGTGGCAGAGGCAGTTAGTAGTAGTAGTGGTAGTGGCAGCGGCAGTAGTGTTCCAGCTAGCTGGCCTCCTTCTCCGCATCCTCGACTTGGTGCATCACTCAAATGCCGGGGAACCCCCGGAGGCCCTCGAAACGAGGCGACAGGAATGCGTGTGTGTAGCAGAGCGAGTGCAAGTATGAGTGTGGGCAACGTAATTTGCATGGTCAGCTTGCATTTTTGGGACACACAGAGTGGCAAGTTGTGCCTCGTTTTCGTCCCTGGCTTAATTGCATGCAGGAATAGCAGCTACAGGAGCAGCCTCATCAGCATCGGCAACTTCATCCAATTGCCGCTGGACCTGCGACCCCCAGATCCATACAATTTCCTGGCTGTAAGCGATGCGGCTCTTTAAAGTTCACTTATTAAGTCCCAAGCACAACAGAGAGCGTTCGGCCAAAGTGGGCCAGGTTGAAAAATATCAGGAATATGCCAACGATACTCAGGTGATAATGCTGCACGTGGTTCGACATCGTCCCTGCTCGTTATGCGGAACATTACAAAAAATTGAAATATATATGTATACGTATATGTACGGAAAAAGTGCTGGATTTCCTTTCCTTTTCATTTGTTTTCCACACACACTAGACAGACATCCGAGTTGAAGTCAAAATCAGACAATGTTCCCTCCATATGGCTCCACATTGGTCGAAAAAAGGCAAGCTCACAAATGGCGCAGCCCCCGGCTGCATAAGCGATGTCATTTTTTGGATTGGCCAATTTTTTTAGGTGGCTTGCGAATCATTTGCAAGCGATTTAATTTCAATTGCATGGGCGTTAATCAAAGGAAACAAAAGCCAACACGAAAAAAATGACAAAGAAAAAGCTATCCACTTATTTGACAATGTAAAAGAAAGGGGAGAAATACTATTAATAGCAGCAAAAAGTGAGGAGAGCCATCTAAAAAAAACTCTTCAATAATTTCGAGCCATGTGCTAAAAAACTCAGGCAAAAAAAATTTATACATAGCGAAACAAAACGATCATACTACGGTACACACATAATTGATAAACCTGTTGGTAAATTCCTACAATGTTCTTGTATCTCTGTAATTTTATTTATTAAACTTAAGCAATGGATAAACCAAAATGATCAAAATAAAATATATTCAATCATGGCATACCATTTCTTTAAACTGCCCAAAACAACCACTTAACCATTGGATACCTCCTCATCCCAAACGAATCTTAAATCCAGCCACTTTAAAATATAATATCTTTTTGTCTTATTGGATAAAGTTTTAAATTTACGCGCGCAACCAAAATAGTACTAACTGCTAGGTATTTTTATGTCAAATTGTATACCAACTAAAAATCGATGGCATCTATTGATTTTCAACGTCTGGTCACTCTGAACGAATGCAAAAACAAACTGTAGTAATTTTTTAATACCATTTTTCCCCCTTGGCGCGTATTTGCTGAAAAGAAATGAATGGAACGCGGAAAATCAAGTCGATGAAGACAATTCGCCTCGGCGACGTGCTGTACGACGATCAAAAACGCCTCCTAACGCTGTGCCGCAGCTGCGAGTGCCACTTTATGACGCTCCAATCGTTCCAGAGCCACCTAACCGAATGCTCCGGACTAAAACATATAGTAGCGCCGAACGAACCGCTCGCATATGATGACGCCAGGCGGGAAACGAGGGTGGTGAATGGCAGACAGGAGGTATGCAGCTAAAGAGGCTCCAGGAGACTGAGTTGTCCAGTAAACATTCTGATTATTCACTTCTTGCAGCTCCACATCTACGACCTGGAGGCGGTTAAGAATACGAGCGGCACCAGCAGCGCCATCGACTGGGAGGCAGAGCTGGAGGACCCACGCTGGTACAGCGATCCCAAGCCCACTATACAACCCACAGCAAAGACCAATACCAAAGAAAACATAGTAAAGGAATACCTAGTGCAGCTCACCGAGTCGTCTGACGAACCGGAAGAGGTGCCAGCAAAACGCCAGCGTAGCCTTAGCACCTCCCGCCGTCCCATTCTGACCACCCAGCAGCAGCGTAGATCTCGTGCCAGTCTTCCTTCACCCCAACCGCCCACGGCGAAGACGAAAAAGGACACCATCCTGGTGCCCAATGTGCTGGAGGATCTGAAGCGGCTGCAGGAGACGGAGAAAAAAGAGAGGATTCCAGTGGTACAACCATCTGCCAATAGTACCTCTCCTGTACGTCATGTGAAGCCATTGCAATCAGGTGTCCCCAGGCCTACGCAGTCAACTTCTCAATGCGTATCCAAGAAACTTTCTCCTACATCGAAGCCTGATATACCAGCATCTTCAAGAACATCTAAAGTGCCAGCACCGCCAAAGATATCTGAGAAACCTTCTCCACCTATAACAACCAATGCGACTGCTCCATCTGAAAGCCAATCCATGGATGGCACCCAGAAAATCCTAAACAAACTCAGAGCCTGCGGTGTGCAGGTAAAACGAGGAAGTACCCATTTAAATGCGACTCCCACGAATGAGCTAAATCCAAACAAAAATCAAGAGACCTTGGACATTATGCGAAAACTGCAATCCAAGGGTATCAGATGCACCAAAGTCAAAAAATCGTAGTTATGATTGCCGTAGTTTAAAGATTGTAATATTAAATGTGCCTCTGAAGGCGAGGAATTAGCAATATAACTTAATTTATTATAATTGGAGTTTATTAATTTGGCGGGTAGCGTTTATACCTTGAGCAGAAATACGGTTTCTCTGTTATCAATTTCTTTTAATTTAAATATTCCTTGGTATTTTTCCTCGAGCAGTGTGACCGTTTCCTTCGATAACGCTATTGAATTAATGTATCGAGTATTAGAGGTGGCCACTTAGCTAAGTTCCTTATGACTGGTTTAAATTAACTACCCAATTAGATGGCCGTAATTATGTGTTACTCATAATATCAGTTAAACAAGGTTATTTAAATTTCCTTAAAGACAGTTATTAACTTGTTTTTTCAAAAATTGTTTACCACTCTTGGCTTTTTTATGTTGCCCATTTATGCCGCTGAACAGGCATCACTGCGTAAGAAGAAGAAGCAGCTTGTTGATTTTCGGTGCCGCACGCGTTTCAGTCGAAAGTAATTGGGAATATTTGTGCTTGTGCCCGGTGACATATATTTTGTATACTCGAAACACCGCCGAATCCAAATCCAAAATTCGCGAGTGCTCACCCACCTGCCGAGGCGGTACCAATTCAAAGGTAGGTCAGCTGATGGCGTGCGGCCAATTCGGGCTTACATAATTTGGGGACAGAATATTTATTTTGCCACCTTAGATTTGACTGCCAATGCAGCGAAAATGACATCACTTCGAAATTTTTAGAACCGCTCACGTTTTGGCCTGTGAATTTTATATTATTTGCAATATTTCGGTTGCAGTTGCATCATTGAAGGCGTACCATAAGTTCGGTCTCTGAAAAGGTCACCACCACGTACCAACTCAACAAACAAATATTTCCTAACAATCTGGGTAATCCCATTGGTGAAGTTCTCATAATTTGAAACACATTTAATCTGCAATTAATCTATAAATAGAAAAAATCCATGTACAGCCAGTAAAACACTTTTCGATTTGAATTAGAATGCATTTTTATTCTCATTTCAAGTTTCCATATTATTTCTACTTCAAATACTTGTAGTTCACATTCCTTACTTTACTCTCGGGCACCGAACAAATCTAGACCATTTTCCTTTCATTAATCCACTACATTTAGCTTTGAGAGTTTCACACTTAGTTATCTAATTGAATTCGTTACATTTCGACACTTGTTTTTATTCAGAGTTTCATTTTCGTGGTATTTTTAGGCTAAACTACTTAGTGCATGTGCCCATTTGAATTAAATTAGTGAGTCTACCTGGGTTTATTAGTTTAAGGTTTTAACATTAACTTAAAGCTGCTTATTGTTTGCATATCATCCAATCCTTTTCTTTTTGCTCTCTCGAATCACAAAACATTTACATAGTTATAGTATTAACAGTGAGAAACATATACGGAGACATTCGATTAGAATGTAATCAACATTTATACGAAAATAGTTGGTGTTTATATCCTGTAGGTGTAGGTGTAGACTTATCGATAGTGGTGCACATTTAAATGCGGCGTTTAACGTTTTACAATTACTTCATTATTCATTATTCATTTAATATAAACAAATCTGATATGGGGCTGGCTGAAAATGTCTCCTCTGGCCCCCTAGTTGCTCACTATTCCAGAGAGCGCCTGCGCAGCGTCTTGCGCACTCCGCCGAAGGCAGCACTGCTGCGATCCAGCAGCTCGTTGGACAACCTGGCCAACAGGGGCAACTCCCGCATGGAGACGTTTACGGAGGGCAAGGGCGCCAGTTGCTGTTGCAGCTTCTTAATGGGCGTGGGCGGTGCAAGGTGATTCAGCTGGTGGTGGGGTGTGACTGGCAAGCTGGCGGTGGTGGCGCATTTGGTGACCTTCACCTCGACCACATCGCAGTGGCGTTTCAAGGCCTCAGCGCCCAATGAATCAGGTCGCTGTTCGGTGGACTTCAAGCGATTCGTTTGCTGTCTCTTGGCTGTTTCCTTGAGCATCATGAGGTGATCCAGCTTGTCCACCGTGGCCTTCAGTTCATGCTCCCACACATCATTCTGCTGCTGTCCATCTCCGCCCTCAATGGGACGCACTGCCAGGATCTTGACCTTCTGTCGTAGGGCCTCCAAATCGCGTTCATCTACTACACCCCTGAGTTCCCCGGCTCCCGTTTCATCGTAGTCGCAGGCATCCTCCTCATCTTCAGTTTCGGCAGCTGCTTGGGGAGTTTTTGCGCCCAGAGACATCTGGCTGCCCGCTATGGAGGGATAGTCGCACTTCTCCAGCTCCAGCTGGAAATCCGGCAGTGACGGCAAGGCACTGGAAGTCGGCGAGTTTAACTCTGCTCCCACACCCGGCTCGCGGGGTCCTGGTGGAGTTGGAAAATCTCCCCTCTGCCTATGTATATCCTCGCTGATCCTCTCCAGATTACGTAAGGCCGTGGAATAGGTGCTCTTGGCACCGGCCACCTGCTGCTGCAGCTCCTGAATGCGGTTCTTTTGTGTCTGCAGCTGGTCCTGACACACCTGCTTCTCTTCGAAGTACGGCCGCGACTTGTTGATGCTCCGACGGAAACGATCCTCAAGCTGTTGCAGCTTTTGCTCAGCGGTGTTAAACAGTTTGGTGAGCCTCTGGTGCTCCGCATGACAGTCGGCTTTCTGCGTCTCGGCATCCATCACCTTCTGGGTAGCATGGTTAAGCATCTCCTGCCAGGCATTGTCGAACTGCCATTCGTGCGAGTTGGACATAAAACGCTGCTCGGCAAGCGCCACCGTCTCCTTGGCTGCGGCATGGATTTCTATAGCAAAAAATAAAGCTTCGTAACTCATTTTCCTCAAATGATTTTGTCATGTACTAACCATTAGCTCGTTGAAATTTAACCGCCGCTTTTTGACATTCTATTTGAGCTTCGCGTGCCTTGTCCAATGCCTCGTAGTAAGGTCGAGCTTTCTCAATGCAGTTGCCCAACTTCTTGGAGGAGACTTTAAGGCGGCGTGTAGATTCATTTAACAGGATGCGAAAGGTGGAATTGGCCTCCTAAACAGAATAAGGAGTGTTATTAGGCTGTTATATCATAAATAAAATGGGTATAGACTTGCCTCTAGCTCGATTTCTAGCTTATTAATCTCATCGGTTGCACTATTGAGATTCTCCAGTTCAATCTGCAAAGATGAAAAATGCATAATTAGTATACAGATTCTATTTTATATCTACAACAAATATAAACAATCTAGTAACATCTACATCATTTCAGTATTTGCTTAACGCCTGCCCACCGAAGTCAGCAAGATGCCTAAGTCGGGTCGCGACGGCGGAGCATCCAAGGACTCCAAATTCGACCTGAGCAAGATCTCAGCACGCGTGGATCGCGTGAACGTCAGCGGATTGCTGCGCACCCACAACGACTATGTGATGAGGGCGGCAGATGGCCTGTTCAAGGCCAAAAACTTCCAGGATCTCATGCTGGAGGCCATGTCCACCAAATCGTATCTGCACGAGCTGGGCATCTTCAAGGATGTGAGCGTGCACATTGATGTTAGCCGTGGAACGGATGCCTCACCACAGGGCTACGAGGTCACCTTTAAGGGCAACGAAATGTCGCGCATGATGGGCTCGGCGGGCACCGAGATTGGCCAGAACGAGGGCTCCCTGCGAACGGAGTTGACTATCCCCAATATATTGGGACGCGGCGAGAGCATCTCTCTGCAGGGCAGCTATAGCAGCACCAGGGCCAATGATCTGCAACTGAAGTTCTGGAAACCCTTCTTCCACACACGCTTCAAGGAAAATCGACCTGAGTAAGGGACTCTTTTTTTATATAGTTGTTTTTCTATTAACAGTGGCTCTTCCTTTACAGAATGTCATTCAGCATTTTTAGGCAAACCGATAGGTACGACATAAGTTCATTTAAAAGCACCAACTTGGGCTATTTGGTGGACTTCTCGGCGCACACCATGGTGGGAGTTGATGTAAGTTTAGAAATCCATCATGCTAACCTTCATTTTGAAACATTTGATTTGAATTTTCAGTTGACGCACTCGCTGCAGTATGAGAACTCCATCAGAGACGTGGGATTGCTAAACAAATCAGTGCCCTTCGCCATACGCGATCACTGTGGCCCCAAATTGGCCTCGTTGCTGCGCTACTCCGTGGTCTACGACAATCGGGATGGAAACGTATTCCCCACCCGCGGTATTTTACTTAAATCAGTTAACGAGTACTGCGGATTAGGCGGTAATGTCGCCTACACCAGCAGCACTGCCCACGGAGAGGTGAATGTGCCACTGTTTGCCGGTTTAGTTGCCCAGTTTTGCGGTCGTGTTGGCGTCGTTAAAGAGACTAAAAATACCACCCATCTGCCTATTAACTCGCTGTTCTACTGCGGCGGTCCATTGACACTGAGGGGATTCAAATTTGGAGGAGCTGGTCCAGTGATCGATGGCACGCCTATTGGAGCACAGACCTTCTGGTGCACGGGAGCTCACCTGTGGGCACCGCTTCCCTTCGCCGGAGTCTTCAAAAACCTGGCCAGCCACTTTAGAATGCATTTCTTCTACAACATTGGCAACTGCAATAATTTTAGCACAGGTTTGTACTCCTTAAAGCGATCTATCACTGGTCTCTAACTTTAATTTTCCTTGCAGAAAATATGCGTAGTGCATTTGGAATGGGTCTGGCGGTCAAGCTAGCCGAAAGAGCCCGAATCGAACTCAACTATTGTGTGCCAGTGCGACGCCAGAACACAGATCAAACCCTGAATGGTTTCCAGTTTGGCATTGGTTATGAGTTCGTCTAGCTGCCCTTTCCCCCGCAACCATCAACTAGATGTAGCAGTAGCAAAAGCCATGAGAGTCACAACAGCCCAGTAAGAAAGAAACCCTAACTCACAACATTTGGCTGCCCTGTCTGTAGTTTCGAGCGTTAACAGATTCTGTTTCGTATTTTTGTCAATGCATTTTATTTTCCTCTGAAAATGTATTCGTGGTCCAGCGATCATTTAAGTAGTTCCTAAGGCGTGTACATACGTAAAACGAAAGGTTAAACAAAATATAAAAATGTTAAACGAATGCGATGTTTTAATGAAGTGAAAAGTGGGCACGGTATAAGCGGATTTATTGTGGGTTCAAAATTCAAAGCTCAAAAAAAAATATGACAAAAAAAAAGGTTTTATGAGCCAATTTATTCGGATATAAAATCAGTCCGATAATTTAAAATCTTCAAATTTAATATGATTTTTGGTTGTTTCTTCTGAAGTCTATAAATAATGATTAAGACGTTAAAAATAAACCCTGAATGCAATTGGACGATCTTATCTAGGGTTGATTTATTGTCCAATTATTGGCTACATATTTCAGCACGCACTGCAATTAATGGGCATCTTAAAAATGCAACATCTTTAAAATTAGATACAATTTAAATGCATGTTTCCTTTGGAAATGTCAGGTTGGTAGTTTGCGGATGTCATGGTAGACAGCCGGTGGATTTGTGTTCACGGATGGGTGAACAGCATGCGGTTACAGTTTTCTGTTAGTGCTTTTGGGTTTTTTGGAATTTAAGTTCGGGACCCACGGCAGATTGTGGTCGAGAAACTGGTTTTAGTTATGTATAAATGTGGCTCGTTGTGTTTGCCCCTTTTTTTACGGCAGCTTTTATTGACGCTGTCCTACTTTGATTTTTATCGTGTCCGCTGGTTATCCACATTTCTCCACATCCCGGACATGCGGACATAAAGGGAAGATGAGGGCGGGGTTTTGGGTAAGGGCACGCTCGAGTTGCCTCTGCAATCGAGATTGATTTAAGACCAAGCCAAGTGCGAGCGAACCTATGAAGCTCCGAAACCGGTCTTTCGTGTAAACAAACAAAACCAGTTTGGGCATCCGGCGCAGATGAACACTTCAACACTTGAACTTTCCAGGAATTCTGCGGCCCAAGGAACTTGTTTCGTGCATTTCGCTGCATTTGCCTAATGAAAAGTTCGCTTGTTTGCCCTTCACTTAGCTGTTTTTCATGCAGCTAAACGAGTTGAGATAAGAGTTCCGACAGATGGTATATAAACATGCTGTGTTTATGGGCCCTATCCCCAGAACTCATAACTATATTTTTATCGACTCTACCTCCTTCATAGGTCATATACATATGTATGTATCATCCCCAATGACGCGCAATTTAATGAATAAATATCATAAAAACACTTTCTTACAATGCGATTCAATTGTAAATACTGGCAAAAAGGCTCACATATTTACGCGGCAAGGCAGCTGTGTGGCTGGCAGCAAAAATATTTGATTATCATCAAACAAACAAAAAATATTGTGCATAAATTAAATGTTGAAATGACGACGCAACTTGAATAAATATTTTCTCAATTCGCCTTTAAGCACTAAAATGCGATTGGGGTGATTGCAAACATGACAAATGCATTCAAATAACCTTATCGAAATATTTTCGGTAGAATTGTACGCTAAATTTCAGGAAATCGAGCAAACATAACTTCATGAGTGGAACTTTCCTGCAGTTATTGATTTTATGCGTTGGATTTAAGCTTCCAACAGGGTCAAAACCAAATGGAACGAGGCTGGCCCGAAACTTTACCAAATCACGCGATGTGCGGACGGCTGGCGTTGCGCTCATTTTGCATTCGTCAGAATCGCGCTGCCAAAGGGCGGCGTCTCGAGCTCAACTTGAGTCACAGACTATGAATAAAGCCAATCAAATGCGAAAGGTTATAGCCAGGTGCGTCCCTTGGCTAGGCAACCACTACCACTACCACTGCCAACCAAGAAGATGACGTGAGTGCGGCTCGTTAGGATCCAAAACAATTCGACAGACATGAGGGCGCCGCCCATGCTCCATGAATCGAGGATGACGTTTGTTTGGCTAGTAACACGTAAGTTTAAATAGACATAACTTAATTAGATTAGGAAATATATGGGTTTTCAGTTTCAATAGATAAACAAATATTGTCAAGTTACTAAGGAAAATGAGTAGTAGCGAGATATGTTAGATAGAAACACCCCGGTATAAAAACATCGTTTGAATTTGCCACTTTCCACCCTTCGAAGCCACCACACCACCCAAACTCATTATTAGTTATCCCAGGATGAGGTTATAAGCTTATTAGCCCAGCCACTTTCCACGATATACTCCCTACTTAGGACACCCCTTTGACCCCGACACTCACTCCCGTTCCGCTCGGAGTTCCGCCAGTTCCGCAATGACGCCAGCTGCCCTTTGTGCCGGTGGCGTGATGCCGAATAGGTCGACCTGACCTACATCTGCTGGTGACAGCTTTCTCCCTTTCTCCTCCTTGCTGCTCCTGCCAGAAGCACCCCACTTTTCTGGCCAGACTTTGGCAGAATCGCAAAGGAGAAACTGTAATGGGAACCCACATAAAAGTGTACATCGACTTGACTTGCGCAACAAAAAAGAAGGAAGCCTCAGGCACTCGTAGGACATTCAACTCAAGCGGAAATAGACGTCATCGGCCGAAAATAATGCGACAATTGTATGTAAAAAACCGCAACGCAAGGGAAAAAATAACCAAAGTGGAACTGCTGAGAAAGTCTTAGCTGGTAGGTCAAAGATATGTTTATATAAGGAAAAACTCAACGGCGATGCGTGAGTGAATGTCTGACGACCCGAAAATTAAGTCAACGTAGCTTGACGATTGCAATTGACCGCATAAAGTTTTTGCTTTTTCCCTTTTTTAATTAGACTTATGTCAACTTTGTATAAAATGAAATGAAACTTCTGTGTTGAATATGATGGGTTTTTTTTTGTGCGGAACTCGAGTGCCTGACCCACTTTGACCAAATTATTTTCAATTGCTATGCTAAGTCAAATTCTCGACTTTCTCTTTATGACCAAGCAATTCAGATCAAAGGTCAACCGAACTCAATTTGGGTCCAACAAATTTTATAAAACACTTTACCTTAACTGCAACTACAAGTTCATGACTGATAAGATTGCCTCTGAAAATCGTATTTCTGCTGATTTGATAAAGCAGGAAATGACTGCCTAAGTTCAACTACACAAGCAAGCGCAATCATTGAATGTCATTAACAATTCCGACGACCAAACAAAGCAGATCCAAACTGAATTCATTAGGCTGAGTATGTATGGGAAATTGAGTGCGGTAACCGCTCGTCGAAAGTCGCAACTGTGTTGTGCACCATCGACTATAACGATAATGATGATGATGGTGATGATGATACTGATGATTGAGGAAACCTGGGGGATTGCCCGCCGAAAGGTTACAAAACGTCCAGAGTTAATTGAGAAAGTAAACCTTCTGAAAGAGACAGTTTGTTTATGCAAGTGCGATCCCATACCAGTTGCTATTGAAATACTTATTATTATTTCCTACAATTCTTTTCGTTATTTTTGCTATAAATATTGTAACTTAAATATAGCACTTGCGATCAGAAGCGCTTCTGACCGAACGCAATTATGGGTAGCGTGGCCGAGCGGTCTAAGGCGCTGGTTTAAGGCACCAGTCTCCTCGGAGGCGTGGGTTCGAATCCCACCGCTGCCACTTAGGTTTTTTTTTTGTTCAGAGAAAGTTGTTTTTTTTGGAAACGCAAACAAAATGAAAAGTAAATTCAATAATAAATGAGAGCAAAGCTTATTCATCAAATATGAATTCTGCGAAGTAATGTTTAATGCTGTTTTTATCGGTTGTTGTCTGTGAACTTTGGATTGTATATATTGCGATATAAGCACAAGTTCGTATTCGCAATGAAAGATAAGCATGTAGATATTCTACACACCTTTGGGAGACACCTTATAGATATATGTACATATAGGGTAGACGTTGACTCACATAGCGAACACGATTTTCTGATTCATACATAACGCCTCGATAGAGTTCTCCAATTCGCGACACCCGTACTCTCTCCTAACTGACGTAACTGAGCCCCTAAGGTAGCCGAAATCATTACTCATTTATAATTTTTATCAAATTCACATGCACATAAAGTTTCCTTTGCTAATCTAATTATCAAATGGGGCAAGGCTACTAATTTATTTTTAAATTGCTGCAAGCATTTCCCGCAAATTTAAGAAAGGCCCCTTTGTTACTTTAATAAAGCAATTATCATCTAATCGATAAGTGACGCTATGAATTGGAAGATTAGAAAGTTTGGGACCCGCAAAACAAATCCGTAGAACGCAAATGACGATATATTAAAGTTAACTGACGCGTGAGATATTGTTTACAAAAAACATCTGTTGCGGCACACGTTTTTGGTTAAATAGACTTTGCTACATCGCCGCGGATGCCAATGCTTTGTCTATTGTTTGGCGTCATCAACTTGAAAATCTCTTTAGATAACGAATTTTGCACGCGCAAAATAAAAAAAGAGAAGCAAATGCTCATTGATAAATCATTGGCAAATTTGAAGGCAAGAAAACAACAAAGTCGGCTTGTCGAAAGAGGAAGTCGAGCATAAAAAACATTGAGAAAGAAGGCAAAAATAGCCGCAGCAAAATATTTCGCGTTTTTGGTATAATATAGCATGAGTTCCCCAGCCTTTCGTAGAATTCTTAACCAGTTTCGGTACAGTTTGTGTTTTGTTTATAGAGGCGCTCTAATGATTGTTTATAGACAGAGTATCTCCTACACATTTTCCCATACATATACATAGGTACATAAGTACTTTCGGACATTATCGACGAACTCAATCTAGTCACATGCCGTCTTCTGGGGTTCGAAATCAAATTGTTGTTAATGACTTTGCGCCGCGTGTGGCGGCTCCCACTAAGTTTTGCATTTAAAAATAGAAATTATTGTAGCTCTACTGCTGATTTTCCTTTGTGAATGTGGGGGGATTCACAATGGACGTAGAATTCTACTTTAGCGCTTGGAAAAGGTGTTTTTAATTTGAATAATATCGATGATGACTACCATTTTACACTTTTTCATATATATTTGAATATTTTCTTAGTTTAGGAACATTTCTATGAACCGTATTTAATTAATAAATCTACTCATCCGATCTGAGTTTTTATTCTCACAGACTCGTATTTTTCCTGCCCATTACACAATATTTTCTGCCTTACACAATAAAATATGAATAAAATACTCGAAATAAAAACAAAGGCGTGTTTGTTTTTGGTTTTCGCTGCTTTGGCTTGCGTGTGCGCTTTGGTATTTCCATTTATTAGATTTGTATGCATACCTCCTCTCTCCCGAAAATGCGAAGAGATGAGCAAAGAAGAAGAGGCGAGCGATAAAGAGCAATAACCAAGTTGCACTTGAATCTCATTTAGGTACCGAGTTCAAATCCGTTGCGGGTAACAAAAAACCTTTACTGGGAAGTGCGTGGGATTATTTGACACCCTGTAATCCCTTTCCTGCATTTTGTATTGTTTTCGGTTTCACAACGCATATTGAACAGTTTCGTCGGAAAAGGAAACTTGAAATACGCTTAAATGCCTCATAAATTGATTTTCTGTGTCGTTTTTGCTGTTGTGTTTGAAAATCAGCAAAGCGTAAAAAAGATTCACGCAATAAATGAGTAACGAAATGGAATGCAAAAACGCCTGTTTCCTATTCCCAAAATACAGAGCTCTGTTTTTTTTGTTTGAATGCAGAGATTTGCATGAAAATCAAAGAGTACGCAGGTGCACATTTATCACTTTGCAACAGTGAACACCCTTGGGCTTCACAACTCATCGTATCGAGTAAGCACTGTACCAACAAAAACTGCACTGCATAGCAGAACAGGCGATAGAGAGAACTAGCAAGCAAACCAAAAACAAAGCAGCCTGATTTTGTTATTGTCATTAAAATACCGTTCCATTCAGTGCCAGGTACGAAAGAGAAAGACAAACAAAGAGAGAGGGGGAATAAATAGGAAGGACAGCAGGCAAATTGCCAAGGAAAATCACCTGAATTTGAGGATCCAGTTCGCCGTCTTCTGCACTCGACATTTTCACTGGTTTTTACTGAATTCGTTCCAAATGCAAATATATCGCTAAACGCGTTAATTTTCACTTTTCTGCAGCCCGCTTTTCAATTGAAAAACGCTTTTGCATTTCACTATTTGATCTCGTTGCTGCACACACACATCCCACGACTATCAATTTGCCACCTCGCTTGTGTGTGTTTTGTTATTCTTTTTTTCTGTGTTTTTTTTCCAATATTATGTAAATTGGTGTTGGCAATTTTAACTGGCAATTTGCTATGCGGGTACAGCAGCCGTATTAAAACAAATATTTCATTTTGCGTTTTATGTTTCACAATGAAGTTAAAGGCGAAAAGGGAGAGGGACACACGGCGATTACATTAAATGTGTACAAAACGAACGGTACAAGTGGACAGGGCACGCGGCTTTTCACCTTCTCCTTCGCTCGGCGCACCTGAGATATACAATTAACTCGCTTATAAATGCTAAACTATCCTAAAAATTAAAGACGCGTCCAGACGCGACGAAATGAGAAGCTGAATTCGGTGTGACCGCAGCGCAGTGTTACCAGGTGGTCAAATGCTGTCCAGCAGTTGCTGAAAAAAGCAGTTGGTATATTTTATTCTTTTAGTATATTTCACAACTTTGCTGCATTGTTGCCAACTTTTTTTTAGGAAAAATATTATTTTAAACAATATGAATGAATTCCAGTGAGCGCTGTGTTCTTATTTTTTCAGCAGTTTGATTTTATTACAATTTATATTTAAGTGGATAAAAAGCTAACACAATTTTTTTTTAAATTCATATTTTGGCGGGCTTGGTTACGTGATAAGTATTTTACGTAAGCCAATACATCACGTTACGTAGTTGAACCACTTCATAACGTTTTGAATAATCTCCGCTCTTATAAACGTAAATATCCCGCAAATGAATTATAAAAAAATATTGTTTTCGAAAAGAATTTTTGTTACCGGTGGTAAATAAGAATTAAATTAATATAAATAGATCGGTATCCGTCTGACTAAACAAGAAAATATGCATTAAAACTAACCACATTTTACTATGAAAGTTTACTTTATTTGTTATCTGTTTTCGTCATTTTTGTTTTGCCCTTTATGTGCTTTACATGTTTGTGATTTTATTTGTATTTAATTCTTTTACTTTTCCTTATATGCGTTTATAAATCGAATACTCCAATTTCCTCTAATGATATGCGCACCAAACATATTTTTAACTGAGCGCAATTAACAGAAAATTGAAAATACACTCAAAACCAAAATTTTTACTAAAAGATTTTTATTTATGTAAATTATAAAGAAGAAGGCAATTCAGTTGTATACCACGGAATTTTAAACGTTATTCAGCATCAATGCCCGATTAAACATAATTTATAAAGATGGATTCGTTCTCCTCTTTTAATTTTTGATTTCTTAATTTAACGCTAATATAGGTTTTATATTTTATATAATGCAATTTTTACTTTGTATGGAATAACACTTAATTATACATTCATTTTCATATAGTTTGATTTCAGTTGTAATCATAACAAAAAGAAACATTTCTGTGCAGCGTGATTTGAAAAAAATGTATAAAGAACTCACTAAGGTACAAAATTATAGAATAATGCAATTTGAAATTGTCTGAATGGGATCTTTAAATAGTAGTTCTTGTCTGACTTTCATTGTGTTTGTTTAAGAGTGTGCCGTGTGGTTTATTTGTTGATTTCTCTGTCGTATAGTATCAAACCACTAAATACTTGTCCATATAAATGATTTCGTTTAAATATTTATTTTTATATAGAATTATATATATTTTATGCTATATAATAACTATGCAAGTTCTGCATATATGCATGTTGCGCTTCATTTACCATTCTTTTACTTGGATATTTTCATTTTGTATTGTTAACACTCATAGTTTCGGGAATGGGAGGAGAGTTTAGGAAAAGTACAAAAGTATACATGGTTTGTCCAAAGCTTTTTAGTTTTAGTTACTTTTTACTACACAGTGTGTATATCGAAATGATACAGAATACGACCTAATAAGAATGCTTCTTCACACGCATTTGGAATAAAAAAATACAAAAACAAGTTGAACTTAACTATGTTGAAGTACATAAGACATTACAAGATACACCACAACTTCTAAATTCAGCTACACTACAATTTGTTGTTTGATTGGAGATTTATTCACTGTCTATGTTGAGGCCCACTCGCTTCTCCTCCTCCAGCATGGCGTCCAGCTCGTCCGTGAGATTGGCTAGCATATTGCCAATGTCGTTCAGAACGTTCACCGACACTTTGGGCGGAACGCCATTGTTTATGGCTACAGTTGGAACGGCTGCTTCCGGCGAACTTGCAGGCTCCACCGCCGATCCTCCGGGATTCGACATATCCAATGTGGGTGAGCGCAGGTGCAAGGCACTTCCACCGCTAGCTGTGCTGCCCATGCTTTCGCTCCGCGCCAATGTGGCATCGTGCAACGAACTGGAAGATTTCAGCGAATGGAACGAGTGCGCTATATTCGCGATGGTGTTCGTGGAGGAGGAGCTGGAGCTCGAGCTGGAGGAGTGCAGGTGTGCGGGATGGCCGCCGCCGGGTACATTATTGTTGCCCGCTCCGCCGCCCTGCAGCTCCTGGCGGTTGAGCAGCCGCTGCTTTATCGTCCCGGTGTTCTCGTTGGCAAAGGGTATCGTGTCAATCGAATCTATGCTGGAAGTCGACTTGCTGTCGTGATACTTTTCGCAGTGTATCTCCGCCGTTGTCTGTTGAATGGTGGCATAGTTGGCGTAGATCGGCTGCTGACCAGTCCCCGCCCCCGCCTGCTGTTGCTGCCAGTGCTGCGCCGTGTGGCCGTAGAACATGTGCTGCCCCTGCTGCTGCTGGACTGCCTGTTGATGCGCCTGCGCAGCCGCTCCAGACGGCACTCCCTCTCCGCTCAGCGTGCGGGAGTTGCGTATGCTGCAGTGGCGTCTAGGTGGCTCAGGAGCTATCTTCTTGCCCGTCAAGGGACTGCCGCTCATATAATTCTGGAATGGAAGACAGCCATTAGTTAGGAAGAGTTCCAAGGCTTAAATCCACGGTTGCCACTTAACATTTTTGGCAACCGCAGAGAAGTGTTCTCAATGATCTATGGAATCCTAACTCACCGTTCCTCCCTCCACACCGCTGGCCGCACCATACTCCGCCGCAGCCGCTGCATTCATGTAGTGGTGGTGCTCCAGAGGCGGCATGGTGTTCAGCACCGCCCGCTGCAGGATGCCCCGCTGCTGGCGCGGCAGAGTTCCACCGCCCTCCTGCTCGTAGAGCAGCTCCCTCGTGGCATCGTTGGTGGGTGTGATGTCGCCGTCGTCGTAGGATCGCCGCCACCCAATGCCTGGCGCATTGTTGCCCAGGAGACGGGCGGCAGCCGCCTGCTGCTGTTGCTGGTGGAGCAGCTGCTGGTGATGATGCTGCTGCTGCAGTGTGGCCGCTGCAGCCATTGCCGCCGCAGCCGCCGCTGTTGTGGGTGGCCCAAAGTGGCCGTAGTCCGTGGTTGTGTAATGGCTGAAGGTCAGATGGCTGCGCGTGCTGTTGTCGTGGATGTCCTCCAAGGATTCCAGGCTCTTGCCGCGCGGCTGACGAACCTGCAGAAAAGGATAAGAGGCTCGTTAAGAGGTGCACCTTTTTGAAATTAATGAGGCCAGTTTTCATTCAAGTTAATGCTTTTCAAAGAGAGTATCTTAAATTCGTAAATCTTCTTTTGTATAGTTAAACAATAACAGAAGTAACTAACATAAATTAAAATAATCATTTCTAAGCAATATTTAACTAAATTTGAAATTAGTAAATCAACGATGTTCGCCATGCAGCATTTAGCTTGTGGCCAAAATGCCAAAAGGGCACTTGAAAGGTCAAGGCCAACGGGCTGCTACGCTTTTTAGCTGTTGAGAACCAAGTGCCCACCTTAATGAGCACCACATCGTTGCCCGAGCAGCACTCGTGGTTGCTGCCCGTGCAGTAGTAGGCGTCTCCGTTGGTGAGGCTGCTGTTGAGGCAGCTGCTCCCGGATGGGGCAGTGGCATTCAGGACACTGCTGGTGGCGTAGATTTTCGTGTCGTCCCACGAGACGCGGGTGGTTGGCACATAGGATGGCGTACTGGGTATGGGCACATTGAATTGCCAGGGCTTCCGCTGGTACTCCTGCTTGGTCACCATTCCGATGGGGGAAATCATACAAAGCAAATGAACAAAATAGTAACGAAACAAGTTAGTGGTAAATTAAAATCAAATTAAATCAAATTAGATTAAGGAAAGGTTCAAAAATACAACACAAACTATAGAATTTAGGTTAAATAATATAAAATCCTTTAATTAACTGGAACCATCTTTTGAATCCTTGGTGTTCGTTTCTCAACACCCCCTTTTAATAGAACCACTTCTCACCTGCTGTTGGTAGGCATTGGCGCCGCCTGGGTTCCACTTTCCGCTAATGATGTCCTTCACACGCTTGATGGCCAGCAGAATCTTCTTTTGGTGGCCCAACTTGACAATGCCAATGTCCTCGAGATCCTCCCAAGTCACTTGGGTTACGTCGCGCACCGTCTTATAGTTCTGCTCCAGTAACGGCTGGATGTACTCCTCCAGACGCAGCAGCTGCAGCCATTCCTCTATGGATCCCTGGAAGGGGAGATCGGAATTGAGACGTCATTATCGTTATGTTTTATTGGAGGCAGCTAATCGCATTCGAGTAGGGAACACAGATCGGCACAGACTACAAATTGTCCATGAACTAGTTCAGACCCCGCTGATAAAGGGGGATTCGAGTGGAATGGGTTGGATTCGGCTGGGCGGGACTGGGTTACATATAAGGCTGGAACTGGGCTGGTGTCTCTCATGATGAGCCCACCCGCCCGTCGCTCGTCGTCGCTCCAGCTCTAATCAGTTGTAATTGATAAGATATGACATAAATCGCGTCAAAGCACAGGCATAAAGAAACGAATAAAAGCCAAAACTCGTTGCTGTCGTCATTAAACGGTAGCAGGCTAGCCCGACTCGTAACCAAAAGTCGCTATATACCCCCAGATAAATACTCATACGAGTGGAGTATACGATGCAGTCAAAAATCGTTGGCTTCAGTGCGTGTAAAGCCACTTTTTCATACACACATGCGTACTTTATGCGCCATGTACGCGATGTGTTAATCAGTTTTCTTCGTTTTTTCTGCTTTTTTCTTTTTGGGTAGCTCTATGACTGTCTGCTCTTTTGGCAGCTAAATTGCTGTTGATTTCAATTTAATTAAACGCCTTGTCTTCTGCGAAATGTGATGTGATTGCTGGAAGAGCCTCGCCATAGGAAAATCACATTCAAAGCGTTTGATTGCTAGAATATCATTCGTGCTATAGGAAATTCAATCTCATATAAAAGTATCTATTGAACATGACATCAGCGGGGAACAAGTCTGCTGCTTTCCTTACTTTAGACCGATAATTCAATTAGGGCATGTACTATTGCATATATCGATTTCCATTTTACTTTTTAAAAATGCCAGTTAAATTTCAATTTTAGAAAGCATATATAGCCATTTGGAAACCCCCGATAATCCGACTCTTTGGTAAAGTAGGTATGAAAATATTTCTGATCTTGAGCTTCGTTGTTCAGTTGTTTATTTAGAGAACTCTCCAGCGAGGAATGCCACTTCAAACACTATTTTAATGTATGCCTCACAACTCCGAAGTGAATGTCGCAGCAAAACAACAATAATGACAAGCCCGCAACTCTATAAGACCCATATGCTAATCGAAATCCTACAGCCTCGGCCAAACGGGCGAAGATCTCCAGCAGGCACGACACCATATATTATACTAAAACTTTAACAAAATATTTATCTAAATAACAATTTGGTTTTTTGGTGCTTGGTGGCTTCACTATGAGTTCGCTTCTCCGAAATCCATTAGCAGGTAGCATATGGTATGACACTAAACAGCAGCGGCAGCCATCATTAGAGCAGGCAAAAACGAGAAAACAGGTTTTTGAAAAGCAAATCGCTGACCGACCAAGAGACACAAAAACAACAAAACAACAAACTGTACGTACTATGTACAACAAAAGTGAAAAAGCGTCAGTTCCAGCGAATGCGTCAGTCAGAAAACCAAACAACCAAAAAGCATTTTGGACCTTACTAACGGACCGCGAGAAAAGTAGGAATATATAAGCCAACTTCAGCGCCTTCCGACCCTCAAGGTCGTTTGCTGGCTGATTGTGGGGCTCGCAGCGGCGGCGGATTGGCGACCGTTTAATAACCTTTTCCTTCCCGCGCTCACTTTTCAGTTATTTCGCTTTATTTCCTTTTTCGCCAAGATAAAGATGTGTGTGCGAAAAAAGAAAGCCAGCCGTAGAGGCTGAAGAATGCTGGCTAATGAGCGAAGTGAGCTCGAGTCTCGCTCGTTATGGGTGATGTAAGTGAAGGTACACGGTGACAAAAACAATTGCGAAGCTATTGGATCTGCTAACAAATATCTATCTTTAAAAGTTAGCTATTTAATTTGTTGCAAACTTAAATAGTAACAACTGTTAAGAAGTGTGGGCAGTAACTCTATGATCTAATCATATACAGAGACTGTTAGTACTTGAGCTTAAATTTACGAAATAAATCACTTTGACATTTAAAGACTTTGAGGTAGTTTTGCAGTTTTTCTAATATCATGTACCCTACGTAACAGGAAAAGATAAAATTGTCTCAGTGTCGTGGAGCCCTACAACCGCACCCCAAAAGACAAAGAGTGTCTCGCCCAAGATCAACAAATAAGAAATATCGAATGGAGCGATAAAGAACGACAACAATACGGGTAACTCGACCACAAAACTTGGCTAACTTGCGAAAACAGTCACGGCGCGTTATATAAACAGCAAAATAAAATACAAAAAAAAAAAGAAAAAAAAGGAATGTCGAACAACAAAAAGCGCAAAATTCTACACAGCTAGTAAAATATTATCGAGCATTTTTCAGCTGAAATACAAAACCGTCTGTGAAACAAACAAACAACAAGAGCTCATTCTGAGGTCATACTGATTTGAAAAATTGCAGCTAAAGAGCATGGCAAATCGCTTGGAAAAGATTCGAGGCGTTGCGATAATGAAACACCAAAATGGAGGTTATTAGATGGAGCAAAACTAACAATTAACCGAAATCGAGCGGAATGTGGCACAAGTCCGAGTCCGAGTTGGAGTCCGAGATCCGTTGAATGATCGATAAAGGCGATAAATGATATTTTCTGTATTCGCTCCGCCGGCAGGTGGGCTGCAATATAGCCGAGTGGGCGGGGAATGCAGTTATACACCCATATACCGAACTATATATGTATATATGTACCTATATATACAAACATACATCTGCATCTGCAGTCTGACGAAATGAATCAGTCGAAGCTGCAGTTGAAGTTGAAGATTATGGCCGTTGGGTGTTAATCGGCTCCGGAATGCAGCTCTCCGTGAATATGGAACTCGTGCCACGAATGTGGATATGCTACGAGTATAGTCAAACAATTCATGTTAATTTATGGAGGCATTTTTCGAACATTTTTGGAGCACATATGGAGCATCAAAGCCACCACATAGACTTGGACTTGGATTCGTTTCCATGTGGAGCTTAAAAATTCGAAATAATTATGTTGGTCAAGTTGTAAACTTTGAACCGATTCCCCGGTGATATGCATGTTTCGCATCTTATTTGGTATGCATTTCCATATGCACAGCGTGTTGATTTTATTCGGGGTTAGTCATTCGACTTGAAAGCGTTGTTTAGGGCCAAACGTGAAATGCATATTGATAAGACCTCAGGTGGTTGCATTTTGTAAGGCACGTACTTTTCGTACGAATTTTGGTGCAGTTAACTGGGGAAGGTAAGTTTGCTGAATAATCTACGAGCTCGAATTCGAAGGCGGAAGTTTGGCAAGTAATACCCTATATGCATGTACGTTGTTATGGAAACAGTCCGCAACTTAAATATAAGCCTGTATACCACTTGAAGATAAATAAAAAGCATATAAATTGAACACATTTTTAACTTGTTATAAATGCAAAACACCAAAGATTTAACAGCGGAAGTAATGCCAGTTTAATGCGAGTCCTATCAGATTCTGTTTTATTTTGAACTCAACAGTTTGTTCACCTGCGATTATGCGATTCAAATCCATTACTTCTACGGCTGGAAGGCGACTCTGAATGGCATTTCACTGAATGAGCATTGTTGGCCATCATCTTAGTCATTCAGCTGGAACCTTGGTCTGTCAGATCGATTGGCTAATGATCGGCTTCGATCCGCAGAGCAATTATCTGCGATGGAGCAGGTTGCTGCTGCTATTTCAAGTTCAACTAAATGTCACCACAGATATCCGCACGAATGGACTTTTAGTTTGTATATATTTATTCAATTTGCTCTTCGTGTTTTTAATGAATTGTTGATGGGAATTAATGTGCGCATATTTAATAAAATTCCTTTATTAAAAAAATGAGCTGACGGCGCCGTTTTAAGTTCTCTTTTTCTCCTTCGCATGTGGGAAACAAGTTTATTTTTCTGCTCACTCTTTTCTTCTTTTTTGCAAATGCTTATTTAATGAATATAAAAGATAAGCCGGTAACTAAACAAGCAGGCGGGGAAAACGGCGAAAAGAGAGAAAAGGGTGTTGCCGGCCACAATTAATGCCAATATGGCAATTTGCCAAGCTCGCAGCCGTGTGTGTGTGTGTGTGTGAGTGCCTATCTGTGTTAACAATGACTAAATAAGTTGCTCTACGTGATTGCAGGCCAACGTTCACAGTAGTTGATCGCTAGCCTAGCCATTAGTTGCCATACCACTGCCTTTTTAATCTGTATTGTATTCAAACTTCATCGCTAATGAGCCACTTCCTTTCCAATCGATTTATGTTTTACTTTTCCTTTCCCTATTTTAATATTTTAAGCCTCAGCGTTTATCGTTAAGTTTTTAAAGTTTAACAGCCATATTGTTGGCAATAGGTTTGTGTTGTTAAATGAAAAAGCAAATCAACCAACATTATATAGAAAATAACTTTTCATTTTGAAAGTACGCAGCTGCAAGGCTTTCCACTAAAAAGTCTCTACTGTACCACAAGGTGCATCACGCGTTGAACTGGTTCTCTACTGATTAGATAGGCAAATATTTGCGGGCGTGCTAACAAACAGAGATATTTTTCCGGAACTCTCGACTTTATTGTGGAGAGATAAAGTCCGTTTAGTGTTTCTAGAACACTTTTGAAAAAGTTTATGCTTAAGGCATATTTATTTATCTTGTTTTTTTTTTTTGTAAATTTTACTTACCGGCACGAAATGCGGCAAATTGTCGAGCACCTGCAGCTTGTCGATCCGCTGCTTGATCCGCTCGCGATGATTCGGATTCTTGATGCCAATGGCGGTGAGATCCTCCGGCGTCATGCGCGCAATGGTGGGCAGATCGTAGCCCGCGGCGATGAACAGCTGGGCGTACTCCTCGTGCTTCATCTCCAGCAGCCAGTCGATGATGAGCTCATCGTTCCGCTGCCGATCCACACTGCCAATGGAGCACGAGCTCACGGAACTGCAGCGCGGCGAGGAGAGTGGAGCACGAATCGAGGCGCCCGACGAGGACACACCCGTCAGGTAGGAGGAGGCCCGACCCGAGTCCAAGCTGGCGGTGCTGTGACGAGATCCAGAGCCCGCCGAGCCCGACGAGGAGCCCGGCGAGTCTCGGCCAGGCGATTGGGTTAGATCGATGCCCTGATCCTCCTGCAGGGCCAGCTGCTGGTGGTAGTAGACTGCCGCTTTGTGGGTCAGCGGTTCGCGCAAAGTGGCACAGAAAACGGGTGGCGGTGGAACCATGGCAACTCCGGGCTTTCCAGCTCCGGGAGGAGGTGCTCCAACCACCGTCGCGCCACCTCCTCCTCCGACGCCAGCGGAAGGGGCTACCGCTGAAGTGCCACCCACTTCATCCTTAAGACGCAGGGCCACACTCGTCTCCCGGGGCAAATTGAAGCCACCCTCCTCCAGCGAGGGCGACGAAACGATGCTGCTGCCGCTCATGCTGATCCCATCGTCCGCCTGGTGGTTTTGGTGATGGCGCAGTGGTCCGCTCAGCCGGTAGAGCGGTATCGACGGCTGGTGGTGCGGATGATGATGGTGCTGGTGGTGGTGGTGAAGCTGCTGCGGCTGCTGATAGAGATGCAAGTCCTGCGGCGAGTCCCCTGGTATCGTTGGCGGTTGCACCTTCTTAGCCTGTGCGGTGGATGCATGCGGCTTCAGCGAACGATGCATGATTATTATGCGCCTCTACTGGCCGCCGGGGCCGCAACTTCGCCGACTCCTGGTGGAAAAACACACAGAGAGAGAAAGAAAATGGGAAAATCAGTACTGCAGTTGGGCAAATGTGTCCGCCAGATGTGTGTGCCAGAAAACAAGAAATCTGCATAATTGGTCATAGACAGTTTTGATGTTCTACTCTAAAAATAGGGCTCACAACACTGTTTACACTGCTTACATGGCGAGTCAATAAACTGCGCCACGGGTTCCTCAACTCCCACTCCCCTGCATCGCAGCTTCATGTTTTTAGGCCCCCATCCAATCCCTGCCCCATTTATCTACTCCACTGCATTACAATTTTCATTCACAAAAAAGTAGTCAACTTAAAAGGTTGCGACGCGCGAAATACCCATGCTTAATCATAAGATCACTTAATGTCTTAAAATATATATTGGTCAATATTTAGAGATTTCTTGGAGCTTAAGATGATTGGGAATGCTTGATGTTTGCTTTGTTAATATTTAGATACTTGAACTGAATTATTATTAAGAATAAAAGACTTTCTTATAATTGAATTAACTTCCAATCATAGAAGGAAATTTCCCCGAATTCACCAATTATTTGAGTTATTTGTACAGATGTTCATATATCTGCCCGATACGCCCTGAATGCCCCCAAAACCAAACACCCATGGCCGTGTTCTAAGCAGCTGGCAGACAGAGACGGCACGAGGTGGCCAGAGGGAGACGGGGCGAGACGGGGCACGCAAAAGGGCGAGGACTATGAGGCTTTGGCTGCGGCACGAGCTGTGTCAAAGTTCGTTGACTGCATTCTGCGGTCGGCTGGGCGGGAGCGGGGGGCGGGGCAGATTGGGCTGCTGTCTAGTCGGCAGCGTCATAATACACTCGAAAAATGCACGGGCAGACCTCGGACGGGCGAAATCTGGCAGAAAGTCACGAACGGAGCCCTCAACATGTCATTAACAGCGGGGCGCAGAAATAAAGCCGCCCGATTTACGGGGAAACAATAAAAAATGCAAAAAACTTAAGCTGCAGCGGCAATTTCCTGGCAATTCGCTTACAAAGTAAATGCGCGCGGGCACTACAAATGAAAATGGGAAATGGAAAACGGAAAAACAAGTGTTTTGGAATTCAAAAGACGGCAACTGCAATTGCCGCCCGACTATCGATAACTGGCGCGGCAGCCACCTGTTCGATTGGAGCCTCGCTGCCCGGCCGGCGAGTGAAAATCCAAAGCACCAGGTGTCATAATCCGAGTGGTTTTCCCTCCCCTTCCCCCCCAAAAATGTGTGTGCGTGGGTTGCGCTGGAAAATGCATGTTGGAAAAGCGTAGGAAAAACTGCAAAGCGCATAACGGTGGCAGTAGTAAATCTCATTTACAAGCTGCCTTTTTAATGAATTTTTATGTATGCGACGTGCCGGAAAAATAGGGAAAAACTGCAACCGTTGCGAAAAAGCCCCCCTCCCCCGCTGAGAGAGGAAATCCTCTCTCCGCGAGAGAGCGAGAGAGTTTCGCGTAGTAGGGTAGTATATCAACTGCAGCAGCAAATGTGGGTTGCGGTTTCTTTGTATTGTGTTGTTTTGCCGCCCACACAAGCTGCACCCATGGAACCCCCTCCCTGCAACCACCCTACGTATACCGAAAACCACCCACCCACCAGATGTTGTTGAACCGTTTCATGCGGCCGGCATTGCAGTTTTTTCCTTATTTAAATTTTTGTCTTTTACCCCGCGTTTTTGTTATCCCATTTTTATGAGCTACCATTGTTGTTAGGAGCTGTAAGTTTAATTGCAAACATGGAACAGGCAAGCCCCCATACCGCCTCATAAAAGGGGGGAGGGGAGTTGGGGTGGCGCAATAATGTGCAGTGAGAAAAAATGCGCCAAATACTACGAAATTCCTTACTAAAGCATTGGATTCTTTTAAATTTTAATGTTTAACATATAAAACTTCAAGTACTAACAACACGCCATATATTTGTATATAAAATATCTTTTCAATGTCAACAAGTTTCTTATTTACTGCCCCTTAAGTAAACAAGCAAAGTTGAGAGACATAGATTTTCCAACAAATATGAAATATTCCATTTGTTTTCAGTGCACCACCCCGTACTGTGGGTGGTGAGTAATCGTAATGAGCATAACACTTGCCCTGTCTTTCATGCCCAGCGAACGCCGGCTTTGGCTTTAAAGTGTGGATATAAAATCGAAATCAATTTCGAATCTATTGAAAGGGTCTCCCCTGGCGAGTGTTCACTGTTGTGCAGCATAAAAACTGATTGGAAATGCAATTGGAGGCTTGGGACCTTTTGGGTGTTGGCAAATACATAAATACAACAAATACAAAAGGGAAACAGTCGGCTGGCGGGGAGTTGGTGGGTGGTTGGGCGGCCAACAGGCTGAAAGATTTATTGATTGTCACACACACACACATATATGCACACACACTCGTGCACACACATATTGATTGACGTACAATGAAGCGGAGTTGCGGTTTTGAAGTTGGCAGCAAAAACGCTGAGCAACTAAAAATAATTATGGTTACACCAGAGCTCTCAACACATTGAGGCACACAGATACAAAGATAGCAGGGGAAACTGATAAATCAGATACAAAATGACCGCAATCTTTATACTCTACGGAAAAGCTGTATGGAAAACTACATGGACTTTGCAATCGCTCCGGCATATATACAAACTTTTACGGATTTCTTACTTAACATTTTGGTAAATTCAGGGATTATAGAAGACTGTTTATAATTCAAAACGCAATAACTGTCAGGAAACCCAATCTTTACAATCCGTGAAATGTAATCCTTTGAAAGATGGCTATCGACGCTTCACCCTTCAGTCCAAAAGACGACTGAGAAAAAGCGTATTTAATCTTCGCTAGATTCGTTCCATTTAGTGGCTCGTTTTCTTCTCTTTCATAGCGTTTTTGTCGCTGTCGAGAGCCGTTAAAGTTTACTGGCATGAGTAATCAGCCAAATGGAGCGCAATAAAATGGCAAACGGTAACACGGCCAATCTATCACCAGAACAGTCAGCTCAGTGGGCAAACCACCCACCGGAATACCAGAATCACCCCCGCATTGGACCCACTACATGGCACATAGTGCGATAGTAAGGCATCGTATGGACCGACCGGACCCACAGGAGGTTGGCATCAAATGAGGCGCATCTCAATCTCATGTTTATTAACGCTGCCAGTGGGCGACGAGTGTGTGCTGGTGTCATTAAGCCAGATAGATAAAGTAAGGTTCCACAGTTGAAAAATAAAACACCCCCATGCCACATGCCCCATACCCCATAACCCATACCATCCGAACTCCAGTCGGCCAGCACTTCATTATTGACAACAAAAGGTTGGCCGACTCTGCTTCTTATTTATCAGCTGCGGGTGTTTTGCATATGACAAGTTTTTTTCACTCTTTCACAGGCTTTTTCCCTTTTTTTTCTTTTTGTTATCCCCTACTGCCCCTTATTTTCTTTATTTTGCCCCGAAATGCAATGGACTAAGTTCGGTCGTACTTTATTCGTGTTTACCACGCCCGGGTTTTAAGTTGAGAAAAGGTTTTGTACTTAGTAGAATATTCTGTCGAGCCAAACAAAAAGAGAGAAAGCTACACACAGGGAGAAAACAATCACCACAAATTGTCATCTAAGCTTTTAGGTTTTCGGGGCGAAATTTTATACTTTAGATATACATTTTATAAACTGAAGTAGTTGCCTGAAACTATTGGTTTTCTTTGTTATTTTCTTATTATTAAATGATTATGCAAGGAGAAAGGTGGTAGAAACTAGGATCATATTCAAAAACCAAATATGTATTTTGAACAAGATCTGTACTGCGGCGATTATAGATTGTAAGTGAATTTTGAGGTTTCAGAGGGGGGATTTGATTTGGGTTTTTCCGCTGTGCAGCAGCCACAATAAACGTGGAGCGACAACAACCAACGACCGCACAAAAGATGGTGTCGATGATGATGCTGCTTGCCTGCTGCTGCTGCTGCCGCCTGCCTCGCGATTCCCTGCCGCCTTAAAACTTTAGCATCTCTTTGCCACAAAGGCTGTCGATAGCTCGAGATGTTGATCTCGCAAAGCGCAGAGACAAGCAGTAACCACAAACTTCGACTGAGACTCCAACTCGAAGCTCCAGCAACACTAAATGGCCAGAGGCAGCCGAAACTTGTTTTGCCTGTAAAAGGGAGTTGTCGCTGTTGTTGTTGCTCGTGCATTGTCTCTGCGTTTTGTTTCAGGTTTCAGGCAAACGCCAAGAACAGGCAGAAACAGCGCCATAACAGCTATATGAAGTGAAATGCAATAAGGAGCATCGAGGGAGCTGTACTGCTACCCTACAAATAAACGATAATGAGGACGGTTCGAACTGGATTAATAGCTTAAAAAACATCAAAAGCCCCACCTAATTGAAACAGAAAAAAACCGAAAATTAATGATCGTGTTATTAATATTTTGTGAAGAATAACTTAATTACTCGTTCTTCACCTAACAATCAATTTAGACCCGCCAGAAAAGGCGGAAAAAGAATATTCACTGCAATTACATTTTCAATTATTGCCAATTAAACTTGAAAGACTTTGCATTTCCACTTGCTTGATTGCTCTAATTAAACAGCATTTCCAATAGGATATATTGCAATTATCAGCCATTTTCAAAGTTCATCTTTCTTGACAACCTCCCATGAATAAATAATGGTCGAATGGCGGCACCCAATCCCAATCCCATTCCCATTCCCAACCCCATTCCAAAATCAATAACGCACATGTTCAATGGCAATGGCCAAATTAGGCGGCCATGTTCCATTAGGAGTATCCCACCCCAATCCGTAAATCACGCACCGAATTCCACGCATAGCCCGATCCGATATTCCTCGTAGTACCCTATTATGGTCGATGTTTTGGAGGAGCGGAATAAAGCTCGTAGGAGGTAAATGCAGCGCTGAAGATGTGTCAAATGTGTGGGCGGGCGGGCGGTGAACGGACAGACATACGGACAGGCAAACGGGCGGACGGACGGACAGACGGATAACTTACGTGCAGTTTAACGGTTAATGCAAACGAAGACGACATTGCGTTGCGCATATGGCATGTAGCACAGTCAGTACAGGAAAAATGAAGACAGAAAACAGAGACGGACCAAATACGGCGGACAGGCACGTAGAGAAATATACTCCAAGTCGTACCAAAAGCGGCCATCAATTCCTTCTTTTTGTACATTTTCTTCTATTTTTTTTTTATTTTTTTGTTGGTCAAGAAGAAAGGGGCAAACAAGTTGTAAGGCGAGCAATGAGTGCAGACAAAAGCAGTTGCAAGACATGAAGAAGAAAGGCAAGGGAGATAAGTGGGAGGTACACAGGAAAATTGTGGATACTTTTCAAGTTTGATTAGACACTTATAATGTCAGAGATGACAAGACATGACCCCACATGGCAGTAGTTTGTCTACAATAAAATCACGCGAACCTGAAAGTATTGTATCGCCAACACTTAGTGCTTCATATAAATATCTGAAGAATTCGCGTAATAGCAAAAGAAATGCACACATCTACATCTATTTCAGGATTTCCTATTTAATGTTCTATCCACATATGGGGTAGAGCAAGCAATTAAGTCTGTATTATTATTTCTATATAACCGTGGGGATAACTTTTTTGTGTTAGTGGCATTAACAAATGTAGAACCTTAGTACCAATTTATGTATATGGCTTAAACAACTTTTTTTTCTGTGTAGCCATTAATAATGGAGGGCAGTGCTCAGCGTTTTACAGCTACATTGAACTTTTTGAGACGTTTTTGAGGCACTTGCCTCGTGCCCCGCCCACCGCCTACAATTTTCGGCGAAAAATCGTATGCGGCTTACTACTACGCACACACACACTACGAAACGTAGTCACACGCACACATGCGTACGATTTTGCAGAACAACTGTGCAAAAAATATGCAAATTACCATGTTAAAATGATGAATTTCTTCGAGATTTCGATGCGAACCGAATGGTGACACTTGAAATTCACATAAACTGCGCTTTTCACCAATATACCAATTGATTTTTCATACGAAAAATGCTGTGCAAAAATTTCTTTTTACGTTAACACCAACACACACATGCACGCACACACAAACACACACACGCGCGCGGACATATACCGAGCAGAAAAGTAGCTGTATGTTGAGAATTGGAGAATCGCAGACCCCGAGCGAGAGGAGCCCGAAAAAAGAGAAGCGCCGACGACCGCAAGCCAAAGCGTATTGAATCGCGGCTCCAGCATTCGAGCATTAAAGCCAGGTCCGTAAAATCCGATTGGAGTCCGGAGTCCTCGAAGTTGCAAGTGAGAGAGACAGAGAGAGAGAGAGCGGGCCAGCTGAGCGAGCTCCAAAGGAGAGCGAATGCGCAACTTGTACTTGTTCTTGCCTTCCTCCTCCCCTCCTCCATCTATATCACTCGCTCGCAAGGAGAGAAAATCATTTTTCTCAGCGGCCAATTTGTTGCAATTGAAACAATAACAATTCCGCTGGGCAATTTGTTTCGGGCCTGGCAAATTAGTTAGTTAATAAATGAATGAAAAGGGGGACTGGGGTAAAGGAGGCGGCGAAAGAGAAATGGGCAAACAAAGCGTAGCTTCAATAAGCAGGCACAGGCATTATTCCCTAAAGTGGTTGCCATTGGCAACGATGGAAATGCACTCGGCCGGCACAGTGGAACCGCTCAGGGAAGCCACCTTCAGGAAACGAAGCCGAATGGGATCCAAACAACCTTATGCCGAAGCCCTGAATTACCAAAGGATATTTCAAAGATATAAACCCCTCCTGTAAGATCAACAACTTAGTATGACGTTTACAAACAGAAAAACGGATGCTATGTGAAAGATTAAACATATACAATAAGGCTTCAAAAAGATACAGCCCTATTTTTCGTTCAATGTTCCTATAAATACCATCAAGTTGTAAGATACAAATGGATCGTTCAACTTGGTATACTTTTTCCTCGCAGCGAAAAGATTAATGAGCGGGAGTGGGGACAGCAATTGATAATCTCCTTATCTGTCCCACTGTGCGTTGAATGCCACGGAAAAGACAAACAAACCGTGCACACACACACACACACACACAAGCGAATGAAGCAAGCACAACCACTTTTCATGCCGCACAAGGCACTAAGAGAAATAGAGAGATGGAGCCAACTTGGGAGAGAGAGCGAGAGCGAGCGAGGCTCCATCAGCGGTAACTCTATTTGAGAACCGCGCAGCTGCACGCTCTCTCTCTAATCTCTTGGTGGAGCCATTGCCGCCCGACTCCCCTCCCCCACCGTTATTCTAACACTTCATTGGAGACAACGACATCAAGTCATTTGATTCCCACACAAATCTCTGCATATTGAGCGCGGGCTCTCTCCCCATCCATCTCGCTCTCACTCGTTTTATTATGGCAAGTGAGTTATGGTTTTTGCGGGTGTGTGTGTGTGTGTGTACTGCTGCGCTTTCTATTGATTTATATGAGTTTTATGGCGCAATCTGAGCTATAACAACCAAAGCGCAGAAAAAATTTACCTAGAGCTCTGGTCTCGATTTTAATTATGGCAAGGGGAAATTATGCATACGGGGAATTAATAAAAAAAGAAGAAAAACATTAAATTACAAGACGTTAAGTTTTATTGCACCCCCACTACTCACGACCAGAGTTGTCACGTGTCATTGGCAATGCCAGACACGTGTTGGTTTATTAATTACATAAGCCTAAACAGCGGCAGCTGCAGTCGTGAGTACCCCTCCTCCTGAATGTCTTTTGTTTCCTTTCTTTTTTTTTGGAAACCCAATTTCCTGCAGATGCTAAAGATGCCGCATTGAATACAAGGCGCAACGAAACAGCTGGCAACCCTCAAAAGTGACAGATGGCGACGCCGACGTCGACGCAAGCAGCGCAGGACGAAGGCCGCATCAAAATAAAAACACAAAAAGAGTTGCCGCCTGTGCGAAATGCACCAAAAACACCAGAGCCCATTTAAGTGTAAATGTAATCAAAAAACACATATTATAAACTTACGTTAGCAGAAAAATTATTATTTTCTAGGCTTTTGGCTAAGGTCTCTCCAACCCGTCTCTTGCCTTTCAACAAATCACATAAATCACAAGCGTAACGAAAGCTGGCACACAAAATGTAAACAATGTAAAACGCTCGTAATTGTTGCTTTTGTAGCTTAATGAATTTCACGTTTTTTATGGCTTTTTCCACAAAAACAGGAGACAAACAAACGGCATCAAACGCACACACACACACACTGTCGCACCAAAACTCACTGTTTGTTGTCTTTATTTTATGTCTACGACGCGCGAGTAAAACATAAAAACCAGATTAATTTCAGGCAGACGAAAATGTTGACGCTTTTTTTCGTTGGTTTCTTTTAAGCTGAATTTCTTGCTCAGTTGTTGTGGTCGCGACTGCTCTTTTTTATTTGCTGAGCCGCCATTTTCTTTTGTGGTAATTTGTTGAGTTTTATTTTACAATTCTTTGATTTATATAGCACAGTTTTCAAACGTAGTATTTTTTATCACTTTATTTCGTTGTAATATTCGAAATTGTGTTATAATCCGTTTTTGAATCTAACGACAAAAGAACGGGTTTCCGTAACGAACGTCCGAACAGCGGAAAAACGAAAACAAAACTTAGTGTGATCGCAGCGGAGCCGTTGTAAAATACCACATCGATAAATAATACAACATCGATTGCACACAAAGTATTGTATTATCGATGTTTTAGTATGTTAGTATAATTGGCCGTCTGAATGAAACCCGGTTTTATATGCTCCATGTTTTTTTTTCAGTTTGAAATTTTATTTTCATTTTAGTTACATTAAAAATTGTGATTAAAAAATCATACAGCATGTGTTTTGTATTTTGATTTTCAAAAGTGAAAGGTACGAAGATCTTTCTAACTGATCTACGTGTATTATTGTTTTCCACCGCTAGAACCGGTGTGAAAGCTCAAAAATACCAATATTATTCTTGGCTCTCGAAACAGTGTTGGCGAACGTGATATCTTGTAGGCATTTTCAGCACTCCCCTGTCGGTATTTTCTGTGCTGTCACTTCGCGTTCTCCGCTTTGTGCTCTCCTTCCAAAACGAAATAAACGGAGAAATAGCAATGTTAGTTTTAATTCGTTTAAGCCACAACAATTAATTAAAAGAGTGCGAGTGCCAGTGTCTTTATTAAAATGTATGTGGCGCACTGATTGGCTTTAATTTAAATGTTTCGTGTTGTTTGATTTGTCCCTGTGTTATATTTGTGCGGCGTTTTGTGCATACTTTTTGTGGTTAAACAAACTAAGGAAACTAGTGTGAGTCGATTACTAAGCTTATGTTTTAAAAAAGTGTTAATGCTAAAAAAGCGGCGTCTTAATTGAAAAATGCTAATGAGTTAAAACAGGTTGGCGACTCTCCTGCTCGCTCTCGTTGCCCTGCCCCCACTCTCTCTCTTTCTTGCTCATTTGTTGCACTGTTGTTGTTGCGGCCAACTGGGTACTTTTAACAGTTACCTTGGTCAATGTACGGCATTAATTACGCTCAAATACCTAAGTACTGAGATGCCAAGTAAGTAGGGACAGAAAGAGATGGGAGGAGTACAAATAAACTAATTTGCACACTTGCTTTGGCGTGCTAATTCCACTAACTTTTCTTCTTTTATTGTTTTGTGGGCGTTTTGCATGATTCACTCGCGTTTGTTTTGTCTCATTCGTTTTATCACCGTCTCCGCATTTGGTGCAGCACCAGCAACAACAACTACCTGTGGCATGCAGTTCGAATGGCGTCTGCGTGTGTGTGCGTGTCTTAAATGTCAAAGTTGACATTTCGCTTTGGGCGGGATTTCAAATTCGTTTTTAAAGAGAGAACGATGACGGAGAGAGCAAAAGAAATTCATAAGTTCCTTTATCTATCAGATTCTTAAGTAAATATTTAAGATACGACACTTCACAGTCAAGCTTCTTTGAAGTAACACATCTTTAAAAAAATGTTGTCAATATAAAATTTATGAAATTATATATTTTCTAATATCTAACAAATATTAATTTCTTTTAGTTTAATTTGTAATTGTAAAAAATGGCCAATTGTCAAAAATTTGTGTTAAATTAAGTTTACTGTAAACCGCTTAGTTATTAACACGTATCTCTTTATTCTTATTTTTGCAGTTTTCTGTTATCAATCTGTTTGTCTCTGTGTGTTACGTGTTATCAAAATATTTTACCAAGCTAGCAAATGCAGAAAATGCCCTCGCAAATTCTGAACGACGGCAGCAGCGTCAGCTTGAATAGTATGAACATGGCCAATGCGCCCAATAGTATTACGGTGAAGACCGCCTACAATGGCCAGATCATCATCACCACCGTCAACAAGAATATCTCCTACGAGGAGCTCTGCTACGAGATTCGCAACATCTGTCGCTTTCCTCTGGATCAGGTAAAGTTATATACTATAAAGTAATGCAAATTCAGATTGTGTTAATTATTGCGAGTTTCTACAGCCCTTTACCATTAAATGGGTGGATGAGGAAAACGATCCCTGCACTATATCAACGAAGATGGAATTGGACGAGGCCATACGACTTTACGAAATGAACTACGATTCTCAATTAGTCATACATGGTAAGTCTGCTAAACTGTTGTAATGCTGAGATCTGATAAAGTCAAACCAATACTCGAACTTTATTGGTTTTTTTAACGGTTCCCAGTTTGAGGAGCTCAATATAAGTAGTCTTCTAAAACTGAGAACGATAAACTTATCTAATAAGGTCAGTTAACTTATCTGAGCGAAAAGAAATATGGAACCAAAGTAAGCCTACTAGTTATCTAACTAAAGATACAGTATCTGAATTAATAGAATTACTCCTCTTTTTATTTCCAATTCTCCAAGTTTTTAAATGATTTACTGCTGCTGCCGTAAGGTAGGCAGCAAGTAATTATGTAGCCAATAAGCAACACATTCCGTCTTAGCTTCCATAACTTAACCAGGCGCATTTAAGCCTGATTAAACAATGCGAGCGCGTCTTGTTGGCTCAATAAACTTGAGCTTTCCCCGCGAGTTTTCCGACTGCCTTTCTGCTTTCCCGGCATCCAAAGGCTGCGTCATCCACTCGAGTTAATAACATAAAATATTAATTAACCCGTACGAACACTCGCATGCTCGAAAAGACCGAGTCTTGTGGCAATTGCCCAAGGCAGTCAACGTTCTTCAAGTTTTGTTCACTCTTCCCTACCGCCGACTTATTTGCATATAAATTCTGCTTGGATCTTGGCTCGCCGACATCATTTATAATTCATTATAATTAAATTGTTTGCTTCGTGTGGGTTTAAGTTTTCGCCAGTTTTTTTTTGGAATTTTAATTTTTTCTGTTGTGCGGTTTTCGGCGATCTCGCTCATCCACACTCTGATGCGAGTTTTGTGCTTAATTATGCCTGCCGCAACAACAAAAAGGTTTCACTTACCACATTCGTTCGGCGAATGACAAACACAAAACCCTTTCATACAGTAAATTACTAAAAAACGTGGGCCTGAGGTTAAAGCATAATAAACAAGGAATACACTCTACATTGGCTGGAAGTGTAGGACATGTTAGTTTTATTGGATAGGATAATTAATCTGATTTTGAGAATGTTTGCACACACAAATTTGTTTTCACCATTAAAATTGATTTAGTTTAATTATCCTTTTGAAGGGAATCATCCAAAGTGTAGCGCCCATTCGAATTTTCCGAGTTATCCACATTATCCTTAGCCATTCCATACCTGTGGTCATTCTGTTTTTCCGAACACCGGTTTGTAAAACAAGAAAAAAGCCAACTTACGGCCCAGCAGATATGATAACTGCCAGTGGCACTAAACAAAGTTCGCGGGCGGTACGGGGGTTTTGATGGAGAGGGTGTTACAGTTTCCGCTACCCTTTTTATGCGGCTTTGTTTTTGTTCTGCGGACCAGGCTTCCTGATATTTTGTGGCCATTCCACCCTCACATATCGCCGAATGACAAAAAAGAACAGTGTGTTGGGACAACAAGTTCGTTGTTGTTGTATACCCGGTACTATTCAAGGGGTATGCTGTGCTCGTGCAAATCAACCGTACTTGAAGTTCTTCTTTTCCCCATATTTTCAAGGCATATGCAGACAAGTGCTACTTTAATATGTAATTGCCTGGTAGAGGGTACCTTATCTGTCGGAACACTTGACCGTCCCGTTCTTTCTTGTTTTTATCCTTGTGTTATGTGGCCACGTGTGAAAAAATGCGGCTTAAAATGTATTAAAAGCGTTCTGTGTGCGTCTGTGTTCCTGCGCCTGTGTGTGTGCGTGCGGGAGGGGGACATTGTCAAGGTATTTCGTTACCGTTACACGCACTCCTGCATATGTTAGGACGTCCTGCCTGTGTGTTTGTATGCCGAACATGTTTTCTGTTTGTGTGCTTATTGTTGTTGTGTTGATTAGTAAATGGCTGTTGGTGTGTGTGTGTCTTGCATTTCTACAAGCCCTTGTTTTGACTTTTCTGTTGTTGCTTCTCTTGTTTTTTGGTTTTGTATTTTTTATTTTACATATTGTTAACAATTTTTTCTTGTGTTGGAAAGTGTGTTTGTCTGTAGAGTTTTGCTTCACCTTCCGGCTTCATCTCCGCCCAGCAAAACCCTCTGCAGCTCCCCCAAAAACCAAACAATACAAAAAGTTAGAATCTGTAAGCTAACGGTATAATTTATGCGCCTGCAATATGGCAACGCTGTCCGGCACACACACACACACACCTATGCCTATGTACATGAAAAACTTTTGTCCAGGTCCGAGGAACTTTTTTTGCAGCTCATAAGGTCGATACACAAGATGCCATTACCCAAGAGCGAGATAGCAATGGCGAGCAGAGAATAGAGGGAGCGACAGAGAGAGATAGGGAGAGCATTTCCCCAGATGCCACAAAAAACAGCTGAGCCAGAGAGAAAGGTGTTACCATCCATTGAATCTAAGATGGCAATGCTAAAGCGCCGGTCTGCGGCTTTTATTAGCGCTCTCTCTCCTCTCTCTCCCAAAGTAGAGTAGATTCACAAGGCCACCGCCGCTGTTTGGAGCTAGGAAGAGCGGGGAAGCGGAACTTTCTTTTTCCAATCCTCGGACAAGGGCTTAATATTGGTAATATCAGTCCCATTCAGTTACGGATCATGTGGATCACCATTGTCAATTAAATTTAATAATAATTTAATTATTTCATGTTGGAACAACAGCGTTTTTGAGCGAGACAATTATAAATTATTGTTTGTCGTATCAAAATAAATAAAAATATTCCATTAAAATGATTCTTTTCTAAGCATTCATTCAATAATTTGTTAAAAAATATATATTCTTAGAAACTAGTGAAAGAACAACAAACTTTTTTTTCCAAAATATAGTGACAGAAACCCACTAAAAATTCTCTCTAGTTTCTTCTTTCGCTCTTGCTCTTTCCGTCTTCCATTCGCCGAGACTCGCTCTCAATGGCTTTCTCCATGGCTTTCGCTCCTTTCTCTCCGAAAAATTTCCCTAGCATACTTCTCTGCATCGGCATTTCACTCGCGCGTTGGCCGCTCGCCTGTGTGGAAGTGCCGTGCGGATTTCGATTCAAAGATACAACTCTCCGGGCCTTACAAACAAATACATAATTATAGATATATATATACATATATATGTATACAAATATACATGGTTTTGCACAGCTAAACGGCAAATCGAGTTTCTGCGGCGTGATTAACAAAAGAAAGCGTAAAAATCGAAGTTGTATGTCGGAAAAGAAGTACAAATCAGTGAACAACATAATTCCATATAATTACTTTCTTTAACATTTCCACTCGTTCTTCGGCAAGTCCCGAAAATCTTGCGGAAAAAATCAATTGCCCCTGTGCAATATTTTTTGACTGTTCTGCCGAAGTTGTCGTACATTTCTGATTAGTTGCCATACAATTTTCCGCTGAGAGAAGGGGGCGGAAAATGGGGAGGTGAAAAGGCATTGGACGTGAATGATTAACATAATTTTGTGAATGTTTCTTTAATGAAAGTTTTGGGGCTGCTAATGAGGTAAAAACTTCATAAATGAGTAACCCCTGAAGTGTGATGACTGGAATTTATGAACGACCGTATCTCGCAAAATCAATATGTTTTGCAGGATGATAACTGGACCCTTTATAAAGAATAATTAGGAACAATTTGTATGCTTGATCGTACAACTTAATTTCAAGGATGGGAGAAAATCTGTAACATACCTACTTATTTATTTGTAACTAAATACCAATGTTGTTAAAAGGGGCAATTTAATTGAAGTTTACATTTTCGAATTTGTATTGTTTAAGTCTATATTTTTATACCCTTTTTAAAATAATAATAATAGCGTATAAAGCAAATGGGAGACTAAGAATAATCCCACCCACTAAACATATTTCTCTTATTTATTAAACACGACTAACTAAAGTAGAGCCCTTTAAAAAACACACTATTTCCCACGCCTCTATCATTTTGCACTTGGACAAAGGAAACAAACCGAGATGAAAAAAATCAAAGAATTGATTTCCATTTTTGTGGTTCCCCTGCAGTTTTTCTGCATCACGCTGTTCATTTGTCCAAATTTTTGGCTGCTGTGCGCCAGACACTGGCAAACAAAACCACACACACTCGCACACTCTCATGCGAACATATGACGCAAAATGAGGCAGTGTGTGGGTGTGTGTGAGTGTGTGTTGGCGAGTGTGCGATGGTGTGCGAGAATCCCCACCCTAAACTTGACCTCAGGCATTTGCACTTCATCAAGCGCTTCTTGCACCTCGGCGGCCGTCTGGTTGCCCAAACTTGGCCCAAACCGACTATACTATATGGACGAGATGGATCCATTTCGTATGCATACATATATGTAAGGCATATATACACATATACTATCTATATATATATATACATATAATATGAGTCAGTGGGCTAGGAAGAAGCTGCAGGGCGAAACAATTTCCTTTTATTCTTTGCGGAAAGCGTTTTGCTGGCCAAGCTGTCGCCCTGCCATTTAAACTTGTTCCTTTCTTTTTGGCCCGAAGGCTTTCACTCATACCAGGTGTGTGTGCGCCTCCTTTGCCAAAGTTAAATCAGCAAATTTCCACTTTTCTTTTTTCCCACTGTTTTTTGGGTACCCTGGGGTTCTGTTTTCGGTCTGTATTCCTTTATTTTTCAGGTTTGCCTATGCAGCCTCTGGGAGATTCGGTACCCAGTTCGCTTCCTAGCTGGCCCCATTATGATTGTTGGGCAAATTTTAATGATGCCATTGGGCTTAATGAAATTATTGTTAGTTCAGCAAACAAGAAAGCCCATTTTGGTATGGTATGGTTCGGGGATCAGTTCGGGGATAGAAATGTGGACGAGATTCTATGGTAGGAGGTTTGTACGTACATACATGCCTTATTTTCGATGCCTATACAATATGCATATGGTTATGCAGAGCGTAAAAGCTGAGACTATATTATATAAAGAATAATTGGATTGTACTAGTCGGATAAGATATAATGTGCCACTTTGAGGAACTTCTGCATAAACTTGAAGTCTGAATGTATTTAATTTTATTTTAATTGTATATGTACACAAAAGTAGCGGAATTTAACTCTTTTCTCTGAATCTTGATAACTAACCCCGGGGCTCACTATTAAAATATACTTCTTATCCATAGACAAAATAAGGTACATCAAAGTGAAGTTTTTAAAATGTATAGAACAAACTAGCGTCTTTATTACGTCTTAAGGTAAATTTCCAAGATGGCCTGGGCATTCTTTCTGTGAGTGCCAACTTTATGGCATTTCCATCTTGCCGCTTTTCTCTTTTTAGCTGTGCGAAATTTTATATCCACGGGGGGTCGAGGCGGGTGGCAGGTGGAAACTCGCCCGCTTGACGTCACTCGGAAAAGCCAAATTGATGTTTAACTATTGATGCCTCTGGTCCGGGCTGGTATCTGGTGGCCCAGAGATGGTGCCGCAGTCCTCCTGGCGCACATCGCCTGCTTATGTTTATCGTTATGATATCACAGGAAACCCGTGTCTGCCCAACGCTTCCCTGCCAAAGTTCAAGAGTGGGCGGATGATTGGGGCGCTGGAATGGTCAATAATTCGGGGCGTGGCGGGCTAAATATCCAAATTTGATGGGTTTCTGATGTAAGAAGCCGTGCATATTTAGGCCATTCAAATTCTTGAATGGGCAGTAAAGAATAAACAATAGCTATTGGGAATATCTAATCGATAGCTTTTTGCTTTTGGAACGGCTTTTTATTGAGATTAAAAATTTATGACCATACTTTGATAATATAATAATTAATGATTAGGACATCATATAACGAATATAAATTGGGTAGTTAAATGTTTTGGTTAAAAGCGGTATAAATAGAAAGGATTTAAACTTTTCCTTTTAAAGACATCTATTGTCAGCATATCCCTATCCGGTATTTGACTAATCGCCTTAGGAACTTTAAAACAAAGCTCGTACTTTAAGCTTGTTAAATAATTTTCTTGTTTGTAAATCAGCTTAAATCTAGCTTAGTGCTGTGGGATTTAAGGACATTGGGCGTACCAACAGGGGGGATAGGGCCCAGAAGGGTTTGGTGTAGGTGGCTGGACTGCTGGGTTGTTTGGGATGCTCTGTTCCCATCCTGGACAAACAAGCTGGCAACCAATATTCATGCTCCAATTGCAGGGAAAACAATGCCGGCGGAGTGTTTATATTTAGCAAACGCTGGAGGACAGTGGCAGGGCAAGAGGGGAATGGACGAGGAACTGCATGAGTAGAAGGGGGCTGGCTAAATTTAATTCGAAAATGCATCAGATCCTCTTTTTGTGCCCCCCTCTCAGTCACCAGAGAGTGCATCATCAGCAGATAGCGTGGAAAACAAAGAAAAAGCCGAGGAAATGAGTGCCAAACAAAGGGATCTGCTTGGGATGCTTGCCTTGTCACGACAAGGCTCTTGTGTCAAGTGGCTGCTGTCCACCTAAGGACCTCGCCACCCCCTTTTCGACCCACTTCGACCCTCGTTAATCATGCGAATTATGCATGAAAGTGGAGTGCTTAATTTCAATTGTCTAAACAACAAGCGATTGCGATGTGACCTACCAATACACTTGAAGAAAATTTCTGTTTACACTTGACTGCATCGGTGGGTGGTCGGTTGCCCTGGGATCGTCTTTCAGTGGAGTACAGTGCACGCTCAGTAGAAAGAACTTTTGTGATCGAATTATGCCAGTTTGGTATACGGATACTTACATTGCCTTTTCTAATAAACGAGAACATAATGAATTATTCATTTAAATTAGTTTTGATATAAATTTGTTCAATTTTTGGTTAACATCATTACTTATTTTCTATGAAAAAATATAAATAAGCACATAAAATAAATAAAACGGGTTTCAAATGTTTCTATAACTACCTACTAACACTAAAAACCAAATCTTTTGGATGAAAACCCCTTTAGTTTACTGCACAGAGTCTCCACTGTACCTGGCTGAAATGTAGGAATGGCAACAGAAGATTGCATACTTAAAAGGGCGATTGCGAGCAAATTTCCCTGCGCGCGTCGACCGATTTTCTCTCTCCGGGCTTCTTATGCTTTCTCCGGCGCTTTCTCTCCTCCTCTCTATCGCATTCTCAATAATTTTCGCTCGCTCTTGGCTGCCTTTCACGCCTTTGTCAATTTGCAGCAACTTGTGCGCTCGTTTGACTTGGGTTAAATTGTTTGTGATTGTCGCAGCCGTGTCCCTGTGTGTGTGTTACCAATTTCTCCAGGCGACTGTGTTTGAGTGTGTGTGTGTGTGTGTGTGTGGGTGGGTGTCCTGACAGAGTTGTCAGCTGTTCGGCCTGCATTTCTCTCGGTTTCCCCGCTCGTTTCTCTCTTGTCTTTGCCATTATTACACAATTTATATATTTTTTTTAGGTGTGGTTTCTGCGGCGTCTGCAACCGGCCACGCCCATAGCCAAACGCCCCTCTCCCACCGCCCACCGCCCTTCTCACGGCCATATCCTTGTGTGTGTCTGGGTTTTCTTTTAATCAATCATTACGAACTGCGAGATCAGCGAAGTGGGCGGAGTGGGGGGAGTGGGGGATTCGCCGCCTGTCGTTTGGCTTTGAAACTTTGCATTGCATAGTTTGCTGCGCCATGTAACTGTAATTGCAACTGGGACCTTGTTCCGCTTTCCTTCGCGATTTACTTTCCCCGCCCCCCTTCGTGTTGCTCCCCACTACATCCAATTTTTTATACGCTCCATTTAAGAGGGGGGCTATGCTAAGTGGAAATATTGGTGGCACTTAGTCAAGAAACGCTGGCAGCGGAATGAATGGAGTACTTTGAAGTGAAATTAGTTGGATTTGCAAAGATTGCGTTATAAGCATTCTTTGCCATAAACAAATACTTTTCTCAAAGTTTACAAATCAGACATTAATTTTTCTTATCTTGCGTCTTTTTTGCAATGACCTTGATATCAACCCATGCTAAAAAGCAACTTCCAATCTTGTCTTACTGGTACCCCCACTTGCATTTTACAGTGCGTAAGCTAATTCAATCTTGTGTTAACCAATCGCAGAAACAAGTCCAGTGCAAACGAACTTAAAAACTAGTAAAAATCAAATTCGAGCAAAATCAAAACCAAACGAAGCGAAAGCTTGGTGAACTGAAACCCAGTAACCGCGACGCGAAGTGAAAAATTGTTCAACAAAACCAACATGGCCTGGGGCTATTGGTCCGCCACGACTGTGGATCGCGGACGATCGCCGCGCCGCTTGACCCAATGTGCACCGCTTCCGGTCAACATAGTGCAGCAGGAGGAGGAGGAGGAGCAGCCCTGCCTGCCGCAACAGCAGCAGCAAACGCAGCAGCAACAGCAATCGCAGACCTGCCCCAGCACACCATCGGCCAATCAGCAGGGCAGTGGCAACTTGTGCTACAGCCCCACCTGTCGATCCCGCTGCTCGAGTCCTTGTCCAGGATCTCCGTGCGGCTCCATCACGCCGCCACCTCCGCCGATGCTCACGTCCTCGCAGCAGCACCTGCACTCCAATAAAAACTGCCCGGCGGCCCAACAACTGATGACGCACCTGGATTACGCCGCTCGGAGACAATCGCTCGACCAGCTGGACAGTCCACAGGTATTCGGATCATTGAGGCTTACATGTTCATCCAGAACTCAGCTTGAAGAAAGGGATTGGAGTTACTAGACTACTTTAATGATTATCCAAGTCAGTTTAGGGTGATTCATTATACAATAATACCAGATAGATAGATACACCCCACTTATCAAATGCTTCCGATGACTTACTTAGTCATATTTGTAATTGTATCCCATCAATTGGATATAGATTGCTCATTTGCTCAAATTATGTTTTTGCCACGTAGAAAAGTACACTCCCTTTGATTACTCAGTCGATCCTACTAGACTAGTAATATTTACAATTGATGTATGATAATTTCAATACCTTTAGATTTATTCTTATCCTTAAAGGGAAATGTGTGTAATGACTTGGATATAGCATTCTTCATACCCGATCTTAAAAACTTCTTCAAGCTGAGTTCAAACCAAAATTCTGGCTTGAAACCCATATCACTGACCTGGTTATCCATTCTGTTCTCATCCCATTCCGATTTCGATCATAATCCAGTCCAAGTACTTTGACATTCAGGCCAACCAGCTGTCGGACATCATGTGCCGCGGTGCGGTGGTCAGTTCCATTCAGTCGGCGAACAACACGCTGACCCGTGGCGTATCGATGCACAGCCGGAGTGGCAGTGCCCACGGGAGCCACCATGGCAGCCACCACAGTCACAGTCATCATGGCAGCGCCCACGGATCGCTGGGCTGCTTGCAGGGCGGCGTGGGAGTGGGCGTGGGTGTGGGCGTGGGCACAGGAAGTACGGGCAGCATTGGCATGATGTCGGCGGGACACATCGACACTGGAGACTACGATGTGCCGCATCCGCATCCGTATACGCATCATTACATGCAGACGACGGCTTCGGTGACCCCGCCACATACGTCGCTCAGTCGTCCGGGATCGGCGGGTGCCGTGTGCCAGGGTCACGACTCTGGATCGGATTCCAGTCAGGGCTGCGGCGGATCCATCATGGGCGGCATGCTGGTCATGGGCCATCCGGGGCACATGGGCAGCTTGGGTCACCACAGCGCCGGCAGCGGATCGCTGGGCAGGTGCTCGAGCAGGTGTCACAACACGAACACCACCACGACGGATGACTCAGGCGGTGGCAGCAGCGGCGGCGGCGGCGGAGGAGTACCGGGCACCATGAGCAGTGCCTCCATGGCGGTGGGAATGCCGGGCATGCTGATGGACTACCACCACAGTCACCACAGTGGCAGTGCCGGGAGTGGCCTAAACGGATGCGGCGGCGGTAGCATCGCTGGTGGAAGCATCGGGGGAAGGAGCAGTGTCCTGGGCACGATCCATAATGGCCACGGCCATCATCATCAGCAGTATCATCACGAGTGCATCCACTACGAGCGCTTGCCCATTCCCGTGCCCATACCCACTGTGCCGATGGGCGTGGCCGCGTCCTCGCAGATGTCCCAGCACCAGCTCCAATCGGAGGAGGAGATCGAGCCGGCCTATGCGACAGGTAATCCATTTACCGGCGTCTATTTGGGATAGTTAAGCAATATTCTGAATGCTATTTAAGTTCATTGTTATTAGTTTTACTCTAATTTATTTAATGCGATTTATTTGTATGCTCTTATGCTAAGATATTAGGATAAGGCATCGTTGTTCAGTTGTTTCGTTAATTTCTTAATATCCTTGAATTGCAAATCCGACTTAACAATATAATATAATTAATTTCCACTCAGTTTGGGGTGCTTCTGGCAACTTAAATGGCATAGAAGCCATAATTGAAATGTCCAATCTTCATTGAAGCCAAAACATTTGCAAAGTGACCATTGTGAAGCATTAAATTATTATTTATGGCTTTTGTTATGTTGGCAAATGTTTGGCTTCAGTTTGAACTATAAGAACTACTTGTTTTATGGCTTCCAAAGCTCCGGGGCTTACAGAAACACTTCGATTTAGGTGCAATAAATTAGTGCTTATCCAAACTTATTATTTCCAATAAACTATTGATTTTCCACCGCCAGAGCTGTTCTGAATTTATGGAAGTGCCAGTCCGATCTTATCGACGAAGCCATTCGTCGCGCTCTCACTTGCTCCCAATCGGTGACAATTCAATCGGCCACTTGAGGCACTTGGTTTTATTGTTCTTTTGTTGTGGCTCTTGGTTTGGTTTTGCTTTGGTTCTGGTTCTCCGTTTCTCGGTTTCTCTGTCTCTCTGCTACTCGGTTTTCTCAGTTGATTCTTTTAGTTTTTTGCCTATGCTTCTTGGGCTGAAAAGTCGCGAAACTCAGTTCGTAGCTGAAAGTCGCGCGGTGACGACGCTTCGCGCGTTTTCAAGAGCGTATCTCAAGTGCTTCAACTGGGCTCCAGTGACCCCTGAACTGACCACTTATCACGAAACAACCACCCACCCACCAAACAGCCATCGCAATGATCATCTGGAGTGGCTTCTGCGAGGCGGCCCAAATATACAGCACACAAACGGCTACTTTTATGACCGGCGGAGCATCGTGTTAGTGTCTCAGTGCTAGTCTCATTTAAATTGCCAATTAATCAATGCGGATTCCATGTAGATCAACTACGGGTGCAACTGCCTAGTGCAAACTTTAGTTCGGAACTCTCCAAACGCAGTTTTGTGAATATGAACAGTGAATGCTAAGAAAAATCAAACAAACTTCCCCAAGAAACCCAATTCATGGCCAAAAGTGGACACATTGATTATACATTTAGTGTGATTTGATACCAAACAACATCGTTCCCTTCCGCTGCGACCTTCTGACTGTTTAGCCTAACCTCTCCCAGGAATATGACTAATATGGCATATCGCTCCGATTGTTCTTAGCTGTGTTTCCCCATGGCCCCATCATGGCTCACTCCATGAGTTCTGGTCGCCTTATCTGGCCAGCAAGGCATTTACGAGGCGTAAAATAAGAAGCGGCTAAACAAAAATAGCAAAAAACAAGAGCGCAGTGCAAACAAACGGTGTGGGTCCTATCGCAATTGATAAGCAAAACACCGAGGGCAATAAAGTGCATAGTTGGGAAAGAGAATACTAAACTTCTAGGTCAATGCGAGGCATGAGGCAATGTGTGGACATGTGTAGGAAACTATTAGAATATTAACCTTGCAGACGGACAGGCGAATTTATTGAACCCTAGACTCCCTGGGACGACTTTTTAATTGAATTATGAATGGGCGATGAGCGATGAGCGATTGTTGGGCGGAGAATCTATCTGATAGCTGAACAATTGGTCTCAATTGATGGCTGGTGGTCTGCCGGAAAAGCTTAATTAACATTACTCGGAAAAGAGCGAAGTATCTCCTCCTGCTCCATTCGTATCTGCTTTTGTATCTGTATCCGTATCTGTATCTCTCGGGTTACTTCAGTTGCCCAGTATCTCCCACTCCCGCTCATTATTCTCTCTACATGGTGCGTGGCAGTGAGATAAGGAACTACCAGTGTTTGGAAATCGGATTGGTTCAGTCGAGGAGTGGGTGCTGACATGTTAACAGGCCATGTGGCTCGGCAAGAATCCGTTCATAAGTAAAAATCGAAAAGCGAAAATCGCATAGCAAAATCCCATTAAATTGATAAGCGACCAGCGGCAGGAAAGATATTTACCCGATGGGCAAACTAGCCTGCCGTAAGCATGCCCTGTCATTACCACAATTGGTTGAATGTTTACATTATGTTTTTCAATATAAGTTAATAAAGTGAGTGGTGTAAAGTGCCTAACCAACCTCTTCTCTTTCGTCTTTCAGTATTCCCCAATGTTCCTCAAGCGCCGGGATTGTCCTGCGATGGCGAAGATCGTAAGTATTGGCTAAAGTAACAGATTTTAAATATATGTACAAGTTCTAACGATAACCATTCGAACAGCGAAGTTTGCAATATAAATAACACGACTAAAGATTACTACTTGCTATTGATTCATCGATCGTTTGACTCATTATGCCCCCTTTCACAAGTTGAATTTTGATTTAAAAAGGCGTTTAAAGTTAATGATTTGAAAAGTAAATCAGCATGCATTCAGAAAACTAGAGTTGCCGCTTTGTAGATTAAAAGTGCAAATGCACATGTCATCATTTTTGATAGGTTGACTTACATATGTATATTTTACGCGTGGTTGTAAAAAGTCAATTTAGCCATATTTAGGTAAGGAAAAGTTAGTATAAACCAATTTATTAAACGAATTTGATTTTCCAGGCAGCATCTATCGACGCGGTGCTCGACGCTGGCGCAAGTTGTATCGCGTCAATGGACACATCTTCCAGGCCAAGCGTTTCAACCGGGTAAGTTCTGCTAGGTCCAGAACCCTTAGAACCCAGGAGTATATTTAAATTTTCCCTTTCAGCGTGCTTTTTGTGCCTACTGCCAGGATCGAATCTGGGGACTGGGCCGTCAGGGTTTCAAGTGCATCCAGTGCAAGCTGCTGGTGCACAAGAAGTGCCATAAGCTGGTGCAGAAGCACTGCACCGACCAGCCGGAGCCGCTGGTCAAGGAGCGGGCGGAGGAGTCCAGTGACCCGATGCCGGTGCCTTTGCCGCCGCTTCCCTACGAGGCGATGGGCGGCGGAGCCGATGCCTGCGAGTCGCACGACCATGCGCACATAGTGGCGCCACCGCCACCGGAAGATCCATTGGAGCCGGGCACTCAGCGCCAGTACTCGCTGAACGACTTCGAGCTGATACGGGTCATCGGACGCGGCAGCTATGCCAAGGTGCTGATGGTGGAGCTACGACGCACACGGCGCATCTACGCCATGAAGGTGATCAAGAAGGCGCTGGTCACCGACGACGAGGACATCGACTGGGTGCAGACGGAGAAGCATGTGTTCGAGACGGCCTCGAACCACCCGTTCCTGGTGGGGCTGCACTCGTGCTTCCAGACGCCCTCGCGGCTCTTCTTCGTCATCGAGTTTGTGCGCGGTGGCGATCTGATGTACCACATGCAGCGGCAACGGCGGCTGCCCGAGGAGCACGCCCGTTTCTATGCAGCGGAGATCAGTTTGGCGCTGAATTTCCTCCACGAGAAGGGCATCATTTACCGCGATCTGAAGCTGGACAACGTGTTGCTGGATCACGAGGGCCACATCAAGCTTACGGACTACGGCATGTGTAAGGAGGGCATTCGATCTGGGGACACCACCTCCACGTTCTGCGGTACACCCAACTACATTGCCCCTGAGATCCTGCGGGGCGAGGACTACGGTTTCTCGGTGGATTGGTGGGCACTAGGCGTCTTGCTCTACGAGATGTTGGCCGGGCGTAGTCCGTTTGATCTGGCAGGAGCCTCTGAGAATCCCGATCAGGTAGGTTACTGTGTTTCTTGGTCCTGAGAAATTCTAATTTGCTGCTCTATTCCGCAGAACACTGAGGACTATCTGTTCCAAGTGATCCTGGAGAAGACCATTCGTATACCCCGCTCGCTGAGCGTTCGTGCGGCCTCTGTCTTAAAAGGTTTCCTCAACAAGAATCCCGCTGACCGCTTGGGCTGCCATCGGGAGTCCGCGTTCATGGATATCGTCAGCCATCCCTTCTTTAAGAATATGGATTGGGAATTGGTGAGTCCGAGGGCGCTTGTCTTCATGCTAGCTCTGTGTGTCCTGGTGAACTTGTTTGTGATTATGATACTGAGTAAGGTTAAAAGGAACTAATAGTAATAGGTATTCATAGTAGACACATTATGAAAAGATTAGACTTGTCTCAACATTCTGTTGAGTCCATCGTTTCCACATAGGTCAGGTCTAAAGTAACTCGTTCCACTTTTATTTACTTTATTTGTATTGCTGTGGGTATAATGTTGGTCGATAATGATTCAACTGAGGCAATCAATACCGAGCATTTTCTTTATTACCTTGGACATTAATGATATCTATTATTACGTATTCGATTGCGCGTTAAAGATAGCTCAAAAGGAGGTGCAACCGCCTTACATACCGAACATAGACACGGGAGATCCCTATGTGACAAGCAACTTTGATGTGCAATTTACCCAAGAACCGGCTGTACTAACGCCAGATGATCCGTAAGTCATACCGAGTTCCCCAAATCCGAAAGATGGCAAGTGGTGCTAGTTTTCGTATTTCGTATTCCTTGCATGAGATAAATCCCCGTAAGAGATCTTAGCTTAGCGTCCAGACTAACGGCAGGTAAATGTCCCTATCGATCAGCCGCACTACGACCATGTATTCCATCCATTGATCCTCTCTATCTGTCTCTTCAAAATGAATTTTACCATCGTCATAATCATGCTCAAGCCGCACCGACATAATGGAGAAAAATGTTTTATGTTTGCCTATTGGCCGGGAGTTTTTCCTAATCGATTATGATTTCTACTATCCTCATGCACACCCTACATCACGCAGCTTGAGCGCAAACAGGTCACGCCACCATTCAAGCCACGCTTAGACTCAGACCGCGACCTGGCCAACTTCCCGCCCGAGTTCACCGGCGAGGCCGTACAGTTGACCCCGGATGATGAGTAAGTTAAGATCCAAGATGGTCCTAAGTTTTGTATCTATTCGAACGACTTGCGCTAACTGAGATGGCTAATTCACAACGTTTTTCTTTAACTCTCAGTAATGTCATTGACAATATCGATCAATCCGAGTTCGAGGGCTTTGAGTATGTGAACCCCTTGCTGATGTCCCTGGAGGATTGCGTCTGACACCACGAAATGTGCGACTTACATCCGTATAACATGCGGGTAAGTGATTCACTGAGAAATAAATTCGATTTTAAAGTAATAAGTGATTTTCTTCATAGCTCTATGGCGAGGATTCCAGTGATTACGATTCCGTGGCTGACGATTTGAGTCTCCTGCATTTGAACAGCGCAGCGGGAGCTGGTGGTTCAGTTAGCAGCAATAACAATCTCAGCCAGCAGCAACATTATCGCCAGCAACAGCAGCAATATCAACCCCATTCAGCATACTCACAACAGCAACAGCAACAGCAACAGCAGCAGCAGCAGCAACATCAGCAGCTGCAGCAACTTCAGCAGCATCAACAACAGCAGCAGCAGCAGCAACAACTTCATCATAATGGTAACAATAACATTCATAATAATCAAATGCAAGCAAATAATAATAAAAGTCTACTGCAGCACATGTTTTGCCTTCCATTGAACTAATTAAAATAACGAATTAGATAAAACCACAAGCAACAACAATGAGCCACACAGCAGCAACAAATAGAAGAGCAACTAAGAAAATTAAAACGATTCCAAAAATATAAATTTCATAATATACAATCTATATAATCCTTTCTCAACAACAGACACAATTTTCAAAAGCAAAGTATATTTATTATATAAAATGCAAATGCAAAACGAAACAAAACAAAAACTGTCACAAGTTGCAAGTATTACACTAAACGATTACTTTACTATTTAAGCACCTAGGCAGCCAGGCAAACTTTATGCAAGCAAAGGATAAACCATTTCATAACTCAATGCAAGACTTTTCACCAAGAAACTTAGGGAGAACGATCCCGCGAGAATGCAACAAGAACTTTTTAAGCTAACAATACGTGCATCAAATATAATATATAATTTTTAAACGTTTAACACTTCAATGGAAATTTCAAGTTCATTTTACTAGCCAGGAAGTGTGCGGTGGCGAAGGCCGAGGAGTATATATTTCAAGTGAATCAATCTATAATATCTAAGCATATATAAACTCTAATGTAAAATGTGTGTGTGTTAGTATTAGAGAGCAGAGCATGGTTTTTAAAGGCGACAGACAGCAAAAGATCGACATATACATAACATACGTGTACTGTGAACAGCAATAGTTAATGAAACCCAATTGAAATACCAATTGTAACTTCGTAAATCTAATTATTACATAGAGAACCATTTACCGAAGTCGGAGCGGGGCGGGGAGATTCTCTAAAAATGCGAACAAAAACATATTTATTTATTTTATTCATTTTCTACTCTGTATTTTTAACAACAAGCAAACACAATCCGTCTACTGGCAATATATCTTTGTTAAGTATTAACGAAACTTTTGTTTTTAATGCATTCCACACTGTACTTACAACAACAAAAATATATTTTTTTGTTTATTTGTGATGGCATATATAGTGCCAGCATGTTTTTGTAATCCACATATGAATATTACGAAAATTATGAAAATTAGTATATATCAAAAATATCATTGTGTTGCAAAGGTAAATAAAATATTGTGTTTTTAATTGAAGCTAAAAATCAATTTCAACAAAAATGTTACTTGTTAATGTATGAAAAGCAAATAAAAGAGAACAAATTAAGCGCATATTGTTAAATTTCCAAATACAACGCAATCTAAGAAAGTAATATTGATCAAAGTTTTTGATTAAAGATTAAAGAACATAGCAAGCAATCAATTTAAATGCTAAACAAACAAGACGAACAGAAAAACAATTTCAAATTGCACTTAAACGTTGCCGATTTTATTAGTAACGATCTTTATTCTTTAGCCTATCCCAATTATTACGTTGTTGTGTTTGATAACCGAGTTCTATGAGTAAGTTTAATTAGTATATAATGATTTTAACGAGCGTATACATCAATTTGTATATTCTTCAACTGATGTTTCCGACTAATTTTTTAAACTGGATGCACTTTTGGCATATATTACCAGATGCTAGCAAAATGAAATTGAAAACGTGGACGATAGTTGCGTTACAATTATGCATATAAACAAAAACGAATAAAGTATTGTATAAGACAAAGTTTGCGCTTTAATTGGTTTGGAAATCAACTTCCGCAAAACTTTTATTAACAACTGGGCAAAAATTCAACAAATGCAAAACGTTATCCTATCGTGTGGAGGTGGCCATTTGTGGCCCCTCAGTTGCTGCTCTGCAAAATGGAGACGGGCTCTTGCATAATCTCCTGAATCTTCGCCTCCGGAACTGGCACCCCATTCGCCAGCAGAGTGTGAACGATGCCATCATGTTTATTGCCACTTGAGCGTGCCTGAAGCACGAATTCCGTGTCCTGCAGCTGGAACTTGGTGTCTGTGCCGCCGTGAACAAAAACCGACTGCGAAATGGGGTAATAAAGTGTAAGAGTGGCGTGGCTAGAGTGGCGAGCCGATAGACCATTGTTTCCCTCACCTCCTCGGTGCGCAGCTCATCGTTTACGTAGAGACTCAGCGTATCCAGCTTGAGCATTATCCTATATTCCTGCGGCGCCTCTGCGGCCGCCTCATCCGTATAGAGCCACAGCCGGTACTGCCGTGTCATGTCCTCGGTGTACTGGTCGTGCGACTTGCCGTCGATGTAGAGGGAGTACTCGTACTTGAAGCCTGGCGCAGGATCAACGCGTATGATGCAGCGCGTCTGATCGATGTGAAAGGTGTCCTCGCCGACCAGTTTGAACATCCAGTCGCGTCGCAAGACTTCCTGGAAATGTAAGTCAATGCAGACAAACATTTAAGCGTATGCATTAGATGCGCTTTGTATTGAATCGTTGCATATGAGCTTATCACTCATACGCACCGTTGCCTATGTACAATGTTCATTTCACAGGTATCGATTTAATTTAAACAGTTCAAATGGATTGTAAATCAGTAGGAGTTTAATACGTTGTTAATGGCGCTTTAGTTCAAACTTTCCATGTAATAAACGTAAGCTTAATGGTGTCCTAAACGTGAATATAAAAACTAAAATGCTCAATGTCGTTGAGGGATGACAGAAGCACATAAATATCTAGAGGAATAAAATATGCTACGCATATTAAAATACCTAATTTAAAAACCAGTTATACATTATTTGAATACATTTATTAAATTAATGAGGTCATTTTAAACATTATTCTGTTTCGCTGAAGGATGAATACTCGTACGTACGCACACGACCCGCAATTAAGTTCACCTTCACAATGCAAATACTTCGCGAGCTCCAAAGCCACCAACCACCCATTCATTCAGCTCCCTAGAAGCTAGAAAACTTACCCGTCCATTGACCCAAATCATGCGGCGCCCACTGGTTGTGCCGTGTTCCAGCTCGATGCGGTACATCTGCGCAAAAAAAAAGGGGGAATGTGGGGACAATTATCGCGAATTTCCATTAAAAATAAGTGGCGGTTTTGAAGAAACAATCGTGTGTACCTTGCCATTGATGGGCACACACCACTGAGCGACGATATTTTGTTTGTTGTAGCGCTGGTCCTCGGGCACATGATCCTGCGTCATCGTTGGCTGCGTGGACAGATTCTCCAGGCGCAGGGTGGGCGAAAGAAAGGACATGGGTCCGGAGCCTCGTGTCGATCTGGCTCTGGCTTTGGCTCTGGCCCACCGCCAGTCAATCAATAAATCCTATTAATATTTATTGTAATCGCCTTTAAAGCGCAGCCAACCAAATGGGTTACACAAAACCAGAGCCACGTAGCTATGTTAGGTATGTAGATGTATTTCGGGAGTTCAAGGAACCCGATTGCGGGCCGACTTGTGTAATCTGCAGATCTGATTTTAATGCACTTCCTCTATCCCTGTGTTTAGACCCCCCAAATCGGGCTAGAATTTATTCGGTTCTCCGACTTCACCGGGCGGCGAGCAAACCGCAAGACCGAACCGCACGTTGTTAGCGCCAATGGCACACTAAACAACAAACCCGTGTACAATAAAAGCCAAAGGAGGAACCAAAGAAAAACTAGTTGGCCCGGCTGGCTGCCTTTGCCTTTTGGCCGGGCCGGGCCGGGCTCTCCGGCAGCTCTGCTCTGCTCTGCCTCTGGCTTCTGGCCGAGAGTCGCAGCCGCGGTCGCGTTTGTCGGTCTGCCAAAGTGCAGAGCAACTACGCCGCGTGGCGCCAAAACAGAGTTGATTTGTTTCCACTAGTCGTAGTCGTGCGTGTGGATATGCGGGATATGAGTGTGTGTACAGGGAAAGCCCCCTAAGACTTACACACATCCATTGGCTGTGCATTAAGCCGCGTTAGCTGATGACACAGGTTGACCTTCTGCAGGAAATACTTCGCATTTAAGCCAGAAACTTGCCATACACTTTAGTCATGGAAACCCCCCCACCATTTTTCACCAAATATGGTGGCTAACTTTTCAGTTGCCGGTATGAAGTCCTCACTGTAACCACTTCTCAATACCCCACTGAGTGTCGCTCGCATAAAAATAAACTTTGCCCCGTCAAGTATGCAATTGTTTCTGCATTGCAATTGGGCTGGCTTTCGGAATGAGCCTGCTCTGCTCTGCTCGGGGTTTTTCGCCAATGCCTCCGGCCTCCAATTGAGCGTAAGCCAAACAATATTCGTGCATACATATTTTATTCTGGATGACAATTATTTGGCCCTGGGGGATTGGATAGGAACTCACTGTGCCACATGGCCAATCGTCGCAAATTTGTCGCATTTTGTTTTGTTGTCATGTTTATGGCGCAACATTTTCTGCCCATAAATACACGCCGAAAATGCTAATGACCGATTGGGTGGGGTTAGTGGGCAATGGGTTGATTTCCTTCGCCGCCAAACGGAGGTGAAGACTTGCCGCCTCCGGTGGTTGCTATTTCAATCGACCAGAAGCGATATTGATAAATGTATTTGGGCCAGATTGGGTAAGGAGTCGCCAGCGAAACGGGCACATCATATGTCAAATCAAGTTTTCCAGCTCTCGGCTCCAACCCATTACCCCCCATATCGCCACCCAAGTGGGTGGGTGGCAAGAAAAACATATGCCATCGCCCAAGCACGCGAAGGTCACTGACAAAGCGCCGTTTGAAGTCGCTTACAGTTTTAGTTGATGTTGACGCTATCAAAGGGGCTGAGTGGGTGGCGATGGGCGGTCTTTCGCCCTTCTGGGGGTGTGTCTGTGTGTTTGCTGGTGTGTGAACAACAACAACGGTGGCAGATAACGAAACATTTGACAAGGACAAGGCTGCCCGCCACCCATCAACTCCCCTTTTAGCACGAAGCTCCCCGGAGGCAGTGTGTTAGTGTAATTATTAGTGCTCTACAAAATAAATAAGTACGTACATTCATGCAAACATCCATTTTTTCCACGCTTTCTCGCGGATCCGCTGACTAAAGCACCATGGGAGTTTTCAGCATTTTCCCTCTAGAAATCTCCAAATTAAATGCATTTATATTCCTCTTGTAATCCTTTAGTTTTATGACTAACTTTCTGGCCACAACCAAACAGTAACCAACTTGGGTAAGCTCATGTTTAGATACCCTTACAATCTATTTGAATGAATAGGGTCTTATAATATTTCATGGTACTTGGTTTCAAAACAAGTTGAATGAGTCAAGACTATAACAGAAGCTTATTCGATACTAAACTAAAAGCTATGCTGTAAATAAGGCATTTAAATCATATAAACTATATAATATATTCATATCTATTCAAGAGTAAGTAAAATAATAGTTGATTTCTAATTAAAAATTATTATATTATTATTATTTTTCATCAAAGAACTGCGCTTATTTATCATTCCCAGCCCATCGTGCGCGTTGCGCTTTTACGTTGACTACTTTCCAGCTGAATTTATGGCCATTCCGCGGGTTGTACACTTTTTATGCAAATACATGTGGCCAAAAGTGCCGCAACAGACAACATTCGGTGGCGCTGTCGCTGATGATGTCGTAGCTAGGGCCGTGGAGCCGGGGGGCAGGACATGCATGGGGGAGCGGGTCGTCCTGGGGGAGTGGATTGCGTGCTTCGCTGGTGTCGGCCAACTGGCACACTACAAATGTCGCCGTCAATTAATTTCCATAGATAATTGCCTGTCGATAACGACAGCGGCAGCCGGGGACATTAATCAAACGGCCGGCAGGCTGTTGACTAGATGGTTTTTGTACTTGGCCCTTTCGGCGGCTGGCTAAGATTTAATCAAAAACTATGGCCAAATGACAAAGTGAAAGTTGTATTTCAGTGATTTGTGGTAACGCTCTTAAATCAAATTGAATTGGCAAAATGTGTGCGCTTGCTTAAGTTAGCTAGATTCGTATGTAGTATGTGTGGGCGTGTGTTCTTCAATAATGCACATATGTATGTATGACTATATATAAAGGCTATGAATATAGAAGTGCTTAACTTTCGATTAGATTTCACGTGTGTTTAACCAGATAAATAATAATACTGATCACAATGCCAATAGCGTGAGAATTCAGTGTGTGCTAACAGTTCACCATTGAAAATAATGTTTGACACTTCGATCGATTGGACAATAAATATAGATTGTACGTATATGTAAATATATATATATATAGAATTTATATTGCTGCACCATAACAACTAACATAAACAGCAAATATCTTTTGTAATCAAGAAATTGATCTATACATATAATTTTGGGAACAAATTTGAACAACGCTGGGCGTAAAATAGGCGCTAGTCGAAGGTAATTCGTCTGATTATCGCGAGTATATATAATGAGTGCGTATATATACCTATAATCGACGCTAATTGCACTATTTATATGTATTATGCTGATGCATTCCACTGGCGGTCAGAATAATGCACAAATAACGCACAACTTGAGATACAAATGCCATTTAAATGTAATCTACGCATTATAATAATAAACTACAGCGTATTTATGTGTGTGGAACTAATAATTGACACAACATATTATTGCTTCTTTAAATGTATAACTTAACTATTTACATACGATATAGATTAAATACTGATTAAATAAATCAAACTTATTAGGAGCTTCCTTTCGAAATATAATTAAACTGTTTTGAAGTCGAATCATAAACTCAATTCATCATCATTCAACTTAAATTTTGAGAATACTTGTTGTGGGCTTTTAACTACTAAATTTGGCCGTATAGTGGTAATATTCGTCTATTGAGTATGGAGATACTTCAGCTAGGTGCAGAGAAAATGGCAGTTTGGATTCGTCTATCTAATATACAAAAGCATGGGATCTTCTAGCTGGCAATTGTGCTCTATGACTGATGGTTTGACCGCCAGTACGAAGGGGTACTATGAACTAACACTATGATCGGTCCTAGTGGTTTTTTATCCGATTTCGGCGATGCTGCTTATTGGAAAAATGCGTTAGAAAAATGCACAAAAAGTCTTCGGTCTCGGGATGGGAATCGGCTTAGGTCGGTAAATAGGTGGTCCATCATTTTCTCGACAACATAATGTTCATGACTGTGCCGCAGTTTAGCAGCACTCGTTTGGCATCGCTCAGGTTGGCATTGGTCAGGTCGTAGCCGTCTATTTCCAGCAACTTGTCGTTCAGATTCAGAAGGCGGGCGGCATTAGTATTGGGCGTTATGGAGCTCACAAAGATGCCAACCTGTGGTGGTAAATTGATTTAATTATTGCCTGCTCTACGGATTAAAGATATTTTAACTAACCTGATTAAGAAGCTCGGCTATATCAAAGCCTAGAGTGTTCTCCCACTTGAGAGTAACCTGTTTGACTGTGGGATTTTTGTGGACACCAAAGATCCAGGTGGATTTCTTATGGCTCGCCTTGGAAGTATTATTAGTGGCCGTGGAATTAAGCGAGTGCTGCGACATGGTGTCATCCAGCTCCTGGTCTTCCTCCTCCAGATTGGGCTCTAAATTGTTGCTAATATTATTTTGGTAGTCCAACTGATCGACTGACTCTTCGATTTCCTGAGCGCCTATCGCTGTGGTTTTGAAGTTACTATTGCTATTCAAAGCATCTTGGTAGATGGTTTGTTCTTGCAGTTGTTGTTGCTTTCGCTGCCTCATGGACTCGTAAAGGTTAAGATCCTCGGGCGTTTTCTTAGTGTAAACGCGAGCTATGTGGTAAGGTGGTGGTTCCAGCCGGGGAGGAGGCACCGCCTGTTGCTGCATTGCTTGTTGCTGCAGCGGTTGCAACTCATAGTCCTGATCCCCGTTTAAATGCGTGGTGGGAAGCGGCGTGCTGGCCTCGACGTAGAGCTGCTGATAGTGTGCTTCGTAGTTGACCAGTGGCAAGCCGTAGTACTCCTGCGTTGGCACCGGGTGCGCCAGCTGCTGCGGTTGCTGATAGACGCCGTAGATGTGTGTCGTTTCGGGCGCTACGCCGTATATTGCACTTGTGGCCTGGTCCACAACATCCTGGTTCGCATTGCTGCTATCACAGTGAATTTGTCCATTGGCTACTACGCGTGCCTCCCTCACCTCGCTGGCATTGGCCGATGTGGTCGCCGCCTGAGCCTGCCTCACATATTTGGCCATCTGTCGCAGCTCCTTGGGATAAGGTGTGGGTGAACGCATTAACCGCACGGACCCAGCCATCTGTTCGGGCGTTGGCGTAGGTGGAGCGGCCACAAAGCTGGGATAACTAGGCGCCGGCTGTGCTTTGGCGTTGCTAAGAATGGTGGCCTCCTCAGCGAAGCAAATCCTTCTCGACGGACTTACATGAGGCTGCTGCTGGTTGGCGTAAACGAATTCGTACTGCTCCTGAGCCTGCTGTTGGGCTTGTATACTGTTCATCTTGAATGTGACCTGCGGCAGCATGAAGCAGGTCAACTGGGTCTTTGTACTTGCATCTAGATATTGTAGCGGCACCAAGGGCTGCGATTGGTTATCGCTCAGCCACATCGATGTGAGATTAACCAGATTTAACATCGAAACGGGCAATGCATTTATGTAGTTATTCACCACATTGAGTACCTTCATCTTGCTCAGGTTTCCAATGTTCTGTGGTAGGGCGGACAACTGGTTGTTGGCCACACTTAGCACACTTAACTGCTGACAGCTGCAAAGTTCATCTGGTAGTTGTCGTAGTTGATTATCATCGGCGAACAAAAAGCGAAGGCTACGCAACATCCCAATTGTGCTAGGAAGGCGTATAAGCTTGTTGTGGCTCAGTACTAGTTCCTCCAGCTGTTCCAAATAGCTTATGCTGTCGGGCAACTCTGTTAAGCCGTTTGACTCGCACTTGAATGTCACCAGGGACTTCAGCATTCCTACGCTGAAGGGAAAGGCCTCCAGACTATTCGAGCATATGGACAGTACCTCCACATTCCGCCAGTTGCTCAGCTCGCTGGGAAGAGTGTCCAGTAAGTTGCCATTGGCTTCGAAGTGTTGCAGATCGCGTAGCTTGCCAATGTTGGACGAAACACGGCGTATTTGATTGAAGTCGATCCATAGCTCGCGAAGTGACTTCAACTCGCCGACGACTTCGGGCTGTGGATTTACAAATCAATTTTAAATAATTTAAATTTAAGAACTTAAAAATTGTATTTACAAGATCTGACAAAGGTTTAACGGCAATCACACAAATATATGTAAGGTTTTATATTAAGTTATATTGCAATCATTTGTCAGAGCTAATTTTTACCCAGTTCTTATTGCTTACCAACTCGGTAAATTCATTACCGCCAATGTCCAGCCTCTGGAGATTGATTAGTCTCACCATGGATTTGGGAAGTGTCATAAGATTGTTGAGCCGCAGCTCCAGAATTCTCAGATTTACCAATCGGCCAAAGTTGGCTGGTAGGAATTCCAGATAGGTCTCGTTTAGCAGAAGCTCCTGCAGCGAAATTAGCGAGGTAATGGCATCGGGAAGACGTTGCAAACTGTTGCAGCTCAGGTCCAGGTGGGTTAAGTGCTTGCAGGACTTGATTTCCTCGGGCACATTGACAATAACTAATGGAAAAAGTGATATTTTAGTACTGAGGGAAGCGCAAAGAAGAAAATCTTACGATTCCTGTTGAGATCCAGATGCTGCAGCTGGCGCAGGCTGCAGATGGCCTGCGGGATGCTTTCCAGATTGTTGCTGTTTACGTGGAGCACCCTTAATCCCTGGCAATAAAACAATTGCGGTGGCAGAGCTTGCAACTGAAAGATAATGGATGTTAAATAAGGTACGCAGATAAGAATAAATAAGACGTACTCTTGTGGTGCTCAAGTAAAGCTCCTCCAGGGTACGCTCGTGCTGCCAAACTTCTGGGAAGTCGGTAAGCGGGGTATTACTGTAGTCCAGCTTGTCGATCACCTCCTCGCGCTTGAATTTGAAGCAGGGAAAGCATTTGCTTAGCAGCGGCATCTTTGGATTAAGTTTATTGCTTTTCGTTCGTTAAATAAGGCACGTTTGTGGCTGCTGCAATTTGTATTCAAATACATATGTAAGTTGACTGTCTCGGGATTTGGGGTTGGGCCGCTCCACTCACCTGTGATTCATCGCCTCCGATGGAACGCTATTGTTGGTCCTGCTCCATTACATTCCATGTCCATTGGCATTTTTGGGCTTGTTATTGTTCTGCCCACCAACACTAACACGCACAGGCACACTCACCCACACTCGCATACACACAGAGGAGACTGGCTGAGCCTCTCTTTTCGCTCTTTCGGGCATTTACTGTCCGCAAATCGATGATTTCATTGTTTACTCAAACGCAGCTTGTCAAACACGAGGGAGTAATATTTACTTTTGCCATCTAATTGCGTTTTATTTAATGTTTTTCGCTTTGAAAACGACAAGTTGCTTGCAGGTGTTAGTGTTGGTAAATGCCGAACGCGCTAGTGGTGGCTGATTATTTAGTCTCGGTTCGGCTTGTTAGTAGCTATCGATAGTTTGTTTACATAAATAAATTATATGTTTAAAGCTTTAAGCTTACATCATTAACGCAATAAGTTATTCTTCCCGACAAGATATTTGTAAGTTAATCTTAACAAACAATTATTTGCAGTAAAAGAAATACTAAGCATCGCTTAACTATCGAAAGGGCACAGGCTCGGTTTCATTCCGTGACAGGTAGGTGGCGCCACAAAGCAGCCGTTCCATTTCAAATAGGAACTAAAAAAGCGTTACAAAAATATTGCAGTTGGGCTTGCAATTTTACTGAAAACGCTTTACGCTGTGCTAATCAATATTTACTCTACACTTCCTGGCTGCGATTGCGCTTAGGTAAGCCGCGCCTATCGTTTTGACACAACTGCTGATAACGGCATCTTGCTAACTTGATAATAAACAAATAGCAATAAGGGAAATCAAGCGTTTTCGAAGTTGCAAAGTTCAAATGGGTTAATGCGAATTCCGGTCAAAACAACCAATTAAAGCTGAGCTCACACTATCCCCGAGTCAGACTTTGACATTAAGTGTCGTCAGGTTTCGTGTGTTTCGATGGTGTGAAAATTATTCAAATAACCGCCTTTTTTTCATTTTTTTTCTTTCTATTTTTGTTTCTGTCGTATGGCTGTGTCGTCGGCGGAGCATTGACGAATTTACACTTCAAACAATTGTTAAGCTCTACAGCATAGTGCAAATAAGTACGTAATAAACCATGTGTGCTTGTTGCCGCTGCCATTTGCAAGAGAAAAGCTGAGCTCAGTTTCGGTTTTCAAGTTGTCCGCTGCAGTTGGATCCGTATCCGAATCGGAATCGGTCGATGTGAGTGGGATATCTGTGCAAATCTTGCACTATCTGTGCATATCTTGCTGCATAATCTTGGCAAATCGGGCTATATCAATAGAAGAGCGTGTTATTGCATTGATGTTGAATATCAAACGTGAAATTAAAGCACATCTCACGCGAAAGTCCTTATTAATATTTAGGATCCAAGTGATATGTATTTCATTAAAATATATCATAATCAGAAGACAACAGAAATGGCAATTCACAAGCTTTGAATATTCTCAGAAAATGCCTGTTTATAAAAGTTGTTATTTTAGTTGAGGTTCTAAAAGGAAACCGTTAGGGTGTGCATTAATAATTAGCAAGCAATTACAAGTAATAAGTTTCAATTGATTTTAAATTTTTGTCTTGGTAAGGTAATTGTAGATATGTTGGTAGAGTTGGTTCCGTGTTTCGATTTGTATGTTATACGTACGTTGACACAATTCACATAGGACAATTTACAATTTAAAACACCTGTGGACAGTGGCTAAGGCTTATTTTTATTGAAAGGGAAAGCTACAATGACTAGCTTCCTAACAGAACGAAAATACTAGGTGTGACACAATTACACATCAATTATTGTATGTAGTGCATAGACCCCCTGGTACGCCCATGTCCTTTTGGGGCGGCACATCATTCAAAAATCATGCATGAATCACGCAATCGCACGCATCACTCAGATAAACAAGAGAGCGTGGAAGGTAGGAAGGTTGTGGGCGAATAGCACCCCTTAAAAGCCCGCCAACCCCAACTTTCGACTCTCTCCAACGTATTTTCACCCCCTGACCGAAACGGTTATACACCGAGAATTTAGTTTACATGGTTTTAAACCATTATGGTTTATTTTGTTCTTTCGGAAAATTGAATTTCCTTTTTTCTTTACGTCAGCTCCACCAAACCAGTTGGGGGGACGTTACTTCTTCTTGCCTTTGCCCTTCTTGGTGCCCTTGGCTTCCTTGGCAGCTGGCTCCGCGGCGGTAGTGGAGCCGGAAGTTGCAGGATCGGCGGTCGCTTTCGCCCCAGCAGGAGCGGCAGCTCCTTTCTTGGCACTCTTGCTCGAATCCTTCTTTGCGGGCATTCTTAAAGAAATATACAAATAGGTTTTAAGCTTGCTTTTAAAAAATGTAAATTTTTGTACTAACTTCACACGAATTTGGAACAAATTGCGGAGAGATTTTTACTCCAGCCGAAATCGATGTTGTTCGCTTGAAATTTCGACAAAAAGTGATTTCTCATGAATTTAGTTCTATCATCTCTAAACCAAAAGTCAAGGCTTGCTGAGAGTGCTTAGAATGTTTGAAAGAAGCACATTTCAAATATTAACCGTTTGGCCAATCGGTTAATGATTCGCGCCAGTTTTGGGGGCGGACTCTCTTTGAACTCTCCGTAATAATCAGGCTCTCTCTCGCCGCCAGTTGTCTCGTTATTCCGATTTCCGTGCAGTTGAGGAAACGAAAGCCAAGAGCGCGCAACATAGGCCGCATAATTTTCTAGTGCAATTTCTATTCTATTTAGGTAATTTTAGTTTTTAGCGCAACGTGATTTCCTGACAGCTTTAAAACCCACTCACACGTAGAAGAAACTTATTCCCAAAAAGTGTGAGACATCCACCTAAACAGCAGGCCAAGCTTTTCCTGACGCCACAAAAACGGAATCACACCAATTATCGATTTTGTGCACATGAAAAGCGTTTGCCAAGTGTCTGCAATTCCCTGAGAATATTTGGCCAAATTCCCTCATAAGTCAAGTGCACAAGTCGGCTAAGAAATAATGGCAGCCAAGCGGAATGCGGTGACCACGGAAGCTCCGGAATCGTCGGCGCCCGGCGAAGGAACCGCCCTCGCCCTCGACTCCCGCCTGTCCAAACGCGTGGAGAGCGTCATCCCCAAGAAGCGGTGAGTCCAAAGAGCGGAGCAACCCAAACTGAACCCCGTTCACACCAAGGAACTCTGGTTATCTAGTTTACTCCCAAAAATATTTATAATTTTAAATTGTTTGTGATAAAAGTGATTAAAAGTCCTTTCTTACACTTAAATGTTTAGTTAATGCATACTAAAAAGTATGATTATCTTTTATTATTATTCATGCCACTTTGTCTTTATAAGGCAATTTCTACCATTAGAGTTAGGTTTAATTAATAATTAATATAAATTATATTTCAAACACAGACACGAGGCGCTCAAGTGGTTCGGATGGGGCTATAACGATTCCCAGTTCTACGGCCAGGATGGGATCATCTGTTTTCGCGGTGAAAAGTGAGTAGAGTGCATTGAGTTTCCACTTTGCATAGTGAAAAGCATGTCCCATTTCCCCACAGATATCCCCTCGGTGGCTGCGAGCTGCCCAGCTTCACGAAGTGGGTGGAGCAGAAGTTCGACCTGAGAGTGGATACTAGCAAGCCGTATCCCCAGCTGCCACGATCGTACCCGCGACCCGTGGAGAACGCACCCTTCCTGCACGAGCTGAAGGGCACCACCCAGGTGGATTACTCCGTGGAGGGCATCGACCGGCTGGTGCGGTGCCATGGACAGACCCTCAACGATATATACAGCCTGTGGCACCACAAGTTCCGGCGGATTCCCGACTTGGTGGTGTGGCCGCGCTGCCACGATGAAGTGGTCCAGTTGGTGCGGCTGGCCCACAAGCACAATGTGATGCTGGTGCCTTTTGGTGGCGGAACGAGTGTATCGGGAGCCATCACCTGTCCGCAGAATGAGAGTCGCATGATCTGCGCCCTGGACACCTCCCAGATGAATCGACTATTGTGGCTCAACCGGGAGAATCTGACCGTATGCTTTGAATCCGGCATTGTGGGTCAGGATCTGGAGCGGGTGTTGCGTGGTGAAGGTCTGACAGTTGGCCACGAACCCGATTCCTATGAGTTCAGCACCCTGGGAGGCTGGGTGGCCACCCGTGCGTCCGGCATGAAGAAGAACGTCTATGGGAACATAGAGGATCTGGTGGTGCGAGTGAGGATGGTCACTCCGTCGGGAACGCTGGAACGGGAGTGCAGTGCGCCGCGCGTGAGTTGTGGACCTGATTTCCAACATGTCATCCTGGGATCCGAGGGCACTCTGGGAGTGATCACCGAAGTGGTGCTCAAGGTGCGTCCCCTGCCATCGGTGAGGCGTTACGGATCCCTGGCCTTTCCCAACTTCGAGCAGGGAGTGCTCTTCATGCGCGAAGTGGCGCGGAGGAGATGCCAACCCGCCTCCGTCCGGCTGATGGACAACGAGCAGTTCATGTTCGGCCAGGCCCTGAAGCCGGAAAAGTCCTGGTGGGCCAGTGTGGTGGATGCGATGAAGCAGCGCTACGTTACCTCCTGGAAGGGCATCGATCTCAACCAGATCTGCGCTGCCACCTTACTCTTCGAGGGCGATTTGAAGGATGTCCAGCGACAGGAGGCGCTCATCTATGAGATCGCCGCAAAGTTCCAGGGATTTCCGGCAGGTGGACAAAATGGGGAGCGGGGCTACATACTCACCTTCGTGATTGCCTACATTAGGGTAAGTATTTTCTGAAAGTGTGGAACTTAAACTTAAAGTGAAAGTAAAGATCAACAGCATTATCTTTATGACACTGTGATACTTCCGGTTTTCCAACTTTGCGTTTCCCTACTTTTATTTATTATTGTTGTTTAGTTTTGTGCTGTGAGGCAGAATGAGTTTTACTTCTATTGTGCCAAATAAACATATTTCATTACTTTTCGATCGATTGCAGACTATAGATGTTGATGATAACTCTTCCTAATCTGTATTTTCATATCAGAGCTTATATGGGTTTAATTAACATAATTTATCTGTAACTGAAGTAGAAATAATTGGCAAACTTGTCACTTATGAAGATAACTACGTCGAAATAGCTTTGTATCATTTCATTTAATGTTAAATTAGAAAATTCCTGTGTCAATTTGAGACCAATTGTAGATTGTAATATTTAGTAAACCTATTTTAATCCTTCCAATACTATATATATATTTTCAGGACTTTGGACTTCATCAGGGAATTGTGGCGGAGTCCTTCGAGACATCAGTGCCTTGGGATCGCTGCAGTCTGCTCTGTCGTTCTGTCAAGCAGCGAGTTGTTTCGGTGGGTATTTTATTTAAATTATTCATTTAACCAATGATATACCAATCAGTATCATCTTGACCCTTTCAGGAGTGCAGCAAACGTAGTATTAACTACTACACCATTTCGTGTAGAGTAACGCAAACCTACGACGCCGGCGCCTGCATCTACTTCTACTTTGGATTCCGCAGCACGGACGTGGCCGATCCCGTCGAGCTCTTCGAGGCCATCGAGCACAGTGCCCGCGATGAGATACTGTCCTGCGGCGGATCACTGTCGCATCACCATGGAGTGGGAAAGATACGAAGCCATTGGTACCGCAACGCCGTCACCGAAACGGGCAGTTCACTGTACTCGGCGGCCAAGCGGCATCTCGATCCGAAGAATATCTTTGCTCTGGGCAACCTCCTGCCCCTGGAGGAGGCTCATCCACCACCACCCACATCATCCATACCACCAAAGGCCAAATTGTAGAGGGTAGCCCACTCCATAGTGCGCTTAGTTCGTTTCCTAGTCTTAGTCACATTACTGATTTCCTAGTCGCTCTTGGGGGTTCGGGTCTCCAGTTCTTTTGCAGCGGGCTCATGTTTTCTATGGGTTTTGATAAATAAATGGAGGATTTCTCTTGAATTTCTCTCTTGTATTTCTGCTTTTTAGTATTTGGAATACATATTTTTCGCTGTGTAGCAATAGACGTAGACACAACTGATTTGCGTGTGCGTGTCCCGGCTGCAGACCAAATGCGAAATGCTGATCATTGTCTTCTCATCTGCTCATCGAAGTCATTTGCGGCTTGATGGGGCAGCGTGCCGTCCGAGGAAAGAACCAACATCGAAGATCGGAGCGCCCATAGCCCAGAGATCAAATGTCATCAAGTTGTCAACTTCGTTAGCATGCCACAAGGCAGCGATCCAGCTTGGCTTAAAGATCTTCTTGGCCAGGCTGGTTAAAGTGAGTACAGAGATGCACAGAGAAAAATATTACAAAAAATTAAGAAAATGTTTTAAAATAAAAACAGAATTGGGCAACTACAGCTGTAGATCTTAAGTTCTTTGAAGAGGCGTTACAAGCTAAGCAGTGGATCAGTTCTTATAAGAATGTTTGCTGTAACCAATGATGTGTTCTTATTTTTTAATGTGTGCGAATAAGTAGGGGTATGAGGCAACTCCGGCGGCTTATTGATGGTCGAGGAGAAGTCGTCGACTTGGCCTGTCTTGTTACCCAGGCATTGGATACTGTATGGTATATGCGGCACATACCCCCCGAGAGCATTTCGGCCTGGCTAATACACACACACACATGCGGCCTATAAATAAAGATTACAATCGGCAAAAGTGAGCAGAAGAGAAGTCCGTCTAAGCCACGGCCGCCGCCTGGAAATTGTCAGCAATTAACCCGCGGGTCAGTCCCGGAAAACGCTGGCAGTCCTGCGTCCCAAACCCTGTGATTTATGCCACAGCCACAGACGAAGCAGCCTCCCAACCAAAAACCCACAATCAAGGCTGGCGGAGAGCGGAGGTCGGAGGACTGCGATCCTGACACGTTCGCCGGGCGAAAAACAAAGTCGGAATGCTCTGGCCTACCTGCAGGGGAAGATGGACATAACTCATTTGCATTGAATGAAAGAATTCTGAAGGGGAGAGGGGAGTGTCCGTGGAATAAAACTAAAAAGTAGGCGAAACTAAACATTAGAGCATCAGCACGTACACTCTGCTCATTGCAAACAAAAGGATCTCTTTAGGATGAAAAAAAAGATCAAAGATAGAAAAATGATCGAAAACAAAGAATGAAATGGTAAAGTGTATGAATAGTGTAGTTTTCTTATGAAAAAAAAAAATATATTTATTTTTAGCCTAATAAATAATTATATGGAGATAATTAGATTTATAAAACGTCTACAAAATGCAAAATGCATTTGCTCCTCAATAAAGTAGATTAAACCTTTGCAGTCAGCAGAAACCTAAACAAAGTTCTTTTAAAATAATATTCCTTCCAATTCCGTATAATTACAACATTCATATTACATATTTTCCGTTTATCCGACTCATTGTGTTTTATTTTCCTTTCAATGCACGCTAACACACGTTGGCAACATGTGGCTAACGAGCAACTGGCGTTTGGGCCAGTTAACCCCTTGAAGCCGGTGAGCCGCTCGAGCGTCTCTGCCGGCGTTTTGGCCTCACCTGGGCTTCGCTGCCGAGTGGATTCGCACCTGGCGTTCAGTTGCGAGCAGCTCGGCCAGCGGACAACAACGAAACACCGGCGACGCGGTTTGAATTCCATTTCACAGTGCTCCCAATGCAGATCTCGTTAGAACGTTTCGTTTGGCAACACGGAAAGAGTTGAGGGATCGGATCGGTTTGGATCGGATCGGATTGGATCGGGAGAGCAAGATCTATATCTCCGTATAGCCAGAGAGCGGAAGAGAGTGTATCTTGGCCGGGAAGCATTTTTCTTGGCAGCTGTGCAACTTCATGTTGCAGTTGCAGTTCGTACGCGTCGCTTGCAACATCTCGTGTCGCGCACCTCGGATTTGGACTTCAGTTTCGATTTTCGAGTTGCAGTTTTTTGTGTCTGTGGGAAAATGCGACAAATTATCCCGCTTCGGGTATTTTGTTCGTTCATTAAAAAAACGTTTTGTCGCTTGTAATTGAGCGGCAGTTGCTTTTGTTTTGCCTTTAAAAGAGCAGTGAAACAGGTGCGTGAACCGAAACCAAAACAAGTTGTTACACAAAAAAGAAAAAAAAACGAGCAATGGGCATAACCGCAGTTGTATAAAATCATTAAAAGTGCATTAGACAACATGGCTCGCAGGCGGAAATTCTAAGGCCTTTCATCAACCGGCCAAGCGGCCAACCCGTCACTCAGTCACTCATTCAGTTTGTCAGTCTGTCAGTTTTAATGCACCTGCAATGACTCGTTGAAAATCTGAATGCTCTCTAGAGATGCCCCTTAATGCTTTGCGGACCTGGCTGCCATTAAAAAAGAAACAATTTCGCACTAAAAAACCAACCCACGTCGGGTGGCCAAAGTGCTTTATAAGACCAACAAACCATAAAGTGATCTCAAAAGTTAGCAACGCGAAATATACACACGCACCTACTATATGATAATCATAAAATCTGGCAAAAGGCATTTGGTTTTGGTTTTTTGGTTTTAGCCTTTTGGTTTTTGGTTTTTGGTCAGTTGGAGTTCTTTTTCGCAGCTGCAACGCCAACGCAAAGTTCTCCACTGCGATATTTGGTTTATGAGTTCTGTCAGCTTTGCGTGGGTGCTTGGGAATAACTTCAGATCGCATGCTAGTGCCAACCTTGGAATGCCTCGATAGATTATAAATTTCGGCTCTTTGGGAGTGCTTTATGGGGATTGTTAAGAGCAGATCGGGGCATCCCATAAAGAAATGTAATGGCTTTCAGTTGGTGGTGATCTATAAATGCCAATCTGGTATAAGACGTATAGCGATGGAGGATAATAAATATTTTCCTTTTTTATTCTAATTTGAAGTCTTTTATATTGGTTTTGTTATTACCCAAGTACATTTGCATCTTTAAATACATTTGTTTTTTAATTAGACTGTTCATCAGTCCGAAAATAGTAACTTTCCATTCCTTCGCACCTTCGTAGAATTTTGTAATTTAAATTCTCATTATAAGCCCGCCCGCTGCTTTGGAGGTTCGGAAATTCCAAGAATGCCCATCCGTGTGTGTCAGTTAGCCAAGTAATAACTCATCCAACCTTTCGATTTTGCATACATGTCCAAGTCATGACGGGTGCGCAGTACGTGCCTTTAATGCACCTAATAGATATTTGAACTGCCCATCAGGCCGACATAAAACAAATGCTGCCCATTAGACTGCATGCCCCGCATAAATGAGGCTCCAAGCCAGAGCTCCAGCTACAATCGCTTAACCCTTGCAGCGTGAAAATCAGCAAAAGTACGAAAAACTGGCTAAGGAAAATGCAGTCAAGGCGCACTTAATTAACATGCAACTGGCAACGTTCGCGTAAAAAATATAAAATAGCAAAACAACGACAGCCTCGACAAGCTAACGACAACGACACGTTGAAAAGTGCTAGCCGCAGTAATCAAAACAGCACAACACCAGAAAAAACAAAAAAAAAAGGAAAAATCCCGGGAAAAGGTATCGCTTTTTCGCCAGAAGGTGGCGCAGCGCAGTCGTCTTACGGTCTAGGCTTCGCCAATCAGTCAGCTAATGATGCTGGGCCAGCCAGATGCAACTGCAACTGCAGCACCAACAGCGGCAGCAACAGCAACAACAGCAACTGCGGATGCGCCCTGCAGCTGCTAATTAAACTGCAGCGGCGAGGGGAGAACAATTGCAGCTGCAACAATCAGCAATTACGACTTCGGCATCGCAGCATCAGCAGTAAATAAACTATAATGTAAGTACACGAAATCATAGGGAAACTACGCTTTATCTGTATATATTATATTTACTTAGGAAATATATAGAATCTCCTGTTATTTTCCTAACTAACGCACAAGGCGTAACTCCCGATTAACCCTTTAAACTGCTTCAACCCACTTGAATGCTGATTGCAGTTGGCTGCGTGTATTGGCTGTCTTTTGACTTTCTTTCGAATCGCTGCATTTGCAGTAGCAGAAACAGCAGCAGTAGCAACCCCATCGACTTTCTAAGCCAGTTGCCAATTTAGTGCATTTGGCTGATTTGGCCAGCGTCGGGAAAACTGGCCAAAAGTGGCAGTGGCTGTCGCCAATTGTTTGCCGGCTCTCCAATGGGAAGAGGCCAGCAGGCAGCCAAGATTGTTGAAGATTGTTGAAGATTTTAGACTGCAGCCTGTAGCCTGCAGAGTGCAGACTGCAGACTGTAGAGTGCAAGACGCAGTTGCAGTTGGAAGACTGGGTCGCGTGTTTGACACAAATGCCGCGAATAGTTTTGAAGGCGGTTTGGCCCCACTGCGATTTATGGTCAAAAGCAGCGCTGACTTGGGCAAACAAGAAGTGTGTTTCTTTTTTGTGTATTTTCCTTTGCTTGTTGTGTATCTGAGTGTGTTTCTGTGCCGGCTGCTTCCTGTGACCGCGCTGATTGCGTTTTAATAAGCCAAGTGATGGCTCACAGCCATTGCATGTTGGCCTTAAGTAGCAGGAAAAACCAATAACCAGCCCAAGACAAACAGCACGCAATCTGCGATGCGGATAGCTGCAGAAGTTGGCTAGCTGACTAGTTGGCTCGCGTGCCACTGGCAAAACGGTGGGTCACAATGGGTTAAAGTTGCCCATGATGGTCCGCGGGGAATCCGAGATATCTATTTAGTAAAATCTCGCCTCGATTGTGTTTCTCATTCAATGGGCTTCATGTCGGGGTATTGAAAGAATGCTTCTGATCTAGGCATAGATATTCTGGGCTAAATAAATCTTACAAGTGCTGAATAAATAAATAAAAGCTGCGAAAGAAACAATAGCGTTTCAAATGTTAAGCACAAAGACTTAAAAAAGCATGAGCCTTAAAATTTAATAGTTTTTTGAAGCTTCAAATGAATCTTACAAACAACTCTGTGAAAATGTCAAAATCATGTTAATAAACTCGAATTCCTATTGCCATTGCTCATTAACAATGACGTTCGCCGCTCAAAGCTCAAGCTCAAGAAACTATTCATATTATATTTGATGGATTATTGGATATGGTAATACCCTTTTCTGCCTCCATCAAGTTGACGTAATGGCAATCCCATTAAGCTATCGATCTTGGCTTCGAACAATGGGAAAACTTTTGTGGTCCAGCAGCAGGAGTTTCCATTTTGCTGACCAAAGAGCGATGGCGGCGGCAAACCTTTGATGGCGAAAGATCAATGGAATTGGCTGAGGGTATTTGGCAATTTGTCGCTGAAATACGGCAAGTGTTCAATGGAGATGCCAGGCATAAGTGGCTGAATATGTATCTTTTATAAGCTGGCTCTGCGGATACCAGCTACAGCCAAGATCGATTGGCTTCGCCTCCTAATAGGCTTAAAGTGGTTGGGAAATGCGGCTTGGACTCGACTGGTTAAAGCCATTCATAGACCATTTGGCCACGCCTCGCGTGCAACGGTGACCCTCAGAGCGCATGAACTTGGCTAATCACGTAAACAAACAAATAAAGCTGGGCAGCAAAAACATCGGGACAACAACATAGCAGCGAACAAGACAGCCAATAAATGTCCGCTAGTGCAAAAAGGCCATAATAATAAACTTAAATAGACGGACAAACGACGGCAAAAAAGCCTCAAACTTAATGCTTACAAATTTGTGCGCAGTCGCAGCTTCATAGACGAGGGCAATAACAAGTTTGTTAATGCACTGCGTTGTTGCCGGGTTGTTTTTGCTTTGTTTTAGTGCCTCTCATTAGCCAAGTTATGAACACCGAGTTGCGGCCAAACGGTAGCGCAAAAAACAAACAACAGATTTGCGCACCGCAGCGAAATATGGCTAAAACGCTTAGGTGCATGTAGGCACACTGAGTGCAGGAAGTTAGTGGCCCATAAAGTGGGAATAAAATAATAAATCAAATCTTACCAGTTGCAAAAATAAGTATAACAACAAATAAATAATAAATTTAAGCATTACTTTATATCTTATCTTATCATTTTGTATATTTTATTGAAATGAACTTATTTATTGTTAAAAAACCGACACAGTAGTATGTATTTGAGTTAAAGAAATTGCTATTTAGTTTCTTGGGTAATATTTGAGTTCTATAAATAAATTCCTCCATATCCATAAAATATTGCAGTGATCTGCTTTATATTTAAGCCATACTGTTGGGAACTTTTGGCGCCGGCTATTTCTAGAAATCGGATGCGTTTCTGTGGCGTTTTTCGGGCGTTTAAAAACGCCTCGTTCCCATGGCCCACCCAATCGAGCGTTTCTAATACACACACGATCGCCGTAATCAATTAAATGAAATCTGAGCCGCGCTCGGCTCGGTGGAAAAGCGCTCTGGGGTTTTTCTAATGCGATACTACAAAGTTGCGCAAGTCGTGTCACAGGCGAACAACAACAGAAAAATAAAAAAGAATTGTTTTCTCATTTTCTTCGTATTGTATTTTTTTGGTTTTTCGATTTCTCATTTTGTGGCATTGTTTGAGCGATTTGTTTGAATTTTGCCGCCTTTCGCTTGGAGTTTTTGGCTGGAGTCTGGTGGAAGATGCTTCGCCAGCGTTTTGGATACTTTTTCCCTTTTATTTTTCAGCTGTGTGTGGCTTGGCATTTTATCCCAGTCACGCTGCAAAGTTATTTGCGCCGTCGTGCAGGGACCAAGTTCTCTCCTCTGTTATTATACGAGTATGCCAGCCGGTTTGGTCGTCATAAAGCTGGAAAAAATCAAGGGAAGAAAGAAGCAGCGGATAAAAAGTCTGGGGTCCGCAGTTTTCGTTGGTAATCCGAGTCCCGAGTCTCTTGATTTATGCAGTTGGCGTCATAAACTGTTGCAGTTTTGGTACTTTGATATCCTATCAATCGGCAGGGTATTCTGAGGACTTTCAGTTCAGAACTAACACCAAAATTGTTTATAATTTATTTAAGCTACGACTGGTTTAAATTACATTCAAGTTCAATCTGAAACAAGTCCTTCAAGGTATCCTGGGCGTCGCACATAATGCCACACTTGTTTTAGTCTTGTAGATTTAGCTCAAAATATATCAAGAAATAAATATATTTTTTTTTACATTTATTTATTTTATTTAAAGAGCATTAACCAGTCGCTATATGAATCCCACTGGTATCCAATTACCAGAAAAATTCTGTTCCACAGTCGAGTTCTTTCTTTTGTGTGTTTTACAAGATACAAATTGCAGTTTTGGCTTAGCCCGCTGGCCTGCACTTGTTGCATTTTGATATTTTGTGGGAAAATTAAGGTGGCTTGCCAAAACCGAGTGCTCTGCTGCCCAGCTGGCAACAACGACTTGCCAATATGGAAAATACTTAAATTCACTGTTCGTTTTTCGCTGACTAAAAAGTAAGTCAAAGGCTCGTTATGAATGCGTCAAACGTCGGCGTTTTGTGTGCCTGCAATTGGCAAGTAATTCGTGTAGAGACGACTGGTTTTCGTATGTTTCATTGTTGTTTTTTGGATGTGAATGAAATCAGCGCCAGCTCTCAACCTTGCAAAGTGCTTCCGCTCGAAGGTAGACAATTGTCTGAGCCATGCCTATTATGACTCTTGGTTTTTGTGGCCCGATGTCTCTTGGCTGCTCAATTATTATTATTTGCCGGCACACCTGAGAAGGTTAAACTTTGGCGAATTTTGCTCGAGTCATTATGTACCCCTTTTCATGATTTCAAGTGTCAAGATACACATAATAAAATTACTTCATCGCCATTGTGGCTGTGGAAGTTGAGGTGATTTCTCATTGTTGTGGTCAAGTGGGCTAATGACTGGAAACCCGAGCCTCTTGTGGCTAAAACAAAAGTGATTTGTTTAATAGTTTGGGAACCCGCAAATTTATAGCCATCTCTTGGCTCCAAATCAACGGCATTCCACACGGGTTTGCCCTCACTCTGCGGCTATCAAATATTAATTTTCGAAGTCTATTTTCGCCAGGCCTCGTTTGCATATGACACACAAAATACTGTGGACAAAAGGTAACTTCTAACGACGCCGTATGCCGATAATGCTGTCACCTTTTTTGGTGATCCGTTTTGGGACTCCAAATATTTGCATAATTTTGCGTAGAAGCGTTCCCCAACCACCTGTTTCAAATGCGCAATTTGAAGCGGACATTCGGCGAATGTCGAGAGGCATTTTCAATTTTTGTTTATGCGCTCACGATTTGGCCATAAAGTGGTTGGGATATTTGCAGTGCCTGATTGCCTTGGTATGAAGTTTGCCATTTACTTTCACCGATTGAAATTCAATTACGAAACCCGATACGCCCAGATCCAAGTGCAAGACAAACTAAATGGCTCAGGGGGAAATCAATGCCAAAGTGTTAATATTCATTTATTGAGACGGAGGAAAAGACAGAAAAATGCCTCGAACTGTGAGGGAATAAAGGTAAAGTCAACTATTGACCGCATCCAAGCTTAATTGATTTAACCATTCAGCCATACATTTAAAGTCATTTGTTTATCAGTGGCTCGATGATATAACAATGTATTTAACCAATTAAGAGGCGGGGCACATTCGTTTAGCTGCGGCTTCGTCAGCAGTTCAAGTCGTTTTGTAGCTTGTCATATGCAAATTGCGCATACGCCCCGATGGCAGTGCGAAAAACAAAACCGCAAAGCTGCCAGCCAAATGTCAAGCTCAACTCTCACAATCTGTCACTGACTTGTCGCCTGGATATCTCTTATAAGTCGATGCCACTCCAGTGATCTTTCTCTCATTAATAGTTGCTCACTTAACGATCGTCGTCCGGCGGTGAAATATTTTGCCAATGATGCAATGGTGCTTCATGGCTTTGATTTACAGTCGAGATACGTACGATAGCCTCACAATTGAAGGCATTGCAATTGCATTAAGATTGTTGATAAATCGCCGCCTGAGCTGGCAATAAAGATTGCACTGGGGGAAAAACTGCTTGGTAACTCAGATACTTAGATACGAAGTCTTACTAAGTCTTTATATTATATGATAAATATGTACATATAGGGGGAAATAGGAATGACATGTTATAGTAGGTTGTAAAAGTATCTTTATCTATATTTCCTGCTTAAATTCAATTAAAATCGCCCATTTATCTTTGAGTGTAATACAAGTGGGTGGCGCCGGTGCGGTCCGAAGTGATGATCTTCAAAGGCGATCACCTTTTTCGCCTAACGATTACTAGCGTTTGCAATTAACTCAAATACTATATTTACGGCCAGGCCAATTGGCCCCCTTCCCCGCCCCCCGTGGACGACCCCATCTGCGATCCGCGATCTGCGATCGGTGATCGCCGTCATGGCTATAACATGCTATATCATAATTTACAACTTTGACGTCAGGCTGCGGCGCACGCGTTCACCGCAATTCTGTTTTCGATTATGCGCCTCATGGCTTTCGGCGGTCATAAGACTTCATCTATGGACCCCGCACCCAAACCCCCCTTGGAAACCCCTTGCAGATGGAGCGCGGTTTGCTATCCTCCCCTCGGATAACAACAAAAACTAAACTCCATCTCCGGCCTTGATGGCTTGCCCCTGGCGGCGTTTTGTATCTTGCGCTTGCATCTTGTATCTCTTGCTGCCGAGCGGCCACATGGGGCGGTTGCAGCAAAAATTTGTTAGCCTGTCGTAAACTGCGCCAAATCGCATAAATTTTAAACGCCAAGCCCCGTTTATCGATATGCAAAAAAGGTTGTTTCCTTTTTTTTTCGCTTAGCGAAAGTGTCGATATGCCTTGAGCCGAGAACGGTTTCTGTGGTGCCCAGCGGCCAGCCATTTCTTTTAATTGATTTCCAACAGTCGTGTGAGTCTGCGTCTTCAGCATTTTCCACCCCGTCTAGACAACGCCAACGCATGAGATGCGGCCCATTTGACAGGTGTTGATTGAAGTGACCCAAAAACTGAGAAACAGGCACAAGAACAGCAAGCCAGAATACCTCGTAGATGGAGACATGAGTTTCACACTTTTTGGGCTGTTTATAAACAGCTGGGGAAAACATCTCAGGAAAACAACTCAATCACATTAATGAGTGTCGGGAAATGAATATCAAATGACTCGACGGGTTAAGCTGCAATCCATTGAAAGCTGCAAAGTAAAACTAAACTGAGGAGCACCTTTGTAAGCGTATCTCTTTGTTTGATGGCCAGATAATTGAATTCGCTTTTAGAACATCTTTTACGGGGATTTTAAATAAATAAGGGGATAAATACATTACCTGTTTATATTCACTGCTTAATGATACGTCTCTGTTAAATGCAACTAGTGCAGGAAAACCATAATTACTAGTTGCGTACCCACAAACCAGAACCAAATCGTAAGAGACTCGCGCCAACATTGCCAGTGCTCGAGTGCAGTTTTCTCCCCTTTCGAACTCAGTTCTCGAAGTGAAATAAATATAAATAAACATATTGTCGACTCATACACATTGACAGGTCGGCCGATAAGATAACACTCGCACGCACTCAAAACCGACTTATATACATATATACCATAGTCATTACAATATGTCAAACTGCATGTCATGCAACTCAGTTGTTGTACGGCACTGTAGATCTATTTACCGACACTCAGGCAGCACATATGTAACATTGATCTAAACTCGTGCTATAGGATAGGAAGTTATAAACATATGCAGTATTTCAATAAGTATCTATAAGTATTCTAGATTAATACATGAGCATTATTGCAATATGGAGATATCAAATGCATCCCATTCAAAATGGTTTGCCTTGTATTTGATTTATTATGATAAAACAACGAATAAGGTTTTAATTAAAAATTAATTCGACCTAAGTGAATTAGATTTGTGTTCAACAAACTATTAATCTGAATATTAATAGAAACGGAAACCATTTAATTAGCATATGTTGATTTAGCCTAATTGAATTTTAGTTCCAGTTGAGCAGAAGTTAACAGATTAAGAAAGATCCCCATTAGATCTACAGTCTAGATAGGCAGTTTGGCTGTATATATTTTTCTAAGCTCTATAATTGAGCTGCTTATCCACTGTAACCATCTTGATCAATTGAATGGCTGCATCCAGAAGCCGCGGATGATCACAAATGTGCGGCTCATTCTCTAATCAAAATGTTTATAAACGTAATTAAATGTTTGCTCTGCGGACAACAACTATCAATTGTTTGTTATTTGAACAATTGCCGCCATATAAGTCAAGACATCGATGTCAAAGACGCCTATCAGCAGATCGTCTATTGAACTCCGAGTGGCCGAGGGAGTGCGAGTCCATGAAATGATCGTTTTATTTCATAATTAGTATTTCCCTCGAGCATTGATTTTGTAATTTATGTTAATGAGCCTGATTTTTCTACGGAAATATGAATATTGTATGAGCTGCGCGCCAACGAAATTTCATGCCCTATGAGCTGGCCGAGAATTTCTACAAAAATGTCGCAGTTTTGTGTGTTTTTCAACGCTTTGCGTTAAGTGAGCCGGTTTCCGTTTCTGTCGAACTGTAATTTTTTTCACTTTGCTATTCATAAACAAGTTTAGTGTTTTAGCCAGTGGATTTCACGGCTTTTAATTTTGCGTTAGTGGAGTTTCTCATTGCTTTAATGGGGTAATAAATTGCTGCAATTATTCATGCGTCACACCCAATCGATTTCTAATAGCCGCAGGCCCGCTCTTCCCACAAACGAATTTGTCTATAAACAATAATCTTTTTTTACAATTCCCGGCCATTTGTAACCCGCTGAGTGTACAACTACTGGTTTTCCTTTTGGGCAGGTCATTCCGAGCCAGGTTTTATGAATGATGAGATGGGCCTAGGTAGTAAGACTTTATGAATTACATTCCTTACATTCGTTAATGTTTATGGCACTGCGTGGCCAGCTTTAATTAGTTAACCAGAATATCTTTTGCTTAATGACCTGTCGTGTCGCAAAGATATCTCACTTTGTGGTGTAGCAACCAGATTTTCCAACTTCGCTTCTGTGGGATTTAATGATGCCCTCGGCGAAAGATCAAACATCCTGGATAGGGCGACACCGTTCTAGCTTCATCAATCATGGCAAATGCTTCCGCTACCAGAACTTCACAGAGGTGCTCGGATACTAAGATACGTACACAGATACAAATGCTGCACAGAGAGAAATCTATATATTGAAATGCTGTTGGGATAGTTGGGAAAGTTGCTTAATATGAAGGAAATATAGTAAAGATAAGGCTACATATTCTCGACATTAATACAAATTTTCGCTTGGAATTGCATACGAATTCTTGACACATAACTGACAAACAAATTGACCATGACATAGCACACGTTTTCTCTCAGTGCAGGTGTAAGTTCGCTTATCGGGCGTCCGCACAGATTGGGACTCGGATTCGGAATTGGACTTGGAATCGGTATGGGCATCGGGTTGTTTGGGTGTCGGAGCGGACTCGTTAGGAACTGGTTTTGGTGCCGCTTAGCAGTCACTTACTTATATTTATTAATTATCGTATCGATAGCTCTCTCGTTTGAGCTAAGCTCTGGGCTAAAAGCAAAACAATATGGTCTAACAACAAGCGTACACTTGCCATTGTGTTTTTGGATTTTAGTTTTGGGTTTTTTTTTTACCTGTTTTGGGTGGTACGCCGATTGGTTTGACGCTGCCAGCGTTCTTTCACGATCGGTCGGCAAACAAAAACAAAGTCGACAGCCAAAACAAACACAAGAGATATACTGAAACGCATACGCACACACACACACACGCTCGAGCGTCACACAGATACTCACAGTTACAGAGCATAAAGTTCAGGCGGCGAACTCGTGAAGTTTTTCTCCCGGCGCATTCAGTTCGATTCGAGCGATTTTCGAGCGCGGAGCGTTTAACTCGCACAAACCAAAAACATACGACAAAAAGCCACACAAAAAACGTGAAACTAAATCTAAAAAAATTACAAGCTCTCTGAGTCAGCCAAAAATAAGAAGAAGGCAGAAAAAATAACCAAAAGTGCAACGGCGATGAAAAGTGGCCCTCCAAATGCCGTGTGGCCGGGGCAAAAGTATTCGTCTGCGGCACTCGGAGTTAATTAATTTTGGCATAGAATTTCCATTAGCTAAGTGTATGTGTATGTGTATGTGTGTGTGCAAAACCAAGAAGCCAAATGCTAATTAAATGCCATCGCAGAAAGCCATCGACTAAAGGCCATTAGGAAAAACGAGCATGAGTGTTCGCCCCAAAAACGCCGGCGATATGATTGTCCACAACTCCGTAATCGGGGGCTACGATGAGTCAAAGTTTGCCGAGAAGATAACCCACCTGACGCCCACCGAGCAGGAAGCAGTGAAGCGCTTCTGGAGGTAAAGACACTACTAATGGGTCTCCAGATCGATATCACCTTAATCCGCATGCAAGGAAGTCGCGTCGAGTGTGCGGGTGTTTCACATAAAGTGGCAAACAACCAAAAAGTGTTTATCGGATGTTGTTGAGTGTGTTGTTATGATGGAGGTGTTAAAGGTGTGAGCTCAAGTGCAAACTCGGTGTGGCAATGGGTCGAAATCAATAAATAGGGGTGTTCCAAGACAAGTTTTGATGGGTTTGGGAACTATGTTTTTGTTTTCCTTACTTAGAGTTATTAATTATTAAATTCAGGCTTAAAATATATCATCTTTAACCTTCGTACGGTTGATTTGCATAAGAAAGCCCAACAGGTTTAGAATACCTATTGATATATTCATTATTTACTATCATTTTCCGAACAGAATATCTAACTTGTCAATTTCATATCTGCAACCTTTTTGCCTTTCGTATGATATAGTTCAAATTTTTAAACTAACAACCATCAAAATGTGACAACTCGCCAGACATGAATCTTTGTTTGCAAACAACCCGAATCCAATTTGAATAAATTCTAATTATGAAAATGGCCGGCGTAAACAAGGAAAAGCCGCAACAAATTGTGGCTAGACGAACGTAGAAGGCAGAGCATAAAAACAACGAGTTTCGTGTATCATAATCATAAACACGCATATTAATTTGGTCTGCAGTCCAAAAATACGCGATGCCGCAACCGTTCCACATGAATGCAAGTTCTTTTCGTATTTTGAAGAGGGGAGGGGGAGGGGGAGGGGGAAGTGGGTCCATGTCAGGCCTTTTCCATTCATGTAACATGCATAAAGCGAAACCGCATAAATCAGTTGACGCATAAATTTTCATTTTACATACATATTTTCAAATCGGGCAAACGGATGGCAACGTGAAAAATGACTTGAGAAATATGGCAGCAAATTGCCAGACGGCTTTCAACTTGACTCCTTCTCAAATGCATTTACTTTATTTATAATATCATTAGATCGGCAATGCTGTTGTTTTGGCCAAAACATGACAGCCAATTAATTTGATAATGCATGAAAACCTCAGGTGAAGCCGGCTTATTTGGCTGGCTAATTGCATAAGGATAATGTGGGCACTCGAGTCTCCGGATCCCCGAATCCCCATTGGGACCCAAAACAAATTATAAATAATTGCAGTTTCCGCTTCCACTAAAGTGGAAAAATGAAAAATGCAGCACGCATGTTACGTTTTCCACGGAATTCGAGAAAAATTAGAGTAGGGATCACGGCGGCAAAGTTCACTAATGAGTTCTGCTGGGGATGTGGATGTGGATGTGGTTGTGCATGTGGGGATGTGGATGCGAATGGCCTGGACGAGAACCATTCCTCCGGTTGGCGGGGCACATAGATTACGCTGGATTTTGTGGCGCACGCTCAGCAATATTTTTCCAAAGATGTTTCCAAATACCAAACAAAGGGGGCGACAACAGGAACTCAAAACGCTGACAGCTTGATATATTTTATTATAATTTCTTCCCTTCGGCACTGTGAACTGTATCTATATCTGTCGCTCGGCTTGTGTATCTTTGGTATCTACGCATTTGTCGCATTCCGTGTCGATTGCACTGAGCCAAATGTAGTAGTATAGAAAATCAAGTATAATCTATTGACATGGAATTTTGTTTTAAAACATTAAGCAAATTTGAAAAGTAGTTTTGTAAATCTAATACTTTAAAAATAAAGGTAAAATTTATATCGAAATATTATTTTTCCCGCGAACCATTGTCAATTTTTCTATAATATTATGTGCACCAATGTTTTTCTCTGTGTGCCTGCTGCATTGATTTATTTTTAAATCCGATAGCCGCGGCAAATGCTGTTGGCGTTTTTCGAGCGTTTCGCAAGCGACTTTCTTTATTATTGTTTGTGCAGGCCCTGTTATCTGTCATTATATTGTTTTCGTTGTTTGCCAATATGCACTAACAAGAATTTCTTTGGTCCGATTCGTTTCCAGGTCGCTGGTTTTGCGAAGTCAACGCGCCTTCATTGAGGAAAATGGTAAGTGGAATTAAAGCCCAGCGTGGGCCGGGGCCATAAAAGTAATACTAAAAACGTGTCTCAGGCCCACATGGCAGACATTCTACAGCAGCAGCTTTGGCCACAAGATCGGATGTGGGTCAACCTGACGCCCGCACACAATTCCACCAAGTCGGGCCAACACCCACAACCACAATTGTGTTGAGCGGTGTTAACAATACACTTAACTTGGCCGAAAAGGCAAATTTGTCACAGCGGCGCCGCAACGCACTTTTTCAGCCCACTCTAGTCCAGTAAAAAAGTAAAATATTTCGCATTTCGACTCCTTTATGACAATCAATTTTGGCAAGACCCACACTTCATTACTCCCCACTCCGCCAAAAATGCAGCTTTTAATTAAGCCAAACTGAGACGAAACTGGTTTCTGCGGCTCAAAACGCAAATATTTTCCGATATCTCACTATTTTTGGTCGCTTTTTCTTTGGCCAATTTATGACAAGCGGATGTGAGTTGACAGTTTGGTTGGCGGTGGGCGTGGCAGGTTTTGATTTTCGACTTCAGCGTTAATTGAAGCAATTAAAATGGGCAACGTGTGCGTTTATGTCAGCCAGCCCGCGATTTCAGCTCATTAGCCACACACGAAGTGTTTACCATAATTTTGAAAAAGAAGCCGAGGAACGACCAAAGTTTATGACACGTTGAAAATTCATTAAAAACAAAAACGCCATAAACCATTGCAGCCACCACAAAGGGACCACTTTAATTGGGTAATTAAAATGCAGGCATAAATAGGGCGAATGCCGTCTAGGGAGCACTTACAAAAATTTAAGGCAAATTTGGAAGTGGAAGAAGAAATTGAAATCCATAAAGGAGGAGTGTGATTTTTTTATGCTAATGGGGAGAAAGAAATATTTAAACCATTTAATTTGTATACCAGTATGTAAAGGACATAGAGCTTCTTTAAATGGCCACAAAAACCTAAAAACCTAAAGATAGAATTAACAAAATATAAATAAAAAACCAATGAGTGTTAAGAAAATGAGTTAAGAGAGAGGCGGGTTTTTGGTTAATTACAAATTGCAGTTATTTCTTGATTATGGCTAATATACCCATTATTCACTTATTTTATATGTGGCCGTCGACTTTTTTGGTGGCCTGTCAAGTGAGTTGGGGCATGCAATTAGATCGAACAGCGTTGCACGTGTTTTGCATAATTAAATTTTTGCGCTCTACGGTAATTTGTGGCTGTGGGGCCGCAGCAGCTTTAGCACCGTTAGCTTCATTAGCCGCAGCAGCTGCAACTGCAACTGCAACTGCAAATACCGCCCACCGCAGATAGCAAAGCCCCAATATCCCCATACGAGCAAATTGTGCACATGTCAGTTGGACAACCAGTTCGGATTTGGTGTTCCCATACCCCGGGCTAAAGGGTATATCAGTACTTTTGGAGACTACAGACATCTCTTACCATTTTACTTCCCTACTTCAACCTGTTGAAACCTAAGGGTATAGCCGCTTCGATACGAAATCGGATTGGATTTCTTTGCCAGTTCATTCACAAGTCGGGTTCATTTTGTATGCTGGACAGCATCTGCAGCGTTCACCAATACGCCCACGCCAAAAAAAAGAGTAGTAGTCATTACAAGAGAGGTCTGATCAACATGGGAACGATCATGATAATGATGATTGGGACATGGGACATGGGACACGGTACATGGAACTCACGAGCATGATCGTAATTCAACTGTGGCAATCGAGCCGGGTTAATTTCTTAATTTTTATGTGAGTCGGGTGCGACAATACGATTTATGTGACTGTATGTAGGCGCCCTTATATGGTTGGCAGATTGTCGCCCAAATGAAGTTGTAAACTCGTCGGCATACAGCTTGTATTTGCAAAATGTCGGTAGTAATTTGGTGCTGCAATTATGCGAGAAAGTTCAACTTTGGGATCCGATCAATTTATCACGATATCATCAGCAAGAGCATTTAAAACTTAAACTTTGTCTTAGCCATTTAAGCTACTCAGACCGCATTTTCTACCCGAAAATTTTGGATGCAAATTCCTCGATCGCCCACTAAATCCAAAAAAGTAGAAGCCGCGCCAAATTCGAATAGTCTGTGTGATTATAAGTGTTTCGATGTTAGTGGGTGTGTGTGATTCGATCGATGATAATTAAGCCGGCGAGCGAACAGATTTGGCCGTGGCCCTGGAGCCGCCTGCTAATTACGGCCACTCGAGCTCATCAGTATGCGACCTCTTGAAGCGGTCCAACACGTATACGCCGCGTTGAACTGAACACTTTCACAATATATAATACATATCTAGACACGCCCACGACTCTGGAGACGCGTTTGCCGGCCCACGCCGTCGTCGCTTTGGTTTCATGAATGAAAAGTGAAAAGTATCTTTGCACTTTTCCATCCGAACCGCTTGCAGTTCGCCAACAGATGGCGACGGCAAAGAGCTTTATTCATACTTGTCAGCTTGATAAGCGTGGCTAAATGCTCCCATATCTTATCGTGGTTTAATTTGCTGCATGATGAATATAGTGAGAATTTGATACGTTTGCCGGTCAGTTTGTTGAAGGCTTTCCCGTGGAGCAGAACGTTCGGTTTATGGAGTTTTGCCTTGGTTTTTGCTTCTTAGCACTATCGAAAAATCGGAGGTCAGCCGACGAGCTGCAGGAATTTCAAATGTTTTAAGTGCAAACCCGAGTAACCATAAAATGCTTTGGGTTGTTTTCTGGCTAGGGGTTTTGTGGCTCTGGCATGAAGCGAGAATTCCGCAAGAAAGTGAGTTATAAATAAATAAGGAAAAAATCAAACAAACTTGAGCGGTGTTTGCTTTTGACTTTTTTGTGTCTGAGAAAACTCCATGCCGTCGACTATTAGGCCCCATTACTTGAATCATTATTTAATTATTTTATTTTCCTTGATTGCAAAATCGCTTAAACCAATGCCAGCGTAAATAAATCAAATTGCTTCGTTAAAAGTGATTCACCCCGTCAAAAGTGGTTTATCTAAATTAACCAAAATTAGTTATTATAAGGCGCAATTAAGCATAAATAAGGCACGAATTTATCTCGCGGCCACAGACACTCATTCCGAGAACTGCGCCTCTTGGTACCTGCTGCTCAGATTACCAAATCCGAAACTTGTTTGATGGAGGGCAGGTGTGGCTTCCTCCACGAAGAAGATGCCTTTTTTGTGTGCCCTGACTCTGGCCAATACCGGGAATCGAACGCTGACGTGACCTTGGTAGTGACATTAAGATACACGGCGTCTGGCTTTGATATCCATGAGATACTCATTCTTCTTTTCCTTTTCTTTCCCCTATTCCTTTGCAGCTCGTCCAGTCGCGTCCTCCGCGAGTCCCGCTCCCTCGGGCATGAATCGCTCCGTGCGCAGCTGCAACTGCTGTCCCTATGGCTACCACATCGACCTGGACTTTGTGCGCTACTGCGAGGCCCTGGCCCATGAAAGCCCAGCGAGGAGGAGCAGCGGCGGCGGGATCGCAGGAGGTCCCGAAAGTCCATGGAGTTCATGCTGGGATTCGAGAGCCTCTTCGGCGGCGACTGGCAGGCGGAGTCCAGGGTCAGGGAAAGCTCAGCGAGGTAGGTTGCCCACCAAACTATAGTAGCCCCTCAGATTCATTTGATATAGAGGATGAAGCAAGATTTAGAGATAACATAAGAAAGCCTTTGCTTTAATACACTGAAAACTCAAGATCTGCAAATTACCAACATTTTGGTTGGAAAACAAGTAAATGAAGATTCAAAGTAAGCTTGGTAAACGGTTTCACAAATTACATTTTTACAAAACAAATACTTTAAACTAAAGAAAGTGATATTGAGCGATGGGGATCCCAAAACTAGTGGGTGGTCATTCTCTTCCTCGTCGAAATCGCAAATCTACACGTATATTTAACCCGTTCCTTGTACAATTTCTCAAACAGACCTCACATGAAAGCGAACCGGATTCGCCACGCCCCCTTGGAGGAGGAGCGGGGGCGGTGAATATGTCGCAGTCGTACACCACCACTCCGTGCTACCGACCGCGTTCGTCGTCCGTGCCCCGTTTCACCTACGGCAGCATACCGCCGCGATCGGAGTCGCCCTTCGGCACCGCCTCCTCCACGTGCTCCTCGCTGCGCGGCGGCGTGGAGAGCGATGCGGGCATCTACCATCAGCCGCATCGCCCGGCGATCAGTCCGCCGGAGACGAGGGCCTTCCTCCACGAGGCGCTCGACGAGGTGTGCAGCGACTTCGAGCGGACTCTGGAGCGGACCTCCGTGAAGCGTCGCAAGACGCCCTACGGCGCCGGCTCCCTGTCCATGGATCGCAATAACAACAAACTCAGCCTGAGCCTCCGCAATGGCCATGGCGCATCGAAGGAGCACAAGAGTCATCGGCTGGGCACCAGCACGTGGGACCGGCACTTTGATGTGGCAGGTGAGTGGGCGTCAGAATGATCTCCCGAAATAGCACGCCAAAAAGAGCTCAATTTATCAATATTATGCCGTGCACTGAAAAAACATATGGGGATTTGGGATGATAATGAAGCTAAAAGACAGTTTATTTTTGGGAAATATTTATAACAAGTTTGTATTAACTTTATCTTAAAAATCTGGTAATATTTTGTGATGATAGCTGAGTGTAATACAAAAGTTCAGATGTATTGTTTTCAGTGTGGGCAAGATGATTCATAGAGCCAAGTGAGACACGCCAGATACTTTTGCTTTCTTTTCTTAGCAATTAGCGCTGCCGCGGCACATGTGACATTTTTACGCACGAAAGTGTGAAAAATGTAGCTAGACTCTTAGAAGGAAATAGAAGAAAAGCCACACAGTGGAATAGAAAGTGAAAGGAGAAGTAATAAAATTGGAAAAAATACATAGTTACAAAGTATTTTTGTTAAAATAATGTGCTTAAAATAAACATGTTAAAACCTGGGATTCAGTTATGTATAAATGAGTTTAAAAATGTTTTCAAATGTTTTGTTTTTATTTGCACCATGCAATCCCATGGTTCCCATTAAGTTGTCACTACTGCAGCTGTGCTGAAAGATCAAAGGATATATCAACATCTACAAAGTTTCAATTTTTAAACGAAATAGAAAAGCAAAGAAATCAAACTTCACTTCACGGCTGGCAACTGCAAAGATATATAGATACAGATACGGAGTCGCATGCAAACGCAATTGCAGATACAGATTCAGATACAGTTGCTTTGCATCTTTGGCATTTGAAACTCAATTGGGTCTTACAACGTGCGGCATGGGGCAACTTCAAGGCAATTTTCGAGGCGTTCGTATCTCAAATCAATTTGAAATGCGCATTTGGAGCTCAATTTGCATGCAAATTTTGCTCCAGCTCGTTTTTTCGTATTTGTTGATGCCATAAATTTGCCATAAAGTGTGCAAAAAATCAATGCAAATAAACAAATCAAATTGTCGCGTTCCGTTTGCTGTTTCTTTTTGTCCAGAGGACATGGCGCAAAGAGTTGTCATTGATTAATGTGTATAAAATGGCTGCAGCTCCATGGTAATTGCCAAAGTGCGGGCCATTAATAAACGGCTTTCAAATTGAATTGAACATGGCCAAAAGGCAGCGCGATGCCAAAAAGAACTTGTAGAGAGCAGAAAATATTCTAACAATAGATGAATGCCAAAAAGCGTGTAAAGGCAGAAAACAGGAACCTTGAGCTATTTGCACTTAAAGAAAATATTTGCTTAAAGGGATATTGCTAGCCTCTAGTCTTATTATTAGGATAAAGAGATTAATTTTTTAGTTACAAACGAAAAGCTTTTAAAATAAAGACAACAAATCGTTTTAATTAACGTTTTAAAAATGGTTCCTTAATCTGCGAGTTCAACCCAAAAATCATAAATCAGCAAATGGTTTGGGTTTTTTGCCTTCCAATTTGTTAGGATTTTGAGTATCAATCAAACTATTTCTCTTTCCATAATTAATTGCAAGAAGATAAGATAGAAGATATATTGGGTGGTGAACTTTTTGCCAAACTTGATGATGATTTATTCAGCATTAGCCTCTGCATTTTTCCAGCCTTGACTCAGAAACCACAGACAAACCCTCTATGCGAATCGGTGTGCAAATACACAATCAAAAATCAATATTTGTCGCCTATCAAATGGCCCATTGAATTTAAACAAGCCCAAGGGTTTTTCTCCATCTCTCTCTGTTGTTCGCATGCTCTCTCTCTCTTGTTGGCCCACGTCACTGAACCTATCTCTTATCACTTATCAGTTGGCTTTAATAATTGTGCATTCAGCTTATCAGCGCACAAACACAGCGGAAAGTTGCTCCCTTCTGCGGAGTGCTTTTTATTTTGGTTATTTAATTTGTATTTGCTGAGCGCTATCAGTTATCATTTCGCTCTGGGAGCTCTCAGCAAATTGGTTTCTATTTTATTTCGTTGTTACTAGTTGTTAGTACTATAGACATAACATTATTTTTCCGCTCGCCTTTCGCACAAAGAGCTGTGTTAAATAATAACACAAAAATCTCTATTGCTAAATGGTTTTTTTCGCTCTTCACGCTGCTTTTGCTGCTTTTGTTGCCGTGGATGATGGTCGAATGAACGAAATAGTCTGAGAGCAGTTTGTCGGCGACTTTCGAACGAATAGCATAAAAATGCGTCCGTGAAACTGAAAAAGAAAATACTTATAATAATTATACGAAATGCCTCAAACGAAATCAGCTAATCAAAACGAGACATGTAATTGTAGTACGACGAATTAACGGCAACTAAATTTAATGCGAGTTACATGATAGTATGTGACAATAATTTCGACAGCAGACAACACAAAAGCGGTTTGACAACAGAAAATATAATAAAACGATTAAGCTGTAAGAAAAAACTTACGCGATAAACATCTATGTATAATAAATGATCCCAATATATAAGCGAAAATAAATCTCATAAATTACCAAGACGACATAAAATCAGCACAAGCATAAAACACATAATTGTAAATCAAAAACGAATATATATTTTAAAATGCCAATGATTCTACGAAAACTGAAATATGAACTGCTACGATGTGAGTTTTCTGAACCAAGTGTGCATGTTTCGTTGGCCGCCACTGTAAGCAGATAACTTTTGATGAGCTGTCGCTTTGATCTGGCAAATCAAATAATTTAATATTGTTTAATGCCAAGCGCGTTTAATTAGCAGCCGCTACGATAAGAGCAAACAAAACAATAATATTAAAGAATCTAACAAATATCTGCTACGCTTGGGTTGCGAGTGCCAGACAACCAAGTGCAATGTCTGCTGCCTTGGCCCACAAAGGCGGCCAAGTGCAATTGCTGTGCTTTTCTAACCAACCAAACTGAATAAATCAATAATAGACTAAACCAAAACAGCGGTGGAGACATGTTTTCGACTTCGGAGGACGCCATACCGCTAAGACGGAAACGCTTGGCCAAGAGGAGCATCAAGTTGAAGCCGGACAGCAAGCCAAACCCACAGAAGAGCTGGTGGAGCGACTGTAGGTCCATTAGCTTGGGGAGACACTCATTTGGGGCGAACTCTTTACCGTTTTGAACCCTGTTCTTTGCTAATTAGTTGGGCCATAAAAACTGATTAATTATGGCCCGGTCAATGCTACCCAGCGTCCCCCATAAGCACCCCTCCACCGCCCTCCACCACCCCGCATTTCGCCTTGACCAAAGACGCTCAGCCAATTTGGCACCGCTAAGAAAAACAAACACTGAAAAATATTAACTAATATATACTAACTAAATAAGGTGTTATATATATTATAACAACAAATTTATATGAAATACATAAGATTGCCACTGAAAGTTGTTTGGACTAACCCATTTAGGTTCCCCTCTCCTATTTCTGTGAGTGTAAGAAATTTTCTTCTGCTTCCCATTGCCGAAAAGTTCGTTGCACAGAGCATTAAGTAATAGCAGCACAGTGGGCGGCAAAATGGACAGCAGCACAATATTCTTGGCTGGGCTAACAGCGCGAGATGAGTTACACATTGTTGTCGGCAGGGTGCACAGTGCGTATGAGCAATATTGTAAAATGTAGGGATGCAAATAGATGCTTTAGCTGGCCATAAATTTCTCTATTTGGTCTCGCACGCCGGACTGCTTGAGTGGAGTGTGTCGAGTAAAGTAAGCCAACAACCTTGACTATCTATTACGTATATAAGAGGTAATAAAGAGTATATACACACGTGTGTATGCCAGGGCGATAAACAAAAACTAATATTGAATAATAGCCGAGGCGTCTTATCTGGGGACGAATTTTCGCTCACGCACACACGCAAAAGGGGCGGATTTGGTGAATTTCGCTTTTTATTTTGAATTTATTAGGTATATGTTTAGTTACACATACACTTGTTGCTTGCACATTATGCGAACTTTGGCACAATTATTAAAATTAGATCCGAAAAGCAAGCGTTTTATCTGTGGACGTTGGAGCTTTTTGCAAAATTATTTATCAGGCTTCATAGTCCAGTCGCCAGTGGCAAGAGCTCATGGCAAGTTTACAAATTAGGATTGTACTCAGGCGGGAGAGCGGAAAATCAAGTAAACTGTACCCCACTAGAGCCAATCTTTGGTTAACCATGCTGTTTTAATTATTCCTAGATTCCTGCATTGGGGGCAACCAATCGCCCACGGGCACGCCGCGCCCCTTCCTGCGGTCCAACACTCTTCCTCTGCGGCAGCGGCCCAGTCCGGCGGAGGTGCAGTATGAGAGCTACGTGCAGGCCACGGTGGCCGCCAATGCCAAGTCGCCGGTGGAGCAGCTGGAGTCTCCGAAGTCTCCAGGAGCTCCGCCACCGCCGCCTCCAAGGCGCCACCACCTCTTGGCCTCCACGCCCACGGGAAAGCCCAGTTTCAAGGAGGACCTACCACGTCTGCAGGAGAATGGCTCCGTAAGCAGCAGCTCCCTGCAGTCCCCTGTCATCTCGGAAACCGGACAGACCACGGCGGATGCACAAGCTCTATTCCAGATCCGCGAACAGATGGCGCTGAGCCTAAAGCGTCTTAAGGATCTGGAGGAGCAGGTGAAAGTCATACCCGACATGGAGGTAAGAAAGTTTTTATTCACTGTTCTGTTCCCATTACTAATATTTAACAAATTCCCTTCTGCCTTTCAGCTGGAACTCAATTCTCTTCGCTCGGAAAAACAGAAATTGCTGCGCAGGAACGAGGAGCTGATGCGAAGTCAACGGCAGACGCCTTCGCCGCCAAGTCCGGGACTCAAGACGGCCTCACCCGTGCAGTTCACTCCGCAGAGGATCAGTCCAGTGTCGCTGGAGAGCCTAGGAGCACGCATGCGCAGCAGTTCCACCTCGGCATCGCCATCTCCAAGCGTTGTCCGCCGGGATGTGTCCACCCAGGCGGTGGTGCGACCACCTGCCACACGAGATGTGTCCGTGGGCCACCAGCCCACCACGCGAAACGTTGGAGTGCAGCCATCGGAAACCGTCTACTCCAAGGAGGAGCTGGACAAGAAGGTGGAGCAGGCACTCACCAATGCACAAAGGCAACAGCTGAGGAAGCTCATCTCTGTGGGCACCCAAATGTATGTGCCCCAGAGGGACCAAAAGGACAGTGGAGTGCAAACCACACCGGAACGACCCAAGCTCAAGTACAATGTGGGCGTCACCGCGAAACCTGCTACGAGGGAGAACTTCACCAGTTGCAAGCCGGATGTGCGTCATGTGGGCAGCTCTGACGATCGCCTGGACGACGTGCTATGCGAAAAGTGCGCCGTCAGCAAGAGAAGCGTGGCCTGCGGTCCCGAAACTCCGGCGGAGAAGGTGAAACCCACTCCCCAAATGCCCGGACGCAGCAACACCTTCAGCTTGGGCGAGAATGAGAGCGTTTCCGTGGTGCGTAAGACAATTGGCTGCCAGACGCCAGTTACCCTGGTCCTCAGTTCCGGAAGTCAAACCACCACGGCTGCAGTCCGTTCCACCGGAGCCCAGATTACTCCGCAGCAACAGCACTCGGGCGTCCAGTGTGCAGCGGAGCAGGTATCCCGACAGACTGACACCAAGGGACTGCAGCGACTCACTCGGAGTCAGACGAAGGCGGAACAGGTGTCGGAGTCGGTGCCTCGCCCAACAACCCGCCACACAGCCAGCAATACGGACAAGTTGGAGGAACCGGAGCCGGCTAAGGTTCGAACAAGCCACTCCGCCTGCAACACGGAGGAGGTTCGCAAGAGGGACGTGGGCTGTGGCGACATTGTCAAGCCGCACATCTCCATTGCCTGTGCAGCCAACTACTGTGATTCCTGCAAGGAGGCCATCCAGGATCTGGCCCGGGGATTCTCGAAGGCCAGTCCCACGGCCACCAGGACGGGAGGAGCAGCCCGACGCTCCACGTCAGCGGACTCGCGGATTCCGCGACCCAAGCACCTCACCAGTCCCAGTCCGGTGCGCAAGGAGTTCATGCGGCAGAACACCTACACGCTGGCCACGCCCTCGCCAACGCCCAGTCCGCAGGTGGAGAGAAAGGCGCGATTGAGGTGAGTCTCTACAAAAATTCAAGGAACCACTTTTTTTTTATTATTATTATCTTGATAAAGATGGATACTTTTGTTTCAAAATCCTTATGATTTGTTTTACTAATTTTAGGCGTACATTTATTTCTTTTAAAACGATACACTTAAGTAATTTACTAAGCATTTGTAATGCAATTTGTTGGTTTTTGTAACATATTGACCCACTGTGCTAGCCGAGTTTCACCAAGAGCTTTTAGCCGAGACACCAACCAGAGGTTCGCTTTTGCGCATTGGGGCCACAAAAGTCAGAGCCTGAAATCGAAATGGCTTGACCTTCAGTTGAGTTCTGGTGTTTGCTTTGGCCCAATTGCTGAGCCGCTTGTTTTTGCTTGCTTTATGTTTGGATTTTGGTTTCTCGCATGGTGCTGCCAATGTTCTCCAGCCTGAGCAGTTTCACGTGCTATCCGCTGCTGGTCAGCGGATGCTCGGCTCTGCTTGTAACGTGCGTTTAGGATTAGCCATAAAACAAACGCCAAACTGTCGTACTTATCAAGGTTATTCCCCTTTTAGCTCCCTGCAGGAGAAGCCTCCGACCGTGTCCAGTTTCCAGGCAGCGGAGCCATTGCCCGAGTCCCAAAGCTTCATCCGTCAGCCGCAGAAGGATTCGTTGGATCTGAGTCTCCTGGGCGAGGATGAGCTGATAGTCCGCGAGGAGAAGCGGGTGAGCATCAGTTGGTCGCGCGACGCCTCTCCAGCCCCGCTGATGTCCTCCTCGGGCACTACAAAGTCCGAGTCACCGGAACAGGAGCCGGCGATGAGCTCCTCCAGTGATTCCAGTCCGCCCATCGACGTTCAGATTGCCCAGGGAGCGCGCAAGAAGTCCAGCACTCCACTCAAGTCTAGTCAGAGCGAGGGCTCCCAGGTGACCGTGATCGAACAGCCGGCCACCAAAGCCCAGCTCCACCAGTTGGCCCAGGCGGATTCGGAGCCCCGGAAAAAGTAAGTTACTGGAAATATGTGTATTTTCTTCTTATATAAACCTCCTCCTCCAGAACCGAGATGTCCAAGAGCCTCAAAGACGCCCTCAAGATCATAAGCGACTCGCTGCTGAAGAAGTTGGGCGCCAAGCCCATATCCTCGCAGAGCCTCAAGTCGGCCAAGACGACCATCCAGGATCACTGGTTCAACAACTCCAGTACTGGCAAGTCCGATCCCCATCAGGTGGAGGATTATCTGGATTACTTTGAATCGCTCTCGATCCCACTGCTGGAGTATTGTGTCAATCTGTCCGACAGTAATGTGAGTTATCATCTCCTTTCGAGTAACTGTGAGTTATTACTAATAATGAATCTCGTTTCAGGGCAACACAGCCATGCACTATGCAGTCTCGCACGGCAACTTCGATGTGGTATCCATACTGCTGGATTCTAAGGTTTGCGATGTAAACCAGATGAATAACGCCGGATACACGTCGGTGATGCTCGTATCGCTGGCCAAGCTGAAGCAGCCCGCCCATCGGACGGTCGTCGAGCGACTGTTCAAGATGGCCGACGTCAACATACGGGCCAAGAAGGTAGGTAAGGGGCCCCCACGCCCAGTGATCCCGAGCCCAGTTTGAGCTGACCCCAAACTACTCCCCTACTAACACTAACCGCTCCCGTCCTGTCTCCACACTGTCTCCCATCCACAGCACTGCCAGACCGCTTTGATGCTCGCTGTGTCGCATGGTAACGGGGACATGGTCAACATGCTCCTGGACGCCGGGGCGGATATCAACATCCAGGACGAGGACGGCAGCACGGCCCTGATGTGCGCCGCCGAGCACGGACGCGTGGATGTGATCAAGCACCTCCTGTCGCATCCGGAGTGCGATTCACTGGTCACCGATGTGGTGAGTATACCACTAAGTGTATACTCGTATAGAAGAGGATTTTAATGATTTCTTTCCCGCCCAGGATGGCAGCACGGCCTTCAAGATCGCCTGGCAGGCTGGCCACCGGGATGTGGGCCTGCTCATCTACGTGCACGAGCAGATGCTGCGGAGCAAGCTGCCAAACCGCGGAGATGCCACGAGGAGCTCCCTGATTTCGCCACCGCGCCACAAGCGCCAGCCATCGCAGTAAAGCCATTTCGTATTAGCGGCCAAGTCGACGAACAAACAGCTAGTGATTAAGATTTTAATTAGCATTTCGTAGAGCTGCTCAGAATACATTCCATAGCGAGAGATACTGAGGAAAGGCACGAGGGCAGCTTACACTTTCATATGTATATTGTATAACTAAAAATTCGTTTGTCGTACGTTTTATTTATTTGTAAATCTAATTTTACTGCTAATTTGTAGTGTAACTCTAATTCGATATTGATTCATCGACAAACGCAGCAAACTCAGTGCAACACATCTGAGACGACACATCGATCAACTAATGCAACTAAGTACTGCACAGGCCTGAGCTACCGATCCTGAAAAGTAGCCGACAAACCAATCAACCATATCAAGCAACCGACAATGCAAAAAACGATATACGAGTATACTACTAACCGCAAATAACAAATAACAAACAGTGAATCAAATTGACAAATGTTTTAACAAATCAAAAGGTTCGTCTTTAGGAGAATCGGGTGTATTTAATAGAAATTAAACAAGCTAATTTAGAAGAAAATGTTTTCTCAAATAAATAAATTCTTAAATAAAAGCACGTGTTTTTGATTAACTATTCTATTAACTATGCTGACTCTGCCGTTGGGCTTCCTGACCTTTAGTTTAATATTGTTTTGGTTAGTCACTATGCTGAGTTCTATATTGCTTTCTAGACTTTGTTCATAGAGTAAATTCTTCGTCATTGGGCACAAGACTGAGATTTAGATACTGACACAAGCCAAATCTCTTTGTTGCCACTTTTCTGTACACATTGAGTTGCTTTAATTACTTTTGCCATATAAAGCACAAGGCGGAAACATTAAAATTAATTAAAATATCTCCAAAGATGCCACATTAAATGTAGAAGGTTACATAATATTTCAGAGGTTTAACAGTTGTTGGTTTATATATTGGCAATGCTAGCTCTATTTAACCAAACGATATTTTCTATCCCTGAGATAGAGCTAGTGTCAGTGATCTGCATTCTCCAGCGAGCTTATACCGCCCTCTCCTCGTTTCCGGGTTCTATGACTCCCAGTGGCATCAGGGTTAGTGCTATGCCCTCCTCCAGGTTGATCTGGGGCTTCCTGGTATCCAAGGAGAACTCATACTCGGAAAGGAGCAGAGCCAAGGCCAGTCGCAGTTGCAGCTGTGCGAATTGTATTCCGATGCAGCTGCGTGCTCCCACGCCGAATCCAAACCAGGTGCCCTGCTGCTGCAGCGAGTCCCGTGGTCCGCTCCAGCGATCCGGCTTGAAGTCCTCCGGATCCGGGTAGATTTCCGGATCGTGGTGGATGGCATGCGTGGGAATGATGAGGAACAGCTCCTTGACCAGCATGTACTTGGGGTGGTCCGGAACCACATAGTCGTTCAAGGTGCGTCGCAGGATGTATGGTGTGATGGGATGCATTCGCAGTGTTTCATTGATCACCTGACCCATGAAGGCCAGCGACTTGATGCCCTCGTGGGTTATGTGACCCTCATGCCGCTCGATGGCCTTCTTGACCTCCTCCCTCACGCGGACTTGCAACTCCGGATGCAGTGCGAGTTCGTAGAGTACGTAGGACAGAGTGTTGGCCGTTTGCTCGTAGCCCGCCTTTAGGAAGACAACCGCATGGGCGGCCAACTCGTTCTGCAGATGGACAGCGAGTTCCTTATCCGCCTCATACTGATGGGTGATGAACTCCAATGCCTTGACGTCGATCAGCTGCTGCAAATAGTCCTTCTGGCGCTTTCCGGACGTCTCTCGCTGCTCCACAATGCCCGTGAGGAGCTTTACAAAGTAGTCCTCCGCCTGTTTGGGCGTACGGCGCATGCGCAGCATTCGACAGAAGTTGGGGAACCGAATCATCATCAGGTTCATTAGGTAGCCATGCTTGTGGCTGTTCAGGGCCAGCTCGGTCATCTGCTCGAAGTCCTCCAGGGGATACGTTTTCCTCTGCTCGGCATTCAGGCCAAACACGCATTTGGCCAGGGAAGAGAGCACATAGCGCCGCATGATCTTCTGCATGTGAACGGTGGAATGGGGCTGGCTGATCAGGGTGCTGCTGACGGTGAGGAGGAGCTGTTCCGCCTCCTCGTAGAGGCAGTCGTACAGCAAGGACATGCGGTCGCCTTCGAGACTGGGGTCCAGTTTCTGGCGCATCTCCTTCCAGCTCTCGCCCCGCAAAGCATAGAGATCCCCCGACAGGGGATCCGACTTCTGATTGCAGTACAATCCGCGATCGTTGAAGTTCCAGAAGTCCTTGATCATGATCTGCCTGATCAGCTCACGATCGAGGATCAGTGCTCGAGGCTGCAGCAGAGCGTAGAATCCGCAGAAGGGACCGCTTCCCTTGAACTTCTTGTATATGGCCGAGTAGTGGTCCGCCTTCATGGCCTCCGTACTCAGTGTCTGCGTCATTATTTGCCTAATGATAGGCCATAGCTTTTTGGGTCTCTCGTGCGGAATGTCCAGATAGCGCCAATAATCTCGCTGATACCGCGCCGCAATAATTAGCAGAACCAGCAGCCCGAGCACCAGCAATCCGATGATGAGGAAAACGATCCACATGTTTTGCATTTCGTATTTCGTACGCTTTGTTTGCTCTGAATCACATGCACACTACACAACACGTCTGCGAATCGGAACCACTGATTTGTTGTTCTGTTTGAGGGGGGGTTTTGCTATTCGTTTCACTTCCTGCCCGCCCGCTATCTTGCCACCCACTCGCTCTCACTGCGGCGGCTGTATCGCGATCCCGCTCTCGCACGTCGGCTAGTGTCACCAACTATGACCTAATGCATCGCTCAGTTCCCGACTCACGTTCTCGATGGGGTAACGTTCATTAGCGAGGCGCACGATCCGACTGAGAGTGCTGCGGAGAAAAGTAACTATTTACGATACTCGCTCCCCACTCCAGGTGCGAGCTTTTAATTTGTTTCTTTGCCGCTTTTCGAGTGCGCTACACTGAAGCTACACCGAAGCAGGCGAGGCAGGTGGGCGTCTCACTGAGGCCAGACGGACACACGATTATTACTACTTTATTTCCAGTGTTGGTGGCAGCAACGTTCATACGACTCTTGATATCTAAATAAACAAAAGATTGGAGCGCAATGCTACAATCATTGACAATTGAAACTGCTCATAGATGCATGAAATGCAAGATTTATAAATTGATTATTTACTGTAATTTACCAGCCTGTACCTATTTACCAACTAATTTGCACTTGGTAGGACATCAGCGCAGTCACTTTGGCTGGTCCAATAGCCTTATCTATACGCTCTTGAGTTCATTTTCGTTTGTTATCAATTTTAACCGAATTTAGTACACCTTTTTGTTGGGGCCATATAATTTTGGGGAATTTTTATGAGCATATGATGTCCACTGCTACTCATTGTCCAGCAGTAAGCTGGTTGCTAATAATATGCAAAATAGATTAATTCCTCATTTGTAAATGTATTTCTCATTAATACATTTTACGCCCAATTTCCCCTTTAAATGGCGTGGAAAAAAGAAAAACAAATGGACAAAAGAAAAGCTCAACCACAAAGCTGAATAATAGCCAAAATAAATAAAAAAAAATCGAAAAGCTGCCTGTTTCAATTACCCATTGTTGTTGCCCCCATCCGCACTTGAAATCTAATCAAACGTCAAACAAATATGACTGAAAAGGTAAACAGAGTCGTTGCCAGATCCGTCAAATATCAGCAATAGAATCATTTCATATCATACCGTATCATGTTGCGCTGTCGTTAGAACATGGACCCCCACTTATGAAGTAGCCACTGGGTTTGGGAGACAAGGGGGCAAGATTAATTACCGAGGGCTCGTCGAAATACAGTAGAAACTGCCTAAGGTGGTTTGTTATACTCATAGGATGCCGTTTGGTTTAAGTATTTAATAGCTTGTACCTGAGGTAATATGGTTATCTCAAAAGATTCCCTGGGTTTCACATGGGCTTAGCTCTAAGATTAAATTATATATTTCGTATAGTCAAAGTTTCTAGAATTACATATATAGTTAAAGTTATTTTGTTGTGCTAGGTAAGTATCCTTATCAATGAGAAATCAAATGAAAAGTAAAAGTACTTCTTGAACTGTCTGTTCCAACCCATACAATTGTCTTGAATTTAAAGATCACAGAAAGCAACCGCGAGTAATCAGGCTTCCTAACGTTTATAGATAAGGGAATACCCTAAGCTCCAGAATTTATGATAAGTCACAGTGCGTCACGGTACAGTACAAACTGACGAGTTTTTACCGGTATATTAGGAAAAATTACTACCAAACAAAACAAACACTTTTTTTGCTCTGTTTGCCTACAAAACAATGATCATGATGTGAATTTTAGTTTGTGTCCTTATCTTATAAGACTGATCATGTCGTACTAGAATTGCCGTCTCACAGTTGTTGGCATAAAAGTAAGCAAAACCAATGATTAACTCTCGCTTTCTAGAGACTGAGAATGCATCGTCATGCAAAGTAAGTAAGTTTGAGCATTTAAAAGCAGTTTGCCTAGCGTTTCCCGAACCAGTCGCATTCGAAAAGCACCCGCCTCAGTATGGCGTTGACTTACATCCTTTTCCAAGTGGCGGTCGCCCTGCTGGCGATCTTCACCTACTATCTCTACCGGAAGCTAACGTACTTTAAGCGTCGGGGGATTCCCTTCGTGGCACCGCACACCATCAGGGGAAACATGCAGGAGTTACAGAAGACGAAAAACATCCACGAGATACTCCAAGATCACTACAACAAGTTCAGGGAGAGCAAGGCACCATTCGTCGGATTTTTCTTTTTCCAGAATCCCGCTGCATTTGTGATAGATCTTGACCTGGCCAAGCAAATACTGATTAAGGACTTCTCGAATTTCTCGAACAAGGGCATATTCTACAACGAAAAAGATGATCCCATTTCTGCCCATCTTTTCAATCTGGACGGTGCCCAGTGGCGTTTGCTGAGGAACAAATTATCCTCGACCTTCACATCCGGCAAAATGAAGTTAATGTATCCGACCGTAGTGTCCGTGGCCAATGAATTTATGGCCGTGATGCACGAGAAAGTGCCGAAGAACTCTGTTCTGGAGATACGAGATCTGGTGGCCAGGTTTACGGTGGATGTGATCGGAACCTGTGCCTTTGGCATCAAGTGCAACAGCCTGCGAGATGAAAAGGCCGAGTTTCTGCACTTTGGAAAGAGGGCTTTAGTGGAAAAGAGACATGGCACTCTATTGAATGGCTTCATGCGCAGCTATCCCAAACTGGCCAGGAAACTGGGTATGGTTCGCACTGCTCCGCATATTCAGGAGTTCTATCGCAGAATTGTCACCGAGACTGTGGCGGTGCGGGAAAAGGAGCACATTAAGCGCAATGACTTCATGGACATGCTTATTGAAATGAAAAACCAAAAGGAAATGACGCTAGAGAATGGAGATGTGGTCAGAGGATTAACCATTGAGGAGGTCCTTGCACAAGCCTTTGTGTTCTTCATTGCTGGCTTTGAGACGTCCTCCTCCACCATGGGATTTGCTCTATACGAACTGGCAAAGAATCCGCACATACAAGATAAGGTCAGGGCTGAGGTGGAGGAGGTCGTGGAGCAACACAACCAAATCTTTACCTATGAGTGCACCAAGGATCTCAAGTACCTCAACCAGGTTATAAATGGTAAGTTAATTACTACTTAAAATCATTGAATCCCACTGATTTGGAAATATCCCTGCAGAAACTCTGCGAATGTACACCATTGTGCCCAATCTGGACCGAATGGCTGCCAAGCGTTACGTGGTTCCCGGTCAACCGGAATTCGTCATCGAGGCTGGCCAATCGGTCATCATTCCCTCATCCGCCATTCACCACGATCCCAGCATTTACCCCGAACCCTTCGAGTTCCGACCCGAGCGCTTCTCCCCCGAGGAATCGAGTAGTCGTCCCTCGGTGGCCTGGCTGCCGTTTGGAGATGGTCCTCGGAACTGCATTGGCCTGAGATTCGGACAGATGCAGGCTCGCATTGGACTCGCTCTGCTCATCAAGAACTTCAGGTTCTCCACGTGCTCGCAGACGCCCGATCCTCTGGTCTATAATCCCAACTCATTCGTACTGGGTGTGACGAGCGGAATCTATCTGAAGGTGGAAGTCGTTTAATATGTGGACTGAAATCTTTTAATTAAAAGCCAAAGCCAAATAGCTGATAAGTAGATGGTAATTTATTCAACCTAAGTCTCATAGAATCATATTGGGGTAGGTCCCCGTGGTCATTTATCTTTCCTTTATTGCCAGATAGTTTGATTGCTCTCATTTTGTTAGATGTTAGAAAAGGTGTAATTTATAAGAAAGATTGTTTGAATTCAATAAAAATCATATTGTTAACAATATTATGTATTCCACCTGAAGAGTGTGGGGTATTTTACCATCGTTACTGAAGTAGCTTTTAATCTATCAGCTTGTGAATACTGATAACTTAAGTCAGAACTCACACAAATGTTTCTTGGTCACAATGACAGCTGCTTTTTGAGTTGGTCTATTAAAAAGCGCGAGCAAGCTTTTCCAATCTCAGTACGTATCAATCGTTTGACAAACGCTGTACGAAACCGATAACCGCCGGACAAAATTCTCCATTAATATAGCCAGTGAGTCATGTCGGTTGGAGCAGTCCTGCTGACGGCGCTGCTGGCGCTAGTTGGCTACCTGCTGGTGAAATGTCGAAGCACGATGAGGTACTGGCAGGACTTGGGTATTCCCTGCGAGGAGCCCCACATTGTAATGGGTAGCATGAAGGGCGTACGAACTGAGCGCTCGTTTAACGACATCTGGACAAGTTACTACAGAAAGTTCCGTGGAACCGGACCCTTCGCTGGCTTCTATTGGTTCCGTCGGCAGGCTGTTTTTGTGCTGGAAACATCGCTGGCAAAGCAGATCCTGATCAAGGAGTTCCACAAGTTTACGGATCGCGGCTTCTTCCACAATCCCGAGGACGACCCGTTGTCCGGCCAGTTGTTTCTACTCGATGGCCAAAAGTGGAAGTCCATGAGGAACAAGCTCTCCTCCACGTTTACGTCCGGTAAAATGAAGTACATGTTTCCCACGGTGGTCAAGGTGGCTAATGAATTCACCGATGTCTTCGGCCAATATGTGGCGAAGTCCCCTGTTGTCGAAGTGCGGGAGCTTTTGGCGCGATTCACCACCGATGTTATTGGCACCTGTGCCTTCGGCATCGAGTGCAGCAGCCTCAAGGATCCTGATGCAGAGTTCCGCGTGATGGGTCGACGGTCCGTAACGGAGCACCGCCTGGGACCAGTTGGCATCGGATTCGTCAATAGCTTTCCCAATCTTGCGCGTCGCCTCCACATGAAAATGACAGCGGAGCCCATCGAAAAGTTCTTCATGCGCATCGTTAGGGAAACAGTGGCCTTCAGAGAGCAAAATAATATTCGTCGTAACGATTTCATGGATCAGTTGATCGATTTGAAAAACAAACCACTCATTACGTCCGAGTCCGGGGAGAGTGTCAACCTAACCATCGAGGAGATCGCAGCGCAGGCTTTTGTATTCTTTGCGGCTGGCTTCGAAACCTCGTCGACCACCATGGGATTCGCCCTCTATGAACTGGCGCAGCATCAGGACATTCAGGACCGGGTGAGGGAGGAGTGCCAGGAGGTTATTGGAAAGTGCAACGGGGAGTTGAACTACGAAAGTATGAAGGACTTGGTCTATTTAGACCAGGTTATATCGGGTACGTAATGTGTGTGTTTTCATAGCCCCCTCTAAAATTCAGTTTTCATTAGAAACCCTTCGATTGTACACCGTTCTTCCTGTCCTGAATCGCGAGTGCCTGGAGGACTATGTGGTTCCTGGACATCCCAAATACGTAATCAAAAAGGGAATGCCTATACTGATCCCTTGTGGAGCCATGCACCGCGATGAGAAACTGTACGCCAACCCAAACACCTTTGACCCCGACAACTTCTCCCCCGAACGTGTGAAGGAACGCGATTCCGTGGAGTGGCTTCCATTCGGCGATGGACCCAGGAACTGCATCGGAATGCGATTTGGCCAATGCAGGCCAGGATTGGATTGGCGCTCCTGATTAAGGACTTTAAGTTCTCAGTTTGCGAGAAGACAACCATTCCCATGAAATACAACAAAGACATTTTCCTCATCGCGAGTGAATCTGGCATTTATCTTAAGGTGGAACGAGTGTAATGCCCTTTTAATAAACGGTGGGGGAAATATAGAAAAAAGCATCTTTGGGCTCTACTTATAACGAAACCTTGTTTTATTGACAACTCATGATCTTACCTAATTGTAATCCATCTCACAACTGGTTAGGGCTACACCCAGACCAATCCAAATCCGACTGCTCGGAAGAGAAAGGCCCAAAAGTAGACTATGGAAACATAATTGTTATTATTTCAATTCGGCTTGTATTATTGCGTAATCAATATAATTCACTTTTTATCACAGATAATTATACTTTTAAATGACTGTTTAATTTGATAACCTTCAGAATGATGAAATATGGGAAATCATTGCAAATACTGAATGCTTAACAGGTTTTTTAAATGTATATGACTGATCGGAAAAGAAAAGCCCAAAAGTAGACTATGGTGACATAATTGTTATTATTTCAATTCGGCTTGTATTATTGCGTAAATCAATATAATTCACTTTTTATCATAAATGCTTACACTTTAAAATGACAGTTTAATTTGATAAACTTCATTATGATGAAATATTGGAAACCATTGCAAATACTGCATGCTAAATAGGTTTTTTAAATGTATCTGATTGTTTTTGAAATCTCTATTTCCAGCATCCAAGCATTCTATGTTCATAGATATACATATACTCACTAATAAACGGGTATGAGGAATACAAAAAACATTTTCCGGCCGGTCTTCTCTTTTATAACCGATTTATGTTCTCTTTTCAATTAGTTGACTCATTTACACGGGCAAATAAAGAGTAGAAAACTTTGATCCCGGTGTAAATTGCCTTCTCACCGTTACATGCTATTTACAAATGGTTCTGGAAATTTTTTTTCCATTTTCTACTAATTTGCGAAAATTACTCTTCATTCACCGAATATATTTTCTAGCATACACTTTATCGTATTATTTTATATCAATTGCGTGGCTTAACTTTTATGTGCAAACTGGTTGATATCTCTTTGAATGAGTCAGAGTAAGTCATCGTTATTATTACTTTTTTTGGATGTTCAGCATGACATAACTAAGTTTAAAGCGCTTGTGCAATAGAAGCAGGATCAAATACATATATATTTAAAATTTAGATATTAATAATTGTTGCCTTTTGCACATTGACTCATTAGTAATACAATATTGTTTTGCAAAATAACAGCATAGTTCGATTAATTTACCTGGGTAACGTAATTGACGGGTTATTTTATTCAACCTTCGACGTAGAATGCAACTGCAATCAACACAAGTTCATCAGGCATTAATTACCATTTTTAGCGAAAGATTTTCTCATTTTTTAGAAGAATTAGAAAAGATGCCTTAGATCTCATAAAACAGCTTTTAGCGACCTTGCACTACGTTTTGTAGTGCATTTATAGTATACAAAGCTCTCCAAATGTAACCAGTTTTTCCTGTGTAATTAAAAGTTCTCCCAATTTAGCTACACATCCAGTACAGACGACCTTGTTCATTTAAAATGATCTTTATTTAATAAATATGTTATTGTTACGATTCAAAACATTTTTTTGAAACCTCAAACTAAGCTACGTACAAATATACAGAATAAATTACCAATTAAAAAGGCGTATACACATGACCGTAGGTGAAGCAAAAAGTTATAATTACTGCATGTGAAATACTATGAAAAACTATCACAACGTTCTAATCTAAAAGTACATTCATTCAAGTATTAGTGTGGGTGTTAGTATTTGCGTCGCAAGAACAAAGCTTTATCAGAATAATTCTTGAATTAACTTTACAACTTTCCCACTCTACTGACTTTCAAGTGAATTCCATCCTTCGAGCTCATCAAAAGATCATCGGTCCTATATTCTAATGGGACGACGGTTTTGGTGGGGTGAATCTCAAACTTGAAGTTGTGGATTAAGAGGGCCATGCCCACTATGACCTGCATCCGCCCGAATCGAAGTCCGATGCAGTTCCGAGGACCATCTCCAAAGGGCAGGAAAGTGCAGGCAGGACGCTGTTGCACCTGCTCCTCATCAAAACGCTCCGGAATGAACTTCTCGGGCTCTGGATAAAACTCCGGATCGTGATGTATGGCCATTGTGGGGATGATTACTCCCGTTCCTTTCTCAATGTAATATTTCGGATCTGTATGCTCGTAGCGTTGAGTTGCAATGCGTATTAAATGGCCGACGACAGGGCGTTTCCTCATGGTTTCTGTAAGAAAATGGAAGTGATTTTAAGAATATATAAGCTATGGTAATGACATGTTGGACTATAAATAAAAGGCAGCAATTAAATTGGGAAACTTACCATCGATGACCTTTTCCAAGTAAGTCATCTCTCGCATGCTGTCGTAATCCAATTTGCCATTATGTTTTTTCATTACGCTATCAACTTCGATTCTAAGCTTATCCTGAATGTCCTGATTGCTGGCCAGCTCATAAAGGGCAAATCCCATTGATGTAGAACTGGTCTCGAACCCAGCCAAGAAGAATATGAATGCCTGGGCAGCGATTTCATTGAACGTCAGCCCATTGGCCTTGTCGCCTTTGTCGTATTTCAATTTCATTTCAATCAGCATATCCATGAAATCGTTTCTCTTCACATTGTTCTTAATGCGATAGTCAACAGTGTCCCGGATGATGTTCATGTAGAAGTCCTCGACCTTTTGCACGGTCGCCTTCATTCGAAGCTTGGCGGCCAGCTGGGGGGCTCCGAACAGTAGAAGATCCATAGACTTGCCATAGCGCCGCTCGGTGATCGCGGCAGTTCCCATTTGGACGAACTCCGCCTTGGGATCCGACAAACTATGGCAATCCAAGCCGAAGGCGCAGCTCCCGATGACGTCGGCGGTGAAGCGGGCCAGCAAGTGCGTGATCTCCATGGAGTCGCTACTAGCACTAGCTGTTTCTCCAAAGACCCGTATCAGATCATCTCCCACGGTCAGGATGGTGGGGAACATGGACTTCATCTTGCCAGAGGTAAAAGTGGGCGTCAGCTTCTGGCGCAGAGTCTTCCACTTCTGACCATCGATATTCACCAGGTTGGCGGACAGTGGATCGTCGCGCTCGTTGTGGAATACACCGCGATCGTGGAACTTCTCAAACTCGCGAATCAGCACGGTCTTAACGAAATCAATATCGGTTACAATTATCATCTGCTTGAAGTACATATAAAATCCCACGAATGGTCCTTCGATCTTGTTCTTATACTTGTTGTAGGTTCTCATGAAAATATGAGAAATTTGAACGCTTTTCATTAGCTCGCTGGTATTGCCGAACGGAATTTTGGGCGCATCGTGGGGGATGCCGCGACGCTTCCAGTAGTTAAAGTGCTGGAGCACATACCACGCGGCGAAGGTGACAAGACCGATCAACAGTACGATCAGAACGGCCATCTCGGAGCAACTGAAAATCCGAACGATGCTCTCGGCTTTTTATACCCAACCACCTGACTCTCTTTTCGGCGGTCATAAAGAGAAAGAGAGTCCCTTCAGAGATATATATGTGTATGAATGCTCTTAGGTTCTCCCCTGTTAGAGTACCTTGTGAGTTAGATAAATTATTATCTTTTTTTAATAATCTACTTTTTTATCACACTTGCAGAGTTCATAGTACAAGAAAAGTTAGTATTTTTATCTTTAAGTAGTAAAAACTTTTAGGAAATAAAAAAATGCAAGTCATCGTTACTCGCGCATTTCTTGTTTACTTAAGAGAAGACAATTGCTCTCCAGTTTTAGTTTTATGTAACTTTTATTTACGTTTACTACTTCAATTTATTTATTAGAGGTGCAAATGGTATGGTACAAAAGTTATATTTCTATGTTTATTCACATATGTAAGTAAAAACATAAAATACATAAAAAAGCAAGTCATTGTTACCGGCTAATTATAGTTTTCCGTGGAATCGGCTATGATTTTCATGTTTCTGTTTATTAAAATGTTTTGGGAAGCTATTAAAAAATTCCAGTGTTAGTTGGTGTTCAATTCATCCCTTTATATGAAACACGTTTATCTTAATATTTTAACAAATTACAATTAACAATTATAAAATTAACCATTCATAGACCACAATCCTACCCATTTTGGAAATGAGTTGAGGTAGGTAAGGTACACTCTACTATTCGCCCATAAACTAGATGACTCTTAAATATAAACTCTTTAGAAGAGAAATTCTCAGCTGGAAAATGATTAGATAAAGAGGCAAGCAGCAGCAACAAAATAAATAAATAATTTGTTATGAATACACATGCGAATCTAATCTAATGCGTCTCTCGTTTTTTGCTAGCTGTGGGAGCTTTTTTGATTCCAGTAGGTTTATGAAGCTCCACTGGACTGCATTGGCGATATATTCTTCAACGGCAAAACCATATAGATCACCGCACCCAAGCTGATGTCATGGGTGTTTACATAGTACTATTGTCAATTGCGGTGGTGCTGGTGGGATATCTATTGCTGAAATGGCGTCGTACCCTTCGCTACTGGCAGAACCTGGGTATTCCCTGCGAGGAACCACACATCCTCATGGGCAGCCTGACGGGAGTGCAGACCACTCGATCATTCCCTGACATCTGGATGGATTACTACAAAAAGTTCCGGGGCACTGGACCCTTCGCGGGCTTTTACTGGTTCCAACGACCCGGAATACTCGTGCTGGATATTACGCTGGCAAAGCTCGTCCTGATTAAGGAGTTCAACAAGTTCACCGATCGTGGTTTCTATCACAACACCGAGGACGATCCCCTCTCTGGTCAGTTGTTCCTGCTAGATGGCCACAAGTGGAGGTCTATGAGGAGCAAGCTCTCCTCCACGTTTACGTCCGGAAAAATGAAGTACATGTTTCCCACCGTGGTAAAGGTGGGCCATGAGTTCATCGACGTCTTCGGCCAAGCGATGGAAAAGTCCTCTGTTGTCGAGGTTAAGGATATCCTGGCCAGGTTCACCACCGACGTAATCGGCACGTGTGCCTTTGGCATTGAGTGCAGTAGTCTCAAGGATCCAGAGGCTGAGTTCAGGGTAATGGGTCGTCGAGCCGTCTTCGAACAACGCCACGGACCAATCGGGATTGCATTCATCAATAGCTTCCAAAATCTGGCACGCAAACTGCACATGAAAATTACCCTGGAGGAAGCCGAACACTTCTTCCTCCGGATCGTCAGAGAAACAGTGGCTTTCAGGGAGGAGAACAACATCCGACGCAACGACTTTATGGATCAGCTCATCGATTTAAAGAACAGTCCTCTGACCAAGTCCGAGTCTGGGGAAAGTGTGAACCTCACGATCGAGGAAATGGCCGCTCAGGCATTCGTGTTCTTTGGAGCTGGCTTCGAAACCTCGTCGACCACCATGGGATTCGCCCTCTATGAACTGGCGCAGCATCAGGACATTCAGGACCGGGTGAGGGATGAGTGCCAGGAGGTTATTGGAAAGTGCAACGGAGAGTTGAACTACGAAAGTATGAAGGACCTGGTCTATTTAGACCAGGTTATATCCGGTATGTTATAATGTGCGTTTTCATAGCCCCCTCTAATAGCCCCCTTTTATTTAGAAACCCTTCGATTGTACACCGTTCTTCCTGTCCTGAATCGCGAGTGCCTGGAGGACTACGTGGTTCCTGGACATCCCAAATACGTAATCAAAAAGGGAATGCCTATTCTGATCCCTTGTGGAGCCATGCACCGCGATGAGAAACTGTACGCCAACCCAAACACCTTTGACCCCGACAACTTCTCCCCCGAACGTGTGAAGGAACGCGATTCCGTGGAGTGGCTTCCATTCGGCGATGGTCCCAGGAACTGCATCGGAATGCGATTTGGCCAGATGCAGGCCAGGATTGGATTGGCGCTCCTGATTAATAACTTCAATTTCTCCGTTTGCGACCAAACAACAATACCAATGGTATACAGCAAAAAGACTTTCTTAATATCAAGTGATACTGGTATCTTCTTGAAAGTTGAACGTGTTTGAAATTTGGATTTTTAAACTTGCCAATATTTTACTATCTATCTATCTATATATAAGAGTGTTTTTGTACTGTTTATAACCGTACTATCATGTTTGTGGATAACTAACTATAATGAGTTGGCTTTTTATAAAATTATCTTTTTTATTATCTGTGTGATATTTTGCCTAGTTAAGGCTTTTAGTACTGCAAAGAAGAATAATCTTTTGCAGAAGACTTACTTTCGGTGACAAGCATTTCTTGGCAGACAATATGAATTAACAAAACATTTATAAGATTCTTTACAACTATTAAAAAAAACATTTTAGAACCCTCTTATTGAATTAAATAACAAAGAATGGAAACAAATAAATAAATAACACTTTAGTTTCTCACTACCTTGGAGACATTGAGGTGGATTCCCGCTTCGGAGCCCAGCAGAAGGTTCTTGGCTGTGTACTTCATCGGCACTGGCGTCTTGGGATGCAATTCGAACCTGAAGTTGTGAATAAGGAGGGCCAACCCAATGACGACCTGCATCCGTCCGAATCGCAGTCCGATGCAATTTCGGGGACCAGCTCCGAAGGGTAGGAATGCGCAGGTGGGACGCTTCTTTACCTGGTCTTCATCGAAGCGTTCTGGGATGAACTTTTCGGGCTCCGGATAAAACTCGGGGTCATAATGGATGCCCATGACAGACACCAGCACTCCAGTGCCTTCCTCGATGAAATACTTGGGATTACTGTGCTGGTACGGCTTGGTGGCAATGCGAGCCAAGTGGGCTACCACAGGATGTTTCCTCATCGATTCTAGGGAAATTACATATACAGTTTAATATGAAAAACTATACCATGCTGTACAATAGATGAGTGACTTACCATTGATGACCTTTTCCATGTAAGTCAACTCCTGAATGGAATCGTATTCTAGTTTTCCGTTGTGTTTCTCCAGCACACTGTCGATTTCAGCCCTCAGCTTATCCTGAACATCCTGATTGCAGGCCAGCTCGTAGAGAGTGAATCCCATGGTGGTGGATCCCGCCTCAAAACCAGCCAGAAAGAATATAAAGGCTTGGGCAGCGACCTCATTGAAGGTGAGTCCATTTTCCTTGTCGCCTTTATCGTACTGCAGTTTCATGTCAATCAGCGTGTCCATTAAATCGTTCCGAGTCACCTTGCTCTTCACCCTGTAATCTATGGTGTCCTGCAAAATGTTCATGTAAAACTCCTGCACCGAAGGAAGCAGGAACTGAAGCCCCAGTTTCACCGCCAACTTCGGCATCCCGAAGATTAGTAGATCCACCAGAAAGCCATGACGACGTTCCCTCAGCGCCGAGTAGCCCATTTGGACGAACTCCGCCTTAGGATCCCGCAAGCTATTGCATTCCAGGCCAAAAGCGCAGATGCCAATTACGTCGGATGTGAAGCGGGACACGAGGTCGGTGACTTCCAGGGTCTGCGATGCACTAGAGAGCTTTCCATCGACCACCCGAATCATCTCATCGCCCACACTTAAGACGGTGGAGAACATGCCCTTCATTTTGCATGACGTAAATGTTGGGGTCAGCTTCTGTCGCAGATTTTTCCACTTTTGACCCTCGATGGTTGCCAGGTTGTTGGTCAGCGGATCATCCTTCTCGTTGTGATACACCCCGCGATCGTGGAACTTGTCAAAGTCGCGAACTAGCACGGTTTTTACAAAATCCACGTCGGTGATGACGATGTATTTCATGGAATACAGGTAGAAGCCCACAAAAGGCCCATCTCTCTGTTTCCGGAATTTAAGGTAGGTCCGCTTGAGAATGCTGGCCAGCGGCATCGTTTTCCAAAGCTCGCTGACATTGCCGAGCGGAATGTTGGGTGGATCATGGGGAATACCCCGCCGTTTCCAGTAGGTGTAGTTTTGGAGCAGCCACCAAGCGGAGAGGGTTAGGACACCGACCACCAAACCGAGCAAGATCGACATCTTGAGAAGACTGATTTGGGCAACCGATTCCAAGCGTGGCTTGCTTTAGAAGAAGAGCTTCCCATCCACCTATCGCCTGCTCCTCTTATTTATCCTCCTCTTATTATTTAAACAAGAAGTCTTAACGGTTAACTTCCAGATAGCTTAAAAGCTGTACATAAATCCACATTTATTTAGGGTATTACCACGTAGACAATATATGTATATATATAAATAAGTAAGTGATCCTAATAGTATACTCATCTTTTCTGGTACTTCAGTTAAACTTAAACTTTGAAATACCTGTTAAAATATTGCGCACCTATTTATTTAATATCCGCTACACTTGAAGCGTAGAACAAGTTACTGCGATACTTAACCTTTACTCTCATATACGTACTGTATATGAGCAAAAAGGGGGTATCATCATCAGAATATCGTGTTGTTTTATAGCCGTGTATACATGCCGGAACGTAATTTTAAACCATTTTAAATCCATATTGATTTCATTTATACTCTCATTTGGAGAGCTTCTCAACAGTAAGGTGAATGCCATTCTCTGCAGACAGAAGTACGTTTTTCACGACCATCTTTATGGGTATTTGTGTCTCCGGGCAAACGGTGAACTTATAACCCCGGATTAGGTAGGCCAATCCCACGCAGGATTGCAGCAGCCCGAATCGAAGACCGATGCAGTTCCGGGGACCATCTCCAAATGGAAGCCAGGTGCACGAGGGTCTCGCCGCGATTGCCTCGTCCGTAAATCGCTCCGGCTTGAACTTCTCCGGCTCGGGATAGATTTCGGGATCATAGTGAATACCAAGGGCTGGAACCACAACAACGGTTCCCTTTGCGATGAACTGCTTGGGATCTTCCGGCGAAAAGTCAGTCTGGGTCATTCGCGTAAGATGCGCCAGAACCGGATACTTGCGAAGGGTTTCTGTCGCGTAAAGAAGGAGAATTTAGGGATAAAGAGATTTGTAACGTTGTGGGATTGTGGGATTTTACTCACCCATAATGACTTGTTCCACGTACTTCATCTCTTTGAGTCCCTCGTAAGTAAACTCGTTGTTGTGCTTGGCCAGAACCTCGTTGATCTCCGCCCTGAGTTGATCCTGAATGTCCTGATTGAGGGCCAGCTCGTACAGGGCAAAACCCATGGTCGTGGAACTCGTCTCGAATCCAGCCAGGAAGAAGATAAAGGCTTGTGCCAAGATCTCGTTGAAGGACAGGCCATCCTCAGTATTTCCCGCCTGCTCCTTCTGGTACATTTCGATCAAACTGTCCATGAAGTCGTTACGCTTCTCCTTGGTCTTCAATCGGTGGTCGATTGTACTCCTTACAATGCCAGTGTAAAAGTCCTCAACCTCCTGCACGTTTACTTTAAGACGCAAGCGGCGAGCCAGCTTTGGGAATCCAAAAATAAGGAAATCCAGTAGTCCTCCATAACGACGTTCGATGATCGCCTTTTTGCCCATAGACACAAACTCTGCCTTGGGATCTTGCAGACTATTGCAGTTCAGACCGAAGGCGCAATTACCGATTACGTCAGACGTATATCGTGCCACCAGATCCACCACTTCTAGAATTTGGCCTTGACCTGCGGTGGTCTTGGCACTGAAAATCGAGTCCATCTCCTCGCCAACCTTCACAATGATCGGAAACATGTTCTTCATTTTGCCGGACGTAAAAGTGGGTGTCAGCTTGTGCCTGAGATGACGCCACTTCTGACCTTCGATGCTGAACAAACTGGCCGAAAGTGGATCGTCGATCTCATTGTAGAAGATTCCCCGATTCTCGAAGTGATTAAAGTCCTTGATCATCACCCTCTTGACCAACTCCAGGTCGGTGATGACAGCAGTCCGACTGAAAAAGAAGTAGAACCCGGCAAACGGGTAATCCGAGCTCTTGTACTTCAAATAGTAGTCCCGGAAGATCTTTCCGATGTGTCGCTTCTTGGGCCAGTCCTTGATGTTTCCGTACACCGGATGGGGCACATCGTGCGGAATACCCCTCCGCTGCCAATATCCATGACGTCGGCGGGCCGCGAACAAAAGCAGCGACACTAGAAGCGCGATCAACGTTAGTACCAGCGACATTTCTCTTTCAGAGCCAGTTGCACACTGAATTGCTAACCGGAATGATACGGCTTTTATACTCCAACATTCTCTTCTAATCTCTTAAAAAGTACTCAACCGTGTGTTGATAAAGCGAGTATTATTGTTTTGGTCGTGTAAGCGTTATTGTCAGATATTCACAAATTCACTTTGCCTAACACACAGAACATTGAAAAGGTTAGTTAAAGGGTGTCGAAAAAGGGGGTCTAAAACTAGGGTGTCTGAAATGTTAACAGCAGATCGTGTTCATAGTCAAGATAAGTTTACTACACAAATGTTTTCGTTACTACAGTGACGTACTCAATTAAGAAATTACTAATATTAATAATGATATGTATTATTAATTAATAACAATAATAATATGTACTTTTAATATACATGTTATGCTAGAAATCCTATTTGGCAAGCTTCTCCACGCTAAGATGGATACCATTCTCGGCCGATATCAGAATGTTCTTAACGGCAATCTTCATGGGTACTTGGGTTTCCGGGGACACGCTGAACTTATAACCCCGGATGAGGTAGGCCAATCCCACGCAGGTTTGCATCATTCCAAATCGCAGACCAATGCAGTTCCGAGGACCTTCCCCAAATGGCAGCCAAGTGCACGAGGGTCTCGCTGCGATTTCCTCGTCAGTAAAGCGTTCTGGCTTAAATAGCTCCGGTTCCGGATATATTTCCGGGTCATAGTGAATGCCCAAGGCTGGGATCACAACAATAGTTCCCTTGGCAATAAAGTATTTCGGATCTTCAGGCGAAAAGTCGGTCTCAGTCATTCTTGTAAGATGTGCCAGTACTGGGTACTTCCGTAGGGTTTCTGAAAGCGATGGCCATTGAATAAATCGAACAAATGAAACATTTGATTCATTAAATTAGACTTACCCATCACAACCTGCTCCAGGTATTTCATCTCTTTGATTCCCTCGTAGGTGAACTCGTTCTTGTGTTTGCCGAGCACAGTGTTAATCTCCTGTCTGAGTTTATCCTGAACATCCTGGTTCCTGGCCAGCTCATATAGAGCGAATCCCATGGTCGTGGAGCTCGTCTCGAACCCAGCCACAAAAAATATGAAAGCCTGAGCGAGGAGCTCGTTAAAGGTCAGGCCATCCGCCGAATTTCCCGACTGCTCATTCTTATACATCTCGATCAGACTGTCCATGAAATCATTTCGCTTCTCCTTCGTCCTCAGACGGTAGTCAATGGTCTCCCTCACGATCCTAGTGTAGAAGTCCTCTGCCTCCTGGATGTTTAGCTTCAAGCGTAAGCGGCGCGACAACTTCGGAAATCCAAACAGGAATATATCCAGCATATTCCCGTAGCGATGCTCGGTGATCGCCCGCTTGCCAATTGCCACAAATTCCGCCTTTGGATCGTACAAACTGTTGCAATTGAGTCCGAATGCGCAGTTGCCGATCACATCGGCGGTGTACCGTGCCACCAGATCCACAACCTCCAGAACTTGAGCTTGACCCGCAGCGGTTTTACCACTGAAGACCTTATCCATTTCTTCTCCAACTTTCACAACGATCGGAAACATGTTCTTCATTTTGCCGGACGTAAAGGTGGGTGTCAGCTTGTGCCTGAGATGACGCCACTTCTGACCCTCGATGCTGAACAGAGTGGCCGAAAGTGGATCGTCGATCTCATTGTAGAAGACTCCCCGATTCTCAAAGTGATTGAAGTCCTTGATCATCACCCTCTTTACCAACTCCAAGTCGGTGACCACAGCAGTGCGGGTGAAAAAGAAGAAGAATCCAGCAAATGGGTAATTAGAGTTCTTGTATTTGAAGTAATAGTCCCGAAAGATCTCGGCAATGTGGCGCCTATTGGGCCAGTCCTTGATGTTTCCGAAAAGAGGGTGTGCCTCGTCGTGCGGAATGCCCCTTCCCCGCCAGTATCCATGACGTCGGCGCGCCGCGAAGACGATCAGAGAAAGTAATATGACGATCAGCGCCAGTAACAACATTTCACCTGCAGAGTCCGATGAAAACTGAGTTTAAAGTGGGATATAAGTAGTATATGAGGTCTTTCACACGCTCTGTTGCGAATAGATCTCTTACGTGTGTTACTTTCGTAAAAAACTCGTCTTCCAACTTCTCTTAAATTTAGTTCCTCATTCTCATATGAATACTGATTGGGGAATCAAATGCCCTGCGTATATACATACACACATACATTTTTTGCGAACAGATCTCTTATGTGTGTTAATTTCATAAAAAACTCGTCTTCTCTTAAGCTTAGTTCTCATTCTCAATGTGATGGAATAATAATTGGCGAATCAAATGCACTGCATATATAACATTCTGGCGCTTACGCAATCGATAAGATATAAACAAAGATAATTCCACAGATTTGTAGTGTATTTTTTGCGTATAGGATAAAATTGTGCTTTGCCAACGCAATGGTACAAAGTAAGCATGAAATTTGGAACAGCGGTGTTATTATTTAAAGTCCCTGGCACTGGTGAAATGATAATGTTATATGCCAGTGACGACTCAAATATTTAATCAAACAAATGAAGCTCAAACAGCCTGATTAGATAGATATACAGCAGTTTTCCTGTACTAATGCGTGATTCATAAAAACATATGATGGAGCATTTGTATAACAGCATTGTGAAATGTACAATATAATACAATCTGGGCAGCCATGTGATAAGCAGCCCTATCTGCTCAGTTGCTGAGTTGTTGGACCTTTAGGTAGATTCCGTTGGCAGGGCACAGCAGAATGTTGGACTTGAGAAACTCAATTTTTGGGTCAGTGCGCGGACAGACGCTGAAGTGAAAGTTTCTCAGCAGACTGACCAGGCCAATGGTCGTCTGCATTTTGCCAAACCTCATGCCAATGCAGTTTCGTGGTCCATCGCCGAAGGGCAGCCATGCGGCGGTGGGTCGCTGGGACAGCTGGTCGGCCAGAAAGCGCTCCGGGATGAACTTGTGGGGCTCTGGGTACAGGACGGGATCATGATGGATGCCATAGACCGGAATCAGTAGCATTTGACCCGGCTCGATGTAGAAATGACGATCGCCCTTAGCTGCATACAGATGCCTGGAGATCCGGGTGAGCTGCGGCAGTACGGGATATTTCCGCAGGGTTTCTGCAGGATTAGGTGTCAATGGAATATTATTCAAATTAGTTTCGAGTCAAGCTCACCTGCAATGACCAGTTCCATGTACCGCAGCTCCTGCATGGAATCATATGTGAATTCACCCTGATGTAATTTCAAAGCCTGGTCGATTTCCTCGCGTAGCTTCTCCTGCAGTGCCGGCTGCTTGGCCAACTCGTACAGGGCGAATCCCAAAGTCGATGCGGAGGTGTCGAATCCGGCCACAAAGAATATAAATGCCTGGGCGGCCATTTCCTCGATGGTAAGCTCACCACGCTGCTTCATTTCGATCAGCAGGTTCATAAAGTCGCTCCTCACGATGCCCTGCTCCTCACGCTGCTTCACAGTTTCCCGGACGATGCCCACATAGAAATCCGTAATGTCCTGATGGATTTGGCGCATGCGCAGAAACCTGGCCAAGTCGGGAAAACTCTCTATAAATCCATCGATTAGCTTACAGTGGCGACGCTCTGCGAAGGCTCTCCTGCCCATTATGGCGAACTCCGCCTCGGGATTCCGGAGGCCATTGCATTCCACGCCAAAGGCACAACGTCCAATGACATCAGAAGTGTAGCGAGCCATCAGATCACTGATCTCGAGGATTCCGCACATGGCATTATCCGCCAACTCGCCGCAGACTTGAGTAAGTTCCACGCCCACCTCGCAGACCGTCGGAAACATGTACTTCATCCTGGCTGAGGTGAAGGTGGGCGACATTTTGTGGCGCAAGGGTCGCCACTTGGGTCCATCGATGCGAAATAGATGGCCAGTCAGAGGATCATCCCGCTCATTGTGATACATTCCGCGATCCTCAAAGTTGGCGAAATCCTGTATGAGGATCTGCTTGGCCAGTTCCAGATCTGTGACCAAGACCACGGGTCTCAGCATCATATAGAAACCCGCAAAGGGTGCTCCATTGCCCTTGAACTTCTCATAGATCGGGGTCACTATGTCGATGAAATGTTTTGCTGTCCGGAACCCCTCCATATTACCCACGGGAAACCGGGCCGGCACATTGCCAATGCCCCGCCGGCTCCAGTAGCTATAGCGCGTCCGCACGAACCAGAAGCCCACTGCCAGGGCAATCAGCAGCAGAGCCACTACATCCAGCATCGTCTCCCCAATTAGATTCACTTTCAACTGAACTCCGCACCAGCGCCTCTATTCGCCTCGCTTCCAATCAATCAGCTGCAGCAGTGTAAACAGACCCAGGCAGATAACCTCGACTCACAAAACCTCGGTTCACTGAACAACAAGTCGAGTTGAAGCTCGGACTTGGGAGCTTTTAACTGTGAGTCAAGTTAGTGCAATAGATATAGTGAGAGATAACGGTAGAACATCCATCCTGATGATGAAATCTAAATAATGATACATTTATTATCTGCCCAATTTCCTAACATTTCCTCATGGATTGCCTTAAAATATGAGCGTAATTAAAAGTATGATTACGGATTTCTTAAATATTATTATCTCATATTTCAATTCCCATGACAGCTTAATTATGAAATCCACCGATAACTTAACTGTCGCCTATCAGATACCCGTTATTCAGCTAGTGGAAATGCAATGAATTTATGCAAAAAATATAAGAAAAACTATTTTTTTGATATCGCTCATTACCATATCCTGGTAATACAAATTTTGTCCGACTTATAATAAAATAAACATTTCTTAAATGTGTTGGCATGAGCTTTTGAAACAAAAAGCGGGCGACTCTAGAATCTGCTTTTAAAATATCAACTTCTTAGCCCACATAGACCCATATATATCGACGGTTATACGGACGGACACTGATTTTTATTTAATTACATCGTTTGCTCATTGTATTAAAACTAATTAAATAAAAGGGTTTTGCCAAACATTTTTTGTTGTAATTAATTTTCCAGCATTTTTAACGGCAACTCAAAATTATATTTTAAGTGGTTGGCAACGCGGTGCATACTGTTTCGGTATTTTCTGGTATATTTGCTGTAACAAATGTGGTAGGAAAGGTATATTTTCCATTTCAGAGCGATGGGCACACTTAGAAGTGTAACTCATCAAAAATACATCGCAGTAGTTACGTGAGAGTTTTCAAACGCTAATTTTTATATATTAACAGTGCTTTTATGAAATTTTTTCTTCGAAAAAGTGTCTGGCAGTGATTGTACAAATGTATTAGCATAAAAAGGTATGTTTCTCTATTGTCTGCAGCGTAAAAAAAGTACTTTAAAATCGAACCGAAAATTCGCGTGTGTATGTGGTGGTAACTTAAACGTGGCTTTGCATGGATAAAACGTTTTTAATTCAAGTTAAACAACGAGACAGTTGCACAAAAAAGTAAATTTTTCGTGAACGCGTGTAATGCGATGCACAGAAGGTGAAATCAAGCATTTTATTGGTTAGTTTCTTTGGGCAGGCCAAACATGCGAAAATATGCTCATGGTCGCCATATTGAATTTTCGTCGTCATCCCGTATGTGTGTGTTGGTGTGTATATACATATGCATGTAAAAGATTACCTTCTGTTTGTGGACGCGCGTGATTGTTTACGTCTGGTACAAACCATATACATAGATACAGTATGTACAGCATTATCTAGCACTGCGATGCTAGCCCAAATTCGGTAGAGATTACAAATAAAATAGGCTTTGTGTCATATTGATAAACAAAATCGCAGTCTTGAGTCTTAAGAGCGTCATTCTTCCACAATAACCTTAAATTTAAATCATACAAGTTACCTTTGCTTTTCATGCCATTTAATTAGCTTGTTATATTTTCCCTTGCAGTCGAAACCTAGCAACTGCGATTACTTCAAACCAAATAACTTGATCGATATCAGGATCAAGATCTGGAATACGAAGTCCACAATGGAGCAGCTATTTCAGAACTACCGCGACGATGAGCGGAGGATCGGCGAGGAGTACCTGTCCAGTCTGCAGGACCTCAACTGCAACAGCAAGCCATTGATCAATATGCTCACGATGCTTGCCGAGGAGAACATCAACTACGCCCACATCATTGTTAAAGTGGTGGAATATTACATCAGCCAGGTTAACAAAACAAAAGCGTATTTACTTAACAACCAAGACACTCCAGCTTACACACAGCTAGTAGAAGGTCGACACTAAAAGTGATTCTCCATATCGAAATTGTGATAGAATGTGCAGTTTATTCATTACGGTTGCCGTTTGATTGCAGATAAAACCAACGAAGGCCATACATTCCCCATATGCGCTGCTATGCGTTTCTCACTATTGGTTCTTTCAGTTGGTTTTTTCTGCAAGCTCTTGGGCACAAATGCTAGATAGGTTCCTAATAATCTTAGTATATATCTCATAATTTGGGTTCTAAAACGTGACTGATTTTAATCATCTACAAAGGTAAGAAGTTTAACCAACCTACTCCTCGTTTCTTATTTCTTTCTACTTTGGATCCCAGAGTTTAAAGCTAAGGAATAACAAACAACCTTAAAAAAAATATTGAAAAATAAATAAAAAGAGAAAATGCTTAAACAATCGTCACCAAATGGTCTTTTATTTTATACAAAACCTTGACTGCTTACAATCAATCAACAAAATTGATGTGCAGCAATTTTTGTATTTCAAAAAGAAAAGCGCAAGTTTTGGTAAAAGTAAAAAAACTGCAGCCAAACAAAAATATATGTCCATAATACGTAAGAGTAAAGCCCATAATTTTGCCACACTTTCGCTGCGATTCTCATTCACATTCACACGGCTAAGGGAACAGACCTTGTAACATCATACGCCAACACTGTAACCCTTAATGTTTGAAGAGCCTTAGACACCGCGTTACCACATTCCCCACCCATGCTTAGGAAAATATATTTCTCTGTAGGATAGGATTTGGTTTGAGTTCGAGACCGCCTTGCTCTGGAGGCAACCACCACCAGCTGCGGAGGATGACTTCGGTGGACGATCGCTGACCCTGCTGTTGTGTTGTCCAGTCGGCCTGTCTCATTAGTTTTCTTCCAATCTATCTGTTTGACTCTCCGCTAGCGACGTTCCGTAGACACTTATTCTTCTTTATTTCTTACCTATTTTACTAAACTTCAAACAGGTGGCGCCCGAATTTAAATTGCCCATACTATATTTAATTGATTCGATAGTAAAGAATGTGAAAAGCAGCTACGTCCAATTGTTTGGACAATGCATAGTCAACATATTCCTCAACGCCTTTGAATCGGTAAGTGCAATCACTTTCATATGTCTCTCCTACGGTTATTAATGTTAATTTATTCCCACAGGTACAGCACTCACAGTCGCAGGTTTTGGAAAAGGTGCGGGAACGCATGTACGCCCTGCGTCAGACCTGGAACGAGGTCTTCCCGCCATCCAAGATGTACGCCCTGGATGTTAAGGTGAAGCGTCTGGATAACAACTGGCCCATCACGGCCAAACAGCCAACTAATAAAATTCACGTCAATCCGGCCATTCATGTGAATCCAGACTTTTTGAAAACGGTAAGCGCACCAAATAACTGAAATGCGACTTAAGTTAGACCAATGTATCCGTTCAATTGCAAAGGGTATGGTTCCTGTGATGCCCGTTAACCCCACAATGCCCAGCGACATGGAGGAGATACTGCAAGCCAAAACTCGCGAGTTGCTGGAGCTCAAGAAGCGCAAACTGGAACTCGAGCTGGAGCAAACCAAAAAGCATTTAGAGGAGCAGGAGCGTCAGCTCAACCAAGCCACTGACGCGATGGCTGGAGCACCGATTATCATGCCTGCACCTTCTGGAGCTGCTATTCGTCCGCCAATCACAGATCCCAATCTGGCAGCGCGTAATCAACGAGCACCAGGAGCAATGGGCAATGTCGGTCCCATGCATAACATGCCAGCGGCCCAGCAGGTAAATTGTGCAGTGGAATGTGAAAGCTATTTAAAATCTAATTCAATTATGGAATTGCAGAATTTTGCCAATAAACCAAAAGTCAATCCGGTCAATCCGGCACTGCTGAACTCGGTGCGCCAACGAGATCCGAGACTAGCGCGCCAGATGCAGTCGCAGTCCTCACATCCAGCTGCGCCGGCACGTAACGATCCTCGGCTGGCGTCCAAATCGAGCTCCTCACAGAAGTCTAGTCGGTCGCGCAGCAAATCGCCTGTGCGCAACAGCAGCAGTCGCTCTGTAAAAAGTGGAAACTCTAGCCACAGCAGTTCGTCGAGCCGCAAGCGTAGTGAGTCCAAGAGTTCTACGGCTTCCTCATCTTCGTCGGGCTCTGATGTTCGACACAAGGGCGGCCCTGGCAGCAGCTCCAACCAATCTCCAGTCAAGCGATCCGGTAAGAACTCGTCTAAGGATTCGGATCGCTATGTTCGCAATGGATCTCCTTCGGCATCTGCGAAGCGCAAGAGCAGCTCACCGAGTAGCTCGCCCTCGAAATCCAAGCGCAGCACGTCGCACAAGTCATCTTCATCGCGAGGAAAGACTTCTTCTGGACGATCCCGCAGTCGATCTCCAGTCTTCATGGACGTTGACTTGCGCAGCGGAGTCCGAAGCAAGTCACCAGAGAGCAGGACAGCGGCCACATCATCCTTACCACTGGCGGGCGCATCAGCAGCCGCAGCAGCTAAAGCACCAAAAGATTTAGAGAAACGTAAGAAACAACTTTTAATTCTAATCTTACACTTGTTAGCAAACAACCAAGCCTGGTTTGACTTGGAACCTAGAGCTACAGACAGCTTAGTTAAAGATTTAGAAAATATCAACCAGAATGGCGGCACTCGATGGCTTAGGATGGTGGAAGGGCGGGTTTTTGGTTGAACCGATTGTGGTTGACAAGTGGAAATCTTCTGCTCAACTCTAACCGTCTGTGATAAGTACAACTGTGATAATCAAGTGGTGGCGTTCCCAACAATGGAATGTTAAATCTATAGATTTTGCTTCAATTCTGATAGATAACAACACTCGATTGTATTAAGTCATATTAAATTCCTACTGGACAACAATTTGAGATGGTTATAAAATCTACTCTTGCCAGTACCTTACTGATCAACATTATTGACACAAAAATGTCTGTAAAAAGATTCCGCAAACTGCTGAAATTTGGTTCTTCCTACGTTGTTTTTTGGCCCAGTTTATTGGGAAGGGGGAATTTGTTTCGTATTAAGGCAACTAACCGTCAACCATTAATTACATATTTATGCTATATTTTTTTATAAATACTTAAGCGTCGTTTAGAAAAATCTAACAAGTTTAAAACACCAAAACCAAAGTGTAAATAAAATGTGTTAAAAACCTTTTGCATTCCAAGTTGTTTTAATTAATGCAAAATGTAGCCAGGTGCCGCCTTAGGTGTGATTTTGAAGATGATTTTCGATTTGTGAATGTCAAACCCATAAGTACAACTAAATTGAAATTGAAAGCGAACCAAAAATAATAAACCAAAATGATTTAACTGTGACGTATTTCTTGTACCTTAAACTTCCTATTGATAAACAATAATTAGATGAAGAGAAACTTAATAAAATAAAGACTGCAGTTTTAATTTCTTGTTAACAACCGTGTAAACCCTAAGTGAACAAACATTTTTAAACTAAAATCCAAGTCTCTGGAACATCTAGAACCAGATTAAGTTTACTTTTATTTTAAGCATACGTTGTAGTTGGCTTCAATGTATATACAAGCCAGCTAGTTGAATTTGTATATGTATTTATATTGTTTTGTATTTGTAGAACGGCACTTTTATCCCCTTTATATTATCTAATTACTATTTATTTTTTATAGTCTAACCTAGATTTCGCATTGGTTCCCCAACGGAGCCCGTGGATTCCTTAAGTTATTATTTATGCATTAGTTCGTTCTCTCATCAATTTCTCTAGCCTGATTGTTGTGCCTGGTGTTTGTTGGCCCTGTCCCCTTATAATTTTGTTATGATTTTTCCAACCCGTTTCCCGACTTTATTTGCTTAGAATTCTCTGCCTCATTTAATTCACGTTTTGTTATTCTGTTGCTTTTATCTAAAAATTACCTTCCTCTGCCGTAAGAAAAACAAAAAAAAAAAGAATGTTAGTCCACAAGCAAAATCAATTTTCTAGCTACATTTCAAATACTCGAACCAGGCCATCCTCCAGCTCCTCCAAGTCCGCCGATTATAGATGTATCGAGTATGGACATTGACTTGAGGCGGCCAAAGACGCCGCCTCCTCCGACATTCGACTCAGTGGAAAGCCTCGACAAGAAGGAAACCAATAGCGGCCACATCAGCAGCACAATAATACAAGCTAGTGGCGCCTCCAACGCCTCCCCATCAGCCGCGTCCACTTCCAAATTGCCCGCAAAAGTGTCGTTCAAAATACAAAAACAGTTTAATAAATTAGAAAAATCTACAGCGAATCTATCAACAGTATCACTGCTCAACTCAAATCCCACGACTTCAGGATCACCATCAGCATCTCTAGTCAGGCAAGCGTCGCCCAGTCCCTCGTCCTCGTCTATTTCCTCGCAGGGTAATGTATCGGACGCCCTGCAGCAGTCGATTACCAAGTTGCTGCAGGTGCAAGGTGGTTCCGGTGTCGCCGAGAAACGTCCCGCCGACGCACTACCGCCAGAGATCGACGGTGAAGAACAGCCGCCGCAACACAAGCGCAGCAAGTCAGCCAAACTGGACGCGTAAGTAGTTCTCTAAATCTTTCAAGAACATCGCTTAACACCGTTTGCTTTTGATAGTCTCTTTGGCAGTGAGGATGTGGACCTGCGTCGCGAGATTCCAGTCGTCAAGCCAGGAGTTATTGTCGTCGAAGACGATTCATTGGACGACTGCGATGTGGGCAAGGTACGATTCGTATAAGTCTAGATTGTTGTTACGTAAGTCTGAATTCCTTTATTTTGATCCCTAGCCCACAAAGAAATCTGGCTCGCCGCCCAAGAAGGCAACGTTGGAGGAACTGCGCGCCAAGTTGGCGAACTCGGCTCGAATCCAGAATAAGCAGGGAAAGTCTGGTGAGTTTCAGTATAGCTCAGTTTCAGCTTATGCGAAAGCTGATACCTGTGATGTGACAGTAGCTTGAACACTTGCTGATATTTCACTTACTTAATCTTCCTTTAGACAAAGCCAAGGATCAGGCCGTGTCACAGCGCATTAAGCAGCTAGCGGAGTTGAAAGTCAACGACGATTCTCAGGAGGCGCACGACGAGAAGGTGCGCACCATTCTCAGCCAGGCGCAGGAGATGTATGAGAATCACGGCATGAATCAGGAGCAGTACAAGGATCTTGTCCAAAAAGTGGTGGCCATCAATGAGAACAGCAAGATAAAAGAATCCCGACGCCGAGACGACGATCTCGAGCGCAATGCGGCCAGGGATGCAGTGCTTCGCAAACGTATTCCCAAGCTGAAGGGCAACGAAAATCATTCTATGGGCTCACCGCATAGCGATGGATCGCCCAGGTACGACGATCAGCCGTCAGCTGCTCCGGAGAAGCCCACCAACAAAAGAGATAAGACCAAGCGTGATATTAAGCGTCGCAAGCCCAGCAAATGGGGCGACCAAGTGGATCCAGGGGCAGCTCAACGCACTGCCTGGCAGCTGGCCAATGCCAATGCCAACAATAATAATAATAACAACAAGCGCGGCGGCATCCAATTGCCGGTTCAGCCTCAGCCCGGATTCCGTGGCATGCCTTGGCAGCAGCCACCAGCCATGGTGATGGCCCAGTCCGCAGTGCCGCCGCCCCCGCAACCGCCGTCGATGATTGGCATGCCACCCGTGCCACCGGTGACCATGACTAAGGCCATTAATTCCCTTGACAATCCCATGGCTGACGTAGTGCGAAGCATCACGATCGACGGTGGCTCCAAGGAGATTCGCTTCTACAACCAGGTGGCCATTATCTTCATGGATGGCGATCAGCCGCATGAAATTGGCTTCCAGCCGGGTCAGCGAGTGATCCTCATCGATCACAATGAACCGCTGCCGCTTTGCTTCAACGACGATTACAAGCCGTTCCAGTTGGATGGACAGCTTCACCGGATTCGGTTTGGCTTCCCATCGCGCGAACTTTACATCGACGAGCACTGGTACGAGATCTACTTTGGCGGTCCACCAGTATCCGTGCCCATTGGAAACAAACTGCATATAATCAAAGCTGAGGGACCACCGCCCAACGTAGACATTGGCCGAGTGCGAAGGGATCTGGTTGTAGGCAAAATCAATATGATTGTAGATGCGCACACTATAGTGCCGCTCTTTCTGGACGCCAGACAGCAGACCTTCCAGCTGGGCGCCGAGCAGCATTCGCTGCAGTTTGTGGACAGTTTCCAATACGCTCTGCTCGACGGGCAGCTGCAGAAGATCGAGTATGGTGGTCTCCCCAAAGGAATGATGCTGAACGGCGGCCGCAGCTGCTTCATTAGATTTGGCACGCTGCCCAAAGGAGTCATTGCAGGAAAAACCCACGTGGCAGATATGGTGTACATTAAGACTGATGCTCCTGCAGAGCCTCCCAAGCCGCCGCCAATTATTGTGAAACCACCGCCAGTGGTGGAGCAACCGAAACCCGCCCCAGTTGCTGTCGCCCCCATTTCCCTTCCAGCAGCCGCCGCTGCTCTGGAGAGCTTGAACATCAATGATTTGTTCCAAAAGCTTGTCTCGTCTGGAATAATTGGTGGTGCCGCTGCAGCACCAACTCTGCCTGCCGCAGACTCATCAGCGGCCAAAGAGCCAACTACCTCTGCCACCGAATCCTCAACTGTGTCTGCCACCGCAGCTCCTGCTCCAGTGCCTGCTGGTCCCCCCATGGAGCCCATCAAGCGCATCGATCTCCGCAAGCCAGAGACCATCAAGACCCGCCAGGCGGCGGTGGTGGCCGTCCTCTACCTGGGAATGCAGTGCAGCAGCTGTGGAGTGCGGTTCCCGCCAGAGCAAACAATTAAGTACAGCCAGCATCTGGATTGGCACTTCCGCCAGAATAGGCGGGAGCGGGATTCCACTAGGAAAGCCACCTCGCGCAGATGGTACTACGATCTCAACGACTGGAGGCAATACGAAGAAATCGAAGATGTGGAGGAGCGAGAAAAGAACTTCCTGGAGGCCCAGGGCCAGCCGGGCGGCATTGAGGCCCTGGAAGAGCTCTCTCAACAACGCTCTCTGGACTCACCCGTGCCAACGTGTGCTGCCGGAACGGATGATGTGGATCACTGCTGTGACATGTGCCACGAGAAGTTCGAGCAGTTCTACAACGAAGAGCTCGAGGAGTGGCATCTGCGAAGCGCTATTCGCGTGGAAGATAAGATCTACCATCCTCTATGCTACGAGGACTACAAGACCTCGTTGAATCCTCCAGCAGAGGTGAAGTCCGACCAGGACGTGGACATGAACAACACCGATGACAATGCCATGGACACACTGATCAAAGTGGAGGACGATGACGATGAAGGTGGGTTTCGATTTAATGAATTCAAAAAAGACGATGTGTTTTAAACGTGTTTACAATAGGTGCGCCCAAAACATCACAAGCCATTTTCGATGACGATGATGACGACGTCATCGTGCTGCCCAATGAAGAGCCTAGTGTCACGGAAATCGTCGACGACGACGATGAGGACGAGTATGTTCCGGGAAATGTGACACGAGCGGACATGGGCAATGAGTCTCAGGACAAAACAGAGTCCAACTCCGAGACAAAAGAACCGGAGAAGGATCAGGTTGAGCTGGGTGAACAGCCGCAAAACGAATCGGCCAACGAATCCGATGTCGAGATCCAAGAGCCAAACATTCCTTTTACGGATCTGGACACGTATGTGGAGAAGGAGATGGATGAGGCCACCAAGGCTGCTCTGCTGAACGTAAAGATCAAGGAGGAGCCCAAGGATGAGTATGAGGAGGACGAGGATGATGGATTCGAAGATGTGGGCACGGTGGTTTCGCTTTTGCCTCTGCCCGAGGACGAGATCTCCATTCACAGCAGCGGTAAGTTTGCAAACACCTTCCTGTCCGCAGTATCTGATTTAGTTGCTCAATCATCTGGCATCCTGGCAGAAACTCAAACACACACCATCGGCTCGTCAGCTTCGCCGGCCACCATCGAGCGGCCAGCATCGGTGACCTCGCTCTCCCTGCCCGCCAATGAGGCGGACGAGGTGGAGCAGGGCGATGTGACCGCCGATACGGATACGGAATTGAACGGGGAGAAGCAGGAGGCCACGCATAACCTAAGCGCAGTGGGACCGGCGTTACCTTTGGCTAGCATAGTTAATAAAATAAAGATAAATATCACTAAGAATACGAGTAGTAATAGTCATAATAGTGCCTCCAACACCACGACAACGGACTCGCAAGTCTCGGCCATAAGCGTCATCGGTGGATCAGGAGGAGCAGCTGGTGGTGCATCCGGAGCCGCCGATTCTGTCCAGCAGGTGAACGCCATTCAAACCATTTCCACCATTCCAGTGCTGTGCGGCGGCAACACGTTCGTGCCGAAGATTGCGACCAGCACGCCCTCCAACGTAATCAGCTCGATCTCGGTAATTGGCAGCAATTACGGCGGAAGCAGCAGCAACAATGCCAGCCGAAGCACCACTGCCACCGCATCCACAGCGGCTGCCACGCTTCCGGCGGAGACGGCCTGCCGGAAGTCGCCCACTCCGCCGCTCGCCACCGTTGATCCGGATCCGGAGCCCGTCGTGGAACTGAAGCCGGCGCTGCGCAACGCCACACTGAAGCGGACGAAGAAGGTGCAGAACGGCATCGAGACGTCGGGCCTGTGCTCGATCATGTAAAAAGTCGGCCGCCTGAGTAGGAGTAGGAGGGAGGAGCAGGCGATATTCCTAATTCATTTTTACTACGATTACTTTTACACGTTACTTAGTTTTAGATAGCCAACGAGACGTTCTCCGCCAGAGAGCGGCACCTCGCGGTCTGTAGGTGGCCAAGTGTCCAAGTATCCAAATATTTTTCGATCCGGCGCGCTCACACTCGTATAAATAAATTATTACCGAAAACAAGAACTGGCAACAATTAATAAAAAACAGAATACAGAATAAAAACAGAGTATACATAATTTGTGATAAATTTATAACACTAGCAAACAAATCACATTTCTTTGACCACTAACATCACGCTTAACTAATGTGTAATTTTTTTATGCCCCTTTGCGGAAACAATAAACAAAATGAAACCAAAAGCACATACTAAATTGATTTAATTATGAGTTTTAGTTGTTAGTTGATTGATAATCGATATTTAACAAATAAAGATATATAATCCAGCTGAAAACTAAGTTTTTTTGTTATACATGCAGCTGCTTTTTACATAAAATCTATAGCTGATTTACTTGGATTTATTTCAATTATTTAAAAATACTGCCGGGCATTTGAAATTGGCGCCCGTTCTAGTGTTGTCGTGTTGACAAGCAGTTTCATAGCACGCAGCCTGTAGACGTGCACTCGCCAAACAGCTGATTCCACAAAAGTACTAAATTTGGACACGCGCTTTGTTATATGCACGTGGGCACAATTCTTCGTTTAAGTTAAGTTTTTTTAATCAGAAATATTAAATAAAAGCCGCGGAAGTGGTAACTTTGCACGATGTCGTCCTCCTTCTTCCTCAAGCCAGGCGCCAAGGGCACCAAGAAGCGCAAGGTAAGCGAACCAAGCGGCGCAAAGAGCAGCACCTGTAACGCTTTCAAAAGAATCCCGCAGCGACAACAAAAGGAAAACCGCTCAAGAAAGGCGGAAAATCGGGCAAATCAGCGCAAGCCGGAGACGGACCAGTGCCAAAGAAGCAGCGCCGTCCCAAGGAGGAGGACGAGGAGATAGCCAGCGACGATGAGGAGTACAACAGCGATCTGGGCGGCGAGAGGAACACCTTGGCATTTTCCTCCGACGAGGGCGAGGAGGAGACGGCGCAGGACAAGCGGTTGCGTCTGGCCAAACAGTATCTGTCGGAGATCGAGAAGCAGGAGGCGGATCGCGCCGACGACCGGGAGCTGGGCCAGAGCGTGGAGCAGCGCCTGCAAACGGAGTACTTGGACAGCGTGGGCAAACTGCGCCGGAACATTGCGGGCAGCCTGAAGAGCTGCGACTCTAGCCGCATCCTCAAGCACAAACTGCACCACACGCCCATCTGCGCCCTGGCACTCAGTGCGGATGGTAAATACCTGTACACCGGTGCCAAATCCCAGTTCCTGCTTAAGTGGTGCACGGAAACGGGGAAGGTGCTGGACAAATCCGATGTTCTGTCGCACCGCGAGGAGCCAGAGACGAGTAAGAAGCGGCGCTCACATGTCATCAGCATATGCCTGTCCTCGGACATGAAGTACCTGGCCCTGGCCGAAGGTGGGCCCAACATTCAGATTTGGTGTCCGCAGACGATGAAGCACATTAAGACTCTAAAAGGCCACCGGGATAGTGTGGCAGGTCTGGTCTTTCGCAAAGGGACACATGACTTGTACTCGGCAGCCAAGGATCGGTCGGTGAAAATCTGGTCCCTGGACGAGATGGCCTACGTGGAGAGTTTGTGAGTAGTGTGCGAAATAATCTCCTTAATATCAGATTTTTAAGGCGAACCTCCTTTTAGATTCGGTCACCAAACAGCAGTAACCAGCATAGATGCGCTCAGTCGAGAGCGGGCCATCACCGCTGGCGGTTCGGATTGCTCCTTGCGCATTTGGAAGATCACTGAGGAATCGCAACTGATCTACAACGGACACAAAGACAGCATTGAGTGCGTAAAGTACATCAACGATGAGCACTTCGTATCTGGTGGCATGGACGGGTAAGTGGGAGTCTGCTTAATTACTTCAGTAAGGTGGTAATAATACGATTTATTTACAGGGCAATCGGTTTATGGAGCGCATTGAAGAAGAAGCCCATTTGTACAACGCAACTGGCGCACGGAGTGGGAGAAAATGGTGTGGCCAACTGGATAACCGCCATTGCTGTGGTGGTCAACACGGATCTAGTGGCAACAGGTGGGGATTGCCCTTATTACTAACTGCGAACTATAACTAAATATAAATGCTTTTAGGCTCTTGTGACGGTTGCGTCCGCCTCTGGCAGACAAATCCCAACGCGCGCAAATTGCACCTCATCCAGAGCATATCCATCGCTGGTTTCATCAACGGACTGGCCTTCAATGGCGATGGCACCAAGCTGTTTGTGGCCACCGGGCAGGAGCACCGCCTGGGTCGCTGGTGGCGACTCAAGGAGGCCAAGAACCAAGTAGTTGTAGTCGACGTTAAGTTGCAGAGCGCGGCCAGCAGTTAGGTTAACTTCTAAGCTTAAGTAAAGTTGTATAGTTTTTGTAACAAGAAACGGCCTGAAAATATATACATAAAAAAGCGTTTGTATCTTCAGTCGAAGATTCATACTTCCATAAATACACATCTACTTGATTTTTACTTTATGGACAACATCGGTAACTTCTTTTTCAAAGAGAAGCTTTTACGTCTAATAAATTACCTTGGATTTGGTTTTTTAATACCTTGACTCCTAGAAAATATCGATACGACCATAACAATTTGTAAAATTCTACGTTGCACTACCACTTTAAGAGTAAAGAGTATCTGGTAGGTGCACAAATCGTATCTTCTTATTTCTGTTTACATTATTTCAAATATTTTTTCGAAAACCGATATCAAACGCAGGGTAACCGCAAACGGTTCCTGTTTTGGGCTTAGTTCATATCCAGGTATGGTCACACTGGCCTTGTTACAAAACAACAAGTGCTGAAATGCAGCAGAAAATAAAAGCCGGCGGGGGATTCTTCTCCTATTTTAAGACTGAAAAGGGCCGGAAACTGGTGTTTTACGCGGCGGGAGCCACCACAGTGGGCCTCTTTGTGGGTAACTTCGTGCCACACACATTCGGCCTTAAATATTACCGCGATTTTGTGCAATGCTACCAGTGGGTGAGAACATTTGGCTGACTGGGAGCCATTCTAACACCCTCTTCTTTTCATAGACACGGCGTGGGGCGTTCAGTGCCGGAGGCAGTGCAGCAGCGTTTGGAGAAGGCATTGGATCAGCTGGGCCTGACGCCCTTTGAGCGAAAGTTCGTGAAGCCCTTCACCGTCTTCGGATTCGATGTGTTCCAGGCGGGCACCACTAAGTTGCGATTTGGTGGCGCTTTGGGCATACCAGTGAACTATGGATATGGCAGTCCGGAGGAGATTAAGCGGGCAGACATTCGCTTCAGAGACAAAGAGATCAACTGGAGTTCTCCCAGCGGAAAGCTGCTGGAGGAGGCCATCGTTCTGAATGAGGATGAGCAGATTTTCGGTCTTAGCAAGGCTGTGCTGCAGCTGCAATCCCATCGGGTACTTCTGAACTCCATCTTCCCCAGCGTCAGCTTCCTCATGGTGTACACCATTGGTCACTACCTCAACCTGCGGCAAGATCTCTTCGCCCGCCATGGCAGCGTGAGTTTCCAACCACTCTAACTTTTGAAAACTTCTACTGATTCCGTTTTACAATTGTAATTACCAGGTCCGGTTTGTGCTCTACAGCATCCTTAGTCTGTTTGGCCTGGGAATCTGGTCCTTTATGAAAGACTACAATCAGGTGGCCACGGACGCAGAGATTGACCAGCGGCTGGCCAGCCTGGGGCCCCAATCTGTGGCGGCCGGAGCCAGTTTTTATGACAAACATCTAAAGAAGAACATCGCGCTGAGAGAGTTGATTGGAAATGACGTTTACACTGCCCTAGGCAACGAAAACTTTATGATTCGCCAAAAATCTATGCCACTTACGGCACGAAAATCCTTCTTCCTGGAGAAGCTGGAGGAACTCAAGAAGGCGCAACAGCCTGAAACGGAGTAATCACATTTATTGTTACTGATTAAAGAAAATATGTTTCCAATTATTTTACAAATATCTTTGTTGTGTAGCCTATAACAGTGGATAGTTGTCCTTAACCTAACAAATTTCAATTGGATTTTCTCGCCAAGGAGTCTCGAAAATTGACTAGAAATCATGTTTAAACTCTGGTAATGTTGCACGGAATGATAGGATGATGGGATAGTTAATGCATTCAAAAAGCTTCCTCGCCCACAACATCGCTGATGGTGGCCACCAGGCGACGGGCGTGCTCCACGGCACAGGTGGACGTGACCAGTCCCAGATGAATGCAATACAACTCGTAGACGCGCACTTTTGCCGGCGACAGCTTGGGGAAGCACAACTCCGCGAGATCGTGGTAGTAATCCATGGTAAGAGCACCGGGTTCAGTTGGAGACTTCGAACCATTGCCACTGGCGGCCCCTGTGGACAGAAAGTGGTGCTGCAAATCCACGACAGTACTAAGAACGCCACCAGAGATGTCCTCGAACCAGAGAAAGTACGAGTAGTGGAATGCCTTGTCCTTCCACATCACTGTGGTCTGGCCCTTCTTAAGGTAATTCCGAGCGATCTCCACCATGCTCCAGAGTTTTGTCTTTGGCACCAGCTGGTTGGGACGCAGATCTGGCGCAAGCATTTGTCCTCGGCTGCGGTTGACGTACATGAAGTGGACCAGACCCGGGAAATCCTCCAAGTAAGCATCAATGGATATGTTACGAGTGGCCTTAACTGCCAGAAATTCAGCGAACTCAAGTAGCTTGGCCTCCACATTCGCTGCTGTATCAGAGAGTTGATCCAGCTCATGGACACTGGAGCTGTCGCAGCAGGCCAGTGTGAATATCTGCTTCAGTTCCTCTCCAAACGAGGGCAAATTGGACTCGATCCTCACAAGCAGCTCCCGCTCATAGTTCTTGAAGTACTCGGTGTACATCTTGCGAAGATTTTCCCATTTAGCGGCGAACTTCTTTGTGCAGTTCTCTAGATCCTCGTTTTCCGATCTCTGTTTCAGGTATCTCTTTAAAGCGTTCAGGGCTTGCACAATAAACGATTCGAGGTTCTCAAAGGCGGGCTTCAGGGCATCCGAATCGCCCTGATGCTGCACGGCCATTATTTTCTGAAGCACAAAAAAGGAATCGTAGATGCAGCTGGTCAGTGGCATGTGGGCGTACTCGATGACCTGCAGCAGAACTTGGTTGCCGTGCAGGCGCGAAATGTGCACGATACTGGGAACGCAGCCAGAGTTCACATCGTGGGAGACGCCCTGCAGGAATACAGCTACTGCCCGCTGTGACGGTGACTTTGGCGCCTGGAGGGCGCGTGACATGAGGCTGAGGAAGAGCAGGTCGGCGGCAGCAAGCGGCAGAGCTTGCCGAGTGCTGTTCGCGGCCACCAGCTTATTGGAAACGAGCAACAGGGCGTGGGCACGGGGCAGTCCCAGCTGACGCAAGTGCTCAAGCGTGGCGTCCAGTGTCAGATGGACCGTCCTCTTTAGTTCCGTGTTGATCAGCAGCTTTGGCATGGCCTCCAGCAGGTACGTTTGATCCTCCTCCCACAGCAACGTCTCGTAGCAGTCGAGGCACTGCGTCAGCAGCTCCTGTTGCATAGCCCCCGCCTGAGCGGCAAACAAATTGGCGCCGTAACAATAGCGCGTCAGCGTAATGGCCACACCCATTTGGCGACCCAGCAACTCGACAGGTATCTGTCCGATCTTCAGAAAGGTGAAGCCGAGAAGTTCGCCGAATACCAAATTGAAGCCCTGCTCACACTGTAGGCTGGAGTAGGCATTATCGAATTGGCACTGCATTATCCGCTGAGATCCAACGATGGGGCTGAAAATCTGGAGCAGTATGTTGCTGTCCAGGGCGCCACCGGAGGGGAGCAGACCCTGGGTGGTGGCCACACCTCGGATCTTCTGCGCCAGCGGCTCATTGAGCTTCTGGTACACAACGTCGTTGGCGCTGTTAAACACAATAAGTCCGTTCATTTTCTTATCAGCATCGGCAAAACACTAAATACACAACAAAACTTTCACCAGTTTCACTGGTGCTGGGTAACGGAATTCGATTTGGGTTCTGATAAGAAAAGGTGATGGCTTGATTTCAGCGTTGTACAACACTATATTCGTTTCAGCTCTGAGCAATAACTGCTTTCAAGCCATATTTAGCTTTTGACGCCATGTATTCGTTTTCGGAATTTTCAACCAAAGTCATGTACTAAAGTTAACCAACAATATAATGCTTAAATTTTAAGTGGAAATATGTTTTGCCAACTTAAATTGAGTAGTCTAAGTTTGTATTTATCTTTACGATCTGTATATCTGAATGTATTAATCCAGCCCAGAGCCGGCATATATATTTTCAACGTGTTACATACTTTTCCATTAATCTAGTATACCCTTTACTCTACAAGTAACGGATATAATGATATTATCACCAGAGACGAGATAAATAAAGCTATCACGTCTTCTGCCGACGTTTGCCCACACTAGCAACAGCTGACATTCTTCTTCTTGCGACATGCGCTTATGTTATCATTATTTGGACAGACAGTGATTTGTCCACTAATAAAGCACTTGATCATCAATGGGACGTTTAATTCTGGAACACACGCTGCAGGGCCACAAGGGGCGCATCTGGGGAGTGGCATGGCATCCTAAGGGCAACGTATTCGCCTCCTGCGGCGAGGACAAAGCCATCCGCATTTGGTCCCTGACCGGTAACACTTGGAGCACAAAGACCATTCTATCCGACGGCCACAAGCGCACAATTCGCGAGATCCGATGGTCTCCATGTGGCCAGTACTTGGCCTCGGCCAGCTTTGATGCCACCACAGCGATCTGGTCGAAATCCTCGGGAGAATTCGAGTGCAACGCAACATTGGAGGGTCACGAAAACGAGGTGAAGAGCGTTAGCTGGTCGCGATCCGGCGGATTACTGGCTACCTGTTCGCGGGACAAGTCCGTGTGGATCTGGGAGGTGGCCGGCGATGATGAGTTCGAGTGCGCCGCCGTTTTGAACTCGCACACACAGGACGTAAAGCGCGTGGTTTGGCATCCGACCAAGGAGGTTTTGGCCTCCGCCTCATACGACAATACCATAAGAATGTACGCAGAGGAGCCCATAGACAACGACTGGGACTGTACGGCGACTCTAACTTCTCACACGAGCACGGTTTGGGGCATTGACTTTGATGCGGATGGCGAGCGCCTGGTTTCCTGTAGCGACGACACCACAATCAAGATTTGGAAAGCATACCATCCGGGAAATTCGGCCGGAGTGGCCACTCCCGACCAGCAAACCGTTTGGAAGTGCGTGTGTACACTGTCAGGCCAGCATTCGCGAGCTATTTACGACGTGTCCTGGTGCAAGCTTACAGGTCTGATCGCGACAGCCTGCGGCGACGACGGCATCCGCATCTTGAAGGAGACTAGCGATTCCAAGCCAGACGAACCCACGTTTGAGCAGCTAACTGCGGAGGAGGGTGCTCACGATCAGGACGTAAACTCGGTTCAGTGGAATCCAGTGGTGGCCGGGCAACTGATATCCTGCAGCGATGATGGCACCATTAAAATTTGGAAAGTGACCGAGTAACAGAACGATTATTGTTTGGTATATTTAAGTGGGTAATGCTGAAACTTAATTTTTGTACAGTGTCTGCGTAATAACAAATTAAAGTATTTGTATTCAAATGATGGATGAAATGTATCATACATGGTTATGGGATGCGTTACACCTAATAAAGATTGCTATTTGCTAAGGAAAGGTTCCTGCAAAGTTTTGTACAGCTTCTTCGCCTTTCGGGGACCCAGTCCCATCACCTGGGAAAGTCGCTCTTCGCTAGCATTGATTATGTTGCCCAGATTGCCGAATGTGTGCAGAAGGGCGGCGGCATCAGTCTTGTTCACCGGCTTGATGTTGGTGAGGGCAGCAAGTAGCTAAGGACATTTGGATATTGCATTACAATGGTGGATACTGGGAATTTCATCATGAGTACCTTCTGATGTGGATTCGACTCCACCCGCTCCATGATCAAATCTGGCGGTCGCTTCTCGAACTGTTTGTACGTCTCAATGATTTTGCCCGCCTCTTCGGCGTTCCAGGCCAACATCATGGTCAGGTCGGCCAACAGCGATATCCGGGTCAAGCTCTTGAGGGCATTGTTCGGCTCTGGTGTGTCCACCTGAACCAACAGCACCCGCAGCTCATACATCTTGCCCAGAGCCTTCAAGCGCTGGCAGATGTAGTCCGGATTGAGATTATGATACTTCAGCGAGAGGTACAGGACGCAGGATGTCCGACCGACCACATAGTCGGGCACGATGTCGTCGCGGAACTCCAGCGGAACATTGAGTATGGATTTCAGGATGGGATTGCCGCGCTGTTTGCTGTGCACAAGAACGCAGTGCGGATTCGAAGCTGGCTTGCCGGATGCGGAACTGCCGGATCCACTAGTTTCCGTGCTGGTGCTGGGAATAGGGGAGCCACTAGATGTTTTAGCCGGTGGAGCATCTACTTTTGGTTGCTTCGCTGCCGTTGGAATTTCCATGGCGCTCAGCACATCGTTAAAAGAATCATCATCGAAATCCTCCATTTCGGTAGTCCAAATAAAACAAATTTAAAAGCTCAAGGTGCAATTACAAATCAGGTAACGAAGGCAATCTAAAATTAATGCACAACTTTGTGTAATTGTAAGTTTCCAGGCTATAGTAAAGAAATTTCATTATCAAGCTTCATTTTAAAGATGGATGGATTTAAATTGCTGTGAGTATTCTAACCAAATTGAATTGAAAGACTTGCTTATTTTAAATAATACCGTGCATGTAGTATTCGTCACTAAGTGGACATTTATCGAAATCATTCCTGTCTTAATATTTCGATATGTTTTTCAGAAGCCGTGCCACGGTCACACTAATTGCGGCAAATTTTTGACGCGGAATTAAACGAAAAGAACGCGAGGAATTGGAAAAACCGCTTCGCATTAAAATGTATGTTAAGAAGCTAGTGCTCGACGGCTTCAAATCCTATGGCCGGCGCACGGAGATAGAAGGATTCGATCCGGAATTTACGGCTATCACGGGTTTGAACGGCTCCGGCAAGTCTAACATCTTGGATAGCATTTGTTTCGTGCTGGGAATCAGTAATCTCCAGAATGTGAGTACCAATTGGACATATTGTAGGCTAAACCTCATTCGTTTTTCTGTACTTCCAGGTGCGTGCTTCGGCTCTACAGGATTTGGTGTACAAGAATGGACAGGCGGGCATTACGAAGGCCACTGTTACCATTGTGTTTGACAACACAAATCCCGCCCAGTGTCCGCAGGGCTACGAGAAGTGCCGAGAGATCTCTGTGGCGCGCCAGGTTGTTGTTGGAGGAAAGAATAAGTTCCTCATCAATGGCAAGCTGGTGCAGAACAAGAAGGTGCAAGACTTCTTCTGCTCCATTCAGCTGAATGTGAACAATCCCAACTTCCTCATCATGCAGGGCAAGATTCAACAAGTGCTTAATATGAAGCCCAAAGAGGTGGGTAGCCAGAAGTAAACAATCATAAATAGTTCTCCAACTAACAAAGATATTTCCCTAAGGTTCTGTCAATGGTCGAGGAGGCAGCGGGAACCAGTCAGTACAAAACCAAGCGAGATGCCACCAAAACCCTGATTGAGAAAAAGGAGACCAAAGTGCGGGAGACCAAGGTCCTGCTCGACGAGGAGGTGCTGCCGAAGCTGGTGAAACTGCGTCAGGAACGCTCCGCCTACCAGGAGTATCAAAAGATCTGCCGCGACATCGACTTCCTCATCAGGATTCACATCTCCGCCAAGTATCTTAAGCAATGCGAGACCCTCAAGACGGTGGAGGCCAATGAGCACAAAATTGAGGATCGCATAGCGAACTGCAAGGCCACTCACGCCAAGAACCTCGAAGAGGTCGAGAGTATTGAAAACTCCGTGAAGGAGATGCAGCAGCAGATCGATGCAGAGATGGGTGGCTCCATAAAAAATCTCGAAACGCAGCTAAGCGCAAAGCGGGCTCTAGAAGCTACCGCTACGGGAAGCTTAAAAGCGGCCCAGGGAACGATTCAGCAGGATGAAAAGAAGATTCGCATGGCCTCCAAAAACATTGAGGATGATGAACGAGCCCTGGCTAAAAAAGAAGCGGACATGGCCAAGGTTCAAGGCGAATTTGAAAGTCTTAAAGAGGCAGATGCCACGGACTCAAAAGCCTATGAGGATGCGCAAAAGAAGCTGGAGGCTGTTTCGCAGGGGCTCTCCACCAATGAAGACGGTCAAGCCTCAACACTGCAAGAACAATTAATGGGTATGTCAGTCGGGGATAGAACTAAATCATTTTACTCACCTTTTTACCTATTACCCATTTAGTGGCCAAGGAGCAGTTTAGCGAGGCACAGACCACCATTAAGACCTCAGAGATCGAGTTGCGTCATACGCGTGGCGTCTTGAAACAACGTGAGGGTGAGACCCAGACCAACGATGCTGCCTATGTAAAGGATAAAAGCCTGCATGATCAGTTGGTGGTCGAGATAAAGAACCTAGAACGACAGCTACAAAAACTAAATTATGAGGGCGGTCAGTTCGAGCAGCTAAAGCAGCGACGCAATGATCTGCATATGCGGAAGCGTGATCTGAAACGAGAGCTGGATCGCTGTAATGCCTCCCGCTATGACCTGCAATACCAGGACCCAGAACCAAACTTTGATCGGCGAAAGGTGCGCGGTATGGTTGGCAAGTTGTTCCAGGTGAAAGACATGCAAAACTCTATGGCTCTAGTTCAAACAGCTGGCGGAAGTGTAAGTTGTTGCATCATATTTAATCATATTTATTTTTTAAACACAAGTTCTTCGTTAGTTATACAGCTACGTGACAGACGATGATGTGACAAGCAAAAAGATCCTGCAGAGGGGCAACCTTCAGCGACGCGTCACTATGATTCCCATCAACAAGATTCAGTCTGGCTCGCTAAGCAGAAATGTGGTAGAATACGCTCAAAACAAAGTGGGTGCCGAAAATGTCCAATGGGCCATGTCACTGATTAACTATGATCGCTATTACGAGCCTGTCATGAAGTTTTGTTTTGGCGGAACCCTTATCTGCAAGGACCTTAATGTTGCCAAACAAGTGAGTGTTGATTGCCATTCTATTCGGTACATTCTTTTACATGCATTGTTTTTTCTAGATCAGCTACGACCCACGTATTAATTGCCGTTCAGTGACTTTGGAAGGAGATGTTGTCGATCCCCATGGCACTGTGTCTGGAGGTGCTGCTCCCAAAGGGGCTAACGTCCTGGAAGAATTGCACGCCATTAAGCAAATAGAAAAGGAGTACAGGGAGATCGACTCTGAGATAGCCCAAGTAGAAAATCAAATGGCGTAGGTAAACAAGAAACTTCCCGATGCCAATACTTACCCCAATCTGTTCTTAGATCCATTGAAAACCTGGCTCACTCGTTCAACAAAATGAAGGAAAATCTTGAGCTGCGACAACACGAATTAACCATGTGTGAGAACAGGTTGGCCCAAACAACCTTTCAACAGAATCAGGCAGAAATTGAAGAAATGAAGGAGAGGGTCAAGACCTTAGAGCAACAAATTATTGACTCCCGTGAAAAACAGAAGACCTCACAAGCCAAAATAAAGGATATCGAGGCGAAGTTGGCAGATGCAAAGGGTTATCGCGAGCGTGAGCTGAAAGCAGCCACCAACGAGATCAAGGTGACGAAACAAAGGGCTGAGAAATCTCGGGCGAACTGGAAAAAGCGAGAGCAAGAGTTCGAAACTCTTCAATTGGAAATCACTGAGCTGCAGAAAAGTATTGAAACTGCAAAGAAGCAGCACCAGGACATGATTGATAACCTCGAAAAGTTTAAGGCCGAGCTAGATGCTCTAAAAGCAAATAGCTCCAGTGCTGCGTCCGAGGTGACGGAGCTCGAGCTTGCAATTAAGGAGCAGAAAGATAAACTGAATGCTCACAACAAGGAGATGCGAAATCAGTTGGTCAAGAAGGAGAAAATGTTGAAGCAAAATCAGGAGATTGAGCTGGAGGTAAAGAAAAAAGAGAACGAACAAAAAAAGATTAGTTCGGATGCCAAGGAGGCAAAGAAACGGATGGAAGCCCTAGAGACCAAGTATCCCTGGATTCCGGAGGAGAAGAACTGCTTCGGCATGAAGAACACTCGCTACGATTACAGCAAGGAGGATCCCCACGAAGCAGGCAACAAGCTGGCGAAGATGCAGGAGAAAAAGGACAAAATGGAACGCACCCTCAATATGAATGCTATCATGGTGCTGGATCGCGAGGAAGAGAACTTCAAGGAGACCGAACGCCGGCGAAACATTGTGGCGATGGACAAGGAGAAGATTAAGAAAATCATAGTGAAGATGGACGAAGAAGAGCAGGATCAGCTGAACAGAGCTGCTACCGAGGTGAACGCGAACTTCAGTGGCATCTTTAGCTCCCTTTTACCCGGTGCTGATGCAAAACTCAATCCCGTCCATACCAATGGGTGTCTGACCGGTTTGGAGATTAAAGTGGGCTTCAATGGAAAATGGAAGGAAAGTCTCGGAGAACTTTCTGGTGGCCAAAAGTCCTTGGTGGCTCTATCTCTGGTCCTGGCCATGCTCAAGTTCTCTCCGGCTCCCTTGTACATTTTGGATGAGGTGGACGCTGCCCTGGACATGTCGCACACGCAAAACATAGGCAGCATGTTAAAGCAGCACTTCACCAACTCGCAGTTCTTGATTGTGTCTCTCAAGGATGGTCTTTTCAACCACGCCAACGTCCTGTTCCGCACTCTCTTCGAGGAGGGTGTGTCCACCATCACCCGGCAGGTCAGCAGACAGGCAACATCCAACAAACGCTAAATGGAACTCGTTTAATTCCTTATTTCTTAATAAAACTTTTAAAATATAAAAAATGCGGTTTTTTCATTTTAATTGTGAGTAATAAACCTTCTTACTAAATTTAGTAGATACAAAAATTGCGGGTTAAGTTATTCCTTCTAATGGTTAATTATTAATTCGATATCACTAATTTATATTAATTCGTTAGATTATATTATTAATCTTGTTGAATATTTTAATTTGAAAAATAGTTGTATATTTTTATTTGGAAGAATGGTCAGATTATTTGTTGTTTACTAACGCAGATTGCACTATTTAAAATACCTAAATCAACGAAGTAAGAACTTTACAAATTTATATTTTGTAACGGTCGTTTGCGCATCAGCTGATTTCCAACCGGGCGGGCAAAACGTCAAACTGGTGAGACCGTCAAACGCACACACACACACATACGCAACGAGCAAAAGAAGAAGAAGAAGAACGAAAGGCAGCAACAGCAATGTTTGAGGGAGTGAAAAATTAAACAAAAGTCCACGGATTTTAGCAGCAAATACTCGACGGCGGTTGAAAAACAAAACATCAAGATTTCGAGCCAACGCAGACTGCTTCAAAAGCTCACCATGGTAATTGCAAGGTTCCACAAAAATTATGAATCGTTCGATTCTTTAATCACACACACGCACACGACTCGTGTGTGTATGTGTGCGGGAAGCAGCAAAAATTGTAGACACCGCTGGCATTTGGATAAACAATAGCAACAATTGGAGTGGTGGTCGAGGCGGGAAAAGCACCGATTTGTGGAAATTCATTCATTGGAATGTGGGAGTGCTAATGTGCCGTTTTGCCCTTCCAGGATCGAGTGACCAAGCCGCAGAAGAAGATGCTCATCACACTGCTGCGGGAAACCAAGTACATGGAGGGCAAAAAGGAGAAGGAATGGTACTGGGAGAAGATCCAAGCGGCCCTGAACACCATTGGTCCCAAGAAGACAATTATTCAATGGAAAAAGGTCAGTTTACTCGTCTGTGAAATCAAAAAATGAACTTAAATCTTTTTTCCAGTGCTGGCGCGACATGCGACTGACGACGAGGAAAAAGCTGGCGGAGCTGAAGCGCTGTCAACTCTCTGGAGGATCTCCACCACCGGGAATCGAACTGAACCAGGAGGACAACGACATCATCGACATTGTGGGCACCGAGTACTTCTACGAGGAGATGAATGGTGAACTCAAGGCGGAGAACTTCTTGACCGGCTTGGACTACGCGCCGGAACATCTGTGCGATGCCATTCTCACAGCAGCAGTGGGCCATCACCAGCACAATATGCAGCACCAGAAGGATCCGCAATCGCATGCAGGGCAACAGCAGCAGCAGGATCATCACACCAACGATGGCGAAACCAATGATGCTCCTGGATCAAGCAATGGTGGCTCATATCAGGGACACCCAGTACCCCAGTTGCAGGCGCACAATGGCAGTGGTGGAGGAGGCGAGCATGGCGCCGGTGGTCAGTCACACTCCGGGATGCTCCAGCACCCTGCTTTTCATGGTGGCTTGCATCCACACCTGTTGAGGCGGCAGCATGGAAGTGGATCACTATCCAGGGAGTCGCCCTTTGAGGAGAAGCTTCTACAGTTCATGCAGGATGCCTTTCCGAAAAAGAGCAAGAAGCGCAAGAACCGTGATCCGGACAAGCTGTTCCTCCTATCCCTGTACGAGGAGATCAAGAGAGTTCCCGAGGAGATACGCCTTGATGTGAAGTCCGAACTAATGCAGATACTGAAGAAGTACCAGAAGAAGTCGCCAGTCAAGGCGGAGAAGCCTGCGCCCTCCTCCACGTCAACCTCCTCAAAGCTTAGCTCTAGCAGTAGTGGCAGTAGCACGGTGACTACTCACTTGTCCCACAGCATGTACCAGTTGCAAAAGAAATACGAAAAGGGCGAGCGTGAACCATCGCCCCAATCACAAGTAGAGCGAGTAGCGTCTGCAGGGGCAGTTGCTGTGCCCATCCATGCCTCCCAGCAGCTGCCTCTTTTCCAGCTGCAGAAGAAGTACGAGGAGAACAACGTGGAAAAGGTTCATCAGCAGCAACAGCAGCAGCAGCAGCAGAGCGAGCAACGCAAGCATGTGGAGGCCGCTCAGGCCCATCATGCTGCCCATCAGCAACCGCCTCCACCGCCACCCAACGAGCACCTGCACCACCCCCAGATGACCCACAACATCATGTTCCCGTTGGGACAGCTTCGCAACGAGCAGCCGCCCGCACAGCAACACCAGCATGGCCACAATCCCCACCAGCAACAGCATCCACACCAGCAGCAGCAACAGGGACAGCAGCACCATCCGCCCACGATCTTCGGCGCTGCCGCCAGCGAACGGCCTCCAATGTCCTACGAAAATGTCGGATGAGTACTAAGCCGTCTGTGGGAAGCAACTTGTGGAGCACCACGCCCTGCGACGGTGTCCCCCACGACGGCAGACGCGCACAACTGTTAGCCCTCGACTTAGACAGAAATTCGTAGGTCTCACTCTTATGCTAGCCTATACCTAAGTACACATTGCTCACTACAAATATGTTCATAAGTCAGAAATGGTGCAGTCTATGACAAAGATACTCTTAAAGGATTCGAAACATTTTGTAGTAAGGCATGTCGTGATCCTCATGTAAATGTTCCCGTGGCAATAACAGCGCAGCTAAACTGTGACTCAAGTTCTTAATAGATCGCGATGCATACATTTTTCGGTGTAAATACAAATATAATTGTATCTTTAACTTGTGGCTGTTATTGAAAATATGGACCTTGGGCTTAAATATGTTTATTATATTAGATCAAGTAAATTGATTGACACCCAAATTCTGGGAAGAATTCCCTATTCCCAGGTTTTTAACTACGCGCCCCTTTTGTTTTCTTGACCAAATCGGTGCAGTCATTTCCTTAGTTCTGATGTAGACTCCACAATCATATTTGTTTGGACTTTGCGAAGCTGTAAATCCAGCAGGCGGCCCGTCGTTAAGCTGTCTCCAGGAATATCTAGTCTTCATCTCTCGTAACGCGATAACTATATCCACAGGGAGCACGCCATGTCATAAAGATAGCCCAACAGCTGACTGATCCGATCTGCCTAAATGCGAAATTCAACTGAGCACTGCCGATCGCCGAACTCGTCGTTGTCTGTCGCATGTTGGGCAGGTTGATGAGCGATCACGAGCCGAGCTGCAGCATAATCCGCCAGATCTGCGGCGCTTATCAGTGGCGTCCGGCTGGGATAAAGAGATACAGATACAGGCGGATCGACTGGAGGCAGACTGGGTCTGGCATTCTATTCCGGCAGCGGATCGTAGCAGTTGATCGTCGGAGATCGAAACGCAGGGATTGACCGCAGCTCCTGCAAATGCAGAGTTCAAAATTCAAGTGAAGTTTCCTACCAGTCAATCCATTCACCATGGCCCAAGGTACGAGAATGATTTGAAATCTGAAATCGAAGTCGAAGATCTGGCTTAAGACCTCCAAATGAAGAACAACCACAAGTTGGGAGCTCGCATTTCATGTACTTTACTTTGATCTTTTTAGTCGAGGCGCGCACTGTGCTGTGGTACATGACATTCATGGGCTTCATCGTGAACTACATGATCCGGATCAATCTGAACATTACCATTGTGGACATGATCGCCGGGAAGGGTGCTATCGCTATAGCCTCAAATGAAACCCATGAGAACTCCACGGACGTGGCGGCCCTTGCGGAACTAAATGAACGATTTTCGTTGGAGCGTTGGTTTTTGGACTGGGCAAATGTGAGTATCAGATCGCTGAATCACTGGTTAAGTGCTTAATGAAGCCACTAAGTGACGGAGCTTGTGCAACAACGGGGCGTATGAGTAACGTGTGTGTGTACTACATCTTCGGCAGATTCCGTACGAAAAGAATGGATTTCACTGGAACGAGAGGCAGCAGGGCGCTCTGCTGGGATCCTTTTTCTGGGCCCACTGGACACTGCAGATCCCCGGCGGCATCCTGGCCACCAAGTATGGCACTAAACTGGTCTTCGGTTGGTCCAATGGCATCGGTGTGTTCTGCTGCTTCCTCATACCCCTCGTATCGTACTGGAGCTACACGGGCTTGATTGCCCTTCGAGTGTTCCAGGGGTGGATCACAGTAAGGGATCCCCAAGCGAAGTTTGATAGATAGTTTTAAATATTTAATTCCAAGGGCTTGGCCTGGCCATCGATGCACGTGCTCACCGCCAAATGGATTCCGCCCAACGAGCGCAGCAAGTTTGTCAGTGCTTACTTGGGCAGCTCGGTGGGCGTGGCCCTGTTCTACCCGATCTTCGGCTATATCATCGATTGGACACGGTGGGAGTGGGTCTACTATATCTGCGGAATCGTGGGCACCCTTTGGTTCATCGCCTGGCAGTTCCTCGTGTTCGATAGTCCCGCCCAGCATCCCCGCATCGCGGACTCGGAGAGGAAGTTCATCGAAAAGTCCTTGGGAGCCTCTAGTCAGGGCAGCAAGGGACCCACTCCCTGGAAGGCGATTGCCACCTCCCGTCCGGTTTGGCTGAATGTGGTCGCCCAATGGGGTGGCATCTGGGGTCTCTTCACATTGATGACCCATGCGCCGACTTACTTCAGACTGATTCACCACTGGAACATCCGAGCGGTGAGTGGGTGAACGACTTTGTAGGTCAACAATATTACACATTGTTTGATCCTTTCCAGACGGGCTTCCTGTCCGGACTGCCGCATCTCATGAGAATGCTCTTCGCCTACGTCTTCTCCATATTGGCCGACTATCTTCTGCGGACTGATAAGATGAGTCGCACCAATGTCCGCAAGTTGGCCACATTCATTTGTGAGTATAACTTCTGAATGTTTTAATATTTTCTTTGACCCCAAACATGTCCTAAATTTCTTGAACTATCTTTTCTAGGCTGTGGAGCTAAAGGCCTAGTAGTCTTAGCACTAGCATACTTTGGCTACAACGCGACGGCTGCCATCGTGCTGGTCACAGTGGCCACCATGCTCCACGGCGCCGTGTCATCCGGTCCTCTGGCCTCCATGGTCGATCTGTCGCCAAACTATGCGGGCATTGTCCTGGGTGTGAGTGGAATGATTGGTGGAATGCCGGGCTTCATTTCGCCCTTCATCGTGGGCCAACTCACTCACAATAATGTAAGTCGGAAATGCCTTTTCAAGCATCTATTAATCCATGTATAATCCCTTCTTATAGCAAACCATTGAAGCCTGGAAGAATGTGTTCCTGCTCAGCTCGGTGATGCTAACAGGCAGTGGCATCTTGTACGTGCTTTTCTCGGAATCCAAATTGCAGCCGTGGAACAGTGGCTGTCACCAGGTGCCCGATTCCGGGCTAAAGGAACTCCAAAATCTGGGAGGCGATAAGGAGGATGAGGAGGAGAAGAAGCCACTTAAATCTGACCAAGATGAGGAAAGCCCCGTCGTCGCTGAAAAGGAGACCAAAACAAAATCTGATAGCGATGAAAAGTGACATGGGCAGTCACACTCTGTTTTAATGGCATTATAACGTGTTGATTATGGCAACGAACAACGTCTGATAACGCTTATCGCCATTTTGTGTAAATAGTTACCCGTGAATCTACAGAATCTAACCTCTAGATTTAAGTGTGTTGCTACTTATACTATAGGATTACTTATCTTTTCCCCCCGAGATTCCCTTTGTCCAGAGTGCGTTTTTAGTTAAATGTAAATAAAAATGTTTATGATTTATTTACCAGTTTTTTATTTATTACTTAAGCAACACTTTCGGCGTAAAAGTCACTTTATGCTTGTGTTAGAATCAGTTTTATGGGTAAGGAAGCTGGAACTGTTTTGCTGCTGTCTGGGAAAGTTTTTGCTTAAGCCAGGTGATTCAACTAATCCCTATTAAAGATAATTATTTTCAGAAGGTCAAAAGGAGTTTTTAATATTTCTGCTTGTTTCTTTGCACTTATTACCAAGATAACCGCTATGTTCGAGTTCATCGACTAACAGATACCCGTTAATCAGTTAGTGGGAATGCAAATGTGAAATTTTCACATTTGTTGGCCTATCAATAGAAATTGGACAGACAAATAAAACGAAAAAAATTACATTTTTCAAAAGTGAGGGCTTTGCAGCATTGTTCCGTTTTTGGGCGTTAAAGTGTGTATGGCAACATCATACCTGTTACATACTTGTCAATGATGAATGGGTATTAAAATAAGTTAATTAAATATTTGAGTGTGACGCCACAGCGACTAATCTTCCCGAACTTATATCCTTATCATTTCCTAAGACAGGCCCATTTAGACAGGCCCTCGTTGCTATGTAAATGCTTAAATAGGCAACGATAAATAAACCAGGCCCACATTAATAAGGAAGTTTAAAGGGATCAGCTACTGTCTAAAAAGATTTTTTTTATTGTACAATGTACTTAATCGCGTTCTACGTAGACGGTCGCAACTTATTTTCAAGATATATTTACGGGGCTTAAGGTTCTATTAATAGCTTTTTTCACAAATGTAAATTTGGCCTCAGATACCATATACTGCGTCAGCGTAGGCAGTAAAAAGATTTTACAATTAAATAACACTGTCATAAAATTGTTCAAGGTATTTTAAGAACTTTTCCGTATACCCGTAGAGTAGAAGAAAGCATTTCCGACCCTATAAAGTATATATGTATATTCTAGATCACGATCACTAGCAGAGTCGATCTCACAATGTCCGTCGGATTGAATATCGATATCTGAAAGCTCAAAGATATGCAAAAATTTTTTGAAATTTCACGTTTGCACCCCTACTAGCTGAGTAACTGGTATCTGATAGTCGAGGAATAGTCGAATATAGCGTTCTCTCATGTTTAATTTATAACTGAGAACGAAAAGCTTCCGACACTACGCGACAATTCTTATAATTTATTATTTTAGAGAGCTAGATTAGGTATGGCATGCTTAGGATTAAAATGCGTGGATGGCAATCATGGGATACTTTATTAACCCAACGACGTAATGAGAACCCCATACAACAGCAAAATAAATGATTTGGCAAACTGAAGTTAATAATTGCAATTTAAATCAAAACTGATTGAACCGGAAAATCGTTTTCCCTTTTTGGCTGCCGTTTCTCTCATTACTCATACCACGCGTTGCACAATTGGAAGTTCCGAAGGAGATGGGAATTGAATTGAGAAAAGGATGGCTGGCGAGGGGCCAAGGGGGCAAGGGGCCAAGGGGCAGGCCAACCTTTGCTGCTCCGTGGTCTTCGACTTTTTTACGTGCCTGCATTTGTTTCATTGGCGTCCATTTCCGATTGCACTCCAGGGAGTCGTAGATGTCAGTCCCCGTCTCCATCTCAGGTCCTTCCAACCCCCCAGAAATCCCGGCCATCATCCTGGCCACTTCACGGCTTGTCCATTCCGGGTTTCGTCTGTTAAGCCAGTCGATGTCTTGTCACTTGATCCTTGAGCTTGAGCCTGCGAAGTCAGGCATTGATAGAGATTAATTGGTTTCCTGTTACGTTGCCCAATAGGCCGGCAAACTCGAGGAGGTGGCGATGAGGAGTTCCATAACGAGATTATATCGATGATTTTCCATCATCAGCTTTGTTTTCAGAGAGGTATTTTAAAGGGATGGCTTTTTTACAATATAATGTGTTATTTTATAAGCTGTTTTGAACTGAATGCTCAAATATGTGAGGCTTGATATAATGATCTTAAGGATAAACCTCATCTTTGTGTATTTCTCGGTGGTTATACTAGTTTTAAAGTTTTATTTTCGTTTGCATCAATATTGCTTAATCGACTTGGGCACTTTTCCCATTTGCAACACACTTATGTTTACCATTTCGATAATTTATTTATATCAGAAATTATCGTTTATTAAATCGCATTTCCCGACTGCCGCCCCAATGCTCATTGAATGTGAAAAGTGTTTAACACGATTTTCACTCCCCAACTCGCGACTTTCCCATTGCCATTTGCATTATCTCCGATCTGAGGAGGAAAACTCTCCTTGGAGATGTCGGTAAGCTGTAAACAACAGTTAACTTTATAACTCCGTAGAAAAATTCGCACGGATTTGCAAACGCAAAAAAGAAAAGCGAATTCCGGCGGAGTTGGGCTACGCAAATTTATGCTCACTCCCCGAATGCCAAACAAGCGAAAACAAACAAAACAAAAAAAATGTTACCCTGGCAGGAAGTAAATTCAATCGTAAACAACGCAATCAAAAATTCATTCAAACGAAGCATTAACGCTTATTCCGTTTAGTCTGCGGTGGGCGGGGAAATGAGGGCGGGGCAAGGTGGGCGGTTCGTTGGGCGGTGGGTGAATATTTTTCCCATTGGAAGGCAAGTGCAACATTCAAGCACAGGGGCGACTCGAAACGAGCGTGCAACTGTCTGTTCCGCCGCGCTTTTTTAATTTTCCATTTTCATTCTCGCATTCAGTTTTTTTTATTTTGCTCACTTAGGCAGGCACATTTATTATGTGGGCACGCGAACTGTAGGAACTTTGCAGTTCCGGGCACGTCGCTTCATAATTTTCCATTTCCATCTGTTAAATGGGTAGCGGCGTGGCAAGGAAAGCCGCGTATAAATTTGTGGGTGAGCTCCCAACTCCTCGTACTTCCTCCCACTGCCACCCACTTCCACCCACACTCACGTGTGCATACGTGTAGCTAAAGGTACCCGGCAACAATGGGCACACGGATAAGTATCCGCGGCAATAAATTTAATTTGCACAGCGAAAACATCGCAAATACATTTTTTATACCATAAATTCCTCGGTTCCCCAGTGACTGGGTATTCGGGTTCAGTTCATCTACCCACTCCCATTCCCCCTCAATTGTCGCTTTTTTCCGCTGTTGTTCTGGAACGGATTAATGGATGTGCGAACATGCATATAAAGATGAACCTGGCTCCAGATACTGGAAAGGAAAACCTTTAAGAGGGAGGACTACCCGCTCTTTTCAATTTGAAAACTGTTTCACTTCAACTGGGATACATGAGTTTGGGGATGGTATGTGACGATTTATTCTAAGACCTCATCTATTTTTCGGAAACTTTTATTTATAGTAAAATATTACTCATTGATGTTTCTAGTACTAGTACAAAATCATTATAAATCAGATATGTATATCAATTAGAAATTTGACCTTTTATTAAATATTTGAAATACAAAAGATTTTATCTCACTCCCATACTATTTAAAACTAGATACATATATACGCCTAATTACTTTTATACACTCGATAGACTTTCCCTTTCGAACGAACTTGTTCATTAGGATTAAATATTTAGACCTGACCACTCCGGCTCCTTGTAACAATCTTTAATTTACACTGTGGTCACTCATCTGTCTTTATGCTTGTAAGGAGCACCATCATCCGGAGTTTTCCCGCCCTTGGAAGCCATCGCCCAGTCACTCAATCATAAATATTATTAATAATGTGTGCGGCCTGCGGTCGGCGATAGTTCTTGGAGCTCGGAGTGGGATATTCTTGTAGTTCGCCAGTGCCTTTGGCTAATTTATTTAGTTCCGAGGCCGGGGCATACAAGTAAGTTTGGCATCCCAAAAACTTTGGCGAGCACACACACAATCCAAATGGGATTACTAAGACCAGATGGAGAAGGGTGGGGGAACTTTCTGTTTGAATTGGCAAAACTAGAATTTGCAGCGGAAAACTTTCTTCGACTGGAAGACGAGGTTAGCTGCCCCATTCCGAGTTGTGCCGCATCAAAATGTTAAATATGAAAGCCACTTAGCGGAATTTCTACGCAAATTAAAGTTGTCACATTAGGTAAATGAACGAGAATAAGGGATGTCAGTTGAGAGCTGCCTCACACCCGGTTTTAATCTTGAAGATATAACTTCGGCGTCGGCGATGATAAATCATAAGCGGACCGCCCCAAAAACAAAGGAAAAACCCAGTCGAAAAAACCGCACTGCCAAGCCCAAGGAGACAGGACCAAGGGGATCCAGACACAGACAGCCGGAAAGGGGGGAGTGGGGAGTGGGCGGGTTTTCACAACAATATGTGAATATGTTATTTGTTCTGGGAATTGTGAAAATCTCAACAGGTCCCCGCACTTTGCATATTATTTTTAATACGCAGGACGCGTCAGCCGGAGCCTTGAATCCTTGGCAGGTCAGAGTTGGCCAATTTCCCGGCTAGCCACAAGCCTCCCGCCCATTTGGTTGCCATTCTCGTGTTTGCCAAGACATTAAGGACAAGCCGCATTTGACAGGACCACAGCTTCTTTGTTTATTTAATCATCCTGGTATCATATTTACATAGCCCCCGATACGTAAGAGCTTTTGGTAATTGCAAGTATGCGCTTGATTAGGATATTTTCCGATTAAATACCAATTTTGCAATTCCTTTTTTTTATAAAAAGCAAAAACGGGAAAAAGAAAAAAGTACAGTATGTTCCAAGTTTTAGTTAGGCCGTTCCCCTTTTGGGATCCCAATATCTTATGTGGGTTCTCCTCCTTTTGCATATGCTAGTACTCATAAAATCCAATGCTTTGTGCTGCATTCTTTTGGTTTCATTGATGTTGTTTTATGAATATTTCAGCCAAAGTCCATTAGAATTATTTGGATGTTTGGCCGGCTGCATTATTCATGAGTGCATGCAAATTGAATTGTGTTGGACACGAAACAGGGGGAAAACCGAGCGAAAAGCAGGTGGAACTGGAGTTGTCAGAACGAATTGGTCGAGCAGCAAGAACTGGTGGCTCCTTTGGCCACAGCTCGCAACTCAGCAATTCCCTGGGTGAACATTCATTCTGATTATGCACACACATCGATATGAATAACGCATTCCAATCCACTCGACTCCTTCTCCGGCCGTGGAAACTTCATCTTCGGAGCTGTTTCGGTGGCAGGAAGTGGAGCAAAACGGCGAGGATTCAATTAAACGGCCACAATTCAAATGTTGACGTCACAGTTTGGCTCTTATTAAATTATCATTCGATTATGCCATTATGTTTGCCGATTGCCCCTGAATCACCCCGGCTAATGGCACATCCGGCGGAAGTTTAACGATTCCACGGCCCCGGGGTTGTTGCCAACTTCACTTCTTGCCAACTCAACACAAGAAAACCCTTTTCCTTGAAATTTATCTCCTCCTCGCAGGGCCGAGTTCTGTAAATGGCACGGTGCTGAAAGTATCTCGAATGCGAAATATATATATCTGCAAGGAGATGGAGAGTTGGCATCCCATTAAATGTAACGATTATTATCTCACGTAGCACCATTTTGGGAATTTTAAATATGAAAACTGCTCAAATTGTCCTCGAAATGGGCATCGAAGAGTGTGCAAAAGCGAGTTTGCATTTCTGAACAGGTGCAAAGCGTCTCTTGAAGGCGGGGATCCTAAGTACATTCCAAATGATATATGTGAATACGAAAGGAGACGTTTCATTTGAGTGTGAATAGTGTTTTAAGGGTTTACTTCAAGATGTATTATTGGAAGTTTATAAAATAAATTATATGTATTGTAAAATATGTTGATTCCTAAGTATATATGGAACTATTTATATAGTATACATATTTTTTTAAGGGTTCTAAAGATGTCCTATTGGTACAGTAACTGAGTAATTTACAACAAAATTGCACACAAAAATCCCGGTAATGCCTTATCCCCCAGTTGCGCAACCTTTTATTGATGCAATCTCAGCAGGTGTCTTACGTTTTTTTTTCGCCACCAAAAGAAACACTTTCCCAGTCCAGGAGAAAAACTTCAAATTGCTTTTCTTCCTGTGACACTTTTATTTGCTCACTTGCCAGCACATCACCCATCAGCGCAGAACCCAACCACCAAGTTTTGAACCCACCCACAGCAATTGCGGCAATTTGCCAATGAATGGACACTTCTAACTGACAATTTTTATACCAATTCGATGGCCTTGGGGCGGAACTTTGTGACCGCAACCCTTTTCTCCCCAGTACGTGCCATACGTCCCGTGTCCTTTGTCCTTCGGCCCTCGTCCTGTGTCCGTCACTTTTTGTATACCTTTGGGTGTTTGTCCGGGGGTCCGAGCGCCAATCAAGCGCAAAACCGTTTTTGACATGTCCGGACATATCGAACGGGGTGATGGGCGCCAAGGCTGACCAACCAGAACCGCAAGGATGTGCAGAAACAAGGACGAGCAGGAACAGGACCAACCAGAGTGGTCAGTGGTTAGCTGCGTGGTTTCGTCCGCACAATGACAATTCAATTACAGAAATGGAAATAGCGGCTGGCATAAAAATCAAATAAAAGCTTCACAAAGTGCTTCGGATGAGCAAATAAAATCAGTGGGCAATGTCAGCTTGGGTTCGTGATAGCTGGGTGGCTGGGCTCTGGCAGTAGACCACTTCCGCCTGGAGTTCTGCTTTTGATTAGAGCTACAACAACACACAGAAAAAACAAGCGTTGAAATACCCAAGTAATCTGGAATATAAAAAATGCGATTTCGGATTTAATTGGGAAAGATATCTATCATTAAAGAAAAGTTTTAATTAATGGCGAATTCTTTATGGTATATTTAAGTGATTTATGCACGCCTGAAAAGCCTTTGTTAAACAGTTGTACCAAATACAGAGTGTTGAGTTTCCAGTTTTACATAAATTAAAAACGTAAATCTTTGCACCACTTTTCTTTGAGTGTACTGCTGCGGTTCGGGCAGCATCGAATGGCATTTATTGGGCCATCTATGGCCCAGCACTCGACCTCTGAGCTTTTGCGGTCATTTGGCAATTGGCGCCATACGCACGTGTTCGCTCCTCCGGCTCCTGGCACCTTTCCCCCTTTTTCCCCTTCTTTCCCGGCAGGCTCGTAAAGTTCCCACGCAGTGGGAGTTCGAATCGGGGTCACCACCCCACCGTGCCCCGGAAACGGAAGTGAAAATCGAAATGAATTCAATTCCGCTGACCCTTTTGCGGTTGCAATGTTGTTGTTGCTGTTGTTGTTGTGCTGCGGTGACTCACCTGACACCTAATGCCCTGCAAACTCACCTGCAAGTGGTTGACACTCTTAAAGTCGTGGAACAAATGGCGAACGTAGTTTAAGGGCAGGACCGACCGGCTATTGAAAATTCATAGCCAAAAATTTATTCATGGTCTGCCCCACCGACTCCCGGGGCATTAATATTTAAGCAGCGTCGTTCTCTCGGCCGCCCTGCTCCTTTGGTGGTGGTCCTCTTCCTCCTCACAGATCCTGGCTTGCTTGGGGTCACCATTTTTTCCTCAACTTTTTTTTTGTTTTTGGCGGGCCTGTCGCAAAGTTTGTGCTCCCGGACCAGCTCCTTTTCACGTGGCTGTCAGTAACAACGTCTCGAGGACATGAGGGCGATGTTTTTTATGGCGAAAACTTGGCTATGCCGATGCTGAATGCGATGCCTATGTGGCCTGCTGCACAGTGGGGCGAAGTAGCACAAAATCATTGTGATTATCGCTATCAGCATATCAGCAAAATAATGAGCTATAAAAAAAGTATTAATTTCAAAAGTACTTGAACAGTTATTCAACATAATCAAAGCTCAAAACTTAATCGCAAATAAATGAGGTGATAATAAGGAAATTGCATTAATTATTACAAGTTTATTAATTATAGTACAAGTATAACTTACATATTTTCGAATGTAGTTAGTTGCAGTAAATACTGAAGTGTAATATTGAATTCCAGACCAAGGTGACCGCTTTTCTTCGCCAAGTTTTCCACCCCTCGGCACCTGACTGTGTTGTCTTTGGCTGCCCAATTTGTAACCCTTTAAACCGTCTGACACGCGTATAATGTGACAGAATGTTCCAAACTACACATTAATTTTTGATCAAATGGCTTTCGACTGGCACTGGCACTGGTACTGGTACTGGTACTTGGTCCTTCGTCCTTGGTCCTGAGTCCTTCAGACCGTTTCTCCTGCAATCCTTGAGCATTTGGGAACTTCGAACCTCGAAGCTGGGCTGTCAAATGTCATTCGGTGGGCAAGTGTTTCAGCCCAATGAAGTTAAGTTATCAAGTCGTCGGTTAGCCGCCAAGCTGGAAATTAATGAAATTTTTTACGTTCTTCATGCCCGGAGGCGATTGGCCGAGGTTGCTGGCCATTGGGCTAACAAAAATTCATTTATTTTCATTTATTGTTTCACATTTCCCCGAGGACAGCGAGAAGTTGCAATTACCGCAGCAAAGAAACCCAGGCCAAAACAGCACAAAAAAAATCCCACTTCTGTCGCCGAGAAAAGTTTTAAAAATATGTACTTTTTTTCTGTTCATTCCATTTCCGCGGAGCTGGAATTTTATTTACTTTTTTACTGCCCAGGCGTGTTCATAATTCTGTTGACTTGTCCCGTGGATTGTAATTTTTACTGCAGGACAAGCGCAAATACATAATTGAATAAGACCCCGCTTTTCTCAGGGCAGTTTTCCGTGATACGGTGAAAAAAGGGTGATCCGGAGGCCAAAAGTTTTAATTCAATTCCTTGTGCGTTGCTAACTTGAGACTCTGAAGTTGATTAATTTCGCATTTTTACGCTTGATTATACGGCTCCCACCGAAGTTAGACTTGCTAGTTCTGCTGAAGATTTTCTTTTGGGGGTTTTCTTCCTTTTTTCGCCTTCCTTTTTCACGCACACACACGCGAAATGGGATGGGGGGGAAAGAGGGTGGAGAGGGAGGGGGAGTCCTGCAAGGATGGAATCTTTTTCGTGGCTGGCAAAAATATGGCGTCGAATCCTTTGGGAAATTTCGATATCACACTTTGTTCCAGCGTTCTCGTTCTCGTTCTCGTGCTCGTCATGCCCACAAGTTCATTACACATTCGCTGGATTCGAAATGAGCAAAAGTAATGGGAAATGCAGTGGGCGCTGGGTTGGGGTTAATTTCCACGGGGAGGGGGTGCTCTTGCTGGCAGGTTGATTAACCAGACTTAGAGACACAACCCCCGAGATGCTGCATGTGTGCCATAAAAATCGCAATTATTATATCCACCATTCGCTTCTGATTTGCGGAGTCGCTTGAAAAGCATCTGACAGTTTTCCATGATTGCGGATGGATGATTGCGATGTAATCTGCAGCGTGTAATTATGGGTGTTCAATTATTCAGCCATTAATTGATCGAACAGGAATTCGAAGTTTCATAGTACCGAACTCTTCCCAATGCATAAACAAACTATTTAGAATTGATGTTAAGAACGATTCTCATCATGAAAAGATATCATATTCTATAAATGGGCGGGAGAAAGTTCTTTGGTTTTGCGAAGAAAGCAGACGAAGAAAAACACAAACGAGCAGGGAGACAAAGGCAAACGACACTTTAAAAGATATTCGCAAGAAAGCCGCGAAATGGGGAATGCCATAAATCAAATGTATCTACATACGAGTATCTTTGTATCTGCGCATCTATGTATCCATTGTGGCTGTATGTAAATGCCAGACAATAGTTGTGCCCATGCTGGGCTTAATTATAAGCGGCACTCGATTCGATTCGCTGGAAAATTAGCATATGACATGGCCAGTTAACAGCTAGCAAAACAGTTAGCTAAACTCCGCGGATGGAGTCACAGATGAAGATAGATGCCATGTAATTACCGGAGCAGAAAAAACCAAACAATTAAGATGAAGAATCTTTGAACTATGACTCAAACGGATTCACCATTGTTTCATTGGCTAAATTTAGACATGGGTTTATTGCGGCAATTAGCATTCATAATATTATTATAGTTACGACTACGATTAGGTGGTAATAATTTAGACTTTAACTTTGACTAAGTGGCGATGCAGCGATGGAGCGGCCAGATCACAAGATCACCTCGAATCGCTGATCCCGGGCAATGGGCTCCGCTTTGCTCCTCACCAGATACTTGGCGAACTCCGCGGGCGATTGGAACGACTTGATGGGGAACTTGCCGAAGCGTCCGTTGGTCTTGGACACCACATAGTAGATGGGATAGGGGCCCGGCGTCATCTGGACGGGTAATACTTGGCCTCCGACCTCCACCTGCTCCAAGTGCTGCCCCGCGGATAACTCGCCAGCCCCCCTAGCGTCCAAGTTCAGTTGCTTCTGCTGCTTGAGTTTCTGCTTGGGAAAGGCTTTTAGTTCGTATTTCAAGGCTGGCTGCGTCGCATCTTCACCACTGGCGGCCACACTTCCACCCAGCAGCTTGGCGGGACGAGGACGCCTCTTCCGCATCTGCTTGGAGTCCACGTACTGCCGCTGACTGGATCCGGATCCAGTTGCCGCTCCCGTTGCCGGACGCAGCGTTTGCACCTGGATGAAGGGCGAGTTCATTTGGCTGCCGGTGGTGTCCTTCTTGGGCGGCAGGTCGTGCGGATGCACGCGGATCACCTTCTGCGTCTGGTTGGCTATGCTGATCACATCCTCCTCAATGTCCGTGGACTCCTCGATGGCCAGGGATGTCCAGGTCAGTGCTCCCAGGCACAAGCAGAGGAGCTGAGAGCAATTCAATACATTAAAATGTGTTAGCCTAAGCTAGAAATATCTTAAGCCATTGACTTAAGGTTGGCTTCGTTTTAAGTAAGAAATTATAAGGATATAATATTGGCAGTATTGAGACTTTGATTACAAGTTTTTGGAAACAGCTGTAGATTTTGACACTTTAACTATCAACAAAGTCGCAATGATGCAAACTACTTCAGCATCAGCTTGCCAAGTATTGTTTAATCCCACTTTTGAATTTATTTTTAGTGCCGTGGGCGATCAATCACAATTACCATTAGCCGATGATTGCCGAACATCTTGTAAGATCACTCAGGTAACAAGGTATCCGCGGATTCTGGGGCTTCTGTGGCTTCCGCAACTAGCGACTGATGTTGGATGCTGCCGTTTGACGACTGAGAAGCACTGGAGCCCGGCGATCGCTGTAAGCTTTTGAGCTGGAGATCCCAGCTAAGTATGCCCCCCAATTTCCCCCGAACGATTCCCGCCACGATCTGTTTATAATGAAGTGTTGGTCTTTTTTGTGGCTCGCGCATTTCGTAGGAGCCAGAACAAATAATGAGCCGAAAATTTGTTAGTTTTGTTTCGTCTTTTGTCATTTGGCAGTGCTCGAACCCTCTCCATCCCGTAGGTTCCCCAAATTAAACGCGCACAGTGGGCCAGACTATGGCGAAAACTCGGCTTCATTTGCGTGCTTAATTTGCGTTGCTTGTCGTCGATTACCTCGCTGATTAATTTGTTTTCCGTCTGATCGCCTCGTATCTCACATCTTCCCCTTTTGAGGAGGATGATTGTATTGTGCATTGTTCGATTTGTAGATATTTTTATCCATCGGTGAAGTACACATTTCTGCTTACCAATATATCAAATTTATCTTAAATATCATACATATATATTTTTAAGCGTTTCCTAACTATCATTAAAGTACAATTAAATCAAAATTTATATTCATACGCTATTCAAATTAGTAATATTTTCCCACATGAATTTTTTTAAAGTATTTAAACTTGTATTTCCTTTTTCGGAAGAGTATTCAAAAGTTGCAGGAAAGCAACTTGATTATTTGTTTCGCAGATCATTAGGCGTGCATTACTAATTATTGTAATGGAATTATTTATGATAATTGTCAGAGTCTCAGACACTGCACATTGTTGGTCACTCGGCGTGTGCACAAGCGATTGAGCAGAAATAGAAATCAAATAAAGTTTGCCAGCGAAAACAATTATAATTCAATTGTATTCAGATGGGAGATATGGAAGTCATGAAGCCGATGACTCAATGTGGTTCTTTTCCTAGTTGAGTTTTCTGGTTTTTAATCTTGGAACTTGACAAGCCACTTAAGTTGGGATTTCAGAGCAGGGAAGTTCGGCTCAATGAAGTTAGAGATCTTGAACTTAATGCTCCGAACAAGGTTGGCTTTAATGCGGATTGTAATCTCGTAATTAAAGTTTTAAAGTGCTAGCGAACTCTTGTTTTCGTGTATTTACAAACTTTAAACAGTTCATAACTGGTTGTGTCATCTCATTAGTATGCACATCGAATTCATTGACCCAGTCTGCTGCGATTCGATTGAATAACTTCATTAATCAAGTTAGAACAAACCATCGAAGATGATGATTATGTTAATGATACGACGGCTAAAAGGGGTCAGCGATTTATATGGCCAAAATCGGGTGCCGTGATCTGCTGGCATGCATATTGCCGTCGTAAAAATTCACTTTGCCATCGATAGTCGAGATGACAAAAACCATTTACAGCTTTCGAACATCAGAGGAGGAAAAAATAGAATGAAGCCAGGGAAATGCAGCCACTCCAGACGGTAATAAAATGCCCAAGGAGCGGCACCAGGACCCAGACAATGGACTCCATTCCATTGCTCCATTGCTCCTTTGGCGACATTGCTCCATCCTCCATCAATGTCGCGCCATCGATTGTTATTCAAAGCATTCAAAGCCATAATCTGTGCCAAGACGTATAGACAAAGTGAATTTGCGGGGAGAAATCGCTGAAAAAAGGGGTTAGGATGCGGGGACTTGCTTTGGCTTTTTAGTTAGCCAAGTGTTCGGGGAATTGAGATGTAACTCAACAGGTTTTAGCTTTTAAGTCCCTTACCATCGTCGCTGCCTGATGTGCAGGCATTGCTAATGGATTATTTAAAGTGTCTTTAAAGTTGCACAAATACATAACATACGTAACAGATATGGCACAGGGGTGGTCTAGGATGTTATGTGCCCGCCCGAGGCCTTTGTAATTAGATTGCCCAAAAAGGTCCTGATGTGGGTAGTGTATCTGTTTCAACCAGAGGTGACCAGCACACAAGACAAGTCGAACCCCTTTCTGCCAAAAGTCCACCCAGAGGCTAATGGACGCCAAATCCGTGGACATTTGTTTTCTCTTTTTGCGGACAAAGTTTATCCTTTTTTTGTTGGCTTGTTGGTTTGTTTTGCGGTCGGAACATAAATTACCTATTAGCTATAGGGATCACACATAATTTACGAGTGGGTAAAGGTCCGCCATAATTACACAGGTGAGAGGTTGGGCAGATAAGCAGTGGACATATCGACCATCCATCCCCAGGATGTCTTTTGAAAAATCTGCTGACTCAAATAGTTGTTGGGAGCTATATCCATTTCCAAGGGTGGTACTATACCATTGCAGATGCCCTCATCATCATCCACCCACCCACCAAGACCAAGATACAGAGCATGATTCTCGCTTTTATTACATGACAATTACCCACAATCAGGGCAGCATATGTGAGCCACATTCGCACCGCAATATGGCAATCGTAAAAAAGAATGGAGCAGCACTTGCAAGGGCCAATAAACGCCGAGTCCTGCCAGTGGAAAGTTTCCCCGCAGATATTACCAACCCGAAATGGTTATGTCTTCGTCGACTTATCAGTTTGGGGAAATGAGAACTAGCATTGTCCATTTTCGGCGGCTAAGCGAGTCTTAACGTGGCCATAACAGTTAGGGGAATCTTTTGTCTTTGCATCAGCAATTCTTGCCAAATAAAGGGCACAGCTCTTTAAAATCACCAAGTGAGGTTGGAGTTGTTATTCTTTGGATACACATTATATTTAAAAAAGCGTGAGTGCTGTAAGCCCTGTTAAGCTAATTTTGAATTTGGAGTACAAATTATACTTCAATTTTATTTGGTTGCATGTTGCAGGTAATTAATTTTTAATGAATTCTAATTTATTTTGATTACTTAGGATATATCATAATAACTAACAATGCAGATCTGACGACTTTAGCTTTAAATTTTGCCTAGTCGTTAGAGGCCAACACAATGTGCTTTTTAATAATTTATTGTTATGAACATGTTACCAAAATTAAACCTTTTTAAAATGTTTCTTTACTTACTTAATATTCACCTAAAAAATGGAATTTAATGCATTTTGTTGTTGAAAATAAAATATGATAAATATAGCTTAAAAGACAAACTTTTCTTCTTTCTTGAAAATAAAATATGATAAATATAGCTTAAAAGACAAACTTTTCTTATTTGAACCAAAGTCCTGCGGATGGTTCAATCTGCGGAAAATAAACATTTAAAGGCCAGAAGTTGAGCAAATATTGGTCTTGAATCATCGTAAATTCGTTGCGAAAAATGCTTTTGTTGGCCATTAAAATATTTAACGTATTGCCGCTGATGGACTGGGCGGTGGCCACCTCCAAGTTTCCCTGGACTCCACGGCGAGGAAAATGGGAAATGGGGGAAATCCCAGCGAGCGTGTGTGTGTGTGTGAGTGTGTGTGCACCTAAATCCCGACAATCGGTGTAGAAAGGTGCCCGCCAATGCCGCGATGACTCCGCCCTGAATCGTTTGGGGTTCCAACTTGGAAGTTAGATGAGGTCCTTCACTGCGCAGCTGCGGCAAATTCGCCTCGTCCAGTTGGTGCAAAGCGTTTGGGATGGGGGGCGTACCCGGGGTGCCAGGAGTGGCAGGAGTGGGAGCCACGTTCAAGAATGTTTCGATTCCAAACCGTTTCCAGCCGAGGGACATGGCGGAGTGGATAGGAGGAATAGGAGAAGGATAAGAAGGAGGCAGACTCTCCAGTGATTTCAAGAAAATGTTTGAAATGTTGAAAATGCTATAATTTTCATAATACTGCAGATTTAATATCGGCTCGGTGCGGACTACGCTGTGCGCTCTTTCGTTCCGTTGCAGATACTTTTGTATCTTTTCCACGTGCGAGGCACGTATCTGCCACACGCACAGCCAATTAACGCTAATGCAGCACTCATAATTCCACGCCTTATGCTGGAGCCATTAACCCCAGGTGGAAGTGCAGGTGTGAGGTGAGTTTTGGCATGCAAATGAACTGGTTACTGGCTACTGGCAAATGGAGCCTGTCAATATGCTGGCTCCCCTCATCCTGGACGGGGAGTCCATAAAAATGGTTTATACACATCCATACGCATCCATGCACATACGTGTGTGTGTGGAGCTTGTTCCGAACTGTTTGGCAAGGTGCTGATTATGGCCTTTGATATGCAAATGAACCGGTTTAACAGGCCACCTCCGCCCAGAAACCTGCTTAGCACTCCTGCCAAAGGGCCAAAACAAATGGCGCTAATGATGGGGCAAGATGACACCTTGTGGCACCACGGCCATGGCCACTCATATGGCCAACTAAAGACTCTGGATTATGCGAGCCCGAAAAAAGGGTTCTTAAGGGCAGTTTCAACCCCAATTAGACTCATTAGACTCATTATGGATACCAGATACCACTCATCCCCCCCAAAAAACTACAAATTCCACTCGCACGGAGGTGCGAAACGTGGTCGCTGACTTCGGAGTGATTTACGGCACAAATTACGGGCTTAAATGGACAAACATGCCTAGTTTTAATCATAGGATGTGTCCATTAACGCGCCGGGAAAACTAAATATAAAGCAGCCGAGCTTCCCGCTGGGATACCCGAGTGAACATTAGGCATGTGCGACATAAATTAATTAACCTTTTCTCACATTCCCTTCACGCATTGTTGGCCAGCATGTTTATGCAAAACTATCGTCCTCGTTTTCGGGCTTTCGGGCATTAAGTGCCGCAGAACAGCTCTATGGGGCAGTATTAGGCATAGGTCCTATGATATCCATAAAACTAACACCTCTCCTCAACCAGAAGTAATGGGAAAATCTTATTGGTGTCGAGTTAATTAGCTTTTACATTTTGTAACTATATTGAAGTGAGCTATTATGTATTTTATTCAAATCATTGTCGGTACAAGCTGATTTTGTATTTTAAACTTATAAGTATTAAGTTTATATCCATTCACTCAAAATCTGTGTATACTTTTAGGTGGTAAACCAATTTAAATTTGTAAACTAAAATAAATAGCACAGGTCTGCTGCCATTTTCTATAATTTCCAATGGTTTTTAATTACTTTTTCTACCATTTCGAACTATTTTTAGCCTTTTTAATATGATTTCTTATCCCTCATGTTATTAATCAGTATTGGCATAAATATTTGGAGTACTTGAGAGTATATTTTTTTAATTACATATATTTTTCCATTTGGGATTTCCAAAGTCGTTAATTCACTTTGCCTAAATCATTATTATTAGTTTTAACACTTTATTGGGCGCCAGGGGTTTCTGCTTGTGAAACTTAAAATGCTTATCAACATTTCTTTATCAGCGCCTTTTGTTATTAGTTGAAAGTGTTTGGAATAAATACGCATAAAAAGTCAACAAATTGGGTGAAAAATAACGCGGGGACAGAGGACCTCGTTGTTATGTTGCTTAGAAATGGCCCTCCCGGGAAATTATAAATATATATGCCTTTCGTACAAACACAAAAATAAAAAAAAACCAAGCGAAAGAAAAGCTTCTACACGCAAAATATTTAAAACCGTAGAGAACGCTGGGTGGCGGGGGAGTTTTTGGAAAAGTTGCGCCTAATTGTAAACGGCCCAGCAATGGATGACACTTTATGAGTACTCGGGGCAGCTCCAGCGCTGGAAGTTGAAAACGTTGCCCTGCACTCCGTGAAATTGAATTAAAACGAAGGACGAAGGACGAGGGTCATGGGGTGGCCATTGCAGTCCGGGTGGAGTTCAAAATGTTTTCCTCGCCCAGGGCGACGGAACACGGGACTTAAGCGGCATTAATTATGACACCGGATTGGGGGGAACTGGGCAATGGAAAGTGGGCAATGATCAAAGGCACAGGTACTGCAGACTGAGCCCATATGTACATATGTGTGCTCCATACCCCAAAGCCAGTCCAACGCACATTGCACTGTCGACCTGGCAAAATGTAATTGACCAATTCGTAAAGGACAACGCGGCTCAGCAAGGACCACACACAACTGACACACTGAGCGGGTGCTGGAAAATCGGATAAAATCGGGTGGAAATTGCAATCGCATGGCGATATGACTGTGCTAGGTCCACCACCTATGCTCGCTCCCAATCCCGATCCCCGAGTGCTGCAGGTCCCACCTGGGAAAGCACATTAAATAATTACCGCAAATGGGCTTGGCGATAATTTTTGCACCAAAGACCCAACAACCAGCGGCTGCAAAATAAAAACGTAATTGTAATTGCGAAAACAATAAACAAATGTGCCACGCCGAGCACTGCATCCATAGTTGCACTCCGGGAATACAATTTCCGGCGGCATTATAAAAAATGGATGTAGGAATAGGCACTCAGAGTTCTCTTTAAAGATTATTACATTTCAATATGTTGTTTCTTCGATTTCATTTAGCAAATTACAATCTACTTAATAAATAATAAAATATAACTTTAAAGATTTTTGCACTTTTATGCATAATATAATAATAATAAAGGTGCTAGCATATTCAACTATACTTTAATACTATGCATGCATATATGCAGATAAACAATATGATTGAAGCTCCTAAAAATCGCAATGACCAAAGAGACAGCAACACATTATACCCTTCAACAGCTGCTGCTTAGGGTATTAAAAATTGTATTTAATTAACGCCACCGGCTGCGCTTCGATTCTGTTTTCGATTCCGCTGCATTCCTGTGTGGCTTCCAGGTGGCCTGGGTGGAGTTCGAGGTGGCTGGAGGATCAAGGAACAGTCGTTCAGGGTGGACCATTTAATTTGCATTTGGCGCCAGTTCGTCGAACAATCGTTTTAAAGCGAGCCAACCCCTTGGAAGGACCATTCACTCCCAGGCGGGCACTTCTTGCGAGGACCTGAATTATCCATTGCCAACTCCCAAGGCGCCGGCTACTTAGGAATTCATGTCCAAGGATGCTTTCTTCGCCCGGAAACCCTTTCGCACCTACCGCCCGCGGCACCATCATTTAGCAATTAGTTAATTTTTACGCAGCTAGCTGAGAAATCTCTTCGAATTTTGCGAACAAGTGTCTTTTAATTTCTTATTAGCGGTTTATTATCCCCGCGGACATTTGGGCCATTAATATGCAGAGCGGCCCAGGCGGCAACTCGGTCGAAATCATTAATTTTAATGAGCCCAGCACAGCCAGTGAAAGTGTGCCGAAAAAGGATTATGGTGCTGTGGTGCTGGAGCACTCGGTTAATTACTTAATAATTTGGGCAGGTGTTATTTTTGGAAAGTCAATTCATAGGGCGTCCGCAGAGCAGGCCATTGTAATTGGATGCTGTGAAAGTAATTAGAAGTTTGGGAGTTGAAGAAAGGCATTCTCGGATTTGTTTTGCAAAAGCTGTGCCTGGCAATCCGAGTTGATTTAATTCAGCTTTAATGTGGACTAAGTAGTGCTCCTAGCGCAGCAGTTCCTCTTTCAGCTAGTATCCATCAGTTTAGTTTGGCCACAAATCGTTTATCCCCAAATCGCATCGAAAGATCAAGCTGAAACTCGTTCCAAGGCAATAACTTTGGGTGCTGATCACGACCAGAAAACCAGGAGGAGTTGGGGGATATGGGATCACTACGACGAACCGAAAGCGAATGGAACATTAATCCGTAATTTGCTGGCTGCTGAAGTCGGGGCGACTAAGTAATAATTTTTAATGGGAAGCCAATGCCATAAATGGTCAATAGTTGCCACTCAGTTTTTGCTGCTGTCCGGCTTTATTGTGCACTTTTTGGTTGATTTAGTTGTTTTTGTTGCTTTTGGTGTGTGTGTCTGGTGATTTAGGCCTGATCCCTGACAAAAGACGGGAACTGATTTTGGCTCTGATGGAATGCCAAAATCGATTCGGAAATTCGCGGCACGTGCAGAGTTGGCGATCAGAGGAGCTGTGGCAGCTGAAGTCGAAGTGCTCGATTCCGACTCCAATTCCGATTTTGATTCCTAGCCAGGTTGGTAATTTATGAACTTTAATTGTTGGCTTTTATAGAAATGGATTGGCCGCTTGACTGGCGGCTATAAAGCATTAACAGTTAGAGACGCTGGCGACACTTTTAATTGATTTTCTACCCTTTTGATTTAATTTATGATGAACTGCTCGCCATATTCGGCCACACTCGCCACACTGGCCGGTTAAACATTTAATCAATGTTCGAGTATCTCAAATCTGCACTTGCCAGCCCGTCGGCCTCTCAGTCACTCAGCCAGCCAGCCAGCCAACTGCAGTTGGTTATAAATATTTATAAGCCAGCCCAGCCGAGCTAATGACAAAGTGATAAGGACAATTAAGGAGAAAGCAGCTGCTGTCCAGGGCCAGTGCAGTACTGAAATGTGTCACCAGACTGCAGAGTTTGCAGATGGAATGGTGGTGGAGATCGTGAGTTCTAGTTTGAATGAAGTTTGGATGGAATAGTAGGAGCAGATTTCATAACATACGTTATCATAGGTCTTGAATGGAGTGCTTCCAGTCAGCTTTCACTAGCAATCCATTTATCTGTATATGTTATAAACTTAGCCAGCCATTTTAGTATTTTTATATATCATAGTAAAATATGTAATTATATTTATTTGGATTTCCTTTCCTAGTTGCTAGAGCCCTTCGTGTCACGTTGTCATGACCATTCGTTCATCAGCGATCAACTTGTAAACACGACGAACAAACTGCTGGCTGTAAAATATTGCTGCATTTTTGATCACTTGTCATCCCTGCATGATGGACGATCGGAGCAGAACACGGCCAGAGCAGATCTCATCGTGGCCAGTTCCCCTGCAGGTGACCCTTCCCGCCTGGCGGAGCTCGGGAGGAGCTCCACTCCTTCCAGGACGGGAGAATTCCGCAGAACCTGTTGACAACACTTGTGCGACAAGCGAAACGATCTCGCTTTTTGCCGCTTTGCCACCGCTATTTATTATGTTCACTACTGCCTTCCATCGGCAATTCGATGGCGGAAAAAAGTGCTGGCCGAGGTGTCGATATCGCACAATGATTTTAATGATGGGATCGAGGCGAAGCGATCCAAAAAACAGGGGAAACACAAAAAACATTGGGACGCGGCAGTTGCAGCAAATCGCTGAGATGCCAATGCTGATAATCAATAATTTTTATATTTTTGCCACATCGCTGGTCGGCTTTGCTAGCCAGCTCAAAGGAGCACTCCAACGGCAGGGATACTTGTTGTGTCAGCCAGCCAAAGGACACGACAATAATCCTTAATTACAGCTCAGTTGGCGAGTCAGCCAGCGAAATGGGAATCATAATTGGAAACTGGAGTTCAGTGATTGAAACACAATTGTCGGATATTCGTGCTTACTTTTCATTGTAATGCAGGTTGATGAAATTTCAAGCGCAGATACAATGTATTTAACACTCACTTTAACACAAAGTGAAATAATTCAAGGGTTTGCATATTTCTTACGAGTGTCAAGTTCATAAGTCAAGTGTCAGATTGGTTTTGATGTGCCAAGTGGCACTTGAATGTGATCTTTATCAGACACATAAAAATAACAATTTCTTCGTTTCTTCCTGTTAAAGTAAGCAAACTCCATTATGCAGCCACAGTCACCTTTGATTCCCCGTTTTGGTATTCCGCATGCAAAGCAAATTGACAGCCAAAGCGAGATTTTCCTTCACGTGTCCTGGCGCAAAGGACTCAATGTTCGATGTTCGATAGTGTCAAGTGGAAGGTCTCCAGTGACTACGGCAGACTTGACTTAACCCAAAGTCTAGCAGTCCCACATATTCTTTTATTAATGCTGAAAATGCCGAAAAGGCTGAAAAACAGCAATGGTGAGTTTTTGCGTGGAAAAGTGGCAACATTTCCATCAAAGCTCAACCCTTTGAGTGCCGAATTTTCCTGTCACGTCAAGAGCTGTTTTCCCCTTTCCACACACACTCGCAGGAAGCGAATGGAAACACCGAAATCGCATTCAGCTGATTAGGTTCGAGGTGTCTGGAGTTGGGCACTTGGAGATGCCATTGGTAATGGTGATTGCGAAACCGCTTACGACTCTGCCCATAGAATGGAATGCATCGAGTGATACAGTCGTAGAGTGGAATCGATGTAGGCAATTAAAAGCTATGCCCGGAGACTCGAAAGTGGAGGGCAGTGGAGGGGGTACTCGTAGTCGAGCGATTCCTGGAAAGACAAGTTGATGTGCAATAAAAGTGCTGGGCTCTACAATTTGGCAAAGGAGACCCCCAGGAAATGGGAGTTGCGAAATTGGATTTCTGTTTCTGATTCTGACCCTTTGGCCAGCCATGTGTGAAGGTCCTTTGGCCATTTCTATTTGCATCTAATACATAAACATAATGCGTTAATTTCAAAGGAAGCTGGCAAGGAGAGAAAAAATATATGCAAACAAACGAGAAATATTTCCTTTTTTTCTGCGGGTGGTAATCAAATTTGCAATGTTGTTTTTTCCTTCAGTTTTTTCTTCTTTTTTTTTTTTTTGGACTGCCACATCTTACTGAATTGCTTGGCCGGGTATTCCCACAGGATTCTTTTGGGGGGTGACCGCAGGACAGGACTCACAGGACATGAGCGATACAAATAAACAAATGATGTAAATTTCATTTTCCACGACTTTGCATCGCTCAAATATGAAAATATGAAAAGCCAGGCCCTTAAATAAATTACACAAAATTTATTTCGCAGCCGAAGGAGACTCGGACTGAAACTATTTTGTGGCTTGGGTTTTTTTTCGGGGCGGGGGAAGAAGACCCTTTTCGGAAATATTAGATTCGTCAAAGTTCAGCAGATTTGCATTTATTTCACATTTGTCAACGACCAGCTGCTGCCAAAGGGTCTTAAATGTCAGCCTCATCATCGAACTGCCGGTGCAGACATTAAAAACCACTTTTCGCAGCCGGAAAATCCTCAAACTGATTGGCATTAGCCAAATATGTATGGAATGAAAAATGTCACATAATTCCGAGATTCACGCACAAAATGTCAATTTCAATTTGAGATTCTGAATGAAATGAATGATTCGGTTTTAATTCCAAAGCAATGTAACGGTAGCAGGTTGTCCTCCAATTTTTTCTTTTTGGGGTGGCGTATCCTCCCCAGTGGAAGGTGGAGTTTTCTTTTGGAGTTTGCCTGCCATAAAATACTTTAGATTAGCATTTTAATAGCTTCGATTGCGTTAGTTATTCGACTTGAAAATCAGGAGATCAGCCGCACATACTCATCCTGCCGCCCAGGACACTCGCGGGTGCCATAAAAAATTCACACAACAGCAATTCTGCAGCCCAGAAGCCAGCGATTAAAATTATGCAAACGCATTATATGGTATCCTGCACTCCGGAATGAGATGGTTTGCCATTCTATCTGGGGAGCCATGGGCCGTAAACACTCAATATTCGTTGCCGCAGGATGGGATTCTTTCTAGGAGTAAATTGCCTGCAGGATGTCTCTATGCAAATGTGGAAATCGCACCGAGCACTTAAAACAAATCCAGATAGAGGCATCTGAAGGACCGAGGAAACCGATTAGTGTTCACCCACCAGAGGTTCATAAATCACGTACTAAATTGGTTTTCGATACGGCGTACTGTACTTAAACCGTCTTAATTGCTTTATGACACTTCTTTGTGGTAATGTTTTTAAAAAAGGATTATCGGTTGCAATATATCACAAATAAAAAGAAATTTAGGTAATTATTCCTCAGTGTCTAAAAGTTTATCATACATATTTTGTGGTAACGTTTTAAAAAAGGACTATCGGTTGCAATATATCAAAAATAAATAGAAATTTAGGTAATAATTCCTCAGTGTCTAAAAGATTATCATACAAATGTATATCAGAAGTTTTAAAACTATAGTACATCTACCAATAAATTCCTTTACTTTTTAAAACACATGTTTATCAATTATGTCACGTTTACTTTCATAGAAGTAAAGGGAATTTGAAATTGAAAAATCGGTCCAAGCAAATGTTGAATTCAATGAAGAACATTTTAAATATGCCCTTCAAATTTCAGATGACCATAGTAGTTTCTTGAACTCAGTGCTTCAAAAAAGCGGAGTTCTGACCTTTGCCCTTAGTTTTCCTGTAGACCATAAGCTTCACAAGTTCTCTCAGCCTTCTCATAGGGTGACTCCTTATTGGAAGGGAGCATTTGGATGGGGCCAGGATGTTGGTTAGAGTGCAGGACATCCGTGCCACAACCGCCGGCGAGGAAAGTGCAGCTGTGTGCGCTTCGACTATCTTGCTGCCTATTCAAGTGTCCATTTTTAATTAACACTCTGACAATTTGACGCGAAATGCATTTCGAGTGAGTGTGTGGCCACCGCGTGCAACTGTGTGGGAGTGTGTGTGAGAGTATGTGTGCGCGGGTGTGTCTGTGTGCAAGGACTAATGTTGCCACTGCGGCGGATGCATGCCGATGAGCCTCTGGTTTTGTGGGGAGCTGAGAGCTCTGCGCCGAATGTTTAGAATGCAATTGACGTGTCAGAGGGCAAATGACCACTGGCGGCAGGGGCGTGGAGCAGGGGTCAGGACATCAGACAATCAGGGGGGTGGCTGATAAATGTTGCATGCGCCTGTGTAACCCAATTACCGTTCTGTAAATTACCCACACCAGTGGACAAAGGACTCCCGGAGTTGGTGGGCGGAGGGTGGGTCACATTCCTCGACTCGCTTTGCATAATTGATGACAAATTGAAATCATGTTTATGGCATAGAGGCTGGCACATTCCATAAAATATATTTTCGATAGATTTTGATGCGGACAGTCTTCGCCTCTGCCCCCATTAGGACATCAGGACTTTCCCTTTTCCTCGTCTTTCTCCTAGGCCATAAATCCCGTCCTGGCCTGGCAAAATCAAATGGCCAATGGATCAATTTGCGGTTGATGGAGCTTAGCCGCTCGAGTCTTCCTCACGGGGCTCGTAAATCGCAATGAGTGGGGCCCATAAATTTTCAATTGGTCCGTGGGTGAGGAAAGGGGAAAGGACCTTTACAATAGGTATTTAGCATAGCAGTCCGTTAGCTAACACAAGAGAACTTCTAATAAGAATCCCCCATCGATTATTTTGAAATTATAGCCATCCACATGGTTTAAAGTAATATTGATGAACTTGGTGAACTTTACATTGGTAATTTTCCTGAACAACAAGACAGATTGTAAGAACTGGGAGCTAAAACTCATCGAAAAATTCAAACTGTAAGTTTAGCAACAAAATTTATAGTTAGCCATCATCTCTCCAATCTTGGCCAGAAAATGTCGATCTCGCTGAAGCGGAAAACGGCGATTTCGCCGCAGGAGCTTCTGAAGACACTCGAGCTGTCCGGCGAAGAGGACCTCGATCTGCAGATCAAGAACTGGGTGATGTGGGACCGCAACGAGGCGACGCTGCAGCAGGTGACCGAGGCAGTCAAGGATCAGGATTGGGAGGCGTTGCGGGTGAGACTGTGCCATAGGATCACCTATCTGTCCACCGGCTTGAGGGGCGTGATGCGGGCCGGCTTCGACTCCTTGAACGATGTGGTGATCATCGAGGTGGCCCAGGGCATCTGCGCCTACCTCATCGATGCCTATCCGAGCATCCAGAAGAGGCAAACGCAGGGCGTGGTCATCGGCTACGACGGCAGATACAATAGCAAGCGGTTTGCCCAGCTCATCGCAGCCGTCTTCCTGAACAACGATTTCAAGGTGTTCCTCTTCACCCGGATGACACCTACGCCCTTCATACCCTTCACCATCGTGACGCTGCAGTGCCTGGCGGGGATCGTGGTCACTGCCTCCCACAACGCCAAGGAGGACAATGGCATCAAGGTTTACTGGACGAATGGCGCACAGGCGATGGCACCGCACGATCAGCGCATTCATGACTACATGATGAATAACCTGGAGCCGAAGCCGTCGTCCTGGGAAACTTCCGTAGTACTCGACCATCCCCTGGTGGAGGATCCCTATCGCCAGATATACCCACTCTTCTACGAGACTCTCAAGCAGCTTCTCCCGCCGATTTACCTGGAGACCAATGAGTGCAGCCAGCTGAGGTTCATCTACACGGCTCTTCACGGGGTGGGCTATCCCTTCATGAGGGAGGCCTTCTACCAGGCGCGCCTCAAGCCGGTGATTCCCGTGGTGGAGCAAAAGGATCCCGACCCAGAGTTTCCCACCCTTATCTCGCCGAATCCAGAAGGTGAGTGAGGATTTTGCTATTTGTTAAGAATAGTTAAGAATGGATTTGATTTGAAACTTGCATTAGATGGCAGGGAAGCGCTGAGGCTGGCCATCAAGAAGGCGGATGCGGAGCACTGCACCCTGGTGCTGGCCAATGATCCGGATGTGGATCGCCTGGCTGTGGCGGAGCTGGATCCGCGGGGCCGCTGGAAGCTGTTCAATGGCAACGAGCTGGGCGCTTTGCTCGGCTGGTGGGCACTGGAGAACTACAAGACCAGGACACCCAAGCCAGCCGTGTCCAATTGCATAATGATAGCCTCACTGCTCAGCACACGCATCCTGGCGGCCATGGCTCGAGTGGAGGGCTTCATCTTTGTGGAGGGCATGCCCAGTTTTCCCTGGATGGCACATCGCGCCTTGGAGCTGCAAAAGTCTGGAAGGACGGTGCTCTTTGCGTTCGAGGAGTGCTTTGGCTACATGTTCGGAATGAGCCTGCCGGATAAGGATGGCATTGGAGCTGCCATGCAGTTGGCCAGCATGGCCTGCTATCTGCGCAGCACGAGGAACGTGACGCTGATCGAGAAGCTGAGGGAGATCTACGACACATATGGCTACCACTCGTCGATCTCATCGGTTTATGTGGCCGACAGTCCAGAGACAATCACCAGCATCTTCGATCATTTGCGCAACTTCACGGACGAAGAGGGCTATCCCAGGTGCATCCTGGAGGACGAATTCGAGGTGGTTCACATCCGGGACTTGACCACCGGTAGGGACACCTCCTTCAGTGATGGCAAGGCTCGCATGCCAGTCAATCCAGATGCCCAGCTGATTACCTTTACCTTCACCAATGGCTATGTGGTCACCCTGCGATCGGCAGCCAACGATACCAGGATCAAACTGAATGCGGAGATCTGTGGCTTGCCGGAGGAGAAGCAGTGGGAGGAGCTCCACGACAAGCTGAACAGGATGACCAACGCCGTGGTGGAGGAGTTCCTCGAACCCGAGGAGAATGGGCTTACGGATGCCTCGACGATTCAATAATCTTGGAAACATTTATTTTTATGACAGGTCTTTTAAAAACAAGATGTTTACATATTAAAATCTGACTGTAAATGTTTCAAAGACTAAAGTCTTAGGTAACAATACAAATTTTCCGGGAAACCCTTAGTTTCACCTTTTAAAGGCTGTGAAAATGCCGGAGGAAATGGAGGAGAGGAGCTGAAAAAGCCACAGAACGCCAATTAAGCGTGCAGAGAAATTGCCAACCATGTGGGTTATGTGAGCCGAGAAGAAGGAGGCCAAACCCGGCCATCATCATCATCCTTTGTTTTGCCACCGCACAAACGTATCTGTATCTCTAGCCGAGCGAAAGTATCTGGCAAGACAAACAGTGAAATTTTATAGTTCGCCTGCTAATTGCACTCTGGGGGTGCCTTCACCACCCACACCACCCCACTCCCCCTGTTTTCAGGCCGCTCCACCCCCCTGATTGTGTGGTAATCGTTTCCGATTGTGCGATTCAGCAAAAGTCAGCTCACATAATGAAAACAGTGATTAAGAGTTGGCCAAGTCGTTTGCCAAGTGAGTGAGCCAAGCCTCATTGTTTCACTTCTGGTTTTCGGGGAACCTTTCCACATATGTATATCCTTATTTGCTTAGCAGGTCAAACGGAATATTTCAGATGCTTTAAAATGTCGAGTGCCCAGGTAAACACGGCGATGATCCCCGAGGTCGTCGTCAAGTCAAATTTCATTGAAGACAAAAGGTTCGCCCCCACCTACTCACAGATATCCTGCTGATATCCTTCTGCCTCTGCCGTGGCCATTAAATTTTCCCTAAAATACATACCCAAACAGGGATCCAAACGCACACGAATTAAATATTAATCCCTGTCGACGAGTGGGTTTCTTGTTTCTGTTTTTTTTTTCATTTTATTTCTCGTTTTTGGATGGGTTCCGCCACGTTTTACACGGTTAGTGGCGATGCGCCAAGGTTAGTGCATTATTAAGCACTGTTTATGCGACATTAGGAACATAAAAGGCGACCCAAAGTCGATGTAAATAAGACACAGGACCTCGGCAAATCAACAAAATAAAGCGAATGTCCCACATGTGGGTGGAGTTGCGAGTTGGGGTTACTCCCAAATTTGGATACTGGCATCTAAGTTACTAAGGGGCCTTTGGGCTGTAAAGACGCAGATATTGAGTGAGTTATGTTATTTATGGGGATGGATTTTTGCTGGGTTAAAGCAGACATATGAGGTACTTACTGCACTTCAAATTAAACGACAAACATTCGAATAATTTAAGGTACATGTTCCTAAAAAGCACCTTACCTATTCGCGATGATGTTTCTTTTATGGCATTTGGTCGCAGTAATATACAATTTACCTATGGCAAGCTAGAAGTTGTATAATTTTTTAATCGGCAACATGATATAATAATGTGGCAGCCGCAGAAATTCGATTTTAATCCGTTTGCCACGCACAATGACGCCTGCAACCGCCGGCGTGCTCACCAATTGGACTCCCAACATCCTGGCACATCCTGGTGGCACATATGCTGTGGATATACTGTTACACCAGCTCAAAGTCCGTCGTAATGAGGACCGACCGTAGAACCACCCTCGATTTGGCCCTCGAAAGGCTGCGAAAGAGGAAAAAATACGGGGTGCCAGTGGCACTGGGACAATGGCATCTTAAATTCGCATTCGAAATGAAGCGAGCGGTGGTAAATTGATTACGTGCCACTTGCTCACATCATCAATTTCAGTCCATATGCGCGAAAATCCTTTCGACTAACGAGTGCCACAGGACGAGGCACACAGTCTCACCCACAAATTGTTAGTTGACACTCGAAATTTCTGGTGTTCAGCATCGTTAATTAAGAGCATTTGTTGACTTCCGCTGCGGCGAGTCCTTATTCGCTGTTTGTTTTTCGTTACACCCGATTTCCTGCGGTTCCGAGGGAGGATGTTTCGAGATCATAATCACAGGATTATGCACATCGATACCGGAGTGACATCAAGTGGTTGGCGCCTAAAGTATTTAGCCAAAGTGAACGCTCACCAAGTGGAAGCAATCGCAAATTAAATAATGTAAACCCCTTTAAAAAATCCAATTTTGTATTGTGCCTTTTTTAAAGAAGAAAATAGTTTTTATAAACTAATTTAAGGTTATCTACAAGGTACCTTGCTTACTAATTACTATTAAAAACTATTCTTAACATGTCCCAAAATGATTATTCTCGTATTATTTTTTATGAACATTTATACATAAATATTTTTAGTACTTCTTGAATATGAATTCAAATTTATAAATACTTAAAAAATAATTCAAGAACATATTTTATGCAATGCCTAAACAGTTCTTTTTTTATCGAGCTTATTTTTTCCCTCTAAGCAAAAAACAGTTTCCAGTTCTTTAATAACTATTAATGCAATCAATAATTCACCAGTTTGATGGCAGCTGCAAGGATCGTCGTCCTTCGTCCCGCCGCTCACCCCCTCTCGCAGCGTCTCTTTCTAACAATTTGTTTTTACTGCTTTATTGTTTTCGTTTTTGTCGCATAAAAATGACAACAAATTAGTTTGGCTGCCGGTCGGCGGTTTCCCGCTGGGTTTTTCACAGTTTTGTTCGATATCCGTTTGTTTGTATTCCGTTTGTTGATATTTTTTTATCCATCTTTGCCGACTTTGCGTCCTTGAGAGCTGGCCAATAAATTATGTGAAGGATGCTGTCACTGCAGCGCCTCACTCCCCTAAAAATCTGGCAGATCTGGAAAATCGGGCGGGTTGAAGGCTAGGGATCGGGGTTTATTTTTTGAATCCGGCGAGGGCGCGACGTGTTTTTGATTAGGTTTATTAAATATGCAAACAATGAAAATGCTGTCCTGTTTTTTTCCACTTTGTTTTTGTGCACAAAAGTGTAAAATTCGTCGGAAGCTTAATTGCCGGAACATTTCTATTAAATAACTCAAAAGGTAGATATATGTACATAAAAAAGGAGAAAAAAAAACAAAATAAATTTAATATGCATTGCTTACATTTTTTTCGTTGGGCAGCCACAACCCTCCAGATTTCACGGGAAACAAATTGTTTGTAATGCATTTTAATTTTGTTTGGTTTTTGCTTTCTTGGTCCAGCAATAAATAACATTTTTTTAGACAAATTTGAAGTGAAAATGTGCTCATAATTTAGTTTGGGATCTTGCCCGAGACTGAAAATTTACATGATTTTTCCATGTGGCGCAGCTGTATGAATATTTGAAACAAATATTGTTTTTTTACATTTAATTGCCTTGAGAAAACTCCAAAGTCAATTTGGTCAGTTGGTTTCCTTTTTTTGCTCCAATTTCTTTCACCAATAAGAAGCAACGGTTGTCGGTAAGAGAAATTCCGTGCGACTAAGAGAAGCCAGAATGCAAAGAGAACTGAACTGCTTTATCGACGACATCCGAATCGGTTAGCTTTGTTTTGCCTGATTGTGATAGCGTATATTCTTTACCTTCCTATTTAATTTGAAAAAATAAAATAGTTAAGCTGCAGGCATCCATTTCTTGAAAATAATATTAATTTTAAAATATATTTTTTGTGTATAAACATTATTAATTTATGTTACAAATTATCTGTAAAAGGTTTTAAGTACCTTTAAATTTACAATATATCACCATAGATTGTCTAAATACGTAGAAAGTTCAAATGTAGATTTATATTTGTTACAGGCTGTTGTTGCAATGTCATCTATGCAGGAAGGCAAGTTTCGGGGAGAGGGTCAGAGAAAAGTGCGTGGAAAACTGAAAAAAGAGTTGCGAGAAAAGCGAATGGAATAGAAAATGCCCCGAGGGAATCGCAACGGAAATCTATGTGTGTCTGCGTATGGAGATTCTATTGCTCTTATCCCTGCTGCTGTGTTGTGGCTTTCATTTCTGTTGCCATTATTTTGGGTGGAATTTTCACCCTTTTGCAAGGACACTACCTTCCAATTACCCCCCGCATGTGGAAAAGCAGTAACATATGACTGAAGCGGCGGAAAAGTGCACATATTGCATGAAAAAGGGTTCATTAGCAACATCAATTATAGTTGGAGGTCCGAAAAGGTTGCTAAAGGATAATTATATTTCAGGGCTATATATGTATGTTTATTTATATACATTCCAAAATATTATCAGCAGCATTCAAAACTTAAGAAACTTGCAGCTAAATACGTAGATTTATATTAAATGGCACATCATTTGTTCAGTATTTCAATGTATCTTAAATTCGATTCAGCATCGTCTCCTCTGGTCGCTCTGATTTCCATCATTTGTTTGATTTCAGTTTTTCCATCAGTTATTCGCAGCGATTCCGTCAATCTCCCGGGGAACGAGGAAAACTCCCAGACCCTCCGCATTTCCCTCTTTCGACTGGGCATTGTTTAACAATTAACGGAACAAGTTGTTTAACTTTACCTAAACGATTTAAGTCAACAGAGCGCTTTACTCCGCCTCCTTCACTCAGCTTTATCCTTTATCCTCCATTCCCGCCGTGGACAGAATGTCCTCGTCACTTGGTCAACGGAGGTGGGCGATGGGGATGCACGGAGTCCTGGCTGTGCTTCCGCTTCCGATGACTGCACAAATCGTGCTCCTTCTTTTTTGCAGATCCATTTCCATTTTTTTCGCCAGCTTTATCCTCCAGCTCCAGCTCCAGTTGAAATGACAGAAATTTGTCAGGAAACAGTTCGTTTTGTTTGGCTTTCGTTTGACGGCACTCACCTGCACATCCTTCTGCTTCTCAACCTGTCCTCCCGAACCTTTTTGTTTGCCTTGCCATGAATGCCAAAGAGTGCTTAAGACTGCCGGTCTTTATGGACGCAAAAACTTTGCCCCAAATACGAAACAATAAAAGGTCGGGCTCAAACATAAGATATGCACATTACCGAAAGACTTACAAAGTTTCAAATATTTATCTTTTATATCATGATTTATAATCATATTCTGATTTATATGATAGATATATTTGTACGCAGATAACTAGATATGCATAAATCGATATATGTACTATATAAATAGAAGAAACTTAAGAATGAGATATGATCCTATTTTAAATTAGTATACAAAATTCTAAGCTATCCGATCTAGCTCAGTTCTTAAGACATCTTAAAGTTTAATACTATACTGGCCTCGTATGGATCAGCTTAGATATAGCCCATGTACCCTGGCATCTGGCTCCTGGCATTTCTGCCCACCCACAGTCAGTGGAGGATTCCTGTGGAACTGGCAGCGTGCGGCTTCAATAATTAAATTTGCGACATTTCAACGCTCCAGCGATCAATGGAATGGAATTAACTGTTGTCAATTATCCGTCGCTGCTTTCATGCCTCTAAATAGCAAATGCAGCAAAAGCAAAAAGCACGAGCACACAAGCACAAGCAGAAGCATCGAAAAAGCACAAGGCAAAGCAAGGATTGCCGACAATAAAATGTCACTTGATCGCTGCATTGGCGCTCGTGTCCAACTGAATTTAGGCATCGCCGGCGGTGGTCACTCCGTGGAAGTTGCCAATGGGATGGGAACGGAGGAGGAAGGGTACACTGAAGAAAATGAATATCAAGCCTTGCCAAAATACAAACATTGTTTTCTGGTAAGACCACATAAAAGACTAACAATATAATTTGTATAATTATACACATTCCTTGAATGAAGATTCAAAGAACAAGAATCACATGATCCGTAAATGCTCCTATCTTATTAGCCAGCATTTTTTAGAGTGTAGCTAGGGTAGATGGAGCAGAGGCAGCCTGATGCCGGTGATGGTGGTGCTGGTGGTGATGGTGGCTACCTGACCAGGTGGCGTCGATCTACCGCAACGCTTGGCCACACAAGAAGCTTAATTTGTTGCAAGTTGTCCGCTGTCTCCGCTTGACTCCCCATCAATCAGCGAGCGATTCTTCAACTGGAATGGTGCAAGAACAAGCAGAAGAATTGCTTTTTGCGACAGTACCGTTTCATCGAAAATTCAGAGCACGCCAACTGAAACATGTTCTTTCGATTTCCCTCTTTATCTAGCTCGCAAGAATTAAGCTTTCATTGAAGACCGCGAAAGCCACTAATTATTCACTGCCCAAAGGCAGCGATAATAATTATAATTGATTTTTAACCCACACACGGCCCTTCAAGGCTTTTCTACATCTAGCTGCATTGAGATAAGATAACTACAAATCTTTTAAAAGTGTATTAAGTACATATGCAATGAGATAAGAATTCCTAAGAATATTTTGCGATAAGTTCGATAAAAAGTGGATGAAAATGGCATCATATCTAAAACCTGATTTTAGATTGGAAGATTGGTAGATGCTTTGGCAAACTCAAAGATTGAGTCGTGCAATTAAGACTTGAATGAGCCATCAACTAATTTTAGTTATTAAGTAAGTTCATTCTTCTTGGCTTCCTGAAAGGTAAATATTGCGTTGGATATACTCATTCAACTTACTTAAATGCTCACCAAGAAACTCCGAATTGGGCTAAGGCTAATCATAATTTATGCAAAGTTGAAAGTTTCGAGTACTTATGATGGAGTAATCTCTCCCACCCCAGAACTCCTTAACCTGCTGGTGGTTAAGAGCTCCCCAAATTAACCCTTATCCGTGCTCCACACATGCCAACCAGGCTCTAATGAAAATCTATCACAGCGCAGGTCTCGCTGAAAAAGTAAATTCATTACACTTTCCCAATTATGTGAGATACATTTTAACAAAGCAGCCGGGAAAAACCTCATCTTAATCAACTAAATTAATAGCGGCGAGAAGGAGCGAGTTGCCAGTCAGAGATCAAAGTAATTAATTATAATAATTAAAAACTTTTCGGCAGTCTCTGCCCCGCTCCCTTCATCACACAAACTTTTCGGCATTTGCATGAATGTGTGAGAGGAATGGAGTGTGTGTTCAAAAGTGCGTGCACCTGTTGAGATTTCGGCAATTCCCCAAGCAAATCTCATATTCACATCTTGTTCGGTACCTCGCATCATGCCTTCTTCTACGCATTTTTCCCCATTTTCCCCAGTTCATATTCTTCCTGTTGAAACTAGTAGTTATTGTCACCATCGCTTTTGTTGTCTTGGAGTGCAGTAGTTTTTTAATCATCGCTAATAGCCTCGGAGGCTGTGAAGTTCCACTTGGCTGCCCTAATACACTAAAAGCATTTACCAACACTGCCTGCCACGCCCCCAAAGCCACGCCCCACACGCCCACCGGCAATTGTTCGTGCTCAGCGGTGCAAGCACTCGGCACATCGCGCCATCTCTTTCTTACCGACAGTGGCGTACGCAGGATAAGAGGGGTTACAAGCCTCCTGCGAGAGTTTATTTATTTATGTATAGTAGTATATATGATCTGAACTAAACACTGGTAGCACAATATTTCTGAAATGTTCCCACATTATTGTGCATTTCTTATGATTTTAATATACAATTTGGAAATGCAACGAAGAGGTTGTATCCTGACTTGTCTTTTGTGATAGTTTTGCTTTTCAACAGACCTTTATTATTTTGAAAAACCCCCCTGAATCAAATGCCACGTACGCCCCTGGCTCACTGGAATCATCCATCACTTTTTGCTGCGAGATTAAGCTTGAAGTGAAAGGGGACGAAGGATATAGGATGCAGATGCAGATGCAGGTTACAGGATAGAAGGATCTGAGGATATGGTATGTGGGATGCAATCATATAGAGTGTGCGAAAAAAAAGAGCACTTCCAATGCTGAAACCGCAGTGAATAAGCTGAGACATCTGCAAGGGGCGTGGCAGTGCGCCCACTTGGAAGCAATTAATCGAGCAAACGAAATGGTAAGCGAGACAAAAGGATGGGGATTCTAGAGAGCAAACTGAACTTCTGAGCTCAGAAAATATCCAGTTAACCAGCCAACGTCTCTGTTAATTTACTTTACTTTAATGTATAAAAGTTTACACTCGAAAATAATCTATGTTCTAGCCACTGTAATTGGCTTCGGTCTTCTGGACGTTAAGAACGCCGCTTTCGTCGGTGGCACCGTGTATGGTGGTCACCTTCTGGTTTCCACTAGCATCGAAGCTGGTGACGGTTTGATGGATTTGGGTGGTGGGCACGGCTCCGGCTCCGTAACTCTGCTGGGAGCTACTGAGGGTTCCAAATCCGGTGTTGGTGTTGATGGACGCAGCCTGGTTGTAGGCGCCGTTGCTGGCGCCGTTGTTGTAGGCGCCGTTGTTGTAGTTGTTGATGCTGGGATTATAGTTTCCAGTGGCGGAGTCCTCGCCAAAGCGGCTATCGAAGGACACAGAGCTGTAAATGGACACGATTATTAGTAATCATCAATGGATGTCCTCATTTTCGGGATAACTTACGCAGGAGCAGCCTGCTGGGTGTAAGAGCTTCCCGATTGACCGGAGCCATCGGGATTTTGAACGAAGTGCGAGGTAGAAGTGTAGGTTGAGGTGCCGCCGTTTCCACTGGAGGATGAGGAGGATGACGACGAGGATGACGAACTAAACACCTGGCGACGCAGACGCCTCAGCAGATGGCCATTCACTGGGTGGACATCCGACGGGTGACCCTCCGAGTCCAAGGTGAAGAAGGCACGGGGCAAGAACTGGCCAGCTGAGAAAGCAATGAATTCAGTGGTAAGTATCTGAAATTTTTATAGTAGATCTAAAGCTTGGACTCTGTTCACAGCTCTCGGTGATTTACCACGAAGTTATATTGAATATTGAATTTACTTTGACTAATGTAAAAACCCATGAATCATAGCACATAGCTCATACAAAAGAAAGTTAAACGTTCTAGCATCTATCAAAAACAATGATATCCCAAAAGTATGCTTATAAATCTCAAACAAGCAACAAAGGCAATTTCTTTTTGAGCGTGAAAGTTTGTCCACTCAACGATCGCGTGAATAATCAAACCTAATGCGAGTATGAATCGCCGTATTATTCAAATCTTAATAAAAAGAAACAAATTGTTGTGCGGAAAGTTTTGCTGGGCAAACATTGTCGCAAAGCTAATGAGTTAGCGAATTTCACAAACCAGTTTCGGTATCCGGATGGGTCGATAGGTTTTTGGCTATTATTAAAATACCCACACTCGTCGACCGACTTGTTAATTCAATTAATAATAAACGCGGTAGCAGCCCTGGCTAGCGATGATGTAACTCTAATTATAATTAAATTGCTTTTTTGCTCACCGGAAGAGGCCGAGGCGGCAGAAATCGCAAACAGGGCGATGGCAATCACGGCGTATTTCATTGTGAAGCGGATGGGATCTGTAAGAACACACTGGGGCACTTAGTTGGGGTAATTCGGCGGGGATCTGTGGCTCACTACTCACAAAGACGAAACGAAAGACTGAGGCAGCGAACGCGTGAAAAGTTCCAAAACGACTAAGCTCGCGGTGGGGCTCCCTAGCGCTTTTATATGGAAATTTCGAACGCTGACGCAGTGCGAACCATCAACATCAACATCATTATCATCTAAAGCTGGAAGAACAAGCAGAAGCCGTCAAACAAGCAGAAGAGTTGGGCAAATAACTTCACCGGCAGACTCAACAACAATAAACAAATACAATCAAATAAGAGCCAGGCTTTTAGGGTTCTTGAAAACCTCCGACTGTGGCTCATAAACGTTAAGTTAAGCCCCATGATTCATAAGGTTTAATAACATCGCAGCTCTCAGTTAATTTTCTCTCTCGGCAACAGAGTTTATCTCACAAATAAATCCACCCAAAAAGTTAATGATCATGAGGAATACATGACGAAGCAGCCAAGCGCCAACTGGGGGATTTCTGTTCTGTTTGTTTTCACTTTATTTGTATTTCGCATTATCTGTATATTCTAACGCCTGTGAACGAATAACGAGCCAAGCTGTTTTGGCCAGCTCGTGTAAATTGGCCAAGTGCCCTCGCTCTTCCCTGTTGTTGGTTTCAGCCAGTCTGCGCCTTGAGCGCTGCTTCTGACCCGATTCGTGTTTGGCAGTAGAGAACTTCTCGAACTCCTCGAACTTCTTCTCTTTGCCTTGGGGCAATAACCTGATTACAACGTGGCCAACACCTAGCATACGCTCTACTTTGCCGAGCATACAGCTAAACTATGTATATGCCTCCATTTGTTTAATGGCTGGCATGCGTACATAAATTATATTATTTTATGAATTTTATTATTATTATGTCTTGCTCGGCTTTACCGCTCCATCTGTTCGAAACTAAACTGGTTTGATGGGGTTTCCTATTGATTGTGCTCCACCAAATGAAAACAAATGTTGTTATTTAACTTTACATTATCATACATGTGTATTCCAGGAAATTCGTTAAATTAACCGGTTTTTAAATAAGTTGTTCGATTATTTACCTAAAATTAAACAAAATAAAATACAAAATTTAACAAAACCATAAAACAAGTTGTGCAACAAAAATTAAACTGCGCAAACACATTTTTTACGTGTTGATGATACAAAGTTGGGAATTTCCAGCAACTACAATTGAATAGACATGTGTACATCAGTAAAATATTATTAATATTTGACGCACTACTTAAGCCAATCCAAGCCAAACCCCATTCGGTTTTTCGTTTTCACACATCAAAAGATTCAATTCCTTGGATTTATATTAATCTAATTGAAATCCACAAATTGGCTGCCATTTGTTGCCAGAAGTATTTTTGAATTTCGCACACGTTCGTTGGCGAAAATATGTACAAATATTGAATACGAGCAAGACAAGGAAAAATTCCATTTTTTTTCGCAAAATGGTGACAGAGCAAAATGCTGGCCGCCGCCTACTAGGAAAAATAATCCCCAGCCGATTTGAACGATTTATTATTTGGCCCAGCAGCCAACTCGGAGCCTGTCCGGCGACCAACTGGCCCGGAACCATTAATCATCCGAGTCCAGATCCAAGTCCGAATCCGAGTCCGAGTTCGAGGCGGAGTGGAAGTGGTGGACAGGCGGCTGGCACTGCAATTGGTGGACACTTTGGAGGAGAAGAAACTTTTGCGGTACGTGGCAACGTGTTGAAATTACAAAATGCGTTAAAAAATGAAAGGGCGGGGCGGGTAAAAAGCAAAATAATATATTTCATACACACATACACAGAGACTTTTGTCTCTGCTCGCCGTCCATATAAAAAACATAAATTTCCTTTGAGAATAGAACTTGTGGGGGGAGGGGGGTGCAAGGTGATTATGTTTGACAGCCGACTTGGGACACGGAGCACCGCACCCTTTTTCATCGCCAGACAGGACATGGGACATGGGTATTAGATCCTGGCCAAAGTGGCCAAACTGGCTTCGCTCTCCGTCTGATTTACGGCCAACTATTTTGTTTTAATTTTTCCCACTTCCCTGCCTTGATACTCAACTTACACGTTATAAAACCAAATATTTAAAGAGCAAATAAAGTTTCATTTGTTTTTTTCTTTGGCCTTCATTGATGATTTTCCCGCATCTCTGGGGATCAGCGGAAAATATGAATTGTGGAAGCAGCTGAAGGAAATAATATAAGCAAATCGGAAGGCCAAATCTGTTTAATGTTTCACATTTTTCGGATTGGGGGCCAAATGACAATATGCTTTTTAGCAGCAACCTCCCTCAAGCGAAATTGATTTTCAATGTTTTTCTGCTTTTCTGTTTTTCGCCTAAAAATACACAAAAGAGTCGAAAAAATTTGACTGTGATTGTCACTTGAATGAGTGGGTTGGAAAAAGCACTCGAAATCCACTTCACCAGATATGTCAGTATGGAATCACGAACCTCGCCTGATTTCTCCAGTGATTTTTCGCAATCAGCCTGATGAGGATGTGCAGAGGACGCTGCTCATGGAGGCTGTGCTATGATTAGTATCCTTTCAGCTTTCAGCCAGGTCAAAAGTGACGCTCTCGCATGCCAAGTGGCCTCGGCCAAATGAAACTTTAATGCGGAGCAAGGACGAAAGGCTGAGAGGAGCTGCCTGATGAACTACGTGATGGTCAGAGAAATTGAAGCTGCACTGGAAAATAACTCGAATAAATAACTAAGGCTAAAAAAGTCAAAGCAGACATAAAGGACTATTCTATGACGAACTAATCATTCAATAAAGTTAGTCACATATTAAATGGTAATTTGTAGCTATAAACAAAGGTCTGATATTAACAAACCACAAAAGTAAGGATACAAAACAAGTTCTAAATAATTAAAGAATATGAATGTTATTAAACTGTTTTCTTTAAATATTATAATCCCCATTGACCTCTTTGGCCTTTATACCCCAAGTTAATCTTTTTCCCTCCATAGAATAGGCATTTTATCGCAGTGTAAGTGGATAGTCAACGACAAAGCGAAATGCATTGAGGTTGGTGGCGAACAAACGCGACCTGAATCTGGAATATTAGCCAGCCCACTCCGCCCTCTGAGGATATATGTGTGTATAGCTACTGTGACTAGCATATGCCAGATATAGCTGGCGTATCAATTGCGATAATGTACTTGGACCACGAGTATCTTTATTATCCTGGCCGCTGTGCAATTATTTCCGACTGTCTTTCGCTGGCCCGCTTTTGCGAGTCCTGGGAAACGCAAACAAAGGATATTTCGCGCACACGCCTTGGACATGATTGCATCCGGGCAGGAAGCCTTGCGTCGTGTCCTTTTGCATCCTTACATCCGCGCTTCCTTCCTGGCGATCAGATCCCCCCTGGCTGGTTTTCATCCGCAATTTTCACGCCCACTTTGTTTGATGATGACAAATCTCGTTGCGTGTTATCAGATTGGCCAACTTTCCGTTGCCATTCCCCCTCCGCATGCCCTCCGTATGGAATCCGTATGGCATAATTATGTTTATCTTTGGAAGCTGCGCTCCTGCCACGTGTCCTTGCGTTTTGGTTAGCTTCCTGCGATTTGGCTCGCAACGGAACGAGTGGCACGTGCTAATCGGCGGTCGTCTGCAACGCCCATGCACCCAACCACCCACCCCCTTGTAACTGCAATCCCCCGCCTTACATGTCCGATAATTGAAATCGCTAAGCTGAACATCGGAATCGGAATGGCTTCATTAATCAGGTCACTGCGATGGCAGCGCATAATGTTCTCCAAAAATTTGAATGGGGGGAGGTTTACAAGGGGAAAGTGGTCTATATAGCACTTAGCCCGATTGAATTTGCTCATTTCGTGTTGGATAATTGAGGAAAAGATGTTGCGCTTATGAATCAGGAATGATAGATAGGAGTATAGCTATTGTTATATATATAATAGCTATTGTATTATAAATACATAGAAGGGAAAAAGGAGCACCATTCAGCAACATAAGCCCGTTTTGAGTTAAATTTGCTCATTTACCTTTAAGGACAGCCTCTGCTTAATGAGTGCACTCACGCCCACACTCACTGACAAGCGAATGAGTGTCGCCCTGCGGACGCATAAATTATGAATAAAAGCCTCACACACGTGGAGAAAGAGAGGGGCACATAAATGCAGAGAGCGAGAGAGAGAGGGAGACAGTCTGAGGCCAAGAAGTGTGCTAAATATTTAAGCACTTAAAACCATAAACCTGAGTATTTATAAATTGGCTTTAACCAGCTCGAATGTGGCGGTGGTTGGGTGTGGGTCTGTGTGGACTGACCCTTTTTTTGGGGGGCACAAGGAGTCAAGCTCGACTCCATTCATTAGAAATGCTCACTAATGTGCCCGACTTAATAATAATCAAATTTATATGCATGGTTATGTCCTTTAGAGCAGGACTCTGCACAAGACTGAAGTTTCGAGAGGATTGCGAATGGGATTGGCTGCTGACTTTACTGAGAAACCGTCGAGAATGAGACGAAGATAAGTGTCAATATCCTTGTATATAATTCTCCAAAATGTCTGACCGAAAGTGCAGATGTCCAGTATCGAAACACGCCCAAGACCTGTACCGTTAGTTTGTTACCAGTTCCCAGTATCTTGTTTGTTTTTGTTTGTTAGCCAGCTTGTTTGTGGCCGACACTGAGACTAAATGGCCAAAAAGGTCGCCCCCTCGGGACTAGCGTAGTCCTGCCGCCAGCTTCCTCATTCTTTTTGGGTCCGATGAGATTTGAAAATTTCACAAAAATTAATTAGGAATGCCGGCATCCATGTTGTGATAGGCCAGCTCCTTTCGCCTACGAACCTTTTCGATTCGGCTGTTGAGAATCATCTCTTTGGCCACACCCGAAATCCTCTTTCCGCACACAGGAAGCGACAATAAAAACAAATTACAATTGCAACAATGCCAGCGACAGCAAAACATTTGAGGCATTTTCTCCAAACACACACACAAACACACACTTCAGTAAAATGAACATTTGCAGGACCTAGATACTTATTTATTACAGGGGTTGCACTCCAGGAGCATTAACCCCTTGCTGCCCACGGCAGCCGCGAGCAACGGAGGACTGAAAAAATTGAAATAAATTACCAAAACTAAAGGCAACAACTGTTCGCATAATGAAGTCAAATTATACTCCTGCCCACGTGCACTGGGAGAAATATTTATATTGCAACTAGGTAAACCTTTACAAGCTAAACCATGCAGTTGCTCAGTTCTTTGGTTATACTATGACCATTTATCTAAGTTTCTTATGAATGAAGAGTAATTTTTGTCTGTGTACTCGGAAAAGGGGGAGTTGGAACATTGAGATGGGGTGCAGAAAAGATGATCAGGGAAGGTGTGAGTGGTTCAAACTAGCTGGGCGTTGGAATAGCGAAGGGTGCGTCCTTTGCTGGTCCTTGAAATTATGCAAATCGGATGCACTTCACTCACTCACTACTATTCCTACGATACCCCTCCGAAAACACAGTGAAAAGCCCCTACAAACAAACGTATTAGTGTCATCGGGCATTTGCCAAGCCATTTCATTGACACGTAGAACACCTTTCGTCCACTTCGTATGATGTTATCATTTAATTCTTGGGGAATTAACACGGACATTGTCAACCGTAAATGAGCTAATTAATCTAGTAAATGTGTCGCCGCTCACTCCACCACTTCCCTACTCCTTCAACCAGCAGTGGGTTCGCGTTTTTGTGGTTCTCCAGAGGATCCCCAATGCTGACACGCTTCTCCAGGTGACGGAGGTGTGGGAAATGGGAAATGGAAAATGGGAAATGGGCAGGGTTGCCCCTCGGGGAGCTGCACTAAAACCCCAAATGAGATGCATGAATTCTTCTCCGCCGACAAGCAGCTCATAAAAGTTTACAACGATGTATTTACAGCACATTTTGGGGCAACTTCTACTTGGAATTTAATTAAATGCAAACTAAAGAAATGTATAGATTTTACTATATTGTTGCAACTACTTCTGTACTCTCACTTGAATTTGAAAGAGTTATATTAAGATATCTTTGAATTTTATATCAAATGTAAGTTTCCCTTATATATGTATCTTTTTTTGGGATATTTTGGCTAACTATTTTTGGCCACAGAGCGATCTTTTGCCGCGCCAAAGTTAATGAACCAGCGGCACTTTTCCAATCTCGCATTTGATGCGTTGGCCTCCACGTATTTGGCCAGGCTGAAAAATAATTTCATGTTTATGGCCACGTTGTTTTCACCGGCCACAAAAATGCTTATCGAGCGGCTGAGATCGCCAGGCGAGACTTGTAAATATTTATGATTTTTTGCGATTTTTATTCGACTGATAAACGGGTTTTTCCCACCGCACAGTTGGCATGTGCGAAAATGTTTGTGGGAAGAAATTGCGCACCTAACCCACCAGACTCACCTTCTGTTTGTTGAAATAATAAATCTGAAGAAAGGTTGTTGTGTTTTTGAAGACTCCCGCCCCTTTTGTTGTTCTTATGTAAACGAAACCTTTTTTTTTCTACATGGCCGTGTAGTGGAGTTACCCTCATGAGAACGTTTAGGCCGAGAATTGGGTAAATATTTAAACTGGTTGCGATTGTTTTGGCAAAATCGTTGCAGTTGGTCAAACACGTGTTTGAGATAATTTAATTAAATTTACTTGGCTTTTTTACCCGTGCCACGTGCCACTCGAGTCCAGTTCGCTGCCCTCGAAATGGAGTGGCAAACACTTGAGCACTTGCTTCAAAACTGCGGCAAGTGCAGTTGGGTGGGTTGCTTGGTTGCAAGGCTGCTTGGTTGGCTGGTTGGCTGGTTGGTGAAAATTCCTAGGAATCGAAAACTTTGGTGGTCTCCGATCGGCAGACAATGCAACAATGTCGTGCGTACTTGGATGAATCGCTGGCATCTGTCGCAGTCCGTGGAGAATAAACCGAAATTCCGAAAACCGAAAACCGAACTCACGACAATGATGCGGTGATGATGACTTGTGGAAATCCAGCATTGATTTTCCCTCCATCTGTAACTAAATATGATTTATTTCCACGGTGTGTTAGCCGCTCTCGCCCCTCTCATTAGTCGGGGCCCCGGGTAATTTGCATAAGTGTCCTGGCCCCAGGAACCAAAGGACACACACTCGAGAGCGAGCTAGAAACTAATTAAAATGTTCGCGCCTCAAATTTCCTTCGCTCGCCCTTATTTATGACCCTGTGAATGTCTTGCATATGGACGGAGTTGAGATCCTTCTCATTTTCCTCCTTTGCTTTTTGTTTACGAGTGACAAATGGGACATTTACATGCGACTCAGTTTGCATATTGGAATTATTCATTGTTTTTTCATTTTTCAAGATGGCGCAGGATGTGAAGTCACAGGAAAAGGGTGAGGGTTTCCTCAAGGAAATCGGAAGTAGAAGAGGTTGTTTGTGGACACAGTGTAAGTCTCTTCATAATACCAATATGGGGGCTTAGAAAGCGTTTGTTTGATTTGATGAGCTCAATGTAAACATACTCTTTACTACTCTTTTGGATAAGTGAGTCACTTAAAGTCTCTCCACCTTTTCAAAACTTGTATGGCACTGTTAAATGTTCACAAATATCTATAAATATTCACAAATATCAACCTGTATGTAACCAGTAACTGATTATAAAATCCGTAAATCCACAAATCCGCTTATTTATGCCAAAGAGTCAAGCCTCCGGCTAATTGACGAAAGTGTAATTGTGGTGATGAGAGTCCTTCCGATTGTCACTTTCCCAACCCTCCGTAATCCCCTAAGTCACCATAGGGGTTGGGTGGAAAGCAAGTCCGGAGAATGTGAATGTACCAACAAATTATTTAGCAATTGGCTAGTGCTAGTCCAGCGCCATGTAAATCCAATTGTAAACAATTTGATTCAAATTCCGGGGGCATCAGCGCCGAAAGGGGGTGGCATGGGTTAAGGGGTCACATGGAGTTCCATGACAGCTGTCGCAGCCGGGAAAACTCCACTGAGTCCACTGAGTCCGCTGAGGATTGGGCGCGATAAAAGGGGTTAATCGAACACGCGGACCACAGCATTGGGATCGGGGAATTTTCTTCACCTTTGCGGAAAAAGAAAATTTATTTGTCAAAGGGCGTGGAATTTCCTTCTGGGTATTTTGGTTAATTAGCGATGTCTGGGGACATCTTCTGTCTGCTCTTTTCGCCTCTGATTTACACATAAAATTTGTGTGCCCTCAGCTCTGGGGAAATGCTTCCAGAACTTCTCAGATTCTCAAAAATAGACCAACAAGTGTGGGAGTGGGGAAAATTCGGGAAAAAGAGTTGCCGTCTTTTGGTTAACGGAGTTTTCGGGCCTTGTCAGAAGTTAATGAGATTACCACGCCCCACAAATTAATTCACGGAAAAGTCAAACAAACTCTCTCCCCCTCTCTTTCTCTCTCTATAACTCTCTCTTTCCCTCGTTCATTCAATCGGTCACAGGCAGAAACCGCAAATGCGGAAAATGCAAATTGTTTTTCATGTGAACCCAGAACCTCAAAAACCACTGCCATCCCCTGACCTTTTCACCTTTTCTTCTCCTAACGAGGCGTGAAAATTTTGTGGGCGGTCCCGGTAACTAATCCCTTGCTGGAAGCTGAGGAAGGGGAAGGGGAAGAGCATGTGGATGCGGAGGGCATGCCTATAGGCACTCCACGGTGTTTGACAACTTCTGCTGTCTGCATAATGTGCGAAAGTCAGAAGGGTTAAACCCGAAAATGATGACTAATCAAGTCTGTGCTCACAGCAATTACGAAACAAAAGTCAAGTTATAAAGGTATAAAAGTAGGCCTTTATGTATAATAACTAATATTTAATATCAGAACATTATGAATGTTATGATGTACGTTCAAAATAAATTTAAAAATTATATATTAAGTAAATTTTACTTATTTATTTGTTGGTTTTTAATACTATATTATATTCTTAAGTGAAATTATATGGAAAAATATAAATTAATCATAAAATTAAAATTAAATTTTTATTAAATTTTAATAACAAACATAAAAATTAAGTTAATGAAGGACTTATGACTGCAGTTTCTCCATTTTCACCACTGAATATTTTCCGACTTCCAAATATGCAGTTCCAATATTCCTCTGCCGTTCCGCGTAGCTAGGCGCTGCTTCGGTTTTGAACTGCTTTGCCGACAGTTAAAGAGAATCGCCGCTCTCTCTTGAAGTCGCACGCTCAACTGGCCAATCAGGTTTGAGCACCGCACACAATGGCATTTGCCTTTTCGGCTCCCCAGAGATTTTGGTTTTGGTTGTGGGTTTTAGTTACCGTTTCGTCTGTGTGTTTTGCATTTCGGTGCCTTGTGTTTGCTGGCTTTGGCTTTGGCTTTGTCTTTGCAGGCGTTGACACTTGGGTTTCCCAAAAGAGCTGAACCGAAGGTGCCTGGGAATAGAGAATAAAGCCAAGCTGAAATGGAGACCCGAGATCCCAAAACCGAGATCCTAGACACACGCCCCCTTCGATTGGGGACGTCGTTGCGTTGGTTCCATTCGCACCGTTCCTAGGGGGCTGCTCTCTCTCTCTCTCTCGCTCGCTACCGCTCGCTCCCATTAGGATGCCATAGGATGGTGGTGGGTTCTTTTTTCTGCTGACAGCTTTGCGTCTCTCCACGGGATTGGCCATTCGACTGCCGCCACCCCCAGCCCCTGCGGCACGCTCTCTCCGCTCTCCCAGTGGCGCAGACTCGTTTCGTTTCCATTTTCGAAACTCTCGTTGGCCTGCCGCGTTACCCTGCTTCCACTGCTTCTTCTGCCACGGCCGCCTATGCGGCTCTGCTGCGTCGCTGCCACTGTTGCTGCTGCTGCTGCGCCGTCGCCGCCGCTTCTTTTCGACTGCTGCAGCAGCATCGCTGGCAAGGATTCAGTTGGGGTTTAACAGCCACTCGGGACGGTAGCGCGCGCCGCTCAAACTTGTTGCGAGACCAATTTTCCGAAAATCCCAAATTCTCTGCGGTGCATTGGCCAGTTCACCCAAAAACTCCCACACACACACACTCACTGTCTCACTTTCGTTTCGCGATTGATTGCCAGCTCTCCGGAGACCAAGAACCAAAATAATAGAAAAGGGTACCCGATACCACACCGCAAAGCGATCGAGTTATACAAAAAACATACAAAATCAAAAACTAAACAAAAGTAAAACGCCTAGCAAAGAGCCTTCAAAACGGCAGCCACAATTTCCAGCGCAGGATTAGGAGGAGACGTCGCCGCGTACGCTGATCTCCACCAGCACTCGCACTCGCACCATCCGAATCCGCATCCACATCCGCATCCACATCCACATCCCCATCCGTTCGCCACCGACGGCTTCAAGCTGCGTTCCGAAGAGCCGGTGCCGGGCTTCAGCTCGGCCTCCCCCTGGCCCACCCTGGAGCTGGGCATGGAGTGGGGCCGGAAGCTGTACCCCAGTGCCGTTTCCGGTCCGCGATCCGCCGGCGGCCTGATGTTCGGCCTGCCGCCCACCGCCGCTGTGGACATGAACCAGCCGCGCGGACCGATGACCTCGCTGAAGGAGGAGCCGCTGGGCAGCCGGTGGGCCATGCAGCCAGTCGTCGACCAGAGCAAGTAAGTGACGGGATTGGGTTGCATGATGACCCGAAAATGACCCCATGAAGTGATCTTCTCAGTGCCAAGACCAAAACCAATAGCCATTGTGCAAATCTACAAAAACTGAACCACAGAGGCCAGAATAAGTGATCTTTCATGTGTTTAAGTGTTACATAAATCTAATCTGTGTATCAAGTTAAGTCTGGAATAAGAGTAGATTTCATAGTGATTCATAATTTAAATGTACAATTTGTACATTCACAAATGTAATTTCATTAGTTTATGTTTTGCGGAAATTCTGATAACCTAATTGCTTTATATTTTCTACTAAATTAGGCAGGCTTTTTTAATTTGATTTAACATTGCAAATCGAATGGTATATTTGCAATAAATGAACATGGATCAATAACTATCGTATTAATAACAAATAAGGCATGTTCCTTTTCCATTGAGAAACTAAAGCTTGCTACTAGATAATATAGATCATGAAATAAGCTGCCACAAAGCCCTTAAGAAATGCCGCTTATGATATGGCGCCCAACGAGGGGCCCATCAGCATTCATTGTTGACATGTAACAAGGTGGGCTTAACGGGAAACCCCTTAATCTCTACTAATCTCTCCCCCAATCTCCAATCTCCAAGAGGAAACGCGCCAAATAGCCCGCAACAATGTTTCAGCAACACGCACGCAAAGCCCAAACAAAAAGAAGTCTCCAAAAAGGGAAGACTGTGGAAGAAAAAAAAAAGTGCGTTTGTTTACTTTTGGCCAAAGCCGGCATCCCGTGTGTCCAAGTCCAACAATATATGGAGGCCCCTGGGGGAGCGATTCCGAAACGTAGTAAGTCAGTCAGTCAGCCGGGGAAGTGGGCGAGTTTTTATGGCCGCCACCCACCCTGTGCGCCATAAGATGAACCCCAAAACAAAGTCCGTCCATTCAGATCCCAGACTCACTCGAAATTCCCACTCAAAATGTTTGGGCGCACGCACTTTTTGGGATGATACTATATGGGGGGGAGGGTGGATAATGCGGGGGACTTTGAGCCGAAAAGGGATGTTATTTGGACTTTGACTTTCACTTTCGCCTCATCCAAATGAAGCGACTCCCAAGAAGTCACTCCACTCTGCACTCTCCACTCAAGGACAAAAAGGACCCCCAGCAGAGGGTTGCTCGAGAAAAGCTTTTATTTTTCTTGGCCCTTGTTTGTTTAGTTGCGTTTGAGATGTTTCTGGCGTGAGATGTTCGCGCCGAGAAGAAGTGCGCGAGTTGCCCAAACGGAAAGCGAGAGCGAAATGACAGCGGGATTTGTTCATTCAGCGGCGGCAAATCAGCACTCCCACCCACACGCACACCCACATCACCATCTTGATAATCACATCCAGAGGCAGGACAATCCCAATCAGAATCATAATCACAATCAGACGTTAGACAATAAGACAATGCGCTGTGATACGAGGTAATGAAGTTGTGATGTTACTGTAATCTAGTGCAAAGTCTAGTAAGAAAGTGAAGTATAGAAATTCTTTGAAAACTTTATGTTGTAGTCAAGTTGTGATGGTATTGTAATCTAGTGCAAAATCTAGTCAGAAAATTAATTAAAGAAATTCTGTGGAAATTATGAAATTCATGAAATTCTTGGGGTAAACAACGTAAATTTTATTATTTTTAGAGGCGAAGTGTGAACTTTAGGTACAAACAAAAAGTACATTATGAGTAATCAAGAGCTAATGACAAAGCAGACATATTTTCCTCAATTCAAACCACTTACTTTATTAAAAACGTTGAATTATACGACAAGAGAGCTGTTATATTCTGCATGTCAGTCTAAACAAGTTAAAGCTTTTATATTAATTAACAAAGTGATTTAAAAGTAAAGATATTCCTAACACATTTCTTCTTGCTTTGATAGTAATGTTCTAAAAAAGATTCGTATCCCGGTTTTCTTATAAATGTAACTTTAACAATTAACAAATTGTACAAACGCAATATAACTTCTTCAATCACTTTTATCTCAATTCATTTGCCTCACCACCAAGAATAATGCAAACTTTTGTGATTTGAATTTTGGATTTATTACACTTTGCACGCAACTTTTGCGACAAATAAATCTGCTCGATTCCGATAATTGCTCAATATGTTTGTGGCAACCCATTTATTTAAACACTTATCAGTGCATCGCATCTAACTGGAACAGCAGAAACAATGTTACTCGTATACTATAAACAAAGTGCATAAACCACACACAATGGTGTGTTGTACTTCTTGTCGCTGCTCGTAAATCAGAGGAATATTCGAAAATTTATTTCAACAAAGATTGTCCAGGGAGAAGAAATGGAGGCAGCCACAGCTACAGCTTCGGCTCCAGTTCCAGCTCTAGATTGCAACAAATGGCCGTAAAGTGTCCTCAAACAATGAGGATATTTCCTGGCACCAATAAAGTCGCCTTTTAAAGGACTCGCATGTGTGGAAAGCGAATTTTCACGTGCCCGGCCAGAAATAGACTAAACGTGACCACGAAGGAGTCCAGGTGTCCTCCTCTCTGCTATTTTCCCTGACGGCCACCTGGGCATCGATTTGCGACAATTAAATGTTGGCATAATAAAATCAACAGCAAAACGGCCACAAAAATGTTCTATATCTATATCTCTTTTTTAGCTGCTCTACTTCGTGGCAAATTGGCGGCATGTGCAAACAAAGTGAGCTGGCAAACTGCCGCAGAACGATTTTCCACAATTTCCAGCCAGTCGAGTTGAAAAGTCAACAGAAAACAAAAAGCTGGTAAACCAAAAAGAAAAAAAAGAAAACGTACTTAGTCGGCTGGGAGGGATTGAGGGGGTGTTGGCACAAGTTTTTTATTTGCCAGGATCCAGGATGTACTCGGCATTATTTTGCTGCTCACTTTTCGAACACTCGAACACTCCGCTCCATGGCCATAACAATAACCTTTCACCAGAATGTAACATGTCTGGCATTCGTATGTCGTACACTGGCACCGCCTTTCCACCTTTCCACCGCTTTTCCGCCCACAAAGGTGACTGCTGCCGGTGAAAATCGCATTGAACTTCCGCTTTCCCTCCTACCTTTGCTACCCCATGCCAGCACACAAAGCTGGGCTGCCTCTTAATTTGATATCACCCTGTGGGTGAATCAACTTTAGCACCGCAAAATGTGCAAAATGTTTGTTTCCTTCGCAAAAGTCGTATTCAGATTCACTTGGAGTCCGCAAAGGGCATTATCCGCCTGCATTTCATGTTATTTTAAGTCCTCACTTCTCATAAACATTCTCGTCACTTAAAGGCTCTTGAATTGCGGTGGATATCATACAAAATGCAGCTGTATAGTAGAATCTACAATGATAAGATACGGATATAAGATATTAATTTAAACAAACAGCTATTTAACATGTGTAACCCTCTAGATACTAAGAAATATTCCTCCAACTTCTTCAGCGAAGTTCAATCAAAGCTTCCCCCGTGACTCGCGAAATCGTATCACTCAGCCGTTGAAAGGCAATCAGAGCTGATGAAAAGCAGAAAGGCAAATCCGAATGCCGACTGATAAAATTGTCCACCAAATCCACTGGGTATCCCAAGCACTTATTTAATAACTAGGACGCAATTCGATTGCACTTTCGATTGGAGCGAAGCGAGGAGCTGAGCGGGGAGGCGGCAGGGAGTCTATCATTAGCTGATGGCGACATTATCCTTTGGCAAATGTGTATATAATTGCAGGACCCTCGAGTCAGTTGGCCAGCCAGCCAGGACATGCGGCTCCTTGACATTGCCTGTGCAAACAGGAGCAGCACATAAATAGTGCAGGAAATAACGCAAATACAAAAAATCTGATAAAATCAGCATTTTCTAAATTAAATTGTTCGTTATGCATACAGCGAAGAGAGAACAGGACCCTACCTTAGTCCTTGCCAGCCCGACATTGCCCGGTAATTGTTCGCTGACAGGAGGACTGTTGATAATGGAAGGGAATGGGGGGACAGGAACAGGGGAACACGAAGTCCTGACATTTAGCATATGGACTGGGGGCGGGGCAAGGACAAGCCTTTATTCCGTCTGCGGCTCAGTGTCCACGTGTCCTGCCAGCGATAATTGCCCACACTGTCTGCTTGGCCCACATACAGCAACTGTATATAAAATATTTCAAGTGTAGCGGGAGGGGGAGGGGGGCGGACAACAAGGACTGTCATACATCAGGATTATTGTGTCACGTTGATGTTGCTTATGCGCTTTTAATGATAGTTGTCACAGAGCTGCGGAGCTGCTGCCCGAATGTCACTCTCTAGTCTAATTGAGTTGCCCCTAATTCTGGCCACCAAACTAGACTCTCGCTGCCAATTAGAGGCTCTTTAGGCCTGCTCTGTATTTACCCAACTAATGGCATAATTACCGCCTCCTCGCATGTAATACATTTCACTAGTCACTAATTCCCATCATTTATTTCGTTTCGTTATCATTGCAGTTTGGGCATTGGCCGCGCCCACTTCGAGAAGCAGCCGCCCAGCAATTTGCGCAAGTCGAACTTCTTCCACTTCGTGATCGCCTTGTATGATCGGGCTGGACAGCCCATCGAGATCGAGCGCACGGCCTTCATTGGATTCATCGAGAAGGACTCGGAGTCGGACGCCACCAAGACCAACAATGGCATCCAGTACCGGCTGCAGTTACTCTACGCAAATGGTGAGTGTGCTTTAAAGTTTACAAAGTGCTATATATGATCGTATGCTCGGTTTTCCGTTTCTAGGAGCTCGCCAGGAGCAGGACATCTTCGTGCGACTCATCGATTCGGTGACCAAGCAGGTGAGTCCAACTCTTATACTCTTCCATATTCGAAAAAGTTCTCTCTGCTCTATATAAATAAAAAGAAAGATTACCTAGCAGAGGAATATGCTTGCTACATGCTTAGAAATCATAAAAAATATATATGCTTAACAAGTCAGGTTTGAATCCTTTACACATCTTGCAAGGAGCAACTTATTTGAATAAATTGAGTGATTCCATCCACAGAAAACTCGAAACAAGCAACAACTTCAAAACCACTTAGTGAATTTGCAATTCATCTTGCGATTGCCACTTACATAAATTAAGAACTTCCTGATTACCACGCGGCTCGCTGCAAATTAAGGCCAAAGTTAACCAGGCTATGAAAAACCAATTCCTTCCACTTGGCTGATTCCGTGCATTTTCCTCTACTCTCCGCTTCGAACACGATGTTTGTTTTGCTGATTCGAGCATAAGTTGCATTTGAAATTGATTGTCATGGCTAATTAAGTGTGTCCTGGTGTGTCCTTTGGCCAATAAATTGAGCCGTCAAACGAGCAGCTCTCTTCCAACCAGCACTTTTCCAACTTTTCCGCGTGGACAAAAGGGGTGTGACCGGGGCTAACGAGAGAAGTGAGAAAAGCGAGGAAATTGAGAGAATCGCACGGGGATCGAACATTGTTAATGCGCTTTGTTGTGGGTGCGTGCAGGTCCTGGGGCATTTCTCCAGTCCTTGTAGTCCTTGTAGTCCTGGTGCACCATATGTCCGCTTTTGCGGGCCTAATGCCTCGCTGGGCCTTTTCTTTCCTCTCCTTTTTCGGCCTTTTCAAGGGCAATTAATTTCTCGAGTGACAAATTTTTATAGACATTGCTCCGTCCGCTCCGTCCGCTCCTTTCGGCGTCTCTTCCCCATTAACCCCTCGCTTCTCCAGCGCTTCTCGATTTCCCTCCGCTTTTGTGGGCGTTTCTTGCCCATTTAGCCCGTTCGCATCGCATCAGAAACGAGCGCGCAATAAATTTGTCCACAAATTATCGACAGCATGCGACATCGCCCCCTTTGCTTTCTTTATGGTGACAAATCCATTTGTGAGACTGCAATTTAATCGCAAAATTATTTGAGCCGCCACCAATTGAATTTGCTAAAAATATCACACACAAAAATGTCCGTAAATGCAAAGGTCTCTGTGAAGTTTTGCTGGGTTTTGTAGGCATTGCTGATAAGAAAATGATTTCAGGCGATTGTTTATGGCAATTGTTTTAGGCAATTAAAGCTTATCGAAAAAGTGAATAGCGCCCTTAAGAGTTACTTAATAATAGAAATGAGTAATTACACGCTATTTAATGGGTCTTCAAGGAAAAATACAAATTTCCGGGCCGAATGCGACAGATTCCCAGATGGTTACTCATTGTAGATTATCAGACTGTATGTACTTTCCGATACTTGAATTTATTTCACAACATTCGCAAATTCAAGATAAGATTTGGCAAGAGAAACATATTAAAAAAACGATGGTATATTATTTAAGATATAAGGTATTTTTCGATTACATCCTGGTTAGTTCCTTCCTCTGACATCCTTGAATTGCCCATTTCCGCTTGACTTGTGGCGCGTTTTTGATGTACCCACCCCTAACCTGGGAAAATCGCACTGCGCTACGAGTTTGTGCCCATTGGAAAAGTGTCGCAAGCTGGGAAAAGAACAATCATTTGATCGGATTAGGTGGGTTCGGCTGCCTCTTTGCAGACCCTTTGTTTTCGACTGGATGTTTTTGAATTTTACATTTCGTTTCGTTTGTCGCGTGTCGCTTTTCCTTATCGGATTGCGTAACAGGTAAGGCGGGGATAAGCGAGTGTTATCTCCAGCAAGTGGGTTTGTAACTCGAGACTGGGAACTGGTAACTGTGGCGGGCCGAATGCGATTAAGGCGGAATCGTCTCAATCGCAAATGGCAGGAGGCAGGATGAAGGCAGGACAATTGTCAACTGGCAGCCATCCATCCACGTGGCAAGACCCAAATAAAAAACGGGAAAAACAAAAAAGCAGCAGAGACGCATAGACGCACAACCCTTGCAACCCCTTTTTTGGGCTGGGCGAGTGCAGCAGCAAATCATGGTCATAATCATAATTACATTCGATCAGATAACGGCCAAAAACAGTTCGAACGGGAGGCGTCGCAATTGCAATTTGAGCTAACGATGGTAGCTCGGAAAATCGCCTCATTTCGGCGATCATATTTCATTTTCATCAGCGGATAGGATAGGAGGATAGAGTGGTGCTATAAGGGTCCGGCATAAAACAATGGCCAAATCCTTTTGCCCGGTTTTTGTGTTTTGCCAAAATTGCGCTTATCGCGATTAAACCGCACGCACGAATGCACGCACAAAAGCGCATCGAAATCCTAAACCAAAAAGAGATGGATATATGTCTGTATGTGGCGTTCGAGGGGCAGAGAGAAGGAGAGGGCAGATAACGGGCGATTAATGCACTGCAATAACTGAGACATAAAGTGGTTGAAAGGGTCCCAAAAATCCAGGCGAACTAGTGACAAGGATCCGCCAACCGGTTACCCGATTTACCCAACCGCTAACGGTTAACAAAAAATCGGAACAGCAGCATCATTAAATACCCTATAGCCATTGCATTCGCACACACACACACACTTGCTGTTGTCTGCGCGTGTTAATTAAGCGATAAAATTAATTTGTATGTCAACACTTAAAAAGCCGAGAGAGAGAATCATTTTCGATTATTAACAAATTGAACGAGCACAGCGCGCTTAATGGCAAATGGTTATTGTTGTTGTTATTGTTGTTGTCGCTGGCGCCGCCGGCCACTCAATAAATTCAACAGATTGCGCGAAATCTCCACATTTGCATGTGCGCCCTCCGTCCGTCCCGCTCGCACCCGCCCAGCCTGGCGGCCCTCCCCACGCTAGCTCTCCCTCTCGCACGCAATGCGATTAAAAATGCTTTTATTTCACGGCAAGTGCATTTCTGCGGTCGAGAGAGACGGACACAGGGCATAAAGAGCGCGCGAGAGAGAGAGAGGGAGCAAGAGGCGGAAAAATGATATCGTCCTCATTATGCGAACTGTGTAATGCATGCGGACTCCCCTTTGAAATTCTTCTGGCTCCCTTGGGGGAGCTTCGGTTTTATAAAGGTGTGCAAAATGCACCGCGTTATGTGGGTGAAAGCCATCTTACTTTTAATAAAGGGCAACGTAAGTTGCATGCTTTCGATATAGTAATTTTTGCACTTTAAAAGCATAGAGTATTTTAATTTTCCCAATAAATATTAACCTTTATTTCTCTTTATCATAACTAGCAAACAATTAATGATTCATAACTTTATAACTGACAAAACAAACAATGGGAAACAAACCTTTATAATTCGGGAAGTGCATATTTCAATATGCTCGTTTATGTAATTTTTCAAGAAGCTGCCAGCTTACATTGTTATCCCGTGTCCCTAAAAATATGCAAATATGCAGAAAAAGGGCCCGGCAAAAAAGGCTTTTCACCCTTTTCCCTCGACAAAGTGCACGAACTGAGTTGTGAACTGAGGATGCACGAGTCCTTGCAGCGGTAACCTTTATTTCGGTGTCCTTTCTTCTGGGTGGGCAATTTATGCGTTGCCCCGATAAATGTAGCTTTAATAAATTAAGAGCTACCCTCCATGGGTTTTTTATTCGCTTATTTTATGTATTCTTTTTTTTATTGTGTGCCCTTTCACGAACATTTTTTGCAGTCGCCCCTTTGTCCGCGATAATTTATCTTGTTTGGCGAGATTTTTATTTGGCACGTTAAATATGCAGTATGTGCAACATGCAACATGCAGCATGCAGCATTCAAGTGCGTGAATAATGCAGCGAGCGTCGATTCATTTTATTCCAAAAGCGATAATAACAATTTGCAAAAATGCTGCAAAAAATCGACTCTTCGCTCGCAGTTTGATGGGAAATCGTTTAAAATTTAAAAGCTTCCTCGGCTCATCCTGTTTGCATCCCCCTTCTGCCACCTACCCCCTTCCCATGACCCCCGTGTGGAGTCCTTTTTCTGCCTGTCCTGTCATCACTTCATCACTCGCTTTTTTGCGCATTTTTTCTTGCTGTTTTGTTGTCCTGCCGCTGACTCCTGTTCTTTGTCCTGTTGATAAATCGTAGTTTAAACGCTTTTACTCCAGTTTTAGTGGCTTTCGTTTAGTTTGCCGTTTTTTTCATTAGATGAGCCATTTAGCCTCGGATTTCCGCAAAAACACGGAGTACGAGGTACAAACTAATTGTTTGTTTCTGCATCCCACTGCAAGGATGATGGATGATGGATGATGATTCCTGCTTGTATCCTCTTTAGGCAAGTTGCTTTTTTTCTGGGCCGGAGAACTTAGCTTTGGTTATTTTTATGGACCAATTGGATTTGTTTCCCATTCATGGAGATGTTTAATTCTTATCGGTTGTTTTCTTGGCACCACCTACTTAACTAAAACCAACTAAACTCGAAGGACATTCTCCTTCTCCCTTTCGAACTCCAAAATAAACAGGTGACACTTACAAGTTGTCGCATAATAAAGCCCAGCAAAACTTTATGTCCTGCGCGGGATAACATTGAAAGTCCATTACCCCGGACTGGGATAAAAAGGATATCCCGGGCTAGTCCGGCCTATAATTAGCTGCACTCCGTCCGGAAAAGTTCGAGCCGTAATGCTGAATATGCCGCAGATATTGGACATTGAGCTGGGCCATCGAGGGCTGTCTGATCCTTTACAGGACTCAGCATGGACCGGGGGAATTATTAACCTGACAAACGGGATAATAAGGGATGATCATAATTTTACATGTGCCCAGGCTAATGCCAAAAACACCGGGGGGCGACCCTATATATACATATATATTCATATACAGGGTGGGATTCTGGAGGACTACTGCTGGTTGCATTAAAATTAATTTCTGATTATCTATCTGGTTGGGCACAGCTTCTGGGCATGGGCTCATCATTCCGGGATACAGTTTCGCTGCCGAATGTGGAAGCAAATGCATACATATGCCAGTGACGTCAGAGGAACCACTCGTCCTTGACGGCAAGTGGCAGGATTGCTCCTGCCGCACTCTGTTCGCTTTTTTGTTTTTACTTTTTGGTGGATGAACACACGGCTCAGGTTTTTGGCTTCCTCACTCGGTTATTGTTATTACTTTTGCGTGTATCTGCGTCAGTTGATGAATGATCCTCTCACCCTCCGCAGGACATCCTCGTCCTTGTCCTTGTCCTTCACCCCTCGCATATGCCGTGTTTTTGCCAACTAATTCGCTGGATGAGTGTTGGATTACGGTCAGCGGGCGGGGGGCCAGGGGGGTGGCAGGACACCCGCTTTAATCATTTTTAAATTAGAGAACTATGCGCCTTTTTGTCTGCCAACCCACCTCATACCTCATACCCTTGTTTATCTATTTGTTGTTGGAACTTCAAGAGAGGCTTGTGGAAATTGCAGCAGATTGCCGAACGCTGCACTTGCGGTTGCTGTTCCTTCCACATGGCACGATTCCTGGCCCAAACACACCACCCCCTCGAAAGGACGCCCACTGCCACCGCAGCAACGAGGAAACAACAAACAAATAGACAGTCAGTTCGAGTGCCGTTTTCACTGGGCAAACACAAATACTAGAACGAATACCCCTCGCATATTATGTCCATGCAGAGGTAAAAATTGTGGACATTGTCAATATTTGCATTGTGTCCCATATGTCGATTTGCTGGCCCAAAGTTTTCGGGGCTCTGTAATTAGCATTTATGAGTGTTTGTCTTGGCCCAAAACGATTGTGGATAGGGGTCAAATTTGTCGAGCGGTCGGGTGTCGATGGCAGAGGGTTAACAACGGGGTCACGTGGGTTTTATTCGTGTGCTGGTGGCAGGTAGCAAATTCCATGATTATAATCAGGTTTGAAACAATTAGCCATACTATTGTTGTTTTGCCTTTAATCGAGAGAAGAAAGAGAATCTATTACCTATTACAAATTGTACTGAAAGTTATGTCTATAAAAATACTTTCATCCAAATACCAGCCTCTATATCATAACATAATATTATAATATCATAATATAGCTAAAACTATAACCTTAATTTTTCTTTTCACATTGCAGGCCATCATCTACGAGGGCCAGGACAAGAATCCCGAGATGTGTCGAGTGCTCCTAACGCACGAGGTGATGTGCAGGTGAGTGCTTATCTAGTAGTGATTTAATATCCTTTGGCATTCCACCTACAATCCACACCTAGTTCTTACTGATTTGCGAAACGCAATCTCAAGTCTCGCGGGCATTCGGAAAGCGACTCCCTGGAGCTTCTTAAACTTGCCTTCTTTTTTATCCAAAAGGGATGCTTGCCACAGCCACTCAAATTATAGAGAGACCTGAGCTCTCATTTGTTTTGCCTGTATTTTTTCCGTGATTTTCCCCGGGTTTTCCTACGATTTTCTTACGCTTTTCCCCGAGCTTCTTCCAGGAGGGACTGCTTTAATTTTGTTGATTTTTAAGCTCCGTCCGGTGGAGCGGCTGAGTGTCCTTCGTTTTATTTTCACGCTCAAACGCACGCGAGCTGAAACGTATAAATGGCTGACTACCGCGCCGCCTCATCGCCACCCACAACCACCCACAAAACACCCCCCAACTCCACCCACCGCCCTATGGGCTGCTGTTCACCCTTCTAGCAGCTTTCTGACAGTTGAAGGTTGCGTAGAAAATAAAAACGGCAGAGCGAAGAAACAAAAAACTCGCTGAGCGAAAGCCAAACAACAAAAAAAAATTTCACACAGCCTTAGCCGGCGAAACCCCAGCCACCCCCTTTACCACCCCCCTTTATCACCCCCCTCTGAGCCTCCACCACTGGCCGCTTGTTGTTGTTGTTGCCGGGCCGGCCATCTTTTATTATTTCGGATTGGCACCCAGTTTTTATGTTTGCGTAGCATTATCAAAAACAAGGGGACAACGCACACACACTTGCACACTCACACCCACACACATACACGGGGGTTGCAGACTCCCCCATTAGACCGAGAGAGGGGAGGAGAGCGCGGGAGAGAGAGCGATAGAGATAGCGATAGAGCTAGTGGCAGGACAACGAGGACGTCTTCTTTATCGTTTTGGCTTTGCGCCCATTTCAGTCATCCATGTTTATGTTATATATGCCCAGCGAAGACCCAAAACCCGAAACCCAAAAGCCAAAAGCCGGGTCCAAGCCAAAAATACCACCCCCAGATGACCCACAACCACCCGTTTCGCCCACTCAATCCACCACCCCCCAGCCCCCTTTTATACTTCGATGTGTGTTTTTTTTTTGTTTCTAGCCCAGGGGCTGTGCAGTCGAAAATTACGAAGCCATTGAACTCGATATAGATATATGTATGAGTGCGTATACAGATGCAGATAAGGGATAAGTGCAGAGCAATGACAAATGCCTGACCCCCAAAAGTTGTCACATTGCAAGCAAGTCTTAAAAGTTCACTAGAACTGGGTTATGCTGAAGGTTATAGTATATCAGATCGTTTTTCTATAGATAACCCATTAAGCCCATTAATGCGAAGAGCGTTATAGGAAAGTCCCAGTTTAATTGATCTATCTGTTTGGAAAAGAAAGATTTGGTAGTTTACTTTTAATGGAAAGATGTGGTAATCAGAACGTTTACTTCTAGTAGAATTATAGTTATATTATAGTATATTATATATTAGTATGATTTCATTATTATATTATTATATCAACTCACTTAAACTATAGTTAAAATTGATCCAAAACTGTTGTTTTCCTTTCAGCCGCTGCTGTGATAAGAAGAGCTGTGGTAACCGCAACGAGACGCCATCGGACCCCGTCATTATTGATCGGTAAGTAGTCATAGTTCATTCTCCTCTGCCACAGCCACATCCACTGGCGTATTCCTGCCCTGTCCTGTCCAGGACCTCGTCCTGTTGCTCCGCCACACAAAAGATGACATTTTAAGCTGCTTTTCATCATCGTCGCTGGCTTTTTATTTTGTCAGCCTGTTCTGCGCTGTTCTGCGGCCTGTGTATGCGTATCGTTGATTTATTGGCATTATTATCAACTGCAATATAAAACACGATGCGGCAGACATGCAAAGAGCTCGAAAAGAGCGGTGGAGGGGGGTGGTGGGGGACTTACCCCATTATTCGATGAAGGGAGCTGAAATGAAACAGAAGCTGCAACCGGGTGGCAGCGAGTCCTGCGAGAGAGACAAACAAAAATTCATCAAAATGGCAGAGGCAAATTCTATTTTCATAAATTGTAAATTGAGACGCGCAGTTCGCGGCAATCCGACACTTGAAAGATACTTTCCAGCCGGGGCATCCCCCCAACTCCCCCACCAATGCGACCCGTCGACCGTCGCGTGTCAGGCGAATTATGCTAATTGTGTGCACATCCTTGCGGCCGCCACGCCCCCTTCTCCTCCTGCCGAGCGTGTGCCCGCCCTAATTGGCTTCGGAAATATTGTTTGAGTGTAGGCAATTTAAGGAAACCAAAAATGCTAAACAAATTGGGAGGAAAACAAGCGGTTAGCAAAGGCGGATATTTGTATTACAAAGGATTTCCTTCTTTAACTCTTTGAAAAACAAAATGCTTCTGGTTAGAGTGGCAGTCTATGTAGAGCTATCAGCTAAAGCATCCTCCAACCAACTCCATTAACTCGTGCATTTTAGCCAACGCCAAACCATTCCTGGGCATCTCGTACTGCCATTGGAACTCATTGAGTTGTTAAGCAATTTTGTAGTCCCCAGGCCCCTTTAAATTGAGGCACACCTTATGCAGATGATAATCAGCGCCCTGTGTGATTCCCCGTAATGCCCGATCCACGGACCTCCGGCGAAGGGTGTCCCCAAGTATTTGCCTATGTGGAGTCCATCTCCATCTCCAGCTCCAACTCCAACTCCATTCTGCGATTCCATTCTGCGATTCCAGCTGCAATTGCCATTTGTAGGACTGCCCACAATGGTGGGTTTTCTGCGAACCGAGTTCTCTGCACTCCGCTTAATGATTCTATTATTAAAGTGCGACCGGTTGCTGGCAGTCGGCCGCACTGACAATCAGGCCATAATTGGTGTCATAATTAAATTTAATTGATTGCCTCCTCCGGCTCAACTGAGCTTGCAAATTAGGAAATGGCCGGGCGAAAATCAAGGCTGAAGTGGCAAAAACCAACAAACAAAAAACCCAGCCAGTTCTTGCCACACAGCAAAGAGCTGGCTGAAAAACACGATCTCGGCAAGATCACAGATCGCCCGCTGCACATTTATGATCTTGTTAAAATTGCTCGGCGTTCTGCTGCTCCAGAATGCCATCCGTTGGAATAACAGTTACACTTGGCCAATCTCCAGCTGGAGATACTGCATCCCATCTCTTTTTCTGCCCCACGTGCCCGGGTGCGACACTTTGCGCTTGATATTTACGATTATTAATTCATTTCTCCCCTATTTATTTGCCTTGTTAGCCGGGATGGCGAGCATCCAGCTCACACATGGCCTAATCCTATCTAGAGATGGTAGCGTGAAGAGCAAAGCTTACGATCTATAGTTTTTTAAATGGTATATGTTCCTATATATATAACTGTCCTCTGAAACACAAAGTACTTGTTGGACAATAATTCTATTGAGCTATCGTGACACGCTCACACCTGCGATCCCCGCCAGCTCCCCGTCCACATGTCGCATTTGTCAGGCGGGCTGTAACTTTTGTCGGCATTGCATTCCATTCCTGCGGCTCGGACGCATATCAATCACCAGCTGAAAACACTGCTGACTCCCAGCTAACCAGCTACCAGCTACCATTTACCATTACCAGCCAAGCAGCACCCATCTCCAATCAGCTTAAAAGGCGGCATGGATCAGTCGGTGGCTACCAGAGCCACCAGAGCCAGCCCATCCGACCCGCTCATTGATATGCCAGTAGATCATGCCGCCGGCGGGAAGACAAAGACCCGGGATAATCTATCTGTTCGCAACTAAATTTTGCCTCTGCCCGTGCCAGCGGAGCAGTTGGATGAGGAGGTGGAGGAGGTGGGTCCCCAGCTAAAGCGCTAACTTGCCCGGGGGTCCAGCGCATTTTGCCACTCAAGCCAGCGAATGCCCCTCCACCGACCCCAATCCATCCCATCCGACTCGATCCAGGCGAAACTTTGTCAGCGGCGCGCAACAATTGGAACTGATTGAAAATTCCAAATCGGGGGATCCAGGGGGATACCGACTTGCATTTCCAAGTGGCTGACGAAAGCCAAAAACTGATACGATATGACAACAGCAACAGCACAACAACACCAGTTTGGGCCCAGAGCAACCAGCTAGCAGCCACCAGCTACCAACTTTCAACTACCACCAGGTATCTCTCTCTCTTTTGGCCACATACTGACGTTCGGACGTGTGCCGTGAGAGCTGCACAACACAGTGGCCACTATCCATCGTCCACCGTCCAGTGTCCACTGGTCACTGCTCACTGGTCACCAACCACTAGCAACATTCGCCGGCGATCTGCACATGTTTTATTGATGAATTTCTGTTATTCATGCAACCGATCTGCAGTTGGCCACAAGAGGAGGCTTTGGAGATGCCGAAATTGTGCACACAATAAGCTGGCGCACAGTGGGTCAAGGCATAGGGAGATCCGATCGAAATCAAAACAGACCGCATCTTTTAAGCCTAGCGAATAGCTAACACATATGATTTTGGTTGGTTTCTCTATGAAAAAAGGATGAAAGAATGTGTGCTTACTTGCCGCAATATCCTCAGTAAACCTTTTGCTTTATAAGTGGCAAATCTGTGAACTCGCAGTTAGATATACTTGCACCACAGTGGAATAGATCGGTGCGGGATTTGCAATTACCTGGGGCAGGTGATGAGGGCTTAGTCGCAGTCGCGATGCGGTTGCAATCGTGCTCTCTCTTTCTGGGCTCCTTTTTTATTTATGATTTGCGAGGACACTGTACAGTGGACACTGTACGGGGGGACGGTGGGCAGTGGACACTCGCATTGTCTCCGGATCGACTGCCACGCATTTTGTCTCTGCTCTTTTCCCAGTTTGTTGGCATGCACTTCGTGTGTGTTCCATAATTAAGTGAATTTAAAGCTCACTTCGGCGGTGGTCGTTGTTGTTGTTGTTGTTGATGTCCTTGTTGTTTTTTTTTCTGGAGGTATTTGTGTTGTTGGTTCTGCGACATGTTCCACGTTTTTGTCACACATTTTCACCGATCTTGAGTGGTTTTTATTTGTATTTGGCTCATTTCGCGTATTTCCCTCTACGCTCCATATCCATTTGCTGGCTATCATTTCCTGATCCACATCTGGCGTATGCGTAATGACTTGAATTACACTGACAGCCATGCAATTGGCATCGTTATCGTTGCTGGTCATTAAAATCGTTATCGCGTGACAGGCGAAGAGCGTTCGACTTTTTAATTTGGGTAAATGGTGGGGCAATCAAAAAATTGACTACACCACCACTCAAACACCGAAAGCGTTGTAACAAAAAGAACAGAAAACAGAAACCAGAATACAAAACAACACACTGAGTGTGGGGGAGGGGGGGAAAAGCTCTCAGGCGAACAATCGAAAATTTGCCACTCTTGCATTTATCTACGTCATTGGCGTTTTCTTCGCTTTGTTTCAATTTTCTATATTTGCCAGCGTTTTGTCCACCGCAGCGACAAATAAACTAAGTGCCAACTCCCGGCCAACTACCCTCCAAAAGAGCCGCCCCTTTTCCACTGGCAGCAAATAGAATTGACATTTTGTGGTGTCCAATATGCAAAAACGTGGGGAGAAGAGTTTAACAGACGAGGCAACAAACAGGGTGCTCCCAATTTCTCAGAAACAGCTATAAAATTTTCTATTTATAAACCCTTTTATAAGTATAAATAGGAAAAAAATTATTGGAATAGTGCAATATAATTACCGCCCCACCGGGGGCGCCACAAACATTTTGCAGGACTAAACAAAAATTAAATTTATTGTCAATGATAACACAGTAAATACTTAGATACATGAATAATGTAAACCTAAACGAAATGATGTCCTTAAGGCAGTATCCATAAGATTGCCATTTTCATAACCGCAACTGTGCTGCGTGAGGTGAGCCAATGTTTTGGGCCATTCATTGCATGCCTTAATAATCGCACTCGCGTTAAAAACGATGACAAAACTGCTGCTAGTTGCGGGCCACAGTTTTTAATTTTCTAAATGCATTCCAGCCACCTGGACGGGCTGGTTGTCGTGTCCTGCCACCCAAAAGGAGGTGGTCACTCGGAGGGAAAACGAGAAGTCCTGGCTGCCAGTTGGCTGGCCCGGCTGCTCAAATATTCAAAGCGAGGCAAACACACAAAATGTGAAAAAAGAGACGATTTTGACGGCATTTGCGGTCAGCTATCGACAGTACGCCCATGAAATATTGGGCAGACATCCCGCGCAGACAGCCGTGGTGTGAGGGACCATAGCAGTTAATTATCGATAAAGATATGAGGAGCAACGCATATTTCTGGCTTTTTATTGCAGCCACTTCTCCCCCAAATAAATAGCACAAAAAACATGAAAGACCCACGCGTTTGGGGTATTATTTTCATAGACTCTGACGATTATCTTTGAAGTGGAAACAATTGAGTTTGAGCGCGAATTTGAGGTGTGCGAAGTGCATTTGATTTGCACCTCGTAAATCAATGGATGTGTAGCTGTGGCATGCGAATTGAATTTTTGCATTTCAAAGAACTCTAGGTTCGCCGCATTTGCATATTTGTAGTAGACTGTCTATTGAAATTGAATTATTAATGCAAATTTCGAACGCTTTGCATTTCTCCGCACTTTCAATTGGCACTCGCATTTTTGGCAGGCTGAATTTAGGTTGGCTCCTGGGAAATGTAGATTATTAAATCATAAATAGGTAAATTCAAAAGCCAGCTACGATTGCCATTGAAACAATAGAACATTTCTGCAGTGTTACTTATATATGGATGATTAGACCTATTGCAGATAATTGCGACATTGATCAATGCGGTATTCCTCCACATCTCGACAGCTGTGTTAACCCATTAAAAAGCTAAATCCATTCCCTGAGGTTAACCCAATGAATTAACCAAGCAGCGTCTAATGTGCGCATAATTGAAATGGCCCTCAAAACACCGGAATGTGGATTAAAAATGCACAGATCCGAACTACACTCGTATCCAATGTACACATTGTCTTTGTCTTGGCTCATCATCTTGGGATAAACTCATCTATTAGTTGGTGTGTAGTGGTGTTTGTCTGTGCGATTCTGTTAGCCATTTCCTCGGCCATTTACCCCTGTTGCATAATTAATGGCATTAAAAGCGTTAACTGACAGTCAACACACTCCGGCACACACACATGCCAAAATAGTTGGCATAATTCGGGCATTTCAATGAGGTCGATAATTTGATGGTTCGGTGGAGAGCAAAGGGATAAGGTCATACACGTACACACACATGTCGTCGTCTCAGATACTTTTGTATCTTTTTGTGGCCATTCTATCTGCGTCTGATGCCAGCTACTTTTATCGTTGTCTGATATCTAACCTCGCACTGCGTGCGTCTCTGTGTGTGTGGGTGTGTGTGTGTACAAAAATAATCAGTTTATAGATGAAGAAATCCCAAGAACAACAAGCCACCAGCTCTCCCCAGAAAAAAAGGAAAACAAGACCATTCGGAAGGTATTTCCCCGGTCCCAGCGGCATGACTTTCGGTCCCAAAGCAACCCCAAAAATATATCTACATACATACATATATTTGGACATACATATATCTGTTGTTATATGTATAGAAACTGGGAACTGAGCTCGGGCTTGTTAAAAGCTCACTCAAATCCATAAGATGCACTCAAAGTATCTGGCACTCACTTTCGCTCTGTGTTTTCCGCGGAGAGAAAGCCTCCTCACGCACCAAGTGAAAGTGTTTTCAACAAGTTCTCTTCCGGCAAAAAGGATAAGCGTATCCTTCAGACGGCACGCAGCCCGTAAAGTTCGCCATCCCCCGCACAAAAAAGTCTATTATAATACAAAGCAGCCCAAAAGATATAGAAGAAAAAGCCATGAACTTCAGAACGAACTTGGGGTTGGGGAGGGATGGTGGAATGGTGCGATGGTGGGGTGGTGGCAAGGAATCGCAGTCGAAATCCTTGGGCTGCTTGGTCCTGCCAAGCGTGGAGCGTTAAGCCGAGAAGGAGCATAAATAAATAAAGCCCAAGCAACAATAGAAGCCCAAAATGGTGACTTCATCCTTGTCGACGGCCATGTTTTCGTGACGCTCTCGCTTTTTGTATTGTGTACGTTTTCGGTGGAGAAAATGCCAAAAGGCATAGAAATGGCGCGAAAGTAAGTTTTCGCATTATTTTCAGGCCTCCTCCCACGCCAGTCGGCTGTCATTGCCCCATAGTCATTGGGTTTATGCGACAATAAAGTTGAACATTTTTGAATATTATCGTTAGTGCAAAATTAGAGACAAGTTGCCCCCAGGCAGCCCCACCATTCACCACCTCACCTGAGATCCTTTCTGGTTTGGCGTGCGCCAAAAACGCTCTCGGCTCCTCAGGACCACTGTTCACGCCATGACCAGATAATATCAGCGGGAAAACTGGGTGTTTGGGTGGCTTGGTTTGGTTTGGCTTGGTTTGGTTTGGTTTGGGGGATATGGAAGGGGGAGCCTCCTGGCAAAGCGATTTATGTCCTTTTGAAATTCATCATTAAATTTGTGTGCTGTTTGGCGATGCAAAGATAATGCCACAATTTGTTGTTCGCACTCTTGTTGCTTCGCAAATTTACAGTTAATCGCCGGGGCTCCTTGCAAACCATAAACAGCACTAAACTTGCGCTTTTCGATAAGGATGCTGGGAATTTATTTCAATTTTCTGTGCCTCAGATGGCCTGGATAAAGGTGAAAGGCTTAGGCTTAGAGTTAGACTTCAGTAAGAGAAGCAAAATAAAGCTATTGATAGATTGAACAAGCTCTGCAACTATTTCTTTCTTCTAAAAACTGGTAATTCCAAAAGAATCACTTCTAACTTACTTACAATATTATACTATCAGCTTGAAAGTTAATATATATATGGTAGTGAGTAGTAGAGTTTGCACTATTTAAGTATCTTCGGTTCAGTGGCATTCTCAGCCAATCGGGCGCGAACATCGAAGGACATTCCGAACAGCTAAAAAACAAATCTCCGTCCAATCGAAGAGGCCAACACCGCCAAGGCGCAACCCCCTCGCCCAAATATGAATGACCAATTATGCACTTCGTTGGCGCTACGTGCCCGAGCTGCCAATTTGGGGCCATCGAAAATGCGAAGCGGAGGTGTCCCGATGTCATGTGCGAACATTTGATGATGCGTAGCTTTTCATTAAATGAAAATTTCGCGTTGCTGGCAAAACAAAGGCACAAAGCAGAGGCCAAAGGCGCTAACTTTGTTGGCAAGCAGAAGGCCAAGATGGGAGACACTTTGATTTATTGACAGGACGCGACTGGAATTTTTAATTGCCACCAAGTGGGTGGTGGTTGTCTATGGTTCGTTGCTTTTCCCGGGGAGAAATCCTTGGTCAGGACTTGTGTGCTCGGCTAGATTTCCCCAAATGCAATAGCGTCGTCTTGAAGACATATGCAAATGGTGGGACCTCGTGAATTTATGTGTCCTGTCAGGATATTTTGAAAACATTGTAATTCAAGCATGTGGAGGGGCAGGATGCTTCCGAGAAAGTCAATTAGCTGCCCATAAAAATGCATAAGAATGCACGCTGGCCTCAAAGTGATGATGGCTCTGGTGTCTCGGGGATGAAGTCATCGACGGGCAAGTGAAATCATTATCCTGGAGGATCCCCCTCCTTAGACACTCGATCCGTATTCAAATTTCAAACTGCAGTTGCATCTGTGAGTTTCCACGTTCGTTGCCGCACCGTAACTCGATATTGTATCTGACAGATACACGGCTTTCAACTCTCGGGGGATGGCGCACTGGATTGCTTGTGTTAATGATGATGAGCCCGCTCCGATGCTCTTTATTTTCCGTAATGGATAACATCCATCCACTTACATCTGTTTTTTCTTCGCAAGTCCAACAAGTTCACAGGCATTCTCGATAAGCACCACACTTGGCTTTTAATGCTGAATATACAATAATATAATATAAGTCTAGTTTAGTAAGCCGAAGTTTATATGCCCTTGTAATTGAAAGATAAATAGGATATAGACTTTCTTGATTTAAGTATTTGTTAGGGATTAAATATTAATTGTTCTTCAGAAACTTAAAACCACATTACCATTGTCTAGTCTTTATTAAGAATATTTTTTGTCTCGTTGCAACTTACTTATTACTTACTATAATTTATAGACCCGTTTTAAGAGTATAAGTTCCACGCATAAAGCTAAACAATTATTTGTATACAGTTCGTGATTTGGTCTCATTGGATACTACTCACTGGTTTAGTTTTATCAGTTTTAATTGAAATTATTGCTTTTAGTGGTTATCTCGAGTGCCAGTTTCTTATCGCTCGAGCTTAGATTTATGGACTTAGGAAATTCGCTGGCCAGAGCTATTTGGGCTGGTGTTTTTAATAGGGAGACCGATGGAACCAAAGAACAAAAGTGTCGGAAGTATAAACAAATTTGCGACACTCCCATCGGACGAGGACATATGCAGATGCCACCCGCTGGCCGGAGATCAACCCTCCAGCTCCCTGCTAATTTGTTCAATTTGTCGAGTGGAAAACAACGGGGAAAAAAATATGACGAAAATTGCCGGCACAATGCCGCTTTTCCCGTTTCCCCCCGCTGATCGGAAAGGAAAATATTATTTCGGCAAATAAAAAGTGGGCAGGGGGGATTCAGATAGGGCGTATCATGTCGCCGGCGGATGCATAAAAGTATTTCAGCATTTAAATGCACCGCACACGGGTACGGGTGTCAGTTTCCATTGGATGGGATTCGACTCGGATTGGATTCGACTGGGCTGGCTAACAGGCTCGCATCCTGGCCGCAGGACATTCGCCGGCTGTCACCCCACTTATCGCAAGGGCACTCACTACCGCCTCGGGCCAAACATCTGGCCAGAAAAGACCAGGCAAACTGGCGGCACAAGTGGACCAAGTGCCACTGGTGGCAGCAAAAAGGCGCAACCCGTCATTAGCGGCTCGTAAAGTCGCCTTCGTGGACGCGAACATCGTAAAGACTCTTAATTGAAGCTGGCATAAATCCACAACTGATTGATAATTGCCAGCACAATGGGAAAAACGAGTCCGTTACCATTTATGGTCCCACATTCTGCCCCTTATGAACAGAGAAGCTGCAGAAATGCCTACTAAGACCTTATAGGCCGTAGGATATTAACATATAAAATATTTTATCTTTACTTTAAACTAGATGGTGGAAAGCTTGGAAATATTTTAAGAAAGCCTTAATTTCTAAAAAGTAGTCTTTTGTGAGGTTGGAACTTAAGGTTTAGAAATGTCATTAAAAAATGCAGTTAAATCGATTCCTAATAGTCCTGGTGTGTACAGTGTAACAATCCATTAATTTATCGAATCCTCCATTTATTGCAGCTTCTTCCTGAAGTTCTTCTTGAAGTGCAATCAAAACTGTCTGAAGAACGCCGGCAACCCGCGGGACATGCGCCGATTTCAGGTGAGTGAACGCCTGATCCTTCCACACCGATTTAGATATTAATTGAGAATCTCTTAATGCCAGGTGGTAATTTCTACGCAGGTGGCCGTGGACGGACCACTTCTGGCCATCTCCGACAACATGTTCGTGCACAACAACTCAAAGCACGGACGAAGGGCCAAGCGACTGGACACCACGGAAGGTACAGGCAACACATCCCTGTCCATTTCCGGTCACCCCCTAGCGCCCGACAGTACCTACGATGGTCCGTAGCAAAATTCCAATTATTCCGACCAATTTTTCGTTTTACGTAGTTCCAAGAAATCCCCACGTACCCCAAAGAACCCCCCAATTTTTCGTTCTGTTCGTAGCAATTGGCAATTCCGAAGTGTTAAAGGCTGTTCGATATATTCAACTAACCCGAACATATGTGGAATCCATTTGCAGGTCTCTACCCACCGCTGCCAGTGGCCACGCCGTGCATCAAGGCGATCTCGCCCAGCGAAGGCTGGACAACCGGTGGCGCCACCGTGATCATAGTGGGCGACAACTTCTTCGATGGGCTGCAGGTGGTGTTCGGGACCATGCTGGTCTGGAGCGAGCTGATCACCTCGCATGCGATCCGGGTGCAGACACCGCCGAGGCACATTCCCGGCGTGGTGGAGGTGACGCTGTCCTACAAGAGCAAACAGTTCTGCAAGGGATCACCCGGCCGCTTCGTCTATGTCTGTAAGTGATTGCAGCTATACATGATTACTCAGCGCTTCTTCATATCTAACCTGTTGATTAACGCTTTAAGCAGCTCTCAACGAACCCACAATCGACTACGGTTTCCAGCGCCTGCAGAAGCTCATTCCCCGGCATCCCGGCGATCCCGAGAAGCTCCAGAAGGAGATAATCCTCAAGAGGGCCGCCGATCTGGTCGAGGCCCTGTACTCCATGCCCAGGTAAGAGCATTGCTATCAGCCAAGTTACGCGGCGGAAACTAATATCAAACCCGTGTTGCAGCAGATCTCCGGGCGGTTCGACGGGCTTCAATTCCTATGCAGGCCAACTGGCGGTCAGTGTCCAGGATGGATCCGGCCAGTGGACCGAGGACGACTACCAGCGTGCCCAGTCGAGCAGCGTGAGTCCACGCGGTGGCTACTGCAGCAGCGCCTCCACGCCGCACAGCTCGGGAGGATCCTACGGTGCCACGGCGGCCAGTGCAGCGGTGGCGGCCACGGCCAATGGCTATGCACCTGCACCCAACATGGGCACACTCTCCTCGTCGCCCGGCAGCGTCTTCAACTCCACGTCAAGTAAGTTTCTCGATCCTTAGTGGTAAACAATCCATGAAAAGTCCCGCATTCGTTTGACCTAATAAAAGAGATATTAATTAAAATCCAGTTTGAACAGTACTTTTTTTGTCGTAAAAGTTTCGAAGAATCTCAAAAGCCTTTGAAGATCTCATGATCCCATCATTAATCGAACCCCTGTCTCAGAAAGCCCCGAATTCGTTTAGCATCTTCAGTTGATTTTAGCTTATGTTTGTATAACTCTCACATGAATACCGCCCCCACATAAACTAAGAAACCTGTCTCGCCTCCACATCCCGAATCTTCCCCATTCCCCAAACCCTTACCCGAACAAAGTGAACAAAGTATGCTCAGCAAAGTGCATTTTCGCCATTAATTCCAACAGTGTCCGCCGTGTCGTCGACGTGGCACCAGGCGTTCGTGCAGCACCACCACGCGGCATCGGCCCACCCGCACCACCACTACCCACATCCCCACCAGCCGTGGCACAATCCGGCCGTGTCAGCAGCCACGGCGGCGGCCGTTTAAGCGTTTCCCGGACTCCCAATGCCAGCCACATGCAGCTGAACAGAGGTTGAGGATGAGGATGATGTACCAGGATGAACCGGACTTTTGGGGCCGAGTAACGACATTTTGTTGAAATTAAATGCCACACGCCCAACACCACCCACCATCCACCACCCAGCAAACAAGTCCAAACGAAAAACGCACACACACACACGGCCAGACACCATCTATCAATCCGAAGCTGCAAGGACGCCCACAATTGGCCCACGGGTGTGTGTGGGTGGGCGTGTGGATGGGTCTGCTGAAGCAAATCTGAGCATTCAAAACACTTCTCCACCATCAACAAAACACCACAGACAACACACGATTAACGGTATTTATAATTTCCATTATCCTTTAGACTCTAAATCGATCAAAAAACGACCCCCACTTTGGTAGATTTCTGTTGAATTCCCTCCTTCCTGGCAATAAAAGCACTATAAGTGCTAGTCCCTATAACTGAAAAAAGCGCATTAATTTAATATTTGACATTTTGAACTATTTGCAGGGGTCAGCAGCCTGAGCTTCAATCCCTTCGCCCTGCCCACCTGCAACACACAGGGCTACAGCACCCAACTGGTGACGTCAACCAAATAATATTACTACTAAATGAGGCTATTGGCAGGCCCCAAATCCCCGAATCCCCGCAACCCAAAATCTCCTCCAGGAGTCGCAGATACCACGCCAATCACAAGAAGCTCGAAAGTGCAATAAACAGATGAAAATGGTTCCAAAATTCAAAAATCTATTGATATAGTTGTACATTTTTTGATTGAATCCCGTTTTTAACTTATTTCGAATATGCCTCGGTAATAGATTTATAAACATACGCATAGAATACCATATCACAGTAAAGGAAAACATATGAGAGAAGGGAAGGCATATCATGCAAGGGGCTCAAGAACCCAGTAGTTAAGATCGGGCAGAAATAGTTCTAAAATAGCTTGATAAAATACATTTTGTAAATATTTATCCCAAAGTAAATAAAACTTAATAATAATCGGAACTGTGAATAGAGGAAATTATACAAAATATATACCCATAATGATCAATTCTGATACGAATCAAGATATACCAAAACAGATACAATTTGAATGAACTTTTGGACATAACTAAATGCTTGTATACGATACTTTCTTGGATTAATATTGAAAATAATGAAAAAAAAAGTCTTGGAAATTCACTCTGCCAGTCGAGAGAACCGAAATCAAAATGTTATATACCTACATAGATATACAAGCCAGATTTGCAGCATATCTAAGCGTAATATTACAACAAATTTATACCAAACTTTTGGCAAACATATCGTGCACTTAGTCCTAATATCCACCTAAAGCGAATCCAAACACATCACTACTCAAACATACATATTTGTATAATGCCCATCATATCCACAATTCGAAATTCATTTTGAGCGAACCACTCTCTAAGAACATCAACACCAAATCATCATTAGACATACATTCACACATTTCGCTATTCAAGTCAGTGTTTGATAAACTACCGATTTGTTGACTAGAATCTAAGCCTAGCATACACCGGGAAATGATATCTGGGGGTGCATATACTATATATATACATATGTAGGCTTAAGTTTATTGTTTATTGCTCGATTTGTAGGAGTTTTACTGTAATTTGTATTCGTATTGTATGATAATGTACGCTTGCACTCCTAGATCTACAAAATATTGACAAAAAAACGAAATGGTTGGCTTCGCAATTGGGGAGCAGCCACTACAAGCATATCTATAAGAATCGCATAAACAGCAGAACTTAGCCGCAAAATCGATTTGTAAATTACAATACAATAATTTATAATAACAATCTAGCAACGCTCTCTGTTTTGTAAATCTTAACAAGTTATTTAAATAAAATTTATTTAAAATAAACGTAATACGCCATGAAACTGACTTTTTTCTTATTTCGTCGTAATGCTTTATTTCGTTTTGAGTTTCAAGTAAAAGTTAAATGGGTAATATAATTGAATAATCAAAGTATTTGCACTTGATAGAGCATAAATTAGATGAATACATAACATATGTATAATTATTAACCTAGTTGACGACACGCAAAGATGCCCTGTTGTTTTGTTTCGTTTTTCGTCTTCTTATTCCTCTGGGTAAATGTATATAATGGAGCGCCTACTCATCCTTGGCGGGCACCGAGTCCTCACTCTCCTTGAACAGTATCTCCTGGATCTTTGACCGCACGTACATCTTTCGATTGAGCGAAAGATGGCGCATGACAGGCACCAAGCTTAGAGCAAAATAGTAGTCGTCGTCCTTGGTGAGCTCCTCATGATTCTGTTGAATGATGTAGCTGAGCTGTTCGCTGACGGTGGTCAGCCGATCGATGGACGTCTCCAGGTTGTTCTTCAGCTGCTTGGCCGAGTTGTTGCTGGAGGACGTGGAGGCCACCACAGTGGCTTGTACCCCCGAGCCCACAACGCTCGGCCTGCTACTTCCACCGGCTGATGAAGTCGAATGGGTAAGCACGGTCACTTGCTTCTCGGGCTGATCCAGCCCCTCGTCCTCCATCACGTGTATGGGGCTGTAGCACAGTGGATCCTCACTGTATATGATGTCCTTGATATCCTCGCTGATCTCATCATTCTGCTCGTACTCCTCCCACTTCTGCGGCAGGGCACCCGCCTCTCCCAGATAATTGGCGACGTTCGAATCGATCTTCGGCTTGGCCACCCGCAGCGGCTCCCTCAGCGTCTTGGCCTTGGTAATCCGCACGGTTTTTTCTGCAATTCAAAGGATGGGAGCGATGGTTAATACGATACATATTGGTACAGCTGCCGGATAATAACAAAAATATCATCACCCAGAGATGGGCGCCCGCGATAGTTTCCCGCCGACCCCAGGGGTCGATAGCCCGCCATAAGTACTTTGTGGGCAGTTGCGCTCGCTGGGATTACCTTTCTTGATGATCGGGATCATGCGGGCCTGAGGACGCTGCTGCACCGGACTGACCAGGACCTCGTCCCTGTGCTTGTGTCGCAGATGCGTCCACAAATTGGTCGTATTGTTGCCCTTCAAATTGCTTGCCATGCCACCACGCGATATATTGTTGCCGCAGTAACGGCATATCGCAAAGTTTTCGCACTCCTCATTAATATCGTAGTGCTGCCACACATTGCTTACACGACCCTTGGGCATTTTCAATGCTTTCTTTAGGTATTTATTACGTCAAGAGTGATTTTTCTCCACAAAATGATTTTTTGCGATATTAGCGTTGCTGTCGCCAGTGTTGTCAAGTGCTCGCTGTGGCAGTGTTGCAAAACGCCTGCATGTAGGAGTGAAAACAAAGGCAACGCAAAAAAAAGGTGAAAACCCAAAATATAAGAATGATTTCATATTATTCAACAGCGCAAATTCGTTCCTAAATAATAATATTTTTATCAGATTTTTTATTAGCATTTTTGATGATACACTATAGGTTTTTAAAACATTTTACATTCAAACCACTGGTTGGGGGAAGTTTTGTACCTATCCTGCACTACTTTGATTGTTTTTTTTTCAGGGGGTTTACTGTCTCGCTATAACTAGAATTTCTACTTTTCCCGCGCCCAAATGGAGGAGCCTATACCGATGACCCGTGGATTTATCGCGATGGCATCGGGCACTGATCCGTGCTCGGTTTCTACGGCACGGAGCACGCGTGGCAGTGGATTTCGATTGCGAAGGGCGTGCGTGAGATTTCGGATCCCGAACTTACCGTTACTGCTGCTGGAGTGGAGACATCGGTGACGGAGCAGGGATCCGGTTCCGGTTTTCCCGCTGTAGGATAAGAGATCGCCGCAGGTTTTGCAGCAGGCGTACGGCTCTATGTGGTCGTCGCACTGGACGAGATTGAAAAACCTCCAGACGCAGCTTTTGGTGTTCCTTGGCTCTACGAGCTTACAACGCTTGTCACCGGATTTGAGTAGGCTGCGCAGCTCCGATTTCTTTTCAACATGCATCGTGGCGGATCGGTTGTTTGATTCGCTGGTAATTCGGTTTGCCAAAAAGGAAAACAAACCCAAATTATAAAATGTACACAAATACAAACTCACGAAAATTCAGTCACGCACAAAACAGTGTTGCCAAACGCGCACAAGCACGGTGCGAAAAGTTCAAGGTGGCGTGAAATGGCCACGGATTTTATTAAAAAAAACTTCATTTATTAGAAGTCAGTAAGTTAAAAGTAGTTTTTTAAACTATAAATTGGTTTCTTAAACTTTTTTTTACTTTTTCTTTTAGTTTAATGCCTAAAATTGTCTTATGACCAGCGATGCCGATTACGCATGTCTATCGATAACCCCCATTGAGTTGACCATTGTAAATTGAATCAGTTGAATCTCTTAAAATGGGTAAAGTTTCGATAGCTTCCTACAGCCAGGACTATATCAAGGCCCATCTGCAATCCGGAGTCCTGCGATTCAGCAAGAAGCGTAGTCGCGGCGCGGTCTGGAACGTCTTCTCCAGGATCGAGGACCAAGCCGGAAACGCCATCCCAACGATTGTGATGTGTCGGATGTGCAGCAGCTTGGTGAAATACCATGGATGCACTTCACACATGGAGCGGCACAAGTGCTACAGGACCAAAGTCGTAGGTCCAAAAACAGAGGACCCGCTGGGCTGCGAGGATGAAGAGGATTCCCATCGGAATACAGACGGTTCCAGTGCGGACAAGGCCACCGATAAGGTAACACAGGCGGCGATGGAGTGGTGCGTCGCCAACTGCCGTCCCTTCAGCATTGTCAAAGATTCGGGGCTCCAGAAACTAGTCTCCATTCTTCTGGAAATCGGCTCAGAGTACGGACGCAATGTCTGCGTCGAGGATTTACTACCTGAACCCGGAGTCGTCGCCTTGAGCGTCGAGAGCTTATACGAGCAGAAATTTAAGCAGGCACGCTCCGAGATGTCCCGCATCCGCTTAAATGGTTATAGCATTGCGATCGCCGAGGAAAAGCACGGCAGTGCCGACAGCTTTTTCCTCTCAAGCACCGCGCACTACGTCCTGGAGGGTCGCAAGTGCACCCAGTTGATGGGCCTCACCAATGTACCCAGAAACAAAGCATCCACAGGTTGGTATACTTAATCAAGCATTTGTCTTTTATAATGTCTATATACTTATATAATTTAAGACAACTACGTTCTCAAGCTGATTGAGGGAATGCTTCAGGATTTGTTGTGCGATCTAACCGACGATGATCCAATTTTTGTGTACGACGAGGGAACAAGCTTAAAATCAGTATACGAGAACAAAAAGACCTTGTTTTGCATCAGTTCTATGCTCGATAGAATGGTGGAGAATGCGTTTAATGACGTCTGCGAGTTAAGCAGTTTACTGAGGAAGGCCAAGGAATTGGTTATCCTGGGTGTGCTGCCCACTCCCACTTCGAGGGGTCTGGTAAAGATCTTTCACATTTTGAAGTCCCTGGAGATCAACTGGAGTATTATTGCCAACGAGGACGAAAAGTTGATTGAGGGCTGCGAATTTACCGGACTGGTGGCCATCAATAATCTTCTGGCGCACTTTGAAAAGTCCTCCCAGACGCTGGAAAGCGGAACGAGTCCAACCCTGCACCTAGTCATACCCCACATGCACCGTCTGCGGAAATACTGCGGCGGAGAATCCAACCATGCAATGGAAATGGATCTCAAGAGGTCGTTGATAGACAACATAGACTGGATGGTGATGCCCCACATCACCAAGTATCACATGATGGCCCACTTCCTGTTCCCGCCCACCAACAGACTGCTGCAGTTCAGCCAGGAGGAGCGTGATGAGACCGTCGAGAGCTGTCAGCTATTCATGAAGCGCTACTGCCTGGCACAGCGCCAGGAAAAAGTAGAGCAAGTCCTCATTCAAGGCGAGGGCGAGATGGTTAGTGCGCGGGACATCGAACCGGACGACGATCTCTTCTCCGACTTTGTCGCCATGGACAGCCAGGATGATAAGATTCTCAAAGAAATTCAAGGATACCAAGCCATTCAGATGGCCTACAATGATAGGTTCGACGTGCTCGAATGGTGGCACTCCAATCGGGACCAGTTCCCGCTGCTATACAGGACTAGCTGCCAGATCCTGTCGATTCCCGCCAGCACGGCGCCTTCCACCTTGGTGCTTTCACAGACCAGAGATCTGGTCAATGATCCTGCCTGCGGAGTTGATGAACTGCACCGAATGATGTTTCTCAAAACAAATATGGGAGAAAGCATAAATTCGTAATAATAAAATAATTCAAATAATAACGTAAAATAATAATAATAACTTATTTACTTTAGGTGTTAAGTCAAATCGGGGTTCTATAATCGATCGATAAGTTGTAACGCTTGTTGCAGCAGGAAAGTGTCGCTCTCTGTGGGATGGGAAGAGAAACTGGTAAGATTTGGTCATTGCTTTGTGAAGCGCCACCTAGATCTGAAAAAGTGCGGGATCGGGTTATGGCGGCAATCTTGAAAAGAGAAATTAACAGGGCCAAGTGTCAGGCTGTTCACGATCTAAACTCCCGTTGGGGAGCGTTCTAATGCCTTCCCGCTTATTTGGCAAGCGTCTAATCGGTCTATTCCCTTTTAGTGGCCTGAGCACGCGGTTCGATCCCTCGCAGAGTTTACTAAGTAACCTTTTCAAATCAGAGTTTAAATTAGAAAGAAATTAAAGTATGGTTATCTTTCGCGAGTGAACTATTTTTAATCATTGGAGTTCAATCTGCATTGATTGGCCTGGGAAGAACAGAATACATACGTTTTCCCAGTCGGTAAGGAAAAATTGATTGTCGGCGGCTTACGCTCCAGGTTGGGTACATGGCCATTGTTTTTTGTTTCTTAGGGTTTGGCGTATCAGCGACCGGATAGAGGGCCGCTGGAAAACAAATGTTATAGCCGGAGAGACTACCACCCAAGCTGTTCATCACCCGCATGAGCATTTTCTCATTGTGATTATTGGTCACGGGACATCGGCTCATTGGAGTTCAGGGGAAAAGATTGGCTAGTCGGAAGTCGTCTGAGTAGTCAAATTTTATTTTTGGGCGACCCGCTAAATTTCAAAGTTATTGCCCAGCGGTGCAAAAGAAACGAGAAAACAAATTTGCCATTCCTTGGATTTGTCGTGACGGCGCGGCCCAAGCAAAAGCGGTTGAAAGTCGGAGTTAAAGCGAGCAGCAGCAAAGCTGCGATATAGCGCAATCGCGAGAACATCACATGTAGATAAGTTTAGTTCTTAGTTTTGTCTGTTAGTTTGTAGTTAATATATATATTCATGATGATCGGTGCGTAATGGCTAATATAAAAAGGCTGGAGTCGCGAGTGTGAAAATCGGGAATGAAGTTTGTGTGAAGGAAAAAATGACTGATCGGATGTGAAGGGACTTTGGACCTTTGTCCTAATGAGGGTTTTTTTTTATATATGTTATGCAAGTTATTTTTTTTTCTCCAAGCCCCACAGCCTTGGCATCCACGGCAAAGCGCTTTCTCCGTTGGATCTCCAGAGGATATATTTGGGTGAGTGATTCCGGCAGCCAATGTGCCGAGTTTAACCATTATTATTGAACGTGCTTTATATCATGTATGTAAATTCTCCCTCATAAAAGAAAGGAAATAGATGCATTTTTTTAAGTCCCCATACTGCGAAAGATCGCAAAAGAAAATTTGGCGAAAGTAACAAAGAGAAACTCGGATAACAATTAATATAACCTAAAATCCAATCAGCTCAATCCGTTTCTTCCACACACCATTATAATCTCGATTTCATTCGCATTCTTCTTTGCACCCTGTACTGAAGACGAAAACGTTTTCCGTCATCTCGATTAACAAACATTTAAAATCTGCATGTTAAGTCACACAAGTATTATATATTCTTTTGATCATGGCTAGTGTCCAACGATTGTTCTTAGTTTGTAGCGAATAAAAATTTATAATGTTTTGAGTGTATCCTAATTTTTGCCTTCAGTTAGTAGGAACCCTGTAGACCATATAAAGGGGCCATTCCCAAAAATAATATTCGAGGAGAAGCATCAAATGGCCATTGGAAGGGTGGGGACGCATTAGCCTCAATTACATCTGAGGTTAGAAGACTTTCGCTGTCTGTTTTGGTGAGCATATGATAGCCCGGTCTCAAGAGTTTGTGTAATGTAATGGTCAACATCATATTGCTTGTCGTAGCACGCATATTTTTGATTCTAATAATAAGAAAAGGCACCTCTAAGGGGAACAGTCCGAACACCACCACCGTTAGCCGACGAGCAGATAGCCGGAACAAATTGCGTGCGCTCGTTCCCTTTAGCTAACACCAGGCCTGAAGAAATTCGTTACAGTTATAATGTTATTTAGTAAAGAAAATTATTATAATCTGGCGCCCAACGTGTTGGCCAAAAGAACAGGCCATACTATCATCAATGGCAAATATCTTTGTACATACACAAACACCTACATCCAACATTTTTTTCTCAATCCAATAGTATTCAGTGTAGCCGTTACGACTAGTGTGCGATTGGATTTTCAGCAGACTGCCTGAACCAAAAGCCACGATTGTAAACAAGATTCGAGCTCGCTGAAAAGATAAACTTAATGAACCTGTTCTTATTCTGAATCACACATTTAAAACGCTTTGGATTTACAGAAATGGTACTGTTCGCAGTTTAGAGTCTGGCCACGTTTATGATGTGGACACGGGATAAGATTGGGTTAACATTTTTCTAGTTACAGGGGAGTCTAACATTTTTTTATAGAAGGCGATTGGAAAACGCAGGCTAGATAACGCTAAAATTGCGGATCTCCTGACCACGGCTAATAAAACAAAGTTAGAAACTCAAACAGTTCATATACATTAAGTCAAACCAGTTAATTTGTTCAAGTTTTCTATTAATTGTCTTGGAATTGCAGATCGTGATCTTTTAGAAAAGAAACGACTGAACCACAGGTGATAGAAAGGGTTAAGCAGAAGGAGAATAACAAGGGAAAGAAAACCTTGCAGTCAGCGCAGCATTGCGGTAGTCGGTTAGTTGTTGTGTCGGCGGGACCACATAACAGACCACGTAGTGTTGTTGGGCTGATTTACTCTGCACAGGCAGCAGTCGATACAAATTTATTTTTTTTTGTTACATGTTCGCTGAACAAAAGTGGAACAGACAGCAGAGGTTTATATATGGGTTTGCAGGGAAATCCACTATGCTTGAAGGCAAAATACTTTTATGATTTTTGATCGTTTGATTTAAAGTTTTTTTATTTTTTTTATACGTTTTATTATTATATTTTACAATTCCCATATTTTATATTTCCTACATTTAATATTTTTCTATATGTTATAGTTCCTAATTTCATATTCATTCTACAATTTGTTAAAGCTTATCATTTAAATTAGCATTAAAATTTAATTACGTTTCGGTGAGGTGGCTGTCGAACGGCGCCCCTGAAAGCAAAAGAAAAACAAAACAAAAGACAGCTGTTCCCTGGGTGACAATAACTGATCAGCGCAATAGTTGTTCAAAATTTAACAGAAGACAGGTAAACATTAGGTAAGGTCAATGACCGCCGGTACTCTCTCAACAATACAGATAAAGCGATAAGGGAGACCGTAGGCATATGATCAGGAGATTAAAAGAGTTATTTTTTTGCAACAAAGGTTTACTGAGAAAGTAGAAGAGAGTATTTGAGCGCTTCCGCGTCGGAGAAACTAAAAATGTACACTAGCATTGATTACTTTTTTGTATCTCTTGTCTAAGAGGGTCGAATAAAGAAAAAATGGATCCGAATTGTAGCCTTTGTGGAAAAGCTTTGAGCACAGCTGTTATAAGTCGTGCATAGTGACTCATTCTAGAACAATCGCAACATGTCCAAGCTGCGAAACAGTTTGTTTTGAGACAGAATCAACAGCAGGGGGGAGCCAAAAGGCCAAAACAGTAAAGAAAGCAACCACAGGAAACGATACTCCGGTCAGTTCGGAAGCGATAGGAACCCTTGTTGCCCAAACAGTGAGATCTATGCAAGAGGACATCATGACGCAATTGGCTGATCAGATGGCTCAATTGATCCAAACCAACGTAGCTACACAGCTTAGTGGACTTGGCCAAAACAATGTGAGCGGAATTCTGTCCGCCGAGCCACCCTTATCTAATCAAGAGCGCCGAGCATCAGCAGGCTCAGCGGCTGAGACACATAGAAGCGACTTGATGCAAAGGCCAGACAAGGTCGGCCATATATTAAATGGGTGGAAATTAAGATTTAATGGCAGCGCGGAAGGGATTAGTGTGGATAATTTTATTTACAGGGTCGAATCACTAACACATCAAACTTTGGAAAGCAATTTTCAGGTTTTGTGTAGCAATGCGAGCATACTTTTCGATGGTAAGGCCCGTGAATTTTTCTGGAGATTCCATAAAACACAAAGGCAGGTTAGTTGGGGTCCTCTCTGCCAAGCCTTGCGAAAACAGTTCCGCGACACTAGAACTGACGTCGATATAGTTGAGGCCATACGAGATAGGAAACAACGAGAAAAGGAGCCATTCGATGCGTTTTACGATGCGATCGTCCAACTTATGGATTGCTTGGAAACTCCACTATCGGAGAAGACCGTCGTTGAAATTTTAAAAAGGAATCTAAGGCCCGAAATTCGGCATGAGTTGCTGAACGTAAACATAAATTCGGTGGATAGCATGCGAGAGATTTGCAGGCGTAGGGAGAGGTTCCTGGAAGATATCAAGCGGAGCTGTGGGTATCAAAAAGGGGCTCCATTTCGTAAACAGGTGGCAGAGCTGCTAGAGGAAGCTATGTCAGATGATGCTACAGAATTTTCCGATCAGGAAGGCGATTTAGAAATCGGAGCTATGGCACTAGTGTGTTGGAATTGCCACAAAGAAGGACACCGCTATCAGGATTGCGAAAGTAAGCGAAAGATTTTCTGCTACGGCTGTGGCACTCCAAATGTGTACAAACCCTCGTGTGGCAAGTGCCTAAAAAACGGGAAAACGAGCACACATATCCGTCAGCCGCCGTGTGTTCAACGTCGAAGGCCGACCATCCCCGAAGCAAGCGTGTAGATAATATCAAATCAACTCCGTCCGAAATAAATCTTCACGATTCCGAAAATTATTCCAGCCAACCCATCTGTTGGCCCACAATCTTAAATATAAATTCTAATTTAAGGTCAACTAATCAGCTGATCCGGTCGCAATCACAGTCCAGAAGTTCTAGGCGAATGCGAGAATTTTGGAAAACAGTCAAAACCATAAATAGTATCCGTTACAAACCGAAAGATAAGCGTCCTTATGCGGAAGTCCGTGTCCTCGATCGGGTAGTTTTAGGGTTGTTAGACACAGGGGCGGCTATAAGTGCGATAGGGGGAAATTTGGCGCAGCAGGTCATTAGGACTAAAGTACATTTTAAGAGGGGAACCTTTTTCGCATCCACGGCTGATGGGAAAAATCAGGAAGTAATAGGTCGTCTTAAAACCCCTGTGGAATATAAGCAAGCAGTCAGAGAACTTGACCTTCATATAATTCCATCCCTTAGTCAGGATTTATATCTTGGCATCGATTTTTGGGAAGTTTTTGATCTTCTACCGCCGGAAATGCAGGTTTCAGAAATCACCTCCGAGTCGCATAGTTTATCGCTTAGCCAAAAGGAAGATTTACAGCGGGTCATCGCGTTGTTTCCATCTTTCTCTGTATCTGGGCTGGGGAAGACATCTTTGTTGTCACATTCCATCGATGTGGGGGATGCTAAGCCGGTCAAGCAGAGACACTTCCCCGTGTCACCGGCTGTAGAGAAATTGCTCTATGCCGAAGTAGAAAGGATGCTCAAGCTAGGGGTAATCGAAGAATCCGAAAGTGCTTGGTCATCGCCCGTAGTGCTAGTGCAAAAGCCAGGTAAGGTGAGGCTATGTTTGGATAGTAGGAAAGTGAATGCTGTGACTAGGAAGGATGCATATCCGTTGCCACAAATTGATGGTATTCTGGGTCGGTTGCCAAGAGCAATGTTTATATCAAGTCTGGACCTAAAAGATGCATATTGGCAGATACCACTTGATCCGAAATCAAGGGAATTGACAGCATTTACTATTCCTGGAAAGCCTTTATACCAATATAATGTTATGCCTTTTGGGTTGACGAACGCATCACAAACCATGACCCGACTTATGGACAAGGTGATCCCGGCCGAACTTCGAAATGAGGTATTCGTTTACCTAGACGATTTGTTAATCATATCCGATTGTTTCGAGTCTCATCTCAGGGTTTTGAAATTAGTAGCCAAGCATGTGCAATCCGCAGGTCTCACGCTAAACGTTGAAAAGAGCAAATTCTGTAGGCGTTCTGTAAAGTATTTAGGTCATATAGTTGGAGAGGGCGTAATTCGGACAGATCCAGAAAAGATCTCGGCCATGGTCGACTTTCCGTTGCCTAAAACATTAAAAGCCTTGAGAAGATTTTTAGGAATGGCCGGTTGGTACCGGAAGTTTATTGATAACTTTGCCTCGGTAGTGTCGCCTCTCACCGACCTGTTGAAGCCAAAACAGAAATTCCTTATGACAGCCGAAGGGCAGCAAGCTTTTGGAAAGTTAAAAGAGATGCTATGTACTGCACCTGTGCTTCAGAGCCCGGATTTTAATAAACCGTTTTTTGTTCATTGCGATGCAAGCCAAACTGGCGTTGGAGGGGTATTAGTTCAGAAAACAGCTGAGGGGGATGAATATCCATTAGCTTTCGTATCCAAGAAGTTAAATAAGGCACAAAGGAACTACTCCGTCACCGAACAGGAGTGTTTGGCAGCGATCGTCTGTATAAACAGATTTAGAGCATACATTGAAGGTCATGAATTTACGGTCATAACTGATCATGCGTCTCTGAAATGGCTCATGACGCAGACCGACTTGCACTCTAGACTCGCCAGGTGGGCTCTAAAACTACAAGGTTTCAAATTTAAAATCGAGCATAGAAGTGGGCGACTAAATGTTGTCCCCGATGCCTTGTCCAGGGTTAACGAAGATGTGGTGGCGGCCTTAGATGCTAGGCAAGGGCTCCTCATCGATTTGGAGTCACCAGCGTTCAAGTCAAATGAGTATTTAACTTTGATGGAGCGGATAAAGGCAAATGCGAACCAGCTGCCAGATCTTAGAGTCGTTGATGAGCGAGTTTATAAAAAAACGGAGCATGCCACGGGTGAAATTCTCCATGACAATTTTATATGGAAGTTGTGGATACCTCAAGAATTGGTCTCAGAGGTTTTAAGCAAGTCGCATGATCAGCCGTTGGCATCGCATGGAGGCATTCACAAGACGTTAGAGAGAGTGCGTAGGTACTATTTTTGGCCAAGTTTGGTAAGAGATGTGAAGGCTCATGTACTGGGGTGTGATACTTGTAAAATAACCAAGGCGTCAAACAGAATTCAGCGACCGCCAATGGGTGCCGCTGCAGAGTCTGAAAGGTTCTTTCAAAAATTATATATAGACTTCCTGGGCCCCTATCCGAGGTCGAGAAGCGGGCATGTCGGTATTTTTATTGTGCTAGATCATTATTCTAAATTTGTATTTTTAAAAGCAGTGAAGAAGCTGACGTCGGAGGTGGTAGTAAAATATCTCCAGGAAGATTTATTTCATACTTTCGGTGTTCCTGAAACCATCATCTCGGATAACGGATCCCAGTTTAAGGCAGAAGTGTTTCAAGAGTTTCTGAGGATCAATAAAGTATCTCACACGTTCACCGCAGTTTATTCACCACAAGCGAATGCTTCGGAACGAGTCAACCGTTCAGTAATCGCGGCGATACGTTCTTATGTTAGGTCCGATCAAAAAGACTGGGATGAACAACTTAGCAGTATATGTTGCGCGTTGCGAACAGCCGTTCATTCCAGCATAGGAACTTCTCCGTATTACTTGGTTTTTGGGCAGCAGTTTGTTGGCTCAGGCGCAACATACAAACTATTAAGAGCCTTGCGGTTATTAGAGGACAGATCAACTGTATTGACGAAAGAAGATTCCTTAGACTTAGTAAGGAGTAGGGCTTTGGAGGTGATGGCGAAGCAGAGAGAAAAGAATGAAAAAGTTTATAATTTGCGTTCGCGGGAAGTTACTTATGCGGAAGGACAGGAGGTTTTTAGAAGGAACTTCAAGCAAAGTAATTTTCAGGCGGGATATAGTGCTAAACTTGGTCCAGCGTACTTGAAGGCACGGATAAAGAAGAAAATAGGAAGTTGCTACTACGATTTGGAGGATCTCCAGGGTCGTTCAGTCGGTCGTTATCACTCGAAGGATTTGAAGCAATAGCTGCTCCAAGCATTGGTGGTATCAGTCTTGGGAGTCTGACCCCCAAGTCTGATCTTGAGTGGGGGGCTTTTTGTAACGCTTGTTGCAGCAGGAAAGTGTCGCTCTCTGTGGGATGGGGGAGAAACTGGTAAGATTTGGTCATTGCTTTGCGAGGCGCCACCTAGATCTGAAAAAGTGCGGGATCGGGTTATGGCGGCAATCTTGAAAAGAGAAATTAACAGGGCCAAGTGTCAGGCTGTTCACGATCTAAACTCCCGTTGGGGAGCGTTCTAATGCCTTCCCGCTTATTTGGCAAGCGTCTAATCGGTCTATTCCCTTTTAGTGGCCTGAGCACGCGGTTCGATCCCTCGCAGAGTTTACTAAGTAACCTTTTCAAATCAAAGTTTAAATTAGAAAGAAATTAAAGTATGGTTATCTTTCGCGAGTGAACTATTTTTAATCATTGGAGTTCAAGCTGCATTGATTGGCCTGGGAAGAACAGAATACATACGTTTTCCCAGTCGGTAAGGAAAAATTGATTGTCGGCGGCTTACGCTCCAGGTTGGGTACATGGCCATTGTTTTTTGTTTCTTAGGGTTTGGCGTATCAGCGACCGGATAGAGGGCCGCTGGAAAACAAATGTTATAGCCGGAGAGACTACCACCCAAGCTGTTCATCACCCGCATGAGCATTTTCTCATTGTGATTATTGGTCACGGGACATCGGCTCATTGGAGTTCAGGGGAAAAGATTGGCTAGTCGGAAGTCGTCTGAGTAGTCAAATTTTATTTTTGGGCGACCCGCTAAATTTCAAAGTTATTGCCCAGCGGTGCAAAAGAAACGAGAAAACAAATTTGCCATTCCTTGGATTTGTCGTGACGGCGCGGCCCAAGCAAAAGCGGTTGAAAGTCGGAGTTAAAGCGAGCAGCAGCAAAGCTGCGATATAGCGCAATCGCGAGAACATCACATGTAGATAAGTTTAGTTCTTAGTTTTGTCTGTTAGTTTGTAGTTAATATATATATTCATGATGATCGGTGCGTAATGGCTAATATAAAAAGGCTGGAGTCGCGAGTGTGAAAATCGGGAATGAAGTTTGTGTGAAGGAAAAAATGACTGATCGGATGTGAAGGGACTTTGGACCTTTGTCCTAATGAGGGTTTTTTTTTATATATGTTATGCAAGTTATTTTTTTTTCTCCAAGCCCCACAGCCTTGGCATCCACGGCAAAGCGCTTTCTCCGTTGGATCTCCAGAGGATATATTTGGGTGAGTGATTCCGGCAGCCAATGTGCCGAGTTTAACCATTATTATTGAACGTGCTTTATATCATGTATGTAAATTCTCCCTCATAAAAGAAAGGAAATAGATGCATTTTTTTAAGTCCCCATACTGCGAAAGATCGCAAAAGAAAATTTGGCGAAAGTAACAAAGAGAAACTCGGATAACAATTAATATAACCTAAAATCCAATCAGCTCAATCCGTTTCTTCCACACACCATTATAATCTCGATTTCATTCGCATTCTTCTTTGCACCCTGTACTGAAGACGAAAACGTTTTCCGTCATCTCGATTAACAAACATTTAAAATCTGCATGTTAAGTCACACAAGTATTATATATTCTTTTGATCATGGCTAGTGTCCAACGATTGTTCTTAGTTTGTAGCGAATAAAAATTTATAATGTTTTGAGTGTATCCTAATTTTTGCCTTCAGTTAGTAGGAACCCTGTAGACCGTATAAAGGGGCCATTCCCAAAAATAATATTCGAGGAGAAGCATCAAATGGCCATTGGAAGGGTGGGGACGCATTAGCCTCAATTACATCTGAGGTTAGAAGACTTTCGCTGTCTGTTTTGGTGAGCATATGATAGCCCGGTCTCAAGAGTTTGTGTAATGTAATGGTCAACATCATATTGCTTGTCGTAGCACGCATATTTTTGATTCTAATAATAAGAAAAGGCACCTCTAAGGGGAACAGTCCGAACACCACCACCGTTAGCCGACGAGCAGATAGCCGGAACAAATTGCGTGCGCTCGTTCCCTTTAGCTAACACCAGGCCTGAAGAAATTCGTTACAAAGTATTAATGATATACAGTGTACGTAAAGAGAATGTAGATACGAAATAAGTTCCAAATTATGGCAATTTGGAATAAATAAAACTCAATACAAAAATTATAAATTTCGTTAGCATTTGCGTTTTCAAAAAACCGCTCAAAATTGCAGCCCCACAGTTGCAAATCGAAAATACTCATATTTTCGTTACGTATAAAGTTGAAATACCCCACATCTAATTTTACGGGACCATACATTTTAAAGCAACTTGAAGCTCAAGATACTTTTATTAATAAATCATTTCGTTGTTTGCACTTTCCTACATTAAAAAACTTATAATGCATTTATATATTTATGTGCCTTGGTATTTTCAAAGAAGTTTGAGAGTTGGCACACAGAGTATATTTATCGGATTCCTCCACGGTCACACTGTCTCCTAATTTTTTCGCCGTCGCCGTCGTTTGTTTTTGGAAATGTCAATTGTTGTGAAAATATCTGCTTAATTGTTAAAAACGCCCAATCGGAAAAAGCACAAATATTCGCAAAAAAATTTGCGCACAAGCAGCACAAGTAAATGTCATTAAAAACAGTGCAAAATTAATACAATAAAATGCTACATTTTGTTGCGTCTGCTCCTGCTATTTGTGTGTGTGTGTGTGTATGTTTGTGCGTGTTGTTAAATAAATGAATTAAAAGGCAGAAGTACACATTTTTAATGCGAAATAATGAAAAATGAGCTTATCCAGGGCTCTCTTTCTGTTCTCTCTCTCTTTTTTACTGTTAATAAAAAGTAGTACTCCAATTTACACACATGCATACATACGTAAAAGCGAAGAATAAGTGAAAAGCGAGAACAATAAGAAGAAAATATAGTTGAAAAACCGCTGCGGTTAGCAATTAAACATATCGGCTGGGAAAATCGGTGAAAAGATATAGCTGTGGTGCAGTATGTATAGGCGTATGTAAATATGAAATATGTAAAGGCAGCAACAGCAAGCAGAGCAGCATATACACACATGGAGAAATCGCCCAAAAAACTTTCTGCGCAAGCTGCAGAGAGCGTGCGAGACAGAGAGGGCGAGACAGACGGAGAGTGGGAGAACGAGAGAGATTGATTCGTTGGTGGAAAATGTATGAATGAATTTTCGCTTTTGCAAATTTTATGTTAATAAAATAGCAGTGCTCGCAGCAAATGGTTGTTCATAACAGCTAAATAAATAAGAAAAAACACGATAAAGTTTACAATTCCGAATAGTTAGTGTTCGAAACGCATTGAGAATACGGAGTTGAGCCTCTCCTTCTCTCAATTTTCATCTGTTACATCTTTTGTTGCTTGGAAAAATCCGTGTATGTGTACGCGTTTGTGTGTGTGCGCGAAGTTTTCCACTGTGTTTGTCTACACGCCCACATGAAAAGCGTCGTGTTTGTGTATTTGGGGAAAAGTAAAAGTGATTCTCGATTTATTAAACGCGAAACCCGTAATTAATTATTCACCTTCGCCCACCTTTAATTTTAGTGAATGAATAAAACCCCCCAACTCTTTGCAAAGCCCCGCCCCCCAAAATTGTGCCAAAAAGCAAGGAAAGCAGAGATAAGAAAAGAAGAAGAGTACTGGAGATCAGCGAGATATTGCAAGTCGGATAACAACAGCAAAAACAACAACGTGGGATTGGATCGCCTCAGAATTGCAACTATCTTCTGGTGTTGTTGTTGTCGCCCGATTACACTTCTTTCGTTGGAAACGTTTGTGCAGCAGCAGCTCTGAATGTCTTTATGCTTTAATCATGGTGTATTTCGCCACCAACAACAACAACACCGACACTACACGCTGCTATATTAGAATCTTTCTGATAACGAACCATGACAGAAGGACATGAAAGGTGAGCTTCCCCCATTCACTAGATATTTCAATATAGTATATAGAATATAATATAATTTAAAATCATTTAAAGGAAATTCACATAATTTATGGTTTAGAGAGCGTAGGATAATTAAAATATTTTCTAGGAATTTAAAACATTTAAATTGAAACGAGAGCTGAGAACAAGCTAATAAAAAACCAACAAAGTACTGAAACATTACAGATTGCTGGGTTTTTAAGCTTAACGTCATATCCCGGATATATGATACATACTTGATAAAAAAAAAAGTTCCCATATTTTTGGGAAGCGTAATTCTTAAATATCTAAGATTTCTTAGAATTCTTTTATGAGTTACTTGTTTTGTTACTTTTATTTAAATATATAATATAAAAATATGGGGTTTTTACAATCTTGTGGGGTTCTCTTTGCTCTGAATGGCTTGTATTTAGTTTTAATTAAGGCAGCCCACGTAGTGACGAAGTGCGGCTCTTACACATCGGTTTGCCTGCACCAATTTCTGGCTCTTTTGCGCATTTCATGTGTTGCAATTATTTGGCGTGCCTCGATTAATTGCCATCAATTGAAAGCCGATTGTTGGAAGTCAATTTCAATTTGCGAAGCGCTTTTAACTTTTCCTCAATGGACAGCCAACAGCCAGGCAGCCATCCAAATGAATGAAGGACGCGTGAGTCATTTGTCTGGTCGAATTGAAGTCTCCGCATTGTCTGTCGACACTTTTAATGAATGAAATGGAACGCCCCCATGTGTGGTTTCTTTCTCCGTTCGCCTGTGGGCCCAATAATTGCCGTTGTTACGATTACTCACGTATTATTGCCTCGCGCCACTGGCGCTCTTTAAATTCTATTCCAAAATGATGTCATTTTGTGTTTGTCCGTTTGCTGTTTGCTGATTGCTGTTTGTTTCGTCCGCTGTTCGTTTCGCTTATTTCTTTCAGCAAACGCCAGCCTGCGCAACAAGAACAAAAAAGCAAGACACTCAAGGTTCCAATAGTTTCATTCATGTCTTGCTCTTTATTCCGTCCTCATAATGAATTGATACGCGGCATGCCCCCACACAAAGTCACTTAGAGGGTGCCACACAAGTCACAGCTATTCCCATGTGAGAAAACTAGCGAAGATATCATTGATAACATAACTTTAAACATATATTTTAAAAGTCTTTTTGTTTTGGAAAGGAAACTCATTTTGCAATGTTAGTTTCATTTTTAAAGCGTTTTGCCTTATTTTCGTAGTATATTTCCACCTTTGAGGGCTTACTATTCCACTAACTTTTCTGAATATTAAAAAACATTTTAAGAGCTCTGCATTTACAAAACGTAATTTATTGCTGTCCAGATATTGAGAGACGAAATATCACATATTGTTGCTTTATTTTTGCAGAACGTCGCCATAAAGTAGGCAATTATATTTTGTAATATGTTTGCCTTTTTAATTGCATTTTAGCATGAGTACTACTAAATTCTATAATATTTTATTTTAGGCTTTACAAATTTAATAAAAATTTTGAAATACCCCCTTATAAAAAAAAAGTCACCCTGTTTGCTGCGTTTCTTGCTGCAGCGGAAACAACATTCGATTTCAATTTTGCATTGTAAATTGATTGGCATGTGAGTAATGTAACGGTAAGCGGGACATCGTTACCACGCGACATTTGTGCTTGTGTGCAAATATAGGTAGGAGTGTGTATGTGTGTGTGTTAGACAGTGGGACTATCAAAACTATTCGCCTATTTAAAGAGTGGCTGTGGCTCTGTGTATTGGAACTTTTTATTTTTTGTTGTATTGTGGCGTCGCCTCTCCGTCTTTTCGTGTGGGTGTGCACGAACACAGACATAGGCGTACACGCACACGCAGAGCGTTCATTCATCTTTTCCTGCTGCAGCCCCCGTGTGTGTGTGCGTGTGGGCGTTAGAGTGTGTGTGTGTGGGAGTATCCAAAGCATTCACTTGGCAACAATGTTTGGGGCATACCAAATAACTCGAAAGTTTTGTACATAATTATATGGTTGTTTAAAGTCGGGAAATTGGTTAGTTGGTTGGACTTAGCTTGGCCTCAGATCATTTATGGGCGACAACTCCCACACGCACACACATTAGGAAAGATAACTGGAGCTCTCTCTTCATCACTCACAGCGTCTGTAACGGTATCTTTCCCACGCATGCGCTGTGGCTGGAAGTGAGAGCTTCCAAATATTGATAGACTTTTAGTTTCGGCTTGGGGCAGGCTCTTCTAGCTTTCCACAAATATATAAATGTGTGTGTATGTTTTATGTTTGGCGGAGTTGGTAGTATATCTACATATATATCATTTAACTTAATTTCGACTACACTCTGGACCGCAGACTCTTGGCTAACTGGGTGGCAACTCTAATGGAGTGAACCGTTAGCTCAGCAGCGCCTCTCTTGCTCAATGAAAACCCGTTAGGCGCTATTATTATGCTCTGACCCTGGATAGTTCCGTTGGCTTCCTTTCGGTTTTCATTCACGCTGGCTCGCAAAATCCTTGACGGAGCTGACGTAGCTGAATGAAAACCATGGCGGGACCAGTCCTTGACATGTCCTAGCTTCTCGAAAGCCCGGTGACGTCGCGACAAAAATATTCATTCTGTAAAATCCAGCGAAACTAGGACAAGCATGTGTACATATAACACGCACACCGGTGCATTCACATGCACGTAAACCCCTCCCCTTATACACACACACACACACACACACACACCCATATACACCCTATGGGCCCAGTGGAGTTTGGAGCTTTTTTCATTGAGTAACTCCCTTTTATTTGCCCGGGAACTCTGTCCCTATTCAAGCACATTCAATTTATGCGAAACTTGTGCGCAGGTCGTCAGAAACTCCATTTTATGCTCCCCATTCATAAGGCGAGGAAAGTCCTTAGCTCTGAAGTTGCTGCTTCATTTTCAAGAATGAAACCGTATATCATTTGGCACCCCCAAGTTTCACCAAATGCTACATACAGATTCCACATTGTTGAAACCCTTTTATAATACTACTTGTTTTGAGAAGGGGCATCTCAATAAACTCAGCCTGTCCTCATTTTAAGATTAGATTGGATGAAGATATTGGTTTTGCACACATCTATTTTCAAAATCCTGGCTTGGTTTTTGTATTTTTAAAACGAAGGACTTTCAGATATTTTTAGTTTTCATGGCTTTTTACTTTCGCTTCAATGAATCAATTTTTGCTGAGGGCAGGTGCTGCTAGTATCCTTGCTATGGCTTCCTTCACGGTGCCGAAAAATTGAATTAGCCAAATTAGCGACACTTGTGGGTTATCCTGTCGAGGATATAGAGGCAGCTCTGGTACCTCGATGACTCTCATTCGTTTTAAACCATTGGCGCGTCCAGCATGGCTACGGTTTCCTATACCAAACTTGGTCCCAAACGCAGGATAAGCAGGTGCGATTGCTACCGATTTCGTAGAGTGTAAACTATGATTAAGTAATTTATGAATTTAGAATTATATTATACATTATAGAGTATTGTCCAGCATGATAAGGTCATAAAAACAGGGATATTAAAATCAAGGTCAACATCTTTACCACATATAGAATGCCATACATTCGAAACTGTTCCTAATATGTAAAAATAGTATTCCCAATTAAACTAATGCAACACCTTTTTCCATTTCACAGCGACTTCTTAGTAACAGTACGCGCACAGGTAATGACCAGAGACGAGAGCACCGAGGGCTGGCTTCCGCTGGCCGGGGGTGGCCTGGCCAATGTTTCGATCCGGAAGCGGGCTAGGCTATCCCCATTGGCATCGGGTCATGACTACATCATCTACGGGCAGAGGATATCCGATCAGAGCGTGAGTACACAGCATACACTAGAATAGAATGTATGTAGATATTGAATGATTTACTTTCGGCAGGTCATCTTGAGCTGTGTGATCAATCGTGATCTGAAGTATTACAAAGTAATGCCCACATTTCATCATTGGCGCGCAGGGAAGCAGCGTAATGGACTCACATTTCAAACGGCCGCCGATGCGCGAGCCTTTGACAAGGGCGTCCTGCGCGCCTACAACGAGCTGATCGATGGTAAACTCCTGCCCGAATCCTCATGGCTGATCCCAACTACCTAACTATCTAATATACCAAATAGTTGCATGACCGGCTTGCACATCCCGTCTCTCTCTTTCTCTCTGCTTTCTGTCAGCCCGCTTTAGTTGCCTTTTGATTCCTACTGCTTACCTCTACTCATGCCGAAGCCACTTGCCTTTCATTCTTCCGGTTCTTCCAAGCCTCTGACTTAGTATTGCTTTCGTTTACTAATATATATAACTTTTTGTATGTCTTATGCTCTACTTTTGCCACAATACCAAACGAAAAACCAACCCAAATATCAAAAATCACCACACACAATCACATTGGAATATTGCAAATTGTTTTAAAAATCAACAAATCAAATGTTTGGTTAAATCTATAATTTCAATCAAATTGGTAAGTGTTATATGAGGCCGTACCTCTAATTAGTTTGCGTGTGCTGTTTGCTTTGAAGAGGAACATTGCGCTCGATCACTTCAAAATTCTCAGCACATATATGTGAAACAGTATAGTCTAGTCCACACTTGTAGGGCACCACGTTTCAATGAGTTATTTTCGATTTCCTTGCTTACACTTAGCTGTGTTCTGATTTTACGCTCGTCAAAATATATCTCTTCTTTCTAAACAACTTTAAACTGTTCTCTGCTTTGCGGCTTGCTAAAAACGTTGCTGTTTGTTTGTATATAATTCCAAATATCTGATTACTAAAACTCATTCATTTACCTTATCTAGGACTGGCCAAATCGAATCCAACGATAATATGCCCACCGCTAACCAAATATGATTCGGTTGGCGAAGATGATGTATTCATGACCCTGGACTTACCTGTGGAAAGCGAGAGTTTACAAAAGATCCATTCAAGCCCCGAGGGCAGCGAGAAAAGTCACAGTAAGTGTTTCTAAATTGGGTAAAAACAAGTGAAACCAATTAAAGAAGAATTATAAAACGATTGATTCCACTTGAGACCCATTGAATAAGCCATTTAGAGCAAATCTTTAATCCGTCACTTACCTTGCAGAGAGCGTCAGCAACAACTCTGACTCAGAGAAGCTGCCTCCGCCGCCCATTCACTACATATCCACGGACAAAACATCGGCCACCACGTCGCCGCCAGACGCACCGCCCGCTTCTGCTGCTCCATCGCCGGCGACCGCCGGCCAGATTGCGGCCAGTGAGAACTACTCGTACGTGACGCTGACGGCGGTGCACCACGACTACAACTATCCAGTGGTGGACCAGCCTGTGGGGGCGCAGGTGCTCAATGCTCGGAGGGAGTCGATCAGTGCACTAAAGAAGCGCAACGCTCTGGAGGCGGCGCAGGCGATGGCGGCGGCTCAGACGGCGGCGGGTGGAGGACTGGCCTGTCGCGACGGGGGATCGGGAAAGCCGCTGCACAAGCCAAACGTATCCGACATCCTGAAGAAGGAGACGCGCCTGCGATGCCGCTACTGTCACGAGCTGTACAGCGAGGACTTCAATCGACGGGGCGCCTGCGAATATGCCCCGGATCCCTTTCGCAGCGGCTACGAGTGCATCTCCGGGATGGGCTGTGCCCGTTGCATGATCTACCACTGCATGAGCGACGCCGAGGGCGAGACGGCCCAGCATCCGTGCGACTGCAGCGCCAGTGAGGCCGGTTGCAGCAAGCGCTGGTTGGGCCTGGCGATCCTCTCGTTGTTCGTGCCCTGCCTGTGGTGCTATCCGCCGCTCCGCGCCTGCCACTTGGCCGGCATCCACTGCGGCCTCTGCGGCGGGCAGCACAAGCCGCATGTCTGACATTTGGAGGCCCGCTTGCAAGGACAGCACGATGATGACCCCAGGCCCAGAAGCGAATTCCACTACCACCACTCCGAGCAGAGCATAATGAACAGCGCCAAGCGTCCGTGGGGCGCCAAGCAAAAGCAGTCGCAGCAATCGCAGTCCCAATCGCAGCGTCATTTTTACAACTGGGAGCTGTCGCACAGCTTGGGTGCTCCCCAGCATCAGACTCCTCCGTATTTAATGCAATCAACTGACAGGAAGGCACCTCAGAACGATTACGGACGCTTGCTATTCTAGGCTTTATCCATGATGACAGCCTGAGGACCCATTTCGGCAAACTAATTACCAAGAAGTACTGAATATTTCACCAGATCTAAGAAATCTTAAAGATATCTGAAAGTGGACAAGGAAATGTTATTCCGATAAATAGCAAGAAAACAATGTTTTCATACTGTTGAGATGAAATCGCGTAGATGAAAAGCACAGCTTTTTAAAATCAGGTGAAAGAAGAAAGTGTAGAAACCAATTCAGCTTGGAAATCAGTTCGCCGAAATGGGTCTGTGGTTCGATTTTAGTATCATTTCGGTATACTCCATTTAAATTGCCATAATTAATTGTATATACAAAAGAGCAGGAAGGATTATGTATCTAATTTTAATATACTTTAAAAATTGTGACTTATGTTTAGTGCTCTCGCTTAATTATAGTTTTGTAAAAACGGGCTATTTGTTTTTATTCGTAACTGAAACACTTTTTTTAAAAATCAAAATATTATACAATGATTGTTTTAGTTTTAGTTGTTTAGGGTTTTTTGCTATTTTACACTTGCTTGTTTACAATTCGAAATTGGAGAACAGTATTAAAAAGGCCGAGGCAAAGGCGAAACGAGAACTAAATATATTTAAATGCGATTTTCTCTGCGCGATTCCAATTTGTTAATCAATGTCACGCGCTCAAAACTCACACGAAAAGTTCAAACAAACGGCAACCTGATGCGCAAATGAATAAATAAATCGACACACGCAACTAGGCAGAAGAATTAGGTGACGACACAGCTGTCAAGCCGTTCTTCTCTGAACCTGAAGAAGAATTACAAATTGTATTCGACTCCTCTAGCAAAAGAGTCCGCGGCAATGCTCAAGTTTTGTGCGTTCGCTATGCTCGGCAATTGTTACTTAAGCGAGATTTAGTTCAAAACTATGTACCCATTTGGTTGCCTTATAAAAAGGATGTTTTTGTCTCTTCTTAGGGCTCATGAAGATTCAAAATATTCCTTTTGTCACGAACTCAAAACATTTGTTTTCCAAATCTTTTGTTCAGCGTAGAAATAGAATGCGAAATGAGAAACCAATTAGAATTAGAGGGCCGTTGGACAAACAAAGAACGCAGCATTGCTCGATTGGATATCTTTTGCAACTAAATAATTCTAGAATGCGAAGCAATTTGTAATTTTGATTAAAATGCTAAACACTTTGGGCGGTTTATAAAATGGCCGAAAGAAGAGGCATTAGAGCAAAGGGGTAAAAAAACAAAACAATTTAAGTGTTTTCAAAAAGTCAACAAACTCATATATGCAGCTATATATATATATAAAAATAATAAAAAACATTAATTTATTTCTTACTATATAATTATTGTTGTACTAAGTCAGTGAGAAAACCCATGAAAGAAAGAAATTCACACGAAAACTAAAACAAAATGCATATTTATTAAAAATAAGCAAAGGTTGTGCAAAAAAACACATTAAAAAGCAACATTATTATTGTAAAAATTAACTAAATACGGCAATTGTTATTAAATGTGCAAAATTCAGCAAACACATTGATACAAACCTCAGAAAACACAAGCCAAGATCTGAAAACGGACATCAATGGAAGGGAAAGGAAATTTTTGAATTGAAAAATAAGGCAAGATGAACCGAGAACGGATCAAACGGAAACAAAACACTCAACAACAAGAAGTACAAAATGTTAAATATGTATCTATAATTTACACTTACGTTTTATATTACTCTCTAATTTACACGCTTACTCAACGGAAAATAGCTAACTATTATTACAATCACAATCGTCCTCGAACACACAATAAAACTAGATCAAAAGGCGGAATTATTACTTTAGCTAAAATAAAGGTCACCTTTTGCAATTATTTTTGTTCTCTCCTTTATTGTTTCACATCGAAATCAGCAAAATGGTTAAAATAGCCACATATACTCATATTAAATTGAAAAGAAAAGTGTCATTGCAGAAAGATAAAGAAAATAGTAATATACATAATATATTTATTCATATAAATGTATTTGAAAATGTGAACAAAAGAATACCAACAATAAAACACAATTTAATAAACAATGTGAAAGATATGTGTGTGTTTCTCTTAAACATTTGAAAATACAGTAGCCCTGCAGTAAGAAATACAAAATCTAAACACACAATTTCGAAATGGAGGAGTTAATGAGGCAAAAGCTGCCCAATGGCCAAAAATACGAGAAGCAGGAACTCACCTGCAGCGTTTTATTTACCAAGTGAGTTAATACTACAATAACTATGTTCCTTAGCACCTCCGATTCCTCCTGTTTACAGCCCCAAGTTTAATGCTGAGAAGTCATCCGCAAGTGATGAAATCAACTCGATTGCGCGGCTGGTATCAAAGACGGAGGATCTCGAAGTGGACCGAGTGTTCAGGAAGGTTTCTAAGAATGGTGACGAGGAGACCACCTCCCTGAATCGCTCCCTCTTCGAGTTCGGCCATAATTTCGAGGATGTTGAAGGCTGGCTGCAACTGGAGCAGCCTTCCAAGGATCAGCTGGCCTCGGTGCTGCGCTACATGTTCGAGTCGCATCTGAAGACCACTGTGCAGATAGAAATTAACAAGATGTACTTCAACTGCCACTTCATCGTGCTGCAGGTGTACTCGCGCTTCTTCAGCGATCTGGAGAAGATTCCGCTGCTGGTCACCCTGCCCGAGAGTATCGTCTCCCAGAAGGCCTTTATGCTCACCTACAAGTGGATGCTCAGCGATGATCCTGTCCTGGAACTGCCCCATATTGTGGAGGTGTTTGTGGCCGCCACTTATTTGAGGATCAATGAGCTGCAGGCGCATTGCTGGAAATACTTCGATGATGAGGAGTGCTATAACGAGGATACGGCTTGTGTCCTATACGTGGAGACGAAGGACAATCCCGCCATGGATGTGGTCTGCAATGTGATGCTAACTAGGATCCGCAAGTTTCTGCTCACCTTTGTGGCCACCAAGGATTTCCTGGACCTGCCCTTCTCCCATCTGATCTTCCTGCTCGATTCCGATCAAATCTGTGTGAACACCGAGATCGAGGTGGTGTTTAACATAATAATTATTATTGTGCAATGCAATATATAGGTTTTTCTTAGATTCTTTTTATAGCTGTTCGATGGCTGGGTCACAAGTGGAACCAAAGGAAAGGGCGTCTGCTGCGTCTAGTGTCCTGTATTCGATTCAATCTGATGCCATTGTGGTATCTGCTGTATGTGCGACGGGAAGAGAATCATCCGTTGGTAATGGAGCTGGTTTCTCACCCGGAGGTGGAGCACCAGATCAACGAATCCATTTCGAAAATAACGTCGCTAATGTACGAGGAGAAAATAACTGCTTTGGAGGGCAATGGCGCACTGAGTGAGGAGTATGCAAATGATTTGAGGCTTCCGAGACATCGAAAGTGGATTTGCGATAGCTTGTGCACTTATTATCACGATGTGGGTTGCCCCAATACCCGTGAAATTCGCTTTAAACACTTCGAGGACTATCTTTCGGAACTACAACAGAGCTCCAAAGATCACTGGTCCAAGGTGGAAGAGCAGGACCCGAGTAAGACGACTCACTGTTGCAGTTTAAAGAGGACAAAATCAAGCGAATCGGTTGCCGAATAAGAATTCAATTTAAAAAGTAACGGGTATCTTTTGAATTCGCGGGCTTGTGTTTGTGCTAGTATAACACACGTTTCTGTTATACAAAGTGCTCCCGCACTTTATTCGTTTACTATTCATGAAACAAAACAGCAAAGCTCTCTTTTATTGTGTATTCCAAGCATATTTTGTAAAAAGTATATAATATATTTGTTATAAAAATATATAAATTAATAAATATGATTAATAATTATTGTATTTTTATTTTCGTATTTAAGTGTGACCACTTCTGTAACGCTTCTTGGCATTTCGGGCAAAAAGAGCGGCGTGCACACTTTGCTTTGTTTTGGAAAATAATTTGATATATTTATCAGGAAAATGGAAAAACTGGAGGCCCTAAAAATATCCTCGATGCGTCCGCGCAGCAACATCCTGGACAGACCCTTATCCAAGGGCAAAACTGAGGTTTCCCAGAGCATTGTGGCATTGCTTTTCAGCGAAATCGTCCAGTACTCGCAGAGTAGAGTGTTTACAGTGCCAGAATTGCAAACAAGGTGGGGGTTTCTGCATGTTTTTGTGGATATTTTGTTAAATCTAAGGTATTTTCAGACTCCACGATTTGGGTCAAGATGTGGGCACCCGGATAATCGATTTGTATTTCGTGAGGGAGCGCAGCTCTAAGAGGGAAACGAAATTAACCCAAATGCTGCTGTTTGTTAAGACCACGGTGTGGAAAAACCTCTTTGGCAAGGAGGCGGAGAAGCTGGAGCATGCCAACGACGATGAAAGGACATACTACATCATTGAAAAGGAACCTCTGGTCAACACTTTCATAAGTGTGCCAAAGGATAAAGGCTCCCTAAACTGCGCTAATTTCACGGCTGGCATTGTGGAAGCTGTGCTCACGAATTGCGGATTTGTAGGTTTCCTGTAGACTCCACTCCAATAATAATTAATATTATAATTTGTGTTCCACAGCCTTGCAAGGTCACCGCCCACTGGCACAAGGGCACCACGTACATGGTCAAGTTCGAGGACTTTGTCATCGCCCGCGACAAGCAGATGGAGGAGAAATAAATGGCATAGCTTCGTTACGGTTTTGTTTTAATTCCACTATACGAATCGAAGATCAATTGCTGAATGTATGGCTTAGATGAACTTGAACTGGCGATCCTTGTAGGCCACCTGGCCAGTCCTGTATTTCTCCTCGCGTCCATCGCGCTCCGCCTTCAAAGCCCAGGCGTAAAGGGCAATCGGCAGGACGACGGCGAACAGGCCCGTGCGGAAGGATTTGCCGGTGGGCTTGAAGTGCTCATAGTTGGAGACGCGCATTGCCTGGAAACGAGCCAATCCCGCGTCGAACTGCAATGTAAAGCGGTTTAATAGCATTTATCCCACATTGTGATGACATAACCAAGCCAAGGATTGGTGCTCCCACTTACCACGGTGCCGCCCTCACCGGTGGCATGGCGGTAGGGATTGGAGCTCTGCTTCAGGAACTCCTGGCGGACCTTCAGCGTCGCCTCGTGCTTGCGCTTGATGAACTCCTGCTCCTCTTGGGACAAAACCATTTTTATAGTTTTGTATTGCAAACCAAATTTTTAGCAACAGCTGACAGGTGTGAACGTCTCCAGAAAGTCTTAAAATACCAAGCAGCTGTGAAATATACCAACTTCATATATAACATTTTTATATATATGTATATTTTTGGTTTGTACTGTTCTAATTGAAATGTTCTTATGCGCAAATTAATTGCGGTATAATTAAAATAGTTTACATTAAAGGTACCACATCATTCCTCTAAAAACATATTATTCGGTTGGCAGCCCTAAATTCAATTTCTCATTTCTACTATCGACTTTCGAGTTATCGATATATGCTGCGCCGATTTAAAAGTTTAAATCGCTCGCTCTTTGCCAACCGCTCTCTGGGGAATAGTTAAGGACTTTGAGACCCTTATCCTTATCCTTGCACAGAAAGTATTTTTAATGTTATATTTATATACTCTCATTCCGTACTCGCAAAGTCTGCTGCTTCGTTGCAGCGAGCACGTTCCACCCCAGCCACGATTTAACCCGTTCTCTCGCTCGCTCTCACTGCGCATGTCCTACAAAGTGTGATGCGCAGATCTCGTGTCCGCATCCTAATTGGCGTCCCTATTCCACGGATACCCATCTCTAGCCGGGTTTTTTTGTGGAAAGCAGTGGATTCCTGTTAGCCAGTTAAATGGCAAATCAGAAAATCAAGGGTTTTTCCTGGTGCCTTTTGGAAAAACCCCTAAACGCAGGGGGTTAGTAATCAATAACTCCCCCTTGGCGCATGCCTCCTAAGGACGAGAGAGAGCGAGAGAGCTGTTGTGAGCCAACGCGCATGCTACTACTTAGTTGGGTGGGAAATGCACTTGGCTTAGCCACCGATTTTCCCGAGCGGCGGGGGTATATCCGATGTTTAGGGGTGGATTTCGGGCAATTCGGTTGCCCGCGGTTGCGCCGTTCGCCTGGCTCATTTTTCACTCGCCCGCAGACGGAGGCAGCGGCTCCCGGATTTCCATTTTCTGGCCTATATTGATTTTCACCTGCCAACCTGCTCGTTTTCCAGACGCAGTGCAGCAGCCATGAGCCTGAAGTCCAGTGCTAGGATCAAGAAGCGCCGCTCGGAGGCAGCGGCGGCCACCTATCCGGTGCCACCAACTCCGGCTCAGACGGTGAGCAACGGGTCAGCTTCCACAGCGAATCCTGCAGGTACGACAAGCAATCCAGGAAATGGTGCCCCAAATCCGTGCCAGAGCTCCTCCAAGAAACATAGCTTCGTGGGACGCAATCCCAACTTCGACACCGATGAAACCAAACTGCTCATCCAGTTGTGGGGCGATCCCAAGCTGCAGAGAACCCTAATCACCACGCACAAAAAGCACGCCGTGATCTGTCAGCTGGCCGCCAAGATGCAGGAATATGGCTACCATCGTTCGCCGGAGGAGATTACCACACGGATCAAGAACCTCAAGTGCTTCTACAATCGTTTGAAGAAGGACAAGGAGTGCGGTGGTCAGTCCACCGATTCAGAACCCAGTTGGAAACACTTTGCCGAGATGGATGCCATTATGACCAGACCCATTTTTAGTGTGCGACCCAATGAGGTGCCTGCTCCATCGCTGAAATACCAACTGGAGCAGGCCCTGGAGGAGCATGCCGAACGTCGCAAGCGCCGGCTGGAAAACGGAGAGGAGCTATCCGAAAGCGACAACGAGGAGGATGACATGCTGCTCTCCGCCCTGGTCAGCAAAAACAAGGAGACCGGCAGCCGGAAGGAGTTGGAAGCTGGCTGCCTAGAAGCCGACACCGATATGAACGAAGAATCATTCTCGAAGCGCCGCAAGGTGTCCGCTGATGTGGAGGTTGATATTGGAGAGGCTCTGACATCGCCCTGCATCAAGAGCGAGCCAGCCCAGGAGGTCGAAACGGCTACAGCAACGTCCACAGTAGAGGCCGAACCGGAGGAGGACGATGACTGCATGCTTCTGCCACAGCCCAAGGAAGAGCCCATCGATGTGGATGCTGCGGATGATCCGCCAACAGAGAAGTCATCAAGTTCCAGTACCACATCCACTTTGGCTGACATGTTACAGCGGAACAAACCGTCCAATCTGCTTCCCTTCACCGGGGCCAATGTCATCATCCCGGCCAGCATTACCACCACCACGGCTGGCATAAGCTCGACCACGCAGAGTTCAACGACCACACCGAGCAAACTTCAGGGCGGTAAAATCTCGTTGGTGCCAACGAATTTCCTGATGCAATCAAAGCTGCCGGCTGCCGCGGGACCAAGTCCCATGGCAAACGCCAAGGGAGCTGCGCCCCAAATCCAGCTGCTGCAGAGTGCCATCAATCAGGGCGCTCGTCTGATGATTAGCGGATCGGCAGCAGCACCGGCACAGCCTAGCAACGCCGGTTTGGTGGCCACAGCCCCCGGAGGAGTCAAGTTCGTGCTGGTCAATGCGGAGCAGGCCAAGGCAGCGGCAGCGGCGGCTGCAGTGGGTAAATCGACCGCCTCCTTGCCCTTGTCTACTGCCCAAGCTCAGGTTCAGGCTGCTGTTCAGCAGCAGCAGCAGAAACTGCAACAGAGTCTCCAGCAGGAACAGCATCTGCAGCATCAGCAGCACATTCAGCTGGAGAAGGAAGAGAGTCGGCGAGTTCACGAGAAAGCCAAGGAGGATCTGCAAACGAAGAGACACATGACAAGTGGGTATCAAGTTACAATCATCCTGTCCCCATTGTACTAAAATAAGTTCAATTTTCAGCAATGAGAATTCTTCTTCGTCAGTTGCTGAATTCCCAAAACGAAGCCAACGAGATCCAGCACAATCGATTATCCCTGGAACGGGAGCGTCTGGACTGGGAGAAGAATATGGGCGAGCGCCTGCTCAACTTGTTGCCAAGTCTCATACAGCCGGCACCTGCAGCCTCGCCATGCTCCACTGCTCAACGACTGCAGCCGCCCAAACTGCTCTTCACAACTGCTCTGCCAATGGGCAATGGCACCGTAACCATGCCGCACATACTAACATCCAACTCGCTGCCCAAAGTCATAACCACTTCAAGTTGCAACAGTGGCGTGGCAGTGGCCGGGTCAGGAGTAGGACTGGTAGCGAGTGTGGCTACCAAGTCGGTGGACAACGACGTCCAGTTGGTCACGCCCAAGCAGGAAAAAGAGGTCTGAACCGAAACGGAACTGTTCGTTATAAGTGATTGATATTAGCAACAACTTTCAGTGATCTCAAAGAAATGATATTCTGGTCTTTACTATAGTATACTCTAAAACAAGTATCCTAATAATAAAAACTAAAAAAGTCTCACATTTTACAGTCCGTTTCATAGTTAGAATCTTGTACAATAAGCAATAATCAGATGATAGGGGTCAAAAAATCAATTTTTTATATTTTATTAATAGCAAACTTGTTTATCTAATCTAAAACGAGATATGGCGTCTAAGAATCTTAAAAATAAGGCTTAGATAAAAGTCTATAAATATTCTAATATTAAACCAAACATTTGAGGTTTTCCTAGTAAATGTTGAGCCTCTCCATATCCCGGATTTCCATGATGTCCGTCTTAAGTCGCTGTTTAACGATCTCCCGCCAAATGGCTTCCCGATCCCGGTTGTCCGTAACGCCCATTCTTTGCAGCGAGGAGTCCGTGATCCGGAGTAGAGCCCTTCCGGTTATATCGTGCTGTCAAATGTACATAGAAAAAAAGGGAAAAGGAACAAGATCAGTAGGCAGTTATAGTGATGTCTAAATTGTAGCGAAAAGTATTTGGGAATTTTCCTGTTTGTGTTTTGAGGTGCTGAAATGACGGAACTGCTGAAGGAAAACCGTGCCAACGAGGATCAACGGTAAGTGAAGTAAATGAAGGATTGGGCTTAGGACTCTTCACTCACCTGGGCGAAGAGCTGCTCGTATTGGGTGTATTCCCCGCAGTGGCGTCGATACCACTTCAACACATCGCTGACTGTCCACAAGTACACTGCCTTGGGTCGCGTGGTTTTCGTCCTGGTTTTGTTTTGCGTGGAGTTAATGGTTTCTTCACCCATTTCTTTTTAAAGTTTCAAAAACAAATCGGAAAGTTTGAGATTTGCAAACAAGTAGCAACAAAACAAATAGTGATGGAAGTTTGTCGATACTAACTATGTGTGGGACATAACAAGATATCGATATGATTACAGTAACACGACTGTAATGCTTATCGTTAAACAGTTTCCTATTTTAAATAAATTTAAATTACGGCAATTTAAAGCTGTGCTGTCCATACAAATACAGAAGAAAGACCTGCATTTGTGGTCATAAGTAATGTAAAACCGAATGCCAAATCACCACGATGACGGTGTGCGGCAGGAGGGAACTTCCCTTATTTAAAGTAAAGCTGTTTTAAATTGAATTAACCACAGCTTTGATCTAAAGCCTTTTTATAGAAACTAAATCCTAAGTATTTAGGAATTAGACCGGTTTTTTTTCGATTGAAAACGAATCGCGTGCGATATATCGATATCAAGCACTAGTGCTACCTTCGTGGCCTATTGATGCCCGCTACGATACGCCTATCGAAATCGCACCAGCTCTAATCGTGACTGGCGCTTAATAACAACGACCGAGAGGTGAAAAAGTCAGCATAAAACACGTAAATACGCAATCAATACACACCGAAACTGATCGAAAACAAAGAAAAAATTGTCGCATTGCTAGTAGCTGAGTTGAAACACGCATAGTCGATTGATTGATTGGTAAATTACTGAGTTGAGCGCCCCCACATCTCATCTCGTCTCGTCCGAACACAAATTTCAAGTCGCAAGATGGCCGGAGCAACACTTTTCGAGCGTGCCCAGGCATTGTCCAGCGTGAATCGCGAGGAGCAGGACAGTTCGCTGCTGAACAAGCTGGTCCGCGACCAGGAGGGCGCCGAGAACGATGAGGAGCGCATCCGGATCAAGGAGCAGGGCATTCTGCAGCAGGGAGAGCTCTACAAGCAGGAGGGCAAGGCCAAGGAGCTGGCCGATCTCATCAAGGTGACGCGTCCATTCCTCAGCTCGATCAGCAAGGCCAAGGCGGCAAAGCTGGTGCGTTCGCTGGTGGATATGTTCCTGGACATGGACGCGGGCACAGGCATTGAGGTGGGTTCTTGTTTCTCTCAATGACTTACGTTGACTTACTAGAAAATTCTTTGTTTGATCTCTAGGTTCAATTGTGTAAAGACTGCATTGAGTGGGCCAAACAGGAGAAGCGCACTTTTCTTCGCCAATCGCTGGAGGCTCGTCTGATTGCCTTATATTTTGATACTGCTTTGTATACGGAGGCCCTGACTCTGGGTGCCCAATTGCTGCGGGAGCTGAAAAAGCTGGATGACAAGAATCTGTTGGTGGAAGTGCAGCTACTGGAGAGCAAAACCTATCACGCACTGAGCAACCTGCCCAAGGCTAGGGCCGCCCTCACCTCAGCCCGCACCACGGCCAATGCCATCTACTGCCCGCCAAAGGTGCAGGGCGCACTGGATCTTCAGTCCGGCATCCTACATGCGGCCGATGAGCGTGACTTTAAGACCGCATTCTCCTATTTCTATGAGGCCTTTGAAGGATTCGACAGCGTGGACAGCGTCAAGGCCTTGACCTCGCTGAAATACATGTTGCTGTGCAAAATCATGTTGGGTCAGTCCGATGATGTCAACCAGATCGTCAGCGGAAAGCTGGTAAGATAATAAGTGCAGTCCGACATAAGCCAACGGACGCGAACATAGCTTTCAGAACTAATCAACCTTCTTATTAATCTAATTATCATCACCAGGCTATTACCTATTCGGGCCGCGATGTAGATGCCATGAAATCAGTGGCTGAGGCTTCCCACAAACGTTCCCTGGCCGACTTCCAAGCTGCCCTCAAGGAGTACAAAAAGGAGCTGGCCGAGGATGTAATTGTGCAGGCGCATTTGGGGACGTTATACGACACCATGTTGGAGCAAAACTTGTGCCGCATCATTGAACCCTACTCTCGTGTGCAGGTGAGATGGATTGTAAAGACATTGTATGTTCACCCTCACTAAAATCGGTTGTTTCCTGTTTGCAGGTCGCCCATGTTGCCGAGAGCATCCAGCTGCCCATGCCGCAGGTGGAAAAGAAGCTGTCCCAAATGATCCTGGACAAAAAGTTCAGCGGCATTCTGGATCAGGGCGAGGGAGTACTGATTGTTTTCGAGGAGACGCCCGTGGACAAGACCTATGAACGCGTGCTGGAAACCATACAAAGTATGGGCAAGGTGGTAGACACACTGTATCAGAAGGCCAAGAAGCTGTCGTAAGCGGTGTGCAGGAGACATTATTCAATTCAAACATGATATCAGCATACTTAGCAGACTTTTCATAGTTTCCTTTTGTATTTTCCAACAACTCCCAATCATTGTTCAAGCCAAACATGTTTTATGTTTTTGCAAAAACGAAATGAAACCCTAATTGGTGAAGATAGCAACAGGAGCAGCAACAACCACAACAAAAATGTAAAACAAAATCCATTAAACTAACATAAGCAAAATTATTAATCATTGAGTGGGATCGAATTGTTTACGCAAGTGCGGTATAATAAGCGAAATATTCAAATAACTACATAATAAAACGATAAAAGAAAACCGTAAACTGATACGAAAAGCTTATATTAAATCTTGGTTTCAAAATGGATATTTCTATTTTAATTGGTAAGTGAAGTATTTTTTGTTGAATTTTAAAAGGCTTATAAATTCACAGATAGTTTCATAATTATGTTATTTATTCGTTTGTTATTTTGATTTAAATAAATTAGTCTACACCTATACCACATTAACATTTAGCCGAAGTGGTGAGAAAGTCCCAGTCCAGCACCAAAGTTGGGCTTCTGGTTAGCGAACGGTCCACTTGTCCACTTGCTGGCCGATCCAGTCAGATCCAAACGGGTTGCCCGATCCGCCGAGGACCACAGGTTACCACGTCCCTCGAGACCGAGTTGCTGGCCGATTCCTGGGAAGTTGCTGTGCGTCAGAGAGGCACCATGTCCGTTGATGTGGGAGTAATCCAGGCCGGCTCCATTGCGCTGAAACTCGAAGCCATTGGCCAGTTTGTTTTGGGAGGCGAACACTTTGGCATCCAGATTGTGTCTGCCATTGTTGAATAGATTGGCGTGGGCCTCCTGCTGGAAGACGTCCTTCACTCCGGGCGTGTGCGTTTTGGTCAAAGAAGCACCATGGCCAGCACTGCAAGAAGGAAAAGAATAGGGATTAATATATTTTCTAACAATATATTTGTTTCTAAGGTAACTTACTTGTTGTAGGCCAAAGTTCCGCCAGTTGTGACAGGGCCACTTTGAGTGTTTCCAGCTGCGAAAACCTGACCCACCACATTGTGGTTGGGATTGCCAATGCCTTTGGTGAGATCCAGGCGAGCGTCTGCTCCACCAGCGGGGTTGGAGGCTAAGGAACCTCCGAGCACCTGGCGACGGATCCGAATGGGACCTGTGGTGGGAAATGGAGGAACTGCCTCTGCGATGGCGAAAAAAGCCACAAGGGCTACGATTAGGATGCTTGTGTTGTGCATGCTGCTGGACTGGATTGCTGGAGCTGACTGATGTCCAAGGTGGCTGATGATCCGCTTTTATACGTATTCTAAGGGGAAGAACTTTATTGGTAAATCACTAGATTCATCTGGGTGTCGTTTTCAGCTTGCGCCGGCCTTATCAGTTAGGATTTCCCCCGGGGCTTTGATGGGTGATTTACGTGTGGTAATTTTGTGTGTTTATTACCTTTCTTATTTGGTGACGGTTTTACGCATGGTTCTAAAACATTTTTTTACTTAAACAATAACATGTTTGTAAATGACAGCAGACACTTAACTAAACTAATGCAATTGGCTGTGATTATTTGTATTTTTTTTTATAAATATAACAAGAAATATAGTAGTATTACAATTGAAACAAGAATTTATAAAGGAAATGCCAAACAGTTCATTTATTGAACTCCACAACAATCATATACAAACCGGCTAGCTAAAAAGATTAGCTTCAGAATATTAATTATTTGAACAAATGTTAAAACTATAGTATTATATTTTTCTTAAATATTAAGTTAAAACGCTACCACTTAGCGATTATTCATCTTTATGTTATCAGCTTGAGTTGCTGTCGATTAAATTCAGGTTTTTTCTTATCGTTCCCAAGCTAAGCATCCGATGCAAATATTTAAATACAGAAAAAAGTGTCGATCCAAAAAGTACCCTTTAAATCGGTTTCGCTTAAATTTCAATGTATCTTCCATAGGGTAACGTAATTTTGGTTGGATGTTTAGAACGCAGTGGATAAACCAGTTCCAATCCAATAAAATATATACTTTTTGTATTATTCTTTTTAAAATATATGCGTCTTTGACAATTGCTAAGATCGCAGGTATCTTTTTACACACTTTTTAGGATCGATCATTAAAAAATGAAACTTTTAGCTCTGCAAAGAAGAATCTATTAACATGAAACTCTGAATGAAGGTTATACATATATCCTGCTTTTTTTTACCCATTCGCTTTTTTCAGATTGGCCTAACCCTGCCATACACATTTAACACATGAAAAGATTGTTATCGCCCATTACTCAGAAAAACATAATTATTTTTAAATAAAATATAACGATTTGTATATATTTTTAAATAAATTAAAATTACGAATATGAAGTACAAAGGCCTAACCGAAATGATGGGATAGACCCAGTCCAGCTCCAAAGTTGGGCTTCTGGTTAGCGAACGGTCCACTTGTCCACTTGCTGGCCGATCCAGTCAGATCCAAGCGGGTTGCCCGATCCGCCGAGGACCACAGGTTACCACGTCCCTCGAGTCCGAGTTGCTGGCCGATTCCTGGGAAGTTGCTGTGCGTCAGGGAGGCACCATGTCCGTTGATGTGGGAGTAATCCAGGCCAGCTCCATTGCGCTGGAACTCGAAGCCATTGGCCAGTTTGTTCTGGGAGGCGAACACCTTGGCATCCAGATTATGTCTGCCATTGTTGAATAGATTGGCGTGGGCCTCCTGCTGGAAGACGTCCTTCACTCCGGGCGTGTGCGTTTTGGTCAAAGAAGCACCATGGCCAGCACTGCAAGAACGAAGAGAATAGGATTAATATATTTTCTAACAATATATTTGTTTCTAAGGTAACTTACTTGTTGTAGGCCAAAGTTCCGCCAGTTGTGACAGGGCCACTTTGAGTGTTTCCAGCTGCGAAAACCTGACCCACCACATTGTGGTTGGGATTGCCAATGCCCTTGGTGAGATCCACGCGAGCATCAGCCCCACCGGCGGGATTGGAGGCCAAGGAACCTCCGAGAACCTGGCGACGGATCCGAATGGGACCAGTGGTGGGAAATGGAGGAACTGCCTCTGCGATGGCGAAAAGGGCCACAAGGGCCACGATTGGGATGCTTGTCTGGTGCATGTTGCTGGACTGGATTGCTGGAGCTGACTGATTTCCCAAGGTGGTCAAGGCTTCTGTTTTATACCTCAATGTGAGGGGAAGAACTGTTCTGGTGGTTCACATGATTCATCTGATGGCCGATCTCGGCCGGGATGCCTTATCAACGCGGTGTTCCCCGCTCAGAAGTGATGGTGGTTTACTTCTGCTGTTTGCTTGTGTGGCTATGCGACTTGACCTCATCACCTCCCCTTTTTTTGCGACCTATAGACGCCACTTGTTGCGCTATTGTTCCGGTTTCACCCACGCCGCAGGTCCTCTGTTGGCGCCTCCAAGTGGTTTTCTTTGTGCGTTGATGAAGGAGGGCATCCTCATCTTGCGCAGGTCGGCAGTTGACAGTTATAGGGGATTTGCAATCGTATTTCTCACTTGATGTCAGGCTTTATCAATAGGTTTGGCGGGGAGGGATTATCCTGGGGGAGCCGGCGGGGGTTGGCGAGCGAAATAAAGAGCGACGGCGAGAGCGGCAGGATTTGAGTGAAGTTTCAGCCGAAACTAATTGAATTTTCTGCGCAGGAGCAGGCGAAAAGGATGCGAGCCGAAAGAGAGCAGATGGAAACTTGAACTCGAAGTGTCAACGAAAAGTTTGCACTGAAAAATATAATTTATAAGCTAATTACCCTTACAGAATGTTTTTACAAATCCTGTTCTTAGAAACAAAAAAATATTTTTTTTAATGTGGTAATAATTTAATAAATGGATTTAATAAATAATTTTTATGAATAATACTATCTAAAATATTTACATATGCAATTATATACAAACTAATCTATTAAAAAGTCATTTCTATAAGGGGGCTTGTCAGCTTGTTTGTGAGGGGACAAACTCATTCATTATGATCTGCGGACATCTGGTTATTTTGCTGGAATCTAAGAGATACGTATGTATCTACATATATATGTATGTAAATATATACCATAGAACCTGTTTGTGAATCACAGGAGGTGCGAATTTAATACGCTGAGATTTATTTCCTCTCAAACGTGACTTTTGTGGTTTTGTTTTGAGTAAGTATATTTCTTATCAGCTCCAGAGCTCAGCAGATTCTGTTGAAACGCTGATAAGCGAGAGGAACCCCCGAGTTTTTTGTGCCGTAATTGATTGAAGATTGTTAATTGCTGTCTTTTGTGTTCTTTATTTGCTGTTTAAGTGAGAAATTCACAAAAATTTTAACGAAAAACAACTCAATGCAAATTTGATCGGATGATCATTTAAGATTTCCTAGCGGGATCCACATCTTTAGGCGGGCAGAATGGGTGGTGGCCGGATGGCGGCTGCAGCCAGGTGATCCTCGGTGGCCAGTGCCTCGCGCCTCACTCGAATGGGGCGGGGATGGGAGGTGGGGCGTGGGCTGTAGGGGCGTGGCTTGCCGGGAGTGGCCACAGCCATGGCGAACACGCAGGCCAGCAGCAGGAAAACGATGGTGAACTTCATTGTGTGTGGAGTGGACAAATCGAACTGATATGGTTTCAATCAGAGCAGTTGGCTTTTTATAGGAGCCATCGATGCAGCAAGATTCGCATGGGAGGCACGTCGTGGCTGTGGTCGCCGGTGGTTCCCCATCTTGGGGACTTTTCGCGTCGCCTATCTACGCATTGGCCACTGAAGGCAAACGTGTTGAAAATGTTTGTTTTTATTAATGCGGGTCTTGGCTGCGTAATAGCTGAGTAGTTTACACTACTCAGTAATTCTCAGTACTTTACATTTTATGCAGCCGAACCTTAAAAATGTATTCGCTTCTTAATTTGAACATATTGTTTATATCGCTTAAGTTTGTTATTTTGATTTTTGTATAGCGGTGAAGAAAGTGGAATTTCGAAACGAACTTTTCCCGCCAAGCTGTCACTTTCACTCGCGTTATCTCTTTCACCCCCGCCGTGACAGGGCGACACTCCCTCTCTTTCGCTCTCTTTGAAGTCCTGCCGTCGACCGCGTCAAATCTCATTACACTGGATACACACGCACACAGATACACCCACAAACACACACACACACACCTTAGCGTGCGACAGCGGAACGCGCTTGAGCGAGCTTTTCCGTCCGCTTTTCTGAGCGCAACATTTTCTTTTCGGGGCTCTTTGGGAAAACTCTTGGGCAGCTTGCCAAACGCTCGTATAGAGGCCAGACGCGAGGAAAACTCTGCTTATCGATTACGCACGTAACACATTTGCCCACAGCCGAATAGTTAAACACTTAGTTCAGCGAAGCCAGCCAGCCAAACAATATTTCTGGTGTGTACTATACTTATCGAATCGAAGGTGAACAGTGCGACAAGTTTACATAATAAACAGGATACGAAAAAAGGACTTCAAGAGGGCTTGCGCCCCAAGTGTCTCAACCTGTGACAATGGCCTTCAAGAAGTGTGCGAAAATTGTCTATATATAGAGTGTGATATGTACTCCTGATTTGCTGGGCACGTGTGAGCCATTAAAAGGGAAATAAATCTGCAGATTTGCAAAAGGATTTATAATTAACTAAAAAAAGAACTGATTAAACCTTGTAGAGCTTGCAAATATAAGTGTATAGTGTTGGCATATTTTAATTTTAGTAATCTGTTTAATTTTACTTTACTACCTTATTACTTTTTTGAAAAATCTCTTATTTTCCCAACAAAATACCCCCATAATTTGCATAAAGCCTTTAGTGGCAACAACAAGTCTGCTCTATATACAGACAATAACCCACATATACACACACACTCGCGCCCATTTACCCACATTTCTTATGTGCCAACGGTGCGTATGTGTGATACCAGCAAACTCAACCAAAAATGTAATAGAAATTACTCACGCTCAAAGCTCACAAGCTGATTCAGCAATTCACTCAACTCGCTTGAGCCCACTCAAAATCAGAGTGAATGGCAGAGCTTGTTTGTTTTGCCATTTCCAGTCTCCGTATCTCACGCTTTTATTTCTAAAAGTCAAGTGAAGGAAATATGTTTAAATGCTCACTCAAGAATCAAGGAAATGTCAAACGGTAGTAGTTGACATCCGTATTTGTTCGAGTTCCGGAATGGACGCAATATGATCTAAGCCTTGTTCATAAGCAGTAATCTGGATTAAAAGATATCAAAGAATAATTTTATAGTAAACTGGGTGTAAGGTGGCCTAAGTGTAGTTTAGGAAGCTTGTTTTATTCCATTCTTTTAAAGCAGGCGAAGGGAAGAGATATCCAAACCGTTTTCCACTGCCCTTTGTGTAAGCTAGAACAAAGAAATGGTAATGACGGATTGTGTCCTTTGTTTCATGCAGCTGCCGAATGATAATGGAGATGATAATGAGACTGTAACTGGGACACGAGAGACCAGACCGAAGGGAAGTGTCAGCCAAGAGCGGAACAGCAGCAACCAGCAAGGGTAGGGTTCAGAGGAGGAGCACCCAGGACCAGCCAGCAAAGACCATCCGAGTTCAAGGAACCAGCAAACAATGAATCCCTACACTGCAGGCGCCGGCGGAGGAGGCGGAGGGGGAGGAGGAGCCAATCCCTTCGGAGCACCCGCCGGAGGAGCGGGATATGGCCAGCCGGGCTATGGATACGAGCAGCAGGCAACAGGTGGCTACGACCAGGGCGTGAACTACGGCATTGAGCCGCAGCAGCAGGCAGCCGGATACGGACCACCTGGAGCCAGGCCACGGGTGGATGTGGAGGCCACTGGCGAGGTGGATCCCAATCTGTAAGTCTAGGCGACGATCCCTTAGGATAAGGCAACTAATTGATTCACATTTATTAACAGATATCCCGAGGCGAAGGACTCAACGCACAAAGTTCGCGGCCACTCGGACATCCTGGAAATGTTCTTCGGGGCGAGCACGGAACGCGAGCTGATACCCGTGAAAAGCTTCTACTTCTTCTTCTACGCCGCATTCGGATCCCTGTTTCCGCTGATGGGCGTGTACTTCAAGCAGATGGGCATGAATCCGGGCCAGTGCGGTATCCTGGTGGGAATGCGGCCCTTCGTGGAGTTCCTGTCGGCCCCGTTTTGGGGCTCCTATGCGGATCGTTGTCGGCAGGGCAAGCGCTTGCTGCTGGGCTCCCTGGCCTGTTGGGTGCTCTTCACCATTCCGTTGAGCTTCATCCGACCGGAGGCCATCAACTGCATTGAGCGGCGCAACGCCACGGACTTTGTGCTGACCTACACACGCACCAAGCGGGACCTCTCGGCCATGTACGAGCAGGAGCACTTGGACCTGGGCACGGGCACCATGCCAGCGGATGAGGCCCTGGAGGAGGCTGAGGCCGCCCACAGTCGGCACAAGAGATCCCTGCTGCTGCCCAGGATCGATGCGGGCATCTCACCCGTCCACATCAACTTCGTGAGCAACTACGACGACAAGTACCACAAGGACTATGTGACGCCCATCTTCAGCTCCATGGTGTACAGGACTCCGGTAAGTCAATGGGAGGGATGTGCCATTAGTATAGTTGGAAGGAAAGTTAGGATTCAAATTAATCTCCTTAATATTAGTTTGTAAATAATCTAATTTCAAATTAAGCAGTTCTTTGAGGTAAAATTCAATGCTAGCTTACTGAGTTACCAATTCTTTTTCAAAACGTTACAGTAAATAAAAGGTATTTCTAATGAATTCAATAGTTATTCATCTTGTGTTCAGTTTTCTGTTTTTTACTTAGCTGGATATTAAATCCTGATTTTTATAATTCTTGCTTTGCATTTCAAGATCTACTAGGTATGTCTAATAAATCCTGCATCTTTAACTCAACTTATCAGCTGCCAAGAGGATCTTGTGTCTTTGAAATGCTTGAAAAATACTTACATACGTATCTCTGCCCACAGGACATCCAAAAGGCGTTCTTCCTGCTGCTCCTGGTGATCCTCATTGGGGAGTTCTTCAGCGCCCCGGCAATCACCCTGGCGGACTCCGCCGTAATAACTTTGCTGGGCGAGGATGCGGACAAGTACGGTCACCAGCGAATGTTCGGGTCCCTCGGCTGGGGCATCTCTATGTTCCTGGTGGGCATCGCCCTGGATCACTCCACCTCGTTCTCGAACCATCCCTGTGGCGCTGGCAACAAGGAGAAGAACTACAACATCTGCTTCTCCATCTTCTCGGTGCTGATGACCTGTGCGATAATCTCCGCCTCGAAGATCACCTTCAAGTACGATCCCATCGACGAGCAGTTGGCTGCACAGCAGCAGGCACAGTTCGTGGATCCCAACAAGCGGGCGGAGGAGGAGTCGATGAACCAGTTGGCGGCCCAACTGAATCTGCCATCGCTGGCAGTTGGTAGCGGCAGTGCCGCCTCGGGTGCCTGTGCCGGTGGCGTCAGTAGCTTCCTGGCCGCTGGCCATCAGCCACAGCCGCATATTGGGGCCGAGTCCAAGGTGTTCGCCCAGACGGCCAAGGAGTTGCCGGAGTGGATGACCGTGCTGACCCACTTCAAGGATCTGAAAACCGCCTCCTTCCTTTTCGTGGCCTGGTTCATGGGCTTCGGCATTGGTTTGATCTTCACCTTTCTGTTCTGGCATCTGCAGGACTATGGTGGCACTCCCACCCTCTTCGGCGTGGCCTCTGTCATCAATCACGTTTCTGAGATTTTCGCCTACTTCTTTAGCTTCCGTCTGATTACCCAAATTGGCCATGTCAAGGTGCTGTGTCTGGGCCTGATCGGCAATGTCCTGCGCTTCCTATACATTTCCTATCTGACCAATCCGTGGATGGTGCTGCCATTCGAGCTGATGCAGGGCATCACCCATGCAGCTGTGTGGGCTGCATCCTGCTCCTACATTGCCCACAATACTCCCAAGCACCTGCGAGCCTCCGCTCAGGGTGTCCTTCAGGGCATCCATCACGGATTGGGTCGTGGCTGCGGCGCCATCATCGGCGGCATGTTCGTCACCTACTACGGTACTACTACTACCTTCCGCTGGTACGGCATCGCCTGCCTCTTCGTGCTCGGGTTCTTCATCTTCGTCAACTTCTACCGCAAGGAGCAGGGCTTCATCTCGGAGATTCCCGTCACCGAGGATCCGCATCAGGTGAGTATCTTCCTTCTTCTTTAGGAAGAAAAGTAATACTTTAGTAATATGTTATGTATATTCTTTTATTAGAAAGACTTTTAAATCTTTGATTGTTTAAGTAATCGAATAACCCGAATTTGCAGGTGGCCGAGGAGACCTCGCACTTGGCACCCCACGGCGTTCCCAGCAATCCGATTCCACGGGCCCTGTCCAACTCGCGGCTGAACGAGATGAATCCGAATGGAGGACCATATGGCACGTACCAGACCACTGGCGGCAACCTGGACATACCCGGAGCCAACCAGCACAATCCCTTCGCTCAGTAAACGGGGAGCGTGGCTTCCTTCCCGGAGTCGGCATTCAGCCCATCTTCATACTCACAGTACTAAAACGAACAAAGTATAACCGCAAACATATCTTGGACATTGGCCTGCAATATGAATTGCATAACTGCATTGCTTTATTTTGATTTGTTGGGCAGTCAACATACGATCTACACATAACATAGCATAGCATATACATACAGCATATATACACAGATATATTTTATATAGGACATGCCACATAGCCAGCATAAAGATTCCGTATAAGTTGGATTGGTTCAAGTCGATGGAGTGAGGGGGAAATCGAAACGAATTTTCACATAGCAGCTTAGCAATATATACATAGGGCAATATATGTGTGTGTACGGATAGTTATATATATATATATTGTGCCGATCTATAATATTTATAGGCCTTTTTGTATTAGTTGCATGACGCCGGGCAATGATTGCTATTCCCGGATTTAGTTTTGAGTTCGTTGCCTACTTTTGGGCGATCACCAAAGCAAATTACTCATACGCATGGGTCACCCGCTCACCCCGAATTACACATAAAGTACCTATGCAATCACGGAAAACTAAACAGAGATTGAAGTTGTTGAAACTCCAGGATATGTGAATACGAGGCGTTTCAAGGCTACAGGACATCGGGAAGCAGTGGGAGCTGCTTCGTTTAGCCGCAGTTGATTATGACTTTGATGTTCACTATACTATTTTATAGTATTAATTTAGATTATCCGTTGTCTTATGGCTTTGAAACGCACCGTGTGGATCACCCAATAAGTTAGGACAGTTTCATGTAAAGAGCAAACTAAGTAGCTCACTTTCAGTCAAAGTATTCATCAGATAAAATGTTTATGAAGAGAATAGGGGCCCAACTTTAGGTAATGACCTTTGTGTTGCATATTTGCAACTTTTAGAAAATTCGAAAAGACACATGCAATCCCAAAATGGTCCTATGCAATAAATACCGAACTATTTAAAGTGAATATGAACTATGAAATATAAATGTAGTTGCATTGAAAACCAAATTTAACTAAACTAAAACAAAATCAGCGGCGAGAAGAAAAGCTGCAAGTAAAACCGAATCATTAAACAAAAGGATAAACAAATGTTGTAACGAATGATATTATGGAAATCCGCCTCATTGCAATCAACTGTTGAATATTTTAGTTTTTACACAAATAAACTAACGAAATGACATATTTTGACATACCTAAGAAAACATAAAACATAGAAATATATAACATACGTTTATATAGTATATGAAAGTTGACGCACCAAAGTGAAAAGGCAAACTAAACTGTATTTGTACCTAAAACATATTTTGACCTAATTTCATATAGCAAATCTTTCGCTCGATATACATAAACAAAAATATATATTGAATACTGTAAACATTATAATTAAATATTGTTGATAGCAAATTGAATTGGATATTTTATAGTAACGATACGTCAGTTCTTATGTACAGCACCATATTTCAGAAGATTTTTCGGGTAGATGAACCTTAGTATTATGCATTCTGTACAACTGCACTCACAGTTATGTTTGTTGAGCCGATATTAAAAGAAATTCTCTCTATATATATGTATTGAACAAGAAAAATACTCATATACGGTATACATTTATATAGGAATGTACAAGTATTATATACAAAGCGCATACATATGATACAAAGGATACAATACCCAACCCAAAACCGAGAAACCAAAAGACACGTGAAGTAGGCGGAAAAAGCAAGAAATCATGTAATTATGTATGTTTAATAAAACGTTTAACTACCGAGTGAAGTCTAAAGACAAAGGCACAAATTCTTTCGCCAACCATCTGTGTTTATTTTTCGTCTGTATACAGTAACCTATATAAATCGGATCCCTCGTTCGTGACGAGCACCCAAAATGCGGCTTGCCCTGCTGCTCTTTAGTTGGCTGTTCTGCTTGGCTTTTGGCCACATCAATGGAACACAGGCGTATTCACCACCAAAGGCACCACTGCCTCTGCCACTTCCAGACGCGAGTCACAGGCGTGCTCCACCACCATCACCACCACTTAGACCAATACCCAGACCACCTCCTCCAAGGCCAAAACTACCGCCACCCAGGCTAACGCCACTGCCCTTTAGACCGACACCACCGCGATTTGTTAGACCTCCTACTGCACCACCCTTCAGGAGGCCAACTATTCCTCCACCCAGGCCCACCAGAAGACTTCCCATCACAAGACAACCCACCAGGAGAATCCCGAAACCACCAGTTACCCGCAGACCCACCGCCAGGCAAACTCGCCCACCTGCAGTGCGAACCACTCGAAAGTTTCTGATCTGGTCACGAGCACCAACCAGATTGCTACCGACTAGACCAAACATAAGGCCCACCCTGTGGACCAGACCTCCAGTGCGTCCTCCATTGCCCACGGTGCATCCAACACGCTCAAGAGTTGGTCCCACTCTATGGACAAGACCTCCCATAAGAGTCACAGTACGACCCACCAATAGACTCAACCCTAGACCCACAATTAGGCCCACCATTCGAGCCACTCTATGGACACGACCTCCAGTAAGACCTTCAAGCCCCACACGAAGAGCCAGCAATCGACCCACCTTATGGACAAGACGACCCATAGGATCCACCTTGGCCACAAGACCTCCAGTTAGAGCTACGAATCCCACTTTACCGCGATCCACCTTATGGACCCGACCTCAAGTTAGAACTACTAGACGACTGACTTTTATTTTCAACGAACCCACAAGAGAGCTTCCCACACCACGACCCATTCCAACCACTAGAGCTCCACATCCGGACATAACTCGATCCACAAGAAGTTTGATATTCATATTTCCCAGGGACCCACGTCTATAGCTCGACTTCCAAACTGGACTGTACATCCAACAGGGCGTACGAGAACTACTTTAGTAGCTTAAAGGATATAAGTAAGCTGGATTAAAATATGGTAGCTGCATTTGGCTAAATATTCTTTAACTATTCTCTGGAAGCACGCGATCTTAAATTTTATATAACCGAGAAGTGAGCTAATGACCTTAAATTTCAAGTCAAGGCGTAGACGGATAAGCTCATTAAATATTTTGAAGGGCGGAATGGCAGGCTTTGGGATATCCTACCTTGCTTAAAATATGACCTCTATCAAATCGGAGTCTGTAAAATTGAACTTAAAAACAGCGAAAAGAAGATTTATAACATGCTTCTTCATAGAGTTAATTGCATATATATGGTAGTTTAAAGTTGAATAAAGTGTAGATTTACTTTCCAGTTAGACGGATAGACGCAACTTAGAACTGAGTTTTAAGCACAGCAAGTTTGGCGGACTGCGCTCCGTTCGTAACGACCCCATCTCCATGACAAATATCCCTGAAGTGCCGACATGCCCAACCCAAATCCAGGGCAACTGGAGCGAGCAGAAAAGTAGCTGTGGCATACCGGAAGCGCTTCAAGTTTGCCGAGCTCATTCGTCTCTGCGATTTGTTGGCATTTCAAGGGACTGGGCGTGTTGCCTGCTCATGCAATGATAAATGCAATTTTAGTGGCTCTTGACCCATTTAATAAATTGTTAAAGTTGAAGAATGCGCAAGAATATTGTAAACTTGTTGGCCACCATTTCTTTGCCTCCGCCTCTTTTCGCCCGCTTTATTCCCATTCTCATCATCAGTTTTATTTGTATTTGTTTTGAAGTTTTATTTCATTTTTATTTTTATTTCTATTTTTATTTCCATTTAGTTGCTGTTGGCGCATTCTGAATTAGGGTTAATTTAAAAGTTGCCCATTGCAACACTGACCCATGGTGAGCGAAGTTGTTGCCATGTTGCAAACTTTGCCGCTCACTTTTCATGCCCCACTTCAGAAGTTTCGTTGAAATTTAAATAATTCTGTTAAATTGCATAACGTGCCCAGCTGTCCAGTGCCCTCTCTCGTTCGGGAAACTCTGGACTTGCTGTTTATTAAGTTAGTGGCGGCGACAGTTTTCAGTTAACGTGATTATGTGCCATTAAAAAATTGTATATTATCCACGGGCCACAAAAGAGTGCAGCAAGAACTCAGAAGCGACTCAAATATCCATGACAATAAATAAGGAAAGGCAGGGACCCAGGGAGACTTTGAGCGCGGGCAATCCTCTCCAGCCTTAATAAGCAGCACAAAAAGTCCTGGCAAGGCTCTATTAGAGCCAGGACTAAGCAGCTTGGTCCGTCCTGTGTCCCTTCCCACCCTCCAAAAAAAAGGGTGAAAAGCGTAGAAAATAAAGTATGCGCTGGCAACTCTTCCTCGTGGAATCCTTTGCTCCGCTCCTTGTCAAATATATATTCTCAGCTATATAAACAATTTTCTTTTATGCCAGAATAACAAGCAACAAGAATGGATTTTTGCATAAGAAAGCCCCGGACTGAAGTTGAAGTACGATGGCATAGCGAAAATCCTTGCCGGGAACCAGCTCCACAAAAGTCGGGCCAAATGCAATCCGAGCTTTGTGTTCTTGTGCTCCCACGAACAATTGGACTGGCAGGCTTGGCTTTTGATTGGGGGATCTGTGGGGGCGCCGCGGGGATTCCGCCCCGGGCGGCATCAAAAAGTGGATATCAATGCGTGGCCATGCACCCACTACAATGCTGCCTTCTTGGTGACCTTTGAGAAACCCATTGCCTTTAATTTAATTCCAAGTGCACTGATAAGTTCCTTACCTTGTCAGCCAGACTGGAGGGTAGTTTCTTAAAGACTAATTAGTCATGGGTAATGTTGAATTAATGCAGTGTAGTTGATATGGCTTATGCCAAAGGTTTTTATAAACAACTAAATTGGTAGCCTGCTAGTTGACATTTCCATCGTTTACACATACATAGATTTTATTCAAAAGTTGAAATTTCTATTACCATAATTACGAAACCTTTTCAAAAGGAATAAATATTGGAAATCCCACTTTACTTCCAGTCGCCCCCCTGCGAAATGATCATCTTAAAAGTTTGCACGGTTTTTCATTTTCTACTAGGGCTTATGTTCAAGGCAGCATTCGCAAGAGAACCGCAGCGATGAAGCAGAGGGAAAACTCCCACTCACATGCCAAAAAAAGGGTGAACGGTGGGGAAAAGTGGGAAAGCCGGAGCAGAAAGCAATGTCGACGACATTCAGCCGCAAGAAGTTGTCGCCGGGTGGAAAGTGGGGGAAGTGGGGGGCTTGTGGGTGGGGGTGGGGCAAAAAGTGCTGAGCATAAATAAGACATTTGCGTGTGTAAGCAGCAACAACACGCAAAACAACAACGATGGCTTAAAATAACTCCAAAACGCAACATTGAAATGTGGCTGAGAAGGACAGAGGCAAAGAACCCAAAGAAGCCAACGAAGCTGCTGACTCCCAGTTGCAGGATCTGCAATAATTTTCAAACTGCTTTCGCCGGAGGAGTAACTTGAAAGTTGCAAAAAGTAAATGTAATGCAAAATGCAAAGTCATCGCTCGCCGTTGTCCTCGAGTGGCTGTAAGGCCATCCTTCTTTTTCACCCAATCCCACTAACCTTTTCCTCCAATCATCCATACCCCCGACTTTTCAGTGCACAGAGAAAAATAAGTGGTCTTTAACCCATTTAGAATCAAACACTTCATTCGTGGTTAAAATATGTTCTCTAATGCAAGTAGTGAGTATACTAAATCATATTATTCTACAGATAATTCCTACACAGACAGAATTATTTTTTTATCACACGTCTTTTTCCAGTGCAGCCTGTGTGCAATTGCTGCGATTTTTTGTGCAGTGTCAAACCAATTGTTGTGATTTTTTTCCATCTCCAACTCGTGCACATGCATTTATTTAAATTCCTTTGTCCTCGTGTCTAGGAGTCCTTCGCCCACCCGCTCATTTCGCCAATGTATTCATTGTCTGTGAAATTGTTGTGTGTTTCCATGCCGTCGCATAATGTCTCTCTTTGCTCCCTACGTGCACCTCATTCCGGTTTTTGCCCCATAATCTCCGCTTCCCCTTGAGTCCTTTTTGCAACCCCCCTTGGGGGTGGCGCAGTCCTTGTTGCGACTGCAGTTTGCGGTTTTTAACTTGTGACAGTTTTAAGTGGCTGCCGTTTGTCTCCGTGGCTGGATTCATTCACATGCACATAAGCAGGATGCCCATCCACATACGTGGGTGCTCCGAGATTTAGCCAAATTGTAATGCTGCTTATTCGCCGCTTATGCATAAATCGTTGGCCATAACGAGGCTAAGTAAGCAGCTCCATTTCCCCAGCCAGGATAAGCGCCATTTGAGCCTGATTAAATAAATCCGTATTTGCGAAATTAACTTTGAAAGTTTTGTAAGCAGAAAAGATGGCTTAGTTACTCTTTTAAAACGGGGTCCTTGGTTAGGCAACATATTTAGGAAAATACACAGCTAATGCTCGATAATAATTGTAACTCTTCAGGATGCCAGTACGTAAGATACACCCAGTTTGTTATCATAATGTAACTTGCATTCAAAAAGTTCAGGGCATATGCACCTTGCGTGTATTTAAAGCTGTGACATTTCTTTTTGTTCACTTTCGAAGCTTCTCTGATGACGAGAAACCACTTTTACTTGCATTTCGTTGGGGAGGTGATATTGTTTTTGGACAAAGCCCACTACTGCCTTGCTTTCCGCCCATCACTCAAAGTGCCTTCCGCTCCCCTGCCCGTTTGGCTTTCGATCAGGCCTTTTCAGCACCAGACGCAGCCGGACTCACCTGCATGTGCCTAGTTGGTTAAAGCCTTAAAATCGGGGGGAGTCCCCTCTGCTGCCCATTGTCAATGGGCGGCCTTTTGCTGCCCACACATCCTGCCACGCCCCGTCCTTTGACGCGTTCCTAAGAACGCACTTAGCTGTTGGCAGCATCATAATCCGTAGCATAGTTTCCCGACGCTGTCAACAACCTTTGGCCTTTGTTGTTGCTCGTCCTGAGTCCTGCGAGTCCCGGAACAAAAGGAAAACAATTTTCATGCGTGCATGGCAAAAATCAAAAGAATGGGCTAACCCAACACACACACAAGCACACATAACCGGGACCAACAATGCCTATTTTAGTGAGATAAGAAAGGAGAAATGGCACGGCAGCATCCGCATCAGCATCAGCATCAGCAGCCCTTCAAAGCAATTTCCAAGTGGCCCTGTTGTACGGCTCCAGCACTCGCAGATATGTAGGTAGCACCACAAATTTGAGGGACCCAGGAAAAGGTGAGCGTGGCTGTCGAGGAACAGGACCAAAAACCGGCGACTCACTTCACTCATCGCTTAAGTGGCTGTTCGGAGATTTTCCTGCGTTCCCTGATTGCCAATACCCTTTGAAACTCAAGGAATGCCATACATAAGCCTTTGGAATTCTTATTAATTTCTTACCAATTTCGAATGTTAAACATAACTTGTATTGATCGTCACATTTAGGTATTTGTGGTTCATTGGAGTTTTTCAGATATGCTTCCCAATATCAGGAGACCAAATTCAACGAAAGTAAAACGAAAATGTATGCTTACCACGGAAAGCGCGCATTTCGCTAAAGGGTAGCATTCAATCGACTTCAGCCAGGGCCAAAAAACATTGTTTGCTTGTTGTCAGGAGCAGAAAGGATCACGGTTTGGCCGCAGGTCGAGCCAGCGGTTTTTTGATGGTCCCGCCAGGGACACGGCTCACCCAGAAATTACGTATACGCAGCGCAAGACGTATTAGCCGTCACATTTGCGAACATACTCGCCGGCACAGCCGAGAAGTGTTTTTGGCTCCTGAATCGAGGGCAATGGGGCGGGGTCGAGGCAATTAACGGATGCAAAGGCAACTGGCAATTTCTAGGTGCTCGTTAAGCGTTTAAGCAAAAATGCCAATAGCAGGCTAATTAGTAGGGAAAGGCCAAGCAGAAGTGGGAATAAAGTTGCTGCCTCGGTTGCTCCTGGCACTTGCCATTTGGCACTTGGCAAACCTTGGTCCGGTTTCTCTATTCCGTTGCCTTATATTTTCTCCACTCTTTTTTGCCATTTATTTTCCCCTTTCTTCAACTTATTTTTTGCACGAACACTGGCTGCGTTGTCGGCCCACCTGGGCAAATACTTGTCGAAACTTTTATAATTATGTTCGAGCTATGGCAAAAGTTTCGACGATGTCTCGGACTTCCGACTGAGGAGATGTCTGCTCATTTCTGGCCAAGTTTAGCCGCAGTGAAAGTTGGCTGGCCCTCCCCATGCCGCCGCCTCTCAACTGCTTTTCCTGCTTTCCCTGCATTTCATTCATTTTTTCTCGGTTTCTGGTGCTCTTGGTTTTATTTCAAGTACCGGCAGTGGGTGTGGCAACAAGTTAATTATGCGCCTCTTTGACACTGTTCGACTTTCTTTATGCCCCGTAGTTGTGAGCGTAAGCTTAAGTGTGAGTGTGAGTGTGTGTGTGTGTGTGTGTGAGCGGCGTACTTCCGGTTTGGCTGACGGCACTTCCGATGTTGCTGAGCACAAAATAAAGGAAATTAAAAATGTCGCTCGGCAAAAATGTCGTCCAGGCCTCGTTAATTAAACGCCGGCGAAAAACAAGGGGAAAATTCAGAGCCGCAATGGGCAGGAGTAGCGACGGAAAACCGTGAAGAAGGCACTGCAGCATCACCAATTCGTTTTTAATCAATTTTAAAATGCCACTTGAATGCGCCGGGCGCCAACAAAAATATTCTCATTACCCTGCTGGCATTTGCAACCCACCAGGGCTGAAATAATTATGGAATAAAAGGATTTTATAAAATTAATCTATCAGAGAATTAAGGATATAAGAATTTTCCAAAATATTTTGTATTTAAAAAACAAACACGAGGTAAAATATTTGTATATACTTCGAATTAACCAACAATCATAATATTTAGCCCACGATTTTTGTGGGAAACGCTTAAAGTTAAATTTCAATGTGCATACTCTGCTTGAACGACTTTAATGTAATTATCGGGATCAGCATTTATGATATACTCCGCCCTGTGTCTCATATTTCCGTCGCCGTCATGTCCTTTGGCGGCTCTTCGGTGCATGCAATTATCGAAAATTTAATTAAAGCACCAAGTGTCACAATGTCGATGGCTTAAAATTGAGCGTTTGTGTGAGTGACTGTGTATGTGTGTGTGCGAGCGTAAGGATTCTCTGCGGTGTGTTGCGGTGATGCGGCCTATATTAATGTTAACGCTTTAATGCATCATTAAGTGGCAGCATGTCGTGTGCAGCATGCAACTATTTGGTCGAATCCCAAAGGTTAATCAGGAAGACCAGCCACCATAAATATTGGGATTTACCTACTTTGTGGGGGAATCTATCAATTATTGAAGTTTAAATTAATTAAAGTCATCACCTCAAATTGTAATGTCGACAAACCACCATATAAATTAGCATGAGAGCATGCCACAGTCGAGTTCCTCGACTATCGAATACCTTTTACTTGCATTTCCGCGAGGGAATTCGGAAGTGCACAATAGCTCCACCTAGCGGTGGGTATATAATTGCTGATAACTTATTAACTTATTCCAATTAAGCCACTTTTAGTAACGTAGGAGGGTATTGACAAGAAGAACAAAGTACCACTTGGATTTTTACAACATTTCAAAGCACTTGGACACCCGAGATTTCCATACGGACGGGCAGTCGAACGGACGGACAAGCGAACGGACAGGCATCCGGACATGACTAGACTGCACGTAAGCTATCATCTATGTGTTACATACTGCTCACCAAACCGAGTACACCGTTTTACTGTACAATTACCACTTTGAAAGTTATTGTAAATGTCTGGGGTTTCACTGGGAATAATATTCGCCCTATTATTATATACTGGTGGCAGTGACCTCAGAACGTAGCTTATCGTCTTCACCCTTAATTTGTGACTGATATAACTCATTAAGTGCCCCATTTCAAAGGTTTCGTCTTGCGTAAATAAGGTCCTTTGTGTTAGTTAAACGAGCTGTTAAATAACCCCAGCAACACACAATGCCAAATAGACAAATACCCGAATGCAGACATAGATTCACCCCCTTTTTTGGGGGCAGACGATTGGGGACCGTGGTCCAAATTGAAATGCAAGTTGTCGCCGCTGCTCCTCTGTGCTTTTCCCGCTTTTACCACTTTGTTGCTGCTGCTGCTGCTGTTGACAAATGCAAAACCATTTGCCAAATAAATAAGCAGCTCAACGTAAATAAATATGCTTTCGCCACGCGCATTTACACTCAATAAAGATGCTTCTGAAGAGCTGGCCCCAAAAGACGTGGATGCCGATGCCAATGGAGGCGGAGGTGGCATTGCACAGTGAGAAAAATTGTAGTGCAAATGTCACGGATATTGTATGATTATTTAAGGTGTTTGTAAGTTAATTCTACCATTCGAGAGTTCATTAATAAGAACCAACTGTTGCTTCGTTTTCACCAATGCTATGAATAATTAAATGACAAGACTATAGTAGGATGCTCACTTTTGAGCGTCTGTTATATTATGTACTTTTGTGTAAATACATCACATTTTCTTAAAGTGTGCGCTTCAGATTGGAATGAGCCAGGCACTGGGAATAGCAAGGCGTCAGCGAGAGTCAAAGGATAAGTCTGGCCATGGCGAGCATAAAAATTGTATTTTAATGCCCGCGCATAAATAACGCAAACAGGACACACTCGCACATAGACACAGGACGTGGCTGACAGGCAGGGCGTTTTATCAAAAGGAAAAATCCCAGCAGTTTCGCCGCCCCGAACGAGAGTCACTGCCACTAATTTAGGTGCCGAAAAATCAACAGGAAACAAACATACCAAGGATGAAGGACCCCGCAAGGAGCACAGGACGCAGCACGCTCCACTGCACAGGCGGCGATGACAACTGACTGGGAATGGAGTGGAAGTGGGGTGGAATGGGATGGTGGTATCTGGAGCAGATGGAGAGCCGGATCTGGGTGGGAAATCCAATCCCCGGAGTGGGAATGAAGCATCTTCATCATCAGCGGCCATGGTGGCGGCATATGTTAGCGTTAGGCGCTGACGCTCATCAATAAAATCATCGGGGTCATTAAGTGGATTAACTGCAGCCATCAGGAGCATGTGGTGCCATTGCCCAGGACGCAAAATGCCAAATACGCACACACACACACACGCCACCCACTCTAACACCCACACAAACCAACGCCATCCTGAAGATGGCCGTCATCTTTGGGGTTTGCCTTTTGCTTCACACTTAGCACTCCATAACACGGCGAAAGATCTGAAAGTGGGATGTGCTCTGGGTAGAAACATCCCTGGTTTGGAAGATAGGTATATATATCTATATTCAAAGTATTTATATAAATTCTGCGATTTAATAAATACTTTGTACTGTTTATTTTTTTAACAATTATGCCATTAGCAGCTAGATATTATTTTGTGACAGGTAATACATGATATACACACTAATTCAGCGCCTGTTATATGTGCATGAAAATAAAGTGTATTATATTATTTTACTAGTATTAATTTTTTTAAAATTTTGTAGTTCTTGATTTAAAGTTGTGAGCAGTTTTAAGCTGCCTTTTCCATTGTGCAACGCCCCCATTTCCATCGCCATTTGGCCAATACAGTTTTCGTGCTCATGGATATGCTCTGCTCGCTGTGTTACCACCATTACTGCTGCTGCTGCTCGGCGAGTTCCTCCTTTCTTTTCCACTCCTGCACATCCTTTGGCTCTTCTTCTTTGTTATGACATCCTTCGGAGCCAAAGCAAAGCAAAGCAAAAGCAGAGCGAAAGCAAAGCTAAGCAAGGGAAGAGGGAAAGGGCAGGACGAGGATGTCCTGTCTCGGTTGCTGTTGTTATTGACATGTACGAATTAGGTTAAATTTATTTACTGTCAGTTCAGTGAACTGCAAATGGTTTTAGTTTATTAAATTTCCCCACACACACCCACATGCGCAATATGTCTTAAGTTTGTTAAAATGTTAAATGACTAAGAATCAAAATTGAGCTGTCTTAGGCATCAAAGTTTCCAGCTTTTAATTTTGCACAGTCGTAAATTAATTTCAAAAGACCGAGAACCATCCACAGCCACGAATTGTGGCTTGATTAATCGTTTCTGCATGGCAAACGAAATAGAGGAGTTGACGGCTGAAAACCAAGTGGAAGGAGTGCACTGAAAGAAACGACATATTTTTCATATTATTAACAAGGAAGATTTATATATGCGATGAGGATGATAATGTGTTGTTATAAATAAATTGTATTAAGCTCTATTTAATTATTAATGAAATTAGAAAATCAAAAAGATGGTGAGCTAAATTCAAATTTAATTAAACCTTTGCTTTTTCCAGTGTTGTAATAGAACTGCATTAATCAGCACACCTTGAACGCTGCTCATTTATTTGCAATTGCGCAAAAAACGAAAGCCAAAGCCGAGTGTGGTTCAGTTAAGTTCAGTTGGGTTGAGTTCGAACGGTTGGGGGAAAAAATTAAAAAAAAAAACAAGAAACGAAATCCACTTCAACAAATGGCTGTGGCAGTCAAAGTTAAGCTGCAAAAGCGGCAAAATAAAAAATGACTGAGCTTGCCCTAGCTAAAAGCATTTCGTCAAAGTTTGTTAAAAAAAGGGGGCGCTGGGGTCGCTGGGGGCAGGGCACCACACGGATGTCGGAACCCATCAAGCGGCTGCGCTAGAAATCAATTAAACCGAAATTACGCATACGACATGTGTGCCAATGGCAAACAGCTTTCACTTTTGCGCCGAACGACTTTTCCGTGGAATTATCGCCGGCAAATTGAATTCGAAACTGCTCGTTCCATCTTCGTTATCGTGCAGCTCTTTCTGGGCTCCAAATGTGCCAAACGTGACGTTTGAAAATGGAACAAACTTGTTTCAATATTTGCCAGAAAGCTCATATGCAGGCAAATAAAATTTTACTGCCAATAAACCGTTCGCTTTTGATAGTGCGAATGCAATTGCAGCTTAAAGGCATCGTTTTTAAATATTTCATTTAATTGAGTTGTACAGAATAGTCCAATAATAAAATCTCCTCAATACTCGTATGGTTTTTGTGGCATTCGTCCCTACAAATTTAAGTTTAAGCTTCTCATTTGCAATTCTCAACACTTAATGAGCCACATGCAACTTTACCAACTTTATCCCAAACTGCATTCCCACATTAAATGATTGAGACTTCAAAAGTTAAGTGGAAATTAAGGACACAAATTAGCAATTAGTCGCTCCAGCACGGCTGGTTCACCTGGCCAAATGAATGCTGCATTGTGCTTAGGTCGACACTTTAATGTATTTATATTTGCAACACTCGGGCCACATGGCGTATGCGCTATATTCTGATATTCTGGGATGCATACGGTGTGTGCATGATAAACAATAACCAGGAAGGCACAAGCCGAGGATTTATGTTGTCGTTTGAGCCACACCCCTCCCCCGCACCCTTTCGCCCCTCTTCCGCCCCCATTCCGCCCCAATTCCCCCCCCCTTTCACTCCACTTCCCCTTTGTCGCTGCCATATGCTGTGTATATGCAATTATGCGACAGCTGCTTGGAATTCTGCGGTTGTCTGAATCGCGGTGCCCGCCTGACCGCAACGAATACCCAAAGGGAGCGGACAAAAAGTGAGTGAAAAAACAGGGAAAACAAAAAAAAAGGAAGGGAAAAATCCAAGGATGTGTATGCATAAACTGGAGCATACTTTATGGCGCACACCTTACTAACTTTGACTTTGCAACAAGTTATAATTAAGATGGTGGAAGGCTGAAGGGAGCCAACTTTGCTGCTTTGTTGCTGATTCATGGCAAATTTCTTAGTAGCTGCTTGCTGAAAATGCTCGACAAGGGCAGCAGCTGCAATAGTTTGTGGCCTATTAATTACGAATATACAGCGAAAATATATACACGTTGCACTACCGATGGATTAATTAAATCGGTTGCACAAGGATTTTTCAGAACTATCATTAACTTATCTACAAGTTCCGATCTGCGAAACAAAGAATGCGTATAATTAGACATACAGTTACAAGCCGGAAAAGTTTATATTTCCCGTTCAACTTATCCGTCTCAAAGGATCTTTTAACTTTCCCCCAGCCGAAAAGTAGAACAAAAACAAAAACATAACCCGACCAAAACACAAAGAGCGCCGCTGACAATGACATCTTAACCAAGAATCATAATTGCTTTTAATGTTTATTAACTTGGCCATCATGGGATGATGGCGGAAGGTGGTGAAACTGGAAACATCGCGTCTCGTTTCGCATGCTAAAATAAAATCCAATTAGCGTTTTCTTACCACTTGCGGTTTAGTCGCCCGTTGTGTTTGTTGTTATTATCCTTCGTCCTTGCTGCCGCTTGCCGCCTGCCGCTTGCCACTGTTTGCCCACCACCGTGCAACCATTTTAATTTTGTTTGATAAACACGCTCGCTTTTCAAACGAAATTACGCGCAACTAATTTGTTTCTGAGATTTTCACACACACTTTCTTGGTCCTTATTGCTTACATAAGGACATACATCTGTATGTGGTTGTTTATTCAAAGACCGCAGAGTTCTGGAGCATAAGGGTGAATGAAAATGTAGATGGATTCGTCATTTGCAAGAACTGAAAAGACACAATCCTTTTTATTTTAAAGCAAGGGAGAAGCAACTTCACAGACAGCACAGATATATTTCAAAATGAACAAAAACCAATAGAAAATGTACTCTGCATATAACTAGTAATCTGAGCAAACTAAAAAGTTAATATCTAAGTAGAGGATTAAATTGCCAGATCGTATGTCAAGTAACAAAAAGCACTATGTTCTATCAACCACTTCATTTAAGGATCTTAATAAATTTACTTCAGCTTTTTGCAATCAATCCTGACACCCGAAACCAAAGGACCCGAACTATTGTCGGCGAAAAAACCCTTTAAAACCATTAATCACAGTGGCCACTCGACCGGAGGACCACTCGCACCTTTCACCTGCCAAGGACCCTCAGCTTATTAGTTCGAGAGTGGAAGAGCGGAAGAGACCAGTTAATTAATAGGATTAACTACCAAAAAAGCAAACACAATTGCTGCTGGCTGCCGCTCTCCAAAGTAAACAATAACACAAAGGACTTTGGCCAGAGGTGGGGGGAACTTGTGCTCTGCGGGTGGCAAACATCATTGTACACTCAACAAAAGAAAATTCCACAGCACTGGAAATCGATTCAGTTCAATTGCTGCCATAAAACCCACAAGGAGCTGAGTGCATTTCTCTAAGGAGCTGCACTTGCCCCAGAGTTACTAAGCCATTGCAACTGCTGGTAAGATCAAGTAGCATATTGCTTTTGTTTAATTTTATGTTATTTTTTTCTGGCAGTGTACGAGGCGAAACTTTTGCCGAGAGTATATGTGAGTCTCAGATGTCGACAGCTAACGCGCTTTAATGCAGGTGATTAATTGCTTTTGAGGTTCCGTCGGCTGCGTGTTGGAAAATTTTGAAAATTTCATTAACTCTTGTGTAGAAGTTTTCCGAGCCTGAGCCGTGAGCCTTGAGCCTTGAGCTCCGTCCGCAGTGGGTGGGGTTTTCCAGTGGGTGGGCGGGAATCTCTGTCGCTGAGTGACTTTTGTCGGCGAGCATTTCTATTTGGCTAAGTCGCCGGCTAATTAAGTTAAATTCTCTCGCCTGACAGGTGCCACGCCCACTCGTCCTTCGATACAGAGGCTGTGCTGCTAATGATGCCGGCTGACGGGCTTTAAATTGTTTTTGATTTACTTACTTCCGCTCTGATAAATTACATTTGCCGACGACAAAGTTCACTCGACAGTTTGGCTAATGCGCAAACTTTTCGCGGCAACTGTTGTGCGTGCGGGTGTGTGTGTGCGAGTGTGTGTGTGTGTAGTAAAAAGCTTGTTGCGAATTTGAATAATTTATTCATATGTTACGTGGTTGTCGCTGCTTGTCGCCGACGGATTCGCGGCCAAACGCGCAGCTCTAATGCAAATTTAATTAGCCCCCGAGTGTATCAAATTGTCATCTGTCTGCAGCTCAACTTTCTTAATATCAAATGTGTTTTCCCATTTTCCCATTTTCCGTTCTCTCCTCTACTCTCCCACTTTTCCTTTGAGCTGAGCAAACAAATCTAAGCACAAATTTATTTGGCCAAGCAAGAGGAGCTGATCAAATCGAGCACTTCTGTTGGCTGCGAGCAGCTGCAAAAAGGCAAACAATTTTTATAATTTATTTGCTCTGCTTGCAACTGTGCAGAAAATGTCATAAAAAGTGTTGAATGCACCGAGAAGGGGACTTTAGATTTGCCAGGATGAAAACCACTTTTGCAGTGAACTGAGTCTTGAGAACTGCATCTTTTGGCTTGTCCTTCACTCAAGTGGACTTTGGCCAATAAAATGTGTTATCTAATCCCCGAAAATAGTTAGTACTCAAGCACCCATTTATTCCCCTAGTTTCGGATCCCAGTAAAAAGCGAGGAGCTGTGGAAAATCCAAGAACCGAAAATTGTTTTATTAAAAATGCATTCTCTGCACAAACAAGTCAAGTAATAATGAAGTTTTCTTAGTAGGACTTGTGCTTGCGTTGTGTAAATTTCAGAAAAATGCGAGAAAAGGCCTTGGAAATCGTCCTTAAATTTGAATGTAAATACGCACAATAATCAAAACAACTTTTATCCAGCGAAATCACAAGTCCAAGCCCACAACAAGTATATTAAAGCGATATTATACAACAAAGAGACGATTATGTTGTCCGATTTGCAATCCTCAAAAAGTTTTGCCAATAGGCTTCAACAATAGTTACCTATGGTGGCAAACATGAATAATGTAATAAAAACTCTTGAACTCCAAGCAAATCGCAGTGAAAGCGCATTTCGCTTTCAAGGACCCCAAAGATGGGAGCGGCTCCTTGGCAACAGGACCTGTGCTGTGCCGAGCTGTTCCCTTTTGCTCCTTTTTGGCAAACTGCCGCACGCACTCAAACAAACACACGTCCTCCGTTGAGAGGGAAAACTTGAGGCTGTCAGGACATAATTGGCGTAATTCAAGAGGCTGGCAAATGAAAAATGAGCGCAGATTTCATTTTTTTGTTTGTCCTGAGTGTGCAAATAAATAAATAAATAACTCACAGGGATGCCAAGTGTCAAGTGGCGGGGCAGTTCGCAGGACCCTCAACCGAGTCCATAAATAACAAATTGGATTTTGATGGGCCATTTGTTAGCCAGCTAATTCGAACCGTGATTTTCGGCACCGAGAATCCGGGCCAATTAAAAAGGCGGTAAGAAGTGCAAATTATGACAGCCATCTGCGCCCCAGATGCATTTGCCAAATGTTAGTTTTGGCTTAATTAGCTGGCTATCCAAGGACCACGAGCAGCCAGCAGCCAGCCGCCAACGCTTTTGCAATTTAAAACTGTCAACGGCAGGACCTTGTAGTCCCCCATTTCCATTTGCTGGCCATTTCAGGCGGCACATGTCCACAGCATGCTGTAATTTATTAGCAACAGTCAACCGCACAGGATCTCCACTTTCCAGTATCCACAGGACCTATCCGCTCGCTACACACGCACCATGATAAATGGCATTTATATTGGGTTACACTCTCGGCCAAAACTGGAGAAACACTTCTGCATGCCATAATTATCAAGGACCTCATCTACCCCTCTCCCTCTTTCTATCTCTTTCTACGGGTCCTGTCTCCTCCTGTTTGTCGTTTGCCTTTTCAGCTTTAATTGCCCTTTTTGTGTGAGCGGTCGGAAATATACCCACAAAGCTGACAACTGTAATTATTCACTGTAATATGACATTATTTATGCTCTTTTAATGCTACCTTTTCTTTGTTGCGCTCCATAAGTGATTCACAAAGGGGTTACAGGTATTAACGGCTACTAGCTCCAACTTGCATGCCCTCCTAGTCTTACTGAAATGGAATTTTTCCATTCCATGAACTTTCTTTTCCATTTTTGTTACTTCAAGATTTATGGCCCACCGTTTGGCCTCGAAATGGAAAGCGAATTCGGTTGTATTGACAAAATTGGATACTTTTTAATTTCAGCCCCACGTAACCTGAAATTTGAAACTTTTCTCGCCCAGTTGTCACATACATTGGGTCAAGTTGTCAACGCCACAGTTGCCACGTTTCACTTCCTTGTTTTTGCCAGGATAATTCTCCTTTGAGCCACCCCAGCCATCCGAGGAGAAGGAAGCAGCCAGGCGGCAACTTGTCGCCACTTTATTAACTGTCAATTTTAAAATGTCTTCTTTTTTCTACGGCAGGACTCGCACTTCTCTTACCTGAAATTAATAAAAACTAGGGTACGCATATATACATATATAGAAATTATAGATAATCAAATCACCATGGATTAGTATTATTAACGCAGAACACTTAGTTACAACAACAAGCTTCGTATTCTCCCATTTTAAGTGGCTTTATTCCGAGTTCTATAAATACGCTGGAGTTCGGTGAAAACGTGGGTTAATTATAATCAATCATCGCAATTAGGCACATTCCTCAGCTCGGCTATTTATGGTGCTTTAGGGAATACTTTAAGGTATAGATTTATAAATGTGTAGGGCTATTGGTTTGTATTTAGATTATTAGGGTATTTGAGCAACTTATTTGTAGGTTTTTTCTGCAGGTTTTGGCTGGAATTTGACAATATGCTGGCACCTACTTCCTTATAAGCTGGAAACTCCTGCTGAGAGATGAATCTTCGTGCCGCTTTTTCCACTTTCTCCGCTTTCTCCACATCAGCGGCATACTCTGTCACTTTCTCGGTTGCGCCTGACAAAACATGAAATTTAATATTTGTTGTCATGTTAGGGGAAAAAACATGGAAAATTTGAACATGATAAATGTTTTTCGGAGGGCACCCGAGCAACGCACATGCCGTGGAAAACTTCCTGAGCCCCAGCCCCTGATTTTTCCGCCACGTGGGTGTCGTGGGTGTCGTTTTGCCTGCTGAGACATGGCACGGGGATTTGTCCAACAAAATAACAACAAAATAATAAAACCAGCAGCAGCAAAAGGAGAAGATGAACAGAGTGTTTGTGCCATTAACCCAGTTGTTGAATTTCACTGTTTTTTTTTTTTGTGCTTCAGACTTGCAACATCAAAGCGGCAGAGCGACAATGCCGACGCTGCCCAGATAGAAAAACTCAACGAGCTGCGGGACTTGCCCCGCTCGACATTCAAGTGCATGGCACAATTGCGGCCGCAGCGAAATAGTAAAAAAAATATAAATAAAAGTGTGTATAAAGTCCCGAGTGCAATAAAGACTGAAATACGAAATACGAAATATGTATATATTTACAATATATCCGCTGCCTTATGAAGTGAGTGTTGTGGGCGGCACTAGTAAATTTTCGGCTGGGTTATTGCAGCATAAGAACCTTGACATGCAATCCAGAATCGAGTGTTTTTTTTCTCTATTTTTTGGTTGCTGGATGGTTACAAATGCTGTCAGTGAAATGAAAACCATTTGCTTGTTCGTCTGACATTTCAATTGTCCGATTTATTAGGGAATATTTGTGTCGTGCTGACTGTGTTGTTCACACGTCACCCAAACCAAGGTAAACTCGATCACAGGTAGTGCTTTTAAGCTAATTTCACAAATTCTATTTTATTTGTATAGCTACATGCTGATTTTCCCAACATATGTACTCCCAACCAGTGTTTTTTTAATGTTTCTAATGGCCTATTTGTTGGTATCCCCTTGACATTGGTGATTCTTGTCCCACACACTCATCTTTCTGCCCAGAACTTTTTATAGATGACAGACACTCAACATGACAGATTCAATACCTAACTACTCATTTCCCATTTCCTGTACATGTACTGTGTAGTAAGAATACATATACATGAACCATTTGCTGTTGTAAAATTTTTAAAAAGAAGCATGCTGCCAGATTTTTAGAGGCTCTTCCCCCATTTTTTCGCCATAAAATAAAAAACTAGCGTGTCTAATGAGCAATTCAGAAAGTTTTCATTTTCATTTTCTGCGCTCTCTGCTTTTTCCGCGCATTTTGCCTTTGGCTTTGCCGTGCCATCTTCACCACACAGAACCGCACTTAGACCTTCTTAAGTGACAACTTGAGAGTCAGCTGGAGGGGAGAAAAAATTTCCACTGCCCCACCCACTGCCACGCCCATTCCTTCCACGCCGCACGCTTTCCGTTGCCAGTCTTGGCTAATAGGCCTTGGTCTTGATGCAGCATTTTCCTCCGCTGGCCGGGGCGAAAATAGTTTTCCGCGCTGCGCTTCGCCGTTGTTGTCTCGAGTATTTGAGTGAGTGATTCACGTCAACTGAGGCATGATTCTATAGAACTAAATGAGTTGTCGCTCTTATTCTGCTTATTTTCAGTTTTTTTCCGTTTTTATTTTGTCTTTTCTGTGGGGGTGAATGGGGCTCTTAGCCACAGTGGCACTCCGATTAAGCGGAAGGAGAGCTAATTTACTAGTTTACTGTACTAACTAGATTAGCACTATATCCAAATAAAATGTAGTATATTAGTTATAATATTAATTAATGCTTATAATTTAGTAGGAAGATAATACCTGATGAATTAACACTTTAATTTAAACATTTTTAGCTGGGAAGAAATGTTTATACATTTTTAGCTGGGCAGAAATGTTTAATAATATGGAAATGCGACTTGTTGAGCATGCAAATATTTTCGTGCAATTTGTAGCTGCAGCTTATTAAATATTTGCCATATTTTCCATCCGTCGCCCAATTTTCCACCCGAGAGCCGTTTGGATTACAAGCAGCGACAACTGCAGGAAAAGCAAGTGCATTTTGAAATATGCCATGGCAAAATCACGGCAATCGCGTAATTAGCCATTTTCCAAGTTGTTGTTTCCGTGCAATTTCGAAGATATTTTTGTGTATGCACTTTATATTTAGCTCGATTCGGGAGCCCAAGTTCCCCTTTCAGCGTCCTCAGTCTTCCGTGGATTATGCGAAATTCCTTGGAATTATGTGGGGCGACAAGTAAATTGAGCGCACAGGCGGCGCCCCTTCCTCATCTCTCCGTCTCTGTCCTTTTTCTCTACAGCTCTCTTTCTCATTTGGCCTTCCTTTCACCTGCCACATGTCGCCTGCGAACAGTGGCCAAAAGTGCAAATGCCACATATACATATATGTTCATTAAAAATATATAAACACATCTTATAACTTTGTTAAATAAAAGATTCAAATATATTTACTATACAAGTAGACTATGTTTTTGATTCAGATTTCACTTCTTTCTAAAGCTATAAACTACATTTTTGTCTGCTTAAATATTACAGAAAAGAACCCATGAATGGTGTAAATCTTTATCAATATTTAAAAATTCAATTTATTGCTGCTCGCAGCGTAATTCGTATCCACTATGCCAGTCCTTGGGTTTTCCTTACTTTTGCGTTGCCAGGTTTTCCCCGTTTTCACCGCCTTTTCCTTCCTCCCTCGGCTTTTCCTTCCTTCTCGGCCTGTGTCAATGGCAATTTTTGCATTTTAATTGCCTGACAGGCTAATTGCTGCCGTAGTTGTGGTAGTTGCTGTTGTTTTTTCTGCCAACTCGATTGTTGTTTCAGCACTTAGCCCGTTTCTCGAGCAGCCCACGGCCTAACTCTACCATCTACTACATACCATCTACCAATATGCCGGCCCATTCATTTGCCGAAGGATTCGAAAGAAGGATGTGTGAGCCTAGCCTTTTCAAGCAAACAGCAAAGCGGCAAGAACGGATGAAAAACATTGCCAGTGGAGCACACGGGCGTTGCTCTAATAATAAATGTGGTTTTGCCAACCAATCGCCCCCTGTCAGTGGCAAGTGCGATGAAATGCGTGCCGAAGGAACTGCAAAATATCCTGCCGGAATATCCTTTTTATTGTCCCCGACTTGCGCCGGAAGTCACGTGCTCGGCATCAGTGGCAGGCGGTGCCCCAGAAAGTTGCAAAATGATTTGGAACTATTTATTGAAAATTACCGTGTGAGTGCGTTCATTCCGCCGAATTACTTGTGGCGAAAATCGGAAAATGTGCGAGTGCCTGAAAATTCTCGACGTATGTGTCACACGAATGTAATAAGTGCAAGAAAAATCGGTTTTCTATTTGTTTTCGCTTTCACAGTCGAGTTGCTGGGGGAAAACGATTGCGGAAATGACCAGGTCTGAATAATAAAAAGAAACTTACTAAAAAGTCTTGAGATATAATATTAAAATTGGGTCAATAAAAATAAGTCTTGGGTTTACTATTAAAATTGGTACGACAATAATACTTCCTTACTACTTTTTACGCCTTTACAAACTTATCTTGCTGAATACATATTCTATAAAATATATTTCATTAAAAAGTCAGCAACAAGTGCATAAAAATCGGGGAAAAACTGCATCATAAGGACATTAAATTCTTGGAGCATAATGAAGAGCCTGGGAATCGTTTTAATAACGCTGAATTTAATATCCTGGCATGGGCATTGGCAAAAAGCCGCGTTAAATGGCAAAGGAATGCCGTCCTTGTTGCTCCTGCAGGACGTGAATTTTAATGAAATGACGACTGATTTAAGAGGCGGCTGCCGCCGCAGGACAGTGGGCGTGGCAACAGGTTTGAGTTACATTTTCATAGCACACTTTTCAGATGCGCAAAAATGCGTTATGCATGAGCACTTGGCGAGTGCAGGAAAGCAGAAAGAAAGCCAGAAGCTGACACAGTTAGGCATAAAATTATGACAGACAGGCGGTTGGAAAATAGGCGGTGATAGGTGGAAAAAGGCGGTGGGAAAAGTGATGGCGAAGCTGCAGTCAAGGGTGCGTGGCTGGGACTACATTTTAATGACTTTTGCTTGCCTCTTTAAATTTCCCATCCGCTCACTGCGCTCCAAATTTATGCAATTAATGTTGCGCAAATGTTTGGAAATGCAATTCTCCATTCGGCATGCACTTTGACACAGCCGTCCGCAGCAAAAACGCCAACGACTGGAACCGAATGGCAGGCGAATGCAGAGCGAAGCACCCAAATTAGCTTTTCGTTTTCCACATTTTCCCTACCCCCCTCCCTACCCCCTATCTTCCACCCCTGGCAACCCTAGCAGTTCCTACCATTTTCTACCACTTTTTTGTTTTGAGCGCCGAGCTCACACAAAGTAGTCAAATGCCATCGGGCATGAGCCAAGGAATTGCCAAAGTGACAGGCAGTAACAACAATTTGGCCAGGAGTGCGGGTCCGGATTGGATTAGACAGTGGCTACGTGTCCCTGCGCTTTAATTAAGCGCAGTCGGAAAGTCGCCCCAAAGTGGGCGGTGCTGGCCAAGTGGGCGGTTCAGGCCATAAAAAGTTGGAGAAGGGCTCCAAAGTGCACGCTTTGTCAAGGAAAACCCGCCAATCTACGAGTTACTACTCGGGAATTGTACTTTCTAAGGCTTAAAAGGGAAAGGGTTAAAGTATGGCAAGAAGAGCCTTTCAGAAACTGGAACTAACATCGATATTGCTTAAGAAATATATCATAATATATAATCATATCTATTATATACTATGCCATCACCTTATGAGAGCTTTATTAAATTCAACTTAATGCTTGAGGAGAATGCATCCTTTATTTTGCAAACTGATTTAAACTTATACAGTTCTATTATTCAATAGAAATTCAGACATGGATGCTGGATTTTCATTTTGAATAACCGCAGATAAGCCAATGAACACAGGGATCCAGACTCTGGATCAAAACAATTTCCACTCATTTATAATCAATTATAGGTAACCCAACAATACCCAACACTCGATGGCCAGGGCGGAATTTTGGAAATTTGGCTTCCTTTGTACGCCTCATTACGAGTACACCGCGTGCAAAATTAATTGAATCAGAGCGATGACAAAAGCCAACTGGGCGCTTAAATCGGGCCAATTGCAATCACCGCATAATTACTGCCAAATTTTAAATGCATTTTCAGTGTCACGACTGCAAGGACGAGGGACGCGAACCGCAAAACCTAATTGAAATTATATAATTCGTGGCCAGACAATCGAAAAAAACAGCGAACGGAAAACAGCGAAAAGCTCGCTGCTCGCTTACACAAATATGTATTTTTAATTGATTTGCAATGGATTTCTGCACAGGCAGCTAATAAAACGTGGCCACAGATCGAGTGACCCAAACTAAATGTTATTCCATTTAATTTGCATTCGACTGTAATATATCAATGGATTTCAGTTTGCTGCAAGCAAGTGTGCAAGTGTGCTAGTGTTGCGTCATCAGCATACAAAAATTAAATGAAATGTTTCGTCATCATAAAAATGTTAGCGGAAATGTTTGACCAGCAAAGCAAAACAAAGGCATGGGTAAATATTATTTATTTATATCATACTCTCCTAAATATGTATGTACGAGTATATTTGCCTTTGGCTGACCGACGCCGAGGAACATAAATTATGCGCTAAGCCTTTGGAAACTGACAAATTTTTGGCGTTGCACTGGATTATGTGACTTAGGAGCGAATGATTTGTGGAATTAGAACGGGTGCCAAAGCCGAAGCATTTTTAATGAACTCGGCGACTTCCGCTTTTACCACATTATTTACACCACATTTCTGATAAATTACCTACATGACGGAAATATTTTATTATTCAGTGAGGATTATAAATCTTAGATATTCAAAGTTATTGCCTTAAATGAAATTTTCTCACTTAGTGCCAAGTTATGGCATTGTTACCTTACATTCCGAAAGCAAAAATAGCTAGTTTAGCAAACCAATGCAGTTTGGAAATGGGAATGCATTGTGCCAGTTGCATTTTGAGTGAGCATATGTCATGGATACCGAAACGCCGACCTGTTCGAAATGCCGGGCAGGAATTGAGTCAAAAGTCGGATGATTGCTGGTGGCCAGATTGCAAAGTGGCCCAGAAATCTGAGGCCCGTAACTGCAGATGCACTGTGAGGTAAACGCAGCTGCAACACGCAGCATGCAGCATGCAACATGCTACATGCAAATGCGTTGATCAATGCTTCAGAGAGACCTGCAAAGTATTTTGATTTACTGATGGTATTTCTATACACCCCTTTTGGCTGTTTCTATGCATTGGATTTAACATTCATTGGAAATAAGAATATATGTGCAATGCATGCATAGTTTTTATGCAAATGGGCCACCAAAGCGTTGCAAAGCATCTACGCTTTCCAGGAGGAAGTGCATCCGACGTATGGCAGATGCATCAACAGTCGTTGAAGGTTGGCATTTTGGTTGCTTTGTGTTCGGCTTTCAATAAAAGCGACAACGGAACAGGTGAGGCTGGGCCACTTTTGGGGTGGCAGGAAAATTGCATACATATGTGCCATGGGGTCTACGGATCCTGTTTGTCTGCACGTCTACGTGTCTGTTTGCCAAATGCCAACTTTATTAGGAATTTTTGCCATTCGCTGGCTCATGAGGCGAGCGTACAACATTTTTGGGTGGCCACATTTTCACATTTCCACATATCCACATAGCCACATTTTCCTCCAAATCCATCCGCTGTCCCTGCAGGTTCGTGTATTTGGGATTTTACTTTGGCTGAATGGATTATATCCGTATTGTGCCGACAAACAAACACAAATATCTTGTCTGCTCAGGTGGGAGGAAATGAGAGCGAAACTAAAAACCGGGGAAAACCAATGAGAGAGAGAGAGAAGGTGAGGAAAATGAGCGGAAGAAAACTCATGCGCTGTGCGGTGGAGAAAATTTCCCACTGTTTTCTAAACAACTTAAGTAAAAGCCGATTTTATTGGAAACCCATAGATTAAGTTATAGCTTAGTTCATTGAGCTCTTGGAATATTTCAGTTGACTGAGTAAACAAAAATATTATTTTATATTTCAACTTTAAGGCTGCAGTGTAAATAGAAAAATCCAGTTTAAATGCACTAGTAAAATCGAATTAAGTTTTGACGGCTTTACAAATTAATATGTAAATATTATATTATATAAAACCTAATTCTTAAACAAATATTAAAAATAGTAATTTCCATAAATCAAACTCTAGCTCTCAGTACAATGGTTCATACACATTACCCAAAACGGGCATTAGCACCTCATTTGAATGGATTCCATTAGGGCTGGTGTATTCGTGTTTGACGCACTTAACTAATGGCCCGGCGTTTAAAGCCCCATAAAAAGGCCCAAAGGACATCGGAACAACCTGGCACTGACCATGTCTTAGACAAATGGCGGACTGTCCGGTTATAATTGACCGCAGGCGGTTGGAGACACGGCCAAGTGGTTGGGGCTACACATTATCGTTGTGGTCGTCGTTCAAGTAGAATGGACAATTATTATTAACTGCAATAAATTTCACGCACGCACAATTTACATGGACTGGGAAAAACCAGGCACTGTGATCAATTTACCACATTGAAAGTTCTATTGACTGCTATCAACGAATAATGATTTTATGATGATACAAAAATACAGCATCTATAATGTACTAATTTATTCATCACGCAGCAGATTCATTCATTTATTCATCATACAACATTTATTTTCTTCGAGTGCCGAGAAGAACTCAAGCGTATCGCAGGACTCGATCTATAAAGGACACAGGACACGGGGCACGGACATTGGGTCAGAACACGTACAACTCATTTAAGTGCAACATAATTGTGTGTGCCCAAGTTTCGGGCAGCTCCCACCTGAAGACTGCTCTTCCTCGAGGGAGGGGCCTTGGATCGGGTGGGGGGTATAATTGCCACCGGGGGCACATGTCAATGGCAATTACCGGCAGTGAGTTCAAGTGGAGTTCTGAAAGAATGTCGAACCGCTGACCAGCCCCATACTAAATAAATCGATAGTTGTGGCCGTTGTGTTGCCATTAGCGTGTTGTTTAATTGAATTGTAGCAATTAAAGAGCTTCAATTGGTTTTAATCGGAAATTGTTCTCATTGTTCGAGCACAATGGTAAAAGTCGAGCTGTCGTACACACACATGCTCGTTGATATATCAACTATAGTCGCAGATTGAGATAGATGTGTGCACACACACACTCAAGCACACACACACACATCTACGTAAATAGTCGTCATTCACATAAGCCCGCCTCATTAACGCTGACATTCAGAAATGGCAGAAAGGAAATGTGCAATAAATGCGACTAAGCCTGTGGAAATCACCAGCGAAAACACCAACAGCAACAACAGCAGCAGCGGCGGAGTGGTGCGGAAAAGCACCACACAAGCCACGGTAATCACAGGGGGTTAATCGCAGTCGGGGGTTAAGCCAACAATGGGAGTTCAACTAACGCGCATCTGGGGAGATGTCAAGTGTTCGGCGGCAGTCAAATTCGTAGTCTCGTAGGGGATTTTCGAGTTTCTCCCATTGAATTGCATAAGTGAAGGTTCAAATCCGTCAACATAGTGATTAAATACTAGTGCGAGTTTGTATTGAAACTCGAATGAATCATGAAACAGCGTGAAACCTATAAAATGTTTTTAAAACAGAATTGAACATTTCAATGAAGGTGGTATCTTAAGTTCGTTCGTAGATATATTGATAGTAATCCTCTTTTGAGAACATTGATGCTTAAAACTTATTTTTAATGCCATCTAAAATGCAATGCAAATGTATCATATTCCTCTAATTATTTTTACAAAATAATTTATCACTCTCCTCATAATTAAATGTTAGTCCTAGCTGTTAACAGAACCGTAAAAGTTAACATAAAGCTTAACATTAACCCAGTGGCTCTAAAAAATGTCCTTAGGCAACAACAGCTAGCTGGGAGCTCAACAGGCTGTTTCTTTCTTTTTTCACCGCCGCAACAACAGTTGGACGATAAGAATTTCCCCAACACGGAAATTTCAATGCTCTCTCTGCCAAAGGATGGTTCATTTTCTCCCGCATTTCCGCACTCTCTCTCTCTCTCGTTTTCTGCAGTGCTCCACCGTTGTGCTCTCTCTCCATGGCCCATGTTTTCATTGCCTGCCGCAACATTTGCTCAGTCCGCGACGAACTCTCAACGCGGGCGGTTGTTCTGAATCTGTGGCAAGTTCTTGCTCCAACTCGCACCCATATCGAATTTATTGAGCTTGCTGCGCGCCAAAAGTCCAAAAAGTGAAGAAAACGCAGAGCGTACAAAGTTGGAGAAACCAAAAATAAATATGTGAATGCCGCGAGTGTGTGTGTGCGTTTATTTTTAAGCGGCGGCCCGAAGGCAAATGTGAAGTGTAAGCGGCAAACAAAAAAAAAGAAAAAAAAAAGAAAAAGTAAAGAGCGAGAAATATAAATTATATCAAAACAAAAATAGCCGCCAGAAGGCAAGCGAATTAGCACGCAACATTTGACGAAATGGGAGCGACACCGAAAACAGACTTTCCGGCCCACTGGCTGCTGTGCATCCTCATGGCTCTCGGCTCCATATCCTCGAAAGCGAGTGCCGCCAGTTCCTATGGCGCCTCCTTCATCTCGAACCCATCCATATACGCATACAGTGTCGAAAACCAGCCGGAACCACGCGAATCCAGGGACAACAGCATCAAGTTTGCCGCCGAGCATGCCAATCTGAACTCGAATTCCAATCTGAATCGTAATTACTACTACACCGATGATCCCAGTCCCCTTCCGAATCTGAATCTGAATCCGACTGCCTCTCTGGCCACGCCCCCGGCCACCCAGCCCGCCCCCCAGACGGGCTGCACCCTGGACCGGCTGGCCGTCTACAAGGTGGTGCTGCACACCTACTGGACCCGGGAGCTCTTCCCCAAGCACTATCCCGACTGGCGACCCACCGCCCAGTGGACCAAGACGTTAGGTGAGTGCTCTAATACACCATTGGGATTGTTCTTTAATTTAAAGAATCTAAATAAAGAACAATTTATTTATATTAGCCAGATAATATGTAATTTTTCGTACTTCGGAATAGGATCCTAACAATAAAGGGATTGCATCCATTAGATGGTTTTGTATCTGCAGTTGAGTGTTTGCTTAAATCTTCGTTGGTATAATATAACTCATTCCAAAATGGCTTAAAAACTGAATTGGAAACCTTAATCATTGACTATGAACTATAATAAAAGTAAAGTAGATGATCTTTGACTAAACACATATTTAGAAATATTCCCTTGAATTAATGAACCTCAAAAACTTCCCAAGCTTTTTAGCTTTGCACATTGGTTACTATAGCTACGTTTAATTAAAACATATTTTCGATGTGCTTAAATTGGAACGTAAAATGCTGGCTTTATATTTTTCACAAATTTGCACTTAATTGGAATTTCAGCAGATATGCAGCATCAATTTTCGGGCAAATATTTTGCGCTTTTCAATTGTTATAAATTCAAATTCAAACAAGCCAATCCAATCCAAAATCCCAATTTGGCCCAGTGCCCCAACCAAAATGGGTCAAACATAGTGTGTCCTGGGTCCTGTGTGCCACTCCAGTTATTACTCAATCGTTGAGATGGGGATAAGGATCTCATAATTTGTGCCAGCTCAGCAACAGACTAATTTGTCACAATGCCTTACTTTACCTCTCTCCCAATTTGTCAGACATGCATATGTACACAGATGTATGGGCATCTACATACGCAAGGAAAATAAATCGAAAAGCAATTTCGCAGCAAGTTGGCTAAACATTTTCGGTTCGTTTTGGTATTTTGGGTTAAATCAGTGGGGGCTTGGCTTGGGTGGGGTTGGAAAATGCCTTTGGCCGCATTGGCGTGTCGCTTGTCTTATCAATGTTTTTGCAGATTTAGCTGTCGATTTATAGCACACAGCCACACAAACACACCCACACACATACACACACACTGGCAGCTCGCAGGATATTCAGACGACCCAGTGAGACAAGTAAATCTGACAGCTAAACAACCAAAGCCTGGCCCACATGCAGGGCCAAATAAAAAAGGATAAGCAGGAAGCGGAAAAGCGGAAGGATGGAGCCTAAGAAATGCGATTTGTACGTGCTTATGCGCGATGTGCTGGTCTCAGCGCAAAACGAGAAATTGGATAAAGTTGTTCAATATAAATAAGAGAGCGAAAGGACCTGCCACCACACAGCTCATTCTTATCCTGCCGCATTCGAAATCAGCAGCGGAATTCCCATTTTTGATGTTTTGATTTTAAAGCTTATCGGGGGGCGGATAAAAAAGGCTATCTCTCATATGAGTAATTAAATGGGCATTACGAGCTATACATCTCTGGGCCATAAACTTCATTCTTTCCCTGGTTGTTTATAGTGTCGTCTGGCTTATTTATAGTTTTTCCTCTTGCGGCAGGCAGTCTGCCACAGTGCGTATGCGTGATTTATGAGAGCTCTGCACTTGTGCTTATACTTGCATAAAGTATAGCGAAAAGGACTTGTGCCCGTACTTTATCGCAAACTACACTATGCTTTGCTATTCAGGCGAGTGTTTTTGCTGTTTAACACTTAAAATGCAGTAGAGTGTGTTTATTTTTCAGAAAGGAAACACAACGCAAAACAGAGTTTCCCCCGAAGAATCCTTGATATAGAGTGAATTATTATTTAAGAAACTTTTTTGGGTAGGATAAACAACAATGGAGTATAATCGTTTAAAGATAGCAAGTAAGCAATATTTGAAGTAGTTGGTATCCATGGAGTTTATTTGTTTTTCCCTTAAAACAAGCTTATCAGCTACCTAAATATATATAACACATTTCGCAGAACACTATGCATTTCGCATTAAATATGAACTAATGCCCCCGGACACAATATCCATCCCGGAATTCCAGAACTCCTGCTTCTCCTGTCACTTGCGTCTCAACTTGTTTCCCCTGATAGCCGTTTAGTCCTGGCCAGCGGCACATCCGAAGCTGGTCCTGATACTCCCTTAGTCCGAGACCGAGACCGAGTCCTGGCCCAATCCGGAATGCCATTTGGCATTAAAATTCAAGCAGCGGAGAGGGGCGAGCAGCAGGATAGCAAAAAAGCTTAGCAATGCACTTCGACTTGGGGCGGTGGAGAATCGTAGTCGAAGTGGGTGGATTGGGGGCGTGGTGGGCCAAGGGGCAATGGCTTCCTGCCTGTCATATCCTGTTTATATATAATTTTCAGTGCGCAACTCTAACATCCGTTACATTTCAACTGGTTGGAGGCGGCATAGCAAGAAGAAACTACGAGCAGCAGCAAAAAGGATATACTATAGGATATACTGGAGGTCCTTTTGTTTTTGCTGTCGAAGGAGGTTCGCAGCGCAAAATTTATTATGAATGTTCAAAAACAAGCAGCGACAGCGATTGCAACGCGAGGGAAATGCACTGCCCGTCTTTTGTGCCAAGTCGCCCCCAATGTCCTGCCTTATCCTTTCTGGCTGCCAGGCCCCCGATGCCCATTCTCACTGCATTTGCCATTCGAGTTTGCTCCTCGGCGAGTTGTTAAATTTCATTTGCCGCTGCCCCGGCGACTGTTGTCGCTGTTTTTATCGCAAATTGAAACCGAAATAAAGTTTGCCTCCTGCTGAATATTTGTTTTAGTCCTGCCATTTTTTCTCCGCTCACTCTTTGCGCCTTGTCACAGTTTTTGTTTTTGGCCCAGAACGAAACACACTCGCCGAAAGAAGCATTTTCGCAACAGTTTTATGCTTTTTTGTTGGCTGATAGTTCGGTTTTGGTACTCGGTTCGTCTCTGTTTTTGCCATTTTTATTGCTTGTCGGGGTTTTTGTTGAGTCAATTCTCGAGCGTTTTGCAAGCCAAAATGAAATGTTGCACTCTGGCAAGTTGCATTTGAAATGACTGCCACGGCAAACGGCCTCGAGGCACTGAAAGAAACGCAGCCATTTCTAAGGCATTAACTTTATGGTTTCAACTTAATTGTTGCAAATAATTGGTGCTCTATCTTAATAGCAATGGGTTTTGTTTGGGTGATAATCCTAATGTCTTAGGCTTAACAATTTTTAGATTTCGGTTGCTACTTTCGATGTTCCCTTTACTTCTGAGTTACCAAACATTTCTCACAGTGCCTGAATATACGATTTATCAGGCCGGGGTTCACTTGTTTAGGCCGATGGCTTTTACCGGCTAGATTGGCAAAATTAATTGGCCTACAAATAAAGAGGGAAGTTGATTGAATTCGGAGATGGTCGCAAGGTAGCTGGTGGCTGCGATAATCCCCCGCCCCACTGATCCGTTGTCAGTGCCACTTTACGACCCACCACCGGGAAAACAGTATTCCGCCCCTCAAAGTGTTCGCAATTTGTGCCGCATAACTTGCGGCCCATTGTCCAGAGTCCAGAGTCCTGGCGAGTCCTTGCGGCTCTCAGCTCGTTAATTGCCACGTCCATTGGGGCAATTATCCTGGCTGCTGCTTTCGCCGCTGCCCATTTGTTTTTGACTGCGGCGGCAGGACGTGCGTCTTTGTAGTTGTGTTAATACTTTCGCTGCGCACTTTCACTCGATTTTTTGTTGCTCTTGCTAATTTTACTTTTTCTGCTCTCTGCTAAATAATTATCGATAACAACGTGCTTAACTGTACGCTGCATACATTCACATGACAATATCTTTCTGCGCATATTTAATGCATTCACAGACAACATAAGAAACAGCAAACATTGAGCTTGTTCGCTTTTATTTCAATTTCAAACAAACTTTAAATGTTTGTAATTTTTTGTTCAAGCACATGGGGAAGCGGAGAGCATAAGGCGCATGTACAAGCCAAACATATCGTATTCGCATGATAAAAATGGCAACTGCGGATGGGGATTATTTCCCAGGAGAATTTATTTGAGCTGCTCTTGTGTGCAAAGCTAATGGGAAAATCGTGTAAGAAATGGAAAATGTTTAATTCGGCAGACTTAAATTTTGAACAAACATACTCGTATATATATTCAAATTATTTCAAAGAGAAACTGTAGATATATGTGCCATTATTTTCTCTGAGCAACTGATCCATTAGATAACCTGTTTGTGAACCCAGATTATGGCCCTAAGCATTTCGGATTTGTTCATTGCGTACTTCTTTAGGTTGGGGAGTGCTTCGCCTCTATAAGTCCGGAGTCATACATTAAGAATTCATAACACAAAGCGAGATGAGCTCCTGGCAGAGCCGTAGATCTTGAAACTGCTGCTGACAACGCAATTTCCTTGCGTCTGGCGCTGTTCAGTCTGTTCCTCAGCTGAAGCTGAAGCTGAAGCATGAGTACATTAATAATAAATGTAAATACTTTTTCTTATTTTACCTGCTCTTTTTTGTAGAGGGGAGCAGTGTTTTTCCGAGTTCTTTCCGACCACTTGCACCTACTTAGTGCCGGCTAAAGCTTAAAGTGTCGTAATTAAAGCAGCCAATGCTCCCCAAAAAAATCCAGATTTCCCCCTGGATGTAAAATGAGAAGCGGTAGCTCTTTTACATGGCTAAAATCACGGCAAACAACATTTTCGCTGGCTCACTTTCCCAGCTCAGCCGTTTCCATTTCTCCCGCATTTACTTGCATGAATAAATTTCGTCTGCATGTCCTTTGCGTTCGTCCTGCCCCACCCGCCTTCAGTTCTTTCCTTTGTATACATTGTGCCTTGTCAAATTCATATCATTATTCATTCATACATGATTAGACAACGCAACAGAACACGAGAGAAGACAAGAAAACCGTGCCCAGGTTTTGTATTACACAGAGAGTGAAAGTTTTCCAGTGGGCCGCGCGGTTGCCAAGGAAGGAAAATGGGAAAATCCTTGAGCCGGGGCAATAGCATGAACCCACCGAGTCAGACAGGCGTGGCATTGGCAAATGGAAATTAATGAATGAAATTTGATATAATGTCAGGTTCGGTTCCCCCAAACTTCCACAGTTTTCAGTGCTTTATTTGGATCTTTACTTTAACAGTATTACTCCATATTAAATGCTATCCAGCAGATTGCGTTTAAGCCCATTTCAATTATTTATTCGCCACGCATTAAAATTACATTATATTTATATTATTCGCGGTGTGTTACACAAATGAATCAATTGAACAACGTATGCTTGATGGTTTAAAAACAGGAGGAAAAAAAAAGAAGTCAGATATAAGGACATATTTCACCTGGGCTAATTAACAATCAATTGCACAATTTGGCTCACGTTTTTATTGCGTTCGGTAAATTTAAATCAATATTATTGCAAGGAAACCCGAATACGATTAATTCAACTTAAATTAAAACACAAATGTTTTGAATTACCATAATCCTAATTGGGCAAAACATGTTTCCGATCGATTGGCCGTGTTTATGAATATTTATTTACCAAATTACTTTGATCTAGTTTAGCTATTGTTTAATGCATTGTTTAGTTTTCACATTTTTTCCATGTGCAAAGAGAAAATCATGTTAAATGCTCAAATGATTAAAATGTAAATGTGCTTGAAAATACACCAGTAAAGTTCGTTGACTTTTTGCATGATGGAAATTAACTGTCAAATAATACAGAGTTTTTACTTATACGAAATACCCTTACGAAAAAGTGGTAATTTCGCAGCGAACAAAATAAAAAGCAATTAAATATTTAATGTGTTTTTAGCTCGTGAATATTTGCAGGAATGCATAAAGCTCAGGATAAATATACGTTTTAGGTTTTTATTAGAAACATATATTTAAAGTGGCCAAGTCTATTAATCGAGCATATTTAAGTCTTCGGTTCCAAACGAGTAACCTTTGCGCACTTTTTCACTGCGTATCTTGCATGACAAATCGGAAGGTAATAAAATCTGCAATTGGAAATTGCGAAATTCCGGTGAAATGCATTTGCTGACCGTTTTACTCATTTACATATAGTTTGCCATGTCAAACGCAATATTTGTGCAGTTTATTTATTTTATTGTGGCTGCATTTTTTGCATTTGTCAGCACAAATGACTGTCTTTTGATTTATGTTTGCAGGCGGCAGTATGAACAAAATCAATATTAAACAAACACTCAAAAAATGCAGAAATAAAACCAAGCGACGCTGAAAAGTAGGCAACGCAAATTGGGGCAGCAAATCGAGATCCTAATTAACTGTGCCACATAAATCAGTGGCGCCCCGAAAGAAATCCGCTCATTAATAATGCATTTGCATGGAAATGTGTAAGCGATATGATCACAAAACCCTTCAACACAAATTTATGGTCTGTGCAAACAGGGAGAATTTTGAAAAACGTACCTTGCGGTTACTTTTTGCTTGCCACAACGCGCGTTATGTATGGCTGAGTGCCCCCCAACTGCTAATGGCAGCCTAATTATGCCGGGGGTGGGCGCAAGTGGGCGGGAAAAGGGACTTCCTCTGCTGCAAAAGGGTTTCCCGTCTGGCTCGTAAATTTTCCCCCTTTTACCTGCAGCTTTAAGACGCACACACACAGACACCCCGACACACCTTTTTTGGTCTTTATAAATCTTTTCTGCCAGGTGCCTGAACGCCGCGCAGTTTTTCCAAACAGAGTTGTCTCTTTCCAGACAAGCGGCAGACAACATGCGTGCCCCTTTTCCCCTTTCCCGTTTCCCACTTCCCGTTTCCCATTTTCCTCTGCCACCGGAAAACAGCGCCGAAATCGGAAACGCGTCGCACAAAACTTTGTTTGTCTGTATTTATGTCTGCGTAATGTGCTGAGAATCGTGGGTGCGCCTTTTCATAGGTGGGCGGCATTTTTGTTTGTGGTGGCCCCGTGAGTGTTTCACTTTTCTTGTTGTGCGTCTGGGTTTTCTTTTGAGGCTTTCCTTCACGGGCTTCCCCCCGCCAGCTCCAAAAGTCTGGCGACTCATTTCCCTGAAGAATGCGAACAAATTATAGACGCATTTTGTGATTTATATTACTGGAAAGTGTAGGTATTTTAATTCTGCGCTGAACTTTGAAATCATTAAACGGGGAATGTGGGGAGCATGACAACGTGAAATTAAAAAGCTTGCGATAAAATTGAATGTAAATTGTTTGGCGACATTAAATACGCAGGATGATTTATACGCGATATAATGGTTATTTGTTCTTTGAATTGATTGAAGTACGTTTATGTTTTACTTCATATATAACATATCTATGTATTTCAATTCCCCATGTCACACGAGTTAGACCAGTTTCTTTCATTTATGTCTTGTGCTTTCTAGGCCAAAGGCAACGTGTGACATTTATCTATTTTGTCTGACAGGACATCACGCGTGTATTGTTATCCTTTAGATTGTATCTTTTGCCCTGGCCAAACGACAGCAGTCCCGAGGCCTTAATTAAGGACACCGACAAAGTGAACCGAGCCCGAGAATCAGGGAATTCGAGAATCCGAAAAAGAAAAGGAAACAAATAGTAAGATAGGGGAAAATTATGATTGAGACAAATTGTCGGCTACGTGACAAGTCCGCATAAATTTTCTCGCATTCCGTTTGAGCGACTGTCAATAGGACATAAAACTCATTTAATTAAGCAATTTTACGAGTATGAGCACCAGACGTTGGCGGAGTGGTGGAAACCAGAAGTGGAGAAGGAGCATTTTGCTAGATGGTGGAAGCAATTTATAAGGATTGCACCCTGGGGACAGGCCATATTTTTGTTTTGCGGCAAGTTAATGGCTGCACAGTAAAGTTTGGGAATATAAGGAAGTGGAGGAAAGATCAAAGCTGCGGCTTCTTATACAACTTTTTTACTTCGATAGATGATCCAATTTTTATGGTCAATCAGGCGTATAATGAGATAAACTCAATGAGATTTCCTCCAGGCGCTCGGATGACCGATAGCCGAGATCCGATAGCCCATGGCTAAATTAACCACTTGCCGATGCATTCGAAATGAGCCGGCAAAAAGGAAACTGAGGGGACTGAACGCGTCAAGCGGGAAAATAACAGGGAAAACGAGAGCCGCCGGGTGGGTGTCATTTGCGGCAAATGGTAAACAAAGTTCGGAAAGAAAAACAACGAAGAGGGTCAATTTTCCTGAGGGGCGTGGCACTGCAAGCAATCTGTCGCGAGAAAAAACCTTCAAGTGCTAATAAATGCGGCGGCACATCGACAAACAACCCAAGAAACGAACTGAGCCCAAACAACTTCAAAGCCCCGAAACCAAAATAAGAAACACAATTTTATGGTGGAAAATTAAATATGAACCGTGAGCTTCTTGAAATAAAACTGAGCCCCTGTGAAGATTACCGACTACATCTACCTTAACCTAATTAGAGTTTCCTCGAGGGTGAGATTTTATACCAGGGCTCTGAAAATCTGGAGATTTGGGGTTGTTCAAATAGGTGGATTGGTTTTTAATGGGACGTTATGGTTGAGTAAAGAAAACAATCTTGGGGTTGTGTAAAAATTAGGCTACAAATTTGAAGACCATACGCATAGGATAGAATGTGTTAAAAGAAATGTAATAAAAATACTTTTATCAGCAGCAACAACTTTTAAGGATTACTTGTATCAGCAACCCAAAGAGGTTTGGCTAACCTGTGTTCTCCTAATTTGCGTTAACTAAAAACTCTCAGGCATCTGGGGGATTAAGAACTCACTTTTGCATGTTTCAAAAGCGCGAGACAAAAGTTTGGTCCAATAAAACAAACAACAAATACACGCAAAACAACTTTGAAGCGCCAGAAAATTTGCTAAAGCGTTAAAAAATGTACTTCGGCCCCCTTCCCTTTTGGTCCCCCCTCCAAAAACTGTAGAATAAGTAACAAATAAAAACAAAATAGGAAAAAAAACTTGGCTAAGCGTAAATAAACCAAATATAAACTTTGGCTGCTGCTGCTGTTGCTGGGATGGCATGGCATGGTATTGCCTGGCAGACAAACTTGCTCTTAACTTGGCTTTCTCCGCCCGAGTTTGCTTAGTAGCCGAGGACAACAAAAACAAGAGCATCCTAGCATTCTAGCATCCTACGGGGGGCACTTTCTCTAGTCTCTATTCTCATTTCCCCGCTGTGGTCGCTGCTGTTGTTGTTGCTGCTGCTGTTGTTGTTGTCGTTTCGGTGTGAATAATGTTGCTGTTATTTATGCCTCAATGCGCCACGCCCTGTGGAAAATAGACCCAGAAGAAATTGCAATTTCCACGCCCAAGTTTCGGGCACTTTCACTTGACGATGCTCGCCCCACCAGCCCCACTCGCCCCACCTCCAAGGACCCAAAAGCAACCCCAAAATGTAGCTGCTTTTTATTAAAAGTTTCTTTCTTCTCCACACCCCACACCCCATACCCCTAAGCCCAGAACAATGGGCACATTTTTTAAAGTGTTTTTTATTGTCGCGTTAACCGACCGCAACGACTTATTGGTAGGTTGGGAATGGGCAGAGAGTTTCGCCAACTTTTGCGTAAGTGTAAATTATTGTCGGGGTCAGAAAGTTGCGCCCAAAGTTACTAAGGCCGGTCTGGCAGTAACTTTGGCTTAATACCTTTAACTAAGTTCTCGAGCTGCATAATTTTTGAGAACATTTAACTTAATTAACAGTCCCACGCAGACGGTCCGAAAGTGTTAATAACATCGCCGCACTAACTTTCAATTAACGTCGACTTAACCGGAGGTTAACCCCAGTGAATGTGTAATAAACTCGCCGTATTGTTGTTGTTCTTTAAATAAAAATTTATGTGGCACTTCTGCGCGGCAGCAAAGCGAGCCAAAGAAGAAACACTTTCACTTAAGCTGCCCGACTGTCCTGTTTATATATCCTTCGGCTCCCCTCCTCTCACGACATTTGAAATATGTTCGAGCTGTTTATGAAAGTCGGAGGGGAAAAGGACCGTTTCACTCTGCTGCTGGACAGCAATTAAATGGCCAGTCTGACCCCGAGAAAACGAAATGAAAGCTGAAATAATAAAGTATTCAAATAATATTTTCCTTATATTAAAACGAAAGAGTTCTTCAATAGAAATGCTTTTAAAACATTCTAGACGCGAATGCTCAAACAATGAATATACAAATATTTAATAATCAACAGTGAAAATTAATTAAATTTGCTCAGTGTACATTCGTTTGATGAGGAATTTGTCTATAAAGATGCACTTCTCTATTCCCTGCAAATATAGTTTTCTTCTTTGTAATTGTTTGAAGGAATCTTAAGGACAATGCAAAGTCGTTCATTGTGTAAATCGCATTCCGTGGTTGCCTGCGCTTTATGGCTTAGTTGGCATTGATGGGGGTCGTCGACCTTCTTGATTTGTTACCGCCAATTGAATGCCTTGAAAATCTTTGCATACCCACAAACAGGGAAATGAAAAGGCAACTAATGCCGAAGGGCAGAAATTTCCTGAGGGAACGGCACAGAGTCATCAAATTTTAATGCCACTCATAATTTTTTCAGCCAACCAATGCGCAAGGTTTTCGCCGTCACTAACCGAGGCTGCAAAATAAATGTCAAATCAGCAAATATGAAAGTACAGTTATGCCACAGGGAATTGAGAACTGAAAAGTTTTTTCTGGCGGTCGTTGCGAAAAAAAACCACCAGAGATGTGGCATTTAAAGGGGTAAAGATAAGGAAAACAAATGTGAAATTCGCCAGAAGAACTCTATATGTTTTATAAAATTATATGGCAGTTCATTAATAAATTACAATGAACCGATAATATAATTTTATGGCACCCACGGGATGAGTTGTACATTTTTAATCGGCCATTATCGATTAATCGAATCAATGACAGATTTACAAGGTACAGTCTGCCATCTCTGATATGTGAACCACTTACATCGCACACAATCCCCGAGCATCATATGCCATTTCGCTTTTCCAACCTTTTTTCGCCGGCTCCTCTCGTTTGTGGCCAACTTTTGAGTGCGGAAGTTCCTCGAGGGTTAGACACACAAAACAACAATGCGAAAAAAGGGCCTAAAAGGGTTGCTCTTATTGTTATCGAAGCGAGCGAGCGAGTGAGTGAGTGAGTGAGTGGAAGCCGGCTCCATTGAATTATGTGCACAACATGAAAACAAACAAACAAACAAATAAAGTAAGGAGCTGAATTGATTGTTGCACTGCAGACCTGCTCCACCTTTCTACACAATTGGAGATCATAAATATTTATGGGGCACCCTTTCGAGCAACTGTGATAGGTATATAAATATCAGCAGCACCTTCCTCGAAACAACTACAGCGCAGTATCAGTGTGGTGTAGTTGAGCGTGAAACGCAGAATTTATTATGTTATCGCTTCAGCGATTTACTTTATCGATTTCACAATCAGCGAGAATGGAGCCCTAAAAAAACCTTTTCGAAACTCTGATGCTCCCCAGATAATTTGCAGACTCCCCTCCTCCTTTCAACTGCCGCGTTTGTTTGCCTCCTTCAGGCAATGTGGCAAATATTGTTATTTGTTTTGAAAATTTAAGGCCAACGCGCAGTTGACTTTAAATCGGGCTTAGGGCACCTTACTTATCTGGCTTGTGCATTTTTAATGAGCTCCTCTAATGGAAAATGCTGAACTTTGATGTAGGTTATGCAAAGAGTTATGCAGAAGGATATTGATAACCGTTGTTGTGCGGATTTGCCAAAGTTATAATCAGCTTATTTTTATGCAGTGAGAAAATTCTTCAGGAGGAAAGAATTCTATGCATAGTTGGAAATTTTACCACACAGTGCTGATCGGAAATTTAAGCTGTTTTGGGCACTCATAGTTTTTCAACTAGCTCGATGTATAAGTATGTGCTACTTAGTTATAGAAAATATACCAATATCTAACATTTTATTTTTCATTTTCCCCCTGCAAAATGTCCGCTAATTCGCTTTTGTTTTTCCCTTTCCAGGTAAGAATATCCTGCGCAATCCTTTAGCTGCCCAGGACTTCGGCTCCTGTTTATTTATAACGTCATTAGGACTGCATCCGTTGCCAAGGGCGAGTTTTGCAGCCCCGGTCCCGTCACTGAATTGATAATAATTGGATTAGCACATCTTTTTGCGAGGGGTACGAGGGGCGGTAAGTGAACCGTGGACGTGGAGACCAGCGGTCGGTTAATAGTGCCCAAAAGGCTTACGCCACGTTGGCCACGCATCGAGGCATCACTGTGATATATGGCCGGTGGCTGGCTGGAGTGCTGGAGGGCGGCGGTTAGTGCCTGCAAAATATTTTGCAAAATTTTTCAGCGCTTGCCACATTTTTCAATATTTCTGTCGAGAGCTGGGCGCGTTGTGAGTGGGTGCGTTGCGCTCCAGCAATTTTACATTTTATATGGCCGGGCATGGCGACCTAAATCGACTTAGCTCCCCTCCACATAAACATGTGTACGTATGTATATGTATGTACATGTATGTATATATGTGTGCATAAGCCTGTCTCTGTCTGGCGCACTCTCGCACTTTGTGGCAGCAAGTTTATGCGCCCTAAAGTATTCATCACTTAATTTCCACGTGCCGCTGCCATTTTCAAAATTTATGACTTCGCTTTGCTATCTAGCTCTCTAGCCTTCTATACTCGTATACCGCCCCCACCCCCTTTGGCCAAGTTGACAACTTTTGGCAATGGGAGCTACGTACATTTGGCCGAAGGGAAAATCCCCATTTCGGGTTACAGTTTGCCGTTTCCCGTTTGCCATCTGTCAGCGTCCCCAAATGGAATTATGTCAGCTAATTGAATTTGACGTCGACTTGACATGGATTTATGCTCTAATGCAGTTGCCCCGGAACCAGCGGAATAATCAAATTTTAGCGGAAAATAGTTTTCCATTTTTGGGGTGCAATTTGGCTGCAACTTTTAACGTATGTTCTTTGCTTTGAGGGAAATAGCATTATTGGTGATTTAATAGCCCAAAGTCGAGCAAAATGTTACAATTAAACTGGAATTTAGGGACTAGAATTTCCCTTAAATTTACTATCAAAATATTTGTTTGGTAAATTCGATTGGTATCAACTTCTTCGCTCAATTCCATATTCAATCACAGTTCGGCTTTTGTGGCCGCAATTGATGATGTGCATTTTTCAAGCTCAATTTAAAATTAATCAATTGTTTTGCTTGCCTTTGATTGAACACTCGATCACAGCTGTGCGGTCTGGTGGACTTTTAAAATGTCGTTTATCTTGTGGCTGTCTGCGCTTTTCCATAATGACCTTTCATTCACTTTTTGATTGATTTTGTGGTCAGAACACCACAATTTCTCCCTATAATTCGATGCTCCTCTTGGCGGTCGGGCTTTCACCCAGTCCCATGTCACTTTGTGCAACTTTCAACAACCGCACTGCGTGTCTGTGGCCAAAAATAATGAAGATTTTATGGCTAACGGCTCGTCGATTTCAATTCTCTGCGCGCGGGTTTGTTCAGTAAATCCGCAATACTAAAATCGAAACTGGTTGCAATTGAATTCCTAGTCCGCATCGAGTGCAGCATCAATTGTATACAATTATATTTCGTCTGCTATCTGAAATAAACACGAAAATCTATCGAAACGTAACGAATTGTGTTGGACGTGCCTAACTGTTAATGCGGTTATAATACGCCACCGGATTATCATTGATTATGGGTGTGGGTGGTTGGTTGGGGGTGTGTGCGTGTGTGTGCTTGTGATTCTCGGGGGTGGCAAGTGGGAGGTGTGTGTGTGTGTGTGTGCGAACACGCCCTCCAGGAGCAAAAATAACTGTTTGTGCGCGTCGATCCAAACACAGACACAAAAGGCACAAAACTCGACATACAGCACGTTTATGCGGTAAATAACTCGAACTAAATAATTCAGAACTTGAAGTGAAATTAGGTACTCTTAAAAATAAACTACATTATTAAAATCACAATGTTGATAATGAAATAAGTTTTGTCACTGGAAAAATTGGTAGTATATAAAATGTGCTGACTGGATCTACCCTGAGAAAACTTTTTCAGAAGCTCTCACGCACATTTATAGTGTTTTGATATAGAATTTATAAATTAGCTTTGTATGAACGAAGGAGCATGTATCTTTAATAAATAAGGGTAAATAATTGAATGGTTATTCATCTAGATATCGATCGCGCATAAACCAGAGGCAGTTTGGAATCTAGTCCCCCGCTTAGCTTCCCTCTGTCTGCCGTAAAACTTTGTCGAGTGTATAGACATAATTTCAATTTTCATTTGGTATTAATGTCTCTCCTATAACTGTTATGTGTTTGTTATGTGTGGCTGTGTGTGTGCACAAATTGCCGCAACCTTGTCTGGGAAATGGATCAGCAGGAGGTGGTGGGTGGACTGGAGTATTGGGTTTCCCGAACTTAAATGAGCTCCTCGTTATATATGGCTGCAAAATGCGGTATTGGCAAAATCCCAGGAGCGCGCTTTAGTTGATAGCGCTGGCGAAATAGATGCAGAAAAAACTGGTTACACTCACAGTTAGTGAGCCACAGGGTCGAATGGCTAAAATGGCTAAAATAGAAGAAAAATAGGGTTGGTGAAGTGGTGCTTTTTAGTGCTTTTTACGAGTATAGTACATGCTTTAATAACTGAAATACGCCAGAAAAAAGTTTGTTCTGATGAAAAATGCTGGAATTTCATTTCATCGCATAAATCTGTAGGGCACTATGCTCGTACATAAAACTGGTAAGTATATTTTGTTGAAATTGCTACTTTGTCAAAACACAAGTTAGATTTTAATTAAAAATCGTTTGGCAGTCAAAGAGTTTCACTTTCTGGTGACTTATTTAAGCAAAAATAGGAGCAGATACTTATTGATTGCTCAACAAAGTTTTATTGAAATCTTTTTAATGAGCATCAAAAACTTTTGAAAACAAATTCATACAATTAATTAATTCTGGTCCTAAATGAATCCAAGACTTCTTCCATCTTCTGTAATTGGTCGAAACTCAAATAATTTGGCCACAATTCGTTTTTAATTAAAAATAAATATTCAGATGTCCCCAAAATCCGAAATGCCCGCTCCAACACCGGGATTACAGTCTTAGACCTGTGAAGTAGCCGCAAAATTTAAATTTCAAATCAAAGTCCCATGAAAGAAGAGGGAATATTTGATGGCAGCAGACAAAGGCCGTTAAGTAAACCAATCAAAGTGGAAGAAGAACAGGCCGCAAAAAGAATTTCATAATATCGCAGCAGGGAACGTCCCTGCCGAGGAGTAGGCCACAAAATGCCCGGGAAGTGCAAAACACAAACAGATTGAACTGCCCAGCCACATCCGGCAGACGCGGCGGGATTTTCCCTAGCTTTTCCCGCTTTCCCGTTTTTCCCGCTCTTCCGTGCACCTCCGCAAAAAACCCTCGACTAGTTGTGCTCTTCGTTGCGTGCTTAATTAAATGATCATCATTTGCGCGCAATCAACGCACAAATAAATTTCCAGCCGCCATCTCTTTCTGGGTTTTCCCCGATTTCCCGTTTCCCAGTTTCCCAGCTACCGCTTTTCCGACATCCTGGTCCTGGTCGTAGTCCTGGTCCTGACCCAAGGCGTTTGTTAGTTGTGTTTGTTTGGCGGGTTTCCGCTTGAAATTACACCCTGACTACCGCGCCTGACTTGCCTGGGCTGTTGTCTTAATTAATTCCTAATTTTCCTCTTCGGCTTTGACTCCTTTCTGCGTATTTAATTGAAAATTTCTTCAAAGAAATTCATGGCCGCTTCCATTGTTGGCTTGTTTATGGGTGAAAAGCTGGCTGCCAGCTGTTGGCCATTTGACAGACGACGCGTTTTATTCATTTGCATATTGCTTTGGCTTTGGCTTTGTATTTGGCTTTGGCTTCGGCTTGGGCACTTTCTTGCCATTTTGTTATGGCTTTGTTTATGGGGCCGCCTTACGTTTCCGCTTTTATTGGCGTCCTGCCAATTGCTGCCCATAAATTTGATTACATTTCGGCCCGAGATTACGGCGCAGACCTTCGCAGGCCCTTGGGCTCTCAATTAGCGGGGTCAAAAACGCTAATTAAATTTCCGCTGCAGCCGCAACAATTCGATGAAATGCATAACGCATACGCCCTGATGTCCGCCCGCTTATGATGCATGCATTAAGTTTCCGGCGTTGCATAATTAAACCATTTTTGACTTGCAACCGGTTGACCAATCGATCCGATATAAGCGTATACTGTTAATCAGCTTTCGAGAGATTCCCTTACAAATTGCTTGGTAATATCATTATAATTCGATTGAAAAAACAGGCGCGAACGTGTCGCGACTGTAAGATACCCTTTGAGATATAAAAGCGGTAAAACGAGTGCTGTAGCTTGAATGGAATGGAGTTCTTTAGTCTTAATAGTCAGATTTTATCGCTTTCGTCTACCTGTTACATACTGATTCTCGAACCTAGCATACCCTCTGGCTGCACAAGTAAGGGGTATAATTACTCCACAGGCCTCACTGCATAATTGCATTTGCAGTGCCAGTCGGAGTTTATTGCATTCGCACATTCATCACATATTCGTGTCACTTGTGCACCGATGTGGCTTATTAAGTGCCGCTAGTAGCTGCTCATGCAATTAACCCAATTCGACCAAATGAGTTTTACATGTTCAGTCGCGGCCAGTATTCGCCGCATTTGCCTTCATTTGCAGCTGGCTAAATGCTGTCGCCACTTCTGTGCGAATTTACGCAGCAGTTTGCTCGAAATTGAATGCCAAATTTTAATCATTTTCACGAGCTTGTTAGAGCTTAGAAGTTCATAGTTTGGTCAGATATAACAACACTATAGATGTATTCTTAGATGCCGGGAAAGCATTAATGAGTATCTCTGAATCTAAGGAATACTAATAAGAATTGTTAAATTAAACTCCAACTATGCCAGCTGACTTTATCTATCGACTGTCCCACAGAAAGCAAATTGACAGCCGCAAAAGTCTTTTGTTCGAGAGTTGTATCTCTGCTTTTTTCAACACACGACTGCGGGGTCATAAAAATTAGACAAAAACATGGGAAAATCTAACAAAAACCAAAGAAGCCAGAACATTCTCCCCAGCTAATTTTCAGCGGGTCCTTTGTTTGAATCCCTATTTTTTGAAAGCCTAACGCGCTTTATTTAACACTCGCGGCTCTGAACGCAAGCAAAATGGCACAAGTATATACATATACATAAGCTGAAATCGGCAAAACAGCGAGTTGGGGAAACGCAGGGCGGCAAGCAAAACAAGTCATAAAGATAAAGAAAATTTATGGAGGCGGCAAGAGAGCTTTGAGGGAAAACAACAACTTTGTGGAAAGGAAGAGGGGAAGGGGGGCAGGACAAAAGGATCCAGAAGCTGGGTAGCAGGAAAATTAGGTTAACGATTTTTCACTCTCGGCTGCAGAAGCGCAGGATAAAAACAAAGAATATGTTTTCAGCAGCCAAACGAAATGGAGACTATCTGTTGTTTTTGTGACTGAGTTTGCCACAATTTACAGTCGACCCGTTACAGTTTAAAGTTTATGGGGCCCCGCCCTTTGTCCAAAATGTCGCCTTTATCGCTAAGCGATGCCTAAGTGAGGCCACCACCCGCCCAACACACACCGCCCCTTTTCCAGGACACATTAGCCGGAAAGGACATCGATATCCCGGCCTTGGCATGTTCCCTTTTTTGGGTTAATGGCCACCGCCTCCTGCTCGTGCGCTTTCCATTTCACTTTAAAGGCTGCCTAAGTCCACAGTTTGCGGTTACTTAAGGAGTCCTTTTTCCTACCCCCGACGCAGTCGCAGCACAATTAACAATCCTTGCAATAAATTCTTGGAACAACTGGGGCGGCGGGCAATCGATAGAGGGATTTCGTTTTTTGCGGAACAACATAAAATTAATTAAAATTAATTGCCGCAACATATTTGCTTTTGGTTGGCTCTCGGCTTTTTGGTAACTTTTATTTCTGGCTCCATGGAATGCGTTGTTTGCCTTTTGGCTGGGATTCTGTACCAGCTTGTTACAAAAATATTTCAACAAGCTGCGCACACAAAATAAAACCCAAAATCGCATGCACAACAACGACGGCGAGGTGAGGACGGCATCCTGGCAGGATGTTCGGCTATTGTGACCTACTTGGAGGTGTGCGGCATATGTTGTGAGCCGCTCTTTGTGTTGGGGCCAAGTTGTGGCTGAAGGCTTAGATAAGCTCCCCGAAAGCCAGCTCCTGCTCCTGCTCCTGCTCCTGCTCCTGCTCCTGCTGATGAAGTGATGTTTCGTGGCCAACTCTGTATGGTGAATGGTGCTCCAGTTCAGAAGGCTCAAGATTGGATGAGTAATATTTATAGAAGAGAAGGAAATTCCGCGGAACGAAAGCTTCAGATTAGGTGGATGGTGTTTAAAAACGCGAATAAATTAAGAAATTTAGAAACATTTCACATCAAAATAGGTATATAAGTATAATACTTACATGATAAACCATTCATTGTTGCATTAAATACTTTTTATGTTAATTAGTAATGTATTTGATAGGCATATTTTCTAATATGGCATGTATATCTCTTGAAATTAAGTTATTTTTTGCTTTAATAAATTAATTTGTTATATATTTTCATTCATAGAGCAGATGTACCAGATTCAAAGGGTATTTCACTAACGACTCTGGGTGTGTTCATTTCCTCTGGCCCTTGCCAGTTTGTGGTTTTTGCCTACCATATTGTTGATGTTGTTTCTCTTTCATTTTTTCGTTATTGGAAATTGAATTCTGTTGCTGTTTTGCCAGCTTTTTTCCTATTTTATGTGGTCTTTGCAGCTTGTGGCTTGCTTTTTGCACCGTTTTTGTTGCCGCTGCCGCTGCCACTGCCGCTGCCGTTTTATATTTGTATTTATTTCTGATCTTCTTGCTGGGGGCCAGCAATAGGGTGCAACTTTTGTGCGGCCTCAACCTCAACTTGGCTATGGTCAAGCATTTGCCTTAAAAAATAGTTTATGAAGTATGGCAAGTATTTCCATTTGCCAGTTTAACACAGTTGTAAATGTTTTGCAAAAATGGAAATAGGTTGGGGGTGGAAAAGGTAACTGCTTGTGTCGACCTGCTTCGTCCTTTGGCATGTCTAGGATTCTGTTTGCATTGCCAATGGCTGTGTACGGTCTAGTAAATAACAACAAGTCCGAAATTGCAGCTGCCTTGCATGTTGCTGTTATTGTTGTTGTTGATATTGTTGTTGTCTGGCAGAGCATAAATATGCTAAAAATGTAAATATTTCGAGAAAAATATTGCACAAGTAAGTCACGAATCGTACATGTGTATTTGCTTGGCTACAAGTCCGTTTCCTCGTTTGGCGTGGCCCCTTTTTCATTTCGGTGGCATACAGAGCGTATGCGTAATATTTCACTCGCATCGATGCATTGATAAATATGCAAATCGAGAGAAATTTCATCGCCATTTTATCGACGCTTTAGTTAAAAGACAATCAAGACGTCGAGCAATATGAAATATGTGCTTAAGTTATTAAAGTACGGCTTCTACTTCCAATTTTTCCGATTCAGTTTTACAAAAGGTAATAAATACATGCAGCTTAACTTTGGCAAAATATGAAAACCACACTGCAGCTCAAGGCACTTTTCGTAGGTAAGCTTGGCTTCTGTGTTTTGTATTATTTCAACTTTTTTTTTTTGTGCGTGTCTCGAGGGCGCAACGTGTAAACAAAAGTTTAGACTTTAGTGCGATAAGCGCTGCTGTGTACGCATGTGTGTGTTTATTTCCTTGGGTGTATGTGTGTGTATGTGTATGTGTGCAGACGCTGACAGTTTACATGGCAGCAAAGTTTCAAGAGTTTGGCCAACAAAACTGCCAAAGGAATTACATAAACATTGCGGGAGGAGAAAGGTGAAAGCAGTGGGATGTGCAGAGCAACGGCAGAAAGCAAAAGACAAGCCAAGCGGGCGCCTGATTACGAGTGGAAAACAGAAATAACACAGCGCAAAAAACCCAAGATACTGCGCAACTTCAGGTTGAATGTCTACCTTCAACTTTAGCAACTTTGATTAAAAATTCCACTAATAAACAAACGAAACAAACAGTATTCCTTTCACGTCGCTGCCTCAGTCACCAAGAGTCTTGTCAAGCTGCCTGGTTGACAAGGGGCACACACATGTGGGTATTGTTATTATAAAATGGTCTCAACTGGCTCATTTAAGATCCTACCTTACTATTTAAATAAGTACAAAATAAAGATTAATTACATTTACATATATTATATAGAACATTAAATTGAATATTACAAAATATTCACAAAAATATGATAACACATTATGTTATTATTGGTTATCTAAAACACGAAATCAACGAGCCTTCTATATTTATTAAAATGTAGAAAAACTGAAATTGTAAAAGACGTAGAGGTAGAAAATGACAGCATATAATGCATATGTTGTAAACATAAATTAAGCACATATGAAAATCACCCATGAACCTAAACTTGCAGCTAATCAACGTATATGTTGTAATTTCCGAAACCGCTAACTGAACAACAATTCCCTTTGTGCGTCTAACAAATACAAATACCATTTGCTCGAGAACACACAATCTCTGTTCCCAATCGTTTCACCTCAAGATGACAGGAGGGGATTGCGGGGGGGCTTTTGGAAAACTTTGTAAGCTCAATAAACATTGCGTTTACCGAAAAAAAAGTTTGCTACTTTCTACATGTGTATGTACATGTATGTGCATATAACATATATATTTTTTAGTTGCTGTTTGCACTGCACTCCTGTGTGGGTGCGTGCGCCTGTATGGGTGCCGCCATTTTGTTGTGTAAACTTGTTGGCGCGTCCAAAAGTTTACGCCCACCCACCCACTAACACACACACACACACACACAGGCACACACAGAGACGTGAGACTCCCGCTTCTGCAGCCATTTTGTAAATTTCATGTGCATTATATTTGCAAATTTGCGTTGTTTATTTATGCGCGGCAATGCGCAGAGCACAACGAACACACAACATACAACGTACAACAAACACACACAGGCACACACAACCACACACGCACACAGATGCGGCCAACCAGCTAACGCACACACTCACAGGAGACTGGGGAGCGTTATTTGCTCGTTTGTGGTTGTGCATAATGCACGAGTATTTTGTTGAACTTTGCTCTTTAATTGCAATTGCATTTTAAGCTGTAACAATACTCGAATTGTTTTATGCGCTTGTGAGCGGATGTGGATGTAGATGTGCATGTGCATGTGGGTAAGAGTGTGAGTGGCCCTAAATAAATTTATTAATTAAATATAGTTGCTAATTAAAGTTGTGCCGGGCCCCAGCACGTATCCGCCATGATAGCCCCCGTATATTCGTATATTCCCACTTTCCTAATTGCATATTTAATGGGCAAAGCTTGCCGTTTGACTTATTGATTGGCTTTCGCTTGTTGTTCATCGTTGTTGCTTGTTTTGGATTTGTGCAGCAGTTCAACTGCTAATTAATTTACACTTTGTCGCTATGCGGAAAATGGAAAAGCGTAGAGGGCAACTGCCATGCGGCACAGGATCAAATGGGTTCACGTCTGGAGTGGAGCCACTCTCAACAGCTTTTGCAATTTGTGTCGGATTGCAAAACAGCATTTTTGCGTTTGCCAATTGCACAGATATGACTTCCCCCTGCTGGTTATTAATCAACTGAGTTATTCACACACACAGCCAGCTCTGTGGCCTTGTGGGTTGCAAACTGTTGCTTTCTGCATTCGTTTTCCTCTTTCTAGTTGGAAAACCAATCCACTTCAATCAAGAAAGGAAAAGTTGTTCAAGAAATAAACTGAAAGTGTTGTACTGGGACTGCAACATTTTTTATAATTTAAGGCATGCAGTTGAAAACAAAAGTGTGGAAATTAGGTTTTTAAATTAAATGCTAAATATTTACTTGCTGTGCAAGTACTTACATTACCTTCAATCTGATTTTCTTGAATTAAAGGTCGGACTCATTTTGTTTCATTCAACTTCACCGTAGCGACATAAAATTGGCATCAAAATCTTCACGTTCTTGCCCCGGCAATTTGGTGATTGTGCCTCGCTATTGGTTTTATTATTTCGTTCAATTATTTGAATGCAACGAATTTATTGACGACAACAGGAATTTCCAGTTAAATGCGGCACTTCGAGTGTCTGTGCATGTGCGTTCCATTTCTGTTTGTTTTTATGAATGTGGCTTGTTTTATTTAGCCGCTTTACGAGCCGAGTAGCGGAAAGGGGGGAGTTGGGAGGATGTGGGTGGAAATGGGGCGGAAGAGTGGGTGGCTGGGCATGAGTGAGTGGTGAAATGTCGCTGACTTGCCGCAAGAAATCAATCAAAAACTGTGGCAAGTACAAAAGAAAAGGAAGCAAAAAATAACAAAAGACTCGGCGCACGCGATGCTCATCAATTTGTGTGTCATTCGGAGAGTGTCCTTGCATGCTCCTGTGGCCCTATGTGTGTGTGTGGGTGTGCATGTGTGCGAAGGATGTGCTTCTGCCAATGTGTGTGCTAGCGTGGGTAATGCCTGGCTTTTGTGTTTGCTTAGTGCAGTGCAAACAAAGGACAATGCATTCAGTCCACAATCATTGGGCTCCTCCTTCTTGCCGATTTTTCCTCATCCAATGTCCCAATGCCACCCTCCCCCTCCCGTTCTCCTTCCCCTGTTGCTCTGTTTCCCATTTCGCTATTGCAACCTAACATGACTGACACACTTTTCATGCTACAATAAGCCATTATAATGAATGTAGCCAGAAAGTAAGCCAAAAGCCCAACACACATTCCATTTCAGCCAGCCGAAGGAAAACAGGAAAACAAGAAAACAGGCAACAGGAAAAAAACATTTCGAAAATTGTTAAGAGGAGCAAAGATTGGGGGATAATACCCCCAGGTGTTGAATTCAGGGAATTGTTAGGTGTACGCCGCCTAACAAGCAGTCTAAATAGGCATTAGGGATACCAGTAAAATCAATACTTACATACCTTCCCTATTCGAACGCAAACCTTTTAGTTGATTCCAGCACACAGATTTCGGTGCACAATTTGCAATTCATTAGGTTGCACTAATAGAATCGGCTTTAATTAAAAAACCTCCGATAAATATGGGTGTGTTTACAAAGGGAGCTCTAAATCTAAATGACAAACCTGGTAATGCTTATTCCTAGTTCAATTTCAGTAATTGAAACGTGTGTTTGCTGATAAATTTAGCAAAAGTGGTAAAGTCATAAGCAAACGAAAGTTATTTAGAACACATTCACTTATGCAGCCACTTTGAGGCTCAGGAATTTTCGGAAATTAGCTTCGCAGAGAGCATTGTCATCCCGATAAAGCTGGAAAGTGTACCATAATTGGCACTGCAATTTGCCACAGTGAGGCATGCGTCATAAAGACCATGTGCTTGCAGACAAATGACAGATGGACCAGACGGATAAATAGGAGTCCCAGTCGGAGGCAGGAGGACATCTGACAGGACGACTAAGTGAGCTAAGCAACCCTCATTTGTCACATGATTTTATAAACTGTTGTTGCCCTGCTTATCCTGCCATTGTGATGGTGATGGTGATGTTGCTGTTGATGGTGGCTCCTTACGCAGGCCAACAGGCATCTTGTTAGCTTGTTATGTTTTTGGTCAATTTCGTTTGTAATCCCCTTTGAGCCTCTCGCAAACATTCGCCTTATTCGGCTCATTGTGAGGGCGTCAATAGAAGCGGAGACATGGGATGGCAGATGGGTTGGCTGGAAAACGGGGCCAAGTGACAAGTTTAATGCCAGCTTTCTTGTTTGCCGACATAATTGGCCAGCTGATGGCTTCTGGACCAGGCACCAGCCACCAGCCACCAGGCACCAGGCACATCTTGGCCTAATCCCGACATGTAGCTGCACACATTAATTAACACAGATAAGGCTGAGAGGCAGCCGCAACTGCAACTAAAAATCCTTCGACCCTGCAGTCATTAAACTTAAAAGAACAACCTAGAAAACTGGCCATGAAATCGCACACTGACAGAAAAGCTGTGGGTACTTTACAGCCAAGGGCATGTGGATAGTAGAACACTCATAAACTATAATGCATTTATAAAAATTATATATTAAGTTATCCTGTTTGCTTGAAATGCGGGTTAAATCACATGATGTCCTTTTAAATATTTTTACCACATTACTTTATGAAAAGTTTTCCTACGAATACATATGCTCTATTTCATTCTCAACAATATGTTTATCATGTTATTTAAAGTGTTATCGTCACCGTAGAATAAAGTCCTTTGCACACGACTGTCTGGACTTTCTATTCCCTGCGTGTTTGCGGTTGCCTAAGGATCCAGAGTGGGAGCTGCGGTTGCCGGAGCCTGGCAATCTCCCACGTACTCAGTGTTGATGCTAGTGCCTTAGCGAAATCTAGGTTACCACATCACAGGCGACGCCAAGTTGACATTTTATCGGGAGTCGTGACTGCTAGTTCCACTGGCAAATATGACTGAAATTACTATTAACAGGCAGTCGCAGTTGCAGATGCAGCTACAGCTACAGCTACACTCGCTCATTCCACTTCCTTGGCTTTATTGAGCGCACGAGAAGTGCAGCATTTCGCATTTCGCATTCCGCATTCTGCATCCAGCATATGCGGCGTATGCGTAATGTCACTGTGGGTGCTGTGCGCCACCCAGGATGTGTCTTAAGGCAGGAGCTGCAGCTCCCGACATGTGACAATGTCAGATTTGTGGATCTCCCTCTGCTGCTGCTGCTTCGGTGCTGCTTTAAAATTCAGACGTTATGCGCCATGTGAGCCGGGCGAAATTAGGTAAAATGCAAATATTTATTTAGCGGAAAGTGATATTCGCGTGTGTATAAAGCAATTCACATGAAGCACATGCATTACGTATACGCCAGGTGCGCGTTGCTATCCCATTTTCCGGTGGCTCATTTCTATTTTTTGTTTTTCTGGCTGTAATCTATTAATAGCGTGTCCGTTTTCCTATTTGCCTGGACTGACAAGCCAATTAAATTTGACATACATAATTAAGTGCGCTGCGTGAGTAGAGAGGCAAATAACAGACAATCGCTGGGAAGGGGAAAAATGAATTTTTAATTAGCGACCAGCTGAATGCAGGATTATAGATGGATATACGAGTAGGATGTGGAATAGGCTGGATATGCAGCTAATTTTAGATCGAATGAGTGGTCTGAGTGCATATCAATCAAGTGCCCATCCTCGCATCTAATTAAACATATTCATCGTTATGCGAGCGCATGAATATATTAGAGTGCAACGTATATTATATGTTTGAATTAATTGCAACAGAGTCTGGACAGGCGTGGGTTTACTCGTTTGTGAGCAGAACGTCATTCATTTTCCCAGCGGAGAATTAAGCATGGATGAGTTTCAGCTGTGGGGCCTGACTTGCTGGGAGCTTAACATTTAAGCATCGGATATAACCGTAGCCACACATACGAGCATAGCATTCCATCAAACAGCACACGTGCTGACACACCCATTTCGCCGGCTTTTCCTCACAGTTTTCCCGCCTTTCCTCCTCTGGCCATGATATTGCTGCGTTAATCCTTCTTCGCCTGGCTTATTTATGTGTACTTTCCTTCTCCTATTTGGGTTTCTCAGTTCTTTTACTGTGTGCTTTTCGAGGCGAGAGACAATGCCTGTTCTGTGCCGGCGGCGACTTAATGCCTCGGCTATTAAATTCAAATTTATTGCCTATAATTAAATTTTTTCGTGACGGAAATCGCAGGAAATTGAGCATCCAGCCAAACGAAAACAAGCGACCAGAAAAAAGCACCACGAGTCGTAATTCATTTTTCGCACAGAAAAACCTGTGTGTACAAGTGTGTGTGTGGTGTGTGTGTGTGTGTGGGTGAGATAGTGTGGGAAAAGTGTGTCAGCTGTGCGTCATAAATTGAATGAAATGTGTGTCATATTGGTTGGATTTATACATATATTAATGCCGCCCGCCCGGAGCATATTTTTCTGCCAATTAAAAAGCAATACGCCGGAGGAGGAGTGTTTACCATGAGTCATAACAGTGGCTCTTGGCCAGCTGCCAGATTGCACTATTTAGATATTGTGTATCAATGTTGTTATGTTCAATGTTCGAGCAAGGTTGCCGATTTTCAATTATGATATGACCAGGCACACTCACACAGAGCATAGAGCCAAATATTCTCCTAGGTTGCGGGGCCAACGGGGCGTATGCGCAATGTCTTTTCATTCGAATGCTAACTGAAATTTATGGGGCATACGTGGCATGCATTTATATTACGTGTCGTGCCGTGCTGAGCTGTGAGTCCTGCTTGGCAGTAATTTCCGGCTGCTTCGTGGCTGTTTTTGGCTTTTAATGTGCATAATTAAGCATTAATTACGCCCCCGCCATTCGTCGCAATAACCCAGAAATGGTTGTTTTTACAGCGCCCATTTATTTGGCCACCTCGGCAATGTTCCGCCCCCAAATGTGCGATGTGCAGCATGGGACATGGGAACTCAAACCGCGTCACCATATCGGGAAGCCATTTGCACAATTTAAGCATTTAATTGCAAATTTATTATGCTTATTCTGCGGCCATTCTGTAATTGATTGACCGTTGCGTTCGGTTTATATATGTAGATATGTGCTGTATATGTGCCATTCTATTTTGTGGATTTGTCTGGGAAAGCGAAAGCTGCTGCTGATGGTGAACAGCTGTGGTCTGCTGACCTTTATTGGTGTGTAGAGAAGGCACATCCTAATGACTCTCTAGGCTCTTGTCAGTTTAATCTAGTAGTAGTAGTCTCAATAGAAAATTATTGCATTTTTTAGGGGAATGATTATCTTAAAATAAACTTAGGCAATTCATGTGTGCAATTTAAATTTAGTTTCGACCTAGTTCGTTTTGAGTTACTACAAATACGTACATCTAAGTTGAAGTTACGGAGTTCCTTCTGTTTTTCTAATTATTCTCGTATTGATTTGGGTTCCATGTATGCAAATGGAAAATGTTGCTTGTAGCCAAGCATGGAAACTTGTTTGGCATATTCGACACAGTTTCCCAGTGTCAATTTATTAGCTCGATTCCTCAGCTCGTCGCCATGCAGGAAAATCTGCTGAAATGGCCAGAAACTTTTCAGAAACTCCCCTGCAGACGCCCTCGCACCAATTTCGGTCACTTTTCCCCAATCCATTTGACAGCAGTGACCCGGCAGAGGAGAGTCTGCTGCAGAAAGAACTTGTCAATTACCCAGAGTGCCACCCAGGTGGAGGAAACTATGCCAGCGAATAAATAATATTTCATTTGACATAGTTTCCAGAAATGAGGGAAAAAATGGAAACGGCTGCGATGAAAGCCAGCGGCAAAGTTGAAAAGGCAGAAATATGCTTTGTAGTTTAGTCATTCATTAGTCGTCGTCGCCATCATCGCCACGGCCTGTTGTCAAAGAAGTCCGTCGTCTTACACTCGCAGCAAAACTTGTAAATTAAAAATGCGTCCGCAGAGAGTGGGGAAACTAATAAATAAGCCGGCAGCAAAGCAAAAGCAGAAAGGCAAGGAAAGAAAAGGAGAGGAAATATAAAAGCGCAAAGGAAAATATCTCAAAATGAAATGGCAGATGGAGGCAGACAAAGGGGAAAAAGTGGCACAAGTGGCATGTTGCAATGTTAATTGAAGACAAATAAGAGCCGACGGAGGGCCGTTGCGATGCTGTTGAGGTTACTCGATGAGGCCGACTTCCCGAGATCCGCCACGGAGGACCATGCAAACAAGAAACCGCAGCCCCAACATCAAAGGCCACTGCAGCCGGGTCCACTACAGCCCTAGACCCCAGATCCTAGACCCCAGTCTGGGGGTGCTCCTTAGTGGCTCCATGGGTGGGTGTTCATGTGACACCCAAATGACTTTGAGGCCCAGCGCGAACTGGAGCGCAGCAGTTTTAAATTACTTGCGGTCTGGGCGAAAGGAAAAGCGATAAATACAGGACGCAAGTTTGCTTTCCTTTGCGAAAAAAAAGGAGGAGAGCAAACTTTATCCAGGTGCTAATCAAAGAGACGGAGTGCTGCCATGATTAGGTTTTTATTAAAAAGGGGGTTTAAAGTATATAGCTGCAGGGAAGAAAGTTATGATAAAACATAAAGGAAAATATATAAAGAATTATTATTTAAAATAGTTAGAGTTAGCTCTACTATCATTCGCATCTAAATATAGTTATATATTACCCTTGCCACTGTTAAGTCACTGGTTTCTCTTAATTTAAGGTACTCAATTTCGTTACTTCCCATCAGCTATATGTGTATTTACCGCTGTCGCCCTGCACCGCTGCCACTATCTTCCATTTACCATACTTTTACAACCCATTAAGTATTTTCCCAATTTCCCATGCCGCACCCAGCATTTCCCATGGCAACCATTTAACGCACAGCACTTTGGCTGCTGAAAAAGTGCCGCTTTAATTCGACGCGCAGCCGTTGCGTATACGTAATCTGCCACTTAAGTTGACACCATTTCAAACAGTTGAAGAGCACTCGGTGAATCTTGAACGCAGAGAATGGCAAGTGACAAGCAGCTGCTAAATTGCAAATATTTGCAAATTTTCAGCATATCTTTCTGTTTGGCTTCGAAAGCTCATTAAATTTTAATGACTCGCCACTGATGAGCTCCGCTCTCCATTTCGGTTCTTTCTCGCCCGCAGGTCGCACCCACAACGCCAACTATGCACTGTACCACATTGGACAACCGGCGACGGCGGCTGTCAAACAGTTTGCGGAATCGGGCCGAACGGATCTGCTGGACAGCAATGCCGGCGAGCAGCAGCAGGTCCAGATGCAGCTGCAGATGCAGACGGGCAAAGCCCCATCAGGTGGGATCAGCAGCAGCAGTGGCAGTGGCAGTGGCACCACTAGTTTCAACACCACAGCCGCATCCACAGCCACGCCCACTGGTGGCAACGGTGGCATTGGTGGCACCACCGAGCGCAGCGTGTTCGACGAGTTCAGCATGCCGGCGATTCCGTTGGGCGCGGGACGCAGTGAGGCAAAAGTGTTTGTCGACAGCAATCACAGTCTGGTCTCGCTAATGACACGCATTGTTCCCTCGCCGGACTGGTTTATCGGCGTGGATTCGTTCGAGGTGAGAGCACCACAAATCACAGAAAATCACACCGTTTAAATTCCTGTTCGGTTTTCGCACCTATAGGCCAAGCTATTATTCCACAACCCATAGGGGCTTTCAACAACTAGCGCCTTTAGATCTTAATATTTTCAAACTTATGATTTATACTTTACACTATAAGAACAATACAATATTGAAATTTTTATTTGAGTTCTATGCATCTTTCTTTATTTGTACTTTGCCAAGAATTTGTTAACTTACATTTTGTAGCTTGCATCCAATTATTAACTTAATTAAAACTCGTTAAGTAAATTGAAAAGTCTTCTTTACAAAGCTTAAATATTCTGCAGTGTTTGCAACCACAATTACTAAATTATTAATTATGTATGGAAATTTTCGAGTTTATTGTTAATTTATTGAATTATTCGGTAAAGTAATTAGCTCATCTTCTGGCTTTTTCTCTAGCCACACATTATTTAAATCAATTACAATTTGCGACTAATTTAGGCCTAAGGCCTTTCGTTCAACATAGCACATTCCTTTGTGGTTTACAAATCTGAAATTATGATTTTAAGCATAATCGCTTAAGGATTTAAGCGCATTCACCTAAAACCTCTTTGAAATGCCCTCGTATTTCAGCTCTGCGTGGGTGGCTCCTGGATCGATACGGTGACCGTCGAGCTGGATCCCTTGGATGCGGGCACGGATAATGGCTTCACCTTCACGGCGCCCAACTGGCCGACAGCACCGCAGGGCGTCATCTATCGGATCACCTCGCGTTATCCTGGCCATCCTGCGGGCAGCTTTTACTATCCGAAGAGCAAGCGATTGCCGCCCATCGCCACGTTCCAGTTTATCAAGGTGAGTGGACGAATCGCCGGACCAAACGATCCCCAGACCGCTGCCGCAGATGGAAAAGGTTAAACAAGTTAATTAACAGCAAATTAGCAGTCGAAATGCCTTTTGCCCAACAATTCACACCACTCGGAAAACCCTAATGACTTTTTCCAAAAAACAAAAAAATCCAGTGCGAAAAAATCAAAGTGCTAATGAGCCATTAGCATTACAATGGCGTCAACAGCGTCTACCACACTCGCACAAACGCACACAAACACATAAACAAACCAGCCACTTTTCTCGCCATGCAAACATGTGTAATGGCTGTGCGTGTCTCTCTCTGTGTGTGTGTCTGTGTGTGTGTATCTGTGAGTGTGTGTTTCAGATGGTGTGCGTGTAAGGGGCGTATTCCCTTGGCTGCGTGTTAATGCGCTTTATAAATCAGTTGAGTTCACAGCTTGGACCGAGAAAAAAAAGGAACGCACGAAATACGAACAACGAAATGGCCGACGAAAAAATACCGGAAATAATGATAATTACCTTATAATTATTTGGGCCAGAATGCCACGGGCATGCAGAAATGCGCCAGGAGGAAATGTAAACAAATTAAAGCAGTTTGACAGTCACGGGCATGGAAATTAATTTGATAGCTTTTTATAGCGCACATTTGGGGGCCACTGAATATGTACAATTAGTTTAAATGGGTGTCGAATTATAATTCATGCGCTTAAATATGACAGTTATGCAATGAAATTAGTAAATATTTGGAAATTATTGAATTTAAAATGATAATGCCAGGAAATAAGGCTATTGAAATAATCGGGTTTTGAAATTGATTAGCATTTTAAGTATTTCATAGTTACTTTTAATGTGTATCGAAAGCAAGCTATTGAATTGAAATTTGCAGCTATGCTAATTATCCACAAATTAATAGCGCGGTTAGCTGAGTTTTATGCCGAAAATTAGGATGCAAATTGAAAATGGCTTTAAAACATTCATGACTGCATGTGAAAATCGACTGGGTTCCATTATTCTAAGCACATGCGATTGAATTCCCATATTGCAAAGCAGGACCCTCAAGAAAATGATTTCACTTACCACGCCGAAACATGTCCTGCATTATCCTTATGGAGGCACAGCCGTTGCCGTCTGTGTCATTGTTTTCAAGCGCTGCAATAAACATTATTCTGCACTCCTTAATAAATGCCAATCCATTAGGCCCGCCAGACACAAAGGACACAGCCAGGACCTCGGCCAAAACGGCACTGCAACAAAGAACCCTCGACGGCAGTAAAAACGCCCCAACAGAGCGGAGTGGGCATACAGCCCACAGAGCAGGACGGCTGGCTATTGGAGCATTGTAATTATATTGCTGGACATCCAAGACGTCCAAGACGTCCAAGCCAGCCAGAAAGTGGCGCACTTACGGCTACAATGCCCTGGGTCGCTCATCAAAATTGCTTTTATGTGTGGCCCAAAGCAGCGCACATAAAATTTATGCCTCGGGCTCCACGTCCATTGCTCCACCGCCCCTGCCCCCCGCCCATCGCCAGATGTTTCGACTACGTTTGCATAGTTTATTTCGCAGGGGCACTTTATACACAGATAGGTTTATATAGAAGGGGCAATTGCTACGTGGACATGGGCAAGTGGGCGAGAAGGCGAGGGGGCGAGTGGGCGTGGCTGCCCACTGTACGTGCGGTCATTATTCTTTATTTGTTGCTGCTGCTCGCCTTGCAGCTCGTATTATTGTAACGCCTTTTTGACACTACTAATTTTAGTTTTATTTTCTAGGCTTTTCGGAGTGGGCGTGCTCAAGCCTCTACTCCTTTGGTGGGCGGTGCGGTCAGGGTACATTAGCTGCATGGTGGCGTTTGGCCTTTGATGACAAATATTATTCACTTATTATTAGCTGTAAGATACATTACCTATTTCCATTTATTGTTTGGAAACTCTAAGGAAATTCCCGAGTTTATTATAAAATCGAATTAGAGCCTTAGTCTAAGTTCATCATTTGGTTTTGAGTGTGGAACTGCTTCCCCAGGGCAGAGAAAGTTCGCATTGGTTAAGGCAAAAGTCTGTCATTTTATTAGTGTCCGAAAGGCCCAAGGCTGCCGACTTTTGTTTATGGCCAACAGAATGGAAAGTTATTTACTTATATGCGTTATTTTATGGCCAGCACATGTCCCGGGTCCTAGTGTAATTATGTGTTGATTTGCTTCCTCCGAATCGCCCAACAGCTGAGGGTAGTTGGTAGTTGGGCATTAAATTCTTAAATTCTCAGGCCCGAGAGCGAATTGCTGGAATATTTGTGTGTCATTTAGTGAATGGCAAAAGGCACGTAATCTCGGCAGCCGGGAATGCTGAGGGTTTTCACTCGCCGTCTGGGTAATCCACAAGGAATTTCACAGTTTTTCCAGCCCCCCACTCCCTTTCCACTCCCCCCGCGTTCTAGCTTTTTGTGTGTGCTGGATTATTGTGTATTTTAATGCCACTAAAGCAACACGCGTCTCTCCGCCATTGTTTTCTTTCTTTCTCTCTTTTTTTCTGGATTTTTGCGTTTGAGTGTTTGTTGTTTTTTGCAGTGCCTTAGATTTCTTTTTTGGATTTTTTCATTGTGGTTTCTGGCGCCGCTGTCGACGCATTTGCAGAATGTAGGTACCAAAAGGTAGACCAAGATAAGCCGGCAAAAAGCGGAGGGGTCTACAATAACAATGCGTATTGTATATAGAAAATGACAGCGGCCCAAACAAATAAATTAAAATGCGCGACAGCGCACCAAACAAAGTTTTTCGTACCCTCGAAGTGTCACTGCGATGTGGGGCATGTTGGTACAGGGGACTTTGGTTAGGTGTTGCAAGATCCTGAATAGTTTTGGCAGGAGTATTCTTCTTATCTTCTCTATTAAATTAATTTTATGAATTGAAATGAAATGATTTTTTCATGCTTACCCGAAATTAATATTAAATTACTAAATTTCATTTTTGTGTTCAATTCTTCGTCTTTGATTTATGGGAGCTTCTGTGTTTTCCAATGCTCAAAAAAGCTTTCCTTTCGCTAAATTTGCACGATGTCTGAAGCAAATCTAGAGTGGCGTTTAATACCCTTAGATTCCATTGACGCTCGTGGCCATTCCATACCGCTGCTGCTGCTGCCCCCCTGTGGCAGTGTCAATATTTGCCACAAATTGAAATTAGCAGCGCGTTAAGAGCACCTGTACTCCCGGTCCTTGCTTGCTCGGCATTCCGCATTCCGCATCCTGTATCCCATGCACGCAGTTGCTGATGCCGGGCACATAATCCCCGTAAATTAATATGCCGCACATGTGTCTGGACCCGGGGACTAACATTCCGCCCCTTTGGCAACCTATTTGCAGCTGAAGGAGTACGAGCTGAGCGAGGTGTTCAACATTGCCGAGGACGATCGCAAGTACGAGACGGTCCAGACCCAGACCCACCTGGACGCGGAGCACAATCACGTGGAGATGAACAACGAGTTGTCCGCCAGCATCGAACGGGAGCGACAAACGGAGCAGCAGCAGTCGCAGCAGAACGACGACGAGAGGCAGCGCATCCGGTCCCAGCTGCTGGCCAAAATGAATCCCATGTAAGTGCTCCAAATGTGCCATAAGCTATGCTAAAAGCCCCGAAAAAAATCAAAGGGTAATGAAGAGCATGTTGTAGAAATGTAATTTAGCAAAGATAAACTTTTTATAGCATTGCAATAGCAAATATCCCTCAAAGTAGCTCTAATGAAAGTCAACCGAATAAGCTCTTGTTGGGGTGGACAACTTTTTCAAATTGCAACTCGCATTTTGCAACATTCTCGGTCTGCAATTCTGAGTTAAAAGGGCTTCCAGTTAGTTTTTGCAATTTACCAAATTTTGGGTAGTATTAAATGTTAGCTTTGTTAGGGAATATTTCTATAAATTTAATTAAAATAATCTAAAATAAATCGTTTTTTAGAAGTTTTCCTTAGGCTTAACAGTTCAAGGCTTTCAAGTCTCTAGGTCGAACGATAAGTGAAACGAGTCATTTTGTAAAGCCTACAATAAACAAGTCGAAAATTGGTTATCTAATAATTATCGATTGACAAAAACAAGTGATTAATCAATAGATATCGCCGAGTTTCCTCGCCAGTACCCTTTGCCAGACTGGTGAGAATGCCTAAAGTGCAGAAGTCGTTGCCATTCGAAAGCTTTAACTGTTTCAGGCCAAGAGTAAGCCTTAAATGGCACGTCTCGTATACGTAATCTGTTTTGGAGTGCAGAGAGCGCTTCAATTGGCCCTATTTAACATACGCGTAGAGTGCTTTCCCCTAACTCAAGACCAACTACTTTCAACACTCTCGGTGTACATATGCATTCACATATTTAAAGCAACGTGCCAAGCCCCGAGCTGTTGGAAAAACAAGTGAGTGGGTGGTGGTTGGCAAGGAGAGGAATGGAATGGAATGGAAAGGAAAACAGCTTTCTGGCACACTTCAAAGCACATTACACCACTTTGGAGGCGTCGGGTGTGGCCCAGAACTAAAGACCGAAAGAGCCGAGGGAGAGTCGCCCGAGAGGCACGTACCTGGGTAATGCTGCATCTTTAAAAAGCCGCCCAATTTCTCGGATCCCACCAAACTACAGACTCCAGACTCCGGTCGGGGAGAAACTACAACTAATCCCTGCTAACAGTTCCAGTCTCATCCACCTTCACATCCCAATCCCAATCCCCATCCACCTCCACATCCGCATCCCCTTCAGCGAACGCTGTCTATTTTCGTGCCACTTTTGGCCAAAGCTGCTGGGCTGCTGGAGTGGATTTTGGCACCATTGGCACTGGTAACCTGCATATTTAATGACAATCCCCACCAGCCCGGGACGTGTTCGAGTGCCAAGAGGCTGCGAGTGGGCGTTGTCGACCGGCCCCACTTTTCCTGGCACTCTGACAGAGCTGGAAACAAAGGCCGGAGACCCCGGCCCCCCGGATATCAGTTGGGCCTGCCAAATGTGCGGAATACTCGGACCAGTTTCGAAGTAATTACTATCTTATCGAATGCCATGTCGCGGGTGGCCTATAAAAGTAGAGGAATTGCCGGCAATCGAGCAAAGAGTTAAGTGCCAGCAACATGTCCGGAATCCCACCAGCCACCTTCACCGTAATCGCAGGTAGTGCTGCCCACAATCAGCGGCGCAAGAATCAGCAGAATCGGGAACATAGCCAGCAGAAGAATTCGACCAGTGAGCATATGGAATTCGCAGTCAAAGTGCGATCAAACATAAACCTTAACAATTTCCAGAGACTGAAGCACAGACGGCGGGGTCGAAGACAAATAGTTGCCACATTGCTTAGATATAGTAACTATCTTATCTGTACAAGGATTTAACGCATGAAAATACATTTCCCATGACATAAACACCGAGTATAAATGGGCCGAACGAAGCAATTGGGGTTTCAGTTAATGGGCCAAACGAAGACGAGACGGAATAATTACCGACAAAATGAAAACGACCATTGTGGAGGAGAGGAGTGTGAATGAAACGATAGAAACGATAGCCACGAGCAGTGGCTCCGTCCAGGAGACCATCGAGATCGTCAATATCGATGGATCTGTAGCCCCCAAGCAGCGTCACCATCATCACCATCACAGGCATCACCATCACCACGAAAGGCAGGAGAATGTGGAAGTCATGGCGACAGAGGAAGTGATTCTCGTTGAGAACGCACCCAAGTCAAGGAAGCACCACCACCACAAGCAGAGGACATCCCCACCACCGCCCCTGCCGCAAACCTCACCACCTTTCCTCACCCCCACCGAAGAAGTGGGTTTCAATGTGGTGTGGGAACCCCAGGCCTTTTGGAACCAGCCCTCACCCAATCCCTCCACAGATCTAGATCTCTCTCCGGAGAACGAGGTAGTGGATGTAGAGGAGACTATGGACACAACTTCAGCTTCTGATGAATTCACCACTGTGGTTTGGCAATCAGAGACCAAGGAGTCTATCAGGGAATCACAAAAGCACTCAAGAGTGGTGGAGGAAATAATAATTGATCAATTGGACCCACCTCCCTACGCACCACCTCCACTTCAAGTGCAGACGGGATTCTTTCCAGTGGCTCAGCAGCCTCCACTTTCACCCATCGCAGAAGTGGTGCAAACCGATGTGGTGGTGGAATCGGTGGAACCTCCACTGCCACCCACAGGCTATATTCCCAGGGTCAATCTAAGGCCAACCGAGATTGTTGTGGAGAATGTCGAGGTCATCGTTCCCGCACAGATTCAACAGGAGCCGGAGTTTATCCCGCAGCCGGGATTTGTGGCCAGAATTGTGGAGAACATAGAAGTTGCTGCAGCATCTATTTCCACACAGGTTCCAGCTCCGAAGAGTTCTTATCCTCGGTCAGGTTTGGTTGAGACGATTATGGAGGATACCGAAGTGGTAAAAGATGATGCTCCTGTTCAGAGTGGTTACATGCCCGGAAATGTGGCAGTGGGATCGATTGTGGAAAATGTAGAAGCTGACTCCCCATTTCTTCTTCCACCCAATGGATTTGATGCTGATGAGTCGATTGAAGTCTCGACATATGTAGATGATTCTCCATTTCTGCTTCCAGTTGATGGCTTTGACACTGAGCCAGTCTGTGTGGAATCAATCGTTGAAACTATTGAAGTCACACCCCCTGAACCTGTCCAGCAAATATCGGTTGAAAGTGTTGTTCCTGCAGGCTTTGTCGATTCTGTGGTAGAAAACATACAAGTCATAGAAGACGAAGATCCCCCATTTCTACTACCCGTAAATGACTTTACCCCCCAGGCAGGCAATGTGGAATCAATAATAGAGAATATAGAAGTAACTACGGAAGTGGAGCCCACCTTAAGACCATCAGTTCAAGTCGAAAATCTACCTCGATCTGGATTTGTGGAGTCCATTGTAGAAAGCATTGAAGTGACTGAAGAGGTAGATCCTCCCAGGCCTGCAGTTCCAAGTGATTTGGGCACTCAGAGCGGTCTAGTAGAATCGATAGTGGAAAACATGGAAGTCGCAGAAATAGTGGATTCAGTAGCTCCAGCTCCACCACAAACTGGATTTGTTGAGTCGGTAGTGGAACGTATAGAAGTCACTGAAGAAGTTGAACCTCCACTGCGACCACCACTTCCACTGAGCTATCCTCCCCGCTCAGGATTCGTAGAATCGATCGTGGAGAATATAGAAATCCAAGAAGTCACTCCCCCCTATCAGCCTCCCCAGCAAATCGACATTGTTCCTCAAACGGGTTTTGTAGAAACTTTAGTAGAGGACATTGAAATCGAAGAAACTTCGCAACCGCCAATACAAAATGGATATGCACCACAAGGCGAAGTAGTAGAAACCATTGTCGAAGAGGTTGAAATCATATCCGATCCGCCACGTCAATCAATAGTGACAACCGATTTTATGCCCCGTGCCAGTTTGGTGCAAGAACTGGTTGTGGAATCACTGGAGGTTACACCAACATCATCGCCTCCACCCGAAAGGTTTCCTTTTATCTCCAGGGAGAGCCTAATCGTAGCTGATGATTACGTGGAGGTGGAGGAGGTCACCCCTTACAATACGGCACCACATAGTCCAATAGTGGAAGAGGAAAGATTGAGCGAAGCCGAGGCTTATGTGGAGATTATTGAAGTTACCCCAGTTAATACCCCACCAAGTAGTCCCCCACTTCAGAGGCCCATTGAGGTGGGTTTCCTGCCCAGGCCGAGCTTAGCCGAAACGGCGTTGGTTGTGGCATCACTGGAGGTAACTCCAACTCCTACACCGCCACCAAGCCCACCCCTGAAACTCAGAATACCACCATCGAATCAGATACCCTCGGAGGTGATTGTGGAGTCAGTGGACGTCACACCAGTTCCATCTCCTCCTTCCCAGCCGCCAGCGAAACCACTTAATAATTTCATACTAACTGATCTGGTTATCGACGATCCTCCATTCGTAGAAGTGGTGGAGAGGGAAGTGGTTGTGGAGTCCGCAAACAATGGCCAGGTAACTGAGGTTATCGAAGTCACGGAAGAGATTATACAACCCGTCACACCCATCGGAACTGTTTTGGTGGGTGAGATATCCGAGCAAAACAGCGACAAATTCGGCAAGCGATACTCCCTAAGTGCGGCACTCGCTGACCAAAAGCAACAGGAGCAGGAGCAGGGAAACACGGACACGAATCAACCACCTCCGATCCAAAAACGAGATATAAACACCGAACCACCGAAGCGTAGATGTTGTCAGTGCAAATGCACCATTTCCTAAACCAGAGGTCAGGGGCTTTCCCCAAGGCAAGTGAATCAGAACCAACCCATACCCATACCCATACAAATCGTATCATACCTTAGAAATCTTATCAATAACTGGGTGTTTTTCTTATCAGCCTGGGAATGTAAGCTCCACCTATCGCATATCTAATCAGGGAAAACAGAAGCCCCCCAAAAATCACAGTAATTGATAGTTAATTACCGGCGGACACTCGAGGAAATGCTCGCGTAGATAAGTGCCGAACTCAAGAACCAAATCGACCCCAAAGTGCTGGTCAGTCAGTCAGTAGTTAGCCATCGGTCGAGATGCCACCCCCAGGACGCGGATACGGAGGACCACCTCCACGGGGTCCCGGAATCGCCTACGGCCCACCGCCACCTCGAGTAAATGTCGGCATCAATATCGGCGGACCACCGCGTCCTCCGCCCATCGGCGTGGGCATCGGCTTTGCTCCTCCACCCGTGGTGATGGCACCACCGCCACCAACTGTGATCGTCGGAGCACCACCTCCACCGCCCATGGTCGTGATGCCACCGCCACGACCCACCGTTGTGGTGGGTGGTCCGCCTCCGGTGGCCACTGTGTACGCCCAGCCCCAGGGAGAGGTTTTCTGCTGCACGATTCTCTGACGGAAAATGGGAAATGGGAAATGAACAACTGTGCTTCTGTATAGAATTATTCACTACGTGTAACGCCTTAAATTAGTAAAATAAAATAGTTTACTCATAGAAAAGCCCTCACGGCATGTTCAATCAAAGTTCGAAATGCCTTTAAAGACATATAAATGCCATCAAAAATCATTATCAAGTGTGTTATTTTAATTTTTGAAGTGTGAACCAATGAAAGTATTAATAAAATGAATGCAAACCATAATTGTATGTTTCCACCGACTGCATAAATATAATTAACTGCTCCCCTGACGCTTTTCCCATTGCATTCGAAGTTCGAACCATGCAAATGTTAAATAATCACATGCTTCAGCATGACAAACTTCAAACAATTGTCAGTTTAAATATGCAATTTAAGCAAACCAATTAAAATATTAATATCAATTTGCCGTCGCTTTCCGATTGGGAAAACTAATTCACTTCGGGCCGGAGAGCAATTTCCTCGTCACATGTCCAAGGGCTGAGTCACACACAGCCTGGGTTGAGTTCATCGTTTATAGAGCTCCGGAAATGCAAATTGCGCCTCAAACAACATTTACTTAATACATTTTGATGTGCTCATCTAACGGTAATTGCCGTGAACATGATCGAAGCAAATTGTCGCTAATAACTTCCATGTTCGCAGCAGGAAAAGTCGACAGAAACTCCAGGCCGAGGCAGAGCGAAGAAAGAAGGGAATTTGAGTATGGAAAATGCTGTATGTAATTTCAATTTGAGAATTTTCCTCATTATTTTCGTTGGGCCCATGGCGCTGGGCGCCTTCTCTGGGTATCTCAATATTTTTGCCAATTTATTTGCGCTCCTCCAGCTCAAACCCAACCCAACGTGGCTCAATGTTGCTCAGAGTTGAGTTTCTGTGCCTGTTCGTCTGCCTTTTGATTTTTTATTATTATTTGCGCGATTTTGCACGCGGCGTGTGTATGCAAATAAACGAAAAACTGCAGGAAACAAAACACGGAAGTTGCCCAGGAAGGAAGGCAGGAAGGCAGGAAGGAAGGAAGCCAGGCAGCGCCACAGCCAAACGTCGTCTGCAAAATGGGAACTTCGGGGGATTGTGGTTCGCGCGTGGGTCCTCCAGAAAACAGAAAAAAAGCGAAACAAACAGGGGAAAAAACCTCATGGGTTCCATGGCATAGGAGTCTCCGATTTCGCGTTCCGGGCTTTTTGGGCTCTCTGGGCCCTCTGTCTGTCAGCCAGAGCAACACGGCACGAAGGCTGGCTGGCTGGCAGGCTGGCTGGCTGGCTGGCAAAAGGCAAATTTAAATTGAAATTTTCCACAGTTGATGTGCTGAAATAACAAACGTGAGCAGCCAGCGAGCACACCTTTGAAACTTTGCAAATGGAAGTGACGCAGGCACACGGGTCGTATGTGTAATGTGGCAGTCTTTTAGCGTCGGCAAGTTAAGCTACTCTGCTGGAGCAAATCATGAGGGTGGAATACATATAGCTGAGTTATATCCCACAAAGAAAAGTTAACCAATTTAGGGATTACAAAAATATAACGTTCATTAAGTATAGTATATATAGTATATTTTAATAGCAGGTCTTATTATTTCAAAGTGTATCGAGCTAACTCAACAAGACCTTTCACGTTATGCACTTGCAGCTACAGCAGCAACAACAGCCTGCAGCCGGCACCTGGTCAGATGGTCAGTGTGGTGCCGAAAAACGACAAGCATGCGATCCTGCAGAGCATCGCCAGCAGCTATCGGCGTGCCGCAGATGCCAGCGACTCCAACGCTTCCAAGCCGACACCATTCGCGGCTGGTGGTGGTGGTGCAGGTGGAGGTGGCGGTGGCGGTGGCAAGGCCGGTGGCGCGGTGGGTGGTGCTGCCACCCGCAGGCGGAGCTCCGCGCAGCGTCGTCGTGATTGCCGCGTGAGCCACTGGTCCGAGTGGACGGCCTGCAGCAAAAGCTGCGGCGTCGGCGAGATGCATCGCTACCGCAAGGTCATCAAGCACGGCAAGAGGGGCGGACGACAGTGCCCCGCGCTCCAGCAGTCCAAGTGGTGCGGCACCGAGCGCAACTGTCACGGGTCGCAGAGCTACTTTAATTGGTGAGTATGCCCCGCCGTGGAAAACGCAATCAAATCAGACCTGCACTGAAACCAATTTCAGTTCATTTACGTTAATTAAATTGGATTTAAATTCAATTGCACATTGATGCCAAAGGGTATTCATATTTTCATTGAAAAATATATTCATATTTCATTGAGCCATATCGTTACTTTTTCATTGGAAAACCTTTGGTTTTTACACAGATAACACAATTAATTCGTAATAGATTAATGACTTATATTCCATTTTTGTTCAATGACTCACCCTGCAAGTGTATAAAAATAAAATATATATATTTCCGATCCGATTTCAGGTCCGATTCCGACACATGAACGAGCCACTGGGAGGAGGAGGAGGAGGAGGCACAGGCGATATAAATATAATTTTAATTTAAGGCGTAAGAATTGCTTTTTCTGTGTGAACAAGAAAGACCAGCCAGGCCGTAAGGAGTGTGGATCATCCCGCAAGGAGGTTTTAATTTAACTTTACATTATCAAATGACATTGATTTTAAAGCAGACGGCAGAGACTTCAATTAAAAGTGGATTAAATTAGAGGCGACGATGGGGAAGACTACTGACAATATTAAAAACACAAGAAGGATTTAGACACAGGACAAAGAGGATTGGAGTCATTCGTCCTGCGGATGTCCAATCAAACATTCTTATGTTTATGTGTTCACATTAATTTCGATTTTTTTTTCGTTGCTTTAGCTCTAAATAATATGTAAAAAATCATCATAAAATATAAAAAATTAAACAAAAAAAACATTGAACAGTAGACGTACAAAGTTTAGAAAGCAAATCAAAGTAAACAAGAAGCGTGAAAATTTGCATACCCAAACAAGGAAAAATGGAAACAAAACCAAATGAAAAACAAAAAACCAAACACAACACACTTGAACCTATAAGCGTGGAGCCAAAGTGTGTTGTTCAGCAACTAAGCTAATATTAGATGTAAACTAAGCTAACTAATAACTTAAAATGGATTGCAATAAAAGTCAACCCCAAAAAGAACACACCCGAATTGAAACTATATTGAAAGGAAATCTTTGCCAACTCCTAAATGTGTATTATAAAATCATTTATTCAGAATTTGGAGCAAGGGCTTTACCAAACATAACCAGTAAAAAAGTCAATAATACTTGTTTACCTTTACGTATCAAATGAGAATGAGAAGCTATATTGTAAGATAAATCCCAGGTTCCACGCAGAACAACCAATAAATATTGCAATTCCAGCACTCCGATTCCTCACTGGGCCTTCCTGTTGCGAAATTTGATAAGTCCGGGCAGCAGGAGCTTCAGGATTCCGGAGATTATTAGGCATATTCCCGCAAAGCAGAAGGCAGCAGTATAGTTTCCCGTAAAGCCCACCATTTTGCCGGCAATCGTAGTCCCAATGAAGGCGCCCATTCCCATGGCCAGAGAGGTAATCCCAAAGGCGTTGGTCAGTTTCGAAAGGCCCAGGTACTTCACGTATATAAGGCCTCTCAATGTGGAATAAACAGCTATGATGTGTAAATAAAATAAGATGTAAACTTGTGTAAGGTAAGTTGTACACACCTGGCGCTACAGCATAGGACATGCCGTACAGCATCTGGAACCAAATCAAGTTCTCTCCGTAGAAGGCGCTTATTAAGACGGAAAACCCACCGAAAACCAGACCGCCGCCACAAAGTCCGAGGGTCCAAGTGCGCCTTTTGTAGGCGATGATGCCAAGGATGTTCCTCATCACTAGGTTACTAATTCCGATAATGGGCCCGATCATACGGGCATATTCGACAGGAACCGTGGTTCGAGCAGACGAGTAAACGAAGGGTATATTAAAGCCCATGGGGAACAGGAAGGCGGAGGCCACCAGAATCTTAAACTCGAACTGTTTCAGCAGGTGGTAGTCGAATAGTTTGAGCAGGGTGAGCATGAACCGACTATTCCTACAGGTATTCTTCTTTTTCGGAAGTTCTTCAGACCATCTGCGTACAGAATGGGTGCGTCTATGTTGTCTAGAAGTGTCATCCCCTTCCCCATCCACATGGATGTTCTTGATGCCGTAGTTCACTTGCTGGGTCTGTGTAATAGTTGGTAGTGTTCTTAGGTTGAGGATCATTTATACAGCATATAGTTAAACACTTACGTTCTTATCCGATCCCATTAGGTGGAACTCCTTGCCCTCGAGGTTCTCCTTGCTGTGCGGCTGGTCGTAGTCGGCGGGCCCCGTATAGAAGAGATCCTCCCGCTCCAAGGGCGCCGGCCGGATGAGCAGATTGTGCTCTTCCTCATTTTGAGGCTTCTTCCGCCGCTTGCCACAACTCTTCGTGCAGCAGGGGCAGAACTTGGCGCACCCATGCTTCTTGGGAGGTGGCTCATATTCGCTTAGGACACTCCGGCTTCCAGCGGTCTGCGCGGATAGACGTAAATAGTCCTGCACGTAGAAGTTGCCGTAGTACTCATCCGAACTGGACTCCAAATTATCGGGGAAATGGTACAAGCCCACCTGCGTGGGAGCCACCTCCACGTAGGCGACCACCATCAGCAGGATCAACATTATCAGGCCCGCCTGCGTCCGCAGCATGTTCCTCCATCCGATGATGGGCACCAGCCAGCTGTTGAGGAACGTGAAGAGCACTATACCCGCTCCGCCACCGCTGCAGGAAAACCCATTGGCCATCGGACGAAACCGCTCGAAGTAGTAGCCCACGATCAGCTGCGAGCTCGCCCAGATCATGCTCAATGTAATGCCACCTGCGCAGGCTGGTGTTATTATTCATCGGATATCGGACAGCCATCTAGATTCAACCTACCAAGGACGCTGTAAAGGAAGATCAGCATGGTCAAGTTGACGCTCCAGCTGGAGGCCAGTATGGTGGATGCGGAACACAGGACCCCAGCGATGGCTACCTTCCGGAATCCAAAACGATTTATCAGAATGGCAGAGAAGGCTCCGCTGGTGAAGTAGCAACCAATCTGGACACTGGCCACCAGCGAAACCGACGATGTGCTCACACCCAGATCCTGGGCAATGGATGGCAACAAGACTCCGATGGTGAAGATAAGACCATCGATTATCAGCTGGGCGAGGAAGGACAGCACCATGATTACCCAGCCGAATCCGCCGTCCGGTGGTATCACCATATAGATCTGTGGACACGAGTCACTCGTTTTCAATTGACCACCGTAAGAATGCCATTCACTCACTTACAAAAACCATACCGGAGCCCAGTCGCTTTCCACCACGGCCCAGGTCAAAGGACTCCTTCGAAGCTCTGCTATCTGTGTCCCCCAATTGGGTGGTCCTCCGGTTCTTCGGGTCGTATTCGTAGATAGATTCTGGCGAGTCGGTGGCCTGTACTGTCGTTGTATTGAACGCGATAGTCGTATCGTTTTGAAAGTTTTCCCTAGCGACCACAAATGAGTCCTCGGAATCGTTTTTCGGATTTAAGGCAGCTCCTGTAGGAAGGCTACAGTTTTAGTGAAAAGGAATGCATTTGGACGGTTCCTCAACTTCAAACAAGTTCCAATAGCATGGCAATAAAAATAAAACAGATAACTTACTCTTTTTATAAAACTTTTGCGTTTTGGTTATGAGTGGTTCTTCTCTATCATATTCTTCCGTATAGCTAGTGAAGCTCTGGATCGGAGACACCTCATCTGTGCTCGTGAAGGAGTCATCATCATTACCCCTGTATGCAGAGGAAGATTGTCGAAAACTGGGCGGACGTGACGATCTGGCGGTGCTAACTCTGTTGTTTTTCTCAAAATTGGGTTCCACGAACGGCACCTCGGATATTGGCTCAATTGGCCTTTGATGTGATGTAGTTGGCTTGCTTTCCGAAGTCGGAGGATCTTCTGATGCCGCCACAAGGATATGCGGAAATCTTCTAAAAAGAAGCTTGGGAAGAAAGGTAGGATTAAAACTTTCGTACAACGAGGATGAGTCTACTTCGCTCTGAGATTGAGACTGGCTAAGGGGCAAGAATGAAGTGCTCCCATTCAGGATATCCGTCTGATCTGTGCCGACGGCCACACTGACCATTGGTGGTCGCGTGTTCCGCGGGTTCCGCGTGTCATACTGATAGATGGACGAGGATTGAACCGAGAACTCCAGCCTGGACAGAGATTGGGATCTCAAGCTACTACTTCCACTTGGCTGTGCAGCGGCGGTCTTGTCTTCATCTTGGCAGCTGGGCAAGCTGAAAAACAGATGGATTCGCTCGGGATGAGTGCTGTGGTGGGCGAACAGACTCACTCACCTCCGCCTACGATTCCTACTCATTTTTCGACTCTGTCGCAGCGTGTTCCTGACATCTTTCGCAAATCTCTCTGCGTCTCGACCCGAATCCAATGCACAGTGGCTGGCTACGTGGCTGGCTACGTGTCTGGCTGCAATATGAGAAACGCCAGCAACAAGATGGGGATTCATGGGGATTCGTGGGGATTCGTGGGATTCGGTGGACTCGCAAACTGTCGCCAGACATTAGCTGCTCCTGGCTACCAAATGCTGCCATGGCTGCCATGGCCGCCAGGCGAGCGTGACAGACGGAGTTGGTAGTTGCTAGTTGGTGACCCCCAGTTGCCACCCCTCCACATTTGCCCCCGACTGCAACTGTTACTTTTAAGCCATCGACATCGCCATCGCCATCTCCTTTCGCCTGGCGAATCCCTATTGCCACAAACCGATCCCTGCCTCCCTGCCTCCCTGCCGTTCCACCCGCTTGCCTGTTTATTTTGGGGCCGAAACAAAATTGCATCAGTGCAATTTCATTGATTGTAAGTAAATGAAATCATTCCTTAGTCGTCTGAGTTTTGCACAGAGCGACTGTGGAGAGTGGAGCGGGCCAAGTGCATCTCAGCTTTGGAGGGCAGTAACTTCATTGGCAGTCACTCAAAGGCAACAAGAGATGAAGTATTGGGGTCGACTGTTTCCCCAGTTGATTAAATGGAAAGTGATGCTGAGCCATTGAATTGGAGGAAGTCGGGCAATGCTTTATGAAACAAACCCCGCCCCAGGAAACTTTAACTAAGCCAGCCCTGCTCTCGCAAAGTGAATTACAAACAAAATGCACTAATTAATTAGCGTAGAGGCCAGCAAACTTTTCGACCAGCCACTTGAGCTGTGAATTTTTCCTGTTTTCCCGCGGGGGAGCACCGATTGCAGCGTCTATTTTCCTGGCCAACAACTCTATGCGGAAATTGTTTTTTTCGAAAAGGGTCGCTCGTACGTGCTCGTTTTTTATGGGCCGCGTTGTGTTTTCCGATTTTTCGCTTTTTCCCCTGAGCGCCTTGAAATCGAAACGGCCAAAAGATTGCGCTGCCAAATTGTTAACAGCAATTGACCCAATTTTATGGGGGCCCTCATGCATGGCCACTCTCGGCCGGCAGTGACTCCAATGAAAATAGCGGCGTAAAAGCGAAAACTGCCCCGAGAACAGCGAGCGGCGAGCAGCGACCAACGCGGCGTATACTTATTCTAGTGGACTTCTCTTGTTTTTTTCTTCTTTTTTTTGTTTTTTTCGAAGGGGGCAGCATTGTATGTATATTTTTCGTTTTTTTGTAGGGCTTTGTCGTTTGGCTGGCTGCGCACTGTTTGCATTTAACTTGCAAACAAGCTGGGGCAAAAATTCGTAAAGTGAAGGTTGCGTTGTCTATTTTTTCTTTATTGTTATTTGCCTGGAAATCAAGGCAGCTGGACATTGCAATTCGCTGGCATCGAATCCATTCGCAATTAACTCCAGAACAAACAAGGAAAATCCATTTGGTCCGTGGCCCGGAAAGGGCTCAATTCACGACAGCATTCGAGATACACTCACTTACACTCACTTGAATCTGGGCAATCCATAGGGAAGTAGTTGAAATGTAAATGAAATAGAGCCCATCAAGGCGGCGGTGGATTAGGTTTCCTTCCAGCTTTTGGGTGAGCCCCTTGGAGTTGGTCAGATCAGACTAGAACCTTCGCCTGTACAGACCTAAATTTCGTGTCTCTCAACCTGCCACAGCACCGGTTCCAATCCCAAACCTCCGTTCAGTTATGTTTCTGCCCAAAAGTTCCTCGGTACTTCGCCCGCAGTTCCTCAATGGGGTGAAGACACTAGTTCAGTCCCAGTTTCAGGCTTTGTCACAGATCGACCGACGCTTTGCCCACTCCGACGACAGGTGCGCCAACAAGAAAACCAGAAAGTGCGAACAGAGTCCACCCAAGGGTGTGGGGTTGCCCCCAGGACGACGACACTCTCACACGGATGATAAGTGCGCGAAGAAGCAAAAGAACGAGCGAAAGTGCGAGAAGTTCGTCTCCCAGAACGCCAAAAAGCCGGAATGCAAGCCGCCCCACGTCCACGTGCCCAAATTCTACAGGCAGCTGAATCCCTGCAAGACGGACAAGGAGCTATCGGAGCTGCATCCCAAGTACCTGGGTGTGTGGGGTCGCTGCGACATCCCCTACAAGCCGGAGCCCGAGTGCCTGGATCCCTGTGACTTGGCCGAGCGCTTGGATGACAAGTACTACAAGCCCAGCAAATCCCTGGACCGCCAGTTCGACCAGTACTGGGTGGAGTGCTTCTTCCGCAAACAGAAGCGCTGCTGCCGCAAAGTTGCACCTGAGCGCACCTACCGCGTGATACGCAATAAGTGCGCTGCCGCTCCCAAGAAGACCAACTGTTTCACCGTGAATCCCATGCCCTGCAAGCAGGAGGCCAAGGTCGGCCCCTGTCCCAAGATGAAGCTCTGCGAGTGTCCGACGGCAACGGCCGAAATCAATTGCAAGCTGGTGCGAAGACACACCAGATGCCGCCGTCGCGCCTGTCAGTATCCCAGCTTCTCGGAGTGCCAGCACGAGGAGCTGAACACCTCCAGACCCATAGAGTGCCGCTGCCTGGAGGTGCCTCCCACTTGCCTCGTCTACCGCCACGCCCTCCTCGACCGTCGACTTCCCTGTGAGCCGCTGAAGCCGCGTGGCTCGTGTTAAAGGAGGTGGACTTTGGATTAGGACACCCACTCGTGGTGCTTCAACCATAGGCAGATAAATTAATAGTGCTAATAAAAGATGCGAAATTTTTGGTGAAATAAATGTTGCCCTATGATCACTTTAAAAATATTGTATTTAGTTTATGGGGGTTGATCAGGATCAAAAATAGCATTGATGTAACCGCCGTTAGATGGCGCCAGAGTGCATTCGAATACAGCTGCTTTACTGAGTTCACTGGGTAACAGGTATGCGAGTAACAGGTATCTGATAGTTGAGATAATCTACTATAGCGTTCTGTTCTCATTTTCTTTTTTTTACTGCACCTTATACGAGTTGTATTTATCTATACTTAGATGATAGAATGCTAAACTTGGAATATAGCGCCAAGTAGGCCTTCAGACGAAACGTCAACTGTCCTAGCCACCTTCAGTTTCCTTTTGAATCATTCGTACACAGTTGTTCAAGTGGTAAACACATTTAACACCTTTGCCTCCCTAAAATCCAGGCTTCCGTTTTGGTTTCCGTTCAAAATTCCAATTAAATTCAGTTAGGATGGGGGTGTTGCAGACCGTCCACCGATCGCTGTTGATGCAGCACAACCTGGGATCGCTGACCATCAAGCGGACGTACGACACGGTGAAGAAGATGAGCCTGCGTCGCAGGCGATTGGAGCATCTGAAGGAGCTCAAAAGGCTGGACGAGATGTGCTACAAGGCGGCCAGTCGCAACGACAAGAAGTGCCATCCGCCGGTGATGCCGTTGCCCAAGCTAGAGTGCTTGGACGACCCATGCGCGGAGTCGGAGATGCCATTGGATCTGGAGCACTATACGCCGAGCGACAAGGCCACGCGCAAGTATCAGCGCACCTGGTGCGAGTGCTACATGATTCCGAAGGCGGCGGTCAAGGCAAGGAAGTGCTATCCGAATAGACCGCGGCGTCAGTTTCCCGAGTGTCCGCGGGTTTCCGATGTCGAGTGCCGCTGGGATCCCATGCCCTGTGACGACGAGAAGAAAAGGCCCGAGATACTAATAGAAGTGCCGCGAATCGGCAAGTGGCCCTGCTGCAAGATCCCCTCGCCAGGATGCCGCGATGGCCGCATACCGCCCTCCTGCGACGCTGGACGAATCCCCACCTGCTGCAAGAAGCGGCGCACCAAGTATCCCAGCTTCTCGGAGTGCAAGAAGGAACTGCTCGACCGTATCCCACCATGCGAGTGCGAGAAGAAAATCAACATGTGCGACGTGTATGCATATTTTCGCCATAAGACACACTAACTTCGCCTCATGGAAGACCGAGGAAATCAAGGCGGTATAAGAGCACCACCTGGATGAGGAAGAAGCCCCAAATATGCAATGAAAGTATGCGTAAAGTGGCTCGCATGTATTACCGTTCATAGTTTGTACATGGGTTCATTTCTGAAAACTTGACCCTCTAGCATTTGCCGCCTTTTACCTATCCGGATTTCCCATTGGATGCCATTTTAAAAGGTGACAAATTCGAAAACTTCTATTGCAAATATAGCTTTGATGTGTATGACTGAACAATGTTGCTACCGCCATTAAATTGATTTCACCAATTACCAATCAGGGGCGATTTCAATCTTCGTCTTGAGCCTGCCTCAGGATCGCATTGAGCGCGGCTTTCCGAAATCCTTGATGGTTAATTCTTGGCAGACAGCGAGGTCCTTTTGCTGCACTGCCTCGCCCCTTGCCCCTCGTCCTTGTTCCCCCACCCGCTATTCGCAGCTCTTTAGTTGGAGTGCTCTCCTGTGCAATTCCTAAAAGGGATTTGCATGCCGCTGAGATGTTTATCGCAAATTGTTGCCGTCGTCTGCATCGTGGAGGATGTTGTGACGATGTCGTCTGGCGGCGCACAAATGTCAACAGCACAAAGCTCTGACGTTTACATTGAAAGTCACTTTGGGCGCCAGGCAGCCAAACAGACAAACAGAGGGATCCTGGGATCCTGGCGTCCTGGAGTCACGAAGTCCGGGGGGTGGGGTGGCAGAAGAGGGCGATGGCTAATGAAAAGTGCCAACAAAATCCAATGCATTTTTATTTAAATGCAAATGTTTAGCCTGCCGGCAAGTGTTTAATTGTGGAGCCCGGGCATTGACAAGGAGGGCTCCTGAAAAGTCCTGGAAATGAGGTTTCGCCACACATTCATCGTGCCTCCTCGTCCGCCTGTTGTTTTGGGCAAAGTATGCCCCGGAGTGACATTTCGTACAAATGAAATGTATGGCTGAAAAGTTGTCTATTTCTGTGCCCAGGCAAATAATTTTATTATAAAAGTTGTTTCTGCCTTTTATTTTTTGTGGGAACTTGTGGCTTCCCGTGAGTAATAGACACCATGTTTCTGTGGCTATATTCGTAAGAGTAGATTCGCATGTAAGGAAAGTAAAGTGAGATATATGTCAAGTAGAGTTGTGGTAAAAGTGTGAAGAGTAGCGTACTGAATGGAATGTGGTGTATCCTATAAGAGTGTAAGAGCTAGCTTTAAGTAACTTAAATAATTCCAATTTAAATACTACCTTCTAGTTTACTTATACTTGAACATGTAAATCGGATATAGTTTTTGTTATACAAGAATTTCACCGATTATTCGCAACTTCTGCCATGTTTTCCCGCTGGTCGAATGCGCTTTATGGATCCCACTAGTCACAGAGATTATGATAAGGCTTTACGACTTCGGATGTCCAGTAGCTGGCTGGATTAAGAGCTTTTTGCGGTTTGGATATGTGGGATGCCAGGAAAGTGGGGGGAGGGGGCTTACTATGGAGCCCTAGGCAGGGTAAACAAACAAATTTAGTTATGGGCAACAAAGTTGCAGGGCCCCTTTGGTTTGCAGCTCGGCCAATTAGCTGGACGACGATGCTGACCTTAATTACACGTGCACTTTTAGTGCAACCAGTGTGCAGTCTACCCCACCCATTTTGCCCACATTTGTTGCAGCTTAGCCCGTAATCTGGACATACTCGTATATATATACCGTATATAGTCAGCATACGAGTACATGTGTAGCTGCACCCCCATAACCATAAATGTAAAATGCCACGGGTATGCCATTCCATTCCATTTTTGTTTGGCCATATTTTTCCCTTTTTTTGTGTTTTACTCAGCTGGCTACACGTTACACACTTTGTTGGCTCCGCGTCCGGGTCTAAATGTTGCTGCTGGATTGTTAATATTATTTTATAATTTCGTTTTATTACTCCTACTCCGCCGTAGAGCGCTGTAAACATGTTGTCGTGAATGGACGCGGATCCTGTGCCCCAGGATTCGCCACTGCCATTCGGGTAGTCAAAGTGCGCCATTAAACGTTAAGCAGGCAATGAGGGCGAAGCGTTAAATGCCGAGCGGGGATTTCGAGGGCCAGAGATGAAGACATTTAACCCGACCCACTAACGCAGCACAGAAACTATGAAAAAGCGGGCTCTGATCGCTTTATGTTTCTCTCTGCTTGCAGCCACTCGTATTTCCTTGTAAATCGATTGAGCGTAGAAATCCTTTAGCTTCGGAAAAAATCAAAACTCAAAGTTGGCCAAAGGTAAAAGTGGTTAGGCTATTGCAGTTCCTGGATGCACTAACATGGCACTTTATGATTTTTGTTACCTTTGCTTTCACACACACTTGATCAATTTATGTTATACTCCTGGCTTTGTTATTTTCTCCAATGGGATTGTGTTGCTTTGGCATCGGGGCTTACTCATGTGAAAACCTGCACAAGCCATAAGCTCTCATAACCATTTGCTTTTGCATTTGCTAGGCTGTTTTCTATTTTCCCTGTAACTATGAATATTGCTTGGTCTTTCAATAGGTTCTTGTTTCAATACGTTCTTGTTTCAAATAAAATAGGATTCCATTTAACTCACTTCCTTTGTTTCTCACAATTCAACTATAAACCAAAAACCAATTACTTTAGTTATCAGATTTTAAGTTACTTTTCGCTGTGAATAAAAAAAACGGTAAAAGAAAATCATACCCCTAATTTCCACACATCTACTGTTAGTGCAGCCCTGCCGACTTTTCCTTACTTCCACCACTTTCCAGAAGAAATAAATAAAATTGCTGCCTACTTTGCGGCGGAGCTGTAAATTTCGTCTTTCATCAATCGCCTTCTGCGCGACATATTTTTATTGACATTTATTGAAGGCGCAATTCTATTGACATAATTCAAATAGGCAACAACGTGCCACGCAATTCAAACGCGACAAAAATGTAAATTGCCTGACAGAGCGAGTGCGAGCGAGAAGGAGGGAGAGAGAGAGAGAGAGAGAGAGATTACGTGCCGAGCGAGAAGACAAATCAATTTGAAGGAACACGATTTGGGGACCAGGAGTACGTAGGAGTCGAAATGATAATGAAGGCACCACATTTTGTCGCCATTGTGCGAGTGACAATGGGCCACAGATAAAAATGACAGCCACAAGCTGGCAACTAAGTCGGGATGAGATCTCCTGGGGGACTATTGTCTCAGGAGCCGAACGATGGCCGCTGGATGCGGATTCCCGGGATGGGTAATGCACACATTGTGATATTGTGATTGTGGCAAAGAGTTTAAGCAGCTGTTGTCTGGCCGGCGTCTAACTGTCAGACTGCGGCTTATCGCCAGCGTTTTCACAATTTTCCGACTGCCCAGTCGCCCAGTTGCCCTGTTATTTTTTTTGGCTTAAACATTTTGCCATGGCGGCTGCCAGTTTAATTATGACATTTCATTTCGAGTTCATTGTTGGCCAAATCTCTGGCTGCGCACAAAAGCATGCAACAGTTTTTTGCAACTGACGCACAAGCGGAAGTACATTTGTCGTCGGCTGCACAGACCGGAAGTTGTATCACACATGTACATATCACACACTCAGCGCCTGTGCCACTTTATTTATGCCACAAATATTTAAGGGAAACATTTAGGAAGATCTGAAAATAAATAAGTCCTTAAAATCCCTCGTATGGTGTGCATTTTAAAGTTTAAATAGTAGTTTATTTCAAAAATGTAACTTAATCTTCACTAGTGTTTTTTCAGGATCGAGTTTCTTAACAAACATTTTTCGATAAGCAAATCAAATTCGGATTTAAGCGAATAAGGAATTCATAAAATGCAAAGCATATTCTTGCTAATACCACTAATAGCAATACATTATTTCGCTGCGTTGCTCTGGGAACCATTAGTTCGAAGTTGGCCCGGATAATGAAGCCATTTTCGCCTAGGGTGCCGATTTAGGATGCCATTTATGAAACATGTGCCGGCATTTATGCATATTAAATTAGTCAGCTTAGGCAAATAAACAGGCCAGAGGAGCACCGAACCCTTTTTTATGGTCCCGAGAACTGCGTCATATTCCCACACATTTTGCTTAATATTCAGAGGTTCAGCTGGCACCGAAAAAAGCACACTCTGGTGGCAAAAGGAAGGGATCCATATAATAGTTGTTTGGGGCAACTTAAAAACGCATGTTGGAACTTTTCAAGTGTGAATTGCTCTTCATTTTTGCAGCAGACAGACCCAACGCAAAAACTGGGCGAGCTGAAAGGAACTGAACTGAAAAGGCGTTCCTTGCCTACATTTTCCAGGCACTGCCTCCCTGCGAATGTAGCTGTGTGTGTGTGGTCGTGGGTGTAAGTGTGAGTCGCAGTTGTAACAAAAAGAAACATAAAATAAAATGGCAACGGCAGAAATGTTTTATAAAAATTTATATGAGCATAATTTGTAACTGCAGAGGAGAAGAAGAAAAACGCACACGCAGAAAGAAAAGATGGAAAAAAGAGATGTTACAACGATCCCTCCCACAGGGCGTATGAGTGTTTTTGCGGCTGGGGGCGGTGGGCGGTGGGTGGTTGGCTGTGGGCGTGGTCGTGTCAGACAATGGAAACCGAAAATGGGCTGCAGATGTAGGAAATGAACATATTTTCGGCTGTGGCCAAGTAGAGCTGCTCGATTTGAATTGCCAAAAGCGCTGCGGGTGTCTGGCTAATAAATAGAGTACATCCCTAGAAAATGAGAACACAAAACTTCTAAAATGTTTCGCTAATAACCGATGTCATTGTGCCAAGTTGAACTGAATAATTTCCGAACTCAATTTCATTTTGACTGTATTTTTCACATAACTCACTTCACATAACTAAAAATATTTTTCAGGTCACAAGAACAGCAAAGTGCACCGACACACAAAGTAGCAAAATGAAAAAACAAACATTTCAACTTTATTTATTTATACATATATACTTCTCGTGTTCTGTGCCAGTCACTCAGTTTCCATAAATGCCAAAACAATAAACTAGAAAGGATTTCAGCGTGCTATTTGGAACGAGAGTGATCAATAATAATTAAAGAGAAATTTGCAAGCAATAGTGTAGCCAGTGTTTATCAGTTATCAGGTTTCCCCCAGTTACCAGCCGTTTTTGGCTGCTTTTCCAGATTTTCCATCTTTGGCATGTGGCACACAATTAAGATGCAAATTGTTTTTGCACAAAATCAAATTTCCCTCTCCGGCAGACAACAACAGGCATATCAGTTTGCCACTTGCCGAACTCTTTCCATTTTCCCAACTCTTTGCAGTTGTTGTTGCTAAGTGACAAATACAACAACAGATGCAACAACTACAACAACTGTAACAACTGCAACAACGGCAACAACAAATGGGGAAAATGCTTAAATGTCGTTCAAGTTTGCGAGTTAAGTGCACTACGTATGCAATCGACACATGTGTGCAACAAAACTCGTTAACACTTGAAAAGTTTCATGTGCCCGCCCGAGGGCAGGTCGGGAAATTCTGGGCTCACTGCACTTCGCACACACACACGCACATCCGAGCTGAAGGGACGTGTCCCACAGATACTCCTATTTGTGTGTGTGTGTGTGCGTATTAGTATCTGTGTGCGAGCAAAGTAATGCTGCTGAAAAAACACTTAAGCAGAATGTTGTATATATTTTGTAGCCGAGTGAGGCGCAGAGTTCAGCTTGCCTCCATTTAGTTCGTTAGATAAATCTTTGCGTGGCTGTGTGTGTGTGTGTTAGCCAGAACGAGTGTGTGTGTGTGTGTGTGTTGGCCCTTGGGCATCTTGTAATCGTTGGGGCTGAGACCCGATTGACAAGTAGATGATGCCTGGAATGCAAATCCTATGCTCGCTCAAAGAAACTCTGAAACTCTCGGCAAATTGCTTAAAAGCATCACTTGACATCGGCCAATGCAGCTAGAGTTTCCAAAGGACTTCGCTTCGTAAAAGAAGTAGTAACAGTAGTAATTAAATAGTTGTGCTCTTTATTCCTTTGCTCTATGACCTGATATAATTAATTAAGTTCATAAGCTGATATTGGTATCTTGCTATAACTTAATCGTGTAATGCCGCCAAGAAACGTGTAACATTTGATTTTTCTGACTTTTACAATTTCTAAATTCCAAGATATGTGAAATATTTATTTCAAAGTAAAAGCGAGAAGGGACAGGGAACAGATGGCGGTGCTGCTGAGCCGCAGAGTGCCACTCGCTGGATTGGCGCGACGTGCCACGCCCACCGCCGTCCGGTTGATGCACGAGAATCCAAACGAGATGACGCTGCTCGAGATGCTGGGTACCACCAATCTGCGCAAGAGCACGCCCGAGGACTACCGCATCCTGCGCGAGATCTTCAACACCTTCGAGCGCTACTCCGGAGTGGGCAACAACATTCAGTTGACCCTGCCAGAGCGCTCGGCCAACGAGCTGATCATGTGCGAAAAGAAGCGGGAGTACGAGAAGGGCATCATGGATCCCTCGAAGTTCGCGCCGGGCCACCACATCTTCCAGGTGCTCACCAAGGTGAAGAAGTCGCCGCTCTTCCAAGCCCTGAGAAGAATGCCCAAGGGTGCGGCGCTCAAGGCGCACGACACCTCCATGTGTAGTTCGAGGGCGGTGATCAAGATGACCTATCGGGAGAATCTCTGGGTGTGCACCACCCAGGACGGCTGCCGGGTGGAGGAGTTCCGATTCGCCAAGGACAAGCCGAAGGATGTCAATTTCGAGAATGGCGAGTGGCTGCCCATGGAAAAGCTCAGGGAACTGCGAGGCGAGGAGAATCTCAGAAAGTATTTGCGAATGCGACTCAGCATGTACCCTTTGGCCAGCTTCACGAGCAATGCCCACGCCTGGCGCCACATGATGGGCATCTTTGATCTGCTGGACGGCCTACTACAGTATGCCCCCCTTTGGGGCGAGTACTACTACAATGCGCTCCAGGAATTCTACGCCGACGGAGTCCAGTATGTGGAGGTGAGATCCGTGATCCCGGAACTCTACTGCCTGGACGGCAGCCGATTGCCCAAGCGGGAAACCGTGCAGATCTACAAGGACACACTGGAGCGATTCAAGAAGGATCATCCGGGATTCATCGATTCCAAGCTGATATACGCCCCCATTCGGCATGTGCAACCGGAAGCAGTGGGAAAATACATTAAGGAGTGCACAGAACTGAATGTGAGTTCAAATCTTCTCAGTCAATTGAGTTATAATTGCTTCCCTTATTGCAAAGAAACTTATTGTGATGTTTTGCTTACATTTTGTAGTATATGTATGTTAATTGACTTCTCAGTCGTGAACCTAGAAAAAAAAAGACAGTACAATGCATTAAACCTAATTGCAGAAAGAGTTTCCCCGCTTTGTGGTTGGCTTTGACTTGGTGGGCCAGGAGGACGTGGGCCATCCGTTGAGCCAGTTCGCAGAGGAGCTGCTCAAGCTGCCCGACCACATCCACTTCTACTTCCACGCCGGCCAGACCAACTGGTACGGATCGCACGTGGACCAGAATCTGCTGGACGCCATTGTGCTGGGCACGAGGAGGATCGGTCATGGCTACACGATCACCAAGCACCCGGTGCTCATGCGACTGGCCAAGTACCTGAACATCGCCCTGGAGGTGTGTCCGGTGTCCAACCAGGTGCTCCAACTGGGTTCCGACTACCGCAGTCATCCTGCTGCCACTCTGATCGCCGAGAACGTGCCCATGGTGATCGCCTCCGGCAGTCCGGCTTTCTGGCGAGCCGCTCCTCTGTCCCATGACTTCTACATGGCCTTTCTGGGCATCGCGCCCATGACTGCGGATCTGAAGTTCCTCAAGCGAATGGCCAAGAACTCCATCAAATACAGCTCGCTGAAGGACGAGGCCAAGGCCGAGGCCATGGAGAAGTGGAAGAAGGAATGGGATCAGTGGATCGAGAAGATAGTCAGAAAAAAGCAAAACGATTATCAGACTGAAAAGAAGTAAACCAGTAGATCTGCCTAACAAATTGATATTGTGTTCCTATAAATATTTAAATAATTCCTACCATAGTCACATGACTTTATCCATGAAACTGAACAATTAGGCAAAGTGCAGCAGACTTATTTGGATGTCACTCGACTTTTCCTTAGTTTTTCCCAAGTTCGAATTCGTACCTGAATTTGCGCAACATTGTTGGAGGGAGCACAAACTTTTCCACTCACGCACTTTCCACTTCGGAAAGCCCCAAAGTCAATGACCAATGGCAAAATGGGGGAAATCTTCGGGATAAACCTTGAGCTGCACTTTCAGTCGCACCGCAAATTGTTTGAGTTTCCGCTTCTTGATTATTTCAGGCAAACCAATAAGTTTCTTGCCAACTTTTTATTGCATACTTCGCTGCGGGTTATCGAGTGGGCGGGGCGGGATGGTGAAAGCGAGGGGTCATGCAAATGTCACAGAAACTAACACTTCCGGGTCCTATATGTGTTGGTACTAATTTCATTGACTTCCATTTCCCGCCCACACACCCAAGCAGACACTGAAACACACACGCACACATGACAAAGTTGATGGAGGGCGAGGAAGTTAGGGAAAGTCTTCGATACGATCAAGAAAATAAACTTTCTGCCCTGCCTGCCATTGCTTATAATTAAAAACTTTATTATTTGTTTAACTTTGCCCGCAGCTGTTGCACATTTGACAGACAGCGATGGGCAAGTGTGCAGGAAAATGGGGGAAACTCTGTTCGCAGCCACACAAGAATTACCAGCAATTATCGAAAAAGTTTCGCTTCATTTATCGCCCGAAAGTCACTCAGCTTTCTCCATTCTCCAGTCACATTTTCTGGTCTGTCCAATCTACCAATACAGGAATACAGGAATTGGCAGCCATGTTTCTGTCAACTTTTTAACGATGCAAAAACACATTTCTGCCAGGAGCGCTCCTGGCGACGTCTAATTTGCAAATTCATGAATATAAAGTGGCCTCGAAATGCCAAACAAATTAATCAAATATGCTAATTTCTCCTTTTTTACCGAAACTCACACAGGCACTCGGCAATCATTATTCGCTTTAAAAATATGCGTAAAATGAAGAGATTTGCAGCGAGGTGGGAACCTGTGCATCTGCCAGGACACGGAGATCTTTACCGAAATTAAACGCGACTGCAACTGCAAAGTGCCTAAAAGGACGAGCCGAAATATATATAAAAACTTAAGCTTTGGTCTCTTCTTGCTCTTGAAGTATTTTCTTGACACGGAAGTTTTAATGTCAAAATTGAGATGGAATCTTTATAATCGCAAAAAAAACAGAAAATCAATTTTCAGCCAAAATCCAAAAATCATCATCAAAAAATGGGGTGCGGGGTGCGTGGTGCGGGGTGCGTGGTGCGTGGTGCGGCGTGCGGGGTGCATATGTTAGGGTAAAATTTTTTTTTTAACGAAAGGTAAATTACCTTTGGACAATATGGTGCTGTAAATAGTAGATTTTATAATTTTAAAATTTTTTTAATTTTTTGGCATTATTTTGCTGTATTTTTTTTTTGGCACTATAGCGTTCTCACTTGTTTTTTAGGTTAGATTTATTTCAATAATGAAAGGTAAATTACCTTTCGACAATATGGTGCTGTAAATAGTAGATTTTATAATTTTAAAATTTTTTTAATTTTTTGGCATTATTTTGCTGTATTTTTTTTTTTTTGGCACTATAGCACTATCACTTGTTTTTTAGGTTAGATTTAATTCAATATTTTAATAACCGCACAGAATAAACTTTGAGCATATTGCTAGGTCTGTGGTGCGACTATCACAGTCTTAGTAGAGATCCTCCAGCTGGTGGTGCTCCGAGAGGTCGTGGCAAAAAGTTTTTCTGGAGATCGATAGAAATTGACAATACTAATAAGAAAATGAAAAAATATCACATTATTTTTCAAAAGTGTTATTAGAATTGTCGCATTGCCGTCTCACATTTTTTTTACACATGGAGGCAAACCGATTTCGACATAGATATAAGTCCTGAACTGCCATAAATCCAGAAATCCCTTCCCCCCATGAGTTTCTACCCCATTTCCCCATTTCCCTGGCACTCTCTCTTTCCCTGTTGCATTTTGATGTCTTGCTTTGGCATCTAAAGTCCAAAATCATCATCATGATGCTGGCTAGGATGAGGATTGGCACGAGGATTGAGCTGAGAATGGCATGATGACCATGGAGGCATAAAGCGCAGTTAGTTTGCATACAAATGGCATTTGGAAATGTGCAAGAGGATTGCGCAAAAATCAACGCGACATGCCAAACAGGACAAATAATGTGCATAAATTTATCCCCAGATGGGTGGACCACCAGCCAAGGATTGGACGTATAGATAGCACGGAGTGTTGGTCCACAGCAATAATAAAAAAGCAAACAAGTGCTGGCCAATATGTTGCACTGGATGTGGCAGTGGGTATCGGTATGGGATGGTGCTCCTGATGATGATTAGATTGCTGCATGCGAAACTGGACTCGACTGGACTGGAAGATTCTGGTTTGGGTAAGGAGACAGCCACATAATAACGCTTATGTCCTGGACATTAGCATGGCCAACGGACTGGGTGGCTGGACGATGAGGTTGCTGCCGTGTGGACCAACTGATTGGCATCGTTGTTACACTTCGTCTTCTCCGTCCATCTGAATTGATCAAAGTATCAAATATGCAGACACACTGGAATTTTTCGTAATATGGATGCCGGTGGAAAACGAGTCAAAGGGGAGTTCTCCGTACAGTTCTGACCTTATATACAGACTGTCTGCTTGTGCGTTGTATGTGAATGCATAGATCGTTGTGTTTTGCATTAATGGTGTTGGTTTCCTTTGAGATAAATAACTGGGATACAAATGGTTTTGAATTCGAAAGTTTCGGTTGGGTTGTGATGATTTGTATTCATTGATATGATGACATCATATTTAATTACCTGCATATCTTTCAGAATGTGGTTTTAATCAGCTGGGGTCATTAAAATGTAAATTCTTATTCACCTATATTTTTTATAGCAATTACCTATATTTCCCAAAGGAAAAAACCAATCTGTTCATTAAATAGGTGTGAATGAAATTGTATAACAATTGCAGTATAGAAGGAAATTAAAGCTATAAGCAATTGAATAAAATTAACCAAATATTTTCATAGTAGGGAACGACTTTAATACACATGCATATAATCGCTTTTACTCCGGATATCAATTTAACAATTAACGTAAATCGTTTTTGCTCACAGACGACGCAGTTACCATGGCTACCAATAGTTTATTGTTTAAAGGGATCAACACGACCACAAGCACAAACACACACGCACACACACAAGCGGTATAATTGCATTATATTTCACCATTTCCATGCAATTTTCCTTTTGGCTGCCATTGTCTGCTGTGGCGGGTGAATAGCGCCATCTGCTGGCCGGACTAACGAACACTCCGCAGGTTAAAGTGCTCGACAATCAAAGGACTCTTGCCCATTGTGATTCGTATTGCAATTCGAGCTACCAAACAAATTTGCAAATCATCAAATATAATTTCTAAACAAATTACTAACGAACTGCCGCAGCCCGAAAAGTTGTCAATGCAATGTACCATACAAATTGCCCACACAGTTGCACACAATGCACTTTAGGCCCATGTTGCACTGTGCGTTTGTGCATGTGTGCGTGTATCTGCTGAACATTTACAAATTATGCCATAAATGTATCCTCGCCGCACAACACATGCACACACAGGGACAAAGATGATTTGCCGCTGGCATTAAATTTCACAGAAGGATTTTCGGGGCGGAGCCGCATTGTGTGTTTACCACTGCAGTTGCATTCCCGTTCACTGATAGCCGTTTTCCCGCCCGCTCCTGACTCTGCTCCTAATTCTGCTCCTGATGCTGATTCTGATTCTGATTCCGAATCCGATTGGGATACGGATACTGTTCACCCAGCGCCGGCTAAATCATATGCAAATGCATGCGTATGACATTTGGGCTCGAAATTTTATTGTCCGCTCCGGTTGCTAAATTATTTAGAGCCTGATTCCTGTTGCCATGGCGATCCAGGACGAGTGGGGATGCACTGAGGAAAAATCACTGCTATTGACTTTGTTAAAGTAGCAATCTTTACCTTGGCCAATTATTACTGATTGGCTTTTAATTGGTTCTTTTTATTAAAAATCGTAGCAACATTTAGCATGCATAATCTAGAAATATCTGTTATTATGATTATAACATTTCAACTATATATATATTCCTGTAAACTGTTCATTACTAGGTAAGCCATTTATGTTTGCGTTTAAATGACAAGTGGAACTGACCTTTAATTTTCTGCAGTGCATAACGACAACATGCATTTTGGGCTGTGCCCAACACCACAGACAACCGCATAATTTATGCAAAATGCGTATGGGAATGCGTGTGTGTGCGTGGGCGTAACATTGTGAGTGTACGTGTGAGTGTCGCAAGTTTTAGTTGCTTTCTGGCATTGAAATTGAGCCGAGCTTTTTGGGCCTGTCTTTCAATTTGACATAAAACCTTTGCCGTATCCTTTTTGGGCTCACGCATGACACTTTATGCAAAGTGCTCATCCCTTCCCCTCCTCTGCTTCTTTCCCTCCTTTTCCGTTCTCCCTTTTTTGGGCGCATTTCACGCCCTTTTGCCGCCACACATCATAATAAACGTAAGAAAATGTATTTTCCCATATATGTATGTACATACGTGTATATATTGCCCTTGAAGAATATCTCCCGCAAATGAGCCTCGCAAATTTTCTTTTCCTTTTGCGCAGCTCTTTTATGAGCAGCCAACCGTGTGTAAAAAAAAAACAGAGAAAACCAAACAAAAGTTCATTAAATTTCGAATCCTTTGCTTAAAGAGGAATGCTGATGGGAATAACCAAAACGATGATTTAAATTTTAATGCATTTTTAAAATAAAGTTACAATTTGTCTATTACATACTAACATTTTTAACATCTTAGTAAACAATTTTTTACATGCAATATATTTTGTGCTTAAAGTGCCCTTCAGGACTCCAAAGTCCCACCATTCTAACAAGAATCGTTAGGGTACTGACGTGGAAAACCGGGACGTAAATTGTGAGGAACCCGCAACTCAGCTCGTTGGGCAGATAAGCAAACAGATTTATGACTGCATTTAGGGGTAAGCATTTGCAGTGAGCTCTCGTTTTCCTCTCAACTTTTGACTCTGGAGGCCTTTAAAAATGCATAAGACAACACTCAATTCGTACGCCGTCATTCGTAATTAAAACGAACCACTCACGTACTTTGGCCAGCCAGACAAACAGATCCAACGACTGTCAAAAGTCGCCTACAAATTGTCCCTCCGTCCATCCGTCCGTCCGTCTGAATCCTCAAATTGACAGCCAGCCGAATGGAGAGGGTTATACGTATGTGTATCTATATGGGGCGAAAGAGATGGCCAGGCCGGACATGGACACACAATAATTTAGTACGTAATAGACACGACCCTGCCGAGCCGGAGTCCCCTGTCCGTTGTCCGTTGTCCGGAGAACGTTGTCCGTAGTCCGTTGTCCGTAGTCGCACCAACAGACAGATGCTAGACAACTCCGGTTGCAGCCCTGAACTTGTTCATTAACACAAAACATAAGCCGCCAGACAGACATGTGAATGATGAAGCACGAGCGAGTCAGCTCACTGGAGTGGGAGACGGCCAAATGGACAGGGATACTCGTAGATATCATAAATAGTGGAATTAGAGCTGGCCGAAAAACATAAGCTATAAAGAAATTAGTCCTAAGGGGAACCAAATTCAGTATGTCTGACTCGAAAAATTTTACTAAACAAATGATTTCAGATAAAGAATAATATTATATCAAACTAAAATAATTATGTACATATGTAAAATAATTATGTGTTGATTACGATTGAAGAATTCAGGTCTACAGTCTACAGAAACTACATTTATTTTAGATAACAGAATGCAAGTACTACCTCAAGCTCATCCCTATCTGCCCACATATCATGCACTCGAACAAAAAATGGGCTTCGGTGTTCCAGCCTTCAGACCATAGTTCAAGTGCCATTAAAATCGAGTCTTGGCACTCGGGCATCTGCCAATGTGAAGGGAACCTAGGCGGGGAGTGGCAATGGAGAAGGAAAAGGAATGAGGGAGAAGTTTGTGCAACAAATTAGTAGCAAAGTTGGCTCGGACCCGTGACTCCCGCACCGACTTCTTGGCCGCCTCGCACTGGGCAAATATCCGACTGCGGAAATTGCAATGAGACACGTGATCATGGAGACTCGACTACATCCGCTTGCCAGACAAATAAATCTTCATTTTGACTTGAACTTTTGCTGCGGTCCGTCGGCCAAAACGAGAACTTGGTAGCAAATTAACAGCTGTTGCGTAGCTGTGGTTCCAAGCTACCGAGCTACCGAGTAGTCCTGAGTTTCTGAGTTCCTGCGGCTTCTCAGGTGATTTACGGCCGAGTTGAGACTCGGCTAACGGCGTCTGCATATTAATATGTGACTTGGCATTTTACTTTCTACGCCATGGAACTTGCAATCAAATCCGACTCCTGCACTTTCCCCCAGACGCATTCCTTTTCGCTTTATGCCCCGGCCCGACTTGCCCTCTGGTCTCAGCACGTTTTATTGTTGTGCCGGCCAATTTGTGACGAGTGAGTGCATATAATAAAGCAAATTATATTTCAGATTCAAATGCTATGCAGTCGAGCGGAAGGCGTCTCAAGAGCCGGGCCCGCAACGATAACGTGGCTGAGAGCACGGACTACGTATACGCCACGTTGTCTAGTTGGCCAACGTGACCATGGCCTCTGCGACTGCCGGTTGCGAAAAGTATGTTACAATTATTTTCATCAAAAAACATCAAGAGAATTCCCCGTCGCACACCACGCAAAATGTTAACTTGCATTTTGGACTTGAGGTATACAGCTAATTTTTAAGACAACAATGGTTATTGCTAACTTGGTTACAAAAATTCACACAAATATATTATAGTACTAAATATAGTAGGTAAAACTCTACACTAGCTTACACATTATTATGATAAACAAGCATAATCAAAGTAACAATAATGTAATAATTGGAGTTTAACCAGTTTAACCATAATCCCCAATGTAATATCAGCAGATTGGAACATCAATAAATCATACTTTGTGACTTTTTAAGTTTATTAACTAAATTGCCTAATGGATGTTAAACCGTTTGATTTCTTCTAATTGCTTTTAAATAAAAAACAACGTTGTTGTCTAAATTGAATTTAAATAGTGGTTGCAATCACAGGAAACAAAGGATAGTCTTCCGTAATAATTTAATTTAATCCTATTAGTTTAATTGGTCGCCTGGACATCATTTGTGTGCATTTTTTTGCCTTTGCTCCGGCAGTTGTTGTTTTTCTATGCGATGTACTACAGCACGAGGGGAAAAAGCAGAACAAAACCGAAGTGCACTTGAAATTGTTGATGGGCGAAGTGAGACTTGTGACTTGTGTGTGCGTCAGAATATCCTTTCATCAGGACTTTCCTGCCCAACGGTTGCATCCGCATGCTTAAAGTTTTGTTTCGGGTTTTTCATTTTTTTCTGCCTTCGTTGTCAACTTTTCCCTTTGTTTTGCATTTTAGTTTGCCCCCGCCCTTTGACCCCTCAGTGAACCACCTCAGTGCCCCCCGATAGCCCGCCCAATTCCCCAGAATTGGGAAAAGCATTTCGAAAATGCGGAGAAATGAAAACTTCTGGGCCCGGTCTGCAATGCTGACCGATGTCGACATCGTTGTTGGCCAGCCGCATGGCATAAAGAGCGACAGTCCGCAGGACATTTTATATTTAATTTACAGTGTGACCGCAGCTGGTTTCCGTCCATCTATCTGTCTCTGTTTCGCCAGCATCTCCCTCTCTCTCTGTCGCTTCGTCCTTATATGTGCATATACTCGTAGTACAATCCATTCGCTGTGCGAGTGCATTTAATAAAGTGCAGTGCGGCTATGAAAATGAGCGGGAAGGCCAGCCATCCGTTGGTTGATTTTCACTCTCTGGACTTGCCCGCATCATTGTTTCTGTTTGTCCTCGCCAAACGGTCAGAAATTAATTTCTAATTCCCATTATGGTGGTCCAGTTGGCCGAAATCTACCAAATACGCTATCCATTAAGTAAACACGTATATATTTGAACGAGAATTGCATTAAATAAAGTTCCAAATAGGCTTTCGGCCGTCCAAAGTGGGGATTAGCGAGTGGGCGGCTGACAGGGGATGCTGGACGGGAGGCGTGGCACAATCACAGTGGCCTACAGTTGCCACAACAACAACCGAAATAAGCCCAACAAATTCGAATGGGAATTAAAACGGAAAACTTAAAAGGGATGCAGCGCTGAAAGTACTTTCAATGCTCTTTAAAGGAGCATTTCTAAGGAGCAGAGTGTGGAATTTTCTGTAAAATATATTTCATAAATTTACCACAAACTGTAATCAAAAAACTTAAAACTAATAATTAAGTTTATACTATATACACATATGTATATTTTAGGGCATAAAATCGGCCATATCCAGTATGCGTGCACACAAAATACCATTCTCAATTATTTTTGCCCTGTATCCACTCGACAATTTCCTTTTTATTTTTTTGAGTTCCCGAACTTGTGGGGATTTTAGCAAGGGAAACGAGGAACATGGGCCGGCATGCTGAATTGATGCCGAGGATTGGATGAGCTGAAGCCGGCCAGGTCCATGTCCATGGCCATTCAGTGTGCAGTCGTCCACACTTTTATTGCTTTAATTGCGCACCGAAGCGCAACAAGAATCGACGCACATTCCTCTCGCATCCAGGACACACATGTTGCTAATGAAGTTTCTAACAACATTTCAACTCATGTCAGATCATAATCTGTTAATCTACGAGGCCCACCCCACGGCCCAGGATGTGGCACATGGCTGATGTGGCACAAAAGTAAACTGGAGCATGTTGAACCTGGCGACAACTGTACTCAAAACACTTCAATCTCGAGACACTCGAGTCCTTTTCGTTTTTTGAGCCGGGAGAGGGGATACAAGTAAATGATGATGGGCTTTTACTTTGTCATCGAAGGGCGGACGTCAGTGTCGGACTTATGGTCAAAAGGCCGAGTTCAGCAGTCCAAAAGTATTGCTATTGGAAGATGAAAAGCTAATGAAAGGGGAATGCTAGAACTCTAAATATATAGTCAGGTACCTTAGGTAAGGTAGAAAAAGCAACAACATCCTGTGGAACTTTATCTCTGCACAGACAGGACTACTTTAGGAAATGAGTATAGAGTAAACAGGAAGCATTTTGCACTTGCCTTTGCTAATGATTTTGAGTGCCTTGGGAGTAAGTTGACCTATGGTGATAACATAAATTTACCTTCACTTGGTACTAATTAATTAACTCTAAGTTAAAATGGCCTTCGTTTTGTTCCAATATTACAATTCACTAATTTGATCGATTGACTAAGCTGCCACCGAAACTTAGAGCATTGATAATATCCTTTGGCAAATACAAACACAAATAAAGGCTGGCAAATACAAGCACTAGCACACCCTCACACACAGACACACATACGCACACACGCACACACACACACACACATCTGCAATTTGAGCAACATGTCAAAGTAAACAAACACTGTCAATGGCAAAACTACTCGAGGGGGTGGGCAAATTAAGGGGGTGGTGCTGGCGCATTTGTATGTGTTATGCTTACGCCTCGATTGTGCTGGAAAATCAACAAGCCCATCGATGGACTATTCATTGACGTCTAAGCGCCGAATGGGTGTGTATTTTAATTAAACCTGTTTTTCGAAGGCATTTATCAGATGCAGACAGGATGTGCACCTCAACGCACCACACCCACCGACCCTCCACTATCAGGTGCTACAAACAAAAACTAGAAAACGCTAGCGTGGAAAAAGCACGGCAACAAATGGAGATCACATTGGAAAGTATTGTATAGATCTGTGTCTCAGAAATGAATCTTATCAATAAAACTCAACTAAAAATAGTTGGAAATTTTATTTAAGGAATTCTAGCTGGTACAAATACAAATATCTTTCCATTAATATTTTTAGAGTTTTTATCGAAGTACACCAGGCGTTTTTCTAAGTACATAGAAAAGCCATTCCAGCTAGAACCCAACATGTTTCACTGTTAATGGACTTTCGATATTTGCAGGAAGTTATGGCAGTCTGATTTATGTCCATGCCTTTTACCTTTGGCTGGCGTCCACCGGTGAAGTCGTTTAATTATTGAACAAGAGGGGCTAACCGAGCCAATGGTTGGCTGGCAATCAAATTTTGGAATGGCCGGGCATAAAAATTGTAAGCAGATTTCCATTGGCATGCTGCCATTGCCATTACTTACTAACATCAAATAAAACTCCAGTTTACAGCCCGGCACATAAAGTTCAGCAATTGAGGGAAAGTGGAGAAAACACAGAAATCAAAGTAAGCACCTAAGCGGCTTATGCAAAAGACAATCGAACCCCACCCATCCTCACTTCTAGATCTTTTCTGCGCATTTTATTCCTATTTTACAATGCCAATAGGCAAAAAGTGTTAAACAAAATTTGCGTCTGGCGTTTATTGAGTGGAACGAACGCCTCAGTTCGAGCTGAATGGAAAATGTAAAAATCTAACCAGGCACTCGCAGGGTAAAAGCAAAAGTTTAAATTACTTTCTAGTGAAACTTTGATCCGCAACAAAAAAAATAGGCTAAAAGCAGATTGCCAGCGAGATTAATGCTTAAAGCGTAAAGGGTAAAATGCTGAATTGTTAAATAACTAATGCACGGCCAATGAACTTGCTAGCAAAAGTTTTAGCAATTTATCTGCATGCCCCTTTTTCCCCTGCTTTAGTTTCCCTGAAAATATTTTATGTTAAATACAGGATATGAATTCCGAAAAATACTTTTATTAAGTACAATTATTTGGAAAATCCATGATATATAATCTAAGTCTTTGTGAAGAATAACAATAAGTTCTTAATTAAATAAGTGAAGTTTTAAAGCAAAATAGTTTATTCAAATATTTGCATTCGAAATAAAAAACTATCGATTTAAAGTGAAGTTGGTAAATCATTTCTCTTTTCATAAATATATAATAATACAAAAAATATGTTAAGATGTTTACAAGTAATAAAAGTTGTATTCAAAATGTCGTAAATAATTAAATGATTTCCTGATTCTTTTTCTTAGAAATTTCGAATAGAAGCAAACCTCCCAGGTCAGCAAGAAAAGTGACATTTTAAATTTATCATAATCGTACAATTCATGTTTTATTCAAACTATAGTCAATACTAAAAACTAATATTTGCGGTTTACTTTAATTATAAGTGGGAGCCCGGTCGATGGACGCTGCCTCCAGAATAACCTTCATTATCTTGTCCTTGGCAAACTCGGAGGCATCGGCGTTCAACTGCCGTAGTCGGTCGGCCACAAAGTCCCCGAAGATCTGGGAGCTGTCCTTCTGGGTGCGCAGTGCATTGGCCACCGCCTTGTTGACCATGTCCTCGTCCATGATGCTGATGGTGGACATCTCGCCCTCGCCTTCTACCTCGTCCTCCAGCCTCTGCTCACCGCCGCCGGTCAGGGAGCACGAGGAGAACATGACCTGCTCGGGCTCGTAAAGGGCCAGGTTCTCGATGATTTGCTCGTAGTCGACGGACTGATCCGAGGCACTGATTTTCTCCTTCTTCACCGTGGGAGTTTTCGGCTGTGCCTTCACCTTGACCTTGTAGGGTGTGGCGCTGGAGCTGCTGGCGGATGACCTGTTTAACTGGCTGCCGTCCGAGGGTTTCTGGAAGGGTGGTGGTGGTGCATCCAAATTAGGCGGGATTTCTCACAAGCTGTGTACACTTACGAGATGCGGTTTAAGGTCCAAGTGCTTCATATGCTTCTTGGTCGCCGCATGGGCACGCAGATCGCTGATTTTGGTGTTTACGCAGCATTTGCAGAAGCGGCAGTGCGCCCGGTAGGAGTCGTCCGGATCCCGTCGCAGCCACGCACGAAACTCCTCCATTTGCAGCCACACATCGCGCAGTTTCTGCTTGTAAATTTTCATAATGCGACTGGTAAAATGACAGAAAACGCAATGGAAATTAATTAAAACACGACGTACAGCAACAATGTAAATGCAATAGTGATGACAATAACAATGCGAGTAAAGACGCCTGCCGCCAGTGTTGCCAGTTTGCTGGCAGAAAAAAAGCTGTTTCTAGCTGTACAGAAAATAAAGCTGCCTTTCGCAAGGCGAAGAAAGCTTTAAAAAAGCTAAAACGTCACAGTGCGCCTGTGTGCTTTTCGTGCGGCATAATCATGCCCGTGTATTGGTTTATTTATTATCTTTGATGTGAAAAGTCGTTTAATAAATTAAATATTGTTATATTTTTGTTCGGTTTTATTTTAGCAATATACTATTAATAATATTATGGTAAGCCGCATTTTCAGCACAATTTATATTAAATGTACATTTATTTAAGGGCTTGAAAGAAGCCAGATTTTACCGAAAATTAGCTGATCTGGCCACATTGTCATCTCTAAATATCGCTAGAGCTGTAACGCGATGAATACTTACTATCGTGTGCAATCACTCACTGATCGTGACATGTCGATAGCACAAGAAGAAGCACAAGAAATGCTTATCGATAACCCGCGATCAAATTCTGCTTTTGAATAATTTAAATTAAATGGTATTTCAAATTTTAAAAAAGATCTTGAAATATTATGGTATGGTATTTTACTTAATTGAGAAACCCGATAGCAAGATCATTATTTAATAGATACTACTACGATTTAAGAATACAAGCCATAGCTTTTTTTTTGTTAGATATTACATTCTTTCAATTCCAACCAAATATTGTGGGTCTTTTTATTTAGTTAGTAGGAACTCACCCGCCATACGATGTCCTTTGTAGTGGGGCTTCCGGGCATTGGCAAAGGACTGCCGAGCTGGCAGACAAACAAAACTCAACCGCAGACAACCCACTCAATTGGAGTTGGCCCTTTAAAAGTTCATTCGTTTGTAAATAATTTTTAGCCGGCGGCTAAATCGATACTTCGCTTAAGATTTTTGCATATATAGCAGCCATGGCAGGGCTCTGAAAATGTTGTCAAGCTGCGCAAAACTTTCAACGGCAGGCGACGAGCAAAGTTATATGAGCAGCGTATGCCGATAATGCATAAGAGAAAAGTCGGAGGGCGAACGGAGACATGGCGCAAGAGAAATGGGAAAGCATGGGATGGAGGGAAGGGGTGATGAAGAAGGAGAAGGAGAAATGAAAGCATAAGCCAACTGGGGAAGTTTTACTATTAAAGTTTTTCATCAGCGCCTATTTGTCGAGCTCTCGAAACTTGGCCCTAAACCCCTTTTTTGGTGCTGGGGCGAAGGGCAAATATTTGTCAGGCAATTAAATGTTTACTGTTTTTATTATATGTTTTTGTTTGCCCAACCCTTCTCCACATTTTTATTGTGACAAAGGAGCGGAATGAAGGGGTTTTTGTCGGCTATTCCGGCTTAAATTAATCACACGCCTCGTTGCCGCAGTGCAAACAATCCAGCAAAGGCAAAAGCGAACAGACTAACCGCAGTACAGCTTAGTGTGCACCTTGCAGTCATGGCGGTGAAAATTCTGGTTTCGAGGGTGTGGGATTGTAATAAACATAATAGAGTTGAAAACGTGAGGCACTCTTTAAGAATACAGCCAGCCGAGACCTTAAGTCCCTTTGGTTCCACAGCGAAGTCGAGATGAACAAAGATAAAAACCTTCCACAGATCATTGCAGACCAACTTCTCACCTACCTAGCCATAATTATTTCGTATCAATTAATATACCACAACCATCGTCATCCACTCACTGGCAATGGGATTTGCTGGCCAGCATTTGAAGCGATTCATTGAAGCGGATCAGCATACTGTAGCCACTCGTGGCAGCTCAAGCACCACCCAGTCTCGATTTGCCGGTATGTGCCGGTATGTGCATACAAATTAATTAACAACACTCGTTGGGGCCATAGTAAATTAATAATTTAGCCAGACATTACGCATACGACGCATCGGCTGAGTGGCAGTAAAAAGCTGTCCAAAAACGCGTCGGAGATGGGCAGAGAGTCATTTTAATTACCACATAACAAGGCAGCGAGCCACAAATGGCAACTGGGAAATGAGAAATGCGAAATGCCGGGCCTTTGGAGTGGGTGAGTGGAAAATGGAGAAGGGAGAAGGGAAAGCATGAAAGCATGTCACGCTAAATGGGAAATGTTGCGAATACGACCTGAGGGCACAAGTGCCTGCAAGTCTGCGTGAGTGTGTGTGCGTTTTATGACATTGCCAATTTACGAAATTTCATAAATATAAATTGGTTTTAAATGTTAAAATAAAACAATTAAAACTGCCGCTGGTAAGCAGCAAAGTGAGTGCCCCATCTCCGCCGAGATGTGTTCATGGGTAATATTCACGAATTTAGCAAACATTCGAGGAGCCCTGAATAATTTAGTCGAAATTATGATTGCATTTCCCGCGAGAGGAAGTGAGTGCAAATCGGAAATTAGCCCTACTCACACTATACACGTGCACATTGAACTTTGAGCCAAATCACAGCCGGTAAAATGGCTCAATTCAATCGACGCAAACAACAACTTTATTTTAGCCATCAACCTATTTTTTTGCTGTGCGTAAACAGCTGAAAAACGCTGGAAATTGTTTATGGTTGTTACTGTTCCCGAACATTTCATCGGTTGTCGATAAAAGCCATGACATATGAGCGGAATTCGTTGGCAATTTTCGTTTTCAGTGCCCCCATAAATTTCGCACTAATAAAACTGCGCAAGAGTGTGCTACAAAAAGCAATTGGAGAGGCATCAAATCCGAGTGCAATAAATACAACCTGAACAATATGCTGTGCTTTTCTATAAGTCGGCAATCAATGTGGAGTGCTCCGAGCTCAGAGCTCAGATGAAATCTTTGACTTTAAGTCGGAGCTATTAAATGGCGGAGCATGGCCAACAAATCGATATTTAATGACAGAGCTTAGTCACACCCGCCCACCCAAGAACACGCCCCCAGACTAACACTCACACACCCAAACAAAGCGAGCACATACATCATTGTCAATGTCAAAGTGTCAAAGCAAACTTTGCAGTGCACAAAGCCAACGGCGCATTGTTATTACACTGAAAGAAACTAAGCTTAGCCAGTAAATGAAGTTCAATGCCTATTGTGTTAAATTCTGCTCCTTAGCAATGCAAACAAATACTGTAATATTTTATAGAATAGTCAAGTATAAAGCATCTTCCACCTCAAACACGAGTTATTTCTCAGTGGCCTGCTGCATTCTCAATCCTCAGTGCTCGGAATCATATCATCGGCCGACCCAAGTCAAGTGCAATAAACCCTCGAATCGGCTTGGGAGTTTTGCATTCGGCCACGCCCACATAATGCCAACGCCCTCCCTGCCCGCAGTTATGATGTTGCAGTAAGCAGCAAGTAAACTGCAATTTGCGCACAAAAACTTTGCTTGCGACAAACTTTCCGCCCCATATGTCCCTCTCTCTCGCTCCCTGTGCTGCCCGCTCGCTCGCTCGCATTGTTCCTATCTCTTTCACTCCGCTTAGCAAACGGGCCACAATTTGAACTGACAAAGTCCGGCGATAAAAAAAAGTGCTTAAGTACTTTAGTTGCGCTCCGAATGCATCGCACAAAAGTTTATTAAACAAACAGGTAACAATAAAAGTGAATGGCGGGGAAAGGGGGGCGATAAGAAAACAAGGATGATTTACTCCTTCTGCGTTTCTTTTTAACAGATGTTTCAATGAATTACAAATTTATAGTCGCCGACGTTGCGAGGGTCAACGAGGTTTTTAAATAACTGACGCGGAAAAGAAATGGTCGAGCAAAAATATACATTTAGATAACAGTTTGAGAGTCACAGTGATTTAAACCATTTAGTTCAGCTGAATTTAAGTATGATTTAAATTATTTTTGGCTTAAAAAACATGGGAATCCATGCAAATGTTTGAAATCATAGACTGGTAACCATTTAAAGAAAATATTTATAAATTGGAAACACCATTAAATTGTGTGTTATCTTTCTGTTTGTATAATTAAAGATCTTCTTCGAATTGTTTCCGACAAAATAAGTTTCTTTCTTGAAGTAAGTTGAAGTAAGAAAAAGCCAAAATAATTGGGTGTCGAATTGACGAGTCGCTTGTTTAGTGATAAGCCCCTCGCCCACTCACCATTAACAATGTACAGTCATCACCGCTCTCCTGTCGTCCTGTCGTTCTTAGCACCCTTGCCACCCCTACGCCCTCCTTGCGCCACGCCCACAGCGCCATCCCCGCCCACCAATTGGTTGTACGCCGTTCGCATAATCAATTATGCGTCTGCAGTGCGTCCAAAGTTCCCTCTAAACTTGGCAATTTATTTGCACCGGAAACTCAACATAAATCAAACTAATTTCTCCTGGGATTTTTCAGCACAACTTCCAACGTGTCTCCCACTCGCCGTCTCTGTCCCGCTCGCACTGCTGCCGCTCTGGTCACGTGTCTCGCCGCGTGGGAGGGAGCGGGACGGAAGATGGGCGGCTGTGGCAAATTGAATTTGTCGCGGTGTATCGCATAATTTGGGGAGTATTGTGCGTCTAATTGGCCGCCCGAAGGATTCGTAAAAGTGAAAGCCCCAAGACATGCGGAAATTCGAAGGATCTCCTGATTAGACAGGCTGTGTTCTAAATTATCAACGGCATTGCACGGGTAATGTGGTGAATGCAAATTGCGAGGGACATTCCTATTCAGCTGGACGGCATTGTATTCTTGGCTCAGATAGTCCATTACATCACTCAGCTGCGCATTTTGGTTGTCGTTGGCGGAAGGAATGGTTCTAAGACCTCAAAGGAGAAAAGGATGAGGAGAGGAGGTCAGTTTCACTTTTTCAAATATTTTTAGATTTTTCTTTAAGCCTGAAAACTTATTAAGTATATTCGCTGTAGTGATCTAAAGAAAATGACATGAATAAAAACTTTTCCCATGTTTAGTGAGTTCGTTTAGCCAATTGTATTTACAATTTTCTGAGTAACCAAGTAGTCAACCTCCTTTTTACAGAAACTTAAAAAATACTCAAAATTGTATGTGTTCCAAAACGGAAATGGTAACCATTAATAATGCAGTCCATGGCGATAAATTGCCAATGGAACCGCAGCTGAAAGAGCTCAGCTTTCGGGACTTCAAGTACAACAAACGGATGCCAAGGATTTTCAAGGACTTTCGACTGCCCAAGCAAAGAAGCATCGTGCATGTAATGAAGGACTTTTGGCTGCAGAAGAAGCATCCCGACTTCCTGGTGCGGATCGGGCAGCAGAGTTTCCCCTGCGACCGGCTGGTCCTAATGGTCTACATAGATCAGGTTAGGCGTAATAAGGACCAGTTGGAGCTACAATTGCCAGTGGAATTTGTTAGGCCGGAAGTCTTTGAGGTGCTACACCGCTGGATGACTGATCAGGAGCCGCTGCTGAAGCGTACGGGAATTGTTAATCTGCTGATAGCTGCGGATTACCTCAACATCAAGCAACTATCGTCCCAGATCTGGGCATGTTTGGACCCGATCTCGGGTATCGACGAGCATCAGGCCATCCAGGTGGCCATGGATGCACTGCCCCTTCGGGAGCTGAGTCACTTGCATTACTTGATGCTGCAGCGCATCCACTACTACTTCCTGATTTTTGCGTCCTCGGTCGAGTTCCTTGCCTTGCCCATCGGCAGTGTGAGTGCCCTGCTCTCCTCGAATGACATAAGAATTAACAGTGAGGCGGAGGTTCTCTACGCCGCCATCCGCTGGCTGAATCACGAGTGGCCCACCCGCAAGAGTTTCGCGTTGGAGCTAATGGAAAAGGTGCGACTTTCCAGGCTGCCCAGTGAACTGCTCCGGGTGCTGGAGTCGCCGGTGGGGGACTCGCGTGTGGACCGCATCATCCAGTTGCCGATGGTGAAAGCGCTCGTAGAGAAGGGCAAGTGAGTACACTGGGAGAAAGAGTGCATTCATTAAGCAACTACAAATCATTTGCATTGAAATGCACTTGGCTGTGTGTCTACATATGTACATCTCCCTCCAATTAACTGTCGCACATCCTCATTAGCTTCGACCAACTAGCGACGGACATGGACGACGGGACGAGTTGGTATCGAGAGATTTATGAGATCTTCGACGTGACACTGGTGCCACCACGTCGATTCATCTGTCACGATTTGGCGCCGTACCACGAACCGAAGCCAGAGTCACCTGACCAGGTGTTCGAGTACAAGGACTTCCTCGGCTACCTGGGCCTCCTGCAGACCCTGCCTTTGGACACCTTGCAGCTCCTCGAAACGCCCCTCTGATGGTGCAAATGGCATCGATTCCTCGACGGATACATCGTCCTCCTGCTCCTCCTCTGCCCGACGACCTTGATGATGATGATGATGATGTGGTGGCTGTGCAAGATGACGGCGATCGTGCTGCGTGGCAGTAACAGCAAATTTGCATTACCTGGGCAGGTGTGTTCCTTGCTCCACTTCCCCAAATGAGCCTAATGCCAATCGCGCTTAAACGAGGGCTGATTGAACAGTTTGTAGGAGCTCTTGTGTTTGACAAACAAGCAAATATTGTTCCACATTTTTATACTTTTAATAAAATGACTTGATTTATATTTGCTTTTATTGTTCTACAAGGAAATACAGTAATATATGTAATGAACTGATATAGATTCACCCCTCGCATTATATTCTAGTTTTGTATGTAAGAGTGGCACAGAATCTTACGACAAAGGGGTTCGTATCATTAATACGCGTTTTACTAAATGCTATACCAGCTTTAGGCTTAAGCAGCCTTTAAGCTCCCGAGTCCAAAAACCTCCGTGAGTCCACAGCCCCGATTTCCAACCGTATTACACTTACCCGGTGATTTTCGAAACAATTTCCTCATCAGCGGTAGCTGTGAACCACATTTCCAGCACCGTCGTCGTCATCCTGGCCACATCACCTTGTTTCAGTTTCGAATGCTCGCGGCGCTGCTCCCGAGCTTTGAACATACACTTTCCACCTTCCATTTGCCACCCCCTCGAATTTTCCGCCCACTGTGGCGCACACCTGGCGTCGCTGGGAAATTGAAAATGTTTGTTGCTGCGGCAAGAGTCTGCAAAGTTGGCAAATCGAGATTGCAGTTTGCTGTGACGCTGCTGTTTACGAGGAAACTGTTCCCGGCTGCCTTTCGGCTAATAACTGCAAGCAGCAGCGGCGTAGAAGAAACATTTGCATAATTAACAATGTCGCCGGGAATAAAACGCCTAGCCATCCGCTTTAAATAAAATTCCGAAAAAAAGGGAAAACGGTTTTCTAATATGCGCAACACTTTGAGGTTGGGGGGAAAGCAAATGTGAGCTCATGTGTGCAACCTGTTATTAAAATCATAAATCTGCATTAGACGCGACTGGGAGGGCAAACCAAACGGCTTTATCAGCTAGGCAACGCATTTTTCATACTTTTTGTGCCATACATAAATTTATTTTAGGCCCTCGTTCGTCTCTTTTTTAATAAACTCTCGCTGACGCTTCGCGCAGGGCTTATGTATATCCTGCAAGGCGTCCTTTAATTCATTTTCCATGCACACTCTCGCACTCGCACACACACAGACTAAAAAAACAGCGGAAAATGATTAAAAACCACTTTAATATATCTTCTTTGTCACTCCAGCAAGCCGCAAAGGAGAATAGGATGTGAGATGAGGAGCTTACAAGAATCCCTCGCTGACTGAAAGTGGGTGCTTTAAATTGTAGTCGGTTCCCGACTATCTGATACCCGTTAGTGAGGGGTGCAGGGTGCGGGGTCCGGGGTCTGCGGTGCGGGGTATGGGTGCGGGGTTTTTGGCTCTCGACGTTCATACGGACGGACAGACGGACGGACAGACGGACGGACAGACGAACATGGACAGATCAACTCGGCTATTGATCCTGATCAAGAACATATATACTTTATATGGTCGGAAACGCTTCCTTCTGCCTGTTTCATACTTTTTAACAAATCTAGTTTACCCTTTTACTCTACGAGTACGCGTATAAAAACAAACTTTATAGCAACCTGAAAATGATGAAATTAGTTATGCGGAAAGTTTTGATACAGAAACAGATTTAGCATTATCTGGTTTACCAGATCCATACAAACCAAGTGCCTGTATGCATGGAAATATATTGTATATTGAAATATTAAAATGCGAAAGGTCAATATGAATAGCCGGCATAATTAGCCAAACATGAGAAGCCTCATTAAGGTATCAGTGAAATTTGTTGATGGGGAATGGCACTTCCTGTGCTGTAACTATCGATTTTTGAGCTCCTTATTTTCCCGAAAATAAAACAGGACTAGCAAAGGATGAAAGAGACAGAAAAAAAAGTTCAAAATTACAACGCATAGTTGCGGTCAATTGTTAGTGCAAAATACCCCAAACAATTAGAAACCACAATTGCTGTTCTGGCCAAGGGAGAACTTTTCATTTTTCCCGACAAGAGTGCAGGCTGCAGTTTCCTCTGCCACTTTTCCCCTCCATTCCGCTCCGTTCCCCCGCCCATCCATCTGCTTGGCCCCCTCCGGAGTTTTCCAGCTGCAAATGCATTCTGAGGTTAATGCTCGCAGCCAAACGAAGGGCGAACATCGAGGCACCCACAGTTTTGCCCACTTCAGTCCTTCGGTTCGGTTTATAAACTTGCCCGGCCAGTGCTGTCCTGCCAGTACATTTGGCAAATTTTCTTTCTCCTCGGAGCTCAACTTTCCTGCAGCTGCAGTTTTCCAACCCACATCCGAACCCTACCACCCACTCCGCCCACTTGGCTATCCCTCTGTCAAGTGAGGCGGGCATAATGCGATTTTAATACAGATTTCGAGCAGCTCCCCAATGGTTCTGAAGACTGAAGTCTGTCATGTTGCATGACACTCCCCATAGAGAATCGTGTACGTAATTTATAAGCTCTTAACTGTTTATTTGCTGGCCAAAACCCAACCGACCAACGTGTCCCACACATTGGGCCGCACTCAATCGGTTGATACCTGCGTATCTGGCCGAGCACTTAAGCCGCTTACTGCTTACCGCTTACCGCTTACCGCTTTTGCTCATTTTGCGAAAGTTTGCCCTGACTTTTGTGCAATTGAATAATTAGTTGGCAGATTTGAAAATTAAATGAGTTTCGGGATTGGCAAGAACCTATGAAATATTCGAGCCACCAAAACGGGCATTTGGGACAGTTAATTAGCTTTAGTTGGGTAATTAACTGATGTAAATGTGTGTTATGTGGGCACTGATTATGCTAACTATTAGTGCTACATTAAATATGCTTTTCACTTGAATTAGCATACATATGTACATATCCGTGATGTAAAGATACGAGTATATACTTATAATAATAGATATATATTGCATGGATCTCCAACGTACAGTTTTTGTTGGAAAAGGCGAGTATCTAATCCTAATCCATTAAGCTCCGCGCAGCAAAAGCCTTTTCCCACGCAAATCCCATACTAGTTGCTCCACTTTTTGCTGTTTTTGTGGGGCTTTTCACCTTCAACTCGTTCGCTTTTGTTTTTAAGTGTGTCGGCGGCTGAGCACTTTAGTACGCCCAAAGCACCCAAAGCCGAACTCAAACGCCAACGGTTTTTCGGCGGGTGCATTCGTGGGTGGTTCATGCTTTTACAATCCTATTAAAGTATCAGACAATCTAATCAACGGCAGGCGGCAGCTCCAAAACCGCGCGTCCTGCACACGCGCTAAACGTTGCCAAAAAGCGACGACCGCAGACAGGACGAAAGCTCAGCTCAGCTCTGCTCGGCTGGATGGGTGGCCAAGTGGGTGGTGAGTGGGTGGTGGGTGGCGGTTGGCAGATCAGCAATTGCTGACGCCATGGCTGCCCGTTGACAGCCCCACCACAGCGCCAATCCCCAAGCATTCGGTCTACAACTAAACACGCAGATAGACAAGCAGATAGCAACAACAGCCATCACAAGAATGCCAACAATGGCACCAAACAACAATCGCATTACAAGGCAAAATGTCCAGTAAAACAGGCGGAGGCAGAGTCGACTATTTGATGGCTTTTGGGGGCTGGCTGCCGAGGGTGTGTAGCTTTGGGGAAGATGGATCCCTGCATCCCACTTTCTCGGCCAGCGCAGGTGTCGTGAGCAAGTCACGAGCTGGAGTTTGATGGAAACTATCACGAGACTCAGGCAACTATTGTCTCATAATATCATCAACAATCTGATCAATATTCATCTATTACCTATGAGTATCAAGCCATAAGTATTCATTCGGCTTGAACCATTTCTAGAGAACATAACTTCACATAATGGAATGAATAGGTAGATTGTTATGAAGTGGATTATAACCTATTGCAATATATACCATAATATATCCTGAAAGCTCACGCGGGCATCTCCGCTGGTAACTTTTGCCATCGGAGTCGCATTGTTGGCTCGGTCTGCGTCAGTTTAATTTGAATACACTTAAGTGTGTTGCGGTGTGCCTGGGAGCCGTTACGAGAATTTCCAATTGAAAATCACTTCAAGTTTAATTTGATTGCCGCTCCGGCAGCTGAGAGAAGTGGTTAGCCATCCCGGTCTCCGATTCTCGGAAGTCGCCTCCAACCGAGCAACCGAGTCGGCACTGCCATTCGATTTGGCGTAGATTGTCTCTCGATTTTAATCACATTTCGCCACGACATTAATATTGATGAAAACTTGTTGTGTTCTGCATAATTTCTGAGGCATCAGTGAAAACAGCAACATGTTCTCGGTCCCTAGACCCAAAATAAACGGGGAGTGCCCGGACCCGGACTCGCATCCGCATCCGCATTTCCTTAAGTTTCGGTCGGAGAAGTTTCATTACTTGATTATTTCTGCGTGGGGGAGAAAGAAAAGGAGCTGAAAAAATGCACGGCGAACGAAATTAAATCTCCAGGAGGCAAAGTCAACGAAAAAGGCCAAATGGAATGCGCCTCGCAGACGAAACGAAACGAAACGAAAGGAGTCGAGGGCTGAGAATGTAATGCAATCAAGAAGCCAGAAAGCGGAGAGCCCCCAAAAATCAGTTCACAAAGAATGCGAAATACCCTCTACGAGTCCGCTCACCTTACAACCTAAAATTGAATTTTTCACTCTTTGGTTCTGGCGCTAACAAAGGCTTAACACTTTATTAACTTAATGCCCCCATCCATCTTCGCCGGCGGATGACCCCTGACAAGGTAGGGAGTCTACCTACGTGCCCGGTCATAATCATCTTTCCGCCACAACGATGATGAACCCATTATGCCGCCCACAGTACACATTCCAGGTGAGGGTTGGGGGTTGAGCGTTGGGGGTTGAGGGCAAAAAGGAGCAACAAAAATTGGATTTTCATTATTTACAGCATATTACACACACATCCTTGTGGTCCTCGAGTCCTGCCGGCCCGGGTATCGTGTATCGATAGGCATATGTGCCTATATACTCGTATGCATCAAGTGGGTGGGCTAGCTTTTATTCGCCTGCAACGCGGCGTATACGTAACGACAAATAAAAAAAGAGCACGAGGACGAGTGTGAGTGTGAGTGTGAGATAGACAGACAGGCTGACAGGATGGACCCTTTGGGCTAGGAAATTAATTAAATTAAGTCAACGAAAAGTGAAACGCCAGACGCACATAGTCGCTCACACAGCCCCACACACTTATGCACTTCCTGTTATCCTGCGAGCAGGAAGCCCTTGCCCGCAGGACACAGTCTTTGACATTCATCGCCCCCCTCATCGCCCCCTCTCATCACTCCTCATGGCTCCTCATCACTTTCAGTTGCGATGCTGCCGCCATCCGCGATAAGCTCGCTTCGTTATAATCCTAATTAAATATTTAGGTTTACTCTATGGCTGTATTTACTCAGCTCCCCCCTTCGTGTCCTGTTTTCTGTTTTCGCCCTGCTTGCTCGCCTTTATCTGATAAGCCCTTCGCTGAATGGGCAAGGGTTAATTGCATTAGAGTTATGACAATTGCCAGCAAATTTGAGTTGGCAAAAAATAGCAAAGCGAAAAGCAAATACGAAATGTGATTGCGAAAACAAACTCAAATACAGAATACAGAACGAGACTAATTAGATGAGACTTGCCACATTGAGAAGCGCGGAGAGCGGCGCACTTGGGTACAGTTGTGCTGGCTGAACTTAAAAGGAGCTTTAATCATTATTGTACTTAGACTGTACTGTATCTGACTTTACAAAATAGGGAAAGCGCTTAACCAACAGGATCTAATGCTCAGCTTATATGGGAGGGTCCTGGAAGCCCTGAAATGCTATCTGTTTCAGCAATTTCCCCTCTAGCCAAATATCCTCCCACCGTTTGCTTGGCCGTCTGACGTTTGCCGGCGCAGTTGAGACAGGGCGCAATTTGTTTTAATCAACAAAGTCGAAAAAGGGGCACGTAGATCTCCATTCTGTGAGAAATTAAATAAACTTTGTGTTGGCCAAACAATTTGCCCATCGTCCGCCTCCGAAGCGTCTGCGGTTTTGACCGCCGTTCCAGACACAAAAAAGCGAGTGGCGGCTACAAAAACGCTGACGGGCATCGCAGGACGAAGGTTCTTTCGCCAAGGGCTCGGACGTGACTGCTAGGAAAGGATAAGGGCGTGCAGCATGCACTCCACACTCCAGCACTCCTTTAAAGCGGTTTAATAATGCACCAAGCTCGGGCCAAGGACATTCATTTTCTTGAGCACACAAATTTGTCATAATAAAGTCGAATTCTTGGCCAACACGCTTGGAGTCCTAAAGTAATAACCAATACGTTCGACAGATGAATGAAAATTCCAAACGGAGCACATAAATTATTTCAAAGGCTCTGATTTATTGGCTGACCACAACAAATGTGGCAAACAAGAAAGATTTTCTAAAAGAAGGAAGTCTTGGAGATTTTAGGCAACTCCGAATGGAACGGCCGCTTCATGATGACCTTTAATCCTGTGTCTGTTTTTTACATTAATTATATATAGATATATATTTTTTACTCGGTGGAGAGCAATATAATTTCGCCGTTCTTTGAGCTATCGCGGCGTTTATTGTGTGTCCATTGTGGGATATCAATAAAGCAAATTGAATTGGCTGCGGTGCAAAAAGTGCCACTGCGGTCGATCAAGATAAATGTCGGCGGGAGAGCGATGCCAAGAAAATGGGAAATTGCCTCGAAGACAGTTGAAGCTTGGGGCAATTGTTTGCCAAGGTTTGCCATTGCTTGCGAATGTTTGTTTTGTGATTTCTTGGGCGCACAGAAATGGAACTACACGGATTGTTTTGTCTTTTGGCCCCCAAAACGATGATAAATGAAAGAGGTTAGCCGTTGATTTGGGCATACCTTTTTTCTTCTAGTTCTCACCCGCATCGCAGGCTTTGACATCTTCATGCCCCGCACAACCTGCTTATTTATTTATCATCCTCACATACTTTGAATGTAATGAATCAAATCGAAGCGAAGCGAATCGAATCGAATAGGATCGACTCGGTTCGGTTTGAATCAACTTTGTGCGCTGCGAGGCGTAAATGTTTTATGGAATGATTTATTATGCGAGGCCCTATCTGTCTGCTGGTTGCGGGGGCGTGGCCCTTTGCCCCCAGCCCCTAGGCCATAAAACATGACCCCTTATTTGTTGCTACTTCTGGTGGTCTCCTATTTGGCCCGAAGGTCCGAGGGAACACGTCAAATCGATTGTTAACAACTGAGCTAACAAGAACAAATGTCGTTGGGATTGAAAAATTGTTATCTCTTTGTCTACGTGTTGTTTTCCTCTTTTTTTCTATTTTTTTTCCTTTTTGGTGGTGCGCTTGTGAGGTGAGGAAAAGCGGTGGCATCGTGGATATAATTAATGATGCTGTGGCGACAAAGAAATCCGAGTTTTTCTTTGTTATCCGGAATTTAATTAGTGGTCGAGCAAATCCCTTTGAACTTGGTGGTGCTGCAAACTGATTGGTACAAATTCAAATGCTTTTCTAGTCTCCCTCGCTGGTTTTTCCTGCCAATGTTTCCCCATCTCAAGCTCTCTTCAAATTAATTACTTTGATTGCGCCGGCCCTAATTACATGCATCCATCTACCTCTTTCGCTCTATTTTACTTCTCTCTCCTTCTCATCGAAAACACACACAAATGAAATTGGGCATAAAACAATGCACTTCCGCTTCACCCCGACACATGGCTTCCTTCCGTTTCCGCTTTAGCGCCATTTTGCAAACGACCAAAAGGGGTTCAATAACCATCAGGTCCCAAAGTCTGGTTCGAGCCAGAAAAAAGGAGTAGTACGCCAAAGTGAGGCAAAGAGGACATTGAAATTGTTGCCTGCTTTATGTTGTCATTCCATTAATTATCGTTCGTTATTTTAACTTTTAGCTGCACCCCCACATCGCCATTGTGCACAGTCTGCACTTTACAAATACTCCTACATACACACATACATACGTACATCTACCTCATAATACCGATGGCCAACTCTTTTTGCCTTTTGTCATCTTTTTTCCGATGGCAATTTTTTGTCAACGCCTTTTGTTTGCACATTAAATGGCATTGGCTAGCCAGCGCCATGTGCAATTGTCCTGGCACCCTTCCCACTCCTCCCACTCATCCCAAACTTCATTCCGCTGAACCTACGCTCTATAAAATTCCGATGGCCGATGGTCTGGGTAATGAATTACTAGCCACATGCTTTTTGTCCGCCACCCGCTGTCTCGCAACAATGACATTGCAGTTTTTAGCCGCCGCCAACAATTTCAGGGGCGCAGACGATTCAGGATCCTCCACAGGATCCTGCCCCCCAAAGCGGAGCACCCACCCATAGGCCCCACTGCACCCCTTCTGTCTGAACTGTCTGAAAATTATGCGACTTTAATTGTTATATGGCCGTGGCAATGGCCACTCTCTTGAATACTTGGCATTGAAATGATATACGGCCCAGACGCTGCATTTTAATTAAGATGGTTTCTGCCAGTTAAGTGCAATCAGAAAAAGTGTTTTTAAAAATGCATAAATTCATTAATAGCTTAACAAATAAAAGAATATTATTATTAAGTTCCATCATCAAACTATTATTATCAAGTATTACTTTAAAGAATACACTTAAAGAAGTAACTCATTTGAATTTAGCAAACAAGAAATGTGTTAAAATGAAAATCCTATCGGCTCGTCTTAATCTTGAACTAGTATTTGCACTTAGACAAAAGACCTGCAAATCCCCGTATTTAAAGCAATTGCAAAGTGCTGCCAACAACAAATCCGGTGCTCAAATAAAGATTTTTCACTTAAGCAGCTCTCAGTTGGAGGAAAATTCTCCAGCGCCCGAATGAAAAATGAGTTAGGACCGCCGGCATTCATCAGGCCAAGTGCCGAAATGGGGAAAATTGTAATGGGAAAACTGAGAAAAGCGTCGAGGGCCAGCATGCCCACCCGAAGCGGAAATGTGACACGTTGTACTTGAATGCCTCGCCTGGAAAAGCGTTTCCGGTTGCCGCAAAAATTAATTTCATTAATGCACGAAACCGGAGCTGGAGAAGCGAGCAAAGTGAGCCAAGACGGAGCAGGACGACACAGGGCCATTAAGTTGGTTCGCAGTTTATTCAGTTTATTCAGGGAACATCACAAAAGCCAGCAATTAATATCCTATTCAAACTGCCTCTTCAGTTTGGCCAGCTGGATGAGGAACTCGTCACGAGTGGCCCGCCTCTCGTCGAGTTTCTCCAGCGACACCAGCTGCTCGCACTGCCGCGCAATCTCCGCCAGCGTTGCCCGGTCCTCCTGGGTATTCGGCGTCTCTCCATAGGTGGCACTCACCGCGGAGATTTCCCCGCCAAAGCGCTGGAAGTAGTCGGCCACGCCGCCCGGAGCATTCAGGTGTGCCGTCTCCAGGGAACCGAGCAGGGCATAGCGCAATCCCAGACCCTGGCTGAGCACTCGATCCACATCGGCCACGCTGATGACATCGGAGCCCACCAGGCGCCACACCTCGTTCAGGATGGCGTACTGAATGCGGTTGGTGGCGAAGCCCTGAATCTCCCTCTTCAGGGTCACCGGACGCTGGCCCAGGCTGAGCATTAGGTCACGGGTGCGCTCCACGGCACTCGCGGATGTCCAGGGAGCTGGGACGATCTCTACCAGGGGTATGAAGTACGGCGGATTCAGGGGATGCGCCACTAGCATCTGTTTAAGAGTAAAGCATTTAACTAACTAAAACACAGGGTAAGGATTTTACTCGACCCACCTGTTGCCTCTTTTGCAGACCCTCGCTGTACAGCGATGGCATGAAGGTGCTCGTGGAACTGGCCACCACCGTCTGCTCCTCCAGCAGCTCATCCAACTGGGAATAGAGGCTTTTCTTCAGCTGCAGCACCTCGGGAACACACTCCTGTATGTGCACCGCCTCCCTGGTGAGTTCCTCCAGGCGAGTGGTGACCCCGATGAGGGCGAACTGCTCCGAGGCTCGTATATTGCCGCGCAACGCGCCCTGCTCCTCCAGACGGTGCAGATCCTTGTCCAGCTCCTGCAGCGCAGTGGCCAACTGGCTCTCCAGGATGTCGTACAGCTGGACGCGATAGCCAGCTGCCGCGAAGAGCATCGCCCACGCCCTGCCGATCAATCCGCTGCCCACGATCCCAATCTTTTGGCTGCTCATTTCGTACTGTCATCCGGCAGCGTTTTAAATTTAAGAGTAAGTGCTCCAGATCAGAACGAAACTGCAGATTTATCGCCAGTGGTTCAAGTTCAGCCCGCAATCACATCAGTCATGCGCCATTGAGCCCCACTGATGATAATAAATGTTTGATTTACGAACGTATGTATGTACACTGCGAAAAGAGCCATTAACCCTTTCGAAACATAATATGTGCACATGTAAGAAAGAAGTTCAAATCACTGGTTTTTACTATGTATGAATATTGCTTTATTAGAATTATCATTTCAAGACGCTGTTTTCTTTTTGTTCTTTATGGCCTCCATGACTTGAATGTAAATCTTCACAGTGCCCAGGTAATCGGTGCTGGTAGAATTGGTATCCGTGAACGTAATGCGGAATTGAAATAGGCCCTCTGGAAAAGGTGGAAGTAGCTCAGATTCCATAACTCCGTTTCGTGCGCTTAGGTGGCCCTGAAGTTGCAAATATTGGTAAGTACTTCTCAGGCTAAAAACCCTGGCATCAACAAGTACCGAGAATGGACAAGAGTGGTTAGCGTTGGTGTAACTTTTCAGCAACTTCCAAAGCATCAGACCGTAGGGAAAGTAGTTCCTTTTCTCGACCACCTCGCAGATTCCGAACTTAACGTCGATTAGAAATGGCTGGAACTGATTGCTGTAGTCCTTCTTGAGCACCTGAAGGCGAATCTGCATAGATAAGTATCTTAGGTATCGTGCTGCATCTGGAGTTCACATGGCATCTCACCACCGGGCGTACTATAGGTTCCACCAAATCGCAGTCCATGTTGGCCTCCGCCACATTCCAATTGACTGGCTTCAAGCGACATGTAACGTTTTGGAACCGGGCCGGATTCGCGCTGCACTCGATCTTTTTCAGCTTGTAAACCATTTGAGAGTCCACCTAAAAGGAAATAAATGAAGTAATACCTGACCCCAACATTTGGAACGACCACTGACCACTTGCCACATGGGGCAACTGCAAAGGAGCACCAGTAACGCAAACTTCATTGTTCTATGTGCCACTGGAGTTACAATACTCGAATTCCCCAGATTTTAATGAAATGAATGATCTGTTTATAATTGCTGTGTGGAATGGTGTAATCATTGGAAATATATCTTGTATGGAACCTAAACCAATACTAACTGAAATGAGTGTCCGACTTACAGATACCTCTTCCTCTTTTGGCCAGCTTCAAATAAACATTTTCATGGCGAAAGGATATAAATTGACATATTTATAATTATTTGAAAATGGGATTATAACCACGTATATTTTAATTGTTTAAAAACTGAGTTTACAACCACGTGTATTTTAATTATATACAAATTGTGATCATAATCACAATTAATTTAATTATAGGAAATAAACGATAAGCTTTTCGTATTAAAACAACAGATAATTATTAGAGGTAGTGGCTTTAGACCTTTCCCTGGAGCGCTTTTATGCCCAGTTCGAATCCAGATTGTACAAAGGAAAACCCTTTGAAGTCTCGACAAATTTAATAATTAATTTCAGCTCACATTTATTGTTTCAGTCCAAGTGCGCTGTCCACCTGCCACCCCGCCACCCGCCACCCTGTCACCCGGTCACCCTGCCATTTACAGTCTCATTAAACTTAATTGCTTATCAACTTTGAAGACCCTGTGAAATTCTCGGCAGCCCATTAATTGATAATCCCATATTTTGTGATTTATTAAAGCTTGAGCTTTCCCTTTCAGCGATAAGGATGGGCATACATATACAGGGTATAAATACTGCGAGGTGGGAGGTTGACATGCCGCCCAGCTGACAAAAGCCTGCATGTAATACTTTTATGCATATTTCGCGCATATTTTTCTGACATTGTAAGTGGCTGAGGCTGCCAGCAATAAATTATTGAATAAGCACTGCGAGCAACAACAGCAGCACAGCAACACAGTCAAAGAAGCCGGAAGAGACAGCAGCAGAGGCGGCGTGGAGTGGTATGCAGTGGAATGGAGTTCTGGGACGAAGTCTCGTTTTCATATGTAAACCACATTAATCATACGCCCCGTTTGCGTTTTCATTTACGCCACTGACATGCGAGTGGAACCAAAAAAAAAAAGGAGAAATGTGTACGAATGAATAACAACAGCAATAACAGCAGCCGTAGAATCGGAATCGGAATCTGAATCGGAATCGGAAAAGCGGTTGGAAGTAGAGCATCCACATCCCCAGACGAAACTGTTAGGCAGCCGGGTTAAATCAGCCATGAAATGCCATCTACACTATGGCAAGCCATAAAATAATTCAACAAAGGGCCAGCCAGAAATATTTATACACATTGAGAGACTCGCATTTCACTTCATTGCATTTAAATGCTTGTTAATAAAAATGGAAAACGGAAATCAATGCCAGATGCAAAAGAGAGCTGTTGAAAGCGCTTACGTTTTCGTTCACGTTCACGTTTACGCTTACAATTGCCGGTTTCCCCTTCGCTTTTGGCCAAGTGCTCAATGGAGAGGAAGGAAAAGCGTAAAAAATTAATCCGAATTTCGATACGCCAATTAAGCGGCATATTTTATTTATTTGCCATTTATTGATATTTATTTCGAAATTTAAATGGCAAATCGGACTGCTTTCAAAGTCGCTCTTATTTGCCATTTGCAGCTTTCAGTGGCATATAATTGCAATTAAATTGTGCCACTTGCCACTTGCAGGTGCTCCACATTCGAAACTAATTAAATTAGAAATGCCCAGGCCACCTTTAAGCCAAAGGATCCTATATCCGGCTGCATCCACCGACGCCAATCAAATGCGGTCAACTGTCACAGAAGCAGAAATCAAAATCACCAACAAAAAAGTTAAAACAGCTGCAGCATTGGCAGCCGTAAAAAAAAGGCAACCTCAAAATCAATTAATTTTATTGGCCATCTTCCCTCGCCCAGAAAATCCATTCGTGTGCGGAAAACAGAAATGTCATTGTGGCGAAAAACTATTTCCCAAACAGAGTGCAGTCCTCCGTTCGATTCGTCCTTTTTTCGTCCTGTCACTTTCTGCGTTCGGTGAGAGTATTATGGTTTAGCATCTCTAACGGCCTTGTAATAAATTAAATCGTTTTAAAGTGATAATTTCACATCTGAATGGCAAACGCAAGGGAAGCGGTTTAGGAATTCCATTGGCAAGGACTTGTCTGACTCTGTTTCACTTTTAAGCTTAAGTTAGATGTTTATATTTAAGAAATCTGTTGTTAAGGGAGCTTTTTTAACTAATCAAGATGGACTATTCACACTCTCTTTCACTTTATTTATCTATGCATTTTTCTTGGGCTTACTTTCACTTTGATGAAAGGGCATTGCAACTTCGTGGAGCGAAGACAACGCCACTTGTCCCTATTTTTTATATCCGTCGTCATTGGGCAGCATCTAAATCTGAGTCTATCTCGTCTGTGACATTGACAAAAGTGCAAAGGATTAAAAGTTGTACACGGAGCCGGACAAAAGCCATTGAGGGGTAACCACATAGATACACACGTTCGTACACCCTGCCGGATTTTATACACACCGGAGTTTTTTTACAGCCTCTCACTGAGGAATTGAAGTCACGTAGTTTGTGTGCAAATTTTTTGCCGCTGCGTTCACAGGGGGAAATTGTTCGTGTCCGTGTTCCGTGTCCGTGTCCGTGTTCCATGTCCGTGTGCGCAGAGGTCCCTTTTTGATTTGGTTATGTTGCTAAATTTAATTCTTGCTTAGCCACCGCACTCTCTGATTAAATTTTGCCCCCGACACTTACGTGATTTCAATGCGTAATTTATGCCAATAAGCCGTAGTCGAGGCCATATGGACTGGCCAGCCCGAAACCCGGAGTCTGACAAACTTTTAATTAGTTTAGTGTCAAAAAAAAGGCAAGGGCCAAATGCCTAGTTCCCTTTCAGTTGGTAGGGTATTTGTTTTGAGGAGGTGCCAAGTGGCAAACACACTCGTGTATTCAGAGATTCAGAGATTTGAGACTCCGAGATTTAGTGCAGATCCTGCAGATAACCGCGCTCACGTGTTAATGTCTGTTTGCTCGCCTCGAATCGCCTGAATGCCATGTGTGTCGTATGTCGTGCTTTCCTCTGGCTTAGATTGTAATCGGGATCCGTTGCCTTGGCCACACTTGTCACCCGGCCACCGAGACTCGTCCTTTGGTCCTGTGCCCCCCTCTCCGCCCCCGAGTATCCACCCCCAATTTTGCCATCCAATTAACTTGATGTCGTCGCAGTTCGTCCGCAGTTCGTCCGTTCCGAGGTGAAAAGTTGCCGCCAAATCAAATGTGCCAAAGCGGGGAAAAGTCGCGTGATTGTCAACAAAGCGAAATCTCTGTCAGTGTAGGTCCCGGAAAAAAGCGGCCAAAGTTTGCCTTTGAATACTCTTAGCAGGACACGGAATGGGGAAAGTGAGCGCTCAAGTCCTGCGAGTGGAATCTTCAAAGGGATTCCCCTTTCAGAGAGTAATACTCGTATTACGTGAGTAACCCAGATTTCCCATCGGCCTTTTAAGTCAGTTTAATGAAACGCGAGGAAATGACTTTAAGAACTGTTATAATAATATTATTAAGGTTACATTTATTTTGACTATATGAGATGTTTTTAGATTGAAACAAGATATAAAAGGCTCGTTTCATAGAACCAAAAACTAATCAAGTCTGAAGAGAAATATACCCAGCCGTCTATTAATGTTGAAACTCCCTTCTAAGCTAATAGAGCATACGATTTTCAATATCTTCCGGAAATAAATGCTTCTCCCTCATTTCTTTTGGCTTCGTTTGTCCCTTCTCTTTGGCTCTTTGGCTTTCGTTTGCTGGCGTTCAGCCCAATTTAATAGTTTTTCGATTTGTTGAAAAGCGAATGCCAAAGCACCGAAAATAAATTGTCACAGAAATGCCGGCCAACTTGAGCTGCCTGCCCGCTGCTCCCCAGTTAACCGCAAAAACCAGGGCCAGAGATCCGAAGACAGAAGACACAGTCCAGAACCAAGACAGGCAGAAAGGCAAAGTTTCCTGCAGGAGCCACTCGCAGTGGACAGGAGTGGAGCGGAGCGACGACAGACTCCTTGGCCTTATCTTTATCAGTTTGGGGAGTGAAAAAGCGCAGCGATGTCCTTGTCGTCACATATCGAGTGCAAAAAGTTCGACGACTTGGCGCGTCCGTCGATGACGCCCAGTACTTCCTGCCAGCTTTCGGCAAACCACCAGGAACACTGAACAAAACTGTTCCTATGTTTGCTAAGCCAAAAGAAACAAACGATATCAAATTTAAAATCAGGGTAAAATAGGCTGACTAAAAAATAACAAAACAAAATGTAGTCTAGAAAACAACATTCCTATGCTTGAGGAATGCACTTGAATTATAAAATCTGTATTATGATTTGTAATAAATGCATTCCATGAGCTTATTTGAACATTATTTTAGCAGTGCACACAAATCTACCCTTCGAAAATCTTGTCTTCTCCACTAAAGTCTCAAGTGAAGTTGTAAATAACGTGGTCATGATGGGTGGTAAGTGGGAAATATTCAATTGAATTCATTGCGTTTTGATGGCACATCCCTCGTTCCCCCAAGATAATTATCAACTTAATAAAAAACCAACTAACTGTCATTTAAAATGCCCCATAAAATCGCATAAAAGCGCATTAAGTGCCAGGCACACATCGTCCTCGCTGCAACTCGTTGTAAATATGCTCGTGCTCAACATGCACTCAATGAATGAAATGTGTGCACAATGTTGAAAATAGTTGTGACCCCGCCGAACCCTCTGAACCCCTCAAAGTGGGGGAGTTTCTTTTTAATGCTGACGATGTTCTTGTTGTTGTTGCTCATACGGCTGGCAGGGCATCCGACTTCCGCTTATGTGGACAGCACTACAGCATGATAAATTGATGTTTGCCGCCCTTAAAAATGCAATGAAAAATGGGAGACACATTGGAAAAGCTGGTGGGAATGGGAAACTGGTAAGGCGGCGCAAGTGCCAAGAAAAGTGCGTTCGGAAAATCACGAAACGGAATGCTCACTTTATGTTAATAAATATTTGTGTACATATAAGTATCAAACAGTAACGACCAAACATTCAAACTGAAGGTTTCGCAGCAGGCAGCTTTTGCAATAGAGCACAACGGCGCTGCCACTCGGTACTTAAATTCCGTTTTAAATCGCTAGATGTCGCTCCATGGAATGTCATTTAACGGATAACAGATGGCGCCTTAAATCATTCAATATTGCATGAAATTTTATAAAATTCAGCTGAAATTCTTTTAGAATTTTCGTAGCTTTATTTAGTGGTGTTTAGTATTCGGTTCCCAAACCCCCTATTGATAATTAAAAATCTATTATTTATTTCAGTTATTTAGTTGCATTTATTTCAAAAAACAATGTTTGTTATTTAGCCCATTTTGAGGATAAACCTGCAAAGATAAAAGAAAAAACGAAATTAGATTCCATTCAAAAATGTTTCGCTCAACTGATTTATGGAAAATTGCATCAGTTGGGGAAATCTCTTATACAGCATGTATTTGCTCAGTAAATATTCGGACTTTCTTATCATCCTTCCAATTAAATATGAATAATATATGGTTTTAGTTACCTTTTGGGCTAAACTAGATGCAAGTTTCTACCGAAATTATGGATATTTGTATGATGTGCCCGAAGAAATCTGCAATAAGAAATATTTAAGTTAGAAATGGGAATGTAAATGTCGAAAATATTCCAAATTTGAAATGATGTATCAGTTGGGGAAATCTCTTATACAGCATGTATTTGCTCAGTAATAATTCGGACTTTCTTATCATCCTTCCAATTAAATATAAATAATATATGGTTTTAGTTACCTTTGGGCTAAATTAGATGCAAGTTTCTACAGAAATAATGGATATTTGTATGATGTGCCCGAAGAAATCTGCAATAAGAAATATTTAAGTTAGAAATGGGAATGTAAATGTCGAAAATATTCCAAATTTGAAATGATGTATCAGTTGGGGAAAGAAGACATAAAAATGTCAGCATGATTTTACTTTGTATAAATTCCACGGACGGAAAATATCATCATTATAAATAAAATACTTCAAACTATCATTGTTAATTTACCTTTTAGAGTTTAAGGCATGTCCATTTTTTTTTGGTGACTTGGGGAGGTTTCTGCAATTTTAGAAAAATAGGTTTGTTAAGCGACACATTTAAATTATGTAATATTCAATTTCATTTGTAAAGCGTTTATTTCAGACAGGGAAAGTGAACAGCACGGTTGTAAAGGGTTCTACTCAGAAGAGGGAATCCTGAGATAGGAAAATATCATCATATGAAACGCTTATCAAAGAAATTTGTAACTAAGCAATATAGGCTCTGCTTACCTTAAGTGTGTTCGGACCTCCAATGATGTTCATAAAGCAACTAGGTCTAGATCCACTCTAAAATGTAAAGAATTATTAATTTTTAATAACTTTATCAAAAAACATTTAATTAAAGAATATAAATGGCTATATCAGCTTCGAAATGTTTGTAACATGTGTGTTTCTAATGAACTATACTAGAAGTAACATCATATAAACAACGTATATGATACTTGAAGATTACCTACCATTTAAACCGATCTTGATCATAAGTCCAATCCGTCAAGAAATAGAAATCGGTACAGGTCTGTAAAAAAAAAATGGAATTGTTAATAACCTCTTATATGTTTTTAGCAACAAATTGCTGATTTTGTATTATGTATCAGAAAATATATATCAGCATTTGCCACTCAGTAGAACGAAAGTTAATAGATAAAGGTATTCATCATTTAACCTGTAGCAGCTAATTACAAAATCTGAATTAAGTCTTACCTAAATTGCTTTCAAATCATTATTCAGCTTGCTTCTGCATTAAGTTGACTCTTGTCGAAGCTGCAAAAGAAGATAAACAGAGTTAGCCAATCCAAAAACAAAAATTAAAATGTTTTATTTATAGTAAAATTCAGTTGCAAAATTTGCAGCCATTTAGATTTAATCACAAAAGTCGTACGGTAATTACATTCATCAATAAAACATTTACAAACACCAATAAAAAAGTTTTCTTACCTTATGCCACGACTGATCCATTTTAATGTTTTTCGACAGCAGATAAATCTGAAAAGATACATTGGGATTAATGGTATGCTCCATTAAAATAAATATTTTCTACTTAAAATGATAATCAGTTACTATTAAATAGCAGCCATGAGGTTTAATATCACGAAAATCAAACGGTAATTACTTATCATCAATTAATCTGATTTCAATGTTTATATAGCTATTTAAATATAACTTACCTCATGATAAAAGAGTTGCAATCGAAGAACTTTCACGAAATCAACACATTATTCTGAAAGAAACGAAAACTAAGGTTAGGTTTTCCACGCAATTTTCATTTAAAGTAATTATTCGTTTTTGGGTTTCAGAATCCTTTTGGTTTAATTTTAAGTTGTGAATCAACAGCACTTTGTTCAGATTGAACTTATCATCAGGAAAATCTCTTAAAACATAATTAAGTTCGCATTTATCTTACCTCGATCACATTTTTCCAAATCGCTTCAAGATAAAATGGCGGCTTCTTTTCTCGCAAAGCTAAAAATAAAAAAGAAAACTAGGGTTAATTTGTACTCATTTTCCAAATTGAAAACTACTATATTTAAGATTTCTCAGAATCCTTTTGGTTTAATTTTAAGTTGTAAATCTACAGCACTTTGTTCAGATTGAACTTATCATCAGAAAAAATAACTATTTCTCATTTAAGCATGTACATATGTAAGAAAGAGAAGACTACATACCCATGGAGTGCAATGCCGGCTATCTCTCTCTCTCTCTTCATCTCTCGCCACGTGTTTTTACATTCTAGAACAAAATATATAGGTTAGTTATTTGCTTGCACAATTGCTTTCTAAAGCAATTTAGTTATTACGTTTAGTTCATCAGTTGGCCGTTCTTATTCTTTCCACAGGAATAGAATGCCAAATCTTGCGACTTGGCACTCGACTCTTCAGAATTTGAACGAATCATCAAGAAACTAATAAATTCCAACATTATTCTTCTTTTCACTTACTTTTCATCCATTCATTGCGTTCGCATGCGATTGATATTTCAACTTCTCTTTGTTTTAAAATTTAAGACCACATGGCCTTGCACTGAAGTATTCATTTTTGTAATTTCCCCCGGCAAACAACCACTACCGTCAAACAAATTTTCAATTAAAAGAAATTTTTCTGGTCGCACCTCGCTTTTATAGATTTTTTTTGATATTAGAGTGACCAGAGGAGCTTAGCCCCAATTTCCATAGATTTCTCGATACGAACTCGAAAGTATCGAATAGTGTTGCCACATTTGTGAATCAATCGAATAGAAATTAATAAAACATAATTTAAAAAATACGTCTTAAAAATTTAACTTAAAATATACAGAGAACTGCGCAGAAATGGCATATTTAATTAAAATCGAATTATTTTATTTATTAAATTAAGGTTTGGAGCTTATTTGTAAGACACTGCCCACGGCTCGTTCTTCTTCTTCCGCGGTTTGTTGACTTTGTGGCATTCACGATAAATAAAAGTTTTAGCAGAATGTTTGATAATAAAAGCGATAAGCTGCTGCTCGAAACGGAGGAAGACGATGCTGCTCCCGAGGATCAGCACCCCCGCTGCGAGCACGGACCCACGGTGTTGTTCTACCGGCAATCCCAACCTCCCGGGCAGGGTTATTATGCCTGCTCAGCCCACCGGGACTCAAAACTCTGCAACTATTACCTGCCAGCGGATCAATGGAAGGGTCAACCCTGCAAGACTCAACTTCCTAGACAGGACTATCCCTTGCCATCCAGGAAGGCCACAAGTCCCACCATTCCTGATCCCACACTAAGCCTTACAGCGCTTTCCCAGGATAAAGTCAATGCCCAGTACTTTTTCGATGAAGCTGCGCTGAACTTCTTGACGAATCAGTGTGAAAATATAGGAGCTAGGTGGGTAAATCTGCCCATTTTTAAAAGCCCTTACTGATCTCGTTACATCAGCAAGGTAATCTGCATGGGCGCACCACGCTTACACTTCCATCTGCGTCACAAACTGCAAAGTTTTCTACTGGACCTGGATGAGAGATTTGCCGAGTACCTGGGTCCTGAAGAGTTCTGCCTCTACAATATGTGCAATAATCATTTCTTTTACGACCGAAAGCCCTTCGAACAGTTCCTGGAAGGTACCAGGTAACCTATTTATTCTTATATAATGGTAACCGCAATTATAAAATGTTCTCAATTGTTAGTTCCGATCAACTTGTGATAGTAACGGATCCACCTTTTGGCTGCCGCACTGAACTGATTTCGCATACCCTGCGCAGCCTGAGAAGACTCCACAATCAAATCAACCGATTGCCATCCACGCCACTGTCCATATTCTGGATATATCCTTATTATTCAGCTAACCACATTAGGCAGGAAATGCCTGAGCTGGAAATGTGTGACTACAGGATCAATTACACCAATCATCTTAGGTATACGAATGTGGGCAAGCAGAGTCGGTTTTGTGGATCCCCCGTGCGCTTGTTCACCAACGTGCCACTGAGATTGCTTCGACTGCCCCTTGAAGAGGGCTATAAGTACTGCCATAAATGCAATTGTTACACGGCCAAGGAGAACCTGCACTGCAACCTCTGCGAGAAGTGTCCTTCGGTGAATGGCCAGACATACAAGCACTGTGAGTCCTGCGATGCCTGCGTGAAACCCAACTATGTGCATTGCTCCAACTGTAGAAGGTGCACTCAGAAGGAGGGACACAACTGCTCCTTCTACCAGACCAAACAGCACTGCTGGCTGTGCGGGCAAAAAGGGCATATCGAAACCAAGTGCTCGAATTTACTGAAAAGAAAGACGAACTATACCAAAGGCTGTCTTCTGTGCGGCAAAAGAAATCACAGAGAAAAGCGATGCTCAGTCCGCTCAAAGTACTTCAAGGAATATTGCTTTATGAATGAAACAACCATTCAGTGCCTTTAAAAACCCAAAATCACAATCAAAAATATTTGTTACATACAAATTGTTTTGTTTTTTTATAATGTAATAACACTTTGGACTGTATACATTGCATTTTATTAGAACTGAGGAACTTCACTGCCTGGATGAAACCTTCACTCCCACCCATGAACACCAGGCAACACATTTGTTTAATACAAAATTTATTTGTTCTTAACACTTTTCGTTGAATGTCTTACAAATTTTTGAATTGCAACGGCTTCGCGCGGAATTTCTGATGCACATGACCACGATAAATTGTGGAATGAATTCTCAGCCCGCCGGATGAACGAACGGATTGGGGAAAACGATTGAATTTTGAAAATATGCATTACGTTTAAACAGATCTTTAACTTAAGCTTAGGTATAATTAATTTCATGTGGAAACACACCAATGCCTCAACAAGCGGAATGGTTCTCTTGTTATCTCGCCGCAAAAGAAATGATGACGTCGACATTGTTCACGCTCGTTGAGGTGAAAGTATTTTATTGGCTACGAAATGCATGGCTTAAGAACGATTGTATTTGCCCCAGATGTGCAGCATGAAGACGGAAGCGATGAAGAGCAGCGACATGACCAGCACGGGCACGGGACCACTGCAGCATGAATAATATTTCAAAAAGTGTCATTAGCAATGGGCCTTCAATATAAATATAGCCTAAACATGCACTTACACCTTGATTCCGGGCGAGTCGTCCGTGTAGAAGCGCCACATGCCACCAGTTCCGGCTCCGCCGGGTGCACGACTCCGGGCCGCCGTAGTGCTGGTGGTGGTCTTCCTCTGCTTCAGGGTGCTGCCGCCTCCGGATCCGGCGCTACGTGGCGCCGACAATTTGCTGGGCGAGCGCGATCCGCTGCCCACGGACGTAGAACTTGCTGGAGCGGGCTGGCAAATACGTTTCAATTAATCGACGCACTCAATTGCCACCTAGTTTAACTCACCATTTTGGGCTATCTGTTTCTCTGGACCGACTGACCTGGAAAATATGAACGGGCGAACTGGAATCTTAACGTGAATCTGACGTGCTCGGCTTCGTGTCGCTTCGTCTTTTTTCGTTCCACGTCACTTTGGTGGTGGCACCGCTGCCGATAGGTTGTGACGGAGGGGTGACAGCTATCGCGGATTTAGACAGCTGGAGATGGCAGCATAGACCGACTTAACTATCGGTTCCATTTGCTCAGAAATGAACTAGTAATAAATAAAAAAATTATGATTTTAATAGACATTAAAACAATGTATGTTGATATTAATATATTAATATATATATTAAAATAAAAGCTAATAAATCAATTGAACATTTAAAGAACTTAAATGATTAATGTTGATATGATTGGGGATTAGTCTAAGTCTTATACGAAATAGGATCCTATTATTTTATTTATTCAATTAAATGAGCACAATACGCATAAAAACTTTACTATTTAAAAGTCAGGAAATCGATTTTGATAGTGATAATTGCAACCTTGTATGAATGTTGTTTTTAGATTTTTGCTGGGCAAGTGCAATAATTTTGGCGCCCATCGAACAATTCGTAAATACATAATATTATTGCTTAGTTACCAATGCCTATGCAATTCATTCACTAATAATTCATAATAGACTTGTGTTGAATATAGTAAAACCGAACGGCCACACCAAAGCGCGGGCTCACTAAACGCTTTTGGAATTTTTGCATATCTGCACTACGTTCACGTTAATTGCAGCGGCATCATTTTTGCTCGATTTCAAAGGAACTTTTTGCGGTGAAAAAGACGAAAAAGTGCTTGCATTGGTGCGCTAATGGGTATAATCAATCCTTCTGCTTAAGGAATGCCAAGTTATTCAAACTTTTCGTGATTCTCCTTCATGGAATTAGACGAGACGCGGCGCAGTTGAAAGATTGCAAATTGACCGACCGACGCACATGAAAAGTGAAGTATGGAGGACATCGAATATCTAGACGAGTACAAAGACTTGGTGCTGCCAGGTGCGTGATTCCCTCTTCAAGTGCTATAAATACGTTTCTAATGTTCAATGTCTGTGTACTTTGCGCAAGCACAGGTATCAAATCGGGTGCTCCGCCAGCATCCTCTGCCGGCGTTCCGCGGCAGCGTCGCATTTCATCAGACTCCAGCAACTCGTCGTCGATTGATGCGGACATTTTCCAGAAGCTCTTTCACGGCAAGTACCTCGACGACGAACTGCTTAACGAGGGCTCCGGATCCAAGTCCCAGGACAGACGTCGCCGCTCTCCAACTTCCTCCTCCAGCGACGAGTCCAACGATGCCTTGGAAGCCCTCTTCCGCGGGAAGAGCAGCCAGTCGAAACCGACAAAGAGGCGCGAACGCTACGAGTCGTTTGATTCGGTGGACGACCTAGGTGGGTATTCCCTAATGGGTTCAAATAGGCATTTTATTAATAACTTAACTTTAACTCTAAACTTAGGCGAAGCCCTAATGCGTCCATCGCACAAGCTGAGCGTACTCAAGCCCAGTACCTCTCAGGCAAGTTCCAAAAAGTCACAAGATGTAGCCCCACACAGAAGCATCAGCAATAGCAGCAGCAGTAACGTTGGCAAGTCACTGCCTGCTACATCGAGCCAAACTTATGCAAGTGCTAAGAACAAGAAAATCAATTCTGTGGCCAACAAGACAACACTATCTGCAAATGGCGATAGATTGGCTTCCGCCAAAAACAAGACGGTAACCATCGTAAAGCCCCAAAAAACAGATCTAACGTCTTCGCGGCATGAGCCCAAAACAGATCCATTAAGTAAGATCGAGATTGCTTCTAATATTTCGCTCCGCCTAACCATTTCGTAATTCCCACAGCTTTGGGTGACTTATATGGGGACTCAGACAGCGATTCGTCCTATGAGTACGAATCGGACTTTTACGGCGATCGAGACTCCGATGAAGAGGACGAGCCGGTGATCGACATTTCAACGGACACAAGCAGGACCACATCGGTGGCGGGTAAGTCAGCGTTATTAACTAGTTGATACTGCCAACCCTCTGATAATATTCATAATATGTAAACACACATAAACCGTGTAGACACTGTGACACCTGTTGTTTCCGACGACGAGGTCCAGGAGCCGAAGAGTGAGCTGAATCCACGTACTGAGAATGATCAGGAGTCTTTTTTGAGCAGCACCTATGAACGCCTGCAGTTGTACTTGAGTAATCTCAGTTGCGCCGAGGCGCCGCCAATTTATAAGAAACAGAATAGTGCTAAGAAATCCCGCTCCAACGAAAAGAAACCCTCTTCTTCCGAACAGGTTAAGCATGCTAATGAGCGATCAGCGGGTAAGTGTGCACCAACGTCCATTGGGGCGTCCAATTCTGAGCGCCCCTGTGAACCCTTAACTCTGCTACACCCTTACATTTGTAACTCTTTCTGCTTTTTGTTTCGCAGCCAGTGACAAAGAGGCTAATGAAAAGGAGCGGGATTTGGAGCCACCGGAGGCGAGTAGCAGTGCTAAATCCTCGGCCAGCAAGGCCAGCGGCAGTCGCAAGCTGTTTGACGTAGATGACAATGTCACGCTTGAGGCTGTGGAGCGCATGAGTCTTGACCTGGCCGAGAAGATCTTAGAGATCGATGTGGAGCGATCTCACGAGTTCGAAAAGCGTTCCGCCTCAAAGACGCGTAGCACATCCAAATCTAAGATCCCAGCGGATCCTAGCACCTCGCAATTGAGTCACGTGCGCAAGCTAACCTACTCGAGCGAAAAACTTGATCAATCGGAACCTTTAGGCACCCAATTGCGTCGGTCAAAGAGTGAGTCCTTTCCAAAGCGAGGGCGGCCTCGGGGTCAAAAGCAACGTAAGAATCGTGCAGCGACCACAGAGGAAAAAACTTCTACTGCCCCAGATGGGGAAGGAGAACCAGTCAAAAGAAAACGCGGAAGGCCGCGCAAAAATATTCCAAAGGAGGACCCTACAACAGTAGAGACTTCTAAAAATCCAATTGAAGGATTGGACAAAAATGTTCCTCTCTCGATAGAAGCGATTGAAGAAAGACCGGGAACGGATACGGTTAATTTGGAACAGGCAACAAAACAGAATGAACTAATTAGCGAGCTAGACAATGCCAAAGAGCTTACAGGATCTACAAATTTATGCAAGGATGATATTAAAATGACGTCGAGTCACCACGAAACGGATCTCAAATGTGCTCCGGACAGGGTTGCGCTAGACAAGTCTGAGCCTGCGTCAAAGGACGAAGAAGAACCGCTTTCTAAATTGGACACATCTACCGAAACATTTGATACTGCACAGGATCACCACGAAGCATCTGAAAATGGGAAAAATCTTAGTGAGTTGGAGGATAAAGGTTTAGCTTCAGATAAGGAGGAAACTCAAAAGGAATCTGACACTGACATTTTAATGGAAACCAATGATAATGCGATAACAGAACTACCTAGGATGGAAAATTCAGTTGGAGTTGAATTACCAGCTGTATTTGCTGAAGCCAAGGCAGTATCGGGAAATATACTTGAGGAAAGCGACTCGCAGCTGGCTGAGGATATTAAGTTGGCTGAAGAGATCTTAGCGGCTGAGGTTGGTAAGGGAGTTGAATCCAACGAGGTATCAGTGGAATCTGTGCAAGGAGGACAAGATCCAGTGATTGAAATTGTAAAAGAGTTAGAGCAAGAAACAATTTCAGAACTCGTGCCTGCTCAGACTGAAAAACAATCTTCAGTTGAAGACCAAAGTATAGCTGATGATGAAAATCTATTGGAAGAGCAGACTCCAGATAAGACTCCATCTTCTAGTAAGGATGAACCACCCGCAGAAGAGCACTCTCCTGTTCCAGACCAAGATCCACTTGTAAAACAGGAAACACCTGATAAGGAACAAAATCAAGCGCCCAAAGCCGAGTCTTTGCCTGGTTCTGATGTTCCATCTAGCTTAGTCAGTCCATCCAAGAAACGAAATCATTCCTCTCCAACTAATACCCCCAAGAAATCGAAGGAACTAGAAGCTTTGCAAAGTTCGGTGCCACGAAGAGCTCTAAGGTCTGACAAAGTAACTCCTCAAAACCAAAGGGTAAGTCGGTCCAAACGGACTCTAAAAACAGAGCTTACACTACTTATGGATGATGCAATGAGACGAAGCAGTCCAAGGCTCGGGAGGTCGCCGGCGGAAAGCCATTCATCACAAGAACGGTCTCCAGTGGAAAAGAAAGTGGCAGTCTCCAAGTTGGCCAAAGACTTAACAACAACGGAAAGGGAGAAAGTAAAAGAGTTAAAGTCGCTTCCTGATGAGTCTGAAACTAAGGACGTTAAGGAAACCAAAACAACTACAGCAGCAAATACTTCCATACTCACCGAAGAAAAACCTAGCTCCAGTAAGACTGAAATGAAAAAGTTGAAGGGTAAACCGTTGAAGGCAAAAAAAAGTAGTAGGACCCATGAGACTGAAGTTAACAAGGCCATAGTAGATTCCAGTGAAGAGCCATCTTCGTCTTCCAAGTGTGTTGAAGAATATTCAACTTCCAGCGAATCAGAACAGAAAGACGACTCCTCCTTATGTCCAAAACCAGGAATAGATAGTACCAACCCGGTTTTAGAACAATCTAATGCTATTGAAACTGATACGGAACAAGTTGAGGAAAAGCGGTCAAGTCGCAGAAAATCCAGGAGGATTCGAAAGGAGAAAGGCAAAACTGAGACCGACACACTTTCCGACCATTTGGACGCCAAGAAAGTTGAGACTGCTTCTATCACAAGCAAGGACCAGCAAAGTAATCCTGTCACTGCTAAGGATGAGCAACATTCCAGCAGATTAAGTCGTAAGGATAAGTCTGTTATTGATGCAGCCAAATCCGAAAAGGACGAAACTCCAGCCTTTAAGTCTCAGTCCACTGAAAGATCACTAAGTTTAAATAAAACCCCTTCTGAAAAGGATCAACCTAAGGAGCAGTCTGGTAATACAATCGAAACTGTAGTAGGGCCACTTGACAAGAGGGATACGTCAAACAGTAAGAAGTTAATCGATGAAAAATATAATGAAAGTTCAGAGAGTGAAATGCAATCGAGTGACAGTTCTATGAAAAAGGAGTCCGATTCTACAAAATTATTAATATCCAGTCCAGATCACATCATGCAAGATCACAAAAATGTATTGGATGCAATAAACGAAGGCGGAGACTCGGATCCACATTTAAGGGAGACCGTGGAGGACAGTCGAGAGGCTGATAAGAAGCCCGAAGAGAACGATACTAAAAATGAAGAGGAGGATAGTACAGAGTTTAATGCGAATACATATGAAACCAAATCTTCTTCAGAAAAGGACGCGATACCTATTTTAATAGACTCTTCTCAAAAGTCCACCCAGCTCAGAGTCTCGAAAGCAAAGTCCAAAAACAAGCGCAAGAAAAACGAAAAGAAACCTAATGATAGTATTGCTGAACCTGATATTAAAGATCGCTTAGACGTAAACACAGAAACCATTCAAGCTACATGTTCTACATCTTCAGAGTCCGATAAAAAGGACAATGCTAAATCTGATGAAACAAACGAGGAACCAAACTCATCTGAAACAGAAGTAGGAAGAATAAGGAAACGTAGGCAGGCTGTTACCATTGAGAATTCCAAGGATGATTTTGAGACTACTCAGATTAATGAAAACCAAAACCAAAACAGATACGCTTTAAATTCTGAGGAACAGGTACCTTTGCCGGTAATTTTTGAACCCGATATGCCAACTATGAAAATTCCAACAAAAACTTACCTAATGAATACGAAAAACAAAACACCGTCATTGGCTTCTTCAGAAGCTCCTGACAATGACCCCAAACCAGATGACTTGAATACCACATTAAAAGGCGACTCCAAAACTATAAGTGATGTCTTGACAACAGAGGCGATTGATCTAGATAATACTAATATTTTAGAAACCAATTCGACGCAGGATCTCAAAGAACATGTAATTTCTGATCAAACTTTGTCAGAAAATTCCGTTATCATTCCTTCAAGTACGAAAAACCCGCAAATTGTTTTTTCTACTACTCCAACAAAAAGCAACGAGCAAACCAAAAACACTTTTATAACTCCTAAAAAATCAGCCAAATCCAAACGAAATGTTTCAAAGGAGCCAAGTAAACCAGACAATAGTTCTGAGGATAGTCAGATAGCAGCATCTGAATCCTCGACATCTAAAATCCAAAAAGAACTTAGTTCTCCTACAGCTTCCTGTCGAAAGCTGCGGGTATTAATAAAAAGAACTCCCACTTCCAATTTGCCCACAAGTTCAAGAAAGTCTATCTTCAAGAAAGCTCCCGCGAAATCGAAGCGCTTGACCAAAATTCTTGAGAGCATGGAAAAAAGCCCACCTCGAGAGCAATGTGATAATAAGTCTCCAATGTCTTCAGGCATTAATCCTGAGGGTGATCCTGTTGCAGAACTGGAACCCGTTGCTGTTCCTGATTCTGACAAGGATCTTGCAACAAACGAAATCCCTAATGAAGATTTCTGTAAGGAGACACAGGAGGTGGCTGCTGACAACACGGATACTGAATCAAAGCAGAAAGAGGACGATCCAGAATTGGAAGTGAATGACGTTTGCGCAAAGGGTGAAAATCCTATTACAGACGATTCTACTGAGGACGTCTTATCAAACAAGCCAACAGATAGCGATGTTCTGCAGGATTCAAAGGACGAAGTATTTAACTCGTTAGCTTGTGCGACTCAAGACGAGGATGCCTCAGCAAAGGAGTTGACCGAAGAGAAAGTTTCTAATGATGAAACCGCTAAAGATGAATCTGAAAAAGAAGAAATCTCAAAAGATCAAGAACCGGATACGACGATGGTAAAAGAGGATTCTGCTCCCACAGCGAAAGCCGCCGAGGAGATGGACCTTGAAACAAAGGATAATACTAATGTCAAATCAGTTGAAGCCGAGCCAGAAACTGATGTAACAGATGATGAGGAACTCGCCCAAAGCCCCATTCCAGACTTATCGGAAACAACAAGTGTCACGGATGATCCCGAACCCAGCACATCCAGCGTGGTGAAGCGCAGTTTGCGCAAGCGGGATGCGGATTCTTCACAGCCAGATGGTTAATAGCTTGCCCAATAATTAAATTTTGTCTTTTCAGTATGTTTGCGTATCTTACATATATTTTCTTTCTCATCCTTTCTCCTCATTTAGAAGCTGCTAAACGAAAGCAACGCCCAGATATGGAGAAGTCGTTAACTGGCAAAAAGGAACCAGTTAAACCAGGTGAGTCTACAATCAGTCTCATCGTCTTTATCCACGTTGTTTTACTGACATCATAACTATAAGAAGCTTTTAAGTTTGTTAATTGGATTCCTTTCTCTATATATTTTCTATCTATCTGCTTAATTACAGCTCGCCGTCGACAACTCGCTGACGAAGAAGAACGACCATCCCTTAAACGTTCAAAGATGGAGTCAGAATCCAAGTCCTCTGTCCAGGGCAAATTCATCTCTATTATAGGTAATGAGACTATCATGTCATCCACAACAGCGCCCAGTTTGGAAACCAAGGGCGAGACGACATCTCCAGCTACTCGAAAGTCGGCGGTACAGGAGTCCAAGCACGTTGAAATCATTAAGCATGTCATCCTAGGGACACCAGCCAAAAAGCTTCATCATCCTGATAGTCCAGCTTCGGAAGTTAAGAAGCCCATGGTGCAAACTCTGCTGAGTTCCACTCTTAGTCTTCACAAACCTTCGGCAGCAGAGTCCAGCAGTCCACTGAAAATCAGAAAATCCTTAAAAAAGTTAAATGCCGATGAAAACGTGGTTGGCGATCAGTCGATCTACAGCAGTTCCATTGCGTTCCCTAAAAAAACGTCTCCTGTTGCTCCGAGAAAGGTAAATATATCCGTTTCTCTGTTGCAAACGAAGGACACTGAAGTGGACACTTTGACAACTGCTGCATCGAAGTCCGAAGCATCACTATTGACTAAAAAGGCACAGCTTGAAACACAGAAGTCGACCAAGAAATCTGAGGGCAATAAGAAAACGGAGAGCAAGAAAAAGTCCACAGTACAAGGCCCTCAAATGAAATCCCTAAAATCAGAGGAAACGGAATCTTCAAAGAAAACGGTTGCTGCAGCAGTAACAGGGCGGAAACCACTTCCGCAATTGGAGGTTTCAACGAAACCAGAAAGCAGGAAGTCTGAGGGTTCTTTATCAGAATCTAATCCTCGCAAAGATCCGTCCCAGGTCCCACGTTTCAGTAAAATGGATAGTAGAAAATCTGAAGGCACAGCTTTAAGTGCTACTGCTCGAAAACGACTTACTCAACCAGAAGTCTCGAAATCTGAAGCTGCTTCCAAAGCAGCAGAATCTGACAACATAGTCCAAGCCTCAAAAATCGAGGCAATGTCTAAAGGTCGCGGACCACAAAAAAAATCGAAAACGGATCAGCGCAAATCGAAACCTAAGACTGAGGTTCGTTCCTTGGAAGAGGAAGCTTCTACTGACCCAATGGATTCCTCTCGATCGGATATATCTGATAACCCCGGAACATTTGCCGAAAGCCAAGGGATCTTTAATATTCCGGGTCACATGAACCGAGATGTCAGCAGCAACAGATCATTGGCACCAACACCAACTCCCATATCCGACAGACAACGGAATTCTTCTAAGGAGCGCTTTACGCCTGTTTCGGACCAAAAAAAAGCAATGAGGCAATCGCAGACTTTGGTGAAGCCTCGTGGACGAGGCGGACGGAACCAGCAACTTGATTTAAAAAGGAAGGCCGGTGATGCGGAAGATGGTACAGAGGTGATTAATCCGAAGAGACCCAGAGAGTTGCAGGAGGAGGACCCCCCTGAGCAGGATGTTCACGTCCGGGAATCTGCATTTGTGGCGTTCCCAGTGAAAATAACTGCTGCATCTGCTGTTAATCCAATAGCAGTGCGCTCGACGGCTAATACAATCCCTCAAAAAGCAAAGCTACGCAAACTTTGCGTGAAAATGAACCGGAGGCCTTTTAATAATTGGCTTCGGAGCATGCAGGAGAAGAATGAAACACAAGAAGGATCTCGTAATGTAACGTTATTACCACCGCATGGTGAAACCTCGGAAACGGATTCGGCGGCAGAGTCAATGTCAGAATCAATGCTGCAACCACAAGTAGAGTCGGTGGCGGTTACTCAGCCACAGCCTGCATCCCAGTCCGATTCTTATCCAGCGCCAACGTCAGAACTTGAAAAGGAGGAAAGCTCTGCTCAACTTGCTCCCATTGCAGCTAATGAGCCACCGGCAAATAATGATTCATCGACAGCACCCGCTTCAAACATCGCACCCGAAAATGAACAGACAGTTAACCCGCCAGCTAAGACAACCTTGAAGACTGCTATCTATCCATTGACTGAAAAACAACTTCCCGACGAGACAGCGTTACTGGAAAGTGCCAGGAAGCTAGCAGAACAGCGAAGGGTACAAATGTTCCACGCCAAGTCTATGCCACTTCCTGTACCAATTCTCGAAGTAAAGTCAGAGCCAGAAGATGTCACGGATGAGCATCCCCCTAATGAGCCATTGCAAGCGGTTGCTACAGCACCAGCAATACTTCCACCAAATTCGATTACGGAGGACGCTGTGCCCGCCACTATTCAAATCAGCCCATTGCATGCTTCCACTTCATCTAGGCCGCCAGAATTACATTCAATTCCCTCCGCCAGTGCCCCTGATGGAAACCCCAATGCCATTGGGCAGACCAAGATGTTCTCCTTTCTCTACCCAAAACGTTATAAGCGATCCTATGACGATGTCGGTCTAGACTTCTGCTGTCCAAACCTCGATGGACCAATGCGGGCCATTGATTTTACTCGATTGCATTCGAAGGCCGAGGTACCGGTGCTGGAAGTCCCGCAGTTCCTGGTTATAACCACTAAGTTCATCTCTAAAGCGGATAAGAATATGCCAAGCAAGGTGCGGGCCAAGCTGGAATTACTGGGCAGGGCTAAGGAACGGGATTCAACTAATCTGACCCGTACGGGTAACACTCCGACTGCTGATGCCACCGCTCCGTCATCCTTTCCACATGCGCCCGCTTCGGTTGGTCCGGCAACTCAACCGTTTCCATCGATTATACATAATTTGCTTTCGGCTCCCTTGCCTGCACCAGGTTCCTTTAATATTCCCACATGCGTGGATCCATCCACCTCCACTCCCGTAGTTCCAACCAGCTCCTCTCCCAGTTGCTTGGATTCCCTAAGCAAACAGTTGCCACGTGGCACAACGCTGACCAAGAAGTCGGTGCAAGCAGTGGCTACTATTCCGTCATTAGCCAGCACCTCGATTGCACATAATATGGCGCCGTCGCTTATTCAGTTACCACCGATTTGCCCCAAGGACAAGCAGCGCGTGGAGCTGCAGGCGAGGGTACAAGTGTTTGACATGGTGCTCCAGACTCTCAGCCGACGGGCAGCGAATCTATCATTGTCCGAGAGACAGCGGACCATTGAGGAGATTGTAAGGACCAGCTCATTAATGGCCATCGACGTGGATGTGGGTACAAAGCTTTTGGAAAACTATGTACATTACTTAAACAAGGCTACCAGTACCCAAAGCAACTCGATGGCGACATCCGTTACTGCTAGTCCCTCCAGTTTAGGCGCTTCCGCGGGCTCGACGCTTTCCAAAAGCATCGTGAGCTCTACGACCGCCTCCTCAGACATCCCACCGCAAGGGACAAACAGATCTGGGGAGCATGTTCAGATGCGCAGTTCCCTCCCCGCCACCATGCCACTTTATGATGGGGACCACACCAGTGACTTTCAATTTACCCCCTCTAAATCGACGGCAGGGCGAATGTCTGCCTCCACATCCCACGCAGCGGCAGCTCTAGGAAAGGTGCAGCCACGATCCACGCAGGGAATGCAAAAAAGTTTTGCGGGGAACACTAGTCAGGTAGATATTCCTTACGACAAAAATTTAATTTTGTATTTATGTATTATTCCCGGCAGTTCGTTAATCTAAACACAACAGTGTCTATGCCAGCACCAAGGATGAATGCAAAGAAACCGGCGCTGTGCAAAAAGAAAACGTCGCCGGTAAGGACTCTGTCGAATACCACATCATTGCCCACTGCACGAGCGAAAACAAACGCGTCTTTAAGTGCAGTCTTGGGTGAGACTCCTGCTGCCGAATTCGTATCCCCCGCCGGAATGAGTCTGAGTACCACCGGCAATCCGAATGTGTTCATCATCAATCACGCGTTGCAGTCAGAAGAAAGCATCCTGCCTGACTCCAACAGCAGCGTGGGGCACTTGGAAACGGAGATCAAGGGCGAGCTCGACGACTCTACGGAGGTTATTATATAGCAGGGCAAAGACTATAAACCAGTTGGAAAGTATTCTAAGTTACTTTAGCATAGTTAATTAAGAGTTAATTACTTCGTTGAACGCAAGAAGAGAATTTTTTAATTCTATAATGAAGAATTTGTTATACCTTTCGCAACGTCCTGTAATTTTTTTTGAAAATAAATGGTTAAATATTTTATTCAGTGAAATGTATATTTTAAAGTTACCATTGCGTATTGATTAAGTATCTTAATTTAGAATATTATATACGTTACAGTAAACTACAACCATTTTTTTATATAAAAACCGGTAGGCTTACGGAAAAGTTGTATAGTTATGCATAATCGCATAATAAACTAAATTAAATTACTATGTATAAAACCGTTTAAAACTACCCTGAGTTATTTTTTAAATCGTGGAAAATGATGTACAGGAAAAGTGATATTTCGTTCAAAGCTTATGCAGATAGTGGTGAAATGTAAAAGCTCTTGTGAAATATTACCAAGCGGTAGGTATAAAAGTCGGCCAGGGGAAGAACCATATCTATTAACAGCACGGTATTCAAGATGACCACATCTGCTGTAGAAGCTCCCAATAGTAAGTTCAGTTTAAGCTTTACAGTGGCATTTTATACTGATGTATGTATATAACAATCTGCAGGCGCATATCCCGATCTAGAAATGCGACTGGAAACGTATATGCGAAAAGTGCACTGGCTCAAACCCATCAATACTACAAATGAGTACGATCCAAACGAAGTGGAGTATTTTGGGGTTCTAAGCCTAACCGATGTTCGAGCGCCACGCCGAAAACTGTGGTACTTGTACTATGCGACGACAGATCAAGTGGGCAAAACTGTGGATCAGATCCACCGTAAATATGGCCAAAGGAATATGTACGAGCTGTTCAGAAAACCGGTGTATTCAGGGGCCGGGATGCGGTCCCGGGTGAAGAACCACTTCAAAGGACTTAGGTGGCTTGTGAAGGGAAACATTTTGGAAGCCCCCCCAGGGAGCCCCTATAATGATGAGAAAGTGGTGAACACAATTGCAGATTTATATCAGGGCGAAAGGAGAAAATATTACGACTACCTACTGTCCAGGAGTAACCACTTTAGGTCGTACAATTATCTTAATATTAGTGCATAACATGTGTTCATTTATATTTAAGAATTCCTAGAATAAAGCTCTAATACAATAATGCCAATAAATGCTAACCAGCAGTATTCATTCGAAGTTTGTTGAGGTAGGAAGGCACAATTGCCGCAAGCTTATCAATGGGTAAAGCCTATGAGTCATCTACAGTTTTCATCTGGTTACATTTCCTTGCAGCACGGAAAAGGGACAACATGAACGATAAGTTGGAAAAGTACTGGAGACGTTTATATTATATGCAGCCAGTCGCGGGACCCACTTCTTTGGATCCTGATACGATAGAATACTTTGGAGTATTTAGTATTAACGAGTCACCAGTCGGCACCAAAAAACGGTGGTACATTTACTATGGCCTTAGATCAGAAAGGTTAAAGGTTATGGAAAGAATTCGCAAGAAATATGGCAAAAAGCATGTCAGAAATATTTCAGATCGCCACATTCAGCGGAGTGGGATTTCATAAAATCGTAAGAGAATATTTCTGCAACTTAAAATGGTTTACAAGCAGAAATCTCTTGGAAGCTCCATTAAATAGTTATTATAATGATGAAAGACTCGTGAAAACAGTTTCAGATTTGCATAACAAGGAGCTAAAAAGAATCTTCGACTATATAATGATACAACACGATTGGTTCAAGCGCTATAATGATCAAAAGCCACGACCTGCTAATCATTAAACAAACTAAGGAAACCGACTATCAGTTACCCGTTACTCAATTCACAAATCTAAAGGTAATAATGCCTTTTCTGAATATGATCCATCTGCTGACCAGTGACATTTGTTGATATATTTTCGTATCCATATACACACAATACAATTGTGTAATTGAAACTTCTTTGATAAGTTATGCCCTACTTATTATATACATTTAAAAACATGTCCAATAAAATTTAACATTTGAAAACCATCAAAAGTGAGGCGTGGCGTTTATATATAGATATGTCGACCCATCCGATCATCCTGATCAACAACTTAATATACCCTATTTCTTTACATATAATAGGTATTAAAATGATACAAGCTCCACTACGTATCGATAGCGTACAGGGTTGCTTTTAAAAGCTCTTTATTTTCTTGTGAAATGGAAAATCGTAAACAAAACGAGGAAACTTTTTACAAATCAGTTGAAATTATATTTGTTGGGTATTTAAGAAGAGTGCGTAGGAAGTTAACACGCATTCAGAAGTCAGAGAAGTAAGAGCGACCGACCACATTGTTAAAATATGACAACAAATGCAGTTAAAGACAAAAACTCAGGTAACTAAAATAGCAAATTATTTATTGGGAACGACAATGATGATTAATTCCCGATTTGCAGAAGGTGATTACGACCTGGAAGAGGAAATCGACAGCCATTTGAGGCGATTGTTCTATATAAAACCAAAAGTTGATAACCCCAAACGCAAGCCCTACGTAGTGGAATTCTTTGGAGTTCTTAGCCTAACGGACTTGCGTGCCCCACAGAGGAAACTATGGGTTATCTATAACGCCAAGCAGCCTGATCTGGACAAGACCGTTGATGAAATCCACGAGAAGTACGGCAAGAAGAATATGTTTGATCTGTATCGCACACCAGTTTTTAGTGGCGCAGCTCTGCGGGACAGTGTAAAGAAGCACTTTTCGAACCTCAAGTGGTTTACGACTGGAAGTCTCCTGGAAGCTCCTCCTAAAAGTCACTTCAACGACGAGCGAGTGGTGAAAACCATAACGGATTTGCATCATCTGGAACACCAGAGGCTATACAATTATGTGATGGTGAAAAATATGTGGTTTACGCGTTATCACTAACGGAACCTGTGATTTAGAATTAAATTGTCTTAAATTAATTTTATAGTGCCAGCTTTCTAAAAGCAAGGCCCATTAAGTTGAGTAGCCAGAAGGCTGGTTAATAAAATGGCTTGCTACCCAATAAATAAATGTGATAACAGCCTTAAATTTTTATTGAGTAGAGTATATAATAGTACATTATAAATGGGCTGATTTCATTTTATATTCAGGCACTTCTAGTTAAATTTATAAATTTCTATTTTGGTTATTTTCGAATCAAATAACAGCGCCGCTTAAGTGTTAAGGGTGCCTATCGATAACGCGATAACGTCCACGCCTATCGCCACCCCTGTCGAAGCGTGCGTCTCCTTAAACGCAGACAGAATAAATAAAACCAGCCAGAGGCTAACATTTAATTAGTAAACACTGCTTGTGTGCAATATAGTAGGGAATCAAACCCTTAAACATGGTAAGTACGGCAATCCAAGTAGTGTGCACACATTTATATTCTTTTTTCGCCACCAAAGTCATCGCATTGCTCCGAAGAGCGAAACTATATACATCGTAAATTCGATAGGTAAGCAAAAACCAAGTGGATTAGGAACATTTAGTAGCGGGAGTCTCAATTGCAGCACCAGCTACAAACACAAGCGGTCGGCATCATCCTCGTCAGCGAGGACCACTTCATCCGGACACAAGGAGCGCAGGTAAATGTGTACACACATATGTGAGACGACCCCCCTAAACGATACCTTTTTTGACATGAAGCATCGAGTAGTTTTGACTGGCAGTTTGGAAAAACGTTCATCTGTCATAGGGACATTTCATTTGGATTTGCCCAGTCAGCCGAGAAAGCTGGTGCTCTTGCCAAGAAAGTAAAACCAAAAAGCCTTCAAGCCGATTTCATTTTATTGGAAGAAACCAACGAACAGCACTATGTAAGAACCTCCCGAAGCACTAATTTTCTTTGTACGTCCAACTACCGAAGAATAGTTCCGAAACAGATCGAACTGAATTGAATTGAATACAACCCAACCATAGCATTTGCAAGTCACACGAACTACACAAAATTTTCTAACTGTTCTCTCAGTTAGCAAGACCAGCAAGAACTAACCGAAATACACACGAAATACACAATTTTCCAACTGTCAATTAGCAAGGCCCGCAAGAACGAACCGCAAGATAATCTAATTTCATTCCATTCCACATCGAATCAAGGTCTGACTACGAGTACTATGGCAGTCGCCGCCAGCAGAGCTTCTCCCGCCGACGCTCCCGTTCGCGTTCCGGATCGGAATCGCCTCCGGAACCGCGCCATCATTCCGGACGATCGTCCCGCGATCGCATGCGAATGCACAAGGCTCGCGTAAGGCATCCTGCCCATTAGTCCCTCCTCCCAATCCTAAAGATTTTCGCCTTTCTAGGAACATCCACAAGCCAGCCGCTGCATAGGAGTATTCGGGCTAAACACAAACACGTCGCAACACAAGGTTCGCGAGCTATTTAACAAGTACGGACCCATCGAACGCATCCAGATGGTGATTGACGCACATGTAAGTCGGACTTGGAAACCATTGCTAAGATATTTCCTGCCTGAATCCCATTGTATAGACAAATCGGCTGAAGCCTTGCAGTTTTGTCTTAATTTCTGGCTAGATTAAATTAGATGGCGATTGTGAGTTTTTATGTATTCCAAACTAAAAGCTAAAGGCTTGCTGTCACAGTTGCATATTGTTTGAAGGACATGTTGTTCTCAAAGAAAAAAAACAAGTTTGTCTGTAGATTTAACCTTTATATCTTCTGACATACAGACACAGCGTTCTCGGGGCTTCTGTTTCATTTACTTTGAGAATCTCAACGATGCCCGTGTGGCCAAGGACTCCTGCTCCGGCATTGAAGTAGATGGTCGCCGCATTCGCGTCGATTTCTCCATAACCCAACGGGCCCACACACCAACTCCGGGTGTGTATATGGGTCGTCCCTCGCGTGTATACTCTGGACGCTCCCGTTCGCCGCGTGGAGGACGCCGTCAGATTCGCGATCGCTCTGCTTCGCCCAATGACAACTATCGTGATCGCAATAAGTACCGCAGCGATCGCTACGACCGTAGCCTACGCAGGAGCTCTAGTCGCCAACGCTACACTCGCAACAAAAGCTACAGCCGTTCACGTTCCCCACAGCCACGTAAATGTTATTTCGAAGTCGTTGTGATCAATAATTTAACCTGTATATTTTACCCAAATAGGTCGCATTTCATCGCGCTATTAGAGCGCATGGGGAGGAGGCTACTTCCTTAACTCGTGCTCCTAAGTTGGCCCAACTGGATTGCGTCAAACGGACTGTAAAGGAGCATACGACTGAAATATTGTGTTTTGGTGAAACCATCCCATCTAAGGCATTTGGTTGGCGAACAGCTCACAACTAGACTAATTTTCAAATTCACAATTCACCCAAAACAGCTTTTTATCATAATTATTCGTTAACCATTACTGATGCTGTACAAAAACGTAGTTTGTAAATATCAAATCAATTACCAACATTACATACAGTGGTCCGCATAGATTGTGATATGTATTTTAAAGGAACTGCAGCAAACTGATAATGATAACAAAACTAAACTAATTTTAATTATAATTGTAATTGTGCAGCAGGTACAAAATAAAATTGAAGTTGTACAGGAACTCGATGATAAACTGGTGAATGGGTGTTTTATTGAATTGGTTTCAGATATCATATTCTTAAGCTAAATTTAAATTTAACTACGAGTAGCTTGGTTTGTATGGGCTTACATTTACTCAAAAGGAAAGAATACAAGTACAATACAATGCACTTTTTTGCAAACGTTCATGTAGCACTGGCATTTGCGTTTGCCGACGCTGAAGTTGAGGTCTCCAGGACTGTTCCGCCTGAAGTCTGTGTCGCTCGGGAGGCTTTGTAGGCCAGCTCTAGGGTCTGGTTAATCGCATGCATGTCCCCCTCAATGCTGCGTGCCCAGTTCTCCACATCGCCGAGATCCTTTAGGGCAGTGCTGAATTGGTCGATGAGCTGCAGCCATTGGTGGGTCTGCTTGGCGAAATTGGTTGCGCCCAAGTGCAGTTGCTTGGCCTCGGCGTCCAGGCGCTTCTGGTTCAAGTAGGCCTGAGCCACGCCCACATTTAGGGTGTCCACCAGAGACTGGGTGAGCTCATTGGACGCTTCTATAGCCTCCTTTCGACGCACCTCTGAAAATGCAGCCTTGTAAACTTTTATGCCAAACAGAAACTACAATAGGCCCTGTACCCTGCTCCTGTTTCCGCTTCGCCTGCTCCTTGTGGTGCTCCTTAACCATTGAAGTTAACATATTGACGCTTTTTGTAATCAAATCCAAAGAGAAAACAATATTTTGTCAAAACACAAAAAATCAGCTGTTGAGCTAAGGATGTACCGAAACCGATAGCTATTCTCGATAGGCAGATTGACCGTTAAAATCGTTTTCGGTTTCACCTCTAATAAGCCACACACGTGCGCGCCTGTTGCGCTCATCTTTTTGTCGAGTTTTTATAGAAATCGTGGCTTAAATAAGGCAAAATGGGTTCTAAGCGGGCGATGGACGTGCACATGTTCCCTTCGGACCTGGAGTTCGCCGTGTTTACGGACCAGGAGATCCGCAAACTGAGCGTGGTAAAGGTGATCACAGGCATCACGTTCGATGCACTGGGACACGCGATTCCCGGTGGTTTGTACGACATCCGAATGGGCTCCTACGGCAGGTGCATGGATCCCTGTGGGACGTGTCTTAAGTTGCAGGACTGCCCGGGACACATGGGCCACATCGAGCTGGGCACGCCCGTCTACAATCCCTTCTTCATCAAGTTCGTGCAGCGACTTCTCTGCATATTCTGTTTGCACTGCTACAAGCTCCAGATGAAGGGTAACCAATCACTCACTTTTATTTATCATGGGTTGCTAATTGCTCCACTATTGCAGATCACGAATGTGAGATAATTATGCTTCAGCTGCGCCTAATCGACGCGGGCTACATCATCGAGGCCCAGGAGTTGGAACTCTTCAAGTCAGAAATTGTGTGCCAAAACAGCGACGATCTCGTGGCCCTCAAAAACGGCGATATGGTGCACCCACATATTGCTGCCATGTATAGTCTGTTGGAAAAGAATGAGAAGAACTCCAGCAACTCCACCAAAACGAGTTGCTCTCTGCGCACGGCCATTACGCATGCGGCACTGCAGCGACTAGGCAAAAAGTGCAGGCACTGTAACAAGTCTATGCGTTTCGTGCGTTATATGCATCGCAGGCTGGTATTCTACGTGACTTTGGCAGATATTAAGGAACGGTAAGTAGTCTAACACATTACTATATTATTTCCAATGTAACTTCTCTTGTTTTTCTTCCTTAGCGTTGGCACGGGCACAGAAACCACGGGTCAGAATAAAGTTATCTTCGCAGACGAATGCCGTCGTTATCTGCGGCAGATATACGCCAATTACCCTGAACTATTAAAGCTCCTAGTGCCTGTTTTGGGGCTGAGCAACACGGATTTGACTCAGGGCGATAGATCGCCGGTGGATCTGTTCTTCATGGACACGATTCCGGTGACACCACCACGCGCTCGACCACTGAACATGGTCGGTGACATGCTGAAGGGAAATCCCCAAACGGACATCTACATAAACATCATTGAAAACAACCATGTATTGAATGTGGTTCTCAAGTACATGAAGGGCGGCCAGGAGAAGCTGACAGACGAGGCTAAGGCCGCCTATCAGACCCTAAAGGGCGACACAGCTCATGAGAAATTGTATACGGCTTGGCTGGCTCTTCAAATGTCGGTGGATGTGCTCCTCGATGTGAATATGTCCCGGGAAATGAAATCTGGCGAAGGTCTGAAGCAAATCATTGAAAAGAAGAGTGGACTCATTCGTAGCCATATGATGGGCAAACGTGTAAATTACGCCGCTCGAACTGTTATTACCCCGGATCCCAATATAAATGTAGATGAGATCGGCATCCCTGATATTTTTGCGAAGAAACTGTCGTATCCCGTTCCCGTGACCGAATGGAATGTAACGGAGCTGCGCAAAATGGTTATGAACGGTCCGGACGTGCATCCCGGAGCGAACTACATACAGGACAAGAACGGATTCACCACGTATATACCGGCAGACAACGCTTCCAAGCGAGAGAGTTTGGCCAAGCTACTTTTGTCGAATCCAAAGGATGGTGTTAAGATCGTTCATCGGCACGTTCTCAACGGCGATGTCCTACTGCTTAACCGACAGCCCTCGCTGCATAAGCCATCGATTATGGGACACAAGGCTCGCATCTTGCATGGCGAAAAGACTTTCCGTCTGCACTACTCGAACTGCAAGGCCTACAACGCCGATTTCGATGGTGATGAAATGAACGCCCACTATCCGCAGAGTGAGGTGGCGAGGGCGGAGGCTTACAACCTTGTGAATGTGGCCAGCAACTATTTGGTGCCCAAGGACGGCACACCATTAGGTGGACTCATTCAGGATCACGTGATTTCGGGTGTGAAACTATCGATTCGTGGACGATTCTTCAATCGTGAAGACTACCAGCAATTGGTGTTTCAGGGACTATCTCAACATAAAAAGGATATCAAGCTGCTGCCACCGACAATTTTAAAGCCAGCTATGCTTTGGTCTGGAAAGCAGGTCTTGTCTACCATTATAATCAACATAATTCCTGAGGGATACGAGCGAATTAATCTGGATTCATTTGCCAAGATTGCTGGAAAGGTAATTATATTTCGAAGTACATTTTATTATTCTTGCCTAACTTACTGCTCTGGCCCTTTAGAATTGGAACGTGTCCCGTCCGAGACCGTCTATTTGCGGCGCAAATCCTGAAGGTAACGAGCTCAGTGAAAGTCAAGTTCAAATCAGAAACGGAGAACTGCTTGTTGGTGTTCTGGATAAACAGCAGTATGGAGCCACTACTTTTGGATTGATTCACTGCATGTATGAGCTGTACGGCGGCGATGTGTCCACTCGGCTGCTCACCGCTTTCACGAAAGTATTCACCTTCTTTCTACAACTGGAAGGTTTTACTTTGGGTGTCAAGGATATTCTAGTTACCGGCGAAGCAGATCGTAAGAGAAGAAAGATTATTCGCGAGTGTCGCAATGTGGGAAACAGTGCAGTATCTGCTGCTCTAGAATTGGAAGATGAGCCGCCCCACGATGAGCTGGTTGAGAAAATGGAAGCGGCATATGTGAAGGATTCTAAGTTCCGAGTGCTTTTGGATCGTAAATACAAATCGTTCTTGGATGGCTACACAAATGACATTAATAGGTGAGTTTAGTCAAAGCCAAATCAGAGTCAAAATTAACCTATTTTCTTGTTTTAGTACTTGTCTGCCCGGAGGTCTGATTACCAAGTTCCCATCAAACAACCTGCAATTGATGGTTCTATCTGGTGCCAAGGGATCCATGGTAAACACCATGCAAATCTCCTGTCTGCTTGGACAAATTGAGTTAGAGGGAAAGCGACCGCCTTTGATGATATCTGGCAAGTCTCTGCCCAGCTTTACTTCCTTCGAAACATCGCCCAAGTCTGGAGGTTTTATCGATGGACGTTTTATGACCGGCATTCAGCCTCAGGACTTTTTCTTCCATTGCATGGCTGGTCGTGAAGTAAGTGGGAAATGATTTCAACAAATTTGGTTTGCAAGTATTTATTTACCTTTCTCAATGTGTAGGGTCTCATTGATACTGCTGTAAAAACATCCCGTTCCGGTTATCTCCAGCGCTGTCTTATTAAGCATCTGGAGGGCCTAAGTGTCCATTATGATCTCACTGTTCGCGACAGTGACAATAGTGTGGTTCAGTTCCTGTATGGCGAGGATGGCTTAGACATTCTTAAGTCCAAGTTTTTCAACGATAAGTTCTGTGCTGACTTCCTCACCCAGAACGCTACGGCAATTCTACGGCCCTCTCATCTTCAATTGATGAAGGACGAGGAACAGCTGGCCAAGGTCCAGCGCCACGAAAAGCACATCCGCAGCTGGCAGAAGAAAAAGCCAACTAAGCTACGTGCCGCCTTCACTCATTTCTCCGAGGAGCTCCGCGAGGAGGTGGAGGTGAAGCGACCCAATGAGATTAATGCCAAAACGGGACGTCGTCGCTTTGACGAGGGCCTCCTTAAGTTATGGAAAAAGGCCGATGCAGAGGACAAGGCTTTATATCGCAAGAAGTATGCCCGTTGCCCAGATCCCACGGTAGCTGTCTACAAGCAGGATCTTTACTACGGCAGTGTGTCAGAAAGGACGAGGAAAATCATTAATGATTATGCTAAGAGGAAACCCGCACTTAAAGAGACTATAGCTGATATTATGCGAGTAAAGACAATTAAGTCGCTGGCCTCGCCAGGTGAACCAGTAGGTCTGATAGCAGCCCAATCGATAGGAGAACCGTCGACTCAGATGACTCTGAACACTTTCCATTTTGCGGGTCGTGGTGAAATGAACGTGACTCTGGGTATTCCTCGACTACGAGAAATCCTCATGCTGGCCTCATCAAACATCAAAACGCCGTCCATGGATATTCCCATTAAGCCTGGTCAGCAGCATCAGGCGGAAAAGCTGCGCATAAATCTAAATTCAGTGACGCTGGCAAACCTTCTGGAGTGTGAGTGCATATATATATAGTAGTCGTATACAATAATGAAAATTTCCTTATATAGCCGTCCACGTTAGCACATGTTTAACCCTGGACCCCGAGCGAGCCTATGAGTATGATATGCGCTTCCAATTCCTGCCCAGAGAGGTCTATAAGGAGGACTATGGAGTTCGACCCAAACAAATAATTAAATACATGCACCAGACCTTTTTTAAACAACTCATTCGCGCCATTTTGAAGGTATCAAATGCCTCAAAGTCAACGAAAATGTAAGACAACTGAGCTCTTGCCACTGGAATTCTTTTACAGTACTCCTTTTTCAATTTCAGAGTTGTAATAGACGACAAAAAGGACGCCGATAAAGAAGATGATAACGATTTGGACAACGCCGATGAAGTCGCCCGTTCTAAAGCAAAGGCTAATGATGATGATTCATCTGACGATAATGTAAGTTGAGTCATTACCAAACTTAAAATTGTAAATACAATTTTTCTGTTTTTTAAGGACGATGACGATGCAACTGGAGTAAAGCTTAAGCAACGCAAAACCGACGAGAAGGACTACGATGACCCAGACGACGTTGAGGAACTCCATGATGCCAATGGTATGCTACAAATTTTGAATATTCCTAGAGGTTGCAATACTTACAACTAATTTTCAGCCGATGACGAAGAGGTGGAGGATGAGGACGACGAGGAAAAGGGTCAGGATGTTAATGAAAATGATGGTGATGACAAAGCGGTGGAGAGGTTGCTGAGCAACGATATGGTCAAAGGGTACACCTACGACAAGGAGAAACATTTGTGGTGCCAGGTCAAGTTGAATCTGAGTGTGCGGTACCAGAAGCCCGATCTAACCTCCATCATCCGGGAGTTGGCGGGCAAGAGTGTGGTCCGCCAGGTGCAGCACATCAAGCGGGCTATTATCTACAAGGGCACCGATGATGAACAGCTCCTCAAGACCGACGGCATCAACATTGGCGAGATGTTCCAGCACAACAAGATTCTTGATCTGAACCGCCTTTACTCTAACGACATCCACGCGATTGCCAGGACGTACGGCATCGAAGCTGCGTCCCAAGTGATCGTTAAGGAAGTGAGCAATGTGTTCAAGGTCTACGGAATTACTGTGGATCGCCGCCACCTGTCGCTCATTGCCGATTACATGACTTTCGACGGCACCTTTCAGCCGTTGTCGCGAAAGGGCATGGAGCACTCATCGTCGCCCCTGCAGCAGATGTCCTTCGAGTCCAGCTTGCAGTTCCTCAAGAGCGCCGCTGGATTTGGCAGAGCGGATGAGCTTAGCTCGCCGTCCAGTCGGTTAATGGTAGGCCTCCCGGTGCGGAATGGTACTGGTGCCTTTGAGTTGCTGACGAAAATTTGTTAATTTGTTTAAATATAAATTGAAATTTTATTAAATAAACATACATTAAACGTGTAAAATGTTGGTTTCTTTAATCACGGAGAAGTGTAAACATTTAAGTTAAAAGTACATATACAAAACTACAATGAAAATATTTGGTTGCTTTCAGAACTTATCACAAGTCAACTGGTACTGCCAGTTCCTAACAGCCACACTCGGCTCGAATTTGCCGGCGACAGGGTCCAGGAGTTCCTCAACAGTTCCAAGTGTACCTCCAAATCCCGAACCCGTTCCAACTCTTGTTCCTCCTCCACTTCTGACACCTCCTGTTCCGAATCCTGCTCCAGCTCCTGCTCCTGCTCCACCTCCTGCTCCTCCAATAGGGTGGGTAATCTTGAAATCGTACGGCTGCAGCTGACGTGGACGTCTTGTCCGCTGTTTGTTGAGGACCTGCTCTCGTCGCTCCCCCTCAAGATTTCCTTCCCCACCTCCAGATTCAACTGCTCCGCTTCCATCCTGCTCCCGTTTCGTTGCACGACCACCTTTGCGCCAGGACTCGACATTAGCAATGCCCGAGGTCGATGGTACCTCGTCCTTTCGGCCCCCAAAGATGGTCGTCCAACGAAACCACTTATGTCATAAGCTGTAGCAATCTGAAGTCGAGGATGCACTCCGTCTTCGCATTGCATTCGGGTCTCTTTTGAGAAGATAAACGCACAGACACAGGCAGGCAAGGAGTAGGCACACTAGTCCCAACATTGCGTAGAAGCCCTGGCGGTAGCGTGCTGCATCGGCACTCGCTTCCAAGAGTCGTACCCGCTGGCCCAGAGCTCCTCCTCCCCTCAAGTCTTCCTCTCTTTCCAGTGGCATTAGCACCTGCCAGAAGCCGTAAACCTTTTGCAAGTGATTGGAGTAACCCGAATCCAGTTGATTGCTGGCCGTGTAGGAATTGGAGGTCGCTGCTCTATAGGTATCGTGGCGGTTGCTACGCGATAAGCTTCTATCTAGTCCTGGCGCTTCTGTCTCCCCTTTAAGTAGCTTATCCACCTCAGCTTCATCCACTGATCCAGTCGGCGGGGTCTTAGCTTGTTCTCCCAAGCTGTAAACGAATGGGTTCTCCTTGTTATAGGGTAGCCATCCGTCGTATATCCGCCCCGGAGTGGGGTTGCCATTCTTAATGAAGTTCGCAAAGGCTCCTCTTATTTTCCGACAAAGCTGCTCCTCCTCGCCACTAAATCTTCGTCGAGCTATCTGCTGGAACAGACTCGGACCTAGCAGAAGTGGCAGATCTGAGCTGTGGGAGGCTCCGCCGAAAAGATTCCTTCTGCCTCGCATGTCCATCGAGTGGGACTGGTCGAATACATAGGCATAGCTGGTGGTTCCATTTAAAAGCCCCAAGATGCGCGAGAAGGGTAACTCATAGAGCGATTCCGAGAGTAACCGTTGCATTCCCGTCAGCAAGTGGCTGACTCCCTCTCCCTTGCCATTGAAGTACCTCCATCTAATGGCCGCCAGTTGGGAAGCACTCTCCTCACCCACCGACTCCTGTGCACGCATCACACTTGGCAACAACGTGTGATTGATGTACTTATGAAGCGCCACCTGACCCTCCCTGGCCACATCCAGCCAGTAGTCCTGCAGGAATGCGCCTTCGTTGGAGGTGATGCCCAGTAGTACGGGGGGCAATGTTTTGTTACGAAGGCGTTGTTCGAGTGGCAATCCTTCGGGTAGAATCACTCCCAGCTGGGAGCTTCCGTTGCCATGGTTATACACGCTTTCGTAGGCACGGAGCAAGTCCTCCCGACTCTTGCGCCTAAGACAGCCCATCAACTGGCGACGTTGGGCCTCCTCAAATTGGCAGCCCAATTTCTGCACCAGCACCTGTCCAGTATCCACTATCCGCTTTTGGTGATTCTGACCCAAGGTACGCATAATGGGACCGGGCGACATGAGCACCAGTTGTTTTACCAAGCTGTAATTCTCCAGTGTAGCAACCAGTGCCAGGGGGGCTCCTCCACTCCCATGGCCCAGAAGTGTAATGTGATCTGGATTGCCGCCAAAGGCATTTGCATTCCTTTGAATCCACCGCAGTGCCATCTGAACATCACTTAGTCCATAATTGCCAGGGACATTACGGTGCTGCTCGCCCAGACTCAGCCATCCGTAGATATTATTTCGGTACTGGACACTGACCACCACAATGCCCTCTCCAGCCAGGTCCAAGCCATTGATGCGATTTCTGGGCCAGTCGTAGGCAAACTCCTCACCCGTGACAATGACCACTATGGGCAGCTTGCCATACCGCATCCCCGACTCCGGCGTCCAAATGTTCAGGTACAGGCAGTCCTCGTCGGTGCCCACTGATCTGGGCATGCCGCCATCGGAGCTCTCGTCGTAGATGGTGTTCGCGAGCTGCGGGCAAAGGGGCTGCATGGCGGTGGCCTGGAGGGTGCGATTGAAACTGGAGCTCGGCTTGGCGGGCTGGAAACGACAATATCTCATTTAAATCGCTGGTAATCACATATGGGCCAATTAAAAAGAACTCATTTAAACCTCAATTACTGGTCAACGGTTTTAAAAACAAATAGTAAAATATTGGAGTAGTGAAACAATAATCTATTCAAGGGTTACTGCTAAATAAAATGATTTTTGTCCTTTCTTTTATTACTTACAGCAAATCGTAGTTCGTTGAGGGGAGCCTGGGCGTAGGGAATGCCCAAGAAGGCGTAGACAGCGCCACGTGTCCCATCCGGGAAGACCTTGAGCTGGAAGCAAAGATTCAGTTGAAGGGCTTTAAAGTAATTAGGTTCCAAAATGGCATGTCCTCACCCCAATGAGATCGCCCTGCTCCAGCTTAATGTGCGTCTGTTGGGCAGAACAGAATGGCGACAGGTGAAGCAGAATCGGGAGTAGCCGCAAAATCTGCTGAATCCTTGATGCATTCCACATGATTGCCAGTTGCAACGCTCACTTGTTAGCTCTCACTTTTAGCACATAACTTTTGCATAGTTCATGGCGCATTTAAGCGCATTTATTAATAATCGTATGCCTTTTTTATGCAGTTTTTTTTCGACCACGAAATATAGATATATGTGTTTCACAGAAGTTTCGCTTTTTTCGCTGCAACTTTTCGTCCGCTCGGAGTTGAAATGAAAACTGAGCCACAAAAAAAGATTGTCAAACACACACACAACGAATAAAGTTAGCTGCCCTGGGTCGGTGAGCTAACGAAAATTTCTGCTAGAATTATTTCAATTGTTTTCTGGTGTCATTACGTCGTTGTTGCTTTTGCTGCTGCGGTGCGCAGCGAATCATTCATGCATCCATAGATCAAAACACCAGCGACACCACCAACATACCAACATACCATCCATTCCATTCAGCAGCAAAATGAGTGTGGAAAGCAGCGGCGCGTTGGGGAGGTTGTTTATACAGCCATGGTAACGGAGCTCAACTATATGTCGATCTGGACCCTAAAACCCAAGAGGCGGCCCTCTCGAGTGCCCACAATTGAGTCCCAACGAGGGTGGATCGGTAGTTGCAATAACTACAGTTTGGTATCTAGTTTTATTTTCTTACATTCGTATAGGGTTTTCACCATTTACTCATTTTCCACATAAACTAATAAACTAATTACTCATTAAAAAGTGGGCCACTCAGTGAGACATAGGTTGTGCCTCGGCATTTCACAGAATCAGACTGAATTCATCCCACATGTGATAGTTTAATTAAATTGTCTTGAGGCTGTCTATATTATACTTTCAAATTGGTCAGCTTTCTAGCATCTTCTTGGGAAAGTCTTCTTTGACAAATTAAAATGTATGATTTTATCTAAGTTCGTAAAAACTATCCTTAAAAAAACAACTTTACTCACAACTTTAACCAATTTTATCAACATTTTCTGGAAAACTATTAAAGAGAGTAAAGAGCCGCAACTTCTCGACCCTCCCTCGTTCTTGTTTTTCATTGAATTCCGCACTGCTGTTAATGTCAAACATAAATTTTTCTCTGCTTCACAACTCTCACTCCCTTTCCCTTTCCCGCCCTCGTGCCATCTCACTCGCTCCTGCGGCGAATGAAGTTGTCGCTGAGTTTTTGGGCTCTGCAGCAGATAATGTACCATAATGCTGCCGTAATTTCCCCACTTGCCCAACATGCTGTTGCCGCTGGTGACTGAATGCCATGGCATGCTATGGATGGGATGGCATGGATCCGATTCCGATTCCAAGTCCGAGTCCCAATCCCAACGTTGTTAGTTTGCCAGAGAGTCGGTGGCTCTGCTCGCCGTTGCGGAGTTCCGGTCTGTGGAGTTGGACGGTCGATCGTTGGATGCCCTCTGCCGGAATGGCCGCAATTAAGTTGGATGCGCGAGCTGGAGGAGAGCGGCGAGTGTTCTAGCATCACGTCCCCACATTTATGTATTTTAATTAGTTTAAATCGTAATTTGTTTGTGGACCTGCGCGGATTACCAGCACGAAATCGCCCTCACCAGCCGCCAATCTGCCAGACCTACAAAAGAGCACTGGCAAAAATAATCAGCTAGTTCTTACACAATAGTACTGCATAAATTGTATTTTGGCAAGGTTCCTTTACTTATTAGATACTTTATGCGCTCTAGATCGTAGATCTCAAAATCCTTTAAAACAACATAATATTAAAAAAATGGAAATTTTATAGTGTTACATTTTATATGTCTATAAGTTTAGCGACGCACATAATTTTCGGGTAATTATGAAGCACAAAGTGCGCATTTAAATGTTCGCTCCACTGGAGTCGCCTTGCCCCCACCTTTCCCCGATGCCCCCGCATACCTTTTGGCCAGGTCAATAGGAAGTTAATCAATTTATACCAGGGAACGTCGGCGGTTCGCAGTTTGGTTTTGTGCGGGTCGCTGTTCAATTATTATAAATGGCAATGTCGGCCTAGTTTGTCCTATGTGCACATGTGATTGTCTGTGTGTGTGGTCGAAGCTGGCTGTAAACAAATTAGCCTGGCCGACTGCCGGGAAAAACCGGGTAAAGGCTGACGGTATTGGCATGGCAGCTGAAATTTTGGTAATTGCTCGTCTATAAGTATTATAAATCATATCAGGGGAGACCAAATATGTTTGAATAGCATGCTGCTATAAATTTAAAAATCAAAACCGAAAAGTAGCTGAAAAGAAGTGAAAATTTCCCTACCAATGCTGTAAATCAATTCATATTTTCAGATTTTTGTCGGGGCTTATAAATTCCAACTTCCATTTCACCACCTGGAATTCACTTGGTCTTCCCTTTTCCCAGTCAACTTTTCTGGCCTGTCGCTTTAAGCTGTTTGCTGACCAAAGGCTACAGATTGTGGTGACATTTAAGTGCTGATAATATTCTTGCCTTCGTCCAATAAATTCGTCAGAAAAAGGTTTGACACAAATCGTGCAGTCAACACTTGTAAGCGAAGACCCTTTAATGAAAACACAAATTGTACTGAAATTTATACAAATATTTGTGGAGTGCATATTGAGAAATTTTGGCAGCTGCACTCGAAGTAGAAAAATAGCAACAACAAGGACACTTGAGGCAGAAACACTCAAGTCGCCGAAAGTTTGGCCTTTGTTGCATTGTCGTAATGAAAATATTTATGATTTTTGGAGCCGAGTTGATTGTTTACATATTGCCAAAGCATATTGAAAACTTCTTTATTAAATTTTACTTCAATAAAAGCCAATTGTTTCTTGTTGCTCCACATTTCTGTGTATATGTATGTACAAAATGCCTGGCAAAGTTTTTAGTTTTCTGCCAGAGCAAGCTGCGTGTATTTCCCCCAATTTCCCATTCACAATTTTCCGAGATGAAAAATCTGAGGGATGTGGGTTGCTGCCTGATTGCTATGGCTTCTGTTTCAGGTCCTGCTGATACTATGTCTGAGCTTGACTGCCTCACCGATTCAAATTGTGTTGCATATTTTCATATTTTTGCTAAACAATAGCATCAGATGTCGTCGTTGTTGCTTTTGGCGTATCTCTGCAAATATTTGTTGCACGTTTGTGTACGAAATCGTTTAGTTAACGAGTCGTAAACACTTGTGATAGAATTCGACCAGACATTTGTGCGATGAATTTATGCATGCATTTTTTTCATGGATAAATCCCATTAGTTTAGCCCCAGTTCGACATACGCTTGTCGACAAAAATTAAATAAATTCCTGGCTTTTTCGGCCTGGTCTTTGATTTCATTAGCAGAAATATTTTTAAAATTCGAACGTTTTAAGTGAATTTGGTTACGCATACGCAGTGGGTGCACAAGCTACCTGATTTCCATAAACAAGTAAACTTTTAAAACTAAAATGGCAGACAAATACAAGTTTAGCAATGTAAGCAATTTGCGTGAGTTATTTATTAATTAGAAAGGCGTGTGATATGTAGCCCCTTTAATGAACAGCGAAAATATTTGAAACATAAATAGGAGCAGCGAAACAACTCAACTGGGCCGCGGGTATTACGTAATTAGCAGAAACTACAGAAAGCAAACAGCCAGTGGGCCATTTACGTAAAGTATTTAACAAAACAATACACAGAAGTTGCCCGTGCCGCCGGTTGCTTTAAGCCTAATTTAACGGCTCTGCAGACAAACAACAAACAAGCGAATGGCGAATGGAGAATGGCGAACAGCGGCAGCCATTTTCTTTATGCCTCTAACCGCACACACAAGTTGGCAGTACTTAACGGGCGAAGCGGAGGGGGTGGGGGCCGTGAGAGGGGACCGGAACATGGCCCACTTTCTAATTAATGCAAAATATTACAGCTGCAAAAAGAAACTAGCATATGTGCTGCCTACTTTTAGGTTGTCCCATGTAAGTATGCTAGCTTTTTTTGGAGCGCATTTTCAGGGCTAGTGGGTAGTTGTGGGGGCGTGGCACTCTAGCGGTTTCTTTGTTGCCTGCATAAAGCATCACTCACACACACATACGCACACTGAAAGTGTTGTAGTTGCAGCTGCAACTGCGACATCAGCAACATGCAACAACAACCTTGGCAATGTCAACAGCACGGCATCCTGGCGGAAGCAAGTGACCGCCGCCAGGGGTCGCCTGTGTGCTGCTAAATTAAACGCTGCAAAAAATGTTTGCCCCATGTGGTGAAGGAAGCCCTGGAGAATGTATCCAATAAATACAGCTGAGTTTTAAAACAGCCAACAACTATGAGCTTTATGAAGAGTTGCTTATTTTGGGTTAATCTGCCAACAATTTCAGATTCGTATAATAAACCTAATACGTGATTGATACTTGTTCCATCCCAGATCCACTGCAGTGCACTGCTGGTGTCTCAAAAGCACAATTTCCCAGTTAAATTGATGCTAAAAGCATTCTATAATGGATTTAATTATGGGAAACCGACCCTGCAATAATTCATTTGGTAAGTGCTTCGTCATCGGGCTGCAAAAAGGCATGCGAACCGCGAAATTTCATTGCAGACATGAGAAGGCAGTGCAATTTAATAATTTTCCAGAGCAGCTTAGAGTTCAGAGTGCTATGTATACGTAAATGAAGTTTTTCCTCTTAGTTTGGCAAACCAGAAACATGGCGACGCATTTTACGGCAACGAGATTTTCAGCACGCTAAAAAGTTTGCCGCTAATTCCTTGGGCAAACTTTAACACAAATGTGTTTAGATGGGGTATCCAGTGGCACCTTGCTAAATTGAAAACGCATTAGCAGCTTAATTTCCGTGAGAGATACAAAATGTTTCGAGTTTCAGTTTAATTTTTATTCAAAAATCACATTTGTTGTTTTTTATATATATAGATACATATATATAATATTTCTGCTGCAATGTTTGCCAATAATGTATGGTTTAGGCTTACTGCGTTTTCGCTTCCATGGGTTTATTTATGTAATTTACATTTGTTCATGTGAGTGTTGTTATGTGGTGTGTTGTCGCTGTGGGTAGGGGTGTATGTTGTGTCTTAAGCTTTAACAATCATTACTAGGCAATAGTATTAAGCACATTCACTATATATATTGGTTTACATTTAATGGCTGTTCAACACGGATTTCTTATGGTTTCTGTACAAATTTAAAGTGTTATTTATCTTGGACAAACAAATGGGCTGGGTATAAATAAATATTTTTATGAATGCTTTGCGTTTACATTACTTTTTCTGCAATATGCCAATCACCTCATATTTACCAATGAAAATGTACAGAAACAGAAACAGAAATATAATTTCATTTGCCAAGTGACATTCCTGTTTGCAATAATTTCAATTGAATTAATGGGCATTTTGCATTAAGCTGATGGACCAGATGAGTGAATTAATTTCAGAGTATCTATCTTAAGCTCAGATATGTTTCGAATATGTTCACGAAGCACTGCCAGTACACAGATATTACTAGTTTGAGCTCTACAAAATGATATTTCGGTAGATATAGTTATAGTTTGGTAAAATGCAGTTGGAATCATAAATGATAGAATTTCGTATCGTTGCGTTTTCCAAAAACTTTTTCTTCACATTTTATTGTCGTTTTTGTCAAGCCTTTCTATGCAAATCGTCTTAATGGCGGCCACTGATAAGCAGTTGGGTTTTTCGCATGTAATTGGGATGATGAATAATATAGATATTTGCAATATTTCTAACATGTAATTTTTATCTAGTTAGCCCAATTTAACAGAACTCACATCTTTAAAATTCAATTAACTTTACAATGTTGTCGTTTTTCCATTTTGTGTTCTGATTTGTTCTTTGAATGTATTTAATTTTATTGAACATCCGCATCCCATCGAAATACAAATAGGAGAATGAATATTCTCCTTGTAATTTTTTACACATGGCTTGCCCAGTTAAATGTGGCAAAATAATTGATTATGCACAATTATCCCTGTAACGCAAATGAAATAAATGAAAAAATGTGCGGAAATGGGTGAATGGCGGGAGAAGGAAAGTGGAGGAAGGGGTTAAAGGTTGATTTATTCAAATGAGAGCACATGCAGTTTTCAATAGTATCACAACATCCATATTCGTAGTTCACCTTTTCTCATTTTATTAAGATTGGTTGGGTTCATTTCATTTCTGCGTTGCGCTGCTTCATGTTAATGTTAATGCAATAAATTGAATTACCATCTCGCAGGATGCAATAACTATTTTATTATTATTTATAAATGGCTTTTGCAATCATTATTTTGTGTTTGTGTTTGGCCTTTTTTCTCCGTTTTTGTTTTCATTTCGTATTTGTGTGGGCGGGGCGGGATCGAGGAGCCTTTTCAATATTTTTGGTCAAGTTGTTTTGTATTGTTTGTTTTTGTTTGGTTTTGGTTTCGTTTTTGTTTTTGGTTTGCTTTTGTCTTGGATTAGATCTTCCACTATGTATAGTTTGCTTTTAAATCTGTATAAAAAGTGCAATTGTCTGTTCTTGTGTCTTTGTTTACCTGGTTTTTCTCGTGTCAAATACAAATTCTCAAATACAATTATATACGAGTTATAATACAAAAATCCTTTACACACAGATACAAAAAATAAAACGCACTGTACAAAATTTGATCTGAATCTGATTCGATTTCAACTTTCCAGTTGCCTATATGTATATGTATACGTAGTATGTAGATGTCGCCAGTGTATGTATGTATGTGAGAGTGTCCTATCTGTGTTGGGTGTGTGGGTGTGTTGTGCATATCCTTCGCCTTGGGCCACACACATTCCGAATATGCATATCCATATCCATATCCATATAACTGGCATTTTTGATTATTATTATTCGTAGTCAACGGCAAAAATGTTTGTTTGAAATGTTTGATTTATGTGCATGCTGATAGGGAACATTTCATTGCATTTGTCGTCTCTGTCCGTCCATTCGATTGCGTCTGCTCGCTGGCACAGTCGAGTTTTGACATTCGCCCAGCTTCAGCTCCAGCTCCAGCACCAGCTCCATTCATATTGGTATGTATTCATATTGCCGATAAGCATATTCGACTGATAAATGCTAAACAATTTCGCCGTTTGGCAGTCAAGAGTTTCGAGTTTAGAGTTTCGAGAGTGCGGGCATCAATCGATTGCCCGCTAAGTATGCAGTATGGTTCCTAAGAACCACTTCTCTGGCCAGGATAAACATAAATAGCAGTCCAATAATTCAGTCAACCCAGAAATATGTGTTTTCAGAAATCTTATTGCATACACGCAGCAAATAAAGCCAGATTATAAATGGCTTGGCTGTACAAATATCTTAAAGAAGTAAGAATGGTTGCGCAAATATTGAAATGCTTTTAGTCAATTCAAATTCAAATTCATTTGATATGTTGAAGCTAGTTATTGCTTTCAGCTCTTATTGCCCTTCGCACTTGGAAATTGACAATGCGAAAAAGTAAATACAAAGTAAAATCAACTAATAAAACAAGGAGATTGAATTCATCTGCAATCGTGTATATTTGTTGTAAAAAATAGTTATAGAAATATACTTTAGTTCTAGTATATGTATAGAATTGTGGTTGCTTAAACTAAAAACGCTTCTCTTGAGAGAAGCCTCTTCTTTTGATATGCGCATGTGGTTAAAAGTTGATTGCATATTGATAATTGATTTACGTACTTCAGTAAATGGCCACATTAAGAATTAAAAACTGAGGTGTCCAAATAAAAAATTGCACATAACAAATTGAAAATGGAAAGCTACTTAAACCATAAACTTAGCATTAGTTAATTGCTTCTCCTCTGCGGATTTGTGCACTTATTGCTGAATGGCCTGAAAGGGGTTCGTTTTGCATTTCAGTGTCAATTGCTGCTGCTGTTCCATAATGGCCACGGATAATGTGAAGATACAGTCGATTGGTTTCATATACGGAATTCGAGGAGCCTCAAGTTGGAGTTTAAAACTGAAAATGAGACGACTGTGCCTTGCGCATACACGTTCACATTGATAAATCACTAACTATACACGGAGAGTTACAACAAGGACATACAAACATTTACAGATACAAAACTCAACTCACACAGTACAAAAATCGGCTACTTATGTTCCTAGACATATATCAATTTACATATGTATGTATGTATGCATATAGAAAATTTGCTAAGCGCAGCTAATTTGAAATTAGCAAAAAAGATGGCAAAATCGTTTGCTTCGCTTGCAGTTAACTAGGCTAATTCACATAATCGTATTTAAAGTCTATATATATACACATTGCATATATAATTGCAAAGGATGCCGTATGCTTACACCGATGTACACATGCATACATACATTTACAAGCGCCCTTTGGCTCCTAACTAAGTTCCATCCTTTCGCTACTAATAATAATTAACATAGTCCTTGCATCGCTTGGCCAGCGTCAAAAAACAGCATTTCATCTAAACTTATGTGTGTGTTGTCGTCATGTTTCTCTGTATGTGTATTGGTATTGGTGTAGCTGCGTGGGTGTGTGGTGTATATGTATTCAGTACTCTTAACGCTTGTAGCTGTTGCCAGGATGCACATATCGCTAGCTGCCGACCAACTCGATCTGGCGGTATTTCTTGCGCAAATTGGAAACTGGATCACGGTACAGCATGGGATCCATGCGCAAATTGGAACGTATCAGCGGCATATAGCTGCAAGTATATGAATGAAAGAGGGAATTTGTTTAAGTGCGTTTTGGAAATTGATATGGGTAATGAGATGGCTAATGAGGTAGATAATGATATAGGAGTTCCTCGTAGCTTTGCATGAAGTTATGCTTACCCAAACACGGCCGCAAAGGTGTTCAAGCAGCTCTGGCGCTGGATGAAGTGGTCGGGATCGTTCCAGGGCGAACGACCCGTCTCCCGATCCTTGTAGCCCTTGCGCTGCGTCACCTTGATGGGCGGCTTCCTGGTCACGTGCGAGACCAGCAGGTTCATTAGGATGTCCTCGCAGTTGGAGGACTGCTGTACAGTCTTAAGTAGCAGCAACGACAGCCAATTGGTGTACAAGTAGTTGTAGTAGCGGTGGTAGAAGGCCGCCCCAGTTAGCACAATCGAATAGTAGTTCGTCCACTTGGACGTGTAACCCCAGGCATTCTGCAATAATAGCAATAGGTAATTTCAGTAATCAGTTATTTTGGTAATATTCGTTAGCTCAATTCACCTTGGAATCATCCCAGAAGTGAGCTCTTGCCGGATAGCCAACGATGCGCTCGGGAAAATCCCGCCACACCGTGTAGGCAAAGTCCAGTTCATCCGTATTGAGTATGGCATCCTCATCCAGGGAGAGAACGGCATCCGTCTGAATCTCTTCGTAGGGCAGGAATCGTTGTGATATGCTCGGTCGTCCCTCAGTCGTCTGGCTTGTGGGTCCAGCTCCCTGACTCCGCGTGCTGCCCCCCAGGGAAATCACGTGCAAGGGTATGTGGCTGGTAGGGGGCCAGCGTTTCTTCAACGGCAGTGGCCGATCGGCAGCCCAAAGGACAAGGATCTAAGGGCAAAGTGTGTATGCCATTAATCCATTATTAATTCCATTAATTCGACTGCACTGTATTTACGTACCCGCTCCACGAACTGGCTCTTCGTGATGGTCCTGACTAGCTTGTAGAGCGCTGCATTCGGTCCCAGGGCGGCGCCAATCTGCACGTAGATAACCGCCGTGTAGTTGTGACGCGGCTCCGCACCCATCGAGTTGAGCAGAAACGGCATGTACCTGAAGTTGGTGGTTGGTGGTGGTTATAATCGATTGAGCTACAAGGTTGCATAACAAGACATATGGGTGGGACCAACCTTGAGCTGTCGGCGAAGGTGGGCAGCGTGAGCAGGGCGCCCGGCGAGCTGTTCCACACCAGGCTGCTCCGCACCGGATAATCCGGCAGGCGTTCGCGTATGATCTGCAAGATACGGAAGGGCGGTGAGTGGCTGAGTTAACGCTTGTTTAATGGCTTGTCGATTGTCGATACGCTCAAGTGCTGATTGCCAATTGATTGCCTAATGAGGAGGAGCGGAGCGCGGAGAGCGAGGCCGTTCGAGCTGATCTGAATTTCGAGTGCAGTTCAAGGAGCGGGCCAAATTGCGTTTTGAATACTCCTCCCAGTGGTCTGTCCCATTCCCTGGTTCCGGTTTTCCGATCCGGTTCTCCCCTATCCGTTCTATCCGCTTGTCCTCCGCTGAGTGTGATAACTCAATGGGCCTGAGTTGTTGCCATTGCCCTTTTATATTTTTACCCGCCTTGGGCGAACGCATTTTGGATTAATTAACTCGAACAAGCACTATTTATTCTGTTTTTTTTTTTTTTATATTATATTGAGTGACTTTTTGCTTCCAACACATTTATTTTCATTACAGATTTTTTTTTTTTTTTTTCATTCTTTTTTTTTTTTTTATTTTTTTTCTTGCTTCACAGTTTTTTCTTTAAATAGCATATTTTTACTAATGTTCCAAACCTAAAATTTACGGAACTAGAATTTTATTGTAATAAATATATTTATGTTTCATACCTATCGTTCATCGCCATCCACGAATTAAAGCTTTAAAACAACTAAAAAGGGCGTTATTTTTTGCATTACTCGTCGTCTTTTCTTTCTATTTCTCGAACAATTTGCTGTTTTTCACTTTGAGGTTAGTCCCTTAAAAGTTAAATTTTGGAGAAAGTGTGCAAAAGTGTGCATTTATACTTATAGCATATACTAAGAATTGATAACTCTACAACATATAACAGGTTTTAGAGCCGGAGAGAGCCGGACTCACTTTGTAGCTCTATTTAAAAATTAGAATACACTACAAAAGTTGTGTTTTATTAGGGTTAGAACTTACAGAAGATTATTGGGACACCACAATTAATTTCAACATTTAACGATTACAAACACATATTACAAACCACAAGGATTGGATTTCATGTTATAAGTAACAATTTTGATATTTGTTTATGCACTTTTTGTCACTTCAAGTGAAGATTTCAGCGATAAAAAATGCGTATCGTGGCAGCGAAACAGCTGACTAACAGCTGTTCACTGAACTGGCGCCTCTTTAATTCAAGTAGCACATGATAGATTGATGTTTTTGAATACATTCAATTACAAAATTTTTTAACGACTTTAAAAATGGGTTATTCCACCAAAGTGTCGTTCGCCCATAGTGCGCGGTCGAAAAAAGCACTGAAATAAATCTTGAACTGCAGCCATCTGGCCTTATTATTGCATCAGGCTATGTATACAATCAATATATACCTTGCCATAGGATGTATACTAATTCTGCTTATAAATTTACTCATTATTTACTATGGTGCATATAGAGCATAGATAAATGAGAATATCCACTCTGATCGTTAACTATTAATGCGAGCTCCGCTGTGGATTTATCCAAGCATATATGGATGTCGAGGGGCGTTACCGCAGTTTCCGCTGCGCAGCGGAAGTCACACAGTAACCACTGTGGGCGGAAGTGCCCCACCGTCTCGCTCGCACTGCATGTGTTAGGATAAGGAGGGAAGATACGAGGGGTGGTGGCGCGTTGGGGCGTTTGGCTTTGCGTGCCATTAACGCGGCGTTAATTTGTCGCTCAAAGTGTGAGCGCGCCTTAAAGTATGCCATGCCAAATTAGTTAGACATCCCAGCCGCAGTTAGCTCGCCAAGTCCCCCAGCATTTTGCACTCCGCATTTTGCATTTGGCACTGTTTTGGCTCGCAGTTTGTGCTTCAGTTCGGGCTGAATGCAATTATAATTGCAAAGCCTGACCCCAACTAAGAGCTTTGTGCTGGGGCGCTGTTCGAGTTGAGTTATGCAAGTACAGGTGCAGCCACGTGCACCTGACAGAAAACAGAAGACGGTGCGTTATGCAAGCGCCACCCACTAGTTACCACCCACTAAACACCGCCCACCATCCATAAGCACCCAACAGCCAGCATTTACCACCCACTTCAGTTCATTCGTGTTATTTCTGTCTGGCACGCTCCGCTTTTGTGCGTGTGGTTAGTGGAATTTGAATTTGCATGGACGATCATCTCCCGGCGGATTCCCACTGCTATTCAGGCTAAAAGACATAATGAGACGTTTGGGAGCGGTACCTACAATTAGATGCAATTACGGCTGATAGATCGACAGTTGGCAATGCTTTGAGTGTGCACAGGGCATACCCTGTATCTTCCAAAGCTGATCGACCATATTATTATTAGACAACACTCAGTTGGGAGAAAAGGATTATTATATAATTTACAGTATATCTTATATCTCAATTTAATGAATCTTTTCTTGAATTATTTAGCCACGTTCTCTTAGATCAAGTATTTAATATAGCCAAATATATATTTTATTTATTCATTTGTTAAGAAAAACATAGCATACCAAAACTGAAGAAACATTTTTCAAAAATGGTACTAAGCGTGCCAAAATATGTCAGTACCATCATTCAGGAATAATTTTCAGGAAGCTCACGAAGCTTTTTACCCACCACTTCGCAGTTTTCGAAACTATCAATATTCATAAGCTTAAGCTAAAGCCAGGGCATCCTAACTTCGTTGGGGATTTAGAATATTTTGTTTTTGCCATTTTTTGTTTACATCCATCATGGCTTCATGGTGATGCCCCGCTCGTTAAGCGCCACACGGCAGGTGCAGCAGCAAACTAACCAAACTAGGATTACGCTGCAGCGCTGCAGTCTGCAGTCTGCATGTCCTGCCGATCCCTGGCTCCTTGTCTGGCTGCCAACGCGTCTCAAGTGCCTGCTTTATATTTTGTAATTATAATTCCTTCTTTGGCTCCTCCCCTCTTTGCATAATCAACGCTCAGCGCGGCAAGCGTGTTTGTTTTACCCCTTTCTTTTGGCCCGCTGTGTGTGTGCGTGATTATCTGCGTGTGTTAGTGGGTGTGTGTGTGTGTGTGGGTTTTTGTTGTGCGACATAATTAAGTCAATCCCATGCTGTTGACGCTGCCAGCATAATTGAGAGCGAGAGGCACCCAACAGACAGAGATGGCTTATGCCTGCGATTCAATTATGCACATTGCACACTGCACACTGCACATTGCGTATATGTTTGGGCCTGGCCCCGACAGACGGTTCAGCCCCCTTCGCCCACATTTTAATTGGCCAACAAACTGCGTTTAATTGGCTTAGATCCATGCCCCACAGCCAGCATTTTTAAGTTGCCTGCAGCAGCATAAAGCTACGGTTGAATTGGGGTAAAGACTATGCAGCAAACGAGTTGATATTAAGATATAACTGAAATATAACCACAGATTCGTTTATGAAATATCTAAAGCTTTTACCATTTTCAGGTGGTTTTTGTAAGCATTGTCTACTTTGTGGGTTAAGGAGGTCCCAGGTTCCAGGACCCACTGTAATTGTATTTGCTTGGCTACACATGTCCGGGGAATCTCTTATTCGGTTGCCGGTTTCTTTTCCATCATCCGTGGCTGCAAGGCCACATTTGGATGTCAGCCAGGAGACTTATCGCAGCACAAGGACCAGGAGCAGCAGCAACAATCGCAGCTGGCACTACTTAAGGAGCATACATGTATATATGTAGTAAGTGAGGCGGGCGGAAAAGGAAGGCAGCCAGAACTTCATTTCCGTATCGCATCAGCATCGAGTGCAAGTGCATAGTTGTGTGCGTTTGCGATGATTAAGTGGATCGAGTGACTGAGGTAACTGCAAGCAGCTGGAGGCCCGGGACCCAATAGAGTGGATAATGTAGGCAAATAAGACAGGTGGATGCTTATAGGGCCTGCAAGTATTTGGCTTAGAAGGAGATTTAAAGGGTTCACCAGCCATCGCCAACGATCCAAAACATGTAAATTTGCGTTGACTTGGGTGGAATTCCATTAACAGCATGCCCAACAATTTTACTCGATGCACTTTACTTGCACATATTTTATGCAATGTGCAGTTTACATGTCTGCCGAAATTTGCCTCAATTAATTGCAAGAATTTCCTTTGGTCCCTTTCCTTCGAAGTCAAAGCTCCTTTTTGCTGCCGTATTTTGTTATTTTGTGTTGGCCCTCTTTTAAGATATTTTTAATTGAAGCTTTTGGCAAAGGGTTACTTTAGCACTTTGCAGGGGATTAATGAATGTTTGTGCTTAAAATGAAAATGCAGCTTTAAAACAGAACAGTTTACTTTTCGTAAAGATTGATTTTAATTGAAGACATTGATGTAGTATTATGATTATGAGTATTGATTATAGTATTGGATTTACATGCAGTTGGGTGAACCTATTTACTTTTACCTAAGGTATCTTCACAGGTTTTTTTGATAATCAGATTTAGGAGACACACTGCTGCAGCTTACATAGAAGCATATATGTTTACAAATTGAATTCTGTAGGGTGATGGCATTGCAAAAGTTTTCGTTTCCTGTTCTTCGGCGCAATAAGAACACGTCGGTTTCGTTTTCTGCATACTATTTTTCTTAGCATACTTCTTGGGGCCTCTCAACTTGCTGCTTCTGTGTATGCAGTGTGTGTGTGTGTGAGTGTGTGGGTGGGCGTGGCTAGCTGGTTAAAAGTTCCAAGCAGTGCCAAGGCAGCTGCATACATAAAATGTAGTTCTCTGTTGGCCAGGCTAAAAGTTGCACTCACTGACACCCAAAACACTCAACATCCAAAATACAAAAAACAAAAAAAGAAATGAGTAAAAGGCGAACTCCTTCGAAGACAAACACTAAATTAACTTATGCAAGTAGCTAAAAGAGACATGAACACAGAGATAAAAATAAGAAGAGAAGTAAAAAATGGTATGTAAATGCTTGACATCAACTTCCTCCTACAACTTTCGTTGATTAAAAATTAACAAACGTCGGAAAGTGCAAAATTAAGCAAACAAAACACGAAAGACGTACAACATGGCGTATGCGCATGCAGTTGACTTCACTTTTAATTTCCATAAATAACTCCGAATCTCTGCTGAATTATGAACCAGGCGAAAAACGCACGCAACTCTATGAAAATCGGAAAACAAGAATTCCTCTAACACGTAAAAATATTTAAAAATTTAAGCACGCCCGCTGATACGTAAACCATTTTACCCTTTGCGGTTTTTGGCTTATGACAATTGAACAAAAACAGCAACAAATCGCTAAACCAATTTCGAGCCGAATTCATTTTATACATATTACTTTTTGTGTTTATTTTGTCATATATTTTATATGCGCCGTTTGGACGTGTTTTTGCACATAAAATTTATCGATCTAAACTTGTTGACCAACGTTAATTAAGTGCGATTCCAGGAGCGTAGAGGGATTGGTTTTTTGGGGGGCTTATGCGATGATGTGTAAATGCGCGGGTTGTACAATACTTTGGCTTTGTTTTTGGATTAGCGAAAATTCAAATAAATGTTTTTATGGTGGGAATGGAAGGTAAGCTCCTAAATATGCAAGTGTAACCAATGAAAAATTCAGGGATTTCAAAATTTATTTATTTTAGTTCTGTGCTGTGCAAACAGAAATACCCTGGGAATGTTTGATTTCGGGTCTAAACTTTTTATTTCGAATTGTCGAAAAGTCAAAATGTTATTATTTTGATCTGTTTAAGCTCTAATCTGCGATTAAATTTGCAATGATTCCATAAGAACCTCTTCAGCTTAATCGGCAGCAGTTTGGCTCTTGGCGTTCATTCATCTTATAACGTCATTTGCCATGACTTCAAACTTTAAGTTGACGATGATGTCATTATTGTTGGCAAACTTCGGAGCTGTCGCTACAACGCAAATGAAAATATAAAAAAATCAACAACTGCCGAAGTTATGAAGCTGCTTTGACAAATTCGAAAAAGAAGCAAAACGAAAAAAGCCAAAAAAAATATTCAGCAAAGACAAACAAGTTTCGACGGCAGCCAAAACGAGAAGCTAACTTTAATTTTGTTTGATTTCAGTTTATTTAGTATCTCTGTGTATTCTTTATTCAACGATAGGCGCAGCAGGCCAATATAGACAAGCAAATGTAACAGAAAGCAAATAAATGCCGAATAAATATTTATTCGCAGGAGTTTGCACAAATTAAAAGCCCTGCGGGCTACTTGTTTGTTTATTTGTCATTTCTTTACTTTGGGTTAATCGATACTGGCTGTGTCAAATGGCTTGCAGAATGTTTCTCATTTCGTTGAGATGATAAGAACCTTAAATAAAAGTGCAGAAGATGCCTGTTGCCCTTAAGAGCTCCGTTTCCCTACAGATACTAAAGTAACCATGAACTAACCTTACTGTAGATAGATAGATATAGAAATATTAAAATGCTGACCAGTTTTCCATTTCAATAGATTAATTAAAGTGCCTCAGTCTGTCATACCCAACAATCCCATTGAGTAAATTTCCCTTTGCCATAATTCTTATCAATTTGCAATCTAAATCCCGAGCTATTCATCAAGCTGAAAAAAACTCAGCTAGTATACATTCAAGACAACAAAAAACGGAATAAGAACAAAGCCAAACAAAGTCCGGATGAGACAACAAACACAAACATTTAACATCTGCTTAGGCTTCAATGTTCGTTTTTTTCCACACACACAATTGGGCTCATTAATTAATTTTAATTAGCCAACGCTCACAGCTTACAAAGCTCATAAGTATAATTATAATTTCGAAAGGGGAAGTGGCGAGTTTGGGCAAGAAAATAATTCCAACGCTCGTTCATGATTAAAAATAATTCGGTGACGTCACACAGAAGCGGCTACGTTTTGGAGGTCAGTGCTATAAGCTACATATGTATGTATATACTCGATTCGCTTTTTTCTCCGTCTTTACTTTTTTCTTTGCTTGGCCGACTCTGCTCGGGTGGTGACGTCACGGGCGTCGTTAGCATTGCATGAGAAGTTCACGTATTTTCTCGCAGCGTGTGAGCTAGAGAATTCAGTGCTCTCCAGTTCTCTCATTCGCGTTGCGATTCTCAGGGGCAAAATAAAACACTGTTTGCCGGCTATTTTTGCATTTGCAAATAGAAGTTGGCAAACAAAAAGAAAAATCCTCTCACACTTTTAAAGAGCGTATTTATTATTATGACGGGGGGACTGCTACAAAAGCGGTCCAGTAAACTCAATGTCAATAAATACTTCACTTATGACAAGTTGACACTACGCCAAGCCGTTTTCCACCACCCACCACCAATGGTATGTAGTAGTGGTGCAGCTCCCAGTCGTATTTCATAATTTTGGACAAGTCACTGGGCCATAATTGACCCGCTGCTGATCGATAAGCTGGAGTGACACATTGTGCATACGAACTGTGGGCCAAATGGCACGGAATTGATGATATGTGGGCGGGCGTTCATTGTGGCCGATTTTCATGTGTCGCCATCCCTATTAAGGGCCATTCATTTATGCGGCCAGCCAAAGTGGAACAAATCATAATGAAAATGTGTGGCGGACGAGCGGAAAAATGTAATGATGCCAAAGGGAAATTGCGTTAGGCAATCTTCAATAATATGCATAGATTCAGACATTTCCCAAAGTTTTCAGATCTTAAGTTTAACACCTTCTTCAATCGTTGAAACTTACTCCATTTATTTTCGTACTTTGATTTCTAATTTTGTACCACTTGCCGTTCATTAACCTTGGGTAACTCAATGAAGATCTCATTGAAGATTGGAATGCACCGCTGGGATTCCACCCAAATGTACAGTGCAGCTTCTTTTAATAGAACCTTGTACGTTAAATACTAGAACTTAACAAAAACACATGTTTCTTGAACATATCGTGGAATATATAGGACATGTTTGTAAAGATTTTTGAGGATTTTCCAGGGAAATGAAACAATATTTAAGGAAGTTCATTCTAGGACCAGTTGGTGCTAGTTAGTTGAGTTGCGTTCGAGGCGATTTCTATTTAGAGCTCCAGAGGCACAAACAGCTGTACATAGGAAAGCCCAACAACTCTTACGAATGCGAATGGGAATTGGGATGGGAAAACGAATGTGGTGGAAGGCGAAACAACAATAATAATAAAGCCAAAAGGTGAGAGCGGAAAAAATGGAGAGAGCAGCGCCGCATTCGTGTTGTATTTGGTTTTTTATGACCGCCACCGCCGCTGCCGCCGACGACGACTAATTTTGTCGATGATAGCCGTTCGGTTCGTTTCGAGGCAAAGTTTCAGTCAATTTTCAGTCGTCAAAGCAGGCGGACGTGCAAGCAAAAATTCAGCTCCAAACGTCTGGAAAATATTGAAAGAGACTTGAGAGGATTACGTACTTAAGAACTAGCAACTAGCACCTCGCACCTCGCAAAAAACCGCAAGAATAAAAACACACATTGCAAAAATGTCAGCTCGCCGCGTCACATTGAACACACGCGTCTCGCGCGCCTCCACCTCCACGCCGGTGGGCGGGGCATCCACCTCCTCAAGGCTGGGCGCCACCTCACCCACCTCGCCCACGCGCACCAGCCGGCTGCAGGAGAAGGAGGAGCTGCAGCACCTGAACGATCGCCTGGCCTGCTACATCGATCGCATGCGCAACCTGGAGAACGAGAACAGCCGGCTCACCCAGGAACTGAATCTCGCCCAGGACACCGTCAACCGGGAGACCTCCAATCTGAAGGCGGTCTACGAGAAGGAGCTGGCCGCCGCCCGCAAGCTGCTCGACGAGACGGCCAAGGAGAAGGCCAAGCTGGAGATCGATATCAAGCGTCTCTGGGAGGAGAACGACGACTTGAAGCCGAGGTAAAGCTCTAAGACAGCGGGTTCGGAATTGGTAACAGCGTATTATCAGCCAGTGATGTCATATGCATATGGCCATGCCGGGCAACTGAAGCGAGGCACAGGCAGAAAATGCGGGTAACTTTGGGAGCTTTCTCAAGAAAGTGAGGAATCAATAATGCATAGCACGGATAGCTGCGCACTCTTTACGATCTGTAAAGCAATAGTACAGTCAGTGGTGATTTCTAAAAATATATTTCATTTTTATAGTTATTTTGTTGTCTATGCTGCTAGTCAATGTTCGGTAGTCGATTTTAGGAACAAGAGCATTTCAAAAACATTTTTTTTTTGAAGAGTTCACCTAGAACTATAGTTTCACCTAGCTTTGCCAAATCAATAACTATTTATGGTTTACTATTTATAAAAGTATTATAGTTTTTAAATTTAATACAAGTCAATTTCACATTTCACGCTATTTTATTCATAGGACATATTTGAGCTATATTACTCAGTTTAGTGACATTTTTTAGTGAGATAGGAACCAAAGTTTGTATGGTTATTTTCTTTATATGTAGGGAGCGACAGAGATAGACAGAAAACGGGGCAGACTGAGAGCGAGCGAGGCCGATGATGTCATGCCAAAAGCACATTGCGAAAGCCACGCACATGGGAACTCTCTCGACTCTTTCGGTGTTGTTTATTTTTTGCATTTACACTTCCAGAATTCTCTGGGCATTTTTATGCAAATGTTTAGTTCGCAGCTAATGAGTAACCAACGAAAATAGGGAAATCAAGTAACAAGAGCCGAAATACCGCCTTAAATCTCAATGAAGGTTACAAGACTATGATGTCATGGCACCCAGTTACAGATCCATTTGTAATACCAGTTTCTGGTGTGATGTCAACAAAATGTTTGGGTGCTCAGGTTTTCCATTTGCGAGATTTCCGTTTCGCGTCGTTTGCGTTATCAGGCAATATTTATTTTGGTCTTTATTTGGTATTGCGCGATGAGGCCCAAAGCTTTTTAATTCATAATAGCCACATTTCGTTGTTTGTGTCTTGCAACGTGTTAGCCAAGTTGCGAGTTTGGCTAAAAGTCGGGTGCCTAAATGTTGGGTAAACTTGATTTTTCAGCTATTTAAGGCGTGACGTTAAAGTTGAGAAACGCATCGGAATAACAAAGGAAATTGAAGATACGATAAGATTGCAGCAGAATTATGGAACTGGGAACTTGTGGTGTGAGAAGATAAAAGATTTCTCTTTTGAAAATTTCTAGCTGTGTTGAATTATTTTTATTATTTTATTTAATAGAATTTAGATAGCCAAATATATTTCTATATTTTTGGTTGGTGACAATAGCATACACACAAACAAATTAGGTCAGCGGAAGGAATTGGGGAGGAAAAATGGAACTTTAACACGCACACACAAAACGCAGAAAAAAATGGGGAAATAAGGAAAATCTAGAACGCAAGCAAAACAACCTTGAATCAATTTTGTTTTGATTTCCCCATTTTTACACAATATTTCTTGATTAGCTACGAAAACTGTTTACATTTTCTCGGTGCAACAGCAAAAACCGAAAGAAAAGCGCTGAAACATAATAGGAAATTTAGAATCCATAAAAATAAGGTTTCAAATATGATCAAAACAGTCGCCATAAAAGCAAACTATATACATAATTTAAATACATTTTTCATTGAATGCAAGGCATGTAAAGTCAATTAATCCATAGTTGAAATCATTCGTTATAAAGAATAACTTAAAAACGTGCCAACCACGCGAGTCGCCGATTGACAACCGAAATTGCCAGCCGAAAATATGCAGGGACTATTTGTGGAATTTTCGTAGCTGTTTTTTATAGCGAGTTTGTTTTTGGCCAAACAGAATTTCAAACACAAAAAATAAAACGCTTTGAACTGTTAGGCGCCCATAAATCACAGGGGGCGCTGAGGGGGGAGGGGAACTGGTCAGAAATAGCCGGGCTACTTTATGCTAATGGCATGTGACGACTTCTCCCAAGGCAAACAAAAACCTCGCAGCGTTCAAGTATTGGATTCTTCTATGGAGGATCGATGAACGAGTTTCCAAGCGACTATATCATTTAAATAAATAAAATGAATAATACATTTGCGATTTAAAGAGAGCGGGCATAGCTTTCGAAAACAAATGTGAGTCGCAATGTGACTCAATTATTACTCGGATATAGATAAGTGACGTCATTCAATGAGCACATGTAGATAAAAGTCGAAAAACAATTGATTCTTATGAACCATCTAACATTTCTACAGCGGACTGGGGACATTTATGACTAATGTATAAGGTTCTGAGATGATTCTTTGTAATAAGAGATTGTTTTAAAATTAACAACATCCATTTTGCATTTAAGACTCGACAAGAAGACGAAGGAGGCAACCGTGGCCGAGAACAATGCCCGCCTGTATGAGACGCGCTACAACGATGTGAATGGCAAGTACAACCAGTCCTTGGCCGACCGCAAGAAGTTCGAGGATCAGGCCAAGGAGCTCGCTTTGGAGAACGAGCGCCTGCGCCGCCAACTGGATGATCTGCGCAAGCAGCTGGAGGCGGAGACGCTGGCCCGCGTCGACCTGGAGAACCAGAACCAGAGTCTGCGCGAGGAGCTGGCCTTCAAGGATCAGGTGCACACCCAGGAGCTCACCGAGACCCGATCCCGTCGCCAGATCGAGATCAGCGAGATCGACGGCAGACTGTCGCGCCAGTACGAGGCCAAGCTGCAGCAGTCGCTCCAGGAACTCCGTGATCAGTACGAGGGTCAAATGCGCGTCAATCGCGAGGAGATCGAGCTGCTGTACGACAATGAGATCCAGAACCTCAAGGCTGCCGCCAACAGGGCTGCCCAGGGATCCGCTCATGCCACCGAGGAAGTTCGTCTCATGCGCACCAAGATCGACGGCTTGAACGCCAAGCTGCAGGATCTGGAGAACACCAATGCTGGCTTGAATGTGAGTACTGCAAATGGCAGTTTGAATTCCATTGCTGATTGTAATTCTCCCTCTTTCTATTGCCATAGGCTCGCATTCGGGAGCTGGAGAACCTCTTGGACACGGAGCGCCAGCGCCACAACCAGTACATCGCCTCCTTGGAGGCCGAGCTGCAGCGCATGCGCGACGAGATGGCCCACCAGCTGCAGGAGTACCAGGATCTGATGGACATCAAGGTGTCGTTAGATCTCGAGATTGCCGCTTACGACAAGTTGCTGTGCGGTGAGGAGCGTCGCCTGAACATCGAGTCGCCCGGACGTCCGACTGCCGATTCCGGAATCTCCAGCAATGGCAGCCACCTGACCGCCAGTGCCAGTTCCCGATCCGGCCGGGTCACTCCCAGTGGACGTCGCTCGGCTACACCTGGCATCTCTGGGTCCAGCGCCGTGAAGCGTCGCCGCACCGTGATCGATGAGAGCGAGGATCGCACCCTGTCCGAGTACTCGGTGAATGCCGCCGCCAAGGGAGATCTGGAGATCATCGAGGCGGACGTGGAGGGCCGCTTCATCAAGCTGCACAACAAGGGCACCGAGGAGATCAATCTGACGGGCTGGCAGCTAACCCGCATCGCCGGCGACGAGGAACTGGCCTTCAAGTTCTCGCGGGGATCGAAGGTGCTGGGCGGTGCTAGCGTGACCATTTGGTCCGTCGATGCCGGAACCGCACACGATCCACCCAACAACCTGGTGATGAAGAAGAAGTGGCCGGTGGCCAACTCGATGCGCTCGGTGCTGGCCAACGCCGACAAAGAGGTGAGAGTCTTGTCCATATACAACACGTGCGGCACTTGCGACATCTGCCGCCACTGCAGACACCTCGAATTCGTGCTCGACCAGTACGATATGCTACAGATCTACACATTTCGAATATATAATTTACGATTTATATTTTGCCTTTCAGGATGTTGCCAGCTACGACCGTGTCCGTGCTAACGTTTCCAGCCACACCTCGCGGCATCGCAGCAGCGGCACGCCCAGCACGGGCTTTACCCTCGGTTCCGGAGCTGGCTCCACTGGCGTGAGGAGCCTCTTCTCCCTGCTCTTCTAGGCGGGACTACAACTTCGAATCGGACTGGCTCGGCTTGATCACCAGGCCCATCCAAACCCCAACTCACCGCAGAGACTCACAGACTCCGAGCTGCACATTCACACCACACAGATCTGTTCTGCATACATAGGCACATGGATGCCTATCACATATCAAGCTAAATGTGAACTATGTGAATTATGTACAACAATCAAGCCTTGTTCAACTCTTAATGTTAAATGTTTAAGTGCCCTTAGTTGATGTCTTTGACTCTATGCGTCTCCTATGTTTAAGTAAGTTTTTTCACGCTCCACACTCTCTGTAATTTATGACGAGAACATGCATTTTGGTAAAAATACAAAAATAAACACAAATAAATGTTACAAGAAACTGGGCTGGAAAATCAATTAATGATATTTTGCAGCGCGGTTGGACTTGGTTGGGCTTGATATCTTTTTGCGAGGAAGCCAAATCGGCTTAGGCCAGAGGAGTTGGATTTGCGCGGGGAAAACTTCTTGAGATGCTGTCGCGGCATTTTGCACTATCTGGGGTCCAGGTCCAGGACCAGGCCATAATGGACAGGTAAGTGGGGGAAATTAACTACAAGAAGTCGGGGGACAGGTGCAGCTGGGAGCCAAACTGTGGGCTAAAACCGAACGAGGTCAACGAAAAAGTTTCGCAACTTTACAACTTGAAAATAAATTAGGTTGGATCACGGGGAAAGGTCGAGCAAACTGAGGCCAAAGTTTTTAATGGAGCAAATATACAGCTTCGGGCAGTTGTAGAAATACTATTAAACAATTCTAGGGCTGTCATCCGAACTAATAAAGGACTCGGCCGATTCGGATACAAAAATAAAACTTGGAAATAAATATTTGTGGGCCTAATATAATATATTTGTTCTTACTATGTTCATGAATTGAAATATTCAAACTGGAATAGAATAGAATCCCTAAGCGTCCCACTGTTTCGTCTGCGTCCTTTAGCTTACTCCACAGGAATTAGCATTGTCAGGAAGAGAAGATCCTTTCACTGGCGTCGCCAAAGCCAAATTGCGTTATCTATTGCGCAGCCATTTCTCGCAGTGCATGAGCAGCCACTAAGACAACTTAGCGGCGCTTGAGTGAGTGCACGATTCAATGGAATGAATGCGAGAGAAAGGCGGCGGAGAAAGGAGAAAGCGGCTGAGACGGCTGAGGAGCGTAGGCGGGCAGACAGTTGACTTCAAAGTAGTTTTGCTCGGCAAAGTTTTTTCCTCCTTGGCGCACGTTTGCATGCGCATAATAGGATTAGTCAAAGTAATAAGTTGTTTTTCTACCTCCACTTTTAGCTGCTGATGCTACCTACATTCCTGCTGCTCACAGGACCTGTTTTTTGCTGGATCGCAGCCGCCTTTCCCGCCCAGGTGAGTGGGCGTGGCCGGAGCCAGTGCTTTGAAATGCACGCCTCGATGAGACAAAGCAGACGCGACAGACTGGCAGAGAGAAAGTTTCTTTCTTTTGCCATCTGCCTGCGAGTATGCAACATATTATGTTGCATGAAAACCAAAGCCACAAAGCCCAAAAAACAAATAAAACACCAGCAACAAAGTGCGTTCAGTATGCATGGGAAAAACATGAGAAGCGGCTATCCAGCCAACAATTGAAATCTTGGTCCATCGCATAGCAGAAATCAATGAAAAATCTGTTGCTATCACAGGCTTAAGTTTCCTAATGTATTATATTTTTCCACAAAGATATGACTTTCTTCTTGTGATTTGTTCACAGTCAGCATATTGCTAAGAAATATTTCAAAATGTTAGCAGAAGTTCGTTTGCTTTTCCACAGTGCACACTAGTATGCAGAACATTTCGAGCCCAGCCCAAACTTTGGCTTATTGTGGTTTATTTAGTTGTTTTGTGAATTTTTGTGACCATTTTCGAACTTTTAGCAGCTTCCGCTTTTCCTCTCCCTGTGCAACTTGAGTGCATGGCACACGCTTATCGGTCACATCCATTCGGCCCCAAATCACACACACTCGAGCACACAAAGAGACTTTTGGGGCTTAGGCCAAGATTTTGGGGGCCACTGTGGGCCGACAGTAAGTTCGGTAAGTGGACTTAGAGTGACCTTTTTTGTGGGGATTCTGTGGGCATGGCCAATCGGCTCCCGGGCTGGCCCACACAGATTGGTCTGCTGGTTGCCGGACTGGTTAGTCGAAAGTTCAACACACAATAAAATTATGCAAATCTCGGGATCAGCCGCCTGCGATTTCCATTCATCCAGCTGCAGACACACACATATTCTGCGGCCTACGCACTCAGTTTCCTTTCGAAGGAAACTGTTCATGGCAGAAGTTCGCCTGTGGTCTTACATTCGGTTCAATTTTTGATTTATTAATTGAAATAATTGGAAATGCCGAAAGTGGAATTGGTATTGAGTGCTAATGCGGCGAAGGAATTTATTTGTGCTAAAAACCGAAAAGCCTAAGTGGAAGATTCTGGGTTTTGAATCCTTGAAAAAAGCAGACACATTTTAAGGCATTTTTGACGGAAACTAAGCTTGACATTCTATGAATTTCTGTTCATTTAAAAACGCAATAATTTATTCCCTGTAATGACTTAACAATTCCAGTTCCAGTCGCACCTAATTGATTTACTTAAGACAACCCACTTTATTATATAATTAACGTTATATGACATAATTTAGGTCAAGAGCGGCGCTATTCACTGTCTAATAAAGGGTATGGCCATCGAAAACAGAGCCACATTCAGGATGAGATTCAGGATGTGTGTGCGTGGCTGGAGCGGCTAACAACCCAAATAACTGCTTAATTTGTTTTTCCTACGACCCGTCCCATGGAAAACCCCTGCTTAAATTCACCTTTGCTGTTTGCTTGCGCAGCAGCAACAATAACAACAACAACAAAAACAACAGCAACAGCAGGCGATGGGGGTAAACAAAGGTTGACCCGAACCCAAACCCAAACTCAAACTTAAACCCCAAAAACCCAGAAAACCCCCTTAAAACCGTCAGCTGGCTGCTGTTAGTTTGTTGACTTTAATGGACCAGTTTCATGGCAGAGGAGCGAGTGCCAAAAGGATACGCCGGAAAAACTGACAACGCCTGGTCACATGCGGTTCAACGCCCAGAATGAGCAGATTTTCCAACAAGGCCAGTTGAGGCTGGCAGAAATTATTTGCCACTTTTTCGTAGCTCTGGGCTTTAGAGGGTTAAGAGCGTTCTGGGCTTGTTTATGCCTAAATCAATTTGCCGCATGAACGGGTCTTAAGTTAAGGCGAAGGGAAAAGGATTCCCCAAAAGACCTATGCACATCCCCTCGACCCCCGAAGTCCGTTCCATTCATATTCATACGTGTCCCGGACTAAAGGATTATTAGGAACTTTCCGCTCCAAAAGTGAGACGTGAGTGGCCAACCTTAAGGCGTTGTATGTGGCAGTGGTATGAGGGGCGGCAGAAAAATGTGCAAAATTAATAATAACAAATTATAAAGGCATTTCCCGCAGAGACCGCACCCAGCGAAAGAAGAATTTGTTCTGTTTATATAAATATTCTGGAATTGTTTTGCCCGGGGCAACCAAACGCACACAAACACCCACACACACACACATCAAGTATTTGGGCCATCTCAGGAACTCATCTGCATATTAAAGCCGCAAAAGAGGCGACTGAAAGTGGAGAATGCAGCTATCCACAAGGATAGACATGATGTTTGACCCTTGTGGAGCTGCATTCCTGGCCATATGCAAAATGTGGGTCAAATAAGCCAGAAAGGATTGTGCACACGGCCATTACGTGATGCACGTGCCACACCTCAGCAGGTGGGCGTGGTCCGATGTCTCTGCCTGCGCTTTTCCCCTATCCCTATGCCCGCCCCCTCCGCCCCTTCCGCCCTGTCGAAAATGCCACAATTCATCTTTTTAATCGCGACCCATAAATCAAATGTGCGCCGCAAAAATGCAGGCCAAACGAAAAACTTGTGCACAAACCAATTCTGATGCATTCTTCGTGGCGCAATTTAAGTTTCACCGCAAAATTATAGGGGGAATAGTCATAGATGTCTACTACTCACTAATTGCTCTCAAAGGGTTTCATAAACGCGTATCACGCATTAGATATGTATTTAAAATAAAATGACACACCCATGGGTGTTGCACACAGAAATATATATGTAAACTAAATATTTAATAGTCAATGACTCCTTAAATTGATTCAGCAATATTCATTTGAAAAACGATTTTGTCAATTATGGAAATTGTCATAAATCTCCAACGTGATGTCTGTGGGCAGCAGGTCGATCAAAACCCAATTAACTTTGGTTGCTTAACGAACCAGCATCTGTCCCCCTCACGCCGGCCAATAATAATTATTAGAGAGCAGGCCAAATTAGTTGGCCAAGTGTGAGTGAGGAGCGGAGAAGGGGAGAGTGGGGAGGGTGCTTTCACCTACCGTCACATAAATCAAACTAAACTCTCTATGCATGTCCTTTGTTGACCATGTTCTGGTCGATTGTGGACCGAGTCGTTAATTGCCTTGGCAAACGCCCGCCGCCCTCGTCCTTTCGTCCCTTCGTCCTTTGAAGGCGGTCACGAGGTAGAGTAAAAATATTTGTGTTTAATTTGGTTACACACATTTTGGTTGCTGTAACTGCAAATTGATTATTACTAGCCAAAACGCAGGCAAATGAACGAGCCCAGAGGCCAGCGGGGTCAGGGGTCGGGGGATCAGAAGTGCTGAATCCTGGCAATGGAGCCGCAATCTGAACAACTCTCTGCTCCCCACTTCCCTTGCCGCTCCATTGGGCTGCGGTTTTTGTCAACGAGCGGAGCGACAGACACGACGACATTGCAATGTTGTCGCTCGTCATGGGTTAACATGGCTTGCTTGGTGGTACAAGGGTGCGGGCACACTGAGAGAAAACATTAAGAAAACTTAGAAAATAACACCATTCAGTTTAAGGTGAAATAAGTAGATAAGACATTAATAACTTTCAAAAAAAAGATGAAATTACAATATTAACTTCACTACGCTATAAACTTCTATACTGACAGGACTGCCAGTCAGTTTTTCGAACATCAGTTCTATAAATAAACCATAAATATTTAACTTTAGCAAGACTTGGCTTTTAAAATTAGTAATTAGAGGGGCGTACCTTTGGATATTTCAGTTTCAAATTGAGTACTATTCTTTCTCACTGATTGAGCACGCAAAAGATTCGCCACAATCGCGAATCTGGCTGCGAACTGGGAGTCGTCTCCGGTTTCAGTTGGCAGGGCAGCTTCAGCTTCAGCTCCAGCTTGCCCCTCTCCCCACTGTGATTACACAAAATTGAATGCCGTGCATCCTTGCCGTGAATGTGTCTACATCTCTGCATCTCGGCTACGTCCCTGGCTGTGTGTCAATTTGAGTGTTGAAAAGTGGTCTCCAGTGGCGGCGGTTTAGTTTGCTTTTCGCGTCTGCCCCCCCGGAAAACGCAACCCGCCCTTTTGGCATTCTGCTCCTCTGGTCTCCTACAATGTGTGTATGAGAATCGCGAATTTCTGCTTGCCATTTGTGTGCAGATAACTTTGTTGTTCGCTGTTTGTTGTTCCCCGTTTGCATGCCCGAGAATGTGGGGAATGCGTGTGTTTTATTTATACCCACCCACCCAACCACTTGCCAACCCACTCATTTTGCCACCCCCAACTTTAGGCATTCGGTCGGCGTTTTGGGGCAAATGTATTCCGAACTCAAATTCAATGGCAACGGAAAAGTTTTGCTACTTAAATGTATCTGCCAGATACACTTGGGCGGCCTGGATGCTAGTTTTCACATACGAATCAAACGCCAGGCACTGTCAGCCATCGATATTCAAATCGATTAAAAAGCCTTTTTTCTAGAAAACATGATTGAAAAAATAAATGAATTTAAAAGTTTAATGGTTGTCAGACATTTCTATTTTATCTATGTTAGCCCATTTAATTTGAATTTTATATCTGAAGACCAAACTACACAGCGTTATTTTCAGCCTACTCCGCCCGACTACGACTGAAAAGAATGTATTTTTGAAAGTTATATTCACACATCGTAAATACAAATAAGAGTAAAGTTCGGTACGCTTAATTACAGCACGCAGTGTGCCAAAGTCCGAGACACGAGACCAAGTTGTTGCATACTTCCATCGACCAAGTTGCAAGTTCCCGGGCACTCGATGCCCCAAAACCCCACCTCAGAGTCGCTAAGTAGAGCAAAGAACATACTCGTTACTTGTTTCTTGTCGATTGAGCGAACCAACAAAAGCCGCAACAACTTGCCAACTAAGTTCGAGTTGCTATTTGGAAACCTCCGAGCCACAGCTCACCTCATCTCACCCTCGTACCCTCGCCCCCGTCAAAGTTCCATCATCATACTGCTAGCCAAGTTATCAGCCGCAAATAGGCGGCGTGTACACATGCAAATGTTCCCCAGGAGAAACTTAGCACTCACCTCGAATGTTGTGAAGACGATTTTCTCAATGGAGCCGAAGTAGCGTTCCCACAGGACCTGCGTCTGCTGGCGGAGGGCGAAGATGCGTTCCGCCGGTATGGAGCGCACGATGTCGGGCACCTATATATGCGGGAAAAATGGGGGAAGAGAAGAAAAGAGAGGAGGAGCGGGGATTAGAGGTTGGTATATGCAGTGTACCCAGTGCAGGCGTAATCCCAGCTTAATAGATGCAGCTCATCCCGGCACCGGAGCAACAATGCATTAATTTAGAATGCACAGCTTAATTGGTTAAAGGGTTACGAGCACCCACAGGTGCCATTCATCATAATTGCAGGGCAGGAGTGGTGGCTGCCCCACTAAATTGCAACGCCATAAAGAGTTTGCCTAGCCAGTCGACTCTCGAGTCGAGTCGAGTTGCAGTCCGTGCTCAAGTTTCCTGCTCAAGTTAACTTAATTAATTGCATTTCCTGCCAATAAACTACAAAGGCAAACATGCCAATGGACGGGGACAGGAAGTGCAAGGGCAAAATCAAGAAGGAGTAGCAGCAGCAGGAGCAGCACCAGGAACAGCAGTGGAGGTGGGCAGTGGGCGGTGAAATCCCAATGGGCAGGCCAATTGGCAAACATTGCGCCAAGACTTTGTCGCGAATGAAGTGCGACAGCAGTGAAAAGAAAGTTCACAGAGAGAACAAATATCGCAGGCATCTCAGGCGTACTTCTAAGCCACGTCGAAGTTTCTAAAAAGTATGCTAAACAAAAATACTGGCTTCTCTCGAATCAGTGAAAATCTACGTCGAATAAAGTTAGTGGATTAAATGATGTTGCTTCTTATTTTTCACAGTCGAAAGGAACTTATGTCGGTGCTATTTTCTCTGTGTGCACCATCAGCAGTTGGAGGCGCAGAAGCATGAAGAAAAGGACACTGGCAGGCAGGCAAACAAATGAAGCAGGACACGCGCACAGAGAAGGAGTGTCCAAGTCCAAGGGCTTTCAGTGCGGCGTAACATGAAAAGGTGCGGACATTGAGACAAAGAGCTGCGAACCACTCACCTGGCTCTGATTGGGAAATCTTCGCCGCAAACAGAGGCTACCAGTGGACTAAGCGCTCCTCCTAATGGAGCAGCGAATGTTGAGCCAATAAGACTTGAGGGGGATTCTCGGTCTTGGCGTCTTTCCATTCATTTTACAGGGAATTATCACAGGGTTAGTTTGCTAGTAGTTTTGTCAACAGGCATACGTAGTTGTTGAGAGATTCTACATTTTAGGTTCAGAACATTCAAAAAGCATGGCAAACGATATTTACAAAAAAAGTTATTTTCAAAGTTTACTTCATATCAGGAAACTTTCAGGCCAAAGAAGTGCCAGGATCTCTGAGCCCCGGCGAACAGGTGCACAAATCTTGCTGCCTCGTTACGGAATATTCATCAACGGCAAATGGCCAGACATTTAAAGAGGGCAATAAAAAGTGCAACAAATATTTGTGACGCCGTAAAGTGACAGCTCTCCGGGTTGTTTTCAAAAGGGGCTACACCTCCACCTCCACTTCCACCTGCCAGCCATGCAAACAAGCGGCGCACATAAACAATGAAAACTTTACTCTTTTTAGACAGGGCTGAAATGAAATCGCTTTGACCAAACGACTCCAAAAAGTGACACACGAGCTACCTTTCAATTTTTCATATATATGTATATATAGACGCCATACACACGCAGACGCCATAGTCCACAGATATCAATAAATATATATGTATGTATGTATATGCTCCAGCTCACCTGCAGCAGCAAGCGCTCATCGGCCCAAATGGCGGCCTGCTTCCAATCGATTTTCGATTCAAACGGCAACACCCAGGCATTGGACAATAGTACGGGAATGCAACCAGCCTGCAAGGCTTCAAGGAATCTGCAAAAACAAAAAAAAACAGGGACGAACATACGAAAAAATATGAAAAAATGGCATTGTGAAATGTAAAATGAAAATTGTTTTTTATGCTTTTCACCCATTTTTTATTACGGTTTTATTTCTTTTTTGACTTCTTTTTTTACTTCTTTTTTACTTTTTTGAGCCGTTTTTGTTTGTGCTTACCTAAAGGAACCCAAACGACGTCCGCGCGGCACCAAGCAGAAAGTGGAATTTTGCAGTAGGGTCTCGTAGTCGTATCTGCAATGGAGGAGGAAGAGGGAGAGGAAATGAGTGAGAAAGAGCGGGCAGAACATGTAAATTAGTGTGAGCCATGGCATTGCATAATGGGATTCTGGAGCAATTAATTGAACAAAGGTGCCTGGCGACGAAAATGTGACCCCAAGGAGATGCAGTCATCCGTTGAGAACTTAAGGGTATTACGATATGATAATGGATGGTGAGGGCGGGGGTATTGTGTGGTATGTACGCGAATTCGGTTCTCAGGGAAATCAAATTTGCAAATGGGTGTAAAAGAGTTGAAGAATGGTTTACGTCGGTAAGAACTTCCTTAAAATGCAAAAAAGTATTCAGTTCCGGAGTTTGGTAGCAGCTTTAATTTCGTACGACTCAGGTTCGTTTGCTCACATTAAAGTAATTATCTTTCCAGTTACGGGACTTATTTTCCTTCAGACTAAATTTCTCTTAATTTTGTATACGTTACTTTACTCCACTCCGGGTCTTATTCCTGCTGCTTAGCAATTTAAACGCTGCTATTCAACTCGTTTTGCTCCGCTCTTTGATATTCGGCGAAATTTCTGTCATTCCAGCTTCATGTTCAACAGGGCGTATGCTTAGCATTTGCTCACATTACTCATACGCCACGTTACCCGACCACGCCATGTGCTGAAAATTGTAATCCGAAAGAAGTGGCGGCGAGCGCTTTAGGCGAAGACCACAGTGCGCGTTTGTGGGGCCATTTCAATCTTTAATTCCAAAATCAAAGCCACGAAATGCATCAAACAGCCATAATACGTATACGCCATGTACGCCAAACATTGAATCAGGTATGTGCGTGTGTGGGGGTGTGTGGGTGTGTGTGTGGGTGTAGGATGTATATTGTCCGCTGGGGTCGGTGGCTTAGTTGGACGGGAATTAGGTGCTTTTGGAATCGGACAGAGGGAACGGTGCGCTGGCAGTTTACAAGTTAAGTTGCGCGTAAAATTACATGTAGTTGGTCATGTTCTGCCCTCCAGCCAACGTGCACCAAACAACCATCCCTATCATCCTCTTTGGCCATCCTCCAGCCCCTCCCGGAAATCCCGACCCCTCATCATGCAACTCCCCTAAATGGTCAGCAATTTGAGCTCGGTACACTCGCGTTTTAAAAGCAGAATCAGCAAAAAAATTTATTAGGAAACTGCATGCGCAGCTTTTCGGACATTGACAACGCACCGAAAGCCAGAAAGAGCTGGGTATAGAGCATTAGAAAGAGAGATAGAGAGAGAGAGGGAGAGAGAGAGAGAGTTGGAGGCAGCCTGCAAAGTCGCAGTCTTTGCTATGAATAATCTTGGGCAAACAACATAAATTGCATGTTGGCTTGCTTCTGACATTTTGGCGAGAGTTGAAAAATTACACTGCCAAATGCATAGGCAGGCAACCAAAGAGGTTGACGCAACTCGGAAAGTAGAGAAAGGGTAAACTCTCGTGGTAGAGTTCATAACATTACGCAATGCACCCTCAATCAGTTGCAAGAAATTAAAGAAGTTACTCCTTAAGCTAAAAGAACAACACAAAATATCAAATAGATTTAAGGCTTTTAATAACCCTATACAAATGTTTAAAATATTACAGTCATTGCAAGCTAAAATACTCTAAAATTGCGTTTATTAGGGCATGAATATTTGAAATTACCCATTAGGGCTTGAATTGCCTGCTCTGAAGGAGGGAACAAAAAACAGGAAGCATTCTTATTGCACTAATTTATGTAAGCACATTCTTATTCAGTGCTTTTGTGAGGGGGCGTGATGTTTGGCCTAACTAATTAGAGAACATTATGCATACAAGACTTGGTCATACATTCGACTACACATGTCGGAACATTCGCAGCTCCTCCTGCAGGTCACTGCACTAGTTTATATCTATGTATGTACGTGCATATATATGCATATAATATGTATAAATGTGTGTATATGGGAGTACTGGAAAGCCGCTTTTCGACATTTGCTCTCCGCTTGTTAGCTACTTGTTTAAGCAATTAAGAGCCGCCAACATGCAATGTTGTATTTGTTGCACTTGTTTAGACAGCAGCTCAGTTCGCAGCAGTCCTGCGATCCCTTCTTTCCAGCCAACTTTAATTAAATGATTTTTAGCTTTCAGCCAAGTTGGGCGAACAGTTCTGTTCAGTTCGGTTCTGTTCTGTTCAGTTAAGTTCGGTTTGGTTGGGTTGGGTTGCTTCGGGCCGGTTGTTGATGCACCCCAACAGCATGCGAGAAAACTTTTACTATTTACACGCGTTTGTTGTCAAAAGTTGTTGCTGTTTCTGTGCTGTTTCCAAAACAGAGATGTTTATGCCACAGGCAGTGTGCCTAGTTAAGCTGGCAAAGCAAAAACACGCTACTTCATTAGGCACAATACAGATGACCAAGAATTAATACGCAAAATGAGGCAGCAATTATTATAGCACTCGATTTTTCTTCATTTTCGTTTTTACAATTGCCCAACAGCTCTTTATCACGAGTTCCCTTTTCCATTTATTAGCCAGCGAAAAAATTTGCAAAAGTTCGTCAACTTGCTTGCAACTTGCGTGCTATATTCAAAGAGTTATTTATTTTTTAACTTCCATTGCGACAGTTTATAAGTTGCGTGTTTCATAACTTATGCAACAAGTTGGGTATTTTATTGCCTTTTTTCCGAGCCTTTAAAAACTTTCTTTGATGTCACTTAAAGGCTAAATGTGCTGCAACAATTAGTATGGCAGCAAACTTTCAGTTTTATGTAGTGGAAGTTCTAATGACTGTTATTTATTTTTTTAATTTATGGGTGCTAATGGAGCACCTTGAAATATACAATTATTTATTATAAGTTTGCAATATATGTTTATTTATATAAATTTGTGATCGTTGTTTTAAACACTGCAATTATGGACGTTAGCCACTATAAATTCTTAATTAATAACACACTTGGTTTTCATATGTTGAAAAGTTTCTCACTCAATGAAAAGCAATTTGATGAACTCAAGGAAATCAATGCATTTATGAGTTCCCTTTATATGGCTTGTTTCAGAGCCACGGCAAACTTTGTTCAATAAGAATTTCAGCACACTCTCCGCAATTACTTAGTCAGAGTTAAATTGCTGCAATGTCCCACCTGTTGCCAGCATTTGCCACCGGAGATTCAGGGGGAGTTTGGGATCACTGGAGGTGGAGGTGGAGGAGGAGGGAATGCCACAAAGTAAGTCACTTCAGTTCATGTCAATTGCTCGAGCCTAGGCCAGCAGAAAATTAACATAAGCAACTGGGAGGAGGCGGTAACCCACTAAGCTCGCAGCAGGCATATAATTTAAGTGGTTTCCAGCTGTCAAAGGTTGCCCTCCTGCTGGCGCTGGTTTCATTTTCCTGGGCTTTGTGGACGTTTTTTTCCGGGAGCTGTTTGTTGTTCGGGGAATTCTGGTTCTAGGGCTGATTGAGTGACTGACAAACTGACTGACTGGCTGGCGGCGGTGGGGAATGAGGTTGTGATTTCCCATTTAGTCTCATCATTGGGGCTTTGCCTTTGACAGGTGGAGCATCCACCTTTTGCGTCTCCCTGCTCCTGCAACGTAATTCACCTTTTGTAGTTTTCCGCATATCGGTTCTCGAGTTCTTTTGGGTGATTTTTTTTCTTCTCTTGGCAAGCACTTACAGTGGCGAGCAAAAGTGAGTGCATGTTCATAACTCTCGACTTTCATCATCTATAAAAACAAAACTAAAGCAGGTAATCCAATAATTTTTTTTATTTTTGTTTACCTATCCTATTTTTAACAAATAGGACAAAAAAAACCGTAACAATATGTATTCAGCGAAGACTTAGAAAATAAAAACCAAAAAAAGTCGCAAAAACTCACTTTTGCACGTTATAAGAAAATAAAGAAAAAATTAATTATACCCGTTACTCGTAGAGTAAAAGGGTATACTAGATTCGTTGAAAAGTATGTAACAGGCAGAAGGAAGCGTTTCCGACCATATAAAGTATATATATTCTTGATCAGGATCAGTAGCCGAGTCGATCTGGCCATGTCCGTCTGTCCGTCCGTCTGTCCGTCTGTCCGTCTGTCCGTCTGTCCGTCTGTCCGTATGAACGTCGAGATCTCAGGAACTACAAAAGGTAGAAAGTTGAGATTAAGAATACAGACTCCAGGGACATAGACGCAGCGCAAGTTTGTCGATTCATGTTGCCACGCCCACTCTAACGCCCACAAACCGTCAAAAACTGCCACGCCCACACTTTTGAAAAAGGTTTTGATATTTTTTCAGTTTTGTATTAGTCTTGTAAATTTCTATCGATTTGCCAAAAAACTTTTTGCCACGCCCACTCTAACGCCCACAGACCGCCAAAAACTGCCACGCCCACACTTTTGAAAAAAGTTTTAATATTTTTTCTTTTTTGTATTAGTCTTGTACATTTCTATCGATTTGCCAAACAACTTTTTGCCACGCCCACTCTAACGCCCACAAACCGCCCAAAACTGCCACGCCCACACTTTTGAAAAATGTTTTGATATTTTTTCATTTTTGTATTAGTCTTGTAAATTTCTAACGATTTGCCAAAAAACTTTTTGCCACGCCCACTCTTGCGCCCACAAACCGCCAAAAACTGTCAGTGCTGAAGACTCTCCTTCGCACTTCCACTAGCTGAGTAACGGGTATCAGATAGTCGGGGAACTCGACTATAGCATTCTCTCTTGTTTTTAATATATTGTCCATAGAGCCATATTATGAATTACTTGATTTACTCGAGATGGCGTACTCTCTACCAAGTTTTCAATGACTTCCTTGGAAATTCGGTTCCATTCATCTTGTACACGCTCCCAAAGATTGGTCATGTTTGTTGGAGCTGAGTCGTACTGCCCGAGCCTTCGTTTCACGATTGACCAAAGATTTTCAATCGGATTGAGGTCAGGACTTTGTGCTGGCCACTCCATCAACTTGAAATTTTGTTCACCAATCCATTCCTTGACAATTTTCGCTCGGTATAAGCAGTGATTGCAGCTCAAAAACGCCGGAATGTGACATCCAGATCGCAACAGAAAGGTCGCAAAAAATTATTATCGGACTCAGATGCCCGACTAAGGAATAAGGAATATCCCAGATGAAGAAAAATAGGCTGCTAACACCTAAAGAAGCATCTTTGGCCATAAACAAAAACGTTAGCGAGTGGACTGCCAGAAGAGCGCTGCGCAACATTGGATATGCAGCGGCTGTTAAAAAAAACAAACCTGCATTATCCGAAAAAAATGTTAAGGCGCGTCTAAAATTTGCGAGAGAGCACAAAGATTGGACCACAGATGATTGGAAACGAGTTGTCTGGTCTGATGAGCCCAAGTTCAACCGTTTCCAGTCAGATGGTAATCAATACTGCTGGCGTAGATCCGGAGAACGGATTCAAAGACACCATGTGAAGCAAACGGTTAAACATGGCGGCGGAAATATAATGGTCTGAGGATGCTTCACATGGTGGCAAGTCTGCCCCCTGCATTTAATAGATGGCATTATGCGAAAGGAGGACTATCCGCATATTTTGCAAACCCATCTTCCCAATTTTATGGAGAAATGTGCGTATTCGGAAGAAGATATTATTTTTCAACAAGAAGGCGATCCGAAGCACACAGCGAAAATTGTCAAGGAATGGATTGGTGAACAAAATTTCAAGTTGATGGAGTGGCCAGCACAAAGTCCTGACCTCAATCCGATTGAAAATCTTTGGTCAATCGTGAAACGAAGGCTCGGGCAGTACGACTCAGCTCCAACAAACATGACCAATCTTTGGGAGCGTGTACAAGATGAATGGAACCGAATTTCCAAGGAAGTCATTGAAAACTTGGTAGAGAGTATGCCATCTCGAGTAAATCAAGTAATTCATAATATGGCTCTATGGACAATATATTAAAAACAAGAGAGAATGCTATAGTCGAGTTCCCCGACTATCTGATACCCGTTACTCAGCTAGTGGAAGTGCGAAGGAGAGTCTTCAGCACTGACAGTTTTTGGCGGTTTGTGGGCGCAAGAGTGGGCGTGGCAAAAAGTTTTTTGGCAAATCGTTAGAAATTTACAAGACTAATACAAAAATGAAAAAATATCAAAACATTTTTCAAAAGTGTGGGCGTGGCAGTTTTGGGCGGTTTGTGGGCGTTAGAGTGGGCGTGGCAAAAAGTTGTTTGGCAAATCGATAGAAATGTACAAGACTAATACAAAAAAGAAAAAATATTAAAACTTTTTTCAAAAGTGTGGGCGTGGCAGTTTTTGGCGGTCTGTGGGCGTTAGAGTGGGCGTGGCAAAAAGTTTTTTGGCAAATCGATAGAAATTTACAAGACTAATACAAAACTGAAAAAATATCAAAACCTTTTTCAAAAGTGTGGGCGTGGCAGTTTTTGACGGTTTGTGGGCGTTAGAGTGGGCGTGGCAACATGAATCGACAAACTTGCGCTGCGTCTATGTCCCTGGAGTCTGTATTCTTAATCTCAACTTTCTACCTTTTGTAGTTCCTGAGATCTCGACGTTCATACGGACAGACGGACAGACGGACAGACGGACAGACGGACAGACGGACGGACAGACGGACATGGCCAGATCGACTCGGCTACTGATCCTGATCAAGAATATATATACTTTATATGGTCGGAAACGCTTCCTTCTGCCTGTTACATACTTTTCAACGAATCTAGTATACCCTTTTACTCTACGAGTAACGGGTATAATTAATTTTTTCTTTATTTTCTTATAACGTGCAAAAGTGAGTTTTTGCGACTTTTTTTGGTTTTTATTTTCTAAGTCTTCGCTGAATACATATTGTTACGGTTTTTTTTGTCCTATTTGTTAAAAATAGGATAGGTAAACAAAAATAAAAAAAATTATTGGATTACCTGCTTTAGTTTTGTTTTTATAGATGATGAAAGTCGAGAGTTATGAACATGCACTCACTTTTGCTCGCCACTGTATGTATCGTTCTTTTGTATTTCAGATTGTGCCTCGTCATTTCTGCTTTTTGCCAAGAGCTCTTCTAACTTGGCTCCGGTGGCGTATGCGCAACATTTAGTTAATTGCCAAATGTAAACTATACGAAACTGCCTGTCAGCTGCAGCAGAATGCAAAATTAATTAAAAATATCCTAAAAACAGCAAAAAACCATCATAAAAAGCCGAGCAGAGCAGAGCTGAGGGGTAACAATATGTACAACTATAATTGAGCAAAAAGAAGTGGGCAAAATGTCAAGACCGAGTACCAAGTTGACAAAAAGTTTTCGCGAAAGACGTGGTGAGAGTCTACGATGAATTTAAATGAAAATTAAATTTTTCAAAAACAGCATTCAGAATAAAGACAATTTGGAAATCATTTCGAATGCGGGGCAAGTCCCCAGAAAGCAGACAGCGAGCGAAGAACAAAAAATCAAACAAAAAAAAAAGGCAGATGAAAAAAGGCATCCACCCATACGCATCAAAGTAGGGAAAAAAGCGGGTAAAAACGCAGCTGCAAAAGTTGCCATTGTTTGGCCAAAAGCGGTAGAAGCCATGGCAAAAAGTTGATAAGAAGGAGCAGAGCAGCAGCAGCTAGCAAATGAGTACAGAGAAAAAATGGAATTCATTCTCTTTTATTGAAAATAATTAAATGAGCACAAAACTAATATAGTTCCTAATTATGGGTGGTTACACTTCTAATTCAGCTATATTCTTGTAAAACTAATTATTTTGTTTAAATTAGAATATTAAAATGTAGTTTCTACAAATAAAACAATTCTGAGTGTTGGGATCACGGCATTAGTTTTTATTGACTAAAAAGTGTTAATTCATCGCATGAGCTAGCTTCTTGCAGTAGCAATTTGTATAATGACAAAATATTTGAATTAATTTTATATATTTCATAATAATTTTCTTGCTCTGCGGAGCGGCGACTGCACGAGCATAAAAGCAAGTGGAGCCGGCAGCGAAACATTAAACATGGCGCATTAGTTACAAGTGCAAAGCTCGCATCAAGCGCTGTCGAGAGACCGCCGACGTTCCTGTTTTAGCCCCATCCTTTGGCCAAGCTGCTTGCTGCTGGCCCCCAGCCCTGCCATCCCAAGCCATTCTCTTGGCCATTTCGCTGGCTTTGTGTGTGACCATCGGGGTAGTCGCTTGTCGCCAGCTTGTGATAATGGCTCATAATGAAAGCAGCAGAAGCATAACCGCATGAAGACGCCGTGCAATTGCGAATGCAGCTCACACAAAATGCGTGCGGGAGTTGCGAAGCGAAAGGAAAATGCTTTCTTTCTTTCTATGCATTCGGGGTGTGTTGGCCAAAAGGCATAAAAAACAAATGCATTTACGATTATTACAGAAACCGAAAGACACTAGAAACGGGCGGTAGCCATAAGTAAAGGTGGAATAAAACTAAATGAGCGCACAGAGATAACATAACATGTCGCCAAGGACTTGGTTTTTTAACTAAATAAATAACTGATTTTATCTCATTTTTAGTTTTTCAACTACTAATCTATCTGCCAAATTTGATCCAGTAGCTTAAATGATTTAATAAATGAAGCTAAAATTCATTGAATATTTACGTAAATCGTCGGCATATCATCGCTGAAATTAAAAGTACCTCCGAGCAGAGTCTGGTTATTATTTTCAGGGCTCCTGGGAGGTCCTTATGCCCAGGACATTACAGCAATGGCCGGCAATTACTTGGCACGTTTTTTGGGGCAACTCACACCGCCCCACAGACACGCACACACACACACCTACAAACGCATACATATATATAATAGCAAAGGGGAAATAGAAGAAAGTACTCAAAGAAATTGCCATTGCAGAACTGAGCAGCCTTCGTTCGCTGGCTACCGTTTCTTCCTTGGCCAAGGAGCCGGCGCCTTCTGTTCCTCCTGCTTTCCAGCTTTTGCGCCTGCAAGTGTGTCGCCTTTTTAAAGTGATTTATGTGGAAATCTGAGATTAACGTGGAAAGTGGCAACCGCTGGAAGGAGGGAACGCGGAGGGGAGGCGAAGGGGAAGGAAGAGCTCCTCGAACAGGTGCAATGGCAGGTGCACCTTGCACCGAACTGAAGTTTTCACTCGCCCTCGTTTCGTCCTGCATGTTGTTGATAATGATGATGCTGGCATGAAAATTTATTACTTGGGAAATTACATTATGAAAAATGCATAAAGCCGGATCCGAGGGGCGATGAGAAGGGGGCAAGCTGGCATTGGGGTCCTTTAATGAGTTGCGATTCTTCGTTTTCATATGTTTAAATTAGTTTGCATGTTCGACGAGATGCAGCATTTCAAATTAAGTTTAATGGGGTCAAAGAGGATGTGCTTAAGACTCCTCATTTCTCATTTTAAAACGGATAAAAGGAGCAGTACTGCAACCTGATATATATATGTACATGCAGATATATAAGTATCGAAATGTAAGAGAAGATAGAGAAAGAGGCTTTTAAGACTCGCTATTTTATAGTTTTATATGGCTTTAGGATGCATCTTAGTCTAGACTGTAAAAGATGATGCCTTAAATAATTCATAGATGAAACTTGATATTTTATACATTTCTGAAGAATGATTTTTCAACTAGCTTCCAAATATGTTCTGCTCTTGCAAGTAAATTCATAAATATAATTTACATTCATTTTCCAATCACCTGCTTGGGAGTTTTCTCCTCGTGCCACTCCCATATGTAAATGTAAACGTTTGGAAATGCCAAACCAAAATTGAGTTTCCCCAGAGACCTTGAACTCCCGAATAGCTTCCTTGCAAAGTTGCACACACTCATAAGCAACCACATACGCACATTAACACACTGGCAAATAAACTGCGTAGTGAAAAATTGAAAGCCAAACGAACTTTATAAATTGTTAAGCTCAAATTAAAGGGCCACAAAAAGTGGAAAGTTGCCTCGGGACAACCTTGAGGCACTAGGGTGGCAACGTGGGCCTGCAACAGTTGGCGTGGCCAGGCAGCAACGTGGCGTATACGTAATTTCGTCGCGTCTGCTGTTAGCGGCAACGACAGCAAAATAAAAAAACAAGAGGCACAAACACCAAAAAGAAAATAAGGAACAAGTTTTACTTCCAAGGACATTTACATGGCGTCTCATTATTCGCCACAGTTGCTACTTTCAGCTGACTTCAAAAATAGGCAAAGTCTGACAAACAAGCAAGACCGCATGTCCGTACACTGAGAGAAGAAAATAATAGAAAACCATTACACATGCCATTGTTACTCAATTAATAAAGAAGTTAAGATGTCTTAGCTGCTTTCATTTTGTTAAAACAATTTACATGGAGCATAGCTTGTAATATGGATTTTTTATGGATGGACATAACTTTTTATGTCACTATAAACACATAAAAAGGATCCCAAGTCGTGCCAACCGCAGAGCCGAAAAAGTTTGAAAAACTGGATAAAATCGTTGACCTCATATCAGAAGCAACGAAGTGAAAAAATAGATTTAATGTCATGTGGCTTGTTTCTACCCATCATCATCACCATTATCCTGATCTGCGCCGGCCCATCCAGCCAAGTCCTTCGTTTTCCGCGACTGTAATGCATATGGTGCATGACATCGTCATCGACGGAAAAAGCCATTGACGCCTTAGGCTCATTACAACAGCAACAAAGGAACCCCAAAAAGCCCCAAAAGACCGCAAAACGTCAGCGAGAAAAAAAATTTCATTAAAAGCAGCTCAAGGATTTTGAATGCAGTTGAAAAAGTTTATTTCGAAGTCGCAGGCTGTGGTAAAGTTGAAGTAATAAGCAAACTTTTTAATGGATTTTGTGTTGCGGAATACGGCTGTATATTTAACATATACCTATATATACTTTTATATGTGCCAAATTTGGGAGTTGAAGCAATTAACTAAGAGCTCCAATGGCCTTTGAATATGCCTGAGTTATGTACGTTATGAGTTGTGTAATTATAAATTCATAAAATTAAGTTAAAGCCATAAAGTATCATAAATAATTGTATTTTTTGCAAATGGAAACATTTGTTTTTTTTATTAAAGCCACTGCAGCTTAATAAATTCAAAACATATTTATTACGTATAAATATGTATAAAATTCATTGAAAACTCAATTGAAATAGATTAAATGCTCCGTTGACCAACTGACAAACGAGAAAACTTTACCAAGTCATTGTCAAATTGAATGAATTTCGACTTCTGGCTTTAGATTTGCTGGCGGTTCCCCTCTTTATTACCTTCATCACTATGTATATTAGAGGAGGCAACAACAACAATGCGCATTTTGCATATTAATGCCAGGGAAAACTCATCAAAAATACAGAAGCTCAACTCACCCAAAAGAACTTTGGCGCCCAGGCGCATTCACGAGCTCTTAGAGATTTTGTGCAAAAAATCGCTGATGCTATTCAAGGGTATTATGCAATTTTCTCAAAATATATATATACATTTTTGTACATACTCATATATATGTATATATGTTAGTTGGAGCCAACACATGACGAGCGATGGAGAGAAAGGAAGGAAGAGATCGAAAGATATATCTGACAGGTGCATTAACGAAGTTTCCAGACAGCGAAGGCCCCTTGATAAAAAATGATGTGAGTGGAAAAGCAATTTGCTTGATTATGTAGAACAGTGCAGGGAGTTGGGAGTTGGGGGCTGAGAGTTGAGGTCTGGGAAAGTGGGGAGCATAAATCGCTGACGCTTGACGCCAAAGCAGATTTGTCGCATAAGTCATGTCAAATTACGAGAGGGCCAAGAGGACACACAGCAGGGCGCAAAACGGAAGGCTTACCGCCAAACTGCCGCAGGAAAAAACTGAAAAATAACATTAAATTACAGGTAAAATGCAAAATGTTGCGTTGACAGTTTTCCTTGTTCACAAATAATGATATTTTATGGTTTTAAAATAAAGACCACTGATCACCTAGACTAAGGATATCCATCATATAGAAAATACTTATGTACAAATCATTCATTTAACTTCCTAACATGCTATGTAGGCTAGAAAGCAAAAAAGGGTTGAAAAGTTCAAATTTGTGCCACATTTCGATTAGTTTAATACTTTTAATCATTGTCTCTGCGAGAAATATCATAAATAAAGGGCAAGTAAAACAATTATGTATTTAAACTATAAGGACACAATGGTATACTTGCAATGTAAGCAAAAAACTCTAATAAGATCGAAGCATTTGTCGAGGAGTTAAACATGCTTTTCTTTGATTATTTGTCAGTTTTTTTTTGATTTGGTAAATAAATAGTAGTAAAAAAATATGAAAGTGTTGTGCCAAGCTGTTATACTTCTTGGTTTGTTTAAGCTACTGACTTCAATAAAATTGACGACAATAAATAACACAATGTGTGTAGACTGTTCGAAGGACGGCCAAGTTGAATGCATAATTGAAGAAACAGGATTTGAATGTTTTAACGAACACGTGGAGAAGAAACTTAAGTATTACCCTGTAAGGGCAAAGCCTCCAAGTACCGAAGATTTGGATGTCTGCATTCCAAAGGATTTGAAGATTCGTTGCATTGATGGTATGCCAATATTTCGTTGCAAAAGGTTCTATACACTCTTTCAAATGCATTTTCTGTACTACCTAAGAGAGCACCTTTCTGAAAGTCATCGTATGGTCCCCTGAACTTGGATGTCAAATAGTACACAGAGAGTACCCAAATAGGGATACGTGTTTCACTGCCAGTCTTTTCTGTCCTTGTCTGAAGGACGAAAAGGGATCCGGAAAAGTACGGTCCACCAATAGTTTGCTACTTGTTATAACCTTGTGCTTAGTGCAACTTCAGGTAACTAAAATAAATTAATCGACAATACAATTTTGAATAAGTCTTGTTTTTAAGATCTTTATTTTATTTTTCCATATATATGTTTATTAATCGTTTGTTTTATAAACTTTGGCATACCTCTTATTTGCTACAAACATACATCCACCACATTAACAATCTACCCCACGTGATGAGTTTACTCCTGACAACCTTTTCTATAACTCCATTTGCACCATTAATTTGGCCAACGTAAAGGACCCAAGTTTGGCCCGAGAAACATTTCAAATCATCTGACCATGATTGAAAAGTCACCGCCCTGGGTGGCTCATCCCTAAATTTTTCGACGCAGACGCTAAACGAAATCCATTGGCATTGCAAATGCCTTTGGCCCAAGTGTCGTGCCATTTAAATGAGCTTGTCAAGTCGGATTTCAGCACATTAATCACCACGCACATCCACCAGATACATATATATAAAGATATATATATAGATGTATAAGAAATGTATAGAAGGCGGGGCCGAGACGCCGGTTAATGGACAAAAGGATGGGGCGTGGCTGCTATTAGCACGATGGCGGAGGCTAAACAAATTACTTGCGGACCCAATGACAGCTAGAAACAATTTCTGGCCACTTCGCCAGCGACAATCAACGTCTTTAGCGACTTTGCGGGTTGGGGGGGCAATAAGGCGTCATCTCCACTCACCTGTCGTATTCCCGGTTGTCCTCGTCGCAGCGATTATCCTGCAGCTCCCGCCAACTCTTCCCGTGGCGACAGGTGGTGACCAGGACCATGTCGCGTCCGTTGTGCAAATGGAAAAGCGAGTTGCGCGTCTCCGAACCAATGCCGTGCACGTATCTGCAAAAATCAAGGGACAGGATGTTATTAGTGCTCGAAGTTTAAAGGAATTTAAATTCTTAAATTTACACCAAAACATTTATCTTGAAGTAAGAAATAGAAAGTAGTTAATATAAAATTGAAATAAGTAAAATAGTTCGCTGAGAGAAGTGAGAGTTGCTGCAATATATTTTCCATATACAAAGCATTTAACAAGAAGATTGCTTTCTATTACATATACCTATAGTTGCCTACAAATCTTTGGTCCTCACTATTGAAAGCATGCTTTATGGCCGACAATAACAGAGATTGCCTCCATATTCCCCGATCCCCAGACGATTCACCTAAGCTCCGATTTTATTCGAGCGTTTGAAGTTGTGGCCTTACATGGCAATCGCAATCGGAAAATGCTTACACAAACACAAACACAAAGGCGAATGTGGCAGTGGCAGTTGGATTAAACTGCTCCGATTGTTCCTCAGTTGGCATAAACAGCGGCGTCAAAATCAATTGCAATAAACCAACCGCATGGCGGGCAGGATGGGATGATGCCGTTTAGATACCGACTGAAATCTGAGCTGGCCGTCAGCAGAGCAGCAATTGAAACAAAAGATGAACATTGCGACAGCGACACTAACAATAAAAGGCGCACGCACACACACAAGCAGAAGCAGGAGAGCACCCACACAAACACACTCGGCAACGGACACTAAAAGTTTTCAAGTGTATGGCCAAGCAAAATGGCAGCATCAGCTGTGCACTTGGAGAAATACTGCCACACAACTCGTGTTTTTACACACTGAATGCTATAAAGTAACTTTCCAATAAAATATTGTTTTCTTTATTTGAGCTTTTTGCACGTTTCATCCTCTAAATTAAGTTATATTAAATATAAAGCTATAGATTTCGATTCTGGAATATGGCCAGTCAATTTGGAATCGAATCAACTAGTTCCTCAGTAATGGGTTCACAGTTTTTTTGAGTGCTCTAAGGAAGCTTTCGCATCAGCAGTCGAGCAGAAAAGGAGAAGCTTCTGGGCGCAAAAAAAAAAAAAAAACTCAAATAGAATCCAGTGAGCAGGATAAGGTTGTGCGGTTGTGTGTACGTGTGTATGTGCAATTTCCTTCTGCTTGGCTTGCAGTTGAGCAAATTTCATACACAATGAGCCACGTCGGTGGCTCCACTTCACCTCTGCCCCGCTGCCCCTCTGCACCACCGAACCATCCAGCCAAACAGAAAAACAGAAAAACTAAACTAAACCAAGCTAAACCGAACCGAACCAAACCAAACTCGGCCAGCACAGCAGATTGGGCAGCGCTGATTTCCGTTGTCCGACTACCGGGAGTATACTTGCTCCTTGTGGATGAAGGCAAGGAATCGTCCTGTTTTCCAAGGACGAAGGGAGAAAAAGGGAAAGGCGGCAGCTAAGCCATAAGTTATTTGATTTAATCAGCGTGTCGCTGCCGCAGGCGAATTCTGAGGTTACGACTCCAGAATCGAAATGAAACAAAATGTGTGCGTATCATCAAATGGGCAGGGAAAACCACCAGCTACCACAATAAATGTGAGGAAAAAAATTAGGTCACTCCGATTGGAATAGATTTATTTGCTTAAAGCGTATTGATCAAATGCCATTTGTATAAATGTAAATAACTGAGCTGCGGCATTACAAACTGTATTTAATACGAGCAAATTAAAATCAATCGTTTATTTAGTTAGCAGTTTGAAATGTTTACAAACCAAACATGATTGATATTAGAAAACCTTTAAAGTTATGCATTATACAGATACAGTCAGTTACAACACATAATTCTAGATAGAGTGGCCTATTTACAGAAAAAGAATCGCAAAAATCTTTTAAAATTCCATCTATTGATTTGGAAATCAAATTGAAAACCAATTTGCCGACATGGAACACGCTAATGATACGAATAAATAGATACAACAATTTATTTGTCAATTTATTTCCATAACCAATTTGATTGAATATGACAGCCGTTGCAGCAGCAACAACAACCCATAATCAATGGCCATGCAAGTGAATTGAAGTCCCGAAAAAATGTAAAATAAAATGCCAAGGGATGAGGATTTTATGGGGCATCGGGGATTCCGCAGATACGGCCTTTCTGTCGTGCGTCGTGTAAATTAATTTAGGACGCTGGCAGATGTACAAAACGCAGAGGCAGAGAAAGATGTCGGCCACATTAATATAAATTAAGTACATGGCCTGGCAATAGCTGCTGAAAAAATGCTTTCAGCGGCCATTAAGAACCGGCTATGGTCTGTTCTAATCTAATTTATGCTCTAAATGGCTCACTGGCCTGCTGTATATCCGAATATCTCGAGGTGGAAAAGGTCCATCTGAGAACATTACTTTGATCCCACTGAAAAATTGGAACACCTTAAATCAGGAATTCTGTTAAATTTGGGGTTCTTTTTACTTTAAGCAGAAGGCAATAAAACTGAATTAAGAAACCTTTGAACGGGACATAAATTTTAAACTTAGCATATGGCTTAAACGGCAATTACTCGCCAACAGCTGAAAAATATGTGCGTAAAATGAAAGTATAATGCACATACCATATTGACTTATGGTTTAACTTTAATCTGCCGCTCTTTATTCGCAGCAATTGATAAAACGCTTTTCACCGGGGAAAAAACGCCCCATTCATAGGAAAAGAATGCCCCGAAATGGGTCAATTAAATATTGATTGGGCCGGGGCCGGGACTGCAGGCCACAGCCGAAAAAGGGAAGCCGTCCGGCAAAGGAACCAAAAGCCATTTGGAGGGCTGTCATCGCCAGTGCGGCTCCAATGACAATAAAGTGCAATAACCAGACGGAGGGACCATTGAACCGGGTCCTAGTGGAGTCCTGCCTGGCTCCTGACCACTAATCCAAACATAATCTAAAATAATTGAGTATGCCCAGGACGCGGAGCTTTTTTCCCGCCCCCGCCCGTCCGTCCACTCTGAATAATTTATGCGCGCATTAAATAAGCTTAAAATGTGTGCGGGCCGGCCCTGCTTTTTCTTTTAGTGTGCGAACAGAATGGGGATATATATCTGGAATATGTAGTATCTGGTGGGGCCGCGGGCATTGTCTGCCACACTTCGGCTTACATGGGTTAATGCCTGCGAACGGGATCCTTGTCCGTTGCCAAGGGGCTATGGCTTATGACATAAGTTTATGTTTTCTCCATTTTCTCCCCATTCTGGACCCCTGCGAGTTGTCGCCTTCGCGGCCAAATCGCCGGGGGTTATGCAGCATTTGCCCCAGCCGAAGCTTATCTATGCAACTTCAAAGCTTTTGTGATGGCCCCGTCACATTCACATGAGCTCACAATCCATGGATGGTGGGCTAAGAAAACGTGGCGTATGCGCAATATCTCCGGCTCCTTCCTTCTTTTGTGTTTCGAGCATAAAATGGTGTCGCAAAACTGCAACGAGAGCAGACTTTCAGAGGCAAAACCAAAAAAGAAAGTATAAAGTATAAAAACGACACAAGAGAAACGCTCCTGGCTTTAAATCACTGCAGGGAACCAAGAGCAGGACATCAGGGTTACTGCCGAGACTCCAGAATTATACGAGCAATGGGCGAAAGGTTGAAAGGTTGGTCGACCAGCGAACGAGAGGTAAATGCATTTTTACTTCGGCGAAATAAACGTAAATATAATTTTAAGTGCTGCAGCAGCAGCATCAATATCAACAAATTGGTTTACACGAGGAAAACAAAAACAGAACACGGTCGGGACATGAAAATCAATTTATTTTTAAAGCAAACGAGTAGGAGTTTAACATGAAAGCAAATTTTAAACTGTTGCAAAAGTAGAAGTATTCTTAAAGCCTTTTTGAATGCGTTTTCCACCTAGCTTACATTGACTACTATTTCCATTTTTCGAACCCTTTTTCGGGAAACTGCAGCAATGTCAGTCCGTGTACGTCATTTGTAAATCACTGCCTCTGCCCCTTTTGTCCACTATTAGATGTCTAATGTAGGCGACCATCGATCCGTATCAATCAGGGTCCGTTTCTACGGCCTGTTTCCAGGGCTCGTCAAAGTTATTGCACCAAACAATGCTTTTGTTATCCTTCTGGCTACGCCAGGACCCAAAATGCGAATGGTATCAACGGTTTAGATACAAGACGAGGGGGCGAGATGGAAAAATCTGTGGCATCGAAACTCAGGCTCATACAATTTGCAGTTAGCTCTCGCCTTATGCTTCGCCAAACTGATACAGGATACAGGCAGTACCATCTAGCTTCTCCTCGCAATCTCATATTCCCTTCGGGCAATCGAGTGCACTGAGAGAAATGTATTCGAAACGTGTCACAAAATTTTAAATTATTAAATGATGATTCAACTTGGTCATAATAATGTATATACTATTTTATATTTAATTCAAAGTATATCCATAAAAATGTAAAAAAGTTAGTTTAAAATCCATATTTTTTAAGAAAACCAAGCGTATTAAATTTAATTTGATATGACCCACTATTGCGATTTTATAACTAAACATTAGTTATTATGCATTATGTGAGATAAAATAAAAGAATTTCTCTGTGTGTGCGTGCGTGTTGGCTCATTGTTGTTGTGGCTTGTTTGGTTTTATTGTGTTTATATTTGGCTTAGGGCATCAATTTGCTTTTATGCAAGGACGACCACAACGACAAGGAGTTCAGGATTCCGGCTGTAAGCTAGCATTATCAGTGAAGTCAGGCTAGGCAGCAATAACACAAATATGGCTACATGCATGTGCATGGGGAGCATGTACAATGTTCTTGGGGAGAAGGCGGGGGGCATATTGCATTAGCTGGCAGTGCAACAACGTTGATGTTGCATCGATTACATAATCCATTTACACAAATGGCATTTTAAATACATTATTGACTGACTGAGGCGTGGAGCGCGTTTTGAACAAGGCTTCAGTTCGGCCAACATTGCGTATGCGTATTGTGCGCCAACCACAGAGTTAAGCAAATTCAATTGATGTGCATGGGGCGGTAATATAGACGTATTAACGTCTCTCCCTCGACCTATTTAACAGATGTTTAATTGTACAAATGCACAAATGCAATTGTTGCTGCCTGATAAGTCCGTAAAGGGCAATCCAATACGGCTTAGAACGGCTTACTCACATTTATTGAAGGCTGGTAATATAATAACGAGCCGTGTTAGAGCGCAGATAACACATTGTTTAATTAAACATTGTAGACGTCTTTGTTAGAGCAAAGACCTAAGCTATTTAATAACACACAGGCCATCATAGAGGATTCGCCGTTAATTGAAATATTGCCAGCGTTTAAATTATCGAATAAGCCACTTAATTTATTTCAAGACTGTAATTGTAGGACTGCAGTCCCTTAAAATAAATACCAATTTTATTTAATTTGACTGGGTAAATATTTTACTTTAGGTTGAGGCATGTTTGCCAAATTCAAACAAACGCAAAACAATCCACAGCAAAAGTACTTTTTTCATGAATTACTCGTACAAACTGAAATTTAAAATGAAAACACTTTACCTATGTTTCTACGAATGATACTTAGTATGAAGATATCCTTTAATGTCCATAGCCGTGTTGTTTAACAGTGTGAATTTAATAAGTAAATACGGAACATCAAAACTATTCTCTCATGACCACTTCATTTCGACAAAAGAGATATTTTATAAATATTTTTGCAGTTGACACACATCTCTTGATAATGAGGCATTTGACTTTGAAGTGGCGCCATCTGGCGTAGAGATATGTGTTCGCGTGAAGTACTTTGATCAAACAGAAAAATATCTCAACAATCATCAACAGCATTACCATGGCCATCATCATAATGGTGATGGGGCAGAAGAGTGCACACACGCCACAAAGTCATTTACCGAACCGAATCGTTTGGCACGTTTCGGCCCACAGATGGCGCATTGATGATGATTATACATATATCGCATGAGGACGTTGATGAGGATGCAATATATTTTAAGCCAATGCCTGGCGTCGATAAATTTAAGTGCAGGCACCAAAGCAGAGCTGGAAACGCTCATTAATAAGTATTAAGTATTAAGTAATAATGAAACAGTTGCAATGGTGCCTGGTGCAAATCGAAGCTTTTGATGAAATTTAAGAAAAATTTAAAACTTATTCAAAGCCTTCACGCCACCCGGTAGGCAGCTGCAAAATGCAGGCGAAATCAAGCAGCAAGAAAATGCACACGGAAACCAAAAGCGAACAGAAATGCATAGTAGAAGCCAAGGGGATAGTGCAGAAATATATACATATGTTTGTATGTATGTAAAAACGTAGAAAACAAGGCAAAATAAAGGAAGGAAAACCAAGCAGCCAGACAAAACCACAGCCACTAAAGATACCGAAAAGTAATGGAACTAATTGCTCAACGAAAGGCGGCCAGCCTATCAGTCAAAAGCCCATTGTTCCCAACGAAAGTGAAAATGAAAATGCCAATGCCAAGCTCAAAGCCAACTAGCTGCAATAATAATTGGAGCACCTGCAACTTGCAACCAGCAACTGGCAACTAGCAACTTGCAACAAGCAAGTGGCAACTACTATGTAGTATATAAAAGCAAGTGCTTTGCGCGCAGGCGCCGACAGTTGAAATTCGCCAGCAGCCACAAAACAGCGAGCTCCTAAATTCGAAAATCTGCATTCAACAGTTGCTGAAATATTCAAATTGCGCGGTGGGAATATCGAAGTTTGTTGGCCAACATGAGGAAGCATTGCGTAAGTAAGCCAGAAATGGATTGCCGAGGAAGTGTAACACATCAGCTAATTGTCTCTTGTCACCTGATTTGCATCCGGTTGGATTTGGTTTACTTCAACTCTCGCAGATCAATTGGATTTGGATGTTTTTGCTGCTGGAGCTGATTTTGATCAGAGCCGAACAGCAGGCAGAGGATCACAGGTTAGTTTTTCCCATAAAACGATTGCCCAATAAAAAATCGTTATGCAAATATACCGATGTTAGCAATTGGCAAAATTGGAAATTGAAACGTAAAAGTGATTGTTCCTAAAGCTATTATTTTAGCATAACAAAATAATTGAAACTTTTGATCAGTGTTTTGGTGCAATAGTCCATTTAAAAGTCTGTTTACTAACATCTTATAAATGACGGCAGTAAAATGCTAATAAATCGAATCGAATGATATTCACAATTATTGCTTTCGCTTTCCCCACAGAATTCAGCGCCGTTTCATGTGGCAAGAGATGAATAACTCCGTGATGGGTGGCGTGCTGGGACGGATGTTCAACGGAGCCCGGGCGATGAAGTCGATGCTCACGGATCTCATGCCGAGCACGGCGGGATATGGCCAAAAAATCAATATGGACTTACTGCCGACAGAGATGACGCGAGTGAAGTACATTATTCGCAATCCACAAACCAACAAGCCGATGAAGATCATCAAGATGCGACCGTCGCCAAAGAAGGTGATTAAGCTGAGGAGACCCCTACCTAAGCCCACTATCACCGAGTCCTCGGTGATGATCTCGCACGGAGTCCATAAGGATCATCGGATGAGGCAGTTGGAAAAGGAGCAAGAACTCATAGCTGAGGGCAAGGCACCGATGACCAGCGATGAGGCAATAATGGAGAAGTACTTCAAGAAGCGTCCACGAGGCGGTTCCTCCAACGAGGTCGTCTCTGGCAAGATTATGGAGTACCAGAGCTGGAAACCCGTATACAAGGCAGGTGAAACACCATCAACGTTCGTGACTTTAAGACCACAAGCCCTGACACATTTGCACACGGATATATCCAGTGGGGATCATGAAATGTTGCCAAAGCCCGAGAAGCTGGTGAGCTACGAGTACGAAAGGGAGGAGGATGACGAGGCGGAGAACGAGGTGGCCAAGCAAATGGGTCACCGCTACGAGGTCACCGAGCATACAGGTGAAGCCAGTGGCGAGGTGGAAACGGTCGAAACAGTGGCCTCCATGGAGAGCGGGTTTGTGCCCAGTCAGGGAATGACGTTCAGGTCTCCACCACCAGCACAGCATGCTCCAAGGCCCAGACATCGAACTCCGTCCAGTACCACAAGTACCACCACAACCACAACAGAGGCACCCAACTATCCCGCCTCGTTCCTGAAGAAATACCGCGAACGAGAGGCCACCACCACCCGCAGACCCCGGAAGCACCACAACAAGGAGGCCTATCTGATCCACGAGGGCGAGGACAGCTCGGAGGGCAGTACCACACCGCCGAGCTTTGCGATGAGCAGTTTGAGGGCTCGCCTCCAGGATCAGCAGCGCCACCAGAAACACCAGCACAAGCAGCAGCTGGAGGAGGAGGAGCTGGAGGCCGCCCTCGTGGATGCCATGCATGGCGAGAAGTGGCCAGCGGAGGTGGCCCACAGCGGCTTCCAGCTGGCCAGTCCCATTGGACCCAGTGCCGTGGCATTTGAGCAACCTGTGGCCAAGGCGCCAAGGGGCCAATACAAGCGCCAGACGCGCGACAATATCCGGCAACGTGGATCAATCAAGTTTGGCGACAAACCCAACTACGATGAAGCCTGAGGAAGCGGGCAAAGTCACCAGTTAGCAACCAAAGAGCCAAAGGCTGCAGCTGAGCTACATGAGTTTTAAATAAATGTAGTAGTTTTTTATGCAACATACGGTGACAAATGTACGAAACTTCCCAATCTACCATGAATGACCCTTTTGGCTTTAATTTAATTTATGTCAAAGCAAACATTTTATTCAGTACAAATATGTACAAGTCAAAATTGTAACAAGTTATGTATATTTAAAACTAGCCTAGAAGAAACACAATTTGTTACAAGTTTACGAAATAAACTAGGAAAACTTTATTTAAAATTGAACCCTGAGTTTGTTATTTAAATATCCCAAGTGGCTAATGGTGACTCTAAACATATTTAAAATGATTTCTAAAGACAGAAATACGCACATGCTAAGATTGATTTGCTCTGTGTGGACTTATCCATTAACCACACTTGAACTTTGTTTAATTGGCTTATCTAAGATTTCAGTTTATAGCTTTTCGCGAAGTAAAAGTAAGCTAAACTAACAATTTCCCAGTGGATTGCATTTCATTCGCGGCACGGAGTCAATGCACTCATGACACGCAATAATATGCAGCATGCCGCAACGGACATAAAACTCTGGAAATATTTTGACTTTTAATTAATGCCAGTTAGCGATTTTCCCTTGGATGTTTGTGTGTGTGTGTGTGTATGGGAGAGTGTTATCGCATTCCGCTTAGCAGCTTGCATTTGACAACTAATTTAAAAAGTTTACATGGCCGACAGCCTTGGGCTCTGAAATCGAGAGCATTGCGGCGAAGTGGGTTAAACCTGCTATAAATTCCAGAACAAAAGCCATAAGACATACTGTGCGACAGAGGCGGGTAGAGAGCAAAGGAGAGAGATAGCCAGATAGCCAGATGGAGGGGCGAACAAAGAAAAGCGCATTTCCACTTTGAGTGCGGTTTTTAATCAACTAAAGCAGCGCCAACAACAAACTGCAACTGAATTAAAAAACTCAGAATGCCCAGTAAAACCCGAGTAAAGGGAAAAGGGGATGGAGAGCAAAGGAAAAACGCGATAAACTTTAAATGAAACGACATGTCGTCTTAACTGGCAAGGGGAAAACGCAGGAAAATGTCGGAAAACTAGGAAGCCTACAGATTGGAATTGCCGATAGCCAACTATGCAATGAAAATAAGATAAGGAAATTGTAGATTACCAACCCGGCCAGCGAAAAATGAATTGGGCACAAAGTTAGTAAAGATAAAGTTCTGAATTTTAAAGACCCCGGTAATTTTGCAATTACCTCTGCTTAGATAGGTATAAAAATGATATTATATTTAATAAATAACTATAAATTATAATAAATTAATATTAGGCGTACTAAAAAAAAATCTCTTAGAAGCCATGAAAATTATTTTATTCAAACAACAAAAGTTTCCATTTTTATTTATCACTTTTTCTTTGCGAAAAACTTTTTAAAACTTTCGCTTATCAGCAAATTAGATTCTTTATGTGAATTCAATACTTGCAGAAGACTTTTCAACAAAATAAAAATGTGTATCTATCCTTAATATTATGCCAAATCCATAAGAACTTTAATTTTCCAGCGAAAATGGGAATCAAGATGAACCCACCTGGAGCCCAGAGAAGCAGGTGAGCCACTAACAAAAACAAATTGTTAGTTTGTTGGAGGGCCACGCCCCCTCAGAGCCTCACCTACGCCCACGTAAAAAGCAAACGAAAGTTTGCGAGTAGAATTTGCCTTTTTTCAAGGACACTATTGGGGACATGACTGGGCTGACTTCCTTTTCTGCATATTTGGCAGGGGGCTTCGAAGTCAGGGTCCATGTCGACCTATACACCTGTCCACTGGCAGGAAACGTGTCCTTTGCCACGCCCCCTAATCCCGCCACGAAGGCTGTCGCCCTGTAGAGTGCACCAAATACAAATTAGAATTTAAATGAACAATGCAACTAGAGCGGAAGTTTCTGCGAGTCAAAGTGGATTTCTATCTAACTGTGTGAATATTCGAGGGTGTAAGCTGAACGCCAAGATAGGAAACCATATATTCACCTATGGGTTTATGTTTAGACTTGGTTGTGTGGACTTATGTGACTCCTTCAGTCGCTAATCGCCTTTTAGCAATGAAATTAAATAGTACAATTAATACGAATTATAAACCATTTTTGTATGTTTCATCTTTGGTATTTGTCATTTTTAAAATATTTTAAAAGATACCCATTTAGCGAAAACTTCTGGAAGTGGTCATAATGTCATACAGTTTGGCACGTAATTTGCCATCTTTTCCCCTCTTTGCACTTTTTGCTGCCCCATCTGCAACGTAGTTCTGTGAGGTATTTCGATAAAACAGAAAACCGGAGGAGGAAAAGTTTCCAGATTTTTGCACTCAAGGCGATGTCAAACTGGGTCGCTTCAACTCATCGGCGAAATGTCAAACGGATTAATGGAATTTCTCAGCGAAAATGCACCCAATGGTAAAATGCAAGAACGGAAATTGAAAATGATCATTAACATAAAAATACTTATATTCGATAGAAGATGTCAAAGGGATTAATGGAACTCCACCTGGAAGTTGTATAGAAAAATAAAGGTAGAATAATAGAGAATAAAAAATTTAAGTTTGCGATTTGTGTTGGATTATTTATAGATTTGCTGTTAAATACTTTCAACTTAACGTTTTTTTTGGTCTGCATTTTTAAAAAACGTTGTGCTTTCATTGCACAAACATCAGGGTTCATATCAAACACCTTTGTTTATCAAATTGTCCAAGATTTTAAGTTAGCTATGGAATTTAAAATAGACAAATAAGTTAAAATTGTTGCATTGGAAAATAAAAGTTTAATTCTTTTTACAAATTTGTGGCCCATATAATAGGTAACGATTTAAATAAAATATTTTAAATACTATATTCCCATTGTTGCCCATTTGAAACTGATGCAATGGCGAATCGATAACGAAAGACGGCTATGAACGAGAGTCCTTTCGGCCATTCATTGCAAAATGGAATTGTGCGGAGATTCTTTTACAGCGCAGCCAGCCAAGTCAATTAAATATTGAGTGAACGTTTAAATTGTGGCCCGGTTAACTGGCGAAATGGTTAAGCATGAGCTGGGTGCATTCGCAACCCATTCATTAATTTACCTGGCACCTTTGGCGACCTACTGCTGTCAAAGTTTAATTTATTAAAGAGAAATTCTTTTAATTAAAATCGTGACAGGTGAAAAATGGGCGGTTTGTGTGGGCGATTCGCATCAAACTGAATCGTGCCCAAATTATATCAATTATGAATTTGGACAATTCGAGTGAAGCCAATTTGATTGTGTCCTCGAAGCGAGCATTGAACTCGCAATCAACGACGTCAGCACTCGCATATAGCACAAGCTGATTCATTTGGCGTAGAAAACATTGCTGTTTGCTTTCCCCGAAAGGCGCCGCGTACACAGCCAGAAATAAGAGGGCGGTGGCTGGGTGGCAAATGGATGGAAAGGCTGACGGCTAACAACGATAGCTCTCTGGCATCGTTTAGCGTCAGGTTCCGAAGTGCGAAATGTTCCCAGCTCGCTAAAAAATTAAATATTCAAATATAGCTGTTGCCACAGCTCACAGGAAGAACCTTAAACTGGTGGAAAAGCAAATGGGGGGGAGGGGGCTGCAAAGGATTCGGGATGTAAGAGGACCCGTTTAGCTTGCAAACCAGAGCTCTCGAACTAAAGAGGGACACGAGCAGTTGCACACATCCATATGCATATGGTGGAGGCGACAAAAGTGTTCCAGATGATCCAGGATTTCTGGATGAGAGGCGGAATATGGGAGGCCTTACTTAATATTTTACTAAAAAACTATAGAAAATCCCTGATTGCTTTCAAGAAGGTGGTATTATTCTTCAAATTTCGAATTCTCTATCTTCGTTTATTTTTTGAACTGACCAAGCTGACTTTTCATGTCCACGGAGTCGAACATGAAAGTGAGCTCCCAAGAAGTCACATTTTCGAGCCCAGTTAATGAGTTCGTGGTCATTAAAGTAAAACGTTAAAGACAACTTTGTCGGCTGGCAATCATGTGGAACTGCAGCTTCAGTTCCAGGCCGGGCTTCCAGCTGCAGTTGAGTTCAGCAGTTGCACGGCTCTGGAGCTCGAGTTTATGGCTGAAACTAGCGCAGTTAAAAGCCCAGCGGGCGAGTGCCACAGAATGAAGATGTGTGGGTGTTGCCAAGTTTATGCGGGATGGTGAGTACGTACATACGTTTGGGTGTCTGTGTGTGTGTGTGTGTTGGCCGTTGAAGTGTAATCAACAGCACGGCGGCAATTACGGCAGACACTTGTGTGGGTGAGTGTAGTCCTGGCTGACAACCCCTTCGTTTCCCGCCCTTCCGCGTCGTAGGCGCAAAAGTTGGCGGGTGGATAACGCGGCACAATTTGCCAAACTGCACTGAGCGGATTTAGCGCAAACTGCTAGAATGCGGAGAAGGAATATGTGGATAAAGCACTTACATCAGTGCATTCGCCCCTGCCTTTTGGGATTTTTATCCCGGGAGTAGAACCTGAGCACGTTAGAGCGCACATTATAATTTTAATGCATATTACATTTCACGTCACGAATTAAATTCGCAGCACGTGGAAATAAAACTACAAGCAGCGCCAGTTTAGCGCTCGCGGAAATGGATCCATCAGGTGGAAATATCGGGGGTGGAGTCGATGAACTAACGGCCAACTTTCAATATTACTTTTGGTCGGGGAGTTCGACAGGTAATTGCCGCATTTAAGCCATATTTAAGCCACGGAAGAGCATTACATGTGCATTTGGGTTTCGAGTTGTAGCAAGAAACAATTATAATATCTAAGCTGAATAAACTGAGCACAGCTTTAATATAGTTAATACATATCTTTCCAAAAAAAAAAGTACATCAGCTTTTTCATTTGAAAAATTGTAAGTTTTCGGTGGGAAAACTTCCTTTCTTCCATATTCCCAAATATTTTCTACATAAAGCGCACGAACGATTTATTAATTCTTTGGAATTTTCCTCCGAATTTAGCCACTGCAGATTGGCTTCACCTTTCCACTCATTGTCCTGCATTGATTTTAATAGCCTGCCAGTACGGAAAAAGGAGTGAGTCCTGCAATACCGATTGGCTGACTGTTCATATCGATAACCAAACACAAACAGAAAGTTTTCTCTACGCTGCAGAGAGGAGAGCCATTCAATTTTTATTAAATAACTTCATGCATGGCAAGTGCTCCACTGCGAACGGATTCGGTTCTCTAGTCGATATGAGGATGAGGATAGAATCTGGGATGTGGGTATATTCCTGTCGCTGCTCGATGGCTCTGTCAATAGCACAGTCGGAGCATCTGGACGGCTGGAGTGGTTCTAGGGGGTGTGGCAGGGGGATTTTTATTGATACGCCTCGATGTCCAGGCTCCAAATCGCATATTATCGCGTCCTGTGTGTGTGCGAGTGTGGGTTTTGGGCGTATCCTGCCATGTCCTGCGCCTGCACTGATCATTAATCTTTGCAAGCTGCCAACGTGTTCGCCTTTTTCGGACCTCAATTGCCCGGCGAGTGTGAGTGTGTGCATTAAATGGCGGATGAAGTCCATTAGAAAACTATTGAAGCACATTTTGTCGATTGCAGCCAGCAGCTAGCAGTCAAGCAGAGCCAAACTCCATATCCTGGCCATGTGGCAGGATGTGGCAGCTGCCGCAATTGAATGCTGTGCTCGATTCAAAACCCCCATTTAGCCCCTGGAAGATTTAAAGCGAAGGCAGTGAGAGTTCGATTTTCAATTAACCGACGAAAGAGCTGAAATTTGTTGGGCTAATCGAAGCCTTTTTGTATCGTGAGACGCTTCAAGTCAATCGAAGAAAATGGGTTCTATTATATCTATATTTTACAAGTACTATTATAGATGAAATTCCTCAAGTGCTTAAGAAAGAAAACCTTTTCAATAAATCTAAATTCGTCCATTTATAATAGTAAATTATGTTAAATTGATTGAAATAGGATTTCAAAGAATAAGTTCAAGTATTTGTTTGCTTATAATTACATAAAAAATAAATAATATTCTGAGCTGACTTAGTTAGTTAGAAAATCTCAATCTTAAAATCTAAATGAAAGCGCCACAAACAAAAAGGCCAAGCAAATAAATAATAGAAGGGCCCGATGCTCAACCGCGAATAAAGTTGTTTGAGTTGTAAGGAAAAATAAATAAAATGCAATTTAATATGAAAGAAATTAAACAGGGAAAACATACATAAACAATTTGCGCTTTAGCTCTTTTTCCCTGGCTTATTTTCCATTTTTGCCCTTTTATGGTATTTGCTGCCCGCTTTTTGTTGGTATTTTGCTTAATTATCCACATGAAAAGTCCTTCACGAATTCCATGGGGCCAGCGCGAAAAGATGGAGCGCAGAAAAAGCGTGAAATGAAATTGCATTAACAGTGGTATATAGAAGTTGAAAGTATGTTAGAAATGCGAACGGTCCAGAAGTGAACGTCAAGTGCCGAAATGAAGCTAACTTTGATGAGATTTCGCCCAGAGCCTGAGCCTGGTGGCTTGGAGTTTCTGGTTTTCAGCGGAAGAAAGAAACTAGCGTGAATTTAAGGGGCTGATTTCGGTATTTGAAAGTGGTCATTACAAAAGTTGAATGGTCTGCGAAGTTGGGTGTTCAGCTAAATTTCATTTCGGTCATTTCGGTCATAATTTGTTCGGTTAATATATTATCCTTTTAGGTACTCTATTTTGAAAATTTAATTAAATACAACTTTTATTTTATATATTGATATATTACATCCGTAGTTGAATACAGCTGAAGAAATGAAGTGTATCTACGAAATACGTGCGCACAATTAATTTCGGTCGTTAACAGCAGACGCCAAACGAATGAACTGATATGAATGCCTCCTGGTTTTTCTCTTCAAAGTTCAAATGCAAACGTTGGCCACAAAGATCCGGAAAAAGGTTCAAATAACCCAAATAAGTTCTTTTTACTTATTTAGAAATACTTCTTCAGCTTTCCCCTATTGACAAGAGTATTTATTTTTATTTTGGTTCAGCTCTTTTTGGGGTTTCTCTTTTATGCAGTTCATTTGCCAACCTCCAGCAAAGAGTGGCTAAATAAATAAATGGGAACGAAAGAAAAAATTTAATTAAATCAAATGCACACACATATAAACCTGTATGTGTGGGTTGCTGGCTTTTTAATTTGATTATATGTTTGCGTTTCAGAATTTTTTTGATTATACATTTTCCTTTAGGCAAATGGTGTTTGTTGTTTCAGAAGGCAAAAGACAAATGTTAGGGGAATAAGTGAACATAAAGCGAGAGGAGACGCTCCATTGGAGTTACTCGACTATTAGATACCCGTTACTCAACAAACTAACATTGGATATAAAAACATTTAACATTAACCTTTCTTTAACACCCAAATAAAAATGACGACAAGATAACCGACAGTTCAGGGTTAAACAAACTCCCAGAGTAAGGTTCATTTTACATTACGAATAACGGGTATAAACATGCAGAACGGGCATAAGTGTAAATTCAATTAAAAAACGCTTTTCAAATATTCATTACGCCAGGGGGCGGTGGGTGGTGGGCGGCAGCAGAGGGAAGTTGGTTAATTAGCGCCTGGAAGTATGCTGTGGTTTTTTGTTCCGATTTTACTTCTCAGAGGCAAAAAGGCAGCTTGTACGCCTGCTTGCATATGTAATAATAATAATCACGTCGCAAAAACGGGACATGCATGCCACTGGACACTGGGGAATATGCCAAGGCGAATTGTTATTTAAAATATTAAAATTTACAGTAACTTAAATTTGGTTAACTTAACTTCTGGTCAAACAAATGAAAGAAGTTGTAAAATACATCTACATAGGAAGAATCTAATACAATTTGTTTTGCGAAGTGAGCTTTGGTTAACTTAACTTCTGGTCAAACAAATGAAAGAAGTTGTAAAATACATCTACATAGGAAGAATCTAATACAATTTGTTTTGCGAAGTGAGCTTAAATCAATGGAGATTTAGGTTTTGTTTAAGTGATCAACCTTTTGTGTAGTTTTTTTTCGCTGTGCAGAGACCCCATTCAACCCTCAATAGAAGGCTTTTTGTGAAAATGTTCTAGCTCCAAAAAAGCGCTCAAAAAGCGTGGAAATTTGATTGTTGTTGCCGGCTGCGGCTGCTGTGGCATGATGAAGTGTCATGAAATTTAATCAATTTATTTGAAACGTGAGCGGATTCCCCGACACTTTGTCTGTGTGTGTATGTGTGTGTGCCCTATGTTCTTATTGTTGTTGGGCAATAAATAACAGCAGCGTCGTCTGTCGGTTGCTCAACTAAAAATTGTAACAGAGCAAAAGTGCCAAAGTAAATAACAAACAATGAAAATGCAATAACAACAGGACCCAAAATGAATGGAAAGGCACAGGGCCGAGGGCAGAGGGCCGAGGGCAGAGGGCCGAGGGGAAGTGCGGAGAAATATCGCAAATAAAGTTTCATTGTTCAGCAAGCGGGAATAACCGCACGCCACACACAGATACTCACGAATACATCAAAACCCTTCCAGCACACACACACACACACATTGATACACTTCTTGGGGCCAACAACAAGATTGAAGTGCGGAAAAGGGAAAATGAAAGCGAAGTAGAAGTCTTCAATTCTGGAGCAAACTGTGAATGAGCTTGCATAGACGGACATTACTAAGCTGTGTTTTTCGCGGATTTTCCCAACAACATTGTACCATTTCTCACATATGTAGGTTTCACTGTTAGTTTTCAGCACGAGGAGTACAACAATATCGCGTGAAGAAAATGTATTTATTCATTTAAATCAAATAGTAAAAATAGATTCCAAAACTTGCCCAATTAATTCTAAATTATCATTAGGCAGACTTTTTTAGAAAGAATTCCTCTTAATCTTTAGATTTTGAACAAAAAAATAGAAGAATTTGTTAAAACAAATTGCATTAAAAAAATATAAGAGGCAATTTTCGTGTTGCAAATACCGATCGTGGTTTTTAAACGAAAAATTTAGTGGATAACCAAATGGTACATGGTACGTTTTTCCTGGTGAGGCATACGGAAAAGCCAACACCTCTCGTCCCAGTTAAGCTGGTCCTTTGGAAAATCCTTGGTTTATACATAGAAACTTTCTGGCCCACTTCGGAGAACGTTTTGTGCCATTACTGTTGGCATAACTCCGCAACGCAGAGCAGAGCAGAGCGCTGTAGAAGGCCAAAACCAAAAGGGCATGGAGAACGTTTATAAATTTATTGTTTTTCCACGACGCATGTACTCAAGTGTTGCTGCGTGTTTTTGGCAACAAATTTGTTCAACAACCATGGCGCGAAGTGGGGCAAAATTAGGGTGGCAAAAGCCCATTCAACTCGTTGCGGTGACGTATTTTATCATAATTACATTAGCACCACTGCCACCCCGCCCCGCCCCGCCTTCTTTTATATCTCGCTCATAAATTTAAAACAGATCCCCAAAGTAGGCAAACCCGCAAACGTAAAATCTTTAAAGCCAACTCCAAGCCGTAATTTTGGCGTGCTGCGAAATAATGGCGAAAATAAACATAAATAAATGCACTGCAGCAGGAGCTGTGCGTGTTCGTGTATTTGTTATACTCGTAGTTGTTGGCTGCAAACTGCACACATGACATATTACTTCAACACTGCGAGTGTATGAGTGTGTGTGTGTGCCAGAGACACTGCGGTTTTCCCACTTTTACTAGAACGTGAGAGTATCAGATGGCCTAGCTTACAAATGCTAAGGATAACTATTACCAAAGCTATAATGACTAAAAAGGTCTTCACGCTGGTTTTAAAAATTAACTAATATCTTGTAAAATATTGCAGTACAAAAGAAACTCTAAAAAATATTTGCATGAATGGCAAAAAAATCAAAAAATCTTGATGCTTTCATGATAGTTTCCTGTGCCGTTTCAGGTAATGTTCCTGGCATTTTGGCTTACGAAGTCCATTTCGCGCCATATGGGCATTTAGCACAATCCGAACCGCAAAACCAGAACCCCGAGAGGCAAGTCAAGCCAAGTGAAAGGGCCAACACACACACGCACACACACACACACTATCCCGCACACATAGGCATAATTAAAAACATTTTTGCAGCCACCGAAGAGAAAGACGGAGAGGAGAGGAGAGATGACCAACCGAGGGGCCTTCGCATATTTAGGCCAAAGTTTCTGCAATCCTGGCCCAAAACACACTCCACTTCATTATGACTCATTGCGAAATGAGATTAACATTAAATGTTTTTCATTTCTTTAATGCCGCGCCATCCGTATGTGGAATTATATTCGCAAAATGAAATGCCAAATATGTGGGAATGCAGTGGGGTTGAGTGGGTGAATTGTTTGGTGGCTTCAGTGGTTTCCCGATCTCTGATGCACTGCATCCTCGTTTTGGGAGCCACTCAATTGAGTAAAATTGAATAATAATTTGATTCGAGTGCACCCAATCTTATTCTTATTTTTCTTTGGGAATACGTTTCGAATGAGCGCTCAAAGTTTGAAACCAAAAGATTTTTGTGGAAACAAACTTTGGCGGGGAATGTGTGGGTATGTTAATTGAGTTATATTTTAGTTACTTCTAGTTCTATCAATTTTTTCGGCACAAACAAATATTTGCGCAGATATTGTTGATCGTTTTATTTTCCTTGCGTTTAACGCAAATTAAAATTTAAATAAATGTAACCGCCACAAGATTTTTCTAGTATCTGGAGATTTGTCTCCTTCCTTGTTTGTATTCCTTGACCTCCCATTAGCTGAGTATCTGATAGTCGAGTACATCGACTGTAGAGTTCTCCTTTTTATAACAGAATATTGCTTGCTATTTATCGCCAAATCATTTTGTGAAGCTAATTTGACGCAGCTCGCTTGGCAGCCTAAAATATTGAGCATAAAACTTATTTATGGTCATTAAGTTGGCCTCACTGTTTTATTGACATTTATTTGGCACACAAACACGCACACTTGGCTGACCCTGTTCCCGGGTAAAATACGAAATCTGCATAAGTCAGTGGAGAAAATTCCGAAATCGAAAAAGGAGAAGAAAAATGCTAAACTAATGTCACTTAGTGGATGGCGGAGGTTGCCGCTGAAAGCTGAATTTTGAGACAATTTAGGAACTGCTTTTTAAAATGACTCGCGGCAGTCGCAAATCCGAAATGAGATGCACGCGGAATTCCAGTGCGATAACCTCGGCGAGTTGGGTTCATTGATAATGAGTTTCTCAAGGCACAGCGGCCAGAGGGTTGGCCAGAGAGAGATTGAGTGGGTCAGACGAGATTGTGGGCTGGTGATACCGGTCGGATAGTACTCGTATTTCACACGTTCCGATGGTAGCCCCCATCAGCCCTCTTTTGGCCGCTTCGGCACGTGCCGTCAATAAAGCTGAAAATCGCATAAACTGTTTGAGCCGCTTACACGTCATAAGTAGCGAGCACTTGGGCGAATTCTGGGGCCTCTTCCGCCCGATAAAGTTTCCCGGTAACCCCCCTTGCCCCATCTATCCTCACATCCACTCGTCTGGTTATTGGCATCTTTAGGACTGGAGAACTGAAATTCTCGGCCATAATCAATTCAATTCGTCGGCATAGATTTATTGAAGGACTGTGCGGAATATGGAAGGCATATACCCAGCAATGTGCTTTATGAACTTCTCTCAGCTATTAACAAATATTAAATATCCAACTTAAGCATAAATAGCACTGCTTATGTTTAGCTAGCTACCATTGGTAGCATTAAAATGAAATTAATCTTAGCACATTGCCTGACGAATAATTTATTTACCAAAATGAATAATTATGCTTAACATGCGTATTAAAGAAATTTTAACCGAACATTGTGCGCAATGTAATTATTGAAATGCTATAATTGAATCATCCTGAGTGATGGAAATGAATTGATAAATACGAAATTAAAATTTATCTTTTAAATGAGCAGATTGAATTATAGCAAAAGCCATAATTGGAATGCAACTGAATCGGAAACAATGGCATTAAACAGCAATTCCTCTTCGTTATTATTTTGACATGACTATCGAATTTCTTTCTTACAACATTCAGATACATCTTGCAAGTTTCGTGATGTTGATTAGATTTTGCTGTAACCGGAAATTTCCCCAAGGCCAGAGGCAAGGAGATCGAATTTGTGGAAAATTAATTAAGTTTAAAGCTCGCACCGAGTTGAAAGCTAATTTAAACCCACAGCAAAGGCAACGTAAATCGAATCGCAATGAAATAGAACCGAATACGAGCCACAACGAATTGATTTGTGCGATTTGCGGATTGGGTGGGAGTGGGATATGTAGTGGGGAAGGTTGTGGGTGTGGGTGTGTGTGTGTATGTGGGTTGGCTGGTAAAGTGGCAACAAAAAATGTTTGCCAGTGAAATGCAATTGCAATTTGGCATGACCAACTACGCATGCTGCGCAACAGCATCCAACAGCCAACCGACATCTAAATCCACATCCAGGGCCAAATCCCCAACCGAATGAAACTCAAAGCCAACTAAACCAGCAAAAACCAGAAGCCAACATCCCTTAGAGCAATAGATGGACATGTGCAGCGAATTCCAAATGTCAGAAGCCCTGGATGTATACATATGTGCATATATGGCCATCAAAAAAATCGTGCAGATATTAGCTTCGAGTCAATCGAAAAGGCTTTCAGAATCAACAAAGTTTCCAAAAAGTAATAACAAATAATTGCCCAATGCGAAGTGACTTGGAAGCGTCCTCGTTACTCCGCTAATTGGAAGGAAACCAAATTATGAGCACAACTTGCCGTGCCCCTCAAGGTGAATTGCTTGCCGGCAGGGTGAAGTTTTCCCTCTAATTGCGGAAAGACACTCATAAAAAGACCCATCAAGTTTCAGTTAAGCGGCAAGCAATTGTCACAAAAACCCAGCCAAGTTATAGATAGCGGATGAGTATGTTACCCCCTACACCCTAAGGTAGTATGTATATGAATGCCGAGCATATGAAATTCGCACACCATCAACAGCAATATGAAAGGTTAATAAAACCAAGCCAAGAACGTGCGAAACGAAGGCGTTGGCACCTGGCAAAAGCTTTCACATCCCCGTTTTTCTGAGGTTTGGTGGATAAACTTTGGTTTTCTGAGGGAAGCGTGCAAGCTGATTTTGTTATCCAGGGATACCCCCAAAAACTCAAGCCAAATTCCCATGCCAATTTGGGGTGCCAACACAATTGTGATGTCCTGCGTTCATTAAACGTTAAGTAAGTCAAATGAATGTTGCCCACTACTTGATTTTAAAAGATATGTAAACATTTACAATGGAACCACCGTTGAGATTCCTCGAAAAAAGTTTTTGTAGTCATGAATAAAGTTAAAAAGTAATCATTTATGATCTTCGCATAGCTTAAGCAAACCCAAAACTTCGTCTCTACGTTGAATTAGTTGTCGAAATCTTGGCAGACTTTTTCGATTAGTCAGACTGAATCATGGCCAATGATTGATAATGTCCAAGTTAGTATCTTACCTTATTGATGATCTCATTGGAACCTGTTTGAGTAGTGATTAAATTCCCGAATCTCGGACAATCTCGCCGTTAAAAGCCAGAAACCAAAACCCCAAAGAAGAATGTCAAACGCAGACTCCCAACCGCAGATTAACTCTGACCCCAGATGGCCCAGTTTCCCCCTCTGCCACACCCTCTTTGCTTATTTTCACGCCCCTTTCACTTATAATTTTTCCCCACTTTCTCCACAATTTACACACACGAAGTACGAGCGTGAGCGTCCTGCAATTAAACGGGAAAAAGAAAACTTTTCCAACAGTTTCCCAGGGAAGCGAAGCCGCAATAGGATGTCCAGGCAACTGGGTATGTAAATGTGGGCGGTGGGTGGTGGGAGTGGAAGTGGAAGTGGGAGTGGTTTTGTGGTGCTGGGTAGGCAGGCGTCCTTGGGATATGTGGCCAGTTTGGTATGGCTTCTTTCCGTCTGCTCAGCTCGACAATATTGAAACACAATAAACAAAGTAAGTATTGATTTAAATATATGAGTAAGGTTTTAAAATTATAAAAGAAACATTAAGGAACCAGATGAGTCAAATGTAATGAAAAGTATGCACCTAACCATTATATATCATTTCTAAACCTCTCGTATCAAATGATTTTTTTCAGTGCTGGTGTTTTTGCTGGTGTTTGGACGCATAATTGTAAAGTGGCCTTGTACGTGTCGTCCCTCTCGCTTTTAATTGTATGTGTAAAGTGAAGTGGGGGTGGCAGTAGTTACCCACCCACTTGCCCCTTTTCATCATCCCCATCTAAGGAGTGCGTAGTTGTGTGTGTGTGTGTGTTGTTAACAACTTTAACATCACTTTGGCGTACCCTTCTCGAAAGTATTTATACGACGTTGTTTGCTGATTTCGCTGGTGCTGCTGTTCGCCTTCAAGCTGATAAAGTTAATTCAGTACAGTATTCATACATATATATTACCCATGCAAAGAATTCTTTATTATTCTGTATTCGCTCTTCGTTTTCAGTGCTTTTTCTTGCATTTATATCTGTTTTTTAAAGTGATTTTTGATGTCTAACATGGTTATTGCATATTAAGCAAGCAACGAATTCTTTACTATTCTGTATACGATCATCGTTATAAATCATTTTTCTGCAATTTATATCAGTTTTTGGAAGTAATTTTATAATTCTGACGCGGTTTTTGCATATTAAGCAAGAGGAATCCTGAATCACCACTTCTTTATGATGATTTTTAAGAAGTTTCAGCTGAGTTTAAGCTAAGTTTAAGCATATGTCCCTTGAACTAACACTACAGTCAATTCTTAACGTACTCGTATAGCATTAATTGCCGGAGCGGTAATTGCTGTTGACCATCACTTAACTTAATGAACAATTGTCGTAGAGCAATTTCCATAGATATATTTGAAGTTTCTCTCTGCTATCGAAGCCCTGTGAGGGCGAAAATCAATTTTAAATTAGGGCACAATGAGCTCATGTCGCCACGTGGATATCAGGTGATATAGAGGGGTTCCTACCTTAAACAGCCAGCCACCCACCTACACTCACGACGTATACGACAAAGGTCAGGTGTACAGGGTCTTCCAATAATGAACGGAAAAAATATTTTGTTTACACTTTAATAAAATATGTATAACGATAAGAAATAGGTAAACGTTGTATAAATATTAAGTACTATTTATAGTTTACTTATGTGTAATTGATTACACATTGTTTAGTAGTTTTTATGAAAGGAAGCATTATTATGTATGATATTCCTATATGAAAACCAAAACCACGGGCCATGCAACATTCAGTAAAATTGATATTTTGCTCCTGTGTCCCGATGAATCGAGTTTCATGTCAAAGGAAGCGACGAACCAGTCAATGTTGTATCCTTTGTCGTTGTGGGCGGCAGAAGTGAGTAAACAAGAATAAAGCGGCGACAAACAAAAGAGTAGGAACAGCAAAAACAGAAAACACGATCCAGGATCCAGGACACTAAGGGCCCACAAGGGCCAAAACCAGGAGCAACTAGCAACTTGGAATATGGAAGGACATGACGAATGACGCGTTGCTAGACAATTTTTCAATTTGAATGGCCCCCCTACAACAGGAACAAAAAGAAATGGGGGCCTGAAACTCGAATAGTGAAACGTTTCGGATTTCGATTGGGTTCTCGCATTTGCTCCTCTGTTCAGGCCGGTTCAGCCTGTTTTTTTGGGGCGGCCTAAAGGATTGGCAACGATAGATGCAACCTGCAATTTGCCGCCTGACTAACCCAGACGACGGGTTCAAATCGGGGTTGTTTCGATTGGTGTGGAATTTAAGACTCGGGTGAATTTTGCCGCCCAGGGCAGCACTATGAATTTTCGAAAATTGGCCATATTCTGAGAGCTGCATTGTCCTGATTAAATACTGCAACATCTTGCATACAGCTTAAGCAATTAAATCTCATAATATAAGCTTACAAATGTTTTGTTTTCCTGGATTTTCCCTGGTGTCTTACATTTTTATATCTGCTTTGCAAAGGAATCTTTCTTATTCGCTTGTAATTTCCCTTTGAGGATTTGTGAGTTGCTTTTAAACAAATGACTTTTACCACCTAATATTTTTAAGCGCTTTACAGTTCCAGGAGAAAAAGGATTATTTATCTGACCACTTTACTTTGTTGGCTGAAAAGTTATTTCACATGATTGTAAGTTTACTTACACTATTACCGGCTTTATCTTTTTGTTGGATTTTAATGTAAAATTAGAATTATTTATGCATTTTGTTATTCACAATAGTGATAGACAGAATTCCACTTTTTTGTATTCAAATTTATGTTCTCACTTGAAACAATACCCATTGAATGAATATATCAACTTTCGTCAAGGGCTAGTATGTTTTAATGTTTGTATTCCAGGAAGTTGTGATTTCTAACAATCTAAACATCGAATAACTTTTTATAGAAAGAAAAGGTTACTAAAAATATTAGTACACCCGCTTAAAAACTAAAGGCTAGCTGTTCTTGTATATATGAATAACTTTCTAAGTCAATAGTTCCTGTGCTTTCATATGCTTTTCTTAACAGCCCTCAACCTATGACCTGTTTGTTCCAATTGGACAAGACCATTGAGAACATGAAACAAGTAAGATCCTCATTCACTTACCGCTTTCCCTTGAAGGCCAGCAGATACTTCTTGTTGGCGGGGAAATTGTTGGACTGCACGGATCCCGTGGCGCCGGCCCTCAGCGGGAATTGTTTGTGGAAGAGCGGGATGCTGACGTCGAATCCGTGTCGCAGTTGGAGCACTCCCATGCTGGCCTTGGCCAAAATGGCCTCGCCCGCATCGAAACCCAAAGAGTTCTCCGCATAATCCGGCCAAGTGCCCGAGTACAGATTGAAGATGATGTGGTTCCTTCCATTGTTCCAATGCGGCAATCTCGCCAGTCTGGATGGCACATTGCGAACATAATCCTCGGATAGCGAGTCCCGATCCAGGGTATCGATACCGAGTACAAAGAGACAGGCGGCCGTGGGATCACTGGTATAATACCTCGATTCCTGGATGGCAGTGAGTATCTTTTGATAGTTGGCCGAGGTGGGCGGGGCAGCGCCCAGTGAGTTGAGTGGTTCCGGTGGATAGATATAGACCAAAAAGCGATCATAACAGCGGGTAAAATCGAAGCAGGTCTCCATGCGGCAGTCAGGTTTACGGGGGACCAGTTGTTTGGAGCTCTCCAAACTCTTCGATTCATTGCTCTGCAGCAGTTTGAGTTCCTGCTGATCGTGGGTGCCCAGGAAGCTGGGCAACTGCTCGTGGGGTTGGACTCCACCATCCTTGGCCGATTCGTGCTGGGCTCTACGCGGTCTCAATGGCGAAACTTTCAGGCGATAGCCACCGAAATAGGCGTAGGCCAAAAAAGCGCAGGAAACGAAGACCAAAATATAACGCTTTTTGGCCTGCATTTTGTGGTTTTAGTGTATCCAAAGCCGTTAGATCCGCAATAATTTTGGTTTATATTTTTATTATTATTATTTACTTTTATTTATTTTCCGGGGATGCTGTATGTGTGGGTGTGTGTGAGTGGGAGAGCGTGCGTGCCTGTGAGTGTGTGTGCGGCAGAGAGAGAGAGGCGGGGGTTCCGACAGCCACAACAACAACAACAACACGAATTTACACTAGTTGTCGCGCATTTTCGATTTTGATTATTTTGTTTTATTTGGCCGCTGGATTCACTTTTCAACGAATAGATAACATGGCCAGAATTTGTTGATATTTGTTACACACACATTGCGGCGGCAAACACATGTACATTCCGCTTTATTCGTTCATAATCTTTTATGATTTCTCATTTCCTGGCGCGTTTAATGAGGCGGGGGGCGGAAGGGTTCGATCCTCGCTTTTTACGAGGAAATGCATTGCGCACACACATTTAGCTCAGTTGCTCACTTCATTTTCACTGAGTTTACACATTTGTTTTGCGCTCTTAAACAACAGAAACATTTAACAAACACACACAAAACATTTTTAGCTGCTAAAAATCAGACGGCGGTCGCGACTTGAGCAACACTGGCACCGCGGCGTTTCGCAGCACCGAAAGAGCGTGCAGAGAGCGCGGGCGGCAGGGCTGCCAGCTGTAGCACAGAGCGTTAGTGTTTGAATTAAAAACAATATTATTACTTTACGTTTTTAGTCACACTTATGGCGTTGTTGGCTGTTCACTAATCGTATATTCTATTATTTCTTTACTTGGGATTTACTTAGTCTAATGTATATCCATTTTGTCCCAACTTTCTCGCGTCAGGCCCCCTTTGATAACAGCTGAACTGCAAAAAATTCTCGAAAAAGGCGCGTCTTAACGTTTTGATAGCTCGGCGTGTACTGGCCAAGTTATCATACTACCAAGGACTTCGCTGGAATTCGCAGATTGATTGGAAAACTCGCACATGCGCTGTTTGGCGCGCTACTGTTTGTATTTCGCCAACAGGTGGCAACGCCGCGACAACAGCTGCTGAATTCAAATTTAAAATTATTCTTCAATGATAAATCTCTAATTCGGGAGGAGTTTTGAGTGGGAGTGATTATCGTGGGTTGGATACGTAGTCCCCTGGGCGTTATATGTTTTGCGAAATGCAATTACCACTACAATAACTGCTGCAAACAACTTGCCGCCCTGGTGCATCATAATAATAATTGTTTGGCCTGAAATTAATTACACTTTCGGTGACCCACACATCACGTTTTGCGCATTGTAGATTTGCCAAATGTTACCCAAAGGTATTTCATGTATGCCTTTATTAATTATTCGCAAAACTAATTACACCCGCAATTATATGTTGACGTGAAAAAAGGTATTACATATTTCTTGATAAATTGCTATTGTTCTATGCACCTTTTAAACATAACTCTTTTTGTTCAAGTGCACTGAAATTAAAAAACTAGCTGCATATTAATTATACATCATGTTATAAATGGTCAGTTTTAAGAACATTTTATGACCCATTAATTAGTTTTTTTTTCTAAATTTCAATTCATTGTTTCTGCGCAGGAAAGAGGAAAATAAAGAAATATATGCGTGTAATTTAAAAAAAAACGAAATAAACAAACTGTTTTTGTGGAGTGGACATTTTCGCATCCGCATTCTTGCGTCCGGCTTTGCGCTTTTTTGGCCACGCGCAATTTCCCGTTACAAACGCGTTTAGGCTGGAATTTCAATTATGCACAGGAATGCCACTCCCCCTGCCCCTTGGCCTCTGACCCCTGCCCTCTGGCCAAGCCCCCTGTCGCTCTGCTTCTTCCTGTGCACTTCCGGCGTCGTGGCCGCAATTATGATGCGTCCGCTTAGATAGAAAGCTCCCCAAAAAAACGAATTATGCCAGGCAGCTGGGAGTCCAGCGCTGGAGAACTCCTTTAAAATTGCCGTGATGAGGTCCTTGTTAACATCCTAGCTCCCCTGCGACTCAAATCGCTGAAGCCCAACTATATAAGAAAAAAAAACATATAAGAAAAACAAAGCACTTCATATAGACAAAGCATGAATTTCTCAGTTCACTTAATCTGCAGCCAAATCTGTTGAACAAAACAGATAAACAGTACAGAAACTGCACAATATCCGTTCCCCTCTCCGTAAACTCTTTACTTTCAGAACTATTTGTTTTTTTATCTAATGTTTCGCTTGCAAGATATGTTTTAATGTGATACAAGGAAGGCTATCACGTAAGCACGTGGGGAATTCCCTAATATTCCATTAAGGAGAAGCACATATGTGGAGACAATAATACTAAATTAAAGTTAAATACAAATTTGAACAGTAGGACACTTTCTATGGAGGGCAAAGTTTTCCACACATTTCCGCAAAATGTGCATATGTCACAGACGCGACCTTCGACCTTGCCATTTCGACTGTGCAAATTGCTCGTCTTCCGCCGGCAGTGCACACGACCCACTTGATGGCCATGCATCTCGTTTCCGTTTCCGGCGTGCCTCTAATTAAGTGTCAGCCCGTCCAGGTCCTCCAGGTCCTCCTGGTCCTCCACCTGCCCGTTGCTCCTTTTTCCCATTTAATATGCACTCTTTTGTGAGATTATTGGGTTTGCTCACACGTCAATTTTCCATCTTTTTGTTCGATTTTTTGCTAAATCACGAACAACGCCCCCATTCAGAGTTAATCAATCATGCACATGGTGCATAATTTGACTTCCTAAAGGGGACTTTTAGGTGTCTGCCAGCTGGGGACCCCGTTCTATCTATCTGTCTTTCATCCTCTTTCGAAGCGGAAACTTGATGGATATTCAGCTCGGTTCTTGTTTCTATTTCAAGCTAATGAAACAATTTTCGATTTTGCTGGACAGTTGAGTCAAAGACATTAGAATAACAAGATGCGTAACGCCACACGATTTTTTGGTTCACGATTTATTTTATATTATTTATTTTATATTAATTATTTTATAATAATTACATGTCGTTCTTCATTCGTTTATTATATTTTAGTTTTGTTTCGTTACTGATAATATAATTTCTTTAAAAAGTGATTTCAATTTTATAATTACTTCATCAGTTAATATTAACATATTCTAAAAGGTATTACTGATATTTACTCACAATCATTTATTGTAAAATGTATGCTTATAAAATATTTAAAAATATAATGAAAGTATTTATTTCACTGCACTTTCAGGCTATCATGCTCACGACCACATGACAATCAACTGGCTGGAGTTAAAGTTTAAGTTCTGCTGCTTCTGCTACTCCTGTTTTACCATCATCTTCTTCATCTTCATCAAAATAACAACCGGGCAAAATAGCAACTGAAACACCAGCAACAACTTTAACATAAATTCATTAGCCACAAGTCAAAGTGTCGGGCAAAAAGGGGGTGTATATACTTCCACGCCAAGTACCCACCGAAATTTATGACGTCACTTTTAGTTGCCACCTCGAGTTTATGGATGCTGAAGACGCTGAAGAATGCCAACCACACTCTCGGCCAAACTTTATTACAGATTTTTTAACGAGCTTGTTGGAAACGCCAAACGGTAAGCTTATGTGGCTCAGAAAATTATGTGGCTTGTATTATAAAAGTGGTCGAAATCAAACAGGCGAATGATCTTTCCTTAATCGGTCTTTTGGCTCAAAAAGCCCGTTTAATTCCAGGCAATGTGACAAGGCTTAGAAAAAAGACACATAAAAGAAGTGCAGCTTTCCTAATTAAATTAAACATTATGGCATATATTTCGATTTTCAGGTGTTTGGTTTTAAAAATGTATTTAGTATATTCTATATTGCATACTCTTAGGATAATGGTGCAAAATAGCACAACATTCACTTGAAACCCAAGGAAAACATCATTTAAGGAATGTATGACATGTCCAAAGGGAGTAATAATTAAAATTCCTCTTTGATTCAAATGTAAATGAAGGCTAAGAGGCGGAAATAGACAGTTTGCCCCAAGGATGGTATTCCAATCGGCATTTCCACATGAGCTCTTTGACATCATAAAGTGGCCATATTATGTACTGGTTAAGTCTTTTTACGACTCGAACGTGGAAGATTATGGGTGCAGAGGTGTGAAGCCATTCTTCCTCGCAAAGGCCATATCTCCATCGTAACGAAAATGCAATATCTATATGCACAAACACACGGGAACGCAGAGCCAACAGCTGCCATATCTTGTCAGATTTGCATGGCGGAGGTGAACATGACAGGCCCAACGTCGATGCCCGCAGGACGTGCCAAGGATAACGCCATCCCAGCCACCCGATTCACTCACCCAAATACACAAGCATACAGCTTGGAACTTCGCTTGACACCGCAGCTAAACTGGAAAAAAGGTATTACCCGTCAATAATAAAATTAGGCCTTAACTAACTCTGTTTATAAGCCACAAGGTGGTACATATTCAAATACTTTTAAAAACTATTTTTAAAAATTACTTATAGTATAGTTAGGAAGAAGAATTAAATCAAAATGTATCTTAATTTAAAAATAAAGTTTCATTTACAAACTCACTAAACGCATAATCCTTAGAATTTATTTTAAAGTTAATAACCGAAATACTGAACATAGCTTAATCCATATGTACATATGTGATGGCCACTTTGTTTTCAGTGTATATAAATCTTGCCTGCGATGCGCTGAGCTTTAAGCTGAAATGATTATTAAGCTGGTTCCCCTAACAGGGCGAGTGGGCGTGGAAAGACAGTGTCTTGGTCAGTTTACAAATCCAATCAACGTTGCGTATACTTGATATGCAAACAGGAGTAAAGGAAACTTGCTACTAACTGCTACTATGGCTTTTGCTCGCCTTATTTTTGCTACTTATACTGCTATACTGCTGCTTCAGCCAAATTAGTTTAGCAAACATCAAACGGGCGAAAGCAGAAGCTGCAGCCAATCAAAGCAACAAGCTCGAAGTGAAAACGAAAAGAAAAACAGTGTTTGGCTTTGGCTTTCAATATAACGCATACGCCACGTGGCAAGCTCGAAATAAACATGAACATATGCGGCTGTGTGTCTGAGTGTCAAAATAATTCAATTTATTTAGCCAACGAGAAAAATGTGAAGCAAATAAAAGGCAGAAGGGGAAAAAATTCATTTTTGCTGATGTTTGTTTCTGATTTTGCTTTACAAAGATACACATGTGCAGGCGAAAGGAAACTTGAAATTTCAGTTCCAGTAAGCAAACATTTTATACATAATCCTTGAGCATAAAGCTCAGTTTCTGCACTTTCCTCGCCAAGTGAGCCGGAAAATGTGTTATTTTATGCGTAACGTTATTTTAAGAGGCAATTTCACAAACTTTTACTGCACTTCCAGCAGGAGTTTTATTTTCCTCAGTGTTCAAGGTCATTGTTGTAAGGGCAATCCATGCGGATATATTACCCAAATATTATAAATTCCCTTAAATAAGCGCTAAGTTTAATTCGCCCGACTTACTCCTGATTTCCCCTCACCCCCGGTTAACTTATATATCATCCCCAAAACGATCAAAGGAAAGATTATCCTGCCACGCAAAATGCCCGCCAGCGAAATTCATCTGAAGCCTTGAAAAGCAAAGAAAACGCAAGCTGTTTAAATTTAATCTCAGCACAAATAATTGCTTTAATTGCTGTACATTCTAATTGAATTGGCCGCAAAAACATATATTTCAAGTGACAAAATATCAACGAATTAATGAATAATTTCCGTCAGGTATGCAAAGTGGATTAGTTAATACAAATAAACGTCTGTCGTGTTTATTGAATTAATATGGCCGTTTAGATTTATTCACAGCCAATTTCATTTTACAAACCTGTACTTCATTAAAAATTGCAAATCTAATTCGAAAACTCAAACAGCCGAAACATAATTTCCATTGAATAAAGCATTCAAATGCATGATTTCTATATCTGCTCGATTCAATTTAATTTTGTGAATTGAATTACATGGCTAAGCACCCAGAAAATGTAATCATAAATTTGCTGCAAAGCACATAGGCCATGCCTACCGAAACCCAATCCCAATTCCCTGGCCACTTTTCGATACTCTTGGCCAGATAAACATTTGTCCGGGCCAAGTGACACTCTGTTGCTGCAACATATTGCATTTTAATGGGAATTTCGTTTTCATTGTCAACACTTTTGTGAATTATGAGGCGGTGGGTGGTGGCTGAGTGAGTGTGCTGAGTGAGGAAAGTAAACTAGTTAAAGGACACCGAGTCGTAAATTCAGGCTCGAGATTAGAACTGCAAGTGAAGTTGAACGAGATGAGCTCCTCCTGGCTGCTCATCCATGCCACAGGCAGCCAGGACATTTGACACTTTTCTGGCTTAATGAGGCAGGAAGCTTCGTCTTCGCTCTGGATCCTTGAATCCCAGGATCCTAGGCTCCCTATTTCTCTATTGTCTTCTGGCCGCACATTTGCGGACGACGTGTGTCAACGCATTGTGCGGTGTAAATTGCTTGCTGCCACATCTTGCCACACCCATCCTCGCATCCCCCCGTCCTCCGCTCATCTGGGTAACCAATGCTGCACTTGTGAGCCCGCTTGTCACCGCTCCTTCACCGCTCCTGCAGTACCGTCCACACCTCCTCACCCCTCACCTCCTCATCAACGAGCATCGAGCCATTCAAGCCGCCGCCCTGCGTTGACAAGTTGTGTGCATAAATTGCAACTGCCTGGGATGTATACAAAACATGTGAAGGATGCGAGGCTGCTGCTGCTACTTCAGAGCACTGAAAGACAAACAAATTTTTATTTAACAATCTAATAAATAGCTATGCACTATACATATGTTTAGGTATATTTCTTTCAAACTACTTTTTCCCTTTTGTAAGATAAGGTTTCTATCCAATGGAAATAACAATTAAATAGCTAGAATATACTTAAATTCATATGTTTTACTATCGCACCAATCAACGGTTTTTGTGCATATCTTAAATCTCATATTAAAATGTTAATTTCAGCTTTTTAAATTTGAAAGCTGCTGCAGACAGTTGAGTTCTTTATTCCAGTGCTTTCCTGATGTCGCTGCTCCTGACTATGCATGAGTACGAGTGTATCCTTGATGCTTTAGGATTTTATTTGCTGGCTTAATAAAGGCATCAGGCATCAGGGAGCGAGTACCAAGTACCCGGCCGAAAACCGGCCCCAAGTTTCAATGCCCTCGTCCACCTCTCCACCTCTTCCACCCTACCACCTCCACCTTCAGCCCTTGATAATATGTGTAGGTGCATTCATACATACATATGTATGTGTGCTAGTGCTTGTGGTGCATCCCCACTTCCGGTTTGGCAATGCAGCATGATGCAGCTTAAATTGCTGCCTCAATTACACATGTCTCGCTCTCTGGCTATCTGTGTGGCTTTGCAGGGTCAATGCTGCCCGACAGCCGCCACTGCTCTTCAACTTTAATGCGATTTTAAAGGTCTGAGCAGCGCCAAGAGCTGTCTAGAAACGAGAGCCCACCCGACTGCAGATGAGGTCGTGACACGAATGGTATTATGTTTTCTTTAATTCAGCAGCTTTTTGCTACATGATAAGTAATGTAATTTATAGAATGCCTTTCAAATAGCTTCTGATATATATTAAAATTAGCATTATAAGAATATGTAGAAAATTCCCCAAAAATAAGCAGGTTAAGATGCCAAAGGAAAATATTCAAATTGAAATCTAATTGCATCTAAACTTAAAGCAGGCAATTTATGGTACAACAATAGTTCAGCAAAACTATAACGTACTCTCTAACACACAAATTTTCCAAATCTTTTTCTCTCTCCACTAAATTAGCCCCCCTGAAAATGCCCAGAACAAAAAATACCCCTTTCCCCACCAAGCAAATGCAAATTCGCAGCAGTGGAATGCACTTCTAGATGCGCTGGCCATTTGTATTGTGTCCTGACTTAATTAACGCTGACTTACTCATGTTGCCAGGACTCGCACACCCCGCTCCCTGCTCCTTTTAACCCACTCCCCTCACCCCCCGCAGGACTCCATCATAAGCCGCTTGCTGGCATTGTTGCTGTCTTTTGTTTGATAATTACTTTTGATAACTTGGCTCTCTCTCACTTAGTGAGTCTGTCTCTCGTTGTCCCCTTTTTCGCTATTTTACTAGGTTTTCCCCCAGGTTCCCCTGCATTTTCCCCGTCTTTCACGCGGTTTTTCGGTTTATTTTATTGTTGTTGCTGGCGGCATGGTGCATATGGCGCCATTACAGAGCTTATCAGCCAGCTTTCGAATAAGCTTTAGTTTTAGTTTCAGTCCCCATCCGAGATGCCCCCCTTCATACGGCCCGTTGGCAACCGACTGGGCTAAGTGCTCCGTAAGCCTTGAGGTAGGTCAAGTAAAAAATTTCAACCAGGCCCGTAAAGGGCAGCGACAACACCGACTGCTCTGAATAATGCAATTAACATGGCGCAAAGCCGCGTTGCGAGACCATGAAATATTAAGGACCAGATGCACGAAGGCTTAAAGCTGCCACGAGATTCGCCGCCGAAAGTGGCAGATACTTCAGTCTGTTCCGAGGAAAGGTTTCTTACATTATGAGTTATGTTCGATCCTCTTGAGACGGCACAACTGTGATTTATATATAGATTTTGGGTTTAGAGAAACGCAATTTTTAATATTTTTGTCGTAGAAGTTTTGTTATATTTGATCCTTACTTTAATTGAGGCTTTTGAAAGGAAAAATACGAAGAATTCGAAATTTGGTAAGTAAACAGAGAGAAATTTCTTGTCCATGTAATGCACATTCGTTGGCTTGAGAGGTGTTGTGGCCCATAATATTTGCCACTCAATTTACATATCGTAAGGCACCCAATTGTATACCCTATCCCCAAAATGCCCCCCTTCATCAACTATTTGGCATGCAAATGTGTGTGTCTGTGCATAATGTCCCCCCTTGTTGACGTTGTTGTTGTTGTTTCTGGACGTTTCTGTATCGCACATTCGGCTTTATTGCATTTCTTTTTCGCACGCACGCGGCCTCAAGTCTTCAGTTCGTACTCCTCTTCTAAATGTCAGCTGTCAAATATATATGCATACATACATACGGTATACCGTATATAGATATATCGGTGCACGCCTACACTTAGAGTAACATACCACCAGTTAGTTAAGCTCATATATTTTTTTAGTAGCACTTAGTAAACAAAGGAATTAAGGAACAAGAAAATAACATAAGAGGGTACTAGTATGAAAATCATTTAACTTTTCCGACAGTAAGTAGATTAACTTTAAGAAACAAAATTAAATTAAAATCAAACCAAAATAAAAGATAGCAGGCTTAGTTAATTAACTATTGTAAACATTCAAATATAATAAAATAAAGATTAATTTTTATATCTCTAATAATTAAAATATAAATTCTATACTTATGATTAAAGGCCATACTTTACTTTAATAATGCAAAACAGATTTCTCCGGGTGTACGTGGATACTTTGTATCCATACGTTGGTTACTTTTGCCACAGTGTCCTTGAGACGGGTGTGTGCGTGTGTGTGGGTGTGTTTCGTCTGTTGCCAAGTGTCTTGGTTTTTGTATTAGTGGACAGCTGTTAAAGTGACAACATCGCGTTGAAAATTTATGCGATTGCTTATAAATCGGATTTATTTAGATATGCAGCCCAGAGATTCATTGATGATAGCGGCAAGTTCCAGAAGCGTCTTTAGACCACTTGCATAATCAACATCGAGTTTTATAAGCCTGGTTTACTGTCTCCAGCCGCGAAAAGTGACCCATAAAAAGTGAATGAGTTCCAAAAGTGGTTTTATTTCCAGACACATTGCTGAGAAGATTCGAATTGATAAGTTCAGAAGATGAAACATACTTTTGGTCAGCTCCGCAGCAATACAAAGGCCTAAAACGATTTGATAAAATACAATACAATACAAACAAATAAAGGTATGACACTGATATATTTTCCAATTAACAAACTCAACCCAAAATTTGCCTAATAAAAGGAAAATCAACCCACTTAGCGTAATTTCCCACACCAGCCACTTAATCGCAATATAACCAGTTGATGGATATCTGACCAATTACTCAAATGATTAACATAATTCCGATTATTCGTATGAATCCATAGGAGGGCCTGAAAAAAAATGCAAATCAAAAGGTCATTGAATCGCCCACAAAAGCGTAAAGAAACTGAAGTCGCCCCGAAAGACATCATTTGTATGGCCCGGCCATAATCACAAATAAATAATTAACAAATTTTGATTGAAAATGTCAAATTGCCATAGCCCTGAGCTAAATCCGAGACGAGCTGAAGACCCACAATGCCGAAAAAGAGCGGTGTCTGTATATACATACATACATACATATTATATGAGTAAATTTGCATAAAAGCGGCGATAAAAGAGAGCGCCAAAACAATTTGTCAATGTAACGCCCAAGAGACTGCCCCGCCCCCTCTCCTTTGGCCCCTCGCAATCTGATAAGTGGGCTTTGGGGAGAGTGAGAGGGGAGGGCGGAGAAAGAGGCACAGGAGGAGGTGGTGATAGCGTGCTAATTTGCGAAGGCAAAGTCAAAATAGAGCCATAAATATGGCCAATGTTTGAAGTGGTTTCCTTTCCTTCCGGACCACCACACGCGCCGTCTCTTTCTGCGGCACCTACACCCCTCTCTTTCCACCGCCCAAATACCCCCCTCTCTTTCGCACATTGCACATCATTAAGCCGACAATGTGTAATTACACATTTATCGGTAAAGCAACCTGATGACTTGTGGAGCGGTCTCTCACCTTGAGCTTTTCACATTGATTCCAACTGCAGGCCAAAAAACCACTCCGAAAACTCGTCTGCCGTCCCGATATCATTGAATTCACCATTCGTGCAGCAACAATAAAAGTAAAATAGTAAAAAAAAAGAGGTAGTTAACTAAACTGTTATTACATCTGCGATTCATAGAAACCCCAATGGTGAAAGGTGGTTGGAAGGGGGGGTGGAGGCGAATCGAAAGTGGAACGAACGGAAATATAGCAAATGAAGCATTCGCACCGTGGGCCCCACAAGGAAAACGTTGGGCCTGCCCAAATGGAGCTTCAGAACTTGAGGGTTTCTTTTACGTGAGGAAATTCTTAAGAACCCGTGGAATTCACTTTTCCGAATGTCTGCTATCGAGTGACTGAGTGCATCGACCCTGATGTGAATGTTTGAGTTGCCATCAAATGCAGCAGTGGTTAATGAGCTGGAGAGTTGTAAAAAAATCATTAGGAATTGCACTTTACATAAACCTAAAAACACAATAGTACATCATTTACTTCTGTGGATGTTTTAAGTAGCCAAGTTCGAAACAAATGTATATGACCTAATGAGCGTCTTAAATTATAATTAAGGAACTACAAGGCAACGTACGCAAATTTTTCAAATGACAATCAAAAACAATGTCAGTTACCGCGAGTCTCAGTTGATTGTGGTCAAAACAATGCCCACAATTTAAAAGGAGGAAGCTCAAGAAACGCATACCATAATTACGATGATTAATTCGAAGCTACAAACCACCTGCTTCCCACATTTATTAGTGAATTTGTTTCGGAGTTTACACACTTCCATGTTTCTCAAGAGCAAAGTTGCCCCATGGACAAGTAGCTCCACCTCAAAACTGGACCGAAAACCAATAAATGGTAATTCAATTAAGCCGTATCTAAATCAGCCACGAAGCTTGCCCAATTTTTCCACTGTAGATTCCGAGGTGGGTGAGCCCAAATTGCAATCCAAACCCGAATCCTCCAGCTGTTGTCGAGTGGTTATGGCGCTGCTGATCCAAAACCCGAAAAGGGTTTGGGTGCTCCAAGCTCCAAACACAACGTAATGCTCCACTTACTTCCTCGAACACACGAACCGAAATGTGCTTTCAATTTGCACAAAACTCCGCCACATACATAAATTACATAAGTTGACCAAAAAAACCTGAGGAAACGGAGCATTTGCAGGAGAAGAAGCCGCAGAATGGGTGAGGTATATATGTACATAAGTGCACCTTTTTGGAGCAGCTCTTGGAAACTGGTTGGCCAACTGACCTTGAAGCGGCTTGGAGATGGGGCCACTTACGCAATGCAACGTATACTCGGTCGGCGATTCCAGTTCGATCTTCTTCACGATCTACACGAAAGTCAACAAATTGCATCTACCCCTCCGACCAGATTGCAAAATTACATTTGAAGTAGTTGTTTTTTTTTTTTTGGTGTTGATGCTGAGTTTTTCCCCCAACAACAACACTAGCAGATCTTTGACTTGTCAAAAATGTAAACACAACCGTCTCGGGTGGGGGAAAAAACATAAAAAATAAATACAAAAGGCTGAAAATATGTATAAAAACCGAAGTGACGTCGCTGCCGACGTCGCCGCCGCTTTTTGGCCAGCTCTCAAGTGCGATATAAAAGCCCGGCCACAAGCCGCTCAACGATCCACAGTCCAAAGTCGCTTGCAGCGAAAGACATCTATCTATTCCCAGTGCACAGAAAGTTGAGCTACCCCAGAAAATATGTACAAATTCGTGTTGATCGCCAGCCTGCTGGTCGCCCTCTGCATGGCAGCTCCTCCCGTGAGTGTTAAAAAATATTGCAAAATTATGGAATAAATAAGAAGAACTATCAAGAAAGTTTACGGTCTAAAAGTATTCATATTGTGACAAAGTTATGAGTTTATAACGTGATGTTGCTGCCGTGTCCATTGAAGCTGCTGCTTGGCTTTCACGATCTCACGCACTTGGGTCGCTTGGTGCTGCGATCCATTTCGCATTTCTCGAAGCTGCCGCACTTGACATTGCCGCAATAGCTGCCAGTAGCTCCAGCTAGAAAATTATGGACACAAAACATTAAGTTTTTATTCAAATGTGGATGATAATATAATCGTTATAAGGAAAAATCTAAAAAATAATTTCAATGAGATCAAGACTCAGTCAAATTCAGTAAGGTCCAAACAAAGCATAAGTTAATTACATTTTTATGCAAAAACTTTTACATTTCGAATTGATTTTAAATTATCAAGGTTATCCACAAAGATGATTTTAAATTCAGCTGAAAATAGTATGCTGAAATTGGGTTTCAATCTATGAATACCGGACTAAAAACGTTAAATATGTTAATATAGCTCTTTGAACCACCTGCCCATCGGATTACACATGCTAACGTCATCGTTTTTATAGATTGTATATAGGAAGAGTAAATAGAAAACTTACAGTTCTTGCTGCCGAAAGGCGATTTATCGGCACCGGAATTTCCCAGCACATTCGGTTGAGCACAGCTGCGACCGTTGCACAAATTCGGACAGCATTTTCCGCCAATGGCACTGCACTCGCTGTCATGCAAGCACTTTGGGGTACAGTTTTGAACCTTGGTGGATGAAGGACAATCTGTCGGAAAAGCGTGGGTTTCCCCATCAGAAAGCTCCGAAAAAAGCTGAAAGCCAACACTTACCACCCGCAGCAAAGGCAGCAACCACACAGGCGGCAATTAACAGAGAAAGAAAGCCGAGCTTTACTGAAATTATAAAGAAATATAAGTTTATAGGCGAATTCTTGGTGGTTCCGCATTTCGCATTTCGTGCGAGTATTTATAACCACATATAAATGTGTATTTGAACCTACCCATGATGATAGTTGAACGTCCGCTACGTTACTATAGTTAACATCGACTGGCGTTCCACGGGCTTTATATGCCCCGATCGGCGGTTTCGAGTCGAACGAGTTTTCTGCTTATTTGCCTTTGTATTTTTCATTTTTCACTTTATTTTTTGTATATATTTTACCTCCCCAACTTGCCTTGACGAGAGGTACTAAAAACAAAGGAGAGAAAAAACACGGACAAAAACAACAGCAAAGCACTTATCAATTTGACTTTGAATTTACATACGCGGAGGATGGATATAAGCGATATGTGAAGACGCTACCACGAAAATATATGCAAATATTTTGAACAACTCTGAATTTTGAAATATTTTCATAAATGTTTCAAAAACGCGAGCTTTTTTTGTTAAAGTCTTACAAAAAAAGCAACTAAATTTGTATAACTGCCAAAACTTTATAGCGCATAAAAGAACCGTAGGTCTTGAATCTCTATCTCAACTACATCGACATATTTCAATTACTATTTCCGATCGTGCACTTGAACAAAAAAAAGGGGGAAATGTGTCAAATCGTCGTAATGAATTTGTAATTTCTTCTTCTTCGAGTTGAACGATGGCTGAGTCATCCAGACACAAACTGCGTTTATACGGGGCTAAGAAAGTCAAGATATACCATTTTGAATCACTTAAAAAAACACGTACAGAAAATTACCTTTTTTATGACTTGCTTAAAGTGATAAAGTCACATGCTTTAACTTGGACAGCCATGTAATAGTTTTGTGGTTCAATGGGTCACTTAAATTAATGTAGCCCGACTATAGCGATGATCGATTGTAGGTAATGGGGAATCCCGCTGTCTACTTAACCGAACCTCAGTATGTAGATCCCAAGTTTAGAAACTGGTACAATTTATATTTAAATTATATGTGAACAAAATTTACCAAAAGAGGGGCGTGTTTTGTAAGCTTGGCCGAAAGCTTTAGAGTCCAAGTCGAAACTAACAGCTATCTATTATTATTTTAGATTAAAGATACACTTGAAAGTGCGTTTCTAAATACATTTGCATTTTTCAGCGCGAGGAGACCGAAGCCGAGAGGTTAGAGAGGGAGGAGTACGAGAATTATCAGAACGAAAACGCCCACTACTCGTTCAATTCCAAAGTGGATGATAACATCAACGACGGACAAATCGCGCGTACCGAGGAGCGCGAAGGAGGCACTGTTCGTGGTTCCTACAGCTACTTCGATGGCTTTGTGAAACGCCGTGTTGAATACATCGCCGATAAGGATGGCTACAGGGTGCTCAAGGACGAGATGGAGGATGCCGGCACTGGCCCAAAGTTCAACCCCGATGGCACCGCCATCGTGGAGGGATCTCTGATTGGCAAATATCAAATCAAGCTGGACAAGACCGAAGACGAGAAGCACTACAAGGACGTCCATGCCTAGGGGAAAATGAGCTGAGGATTTCTAACATTTAGAAAAGAACTGAATACTTTGTAGACCCCTAGAGTAGAGTAAAACACCATCTGAACAAAAATTGTATTTCATCTCCCAAATAAAATATTGAAAAAATTTAAAACACACCTGTAAAAATCAATTCCACTAAATAGCAAATATCGGAAGCCCTGTTCCACTGATACTTTCTTATTTTCAAATTTATTTGTAATAATGTTTATGTATTGGTTAATTTTGCGGTGAGTGCATTTAGGAGCAAAATGTTCTTCGTTTAAGTTTTGTTTTTGAATTTAGTTTAGATCGCCATTGCTTCTCGCTGATGTTGCTGTTGATTTACTGGCTATAATTTATGTAGTTTCCTCATAATGTGTTTGGTTTTCCGTTTATGGTTGATCTCTTTTATAATTTTCATTGTATTTTTGTATTTATCAACAGTTTTAGCTTAACATATAGGGTCTCGTTTAGAAATCAATTACGTGTATTACAGTTACGTTTATACGCTACATGCTAAAGAAATGTGGGCATGAAGAGTCTTAGATCGTTTGGGTGGATAATACTAAACTTAGGAAATTACAAATTATAGCCTAAGCGCTGGGCCAAAGCGTTTTCAAAATACATTATGAATATTTCATAAATTACACAGTAAATTAAAGTATGCTTAACTAAGAATAAGTATTGATCACGTTCGCGTAATCAAAATCGAACCAACCAAATCACGCATATACAGCGATTAAATTATAAAAATATAGTCATCTGACGTGAGTGAGTCCATATGCTAACCTAACCTCGCACGTACTTCATGTTTTTTATAAATTACATTTAAAACATAAATATTTACATTAGAATTAGTTCTTTAGTTTTCCATTGTTTTCCTATGCTTTTTCTTCGCTGCTTTGCTGTATTTTAAATGATATCCATATCAAGTTCTATTTTTTTTTAAGTGCTTGTGATATCCTTAAACAATCACAAAAAATAACGAGTATCTTAAGGGATATGCAACAAGCACAAAATAGACAACACTAGCTTGCATTTTAGGCTTAACTCCCCGATCCTATCTTTATACAAAAAGTGTTACGAATTGCCATTTTTCTTAGTTTACATGAATTGCAAATGAATTATAATTACATTTATGTATTGTTGCCATTGCGGTGTCTCTGTCTGTGCGTAAGCCTCTGCACGTCCGTTGTTTTAATTGGTTTGTTGTACACTTGGTTTTTGCTATTTCGCTTTGATTGCTATAGTTCACAATTCAAACATTTGGTACCTCTCTACTGGGATCGACTAAACATACGGGTCTCTAAGTAACTACAATACGTTATCCACCTCATCTAATCACACAGGCGACACACAGCTTTGCCGAACCGATGCAGTCGTCGTGGCAGAAGGCTCCGCACTGCTGGCAGATCACCATCGCATTGAGTGAGCAGGCGCAATTGTTCGCCGTGGCCGTAGCCTCATTGCCCGGCGGAGTGTTTTCCCCGCTTTGATGCAATTGCAGCAATGGATGCTGATGCTGAGGCCCAGATTGCTGCGATTGTGGCTGCTGGTTGATCGGCGAAGGTGCTGCTGTTGGAGATGCGTTGGTCGTCACTATGTAGTTGTTTCCAGCTTCCATAAGCGCGACGGCCGATGAATTGGTATTGCTGCCGTCAATGTAGGCGATGTTGGGTCCTAATTGGAAGGAAAATTCATTTATTAATATAAAGTTTATGGCATGAAACAGCGACTCTTTGGTTAAATACTTACAAATAAATTAACTAATCTATTAAATATAAACATATTTATTAACAAGGTAGCCGTATCTACTATACAATTTGTTACCGAACATTTTATGGGCTATTACTTTATCCCAACTGTACAAACAATATTAATTTTGCATTTTATGAACATGAAATTAAAAAATGAAATAAAAATCATATATGTACAGCTTCAATTTGCAAATTGTAAAAACTGAAGTAATATCCGTTCTTTCTATTAAATTTAGAGGCAATGACATCCCTAAGATTAAAAGTACATGCAGCTAGGCTAGATAATATAGAAAGTATATAAGAAATTCGATCACGTAGGTTAATCTAACAAATCTAAGCAACAAACTAATGACTGCGTGCCAATTATGGTAACATGACCAATGATGAATTTGTGGGTGGTGATTTGAAAGACGTACCTCGCTAACCACTAATAATACACCAATTTACCTGCAGCGATATTGCGCCGCACAATATTCGCGGCTGCGCCTACATTGCCCAGCGGTTGCGGCTGCTGATGCTGCTGCTGCTGCTGCATTTCGTGGTGATGATGATGCAACGCATCTGTGGCGGAAATTGGTGGTGCTATAACGTTGCCGCTGCCAGCAGTTGTGTCCACCGATGCTGGACGCCCGCGTCCACCAATAGGAATGCCGTTTATGCTGTGCAGCGGATTCTGAACAGTAACGAACTAAATGTCACAAAAATTAGAATGTAACAATTTATTCAAACTAAACATTTTGACTCACCTGGTTTTGGTGCATTGGTGGCGCACTTGACGCTCTAGGCGCTTGATTGTCAGCTGCACCCACATTCGCCCTATGAACGAGAACATATTGTCCATTGCCATTCTGGTGTATCAACTGCTCCGGTGCAGGCTGCTGAGGATTTTGCACAGGCACTGGCGAAGTCGTCGACTGATGATGCTGCTGAAGCATCTGCAATTGTTGAGCGGTGGCTGTAGCTCCTCCAGGTCCGGGACTAAACACATGCCGGATGAGCGTGGTGGGTGACGGCTTCCGTTGGACATACTTTTTCCTTGGGAAACCACTCATTCTTGGTCCAATGACCTAGAATATCAAGATAAAGAAATAATGAAAATAAACTTGATATATGATTAGTAAAATAAATTTGGTACTCTACCTTGTATACTCCCGGTCGTCCGACACCCATTACATTCGGTGGCAGTCCAGCGGGCAGAGCTCCGGTACCAACGGCCCCACTGACCAACAGCTCTTCTTGCTTTAATACATTTTGTGGTGGTGCTGCCGCGACAGCTGCTGCCATACTCCCACTGGCCGTCGTTATGTTGGACATGGGTGTGGCAGCCACCGTTGAAACATTCAAGGTCACAGGGTTTATAGGTGCTGGCGTAGTGGTTGTCGTCGGCTGATGCTGGTTGAGAATCGCCGCAGGCGGTCGCAATTGAGCCTTGAGATTCTCGCGGTTTGGACTATTCTGGATTACTGCCTGGCAGATTTGATAGCTACGTTCCAGATTTACTGCACCCGGTGGTAACCTATTGCTGGTTGCCTTACGCCCTTTTCCCGTTGGCATTTTTGGCTGCAATCTTTGCTGGGCAATGGTGGTTGGCACTCCCGATGGTGGCAGGGTTTTCATAGTCAGCACGTTGGGTAACTGCTGCATATTACTGTTGTGATTTGCTAACTGTTGTTGTTGGGCTGTCTGCTGCTGGGTGGCAGGTACTGGCGGAGATTGCTGTGCGCCCGTCACAGCAACAACATTGGCGTAGGCGGACGGAATAGATGCGGTATTTGCTGTCGTTGCTGCTGTGGTAGGTGATGCATTGGCAGGACGCGTCATTGAGATGATGTTCAACGGCTTGGCTATGAACTTAGCCTGTGTTGTTGGTGGCGCAACATTTTGCTGCTGTTGTTGCTGCTGCTGTAGAAGATTGTTGTTGGCGGCCTGGGCCAGTAGTTGTCGCTGGTGCAGTTGCGCCTGCTGCAAGGCGAACTGCTGAATCTGCTGATGCTTTTGTTGTGCCGCAGCCTGCTGTTGATGCTGTTCTAGTTGTTGCTGCTGCTGATGTTGCTGTGCGATCAAGTTAGGAGACAAGAACTGCTGGGCTCCGTTGCGGAGAGCCACTGGTAATGTCTTGCCCAAGGAATTGCTACTTGTTGCTTGTTGTTGCTGCTGCTGTTGTTGCTGGTGCTGTTGTTGTTGTTGCTGCTGCTGCTGTGCTGCCGCCGCCTGCAGCGTGAACTGTTGCAGTAGTTGCTGTTGCTGCTGCTGGCGTTGCTGTTGAAGCAAAAAGTTGCCAATTATCTGACCATTGGAATCCACCAATATCTGCCGTTGCTGCTGTGCATTTGACTGAGAGTTCTGTTGCGGTTGTTGCGATGTTTGGTGCGGCATTTGATTAATGGTGAGACTGTTGGTGCTGCTGCATAGGCTTAGGTTGTTGCTGCTGTCGTTGCTATTGCTACTGTTGGTTATCACAGTGCTGGACACTTCCATTTCGGCAGCAGACATTGGTACTGCATCACAGAGCATTTCCTGGCCGATCTAGAAATGGGTATTGTAATAAAAATGTTAATTAAAATTTCATTTTAGTAATGTTTTCATTGACTGAACTCACATCATTTCCAAATTCGCCATGGGCTTGCGGCATAAACGAATGCTGAGCCAATTGGACCACATCCTGGAGATGCAACTGTTGATGATGCTGCTGCTGATTTTGTTGCTGTTGATGCTGCTGCAGTTTGTCCACTATCTCGCGGACAGCTTCGCTGTCTTCATCAATTAACTGCTGGTCCTCTGACATACACTCTACCACTTCGTCGTCTTCATCCTCCTCCTGGTCACCCTCATCTTCGTCACCGAGCACATCGTGGCACACATCATTGTGCATTATGTCGTCGATGACGTCGGCATCTTGCACTACATCCATTAGATCAATAGCATCATGGCTTAGATTACGCTGCTGATCTCCGCTTGACTGCGAACTGCTTAACTTGATGTCACCAAAGTTCCAATCGTGCTGCACATGCTGGTACATTTCATTGGAGTTTAATTCCACGGGTAACTCCTGTTGCTGCTGCTGTAGCTTGGCCACAGTTGAAAGCATGGCTTGGACATTTGCCAACGTGGTTTCAGCTGCTGCTGCCAGCGTCAGTGGAGCCGTTGATGCTCCAGCCGACGATGAAGTCGTGGGCGCGGTCGTCGTCGAGCCGGAATTGCTACTGGAGCATGAAGATGACATCGAGGCGGAGGAGGATGAGGAAGATGTGCAGCTAGTCGATGTAATCGAACTGGCCGGCGTTGAACCAGAAATTGAGCTTGCAATGGGAAGCGGTGAGTCCTCCGGCTTATCACTTAGCTCTTCCAGTTTATTAGCTGCAGTTGTCGCCGCTGCAAAAGAAAACATTTGTTAGTTTATATTCTTTCATTACTTAAAAATAACTTTGATTACTGTTAGACGATGAAGATGAAGTAAAGAAGTTGTGATTGATGGTTGATTGATGTTCTTGAAAATAGGCTGGTTAAAACCAAGAAAGAAACATTAGTTATTTATTCTGTCGATTATACTAGACGAACTTACCGTGATCGATAGTATCTGAGAAAACGAAATCATGGCTATTTGTTCCTGTCGTTATATCTGCCTCGTTTGAATTGTCCAAAGGCGCTTTGGTTTCTGAAATTAATGTAATGCCAGTTTAAGCAAGTCATTTGTATGCGTAGAGTACTCTTAACAAAACTAATGCACTGCAATTTTCAAAATATTCTTCGTCCAGAAAATTACTTACCAGCTGCTAGTTCGACGCTTTGCAAGTAGCTTACAAATTGGTTGGCCACCTCCGGATTTGTTGCTAACGCTTCCGGCTTTGGTGTGTGTGGGGTAACAGCAGCAATTGCTGGCGTGATAGCCGCTGATGCAACGAGCTCCACATCTTCCTTAGCATCCACTTGTTTCATGGCAACGATCATCTCCTTACTGCATTCAGATGGCTCAATTTTATCACAGGTACTGTTGATAAGTGGCTGATGTTGACGCTGATGTTGCGGCTCATCCTTGATTTTCGTGTCTGCGGCGACGTGATCCACAACATCAATCTCTGGAGTTGCGACAACATTCCCTGACGCATTAGGAACAATTTCGGCCATCTTCGGCTGCTTGCTGTCCTTTGATGTGCTGGGCAGCTCGTCGAGATCATCGTCCAAGTTAATAGTCGCTATCGTTGTGGGTGCCTGCTTACGCTGCGAAGGACTGCTCGATGGACGTTTGAGGACGCGGCGTTGCTGTTCGTTAAGCACATTATTCTGGCTGCCAGTGGCTGGAAACGTGCTTGTTTTATCTGCTACTGCCACTGCTACTGTAGTTTTAGCTGATGTCGTTTCGCACTTAGTGCTCTGCAAGTTATTCAATATTTAATTGGGATATAGATATTTGGGAATTCAATAACTTACCAAATCAAATTTTAATTCAGTCTCATTATCACATGTTGCTTGTTGCAGTGGTTTTTGTTGCGAAGTCGCTGGTGGTTTGGGCTCACTCTTTATGGTTGCCGAAAGCTTCTGATCCTTGGCATCGCTTTCTAACTTCTTCCCCCTAGAATTCTTCTCGCCCCAGAAGGGCTCAAAGTGTTTCAGCTTCCAGGGATCCAACTTGTTCTTTTCCCGCTCTGCTTCCGTTTTAAGTTTCAGCTGGTTCTCGGGTGTAAACTCGCCTTCGCTTAGTCGTTCCCGCCACTCCAAGCAGGCTCGGGCAAAAAACTCGTTGTTTAGGCAGGAGGCACTGAGCCTTATAGCCTCCGATGGACTGCCTCCACCTCCGCTACCGCTTGGCTGCTCTATTTCGCTGGCCTCGCGATCCACGCTGGGCAGCAGCTGAATGAGATTATATTGATAGAGCGGCGGCAGCAGCGAGAACGTTTGCTTGTTCAACAGCGCTCTTAGGTTGGTGGAGGCCAGTATGGAGTCGGGAGTCTCCAGGTCGATCTTGCCGTCTTTTGTTTGCTCAATCTGCGCTGCTGTCGTCAGCTTCTTATTGCTCCTCCGGCGGGGCTTAACACTAAAACCAGGTATAGAGGCCAGGACCTCCCGCATCGTCGAAGCTTGGGTGGTGCCCGCCTTGCTACCAGGTGAGATGGCGGATGGATAGCTTGCGGCGGCTTGGGCTTGTGCTGCGGCCGCTGCTGCTGCTGCTGCCGCCGCTGCTGCCGCCGCCGCTGCTGCTGCCGCTTTGACCTGTTGCTGTTGCTGAATGCGTCGGCTACATATTAAACGCGTGGGCGGGGCAGGAGCGGAACTGACGGCTGCCTCTTCGCTCGGCGCCATCGGCTTCTTCTCAGGTGGTATGGGTTTCACGATAATGCGTGGCAGGTGGCGTCTGAAAGAAAATTAGTTTCGAAATTTAGAGAGTTTTTGTCGTGCTTGGGTAAATCGTTTCAGAACTAACCTGAGACTGTGTGTGTGCTTGGTAGACGGTGACACTTCCAGTTGCTCCAGCGCAAGAGGATCCTTCTCGTCATCGTCCACCAGATTCACATGCTCCATCATCATCGTGGGCGGTGTAGCGGCCAACAGGGATTGCTGCTGCAGCATCGGCTGGTGATGCTGATCCGCTTGTGGAATGAGAAGTTGTTGGTGCTGCGACGACGTCGTCGTCGTATCCGGCGTAATGGTTTTCATTGTTAATCGCTCTGCCTAATCTATTTACAGCGAACTTTTGATCCATGCACCCATGTCAAGCAAGTTTCTTCCGCACATACTAGAGATGTAGAGGAATAGAGGGTTTTAAAACATTATTTTATTTTGTATATATTAAAAATTAATTAAATTGTCATAAATTAAGGAAAAGGGCTTTACTTCTACACTTCTACACTTCAAATGGATTGGCTTACATTGTAATACAATGTGCAAAAGTAATTTAGCTAAGGCTAAACTATAGTTTGTTGCACATTATATTGCAAAACATGTTAGTAAACATTAAGGAATGTAACATCTTTTAGTTTCCAAATTACATTTTTGTTATTTATCTGTGATATGGTTCAACCAATATTGTCTGTTTTAAACGCTTTCAAGCTTTGCAGTCAAATTTTAGATGCCAGATTAGATGGGAAAACTAGTTTTTGGTGCATATTAAAGTGCACGAAATTAATCATGATCGCTGCACTAACGAATTGTCCATTTTAAGGCAAAAAGTGTCTGTATAATTTTAACGTAGCGCCCTTTGTATATGTATGTACTTTCATCTGTGTGTATGTATGTGAGTATATATTTTGTTAGAAGTGTGTGCGTGTGTGTTTTTTTTTATATGTAATCGAAATTGCGGCTACGCCGAGGTTTTTCCGTTTGTTATGCCTTAGTTTTAATTATCGTTTTAGTTTTCCTTTCGATTTTCCTCACTTGCCAGCAGTAATTTTAAACAAAACAACAATGTAACAGCAGTAACAACAACAAATACGAACGACCTGCAAAGTTGGTTATATTTTTTTCTCACGCACGCATACACATACACACAAACACACACACAAATGCACACTAGCACAGCGGAGAAGTAGAAAAATGAGTTTTGTTCCTAACTAAGTAACTCTTTGCGGGTATTTTACCTATTTATGGTACGGATTTTGATCTGTACTAGAGCACTATCTTTTGCATAATGCCGATTTCCGCCTCGTTAATGGCTCACTAAATTAAATATTGAATGGGGGAAATGTGAATGCCAAACACACAAACAAAGCAGCTACAAAATGATTCTTTTCTAGCCAACTATGCCGGTCCCTTTCTGGCGCACGCGTTTTCCCTATCGGGCGGAGCGCCCGTTTCTCTCGCACACTCACTACGCAGAATAGCTGCGTTTAATTGAATGAAATTGTTTAAGTTACTACAATACAAACACTCGTCACTAATCACACCAACTAGTTAATGTTTTTTCGTGGCCAGTTTTAAACGCGAAACGCTCGAATTTCTGGCTGCCCTGCCAAGTCCGATGGGGTTGTTGATGTCGCATCCGATACATCGGATAGGAGCGGGTGTATTTGCGCAGTCACTGCTCCCGCACCAGGGTTGGAAACTATCGATTGAACGAACTGTTCAAGAAGTAGCTAGAAAAAAGCTAACAAATATGAAGCGTTACATACAAAGCGGTTATTTGATTTTTGCTAATGAATTTCATTTAATGGCATTTTAATTGATATACAATATAAAAATATACATATCTTAAAATCGATTGTACGATAAATACTTTCAAAAAGATTAGACTCGTAACATTTACATAGGCATACTATGTTCACATGCTCAAATATATAAATAGAGCTTTTATAAGGTCAAATATAATTAACAAGAACATTACCAACAACAGACCTAAAAATGGCTAAATAAATGGCTAAATAAATGGCAAGGTAAAAAAGCCAATATGGTATTCCACCTACTAAAAAAGCCAACAAGTTTTCACATCCACTGACCGATAACTCTTCTCCCACTATCGATAGTTCCGCAGCTGCTGTGTTGGGCCGGCAAATTGTTTAACTTGCTAAATTTGTTAATAATGTATTAAGAAGTTGCGACACCGAGCAAAACAGACCACCGCAATGTTTTCGATGTGCAAGCAGACGCACCCCGCCACGGCGGTGGAGTTTTCGATAGCGTGCCGCTTCTTCAACAATCTGGAGGAGAACCTGGTGGTGGCGGGCGCCAATGTGCTGAAGGTGTACCGGATAGCGCCCAACGTGGAGGCGGGCCAGCGTCAAAAGCTGAATCCCAGCGAGATGCGTCTGGCGCCCAAAATGCGGCTGGAGTGCCTTGCAACATATACCCTCTACGGCAATGTGATGTCGCTGCAGTGCGTCTCATTGGCGGGAGCCATGCGGGATGCGCTGCTGATCAGTTTTAAGGACGCAAAATTGTCCGTACTGCAGCACGATCCGGATACGTTTGCCCTGAAAACCCTCTCACTTCACTATTTTGAGGAAGATGACATACGTGGCGGCTGGACGGGTCGCTATTTTGTGCCCACAGTTCGCGTGGATCCCGATTCCAGGTGTGCCGTCATGTTGGTCTACGGCAAAAGGCTGGTGGTCCTGCCCTTTCGCAAGGACAACAGTCTAGACGAGATCGAGCTCGCGGATGTGAAGCCAATTAAAAAGGCACCGACGGCGATGGTCAGCAGGACTCCTATTATGGCTTCGTACCTGATAGCGCTGCGAGATCTGGATGAGAAAATCGACAATGTTCTGGACATACAGTTCCTGCATGGCTACTACGAACCAACGCTGCTTATACTCTACGAGCCGGTGCGCACCTGTCCCGGAAGAATAAAGGTGCGCTCCGATACCTGTGTTTTGGTGGCCATTTCGTTGAACATTCAGCAGCGAGTGCATCCGATTATCTGGACCGTGAACAGTCTACCATTTGACTGTCTTCAGGTGGGTCTGAACTTTTTAAAATGCCCTTTTCCTTTCAAGAGTCAAAACAATTAATGTGTAATTTTACCTTACAGGTTTACCCGATTCAGAAGCCCATTGGTGGTTGTCTGGTGATGACAGTAAATGCTGTAATCTATCTTAATCAGAGTGTTCCTCCATATGGCGTCAGTTTAAACAGCTCAGCAGACAACAGCACTGCATTTCCACTGAAGCCACAGGATGGCGTTCGGATCAGTTTGGATTGTGCCAACTTTGCTTTCATTGATGTCGACAAGCTGGTTATCTCGCTTCGCACAGGAGATCTTTACGTGCTCACGCTTTGCGTTGACTCAATGAGAACGGTTAGGAACTTCCATTTCCACAAAGCAGCCGCCAGTGTGCTAACTAGTTGTATCTGCGTTCTGCACTCCGAATACATATTTTTGGGATCACGTCTCGGAAATTCCCTGTTGCTGCACTTTACAGAGGAGGATCAGAGCACTGTCATTACTTTGGATGATATGGAACAGCAAACGGAGCAGCAGCAAAAGAATCTGCAGGACGAGGATCAGAGTTTGGAGGAAATTTTCGATGTAGATCAATTGGAAATGGCACCAACCCAAGCAAAATCGCGTCGCATCGAGGATGAGGAATTAGAGGTGCGTAAACAATATATGTTAAGCAACTTACAGCTCTGTAATGCTTCTTAATTTGTTCTTTTTTACAGGTGTATGGTTCTGGAGCTAAGGCATCCGTTCTTCAACTACGAAAATTCATTTTTGAGGTGTGCGACAGTCTAATGAATGTAGCACCAATCAACTACATGTGCGCCGGAGAAAGAGTGGAATTCGAAGAGGATGGCGCTACGTTGCGACCACATGCGGAATCTCTGCAAGACCTAAAGATAGAGCTAGTCGCTGCCACGGGTCACAGCAAAAACGGAGCTCTGTCTGTATTCGTAAACTGCATTAATCCTCAGATCATTACAAGCTTTGAGTTAGACGGGTGCCTCGACGTGTGGACTGTGTTTGATGATGCCACTAAGAAGTCTTCACGAAATGATCAGCATGATTTCATGTTGCTCTCACAACGGAATTCTACTTTGGTTCTGCAAACAGGACAGGAAATTAATGAGATCGAGAACACGGGATTTACGGTTAATCAGCCGACCATATTTGTCGGTAATCTCGGACAGCAGCGGTTCATTGTTCAGGTAAGTTTAGACTAGTGTTAATTATGTTATGTGTTTTTGTATATAATATTTTCTTTATTCCTTAGGTCACCACCCGTCATGTCAGATTATTGCAAGGAACTCGGTTAATCCAAAATGTCCCCATAGATGTGGGCTCGCCAGTGGTACAAGTGTCTATAGCAGATCCGTACGTTTGCCTGCGAGTGTTAAATGGTCAGGTTATCACATTGGCGCTGAGAGAAACACGTGGAACTCCTCGTTTAGCTATCAACAAGCATACCATTAGCAGCTCTCCCGCCGTAGTTGCCATTTCGGCGTACAAAGATTTATCAGGACTATTCACAGTAAAAGGTGATGATATAAACCTGACGGGCAGCTCAAATAGTGGATTTGGACATAGTTTTGGTGGCTACATGAAGGCAGAGCCCAACATGAAGGTGGAGGACGAAGAAGATCTGCTCTATGGAGATGCCGGAAGTGCCTTCAAGATGAACAGCATGGCGGACTTGGCGAAACAGTCAAAACAAAAGAACTCGGACTGGTGGCGACGTCTTCTTGTGCAAGCAAAGCCCAGCTATTGGTTGGTTGTGGCCCGTCAGAGTGGCACCTTGGAGATCTACTCTATGCCGGACATGAAGCTTGTGTATCTCGTGAACGATGTGGGCAATGGTGCTATGGTTCTTACGGATGCGATGGAATTCGTGCCCATTTCACTGACTACGCAGGAGAACTCGAAGGCGGGCATTGTTCAGGCTTGTATGCCGCAGCATGCTAACTCCCCACTGCCATTGGAACTGAGTGTAATAGGGTTAGGTCTAAATGGAGAAAGACCTTTACTATTGGTCAGGACTCGAGTAGAGCTGCTTATATACCAGGTGTTCCGATATCCCAAGGGTCACCTGAAGATACGTTTCCGAAAGCTGGATCAACTGAATTTGCTGGACCAACAGCCGACGCATATTGAGTTGGATGAGAACGACGAGCAGGAGGAGATAGAATCTTATCAAATGCAACCAAAGTATGTCCAAAAACTTCGACCATTTGCCAACGTTGGAGGGCTCTCCGGCGTTATGGTATGCGGGGTCAACCCTTGCTTTGTTTTTCTAACATTCCGAGGAGAACTTCGCATACATCGGCTGCTCGGTAACGGAGATGTGCGTAGCTTTGCTGCCTTCAACAATGTTAATATCCCCAACGGATTCCTTTACTTTGACACCACTTATGAGCTTAAGATCTCCGTGTTGCCCAGCTACTTGAGTTACGACTCCACTTGGCCGGTGAGAAAGGTTCCTCTCAGATGTACACCAAGACAACTTGTTTACCATCGCGAGAATCGGGTTTACTGCCTAATCACGCAAACAGAGGAACCGATGACCAAGTACTATCGCTTTAACGGAGAGGATAAGGAGCTGTCCGAGGAAAGCCGTGGCGAGAGATTCATCTACCCCATTGGCTCGCAATTCGAAATGGTTTTAATTTCTCCGGAAACCTGGGAAATTGTGCCAGATGCATCCATTTCGTTTGAGCCCTGGGAACACGTTACCGCCTTTAAGATCGTTAAGTTGTCTTATGAGGGTACAAGATCAGGACTCAAGGAATACCTTTGCATTGGAACTAACTTTAATTACAGTGAGGACATTACCAGCAGAGGAAATATTCATATTTATGATATTATTGAAGTGGTTCCTGAACCCGGAAAGCCGATGACAAAATTCAAGATAAAGGAAATATTTAAGAAGGAGCAGAAAGGACCAGTTTCTGCCATTTCAGATGTTTTGGGTTTTCTGGTCACGGGTCTTGGCCAGAAGATCTATATTTGGCAGCTGCGCGATGGAGACCTTATTGGAGTGGCCTTTATAGATACAAATATCTATGTCCACCAGATAATCACCGTGAAATCCCTGATTTTTATTGCAGATGTTTACAAATCCATAAGCTTGCTGCGCTTCCAGGAGGAGTATCGCACATTGTCGTTGGCCTCGCGAGATTTTAATCCCCTAGAGGTCTATGGAATTGAATTCATGGTGGACAACTCCAATCTGGGTTTCCTGGTGACCGATGCCGAACGCAATTTAATTGTCTACATGTACCAGCCGGAGGCCAGGGAATCACTGGGTGGCCAGAAATTGCTCCGCAAGGCGGATTATCACCTGGGTCAGGTGGTAAACACTATGTTTCGAGTGCAGTGCCATCAAAAGGGATTGCATCAGCGCCAACCGTTCCTCTACGAAAACAAGCATTTCGTAGTTTATGGAACCCTGGATGGAGCTCTGGGATATTGCTTGCCCCTTCCCGAAAAAGTGTACAGGAGATTCCTTATGTTGCAGAACGTACTCCTTTCCTACCAGGAACACCTTTGCGGCCTCAATCCAAAGGAATACCGCACTCTCAAGTCTTTCAAGAAACAAGGCATCAACCCGTCTCGCTGCATCATTGACGGAGATTTAATTTGGTCATATCGCCTAATGGCCAATTCGGAACGCAATGAAGTGGCGAAGAAGATTGGCACGCGGACTGAAGAAATCCTGGGCGATTTGTTGGAGATCGAACGACTCGCCAGCGTTTTTTAGACATCCTATAGTGTGAACGATGTAAAGTTGTAGTGGGTAGTTGTATTTGTAATTTATGTTACGAGTTTCTCAATTGTAAATCTAGTTTTATAATCCAATCAAAGCCACAACAAAGTATTTTGTTAAGAAAACTTGGAGTTTCTAATGGTTTTGGTGGTCTGGAAAACAGTAGTATTTGAATGACTATAGATCAATAATACAATTTTAAATGTATGCGAACTATTTTAAAGACTTATAACCATGAATCGTTAAGGCGAAGGACTTGATGTCCAAATAGATTGCATTCCGTCTTGTGGGTTTTAGATTTGTACAAAATCCGCCCTCTATATAAGAAAATATTGAAGTTCAAGGAAACCATTACCAAAATCAAACAATTGAAGACATAAGTTGGACGCTTTTGTGATGCGCCTTGCCTGTGTATCAGCTGGAGCTGATGGCATTCTTTATGTATTTTATAATATATATAATGTATATGTATACTAGATTATTCATTGTATAAACTAACAACATCATCAGTATCAGTATCAGTTAGTTAACTCAATGTGCAACAGCCAATAACAGGCGTACACTCGTCGAACGAAGAAAATACACATTTCCAATCGAAGATCATCCGAAAAAATGAAAGAAAACTTATAGGCGATATATAATTAAAGAAATTGCAAACTGTCTGCTTAATTGGTACTTGGTAGTTTGTAGGTGGTGCGTATGTGGTTTCATGTGTTATATGAAGGACATGTGGGTATTTGTGGGTGTCTGTGGAAGGCGCTTCGTGTGTCCTTGTTTCGTTGAGCAACTAATTTAGTTCAGATAGCGAAAACAATTTTTAAGGCGGCTAGGCGACAGGCAAACAAATTATGCGGATTACGAGCTGATATATTTATGTGTACGTAGTGGTGACTCCAAAATCCCTGCCAGCTTAGCTAGCCCTCGATCTGAGATCGCAGGCGGGGGCGTGGCAAGTCCCCAAAAACAGCCTCGCCATGGACACTTCTGGTCAGCGCTTGGATGCTGGCAGCTATGTCGATGTTGTCCATTCCCTGAGGAAGAGATTGGCCATTAGTTTCATATGTTTTATGGTATTAAATGGTGATCTCACCTCCTCGCAGCCCTGTCCGAAATTATTGTTGTTGGCCACAGCAGCTCTCTCAGCCAGCGTGGTGTTGGCTATCTCGATGGGCAGACTCCGGGCAAAGTTCATCAACTGCGCATGGCTGGGACGCCCTCCACCGCGCACTGGTATGGAAATGGAGCTATCCGGGTCCAAAGCATCTGTGAGTTGAAGAGATCTTTTGGTAAAAACAAAATCGATGTGAGGTACAATTTTCTAGTACGCACCTTCAGCTTCATCCGCAGTTTCGTCATCTAGGACGCTTCGTAGGCCATTTTGTTGGCTCAGCTGCTGGAACGGATTGTGGTGATGCTGCTGCTGATAGATCAGGCTGCGCGGGTAGCTAGGCACTGGCACAGACTGAACCGGCACGGGAGCATCCACATCCTCCAGATCGAACAGGCAGTCATCCGCATCTTCGGTAGCACTGGACTGACCCACACCATTTGTGGTCAACGTCTGGGTGGGAAGACCACCAGCACCGCCGGCTGCCGACTGCTGCCGGAAGGTGGGACTGTTGCCCACGCTCATGGGCGTGGCTTCTGGGGTGGCGGGCGGTGTGTCAAAGTGCGACATCTTCCTGGCCATCGAGACACTCTGCGGGGCTTGCTGTTGCTGTTGCTGCTGCGAATGCAACTGTTGCTGCTGTTGTTGCGCCTGCAACTGTTGCTGCGGCTGCTGGTTCAGCGTTAGGAAGTTGGGTGGATGTGTCAGCGTAGTAGTGGGTGTGGTGGGTCCACCATTCAACTCCCGCCGGCTGCTGATGGTGTTCCTGCGCCGGGCAGTGGCACTCTGCGGCTGATTGGCCGCCACATCAAGGGCGGGGAGCATGGCACGATCGAGGAGCTCCGAGGCCTGCTCGGGCAACGCACGTATAACTTTGAAAAGCAACGCGCAGTCCTGATCCGATTTCTCCCGGAAACTGTTTAGCAACTGGAACTGAGTGCGCGTATACCGCTCGATCCTCTCGTTTGTCTCCACAATCTCTTCCTGCAATCGCGCCTGCTGGTGCGCTTGTATCATTCTCAATCTCTGCACCCTGGCATCCGTGGGATTCGCAGACAGGGAGCCGATGCTCAGACTCGAGGCGGAGTTGGATAATCCATTGGTGGGTCGAGTCGAACCAGAGTCACTACCTGTGTGATCCATGATCAGCAGCTCGAAGGTCTCCGAGAAGGCTTTGTTGGACTTCCTTTGCGCCAGCTCTTCGCTGCTGGTCAGCAGCGTGCAGTTGATGAGGTAGAGAGTGGGCGTGGCTCCTGCGCCCGCCGTCAATCGCTTGGCGCACAGCACCTCCTTGCAGTTGATGCACAGGCTCAGCTGCCAACTCTGGCCAGCAGCTTCCAGGGTGAGACCATACAAGAGCTCCCGCTGGTTAATCACAGCCACGGTGAGGTCTGGAATGGGACCATAGGCCTGAAACGGCAAGAAAAATTGAATATTAATGATAGTTCAGAAAATATTTAATGACTCATTTCTAGAAACAAACAGGAAAGCAATATGAACTTGTGAATCGTTTTGATTCATAAATATATAAATTCCTATTCCTATTTTTTATTAACCACAATAAGTGGGTATTGATTTGGGGTTTCAAGCGATCCCTGGGTGCAACCCTCGCACTCATATTAAATTGGATTACCTTTAGTCAACAAGTTGATAAGACTTTCCACACAGTCTGGTCAATGTCTGATAAAGAGGGATTACCAATTTGCCCCATTATTATCTGCACTTCTGATCACGACAGAAAAGCCTTTCTTCGATGTTTACCCAGTCAACAACCCCGCCGCACAGTAGTTCAAGTGCAAATTTGTCAATTATGTTCATTTCGAGTGCGGCACCCGATTGTGGGAAGACTTATCGGCAAACAAGAAACCGCTGATGAACACGAAAACAACAAACAATTAGTGCAATGGCAAAATGATGTTGATGTTGGGGTACCAAATAGCATCAGACAACTTGAATTATTCTGGTTGTCACGGTGACAAACAGAAGACGTGATGGGTAAACCAGTTCATGATATCGCAGAATCGATTGAAGCAGTCTGGCTTTCGAATGACAAAATAGAAACATACAAGTGTCTCTGCTCCGACAACCAAACTTAAATATCCACCTTCACAATGCCCCTCTTATTTATATAGTTAAATTCCACCACTTATGCAAAATAATTCCGGCATGTTTGGAATCGTAGCACGTGTTTGCCGACTGACACAGGAGAGAAAAACACTTTTTATAGACGTGCTTGGCTAAATTTGACACTTGCGTCCAACACAATCAAGTAATATTCATATAACTTGGACAACGAGGAAGCCAGGGCGTGCGGAGGAGCGGGTGGGACACTGGACACAAGTGCACAAACAACCATTCGCACACGTAGATACACCGAATTAAATTGAATTAACGTACGAAGTGCAAACGTCAACAGAAATCAAATGACAACGTTGCCCCCGTCAGCTAAGCGCTTCTGAATCGCATAGCATCGTTTTCCATATAACCATCATCACTTTTGTCAGGTGGGCGAAAATAAAAGATCATCTCGGACCTAATCACATATCATTTTACTGCTTTGTCCTAGTAATAATACACCTAATCAGTGTTGGGGTCAGCTCTTCGGTAATTATTGCATTTAAGGGACAATCATGGCCGCACATTGAATTAAGTTTCAAATCTGTATGCAACTATGTTCTTGAACTAAAGCGAAAAGGCTGATATTATTATATATACAGCTGGCATTTCAATTTCCGGCATTTTAAAATTGCAGCTGCATTCGTACGTCTTTATTTGGAAATTTGTTTTCGCATCCATTTCGGACAATAACAAGTTGCGGTCACACCCACTCAAAAAATATTGTTTTCAATGCAAATTCCAAACTTGTTTACACCGAGTGCGGTAATATCTAATCAGACCCAGTCAGTCGGCGGCAATAATTATATGAATGAAACAGAAAAGGCACTAAAATGTGACACAGCAAATGCATTGTTGTCAAGTGTTTTGGCACTCGGCTGATATTGTACGAGTATATTATTGCTGGCAAACGCATAAACATATTTATGGGCTCAAGCCTATTTGCTCGGCTTAAAATTGCAGTTTTATGGCTGTTTTCGTAACCGCAAGACCCGACTGACTTGTTGTACTTGCTGCTAATTTGCTTCGCTGATACCCTGTAAGTTGGGGATTTTGGCGGAATGAGTCGTTAAGATTTTGTTCGATTGGGGATTAGATAAGATAAGTGGTACTTCTTGAAGGAGTATGAACACCGCAATGGCTTTTAATTTTAGATTTATGATTTGATCTGCTGCGAACGCGTAATTAAGATTAGAGCACATTTCCAAATTGACTAACCAAAAATATCTTGATCTTATTAACCACTCCTTCAAAGAAAGATAAGTATTTGAATGGAAAGTTTCTCGCCATCCGAATCTAGGGTAACTAATAAATCGATCATTTCTGATCGCCATCTATCATTCATTCTGGATTTTTTAGCGTTGTTTATGGTCTTATGGCACAGCTGACTGAGCTAAAGGTGGGTGTTTTTGTCGACTCGTTTGACGGGACCCAAACGGCCGGTTATATCAGTTAAGATCTAAGACAAACTGTCATCATAGCCATCCTGGATAGCTGAATTGCCTTGCCCTCCCATTCGGTTTACCCTTTTCTTGCCAAACATTTTGCATGCGATTGCGCCTCTCTGCCAAATGTCAATGACTTTTCTCAGTGACTTTCAGACTGCAATGACAACAATTGAAGGCAATAGTAGTTCTCATCGTCGTCGTCGTCGGCGTCACTTCATTGGATTGCTTAATTAACCTAACTGCCTGCTCGAAAGATCGACTCTTGCTTAATTGAAATGAAATGTCTGCGCTGTCCTGCTAATTATGCTGTGGCGCCACCTAGTGGCCGGAACCAGTGGCTGTTAGCTAATTAAATAACCGTTTACGTTCGACTTTGACGTATGACCATTTGCTTTATGGCCAGCCCGGCATTTGATTAATTGTAATCGCGTCTTCTAACCGAAAGAAAAAAAAAAGTAGCGAAGTAAATACTAATAAATAAAACATGGCGTGTTCTTTCTGGATGAGCTTCTGAGCTTCTGAAAGAGATGGCAATCGGCTGGCCGAAAGAGATGCAAAATCGCCAGAGGAAACGCGCCAAGGAGCACGTAACCCAGCCGCACGCTCTTCGCATATCGGAAATCAGTATAAACCGATTTAATTGAATCGCGACATTTAGGTAATGTATGCAATCTAGACGGAATCAATTGCATTGGTGCCAACTGTCGAAAACGTTGTCCAACTGTCAGCGGCAGTCCGTGGATCACTTAATATGCAGAGTGGATATCTCTTGAAAATCCTAAGCGACAGAGATAAATTCCAAATAGTTTATTGCAAATATAAACATGCTGTATTAATAAATTGATACTTGAATGAAGCTGAGAAGCTGTAGCTATTAATTAGATTAGATTTACTAATTTTCTTTAAAAGCGTATATAACTTTGGCGTGGTGTGAAAACAACCTGAACTGAACTTTACCTTCTCCAACACATATATGTGTATATAATTATATATAAACGCATAATATGGCCGTAAAGTCGACTATAACTTGAGAGTTATGTTCCGGCAATGTCGGACGGGAAATACAAGTGCATTATTACGGAGCTATCAAGTGACGGCTTTTTAAGCTGTTTGCTATCATCGAAACCCTTGCGCACTTCAACTGCCTGTATATGGCCAGTATCTGTTTTATTTGGATTTTTCTGTATAAACGACTGGGGCAATTGAAATTCATATCAGCGGAGTGGTGTCTGGAAATACTGCATATTCCCGCCTCTGCTTATGCAACCAGAACGATTCCCATAAAACAAACAACTTTAGAGCAGAATGTGTGTAATAATTTCTCGCATTTTGCACATTGCTGCATAATTAATTTGTTGTTGCGCGAGGCGGCTGTGCAGTTTAATTGATTGCCCGGCATTAATTAGGCCTGTGGCGCGACACTTGATGTGCCTAATGGTTCTGCCTAGGGTCTGTCTGTCTGTCTGTCTGTCCGTCAACCTTTCTCGTGGTCGTCGTCGACTCGACTAACCCTATCATTTTCCACTTGCATATTTGGTTGCATATCAATTCGCCTTGCTATTGACTTGGTGAAAAACAAACACATTAAGCTGTGTCCAAAGGGAGAAATGTGCTGTTTGTGACACATAAAATGTAATATCTTTTCTTTTAACGGCCCAGATAAAGTTGGCACGCACATAAAGATATGATGAACAAACAATTTGTGCCTTAAACCCTTTAAATTATTATGTTCTTCTCGTGTGAGATAATCATTTGCTTATCACCTTATCTCGAATTAGTTTGATATCACACTTAAAAGGCAGAGGGTGGGTGAAAATGAGGGAGGGGGCATTAACCTGTTGCAAGTGCTGGCACCTTCGTTAATTACCAATCAATCAGGTCGTCAATCATCCGTGGCTGGCACACCTTTCGCCCAAAAATAAAAAAAGATAGAAAGAAAAGAAAATAACAATCGTCCGGCGGCCGATTGACGCATTTTCCTTTGTTTTGTTTTCCACTTCTAATTCTATTTTCATTGGATTTTACTTTTATTTTTTAATAGCTTTGAGATAACTCGCCTTGTTGCGTTTCATCGGCAGAAACCGAAACTGAGCCAAAAACAAAATAAGTTGTAAACAAATCAACTGGCAAAAGAAACTACGAAAATAATCTTTTATAGATTTGGATTTGGATCCCCCTCGAAATGGATGGGGGGGATTTTGCGAGGAGGGGTTCGCTTTGGGGTGCGACTTGGTTCGCCTCGCTGCTCACGAATAATACAATACAATATAATACCCTCTTCCTCTTTGGATCTTTTCCTTTTCATTTTTTCAATTTTTTCATTTTTGTATTTTTTCAGTTTTAGTTTTGCCTCTTTTATTTGGTGTCGAAAAAAGCAAACACACATTTCGCTCAGATACGTCGACGTCGTCGTCGTCGTTGGCCATTATCATAAACAACTTTAGACAGCTGGGGACACACGCGCGTGCTGGGCGTTTTCGCTCTGCGGATTGCGATGCCAATTTGTATGGCCGCGCTCCACCAGCACACCACCAGTCGGTTTTCGAAAAATTTCCACTACCAATCGGCGGGCTTACGATTTGATTTGGCCAGCCCATTTAGGGCTTTTGTTGTGCTCCTCCGTTTCTCGTTTCTGCTTTTTTTGTTTCTTGTTTCTGGTTTCTTGGGTTCCAGCAAGGGCCGCCAATGTGAGTCACTCGGTGGCCCAAGTCCGTTTTAAGCCCCCATCATCAAAGTGTCTTTGGGTCACTTGTTGGTCGAAACTCGTTTCTTTCGGCCATCTAATGGGCCCAATATTTAGGGCTTTGGGTTTGTTTCTTGATTGGGATTAATTGTTTTCACAATTTAAAAGGGCCCATGCCCATAAACATATTTCATTAAAATGGGTTCGTTTCTGAGTCGTATCAACGCAATTCAAGCTGAATAAAGATTTACATAAAGGGCACTTTCGCTATAAAAATTATATTTTGAAGACTTCAAAATTATGTCCATCTTTCGAGTAGTATTCATATGGTTGTTGATTAATTTTAACTGGCACACGTGGTTTTGTAAGCCTTAGTACAATTAATTATCTGCCAAGCTTTTACTACAGATCGTACACGTATTACAAAATTAATTGCTGTCATGTTCAACTTTCTAAACCAATTTAAGCTTATTGTTTTCCCAGCTCCAGCCCCCTCCCACCGTCCACCTCCCTCATTCGCACTTCCCTAATAAAATGTTGCCTTATCTACGAAAAAACAAAAAAGGAAAAACAGTAAAAAAAAGCGTATCATTCAATGTCGTTTGAAAACAAAATCTGATAAGGCCCCAGTCCCGAAACATCGCATATAGTCTCGCCAGCCGGAGTGCCACCCGCCCCCTTTCCCTCCCCCTCGACCCCTGCTCCCAAAAGATATATATTCCGATCGGGATTAGAACGAGGAACTGGGAAAAGGCTAGGGAAACGTGCACACGTGTGCTCCCCGCCGGCAGATTAAACGTTTTTTTGGAAGTAAATAAATGTGCTGAAATGAGTCGAAGCTCGATTGCCTACACCTGAAAATAAGTGTACCTATATAATTACTCACCATAGCTTCTGCTAAGGCGCAAAACTGATTCTAAACTTGTTAAGATGAAATAACACAATTTAACAATTCCTTTAAGCAACTTATCAAGTAAACATTCTATATAATTACCCCAAACACAGTATGCCTATGTGAGTATTTAAAAAAATTCGCTTTTTTTATCAAATCAGGGAAAATTTAAAATTCAACTAATTTTAAAATAGTATGCACCTTTTTAGTCATTGATGATTAGTTACTCTGTAATTAATTGTTACGAATTTTTTAGGCATCAGACATTGAATGAACTCATTAACTTCGCTCAGTGTGTAACAGTAAATTAAGCGCAACAATGTTGACCATCGGCAGTGCTAAACAGACTTCGAACGGAGCGAGCAAGGGGTAAAAGAGGTAAGGGGGAAAAGGGGTGAAGCGGTGAAGATTGGATGGGGATTGGGGGGACTATGGGTAGGTAGGTGTGCCAGTGTTATCTAAAAACTTTGACAAACAAATTTGCGTTGCCGTGGATTTTGTTTGCCCAGCGCACCGCACAGCCGGCTACAACTCAAATTTAATAAGCAAACAGCAAAGATGGCGGCATTCTCGGGCCGGCCCAACGTCTGCTGTTAATTGTTAGTTTACTCTAGCTTTACTTTAGCTTTATACACACTCACACCGCCCATTTAAATAACAATATAAATATACGGCCATGTGTATATATGTACATATGTATGTACTCTCCTACTAGAATAATGAGATCATCTCTAGCAATCCCAAAACGCGACCTGGGTCTATTTTCGGAGCTACCGAATTGTAGAGTTGTGATAAGACCTGATTATTTGTGCAAGCGGTCTAATTATAGCTTTTATAGCTTTATAGACGTAAAAATTACAAGACAACCAAATATTGATAAGAGTATCAACACTAAGAAAAAATAATATTTAATAGATTTCAAGAACTCAATGAATACAAGAGGTTGATGATGGAAAATAAAAAGTACTATCTTTTCGATACTAGTATTCATTTGTATAAATTGAAAACAAGATTTCTGATTTCGATCTCTCAACTCTTCTTCTGCGCTGTTCCTTAAATATCGAAAACTATTTTTTCGTCGTGTATTTGTTGTATTTTCCACTCGTATTTGCGTATCAAATTTGGACCCCTTGTTTTGTGTTTATCCGAGGTAAACAAATCTTTGTGGCCGCACATTTGACACAGTTTTCATTATTTATTTATTTCTCGCCTGGCCACTACTATTATTTCTATTTTTTGGCTGCTTTGGGCTGTGCCTCAGAGCAAATATTTATACCAAGCCATCATAATTGGGGGGAAGCGAAGAAATTAACCCCTCACCCGAAAAAAACACGCATGCTAAACGTGATCGACCAAAAAAAAAAGAAGGAAAGAAAAATTAAATCAGAGAATCAACCCCCCCAACCCAAAATCGCACCCCTTTTGGCACTCTTCATCCCTCTTGCACACGCAAAATAAATTATTCTAGTTTAGATATTTTGAAAATTGCCCGCTAGCCAAGAAGAGGTGTTTTCGCTTTATTTTATTTTTTTTTATTTTTAGCCGGCTGGCGATTTCTCAATTCAAGAATTTATAGTTCTGTTTACACGAGAGCGTCGAGCTGTGTGCATTTGTATGGCACTCAGTACCTATGTACCTACATATGTATCTATATATGTATGTACAAGGCCCGTGGAAAAGGTTAAGAGTTTACGAGCAAGGGCCAGGCTCATTAGATTGGCCCAAAGATTGGTCAGCTCGGTGGAGCGGCTGAAGTGTGGGCTTTATTACAGAGTACGGCACTCGACTGCGGCAGGCTTCAAGGTTATATTTGTTGAAGATTAACATTGGTTTTCAATTAACCGACACGCGCGCTGCCAGCAGCTGGTCATATATGTATTTTTCCATATATTCACGGGGGGTCAAAGGGGTGGTTAACTCTGATTGACCAGCGTATTCTTATGGGACTCTGAAACACTGACCTTGCCATATCACAATGGCAATTTCCTGCTCGGGATGATATGCTGCTTTTTAAAGGGTCAGTAAGTGGATCAAATCCCAATTAGCAGACAATCTAAAGGAGATAATTCAACTTGGCATATTAATATACATTCAACTACAACTGAGTGAAAAGTATAGAACACAACTTCAACAATTTCGCTCTAATTTTAACTTTTTATTTCAGATGATAAGTGCCCCATTTTTTATAAAGGGCCATCTCAGAAGGTGATAATATAGCCCACCGTTTTGATAAGAAATTTATTTTTTAACAAACAAATATAATACATTCAGGTCTGCGTTATTATTCATTTCTTAGACACATTTCATCACCACTGTTTATTTGTTTTTTACGCTTTTCTTGGCCCAGACAACAATTAAGCCCTACTCGCCTGATTTTCGATAAAGTAATAGTGATTTCTCGTTGCCAACTCGGGCGCACTTATCATTCCACTTACTATTATTGTTACACAAACCCATGCAAACCGCCTCGATTCACAGACTTTACATTTGATAATGGCTATTTTTAGAGTACTGCAGGCGCGCCTTATATTCTCCTCCCCATATGAGGGAAATATAACTTAAACTGATTGATAACTCGTGCTTGGGATTTGCTTTGTTGATATTTGTTTTGTGGAATCGGTGGATTGGAAAAGGGTTTTCGGTTTCATAACGCGATTTACATGGCTAAAAATAAACATGGGCATTAGCATATGAATGCAGTTGTTGTCTCTTGTTTTAGCTTTATTCATCAATCTTGTTTCTCGCCCCATTCAGAGATCGTTTTGTTTTCATTTTCAATTAACCAATTTCCACAGGTGAAAAAGGGCGGTGGAAAGCGAGTCCAACTGATTAAAGGCTCTAATCATAAATAAGCGACTTCCAAAGGCAAAACTGGAGGCAGACATCGATTGACGACAGCGCGACTGGCAGCAATCGTTTTATATATACTATACTCTATAGTATATACTATATGGAAAAGTGGCAGGGAGTATCTGTATTTGTGTCGCCGCGTTTTTACCGTTTGATAACCTAGAAAAGACGTCTAGGTAGGTGTGAGTTTGCGAGTGTGCGAGTTTGTGAGAGTGTGTGTGTGGGCGCTGGACAATCAAAATTGATAAGGAGCGTGCTCACAATCAGAGCTACTATTACTGCTGGATTAAGAGGCGATGGCAAACAAACTGCAAGATACATAAATTCATATAGTAAATAACTTAGTTTGAATCTATCCACACTGAACTATCCAAAATAATGTGCAATAATGGTACTTTCGGTTTACAAGGATGTTTTAGTTTACTGTTTTTCCATAAACTTTAAATCTCTCGTCTATTACAACTTCCCTTAATAACTATAATAAATAATATGATGTACATACAGTTAATTCGCTTTGTAGACGATTGTACAATGACAATATTATTCATGGCAAAATCATAAAGCATAATTGAGTGTTTTAAAAAAAATCATAATTACGAACAGATGTCAATTTATATGCGTTTCGAGTTATCGTTAGCGAGCACTATTGTCAGTCAATTTCACTTGTGTTACACAAGTCATTAGGAAGTTCGAGTTGACTAAATTCAAGCATAGCCTTGTAATGGCCCATCACACATCTTGCCCATATGTCGTCCGGCATTTCAACAAATTTTATGCATAAATTCATAATTTAAACATTTCGGGGCCTACGCAGTGGAGAGCTTTTATGGGTAGGGACGGGTGATGGGGAATGGGGGATGGGGGCTCAGTTGCGGGGCTCAAAACTGTGGTGCTCCGACTGTCAACTTGCCCATCAAGTGGGCCCCAAAAAGCCATTCGCCAGCGGTCCGCACATTTATGCCTTAGTGACCCCCTACCCGGCTTTCAATATATGGTTTTTATGGCTGCCTTTTCTGCGCCTACACATGGCAAAACAGAATAACATTGAAATTTATATTAGCCATGGCAAGAAACTACTGAGACTACAAAATTGTGACCAATTCACTGTGATAACTTAATCAAGAAGGGTGCGAGTTTACAGGGTATTAGATATTACACGTCAAGTGTTAATCAGTTGGAATTTTTTTTAACTATTGATATAAAGTTGTTTTGATCGAAAAGTCCCAAAAGGGCAGAAAATCGAATCCCCAAAAGATTAACACTTTATTAGTTAGCAAGCAGTTGGAACTACTGATATCGTTTGGAATTTCTTCGAGTGAACGGCTCTTGGAGCCACTCCCCCTCTTTGGGCGCCCAGTGGCCTTTTGGAGCCCCCCCTTTCTTCCGCTGCCCGGACTACTCCGTCGACTTTACGGCGGTCCAGTGCCCGGCCGGCCGCATTTGGAAATCTCGAAAACTTGTTTATCCAACACACACTCGAAAAAAAATATACTGGCAAGAGATGGGGGAAAGAATTATAAACAAGTTTTTTGTTTTGTATTTCGGCTCGACCGTTGTTGTTCTTCCTCTGCCTTCGTCTTTGTCCCTCGCCCCGCACCCCCCCGCCACGCTCCCACAACCCTCTCGACCGCTCTTTGTGCTTTTTACTTCTTGCTTGTGTTTTGTCGCTGGTTTCGTAATTTATTCTAAAAGCGTTCCGTTTTGGCTCTACATAGAAGTGTATACATATAAACACACGAGCCTGCATACTGATTTATACATACAGACTCATACTTGTGGCATACATATGAACATATACATATATATGATGTGATGTGTATTGGAATAACAGTTATACCCTGATCGATGATATCGAAACTAACTCATCAGCTGATTATCTTGATTTTAAATAGCCTAAAGTTATATGTTTGCCTGTTCAGAAACCTAGTGAGGATTTACAAAGTTTAATATTTGTATTATCTTAACATAAATGATCACTAATATTTTAGACTAAAAAAGCCTCTATTAATATGCTATTTTTAATGTCTACAGTCATTGCACTTTGACAAATGCAGAAGAAGTATTTCAAAAGTGGGGCGATTTGAGAAGATAGCGTATCTGAGTTTCGATGTAGTTGCACAATTTGGTTTGCTTTGTTTTCATTTCGTTTTTATTTTTATTGTGAGCTTTGAATTATTCAAAATAACACTTTTGGTCTATTTGTTCGCGTTGCTGTTGTTGTAGCACGCCTCACCGCTTTTGAAGTGGGTGCAACACAACACACAGCACACCGAGCAACAAAAGCAACAATAGTAGCTATGGTCGACGATCTGCGAACCGCAAAAACAAAAACTAACAAGACGTTGCCGTATTGGACAATTCAATTTTGCATTACAATAAATACAGCACTCGAGTTACAAACGTGCGGTGAAGGTGCTTTTGTGCAAGCACCGCGATAACCGATTTTTTCAAATATTAATAAGCTATATATACTATATACATATATTAAAAATGAAGTATATTTACTCATATTGAGTTGAGTTGGGAACATGATCTGTGAAAGCTAAGCCAGTACAATGGTGGCATGATGATCCTCCTGAGGCCCTGTCCACCCACTTGCTGTCAAACCTCCGACCAGCAACTCCAGTGGCTGTCAAAATGTGACGAGTACAGCGACCGATGGAGGGGATAAAACGGAGACAGAGAGAAAGAAAAGGGGATAGGGAGATTTAACCTTGAAAAGTGGGAACAAGACAAGCGGCGATGACGCAGATATTCAGTTGTTTTTATTTTGTTAAATGGATGAGGTAGCACCAGAAACGAAAATGGAAAAATTCGGCACAACTTAATAATAACAACAATTACAGACAGAAGAAGTGAGGGGAGCACTTCTTATACAGCGGGGGCCCACCAAAGTATTATTTGCTTGCAAATGTCAACTACTCAAGAAACCAGTTTACCTTCTCAATAAATACACTTATGATCCGAATTTATGCACATAATTTCAATATAGATATATTAACCATTCCGATTATGAACTTAAATAAATTCATAATTCCTAATGGAAATTTTAAATGCCGAGATAGATACTGCAAATAAAAATCCGGATATTTCCGTGAAGTTTGTTTATAGGCTTTGTGTTCGTAGTTAAATAATATATTTAATTAATTTATTATCATCTAAACATTTTAAAAGGAAGGGCTATAATGAAACCTAACTATCGCTTTACCGAAAACATTATTAATGATTTATCAACAAAGCAAATTAGTTTTTATTCGTTTTATACTTTGAAAATAGTTGATAAATTGGGAATTTACCACTTCTTTATTTATCTTTCAACTAAGTAATGAAGGAAAAAATGAAAAACAACATCAATGTGTGTATTTAGGTAGTGACTAATGGGAATATCGGTGAAGAAGTGGATGCATACATATGTATATGTATGATTGTAAATTCTACCTGTTCTTTTTCATAATTTAATAATTGGTATACAAATAAATAACTCCAGGTGCACCGTTATAATCCTATATTTTGTGAGCGACACCCTTAAATACTTTTACAAGAAGGAAATAAATTAGGGATATTATTAACCATTAACACACAACTTCCGAATTCCAGAACAGGTATATTCGACTCTGCTTAACCCCTGAATGCCAACCCCTTTGCAACTTTGTGACGTTTTTGGGAAAGCGAAACCGAACTGAAAATTTACTAAACGTAATTATGCAAATTACTTGCTGAGGGTGTGACAAATGAAAAGCCAGAGCGAATAAATCATAAAAAAGGCGAATAAAAACGGGAAAAATAAGGCGAGTGAAACAGAAGCTGACGCAGGAAACTAAAAATACCGGCGATCAGGTTGGCAAAGAGAATACCGAACAAGAACAGGGTGCTCCTGCTTGAAAAGGAGGAGCGAATGATAAACAGGTGCGGAAAGGGAGGGGAGTGCGGGAGAGGGGGGAGAGAAACTCAAAGCAGCGGAAGAAAGATGCGAGTTGCACTTGGGCAGGCCGAAAATAAACCAGAAAATGTGAAGATTCCTCACGAGTTTCCCATGAGCGAATGGATGACCCTATTTCTTCTTGCCCTTCTATATTCCCTACATCCCTCCTTAGACCATCCCCCTTCCATTCCATTCGCATTCCCATTCCTATTCCCGATTCCAGGCCTACATATGTACATATGTATGGGCCTATGTTTGTTTTGTGTGTGTGAGAATAGGCGGCACAGGCAGAAACGGCAAAAAGCAAAAGCAAAAGCCATAGGCCGGCACACAACATAAAGAACGATAATAAAAACACTCACACACTCGCACAACGCAACAGCGCAAATACAGTGAATTTCGCTTAAGAATTACACCTTGGTTAATGCAACTAAATAAAGTGTACTTTTAAGTTTAGCTAGCTCTATACAAGTAATAAGCATCTTTAGCGCATAAAAGTTACTTTTAAGTTATATTTTCATTTTCGTATGCTACACTTTTGTTGTATGTTTTCTTTTGTGTTTACATTTTTTGGTAACAACAATGTATCAACGGATTATGAATGTATTGTACTTGAGGAAATTTGGAAATCTATTCCCCTCTGCTCCTTATAAACGTATCTCTACTGTGTGCCCGCAAAGAGAGCGAGAGAGCGCGCACTAGTGTCCCAGCATAGGCCTTTAGCCCATTGTTGTTGCTTTTTATGCTGCGCCGTTGTTGCCTTTGCCTACCCCCCAATCAATACATGTTCCATCCTGCTCTAGCACATTGCTAGCGATAATCGGTTGACGAACTATATAGCGGCTATAGTACAGTGAGACTTACGTGTTTGAAGAACTCCATGATATGGCCGTAGAAGACGAAGTCCAGTGGATACTTCTGCTGGAACACCTGCGACAGGAGGATCGCGGTGGGTACATCGCCGTTGGCGACCTCTGCACCGCCCACGCGGCCCCCTGTGCCGCTGCTACTGTTGCTGCGCTGCAATTTCGAAGTCGAAGCAACAAAATTCGAGCATTTGCACGAGATCAACATGGTTTTGTTATTGCCGGTAAGCTGATAACGGTAATTGATGCTTTGCTCTCCTTCTCTCTCTTTCTATCTTTCTATATTTCTTCTCACTTCACTAGCAAAACACTTCGATGTCCTTCTTCCTCTTCCTTATTTATATCTTCACAGCGCTTGATAATAATAACAAAAACAATAACGAGTCCTTTAAATCACTTTCCCGCGCAATGTTGTTCGATACTTCGAGTGCAATTTAAAAACCCCTCGAGTCAGAAGTCGAAGAGCATTTGCGGGTATTCCGAGATTTTACGAGTTTTCTTCTGGTGACCGAAAACAATCGAACATAGCATACACCCACAACCGTTCAATTTTTTTGTCGACTGTCTCCGATATCAGGAGGTTGATTGCCTGAAGCAATCGGTTATCGCGCTGCAGTGGGACCGTGGTAAAAATACCCCAACATATAGGCAATTCCCTAAAAAATCTTGGCAGATACAGTTCGTGGTCACACCAGATAGAGGTGATCTGGCAACTCTGTAAGTTACTATGTTAACAGAATGTGGTTAACAGAGAAAAATATTTTATTTTTTTTTATTATATATTACTAAAGCGTTCGATATTAAACGTTATATTCTAGTCATTTTTATAAATACTAAAGTTCATTTACTATGGACAGGCCTTATGAAAAAGGTTCAATTGACTAAAATTAGTTTTTCCTTGGGGTAAACATAAACTAACCGAAATATACATACATGTTGAGAGTTGCCATACGGTTTTATACAATCGTTAAAAGTCATTTTGAACAGCCTGGACTTGAACCATGTCAAATAAGTTATACATGTGTCGAAATGTATTATACTTAAGGGATATGTATTTGTATATTGATTCCACCTGTTTTTAATATCCAGAGGGAATTAACTTAATTCGGAAGTCAAAATTGCAAGTCTACGCATTTCTTAAAAAGTTTGAAAAAAAATGACTCCAACCATGATTATAAATTATTTTTATATGTATTCCACACCAACATCTCATTTACGAATTGGAAATATATTAATTATTAAAATTCATTTTGATTAAATATTAAATATTTCTCAGATTTGACGCCAAACTTTTTAATCTATAGAACTACTCTCAGCCTCACAACAAATTTATTCTAACTTATTGCTAATTATGAACCTATGTATAAACAAGATGTACATTTTTATTCTCGCAGAATGGGCAGATCACTAACTCCGGGAAAATTCGCTCACCTGGGGGATCTACATACACCACACTCTGAGGAGACCTGTCACCTGGGTCCCAAGGGAGAATCCCAGAGGAGAACCCGCACCCAGAAGAGACCACACACTTGGGGAAGAACCCATATTGAGTTTTATTAGTTCCCGAGTTCTCGACGTTAATACGGACAGCCGGACAGGCAGACAGACGGACGGACAGAAGGGCATAGCCAGAACGACTCCGCTAGTGATCCTGATCATACGTATGTATATGCACATATATTAAAAGGTGAGAAACGCTTTAAGCTACATAGTTTTAAACGAATCTAAAATACCCTTTAAATTTACAAGTAACGGGTATAGAAATGAGTCTGGTGTGAATTTGCCACCAGTTGCAGCGCACTGCACCTGCAGCACTGTTCGCCAATTTGCGGCAAGTTTCATTTGGTCCATTCGCACCACTTGCAACACTTGATTAAATTCCGGCATTCTGCCACCGCCAAAGGGGCATCAAAAATGCATGCTCCTAGTACAGCAGATACAGCCACGAACCCAAAGGCGAGAAATCATAAAGTTGGCCACGTGCCGCCGGCTGACTTCATCTTCTTTAGCTCCAGTGGCCGGGTCAACTTTGGGCCACTCCTTCCCGGTTTTCCGGTTTCCCGGGTTTCCTAGATGGGCATAAATTATGCGCGAGTCGGGGCGTTCGCCTGTCAAATTTGGCACCTGGCCGCGGTCGAAGGTCTTACAACACCGTAGCTCCCAATCCCCGTCCCCCTTCAGCCATCTCGAAATGAAAGTGTTTGGACTGCCGGGGGGAACCTGGTCTATATCCATGTTGTGTTGGCCCCATGTAAGCATGTAAACCGTTTGGCGGCCTGTTGGGTTCACCGTGTAATTGAAATTGCGCTGCGTACGCGGCATTAAGTCATAAAAGCAACAACTACAGGCCACTACTCTGTTACCCAGCAAAAATAAAAGGAAAAAAATAAAAACAAGTTTGTCACACTCTGAGGCCAGGCACGTACTCGCCAAGAGGTCAAAACGCGCTCTGGACATGATGAAGCCGCGAGCAAATTGTGAAACTTGTCCGTTTCTGTCCACCGCCACCACCACCACCATCACCATCATATCACCATCATATCGCCATCATCATTATCATCTTGGAGCCCTGCCACTTGGCCATGTGTACTCTGTACTGTACTGTGCCGTATGGGTCATAAAAGCAGCGTACTTAGAACAAGTTAACACAGAAACCGAAGCGAACTCGAATTCCTGTTCAGGCAACGAACATTTAATTAAGGTCTCACTATCTCCCGGGTTCTGGGTAAACGCTTTTATTCAGGCGCTACCAGGGGTCACGGAACAGCATCTGATTGTATAATACCATCTGTATGGAGAACGTTGACTTGGTACCGTTTATGGCCATTTTGAAAGAGGTGAAGGATTGCGGCCCCTCAAAATGTAATGACAACTTTATGGATTTGCCGGGAAATTTGTGGGAGACGTTTTTATTCTTCAGAATAGGTGTTATAGGAAAGACCTCATAAACTAATTTTTCCTTATTCTTGAACTTATAAGAAAACATATCACAAAAAAATACTCCATACCCTATAACTACTATCAGACATCGGAACTGTGCAAAGAATTCCAGCGTTTACTTTAGTCCTACTTCACCACATTATTTAAGATAATTTTAAGTTAATTTAAGATATTAAGTTACAAACTACATCTACATCATATTTAAAGCCTTTCCAGTAAACAGGTAAATGTACTTTATATTGTAAATATCTAACTAAAGCAAATAGGTCATGCAAAAAGTATGTTTCCCTTTGATAGAATTGTGTCTCTGTGGTTTGTAAAGTAATTACAGCTTAGCTTGGAATACATTATCTACTCACTAATCTGCCGATGACTTCTGCCCGCCTCCTGGAGCTTTTGTAAGGAGCCTGGAGGCTGGAACCTCGGATTCATCCTTCGCCACATCCTTTCCCAGCGGCATCCATTCGCTCCCTCTTGTTATCCTCGAGCAAAGGCTCCCTCTCGAAATTTGATCTTTTTGCCGTGATAAGAAATCGAGGGATAAGAAGGCGCAAGGCAGAAACACGCTCGAGGAAATGCCTGGGCAATTGCTGGGCCCGAGCTCCTTTGTCCTGCAGGACCTTTTATGTCTTATCAAGGCGAGCAAACTTGGGACGCTCGCCGGATCCCGCTGCCATTGGTCCCGATCCCAACTCCGAACCCAATTCCTGTGCCGATCCTGGATGCCAGCTCCTTGGATGTACATAGCTCCTGGTAACACAATACTTTTCGAATGCGCCGCAGCAGCGGGACCACAATTGCAGCTCCTTTTTAAATTAATTCGCGAGAATTTAAGGCGGAGGTGCCATGCGGTGTGGTGATCCCGGCGTGTCCTGGCGCGTCCTGGCTCCCATTATTGTGTCAGCAACTTTATAAATTGCGCATAGAAAACAAACCGCCCGCAAATGCCAGGCGCAAAGAGAGGCCCAAAGAGTCCTTTGTCCTTCGCAATCGCTGTTTATATTTGGTGCTGCCTGCCCTGAATGGCAATCAATCAATCAGCGATTGATGATGCGATGATCGCGTATCGATATCCATTTACATAACGCCGATTTCGGCACGTTCATTCCCTAATAAGAGAATCAATTGTGGTATTTATGGATAATTGATTTATAAAGGAAATTGAATATTACGATGTTATGAAGGATTTTACAAAAGAGGCAATTCACTTTTTATGTCACCTTGATTATTATTTAAAAAAGTTTGAATATCTACCAAGTATATTAAAGCTTAACATTATAAAACCGTGGCTTAATAAAAACCAAATGCAGCATATATTTCTAAGCGAGCTGTATTATTTATAGGAAATACATATTACCTGCAGCACAGTAAGTCAGGTTCAGCCAAAGCATCTGACAGATACATTCTGTGCCACCCGTGCCACGCCCCCAACGCAACGACTCCCTACTCATGTGTATCCGAAAAGAGGTGGTACATAGACACCTATAGGCACACTCACATTCAGAGAGCAGTGCGGAGAACACTCGACCAATGGGAGCTGCTCGCATATGTGTATCCGAGAGGTTATGTATCTGTATCTGCAACTGTTTTCGGTTTGCTGTTTGCTGTTTTCGGTTTCCGGTTCGGTTCTGTGCCCCAGCTCGTGCCGCCGAAGAAACCAACAACAACAAAATGTTTAATAAAAGCAAGTACGCAGCGGAGAACAAGAACGAAATTATCTAGTAATTGCATAATTAAGTGTGCAGGACGGAGGGTAACTGTTTAGTTTTAATTTGTGTAAATTGCCGGCTTGATACGGATCGCGCGTGTTGCCTATATGCTACTATACTGCGAGTAATATGTACAAATGCGACTCCCCTCTGGAACGAGGGATTATTAATTGAATTAGCGCCTCGCCGGCGAAGAGGATACGATGCTGTGAGATCTGTATCTCTGCGATCTGGTCAGCTAATTAGCGGCTAGCCCAAGCTCACAATTTCAGACAGGAAGTTGACAGGCAATTGACAAGCTTCAAATGAAGATGAAACCCTCCATTAGGCGATGAACTTAATGGTTAATAACCGAACGAACCCAAATCAAAATTTGCATATTACAGAACAGAAATGCCGTGTATCTTGGGAAGTACTGGAAAGTAAAGTGAGTTTCCTGCGGCACATCCATCACGAAATTCGCACGGTATTATTGACAAACGGATATGGGATATGGGATATGGCGCTTTCAAAGTCATTTTCCCAGGCATTGTGCCGCCCACATCTCATCATTCAAGCACATCCTTATCCTCATCCGCATTGTCATTACCTCTACCCTATACCCCTAACCTCTAGCCAGGATGCCCAGGATACACATCACTCCCCCAATCGGTAAATCACGCTAATAAGCCGGTAATGAACATAATGTAAGTGTAGCCCTCTTCTCTGGAGTGTATGTTGCATGTTTGGCACACATTCCGTGTGCTTAAACTCCTCGAACAGCCCCCTGAATTTCGCCGGCCGGAAGAGGAAACATTTGCCGAGGGGTTGTGCAAAAAAAGAAAAGGAAAGAAAACAATTTTTCACTTTTGTTTTTGTTTAATAGGGCATGCGAAAATATTTCACTCACCACTCATTGTCAAGGACCCGCAGTGAGTTCATTTCGCAGCTTTTTTCTCCTTTCTGATTTCCCCGATCATCATTTGTCTCCATTTGCCACACGATTTTGGGTGTTTTGCGGGCATCTTCATCAGCATCTCCACCCGAAAAGCAAAGTAGCAGCTCCGCTCCTTTTCCACCATCTCGCTGACTGATGGGAGCTGCTTCATTTGTCAATGTAACGCGGAGCGGTCCCAAAAATGCTCTTCTCACATGCCAGCCAGACTTGGAGTTGGCCAACACTCTGCCACAGAGTTGCTGGTTATACTTGCACACAAACACACTTGAGTTAAAGCCAAAATGAGTGTGGAAGTGCTGGCTGCTGGACATCCCAGTCGTCTGGCCAGCCACTCAGTCAGCTTGCCAAACTGTCAGTCGACCAGCAGACTTTCAATCTTCGCATAGTGGGTTTCGAGATATTGGTATATACTTTGGAATATGACCTATTTTAGATGCCTTTATGATTATGTATTTCTGTTTATTAAGAAAATGTTTGAGTGAAGATAACTCATTCTATCTATCTAATCTATGAAGGATGAGCTACTGAGTAATCAGTATTTCAGGTCCACCAATCAACCTCCTAGTTTCACCTGCAGAGCTCTTCGTCCTGTAACCACTGTAGACTCCCCTGTGAAGAGAGCGTGTAAAAACCCGTCAAATGCCAGGAATACCAAAAATACAGCGATGCGAATCGATGCGATCAGAGTTGTTAGCTCCGCACGTTGGAGGTTTTGATTTGCAGGGCCATCGGCATTGCCAGCATTATCGTCATCATTATCGTCATCATCACCTGGGACATATTGGTGACGCTGAGCGGTACAAAAACAGAGGAGTTCGCGGAAAACACGAGAAGTGGTGGGGTCTTGGGGGGATTGGCATTGGATCCAGCGGATGACGGATGACGCGCCTGGCGGTCTGGCCGGAATGGATATGGGTAAACGTGGCTCGTAGTGGATGCGGCCATGTGCATGTGCGGCCGAAACGATCAATGAAGTCAGGTCTCCTCTCGTGGCTTTCGATTGTGGCCGGCAATTCCGATTGCCAAGTTTTTGCCGATCGTGTTGTGTAGTTGCTGTTTTCCTTCGGACGTTTTGGCATTTGCGGCATGGCGCTAATTAACAACTGCCGGTGCTTTTTAGCCGCTTGAAGAGCTTGGGCCAATTGTTTTAGCCTGATGATAAAAAGTTTTATTGATTTGTGATGATTGCCGACAGGGAGGAGGCACAATGCAGAGACAGCAGGTGCAGAGTTACATATATGTTCGTACATATATCGACTGGCATAGGTCGGTGCCTCTTTGTGCGCTGCAATTTATTAAATGCGATTTATTTGCAATTGCTTCCCAGAAGCAGGAGGTGCTGCAAGATTAGACCTATGCTACGATCCCCAACCGGTTCGGAGCGTTCCGGGAAACAGAAGCGTCATATGTTGGCGGCCCGGGTAATTGCCACCGGTCTTGCAGATAGAGATCACCCAACCGAGATGCCAATTTGTCGCTTTTGTGTGGCACAAGGGGCTCAACGGGCTCCAGGGGCTCAAGAGGCTACGGGTTACGGGTTACGGGTTACCCTGTTGCGCACCTTTTTTATGGCCGCTACGTGTCGCGCTTGCCGAAATAAACCAGAAACGAAATATTCGCCATAAAATTTGGACTTGGAGGAGCCCTCGAGGTGGAGACCTCGCCCCCGGTCGCGCATGTCTGTCAGCTTCCATAAAAACGGAGAATAAAAGACACACTTCTTATCAGATTCCCTGCCCTATCTCCCCCTCCACCCCAGCACATCAGCTCAAAACTTCTAAGTAAAGACATAAAATACCTCGCGTTTTGGTTTCAACTTGTGTTTGTTTTATTTACTAAATATTTCTCAGTTGTCTTCCGTTTGCTTTTGCTTTTCGCTTTTTATATGCTACACATTAAAAATGTTTTGGTGCTTATGTAAGACGTACACTCATATGCAATGTATGTATGTAATGGTATAATCATTTATAGTTACATGGTTAGTTATTGTTGAATCGTGTAATACAATACAATATAAATACTGAATCAAGGCAATGCCCTATAACGTACATATCATCTAGAGTAGGTAAATCATAATTGAGGATAAACAGCGGAGTCGAATCTTTGAAAAACTATCACACACAAATGCTTTCTTTTCGTCAAGAGTTTCTACGAGTACACTAGGCGTATGTGTAATATTGGTTATGTTTTCACGGTTACTTAACTTATGGAGTATGCAAAGTTGGTTTAATCGTATGTATGTGATTAATACTAAACTGTCTGTTTTAATTGCTTTACGTTACAACGCTATAAGTGGCAAGACCTATTAGTTTAAGGGGCCGAAACTTGTGTTTTGGAGACTCCCAAAATTTGTATAAAAATAAATATGCTAGAATTCCAAAATTTCAAAAGCAAGTTTGGCAAAAGTATACATTTACTAGGCAGCCTACTAAGAAAGTGCTGAATTAGTTGTTTGCAACTAACTGTCCATCAATTATAATTGATAATTTATAATTGATTTTAGGCGCTGCTGGTGGACCTTTCCAACTGCGACCCAATCTCACTCGGACGTGTCTCGTGCGGCATTTGTTCTACTTCAATGTACTCCTCCTCATCTGCAGGATTCCCCGGCTCATCTTCCACTCCGGCGGACTCCACTGTATCCGTTTCGTACAGCTCCTGTTTGACGATGGTGGGACTTCTCACCGGACTCTGGCCGGGAGAACTGTTCCGAATGGATGGCACCTCCACTTTCGGTGGCGGAGGTCGCGTCTGTGGTCTCAGCTCATGACCCCTTTGGTGGTGCTCCAGCTCAGCTCGGAAGTAGAATTTCTCCGGGCAGAGGCTGCAGTCGTAGGGCCGAGAATGGGCTCCGTGCTCGGCCATGTGGTTGAGTAGTCCGCCGGGAGCGGTGAAAACGGCGGAGCAGATGTAGCAGTTGAAGCCGCGCTGCTCAGTGCCGGCAAAGGTGTGCTCCACCAGGTGTTCCTGCAGCTTCTGGGCGTGGGGCAGGATCATCTTGCACAGGTTGCAGCGGTTCTCCACAAACGCCGACGGCGGAGCTGGCAGAGATGTCTGAGGCTCGGCGTGCTTGCCACGTTTGCCATTTAGGTTGTGCTTGCGGCAGCACTTGTCACAGAGCTTGGCCGGACCCTCGGTGGCGTCTGGTAGGGGTTCCAGGCACAGAGCACACACTGGCTCCTGCAGACTGCCTCCACTCGAGGAGGACTTTGTGTGGAATTTGGCATGCAGACTTAGCTCAAATTCCGAGTGCAACGTCTGGCGGCAGCAAATGCAGGCTAGTGGCAAGGAGGCGCCATCGCTGCCATGCTCCGAGAGATGCGCCCTGAAGGCGGCCACATCCTCCAGGGGCTGTCCGCAGTGGGAGCACTTGCCGGACTGACCCACCTTCGAGTGCTGGAGCTTGTGCTCGGCCAGGATGGCTGGCGAGGGAAACACCTCGTCGCATATCAAGCACTTGTGCTTGCCCGTCGAGTTGTGGCAGCTCTTCATGTGCTGCTCCAGTTCGGCCCGCGACTTGAAGTTGCCCGCACAGTAGGCGCATCTCAGGCTGACGCCCGTCTTCAGATTGTGGGCCAGTTTGCGATGGGAGTGCAGTTCCGCCTCGCTGCGCAGGTCCTGTCGCTCGCACATTCCGCAACTGAAAGTGGCTGTGCTGGCATTTGGTGGTGGTGGTGCGGTGGCTTGGGGAGCCGGCGGCTGCGGGTTTCCAACTCCCTCGTTTCCCGAGGGCGACGTGGACTTGGCGGCGTACATCTCCATCAGATACCGCTGACTGAGACCGTACATTAGAGCCGGATGTGGAGAGGTTTGGGCCTTCAGTGCATTGGTGTCCACCTGCAGAGGGCTGTAGAATTTGTTAGCCGATGGCGGTGCACCACCAGCTTGTGCTCCTCCTCCTCCTCCGCCTGATGCGGCTGCCCCGGAAGCTGCGCCAAATAAACCCTTGAATGCCACGTTGTAGTCGATGATGCTGCTGTTGTTGTTTGTGGCCGCTGCTGCCGCCGCCGCCGCCGCCAAAGGAGGCAGCAAGGCATTCACATAGAGACTGCCCATGTTGGGCGAGTTAGCCTCCTTGTCCTTGACGCCGCCGTGCTGACTCTGCATGTGACGGTCCAGCAGAAACTCCACGTGGAAGGTCTCCGGGCAGGAAGGACACCGGAACTGACGTGCATGTGCGGCCAAATGGAAGTGCATTTCCAGCTCGGAGGAGCAGACCGCTCGGCAGAACATGCACTGCAGCGGATTGGCGGGAGCATTAGAAGTGGCGCCCAACGTGGGATGGCCGCCCAACTGATGGCGCGTCTTCACGTGCACATGGAACTCGGCATCGGAGCGGAAGAGCTCCAGACAGGCGCTGCAGCGGAGCAGCTTGGTTTCCTGACTGTGGGCACAGGCCAGATGCAGCTGCATGGCCATCCGGCTTTCGCAGAGCTCCGAGCACAAGGAACACTTTAGCAGGGTGAGGACGTGCTCCGTCAGCAAGTGTTGCTGCAGATCCTCCGATTTGGCAAAACTCTTTCCGCAGCTCGAGCTGCAGTTGAACTCGGAGCCCGTGATGAGAAAGTGTCCCACCACATGGCGCTCGAACTCCGACTGCTCCGGCAAGCTCAATCCGCAGTGCGGACAAACCAGCTGCATGCCCTCGGCAATGTGACTCTTCAGATGGTTCCTAAAGCTCTCGAAATCCGGCAGGCCAGCGTTGCACTGGTTGCAGAAAAACACGCCCGGTGGGGCAGTGGGTGGAGCCAGTGGCGCCTGGGCTTGGGGATTGGGTGTCAGTGGTCGCCGCTTGTTGCTGCTCAAGTCTGTGGGCAGATCGTCCTCTGCGGGCCGCGATTCCCGCTCCGGACTCCCCAAGTCCGGTTTAATTTTGGGCAAGTCCAAGGCCAGGCGGGGACTGAAGGTGCCGGTGGTGGCCAGGCGATTGAAGTGCTCGTAGTAGGAGTTTGGACTGCTCAGTCGGTCCATGTGAGTGCTTCTCATGTGCTGGAACAGTCCGGCGATATTGCCAAACTTCATGGTGCAGTACTCACAGCTCAGCTGGAAGCCTTCGCCCTCCTGAGCCGGCGTCTTCACAGCCTGTTGCGGCTGCTCGTGGACACTCTGCAGATGGGCATTCAGTTGCTCCAGGCTGCTGAACTCCGTGACCTTGGGGCAGTAGCTGCACCTGAGCAGCGGAGTGGGTGTGGCCGTGGTGGTGGTGCCTCCCACATGGTTACTCCGCGATCTCTTGGGGAAGTCCAGTCTACTGGGACTGCTGTCGGATGCCAAAGCCAGAGCATATCTCCTCTTCTGCAGACTACCGTTGCTGGACACCGATGCCGAGGCAGATCCCGTGGACCGTGGACTGTAGTTGAGGGCATTCGGATTGCCACCGGCTGCCAGGATGGCGGCATTCTTCTTGTGCTTCTGCATGTGGGAGGTGAGGGCAGCAGCTGTGTTGTAGCCCCTGTTGCACATGCTGCACTGGAAGGGCTTCTGAATGTCATGCGTCTTCATGTGGATCTTCAAGTGGTCACTAATGAGAGATGAAATAGACGAAATTTATTGACTTAGTTGATGGGTCACATATTTCGCAAGACTCCTCGACTTACCTCCTGGAAAAGGCGGCCTCGCAGTGCGGACACTTGTAGTTCCGCTCGTTGGTATGCAGTTTCTTATGGCGATCGCGGGAGCGCTTGTGCTTGAAGAGCTTGGAGCAGTATTCGCATTTGAAGGGCAGGTGTTCGGCGTGGCTCTGCAATGAAGAGACACAAATTCGGAAAACCCCATTAGCATGATGATTATCTGAGCAATTAGCCTTATGCCCACTGGCTATTTGAAATTCTTAGAAGAGCCCCAGACAACAAGGCAGCGTCAACTGTCCGTCTACCCCAGTTAAGAGTTGCGATGACAACGATGACGACTACGACTTGGAAGACGGCTTGGACGACGACTCCTGGCTTGAATTTATAGATGCGTCAATCTGAATCTGAATCTGCATACCGACTGACTCGACTCGGACTTGGACTCGGACTCGTACTCAGGCCCAGACGAGTAGGTGTTTCACTTGCGACTCGTGGCTTGTGGACAAAATTCATCTAAATGCGCGACGCCGCTCACTTTTTTTTCGCAGGTGGGGCTGCAAAGGGGCAGGTGCTGGGGCTGTGGCTTGGGCTGTGACTGTGACTGGGTCTTAAACTACACCCGCAACCGGTTTGCTTTTTGGGTTCTTTTAGCGGCAGCCGGCTTTGAACTTTGAGAGCGGCAGCAAAAAAAATTAGCCCATTTGTATGCAGCCCCCCAGTTTGGAAAGCCTTAAAATTGCACAATATATGATGAGTTAGCCGGGTTAGTCGCATCCAGAGACATCCACAACTTCTACCAGCGTACAACTTCTCGTGTTGGTTATGGTTTTTTAAACTGTCGCTCCAATCACCATCGCCATCAACATCCCATAAGCTCAAAGACCGAATTCCGAACCGTACCAGCTCATCCAGGCGCTAGGATCAAAGCCGGATCGCTACATGTTAGACCCCGGCGGACGATAACGATCGCTGCTCGGTAGTCCTCAACAGCAGTTGCAATTGGGTTAACAAGTTGCTGATGTCATGGGCGGTGTTCGCAGTTCCAAAAGCATTTAAGCCGAATTAGAATTATGGCTGGGGGGCTCAGGGGGCGTGTGGGTGAATGCGGTGAAGTGCGGTGTCCACAAAGGCTTAAAGCTGCGGGTTGTCTTAGATGTGTAGATGTTGTCTTAAAGATTGCCCAAGGAGTGTTGGATAAATGATACAGGTCTGCACTTTTGAAATAATTCACTTGATCCTAATTTGTTTCATTTGGATGGTGGGGTTTCAGAGAGCATACTTTAGTACACATATATTTTTCAAAGGATTTATATATTTAGATTCCAAGTATTCTCCACTAATAGGGAAGCGAGCATTGCATTAATGCTAGATTTTAAATTTCCCATTAAACAACCCTTTACATCCAGGACCTATACCACTTTCGCTTTCAATTAACAAATGAAACCGCATTTCAGTTCCCATTCACTCGATGAAAATCAATGGCACCACCGCAGATTGTCAATCAAAGTCCTGACGCCCCGAGTCCTGAGTGCCTAAAGGTGTCCTAAGTATTATATTTAGAAGTCTGTCACCTAAGGAAGCGAGTGTCAATCAAGGGAAGACACCCTGCTCGAACTTGGAATAATCGCCTTAAAAAGATGTCAGGATGGTAATTAGCAACTTTCCAGCCACCCACTTGTGGTGGAACCCACCCACCCTTGCAGACTGGAGTTCCTCTGAACTTTGAACCCTCTCTCTTGTTGGGGTAACTCACCTGCACGTGATGCTTCAAGTAGCCGAGACGTGGAAATGTCTTTTCGCAGAACTGGCACTGGTAGGAGCCGTCGCCGCGACTTTTAATCCCCTCCGCTGTCAACTTATCAAACTTGGATGCCGCTCCAGTGGATCCCGCACCTGCGGCGGCTCCCATTTTGGCTTCCTTATTGATTTTGCGCAGCTTGTTGGCTATTTTCAGCGCCTGTTGATGGTGGTAATGGTGATGGTGGTGGTGATGGAAGTGTGGCAAGCGCTTTGGCTTCGGCAAATCCTCGCCATCAGCACCGCCATTGATCTTGCCCTCAGTCGGATGATCCTCCTGACCGGCGGCGGCTGGAACTCCGGCCAAGTGGTGCGAGTTGGGCGTCATGGTGCCGTCCGAAATGCTGGGCGAATAACTGGACGATGTGTGGGTGCTGTACATATCTGGAAGGAAAGAAAAGATCAATTAGTATAGGCTAGGATTTGTGATACACCAAGGGATTTGGTGATAGAAAGTCTGATTATGGTAACTGAGAAGGGAATAAAACTGCAATTTGTAATACCGAACGAATATCTTGTAAGCGTTTCACTCTATTAATTGCTCGGTTATTTCCCTAAGAACGCCAACTGGGAACATTGTGTTGGTCTTTCCATCATGGGAAGCAGTTTTTTACGAGACTAGGTCTCATCGAGTGGGCGGCTGTGGCTGCATCCTGTTTAGCGGCGCTTTGGGGACCGGGACAGGAAATCAACGTCGACTATCAAATGCTGGACACGGAATTAATTCAATTAGCCGGGCAACATTTGGTGTTGGCCAGACGACACCCCATTCCAGTGGACTGGGCTTCAGTTGTAAGCGAGTCTCATGCAAACTAATTGCGCTTTGTTCTTGCTGCGCTTTTAATTACAGGCCCCAGCATCCATGAGGGTCACTTGATTCCCCCGGATTCGGATCACCACGCTTCTATCACCACGCGCCAAGTGCCGATGTTCACTTTCCGTTTTCGACAACTTTTAATTAAGCCCAATTGCGCATGATCTTCGCGACTGTATCTCATCTCTGCTGGGATAATGCTCTGGGTCGAGGGATCGTGGTTGTGAGGCCTTGTTTTACCCCCGATCGGTTGAACTGTGATCTGGTCTAAGTTCCACTCTAATTGGGAAACATCAAGCCGATGCATCAGCCACTTGATTCGCTCATTCGTCTTGATCTTTGGGGTTAAAGAAAGTTGTAAGAGATTTGAACCCATTCGGATTTGATTGAAATGCTGCTGCTGGTCATGTTAAGGGGGTAAGAAAGTCAAGTGTCAGAGAGGCTGAACTGATTGGAGAAGATTGATGGAGATGTTCTAGGATTTATGGCAGAAGTTTACATGAAGACTATTTCGAAAATTATACATTTCGTTTAGGAAGCTGAAGCTACCGGGGTCGTTTTGTTTCTATTCTTGTACATATTTTGTTGAATTAGTAAGGTTTATGATCAGGGGTAAGCGAAATAAGAAAAGGCTTTTGTGAAATCTGTTAATTTTCACTGAGTTCAAATAAATTGATTTTCCGTCGGCATATGCACATTGAGTAAAAATAGTTTTAAAAGCTTTGCCATTTACACTGTTGGGTTTCAAAGGATCCCAAAGGTTGGTATCTTAAATAATCCATCGATAGCTAAACCCTTTCTTTTTAGAAATCCTTGGAATTTACCGTTGTTGGTGATCTCCTTGGTGGCCTGGATCTTTTCAATTAAATTCTCCAAACGCGAACTGGGACCACGATATAACATCTTTAGGGCCATCATATCATGGCATGGTATTGTCTTATTTAACTGCTAGTTAATTTATTAATGCGATTTGAACTAAATTCGGTTAGGGAGGCACTTTAGCTGCACTTTCTTGACACAAACACCAAGCACTTTCAGTTAAGGCCCTTGCTGCACCAAAGGATCATTATATCTGTATTCTGATGAATAGGTTGTTAGTGTGTTTTCTTTTTTTGTTCTTTGAAAGCGCGAGGCGCGAGACGAAGGACGTCCAATTGCCGCGAGCACCAAAATGTGACTAAAATCAGAGCCGCAGAGCCAAAGGCCGAGTGCCAAAGAGCCCAACGGAGAACGAGAGAGAGACGGAGACAGAGAGGGAGAGAGAGACGGCAGGAGAGGGCGACCACTAGGCGAACTGGTTTTGCTTTTTTTCGCCTCTGTGTGCGTGCCTTTTGGGATTCTCGGCCAGCAAATGAGAAGCAACACACAGCGAACGTAATTTAAATGGCGCCCCCACCCCACCCCCACTAATACACACACACACAAACACTCGCTGGCACGCGCACGCACACGGGCGAGAGTGAGAAAGCTTCGTGTGTATATAAGCACCACACACTGATATCCCGAAGTAAAAGCCGAAGAAGTTGCGTTCGTGGGCGAGAGCGAGATGGCGCCACACAGAGTGCGCAAAAGAGAGAGAGGGCGCATTCGTCGCATCTGTGTTGGTGTTGGTGCCCCCATCGAACACATAGACGGTATATGGGCACACCTACACCACTGCACATGGGGCTGGCGAAGGGCGGAGCATGGGATCCAATGGGTCGACGCGGCCAGAGGGTCCCCTGGTGGGCCAAAGGAAGGGGGGCAGCGGGCGGAAGCGGGATGGCAAATGCGTTTTATACTTTATTTATGTGCACATAAAAATTTAATTTACCCAAAACGTCAGGTGATGATGTGATATTTCACTACTTTCTGTTCGTTTTCCCCCTTTTTTTGTGGTTTTTGTTTGTATTTTTTTTGGCGAGTTTTGACTTTGATGAAGGAATTAGCTTTTTTGGGTTAATTACTTGCTAAGCGAATTGAAAAGTTGTCCAAAAACTTTTGATTATCCATACACAAAGGATAATTAAATGTAAGCATACTAAAATGTGAATATATTGTAACTTTTCCTGCAGTAAATTTGAATGTTTGGCTAAAGATATGAAGAATGATAAATAATAATATTTAGAATAAATAATAAGAATTAGTGATATGATAGTTCCCAAAATGGATCGTGGGAGCCACGATAATTTTTTTTTTGCGTGATAGGTTGTTTTTTTCAATTCCCGATATCTCGACGTTCATACGGACAGACAGGCGGACGGACAGACGGACGGACATGGCCAGATCGACTTGGCAATATCTTTTTAGGGTCAGAATCGATTCCATCTACCTGTTACATACTTTTCAACGAATCAAGTATATCCTTTTACTTTACGAGTTACAATTCTACAAACCTTTTGTTTGCCACGAATGTGGAAATTTATGTACATTTCCATAAAAATCTAGGCAAACCCCGAATGTGTAAATGTCAATTGGCTGTCGTCGCTCATATCAACATATGAACATGACCGCAAATAAACCGTACACAGGCAATAGAAAAAGTACAAAGTTAAAATGACGCCAGAAACGAGATGATAAAAACGAAAGCCAAGCGGCCAAAACACGTTAAAGCCATTAGCGCGTACCCGTCAACTTGGCAAGCGAAATGTTGCGAAAAGCGATTGTGATGCCGAAAAATACATATACAGCAGGACACCGCATCCGGTGGCCAGAACAAGGACTACACACAATGCACTCACTGAAAGCCAAATTAATTATGCATACGGCGGCGGCAGTGACAGCGAAGCTTGAAAAACGTCAGCAAAGTGCAGCAAATGAAAGCTGTATTTGTGCGAACTGTCAACAGCAGAAGTTCACTTAGGGAAAAATGTACCTAACATACAACTACATCTCTATCTATGTTTTATAAATAAGTTTAAAGTATTTAAGATGTCTTAATATTATGGAAGTAACTGATATATCACACTACAGTTTGAATATGTTTTAAAAAGGTTAAGATCTTTTACTAAAAGATTGCTTTACTAGCTTTGTAAAGACATTTTTGTAGTTTAAGAAATAAAGCCTTAAGCATAAGCTAAAGTTCAAGCCTCTAAAATTTATTTAACATTTCTATGGAAACGGAATTTGGGCTTCATGAATGTTGTGTCCTGAAAATAAGAACTATAATTCCTTTTTGGAGGTGTACTTTGCACCTGTCCTCTCCATTCGTTTAGCCCAAATCCTTTGTCAGGTGCCGTAAAACTATTAGAGCAATTAAGAAATCACTTTTCACTATTTTAGCCCCACTCTAACTTTTGTTCCTACCTTTTTCGCTATGCTTTTTTTTCAATTTTCTTTTTACCTTAACTCCGATTGGTGGCTGACTGAGTTGGCCAATCGCAGCGCTCGCTGCCGGCGCATGCGTCGCTGTTACCGCTGTTGCACAACAACAACAGAAAAGAAAAGAAAAACAACAAGAGCCAGTACATGAGCGGCACATGTAGAAAGAGATGGCTATCGATGGAGCTGTCGATTCGGGTCTCTCGGCTTTTAACGGTTAACACTCGATTTGCTAATTGACGTCGCCAGGTTTGTCGTTTGAGTCTTTGGTTTGAGGTTGGGCAATGGTTCGTGGTACATTGAGGTCGTTAATGATTAAGTTGGTTTTCTAGTAAAATGATTTAAAGTTGAATATATTTGTTGCTGCGATTAATATTTTAATGTTAAATATTTTATATCAGAAAAAACGTTTCATTCAATAAGTTTCGAGTGAATTGATAAAATAAATTTAAGTTCCTGAAAGCCCCTCTTGGAACACAGTTATATTTTGGAGTTACCTCAACAGTGCAATAATTAGTACTTAAATTAATGTGATTTATTCCATTTGCTTAATCGAACTCAACTGTCAATTCCTCAAAGCTAACCACTTCGTTGTCCCAAACCCTTTTTCGAACATCATTGTCCCATTACAACGGTGTTCAATTACAAATACTTCCAATTAACCTAATAACGGGCAACAGAAAGCTTTAACCTTTGACCTCGCTCAAACGAAACTTTGTCGCAAGTCAAAAGTCAGAAAAAACCCACAAAACGAATTTATCAACGGCAATCCTAAGATCAAATTGCAATTAAAGGTAATTTTTCGCTTTCTACATAATTAATGACAGAACAAGCAGAAGTTTTCCGTGCGACAACAATTTTCGTAATTGTAAGAGGGAATCTGGATTTCCATTTTAAATTCTAATTGCCCTTAGATGTTATTTATGTCCAGGCACATTTTCCCCCAATTTACCAGTTGGCCGCTGAAAAATCAACTTTCGGCTGAAAAATGTTAAAAGTTACCCATACTCCCTTCCACTCCCACTCCGCTCGACATTGAGCCACTTTAGTCCTCCATCTCCGGTGTTAATTACGTTTGAGTGACAGTTTTGTGACAGGCCACGACAAGTGGGTAGGATGGCAGGGATTTTTGGGTGGTGCTGCGGTGGTTGGGCGGTGTTTGGGCGGTGGTTGGGCGGTGGGTGAAAGGGTGTCGGCACAGGTAAATTGTGTCGCCCAGCCTTGCTGCCCGATCCTTTTCCTGTGCATTTTAAATGCGCGGCTAATGCAAAGTCGGCCCGAACTTTTCACCGAGATTTCCACTTTTGCAGTTGGTCAGCAGCAGGACCTCATGTGTCACTCGTCGTCCTTGCTTTGTGCATGTGTGTGTGTGAGTGTTAGTGTGAGAGGGAGTGTGTTTGCTGACAGCCAAAGGGTTTCGCCAGCGCCCTCATGCATAATAGATAAATTATAAAAATATATGCCCTGCTTGGGAGCTGGGTAGGTGGAAAAGGAGAGGCCTGTCAGCATGTCATCCATTGTCCTGCCGGCAGCCAAAGTGTCCTTTTGTTTCAGCGCATTTTAAATTAGCCATTCTCGGAAAAAGTCACTCAAATTGTCACTTTGATGTCCTGACAGCTGCCCAGACCCCAGATCCAAACAAAAAAAACAAAACCCATCATCGGTCCTAAGTCCGAGCTCTATGTGTCTCCACAGATTTCCATCTTTCCGTGGTCTCATTCCGGCGCTAACTTCGCAATTAATCAGTCGCCTGAGGACACATTTAATTAGAGCCGCAATCGTTTGGTGGTCAAGATTGGGCCCAGAAAAGGTTTGCTCATGTCAAAGGATCATTTTTAATGAGCGCTGACATTATTTGTGGACTTACGCAGGTCGCAGGGGTAACACATGACTTGCTGATGATTGAATGATTGCAATTTTAAATGAATAAAACTGTAATGTTAATGGCTCTTCACCTACTTTCGCAACTCCTCCTGTGAAGAGTCGCATCCTTCGTGGTGGCCACTCTGCTCCTCTCAGCTTTTCCATCACTAGGAGCCCCACTGCGTTGCCCTCCCCGCATTAGAGACAACTCTTAGACATATTTACCAAACAAACAATTATCCTCGTAATCTGATTTCGATGATGACCCCTCTTTGGCATATTGTCAAGTCATGCCCGCTCAATGGTCCATAATGATGATCCCTTCGCATTGCATCACAGCCTCATCTCGATCGCAAAGTTACTCAATGAAAAATGAAGTTCCTCAATGGCGGGCAAGGAGTGCCGGGGATTTGTCTCAATTGGGATCGAGGCGCTGACACAAATCAATCAGACAGTGCAGTTGGCAGTTGGCAGTTAGCAGGTAGAAGTGATCGGGGATCAGTCTGGCGCAGGGATCTTGATCGCCTGTCAAGGGGTAATGATGGGTCTGGCGACGTGTCGAGGGCGTCCTGCGGTGGCTAAATCCGCTTTTGAAAAGGGTTTCTCAAATCGATTTCGATGACGCTCTGCCCAACCGACCATAATTGACTTTCGCACCTGTTTTGTGGACGCACTAGCTCTCTCTCTCCCAGGAATGGAAACCCAGTGAACCGCAGAAATCTGGGGATAGTGGGGAAATGAGCGGTGGCACGTGCTACCCAGTTTTGTGGCTTTGACTGGGAGCCAGAACAATGCCCCACAGCTGCCACTCCTAAACGGTCTTTGACCATCAAGCCATCAACCCATCAAAATCGCACGCGTGCCAGCCGCCATAAACTTGGAGGGTCTGAGACGGAGTCCAGAAAATTGAAATGCATTGCAGAGTCGGCGGACGGAGGGAAGTAAGTGAAGTAAAGCGAAGTGAAGTAAAGTCCAGAAACCAGATTAACATGTCCGATTGCCACATCCGAGCTCTTTTGTACTGGCTCCGATTCCGATTCCGAGTCCGAATCCGATTCCGGTTGCAGATATCTCCGCTGGAGTTCTTCAACGCCACTCGGAAGACGGAAACTAGAACTTCACGGCGATTCAAGTGGCATGATAACGGGGTTCACTCGGAATTGGGTTTACGACACTTTTTTCTGCTTCTGGTTTTCGTTTGGCCCCAGCTTGGCTGATGGAGATAATAATCATAAAATAATTTTATTGCAAAGGTAGTTACTGCCCCTCGCTTTTGGCATTTGACTAATAAGTGGGGGAATTGCGGCTTCACGATGATGAAGGAAGCTGAGGGTGAGGACAGCTGATGGCGTCCAGCTGGCGGTCATTGTCAATGAATTATGAATGAAATATCTCTAAGGAGCAAGGAAATATTAAAGATAGTTTTTCAAAGCATCAATAGATGATAGCAACCTTTGGTATCTATAAGTTAAGCATTGAAGTGCTGATGGAAGTTTTCAATTGAGCGGAAACCAACTCCTTCACATAACTACTAATTGGATACTTAACCCGTACGTTGTTATCCAAATTTTCAGCCCAATTCTCCGGACATCGAAATCCCCAGACAGACAAATGGGGGTGGGCTGTGAACCTCGCCAAGATTTATAAGCATGTTACCTGCTGAGTCTGCTGGCCCATAACAATATGTCTATATTAAATCCTTTAAGATCAAGTAACCAAAGCAGCAGCCATTTCGCATGTGAAACATTTCAACGCGTATTTCATTTAAATTACCCCAAATTTATCCCCGAAAACGAGACGAGCCAAATGTATTCAGAGTATGCGAGTATGTGTGCGATGGAGAGAAGGGCGGAAAGACGGAGCTGAAAGGGTTCCCCTGGGATTTTCGTACGCGGAATTGCGCCTTGGAGTCGCATAAGGACGAGGAGCAACCCAGAACTATGCACATGGGAGCCACCAAAAAAACAGAAAAAAAAACAAAAAACCGGGAGAGCAAACCAAGGAGCTATGTGCTGCTGGGTGGGCGGTAAAAATGCGATACACGAACGCTTGGCTGCTTTTATTTTTGCATCGTAAAAGGAAATGAAAACGTCTTTCGCGGAAAGTTTTCTTTTCCAGTGCGGCCGACACCGCGCGGGAATGGGTCCAAAAACAAAAACGAAAAAAAACTTGGCGAAAGGCGGACGAACCACCAAAGGCGCATAAATCATCCAAGGTGGCAATAGCAGCAGCAACTTGGGCGTGTCATAACTTCGGAGCCAGAAACCCAGTTGGCCGTGGCCCGTGGGATCGAAAACAATGAGGACGGAGCCATGGAGCCGGCGAAAGTTGGCGAAAAAAATTGCCAAGAGTCCTGGCCAATGCGCCTATGCTGGGTTACAGGTAGGGAAGACAGCACAGCGGAACGTCCTGCAACTGACACTGCAGTCCGAGCTGCGCTCCAGGATGCAGGACCAACTTTTTTCGCCTTGTTTCCGCTTGTTTAGCTGCGGTGTCACGGCGCTGTTACACCTGAGATTGCGATTACTTTGTCCGGACCCGGACAGGCGGGCAAGTTGGGCTAAAGTTTTCGAGATCCTTTAGAGTATACCCTAAAGTGAGTGGGTGCCTGGATTTCGTGGGATGGTCTCACAACTATGTACATTAAAGCACGGAAATGTCCCTACTCATAAAGTGTGCTCCATATGTACTCAAATAGTATTGCTGAATATAATCATTATGGATCATTATCTCCTATTTATCATATATGTTATAAGTGAATAACATAGATGGCATTTGATCGCTTAATACCAATACATCTAAGTGATTTAGAACCCGAAAGATATGTGATAAATTCGCTGAAGACAGAAATGGTTTGAAGAGCGTGTGAATGTCACCGCCTCCTTTTTAGGTGGCTCCTCCCCCCGAGAGCCGCGTAAGGCAGCGAAAACTTTCTAATGACTTGTCGGCGGTGTAAGGAACTTTAGTTGTGGACACTTTGCTGGTACGGGGCTGTAATTAAAACGCATTAGATTCGTACTTAGGATAGCCCGGTGACCCAGTTACGCGACGGTGGCTGGATCTTCGGGAGCCGGAGACGTAGAGAGTTCTCTACGTGATGATCGCATTGATCCGCAGTAGTCATTTGGCCCTTTCGAGTGCCACACACTAAGCTGGAGAAGAAGCGGTTCATTAACCGTGGCGATGTCATCTCGCCGGGCTAACCAGTTTTCCACCAAAAACACAGATTTCTATCTCCGTGTGCGGTGCGTAAAGCAATTTGCGCTGATGATGAGACGACTTCTTGGGAAAGCAACGGTTCAAGTGCTGTGAGAATTTGCCACTTTAAGCAATCCCCAAGACGCAAGTCTCGTCTCGACTCCACTCCACTCGACCCACGAAAGAAACTGCCATCCCAATCCCGAGCTCCAAAAACCTTTGACCAGAGCAATTATTTATGGCCTCGAGACGCGAGGAAGGGGCCAGCTCTCTGTTTGTCTTGTAAGACAAATGTGTAATTAATTGCGTCGCATCAAAAGGAAGCTCTAAAACTATTTGCATACGAGCATGGTAAATTGTCTTCGCTGTCTCATCTTGAACTACACGTGCAATTAATAAATCAAAAGGGACAGCCTAAGCCTTTCGTCCTTCCGAGCGGAAGTCTCGGGCCAGCCAAGACAAATAAATGAAGTGACTGGAACCGAAAAACTTTGCCAACTTAAGGTATTCTTTTCTGCCAGTGGCAGGATTGCCAGGATTGCTACGGCCAAGACGGGGATTCCACTGCAACTAATTGCATTTCATTGCATACATTTAGGATGCCCCCCCCCCCCCCGAATCCTTTGGCTCCTTCTCCTCTCGCCTGCAGCCGCAATCACTTCGCACACACAACGTAAAACGTTTCAAAATTGTGCTCAAATAGCCAGTGAGATTTCCTTGGAGCTGCCAAATGGGTTGAGGTGGAAAGCCAACCACAAGTGCCTCGAGTCCTGAAAGGGGAGTGGGAGGCGAGTCAAGGATATCAGGAAGGATGCGCTGGCCAAGTGTTGAGTGCTAGCTATGCTTGCACTGCGAGAACTTTATAATAGTTTTGGTTATTGGAAAACTATACCAATATAATTTATAGAATCTTAAACATAGAACTTGAAAAATATGAACCAAGTCATATAAGTCAAGCTTACTTAATCTTAGTTTTAATTATCATTAAGTAAAACTATTTCTTTCGTTGTGTTATTTACTCAATTACCTTGCAATAGTTTCTCTAAGTGTAGGGTAAGGATAAGACAGACAAGTTAGCAGCCGGGCAAATTTAGTTGCGGAGCAGGAGGCAAGTAGTGAAGTCAAGTGAAGACTGAGTTGTGTGCATGAATGAATGAATGAATGGATGAAAGGGGGCGGCAAATGGGCAGCCCGTTCAGGTTCAGGATGCTGCCGCCGGCAAGGACGTTGTTCGTGGCAGGAAGAGCAAAAGCAAAAGCAAAAGCAAAAAGCACAAGAAGGAAGTTGTGAAAAAATAGCAGTCGCCACAAAACGAAACAACTAACACAGAAAAAGCATTCGGAATGGCACTAGAGAGAAATGTGGCCAAGTGTAAGGGAATGGTAGATGGTCCACAGGATGGCTGGATGACTGGATGGTTGGGAGGCGATGGCGGAGAGGTCATGTCGTGGCCGTAGCTCATGATGCTGCCGGGTCTCCATTTCTGGCATCTCTGTCTGTCTCTCAGTCTCTTCGACAGCTCGTAAACGGCAGTCAGGATGTGGGGAAGTGATGGCACAAGGGGGGAGCTGGGAGGGAGTAGGAGATACGGGAGATACAGGAAGGAGATGGTCCCAACTTGAATCCGAATGCTGGCCCGAGTTCAGCTTGGTGTTGATTGCTGTTTGGGGTTTTTAAAACGTAGTTAGGCTGCCCGGCAGCCACAGGACCGCAGCATATGGAAACGACACCCGCGGCACAGGTGTAGAGCACCCTGGAGTGCCATCTCCGGCTGCCAGGATAACACCCCCAACGCCAATTTCAATGGTTATGGCTCCAGCACGCATGCTGTGTATTGTCGGGGCTAGAAATGTGGCAACACACACAAACACACACACACACACACGGGTTGTGTGACACCAAACGCTTACCTGAGTAAAAGCTGTCCAGGCTCTGCAACTCCTCATCGTCGTAGTCCTCGTCTCCGCTGAGACTGAGTAGCTCGTCGTCCAGCTCCAGATCCTCCGGCTCCTCCGCATCCACCGCATCTTCTTCATCGTGGCCTGCAGCGAAAAGGAAAAGCTTATTTTAGCCTGGATTGCGAAGGGGCAAATGCAAGTGGGACTTGACCTCGACGTCTTGGATGGAAATAGCTTGGTGGCGAAACGGGCAGGAGCAGCAGGATGCCCTTTCCGGATCCCCAAGTGCAAGGAATTTTGATTATGCTAAGCCCCAGGGTGCCATAATTCCATGCCCCCTCCGGCAAGTAAGCCCCCATGTACTGCTTCTCCCCTCCCCCAATACCCGCAAGCACTGGAAGTTAAGAGCAAGGAAGAGAGCAACTCCAGGCTGCGCATGTCCTTTTAAGAGTTGCCAAAAGGGAGTTTTCTCTCTGAAAGAGAGCTCCTTGTTTTGGTCTCTCATTTCGAAGGAACAGCTGTTGGCAGCACGTGCTGCGAGTCTTGGGCAGCAGGCAGTGTAGTTGGGGAGCAGGGGGAAAAGTTTGTCTACAGTGCCACACAACTCGGCATTACTCATACGCAACGTTTGACGTGCCTCCTGGTGGGGATAGTGTGGGGCGCCCAATGTCTCACGTGAGTGAGTGTCTGACTTGGGTCCTGGCAAGTAAGCCAAGAAGCTGATCCTCAGGGATATGCTAATGGGGTTGCGTTACCTGGAGGACAGTGGGATTGGTATTGGTGTATCGGTGAATATGAAAAGGATAGATGAAATGTCAAGCCGTTAATTGGAAAATAAATAAAACTGAGTTACGATGGCGCAGTAGTGTTATACAAGTATGAATAGAAACCAGGCAAGCACAAATTCAAGGGTTAGATATGCTAAATAATAATATTTTGCAGCAAAGTTGTTAATAACTTTAGGAACAGTAGGCGATGGACAGCAGCCCAATATCTCTAACTTTTCACTCCACCTACGAATTGCCATCTTTGTCAGCCCTCGTAAAACCCAAACTGATGCGAAACCCTTCGACATGAACTCATCAAGCCATAGACCATCAGGCTTTCACAGCACTACGAGTAGCTACTTTCGCGAATTCGGCTTTTACTAGTTTCTAATGACAAAATGAAATTTCGCGAGCACTGTAGCGCTGCTATCTCAAACAAAAAAAAAAAGAAAATAGAGTGAGATAGTGGGAGAGTGGGAGGGAGGAGGGTAGATGCTATGGCGATGACGATGGGATCTGCAACATTCTAAGCGCTTGAGAATTTCCTTGATGGCTCGTCGTTTCGGCGACGTTTCGATGATGTGGCGATGTGGCTCTGTGGCTGTGGATCTGCTTTTATGCCACTTTGCATGCCAGCACATAAAGCACACAGAATGTGTGAGAGGATAGCGGAAAAGGACGAAAGCGGAGGTTGGCAGGACTCTAAGCTGCCAGTGAAGCTGGCCTGGACCGCCACACGTCCAATAATCCTTGTCCTGCAGCTGGGGAATACTTCATCAGCGGAAACAAAATTTTACGAATTTCTCTCTGCGATTGCATGTGTGTGTGTTTCGGTGTGTGTGTATGTAATGTTGTGCGAGTTGCACGTGCGGGCTGACTGGCTCCATCTGGCGGACGGACCCTGGACCCAGCAACAGCACGGGACAAGTTTTTAACATGCCAAAAACGCATCTCGCGCCTGGTTGATTTCTCCTCGGCAACCGATGCGGCGTGCACTGTGAGAAAATTGTGCCAAGTCAAGAAACAAATTCTGCCCCATGATACTCGGTTGCTGAATAACACATATTTTAGGCAGACCATTCAAGGATTTTAAAGATGTATCTCATTGTATCTGATGAAACTTATTTCCAGCATTATTTATCATGCATCTTTCACCTTTTTTCAGAGTGCATATGCAGAAATGACGACGACTTTGACTCCCATTCCCTTTTCCCGCTGTATCTCCGTCTCTCTGATGATGCCTGATGATTATTCAACATTCGCTCTGTTGGGAGTCATATGCCACGCCCCCAGCCTTTTGCTGCCCACATGCATCTCCGGTCGCTGCTCTGCTTTTTCGACTTCGCCTGACGCAAAATTGGCTTTCGTCGAATTGTTGCTTTGAGTTTTGCAAATTTTTCGACACTACACCAATGGAGGGGCGTTGATGCGGGGGGCGTGGCAGCTGGGGATCCAAGCGAGAAGAGGCGAGAGGTTCTGCAATGCATTCATCATCATCACCACACCATCATCATCGACATCATCGCCATCACCATCGTCAGCCAACGACTGGTGTTGCCTGGCTAATTTTATGACTCTCTCGCATCTTTCGCGAATCATGTTAATGAACCAGCTATCCGTGCGTGTCTGTGTGTGTGGCAGGATATCTCCCTACATGTGTGTGTGTGTGTGCGGTTGGCGACCATAAATCGAACGAAATTTGCATATCCGACTAGCGCCATCTTGCGGCCATTTTTACGACTTTCGGGGCTTTGTGGTGCAGCTGCTGATTATTGTGAAGTTGTTCGGCCACGCCCACCCACTCTGTTCCGCCCCCATACACACACACACACACACAGCTACACCATGCATGCTGGCACTTTGGGAGCCGCTGCAAGCTGCACTCGCTCAGATTTCCCAGAGCGCCGCCGCCTACAAGAACAACAACAACAAGAACAACAACAGCAGCGAAATAAGCGGACAAAGTCCAGAAGAGCACTATCCTATCAGGGGCGTAGTTGTGGATTTCCCCAGGGAGGGGGCTGCTTAAATCGTACCACGATATTACCAACGGAAAGCGCTTTGCTCTTCATTCGGTATATACTACTTTTACAGAAATATTCGCAATATTACAAATATAGAATCTAAATCTATAGAATATAAATCTATATAAATATAGAACATTTCCAAAGGAATACCTTAATTCCGATGTTTGATTAATGGTTTTAAACAGACAACTTGGCATTTTTTAATGCTTGAGACACCGCTCTGATGATTACAAATTACAATTTTCTGCTTATAATTCCCAACTCGTGATTTGTGGTACTCTGGGAGCCGAGTCGCATTTATCTGAGTGTGGTTACCCCCCAGGCCAACTCCCGCCACCACTGTCAACAACAACAACAACAGCAACAACAATATCGCCGTGGTGGGACAAAAGAATGGTACAAAGGGGAAAGGAGTGCGGAGAATGGGAGATGGTAGATGGGAGTCGAACTCGGACTGCGCCAATCCCGTGGGACAAAGACTGAAGCGGGCGCTCCGCTCCGCTCAGCTCAGCTCTGCTCAGCTCCACTGCGAAGTGGGACCACCTACCGTGTGGTGGCTCTTAATTCGATTCGTTTGCTCCCTCCACTCCACAGACCCCAATCCCCCACCCTCCCCTGTTCCTTGGTGAAACCCAGCGCTCCTTTGCCTTGGCTCCGTTGCCATCGTCGTCGCCGGGGATCCTTGGGGAATTGTTGCGCAAATGCTTTTTGTGTGTTTCTGTTTGAAAATTATTGCAAAAAAGGCGAAATAATAAAGGCAACCGTCGACGTGCATGTGATCGAACCGAAGTTACGGCGGCGGGGAGGGGCGTGGGGGTCTGTGGTCAGGGGCGTAGTGGGGCAGGGTGAAGTGCCTACGGGAAAGTGGGACTCGGATATGTCTCTGATGCAATTATGAAGTGATAAATGAATTATGTATGCACGGGGAATTGGCCCGAATTGGTCATGGTCATCGTCATCACCATTTCCATGGCTGCAATTTGTATATTTATCGATCGCCCACCGCAATCGATTAAAGGTACAGTACTCCCTGTGCTTTGCCCTCTGCAATCGAAGCAACGTGGGGCATGTTAAGGATTGTCAGCGAATGTAACGTGTTCTTTTATATTTTTTTTTTGAAAACCTGTTACGAGTCTTTCAGCATGTGTGTAGTGAGCAAGGATGTTGGATATAAAAAGGATATCTTAAGAATTAACTATTACCTCGCAAAATGAACTATGAACATTTATAATACTCAAGCTGCTGTATAAAGATACTACTTCTCTTCACACCTGGCGACATTTTAGTGAGTGTGTGTACGAATTAAGAATGTGGAGCAGGGGGCGGGTGAAAGAGTCAAAGCGACAAAGACGATAATTCACTTTTGTTTCATTTTTCAATACTCAGTGGAATAATAATGGCAAAATGAGCAACTTCGCTATGCAACAAGAAGCTGTCTCCCGCCTTCTCCTTCGGTCTCAAGATGTTCCCCAATGAACATACCAATAAACACGCTGGCAAAAGTTAGAAACACACACACATACACACACACGCACACATACACACGAGTGGAAGAGGGACGGAGACACCTTGGATCCTTCGGGGAGCAGGCGTCCCCACTCTTTGTTGTCTACTGTACCTCGTCTCGCCCGCTTATATGGCAATGTATAATTTTTATTCGCACCAAGGTTGCTCCCCACGGAAATGTCGTCGTCGAGGCATCTTCTCATGGAGCTCCTCCCACCTATGTACGCCCACATCCCGCCCCCTCAACCGACGTCAGCCGAAAATATTGCAACATAAAACTTTACACAAATATAATCTATAAGCAGCAGCATTCATATTAGAATCGGGCGAGTGAACGAGGAAGGGAACTTTATAGACGACACACATGTGTTTAAATGGCTGAGTGTGTGGGTGTGAGTGCCAAGGTGTGAGTTTGGCGGGCGCACAGTGGTTTGGGTGTATGTCGAAAAGTGTTGATTAGGTAAAAGGTAAATTATATAATAAATCATTTCTAGAGAGTAATTGGAGTAAGGAGTTCCCCACAAGGACTTTTGTTCCTGAAAATGTTACCAAGACGTATTAATTAAAAGCACTACCATTTGAAGAGGAATTCTTAGCCAGGAGTTAGTGCTGAGTGTATGTATGTATTGTCCTCAATTGTGTCATTTGTTTGTTCAATCATTAACCCACTTTCCCGCACGCTGGCCCCACTGTTTGGAGTGCCCTCAAGTTGGGCCACCGTGGTGCTGGTGATGCGCACAAAAGGGCCAATTCATTCTCGCCGGGTTTCTCGTTGGCAACCAGCGTCGCAGGAGCGGCGGGCACAGCACGGAGCAGAAAGACAATTTTCGGATCCCCAAACTTATCACAGCCTCTCGATTTCCCCTTAGAACATTATACAACCCACCAGAGGGCCTCGCAGGACGAGCGCAGCTCCACAAGCTCCATGAGCTCCACGAGCACCAGCAGCTCCAAAAGCAGCAACAACAGCAACAGCAGCAGTAAACGGACGCAGTGCAGCAGCGTGTACTTGTCATATAATATGCGCGTGCGAGCGAAAGGGACGGCGTGTGCAGGAGGCGCGCACTGGTGATAAAGTTTGGTCCTCCGTAGTGCCGTTAGTCCCGAAGAGTTCGCAGTGAGGTTAAAGCCTCACACACACCAAAAACCAGGCACACACACACACACACACACCAAGAGTGCGACTGGGAGGGGCTGGTGCTCCTGCTCCCAGGTAGCCGGCAACTACAATCCAGGGCACCCAGACCTTCCGAATCGCATCCGCATGCCAAATACAGTCCAACTTTCATAACTCGAACGCGATCAAACTGACTTTCTGTATCTAACTTCAAAATAGGTTACTAACTTGCACTACTACTATTTAGATCATATACTTATCAAGAAATGAAGTTATGAATATTGCATACTTTTAGACAGCTTTGTATGTTAATTGGTAGCCTACTACAGTTTTGCAACTTCATATCACATATTTCCAGTGCTTTCATTAAATAAAGATGTATGTTTTCAAATACTTAAAAGTTGTTAAGAATCTATAGTACGATTTAGCGATGTACGACTGTATGGGGGACGCTGGGCACTGGGCGCCCGACTAGGTTCTAGTTGATGATGATGTTCTCCATGCCGTCGTCTTGACTCGCGGGAATTCGCCGCCCGGCCTGGCCAGAAACACACAGCAAACCAGAAAAGAGCAACAAATAATGAACCGACACGTCTCGCTGTGTGTGTGCGTGTCTGTATGTGTGTGTGTTACTGCTTATGGGTGTGTGGGTACACCCATACAGAGGCATGTGTGTGTTTACGTTCCATTTAAAACATGGAGCTTGTTTTATTATTGTCAGACAGCAGCAGCAGCAGCGGCCATAACGGCCAGCCAGCCAGCGCTTTGGTCATTGGAATCGATGGCTTTACACCCAAGTGCCATAATCCAATGACGCACAGGAATACCGAATACCGAATACATGGGGCATACGCTCACAGCTACACATTGCGATAGGGATGTATGTATGGGGCCTCGTGGAGACATCAAAGTTGATGTGACCAGGCAGCGGCTCCAATGGGGATAGCCCACATATACAGGGTCTGTGTTGTTGCATTGTTGAACCAATATGTAAGGTAATGTGTTGCCTACTTTTCAGCGGAAATGGGAAAACAACCTTACCGCATTTTCAAATTATGTGTTCTTTCATTTAATTTATACTTTATTTTTGCATTTAATTATGCGTCTGAGATACTTTAGGTAGTATTGAGTAAAGGGCGTTTATAACATCCTAATTATTCCAAAATACCACACAGCACCCTGTATGAGTCCTTCAATGTGATTAACCTCATCCAATTTCCAGGAGCATTCCACACTTTTAAACCGTCATTGTAAAGACACCAAAATAGACCAAAACCTGAGGGGCAAGGACTCACGTGTCCAGTGGCCAGTGAGCAGTGCCCAGTGGCCAGGGGAGCCAGAGGATGCGGATGTGGATGTGGGCCTAAGATGGTTCAACTCCGACCACAACAACGTGCAAGAGCAAAAACCTTACATTTGCTATTTATGAGACTGTCGAGAGTTATTAGCCGGACATGTGAACGACCCAGGGGAAGCACAAGACGACGGCGATGGACTTGAGGCAATGCCAGAGGATGCTGGTTAGTTTACATACGTGTGCCATACCAGTGTATATATGTACGGCAGATATATGTATGTACATGGATATATCTTTCGGCTAGAGGCAATAAAATATGCAAATTGAAGTCAAACTTACCAGAGGACTTGCAGTGTCCGTTGGCATTGGCAGCAGCATCAGATGCAACTACCTCATCCCGTGGGTGTTGTAGTTCTTCTGATCCTTCCCCTTCCCCCTCCTCGTCCTCTTCCTCTGCTACTGCTTCTTCTTTTGCCACTGCAGCTGGGGCCGCTGGCTCATCAGCTGTTGGCCAGCTTTGTTGCTGTGATTCATTGGGCTCGAGCTGGGGCCGCTCACCTCCCCCTGCTCCACCGCCTCCCTCGGGCGCCACCTCATCGGCCACCTCCTCGTCCTCGTCCTCGTCCTCATTATCCTCGTTGTCCTCGTCGCCACTGAGCAGCTCCTCCTTGGGCTCCAGCAGTCCGGTTGTCTCCTCATCCTCCTTCTCGCCAACTGCAAAGAATGTGTGCATGTTGGATATTATAAGAAAAATGTGCCCAATAATGAAGTGTAATCAGTTCAGTTTCCTCAGCAATATTCATGCAATGAGCAGGATGGTAGTTATGGTGAAATATTTAATAGCACACTTTTAGGCAGCCGAAGTATTGGTGTAATCAATTGGCATAGCAAATGAAATTGAGCACAAATTATTTCCTCAACGCTCGTACTTGTATAAATTAAAGCTAATCAATTGATAACACTTCGAACACTCGCACAAATTGCTACGAGTCGGATGTGGGCCCAGACATCGGGTGCTATGCCACCGGCTCATGCAGATTATGCCAAAGCACTCCCCGGGCGGCCATCGGGCCAAAAATTCTATTTACACGCTCCGTGTTTTATTGTCCCCCCTCACCTGGCCACGCCAATAGCTCAAAACTCAGACTCCTTGGATGGCTATTCCGGCAAAGCCGCCACCTGATCGATGGCCTCTGCCTTTGCCCGGGTGCCTTGTGGGTGTCGTTGTATGCCCCCTTCCCCCACTCACAGAAAGAAAGCCATAAACCGAGTGCTCTCCGCCTCAAAAGTAATTGTAAGGGTGCAACAACGGAAACGGAAACTGGTCCGCCAGAAGGAGAGCTCCGGAAAATGGAAATGTGTAACATGTGTAATTGCGCAATTAAATTGAATTTTTCATACATTTCTCCAGTCGCCAGTGATGGGATGGCCAGGAGTGGGCCAGATGGATGTCCTGGTGTTGGTGGGATTCTCTCGGATTACGAGCCAGCCACAGGTGAGAAAACCATTTATACCTCAATGGCTTGGCAATTCAAACTACTGAGTTTAAATAATATTTCAATATTATCCACGCTATCATTTGATTAATACTTTTCAACAGCTATAAATATTATATGTGTTTGGAATTTAAGAACATCAATTTCAGACTGCTCTATCGTAAATTCAATATATTAGTTTGAAGGAGTGTGAATAAACTACGAGTATATAAATATTAACATTTCCGAAAGTCTCCAAAAAGAGTAGGCAAGGACACACAACTTCCTTCCCTTGTTAATCTTGAAAAGAAAGAGGTATTTCCGGGCGACTGGAGTCGGAAGGCTGCGCGTGACCAATTCGTATTGGTGACCGCGAGCGAGGAAGGTAAGGACTTGAAATATATGGCCGAAAGGACATGCCGGAATCACACCGCAAGGAATCGCCATGGAAATGAACATTATGCATGGGTATGGTCACCACGATGGGGCGTTGGACGATGGGCGGCGGAAGAACATTTGGTTATTATTTCCATATGAAGAAGCCGAATGCTGCAGCCACTTGGAGGCGCGGTGGTGCGGTGGGTTTGGGTGCTGAATGGAGGGAGGGGGCTGGGCGGGGGATGTGGGGCAACTGTGTGCCGTTTGCGGCGGAAGTGCCGCGTATTTTAAAATAAATGCGCGTGGTGGCTGCCGGGGAAGGGGGGTGGGGTTGCAGGGTGGGCGAAATATCTGGGCGAACGGGGTGAGAACCAGTTATGGTCGTTAAAATTGTCGAAGCACCGCAACAACAACAGCGGCAGCAACAACACAAGCAGCAAGTCAACTTCTTTTTGTGCAAGCCGAAAAGGATATAGGTACACAGAACAAAATTGATCAAATATGTTTGCAGCGGAAGCTTTAAAATCGTTTAAATTATACATAAAATTTTAGGTGGTTTATAACCACTTTCAATGGTTTTTAAGATATTAAGAATTATACATTTATCAAAACTTTTTACTCAATTATATATATACACATATGTATATGTATATATAAATAATTATGTGTTACAAACTTCTTCAAATAAAAGGCAATTATGGGTATTTTGAATAGCTATGTATTATTAATATGCTTAAGTAGAAATTCTAAAATCTTATTCGCATGAATTGAACTTCCTTTTCGATACATTTTTCTCGTTGTGCACGTATCTGTGTGCGTTGAACACGCTGCTGTGTGTGTGTAAGCGCCCATATGTATGCAAGCGATTTTCATTTTTGTTTAAAGCCCCCCAGAGTGCATTTCGCACTCGGTCGCTGGGTTGCCATCCCTCCCCCTCCCTTCTCCACCCCTCTCTTTCTCGTGTGTGTGTGTGTGTATGTGAGAGTGTTGGGGGGAACGAGTGGTGTGTGTGTGGGGCACAAGTGCCCGCATGTGTGAGTGTTTCTTACTTGTTTTTCGGCAATGGCATGTTTTTAAGCGTTTTACTCAAACATCCACGCCCCCACCACCACCAACAAAAAGGTGCACACTCACACAGAGAGACACTGGAACACACACACACACACAGTCGCATGCACAGACACTTATTTGTAAACGTAATAATAAGCGTCGTCCCCTTTGACCCATCAATCCGTTGCCACTGCCATCGCCGCCCCATTCCGCATCGGAATTTCCCTTTTTCCCGCCAAATACCCCAACGCTTGCCACTTTTCCAGCTCCCAAACGGCTACTAAGCGTGTGTAGAGGGCACCACTGAGCAGCTGGGGAGGCATTCGGGGGGTGGTGGGCGTGGGTCGGGATGGGTGGCGATGGGCGGCAATGGGCGGCGATGGGCGGGGTGGTTGGCCAAAACAAAGCGCGCTTGCAACTTTTATAATGGCTCGAACCGGAGTGTGTACACGTGTGTGTGTGTGAGTGTGTGAGTGTGTGGTATTAAAAAAATAATGAAATAACAAACCCGAAGGTGTTGTTAAAAGCGCCAACAATAAATTTTATCAATAGTTGCTGGAACAAGAGATAAATGTCAGAAGCTGCCACCCGAGAAAACATGGCCGAAGAGATCGCTCGCCATTGGCGAAAAACAGTTCATATGACCACTAAAGGTGGTCAGCTTGAGCAAAAAGTTGTGCTGCAGAAATTGGCTCATTTATTACACATTTTTAAGCCATTTCTAGAAAGGTTTTTCAGCTATGAATACCACTTAATTGGTTGCATTTACCATTCTCTAATTCATTTCGCTTTATATTAAGTGAAATTTTTTATACAAAGTTTATTCCTTTTATTTCTTATCTAAGCAAAATTGAATTATAAATATGCAGATAAGGAGTAATAAAAAATTACTTTACTTTTGGTTTAAGTGGTTTAGCTTTGACACTTTTTATGATTCCTAGGCATTTGTTGCGTTAACTAAACCTCATCTTTAATTACAGCCAGCTAATTTATTTGGAAATCACCTCCTTTGTTTTGGCAGTTTTTACTGCTGCCACTTTAGCTCGCCGCACTAAAATCCTCAAGCCAAAACTAAACAACTGCCGCTCATGTGTGAGTGCCGAGGAATCCACAGAGCTGTCAAAATGCCACCATCACCACCACCGCCATCAGCACCACCACCGCCGTCGCTAATGTCGTTTGCAGTGTTGTTGCCTTCCGGCGAATCCCCAAGACGCCACACGACCCTGCTGCCCCACCTCAATCCACTCAGCCCAACCAACCACTCAGCCACCCACTCATTGCCATGGCCCAGAGCAAATTCTATTTACCAAACTAGTTACCATTAGACGCAGCCAATATCCCACATTATGTGCCAGCAGGAGCAGAAGCCATTGCACATGGTAGCCTATGCCCACAGCGGATTCCCACTACAGCTCCTGGATCCAGAGATCCTTATTCCGCTGTTGCCGCTGTTGCCGCTGCTGCTGCTGCTATTTTTGGCGCGCGATTTTGCCGTGCAATGGCAAATATTTTGCCAATACACCAAGGACTCGCGCTCACGTTGACGATGAGGTGAAACGGAACTGGTGGGCCAGCGGGAAGGGATGCGCTGGATAGACGGGTGGATGGGGGCACGGGAAGTGGGGCCAGAAGGCAACGACAACTTATGGCAGCTGGAATCCTAAGCCTTTCGCCTAGCCATGGGAATTCCCCAGCAGAAGCCGGCATTTTAAAGCATTTTACGGCAGACAGTGTCTGCTAAAAATATGCATACCACTCACTATGGCTGCTGCCTGGCTGGCTGGGAGGGTAATCGGGAATTGGTGATGCTTCTTTTGGTTAATCAATCGAGGGTCTCAAAGCTGGGAAATAAACGGTGATGGACAAACAATTCAATTCTATAATTTAAAATCTATAAAAATTTGATCTTTGAAAGCGAGCTAGCTCTATAAATTAATTCAAAAACAAATCAGTCTCAGAAAGACGAATCATTTTTCTTTCCAAGACATATGTATGTATGTATATACCCAACTTTATAGCTACATATGTTACTAGTTTAATTTTTCTGATTGGACAAAACTTGAGTATTTTAGATTAGATTTTTGATAGTTGTTCAATAAGTTTGGGGAAATGTATATTTCCTTATTGGCTCATATTTTTTGCAATAGAGGATGTAAGCATGTTGTTGTGGGTTGTCAATGAAAATAGCTGAGCTTGTGCCACCTATATGTTCGGCGTATATGTAAGTATGTGCGTATAAATCGGGGAATATACCTAGAGATATGTTCGTACATATACTCGTATAGCCAGGCAAACTGGCTGGCAGCGCCGTCAACAAATGAAAACTCCCCAGGGAGTTGGCGCATGTTTGTTGCTGTTGCTGCCGTTGGATGTTGCTGCTGCTGGTGTTGTTGCTGCTGCCTCGTTGCCCGGCGCTTTTCTCGAGGGGATTGGCCAGAGAGCCGTTGCCGACTCCCCTGAGAAATACATGGCAATGGGTTTTCTGTGTTTTGTGCTTTTTTCGCGCGCCCCTCGCCGAGCACATTGGTGCGACAGAGAAGGCTGCAAAAAGAGCAAGCCAAAGTTCGCTTTTTTATACGTTGGGGAAATTTTCATGCCCCAGCATGAGGATATCTCTCTCGGTCTCTCTCCCCTCTCTCTCTCTCTCTCTCCCACCCAATCTGTGTGTGTGTGTGTGTGAGAGTTAGTTTGTGTGTGCGCCAGTTGTCCTTGGGGGCCTCAGATCCCCTCAGCTGGCCACCCACAAGCCACCCACTTACACCCAGCCCACCTACACCTCCCTCTCCACTTCCCCCTCCTTCTGCTCATGCACATGTGTGCATTGGATTTATTGTCAATTTTATTTGTTATCATTGTTGTTGGTGCCGCTGCTGCTGCGCTGCTCTGCGCTGCTCTGCTCTGCTGTTATTTACACTGACACAATTTGGAATTGTATTAAAAATTAACGGCACTTTGGTTGCCTTGGCTTGGCCCGGCCGCAGAACGGAAAATGGAACCGAATCGGAAAACTGCACCGCAGTCCCAGCCAGATCACAAAAATATCCAACCGGCAGTGCTGCGTTTTGGCCAACTTCCCTTTTATGCCCTTCAAATTGTTGTCCTTGCACCGAAATCTATGCCTAACACTACTGGATGTTCTAACAAAAAGGTTATTATTCATTATTGAACATACGTAAGAATTATTAAACGAAAACTTACCAAGTTAATAGAAAAAATGTTGATTAATCACCAAACACTTTATTTTATTTTAAATAAGTGGCAAATGTTTTAGCTTATCAAACAAAAACAACATCTCACATATTTTTATGAAAATGTAATGGAAACTAACATAGTTGGTTAAATTGGTCTTTTAATAATATTAGTTGTAACCACTATATTTTCTGGAAAAATATGAAAAAAGCGTATTCCCCATTCGCCGTGGAGCAGCTTTTGTTAACCATTTACTTGTTGGTTCACCAGAACACTCAATGTTTCAACCTCATGCTGGGGGTTTGTTTGGGTTTCGGGGGTCTCCTGGCCCCCAGAGCACCGGCCCCCGTCCCGCCCCGCCCCGCCCCGCCGCTCCATCCTTCCAGGTCCCAACCAGGGCTCCCTCATCCACTGTGCCCCCCTCTTGGTCGCTCTCTATCACTGACAGTTAGGTGTGTTGATCCCCGGGGATTGACCAATGCCTGCAAGCTGCTGGGCTGCAGCCGGTTTGGGCACGGAATGGGAATGGAATCGGAATGGTACGGCATGGTCTGCTCTGGCCGAGAGGCGGCAGTCGAGAGCTGGAAGCGCCAAAGTGGAGGGCAGGGGAGATGGGCAGTAGCCCAACCGGACCGGACGGTGGGCCATCGCAGGCCGAGGCCATTTGCATTTGTCACATTTTGCGGTCCCGCGAGCAAAGTTTGGCAGAGTAATGTTGTGTCCACCCCCTTTTGGGGTTTATCAAAGCAAATCAATCAGATGCACGCACACATGAACACACTCTCACACACAAACACACGGAGTACACACGTAAGCGGAGGGACACGCAGGAACACACTCAGGATATGGAAATGGAGACCATGTCAGTTGGTGGCCACCTGGGGATTCGAGTCCGGCCACTGACCACTGGCGCCCAACTTACGTTTGAGACAGGCGCGCGGCTTGGCCTGTTTGCGTCGGGACATGGCCACGTTGGCTATTTAAATCACTGTTTCCGTTTCCGGTTCGGTTTGCGATTCGGCTTTAGTTCGATTTGATTTGATATGAGTTGATTTGGCTGGAGTGGGCTTAGCTCGCCTTGCGGCAACCGTTTCGCGCCAAAGCGATTTGTTTTGGTTTTTCTATCTCAGCCAGCGAGTCCTGGCAAGCGCAGCGAATATCCTTGTGCCTTGAGCGTCGGCAACTGACTGAATGCTGGCCCAAAAAAAGGTGCCATCAAAACAGAAGCTCTTAAAACAAAATGGTATGTCCACGGCGCAGTCGCGAGCAATAAAAGAGCGACAGAGATTGCGAGATTGGGAGAGAGCAATCAGAATCGCAGAGGGCAGGATGAGGTGGTCGAGGTGGTTGAGGTAGTTGAGGTGGTAGAGCAGAGTCACCCAAGAACTCCCAGCCATCCGAGCAGTGAACCATCTATCAGTGCTGAACTTATTCCCCCGGGGGTTGCTTGGCTTCCATCCCCTAGAGACTCCAGGCCCGGCACCAATCACGAGCGTTTCTGGGTGCCTTTTGAAGAGCCAGGGAACCCGGTAGCTCAGCAGCCCGGCAGCTAGGGAACCCATGCCGACTGCTCACAGTGTGATAGATTCCTCTATTTTGTGGCCCTCCCCGCTCGCCTGTTGCAATTATAAAGTCAAGTCAATTATTTTATAGCCGACTTTCGCACGTGCGTATGGGGGGTCCATCAAAAGGGGCGCGATCTCGAGGCGATTGCGATTCTCACAAGGTGCCCTGCGAACTGCAGTTTCCACTTGGTTTCTCAGCAGCGGGATAACCAACGCACACCGCTCAGCTCCTTGGTGCACCGTGAGAAACGTGTCCAGAAGCGGAGAATCTCGTGCCTTGGCAGCGGGTGACGACATTGGCAACGGATCCTTTGTTGTGCCATCCACTCATCCAATTTTCAGGAGTACCACACGCTTGAAACACGAAAGGTGATGTGGTGAGACTCATCAAGAGCCAAGATTTCTGTGGGATATATTAAGGAACGATTTTAGGCTGTGTTTAAGACAAAGAAAGTTTAACCTACTGTGAACTAAATATATATTTAGTATGAATTAGAGAATGAATTAAATTCTGTTTCAGCAAGAGATCAAAATTGTCCTTCTTATGTTATTCATTTTTATATTTTTTCTTACTTTGCAGTTTGTAGGTTTTTGTATTAGTTTTATATAATAGGACTTCGATTGATACTAATCAAGATTGGAAAAAAGCTTGTTTTTCCATTTTAGAAAACCAATGACAGCCAAGCGGATCAATTTTTAATTTTTTTAAACGTAGGCACTTAACGTAGTGTAACTTTTTATCTTTCATATGCTTGTATTCAATAACTTTAAAAAGTTATTGTAGGGGTATTTTAGATATTTTTTTGTATTAACTTTCATTAGGAATCAAAACATAAATGACCATAACCTAATGGAAATCTGAGGTTTTCTCCTAGACTCGATAATAATTATTGATAGAAAACTTATCTTAGATAAATACAACTAACCAAATAAAAATCGCTTTAATGGTACTTTTACGCTGTGTATAATTTGTACTTACAACTTGTATTATTTTTTCCCCAAGCTTAATACAAGTTAGATATAGATATTTCCTAAATAAAAAAATTTTTAAAGTCGCCGCTTAATGCTAGGGAGGGAATTCAATCCCTGGCAAAAAGTATGCTACACGATTGAATTCGTTTTTCGCCGCCTTTATTCGCCTTGATTTGAATCATGGGCGCCACCTACGGTCATTTTTTGAAAGCTGTTAACTGGCGACTAGCGGTTGTATTTGGTAGATGCCGCTAGTGTGACACTCAAAGGCACTTTATATTTTATACTCATACATTTTTTGAAATATATTTTCTTGAAATATAAAATTGCAAACAAGAGTACAGAATAACTCTTTTGTACTCTCGTATTTTTTTGGATGGTAAATTGTATTTTCTGCATCGTGAAATTTATTTATTATAGTGTTCAATTGAGTAGTCGAATGACAAGCACAAGAAATCAAAACAGTAAATTTGTTTTTATTTTTTTTATTTTTAGTAAGGCATACGGGGAATTAAATCTCTAGCTTTCTGACCTTGGCAGCTATAAACTAAAATAAACTGTGTTCAAATTTATAAATTAAAAATGGTATTACAAAAAAAACTAGCCTATTTAAATTCCCCAAAAAAACCATTTGTTTAAAGATTATGATAAGATCACAATAAAGATCTTGATGATAAATACTTAAATGCTGAGCCATAAATCTCGAAAACTTCGTTATCCCTTCTTATCCTCGATATCTCATGCAGGCACCTTGAGCACTTCCTTTTCTGGGATCTCAGAGATGCACAATACATGAAGATTTGATACGCATATGTCGCGGAAATCGATGGATCGAGGGTCCAGTTCCGGAAACATTATTCGTTCGCCACGCAACTCCCTCGCATGGTGCCATTCACATGTTCATTCATCAGGGGCTTCGATTGGAACCTCCTTGCCCCAAACTCCCCACTCCCTACTCCCCATTCCCTACTCCTTACTCCCTACTCCTTTGTTTACTATCGACGCGAATGCGTAGTAAAAGTAGCGGCGGGCAGCGCCAGTTAACCCAGTGCCTGCGATCCGAGAAGATCGACGCGAATCGGAGCGGAGGAGCGGAGGAGGAGGAGCGAACGCAGAAGGTTCGGACGAAGGAAAAAGGAGAAGAAACATCTGTCGCCACGAAGAAATCCGGTTGCAAGCTGCAACACCGGCTCAAAATGAGCTACAACTACAACGCACAGAGAACATATGATTGAGCCGCCCGAATGCCGAATGAAAATGGGTAAAAAACAAAAAACCAAAAACAAAAAACCGAAACGCACCTTTTGTGTTTTGGAGCAGCTGCCGTTGCCATCGGTGCTTCGTCGGCGTTTCGGAGGATCGGCGAGTTGGGGGCACCACCAGACACTGCACTCGACAGCCAGCCTGTTGATGAGCCCACAATGCACCATCCACACACATGCTGCAAGTTGTTCGTGCTGTGTTGAGCGTTGAGCCGGTGGGTCCTCCATAATGATAAGTGCCAGTCGAGGCACAGTCCTCCGCATTGAATTCGGCGTTTGTCGCTCAATGGCAGCTGCCACCGATTCCTTCTGGGGGCTTAAGCAAAGCCAAAGGGCTGGAGAAGAGGTAGCTGGAGCTGGAGCTGGAGCAGGAGTGTCGAAAGTTCAGATAGGTCAAGTTGTCAAAATATGTGGAGACAGTCAGTCGTTGGGGCTTTGGGATTCATTCATGGGATTTTTGCGGCTCTGTTCGCTGAATGAATTCGCAAGGCAATCAAATTACGAAATCTGGCTTGCAATTAGCGTACTTAAATATAAACGGAGCTTTAAAATTGCTCTTCTGAGCATATGTATTTTTTAAAAATATTTATTTTACTCAAAGGGATTGCAGTACTTCGAATTTTGTTAATGTATTGTGGTTACTTTTCAAAATGCTGCTTTCGTATTTCCACTGGCACTGCCTTTTGTTATGTATTTCCGGTTTCAGAATTCGCACTAGTCATTCTAGCACTCAACATCCCTTTTCGCGCCCTTAAATGTGAGCATATGCTGCCTGTTTGTTTGCACCCCTATTTGGCCTTTTCTCTCAGTGCAGGCACGTCGGTTGTTCTCAGGTAATAGGTAATATTACTATTTACCTATGGTATATAGTCTATACCAAGACAAGTAATAACACTTGAAAATAAAATTTGTAAAAATATTTATAAATATATGTAAATTTTTGTTTATATTTTTATTACGATATGTGAATATAGTATATTTCGCATGACTTTTATTCAATGAGTGCCTTACTTATATGGTATATGCTATATCATCTGATCCCAACCAAGCCAAGTAATAATACTTGAAAATATAATTTGGAAAAATATTTATAAATATTTGTACATTTTTGTTTATATTTTTATTACGATATAATAAGTTAATATAATATATTTTGCATAACTTTTATTCATTAAGTGCCTACTTACCCACCTTAACACCTCCATTTCCTTTTCCACCGATACGACAACGCTGGCCACTCTCGCATGCCATTCGCCAGATCTGGCAGCCCGCAGGCAGCAATTTTGAAAGTGGTGCACAGAACGTGATGAGGACAAGCAAGGCTCATTCGAAATTTGTGCGTGCAACGCGAAGGACGTGCCGCTCCGTAGCTCGCTGTCCCGCTCTCGCTCGCTCCCCTCTCTCTCTCACTCGCACGCGTCCGCCGCTTGGCATTTGTTGTTTGCCACATTTTCGCGCCACCCCAAAAAATCAAAAGCGAGGAAACACAAATACAAAATATAATACGAGTGCGAAAATCGGCTGAAGTTAGCGCGACCTTTGGTGACGTCAGAGGCAGCGGAAAATCGCCAGGATGTCTGCCAATCAGCAGCAGCAGGCGAATCCCTCGGCGGCACTCGCCGCCCCCGCCGCCTCCTCGGAATACCTGAAACGCACCTGCCTCATCTGCGGCTGCCACACCAACCAGACGATCAATATCTACGAGCCGCGCTCCGGACCCAACATCGTCCAGCTCATCCAGGCGAAATTCAAGTTTCAGGTATGGATTTTTCCCATCTTTGAGCGAATTTGAAAAAAAATTCAGCCGGGGGTCTGAGGGGTGGAAGGCATAAAAATCGATATTGGGGCAACTCGGCGAATGAGTCATGCAACGAAGGAACGTCCTTCGGACAAAGTTTTCCCACTGCGCGAGTATCCGTGTGTGTGTGTTTTTTTTGGGTTAAAAGGGGATGAACTTCGCTGGGCGGAAAATGGGCGCGATTCCAGAGGCAGCGCGGCAGGTAAAGGTAGCTGCCGCACAGCATCCCACTGGCAAAAAATGTGGCAAGCCACTGGATGATTGATTTCTCATATTTCATAGGGACTATATCTATCAAAGAAGTTGGGTATCCAGATGAGTAGTTATGTGATTGATTAAATTTAAATTCTAATGAGTTTCTGAAATAGCAACTCCTGGATGGCAGTTCTGAAATCCTTCATAGCTCTCTGTTGTACGTGCACCTTTTGCCGTGCCCCTTAACCTGCATTTCCTGTCGCCAAGCAGCTGATGCATTTCCCTGACATCCTTTGGTAATTGGACACTTTGCATATGTGCCACTTAGTTCGATTCCTTTCCCATAATTTTTAACAGCTTGTTCTAATGCGAGTGAGTGTGTGTGGGAAATGCGACAGCGGAAGATGGCCAGGGAAATCGATCCTGGCTGGAGATCCTGCGCTTGTTTTCTGTGGAAGTGAGTTTCGGGTCTCGGATTACAGACACTCCTCGCCCAAGTGACCCATGACTACCCATGACTACCTGTACCCTACCGCCAGTACAGAAACCTGCTCGAAGGGCAGCTGTGCGGTGGATTTGCTGAGATTGCTCCAATTTCTGCGGGCGGTGAACGAACGTTCGCTTCTTTTCCATATCCCAAACGACAGCTGTATTTGCCGGTCGGCACTCAACTCCACTCCACTCCAGCTCAAACCACCAGGGTTCCTGGGTTCTCTGCTTTATCAGCTCTTCATACCTCCTCCATGGTCTCGAGTGAGTTTTTTCGCATATCAGCTTCAACTATTGAACTCGCATACCTGGATGCGAGTTCACAGCTTATTGTTTGTAAGACGAAGGGATTTTCTCCGGTTGAACCCTTGTAGAATGCCAAATATCTTGGGATAGAAATTCCGGTTTCTTAAGCTGCGCAAATCCAAACAAAAGATCTACCCTGGGAGTATAGTGTACATAGGTGATTCCGAATCCCCGAATTTCCCAGCCGAAGTCCTCGAAGTGCCGACACAAAGTGCCAAACTAGACAAGACTTCCATTTACCCATATTAAAGGTCTTCCTTTAGTTTGGTGTTTTTCGGGAATAGTTCGTTCTAGGGTTTCCTTGCAATTGGATTAGAAAGTCAGGCACAGTAAGGCGAGTTCTTGAAATGAAGCCCTATAAAAACATAAACAATTGAAAGTGCTTGCTAACGTAGGTTGTAAAAATATTGGGCATTTGGTAGATTGTATTTCAACACACTTTCGGATACTTCGTTTTATTGAAACACTTTACTAGTATTGCTTGTATAGTAATCAATTTAATTACGAAGTGCTTGATGCACGCTACACAATTTCATAATAACCGAAACTCCCTCTTTACCCCGCAATATCAGAAGCCCACCCTCTGTACACTCAGATGTATTAACCCCCTGGGCATCGTTAGAACTTCGTTTGAACCGCTTTTGCGAAACCCTATACACATATACGAGTATATGAGTATATGGTGGGCATGCACCACCTGCCGTGATCGTAGCCTGGCAACCGATCACCCCCACAGCGAGTACACCCTCGCCGGGTTCTGAATAAGCTCTGAAGTTCTGAATGACAGTGCCATAAACTCCAGTTGCAATTACTTTATCAGACTGCCGCCCCACCCCTCTCAGCTGAGCACTTAGAAAAAAACAGCCTTACCTTTCTTGTAAATGCACCTACATATATTAACACCAGCATAATGAGTTCCTCTGCAACTACTTAATAGAGATATTTTTAATCATATTTGATCTTTAAATCTTTCGAGTGCACAACGATTTCTCGCAGTGCAGCTGCGATCGGCGTGCGTGCGTGTGTGTGTGTGGTTTTCTGTCTGCTTTGCACCTGGCCTGCAATTTGCATTATTATACCGTTTACACATGGCCCTTGGAGCACACCTTTTCAGCGCCGCAGCCAAAGGCAAACAGGCAGCCACAATCGCTCCTGATCCTGGTGCTGGCTACCCCGCAACCCTCCCCCCTCCTCCGCCATCCTGGCCGATCCTTTCGATGGCCCGCCCCTTGCCCCGATCACATTTATCTAATTTTTCGGAGCAGCTGTCGCGCATGCGCGTGCCTAATGGTCGTCATAGTTGGGTTTTAACCCAGTTCCCCGCTTCGGTTCCACTTCGGCATTAATATTTCTTCTTTCCATGTGTGTGTGAGCGTGTGTGCATGTGTGTGTGGATAGGGCGCGTGGCTCTTGGCCAAAACGAGTTTGCTTCGAGGCTGGAACTAACCGAATGTCCCTTTGGTTTCTCACTGGTTACTGCTTACTGGTTTCCCTTTGGACCGCTCCTTGTGGACCAGCTGCTACTGCGGGCGCTTAGTTTTTGCCGGCAGGTGCACGAAATTATTGATACCCCTGGAATGCTGAGGTCTGCCTGGGTAATTAATATGCCCGGGTCGTCTGGCAGTTGTTTTTCGGAATTGTTATGGTTTTTTTTTGCACCTCTCGCTGTCGCTGGATGCTCATTAGTGGTCGGGTGTCGGGAGCGATCACTAAGTGCATAGGCGTATCGTAATGTTCGAGAGGTTTATTCTGTGGTCATGCCTGGCTTCGGATTGCGAGTCACGCAATCGAATTTGGGTCAATTTTCCTTCTAAGGACGTGTCCTGATGACCCTAACGGCTTCATGCTTTCATGGCTGTAATCAATAAATGATTGGCCCTGATGGCTTCGAAAGTTACAATGTAACCGCCTTCGATTCCTCCTAATGGCATTGTGCCCTTCACTTGGAATGCATATCAGTACTCAGCAGTAAGCTATTTATGAAATTGCCACCCAACAATTCAATCAAAGTTCCAAATGGCTTTGAATACTTAGTTAGTTAGCAATAGTTATAGACAAGTTATAGTCTAGTATATAGTATACTTACCAACAGTTGGACATCCTGTACTCATCTGCTCCTTGTATCTCCACTTGCAGCCCCTGAATGAGGACAAGTTCCTCTGCTTCAGCTGCAACAACTGGCTGATCAACTGGCACTCCCTGCAGGCGGTCAACAGCAATGAGGCCGAGAGCCAGAGCCAGAGTCCCTCCCACATGGGCAACAGTGTGCTGCAGCAGGAGAGGACGAAGCTGCGTCCAGTGGCGATGGTGCGGCCCATGGTGCGAGTGCAGCCGCAATCGCAGCCCCAGCCGCAGCCCCAAGCTCCAGTTAATCCCACGCCCGCGCCCATAGTCTACGCGAAGCGAAGAGCCAGCAGACGCAGTGCCTCCGTCAGCCGGATGAGCCGTGTGCTGCGCCAGTGCTGTCTGGAGAGTCTGCGGCGGAGTCCCAAGAAGCGCAGCCAGCAGTCGGTGTTCGTCTGCCTGCGGCCACAGGGCCAGAAGAGGAGCAACGTGATCTGCAAGGTGGAGTGTGTGGCGCCGCGCAGGAAACCAGTGGAGCGACTGGCTAAGGAGGCGGCCGCCACACCCATGCCCCATCCAAATGCCACACCCACTTACCAAAGATTCCCGCAGCCCAGTGTGGACGGCAAAGTAGTGGCCATGTTCCGGCGACTGGGCACCACACTCAGCCGGGAAGAACCGCCCGCCGCATCGTCAGCAGCTTCAATCCCCGCCCGCTCGAAACTCCCGCAGATCATGAGTCCCCTCAAAGAGAGGCCGCGCTGGACGCGGGACCTCGATGAAGACGAGATACTGCTGGAATTCGATACCGCCATATCCGAAGTCCTGCCCACTGCCCACTGCTATCAGGTTACCCACGAGGAGAACAAGGAGAACGCGCAGGCACAAGAAATGGAGCTGCAGGAGGAGCAGGAGCAGGAGGAGGAGGTGGTGGATGGACGAGCGGAACTGGAAGTGGTGCAGGAAGCGGAAGCGCCACTGGAACCGCAGAGCCACCACAAACGAGCAAACAGCCACCAAAATTCCCACCAAGCTTCAATCCAACTCGCTGGCCTGCGATTACCAATGGGCCTTAGCATTAGCCTCGTCTAAACGGGAAAACGATGGGAATGGGTCCAATTAGTGCCCCAAAAAACAAACACAAGATAGTCAAATTGCATGCACAATACGCAGATTATGAGCATTAGCAAATGTCTAATTTAATAGTACCTCGATTACATTTTAATTGTTAGTCAAATACCTTAATTAATTAGCGGACAAGAACAAACACACACACAAAACAACAAAAGACCTAAGAATGTTAAGTTAACGGATGTGGAAAGCTATATTTAAAATATACATATTAGTCGTAGGCAACTCCCCTTCCCCTTCCCCCTTCCACCATCCCCCTTACCCAGAACAAAAAAAAAAGAAACAAAAAGAGAATCCCCTCGAGCCAATGTAGTTGAATTTGTTTGTTTGCTCCAAAAGACAAAAGTATTTCAAAATAACATGCGAAATAAAAATAGCACAAAAGCAATCAATATAAAGTTGGAATGGTTTTTTATTTTAAAATATACGGGTGGTATGAACTTTTTACGAACTTGCTTTAATTACTGCAGCTGGATTAAACTAAATGAAATTAAATTAAATTTCACTTTTCCCGCCAAATGTTACCTATTTATTTAAATGTGTACGCCGAAAAGTATGCAGTCTTTTGCGCTTCTGGATTGGCGCTGCCAACCTGTTTTCTCTATGGCGCCAAAAAGCATGCTTCAATTCTTCGTACTAGTGGCGCCAAATTCAAAAAATGTAGATATGGATATTACCACAGAAAATAGTTCTCTAAAATATTTTAAAAGACACTATCGCTCAAACTTAACTAACAAAGGGAATTCTTTTAAATTATCTGAAGTTATTATATTTTACTAATGTTCTGGATACTTTTTTTGTTATATTTACTAATTGAAAAGCTATGAAAAATCCGCACATCGGAAATCAACTGTGGGATATTCCAGAACCAACGACCCAATCCTAGATATATCATTAGTGTTCGCCTTGCGTGCGAAAGTCCGATGTGTAATTGTTGATTTCTGATGCTCTAGCGTATTTATTTGATTTAGGCAATTGCGTAGTGAGAACGATTGAGCAACTGCACCGTGTAGTCAATCATATCCTGAAGGCCTATGACCATAAAGAATACTGCAACGGAATCTTCCTCGACATTCAACAGGCATTTGATAGAGTTTGGATCCCGGGACTACTAGCCAAAGTCAAAACAGCGCTGCCAGCCAACCTGTTTGAGCTCATCAGATCGTTTCTCACAAACAGAGAGTTTTGCGTCCAGTCCAGAGACGCAACCTCTGTAAATGTTGCCATTGCAGCTGGCGTACCTCAAGGAAGCGTCTTAGGACCGATACTTTACTCCATCTATACAGCAGACATCCCCAAGCCAAGCTATTATGAAATGACCTATGACAACAGCAAAATGCTGCTGGCCAGCTTCGCTGACGACGTCTGCTTTCTCAGCTCCTCGAACAGTGAGACCGAGTCGTCACAAATGCTGCAAACTTATCTCAACGAATTCGAGAAATGGGCCATGGCGAACAACATCAAAATTAACGAAAGCAAATGCGTAAACGTTTGCTTTACGTTACGCCGTAAAACAACTCCTGCGGTACACATTAATAATGTGGACATAGAGCAAGCAACTAAGGCGAAATACCTAGGCCTCACACTGGACAAACGCCTAACCTTCCGAGATCATATTGCCAGAGTCGTCAAAATGTGCAACCTAAAGCGTAACCAACTATTCTGGATGCTAAATAAGAAAAGCAAACTACCTTTAAGATGCAAGCGTCAGATTTATCAGCAAATTATCGCACCTACTTGGAGATACGGCATCCAAATTTGGGGAGTGGCGGCTGCGTCCCACCGAAAACGATTCCAAACCGTCCAGAACAAAACATTAAGACAAATCACTGGCTGTGACTGGTTCGTTAGCGGCCAAACGCTTCACAATGATTTAAACCTGAGCCTTGTTGAAGACCAAATCTCGTTCTTCTCAAGCAGATACAACGACCGACTAACTGCGCACCGTAATCGTCTCGCCCGGAGATTACAGGGGGCTATCCCAATTCGCAGGCTCAAAAGAAGACATTTTGGGCTGCTTCTAAGATGATAGTATGAATATATTATTTACCTGAAACCTCACTACTCGAAATTTGACCTATTCCTATATATTAAGATGAAAACAAATTATATTTTATAATTAAGAGATTATTTACTTAAGACAACATTTAGGTTAAAGGCTTTAATTGACCTGTTCCTGAATAATATTAAATAAAGATGTTAATTAATTTAAAAAAAAAAAAAAAAAAACTAATGTTCTGGATACATTTTTTTTGTTAAATTAACTAATTGAAAAGCTATGAAAAATCCGCTTTTCGGAAATCAACTGTGGGATATTCCAGAACCAACGACCCAATCCTAGATATATCATTAGTGTTCGCCTTGCGTGCGAAAGTCCGATGTGTAATTGTTGATTTCTGATGCTCTAGCGTATTTATTTGATTTAGGCAATTGCGTAGTGAGAACGAACGTGTTGAGGTCAGCATCGTCGTTGTTGTTTGTGCAACTGGGACAGCGATGCGTATACTTACGCTATTTTGGCTTACAATGTGGCATTTCATCAATACGAGCGGATGACTGAGTGGCTGACAATTGTGGTTTCGCCGACATGACTGGCAACGTTAATAATGTGGTGCGGAAATTTCTACGCGCACTTCAAGTACGCTTTATTGAGACGGCGACTAAGGTTACTTTTATTTATAAATAAAATTCATCGCGCCTTCTGAACTTGAAGATGACTTGGCGCAACGTCGAAGGCGAAGGAAAGAGCGTGCAGTTTCCGGAAATCGCGTATACGCCCCGATGGCCGTGCGAAGAGCTTACACCTCTCGTCTCGATTCTCGCGACTCTGCCTGCCGCCTGCGAATGACGGTCAAGGTTGAGGCAGCTTCGCGCAGCGCGTCTTGCCACACGGCACGTTCCACGTTCTACGTTCTGCCTGTCAGAGATTAAATCATTGAGTGCTGCGAGACATTTTTAGCCCGTCCAAGGATGCGCGGTCTTGCCAAAAAAGTGTAGACTTGTCTAAGGTTAGTGATGCACAGAGAGAAACGTGCGCATAAAAGCCGGTTCCTTATTAAAAACAATAATTTCATTTTGCATTGCTAGACTTCTTTTATAAATAAAAGCGACCTGTAAAACACGTTTCTTACTCATGAGATTTATGTAAAAATATTTAAATTACACGCATCATTCAGATATCTACTGCCAGCAAATTTATGCCTAATTCGACTGCGATAATTCACAGGGTTTATATTTATCCCCAAACAACTGGAGATGAACTCTCACTTAATGAGTGCAAGTTGTTCTGGTAAGCGCGAGAAGTTCGACTGGTTTGCGTTCGGTTCCTGTTTGAGCACGTTTAATTAGCATAAATTTAAAAGGGAATTCGGCAATTCGGCAGTAAACCCCCAGCGGCAGGAAGCTTAATCAAGCGATCGTTTGAACCCCAGCTATGTGATTACAACAACACAAGACTGTGGGGCATGCACATGGATACATGTATTTATCCTGCCCCACGAAAATATTATGCAACAAAATTATTGTACGCACAAAATGCTTCCCGTTGGCTAGATCGTATATTTGGCTGCACTTTTGCATTTTGCCCACGCGGTGAAAAATTGTGCGACAATTAGTTCAGTGCGCTGGCCAAGCGCCCCGCAAAAAACGAGTTTCCAAAACAAAAACAAAATAAATAAAAAAAGGAGCTAAAAAGTATTAAAGTATAAAAGTCAGGCTGCTGTGGGCGGCGCGGCGCAGCGAGATGCGTGTGTGCGAAAAATCATTCACTTGTGTACGAGGCAGTACGAGTGTGTATGAACGAATGCCCATTGAAATTGTTTAATAAATCGAAGCCGAAAGAAGCAGAAACAGAAATCGAGCAAAATGAACTCAGCTGAAAAGTGAACAACAAATACCTTGGGACCGCAAAAAAATCGCACGCACGGCAACGATTAAGGCATGAGTACTCGAAATTCAGCCCCAGAGGCTGGAGACAAGGCAATAACAATGCTAACGGCCGCTTTATGAACAATTATGAACCGCGGGCGAGTTCGCCAAAACCAAAAAAAAAAACCAACAAATCCAAAAAATCCAAAAAAGATATACAACAAAATACAAAAAGTGCCAAAAAACGGAATCCAAATTGAAAACATGAGTTGGGGGCGCATGCGTCACGCTCATGTCATTTTGCGAAGACAGAAATTACGAATATTATTCAATAAAATTCAAATTGTTGCTTTCACAGGCAAGGCAGACTGGTTGGGATTTGCTGTTACTATATCTATATATACCTACCAATATTTTGGATACTTTGGTGGCCTAGTTACCTTCGGTTCTCGAGTGGCGCGAATTTCGCTTTCAATTTCGGGCAGCCGAATTGCGCAAGATTCGTTAAATGATTTGGCAAAAAGACAGCAAGTTTGTTAGCTAAGCTCCATTTCAAGTTCACCATTGTGCTGTAATTACAATAATGCCCTGGACCAAATGCAACCCCATTTTTTTGTTTGTTTGTAATAAGTTTATTTACGGTTAACACGCATAATATAATTTATTGCATCTACAGAGCAATGCGTCTGTAAGAAATCGAAATTAAAAGCTAAAAATGAAAAATATTTTTATTCTCTCCTGTAATAATCCGTTTTGCTGTTTCCTCCGCTTTTTTCCGCTGGAGGACAACCAAGTTTCCTACATCTAAATACGCAATTATTAGACTAATAAAAGTGTGGAAATAAAAACAAATAAAAGAAAAAGGTGCGAAAATTGCGAGTGGGTTGGGTGGAAAATGTGGAAATCTCCTCTGCCTGCCCCTCGAATGTTAAACCTAATGACCTGAGAATCTAATTAAATTTTTCTTGGTTAAAATCCGAATTACATCCGTAATACTCACATCTGGTTTAGTATGGCCGCAGTTCTATAACTGATTTTTTATGGCAGCCGTTTGAGTTATGGGTGTGTGACAATCCTATTCTAACCTATTTGCAAGCTAAATAAAAATGTTTATAGGCAATACAAAATTACTAAAATCTGCATACAAGTCGCCAGGAATATTTTGCGAACTCATGAGGATATTTCTAGGCATATACTCGCATAGAAGTCACGTGAGACTTTGTGATAATAGTTGGGCCCGTATTCTATTTCTATAGTTTCAAACACAACAATGATTTATATACCCTATAATATATCAACTGGTTAATGGTCAATCGAATATATTGATTATGTTACGTATAATCCTAAGTGTCTACCAAACCAATTATATCTCTGTTTTGTGTATCTCTTAAGCTATTGGCAGTGATTGTTATGTTATGTCATATTTCATATAAGGTGTGGAAAAAAATAATATGAAGGGCTGGCAGAGTTCCACATAATCCAACGAAACCCCTCGGAAAGTTCGGTGATAAAAATTCGTTAACTATAGGTATCTGTTTCTAACCTAGGTTGGGCTACGGTGTTGGGGGGTTTTTTTAGGGGTATGGTATGGTGTATGTGTGGGACGTTTAACAAGTTGAACAGCATCACAGTGTACAGCCATTAATTTCACATACGATTAGCCGTTCTAAGACGGAGTTCTATAACGGAGTACTATCCTCCCACTAAAATTAATCAACAATATGCCCCCCTCTTAGTTCACGGGCGATATGGCCTGTCCGAATTTCCTGGCCCTCTGGCCGAATCCCTTGCTCCCATCTGGACCCATTGGAGTGCGCACCAGGCTCTCGGCGGCGCGCTGGGCAAAAGATCCGGAACGCGACCGAGGAGAGCCGTCCAGGAAGCTTCCGGTTCGGGACCTCGGTTGGCCATCGTAGCCATCGCCTCCGCCGTGCTTGTAGTTGCTCAGGAAGCTGCCGGTGCGAGAGCGTGGCGATCCATCGAAGCCTTCCGATCCGAAGGAGCAGCGACGATCGTATCCCGAGTCCGTGGAGATGCGTCTGCCACCAATATACTGGGCATTGTCATATGCCGCCAGCTTGCTGCTCAGCTGCTGGAAGTTGTTGGAGTAACGACGTGGCCACACCTGGTAGCCACCTCCTCCTCCACCCACCAGCTGATCGGTTTGGATGGACTCCCGCTCGATGTTGAAATCATTCGAAGGGCGACGATAGAAGCCACTGCTCTCGCTGGCATTCGAGAAGGTGCGCTCGAACTGCATGGATCCGTTGGAGAAGCGACGCTCCTGGTTCTGGTTGTTGCCCGGGCAACTGCCGTTGGAGCACACCGAGGTCTTCCGGTAGCTGGTCTCCGTGGTCTGACCGAAGTCTGAGACCCTTCTGGAGCACGGACAGCTCTCCGAACAGTTGGAATCACGTCGTTGCGGAACTCCTCCCGTTTCCGAGCAATTGCTGGCCCTGCGCGACATCGAGGGATTGGCTTCTGGAGTGAAGTTCTGCTCGGAGCAGTTGGACAGCCGGCGCTGCAGGTTGCTTATACCAGACACCATCGGATTACCGCCTGCATTGGCAGCAGAAGATAGAGGCGAGACATCGCCCAAGGCAGCCGCCGTGTTGGCCGAAATCGTGGATGTGTTGCTGTAGCGCCTGGGACCATAGCCGAAAAAACCGGTGGGACCCACCTCCTGGTTCTGGCTGCCGATGCTGCCACGCGGCTGATAATGCTGATACGGATTGGCATGGTAGCTGGGCCCCGTCTGTTGGTAGTAGCTGGGCTGGAAGTCCGAGTTGTTGCGCTTGAGTTTGAAGCGCAGATCGGGGACAGTTTCGTGGCCGGAGAAGCTGCCGCCGCGACTCCTCTCGTAGTTGGCGTCGTTGTAGTAGCGATAGTTCTCCACCATCCGGGCCACCGGAGCGGCGATCTGGATGACGGCTGCCTTCTTGCCGGTCTTCTTCTTGGGCGCCACCATCTCGTAGACCTGGAAGGGTCCACTCAGATGACGGGCATCCCTGGCGGAGGAGGACTCCAGGTACTCGACGAGGGCGCACTCCTTTTGCTGCAGCTCCGGATACTTGTTCATGAACTGGCGCACATCCACGGGAATGGCCATGCCGGGCTTGAGGATGCGTATGAGGGCAATCTCCCCGCAGGGTGAGAACAGATCCGATACCTTCTCGATGGTCAACTTGTCCAGCGGCAGATCGCAGGCCACGATCGTGCGAGAGGGCATGGTTTCATCGAAACTGGGCAGCGGGTCGATTCTGCGCACCTTGGTGCCCACATCATTCAGCTCGATCTTGCGGGACTTGCGACGCACTGCATCCCCAACCACCTTCCACTCCCTGGTCAGCTGGCGAACCCTCTTGAAACTGGACACCAGTTTGAGGCTCACGAAACCCTCCTTGTTGCGGCGCACGTGCTTCAGCAGGAAAGCATCCTTCAGGATGCTCTCGTTGGAGAAGTAGAACTCCACGGCGTCGGTGATTTCGGCAGCCAGCTCCTCGCTGGGAATGAGTGAGGGATCGAGAGTATCTATCTCATTGGGTCCTTGGGGTTCTGAATCCTGCTCCTGGTGAACCTGCACTTCCTGCTCTTTCTCCTGCGGCTGCTCCACCTCCTTTTCCTTCTTCATCGAGAGGAACGAACGATGAGTTCGCTTGGCCTCGAGAACAGGTGAGTTGGCCGGTGCGACGGCGGGAGGCGGAGAAGCATCCAGAGTGAAGTTGGGATGCAGATAGATGTTATCCATCTGGTGCTTGCGGAACTTCTCCAAATTGGCCTCACTCAAGACGGCCGGTGGCGAAGTCTGCCGCTCGGTTAGGTCCACCTCGTTTATGATGTGATTGTCCACGGCCAGGGGCTTCAGCTCATCGCCCTCCTCCGAAGATTCATCCGAGTCCCCAATGGAGGAGCCCATGCCCACGTCCACCAGTTGGTGATCGGTGGGCGACATGGGTGGCGCGGAGGGTGAAGCATCCTCCGAGGTGCTGCCATGGCTGCTGCCCAGCTGAGAGTCCATGGACTCCATCTGGTGGAGCAGTGCCTGGGCAGAGCGCCTGGCATGCATGCGGAGCAGCTTGCAGGGCAGCGACGAGGACAGTGGCACCACCGCCTGGGAACTGCAGCTGGGCTGCTCATCATCCAATTCCTCCACCTCGTTGGCCTTCTCCATGGGCGCTGGTGACTCCGGCGCCTTCATCATCACAGGCACAGCGGTGAGAATGGGTGCTAGGATCGGAGTGGGATCCACGGGACTCACGAGGAACGTGTGACCCTCTGCGCCGGCATGTGGCGCCTTCACCTCGTACACCTGCTCCGCCTGATCCATGGGACTGCTCATGGCTCCAACGAACGACCTTGGCTGATGCTCTGAGATGTTTTTGGGCACTCCAGCAAAAGCGAAAAGCTGTCTTTCCCTCTTTCGGCTCTGCTCTCTTTCGCTTGTGACCAAGACAAGCGCAATTTCTTCCCAATTTCTCTGCTCTCTTTCTCTCTAACTATCTCCCTCTCTCACTCACTCTCTCGTTCACTTTCACTTTCAAGTTCAGTGGGGAAAAGCTCGCTGCGGGAGCTGCACCTTACATAGGATAGACCCGATTGGCCAAGATGTGCATCTGGTTAGCCTGTAACCCAAACTGAAAACTCATCCAACGTCAGCTGTTGCTGGTGGCAATGTTGCTGTTGCTGTTGCTAGTTGCTGTTGTTGTAGTTGTAGTTGCAGCAGCAGTTGCTGGTGTGTTTTATAGCGCCGTTTGCGTAATAACGTCTGCAACGTGCCTGGAATTTGTTTGGGGCGTTTTGTCGCCTGGGCTTGCGTTTTATTTCTTTTTCTAGGCCGCGCTTGACACCGATTTGCCAAAAGTTAATAAATAAAAGTTCAATTAACAATTTCGACTGCGTTTTGGGTTATTTTCGAGTTCAAGTTGTTGCCGTTGTTTCTGCTTGTTTGTTGTTGCTTATTAGCTGTTGCTTGTTGGCTCTTGTTTGTTGTTGCCCGTTTCCTAAGTAAGTGTATTTCCGTAAGGCTTTTCGGTTGAACTTGTGTAAACTTTCTGTTTCGCACGCGACTGAATTGAGTTCATGCAACGCTGCAACGCGGAGATCGACTGAAATTGCAAATTGATTTGAGGTCGGTTAAATACCCTCTGCTTTCGTTTCAATTTTTTTTCTGCCTCTTTTTTCGTGTTTACAGCAGCAGGCGGCCGGCGGCAGCGGCAGCGACGGCGACAGCGACAGCGGCGTTATTGAGCGGTCCAAGTACGCACGATAACAACGACAACGAAAAGCCAATAGCAACAGCAACAGCAACAACAGTGCTCGGCGGACGGCGGCGAACGAGAGCAGCGACGTCGGCAGCGACAACTTATTGGCAACACACACGAAACTTGTTGCGTTGCCAGCAACAACAACTACAACTACAGCTACAACAACAACAAAAGCAACAGCAGCAGGCACACCGGGCACACACAGCAGCAACAATAGCAGCAAACCCAGCTGCACTAACAGCAAACACACGAGCAACAATTTCAAACGCAGCAACAGCAACAACACTACAAGCAACTTGAGCAAACACAACAGCAACATTGCCAGCAAACACAACAAAGGCTGCAGCAAAAGCAGCAAACACAGTAGCAACACTGCCAGCAAACACAACAAATGCAGCAGCAACACCGCGAACAACAACTGCAAACACAGCAGCAACAGCAAAGGCTACAACAGCAGCAACACTACGAGCAGCAACAGCAACAATACGAGCAACAACATGCAACACAGCAGCAACAACACAGGCTGCAACAGCTGCAACATTGATAGCAAACACAACAAAGGCTGCAGCAAAGACAGAAAACACAGCAGCAGCACTACTAGCAACAACATCTAACAAAGGAGCAACAACACAGGCGACAACAGCAGCAGCTTGGCCAAAAACAACAGCAACACATCGGCGGCATTTGCATTCGCTCAGTGCATTTGTCAGCTCGCTCGGTTGTTTGAATATTCTACACGTTTGACTTTAGAGCAGCGCAGTGTACGCTCACACACATTGCCACTTCCGATTTGCATTGATCGGCTGAAAATTGGGAAAGTGCTTTTCGCGCGGTGACCTCGTTGCACGAAAATAACACTCAATTGCAATTGCAGTTGCTGTTGCAGTTGCTGTTGATGTTGATATTGCAATCGCAATTACTGCGTCCAGAACGAGCCGTTTATCGTTTATCTCCGAGGGGAAACAGGAAGGAAGCTGCGGCCAGCGACAACAAATTGCAATTTGAGGGTTACACACTTGACAACCCAGAGCCGCTGATCAATCGCAATCAATTGCAGGTCAGTTCCGCTTTGCAACAAGGCGATCGTGAAACTTATCATGGAAATTGGGCAAACACAATTTCAATTACAACACCGTTTTGATAGAAAATAGAGAAAATATCGAGGCTAAAACAAAAGCTCAGCGCGCAAGGCCAAAAATGTATATATGAAAAGAGCAGAGAAACTAAGAACTTGTTTAATTTTCTTTATAATTCATTAGCAATAAAGATTTCTTGCCTTTTTTTTTGTATTAACCAATTGTATGGAGCATTTTTTCTTGAGTAAACAAAATTTCATAATGATTAATTCGTTTACACACGAAATAGATGCCGCCAATCTCCACGTTTACGCGACTCATTAGTGGAGGGAATCCTCGTTGCATCGCAGTTATCGCATCGCCAATTTGCATGTCAAGTGCAAGTTCAAGTGCACCATTGAAATGCGGCGCAGTGGCAGCGTCACTCTCTCGACTTTTGCTTTGTGGCTGTTGTGCATTATTATATCATTGGGCATACTCATATGTGAGAATGCCAGAATGCGAGTATGCGAGTGGCATAAGAATAATCCCTTTAGTGGGCCTGACTTTTATGAAACACTGTGTTGCATCAGCGGCGATCCCGCGGCCCCAGACCATTGTTTACCCAATAAACTGATAAAGTTATACAAGACACAGGCGGGACAGAACCAGAACAAACGTTTGCAATCCAATTACAAGGTGCTGCCTTTGCCTTTGCTTGTTGCCCCTCAGAGTCGGGCCACACGGCGTATACTTGACATAAGGTCAACTGGCCATCAAATGCTCATTAATTTGCCAATTGACGACAAGCATTTCATTTCGAATTGTAGCGTGAGCTCCCCCTACAATTTGATTTGCCAACAAGTAAATTATGTTGCCAAAAAAAAAGAAACAGAAGAAAACCAAACAACAAAAGCAGAAGTAAAAAGATAAATGAATAGCGAAAAGGAAAAAATCTTGCAACCTTGCGGTAAGAGACTCACTGACACACTGCCAAACTGGCAACGCAACAATAAGAAATCAAGAGTTTTTATTGTTTATGGGCCTGGTATCTGGTATCTGGTAGCTAGCAAGCGAACCGCAAATGGCAAATGATTTATTTAATACAAATCAAAATTATGATTTGATATTTTTCGGTTTTTTCCCTCCGCTTTGTCGGACAGGCGTGTCCCTCCAAGATCGATTAATCCAACTCGTTTGATTGTGGGCCCAAAGCGGCAAATAATCCAGGAAGTGCTGGCATTTGAGGTAGGTCAATTCAAGAGTAACATATAAAACATGAAAAACAAAAAACGAAAATGTAGGGAGCCAGCAAATTGCCTCTAAAAGCCAATTTCGAAGCCTCATGCTGCATTGTTGTTAGTTTGCTTTGTTCACGCATTTATTTGCCTTTATCTACGTTTATTTGCTTTTTGCACTTAGAGGCGGGCGAAGTGCGTTCAGGGCCACCGATCTATAGCTCTGCTATATAGATCTGCTTGCGATCGGCGCACATTAGCAATTGTTGGCAATTGTTGGCTGAAGTTTGTCCTTCTGTTGACATTTTGCACGCGCTGCCATGCTGTTGAGCCTACGCGAAAAACTCGCCAAGTTTCAGTTTCGCCCCGGAGATTTTCGAGTCTCGAGTGGGAAGACTCGGCTGTCAGCACCGATCAGCTTAGATATCCGAAATGGAGTTGCCGCATTTCGTTCCAATTTGCATCATGCAGTTTTCAGAAATATTTTAAACACCTATTCAACTCATTTGAATAGGTGCCATCAATACGACAGCTTAACTCACCTCAAGTTCAATGCTGCGGCTATTTTTGCAATGCATTAAATTCCTTGTATTGTGCAATGTTGATGAGTTATGATCGCATATCCTGCGTGTCCGGCTAAACGGATTTATGGCTGCAAATTGCATGGATGGCCCCAAAAGTGGGTCATGAGAATCCGCACACAAAGGCACTGCACTCCGCTCCAGTGCGGGATTACATAATTCAGAACCTTTTATCGGGATGGCAGTGGCAGAAACCAGACGGGGAAACAGGTCCGGGACAAGGGCAGTGCAACCTTCGGCTTGTTTTGCTCAGCACTGCGAGAAAATAAACCTAATCTTTATGCGTTTTAACAAGAACTAAGTCACATGACCCACAATAGACGTTAGTATCTAAAAGTTAATCCCTTTGAAACGTGCTAACCAAGTTGAGGGACAGGATATTTGAAGATGGATACAATCACAACTCATTTCTCGCCGTGTAAGTGGCAATCACCACCTGCATCTGGCGGTGGCATCCACTTGAGAGCGGTGCCCGAAAACCAGTTCCACGTCAAGTGCCTGCAACGAAACGAGCCCAAGTTTCGGCACTTCATTAAGGAAGCGACCTTGGCAGAGGCTGATGCCAGCACAATTTATCGCCGATGGAGGCAGGAAGACGATTCCGCCGCCGGCGACTGCGCCGCGATTCTGGACTGGACTGGAAGTGGACACGAAGAGTGGATGGGGATGCAACAGGTTGGAGAACGAACGAACGAACGAACGGCTGACCTCCAGGCATGGCGTTACATATAGCATATTTTTTATTCGAATGCGTGGCCATTGTGCAGCACGCTTTTAATTAAGCCGCCGCAGATCGAAATGGAAATCGCCAAGTGCATTTGCCTCCTTTCCTTGCCTCCGAGCGACAGAATTGGGTTACAAATGTCTCGAAGAGAATAACAAGCTGTGCAGATAAGGCCAGGGGGAACGCTGTAGTCGAGCACCTCGACTATCAGATACCCCTTACTCGCACTCCCTGCGTGAAAGTGGAAGATCGGTCGGGAAATCCTCCTTCTTGTTAAATAGTATCTAGTATGCTACAAGAAACGCGTAAAAAATTGAAAAACAAATTTTTCATAAATGATTTTAAGATCTAGATACAACTATTACTTTTATATTGAATTTAAGTGTAAAATCAGAAAAAATTCTTAATTATTCTATTGCACCTGTTTAAATAGGATTTCTGTGTTAAGTAATATTATCGCTAAGTGGTATTGATTTTAAAGTTTCACCTGCAAAGAAGCAGTTGGTATGTTCATATAGTTTCTTTATGTGTGGGGCTGGGCACAATTTGGAAGAAAAAAATGCGCAATCCACCCAAGTTGTGCAATTAAAATGGCAAGCGATTTGCGAGTTGTGGGTCCCCGATTTTGTTGTACTTTTTGTATTAATTTTTGGTTTTTGGTGCGTGCAACGCATTGGGGCAGACAACGCCTGTCGCCGTGTGGGTTGGTCTCCGGCTCTTTGGTATGTGCAAAATGTTGTGGCCGTAATGAAAAGACCGACATAGCTTTTATGGCCTGCCAGTTTGTTTCTGATGTAGAAAGAACGAAACAAAAAAAAAAAACAGAAAGGGTGCTGTGATCTATGAAATGGTGGAATTATTCTAGCAATTTGCAGCATGCAAGTTACCGTTGGGCAGTATGCCATAAATTAACGCTATAATAATAATAGCTCAATTAATTTCCCGAACACGGTGCAAGTTCCCACAGCATATGGAAAACAAACATCGCGAAACGGAAGCGAATCTGAAAGTGTGCAGGCAATGAAAAGTTAAGTATACGTCCGAGTATGCCGATCAGTGATAACTTAATGCCGTTTATGAGTTGCCCAGCAGTACGTATAATTGGAAGTTTAGCTGCCGTATCTTTCGGCTATCATAAGCGATCGAACTTTTGGTCCGGTTGCGTGACTCAGGCGCAAAATGCATTTTCCAGCGATTAATCTGCATGTGCAGCCGCAGAGAATGAAATACGTATCTCTGTTCAGATAGCTGAATATTCGCACATACGAGTACATACATACATACATATGTGCGCACTGCGCAGCGGCCTTCAAAAATGGCAACAAACGCGACATTAAATTATGCGCCTAGGCCTATTATTTTATGCAATTGATAAATTGACAACGAGGTCCGCTCACTTTTGTGTTTTTCCATTTTTTTTCGCAGTGAAAATCCGCTCACATGCGTGCCAAGTTTCTTGCCCCGCCTACCACATACACCACATACACCGCACAGTGTATTTACGTGCATATGTGGCATATAAAATGGCATAATGCCTGGCAACTTTCATATCGAGTGAACTTTTCGCTGTTTGTCATTCAATTTCAATGTCAAGGTTGTCGCTGTTTTAATGCATTTATTGCCTTTCAATTAGCCGCAGTCGCATCCTTGTCGAAATTAGCCGCCTCTGCTGAATTTGCTTAGGCAAATTAGTTGATATCAATGCTGCTTTCGCTGAAATTCAGTGAAGTAGTGGCGCACAAAACAACAAACAATTCGAAGGCGACGCACTTGCCGATAATAAATTCAATCCGAACTATAAATACCATTGCATTTGACAAATTGTCTGCGATATTCAAATTTGTCTTTCGAAAGAATGGGCCAGAGTTTCTGTCGAGGCTGCATCAGATAGGCATAAATCATTTAACCCCAGCTGACTGGACATATCGAACATGAAAATAGGCGTTTTCCTTTTATTTTATCGGCTATTTGAGATCGCGGGCATTTGTTAGTAATTTTTTGTTATTTTTTTGGCGGCCTATGCGGCGTATGAGTGATGCCGAATTTAGGTCTCACCTTAACCACTTCCTCGGGGAATTGCATCCCCAGCGTGATTCACTTGGCCATAAATCGATAGCTGACAGTTGCCTCGATTTGGTCACGCCAACAGCATCATCATCATCATCATCGGCATCAGACGAACGGCCTCAAATGTCGCGCTTTTTGGCGTGATTTCGAGTCGCTAACCTTGGCCTTAGAATGCGCTGCAAGCTTTTCAACTTGCTAGCCGCTCATGCTGGTGCTGATGCAGATGCATATGCATGCAACGATCGTCTAACGGCAGTTAGCCATTATTCTCGACTGCTCCACAGCTGCTGGCTGGCTGGCTGGCGACCCAGACCCAACCCATTCATCGCCTGCATCGCTGGCATTGCAAAACTAAAAATAAACTGCTAAGCCGAAAACAATATGCAGTAATACGACGAACGGTTAGGTTCGTCCCCGTCTGGTCGGCTGTGCGATTAATTGCACATTGATTACAGACAATTGCCGTGGGTAGAGCGAGAAAAACGGAAATCAAACCAGATATACTGCTAAAAACGCCGGCAAATCGCGCGTGAATCGTGTCAAAACCGCACTGAAAACGCCAGCAGCAAGGCGGAAGCCAAATGCACAACAATTTCGATTTTAAGTGAGTTTTTGCAATTTTGCAAGTTTATTTTCAGGACCAGGCTTCGTAGTTAGGTGAGTTCAATAAATACTTACAGGCTAGGCAAACATGTGTAACACAATCTTTAGTTAGCAACTAATACAACTTATCGAACAGGAGGCGGAGGCGCAGAAGTAGGCGGGGGCGTTGCAGCGGCAGTGGCAGTAGCCCGCCTGCTAGGCACACGAGCAGCAGCCGCTGCCATAGGAATAAATACTACAACTTCAGCTGCCTCTTCTCCTGCTTCCGATCGCGCTGCAGAAGGAACTCGCGCCTCAGATCGCTGGATCGCATCTCGAGTATGCAGTTCAGCTTGTTGTGGATCTGCTCCGCAGTGTGGGTGTCCGTGTCGAAGTCGTAGTGCTTAAAGCGAATATTGCTGCTGGAAAAGAGGCCCGATGAGTGACCCGGACTGCCGGGCGAGTGGGCAATCCCTGCACTGCCGCTTCCCGCATTCAGGGTGGTTACGCTGGCATTGATCGGCGCCGAAGTGCAGCCCGTGGAGAAGGAAGGGGACGAGGAGTTTGACTTCAGCCAGATGCGCAACAAAGCCTTTAAGTGGCGTCGCTCCAAGATCTCGCAGTGGGCCACAAAGTCAATCGGAGTGGATACGGGCTTTTTCTGCGGCCAGAACTTGGCATTCTTGTACTGATCGATCTCTATTCTCTCACCAGATATGCCCAAAGTCACATCGGATTTAAAGAACCTCTTGTCTATGATGTTCAGGCGGAAAGTACGATGCATCGGTGCTTCCAGCATGTCGTTATGATTCAGCAGGCGCTTCTCGTACTCCTTTACATTGTCGTGTGGACTATCGCCTCCTCCTCCTCCTGCTCCTCCTGGATCACTAGTTCCGCCATTAAGGTTAATATTTTGCAGAGCCTTGACAGCCGCTTCGGCCAGAGCCGTCTTGTCCTCCACGGAAGTCATGGATTTGCTGCCCAGCTGGCTGTGGTAATCAACTCGGGTCACTGGAGCCAATGGTCGACGCTCTGCGAGGGTCAGCTGGGAGAAGCCAAACTTAGAGCAGGGTTCGCGGTTGTCCAAGGGTGGGAAGTCCTCCATATCATCATTATCCTCTGTCATATACAAGGCGTAATGCTGCAGGGACTTCAAAGGAACGTCGGGATACTGTAAAGAGGTCTTGTAGCAGACATAACCAATGACCTCCTGGATTTTGGCAGTGGCTACGACGCAGATCTTCAACGGATAGTTGCGATCCGGCTCGGGAAGCATATTTAAAAACACGTTGATCCTTTTCGTTTGCATACCCACTTGGGAGGTGCCATCGAAGCGGGCGAATTCAATGAAGCGATTCTGAGTTTGCTTGGGACTTTTCGCCAACTGTTCAGTGAGCTGACTCTGAACACCCTCATCTGACAGCTCATCGTCGTTGGCTTTCGGTTCTTTTTTAGTTGGCTCAGCTTTTCTGGGCGGCAGCTCCTTGCGTCTGAAGAAATCATCGCTGTCCGGCGGCTGCACTTCCTCCTGGTAGTTGACACTTTTGATGCGCGCAGCCCTCCGCTTGGCAATATCCAGTTTCTCCAGTTTTTGGGCAGTGTTGGAGCGAAAGCGATGGGCACCCACCTCCGGATACATCTGGATGTCAAAGGAGTGTGTGGACATGTCCTCCTCGTCGTCGCTGAGGTCAAGTCCCGGATAGCAGATGAAGTCCACATCTTGGAGTGGTGCGTCCGGAGGTCGTGTGTTCCGCTCCGGCGTTGTCCCGCCCCCCGGGGGCGCTGACTTGTGCGACCGTCGCCAATGATAGTGATCTCCTCCAGCGCCCGAGTTACCGAATATTCGCAAATAGTGTTTGGGCATGTCATCGCTCAGCATCACTGTCTCGCACATTCCGGTGTCGTCCGTGGATATGAAGGAGTTGCGGATGTGGGAGAGCAACCAATGCTGGTTGGAGTAGGTCGCCATGGTGGTAAACAAAAGAAAGTCGCTTTTCCAAAATTAATTTCTATTTATCTCAGCATCTCGGGAAAATGCACTAACGCGTTTTGATTATCTAGTGATGGAACATCGTGGTTGTCACTGGTCACTTTTTGGGCTGGTAACGAATAGCATTCACAAGTCACCGTTCCCAACAATGCATTTATACAAATTTATACTTCATAAATTTACTTAGTTTATGCCATCTAAGGTATGTTTGTAAATTTTATTTGTATAAGTACTTATAATAAAGGTGATAATTAATTGGAATTCAGGTGCAAAGCCAGTTCTAGCGGTACTCGTTAAATCTGGTATATTTCTTTCGCCGCAAACGGTCACTCTGGGCCACCATATGACTTTTTTCTGGACGCGAAAAACTGCAGAGTTACAGAATAAGTTAATTAAAGTGAGTTTATTGCCGCCCGACCTGCCGTTTTTCGATGTCCACTTCTTGAGAACTCCCAATCGGATCGAGTCGATGTGCTAGCCAACGGCGAAATGGCGGGCATGGAGGTAGAATTCGACGAGACGGTGGCCAATCAGTTCAGCTGCAAGCGCTGCGACCGAGTAAGTGTCTGGGAAATATCTCCTATTACCCCGATCTAACCACTATCCATTGACGCAGACCTTCAAGAGCAAGCGGGATCAGACGTTGCATCGACAGGAGGTGCACAACCACAACAAGACCACCTACGAGTGCAAGCTGTGCGCGAAGAGCTTCTGCAATTCGGGGAACCTGGATCGCCACATGAAGGTGCACAACGATGTGCGGCCCTTCGTGTGTAACATTTGCTCGAAAGCCTTCGCCCAGGCTGTGAACCTGCAGCGACACTATGCGGTGCACAGCGGGGAGCGGCCCTTCACCTGTAACTTCTGCAACAAGTCCTTCACCCAGCAGAGCAACATGAAGCGCCACAAGATGACACACACAGGCGAGAAGCCGTTCCGCTGCCAGCGATGCGGCAGGTACTTCTCCCAACTGGTCAACCTCAAGAAGCACAAGCTTGGCCACCTCAACGCCAAGCCCTACCAGTGCAACTACTGCGAGAAGGGCTTCACCCAGCTGTCCAACTTTAAGCGCCACCTGCAGTCGCACATCAAGGAGGGCGTCGATGTGGACGTGCCCGCCTCCATCCAGGCGGCTGCCGCCCTTGCCAGGGAACGGCTCGAGGCGGAGCAGAAACCGTAAGTACTTGCTGGCTGTAAAAGATCAAGGTGCCCTTTAATTAGATCAACCTGTTCAGACCTACCTCAAGCTGTCCATTCGATACTGATAACCTACGCGTTAAGATTAGATTCGGTTCAGTATACACAGCTCTGTTCATTCATTGGCAATTAATATTATTAAATATTAATTGAGTAGTCACAAAACAAACCTTGATCCTTCTACATTTGCTTGTGAATTTCCGAATTAACCGCATTCCATTTTCAGAAGCTTTTTCGAGTGCATGGTGTGTCGGGCCATCTTCGATACCTTCGCTGACTATGAGAAGCACGAAACCAAGTGCCATGAGGACCACGAAAGGGCCCAGCTGGAGGTAAACCAGATGTCCCACATGCATCCAGACGACTATTTGCCCATGAAGTTCGCCGTGCCCGATCTGGATACGCACGAAATCATAATTGAGACTACACATTAGAAATGGCGATAATGTTAAACAAAAAACCACGAAAACACACAACCCCACTCACACCTAAGCATACAAATAGCGGCGATTCCGTCGGGAAGATAGAATGTGAAGAATATTGCATTGAATATACAGATATGAATATATATGCAGGCCAACATAGTTCTCCATTGAATTACATCAATAAATGCAATAAATATGCAGATAATCATGGTGAATCCTTCGCTATCCCACTCGCTTATCGACCCGATCTCTGTTGACATTGTTGCGTGAGCCGTTAACTCAGGCTAACCCGTCGATTTACGAACCCTAAAGACGTTTTAACTGCACCCTTTATGATGTGCAATTTTATGAGCATATGTATGATATTCGCAGGATTTTCGCGAGTCACATCATCAATTCTCTCGTTCGCAAGCCCCAAAACCTCACAGTGCGTAAATTGTCGCTTTAATGACACATTTCGCACAGCCGTAAAACTGTCCCTTTTCCAGCTTGTCAGGCAAACATTCTTGCGTCATTAATGTGTCAAATATGTTTGCCTAAATAGTCACGTTACTGCTCACTGTTGCTGGGCTTTCTCAGCGAATAAGAAAGGTGAAGGAATCGAACGACGGGTCCATAATTTATACATGTGATTTCTCGGTTATTTGATTGAAACTAATTAAAGGCACGTTCCTGACTTGTTTACAAGCCACCAGTCATGGAGCAATAATTGATCGCAGGGTCCTTGCTATCAGCATCCACCGCTCTCTCTGACCACGTCCCTGTGGCCTTCGCAGTCATCGTTTTTGCGGCACTAAATCAAACTATTTATACATCTGACTCCCCGGGGCCACTCCTCCGCTCTCACAGGGAAATAATATTTCATGTCCACATCGTTGTCCTGCCACATTTTCTGGCTGTGCATGTGTGCGCCTGGTTCAATTGGCATGCGGCTGCTTAAATGGTCACTGCTTGGGGCCTCGGACTAATAGGTCCGCATTTATTAAGCTGCCCACTGTCATTTGTTATAAATTTATTATGGTAAATGCCCTGCTCCTGATCTCAGCCCATAAGTTTAAGCGGTCAAGTAAAGTTGGCAAGAAACTGCATCTGATTAATAGGATGCTGATCTCATAAGAGATTGTAAGTTCGTTTAATTAAAATTATTTAAATACTTCGGATACTCAGCATGTTCTGTTTAAATTGAACAACTCGCACTTCAATTGATTGCTTAATTTATTGTTTTTACTTTCTCTGTAAAATGTTGAGGCATAATACTTTATCCTTTTTGAACGTATTCTCTTCTTCAACAGAAAAATGCAAAACTGTGATTCCTTTTCAGCTTCCATTGTACTAAAAATCCATGCTGCAGATTCAGGGTTTGTTTTTTCAATGAAATCAATAGTTTGTCCTGCCCCGCCTCTTTTTAGGGCGCTGTTTGGGGATTTTAATTGTGTGTGTGTGTGTGTTTGTGTGCTTTTTTATACAGTCCAAATATTTGCACGCCGAGATTGTGTGGCAATAACGGTCCGTTTCCCGCCCAACACTTGCCACCCCCTTTTTTGTGTGTATGAACAACTGTTTGCGCAGCAGTGCACAGCATGCAAATAATCACACTCGAATCACAGTATGCACAAGCATTTGGGGGCGTGGCAGCTATGACGTCAGCCAAGGTTAATGAGTTCTGGGTTCCCTAATTTCCTTTTTTAATCAAACCAGTTGACAAAGGCAAACAGCATCATCAGTTTGCCACACGCAGTTGAGTCATTAAGGCCAACGCCTGGGGTTAGGCAACGATTTTTCTTAGCTTTTTCCTTTGCTGAAAACTCTCCATCCTGCAAGCCAATTTCCATTTGACATTTTTGTGTGACACTCAGCCGAGAGGCAGCCGCATATCCCAAATTGATTTGGCAAGTGCTCCATCCGGCGGCCATCATCACCATCACCATCACCATTAGCATTATCAGATCTCTGCATCCTGTCGTTTGGCTTCAAGTACATCAGTACAAGCCAAAGCCACAAGCTGTTGGCCAAGTCAGAATCAGAGAATCAGAAGGTGTGAAAAACCACAGAATGGAGCTCAAGCAGTCGTTGCTTTTCATTTTCATGTTGCTCCTGTGCTGTTGGTGTCGCTGCGGTGACGTTAATGTTGCTGCAGCAACTGCTGCAACTACTGCAACTGCTGTTCCTGCTGCAGCTCAGAGTCTGCTAGCCGCACATTATGGCCACCAAGTGGCTGGCCAAACGAGGATGTCAGCGGCAGGAAACGGAGACTCACATGCGTGTTGCTGGCGGAATCGTAACTGCAACTGCTTTCACCCGCAATTCGCCTTGCAAAAGTGCCACGTAATTGAGTTTTACATCTGCAACGGAGCTACCATTTGCATGATCCCTTAGTTTCGCCAGCTATTTTCCCCATTGAATTGGCCATAATTAGACATTTGCCAGTCAGCCGGGCAATCGAGTTTTATTGCCGCAAAAAGTGCCAAACTTTGCCATTCGATTGTTTGCTTTTTCAATGGCGACGTATAAATACACGACGGATATCTATCCAAATGAAGTCATTGCCATGACAGGCGACCCATTCGGCCATAAATACGAATTTATACTATATATATATTGGGTTTTGGCATTGTTTTGCTCGGTATTTTGCGTATGCCACTCACAGCGGATGTTTTGCTGGCGAAACGTGACACCCACAGACTGCATGTCTGTCTGAATGTCTGGATGTCCATGGGAATCTCATGCCCACAGTTTGCCAATGGAAATGGTTAACGCACACATAGGCACACCGCCTGTCAAACACGCAAGCCGCTCAAACTGTAGTTATAACGCCTGTAGTGCGTGTGTTTGTGTCTGTGTGGGCGGGAAGTTTCGGCCAGGTTAATTTGGGAAATGTGGAAAGCACCTAACAGGCATGACTATCCGTTAGGTGTGAGAATGCACTCTGAAAAAATCCTCTGTCCAAGTTTAACTTTTGGCAAAACTCATAAACAGTTTGTGACAACTTTAAATCATCATTCAAGTTTTCAGAAACAAACGAGTACACACGTCGTATGTGTAATAGTACGTTTTGAGGCCAGAACGCACGTAGTAACTTTTTAAATTGAATGCTAAAACGAAAGTAAATGAATGTGCGAACATATGATTTAATTTCTGTGTGTAGTTTCTAGTTTCCAAACAGTGTCACTGGCTTAACTCCGCAGCGGCACTCGGGGCCATTATAATTGCCATGAGCAGGCATTTTGGGAGTCATCACAAACACCGGGCCTAATCAAGGGGGAATTGGTTATGACTTCTGTCTGTCTGTCTGCCAGCCTGACTTAACAATCAGCAGACGGCTCGAAATAAACGCCGCTGACAGTAATGCAATTTGATCGGGTGGATCTGGGAGTGATGGCTCATCAAAGGCGTTGAGTTATGCTTGTTTAGTTATTTAGTTGTTTAGTTGCGATGTTACCCATTTTATTGCCGCCCATTTGGGGCACTGTTTGCCGGCTCGGCGAAAGTGTTAATGCTGAACGTGCTCAGACAGTGACCACAAATCCTCGCCAGGATAATGGAAATTTATGTGCGTTTAAATAGCGAAAATGTCGCCACATGCCGTTGGTCCCACACGCCGGATGGCTGATGTGTTGTAATTTTCCTGCAATGTTGTCCGCTTCTCTATCGAGCACAAATTGAAACCAGGCGTAAACCATGCCCCCAAGCTGTAGGTCCTGAGCAAATGCAAATGTTCAGCAAATGTGGGGGTCGGGTGGAAATATGTGTGGGGCTGCATAAATTAGGTCAGCAGTTATTAAATGCATTTTATTCATAAGCTTAAAGCCCCGCACACGCTTCTCCAGACAAATTAAATTTCTGGCCGTCGAGGATTGTCGCTCGCCTGAAACTTTTGCATATCAAAGCAAAGCTGGGACATCCGGTCCTTCGTCTGCTCTCTGCTCTCTACTCTCTGGCCATAAATATTTGATGAGCTACTGCATTCCTTTTGACATTCGTTGGCCATTCCGAAGATAGAATACCTGTGACCGTCGCCAAGAAGGGTAAACTCAGCCATTGTGTAATAGATTAGCATGCTGTATACTCGTACTGTGTTGTGCTCCGATTATTTATAGCTGGACACCACCACCAGGGTGGATATGAATTCCCAAGCTCAGCAGTGTTTAATTCCTGATGTGCATGTGCAAATATTTAATATAATCCTCGGATGCATAAAACTGGTCAAGCGTGTGCGCAATAAACTGTGAATGGTTCTCTGCTGTGGAATCTTGTGAGTGTTTGGGAACATGACCCATTCAATCTACTGCCAACTGAGGTCCACTCCCTACAGCGCTCTAATTGCCTGTCAGAATCACCAGACGGATCTGGAATTTTTCCCGTCTAATCCGTAGCCGTACTGGCAATCTATTCCGATTGTGGCTGCAATTAAAGTGACTTGTTTTAACACATCCTTTCTGCAAGTGCTCGGTGGGCGTATCCTTTGTTACCACCAACTAACTACTAATTGCGGCCGTATGTGGTAAAGTTTCTACAGTACACGGTATACAGTATACGCTTTGTTCATCGGTTGCACAAGCTGTTTGCCTTTTTGATTAGAAGTTGTTGCGTACTGCGTGCTACGGCTGTGGAATGGACTGCAAGTCCTTATTACGTATACGCTGCATGGGCCCAGCTGTGCAACCAAAGGGGAAACATTAAAGTTGATGGGAAAATAATGTAAAATGCAAGCAGCTATTTATGATGCATGCCAGTTGGCCAGCTGAATTGCATTTCCCACAGCAAGGAATTTTCTTCAATCGGTGGTTGTTGTATTTTTCCATTCGTTTCCATCCCTTTTGCTCTTAAAAATATTGATTAGCTTGCTGGCTGCTCTCGGGCAGATTTTGCCATTGATTTGAATTTAAAATGAAGGCCACATCGAATTTAATATATATTCAAATATGAGCAGAGCAGCAGACCAAACTGGAGCAGCCACTCAATACGACATCCACCCCATTCTATTGGCCCTTCTGTAGGCCCTTCGTTTCGTGGCGATGTAAATAAAACAAAAAGTCGAAATTGCAAATACTCGGCCAGCGTCGAGTCTAATTAGAAACGAATTTACGGCGCATTAATGTCTCATTAAATATTTCATTTGATTTGCCTTTGCTGGCGTGGTGTTATTAAAATTCAATTTCGAGTGTTTACAATCTATTTCCGTCTGCTTTTGCATAAATTTCCAGCGGCCCAGCAGCGGCTTTGCAATGACAAAGAGCACACTTTGTTTGCTTCTTTGTTTGGGTATATTTTTAAATAAATAAATTTGTTTCGGCCATTAAGCGAAAGGAGTCCCCGGCACATGAGTCCACGAGTCCATGAGCTTCGGCTCAAGCTTAGGCCAAGATTTATGACCTAAGCCGGCGTCGCATGTGCGGAGAGCCTAGGTAAGCCCAAGAACATTTCAATTTCGCTGCCGCGTTTTTAATATCCACCCGGAAATGGCAGACACTTTTGGCTCCATCCCTCAAGTCAAAAGATGCCCCCCCTTCCTAATAAGAAGTCTAACTCCATTGCGGTTTTGATGATTGCCGCAAATATTTCATGTCTGTCTAATGCCCCGGGTATTCATTGTCAGCTGCCGTTGATGTGGAACTAAATGTGAGCCGTTTTAAAGGAGGCGAATACGAGTGCCAGGAAGCCACATATGCGAGTCCATTTGGCAGAGAGACAGAAAGCTTTCCACAATTTTCGCACACGAAAAGCGAAGCATCTTCACCGCTTTACCGCTTTCCCCTAACCACAAATCCTGTGAGTGCGGCCTGGGTTGCCAAAACTCCGGGGATTTGCACATCAAACATTTCCATCGATGTAAAATCTGTTTGTCATTTTTGATGGCCAGTCGAATGCTCGGATGAATCTGTGCCACTTTGGCCATGACTGCCGCATTCGCGTCGTTTATCATTGAGTGGAATTCCATGGCTGACACGCTGAATGCTGGGCCTGATCAAAGTTAATCACTTGTGTGGAAACTGGCCAGAGATTTGATTCGATTTTGATTGCCTGTCGTGGGAAAATGAAGTTGGGGAATACGCACTCGAGTTTCGGGGAATGCGGTTGAGTTTATAAGAATTGATTAAATTCCTACATAGAAAGTTTCCTATTAAAGCCATGACCCATGAAAGGACTTTCATGAGAGCTTCAGTCATATTCATGGCCTAAAATGATGGGGATTTACATGGGGAGTATAGATATTAGTTTAGCACACATTACACTTTAATTTAACACATATTTTTGACCCCAAGTCAAAGTGCCAGACATTGTTTTTGTGTGGTGTACACTCGTATATCTGAAGGGCTTTGCATATTCTAATAGCTGGGAAATTATTCCCTCGACAGTTGCACAACTCGTTCGGCAACTCGGAGAGAAACAAAGCGAGCCAACAAAAATCATCAAAAATCTGCAACAAATTTCAGAAATTAAAAGTCCCAGGGCCAAAGTGAAAGCGCAGGGAAAGGGCAGGGCTGGAAAACGAGGGCGGAAAAGTGGGTCATGAGTAGCAAAGCGACTCCCCGGAGGACGGCTATTTGCACCCCTCGCCAGCTTGGATTTATTTTTACCCGCTTTTCCTTTTAGACGCTCACTTTCATTGCATTTTAAATTGCGAATGCCAGCCCACAATGGGTTTCACCATCAGGGCGACAGCAATAAGAATAATTACAGACAGTAAGTGCAACAATTGTTTGTAAATTTAATTAGCAGTTTTAAATAATTCATTGCGGTTCGCCGACTGTATTAACGTTTAATTCGGGCGCACAGTTTACCGATGGAATATCAATTTGCTGCCAAAGGTGGACAGCACAGCCTGTGAAACTGAGTGCCTACCAACTTCGAAACAACCTAATTATTTTGCCCCTATTGTTTGGCATAAGTTCGGCCAGCAGTTTTCCTCACACACTTTGCGGTTACTGAGTGACCAATAAGTTTTTGCTCTGCTCGCAATTTTCTTTTGTTATGCCCAACAAATTTGCTTGTCAAGAGCAGGAAAACTTTCGCAGCAAACGGAGAGGAGTCTGCCTTTCTTCCCATCCGGAACTTCTTATCGCTGGATAATAACACAATGTCTCCACTGTGCACCGTGCAGCACTTCTCAGGTGGAGTTGCTCGAAAAGAACACACTTTGTGTTCGTTGTGCACACAAATATAATTCAATGTAGGCAGGCAAGCGCAAAACTCGAAACACCGGAGGGACGTGGTCGTTCCCACAGCCATTTCACATCCATGCACGAGCAGTCACCACTGTACGGGTATTCGAGGATTCGGCATGCAGAAGCTGACGGAGGAGCAGCTGCTGGCTCGACAATGGGCAATCGGCAGAGTCAATGCCGCAAGCCGGAAGTTGGATGTTGGCATTTGCCTGAGGCAATACCCTTCTATGGGGGTACTTCTATTTTCACAGCAGGCTTGTAAGTAATTGCAATTCCCTGATGAATGCATAGCACACTTGCTCATTATTACGTATACGCCAAGGGGGCGCAGCTGCCGAAGTTGGGGAAAAACTGTTTTATAGGTGGGATAGGGAAACTAGAAGCTGATGATCGTAGATTCAATTTGTTAGTGCTGCATAAGTAAATTGAAGAGAATTTCCAACATTATTCCCTCGTTCCCCCGGCCATGCCATCACTACCCCCTCATACCCTCGCAGTGTCCTTTCCACCCACTTGACTGAATCCCGGCTTGGCATTTGATGGATAAATGGGACAAAAGACAGACGTCCAATGGCAAACACTTTGTCAAAAGTGCAGGGCGCATAAATCAAACTGCAGGCCACGCATTGCCCCCCACCCACCTCCTTGGCAGCCTGACACTTGATTTGAATGCTGAGCAGATCTCAAATAGAATTTCAGTGGTTTAGTGGCCTGTGGTTAACCCATTAAGATGCATGACTCGAAATAAGCTGGCTGTGACCTATAAATCACGGACCGCTTTCTAAACTTTTGGCTCTAGCCCAATGAAATCCCTTAAGGCCTTTTCCCATTTCAATTAGTTCCATTACTCTCTCTCTCTCGGAATCCAAACAGCAACTCGCTTACCTTGACCAGAGTGTTGCAAGTTTTTCGATTTCATAAATCTCTTTCCCCAGTTGGGTGGGAAAAAAAAAACAAACGAGGCGAACTTCGAATGACTATGTCCTTTTTCAAAAGCGGGGCGCCACGAAACTTTTTTGGAACGACAGCTGCACAAACATAACGGAGGGAAGCACCCACATGCAATCGAAGGACATCGAAAAGGATGTGCTGGTGTGTTAAAATTTCACCCATATGCAAGCTAGCTGTATGCCCCTAGCTAATTATGCACTTGGCTGGCATAATTGTTTGATGGACAGTTGGGGAATTGCGTTTTGGGGAACGGAAAGTGGAAAATGGAAAACGGGAAAACTGGTAAACGGGAAAATAATGCAAGCTGGTTAAGTACTAAATTAGCGGCTGCCAACTGCCAGCAGTTTCGCAACTCGAATTGCGTCGCACTCGAAACAGTTTGCATTCAAATTCAAATTCAAATTTTGGCCCTAAGCCAGTAACGCGGCGGTAGTCGACTTGACGGCTGATTAGGTTTATTATTCGTCGCTTTTTGGGGAAATCCATTTTAAGCTGGCTCCCAGGATCAGGCAGTTCCTGGTACACCCCAATTAGTATGCATGTCACAGCCTGTGTGGAAGCGACAGATGTGATGGGGCATTCAATGTTTTCGCACGACAAACAAAAGCGAAAGAGGTGGAATCGGGGCTGCGGATACTTTGGGCCTTTTTACGACACTTTAAAGAGGATTCAGCCGAGTAGTTACTTTTTAATGAACCCCAATAACGCTGTGCAACAATGAATGCCAAATGCCATTTTCTGCAAATAATTGCCTGAGATAATTACCCATTAAGCCACTGCAGATTTCATTTCACTCATCCATTGTTTGTTCAATTGCTGACTTAAAGACGGCAGAGTTCCTCTCAGCTAACCCTCTTTATACTGCATTTATTTTCCTATTTGAGTGTAATTTCGCGTTAACATTGTCACGTTTTTCGCCCAAATCGAACGTTTAAGACGCCAGCAGACAGCAAGGCAAACAAAGATGAGGCCCACACGGCGTATGTGTAATGTGTTAAAAATGACGGCGTTCTCGCGTCTGCCGTCAGGGATTAGTGGCAAGTGACTGAAAGGATATGCGGGCATGTGTCCTTGAAACTAAAGGACCGGCTCTGAGCTGCGAAACCGAACCTGAAACTTTTTCGGCCTGCTGGGGGCGAAAGGGCGAATAGCAATCTTACTTAACACAAAATATATTGTGGCAGCGCCATTTTCAATGGCTCCGAGGGCTTCTCAAACAGTTTTCGAAAGTGGTTTTGGAGGGGTGCTCAAACTGATGGCGTTACCCACTCGCCAGACGCTTAGATTAATGTTTGCCTGGCAGACACAAAGGATATTTGATAAATGATCCCGGCCATAATGTTTTCCTTCATCTAGCCGCTCAACATGTGTAAGTACATTTATACGAGGCGTATGTCAGGGCGTATGAGTGTCCTTTTTACGGCCTCTATATAGAGATCAGTCTTTAAGTGTTCAAGAAACTCGAGGCAGCTCAATTGACAAACAGTTAAACGTCAGTAAATCAGGGACCTATAAAGTTTACTCTGGCTTTGAGCTCACAAAACACTTTGTTTCTTAATCGAAGGAAACTGTTTAACTAATTTTATATCTAAAATTGTCTATCTACTTTTCCCTTCTTCCAGCATTTTTCTATTTCTTTCCTATTTGGAAGAACTGCATGTTGATGAAAATATTCTTCGTAACACGTTGATGGAATCGAATGTGGCAGACCTTGGTAGAAAAAACTTGAAATTGATTGAATATTGGATTGCGAAATAATGCATTGCAGACATTGTGCAAAACTGTAGTCCAATGTTGAAGAAACTTAAGCGATAAAGTTCCATGCTGGAACCTTGAGCTATGCCAGCAAAGTTATGATATGTGAGGATGGTTGCCAAACTCGGTTGGACTGCAATTCGGCTTGGGAAACTTCGACTTTCGACTTGGAGCAGCCACTTAAAGTTATTTGTTTTCATTTTCCGGCTTGCGAACACACATCCGAAATTAATTGCCATTGCCGTGAAAGTAATTGGCATTGGCAATGCAGGTGTCCATGTCCATGCCCACGTCCATGTCCTGGCCACAAGCCCCATGTCCTGGCAAATCGGGCGGCACGCACATGTCCTTCGCTCGGTGTCAAAGTGCCTGGCTAAACAAACGACAGGCCCAGCAGGCCAGGCAGGCCGGGTATAGTTTAAATATCCTGTGTTCGAGTACCCACCCGCACTCAACTGTCATAACAGACCACACAAAACGTCATATTAAAGTAATTAAGTGGCATAACAACTTTGGGCCATGCATGGATGGGCGGGTCTTGGGCTTCCTCAGATTGCCTTATTGACTCATTAGCCCGGTTTGGAGCGTCATTAGCCAGGACATTGCGCTGGCAGGATGCCCATGAGGAATTTAATAAAAACATCCAACTGGGAGGAGGATCCGAATTTGCATGGTAATGGCCGGGGACAAATTCTGACGGAACGAGATTGGACGCATAATCTTATCGAATGATTTAATTCTGCGGGTTTTTCGCCCAGTTTCTGGCGCTGGCATGATGTCCTTTTGTGATGATTATCTGGACCCTTGGCAGTGGAGGGCTCCCGGCCTCCTGGCCTCTTGGTTATCTGGCGGAGCATGGACAAGTGAGCAGCAAGGAGCTGCCACTAAATATTCGAGTTCAGTTTGGGGCTTCTGTAAGGCCAATTACTCCCATTTCGCCTCGCCATGGCAATCGTTTGGTTGACTACCAGTTAAAAGGCTCTGATGGGTATCCTCGTCGAGTGGAGTCCTCGCGTTCCAGTTCACAATTACCTTTAGATGTATATAAATGATAGTCGAGCACTCTTCAAAGCTTCCGATTTTTATTAACAATTTTTGCTATTCATTCGGCTCGATTTTTTCACCCACACTGTGCCAAAATGTTTACAAAAAAAGAAAGAAAACACTTTTTGTTTAAATATTTTTACATCGTGCGAGCCATTAACATTACTTACTGCTCTCCTATAATTTTGCATATTCAATTCATTTCCATTTATTGCACTTATCCGCACTAGAAAAAGTTTAAAAAGAACTAAATTTGTATTTACTCATTCATATGCATATTTAATGTTTGTTTCATGGTTGAATTTCCGAATGCCAGAAGCTGTGATGCGTTGGGGTTTTTAATAAAATATATTCTGTATGTTTAACAAATTTCTTCCTATATATAAATCGAATAGGTTTCTCTGGCGACTTCTGCATTTCCAAATAATTTATCGAACTGTCGACCTTTCTGGTGCATGTACGTAAACAGCTTTGACATTTGCCAAAGGCTCGCATACACTGCGCTTTCGACTTTTTAGCGTCACCCAGTTGATTGTGCAAAGGCCACTTAACGAGCGCATCGCTGCAATGCCTCCTCTTTGAACTTTTCACACTGCCAGGATGCCAGGATCCAGGATCCAGTATTCAGTATTCAGGACTTGGCATTGCACAACTCGGTTGTAAAGCCAGCAGAGAATCCTGGCAGCTCGTCAGCCGGCTTATCATTTAAATGGCTACTGCCGTTTGTATCCCTTTAAGCCGAGCCAAGCGACGGACCAGGTCTAATAGCACGTTTATTTAATCGCCAGGTTGGCTTTTAAAGCTTTTAAAGCATTTAAGGCATTCGGAGAGCGTCTTATTTTCTTATTTTGTGGCTTAGATCTCCGAAAATTGTTGCTGCTAATGGCTGTGTATTATCGAATATTTGCACAACTAATGCTGACCAGGAATCCGGTTTGCTTTGTTGAGCAGCAAGTTATGAAGGTTCGATGAGAGGATTAGGCACTTAATCCAGTGGAATGGGCTTGGGGATACCCTGGATTTCACACCGGAATTTTGCCCCATCTATTTGGTACCTAAAAAGGTTGCCTTAAGACGAGACGAAGTTTCCTGCAAAAGAAGGCCGGGTGTTTAAGGGACGGCAAAGTCAACAGTTTTTAAAACCGCAAGTGGGGAGGGCAGGAGTGAAATGCGTCCGTGAATGAAAGTGAATGGAGGCCATAAAAAGGCCAAAAGAAGTCGCCCGGAGAGTATCAATAAAGGCCGTGTAAGCCGCCAGCCAGAGCAAACGAAGGCGAAAGGTCAATGTAAAAGTGCCGGGGCACAATAAAAAGAAACAGTCGCCGCTGCCACCAAAAAGAGAAATACATATATAAATACCGCAAAAATGGGGAAAACTGGGAAAAACTGAAGAAAAGCTGAAGGCGCAAAAGCCAACGATGCGTGCACATAAAACAGCGACGCCAATACGCACAAAAATACATTGTAGATTGCTTGTAAATATATATATTTATAACTATAAAGTGGGCGGATCGGAACTGAAGGTTTCAACCAAAAGGTGCCCTTTATTTAACTCAGTACTCAGAACTCAGTACTCAGTATTCTTTGATTTGTATTTCTTGGAAGTCCATTCAGAGTTTACATCCTAGTCTTAACAAATTTAACTTAAAGTTCAACATATCATAAAATGTATTTAAAGGTAGACACCCAGCGTGAATTGAACAACATTACAGCGTTTTCGCTCCAAATTCAAACTACCCTCTAGATGAGCGGCCCACTGGGTATTTGCAATTTTTGGGACAGCTCGTAAAAGTCGGCGGGTAAACTCAAAAGTATCCGGAAGGATATCGCGACCGCGGTTGTTCATTTGAATACAAAAAAAAAGCAAACGCAGCGCGTCACTCGTAAACTTAAAGCGATTTATTTAATTTTTTAAAGCCAGCAATTTGCGTTAGGAGCGGCGTAGAAAAACCGCCAGAAGCGTCGCAGTCGAGGGAATTGAGAGAGACAAAGAAGACATTGTTTTTCCAGGGAATCAATTACATCCTCAGTGCGCCCAAGGAACTCATCTTGCCATTGCCTCGTCCTTTTTAGTCCTGCGCCTCTATCGACTCGCGCCGCACTGGCTGCAAGCGATTTTTTTGATTAGCTTCCGCCCACACAGAACTCTGGCGAGGATGTGGAAGGAAGCCAACGCTCGACGGGCACAGGAACGGGAATGGGCACTAGTGCATGGCGGGCAGCAAGAGGAGCAGCAGGTAATAAAATAATAAAATTCTGTTTTGATTTTTGCCTTCCTTCCCCGGGATTCCCTTGAACATTGCTCCAAGTACGATGACGTACACGTGCCCAAAATAAGCAACAGCTTGCTAACAGCATTTGGATACCTATTTATTCAGCGGGTATATCGAACTTAACAAGATGGATGCCAAAAACAGGTTCTCGTCTACCAGATACCTGTTACCAAGCTAAAAGGATTGCGAAATAAAAACACTTTTATGACCTATTAATAATATATATATTGTAGCATAAGTTTAAAACAATGTACAAATAAATATATATACTTCATAGGGTCGGAATCAAACGTAACAATATATTTAAAATCGTTTCAATAAAAATGTTCTAACTAGCCAAAATAAACAATATATCATACATGTGAGTAAAGGGTATCTGCCCGCCTGTAGAGAAACTGTTTAGTTCGTCCTTCGTTTGTGTTTTTCGATGATTCGCGTGTTATGGCAACCAGCCGGTGGAAAATAAGAAGCACATCAAACAGCATACCCATGTATGCTGCTCAGCTCCTGGCGTCGGCGAATCCAATGCGATGCCTCTCCATGTCGAACTCGGTATAGTATTTGCCCAGGAACACGTCCCCCAGGATCCACAGGGGTCCACTGGGCGATGGCAGGTCCACGGCAATGAACGCAGAGGAGCAGATCCTTCGATCCTGGTAGATATCCCGAAAGACGTACTCGTGGGACTCCAGAAAGAATGTGCGTCCACCCAAGGTAAAGGTGATTTTGGGCAGCGCCGAAATGCTCTCGCACGGAACCAGGAACTGTCCAAAGGACGAGGGAGTTCCCCCAATGGATTCGTTGATGAGTATAGCCTGGTCATAGGGCAATGCCAGGAAGGAGGTGCCCGTGTCGATGATCACTTCGCATCCCTGCTGGCACAACTCGAGATTCCGGATAACGGCCGAATCCATTTTCACCTGCCAATAGGCTCGATGGCTCACCTGCACGTACGTAAAGTTGCCCGTGTAGTAATGCGGATTGGATCCGCCAAAGAAGATGGCTCCACCCTCCTTCTCGCCATGTCTGCTGAGGTAAACACTGAATATGGGTTTCGTGAGCAGTCCCTGCTCCATCATGGCATAAAACGGCGGCTTGATGCGCTGCATGGAGATGCTGCGATAGGCCAGTCCGAAGATGCCGTCGAACTTGGCTGCCAAGAAGATGGGACCCGGCATTTCGGTGGCCTCCGCGAAGGTCTGATCCTGAATCTGCAGGCCAGCCACGCGCACGGTGTCGGTGGAGAGGAAGCCGAACAGACTGCCACTGCCGTAGTGGATGGCAAAGCGGTCGCCCCTCACCTGGTGACTGGTGGACCTCTTGGCAAAGTAGCGATTGTGCACGCGACAGGCCACCATTCTGGACGCACACGTGGCGGATGGCACCCAGAGATTCGAGGAGCCCGTATCGAATATCACCTTGAAGCTCTGCGGGGGCGTCCCGATGGTGATGGGGCCAAAGTACTGGGCGTCCAGGTAGTTGCTCAGCGGCGTGCTCTTCACCTCCGAGTTCCACTCGCCACGGAAATGGCTCACCTCCTCGGCGTACTTCAAACGCAGTCGGTCCATCCGGATGCCCAACTTCTCGAAGCGATGGCGGGCGGAGGGGAAGCGGCGCAGGGGCACGCGGTACAACTGCAGCGTGCAGCTGACCAGAGGTGGAAACTGAACCGGAAGTACGAAGAGCACCGGAAGCAGCGAAACGAGCAGCCACATAATGCTATCAAAAGCAGCCGATAACCAGGCAATGTTGAAAACCAGGCAAGTGTCTCAATAAAATATCTAAGCAACACTGGGCGGAAAATGGAAGGCACCCCCACGCTTTCTTAGTTGTGTAATAAATTGTGTTTAAATATTTCATTTCAATATGCCCGGGCTTTGATTACAGATGTGGAGTAGTGTCCTGAAGGATAAGACTAGCGGTTACCCTTTAGGAACCATCCTGTGGAGGAGCTCAAAGTAATATTCAAATTTATAGAAGATAAGCACTTTAAACGCAAACGAGATGTAACTGCATTGCTTGAGCTTTTTAAATAGGTTTAATTTGTGTCGCAAAAAACTCGATATACCCAATTCAGGGAAATAACCGCCCGGCAGCATAAAAATTTCCATAAAAATGTAATTGGAAATGTGAAACGTCTGTGTGGCAGCAGTTTGGAATCGAGCTCTGATCGAATGTGTTGCTGTTGTTGTTGCTGTTGCTGTTGAGGACGAGGACGTGGAAAACCTTTTCAATGCAATGTGAAAAGCGTCTGTAGGTGTTGAGTTTCAGTCGAATCGATGTGTGTACTCGAGTGAAAATAAATATAAGTGTGTGCACCGATGACAGGGTCTTCTAATTGTACTTGCTGCCATTCGGGGAGCTGTTTGATTGCACTTTCATTTTAGCACTGCCATTTGCGTAAATGTTTGCTCAATTGCTTGGATACGAATGTGTATCAAAATGTTCATAAAGTTCATATCGTTCATATTGAAGTTGTTTGAGAGGAAATGCAGGGACATCACACGTCCCGATGAGCGCCAATTAAAATGCCAACCCACCGGTGGGGATAATGCGACAATAACAGCGCTTTCAGCAAAAGAAAAAGGGAACGAAGGACACAAATCCCGAAAACCTTAACCTTCTCGTCCCGAAAGCCAGCTGTCAATGGCAGGCCACACCTGCGCTAATGGGCCAGGGAATATGACAATTCACGGGGCTCCTGCTCCTTGGCCTTATTACTTTCAGCAGAAAGTCAGAATGTCGCTGGGGGCTTGGCGGCACATTTAATTAGTGCATTTTCCTCGCCGACTGAGCGGCTTCTGACCTGGCCCAAAAAGGATTGGCAGAAGTACTACTGTGAGCTCGCACCGTTTAATTGGAGGCGACTTTCTGGCCCAGGGCAAATAACATTATCGGCTGAATTCGAATTGCATTATGCGCCATTAGGCAAAGCAGGCCCTCATTGAATTAGGCAAACACAATTAAAGTTAGGGGACAAGCCAAAGTTGGCGCTTGTGATTCCGGGTGGCTGTCAGTGAAATTCGTCAGTGGCACAGAGTTAAAGTCAAAAGTCATGTCGGTGACAGGAAGTCCTTGCAGAGCTGTCACCGGGTGTCAAGAGCCAAAGGAAAACTTGTGTGTGGCAACACTTGTTGATTTTTCCCGAAAAGAAACGAAAAGTTTGTCAGTTTCCTTTTTTTTTGTTTGTTTCTTTTTTGGCTTCCTCGACCTGTGTCCACCGCAAGGCAAAAGGTAAACTCTGTCTCAAATTGGAAAGCGGAAATTGCAGGCAGCACATTTTGTAATCTTTGATGCTTATAAATTAGGTTTGAACGGAAAAAGCCGAGCGAAAAGAGGGGAAAACTTCTCCCTGCTGGATAATATGAAAGAGATAGAGTTCCCCGACTGGACATGGAATGGCAGGAAAACCCGAAACCCACAGCTGGTCAAAAGTTTTCGCCAAGAACTTCGGGCCAAGGCGATGATTCAGGGCATGTGGTCCAGGCCAAGTCTCTTCCACATGCCCAAAAAAACCAATTATAACGTGAAACTTTGACTCAGCTCTCTACATACATATATAGTACATCTGAGAGCACACAAAAAAGGGTCTGTTTCTTTAAATGGCTGCCTAAGAAGAGCCAAAAAATATTTATATATGCGGCTCGCTGACTTGTTGCCGTTTTAAATTATTTATGGCCCAATTAGTGGGGTCGAAACAAGCCAAAAACCGGGCAAACCCGCGAGTTGGTATCCAGTTTATTGATTTGTTTTGCATTTCGCACAGACAGCCGCAGAAACAGTAGCAGAAACAGCAAGAGAAACTTTATTGCCCTAACCCTAACCGAGTTTTTGGCCCAGAGCGGCGAAATATAAATAAGGACTCGGCGAGTCCTGTTCTGTGTGCAGCAGAACCCGTGTCCTTTGGCATGCATTTCTGCGCTGCAAATGCCAATGGAGCAGCTGAAATATGGAAATGAATTGCCAATGCCACGGGAAACCCGATAGTGGGAGGTAAATTGAAAACTTTATGCCACCGGAGGTGTTACATCTCTGAAGAATTACGGTCTGAAAGGATAATGCTGTGCCATTTATGAACGACAGTGCACTGCAGTGTGATGAATAAGGCTAGGGGGAAAATGTGCTTAAGCCTTGCTCTTAACCCATTAGCACGGTGATTTTCACACTTAAACTTTGCGGTCGTTAGCGGGAAAATTAAGCCGTTTTAAAGCCGGTTAAATGGCTTTGCCAGCGGCATTGATTGATATCCTGCACTGCTGGCGATCAATTAAGCGAACAACGATGTCAAACACTCTGCACTCCATTTTGATTGATTTTCTCGGCAATAAAAGGCTGTTGATAAAGGAGCAGGCGCTTTCTCGCAATCTGCATCAGTAATTAGCTAGCAATAGAACTCCTTATACTCGTGCATATAAAAATGGCAATATGCTTTATGCTCCCTATTGCAATTGTAGGTGACAGCCACCTACTCAACTTCACTGGCAGCTGCTGTTTCCATTCGATTTGCATATAGAATGTTACCCAGTTGCGATGACAGGCAGTGGAAATTGTTTTGAAGCCATCAGCAGCACGAGAGTTGAGCAAGTTTCTGCCGTCCCACTTGATGGCTTAAAGTTCCTTTGCCATTCGCCGCTTCAAAGTTCAAAGTTCAAAGTTTCCCGTTTCCAGTTGCCCCACCGAAAACAATGATGCAATTGCTTAAGCCGACAAGAGCAAATATTTAATTAGCCAATGTCCTCGCGGCCAGAGAAGCACTAAGCAGATGAGAGAGGAGGGCACATCCTGCGGCCAAATTTTTCGGCAGCCACAGGCATTCGAGCGTAAAAGGCACGTCGGATGTAATACACTTTATGGCCAAGGACTTTGGGGGAATCCCCGCCGCCAGCGAGGCGCTAAGTTCGCCCCTATTCATAATACGTCCACACATAATTAAGGGGATTTGGCCGCAGAGGCAGAATCCACACATAAATCACATTCGTACTGAATGCTCATCGCGTTCCGAGGACGCGGTTTTAGTCATAGACGAAAGTCCTTTTTGTGGAAAGTGTCATAATTACTTCGGACTTATTCAGTTCCGTCGGCTGACTTAGTTCTTTATTCATATTATTTAGTTTAGTTTCTGTGTAAGCCAAAAATACCCCAAGTTGAGATATATTTCTCAGTGCATAATCAATACATTCCCAATTCCTATAGCTGGCAAAATCCACCCGAAACCTATGTTTTTCCTGTTATTTACTAGGTGTTTCAACATATTTAAATAGTCTTGCCTGCCCTTTGACTGGCTGCCAAATTGTTAATGTCTGCGTTTCTGCCCCGCCCCCCAAATGACCCCGCCTCCTGATCCTGTGGAGGATGGCGTTAATTAAAGCAGCTGCCGAACCCTTTGGAAAAGATTTCATTTCATGTATAGTGGCCGCCTAAGCGACTTATAATTGAGTTCCGTTTCGCGCGCTGCTGAAGTTGCCATTTTATGCGCACAATTTGGTTAATTAAAATGCTACAATTGCGTTGGCATTTTTGTGGCGCCCCATTTGACTGCCGTCGCTGCCACTTCCGCTTCTTATCTGAGTCCTTCAGGTGCGGAAGGCAAGAGTCCTTGTCGCTGGCTGGCAGGCACAAGGATCTTCAAGGCGACGCCAACGGCAACGGCGACGGCTGCACACGACGCATATGTTGACGGAAGTTCGAAGTTGAGGGGGCATTGAAGTTGGGGACCTGCCACACATTGATGTGATTTCATTTGCGCCTTTGCCACACTTTAAACACAAGTTTCACAAGTAGTGCGCTTTCGAGTGGCTTGGTTTTTGATGCACTTGATTTGCTTGAACTTTCATTAAAGTGCCACTTTGGGCATTTCAATTAGGCTAAGCACGGAAACATGGCCAACCACAATCGCCACTTCCGGCGGATATATAAAACCACGTAGTGTGCAAAAGGGAAATAACAAAAGGAATCTCGGCATATCAAATGTAGAGAAGAACAAGCGTTTCGTGCATATTTCGAGCACATTAAAATTTTATCTTTATTTTATTCTTTTATTTCGGCATGCAGCTGAAGTGGAATATTTACATTTGTATTCGGCTCTGAATTTTTCTTTTCGTCTGGACTTTGCTTTTATCTTCACCCCGCTTTGGAACTGGTATACCCTGTAAAGCGGGGGGTAATTCGGTTTTCATCGAAAGCAAAATATAAAGAAATGTTTAGAAAAAGTGGTTTTGTACGATGCAATTCTATAAATAAATATATTTATATATTATTTCTGTTAGATAAAAGCTCCGAAATGTAATGTATTTTCTAATGGGCATCCAAATTGTCCAAAATATAATGGCAACATCCAAGGCTTCTAGTTTTTTTCTGTGCTTGCATGGCCGCCTTTCATGCAACATTTATGAGCATTTTGGGGCACAACTGGCAGTAGTTTCTGTGAATTTTAAGAACGCCGAAATATGCGCAACGTATTCAGCATAGGATTTGCAGGGAAAGATGCTTGAAACGCTAAATGCAAATGCCATTTAGATGCTAAGTTGCCCAAATCGTGACCTTTAGCCAGATTAAAGGGAGGAGGCAATTCTTTTTTCCCAACTCGAGTCAATTAACCCATTAAACTTCGCACCGTTTTGCCGAGCTCGGACCCAATTAGCTTTCAATTATACCGTCTATGGGCTGCTTTTTCATAATCAACCAAAATTTCAATTAATTAAAATGTAACTGAGCGAAAGTTGGAGGTGTGGCGAAGAGGCATTATTATGTTGGATTCTATTACACATTAAAGTTTTGAGGAATATTCGCAGTGATGAAGCCAAGATAAGCCGCCAACATATTTTCTCTTTCCTGTCAGCTTCATAAAATGTCGGTTTTGATGCAAACTTTTGGCCATGAAACTTTTTGTTCGCAGATTATCGTGAAAGAGTTTTCAGTTCCGAGTTCCGAGTTCCGTTTCGCTGTATTGTTGGCTTGCCAAACTGTTGCATACTTTTAGGAAGTTGAAAAGAGCGGAACATGTGTTTGCCATGTCAACTTTGGCCATATACTCGTATGTAGCCGTTATGGCTACACATCTCCGAGGAAAGTATTTTACGAATTTTTTCGAGTACATCAAAGGCGATAAAGAAAATCCCTCCCACAATGAAAACTCACCAAAGGAAACCGCAGTGATAATCCCCCGAGAAGAGGACACAGATCGAGTACTCCGAAGTAAATAGACCATTTATTTAGATGCTAGAATTTCTTGTTTACACAGAGAATTAATCCATTTGCACATTGAGTTACATTCAACAGCTACAGTTGGAGTTTATGGCATTGGTTGGGTTGGGTTGGGTTGGATTGGTTGTGGGGCTCTCAGCTGTTCACATATAAGTTAGTGTACGACATCTAACAGTTTAAAACGATTGACCTAACTTATGTTGCTTGCTTGCTCCGCTTGGTACTTGGTTTCGTCCTTTCATCGCTCATCGCACTCCAGCCTTAAATGTGTATAGTAGTACTAGCTAACTAATCGCACTCGCAGATCTGCGACACGGAAGCGGAATTCAATGAAAGTTCAGTCTCTTAAGATGCAGTTGCTGGGGGTTTGAATTTGTCTACACCGAGTTCTCCTCGAGTCCTTGCTGGAATTCGAGAACGATTATTAGGGTCTCTGGACGCTGACTTCTCAGCTCTGGTTCTCAGTTCTCACCCTCATGAGGGGACTAATGGCCCGGGGCATTACGCTCAGAGTGCTGCCGGAACCCATGGCATTCGCCGCCAAAGTGGGCATCGTGTGCAGGGCATTGTTGGAGCCCCGGTGGAGCGAGAGTGGGGCATGCTGACCCACCAGCGTGGTGGTGGTGGCCGAACTCACGCACGACTCCCGCTTGCCACGCCCATAGTAGCTGGTCAGAGGTCTGCAACGGAGTTGGTGTCAAGATATCCCGTCACTTCTTAGCCAAGATTGCCACATAACTTACCGCATGCTCTCGGCCCGAGGGGAACCACCGCCTTTCGTGAAGCTTTTCGTCGTGTAGCTGCCAAGTTGGAGAAGGATTGCATTGGAATGGTTAGTTAGTGCAAATATTGTTAACTGCTGAGGAACTGTAGCAATTCAAGATGGTATGATAGGCTTAAGATTAAAACCATTTAAGTAGAAATACCAAAAACTCAGTTGTTTCTATATATACAAGTTTCCAGTCTTCTCTTCTTGAGTAGTGTTTTGTTCCTAAGTGTACTTACAAGGAGACTTAAAAGTTTGCTCTACTTACCGGCGGTTCTGGTTCAGCTGGATGGTGCGCGTGTCCCGCCACGTGGAAATGTGGTGTCTTAGTGCATTTCGCACCTCCGAGTTGAGGAAACAGTAGAACAGCGACACCGAGAACCCCTGTGGCACACAAACAAACATTCCTCAGAGAGAAGTAGCTAAAAGCATTGGCCCCTGCCACACGAAACCCACCTGAGTGCTGAGTAACACCGCTCGCAGTACGGCAAACATGTGACCCATTAGGCCGGATTCCGAGGGACCAGCGAGCACCACCAGGTAGGTGATGCCGAAAAGTGGGATTAGCACCAGCAGGGCCTTAGCAGCTTTCCGGTACTGACGAGTCTCCACTGTATTGGCCGAGCGCAGCTTTGTGATGAGAACCTAAAAGAGATGCAACACGGTATTTTCAGCAATTTGCAGTGGGCAAAATATTGGTTGTTAAACTCTTCTCAAGACTTAAAAGTGTTTCGAGGAATTAAAAAGACATTGAGCTAGTAAAACAATTGTTTCACGGTAACTTTTTCAATCTTCTGTTAGGTTATTCTTTGGAGTGCCTATTTTTCTCTGTGTACATTCCATACGCACCCACATGATGCGCAGCAGGAAGGTGAGATTGATTATTAGCACCGCACAGACAGGTCCCTGGTAAATCCAATCCACATGGGTCTCCTGCATCCAGGGGCAGTTGATTTCGTACTGTCGGATGGAAAACAATAGGACGATTACTCTCCAGGGGTCTCTTCAAATCCCAAATTAGGCATACCTTTTCGGGGGTGCTGTAGGTGACCGTCAGACTCTTGGCCACTGCCCAGGTGACGACAAACAAGGCCGGTCCACCTGCCAGCAGGGGGAAGACTTAATTGGGCTGACCCACACTCGGACATTCAGACTTACCCCAGCCTATGGAGGCGTAGATATTGAAGCGCAAATTGTCCCCGGAGAAGGTCTTAACCACCAGCATGTACAGGTACAGGCCCTCGACCAGCATCCAAAAGAAGTTGGTCAGGGTGAAGAAGTGGAACAGGGTGATCAGGGCAATGCAGCTGCCCACTCCACTTCGGATGGAGATCTGTTGATTAGTGGTCGCCATTAGTTTCAAGCTGCCAGCGGCTGTTTATAGTTTCCTTTCATTGCGGACGCTCCCCTTTCGAGCTCGAGTATGATTTAATAAGCCAGCAATTGCAATTAACTGGCAGTCATAATGCTCACCTGGACGGATAACAGGAGTATCCAGAACAAAGCCGACATGATGTACGTGAAGAACAAGTTGGCGTGGATGGTGTTGCGCAGGCAACGCAGCTCCCTGTGCCACAAAGACAAATGCAGACGACGGGGGTTAGTCGGGGGCTTAGTCGGGGGTTAGTCGGGGGTTAGTCGGGGGCTGGGCAAAAATAAATGGCAGGCAGAGGGTATCGGGGTCACCAGGGGGGAGGGGCACACTCACTTGAAGTAGGCGAAAACAATCAGCGCCAGCGAGAGCGATACCAGGCTGAGGGTGTATCCAATGTAGTAGATAATGGTGGGCAGCTCCACGATGACCTCGAACTCCGGCACGGACTCGGGGGCGGGCAGGTGGGCGCAGGCATCGTAGTTGGTGTACTTCTCCCAAGTGCCATTGGCGTGGCAGAACCTCGTTGCGTTCTCTGGTCAAATACAAAAACGCACGCAGCGGAAAATGTAAACAGTTTTTAAATAGACTCGCCTATACACTTTGATCTTTATCGGGAATGTGCCTTTTCTGTCTTCAAGGGAAGTGCAGAAATTTCAAATTAAATTCATAACTAAAGCTAAGTTCTAATATACATAGATGGAAGGTTTAACTGCTGGACTGGTACTAACTGCTGCTGTCGTAGTGAATGCCCTGCAGCTCGTCCATGCACTGGAGCACCGCCAGGGTACCGCGAGCAGTTCTCGGCCAGCAGAGGATCGAGTCGAACTGGGTGAGGCAGTGGCCACTGTCGTTGCCATAGGTGGAGGCCTCTATGTGCTCCTGCACCAGGCACTGCAGCTCCACGCTCTCGGCGATGCCGCCTAGGTTGTGCAGATCCAGGAGCGGATCACTGCCGCTGGCGTTCACCGAATCGATGTGGTCGTAGTCACTCATTCTACAACATCCTGGCACTTGGCATCTCAGGTACTGAAAGAAGTCAGTTTGAAGTTGAGGGAAATATTTGAGGTGCTTTGTAAATTTAACTTTAAAATATTATACAAGTCACTTTAAACCCAAAACCATATCTGGTAATAGCTGGAAGTAATATATAATATTAGTAATCGAATACTGTAATATAGACTGATAGAAAAAAATATTGTTGTTTCCCGACCATTTCCCTTCGAATTGACAGCGCTCATAATACTCCCCAGCTGAATTCGTTCAATCAAAAAGTTATAATTTCCTCGATTGTTAGGGGATTCCCCGGCGGTTGGCTGAAACTAAGCTGTCGGGCAAAGTTCAATTGCCAACCCTTCTGCCCGCCTCACCGCAGCCAGTGGCATTTCGCCTGTGTGCGTTAATTGCATTGGCCATGTTTCACCGACTTCGGGCCACGCCCACATAGAAGGCGGCTTAAAGGTCCAGCCACGCGGCGGGAAGTGGGCTTTAAGTCGAAGACCATTTCTAGGGAAAACAGGGTGGCTAGATAAGTAAATGCACAGGCCCAGTGCCATAAAAATTCATTAGTTTTGCCATCAAAGGCGCACAGAAGCGTCAGCAAATCAGAGGAACCAGGACTACACAGCCTTTCGGTCTCGTTTTCCGCACTGATATGTGGCCATAAAAAGCACGGAGGTCGAAAGACCTCAGACTGGCACATGGTGGTGATAGAAATTAGAAAAGCTAACTTCCGGCCAAAGAGTGTGGCCTTTGCGGGCTGTTTCGGCTGGGTTCTCAGCCTCCGAGACGTACGAAATCTCGCATTTATGTTCTGATAATAAATGGCATAAATGATGCATCGTTACATTAATGCATGACATAAAAGCAGGCGGCAAGTAAGACACACACGCACACACACAAAACATATTAAAAATGTAGATGGGCCTGTTCACAGTGAGCTTGAAATGTTCGCGGTGCGCTCTAAAATTTAAGCGGAAGTGGTTTCCACTTTCTACTTAGCAGTGAAATAATGTAGGCAAACAAGCAAGCCTTAATTCCAAGGAAAAGCCATGGAATTCAAAGCCACTTGGACTGAAAATGGTTATCTCCGAAGTGATACCCAACCCAAACCAATTACTTTCGGTGGAATTTGCGATTTACTCGGACGGCGCATTCCCCAGGCGATTTTCTAATTGGCACAGGAATTTGCAGCCACAACCCATGAAATATTAAACCCGCAGGGAGATGGAAAATTCTGCCCAAGGCTTGGGTGCTCCACTTTTGGCTGCCACTGTGCTCGCCCTCGTATTTTTCTTTCCATTGTTGCTCCTGTTTGTTTTCCTCGTAAATTAACGCAATGCATGTACATAAAACAAAGGCTGGCTGATTATTACTGCACGGCACATGCCTGCACGTCCTTTCCGGAGTTTGCCAAGGTCCTGGTTCCTGCGTCCTGGGTCTTGGTTCATTAGCCACTGGCTTACTTATAACACATACGCCCCGTTGCCTTCATTCCAACGCAGCTTCGCACGCTCACAGCCACGCAGATGAGTTAGGACCGCAATCTACCAGCCGCAATTTTAAGTTGAAAAGTGTATTATTTAAAAAGGGAAAGAACGGCGGAGGACCGCCTCTAATTACCTCATAAATAACGTCGTGCGAAATTAGCAGGCCTAAATTATGGCCGTAACAGCTAATTGCATATTTGATTTCAATTAATTCAGCAGACAGGCCCAAATACCCCAAGAAGCACACATTTCAAATCAGCGTGCGAATGCAAATACGTTCTGACAGCTCGCTTGGACAAATCTCATTTATGGCCAGCCAATTTGACGAATGTCCGCCCGCCGGGCAAACTGGCAAAACAAATTCAGCTTGGCCGAATCATCGCCGGCATAAAAAGAACATTACCACAAATACATATACGGCATGTAAGGCATAAGAAATGGTTGGTCCTGCAAGGAGACGGACAAATCGCACATCGTCCTTTCTGCTCCTCCGCTCCTCTGCCTCTTTGCACATGCTATTATAGAAGATTGTATCTAATCTCGTACGATTGCACACAATGGATTTGCCAAAGGCGACACAAGAAAAAAAAATGGGGGATTGCTGGGAGGGAGTTTGCTTGTGGGTCCTTTACTTTTTTTGCCCGACCATGTGAGAGGATCTGCAATTTCCTGCTGCTATAATGCTTATAAATGTTCGCCCGCAATCGCCGGGGATTTCTTTGGGGGATTGAAAACATAATAACAGTGCGAATAGTGGCAGGCGTTCGCATTTTCCACTTATCCAGCAAAATATGCAGACTAAAAATTAAATTCCAGTTTTTGCAAGCCCTGGAAGAGGGTTTTTTTATGTGCACCTTTGCAAACATTCCAGCAATGCGTGGGACACCGGGGAAAAGTGCTATTTTCGGCTCTCATTAATGTAGCTCATTAAATTTTATATGCATAAGCTGGCTGCTGCAAACAAAAAGAGGAAGCATTTAACATTTATAAGCGTGCCACACAAGAGACCAGCGGCACATTACGTATACGCAGCGTGGACAAAGGCTGCTGGAAAGCCATCACGCAGGCATAAGCGTATAGAAAGTTTGTAATTAAATTGCTCATTTAAGCGTGGAAACAATGAATGGGGATCGATCGGAAATACTGAGGGGAATGTTCGGGGGAAATATGTAAGCCGGAGAAAATATATTACTAATTTTATTCATCCGCCTTGGGCGCTTAAATTTTATTGTTCGGACTTCTCTGGACTCTCCTCGGTGGCCGATAAGGAAAAACCAGTCTAGACAAGCCAACATCATAATTTGCAGGCACGCACTGCCATTTCCATTTCCGCCTGAGCATGAGCCTGATCTGCTGGCCACTTTCCCTGCTTAAGTCAGCACATATCCTTTGGCAGGAGGATGGAGTATGGAGGATGGGATGGGATGGGGCAGACACTCCAGCGATTGCCAACAAGTGTTGCGTTTTATTGTCTGGCCTTTAACAGCTCTCCCTTGCCTGCCGCCCATTGTGTGTGGCACGTGCAGGCGCCTGCATTTGGAGCTATGTACGTGAGGGATCTCCACTGCTGCGGATAGTCCGGGCATAAAACCATAAAAATTCAGCGCCAAAGAAGCGAACCTGGCCACCAAATCTGTTATTTATTGGCTCAATAAAAATTTGGTTTAATGCATTACAAGTGGCCGAAATGCCACGGAGATTGCCGAAGATTTACTCAGCTTGCAAAGGGAAGTCCTTAAGGCCATGGCAACAAGTCCTTCCTGGTTAGCCCAGTTCAGTTAGTTTATTAGAGTGGGGGATTTCTGATTTCTGGCCGGAATTTATGCAATCGATACTGCAAACACGCAAAACAATGCCTCTGCTGCCCCATAATACCCATACTCTCGGCACTTTCAGCCGCAGAGTTTTCGGTTTAGTAACCGATAGCATTGTTTTCAGCAATTGAGCGTGTGTGTATGCACTGGCATTTTAATTAACCACAATTTGTTGCTGTGGCTCCATCCCAACCGCCCTGAAAATGCTCACCTTCCTCTCCTAGGCAAAGTTCTATCCGCAGAATGGAGAACGGGATTCCTTTCGCCACTCACACTCACAATTTGCGTTGGAATTCTTGGGATTACTTGCGTTTAACACTGGGCGTTTGCACTGGCACTGGGGACCACAAAAGCGCCAGGAGGCGGGTCCTTTGTCCTCTCGACCACTGACTTGACCCGTCCTGAATGCGTTTAACGCCTTCTAAGCTGCCAAATGATTATGTTTAAGCGATTTTAGCAGGACTGGGTGTTTTTGCTAGTTGCCTTGGTTATTGACACACGCCCATTTACGTGGGCACAACTTTATTGTGTTCACATTTATATGCGGGATTATTTGTTATAGCGACCCTTGAACTTTTTCAAAACACTCGAAGCCATTGGACTTGCAAAGTTATTCGGCATTAATGTGGTAATTATTTGTTATTTCTTTTCTTCTCGCAAATTAAAATTTCCATTTCCATTTTGCACATTATTTAAAAATTAGTTTCCACTTTAACGGCTCTGAAGAGGACAATGGGTTTCCGCAATCGAAGTTTTTGAATTCCGAAGCGAACCGCACTCGTTGACATCCCGCTGATAACTGAAGGGATACCCGAAGGATGTGTCTTAACAAGCCTCGCCTTCTTACCAAAAGGCGCCAATTCTGGGTTCCACAAAGTGGAAAGCTCGCAAAGCTGCATTCCACAAGCTGTTGCCAAAGCTTTCCGCCGGGCAACAGGTGGAACATCCTGGCAGGGGGTGGGGTAAAAGGACCTCAAACAGAAACCGATTCAATTGCAGTTCTAATGCCTGAAAATCTGCCTATTTGATTTATGCAAATATGTGCCGGAGCCCCATGTTTGCCCAGCATTTCGCTGCCTGTTTGTTTAGGGCATGCGGCAAAAGGGATACCCCGGAAAAGGGATACCTCAACAGGATTCGGCAGGATTCAGGACTCAACATTCGATGTGATGTGAAACTCCTTGCTGGCCCGCTTTGAAGTCGCAGCCTGATTTAATTGTGAGTTTCGGAGCCCGTACGGAACACCTCTCACGTGGGCCTAATCAAATTAAACTCAATCTCAAGTGGCAGCGCTTCGGGCCTGACAGTTATTGAAATATCAATATGGCTAGGCCCCGGGAAAATGGTTTCCCGGAAAATGCCTGAAATTAAATTGTAGGGAAAACAAGGGCAACATTTTTATTTACAGGCATCTTTTCTGCTGCCTGCTAAATTCTATATCACAATGATAAACATTTAGACGGATGTCCTGGCTGCTCGGAATGCGTGCGACACATGAGGGTTGGTTGCTCTGTGGATTTTGAATTCGCAGGCACACTTTTAGGGACTTTGGGGGCGGCGATATACCCAACCAAACAGTTTGATTTTCAAACAAATGCTAATGTCAACTGCCACTCAGAGGCATTTAAATTCCAATTTAAAAAATGCTTTCTCCCGATGCCAAAAGCAAAGACATGTTCGTTGTCCTGTTGCGAGTCTCTCTCCCTGTTTCACTGTTTTACTGTCTCTTCGATTCTCTGACCCGCTTTTAAAGCGTTCGTCCTGTCTCGTGCATATTTAATGCCACACGCATTTCAGTGTTTTTATTTTGCGGACATTTTTCTCTTTTTAAATGCTTTCCACATCTTTGCACATGAAAGTTTTTTAATTCACTTCAGCTTTGTTGCACGCATTGTTTCGACGTTCAATAGAAAATGGGTTTTCGATGCACACGACATGCTTGAGGAAATGGGAAAACTGAAACTGGATAAGCTAGTGCCAATTCATTGGGATTATGCATTTGCCTTTTCTCCGTTTAAATAATGTACCATCGCAGCATTTAAGCCTGCCTCAAGCACAAAGGACTCCGATGAAATCGTTTTATGCCCGAAATGCCATCAGCTTAGTGGTTAGCAACATAAGGAGCAAATCACTGAGCAGAAGGCACAGCGAGCTCACAAAGGCGCAGCTCGCACACGCACAGTTACACTGGAAAAAAGCAGTCAAATATCAAGTTACTTATATATTGGTATAGAGATATATATACTGTTTATCACATATTATCTGCTGATTGCTTATGGCTTTACATCGAGAATTATGATAAATTCAGTAGACTTTCAGATTTAGGACTTCAGTTCTAGGCAACAAGCGCGTTAAATGGACAGCTGGGAGAGCATCTGCTTAGTCTCCTCGAGATCGCCGATTCTCTTGCTGATTCTGGTAATCTCCTCCTTGATACGCTGCTCCCCGGGTCGTTTCTTCAGCGCCCTTATGTAGGACACACGGGCTCGATGGTATTTGCCCAAGGCTTCCAAGGCACGACCCTCCTGGCAGAGCGCCCACCACGAGGGATTATTCCTGGTCAGGAGGCGCAGGTCCTTCATGGCATTGCAGACGCACCTAGAGCGCCTCATTTTGTTGAAGCAGACCATCAAGTTCTCGAGGAGGGCGATCAGCAGATCGGTTTGCTGGCACTCCTGCTCGAAACTGCTCATCCTGCAATTCTTCAAGGAGTTTATTGCCTTCTGAAAGGCGTTTCCTGCACTGGGATAACGCGAACGCCCCATCCAAGTCCTTCCTGCCTGCAACAAAGTATTAGCCCTGCGATAGATCGCGTAGAACATGTCGTCCTCCTCTTTGGGGATTAGTGAGTAGTCCTTGACATCCACATGGAAGAGGCCATGCGACGTGGACTTACTGTCAAAACCGCCTTGCTTGTAGGGGCGCATTGTGCGATATCAGTATGTTCTATCCTTGAAACAGTCAATAGCTTACTCAAGCAGCCCTAAATTTTGACTATGCCAGTCTCTACTTACGAAAGGCACAACAGCATGTGGTTTCTGGGATACTGACGGCTCTAACTGCGTAAAAGTAGAGATATGCAAACGAGACAGTTTGTGAACAGTGAACTCCAAGCCCACTTCTCGCAGTGTACGCATGCATGACAGCTGTTGGTTGGTAGGTAGGTTGGTAGCACTCAACAATTACTTAGCTGGCATCTTCAACACCTCGGTGTCAGGGGGGGCTCGTCTTTCAGCAGTCCCATTAATTACACGCCGCACTAATTAGGCTGTAAGGGAATAGCGAAAGGATTACACGGAGCATCACCTGGTTGCCGCTTCTATGATTCACTCGGCTGTAGCCAATGCCGTAATGCTTTTGCCCAATTTACGGCTATACTTCTGGTGTTTCCCCAGTTCTCGTCACGCACGAGTGCGGTTCAAATACAAATAGAACCGAGTGGCATGGAGTCCAGTCATCAGTCAGTCAACCTCTGTGCCGCACAGCCTTCGGCAGACTCATTGAACCAACAAACAATAACAGACGACCGACTTCATCACAAGCCCATTAAAAGCGTTCCGAAATTTGGCTATATAAAGCGACCGCCGGAGAGCTGGAAAAATTTTATTTATTTCACGGCTCCACAGTGAATCACTTCACTTTAAATATGCGTAAATATACCATTTGTTTTGGTTTCGTACTCATTTTTCTGGATTGTTCGCGGGCGGCCTTTAACTGCTCAGCGCCGCCGAATTTCAACAACTTTGTAAGAGGAACTAATCGTAGAGGAGTACCTGTAATATCAACTCAATCTTGTAGGACATCAACACTTGCTGTCGCACCCCGGAATTGGATATGGGCGATGTGCCCCAGAAGTGCCACAAATATGTGAATGGCTTGAAGTCGGCGAACTCCAAGTACCCCAGCTATGCTCACCTGGTAAATATTCGCAAACGAGTAAGGAATCGACATCCCTTTAACTTCTGCACCTAATACAGTGCTATCCGGATTGCATCTACCGCGAGACGGGTGCCATGGTCAATGGAAAAATTAAAGTGGACAGAGTTAAGCAGTACTTGGAGGAGCACGTTCATCGGCGGGATCAGGATATCGTGTCCCACATAGTGCACTCCTTCGAGTCCTGTCTGTCCAACGGTGCGTATGCGTGATGCCATTGACATTGCAGCTTACATTATGCCCATTTACGTTCAGTTAAGGGACACATGAGGTCATTAAGCATCGAGTCCTACAAAGTGCTGCCCCACGGCTGCTCCCCCTTTGCCGGAATCATATATAGCTGTGTGAATGCCGAGACCTTCCTCAATTGCCCCCCGCAGATGTGGAAAAACGAGAGACCCTGCAATTTGGCCAAGCAATTCGCCGAGCAGTGCAATCCACTGCCCCATGTTCCGCTGCCCAGCAGCTGAGCAGGTCAGCAGCTGATGCTCCATTTAGATTGATTTATTCCATGTAAAGTAAAAGTTTCGTCCATTAACTTTAATCTGTCGCTGGCCTTTGAAATGGCATTAATATCCGACCTCGATTTGTTGACCATTAGCCAGCAAATTGACCATGACAACCGAGTGCGAGTACTTTTCGTCTGCTTTTTATTGTGCTTTTTGGGCTTTGATCAGACAAAGTTCGATGTTCGCTTGGATAACAGTGGTCAACTAGGCTGCAATGAACCTGTTAACCTTTGTCAGCTGTCTCCTGTTCTGGTCGGGCTCTCAAGCGGCCTTCCAGGACTTTGTGATAGGACCTGAGGTAAGATAGTTCTTGGCATCATTTCCAGATGATAATAAAAGCGCATACGTACTTGTAGGCCTATGAAGGTGCTAGCGATGTGGCCCCGTTTGGTCAAGAGTTTTCGGAGGAGATGGATGAGGATTTAATGGTGTCGTTCCAGGATGTGGAGCATGATGGAATCGTGGATACCAATCTGCTGATGAAAGCTCTAATGCAGCATGCCGAACGTTTGGGCATGAGTTTGGAGGAACTTGGTGAGCAGTCGGACTGAGTTAGTGGTGGGTGTTCAGTTTAAAGATGGGTATCTTACAGCTAGCTTGAATATGCAGCCGGAAGAGGAGGAAGCTATGAACCAACTTGGTTGTTCAGCTGGGCAGGACGTCTTCGGATACCCAGAGAAGCCCACTTGGCGGAATTTACTCCTTAACTAAGCCAAATAAATTTCAGCACACAGTGATCAAAGCAGCTCCAAATGTGTGATTTATTTCACTTCATAGTCCCATTTACTATAAGTCGTCGCAGCGAATGTTGTATTCCCGGGACTCATTGCAGCTGGGACTCTTGCTCCAAAACCTTTCCGGGCAATTGCGGTATACATATCGGTGGGCACACAGACCATACATTATTGCCATGGAGCCACATTTTCCGGTGATGGGCACTCGGCGGCGTTTCAGGGTCTTAATCAGGACCTCCTCCTGAGTACCGCAGCTCCTGAATCCATCCACATACACGTGCACGAATTCATCAGACTTCACAACGGCTTTCAACATCTTTTCGATATTATCTATATCCAACTGTGTGCCGTTCAATGCCTTCGCCGCTTGAAAGATGCACTCAAAGCTGCACTGAAGGATCAGGTTAAACAAATTCTATTGGTGATTCAGTTGACTTACAGGTGATATATGGGCTCCATTGATCAAATACTGACTGCACTTGGAGTTGAAACTCGAGAGGTCCAGATGAGGCAGCTTGCAACAGTTTTTCAATGCCTAAAGGGTATGAACTATAATTATCCTAAGACTCCTAGAAATTTCATACCCACAGTTACATCCGGCCTTTGAGAGCAAAGGGGATCGGCAGCTGGATAAGCTGGTATAAGTATCAGAACCCAAGTCAGCAGGCGAAGCATTTCGAGTCACTTCTGCGGCATTACCATTCCCCAATATGCATATATACAACCTGAACCGGATGTCCAAACGACTCTCAATGGGACCCATTTGCTTAACGCATCCCATCAAACAAATACAATGTTCATTTATAGTTTTTTTATATGCGATGACTAGCACCACGTGATGGTTTCGAACAGTTCATGTTCTGCAATCGGGCCATCTCGCAAGATTTAGTGCCGGACCAGCTGGACGATGGACAGTGGTTGAAGACATAATCCTGGGCACAAAATCCATAGAAAATTGCAAATGGAGAGCACTTGTCTGTCTTTCTTTGGGAGCGAGTCCTCTTACTGCTCATCATCTCTTGCACAGAATCCGAACAGCCCATTAGCCCATTGAAGTAGGCTTCCTCAAAGTCCTGATTGCCGAACAGCTTCTCCAGCATGAGTCGGGCGTTATCCGGATTAATAGCTCCGTCCACAACCGTGTTGGTCTCATTGAAAATGCATTCATAAAGGCACTAAAAACAGAACTAACTCATTAGATGCCTAACCTTAGAGGGATAAGTGCTGACTTACGGGCGAAATTCTGGGAGCACCCTCTGGCATATATATACCACACTGGCTTTGGAACTGGTCAAACCTTAATGTGGGATAGGCACAGCAGTCCTTGACAACCTGAAAGAATAGGTAACCAATATATTGATCGATCGAAAGGGATGTTGGGATATAGCTCACATTGAAATCCTGTCGACGAGTACAGTCCACATCGGTTGGATTACACCCAGCCATCGCCACCAACGAGCAGATCAGCAGGATTGTTGCTATTTGCCGGGCCATTATAGTCAGTCTGAGCTCCGTCTGCTGCCGGCGGCTTACTTTATAACTCCAGTTCAGTGACGATACCCCAATTAATCGAGCACAGCAAAAACTCATTTCAAGCGACGGTCTCGTGAGCAAAATGTGCAGTCACGGTGATGGACTTGTAGCGGTCAAAGTCCGAAACAACATGTCCGATTGGGGGCTCGACTTCAGCCAGACAATTGCAATTAAACTAGCTCATCAGCTTAAATGCAATCATTTCAACGTTACAGAACTGGAAAACCAGAGCGACAAATATAGGTGATCCCTAGTACACAGATCCCTAATTGCTAATCCGATAGGAGCTTTGAGACCAGCAGCGTTAGCAAACTGGCCAGCAGCAGATGGGGTCCCTCTGAATCTATATGCCTGCACCCCTTGTCCGTGAGCCCATCCTCTTTTCCCTTCAGTAGGTTCGTCTTTTCGTCCAGTTTCTTTGTGCAACTGGACAACAGCTTTTGGAGACTATTGCACTGCGCATCCTCCATCCAGTTCTCACGCGGACAGCTGGCGGTCAGGTATACCATGGTGCACTGGGCATGGAGCATGGCATATGGCAAGCAGGTGGAGGAAGCCATGCCCATCCTGTCCGACACCTGGTTGGAGTAGAGCAGCAAAAAGTCGGCGTGTCTTGAGCCCAGGGCTTCGCAAGTCTCGTGGGCTGCCTTCATGGCGGCTCCGTATTTAGCGTAACCATTCAAGGGGCTGTAGAGGCTGGTGATCATCATGTAGAGCTCCGGCTTCCTGATATGGTTATCCTGGTCGATGAGGTGCCAGTGCCTATACAGACACTCATAGCGGCACTGCGGAATGATTCTTATTCAGCATATTGAAACGTTTCCACTAAAGTTACTCACAGGACCATAGTCATCCCAATACGGCGTGCAGTTGCTGCCGACGAACAGAAACTTATCAAGAAAGGACTTTCCACAACATTGGACCAACTTTTGGGTATTCAGAAGTTCCGTACATTTCTGCAACCCCACCATATCATTATTGGCACTATATACCAGCAAAGGAAGCCCCAGGAAACCAAGTAGATGCAGCACAGAAGACATGTTGGATTTGTCTCTTTGCAAACAGGACAAGCATTAAACGTACAATTTTGAAAATGTTTTTTTCCCCTGCCAAATGAAGTATATTACAAGGTAAAACCTGCTCAGCTATAGTGGGTTAAAGTGCGGGGATAGTTGATCTTTTCATGTCATCTCCCTGATACCCGCACGCAAGCGTATTTTTCCGCAATAAATTGGATCATTCGGCTGTGGAAGCTTTAGCTATGCAGACGGGGCGTATACTTGTTGCCTTCATTTTGCTGTGTTTGATGGTTCCTTTTCGGGCAGCAAAGTGCAAGGCAGCGCCCAAATCTGTGCAAGTGAGTGTATTATTTTATGTACCTATATTTCCCTCGATGCATAATGAAATGATTACAGAATGTACACGTTTGTTGTTCAGCGCCCCTGCCAAACTGGGCAGTTTTCAACAGAGAGTGCCATAAGTCGGCCACCCAGGCAAGTGTAAGTAGTAAAGGTATATATCAAAGCCAAGTTAATTCCGCGAGCTTCCTCGTCAAGTGCCGTTTAGATTGCATCTTCAATGCCAGCTCAGTGCTGCAGGGAAATCAATTGAACCAAGCGAAAGTTCGACCCATGTTGGAGCGGGCCTTCTCCAGCGAACCCACCATCGATGTGTACGAGTCCAACTTTGCCAGATGCTCATCGGTGGTCAGGAGCAAGTACCAGGAGCTATCGCCGCTGAGTCGTCAGAGCGACGCCTGCGACAGACACGCCCTCTTCTACAGCCTTTGTGCGTACGCTCGCTTGATTTTCACCTGTCCGGAGAAAATGTGGCAAGGAAATAACAGGATGTGCCAGGAGGCCAAGGCCTATGCGAAAAAGTGTCCGTGGCCTGCGCTAAAAATGTTTATGAAAAATACTTAAAGATGTTAATACAAATATTGACATATCTATGGAGTTTAGTGCACTTTGTTTTTATTTTTCACAGGTTGCGTGATCATGTCGAGAACACTATGCTCACATTGCCTCCGATAGCCCCCGCAGTTCCCATTCCGACCATCCAGTTCGGCGATGTAGTAACGCTTAGGTAACTCCTCATATCGAGAGCTACTGGGACTGAACATTACATGGATTAGGCTGCCCAGAACACCATTGAGATCTCCCAACTGGTAGCTATTTGCCTCGCAAATCAGTCTTAGTAAGCAGTTATCGCCAGAGCCTAGTCCGTACCTAAAAGGTATATAGAGAGTATATTGCAGTTGAAGAGCCGACAAATGCAGGAGTTTGTCTTACAATTCGAACCGATAGCTGATAATCTCATAGAATTTGGCACGTGAGAGCAGTGACCTCCGCTGACGATCTCTGCCCACCGGATCACCCATGCCATCCAAGGGGAATCCCTGGAAGAAGTCCTTGTAGTCATTGTCCACCTCTTCCGGTGGTGGCTTTGATTTTGACTTGTGCTTTTTCTTATGCTTATGCTTGGGTTTATTTTTCTGTGGCTTAGAACCAGGCTTTGGCTTAGACTTCTTCTTTTTCTTATCGTGATGATGATGGTGTTTGTGCTTGTTACCAGAGTGCTGATCATCATCGTAATAGTCATCGTACACGAAATCATCGTTCGGATGATGGCCATGGTGATCACTCAGTAAACTATCCTCATTTGTGCCATTTCCATGTCGCTAAAGAGAGGAAAATGTTTATATGTATATGACCTGAGTGTGATCTCCAATGTTTCAATTGAAATCTTACCAAAAACGGTGGTTTCTTTTTCCAGGTTCTCGGCAAGTCGTAGGACGCTTCAAAATTATAGGATAAAAAAACTTCCCTATTCTCTAAGTCCAAAGGCAAAGCGATGGCCACAAAAAGCTAACCAGGGCGTGCATAATATATATTATTGTGCATTATTCCAACTTACCAAAGAGAAACTTACCGAAGCTGCTCCTCCCGTGCTCCAAACAAATTTGGCCTGCGAGGTCTTGAAGTAGCCAAAAATCAACAGAACCAGGAATGTTCCAAGTCCGTCCATTGTATCCAGCCACCCTCATTCAACTGAAGAGCTAGTGCTGGAACGCCAATGTGAAAACCTTTCTTTCCAGCTAGAAGTGATGATCCAATTAATGATTTCTAGTTTCTAGCAGCGAAAGTTGCTAATTGAAAAGCCAGTCAATTCAGGCCAAGTGGTGTGTTCTAGTAACAGATTTACGAGTCATGTTAGGTATGTGTTTTCTACATTTTATTGCGTTCTATATGCTTAAAAATCTCTTCGAAAGGTTCTGATATAAGCTCCAAAATACTTTCGCCACAGCCTGGTTCGTAGAAATGGCAGTGTCCGTTCCAACCATCGTGCTCCGCTTGGTAATAGCGCAGTGGCAAATCTTCAGACTCCGATGAACTGGGACTTGAAAGTTCAAGGGGTTATATTGGGTTATTAAGTAGATGTCCTAATAATACCTGAATAAAACGTGCATTAAGCTGCCCAAGACGCCGTTGAATTCGTCCAACTGAGCAGCACTTGTCTCACAAATCAGTCGCAGCAAGCAAGATTCACCTCGAAAACCACTCCTGAAATACTAAGTTAAATTAGCATGTCCATGATTTCATAGCTAATAGCTAACCAACCTTCTCAGTTTATCTATAAAAATGTGGTAGATATTCGAGCGTGTGAGCAAGGATCTCACTTTGCGTTCTTTCAAGAGAACTTCAGTGGTGTCCTCCAGTTCCTCACCACCTGCCTCATTTTCCTCCACAGTGCAGTTTTTGCAACCAGCTGCGAATTTCCGGGAAGACTCCGCATCCGTTTCAGTGTCCGTATCAGTGTCTTCCACAACCTCCTCCGATTCTATGGGACCATTTTGCTGGAATTTTAACGATGAGTAAATAACTAAACATTACTCCCATTCTGGTTGAACTGTTAATTGTGCCACAAAAGCGTGTTAATTGTCAACAAATGTGGCGTTTTATAGCCGCAAACAAACCCAAAATGAAACTTACAAACAGTGTCCATTTCTCCCAGTTCGTGGGCAAATTGTAGTTGGCCTCAAAATTGTACGAGACAAACACATTTCGATGGGGCAACTCGAGGGGAACGGCAATAGCGGCGAAGATCTAAAACCCATAAGATTTAGGTGTGCTTCTAAGGCTAAGTTATTCTTGAGGAACTTACACCGTGGGTGCTGGCAGCTGTGAAGGCCACAAAGGAGTTGGTTAGGTCGAGGTAGACGGTTAAAAGGAAAACCAGGCCGAGAAAGTGGCTAGAAAAATTCATTTTCTCGAAACAGAGACAGACGATAGACCACCACGATGCTCAGACAGCAACTGAATTGCAATCCACGCTAAGCACTCGCAACAAGTGCGTGGTGAACGCCAAGCAAGGGGCCGCTAATTTGATAGGTAAACCCCCAGTAAGATACTCGTACTTGGTTTGGTTCTTGGTCAGTACTCCAGTTTATTTGCGCCGTCGTCGGCTTACAATATCGCTTAGAGCCTGTTCCAGTGGCACGGAAACGAGGTCCAAAATGTTGTGATCACAGCTTTTGGTATACGCGGAGCACTCCTGATGCTCTCGACCATCCCACTCGGCCTGGTAATACTCCTTGGGCAGGTGCTCATCCTTGGAGCTGCTGGGACTACAATTATATGAGAAGTTTAATTGTTATTGGGGCTTCATTTAAGGAGAGTTGCAAACTGACCTGAATATAATGTGAACCAGGCTGCCCAAAAATCCATTAACTTCGCCCAGTTGCGAAGCATTTGTATCGCAGATCAAGCGCAGCAAACAGGGCTCAGCGGGAAACCCTGATCTAGAAATAAATGTAACTATTAAATATATTAATTTAATAGCCTTGTTGGTTTGGCACAAACCTTCTTAATTTATCCCTGAGCATTGCATAGAAAACCGAGCGACTCATCAGAGTGAGACCACGCTTTTCGCGCGATGCAGCTTTAGTTGAGTTTTTATTTGAGGAAGTGCTATTTAAATTTCCCTCAATTTTCCAATCAGTGCAACTCGGGCAGTGTCGACCTTTGGCCTCACGTCCCGTGGTCGGATATGTGAGATAGCCGTCCTCGAAGTCCTGACCCATCTAAAAATGTTGACGAACAAAGCGTTGAAACAAAAGACTCAAGCAGCGAACCTCGATATGAAACCCACCAAGATCGGTGGATATTTGTACACGTGCTCCGGTTGATAGTAGTTAAACTCGTAGTTATAGGACAGAAAGACATTGCGATGTGGCAAGCCAATCGGCACCGATATGGCCATGAATATCTAGGAAGGAAAAACCTATTTTTAGACCGCAAATCATTAGCAATTGAGTTGAAATTACCCCATATTCGGAGTTGGTGGTAAAAAGCAGCGAAGACTTAACCAAATGTAGGTTATTTATTATGGCACAAAGGAAAAGAAAAGGTGCAAATATCAAAGTTCTGTACATGGTATTGACAAAATTCAAAAATATCCAATGGTAGGCAATTTCCGATGTTCGACTGTGAGCGTTTTAGAACCAACTGGAGGCCGCCTTGGGCAAAAGTCGACAAGAAAGGTGCGTGGCCAAGAAGCTGTTAATTAAAACGAAGAATTGGAAATCGATGTCGGGTCGAATTGGTTTAATGCAGATCAAACTGTAGGCGCCTGAGTTACTATCCAGTTTACAGTCTTCCATTCCGTCTATCCAGAACTTCCCTAAGAACATCGTGCAATGGCCTTGATATCAAATCCAATACATTCTCCTCACATTGGCTCGCATAAGATGAGCAGTCGCCGTACCGAAGTCCATCCCATTCAGCTTGGTAGTAAGCTTTGTCGAGATTCTCGTCACTGGAGCTGCTGGGTCTGCAAGAGGAAACCCCGATGATTGAGTGTGGTGCTAAAAATATCTTTCGCTTTTATGAGTTAGCATGTGGTCTCTGAGCTTTCATTATCATATACGGAGCGTGAAAAAATCTTACACTTACGTGAACAAGATATGCACTATGCTGCCCAAGAGTCCATTGACTTGGCCAAGTGTTGAGGAATTCGTTTCGCAAATCAAGCGAAGCAGACAGGACTCAGCAGGGTATCCTGTTCTGTGCGGAATTCCTTTATTAGACATGCCTTATTAAGTTTTTTAAATACAACAAACAAACCTATCCAATTTATCCTTGAGCATTATGTAAAAATTCGTTCGACTCATGATCGGTATAGTTCGTTTTTTGATTGAACTACTATCGTTCACAGAACGAAAGGACCTGCTGCTGCTGCTGCTACTACCATCACCGCCGGTGGTGTTATACGTCAAATAACTATCCTCCCAGTTGTCCCCCATCTAAGCAGGACGAAATGTATTTGTTCGGATAAATGTGAGCCTGTAAAAACTTACCAATATCGGAGGATACTTGTAGACGTGCTCGGGCTGGTAGTAGTTGAATTCATAGTTGTACGAAAGGAACACATTGCGGTTCTTCAAAGTAAGTGGCACCGATATGGCCATAAAGATCTAAATATTTTGATTACATGCATTTATGCTGGAATGGACACAATTATAATATTTACGCCGAATTCCGAGTTGGTTTGAAATAACAAAGTCGATTCCACAACGAACAACTTCAGAAAAAGGAGGCAGGATAATGTTTGAAAATTCATTTCTCTAAAATATCCTTAAGCTTTCGCGGCCAAGAACTGCCATCCAACTAAACCGCCTAGCGCCCAAGATGACAACTTTTATAGAATCGCGGGACCTGTTAATTGATGGCCGTGAGTAGTCATCATAACTAACCACAGGCTGGCGCTGCCCCCAAAATAGCAGCAGTCACGACAGCAGATATAGAATTCTCCAAAAATTGACATGGAAACAGGGCTGGCCTACCAAGTTGCAAATAATGTTTTATTCCAATGCGTTCCGCATACGCTTACAGTTAAACCTAGTCTATAATAATGGTTCTTGAGGTGTGTGGCAGATGCTCGAGCTCGCCTCCGTTGAGCGTTTGCTACCTGGTGTTGCGCAGTTTTCGCTCTTTCCAAGTGGCGAACTTGCTGTTGGCGGTGCGCAGCAGCTGGTTCATGTGCTGGGTCAGCGAGGAGCGTAGTGGCGAGAGTTCATGCATGGCGCGGTTCTGAAATATAAGAAGTTTTGTAAAATCTTTTTAAAGAAAGTAATGTAAAACCCACCTCAAAAGGCACTAGTTTGGCCATTTTGAAGCGCTGCAAGGTCTCGTGCATACGCTGTAACTTCGCCTCCAGCTCTTCCGAGGTGGGCGGAAAGCAGCTCCAAAAGTGTTTCAGCAGCTCGGACAGCGAAAGGTATAAATGGCGCAGCTCTCGTTGGAAGTCATTCGGTACAAGTTCTGCAATGGCATCGTAAAGTTAGTAATGCTTTTGGTTAAGAATTCATTCTACTTACGTCCCGCTGACTGCTCTTGGAAGCCGCGCATCATGGAACCGCCAGGACTCAGCTCACCCAGAGCATTCACCGCCGCCTTGGAGCAGATGAACGTTCGCTGCACGTTGCGGTTTAGCCAAGACTCCGAATTCCGCACCAACTTATACTGCACCTCTTCCAGACTCATGGAGTCGTTGTGGTTGTCGTACATGCTGTTCTGGACAGGACCGTTAAGGTAACGCTCCACTTTGGACAGTTCGAACTGCTTAGACTTGGCTTTCTCGCCGTTGGCGGTATCATCTTCTCCCTCCAATAGAGGGTCCCCGAGATCCTCATAGTGAATCTTTTCCATCAGTCGTTGCTTTTTGCTCTGCGGCTCGTCTTTGTCCACCTGATCGGCGGAACTCTTCGTGGCGGTGGCCGTGGCCTGGGCCTTTCCATTCATACCGTTCGTATAGGCGGATTGGGAAACAGGCCCGTTGGCATTATTGGTACCATTGGTCATATTTGACGGCGCTGAGTTCACGTTAGCACAGGTCTTGAGCACCATGATGGAATGCTGGTTGAATCGCTTTATCATGTTTTGGTGCACAATGTTACCGCTGTTCACGACGTTGCGATCCCCGGCTACGCTGCCAAAGCCCTCTTCTAAAGGAACATCCTCAAACTTTTTAAGGTCTAACAAGGGATCACCAGCTCCCTGTTGGACAGCCGCTTTTAATGCCTGGTCATCGATCTTGCCGCACTCCGTGAATATATCCTTTGTGCCGGCGGTCAGTCTGTCACGATGAAAGTAGTGTGATTGGAAAAACTTGGTCCAAAACTCGGCCTCGGGCATTTTGGCAGGCACATTCTCAAAATGCTTGCGCTTAACGGCGGGATAGGTCTTGAAAATGCAGTGAATCACATCAGAGGTGAGGTTGTACTTTAGGCCATTGCAGCCGTCTGTCTGCGGCTTAATGTCGGCCAAAAAGGCGCCAGAAACACCTGAGATAACAATTGATAAGAGAGCGCAATAAATGGGACAAAACGTTTTTATACATACCGATCTCCTGGGATTTGCCCATTTTCTTAAGGGCGTGATCCTTGGCATGAGTAGCCCAGAACTCATCGCTGGTTAGGACTTTGGTTATGACAAGATCCTTGTAGAGCTGCAGCAGGTTGGGATTCTCAACAAGGATGCGGTTCTTGTCCTCCAGGTCCTTGTCCACCTTACGCTTGAAGTTGGGAAGCAGCTGCTGCAACAGCTCCTTGACCTTGTCCCTGTCGGCAAGCATAGCGGCCTGTCCCTGTCGGTTGACGAAGTGGAAGGTTGAGGTGTTGCCGTCGTGTAGTACCACTTGCAGCTGCACCTTGGGTTTGCCCTCAGGAGATATCTTTTGGGCTGGATATAAAAATATGGGTTACGAAATCTGGTTGAAGATGGATTTGAGGGACAACCCACTCTTGATATCCGCATAGCGGTGGGAGACTGTCACCGTGTCCCGATGCTCCGCCATCCAGGCCACACGCTCGTTCATTACGTAGAGCGTGCCGTCGCCCTTCTTGTACCGCACCTCGCCCATCTGGAGCAGCACGTCCTCACTGCTGGTGGTCATCGTGTCCTCCGCCCGGTGCTCAGCAGTCGAAGTCCCAGTCGCAGATCCACGGTCGCCGTCTCACATGAGAGCCTTCGAAAGGACGAGAAGGGGGACGCCAGAAGTTTCCTGCCACCTGAAAGAGCATGAAATGCGATCTGAGAAGCATCTTTGGCTGGCGGAAAAGTGCCGCCTGGTATTTGCGTAAGTCGCCAGCGCCGGCGATACTTTTCCCCATTTGGCGGTCGGCGAAACGCACAATCCCACGTTATTTCCACGATATTACTGAAAACGCAACGCACCTCAGTCAGGCTAGGGATGTAAGACACATCGATGCATCGACAATCGATGAACCGTGCCCGTGACTTTCGATGTTTTTAGTTGATATCGATGCTTAGCAACAAATCGATGGATTGTTCAGCCAGCTGTTGAATTATAGACCTTTCACACCGCCACTTTTTGTTCCATTTGAATTATAAATACCAATTTTGATTTTTTTTTGTGCTTACTCAATTTTTCTGATTTTTTTTCTTCATCGAATAAATCATGTCTAAGAAGCTGCAAAATAAATTACCACAGTTTACATATATTTCTGTACATATATTTTACAACTGCCCAAAAAAGGCTTAACAGATTTATTTATTGTTTATTTATTTATTTCCCTAAAAATTTTACATAAGTAACCTAACTATTTTCAGTACTTTGTGCGCTCCACGGTACGGCCCCGATCGAGTAGCTCCCGGAAGGTCTTGATCTCGTGGCGGGGAATGCTCTCCCGGTACTTGGGCTGCATCAGTCCGTAGATGAAGTCCAGCTCCGTCTCCTCGTCGTGTCGTCCCTCCGGCAACTTGGCCAGGAGGGCTCGCTGCTTGCAGACGAATGAGTCGATCACCTCGCCGTAGACCTGCTTCGTCTCGAAGATCTCCATGTAGAGCTGGTAGGAGGGCTTGGTGGGCGAGAAGTGATCGCGCAGCAGCTGCAGGGCATCCGGCCAGGTCTTGGCATCCCGGCGCACACCCTTCCACCACACCACCGCAATGCCTTTGAAGAGCAGCGGCAGTCCCTTCAGTGCATCCTTGTCGCTGATGCCCTCCACCTCCTTGTACGTCTCCACGGCATTGATGAACTCGTCGACGGCATCGTGATCCCGCTGGCCACTGAATCTCACCGTGCAGTTGTTGAAGCTACCCTTGGATGGCGGCTCCTCCTCTTTGATCGGCCCCAGCGATTTAATGGTTTCGATAAATATGCGAAACTGTTCGTCGGACATCTGCGTCATTTTGTCGCCGGTTCTTGGGTTTGTTTGGGTTCTGGGAAAAGTAAACAAACGCCGGAAATCGGGTACTTTCAATTCCGATTTCAAGCCCCAATCGTTTGATGACTGGGGGGCAACTGGCGCAAATTTTAGCCTGCTCAGATATTTCGCTTGTTCTGAAATTAAAAGCCACTTTGCTCCCCGCTCTCTCTCTCTCTCTGTGAGTAAAAGCTTTTTCGAAATTCGAAAAATATCCAACACTCCCTCTCTCTTTTAAACATTTTTTTATAATTGGGGAGCACCGTTTTATTCTCTGGGGGGTTCCCTACTGCTATCTGCATTCCGATTTACACGAATTTGCTCTTGATAATGCACCCAGATAACAGGTGGCATTCAAACATGTCATTTTGATAATTAATGGAATTATAAGTATGCCACTTTTACTCTTAGGTTTATTTTCGCTTGGGGTGCAAATTTCAAATTTTAAGTAGTTTCGTGACGTCATCTCAATTGATTTGTTGACTTTTTAATACATTTAATGATGTCACTAGGCAAAGCAAAATGTACATATGTATGTACATTTAGAATTCAATTCTGTAGTAGTACACAATTCATTACTAAATTTCTGATTTTTCGGAATATTATTATATTCAAATGAAAACAACTTTATCATATTTATAAAACATCATAAGTCCCTTTTAATAGGAAAAAATCAAGCAATGTTTCATTGCGTGTTGGTTATTATGCTATGAGTCAGTCAGTTTATAGAATTTCGTACGACAATGAAAAACTATTAGTTCTAGGAATCACACTTCAAATACCACACAACACTTGTATTATAAAAAGTTGTAAAGAACAAAGAATCTATTAATTTAATAGATTTTTTAATTGATCAGCTAATCAGCATATGCCTTAAACATTTGAAATAGCGAATAATAATATAATAACATGTGGTGTTAATGCGTGTTAAAACAGTTTTTTGGTTTTCACATGAAAATGTAATAATTGAATCGAGGAAAACTCCGTAGAATCGACAGGCAAACCCCTCTAAAAACTTAAAATATAGTATGTTGTACCAAACACCAGGAGCTACATATGTATCAGTTATGGCAAATTTAGGTTTGTTTATCAGTTTGGGCCATATTTACAATCAGGTTTGTCTATCAGTTACCGGCTTTCAACCTGCTATTATTATACGATGATGATTCAATGAGCAACAATACCAAAAACATAGACCACTTCTCTCACACTGGCTCTCCCAATTCGCCAAGCTTTTTCGAAGTCGGATTTCACAACCGGCGGGTACAAAAGGCGCCCCAAGTGAAGAGAGCTCCTCAGTTCACATCACCGGCCACATTCGCTACACTGGCTTTGTCCGCCGACTGAACCACCAGGAACTTTGTCACCTAACCTCACAGAGCACAGAGCAGCGAAAATGGCTCAACTCACACAGATGACCAACGATCAGCTCCATGCGCTGATCGAAGCGGTAAGGGCGGCCGCCGTGGGTGCCGCCGGAAGTGCAGCCGCAGCAGCAGCCGAAGGAGCAGACGCCACCAAAGGCAAGGGCAGCTTCTCGACGTGCACACACAGCTTCGGGGGAACCCGCGATCACGACGTGGTCGAGGAGTTCCTCGCCAACATCACGCTGTACAAGGAGCTGGAGGGGATCAGCGACGAGAACGCCCTGAAGGGCATCTCACTGCTGTTCTACGGAATGGCCAGCACCTGGTGGCAGGGCGTTCGTAGGGAGGCCGCCACGTGGAAGGACGCCATCGACCTCATCCGCGACCACTTCTCACCCACCAAGCCCGCCTACCAGGTCTACATGGAGTTCTTCCAAAACAAGCAGGACGACCAGGTACCCATTGACACCTTCGTGATCCAGAAGCGAGCGCTGCTGGCCCAGCTGCCCAGCGGTCGCCACGACGAGGACACGGAACTGGATCTCCTGTTCGGCCTGCTGAACATCAAGTACCGCAAGCACATCACCCGCCAGAGTATCCATACCTTCAAGGATCTGCTGGAACAGGGCCGCATCATCGAGCACAACAACCAGGAGGACGAAGAAGTCGTCGCCGCATCAAGGAACACCCGTGGCTCCAAGCGCACCACCCGCTGCACCTACTGCAGCTTCCGGGGCCACACCTTCGACAACTGCCGCAAGCGCCAGAAGGATCGGCACGAGGAGCAACAGGAGGAGTAGGCGACAAGAACACCCCCACATACCAAGAGGCGGCACCGTCACTAATGACCTCATCGCTGGTGCCGCCCATCAATACAGAACTTTTCGTAGCCTCGCCGGCCGATCGGCGCCAGAGAGAGCCCAACAACCGGAGAGGAATAGATGTGGAGCAGCCGCATCAGATGCAGCGACATCATCAGCAGCAGCAGCAACATCAGCAGCAGCCACATCTCACACTCTTCACACTCACTGGCAAACGGCGTGCCGGCAAGCCTCGACTAGCATCTGAAACCCACAAATTCACGCTGTTTGTATTGCTCTTCGCAATGCCTCGAAAACGGCTCTATTTTCATAATATTTCACGCCGACTTGCGGCTATTTTGGCACGGAACGCCAGCATTTGGAAAGTAATTGAATTCAATTGCTTTGAATATTGAACAATCATTTGCAACTTTGAACTAGAATTCGAGAATCATCGGGCGGAGCGGCTGAGGATCAGGCATTTCGTCCGTAAGATCGGTTATTCGCAATGGAGGAACGTGAAATTCGAACCGGATGGCGGGTGAAGTGCCTCGGCATGGAGCCCCCATTTGCTTCGAATCTAATGTTCTGACATTGCGAGTCCGAAGTGGATGTTGCTTGATCTCCAGCCGCCCCGCACAACCGTTGATTCTCACAACCGCCGGCTCCACTTTGTGCCGGTCAGCGGAGGAGAAGCGATTAGTTGGCTGCCAAGAGAGATGATCGCTGTGTTGAGAGACATGGCAATCATCGCTTTTGCATCCATTTTTTGTTGATCTTTCGCCTGATCCTGGTCCTTTGTCAAGCTGGCAAAAACCCCCCGTCCGGTGAACGCCCACTTAGATCCTTTTGCCGAGGAATTTCGACGGCCCCGAAGGCGGGCGCCTCCCGTTTCCGGTGGCGGCTTCGGCTGCTTCCGGTTTCCGGTGTCGCAACCCTTCGCGATGTCCCCCGTGCGAGTGGAGCTACAGTGGGCGTGAACCGGGCAAAACCAAAATTTCTTCGGAAATTTAAAAAACCAACCAATTTTTTGACTTTTGTCAAAACGAATCGGCCACATAGCACTACGATGGCTAGCGATTCGCTATCCGTGCGGTTGGCACGCCAAATTGTCTCTTCGAGATCACGGGCTTAGGGCTGTTTAACATTCGACCCCAGCGATTTCGCGACAGTCTTCGGCACGCCAGTATCTAACACAAACACACAAAAGCCAGGGGCTGGGACACGTCACTGCCGGACTCCTCCAGCCGGCACAGACACTCCCCGCCCCCACACCATGCAAAACCTGCACTTGTGCAGATGACATAGGCGCGACCAGCCATCCGACCCGGAACCACTCCGGACCATGGTGACCAGACTTGCACCGTGCGCCATCAACTGGAGTCTTGGCCACAAGCACAGCAAGAGTTTGGCCCGCTGTCCCCACACAGAAACCAAGAGTGGGGGCCTATGGAAGACCGCAAGTGGCTGCGTGGAACTACAAAACAAAGAAGAATCTAGAAGACTGAAACCAGAAAACTAATAAACCACGAAACCCGCCAAACTGTGCATTTGTTTTTATTTGATGGGATGGTTGGGACCACACTTTTACAGGAAATCAGTTATTTATTTATTTAAAGTATAAAACTATAAGGTAACTGAGTACTAGGAGTATTAGCAACTACGGCTTGTCTATGGAGACAATGGTTATCAGCTATACTCTTTAAAGTTGATCTTAAACAAAATAAATGATATTATTATAATGATCATAACAGTTGATTTATAAAAAAAGAAAAGAAAGCTCTAAATCTTTTTTACCAAGATTTTAATGTCTTCAACATTTAATGTGTATTGAATAAAAGGTCAAAATCTGGGACAAACTTCAAGCTCCTAAATACAAATTTATTCAAAATCGCTCCAATCAGATTCAAATTGAACAGGATTCACTTGCTTACCCATAACATCCCAATCAGAAATCAGCTGTTGCGCCAGCCAAAGCGCTGGTCACACATCCACCTTGCTAGATACCGATAACGCCTAGGAGTATCGACGTGCTCTTGGTGCCGATTGTCTAATATAAATAAAGCCAGCTGATATCGAAGTTCAGCAGCCCGATAGGTTCAAGCAAATATCGATGACAGTCTTTATTTATATATTTCCTAATCAATATACCTGATATCAACAACTGATGCACAAAACACACCGTCTCACCACCGACAGCCAATATATGGAGGTCGAAGGCTTGCTGCAGGTAAGTGGATGCAATGCGCCTGCGAATGAATGAATCGTTTTAATCCAGAGGCTGCTACAACGCCCTTTCTTTTCGCCCCGTCGCACCACACGACACCACTCCGCTCTCTGCTCGCCACACTCCACCCACTCGAAAAACCTGGCCAAAAACCACGCACACACATGCACAGGCCATGGACATGCCCACCAGCCACGACCCGGAGGCGGAACTGGAACCGGAGTCCACGTCGCTGTGCCGCCTGAGCCGCTACAACGTGACCAACCTGTACGATGGGCCGGCGGGAGGGGGGTCCACTTTGGCCTCGGGCCGCCAGCGTTGCTACACAATGCCGCATGTGCCACCTCCAGCGCCGCCCTCCACGCCCACTCTGCTGACAAGCGGGGGCGGCGGCAGCAGCAACTCCGTATCCGTCTCCATCTCGCCCACCTGCTCCGCCGGAAGCCATCCCTTGGATAGCCAAAGCTTGAGCCAGAGCCCCTTGAACCACTTCATCTACGTAAAGAATGGCAAGAACCTGCGTCGCGAATCGCGCTGCGTCGACTCGGAGCTGTCCAAGTTATTCAACGTGGTGTCCATCACAAACCGGCTGACGGCCATTAAGAACCGCAGCAATTCCATTTCGAATTCCAGTGGAATACTCAATGCCTCGCGCACCATATCGAAGTTAAACGGGGCGACGGCCACCAAGATCTTCAAGATCCATCGGGATCCGAAAGAGTTTCTGCGCGAAACGGACGAGGATTCGGTTTCGGCGCCGGAGTACGACGAGGAGGAGGAGGACACGCGCTTCCGCTTCTTTCGGCGAGCGCGCTTCTCGCGGAGGTACAGTACCGCGCGATCCGGGCGGAAATTCGCGCGAAAGTTCGCCCGATTTGAGCACCATGAGCGCATGGAGACCATCGTGGACAGTTTCGATGCAGCCATGAGCTTCAATGATGCAGACACCTGAGAGGCAGAGGCCACGACGAGAAGGACGACGACGGCAACAGTTGAGAATGAGGCATGGCAGATGGTCGGCCAACCAATGTGATGAATGTGAATTTCAACTAAATTATTTTAATTGCTACAAACTACTATTATTACGATTATTATTACCGATTACCGAGCTGTTCTCTCCATACATTTAGTTTCCTTGTACGCCGATTGCCGTGGCCTTCGAGATCCCAGCACCACTCCTGCAATCCATCGGGTGTTTGGTGGCGGATCGCGAACGCAGCGCAGGGCACGCATTTAGTTTAAAGCCTAGTTTTACGCCTACGCCTCTGGGGCGGAGCAGGTGCAGCCGACCACCGAATGGTTGATAGCTCCACGAACAGAACGATTCCAATAAATGCACAAAACGTGTTGTATTCGAGAAGAGAGATTATTCGACGATAGTTTCATTTATGGTGTGATGTGAATTGTGCTTTTACTTTAACTTTAACGATTATTAACCAGCGGTCTTTATTAACGTTTTATATGAACATAAACATGTAAGGTTATTTCGGTTACTTGTCGCTGGAAGGCTCGTTTTCTCGTTCACACGGATGGCAATGGTAGATTTTGAGCTGGGGAGACTTGTTGAACCTTTCAGTTTAAAATCTACAGAAGCTATAAACTTAAAATGAGAAGAGGGGCCTTCGTACAGCAACTGTAACCAACTCTAGACACTTAGGGAGCAATGCAGTCTCTCAGACTTAATAATGGAAGAAGCTGAAGTTGCTAGTCTACTGGGGTCTTTAATAACGGGCTCTTAACACTATGTAGTTCCGAGAACTCCTGTTTGCTTTCAAAGCAAAGAAATAACAATTAATTTACATCTAGAAGTACTAAAAATACATTTCGAGTAAAATTTCGGATCTAATCACGTTTTGAGAAGAAATATGCCATTAGGTTATCCTCCAGCTGCTGCGGATCGGTAACTGGCATACGACAAGCTCGCTCGTGACAAATGTAAACTGTAGTTTTACCGCCTACCATCTTAAACTTTGTCTGTAAGCGCTGATTGGAGGCCTCTTCTGGATTCGAGGGATCCACGTGCACTATGATCATGCTTGGAATATAGAACTTGCGACAAATTTCCACGAATCGCTGGGTGTCTGGCGAGTCCGGACCCACCACTGCCACAAGGTCCAGGCCGTTCTCGTGCATCAGCAGGGCGGACAGCATCTCTGGGAGAGCGTGGCCGAAGGGCGATACGTCGGCAAAGAAGTTCAGTAGTTTTCCGGCCTTCTGGAGATAGACATTTTCGTCATAATAGTGTGCCAGTAGGACGAGATTGCGGGCGGATACACTGTTGCCACAAGGCTCGGCTCCATCGTGGTCTTAACAAAATGTTACAAATTAATTATTGGTAAAGAATGTACTTAAAAAATATTGCCATTCACCTTCCTTGAGCCGCACAATAACATTGGGTGCATCCTGTTGCGAGAAGAAATACGCTCCGTTTCGCTCGTCCCAGAAAAGCTTGTCCTGGGTTTCCTGCAACGCCTTTGCCCAATGCAAAACATCTACGTCAAGTGTAGCTTTGTAGTAGTCCAGCAAGCCCTTGATGAGGAAAGCATAGTCGTCAAGGAATCCATCGATTTGCGATCTGCAACGGACAATATATGTGAGTCACGTATTCAGAAACTGTAGAAAGTAATTTAAGACTCACTCATTCTTCTCCAGGGTGTCATCACCCACGGCCACGCCATAGCACGAACGGATGAGCAGCTTCTGTTCCGGATCGTACATTTCCTTGCGGAGAAAATCAAGTAGTTCCTTTGCTGTCTGCATGTACTGATCCCTGTTCGCGGAGTAGCAGTTGCCAAGCTTGCAGAGTCCCGACAGCACCAGGCCGTTCCATGCGCATATAATCTTGGTGTCCAGGTGCGGACGCGGTCGCTGTTCCCGGAGAACGTGCAATATATCATTGGTTGTCGCCAGCAGCTTCTTAAATTTATCCGCCTCCAAGTTAAAGTTAGCAATGGTGTCTTCCTCCGATCCTCGTACGATTAGAATGTTCTTGCCAGTGAGATGACCATGGGGATCACTGTAGGCTGGAACATTTCCCGGTGGCTTCAGATCGTAGTGGTAGGCATAAATCTCAAAAGCCCGCTCGGGCGTAATGTCGTCAAACCGTTGCGCCTGATCCTTAAACGCAGCTTGGATTTCATCCCAGGTCCAAGCGTAGAATGCTCCTTCTACTTTTACATTATCTTCGTGGGTGGGCAGAGAATCCGCATCCTCACCAGCATAGAATCCCCCCAAAGGATGTCGTAGATCCTTAACCAAGTACTTGTAGGTTTTGTCCGCAAAGCCCAAGAATGTTTCGTCCCTGGTCACCTTATAGGCATTGGCAAAGGCCGCCATTAGTTGACCCTGATCGTAGAGCATCTTTTCAAAGTGGACGTTGTGCCAATCCTCAGTGGTGGCGTAGCGAGCAAAGCCGCCAAAAATGTGGTCATTTATACCACCCTTTCCAATTTGAGTTAGTGTTTCAATCACCATGTCCAGGACATCCGCATCCTTAGTGACAAGGTAAGCGTGGAAAAGAAAGTTTATACGCGGCACCTCTGGAAACTTGGGCTCCGAGCCAAACCCTCCATGGGCCTGGTCAAATCGCTGCTTATGAACGTTGATGGCTTCGCTCAGCTTTTCAATAGCACTTCCTGCTCCAAATGCCGCTTCTGCCACAGCCGAAGCGTCCTGGTTCTTCAGTAAAGCAGTGAGCAAAGTCGAGCCTGCTGTTAGAAGGGACTCCTTGTCGGTTTCCCACTTTTTAGCAATGGATTTGAGAACAGCGTTAAATGAGGGCATGCCATATCGGGATTTGGGGGGGAAGTAGGTTCCCGCCACCAGTGGGGCCAAATTGGGAGTTAGCCACACACTCATCGGCCAACCACCACTGCCCTTGGACATCAGTAGGAACTGCATGTATATCTTGTCGATGTCCGGACGCTCCTCCCGATCCACCTTGATGTTTACAAAGTTTTCGTTCATAATGGCAGCCGTTTCGGGGCTCTCAAACGACTCGTGCTCCATCACATGACACCAGTGGCAGGTGGAGTAGCCCACTGACAAGAAGATGATTTTGTTCTCGCTGCGGGCCTTCTCGAAAGCCTCCTCGCCCCACGGATACCTGCAATGGGTCAAATGGCAATTAAATATATGTTGTCAATATATATTTAGATTAAGACCACATAACGAGTTTATATAAGAACCAAGGGACGTGACTTATCGGTAGGTAATGTTATTCAAAATGTAAATCTAAAGGTAACGAAAACCAGTTTTACTCGTAGTAACAGGGGTAAACACGCATTTATTATTGTTTTTGTACATTATTGTTTTCATTCAAGCACTCAAGTGCTTGATGTTTATCAGCCTTATCACTTATCACGCGCGATTTAAGACGGAATAACACCCACGCACTTCGATGTCCCAGCCCTTTGCTACTCACCAGTCCACTGGATTATGGGCATGCTGCAGAAGATACGGCGACTTGGAGGCGACCAAGCGATTGCCCTGCTTGGCGGGCTCCTCTCCGGACACTTCCTTGGATGCTTCTCCTCCGGTGGCCATTGTCCGGTATTTCTGGCTGTGTCACACGCACAAAACCGATGTCAAAACAGGTGGTTGATAGGACGGACAAGACTTACTTGCTCACACTGCGACTACGACAACCGTTGTGTAGGAGTCGTAGGTTCCGACGCACCGATTCGGGTTCGGATTGCGATGTATCTGCTTGGAGTTTCAAGGTCGTTTGCAGAGAGCTTCGTATGCGGGGGAGGAGCGGCCTGACCCTGAACATAGCAAACGAATCGGGATTCTCGGGGCTTGCGCTGTGCTTTCACTCGACCTCGTCCAATGCCAACAAAACTGCAACGTGTGCAAACGACGCAAATTGACCAATGTTTTGAATATTGTTTAGCATATCGGCATAGTGCTGGTACCAAGTGCGATGGTATACGATACCATCGGGTGGTCAATTTCGAGCGAAACCGATTTTCCAGCGCACCTATCGATTTATTTGAATGTAAGCTAACTGTTACGAATTTATTTTTTCTTAATTTATTTGCTTACTTTAAAGAACTCAGATTTCAAACTAATATTTCAAGGATTCATTTTTCAGAGTTCGATTTCAGATCTTCAGGTAAATATAACTGGTTTTATAAGGTGTGTGAGCATTGTTCCAGCTTTGGGGAATGTGTAATGAATATGCGGGAAAAAAATCCTTTTTTAAATCTGTTAATCGTCACCGAGTTTATGATGTTAAACTCCGAAAGCCACTCGTGGGAATCCCAATAAAGTTAACTGAAGACAACAGTTTTGTAGCCTACTTTCAGGCTGTTTAGCGATCAGTTCCATTCAAAAAGTTCAGTTTGATAGTTTTCATACTTTTATTAATGCATACGGTATATCTTTGCTTTGATAATTATGTAGAAAATGCTTACACCTATGCGGCCGATATATAGAATAATTAACCTACTAGCTAGTTGAAAATCACAAATGAACATACAATATTTATACATTATAGTGTGGGTGTGGTAATTAAGCACATCGTTTTAAACTAATACACATTCACATTGCGGACTGGACTGGCCGATCCTGCGGACTCTCTCGATCGGCTCTCAACTTTGAGTTGACAGCAGGGAGAATCGAATCGGCCCAGTTGCCCATACCCATTAGGCATTAGCCTTAAGCTGTTGGCCAGGCTAACAATCGCTTTGGACTAGCGCATCGCTGAGGGAGCTAAGCTGCTCCTCGCTGCCCTTGATCCTTACGGCCAGGTCGCGTGCGTCGGCGATCAGCTTGGCCTTCATGTTGATGAAGTAGTCGTAGTCGGCGCACATGTCCGCGCTGAGGTTCTTGCCCAGTAGTCCGGCGATGCTGACTCCACGTCGTTCTATGTCCGCTTTGAGGCGCTGCGCCTCCTCCAGCTGCTCGTACAGCAGATCCCGCTTCGATTCCAGCGCGCCCTAAAGGTTAAAAATAAGTTTGTTTAGTAAATGGAATCCGTTTGGTATCGAATCCTTGAGTAGACCCACCTTTTCCTGCTGGCGCGTTTCCAGGCTGCTTTCTGTCTGGGCCAAACGCTCGGAGAGCGATAGGAGTAAACTGGTGATGTTGCCCACGGCGTCGACGTGGGTACGGAACTTGGAGGCTTCGCTGGGTCGAACCTTCTCCGCCAGCTTGGCGAAGAGATCCTGGCCCAGTCTGTCATTGGCCGAGCACTCCTCGCTGATCGTCTGCTGCTCACGTTTCAGGGAGACAATTTTTTGGTTCAAATGCTTGATGAGCTCATCCTGAAAGGAAAATGTTTGGTTTAGGGATTTCTGAATGAATGACTATCCATGTGGAATACACACCATCTTTTGCTTGATTAAATTCGTCGGCTCCTCGCTCGGCTCGGCCAGCTGCAGCTCCACACTGACCACTCGGATCTCGGCGGACGACGTGACGGACTTCATCCGCATCAACGTAGAGGTGCCAACATCCCGCGTGGCCAAGCGCAGTGGCACATCCGGATTGTACAGATTGCTAACGTATTGCGAGGTGGGCTTGCAGATCTTTGGTGTGAGGATGTCGGCGATCTTGTCACCAGGCGGTAGAAGCTTGACCAGCTCCCGGCTCATCTCCTCGTAGTCCAGCTCGATGGGCTGGCGCTGTCGGGGCTGCAGAGTCGTTCTGGTCTGGTGCTCCTCGCGTGCCGCTTCGAGGTCCGTGTCCCTGTCCTCCAGTTCGTCCGTTTGGCAGGCCATATCCGTTGTGCTGGGCTTGGGATTTACCATCAGGACCAATTCGCTGCGCTGCATCAGCTGCAGTTCCTCGATCTCTGGCTGCTTGTCGGGCACATCGTTCTCCTGGTCCTGGTCCTCCTCCTCCGGTTCTAGTGGCGGTGGCGGACTGGGCGGCAGTGGTGGTGTCATAAGGGGTTCATTGACGAAACTGGCAGTGGGACTGGTTAGCAGTGGAGTGGTGTAGCCAGCTATTAGACTCGTGTCACACAGGTGCGCCGACATCAGAACCGACTGCAGTTGGGTGATCTTTTCGATGTTCTCCCTCAGGGATTCCTGGCGGTTCATCGCGGGTGGCTTGGGTGGTGTTGTCAACGGATTCGTGTTCAGGGTGGTGCTAATCACCTCGGCGCGGAAGAGGTGCGCCTCAGGCTTAGGAATCGGTGTCGCTATAGGATTGATTGTGCACTCCAGGGAACTGGTGCTCAGACTGCAGTCCGAGTGCGAGGAGGCCGGCGAGAGGCGTGGCGGCGTGGGCGTCGGTGTTGGCGTCGGCGTGGGCGTGGCAGTGGGCAGCACCTCCTCCAGCGTCGTCTCCAGGTCGTGGGCGGCCTGCTTGAGATCCACGTGGGACTGGGACATCGGCGGCATGGTCACCGCACTAGTGTGCTTCACATCGTACGACTGAGATCTCGTGTATTGTTGCGGGGTCATGGGCTTGGGGTTCGGGCTCTTGCCGTAACCTGGACCCAGCACAGGAGTGGAATACCGCTGGCCACCCGCGTAGTAGGGCGGCGGGGCCACCGACGGGGAGTTCCCAGTCAGGTTGTTGTTGGAGCCATAGCGCAGGGTCACATTCGCATCGCCGTTCGGCGATCCTGGCTGCAGCTTTGGCTGCTGGTGGAGCTTGACGCCCAGCGGCAGGACATCCGGCAGATTGTTGGGCAGCTTGCCTGTGACCCCATAGCTGGGCTTCGTGTGGGCCACCAGGTCCTCGTTGGAGGTCAGCGTGAGCTTGTAGATGCCATGGTCCGGATCAGTGTTGTTCAACTTCTCCAGACTCTGACGCGGCAAGTATGAGGCCTTCGAATTCGATCTGCAAGGATAAAAGAGTTTGATTAGCTAAAGTTAAACCAAGGGAAGCAGGCTGTTTATTTTCAATGTATTATTTAAATTAGTCTACAGTTCCGCGATTTGTGGCCATTGCACATATACGAGTACCTAGTTAGCCAAAGGCTATTTAGGAGTGCCCTCCTGGCCAAAATGCCAGCTACCCTGGGTCATCCACGGGGTCATCGGCAGTAACCGCCACGACTTGGGGAAAAGAGCCAAAGGCATCGACAGTATTGCCCGAATCGCACGTCTCATTAATGCAAATGGGCGGCCATAATCTGGACAGATGCTAATTGAGTCCTGGACAGGCGCAGGCAGCTGCCATCGAAATCCGATGCAATCTGGATCCCAAGCACCCACATATTGTAAATTATTGTTATATGATGGCGAAAGTGCCGAGCGATGAAATTATTCTGTGCACGACGCGCGGAGACGACAGTTCGTCGTGTGTTAAGCTAAAAAGCTGATTTCCAAGACACAGGGCACAATAAGGCGGAATAAAAACGAAAGTGAAATGTTTACAGTGCAATTATAAAGAGTTTTATGTTTCAGTTTTTGAGTTTCCGAAAAGCAAAAGCAAAAGTCAGAGTCAGAGTCGTTTTAGTGTGCAAGGCGTATGACGAGCCGCAGCTACGTCCGCTTCCCCTTGACAACTTTCAAAAGTGCTAAACTAATTTGTTATGTTTTTGTATACCAATCATCGCGGCTCTTAAGTTGTAAAAGCCCCTTTTTGTTTTGAGGAGATTTTGGACTTTTGGCGCATATCGTTCGGCTTGGCCACCCCCAGTTTGCCAAAATCTTTATTGTTTCTGCATTACACACTTTTGTATATATGCATGTGTGTATGCCCCCACATGATATATAACCATACGTATTTCAATGGTGTTTTGCATCTGAAGAAAGCCGTCGAAGAAATGTTGTCGCATTTGCATAAATTAAGAGCAGAGTGAAACAGAAGAAATGGAAGTCGACGGGCTTACATCACATGCTAGCTAGCTAGACAAAACAGCTGTTGGATGTTTGTATCTCTGCCCAGTTAGCATTTGCATAAGCCACAGTCTTTTGTCTAGTTCCATCGCAGATCCCCACCGCTCCCGCACAGTTCCTCCACTGCTTTCTTCGGAGAGAGGGAGATGGAGCGAGATGGCTGGATGCTGCCATTTCGCCTTTCTTAATCACTTCCGTTGGCCTGTTGAGTAAGCCTCTTCTTTCTGCTGCCAATTTGGCCAAGACAAAGGCAAGAGGCGGTTGCATTAGCATAGATCTGCATATCAGGCCGATGACATCACGTGTGCTAATTGAAAGCAGTTCCAACGTAGCCCAGAACACACAGAAGACTGGCACTTGCAGCAGAGCTAGATAACTGAGCCTATCTCTTGGAAACCATCTTGTAATCTTAGGCCAACAGCCCAGATAAGGCCTTGAAGCACAGACCCTTGTAATCTCCCAGAATTCCTCGTCAAAGCACCGGACTTAGCAGACATAAGCCCATTATATGTACATACACACCCTCGATAGCGCAAATGTAATAACAGCTTTATTATGATTCACTTCACAGATCGAAAATAACTTTGGTTTTTTTTTGTATTTTGCCCGCTAATATTGTATAATTCCCAATAATACGCGGCGGGCCGAAAGACAATGACAAAAGAAAGGGTCAAAAGAAATGCTCGGACACTGGGCTAAATACATTTCCATACAATTAACGCATATTTTATGTGTACCTTTGTGTATTTGTGGATTTGGCTATCTTTCCCTCTATTTGGCATTATTAAGCCGAGCGGGGCGTTCCATTTGGTTATGTGATGCAAATTATGAAAAATTTGATAAATTGCCTGGCCTTGCATAACTGTCGGCAATGTCGACAATGAAACTCTTCGTCTATAGGGTTGAATCAAATCGGATATGCACACAGATAGATATATACATATATATACATCGATTGGTAAGTCGCCACCCGCCTGGAATGGGATAATTGGTGGGTTCAGTGGCTTTTGGGTGGTGTTGCCGATCCAGGTCTTGGTCAGTGGCCTTTTGCGTTGCGCATTGCGTATGCAACTGCAGCAATGGATGTTGCTGCTGCAACTGCTGCACTATAATTTTTGATCGCCAATATAACGAGCTGTTTGCCGCTGCTGGCTGGCTGACTAGTTTTCGTTGATAGTAAAAGTATTTTATTTAAATATGCCGACAACGACGACAACGCTGGCGACGCATGGAAATCACGTTTTTAACATCTCGTCTCCACGTTGAACCGAAAAAAAGCGAACAAATGTTGCTGCTGCTGCGGCTGCTGCTGTTGTTGTTGCTGCTGCTGCAGCTTGTTGTTGAAAACATAAACATCTCACAAGCCTGGCCGAAACCGAAACCTGAAAACGGGTTTGTCGGCACCGCATCGCACACATTTTCACTTGCCGCAAAATGACGTCAAGTCAACATACAAAACACAATATAAGAAGACCAAAAAAAGTAAAACAAAACAGATGGCCATCAGCGCAGTTAGCTTTCTTTGGGGAGAGGTCAGCACTGCGGCCAGAACAAATTGTCTGTGTTTTTTCCCCCGCTTTTCAGGCAAAGACAGCCACGCATCATCGTCCATCAAAGTATGCCATGAATTTCTCTTGGAAAACTCCGGGAAAAACAATGCAACAGCAGCAGTAGCAGCAACAGCAGCAGCAGTGAAAAAGAAAAGAAATGAAAAGTTCTCTTTCACTGAAAATCTTTGCTAAGTGGGCATCTTTGTCTGGGAATGGCTATGGGAATACTTAGGAATGGTTAGGAAAAAGACTTACTTCTAACCTTCTGGCGGAGAATCCCACAACTGCCGCCTCAGATTTCCCCGCGCAACCTAAATCCGAATCGAAAACTTTTCCTCTCGAGCAATTTGTGCCTGTTCATCTGCTCATCTGTTCATCTGTTCATCTGTGCATCTGCCTCGTGATCGGACTCCAATTGTGTTTCAGCCTCTCCGCTTGGTTTCTTGTTTTCTTTTCTAATGCCGCAGCTACTGTTGCAGGTTTTTCTGTTGCTGCTGTTGATGCTGCTGCTGCGGCTGCTGCTGTTGCTACCATAATTATGATCCATTAATTCTGGCAGCAACGCCAACAATGATGGCTTGTGCAATATTTTTAATGTAAAATCGATTTAATGGCGCTTTTCGCTCGCGGCCCTCGAGCACCAAAAATAGATGGCTTGGGAAATGCAGCAATAGCGGTGGCAGCAACAGCAACAGCAACAGCAACAGATGCCTCCTGCTCTTGGCCCAGCCCCATTGAAAGTGTCGAAAGTGGCCGGCCTGTCCCATTGAATCCGATGAAACGGGGTAATTAACTTGTGAGCTAAACGGCCGCAGCTCATCATAATTACAGCTAAAAAGATGCCTCCAACCAGGGGGCAGAACACGGCAGCAACATCTGCAACACAGCAGCAAGACTGCAGCAGCAGCAACACGAACACGGCAGCAACAGTAGTTGCAACCAGCAGCAGGGGAAACATGTGTGCGCAGTGGACTACGACAGCAACAAGCTTGTAAATAATTCAGGCCCCACCTCCCGCACTTTAAATGGTTACTTTTGATATTCGCCAAGTTGCGTTTGCATAAACAAATTATTCAGCCAAGTGCGGGCCTTTTGTCTGCTGGATGTTGATAGGCGAGTGCAGAGGAAGTGGAGTGCCAGATTGAATGGTGCACAACGAGAAAAGTCTATTGATCAACGAGCTATGTACCAAATGAATCATTACAAGTCGAAGATGTTTTATTTAATATAAAAAACATATCCATAGAGATCATCTTTAAAGAATTAGGTAGTAGTATCAAATCACTTAATTGTTCGAACGAGAGCAAGTGCTGTTTTTAGCCATTAAACAGTAGACTTGCGATAGGATTTTCTTGCCGTGTACATGGGGGCACTGCTAATATCCGCGACACATCTGCCAATGACATTTTCACTCTCAGCCCACTTGGCATATAAATTGTACACACAGCGACCAACTTGTAGTGCCCTCGGGCGCATGCGCAACACGTCCGCCATGGCCGGATCAGCCGAAAGTTGGGGATATGGTGGGGATATGTACGAGAGGGGTGTTGGAGCCGGAGGGGGGTGGGGGTTGCTACAAGAGTTTGAGCCATTTGCGTTTTTCAGTGTTTCTGTGTTTTGTTTTAGATATTACACAAAAGCCGCTGTTCGCTGTTCGCTGCTCGGCGAATGCCAAAGTGTTGCGGCCATTGAAGGAACTGCCCTGAATACGGATTTCTCATTGTTTTTAGCCAACTAATTTCTGGCGAAAAAGAGCGAAAGATAATGGTCGAAAGAGCGCGGAGGCCGACGTTTACTTATTAGCCAAGATCCGGCGGCGGAGAAATGAAATGGAAAGAAAAGTACTGCAAAGAAAAGTAAAGAAAAGCACCGCACAGAAACGAAAAGAAAAGCATGCGAAGCGGCTCTTAATTTCTTAATAACAGAAAAATTTCTCAACCAACTGAAAGCAGAGAGAAGTAGAGAGAGTGTGATGGAATTCTGAAAACGTTTAAGCCGCAGAACTTAACTTCCTAGGTTACACCATAAAGTATAGTAGGGCCTAGTCATGAGGCTTCATTAGCCCGGTAATTGTGGGTTCTACTATATGATGCGGGAAATTTGCCAACAAATAGCCGTGATCATATGGAATGATGTCACCTATGCAGAACTGCAATTTCATAGGGAATCTTGAACACTGGTGAGATCACCAGGAACTGCGGATACAGATACAGATGCAGATACACAGAACGTGCCACAGATACAGATACTCGTACATTCAAGTACGCTTGTCTCGTGTCTTTCTGTTTTTCGGAACGAAAGTGAGAGATTGATGAATGGTCTTGCGTTTATGTTTCGGACCATTTAATTGCGAGTGTGACCTTTAGCACACATAACATACGTATATATATCACTATGCTTATAAGCCACAATGATCGCAGATTGGCGAGAATAAACAATGATCATCGTTGTCGTAAGGCAGAACAAAGGGAGTCCGAATCAAGGTTAATCCAATGAAATCGAACCGAAACTCCGCGTAATTAATGCATTGGCGAGCGTGGTGAACACTAGCACTATATATTTGCATCAATCAGCAATTATTTATGCAAATTCTCTTTGGATCGTATTGTGTGAGAAGTCGGGGCGAAAAGTTCAGATATTCTCACGCTGTGCTGCCGAGCCGTTTCGGAATCGATTGATCGATTTCTGATGGCAATATAGATAGCAGTTTTTAGGTTTGTAAGAACTGCTCCTGCACTTTGATCGTGTTTAGCATGTCACGCGCCTGTCAACCCAAAAAAAGCACAAAAATTAAATAAACAAAGAGGTTCTTCGGCTCTCTGACGTCACAAGGTTAAGCCTCAGAATTTTCAGAGCCTCAGAACTTGGCTTGATGAATGAGTGCAGAAAAACAATGACAATGCCGGATTTAACCGTATTTTTACAAGGTCACTCCTATTAGGCTGCAAATTGTTTTAAAAAAATATGAAAAAACGGAAAGACACCCAGATAAACCTTGCCAACTCATCCGAGGTTTTGTTTTTCTGGGGCCCGCCCTTTTGGCTCTTAGAGAGATCTTCAGCAGCAATGTTGCCAAAAGTGTTCTTTGTTATTCTTGGCCTTTTCGGGCGGCGGCCTTTTTGCGTCGCAATCGGCGACCAAAGCTGAGGATTTGTGGAGCGGAACACCCAATTCACAGGCCCGATTCAATTTCCATTCCAATTCCAAACCCAAATCCACTGGCAAACCTCAACCCAAACCCAAATCGAAACCCAACCCACGCCCACACGATCTCCAGTTGCCAGTTGCCAGTTGCCAGTGGCCGGGTTATTTACAAAACCTTGGACGTGGCGATCTCGAGCGTTGCCCCATGGACTGTGCGGCTGGCCGCTGGATGAGTGGCACTCCTAGCTTTTGCGTCTGGGGATAAGACAAAGCTGCATAAGTGAGGTACGGAAAATAAAATGGAATACTCGTAGCTACAGAAATACAAAAAGACAGCAGTACAGCAATACAGAAATTCAGAAATACATCCGCGTATTGTTTTGCCTTAGCAAAGCGAGCCATCGCTGCAGTTAGGCGCTTTGATAATTAACGGTTTATTGATAAAAGATCCACAGCCTCATCGCGATGCTCTCCCCCCCTAATGATGATGATCGCAGTGATGACGATCGTAATGATGATGATGATGATGATGGTCTTGTGTGGCTTTGATGGGCGTTTTTGACTCGCCATCGTCATAAACATAATTCTCCACTGACTCTGTCTGCCTTTTATTTTGGCGTTTGCCAAAAACAAAGCGTGAAATTGACATTCGCCCCTCTGCGAAATGTTCAACGAACTCGGCATAGACATAATAATAATAATAATAATTGAAAATCCGCGTGGCCACTTGTTGCAACATTGCAGCAATGCAGCTTTTGGGATGCCGCAGGACAGGAAGCATCCCCCGTCGCTTTTTGTCTTCCATTTTTATGTTGGGCCGGGCCCCAAAATTGGTTAAGGGGAAAAACAAAACTGAAAACTCAAAACTCAAAAATGAAGCCCCAAACACATTTGGCATTCATTTGGTGTCGATTGCGTGCAGCGACAGTCAGTGCACAGAAAGAAACTTATGTCATTTGAGAATTTAAATGGAATCATTTGGATATACTTCAGCTCAGGAACATTTAATCCAAAAAAATTGAAGATAACATATATATACATTTATAGATATACAGAAGTTGGTCTGTTCCATTCAGCTAAACAGCGCAGGTAATTTCTTTCCGTGCACAACTCCAGTCTGTGAATGCCAAGAGCAAATGAAAAACGCAATTATATGGCAAAATAAAAATAAAACCAGCGAAAATAACGAAAAACGAGATCTAGATTTGACGGCGGCATGGATTGCGTTTTCAAGGTTGTTATGGGTACATTGCATGGCCCAAGTTGGCGCTGCAATTAAAAGCCATACACATATGGCATACACTCGTATACTCATATACTCCTATACTCTTATGGCCGAGGAAGCGAACGAATCTTTTCACGCATTCCACCGGCGCCTTTTTCCATTTTCCACCGCATGACGTCAGAGGCGCTTTTCCCGCTGATGATTTTCTGCATAATGGCTATTTTGTCTAGACGGTTTTTTTTTTTTTTTTGGCAATCTTTACCGAAAGTTGAGCCATTGAAACCACTGAGCCATTGTGCGGTCCGAGCTCGAGTTCAGAAACCCAGTCGATGGGCAAGATCAAAACAATTGAGCACGCGGCACTTTGTATCTGTATCTTTGTAGCTGTATCTGTATCTGTGTGTGTAAAGCGAATCGTTTGGGGCACGAACAAATTGCCTCGCAAAATAAATCAAATAAACGGCCGAAAATAAAGACGCGACAACGCGATTCATTGAACAAAACAAAACTGAAGGCTCTGGCAAAATGCGAAAATTTACATTCGGCATTCGGCGCGACAGAGAGGGCGCATGAAAATCGGGGTGCGAAAGGGAGGGAAGACGACACATAATGTGATATGTGCCATCATCAAATTGAAAATAAACGAGCAATGTGGGACCCTATGGGAATACGCGATACCCTTTGTTCCATCTATGGGTGTTCTAAAGGTAATGAGATACGGAGAGCTAGAATCTTATCAACATCATCTATGTCTTATAAGGCGTATCTATAGATGCTATTATATGGAAATTGATATATACGTATAATAAACTCGTGATTATATGGGAAGACGTGAGTATCAGATAATTATGATATAATAATAAAGGCGGAAAAAGGCTTATGGCTATATATAGCTTTATAATGGATGATATGAAATACTTCTAATATAACACAGTTGTAATAAATATTCAGTGAGCCATTTACTGCAGGGCAAGTTTCGCTATCGCAGCGATAAGGTGCACTTCTTCATTAACCATGAGTCAGTGGGACAAGTCCTCATAGGAAACCTGCGCCTGTTGGGTGGTAACCCCACGTTCTAGAACGCATTCCATTCAGAACTGGGAAAACGAGAGCGCCACTGCTTAGGGGCTAAAAATAAATGGCATAATTCAGCTAAACAATTTATTTGGCAACGATGACAGCGTCGCAATGGGATGGCTTCTGTACGGATCGGATCGGATGAGATGAGATGGGAGATGGAATGGGATGGGATGGGTTGGGATGAGTTGGATGTGGATGTGGGGAACATGTGGCGAAGTTGACATCGGCGCCGTTCCATTTACACAGATTTCCCAGTCGGGAGCAGCAGCTGATTAGCCAACAAATTAGATGGCAGCCTGACATATTGGCTACCATTTAATGCGGCTGCTCTGATTTATTCAGTGCGGCTGACCGACCCAAAATGTGTACATATATGATCTTAAGAATGCGCATATACTGGTGCATTGGGATGGGCCCATATCTCTGAGGAATGCAGATTGTCAGGGGCGTTTGCTTTTCCTTATTTTCTTGTTTCTTATTTATGATGCGCGGTGTGTGCGAAGAATTGAGATTTGTACGCTTGGGTTTGCATTTCATTTGCTTAAATTGCAAATTGGTTTGTCGGGGAGCCAGGGGATTTGTATTTGGCCGCTTGCAACTTTGCCGGGCTGATTGAAAATTGTTTACCCTCTTCTTCGGCAGGCCCATCATCAGCATCTGCTCCTCCATCTGCTCCTCTGCTGGTTTTCCCTGAAGAACGTGATCCGAAGGCCGCAAAAGGCCGCCGAGAGTCTCTGGATGGATCAGCGGATCGATCGATGCATATTTGTGGTCTTTGTTTTCTTTGTTGCCGGCTGGCTGAATTCGTCATGTGGTCGGCAGGAACAGCACAAAGCTTAGTTAACGCTTTTGAAGGGGTTTTTCAGGGGGACCGGCAGGGGATGGGAGTGAAAGGGGGATGGGGCCGCAATGACAGACTCTTGGCCTTGAGGCGGCGGCAAAATGGCAAACCTGCAAACTGGCAAACTGGCAGAATGGCCACGTACGAAAGCAAAATCCCCAACTTGCACGCATAATAATGACCCTGGCTTATGGCTGCGGCAATTTTCTGAGTAGAATAGGGAATATACATATATGTTGCATACCTATATATAACCCTTGCTGATTGCATTTCATTTGCCTTCGCCGATTTGCATTTGTGGGAATCAATCACGAGTTGGCCAGCGCCTCAGACTTTGTCTAGACTTACGAACCTACGACTTATTACGCTGCACTTGCAGAAAATTCATACCATCTATAGTTCTTCAAAAGTGATCAGTTGTAAAATGGTTTATGTAATTATAAAATCATAAATTCCTAGCTTAAAAAATATACCATTTTATATGGGCTCTCTCTGTGTATTTCCTATCTAATGTAGCTCCCTAAGGCATATATTTCTTTATCAGCACTTGGGAAAATCCCTTGATTGCAACTACACAACATTGTGTAGGCCCTGAATCAAGTACTTAGGGGTATTATAAATTATTGGAAGTTCAGATAATAATAGAGTAGCACTGTGTCCCCGATGTTTTCCTCTCTGCAGCCAATGCAATGCCAAGTGCGAGTACATGTGATCATCTGCGTTTTAAAACATGCAACTAGCAATAATGATTGAGCACAAGGCAGGCAACGATGTATCGGGCTGGTTGACAATCAGTCAACGAACAGCTGACCATGGCCAGATATACATATGTACAGACACACAGATACACACACACACCTAGATATAGCCAGTCAGGGGGATGAGTATAGAAATAGCTGCATCTCGCGTCTTGCATTTCAATTGTGGCCCAGAGATTCGGCTTTCACGCAATTTGCCGCCCGACTGATCGAGATATCTATATACTCGTATTTATGTGCGATTGCCAAAAATACGGAGATACTTGGATACTTTAATCTGGTCGAAACGAAAGTGAAAGCATTTAATATGCATAATGCACACGCACCGCATTTCTCCAGCTCTAATTTGGTGTTTATGTGTTTTGGCCCAAGTGCGTCGCACATTTCAATGAAATTTCAGATTTCAAGTTTTGAAAGCATTCCCAGCCCCCAGAGATTCCCAGACAGCCTAAATGGAGCGATCGGCAATCACATTCTCGGTGTCACTTTGAGTTCTATCATAAAACGAAATGGCTTTTTAAGTTTTCAGACTCCGATCGTTATGATCGACACAGAATCGGAGGCCTGTGGGTGTCTGATGCGCTAATTGAATTTCAGATCAGCTCACATTCTGATTTTTGGGCCCGTTAAAATGGGCTCTTTGCGGCGCAGAACTGTCGCAAATGCGATCCACACGTATGGCCATAAAAATCTTTAACAAACTTAAGTGTAAGTACACCCATCGAGCGAGTTCCCATTCCCATTGCGCAACTGAGAAATTTATGCAGATTTTTGTTTCGGAGGCCCTCTTCCTGGGTCCCCAGAATAATTGCAGGCACGTAATTTAGCCACCAAGTTCATTGACAGCGACAGTCATCGCCGCAGAGGCGACACGCCCGATTGCGCTGGACTGCGGTTATCGACTTGGGCATTAGCTTTGGCAATAGCCAAGTTAACACTGAGACCGTTGGAAGAGGGGCGAAGAGGGGGGCGATACGAGCCTGCCAGGGCCACAGAAAGCGGTTAAAACCAAAGGCGTAGTAAGCCAACTTGGGTTTATGTAAGCAATGATACTGCTCGCTTTGCAATTTCACAATATTAGCTTAAAAACGGGGGATTCCTCAAATTGTTTCACATTGGAGTGACATTTATGGCAAAGTTCTAGTACAAAATGTTCATTGATAAGTGTCAGCTGCCTGCGAGGTATTAACTAAAGTAGTAAACTTAATAAACCTATACAAAACTGATTAAATTCAAAAAGCTGTCTGTGCTGCAATAAATTCAGCAAATTGCACCGATAAGATTTCTTTGACCAAATATGTATATAGTATAGGTTCTTTGCCATTTACAATCGTTATAAATCGAAGAAGATAAGCCTTAATGTGGTATAAATGTGAAGGGATGCATTGTTCTTGAGTCGTCTTAAACAAGTTTATAAACATGAAGTATAAAAATCGAAACGAAGGATTGAATGTTTTCTCGAAGCGCACTTAACCCAGTTTAATTTCATAGCCCACAAAGCAGCGGGTATAATTAAGAGCGCCAATTAAACAGATTATGTCCCATAAAAATCACCCAAACCCAAAATAAAACGTGGTCTTGTCAAACTATTCCCACTTCTTGTCTTTTATTGTCCACTTCAAATAACCCAGCAAATGCCTCGAATTGCATATTTTATGAGCATTTCATTGGCCAAAAAACCTTCCCAGGCCGCTGAGAAATTGTTGCGTTCAAAACTACATATACATTGTACATTGTAAAAAATGTTAATTGCAATACATTTGAGCCAACTTGCGGGCAGGCAAAAAACCGAAAAAAAAGACAAAAAACCAAATTAGGCAAACAATTTAAGCATGCGCTTCGAGCCGGGAAAACCAAGCCAAGTCCAAGTGCTGCTCCGATTTAAATTCGGTTTCCAGACTGCTGCCATTGCTTTTGGTATTGCTTTTTGGCTTTTGGTTTTTGGTTTTTGGATGTCTGTTTTTGGTTTTTGCGCATGTTTTGATTTTTATCATCTGGGTGGGTTGGTGGTTGGTAGGTTGGCTGACTGGGTTTGTTGACTGCCCAGTGGTTTTCATTTGCTCATGACGCGCGTGACCCACTAAATAAAAAGGTTTTTTCTTAGTTTTTGTGTCAAAGCAATTTTCGTGCACGGCACCAGACAACAACGACAAAAAAAAATGAAGCATAAATAAAATAAAAACGCAAAGCCCAAACCCAAACCCAAAACCAGAAAATCGAAGTGCCCAAAAACCCTGCAGAGGAGAGGAGTCGCCACAGATCCAATCGGGTTTCCACAGTAGCCGCCGAATGAGAAGCAACTGAAGTTGAGTAGGAAACCAGACTTATTTACCTTTTGGCCACTTTTCAGCTCATAATTATTAATTTTTGTCTTATTTATGTGGTTTGCCTGTGTGTGTTGGCCGCTGGTATCTGATGTACCATCTTCGGGCCGTCCGTGTGGCGTCGAGAAATTTTCGTGTTATAAAGTTAATTTGTGAAATTTTCAGTTGTTTCTTAATGATTTGCGTGGCTCGTTTTGGCCACGAATTCAGAAGGAAGTCGCTCGCAGCCGGAGGTTAGTGGAGCGTTTAGTCTTTGCTTTTTATTTTTTTTGTTTTCCATTAATTTCGTGGCTAATTGAATCGGCTGTGGCTGCCATTAATTCGACCACGACTCTGACCTTGCTCCGAGGTGATATATAAATATGCTGGAGCCCCGAGCACATCCGTTGACCTGCTCTCCCCCTCCCTCGTCTCGAAAGATACATGCCAAATGTTCTTAACTCCACTCCGATCAGCTGAACCCATCTGCGGTGCGCCCACCTATATAGGAATATAAATATGTGTATATATAGACCATGTCTCCCTCATTTGTTTGACTTTTGCGGTACTTTGTCTGCCCGCTCGACTTGAACTTGTTGCCTCTCACTATTTCTGTTATTCCTCTGGGGGAACCCGCAACTTTATCTGCCCCTGCGTGCCGTATGCACATGTGTGGAAGGGGCACCGTGGCTGTAATTATACCCTGCCCACATGCCACACTCTGAATTGGTCCCAAAACTCAAGGAATTAGGCCTAGATCAACAGGTGCACTCTTTGACTTTGTATACTTTCTTATCGCTAATGACTTGTATGAATGTAGTGTAATAATACCTTTCCTTTAGAGGCATTTTGTAGGACCCATCATGACAGCTTTCAGATTATAATAATCTTGGGAAGATCAATGTTTTCCTAGGCCACCAGACCCAGTTCTCCGACTTATCTTTCGAGAACATCGGGAGAGACGAATTCATAACCACTCAACGCCTTCCCAATGAAAAGTCAGCTTTCTACAAAGGCCACCATTCTCAATCCCATTTCCATTCCCATTCTTTTACCACCCATTTCACTTGACACTTCCGCCTCAATTGTAGAGCATTGCGAAGTCGCCTTTGTCACCCGGGGAACTCCTCCACCTCCACCTCCATTTGGCTTTGTCACTCTGCACTCATTTAGCTTCATTTGGCTTTTTGTTCTACATACGAGTACATCATATATATAGGAATAGGTATCTGTTTAAATATGTTCTGTGCTCCCCGGCTTTCATGCAGATATGTGGCTGGTTGTACTTAATGGTTGGCTGAGCCAGTCTTTTGTTTTCAGTTTTGCGTTCTGTTGCGACTGATGAGTAACGATCGCAGTGCCCGTTCACTTTCAGATAAGTTGGGAAAGTAAGAATGTTGTACACTACACATACATACATACATATATAGAACGAAAAACAAAAAATGAATTACAATTGCAATCGTGTTCGCTACGTAGGTAGCTTTTGTTTTACGCTTTTTCCCCAGCAATTTGTGGAGCGGCTCTTTGTAGTTCGAAACTCGAAGCTCCCTGGACTTGGGACCGGCCCACCTGCGGGGAAATGCCGAATTCCCAGTTCCCAGTCGGTTTTAAAGTTCCAAAGTTCCAGAGCAGGGCGATAATGGAGCGCTTTTCAAGTGTCTATTGGTAACACCATTTGCAGGTCGTGGGCGACCCAGAAGCCGAGCAATTAGTACGCACTACACGTCGTATACGTAATCACAGAACCCCGACAATTGATCGTTGTTAGGGCGAGCTCATTAGAGAAGCCAGCCGATTAACCGATTTGTTCGGTTTTATGGGCCCCACCTAATTATCATAAATACAGAATAGAGGGGCCCGCCAGAAAACCGGATTGATTGATAGATCGGAGAGATTCTTGAACCCTGCTGATTACGAGAATCTCTTCATCAGGAAGCTGCCCGAACTCAAACTCCGATAATCGAGCTTCCGTGAAAGCGTCGTATCGCCGATGTTATTCAAATTGTCAATTTGTCAGCGTTGATTAAAAAATGGCATTTTTATACGTTTTTATTAAGACTGAAATATGGCCGCGTGTACTTTATTCCCATTCCCTGTTTTTGTTGCTGTTTTTGTTGCTGTTTTTGTTGTCTCAATTGAAAGCATGTTAATTTATATACGCCATTCAGTATACAGTATATAAATTCGTGGTTATGTTGTTTGTTCAACTGCTGCCGATCATTTAGCCATAAAAATAGTCGCGAAACATTCCCCAAAGATGTGCTGCGACCTGAATTTTGGAATAGAGCTCGAATGGCGTCGAAGACGAAAGCCCCCATAAATCTAATCAAAGCAGTGTAAAGAACAATCAACGTCAAAAACGCTGCTAATTGAAATTTGTCGCCGCCGCCTTTATAATTAGCATTGAAGAAATCACAGATCCCGGTCTTTCGTAATGGAAACCACAAACAAATCAAGGCGCAAATATAGAGCAGAGCAGAGAACTCGGTTTGATTGGTATTACAAGTTTTCCACGGCGAATCGATTGGCAATGAAAACGGACGCAGGCCGCAATAAACATTTATTGTTTGATGTTTGCTCACTATTGAATAGGCCGTCACAATAACAATAAACATTTAGCCCTGCGAATGGCACACACCACACACATCACACACCACACACAACACTCTGCAAACACCAATCAAAGTTGGCCAGAAGGTCGAAGCAATTTCGTGGATTTCACGGATCTCTTGGGAACAAGATCGATCGATCGAGCATTCTTGTCTCCGCTTTGATATTGTAAAATGTTTATTGATTATTTCGGTTTACGGCTTCGTTTATGTTTACGCTGCAAAAGAAATTCAGAAAATCAGAAATTCGCTGCTGTCGTCGCTGAGCTAACAAATTTTTACTCGTAGACAGCGAATTCTTTTGCCGGTCGTTTATTTCGAAACTCGTGCGAAGCCTCAATAAAAAAATACCAACGAACCAACACGGCACACTTGAATATTATTTTATTTCTTTTTTTATGCTAATGGCTTATACCCTCGACGAATTTGGGCATATGAGCTGTATGGGCTCGGTGATTTTTCCAGTTTCTTGCTGATCTATAGTGTGCTTATGGCTATGGCAAATCCAATCCATTCGACTGAGTTAATTGTTAGACTTAATTGCCTCTTAGACAGATATTGCATAACCGAAAGAAACCTTAGTTGAAATGAAAACTTATTGAAACTAGTGGAAAATTGCTTCTTCCTTAAAAGGGATATGTATACATTCTGTGTAGTTCGATTCTTAGGAAACGGTCTTTCGAAAGGAACCGCTTTTGATTATTTGAAGGGAGAGTAAAACCAATTTTGCCACCGGGGTTTCTTTAAGTGGTGTCCTCATTTTATCACATCCCCCGGGGGTTGTTGGCCTCTGGAGTTGCCGGGGATACGACGACCACTCCTAGGGGTGACCAATGAGCCAACTGAGTCAACTGAGCCAACTGAGCCACCAATCAACCACCAGCTGTTCCTTGGCCAAAACCGGTTCTAGCCGCTTTGCCAACCCAAACAAAGGTCCTCACTGTTCTCATTCCAGCAAATAGAGCGAAAAAAAGAAAGAAATAATAAATAAAATCGATAAGATGTTCGCACTGATAGCCGGCTTTCCATACAAAGTGTAAACCAGCTAGCACTTTTATGGTCCGAATGTCAATAGATCTCGTTATGAATTATGGCGAATGACGCGTGTCTCGGTCACACCGATACAAATGGAATTCAAATAGAAATGAGCCATTTATACATATAGAAATGGAGGCAGTGAGTCCGCAGACAATTTGCCATGGCAGCAGGTAAAGGTAAACTCCGAGGAGGAGGAGGAGGAGACGTGCCGCAGTTTTGCACCTGCCGCCTACGTGGCTGCCAAAGGGAATGGCCACAATGCGGAGAAAGAGGCACAGAGCGACAACAGCTGTGAAAATTTATCAGCTCGGGCTAAAGTTGTTAGAGCCTCAGACAAGTCAAAGATCCACACGGAGAGAAAATCTGTACAGCTACGAAACAACAGACATGCTAAACTTATCATTATTTGCACACACTGTTTGCTTATCAAATGTGTATTTAATCAACCAATTGTTATTCTAATTAGCATGATAATTAAAGTGGTTCCAAAAGTGAGACTGCCATCGTTTTTCTCCGTGTGCAGACAGCAACAACTGTCGTCATTAGCGGAGACGTTAGGCATTGAGCATGCTAAATATGGTTTCACTGAAGTTAGCCGACAACGTCGCCACAAACTAGTACAACTAGGCAACAACTTGGCAACAGCTTTGAGCCCAGATCAAAAGCCAGACGGACTGCAATGCAATGCAGCTTACAAGCGAGCTTATCTTGGGAAAAACTGAAATACTCCGTTCGCTGGACGCGCGTTCTTACTAACAGTCAAGTTTTCAGTTTCAAGCGGCTTAGTTGGCGTACAGATGAAATAAAAACTAACAATTCAGATTGTGTGATTCATAAGTATTAGTCTGAGTCTGAGCAATACAAACATGTATTTTTCAAGCATTACGAAGAGGATTTCCCTCATTTTACATAAAATAAATGCGAAAACAATACCTTAAACTAATTTCATCGACTGATTATCTGATCAATAATTAAAAGATTGTTTGTAGTCTCTTAAAGCCAATATATTCCCATTTCCCCCTAATGGCAAAGTGAATAAAGCTTTTTTAATATGCCCCTAGAACAAACGTCGCATTTTTCTCTGTGCCGAAGTCGTAGTTCGCTGAATTCACTGAATTCGCTGAGTTTCCTGCTAATAGGCTGACTAATGGCGATCGTTAATAGCCGGCGTTATCAGCTGAGATCATAATAACTGACCAACCGACTGGGCTGGCGATTGAGTTGTGCGAATGTTTACCTTCTGATTCGGAACTTGCCGCCGAAGACCATTTTCAAGTGGTAGACGGTATCCAGTATTGTGAAATCCAATTTGGTGGGGAAGCGCAGCTCACTAACACTCGCGCACAGCTTACGCGAAGATGCAAGATATATTTGTATCTGTATCTGAATCTGTTTCTGTTGATATGTGTGTGTGCACCAATGGCAATTCGAAATGACAACAAAATAAACCGAACTTTTGCGTGATATCTCGCTTCCTTTTGTCTGCCAGTTATTTGTGCAAATGCTATGCAGTTTCAGTTTGTTGGCCCAACATTTGAACCCGAGCGCTGAACTTCCTTATTTTGGTTTTGGGTTTTCGGATTTGATTTTTGATTTTGGCGATGAGGAAGTCGGGGCCGCGAGAAGCACATGAAATCGATACACATGCAGGCAAGTGTCACGAGAGCTTTACATTTTTAATTGCCAAGTTAGCAGCTTCCAATTTCGCTGGCGATCGCAATTGATTTATCTTCACACACGCGTCAACTAGCGCGAACGTCCGAACGCGTCAGACGTTTTCACACGTTTGAAGTTGAAGTTGCGGCGACGTCGGCCGCAAAAACACGGGCACACCAAACACAATAACCAAACACACTCTAAGAGAACCGAATTTAAGAGAGGAGGCGAAATTTAACATTCGATTAACATGCTGTTAACAGCAGAGTTAAAGTTGAAGCACAGTTTTAAGCGCTGTGCATTTAACATTGCGCATTTACCACAGCAGCACATAAAAGTAGGCAACGATTTGCATGCATCGAAATGAGCAAGGAACCTTGCAAACACCATAAAAGGTATAGTGATATTCCTGTTCTGTACCCCGCTATCAAGATTTCTCTTGGATTAAACAAGCTTTATTATTATAGGTACTGGATCTGCCAGTGCCAAGCCCCGCAGCCATTACATTCAATCGCCTTTTGTTGGGCCCAACTGGCATGTTCTCATCGCCAATCTGTCGCTGCTGTTGCATCGTCATCGCCGTTGGAGCAAAGTTCAATCGATCATTGTGTGCACTGTCGATATTTAGCCGTTGATAGCGGCCAGAAATTATGGCAAACACTTTGTTAAATGTGGCCAGCAAGCCAGCAAGGCAGAGAGGCTAACTGAGCTAACTGAGCTAACTGGCCTGGCCTGAAAAGCTGGCGACGTCGTCTAATCACGGCAACTGCATCGAAAGAGTCGCGACTGGTGGCTGGATAAATTGAATTGTCTGGCTTGGCGTTTGCCATTATGTTTCGCTTGTTCCTTTGCCTTTGCTGCCTTGCCAACACGGCGCATGAGTGATTTATAGCGCGCATACGACGCGTGGTCTGTGGTCGCAGCTCAATGCTGCAGTTAATTTGAAAATAATACAGCCAAGACCTAGCTGGAGTGTTGGAGTGTTGCCAAATGGCCAAAGAGGGAATTAATTCGGCAAATGCCTGCACTTTGCTGGTTTTTTGGCCAACGGCTGTGCGAGGCGATAATTAGAGGCTGTCAAGAGAACATATGGCACACCTCCAGCTCTCAGGGTTTTTGTTTCGTATCTTTGGTGCTTCGTATTTGGCTCTTGGCCGTTTTTTTCGGCGATCTGCTCTAATTGAAGTCGCTCGAAAAGTGTCTGCAGGTGAGTCGGTTCGAGAAATGCAAGCAATGACTGCCCTTTGCTCCATTTTGCGCACGCCAAACTTTCAAAATGCAAATTAGCCACGTTCGCGGTGAACGGCATTTGAACCCCCAACCTGGCTAAAACGGCAACGAAGCCTCTGACAAGCCCATTTACAAGTTGCCAGCCCGAACACTGAAAACTTTGCCACAAATTGTGTCAATATTTGTCTCGTGCTGGATGCTGCTGCTGCAACAAATCGTGCCGCAAAGGTCTCCCCCGGTGTCAACTGAGCCACCACATAAAAAGAGCCAAAACAAAGAGCCTCAAATGAAAAGGAGCAGCGGAGGAAAAAACATGACAGCCCATAGAAATTATTGAGCATGGACGAGGTACAGTGGGCGACATTCAATTGAAAGTGTGACTACATTGTTGCAGACTAAAAATGAATGGTTGACAAACCATTTTAAACTCAATAGCTAGTTGACAATCGACTCAATCGAGTCATTTCAATGACTCATATGAATTTGTTTCAGTTCCCAACCACTGTGCAAGTGTAGCTCGAACTCAATGTGCGGCTCTGAGTTATCTAATGCCCGAAAATCGGGTGCGATGCCATACAGTGAATGCAAAAACTATGCGCTCGCTGCGCTAATGAACCGCCCGGCGTTCATCTATCAATGTCATGCCGTTGGCCCGGCCAAGAATGGACCCTTTGTGCCGCTGGCCGGATAAATTTCGATTTTCAATTTGATTGGCTTTTACCAGCACAATCAGAACAAAGAACCTGGGTGGGGTGGGTGTTTCATTTGGCTCATTTGAGGGAATCTCGGACACCAGGGGAGTGGTGCTGTGGTGCAGTGGTACAGTGGTGCTGCCCACACGCCAAGGAGCAAAACATAAATCGTTGTTTGGTTGACACATTTTTGTGGCCGCTCAGGTGGCGGCTCAATTGGCTCCATTGGCTGGATTGGCGTTTTGGCGATTGGCAATTGGAGTCGGTCGTCGGGCTTAGTGGGTCGAAAGCGAAAGTCGAGCTGCTCAGCGAGCAGTGTATTTCATAATCCAATTAAGCATTAGGCGACAGCTGACTGACGGCCAAGCGGCGAAGGAAGCGGCTCATTAGCCAAGATCAGCGAAGCTCGCTGGCTACCGTGCCACGCACTCCATTCAGAGTTAATTGGATTCGATAAGGTCAAGAACAATGAGCCAGGGAGTGGTCCACAGCCCACGGATGCTGCGGAGCTCACTGAATGTGTTTTGGCTTGGTGGAGGCTGTGACCCTCATGCCGGATTAATATCTAACTTGTCTAGTATAAGATACTAGGAAATGATTTCATGCCTAATTGAGCACTTCAAATTATACTTGATGGCTGACAATTTGATGGTTTAAGAACTGGTAATAGGTAGATAATGCAAATGTGAAAATCCCATCCCTTGGGGCTACCATTGAACTATATAGAGCTAGAACTCACCGTTTCTGCTGGTTGCTCTCCAGGTTGCTGGCAATCACGTTGTCATGGGCGGCGGATCTGGCACGCGGCAGGAGGGGCGGCGGTGGCGCCACGGGACTGGCCACGTTTTCGAGGATGGGCTGTGGAGTCGCGTGGTGCGGGCGCTTGCGACTGCTGCCTCCTCCGTTGGCGAGGTGCTTGTGCTGCAGGCGGGGAATAATGGAAATGTTTAGAATACATTCGAATGCAATTACCAAACAGTAGTTGCATCATGCATGACGACCCACCTGCAAGCTCGTTGGCTTCTTGGGCACCAGCGGTGGCACCTTGGCGGCGACAACTGCGGTGGGCGGTGGTGCGGCGTAGGCGGTGCGGCGTGTGGATGCCCCAGCGAAGCTGTTCCGCCGGTTGGGCGAGGGCGGTGGGCGTGGCTGGAGCACTTCCGGCGGCGGTGGCGGCGGCAGTGGCTCATCGAAGGTGTAGCTGATGTCCAGTTCACTCTGCGGCGGCGGCGGCAGCTCGGGCGACGGCACCCGGAGATTGGGATGCTTGGGCGGACGCTCGGGCGGCACATGGGGCGGCACGTGGGGCGGTTGGGCATGGCGATGCTGCTGCGGGTGGTGCTGCTGGTGGGCCAGCGCGGCGGCCTGCTGCAGCAGCAGCTTGTCCCGCATGGGTGCGTATTCCGTGGCCGAGGAAGTGCGTCTGGTGGGCACGGCCAGACGTCCTCGTGGCGGCGGCGGCGGAGGTGGCATTCCGCAGTCATTGAAGGAGATTTTCTCGGCACTGCTTATGTTCCTAATGCTCGGTCCCCTCACCTGACCCTGTGCCTGGTGCAGCTCCCTGAACTCCGCGTAGTCCGAGGCCGAGCTGGAGCGCCTCAGCAGATTGGGCAACAGACTGCCCGACCGTCGTGGCGGTGGTGGTGGAGTGGGTGAGCTGCAGTCCCGCGTCGACGCGGAGTTGCTCCCGGTGGGCAGGCCCACCATGATAGGACTCAAGTTATTCGGCAGCGACTTGCGCTCCACATGCAGTGCCTGGTAGGATTGCGAGTGCGGACGCAGCAGCTGCTGCTCCTCCTTCTGCTGCTGCTGCTGGCGCTCCACATAGGACTGCACCGCGTTCTTCTGGAGCGCCTTCAGCGCCGGGTTCGAGAGGCGGTGCGTCTTGGTGGGCTCCAGGTAGGCAAACTTCGGCGGCTCGCCCATCTGAGTGCGCTCAAAGTCGTTGATCCTCTCGGCCACCGAGTGCCAGGTGGGCTGCACAGTGGCCCCCGCTGGCGTTATCACAGGAAGTCTAATAGGTAAGTAGGAGCACATATTAGTTAACTGGTTCAGTTAGAATTATCTGGAAGAGATGCACTTACTTGGCGGGCTTGTGCAGCCCGGAGCTGAACTGCGGCTTGGGATGCTGCACGTACTGCGAGGTGTTGCTGTGCACCGGCTCCGTGTAGGTGCTCACCGGGAACAGGCGGTGGTTGCTGCGGTAGGAATCGATGCTGTTCGTGGGACTCTGCTCCCCCATGTTGGGTGTACTGCAGCTGCGGGCCTCGGACTTGCCCTGGGACAACTGCAGCTTGCTGGGCTTACCAGCCGGAGGTTGGGGCGCAATGGTGACCACTGCCTCGCTGCTAGAAATGGTCACCGAGATGCTGGACTTGTGCTGCTGGCCAGTCGATCGGCCCAGCAGCTGGTTCTGATTCGGATTCGGATTCTTCTGCTGCAGGTCGCCCATGGAGTGGGATTGTCCCATGAGGGAGCGAGGTTTCTCCGTGGGCGAGGCCAACTCCAGCAGGGAACTTTGTGTGCTCATCTTGGACTGGTTGCTCTGGTGGCGGCTCGGGTGCTGGTGATCCTCCATCTGGTAATGCTGCTGCTGCTGGAAGTGGTGCAGCACCATCGAGGTGTGCACGGGCGGATAGCTGGGACTGTGGCGGTGCTGGATGCGAAGTGGCTGCACCGATGGTGGGGATTCCGCGCCACTCGCCTCCTCGGAGATCATCATCTGGGGGGAGTTGCTCGCAGTGGGCGAGTCGTCGGACTGCTCCTCGTTGTTGTGCAGGTACAGCACGCTCTCGCTATGATGACGCTTGGGGGTCGGCACCCGGGAGCTGTGCACAATCCGCTGCGAGGAGGAAACTGCAATCGAAAGGGAGAACGGTTAGGGCGTGTCCTCGGCCATTCTAAAAAGGAGTTGCGGCAAGTAAAAGTGGGCCAACGCTGAGCCAAGGTCGTGGGGGAGTGGGTTCGCCCGCCAGTCGTCCACCAGTCGCCCGCCAGTCGCCCAGCATATTCGGCAACCTTCTCTTCTGGCAACTGGGCAACTAGGCAACCGTTCACCCCAAAAACTGTGACCCCACTCGAATTATGGCCACGTTTATCCATTCTTTGGGCGCAGTATTTTATGTTTCACCAGTGATATACATGTTTGTTGTAAGTGAAATGTAACTGAGGTGATTTTAAAAATGTACATATAACTCTAACAAGAGAGAGAGACCACACTAACACATATTAATGACTGAAATTCAGAATGGGAATAACTAAGAATCATGTACAAAATACAAAAGAATTTCGGAAATATTTTTAATACCCTCCCTAATTTATTTGAAAGAGCTTCATATAAATTTAGCTTACAAGCCATACCACAGACAAATGCGGTTCTCCGCATCTAATAGTATATATTTTTGAAATGGGTTGCAAAACTCTATGAGTTCACGATTACATAGCCCTAGTTATTGAGTAGACTTAAGCATGTGGTGGCATTCTGATTCCGGATGACAGTCGTGGCACGAGTCACTTACCCGATTCGGAGATGGCGCTGTAGCCGGTGGCATGACTGGCTTCGGATATGTCGCTCATGGAGCCCAGCCACTTGAGGGTTTCCGTGGAGGAAGTGCTCTCCGAGCTGTTGTTGTTGTTGTTGGTGGCGCTGCCGTTGCTGTTGCTGTTGTTGTTGCTGGATGAGGATGAGGAGGCGGAGTGGGTGTGGGCGTGGCCGTGGGAATGGCCATGCGAGCTCGAATGGGAATGCGCGTGAGAATGGGAGTGGGAATGGGAGTGGGACTGGCGGGCCAGCAGCGGAATGGGCGAAGGCGCCACGGAGTTGCTGCAAACGGAGGACAGATCGTTCTCCGACCAGTGATGCGACTGCCGCGACAGCAGATCGCTCTCCTGACGTAATCTGCAAGTAGAAATAAAAATAGAAATAGAACAGCCCGTCGAAATGGTTATTAGAGTTGGAGCCAACGTTCAAGTATCTCTAAGCCAATCCGAGCTTTTTGGCAAATCATTGCGTGCTACAGAAATTTGCGATTTCTGGTTTCTGCTTTTCGCATGGCCGCAATTACTTGAATTTCTTGCCTAGCCTTCGGATCGGGCAATGGAGCCACCGGCGGACTCTCTTCGGTACTTGGGGCAAGTTCAGATAGCTCGGATGGTCGGACACATGGACACACGGACAGATAGATAGATAGTCGGATAGACAAGCAGCCAGCCATTTGGACAGAAAATAGAGCTAAAACCGGAGATGGAGATGGCGATGGCGATGGCGATGGAGACGGAGACAGAGACAGTGCCAAGAAGACCTTGAGAGTTGAGCTTAAGCTGCTCGTTTTCGGTTTTATTTCTCGGTGCTCCGTCTGCGACTTATGTATCTCATGTGTCTGCGTTACCAAGAATTTTTTATGGCGTTTTTTAGTGTACAAATAAAATTCATAATTGTCGTTCGGCATTTGATGCGAGTATGTGCGCGGAAAACGTGTTTGCAATGCAGCCACACGGAGAGAAAATTACACAGAAAATTGCACAGACAATTGTACATCTAGTGGATCTGTTAAATGTGTGTATACACATCGAAATTGTCCATTGTTCAATATAACAAATTGGTATTTCCCTTTAAAGCAGGAAGTAGAATAACTTTAACTACTATATCGCAATAAATATCTCTTATTTTTCTCTCTGCACACAAGTGATTTTCCGCAACAACTTACTTATCCAGAAATGGCGTGGCCGACGTGGAATCCGAACTTGACACATAGCTGTGGTAGCCCTCGGATTGGGCATAGGATGGCTGCTTCTGGTGGTGGAAGGCCGTCTGGTCGTAGTACGAGGAGGATCTATTGTTGTACTCCTCGAGGCCGGCCTGGGTCAGGCCGCACTGGTCCATCGATGATCCGTGGTGCTGGCCCAGCTGGCTGCTGCTGTTGTTGTTGTTGTGGTGCGGCAGGTCATCCTGCAAGAGAAATCGATGTTGCATAAGTCCGAGGTTGGGGCATTTAAATGGTTTAATCATTAGTTATGTGACCGCCGCTGACCGGATAGCTCACATTTGCAAATGATCCGCAGCCATAATTACGGCCAGAGCTTGGGCGAATACCAAACCGAACAGAAGAAAATCAACAATGGAGTCCCTCGTTAGATAATTAAGTGAAAATTATTGCAGTGCAGCCAATGCAATTGCCGTCGAGCAAACATATTTGAAGTGCAGCGCCAATACCCAAACTTGCCATGTTGCCAAAGCATATATATTATGTACACAACCAGGGGGCCGCTCGTGGGAGGGAACCCACGAGGGGATGGGGATGGCAAAGGGAACTCAGACGGATGCAGACACCGCCGCCGCCGCCAAGCGGAGCGTCCATAATAAGCCGGATTAAGTAATGGTGTGCACAAGGCGAGCGGACTGGAGCCACATGAGCAGGGCTCCAAGCCTTCGAGCTCTGATTCATGCTGCGATTCGGCGATTCGGTGATCAAGTTCACTGGATCGGGCGAAAATTCGGTAACGAAGAAATAACAGATCGATAACATGATCATTGCAGGGATTTGGGATTTGGGGCTTGGGTAAATAGTTATTTAGCTGTGAAAATGCAGTAATACATACTGAAAGCATACTGAAATTAAGTCATTGAACCCCATGAGGTTTCACCTTACTACGGTTCATAGACTACTTCCTGTTTAATCTTTCAGAATCATTGCTTATTCATTCACAAACAGAATGATTCATAGTTTTCCCCTAATTAGTACTGTTTACTCTTCATTTCATTATTCGTTATCAGCCGGGACTTTATTCAGTTACTGATTAATGCGCTTCTACCAATAAAAGATTGATATTGTAATCATTGCTTAATCAGTCTTCTGAACGATTATATATACAAACAAACTTGTTGTCAATTATATAATCTTTAAAAGCTATACTTTAACTTTATATGATATAGCGATATATAGCGAACATCAGATAATTGAAAAGTTTTACTGGCTACCAGGCGAAGTACTTCCAATAAATCCAGTCACTGTTTAGCTTGTTAAACATTTATTGCCACTGCGATCACAGGCAAGCTTACCCGCCGAAATTCGCCACCACTCATCAGCTCATCAAGTCAATTTGCTTGCCAGCCCTCGTGTCGTATACTTAATTTTTGGAGGTTTGCGCCTGCGACTCTCGTAAACCAAATCGAATTGTAAATACTCGAGCATAAAGCCGAAGCACATGGAGAAATAGCGAATGGGTAAAATATAAGTCGACGCAAAATAAAACTAACGTTCAAAATAACGAAAACGAAACGTTACAAGACCAAGCCTTAAGCCACTTGACTGACTTGGCTTGAAGTCTCGATTGCATTGCAATTGGGTATTGTGGAGGGTTTTTCAACGATATTTTTATGTATTTAGATACATATATACATATGTATATCTGCTTTTGTTGGTAGCTACGTGGGCAGCAGCTGCTGATTGTCTTTTTGACTTTGGCGCCACAAAAGAAGCTGAAATAAATCAGAAAATCATAAATGCTTAATGGCAAATACATATAATAACAATAATAACGAATCACATGACTGACAGTTGCCGATATGCAATAGAATCGCTTTCTGGGTCAACTACTTAGGTCGCAACTCTGTCTCTCGATGATATATTTTGGTGTTTTTTTCTCTAGTTTCTGCCTAGGGCTCATCGCCAAGAATTTTAATGGTTCCGAGCCACTCTCCGAATGTTCCCAAGACCAAGACGAATAGCCAAGTCTCCGTTCATCCGACTCAAAGTGGAGTCATTCATTCACTCACTCACCCAGTCAGTCACTTAGTCAGTCAGTCAGACATTCGATCGTCGTGCAGTTTCATTTCAGTTCATTTGGGTTTGGGGTTTTTCCTGCCCAATTGCCGTAATTATTTTGTCTCTCTAACACGAATTTAAATCAGCAACTGTCCCACGGGGCCCTTTACTCTGCCTTCGCCGTTTTTTCGGCATTTGGCCCATTTTATTCCTAGAGAAACCTCTCCTCTGTGGCCCGAAACCCATAATTATCGGCAACAGCTGTGCTGTGCCCATGTGAAATTGCTCTGGATGAGCAGCTCCAGCCGCTCCAGCAGCACCATAAATCAATGACCAGGGCCCAGGTCCGGGATGGAGATGGAGATGAAGCCCAGGCCCAAGCGGGATCCGCGGATCCAAAGACCAAAACTGGTGCAGTGGGTCACAGCTGGATCCGTTGGATCTGTTGGATCCACTGGAGTGGGATTCTTAATGATTCCGTGCCACGGGCGAAATCAAACTTCCGTCCGAACGCGCGGCGCGTGTTAAATAAATCACTTGATGAATTGTGCTAAGTGCCCGACTTGCGGCCTGCAGGAAAAGCCAAACAAATTGCCTGGGAAACTGCTGGGGAAAGGTGACTGCAGGCCACTGGGCGTATGCGTAATCTCTGTGAGTGTAAGTCCATTAAAGTTATATCAATAAAGAGGAAACCCGGCGGCGAAACCTGTGGCTAAGCTGGCGGGATAAAAGTCACATTACTTAAGAAAGCATTTCTTTGTTTGTTCAACTCGATTTCCGTTGGACTAATTGTTTTTTCCTATTCCTCCAGAAGAAAGATAATGCTTACCGGGCATTAGCATTTCAAATATAAAGGAAACAATTAACTATTCAACTATTAACCCTTTGCCTATTGGAAAAACAACTTACATAAAACTTACTAAAAAATGATAAATGGTTTATTTTTGTAATAATTATAAATGATTATATACAAGTTATATAAAGTTATATACAAGTATAAATTCAGGTACTTTCTATCTAAGTAAACTAAACACCATGCACTCTAATTGCATTTGACAAAGTTGTTTATGATAAAGTTGTTTAAAGTTAATTATGAACCTTCAAATAAGACTATCGAATAGATACTAGATGTATGTAAAGATTCTTACTACCACCTATTAGAGTTTCCCTATCAGAGTTGACTTTACAGAATCTCCACTGTACGGCATTAGTCAGCGCACTTGAGCTTGCATGCAGCAGACTTTGTTTGGAAGTATCGCTGGCTGTCGCCGAATCGCTTGACTCATGCCTCGCAAGAAGGTCAGTTAGTCAGACTGTCAGACGTTTGCTGTCGCGTGATAAAAGACAACAAGTCGCTGGTTGAAGACGCGAAAGAGACGGCAGCAGGGCCAGAGAAAGAGACAGGGAGAGAGAGGGGGAATAGAGAGAGAGATTGACAGACGCCCACATGTCTCGCAAAAGATGCGGAATTTGCAGCGAGAATGCAGTCAACTGGAGATTTTCGTGTCTCCGATCAGACTGGCATTTATTTTGGCCACAATGATTTCGTGAGGAAAATTTGTAAAATTGTTTTTATTTTGTTTGGTTTGTGGCACAGCTATTTTGATTTGCGTTTTCCATTGTCGCTGGCTTTTAATGGCCAACACGAATTCGACTCTTTCCACCGGAGAGTTGGCCAAAGAAAAGAAATTGCAATCAAAATGCGAGCAAACGTGTCAGTTGCCAACGTGGCCAAGCTTCAGCCTCAGTCTCAGCTTCAGCTTCAGTTTCGGATTTGGATTCGTATTCGGATTCAGATTCACATTCAGCTTCAACCTCTCGGCTTTAGTTTCAACTTCAGTTTCAGCTTGGATCGTGCTGCGATTCGGATTTGAATTTGGCAATTGGCGAGAGCACGAAAAAGACAGAGAAGCCCGCGGGCATCGAGCATTAGAATTGAATTGCAAAGAGCCCAAAGAGCCGAGTCCTTTCCTCCCGAACCTCCTCCTCCTCCAACTGGGCTTGCGTGCTATATTGGCCATTTATCGTCAAATTAAACGCATATCGCTGTCAATCTGCGCCCAAATTGGACACAGTCACAAAACGGCAGTGCGAGCCGGGCCAAAAGTGGCCGCACATTGGGTTGAATTATGTGGAATAAATGCAAGGGATTGCTGATCCATGATAACCCCATAAATAAAGGCTCAAAGAACCCAGCCAAAGGTAAGTTGCAACTGCAATTCCACACTTGAATACAATTCTTATATTAATCCATAAAAATAACACTAACTTCTTCGGCCTTAGAATATAGTACCTAGCAAACAGGAAGCCCGCAAACATTTTGATCGTCAGTTACCACAATATGTCTTACACAAAACACAGAAGACTGGAGTATTTGGTTAACCCACTTTCCTGCTAGAAATGCCTCCTTTGAAACCACTGTTCAACGGCCTGCAGCATGAATACTTATTTCGCTCGTTTCCAACGCCGCAGATTGCGTAGCTCTTGGCTTTATAAAATCAAAGTGGCCAGTGAGCTCCGGAGGTCCCGGCGAGCCTCACACTTTCGGGGAAAGTTGGGGAAAAGCGAGGGAGGGGCAAAGGAGGGGGAAGCGCCGCGGCGATGACGTCTGCCACTTCGATTTCGACTCCTTTCGCCAGCTGTCAAGTGATCGGACAACCGGGAAACTGGGGAGCTAAGGAGCTGGGGAGCTGACCAACTGGTCAACTGGTCAACTGGCCAACTGGCGGTGAATCCCTTTAAGTGGGCCACCGATGAAAGTGAATCTGCGGTTCATTAGTAATAATTTTTGGCAGCTCGCGGTGGGTGAGTCTCATTAGTGCGAATGAGTTTATGCAATGCAGTGAAATTGAATGGATTTACTGGGCATGGGGATCAGGATCCAATCCAGCATCCTTGACCTCAATGGCCGCTTGTGGCGTTAATAACTTTGGCGAAACTGGCCAATCGGCCGAGAACTGGTAATGGACATGGCATGGCAACTGGTCCGATTCCGATCCGTTGCTATCCACTGGCCCGGTCTGGCCTGGCCTGGTCTGGTCTGGTCCACTGGCATCCACTGACATCCACTGGCATCGTATCGTATCGTATCGTATCGTATCGTATCGTATCCACTGGTCTGGTATGCCGACATGGCCCGGCTTGGCATGCGGCTAGATTTATGGCCAGTGATAAGTTTCAGGCGTGCAGCAAATAAGAACGAACATGGCCAGCCGAGGAACACAACTCAACTCAACCTCAACGGGCCTGGCCAAAAGGAGCCTGCGACAAGAACAAATAAATTGCCCAGGCACACCGGAAAAAAACTCATTTGGCGACTCGACAATGAATTTAAACCAACACTTCGTTATCGCACTTTAAAAGTACATTTGTTAGTCACATGGGGGATTCTTTGCGAATCTTTCCAGCAAAACCAAATATCTTGGACATAAATAGTTTAAAAGTGAGTAGCATTATTTGTTTGCAGTGCTCCAAACCCAACTGGTTCTCGAGATGCGGGAGAATGCCAGCTCCAGAAGGTCAGAAGAACACGTACACATATCGCAATTCATATATGCATATATATGTATGTAGTATATATACATATGTATATTTGTCCAGTCTGGCTTGGCTCAGTTTAGTTCGAGCAGCGGAGCGCAACCAAAAACTGTGGGTCTGCAGATGAAGTCAAGTCATTTTGCGCTTCTCGGACTCACTTTCACACATATGCCAATGGAAAATATTTGCCATAATTAGCCCTGCTGCGAGACCCTTAATTAGCCAAGCCCCACTGGCCAGGCGATGCCCAGATACCAAGATACCAAGATACAAAGATACCACAAAAATCTGAGCAAAAAAGAGTCACCCGGCACAGATCCAATTAGAAAGCCGAAAATCTTTCACTCGGTCACTTTCTGTTTTTCCAGCGTTGAGGATCCGATCCGATGCGATCCGATGCGAACCGATGCGATCCTCCAGCTGGCTGCCGGATGACAACACACAAAATCGAAATGGCAAATCATGTTTATTTTGGGCAAATTGCAACTGGATCGAAAGGGCAGCTGTCTCTTCAGTTCCAAGTTCCAAGTTGCGAGTTGCCAGTTGCGACTCTTGACGAGCTCGAGGCTTCTAAGTTGGCATTAAATTGCGGAGAGTTTCGATTCGATGGCAAGAATTTCAATGGACTCCACAGGCCGCAGACGTCAGATGGCCACAATGTTTGCGGCCACTTTTGGCCAAAACAGCCACCAGACGAATGAATCTCCGGCAATGGGAACGAGTCTCTTTCGTCTCCGTCACCGTTTCTTGCTGTTGACCTCAAAATTTTCGTGGCTCGAATGTCGCTTTGTCTGCCGCTTTGCTGGAGGAGAAACAAAAGTGAAATTTCTTGCTCGTGTGGGTTCAAGAACTAGCCGAAAAAACAAAAAACGGAAAATAAATTCAGCCAGCAGCCAACGGAAAATGAAATCGAAGTTGGCTAGGAGAGCAGAGCACCAACGGCACCTGGCCCAATGCATTTTCACTTGGCTTGTTAATTAATTAAGTCAGTGCGCGCTCATAAAGAAATCTTCATGCCCGATGGCCAGAAGAAGTGCATACAATGTGCTCGGCATTTCCATGTCCGGAACAATGGATTCCCACACCGAATCCGTATTTAAGTCATAGCAGCAGCAGCAGCATAGCGACATAGGTGAAATTTCCACTACATTTTTCCGGCGGCCAGAATGCCACATGAAGGAGTGTTGTTGTGCACCTGTCGCAAGAGCGGCGCAATTATTTGTTATAATTCTCTTCTCTTTCTGCTGAAAAAATGCAAACCATCGACAGCAGAAGGGAAGAAGCCAACGCTAAAAAGCCGGCGGTTCGAGTTCAAAGACAAGCCAAAACAATTTAGCTGGAATCTGGCTAGAATTCAGCGCTGGCAGGCGGCATTGTTGCAGCTTTTTGTTCATGTTGCTGCTGTTGCTGATGTTGCTGATGTTGCTGCTGTTGCTGCTGCTGTTGATGTTGCTCTTGCTGCTTATGTTGCTGCCGGACTGTTGGCATTAATTAATTGCAGAGCTGAAGCCTCCTATGTGGCGTGTGGTGTGTGGTGTGTGAGAAAAACAAGTTGAGAGCTGCGACTGGCGGACTTAGAGAACTAATGAGCGTTAAGAGTCGGGCTGAACTGAGCTGAGCTTGAAGCGTTCGACAGGCATTGGAAATTAAAATGAAATAGAAGACAGGCCGAGGAAATGCCAGCGAACACGATGCTGAGTTACTTTTGGAAAGTCTACATAATAGAATCAGGTGTAACTGCTTGGGAAAATCCAATAAATTTGTTTTATTAGACATAAGACTTCCATATAATAGATATCTAATCCAATGTATAATATCTAAATCCATCAGCACTCACATGAAACATTTATATATACGAACGGAAAGTGAAACAAAAAGAGAGCCCCAACGGGGGCGCCAAGTACTTTGTTCTAACATTGAATCTGCAATAAATTCAGACTTTAAGCCAAACCAATCAATTATTGACACCCTAAAGACTGCCTCTCTCTATTTATAAAAGTAAAGACCCCCGATTCCGCCCAGAGTGCCAGCCAAGGAGGCGTGGTCCAGACCGCTTAGCCGCCCCTAATTGCGCAACTCAATGGGCTACTTCGGCTGGCGGAGATCTCTTTTGGCGAAATATGCGATCATTTCCGCCGCTAAAAGGAAAGCTCTGCGCGGAAATGAAGCGACGATTAAGGTGCCCCACTGGCTTCAACTTGATCAGCTCACGCTTCGGCTTAAGACCCAGCAAACACTTGAACCTTACCAAGGTACATACATACATACATATAGAAAACGATTCCAGTGCAGCGTCAAGTGCTTTGGCTGATTCGACAGAAAAAAAGAAGTAACAAAAAATAAGACCCAAGTGAGGCAAAAAAAAAAACTAAAAATAAAAACAAAAAAGAAGCAAAACAGAGGAAAAAATCTTTACATCTATAACCAAAATATTTTTCTTTAGAAATCTGCGCATTCATCTAAAGCAAAGAAGAGGCTGAAGAAGAATGGACAGCGACGACCTTCGTCAAGCCCATTGGAAACTGCCCACTAGCCGTAGCCATTACCCTCTACTTCTAGCCATTACCCAGTTGGCCCATTACCATTACAGTTTGTTTTGTCAGAGATTCCGGCACTAACGCTGGGGCGTGGCCACAATTAATTCGATTGCAGCTATAAATAGCCCCGAAGAGATTGCAACGCCCAGCGGCGCGATATAGGTGCGTGGAATGTGGCCTAATCGATGCAAAAATATCTGAGCCAGACCCCAAAACTAGTTCTAAGCTTGGGAGGATCGACGGGGCGTTGTGGAGCGTTGTGGTGCGACCACCACCATCAATGGACTGGGGCCACTGGAGTCGGGGAGTACGAGTACTTGCGAGCCAGCTGGAGTCTGGTCTAATAACTGGAACTAAAGCGTGCGCCTCGCCAGTAATTAGCGTTTGTGGAGAAGCTCGAAATGTATGGAGAAATATGAAAAAATAAAACGTTACAAATGGCCGAGAATAAAGCGGTTCAATAACCTGCCAGCCAGGCATCGTCCATCGATCCGCGAATCGATCCATCTATCGATCGCCGCTCGGCCATTCTCTTTCGACTTCTATGCCAGGCCAGGCCAGGCCCAAAGGCTATGGAAAACATAGTAACATATCTTTTGCTATTTTGCAAAGCCAAGGGGAACAGGCGCAGAGATGATAACAATCGGCATATGGAGATGAAGATGGGGCCACAATTAAGAGTGGAGATGATTAATCAAAAGCCCCCTGCAGACGGAGCTTTCGGTGATAAGGTCAATGCTGTTCCAATTCTCAGCCACATTTCTCCAGCTTCGCCCAGCTATCATCAACACGATCGGCTGCACTGCGAGAAATCGAGGGAAGTTGGAACGAAGTTGGAAGTATTTCAAAAAATTACAAATTGAAATCCTTATGTTATGTGTTAACCTTTTCTAAGTGTTTAAATGATTCATATTTCATTGCCTCATCTCTGTAGCAAGATTATTTATTACTCCCAAGTTCTTCCAGTTTGTATCAGTGCACCATCATCTACGAGCTGTGTTCTTAGCATTCTGCTCCATTCTGTTCACAACCTCTTTTCCTACCACTGCTCATTTTTCTTCTCGGGTTTCCTCGATTCTTTGTGCCACGCTCGGAGGCAGCATTTAATTGATCGGATTCACTTTGATTGATCGGATCGTCGCTGTTGATAATGGTACCGTTAATTTGGTAAATTATTTTGCATTTTAGACGCAACCCAATCCATTTTCCAACGTGTGGCATTCACTGCCACACAGTGGAGCAATGGAGCAGTGGAGCATCGGATGGCGGCCAACGGGGGGATTACACAGCGGCCCTGGCTCCAAATAATTCAGTTAAGGTTAATGGGTGACGGGGCAAATCAAACAGAACCGAAGCACATATGTAACCCCACATATGTATGGCTGTGTGTCTAATGGAGAATGGGATCATTGGGGGCACGTAAAGGAGAAGTGGAAGACTCCAAAAATATTCTGGGAATTTGGCAGCCACAAGGTAATCATTAAAAGTAATTATTCTATTATGCGAGGCACCACAAGACACTCGCCTATAATAAGCGTATAGCCGAGAAATATACACAAATATGGGCAACTTTCTTTTCAAAGGCCAGTACATAAAATAAATTTTAATTATATTTCTTCATGCTTGATTTAATCTATTTAAATGCATATTTTCTGATTGAAAGTAATACCAGTTTAATGACTTCGCAGGCGGCTAAACCGCTTTATTCTGAGAACCACACCTTGGCCACATTTCTACAGCTTCCTTATCAAACCCCTCATACTTTATCGCATGTGCAGAAAAAAGGCACCAAAACAAGAAGCACTCCACTCCACTCCACTCATTCATTCATTTGGCATCGAGAAACCACTTCACACGCCAGTCGACATTCCTACGGCTTCATTCATGGCCACTTGTCCAATTAATAACTCGCATCCTGCGGAGGAGAAAGATGGGGAGTGGTCGCCCGATGATCGATCAACGGATTCCCCCGGATGATCCCCAAAAATAAACAAAACTCTCCAACTGTCCCAGTGGTGAATGTACCGTTCTTCGAGTGACACAGAGTGGATGCTGGAGGGCATGGCGATGGCGATGGGGATACGAATATATAATATGTATATACGAGTATCGAAAACGAAACTTCCCGGGTTGGGCAATGCAAATGGAGGTCAGGCCCATAATTCAATTAGGAACCTGCAGTGGTCCGTGGTCCGAATATCGAACATCGAATTCCCAGACTTCAAAACCACTGTGCGTGGGTTTTAGTTCGCTTCGTTTCATTTGTTTGCTTTTCGATATTGGTCGATTTTCGAGTTCGAGCCTTCACTTCACTTTTGTTTCATTTTCTGGCCCAAGAGCCGGCTCTTTGGGGCTGTGCTGTGACTCAGACCGTGTGCTATTGGAATTCTGCGCGCTTTTGAGGATTTATTAACAAGAATAATAAAAACAAGAAGCACACACAAGTCAGACGGCCAGAGTCGGAGAAAAGAAAACCGAAACCGGTTGCCTTAAAAACGACAGAAAAAAAAACAGAAAAAAACCAAGAAGAAAAATGAATAAAATAGAGAGAGAGACTTACCTGTACAGAACCGGCGACCGATGCGGAACTGAAGCTGGCATTGCTGTTGCTGCTCCGGCTGCTGGCTCCATTGCTATCCTTGAGCAGGAGCTTCGACACGGACACCACCGAAATCTTGTTGTTGTTCTCCGGCTCCATTTTGGCCAAGTTCTTGGACTCGCCCATCTCGGAGCCGTTTCCGTTCTCCTTGTGATTGCGCATTTTCAGTTAGTTTTTCTTTCGCTTATTGCTGACGATCGCTGGCTGTGATTAGAGCTGCCGGATTTTCATTTCAATCTCATCTTTCGGCCACCTCTGAGAAGGGTCAGACAGACAAGGTTTATGAGGTTGATGGTATCAAAGAGTGGTTTATGTTTATGGTAAGTTAAAGGTCCGAACGTTTTCAATTGCTAGAATTGCTGGTTTCAGTTATGGCATTTACATATGTAGGTATGTATGTTTAGGGTAAAAGCAAAAGTTTGTTTGATATTATTATTGTTTTTTAGATCCTGTCTTTCTTTAAATATTTTATGCAAAACTTCAAATTAAACAATTGAACAATTTTGGTTTGGCTATCGGCTATCGCGTTTGTTTTGCAACGAGGCCAGGAATTATTTGTGTGTTTTGAGTTTTTCTCCCCCTTCTTTTTTTGCTTTTTTGCTGATGTGATTGTGCGATTAGAGCTGCCCGATTTTCATTTCAATCTCATTTTTCGGCCACCTTTCTGACAAGAGTTATGATGTAAGCGAAAAATACACGAAATTATATGTGTTAAATTATTTTAATTCGGTCTGGCGACATTTTTCCGTGGCGGCTGGACTCTTGGATCGCTGGATCGTTGGATGTGGCTGCTTTGCACTTTTATATCTGTTATCGGGTCCGGTCCGCAACTCGCATCTTTGGAATGCAGTGCAGCCAAACCAGTAAGACGAATCCACATAGACGCCGGCCGAAAGAGACGGCTATATGGCGGCAGAGAGAGACGGGTGGACCGCGTGTCCGCGGCGGTTAGGGAGGGAAAATTGAATCGATTTCTGTTGACTGCGTCCGTAAATATTTGTTGAGTTATTTGGGTTTTTGTGTAATAAGTTGAGCGTATTATGTGTGCGGTAAAACACGAGAAAAAAGCAGAAGAAATATATATGAGAAAAGTGAACCAGGTTTACATAACATTGACCCACGAGACGAGAGAAGAGTCAAGTCAAGTCGAGACGAGACGATACCAATATGCAGTGAGGCGACGCCGAGGGGCCTAAGCCAATAAACAAGTTTTTGTTGTGCATTTTCAAATGCGATTTGGCGACTGCATTTCGTTCGTTTCGTTTCGATTCGGTTGGACAGCATATAGCCACATTTAGCATATAGCCTATAGCATATAGCATACAGCATATAGCGAACGGCCCACGCAGTTGGCTCTTTCAAATGTCATCGTTTTCTGTATGGTTTCCATGCAAATTGATGTCCATTAAAGCCGCAGTTGCAGCTGCCACTTCTCGCCCGTAAACTTCGAGTGTTTAATGCATAATTATGAGCTGCTGCTTCGCCGGCCCATAGAACTGGAACTGGAATTGGAACTGCAGAGGCTTCAGCTTCAGTTTCAGCATCGGAAGGCATCGCCATCGCCATCGCCATTGGTATCGGTATCGAGTAGTGCTCCTACTTGGACTGCCTAGCGACTCCTAGGCTCTGAAAACTGGATTCTGCCATGCTGTTGACAAACCCAGACACAAAACGAACACTGAGCTACACTGGCCGGAAGATAATCCTTTCGTAGCCAGGAATCGAGATCTTTTCATTTAGAACTGTGAACTGACTTACTGACAAATTGCAAATATAACAAGTTCTGACTCAGTATGTATTTCCATAATCCCATGTAATCCTTCACCAGTTAGTTCCTTTTATAGATAAAGTAACTATTTATAACTAGTATCAACAAATGCTAACCAATTATAAGAAGCTTAGTCAGAAGTGAGTTCATCAATATCCAGTTTTCTGTTTAATCCGCAGGCTTGTAATATTCATACTAGACCTAAAGTCTAGCATCAATACCATTTCTCCCAGTGCACAGTCAGAAGACCTAGGCCCAAGCAAGAAGCCTCCAAAGAGGAAGCCTGTTTTCGGGATGGGGGCAAAGTACCTGGTAGATAAATCTGCTTGCAGCAGCTTCAAAAGTGCAATGACATTGCTAAATGCACTTTCATGCCCCCTGGTCCCTCGACTTTCGACTGCGAACTCTTACCAACTAATCGGCAATTTGTTAATTATGGCCTTGGATAGAAGTTTTCGATTTTTACTTGGTTCCGAAACTCTTGCCGACAACTGCGTGCTTGCTGTTGAATTGGCTACTCGGCCATTCGGCTTTTCGATTTTACAGCCAGCGAAATTAGACACTTTTGCTGGCCACAAAAATTCCACGTCAATATGCAAAATGCAAAATGACAAAAAACACAACAAATAATGCGGAAAACATGCAAAATCGGAGTGGCGCCAGCGAAATGAGCACACACACCCCAGCACACGATTGCAGTTCCAGTCCCAATACCAAATGCCCAATACCCAATAGCAATACCAAGTGCTAGTCGGTTCCCAGTTCCCAGTCCCGGTTCCCAGTGCCCAGTTCCAATTCCAGTTAGCAGCTCCCCAGCTCGAGTCCCCAGAACGGGTTTTTATGGCCAGCCAATCGATGGCGAGGTCACAAATGGCTAAAACCCCGCCAAAGCGAAACGCATTGATCTCTATTAGCAATATTGTTCGGCAGATCCAGAGGATACAATGCTCAAAGTAAACATCGCATTAAATACGGTCTCAACAACTTCCTATTTGACGGCTGATATCTTAATCTCCGCAACGAGATGCTCGTTGAAAGGACAATAAATCACAGAGATATTGTTTTGGCAACCTTCGGTTCTCCTCTTGAACTGTGACCCCTGTTTCCACTTCAGTTCGCCAACTCAAACTGTTTGCCTATCAGCTTAAAACTATCTGCCGAGTATTACCCGCTGCATAGGTGGTCGGTCGCATTCCGGAGAAGGCTGATCCGAGATTGAGATGCCCGGATACCTGATAGCCAGCGGCATGCAAAGCGGCCCAAAGGTCGTCGTAAATCCAAGTTGTACTCCGCACCATGGTGTCAGCCACTAACAAGCGTAACAAAGCAGCGCAAAGATGAATGGAAACTGTTACCTGCCCGCTTATGTGTTATGATTATTATGTGCCTATGTACCTGGGCGGAGGTGTTGGTTTGGCCAGGCTGCCGTTGCTTTGGTGGCTTCCAGCGGAACACTTGGAAAAATCCACCCGAAAGTACAATAACTGCAATGTGTTCCATATTACCAGTATATTTAAAGTATAACGATGTGGAGTGTTTTGGAATTTCAGTTTCGCCTATCAACTCATGTGTGTAACTTGTATCTGGCTTATATCCAAACTGCATTTATAGGTTAACTTAGCTTTATTTCAACTTGTGTGCATTTTAATTCACTTTAAAGGCTTCTAATGTTTTTCGCTGTGCACTCTCCACACTGTCGACTCATTATAATTTTGTCAATTCTCACACAACTACCTGCTGCAGAAACATTCACACAAAGGTGAAGATCGCGAGGCATTCACACTACACAAGTCCAAAGCAAAGCTAAATTATAGAAGGCAAGCGATGGGGTCAGGGGATCGGGGGGGACGGAAGCAGACGCATAAATTTACAATTAAATGCAATTCGTTCGCTGGATTTCCGCAAAAAAGGGCCTGGCAACATGGGCAATTGCAACCTGCTGCAAGTTCAACGCTTTCTTTAGTGCTCCGCCGCGCTTGGCTTGCAGCAAATAACAAAAAGATGGAAAACGAAATGGGAAAAAGATATTCCCAAGCCGCGCTTCTTGGTAGTTGCAAATGTTGAATACACCCACACCCACAGCCACAGCTCGAGAAACCCTCGCGAAAATGCCCCATGTAGTGTGAAAGAGGCAGCAGGAGGCGCGGTGAAAGAGAGGCAAGGCGCAGATTTGAAACTCATTCTTCGGGCTCTGCAGCGGCATTTGGGCATTTGTTTATGATCCTGTCAACTGAAAACTACCTAAGCAGATCCCGCGATCCCGTCAATTGTTCCACCTTACTTCCGTCGGATCTTTTTGGTTTTCGGATCCCAGAGCCCACATCCTTGATCCGAGATCACAATCTCGCAGCAGGATGCTACTTCTCTCGTTTGCCCGGGGAAGTTGTAATTGCTTTGGTAAATTGCGAAGGTCGTTGGCTTCGGAAACAAGGTCGTTCGTTTCGCTTATCATTTCCACAACAACAGTGAGATGCTGGCCCAAGGTGGAAAGTATCTGCTGAATGGATACAGCAGATACAAATACACACGTACAAGTGGCATGGAGCACAAATATTTGCTCAGCGAATTCCTCGCACTCTGTGCAATGCCTGTACAAATTTGTAAAAACTTGGAAACCCCACGAATGTAAGAATAACTGTAGGAAACTTATTAAAATGTAAGCCTCAGACGAAAACTGGTATGTACTAACTCAACCTACATAAGATCCGCAAATGATGTGCAATAAAACTTCACAGTTAGCTCCAAAGTTCTTGATGCAGTGGCTTGCGTATTTCCGCGTAGTTTTGGAAGCAAATATGCGCCATGAGCCCAAGTATTAGTCAAGGAAAATAATCTTTGAAACAACTATTTATGACCGAAAACCTGCGGAAGGCTTATGATATTCTCTTTAAGCATGCCTGCAGTCTTAGAAAGTTTGATCGCTTCGTAAACAACTGTTGTGGCTTTTACCTCCGGTAAATCTTCTCCACCTCGCATTCCGTTCTATCTCAAAAAATGATGAAATGGCAATTTCTCGGGAAGTTATTTTTCGGACTTGATGAATTCCTCTGGCGATGGTGCTCGCCCCTATATCATTGCCAGTGTTTATTTGCTTAGCTGGCAAGGCGATCACAAACACACACACATACACACATACTTTTTTGCGAAATTTGGGAAAACACTCTGCATGTTGCTTTCCCGAAATTTCAGCTTATTATGTGAGGAATTTACAACGCCACCGAAACAGATCTGAGTCCAAATTCGCAGTTGTAGATGTTTCACTGGGTCTCTGTTTCGGTTACAGTTCCACTGATGTTTGCACTACTTAGTTGTGACAGATAAGATTATAATTAGTCTTAGGCTGCCAAGCCGGTAACAGCGGCCGATAAGATAAAACTCTCCATGGCAAGAGGCAACTGGGCGAAACTGGGGGAAACTGGGGAATGTGAGGCAGAAACGGGTTGCCAATGAAGTTGACGACTCGAGAAGGCTGCGAGTGGAAAGCAGATAGAAAAGCCAGTCGTCAAATATGGCAAGGTCGCCTCGCAGCGCATTCCACGGATGTTTTTGTTTGCCTTCCTAATTAAATAGATCATCGGAAAAGCAATTGGCGCTCGACAACACATCTCAATAATTTAATCAATCTTCCAACGGCAAGCACATAAAAGGCCAAAGACAAAACAAATTTTACGCATTTCGAAATGAGTTCAAAACACCCAAAAGCCAAATGTTCGTCACTGAATGCCGCCGAGTGTATTGAACTCGGTCTCTGCTCCACCTCCACCTTTACCACCAGATCCACCTACCTACCTTCCTGGCTACACGGCGAAAAAATCGAAGTGCCCCTAAGTTTTTCGATAATATTCCAAATGAATATATTAATAGCAGTCTGTGACATTCTACTTAGGATTCTTTTAGTATAATAGCTCGTTATATTCCAGAGAAACATCTTAAGCTTATATTTTTTATACTAAATACCATTGACTTTCTTGCTGTGTAGCAAACCCCCCATTCCTCCCACAAATCGCTGTCAAGTTGAGCAAACAAGTTTGCTTTGAAATTCTTGAGTAGTATTTGATGTTGATGCTAAGCGATCCCCCAGCCCTGCCCCTCTCCCCCTGCCGTCGGGACAGTTGATAAGTCGTCACATGGAAACGACATAGAAACCCTACGCCTGCTGCGAGTTCCTTCCCCCCAGAATGGGACCCGCCCATTCCCAGAGTCTCCGATTAACGCCCACTTTCCCTGGATTGCAGTGCAGAACTGTCACCTGGGCGGTGGGGATTTGAATTATTATTTCTGCCCCTCCTGCTCTTTATCATCCCTTATCGCTGGCAGAATCTGAATCGGATTTCTTTAGCACTCGAGAATTTGTTTTCTCCTAGCTTTGTGGTCTATGCAAATTTTCCACTGTCTTGGGGCCTCTGCCGCTGCCTCGGTTATTGTTTAGGCCAATTCAGGCCAAACTCTGCATTTAAATTACATTGAATACTTTTTATCATGCCAGTCGGTCGATTAAACGGTAGTCTAATAACCGAAGCTGTTATAAGACTTGTGTTTTATGTTACAAATTATTCAAAATAACCCTATTAAACTGGCATCAATATGAAACGTCGAAATTTGTAACGTGTACCGAACTTCCTTAGCATGCAAGTTCTCCTCTATTAGTAGCACCTTTGTTCGTTTTCTGTATCACTAACCTAATTGTTTCCATTTTTTCTGTAGTTCACTCTACCTGCCTTATCAGCTTTTCAATTGCATTAGTGTTTTCCTAACCTTCTTTGTTCCGAGTTCTAACACTCCTTAATCAAGTCTGGAAGAAAACACCTTCAGTTTCGAGTTCGCTCAATCTTTTTGGTGCATTTGCTTATGTAATTTCTTTGGTGGTCACACGAACCACCATTCAAAGATACATTTGCCGAATGAATTATGTTTCTTACCGCAAATGTGTTTTCTTACTGGTGGCACCCGTCGAAATTAATCCAAAACATGTACTGCCCGACACCTATTTTTATGGGGGAGGTTGGGGGATTTTCCGTAGCCAGGTTTTATGGTTAAAGGTGTAGAAATGCAAACGAGATCGGTATGGTTTCGTCTTTTAAACTGACCCATGCCAAATTTGCAGCTGCTTCTCAGCTCCACCTTGTCTATATCCCCGTCTCTCTCTGGCGCTCTTTCTTCCCGACTCTTTCTGCGACTCCTCACTTGCAGAAGGAAGAAAGAAGAAGCAGAAGAAGGGGCAGAAGTTTTGAAGCGCGGAAAATGGCAAGCGCCAAAAACTGGTTGGAAAATCCCTGCTGTTGGGGGAAAACTTGTTGAAGCAGCCACGAAAAAAAAATGAGAAGATGCAGAAGAATACGATGAAGATAAAGAAGAGGGAACAATCGAAAAGTTCTTGCCACCCGCTAAAAGGCAACACTAAGCTCTGTTTTTATGGCGGAAGAATTCTTCTAGCCTTGAAGGTTGATCTTTGTACACGGGTTTTGTATTTTTGTTTATGTTTGCTGAATTTTGTAATTTTTCGGGCGCATTTTTACACGACACCTTTTGTTTTTGTCGCTTTTTATGCCGTTTCGTGCTTTTGGCCACTAATTGTTGTTGTTTGTTTTTGCTCCCCTGCTTTTTACACGAGCTTGAGAGCTGATTAAACTTATTCACAGCATTTTCATTGAGTAGAAACTGCATTTAATTTTTTGTGCATTTTCGGTTGCTTCATTTTTTGTTAACTCACAAGCTAGCACACACACTGACGAGCACGCGGGCACACAGGTACACAGTACACGGACACGAGCCCCGAATCGCGGGGCATGCAACGCTCTGGGTTTCCTTGGGTTTTCCGCTTTTCCTCACGAACTGCACGGTGCGAGAGCCAAAAGAAGACTGAAACTCGCGATCAGGCAAAGCTCGTGTGCCAGTGCCACATGCGTCTCCCAATCGGGCTCGTTCTCTCTCGGCGATTGCGAAAATGCCGCAGACCTCTTTGAGCACACTGCAACTGAGCACGATCATCCTATTACCCTGTAATAAGCCTGTATATGTGTACACAAAGTGATTGCAGAATTACGCTGAATAACCGATTTGCCAAATCTTAACTGAAATACTGATTTAATGATGAAATTGAAAAAGTCTTATATTATCAAATATAATGAGGTCGTTAAATCATTTTGAGCAGAAACATTTTTTAACTGGTGATTTTGAAAAGATATCCGTAATTTCAGTAGAGCAGCACACATAAAACTCTTAAGTTCGCCAAAAGGTAGGCAATGATTTTAATAAGCACCTTATAACGGATTATTTAAGGATTGCTCGTTTTTCCTACTAAATTGTAGTATCACATGACCATTCTTCCGTTCTGTTACATTCCTATTAACCGGTCTATCATACCTTTCATTTTTCAGTTAGGCCACGTAAGCAGCCAGCTGGAAATCAGACCACCAGAGAGCCGCAGAAAGAGTGTATCTCTGTCTTGAGACACCTCTAAGCTGTTGTTGTTGTAGCTCTACCTGCAAGAGTGCGAGAGTGTGTGCGTGTGAGAGAGAGAAAGAGAGAAGGAGAGGGGTCTAAGACCCAGTGGTAAATTTAGTGCTAAATAATGGGGGTTAGAGCCTCTTATCAAGTAAAGCCAACGCAAACAGGTATATTTGTATTTCGTATTGAAAGTCACTTATCTCAGTGGTAGAGGGAACAGCCGAGAGAGAGAGAGTCGGCTCTTTTTGCTCAGAACCTGTTGCCGTTGTCCAGTTCTCATCCATGGAAGGGGGAAAGTGGGATTGATGGACTTCCAGACGGACAGAGAGAGCGTGAAAGAGGGAGAGAGAGAGATAGGGCCAAGAAGCGAGCCAAGAACCTGTTGCGGCAAAATGGCCTGCAACTTAGCCAAAAACCGAAAAAAAACTGAGCCCGAAAAAGAAAACAAAAGGAATAGGAAGATCGTGTGGCAAGACCGAACAGCCAAAAGAGCCAGCGAATGAGGAAAGCAAGGGAAAACGGCTGATAAGCAAGGCCGTTGCGTCCAGCCTTTCAAAACTGAGTTCTTGAGGACTCCGATTCCGAATCTGATTCCGATTCTTATTCTGATTCACTCAAAGTTGATTTATGTTCTGTTTGCACTTTTCATTTTCAGCGCAAGTCGATTTTAATTAAGTGTGTGTGCTCTCAGGAGAAGCAGAAGATGTGGCAGAAGACCCAAGACCACCAACGAATTCGGGGTTTTGAACTTGAACTCCTTACCAAAAAAAGATCTTAGAACAATGCGACGTGTTTCTTTGAAAATTGCACGTTTTGGCTTGCAGCTAACAGGAATATTTATTGCCTTTCCTAATTCGTGCAACATCAATATAGAGCGTTTTAACAGAGATGGTGTTATTGTGAGGAAAGAAATACTTAATTTAAGGGTCACAGTTTGGCATTGTTCATTTCATATTTGTAAATTCTTAAATCATCATCAAATTAGTGATTCCTGCTGAAAAATATATTTAATTAGTTTCATGTCCAAAAAAGACTGCTAAGTTATCATTCAAAAACATGAAACATATTTTTGGAGAAAAGCCTCCAGAGTTTGATTAATATAACGACATAAATGATATTTTTATAAATCGTTTCCAAACAGCACACATTTATTGTATCATAAATCTTCATCGATGGGATAAACTGATTTGATAGATTATGAGTAAAACTAGCAAAAATCTTTAATGGTTCGTACCTTTCGGTTGGGTTTAAAGCAGAGGTTCTTGGAAAATGTTCTGAAATGAATTTTACTGTAGAATATACCAACATATAATTTCGATTGTAGCAGAGTGATAATTATATAGATGTATGTTTTTTAATACATAACAAACGGAAAAATAGTTTAGGCACGGATACACATTTTAAAACATTTGGTTAAACGAAATCAAAGCAATGAAAAACTATAACTCTTAGAACTAGGAAGTTGTTCAATTATAATGTAATAGGAAGTAAGAGTTAGACGCATAATAGGCTGAACTCCAAGGAAAGAATCTAATTAAATTCGAACTTGAACCCTTTTGGCCAAATCGAATTGGGCCTCAATCAGTTTATCGGGCATGACCGAACCGTTAAATCGAAAGCTCTCGCATATCGCACGCAAACCAGGTGCTAATGAGGCATTTTGTTTCTGCTTTTGGCTAATTTATTGTTTACGGCCGTGTTAAGAGAGTGGCGCAGATTTAACGGTACAAGCGAAAGGTTGGCCCAAACATGCAAATATCACTTCGCCAGAATCCCGAGCCCAGAACAAAGCCCAATCAATGGCTATAGTCTAACCACGATGTTTATTTCCAGCCAGATCATAGATCTTCAGTTTGAGTTCTTCTATTTCCGATTGGTTCATTGAACGATTTTAGACGATCTTTTTTTGGGATCTGACCCATCTGCACTCGCATGGTACAACACCTCCCCATCTGCCATCTCCCATTACCTTCACCCATTCCCACTACCAATCCGTATTCCCAATCCGCGGTTCGCACCTCCAGTCGTCATTCCCAATTAATCATCGCTTTGGCTTGTTGATCCAATCGCATTTGCTTTGCAAAAGACACAAGAGCGTTACAAACGGGGAAAGTGCGAAAGAGAGGGTGCGAAACACGTTTATGGAGGGGGTGTACACGGTAAAAAGTCGCGGTTTGACATTAAATATTAGCAAAGTAGATAACAGCGATGAGTAATGCAGAGCCTTCTTTTAAGAATAATTAACCAACTTTTTTGACTTTGAGCAGGCTTGGCTTTCTAAAAGATTTAGCATGTTCTTGAGTAAAATGATTTCTATAAATGAAAAGAATATAAGTAGGATGTTTTTAAAAGGCGCACAGAATTATATAATGTTGGCAGTATTTTTCCCCTAATATTTTGGGTCAACAAGAAAGTCGAAATTTCTCGCAGTGCTTTCAAAGGGAAGCTTGGAATGTGCCGAGACTATCAATCAATCGGCTCTTGCCCCCTTCCGACCAAATTCGGTCTATTGTCCGGCGGCTGTTACCAAATCCGTAGACCGGCTCGACTATCCATAGGAAAAGCCCCGAAGTCAGCCGAAGGTTATCGCTTATCCGGACTCTGATTTCAATTCCGTGGCCAGGTCCGATCTGTTTAAGCATTCAGGTGTGCGGAACGTGTGTGGAACACACCCTCATCGGGTACGGGGACCCAGATCTCGATGTAGCGATACCTCCACTGGAGACCCATTTAACGTGGGAATCAGAAACCTTCAAGCACCAGGGCCCTTTTGCGAAAAAATGAGGAAAAAATGAGGCACACAAAGTGTTTTGCTAGGAGCGGGCCCCAAATGTGAGTTGCATTTCAATTTCAGTGAGCCGATGACGACGTCATCGACTTTTCTGCTCCATATGGCAGCAAATTTGCATTCAGCCATATGTGGTTTTTTTCTCTGGCCAAAGGGGGGCACTGAGGGGGAGTGCATGGGGGCATGGCATTTTTAATGTCAGGCAACTGGCCGGCATGCCAAAGGTATTATGACACACATTTCAATTCAATTTTTAGATAAAGATGCGGCTGCAGTTCGTTTTTCTTTCGCTCCTCAAATGTGTGTATTTTTGAAAACCGAAAAAAAATGCAACAAAGACGGACGGTGGACGGTGGACGGTGGACAGCGGACAGCGGACGATGGACGACATTTGTGTGGCCGGGGCACTGAAGTTCCGCCATTGGCGATGATGTAAACATCAAAAACAGATACAGTCTCCCGACCCATATGTATCTTATGGGTACAGTAAATAGTAGATAAACGGGGCATAGGCTGTAAATAAATCGGAAATCAATTGATATCCATCACAACGATTTTTGAAGTTTATATTTTCTTAAGTGGTCATAAATGATCCTAGTCTTCATAAAACTGAATTCTTCAAGTAAAGTAAAATTATATTTTCCTTTATTTAAATGTATGTTTAGTGTGGATAGATATTGATCTAATCCTAACATGTTCAAGAATCAATAGCAGAAGTGGCACAGCAGCTCCACATATTTTATGCTCTGGTTAAGACCATAATTCTGCTCTGGCCAATGACAACTGTGGCGATAGGCCTGGGGAAGATTGGGCCGAGATCTTCAGATCGAATCGAACCAGCGGCCGTCCTATAACCTGGTGGCATTTGCTGCGGGCCATACTACGGATTGTCAGTTAGTCAGTTGGCCAGTCAGGCAGCCAGGCAGTCAGTCAGTCAGTCAGTCAGTTAGCCAGTTCGTCTAATTGGATTTGCGCGCTTGTGCGTAACTATAAATCACACACGAACACAGGCAAAAAGATGGAGCCGTGGAGCAGGGACAACCGGTTTGATTGCCAAGTCACCCGCTCATAGCCAACTGCAGAGATCCCATCGAGCTTTTTTCCTTCCAACTCAACTATTTGTAAAGTGACCAAAACGGTAACAACAAAAACCACAATAAAGTTGAATGTTGTTGCTGTTGTTCCAGTTCTTGTTTCCCCACAAACAATATAAAGAATATAATTATGCGGCTGCATAAAAACCCAAACGTATCTGCTTACGCAACCCAGAAAATGTGGAAGAGCCGCTTGTAAAATTTACATGGCACAAGGCCCCTTTGCCGGTCGTGTGAAAATTATTAATGGAGCCACTGTCTCCGGACAAGTTCATGTGTCATGTGAGGAAAGTGTTGGGTATACACACCAGCCCCAGCACTAGCACCTTCTCGGAATAGCTCCATTTCTTTGGCGGGTTTTGAGCTATGATTTATCTGCCCACCGCATAAGTTGTAAGCGGATGTTGTAACAACCAGCAATTGCAAATCTAAATGGCCAAGTTCTAGCTAAAAAAAGTTGTAAGTATCTATGGAAATATCGAGTCAAAGATCAACTCAACCCGATCCGATCCCAAAAAACATGCCATTTGCCGGTGGTCTTCCATCAAGCCCCACATGTGACTTGAACTTACGCTGAACTTGTAGCTTCCTTCTGCTACTTCAGTTTCACAAGGAAGGACGTCTGTCGGGGGTATAGAATTACATAAAACAACATCAGCAGCAAGAACTGAAACGAAAGCTAATACCGCCATATGGCTCAACCGGTTTTGAAAGTGGCGCCAATCGGTCATATATGTGTGAGTACGGCAACTCTAGCTAACCTAATGTCTTTTGCGTTTTCACGATTTAACAAAAGAATTTAATTGATTTATTAGATTTCAAATGTTCAACTTCTGTTTCAAAAAAAAAACATAAGTTTGAATGTGGCGGAAAATTTTCGATAGGCCGTTTAACTATCTGGCAGCACGCTGCCATCGATAACAGTAAACGATATTTACTATACATAATCGCACAAGCTCTCACGAGCACCGATATGTATTGATTAGTTAAGCTATCGGCGGCAGACTTTCAAATATAATTTAGAAATATTAGGCAATACATTTAACGATATAGTCAACACAAAAATCTAATATTAAGGACATATATATATAAATAAGTTAAAAAGACGGTTCAAAAGATTTTGTGTGTCACTGATACCAGTTTCTAAACAATTTGCATATTTTTAAACATTATGCTCTTTATTGCAGTAGTATTCATTTAAGTACTGATAAGCAAGTCGATAATTTCCAGACGTAATCGATATTTCCAATACTTAGGGCTTGGCAACTCTAGTTTACAGTTAGCTGGATTTTAGAAGTTTGAAGCGTGGCGGTGCTTTTGACAATTAGTGCATATTAGTGCATTTTTGTGAAGTATACAAAGAAGAATAACTGCAAAATCACAAACATTTATTCAGCATGGACGATCGCGGAGTGCTAAGCTTGGTGAAGAAGGTGGTCCACTCGCTGGTGGTGTCCTCACCAGGAAAAATGACCATTGAGAAGCTGCTGCGGGATTACCGCAGCGAAGAGGGCTGCAATTTGCCCTACAGCAAACTGGGATTCAAGGACGCCGAATCCTTCCTCCGATCCATTCGGGATACGGTTACGGTAAGTAAATAAATAATACATCCAAATAAGCAATCTAAATATGCAACCAATTACCAGGTGATGGGCCACGGACCTATGGCATTGATAACTGCAGTAGCCACTGCCAAATCGGCGCACATTCAGAAACTAGTCCATGACCAGAAGAAGTCCAGGAACCGAGGCTCTCACAAACCCAAGTATTGCTTCGCCTCCGAGCGATCCGATTTGGTCTTCATCAATGAAAGTGTCCGTAAAATAAATAACAGAAACATGCGGCCGCCGCCTCAAACTTATCAGAGGCCCAGCAATCTGAATCTTCCTGTTTCGTATCCCAACTATAATCGACTGTTATATCCCGCCCACACGCCTGTTGTTTACGCCAATATTAACGAAATGATCTGCGCCGGACAGCAGCAGGTGCTATATAATCATCTGCAATACAACCATTACCTTCAGTCATTGAATAATCCGTATGCCTTTCCGCAGAGTACCTCCAGACCCCAAAGGTCAAGCTCTTCGTATAAAGCCAACTCTGCGCCGTTAAAAGCTAATAATTGGTCGCAGAATGGCCTGAAACAGGAACCCCTAAAAGAGCAAATCCATCAGTCACGAAATGTTCCAAAGCCTGGCCCTTCAACTGAGAATAAGCAAGTCGAGCTAACTCAGAAAATAGAGAAAGAATCCCAGGCATTGGCCCACGCGTTTGAAAACCTATCCGTGGACGTTGCTCCCACTGGTCACCAAGAAAAGCCACAGTACGAGATATATGAGACTGATGAGGAAGAATTTTTAAAGGACCCCTTCACCTCTGAAAAGGTACAAGATCCAGAGGAGAAAGATGAGCCCGTTTCCCAGGATGTCTCTGAACACCTATCCAAGTCCACAATTGAAAAGAATGCGGTCAAGCCTCTGGAACCCCAGAAGTATGTCTTTGACTACGCGTCATCTGACGATGGGGAAGATGAAAATGCCATTCCTTCTTTTGCTGTGGTAGGGTATATGATGATTCCATCTAAATAGTATTATTTATTCTATGCTTCTGTTATTGCAGGACGATCGAGTTCTAGGCGTTGACTATCCTATGGATGCGGTTCGTTCTGATTTCACATTGCCTGTTCGCGATATCGAGTCCATTATCGAGTTACAGCAACGCATTGAAGTGCAGTTGGTGAGTTTGGTCAATCCACACAACTTCAACTTCTGGATATATAACGATGAGTTTAATAACTACAAGGAACTCTATGACAATATGCAGTAAGATATCAATATTAACATAGTGAGAAATATTACAATTTTTTTTTCTGTAGGATGTTTTATGAAAGTCTTGACACGGATAAATACACAATGCCACTGTGTTTAATAAATACGGATCATCTCTGTGTGGTCCGCACTAGCTGCACGGGTGTCTGGGAAAGAGCCAAAGTAGTAGGGTACCGGCCCAGTAACAACGGAATGACGATCGAAGTAGAGCTGGTTGACAAAGGGGAGATAGTCTGCGTGAGCCAACAGTATGTCAAGTTTCTGCTAAAGCAGTTTGCCACGCTGCCACCGCACTGTTTGGCCGGTCGATTGGCCTTTATAGCGCAATGGAAGGCCCCAAACTGGTCCGCAGCAGCTGTTAACTTCTTCTACAAGATGGTATCCTTTCGCAGACTTTACGCCAAGGTGGAAGCCATTAAGGTGAGACGATAAACCCGGACAGTTAAGGAAAACATGATATACATTCCCTCTTTGCAGAACAAAACTGCCTATCTTGTGCTAGTGGATCCGGAAAGACATGCACACACTGTCAATTTAAATAAGTCGCTCATAGACTCCGGTTGGGTGCGTCGCTGCATAAGTTTATAGACTCTATTATATAGATATTTCAATAATGACCACTTATGCGAATTTAATGTCCATTCTTAATGTTAAGCTCAATTCAAATCTTTGTAGTGTCGATATTGAATGTCGAATGGATTTTTTATGTTTTCCAGTAGGACTCTAATGAAACTCGTTAACGTATTATTTTAAGGCAAACGCTGTCCTTCTGCTTTCTTTTTATTAGTTTACGTGTAATAAAATACTAGGTTACATAAATCCTTCAACAAGTCGCTGTCCTTCGTCTGATTTATGCCCGAAAGTAAAACAAATAAGGACTCAAAGACGAACCACTTGCAAAAGAGATCTCGCTCGCAACTAAAAGTGGTATCTCGAACGGAAATCTTGAATCTGAATGGAAAATCATGATCTCGCCTGGTGGCAGGCCTGCAATAAATACTTGAAATGTAACTGAGGCGCTTTAACAATTCCCTATAAAAGACAACATTGTCTATGTTTTGTATATATATGTTGTGTATATAGTTGGTTTCTTGTCTGTTCTTAGATTTTTTTTTTGTTTTTTGTTATTTTTTGGTGACCGCTGAAACGACGGCACCCTGAGGTTGGTTTTTAATATATTTTTCATTTTGTTTTTTTTTTTTGTTGAGGCTTCTCTACTACGTTGTGTGTCGAGTGGTGTTTTGTTTGTTAGTGAGTGAAAAACTAATAGTTCAACTACTAATGCGCATTCGTTAAATTTGCTTAAATACTTTTCATTTTGTTTAGTTTGGTTTTGTTTCTTGGGTTGTTTTCTTGTTTTGTATATTGCTGAGTTATGTTTTCCCTTTTCTTTTTGTTTTTTTTTTGCAATGCGTATTTAAATATGCTATATAATCGCAATAATACATAATTGTTTTGTTGTTTGTTTGTTTGTTGGTTGCTCGAGTACATAATAGCTACGCGCATAAATATGTTTTGGTATGCTGGAACGCTTCGCTTCGTTTATATCATAAGTTGATGCATGTCTGTCTGACTGTCACTGTCGCCCCCTGATGCCTGATGCCTGTTGCTTGAATCCTGTCACCTTTGACCTGTTGACTTGGCCACCTACAGGTGTGCTTGCTGCTGTGTGGTTGTGTGTTCTTGTGATAGGTCCATAGGACTAACGCCTAGGTAGCAATTCAAAAGTCTATTCACTTCGTTATCGTTACAATATCGTGGGCATAAAACTTATATGTAGATTTACTTTATGTGTCAGTATTTGGTGTGTGTGATGGGGGTGGTGGTGTGTGGTGTGTAGTGTGTAGTGGGGTGGCAGATCTTCTATGGCTGTGGGTTGTGGTTTTCTGATCTGTCTGCTGGCTGCTGAGTTCTATCTCTATCGCATAATTTATCTCTGTATGTACTCGTTTTCTTTTTTTGTTTGTTAATTTTTTTTCGATTCTTATATTAAAGTCATCACAGTTAGCGGAGCTGAAATTATGAATAATTATTGAGGACATTTTTTGTGTAATTGTTTTTATCTTTTTTTGGATTTTTTGTTTTTAATACGTTTTCTACTAAATCGCAATTGCATATATAGAGTGTCTACCATAAATTGATTCTTTTTTTAGTGTACTCTTATCGCGTCTTGGGGTTCCTTTTACTAAATTATTATATACGCAGTGTGTGTGAGTGTGGTTGTCCTGTGTGGGGTATGGATGTGGGTTTTTGTGAGTGAGTGTCCAGCGAACCGCTGCTTCAGATGGTTGCCCGGTGCCCGCCGGCACCGTTCGTCACTGCTCCTCAGTGTCATGGAGTGTTACCCTCGAATAGGGCACGGAACTCCCCGCTCCGTGGCCTCGGGAGACCCTCACGTATCGTCTGCACCGGCTCAGCAATGCTCGACTCTGACCCATGCAGTAAATTCTCCTTGAGATCCATGTCACTGAAGCGGGTATCAAAAGTATTAACAAACATATTTAGCGCAGTTCCGAAAATGGCCGTATTTCATATTGCTGCTCCACCAGTCAACTTACTCATCTTTGCAGTCATCCGCCTCGGCAGCCAGGGCATTAACCACAGCCGTAATCGTGTTCGACTCCGGATTGCTCAGCTGCTCGTCCTTCTGATGCATTATGTTTGGATTCTTGCCGATCTTGTTTAACCGCTCGGCGGCCACAGTCTCCATGGTCTTGCGCATCAGCGGATACTGATCCAGAACGCAATTGAAATGATCCACGCTCAACGAGAATAGATTGCAATAGGTTTCGGCTCGCACGCTGGCCACACGACGCGCATTGGTCAGCAGACAGATCTCACCGAAGTAAGACCCATCCGAAAGTGAGGTGGCAACCTGTAAAAGTAAGTAATTAGATAGGCGGATTCTGGCTGAACTCAAGAGCGGTGCTCACCTCGCCGTTGGCCATGACAATGTCCACCACGCCCTCCTGTATGAAGTACATCTTAGTACCGATCGTACCCTCCTTTATGATAATATCACCTACAATAACCACAGTTGGTTAGTTAAAAGTGGTCTTTAAGAAGTTTGTGCCACCCACCTGGTTGGAAAACTTCGTATTTCAGTTTGGTAACTACGTCGGAAACGAAATTCGAATCGGCATTAGCAAAAAAAGGCACTGACGCCACGAGGGATCTGTGGAATATGGGAACCGCAAGTTATTAGTGATTAATTAAGATATAGTGCAAAATACTAATCCTAGAGTATACTATACTAAGTGGCTGAAAGTAGATTCAATTGATAGATCACTGGACAGTGACAGATCGCCCACCTGCAGTTGTAGTTGATGACATCCTCGCGCAGTTTTTCGCTCAACTCGCCAAGTATCAACTCTTCATCGAAGAATTTACCCTGGTACCGATGCTCGAAGTATTCCGTGATGCGCTGCCGCATGTCGCGTGGCAGCTTGCGGTAGGCCATGTACTCCTCCACCTGTTTGACCTTCTCGCGATACTGGCGCCGGCTGGAGTCCAAGCTCTGGATGAGATTGGTCGCGTGACCGAGGAACAATGCGTAACAGGTGGCACCGGATATCATGGAAAGCATCGTCAGCCACATGTCCGTCAATGATTGTGGCGGGAATCTGTAAAAAATTAGATTATTAGTGATGCAAATAGAAAACATGTATGAGGCAGTTGACTAGAGTGCGTCCTTCCCTATATATTACAAAATATGCTAGTATCTTTTGAATTTAGCTACTTGCTTGTCCTTTACAGGGGAACGTAGATGGGGACAGCAGTAAAGTAGAAGCCAATAATCGGAGTAGATTGGGACGGTAACTCACCTGCCGTAGCCTATGCAGAGCATGTGCGACATGGCCTTGAACAATGCCCACGAATACTGCTCCAGCCAGTACGATTCCTGCAATGGAACAGCCCATTTAGATAGCCGATAGCAGCTAGAGGGGTTTTACCAATGTGGCGCACCTGCAACTCGTTGATGGAGACCCAGGAGTTGGATGGAAAACCCTGCAACATTGGCACTAAGAACTGCAAGCAACCGCTCCAATGGCCGATCAGGAGCATCATGCAAATTAAATTGAAGATCCTCATGAAGACCGAGGCCATATTGAGGAACTGCAACCAGAGAGGTCAATCAAAAACAGTGCACTTTAACCAAGGCCCAACACCGCTCGTGTATGTGTGTGTGTGTCTCCATGTGTGTGAGTGTGTATGTGTCTATGTGTGTGGTGGTTTTTGGTGTGTATGCGTGTGATACATATGTGTATGTGAGTTCCACATATTTAAAACCAAATGTCTCAAGTAAACAAGAGAAAAGAAAACCCAAACGAGAAAATAAAACTTGGAACTTGGATAAATTTATTTGCAACTTGGCGGCGTCATTGGCGTTTCCAGCTACCGGTAGTAAACATGACAGTTATTGCATTATGCCAATCAAAGCAACTAAAACAAAACCAGACCACAGCCATTAAAACAAGAAATTACTCAATCTCGCCACTCTGCCCGATAAGTATGCAACGGATACTCGCATTCCTCGGCCTCCAGATCATCGGATTAGATTGGATCGGAGCAGAGCGGCTCGAAATACATGGTCGATATACGTGGTATGTATATTCGATAAGATAAATAAAGATAAGATTAGTCTAGTGTTAGGCAATATAACAGTGTCTGGTGTACTGGGTGTACTTTGTGTACAATGTACAACCTGAGCAATCAATTCAAACTCAATCAATTCAAATTCAAACCATTTCTACGTTTCGAATAGGTGCAAAATCAGCTGCTAATTTATAGTACAAGTGCTCATCTTTACTTTTGTTTGTTTGTTTCATTTTTTGTTTGTTTTGTTGTACGTTTGTTAAACACTAAGCCGTTCAAACGTTCAAAATACCGAAATCGAAACTCGTATTTTACAATGAAAGCGTTTTTTTTTCTGACTCTCGCAGTTGTTAGTAATTGAACTACGTAATTCTGTACAAAGTACGGTAAACAAACCAACGGAATATGCACGAGAAATTAACGGAAACCAAACGAACGGTAAATAAAAAACATAGAGCAAGAGCAGGAACACAGAGCTTGAGAAAAAGTTAAAGAGAGAGAGAGAGGGAGCGTTTTCGAGATACGAGAACAAAATAACGATAGTTGCATTCAAGAATTCAGTGGTTGTAGCTGCTTGTGTGGGTATACATGTGTGCGTGTGGGTGTCACTCCAAGAAGCTTATTTATCATTTTTTATCGCGCTCCTGCTGAAATCTTTTATACAAAACAAGAGAAGAGGAGGCAGATTAAATAAAAAATCGGGAAAAACCAAAACCAAACCAGTAACAGTAACCAAACAACAAGTAACGGTAGCAGAGGCAGCAAAACAGAGTTGAATTTCTACACAGAGAAAAAATACGATTAAATTTGCAGAGGATCACATCAAAAACGATCCTTTTGACTTTCACCTTGAACATATCCATTTTATTTTCGTAGTACATCAATTCAAAGTCAAAGTTTTTACAAGACTTTTCAGGTTATTTCTTAATTCGTTACTTCTAAGTTTCATTAATTTATTCTGATATGTTCAAAGCTACTTTGATAATAAATGACTAATATAAGTTGTAAGAATTGATAGATTTTCTCTGTGTAGTTGGGAGAGAGCAAGAGAGAGTTCGAGCGGAAAGCGCGCACAAAAGCAGAAAGCATTGAACAGTGTCAAGTGAGGTTAAGTTGAGTACGAAAGATACGATTTAGGTTAGGATATGTGGAAAGCGTTTGGCACGGGCCCACAAATGTATGCTATATAATACGAATAGTATGTGGCTAAATATAGTACAGTGTTCGTGTTCGATCTCATTGGTCGTTGAATCAGTTTTCCTGCTTCAGATCGATTGACTTTATTGGATGTGCGTCTTGTGTCCGTTTCTAAGACCTAAACCTCTAGCGAAAGCAGCAGCAGCCATTACTCTATAAAGTGCGGATTTGTTTGTGTCTTTACAGTGGTAAACTTTATATCCGTGCTGCCTGGGCCCTCTTAAGCAATAAGCATTCAACACACTATACATTTCGAATCCGTAATATATCCTGAGATCTGTGGTGTTTTCATGCTCTTCGCAGCGATATAAATAACCCAGCTAGTCTGCGGTTCACAATGATAGATATAGCAGTACAATAGGATTTCCGATCATGCCCATGCATGGAGTCCAAAACTACGGAATCTAGCGAGATATATTACATTATCCTTCTGACTGATTCTACGTCGCGTGAAGAGCATGAAAAGAGCTTCGATTTGGCACCGAAGATTCGATTTATAAATGAAAAGCTTGGTTTTTCGTATGCTGCTTTAGGGCTAAACTCTCTTCTTCATTATTGATTTAACGACATTTTCTTTATGCATCAAATGAGAAATAGAGATTATGTATGGCAATATCAATCAATCATCAATATGTAAAAAAGGCAGTCTCAGAAAATTTACAGAACGTACGAACGAACGAACATTAAAATCAAGCAAACATGATCAACGAACAATCGAACGAACGAACAATCGAACGAAATTATGCACTAAAACTCAATTTTGGCATTAACATTCCTCAAAAACGTGAGTTATGTTGCGCCAATAATACATAATCATAATTTCAATCAATCAATCAAGGCTTTTGGTTTTTGTTTATCAATATATACTGAAGTTGTTGTGTTGTTGATTTTTGATTTTGGGTTGTTACTTTTTATTGGATGGTTTACCTTGAGAATTAGGTTGCTTTTTGTCAAGCCATCTTTGTCTTTTCTGTTCATTCTCCCTCTGCGATCAGCACTTTTTTTCTGTAGATTCTGCAGAATCTAAAAACCATATATACACAGGTATTTTAGGCCCTGATTCAGCTAAGTTGAATTTTTGTATTGTATTGTTTTGTTTATTTTATTTTTGTTTTGTTTGTTGTTCTTAAACTGATTGTCAAAAGCATCATTAGTTGTTAGTCGCATTTAGCAGAATACTTTTCTTTTCATCGCTTAAGTTGAGCGCATCAAAAACAAAATAAACGTAAATCATAATATACGGTGGTTTCCAATTTTAGGCTATCTTTTACATAGGATTACAGGATCTGTACTTGTACGTATCTCAGGGGTTGTGGTGTGGGATTCAGGGGAAGTGGGTGGGAGGATCGGTTGTGGACGTAGATATATTGGATATAGGGTATTGATTTGCGAAAATGCCTTCCAGGAAGAGCAAAGAGTTGTACAAAGTGCAATGAAGAATATCGATTTGAGTGCTTCAAAGTCGGCAATAAATAAATAGGAAATCGTAAATCGTAAATCGTAAATCGAATACAGAATATCAGAATATCAACAGAAGCGATAAATCGTAGACTCAACTGAAGAAATGTGAAAGAAAGCAAAGGAATCTTCCCGCGGCACAAGGAACAAGTTCTCAAGCTTAGCGAGCGCGTCAGATGGTTTGAGAAAAACCCAAAAAAAAGTGAGAGATATATATTTTCGATTCGATCTGAGTGTGTTACGAATATGTGGGTGTGTGGTGGGTGTGAAAGATAGGTATGTTCTTGCAGTTATCAGCCTGGGGCATTACTCTGGATCTGGTCTGGTGGACCCGAAGCGCAGCAGGCGCACAACACGAAACAAACACCGGGGTCACACAACTGTATAATGTACAAACTGAGTTGGCTTATGGTACAGCGATTGTCTGGTTCTACGTTTGATTGGCTTTATAGACACACATAGGTGGGAGGGAGGTATATCATATTTGGTAAACAAAACGATTGGTAATCGAACGCAAAGGATTTAAACGTTTAACGGAAATCATAGACACAGAGGTTCCAGATAACAACTCAAAGATAATACATAGTTTGAACATTTCTGCGCGCCATCCACAATTTAGTAGTACATTTTTATTTTTAATGCCACACACATGTACGCACACATGTAACAAAGAAAAGTGAGCACTTCTGGGATCAAATTACTCCCCTGACCTCTGACCTCTGACCACTGACCACTGACCACTGTGCTAAGCCTAACTGCAGTTGCCTAGATACACATAACCTAGATCCTCGAATCTGTTTTTGTGGTGTGGAGTGAACGAGTAGAATGCTGATCTTACGGTCGAGAATTTGGAGCAAACTGAACGGAAATCGGAACTAAAAGAGGTCGCTCAGGGACCAACGATCCCTGGAGTAAAACCGATAAAGTAATGACGAAACAGAGGACGTTGACAAATATATACACAGAAAACAAAATGTGAAACGATATTTTATTGCAATTTCCGTGGGTCTTAGGCAATATGAACTATTGTTTTAAGCCCTAAACAAATTCAAGTGAATAGTATGATATAACGATAAGCTTTAGTTAATCTGATTAGTTGAAATTATAAGAACGACAGTAAAAGCGTCAACGTAATATTTGCAAGTAAACGAATATCATAGTATCTCGAATATCTCGAATATCACTATATTTTCTGTGTATATATTGTACAAAAGTGTCGTAAAACTGAAAACCAGGGGCAGTAAGTAGTAAGTAGTAAGTACTTCGTTATGCAAACTCAAGATGAAACGGTAACGAAACGAAACGGAACTAAAGGACTGAGCGTTGCCAAAATGAGCCGGGTGTACTCACATAGACCTCCTCCCATTGGGACACGTAGCGCACGAGGCGGGAAAGGCGGAGCAGTCGCACCAAGGATAACAGCTTGGCCAGGCGCAGGATGCGAAGGGCGCGTCCGGCATGCAATATTTGAAAAGAATCAGAGAAATCCTGCAATTTCATAATCTTAAATTAAAATGTTGCGTACTGTTTCTTAAATACATTAACTTACTTGATTGAAAATTAAAAATATATAATCTAGCGGTATCGACGAAATCAAATCGAGAAAAAACCAAGTTCTTAAATAGTGTTTAGCTATAAGCTTTGGATCCAATATTACTTGTTCAGCGTTGTCTTGTTGCATAATTCCTGAAATCACATATTCGGGCAAAAGTTTCTCGGTTAAGCAGGGGCGCAGAAATCGGGGACATGGTTAGTGCCACTTATTGTTGGCAGGGTTACGGGTCGGATTTTAAGGGGGGTTACTTGTTAGTTAGTTGGCTTGGTTGAGTGTGCATTACCTGTTCTAAAATTGACTACAATATCTATTAAAAAAATAGTATCACTTAGGCAGTTGAAGGCAATCCATCGTGTGCTCAGATCATCGTTGAAGAATGATATTGCGACTGGCAGGATAATAAGATTTGCTACTAATAATAAAAGCATGCAAAGGTCCCAGTAAAACCTGTCGAAGAATAAGATATCGTTGGATTAGTAGACTGTCAGATCTCTCACCTTGTATATAAGTTTTATTTATAATATTTAGGATTGTTTTGGGAACTCACCTGAATGAACTGCACGGGTGTATGACCCAGTGCCCGGAAGTTTTCTGACGTATGCGCTCCTTGACCAGCGCCTTTCGGCTGCCAAACAGTTTCATGGCCAGTCGGTTGTCCGTCGGCTGGAACCATGATTGCAATTGACTTTTTAGGAAATTCGCAGAGACTTTTTCCGACACGATCGGTATGTTGGGCATGGGCTCCTCTTTCGGAGTGCCGTACAACGACACGTCATCAAAGTGTACCTGCATCACAAAGGATCAGAGTGGAATCTCATTAGTCGTGCGGTGCTCCAAACCAATTGCCTGCTGTCAAGGTCATCAGTCAGTGTTTAATGGGAGGGGGAGGGGGATTGGGGGTTCATGTCCTGGTCTAGTTGTATAAATAAAACCTTTGTCCTTGCCATTTCGGTTCCTTGGTCGCATATTAGCAGGGCTTCATCATCGAAAGCGGTTACCAGCGAGTCGGTGCAGGTGTTCTCGAACGAAATGCGCAGGTCGTTGTCGTTCACATTCAGCACCGAGCAGTAGGAGCAGCGCACCGATTCCTCACTATCCCCGCTCAGCAGTCTGAAATGGCATTACCAAGTTGGGGATCAGTTAACACGGAAGTGCTGCCTCCAAAAATTCCGTTACACGACTCTGTGCCGCAAGGCTGACCTGCCCAAAATGAAAGTGAAACTACACCGAATGACTGTCAAGGTGGGCGGGATGGCGCGATGTCGGTTAACGCACCGGTTTTTGTTTATTGCAAATACTCTTATGGAGGGTATCACTCGGGTATTCACGGAGCTCAGTTAAATAGCAATTGGTCTGGGCTATTTTCATATAAAGTGGCACAAAGTAGGTAATTTGGGTTTAAGGTAAAGAGCAAATCATATGATGCAACGCGGCACATGTAATTGGTTGCAATGATTATGCGATAATTAATGTTTAATGTTGTCTCAATTTCAGTGAGCTGCCTCTGTATTTATCTCAGGTAGATACGATTTACGATATATGTAGGTTTGGGGTATTTTATAATTTGAGAAAGGGTATTGCACCATTCCATCTTGGAAACCAGCTAGTTTTCTTGACATTTTTGTTTACTTTTAATTGCAACACACGCACAATGCAGGCTGAATCAGAGATACGGCTGCTGCCCTCACCTTGCCCACTACCAGATGGTGATTGTCAAGGTTTTCCGGGGCGGCAGCCAGTGAAACTGGAATCCGAACCTGGCGGTTGCCCCTTCTTGATATTTTCGTATTCGTATTTTTTGTGATCGCTGCTCGCGTTTTTTGGAGCAGCAAACACCGAAGGCACTAACTACTAAATACTGAACGACAAATCGCGTGGCACGGATATGGATATTATTCACGTTCACGGCGGACCTATTGTTAAAGCCCGGAGAGATGGAGACGCGTGCTCGCGGTTACGTTGGTTTCCAATTCAGTTTCAGTTTGAGTTTGGGCTTGGGCATGGGTATGGGTTTTCGCGTCACGGTTAGACGTACTGATATTTTCGTACATTGATAATACTTTTTTGTAATTGTGTCTGTGCTTCTATTATTATTATAAACAGCGCTCTCTTTCGCCTCTTCACACTCAATTGAGTGTACTTTTAAATGGGAAAGTTTCGTTTTAATTAAGCCTGATGAAGCTGATTTAATTTAATCTTGGCCGCCATTGGCATTAGCCTAATGAATTTATTAGTGATTGCTATTGTTAACCGCCGGCTATTGCATTACACAAATCAAATCCAATCCAATCCAACCCAATCACTTTGATGGCTACATTTCTTAATTGTGGTTTCGAATTCATCTCACTTCACTGGCGCACTCCCAAGTTTTGTTCACTTTTGTTTGGCGATTTACATTCGAAGCTATCGGTTTGTTGGCCTGTTGGCCTGTTGGCTTGGCAACTTCCACGGAAACGTGCTGTGGCAGATGTTTTCCGTCGATTTGATGCAGATGACTCGACCGACTCGACTCACACAGTACGGCTGCTGAGAATCGGAATCGGAGAATCGGAGAAGTCTGGAAGCGTGCTATATAGCTATGTACGTATATAGAGTAGAACCCGGCACTTGGAGTGATTACAGCGGCAAACTTTTTGCGACTAGCGGTCGCCGAGTCGCCGAGTCGTCGCTCGCAAACCGCCTGGAAATCGCCGGCAAACACTCCGAAAAACGAGACCAGATCGTGGCTACTTCGGTACTTCGGCATGGAATGGAATGCTTCGTTTTGTATCGTATCGTATCGTATCGTATTGGATCGTATCGGATCGGGCGTCCTCGAGCAGCGAAAGAGGGGGTGGCTGGGTTGTTTAGGTTGTAGTATAGTTCTTTATTTTTACTTTCTGTGCTGACTGGCTGGGTGGCTGGTCGAGCGATATTCTTACCTCGAATATCAATTAGTACAGGAATTGCAACTCGCTTCCGAAATTGGCTGGCAATTGCCTAATTAAATAATTGAGGTATTGACACCGTGTACACTTGGCGCTGGTTTTTATCTCAATGTTTTCTATCTTTCCTTGTCTTTTTCCTTTTTTCTCTATTATGACAACTAGTTAAGTTGCTATTTGCCTTTTTTATGACTTTTATTAAGCTACTGCTGATGCTGCGGCGACTTGATAACCTGTTCTGAACCCCGCGGCCGTTGCACAATAAATAAATAACGAATTTGTGCTGCCTTTTAATTGATTTCGCGACGATCGACGACGCAAATTATGGCTGCTTGTAATTCCCTGCCCGGCTGTCTTCACAAAAATTGATGCCAATAAAACCACACCACATACAGTACAATACAGTACAGCAAAACTATCCGAAAAGTGTAAACAGCACAGGGAACATAAACAGTGATCCGCCGCAAATATGTCTGGATTTTATGCAAATGTATGCGGATAACGCGTTCTATTCACGTGGAGATCGCCTCGGTTCGGATTAGATTGGATATCACTGGTGCCAAGGAAGGAGGAAGCTATTTTTCTGGATTTGGGTCTGGGTCTGGGTCTCGTTCTCGGTCGCAATTTGTGGCGTTGAGTGGCCGCGACAAATTGTGGAATTATGTTATTCACACGGACCGATTGAAACTTTGTTTACTATACTTCAGGCCACTCGCAATCAGGCTGATAATGAAGCTCGATTCAATTACTATACGAAATCACGCACAATGACGAACGATTGTTTGAGTAATCCGACGCACTCCTTTTTAATAAAAATGTTCAATGCAAGAGGTAAATCTGCAAATGTTTACCCAATATCTTAATGTTTGTAAACTTTGTTTTCAGTTTATCGTGTGCCGTTTTTTGTTTAACAAAACACGTTTATACATATGCTATTTTCATTTTTCAACGTATATAGAAACGCTCAAATAGTTCATTATTCCTCAAAACACTCTGTTTTAACTTTAGCACTAGAAACAACTCGTCACACACCGATTGTAGGCTGTAGAACCCTTGGGATTTTGGTATTTTCCACTTGCGACTCCAACTTTCGGTCCGCTCAAATGGGGAGTTCACTGCTCGACGACCATTAGAAGTTTATTGCGCCAACCGAGGCGAAAGGCAGGTCGTAGTGAGATTCCCTCGGTCTGCGACGGCGGAATTATGCAAATGCCGAGCGATAAGCGGAGCGGACAAAAGCACTCAAAAAAACCGGTAGTAGGCGATCAGGCGCTTTGCATGCGCGTAATTCCCGCCTGTAAGCCGGGGTAATGTCTTAAATGGCCCGCTCTCTTTTCGGGGAACCCGCCAAACTGAGACACATGTCGTCGTGGACTCGGAAATCCCCTTCTCTTCTACCATTTCTGTTCTAGAATAGTTTCTCCTGCTTTTAGACTTTTTCCATAAACAGAGTATTTTCCTCTACGAATTGGGTTAATCCAAGCCATTAATAATATTGCATTGATTACATATCACAGTGTTATCTTATAAATTTCCCGATCATTTGTTCTATTGATTAAATAAACAAATATTTGACTATTCAAATGGCCTTGGCCTTTGGCAATATTAAATAATTCAATTAAATTTGATTGTGTTTGTAATGACAAACCCCACTTAAGTATACGAGAGATATGTGTGTGATGGTATCTAAAACATATGGCACCAAAATAATGTTGATATGTCATAGAAACATAGCGTTCCTATAAACACAATGATCATTTTAATTTTGTAGTAAATTTCAATAGAAATGAGGAAGTGTTTCAAACCATGTACAGTACTCACCGATCGCCGAGCTTGCCCTTGTGCCGCCGGATGTGGCGCCGGTTGAAGCTGTTGGTGCACGACGTGGACGTGGGCCTTGCCGGATAAGGGCACGGGTGGTGGCTCCCGAAGCTGTGCAGCTGCAGCGACGCCTTGAGGTTGGCGGGCGCTGTGGCCGAGGAGGCGTGGTGCGCGTAGTGATACGGATAGGAGTACGGATGCGGATACGATACGCCGGCACTGGCTACGGTGATGGTGGACTCGCCGACCGGTTCGTGGCCCTCGTTGGCCTCCGAGGAGCCCTCCTGCTGCGATCCGTTGCTGGAGGAGTGGTGCGTGTAGTCCGTGGGTGCGCTCAGCTGGCGATTGAACTCGGCCTTGCGGCGCGTGAGGTCCGTGAGGCAGTACTTGTTCAGGTGACCGTTGCTGCTGACCGAGCTCTTGGGCGAGGCCGCCGCGTAGTGACTGTGTCCGGGTCCTGATCCCGATCCAGATCCCGATCCTGCTCCCGATCCTTGGGCGTGGGCGTGCAGCTTGTGGCATGAGTTGCTGCTGGCGCTGAGCAAATTGCAGTTCTTGCTGCCGCTTGCCGAGCTGCTGATCTTGGCCGCCAGCGAGTGCGGCACCGGCGGACTCTTGCCCGTCGCCGGAATGGTGTGGCTGCTCCCGCTTCCACTCTCGCTCCTCACCGACCCCCGATGGCCGGGCAGCGTCTGCCGGCTCTGACCCTGACCCTGACTCTGCCCCTTGCCCTTCAGCGATCCGTTCAGCAACAACTGTTGTTGGCGGGCAGCGACCGCCGACAAGGCGGGCAACTGGGGCGCCTTGGTGCAGGTGGAGGACGAACTGGCTGGTGCCGAGGAAGCCTGCGGATGCGGGGTGGTGCTGGAACTCGACGTGGAGGCCACCTGCGGCTGGAGGGAGTGCTTCTTCTCCACGAGATACAAGTTCAGGTACTTGTCGCCCGGATGCAGCGAGTTATCCGACACCGCGTTCGACTTGGAGATGATCTGGCCCTTCTTCTTGGCGGTGCGTGTTTTGAGCGAGAGATTCCGCAGCTTCTTGGACTGCTCCTTGATCTTGTTGGTGCGCAGGAACGAAGGACTGTTGGCGATGCACTTGAAGATGTACGTCTCGTTGACCAGCTGCTGCTTGTCGCTTCCACTGTAGTCGTACTCGCTGCTTAGATTGAGATTGAGGTTGGTCAGGTGGCGACGCTCCCGTTCCCTGTCTCTGTCCCTGTCTCGATCCCTATCCCGATCCCGATCCCTTTCCGGATCCGGTTCTGGGTCTGGCTCCGGCTGCGCCAACTGCTGGTCACTGTAGTGGCTCTTGAGCAGCGAACCGGCTCCTTCAGCAGCCGCTGCACTCAAGCTGCGCGAGTACTCGTGACAGGCATCGTAGAGCGCCGACTGGCCACCAGTGCTGCTAACGCTCTGGGTGCCACAGCTCACCGGACTGTGGCTGCTGTCGAGGATGCGCAGGCCGCTCCTGCTGTCCGAGGAGTTCTGCTTGGAGATGCCGCTCGTCGATAGTCGACTGCTGCTGCTGCGGTGCCGTTGCTGTTGCTGTTGCAGGTGCTGCTGCTGTTGCTGCTGCTGCAGTTGCTGTTGCTGCAGATGTGGCTGCTGGAGGTGCTGCTGCTGGTCATCGCCCGCTCGCAGCAGCGAGACGCTGTCCGGCGCCGCCGATGCCGCCGGCTGGCCGTTGCTGAGACTCACCAGAGACTGGCGTACCAAGTGCTGGTGCGAGTGCGAGTGCCGCTGCTGCTGCTGCTGCGGATTGTCCGGGCACAAGTTGTCGCGGCTGGCACTGCTGGCGGAATCATCACGGGCGGCCCAAGGAGCCGCAGGAGGAGTGGGGCGGAAAGAAAGAGGAGACTTCAATGAGTACCGTGTTCGATGGCAGAATCAAAATGGCCAGCGGCGCTGGCAAACACTCAAATTTATCTATTTCAAATTGGCAGGCAAGCATTGGAGGGAGACGAAACGCAGGTTTCGTGGGCCAGAGGGCCACGCTAAAGTGAGCAGGAAACAGAGTGTGCGAGTGTGTGGAAAACCGCGAGACAAACAAAGAAAATTCTTAATTATTATAAATATTGATTGTGCAACATGTGAGCGGTGAGGGGCGCTGGAGGTGGAAGTGGAGGTGGAGGTGGGGGACTATCGCATTCCCGGCATGTATGTGAGTTCATTGCACAGAGGACACTGGATATATAAACCTCAGAAAATCTGGGCAATTGTTCTGCTTTAGGATATACGTATGATGTCACTAATTATTGTTAAGTTCAGCGGTCTCGTGACTTTAAGATCTTTGCTGTATCAAGTGTGACTCAATCTGATCATTAATCTTAAATGGACTTAACTCTACGTACGGCTACAAAAAGATAATAAATGAATAGTGAGGAAAGCTTGTCATTGATTTTATTTTGAATAATCATTGCCTAGGTTGTATACAATACAAAATATTCTCAATATGCTAGTTAAATTTTGAATATTTCTTCAGAATGCTTTCCCTTATATCGAGTGCCCAATGTAACCGCGATGTGTGATACAATTTATAGAGACATCTATATACAATGGTTGACATGCTCATCTGGTTTCTGATCGCGCGAAAAATTCAACTAAATTAATGTACGGCCGCACGCAGGCCAAGCACTGATAGAGCCATAGATACACAAGCGGTAACAAACGACTACACACAGATACAGATACAGATAGGGATACAGATACAGATACAGATACATATACAGATGCATATACAGATACAGATACAGATACACACCGATTCGATGGAGATATATGGCTGGGAACGCGTGCCCCAATGGCGCTGAAACCATTCCGCACGGTGGGCGGCGGAAGTGCCCTAAATCAAATGGCCAAATGGGCGAGATAAGATAAGGCTGCGCCAGACGGACATGGCTGATAAGGGAGCGTGGGAGCACCGCGGTTACAGTGGTGCTCCATGGGAGGCTGTATCGAGTGTGTGCCAGTGATATGGAAATGAGGGCTGGCAGGGCGACTGGGGCCCACTGTGCCTTGGGCAATCAATGCTACGGAACGTGAGGCAAACTATTGTTGATATAGCTAAACACTGGCGCAGGCAGGGGGTGGCGGGGAGGATGAGGCCCTCCCCCCATTTTCAAACAATGGGAAAACAATTGTGGGGGAGGGGGAGCCCTATTCTCGGTGTGCGTGCATCGAACTTTTCCGATTCCGATTTCGGATGCCAGCTCGAGAGTTGAGCGCGAAAATTGGGGCGGGAAATTGGTGCAGAGCAAACAGCATTTCCCAGCCCGGAATCGAGTCGAATCAATTTCGGTCAATTAGGCAGAGGCTGGCTGCCTCACGCCAGAGGCGCAATTATCCGAATTCTGATTCGAGTTTCAATGCGGAATGGGATCGGAGAATGGGATTTGTGCAAATACAAGTAAATATGTCAAATATTTGCACGCTAATGCTCAGCCGATGAGTGTGCACTTTGCAGATACCCAACGAGATACCCAGATACAATCGCACATCCGCTGCCGAACGGCGGCGGCCTCTTGGCAATCTCGGACCTAATCTGGCCGAAAGTCACTTTCGAGAAGACATTGGCGCTGGCAAAGCCAAATCAAAGCGAAAGCATCGAGTGCCCCGGGGAATACCAGCTCTTCGGGTTCCTATCTGATGGCTTTTTCATCTCGGCTTCGAGTATTTGCCACCTGTCAAGTGCTGCAGTCAAATGTTGCCCTTGCCCCATTTTCACTGGCCAAGTTGGGCCCATAGGTTGGGCTACATGAAAGAGAAATCTTATTTATTACTAAGATTACTTGTTAGACAAAAAGTATAACCTATCCTAACTACATTTCATGATCATTGCTTTTATCCCAAGTAAAATTCAAATGCTGCACACCCGATGTATCTGATTATCTGACACATATCTTTCTACATTCAATACATTTCTTGTTGCCATGCCGCATTGTAAGACATCTTTAGTGTCTCTCAGTGTAACCTTCTGGCGTGGCCTACGTCCAATGTCAACTTTGACGCACTGGAGTGGCCCTCCGGCCAGCGGATTAGTCTTTGAGTGCGGAGCATGTGCTGCCCATCCTCGAGAGCTTGGGATTGGGGGCCAAACGAGTCTGATGGAGCAGGTTTCTGGCATCGAAATCGCCACCAGTGCCCCACCGCCCGCGGCTGAGACACAATGTGCCTCAATTAATAATTCAAAAGCCAATTGAAGGCATTAAGCGTAAATTCGTAAGGCGTACGTAATTGAGTCGCTGCCTGCCTGCATTCCATTTCGTTCATCGATATTAAATCAAGTGCAGCTGTGAGCCCCCAAATGGGGGATCCACTATATCAACTATATTTGCAACTGATCTACTTGTCTCAATCGCCATTGGGACTGTGTTCTAATTTCCCTGATCCGATCAAATGTGGAATACTTTCATGGTCTTGACCTTTGGAACATTTAGCGTGACCGCTTGAGCTATTTTAATACTGATTCTGGGCGAATGCTATCCAAAAACCTTCTATATGCATTTTATTGCTCATGAACTGAAAGCGCCCGCCAGCAAAATCAAACAAAATTGAAAGCAAATGGCCAAACATGCCACTCGATACACATTTCCGTGTAAACAAATTACGAAAATTTCCATTTTTAGTGCACAAATGTTTACCATTGTGCCAATTTACAAAGTCCGTGCAGTCAGCCGGATTTTATTTGATCAAATATATATTTACGTTTCTTCTTTGGATGGGGAAAGTGAATCAGATTCGGAAACTTAAATTGCGATTTATTTTACACAATTTTCAGATCTTTATTAAAACATTGAGAAAGAACGTTTGAAAAAGGCGACTATAAATATATTTTACTCTATTTTATGTTAAATTAATGCAAAGAATGGAAATTTTGTGTTTCCTAAATCTGTGTTTGTATAAATATATAAACAGAACGAACCCGTAAAGACCGCTGGTATCTGGAAAACTCTAGTGACGACCTGGCAATGACCTTGCAATAACAAACAGAGTTCATTAATGGTTCATCCAATGTCATTTGTATGGAAATGCCATTTGAAATACACTCCTCGGTCGGTAATTAAATTTTGACTTCAAAAGATTTCCGGCTGGACAGGCAAACGAACGTAGAACTCGATGAGAGCTTAGCTCAACTATAAATAACACGATTTTCGGCTAAACCAGAATTCAGCCAAATTATCCATTAATTATAACGACAGCCGAGCAATTAATAAATCAGGCTTGCGGGCAGCGGGTTGTGTAAATCAGTGGAGTGTACAAACAAAGAAATGCTACATCACAACCATTTCGCATGCCAATTGTAAATAAATTTGGATTCGACTTGTGTGAGATACATGGCAAACGGGATTATCATTATCATCTAAGGGTTCTGAGCAGTGGGGGCTACAAAAGGTCTTAAGCAGGCAGGGCAAAGGTGTGGAAAAAGTCATTAAAGCAATGCATTCGAAACTCTTATCGATGGACTTTTGAGGGACAGGTATAGTAAAGTTGGCAAGCAAAGTGCATCAAAGTTAATGAGTTTACTTTATGCTTGCAACCATAAATGGTAAAGCTCAAAAGTTGAAACTTGCGGGGGTGGTGGGTTTTAAGTTTTCTGGCTAATGGCTAGTTTTCTAGTAACGAGCAGAAAAGTTAGAAGCATTAAATGTGTGCGTGAGCGTGTGTGTGTGAGTTTTATATCTGTGTTGCAGTTGGAATTGTAACGGTAAGTAGTTAGTATTAGTAGTAGTAGAGTAGTAGGGAAGTACCATACAGAGTCTACGATCTATATATATATATAGAGAGAGAGAGGCAGAGACACTGAGAGACAAAAAGAGAGATAGAGAGAAAGTATGGGGAGAATTCGGAAGTTGGTCGGCGGTACCTTCACAGCTGATGTCTAGGATCGCTCCAAATGCAAATGTAAGTTGCAAATTGTTCGATTCAATTCGATTTCGGTTTGTGATTTTGATCTGGTTTTTGGTTTGGTTCGGTTTGCTTGGTTCTTAGTTTCTGTATTCAACGTATTTGCACTTTCAAGCAAAGTTTTCTGCAAAACAACAACGACAAGGACACGAAATAAATCCAAGTTATTCACGTGACGAGTACCAAAATGGAAATAATAAACTATAAACGATAAACGAGAAACGAGAAATGAAGGAAACGAAACTGAAAACTAACAAACTGAGCGGGAAATTACTGAAATGAGATTCGTTTGGGGGATAAGAAATTAAATTAACTGCACAAAGCACACAGACACCAGAGGGTCCTGCCCATGTATTTGTTTGTATGTGAGTCTGCATGTGTATGTGTATGTGTGGGGGCTAGTGCCTATTTGTTTGGAAGGGTATTTTTGTTGCTGTCGAGTGTATGGAAATGTGGAACTAGAACTAGCTCAATTGGAAACATCGGGCTTCCTTTTTGGCACAAAAGAAAAGAGCAGCTTATCTGGCCCTCTGCTTCACTCACTCACTGTCGCCGTCTCTGTCTGTTATCGTATGAGTCTGTATGTGTGTCAGTGTATATATCGGTGAATAAGCTATGTATGTGTGGGAGGCAACAACAATGCAGTAGTCGGCAAGTGCTTATCGATACATACAAACACCCACACACACACAAACAAATGGCAGCCGAAATTCGGTCAGTGGTTTAATCATTGAAGTAAAAGAGAAAGCTTCCGCTCATTCAGACACATACACAGTCACACAGACTGACCCACACCCACACGATTGCAATTACATGTACAGTGGCCTCTGAAAGTATGCAACACTGCGTGCGTTTGCACTCAAAGTACTTTGACACTATTCTCAAGCAATGCAATTCATTGTATTGTGTAGGTATTGGTATTTGTATTGGTATCGGTGCGGCCATTGTTGTCGGCCTGGCTTGACTTTTAATCTAGTTTCGTAATTGCATTGACTGGAGTGACGGATGACCCCATAAAGTGGGCGGCGGGCGGATGGTCGTTGTGAGCAGGAAATCAGTTCACAGGCGGCCAGCAAAAAAGGCACTTGGCAACTCGCTCAAATACACACACACGCTGGCACACACACACACATATATGAATGTGAACAGTAACAACAACAACAGCAATTGCGGCAGCAGCAACAACATCAACAACAATAACAGGGTAACTCAAGAGACAAACGAAATAGAGACACAGAACATAACGGTACGAAACGAAACAAAACGAACAACACAAGGAACAGGATTGCTAGGGTGGACCATAGACCTTAAAAAGTTTGCTTTTTCGTTATCTATTAAGGGTATTCAATTACTTCTATGTGATTCCAAAATAAATTACTCATACGTATTACACATACGACATGGTGTCAAAAAATTGCTAATAAAAAATACAGAACGTTTTCTAAAACCTCTCCTGGAAAATTAAATATCATTTATTGTTTGGTGTATAGATCTAAATTTACTTAAAATTTATTTGGGCTTAAATCTTTCTAAAAATGACTAAAAACAAACAAAATGTTTGTGTCTTTTTATTGCAAAAATCCAGTTCCAATTTTTAAATAAAAGAAAAAACATTTATCCGAATACAATAATTGGTCCACCCCAGAGATCACACTGAAACTGATAATAAGTACATTCATCTCAAAACTGTACAACGTGGGAGATCGCGGCCAGAGGAGTCCGAAATACGGGATTAGGGACATCCTGTGCTGACCTGACCTCCCACGCCAGTACAACGTACAACGTACATCGTGCACAACAACAGTACAAGGACATACAAGGATGGCTAGTGAGTGGGTAACGCCTACCGTTGATCGTTGGTAAAGGTTCCGAAGGCTCCAGGACCGCTGACTCGGCGCTGAGTGTGTTTAACGTGCATTTTCTTGGACCCACGACGCCGCCGCTGTCACGTCACCACCTGCACTCGAACTCGAATTCGAACCACATCGAACCACTCGCGCCACCTTCGCTAACGTAACGTGGTTGTTGTTATCGGGGATATTTCTGCTGCTCTTTTTTCTGGGTTTTTCTTTTTTTTTTTTGGTTTTTTTTTCAAGGTGTTGCTATTGCTATTGCCGCCGGAAAGGCCCCGCAATGCCCACTGCAATTCTTGGCCTTGCCATCGTGGCTCAGTGTGTGTGTCTGTGTGTTGTAGTCGTAGTTGTAGTGGTAGTTGGGTGTGCAGGTGTGGGTGCAACTTCCGCTTCGATTTTTGGCATTAACTAATAGAAGTCCAGCACACGGACACGTAAACAAAAATAAATTGCTTTTCGTTGTGTTACTCTATTTCTCTCTCGCTCTCGTTCTTCTTTTTTCGGACTGTCTCACTCGCACATGGGGCTGTTCGCCGTTATCCGTGTTTTAAGGTTTAAGGTTTTAGGTTTTAGGTTAGGTTAGGTTTTCGATTCGTTTTTGGTGGGCTCTTAGGTGTTTGGTTGAGTAACGTAGGTTGGGTGAGAAGGTATCGGTATCTAAAAGGTGGCCTCTAAAATAGTCAACAGCACTGCTTATATTGCTTATGGTTCTTCACTTTTCGTTTCGTTATGCGCTCGTTTTGTTCGTTTCTTTGAGGTTATGTGACTCTATGACACTATCTGTTTTGAGTTGCGTGTATAATAATACCGTATGTTACTATTTATAGTTTAGCCTTTGTTTTGGTTTTAGGTTTAGTTTTAGTTTCGTTAACAGCGTTATTTCGGGGCTAATCGTACTTTGTACTCTGGATTATAAATGACGTTTATCCTCTAGGGTATAGTTATTGTTGCTATTCGGTTGGTGGTTGCTGGTGTACAGATGTGATGGTGGGGCCTGGAACTGTAACTGTAACGGTAACGGTAACGATAACGGTAACTGGAGCTGGAGCTGAAGTGGGGTGGGCAGGATCAGGATCCGAGATGTGGATCACTGAATAATTTATCACAAATAACAAACTAGCTGTTGGAGGGGATGGGACAGTGATGATGACAGCTCAGTTTCCTTGCTCCGAAATGTACGCTATCCCGGCGCCTTCCAACCTGGCCTCTGGCCACGCCTCTCCTCCTCCTCTTCCTCCTCCTCCTCCCTGCTTAAGTTAATGTTTGGTCATGAAAGTTTAACGAACGCACCGCAGTTTTGGCTTTGCGGTCGTCGGTCGCCCTTTATTTTCTGCGTTTTTTTTCTCTTTCACTTTTGTGGCAAATGGAAGCGACGCGAGTTAAGGCGGAGTTACGTCAAGGCAGCGCAACACGAGAAACCCAAAGCAGGTAGCTTTAATTCGTCCTGTACGTTCGTATCACTACTCCTCCAGTGTGGGTCCACGGATTACGGTTCTGGGCGTATTTGTGTATCTGGCACGGGCAGCACGCAAAGGATCCGGACCCGGCAACAGTCCCTCCTTGGGACTCCGTGTGGCAACGTCCTTCGCCACCCAATTAATGCATTAATATAGCCCTCGTTACTTATTCAGATGCAATTTGAAAGGCCTAGGTCGAGGGCGGGGATCGAGTTTTGCTTTAGCGGCATTATAAAAATAAATCCATATAGGTAGATGTACAGACTGGCGTTTTTCTTCTATTCGCTACGGCTAAGTATCTTGTATATATCTCGTAGGTGTATATATATATATATATTGTATATAGAGAGGCAACTACTTGGTAGTTTTAGTTAGTCGATAAGTGCGTTTATGTTGCGGTTATTTGAATTTGCTGTCCTACGGGCTGAGACGCAAGGTCTCTCTACAAACTACGAGGTTAGTTCCATTACTCTATCTCAACGGGGATTACGCTCTATATCCTTGGGCTGTATCGATAACTTCCAGCGGTGAACAAACGTCAACGAACTACGTTAAATTTTTGCTTTTTTTCTTTTTTGGTTTTAGTATTGTTTTGCGGATAGCGTTAATCGTTTATCTATAGCACTTTTGTATATAGCGAGTGTCCTCTTGTATATTTCTAAAAGTAATTCTAATCTTGGGTTTGCTTGTCGGGTTACGCCTTTAAGATTTGCTCAATTTCATTGTTGCAGGTACTTTGGTTTTGGTTTTATCATTACATTCTATTTTTGGTTATCGCGTGTCCTTTATTTTTAGGCGTTTCCAGGGTTTTTCCACTTGCTGACTGGCTCTGGCGTTGATTAAATAATGCTGCACTTTGCGCTGATTTATCGTGTTTGCTTTCGTGTCCTTGTTTTCGCTGGTTTCCGCTTTTGTTGCTCTGGTTTATTTTATTTATTCGTGTTTGTCTCTTGTCTTTTTATATTTCCTTATTTTTTGCCAGTCGTTCTATTTGATTATGTAATTATGCTTGGTTTCTTATTGGATATTGAACGGTACGTGTGTCCTAGGGCTATGTTTGTGTGTGTATGTGTGTGTGTGTGGTCGGTAGTTGTGTTGGTGTGTTACATGCGATTTTTTCAGCTGCTGCGGCTGTGTTTGTGGTGGTTTCGTTGGATTCGTGGGTTGCGATAGACGTAAGTGGTTCGTCATCAACATTTTTCGCACATACATACACGATTCACGGGCGCCACACTGGGCACTGTGTGTGTGCGTGTGTATGCGTGTGTGTGCGTGCGTGTGCCTGTGTGTGTCCTGATAGATGGAATTTATTGAATGAAACGTCAAGCGATTTGACGAATTTTAAACAAATTATTTATAACACACAGAGACACAGGAGGCACGCACACGCAAATGTTGCGAGAGAGGCACGCACAGACACAGTTCACAGTCGTGGCACGAAGAACGGCACAGGACACACAGGACACACGGTGGGTCGCAATGGTAGTGGTGGTGGTGGTGGTGGTGGTGGGAGGACAACAAGGAGGAGCCGACGAAGAGGAAGCCAGGAGGAGTGGAGCTGAAAGTGGGAGGAAGTGCACACGTTAAATCAATGCTTCTTTTGACCTCTATTACAATTTCGTTCGCTTTCGTCTTTCGCCATCTTCCCTCCACCTCCTACCGCTCCTTCTCCTCCACCAGCTTGCTCCACCTCGTCCTCGTCGCTTTGGAACTCCTCTTTTTTTCCGAGCCCACGACTACCTGGTAATTTTTTTTCAACGCCCGTGTTACGGCACATTTAATATTTCATATTTTCATATATGTAAGGGCTCTATGCACCAGATACACAGTCGCTGGCTCACCGAAATTCACATTATTTCATTACTTTGCTTTACTTTGCTCTGATTTCACTTGGTTATTCTATTTCATTCTTTTTTTATTGGGTCGCGCTGGCTCCTTTCGTTTAAATGTTTATCACAATGCTGCTATCGCTGAATGCTGATTTATGCCATTCGCCACCGAGCAGCGCACTTAAACTTGCTATTTGAAATTTCTTCTTTATGTAACGAACGGAATAACGGCACACTCGCTGCTGCTGCTGCGACTGCTACTGCTGCTGCGACTGCTGCTGCTGCTGCGACACGAACGAACTCAGCGCGACAAGTGAAACTTGGCTTCCCGATTCGCATGCCACTGACGTGCGCCGTGGTAACAGAAACAGAAACAGAAGCAGAAACGGCCGAGCCGAGCCCGCGAGATTCGCTGAAAATCGATAAGGACAGGCAAAGTCGCCTGCCAAAATCCTGAGGAGGAGGCGGCGGGGCAGGAGCCCCAGGATGGCAAAGGCGAACGGCACAAAAGCACATTCTTCTGCGGCCAAAGTGAAACCGAGAGCATGTGGGTGGCGCGGCAGTGAAAGTGCACATGTCCTGAGTGTCTCGTGTCCTGGGCACAGTGGTGGGTGTGCCCAATGGATAGGTCCTTTGGATGCTCCTTTGATATATTCTGGAACCTACAGACTGGATTTCAAATATTTTGCTAAGGTAACATAAATATAATACATTTAAACTCATACATTTGTAGATCAAAGACTAACTCATAAAAAGCTACTAATAAAAATGATGGCAACACATTAGTTTAATAAATATTTTATTTAATTGTACATATATTTCATCAAGCTTCGTTATCGAAAATGGAAAATAATGGAAATACTTTCTTAGAAGTATTGTTATCCTTGTTATACTTTAAGGAAAAGCAATTACAATTAACAACCAGTCATCAAAAACGATAGCATACTTTTAGGAGTCCGCCGATACTGTAGCTGTGCCAATATTTTCGACCGCCAGTGTGCTACTCGCATGCCTTTTCGGCTGAGAGCGCGAGTGCGCATTTGCCAGGCTCTCAGGCGAGTCCTTTCACTCGCTCGCAGTCCTTTTGCCCGCTCCCGCTGCACAAACAGGAGCCGAATCCGAGTCCGAGTTGAGAATGAATCGCCGCGCCGAGAAGCACTTCGGATAACAGCCTTTGTGTTTTCGCCCTGAATGAAAGTCAGCCAGCCTGGGCCATCAGCCATCAGCTGGCCCGTTTGGTTGGCTGTGGGCTCCAACGCTTTCTGAATTGCGCTGCCCACGCGAGGCGGCGTCCAAGTAAACAAATACATGTGCGCACGGCTGTGATAATAGGGCGTCGCGCACATGTTCAGCTGTAAGGTCAGAGCACAGCGTGTCCTTACAGTGAGCCATGGCCACAATGACACAAGCACACGGCCAACAATGGGATCAAAGATCAAGGACATTCTGATCACTTTCAACATTCATTTTATCACATTGATGCGAACTTAAAACGATTTTTACATAAAATGCACAATTTGTTACTTGAAAACTATCAGTATTACAATCATTTGTGTAATGCATAACAAAAGGATTTTAAATTTGAGTACTATGTTATTGCACAGTTTTCCGTGCCAACTACAATCGGGCAACAAACAAAACGAGTATTATATACAAAAGGCAATGAGGTAGGCTGCTGGAGGTCCGGGAACCGCCTCCCCTGACCTGAAAGTTTCCGAAGAAGAATGTCCGGGGTCGCTTCAGCGATGGTAGCACCTGGCACTGCCCGGAAAACCACTTCCGCGTATTTCCATCGCTATCCCGGGATACTATACATATCTCAGCGCCACGCAGTTTCTCTTCTCCTAGCGCCGAGAGTTCTTCCACCGGGATCTGGGCAGTACGATTGTTATAGGCATAGTCCGACTGGTGAAGCACATCGTTGCTACTGCTCCGGATGTAAACGTGGAAGTCTGAGACGTCTGAAAAGCCGGAAACATACCAGCTTAGCGTCAACATGCCAGCTTTGTTCCTATGGGGAAAATGTATGATTTACAAGGATAAGAAGTCACTTTAAATTCAAACTAGAAAAGATGCATACGTTTTCACTTCTCGGAATCGGACATCTGTAAGTTGTTCATAGTCAATGCCCTTATACATCTCTTGCTCATCCTCGGCGCAGTGCAGATACTCATCGTCCAAAGATATGAGTTGCTTGTCCTTGATCATAGCCGGCGTTTCGCAGTAAATGCTCTGCAAATCCTCACCAGCTATCGTTTGCTGCAGCATAAAGTACTTCAGAGGTCGTGCATTGCAACCGCAATGCAGAGGATTGCCAGCCAGAAGCACTTGGCTACCATTCCGCATGCTACCCACCATCGAAGCTGGCACATCTTCCAGACTATTGTTGGAAAGATCAACGTATTTGAGGGACTTCACTTTTACTAAATTGGCGAAGGGCAAGTGGTAGATTCTATTATGGGAAAGGTCCAAGTGGCTGAGGTTTTTAGGCAAGTCAAAGATGTGCTCTTCAGACTTCAGATTAGATAGCTCGTTGTGAGACATGTCCAAGCTTTGAAGTGAAGTGAAATTAGAGATAACTCCTTTCCTTAGATCGTTGATCTGATTGTAGGATACATCCAACGTAACGAGCTTTTTGGTGCCAAAGGTAATATCATACGTCAGTATGGGCATTACATTGTAGCTCAGGTTCAGGTTTTTAAGGTTGTACGGAATGTACTGATGCGAGGGAAAGGTTTTCTTGGTCACAAAACTTATGCGATTGTGACTTAAATCTAAGGTTTCCAAGCTGAGCAAATCATCCAGAACACCATTGGTTTTGTTGTCCAATTTGGTGAGGAAATTGAATGACAAATCAAGGTTTCGCAGCGATGGTAAGCCAATAAAGATGTCATTCTGCAGAGTCTGGATTCCGTTGGATGAAAGATTTAAAGTGAGCAGTTGCAGCAGGCCCTCGAAAGCTCGCTTGCTACAAGTTATAAAAGTCGCATTTTATAAAAAGAATATAAATGTTATATAAGAACTTACCTTATATCATTAACTTGATTACCATACAGATTTAACTCAAATAAGACGGGCAGCTTACCAAAGGCACTTCGCTCTAAGGTCGTAATATTGTTGTTCTAAACGACAAATTGGATGAGTACACATTTTACAAATTTCATAAGATATGCTCACCTCCAAATATAAGTACTGCAGTGTTGACATGACAGATACCGCCTCCATTGGTGGCTGACTGATGCCATTGTTTTGCAGCTTCAGTCGTTGCACCACCAATAGACCAATAAAACTTTCCCCGTTTAGACTGTCTCCTAGCTGATTGTGGCTCAGGTCCAAGTAGATCAGTGAGTTCATCACTGGCCAGGTGCCCGCTGGTATCTTAGCGAGTCTGTTATGGCTGAAGTAGAGCTCATTTAGGGAAATTGGCAACTGGAACAGTTTTTCCAACTGATTGTTATTCAAATACAGCTTTCGCAAACTGGTCAACTTGGCCAGCGATCCCCGCACAACGGATTCCATTTCGTTATGACTCAAATCCATCTCCAAGAGGGTTGGCAAAGTGCCAAACGTCGAGGACTTGATTTCCCTCATGCTATTATAGCTGAGATCAATTAGGCGTAGCGAGAACAGGGTTTGAAAAACTCCATTAAATATGCTGGAGATGTTATTGTGCGAGACATCGATGGTGTGCAGTTCGTAGAGCTTTGGAAAACAGTTTTTGGGTATGTCGGTTATGCTGTTGTACGAGGCATTCAAAACTTTCAAGCCTGTCATATTTTGAATGGGAATCTGTAGTATTAAATAAAATAAAATTAGTAATCGTTTTACTTTTAAAAGCGTATTTTGTTACCTGTGCTAAGTTGGTAAGATTGTTAAAGCTCAGCTGAAAATAGGTGGCGAAAGTGGTCTCATCGAAGCTCCGACGTGAAAAGTTGGTCAACCGATTATGAGACAGGTCAAGAACCGTAATGTTTACACAATTTTCAAATGCGGCTGTTTCAATTAGCTCAAGAGCGTTATGGGATACGTTTATGATGGCCTGGTAAATATCCTTGAAAGAGTTCTTTTCAATCTTGGTTATGTTATTCTCGGCTAAATCGAGCAACTGTAAAACACCAATTTAAAGTCAAAACATCTTATTTTGTATTAAGAATCCTACCTCCACATAGTTCATCTGGGTAAACATCTGGAACTCGACCTTCTGAAGACGGTTGCGTGCTAGATCTATAGTTCCAATGCGCGCAATTGAGCCGAAAGTACCACGACCAATATCCGTGAGCACATTATCACTTAGGAAAAGTCGCCGGAGGAAACGCATTCCCCTGAAACTATTTGCATCCAGACGTGCAATCTGGTTGTGGGACAAATGGAGTACCTTCAGCACAGAGTTTCTGGCAAAAGTTCCACGGCTAAGTTCGTTTAGCGCATTATGAGAAACGTTGCACCATCCCAGCTTTGTCAGATCAGCTATGTGCTGTGCCTCCAGCTTTTTGATCATGTTGTGACTTATATCCAGGACCTCTAACTCTCTCAGATTCTTGAACTGGTTGCGTTTCAGATTCTCCAACTGATTTCCGTGCAAGTCGAGCGTCTTCAGTTTCCGCAATGGCTGGAAGGTCTCTATAGGCAGGTCACTGAGGTTACCATTGATCATACGTATGATTCCCAGACTATTGGCGATCTCTTGGCCAGCAAATAGATCCTTGGGTAGCTGTTGGAACGCATGGCCGTCGATTACTAGTTCCTTAGCTTTTCCTAGAATCTGTAAAAGGCTTTTCCCGTTTAGAAAACGATGCTATCGGTGTATAATTTGGTTCTTACGCCGAATCCTAGTATTCCCACATGGCTTAGATTTGTGCGGCGTAGATGTAGTTGCTCCAATGTATTATTTACTCCATAAAAAACATAATCCTCAATGGTGGCCAATGGTGTTTCTTCTATGATCAGCACTCGCGCTTTGATATGAGCAAAAAGCGGCCCATATAGACGAACTAAAAAAGAATTAGATTAGAAAATTTACAGATTAATTGGACTGCTAGAAGTACGCACCGAAATGTCCTCTGTAGATGGTCAACTCCTCAATGGGCATATCAAAAGAAGCCAAATTCTGGAGAGCTACGGATAAAGTAGCCAAGTTGGTATTTTCGCAGCGGATGTAGAGGCCATTATCGCTGCCTTTTACACACTCGCAGGGGTACAATGCCTTGGATCTGTTTAAAAACACCATATTAATGAGGAATTGTGTAATATTTTGATGATAACTCACTTCTTGGGGCACTTGTATTCGGGTTCGCCATAGACATATTCCGAACTTGCCAGAGCTACCAAGTGCAGCAAAACGAGACTGCGCAGGCGTAGCTGAATCATGTTTTAGCGATTTCGTCACCGTGTTGATTTAGTTTATCCCATGGCCCCAAACCAAGTTCTTAGCTTGAGTCTTTTGTGTGGGTTTCGATTTCCCGAAAGTTGTAGTTCCTTGTTAAATGATTTTACGCTCGAATGAGTTTGGTTTTTCAGCCCAAGAAGTAAAGTTTACTTGTCTTATCAACGAACAAAGGTAAATGGTTTCTTATACTTTTACTTTTCGCTCTGCTGGCGCAACAGGTTTTCATGCGCCGCTCTTGTGCGCTCTTTGCGACCAGCCATTTGGATCTCTAACAGCGTTTAATTGAATTAACGCCAACTTTTTTGAGTGTCGCCGAAAGTCTGGCACTGGGAACTAATGTTTTCATTTGGGTTCCCCATTTATTCCGCCGTTTTAACATATTTTTATTTATTTTACTCTTGGCGCACAATGCAATCGATAGATTTTGGTCGAGTTGGCAGCCCTGTTAAACTATCGCTGCAGACTATCGGCAACCCGCATATCGAATCGCCCGCACACGCAAATACAACCCTGTTGTGACATCTCGCTCGTTGGAAAAGCAAAAACCAGGCGCAAAATAAATAAAATTTGCTCACGTTGCCCTACAATTATCGTTGTACATTCGCACAAGCAAACGTAAGTACAAAGACACAGCTAAACGCAACGAACCGTGTGGAAAATGCAAAGTGCGCACTTATTTGGCATTTCGCTATTTAAATAAGTGGGCATTGTTCACGTTGCTCGCCTCGCCGACAGGGAGAAATACTGACTTCGCCCGTTTTAGCCGCCATCGCGACAACAGCCAATCACAGGCCGCGCTACACACACGCGGCAGAAAATCCGTGTACATACACGTCTGAGCGCTGTGGTATTGGTGGCCGGGGAGAACGCGAGTTACTCGCTGCATAGAGTAGCCCACTATGTGTTTATTGCGCGGCAAAAGTGCGTTAATCGGTTTTACTCACTACTTACCTCCACTTCTTTGCATCCCCCTTCCACAGCTATAAAACAAGATGAGCTACGCCGCTGATGTGCTGAACTCGGCCCACTTGGAGCTCCATGGCGGTGGCGACGCCGAGCTGCGTCGTCCATTCGATCCCACAGCTCACGATTTGGATGCTTCATTCCGCCTCACACGCTTCGCGGATCTTAAGGGGCGCGGCTGCAAGGTGCCACAGGATGTGCTATCCAAGCTGGTGTCCGCCCTGCAGCAGGACTACTCCGCCCAGGACCAGGAACCGCAGTTCCTCAACGTCGCCATTCCTCGGATCGGTATTGGCCTGGACTGCTCCGTCATCCCACTGCGACACGGCGGACTCTGCCTGGTGCAGACCACTGACTTCTTCTACCCCATTGTCGACGATCCCTACATGATGGGCAAAATTGCGTGCGCCAACGTACTCAGCGATCTGTACGCGATGGGAGTCACTGATTGCGACAACATGTTGATGCTGTTGGCGGTCAGCACCAAGATGACAGAGAAGGAGCGTGACGTGGTCATTCCACTGATCATGCGAGGCTTTAAGGATTCCGCTTTGGAGGCGGGCACCACTGTGACTGGAGGCCAGAGCGTGGTCAATCCATGGTGCACCATTGGAGGGGTTGCCTCGACCATTTGCCAGCCAAACGAGTACATTGTGCCAGATAACGCCGTTGTAGGGGATGTCCTGGTGCTGACCAAGCCACTGGGAACCCAGGTGGCTGTGAATGCACACCAGTGGATTGACCAGCCGGAGCGCTGGAACCGCATCAAGCTGGTGGTGTCCGAGGAAGATGTTCGCAAGGCCTACCACCGGGCGATGAACTCCATGTCGCGGCTCAACCGCGTAGCCGCTCGCCTCATGCACAAGTACAATGCCCATGGGGCCACCGACATCACCGGATTCGGACTGCTCGGCCACGCACAAACCTTGGCTGCGCATCAGAAGAAGGATGTCTCCTTTGTTATCCACAATCTGCCGGTGATTGCCAAGATGGCCGCTGTGGCCAAAGCCTGCGGCAACATGTTCCAGCTGCTGCAGGGCCACTCAGCAGAGACCTCGGGAGGATTACTGATTTGCCTGCCGCGAGAGCAGGCCGCTGCCTATTGCAAGGACATCGAGAAGCAGGAGGGCTACCAGGCCTGGATCATCGGCATCGTTGAGAAGGGCAATAAGACCGCTCGTATCATCGACAAGCCCCGCGTCATCGAGGTGCCCGCCAAGGACTAGGTCTCCATTGCCTGACCAGTCGCTATTGTCTACCTTAAGTATCGTAATATTAACGTAACTGCTGCTCCCCTCAGTTGTAACCGGCATGATCGGTCTTTGTTTTTTATAAAAAAGCTTATCAACTACAGATTCTCTGATCATTATAATCATGGACGTCTCTACTGCAATACGAGTGAATAAAATGAAAACACTTGACTCTTTTGTATCGAGTAAACGGACGAGAACGGATTTTTCGGGGAATGCGGGGCATCTGAATGAGCTTTTTTCAGTAAACTTTGTTATTAAATTGCAGCTCACAGCTTGGCAAAAAGTGGAGCATCTTCGGAATCACTTGCATTTTGAACAGTCGTGTGTGATTTGAGTATTTAATCGAATTATTTGACCTACTAAATAAGTTGTAGAAGGGTTTTCTCTTTATATTTATGTTTAGTTGGTACGCCAGCACTTTGGAACCCAAACTCTCTTGGTGTAAATTTTAAATTTGTTTGCTAATTTAGGTTTTCAGTCGCTCGCTAATGAAATCAGCGCCGCGTTTTGGAAGTCAAATTGTTGGACATTTGTGTGAATTTTAATCGTTAAGCTTTGTTTTGCTATTCCGACTTAGAAGCGGGTTATCAGGAAAGTAATTATCAGGTATTAAGCGAGCAAAAAGGAAATGAATGTCATGTTCATTTAATTTAAAAATCTATATACGTGTGGTAACAGTATTTACAGGTAATTCAAAAATGTTTCAGAAAAGATACACTTATTCAACCGCCTTTTTGGACTGATATTTCTGTTCTGAACTTCATATTAAAATAAAAAGGTTATCAGTTTTGTACTTTTGTAGTTCGTAACATGGACATTTGATTTGAATTAAAGGGTATTTAGCGTAGGCTATCAGATAACCTACCGGCTTAACCTCTATTGTTTGATCAATTGGCATTAGATGCAGAGAGCGAAAAGCTTTGCAAGCTCTGCAAACCAAAACCGAGCGAGAGATGCTCTCGGGCGAACAGGTCTCCGGCAAGTTTGCCATCGGATCGGATCGCACTGGTGGGGATCGGGATCGCTGGTGGCAAGTGCGGATCGTCGTGGGGCTCAGTACCGCCCGAGCTAGCGACGCGTTAAGATCCGAACCCGAATCGTAACCACCACGAGAAACTTACACTGCGCGCACCGTTACACTTTAGTGCTGGGAGCGATCGAACACTAATACACTGACCAACGAATTTCCCGCACATCGAAGAGATTTTCCCTCCCCATTGAACTGTACTTGGAGCGTACGTTGCGTTTTTGGAGTTTTGGAAAAGTGCACAGTGAGTGCTGCAAGTATTTGTGGCCGAGAGCCACATAGCGATACAAATGGAGATAGATACGTAGATAGATGGATAGTGTGTGGGCTGTTGGGGCTCTTTGGTCTGTGGAAGACGAGCTCGGAAACCGCAGTTAGAAACTAGTTTTCCCTACGTGTCGTGGTCGTGGTCGTGGTCCCAATCGCAATCGCAGTGGCGGTGGTGGTGGCAGTCGCTGCCTTACATGAACGTGGAAGTACTCGCTTTTTGAAGTGAAATTCGAAAACGCATCCTCCTCGGCCATGTAGCGATGTATCTGGCGGATCGCTATTGCTTGTGTATCTCTTCTTGGCCAGATGATTCATGTACGGTGGGCACTCGTACGTACACTCGATTTATTTCCCGACGGAACGGCGCAGTATTCAAATTGAAAGAACAGTGGCAGTGAACTAAAAATAGAATTATTTGTTTTCATATACCAACCGACGAAAATGAGAAAAACCAAAAAAAAAAGAAACAAGAAATAAAATGGCTCGGCAAAAGTCGAAAAGTCTTCGCTCGGAAATTCGCCCAGTAAATGTATCTGTGTATCTTTGCATCTGTATCCGAATCGTACGCTCGCTAAACTTTCGTTTAATTTAGCCAAGTTCAAACGGCGTCTACAGCTTGTTTATGTCCGCCTGACTTGAACTCGTGGATTGTGTTTGGTGCCTTGTGTGGGTGCCACAAATTGGCAACTCGACACACAGATACGCAACACACTTACACCGCTGGTAGAACATAAACATATCTACATATAGATAGTGATACATGCCTGGCGCATATATAGACGTTAGATTTCGCCTACGTTTCGATATTTGATTTTCGGAAATTTCAACAACAGAACGCCAGCGACGACGACAACACCTTCGCTTTTTATTTTTTGGCCATTTCAAACTCGTTGTTGGCCCGATATTTGTTTATTTTACGAGTTTGTTTGCCATTGCCTACGTATGCTTTATGGCATTTGGCGATCTGTGATCAGCAATCTCGCTTCCCCCTTCCGCAGCCCCGCCCACTTGAATGGCTTAACCCAAAGCGAAAGCATCCTCTTCCAGTCTGTTTGAAAATCGAGTTTTGACTCAACATAATTCCATAAATTTCTCAGAATTTTCTCTTAAGAATCCTACGATTTTTAAAAATGGATATTTTCAATCTGTGATTCATAACAAACATCCCACCTTTTTAGACAAATGTTTACTTTTACACAGAATTTGTGCATAAGTGAAATGAGTAAAGACATTTGTAGATCATTTGTATTGTCTGCTCTTATTCTTGAACTTTGAGTTAATGGTTTAAATTCTTTATTTCTAATCAAATATAAATATCTGAATATATTTGTTTAAGATACAAATGTAAGCTAACTCTTTCATTTAGTCCTTACTACTACTTACTAAATTTGGTAGTTATTTTATTTCATTCTAAAAGTTTAACTAATTAGTTTGTTGTTGTAATGGTTCGAAATACTATTAGGTAGTTTGGTTTCTCATTGCTGGCAAACTTTCTCGTGCCTTATAAGATAGCAGGCTAATATTACGCTATAAATGAGCGTTGGCCTTAACTGGAAAATAGGAAAGTGTGCTTTAACTTTATCACTTATAATCCTCTATCTGCAAACAAAACTAAAAACACTGCACAAAATGAACCAAGACAAATGTGATCATTATAAAAATTCCTAATGCCAAGTTTTTCATTCATAAAACTGGCAAACTAATCCAATATTCAGTGCTACTGCTGAAAGTGCTAAAATGGCACGTAGTGGCCCAACGGGTTAATTCCGATCGCCAGACAGACAGCACCATGTTTCTGCTCCCCAGAGCTCCAAAGCCCCCAGTATATGAGATCATTTCTGAGCTGCCTGTGTACATATGCAAAAACAAACCATGCGCTCCGCTCTCCGGCCTTTTGTGTTTGTTTTTGTCGCCAATCGGAGGCCCAGAGAACTGCTAAAAACGTGCTGAGATCGGGGCAGCCGAGTTATATAGTGTGCGTATATAGTGTAGTGTAGGATAGTATAGTGGGTGGGTTGGGGGCGGCAGTGGCTACGGCGGCGGCATCAATTAGATTTGGCCTTTTATCTATGTATATTCTATTGGGCTATTTTATGCGTGTGTTTGGCTGACGTGAGGCATTATTATTCGTGTTTTGTGAGGCTTTATTTCTTTATTAGCTGTATTCCGTTGACCATATGGCGTGGCATCCCCCATCCCCAATCCCCATCACTCCACCCCATACCCCATCTCCGGCACCCATTTCCATTGAAAGGTGACTTTTTTTGCTCGCCTTGATTTGATTACTTAAGCTCCAATTTGCGTTGACGCTTAATGCAGTTGCTGTCACAAGCTGCGTCTTATGACATCATCGTTGGTAGTCGGTAGTCGGTCATCCTCGAATTCATCTCGCATTTTTGCATCATCTCCGACTATCTCTCACCCCAAGGTTATCTCTGAAAATCGAAAAAAAATGCATTCATACATGTGTGCATTTATACAAACTTGTATGTATATATTCTGGGCCAGACAAAAAAGGAGTTTAAGGACACGCCACCGAAAGTGAAAACCTGTTTGACATTGAAATTTCGACTTTTTGCCTCTGTCTTTTGCCTTTTTTGTTTTCTTTGCATGTTGTCAGTTCTGAAAATCAATGCCAGCATCTTTGGTTTCCCTGCCAAAGGGTATGATTATTTTAAGGTCCAAAAAATGGGATGATGCTATTAAAAGATGATATATTTATTATTAATACTTTGCCTTGCTGTTTCAAGGTTGTGGAAATTTATTGTTCAAATTAAAAGCTTTTGAACTGACAAATAAATTTGCTACGATTATTGTAAATATGAACATGGACATTTATAGCTATAACATGGAAAATTGCATCCACTTAGGGAATCTGTAAAGCATTTTCAATGAAATACTTGTTTAAACTACAAAAAAACTCACAATTTGATTTAACGATCAATAATCCGGTTGATAAAACTATTTCTTAGCCAATATAATTACGAAGTCAAAGAAATTCACTTTATAATTAAACGTTGCGTTTATCAGATAACGATATTATCATAACTTATCTATATCAACTTCATAATCTCTTATCAATGAGATACTACAATTTAATATAGGTTATAACCACGAAATAAACCTAGAATGCAGTTTAAATATTTTTCAAGTTAGGAGCTAGTGGATGATGGGCAGCCCATCTTTTTCAAGTAGATTTAAGTTTTGCAGGGCTTGGCCCTTAAGAACCATCTCCGCCGCCTTCTAGAGCATTTCATCTTCGGATGACAGGCTCCGTCTGTTCATCGCATCCAATGTTGTTTGGTATTCCATGCTCTGTGTGCTCAAGTGATGCCCACTTCAGATGACTTAAGCTTCCATTAATGCGCCAAAAGTTCTCACTTCAGAGTGGCGAATGGCGAATGCGGCCATTTCCGAAAATGGAAACATCGAACGTGGGTGGGAAAAATGCTTGGGATTCTTGCGAACCGCCTTGACGCGAAATCAACCTGCTACTCGGGGTCGAAATCCGTGATTACGTGTCTCGCAGACACCCACGAGTCGTTTGACTTACTCACACGTAGAATTTGAATAATTTATGAATGATACTGGTTTCCGTTTCAGCTAAAAACTAATTGGAAATGCAGTACTCGAGCAGTTCGGAAAATTACTCATCCTCGTTGCGGGACAAGCCCTCGAAATGGGGCAGGGTAAGCCTTGATTTATTGTCCACCTCTGATAGTAAATCAATAATACCATTGATTCCTCAGAACGACAAGAACTACGCCTATAAGAAGTCATCCTATCAATACTCAAGTTCTGGCGACAACAATGTCTCGTATCAGGGCAAATCCCCCGACCAGAACATAGATCAATTGGATGCCTTGCTGGAGGATCTGAAGCAGGAACGCCAGATTACCAACAGGGAACGCGATCTGCTGCCCAGCAATGGAACCACCTATAGGACACTGTGAGTTTGACCACGATCTCAAAATGATGCAACTTATTAACTTATGTTTTGATGTTTGGGTGTAGTGAGCGCACTGATCCTTCGGGCACCGTAACGAGGACTACGCGAGTGGTCAAAACCAGCAAACACTCGGGTACCGGTGGCCAGCAGCCATTCATTGATGATGTGGAGACCTTCAGTCCCACCGATTACAGCACCCTTCAGTCCACGGCCAAGTACTCCAGCTTGAAGAGGGATGAGTTCCAGACCAAGGACAAGCCCTATACTCTGGGTAAGAGTTTAAAATTAGGCTTATCCAGTACAGCAATTAATATTGTACCATTTGAATTATTCCAGCCCACTCGCCTGGTGGTGGACACTACGAGAGCAAGTCGAAGATCTACGAGAGCAATCGCACCATTAACAACAACGTGGAGCTGCTGCCCGCAACGAGCAGCACCCATCAGACGTTGACCAGCGGCACCACCATCGACAAGGAGCTGCAGGACATCGCCCTGAGCGATGGCATCCTGCCTGCCCCAGGCACCAAGGTGACCACCACGGTGAGGACCTACACCTACGAGATCCCGGCCACTGGGCCCGGCAGCAACACCAGCACCATTAACCGCACTCACACGCTGAACAACTCGAATACGCTGAGCAGCAGCTACAAGCTCCACGAGAGCCACAACTCCAGTCAGAACTTCTCGCAGCTGTCGCCCGTTCCGCACCCACAACCCACGAATGTGCCACAGACGGTGGTGTACAACACGGAGAGCTATTCCACGTTGAACAGGAACGGCGATCGTCCGGTGGTTAGCAACCAGTCCTACGAGATCAGGGAGCACAAGGAGACCACCACTCGCGGTGTAAGCCCACAGCCCCGTCAACTGCCCTTGGGATCGGGTCCAGCGGGAACTCCTCCGGGCAACCGTACGGTCATCTACAACATCCACAAGACGGATCACGTCAACACAGTCAACGAGCTGCCCCCTCAGCAGCGCTATCCGCCGCGCAGTCCGGCTCACAGTCCCAACTACGGAGGACCACACAGTCCACCACAGCAGCCGGGAGTGAATCGCTACTACTACAAGGAGACGGAGACCTCAAACACGGTCAACAGCATCCACGGACCGCCGAACGGTGGACCCTACGAGCCGGGTCTACCTCAGTCCGCTCCCCTGAAGCAGCTGCCACCCAACAACGCGTATCCACAGCAGCCACCAAATGGAAATGGTTATCCCCCGAATTCGACCACATACAGCTACAAATACTCCTCGACCACCAACACAAACAACCGACGTGGTCCGGACTACGGCTCCCCATCTCCATTCCCCGTGGATGGCGTCGAGTACCCCGTGAATAGCAATCCTCCCCAGCGAGTGGACGATCTGATGCAGTCATTCGGCACTGTAAGTATTCGAGGTATTCTTAACTACTTAAGTTAATTTGAAACTTCTTGAATAATTTTAAACGTAAGTTTAGTGTTTTGGTTTAAACACTTATCAGTAATAGCTTCTGCTTTAAGAGTCAGCAATTAAATAGATAATAACTTGACAAACTTATGGCATTGTAATCAAGCTGCCTAAAAAACGATAATTAGAGATTACTTTTGAGTGGACTCATAATACCTTAATTACCACCTTAACATGCTACAAATGGAACAAGATAAGACTGGTATCGTTTTAATGACACAATAAGCGTCGTTTAGTGTTTAGTGATTTTAAGAAGCTCCTTTGATTTTACCTCTTATCATCTCTGTGTTTAGACCACTGACCATGTGGATCGCGTGGACATTGAGACTCCAGTGCGCAAGCGTGAAATCGAGACGGCGGTTGCCTCGCCCAACCAGCAGCATGTGCCATCCGTGAACAAGGCGGGAAAAGAGGTGTACTATCCACCTGGTCACGACACCATCGTCATGAAGCGCGAGGAGATGCATGCTGGATCCGCCTCAGGCGTGAGTATTGGATACTTACCAAGCTAGAAAGCTGATAATAATCAACTGATAATCTTGCACCCGCAGGGTCGCTGGGCCAAGGGATCCGGAATGTACGAGTACGAGTCCGGCTCCAAGTCAAAGACGAAAACCAAGTCCGGTGCCGCTATGGTGCCCGTGTGCCTGCCCCTCTGCTGTGCCATGCCCTGCTCCATTATGTAGGAACATCGTAACTTGTACATAGGTTTCTAATATTTGCCCTTAATAGTTCTAACGCTAAATCCTGCCCCGTGTTTTTGGCATTGCTCTCTACTAGGTCGTCTAACTTCTATCGGGCTTGCTTGTCAATTGGTTGTACGCGTAATTTGTTTGCCAAATTTTCTATATATATGTCTATATATCTATACGTTATTGTCTATGTATATAATTTGTGAAGCGTCATCTACGGATGGGCCGGTTGTTATACTTTTTTTGGATTTGGTAGTTTATCCGCACATAGTTTGCTCAAAATTGTTGCTCATGCATTTAAATTCGCCAGTGGGATGCCCAAAAAATTTACCCGATGCCAATTGTTTTAACTTAAATTTGCATACCGCATACCAAACACTAATAAATGAGCCGTGGAATCCAATTCCCCCTATTATTCGTTTCCCCTGCGCCCCGAATACCCACTAATCATAAACCATAATCGTAATAGCGACTTAAAAGGTAACTCAGTCGTTACAGAGCCATAAATACTATTTCTAATACACGTAGTAACCATAATAAAAAACGAGATCTAACAAACGAAGCGATGAACTGTCTGAATGGCTTTTTGAATGGATCGATTTGCGTGGGGGTTTGGTATAGTAAAAGTTTTTATAAGTTTATTTTGGTATAAATCGTTCTGATCGAATAACAATTTGCATATCACAAAAGTAATATCTACATTTCACCTTGTAGGAATAGGTGTAGCTGTCTTTTGAGAAGTTAATAAAACACTATAGTCAAACAACAAAAAACGAAAGTCAACATAAAATAATACAAAAATCAACAGAGGTATATAATATAGATAAGTATCATTGAGCACTTTGAGTAGTGAACGGGAGGATTATTGCTACAGAGACGAGTTCTTATTGTTGTTCTTGGATTACGAATTGAAGCTAAATGATGGATTAAAAGTATACTACATCGTAATATGAGTATAGTTACTGGACTTACTACCATATACACAATATGTGCCTAATATTCTAACCATGCCGCCATGATCTGTCATTCTATTAAAAGAGACTACCGTTCGTGAAAGTAATGTTGTCCTTTGTACATACGCATATTTAAGAGTTGGAAAGGTCACGTATTGTTACGTTGTCTTTTATGCAGGCTAGCTTTTGCGCTCGGAGTTCTTTAGCTCAGCTAAATACCAAGTGAAGGTTGGAAATTGCTTGATGCTGTAGATAGCATACTTTATCGAGTTGATTCCATCCTGTTCTATTTTGCTCATGCCGTTCTGTAAGTTTTCATAGCTGTCAAACAAAAATACACAAATTACATTTGTATTTGTCTAAATGATGATAGTATAGTGTACTGACCGCTTAGGATTGGCCTTTTCCTTCTGATGCTTGAGCATCTTGTAGCGGGCTATGTTGACCGGATACCTTGATATGAATAGGTTGGCGTGCTTCAACCTGTTGGACATGTCGTCATCCTCGCCGCCCCAGCCAAAGAACGAGTTAGAGAACCCATTTACGGCCTGAAAGTGCTCACGCGTCATCGCGGATACACCTCCAAATATTGATCGATAAGGCAACCTATAAATGAAAAAGTAAATTTACCTTTGCTTATACTGTTATCTCTTGGCTACGCTTGCCTGAAGTTCAGCGTGTCTATAGCCACTGACATGTGCCGCGGCTGACGTGGACAGTTGTAAAGATTGCGGTCGTCCAACGGCAGAAGATCGACATCGTGGAATATAAAACAATCCCACTGGTACAGCTTTAAGGCCTCCAAATAACCAATGTTCATCATGGCAGCCCGATTGAAGGGCTTTCCGTTGGTCTGCTCTACAATGAAAATGCGATAGGCAATGCGCTGCTTCATCAGAAATGGGTGGATGTTGCGCAGGAAAACTGATAGATGGGCGTATCGATCGCGGAAGGGCACCACAATGGCCACGTGGTGCTGGGCATTGCAGTTTTCTGGCTCGAAGGCGCCACCAGGGCGCAGGAGAGGTCCGAGCTCTGCTTCAATAACGTCCAGTGACTCCAGTGTCGTGTTAGGCGTGATGGGTCCACCTAAAGACGATAGACGTATCTTAAATTGTACTAAAGAAAAGGGCCAAGCAGAGCTTACCATTACGGGGATCGGGATCAGTGCAGTTTGCAAGGAGGGCGGATGTGGATTTCTGTCCCGGGGGCAATAATTTGTTTGTGCCCAGCAGGAAGCGCGTTAAGTCTTGTGGAATGGAAGTAAAGTTTGCCGTGGCAATCACAGTTCTTATGGTAGAGTTGGGTCCGCCATGGAGCTCCTGGTCCCGCTCTCTGTCTTTGGATAAGGCGAGCGGGGCAGCGGGCAGCCTGGATGCTTCTCCGCCTCCGGCTCCATCGCTGCTAGCGTTCCCGTAGATATGAGCATACTTATGCACGCGCCGAATGCTAGCATCCGTTAAAAAAAGGTTTTGATAAGATAACCCCAATACAAGTAATATGATTGGATTAGTTACCTGAGCTTGCTGAGGGAAGTGCCGCTGCCTCCGTCGGTGCGGAAGCCCACAAAGTTAAGCACCAGCAACAAGCATATCGCGCCGGCTAGGAAGCGTATGATATTCGCCTTTGTGAAGAGGGACATGGTCCGAGGATTGCATCATACCTTGCTCGACGCTCTGGCGCTGCGAACTGGCATTTTCAAGCGCAAAAAGTTCGCCCACCGAACAAAAAACGTTAAAACTTGCAACTCCACGGTCCAATCAGAAAAATCAGCTGAGAGTCCCCCTCAACCAGGGTTGCCAGAGTTGCCAATAGCTGCAGCCATAAATCGCCGACTGTCGATAGTTGATGGCGCCAAATTCAAAAAAAACATCAGTAGAATTTTTAGTCTGTTATTGCTAAATATAATAAATGCATTTTAAAATGTAAAGAAAAGCTGGATGTTTCAACTACAAAGCAATATGTACAATAATTTAAGCTAGGTCCGAACTTTCTCTTGGTTTTGTGATTTATTGCGCTGTTCGGATCTCGTAAGCATCCCAAAAATAGCGAGTTACAGAGTGGTATTGTAAACTGGGGAAACATGCGAACTGCTATTTGCCCCCAAGTCCTGGGAATGGGTCTTTTCTATCAAGAATAAAAACAAATTACAAACACAACTGAAGATTTAAACTAATTGCAGTGCAGAGCATTAAGGCCCTACTATCCTGGCAGCGGCAGTCGCAGCGCCTCGTTGTCCTTGACGTTAATCACTTTGAACTGGTCTTGATAGGTGTACTCTATCCGCAGAATCTTGTCATCGCCGATGCTCGGATCGTAGAAGCCGGGCAGTTCGCTCTGAAAGATGTAAGGAATGTTATTAATATCACGCGGATTACAATCAGTGGAGTTGTCTCACCTTTGATGAGTCATACAGCTGGAGGGTACCGTCCTTGACCATGCATTGAATGGGTACGGTGACGTCGAGCGACTGCTCTGGTTTGAACTGACTGCCGCCCTCCGCGGTACAGCCGTAGACGGCTCGTGAAACAATCAGCCCCTTCCTCGCCAGCTCCTCAGTCATGATCCTATTGTACGTGGCCTGCATTAGGTGAACAGCAGCACTCGCCTCCTGCCTCTTGGCGGTCAGTCTCTGCTCATTCTGACGCTTTGTCCGCTCCACCTCAATGTTCTTTCGCTCCGCCACCATTGGGTCCATAACAGTCTTTTTAATGAAGAACCACGCGATCACTGGAGTCACCGAGGCGTAGAAAACTGCAGCTGGTACTATCTCATCGCTTAGATGGATAGGGAACACATACGATTGATTTGAACGAAGTATTCTGTGGAGGAGGGTGTCGGTAATTTTCGGTGTTTTCCGGTTTACAAATTCACTCACTTGAATTTAAGTATGACTCCAGAAGGCACGCCAATCGAAACCGTGGCCGTTACAGAACTGTACTTGGAAACCTTTTTCTCCACTCCATACTCTCCCATAAAGCCGAAGGTTCCAACTCTGTACGAAGGAAATTATTAAATCGGATTTTAAGTAAATGCAATCTTCCTACTTTGCCGCCAGTTTAAGCTTGAGCTCATTCTCCATCATCTTGCGGGTGTAGGAAAGTCCGAAGTAGACATGCGGCGTTCCAATCACCAGTGACGAACTCAGTGAGTAAGTCTCTTTGGAGTGATCGATCTGAGTGGACATGGAGGACTGCGGACCAGCATTTAGCGTTAGGCTACCCATCGTGTGCTTGTCCAGCTGCACGGCCAGCGTGGAGAACAGGGCGGGTATGACACCTTGGTCACGAAAGTTTAGGTTAGTGCCTCCATTTAGCGTTAGCTTTTGGCTAAGAGTGCGGCCGCCTAAAAAATAAATGTTAATGCACATTGTACATCAGATATAAAAGCTAACACTTACCCTTAAGACCCAGAAGAAATCCGTTACCCGCTCCGGCACACAGCTCTAGCCAGCCCTTGTTGAGCAGCCGGCGTCCGGCGATCACAAAGCCACCGCTGCCGTTGCCATTGGATGAGTACAGGTTGCCGCTCATGATGATCATATCTTTGCGCGTTATCGGAGCCTCGATGGACTGGGCAATGCTCATGGAGCCGATCTCTACGCGCGGCATTTCGGAGTCGTCGTACGGCGCAAAGATCTCCGTGGCATTCACGTTGATGGTGATGTTACCACGAGGATTGGTCCGCTGCTGAAGACGTCTTTCAGCGGCCGCCTCCGCCAGCCGTTCGTACTCCTCTCGAATCTCATCCGGTGTCTTTGTCCGGTGCAGAATCGCCCAGCCCTCGGTGCGCAGTCCCTTCTCGCCCACCGAGTCGTAGATTGCCCGCTGTTGGGGATCCGAGAGCACCTCATAAGCACGCTTCGTGCGGTTGAACATGATCTCGGCCTTTTTCTTGCTATCCGGCTCCAGGTGCTTATCCGGGTGGAACATGCGGCTCTGTTTCCGGTACGCTGTGTTGATCTGCTCCACGGTGGCCTAGGGATCGAGAGAAGTGGATTAGATCGGTGGAATAGTGTACCGGCCGGTGACGCTGCACGTACATCGCGGGGCAAATTCAGAAACGTATAGTAGTTCTCGTCCAGCTCTGCGTCGGACTCCTCGTGATCAGAAGCCATGGCGGTGAACTGGTCCCGCGGTTCCTGCTCGGCTTCAAATAGGGGCGGGGACGAGACAGCGCACGGACCTCACCGGCGTTCTATGTTAATTTTGGATTTCGAAATTTTTGGGTACTTTTACGCAATGACTATACATGTGTTGAATGTTCCGATAGTTGACGATGGTTTGCTCCAATAGGGTTTTGTTGTGGGATGCGGTCATACTGTGGAGGATGCGGTCATACTATAAGCGGCGAACTGCTGATGGGGTCACTAACCATCGTCAGCTAGAGATGGGACGATGTTAAAAGTAATGCTGGTAAATTTTAAATCACAAAGAACTCCTTTAGAAATTAATCAAAGGTTAAATTTGTTATAATTTCTCTTGATTTAACTATTTATTTTTGTAATAAATTCAATTTAAGCAATGAAATTAAAAAATCTAATTGAAATAAGTAAAGTAAACAAGCTCTTATCCAAACTAAACTTTTTATAGCGGCCTTAAAATGTTGTAAACAGAACTTATGGAGTTATGGAACTTCTCTGTTTCCATCTAGTTTGCTTTCGTTTACTATGTTTTCAAACCACTTTGTGCTGAAGGGCAAGTGAAATATTTAAAGTTTTGTACACCACAAATAGTTGAAGAAACACTTTCACACCGTTGACAACTCTGGCCCGCGAGTTGCGGCAAACTATCGCAGTGTCCATCGCACAGAGACGAACCCGAGTCCATCACTTACCTTACAGTCCTCTCACGGGAAGAAACGTGCTCCGCCGTTCTGACGAAATTTTTGCTTTTAATTTGACAATTGCTCGTGTGAAATTGCAGAAGTAAAAAAGGCAAAATGCTGCGCGTACCCAAGTTTCTGCCCCGTCTCGCCCGCCAGGCCGGCGTGGTGCCCTCCAATATTTCCGGAGCTTCTAGCATGTTCCGCGTAAGTACATACCCCCCATCCCGACCCACCGACTATTATATAAAGTGCGGCATGCCGATGATGCGGTCTCATGTTTTGCGCGAAGATTCTACAGCGGAGCACCCTTTTGTCTTTGCAGAATCTGCCAGGTGCTAGCCATGGATTATCATCGCAGCTGCGTTACAAGTAAGTGAAATCGATTCATTATTTCGCGAATTTCTCTCGATACCGGAACCCAATTATGTAAGCACTCGGCAAACATAAGATAGATTTCCAAAAGCTACCTCATGTTGCATCATAATGTACGATATATAAAAGAAAGTGCCTTGATAATTGCAAATATCTATAGCCAGAAACGTGGTGCTTATCTGGACTTGTTGCCGCCGGCCTTATCAGTGCACTCTATCCATATGTAAAACAAACCACCCACCCCCTTTTTCAGGTCCGGCGAGGTCAAAGGTGCTGTTATTGGAATCGATCTGGGAACAACCAACTCCTGCCTGGCCGTCATGGAGGGCAAGCAGGCCAAGGTGATTGAAAATGCCGAGGGAGCCCGCACCACACCCTCCCACGTCGCCTTCACCAAGGATGGTGAGCGTCTAGTGGGCATGCCCGCCAAGCGCCAGGCAGTGACCAACTCGGCCAACACCTTCTATGCCACCAAGCGACTGATTGGCAGACGTTTCGATGATCCTGAGGTTAAGAAAGACATCACTAACCTCTCCTACAAGGTGGTCAAGGCTTCAAATGGCGATGCCTGGGTTTCTTCCACCGACGGCAAGGTGTACTCTCCCTCCCAAATCGGCGCCTTCATCCTGATGAAGATGAGGGAGACCGCTGAGGCATACCTGAACACTCCCGTAAAGAACGCCGTGGTCACCGTGCCCGCCTACTTCAACGACTCCCAACGTCAGGCCACCAAGGATGCTGGTCAGATTGCCGGTCTTAATGTGCTGCGCGTGATCAACGAGCCCACTGCTGCCGCTCTGGCCTATGGAATGGACAAAACGGAGGACAAAATGTAAGTGTTCAATAACGATATTTGTTGTGTTTAGATATCTTTATGGGTTCTCCCTTATTTAACTTTTATTAGCAATGTTGAAAGGGTTTTAATTTCAAAGTACTACAGGTTTCGAGTAAATACAAATTTTAAATAATATTAATTTTAATATTTTAACCTTGCAGCATTGCCGTTTACGATTTGGGTGGCGGCACCTTCGATATTTCGATTTTGGAAATCCAGAAGGGAGTGTTTGAGGTCAAGTCGACCAATGGTGATACCCTCCTGGGTGGTGAGGACTTTGACAACCATATCGTCAACTTCCTGGTGGCCGAATTCAAGAAGGATAGTGGACTTGATATTCGCAAGGACAACATTGCCATGCAGCGCCTTAAGGAGGCAGCCGAGAAAGCCAAGTGCGAGCTTTCCTCCTCCCAACAGACCGACATCAATCTGCCTTACCTGACCATGGATGCCGCCGGTCCCCAGCACATGAACCTGAAGCTGACACGCTCCAAACTGGAGAGCCTTGTGGGTGATCTGATCAAGCGTACTATCCAGCCCTGCCAGAAGGCTCTATCCGATGCCGAGGTCGCCAAGTCCGAGATCGGCGAGGTGCTGTTGGTTGGCGGTATGACCCGTATGCCCAAGGTGCAGGCCACCGTGCAGGAACTGTTCGGACGCCAGCCGTCGCGCTCTGTGAACCCCGATGAGGCTGTGGCCGTTGGTGCCGCGGTTCAGGGTGGTGTGTTGGCCGGAGATGTCACCGATGTGCTTCTGCTCGACGTTACTCCCCTGTCGCTGGGTATTGAGACCCTGGGAGGAGTGTTCACTCGCCTGATCTCCCGCAACACCACTATTCCCACCAAGAAGTCGCAAGTCTTCTCGACGGCCAGCGATGGTCAGACCCAAGTGGAGATTAAGGTGCACCAGGGCGAGCGTGAGATGGCCAACGACAACAAGCTTCTCGGCTCCTTCACACTGGTCGGAATTCCCCCTGCACCTCGAGGCGTGCCCCAGATCGAGGTTGTTTTCGATATTGATGCTAACGGTATTGTGCACGTGTCTGCAAAGGACAAGGGAACTGGCAAGGAACAGCAGATCGTCATCCAGTCCAGCGGTGGTCTGAGCAAGGACGAAATCGAGAACATGATCAAGAAGGCCGAGGAATACGCAACGGCCGACAAGCAAAAGCGTGAACTTATTGAGATCGTCAACCAGGGCGAGAGCATAGTCCACGACACTGAGACCAAGATGGAGGAGTTCAAGAGCCAGCTGCCCGCTGAGGAGGTAAGCACTTAAAGAAGACTCTTATCTTAAGAAAGTACTCATATTCCCAATTAATTGCAGTGCGAGAAGCTTAAGAAGGAAATTGCTGATCTGCGCACGTTGCTGGCCAACAAGGAGACTGCCGACCTTGAGGAGGTCAGGAAAGCTACTTCCTCCCTGCAGCAGTCCTCTCTGAAGCTGTTCGAGCTGGCCTACAAGAAGGTGTGTATGGATATACTCATTGTACGTTACATATACTTATATATTCATTCCATTTCAGATGTCCGCTGAGCGCGAAAGCAACGCAGGAGCCGGCTCCTCCGACAGCAGCAGTTCGAGCGACACTTCCGGCGATGCCAAGAAGGAAGAGAAGAACTAAATTAGGCAACCATAGTCATAGTTGTTGTTCCCCTATTTAATAATAACCGCTTCTGGATTTCGATTAAGTTCTACGTTAAACACAAAACACTTCATATTCCTTTTTTGAATCATGGATCACACAAAGCCACAAGCATTTACCCAAAATGTGAAGTAAACTATCAGATGCGAGTAGGTCGAATCAGACGATAAGACTTCCAAGTAAACAGACGAAGTCCAAGCCGCCAGGGAGTATCAATGAAAGACTGCATAAAGTTTTTATTGTTTATTATGCAATCAATCAAGTTTCTCCCTCATTTGAAACGCGTGGTCACCGTTGTGTTGTGTTCCTGTAAGATTTTGATTATTTTTACGTATCTTCTAAACTAGTTGTAGTTGTACAATAACGAGCACAGCACAAAAACTTAATTCGCAAGGCGGCCACGGCGTTGTAGACGCGGACAACTAAGCAGATGCTCATTTGGAGGTTTAAATTTAAGATAAATTGTATGTTGGTTTCCAGTGGATAACCAAATTGACTGGGTAATATGCAATTAAATTTAAACAAATCGATGTAAACTTAAAATAAAACAAAAACAAACATTTACATACAAAAATATCTTTATTTCTTAGACTATTGACTTGAAATTCTGATTAAAATTCATTTTTAAATTCCTGGAGATATTAAACATTTAGGGGGGATAAATAATCTTATGTTAACTTAACTATGGTGTTTTTGTACAGATACTAGACGATGTTGTTCGCAATTCACTAAGCTGATAATTGGCTAAACCTACTACAATCTATCTACATGGCTCCGCTCTGAAGTTTATAGAGCGTGTAATAGAGACCCCGATTCCCAAGCAGCTGTTTGTGGTCTCCAGCTTCACACACCAATCCGTTCTCGAAGACAAAGATCACGTCCGAGTGGACGACGGTGGAGAGTCGGTGGGCTATACTGATCGTGGTACGTCCCTCAGAGGCGGCATCGAGTGCATCTTGGACAACCTGAAAAAGTATAAAGAAATTAATATGGATTTCCTATATACGAGTATAAGGGGGCTGTACACAAACCTTTTCACTTTCAGCATCCAAGGCAGAAGTGGCCTCGTCAAGCAACATGATCTTGGGATTCCGGATGAGGGCTCGCGCAATAGCAATGCGCTGCTTCTGACCTCCGGACAACTGAGCACCCTTCTCGCCCATTCTCGTATCATAACCCTAAGGGTTTAGATAATATATTACTATAAATTCGAAAGAAAGTTCAAGATAAGGCTTCTTACCAAGGGCAGGTTAGCGATGAATTCGTGGATATTGGACTTTTTGCACGCAGAGATGATCTCCTGATCAGTCACATTCCTTGCATTGTCACCGTAGGAAATATTTTCTCTGATTGTGCGATCGAAAAGAATTGGTTCCTGTGACACGATGCCCAACTGGTTGCGCAGATTGGTCATTGAAACGTCGCGCACATCACGCTCATCTATGAGAGTAGCTCCCTCATCCACGTCGTAGAATCGCTGTATCAGCTGGATGCACGTGGACTTGCCACAACCCGATGGACCCACCAGGGCGATCTTCTGACCCTTGCCCACTGTAAGATCCAGCCCCCTGAGTACCTGAATCTCACGGCGGGTGGGATAGCTGAACTCCACCTTGTCGAAGCGAACATTTCCTTCGCAGTGCCAAGGATCACGAGACACTCCAGGTCGGTCCACAATCGTCGGCTGGCGACGGAGGAACGTAAAGATGGTCTTGGCTGCAGAAACTCCCTTTTGCATGTTAGGAGCGAAGGCCAATGCATTGGCAATGGAAGCTGTGCCCATGATCAGGGCTTGGGATACCCTAAAAGAGAGGAAGGTGTTAGATAATCCTTCTAGTTAAGTGTGATGGTCTCGCCACTTACTTGAACACATCTCCAAACTCGATTCCACGGTTAATCACACACCAGGTTCCGTAATACATGCAAGCAGCATAGGCAAAGAACATCAGGGATCGGGCAAGGCCGTAGACCATTCCTCGGAAGTGGGTATTCCTCTTGGAAATCTAGTAGGACGAAAATGGAATATATACAACATATATTATATGTATGTATATACACTTACCTTAACCGCTGGAATCAGCATGCCAATGTAGTTCTGGTGGAACATCTCCTCACGACCCAGAGAAGCTACAGTACGAATGTTAGAAACCACTTCGACGGCCAGCTTGGTGCAGTTCTCCATGGTCTTGGCAGAGCCCATATTCTCCTTTGCCATAAGAGTACGCTGCATGTAGAAGGCGATCAGGATGAAGGGCGTGAAGGCAAGAGCCACCAATCCCAAACTCCACTCGTAATACATGGACAAGCCAATGCCCAATGCCAGAGTAGAAATCGATTGAATGATGGTTCCAATTCGTTGACCAGTGGCCTGAAGAAACATTGCAATCATTAGATAAATTACAAATGCGAAATCCCATATCAACTTACACCCTGAACTGCAGCAGCATCTCCGGAGAGTCGGGCACACAGACTTCCGGTACCATTAGCCTTATCATCGAACCAGGCCACCTCCTGGCTCAGCATGGCCTCGAACATGCGTCCTCGCAGGCGTTCCGTCAGTCTCTCGCCGGCGATTCCGAAGAAGTAAATCTGCAGGAAAGTGGCAATGCCCACAACGATACCAGCGATCAAGAAGTACAGACTGTACTGGTTGGAGTTCTCGCGCACGTAATCATCATTGTCCTTAACCGAAAGAATCTGAAGGATGCTACCAAAGAGCACGGCAAAGATGGGCATGGCGCAGCCCATGATGACGGAGGAGATGCAGCCCACTCCGATCTGAAACCATTCCGGTTGGTTCATCTTCATTACCTCCGACATGGGTTTCACCTCGTTGGGGTCCTTGACCTTCTTCTTTTTCTTATCCTTCTTGTCTGCAACCACGACATCTTCGTCCTCATCCTCGTGCAGTACTTTGATCTCTTCCTCGTCCTCATCCTTGATGTCAAAGTTCTTGTAGATGTCACCAGTGGGACTAAGAACCGAGCCATCATCCTCGCCCAATTGAGTGGTTACTAGATTATAGTAGTGATCCTTCAACTGCATCAACTCCTGATGCGTTCCGCTCTCCACCACTTGACCCTTGTTGATCACCACAATCCTGTCTGCCCGACGAACGGTGGACAAACGGTGGGCCACGATGATGGTTGTTCTACCAGCGCTGACCTTCTCCAGGGCAGCTTGTACCTTAGCCTCACTGGCTGTATCCAGTGCAGATGTGGCTTCATCCAACAGCAAGATCTCGGGGTCACGAATCAATGCGCGAGCAATAGCAATCCTCTGCTTCTGCCCTCCGGAAAGCTGAGCTCCTCGCTCTCCCACCAGAGTATCATATCCTTTGGGTAGCTTCTTAATGAAGATGGCAGCATTGGCGGCGGCAGCAGCTGCCTCGATCTCTTCGCGAGTGGCGTCCTCTCGGCCGTACCTGATATTCTCGTATATGGAAGTGCCGAAGAGGATTGGCTCCTGGCCCACCACTCCAATCCTAGAGCGCAGCCAGTTAATGTCGATGTCCTTCAGGTTGGAACCATTGAAGAAGAGATCACCAGCCTGGGGATCATAGAATCGCTGGACCAGTTGGATGCAGGTGGATTTGCCACAGCCGGAGGGACCCACCAGAGCCACCGTTTGGCCGCGATGGATCGTCAGGTTCAATTTGTTCAGAATGGGTATCTCTGGTCGCGTGGGATACTGGAACTCTATGTCCTTAAACTCAATGGTGGTAAGGGGCTCCTTTAACTTTTTACCATTCCCATCAATGGGGTTTATGTCCGGAATCTGCTCGATGATGTGGAAGACCTTGGCACTGGCGCCCTTAGCGATGCCAAATGCCTCGATGTAAGGAGCCGCCATTCCAATATTCATGGAACCCATCATCACTGAGAAGAACACGGTGATCATGGTGCCTGCATCGTAGTTCTCATATGCGGGATCGTTGTATCCCTTGATTACCAGACCCACTCCATACCAGAAGGCCAGAGCATAGGACGCGTAGATGAAGAACCAAAGCAGCCCGAATCCAATACCGGAGAACATATTTCTCTTGATGTTTAGGATCTTGGCAGCAACCACGCGCTCCTTGTACGCGGCCACCTCCTTCTCCTCGCCCTCAAAAGCCTTTACGGTTCGAATCCCGGAGAGAGCGCCTTCGGCCACCACGGCAGCACCGGCATACATGGTCACTTCCTTTTTGGCCAGCCGGGACGTGGCCACGGACACCAAGCCCATGGCGATGAAAGTCAGCGGCAGACTGGTCAAGCACACCAGGGATAGCTGCCAGCCCTTGATAAAGGCTAACACCAATGATCCCACGAAGGAAACCAGGTAATGGACGAACATGACCACTTTTTCGGCCAAGCCATCCTCCATTTTGGAGAGATCTCTGAAAAAGGTACACCATTTAATTAGATTGGCATGTCTCTGATTTTCTAACTTCGATTAGGTAAATATGAAAAGTCACCGATAAGAAACATATGACTTCTTATATGGTGGTTATGTATGACAATAATTCCGTGATTAACTAAAGAATTGATAAGACGTTTGAGTCACTTACTCATTCATTCGGCTGGCCACTTCACCGCTCTGGTTAAAGTCGTACCACTTCATGTCCTGATGGAGAATGGAGCGGAAGAACTTTGAGCGGATGGTGAGGATCTGGGAGTGGGCCGCATAGTTGAAGCACGTGACCGAGAGATAGGAACACACCAGCATAACGATGCCGATGTAGGTGTTCTGCAGGGAGAAGTCTCGCACTTTGTCCAGGAGCATAGTACCCGCATCATCGTCAGCTCGGTACGTTTTTCCACCCGCCGCCATTCCACCCAGGTCAATCATGTCCTTATTTGTTAAGATAGATGTAGGTCAAGATATTGTAATGATATTCTAAAATGAGTTTAAACTTACATTGGCGAGATTTCCGAAGATCAAACTGTTAGCCGGAGTGGTCAGGCCTGTGGCCACGGCAGACAGTAGTCCCACCAAATAGAGTCCACGATCCTTGTTGGTGGCATACCGAAACATCTGGAGGTAGCTAACCTGCTTCACTTCCTCCTTGTACTGGAAGCCTTCTTCCTCACCGCTGGCATCCGCCTCGTCATGCTTGGACTTCTTTTTCGGTTTGTTGGGCTCACTGCAATAATAATAAAGGGTGGCGCGCACGCCAATCATAGATGGTTATCAGTGAGTGATTCTATTGACGCCATTGCCATGAACCCCTCAATGCTACGAATCACCAATCGCCACCATCCTTATCTCCTGCTAACATTCTCCGTGGGAAGTGGTTTGCAACAACCAATAACGCAATGACTTCGGCTTCGGTTTTTGCACGACGAAGTTACTATCTATAGTTTGATATGGCTAGCATATAGCTGAGTGTCGCTTTTAGATTACCTGGTCGGTTGGTGGCTCTCAGTTGTGTAGTCGAAGCTTAACTCATTAGCTTTTAATGGACGATAAAGTAGTAATTGATTGAATTTTATAACGAAGGCATTCTACACTTTATTATTTCCCTAACTTATTTACATTTGGCCCACTATCTATATAATCTTTGATGTGTTTTATAAGCTGTATAACTTATAGGACGTCTACAAAAAATTAACCCAAAATAGCATTTATTAAAGGATCAAACTTTTCATAGCTAAATCATTTCGTTTAACTTAAGCTATTTTTTAAGTAAAAAAACCCTTGCAAATAAAACGTATTTTGTCTAATCTTTTCCAATATTTCGTATAACTCCTCGACAAAGGGTACACAATTAAAATACTCTTGGTACGCAAACAATGCGTATGAAAATTAAGCAATGTCATCGTTCAAGTGCACATTTCTAAAGGGTGAACAACTTCAATGGCATTGGGCACTCGATGAAAACATGTCAATTAATAAAATAATGTCTTCCTTATTACTTTTAAGCATCGATTAGATTAATTAGTTTTTAGCCATTAACAAGATTTATAGAGATTATTGCCACATTTCTCACAATGGCACATTAAGTTTGCTTTTTTTTTTGCACAGCACAATTCAATGTTCCCGCTTTCTAACTTTTAATGTCCTAAAGGACTTCTCGTACTGACACACTTTTGGAAACTCACAAGCTCTTCTGATCTCGCTCCGAATCCTCTAGTTTGGCGCCCAGGACGATGTTCGTTTTGTACTGCGATCGCGAATTCACATCGTCCTTGACGACATCGCCGTTCTTAACGGTCATTGTGGAAACTCGTATATAACTAGAGGGCAAATATCAATATAAATATCAATATCAGTTCGTATGGAAAGAAGAACCCAATGGCAACGCAGACTAAAACAGACTATTAGACTATGGCAGCAGGTGGGGGTTTATATTTGAATGTCCACCGGGCCAGAGTGAAGCCTTATCAACTGATAATGCTCGTTTATCAACATATTGAACGTGTATACCATTCTTAAGACTAACGGTGAGTTTGGTCTGCTTGTGAAATACGTGATCAAATGGAATTTAATGGCTGCACGTGAAACCGAATCTGATGAAACCGGCCACAATCATATGGCTAGGAACCTGAGAGCCGGCGAAATCTAAAGGACTGATTGACATCACGGGGGGTCTATATTGCTTTTTTAAAGCCCTAGGTCAGTAAATAGAAAAATGTTATCATTCATTTGAATAAAGAATATAATATCAAGATAATAACGTGGATTTTATTTAATAAGACCCGAATATAACTGAGAATGGTGCTACCAAGAGCCAACGTGATTCTGTGTGAGATTAAATGAAATCAAAGGTTACAAGGTTATAAAATAGCGAACTGCGTTGTCAATGTGACGTTTGCCATAATTCCGTTCCTCAGATAAATTGAAGATATCGTTATCACGCATTGTGAATAATAGACGATTAATCAAATATATGCATACATACATACTTATATAGATATACAAGATTAACAGCTTACGATTACTTCCAGCTGAAGCAATATGAATGAACGAGGCTTTCATTGAATTAATCATAATACTTTTCAGTTTCACATGGGTCTCCAATTGCTGGGAAAATGGCAATATAAAATTAACATGTCACTGCTGGCTCACACGCATCTTATCCTTATCGTCCACACGGCTTACTCACAGTGCGGAATATACATATACTCGTACTATAGAACTCAACTCGGACGGCAACCCATGACGTTGGACTAGTGACTGATGACATGACTGGCCAGTTTCACGCCGGTTTTCCACCGATTATCTACAATTCAAGGGATCTAGCTATGACAGTTTATTGGCAATTTCTATACAGGCACGTTCTCTGATTTCATTCGCGTTTTTTTCTAGTTGCCTAGATCCTAGATCCTGATGACCATGCGAAGGGCATCGCGGTTGATCTTGGCCTGCTTGAGCATGTGACCCTCGATGAAGATGTCCGACTCGTATTGCAGGTAGTTGACGCACTTGTCCACATAGAACAAGGACTCCTCCAGTCGATCCTTGGGCGACAGGCTCGTTTCAAGGGCTACACGACGAGTCTGCTCGGCAATAGCCGAGTGCAACTCGAAGCAAAGCGTGCCGAGCGTGCGAACTTCGCCTGCCGAGTAAATAACAAGCAACCACTTGAGATAACACTGCGTATACGTAATAATCGACATAAACACTTACACGGCGTCAGTTTCTCGTACAACTCAACAAGTTCCCTGGCGTAATTCAGCTTCAGCAGCAGCTTGTCGTCTGGAATCACCATTAGCTCCTTCTGATCCTTGGCCAGAAGCTGAACGAGCAGGATTTTAATCTCACTCATGTGAAAATGTTGCGGCGGCAGCCACTTTTCGTAGTGCTTTAGGTATCTGTGAAATAAAGAATTGCGCGATTTAAAAATATAGAAATAATCAACTTTTTTGGAGTAAATAACTTGTACTTACTTCAATCCATTTTCAACGTTTTTCTCCATGCTCTGGATGTCTTTGCCAGCCCGTTCCAAAATCCGCTCAACGTAGTGTTTCTGCACCTGCTTGTGGCACTCGCGACAACTAGAAGAGATTAGAAAGGAAAATACGTTTCACGATGACTTGGATGTAGGCACATGGAGACTCACCGCCAACTTCCGTTCCAGTCGTCCGCCTTGGTGGGCAGCATCAGTCCACCGCACTGGCGATCCTCGCACTTGATAGCGCTGTAGTTGGTGTCCAGCTCGGTGACATCCACACATCTTTCGCAGGCGCACCTAAACAGCTTGGTTTGCATCAGATGGCGCTGGCGATCGGCGGTGCCCCACACGGCGTCCGAGTAGCAGATACTCAGGTGGGTGTTCTTCTTGATCTCACGCGGTGCCCAGAGGATGCAGTGCCCGTTCTTGTTGAAGCTCTTGGCCAGATTGGGCAGGCAGGAGTTCTCCGTGAAGGAGGCAGTATAGAAGACCGCTACATGGGAAGGATCAGTGGTGGGCACCTCGTGCCCATTTATTTGCAGAGCACCCACTGCTTTCATAATCTCGTCCTCGCTGAACTTCTGGGTTTTAAAGAACCTGAAAAGATCAAATTTCAACAAACTCTATCATAAAGAACTGAAATTGAAATATTGTTTAACTTGCTGAAATAATTTTATGTTATTAGATTATAATTTTGATAGCGATCCAATCATAAATACTTATGACCACAGACAAATGCCAGACCAACGTACTCATATCGGTGAGAGATAAGATACGATTGTTTATGTTTATAGTATTCATTCAATACACACTTTGGAATAAACTGTCCAATGCTGACCAGATCCGCCTTCCATTGGTTGGACCCCCTTCTGGTGGACTCCAGTGACTCCAGCTCCTGGAACTTGCTGGCCTTCTCCGGACTAGTTTCGCCAATCAGTAGGCACCGTACGGTGCTCAAACACGTGTAGAGGGGATGTGGTCCACCGAACTCCTGGACATTAACCTTCTGATCCCGATCCTTGGTGAGGCGGCACTCCGCCTTGTGCTCATCCAGGGACTTGCACTCCGGTCCGCACAGAGGCCATCCGCACTTTTCGCACTCGATGTGATCCTCCGCCTCGATGCCGTTCAAACAGCCCAGGCAAACTGGCGCGGAGATCTGCGCTGGTCCCCGGACCAGTGGCGCCTCCTTGAGGACTATCTCGTAGGGTTTGATGGTGCGAGTGGCCACCAGATGCCGGCCCAGTTGCTCATTGTGGGCGATCTGCAAAGGGGTTGGGGTTGAGGTTATGTTGGGCCATCGGAGCTTTTACGTTTGGATATTAGTACCGCAGTACCTTGAATGGATGACAGCTGGGCTTGTGCGTTTTCCAGTCCTGCTTCTGGTGCTGGACGCTGCAGTAGGAGACCTGGTTACAGTTGGAGCACTTGTTCTTCGTCGGCTCTTCGCACACATGGCAGGGATTCATGGTGGCAAGGCAGATGTACAATCCAAAAAGAGATGGTTTTCAGTCGGAGAATCTCGTCCGCACTCTCAAACAGTTGCGAGATGTGCATCCACCTCCGCACGCCTCACTGAATTTCTATAAACTGGGCCAGCTGAAGAGCAGAACACATCTGCTGCCGTGCTCTACGCTCGGTCCTCTATAAATAGCCCACCGCTCTTGAGTGGACCAATGCTGTGCGGGGCGGGCCACCCTAACCGTAATGAAATTAAAACAGAGATTGATTTTCTTTTTTTTTTTATCTGGGCCACGCTGAAAGCCTAGATTCAGAGAAGCCGCAGCTTGACCAAGATTTCTACGATTTATTCACTATCGTTACACCAATTAAAGCACTCCCATACTATATATACAAAGTCACCCTTGGCCAGTAGCTGGGATAACATTACTGGTAAGGCGCCGGGATAGCAATACGATTAATTTATAAATACAGTTTTTACATACTTTATATAGCCTCCACCCCATCAAAACACTGAGGTATAAAACTACTGACGTTTACGCTTACGCCTAAACTTGGATTTTGGCCTGTGTTTAGGCGGTGCCGTTTTGTGACTCTGGCCAAGGGCACTAACTTCGCCTTCTGCTCGTCCTCGTCCTCCTCCTCCTCCTCCTCGATCCTCAGGCGCCGTCGATCAAATATCAGTCTCGTCACTCGGCCCATTGGCCTCGCGCAGGGTCACGAACTTTTGCAGCGTGACGTTCTCCTTGGTGGCAGCAGTGCTGCCGCTTTTTGAACTGTTCCGCAGTTTTCCCTTGTCACGTGACTTCTCGTGCACGCCGTTCACCTGGAAATTGTCACTTTGGAATGGTATCGAAATAGGTAAGCTGTATTCGCTCGGAAATGCAACAGTTCGGTCGTTGTCCTTATCCTTATCCTTTTTCTCAGACACTAAGGGTTCGGCATTGGTGTGGGCATTGTAGTTTCCTACAAAGTAGATTTAAAGAAAGATTTGCAATCCAATAAAGGTGGTTTTGTATAAAAATAACCATCAATCTATTACCCACCTTTAGCTCCAAACATCTCGGCGTGTTGCTTGAAGGCACTGCGATTGCGCTTGCCTCTCTTTCGCATATTTAAACGCAGGGCGGACACCTTCATTTTTGACCGGCTGCGTTTGGACTTCGGACTACTTGGTCGCAAGTCCGACTCCGCCTCCATCGGCTGACGCTTGCCAGTTAGGCTTGGACTGGGACTGGTACTGAGACTTGGACTCGGAGTAGTGCGGAGCCCCAAATTGCTTTCGGTGTCGGAATGATTGTGCTGATAGCTGGCTGTCGCAATCTCCTCGTCTTCATCTTCTTGATCCTGATCATGATCCTGATCCTCATCCTCGTCGCACTCATCATCTTGGTCGATGATCTCTATTTCCTCGGCATCGTCGTCATCTGAGAGAGCCTGTCGGAGTATTATTTCCGGCCCACCACCATAGATGTTATGCAGAAATCGCCACAAGCGCGCATTCAGCTGGGCATAATCCGAGCCCAATCGCACGCAGCTCACAGTGGCACTTCCATTTTGGGAACCATTTTCGGTGGGAGCAGCAATGCCCTCGTTGGTAATTGGCCCCGGATCCTTGTGAGTTTTTCCACGCGAAAACTGCTGCCAGGAGCGCAGCCATGGCATTGCGATTGCATAAATGGCCGTCGATTCAAATTCGTTTTGCAGTCCGTTGTATTTAGTAAACTCGTTAAGTTCATATTGTTGACGGCGAGAAAGCGTCTCCGCTGCCCGCTTGCAGATCTCGCACTCGAAAATTATATTTACGGCTGGTCCGCCGCCGAAAGTCCGGTAGAGATAGTCCCACAGCGGCTGAGAGATTGGCACCGCAATCTGGCTGATCACGTCCGCCTTGGAATGCAAAATCCCGCCATGGGGGCACAGCATCTCCTGGTTGTTGATAGGTCCTGGTTCTGAAAAAGTAGCCAATCTGGAGAGCCACTCGCGGGTTATATAGAACTGAATGTCCGAATCGCACAAGGGATGTGAAGTCGACAAAGTCATTGCCTGATCCCTGACTAGCTTCATCTGGGGGTTGTGTTTGTGGTAGAACAGAACATACGCCTGGCAGGACTGCACCAGCTCCGAAGAAACCTCCGTCACAAACTGATCATCAAATTCATACCACTTTCCGTTCAGCGCATTGCGTGCATAGCAAGTATAATGGCCACCACCCACCGTTCCATGATGGCAAATCACCGACGACAGGTTGTAAATGGCCACCTCGCTCTTGCAATCCTTGTGAATGTAAGGCCGCATGTCGAAGCCCTCCAATGGAAAGTATACGTCCGACGAGATTTTTGAACTGTAAGAAAGATCGTTTCGAAACCGCTTCAAGTGGATACACAGAACCTCTGGCAAAGTAAGAACGCGGGAGTACTTTATTCCTGTCCGGAGCTTGTTGCAGCGTTCGCAGCTGAAAAGTAAATACACTGATGAGTAAAAAGCCTATAAATTCAAAGGGACTTCTCACCTGTACATGTTGTCTCCCTTCAACTCATCTGCGCTGAAAAAACTGGCCATGCAGTCGTAGAGCGTTACCGAGGGTCCGTAAATCCAGGAGCGCAGCATATTCCACATCCAGGAAAGCCAGCCCTCGTTGGTCCTAGCCGAGGTTTCAGCGGCATTCAAACTTTGCACGCTTATGCTATGGGTTTGGTGAAGAACGTTCAGAAAATCACGGTTGGGAATGGGCAGCGAGAGGTCCTGGAATGTTTCCTCGCGTGTGGACACGCGATCGCAGGTCAGGCACTGCACCGAAGACAAAAGCTTGCCGTCAAACACGTCGCTGATTATAGAGCGCGCTGCTTCTACTGGTTTCTGTTCGGTGGAGGTGGCACTTTTTTGCTGATGCTGCAACGGTGCTGGTTGCAAATGCACCGTGTGGCCTTCTGGCAGGCCATTGTTTGAACCATTTGTCCTAGAGGGCGTTACAAAGTACTCCGTCTTTAGCAGCACCTCTGCCGATTGCTCCGACATGCTGCTTTCACAGGTGTCGTACTCACTCTCGGAAGCAGGCGTCAAAGACACCGGCGCCACCTCATCCTCGTTTTCGTCATCCGTTTCGCTGGCCTGCTGCTGCTGAAGTGGCTGCGATTGTGACTGGTATTGGGGCTGGTTCTGCGTCTGTGGCAGCATTGAGACCTGCTCTGTCAGCTCCTCATGCAGCTGGTCCATGAAACACCGCAGGAACTCCTGGGTGTCGTGCTGCTGATAGCCCCGAAACATGGGATGAACCGTGCGAATGCCATACAAAATACCACGCGGGGCAATAAACTCTGTAAAATCTCAAACTTTAGTAGGTTTTCCGATTGAGAGGGTGAAAGCGTGAACCTTTGGGATCATCGACATCCTGCCAGATGTCCTGCATCAAGCGGCGGTAGCTCTTGGCCAGACCGCCTGGCTTGCAGCGACGGGCGCTCTGCTCTGCTATATACTCCACAAGGTCGCTGCAGTTGATGAAGTAGTGTGTCATCGGCGGAAGGTTACTCAGAGCCTGCAGTGCCGAATTCATATAGCAGGTGTTGGCGATGTTCTGGAGGCCGACGAGTCCCGTGCCCGAGCCCTTGGCGTTGTCTTTGCCTTCACTGGCACTGGCGCTTGAATCCTCCCGCCTGGCCAGTGAATTAAGCGAACCGCTGAAGAGTTTGTCGTGACATCGGCTGCTCCTCGGGTCACCCATGGCATAGCCGTTCGCCAGCTGCCCGAGAGAAAATCGAAAGTCATGTAATCGAGCATTAAACAATGCCTACAAGTACGACTGCTCGCCTGGAGCGGAGTTCACCGTCCACACGTTACCTTGTGGCTCTGGCTGCTGTTTGCGGTGCGGTTGCGGTGCTCTACATGTGGATTGTGCTGATTTGGGTTGGGACTCAAACTCATTATAGCTCCCTAACTGCCAGTATTCTGTAGTTTTATATTTTAATTGAGAATTTTGATTGGAAACGACCGCAGATAAGGCGTTTGCGATTTTGGTTGGTATTTTTGGTATTCCTTGCTAGTGTGACCAAAACAAAAAACCGTGAGTCAACCGAATATGTTTCATCTAAAATAGTTAGGTCGCGTATTAGTAATGATATCGCTTAAAATTTTTAGTAATTTAACTTAACACTAAATTAGGTAAACTTTATAACAAGTATAAATAATTTAAATATTTCATAATTTTTTCCAATACGATACATCTATGTAAGAGCATCGCTGGCGTGCCATCCCCACTTTAAGAGTGTCGGCCACACTGATTTGAAACTCGGGGGAAAAAACGCAGAAAATAGTCGAAAATGTGTATACAAAAAGTGTAACTAAGCGTTTTCATGAGTGATAAGGGCCAAGAGTTTATTGCGAGACGTTCGAGCGGCCAGTGATCAGCCTGGTTTAGTCGTCCCCACACCGGAATGGGTGACGCCTCATAGTTTTTCCTGCATCTGCTGGCGGAGATTCGACTTCCCCCTCCGCTGTATAAGGTAAAACGGCCCTGCCTTTCCGCATTCCCTTGTGTAACAGCCCTGCTTTTCCGCTGCTCCTGTTGGGAATCGAATGTAAAAAGGACACATCCAAATGAATCATTAATTGGGAGCAGGCGATGAATGTACACGTGCCTCTGTGGGATGGGCTACTGCCCACCTCCATTCAGGCAGCCAGCTATTACATCAATATCCGTTCATGAAGCAGCACTTTGCCTGCGAAACATCCCGTGTACGAAATGATAGAGCTCTATAATTATAGTTTTAGCTAATCGCGGATAGTTGTGCCCAACACGCAGGCCGTTGGAAGAGTGCCAAGGAGCCATCATGACGCTGGAGACGCAGCCCGTTGGCGGGGTGAGCGACGGCAAGATTGCCGGACTCTATGATCTGGAGGAGACTCTGGGATCCGGACACTTTGCGGTGGTGAAGCTGGCACGGCACGTGTTCACCGGCGCTAAGGTGGCGGTCAAGGTGGTGGACAAGACCAAGTTGGACGATGTGTCCAAGGCGCATCTGTTTCAGGAAGTGCGGTAAGTAGCAATAGCAATCTAAATCAACAATTTATTTAATAATCCCGCCGCACTTATCCTCCCCAGATGCATGAAATTGGTGCAGCACCCAAATGTTGTGCGACTGTACGAGGTTATTGATACCCAGACCAAGCTGTACTTGGTTTTGGAACTGGGCGATGGTGGCGATCTATACGATTACATAATGAAGCACGACTCGGGGCTCAGCGAGGAACTAGCCCGAAAGTATTTCCGCCAAATCCTACGTGCTATCACGTACTGTCATCAGCTTCACGTGGTTCACAGGTGAGAGCGCGCTCCAACTGATAGTACGCCGTAATGTGTCGATCACTGATTTACATAACATTTAATTCTCCTACACAGGGATCTAAAGCCGGAGAACGTGGTGTTTTTCGAAAAGCTGGGTCTCGTCAAGCTCACAGACTTTGGGTTTAGCAACAAGTTCTTGCCGGGCCAAAAGCTAGAAACCTTCTGCGGCAGCTTAGCCTACTCGGCCCCAGAGATCCTGCTGGGCGACTCATACGATGCGCCTGCAGTCGGTATGTCAACAACAAAAATGTACCATAACCCTCAGCTAATCAGTTGATTCCATCCCTTCAGACATTTGGTCCCTGGGAGTAATTCTGTATATGCTGGTCTGCGGTCAGGCGCCTTTCGAGAAGGCCAACGACTCGGAAACTCTGACCATGATCATGGACTGTAAGTACACGGTACCCTCGCACGTGTCCACTGATTGCCGGGACCTAATTGCCTCAATGCTGGTGCGGGATCCAAAGAAACGGGCCACTGTGGAAGAGATTGCTTCATCGGCCTGGCTAAAGCCAATTGATGAGCCCGACTCGACGACCTCCACCTCAGAGCACTTTCTGCCTTTGGTCAGCCGCGAACAGTTGGGCGAAGAGGATCACGCCTTTATCATACAAAAAATGATAAACGGAAACATTGCGTCCAAGGAAGAGATATTGCAGTGAGTATAGCTAAAATATTATATCAATTTATTCGAGCTAACGCCAAGTGATGTCATTACAGAGCTCTTGACAAAAATAAGTACAATCATATAACAGCCACATATTTTTTGTTGGCGGAATTACGTCTGCGACGGAGGCGAGAAGAGCTGGCTCAAAAACAGAGGCTTCTGAATGATGCCAGCATTAAGTGAGTTGAATTAGTCAATTTGAATTCTTAATCTGTAATATGTATATTCAGAGTGGGAGATGCGAGTCGCAAGCTAGTGCCTGAGAAACCAAGTCCAACAGATGCCCAGAAAGGTGGAGTACCCATCAGCATTAACGTGACTCCAGCAGCTCAGTTTGCCAACGACGGTGGCAAGCCGGTAAGTTAATTAGCAATCCATTTGAACTGCAGTAAATCTAATTAATGCAAGTGCTTTCGACAGGACAAGCGCAGTCGCAAATGCAGCATTGTGCGTGAGGAGGACGAAGAGGAGTCTGCCACAGAATGCTCGGCGATAGGCAATGAATTAAAGGTGACGTCGTCGCGGCGTGAGGCCTCCTCAGATTCTCTCTTTAATAGGCCAATGCATGAGCGTTCCACCTCTGAGTCCGGAAATCAAACAAAAGGGGAACAGATAGCTAATAGCGGAGTGCCAAGTCATTCACGTACAAAGATTGTCGTCTCGGTGGATGCAACGCTGGCCCATAAGCTCAAGCAGATGGAGAAGAGTGCCAAGATCGATGAGGACACCCTAAGTGGTCTAAAGGAGCTGGAGATCGGCAAGCTCAAGCCGCTTCCTAGCAGTAGCAAGAATCCGGTGCTCACGCACCGACGCACAAAGCTGAACAAGATTCGGACGCCCTCCTGCAGCAGCTCGGAGGCCTCAGACGACGACACCAAGACACGCAACAAGAAAAAGATTAACAAATTTGTCGGTGACACGCCAGTGCGGTTTCGCATGCATCGACGAGACTCGCATGACGACTCCAGCGACTCGCAGGATCAGCTATATCCGCCGCCCGGTTCGGCCGGCAATGCAGGTAGTTTTATCTCCAAAAGCAGCTCCGTAAGTGGCAAAAAAGAGGGACAATCGCAGTATAAAGAGGTACGATTACTATTGTATAATTATCAGTGAGACAGTTACTAAAGACCCATTCTTCGCTTTTAGCCAAATAATAAATCCGATGAAAATCGCAAATCTCACAGCCAAAAAAATCGGAAACAGCACAAGGATCATGTAGACAAGCATTCCCACGCTGATAGGCAGGTGGCGGATAGCACCACAGCTACAACAGGAAATTCCACAAATAGAAGGCGACGCATTCGCGAGAGCCAGTCGCTGGACCGCATCACAGAGGCTCAAGAATACGAGATGCGGCATCGATGCTACGCGGAGAGCGAGGCAGCATCCTCGTCGTCCTCGTCCACCCAACATATCGATCAGAGATACTCTTTACTCAGCCTGAATACTAGCACATTCTCCGTTGCCGAAACTAAGGAAGAGTACGACGAGGAGGCAGACGCCACAAATGCCACGGACCAAATCATGAATACTTTGAATGCAGCCAAAGCAACGCTTCAACAAGAGCAATATTTTAATAACAATACCAATCTTAGTAGGAACTTCAATCACAATCACAACAACAACAATCACACCCAGAGCATCATCCACATCAGCAGCCAGAAGCCAGCAGCCAACAGCAAGAAGTCCAACGAAACACCAAAAGATATTTATAATCTAAACTCAATCGAGCAAATCGACTTGATTTTGGAGGATAAAAGCCTTACCAAAGCAATACACGTTACCGGCTCTAAATGCTTTGTCACCATGAAGAAAATCCGACGGCTGGGAAAATACTTTCCCGTGATGAACTTCTCTTAATAGACACAGTTACTTCTTTGCAAAGTGCATTCTAAATATTACAACAAACTCGGTTAAGCGAACTACATAGAAAATATGCATGTATTAATTAAAACGTATAAACGTCAACGTTATCCCCCGTATATAGGAAAGCGCGCGAGAGTATTTAAATTTAGTGGTAGCGTAATTGTTTTGTCTGTCGTCGTCATTACGCTTAAATTATTCTAAATATATTAATTTATGTATAATTGTAAGTCTAATCACTCAATGCAATATTTAGTGAAAATACATTAATGCCCATATGACAATTGACTAAAAAGAGACTACTTTATTTACAAATTGCGTAAGTATTAAATGGAATAAAAGGGTACACATGATATGAACAGTATAAAATTTAAATTTTTGCGCCCGGCGACAGTGTATACACACCATAAATATTTTTGAGTAATAAAAGCGAAATATATTAAACGACTTAAAGCTGCCAAAAGATAGTTAGGCAATGATGGTTATCACAAAGCTTTTAAAATATTTTTGTATTATTGTTTAATTTGTTTACAAGCAATAGCATAAGAATTAAAAAAAACATACTTTTGTATTTTACAAAACTTTACATGTAAAAAACGATGTACCTAATGTAGGTACGCGAAACGAGTACATACCGCCCTTTTCAACTCTGGTCACACAGACCACATCCCGTAAAGAGTTTTTCAGAGATGAGTTTGCGGCAGGAAAATTGAGTAATTCACGGAAATAAACAAAGTAATCTAAGTGGAAACTGTAATCCTGACCAGCAATTATGTTGCGCATCTATCAAAATACTTACCGGTGAGAATCCACGTCCATTACGAGAAAGCCCTAAGCTTTACGTGCCCATTTTCCGGACGATTTCGTCATCGGCGATGTCTTCATTCAATGTGTTTTGCCCACAGGCGCACCGCGAGAAAAGCTGTTGTCTACTCCACCAAGGTCGCCTGCTGCAATCATTCCACGCTCTGTGGCATCACCAGCCACCCACGGCGATCGCAGGACAATGGGAGCTCCAGTTCAAATGGCAGGGACCGCCGCCACGAGGAGTTCTTACTTGCCGGCAATCCGGCGAGGGGCTGGCAGATGCCTCCGCCGTCGCGTGGTTACGGGATGCTGGTGGTGCGCATCCTGCGGGGAGCCCTCAAGCTGCGATACATCGTCCTGGGAGGCGCCATCGGCGGGGGCGTGTCGCTGAGCAAAGTGAGTTTCGCAAGTTATATAACTTGTATAGAACTTGAGACACATGACTTGTTTTTCTTAGAAATACGAGGACTGGAAGGATGGACTGCCTGATTTTAAGTGGCTGGAGGACGCCATGCCGCAGGGCGAACGGTGGAGCCAGTTTTCGCGGAATCTCATTGAGGTGGGCTCTCTGGTGAAGAACGCCATCGATGTCGGTGAGTGTCCATGTTGCACTACCTTCGCCCAATCAATCTCTCACTTTAAATGGTCATATACCTTGGTCAGATTCGCATTGAACTCTTCGTTTTGATTGATTTTTCGCACTGAATGATACTGATGTTATTGGGGCGTTTGCTTGTAGATCCAAAGCTCAAGCAGCTGGGCGAGGATAAGTTGTCGGAATGGCGCAACTGGTTCGACAGTCGTCTGGACGATGCCATCGAGGCGGCCGATTATCAAGGAGTTCAGATTGTCGAAAGTAGGTTACACAAATACACTGACTCCCAACGTTGGGCCAATTTAAAGTGAGAGACCCCTGTCCACCGCATTCGAGACTTATTCTTAACATCTGTTGCAGCTAAAGATGACTTGAAGGCCAAAACAACGGTGGCCGCTTTAGGCATAACATCCGACGAGAGTCGCAAAAAGTATGGTAGGTTTCTTGCCCACCTGCAAAAAGGATATTATATCTAACCACTCTATGATCTCGCAGAGAAGCTCCAGAGCCAGGTGGAGACGCTGCAGACGGAGATCATGAACGTCCAGATTAAGTATCAAAAGGAGCTGGAGAAGATGGAGAAGGAGAATCGCGAGCTACGCCAGCAATACCTCATCCTCAAAACGAACAAAAAGACCACGGCCAAAAAAATCAAAAAGTCCCTGATCGACATGTACTCCGAGGTCCTGGATGAGCTATCCGGCTACGATACGGGCTACACCATGGCCGATCACCTTCCCCGTGTTGTGGTAGTGGGAGATCAGAGCAGCGGCAAGACCTCTGTGCTGGAATCCATCGCTAAGGCTCGCATCTTTCCTCGTGGCAGTGGAGAGATGATGACGCGAGCCCCAGTCAAAGTAACTCTTGCTGAAGGACCATACCATGTGGCTCAGTTCCGTGACTCTGACCGGGAATACGATCTCACCAAGGAGTCTGATCTGCAAGACCTTCGTCGGGATGTAGAGTTCCGCATGAGGGCGTCGGTGCGAGGTGGTAAAACTGTCAGCAATGAAGTGATTGCCATGACGGTCAAAGGTCCTGGTCTGCAACGCATGGTTCTAGTCGATTTGCCTGGAATAATTTCGGTGAGCAAGTCAATACTAGTATAACTGCGTACATCTAATGCTAATTTCATTTTAGACCATGACTGTCGACATGGCTTCAGATACAAAAGATTCCATTCACCAGATGACCAAGCATTACATGAGCAATCCGAACGCCATCATTCTCTGCATTCAGGATGGGTCTGTGGACGCTGAGCGCAGTAATGTGACGGACTTGGTCATGCAGTGTGATCCCTTGGGTCGACGCACTATTTTTGTGCTCACAAAGGTGGATCTGGCCGAGGAGCTCGCCGATCCTGATAGAATAAGGAAAATTCTTTCGGGCAAACTCTTTCCCATGAAGGCTTTGGGTTACTATGCCGTCGTTACCGGTCGTGGGCGGAAGGATGACAGCATAGATGCTATTCGGCAGTATGAGGAAGACTTCTTTAAGAACTCCAAGCTGTTCCAGTAAGTATAGAGAGGATGTGATGGGTAAATTCCAAAGTTCACCTCTCTCCATACTTAGTCGTCGAGGCGTAATCATGCCCCATCAGGTGACCAGCCGCAATCTGAGCTTGGCGGTGTCAGATCGTTTCTGGAAGATGGTGCGGGAAACCATTGAGCAGCAGGCGGATGCATTTAAGGCGACTAGATTTAATCTGGAAACCGAATGGAAGAATAACTTTCCCAGGTTTGTAAAGCTGTTTCTAATAATTAGAGATCAATAACATTTGAGGTATAATCTTTTAGATTGCGCGAGTCTGGCCGCGATGAGCTGTTCGACAAGGCAAAGGGCGAGATACTGGACGAGGTGGTAACGCTCTCGCAAATCTCTGCTAAAAAGTGGGACGACGCTCTCAACTCCAAGCTGTGGGAAAAGCTCTCCAACTATGTGTTTGAAACCATCTATCTGCCCGCTGCACAGTCAGGTTCTCAAAGTAATATTTTGAAGTGCTAAGTTTAGGTTGTAAGCAGACTTCGCCGACGTCATCGATGGGGGCGCGTCCATCCAATCGCCCGCCTTGTGCTCCGTCATTGTGTGTGTTTCTTGCAAGATATGCCTTGGCCTCGAAGTTCACGTGTCTTTGTAAACGTCGCGTCGTTCAAATGTTTTGTTTAATTTTGCATTTATCATGGCCCGCGTTCGGCATCGAATTCCCGTGCAAGGGAATCACATGCGTTCAAGAATTCCGAACCGGTTTGAGATTCCTGCAACATTTCTTGAATCACAAGTGTAAATTTAATGTGTACTCCCCGGCGAACGATTTCGAATCCCATTAACACCGTTTGCCTTTGCCCCGAAAATAGTGACTAAGCCGGGATTGTCACAGGTTCTGCGTTGCAGTCATGTGCCGGAAAGTGTTATAAGCGAAGATTTACGAGCACCTGTAACGAAACCAGATCTTGGTTTATGTCCACATTATAAAAATGTATGCGATATTAGCGATTTATGGCCGAAAAACCCGTTCAGCGGGTGTTTACTTAGCATTTTATGACAGACCCGTTAATTTGCTCAACGAATTCATCCAAATCAATGTCTAATTGAATTAAATTGCAGTTATCGAGTTAGGAATCTGAATGTTTTGTGGCTTTGTTTATCATTCCCCCCCGTAGTTGTGTGCCTAGTTAATTTGGCTCAACTAATTTCATACTATGACTGTGCTCTTTATAGATTCCTTCAACACGATGGTAGACATCAAGTTGCGCCAGTGGGCCGAGCAGGCACTGCCCGCTAAGTCGGTGGAAGCCGGCTGGGAAGCGTTGCAGCAGGAATTCATATCGCTGATGGAGCGTTCGAAGAAGGCGCAGGATCACGACGGCATCTTCGATCAGTTGAAGTCCGCGGTGGTGGATGAGGCTATTCGTCGGCACAGCTGGGAAGACAAGGCGATCGACATGCTTCGCGTTATCCAGCTGAACACGCTGGAGGATCGATTCGTGCACGACAAACAGGAGTGGGATTCGGCGGTTAAGTTCCTGGAGACTTCGGTGAATGCCAAGCTCGTGCAGACGGAGGAGACGCTGGCACAAATGTTTGGACCCGGACAGATGCGACGCCTTACCCACTGGCAGTACCTGACACAGGACCAGCAGAAGAGGCGCAGCGTTAAGAACGAACTGGACAAAATACTCAGAAACGATACGGTATGTCTATTCCTTTAAAAGATATCCCTTACTAACACACTTTTAATTATGTTGGTAGAAACATTTGCCCACCCTAACTCATGATGAACTGACTACGGTTCGCAAGAACCTTCAGCGTGATAGTGTGGATGTGGACACGGATTACATAAGGCAAACCTGGTTCCCGGTCTACAGAAAGTAAGTGGTATTGCTAAACCATCAAGACTGCTTATCAGTGAGCACAATATGTCTCCTTTTCAGACACTTCCTTCAGCAGGCGTTACAGCGGGCAAAGGATTGCCGCAAGGCTTATTACCTCTACACGCAGCAGGGGGCCGAGTGTGAGGTAAGACCAAAGGTTTTACGCTTATCTGAACCAATTTACTTAAATCTTTTACTTACTGCGTTCTCAGATATCCTGCAGCGACGTGGTGCTCTTCTGGCGCATCCAGCAGGTGATCAAGATAACAGGCAACGCACTGAGACAGCAAGTAATCAATCGGGAGGCGCGGCGGCTGGACAAGGAGATCAAAGCGGTGCTGGACGAGTTCAGCGAAGACGAGGAGAAGAAGGGTTACCTGCTCACCGGCAAGCGCGTGCTACTAGCCGAGGAACTAAGTGAGTGTTCGCTTAATTGAGTTTGGCGCCAATTTAATTGCTTTAAATTCAACAGTCAAAGTGCGACAGATACAAGAGAAGCTAGAGGAGTTCATCAATTCACTTAATCAGGAAAAGTAGTGTGCCATGACCAAAGACACATCACCCGAGGCGTTACTTATTTAACTTGATAGTTTAAGACCACATTTCAAATGTTTGTTCATAGTCACGCTTGAGCCCCTTAGTTAAGCATACTTTGTGCTCCGAAAGTAATAAACCAATAGATCGTTAGTTCGTATTATTGAAATCGTCTTTATTGTTTATGAAGTGTAACCTTATGTCGCATGCAATGCAATGTAAACTCATTAATTTAAATGTAATATAAATCATTCATTCTGTTTTAATGTAATTGTAGTTGACAAACGTAAACGCGAAACGCACTCATCGTGCTGAGTATGTAGCGGTCCGTGTGTGTTTTTAAATCTGTATCGTGTAATATATATAAATCGGTTTGCATAAGAGCACAGCTTCGACTTCTACCAGATGCCTCATCGTGCGTGCGGCTGATTGCTTGTTTTGCTTCGTCCACGATCGGCTAATCCCACGATGCATCGGTATCGAGATCGGTGGTGGGTGCATTAACCCCGACCGATCGTCTGGCCGCGTCTCTAATTGATTGATTGATAAACGTATATCTAGCTAGCTATGTAACAAGTCCGTGATGGCGGTGCAGTACCACCATATCTCTTACAAGGTAAACAAATGCTCGTTCCCTATCATGTTAAATAACTCAACAAACGATTCTTAACTCGGCAGTCGACTTGTGGCCCAGCCATAGCCATGTGCTCAGCTGCTTACGGCTATCGTAATAATATTAATAATGTGTCGGTTCTCCTCCACTCCGATCCTCCGCTTAGTCTAGCTGCTAAATTCTAGTCCACCGAGCCCATAGGTGCTCCACTAAAGCTTATAGAAACATAATTTACACTCGCTCCACTCTGCTCTTATGCGTGTGATTTGGGGTAGGGTGGTAGGGTGATAGGGTGGTGGGGTAGGGTGTGTGTGTTAGGCACTCGATATCGCTGAAGGCACAACATTACGATTAGTCTTATCTTAACGTATTAAGTACTCGGAACACGCTTCCGCACTCGCTTCCCTCCGAAATCGGCAGTTCGGGATATCGGGAGCTCCATCGACGTGATGAGTGATTGGCAATTAATGTTGCCAATACCGAAAGGTGCTATCGGAGATAGTTGTGGCTGTGCGATGACAAGGTGTTCAGGCTGTCTGGCATGTCTTCTTTCGCTCCGATCCAATCGTCTCCTTAGGCCGCGGGCAGGGGGGTCAGCTTCTCGTTGCGCCGCTGCTCCCACCGGCTGACCCAGGTGAGCGGGTAGCACAGGAAGGCCGAGAGCAGGATCAGGCCACCAGAGAAGTAGAAGGCGGCGTTGTAGCTGTTTGTCGACTGATAGAGGAGACCTGTTGGATGTATGAATGAATGTATGTATGAGTTCAAGTGTCTCCCAATCATTTAGTAAAGTGTATACCATTCCCACACTTGTGGAAAACCCACCTGCAATGGGAGTGCCGAAAGTAGCTGCCAATCCCTGGAACAGCATCAGGAATCCGTATGCATTGGTCAGCTTCTCTAGTCCGATTAGCTCCACGGCGATCAGGGATCGCAGGGCCGAGAAGCAGGCAATGCAGATACCAAAGAACAGGGCGAATGTCCACTGGGTGGCCGTGTTGATAACGACCCCGCTGAAGATGGTAGCGATGCCGCCGGCGGTAAGGGCAAAGTTGTTTAGCCAGAGCGGCTTGACGGCAGGGAAGGAACTAATGGATCCGCACACTATCCTAGCAAATGTGTTCACAATGCCAATTCCGGAGAGGACACTATAGGCATCCCCCTTATCCATGCCCGCATCCACGGCGCGCTCCACAAGGAAGGCGAAGGGCACGAAGAAGCCCATCATGGTGAGGAAGCCGCTAAAGGCCAGGCACATGAAGGCGGGCGACTTGAGCAGCGTGGTGTCCAGCATGGTGGATAAGGTGCGACGCACTGCCTCCGGGCAGATGCGGCATCCCTTCTGCCGATCCTCCAGCATGTCCTGCTTGGTGGGCAGTCGAGTCACAGACATGTGGTAGGCCAGCGAGGTCTGCGATTGGTACTGGGGAATCCTGGTCAGAGATCCCGAGAAGAAGATATCGTCTCGGTACATGGGTCTGGATGAGGAGTGCGATTGTCCATGGTGGGCCTCGTGGGCGGCAGCGGCGGAACGCTTGCCAATGTCCTGAGGTCTGCGTCCGGATACAGTGTGGCGGCGTGCCTGGATGGTCACTGGCTTGGCCTCTGTCTCCAACAGGTTATCGTTCTCGGCCTCCTCCTCGTTCTCACCCACGGTGGTCAGTTCCTTGTGCAGGTTGAAGGTAAGCTGCTGCGGATCTCCGTTGGGGGTGGTGGGCTGCGACTTCCTAAGCTGCTTCAGCTCCGTGCCCTTGCTGCCCTGGGCCGTGCCCGATGGTCGGCGCTCCAGGTTCATGCCCTTGAAGATCTCCTGGGCGGTGGGATAATGGTTGCGCTGCGAGGCGCCCATGTACGTGTTGTGGGCGGAGTTGGGCATCGAGTAGGCGAAACGACCTTCGGGCAGGGGCTTGGTAAAGGCCGCCTGGTGGAGCTGGGGCGTGGGGGCCACCGTATTGCCATGACCATTTAACTTCTTTTTCTCCTGCTCATCTCCCTCCTCGTTGGTCACCGATAGCGTAATGGGTTGGATGGGTCGGAATGCCAAGCCAAAGACGGCACACGACAGCACGATGAGGCCCTGGACGACAAGCGTTTCGCGCCAGCCGTATACCAGCAGCGCTTTGGTAAGTGGGGCGAACACAAAGGTGCCCACTCCGGAGCCGCACATGGCAACTCCGGTGGCCAGGGCACGCCACTTCTCAAAGTAGAATCCAATGATCACCACAGCGGGTATGTACACCATGCAGAATCCAATGCCACCGAGCACGCCGTAGACTATGAACAGGTACTCCACACTGGTGGCAAAGTAGGTGAGTACGAAGCAGATGGCTCCTAGTATGGCTCCAGTGATCGTGACCGTACGGAAGCCAAACCGATTGGCGATGGCACTAACAAAGGGTCCCGCCATCAAGTAGCATCCACTGAGCAACGAGGATACGAACGACACGTAGGCCTTGCCCACTTTGAATTCATCCATCAGCAACTCCCCTATTAGTGGGGCGCAGAAGACGATGCCGTCGATAACCGTGCAGCAGAGGAAGGAGGCCACCATTACCACCCAGGCCCATCCGCTGTCCGGAGGAACGACGACGGCTGCCTCCTCGATTTCCTCCTCGTTCTCATTCTCCTCCTTTATGTTGTCCGGCTGCTTGGACACCAGCCCTTTGGATGCCAGCTCGTCCTGCGACTTCGTCTGTTGCGTGGCCATTTCCTGGAAGAAAGATTGCGGGTGGAATGGATCAGTATGGATCAGTATCAGCGCACCCAGGCAAGATCGGGTTGTGTGTGTTACGTAAGTGTTTACCCCAACTGTGTGGCCTTCACATTGCGTATACGCCCCCACGACTCCCTTTGTTTTGCATGGATAAGTCTATTTTTATATGTCACGTGCCCCGATTGCCGCTCAATTGAGCATACTACTGCACCTGTAGCGACACTATGTTGGTCACAAAAATAGGGCTAGTTTGGGTGAATAGGAAGGACTACCTCGGGCCCAGCAATATAATGCCTGAGATCAATTAATCACCTAAAAGGCAGTTGATTGATCCTTTCGAACTACACGCTTGTAACGCTTTTATTATTCTCACGTGTGACTGTTTAAAGCAGACAGGCACTAAAATGGTTTGCGCAATTTATCAGATTAAAGCAATCGCATTTATATTTTACTCGTTTCTTCAGCACAAACAGTGTGTAAGCACAAACAAGTGTGCATTGCCCTATAAACAGATTAAGTAAATATATTGAAGGGTATTTCACAATCTGATATGCGATTTTGAGATCCAGCCCTACGAATCTTCCCCCGACTATAGATACATATGTATCTGTGGGATATCTGCAAAGGTGCGTGGTGCGAGTGCTTTTGCTGTTTATCACATCGACGTCAATCGGCAGATGGCACTGACAGGGGGGCGTTCATCGCTGGGTGGTGGGTGGTGGGTTGTGGGTGGGTGTGTGTTGTGTTGTGGGGGTTTTGGGGGTTTTGCGGGTGGCAGGTGGTGTTTCAGTGGGTGGTGGATTGTCAAAAGTCAGACATGGCCAATGCCAGGGCCATTAGTGCGTCAACAAATGTCTTGGCCAAGCACAGACACAAAAACCAAATGGAATTTGCAATTATGTATCCGAAATGGTTCTTTCATTTGCCCGGGGAGCAGTCTTTCAACTCGACAATATTCAGAGAACTCAATATGCCAGGCACACCAGTACGAAAAAATGTTCTGTGGATTTTGGGCTTTTTTCTGTTGATTGCTTTTCTTGTTTGTCCACATCTTTCGGCTAACAAACTCTTGGCCTTGGCGCTGGCTTTGCTGCCTTTCTTGCCTTTATCTAATCTGATCTGCCGTGGGGCAATTCGCCACAGAGTTAGCAAACGCATGACTACAGCTGGAGCGGATGCTTACATGGACCTGGAGATCCAGACCCCTCATAAACACCCGACTGGAGATGAGCTGTCTTTGGGCTTTTGTAACCAAACAGAAACCTATCTCCCCAAAGATCTCGCTTAACTGGGCTCCGACAATCTGAGATAAAAGCGTCGTATCTCACTGCAAATTGCAGGGATTTACGGTTGCAGAGATTTCATCGTTAGTGATACAGCCGGATAACTGATGTCCCAGCTCTTGCGGCTGCATTCCATAAATTAATTGATTATTTCGCCAGATTTTGAGGCTTATCACGTCGGATTTTTGTGGCCCGGAAACGGCTTAACCGTATAGTGAACTGCTTATGGCCCCCAGATACGGGGTTTCGTACCTAGCAACCGTGGTACCTCCAGCTCCATCGCCACCTCCACCACGTGACAGGGCCCAGTTTGATAATTTCATTTCCTTTATGGCAGAAATTTCGGCCATATCATTGACCATGCGAATTTATGGGATCCCATAAAGACCGCGCGTACCGATAGTACAAGGGTCTGGCTGGGCTGGCTGGGCTGGCTTTTTGTTTATTGAGCAATCGAAAGTGTTGCGACAATCCCATCCTCGAGCCAATCCAAACACAACAACATCATACTGGCCGCACACCCTATCTGGGGAGGGGAGACCCCTTCGCGACTCGCGCTCGTATTTCAGATTTTGTTTTCATTTTCATGCCCAAATGACCACGTTGGCGGCATGGGGAAGTGCTCCAAAGTGGGACTGCGACTGGGACTACGACTGGGATCCAAAGAATCAAGAATCAAGAACCCAGAACCGAGAACCGAGAAGTGGCAACCGAGCCGGGCATCGGGAACCCATCGAGGGAAACCCGCCAAGTGCCTTCGCGTAACTGACTTGCAACAGCAACAGAAGTATAAATAGACATTAGCGTTTACTTGTTGCCCCGATCCCATATTGTGGCCACCATATCGAAAGCGAAGACGTCTTAGGGCTACAAATTGGCCAGAGGACGCACCCAGACGGGGTCTTGGCTAACTGCTCTTGGGCCTTGTTAACTATCTTAATGTGTTTGTAGGCCTGAAGCGAGTATCAGATACTACTTCGTAGTGACTATCCATGTACTATTGGAGTAAAAGGAACATAACAGTTTATAGCTTAAAGCACACAATAAACCAAAGTTCTTTTCAAAGTTATTAAACCATATTCTAAGACTTTATCAGACTTTATCTGATATAAAGACCATCAGAAAAGGTTTGGATACTACGAGTAATATATTTACTTTCTAGTTCAGACTTTGATATTATAACTTCATACCAATAGCACCATTAAATACCTTCAATTTCTTAAATTTCCCAATTACGGATATTGATAACCTCATTAATCTGGCATTGCGTAAGAGTATCTCATCTTTGAGTTGGGAAAATCTAACTTGAGCGCTCTCCGTTTTGTTTGTTTCCCGGTGGGTTTGGCTCCACAAGCGGCGGATAATGTGACAAGCTGGCTCCTGCGGCCTCCATGGCCATGCGGCCTCCTTGTCCTCCGTGTCCCCCGTGCCCTCCGAGTCCGACCTCCTCCCGCCCGTGGTAAGCTAATCCCGCTGCGAGCAAACAGCCCACGTCTGCCGCCTCCCGCCTGCGACCTCGATCCATCATTCAGTTTTTTAGGAGAACCTGGGGGCGGAGGTCGCAAACACTTGTCAGTGCCAATTGTGAGCGTTGACAGCGCTTAAATTGATGCGCGTCGATTGAATTAATAAATGTTATAGGTAAACACATATGGCCACAAAAGGACAGGCACTTGAGAGGGCATTCCGGGGAGTCGGGGGCAATGGGAAGTGCACGGCCAGACGAAAACGCAGACGCAGTCGCAGTTGCAGACGCAGACGGCGAAGTTCTTAAGATGTTTTCCTGCCGGTCGCCGGTTTTCCCTTAATCGTGCACATGTATCTACAAGTATTTGTATCTCTATCTGCAGCCCGTCTCCCTCGGTTTGTGTGGCACACACATATGTCGCATGTAGTACACGGCTCTGTTATTTATAACATGCAACTGTAGGCGTCCGGTTCTTGGTCTTCGACCGGCCGTCCTTCCCATGGGCCCCCAATTCCCAATCCGCCACTCTTCGTGCGTGCGGACCCATTTAGATAGTTGGTTATATCATGGTATCGCTGGTATCGGTAGTACCTCGTCTCGGACAGGTTCCGAGTGCCGTATCTCAGCGCCGCAATTTGTAGGTACAAGTGAAGCGATCGTTAAACGACTTTATGCTCAAAATATTAATTAGCTAAGCCGGCCCCAAAATGGAGCGAGTGCCCTAGAAGGCCAGTCTGGCGAAGAGGTTTCTGTGAAAGCGATCATATAGGCGCGGAAAACAACGAATAAAGGATGCTCTACAAAAAAGATCTTTAGAAATATGTGTGACTGTAAAACGCATGGAAAGACGCTGTACAAAAATCATAATATATCACACAAAGTGCTTTGGATTTTATGTAAACTTCATTACTTAGGAAATATCCTTATTATTAGTATATCTTTTTTCTTTTTTCCCTTTTTAAATAATTATATTATTGTCCCTGGAACGTTTTCTTCTCCTGAACTAATAATCTTTTATTTCAACAAAATGATTAAGCTACCTAAAATTATTTTAAAAACTAGTTTCATTGATAAGCCCAGCGCACTCATGCTTAAAGTATTCAAAGAAACCATGTAAAGTATGAATAAGTCATAAGTCATTCATAAACACATGTCTAATGTCAAACTATGTTGAAAAATAAAATGTATTACAAATGTTTGTGAGAAAGCAGTTTATCTGACGATAAAAAACACACTTCAAATACCATATATTGAAAAACAACATATATTCTTCTGGAATTATCTGGCAGTAATTATATATGATAGTTTAAATGGAATTGCATAACAGCTGCGGAATAAGAAGAAACCCCTGCCCCACAAAGTCAGCAGGAAGATCCAAAAATATATCGTCACAAGATCGTATGGAATAGGTGAATGAATGGCTTTCTCCGGAGATCCGCGGATGATCTCCACTCTGCACGGCTCGTGTCGCCACTTCAAAGTTGGCCCCATTCCGGGGATCGGGATGGCGCACACTCGAGGGCAGCTGTCACCTCAAGTTCAACGCTCGGCCTTTCACCCGGAGCCCAGTATTACGCACAATGCGGAGTAATCCAAAGAGCACGATATGGTCGTGTTATGAAGGAAGTATCTTTCCGTCGGCGAGCGTCTGACACAATTAGCAATCTTATGCGGGACACTATCAGCAGCTGGTTCTTCAGTTTCCAAGTTTCCATGGTGCCGTGCTGATGGTGTTGACCAAAGACCACTATCATCGACTCAACGGCTCATCGGCGTGAACAAAGGCAGCGACAATTAGTGGAGCGATCAATGGTCGAGATGGGGTCTGTGCTGGGACTGTGTGCTCTTTTGTCGGAAGTAGAGCATGGATTCATAATCAATTAACATGTTCAAATCATGGAAAATAAGTGCAAGTAGCGCAATTATTTCTAATTGAAAATCGAGAGCATTTGTATGGACAAAAGTCGTGATTTGAGCGTTAGCTTCTGGGGCTATTTAAATGTTTATTTATTGGGTTATCTTGCACGTGGCTGCGTCAGTCATTTCCCGATGTCGTTTCCACCGATGTCAATGCCTCATGACGCAGCCCACTTTTCCCATCCACATCCACATCCCATCTCTCCGTTTCGGGCTCTGTTTCCATTTCGAATACGATTCTGATTCAGATTCCGATTCAGATTCCGATTCTGATTCCGATTCCGATTCGACCCCGAAGCGAGCTGATACGATGATACCCCGTTTCGATGCAATCCCAGCGGATTCGGTTCGATCCATGTCGACCCCGACATTGGCGCCAAAATGCAGTTGCTGTTTTTGTTTTCGACGTCGATCTGATCTGATAAGCAAATCAAGGAAACAAACACACTGCAACTGCAGTCTAAAATTGGCTTAATCTGCTGTAAATATTTACACACCGATTAACGATCCGTGTTAAGGGAAAATTTCCACAGCCCGCCGTTTGAGATTCGAGTTTCGAGACTCCAGATTCGAGATTCGAGTCTCGTGTCTCGAGATTGTCGATTCTGTCTGCGGATTTTCCAATCCACCAATTCTGCTGGCCACACGCAAGCCCATTCGACCATTACGAAGAATGAGAAACCCCAGCCGCGAGAATTCTTCCACCCAGTGTTTGGGAAAGAAAAACCCAACTTATTTGGCAATGAGCTGGGGCATTGTGAATGCATAAAACATGTTTGCTGCTGGCCAATGTGAATTTAAGATTTCTATTTTTTGTGCAACCAACTGGGTGACTCCTAATTAACCGAAAATTATCGAAAAGCAGTGCCAAACATGCCAGTCTCTCTGGCTCTAGCTCTGGCTTTGGCTTTGGCTTTGGCTCTGACTCAGATACAGATACAAATTCAGATTAAAATTCGGATTGATTAATTGCCAAGGCGGGGCAATTAGTGGTGGAGTGGGGCAAATTGGGTCATTGGCATCTTGCAGTTCTAATGCTTCCAACTCGCGTCACGGCCCATTGATATGAATATGGATGTGTGGCTTTGGTTGCTGTTTTCAGATGGGGGGATTTTCGATTTCGACGGCTTGGTGGACTGCTCGACAGCTGTGGGATATGCCATTAGCACTTGGCTTGCGGCTTGTTTTGTTTGTTTTTTGCCGGCAACCGGTTGGAAGATAAAACGCAACAAAAGCCACGCGCAGCGAACCAAAAGAGAGCCTTGGGCAAATGCCCAAAACTCGCTCAGTGACTCACCACCCATCGCCATCGATTGGCGAAAGGCGTGTCGGATTGGATCGGATTGAATTGTATCTGTTCGGATTAGCTTGGATCGAAGATAAAGCCCAGCTTAGCTGGCCGGCCGATTTGCATGCCAAATTGCTGGCCATAATTAATGTGCCGATAATGATGCCAAGCCAGGGTAGCTCAAAATCCATCTGCATTTGCATTTGCAAAGGTAGCAGGTGCAAAAGATACAAAGGTATCCGTCAGATACTCTGCAAGCCATCAATACTTAACTTGAACTGTGTCTGCAACGTTGCTACTTATTGGGATTGGTACTTGTACTCAATTTAGTTTTAGTAGAAAACTGGAATATTATTATATATATTTTTTGGAATGCAATTTACTCTAAAGCCTTTTAATCCGCCTTTTTAGTTTTATGTTAAGCTATTGAACTAAGTGTTCGTACGAAACTAGTTATATCATTTGGATATCTTTTTCCAACTGAAGGTTTTGGATCTCTCGAAGCGAAGCGAACCCTACCCACATCCATCACAAGTTAAGATCACGTTTTTTGAGTGGTGCCCGAGTGAAACTGGTGCTGGGGAGCAACAGCATAGGCTTAGTTAGTATCGATCTAACGTAAGCTGATTTCGTTCTTTGTTCAAGTTCAGGGGGGAGAGCCACAACAAAGCAACAAAGACGGCTGCAAATTGCGACTCGAAAGCCGTTTGGCGCTGCCTTTTTTTCCTGGTATCGTCATCGACGGGGGAGAGGGGGTTGGCTCAAAGCATTCCCGGTTCTCTACCCTTTTTGGCCAGCAAGAGGAAAAGCGAACCACAACAACCAAGTGGGAACATGGTTAATTTTTTGTTCAAACCACCGCGCGCACTTTTGCCGCATGTCGCTGCTGCGTTGAGTTGCGTTTCATTCGTTTTCGTCGTGGTCGTGTGTGTTTTTGGCCAAAACCCGTTTTGAGCCAAGTTTTTAGTGGAGAGTGAGAACTTTGGGTTCTTGGCAGTTGGCCGCTTACCTACGTCTATATGCTGTCGTTGTCGTTGTCGGTGTCGCGGTGGCGGTGTTGCTGCTGCTTAATGTTGCTGCTTAATGTTGCTGCTGCTGATGCGTTGTGATGCGTCCTGTTGCAGTTAGGCTGGCGTTTTACGCAGCTTATTTTGGTGCTCTTATTTTTGGCGCGCTGCAAAGAATTCGATGTGGGTTTGGTTTGTTTTCGTGGATTTCGTGGTTTTCGTGTGAGAAAAGCGAAAGCAATCGAACGCGTACGCCGACACAGTAAAAGCGAAAGTTAAAAAGTCAGCAACGAAGGCAACAGCGGCAACAGCGGCAAAGACAACGAGGAACGAGGAAGCGGGATCGACGTGAAGCGAAACAACACGCTTAAAAATACTTCTAGCATATATTTATCAGTATCTGATTGTACATATGTTTATATAGTTTGGGGCCGAGCGGATCGGATCGGATCGGTGCGGTGCGGTGCGTTGCGGTACGGTACGGAACGGAAAAAGCAGCGTATATGTACATATGCATATGTATATATAAATGAGGAGCATATAAAAAAGTGCGCGCGGCTATAGTTCGTTCCTGTGCCGATGTTGCCTATATTGCCATTGCTTTCTTCGCGTTTCGGGAATACTTTTCGTTTCGTTTCGTTTCGTATTGTTTCGTTTTGTTTCGTTACGTTACGATTCTATTCGATTGGATTCGTTTCGAGCTGCGTGTTATATGTGCTTTACTTTATTCTGGTCTTCTGGCTCCTGCTATTCGTTTTCGAATCGAATACAAAACTCTCGGCTGCGGTTTCCGCTGAGGACGCCTGATCGCAATGCCGCATGTACGATGCGTTCGACGCGGCGGACTAAAGATAACTAAGGGAAATCAGAATGTGTTGGCAGTATAAACCGCGCAGCAGAAAGCAGCACGACAGCCGCAGTCGCAGCAGCAGCAGCAGCAGCAGCAACAGCAACAACACGTTCTAGCAGTGTGCGTGAGTATCTGTGTGTGTGCTCGGACAGCAATGTGTGTGTGGGTTGCTCTTCGGATTGTTGGTTACATGGAGTGCGTTCTGAATGGAATCGCCAGTATCTAATCCGATCTAATCCGAACTAATTCCATCTGATCGGTTTCTGGGAGTTTGGAGCTGGAAACTCCAGTGCGGAGTAGCTACAGATGCGGTTTCGGGAGTTGAAAGATGAAGCGAGAGCTGCCCGGCATCGATCGCAGCTCTCATTCAAAATGGCCCGAGAACACTGTGTCGTATACGCAATGCCGAGCAGCCAGCCAGCCAGCCACTAGTTGCTGGTGTGGATGATGTTGCTCTTGGTGTGACTGTGCCTGTGCCTTTGCCTGTGGTTGTGGTTGTTGACTTTGCCTCCGTTTCTGTTTCTGTTTCGGGTTCTGTTTCGGTTTCGATTTGAGTTTTTGGGAGTGTTTGCCGCGGCGGTTCTCTTTCGTTTTTGGGACTTTTTCCGGAGAAAAAGAAGCAACACATATGAGTATACTTACTTGTATATCGTGTTCCTGAACTACCATATCAATAGTTGGATAGCTCGTGTGTGTGCTCGCTTGTTTGCCCTCGTGCTGTGGCCATTTCTATTGGTGTGTGTGTGTGGAGGGTTTTGGCTTTTTCCACCAGCAAAGAGATAAACTCAAAAATGTGAATGGGGCTCATTCACCGGGTTTTTGGGAGTTCGGGACTTATGTTTGCTCATCAGCAGGTTACCAGCTTTCTGCTTGCTAATGGCCCAACAACAAATAGCTGGACATTTCGAAATTGTTTCTAGAAATTATGAAATCGGGGCAGCGTCGAAAAGATAGATAAACCCGGTACGGCTGTAATTAGTAGTCGAATTCATTTGAAGGGCCATGAACTGTCCGCACTTAAGGAGTGCTAATTGATTAAAGCTAAAGGAAGTGAACCGAGATTTGCAGACCCATCGGGATTACGCTTTTATCAGTCTGCCGTTTATCCGGTTGCGGTGGCATTATCTTCCGGGGGTCTCTCGAACTTTGTTCCCTTTGCCTGGGGAAAACTTTATTAATGAATTAATTCAAGTACATTCTGACCACGGATATCCATATCGTTCCAGGTCAATTCCGCTTTTAGTTTTGCTTCTATCGCATCCACCAATCAGCGGGCCGTGCGCCGAATTTGAGTTTTGATTGATAAGCCGCTCCGCCGTACCCTCGAGAACCCCTTGTGCAGTGATAAGCGCCGAAATTTATATGACCATGGGTGGCACGTCATAAAAATATATTAGATTAGTGAAATTAAATTCTTCCTTCAGCGCTGCCAGCCAACATCTTACCTAACTTGGCCGGATTTAGTGTTTAATCTAATCGCACGAATACGGCGCACATAAATATGTACTTCGGTCCCGACTGGCTGCAATAAAAGCGAACGTGTAATATATTTAAAGTTGTGTTCTTACATAACAGTCACCCAAAGAATTTCAAGTGCATTTAAAGCCAGAAACATAATTAGTTTATGCAGCATCTGTGAACGGCAACTAAACGTTGCATCCTATCTATATTACCATCTAAAGTTGCATGGATTGATTAGGAATTTGTGTCATGTCAGCATACATCTGCGAAAATACGCTTAGGCTAAATGTCACGGAATTAAGTAGCAACATCACTCCACGAACCGAGTTCCAAAATGATGATTCACTTGCTCCAAATTCGGTTATCACAAAGGGGTACGAGCCCCAAAAACTGTTGACGCATCTCTGGTTAAGTTCGGCTTTTGGTCTGGGACATACATTTGCAATTATACAAATACGCCAACTTAACTGCTTACAAATTGTAATTTTTGATTAATAATAAGAAATTATGTAAATTTATTTCGGAATTTCAAAAATCAGTTATATTTGCTGAAAAAAAATGCCAGGGCTGCACTCTTTGTGGGTTTGAGTCTTCGGTGGATAAAGGCATTACCCAGCAGTGTGACCATACACCTGTGATTTAAATGCGGGACTTTTGAATATATAAAAAGAGATTTTATATTTGTTAATAGCTTTTAATACCAGTGCGAGGTGATATACCAGTAGCACTCATCCCTGATTTTGACTTATATGCAAAAAATTATATTTATTTAATAAAACAATATAAAAAGGTTATAGAAAGTATACTAATCACAATTTCTTTGTAACTGAAATATTAATGGTAAGTTGCGAACGATATATCGCTGTTGAATATCTCAATCTTTCGTCGCTGGTGCTTTTGCTCTGCTGCGCGGCGGTCACACTGAAACAGACGGTGGTATTTCGTAACCCTCAGCAACGGTCACTCTGCCATCCTTCTTTTTATTTCCGCCGTTTGCCGAGAAAGTTGGAAAATCATGGGTGAGTTGCTAAAAAGCGTAGTTTTTGTGCGAATTAAGCGAAAAGCGCTGCCAAACAGTGAACAAACGGAGCTTAGAATACGGCGCGGCTAAAAGAGTAAGTGAATTGACGCCGAAAGTGCGAAAATACTGGCAAATGCAAACAAGTCGGAGACTTGCGATTTCAGCTGTCCCAAAATCGCAAAAAATCAAGTGAATCTTCGACTCCAGCGAGCAAATATCTCGTTTAACATGCAAAAGCGATTGAAGTGGACAAAGGACTAAAGTTATTTGTGTGAAAAATGCATTTGCCAGTGTTTCCGAGCCCGGACTCGATCTAACCTCAAAACCGAAGCCGCACAAGCTGCCATTTGTTTACATTGTGTTGTTGCACCGCAGATGCAGATTAACTATAGCTAATGTATTTGTTTGATCTATGACAGGCAAGCCAAGAGGTCTGCGCACTGCCAGGAAGCATGTGAACCACCGTCGTGACCAGCGTTGGGCCGACAAGGACTACAAGAAGGCTCATTTGGGCACCAGATGGAAGGCCAATCCCTTCGGAGGTGCTTCCCACGCCAAGGGAATCGTCCTGGAGAAGGTGTAAGTACATTTGGTTGACCCCTCCCTCCCCCACAATGGAAGTACTTTGCCCGCCATCCGGATTAGATGGGGGGAATCACACGTCTCGACGCCTCGCAGTATATTTTTGTGTTTTGTTTCGTTTTGCAACTCAAATCACAGGATTATACTGTGAGATGACCAGCGTGTCGGCAGCAAAAAGTGACTGACAAGATCTGTATTATATTAACCAGCTAGTATTATATGAAGCTAATCTGTTTCTCTCTCTCCTCCACAGCGGCGTCGAGGCCAAACAGCCTAACTCTGCCATCCGCAAGTGCGTGAGGGTGCAGCTCATCAAGAACGGCAAGAAGATCACCGCCTTCGTACCCCGTGACGGTAGCTTGAACTACATTGAGGAGAACGACGAGGTCCTGGTCGCCGGTTTCGGTCGTAAGGGTCATGCCGTCGGTGATATTCCCGGTGTGCGCTTCAAGGTTGTCAAGGTCGCCAACGTCTCCCTGTTGGCCCTCTACAAGGAGAAGAAGGAACGCCCAAGATCTTAGATGAACATGCATCTAATCTTTTTCCAGACAAGCAGAGTTAGGGTTTTACAAATCTAAATAAACAAAAAAAGAAACACACCTGTTAAATGTTTCAATTAAATGTGATTTTCTTGACTATATGTGTGGTTAGAATGTTTGTGTTTACTGATGTAGGATGGTGATTGCAATCCACATTGATTTAAGAAATTTGATGAGCTAATTAGTTAAAGGAAAGTTACCAGCTTCAGATGATTTCCTTAAATACTGCACACTAAAGCAACGAAGTCTATTCATTTCCAGTTCGCGTTCTCTTAAAAACATATTTCCAAAACTTCAAAATGAAACGTCATACGTAATAAGTTTGCGTAATATGCGAATTTCAAAGGTCAAGTAGTTATTTGTAAAAAAATGTATGTAAATATATATTTAGAAAATTTATTAAGAAATACATTTTTTTTATTACTGCAGTTTTTAAACTACCTGGCAACCATGTCAGTGCTGCAAAGCGAAAATACTCGAGTGTTTTCCAACACTCTTAGCCGCGAAAATTCGAAATTATAAAGTTGCATAAACGAATTCAGGCCTTGCGTGAAGTTTCAGTTTAGAAAACTATACATTCTACTAATAACTTAATTGTCAACGCAACTTTCCCGACCAAATTGTGCAATGTCGGAGCACTCCCTCGATGCGAACAGTGCGATCTCCAGGCGGTCGTACCTACCGCAGTTGCTATTGCCAAGTATTTCTTACATAACAGAACGGCAAGAGCCGCGGAAACAGACAGCCATCATCAAAGCATGAGGCCCGGACCTGGACCACAGCAACGTGTGCCGGGCTTCATCAGCGATAAGGAGTCGCAAACTGCACCTCCTACTTGGCGGTGCACAGCGAGAAATCGGAGCATTTCGAAACGCTCTCGATGGCGGCTGGCAGATTTCTTGCAGTGCCGCGGTTCGATCTGCTTATCAATAATTTGTTTTTCTCCTTTTGCTGCATTTAGGCAGAGATTCGCTGGCGATAGCCGCTCAAGTGTCACACGCCCACATTTTTGGAGCAGTCGATGTCGATGGAGCGGCTATTTGCACATACGCCACGCCAATAAACTTGTACCCACCACCGAGGCACGCTTTGATCCGATCCTCGTTCGCAATCTTTACCCCCATTCCCGTTCTCTCGGCCTTTAGTCTTTGGTCTTTGGGGTTTGGGTTTTAGACTTCAGTGCTCAGTCGCCAGTCTTCAGACTTCAGTCTTCTCGATCGGCACACGCTTGCGCTGCAGATTCTCCCCCCTTTTGGGCTTTTCTTTCTTTTGGTCTGACCGATGCTCCGATGGTTTGGAGGAACCTTTTGGCCGCTGCCCGGCCCCTCTCACATACATAAATCCACGAATCCACGACCACGAATCCGCAAAGTCTTACTTGGGCCTCGCATCGCCGGCGGCAATTATCGCGATGTGATAAACAAATATTTTGCATCTATGGCAAGAAGAAGCGAAGGCTTTCCCGGCATTCTGGCGCTTAATTATGAACTTCGGCTCCTTTTGGGATGGGGGTACCCCCATCCGAGTACGAGTTTATTATTATTAAATGCCCTGCGCGTGGCCGCATGCACTTTTACCTGCCAACGTACTTGACTCGTCTTCTGGGAGGTTCGTCGCTTTTTTACCTCCTCCTCCTCCTCATCTTCATCTGATTTTTTTCCTTTGATTTTTTGGGCTTGGCTGTGCGGTTCGCTGGCAGCAGTTGTTGCAATATGCAATTTGGCTGCTTATCTCCAGTTGGATACCAATCAGCTTGGCCCCAAAACTTCGGTGGGTGGAGAGTGAAATAAAAATTAAATATGGCTCTATTTGAATATTACAACCGCTTGCAAGGCAGTGCATTGGCTAACTGGGCGGATACTTAATGGGGAGGAAGATGGTATAAGATAAACGTGTTCTACTGCGATCTATTCAATGCAATATATTAAATAAAATATATCTAAATTTCATTAGTTTATGGAGAGAGTTGCGTAATTACTATTGCTATTTATCTGAAAATTAAAGTATGTTCTTCTTTTACGTTTAACATCTGTTGACATCTTTTTTAACTAATGGTAGTCAACAAGATTTTAGCTTTAAACTACTATCCAACTGTTTTGTAAGTTCAAGTTATTTACAAATCCGTTCCAATCCCTCCTAGACACCTTCGTCTGCGCCTCTTTGATTAATGACTTTCGTTGCTTTCCATTTGCTAAGATTGGCAATTTAAACATTTGCGAATCTTTCGCAAAATCTCTCTCCAAAAGACGGTGCCCCATTTGATCCAAATAACACTCTTTTCCCAGAGGTTCCGCACAGTACGATATTTGCATACGCTGGCTTCCGTGTATGGGTGCTGTCCCCATCCACGAGTATATGTATGTGCGCATACAGACGTACGGCTGTGTATATATGGAGCCCAACGACATTGGGGCCTCCACCAATTGAAACAAACCAAATGCAAAGTCGTCTCTCCCACAACAAACGGATCTCGGGGAACAGGTTTTCCATTTCTGAAAGTGAGACTGAGAGATCGCGAGAGCCCCAGCGAACGAACGAATGAATATTAAACGAGCTTTGTTTCATTAGATTCAAAAGAACTCGCCGCTGCTCCGGGTTCGGGGGCTATGGTATAGTACATATACTTGGGCATGGTCGATGGTATGGTATGGTAAGGTAAGGTAAGGCATGGCATGGTATGGGAGACAGGGCCAAGTCACCTGGGCTCGGACCAGAGCCACTTGCTCGTTCTGCTTCGGTGAACAGCTGCTGCTGCCGCTCTCTGACTTCTCCGATCCAAGACTGCGCGAAAGGTTCAGCTTTTAGCTTTTCGCTTTTTGGCCTTATGCACGGGGTCTGAAGGCAGAGACACCTCAGTTTCAGTTTCCAGCGCGTTCAGTTCACAATCTCCCAGATACCAGATACCAGCTCCCAGCTAGCAGCTACCAGCTCGCGAGAGCGTCGATCGGTCGTCGAGTTCAGTTGGCCTGCGGTTCGTCATCAGCGTGGTTCATGCGGCTCCGACTTTCGGTTCGCCTTTAACTCGGACTCAAAACTCTGAATCGGAACTCGGTAGTGGCACTGGCAGCTCTGGTGGCTCTCCATTGACATCGCCATCTGCGTCCCCGGGCTGTAATCATAAATATATATCTACATACAGGCTGGCCCGCTGTACATAGGCCCAGTTACTTAGTTAGTTCGTTAGTTACTTAGTTAGTGCCTGCCGTTGTGCCGTGAATTTTCATTTTCCCAAGAGTGCTGTTGCCGTCACAGCGTCCGCTGTTTGTATCTTGTGAAATGTCGAAGCCCTTGATTTTAGGCTACGGATACGTTCATTAGTCGACATCTAACAAGCTCTCTTGAGGGCCAAAAACAAATGAACAAGTGATTTTAAAGAACCCAGATCGAATACATTATATATATTTATACCGCTTACACCGGTAAGATTTCAAAAAGTGACCTATGAAAGAGCTTTGATCGTCCGGGTTTTGAAAAGTATCGTTTAAACACACACCAAGTGCCAATCGTTCGGTTTTTGAAAATCCAAATTTGAAGTGTGTCTTTCAATATCATATCAAATGATCGCCAGTGAATAGTGAGATTCAAAAATATTTACATCACTAGGCGATTGCAAAATCGTGGCCAAAATGTGGGTTAGGCTCTGAGCCACAAACAAAACAAAATCTGACAACAAATGGACGCAAATTCACACATGCCGTGGCACATAAATTTATGGTTGGAACTGTAACTGGGCAAAAATGCTCGGCCCGGCAGCCAACAGCAGCAGTAGCAACAACATTGGTGGCACCACCACCACCGACACCACCACCATCTCCACCAGCGAACCACCAACAACCACCCACCAATCCACCCGAACCGCCGACAAAGGGAAAAACTAACGGAATAATGCAACATTAAGCAAAATGCTGCTGGCCCTGCTAAAGCAAAGCCTCTACCAACAACAACACCATTTTCAACCTGCCACCACCGACGTCAGCAACAACAACAAAAGCACCAGCAACACCAGCGACATCAGCAGCAGAAGCAACAACTGCAACTGCAACAACATCAACGTCACCGTCACCGTTACCACGAACATCGCCGTTGCCGTATAAAAATGGAACCCTCATATGATCACGAACATCCACATCATCTGCTAACAAATTACAAGTAATATTTACATTTTTCCCATGCTAAAAATTTTTTTCTCGCTGTTTAATTATATCCAACCGAAGCGAAGATACATATCTTCAAGATAATAACCATAATGAAAAATGGAAAAGGCGCTCGTGTAGTGGTGAAGAAATTCTCTAGATCGTACGTATATATATATGTACTATAAATATGTATATATTTACTGTATATATATATATGGGCCCATGACTGGGACTTTTCAAGACTTAGTCAGTAACAGTCACAGTCACAGTCACAGATACAGGCACAGATACTAAGATACAAAGATACTAGCGGCGGGCACGACAGCGAGAAACACCGTCGGGGATGTCGAATGCACACTGTGGCACTGTGAGCTACAACCATAATGAACGGGTATACATATATATGGGGGTTATAGAGTATATAGTATCTGGGAATTTGCTTAGATTTTCCTTGGTGTGGCCCCAGTTTTCAGGCCCCGCAGCACTTGCACTTGTATTCGTATCCGCTTCTCGATTTTCTCTCCTCTTCCCTCGGCAAAACGTAAACGTAAACGTAAATGTAAATATGTAAATGGTCGACTGCGAATAACTTAAGAACCGTCTTGGACGCGGCTCGAAATTGGTCAAGTGGAAAGTAAACCAAGACGCCGGAGAAGTCCGAGAAGTCGGGGGTGGAGACCCTGGGAAAAAGCGGAGGCCAAGAACGCATAGACGCACCGCGAAGAGGTTTAAACATTCGGTATATATTTATATGTAAGTATATTCGGTCAGAGGTCAAGCTGCTTTTGACCATTATAAAGATTTGGATCCGATCTACACAGCTTGATAGATACGCATGAGGTTTTAATATCCGTCTGTATATAAGTACTTCCCCTATATACTATGTAACTACAAGCAAGCCATTTAGCTGACTGACTTTCGTAGTTTCCGACGGGAAATTCCCGTCTACAAATTGGCTGAAATTATGAATGGAAATGAAGCCATGAAATTAAATTAAGTACAGATGAAAAGCCCTGATAAGTCCGCACACTTTTCGTAAGAAATTCGAAACCCAAAATCACAAAAGTCTCATGGGCGAAAGCCTGTCACATTTTTCGTCACATTTTTCAAAAACCTTCCTGCTTGGGATTGGCTCATCACGAGTCAGGGCCACAAATCAACTCGATTTGATGCCATTTCATTCAGTTTGATCTTTTATGGCTGCCCCATAAATCAAGTCAAGGCTGCGGCGATCTACCCAAAGTTTGCTAACTTCGATTTCAATCTAAATAGTTTGCAACGTAAAATAAAATTCTATGGCCAATAAACAACTATCTGTATATGTGGATTTCCAATCAATGTTTGAAAATTAATTTAGGCTCCACTGTGACTAAGCTGGGTTGGAAATCTTTATGCCTATTTCCAATTAAAATTTACCTATTTCCTTTGAAATTGTTCATAGATTCTTTGCGTTTAACCAATTTCCCGGATACTAAAACTGCATAGTATTTAAAATTTAACGTTAGCTCAATCATTTCTGGACTTTCCCTACTGCAACCAGGAACTAAAGCTTTTCATTGACGTAGAAGGAGATTCCAGAGGCTGCAACTTCTTGGAAGCAAGAGATAAATCTTTCTAAATGTTTATGAGTCGTGTGTGTGGACAGGTTAACTGCTTAATTGCATTGATAAATCCAATGAGTATGACAAGAAAAAAACATAAATGCCTGAACTCCGATTTTTAAGATGAAATCTTATCTTAACTTGATAAAATAGAGTGAAATCTATGACTGCATGGCATTTACTATTTTATATGATCAAGAAATACCATTTTAATTCAAATCAAATTACCTTTTTAAAATACATATTTTGGTTCACTTAGTAAAGAATAAACGCATACGAAGCTTTTAGTAAAGTTGTAATTGGTAATTCACTACCGACAATGTGAAAAGTAGATTTCAAATTCTGTAAAGAAATACTGGGATGAAATCCTAATGGAATTTTTTCGATACATGTAAGTTTTTAGGTATAAAAAAATACTACTACTTCTAAACTGTTGCATTTAAATATAGTGAAACTTTTGAGGCGTGGTTAGGAATTGAAACACCGAAAAACGTAGTGGGAATAACAAAAACATATACATATGATTATAACACATACTTTGAATAAGTTTTGTTCCACATAGCTTGCTAAAATAAGATGATAATTTGCTGTAGAAAAGGCAGGACGATGTTGAAGATTCCCCAAGTGGTTAGACATATCCGATTCGACGTAACATCAATGATATGTCATGTTTGGCATCAAACACGGCACAATACCAAGCAAATTAAATTATTGCTCATTCAACATTTCCCGAATGGCAGAAAAGTGATCATCGGTGACTTTCACTGTAGATTTGAAAACCTGATAGATTTGAATCGTATAAAAAATTTATCTGTTTTAATCGTAAGGAGAAGGCTAGGTAATCTTTATTTGTACGATAATGTTAAAACAAAATTCAGTTCAACATTTCCAAATACATATCTTTGGTATTTAAAAGCTAAACACAATATCACAAAAGGTTTACCAACACCACACGAAAGTTTAAACATATATTATGATCATCAAAACTTTCCCAGCTCCATAACCACTTGCTTTTCCGCAAAATAGAACTTACTTCACATGAGCCACATAAATGTTTTCTGGGTAATTAATTTTAATAACTCCAATTAGTGGTCTAGTAACATTTAAGGTAGTAAACACCCTGTAAAAACGCACCCCTAAAAAGTATTAGGACTTGGACCCTTTGGAAACACCCTGATTTAAGTATGATGTCCGGTTACTCGTTTCGAATCCAGCCAACTAGCTAAGTACGGATCCTCCACATGCAATTACTCTACTTAGTGGTACGAGCATGCAGCACTGCCTCCATTTCCATGCAATCCATATAATTTAGTACCCCTCCACCTGCGAGGGTGTGTACGTATAAGTATTTGTATCTGTATCTGTATCTGAATCTGAACAAGTATCTGTGGCTGAATCCGTAGCTGTGTGAGTGTCTGGTGTGCTGCGTGCGCTGGTGTGCGTGCTAAAATCCATTAAATTTTTGTATCTTTTTTATGCTCCTAAAATCGCTTGTGTGAGAACTGGGTCTTCGTTGTTTCTTCGATGGTATGGGGGTATGAGGTATAAGGCATGGGGAATGGGACATGGGGGTGGTGCCTTAAGAAGTGGGGCTGGGGATCCACAGCGACGACAGCCGCAATAAACCTCATTAGCCGAACGAAAGCAGCTTCGGCTGCGCTCGGCCCTCGAAGATGGATGGTGATGATGATGCCGCTCCGCTCCGCTCTTCGCTTGCTTCATTAGTTTAATTATGTATGCCCAGACCAGATCACACATACATATGTATATACTCGTATCGCCCCTATATACAAGGCATGGCAGGTATGGAGGCACGTACTCGTATACCCATAGTCCGATCCATTGTGCGTACCGATCTCATTCCCATTCGCGGCGAAGCAGGTAGCTCACCTTCATGTTCACGTTCATTAAAGCTAAGATGGCGGCTCTTTAGGCCCGGATGCTGGGATGTTTATGCTTATTGGTCAACAGCATCTACATGCCGCGATACAAACGTATGCATACATATTTATATAGATATATATGTATGTACGCTTATATAGGCGGCCATGCATATGTATGCGTAAATGGCCGATTCGATCGACCGACCGACCGACAACTCATCGCGGGCCGCTGAAAGACCGGGCCTGCGTCGTTAAGTTATTCAAGTACATCACACCTGGGCCACAGTTGCAGCTCCAGCTCCACAAGTTTATCCATACTGCCGCCACCATACTGCCCCGTACCTTTGCCTCAACCTCCAACTGGAACTGGGCCCAAGTCGTGCCAAGTCGTTTGGGCCAAACTCGTTTTCCTGGCCTGAGTTGAGCTGAGCTGAGCTCCGATGTGCTGTGCTGTGCTGAGCTGGGCCCCTGGAAATCTGTTTTGTATTCGGGTTGGGGCGCCTGCAGTCGCAGCAGGCAGCCAATAGACTGCAAATGGAGCAAATGGAGAGCCGCGGCAGATGCCTCTTCGCCAGGCGCTGGCCACACCCACCTCCAGGCCCCCCAGCCTCCTACTCCGCCACCTCATCCTTCTCGGCCTCGCGAGCTGGCTTCGACTGTGGCCGAAAACCAAAATGGCTTTTATTACCTTGCCGCACCGCTTGCATTGCCACGGCTGCCAGGCTGCCAAGCAAACTGGCCCAATGCGATCGCAGATGAGGCGCCAAATGATTTGCCATTCTAGGCATGCACCTCTTTGGTGAGCAAATCGCAGATGCCCAACTATGCAATCGAGCTCGGATTAGTTCTAAGTGGAGCTCACCACGAGATCTACATAAATTATACAAGGTATATCAAGGTTGTTCATTACCATGTTGCTGGGCAGAAGCTTTCTAAAATGTATATGAAGCTAGTTGGGGTACTAATGGGGTTTATCTCAATTGGATCGGTGGCACTAGAGCTAATCATGCATAATCAAAATGGATGTATAATTAAATTTGATAGAAAAATTACATTTACAATCAATCTGTTGGGTTATTAGATCAATTTAAAATAAGAGCACACTCATTCTCACCATTATATTTCCATGATATACAGTTAACAATTTCAAAGATACAGATACCCATACCACCGCTAGTTATACGATGAATCCGAAAAGTGCACTGATTTCCATATCAGTGTCTAAATCGTTCTATGACATATCAAAAACAAATCTCCCGAATAATAGAATGCCATTGTTCTTCACTCTGTTTGTTCAGCAGCGGAGACAAATCTGCCCAATTGTTGTCACATACCTGTCCGCAACTCGGAGAATCCCCAACTGGCCACAACTGGCTCCAACTGGCGAATAGGCCAGTGGCTAGACAAAGGTATTGACAGCTCGCCGAAGCGGTGGATCTGTCTTAATTACTGTCCTATTTGCTGGAATGTCAGTTTGTCAGCCGAAAGTTGCATGTTGCCCCGCAACGCTTTCTAAAATTAGCCAGAAATATGGAAGACAATGTTTAGATTGAGGGGAAGCCGCAGCTTTGGCATTTTATTGCCAACTCCTGTGACAATTGTCCCCCAAATATATATACACATATATATGTATATTTATATGAAGGTTTTAGGATGGGGGCAGCCAACTTAAAAGGCTGTCTTGAGCAGCGCGGCAGAGCGTCACATGAATCACAATATGCTAAAGCGCCTGACACTCTCCAGATCAATGCGGCTCCTTCGGTTGGGAGTTGGTTGGCGGCTCCTGAATGAAGCCAGGGGCTTGTTAAAAGGGAGGAGTTGCCTACTTTTGTGGCAGCCTCGAGGGGAGGCCCCCCTCTTAGTCCAGCGCAGTCACCTCCCCGCAACCGCCAACTGCCGAGGCCCCTTTCCACTTCTACCGGGACTCTTTGGCAGCCACCAGAGAAGTCGATGTTGTCGTAAACAAAACGTTCCATGGGTCCCCAAATCGGCGGCGGACATCGAGTACTTGGACAGGGGATTTCGATGTGGGGGAGAGAAGGGTATGGAGGGTAAGGGGACTGGCCGCAATGTGGAATATGTGGCATTTTGCAAAGATGTTGACATTTTGCGCGCATAAAAATGCCAACTTACCGGCCACTGTATGTGTCCTATTTTAAAATCAGGGCCATGGCTAAGCAGGCCGCATCCACAAAGCTGAAAACTGAATCCGAAGCTGAAGCTGAATCTGAAAACTTTAAACTGAAGCTGGGCTTAGCCGCTCGGAGCTTCGTGGATCGTGAGCGGGCTTAGGATAAAGCCAGACCGACTTCGGCCAGACAGCCGACAGTTGGGACAGTTTGGACAGCAGCGGCAAACGGACAGACGGACGGACAGGCCGATACCAGGACGGTGGACGGTGGACTGTGGACGGTGGACGGTGGACAGTAGACGGTGGACGGTATAATTTTGTGTACCCCTTTTCGGCCAAGCTGGCGTATCGACAGCGGCCAAGTATTTAGCGGCAGCCGCAACCGAATATCAAAAACGTAACGACGTCACAGCGAAACCCTCAATAAATTATCGAGCCTTCAGCCAGGGCTGGTCCGTACATTCAGATGGGGTCTAAGGAGCACTGAAACTAACTTGCCTTTCATAAGCATGGCCATTGAGTACGGCTAAATTTGCAACTTCGTCGGCATTGTCAAGGAAGAAAGTCGACGAAACTAGAGCGCTTTTTGGGTGCCTAGGCTGTACTCCCCTTCCAAAGCGAAAGACCAAAGACACAGGGCAGCCCAGTGTCTTAAAGGCCAAGGGGAATTAGAGCTAAGCAGCTAAGGATCCATGGCAAACAATTAGGCCCAGTGGTTCTGGATCTGGTTCTGGTTCTGGCCGTGGTTGTGGTTGTGGTTGCGGTTGTGGTTGTGGTAGGTAGGTAGGCAAAAGAGGCAGGAGTCGGCAGCACCAGCGGCACACAATAGACCAAAAGTGTAGTGGGCAGCAATAAATTCAAACGGTAACAAATCGAGGTGGAGGAGATCGAGGGAGCACGCATACTGCGGCATTGCCCATGGATCCCCAAAGGATCGAGAGTGGGGATCTCGGGAGCTTTGGCAATATTTAAACTTGTCGTCCGGGGGCCGTTCCATGCTCTCCATGCTTCCAATGCTGCTGAATTCTTGGAAGGCGAATTACTTTGAAATGTGTCGATATGTCGCAAGTTTTAAAAGTTATGCATAAAGGTCCGGCAAGGCAGCCAGACTCCAGCCAGCCTCATTCTCATTCTCAATCCCGATCTGAGTCGCGGCCTGCACTGCACCAGAGTCTGAATCTGAATCTGAGCCATAGCCTCCGCCGTCTGGGTCTGGGTTTGGGTATGGGTATCGGTATGGGTATGGTTATGGGTCTGGGTAGCAGCTTCTGCTCCAGCTTCTTTGCTTACTCCGCCGACTCCGCGACGGTGGCTTGTTGGAGCTGAAGCGGCCTCCTTTGATAATACAATAGCTGCACGCGCCCAATTTACATTTATGTCCGCTGACATTAAGGAGCGCACCGATGCCGGGAGCCCAGGCGATTCCGTTCCGATCTCGAGTTCCAGTTTGTGTCTCTCTGGTGTCTGATAAATGCAAAGGTATACCCCTCCCCCCTCCTCACCCTTCCGATCCAGAATCCAGATGCCCCAACAGCAGACCCTGGCTTTTTTGATCTTCTGTGCGTGCCAGCGACGCGAAAATTGTCGACGTATTTAGCAGCCCCTTTAAATATCATTATAAAGAACATTGCGTCGGGCATTTTTGCCGGCGGTACGTAATTTGGAGCAGTAGCTCCTCGGCAGAGGGATTAACAACGATCATGAATGTGATACGAGGCGGGAACTCGACTCGCGGATAACTCCATCTTCTATGGGGCACGTTCATTGGTTGTGCTTCATTTGCATCTACATATAGCCACGTTATCGGTTAAGCATGTATCAGATGATGATTAAAGGCTGATCAACATTTTTAGCAATTAAATTATTTCAAGCGAATAACTTATGATATGACCATCACATCAGATTTTGTTCGAGGGTAAATTAATTTGTTCAATTTACTAATTACTTTTAGATATTGATCTTCTGATTCAGTCAATTATTTTACAGAGAAAAGAAATCGACCATTGATCATCAATATTTCTTTAAAATTGTTTTTAATTCATAACGCGATTTCTCTCAGTGTATAATTGACCAAGCACACAATTACTTATCCACGCATACCATTCCTCCCGCCTTCTTGCAGTTCGAAGAAGTATCCGCACGTCTCGCGCACTCCGGAGTACAGTCACTCCACCGGAAGCGATTATCCGGAGCACGGAGGCTACCTGACGGATGGCCGCCTGATGCACGAGAGCAACAGCGATGCCGGGATCTACCACGTGCGCCAGGGCAGCGAGCACTCCTCGCCCAGCCTGCACTCGCCAGCCATACAGAGCTCCGGATACGAGAATGAGCACCTGAACGAAGCGGTTCTGGCCGCGCACAGCCACAGTCACTCGCCCATGCCGATGGTGTCCAGTGCCTACGTGGGCGGAGGTACTGCCTCCGGATCGCTGATTAACAGCAACATTCCGCTGCTCGGTGGCGGCGGAAACTCGGTACTGAACAAATTTCTATCGCATCCGCACGCTGGAATGGTGGGCGGAGGAACCGGACAAATGGAGGACTGCACATCGCACTCGCCGATTGAGGCGGCGTCCATGTGGAGCTACGACTACAAGGGCGACCTGTGCGCCCCCAATTGTGGCTATCTGGAGCGGCACAAGCCGCTGCCCGCCGACCTCAAGTACCGGCCCGGCGGAACCCAGTCAAAAAGTGCCAAAGAATCGCGCATCCGGCGGCCGATGAACGCCTTCATGGTCTGGGCCAAGATCGAGCGCAAGAAGCTGGCCGACGAGAATCCCGACCTGCATAATGCCGACCTCAGCAAGATGTTGGGTAAGCTGTTGTAGGCTATAAGAACTTCTCGGATCTGAAGTATTTCCAGTTCAAAATTTTTAATTTCTAAAAAGTCAAACTTTCCTCTCCTTAAAAGAAAAATTTTCAAAATTGTGTACTTATTTGTATTTATTTATTAAAGGGGTTTCTATTAATTGTTTGTCAGTGAGTGCTTTTGATCAACATAATGATTTACTAAATAAAACTGGAATTACAGAGTAAACCTTCAAAATAATGGTCCAAAATAGCAACCAAAATTATGAGATTATTTCACTACCTAATATTCTTGAAAACCATAATACAATACTTTGTACATATGTATACGCAAAAATTACTTGTATCTCTTAAATCTTTATATTCAGCGAATAATATGTCATTCCTCTACATCTTTTCGCTGCAGGAAAGAAATGGAGATCGCTAACGCCGCAAGATCGCAGGCCCTACGTGGAGGAGGCGGAGCGTCTGCGGGTGATTCACATGACGGAGCATCCGAACTACAAGTACAGACCCCGGCGGCGCAAGCAGTCCAAGCTGCGGGCCATGCAGCCGGGTGGCAAGGAGCAGAACGAGAGCTCACCCAATCCGGGCACTGGGGGATCCAAGTCGAATCCAAAGCTGGCCACCCCACCGCTGGCCACCGCATCATCCAGCTATACAACGCCCACCGACGAAAGCACCTGCAATTCCACCAACCAGAACCACGGCCAGTCAACTCCGGGTGGCCTCTACGAGCAACCGCTGAAGCCCACGTATTCGCCCAGTTCCGTGGACTGCTACAGCAATGCGGACAGCACGGAACAGATTGAGTCACTGGCCGCCAACTGCCCGCCCGCCCTGCTCAATGAATCGTCGCCCACGGGCGGAGGCTACGACAACTCATTGCTGCTCAAGAAGTTAACAAAGCCGTCTCCGAGTCGCGCGGCCAAGTCGCGCCAGGAAAAGCTCTCCAAGTCCGAGGAGAAGAACAAGGGGCAGTCGCAGGGACAGTCCCAGCAGGGTCTGTATGCTGCCTCCTATCCGCTGGCGCCCACCTCAGTGGCCGTGGTGGCAGCCCGGGGAATGTACGTGACGTGCAACAATCGGGGGTTGCTGGATCATGGTCACTCCGTCAAGGGCACATTCTATCCACCAGTGTCCGTTTCGGAAGATGACAATAGCACCACCATGCGAAACAGCATAAGTGCACTGCAGCAGCACTGTAATGTGGCCACAAGTACGCCCTCAAGCTCCGCCGGTCCCATTCCAGCCAGCGAGATGAACAGCTACACGGTCTCCATGGCGGATAACTGCGGAAATCTGAGGCTCAGCATGAACGAGTTGTCCGGCAATGAGTATCTGCCCAGCGCCAATGCCTATGGGATGCAGTACGAGGACTTCCTGCGCTATCAAAGCAACGATATGGATTACTCAACGTCGGCGGTGGAGCACAAGGAGCCCACTGCGGATGCGGCGGGCGTCCAGAAGTGCCTCAAGTACCCGGACACGAATCAGAACTACGACGACTACGAGGCGGAGGCCTACACTAACGCCATGCTGCCTGCAACGGCAGCTAGCTACTACACCCAACTTCCGTATCCGCCCACCTCGCTGGCCGCCTTTCCACTCCAGCTGGCCGTGCCGTTCCAGCAGACGACATCGGGTGCCTACGGCGCGCAGCCCATCCAGAGTGGTTACCTGCACTACGGCAACTATGGTGGATACGAGGGTATGGCCCAGAGTCAGGCTCAGAACCAAGCGCCCGTCCAGCACCAGCAGGCATCCCACTCGGCGCCGCCCTCCCTGTCAGCGCCACCCAACCAGACGGTGACCTCCAATCCGGCAGCCATCACCATGCAGCAGCACCATCACCATCACTTTGCACCCGCACCCGGCATGGTGGGCGTGGGCGTTGGAGTGGGCGTCGGAGTCGGAGTTGGAGTCGGTGAGATGCTCTTCGAGCAGCAGCAGCGCAAAGATGATGAGATTAGCAACATTCTGGCAGGAGTGCGCAAGACCTGCTACAGCAACTGACTCTGATCAGACATTTGTAATATTCCGAGCCTAGAGTTTAGAGCGTGGTTTAGGTAGTCTTAAGATTGCTCCCGCACCCACAATGTTCTTCCAGCCCCTTTCCCGAAACCGAAATCGAAATCGAAACCTAGTAGTAGAACACTTTGAATTGTACAATTATTAGAACTGCATAGATACGATGAAACAAAAAGAGACATAACTAAATAAAGTAATTCCTAAGTAATCGAAACGCATAATCGATTTCAATGTCACTGTGGAACTGTGGAACACATCTTCCCAGTGACAGCTTCTTGGGGGTGGAACGCGGATGGACCGTGACCATATGACACTGGCACAGCCACCCGATATATACACGACCGGATCCTGCGCACTGCCAGTTCCGTCAGGTTGCAAAGGAGTGCAAAGATTTTCTTTTCCCATTCGCACGGCCACAGATTTCCACGTTACATAAATTTCGAACGACTTTTTCCACTATTTTCCGCATCGGTTACGGCTGTTTCAGATCGCTTTTGAAACTGAACTTCGAGATTCGAGTGAGCAGGATGTGCAAGTATCCGAGAATCGCATGATCAACGCGCTCCATTCGCACAAGGGCGCCAAGTTGTCGCAATCAAGAGCAAAATCTGAGTCAAAATTAAGTTTTATTTTCTAGATTGTTAATCCTCATGTGACCACAAGTAGTAGAGAAATTCGAGAACCATTGCGGAAGCTGGAGGCCAGCGAAATTGTTAAAGAAAATTCTGATAAAATCGATACGCTACTTCGCACGCCTTCTTGACACCACCGCAGCCGCCGCCATCAGGCCAATACCACCCCCACCACCACCAGCACTACCACCACTACTACCACCACCGCCATAAGCCATTTCAGCATCATCAGGGCCGTTAGTAGCCAGCATCCAACATGTCATTCATAGCCAAATTGAAAGCCACGCCATTGCCGCCCCTGAGAAACATACTCAATGTGGCCGTGCAAACGGCCCGACAGCAAATTCCAGAGCGCAAGGATTACGAGCAACCGCCGGGGAGCACCGCCCAGCAGCACCACCACAGCCAGCAGGCCCAGCACAAGGCCATGGAGGCGGGCATGGACGGCGGAGACACCACCGAGATGAGCTCGAATCCCTTCCGGAACGCCGGTAGATGGACGAACGAGGGAGAGGGCGACGGTGGAGGCGATGGCGAGTACAGGAACGAGTACCAGAGCACATCCTTCAATGAGTACGACGGCAGGTATCAGCAAACGGACGGCTTTAGGTGGGTTCATTATAGAGGTATAGGTAGAAGTAAACTATTAGGCTAAACGCAATCCATCTTCTGCAGGCAAGGTAGCATCGCCTCCGAGGGAAGCTCATTTGTATGCGAGGGAGAAGGTGGCGGCGGCTGCAAAATCGACGAGTTCCAGGCGGCCTGGAACGTGACCAACGCCATTCAGGGCATGTTCATCGTATCGCTGCCCTTCGCCGTGCTCCATGGCGGCTATTGGGCCATCGTGGCCATGGTGGGAATAGCACACATCTGCTGCTACACGGGCAAGGTCCTGGTGCAGTGTCTATACGAACCGGATCCGGCCACGGGGCAAATGGTGCGAGTGCGCGACAGCTATGTGGCCATAGCCAAGGTATGTTTCGGACCCAAATTGGGCGCCCGGGCAGTGAGCATTGCCCAGCTCATCGAGCTTCTGATGACCTGCATCCTGTACGTGGTGGTGTGCGGCGATCTATTGGCCGGAACGTATCCGCAGGGCTCGTTCGACTCGCGTTCCTGGATGCTGTTCGTGGGCATATTCCTGCTGCCCATGGGTTTCCTTAAGTCGCTGAAAATGGTATCAACGCTCTCGTTCTGGTGCACAATGTCGCACATCGTGATAAACGCCGTGATACTGGGCTATTGCCTGCTGCAGATTGGCGATTGGGGTTGGTCCAAGGTCCGATTCAGCATCGACATGGAGAACTTCCCGATCTCACTGGGCGTGATCGTCTTCTCGTACACCTCGCAGATCTTTCTGCCCACGCTCGAGGGCAACATGATTGACCGCTCCAAATTCAACTGGATGCTGGACTGGTCTCACATAGCGGCTGCTGTGTTTAAGGCCGGATTCGGGTATATCTGCTTTCTGACCTTCCAGAACGACACGCAGCAGGTGATTACCAACAATCTGCACTCGCAGGGCTTCAAAGGCATGGTTAACTTCTTCCTGGTCATCAAGGCCCTTCTTAGCTACCCCTTGCCATACTATGCTGCCTGTGAGTTGCTCGAGCGCAACTTCTTTAGAGGTCCGCCAAAGACAAAGTTTCCAACCATCTGGAATCTGGACGGGGAACTGAAGGTTTGGGGTCTGGGCTTCCGCGTCGGCGTCATTGTGTCCACCATACTGATGGCCATCTTCATTCCCCACTTCTCCATTCTGATGGGTTTCATTGGCAGCTTCACTGGCACAATGCTCAGCTTTATCTGGCCTTGCTATTTCCACATCAAGATCAAGGGGCACCTGCTCGATCAGAAGGAAATAGCCAAAGACTACCTCATCATTGGGCTCGGTGTGCTCTTCGGCGTTATTGGTATCTACGATTCGGGCAATGCCCTGATAAACGCATTTGAAATCGGTCTTCCATTTTAAATTGAATGTAAACTAAATAATCAAAAGATTCTTATTTATGATTCTCGACACTTTTGGGCTTGGCAAGTCTTCCAGATGCTTTGCCATCATTTGGCTGTGTCCAAAATGTCGAGGACTGAGTTAATAATATCATACATGCGAAACGAAATTATAAAACAATAATGTTAGTCAGTAAGAAACGAAACGCAAGTCTTCCAAACAAGCGAAAAAATGTCTTCCAAACGAAAGTAATATTGATAAATGATATACAAAATAAATAAATTAAGAGAAAAGATGATTATATAAATATACATAAGTATGTATGTACGAATATGAGAAGAGAAATATTTATTGTGTTAATATGCATTATAAGATATAGACAAATTGAACAGAGTAAAACGATAAACTGCAAATGTACACCATTATACAAATGCAAAACAAAACAAAGTGTATGAGTATGTTATAGATAGAACTCATTGTTTATATATAGCCAATCGGATTTTTTTAACGTTTAAATATACAGTTACCTTTACATACTAGCCCTTAAAACGACACTAGCATCTTTTAAACTCTCAATAAAGACATCATCTCCAGTTGATCCCAAATAACCCTCATTGGTGCAACGAAAGTCAAAGTCGTCGATTTAAGAATGTAGTCTTTATTGTTAATCTTCGTTTTCGGATTGGCTTGTATATTGTATAAAACGTATATTGTCATGGAAGCTTAGCCTATCATTAATATGGGATATCTGTATTAGTAAAGCAAAGGATATGTATATACTTGTAGTCGGGCACTATTAGTTTGAGGTCTTGAAGAACTTGTGTTCTTGAGTACTCCTTGTATGTTGGAATGCACCTTGTTTAATCTTATGCACAGCACACGTCGTTTTTGGGGCAGTTATGTATTCGCTCTTGTACAAACTGGAGCCGGTGAACTTTTCATTGCCCAGACTAATTGAGGACTGATTTCCTCGCCGGGTGACCACACGCTCCGTGTGACCATGAGCACTGTAGGAGGGGAAATCGATGCCACTGCCTAAGCTGGACACCTGCTGATTTCCTCGGTGACGGCTGGTGTGGCTTCCGGTGTGGGAATGAGATTGAGACGAAAAATCAATGCCGCCACCACCCGAAACTTGGCTGCGTGTCACCGTTGACCGTTCGGCATTCGAACCGGTGGCCCCACCAGAAATAATGCGGGTCATTGAGGATGAGTTCTTCACGTTGTGCTCCCGGTTCTCTTTGTGCACGTTGCAGGTACGACGCTCGGTCGTAAAAGTTGCATTTGCGTCAGAGTCCCGGTTTTGGCGATGGATGCTGCTGTAACTCTGACGCTCCCCACCATAGGTGGTGGAGCTCGAGGGCTGCTCGTGTAGATTTAATATGCTCTTGCGCTGCATCTTTCCATTGGACGTCAGACTGCCATTGGCTGTATTCGAATCGGTGGTTACGTTCTTGCGATGGAAGACCGTGTTGGAGACGTCGGCTTCTGAGGAGAATTCGCTCTTTCGGTGATGGAAGTGCTTTGATGTGGTCATATGTGAGGCTGTGCTTCCAGTCACAATGTTGTTTGTGGAAGTTCGCCCCCCTGAGACCGTTCGAGATGTTGAGTCTTGGCTGATGTTATGTCCCACTGTGCTTCCAGGCAGAACACGGCTTGTTGTATCGCCGATAATGTTATTGGAGGCAGATCTTCCGGATACAATACGAGTGCTGGTTTCGCCAATTGCATCACTGGATACGTTTCTTTCAGACACCACTCGTGAAGTCGAATTCTCAGTCATGTTAGTAGTAGCATTTCTGCCGGAAATCACGCGAGACGATGATTCGCCAGCCACGTTATTAGAGACTGATCCACTGGAAATAACTCTTGAACTTATGTCGCCAGTGTTCTTATCGGTTAAAAGTCTACGACTAGATTCAATGGCGTTACTGGATAAATCCGTGCCCGTGATACTTTCCGTAATTAAGGCAGAATTTTTAATGACGTTTTGGTTTCTTTGCAAAGACGTCGATTCTTTATGAATGTTTTGAGTGTTTTCGATGTTTGTCGTAGTAGTATTCTTGGCAACATTTTCTATTACGTTTACCTTTGCCGGCCTCTTGACATACTCGGTTTCTGGTTCCTTCTTATGACGTCCTCCTATGACAGTAGTTACCTTTGTTGTAGATACAACAATGAGACCGTCAACCGGGTTTTGACCATTCGAATCGACTTGTTTGACAGCGTCCTTGCCAGACACATAGTTCATCTGATTTGTTGTTTTTCGGATTGTAGTATCAGTACCCAAGGTAATTGATGAACTGTTGTGGTTAATTTTTTGAGTACGCTGAACTTTCTCAACCGTTGTTTGGGCTGTATTTTTGTAGTCATCTCTTCTGGTTACGGTCATAGACCCTTCTAGCTTTAGATTGTCAACAGGACGTTTAGGCGTTTCTCTCTTAATGGTTTCTGTAACGATCTTGCTATCGGTCTCGCTTCGGTCTGTTCTCTTATAAAATTCACCTTCCGGCTTAAGATTGTCTTTTGGTTTCTTTTGAATTGGTCGCTCAGCAGGCCTAAAGGTGGTTTTATTGGGGGTATAGAATTCACCTTCTACTTTAAGATTATCACTTGGCTTTACTTGCTCCGGCCGTTTAACATGATGGTATTCCTCCTTCTGGGTGAATGTCATTTCGCCCTCGGTTCTTAAATTATCTTTTCTAATAACCGTCTTCACCTTATCGGCAGGCCGGTACCCATCCTTTTCGGGAATGTGCATCTTACCTTCGGGTTTCAAGTTGTCGGCATATTTCTTCTGTTCTGGACGGGCAGCGGACTCATATTTCGGTTTTTCCGGTGTATACATTATACCTTCTGGTTTCAAATTGTCCTTAGGCTTAACCGGCTCGGGGCGTTCACCATTGGTATGAGCAGGCTTTTCAGGGACATAAAACTTACCAGAGGTTCGCAGGTTATCTTCCGGCTTCACTGGGGTGGGTCTAACAATATGTTGATACTCAGTTTTTTCCGTGAAAGTCATTTCTCCTTCACTGCGAAGGTTGTCCTTATAAATAACTCTTGTCACCTTATCGGCAGGCTTATATTTGTCCTTTTCTGGTATAACCATATCGCCTTCTGGTTTTAAGTTATCATGAGGTTTTTTCTGTTTAGGTCTTTCAGCAGGCTTAAAGGCCTCTTTTTCTTGAACGTAGAATTCTCCCTCCACCTTTAAGTTATCTTTCTGCCTTACAACAGTTACTCGATCGGCTGGTTTGTATTTTGGTCGATCGGGAGTAAAGAACTCGCCTTCGGGCTTTAGATTATCAACAGGTTTCTTTGGTACCGGTCGATCTCCTGCCATGTATTCTGGCTTTTCAGGAGCAAAGAAACTTCCTTCGGGTCGTAAATTATCCTCAGGTCGAACTTGCAAAGGACGTTCTCCAGGCCTGTAAGGTTGCTTTTCAGGACTGTAAAAGTCTCCTTCCGGCCTTAAGTTGTCATCTGGCTTCTTTTGAACGGGTCTTTCAGCAGGCCTGAATCCTGGCTTCTCCGGGGTGTAGAATTCACCTTCTGGTCTCAGATTATCTTCCGGCCTAACCTGAGATGGTCTTTCGCCAGGCTTGTATTTAGGTTTCTCGGGACTGTAGAATTCTCCTTCGGGCTTAAGATTGTCCGATGGCTTAACCTGATCAGGACGTACCACATATTGATATTCTTCCCTCTCTACAAACGTCATTTCTCCTTCCGTACGAAGATTATCTTTCCGAATAATTTTTTCAGTTTTATCGGCCGGCTTGAAAACTTGTTTCTCAGGCTTCACGAATTCACCTTCCGGCTTTAAGTTGTCCTGTGGCTTTTTCTGAACTGGTCTTTCAGCAGGCCTGAATCCTGGCTTTTCTGGTGTGTAGAATTCACCTTCTGGTCTCAGATTATCTTCTGGCCTAACCTGGGAAGGTCTTTCGCCGGGCTTGTATTTAGGTTTCTCGGGACTGTAGAATTCTCCTTCAGGCTTAAGATTGTCCGATGGCTTAACCTGATCAGGACGTACCACATATTGATATTCTTCCCTCTCTACAAACGTCATTTCTCCTTCCGTACGAAGATTATCTTTCCGAATAATTCTTTCAGTTTTATCGGCCGGCTTGTAAACTTGTTTCTCAGGCTTCACGAATTCACCTTCCGGCTTTAAGTTGTCCTGTGGCTTTTTCTGAACTGGTCTTTCAGCAGGCCTGAATCCTGGCTTTTCTGGTGTGTAAAATTCACCTTCTGGTCTCAGATTATCTTCCGGCCTAACCTGAGATGGTCTTTCGCCAGGCTTGTACTTGGGTTTCTCGGGACTGTAGAATTCGCCTTCGGGTTTAAGGTTATCATGTGGTTTCTTTTGTTCGGGCCTCTCAGCAGGTCTGAATCCTGGCTTCTCCGGTGTGTAGAATTCACCTTCTGGTCTCAGATTATCTTCTGGCCTAACCTGAGAAGGTCTTTCGCCAGGCTTGTACTTGGGTTTCTCGGGACTGTAGAATTCGCCTTCGGGTTTAAGGTTGTCCTGTGGTTTCTTTTGTTCGGGCCTCTCAGCAGGCCTAAATCCTGGTTTTTCTGGTGTGTAGAACTCTCCTTCTGGTCTAAGATTATCTTCGGGCCTAACCTGAGAAGGTCTTTCCCCTGGCCTGTATTTAGGTTTCTCGGGACTGTAGAAATCTCCTTCAGGCTTAAGATTGTCCGATGGTTTAACCTGATCAGGACGTACCACATATTGATATTCTTCCCTCTCTACAAACGTCATTTCTCCTTCCGTACGAAGATTATCTTTCCGAATAATTCTTTCAGTTTTATCGGCCGGCTTGTAAACTTGTTTCTCAGGCTTCACGAATTCACCTTCCGGCTTTAAGTTGTCCTGTGGCTTTTTCTGAACTGGTCTTTCAGCAGGCCTGAATCCTGGCTTTTCTGGTGTGTAGAATTCACCTTCTGGTCTCAGATTATCTTCTGGCCTAACCTGGGAAGGTCTTTCGCCAGGCTTGTACTTGGGTTTCTCGGGACTGTAGAATTCGCCTTCGGGTTTAAGGTTGTCCAGTGGTTTCTTTTGTTCGGGCCTCTCAGCAGGCCTGAATCCTGGCTTTTCCGGTGTGTAGAATTCACCTTCTGGTCTCAGATTATCTTCTGGCCTAACCTGGGAAGGTCTTTCGCCAGGCTTGTACTTGGGTTTCTCGGGACTGTAGAATTCGCCTTCGGGTTTAAGGTTGTCCTGTGGTTTCTTTTGTTCGGGCCTCTCAGCAGGCCTAAATCCTGGTTTTTCTGGTGTGTAGAACTCTCCTTCTGGTCTAAGATTATCTTCGGGCCTAACCTGAGAAGGTCTTTCGCCTGGCCTGTATTTAGGTTTCTCCGGACTGTAGAATTCTCCTTCAGGCTTAAGATTGTCCGATGGTTTAACCTGATCAGGACGTACCACATATTGATATTCTTCCCTCTCTACAAACGTCATTTCTCCTTCCGTACGAAGATTATCTTTCCGAATAATTCTTTCAGTTTTATCGGCCGGCTTGTAAACTTGTTTCTCAGGCTTCACGAATTCACCTTCCGGCTTTAAGTTGTCCTGTGGCTTTTTCTGAACTGGTCTTTCAGCAGGCCTGAATCCTGGCTTCTCCGGTGTGTAGAATTCACCTTCTGGTCTCAGATTATCTTCTGGCCTAACCTGGGAAGGTCTTTCGCCAGGCTTGTACTTGGGTTTCTCGGGACTGTAGAATTCGCCTTCGGGCTTAAGGTTGTCCTGTGGTTTCTTTTGTTCGGGCCTCTCAGCAGGCCTAAATCCTGGCTTCTCCGGTGTGTAGAATTCACCTTCTGGTCTCAGATTATCTTCTGGCCTAACCTGGGAAGGTCTTTCGCCAGGCTTGTACTTGGGTTTCTCGGGACTGTAGAATTCGCCTTCGGGTTTAAGGTTGTCCAGTGGTTTCTTTTGTTCGGGCCTCTCAGCAGGCCTGAATCCTGGCTTCTCCGGTGTGTAGAATTCACCTTCTGGTCTCAGATTATCTTCTGGCCTAACCTGGGAAGGTCTTTCGCCGGGCGTGTACTTGGGTTTCTCGGGACTGTAGAATTCGCCTTCGGGTTTAAGGTTGTCCTGTGGTTTCTTTTGTTCGGGCCTCTCAGCAGGCCTAAATCCTGGTTTTTCTGGTGTGTAGAACTCTCCTTCTGGTCTCAGATTATCTTCGGGCTTAACCTGGGAAGGTCTTTCGCCTGGCCTGTATTTAGGTTTCTCCGGACTGTAGAATTCTCCTTCAGGCTTAAGATTGTCCGATGGTTTAACCTGATCAGGACGTACCACATATTGATATTCTTCCCTCTCTACAAACGTCATTTCTCCTTCCGTACGAAGATTATCTTTCCGAATAATTCTTTCAGTTTTATCGGCCGGCTTGTAAACTTGTTTCTCAGGCTTCACGAATTCACCTTCCGGCTTTAAGTTGTCCTGTGGCTTTTTCTGAACTGGTCTTTCAGCAGGCCTGAATCCTGGCTTTTCTGGTGTGTAGAATTCACCTTCTGGTCTCAGATTATCTTCTGGCCTAACCTGGGAAGGTCTTTCGCCAGGCTTGTACTTGGGTTTCTCGGGACTGTAGAATTCGCCCTCGGGTTTAAGGTTGTCCAGTGGTTTCTTTTGTTCGGGCCTCTCAGCAGGCCTGAATCCTGGCTTCTCCGGTGTGTAGAATTCACCTTCTGGTCTCAGATTATCTTCTGGCCTAACCTGGGAAGGTCTTTCGCCAGGCTTGTACTTGGGTTTCTCGGACTGTAGAATTCGCCTTCGGGTTTAAGGTTGTCCTGTGGTTTCTTTTGTTCGGGCCTCTCAGCAGGCCTAAATCCTGGTTTTTCTGGTGTGTAGAACTCTCCTTCTGGTCTAGATTATCTTCGGGCCTAACCTGAGAAGGTCTTTCGCCTGGCCTGTATTTAGGTTTCTCCGGACTGTAGAATTCTCCTTCAGGCTTAAGATTGTCCGATGGTTTAACCTGATCAGGACGTACCACATATTGATATTCTTCCCTCTCTACAAACGTCATTTCTCCTTCCGTACGAAGATTATCTTTCCGAATAATTCTTTCAGTTTTATCGGCCGGCTTGTAAACTTGTTTCTCAGGCTTCACGAATTCACCTTCCGGCTTTAAGTTGTCCTGTGGCTTTTTCTGAACTGGTCTTTCAGCAGGCCTGAATCCTGGCTTTTCTGGTGTGTAGAATTCACCTTCTGGTCTCAGATTATCTTCTGGCCTAACCTGGGAAGGTCTTTCGCCAGGCTTGTACTTGGGTTTCTCGGGACTGTAGAATTCGCCTTCGGGTTTAAGGTTGTCCAGTGGTTTCTTTTGTTCGGGCCTCTCAGCAGGCCTGAATCCTGGCTTCTCCGGTGTGTAGAATTCACCTTCTGGTCTCAGATTATCTTCTGGCCTAACCTGGGAAGGTCTTTCACCAGGCTTGTACTTGGGTTTCTCGGGACTGTAGAATTCGCCTTCGGGTTTAAGGTTGTCCTGTGGTTTCTTTTGTTCGGGCCTCTCAGCAGGCCTAAATCCTGGTTTTTCTGGTGTGTAGAACTCTCCTTCTGGTCTAAGATTATCTTCGGGCCTAACCTGAGAAGGTCTTTCGCCTGGCCTGTATTTAGGTTTCTCCGGACTGTAGAATTCTCCTTCAGGCTTAAGATTGTCCGATGGTTTAACCTGATCAGGACGTACCACATATTGATATTCTTCCCTCTCTACAAACGTCATTTCTCCTTCCGTACGAAGATTATCTTTCCGAATAATTCTTTCAGTTTTATCGGCCGGCTTGTAAACTTGTTTCTCAGGCTTCACGAATTCACCTTCCGGCTTTAAGTTGTCCTGTGGCTTTTTCTGAACTGGTCTTTCAGCAGGCCTGAATCCTGGCTTTTCTGGTGTGTAGAATTCACCTTCTGGTCTCAGATTATCTTCTGGCCTAACCTGGGAAGGTCTTTCGCCAGGCTTGTACTTGGGTTTCTCGGGACTGTAGAATTCGCCTTCGGGTTTAAGGTTGTCCAGTGGTTTCTTTTGTTCGGGCCTCTCAGCAGGCCTGAATCCTGGCTTCTCCGGTGTGTAGAATTCACCTTCTGGTCTCAGATTATCTTCTGGCCTAACCTGGGAAGGTCTTTCGCCAGGCTTGTACTTGGGTTTCTCGGGACTGTAGAATTCGCCTTCGGGTTTAAGGTTGTCCTGTGGTTTCTTTTGTTCGGGCCTCTCAGCAGGCCTAAATCCTGGTTTTTCTGGTGTGTAGAACTCTCCTTCTGGTCTAAGATTATCTTCGGGCCTAACCTGAGAAGGTCTTTCGCCTGGCCTGTATTTAGGTTTCTCCGGACTGTAGAATTCTCCTTCAGGCTTAAGATTGTCCGATGGTTTAACCTGATCAGGACGTACCACATATTGATATTCTTCCCTCTCTACAAACGTCATTTCTCCTTCCGTACGAAGATTATCTTTCCGAATAATTCTTTCAGTTTTATCGGCCGGCTTGTAAACTTGTTTCTCAGGCTTCACGAATTCACCTTCCGGCTTTAAGTTGTCCTGTGGCTTTTTCTGAACTGGTCTTTCAGCAGGCCTGAATCCTGGCTTTTCTGGTGTGTAGAATTCACCTTCTGGTCTCAGATTATCTTCTGGCCTAACCTGGGAAGGTCTTTCGCCAGGCTTGTACTTGGGTTTCTCGGGACTGTAGAATTCGCCTTCGGGTTTAAGGTTGTCCAGTGGTTTCTTTTGTTCGGGCCTCTCAGCAGGCCTGAATCCTGGCTTCTCCGGTGTGTAGAATTCACCTTCTGGTCTCAGATTATCTTCTGGCCTAACCTGGGAAGGTCTTTCGCCAGGCTTGTACTTGGGTTTCTCGGGACTGTAGAATTCGCCTTCGGGTTTAAGGTTGTCTGTGGTTTCTTTTGTTCGGGCCTCTCAGCAGGCCTAAATCCTGGTTTTTCTGGTGTGTAGAACTCTCCTTCTGGTCTAAGATTATCTTCGGGCCTAACCTGAGAAGGTCTTTCGCCTGGCCTGTATTTAGGTTTCTCCGGACTGTAGAATTCTCCTTCAGGCTTAAGATTGTCCGATGGTTTAACCTGATCAGGACGTACCACATATTGATATTCTTCCCTCTCTACAAACGTCATTTCTCCTTCCGTACGAAGATTATCTTTCCGAATAATTCTTTCAGTTTTATCGGCCGGCTTGTAAACTTGTTTCTCAGGCTTCACGAATTCACCTTCCGGCTTTAAGTTGTCCTGTGGCTTTTTCTGAACTGGTCTTTCAGCAGGCCTGAATCCTGGCTTTTCTGGTGTGTAGAATTCACCTTCTGGTCTCAGATTATCTTCTGGCCTAACCTGGGAAGGTCTTTCGCCAGGCTTGTACTTGGGTTTCTCGGGACTGTAGAATTCGCCTTCGGGCTTAAGGTTGTCCTGTGGTTTCTTTTGTTCGGGCCTCTCAGCAGGCCTAAATCCTGGCTTCTCCGGTGTGTAGAATTCACCTTCTGGTCTCAGATTATCTTCTGGCCTAACCTGGGAAGGTCTTTCGCCAGGCTTGTACTTGGGTTTCTCGGGACTGTAGAATTCGCCTTCGGGCTTAAGGTTGTCCTGTGGTTTCTTTTGTTCGGGCCTCTCAGCAGGCCTAAATCCTGGCTTCTCCGGTGTGTAGAATTCACCTTCTGGTCTCAGATTATCTTCTGGCCTAACCTGGGAAGGTCTTTCGCCAGGCTTGTACTTGGGTTTCTCGGGACTGTAGAATTCGCCTTCGGGCTTAAGGTTGTCCTGTGGTTTCTTTTGTTCAGGCCTCTCAGAAGGCCTAAATCCTGGTTTTTCTGGTGTGTAGAATTCACCTTCTGGTCTCAGATTATCTTCTGGCCTAACCTGGGAAGGTCTTTCGCCAGGCTTGTACTTGGGTTTCTCGGGACTGTAGAATTCTCCTTCAGGCTTAAGGTTGTCCGATGGTCTTTTTTGCTCTGGCCTCTCAGCAGGCCTAAATCCTGGTTTTTCTGGTGTGTAGAATTCACCTTCTGGTCTCAGATTATCTTCTGGCCTAACCTGGGAGGGTCTTTCGCCAGGCTTGTATTTAGGTTTCTCGGGACTGTAGAATTCTCCTTCAGGCTTAAGATTGTCCGATGGTTTAACCTGATCAGGACGTACCACATATTGATATTCTTCCCTCTCTACAAACGTCATTTCTCCCTCCGTACGAAGATTATCTTTCCGAATAATTATTTCAGTTTTATCGGCCGGCTTGAAAACTTGTTTCTCAGGCTTCACGAATTCGCCTTCCGGTTTTAAGTTGTCCTGTGGCTTTTTCTGAACTGGTCTTTCAGCAGGCCTGAATCCTGGCTTTTCTGGTGTGTAGAATTCACCTTCTGGTCTCAGATTATCTTCTGGCCTAACCTGGGAAGGTCTTTCGCCAGGCTTGTACTTGGGTTTCTCGGGACTGTAGAATTCTCCTTCAGGCTTAAGATTGTCCGATGGTTTTTTTTGCTCTGGCCTCTCAGCAGGCATAAATCCTGGCTTCTCCGGTGTGTAGAATTCCCCCTCTGTTCTAAGATTATCTTCGGGCCTAACCTGGGAAGGTCTGTCACCAGGCTTGTATTTAGGTTTCTCGGGACTGTAGAATTCTCCTTCAGGCTTAAGATTGTCCAATGGTTTAACCTGATCAGGACGTACCACATATTGATATTCTTCCCTTTCTACAAACGTCATTTCTCCTTCCGTATGAAGATTATCTTTCCGAATTATTCTTTCAGTTTTATCGGCTGGCTTGTAAACTTGTTTCTCTGGCCTTTCGAATTCCCCGTCTGGTTTAAGATTGTCGTCCGGTTTCTTTTGAACTGGTCTCTCTGCAGATTGAAATCCTGGTTTTTCGGGAGCATAAAAGTCACCTTCTGGTTTAAGATTATCAACTGGACGCACTTGAGATGGACGTTCGCCAGGGCGATAGCTTGTCTTTTCAGGACTATAAAATTTACCCTCTGGTCTTAAGTTATCCGTTGGCTTGACTTGTCCCGGTCGTGTAACATATTGATATTCCTCTCGCTCCACAAATGTCATTTCTCCTTCAGTTCGCAAGTTATCACTTCTTATAATTTTTTCAGGTCTTTCGGCAGGGGTGTATTGGGGTTTTTCTGGTGAAGCAAATTCGCCTTCTGGCTTGAGGTTATCCACCGGTTTTTTTTGTATGGGACGATCGGCTGGGGCGTATCCCGGTTTCTCCGGCGTGTAAAATTCGCCTTCTGGCTTTAGATTATCTTTGTGTCGCACTTGAGAAGGCCGATCTCCTGGTTGGTACTTAGGTTTTTCTGGACTGTAAAACTCGCCTTCTGGCTTTAGATTGTCGGTAGGTTTAACATATCCCGGACGAACAGTATATTGGTATTCCTCCCTCTCTACAAAAGTCATTTCTCCTTCTGTACGGAGGTTGTCGGTATGTACAATCTTATCACGTTTTTCTCCCGGCTTGTATGGCTCCTTTGGAGGAACTATAAAGTCTCCCTCTGGTCTTAAGTTGTCTTCTGGTTTCTTAATGACTATATAGTCCACTAGAATGTCTTCGTTTTGCTTGGGAATGTTTCCATTATCTTTTTTCGACCATGTATTTGTACGTATCCTTGTATATGCTTCGTCAACATTATCTGTAGACACTCCAAGGGGTTAACTTTTTATAATTTATTTATACTATTACACTTACCATCGGTTTGAATAACCGTATTTTCTGTTAATTTTGTTGTACTGCTTGAGCAATGGTGTCGCCTAAAATAAAAATGCTATTAGCATGACAACTTATGTACGAGGACACTAAATCATACCCGCATGTGCAGATTTCACAAATGCATCTTTCACTATGTGTTGTTGACTTGTTTTTTGCAACTCCTCGCTAATGATAAAAGCAAAACAAACTATTAATAAATTATAATTTTTAAGTTCAGATAAACTAAACCACGTTTTTCTGATAAACTAGATTTTCAGAAATGTTTAGTTTCTTTGCTTAGCTAATCTACTCACGGTTCTTGAGTCGTTTAGGCGTTGCTTATCAGTGCGCACATAATCGATTTCATCATAAATATTTTCGGTAATATTTTTGTGTTTCGATGTCTCATTCAAGTTCAGGGTTATGTTTTCGTTGTTCTCAGAAATCGAGGTGTTCTTCTCAATCTCCACAAACTCGTCCACGTAAATGGTCTTTTTGGGAGCCTCTACGATCTTCTCAATAACATCCGTGTGCACCTTCTCGTCCAGAACGCGCCAGTCGTTGATGCTCGCATCGAAAATCTAATTAAAAAATACCTTAGTATCAAACGGGAACACTCACCCACCGAAGTGTTCGATGGTATTTGGGAGAGTCCGACGAACGCCCATACGCAGGCACGCACAATCACCGACTTACCTTCGTCACCTCCGTTGTAGTCGTTATGTTTGCAACATCGGTATTATCTTTCTCGATTTCACGAGCAATGTCATTGGGCACAAAAGCTTTCGTATCAGTGAACGACTTCTCGTCCACAACAGTCCACTTGCCGAGCTTCGTGTCGTACACCTTGGTGGTGTACGTGGTTCTTGTTGTGTTAATGACATCATCGACTATTTCGGGATAGCCCGTGTCGGCGGTGCTGTCCACCGTCCGTTCGTCCACCACGCGCCACCGATTGTTGCGTCTGTCGTATATCTTCTTCTTGTACGTTACTTTCGAGCTGCCATCGGATTCCTTGCTGACATACCGCTCGAAGGTCGGCCGGGTCTTACTGGGTCCTTGAGAACTGCCATCGCTGTACTCCGTCCAGGTTTTGGTCTTCACATCGTACACCTCCTTCTTGGACGAAGTCTTCGATTGCTTGCTGCTGGTGGAGCTTTTTAGCACTGAACTCTCGCTGACCTCTTTGCTGGACCTCTGGTCGACCATCGACGACGATGACGTAGCTCTATCAACAGCTGTGTTAGCACTGGCCACTTCCAGTTTATCGTTGCGTCGCGTCGATGACGTCGCCTTTGTTGTGGTCGTGCCAGACGACGCGGCAACCGGTTCGGGGTAGCCTTGCGACGTCACCGATGTGGGAGCATCAGCTGTTCCGCTCATTGGCAGCTTTGGCACGCTCTGAGATTCGGTCAAATTGCTGCTGCGGCTGCCGCTGGTGTTGATGTTGATGTTTGTGCTTGTGCTTGTGCTGCTGCTGATGTTGCTGTTGCTGCTGCTGGTGGTGGTGGCGTTTGTCACTGTCTTAGTGTCTGTATCGAAGCCAACCTGTTTCCTCGCCCCGGATGATGTCATACCGGTAGCCGTATCGGCTCTCTCGCTGGCAATCAGCGTTTCGTTGGCGCTCTGGCTGGAACTGGTTGTGGCTTGGAAGTACGAGCTGGAGCTACTGGCCTGCTGCTGCTGTTGGCTGGAAGACATCGACGAGGACGTAAACATTTTCGAGACACTGCCCCCGCTGGCGGAGACGGAGAGCGTGGGCGTTGTGATCTCCACCACTTCGATGGGCACCGAGAATACTGGATCCTTCTTTTCACTTTCGAGCAGATCAATCGATGAGATGATCTTCTGATTGGCATAATCCCGCGAGATCTTGCTGCTGTACTGCTCGGACTGCAGCTGGGACTGAGATTGCTCTGTATAGGAGGAATGCGACTGGGATGCCTTGCTCTTGCTCTGGCTGCGACTGCTGTAGCTCCTCACTCCAGCAGCTGGCAGAGAAGCACCCGAAGTGCTGGCACCGACAGGATCACCGCCATACGTCACCGATTCGTGCTGCATGGAACTGGAGCTGTTGCTGGTGGTCAGAGTGGCGAACGCATCGGGACCCAGCTTTTTGGTAAGCTTCGTGGCCTCCGACGACGACGTTGATGTTGTGGTCGATGTGGCTGGCGGCGGCGACGTAGACGTCTGCTGCTGCTGCTGCGGCTGCGACTGCTGCTGCTGAGACACTTGTTTCTTTTTATTGCTTTTTGATACCATTTTGCTGGCGGAGCGCTGACACAGATGAGGTAATCACCGTTTGGGTGCCGTGAGTAGTGCACCTGACTGGACTATTGCTATTTGAATGGCCTTATGCGGCTAATTTGCGGTCGGAATTCGTTTGTTTCGTTGTTATTAATCACAATTATTGCTCGCTTCGTTGCTTTTGGCACTCGGATGACTTTTTAATATTAACGCGCGAATGAATGGAACGTGCTTGTTGGTATTTGGACTGGTGTGTGTCACATAATTTCCACGACGGTATGTCGAAATGCTTATTTTTAAATATATTTATTAGACGCACACGAACATGCGACCCATGGTTCAAGTTAAGGCACCGATACGCACACTTTGGCAACCGTTAGACGTGTGAGCAAAAAGCTTAGCACTCTCGCTCACACACACACACACACGCACTTCGGAGGGGGAGAGAGTTACGGATGCAGCGGGTTGGAGGCGATCGAGATACAGATACAGATGCAGAGCCACAAAAAATAACACCAAAACTGAGAGACTGCGGGCACTGTTCGTGTTCGGAGCACTTTTAAGATCACCAACCGTCGCGAAGCACAACTCAAAACGTACTGATCGCGTCTGGAGCTGCTTTCGACCGACTATCTGTGCTGCCGGCTGAAGTCGGTGGCAGCGGCGCCGGCAGAAGCGTTTTTAGTGGGCTTTCGGCCATTGGTGCGAGCGAGAGCCAGCGACGCCTTCGCAAAAGGCAAAAAAGTTAAAGCCAGGCCAGCGTAGGTTTTCGGATTCCGACGGATGCGTAGGCCGCTCCAGGCGTGGATTCAAGGGAGCTGAAACTTGGGGAAAATATTTAAGCCTCACGCTATACTAACACGAATCTTAGCCAAGCAAATGTAAGACAATGGTACTTTTAGGGGTTAAATTAAAAAACCAAATTTTGTGAAACAGTGTAATCTTAATACCTCCATCGTAAAATATTCGTTAAAATTGAAAGTTTTTGGTTTTTTCCAAAAGTGGTCTAGATCCGCCCCTGGCCCGGTCTGCCACGAAGACTGGGTTCAATAAGCCAATAAAAACCGCACGCACACCGCATCGATCTTTTGTGAAAGTGGCAATAAAAACAAAACAAACAGATGTCTGATGTTTGACGCCCGATGCCGGCGGTCTTTCTGTTTGAGCTTGTCAGGTACACAAAACGGAGCAGCACGAACTTCCAGGGCGTGCGCCTGCGTAGCAAACAGTCTTCCAAAACAATATTGGCACAAAATGCGAAATTGGCAAACCAAATTAGGCCGGGCTAACGGCTGCGTCTGTCGGATGCACAATTCAATTTGAATAGCATTAGACACCGATTAGTCAGCACATGCTGGCCATGTTTGTAGATACATTCAGAGATCGTCTAGCCGAGCGGCTGCGGCTGCGGCGCTACGTGGGCGTCTCCGGCGGAGCTGAGTAAGCCACGCTAAGATCAAGATTTATTCGCCATAATGCCCGATTCACTCAATGGCCCAATTGATTTATAACGGCCTTTGGGTGGGTGCCAATGAAAAGTATCTGGAAGTGGATATGTCCGAATGGGGAGTGCAATAGATCAGCTGCACAATGGCTGAGGAACACCGTGTGACCTCCAAACCTTGTGTGTATACAGGGAGAATCAAGCTATCACGAAAAGCAAAGCCCAATTCCTTGCTTAATTCGAGGTCTGACGTCATACGCGGCATGAGCAACGAGCAGCGCCGCTCATTTTCATGCGAAGCCAAAAGCAATCAAAACTTGTTTGCTGGACGGGTACACAAAATAAAATCACACAAATAGAAGTAAGACACAAATGCAAAATTAAAGTGGAAAATAAAAGCGGCCACAGTGGAGCCTGCTTAGCAATTCACGGCACACAACATTCAGCATGGGAATGGGCATGGGCATAAAAGTGCAACTGGATCTGGAACGAGCTACAATTCAGATCAAATGCCAATTGGAAACTGTGCCACTGGGTGCAGTGCGCCGGAAAACATGGGCACCGACTAATTAGGGAGACAGATCTACGCAGATCGCTGTATCGAGAGTGGCTATGATGACATCTCTCATCTCACCAAGTTTCCTTGGAACTGAAATAAAATTCTGAGACCGAATCATCGGCAGGGGCGTGCTCGAAATTTATGCGCAAGTTTCGGCTGTCGCATAGCCTCAAGTTCAATTAAATTTAATTCAACAATGAGCCGAAACGCACATCAAGGTAACGTGTGTCCATGTCAGCCCTTATTTGGCAGTTGGCCGAAATGTCGAGATCTCCGAAAATGTATTTTTTTACCGCCTGCTGCTCCAGCCATTGCACAATGCACTTTTAGGGCGACTTGCAAACGACATTCTCTTACGCCCGAATACCCGAATTCGGATTCGCTTCGGATTCAATCGATGCCCATATGGGCATGAAGAGGGGCCCAGTCACGTAGCATGGCGAATATATTATATTGCTCACTTGTACCTCAAAAAATTATAAACAATTAAAAGCCATGGCGGCGAATGAATTGTAATGACTACGGGTAGCTGCGCATGTTGGACATTCTCGACGTGATCGAGCCTATCCGTCGGTTGGGGCAGAAACTCTCACACATACATATATATCTAATTTGTACTTCCATTTGGGGACACCTACGGAAATAGTGCCTAATGCTTCCCTTAGCCAAAACAATTAGGCAACTTCTTTTATCTTATCTGACTTAACTTTGGCCTTGGCACTTTACAAAATTTGCATACTCGCTTTGTACTTTGTAGATACTTCCTTTTCAACATTCCATAAGTACCTCAATATTTTGCTGCTGAGAAATTGCAATTGAGTTGACTCACAGTCAATATGGCAAATATTTGCGTTTGTTTGTTTAATCAGCCAATCTATAAATAAGTTGTTCATTCACTCATATTTGACAAAAGAAAGTTCCTTGGGCAATACGGTGCGTGACAAAACCGTAGGTCCAACCAATTCAGATCTCTTCTATTTAAACTATGAGAACTCGGTTTAAATTAAACTACATTCATTTTACGATAAAATGGTAAAAGGTTTATATCTAAGCCATTTCTAAGTTTATAAATCGCACGATATGTGGCGCTGTTCTTATCGAAGGAAAGAAACAAAAATGATTACTGTTTGGTGGGTTAATAAAATATGGCAGATAAGATCCCCTTATAATGTATTCGAAGCGTGAACATTGTCCAGTCCATTAACAATGCAACAATGATTGCAATTACACGTTGGTTTGTTTATTATAATTCATATTTTTCCTTTTCTATTTCTTTAAGGCTTACATATTAAAATATATGCTTAGTGTAGGTTCATTATTTATTGTTTCATTTATCCGATTACGATAATTACCAATTATGTTCCGTCTGCTTTTTAGCTTTTTAACTCGCTCCTAAGACTTAATGTAGATTTTTTACAGTGTGATATACGTCGCCAAGCGTGCATTGGATGATGTGGGTCGGATATAAGAGTGTCTGTTCTTTTTAGCTGCTTCTCGTGTTCTATTTGCATTGAATAATTTTTAAGTTTCTCGTTTGCTAGATTTTGTTTTTGGGTTGTCAAACAATTGCAGTCACCTACGTTAAAGATTTCTCTCGCCTCTCGTGTTGGTTATCTGTGTTAGCTAGTTTTTGTGCCAGGCACCTACTCCACATTCCTTAGACCCCAGACTCCAACTGGAGTGTCTGCGCACTTTTAGACCTGTTCTGCATTTGCTTGGGCTTGCAGCGAGCTCCGGTTTCAGTATGTACATTCGAAAAGTGCTGCACCAACGCGATGCTGGGCAGGAATAGCCAGACCCAAGTGCACGCCCACGAGGAGGACCACGCAAACACCCACGTCCGGATTCGGGCAGCTGGTTACGTATTCAAGTGCAACGCATGTGTCTAGTGTCTAGTACTATCCGTAGTCGTCTATGTTTCATGTTAATATGTATACAGTTTATACTTAAGCATAAATATTTTTCGTCTATTTGAATATAAGTTTGTGTATAAGTTGTGTTATTAAAACTCGTGTAATGCGTAAAACCAATTGAACGTAACGCTTTAAAACTTGCAACTCATACAGGTTGTTGTTTTAGATGCGACCAAGGCATCGCAAAAATTAACAGATACTTTCTATACGTAAACCTATATATGTCTGTATATATATTATATAAGGTGTGTTCATGTCTGTAACGCTAGTTAACTTTTATGTGTACAATGCGATCACTTAACCGCTAACCTAAGGCTAACTAAAATATTACATTTAAGGGAATCGCTTACGACGCATACGCCCCACTCCGATGACCTCTCTGGTAGGGATCTGCCTGTCCACGTCCAAGTGTGCTGGTGTTTCTTTATGCGCTGATGCTGTTGCTACTGATGCTGTTGCTACTTTTGTGTTACTGTTGTTGCTGTTGCACGTCCCATGTATTTACAATTTATCTCAACTACTCCGCGCTCATGTCCGCCTGCTCCTGCTGATCCTCCGGCAACACATTGCGGCAGATCTCGTACTTGATTACCTTTCCGTGAATCTGGCCATCAGGCATTATCTGCACCTGCACCTGCTGCTGTTCGCTGGCAGTCGCCAGTTGCTGCTGGGCGGCGGCCTCCTGTAAAAGTGGGGAAGGACATGGAGGTTTAGCTTCGGCCAGTAAAAGACTTTCGGCCATGTCAGCCTCTCAACTAGACTAGACGTCTATATATGCAGAAAAAATATCAACTAAACTAAAGATTACGATCAGGCAAAGAGGGAACAAGCAGCGCGTTGCACGCTTCGAAGATAGGGAATAAGAATAAGAATGCACAAAAATGTAAAGATTGTAGGGAAGATACAGGGTAGACGCAGGCAGAGTCGACTATAATTACGTTTATCTCAAGCATACGACAAACAACAAATTAAACAGCAAAAACAACGAAAGACATACGTAAATCATGATATACAGTAACACTTATAGACAATTAGCGATAATTTGGATATGTCATACACACCTAAACGCGCAAACTGAGGCCTTTGAATGGAATTCGATTTGATACTATACGATTAGATTGTATTCATTGCAGAGTTATGGGTTTCTTTTAATTTATAGATTTGGTAAGAGACACGCATAGACAGACACACCTTCACATAGGCAGACACACCCGCACACACACACATCTCCCACAGATCCGAACGGAATGGATCAAAAGTCTCCAATACCTTTCGCATCTGAGTTTGGATTTACGTTCAAACATGTGAGGGTGCGCTTGTGCCAATGGATGTCGCTCGAGTTGGTTTTCGTTTGATTACGTTTTAATGTTCATTTGTGGTTTTATTTATCTTTTTTCAGTTTTTCTGTTTCGTTTAATTCTTAGTAAGAAGTAGTTGGTACAACAAGCTGCAAAGTATTGGAAAAGGTAATGCGATTATGTTTCAGATTGGTTTCATTGGTTCAGTGATACATATATAGATGGATAAATGGGCGGGCATTGCTGATTAAAGTAGACGCAAAACAGGTGGGACATTTAACTTAGAGTACGCTAAATCTGTTCGCCGCTTCCCGACTGACTGACAAGAGCCTTTTAAGAATGCCAATAAGAATCGTTTATTGATGATTTGATAACATTGTTTAAGTGCTTAGTATTTTACATGAACGTTAGGACCGCCTAACTTACTCCCAACTAGAATTAGACTTAACTCTAACTAAGTAGTGTAAATCAAAGCATTAAAGAGCGGAACGGAGCAGTTCGGATCAGATCCGGGGTTGACGGGATATCGAGTTATGTGGGTTAACTGGTTATCTGATTTTCGGGCTATCGGAGAGGCACTGGACTGAAACTGGAGTCTAGCATACCTGTTGCTGCGATATGGCTGGCTTCGTCTCCAGATGCTGGCGCTGGTGCAGCATCAGGTGGTTCTTCTGGAAGAAGGCCTTGCCGCACTCGCACACGTGTGTGCGCACCGTGCAGCCGCCGTTCGGGTGTCGCCGATTGTGCTGCATGAGTCCGTGTTTGGCGGCGAATCCTTTACCGCAGCTGGCGCAGAAATGCGACTTCGGTTTGTTGGCCGGCGCCACGGAGACAACATGCTGTTGTTGCTGCTGTTGTTGCTGTTGCTGCTGCTGTTGGGCCACATGCTGCAGATGCTGCTGCTGGCCATGCACGGGCATCGTAGGCACCGCGGTGACTACGGCTTGTGGATGGGTCGAGTTGGCGGCCTGCACCAGCGTGGTCTGCGACATCACCTGACCGGTGGACGATATGATCTGGACTGGCACAGGGCTCTGGCCCACCAGATTCGGATTGGCCGTGACCACGGTGCCCGGATTCAGGCTAGCCGTGCTCAAGAAGTGACCCGGCAGCGCGGCTGTCAAGGCACACAGATCTGTCATTAGGCTCTTGTCGCCAGTGTGAAGGCGCAAGTGAAGTGCCAAGGCTTCTCGGCTGTTGAAAGCGCTACCGCACTCGCTACAAAGATATGTCAAGGTTTAAGGTAGTTCCAACGCTTGTATTGCCACAACTTACCGGCACACAAACTGCGGTCGGGCCACGCCATTGGCATCCGTGGTGGATACAGTCAGTAACGTAGAGTTACCCGGATTGCTCACCACGGTAATGGTCTGCGGATGCGTTTGCTGTCCGGCCTGATGATGATGGGCCTGCTGTAGCTGCTTGAGTTTGTAATTTAAATCAGTCAATTTCTATTTTAAGTTTACAATAAAGGCTCATGTTACAAACCTGTTGATTTGCTATGATGGTGGCACTGCTCGTGTTAGGATTGACGCCATTGTGCGCCGTCCTCACATGCTGGTGCAGTTCGGCCTTGGTGAGGAATCCCTCGCCACAGCTGACACAGGGATGGGCCTGTTCGCCGGTATGTACCCGCCTTTAATAGAGATTATTTAAATTGGAATTATTTAATAATAAGAATGCTCTCTCTTTTCTCACCTCATGTGGGAAACTAGCGTTCGCTTTTGTAGAAACTCTTTGCCGCATACAGTGCACGAATGGGGAATCTTGCCGTGAATACGTCCGTGGTTAACCAATTGGAACTTTCGTGGAAATGAAGCTCCGCATTCGGCGCAAACAAATGGATTCAATGAACCGTGGAAGCTGTGTCGGAAAAACAATCAACAGTAAATTATAAAATCATAGATAGCATTTTAAAGTCAACTTACCGCGAGTGCATAATCAAGTGGTTTTCCTGCGCAAAGCTCTCACCACATTCTTCGCAGACATACGGTCGTTCGCCGGCGTGGAACTTGCTGTGCGTGACCAGGTGTCGCTTAAGCGGAAATGCGCGTCCGCACTCCTGGCAGACGAACGGTCGCTCTCGGCTGTGGACGCGCGAATGGGTCAACAGATGGTGCTTGAGGGTGAAGCTCTTCTTGCACTCCTGGCACTGATAAGGTCTCTCCGTGGAGTGGAGCAGCAGGTGAGTGTTGAGACAGTGCTTGTGCGCGAAGCTCTTGCCGCAATGGGTGCAGATGTGGGGGCGTTCACCTGTGGGGTAAACGAAATGATTAGGCCTGCTCAATAGCTGCGGGTATTCTGCCAGGAACAAGAACAACCACCTGTGTGTACGCGTGCGTGGGTTGTCAAATGGTGCTTGAGCAGAAAGGACTTGCCGCACTCGTCGCAACTGTACGGGCGTTCCTTCTTGATGGTGGCGTCCGTCTAAAATGAAATGGACAACGCATTAATATACCACACTTATCATTAAGTTAAATGTCGTCCAAAGAATTTGGCTTACTTCGCTGAAATGCATTGATTCCTGTAGTTCGGTCTTAGGGGACAACTCTAATGTGCCTGGCTCCAACTTCAAGTTGGGTGCTTCGCCTTGCGAGTCCTCGTTATCCTCCAGTCCTTGTATAACTTTCTGTACTTGAACTGAAATACCAGGAAGTATGTCACCTAAGAGTGTTGTTGCACCGCCAACGGAACAAAAGCCAAATGGAATTCAAAGGAAGATACAAAAAAAATAGAGAAGAAACAAAGGAAAAAAATCAAAGATCCGAACAAACTGAATATGCAAAATCAAACTAGTTGGGTTCAATTGGGTTAATCAAACTTAAAACAACGTTAGACGAACTAAACAATGGCAAAAACTATGATTACAACGTAACCACGCAACCAGGTAAAAGCAACCGGAACCGAGAATGTAACAATATGCCGGGTATTTTCCGGTGGGATTTACTTCAATTGGGGATCAAATCGTAGTGTGTAGTGTGTGGAGGAGTAGGTGGCAGGAGGGACTGGAGCAGGGGTAACAAACACAGATTTGAGATGCTTACTTGGTGTCCCGCCGGACGCATGGTGATGGGATCCGTCGGCAGCGGTGATCGTGTGCGTCTGATGGTGGCCGGCAGCGATAGCGCGCTTGATCAGGATCTCGTTGCACTCCTCTTGCGTGAGATGCAGTGCTCCGATCGAGCTGAAGTGCGACTTGGCCGCCGCAGATCCGGCGGTCAGCACCGTCTGTCCGGTCTTTGCATCAACAATGCTGCCGTTGGTCAACGTATGGTGGTGGGCGAGACCCGAATCCCCACCAGCAGCGGCTGCAGCTGCTGCGGCCGTGGCCGGATCCACCAGCAGATCTGTTGTTTCAATTCGATGGGTTGATACGTTTCATTTCGGTTGGAGTTGGTTCGATCAGCCCGCGCCCGCCGCCCGCCAAGTGATGAGGTGTTGTGTGTGTGGTGTTATATGGTGAGATGGTAATGTTGTAGTTTTGGTGCGGTGCAGTTAGCGAGATGATCGGTGGGTCGGTGATGGAACGGGTGCAATAGCAAAACGGGCATACACACAAGCACAATGGGATTTATTGAAGGAATGGTGGATTTTGGGTTTCGGTTTCGGGTTCGGTTTTTCGGGTTGAATTCAAGGGCGAGCGAGATCGAGCGAGAATTAAAAAAAATAAATAAATTAAATAAATAAACGGGAGTAGAGAGAGAAAAACAATCGATTAACAGAAAACCCAAAATATATAGATAATCACAACACAGTAACAGCAATGCGTGCAACACTGAATCGAATCGATGGTTTCTGATTCGTCTTGAATCGATCCACTTACAGTTCTTGTCGAGGCTTAGGACCTGCTGATTGTTGTCCTGCTTCTTGACCACCGTCGATGCTCCTCCGGCAGTGATAACTCTGCAAGGGATACACAGAAGGATATAGAATTGGGGATACATTCGGGTTTTCTTTGGGCAGCTGGAGTGCCAACGCACCTTTGTGTTCCAGGCGGAAATGATGGATCGTTTACGACAAACATGCGACGAACAACATTATTTTTGCCGCCAGCTGTGAGCCCTTTGACATCCTTTTGAACTGCTAATCCATCCGTCGATAATAGATAGGGCATCTGGAACAAAGACTTTTAGTATTCATGCTGGTTGCCGTAATATAAAGGTAAGGGTTTATAACTGAATAAACTGAAAAAGCTTGCGAGGATAGAAACTAAGTTAAATGTTCCTTCAAACAAGAAAACATAAAGCGTTTAGTTTACACGTGGTTCTTGGAATTGCGGTTCATTTACATTGTGCCTAGAGCATAATAATTCCATACAAAAATTTCCTACATAGCTTCAAACAAATCATTTAAATGAGGTTGAAGTAAACTTGTGGCAGGTTTATTGTTTTGCTCAAACTTCTGAATGGATTGACCTTCATGAACCGCTTATTTTGGGAACTTGAACTTAGGAGCTAGTACAGTCGCCACTCGCTATGCTGAGATCTGCAGACTGTGATTCGAGTTGGCGCTTGGTGCTTCTCTATTAACGAAGTGGTTGTCTTTTGTTTTCGCTCTGATTGATAATAACCGCCAATAACTCCACGCTACACCTGCGCAGCCAGCAGTGCGGCAACAGATGATAAACACTGAGCGAGGGGGGAGGCGGGCGCTGAGAGCAGAAGGGGATGTTCGCAAAAAGCGCGCCTTTTTCACTCTGTGTGTGTGTGAGTGCAATTGGACATCGTGGCATGAGAGTGTGTGTAATGGGCGCCAAAATGGTGAGGCAAAAGTAATCAAAACACACGCACGACACCAAACGCACACTGAGGAGCACACGTCATTTCTCGTCGTGTGTGCGTGCATACATACACACACAAACAGAGCAGTAAGCGCGGCGAATTCGGCACTGACGCACACATGCGGAGATATCGGGCGCGCAAGTGCGGCGAATTCGCCGCTGTTTGCCATTGTGTAAGTGCCCGCAAAAATAAAATAAAAACAACAAACACAATTTCTCCTGTCAATTGCACAACAAAAATTATTGGTCTCGAAAAAAAGGCAACAAAACCTATGGATAAGCCATAATTATTAATAGAACTTAAATTAGGTTAGCGATATATGAATAGCCTAGAAAAATATCGATTAGCATCGATTGCCTTTGCCAGCTGCCAGACTTTTGAAAATTTCACGACCTTCCCGCTAATTAATTGCTCTGATTTGGCTGTGGGAGGGAATTGTAGCTATTTATTTATTTACTTGCTCGCCAGGTGCGCGTGTTGTATTTTGGGAATTTCTCTGCACACAGAGCCAATTGTATACGCATTCGTTTTACAAATACCAAATTATGAATGTTTACGAATGAAATGGAAACGAAAAAAACCCGTATGGATGTATGGTAAAAGAATTCTAACACACTCGCTCCATTCCCCCCATATAAACATACATACATTCGTACATATTCGTATATTCGCATGACAACGCAGTTACATAAAGCGTATGGCGTATGCATATATACGTTGTACATGTACGTAAGTCTGTATGTCACAGTCGCAGTCACTCGTTTTCCACGTATACCGTATACGTGAATGCCATTCGGGCCGTATACATACACAGTTCGTTGCCGAAAGCAGCGAGTGTTGGTGAGGCGAGCGAGTCCGTGAGCGAGTGTAACGCAGTGCGTGTGTGCGTTTGTGTGTATGCATTGGTGGGCCACAACACAATTCGGTGTGGGAAAGCAACAGCAACAGCACCACCAACACCCACACACAAGCACACGCACCTGGAGGGGGGCAAGGGGGCGAAATATCCTTAGCCTGGCAGCTTTCAACGGGTTTATCAGTTTCATAGCGATATAACTTTGGACTCACCGACTCCCCGCTGACCGTATAGTTGATGTTGGGCGATATCTCCAGTACCGATTCGGTGGCGCGGTTGCCGTTGTCCGCAAAACCCCAGGTATAGCCGAAGGGCGGCGGATTCTGGGCGGCGCACATTATTTAGCACAATGCGGGTTTAGAAAGAGAGAGAGGAGGGGGGAGCGGGGATATTTTTTTTTGTTGGGTGGGAGGACGGAAGAGAAAAAAGCGCAAAATTTCCAAACGCAAATGTAATTGCACTTCTCGCTTGCTTGTGGTATATGTAGGTATGTATGTATGTATTCTAAAGCACGTACAAAATACTAGCCTCCTCTCTAGTAGTAGTAAGTGGAAATTGGTAATGGTATTTTTGCGGCTGTGTTCGAAGCCAAAATGTACACAACAAATTCAAATACGTTTGGGGGGGTCCCACAAGCACTTTATCATCAATATTCGTTAGGTTTCTTCTTGGGGATATATCGCACTGCGACGAAATCGAAATAAAATCACCGCATTCGCTCGCCGACGACGAGACGGGGGCGAACAACTTGTATATAGACCGAAAAGAAAGTCAAGTTGCTCTGGCTGCGGGCGCCATTTTTTTCCGTCCCTCGGTCTCAACGAAAAAAATTCACTTGGCGTTGGGGAACACACACTCCATTGATAACACACACTCGGTTTTGCGTTTTGCGTGTCGCCTGGGCGTGGGTGTGCGTGTGCGCCGATGTGTGTGCACGCGCCCCGTGTGACGATGTGCAGTTTTTGCAATTAAATTTATAAACAAAACACTCTTTTTCCTTCAATATAATTCACAGACACAGACACCACTGAACAAATTCCTTAGTGTTCGTGCTTCTCGTTCTCTGACGCCATCTTGTGTGTGCGCGGGCCAGGGTTGTCGAGGCGCGACAACTGTCTGTCAAAGGCGGTAGGGTGTGGCAACGCTGGCAGCGCATATACACAGTGTGACCCAATGGCGTGGTATTTTTCAAAGTTCCCACAACGGTCATGCTTTGCATAACAATTCACATTTTCTGATTGAATCCTTATTTTGTACCAAAACTTGCATTAGATATATAAAATCTTGAGATGTCACTATCAGCAGCCAGTGGCATTGGCCGCTTCTATGCCAAGTCGGCCAAAATCATTCGATTCGTCCGCCTGGGCTGCTCCAACCGGCCGTTTTATCACATTGTCGTCATGGAAGTGTGTACTTTTAGCCCATTAAAATAGTTACAACTTTAAATTATAAACTTTATTTTGCGGTTTAGCGGCGTAAGAACCAGCACCAGCCTGTCATCGAGCAGGTTGGCTCCTTTGACCCCCTGCCTAACGATTACAACGAACGATTGGTGGCCCTTAACACGGAAAGAATCCGCTATTGGCTGGGCAAAGGTGCCCACTTGTCGACGCCGGCTGCAGAACTCCTGGGAATTGCCGGACTGCTGCCCATCCACCCGCGCACCTACATGACCGCCTGGCGGAACCGAAGAGCAGCTGCCGAAGCGGAGGCCGCGTCAGAAAAGGCGGAATCAACCGCTTAATGATAGCTGTTCCTCAATAAAAAGCCTCCTTTTCGTTTTTACGTTTAACAAACGGAGATTTCTTCTGGTTCAGCGAACAGTGGTGCTCTTATCAACAACAAAATGAATACAGAATTAAAATTTATTGCAAAACGTAACCAATACGAGGTGAGGTTGGTTTCCAGGCCCTAAACCAAATGCATGGATAAGCGAGCAGCGGGCGGACGACGAAGCATTCGCGTCCTAGTCGTGCTTCAGCACACCAGCGGCCTTCTTAATGCCATCATCAATGATCCTGTCGACAGCTGTTGGTGAAAATAGATCCGCTTTTAGCAAAATTATAATATCTAAGATGTGAATTTACTCACATTCGTGATGTTTCAGGAAGTAGGGTCGCACCAGCTTGCGGTAGATGATGGTAGAACCATTCTGTTCCGTGGGCAGCATGCACCAGATGAGGAAAGCACACTACATGTAAAGCAAACCATTTAAAATAGGAACCTTATGTGTAGGGTATTCAAAACTCACCTTCAGCAGCCAGTAGAAGGGAATCACCGAAGTTAGCAGACTCGAAAAGAATTCAATCACGGTGAAGATGCCAAACGTGACCCAGTAGATCAGCCACTTGGTGTCGTCCTGCTTTGTGCTGGACTCGATAGCATGGATGGAAATGTATGCAGGGTACAGAACCCCAATGATGTTGCACAGTAGCTGGGCGCCCCAGCCAAAGATCAGGTACAAGGCGCAGAGACCAACAGCACCTATTGACAATATAAAATACCTTAATAGTAAATAGCTTTAAGTCGCTGCTGGAGCTCTACCGAAGCGCAGGAGGGCGTTCTCTACGAAAAGCTGGATTATTTTGCTCTCGAATTCCTCGACTGCCATGTTTGCCGTCTAGTTGGTCAATTGATATTGCCCTAGTGGCGCATTTTCCCTTTGGCTATAAGCAGCTCCAAGGCAGGAGCGGTTCTACAAGGCGCAGGGCGATTATAGGGATTTTAGACTTACACGCTTCAGCTACCAGACTAACTATTCGAAGGGCATAATGCCAGGTACTTCTGCGCCTTTCAAGGGCGCCCCTTCGTGGATCCCTGGGGTTCCTAAACCGCCCCATGCCATTGGCTAATTATAAACCCTTAGCTGTTGTCAGTAGATGTCTCGACCTGCTTCTGATCCCGGCCAGTTGCATTTTGCCCACCCAGATGAGCAGACTACGGCCTGTTGGTTTGCCATAAATTTATGATGTCATTCATGCTCGATGGCGGCTAATTATATTTATACCCTAGCAGAGGGTACTTTAATTTGCGCTACAAGATTGCACAAAGATGGGTTCTATTACCAACCACAAAAACCGCAGTTCATGTGTATTAATTATCACAATGGGTACGAATTCTCCATAAATGACTGTTCCTTAATATGCATAAGTTTGTTTACACAAATACAAACCCCAAATTTTTAACAGCTAATGAGGCCAAATTTTTGAATGATGAATCAACGTCTATCATGATTGCAAGAGTACATAGACTTTGGCTTTAAAAAATGCCTCCTTTTGCCATTATGACCGCTTTCTCACCTGTGCCGAGGTAAACCAGGGGAACTCTGACATTGCGCCTCGTCTCCTGTCGCTGTCTGATTAGCATAATATAATCCCAGAGCCACATCGGTAACTCCGGCGAGCACCGAACGAACTTAAAGCTCTACCAACGCACACAGGTGAGTGAGTAGATTTGCTACACGTGTGTCGACACCGCCACGTCTCAATAATTCAGACCTTTTGACCCCGCCGAGCTGGACTTTCTCCAGATCGTTTAGATAATGTGGCAATGGAATGCGCGAGATGTATTGCTCACCGCGTACTGCGAAAAATGTGTTGAAGTAAACAAAGAAAAGCACAAAACATGAAACTTTTGTGGATAACAGACGCACACATCGCCAGCTGTCTACGTAGCCTCTTACACGCACACATCACATGCTCAAAAACTGAGGTGTATTAGTTGGAGGCGCTTGGTGATAAAACAGACACACTATTTAATTGGGCTTTGGCGTTTAAGGCGTCTGATTAATTCTCTAATTGGTCACCTGGCCGCGAATAAGCCCCCTCCATCCCGATTCAGCCACATAACATGGCTATATATAACAGGTTGCTATTTATAAGTATCCCGAAATATTCCACTGCATCTCTAGGCGAATCTCACTGGTTACGCAGTCAACTAGCAGGAGGTCACATGGGGGTCTCATTGGGGCGCTGGTTCAGCGAAGGACGTGCGATGACGTCGCCAGGATAACCCGCACTCACCAACGAAAATATTGACCCTGTCCACGCCGGTCTTCTCCTCCACGGTATTGAAGAGTTTGGTCCACGGCTTGGACGCGTCCCGCAGTGATCGGCTCACGTCCTCCTTGTAGCCGTTCAAGAACTGCTGCACCTGAGTTACCTGCGCGGCCATTTTCCACAAATTGTATTTGAATATATCTAGTTGTCAATTAAAAATATGCGACGCCGCCGACTTTCCAGATGCCAGTCGATAGTTGTTTGCGCCTATCGGGGCCCATCGTTCATCGTAGTCGGGTGGCGGTATTTTTCGAATCTATCGCCGCCTATCGATATGGACAGGTCATACTAAAATTGCAATTCGGTCGCCTTTTAACTTTAAGTTGGTTTTTTACAATAAATATTTGTAGATACCAAAAACATTTCTTGTTTCTAGCTACTTTAATTTATGACTAATTTAAATTTTTTTAAAAAAGATTAAAATGTAATGCAACGACGGACATAAGAGAGAATCTAATAGCAGTTGACCTGTATTTCAAGGAAGTGATAAAATAGTTTAAAAAAAAACAATTTTATTATTTGTTTAAAGTCAGTTCATTACAGACTTACAGGTATCTTTCGGCTTTCGAGACTAGACTGTTCAGTTTTTGTGCTGGGGGTAAACATAATGATCACGCAGATAGAGCAACTTTTCAAAAAACACAAATGTCAATGTGGTGTGAGGAGCGCTACGAAAGTAGATGGGCCAGAAACCCTTGTACATCCCATGTAATCCTTCGGTTTTAACGATCCTAGTAAAGCAATCTATCAGGCCTTTGTACATGAGTCCACGGCCCTTTTCATCCACTGGCTGATTGTACATCCTAGTGGTGACCACGTCAAGGGGTGAATTGGCCACCGACACAAAGGTCCCCGACGTTAAGCCGGCACAGAAAGAGAGGAGAACCGGATGGCTGACCCACCCATTATCCTTCAGAAATGCCTTGGCCTTTGGAAAGGTGCCGATCTGGACACTGGAGGCAACCAACGTTCGGTTCAGGCTAGGTAGAGCTGCGCGCCAGAATCCTGCAATGCCATTGGTCCGGTAAATGTGCTGCAGGGCATCTATCATCGAGGTGTGCTTGTGCTGAAATCCCACGGCAATGGACTGAACAGCCTGGGCATGCTGTTGGGCCTTTATCTACAATGGAAACAAATCAGATAACAAGTTCTAGGCGATGTAATAGTACTCACCATGTAGAAGGGACTGGCGAAATAGGTCCCCGTACAGCCGCCCAGAGCTCCAAAGAACATGCCCTTGTAGAAGGATATGGAGCCATCCTCATTCTGCAAGTATCCCAGCTCCAATGCGTTCGAATAAACACTTAGCCTATCGTTAGGAAAGGGTATTTACAATGCATTTTGCTTAAATTAACTATTTTTAAGGGTAAAAGTAACGACTTATTTAAAATGTTTATTACGCGGCAATGGTAGATAAGATAAGCGTGCATTTATCATTATTTCGGGAGACTGGAAAGTAACACCTTACATTACTTGGCATTGCATAATTTCATGGTCACTTATAAATAATTGGTTTAAAACTCCCTCTAATATACATAGTAAGAATATTCATTAAATGATTTAGATGTTTATGGTTGGAAATGAATGTCCATTACAATGCATACATATGACAACGACCGTAGCACTTGCCTGACCGAGTTGAGGACAAATTGGTAACACAGTGCCGGAGCAAGACCCTTCTCCAATGCAAGGAGTCCGTCGTTGCGGGCTATCTGCCACATGGCCTGGGCAATATTCCTGTAGGGCTCCACATAGGTTCCTCGGGCCGCCAGCTCTCCCTGGAGCTGCATTCGCGTCTTGACCACATCGATGGGATTGGTGAGCACCACCGCATTCATCGCCGCCACCCCACCCAGCACAAAATCAGACTTGGTCATCCTTTCAACTCAACTTTGGAAATAGTTGATCTTACGTTATCATTTTGTTGACATAAATAGATAGTTGTCGCCAGAGTTGTAAAACCACCGATTATTACATTTATCGAATTAGTACTTCTCATTTCTAAACTAATGGAGGTTAATTGGATTAATTTGACTAATTTAAATACTTTTTAATGTAGTATATTATAATATTTCAATATATTTTGTAATAATAATTTTTGAAATTAATTGGATATCAATTTTGATCGATAGTATCGATAGTTTGCGGACTTTCAGGATTGTTCTTGATTCGCCTTTAGACAAAAAATAATACTATTTACATTTGTTGAAAAGATCGATTTTTTATTTCCGCATAAACCTTTTCTTAATCTTTACTTACCCTCTTCATTGGCTTAAATTTAGGTTGGGATTTTTGACTGCAGGATCTGTCTTTTCTAGCAAATACATAGATTTGGAATATTTTGAATGATAATATGCAACAAGGGAGTCTAGAATGTACATAACTACCTAGAGTAAACGAATGAAAACAAAAGGTCATAATAAGTAAAAGCTTTTAAGAAATTGGCCTTAGTAGTGAAGATCGTACTTTTCCCTCAGGGCAATCAGTTCATCAAAGAACAAAAGCACCAAGGTGGAATATGGAGCACTCCTCAGGTAGATGGGCCAAAAGCCCTTGTACAACCCATATACCCCCTCCGACCTTAGGATCTTCAGCAGACAGTCCAACCAGCTCCTGTAGTAAATGCCCCGACCTTGGGCATCAACTCCCTGATTGTAGAGACGAGTGGTAATCACATCCAAGGGAGTGATTGCCAGCGACACAAATGAACCAGCGGCTAGGCCAGAGCAGAAGGATAGGATTGTGGGATGAGTTACCACTCCGTTTTCCTTCAAAAGACTCTTAGCTTGGCCAAAAACTGCGATTTGAACGGCGGAGGCAACAGTGGCTCGGCTCACATTGGCCAAAGATCCTCGCCAGAGTCCAAAGACGCCATTCTTCCGGTATATCTTCCTAATCGCATCGCTCATCGAGGCGTGCTGATGCTGATAACCAACGGCGATCTGTTTGGCTGCCTGTGCCTGAAGTTGCGTCTTGATCTGAAATGGAAATGTAGCTATCAGCAATCTTATCTTATCTGAGCTAGACATTGTCAAATGTTCGCCAAAGCAGACACCTCCAATGTTTGATTTACATAATCGCTTACCAGGAAGAAAGGACTGGCACAATAGGAACCCACAACGCCGCCCAAGGCGCCCCAGAACATGCCCTTTGCAAAGGAGATCTCGCCTTTGCTGTTGTGGACCCAACCCTTGTCTACGGCATGGGTGTATATACTCAATCTGTGGATAGAACACATGCAAAGAATAATATTGGACAACTCATTTGGATTACCACTTGTACCTACCGAAACGAGTTTATTACAAACTGAAAGCATAGGGCAGGAGCCAATCCTTTCTGCAGGCCAAGAATTCCATCGTTTTTGGCCACAGTCACAAAGGCCTGGAAGACACTCTTGTATGGCTGAGCATGCGATCCTCGGGCGGCCAGCTCTCCCTGAAGCTGGATGCGTGTTTTGATCACCTCCACGGGATTGGTGAAGACACCAGCTCCCATGGCAGCCACGCCACCCAGCACAAAATCCGACGTAGCCATCAATGAGACGTCCGTTCTGTATCACAATCTAGTGATCACTAACGCTACACTTGCGATAAGCAGGTGCTTAAGACTTGAGAACAATATGTGTTAAAATGTAACAGCCTAACTGGTTTATTTCACAAAAGTATTGCACGGTTAATGGCCACAGGAACAGCTCTTAAATTACACTACTGAAGGCACAAGATGGTTCTGGGGCTTTGCTAATCTAAGAGATTGGAACTAGGACTTTTAGCTACGAGCTACAGACTAAAGCCAGATTTAGGCAAACAAATTATGCGACAACTTACATACATTAAATTTTGTTTATCTGAACGTGGCTTAACAATAAAAAAGAAAGTGTATATTTGCGGGTATTAGAAAATATTTTAACAAGTTTGTACTTAAATTAATGCTACCTAGCCAGTGATCTTTGGGGTCATTGATTACTATACTTTGTGCGTACGGCGATGAGCTCGTCAAAGAAGAGCAGTACGAGTGTTGAGTGGGGGGCAATGCGCAGGTAGTTGGCCCAGAAGCCCTTGTACATACCATAGACGCCCTCCGATCGCAGGATTTTCACAAAGCAGTCAAGCCAGCCGCGATAAAGAAGACCGCGTCCCTCGGCGTCCACGCCCTGGTTGTACAGACGCGTGGTAATTACATCTGGCGGCGTTATGGCCACCGACATAATGGATCCCGCTATCAAGCCAGATGCGAAGGAGTTCAACGTGGGCTGCGTCACCAGATCGTACTCCACCAACAGGGCTTTGGTCTTGCCAAAGGTGGCTATTTGGGCACCTGATCCCAAAGCCGCCCTGGGCAATGCGGCCACAGATCCTCTCCAGAGTCCTCGTACTCCATTCTTGGCGTAGATTTGACGCAGGGCATCGCTCATTGAAGTGTGCGCATGCTGGTAGCCCACTGCGATTTGCTTGGCAGCTTGAGACTGCAGCTGAGTTTTGATCTGGATGCAAAAGAAAGGAACATAGATAATGATTTAGTAACCTTAGTACATAAAAGGAAAATTCGAAATTGAGGATGAAATCAAAAAAATCGAATGGTCTTAATCGGTACGAACAATAAAATATACTTGTTAATTGATTGTGATATGCAATTTAGCAATGGTTTTTTCCGCTTTTAGATTTTAAAAATGTAGATATTTGCTAAAAATAAATTAGTTATGTCATAAAGTAATAAGCGATGTCAAACCATAGACAGGCAGAGAAAATGGAATATTTGGAAGTATGATACTTCTGCCTGGATATCTTGAAACACTAATCTTTAGATACTGATAGACAGTTGCCAATAGAGGCTCTTATCTATGAAAGGTCCATAATGTTGATGAGCACGCGGCTCATTTAGATAAGCTATTTGTTTATGTAACCTCCCGCAACGTCCCCACTATTGGCATACCAGAAAAAATGGGCTGGAGCAGTAGGAGCCCACGACGCCGCCGATGGCGCCCCACATGAGTCCCAGTCCGTAGGACACCTCGCCACTTCGGTTGTGCATCCACCTCCTCTCCATTGCCTCCGAATAAATGCTGAGTCTGGCGAATGCAAATTTGAGCTAATGATTAATAAATATAAAAGCATTGGTAATGTGTAGTCCCCACCGGAAGGAATTGATGATGAACTGAAAGTACAACGCCGGTGCAAGGCCCTTCTGGAGTCCCAGAACGCCATCGTTTTTGGCCACCGTGACAAAGGCATGGACAATTCCTTTGTAGGGCTCCACATACGTGCCCCGCGCCGCCAACTCGCCCTGGAGCTGGATCCGAGTCTTGATCACCTCGATCGGATTGGTGAAGAAGGTGGCACCCACGGAGGCTAGGCCGCCCAGAACAAAATCCGATGTAGCCATGTAATCACGAGTTCCGTTGAGGATAGTAGTTGACTAGAAACTGTTTTGCCGCCTGCTGCGGAATCTCTGTGGCTCTAAGAAGCCGCACGTTGCGTATGTACCGTGTATTTCATAATTCTCCGCCGCGATTAGCTGGCACTAGTGTGCTCTCCTCGCCCGTTATACAAATATAATATAAATTTGGCGAGCAATATAACTTAGTTGCAGTGGAGTTGCCACACTGTCGCGAAATTAAAATAGTGTTATTCTGCTTTACGTTAAAGAGCTAAGAATAAAATAAATAATACTGCATGGTAAATTTAAATTTCAGGGAAAATAGGTTTTAGAACGTTAGTAACGGTACGGCGAAGAAATCACTGTGATTTATATGTTTGACCAGATCCGGCAACTCTACTGTTTCCTAGATTTATTGTTAGCTAGTCAAAACAATCATAAGTTTGACTTTCATGTCAACATTAATACGGTCGTTGAGCCAAAATATTTATATTTTATTGCACTGAGTGAATTTTTAGGGGAATATTACATATTTGAAGTGACCACTTTAATTACATCCGTATTTATTTTGGTCCCTTGTTTGAGAGCATCTCTAATTGGCGGGAAACGGACCAGACCGGCAGCACAGGTCGCTCTCTTTCCTTTCGAGCTGTCAAAGCGCCGAAGACGTGTGTGCGTGTTATTTTCAGCTGCATTTGTTTAAAAAAGTGGAATAACATTTAACAAAACCATGACTTCGCATCCGGTTTTCATAGACCTGTCCCTGGACGAGCAGGTACAGTAAAAATGACCAATTTAAGCCGTGTATTTGGGCAGCCCGTGGTCCGAATTGAGGTTATGTCTTCCTCTTGCTGCAAAACAAAACTAATATTTTTCGCAATTTATTAAAAGGTGCAAGAGCTGCGCAAGTATTTCAAGAAGCTGGGAGCCGAAATCTCATCGGAGAAGTCTAATAAAGGTGTGGAGGATGATTTGCACAAGATCATCGGCGTCTGCGACGTTTGCTTTAAGGATGGTGAGCCCTCACAGATTGACGGCATCCTAAACAGCATTGTTTCCATCATGATCACGGTGAGTAATGCGGCATACAATATGAACACCATATAATACATTTCTATATTTTAGATACCCCTGGATCGCGGTGAGAACATTGTGCTGGCCTACTGCGAGAAGATGACCAAGGCTCCCAATCTTCCCCTGGGCAAGGTGTGCCTCCAGTCGTTGTGGCGTCTGTTCAATAACCTGGACACCGCTTCTCCCTTGCGCTACCATGTGTACTACCACCTCGTGCAGGTGGCCAAGCAGTGCGAACAGGTGCTAGAGGTCTTCACTGGTGTGGATCAGCTCAAGTCCCAGTTTGCCAACTGCCCACCTTCGTCGGAACAGATGCAGAAGCTGTACCGCCTTTTGCACGACGTGACCAAGGACACCAATCTGGAGCTGTCTTCCAAGGTTATGATCGAGCTGCTGGGCACCTACACGGCGGACAATGCTTGTGTGGCCCGTGAGGATGCCATGAAATGCATTGTGACTGCCTTGGCCGATCCCAATACATTCCTGCTGGATCCTCTGCTGGCGCTGAAGCCTGTGCGCTTTTTGGAGGGCGACCTGATCCACGACCTGCTGTCCATCTTCGTGTCGGAGAAGCTGCCGGCGTACGTGCAGTTCTATGAGGATCACAGGGAGTTCGTCAACTCGCAGGGATTAAACCATGAGCAGAACATGAAGAAGATGCGTCTGCTGACCTTCATGCAGTTGGCCGAGAGCAGCCCAGAGATGACATTCGAGACGCTGACCAAGGAGCTGCAGATCAACGAAGACGAGGTTGAGCCCTTCGTCATCGAGGTGCTGAAAACAAAGCTGGTACGCGCACGTTTAGATCAGGCCAACCACAAGGTCCACATTACATCCACAATGCACCGAACCTTCGGAGCACCACAATGGGAGCAGCTCCGCGATCTGCTGCAGGCATGGAAGGAGAACCTCAGCACAGTGCGCGAAGGCCTAACGAGCGTCTCCTCGGCGCAAGTGGACCTGGCTCGCTCCCAAAAGCTGATACACTAGGCGAACCACTTCCGAAAACTGCACTGATGATGAACAAATGCTAGCCTCGGGGCAATGGAGTTACGACCTAAATTATTTTCAAGAATGAGAGGGCTGGATAACTTGAATAAATTTATAAGTAAAATCGGTAGCAAACAAGTGTTTTGATAAATGCGAGGAATACTTTAATAGCTTACAATTAAGTTGTATTGTTTTTAAAGGCATTTAACGGTTTTCACAAAAATCCTTTTCAGGAATTAAAGTAAGATAATAAAAATAGCTATACTGATAAAGAAATTCATTTAAAAAGTAAATTGGTAAAATTTGTTCGTTTTTTGTTAACATTTAAATACTGCATTTTACTGTAAGTTGAAACTTATCTTACTTATTTGAGAAGTATCTTTTAAAAGTGAAGTCAAAATATTTCTTAATCAATGTAATAAAACTGTCTAATACTAGGAAAGAAAACCGAAAAATAGCCTATTCGAGTATTTAAGTAGATTTTCCTGTTGATCAATTACAGCTCCTCGTGCACGTTTGAGTGCTTACGATCCTTTTCCTTTGGGAATCCCCAGAAGTATGATGGAAAGCCGTGCACATCTCGTTCTCTCTTTACGAATGCCGAGTAGGAGGAGATACAATTGCCGATAAAGTGGTTTGACTGTCCGAGTATGGCCAAGTCCAGGTATGGATCATCCTCTGGTAGCTTGTGCACACTGATGCCCATGCGACTGAGCGCCGTGTTTAGTTCGCCAATCATGTGGTTGGAGTCTGATGCCACAAAAACTGATTTGATTTCATTGTCCGGCTGCGTCTGGCGCACATTCTTAATGGTTCTCTTTAGCTGGCGGATGATGGCCTCCTTGGACGGCATGCAGAGCTCCGGGTAGAGTGCACCTCGTTCATTTTTATAGCCCAAGCACTGCGGCGAGGCAAACAGATGCTGGCTATCCTTGACGTGCTCACAGGCTCTCACCCAATCGATGCCGTTGCGCAGATGAATGCCCAGGAAGGCACCCCGCGGCAACTGCTCGCGGATGAAATCCTTAGATGCGTCCCTATACCTTTGACTCCACTGCAAGTAGCGCTGCAGTTTGCAGTTTTCTAGCTGAACAGGAAAACTAGCTGGAGCTCCGGTGAATGCGAGTACGGGATATGATTCTGCAGGATATTTGTTTTGCCACTTGGCGGCTTCGTTGCTATGGTGCACATCAAAATGCAGGGGCGCATAGAACTCTGACCTCACAAAGTCGATGTGAAATGTGTCCCAAAAGGGACCGAAGGGATTCCCATCCTTGGCGTGGCAATTGGGCTTGTCTGGATTGTTCTTCTCCTGCTGAAGGCTATATCGCTCCTTGTAGCAAAAGGACACTCGCTCCGATTCCGGCCAAATGTCGTCGGCCAGGTGCCACATGAAATCTGCCATGGTGATGACGCGATGGTATTCCTTCAGGGGCTCCACTTCAAAGTATGTGTTGAACGGCACCTGCCGGGATCGTAGTTCGCCCCTGCGGTACTCCACCCACGGCGGCAGGATCAGGGTGCGATTAAGCGCCTTGGCGAAGGCCAATGATCCCAGGAAGTGGTCGGCCTGGTTGCCAAAGCGTCCTTTGAAAAACCCGGTTTAGTTGGTGTTCACTGGTGATTTCGAAGTAAAACTTACCCATACAGGGGCAATAAGTGAGGTAGCCATTGGGGTCGCCCCCTAATTGGGCGTATGCTGAGCTAATCAATAGAAAAATTAAGTTTACAAAGCGGAGCTTCATTTTAAGCCACTGCATTCTGCCGGCTTCGATTTTCTCTGACCAGGTGGCAGCACTGTAAGTTAGGGTGGTTCTATTTGCAAGCTTACAAAATGTTTGAAATTCTTTTGCTTATGATTTGATATAGTATATAAATTGCGTACTTTAAATATATATTTACAAGTTGGTGAAATGTTTATTTTAATTTAATTTTCCTACTATAGACCAAAAAGCTTAGGTCTGGCAACCTACTTTTTTCCAATCAGATGTTATTGTTTACATGAAACTTAGGATATTTACTTTAGACTTAAACCAAAATTGAACAAAAATAATAATGTACAGCCTGTGAGTATTTATCTGATAAAAGTTGTTGTATTCATAACCCTTAATTCTATCCCCAGCAAGGAGGTGCTCCGGGCTCTTCACAGTAGAACGAGACCAGCTCTCATATGCCGGCGGAACTTTACGGAGGAAACTCAAAAGCCAGAAAGTATATTTAAATGGCGAAAACCAATTGGCCAGCACACCGGAATCAATATATACAATCATGGACTGCGCCAAAAGGTACCCTTAATCCTACGCAATCCCCAAATGGTCACCTGGTACACTTGCGGACCCACAGTCTATGACTCCGCGCACCTTGGCCATGCCAGCACCTACGTCAAGGTAGACATCCTGCAGCGCATTCTCCGCGATTACTTTAAAATCAATCTGGTGACGGCCATGAACATCACGGATGTGGACGATAAGATCATTAAGCGGGCTCAGCTCGCTGGACTTGACTGGCAGAAGATGGCGCGAGCCTATGAAGCGGAATTCAGCCAGGACATGTCGCGTCTCAATGTTCAGCCGGCTGATGTGCGCAGTCATGTGACCACCACCATGCCTGTTATTATTCAGTTCATCCAGCAGCTAATTGACGAAAAGCAGGCCTACGTTACCCCGGATAGCTCTGTTTACTTTGATGTTTCGAAAAGCCTGAACTATGGAAAGCTTCAAAACATAGGCCTAAGCGAGGAGAAATTGGAGCGAGGATCCATCAAACGGGACAGTGCCGACTTTGCCTTGTGGAAGGCGCGTAAAAGTGGCAGTGAGCCCACCTGGGCTGCACCATGGGGTGGCGAGGGTCGCCCCGGTTGGCACATCGAATGCAGTGCCATTGCAGGTCTTTTCTTTGGCCGCCAGTTGGATTTTCATGCCGGCGGCTTGGACCTGCGTTTTCCGCACCACGAAAACGAGGAGGCGCAGTGCTGTGCACGGTATAAAACTGACCAGTGGGTAAACTACTGGTTGCACACCGGACAACTCCATATGGTTGGAGATGCTCAGAAGATGTCAAAGTCGCTGGGCAACACGATCTCAGTGTCGGAGCTGCTTAAAAAGTACACCGCCGATGAGTTTCGTATGGCCTGCCTGCTGTCCAATTACCGCAATGCCATGCCTTATAGCGATCAGTTGATGGTTACGGCTCGCCAGACCCTGCAGCGGTTCAAAAACTTCCAGGCAGATCTGAGTGCGTATACACAATTCCTGAAGCCCGTCCACTTATTGGATGAGGGAGCGCTAAAGGCCCAACTGACTCACACAGTAACCGAATTCGATAATTGCCTTCGCGATGACTTTGATACTGCCAGAGCTATCAGCGTGCTAATGGATCAGATGAGCAGCATAAGTCGCTGCATAAATGAGCAGCAAGTGGACGCGCAGGAGGAGCCCGCCTACTGCATTGATCTACTGCTGGCAGCTGGGAACTTCATAAACCGTGTCATAGTCACATTTGGTCTATCGGAGTTGCAAGATAGAGAACCGTTGCAGGAAAAGGTTTCCTTTTCGGATCATGGCATTGATCCCTCTTTGCTTGTGAATGATGTGATAAACGTTCGAGGGAGAATGCGGGAAAGGGCCACCTCCGGAGATGTAAAGAACCCTCAGCTCTTAGCCGCCTGTGATGAACTGAGGAGCCTGCTACAACAGCACGGTATACAGGTCCGCGACCACAAACAGGGCAGCTCCTGGGTGTTTGCAGTGTCTTGCGAAAAGCCAGATAGTAAGAGCAAAAGCTCTGCCGAATAAATGTTAATATATTATTCTTTGGATCGTTACTACATAAATGCATCTCTCATGCGTTGTCGGAAGGGTTGGTCGGGCGCCACTGCGTGCTCTGTCTTGTATAGGTCTTTAGTGATGAGGTAGTCACGCACCAGCTTAAAGAATGCACCCATGCTGGTAAACGCGACGAAGCTGATGGAGAGGACAAAGTGCCACTCGACACTTTCTGCGCTTAGCGACCCTATCTCTACTAGCAGCACGGCAGCCTGAAGAATGGCCAAAGTGGAATAAATTATGGTGGGATTATGAAAGAGTTTCTGAAAAAAAGATTAAAAAACATGGGTTGGGTATATCCAAAAGAGCCCAGTTCTAAAATACTCACATAAAATCGGGCATGACTGGCGTTTCCCGGAGTGGCCACAGTAACCATACCCTGACTTCTGTACAGGCCCCCGTTGTGCTTTACCACAGTGCCGTGGTTGTAGGAGGAGTATTTCGACCAGGTGAGGGCACTGGCAGCCACTATTAGCTGCGAAGGCGCTGGGTCACGGTCAATGCGCTGCCAGCAGCCCAAATGTAAAGTAGCCCGGTGTAACGTATCACTATACTTAGCAGGATACAGGAAAACGGCGCATAGACTGAAAGCGCCCAGGCAAACGATAATGCAGTGCTGCGCAGCTCGTAGCACATTGTATTGGACACTGACGGCCAGACAACAGGGTACCAGGCCAGTGTAGTATGCATTCACCATGGAGGTGAAGATGAGCTGCTTGAAACGCTTGTTGAAGTCATGTCGGAGTGTCTCCACCTCGTCCCTTATGTTGACCGGATTGGTGGTGCAGCTGTGAACCGGTAGGTCGTTGATATACACGCCCGGCAGCTCAAATCTGGTGCGCAGGAAGGGCTCCAGCTGGAAGCCGAAGATCAACAGGTAGATGACCACACTATAAAAGTGAGTGTAAGAATATCTTTTGTAATGATATACTTTTCATTCTTACGGATACGACAGGAAGAGCAGAAGTATGTATGTGTGCTGCTGGTATAGCTTCATGGCGCAGAAGCCCAAGGACAGTTGCACAAGGCCTCCAAATCCGTACTTGATTCCCAGACGGATAAGATGCCGGCTCTTTTCATTTCCCTTCCTGATCTTCACCAGCAGCAAGCAGTAAATCAGTCTTCGCGTATTGAGTATGAGCAGGAGATAACGAAGATACGGATCAATCAGCTCGATGTTCTGAGTGTAAAAATTGTTGATAGATTAGTGTCCTTAATGATTCAGTTGGGGAATCACGCCAAACCCACCACCATGTGCCTGGTGTGCGCCTGTGGCAGCCACCAGTTGGTTCTGTAGATGTTGATGAACTGAACGATGGCCGAGCCCATGGTAAAGGCGCACATGATGAGTTCGCTGAGCCACTCGGATGTGGTGGCGTGCTCCGGGAAGGGAATGTGCTTGGGCATCGCTGTGGCCGGCGTCTGGGATTGGCCCTGTTTAGGCGCCAGCAGGTGGGCGAAGGAATCATGTGCTTCGCTGGAGCTGCTGCCATCGCTACTGCGCTCGTCGTAGGTCATTTTGATTGGTTTAATCGCTTGTACTTGGAGCTACATTTAAATAAATTCAAGTGACAATGTTTTTGTGCGGGTGGAGGACCTGACTTTGCACCATTTACAGCACTTTTTCTGGCTCAAAATCAGTGCTGAACACCGTAGAATGCTTTGCGTTCATGAGGCACATTTGTAACGGGTAATAAAGATACTTCATTTCTTATATTTTATTAATTTTTAGGTAAGTAGATTTGTATAAACTACTAACTAAAACTTTAGTTCTGATATAGTAAACAAAGCTGTTATAACCCCTTCTGATTTAACACCACGCCCCTGACAGCAGCTGACTACACTTTGAACGTTAACCAACATTAAACCGGCTGCTTGTTTATCAGCTGTCCATTGGTTTTGTAACTGATCCACAGAATAATCAAAAGTATATATTAAAGTACTCCAATACAACCGAAAATGATGCGCTACGAGGGTAACGAGCGGCTGGCCGATGAGACAGCGTGTGCGGGAGTGCGTGCGGATCTGAAGATGTGCCTCCTAGAGAGCGAATGCTGCAAAATGGGCAAGACGCCTCGCCAGTGCCTCCAGGGAAACAACGTTCCATCCGAGTGCCAGGTGCTCCGCAACACCTTCTATGAGTGCAAGCGCTCCCTGGTGGGTCTCTATAAAATATCCATAATACCCCCAGCTATCACATATCACCCTATCACCCTTCTTTCAGTTGGATAACCGACAGCGTTTTCGAGGTCGCAAAGGCTACTGAGCTTTAAACTTAAATTATATTATTAAGCGCTTAAAATACAAAAAATTACACACATAATCGGGCTTAGTCCATTAATTGCGACGCCGACGGACGCGAGAGATACGCCAGGCATTGGGCTCCTCGTACTTGTTGTACAGCGGCTCCAGGCGCTGATTCTTCTTGAATTTGCTTAGCTTCGTGGGGTCCGAGAAGCGGAAGAAGGACGGAGCAAACTCTACCAGCCATTTGGGATCGATAGTGGTGACCTCACGCATATACTCCTTGGTGGTCTGCACCAGCTCGTGATAGATGACCCACTCTGGCTGGCGATTGAAGAGAGCACTCGACGGATGGATGTAAACCACCTGTGAATCGACGAGGGTACGATATCCCTCCTGTGGATCCTTTTTCGCTGCATTGCGGAAGAATCCGGAGCAGATAGCCTTCTGAATTCGCACAGAGTTTTTTCCAGCAGATACCACATCCAATTTATGTCTGTCCATGATTCCCAGCAGCTGCTTCCTCACATCCTGGCTGCGTTTCAGAGTTCGGATCTGTACGAAGTTTTCGTAGCACCAGGCATTTGAGAATTTGTTGTTCTTCCAACTGTTGTAAACGGCCAGCAGCGTCAGATGGTCACCTGTGGAGAAAGGATCGTTAGTAATTGTTCCACTCGAAATTCCACTTACGGCTGATTGGAATGAGGATTGACTTACCTTCCGCCTGATTGAATTTTGCCTTTTTCTGATCCGCCAGTGCCTGCTTGTCCTTTGGCCTGTAAAACACGTTCTGCACACTGAGCATCGATACAATCGTCAAAATCTCATCGGAGCACTGCAGAGCGACGGACATTATAAGCATCTTGGAGAGATTCGGCTCGAGGGGAAACTCGGCCATGCGTCTGCCCAACCGGGTAAGCAGGCCTTCGTCATCCAATGCTGAGAGGGAATGTAGTTGCTCAAGCGCCATTACCAGCGATTCCACAGGCGGGGCGTCCATGAAATCAAAGTGAAGCAGATCGTTTATCCCCATAGTCTTGAGCTGCAGTACTGTTGTGGCCAGATTTGTGCGCTGGATTTCCGGCACCGGAGTGGGCAGCATTTCATCTCGATAAGCACGTTCCGTATAAAGACGGTAGGTTTTTCCTGGGCCTGTACGCCCGGCTCTGCCCGCTCTTTGCTTTGCTGCTGCTTGTGAAATTGGAGTGACCACCAACGAGTCCATGCCCGTTTTCGAGTTGTACACCTTCTGTTTCACGAAACCAGGATCTACCACATAGAAAATACCATCGATCGTCAGGGAAGTTTCCGCAATATTGGTGGCAATAACAACCTTTCGGCTTCCAGCGGGTGCAGGATCAAATATACGCGTCTGCATTTCGGATGGCAATGCTGAATACACCGGCAGAATAATCAGCTCGGGGACATCCGGTCCCAAACTCTTCATTCGCTCGTACAGAATTTCGCAAGCCGTGTCGATTTCTTCCTGACCCGTAAGGAAGAGCAGAATGTCACCAGGAGGTTCTCGCAAATGGATTTGCATCACTGTAATCAGAGAGGCATCCAAATAATCCGTCTCCGGTTCCTTAGTATATAAAACCTCCACGGGAAAGGTTCTTCCGGGAATTGTGAAGATTGGCGCCTTGAAGAAATACTGCGAGAACTTCACCGCGTCCAAGGTGGCGGATGTGACAATTAGCTTCAGTTCTGGTCGCTTTTGCACGGCTGTCTTGAGCAGGCCGAAAAGTACGTCCGTATGGATCGTCCGTTCGTGAGCTTCGTCCAACATAATGACCGAATAACTTTTTAACTCCGCCTCCATTAGGCACTCGCGGAGCAACATACCATCTGTCATGTACTTAATTATGGTTTCCGGACTGGTGCAATCCTCGAAACGAATGGTGTAGCCCACTTCCTGGCCTAACCTGCAACCGTACTCCTCCGCCACACGCTTGGCCACCGACATGGCAGCCACTCTTCTGGGTTGGGTGCAGCCAATTTTTCCTCTAGCAGTGAATCCACATTCGCCCAAATACTGGGTGATCTGTGTGGTCTTTCCCGAACCAGTTTCTCCAATCACAATGAGGATCTGGTTGTCCGTGACCGCTTTGATCAGATCATCACGCAGCTTGTATATGGGCAACGACTGGCGCTGCTCCACTAGCGTCAAATCAGTCTTCTTACCGAAGGAGGATTTTTTGCCACCAATAACATGCTTCTTCCATTCTGGAACTTCAGCGGGAGCAGCACCCATTCCTCGCATGTTGGCCGCTAGGCTGCGGCTTTCTTCCTCCGGCAGTGGGTCAATCCAATTCTTATTAAGGCTCGTGGGCAGAGCTTCCATCTCTTGTTCGCGTTGCAGCATCTTCTGCTCGCGTCGTTCCTTAGACAACGCCGACTGCATCATGGCAGCTTGAGCTAGGGAGCCATCGGGATTTTTTACAATTCTGACTGGAGACAGATCATGTAAGGCTCTACCGTGCCCGGAGAGGAAGGGTGGTTCCTCTTCCACAATCTCAATTTCGATATCGGCTTCATCGTCCTCATCTTTCGGCAATAGGCCAGTTTCCTCGTCGAAATCGGGCATCTCACTTCTGTCCAACACACCGGAACTAATCATCTGCTTGATTTCCCAGCGCTCGGGACTGGAGATCCTGGTCACACGTTTCCTGGACTCGTGCTCGTCACCATCCAACCCATTGCCTTGCAGATTCAACATCGATGTGCTGCTACTAAAGGGTCCATCTGGGTTTCGATCCCTTAGAGACTCGTCGTCTTCTGGCGCGTGTGACAGTGGATTAAGATCCCTTCCGGAGTCCTGGTCGACCTCTTTCATTGACAAGGAAACTTTTTGGCCAGTTATTGACATAACTTTCACTTTAACAGTCTGATTCCGAGTGACTACCTCCGTTACATCTGTCACGCGTCCTTCTGCTCTTAGTTGTGAGATGTGTACTAAGCCTTCCCAGCGTTTCCGCAGTCCAAAAAGCTGTACGAAGCAGCCAAAGGGTACGATATTAGCTACCTTGCCAGAGTAGATCTTGCCCGCCTCCGGATCATCGGTCATGGCGGCAGTCGGTGGAGGCATCTTTTCACTGCGATCCTTCGAGCGATCTCTCCTATCCCTACGTTCTGTGGAACGAGATCGGCTTCGTCTTCGGCGTTCGTGGCGATCTCTTGAGCTGGACCTCCTGTGGCGTCGCTCTCTGTCTCGATCGCGATCCTCGCGGGACCTGCTTCTGCGGCGATTATCTCGGGATCTGCTGCGACGACGGCGTTCTTTGTCACGCGATCTGCTTCTGCGGCGATCAGAGTGTCTATCCTCCCGCGATCTACTGCGTCGTTTTGTGTCTCGATCCCTACTTCTGCGCTTGTGGCGGTCCTTGGAACTGACTTCCTTTGGTGGTCTTGCCACTGTGTTTACCTCGCCGGGGGCCAGCGCTTCCAGCTCCATCATAGCTGCATCCACATCGCTCATATCCGGTTGTTTGTGCGTTTCGGAATGCTTCTCCGGTTTCACCTTTTCTTCGCCATTGCTCTCCTCCTTTTTGCTAAAGGTGTCGTTGGGCAAGGCAAGGCCGGGGAACATTTTCAACAATTGCGATTTCTTGTCTTCCTTCTTGTCGCCGCCAGTTTTCTCCTGGCTAGCGCCGCCAGGTCTACTGGGGCGCATAAGATTAATGATGCGCTGCAAGTTCTGGACCAGGGAGTCCGGGAATTCGGCGCCATTCTCCAGGAGAGCCTTGCGAAATGCATCGTATGTACGATTTTTGTTTTCCAAATCGATGATAAACTCGGCCAGGTCCTTGTCGTTGATGCCCAAGTGATTGTCTAGCTCCGTGCAGATCTTCGAGACCAGCGAAAGGTACTCTAACTTCTGCAGCTCGTCCATGCCGTCAGAGAGTACTTCTTCAGCTAAATTTTCCAAAATTTGTGGAAATTTCAGAAAAATTTCCCGCTGCAACAAAACGCGATCAGCTGTTTTAGCACGCCGCGGTGATGCCAAATGCGTGAAAACAACTGAACAAGGTGGCAGCTCTAGCCCCTATCACTCGGTTTCTGACGCTCCGCTTATTTTTGTCGCGTTTTTGTTGTCAAAAATAGAAATAATCTCTATTTAAATCAAAGATACATCGGAATATGTCTTCGTTCTTCGACTGCTTCAATGATTTTCTGCAAAGCGGAGGCAATTTAGTGCAGAATGTGTCCCAGGAGCAGGGACAGAAAATTGCGGCCCAGCCACTGGACGGCGTCATAGAGCTAGTGCCGCCCACCACCCCCACGCCCAGCGAGAGTGTAAGTACCATCCTGCACAGAGGAGTAACTGCTCCACGTGTCCTTCATCTGCAATATTCCTTTCGTTGGCGTTTTGTTGTGAAATAGAATAAATACCAGCGCGGGGCCTGAGGTTCGGGGTAGTCGCAGAGTTGCCAGATAGAGTTTTTATTTTCAGATATGGCAAGGCCACTTTGGGCACGCCATATTTTGCAGGAACGAAAATTCGCGTTGTGTACTAGCAAATACCAGAAAATCAATAAGAATTGCTGGTAAAATTGTTTAAAATCAGTGCGAATCGCGAGTGACCTTTGATTGGGCCGTAGGCTAGGGGGTTGAGGCATTCGCAGCTGTTTCTTAACGTCACAAACGCGACAACGACGTAGAAAAGAAGAAGAACGTCAACTTTGGGTAGCCAGTTAAAAGCATTATTAATAATTAACAATGAAGGAATTGTCAAGTGCCAGCAAAAGTCAGGCGCAAACCTCAGAGGGCAGAGGCTCCATTATAACCTACAGTCCCAGCAAATTTCTGACTCGCGTTGGAGCAGGCAGAACGACATTCAGCACACATACACACACATCAACAGCAACGTCGGCGGCGGCGACGACCGCAACAAAAACAAACAATTCGCCAATGGGCGGATCCAGTGCCTCTTATTATGTGGTAAAGGCCGGCTCCCTGGGCAGCGCTGCCTCCATGTCGGGCTCCATCAAAGTCAGTTCTCCGCCAAAGGCGCCGCCGATGATTAAGTCACCCGCCCTGGTCGTTACATCGCCCTGCACGCCAACAGAGAGTGTAATGTTTAAACTAGAGGCACCATATCATCACCCACTAACCAGCTCTGCATGCGCCCTAACATCCCCAGCCCGATCACTCACCTCACTAATGTACCTGTTTGCCGGCATTAAACACTAATTATTGCTTTTATTCTTTAGTCCAGTACCATTTCGGCGCCTAGTGAATCCTCATTTAGCGAGAAAATGGAGCACAGCTATATGCGAGATACGCCAGTGCGCAGCGATGTTACCAACGGCCTCACGCCCGCAAGGAACATTCTGGTCCGCCATCCGCCACAGTGTCCCAGCTGCCATACATATCCGCCGCAGCAGGAGGAACTGTCCGAGTTGCAGCAGGCACATGTGCCGCCCTACGATGAGATCGCCGCCAAGGAGGCAATGAATGAATGCGCTCGCATTGCCAAATACGTGAAGAACAACAATTCGGATGAACAAGATTGGGTGGCGCGCGTTAATAAGTGAGTTCTCGACTCTAGTCGATAGAAAAACTGAACCATTCAATATCTCTCACCACCACACAGATTTAATTGGACGCCCACGCAGGAGATGGTTTTCGAAAAGGTCTGCGCAATTCTGGACCAGGATCAGTTGGCTCGCCTGGCCAACGACAAACGCCAGCACGAGCCTATTCACCGTCGCATAAGCTCGGACAAATCCGCGTCCAGGTTTCGTAAACTTCTGGCCAGCGTGGCTTGGGAGTCACGCATTACGCAGTGGATTCATGCTCTCCTAATGGAGCACTTATCGCCCTCATATATGGCCTCATACCTGGAAATTCTGCAGACGCTGAAGACCAAGTTGCCCACATTAGTGGACAAGATGCTGTTTGGAAGGCCATTAAATAATAGTCAAGAGCTGCTGGCACCGGTGATGAAAAAACGCTGGGAACCAAATATCCTACCCAAGGGTCGTCAACTCACGCATAACGCCATCATGGTGGTGCTGCCCACAATGCCGACCAGTGGAACAGTGTCGGATCGCATGCAGAAGTGGTACCAGTCATTGGCTACTATCACTCAGGTCGTTCAGATTTCGCTGCCGAATACGAGTATGTTTACTACGAGATCTACCTAGTTTTGCTTATTTAACTATTTCACTTTTATAGACAACCGAATTGGCAATCAGAATCTAGACCAGGTGTCTGAGACCATCGTGTCTCTCACACGCGTCAAAATCAATGAATTGCGCACAGACAACCCGAACCGTGGCATAATACTCGTTGGATTTAATGCTGGAGCTGCCTTGGCCCTGCAGGTTGCTCTTTCGGAGAGCGTTGCCTGTGTGGTGTGCATGGGATTTGCCTACAACACCATGCGTGGGCCACGGGGAACCCCCGATGATCGCATGCTGGACATAAAAGCACCGATACTCTTTGTCATCGGTCAAAATTCGGCACGCACAAGTCAGGAAGAAATGGAAGGGTTGCGCGAACGAATGCAGTCTGAATCTTCGCTGGTGGTAGTGGGAAGTGCAGATGATGCACTGCGTGTTCCCAAGAGCAAGCGCCGAATAGAAGGCGTTACACAGTCCATGGTTGATTATATGGTTGTCGTAAGTTCAAAATGGGAGTTTTGTAATACAACAAGAGATCTGTATTAATACATAATATAATTTGCAGGAGGAAGTCTTTGAGTTTGTAAACAAAACGCTAAGCAATCCACCTGGACCGCGGATGCCCACATCTTTAATGCACCAACAGGGCTACCAGCGACAGCAAAAGCAGTCAGCTCACATCCTGGCCGATGGAAACGCAAACAAAGCTGTTCAGCAGATGCGTAAGCGAAAGATGGACGGTACTTTAGACGACTCAATGGGACTGCCGTCCAAATCAAAGTTTCTCCCTCACAGTAAGTACCAGTATTCCAAGTGTAAACCATTACAACCTTATCATCCTACCATCCATCCCGCATGTTCACTCACTAATCATCACCTAACAAAAACGTTCCCAATCAAAATTAATCCATTGACCAAGATCGCGTCCACAAGCCGAAGCCACCGCGCCTCATTGATCCGTTTGCTGTGAAGCGAAAGGGTAAATTCATTTCGGGTCTTCCTCTAGTGCCACTTGTGGCTGTCTCCCACGATTCATCAACTAACATTTTTACCCCCTCAGTTGGAAGACCCCGAACACGCCCCCTTCCCAATGTCGGTGGCTCGGCACGCTCTGTTAGACAAAAAGGTGCACCTCATCCAGACAAACCGAAACTGAGCAGCGAAGAACTAAACCAATCCATTGAATTCATACTAGATGATGCCCTGGACTATGAAGATGGCCAAACCACTGCGGGTGGGTCGGCAGGCGTGCCAAAGGTGATAACTCCCGCTGTTTTGGGAAAACAACTGCCGCCCGTCAATCTCGCAGCTGGCACCAAGATTAAGATGATCCCATCCAGCCAGTTCGTTCAAATCAAATCGCTACCGACACAGGGCAAACTCATTAATTACACGCTGAACAAACCGAGTGTCGGGACAGCTAGCACCGCCACCATTGGCAGCATTGTAAAGACCCTACCAGTCTCATCCGTTGGTGGCCAGCAGATCTTCACCCTAAAAACGCCCTCGGGACAAACGCAGCAGTTTGCAACAGCAGCAACATCATCAGGAGCAGTTGGCTCATCGACATCAACAGGAACGGGACAGCAAAAGTACACAGTGTTTAAGAATGCCAACGGCATGACCATGCTGCATCTTACCAAGAGCGTACCCACTGCAGCTTCTGGCAGCAGCTCTGGGAGCATGGATTTGTCCAACATTATCGATATGCCCATTGTTTTTGCCGACAACGAAGGCAACATCCCGGAGCATCAACAGGCGGAGAAGGATATTAAGACAGGTACGTTAAGTGGAATGAAATGATATTCTCGATTTTAATTAAATATTATTCACAGCCCCCATTCGAAGTGCCAGCAAGAGCCCGCTGATCATCAGTCAGAAAATCATAAAGGAGGCTAATAAACCCTCAGGCATGGTTAGCAGTGGAAGCCTTGGTGGTGTCAGCAAGCCGGGAAATATTGTGCTTAACAAAGGCCTTCAGCAATTGCTTACCCCTTCAACCGGCGGCACACTTACCACTCAGAATAAAGTCGTGTACCTTAACCGGAGCACAATCAAACCAATGGGTAATATGGTGTCTGGTGCTCATCGTGTCCCTATACGTATTGTGAGCAGCCCAAAGACAGGAGGAGCAGTGACGACCACAGCTTCCAGTAGTCCCATCATGGTCGATCCAGCCACAGGATCTCTGGTTACCAAAACCGTCAATGTGCAGACAATCAAGCCCACTGGTTCTGTATTGGCTCAAGGCACTATCCGTCAAGCGGGCAGCGTGGGCAGCAAGGCCTACCCCCAGTTCCAGATGATCAATACGGGAGCTTCGGGATCGTCCAAAACGGTTGCTGGAGACGGCAAGGGTTCTGTACGAAACATCTATTTTAAATCCGCAACCGGCCTCAAGCAGCTGCCAGTGCAGATGCTGGGCAATCGTATACCGGGTGGCGCCGTTGTTTCGTCATCCGCATCAGGATCTTCCGGTACTCCTGGCGTGCGACGAGTGGTCAACATTGGGCCCGTTTCCAAGGTGACGGCCACGTCGACAACACCATCTTCGACAGCTGCTACTTTAACTCAGAACAAAATGTAGAATTGGACAATGTTTTAATTTTGTGCCTCTTACATTTTAGTAATTTGATGATAGCTTTTGTAAATATGTTAAGCCATTAATTAATAAGTGATTAAGGCGTCTTGAATTACCCATTTCCCTTGATTGCAAGGATTATAATTTCGTTCAAATAAAGAACAATGTAAATCGACAAAAAGTTTATTGTATGTTCTGGGAATTCGGAGAACGCTTCGCTTGCAAACCTGTGCAAATTCCATATCTGGGTTTCAAGTTACCATACCAACGGCCTGATTTGATATGTGCTGGTCCTATGTGCAAACCTTATGGAAAGGTGCTATTGCCTTTGAGAGACGGAGCACAGGAAGCAGCAGCGGCGTGGGAAAAGTATTCAAATGCTTATGCTCGAAGTGCGTTAGCCCAAGATTTCGATTTCTCTGCCCTTATGCAACCAAGCACAAGTGTTCACACGGCTGCTCTGCAACCAGTGCTCGCCAAACTTTATTCTGATGACCGATATTTTGCTTAGAATTGCATTTTGCTGCTTGGCATAAAGGCTACAGTTTCATTGAAGTTTCATGGGCAAGTGCATGGAGAATCCTACACATTTATATATCTATATATATATCTGGGTTTCTTGTTAAATGCCTCTTCTGTTTATGTAGTAAACGTTAACCCATTTAAAGTAAAGCTTTAAAATACTTCATACTTCTGAACAAAAATAATATTAGTTTATATATTCTTCTTAAGAAATCAAAAAGAAATTAGCATTTTTTTTTGTTTTTTTCACTATTATATTTTGTTACTAAAGTGCTCGTATTAAGTGGATATTACTTAAACAAAATAGTAAATTTTTCATAAATAATAATCATGGTTTTTGAATAGAATTTGCATATACTCAAACGTTTTATTGGCCTTAAAGGGTTAAATTTTCGACTTTTTGACTAGTCAGCAAATTGGAAAGCGAAGCTCTCGCAAAAGCCAAAGAACATTTTCGCGAATCCCGACTGCCGCTGGCGCATATTTTCTGTTATACTTCTGATTTCATATTTGCTTAAGTATCAGTCATATATTTTATTACATTGTATGTGCAGTCCGAAATCATATATATATATCATAGATACATACATATATAAACACAATTATGTACGGCTCTGTATTTTTGAGGCGTCAAGGGTAATACGGACATTTGGAGCTTCTTGGAACTTCAGTAGCGCGACAAACGTGATCACGAGCAGATCGTCAAGGATTACAAAGTGCCAGCTGAAAGGATTCAATTGGGTGGTTCAACCAGAGTGTCAAGGATAATACAGTGCAAATGAAAGGATCCAATTGGGTGATTAAGTTAAAGTGCATTCTAGGTTGTTGCTCAACACAAATGAAAAAATATTCTTAAACATTAAATTTAGAAACCAATAATTTTGTAAATTCGAAAATAACTAAATCCAAGCTTAATTAATAAAAGTTCATAGGTTAACTTTACAAGTTACAAGTGAAATCTTTATATATCTAGGCAAGCTGAGAAATCTTTTCCAATTTTCAACACATTTTTCACGTGCCAAAAAATCTTGAATATTTCCCTGGTCATTTCCCAGCAGCTTACGCAATTGGAAAATTATGTGGAGAGTCAGTCGCGCGATTCCCAGACACAGTAAATCGCCAAATGCCAAGACCCAAATCGAATTTGATTTAAAAATGTCTTTAGCCGGCTGCTGGTTGCATTCGCAATGCAATTTCGGTTGCAGTCTCGCTTCGCTTACCACCTGCCGGGTGCATTTGGCCCATACCTTTTATTATTTTTTTTTTTTTTTCAATCTGCTCTTAATTTGTGGCAATTTGTCGGACCAGAAACCCACTGGGCCAGCCAGCAGCCAACAGCCAACAGCCAGCATGTGCGTTTGTTTATGGCTTATTATTATTATTTTGTGTTTAGCCTAATTTCTGTGGCAAGTTTGTTGCCCATTCGGCGGCCTTTGCTAAGCAGCTTGTTCACCTAAAATTTATTGCTTTAAATTTAAATATGAATATTCTTAGATTAGAATGAAAGTTGATGCTACAATAAAAATTAGAAATGTTCCTGAAATCAAGTTGCCATAAATTTCAGAATTATATTAGAGACTTACGCATTGTGAAATGCACAACGTACAAAATGAAAACCAAAAACTCGCTCACTGTGCTGCTGAAACTGTAATCCATGGTAATGAAACTCGGCTTCCGAATCCTTTCATGAGATTCGTCGCGCTTCACTCAACTGTTTCCATTCGCTTTCGCGCAAAATTCAACATCCTAGTAAAGGACACCGCAAATCCTGCGCACAAATCCCCTGCACAAATACTAATAAGCGCGGTTATTCAAGCGCAAAGCTGTCCGAAAAGTGGGTGGAAAAGCTGCACTTTTGATTTCGCAAACGCCTGGCAGTAGGAAACCGAGAGTGGGTGGGCCCAGGAATCGGCCAAATGCTGATAGTTGCCCTTACAAATGCACCCTCCTCCCCCCGCCACAGTCGCCCATTAAATAACGCTTAATAACATGCAAATGATGTGAAAGTGCGCGGTGGAAAACGGGGGGAAATGGCAAATGCCACTTCCATTGCAATCTTGCGAACTCCCTCCACCCAACTCCACATTTTTCCAGCCATTTTCCGTCTCTGCTCCTCCATTTATTCAACGTGTGTCCTGGGCACTTTCAATATTTTCCAGGGCAAGCATTCGCCGGCAGAAGGAAAAGCAGCAGGAGGAAAAGCAGGAGCAGCTTGATTACGCCAAAAATTGATTGCTTCAGAAATTCAGAAAAAGTGGCCATGGAGGAAGAAGGAGAAGAACGGAAATTCTGCTCTTTTTTACCAAATTATTATCTGTCTGCCATTTTTTATACACACTTCAGGTGCAGAAAGGTGTCATTTTGGTGTGGCTTTAATATCTTGTTACCTCTTAAATACGTCTTTAATATTTAAATTATTTACTTATTTATGTAGATCTTTCTTGGAACTCCACTGCTTTACCTTGTCTGATCTTTAAATACGGAGTGATTTTTATGTTTATTTTCCAGCATTTTATTTAATAACAAAGATGCCGGGAATCGGCCACTACCTTGCAGTCACGTGATGAAAAGGCGCAGGTGACACTGATCCGGATTTGGTAGTTGACAAATCCTCCATTCCGAGACTAGTTTCATTTTGCGTCTTTTGAATTCGAATAGTTCATGTGATGTGACGTAGTGGAACATACCTGGTGTTGCAAGCAACATGGAGTGAGACGACTATTAAAGTTATAAATGTCTGATTAAAGATGACTAATATCAAGGATTAGTTACAGCTTACTTACTTGGTGTCCTCCAAAAACAAAAAAGAAACATCGAAATGGTAATCTGTACATCTACTCTCATTTTTATTTTTTATATTTTTTGATCTTGCGGTCTATAACTTAGTTTATTTAAAGTTTCTTTTGGTCGTGAAAGAATAACAAGTTCTCTTCGCATTGTCCAGCTAAAACTACTTACTGAAAGTCCGGAAAGTTCCGCGAAACTGCTAGGAAACTGACTTTGCATTATGCCATTTTCTCGCCTCTTTGCTCACCTGTCGCCAGTCGCATTCCTTAAGCCTGATTCCATCTCCTGGCCGTCTTGGGGGAGTCGCGTTGGCCAAAAGTTTGGCACGTTAAAGGGGCCACCTTGGTGGTGGAAGGAAGGAAGCCCTCTGATCCACCACCCCCCACCCGGCAACCCCCCCTTCCATGCGACAGGACAACCTTGAAGCATGTGCTATTTTTAGCAGCAACCAAGCAGATCCCAGAGCCAGAGCAAGGATGTCGGTCCCCAAGGATTTGTTAGCTCGCTCCCGGGAATGCCGGAATGGAATATTATGAATTACAATTTTCTCAGGTCGCGTAATTCGTGTAAGTGCTGAAATAGCAAAAAAAAAAAACATAAACCAAGGGGAACGGGGAATGGAAAAAGGAAGATGATGCGAACAAGCTGGTTTTCTGGCCAGCAGGCGACTGTTTACTGCTTTCAGCTGGGTCAAAACACAAATTTATTGCTTAATTCTGCTTCTGGCTGTTGCTCTCCGTCTGCGAAATACTTTGCATAAATTTATCATTAAGTTATTACAGTTTGACAAGTGTGAAAAGTTTACCTACTCAATGGGGAAAATTGTGAGTATGATTTTAAGTCAGCTACTTACAAAGCCTAAATTGTATACCTAAGCTAAGTTATTTCTAAGTTCATTAAGACAATAATTATATTACATTTATTAATGTATGGCAATACGTTGACTTGCTAAGCTTAAGAACTAAATAAATCAAATTATACATCTGTATAGATTTATAATGAACTGATGATTGGAATTAAATACGAATATGAACACGGATATTTTTTCTCTATTTTTGCTGGGTGTGTACCCCAAATGGATTGCCATAATCTTTAATCGCAATTTAAGTAGCTCCAATCAAAATTAATTTACCTATTATTTAATTATAGTTTTCGTAGCCTTTATAGCAATTATAGCTCAAATATTTCGGCATGCAACCTCGCCTGCAATTTGCATAATCTTCCATCATAATCCAGTTACATAATTGCCCGGGAAAAAATTAATTTGAATATCAAATATCAGTTTGGCAAGCATTGCGAATTGCCAAACGCTCTGAAATGCATTTCCTGTTTGGCCAAATATTTTTTGTTTGCTGCTCCTTTTTGCGATTCACTTTCGCTCATTTGGCCTGGTAAAATGGTAAAAACTTGATGCAATTTTCACTTTCCTCTGCGCCTAAGTATGCAAATTTGTTTTCAGCTGCCGTTTTGGCCTGTCTGCTAACGTTTTCATTATGCAGCAACGCATGCCACGCCCCTTTTCCAGTCGCCCTCTCCCAGCCGCCCCTCCAACTGTCAGTCAATCGGGCTGAGAAACAGACAGCCGGTTTGGGCCAAATATATAAATCACGAGGTTAGTGAGATGTGAAGCGGCCAAAGCGGCCGAACGTTGGACTTTCACTTGGACAGCCTTGTTTTTTGATACCCCCCACTTCCCCCTTTTTTCTGCTTTGCTGAGCCGCAGAAACTGATCCGCGATCCTTCACCAGAAAAAAGAGGGGCGCTGTGATTATTATACCACTGCTGAGAGCTATCGAAATTATTCACAGATCATAAGCACTGCGAATATATTAGCGACTGAAATTTGATATGCAAAGTCAGAGAGTTGCTTTGTTTACAGATGCAGTTGCACTTTTCCAGTTGCGATCGGTCTGTATTATATATATGTATATGTCAACCAAAAAACTATAATATGGTCATTAAACAGTTTAAAAAGTTATAATAATAATCACTTCATAGTTCGAAAGATGTGCCCTAGTAGAAATGGTACTACATATAATGGCGCTGTTCACAAAATCCAAGTAATAGGTTATTAAAATACCCAAAGACCTTATTTAAAAATAGTTTGCACAATTTGTATCCTTCTCTTTCCTTTGGCTTTTCTTTGCTTTGGCGCATCGAAAACCTTTTGTGATCGAATACAATCCGCTGCAGCTGAGTTTTCCTCAGCTCCACTATTTGCCCCCTGCTGCCCCTTTAATGCCTTCGCTGCTGATTGTTATTTATTGTAAATTCGCCGGCTCCTGCTTAGCCACCCATTGTGACTACACGGAAAAAAATATACTTCAATTTCAATAATAGATTGTATTTGTATAATACTAATACTTGAAGGTGTTCGTTCTACTGTAAATAAAATAGCCTATTTAAGTTTAAAATATTATCCTTTAACAAACTTGGTGGTCTTATCTTTGAACTTGTGAATTAATATAAACAATAGTCTTAATAAATATCCTATTTTGTATTTATTTTATTAATATGTAAAAACGAAAAATATAAAAATCATAATGTAATAAATAAACATCATGAGTGACATTTCTTGTTTAGAGTGTAGGTATTAAAGCATTTTTCCGTGGGGGTTATGAAAGCGGTGGGCGGGGCGAAGAGGTGTCGGGGGCGTGTCGTGCACACTGCATGTTGCACCACCAGCACACGTTGCATCGGAAAAGATGGCTCATAGATCCCAGCTGACGAAACATCTAATAACTATGTCGGCATGTGGCTCTCAAACTGTAAAGCTGGCACGCACAAAAAATGTGAAATTGAAAAGTGGGTGGGTTTCAACGAGTTGTAGAGACATGGAGAACTCATTGATTCAGTCTACATTCCCTACGCCCCTCAGTGAGTAATTAATATTATTATCATTTTTGTATTTTGTAGAAAAAGCATCCATAATAATGCAAGATTACTGAACAAAGTGGAAGGTGTCTTGCAATGCAAGTGCACGTTGATATTACAGGCAAAACTCGGTAGCATCAGTGAAATTGCATTTTTCGGCTGCCTAATTTTCCATGCAAAACTCGCGGCTTCTCATCATAATACGAGTACTGGTACTACAACTGACCTCTGGGGTCGTCATCATTTTTGCCTCACGTTTATGATTGAAAATGTTCGCTTTTCGCAAAACGGAGGAGTTTTGCATAAATCAACTCAATTGAGGATATCGAGGAAAGCCAAAGGAGTACTGGGGCTTGAGCTCAAAACGGGGTGAAATTACATAAACTGCATATGTGCGATTATTTCTGGAAAGGATTTCCACTTTTACAAGGAAAAATTGGAATAAAGTGAGATGTGTAAAATGAAATCTTGGATTACAATAAAAATAATAATACGAAACGTTTTAAACTGGTTTAGAAGGGAAGATTAGTTTAAGGTTCGAAACTTCATAAGCTCATTTCATACCTGAATTTCAAACAACCATAGATGCCATTTTAATTTCTCGTAAAATTATCAAAACCTGAATTTTTTGAGTTTGCCAATTAGCAAGTTTTAAATCGTTGTGGACGAGTAATAAAAGTGAGCAAAAAGCACTTGGACTTTCAGGTTTTTCGCCATAAAAACAAAACCTCAACTTAAGGCGCCTTTGCAAATAACCCTTGGATAACAAAAACAGTAAACGAGGAAATTGGGAACAATGGACCGGCAAAGAAAAGCTGTCGCTCCCCCAAGCAACAACAACAACAACAGCAGCAACGACAGCAGAGGCGATGGATCAGCCGCACGTGGCCCCCCAAAAACCTCCCAGCCACCCACTTTGGGTCAGGAAAATGAAAAACGATTCGAGCGCCAAAACAGCCAAAAGAAATCGGGAAAAAACCTTAAGAAATGCTGGAAAAGTACCCAAGTGACCCAGAACTTGTGCAAGAAAATAGTCAAGGTGCTCGAGGGGAAATTGAAGGGGGAGGGGCGCTGCGGAGGCGTTTGATTTTCCTACGCTTTTGATGTATTCCAACTAATGACGAAAGTAGTCAGCAAAAAACGCGAATGTTAGCCGAATATGTTAAGCTTCTGTTAAGGGAACTGTTAGGCTTTTCGTATTAGATGTTAAACTCTCTTGTTGGAGTCTGCGCTATGTTCTGATTAGAGTGCAAAATAATATGTAAGTTAAGAGGAAACGACTTAATTGTGTGGCTTTATTTCAGCTCGGAAGCGGTGGATTCCGAATTGCTTAGGTTAAATAGGAGACTAATTTTAGATAAGGAAGCATTAGGAGCAATTGATCTTTTAAAATTCTAAGGACATTTATGTAGTCAGGGCTCAATCCATCATGAAGAACTCTAATTAGAACTGAGCGCTGCCTCAAACCAGCCGGTACAACCGGTTAACAGAGCCCGCTCTTTCTTCGAATTCGAACTCGCTCTCTCCAACTAGAGCTGTTAGACCAACGATATCGGTCTGTAATCGAACATTTGCCATCTCTAGGGCGCTCTCCTGCTATTTTTGTTATTGCTTTTTCAACCGCGATTCGTGCAGCATGTGTTTTCGCGTGATCCGTTAGAGAAATAATGCTTAAAGCACATCGGTAACCGTTAAAGTCGCCGGGAAAAAACCAATCTTGATACTAACGAATTTTCGAATATATTTTCATAAACCGATTTTGTGCGCGATTTTCTTCGCCCAGGCTCAAAAGGTGTGAGAGCGAGAAGGAGCGAGACAGCCGATGCTGTGTGCATGCAAAATAACGGTGCACTGAATTCGCCCAAATAAAAATTGAAAATAATCGCTGTGATTATTAGAATTTAAAACTGCCAACTGCAGCTAACGAATCAACCGATACCGATACGAGAAACCGATCGATGTGAAGTGCAAAAACAAGTAGAAAAATACAAATAATAAAAACAAAAACCGGTTCGCCTCTGCAGCAGCAAAAATCAAAGCCAAAAAGGAAAAGAAACAAAAATCAAAGACAGCGAAAGAATTTTTGTTGTTTGGCCGGTGCGTGTGTGTTTGTGTTTTGTGTGTGTGTCTGTCTGTGGGAGTGCGCCAGTGTGCGTGAGCATCTCGGCAAAGGAGAAAAACGCAAAAGTCAGTAGGAAAAAGGCGTACGTAAAGAAAAAGGAAAAAGAGAGGAAAACGAAAAAAACGCAGTAGGAATTTCTTGTTTCCCCAAAACCGAAAAATCCACGTAAACCCGTTTCCCTGCAAGCACACAAAATATAAAAGGTGAAAAAGTAAAAAAGTAAAAAAAGAGTAATATCTGAGAAATAAACGGAGGCCGCAAAAAGTGGCACAAGTGAAAATTCCTGCGCCGTTCGTTTTATTATTATTTTTCTGTTGCCGTCTTTTTGACAATCGCCAAAAGTGAAAATCAATTTGCGAGAGCGCGCGCGCAAGGAGCAAAAAGGAAGAGAGAGTGAGAAAAGGAGAGCGAGAGCAATCCCGATATAGAACTCGTCCTTTTTCGGCCCCAAAATTACCCAGCCCAAAAAAAGAGCACGAGAACTGAACGAAAAACTCCCGGAGAAAACAACAACACACACCGATAAACTGCAAAAGTAAACAAATTGCGCCGAAACTGAACGAACGAATTTCGGAAAACTGCAGACAGCGGAAAAAAGGTCAGTACACGGCGTTCGATTGGCCGGAAAATTAAATAAATTCAAGTAAAAACCCCCCAAGTGGCATACAAAGTGGCGAAGTGCCGGAGCAAACGCCTTTTAATAGTCCCCCATTTGACCTTCACCCATGGACACCCTCGCAAATTGGCAGCACCAAAGTCGGGCTAGCAGTTAACCCTTACCCTTGATCACCGTTAATTGGGCGCCCCCCTCCACCACTCACATGGTCATGGTCAGCAGGTTGTGAAAACGGCCATTTAGTGAGGTGCGTTACCCTGCAAGAGGGCAAGATCCATGGGAATCCATTATATAAGCCACGCAGCTGCTGAATGAAAATCAAATTTCTAAAGGATTTCCCAAATTAGAGACACTGAAAGAAGAGACTTGTCACTATCTGCAACTCATATATGGTTATCTATTGCATTAGCCATTGGGTGAATTCAAGAAAATCGTTAGTAATCGTTAATATGTAGCTGCTATTCTTCAGCTTAAATGACTTTTACTTCTGTTCTATTAAAAAAAAAAAGTCACTGTCTTTTTGAGTTGGAAAACTTGGACTCACACACTCATTCGAAATAAATTCGGAATGGCAGCACGTTTACCAATTGGATGACTTATTCTTTAATCTTACCTTTTTATGGACACACCATTCTATTGACCTTCGCTCAAGTGGTTCTGCTAATAAAGAGGCATTCATAAATTTCGTTTTCTGTGCGAGTGATTTGGAAATTGCACGCTTGCCTTTTTTGTGGGCAGCCCACTTCCCCTTTTGGCCCACCAATTGCAGTTATCTTGGTTGTTTTTGTTCAACTCTACTCATTTACTCATAACGTGACTGGTTCTTGTTGTGGCTTATTGCTTTTGGTTGTAGTTGTTGTTGTTGTTGTTGTTATTATAGTGGTTATTGTTGTTGTTGTTACACAAGCGTAACAATAAAATTTCAGACTGGCCCGCCACGAAAATAGCTCAAATTTTATATGTGCTGTTATGATCATGTTTATCTGATAGTTGCTCGCTTGTGGCACGTAACTCAGTGTGTTTTTAACTTTTTCGTTGATTTAGAGGCGGCATGAAAGGGGCTCAGATGTACATATGTACATATATGTATCCACATATATAGGTACATATATCACGTAGATCAGCGAGCGGAGAACAATCTGAGATCCAAGAGTTGGGTCAGCGGCTGCTTTTGTCTCGGTTACTTAATGTGGATGCGGCTTAATTGTTCCAAAAATCAGATATCTTATGCTGCGCCTACAGTTCAGCTGAGATGTAATCATTCCCAAGAAAATATATAAAAATATAAGGTTTTTTAGTAGCGTTTTCAACATCACATACTATTTAGGAGAATATCCACTGCATGTTCCATAATTTATTTATATAGCATTCCATTTAAACAAAACCTTGTATACGTTTACATGCAAAGATTTATACCAGTAGTTAATGCCAAAATAATATAAATATTAATGATCAAAGATTTCCCATGCTTCTTTATAGTAGAACAGATTTCTATCAGTCAGAATAGTTTTAAAATGTAAATATTCAGAATGTTTTAGTGTCACACGTTGAATACAAGACGTGATCTCATGCTTCCCTACTTAAAACCGAATACTTGCAGCTCCCACTGTAAACTTTTTGCGTGATCTCGCTTAATTTCCTTACTTTCTGTCATATTCATTAAACTAGTTGACCATTTGCAGTGATAAATCAAAAGAAATCGGAACTCGTCTTGGCCTGCAAGCAGTGACATTTTTGCTCAACATTTTGACCAACATTTCGCCCAATTTGCATAAATTTCGAGCATTCGATTCATTTGAAACGCTCCAAGTCGAGAAATTCGACTTATGTATATGGGCAACCACCGAGAGGCCCAAGCAATTTCTGATTTATTTAATGAGCAAAAATGCTCCGTTCGATTTCTTCGGCTCCCTCGCTTCAAAGTAATCTCTCTCCGGACCCGTAGGCGTAGATCTCAGATTGGCTGGCTGCCGTTGAAGTTTAACAAATTTAAAGCAATTTTCGTAGCTATTTTTGGGGTCAATTAAGTTTCGAGGGGCAGCTACAGATACGAGGAGGTAGATAGTAAAAGGGGTGCTCGGCGTAGGCGTAGAGGTATTTTTTATAGATTTACTTTGCCAAAGGAAAATTTATGAGCTGAATTAGAGGCTATGACTGCCGCAATTTTTCCTTCCTTCGCCGTTCCAATAAACTTAAAAGAACACTTTTAGCACCTTTAAGTTTATCAAAACGATGTTCATTTCTATAAATATATTCCTTCAAGCTTACTTGGTTTCCAGTTCCTTAAATATTTAATACTTTTTGTATTTCTCCGTATAAAGAGGCTAACAACGCGCACAAAGGAGTAAGAAAAATGAAAAAGAACAACAAACCCAGGGAAAATCGATTTAGAACAGATGATTTGGCATCACCCCAGCCCGACTTCCCGCCTTTACAGCCCACCTCCTCCTGCTTTATGTATCCCTGTGGCCTGTTTGGGTTCCCCGACGCAGGACCTCGGCACATCCAGCCCCCATTTCGGGTTCCGAGTTCTGAGTTTCAGGCCCAATGCTTCACAGGCCGTTAAGATGTCTGCGCAAGGGGAGGGCGGGTGGATTGAGCGGATTTCCCCAGCCGAATTGGCTACAGTGGGGGCTGACACCGCGCACAGCAGTCAGTTGGTTTATTTTTACAACTCGCTAAGCTTCAAAGTAAATAATATTCCGCTGCTTAGGGGATAAAAGTGCGTTGTAATGTGATCAATAACCAATTAAGGTGTTCCGTTGGCCATCCAGTTGGCGCATGTAAGCTTTAAAATCGATTTTTCTTTGTCCAAAATGTAATCAAAATTGACTCACCAACAAACAAACGTATGTAATATCTTATGTAGATTTAAATATATTAGAATGTATTAATACAGTGTTATCTTAACTAAATATAAATAACTATTAACCATTTGTTACGATTAAGCGCAACTTTCTCGTATACTATTCGTCCACTAGCTTTGGTGTTCACTGTACTGTCCCTCACTTGCCCTTCGCACAACTTCTGCTCTCCTTCTGTTCTGGCCGTACTTCATTTCAGCTCTTGTTTTCGCTGTTTCTTTGGCTGCTGCTTTTGCTTTGGTCGCTTTTGTTTTGTTATTCATTTGGCTTGTGCCAAATTCCCGTTGAACTTTTGAGGCTCCCAGAACAGCTGTGCGAAATGCCCGGGCCTCGAAGTACACATCGCTCCAACGTTCTACCTCTCACTGTTTCCGGATTTTCTCCGGCTGGTGTCCTGTCATTAACACTAGCAGCGACGTTGGCAGCGGATGATGCGGATTTAATGAGCAAATGATTAGCATTTTTATGTGCCCACCACACCGCTCCCTGCTCCGCCGAAAAACTCCGAGAAGTCCCTCAAAGTGCGCAGTGATAATGGGGCAGCCTTCTGCTAAGCTGGGAAAACTTAATAGTTGGCACTTCCCCTATTTTCACTGCCGCCCCTTTTGTCTGTCGCTGCACTGATAAGGGAAGGTGATAAAGGGAATCAACTGGGAGGGCAAAGTGGGACACGTGCAACGGATTGTGGCACAGAAATGGAGTTCCCGGGCAAAAGCCCTTAAGCGGCTCCAAATTAATGATCCCAGCGCAGATTTATTGTCAACCAGATAAAGGAAAATGGAAAAAGTGTAAAGAAATCGGAAGGAACTTGCAAAAAAAAATGTAAACTAAAGTCTACAAATGCATTAACTTATGAGGAAGTTGCTTGGAACTTCTACTTATTTTTCCAATATATCAATTTCATTTATTTCGTTTACGTTAACGTATAACTTAAGTCTTTGAAATCTAGTAACTGCATTTGATGCGTCTATGAAAGACATTTGGGGCACAAAACTAGTATATTTCCAAAAGCTTTATCCCAAATCCCTGATTCACATTCAGGCAATGCAATGAAGGGAAATGTTTGGGAAAAGCCAATCGCATTACCCTGCATTTAACCCCCGGAAAATCAGTTGAAAGCAAAGTTTGAACTTCTGACGGCCGAACAATGGCATCCAATGGACGTGGCCAAGCCCAAGACTCTGATTTCGCCTGCATCCTGTCCACACTCGCAAATGAAATTAACTTTGGTGCCCCGCCCCTTGGTCGCCCAGCGATTTCACTGCATAATGCAATTAAAAATGGAAAGAGCAGATATCGAACGCAAAAAATACGATTTTCCTTTTGCTCCACCACAAGGGAAAAACGAGTGAGCAGAAGCAAAAAAAATCAATAAGAGCACATATTATGGGCGTGTAAAAAAAGAATCTGCCACCACAATGCGGCACAACAGCAGATGGGATGGGATGGGCTGGGCTGTGGGAAAGTCGGCGAGGAAAATCAATCTGGCACAAGGATAAAACTACACGTACGGGCACTAAATGTGTCCCACATATTATGGATGCGATGCAAGGGACACATGTCCTAAAAACGCAGTATGCAAAACTTTTTTGGGTCGCATTAAGGGCGTGAATCAGGTGTGATACCTGAAGTGGAAAGTATGCTCCTCTTGAATAATTCAGATGAATGTATTCTGTTTAATATTGATATATGGTATTTAAATGAAATATGCAGTAGAGGCAAATATATTATAAACGTATTTGCATAGCTTTTTTTCGAAAATACCCTCATTTTGACCATAATTCCAGCTTAATCATGTTGAAACAACGAAAAATGAATCGCAAGACTACTACAGTGATTCAATAAAAAAATTTCAATTTCGCAACTTCGACTTTGCCGCCAGCATATACATATATAGAGATATATTTTTAGCAAATCATAATGAAGTACATAAATAATTCAGCTGCAGATAAAGCCATTTGAGAACCAGGCCGGATTTATTATCTGTAAGTGTGCTTCGAAAGCGTTTCGCGACAGTGATTCACTAGCCATTCACTTCAAGTAAATTCTGCTGAGCCAAGTGTCTCCAAGGAAATCCCTATCAATATTCCCCAGTCATATATTATTATATATTTGCGAATAACTTTTTATTTCACTTGCAAATTGTATAATTGTTTGTTCTGCGGGGGAGTCTCGCTTGATAATTCAGCGCAAGTTTTGCAATAATCTGCCACGCGCGTTTCCTCTGCGGCTTTGAGTCAAGGCCAACTGGTGCAAGTCGATATTATCGGTTCATTGCCAAGAAAAATGGGGGAATCTGGGTTCCACAAGTGGGTGTGGAAATGGGATGCATGTGCAAACAAGATTGTTTAACGAAGTCTTCTCATCCAGAGATTTTATGCTAATCTCGGCATGCTGCTGAAATTTATGCTGAAATAATCATTTTTTACTTTGAAGTTGTTTTCAGTGGGTATGAGTGTGAAGAAGTAGCAAAATTAAATTCGTATAGATAGAATATATGTTGAGACTAGTAAAGTATAAACCAAGAAAGCGACTTAGTTAAATTATGCACGTACTAAAGAGACATTAAATTCCTCATGACCACGATAAAGTACCCAATTAGCTAAAAATGTATTTTAGTGCCCCCACACTTGATGGTTCGAAACCCTTCGAGTGATTTGTGGAAATTATTAAGGTAATCATAGTCAAATCAAACCGTCATTACCATGGCTAAAACCGAAACAAAAGCCAAAGCTTATGGCGCCCATTCGAGGGAGGAAAGCGAAATCGCCTGCAATTGTGGTAAATCAACGATGGCATTTTCTTTTTGTCTTAGCTGAGCCTTGGCACGACATTCATGGGCTTATTGTGGGTTGTGATGAGGGGGTAGCTGTTGGCGGTGCAATAAATAAGTTTTGGCCAACAAAAATAGGAAGAGTAGAAACCAAGAACGTGCCAAAGTTGAGCAAATAAAGAGCTGGATCGACGGGGGGATTATGGGGGCATTATGAGCACGGGGATTAACAAAGAAGAAAGTTGAATTATGAAGAAAGTTGCGCTAGAACTTTCTCATCTGTGAATTCAATTAAAGTTTGGCTCCCAGCTAAATCCAGTTAATTTGTAATAATTTCTGCAATCAAATTAAAATGGAATTTTCAGTGATTCAAACGGGCCAGAACTCACAACGACTTAATCTGTCAAGTGGTTCAAGATGAATTATGAATTAAAATTACAATAAAGTTCCCCTCGAATAAATCCAGCTGAAAGGTTCGTGCAAAAAGCAAGCGAAATAAAAACCATAAACAACAAATTTCTTCAATCGGAACTGCCTTTCTTCTTCGCACAAAAAACAAAAAGCGACGCAGCAGGAAAAAACTTTATTATTTCCGCTTCTTAAATGCAACTAAATTACGCTAATTGCTGTTGGCCAAGAGCACTGGAATAAGGCATAAAACAAAGCGAAATGGCCAAGCAATGTGCAAGGGAAAAACAACAGAAAAGTGCGGAATTAGTAGAAAAGTAATACTTAAACTGTGGGTTATGTAAGTCTGGCCGTGATTTTTCCGGCGCAAAAACTTTTCTTTAGAAAGCGCCGCCGTTGAAGCAAAATAAAATTAAATGCTAAAAAGTGAACCTTCCCCAAACTGAACAGCACTTTAATGGACAAAACAAAAATACAAAAAAAAAAATGCTCAAAGACATTGAATGAAATGGAAATCAAATAGAAATCAATGGACAAAATGAAAGTGAGGAATTTGTTTTTGGGTGTGTCTCGACTGCTCTTCAATTTCTCGTTTCCTAAGCATTTTTATTTTCTGTGTCAAAGTTGGTTCCCTTGTGAGGATAACGACGCTACACCAAAACATAGGTAATCAATAATTAATTTTTAATGCGACGACCTAAAAACAGTTGCAAAAGAGTAATGGCGGAGAAAAATGGGCTTAAATGCTTTATAAGCTGAGCGGCATTTGTCAAAAATATTTGGCACACCGAGCGCTTAAGAAAAAGAGTACAGAAAATTAGCTCATCAACACTAGACTACAAGGCTGAGGTCATCTGTAAAATGGCCAAAACGTGGCTCATATTATGCCATATATTGGCCCGTCTGAAGTAATTTATATTTTAGTTAAGATGACCTTTAATATAAAGTGGAAGGCATTTTTTTGTTGCCAATTTTTTGAAGTCCAGCAATCTTGTAGCTCAGTGTTACTTATGCAGGGCTCAAGACAATTTCCGCACGAGACTTTGGCGACAAACAGTCGCAATCCATCCAGCAATCAATCAATCAATCAATCAATGGAATGGATCGATCAGGAGCCTCCACTGTTTGATAGATGCAAAGATAGTGGCGAAGTTGACTGCGAAAGAGTAGCGTCTCAAAGAAATTTAATAAAAGCTCCGACAGGGCTTCCGTGTTCTTTGAAGAGTGGAAAACTGAGGAGGCAGCCTCTGCTGCTAAATATTTTTCCCTGGGCTTCGCGCGGTGATTGAAAACCCGTTTGCTGTTGCCAATGGCTAGAGAGTAGTCATAAAAAAGAAATACGTTAATAGAATTTTAACGGAGCGCGTTGGGAGAATCCGGCTGGCTCGCGGAAACCGTCGAGGCCCAGAAGAACGCCCAGAAGGGCGTGGCAGTTGCAGCAACAGTTAGGTAACTGTAATCAATCAGAGCAGCCTAGGCTAATTGGTGGTGGCCAAGGGGGCCTACGAAGGGGGAAGGGCGCCCAAGAACTGCGAGACTTAATTAAACGCAAAAAAAGGCCGCAAGGCAAAGGCATTTGCAATTTTCACAAAATTTAAGCAACAGCAAATTGCGTAATTTGCCTCAGCTGCATGGCTAATAAACTGTAATGAGTGGGCGTCGCTGACCAGTGAAGGCAGGGGGCGTGGTCGTGTACATATTTGTGGATTTATTCGAGCTTTATTAGGTCTACACCGCGAAATAAGCAGCGGAAATATTTGAATTATTTACCATTTAATGAGATTACAGGTTTGAATATTAATTATAGGATTACAGTTTTTAATTTCAATTTTATTATTTTTTCTGCCCTTTTTTGTTATTTATCACAACAGTAAATTGGGTAGTTTGATTCCTAAATTCAAATGAAAAACAATATTGCTCCTTCCCTTTGCACTTGCCGATGTTTTGGCAGCCCATTTAACAATTTGCCCATTCTGGACTTGACAATATCGAACTGTAATCGATTTCCATAAAATATGAAAACGAATCCTGCGCTCATCTACGCAGACACAAACACAGATACAGATGCAGATACAGATACAGATAGAAACGCACATATTTCCACATTTAAATGCAAATCACGTCGATGGTCCGGGCTTGCTTTTGTTGTGGCTGGAGTTTGTGTGTGCTCATAGCCTTGGCAATTTGAGCGAACGTACATATATGGCCAACAACAAGATGTGCACATTAAGATACAAGATACATAAACACATTTGCCCTGTATCCATGTGGGAGTCTTTTAGCGTGTTAGTTGTTCTGGCATTTCTTTTTTTTTTCTCTTTTTTTTCTGTTGTGTGACAGGAGAATAAAGAAAAAGTTGATTATGTGACTGAAAAAGATTTTTTTATGGGGACAAGGCGTGGTTGTGCTGTGTGAACAACATCCTGTTGTGAAAAAATACCTTTTGAATCCTATCTTTATGGATCTAGAAATAAAAACGAATGGTAAACAATCAATATAAAAAGGTGTTGAGAAAATATTTATATAATATCAGGGTTCATAGCTTTGCAATTATACTTCGATTTCCTTACAGAAGGAAATCATGTTCTCATGTTTTTACCATTTAAAATGGCTAAATTTCTGTATTGTGTTTGGAAAAATTTAAACAATTTTAATAATTATTCATAAGCTTTTAAACTTTTATTGAAAACAATAAAATCATTCATATTCGTATGAGTTACAAATTTTACGACTCATTTATGACCACAATTTGGCTCCCCTATCGGTCGTCAGTTTATCGCAATTATGGGTTTTTACCAAAAATGTGTAAATACAAGGGTCGTCAATTTTTAAAGAACGCAAATGAGTAAGCAGCGTCTTCTAATCGTCGCAATAAGGAAGACAAAAACCCAAGATTCTTTGGACGACAAGTGGCACATCAAACAAAAGCGCCCAAAATGAATGAATAGTATAAAAAAATGGAAGGGAGAGGAGGGCAAACAAAAACGAAACGAAAAACGTAGATCAAATATTTGCCAAGCGGTTTTTTGTGATAAAAGGTACCAACAAAACGGGCATACATTCATGAATACAGGCGAGTGTAGTATTCATGTAAATTCTCTACCTACGAATTGAAAATCATTGGTATTAATTATGGCTCTACGGTTCACTGTTTGGCTCTTGTTTCTCTCGTTTTGAAATTAACAAACCTATAATTCAAACGAACTGAAATGTAAACTGAGAAACAAAACAAACAAAGCCCAAACCAGCTTTGTACGTTTAAGGTACTTACAAACACGTAATAGGAGAAGCTTGAAGCCTGGAAATTAGTTAGAAGTGTCGGGTTTTGAGTTGGGAAAAACGGTGTTTACTTATAAATGAAATGAAATCAACATAGCCCATAAAATGCCCCTGACATGTGGCCAAAACAGCATCGAAACTTCAATTCCAAGCTGTGTGTATATTTTGGCCAGATTGGACCCACATGGCCAGCTAGCTGTCAGTCCAACTTTTGGCCATTTATCGATTTTTGTGGGTGTCCAAGTTGCGCTTTTTGGGTTTGGTGAGTTGCCAAATCAAAATATTGTCGACAATTAATTTTTCATAAATAATTATGAAATAGGTTTTGGGAAACAGTGATTGACAAACGATGGGACACTTGATGGATGTTTGGCTGGTTGACATAAACGATGCTTTTGAAGGAGTGCCGATTCATTTCGGTTGGGGAATCGAACTTTAATCATAACAATTAACACGAAATATGTGTTAGCCACGAAACGGGCTGCCTGGTCAACTTTCCTAAAGGTCGGTAACCGGTTTTGGCAGTAGAGGTAGTAGAGGTGTTAGTGGTTTTTTCCCCACAACTGCCTAACGAATTTCAAGAGTCATGAGTCTGGGCCAACATTCTTGGTAAGCCTTTCTCTGCCTCTTTTTCTGTACATTTCTCGGGGGGGAACGCATTTTAAAACCGCTTTTCGCTTAGCGCCAACGTTACGTGTCCGTTAGCACTCAATAATCATTTTCTTGGGCGGCAAGTGCTTCGATTCCGGCCAAAAGAGTCAATTCAATTTTCGGCAAAAGAAAGTTGAATGAACCGCAAGAAGGTCGTTCGTAATGCACTCAAATTTTATTCACCATCACTTCAGTAGGGCCGCACAAAGTTTGTACAAATTAATTGAATCAATGTCAATCAGTGGAGCTTGGAATTGCTTTTTTGCGTTCAATCAAGATTAATGTTTGGGAATTCGCTTTTTGGTTTAATAATTTATGTGGGAATTTCGCCTGGTCGAGGCTGAAAGACAAAGAAGTGTGTGTGAGAAATCAAAATGGTTAAATGCACAATCTGACCACGATTTATTAAAATATTTAGTTTCGGAATTTTCGGGCTTTTTGCATTCCACTGGACGAGCATGTTTTATTTTATTTCAACAATTTTATGTGAATTTTAGCTTGCCCAGCTTCAAACTACTTTCTAAATAAAACTATTTCATTTAATTTGAAACCATTTTAATTGGTATTATTTACCCACTGGAATCCATTTCTTTTATATATTTGTTTGCTCTAGCTTTTTATTTTGTATCTGCGTTTTACCCACTTTAAATATTCCAGGACAAATCTCACGCTGCTCAATCTGAGATGTGATGAATTTCCCTGGCTTTTCTCTTTCAACTTCGTTTATTGAATTCATTCCTAACCCGTCCCCACCTTTTTCAGTTTTTTCGTATTTTTTCTCTTTGCCACCTGTCACTCTCGAATTCTGTTTTTGTGCATTTCTTGTTTATTTCTTATGGCTTATTTGCATACCGTGCACATTTCGATGGCTCGACCAAGTTTTTCCTGCTTTTGCATTCGAATTTCAGAGCCACAAAAAAACGAACGTCTTATGTCTATACTCTGCCCGATGGGAATTATAAGTTTAAGCGAGCGGAATGACAAGCCGAAAACTTAATATCGAAGGAGATGTGTCGAGACTTCAAGCTATCTTCAAGTTATTCCTTCTTTGTGGCTCTTTAGGGCATCTTGGATTCGCTGAGCTTGTTTTTCTGGCGCTTTTTGTTCGGCTGCTTTTGTTGCACAGCTTTTGATGGCTCAGCATTTACATTTCATTTTGAATTGGAATTCATTTTAGTATTTTATTTATTTTCTTGTCGTATTTCCCTTTTGTGTTTGATTTATTTTCAAACTGCGCTTTTCATAAGCCAACAAACAAGTCGCTGATTGGCGGCCCTGAAAAACTAAAAAAAAATGGAAGGAGGATAGGGGCGGTTGGGGCCCTTTGAAGTGTTTGTTGTTTGTCATCTTCAGGGTTGCGATAAGGATTATTGTATAGTTCACTAACAATTAGTTCGCTGGAATCCTAATTGAATGCACTGATGCATTATTTATTGCTTACTAATTTATTCCAACCGAATTTGGATGTGATGCAAGCTCAAACACCACCACTACACCAAAGTGCAAGTTTGCAAATTAATTGAAATTGAATTTACTGGAGTTGCTTGTAATTATGTTAATTAGGCAAAATTCACAGCACACATAATATATTCGCATGTGTGTGTGGCTTTCAGTTTAAATGACAGCTCAAATACAAGACTCAAAGTTCAGTCGTCAACTTTGAAAAGTTGCTGCGAAACGCAGGGGAATAAGCCCTGTTGAAAATAATTATACACATGGTGGAAATGCCTGGCTCCAGAACGGCGATCCCTCCGAGGTTCTTCACTCCCGTTGATGGGCGTTAAATGAGAAAAATCCGAGGAGATAAATGTGGAAAATAATAAATGGTATTTGGGGCGGGGTGGCCAACATCCGGAGGCCCTTAACCTTTTGAAGTGCACGCGGGGCCAAGTAAACGATTCACTATTGCATTGTTTTCTCACCGATTCTTGAGAAAGTGTTCCTCTTTAATATCTCAAATTGAATGTAGGTGAAACAAATGGCCTTAGGCATCAATAACCAAATGAGTTTCCGTGCTCCATTAATCATTTTTAGTGCTTATAAATTTTCTTCGTTTTTCGAAAGGTTGAAAGTATAAATAATTAAGTAATTTCTTTTCTTACCTCGTAATTCTTAGAAACCCTAATGCCTAATCTTACTTAGAAGTTCTTGACTTAAAACAAAGTTATTATTATAAATTATTGCCCAAGTAAAAACCTAGCCCTATCAAAGATAAAAAGGCACTGGCTAAAAGTTCCAGAACCCTTTTTCATCCAATAAACATCGCTTTTTTAAGCCTTCTTTACTTTTATTGGTGCAAACCAATCAGCATAGAACTCGCAAGATATATCACCTTAATAATTGTCAGAGGCAAAAGGCAACATTTTGCAATTAACACGCCGCATGCTTGTTGAAAGCGCTTCACTTTGGCCGGGACGCCTGTGGCGGGATGCAGATATTCCGATTCAGATAGCCAGATACTCAGATACTCAGCTACGGTTTACGGCCGCAGTTGCAGTTGCAGATACAGAAAATCTCTGCATGAATCTCCGCCGAGACATTGACTCCAATTGAGCAATGCGAAGCGGGCGGCAAAGTGGGGGCAACTCGCTCGAGTTAAGTCATGTGTGGGCTTCATTTACAACTCACTCAACTTTTGTTTTGGATGCTGCATGCTGGTTGCTGGATGCTGGATGCTGCGGGGAATTGGTACTGGGCATGGATTGGGGACTGGGCTGGGGATTGGGCATGGTTTTGGAGCTGGAACTGGAACTGGAACTGGAGTTTCGCCCACGAAGTGCAGAGCGTGGCGAACCGCCTCTCCTCTTCTACTTCGCTGAAGTGCTCTGAAGTGTCGACATGGAGTCTGACAATTGCAAAAGTTGTTTATGACTAAAAGAGGAAAAAAAGTATTAAATGTACGAGTGTTTTTTAAGCATTGGTGTTGTGGCTCTGACATAAAGCGAAAGATTGTGCGTCCGAACACTCTTGATTGCACTTTATATGCATATTGAAGCATGCTCACTGGCCTGCCCACTGCATTTGATCCTCAAGTTCAGCGATAAGGTTGCTCCACTATGTGCTCAACTAATTTCCACGCAAACATAAACACCGACATCAAACCGAACTTGCTGCTCAAAGCAAAGGGCCTGAGCAGCTAAATATTATTTATATAAATTAGCGCAGCAGGCTAGATGCTGCTGCTGATGATGCCGATGCCGATGTTGATGTTGATGTTGATTTTGATGCTACATTTCGCCCCTGGCAAAGTGGAGTGAAATAACGCGAAGTAAAGCAGAGCAAACGATGCAATTTTATGCGCAGACGCCTAAATTGAAAGCGACGCGTAGCGGACGCAGCAGCACTCAACGAGGCGTTCTATATTTACACTGAGAAAAATGTGACCAAACTTAATTGGAGAGCAGGTGCTACAAAATTAGCTAGCTTGCAATCTTGAAACGTCTGAGAATAGCGTTAGACATTAAAATAAAGTTTTCAGAATAAGCAAGACTTTACTAATCTTAAAAAGTATTTAGCTTATTACTAACTAATTACAAGTTTTATGTTTAAGAAAAAAACAAACAATTATATCTGTCGGTGCAAAGTCTGCGAAGGCTCCGCAGTTTGAGAGCAACTGTGCGTGCTCTTTCACTTCAGCGCATCCCCCCAACCCCACCCCACTTTCGGGGCAGCCTCTAGGGTCATTAACATGCCCGGCAGGAAAAAAGCAGAAAACCAAACAGGAGAGGCAAAGAGGCACAGAATGAAAAGTAGACGAGACAAAGCCAAATCCAGATGTGGGGAAAACGAGGGGGAAAAGTTGGAGTCGGAGCCGCAAAAGAGAATGCAACCAGAAAAAAGAAAAAAAGCAAGCGACGCGACCCTGGAGCAACAAAGCGCGTCTGCATTTGTGGGTGGTGCTGCTGGTGTCAGTGGTGTGCGGTGGGGAGTTGGTGGTGCGGTGCAGTGGTGCAGCGGTGGGGCCAATGGTGGTTGTCGGATCCCTTTGGGGGCCCAAGGTGCCGGGAGTTTGCCTACGCCTATTTTCCAACTGTTTGTTGTACGTGCCGCGTTGCTTATTGCCAGTCGACGGTTGAAAAAAAGGGGAACAAAAGGGGAGGTATAATCCTGGAAGTGTGCGCAAACCATGAGGAGATCCTGCTGAAGAATAAAGGCAACTGAAAGGGGTTGGCAATTAAAACTAAAATTAGAACCAATGGTATTTCAAAGCAAATATATATTGATTGGTTGCCAGCATTGAATAGAATTTAATAGAAAGTTTATCATATTAAGATCTTTACGTAAAATTTGTTATGGCAGTAAATCACGTTTTTCAGATAATGTGTAACAATAACGAATAATAAAGGGAAAAAAGTACTTTCAAAACTAACTCAAATATCTGTGAAATTGGCTGTTTGTTTGGCTAAACTGATATAATATGAATAGCTAACCATCCAAAGAAAAATATAGTTTTTACAATGTCTTACAAATAAAAAATTATGAATTATTCAACAGTTTAAAACTTTGTTTACTTGGCCACATCCCTAATTACAGAGCAACTGAGTTATCCATTTGCAAAACTTGTTCACTAATCGTTTCTGTCTTTCCGTTTCTCTTTGCAGGTAATTAAATGGTAATTTTTCATCGATTTCATGGCATATTTAGCGAAGTAAGCCAACTCGCAGTTAGCAACTCGGATGATGGCTCATAATCGACTCGACTTGTCTGGAAATGCGGCTAAGTCAAATAAGGCTCATTAATTTAAGCCAAAGACAACAGAAATCTGCTCCTTTGTTTGCAAATTTTCGTTGGGTTCTGGGTTCTGCGAAACATGAGAACGCACAGTGTTAGGATAAGGTTTATAAATAGTTATGACTGCCCAAGTGCCCAAGTGAATGAACTTTGCTGTTGTGTTGGCTATTGTGTTACTTTTACTCGGCCCGACACTTTCGCAGGCGAACGAAAGAAACACATTTCCTGTTCCTAATACTCGGCTGACATGCAACAATTTTCAACCTTTTCATTTAGGCCCCAACAGAATGGAGAGAACTATTAAGTCCGATTGCCAACTTTCACTGATAATGCCAGCAATTATGTATTGCTCCAGTTAATGGCATCACTCTTTTTATTATCCACATCATCTTTCGTTGTAATGACATAATTATGTTGGCTTTTCAGGGGTCATTCTAGGGGGTCAAGCACGTGTCTACCTCGTCATCCTTCAATTAGCAGTCAGTGTGAAAGGTGACACGAGCGTGTTAAGTTGTCTGGTAAACGCTGGGAAAGAACCCATCTGCAGACCCTTTGATTTGAGTCCAGAATTAGCATTTTCCCCCGGCTTGAGAAACTTGGAATCTTGGGCCGAAACAATGAAGACGAATTTGTACAGTTTCTGCTTGGCTGATTCCGGCCAACAGATCCCAGCCACGAAAACCAGCCACTCAACAAGGGTCTAATGGCTTTTAAAAGTGACCAAAATTTGGCATGTGCCCCGCGTAAACTGGCTAAATTAAACGCGGACGCTTGGCTAAGAGGTGGGCCAACTCAAATTGGGCAAACATTGTGGAATGGAATTGTACGAGTATTGAGGCTTTTAGGGCATGTCGAAATATACATTAGTCTAGAGTTGAGTACATACCGGTGATGATGGGTTAGGGAAAGGTTAACATAAAAGATAGAAGCCTCTACAATTTGATTTGTTCGGTAAAGAGTGATAACCATTTACCTAAATTGAATTGATTTAGGGAATGTAATAATAAGATAAGCAAACAGGTGCTCACTCAAATATAAGTAAATAGGAGATATAATTTCAGGAATAAACGAAAAAGTATAATATATTTACATTTCCCTTGAAATACAAATACATACAAATTAATTGCTTGTTTGAAATTGAATAACTCAACCCTTAATTTTTCATTGTTTTTTGTACATGCACACACGTCATATTTAAATAAATTTATATTGCTTGTATGAATCAGATATTTATTTATTTGAACTTATTTGAGAACTTGTAATCAACTCAGTACAATTTTAATGCATTTGTATCCAATTATGTTTGCTGCATGAATTGTTCAATTAATTCCACATTTCATATCGAATTTAACTATCAGATTCCTAATTTATTGCTCATCATTTGCCATAACCAGTTTAAAATCGAAATCTTATCTAAACTATAAATAACTCACTTATGTTAATAGATTTTATCTTAGCCCGTTTCAGACATAGTTTCAATCGGTTTTATTAGTCCGCAGTTAATTGTTATGATTTTTAAACAATAGAACCTGCTGAGAATTATAATAAGCACGATACGCTTTCAGTTCTATTGGCCATTAAACAAAATGACTTATGCCCCAGCTTCTATTTGCACTAAAAGCCTAAAATGTGGACACCACTTTGAACCAGTTTTCAATTGAGTGCAAATAAAAGCAAAATTATTGACAAAAGCGGAAAGTGAACTCAGTTCTGCTGATGTCAACCAAACAGCTACTTAAGCTACTTTTTTTTCTTTGTTACTCGAATCGTTTCAACGATCGCTTAGTTAACTCCCAGCCCTATTCACGGTGCACTGATTTATGAATTCGAGTCGAAAACGATGCGGTCTCGATCTCTTTTGTCGCCGGCATTTTTGGCACTAATTTGACAAGGTCGTCGTCTCACTGGGCTTTTGTAGTCTTGGCTTGAAGAAATCACGAACCAAACACGTTCGAAGTGAGTTCGGCTGGCCCCTTTATTTTTTCTTTTTTATTTTTTGTATTTTGTTTATTTTGCATTTTGAGTGGTCCAAGTCGTCAGCTCATTTCGCAGATATTTGCATAAACATTTGAATGCGGGGTGGGGTGCGAAATAGCTGCCGTGAAATGTTGTCATTCATATTAATTTAGTGGGTCACCCGGCGGTGGTGACCCCGATCGTGCGGATTTCCTGTTAGAAAGGCTCTGACTGGCCTGCCTGTTACCCCCTAATAAATCGCATCTCTTTTAAGTGGCCAATGAATAGTCAAATTTGGCTTCGTGACTGCAGATGGCAGACAATTAACCCTAGAGCACCGAACTATCCCCACTCACCCACCTGCTGTGACCACCAGTTCGCTTTTGAACTTTCATTCCTTTTGGATTATGCAAGTGGATTGGATGACTCTGTGGTAGGATGGGGCTGATGAGGATTTCTGCCCAGATAAGAGCTGGCGAAGGCAGAGCTAATTAAATTATAAGCCAAGTCCGACTCCGACCCAAGATGAGCTGTGCCAGGGAATGGGGTCACCAGAAGGTGGCCCCACCCCCATTTTCCGCCGAGAGTGGTTAAATAATATCCAAATGGATGCTTTCGGTGTTTGCCGTTCGTGTTGCTGGTGTTGATTTGGCCATAAATTGTGTATGCCTTTGACGCCGAAATCGACGAGCACAGCCGAAAAACATTCACGGAGAGATGAGGTAATGCGGCAAATAACTCTTGAGTTACAGTGGGATTAAGTTGACCAGTGCACCCGAAAAGCCAAATCAACTTGAACTATTTTTACGGCTTTGTATGCTACCGCCACTATTGCGGCTTATACATATGTACATATGTATATCGATATTTAATATGACCTAAAAGCCTTTTTCACGGTCTTTGCATCTTTTGAGGTTCAGTTTTATTACGAGTACTTGCAGCTTTTGAACACTGAGTAATTTAATAAGTTATTGTGTGTACGAGTCATTTGTACGAGTTTTTTGTTTAACTAATAAAACTTTTAAGATGGGCTTTTTAATTATGGTCGTGGCAAAGTGCTAACTTCTTTGTATATAACAATGTCTTGAATTCCAATATTAACGACCGCTAGGTTAAATTTTTTAAATTTTTATGTTTTTTGGAAGTTTACTATGACCAATGATGGTTTTTTAACAAGAACTATAATTGACTTTAACCTTTAAACAAACATGGCTTAAAAAATATTTAGTGTTAAAACTTTATTATGTGTAAATGGCCCGCACAACATACATAAAGCTTCAAAAGTAATGAGTTTCTCGGACTTAATCTGTCAACTGTTTTGTGCTGCTCATTAGGACAGGACACCCACTGTGCCACATGGAGCATGTTGCTGGACGCAAACATGAATTATGCGTAGACATCTCGCGGGTTGGCTAGTTCACCACCCACTCCTTTTTCCCCGCTTTTGGGCCTGTCATCGGGCGTTGTCAACGAAATGTTTGTGGCCCGAAGGCAACATGAGGCCAAGTGACGGCGGCATCATTTCAATTGCGTTTTATGGCCATAAATAAGCCCAACGGCGGCTGACAGATTTTTGTGCCAGAGGGAGCAACGTGGCTAACAAGGAAAATGGGAAAAACCACGAGTGCATGCAGACGATTCGCTGGCAAGTCGTGATCACACTTGACTACCAATTACCTGAGCCCATCAAATCGAATGGTGGTGGCTTCTCCCGGCCAAGTTAATAATCTCATCAGCCGGCGACGCTGGCTGTGAGATCGAGAATCTTGTGCACTGGCCAATTTGCATAGGCAACAATGCTAAAATGCTAAATGGGCTGTAATGACGGCCGGCCAGGCAATTCAATTAATTAGCCTCACCAAGAGCGCTTAGTAATTCCCTTCATTTTCCTAACCACCTCCGTTGGTTTTGCTTGTTGCCACACGCGTGTGATGAACATTTCCGCCGTGGAAAGCGTCTGCTCCACTCAGTGTGTGTGGAGTGCTTACTCCACATACGTGTATATGTGTGTGGTGCAATCAAAATTAATTAAGGCACAAAGAGAGGCGGCCAGATGCTTTGCATGGCTTTTCCTCCGACCTGCCACTTTTTATTGCCTTTTACCGCAACGCTGCAACGCTGCACCAATTTCCATTGCACCTGCGGAGCAGCCACATTGCCGATGACGTTGTCTTTGCTTTTCTTCTTCATCTCCACGTTTTTCCTGCTGCACTGACTGAGGCAGGAACAGTGCCACCAGCGAATGTGCATAATTAGAAGTGGTTACAATTCCATGTGATCGCAGAATCAGTTAGCTGCTGCATCGTTTGCTTGTCCAGCAATCAGCTGGAAAACTGGCAACAGTCAATCAGAGGCGCTTTTCCCGTGGAAAACTGCAGCTGCATTCATTCTGTTGAGGGTGCATAAATTAATTAGCCACGATTGCCAGTCATTGATGGTCCTTTATTGCAACAGGAATTACTGGGTTTCATATATTGTTCCCCTGGGATAAATTGTTAAAACTCCAAGCGTATTACTACACACAATGAGTTGATATAAAAAGTGCAGCAAGAGAGCTCCTTCAAATATACAAAAAACCAACTGGAGTTGTACAAGAACTACTATTTTATTTGGGGTAAATAATTAAATAATTTTAAAGAGTTTATTTTGTAAATATGCCTTTATTTACCAATCAGTTCTTGATATTCTCACAGTTGTATGGCGTTCCTTTCTATTTTGAGGGGCGAAATTTCACAATTTATTTAGCCATGATGGGGAACATCAAATCTTAATTGCATTAATAAGCAAATGACTTCACGTGGTGCTTCACGAGTTGCTCAGAGAACTTTCCCAGCGTAATTCCCGGCGAGAAGGGAATATGAAACGAGGGACGTGTCAGAAGATGCATCCTCGCCGGCAAAGTGAAATGCATAATGAGCATAATGTTGGCGCTGCACGACGCAGATTCGGTTGCAGATGCAACTGGCTGTGAGATGCAGATAGCAGATACGGATGATAATGATAATGCCGAGACGCAGAGACGACACCTGAGCACCAGTGACTGAGAACAGACGGGGAGAAATTTGAGAAATGTGAGCAGTAATTAAATGCAAAACTCGAAGCGCGAAGCTCGAAGCGCAAGAAGGAGAACAGCGAGCGACAACGTCAACGATCCAAGATAATGCATAATTGCAGAAGACAAAAGGAAATGCCAGCGACTCATGAGCCGAGTTGCAGTTGCAGTTGCAGTTGTGGAGTAGCATGCAAAATATGAGAAGAATATCTAATGCCGTGCCACCGCATTCTCCATAAAGTCGCAAAATGCTAGAATGGTTGTAGTCCGCCAACTGCCACATCCACATCCACATCCACATCCAGATCCACATCCATCCTTCGCTGGCTCAAAACGGCGTTCAAATTAATGGCCAAGTTTCACATGGGGCAGAAAGAAGCTTAGATGCCAACACAATTGCCAATGGAAATTGCAGTCATCTCACATGTGCGCCTCACTGTGAATGTGTGAGTGTGAGTGTGGATCTGTGAGTGTGCCTTCGTTTGTTTGCGAAAGTTGAGTACAAGATACAAGTGGTTAGATACAAACTAGAACAGCAACTGTTTGGGTACGATGCTGACTTGTGTTTACCAGTCACGATAGAGAAATACCCTCAATTTTATAGTTACCAACAAACTTTTACAACGATACTATTTTTTTTTGTAATATTTATAGCTGGAAGAGAGCAGTTTCCTATCCCATAAAACCTTCTTTTCTTAACCAGATTTAATATCGGTGCAAATATTTCGAGACTATGAGTTTTATATATACATATGGAAATTCATTTATGACGGCAGAGCAAGGCACTATAACCAACTCATTGGTTATGCCAATCATACCCCTTTATAGAGCATCAACAAGAATAAGTTCTTGTAACGAAGATGAGTTGGAAAGAGTGACTTGCGGGCTTCATTTTCGTTCGTGCCAGAACACGGACTCGCAACACGGGGGCAAAAAACAGAAGTTGCCACTGGGAAGTTAACTCCATGTCATTCAGCAGCCAGCGGAGGAATGTTCAAACAACATTCAATCAGAAATCGGCAAGAACAAGGCGGAGCAGATACCGCTGATACACGTTCGCAGATCGAGATAATAAATTTACTGCCATTCTGCTCTGCTTGGTAATTTATAAGGTTTGGTTCGCCCTTAAAAGCGGATACTTCCACTTATTTCACTTTCTAGCCACTGCCTAGCTACTTGCAAACACTACTATTCTTTTGGCCAAAACGACGGCTGGTGTGCCTTGCTTTTTGTTTGGCTGCTGGGGGATGCAGTGAGTATGAAGGCAGAAAGCAAGAAACTTTATTTGGGTTAGCGATTGTTTAAAAATGCATAAGGATGTGAAACTCGGAGTAGCTGAAAGGGAACACAAGCCCGCAGGAGTTTGGCCAGAGGAGCTACAAAGAGCCGAAGGCGAAAGGGGGGATCAGTGGGGCTCTAGCAGCAAATGGAGCTAAATTGCGGTGCAGAGAAAGAAATCTTTAACTCTGATTTTTAATAGTCTACTGAAATGTACATAGAATATAACCATTCTTTCATTAAGTGGGTTGTGCTAGTTTTAAGTGGGTGTTCTTTGAGCGGAAGTCATAATACCTAAAATTAGTGGTGCGACGTAGTTAAATTTTCTTGCTGTGCATTAAATGTGAATCTTCACCACAAAATGGGTAAATCCAAGGAGCTGGCTTGAAAAGCTGTACGAAAACCGCAGAACAAGAAGTTGGCACACTTGCAATTTAAGGTAAATTTGTCTTAGCAGGTGTAGGGATTTTGGCACATAAACTTTGGCCCCATAAAGCTGCACTGGCTTGAATTTAATATGCAAATCAAGCGACGAGATTTGCGTTATTTAAATCAACTGAACCGCTCACCCACTCACTTGGCATTCACTGGCAAAAGTTTTTAAATTAAAAAATTATGGCTGGCCAAGTTAATGGCTTTCTCGGTCAGAAGGAAAAAAAAACAAACTGAACGGCAGGTGGGTGCAGTTTTGCAATTTGAAAGAAGAGTGGGCGAAAGTGGTTCAAGTGGTTCAAGTGGTTTTGTGATTGCGCATGTAAATGCAATTTCATTAAATTGAATATTTATCGGTTGTCATTGAGCAAATTGCAGGTAAATTGAGGTTTATCCTAATACTTCCACACCACTAATAAATAATAGTAATGTGTGTGCAGTTATTTCGCCAAGATAATGGACGGAAATCATCATTAGCGGCGCTCAGGGTTATAAACATTGTATTCTAAATCTGAAAATGTTTATACATATATGTCCACCGCTTCTCTCCGACAAATTGTTAACTATTTTTGTGACTTCTAAGTATAATGCTCAGTAAAAAAAGAACCGCTTGAGCCGGTTTCCAGGGAATTCTCGCCGCACAGAAGCCGTTTGATGAGCATAAATCTTGATATCGGAACATTATTAACGTCAATTAATTCTAACCGTTCGACGCGAAGGCCATCCATTAGGAGCTGGAAGGTGGATTTCGAGGGGCTCAGGGAAAACTCACCTGGGATGGATGGACGGATAGACGGATGGATGGGTAGCTGGCATTTCTCCGGAGACCTTCTCCTCAACCTGTTCGGTTTTTTGTATTTACTCGCCCGCTTTTTTGTAATCGATACAAGTGGCTCGTCGGTCTGCGGTATTTGTACACATTCTCTGTATTTTCCTGGTGGCCCGCTGTTTTCCCTCTTTTTCACGTTGTCGTCCCGCCTCACGATTTCCCAAATCCGATTATTATCAAGTCTCACGTGAGTGCACGCTTTGTGGCCGCTGCTTAGTTTTATTTTTACCTCCGCTCTCGAGTATTGTGCCTTTTACAGTTGCCTTCTGTGCTTCCTTGGAAAATTGCTTTGAACTTGAAAATTTCCCACGTGACGCGGTCAGAATCAATCTCTGCTTACGGCTTTTCTTTTGCCCTCCGTTCGTGTCACATGTGCAATGCAACACCACCCCTTGCGAATTTTCCGCCAGTGTTTTCCCTGCACGGAAGGCAGCTGCACTTTGCATGTCATTCGGCTAACGGTGTCGTCTTTTTCCCGCATTTTCCGCATTTCCCCCCGTTTGTTTCTTGGCTTGCAGCTTGCATGGTTTTTGGTTGCATTTTCTCAGTGCTTTGTGGCAAGTGTCGATTGAATTTAATTGGATGGTTTTTTCGTGCATTTCATATCTTTCGCGGGGCTAAAAGGCACATTTTGAATTTTCAGATTCGTGTCCAATTTCTTTTATTGGTTTGTAATTTTTGTGGGAATTTTAGTTGGTTGCGAATTGGAGCTAAATGTGAGGATCGCTGCTGGAATGCAAAATTTATTTATGAAGGTATTTAACGGCCATGCAAATTGTTAGTAATCTTCTAAATCTTCTTCAAACTATAAAAAAGTCAGCATTTAAATCTTCAGTCTGGCCAAAGTTGTAAAGTATAAAAGAATCATACTTAATAAGTGTGCAGCCGCGTTCCGAAGTTTCCATTAGCACTTCTGCTGCTGTACACTTTCTGCATAAGCCATTCGTGCCATTTAGCAGATCTCGGCTGGTCTCTAAGCCCATCCATTGCACGGTTTAGTGTGAGTCTGTAGGAAAACCAAAACAAAGTGATTTTCGTGGTAAGCTGCCTCCACCTTTTGGCCAAAAGTCCAGGTACAGTGAGCACTGTGTGCTGCTGCAGATGGCACTTAGCTTTGCGGGCACGTTCCATCAGGGGGAAGTGCATAGTTCGCGAGTCGTAAACTAGCTTTTTTACGACTGTGGCTCAGAACGAGACTTGGCCAAGACCGGTGGCAATTAAATATAAGTTAACACTTGACGGGGGGAAAGGGCGACAGTTCATAGATGTCAAGTTCAGGGTTACTTCAAGGGCTCGGGAATGGGAATTGCCTGTCAGAGTCCAAAGACAAAGTGAGTAATTAATTTGCAAACGTCCCTATCCATCAAATCTTGTGTTTCCCCTTTAAAGAAAAATTCATGGGAGTTGCGCTGGGCTCGGTGGGATTTTTCTTTTGATTTAATGAGTTTTTTATTGCCTGCTCTCATAGGATTGAGTTCTTTGTGGAATCGGTTCAATGAGCTCTGTGCTAATTAATGGCTCATTAAATCTGCACTTTGATTAGGGTTCCTTGGGTTTGAATCAATTTAACAGTGCTTAATTACGATTCTAGATAAACGTTTCATCTCAGCATGTACACTTAACCATATGAAGTGAAATTCGTAAGGCTACAAGTTTTTCTTAAACTACTTTACTGCGGTAGTGATTATAGTGATTTTTAATTACTACTTCATTGAAGTTTTAGTGCCTGCTGTTTAAGTAAACACCGTTTGAAAAACCATTTATAAGGCTTTGCATCATCCTCATCATAAGCCTACTACTATGCATGCTGTCATATAGTTTTTGTTGATGATTATGATGAAATCTAATCGGCTTAGGTTTTAGAAAAACCCCAAATGCAAAAGGCATTTGGCCACTGCCAACTCTCAACTCCCAAGTGGCTGCGTAATCAAATGCATGTAATTTGAGTTTAATGAGTGTCAAAGTTATTAAAAATCATTTGCTCCGACCAGTTATGGTGGCTTTTTCAGCCAACGGCTTTGGCTTTCGGCCAGTCGGCGGGCCAGATTTTCGGTCCATGAAAGGCAGCAGCTAGCCAGCTAACGCAAACATTACAAAATCGTTTCGAGACATTTTTGGGCTCGTCATCGGGCTTAATTACTGGCCAAACTCATTCTCCCGCCAACGATTCTGGTTAAATGAAATGTGTCAATAAATTCAAATGGCGGCATTCGAGCCCGGTCCAAAATTGAGTCATTAGAAGTAGGCCGCTAAACCGATGTGAGATCTTTTAATAAACTTGTTGGTTTTGGTGTCCGAGACAGCAAAAACAAATATTAAAATAACAAACAATGATTACAGCCGACAGTGGTGCCATAAGTTGTGCCACCAGTTTGCCGATACTGTGCGGAAAATCACTTTAAAATTCTTGGAAAGCCAATTGTTTATATAACTTAATACACGTGTGGAGTTGCTGGATTTGATTTGTTTACTTGAAGACATGCCAGCGTTTCCAACGAAATTAGGGGAATTTGTTATGGCTAACAAACTATGAAATTGTAGATTTGGCTGTCTTGATTCATACGCTTCGCAGTGGCTGCCAAACTCGATAATACATTTTAAATTCGCAATTGATATCCAAGTGTGCACCAAGTGACTTTTGGTTAATGGTTAATGCCTGTTGGGCAAACCATATACTTGGGCAGTCCAAAGCCTCGATTGCTGGGCTGGCTGTATTGGCTGTCTTGGCCTGCGTTCGAAATTGGCAAATGCAATTTTTATGCTCTGTGGCGTGGGCGTTGCACACCCACACCCCATCACTTTCCCCAACCGCCGTCGAGCCCGCTACTCATCCCCCTACTCTGATATTGATTTGATTGTGTGCGTCTGCTACTCCCGGCTGCTCACATGGCGTATGATTGATGGCTTTGCGGGCACGAAGGAGCTGCAAACGATGGAGTAATCCTGCCTGAGCTGCTGCTGCTGCTGCTCCTGCTGCTGTTGCTGGATATATAAATTGCACTTATTGGTGGAATTGACAGAAAAAGTATATGCACGTTAAAGATAAATTAATCAAGTGCAGATAAGTGGAGGTTAAAAAGGGAAAATAATACAGATAAAAATGCGCCGTAACAAGAGATCCACTGAAAATGAAACCTTGTAGAAAGAGTATTCAATGCCATTGTTTTGTTTTGAATGAATATGGCGCTTGTATTGTTTTTCAGTGTAGGAATATAAATAACTATTGCCCATTAATAACCAGTTTGTTTTAATTATTTAATTGCAGCCAGAGCCACAGCCACAGCCAGCACATGTCTGGCCCTACAGTTTGAGCAGCACTGGGTTCTAAGCAACGCGTGGGCAGAAGAGAGAGGGGTAAGTTATGAGGCTCGTGTTACTCACAGCTAAACGCAAAACCCATAATTTGAACGTGTATATCCTCTATCTAAGAGTCGTTACCTTTTTATGGCCGTGTTTCCATCTGTTCATGTGTCCATCTGTAGACTTGTCGGTTGTCGGTTGTCATTTGTTGTTTTGGTTTTCGGATTTGCACTGCATTCGGAAACCGGTCGAATCGGTTTTTGTGGTGATCACAGCATTTGCATAAAGTTTTGTTCTGTTTTTCTCTTTAATCGGTGTGTCAGTGTGATTTTTCTCCAACCGCCGGATTTTAATTTATTTTCATTGATTGCACATATACAACTTTTGACTTAATGGCTCGCTGACGTAACTCGAGCTGCTGAAACTAGCAAAATAGTCGTAATACTCACCTTTTGGATTTCTTCGACTCTCTGCAGGATTTGCAACCAATGGTGAAATGCTGCTATTTAATTAATCGATCTGTAAGTTGAGTTAATTTGCTATTGGATTTACAATTTGTTCAAAAGCGCTGATGGGCGTTAGAGGTGATTTCAGTTGGTGTGTAGTGGGAATTGAACACCTGCTTAAGACACGTCAATCGAATTACTTTTGTAGTTATTTACTAGGCGTTTAAATCTTTTCCAACTTATATCATGGATTTATGTGAGCTTATTTTTGAAGTGACTTTTTGGTTTCATGGGAACTTTTACCAAAAACTAGTTTCAAACTATGAATAAACAATTTATATCAAATAACACCGAAATGTCAATGCTTTATTTGCTATTCCTCTCGATTCCCTGCAGATTTATCTGATTGAGTATCAACTTCTGCTTCTGTTTTCTGGTTCTGAACAGGAAGTCGATGGCTGGTCACCTGGGTAAGTGGGTTCTGTGGTTTTTGGGTGCCTTGGTTTCAGTTCATTCCAAGGTAATTTGTTGTCGGTCCGTGGGCCTAGACAAAGGACTGATTGCCGGACTTGACTGACAGCTGGGGCAGCAAAGGGTTAAGGTGGTGGCCACACACAGTTACGCCTAAACTCAAGTTCGGGCTAATTTTGCCTTTGTATTAGCCAATTGTGGTGGCTCTTCCTCGTTTCCATCCTCGGTTTCTTTCAGCTTGCGATTTTTATTTCAGCTTCGGTTTGTTTGGCCAGCATAATGATGCCACTTGATTGAAAATGAACGTGACTGGAAAACAAGTTTCGGGGTTAAAGTTTTCTTCTTTTGCTTTCCTCTCGTTTCCTCGTCTTCTTGCGCCGCTCTGCGGTCTTTCCTACCAATTCTACTGTTCGAATAAACAGAAAATAGCGAAATAAATTAGCCAGGCGATGCTCTCAGCCATGAACTTCTGTGACATGTTTTCCTGCCTCAGCTTTATTAACCGACTGACGACGAGGAGCCATGCGAAATTGCATTTAGTATTATTTAATTAAAGTTTTCTCTCCATCGCCGGCGTCTTCCTCGGTCGGTTGTGGTCCGGGCGCCATTTTGTTGCATGCTTCCTAACAGAATTATGTGCGCATTTCCGTTTCCGGCACACGCAACAATGCACCGAGTGCCGTCTGCGCGGAAAATGGCGTCTTCGATTTAGTTTGGAAACAGTGGGGCAACCAAAAAATGTAGTAAAATCCTCAATACGTTTTATTTCTTACACTTATTTTAAAACACGAGTTTATTTAAAATTATCCTATTAACATTGGTGTTAGGAAAAAAACTGATCAAAGGTCTGAAAAACTTTCTAATCGTTGGAAGAATTTGCTTTTCCCAAATCAAATTACAACTTTTATTAAGTCCCATTCATTCCACTGTCCACAGCGCTAGCGGAAGATGGTGGAAGAATAATAGTTTGCCATTATTAAGTTTGGTGCGGGTGTATTTTGCATGCACTTTGTTGATGCCGCCGATGCTGCTTCTGATTCTGCTGCAGTTTGCTGCTGCCGTTGCCAAGGCAAATTATTTACGGCGCGCACAACAACAGAGTGTGCCACAATAAGTGGCAACGCAAGGACCTGGTCCTGGCACCGTTCTCTCGTCCGTAAACCCAGCACAAATCTCCACAAGATTGAGCGGCAAGCCATTGCAATGACAAAAGTAATTTGCTTTTAAAGCAGCACCGACTGCAGCATCGGGCGAAGGCAATTTAAATATGCATGGCCCATTATGCATAAGCGATGCAGTTTCTCCATACACGGGTATCTGTGCACCGAGGGAAAATTGCAGTATCAAAATAATCCTAGATGGCAGATATAAATTGCTGTCTCAATATCGATTATATAAACTAGATCAGAATAGTTAAGTCGTGTGGAGTGAGGCGAAATGGTATCAATTGCAATGCGGAATATGAAAGAAGAAGTTGACTCGAAGATGACTACTAGCTTTGCAGTGTACTTATGCACACTTGAGTGTGTCGTGTGTGCCACATGCAACTCCGGTCGCATTTAGTTGCGCATTCGAGCAAACCCAATGGGGCTCTCCACTGACCCACTAAAGTCGCATGTTCGGTTCACGGACTCCAGGGACCTGATGCTGTAACTAATTCCGAGCAAAGCCCATTCGATGTGGCATATTTAAAACTTAATTTACATGGCTGTCCTCTGCCCGGTTAAACCCTAACCTTTAGCCCCTCTCGGTCGCCCCTCCGCCCCCTTTGTTCGTGCTGACCCCTTCTCTTTCGGGCTTAAAGTCTCGCTGGCAGCTGGTGCCAAGCGGAGCACTTTGTCATTTTCAGTTTGTCACACTTTTGCCCAAATAAAATTTCATCGCCTGTCATAAAGGCTTGAGAGGCAAGTGTCACAAGTGCTTACAACTCAAGGAGGTGCATGGCTTGAAGGGGGCGGTGGGAGGGAGACAGCACCACAGTTAGGTAAGAAGTGAAGGAGACAGCACTCAAAACTGCTCAAGTGGGCCAGACCCATAAAAGAAATATGCCACATGGAATTCGTCGTGAGCCAGAAATCAAGACAACATGGATATAATATGAAAGGAAATACTAGCAAATACTACAAAATACTTGGCATTTTAGCAAACTTCAAAATCTATAGATTATATCTATGATATTGGAATGTTATTCAACAACATACCTATTATGGTAGAGCAAGCACTTTAAATATCTCAAAACTGTGCGACTCTATTGAAGTTCTCTTTTTAAGACGGCCTTTTCTTTGATGTTTTCACCTTAGAACACCTCATCAACACCTTGTCTAGCGTCTATATTTATCGGTTATCTCTTATATCACCGGCGCAGAACCAATTAGTGTTTACCCCACCCAATAAATATGCTTGCCGCTGTCAACAATTGATGCCCTCATAAAAAGGAACCATAAAATCGCTCTACCCCCGATAGATAACATGCACCTTATGCAATGGATGTTTGCCCAGGGAGTCTGGCGAAAAAGTTTGGCATTAGCTGGCGTATCCAAGCCAAATAACTGTCATGGCTAAGACAATAGAAAGGACAGACAGCAGACAGGTCAGACATCCACGGGTTGATATGCAACTTGGGGTGTGGGTAATGGCGATCGAAAGAGGGGAGCACCAAAAGTTGCCGGTTTGACAGCCGCAAGACAGCTGTCTGTTCGAAAAAACCCACATAAACGAGGGGTAGCAAAAAGGAAGAAAGGCAGCTACAACATAAATTTTGATTTACTTGCCTGACAGTTGGCCCCCGGTTTTCACACGCACCCCACTGCCACCAAAGGTCGGGCACAATTTTCCTATTAGCTCAAGTGAAAAATCGCCGCAATTCGGCGAATGGAGGAGGATGGGGCTGAATTTACTGACCAGTAAATCAGGCAGGCATTCCATATGCCGCAGAACATATTTCACGGCAGACCAGAGAGTATTTCAAATGCCCATTATGCCCCAGTAACTTTTCCAATTAAAAGCGAAATAAACTTTTGCCTCCGGAACTCGCTGGCCGAAGTTTCAATTAAAACCATGACTGGCTAAGCTGGAATGGCCAATAAAAAAGGCCATCGAATGATATTACCGATTTACCTGCGCGCCTTTCTTGTCTCTAAATTAGGTTGAATGACTTTGAAGCGACCACGTGGCGTATGCTTAATTATCGCAAATCGTTTTCAATTAAAGTGCCAAGTTAAAGGCACGAAATCTTAGCAAACGCCACTTTTGGCGTATCACTATCACTCACTATCTCTATTAATTCCAATGCCTTGGCCACCTTTTCTTATCACAAACAGAAGTTTGGCGACGACACTCGCCTTCGTCGTTTTGGGGCTTGCATTTTCGTTTCGTATTTTTTCGTGGCGTCTTTGCTGATAATTTCACTTGAACAGCTTGAAAATTTGTGGGTTTGATTGACAGTCGAGTGCCGGCCAAGGTAAACGGGCCTTTTGTGCCAACGATTCACCTGTTTACACGCAGTTTTCATTTCTCGTATTTACTTTTATTGATATGCGTATTTGTGCTCTTAATTTATGTATTTCGCTGGAGTTTTTTGACCGTGACACATTTGCTTGTTTACTTTCCAGCGAGGCGGTTAAATCGGGGGCAGTGAACCAGGTAAAAGTAAAAGTAAAAAGGGAAACAGAGACCAATAAATAATAAGGGAACCTTCTGATTATTAAATAAAGTAATTTAATCTTGTTTCTTTATAGTTACACTATTTTTTCGTAGGTGTAAGCACTTTTTAAATGCTCACGTTCCTCACGTCCTTTCACCTAGCAGCAGATCATCTAAAGGCTTTCATTTGGCACAACCTTTGACTGCAGAGCCTTTCATCTTCCTTGCAGAGCACCCACAACTTTTATCCTCAATTAGGATTTATCATTTCCCGCAAGCGTTTTCCATTTTACACTAGTTTTCCCGCATTACCCGCCCCCGCCTCCGCCTGCGCCCCCGAAATGCCAACTCTAACTAGTTGAATGCAATCAACACGCTCGCAATTAAATGCGACAAAGTGCAGACTTGCAGATGTGGTTGTTGCTGCAGTTGGTGGTGGCTAACCCGTTCCGCCCACAGTTCCAGTTGCCTCGACATGTCCCGCTCCGCCCCCGTTTCCGCCCTCCTCCCCCTTCCCCTTCTTTCCCCCCCACACAAAAGCGACAACTGTCAGCGGGTCTTTGGCACACATTTACATGCCCCCGGTAACTGCCACACCCCCCCTGTGGTGCCTCCTCCTTGCGGGCTGGCGTGTGAATTTAATTTGTGCATAATTGCAATTGCAACTGCCTTTGCTGTGCTGCAGCCATAAAATGTCAATATCACATTGTAATCATCAACGAGAAACGTTTGCCGGGGCCCAAGTGTTTTCTTTTCACTCTGACAATTTGTTTTTCCTCTTAGATAGGCCTGCGAACTCCCAGACACACGAGACTTGGGACATTTGGACATGAAAAGGGGTTGGAAAATCGGGCCAATTGCCGTCTGACTGATATCAAGTGCGTAGGAAAACTGCAGTGGACAGATTCGAAAAGTAAACCAATTTAAAAATTAAGTTTTCATCGCCAAGTGCTGGGGAAACTATTTTATGGTGTTGTCTGGACAAGAGCAGTGATTTAATGGATTGCAATTTGCATATGCGAATATATTTGGTGCAAGTGGAGTGGAAAATTTATGGCTTAATTGGGTAGCGCATAATCATTCAGCACAAACAATGGGTTTATTAGGAATATAGATATTTACATATTTCGTTCTTTCTGGCTATATCTTATACCTCTAATTTGATTCATTTCAGAACCATCATGCGCCAGACTCAACGAACGCAGCATAGCGAAATGTCCAAGCAAAACGGATTCCCACAGCAGAAGGCCGAAACCAGCCGACGCACCAAATAGATTGGCAATAAAAACCTAAATAAATTAAGCTAGAAGCTCACCGAACCCAAAGGAATACACTTTGAAGTGAAGTGAGAACGAGAGGAGCAAGTGAATCGAACGGGCAGGAGAACTCCCAGAGGAGCGGGAGTAGTAGGATCGTCTTTCGTGGACCGAGCGATAGAAAGCCGTCAAAATTACGACGTACCACCCACCCACGCCCAAAGTCAAACAGAACCCGGCCAATACGGACGCCATGTCCGGGCCGGGGGCGTTTGACGATGAGCCGCCGCCGGAGCCGCGCGACGGATGGCTACTGGTGCGCATCCATGTGCCGGAGCTGAATGTCTACAAGTGTCTGCAGTTCCCATCGGAGCGGCTCGTCTGGGATGTCAAGCAGCAGGTGCTCGCCTCGCTGCCGAAGGTAAGTCGGTCACTGTCATTACCACTGCGATACCCATTATCTTGCTGCTGTATATAGAGCAGGGCATGTCTCATGTGCGCTAAATACTCACTAAACGGGTAGAAATACATCTGAAATGAGGCCTTCTTTAGTCAGTTTTGAGCTCTGCTGAAGCGAAATTTCCATTTATATACGCTACATGCATGATTTTATTAGGCACATTCGAGTGCTTGCCCAACATTCTATAATTTGTAAATATAATATCTTCGAAAGCATCATATATCACGAGTACTACACATAACCGGTTTCCAACTCATCGTCGTAGGCGTAGAGCAGTTCTATGTAGAAGGACCAAACCACAAGCCAGGCATACAGTAAAATAGCTATATGGGTTCAAGAGAATAGTTATTCAGGCTTGGGATTCATGATTACTAGGATACCCACCCATTGTGATGACAGTCAGGACGATAATGACGGTATTAAAGCAGTAAACGGTCAGGGCGAAATGTGTACAATTATCCAAATGGGTGCGAAACCCAAAAATGGGAGAAAGAGCATCTCGTTGTTCTGGAAAATGGTCAAGTGTGTTAAGTTTATGGTTTATGGGATATTGGGTATATTGTGAAATGATTTCAAATGAGTGCCACATACATTATGCACTCCCATGCAGAGCATGGCCGAAGCTATGATGCCGAAGAAGGAGAAGACCATGGTGGCCTTGAGGGCCGCCTGTGCTGGGATGAGGGACTTCTGGTACTCGTCGGGAAAGATGCACTCCATCATGAAGGCGGTGCCGATGGTGATGTAGATGAACCAGGTCAGGAAAATGCATCCGAAGAGCAGCACGCCGAAACGCAGGGAATAGCAGTAGCAGCACTTAGTAAAGATCTGCTTAAGATATCTGCAGCGACAAGCCATGATCGGTCCTCAGCTGCTCTACAAATTTGAAACAATAATTTTCAATACTTTCTTGAGAAACTTAAATTTGTTCAACTTTTAGTCTGTGCAAAAGGGACACACTGAAAGAAGTTGACTAGATCAGGAAAAACAAGTGCAGGAGTTTGTTTAGCTTTACGTTTATTTTGCCACTCGTCAAATTGAATCTTCCGCATCCACAGTGCTCAGATATCGGTAGAAGGCCACCGCTATCAGCAGGGAATAAGCCAGACCAACTAAAGGGAAAAGACCTCATGTTATTATTTATATTATTCAGTCAAATAGTGTCAACAACCACCCACCTGTGATGACCACCTGAACGGCCAGTATAATCGGAGAGGGTTTGGAAGTGGCCAACTCGACAATGCCTATTATAACATAAATAAAGAGTATGATCGAATAGACGATTATCCACATAAGGACGAAGCCTCGCTTCCTCTGCATTTTTCATGTAAAATCATAAGAATAATTCGAATTTTGAAAGAAACCGAATGAGTTTCTTACCTTCGAAGCAGCGTACACCAGCAGTACAGAGCTCAGGGTTCCAATAGTTAGGATCGGAGACATGATGACGGGTGCCCACACCTTGTGGGACACTTGCCTGATGAAAATGGTGTCATCCGAATGCGTTATCAGCTCCCCAACGTGGAAAGTTATGAAGATCGCCCCAATGATTGTACAACCTACGTTCAGAGGCAGGAAGAAACAGCACTTCTTAAAAATCATGCCGATAAATTCGGAGTTCTTTGGGTTGAAAACAAATATTTTGGAATTTTTACATGTATTCCGATCAAAACATCAGAATGCTGGGAACAGTTGATCGTTGATTTTGTAAATAAGTTATTTAAGGACATATTAAAGTAATACGATATTGGATAAGTAATAGATTATAATATCAGTGGAACTCAAAATTGGGGGTTGAATCCGTAAAGGGCAGAAATTCTATATCAAACTACATTTCCTGCGTTGACCCACACAAAAACCAATTACTGCGGAATCGCAATGCAATTTTTCACCAGATGTTGTTGATTGAAATTTTTATGCAGCCAAAGGCTGCCACGTGCCCTTACAACATAAAACCGACCACGCCCCCTCTGCTGCCCTCGATTGGCGGCCAAATGCCCTCGTGAAGTTTCAATTTTTGAAGTTCAATGCAATTTATCGGCAACTGCAGCGTCTGAAGTCGTGCGCCCTGTCTGAAATCGTGACGCTGCAGATCCGAAGATATTTGACAATTGAATGGCAGTCTGTCAAGGAAGGAAAAACGAGTGCCAACTACAAGGAAGGTTGGATGTTCAATGGCTAAAATATTCGGAACCTTTGCGTTGATTGGTAATCAGCGCTGGAACACTAAGGGCTAACAGCTTCAGCTTTGTTACGTTGTTCAAAATATAAGTAAATGTCAAGCCAAGGGGTCATGATCAGCTGTTAATAAAGCTCGTAATGCCCCCAACTTGCGTACCGGATGAGGGGAAGAGAAGGGAAGGGACTTTCCTGCCCCTTTGTGCTAATGAAAGCCAAACAATGGTCACTCAATTGTATACATTTAATCGCAATTTGTTGAGCAAATTGCTGTCGAAACATTGTCAAGCGTGAATGCAATGCGGGGCCTCGCCCAATTCAATATTGAAACCGCAAAATTGCAAACGGAAACTCTGGGCGATACCCAAACTGAAACCAAAACCTGGAAATCGCACTGGCATCGATTCAATTCGAACCGAATCGTATCGAACTGAACTGAACTGAACTTCGCTGAACCGAACACAATGACCTCCAGCTAATTGCATGGCCCGGTCTTTCGTGCCGGTTCCGTTTTCGGTTTGGCCAAATTCAAATGCAAAGCGGCAAGTGACAGACACTGCCTTGTTTTTGGCTTTTTGGCAAGGGGGCGTGGCCGCTCTGGTTACACTGTCAGCTTGGAGCTTAGTAAATTATGTTGTAAATTCTGATCGAGTGTGGGAACCGAAAGCTGAGCGTGCTAACCATTTTTCCGGGGATATTTGTTTGTGGGGAATGTTCCCTAATTACATACGTGCATATGTATGACATGTATTTGCTTCTCGGCATTAAGACTAATAATAATTATAATAATAACTGAATAACATGTCTATTGCCTTGACTTATTCCACCTGTTTCCATCGGCTAGAAGTAGAAAGCACATCAGGTTATCAACACATTTCCTGCTTCCACAGTCGTATATCAATCAGTGGACTGGCCGCATATCTTATCGTCTGGTTTCGCTTGCGACCGAACATAGGACTTAAGTAGACCGTCATAAAGAATACGATTCATGCTATCATCGCACAAATATTTGCAGTCCAATTGAGGTCTCTTTCCTTAGACTTTTTGCTCCAACTCTTGTGAGCCTTCGATAACTGCGGAATGGTTGAGCAAATCCCGAAGACTAAGACAAACGTGAGTGGCGGTAATTTCCCATTTTATCGGTCGTCGCCCATTATCGGGGCACCTGACGATGGCGTCGGGTTCCATAAATGTATTATTGGGTCTGGTGCGGAATTCGCTTTCAATGACCGATCCGCGGCGCTTATGTCGCGCTTCAATTCAACTTCACACCATCCATCAATCAGTCAATCCGTCTGTCAGTCAGTCAGACAATCAGTCACTTTGCCAATATGTCGCTGCTCCAGTTTGCAGTTGAGTGTGAGCCCCACTGGCATCACAACTTCCGCCTGCTAATCAAATCGAAATTCGAGCTTTTGTGATCTGTAGTCGATGGACTTTTCTTCAGTTTCTGGGTGGGCGTTACCTACCGGTTTGCGTCTAAGTCGTTTTGCTTGTAATACCCAACGGGCCTTGTTTGGCCCGAAGTTCAGGTCGGTTAATAAACTACTTGGCTCGTGGCGATAAGAAACCAGTAAGGAAAGCTTAGCCGCATATGGATTTCTCGGTGGCTCATTTTTTCGGTCTAAGGTGGCAATGGAAAATACGTGTAGGGAACGATTTTAATAGACTTACGATAAGCAAACGATGTGTACTGGTAATTGAAAATATTCCAACAGTTGCATAATTATTTTAAGACTAACAAGAATATCCAATAGGCACTTGTAAAATATACTGCCCACCTTAAACATAAAGAGAACTCAAGAAAGTTGTTCTTTAATTTAATTTGCAAAACTTTGGCATGACTAAAACTTCAAGCAAGTTGGATGAAGTACGCGCAAATTCGCACAATAAATCAGGGAAAGACTGAAGCTCGTTTCCAATGGGATTTCGAATCGAATGCTCTTAACTTTCCAAAAAGGATAGGCAGTCAGCCAGACGGACTGGATAACCCGAAGTGCACGAGGCAAAAAGGAGGAAAAATTGCTTTTAGCCAACTGAGCAAATGTGGTCAGCGAAAGCGTATATGTGTGCTCACAAAAAGAGATATTCGCTTTAAAGCTCGTTACTTACTGACTTACGAACGACGCAACTTTAATCAATTGAAGGAATTGGCAGACAGAACAATCACAATAAATCTTGAACTGAATCTGCGCAGAAAGCCACAATGGCAATTAGGTTTTGCTTAATGGGCAATGGCTCAATTAGGCCAAGTTAATGTGTAGTTTCGAATCACAAGTGGAGACTTGACTCCCATAGTGTCTTTCGGGGGAATTACTGTGAAAACTTTTGGCGCTGCCTCCCAAAATGTTCAAAATCTAGTCATTTCGCCGAGCACTTGTGCTGTATGGAAAACCCCATCCAATCTCCAGACGCTCGTTAGATTTAATGACGCCGCATAGTTTGCGCACGCACGACATCATTTCAGCGACTTTAGCCCCCCTTCGCTCTACTCTACTACGCCTCCCTCGCCATTCAGCTAAAGTGGCATAGAGACCCAGTTGCAGGACCCATCATCCGCGTCTATATCTGTATCTGTATCTGGGGGCCTTGTGTGCCCCTCCATTGAACCGTAAATTTGGGTGAGAACTTTAGCTCGGCCCCCGCGTCCCATCGCATACCATCGCATTATTCATTCTGGGAAGCCGCCTCGCCAAACGCCAGAATGTCACATACTTTTGTGGATAATTTCGCTCCCTACGGAGGGAAACGCTTCCTGTCGGGGCTGAAGCCATTGTTAGCGGCTATAAAGATGCTGCCGATATGGAGCTCCCTGCACTCGATTGGTTGGATGGTAGTCCTTGGCTGGGATTGAATTGAATTTTCTACTAGGAGACAAGGAGCTGGGCACAATGAAGTGGTAAAGTTTTATAACCATTTGATGGCGTAGTGAACAAAGGGTATGTGTTTAAGGCATGGAAGAAGGTCATGGCATGTTTAAATGGCCGCATAAATATTTCTGTATTTCTGTATATGCAAATGTGTCGTGCTTTAAATCAACGCCAAATATAAAATCGCATCACCACAACATGTAGCCATCATAAAGTGTACAAAAGAACAAACTTTAATGAAAAGAAATTCATGGAAAAGAGTTTTATGACATTTGGCTTGCTCACGCGGCTTACATTGCGTATGCGTGATATGCAAAATATATGTAAGCTAAACATGTAAATGCCATCTGTATATACTTATATACGCAAGAGTGTACATACAAAAAGTACATTTACATGCATAAAACGAGAACATTGGAATGCCGCATGACAGGCCACTAGAACATCCACCATTGCCAACAGCAACAAGATTTCTCGTTATTAATTAAATTGTTTTGTTTTCATTAATTTCGCTGCTGCTGCTGGCGTTTTTTATTCCATTAAATGCCAAACAAATTACAAATTTACACGTGAACCAAAACAAACAAACGCCAACAACACTGGATGGATGCAACCCAATGTTATATGGAAATGCCATGTGGCCGCAACCCACACGGCGTATACGCAATGTGACCTGCACTGCGCTGCAATCGATAATCAAATAAATACTGATTGCATTTACACGCCGCAATATTTGACTCTCATCTGATCGAATCGGATATCTTGTGCTGCCGGCGATACTTTCATCTCCTGGAAATCACTGCTATTAATTGGCACAGGTGGCCTTTTGGTTTAAGGTTGGTGGCCGGTTTTAATATACCCAATAATATCCGCACATATGCAAAGATTATGCCATGAATAATGCATTTCCGCATTTCTCAGTTGTTTGTAAAGGCAGAATTTACGGTATCAGTTTAATGAGGAGGCAAAATGTTTATTTTTTAAGCTCAACAGATGGGGATTAATAGCTCTTAATAGCTCTTAAAACTTCTTATCATGCAATATATTAGTGTCTTAATCATTAAAACTTAACTTATGAATTTCCATAACGAGCTCAAACTCTAATATTTATTTTATTGCAATCCATGTCTTAAGTTGTTGAACGACATGCTCGTTTCTTGCGGCAATAAATTTGTATTAATTTTTAAGTTTAAGTTTAATTTTAATTGACACGAAACCCGCAGCGACAGCCGGTCGAACACCTACGCAAATATTTGGTTGCACGTTGCAACACTCGTTTTTCGCTGCATTTCGCTGTTTCTCCTGCAGCGAGGAGACAAGCAGGCAACTTCACATCCAACTACGAAATGTGTCAAGTACAGCAAACAGTTACAGATTTATGGCTGGGAGTCGGAGGACCCCTCTAACGCCTCCAACGCCTCCAACACCACGGAGAAACCTCTGAAAAACACACGCGACCAGGAACGGTTTTTCCATCTATTGAAAACTCGAGGCCCCCCCCTGGACTGCCAACTCCTCCCTTGTAATTCAATTAAAATGCAAACGAAAAAAAAAAGAAAATAAAAAAAAGGAAAAGGCGCCTCAGGCATTTGCAAATGGAGCGAGAAACGAGATAATAAATAGGGACGAGGAGGGGCCCAAATGGATATGTATATCCATGACCACTGTGAGTGGTTTTCTTTTTGCCTGCGGACAGTTCTCGATAACATTATCGTGAACTGTGACTGTGACTGTGTAACCGCAAAATATTTCAACAGCATTTTTGACATTTTATCGGCGGACAAACAAATAATTTACAAACTTCCAAATAACACAAAGCAGCGCAATATTTCGGTGAAACTTTTCGACAGTTTGTTTTACTTTTATTTCCATGTGAATCCGGGAATGGCATTCATAATAACCATTTATTATGCTCGTTTTTAGATGGTTGTTAATTTTTTTCGTACACAGAGCGAACAAAAACAGGGCTTTGTGTCTTTATTCATTTTTATTTGGAACGTATGACTCTGTTAACAATTTAACGGTTCAGTCAACTTTCATATATGAGTAGTGCCAGACAAATCAAATTGTGTAAGTCGCCCTCCAAACGACCTTGACTGTGAAATTATATCTGTTTCAGCGCTTTAATCGCTTCATGTATCAATGAAAGTTGCATAAAGCGGGGTAATTGAGTGAACAATAATAGCGGTCCAACAACAAAAGTGGGGGAGTGCTTCCATTTGAACAAAAGCGATTCGAAATCGTTTCAATTTAATTTGAGCAAAACAAAATGTATATAGTATGTGAGCCAGAAATAATGGTTGAAAGTAAACAATAACGTTGGTTACAGTGACTCTCAAACTGTACGTCTTTAAGTGCGTCACAAACTGGATACATGGCTCACTTTAATAATTGCACAGGAAATAATATACAATTAATATTAAACATAATTACAGTACAATAAATTCAGAAGAACTGAGTTGGCGTTGTTAGTAATTACAAGCTAGACTGACTGAAGTGCAGCTTTAGATTCGATTACCATAATCTTATGCTAAACAAAACTAGTTGCTCAGAATATGAGATCTAAAATAAAATCTTTAGGTGAATATGTGTAAGTGCACTGCCATATTAAAAAATATTTATGGTGCTTTTAAACCTTTTAAAACGTTCACAAAACTGAAAGCTGGGCAAAACCAACCAAACTAACAATAAATAAAATAATGAAATAATAGCTGTGAAAACAAACGAGGTGACGAACAGCGCGTAAAGCATTTCAAGAGCGCTCAAGTGTTGCAGGCAAATTGAACAACGTAAGTTCAATTCAATTCCAAAAAAACACACAAAAAAACGAAAAACAGAACACTCGCATAAATGTAATTTCCTCTTTATGTGTGCCGAATTCTGTTTGAGCTGCCCTCTAACTAAATTTTTAATGGCACTTTTATGTTGGCTCACTTTATTTGGCCTCTCTTTCGCTTTATTTTATTTTTGCAAATTTAAATTTCATGTTGGTTTTGGGTTGCTTTTCAATTTCCGACGCCCCAACGCCGAACAATGAAGCACTTCCGGTGGCTGTCAGTATGTGTCTGTATGTGTCTGCAGATTATGTTCATTAGTTTGCGTCAATTTGTTTTAAAACGCCGCATGTGAGTATGAAATGCTTATTCTAAATTGAGCACTGAAGCGGGTGGTAAACCCTGTGAACCTCGACCATAACAACGGATATTATAATTATGATGATCTGAAAGTCGGAGGGGATGGCCGCATTGCTACCAGCATTGTGGTGAAGACCCCATATTACTAACGATTAGCCATTATTGAGCCAACCTAAAATTTGATGGCTCTCTCTCTTTTTGTTCCTTGGTTTTGCTTGCAGACAAGAAACGCGTACGGCAAAGTGTTCGAGTATCTCAATCTCGCACTTCACCATTTATGGCGTACTTAAATCACAGCTCAATTGGTGCGAATCCAGTTGAGAAGGTGCCTGAGTTCCTCGCCAGCTCATATCCAAATGGAGACTCCGTCTTTAAAGAATGGCAGTGTGCCCACACGGGAAAACATGAAGTACCTACTGCTTAACAGGTTAAAATGGATTTTAACGGCCTATGATACTTTGCGGAATGTAGAATGTCATGGCAGAGTTTATTTTGGAAATAAATACAAATAGTAATCCATTTGATAAGCTTTGAGTGTTAACTTAGGTTTTATAAGTTCGAGCACTTATTTTTCCGCAGTGCACGCATAACTGTGCCAAAGGCACCAGGAGATGGAGGAATGTGCATAAGTGTGTGGACCAGGTTGAATGCCCCTTCACCGCAGCCACGCCCCTTGCTCGTGCGCCTCCTCCTATCGCTTAGCTGCAACCACTTGAGCTATTTTAGCGTACTGCCAAAGCGACAACGCTGGAGAGGAGCAGAGGAGCCAAGGAGGAGGCTTTGGTACGACCTGCTCTCCATCTCCTTATGGCAGCAAATATGCTGGCAATTTAGGGGGCGTGTCTCGGCCCTAGTTGAAACTAACGCCACGGAAAAGAACTTTTGACGCCAGCGAAATGCTCGCAGCAAAATGTAGTCAAACTCAAGAGTGGAGGCAGAACGAGGATCGCAGAGAATATCTCGAGTTCATTGCTTGTAAAATTGACTTTGGCCAAAGGAGGCAACAGAGAAAACCGATTGCAAGTCAAACTCAAACAAGCCGCAGATAGTTCGATACAATTTTCCAAACAGTTTGCGTTTGCCTTTTTCTTCTACAGGCATTACAGCTATACCCTGTAAATCGCACAGATATATAGGGTATATTCATTCTGCCTTATGTAAATATAATATATGAATTAACTGCAATTCAATCTAGCTATCAAAATCTATGTTCTTTGTTCTATATAATCCATGATCCTCCAATGAAACATTTACATATTCGTCTACATTTGAACAGCGTTTGCAGGGTAGCACACAGTTTTTACCTTCAAGAGTTCTTTGCCTACCCATTGCAGTTTTCTTGTGCTATCTGCCAGGCTTATTTCTTCTTGGCTTTCCTTTCGGTCGCATCGGTTTGCGGCAATTGCTGTTTCTCGCAGTTTTTCCGCCTCATTTGCCATAGACACCAAATGTCCTTCAGCATGGTTTTTCCAGCTTTTCCAGCCTGCCAGCAGTTATCTTTTTGGATACGAAATGCCGCTGCCACCACGCGGCTGGCCAAATTAAAGTAGCAAAAACTAGTTTCCGATACGGCGCACGTGCAGCATCGCCAGTTGCAAGTTCCTAGCTCCGCGTTGCAACTGGCAAAGTCTCCAATTGCAATTTGGCAGAAAGCATGTGCAGCCTGCTGTGGTTCGAGGTTCGGGTTTCAGCGGGGCAAACACTCGAAGTGAGCCAAAAAAAAGGTTTCCCATTTGCTTGCTCGTTGGTGGCATAATTCGCGCGCCAGGCGACGCCCCAAAACATACAGAGAGGTTTGCCTGCACTGGAAGAAACTACATATGCTGTCTGTTAATTTCAACTATTATACGGTTTGATATTCTTGTTAGTTGGATCTGTGTGTGGTTGATACTTTGTTGAGCGTGTTGTATGTGGCTTACATATATCTATATATAGCGTAGGTAAACTGATTTCTTTCTGTGCACACATGTCCCCTTCTCCCGAGGGAACTGCCATCGATTTACGAGCTGTGAGATTTCGTGCCTCGCAATTGGCTGCATTTTTGCAGCTCTTCGGCTTGTTTGTAGTGGACTCGAAGCACTTGGCAGTTGCGGTTCCTGCATCCTTGGTGGCTCCGATGGCCAGCTGATACAGCCGAGTTCGCTGGCCACATGTTTATGGCCCAAGTCAAATCGCGAAATGGTCCCTAATTACAAGTGGCGGCACTTGGCCGACCGACGTTGACCCACAAAAGAGGGGCACCCGCATTCCCGGGCATATTGCTCTATTTTCAGGTGAAACGATTTCATCATTAGATGCAATTTGTGTCCCGTTCACCTCTACAAAATATCTGAACCGTAAATAAAGGGCCGCGAGACCGCAGCCACTCCAGATTCAGATTCCAGATTGATTCAGAACCAAGAGCTGCGCCAAGATCCCAGAGTGGGCAGAGTGGGTTTGGAGACCAGAATGGTTTGGTACCAAGAACGGGGTCCCAGACTTCCAGAGCACGTTCCGTTGTCAAATATGGCTGCGGTCAGTTTTTCCAGCGGCCAAGAAAACTCTTTTTTCTTGTGCCCACTGCCATGGCAGCAGCTGCAACTTCAGCTCCACGGCTGCATAAATTTTCGCATTCGAGTTGCTTTTACCATTTGTGGGTACCCTTTGCCTCCGTTTACCGTTAAGTTGCTGCCACTAGAAGAGCCGCGCAAAAATTCAAATTGAGACAAACCGCCTCTTAGAACACCGAGAAGCATGTCTTGGATCCAGCTGTACATGGCATTCTGGAAAATCGACATCGAAAACTAGGAAATACACAAAAATACTAATCGTTGACAGTAGTGCGGCCAGCCGTTTTTAAGACAATTTTCACACTTGGCCAGCACCTGGAGTTTATCAGCCATTCAGTTTTTGTCTGTTTGCGGAGCCTAAAAATATTTTTCCGAACTTTGCCGAACTTTTTTTTTTACTCACACCTGAAACTGCAGTTGCAGTTGCCGGGCATTCAAAGCTTTTGTTGCGGTTTTGTTTATGGCCCGCAGCGATATGAAGTGAGTTTCCATTTGCCACATGCCCGGCGTTAATTGCCCTGCTAAAAGATTGCGCACGATGCGTATACTTAATTGTTTCTGCTCAACTCAAAAGCGAAATGGTTTCGCAACATAAAATGCTATTTTTTTTTCGCAATAAGCTGTTATCTTTGAGGAAGTTTGTGAACAGAGTAAAGTAGTTCATATAAAATAGATCATATAATATGGAATTTCAATAGAAGGATTACGATAGTTTAATAGTTGATAGTTTCATATTAACAGTCCAAAGAATTGGGATTAACTAAAAACGTTTAATAATAAGTCAAGTCATCTAACGGTTTAATCAATAGACTAATAATCTTAGTTTGCAAAGGCATAACCATGAAATATAGCGTTATAATGCACTTCTGTCCATACGACACCACTTCGAAGGTCTCATTTGGCTAGCATCGATCTTCTCAGATCCGCTCTTGATCATTTGATGCCGCCTCGAAGGGCTTAGCCCCCAAGCTGTCACCCAAGGAGGTTGACTTCATCCGACTGGCAATTGCAGCGGGACATCGCCCAGCCACTCAGCTAATGGCTGCTCCTCTTTGCCTGTACATATGTATCTGTATCTGTATCTGTTCACATATCTCTGTATCCACGGAGTGAGCCTCTGCTGCGCTTTCTTTCCTCCGGCGTTTTGGCTGCCAGTGGCCAGGGGCTGGTGGCCAGTTGCCAGTTGACCGATGGCAGTCTATTTGGGTCACCATAAGCTGCCAGGTCTGAGCGGCATCAGTCAGCGTGTTGGAGTCGAGTCTTCGCCACTGTTAGACCGTTGGACTATTGGAGTGTTGGAGTGCACTGGGACGGAAGTTTGTTTGCCAACTTGTTTGCAGCTCGTCCGCTGTCCGTTGGCCGTTGTCCGGTCGGTGTTGCATTGATTGGGCAAATGGCCGCCAGCATCGCCAGCGGTCCCAAAGAGCACATTTTTTTTTATCCCAAAAGCAAAGCCGGAAAAACGGGTCAAAGTGGCTTGAATATGTAAGGGTGTTCCAATAAAAAGGGAATATATATAGATAGAATCAAATGCTTATACAAGCAAGCTGATGAATAAAATAGCCAAAGGTAAAAGTTACACTGATATCTTTATTTACAAGTGTCCATTAAATATTTCAAAATGATTTGAAAATGTAACTACAAAACTACTCAAATCTAAAATTTAATCATAACAGTGTACAAACGAGTATCCATTTCCACTAAAATGGTTTTTCTGTTCACCCAAACTATAGTTTCATTTCAACACAACATGAAATGAAAATTCCTTGCCCAAATAAATCGAATTTTCCAAGGTTTGTCATCAGGCAACCTTTGCTTATCCACCCCAAAAGCTAAATCAAAATTCCTCGAGCACTTCCCTTTTTGCTATTTACGCAGTTAAATGTATAATATTCATGTGCTTTTTCAAGGGTGACTTCGTTTCTCCCCCCCAAATGGCCAAAAATTGGGTGGGTTTTTCCCATGGCTCTGCAAATGCTTCTTACACAGTTGGCCATAATTAATTTAATGGCCGAAATTACTCTGTTTAGGCATGACTGAGAACGGTAAAGGTTTGCTCAGTAATCCGCAATGGACGGCGCAGAGAACAGACCGCCACTCGCTGACATAAATAAGCTGGGAAAGAAAGTGGCCAGAACAAATGGGGGAATGGCTTTGGCTCCCAGCCGATGCCGATGCCAATGCCAATGCAACCGATGGATCGGATCCATTGATCCGCCTCGATCGGATCGGATGGGTTCGGGACAGAACGGCTAAGTACGGTTAAGCATGGAGCACGTTTGGCATCGAATCGATTAGCAATTCGAGTGTTCAGCAAATGGTCAGTGAAAGAATCGTCGGACACGTCGAGCATGTCTCTTCGATTCCAACTCGATTCCGACTGCGCGACTCTGCGACTCCCGATCATTGGCATCATTATCGTCATTATGGTGCCCCGTTCTTCTGGGCCATTCCTCGTGTGCCATGTGTCGTGTGTTGTGTGTCGTGTATCGTTTAGTGGCGCACTTTATTGTTCTACATTGTCCAGCGGAATGACTTTGACATAGAAATGGAAGTGGCCAATATAAGGCAGAAGGGGGCCTCTCTCATATACCTTTCACTGGCTAATTTTGCTGGCCAGCCACACACATCCTTTCCTTCCTGCTGCGCCGTGCCAGATGCCATTGCACTCTGCAGTCCAGTTGGAAAAGCGTTTCAGGGCTTTCCTTGCTGCCAGATATTTCTTGGACATTTTTCCAGCCACCCCTAGTGGTTGGGATTTTCCAGTTTGCTCTGTACTTTGCGGTTTTTGGCTGAGGGTTGCTTTACTGTGGCAAGAAAAAATGCTAAGGTACTGAATGACAAAGTGAACTGGGTTCTATGATTTTTGTAAAGAATGTTCTCAGTAGGGAATTCTTCATATAGATCTCCTTAAAAAGTGAAGGTACTTAACTTATCTATGAGATTTTCTATTTAAAAGAGCTGCAATGACTCCTTAAAGAAGCTTGTAGTGCATCCTGACTTCGTCTTGGTTTTCATTTGCCTGCACTTCTTATTTATATTTTGTTTCGTTTGTTTTTCGGTGCAGCCGCATGTTTTCCACCAACCTGTCCACTTTTCTCTTCGTGCGGATGAATATGAAAATGCTGAAAGCATTTCCACCGTTCTTTAACCCCAAAACGAGGAATACCTTGGATGCGACCCTGTACACTTGGACCTCCCCTGCTGGAAAATTTGTCGCATGTTTCGCTGCTTAGACTCAAGCCTAGACATGGCGAGATGGGGACTCCTCCGTTTCCAATCTCCAGCCTCCGGCGACTGGGAGCTCCCTTCTTAGGCAGTCATAATCGCCAGACACGTATATCCCATATATCCGTACATACGAGTACTTCGCTGGATGCATGTTGTGGGCCTGTGTTTCTTTTTTTTTGGTTTTTAATGTCTACCCTGGCTTGTTCTTGTTTGTTTGTTTGTTTGCTGTAGTTGCTTTTGCTGTTGCTGTTGCCGTTGTTGTCTGGGGTCTTGTGTCTATGTAAATATTGATTTTCCCTTCTGTTGGAGTCTCCGTTGGAAATTTGTTTAGGCTAACTGCATTAGTTCGGGAAAAATTGAATGTAAAGTGATATTTCGCAGGAGCGAAAGGAGCTGGTATCATCACAGGGTTGAATGCATGGAATTGCTCTATGAAACTGGCTAGATATTTTAAAGAGCAACCAAAACATCACCGTTACCTTTAAGCATTTATGTAAGGTAATACCTAGCTACCTGTTTTTGTAAACTCTTAAACGTAAGTTAGTAAACTTTGGCAAAACATGCTGGAATAACTTCTTGCGCGATGCTTTGGCGAATTCCTGCTGCCACAGCACTTCCTGTAGAACTGTAAGGCCAAGAGTGCGGTTCCTTGCCTAGGCATTTTCCCAACTTTTGCCACAACACCACCCCCCCACCTGAAAAACGCCGTTCGGGGGCACTTAGCCTGCCAGATGGGGCATATGCCACCGACGGTGGGGCAATATCTTGGCAACATGGTTCTGTCATGCTGTTCCGGCTCTAAAGCTCGCTTTTCGGACGAACTGCCGCATTCCGTGCAACATTGTCAACGGTTAATCTCTGAAAGGTCTCCTTTCTCTTCTACCTCCAGGCTATGGTGATGGCGATGGTGATGGTGGTGGTGATGCTGACGTCCCCCCCTTTCGCCCGCCCATGGCATTTTGCAGATAGCAGCTTTATTGCAAATGCCTGTCACCTGCATTCACAAGTTTTATGTGGCACTTACCCCCTCCACGTTGCTCCGTGGCATCATCATGAGCTTGTCCACATCCTTTAGCCTGCCACTACATTTCTGCAAATTCCCGTATACTATATTTTTATTTTTTCTCTTCTTTTTTTCGTCGTTCTTTTTTTTGTTAGAACTGCAGAATGTTTTAGTTCACCTTTCGACGCTTGCTGTCAATGTCCTTTTGTCCCCAGATAGCTGCCATCCGCCCTTCTGGGGCACCCAGCCGTTTGTCCAAATGCATCTGGGTGTAAGAAATATGAATGGCTGATGGGCGTTGCGCCGCCGCTGCCACGCCCCCAGTGGGCAAATAAATTTCATGTCGGCGAATACAAGTTCAATGCACTTGACTCTGATAAATGTTCGGTGGGTTGCATTCGATGCGATGAGTTGGAGGCCTCAAAAGAAGTCTTCACCATCAACACTTTCTTCCACGCCTCAGCGAGAACTTTTCGCCTCAGTTGCCTAGTTACACTTGGAGAAATGCAGCCATGCTTTAAGAATGCTGCTTCGTATATTCATTTTAAAGTTCTTTTATTTATAAATTTACCAATATTAGACTCTGTGGTGTATCTTTTGTAAATTGTCTTTTGTGCATGTGAAGAACCGATTGCGATGCAGTAGGTGGGCATGACAAGACAAACATCTGGGACGGACACCTAAAGGGAGGCAACCAGCACATAGAAGCTGGAGCAGCAGCTCACAGCTCTTGCCCACGAAACTCTAGCCAAACGAAACTAGTTTCGAGGCTGGGCTTGCCACCGCTCCCTCCTGCTGCATCCCTGACCATGTGATAGCCAAACTGGGAACGCGAAGATGCAGAGCGAACCTAAGGGTTCCAGGCAGCCAGCAAATGGGTTGGTTCGGGATGAGTCGTCGTCGGCTGTGCAGCTTGTAAACTTTTTAGTTGCTGAATGGCTTTGACTTTGACTTTGAGGCGGCTCGAATGGCTGCAGGCCGAAGACACGTCATTGACCTCCTGGCGGGAGAAGGCGGAGTCATCCGATCTGTGCACAGAGAGAAATACTACTTAGGTCTTCAATTTGATAGCCGAAAAAGAGTATGGCTGATATTCATAAAGTTAGCTTTGCCAATTGTGCCTCTGTATAGAAGCCAAATGCAATGATTCAGTCGTGAATAAACCAGGTATTTAGTTCGCACACAATCGTGATAAATTGCACTGCGCCTCGGAAGGCAATCAACTTGAAATTGATTACCACAATCCCTTGTCACTGCACGCATAAATTAATAAGCTTCGAATTAACCAAATGTCACACGAGGAGCAGCGGGAAAAGTGGGGAAGGGGAGAGGGAGGGGGAGGAAGCCGATGTGTAAGGGCAAACAAACCGAACTCAAAACCAACCCAAGTTCAGCGCCGCAAAATTGGCATACACTCGAACTCGGGCGATAGGAATGCGAGTGGCGAACAGAAACCGCGGCTGAAAACCAGTTTTCGGAACGCATCTCCTCCTCGGAACACTGAGAGAAATAGCATTCGACTTCTCTGCATTGAACTAAAAGCGATTTCCGATAAGGTTTCCAAATTGGAGAAGTCATATTGGTCGTATTTTCTAAGAGGTGAACCCAAGATGAAGTCTGAGTGAGAAGACTTGAAGTATAAGGCAAAAGCGCAGTGTATTGTTCCAGTTTGTGATGGTCGGCATTGTTCGAGGCTCCAAACTGCGATTCAAAGTGGCTCTGCGGCTTACCACAGGCATCCCATTCCCCGCTGCCTTCTGCTCCCTTTCGGCAAACGAGCTAAATTTATAAGATGATGTGACCAAGTCCAGGTCCAAGTCCGAGTTAAGGCCCAGAACACAGAACTTTGGAGCCCAGAGCCCAGGTCCAGTACCAGGTATTCGTGTTTCTGTGTGTGTGCGGGATGGCAGATTACATAAATTGATGCTGAAGCCTCTTGGGCTGCAACTTGAGAAGACCAGACATCAGCGGAATCGGAGATTCTTCCACAACAAAGGACACAGATCGAGCCAAAGACGCAGGCACAATGGCAGAGGACGTGCCAAATGTCGGCGAGAAACGAGAAAAATTTAGAATCAGGCATTAGGTCGAAACAATTGGAGATGAATTCTATTCGGAGCTAATGAGCAGGAAGTTGGCAAATGATTCAGAAAGTCTGAAAGTCTGACGCAGCTAATGTGCTCTAGAAAATCCATATTTGCCCAGCAAATGGATCGTTTTGGTGTAGTGCTGGCACATGTGTGTAAATATTTGCCTGAAAGAGCGAAACAGAGCCAAGGTGGCATTACTGGAAAGTAGAAAATAATTTAGAGGCAGTATTGACTCGGTAAATGTTTGCTAAGTAATTTCAACCCATTAAATACAGATTATTTACCTCGACCTTCTTGCGTTTGCCCCACAGTGCAGCGTCTTTTACTGGTTCTTTCCTCTTTCCTAAGCTTCCGTTATCACTTCGCTGTGTTTTCAACTCTTTCGGCTGAGAACTTTGGTCATTTGATACATTTTTTGAGTGGGAGTTGGAGGAGCCAGTTACTCTCAAACTGCGCAGTTATGTTGCCAAAATGCCAAACTTAAGCCAGACACAACTGTTCAAAACTAAAAGGCATACAAAATTTGCTGACACTAATGAGTCCGTAAATGTGTTGAGCCTGACAAAGCCCAAAAGTTTTCCGCGGAAGGCGCAAAAAATCCGAAAACCAAAACAAATCCAAGCCGCGACTTTAGCGGCAAACTGCAAACTTCAGGCTGCAAGCTTCGAGCTAGTTGCGACTTTAATTGCGGCAATAGAACTAGATTGGGTTTACACAGAAAAACAGACCTGTTTGTAAGAGATAAATTCATTTACGATCTATAATTTGTACAAATGAATGCCAAATATAGGTTCGTAAAGCAGAATTTATTGGACTATGGCATTTATTTTGTTTTTATTTGAAGCAAACAACATTTCTTTCTTACAAATACAAAATATAAAACCAAATTTAAGCCAGATATATTTCGATTTGAATTTACATAAGGATATATACAGATAGATAGATAGAAATTATGGCATATTTTATGGCATTTTTTCTTTAATGGAAACTCTAAACAACTAGTTAGTGGTTTTAAATCACTTCGGCCAACAACTTGTATTTGTTTTCCGTGTAGAAATCTAACAGATGGTCGGCGACCCACTTCCAAGCTTGGAGGCTGTCCAGTCCATCGGCAGTGGCTATTTACTTTTTGCTGGCACTGTTTACGCTTACCTGCCGCTATTTCCCTCTCGCTTGGCTTTCAATCAACAAGAAAACAATTGCAACAAATGCAGCAGCCCGCAGTCACAACAACAGCAAAAGCATCGCCAACTACTGTTTGACAATTTATCAATGATGTCTTTTGTTGCTGCTGCTCGCATTGTTATTGTTGTTATTGTTGTTGTTGTTGGCCGAGTCGCCTCGGGGTCTTTCGAGTATTTCTTATTGGAACAGGAAGTCGCTTATTTGCTGGCAGCAAGTGCACAGCGCTCATTGCACATCGCATCGCATTGACATTTACTTGGATTCTCGCATCTGAGCTTGACACTCACCACTCACTTGGTGCTCCAGTGGCTCTCCAACTGTGCGACCAAGCACCTCTCATGCAGATTGCCAATTGGAGCTAATTGAATTGGATTATTCCGCTGGCTCTCGAACTGTGCAATGTGTAAATGAAGTGTATATTTAACCTGAAACATACACATACATACTTAAACTAATAAACTATAACTAATCCATCTGAAAATAGAATCAGCCCTATTTTCTGAGGGGCACCTAACGATTTATTAAGAATAATGCAGATAATCTCGTTTATTTTCCAAGCGTATACAATTCTATTATAATCGCTGGAAAGTTGAGGTCAATTTAGTAAAATTATCTCCAGAATTGTTCTTAGTTTTCCGACAAGTTCTTCTCCTTATAAATTACACCCGCTCTCAAACTGCCTAAACCTACAACATTACGAGATTCGCGAAATGCACGAGCTGTCTCTCAAACTGTGTAATATTGTAAACTTCATGCAAATTGCAATTTGTTTCTATGCCCTTCGGAGAGCCATTGGGTCTGCTGGTTAAGTTACTGGCCTGCAACTGCAATTCCTCCATGATTTATGGGCAGTGTCCCACCAGCTGCCACCTGCCCCTTGCCGCTCTGCCACAAAAATACAACCGAATATGTCGAATACACATTCCGCCTGCTCCACTTTGTTGCAGCCGAAACTGAATTTATGGCCACGGTGTACGGCAGCCAACATCGCAGACGCAGGGAAAAAACCCCAAAATGAGCAAAAACAGTTTGAAAAGTGCTTTAAAGCCAAAAAGTGCGCACAACTTCTAAATTACTTTTCCAAACAGCATCCACTGGCCTGCCTTTTCCAATCCAAGCCCCACACTTTTGTAATCCCCACCGAATGTCGACGGTATTTTATGAGCCGTCTTACGGATTGGAAAATCGAAATCAAAACTCATAAAAATGCAATTTGCGCCAACAACTTGGAAGGGACAACCCCAAAACCAAAAGTTGGAATTTCTTCTGCCCTTCTGCTCCTTTGATACCCTTGCAAAGGGTATGCTCTTCTTGGCCAGGATTCAGCAGTGCAGTTAGGTAGATATTTATGGAGTTTTAAGGAGCATATGTGTACCAACTCAGTTCGGAGGAAGTACCCAAGTAGTGAGTAATGAGAATTGAAAGTTCCTGCCAGGATATAGTATTTGCTATTATGTAACAAGGATATCCTTGCCTCAAAACTTAGGGTATTTCCGACTTCGTTCCCAAATACCGTGCTTACCTTCCCTGTTTTTGTTGGGGTCTAGGCCAGCGACGTGTCTGCAATTTGCATGTGCATGACTGCGACTGTAACTGAGACCCCGGGTGCCAAGGGATGAGCATGAGGATGAGGGTTGGAGAAGCATCCGTGGGAGTGGGTGCGGTCCAAAAGGGCAGAGGGTTGGGGGTGGCGCCATAAAACCCATTTGGCGCACAGCCGTTAACGTGTTTTGTTGTTTGGCGAAGGAGTTGGGGTGGGGTTTGGTATTGGGGTTGGGAAATTTGAAGAGTAGGAGGCGTGCCTGGGGGCGTGCTAGTTTGTGTGGTTGAAGTTTGTGTGTCCAAGGGGTGAGTTGCTTCGTGGAGAAGGGCTGCTGATGCTGCTGCTGCTGCTGTTGATGCTGCCTGCATATGAAACCGGGCACCCAACTATATAAATAAAGTCTCGGAAACGTGACTGGAAAGGAAAGTGCATGCTGGCGGAATAGCATTCAGATATTGCCTGGCTGTATGCAAATAAGCCGTAATTTGTTGGCTTTTATTTATAAACTTTATTAAAAATATGTCTAAAGGGTTACCTTTAGTTAGGTTTTTTTAAACTTATCTGTGAAATAGCTTCCGTATGAGATCCGCAGTGCTTAGGCATTTAAAAAGCTTCTCTAGAGAAGCCATGAACTTGTAAGACAATACATTATCATAGTTAATTGGAGGAAAGCCCTCTGCCATGTAATTTCCGCCACCCACACGAATCATGCACACATCTGGCCAACACCCAAGCCGAGATCCATGACAAACTGTTCACTTAATGGCAACATTTGGCACATTATGGGCCAGCATGGAACTGCCTTTTTAGAGGGCCACTTAAGGGCGTGGGGCATTAAAGCAAATAGAACACGGAAAGTCGGTAGGCAACACACACTGCCGCATGTATGTATGCTCACACGCACTTTGCATAATTAATGCAGCGGCAATGTCAAACCCGTTATACACTCGAGACATTTTCCGGGAGTCCGGGAGTCTTTGTGCATCGTCGTGGACCAACTTTTCCGGGGTGGCATGGCAAAAAAGCAGGGCGTTGCTGGGAAATTCGTTGTGTTGTTTAATTAAAACAAGAAATTGCCACTTAAAGGCAGCGGTATATTATGAATGCCAGAATGTCTGTGTCTGTTGGGCTCTGGCTGCTGGTGGTCCTGTAGTTGCTGGGTGCTGCAGTCACGCGCTCATTAGCAGGGACATTGTAAAGGATACAAAAGTATGTGCCATTTGTGCAGTGAGAAAAAAGGTGTACGAATCAAAATTGTCATCCAAACACTTGCAATCAGTGTTGGTCGTAATGACCTCCATTATGTGATTTATTCCCGGGGGGTTTTGCTGAAAAAATACATCCTTCATAGGTGGAAAAACGTTTTTATGTCAGTGTTTCCATGTGTACACAAGCACAGAAGCAGGAAGTTCAGCAATTGCTAGGCCGGAAGTCTTTTGTGGGACCCGCACGACTTGAGCACGTCAATGGAGCACCTGATTCAGAGGCATACACACGTACTTAACTGCTTTCTGCTTTCCACCCACTTGTGCCTTTCCAGGAACTGAAGGAGAGCTTCAACTATGGCCTGTTTGCTCCACCTGCCAACGGCAAGGCGGGAAAATTCCTGGATGAGGAACGCCGCCTGGGCGATTATCCTTTCAACGGACCCGTGGGATATTTGGAGGTGCGTTCGGTTTTAGCCATTCCTTCACGTATTTTCATCATTTATTAAATTTGTTCTTGTTGTTCGCCTTTAGCTGAAGTACAAAAGGCGTGTGTACAAAATGTTGACCCTGGATGAGCGCCAGCTGAAGGCTCTCCACACGCGGGCCAATCTGCGCCGCTTTCTGGAGTGCATCAATGGCGGGCACGTGGAGAAGATAGCCAAGATGTGTGCCAAGGGCCTGGACCCCAATTTCCATTGCTCGGAAAGCGGAGATACTCCGCTGACGGTGGCCACGGGCGCCAAGAAGCCAAACAAACTGCTCATCGCTCTGGTGAACGGTGGAGCCTTGTTGGACTACAGGACGAAGGATGGCACCACAGCTCTGCACCGTGCAGTGGAGCACGACTCCTTGGAGGCGGTCAGGTGAGAGGGTGTCCTGCTCCATTTCAAAGACGCACTCATTACCATTCTGCTCTTAAACCACCAGCACCCTCCTCGAACTGGGCGCCTCGCCGAACTACCGCGATGGGCGTGGCATCACCCCGCTGTACATCTCCATCACCAGGAAGTGCGAGGCGAAGATCACAGAGAGTCTGCTGCACGACCACGCCACGCTGGGAATCCAGGACAGCCAGGGCTGGAACGAGGTTCATCAGGTGAGTCGGTGGCGGTCCGTGATGATCCAGGTGGTCCAGGTGATCCTGGCGATCCCTAACAGCAACTGCTTTGACCCCGAGCCAATCCCCGGTGAAATGGTGTTGGCCCACAACCGTTGAACGCCAATTAATGATTGAATTCTTTATCTCTCTCTTCTTTCTTGAAACTCTACTTCTCTAACTCTAAACAACCAAAACAAAACCAAACAAAAACCAAAAACAAAACAAATTCGCTTGCTAATACTTTGTAACCCGCGGGTTGGCATATGCATCTCTGCTGCATCCTTTGGCTCTCTCCGCTCACCCGATCGATCCGTAGGCCTGTCGCCATGGCCTGGTCCAGCACCTGGAACACCTGCTGTTCTACGGTGCTGACATGGACGGCCGCAATGCGTCCGGCAATAGTCCGCTGCATGTGTGCGCTGTTAACAACCAAGAGGCTTGTGCTAGAATGCTTCTCTTTCGCGGCGCCCAGCGCGGCGCCCAGAACTTTGCCAATCAAACTCCCTACCAGGTAAAGCCCAGTGTCTGGACTCAGGAACCTACACAGAGAAAACGGATCATGCGATTTAATTACATGTAACCAATGTACACCAATAACAAGATGCATGCAAGGTCATTTTCTCTGTGTAATTCTGGGACCAAAAACTTTTGAATTTTGTTAACAACTTAGTAGTTGATAGTCTTAAAGTTGGTACTTTTGTGCTGCTGTAGTTACGCTTGTAGTTCAGTCTAGTAGCTAAGTTAGTTTTTGATTTAATAACTTGGTTTGGCTCACGGAACTATGGTTTTTTAATCCAATTCGATTTCCCATAGGTGGCTGTTATAGCCGGCAACTTGGAGCTGGCCGAAATCATTGAGAACTACAAGTCGGAGGATATTGGTAAGTGGTGGCCTACTTTCAAATCATCAACCATCATTCACCCCCGAAAAGCAATCGACTCGTACTCGCAACCGAACTAACTTCATACTCATCAAAACTCAATCCAAAATCCCATTCACACGGATTGTGTTTCGAACACCTTGGAACACCATTCTGATTTCTTGAGTTCTTTCTTAAGTTTCTGTTTTGATATTCGTTTGCGCTACTCAGTCTATTTTATCAATATTGGCCACAATCAAAACAAACTAGTTTCCTTTCCACTTAGTTCAAATCAGTTTTCCCCATGAGCGTCTGCATATCTGTTTTTCTGTCTCTTTGAATACACTTGCATACCATCTATCAATCATTCAACAATCAATCAATCATCCAACTTGATCATCTAGGTCTCTTTCCCCACATCAGTGTATATTACTCGTATTATATAAATATCTGTACTCCTTTCAATTTCTATATAAATTTCTATCGCAACCTATACTTTACCCAAAACACTTTTTTCGTATTTTGCATATGCTTGTTTGAGATTCGTGCTCCATAAATGTAATCAATTCAAATAGTTTTGCTAATGCCACACTTCCAATATTTTGGCTGTTCTTGATCCATGTTTTGTTCAATGTTTTTCGTGTTTTTCCATATATATATATATTCCATTTCCTAGTGAGTTGGTTTGTTGGCAGGACATTTGTAGAGTGTCCTTACTTTGTTTTTGCTTCTCATCTCAGTCGCTTATCCTTCGATAAATGAGCAGTAAGTAAGTGTAAGTAAAGTGTGCCAATCATTTCTCGGAATATTCCCTAACTCTGCCTTGGGCTTAGGGTGTTAGATTATCTCTTTATTTCCTATATTCAAAGTTATCACAGTATTAGATTGAGTAGAGAGCAAACGGAACAGGGGAATTGGAATCCAAAAAAAAGTGTATAAAGAAAAGAATGCCTTTTAAAATCAGAAATCAGAAGTTAATCTTAAAATTTAAAAAATATGTTCTCTATCAGTAATTGATTTTAAAAGGAACTCTTTTCCACGAAAGGGCTGCGATGACAGCCAGACCTGACGACCAACTAATCAGATAACACACTGCTCCCAACCACTCTTCCTGCCTAATCCTTGACCTCCAACTCGAACACATTTTAAGTGAATATCCTTGATCACCACACAGTTCCCTTCCGCGGACCGCCGCGCTACAATCCGAAGCGCCGCTCGGGAATCGGGTGGTTGAGCGCCAATGGAGCCGCCGGCGCAGCTCTGCTGGCAGCGGCTGGAGGTGGTTTCGGTGGTGCGATGGTCGGCACGAATGGCGCTGCCAACGGAAACAACGGGGCTGGCGGTGTTGGTCTGATGCTCAGCCATCAGAACCACCAGCAGCACCTCGCCGGCCACCATCAGCATCAGCTTCAGCAACAGCATCTGCACCAACCGCACCACCAGCACCACCAGAATCACCACCAGCAGCTGCAGCAGCAGCAGCTGCCCCACCTGCACACCCTGCAGCTCCACGGCCCGCCATCGCCCTGCCCCTCGGAGCACATGCTGGGAGCCTACAGCTCCGCCAGCTCCAGCCTCTCCGAGGGCTCCTCCGGCCACCGATCCCACGAGGACGACATCAGTATTGTGACAGGTGAGGAATGGCTTTGTTTTTCGGTTTGATTTCTACCTCATTTGCATTTGCATTTGCCTAAGCTTAAGTTAAGTTAAGAGGGGGGGGTACTTAAGGCATAGGTCTGCTATTATTGTAGATAATGGCAAAGCATATATCTTCGGCGATCGGATAAGTATACCTATAACTCTATCTCCTACTGTATGTATCCGAAGGCATGCGTTTAAGTAGCTTTTGACTAAACAAAGAGTGATTGCATGCGTTTCTACCTCGCACTGATTATATTATTTAAATCGCCTATCACTGACAACGAAATCATATTAAGATAAAGACTTTCTGACGATACTTTATAATCACCAGAATAACTTAAACTTGTATCCTTTATTATAGTATATTCAATGATTTAACCGAACAGAGACTAACTTGATTCTTCGGAAAGAAAGATTGCTTTGTGCTGGTATCTGAATATTTTAGTTTTAAAACTTCATCTCTATTTTGGATATTCTCCTTTTCTACGAAATCCAATGAACCATTGATTCTGATCATTTTTCCCCAAATGTATTGTATTCTTCACTGAAAATAGCCCACCTATGATTTCCAGTTCATTCCTCTGCCATATTCCAACCATGCTAGCACTCGTTTAAAGCATCCGCTTTGACTCCACTTCACTGGAGGCTCCTGTTGTGCGTTCAAACATTTGCATGCCACTCGTTTGTCCTCTGCCTCATATACATCAAATGTAGTCCTAAAAAAGCAAACCACTCATTGTATCGACCTTCCCCGAACAGACAAATCCCTGGGCGACACCAGCGACATAATCAGCGATTCGTCGGGCGTGGGAACGAACTCGGACTCGGCAGCCTGTTCCATCGGGCATCCCAGCACCACAGTGGTGTGCATGGAGCCATACGCTGGCAATACCGTGGGTCACATTCGCCTCCAGCCCGGCGATGTGATCGAAGTGGTGGGCAGCACCGACTGCGGATTGCTCGAGGGCTATGTGCGCGGCACCAACCAGTCCGGCTTCTTTCCGGCCGACTGCGTCCAGGAGGTGAGTCTGCGCCAGAAGCACATCACCAATGTGATGACCGCCAGCACGGGCATGGCTCCGCAGCAGCAACAGCAGCAGCAGCATTTGCAGCAGGTACCAGCAGGTTCCTCCGCCGCCTCCTACCAGGGATCACCACAGTTGAGCTTGGGTGGACATTCAGGCAGTTCCAGCACTCTGCTCCAGCAGCCCCATCAGTCGCCATCACTGTCGGTGGCCAGCAACGGATCCTGCCAGCAGCCGCTGGAGAGCAATGGTGGAGGAGCATCCGGCAATGGCATCCAAAACCGAAACAATAACCACTCCGTGGGACAGTACAGCAGCGCCACTGCACCGCGCATCAAAAAGAGGTACGAAAGCAAATCCCTTCAATGAGTTGCAAACTAATGCCACATCTCTTCCAATTCCAACAGCGCCTATAACGCCCCTCGATCGGTGGTGCTGCACCGAGCCAAGCGCGGATTTGGCTTCATATTGCGCGGCGCCAAGGCAAGTTCCCAGCTGATGCAGCTGCGCCCTTCAGAGCGCTTCCCCGCGCTCCAATACCTGGATGATGTGGATCCGGGTGGTGTGGCGGACATGGCAGGACTTCGTCCGGGGGACTTCCTGCTGACCATCAACGGCGAGGATGTTAGCTCCGCCTCGCACGAACAAGTGGTCGAAATGATCCGTTCGGCCGGCGCTCTGGTCAACTTGACAGTGGTTTCGCCACAGTTCCCCCACCAGATGCAGGCCAGTGCTCAGTATCTGCCCAGTGGAGCGCGTGCGGGCAGCCACCACTTGAACAGTGGACCAAGTACGCCCCAGAGCTCGCACCGGCAGTGCGCCACGTTGCCGAGGAAGATGACGGGTCCGGGAGCAAGTGGTCCCTCCTCCTCCTCCGGAGGCAGTGTGCGAATGGCTCCGATGCCACCGCGCAGGGATCCCAAAACCACGTTGAGTGTGGGCAGAGCCAGGGCCAAATCCATGGTTGCTGGTCTGGAGAACGGAGGGGAGAAGGAGGACGATTTGCCGCACACCAAATCCAACTCGGTGGAGTCGATTGCAACGCCCACACCTACCGGCATCCAAACGGGACCTGGAACACCCGTTCAGCTACGCACGGCCAGCATTAAGGCGCGACCCACATCCAGTAGGATCACAGCTGCCGAATTGGAGGAGCTATTCCAGCGCCAGCAGGGCGAGGGCAGTGCGGCGAACGCCAGTCGCTATGCCACCATGATGACCAGCTCCCGTTTCCAGTCGGGCACGGACAGCGGTGCAGCCACTCCGCCTGCATCCAATGGATCTCCCATGAGGACTGGTCCGCTGGTGTACGGCAGTGTGGCTGAGATGAAACGTAAGACAGCGAGGAGCAAGCACGGTAGTGGCACGCTTCGTGGAAAACCCGTAGCCACACCCACAGTCGGCCCAGGTGGAGCAGGAGGCGGTCGTGACCTCAAGCGGTTCCATTCCACACCCGACTTGCATGGTCCTCAGCTGCACGGTTCCGCTTCATCCATTTGGCAGGCATCTGGCAAGGGTCACCACTCGCAGGACGATGTGGCCACGCTTCATGCCTCGCTGCAACGCTTGAACTCTAACCAAGGAGAACTAAAACTGGGAGGATTAGGAGCAGGAGCGGGCGGAGCAGTACTTCCCCCACCCAATCACCCACCTCCACCACCTCCAGTGGGCCAGGTTGTTAAAGTGGAAACACGCAGCAGTGTTTCGGAGTACGAGAGCACCATCTCTTTACAACAAAAATTGAAGAAGCGCACGGAAAACGATGCTGTGACCAGTGCAGCCATCGATGGCGTCCAGAGCAGCTTCAATCCCTCGGCAAATGCCAAGATCTATGCCTCGCCGCAGGAACTGCGCAACGTGATGGCCTGGAAGTTGCGCCAGGCGCAGGAGAAGCCATCGCAGGAGACATCCGCTGGATCCCAGCAGCCAGTTAGTCAGTACGCTGCGCCCACGCAGATGCGACCAGCACAACAACAGCAGCCGCAGCCGCAGCAGCAGCAGCTGCAAGCACAGCAGCCACCTACAGCGCTGGCCTCTCACTATGCGGCTCCCCAAGTGCAGGTGCAGCAAGTGCAGCAGGTGCCGCAGCCACCTCAGCAGTCTGCCCCCCAATCCCCGCCTGCTCCACCGCTGCCACAGGCAGCACCTGTGCCGGCACAAAATGGCAATGGAAATGGCAGTACAAGTGGAGCCGGAACAGCTCCTCCCATTCCCGAACCTGACTACAGCTGCAGTGAATCGGATGGCGAGGATGAGAACTCCATCCTGGTGGCACGGAACACCAAGCTCAATGAGAAGATCGCCCTATTCGATGTGCCAGAGACTAGTGGAAATAGTCAGGCTAGGTAGATATCTATCAAGTACAATCCTATTTACGTTCCCCATTAACAATCCCTTATTTTCCGTCCACAGTGGGAGCAGTTCCAACTCGGGCAGTGCCTCGATTTCTCATTCGCTCTCTGTAGAGGAGATCCAGCGCATTCGCAGCAATCTGAAGACATCGAAGTCATCGCCAAACGGTTTTGCCAAGAAACCGGAGGAGGAGAAACCACCAGAGCAGCAGCAATCCCACCAACAACCACAGCAACTTTTGCAGCCAGGCGAAGATGAGTGCGACAACAGCAGCTCCGGCGTCAGCAGCGAACAGGAACATTTGGCACTGGCAGCCGGGCTCACACTGCCAGGTGGTGGTAAGCCCACCGACACCATTAAGAAGAAGCCATCGGTGACCATTGTGGAGGAACCCAAGACGATTCCCGATCAGCCCAGCAGCAACACCAGTCACACTACGAAGCCCATGGCCAAAACCACCATCAGCATAGGCGGCGGTGCCAGTGCTGTGCCCACAGCCACACTTACAGTGAAGCAGCTTGTGCAACAGCAGCATGCACCCGTCATCCAACAGCAGCAGCAGCAACTGGGCAGCAAGCAACCGGTGACAGCCGCCAGCACCAACAAGTTTGCGCAACAGAGCAACATCAACAGCAATGTGATGAGTCCCCAGGTTTTGGGGCGCATTCCCAGCCATCATCATCAGCAGCAGTCGTCGAATCCCAACCAGAAATTGATCGCCACCCAGCAGCAGATACTACAGCAGCAGCAACAGCAACTGGCCCACCAACAACATCTCCAGCAGATCCTCAAGGCAAAGGCCGCCGCGGCCGGAGGAGCCAGCAACACAGCCGTCCTAGTGGCGAAGCACCAGCAGAAACTACATAAGGGCACCAGCAGTGGCCACGAATCGGAGATGGAGACTCGTTCCGATCTGGAGGATGATGACGGAGATCTAAGTCCCTCGCCGCCGGCCAAGGCGTTCCAGCGTCACAATTCGCTGACGCGCAAGCAGGCAGCGGCAATTGCCATGCAGAGGGGCGCCACCAGAACCACGGCAGTGTCCCTGATGCAACTCCCGCCGCCCCTGGAAGCGGACAGCGATGGAGAGCCGTCACAGCTCACGCTCCAGCGTCAGCAGCCCCATCACCCGACACAGACCCACCCACATCCCCACCAGCTGCAGCAACAACTGCAACAGCAGCAGCAGCAACAACCAATGGCCGCCCACATTGTGGGCATGCTGCCCAGCGGACAGCTGGTGGCTGTTGCCTCTGGCGCTGTTGCTGGCGTTCCGGGCGTTGGGGCGACTGCGGTGCAGCAGGGCAACAACAATCTGCAGCAGCTGTGCACCGATAATCTGGTGTTGGCGCCTCCGCCTCAGTTCTGCGATTGCAACGATGCCAAGCACGCGCCGCAGCCGCATCTGCCAACGAGCCAATATCATCCACAGCAGCAACAGCAGCAGCAACAACAGCAGCAGCAGCAGCAACTGCAACAGCAGCAGCAACTGCAACAGCAACTGCAGCAGCAGCAGATGATGCAGATGCACCAGCGGCTGTCCGGGGGCGCTGGCGCTGGAGCGGTGGGCACCTTGGGAAGGGTCCGGATCGTGGGGGCCATGCCCAAGGCCAACCACCATAGGCTGCACTAAACTAAGCCTGGGGAATCCAATCAACCGTTTGCCAAATCGTTAAATCGTTAGTTAGTGTAAGTCAACAGTCATTGCCACTCACAACGAATAGCCGCAACTGCCTGCACCCAGAAAATGAAGCGCGACGACCATTTCAGGCACAAATCTAATTGTTGCCACATCTTTTCAATGGCAAGAGGATGTTCGAATTAGAATTTTTTTGATTTCGAAATCTTAAGTTACTTTTATTATATTTATTGCGTGTGATATAAATTTATGCAAGCTGCCCGCGCGCAGCAACTAATCGCTATTTGTAATCAAACAGCAAGTATGTATGCAATATTTAATGATTAGTTAACAGATACCCAGCATCCTACCATTGAAAACAAACTGAAAGGCAGTAGCCGGAGATTCTTGCTCGACATGGGTCTTTTAGTTTGCTTTCGAGCTGCACAATGTGTCAAATGTTAATGTGGATTTCAGTCCGCATCCGATCTTAGTTCGTAATGTTAGAAGGGCGCCAGCGCCAGGCAACTTCATTTATTCAGTATCCATCCATTGATCATTCGTGTTCGTGTTTGACTAGTGCACAAAACATTTAAACGACATTAACATTACTCTAATTCACAACTAGCGTAGGTTTTATATGCCTAAAGAAAGCAGGGAGGCGGAAGTTGCACCGAGTAACAATAATATTTGAATTTGAGCATTTAGCCGAATTTCCAGTCAAGTCAAGTCAACTAAACTAAACTTAACTAACAAATACTAAATGAATAAAACGTATAATGTTTTTAAACAAAATATTTATAAAACAAATATTTCAATAGGCGGCTATTTTATAATCGAGTAAAAAAAAACATGAAAGATCGAAATTGAAAACAAAACGTAAATTTTTGCTAGTAAAATTTACAGATTTTTACTTTTAAAAGATTTTTTGTATAATTGTTTTTTTAGAGAAAAACTTTAACTTGCCAGAGAAATTACAGAATATTAGAGAACATAATTGGAGTTGAAGAAGTAACGTATTGTATTGAAAGAGGTTCTCAACTATTTGCCAGCGCTTAATGCAAATATCGTCATAGGCAACCCAAACTTATAAATGCGTTTTCACAAGTAACAATTATTATAACTAAGGCTGATTTTATTGCATAATACATACAAAACACAGAAATCGAACCAGCATTCGCCTACATACTGAATGAAATATATTGAAGAACTCAACTAACCAAGCAAGCGATTGATGCATTTACATTGTTTAAACAAAAACTCTTTGAGGTATTGAAAGAATTGGATGGTAATATAATGAAATCGTTCGAATTGGCAGGCCGCTCCTTTAGCACTAGCACCTAAGTGTTGAAAAGTTAGAAAACCTAAATCTAAACCATTAAACATAAACAACCGAGAATATATTGGATACTCTAGCGTATAACTAGGTTTTAGCACACTTTTTAGTTCTCGCAATAGTTGCTAATTATTTGTAAATTGTTTTAGTTCCAACACCCACACCCCGCGCGTACATGTATACAAATATGATTAGCCATCAAGCTTGTTAGTTTTTAAGTTAAACCGTCTAGTAAATCCACGTGCAGTGCTCAGTTACAACTACATCATGCACCATGCAGCCCCCACCCGATGGGGGCATGCAACACGAATGCGTGAGTTCGTGCAATTGCGAATGTGTTGAAAACGCTATATAGCAGGATTATTGAATATGCCTAAACCCCAAGATAATGTTAAACAATTAAAGCACACACCACCACACATACACTTTAAATGCAAGTATTTCAAATGGAATAATATGGAAATATTTATCATAAGTCGTATAATATGCAATTATGTATTATGAACATGCGTATGAGAAATTAATAAATATGAATGAAAACTATGCCACGACTTAATTTAATTGCCTTATACTCACCTTTTAGCCATCAAAATCAGTATTGTCCCAGAAATAAAACGCACTTTTCATTTATTTACAAAAGTAATATTTTTCTATTTTATTTTTTTAGTTTCCTTTTTTAATCGTAAAAGAACATCTGTAAATGTTTGTTTTTGCTTCCCAACATTTCGTTCAATCTCGGAGAACAACAAAACGGCAAACAGAAGGCTGGCGCACCAATACATCTGGCTAATCAAATGGAAAACCACACGGCTGACCAAATCGATTTTACTCTTGCCCAAAATCCGAACAGGCTTAAAGCAATTGCAATGCAATTCAAAGATTCGAGATGGTAAACATGGTATGTTATGGTTTGCCGCTGGCAGCTGGTTGCTTTCTTGTTAATTGATATCATGTTTGGATTTTCTGCTGCATCTCGTAGTGATTGGCCACTAGTTTCGCGGGGAAACTGATCAATGGAACTGCATAGCGAGGCGGCATCTGAACACCTAACGACTTTGCTCGCTATTTTGTTTAAATGGTGAAATATATATATGTAATAATAATATGCCATATTGTATATAGTAATAATAGTGTATATATAATTTGCGGTTTATAATAGTTATAAACAAATTTTTACTTCGTATCTTTAGCATTAATTACAAACTACAATTCGCGTATTTTATTCATTTATAATTGTAATAGTAAATTTTGTTAGGTTTTAATCGTTTGTTTGTCTGCGGCTTAAATACTTTTCATTAAATTTATTATATATTTCTTTTGCTAGGCGTGTGTGCTATGGATTTGTTGCTGCTGATCCTAATTAATGTAAACTCTGCAAAAATGGCTGTGAGCTGTCTGTTACTATATAATTGTGGAAGTGGCAACCGCTGTGCCCGATTCAAAAATTTCTATGGCCTCAACTGAACGTCTAACTTACGGACTTATGGAATTGCTCTAATTAGTTGTCGTACAATAATTTCATTGCTGGAATCTCTGGCATTTTCATCGATTTTGCATCTTTTCGCGATTTCTTTTTGTTTGCTCTAATATTGTTCGTCCTCCTCCTTATTTGTGTGGGCGTGGCTAGGCTTGGCATGGCATCACTTGGTAATGCGGCCAGGCGCATGTAGTAAATATAAATTTCGATCTCCGCTTAGCTCCTCAAACATTTTGTGGCGACTTATGACTAATTATATACTCGTAAATTGTTAGCGCTGCTTTTACAGTAATCAAATATATCGGATCGCATACATACATATGATTTGTATATATTATGTATTTCTGGGTGTATATCAATTTATTTAACAAACTACTAATTACGTTTCACTACCAAAAACTACGCATAATATATAGTGTATATTTTTTAAATATGTTTTGTTTGCGCATTTCTCGCACTGTTGCTCCGCGTTTAAAATTCCATTTAAAAATGAACTCGTCTAAAAAATTAATGTACAATAATAATTATAATATAATAATAATAACTGCTTCTCATTCTCAAATTTATGTCGTTTTAAAAAGTACTTCCCTTTCACTATGCTTTGTGGTCTTCGCTTTTTGTTGTTTTCTCATTTGATTCGCTTATTTCTCAATTTGTGTTTAAGCATTTAAAATATCACCAATATTTTTGCTCTTTATTCTGACAGTTTCTCGATCTGTTTTCCCATTTTTTTTTGCTTTGTTTTGTTTTATTTGCTTTTTTGTTTGTTTCTTTTAGTTTGTCGATTTCGTTTTTATAAAAATTAAATTAAATTAAATACAATATAAAATGTACAACTATTTTGTGTTTTTGTTTTTCGATTTCGATTTTGTTTTTGTTGTTGGTTCTTTTTGTGTTTGCTTCCGTCATTTCATCTGGTTTTTGCTTAAGTAATCAAACGAAATGGGGCGTGCTATCCGCTGGGCGTGGCACTACAAATTTGCATTAAGTACAAGTGCTTAAGTTGCACAACGAGTCTGTATCTGTATCTGTGTATCGGTGTATCGGTATGAGAATTTGAAATCGTTTCGATTGTTTTTAAAGTACTTGCAAATACTTTCTCGAATTTCCCTAATTCCTTGCTTCGACCGCTGCATATGGAATGTCTTGCGAACTCTCGCCGCTGCCACGCCCATTGGGCGCTCGCCTTGGACCTTGGGAACAGCTCTAATAATACATACAAATACAATAAAATACAATACATTACAATACAATACAATACAGTGGAGCCCACGAAATTAGAGTACATAGACGAACGAACTTAGCTTAGGAATAAATTCACACACAAATAACAAACAAAATAACTTCGTTGGCAGGAACAAGGGGGCGGTAGGGCGTTGGGGCGCAAGGTCGGTTGGGTTCGGCTGTCCAGGCCAATAACAACAAGAGGCAACAAAATAAAAATCTAAACAAAACTGAGGCAACATCGTGGTGGTTATGGTGGTGGTGGTGGTGTTGGTTGTGTTTGGTGCTGGCTGGAGGTGGTGTTTGAGTGGTACCCGACAATCATCTACGGCATACTGAAATCCGTCAGATTGAAGTTGTCGGTGTCGAGGGAGTTGATCAGATCCTGCGTGGAGAAGTTGCTGTCCACGGGCAGGTTGTCCAAGAATTCGAGACCGAAATCATTCGAGTTGGCCACCACCGAGTTGATCGTCTGGCTGATGGAACTGGCACTGGCAATGGTTGACGCGGAGTTGCCTCCGCCCACCGCTCCGCCACCACCGCCACCATTGTTGTTGTTGGCAGATCCCGGCCCGCCGCCGCCACCGCCGCCCCCTGGACCCATCTGCATCATCTGCTGCTGCTGGTGCGTGGTCGTGGTGGTGCTCTGCACGAACTGCTGCTGCTGCTGCATGGTGATCTGCTGTTGGGTCTGGGTCATGTGCATGCTGGTCATCTGCATCTGGCTGGCCATCATGTTGCCACCGCCTCCGGATTGCTGCTGCTGGAGCAGTTGCTGCATCTGCATGTTGTTGGCGCCACCAGGTCCCATGTGCTGCTGCTGCTGTTGCTGTTGCTGCTGCTGCTGTTGGCGCATCAGTTGCTGTTGCATCTGCGCTGGGGTCAGCTGCATTTGCGGCACATTAGGGCCGGACATCATGCCGCCAGCATTCGGACCACTGCCCGCTGCTCCATTGGGTGCACCATTGGGCATGAAGTTGCCTGCAAGGAGGGATGACAGTTTGAATGAAGTAACATATGGTATTTAGCACTGTTTCGAACTTACCTCCATTAAATCCACCGGGTCCCTGCCGCATGGGTCCACCTGGTCCCGGTCCTCCGAAGCCCATTTGCGTCTGCTGCTGTGTCATCATCATGTGCCGCCACTCCTGCTGTGAGCCCATGGGCATGCCATCGGGCGTAACCTGGACATTGGGCGGCCTCTGCTGCTGCTGCGGCCCGCCCATTGGCCCGCCTGCTCCGCCGCCGTAGGGCACACCCATGCCGTTCCTTGGGCCACCGCCTGCTCCTCCATGCTGCTGCATGTACATCGCATGCTGGGGTCGCATCATTGGACCCGATGGCGGGATGGGCTGCTGGGTCATGCGCCGCATGGCCGCCGCCTGGGCAGCGCTGTTCGGGAAGCGGCCACCGTTGGCACCGCCGACCCCACCCACGCCCACGCCCACACCGACGCCCACGCCTCCGACGCCGACGCCACCGCCGCCCACCGTTTGCTGCATCATCTGGGCCTGCATCAGCTGCGCCTTGGTGGCATTGTACTCGGGCGGTGGTGGTCGAGCTCCGGACATGTGCTGCTGCTGTTGCTGCATCGCCTGGGCGCGCATCATCTGCTGCTGCTGCAGGAACTTGGCTTGGTTCGGATTTGGTCCTTGACCAGCTCCCGGCACCTGACCCGGTCCGCCGGCACCGCTGCCCATCATCATCTGCTGGGCGGTCGGACCGGCAGCGTTGGGGTTCATCTGCATCGGGTTCATGGGTCCGCCCATCTGCATGCCCGGCATGCCGCCCATGGGTCCGCCCATCTGATTCATTGCACCGTTGTTGGGCCCACCGGAACCGGGTCCACCGACCACGCCTCCATTGCCCACACCAACGCCCACACCCACGCCTACGCCGACTCCGACCTGCGGCTGCTGCATGAGCGGCACATTCGGACCGCTGGCATTGGCCGCCGCCTGCGCCTGCGCCGCTGCTGCCGCCGCTGCAGCCGCTGCCTGCGCTTGCGTCTGACGCTGGCGCATGTTGGGCTGCACCTGCTGCTGCTGGGCGGCCGCCTGTTGCTGCTGCTGGTTGAAGTTCATGCTCTGGCTCTGGGAGAGCGAGAAGCCATCGGAGGGAACTGGAATGGAATTCAGATGAAGTTATGAATGTTCAATGTAAAGCACATTCAGATGATGCTGGCTTACCATTTGCATTGCTCATGTTTTGATTTGGTTGCTGCTGCTGCTGTCCGGGATTGGGACCGCCATTGCCCACACCCACACCCACGCCCACGCCAACGCCCACGCCCACTCCACCGCCCGCGTTGCCGCCATGCGGCTGTTGCTGCTGCTGCTGGGGATTCGGTCCGTTGGCGCCGCCGGGCTGCTGCTGCTGCTGTTGTTGCTGTTGGGCCTGCTGCTGGCTGAAGAAGACACCTTGCTGGGCGGCCACCGAGACGTTGCTCTTCATGTCGCCACTCAGATGCAGATGCTGACCAGCCGACACCTGTAAGGGGATAATGTAAATATGTGTTAGTAATGGTTGATATTTGGAAAGTAAGAACTCTAAATGGGAAATAACTAAGTAGCGCCGAAATCTATATAGAAACTACGATTGCAATTATAGAAATACAGTGAGACTGAAAGATATTTATTCCATTAGGATAGTAAGTAACATGTAATTTCCTTCTGAGAGCAACATAGAGAAGCCACTGCAGCATATTGCACAGCTTTTAGGCGGTACAAGAAAGCGACTAGCGCCTCTTCCAAAAATCTTTGATCATAGGTGTGCTGTGTGTTGGAGACATGCACACCCACCAGCGACAGGCCACTCGAACGGTTGTCACCGGCTCCTGGCACTTTGGTAATTTGCCTGGGCTGCCGGCGCGAAGGATTTCGGGGGCTAATACACGACACATAGATTGGCATCCATAGTCCCAGAAAGGCAAAAGGAGCAGAAGGTGGAGAAGTAGCAGAGGGGGCAGGCCAAACTTCCTACCTTCTCCATTTGCAGCTGTCTCATTTGCTGTCAGCTGGATGTGTCGCACACAACACACACACACAGAAACACTTCTGCAGAGCGGGTGGATTGGCAGGGGGGGCTTTTCAGGCTTCCAAGCTTATTATCGCCTGGATGGCTTTTGAATCCGCATTGACTGCCAAACACACACTCATACACTCACACTCGCACACACGAGGAGAAAGAGAAAGAGGGAGAGGGAGAGGAGCAGAAGCATAAATCTTTCGGCACTTTTTCATAGTCTACTTTGCTGCGTCTGTCTGTCTGTCCATCCGTGTGAGTTCCTCTGCATGTGTATGTGTGAGGGGGATTCCCCCTACTGAGCAGCAAATTTGCCATTCATTTGTTATTGTAATGGGCCCGAAAAGAGCGCCGGGCCAACATGCAAAATGAGCGAAAGGACAACGCCAGCGATCGACCCTGCAACTTCAATGCCACATCCCACAGTCAACTCCCCCTTTTCCCCCCCTTTTTCCTCGCCGTGGCCCTCGGATGTCTGTCCTCGGAACTGGCCACCCTGCCACCGCGCCAAACTCGAATATGCGGGCAGCAAATAAATCTTGTCACCGGACACGGCACACACCCTGTGCTCGAAGTTTCACATAGTTTTCATAGTTTCCATAGTTGCCGACCATGATTTTCCTCGCTTTTGAGCCACTGTGGTGGCCGCCGAGTGCGGAAAAATTCAAGGCTTAGTTTTCTTCACCCCTCAAGGTGTTTTCCGCCTTCCATGTGTGACCATAAGCCAAAGCAGTAGAGCAGCCACTAGAACAGGAGCAACATCAAGCGCACTAAGCAACTTTGAGTTCGCATTTGCCCTTTTGCTACCCCGTAATTCGCAAATTGAGGGTTTCTAGGAAATGTGGAAAGGCAAGGAAGGTGGTACTGTACAAAATAAATAAGTAATACTATTGGGTAGTTCTTAAATGGGTGTACATTTGAAAGGTAAATCAATATTTATAGTTCTACCGCTTTACTGTGGTGTATTACATATAAGATTAGGATTATATGCAATTCTTTGCTTAGTTCCTTTAGAGGAGAGTGCTGAAGTTACAGGATACCTTGACGTCGAACCCTTCGAGTAGAGCTCTTGCTAGTGTGCCTCTTTTCAGTTTGTGCTGTTGCTGTAATTGCTTGTTGGTTTAATTTATTGTGTGTTTTCTGCAGCTCCACGCATTTTCATTTCCAGCTCGCGTGCGAGCAGGAAGGCGCAAGGGGGGAGGAGCGCCGTGTGTGCGAGTGGGAGGGAGAGCAAGTGTGAGTGCGAGTGAGTGGCGTAAAGTACGCTGATTAAAAGTCATGGACTCTCGTCGGGGCTAATTGAAGTTTAGTGCCTTGGCTTTGGCATTGGTCGCTGTGTGGGCAACCTTCTGCCCAGCCAGTGAGCACCCCACCACCCACCACCCAACACCCACCCACTCGTTCGAATGTTGGCCATAAATCATGCGCCTGCCTCTCTGCGAATCCGAAGGCAAGGTGTAAAATGTTGGCTCAGAGTGGAAAACGAACTGGGTGTTTTAGGCCTGATATGTGTGGTTGTATACAGAGAGAAAAAAGGTCCTATAGCTACACTTACTACTCATTTCTTTTTATTACCAAGCTATATCCAGTGGTGAATGGTCTAGCATTTATTAAAAATAAGATATATCTACTGCTGTCACTCATTTTTCTCTCTGCACGCACCAACTTGTTGGCTTTGCTAAGCCAAGGGATCACAGCTTCCTCCCACACTGTCAGTCATAAATACCTGCAACAAATAAAGTGGACCCTGGTTGGACATCGATTGGCTGCGGATCGAAGCGCAGGAACAAGTTCATAAAACAAATCATTACAGCAGCTTTCGCGAAGAAGACAACGCAAGAGAGCCCATCCACCCACATACACACTGGTTCACCCACTAATACATAAAATATCAATAAAAAAAGTTTAAAGGTAACCGCCGAGGACGAGGGCGTACGATATTTCGGGCTGCTTGGAGGACCCACAAGGAGGAGGACCAACCAGGAGCAGGAGGAGCTTGCGGGTAAGCCGGAGACGCCGCACGAGCGCGTAAATCCTGCAGCTATTACCCAAGCGCCGCCGTATTGATTGCGCTGGAGACAAACACAGATACACTCAAGCACAAAGAGGAGATACACACACACCAAACCACTCACTCTCTCTCACACACACACGGAGAGCAAGGACTCTAAGCAGGAAATGCGCATTTGACAAGCCAAAAAGATTGCCGCACGCCCCACGCGCTGTCAAGGGAATGGTGTTCGTGGGGCAAGCGGTGCTGCCACCAGAGGGGGCACAGTGGCGGCGGCAGGGGGATGCCTTGCATATAGACTTGACAATGATATATGTGACCATCCCGGCAGTGCCTGCCTGCATGTGTGTGTGTGTGTGCCACATGTAGGACTGGAGTATCAGCAAAAAAGAACAAATATACCAAACGAAGAACATAAAACTCCAAAGGAACTGCGGTCCCCTGTTTTTTCCAAGGGGTTTCCACACATATCTTCAACTCCACGCGACTCCACTCGACTGACCAGGCACAACTGTACCCACCACGAAAGTGACGAGTGCGGCAGCCAAACTTGTTGCCCACTTGCACTTAAGGTAATTGAAAAACTTCCCAGACCCGAAAACGAACAGGTGCGAAAAATCCCAGCACAGGCTTTTTTGAGTAATTATCATTGAAGTGGCATAGCAATTATCCTAACAAATAAGATCTAATACTCCTTAGAATATTAATAAATACCATGTAGTTGCAGTTAAGAAGGTTCTACTGTAGGGAAAGCGTGGCGTAAGTAACTCATAAACCTCCCACCCACTTGGTGGCGCAGCCTGGCAGCCGACCAAAAATTGAAGAGTCAATGAAATTAGCAAAGAGGCCACGCCCACCGACGCCCACTTAGCACTGCCCCCAAAATGATTTAGTCTGCGCTTTAGTTTTTCCCTTTTCCCATTTCCCTGCCGCTGCGCCATGTTATTTTCTTCAGTTTTCTTCTTTTTTTTGTTATTATTTTGGCAGCGAAGCCAAAAAATCCAAAATGAAGCCAAGGGAATTCCCGGAGTGGGAGGTGGATGGTGGAAGTGGGTGGGTGGTGGTCGATGGCCGGATGGCCACCCGTCGGGCGTCTGTCACTGGATATTTGTGTGACATAAACTAGCTGCCTTGCCAGCCCCGCTGTGAGCTCCTCCGCGATCCCATCCAAACCAATCCCATCCAATCCAATCCAACACCATCCAATCCAGTCCCATGCCATCACATCACATCCAATGAGGTGTCCGCGCTGCGTTATTTAACGAAATTATGACAGCAACAGGGATGGATGTATGGATGGTACAGGAGATATAGGAGATATAGAAGATATAGGGAACAGGCGAAATCTTGTTTGGCAAAGCGTTCGAGCAGAGCGAATTTGATTTTTAATTGCCAGCGACGAGCAGCAGAACGCAGGGCTCACAAAATCCGATTGCAGAGGGTGGAGCAGATAATCGGATTTTAAGCTAAATTCGAGCGCTGCTATTTTCATAATGGAAAGTGTAATATTGTTATTAAGTTTCGAGCTATAAGCCCGTAAGACGTAAGCCCATAGATCTCCTTTGAGAACCCTTCGTTAATTGCGGAGATACCATCTGGATCCTGTCCCATTCCTGCCACTCCAGTGCGACGTAATTATGCTCGCATACGGTGGCAAATGCCCGGGTGCAGATTGCATCCCAGCACACTCTGCATGCCATTCCCATTCCCATTCCGGGATGCAGGCAGCAATCCCGCCCTGTCCTGTCCAACCAAGACAGTGGAAATCTCCCTGGCGCGGGGTTATAACTTTCCACACACACCCACAAACACACACGCTCACTTACACTTGCAGCAGTGTGCTGGAAAACTGCATCGCGGCCATCCACACTCACATGCACATTCCCGTCATCATCATCATTGTTGATGCCGACATATCAGCCAACTTTCAGCGCATCAAGCGGTGTGAGTTTCGCCACCGCCAGTTTCCTCCGTTTTTCCTCCGTTCCTCCCTCGCTTTCCACCATTTCCCCGCTCCTCCTGCTCCTGCTGCCACCCAAAGGATCCCAGTTTTCCCCATGGAAGGTAGCGAAAAACTTTTGAAACAGTTGCAGCTCGCACACAATGCCAGACAATCGGCTGCAGCGGGAGGAGCATAGAAACGGGGAATAGATACAATAGCCGACCACCACCCACCACCCACTTGGCCACCCTTTTGGCCACCCCACCCCCCGCCACTGCCACCCACAGCGGGCGCTTTCAATGCGGTTTCCGTGTGCCTGTGTGCCTCGGCTGCTGCAGCATGTCAATGATCATAAATTAAACTCGCAATAATTATAAATTAAATTTTGGCATAAATGGCCATGAGAGCGCCCCCAAAATGCATATGTGTATGTGTGTGTTTCTGTGTGTATGTAGTGGGAAAAGGGGTGACCGAAATGAACTGCACTGTATGCATGTGCCATGTGGGTCAAAGGGGGCAAAGGGAGCCCCCAAGTGGAGCGGCGGGGGGATGGCTTAAATTATTGGGGTTCGGCTTTGGCTTTCGGTCGATGCTATGAATGACTTCGATTTGTTTGTTGGCTCCATTTCAGAAGGGTTTCCCCACACAGATGCATGGTAAATAGCGATACGCCAGGCGGCACGGGCACCACTCAGGCACACCTGTGGCAAATTTATGAAAACATTTTAATGGATCACCTGTCAAAAGTTTACGAGGTCGGCCAGGGTTCTCATCAAAGCCCCACCAAAGCAACCATCCAAATATATCGCTTGAGTTTATTGAACTAATTGTAATAGAATCGAAAATTATATCATTCATAAAATCCAGGAGTGCATTTATCATATAATATATAGAAAAATATAAAATACCAGGAATTTTGATTTCTGAAGAGCACGCTCTTTCAGGAAAATATTTCAGCATATTCCAATCAGAGGCATGCATAAAATATACTAAGCGATTTTCCTCTCTTGATGTTCTGCCAAGTTGCACAAATTGTTAGCTTCTTCTGGGGCCAGAATGCCATTAACAATCTTCCATGAATAATAGTGAATAGTTGGGAATGTGAGACTTTGACTTCGACATCGTCAGATATAGAACCTAATCTGGCCATGATTTCATTAGTTGTATATACGAGTATGTTTGCCGTTTTGCCATTTCTCTTCGTCAATTACGATGCGGCGGGAGTGCATAAAAATCAAAAGGCAGTGGCAGTTCACCGTTCGCCGTTCCCAAGTCGTTCATTCGACTTGATGGATTTTTAAATTAAATTTCATTTGCAATTGCATTTTTAATTTGCTGCCGTGGCAGCCAGTTGCTTTAATGGGAACTTAATGCCGCCGCAAACGCAACTCGTTTGTAGTCTAGTGTACTGGACCGTGGAGAAACTGCGGCTAATTAGTGTAAATATTTTGCGTGCCCCATCCAATCCCATCCAATCCGATGTTGGATTTAGTCCGTGATTGCTGTATATTGCTGTGTACTGTATACAATGTGCCAGCTAATGGCGATCATTACACGATCAGCCAGATCTGATCTGAGTAGAGCTGATCGCAATCATAATGATATGATCTGCGAACGATTTCCGGTATTAACGAGAACAAACCACTTTAGATCTGATGAGATCAGAGCGTTTATAGCGTGCTTATGCTTATCTGCAGACGATAAGCGTGCTGAAGGCGGAAAATCCGCAGCCAAAGACACAATTCGGATGAGTCACACAGCTGGCATCTGATAGATAAACCAGCTGCATGGCAACAACAACTTTTGGGTGAACAAAGCAGCGGCGCACGATCAACATGAAAATAGCATTGGGAAGAATTCTTCTCGCCGCGATTCTTCCACTCTTCCACTCTCCTCGCTTCTTCGCGAATGACTGCATCTATGAGGTACAAATTAAATCGCAGAAGCAACGCGCGCACTTCTGACTCAGCCAGCGATTCGCAATAAAAGCCAGAACGTGACAATGTTAAAGCGAAAAAACCAAGAAACCAGAAACACGGAAGATTTGAGAGAAAGCTGAAAATCATTCAACAAATGGGGAACAAGAAGTTGCATTCCAGATGAGTTGTCTTGTCCAATTGCAATACAATGAAGAGTTATTAGTGAACATTTAGAACCCTTAATGGAAAATCATGCACAAATTGGGGATATCCCCTCGGTTTCGGTGAATCGAAAATCAATTTCTATTTGCAAATTTTCAACATATTTGCTTATGCATGTGCCGGAACTTTGTCAGCAGAAAGTTCAACATTCGTTAATTTTATTTACACACACGCACGCACACTCACACACACACACACATACAGACACACACACACACTTTGGTAAATAGAGAACACAACAGAATGCAAACAACAAACAAAAAAGCAAAGCTGCAAATTTGGCAGAATTATCCAGCCATATGAATCCGGCCGCCCCTTTGCTTTTCGCATTTTCCCCACAGGATCACCACATCACCTGCATGGAAAATGTTCGTCTGCATTTTCGCCCAAATACGGCACGAATTTCCCCATTGATTTTCCAGCCCACAGATGAAAAATTGGTAGATGCTTGGCTCGATAGGTATGCCGTTTGATGCTGCTGGCTTTTCCAGCAGATTTATCATCGATATTCTGCCTAAAATAGGTTTGCCTATAGGAAGTTTAGAAAAACCAACGTGGAATAGATTTGCATTCGTAAATATACAAGCTATTAATTATAAAAGTGAGTTTGAGCCCCTTTTGAGGCGTTTAAACAACCGAATGGGGAATTAAGCCGACTAAAGCTGATCCCTCGCACTTTCACGAAAAACTTTTCGTTTTTTTTGCACCCACATTTCACTCACTTTCTGCACTTCGACATCCCCATCCCCATCCCCATCATCATCCTCATCTACATCCTCATCCTCGTTGCCCCATTTTCATCCGCTTTCCACTGCCACTAACCTCAACCATTTACATTTTCAATTACTTTGGCTCGGCGAGTTTTCAAGTGACGAGCATTAGACACGCACCGCAGCCACGCCCCCTCACACGCCCCACGCCCTTACTCCCACACGCCCACCACTCCAAGATCAAATGAAAGTAGACAATATGGAATTACACATACGCCACGTGGGCCCGGGCCGCAGAGGAGCACTACGATTTCCAGTGGGCGTTGTCGCACAAAAGCCTTTTTTGCACAAATTAAAACCGGAGGTTAATAATCTCTCTTTGAAGGCGAATTACTCCCATTCCATTACTCCCCCCACAATATTCATGGAATGTTCACCAACACACACACACACACACACAGAGAACAACAATTACTTTATTATTTAGCGTGACACTGGTTACCATTCGCCTCTACATGATATTGATTTTCCTACTGGGACAGGAAAGCGAGACAACTTTTTCCACAGTCTCTCTATATTTAACATTTTTTCCAACTGACGTCAACGTTGCTTCTATTTGGGGTATTAAGTAGGTATTTTTGCACTGCGGCGAGTGGCATAAACTCGAAATCTGCATGTTATTGGTATTTGAAACGCCGCCTGAGAGGCGAAACACCTACGAAGTTTTCGAACTGACGTCAACAGCTTGGGGCTTTAAAATCCTTGTAGTGATTAGAAGGAAACTTGTTTCGTTTCCAGTAAATGCATTTAGTTATTTCTAAACAACTAGTTAATGTTCTGTGCCATATCCCTGGGTTAATCCTGGGAGATGCTTCTGTGTCCGATCAAGTACCTGCTGCAGGTCGTGCGAATCCCGTTTGCAATTCCATAATTCCACTTGAGCCCTTCACCCTTCACTCTTCACCCTTTGCCAATACCCTGCACCCTCATCGTTTTCACAGTCGCATTTCGTGTTATGGCCGTAAAAGTGTGGCAAATGTAAGTGAACAACAACTTTCCTGACCACTTGACCTCCCGGCGAACCGCCCCCTCCCTCCTTCCCCTCACATCCTTCATCCCGCTTGTTGGCAAAGTAATTAATTTGATAAAGTGGCCGGGCAAAACGTTTCTGCAGCGGGTGGGTGAGTGGGTGGCTTGGATGCCCAAGGTGTTGTTATGAGGGGGGGTGAGGTGGAAGGGCGTGAGGGCCAGCAGACATATTTATGGTCGAGAACATATATATTTATATATAACCCTCAGTGTATATGTGTGTGTGTGTGTGTAGTGGCAACAGATTGTGCGTTCTGTTTGGGCAGTTAATGAAATGAGTTCGGTTGTCAACGAAAACCCAGGGAAATGTCACTGGAAATTATTTTGCCTGCGACCAGAGCAACAAAATTTAATGGAATTTCAAATGCCCAAGCATGTGTGTTTGCATTGGAAGTGCAATGTTCCCCCTCTATCCCTCTACCCTTCTTCCGCACTCCATTTCCCAGCTCATCCTGGCCAGAATTTACACTTGACCAAGTCTCGTTTGTTTAGCTACAAACGAAAGACAGACCGTCTTTGGCTCGTTTGCCTGCCGTATTTCTCTCGTTTTTACATTTTACATGCATTTGCGTCTGAGTGGCGCATGAAATTTAAACAAATTGCGCAAATACTTTGTTTTTGATATGAGTGTCAACCTTGCCGACTGCCTTGCAGACAGACTGTCTAGCTCTGAGCTCCGTTCTCCGTTTTCCGGCTCAAATGGAAACTAATTTGAATAGACGACTGCTGCAAATAGTGATAACAAGCAACTTTTAAGCCAGAAACCACCAGACTAACTGATACCTAAACAAAACTTTTTGCAGCAGTCCAAAGCCCATCTAAATGTGCCCAAAATAAGCGCAGAGAAAATAATAACCAAACAACAAAAAGAAGAGAAAAGGCGGAAAACATTTTGTAAATCTTTTTGGCAAGCTTCGGCTCCAGTTGGAATCGCTTTTTATGCCCTGGCAGCCTATAAATATGCGACGTGAGCTGTTTGCGGAAAGCACTCGCACGCATACACACACAAACTGGCGAAGGAGCGCGCCTTGTAAAAAGCGTAGCATACTTTGCAGCGTCCACCAGGATTTGTTGCGAGATTAGAAAAATTAAACTTAGCCAAGGATGGCAGTGTGGTAGGAGCGAGGAGAGCGAGAGGAGTGGGGGGAGCTGCTGAATAGCAAGTGGCGAAAGGCAAATTATAGCAAATATAATGCAAAACCAGTAGCAAACCAGCAGAAACTTTGTTCCTCGCGAATAATTTCCATTAAAATAGATTAAAAACTGAAATATTTATATACGCACAACTAACACATCAACTGGGGGTGTGTGTGTGTGTGTGGCAAGTATGTGTGTGGGTGCCATGCTGATGCCCCAAGGAGGTGAAAGTATTAAAAGTACTTGCCACTTGCTTACGCATTCCCACTGCCACGTCTTCATCTCAGTGTTATATGAAGCAGATTACATGGCATAATAATCACGATGAAGGGGGAGACACAGGCACACGCACACGCACATATACCAGTACACGGGCAACCGGGGGGCATTGTGGGGTTAAGAACACGGGCAAATATTAAATTTTATGCCAACAGCAAGGCAAAATAGCTGAGGGGGGGAATGGGAAAGGGGGAGGTGCTGAAAGAAAACGCCGCAGGGAAATGCCGGGTGAAACGGAAAGGTAGCAATCAAAGTGGCCAGGTGAGCAAGAGCACAGGCAATCATGCCGTCCCAAAAAAAAAAAGGAGAAGATAGATAGATAGATAGAAAGCCAGCTTAGCCCGAGGAAAATGAAATATACCAGCTAAATGGTAAATATGTGTGAATAAACTGATTGATATTGCTGCCATAAGCTGCCAAATAATCCCTCAAAGTCTGCGGACTGCAAGCGAAGGTGGATAACTATAATTGCGAAACTGGGCAACTTAAGATACACATTAAAATGGAAAACTTGGCAGGAAAAGAGGTGGGAATGAAATGATTTTCACACATCTTCACAAACTCCGGCGAAACGGTTAACCCCACCAAAACGCTTACCGCCAAAGTTCATCAACTTTTCCGCTCACCTTTTGCCCCGCAGAAGAGCTCAACACCTGCAAATTGATTGAAACGCAGCCGAAAAAGTGGCGGCGGGAGTAGAAAAACAGAATGAAAATATTACGAAACTTCGCTTTTGGCTGCGCCAGAAAAAGCATCTTGCCAACCTCACCGGAAAATCCCCTCCACACTGACACGAATGGGAATATAAAAGGTAAATAATGTGACCTTTGAGAGCATCAAATGCGTTAGGTAATGGGCCGGGTCAGAAAAACAAAACTGAACATGAAACTGAAACGGAAAATGAAACCGAAACTGAAACTGAAGACGAAATCTCAAGCCAAGCGGTATCCGAAAAGCTGGTTACCCAAAAACAACATAAACGGCCAGCAAATTCGTTGAATTATGAAACAGCAGGGAAAATATCATGTTTTCTTTTGTAGCCAAAGTATTCCGCTCATAAATAGGCCCGATTGTCTCTCGCCCCTGCCTGCGCATTCACTTAGTGCCGAAGTTTCTTGCGTTGGGGGAATTAAATTTATAGGGGTTATACAGATGTGGAATATGTCCTATAACTCCTGGCCCCATAATCCCCATCAAGGCGAGTTATGTGAAGAGTTGCGAGTCGGGAATCTGCGAACTGAACTGAATTTCGGGGATTTGGTTTTATTGCCTTAGCGCCTGCGCACTGCGTAGCCGCCTTCTTCCGCATTTCCACCTCGTTCAGTTCATTATATGTGCTTTGGATGCTGCCTAGATCTCACCACTTCCTCTACTTCCTCCGCGTTGCTATAAATTATTTATTGTTTTTTGATACAAGATGACTCGCAGTTCGCAGTTCAAAGTTGGTCGCATGTGCTCGCATTGCTCGCTTACTTCATTAAGTCGCCCGGGCCAAGTCATAAAATCTGATATGACCCTCTCTTCACTCGGCGCGTTCTAGCTGTCTCTTTCGTGGCCCTCTATCTATCTCTTTCGTTTTCTCTCTCTCTCTCTGTCTATCTATCTTTCTCTCTTTCGCTGTGTGGCGCAAGTATAATTTCCGCACATTTTCACGTTTCGCACATTTCCGCTGCATACTTTTGTGCGCCCTGGCATTTTGATGACGCTTTCGCCTGCGGATCGACCAACCGAAGCCTCCCCCTCACTCCGCACTTCGTACTCCCCGGATTTTCCCACTTCCCCCCACTTTTTATTGTATTTACACAAATTTGTTGGTGGCTAGCACTACACCTCCCTGCTGTTGTTCCTGGCATTTTAACGAGTTAATGCAGGACATGCAAAATGGCCAGCATTTTGAATTCATTGAACTTTTAGCCGGGGCTACGGTTGTTTTCGGTTTGGCTGTTGCCTGTTGCCTGGTTTTTCTGCCCCGTCGGTTGCTTTGGTTATAACTATAAGTTTCATGTTGCACAATAAGTATCAGATAAATACTATATACAATCGCCATATAATGGGGTAGTGTTTGGTGTGCGAAGATGGGTTTTTAGGCTAAAAGTTAATTGATGTTACGTAGTTGGCTGGGAATATATGAAATACTGTTTTTGCTAAGCTTTGTTTTTAAGTCTACAAAGAACATTGGAAATAATAAATTGAAAGTTTTGCAAGTGAGCTGAGCTAAAAATAAAAAAGAAGGAAACACTGAATAGACCTCTTAAAAATCTTCAAATGAAAAGCCATTAAAAATGGCCTGTCATCCTTCTCGGGCAAAGAACCTCATTAGTAAAAAGTATAATTTCCATTTTGCTGTTGCCGTTGCTCCTTTTCTACACATTCTACCGCTCTACCACTCCAGCTTTATATTCTTGCCGGTTTTTTTCCGTCCGCGCTTAATTTATATTGTGCATATACCAGCAGTCGCTTCTTGGGGCACCGTTCTTTGTCATATTCATTGTACATTTTACACTTTGCCCGCTCATTTCTTGCACTTAAGAGGCTTCGCCACATTTTGCCGCCCCTCGCAAAATATTATTGAGCCGGGAAAACTCGTTGAATCCGATGCTGTTTTGGCTTCTTGCAACCCTCGTTGCCAAATGCCTCCTCTTTTGGGGGCATTTTTAATGAGTCCTATGCAAATATATCGTTAGACTTAAGTGTGTATACGTGTTGTGTCTTGGGCCGATAAGCGAGCCAAAAGGATTCGCCAGGACAGCCTTTGACTATGGTCCACTGAGGAAAACGGGCAGTGAGGGCGGACAACTAGACGCCAAGGACACGAAGGACGAGGGAAACTGCGACTGCGACTGGGACTGGGAACTGAGTGGCTAGTGGGCAGTCTGAATAAAAAATTATAATAAACCTCGAAAAATTTCAATCTCAATCGTCAACAAGTTTTGCCTCCCCAAACTGTTTTTACCCCCCTGTTTTTCCCTTCATTTTCTACGGCACTCAACTTGCTTCAACTATTTTCTATGCAACGGGGCTTGGGGTGGCTAAGAGGAAAAGTCTCAGGCAACCGAGGGTTAATGCATGAACGAAATTCATGGTAAAACTTGAGCTAAATGCGCCCAGGAAAAGGTGCACGGTGAAAAATCAACTTGGCTTAGTTTTACATAAAAGTGAACATACAAAACTATGTAATTTATAAATATAATTATATGATTTTAAGTTATTACACATCAATGTGAAAGTTTAGAGGTCAATATTTATAAGTTGATTTTATTAAGAATGAAAGAAGCGGTAATCATGTTAAGTCATGCAATTGGCCCTGCTTTTTCGCAGTGTAGCTGACCAAAAATCGGATGAAATTCCGTTGCCGTGTCCCTTTTTCGACCAGGCCAAAAGCATTTTGTCCTCTCCCTCTATCTCTTCATCCTTCTCCCTCTGCCTCTGCCTCTACCTCCTCTTTCTTCGCCTTTTGCCTTTCTCTCTTCCCTGCTTTTTTGGCTGTTCTCTGATGAAAACTACTCAGCGACATGAAACTTAACTTAAAAAGTTTTGCACTTTCATTTTGTAAATGAAATGTTGGGGTGTTGTAGCTTCTGCTGTTGTTGTTGTGCCTGTTGTTGTTGTTGCGAAATAACAGGAAAACAATTTGGAGCGGATAATGAATATGGGTTAGGTTTAGTGCATATGTATATGTATATGCATATGTACATACGTATGTACATACATGTGTGTGGCACTGTGTGTGGGGATGCATGTGGCTAGGGAATATTGCTTTTGTGCGAGAGATTCCCATGCATTTTCCGGAAAAAGTGCCCCTCAAAGGCAATGGTAGGGGGAGGGGAAGGGGGGCGGGGCTGTGGAGCTAGGGGGCGGGGTCGTGGCGGCGCAATCAAGTGATGAATGCATTACTATATGGACGAAGCTCAGTAAATGTTCATGGGCCCATGCACTTTGGGGCTGTTTCCAAAAAGGAGCACAATAAATAAGAATCAAACGTATACCACTCGCCTGGGCAGCAGCGAAAGAAAGTCCTTCCAACTACATTTTACATTATAATGCATTATTTGAAAGAGAATTCAAAGTATGTAGCATACTTTTTGTCACTCGCAATGGAGGAGTTATGGTACATTATTTTTTGTATAATTTCCTAATCTATATAGGATAAATACATGTACAATTATAAAATACAAATTTCTCTTTTTGAAAAAATGAATAACTTTCTATGCTCCTTTTCAATGTTTATTGTTCATTGCTAGGCTACAAATAGCTTCTGTTCGGCTAGATCTTCTAAGGCTTCTCACGTTCCGCATTGCATCCCTTGCCTGGGCATTGCTGTGCATAGATTAGCTCCCCATTTCGGTTTCCTACTCGCTTTTTCTCAGATCTTAAAGCTCCTTTTCGCCACTCGAAACAGAAATTTCCATTCAAGAAAACCCCTAAAACGCAACCCAGCAATAGAAGCCAAGCTCAATCCACTTTTTGCTGCTAGCTGCGTCCCTTTGCTCGCTCACGTAATGAAAATGGCGCACATGGAACTCGGGAAATTCGAGGCGAGTGGGTGGCGGGAAGAGCGGCGGGCGGAGGTCGGTGGACACCGACGACGACGAGAGAGAGGACCGCAGCGCCAGGACACTCGCTCGCTGCCGAGGACTCACTGAAGCCGAGCGCCAGGTCGCCGAGCAATTTTATGAACAGATGTGTGGTAAAATTAATGGACAGAGATAAACTCGGCTGGCGAGTGGAAATGGCAAAGCGAGGGTTAAACGCCACGCCAGAGAGTGAAAACTCGACGAGGGAAAGAGAGAAAGAGAGAGAGAGAGTGAGACAGAGAGCGAGAGAGAGCGGAAGCGGGAGCGGGAAAAGCGGGCAAAGGTTCGTTTGCTCGGCTTGTTTGCCCCAACATGATTTATGATCCTTTCCCGACAACAAAAACAAAGCCAGATAAATATAAAGAAAACAAGCGGCTGTCAGTCGACTGAGTGAAATGGTCGAGTGGAAAAGCAGCAGCAGCAGCAGGAGTATCGTTTCACTCAATGTGGAAAAACCACCCCCTAGGAGCTTTTCCACTGCCTCTGCTGTCGGGATTTTCGTGAAAAGCTGTTGACTTCGTTACGCTGATAACTTAAATATGCATGGAAATTTACATACGTGTCAATGGCATTAAGTAGCGTTATGCTATTGGATAAGCTCCATATAGGCAGGCAACGGGCTGCTTTTAGGGCCATCATTGTGGATTTCGGGTCGCTTTACTACGCTTCTTAGCTAACTTGACTAACTTAACTAACTGAAACTCAGCTGAAAGGGCTCTTGGACTCACCTGAATACCATGGGCTCCGCCACCCTGCTGGCTAATGTGCAACTGCTGCGTCTGCTTCATCTGCAGCGTGGTGGTGGTCGATTGCTGCTGCTGCGGCGCATTCGGGGTGTTGCCGCCGGGTCCGGCATTCGGATTGTTCTGCTGCCCGTTGCCGGCGTTGCCGCGCTGCTGTTGCTGCTGCTGCGGTCCGCCGCCGGGTTGCTGCTGCTGCGCCAGATTGCCAGGCTGCTGGTTGCCATTGGGACCGCCCCTTGGCGGGCAATTGAGGAAGTTGGCCGCCGCATTGGGATTCTGGTTGCTGAAGGGTGAGTACTGCTGCTGCTGTTGTTGCTGCTGCTGCTGCTGCAGTTGCTGCTGCGGCACCTGTTGCTGCTGCTGTTGCTTGTTGAAATTGGGAACACCGCCCATTTTGGGCTGCTGCTGCTGCTGTTGCTGATGATGTTGCTGTTGCTGCTGCTGTTGCTGCTGCTGCTGCATGGCCTGCTGCTGCTGCAGACGCTTGAGATCGAAATCGTTTTGAGAGGAATAGAAGAGCTCCTGCTTGATGTCCAGGAAGCTCTGCTGCACATTCATGCCGGCACCCGGGCCAGGACCCTTCTGGTGGAACTGCGGCGGCAGGTGTTGCTGCTGCGGCTGCTGCTGTTGCTGCGCCTGCTGCTGCTGCTGCGGACCGTTGGGTCCCAGGCCGAAGTCATTGGGGAAGCCGCCGCCGTAGTCGTTATAGCGACCCGGCTGCCCTTGTCCCATCATTTGGCCATGTTGCTGCTGGGCCTGTTGCTGCTGCTGCTGTTGTTGCTGCTGCTGCTGCGGATTCATGCCGTGCGGCGGCCGGGGAAATCCACCCATGCCGCCCATGGCGTTTTTGTGCTGATGCTGCTCGGCCATTTGCTTGAGTGTCTGAGCAGCCAGCGGATGTTCGGACATGAGATTACCAGAGTTTCCACCATTGCCACCGGAGTTGGGAGCACCACCTGACCCGCCATTCGGGCCATTGGGAAAGCCGCCCTGGTTGCCAGGATTGCCGCCACGCATCTTCATGCCCGGGTTGTCCAGACCCAGGTTAAAGCCACCGAAACCATGACCCAAGCCGCCCTCGGACTTCACATTCAGGCTGTTGATCAGATCCTGGGCATTGGGCGGCTCCACCTTGATGCCGTCCTCCGTCTTGATGTCCAGCAGCGGTTTCTCATCGAAGCCATCGAGGAAACTGGGATTGAAGTCCTGCAGGTTGTTGATGAGATCCTTGAACGTGTCGTTGTTCTCCGAATTATCATCCCCGAGCAGATCGGGAAAGCCGGGGAACTGTCCGCCACCGCCGTCCTTGTCCAATGAGCCGAGATCGGGGAAATCGTGATCCGGTTCCCGCTTGCACTCCACCAAATTGGCCAGATTGCCCAGGGCCGACTTCTGTTGGGCGGACATCATGTTGGGTGGCATGCCCATGCCGCCAAGGCCGCCGGCCACGCCCCCGGGACCCGTGGCCATGCCGCCGGGTCCCCCGCCCCTTCCATTATTCCCGAGGCCACCCAGTCCGCCGCCTTGTTGTTGCTGCTGCTGATGCTGCTGATGCTGCTGGTGCTGCTGCTGTTGCTGGTGATGATCACCGCCTCCGTTACCGTTGTTGTTTCCGTTTCCGCCGCCTCCCCCGCCTCCGTTGTTGTTGTTACCGCTGCCGCCTCCACCGCCGCCCCCTCCGCCACCGCCCACACCTGGTTCACTCTTCACCGATGTGTTGGTCAGCGCCTTTACAGTGACATTAGTGCTAATCTGCTGCGGTTGCGAATTGGCCGCCGATGTGGTGAACTCCAGTTGCTGAACAATTTCCACCGAGAACTTGGTTAGATTCTCAGAGCCGTTGTTGTTGCTGCCGCCGTTGTTGTTGGTGCTGTTGCCGTTGTTGTTCGTGTTGTTGTTGCCGGTATTGGAGCCATTGTTGTTGCCGCCGTTGTTGGCATTCGCGTTGCCATTGTTGTTGTTGCTATTGCTATTGTTGTTGTTATTAGGCAACTTGTGCGGCGGTTCAAAGTTGTCAGGGCCATTGTCAACATCCTCCGCGGGTCGTTTCAGGAATTTTTGTTGCTAAATTGGAAGAGAATGGGCAATAAAGTACACGTTATAGAAATTGTTTGAAAGCTTTCAATACTGTGTTCTAAAACTGTTAGAATCGGTTCAAAAAAAAATAACTAAGAAGTAAATAGTAACTGTAACTAAGCTGTATACAAAATTTAAAGAAACAAAACGCATTGTTTAAAATCTGTTTTAAGGATATTCAAGTACTAAGCTACCCTCTTCCAAACTTTTGATTAGGTAAATGATAATATGATTGAAACATTAGTTCCCCAAATCTTACCCAAATATTCATAGATAGTTCGTTTATAGCTTTTGCTGGCTTGGGCGAAGATTTAGTTTAGTTTTTGAGTAGTTCGGACATTAAGAGTCGATTGCTCGGATTTGGAAACACTTCGATATATAGACACAAAAGTTTGAAGAGCTTTAGCACGATGATTTGAGAAGCGCGTTGGTAGACTTGGTCCGGGGATTTGTGGGGAGATTTTAGGCTAGCACTCGATAGGGAGAACTTTTCGGACCAGTGTTGTGTAACGACGTCGACAGTGCTGAGCAGCGTCGAAAATGTTGCATTTTGTTGCATTTACTTCGCGGGCGCATTGGGCTTTTGATTTTCTTCACAGTTTTCTTCGTCGATCTCGAGTTCTTTTGATTGTAATTTGATTTATTCAGCTGCGGCGCACACAGTGAGAAATTATACATAAATTAGTGATACACATGTACAGACATATAACGCATATCGCATATACTCGCACTGCATGGATGGGAAGCACGATTCGATTAACACTCAACAACAATGGCAACTACATCGCTGACTTGGCAAGAGTAATCAAAAGAAATTCACTTGCAAGACGTGCACAAATTATTGAAAAGCCGTAGCGAAATTTCATGAAAATCGCAAGTGCACACAGGCATTGGCAAAAATCTCACACTAAAAAACACACACACACAAATAAGACGTCTCAAAATGTATCAAAACTGAGAAAAAAAAAATAGAAAAGAAAAAAGCAAACCTTAAAAAACACAGAGAGCTGGGCAGAGGCAGAGGCAGAAACAATAACATAAAAGGCAAAGACACTTCTAATCAGTGGCAGAATGCCGAAGTCGACGGAGAAAAGAGAACCAGAACGCCAGAGTATCTGTGTGAGAATTTGTGCGCCAGTGTGCGTTGTGTTGGCGTCGGCTTCGCGTTTGTTGTTGTTTTTGTTTCTGTTCTGCCTTACTTCAGCGCTTTCGATGCCCCTCAATCGTATAATCAAGGGGTATATGGGTTTTTCAGACAGGTATCTTCATATTTTCAGTAGCAGAATGTTGCTTTTAATAAGCTATCTTCTATCCCCATACAAAATTTCAAACATTAATTAATTTCAAATATTAAAAACTCGAAGAAAGTTGAGATTATTCAACAAATACTTTACAATATTAGTTTCTTGTAAGATCGCTTAAATCCGTAAAAAAAAACTGGTTAATGAATGCCTATGTTTGTAGGAATATGCATAGTTCCCAAGTATCATCTTGTTGAAAAATCAGGGAAAAACGTAAAATTAATGCCACTTGCTTGGTACGTAAAACGAAGAGGATAAAAAAAGAGAGACGAAGGCGCAAAAAAACAAGAAAACAATCACATTTAAATCAGAATGTGTTTGCTTTTCAGTTTTTATTTTCATGCCTCCGTGCAGGCCAAGCGCCCGCGACTTTTGCTGTTTATTTTGTTTTTAATTAATGCAAAATGTATACAAAATAGCCGCGAATAGGCGCAGCAACAACCAACACAATGACATGTGAGTGGGGTCGCGAGGTGTGCGTGTGCGTGTGTGTGTGTTGATGCCACTGTATCTGTGTGGGTATTTAGTGCACACGATATAATACTTCAAAGTGAAGAAGAAGCAGAGGACTCGGTTGCAAGTGTGCGGAAGGTTGCGAAATGCTCTGGATAAGCAACCGCAAGTGACTCGTTTGCTGCGTTCAGAATTATTCACCGCAATTTAAAAACATACTCTGCGACTACCTTCCTACAGTGAAGATTCGACAAAGCGCAGGTTTCAAGTATTCACAATATTGTTCCCCAAAAACAATGAGTAAATGTACTGTCGAATATGAACGCAACTGTTGCCAAGGTCCTTTAAAATACAATTGGCAAATAGGAACGGAAAGCACTCACTTAAGGTATCAGCCCACAAAGCCTAATTAAATTATTCAATCAATAAGGAAAATGTCCTCTTGAGCAACAAAGACCACGCACTCAGGTCATTGATAGCCACTCAATCGGCGGTTAAACAATTACAATCGCCTGCAAAAACTATCCCCCAAATGAATAACAAAGTGAATAGCACTCATTACGCATTCACATTCATGCACAATCTCTCGCACTCACGAAACACTTTCGCCTAATAAGTTTATGGCACTTTACAACACTCGAAATGCAATGCACACAATTGGCCCGTTTCGGCCATCTCCCCATTTCTCCCATCTCTCCTATTTCTTTCACTACCAATCCCACACCCCCTCCGCACATTGCCCCCTTCCCTCACCAACAACGTTCGTTTCGATACACGCGCCAACACTTTTCCCCATTCGCTTGGCTCATTATGAATAAATGACGTTTCATAAATTTGTTTTTCCCTGCGCCTCTGCTGCTGCTACCATCGATCATGCCGTCTCTCTTGCTGCCCTCTATCCTCACACTTGCTGTCTCTTTCGCTGGCTGTATCTGTAGCTGTATCTGCAAATGTATCTGTGTTTTCGGTATCTTTCGATGGAAGCGTGACACAAAGAATGCAAACTTGCGTTGACCAGAAGCGGTGGGAAAACGATAGTGGTAGAAAAGAGAGGGAGAAGAGGGAGATGGGTGCCTGTGCCGTAATATGTAACCTATTGCAGAAAGAGATGGGTATGCTGGTGCAGAAAGAGAGCGGCAGCTCACACAATTTACAAACTTAAAAGTAATTTAGTTTTTTACGACTCCACTGCGGTAATAAAAATGTTTTGCCCTCTCTGTATTGCCACCCCCACACCACGCACACTTCTTCGCCCTCCATCTTTTTCACCTATAACTATACCATAGCCTCGTACCGTACCCTTTAGCCCCACCCCCACCCCTCAACCCTTTGAGGAAGCCCCCATCCCATCGCCATGCCCATGCCCATGCCCATGCCTCCCCTAATTCCCCACTACATTTACTGCATTTACATTTATCGATGCGTCGCCTCCGATGGCGATGTCGACATCCTCATCTTCGCCTTTGCCTTCGCTCTGGCCTCCGTCTTGGCTTTTATGTCTTGCTGGTGGTGGTGGGGCTTAATAACTTTGTCGGGGGGGCAAGTGTCTGGGGTCTGGGGTCTGAGGTATACTGAAAATCGAAGGTTGGGCTCACTGAAGTACTGGTCACATTGTGACGAGCGTAACCGAAATCACAGCGAAAGGAGTATTTACCATTAGATCGAAATTCCTATAAATCTAGTTATAAAGTTACTTTTTTTTCTAACCTTTTCTGATTGGTTGCACAAAAAGAAAGTCAAACTTTTTCCAGCTTTTGACTCGTTTCTGTATCTTCACTGTCTATCAGTCTGCGTCGCGCTTTAATATATTTTCTGTTTGCTTTACGCGCAAATGAAATAAAGCAACAGAAATTATGCCGCGAACCTTGACACATTAAAAATAAGCAACAACAAAAGCGTGAGTAAGAAGACCTCACCCATCTCGCTTGCACCCTGTCGCCCTGTCTCGCTTCCTCCCCGTTGCCGAGCCGAGAGCTAGTAAATTTTTGCGTGTAAAAATAAAAATGTGGAAAAGCTTCTTTCCACATTGGCGACGTTCAGCAGTTCAGTTTGTACGAATTTCGTTTTCATGATTCCAATGCATAAACAAAAGAGAGCGCGTCCAACGCGTCGTATGATTAATGCGAATTAGCGGCGAATCCAAACCGACACTCTCGGCCACTCAGCACCAGAAAAAAGAAGAAAAAACCAAAAACAAAAAAACAATACACTATAGCTATATAGCAGATAGTCCGAAAACGGAAATCGTCTCGTCCCCAGCAACAACAACAAAAAAAGACAGAAAACACATCAAATGTTTCGTGGAAAGCCTTCGATTCGCGTCCGTGTTGTTTGATTAGTTGGTTGAGTCGAGTTGCTAGTTGCTACATTGTGTGGTATATAGGTGCTGAGAGACAGGAACTGAAAGATGATAGAGGCGAGTTGGAAGTGGATGCCAAAGAAAAAGGAGGCGGACGTGGTCAATACGTTTAGGGGGAAAAATCAAAAAGATTTCAAGTATTTGAAGAGCTATTGCTAACATAGAAATGTGCCAAAGAATATTTTAGACTCCATTGTGCAGTTTAAATTAATTTATTTATTATTACTCGGTTTTTGAAAACCGAATTAAAGGAAAGCCATATTCTATCATTTTTAATCTTATAAGTCCTCTGTGTAAAATGGAGAATCAGAAAAGGGAAAATCTTTGTTGAAGTTGAGTTTAAAACTGAAAATCCAAGTTCGAATTCCAATTTACATGCAATTTAAATGAGATATGCAAATAGCTTTCCCCTGGCTCTTTGTCAACCGTTTCTTTTTTCCGTTCCACTGTTCTCGCGCGTTTTCTTCTTTGCCAGCGCGCCATCATTTATTCACAACAATTAATTAAAAGTGTAACTTAAAACGTTCGCTCAAGTGTCAGCCATAACAGAAAGCCGCTCATTTGCCACCCGCCACCCCCTTTCCATCCCCTTTCTTTTTTTGCACCACCCCCTGAAAACGAACGCCTCCAATTAATTCCTTGCTATTTTAACCATTTCTTACCCCATATTATTCCCGACACACACGGCGTATGCGTAATATTATGGCCTTGTTTAGCGTCCTACTCTTTGCAGCCCCTCCCCTTCCCTCGCCTTTCAACCCTAGCATTCGCACTTCACTTACTCGCATTATAGTTGGCATATAGTACTATGCATTTTTTGCAAATTATTAAAAAGTGGGCGGCAGTGCCGAAAGAAAGATGAAAATCGAGAAAATTATGGAGTGAATTATAAATTATTATTCAACTCATTTAACTGAGCTGGCGCACAAAACCCAATGGGAAATTATGTTTACCAAAAATTAATTAAACAGCAGTAACAACAGAAAGAGCAATAAAAGTAAGATTAATGTAGTCGCAACGCAGCGACGTCGACAGCGACGCCGCCAACGACTGCGACTGCGGCAGAGGCAGAAGCAGCATCAGCACCAATTTCCGCAACGCCAAAAGGCTAAGCCAGATTTCTCGGCTCGGTTCGGTTTAAGTTAGCTTGTTGCTCGCTCTAAGGCAATTGTTGCTATTACTATTGCTGTTGTTTCCCCAAGAATTCCTAGATGCTGTTGTCTCTCACTATTCAATTATACGCCAAGAGACAAAAGCGTGGAAGAAGTTCTGGAGCATGGGTAACTCCGGAATACCCTAGAAATATATAATAGTTTTGTTTGTACTAACGATGAACTAATATTATTTCAAATAGTTAAAACAAGAAGCAGCATAATGAAATAGTTATAGAGTTACGCACGTAAAGATCCCAACCACCATTTAGTTAGGGAAAACTGGTGGAAAACGAAGCAATTATCGAAAGGTAACAGCAGGTGTGTATCTGAAGACCGCGCTGATAACTACCATCGAAATTTACATAATTCAAAACCGTTAATCAGCCCAATTGTTTCCCCAATGCAGGGCACTCAGACTGAAGCACAGATGGCCATTAGTGTATGCACATCTTTATGAATACGTAAGTGCAGATACGAATATATATGCACAGTTCCAAACGTGTTCTACTTCATGGCATTGTGAGCATGCCCCACTTTTTGGTGAGGGCATAACAAACGACCAATTGCTCGCTCAGATCTGCACTTCCTCCTCCGCCGCCGCAACCCCGCATTTCCCCTACGCTTCTTGGCCACTTGTCTAAGCAATCTGCGTAACACACACTGAGGCACACTAGCACACGCACACACACTAGCACACACACACGCACACTCATGCAGTCACGCGGAGAAATCAAACGGAAATTTATGTTGGCCAAAAATGTTTTCTTTGATATTTTAGCAAGCAACTAAGCACCAAAAACATAAAAGTTTATAAATTATGAAAACAAAAATTATGCAGAGCGTACAAATTCCCAAACGGATTTACTGCAATGTAATTAATGGTTTCCATCGAGCCAAAGAGTGGCAAAAAAATAAATAAAAGAAACAGCCACACATACGAGTACGCACACTTTTTGTTTTGCTCAATTTTCCTCCTGATTTATTTAGCACTTTTGATTTATGATTTTTAATTTCTGCCATTTTACGTCTTACGTGAGTCTTACGAAGTCTGCACCTAATAAATTTGCATCTGCTATGCACAATTTCCCATCCAAGAACCAGACACGAAAAGCGAATAAAATGTCAAATAAATAAACAGGACAGGGGGTTGAGTTAAATAATTGCTAGAAAGCACACAGGAATTTAGCTGAAGATCTCGGCAATAAAATAAGTAAAATTCCATGAGCACAAAAGACTTGGAAATGGTTTTCTTTTTGCACATAATCACAGCTGATTTTGATCACGGCAGTTTTACTTCTATATGTTTGTTGGTGTTTCTTTTCAGTTTGTAAAATACTTTTGTTTATGTTTTTATCTCATCTTTGCGATGAAAAAGTACTGAAACTAAACTTTACACTAAATTGTTTCTCTTCGCTTTTCACATTTCAAACACTAACGTTTTTTAGCACTCGAACACTTTATTTCTTCATTAGGTTTAAGTGCATTTTTTAGTATTTCTTTTTAATTTGTTTTCTTTTCGCATATTGCCATAGTCGCCGATGTTGCTTTTGTTATTGCCGTTGCCGTTGCTGTTGCTGTTGTGTTTTTATCGCTGAGGGAACGAACCGCAAACAAAAATGAAGCGCTCAGCTTTTCTTTGGCTAGTGTTGCTGTTTCTGCCGTGCGGCTGTTACTGCTGCTGGCGTCGTGTTGCTGTTGCTGTTGCTGCTGTTGCTGTAGCCTCAGCTGCTGCTGCTGCTTCTGCTGCTGCTGCTGCTGGTTTGTCGTGCGCCGTTTGGCAGTCGGTTGAGTACTGGCACGAGCCGCTGTCAGCGAAACCAAACGAAGCGACTTCGAGCGACGCGAGCGACGCTGGCAGCGGCAGCAGCAGCAGCAACACGACGCCAGCTGCGACGCGGACAGCGAGAAAGTTTGCTTTTTGCATTGTTGCAGCGCCGCAGTGAGTGAGTATCTGTGTGCGAGTGGGTGGCTGTTGGTATGAGTGTTGTTGCGGGGATGTCGCTGTTAGCCTTAACAGACGGTTGATAAGCTGCCGCTGCTGCTGTTGCTGTTAGCATGTTGCATGTCAGCTGCTCTCTCTCTCTCTCTCTCTCTCTCTGTCGCTCTCTCTCACTCTGTCGCTCTCTCTTGGCTTTCATGTTGAAACCAATTCGTTTGTCATTTGTTTAATGACACAAATATTTGCACAAAGTGTTTGCATTTATGTATGCCGCGACAACCTGTCTTACACCACCCCCCTCCCACCACCACTCCCCGCCGCTGCCACACTCGGTGTTTTCAATTTCCATTTTGGCGTCATGAAAGTTTTCCCTCAATTTGTATTTGTGCCATAAATTTGATTACCACTAATAGACTAATAATAATCCAACTAATGATCATCGTTTCTGTTTTCTTCGCTTCTTTTCATTTTGTTTTTTTGTTGTTTTTTTTGTGGGTGGCATGGCTTTCAGGCAAATTGAATTCGCTGCCAGTTTCTGATGGCTGTTAAATTGGGTTGAGCCTACAAGGACGAAATCCAGCGAAATCCAACCCAAAAGCCAGGCAACAACACACACAAACACAACAAAAACAACAAACAACGTGAACAACTAAATAAGGAAGTGACACCGGAAACAGGCAGCGACGTCAACGTCGTAGGAATGCGCAAAGGAATTTCAGATGGTGGTAGCACGAGCGGGGGGGTTGGGAAAATTCAGGGGTTTTTTCGTTTGTGTTTGGGTTTGGGTTTGGGACACGCAGGAATCACTCACAAAAATCCAAGTGAGTCGAGTGAGTCGTGCGAACCGCTCTTTATCTCGCATTTTTCGCTCGTTTATAAGGCAACGACACCGGCCGGCTGAAACTAGTTAAGGCCACACCAGCAACCCTCTTCGCTCGCCCCAGCCTCTGCCACGCCTCCCTCCTCTCCCCGCACCCTCCTGTTCAGCGCTTACAGCTTAACCTATAAAAATTCCGCAAACCCAACATCCACAAATGGGAACACTCCACCACTCCGCATGTGGAAATGTTCTTTTGCAGCTCTCTCGGAAAATCTGGGCGCCTGTTACACACGCAACGAAGTTGCCAACACAACCTCACATGCACGCACACACGCGACTCGAAGCTGTTGCTGTTGCGGTGATGTTGCTGCTGCTGCGTGGATGTTGATGTTGCTGCTGTTGCTAATGCTGCTGTTGCTGTTGCTGCTGCTGTTGCTGTTGCTGTGGCTGCTGCTGCTGCCGTTGGTGTGGCCGCTGTGTCAGTGCCGTTCATTTGTTTGATTTTGTTGTGATTATGCGCAGTGCTTCGGCGGCAGAGACGCCGGCAGTGACGCCATCGCGCGAGCAGTGGCGTCGTGGTAGTCAGCGACCCATGGAGGGCATTTGGGGGCCCAACAACGGCTACAACGCCAACAGGCAGGCGCTGGGCAACTGGGTTCTCGCTCCAAGTTGCGATACACTTGGACAACTCGAAAATGTGATAAGACGTGCATGTGGCACTTCGACTACAGCCCGATTCTGATTTGAAGGCACTCGGGATTTATCACAATAATTTGTAATTTGAGTAGCATCATTAAATTCGGTTATATACCAATTAGAAACAAAATAACTTGCTTAAGCAACCAGCTTGCTCCTTTTTAGAGTACTATATGCTTACATATGCAACGGTCAATATTGAAGTTCAGAAACAATACAGTGAACTTTCGAGTGGGTAATCACTTGAAATCGTATACTTTGTAACACTAAAAACGCTAGTAAAATGACCAATGTATTCGAGAGATAAGTATTCGCTACTTATCATCAAACAAGGCATTCTATTTAATATGCTGAAGAGTTTTGCTAATTAAAGACACTCCTCCGTAAAGTGTACCACAATAATCCCTTCCGCCTTGAGAAGTCACGATATTTCCAGATTTTCACCTTCAATCGAAATACTCAATTTGCTCTCGTTCAGCGCACTGCAATAAATATTTGCGGCTCTCTGTTGTTATTCTAGATATTCCGTATACCCAGTATTGTCTGTTGCCCCGACTCACGGCTGTTGGCTGTTGGCTGCCGTTTGTGTGCCGTAAAAACTCATTGCCAGTTTGGGGCGTCGCTCAACTGGAAATGTGGCCAAGCCGTAGCTAAAACTGAAGCTAACACTGAAGCTGAAGCTGAAGCTGCAGGTGTCTGTCTAACCAAGTCATCTCACATACACTGTACATATATTTACTTTTGTAGATATATCAAAATAAGTATATAGTGGATGTGCCAGCCTCCATGTAATTGCGCTGAGCATTTCTTTGTGCGGCTTAATTAGTGGCTGGCAGCCTGTTTTTCATTTTAGAGGTTTATAAATGATGTTCGTAGAAGCACTTCGTAGGCAGCTCAATTTAAAGGTCCAAACAAATAGTTACAGCAAATACACTGTTACACAGTTACAATTTGGTAGTGTACACGTTACGAATCCTCCACTAAATGGCCTTTTTCTGGGCAGACACATTGTGGTAGCGAATCGAGAAGCGGCTAAAGTTGTGCGAAGTGATCTCCTTGGTGGGCGTGAAGTCCGCCCGCTCGATAATCGAGCGCGGACTGCCGAAATTCAGAAGCCAGAACTTCAGTTCGTTGACCTTGGGCAGGGTGCCCTCCAGCTGACCCTTCACTGTGCCCTCGTCCGTGTTCATCACCCACCCGCGCACCTGGTTCATTGTGGCCAGATCTCGGGTCTGCTTCCGCAGGCACACACCCTGCACTCGCCCAAAGAGCTCGAATCCGCAGGAGAAGATCTGGTCCGCTGGCTGCATCATGTTGAGTTCGCTTTGTCTTTTCTGGAAATAACTCCAACTTAGTGTTGATCGAGAGGGAAACTCCACTTGTTCAAATTTAGTTGATTTTTGTCAGTGTTCGTTACAGGAATGTCGGAAGCTCCTGGATTCGCTTAAGCAGCCAAGTGTTTCTTTTTGCAGCTAAGAGCTTTATAGTACAGTGCACCTCTGCTAAAGAAAACTTAAGCAAATCGTGCGCAAACCGAATGTTATACCGCTGGGTGTCCATGATATCGCCATTATGTGATTAAATTTAAATTGACGATGGAAGTTGGGAGTTTTCAGCATAAAAAGGAACAGTGTATCGGCGAGAGCGCTAATGACATTGTATCTATTGTATATCCATAGCATATAGCGTATCCCATATCAGCACTGGGGACTCATAAATCACTTGCCACACTCATTCACACACGCACACATCCACATGCGACGCCAAGTTCATCTCATGGCAATCCAATCAACTGGCAATGCCACAAAAGTTTGCAACCACCAAACCAGAGGCGAAACCCTCCCCCTTGCCACCCTCCACAGCCCGCGGACACACGAACACCCCCCTCGAAAATGGCAAAACACCACCTATGGGCAGCGAACAATAACTAGCGAGATAAACAGACAACATTCGGCGTTAATGCAAACGCGAAACGCCGACATCGCAGGCGATACTAAGGCAAATATTTAATACGATATTTATGGCCTAGGCACAGGATCAAGTGGAAGCGGGATGGGGGAGGGGGGATGGGGGAGATGAAAAGAGACAGAGGGCATGGGAATGAGGTCCTTTGAGCCAAGGTATTTGCAAAAGAAGCCTGTGATAAATGACTACAGCTACAAGTACTACGCGTCCCCCAGCTTCCAAACATTGCTTTTCCGTTGCCTACATAAATTATACTTTTCCACAATTAGGTCTAAGGTTTAGCTTATAAAGGAAGACTATTAAATATTAACGATTCGCTATATTTTTACAAGTTTACGGCTACCTGAAGGCTACCTAAACCCAAAAAGATATTTCCAACAACTTTCCTCCGGCACTGTCTACATTTCAAGGAACCGAAAATACGTACATACATATGTACATACAAGCGTATGTTGAAATGGCCCTAAAGCTGTCAATTTGGTTAAGCGAATTTAAAAGTTTTCGCAAAGTGGAACCAAAGGCTTCCAATTTGGCCGGCACACTGTGGCCAATCCAACTCGAACTCCGTCGTGTGCCCATTCAAATGAAACAGCACGAGCCTCGGGTTCGTTTCGAGTTTCAGGTTGGATTTCAGGTTGAGACCGCCGCCGTCGCCGTCACCGTCGCCTCCATCGCAGTCGCAGTTCCGTCGCTGCCGCCGTCGACGTCCGTTCAATACTGTTGTTGTTGTTGCTGCTGTCGAGCCGAAGGTGAGCAAGCCAAATCAAACAAACCGAAGCGCAGCAAAAAAAAAGTACGTTGAAACGCTTGAAGGGACTTCGCATGCCTCGCTGTTGGAGCTGCGGACGGGTGTATGTAGGTATGGGTACATCGCTATATCTATAGATACTGTAGCTCATGCTGTTGCTGCCAGAAACTGCGCTTCAATTGCGACAGCAACAACACAACAACAAGTCAGTCGGTAAACAAAACGCGGCTTCTCCGAAGGCAAACTGCGTGAAGTCGGAGAAAGAGAGCCACCACCACAAGCCGCCACCAGAGAGCGAGAAAATGAGTGATCTTGCAGAACGGATAAACAGCAGATAAGCGCAGCTAGCAGGGAAAACTCAACTGCACTTTATCACTGAGATCGACAAGGGGGAAGTCTTCTATATTATTGAATATTATTGCTGAAGACTCATAAAATGCGTAAATGTATTTCATAAGTAAGTTATTTTTGAGCATGATATTTACTTTAGAGATCAGCTGATGGCAATATGTACTAGTCAGCTTGTATTGAACATAAAAGTAAGAACACCATACTACATTCTTTTGGAATACATAGAAGTCAAAGCATTTTGCTATCATTTCGTTCAAAACTTTTATTGTTCAGAACGTTTGGCCGCCAAGCCGAACGGCGCCAAGCACACACACATTAACATTAACACAAATCAAATCGGAAAAGGCGAAACCAAAACAAAAACAACAACAACGTACAACAGCAACAACAATGACAGCGCCAAGAACAACAATTAAATCGAAATGGAAATTAGAAATAAAAAAAGTACAGTACTTGGTCTTTTCCAAGCCCACAGCGTTTTCCCCACCGTTTTCCAAATTGAATTGAAATGCAAACGAAAGCTAAATACTAAAATTAGCTTAAAATAAGTAAGGCAGACGGGGCAATAACAACAAGTGAATAGAAAATCAAAGCGAAGCATATAAAACGGCGATAATTCAAATGCAAAATGTAAACACTTCAAAGCCGCGCGACGGGGAAAGCGGGCGGAGAATCGAGGAAAAGCTGGGAAAAATACAACCACAGTGGCATAGGAAAATCGGAATGCCAAGAGAAAGAAGTCGAATGGCTTCGGAGTTCAAAAGGGGAGTGCTTGGGTGAGCAGGGACTCGAGGTACGAAGACTTCACTTCGCCTTTAATATCGCGTATACTCGCATACACACACACACACACGCACATTGATTTGTTTACGCAAATGACAAAATTATTATGCAGTGCAGGGAGAAAAATGATGGCCTCTAAACAGAGTAGCTATAAAGTGAAGCTCAAATGAAATAATATATAAACCAGAATTTCAATAGAATAATATTCTAGTTATAACACCGATTTACACTCAGTCCAATCTGATTTATCTTGGATGTCGGTGGGATTTCCGAGAATCCCCTCATAATAAGGTGTTATACACACTCAATCACTGAGCTGTCCTACGCTGCGTATACGTAACCCGTGATCTTGGCTTCGGCTTATCAGCATATTTCGACGATGATGCAAACATTCCAGTAATGGCGACTCCTTGATACTCGGATACTTAGCTTAACTTACGGTTTTATCTGCACAATATGCGTATTTACACGGCACAACAATGCGTTGATGAGACAAACAACGGGGGAAACTCACCTGCAACGAGAGGAAGAGAGACAAAGTACTGATTAGCCACAAATGCAGCGTAAACGCAATGAGAATGATAAATCAACTGGCTAAAAATACAGCAAGCACAACGGCAACAACAACAAAATCACGTCAGCGGCCAAATAAGGCAAACAATTGCAAAAATCTGCATGTTGACGTCGCTGCCGGCGTCGACTGTGCAGCTGCGTCGCAGTCGAGTAGCTAAAAATATTTCACTCGGCTCGCTTAGAAAATCCAAAATTAGCTGGCACGGCGTGCGCACAAAATCCAAAATGAGGAACACAGAATGAGGCACAGTGGCATGCAATCTATACCCTAACACTCAAAAATCAATAATGTTAGCATATGAAAAGTAAGCTGCTGATTATTTTGATCAAAATTCACTTATATTCGAACTATAAAGTTGAAAAATACACTTAAAATTCTGTATACTTTACAAAATCAATAGCTTTACAGTGTTTTTTTCCAATCAGTTAACCAACAAAGATTTTATTAATTATTCAAAATGAAATATAATACTTTCATTAATTAATAGGGTAATATATAAAAAATGTCCCCCCAAACGAGATGAATATCGCCCCCACTGTGCGGCGTTCGTGGCGTCACCGTTGAGCGACGACAGCGGCAGAGGCTGAGACGGCGACGACGACGTCAGCGCCGACGCTTACAGCGTGCGACAGCAGGTTGGCAGAAAGTCTGCCACTGATAACGGGAAATGGCATGCCAGCAACAGCGGCAGCAAAAGCAGCAACAATAAGGAGAGCCATCGACATTCACTCACTCTCTTTCTCTTTCTCTTGCCGGCTCCCCACTTTACTCACACACTCACTCGTTGGCGCTCTCGCCTCTTCCTCACTCGCAGTGGCCATGTCTTCTATGCTCTCGTGGCTGGCAACGCTCACGCCAAAATAAACAACAAATGTAAAGTGCGCCCCTTTAGCAATGTGGTATATACTGGGAAAAACCAGATATCGCACTTTAAATAAGAGGAAACATTTTAAAGATATATATTTTGAAATCGTTAAGTATAGAACTATTTCGTAAAATAAACAAACAATTCCAAGTATTGGATTTCGGGCTATCCTCTGAACGTGCTTTAAAAACTGCGCTTTAGATTATGAATTGCATTTTCCGGGCTATAATTTATTGCATACTTCAAGGACTGTTTACGATTTTCGTATTTCAAAACCTTGCTATTATTTCTGCGTGTGTAGAAGAATAGCGGTCGCTGGGCCTACCCTCACCCCCCAAAACAGCCAACCACCTAGGACAAGCCATGAAAATAAATATGTGGGCATAACAAAAATGAAAATTGTACGCGAAATGTGCCGCAAATGGCAGCAGATTTGCCATTAAAATTTACAAAGGGTCTTTCTCGGTGTTTCGGGATCCGAGTGGAAATCCGAGCGAAAACGGGGCAATGGCAAAGAAGACGAGGCAGGGAAACAGAGAGGAAGAAAACATAGACAAACAGTCGGAGGTAGAGCAAATCAAAACAAAACAAAGGAAACATCACAAAAACAAGCCAAGCAATCGCCCTGACTAACTGACTCTTTCCCTCTCTGTTTAACCCGTGGCAGCCACCTCGCTCGCACCCTCTGCTGCTAAATAACAGCTGTAAATTAACAGCGAGCGTTTTTAGAACGAGCAATTAAAGCTGTAATAAAGCAATTAGAAGTACAATTACCCAAAGTTTGTCCAATTTGTGTGAACAAAAATTAGAAAAGGTAAACAAGCCATGTTTGAAAAGAAATTATGAAATCGTGTAAAAGCGTTAATATTTAATATTTTCGAAATTAATATCGGCAATTATGCATTTTTTAATGATCATGCAACATTAATTTTTGACACCCATACCTAAGCGATTTTTGATTTGCCATTCAAAGTTCATAAGTCAGGTGACATAACACATACGCAGTGTGGTGCGCTGGCAAACCATATCGGAAAAATTGCATTTTCTGCTGCTGTTGTCAAGCACTGAAAGCCTCGCATATGTTTTGTAAATTAATTAAAGGTTTTTATTCGCGTGCGGATTGTTTAAATAAATCATTCACAGTGACAAAAACAACATTTTTTCGGTTAAATATAAATTACTTAGTTCAACATATTTTTTATTTAATTTAAATATCCATGTAACTTTCGGTGGCCGCGCAAAAAACAGTAATATTATATTGGCTAAATGACAGCGGCAGTGCTGACAATACCAATTAGCCTCTCGGTCAAGAATAGTTGGCCAATAGATGACAAGAACAAGCCGCAATGGGAAAAGGGGAAACGGAGGAGAAAACTGGTGTGCGGGAATAAACGGAAAGCCTTAATTAACAGGGCCAACTGTTAATAAAATTGTTTGGTAAATGGGCCGTTTTTTAAAGAATAAAATGAGCGAAACGGTCGCCGTTTTAAAAATGTTATCCAAAAGTGATTAAGATATATGTTCACGGAAAAAGATATATATGCATGCAAAATATGCCATGAAATGAAATCCATTCCTTTCGAACTAAAAAGTGAAGTGGATTCATTAAAAAATATTAAAAACATTGAAGCTTCTCTCGTTAAATAAATGGAATGTATATTTGAGAAAATGATCATCATATATGCAGCTTTTTCTTAAATGTTTAAAAATATTACGTATACGCATTGTTTACCATTCCCGTAGGTTAAATACATTTTTGACTTCGTAACTTTGACATGTACCGCCTATTCTATGCAATTTCTGCTCGATTTCAGTTCCTTTTGTTTTTCTTTTCGTCTTCATTTTGACGGCAACGATTTGCAATCAACTTAATTGAATTTTGTTTTGATGCAATGACGAAGGCATAGTGCAAAGACGGGTGCAAAAGTGGGTGGCGGCGGCGGCGGAGGAGGAGGAGGAGGAGGAGGGGCGCCTCTCGAGGCGAAAAGGGTTGTCACGCCCTCTGCAATTGTCTTAGCTGCTTGTCGTCAAGTGGATTTGCTGGTGGAGAACTATAGTTGTTATTGCACTGGCCTTTGTTGTTGGGCGATATTCAATTAAGCGACATCGTCGACGTCGCCATTTAACGAAATGCAATTTTCACTCTATTTATTTATTTTGCCTCAGTGTGAACTTTTGTTTGTTTATGTCAACGCACTGCAGAATAACAACAACAAAATCAGTTAATTCGATCAGCGAAGATTGAGGTGGCTTAAGAGCAGGGCGAAGTTACGTCGGCTGCTTGGGGGTGATGAGGGGGTGGGATACAAATTCGGTACTGGGAGGCAATTAACAGTATCCAGGCTGGCAAATTTTCACAATTTTTCGTCAATAATTGAGCAAGGAAAGCGGGCAGACAATCTCCATGTCCAGGACATGCGCACTTAAGCCAGCAACTTAAAGCCAGGCCACAAATTGCACAGAGTGGGCGTTGGGGACTTTCGGGTGGTGGGTGGGTGGTGGGGTAGTGAGTGGAGCAGGCGGTTGTGGGGGAGGGAAGGGGTGACAGCAGACCGACTGTTGTCCTGTAAATGTAAATGGCACCCACACACGAAGCGAAGGTGGCCTACGAGATTGTCTCGAATGCCGAATACCGTTAAGATTGTTACCAAAACACAGAATACTTCAGATGTAGATAGTTGCCGAATGGGAAAGGAAGATTAGCCATCTAAGGGTGCACACAGAAAAATAAACCACTTTTGCACTTCTTTTCAAAGGTTTTACAGAACTCAATTCACTTAAAAAGCCTACGAAATCAAAATCTTTACGGAGAACGTAACTCATTTAATTTTATTACAACCTTCTTGTTCTGTTCTATGCCTAAATGGCTTTTCCTTATACTAAATTTGTAAATTTGAAATGTATTTATGGGTTTGATACTTAATAAAAGAAAAATGAGTGAATATTAGATTTTTCCCTCGATTTACTTCTTACTCTTCCACAGATTTTCGGACTTAAAGGGCATTACTTTTAATCTCACATTTTTGGGCGGTGCATAGTCGTGCGGCATATGCCACAAAACTGTGCAACGTGCGGCTGCCTGGCTCCTTCTCTCAGCTAATGTAGACAAATTTTTATCGCCTGCTAAAGTTTTGTGGGAATTTTGCTTTTTTCTTCGGATGCCGAGCCCTCGGGGGAGGATTTTTGTAGGCGGGCAGGACAGCAGACGAGGGATATATCTTTGCACAAGGGGTAGCAGACGATTTTGTGCTTGTTGACGCTAAATAGGCTCGTTTCTCTGCCGTTAATAATAATAGTTATGATTATGATGATGACGACACAGACGATGGGCCAAGATGATGCGAAAGTGTTGATAAAACACGGCGGATAACACAACGATTAGAGCAGCGGTGGGGGGAAGTCTGTGAAGCTCCAAGGGCCTCAATCAAAATTATTAATTTAGCAGCACATCCAAAAGTTGCTGATGACAGGACACAAGGGGTTTGGGTCAAGCCAAAACGTCAACGAGTTTGAAAATTACTTCGATACGAGGCTATAAACCATAAATTAGGACAAAATGTAATGGGTCTACACCAAGAGAGAGTCTTAAAGCCATAAGGATCGTGCCGAAACTAAATAAAACCGAAAACATCGTTATATATTGCTTGAAACTACTAATGGCTCTTAGTTTAAGCCTTTATTCGGAAATGGGAGCAACCAAAACTGGAATATTTCTGCACCCACGTAATACCTCCACTTGCAACTCAATGAAGCATTTGTAAATTGTTTAAACAAATCCTGCTCCTTTGCCTGCTTGAGCTCCTAATCACCAGCAAACAAAAGTCAAATCAAAAGCGAAGCCCAGGAAAAAGATTGAAACCGCACAGCGAAAGGGGCTGGAGGGGCCGGAAAATGCGAATGCGAATGGGGTTGGGGCTGGGGCTGGTGCTGGGGAAACGGGAAATGCGAGGAAAACTGGAGAGAGAGTGTGCAGCTAACAAGCAAAACGTCAACGGCGAGGCTGACGAGAGCGACAACATCGTTGCAAGCGACTTCCAATTATTTTTTATATTTCTCTGCAGCAACAAAAGGCGCTCCAGAACAGGGGCGTCGTTGCAAGGGGGCAACGGCTGGCTTGGCTGATGCAAAAGTGGATTATGTGGCTGCCTCAACAATCTTCGTTTTTTTTTTTTTGTTCACCCCATATTTTGTTCGTTTTCGCTTTCCTTGCACTTCTTGGCCAAGCGGAGGGGCGTGCGTGAAAAGTGGGCGCGGCACTCACTAGTGTGGCACAGTTTGTTGAGGGGGGGACATGCAGATGGGCATGGGGGCATAGGTGTTTTTTTTTTTTAGGGTGTTCTAGGGGCTGGATCGGAGTTTGTGAGGCGGGAACAACCACAAGCATTGATGGGACGCCCCCTGCAAATCGGGGAATTACTACTGCATTCAAAAGAGCATAAATCAAATTCATTCCAAATTCATTCCAAAAAGTAAAGAACTTTAATTTTTAACCACCAGCTATAGCTAGGTGGTAAGTTGAACATAATCTAATTAAAACTAATCGTTAAGTTATCTAACTTAGCTAGCTTTTTGCTTCATTTAAATTTAAAACATTTGTTTTTAAGTTTTTAAATGGTGGTGTTTCTTAACTATTTGATGTTAGTTGCAGTTTGCACAGAACCCTTTTCTAAATGTGAAAACTGAAATCTATACCCAATTTTATATTCAATCGCAGCTTATAAAAAAAGGCCTGTATTTTGGGTCTACATGCCATCGGCTGGGAAATCAAGTGGAGGAATACAGACTACAAATATTGAAGTCTTTCATGGTGCAAACAAAGCTTTTAAGCTTCGTTGAGTTTAACACAAATACACACAGACACACCGGCATACACACCATAATACATGTATAGGCACTCACTCTGATATGGGGACCGACCTGCCACGCCCCCCCTCCCTCCCCTTTCACGAGCCACCCCCCTTTAGAACCACAGAGGCGCCCCATTGCAGAAGCTTCAAAACGAACGAACAACGGCAAGGAGAAGAGGCGCAGAAAGGGGGCCGAGCATGGGGAAATGGGGAGCAAGGGAGAAATGGGGAGCGGGCACACGTTGCCTGCCATATGCGACACTTGAGAAGGAAGGAGGGTGGGGCACGGGGAGGCAGTGGGGCTGGGACTGGGGCATGGGCATGGGCGCCGGTTCGCAGGAGGTCGTCGAGGGGGCTGACTGACTGACTGAAAGAGACTGCGTGCCACGACTCCTCGTTGCCCCATGGACACACAGTATCCGCAAAAAGGTTGCAACCCCGAAAAAGGTGCTTTTAAATATTAAGCAAGCCACCAGATACCCAGATACAATTGGAACATTCACATAATATGGATAGGGAGTTTCAGGAACTTGTTATAGAGTTATTCTACTTAGGGCTGTGATTCATGTGCTAGAATATACAGAGAACATTCACTCATTTGGTGATGACGATTAATATTTAATTTCTAGCTAGGAGACAAGATAAGCCAGCATATTTATCTGCTAGTTCCCATGAATTCTGATTAGGAGTCTTAGAAACATTGTCTGAACCAAACATTTTTCTGTTTCCTTTACAAAATGGGAAGAAAATCTATACAATATGCCTTCGTATGGCTCTATCTGAACTTTTCTAATCCACTGTGCTCACGCCGTGCGTTTCTATGCTTCAGGTTATATGAGTATGAGTATGAGGCCGCACTCGCTGTCCCGCTCGCCCGCCTATGGCTATCTCTGTCGCGCTGCTCCGATTCTGTCGCTACTGCGCTCTGCAGACAAATTTCTATAAATTATGCATTGTGTGTGTAAACACGACAAGTGGAATTGAAATTACGGATTTAAATGTGAACCAAAGATATTTTATAGCTATCTGAGTGTGCTTATATATACATTCATGGTTGCAAAAATGAAATAAAATCAAATCGAATCGAATTGTGGGAAAAGGGGGGAAAAAGGGGGGGTGCAACCCTTTTTTTTTGTTTCTCAGCTGTTTGGCTTTCATCGGCCGACAAAGTTTCGCAAATGCACAAAATCAACAATCTCATAAATTTAATTGCTTCAAGTGAATTCTGCCGCCAATTGTCCAGTTGCAAGTCCCCGCGGCACCCCTTTGATCTCCACATTTTTAGTCGTTCCAGTGACTGTGCCTTCCTCGTTGTCTCATTGTCACCTTTTGAACTTCCGGCGGCGGCGGCGTTTTTCGTTACTCGCTCCTCGCTTCTCGCAGTGTATGTATCACCCTGGGCAGAAAAAAAAAAGCGCACACTACGACACAGGGGGAAAAAAAACCCACTCAGACGTAAACTTTTTCCACATGTCGGATGGACACTCATTGTCTCACATCCACGATTCATTTAACATTTCTATTTGTTGGAGGCGAGTTTTGTTTATTTGCAAACATTTCGTCACTGCTGACATTGATGACGATGACGTTGCGCCTCCTTTTCGTTTTTCGTTTTTAGCCTTTTGCCAGCCAGTCAGCCAACCGCTTTGTTTTTTCTGTAAAATGCCCATTTATTTTTAACATTTTAAAACGTCAACAGTGCACACAAAGGCCGACTCAATGACGCAACGAGCGCGATTAAACTCACACTGAGTATGATGGTGAAAATGGTTTATCGCATTTAAGTGTAACACTCATTATGTCTGGTGATATAAGCAGTTTAAAATACGATTTATTCAAGTGGTAAATTCGCTGATTTTTTGCAAACTTAATGTTCTGCCCGTTAAGAGATGATTTTAAAATAAAAAATTATAAATTTGGCAACTACTACTTAGGTAATTTACAAGTAATTAAGTAGTTAGTTTAAAAAAAGTACTTTTTTTAAATTTATATAGTCCACTTTCTCAACAACAGTTTCTATCTAAAACTAAATCGCTAACTTTACAATACTTTTTTTTTAGCACAATACTCCTCAGATACCGAACATTATATATTGTGTATAAGGAACAAGGGTATGAAATCTATATCCTCACTTATGTAAACGTTGTCCCTGCCTCGCAAGCGACTTTTCGCATTTGAAGTCAATAAGATGGGTGAAACGGGGTTGCAGATGGACATGGCCGTAGAAAGGGGGGCTGGGGGGGGATGAGGGTCAAGTGAGGGGCGCATGCAGTGTAATGAATAAATGAGCATACAAATACGCTTATACGCACACACGTGGCCGTGTATTTGTGCAGTTAATTTGCCATTTCCGCTCCAGTAAAGTAATGAAAAATGTTTTTTTTTTCTGCGGCTGCTGCTGGCCGTTGCTGTTCTACAAATCCCCGTAAAGTGCCCCCCAAAAACCCCTCCGTGAACCGTAAACCTATGTGTGTTTGCCCCCATGGATTTGGTCAAGTGCCATTGTTTCAGGATTCGGGCTGCTAGCCATAAACGCTAATCACTTCGAGAGGCATTTGTCCATATGCCGTATATTAAGTATACGCCGCGTGGGCATCACAGAAGATGGAGTTTGAGCGGAATTTCAGGGTGCACTGCCAACATGAAGCTCATTAGAGTATATAGAGTATAGGGTCCGCCAGTTTTCCCATGCAAATTGAAAACTGCAGGTGGAAAACTGAAAACGGAATCTCATGAACGTTAAATACGGGGAGAAAATGCAAATGAAAATGGTTGGTGAGGGAACAACATCAAGCAATCAATGGTGTTGGCTCCGTTTTAGACTCTGTTATGATGTTGTTGATGTCACATGTTGCACGGACATAATCGTTATGGTTATTGGCAGGACGTTATAGACACACGCCACCCAGCGGGGGGTGGGGGTGGTTTGATTTTCGAGGGTGGTTATGGAAAACGGAAAGAGCCAAACATGATGAAAGTATGCGAATCTGTGATGGTAAAAATCTGGTGTAATATACAGATTTTGGGGATGAACCGGACTTTATCAGGAGGCTAAGATTGCAGTCGATAAATCTATAACATTTAGGTGAAGAAGTAAGTCCAAAAGTATCAGTAACCCAAACGGACTCAATCATTTTTAAAAGTTTAATGGAATTGATTTCAAAGTGTGGCACAGATAATAAATCAATTTTGTGAGGGTAAAACTTAATACATTTCAAAGCGCACTGTCGCATAGGGGTGATTTTTAAAAGCATATTTTAATTTATCAACATGCAATGCAATGAGCTCATTAATCATTTACGAAGGCTAATGCTGTGGAATTTGTAACTAAAGTGAATTGTATTGTTTTCCGAATATACAGGTACATATATGATAGCAGATTAAATGCGATGCCGTAATTAACATAACTAACTTTGAAAATCATCTTTCCGAAATGCCATTATCATTACCAATACCATTACCAATTTCCCAGCTCCATTTGCATTCCCTGGACTGTTTTTATGGCCGGACAAATCAATCGAGCACATTTGCCTTTGACACACGAGCCGTGTTTGGCTTAATTTTGCATATAAAACCCGCTCTTCATCAGCTTTTCCATTTCCCGGCCAAGCGGGCCGGAGCTCATTTCATGTAATCGACACACAAATTGAATGCAAGCCCGGGGACCTCGACATCCTTTGGGATGCCGGCGAGGACCAGCACGAGGAGCAGGACGAGGACGAGGACGCGGACGAGGATGTGGAAGTGGATATGGATATGGATGTGGATGTGGATGCCAAAGTGCATAAAGGAAGCTCAGAATGGCGCCTGACTGGCGTCATTCAAGGGTTAACTATTCCCATCGAAACGAGCTGGTCATTTCAAGTGAAAAGTGTTCAAGTGCTGAAGATTCCACAAATATTTGCCACTCATCGAGGATACACAACATCTCTTTGTCTGCCATCCTTTTCCAATCAAATTAATTAGCCAAAATACACTAGACTTTATGGAATATACATACATATATATCGCAGAATGCGAATAATCTTCATAATGCTGCTGGGCAATTCTACATGTGGGCAGTAAGTAGGCTTATTGAAAATAATAGTAAGTAAAGTGTATCCAAGTTAGCGTGTGTATCTGTGTGTTTTCCTAGCAGGCATATATCGTATGTGTGTGTGTGTGTGTGTGGGCACAACTTCAAAATGAGTTTATCGATTTTAAAGGGCAAAGCGAAAGAGCAACAGCAACAGCAAAAGCAAAGGACGAAAAGGGGAAGAAGTTCCGCCTGGTTTGTTTTGCTGATGATGTGTGGATGGTTCGCAAAATATAAAAAAAATGAGAGAGTTCCCCCCGCCACCGTAATGAAAATCCCTAAATAAAAACCAAGGAAAAAAATAAGTGCGATTACCAGGCGATTATTATTTAAGGGTTAAAAATCCACAGCCAGCCACTCGACAAAACCGCACACACACACACCCACACACACACTCACTCACACACCTCCGCAAACATTTCATCATTTTCTGTTACGCCTTTCCCTTGTTTATTATTTTTATCCTGGCAACAACAACAAGAACAACAACTTTGCGACGACAAACGTAAAGCAATTAAAATGTTTAAGACAATTGACAAAAGCCAGACTCAAGAACTTAAAGCTCGCAGGGCCAAAAGAGCTTTGCCGGCCCGAAAAACTCGAAGGATGCCAAAAGGATAAACGGCCGGATGGTCGGATGGCAGGAAGGCAGAAGTGCGGAGGTGCAGGAAGGCAGGAAGGCAGGAAGGCAGAAAGGCGATGGAAAAGCTCCTCTTCTTGTGGAAAATTGCATTTTTAATATGCAATGAAATTTGCCAAACATAATAAATAAAAGATGCAAAATTCATTGTGACTATAGGTGTGCATGTGTGGTGGGCGGGGCCACTCGCCCTCCGAACTTCCTCCTTTTCATGCAGCTTTATTCTCGAATACCACTGCAAGGCACAAGGATATCACGCACAGAAAAAGAAGCCTTTGAGGTGCATTTGTAATAACCCACAACTGCTAACTTCTGTGGAAATGAGCAATGCGTGACAAACACGCAATTTGGCCCATTGTGCTAACCGCACAGTGGAAAGAATCGTTATTGTGCCGGCTATAATAAATTAATAAAAACTAACAGAATTGGAAAAATGATATATTTTAAAGTTATCAGAAACTCCACATGATTTTACTAGAAGGGTAAGCAAAATGATTTAAACAAATTAAAATTGAAAACAAATATGTCAGAAGTGCATTAAGTAGCCGTATAAATCATAGTTTAATAAGCATGTTAAGAAGGACAAAGCTTCGATGAAAGCAATTCATTTTGAAACTCTTGGCTGAGCTTCAATTCATTACCAAGATGGAGCAATAAATGATAAGAAATAATCGAAGGCATTGCAATGCCTCTTGCAACAACATTATGCCAGAAAGCGCGGCAATAATTTATGCCGGCTCCTATATATCCCGCACATCATTTGCTATATACTGCATATAATGCATATACTGCATATATCAATCCATGTATCCATATATCCCCCTCATCTGTAGTCAAGTGCAGGCCGCATTCAGTTTTCAGTTTTCCGTCTGCAATTCGTTTCCTTTGCTTTTTTCGGCTGTTTGCCTTCGCCCATTTCCCATCGAAATGGAATCGATTTTGTTGAAGCCACGCTGTCCGCCTTTCCCCCTTTTCCCCTTTCCTCGTCTCCCTTTGCACGCCCCTGCTTTTTGCGACTTACAGCCCCCTTTTCTTCTTTATATTTTTGTTGTTTTTTTTTTTGCGCTGAACCCACTCAAGCCCCTCCATATCTTCGTTAGGCCAAAAGACAGAGCACGCAAGGGGTGCAGACTGTTAGGTGAATCCCCTGGGCGAAGACATGGGCGGCGGGTGGTCGGCAAAAGGGGGGGCGTTTTCCCCACCCCAGTGGGCGGTGTGACCATTTTCGGTCTGGCCCGGTGATTCCCTTCGATGGCAAGGCGAAGATAAATGATGCATTTAACAAAAATGTGTAAAATGTTTGAAATACATAAATTTTCAACAAGTTGAACAAGAAAGCCTGGCGAAAAGTTTGGAATAATGTATAATAAATAAAACATTGTGCCCGGACAATGAATGTAGTTTTTCTTAAACTAACAACCAGACATATTCAGGTGTTTCGTTCAAATATTTATAGCTTTTGAAGCACCACATATACACATGTAATTCTACAAACATTTTAAATGGGATTAGAACTCGCTCTTGAAAATCGTAACTAGCAGCTAAGTTTATTATCGCTTTTAAAATCAGTTCTTAAATCTCTTTGCTTTAACACGATGTGTAGTTCCTAGTAAATTACTATTCAAAACGACAAATAGAACAGGTCTTCTATTGAATTTCACTGGTTTTTCTCATGTTTATAGTAGAATTTCACCTTAACTACCTCTATTTATATAAATTACCCTCTCGCCGTAATGTAAGCAACTTTTTGGGCCACGCCCACGGCCGTGGGCGGAGGCGTTTTCCTTCTGAAGGAGCGATAAACAATGCCAATGCAACCACAACAACCCAACAACAAGAATGGCAACAAATAATCTAAGCTTGCAACGATACGCCAATAATATGTTGTCACTTGTCAATCAAGATGCAACAGCAACGAAAACATCAGCAACAATAATACCAGCAACAACAACACCAGCAACAGAAGCAGCAGCAGCAGAGGCACTTGAAACAAACAACAATCTGCGCGTGGAGTTGAGGCGGAAAAGCGGGAAAATCGGTGCGGTGCGGTGCGGTGGCGGTGGGAGGCCGAAAAGGGGGCGGGGCAGATCGCTCATGCAACTTTTGTTTTGTTGACTGCGCTTCGAGACTTTGACTGACTGACTGACGGCTGTCAGAAAACGCCACACGACCCGAAGTGAAGTGAAAATTGGCAACAATGAGTGCAATACAACAAAGTAGAAAGAAAAATGTAATACGGCAAGTGGGGAAAAAGTGCAGCCAGAAGAAGCTGAAGAAGAAACTGCAACACGCGACTTTCCCAAATAAAATAAAAACGCAAACAACAACGCATTATAAACAATATGTTGGACTTGGCTTTTTGTGTTGTTGTTGTTGCTGCTGCTGCTGGCGATGTTGCTTTCTTGTTTTGCATGTTGCACCGGCTACAAGCGGGCCGCAATTTGCAGCGCTTTTCACCGGCAACCGCAGGCGGCGGCAGCAATCAGTAAAAGTTTTCCAAAACCGTAAAAGCAGCGAAATAAAAGAAATAACAGAAATGAAAAGTGAAAAGCCAACTTAGATTAACCGCTCCCTGTCCATTTCATCGACCATTAATTCGCTGGCGAGATGCCAAAGGAACGGATGAGTGGCCAACGGCGAAATCAGAAAGCAATTAAATCATTCCAATTATTGGAGGATCTATGGAATGGACGTTTTTCAACCAGTAAAATCTGAAAAAGATGCCACTACTTGGGCAGTTAAGTAGGGAATAGCCACGACTCAAAGACTCTAAAATTTCTATCAATGCATCAGCATAACTTTGGTTGCACGCAAATGCGGAAACAAAATATGTCTGCCTTTAATAAGTTAATTAGAAGGCTACATTCTGAATGACTTAATGTTTTAGTTAGTGTACAAATGGTTTCCCTGAAAGACCGCAACTATGCCGAAGCATCCTCATCCTTGGCCGCGGGCCGAGACAAATCCACTTTTTGCATATGAAAAGAATTCAAGTGAAGGGGGACAAATCATCAGCAACTACCAGTCAGCGATGAATAATTACGTGCCGATGGGAAACGGAGGGGCTTCGCACTGCACAGTAGCAGTGCAAAACGACACAAATGACTTGGCCAGGCGGATGCGGAAAAACTTTTCCACTCCAATCCACGCCGAACCGCACCGAACTTAACTGCACTGAACTGAACAGATCTCGGTAGTGCGGCAGTGCGGTAGCCAGTTTGAGGAATAACTCACGTTCCGCGTTCAAGTCGCCCAGATAAAAGAAATAGAAACTCCGAGACGGATTCTGAATCTGAATCAGAATCAGTATCTCGAGTTCGAGCTGGCTGTGGTAATTACAAGCTGTGATGGGGTCGCTTGACGGATTGTCGACAGAACTAACAATTATATAAGCCAGAGGCCGTCGAGAATCGCGGCTTGCATCACTCACTCGGAAAAAAATCTTTTCATTCGCAAAATTATATACACAAGTATATCCAACTTTTTTTGCGGTACTACTGCTACTGCTGCTGTGCTGTTCAAGGTATTTTTCAAATGCAGCCAAAGGAACGTCAAAAAGTCAGCTAAGTAGTACCTACAATTGCTTGTAGCTACAGCGAATGTATCTTGTAGCTACAAGTTGGCGGCGCAGTTCGTATGCGAGCTGTGTGTGAGTGAAACTGAACTGAAACCGAAAGAGTACAAAAAAACCAGCACACTCGCACACAAAAATACAACAAAATCGACAACAACAACAATAACAACAAAAGGAAAAACACCACAACAAAAAATCGCTGACCTCATTATTATTTTGTGTATATATGTATTTATGTATGTATGTACGTGCATTCTCCGCTTGGATTGCTGGCTTCGTATTTATTTCGCTGCTCTTTTGAGACTGCGGACTGCACCAGCTCTAATGTGAGGCAACTGTGCATTGATGAGATACCCATAGCCATATACCAGAGCCGCGTATCTGCTGGATGGATGCGATTTGCATTTGCATTCGCCGCGATAATCCCAAGCTCTTTTGAAACGCCAATGAAATTCGGAATCCATTTCACAATCTCATCTTGCGAGCTCGACCACCGATATGTCCATCAAGCGAAATGCGATGTAAATCACAATTTGATGGCTACATGGCGGGGAATTTCTTCTAAGGATTTTATGATCGAATGGTTACCCATTTCTCCTATTTCACCCATTTACCATTTTATTACGCATTTATATATGTATTTTGAAATTATGTGTTTCACTTTCTTGACCTTTTTTCCATAAAATTAGTGTTTCGTTTTACACTCTTTGTAAATCACTGTTATTATCCATTATTCAACTATTTGAGTTGCTTATTCTTAGGACGTTAATAATACTGACATATTGAGGTATACTGATACATTAAAGATTTAATCTTTTGCAATATAGTTGCTCTTCAAAGAAATTGAACAAATGGAAACTAGAAGCAATGTAGATTTTATTTTATTCCCCAACTATTTTCATCATGATTTCATAAACTCTTTTGCCACCTGTAACTGACTTCTTGTAATATAGTATTTAAATTTCAAGGCAGTGAAGTCATGGGATGTATTCCAAAGAAGTGAAATACAATACCCGGAATCATTTATAGCCAAAAGTAAATACGAGCCTAAAACTAAGGACAGCGAGTCCTTCAAACTCACCACATGAACACTGCTCTGCAGCTGTCCGGCTAACATGGTCTGGGCCTGCTGGTGTTGCTGGTGCTGCTGATGCTGTTGCTGATGCTGCTGCTGATGCTGCTGCTGATGCTGCTGCTGTTGATGCTGCTGCGAGGGATCGGGCAGCTTCTTGTCGGTCTTCTTGGCCGCCCGCTTGTTCTTGCTCTCGAGGAAGCGCTTCTGGAGGACGGTGGTCTCCTGGTTCTGCTGCTCGCAGACGGTGTTGAAGGCCTGCTCATAGCGTGGCACGCAGTCCGTCTGCCGGCGGCGGTAGTTCTCCATGCGGCGTCGCAGCCGATCGACGACCGGCATCCGCTTGGCGGGCATAGTGTCGCCCGGAGCGGAGGGCATCGCTCCTGGATTCGCAGGGCCGCCAGCTCCGTTGCCGCCAGTGATTCCAGCAATGCCGCCTGTTGCTCCCAGGTTGGCATTGTAGGGCGAGTGTTGTTGCTGCTGCTGCTGCTGCTGCTGCTGCTGCACTTGGATCTGCTGCTGCTGCTGTGCCTGGGCATTGTGCTGCTGCTGTTGCAGTTGCAGCTGCTGTTGCTGCTGCAGGTGGAGGCCCAAGTGTTGCTGGTGCAACTGGAGATTCAAATGTTGCTGCTGCTGCTGCTGTTGCTGCTGCTGGGCGACGGCGGCTGCTTGGCTGGCGCTCTGGAAAACTGGCAGGCCGCCCGCATCCATAAATGCGTCCGTGGTGAGGCTTTCGCTGGCGCTCGTTGCTTCGCAGCTTTCGTCTCAGTCGGCGACGAACGCTGACGGCGACGAAATCGCGAAGAACAAGGCGGCGACAGCGGCGGCGAATAAATATATATGCGTGTATATAGGTTGTCTATATCTGATATCGTCTGTTGTTGCTGGCAGCGCTGCTGATTGCTGCTGCTGTTTCCGCGCTGCACGACCGGAAATGCCTATTCAACGCGGAGAGGTGTTAGGAATATCGCTGCTGCGGCAGGTGAAAGCAGCCACAAGAAAACCAAGTCCACATCCTGTGGCAAGTCCTGCAAAAAGAAAGAGAAGCAAAGCTTTAGCTTTATGTTCTTTATATTATCGGCATCTTAAGCCAAAAGTAAAAGTATTACTCTATCTTCCAAATAATAATCTTTATACTAATATACTAGTCCAAAATTCCCGATTTAAAATGGCTTTGATTATCTGTCCCAAGGTCATATTTACGCTATGCACCAGTCGCATTTCTACTTGAGTTTAGGCGATTGTAGATCAGTGCGAAGCTAAACTAAATATGTACGTACGAAACGATTGATAAGAACCGGAAAGTGAGAGCAATAAAAAGAAAGAAAGAGAGAGCATATCAGTGATGTCAATACGACAATAGTACCTTATGAGCGAAACCACAACAAATTAAAAACAAAGTAGATCGACAAACACACTTTCTAAGTACTGATAAAAACAATGTAAGCATACAGTTAAAAAAAAATTCTATTTCCCATTAAGAATGTTTTAAAAACAACTATAAAATGTATTTACAATACAATATGAACTGAACCTCCTATCCTATATTGATAAGAGTTTTTAAGGCGAATTTACAGAGGAACAAATATAGTTCCTATTTCTTATCTTTTTATTCCAGTTTAAAAGAAAAGTATCTGAGAAGTCGTTTTCTTTACATGAAGTGTTTTCAGTATTGATCATCCTATTAGGTTGGTCCATATTTGTCTACATGAGCTAACTTTGTTCTGTACTTAATTTTAAACGTCTTTTTGCTCAGTGAATCAGGCAAAGCTGATTAAAGCCAATAATCGCTGGCAAAACGCGAGCGGCCGTTGCGCGTTTTCTTATACACATTCGCATTCGCGTGTCTCGAAAAAGCGAGAAACAGAGAACAGTACAAAACAGAACAGAACAGAACGGAACAAAACAAAGCCAAATGGAATCGACGTCAAATCGGAATCGGAATCGGGATTGAGAGACTGACAACAAACACAACTGGCCTGCGCCGCGTCTGGCGGTTGAATGAATGACTGATGGACGGAGCAGAGCGGTTGGCACACGGCGAGCGGTTGGAGCTCGGTGGTGCTTTCGATGGCTTGGCTTTGCTTGGCTGTGGGCTTGGACGGTGCCGAGAAATCGGTGGTGCCGAGTGCGCCGAGTGGAGCTACATGGGCTCCACCACCACGGCGAACGACAGCCGACGACGAACTTTGGATGTTGCAGAGGCGCAAATGAGCAGAAAACCTTTGGCAACTTATGGCTGATGGGCGATACAGGAAGGCCTTAATAAATTCGGATTTTTATTTTCCGTTATCTTATCTTTAATTTTAAGATTTTAAAAACTAATGTGTTTAAATAATGCTTAATCCTCGAGTAACAAAAATTACTTTTATTTAAATTTATTTATTTATTTGTTTTCCCTTTTTTATCTTTTATTTATTTATATATTTCAAAAATATTATTTGAAAATTGTTTTTAAAGAATTATTATAGTTATTAGCATATTATTTAGCTATGTTTTGATTTATTTATGTTTAATTTCCAATACAATAAAAGTCTTGCCCGACTGTCCCACTTATGGAAGTCTGCCTGTATAGGCTGAGCGGCACGTGGATGAAAGGGGGTGGAACCATCGGGGTGATGCAGGCAAATTAAGCTGTAAACAAGAGGCGAGATGAGAAGGCTAAGCCAAGACCCTAAAGCCCAAACTCCTCGGCTGCAGTGGAAACTGGTTTTGGGCCTTCTGTTCAAGTCGAAAAATCGGAAACCTTTGGAAACGCCAGCGCGACTTTACTCGCGTTCGAAACAAAAACAATAATCCACTCGCATACAAGCGAACGGCGGTTCGGCCGAACCGAATAACAGGCGCGCAGCAACTGCAGGCGGAGAAAGCGGCCGAACGGGAGAGTGGGTGGCTGGGGGAGCGAGAAGGCAACTGGCGAGTGCGAATGAGCGAGACAGCAGGGCTGTTGCCTCGGCGCGAGAAAGCAAGTTATGTTATGGAGTGTACAGAACAATGTTGTAAACGAGTGAGCGCAATTGAGTGAGTGAGAGTAACCGAGTGAAAGAGCAACGACAGAATCTCACGACACGGAATCTCACGGAAGAAAAAAAAAAAGGTCAGCGATTTATAGAAGAGCGATTTGTTTGCTATTCTTTGCTAATGTTGTTATTGTTATCGCTACTGGGTTTAATTAAAAACAAAACTCCGTTAACCCATTGAGGTAGGTGTCAAGTGGAACGGAAAGACAGCTGAATAAGACGAAAACACACGTAATCACGAAATGCTTCTCATTTACGGAAATTTGAAATCAGCGCAAAAAACTCTTAAATGTTCAGAAATTCCGTATAAAGTAATTACCTTTTATAAAGAAATTGCGTACTAAATATTTTTTTATAATTTTTTTTGTCATGGCTGGGTTTTAATTTAAATTCAAATTAGTTTTAAGCATAAACATAAAATAAATACCGTTTCATATTCATTAAACCAAATTCTCTAGTGATAGCAAGATAAGAAAAGAGTTCGGTCTTCAAACAAGTAAAATTATCGAGAGCCGGACCATTCTTAAGGGGATTGGAATTGTTTCTTGGGACATCATTAATTTTCGGCCGCGAATTTCGGAAAACCGTTTTTACCCGAAAAACCGGAGCGCAGAGGGAAATCGATAAAAGCCGCAAAATTGTTATCCACATAAATTCTTAAGAAAAGACACTTTCTTGAGAAGCAACAGTTTTATGAACCTTATGATTATTTCTGTTAATGTCTCAACATTAACAGCGAGTGAGATAACTTATGCGGAAAAACTGCGAAGTGAATCAGTGTCAGAGAAACATATTTCTCGGTACATTGGAAAGCAAATTAAAAATTAAGAAAAACTTAAGAAGTATTGTATACTTTTATAAAAATGTTACTAAATATTTAAACAAAAACATAATAAAATTTCTTGTTTAAAAGACCTTTTATAATCACATCTCTTTAGATCTTATAAATTATTAATTGATACTGAATAAATTCATCTTCAGCATTTAGTGCTCCTCAGTTTTGAAACTAAATCCAGTACAATTTTATCTCACAGATTTTTACCCAATGATCTCAATTCCAAATAGAGCGCCAACAAAAGAGAGCACTACATTTGTATACACACGCAGTAACAGTTTTAGAGTGAGAGAGAAAAACACGACGCTCCCCTGTTAAAGCTTCCGTGGGACTTTAACATCGACCGGCGGACACGAAAACATTGCAAAATCGGCGCGAATTAAAAAATCGCCGGCGACGACAGAAACGCGACAGAAACGGACGGTAGTCCGTCTCGCGTTTCTCGCAGCGCCCAAAACCGAAAAACAGCGTGCGGCATTTGATGCGGAATCGCATTGAATCCGAAACAGAGCCAGAAGTGAAACGGCGGCGACTTACGTCGCGCGTCTATCGCAAAAACGAACAGGCGCCCAGCGGCGGCAGCAGGCCGATTCCGGTGCGTTTTTAGCCGCCGCTGTTAGTGCTCAAAACGGTACAAGACAAGAGCGAAGAGAGCGAGCGAACTATTTTATTTTGTCTCCATGCGCAAGTGTGTGTGCGTTTGTGTGAGTATGCTGTGAGCTCCACAGAAAACTATTTGTACACAGAAATTGAAATTCAAATTTGATTCACAATAGCATTGATGGCGTTTTTATGAAACGTAATAATAAGTAAGACAAAGTTTAATGTTCTAATAACTTAGCCGCATGCATAAGGAGCTTGAATGCAGAATTGGATTGATTATTCAAACTGTACAGAAAATAAATTGTATTTTAATAGTATTGGCGGAGTTGGGATTGCATTGCATTGTATTGTTTTTATCAATAAAAATGCTTATAAAAAACAAACCTAGGAACAATACAACTTTTTCAACATGTAGCCAGAAATAGTATTAATAATTATGGCATTTGCATTTTAATAATAAATTGACGTAAGCATCGAAGCTGCTTATATAATTTCATGCAGTACTATTTTATCTGTTAATCTGATCATAAAACGCCCGTCAGCATTGGAATTAATGAATTAATTTGGTAGCTGCAAAAACCGCTTGCGTTTCCAATCGCAAGCCGAAAAAAAATGCGGTTTTAAACGCGAGCGGCGAGAAGATACATTTTATTGCAAATGGAGAAGCGGCGAAGATGGCTGAAAGTCGTCGGCTGGCTGAAACGTCTGTTGGCCCATGAGAAAACGACGCCAAACAAAATGGTGCCGCCTCCAATGACGAAAGCGACAAGCCAACTAACTAGCCAAGTTACTAACAACCAACGACTAACGACAAACGCAACACAAAGAGAACGACAAACGACGGCGGCGGCGACAAAAAGTCAATTTTATCGGAAACTAACAGGCTGCAAGCAGCCGGAGAAAGCAAATCAAAGCTGGGGCGGAAAAGCCAAGGTGGACTTTCCACTTTTCGTTTGGCTGGCCTGGAAAAGCTCTCTTTCTCTATTCCTCTATGGCTCGGCAGCGCTGGGCGCCTAATCCGAATTGCGAGAAAGATCCGCTTTTCGAGCCAAAAACCATCGAATAGCCCGGCAAGCACACAGCTCGCACAAATTTTCCGCCCAGAGCCACGCCCCCGAAATTCGGAGTGCCGCCCCCCTGGATGTCCGGGCCAAAATCCAAGCCATCCGGCCGGGACAAAGGCGAGTGGCAGACTGAGGGAAAATCGAGGAAAATTTTGAAGCCAAACCGCAGAAAGCGCTCGAGGAAAGTAGATGGGTATGCTGCTTTCGCAGGGGGTGGGGAGCGGGGGGTGGTAGACATTCGAAAAGGGGGTGGTGCTTGGGTGGAGAGTACAGAACCAACATCTCCGTGCAATTAACTTGATTGTCTCTGCACATGCGCATTGTGGAAAACTCCAATCGTGTACTATATTTACCCAAATGCTATCGTATTAGCATTGGCTTTCCCATAAACTGTGCAGTTTTAGCGATTTATGGTCAAGCTGTTAAAGTTAATAAATATATAAATTAGGTGACTTTTTGGGAAAAAAAAATAGGCTATACTTCCATATAAATATAGCAACCAAGAGTATTATTAGTTACGCTAATTGGATTATTTGTTTTCTTTCTTTATAAGTTTATGTGCTAAAACACTAAACTTCAAATTAATTATAATTAAATAGTAATATAATCCTAGGCCAGAACCTAATCTTTTATTTTGCAAACGTGCTTGAAATGAAATACCACCCGAGTTGTATAATTAAAATTGATAAGAAAACGAGCGAAAGTATATTATTTGCACAAGCAGCTCTTTATAACCGGAAATTGCATCTCTGGCTTTCCTTTTCTCAGCTAAATTCTGATTCTATAGTATATCATTTCGAAAAGTAGATAGCACATTGAATCGCAGGATTTTAGTTCACACGCAGGGCGAAACCGCAAGCATTCGCCCTGATGTATAAATAAAAATCGAGGAAAGCCCACAAGTAGATGCAAATTGTTGGCCAGCTGCAGCTGCAGCAACAACAGCAACACATCAGCAGCAACAGCAACTTCGCCTCCAGCAACATCAAACGGCAATCGCAGCAACAACAGGTCCCGAAACAGATGTCGTGCGATTCCTTGTAGAGTAGGGCATGGTGGGGCTGAGTGGAGTTGGGGAGTATCTTGCAACAGCTGCAACATGCAACATTATCGTCGATGCTGCTGCAACATTGCAGAGGGCGCCACTGTTGTTGTTCCATGCCACCAGCGATGCGGCGCTCAGAAAATCCAGCCTGCCGGTACAGTGGTAAAATGCTAAAGTGGCAAGTGCCCCACCAGCGGGATACACAACACACAACACACACACATGCACATACACACACTCTCATGAAGAAGGAAAATTCGCAATAAGGCAACAACACAGTACGAAATACAAGCCACAACGGCAACGGAACCGGTTGTTCAAACTAGCACAAAAAGTAGTCGAGGAAAAAGAGGAGACCACTGTATGTATGGCTACTCCTTCTGAGCTCCCAATCTCCAAGAGCCCCAACTACAACTCGGCGATTTCTCGAACATGCCGGGCACTTACTTCATTACCTGCTACTGAAAACCTAAGATACTTCGCAGGATTCAAGGGATTCATGTGATTTTTAACACGACAGATACTCTTGGATGCTAAAAGTAAGCAGTGACAGGAATGCAAAGTACAATATGAATCTTCAATAACTAAAGAGTACGTTATGTTTACGTTCTGTTTAAACAATAAAATGTTCAATATTTGCGGAAGTCATGTGATGTCTTGAAAATACAATAAGATAAGGGGTTATCGAGGGGTCATTATGTTCCTATAATTATGTTGTTATCAAATGGGAACGTGGACGCTGCGAATTTATTTCTTACAGCACATATACTCGTATATTGCTTATAGCACAATTTTCCAGCAGTTCTCGATGGTTAGTGCTTTGAATTTGTTTGTTTGCCCAGCTATGTATCATATAGGGACGCACTCCTCTCGACTCGCTGGAACCCGTCTCTGCACAGCTGCCTGCACCCATTTAACCCATGTTGTACAACAATTTAACGGCCAACCACTCGCTGAGGCTCTTCTGCATTCTGCTGCTCGAATCTTCTGCTCGCAGGGGTGACTTTCCACGGGCGGAATGGACGGAAAACCCATAAAACGAATAGGACAATGAATAAATGCCTGACTGCCTGCCAACTTTAATTAATTTTCTATTTCTGTTTTCATGCCACACGATTGCCGAGGAGCGTACCACTTTTCAAACGATTCAAAATTATTCAATACGTTCACGGGGTTAAAGTAAGTACATATACATATTATAAATTCGATTATAGACTGTCAGCCCTTGAAGCCTTTGCATTATTATATAAAGTGCTTGATAATACTGGGCAATAAAACGAAATGCTCTTACTTTGATCAGTTATCTACAAAGTATCCTGAATACCGGTTCTTAGCAAGAATATGCCATATATTGAAGCGCTCCTGAGGACTTTGGCCAACATACATTTGTGTGGTGGTACTTAAATGTAAATGTACCTGGGCAGGTGCGAGTAATCCGCGAAAGACTCAGTGCGGAACGAGGCATGAAGAACAGTGCCTGTCGCTCGTATCCTCCAAGTCGAACCCACAATTGCTCTTCCGGTTCCATCCCTACCCATCCATCCCTCCTCCCCTCATTTTGTGCCCCAGAATTAACCCCTCAATCGCCTGGCCCGCTAATGAAGTCTTAAATTGTCTGTCGTTTCGCAATGCTTTTTGCTAAATTAACAAACAGCGCGCGGAAAACTATAAAAAAAGGAAAACAAATAAAAAATTAAACGGGGTCCGGTCTCTGCTTTACCCATCTGCCCCACGCCCCCCATCCCCCATCCCCCTCACCACTCCCCAAATCCCCTTTTATATTGCGCTTAAATATTTATGAGCTACACGTGACGATGGCTGAAAGCCATGAAATTGTCGCTAAGCGATGAGCTGAAAACAAATAAAATTATAACATTTAACTCGTGGAATAACTTGAAAAGTTATATTTACTAGTTTTCATAAACAGCATTAAAAATAACGACTGTAAAAGATTTACACATTTAGTAGAAGCTTTATCATAAAAATGCTAATAATTAACATTATACCATCGCTTTTTCTTTTTAGATAATAACTTCCTACTTCCCAACTTTAAGCTTAAAGGTAAAAATTAGAGAACATCCAACATATTAATTAATTAATAAATGTGGCCCATCTTACTAATACATGTTGAAGATGATTTTCCAAGTACGAAATGCCATTCAGACAGTCTCGTGCCCACAAAACATTTTCTAGTTTTCTATTTATTTTGTTTTATGGGCGCGAAAGTTGATTAACGTTAATTAATTCATGCTGCGAGTGGCGTTTATATTTGAACAAATTGGAACTAAAGATGTTCGAGATGTTCGAGTGCCCGGAAATGCGCACACACACACATACGCACAAGATGCAAACACACAGATACAATGTTTGACCCAGTAATTAAGGCGTGTTTAGCAGGCGCATTTCATGAGGCTAATTAATGAAGTTCAGTCCATCAGCATGCAGCTTCATATCGCCCTCCCGCTCACCATTTCCCATCTCTTTCCACTTGGCAACCTGTTTTCCCTTGGTCTTGTGTACACAACAAAAGCAATTTCAGGGAAAACATTTCTCTCCCATTTTTCTAGTATTTTTCTTTTCTCTATTTTCCTCAGTTACTTAGTAGATGCAACCAAAAACGCTCCAGGCTCGTAAGCGCAAACAAATTAAACGCAGCAAAGGCACGGGGAAGATGCACAGAAATACAGTAAAACTTGTCGAAGAAGAACAGTCTAAGCCAACGTTTAGAGAAGTACATACATACATATGTATACGCCATAAACGATTCAAGTATGTATCCTAATATCTGATGCATAGATATATGACTTAAGTAAACATTTCGTTTTTTTGTGAAATATGTAAATGATAAAAATACTAGGAATGAATGTTTCAATACAATTTTGTATTAGTATTGATTTAGAAACAAGTAAGATTTGCTTTAATATTGTCTTATAAAATTAGATACATGGCGAAATATTTGTGAATAATAGGTAATTATAACTTTTTTCATGATTATACATAAGTTTGCGTTATGCATAAGGACCTAAATGCTTTATGGTTATACCAATAACGTATTGATAGCGAAAGACTTCATAGATTGCAAGTTAAAAGCTTTAAATTGTACATATTTCATCAATTAGGTAGTTTCTAATTTTCAAAGTCTCATTTGTGTAGCGAATTACAATAATTTGTCAGTGCTTAGCTTAGAAAACAGTGATCCTTGTTTGCCAAAGTATTCGTTTTTAGTAAAGAAGTTCGACCCCATTTTTTAAAAACCGATGACAGCAACAAAAATCGAAGGGAAGCCGCACAAAATGTCCAACAAAACAGCGACGCCGGCAGCGCAGTAGCAGCGCAGCAACAGAGGCGGCAGCGTGGGAGTTTCGTTAACAGCTGTACCCCAAAACTCTCGCACTCTCTTTTGTTCTCTCTGCACGTAACAACATCCCTGCGTCACACGTTGTTATTGGTGTTGCTGTAGTTCCTGTCGGCGGTTGCTGTTGTTGTTGCTGCTGCTGTTGTTGTTGGTGCTGTTGTTGCTGATGTTCCTGCGCTGCTGCTGCCTAAGTTGTTGTTGGCTTTTTGTCACAGGTCGTTGCACTACCAATACCCATGCAACAAAGAGAGCGATGTACGCTGTACAGTGTGACACATGCAGGCCGCTCGGACGGCAGTCGTCGACAAAAGCGAGCAACAACAGCAACAATAGCGCAGCATCAGTCACCCCCTATGCGCCCTACAACGTAAGCCCCTGACCATCCAAAAACTCTATAAGTGATGCGAATTTATCTCTGTGAGTGCGGCATCTACATAGATAAAGGTATATTTATTCTGCACAGAAATATTATTCAATTCTATTCAAACCTTTTATACATATTCATTAACAGCTGTTAGTTAAATACAAAGCAAAACAAACGAAATGTTAGTTAACATAAGATATTATGTTTATTTTTTTAAAATTAAAGCTATATTACTTAAAGCATCTATTACTTTGTAATATATCAATATTTTCAGTCATTTTCAGAGGTTAATAAGCCACTACTTAAATAAAAGCTGAAAATCAAGCACTCAATTTTAAACTATGCTAACATATAGATAATTAAGGTCAAAACCATAAATTATATATCTCCACCAAAGTCTGAACATCATTCCAACGACTCAATAAAGTAGTGAATAGTAAAGTCCACGTGCTTCACACCAATTTTATTGTAATTTTTATATGCCTGCAAAGTACGCACAAATAGCGATAAGAAAACTTTCCACAATAACTGAGAAAAGTGTATTGACATTTCGATCATTGTTGCTCAAGACCTGTTCGCACCTCCCAACTGCCCCATAAATTGACAATCTTGGAAATGGAAATTTCCTTTGCCAATCTTTTAGCTGAATTCATTTGCTTGGAAATGCAAATGCACAAGGGTATAAAGAATTCGGCCATAAATATGTAATGAATCAAGTGGCTGCAGCTTCCCATTAAAAATGCCCAATTAAAACCAAGTGGAAATCTTGCTGCGAGATCAAGGAGTTATTTTCCCCATTAATCCTTTCGAATATATTTTTTTTGGGGGGAAACTGGTGAAAAACAATTTTAAAGAATATAGTCAAGTGGTACCAAAAAAAATTGTTGTGTGATTATTTTGTGTATCTCGCGGGGCATAAAAGAAAAGCATTCAAATGAACTTTCCTCGCTGGTGAGGTTGTTGTGTTGTTGTTCTTGTTGTACGTGGCACAAGTGCGGCCGCATGCTCAAGCACACACCCATACACCTAAAGAAGGAACCAGAAAACGTGTTGAGTGGCAAAAAAGAATAATAATAATAAAAAACAAGAATGAACGCTTTAGCGGAAGCGTAGACCAACGAGATACCCGCTAGTGTTACTGACAGTTTGCAAACGCAGCTCCTTAGAATCTTTTCTCACTAAAAACTTAATGGCAAGAGTGTAAAATGTGCATTCGGAATGTTTAAGAAAGCCATTTAGAATTAGAGGAGCACACTTTACTACCACTAAATTGTTAAGGACTTGTCAGGATTGTCAGCATACCTTCAACTTCCTTTACATTGATAATTACTGATTACATTTTATTATCGACTTTCAATCCGATTGATTTTAATGATCAATCATGAGTTCTTTCTCGCTTACGCCAAACCAATATACCCTACGTAATGTTCGTGTGCCAGGTATAAAATCAAGTAGAGAATACCAAACAAAAACAAGCCAAACGGAGATAGGGCTCTTTCTGTCTAGCAAATTTCATATTCAACATATTCCCCACCTTTTTCACCCTTTTTCCAGGCAATTTGATTTTCGCAAAAGTTGAGTGTTTCCCCAAAAACATTCTGTTTTCCCCGCATCCCAATTTAAAGTTTGTGATTTTAAATGATTAATGCTCCAGTCAAGATTTCGTACAATGATTGATTAATTAACGTTGACAACCCAACGGCAAAGAAAACAAAAATTGCCGACACACGCACACCCTTTCCATAAACACACACACACAAGCACAAGCACAAAGGCGGTCTCTTTCGGTTGTCCAGTTTTCCAAAACTTCTTTTTTTAGTTAATAAATTGACTTCCATTTTCGTTACGGTCTTTTCTTATCCCCCTCTTCCATCTACATGATATTATTGTTGTTGCCGTTGCGTTTCCCACCCAAAAGCATTTTCCTATGAAATCTGAAACGATGGCTCTGCGGACGTTGATGTGTGTGTGGCCAGGTTTTAGCCTTGATTGATTCGAAACCGAGTTTAGTTAGCCCGAGAAACCGTAAGGGGTAGTAGAGATCAATGCACAGAGAGAAATCAATGTGTTCTACATTGATACAACTGTAGCACAAATCATTTTACTTTTGCTATCAACAAAAATAAATGCAGTAAAGCGACCTTGTTTTTAACTTACAGGAGTTGTAGGATTTATGACATGAAACATGGTTACAATTATTGCTCTAGATTTTCTCTCAGTGTTCATATTTCCTTTGCAGTTTGCCACTGCCAATCGCGTCTCTTTCTCACCTCAATTTCGAGCCATATGTGCGTGTGTTTGCAAAGGTGTACACGCAATTAATTATGTTGACAACTGACATCAATTGAAACGCTATCGGAAGGCAATCATCAAACATTAATCGAATGTGACATTCGGCAGGCAATTCTGAACTTTGCTTTTGTTCTCCAAGAATCCCAGTTGCTCCTTATATGTAGGTATATATACATGAATATATGCATGGAAAGTGATTTTCCTGCTTAGACAAATAATGCTTTGCATGACTAAGGTCGATTTTCAGACATGTAAAGGATATTTAATAGATACGGTTATTTGCCTACTGAAGTAACGTGTTTCAAGTGGTTTGGTACTTATTCTACCATTAACTTTATTGATAACAATTAAAATTACATATGCTAGTGGCAAGTGTTTCAGTTTATATGTTTATTGCTTTCTCCATTCAGTTATAAAAAGTTGAATCTTCAAACTATGAATTAAGATGCCTTATGGCATTGCATTTACTAAAGCATGAGGTGCCTTTTGTTGAAGCCAAGGAACAGTGAATATTTACGAGTGACGAGCCATTTTACAAAGTCTCCCCAAATCGTATGTACCCATAAATTGGTACTTATATACAATCGCTGTATAAGTGTGCCACTACATAAATAGATTTCAGTACTGGATTGTTTATACATGCGCATATAGAATATATTCCCTTATCGGTTCCGTTCTCCCGAAGCGGATCGTACGACCCCAAAAACGGGGGGTCTTGATTCCAACTGGCCCCAGATGAATCGAAGACGGATCTCATTACCTGAAACGCTCGCATTGCATATTCAACAAGATGACTACCAGTTTGTGGCTTGCGACAGATCCCCACCAGATACGCCAGCTACCCCAGATACCTCAGTTATCCCCGCTATATCTGCCCGATCAACGACCTCTCCCACCCGCGTTCAAAATTCCGTGGGCCAGACAATGGGCGGCCATTCATCTTTACGTAATTTCGATATCAGAGTAGCGGCGCAGCGCAGCGCAGCGCAAACAACAAACAATAAGAAGGCAACACAAAATTGTTTCTTTGAAACAAAAGCACGAAAAAAGTGAAAGTCTAATTCAGCCACAGGGCGACCTAACTAACACAAACCCCGTCGAGTGAAGAGGGCACCGCGGACTTAGGCGGCTATAGTAATTATGGCTACGCCAAGTGAACTTAATGAGTGCATTTATAAGGAATCTGGAAATTCACTCTATTCTTCGGGGTTTCACTGGCTGTTTCCACCGCCAGCGTTCCCAGCCCAGCGTCACAATCGAAAGTATCTCGGCATTTTATGGATCTACAATTGTTGCCAGATGTTTTAAACCAGTTTATTTGCCAAAGCCAATTCGAAATCTATAAAAATGTTTATTTATATACTATACAGACAATCGGTGTACACATATATCTACATACGTGTTTATGCGGTCCATATGTGCAGGAAATTCGATGTCGAGGCGATGCGAGAAAGAGAATATGTTTAGACACCAAAATTTAAATAAATTTTATATAAAAATGCGATAATCACTGCCGCTGATTTTTTGTAAAACAAAGAAAGGCAACTGCTGTAGGCGACTTTTCATTGCTCTCACAGTAAAATCGCCTAAAAGTGAGAACCAAAATCCTTTTTTATGGAGAACAAAGCACTGCGAGTTTGTAATATTAACAAAATTAAGCATTTTAAAAATAATTTAATTAGATGTTGAGCTAACAAACCGTAATAATTTATTCAAATGCTAGTAGTGTATTAAAACAGAAAGTAAAGAAACAAATTCCCACGCGTCATATTGAACCAACAAAAGCATCAGGAGTAGAAAAAGCTGCGAACCAAGTTAACAGGTTAACAGCCAACTGCTTTGGTTTGATTTCGACGGTTTCTGCTTTGGCTGGGAGCTAATTAAAAATGCATTCGACTTGGGCAACTAAGGCGACAACAACAAACAGGGCCGGCCAAAACAGCAGTTTAACCAATTAGCATGTGAGGGCCAACTAAAAAGGCAAACAAATGGATGTAATGAGATGGGCGACTTTTCGATTAGCCGAGCACAAATGAAAACCACCACCCGCAGCCACCCCGTTTTTACGAATTTACGAATTTTTGTACTTTTTTGTACTCTGCCTGATGCGGAAGATTGCCTAACTAACGGACCGGAAAGTATCTTAAGCAGAGCTGAACAGAGCAGAGTATCTGGCAGATGCGTAAGCGTGCCGGCAGATTTTCGATTCTTCACTCGGCACCCGAACTGAAAAACTGATTTATATTAACCCGAAAAAAGCAAAGAATCTCAAATCTCAAATGAATTTATACTACGACAAAAGGCAACGCACGTTTGATGTTGTAGATACATTCTGTTCATGTTGTTGCCGCTGCCGCGACGCAAGTACAGCGGAAAACGGCGAGCAAGTACAAATACGAGTACGAGTACGAGTACGAGAGTATCTCTCGGGTTTTTCGGACGTGGACGTACGAGTATCTGGGCATGAGTATCTGGTTCCGCGACGCCACTCAGCACGTTCATTATGGCATTTTGTCAGAAACAAATTTCAGAGTCGCTCTCGCCCCGAAAGTGTGCCTGTATCTGAATCCGTATCCGTATCTGTATCTGATGTATCTGTATCTGTGCTTCTGCCGTTGCTGTTGCCTCTGCTGTTGTTGTTGCTGCTGTTGTTTCTGCTGCTGCTGCTGCTGCGGTTTGTTGCGCGATAAGCATACGGATATGTCAGTTAATTATTTGTTTATATTTCGTATTGCCTCGCTCTCTTAAACTGTACATACTCGCCCCGTTTGTTCATGTGCGATGTACACATTTCGTCGCCATCGATACGCGTTTATGTGGTCTAGACTCTAGAGTCTAGACTCTAGCGCTAAGGAGCTCTACATAAAGAGCGCTATGGCTAGATGTGTATATGGGCACATCTGTATCGTACATTTCGCATATGATTTTCTGCTGATTAAGGCAAAAGCAAACACACTCGGTCTACAATCCAGTGGAGTCTGCTTGATCGCACTGTTTGCGATTGGTTTCCAAATGGGTGCGATGCCTCATGTTCCAAACATCTCGAGATTATTTTATACAAACGAATTCAAGTTTAAACTTGAGTTGTATAGATATTTTCTTTCGTAAAGTAATCCTTTTATAATTGTTTAGTTTCAATTGATTAATGATCAACGATGAGGTTTTTGCAATGCTTAGAAACATTTGTTTCTAAGAATAGTTTTTGGATCAATATTTGGGTTTGTATTATTTTTACTTATTATTTGTTTACTTATTAAAGAAATGTTTTATTATTAAAGAAATGTTAAGTTTATGAGAAATAAATAGTGATTTGAAGAAATGTATTTCCCGGCTATCAATTTCAAATAAAACGTTCAGTACCAGGAGCCAGAAATGTTTAAGTAAATTGATATCCGCATCTTTGGTCGGAGCAGCAAGTGCAGCTGCCACCGCGAATGTTGCCGCAGCAGCAACATCCGCGGCAACATTTACAGCAGCCGCACCAGCAGCAAGAGATGCAGTGGCAGCAACAGCGGCAACATGTACAGCGGCAACAGCAGCAAGTTGTGGCAGCAGCGAAACAGGCGATAAGGAAGAAAGCATAGGCGACCAATGCGAATGGGGGAAAATGGCTGGAAAACCGGTGCAGAAATGCCAGTCGCCCTCGCCGTCGCCCTCGCCGTCGTCTGTGTCTGTGTCTGCGTCTCGGGCTTTCGCGAAAGATTCGCTGGAGTGTTGCTGGTGCAACAACTTGCAACATGCGACTACTGCACAATCGTGCGGTGAATGCAGCTGAGCGCCTGCTACAATGCAGCGACCGAACACCTGGAATGGGGCATCCACCTTCGGGATAGCCCGGACTCTCCAGCAACAGCTCCAGCTCCAGCTCCAGCTGCAACTCCATCCGTATGAGTCCCATCGTCAAACTCCCCAAAATGCGAGTCCCAAGTTCCATCTGCACTCGCATTCCCAGTGTCTCAGGTTGCGATTGCCCGCTTTTGAGGGCTGTTTTGCGGCAGCAGGGATGTTTCACTCGAGGGTTGGGAATCCAGATATATTGGGTATTGGACCCAAGCCCAAGCACACAAGACGAAAAATAAAACAGCAAACTGTGGGTGAGGCCGCGCTGCTGCACAGGAGAAAAACCCGAAAAAAAGCGTACAACAAAAGCTCAGCCAAAGCGGAAACCTGTTTTGGCCATCGAGCAAAGTGAGTTGAGTGAGCAAAGAGTTAAGTTGAGCAGCAGCATTGACCCCAACTGACTCAACGACAAAATATGCCACAGAAAAGGATGGCAACAGAGCGTCGGACAGAGACGGCAGACGCACAGAAGGAGATGGAGTTGAAGACTGGAGCCTCGGGAGATCTTTCGTATCCGAATAAATGCAGAACATGGTGCGAAATATTTAATACAAAAATGCTGAAAAGGAGTTTGGCCTGACAAAATAAAGCACCACACCAAACCGAGTACAGTGAAGTGTTGTTAGCTGAAAAAGCCCATATTCAGTTTTCAATAAAATAACATTAATAAACAGGACCATCTTCTTTAAATTAAGATAGTACTAAAGGAACCACTCGCAATTTCAACCTAAACATACTTAAATTCTACAACAGCTTTTAACTAAATAAGTTATCTTCAGTATAAAAATGTGAAGTATATGAAATTATCAAATGAAATTATATTTATTCTTTCAAGGCTTATCTTAATACACATAATTTCAGACCCGCAATGGATTTCTTTTAGAATTTAAAGTCGAATAATCGTATATCCGGTTTCATAACTTTTGTTAGTTTGATAAAAGGTTTGTGTTTTAGTGAACTAAGACTTTAGTTCCAAAATCTAAGCATGTTTGTTACAGAAACTTCCATGGTCTGCAGTTCGCCATACAGAGGAAAACCTGTAGCTACCAACTGCAGCAGACGAAGCGAGGTGAGGCCAAGTAAACCTGTTTACAGTTCAAACTTCGCATTCGATATATTCGATGTGAACTCTTTTTTGTTGTGCCATAGTAAGTATGTTCGTCTGGCAGGTTCTGGGGCCGCTTCTTCTTGGCCAACCGAGTTGTTTTAAGCCACCTACGAAGTCGAAGCTTAGGCCGGGTTATCTTCAGCTTAATTGGGTCATTCACACGCGCCACTTGCCCGTCGATAGAGATGGATATACGTCTCCAGAGGGAGATAAAGATACAGCTGGAGACACTGCTGAAAAACACACACAACTTTTTCAGCCTAGCAACAACTTCCGGTGTCTCAAAGACGAAACGAACAAGAAACTAAAGACGAGGCATACATTACATGTTAGACCACTCGAAGACGTACATATGCGAAGACGGGGGCACAACAAACGGCGGCGAACAGAGGGAGATACACGTATGTAAAAAAAAAAGGAAAGACAAATAACACTGTTTATCAAGTGATGAAAAGCATTTAAAATGTCGAGTATGCCAGGTATTGTGCTTAAATGCATTCCCTTCGTCGCTCTTCTGTTGGAATGCATCTGATATTGGAAAGGAGAATATTCAAAAGATCTAAGCAAAAGATCATTACTACTAACTTCCTGTTATATTATGACAGTATTATTAAGTAGTTTTACAAAATCTCAAGATTAAAGATTAAAAGATCAGAATACTTCATTTTAATATTTATCTTGTTTTTTGTAGTTATAAAACACAAAAAAAAAAGATGAAATGTTTCGTATAAAAAGTACTAACGTATGATGATAATGTTAAATAGCTCTATAATATTCAACAGAATTTAACTACTCCATGCCCAACTAATAACAGATGAAATATTTCTCGAATTGGAGAAAAAATTTTCGAAAACAGAAAATTCTAGTATCTTACAGATTGAACGAACGAAACAACGGTAGTTCTCTCCCACACACAATCGTTTCTACCTACAAGGATCAAACAAAATCAAAGGATGAACGACGAAGAAGAAGCAGAGAGAGAGAGAGAGAGAGAGAATCAAAGACAGGGCAAATACAAAAACAAAGTCATCAGTCCAAAGACAAAGGCAAATAAATGGCCGTAAAAACTCAACCGACAACTTCTGGATGTGCGAGGGGGACGGCAAGATATGTGCATCCATCATTTTCTAGGCGATGCAAGCAAAAGCAATAGCAACAACCACAACAAACTGCAGTTTAGGCTTAGGAAATTATTTGGCAATTCCAAAGCCTCACAAAACTGGTCTTGTTCCATTTTTAAAAGCCGAGCTTCGACTCAAGTTGCCTCAAGCATAAAAACATCAATCATACGAAGTTCTACACGAAAAGCGCTTCAAGGTCTTATCAACATCATAAGAAAAAAAGGCATTTCAAAACCCGAAATAGAACTGGTTTTGAAATGCAAAAAGCCACCCACACGAAAATAAAACGCTATAAACTAATTAGGCGATAAGAGCGTTAGCTTACTTACCCAGAAGCTGTGCTGATAATCCAACTTGATTTTGATTTCCTTTGATTAGCCCTTACTTGTGTTGTTATTTCAATTTAGCACCGATAAATGCTTTGAATTTTAATCCAACTGCAACAACAACAAGAACGGCACAATTTTATTAGCTGGCCAATGCAACAACAATCAAAAGAGCACAAACTCTCTTCGCATGCCTTTGTGTGTGTGCAAAAATCAAAACAAAACACGGCAAAAACACTTAAAACTCAAAGAGAGAGAGAGAGAGAGCGAGAGAGTGATCCGCTTTGCTTTTGTTTTAGTTTTTAGTGACTGCAACATGTTGAATGTGTTTGCCCTAACGGTAAATGCTAGTGCTGCAATTTAAAAATCCTCTGCTCGTCTCAAATTGAAAATAAACAATTTAAAAGCGACAATTTTCCTTTGCAACACAAAATCCACAATCACTCACACGCACACACACACACACAAATATATATATATACAAATATATATAAGCGCACACCTTTGCAAAGGACGCTGTTGAGGGTTGCATTTTATGTTAAACATAAAAATTATTATTTGCTTACTTTGATCTCACAATACACTGTTAGGAATTTTCACTGTTATGTTATTTATATGTCAGCATAAAACCGGAAAAATTAAACACGACATCTGAACAAAAATAAAAGAACGCCGCCAACAAAATTGTTTTGATGTTTAGTTTGATTTATTTTCACTTTTATATAAGCCATTTGTTAGTTCAATTAGCATGCACTTTGAGTTATTTGGTACAGTGTATTTTTTACGAGAGTTCTCGACAATTTTCGAGCGCTAAAACAAAGAAACCGCGCTCGACGTTAAAAACCGCGTCCGACTGCCGCTGTTTTTTTGTTGTTTTGAGAGGCGCTAGTGGTGGAACAAAAGTTGGGAAAACATCGATGAGGCTATCGATCAAGCGATGAGTTTTCCCTCTGATGTCTACGATGTTTTTGTGTCGAATGTCCGGCAGCTCTCTTTACTTAGTCACAGAAGTTAAATTTTATTTAAAAAGCATATTTTAAAATTAAGAAATTCATGTTATTTGAAAATGCTTTTTAAAAATATATTTATTTATTAAACATCATTGGTCAATAGGGATGGATAGGTTTTAAATAATAAGTAACTAGTAAATGTAGTTTAATATACGTAAATGCGCTTTTATTTGTTCTCAACATTTTTATGCACTTTAAAATACATATACATTTTATAAATATATTCTTCTCACATACTTTTCAGCTAAAGTTCCAGATAAGAGTACAAATCTCCCGGCTACTCGCAACGACTTTAGAACTCGTATAACATTACGCCAAAATATCGCAAAAGTTTTGGCTCGCATCCCTGGTACTCTTGTTACGTTATTAGGCAGTTGCAGCAGTCTGGCAACACTGCCCGCTCACACACACTCAGTCGCCCCCCAAATGTATCGGAAACATGCAGCCGAGTTAAAATATTGAAAAACTAGTTAGCAAACACAACCGATCAGTGCGGATAATAAGAATTGGCAATTCAAAATTAAATGGTAAACAAGCGTTAGTAGGCGCGGCTAATTAACCGCAGAGACTCGGAGAGAGTGGTCAGTGAAAGCCAGAACCCTCTCGCCTGAGCGTGTGTGTGTGTGTGTTTGTTACGTGTGTGCGTATGTGTCTGTGTTGACAAAATACAACAAATCGCAGCGAAAACAGGAAGTGTACGAACGATAAAGCATAAAGATTGCACATTTCGCATTAAAATAGGCGACAAAAACCCGGGGGCGCAAGCAGATCTATGCGTTACGGGCCCACTCACACTCACGCCGCAGATCAGGGGGCGTTTTTCCAGATCAGTGACTAGTCTTATATGGCTTTATGTTTTGATGCTGCAGTGAAGCAATGCGAAACATCACGTCATTTATGCCACGCTCCTTCTCCAAAAACCAAAGATCAAATTGATTTCACTGCATTTGAATATATATGTATACATATATACAATAGTTAATGTTCGTGTGCGTCATTCGCTCATCAGCTATATAGTATACGAGTGTTGTTATTGTGGATCGCTTTCGCATGTTAATGCTTTTGTGTGTTATTTTTTCCATTCCATTTCATTTTTTTTATCAAAGTTTCGCGCTATCGCCCAGTCAGCTCAGAAGCAGCCGCTCCCCAACTGAGAGCACAGAGAAACCAGCTCTGGCCACTTGCTCCTCCGGATCCGGCTCCTGCTCCTGTCCCCGATCCCCTCCCCCACCCGCCACATTCAGATCCTGCTCCAAATGACGGACGGCGAACAGCAGGAGGCGCTGGTCAAGCGGGCCGAGGACGAGCGCGAGGACATCTTCCGGCGCTACGAACTCGGTCTGGATCCCAGCAATGTGGTGGACTCCTGGGAGAATCCCACCTTTGAGATCTACCACAGGACGGACAAGTGAGTAACATCCGTGGTCCGTAAGGAGAAGCCCAATAATACCAATTGGTCCTCCTCTAGATATGGCTTCTTGCACGACTCGCGGCTGCCGTCGACGCGGGATGCCCAGGAGGTGCATCGCAACAAGATCGAAATGGAGCGGGACAAAAAGTGGATGAAGATGCTCAATCAGTGGCCTCCGCCCCAGGACAAGCTGCACAAGCGCGTCTACAAGGGCATACCGGATCGCGTGCGTATGGTGGCCTGGAATAAGCTGCTCGACATCCAGCAATCGATAGAGAACAATAATGGCGTCTACCTCCGAATGCTGAAGCTGGCCAGGAAGTACTCCACGGAGACGCGACAGATCGATGCCGATGTGAATCGTCAGTTTCGCGACAATCTTGCCTTTCGCGAGCGCTACAGCGTAAAGCAGTGCTCGCTATTCAATGTGCTCAACGCCTATAGCATCTACAACTCGGAACTGGGCTACTGCCAGGGCATGGCCTGTGTGGCTGGCGTGCTGTTGCTTTATTTGCACGAGGAGGAGGCTTTTTGGGCATTAAATACCCTGATAACCGACCAAAAATACGGCATGCACGGGCTGTTTATTGAGGGGTTCCCGAAGCTGACGCGATTCATCGATCACCACGACCGCATCATGTCGAAAATAATGCGAAAACTACACAAGCACTTTACCAAACACAACGTTGACGCCCTGCTGTACGCCATTAAGTGGTTCTTTGTCATCTTCGTGGAACGCGTAAGTAAACACAAGATGTATTTTTGACAAAAATACTTAATATATCGGTTTTGCAGGTTCCTTTCAGTTTGAGTCTGCGCGTGTGGGATATTTTTATGTTAGACGGCGATCGCGTCATTCTGTCCATGGCCATCACCATTCTGTACCTTCACAAAGACGAGCTGTTGCGCCTCAAGGACATGGACGCCATCATTGAGTATTTGCAAGTGCGACTTCACAAGAACTTTGGCTACAGCGACGATGATGCCGTTCAGGCCCTGGAACGAGTCATGAAGAAGCTAAAGGACCTGAAGCTAGATGTGCCGCCGCCAGCCAAGTCAAACGAGTTCCCCACCCGCAAACTAGGTGACTTCATGGAGGCGGATATGGAGAAGAAGATCGGGCGCAGACGCAATGATTACACAGACGCGGAGAAGCAAGTCATAACAGATGTGATATCAAGGTGGGAGCTCTTTGGGTTATTAATTGATTTTAGTCATTATAATTTTTGGCTTTCAGACAAGAACAAAACGCGATCGACGTTCAGTCCACAGTGTCCTACGAGACTTCGGAGTGCGCAACGGGTGAGTCATGAGTAACACACAACTCCTTACACTGTTTATCTACTAATCCTAATGCTTGCTTTAAACAATCCACTTACCCCACTTGCTGACTGTAAATATAATCTGCAATTATAATTGACAATTCTTTTCCTTTTTTGTATTGTGTGGTGCAAGTTTATCACAAATTTTATGTATATATCATGTATATGTAAACCGAAACACGAGCAGTTCCTCAAAACGAACTTCAATTGGTGTTGCCCTAGACGTAATCCTATGTACAAAGTCCTGTTTAGTTCTAGAATATGATATGGCATATGTATTCTGTTTGTTTGAGTAGCGATGTATAGTTTTCCTTTTGAGTATACGTTAAGATCGTAGCCATTTTCAGCAAGTCATCGTTGGCAATCCAACGCAAATGCGTCATGAACTCGCTGGCCGAAGCATTAAACTAATTGAATAATATGCTAATATTGACCTTTTGCACGTTGGAGGGAGCTAAGAAGAGAATTCTTATTTGTGTAATGAATGTAATGGATGGCTCGAAACAGTGGGACGAGTATTAGTGGTTCTGGATGATGGAGTACCAAGTTTTAGACGTAACGGATCTAATGGGCACTAATTCTAACTGTAAATGTAAAGTATTAGCATTTAAGGGCCAAATAACCAAGGCAACCACAAAACCAGTTCATGCTTATTAAATACGCCCCTCGACGTTCATGTAATCGGATGATCCATTTTGTAACCATTGTCTAACATTGTCCGCTGCGTGTACATATATATCCGTTTCGATCACAAGCCACCGCTTCTGCGTCTTCCCGGCAAATCGGAGCTGCAAAAACCGAAATCAGACCTGACCTAATTCGCAATCGCTTCTGTAATTCTGTTCCTAGGTGATGGATACTCAATGAAAACGTTTGAGAGTATCACTAGCTTAGCCACCTCGCCGGCGAATAGCAGCTACTCGCTGTACAGCAATGGATTTGTGGTGACCACTATCGAAAGTGATCAAGATCCCGCCCGCAGCCAGAGTATCCACAATCTCAGCTACCTGCAGCCGCATCCAGCTCTGTCCAACGGGCTGCAGCACATGCGGCACAGCTTTAGCAGCGATAGCGACAGTCGCAATCGCCTCGATCTGGATCAGGCACTGGAAGTGCTCCAGCGACAGCAGCTGCCCCTGCACCCGAAGACGCCAAGCAGCCAGGTGGTGTATATCGTGCAAAACGGAGTCGGCGGCGGAGGCAGGCACATGGACGGGCATCGGGATGCTGCGGATAACGATGATGATGATGCGCTGAGCGTGGAGAACACACGCCTTTAATCTTAGTTGATTCGTATTTCGTATTCTTTCTTTATGTAGTTAATGTCTGTTTTGCCTACTTGGTTTGTAAAACGCATATGCCAATAACGATTTCTCCCTTCCCAACAAACAAAAACCCCCTTGAACATTCGCTAGTAATATCCACATGTACTTAGCTTTAATTTTTGTATTGTCGAACCGACAGGAACCTGAATTGTTATTCATTTGCTAGCATTCATCGATGTGTGTATTTCGTGTTTTTCCCACATTCTTTCTTGTCCACTCACTCTCCGATATTATCCAACCGAGAGTCTCAACTAAATATTCCAAAAACTAATAACTTCTAAGACTCCAACTATTCCGTTTGAAACTACGTACAACGATTAATATTTATTGCTATCCGCCTATATTCTTACCCACAATTCCTTATACATACCTACTAGCCTACTGTTTAGGTAACTTAAGCTTTGCTCTTGCATTTACTTTATGTTTGCCTTACAAAAGAAACTCAACTTTAGTTAATGTTAAAGCCAAAATTGTAGTTGTAATCTGATTAGCTAATAATTATATGATTATACATATAGCGAAACGTACCACACAAATAAATATGATTTTGTACTGAAATGAAAATACATTTGCCAGCATGGTTGATTTCGCAGTTAGCACAATGTATCATTGCACTGCAAGATGTGTTGCAGGCTAAGAAAACAGTATTAGTACGCAGTATTCGACTCGATTTGCACCTCACAAACAACAAACACAAGAACAACAAACACTAACACCGCTAACCAAAATTTCACATATTGCCACAATCACAAGCACAATTGAAAACTAAATGTCATTTTCCAAAAACCAAATTCTTTTCCAACGCATTGGCAACACGACGAACTGGGATTGGTCAAACCAAATCGAAAAAATACGAAAAACTCGAAAACGTATTCCCATAAACGCAATTTATTAGTTACGCTTACCGTTCCCGAGGATTCGCACTCAATACGAAGTTCGCTTGCAGGTACTTCAGTTGCCTCGCACGGCTCGTCGGAAACCATGTCGCTGGAGGACAATAAGTGAGTAGACATCCGCAGGCAGTTACAGTCAAAATAATGTCGGATACAAGATTTGCAACTAGTAAAATAAGATTACAGTACATAAATAAACGGCTAAGGGAAACAAAAATGATTTCCATCGAACTGTTGTATGTTATTTTGACTGTTACTCCTTCAAAGTACATGTAGACTTAATTTCTCGCCCATCCCTTGCAGTATTCACCTGAGGACCGCCAACATGCTGCAGAACACTCCGCAGCGCGAGATGCTCCTGGGCACCTGACGTCAGCTGCCGCCCGCGTCCATCGCGGCGCAGGCAGCTGCAGAGAATCGCCAAACACTCACCACAGCCACCACTACAGGATTAGCAGTAGCAGGAGCATCGGGAGTCAGCCCCACATCCTCGCCCAGAGCTACGCCCACACCGCCGCCCGTGCCGCCGAGATCTCCGCTGGCGCTGGGATGACTAGCAAAGCAAAAGGCGGCGGCGAACCGGAGCGGGATCACCTAGTTCCTGGTGCTCGCTGTCGTCTGCCTTTGCTTAGCCTTAGTTCTTCAAGCCCTGCCACCGCTAAAAACACTAGAGCTAGGCCTTCTTTAGGTGCAGCAATAGCAATCACCAAGCTTCGAGAATGGGAGAGAGCTCACACACTTTGTACATACGCCGCGGGAAGCTTGGGACACGACTTGGTAGTGACTTAGATGCGCCAAATTAAATTTACAACAGTTACGAGTTAAACAATTGATAAAAGCAATCGAGAATTACATACACAAAAATGCTAATGGAACAATATTTAAGCAAGAGCAAATCGTATCTAATACAACTACAAAGCGGTTAGAAGTCTATTTAATTGCAAATTGAATTCAACTCAAGCATATATTATAGAAATTGTTGTAAATTGTACTTGTATATACGTACCAAACAAAATACAAAGCAACGTTAAAAAGTTACGTCCATGAAATGCAAACGAATGTAAAGGCGAAAGGCAACCAAATATTAATTGAAAGCTATAGATAACAGAGTCGTATGATTACGCTAGGATTATGTATAGTTATACCAGCATAGCAGTACACGACCAGAACAAACTGACAAATGAATTGAGTATTTATCATTAATTTCATGATTAAACTTTACACAAGCATGAATCACTAGTTTAAGTTTCTCAGCAAAAGGAATTATGTTTATTTTAATTTAAATTATGTTCAAGAACGTCTCCAAATAAAACTGTCAACTGAAGCTAAGCTAATTAATCGCCTGCTTTTGTGTCCAGCTTGCCGCCCTTTTCGATAATCGATCCCAGATCCTTGAGCGACACCTCTCCTGTTCCTCTCTCCAGGGGCTGTGGCTGATTGGGACCGGGTTTCCAGCCTACAAAGTATATGATTTGAAAGGTTGCGGGTATGCCATTCTCGTTGGGTTTCGCATAGAGCTCTTGGTAGATGGCACTGGCTGCTAGCATCGTTTCCCGACTAAGATGAGCCGGTCGATTGAAGGCCGCATTGTTCTCCGCCATACCTTTGAGATCCCACATCAGTTCGAACATGCTGGGGTAGCCGATGACGAGTTCATCGGTGTCTATGGTCAGCATGGTGAAGCCGGCGCGATTCAGCAGGGATCCAATATCCCTGATCTGGGTGAAGGGCGAGATGTGCGGTGATATGCCACCTTTGCGCTCCAGCTCGGCCAGTTGGAGCGAGGAGCGCAACTCGTACAGAGTGTCTCCACCGAACATGGATGCTATGAAGACGCCATCCGGTTTCAAACTGCGCTTGATTCTGGCAAAGCAGCCGGGCAGATCATTCACCCAGTGCAGACTCAAGCTGGAGATGACCAGATCCAGTGAGTTGTCCTCAAACTGAAAGGGATTCTAATTTAAACTTGCGACTTTGGCATAAGCAGCTTAATTACCCACATCCAGATGCTCCTCGTCCTTCACTAGCTTCACCATTTTCAGACCCGGAGTGCCCTGTGCCTGCTCCAGCATTGTGGCACTGGTGTCCGTGAGCGTCAGCTGCTCCACACTCTCCGCCAGGATGTGTCTGGACAGATAGCCGCGACTGCATCCGATGTCCGCCGCCGCCTTGAACTCCCGCTTGATGTCGAATACTCTGTCGGCCAGGCGGAAGCCCACCTCCTCTTTCAAGTAATCGTATAGTCCAACATCTTCGCTGTATACATTGTTTAATCATTAGATCTGCCTCCTAAATATGTATTTAATCCTGAGGAGAAGAACTCACCTGAGTGCGGCTCTTTCCTTTTGTAATCTCTTAGCATTGCGGTCGAATATGTTTTGCGAGGTTTGACTGAGTGAAGAGAGGGCGCGGAGTTCACATCTGACCTTTAAGGTCGAGAGCTTTGTTAGTTTTCTTAACATAATCCGACTTTGGATTAGAGCAATGCTGTAATGAGCAACCGGCTATGGCAAAATGAAAATATTATATTCTTTTTCATCGAAAGTCGAAGATGATATACCCTAAAACATATCTTTAATTTCGTGAATTCCAGAATTTTTTATTTAAAAAAAGAATGTTAATGCATTCGATTATTTTTCATAAGAAACGTTTAATGTAACCATTTATTTTCAAATAATTGTGTATAGTTTTTCACATATAATCTTTGTTTAAATGTTAAAGCAACATCTCGTTTATAATAATTCCAAAGAAAGGGTATCGAACAGCTGTTGGCCAGTGCTGGAAACGAGCGACATTGAGGCATTCGCATTCGGCCGTTTGTCAACACTCTAGGGTAGAGCATATTTGTTTTGGCGCCAAAAGTTACGAGGATCATCGCGAGAAAATAATTAAAATTAAGCATTAAATCACATCATGAGCTTCTCGCGCAGTGCCCTGCGCTATGCGCACACCAATGGCTACACGGGACTCCTGTACACTCCTCGCGGCGAGTTCATCATCACGTGCGGCACAGATGGAGACATCCGGCACTGGACCTGCATCAGTGACGACGATCCACGCTCCACCTGCCTTGGCGAATTCGTCATGTGCATAGCCCACACGGGCACCCGTCTGCTGGCCTCCACGGATCGCAACACGGTCCATGCCTACACCTTTCCCGAGATGGACAGTGATGGCATCCTCATGCGATTCACTGCGCCGGCTACGTGCCTCAAGGTGTCCGGCGGTTATACTGCTGCCGGCAGCGAGGATACCACTATTAAGGTGCTGAAAGGCGATACAGCTGGCAACGAGACGGTGCTGGAGGGGCACACTGGTCCAATTCTGGCACTGGACTTGTTTGCGGAGCGAAAACTGCTGGTTTCCGTGGCCGGAGATGGACAATTGAAGGTGTGGAACTTCGAGGAGGGCAAAGAGCTGAAGACCATTGGTGGTTTGCCAAAGGTCAACAGTTTCGAGAGCGCCAGTCTATATGGCACTCCACATTTCGAGCCACAAAGCGGCGAACTTCTGGCCTATGCCGTGGACAACGAGATTGTAGTGCTCAACACGGCTAACTGGGAAGTGGCCTTTAAACTGCGCGACGACTCGGTGTCCAGTAACTACAGCTGCTGCCAGTTCTCCCCCAATGGTGAGCGTCTGGCCGCCGGAACAACCAAGGGCGAGGTGAGCATCTTCGATGTAAAGAAACGAAAGACAGTGACAGTGGAAATGCCGCCAAATGACTGCAATGCCATAACATGCCTGGCCTGGAATCTGTCTGGAGAGGTGGAGGTGGCCTTCTGCGATGCCACTGGCCAGCTGGGAACCGTGTTCCTTGGCGATGCAGTCGATGCAGGCAACGGCGAGGCAATGGAGGACGAGCAAGCCGAGCTGTTGGGCGATGACTATGAGTTTGAGGCCGGCGATGACTTGGACACCGCCGCGGATGACGGCGATGGCGTTAGTCTGGAGCAGCTTAAGCGCAAGGTGATGAACTTTGCGGATCCCGTAGATCACGATGACGCCTCGAACCAATCGCTGGCCAGCAGTAGCCGAGCTGTACCTGCTCCCGTTGCTCCGCAAATCAAGCTCTTCAAGCAGCAGACGGCCTTTCAGCCCAGTGCCACGCCGGCGGACCTGGAGCATCGCTACATGGCCTGGAACGATGTGGGCATCGTCACAGCCCATGTGGAGCCCTCAGGCGATAGCTCGATCGATGTAGAGTTCCATGATGCGAGTATTCACCATGCTCTACACATAAGCAACTACAATCAGCACAATTTGGCCAGTGTAAGCAGTGGAGCTTTGGCGTTGGCGTCCAACGAATCCAGCAAGTTGGTAGTCATTGCTCTGGCCGCCGCCGGCAACAAGGAGTGGTCACTCAGCCTGCCGGATTGCGAGAGTGCGGAGGCTATCGTGGCCACCCGATATCTAGTGGCTGTGGCCACCAGCTCGAGTTTTCTGCGCATATTCACCGTGATGGGAACACAGCGTGAGGTGCTAACCATACCCGGTCCAGTGGTGGCTATTGCTGGACACGAGCACAGCCTGATGGTGGTTTACCATAGTTCTGCGCCCAGTCAGACGCAGCAGCATCTCTCCGCGATGTTGGTCAACATAAATGGATTAAGTTTGCGCCAAGAATATCTGCCCGTTCCGCTGACTCCTGGCCGACAGCTCACCTGGTTTGGGTATAGCGACACGGGATCGCCGAGTATTGCCGACAACATGGGTCTGCTGCAGTTGTACCGCCGGAGCAGCAACGCCTGGTTCCCCATCTGCGACACCATGAAGCAAAGCACCAGTGTGTCGCACAACTTTTTTGTGGTGGCTGTATCCGAGAGGCGTCAGATAGTCCAGGCGGTCTTGTGTCGCGGCACCTCTTATCCCATGACCAATCCGCGGCCCATGCTCCAGGAACTGCGCATGCAGATCCCGCTTTGCGACGTTGAAGTGGAAAAGTCCGAGCTGGAGGATGCCCTGCTGCGCTCCAGTCTGATGCAAATGGACGGTGCGGAGAAGATGCAGAAGGAGACGGCCATCAAGCTGTTCGCCTTGGCCTGCAGCAGCGAGTGCGAGACGCGAGCTAGGGAATTGATTGAATCCATTGCCTGCACGGATCTCCTACAGCTGGCCGTGAAATACGCGACCAAACGTGGACGCATCCACCTGTCCGACCGCCTGTGCGAACTGCTTCCTCAACTGGAGGCCGTCCAGGAGGCTCGCAAGCAGCAGACTTTGCTGGGCGCCAGCGGCATTGCGGCCACCATTGTTCTGCCTATGACTCCCACTTCGACCACACAGAGTGGCCCAAAACCCAAGGCCATCGAGCTGAGCTCGGCCAAAAGGGGCACCCTCAAGAGATTGGCCAATTCACCCAACATGTTTAAAGCGGCATCGGCGGGATCGCGCCCTTCGACTCCGGATATCACACCCTCTCCGTTGGACACGCAGGAGAACATATTCGGCGAATCGGAATCCGAGGTTCCCATGGGTAAAACTCCCGATCACAGGTCCCCTTTGAATTCGGTTAATCCCTTTGCCATGAAACGCAAACTGGGCGACACTGGAGTGATCTTTGGGTCCGAAAAGCTGAAGCTGGCAAAGAAATAGTTTGTAGTTTGTTAAGTAGCCTTAAGACTTATATTTTAAATAAATAATATGTAACGTTTAAACCATTCTGATAACTATAAAATAACAAATTTCTATTTGAGCTTTTCATTAAGAAAATAATTGTTAAGGATTAATTTTTTAATTTAAATTTAATAAATAAAACATATTTTTTACATTAAAATGTATATGAATTAAATTGCGGAGGTGTGTTCAACAAATTAAAAGTTTATTTAAAATTTGATACATGTATAGGTGTTTAAGTGGCTGGAAATTACTATTATTAACAATAAACTTTCAAGGAACACCGTTAGTCTTCATCTTTGGTATTTTCCAACACCAATGACTAGCAGTTATCGATCGCTTACCACGATCGACGCACAACCGAAACGTAATTTGGGACTTCCCACGATTTTCAAGTCAAAGTTATGTGTTCGTTTAGTTATATTTTGTAAAAAAAAGTGTTACACGCACCAATCCCAGCATAAAAATACACACGTACACACATAGGAAAAAAACACAATATAAAGGTCAGGAATAATAAAAAAGGCGCTAGCGCCATTAAATAGATAATATAAATTCGTTAATTAATAACAAAAATTAGCCGTAATATGTAAGTATTGCGGCAGCGAGTGCTTCCCATTGCGTTGTTCACGAAGTTCCTGCACTGGAAGGAAAGCTCTAGAACTCCGTTATGAATATCCAGTTCCAGCGAACTGATCGCCGTTACTTGGAAAGGCTCTCCTGCACACGCACACATTCATACACACACAAGACTGCATAAACACAGAGACGTCGATTTGGGGATTAAAAATTTTATGAGAGGTTCTAATTCGATCCTAGAGTACAATATTTTTTGATGACCTTTAATTTTAATTTTTTTTGATATAACAATAAGCAGAGTTTATCGCCTTTTGAAACGCTTGCATATAAAAGAAAACGCTCGCGCATCGCTCGCTTCATTCGTCAACTGAACGTCTCGCCGTGCACTTCGATCGTCAGCTGAATGGTATTTCTATATAGTATATAGTTCATATATCATCGTCTGTGTGTGTGTCTGCGTCTGTGCTTTGTGTTCGCATTGAATAACTAACTTTTAATGACGATTGTTCGTGTTCGTTAGAAAACCAGAAACTAATCTAGCGCCCAACAATTATTGATCCCTTACCCTTTGTGTGTGAGTGAGTGCATTATAAACAAAAAAAAAAAACAACAAGAACAAGAATAACAAAAGGAAAAGATCACTCTAAATAACATCTCTGGTCAAAATGACTAAAAATAAGAATCAAAAAAAGAAGGCGCCCGCTGCAAAAAACAACAACAACGACAACAACAAAAACAACAATGGTACCCTCACCCCGCCGGACTTTCCAACACCGCCGGCGACGCCGCCCGCCAACGGCGGTATCAAGGCACCCGGCACCTACGCCAATGGCATGTCTCGCAAGCCGCCGGTTCCTTGGGGTAAGCCATATATATATATCCATCCGTTCCATAACAACAGATCCTTTTTGCGGCCACAGAGCGCGAGTTCGTGGGATCGTTTCTGCTGGAGATGGCCACGCGCCAGGTGATCAGCGCCCAGACGGAGTGGTACGTGGACAAGGCAAAGATGCGGCAGATGTTTGAGATGTACTTGAGCGCCCAGCCCAACGCCAGCGAGATCCGCCTGAAGCTCTCCATCCAGGGAGCTTGGAATGTGAGTTGAAGCATATGTGAAAGTATTATCTTTTTCGTACTTCCTGTACAGTGGGCACTGCCATATGAGCTTCGGCTAGGGTTGTCTTTGAAAAGTGATTAGTAGTAGCATTTGTTGGCTCTGATATACATATGTAGGTTCTTACCGCTTATGTTCTTTAAAATATAAAATATAATATTAATATTTAAAAAAGCTAATAACGTGCGGTGCAACTTAGTCTGCATTATCTTACAATATGCAGTTCTGTATCATAAATTTTGTAAATTGTTTTGAAAGTGAGTTTAGACGTTGCACCAAATTTCCCCTTTGAAAGGAGTAAGTTAAACTAAGTTTTTTTTGTTATTTGGCCGACATGCCTAACTGCACATAAAATGTAAACAGTTCTTAAGTTGCTCAATATTGGCGACAGACGTGGAGTGCCCTACACCCACCCAACCATTCGATTCGCTAGTCCAGTCCCACCGCGATAAGACTGATTTCGTACATATGTACATATGTAACTTTCCTTTGTTTCGCCCCAGTCCAAACCTTATCATTTTCCCCGTATTATCAGAGCAACTCACAACCACCTGCACATCCGAATCCAATCGACGTCGTGTCTCAGCGACTTGCTTGCTGGTCACCTATAATACGCTCAAGTCCATGAGTCATCCGAGTTCTGGGTTCTGGGTTTGCCCCGCCGGATTCATCTTTCGCTTGGCTAAGTTCTATATATTTGCTGATATAGCAACAAACAAAAACCCTTACTTAGCCTTTATGGTTATGCAGAAGTCTCATATATTGTGCGGAATCTTGCTGATAAAGCCACTATTTGATTGATTAGACCTTGTTGTGGGTATTAAAGGGTTGTAGTACCAGTTTTGTACCACTTAAATATATAATTACATACGAATTCATCTTTTTCAAAACCTACATCAATAATAGTACCCTTGGGTAAACTGATAAGTGCTTAAGGGAGTTTAGGAATGGAAATAATCACTTCTTTATAAACAAAAATGATTATAACGCATATTTTGTTTATGCTTAAGTGCATTTTTGATCAACTCAATGCTTGGGGTTCAGTTTACAAGCAAACAAATATTATTACATATCGGGTCAAGATCCTATTTCTAATGGCACTATTGGGACATAGAGCAAATTGAAATTCAAATACCATTACTTATTATTTTATAGAGTGTGCTAGTATTAGAAATGTGCTTACCATTTGTTGCTTTTTGGTGCTTATATGGTGAAATTCGAAACGTCATGTGATTCCCCGTTTCCAATGCGATTTTATGGCCCATGATATGGAATTGACATTTGCTATTGTGAAGTTGATTGCTATAAACAATAACACCCGGATTTAAATGCAACATTTTGTGTGTTTTCCAAACTCACTAGATTGGTGCTTTGTTGCACAGGACGAACTTTCTAATCAACACGCCGCGTGGAAACCCTAACTATCGCATCAAGAACTTCTCCTTGATGGAGTTTCGCAAGAGTAAGTTCGATCTGCTGGACGAACAGCACCGACTCCGGGATGCCGCCACCACGACCAATGCGCCCGGAGGAGCTCCTGTTGAGGGCAACAAACCGCTAACCGAAGGTAGTCTATCTATAATTAAGAAAAAATATTCTTAATATTCATGAGAGTTTTGTTGGCAGAATACGAACTTGATACGAATGCAACGGCTACGCAGCTTAAATATCAAAAGACGCTGCTGCTGCAGCCGCTGAAGGATTTCGAACTCAACTCCCTGGGTTGCTATATCTGCCAGGAGAACTTCGAGACAATTGAGAAGTATGAGGAGCATGTGGAGTACCATGGCGACGATTCTGATTTTCAGTCTCTCAAAAAGATGGACAAATTGTAAGTAATTCAAATTTTTTTTAGCTAGTTCCTTTTAAACTTTACTCATATTATATCCTTTTCGCAGTTCTTCGCCCATGATGTCCCTCTCATACCAGAGCTGCGTGGACAGCCACTATTTTGGATTCACCCTACAGACCTACTGCAGGGATCTTATTGTCGAGAAGTTCATCATAGTGCAGTTGCGCGAGTTTTATTACGTGTATGGTGCACAAATGCCTCTGCAAGTGCCTGAGAGCGGGGAACTTGTGTTCTTCGTGGACTCCCACGTCTTCATGATCCTTCGGGAGCAGCCCATCGTTATCGGGTTCACCATGCAGGGAAAGAGATATGTGGAGCAGCATCACTTTATGCGCACGGAGGCACTGCCCAAGGCTAGCTTCAACATCAATCCATATCGGCTGTCTAGCAGCGAGACCTTCAAGAGCAAGGGGCTTCCACCAGCCAATCCACCCACTCAGGTGTTGAGCGCTCTGAAGCACGAGGATGCCCAGATACGTTTGGCCGACTATGATAAGCACTATCAGAACTACTGCGAGCGGGGTAGAGAGTTTACCCAGGAAAATCTTAGCGGCACACTGCGCACATTGCTCCAGGTGGAGGACATCGAACGATTGCAGCATTATCTCTCGCTCAAGCAGTCGAAAGTGGAGCTGCACCAGTTCGGGCGGGAGCTTTCGGTTAAGATGCGACTGGGTACCACCAGTATGAGCGTGGAGGACATCCTCTCTCCTGGCGACGATGTGTTAATCATAAACGAGAAAGGTAACCCGGAATCGGGTGTACGCCAAATGTTGGAAAACAACAACAAGGTGCTCGAATTGGCACTCAAGGATTTTGACTCCATCTTGCAGTGGGCTCGCAGTGTCGACGAGAAGGTCGGAAAGCTGGATAAGCAGCCACGAGTCTACTTCGCCCGCATCCTTGGTGTCTCAACGCACCGAGTGAACATCACTTGTGAACGCCAGTTACCGGACAACACCACCTACACCCTGATCTTCCGTCCACTGCGAGCAGTGATGCGTTATCAGTATCGAGCCCTCCAGCAGCTGTCGCTTACCAGACACAGTGATGTTCAGCGGATCCTGTTTCCCGGTGAAATTCTACCTATGCCGATGGCCAGTGGAGTACTTCAGCTAAATAACAAGTCTTTATCCAGCAATCCGGAGCAGATGCAAGCGGTTCGACAGATAGCGCTGAGCCAAAGGCTTCCAGCTCCCTACATCGTGTTTGGACCACCGGGAACGGGCAAAACAGCGACCATCGTGGAGGCCATCTACCAATTGTATGTGAATCGACCCGAAACGCACATTCTAGTGCTGGCAGGTTCCAATACGGCCTGTGACGAGGTGGCACTCCGACTTTTACGGGCTATCGCCAAAGCACCGGAGAGTCAGCCACGACCGCTAACCCGTATCTTTTCTGCCAGCTGCGATCGGCGCATCGACAATATTGACGATTTGCTTCTGGAGTACTCGAACATGTACGCTGTGCACTTTTATCCGGCCGTGCAAGCGGTGCACCAGTATCGGATCGTGATTTGCACACTCAGTTTGGCTGGAAAGCTGTCTACCGGAGGCTTCGGTACGGACAATGTGTATTCGCATGTTTTTGTGGATGAGGCAGCCGCTTCCACGGAGGCGGAGGTTCTGATGGGCATCACCTGCACCCTATCGCCCACGTCGAATTTGATCCTATCCGGTGACCACAAGCAGCTGGGACCAGTGCTCCAATCCCAGAGGGCGAACGAATGGGGTCTTGGACTGACCCTTTTCGAGCGACTGCTGCAGAGGAAGTGCTATCAAGTGGACGAGGACGGAAGCTATAATGCGGCTGTGCAGACGCGTCTCGTCCGCAACTTTCGTTCTCACCCAGAGATAGTATCGCTGTACAACAATCTGTACTACGACGGAAAACTTCGGGCTCATGCAGCCATGGGTGAGCGGTTGTAGTTACCACATAGCAAGGATCCACACATAATAATATTCGTATTTCAGGAACTGTTTGCCGCTTTCAAAACTGGTTTTACCTGCCGAATCCGCAGTTTCCTATCATGTTTCATTCCGTTTTTGGCACTACGACGAACACGAACAGCTCTTTGAGGTCTGTGAATAAAATCGGGAAGAACAGAATTTCAGATATTAAGACATTCGTTTTCAATTTTACAGCTTGTGCAACAATAAGGAGATCGACGTTGTCATGGATTACGTGAAAGATCTCATGTACTTCGGTCTCAATGGCGAGAAGTTATTGCAAACGGATATCGGTATCATATCGCCGTACAAGAACCAGTACCAACGCATCCAGGAGCAGTTAAACATGCGGAACTGGTCGCAAATAGATTGCGGATCTGTTGAGCTATTCCAGGGCAAGGAGAAGCCTGTTGTCATCGTTTCCTTTGTGCGCTCCTTTACGCCCAAACTTGGATTCTTGAACAATGAACGGGTATGCATTTCTTTATTAAACTACAGAACAAATCGTGAAAATAGGATACAATTAAGCCCATCGAATTAATTATATTCCACCCGTTTAGCGTTTGAACGTTCTGCTTTCGCGTCCGATGTCGCTGCTTATTCTCATCGGAAATCCAAGGACACTAAGCCAAAACAATGACTTCCGCCATATTATCGAGATGTGTCGCGATCGGAAAACCTTGGTTGGGGTGCAATACCTTAGCGAAGATCCGATTAAAAAGAACGGAGGAGCACCTGTGGATCTGCCTGCATCAGGGCTGGGGCAACCCCTCAAGCGAAGTAACTATTTCCAGCAAATCAAGTGTCGTCAGAGAAACAAGTCGTGAGCTATGCAGTACCATTCGAATTCAATGCAATGTCGTGGACTCCGCTCCTATTGCACAATAAAACGGAAAGAGGTGGTCATAGTTTTTAATTAACGGATTGCTTGTTTCTCTGGCGCAATCATTCTTATGTTATATCAAACCTCTAACCCACATCTTTTCGCAAACAGAGGGCCACGGAAAGAATCCAGCCCAGGCCGTTAAGCTGTTCTACTCCAAGAATGAGCTGCTGAAGTTGGGCATTGAGTGTAAGCCGAAAAAATCTGAGCTGGAGACATTGTTTGACGAGTTGCCGAAGGTTCCAAGCAGTGCGGACATGGATTCGGCTCCAGTTCGTTCGCTAGAGGACCAATTTAAAGATTTTAAATTGGAAAACAAACGCGAGACCGCAGGACCATCGATCCCAGTTACTCCTGCTCCACGACCAGCTGCGCCATCTGTAAAACCAAGATCAGGATTATTGAAAACGGAGACACCCACTTTGCTTCCTTCTGCTTCACCGAGACCAGCAATACCAAAATCCACTGTATCAACAGCGACTCCGGTGCCAACACCACGCTATGCAGTGCCGCCAACCCCTTCATTTGATACACGCCCGATTCGCAATTTATCAGATCCCCATAACAAACGCGAGGAGCGCTATATTAACGGAGTGCCTTGTGGCATTGAAGCGCTGTCTTCGGTACCTAAGACAACCAGGTCCTCGGTTTACAGCCACATTCCCAGTGGCAATCTTCGGTTCGAGAACGTGCGTCCCACGTCCGAAGAGTATCGTCATCACACGGCTTCCAATGAGCAACGCCGTGCTCCGCCATTTCGCGAGCCCCACGGAAACTGGCACGATTTTGGTTGGGTACCACCACGGCCCGCTCCAGAGCCCCAAAAAAAGGAGAAGAAATCCAACTGCATCATTTCATAATTGTAGCTTCTTCCGGAGCTCATCACAATCTATAGGGGCGGTGCGGTTACTTGGCCTAACAAGTGATCTCGCTGTCCTCTTTTTGACTTTGCTATCGGCATTTGTGCGATCTGCGATCATCCATGCGCCTAGTAGCAAAAAAAACCTACCAAATAGACTCGCATCTGATGTGCGTCCACCCGAAGAACAGGGTCAAAAGAATGGTACACCTCAGCCGCTGAGGGAGCCTCAAGCTTTTGGCCTTCCTTTTTCGGTGGGTCGCATCGTTTGCGAGTGTAATTGATTCGAGCATAGACATGGAGCGCTCAAAGTGAACACTTTTTGGTTGCATAAGCCCGACGCTTTCGAGTTATATTAAGGATTATATAATCCGTAATATAAGCCGCAAGCCTTGTGTGCACTTCTGACTCCAGGTTTGACTTTGAGTGTTATAATCAAAGTAGTAATTTACTGATTAGGGGGACCAGGTTAAACCCATCCCCAACAAAAATAAACATGTAATCCGCACAGGACATTTGCTTCTGTAACTATTCCATATTTAAGTAAGAACATGTTGACTCCCGTGTTATGGGGTCTATTTCCGTGCTGAAGGCTTCTGACAATACAGAAACAATAAGTATGTGCCCGGCGGACTATTAGCACTTGCTTAAAAAAATAAAATATCTAAATAAATTCTGAATTATCTGATTAAAAGAAAACTCCCGTTCGTTTTGCGTGCGGGGTATCTTTATCTTGAGTGCGAGGAAGTGTTGGGTCTCAGTTTCAGCTTAGCTTTGAGTAGATTTGGATTTGGTTGGGTTTGGAGTTTGTTTTGGCTGGGAAGGGGTTGTTCTTTGCCTTGGGTGGGACGTGGTTTCCGGTTACTTTGGGTTATTTGAGGGTGTGCAGCTTCGGTGCATTTTGTGCTAGGATTTGGATACGTTCTGGCTGCGGTTAGCATAATTTCAAGAGGTAGAACTTATATGATTTCATAAAAAGTAGGCCTTTGCAGCGACTTCAATGTCAGGGCTACAACTCCATGGCTTAGATCATTAGTTTTTCGTTACCGCTTTCACCGAATTCAACTAGTAAAATCAAACTATTTAAGCCAACTAAAAATTTTTAAGTATATCCAGCTACCGCGAAATAGCTTAGGATACCGATACTCTACTCTGCATTGACGCAATGCATTCATCGGGCAGAAGCAGTGGACAAAGTCTTGGAGCGGGCTCAATAGCCCGCGGTGGAGGAGCGAACACCAACTCCGGGGGCACAGTGCGAAACAAGTTAGCGGCACCTCTATCGACGCAGACGGCGGGAACACGGCGACCTGTTCACGGCGGAGCGGGCGATGGGGGATCCGATGCGGCTTGGAAGCAGACCGGTCGTCGCCTGGGCAAGTCCAGTCCTCCTGCTCGGCTGGTCCAGCCCACTGTAGCCTCCGGCCTGAGGGCCAGCAGCAACAGGCAGACGGCCAAGCAGAAGTTCGAGAAAGCGGGCCAGGAGAGGCCCAGATCAGCAGTTCCCGTGGCGAAGCACGCCGAATCGGAAGTCGGGAAGCAAACGAAGCAGCGAGTGATGTCACAAGCTGCCAAGCAGGCGGCACGGGATCGTCTCTGGCCCAGCAAGCCGGCGGGCGTGGGTTTAGGCTCGAATTTCCGCAAGAATAGGCCGCCCGTGCCAGAGGATGCCAATCACTTGCCGGATTTCGAGGCCATGCTGGAGGAGACGGAATCCGAGGCCTGCAAGTGTCCAGTGCTACTGGAGACTGGCATCCAGACGAACGAGGCTGAGATCCGCGACCACAAGCTAATCATCGGCGAGGTGAAGATGCTTTGCCCCTCGGCGCTGTTGGTCGAGCAAATAGATCGGGAACGGCTCGAGCTTAGGCGGCAAAGGGAGCGGCAATCATCGCGTAGATTTGCTGCCCACGAGCAGCAGGAGGAACTGCATCTGGACGAACTGAACGAGTTCTCGTTCCGGAATGCCGTGACCAAGAGGGCGCCCAAGAAGCCACCAACGTACCAGTACTCTCCCTATGACAATCAGTATCAGAACGTTTTCAAGTCCATGGACGATTTCTTCAGCCGGGTGCAGGACTCTGTGCCCAAGTCAGAATCTGTGGCCAACATCCAGGAGCGCATCAAGCGCAAGGAAGAGGAGCTGCTCAGCCTTTTCGACAACGTCGACGTGAACGAATAATCTGAAACGGATCCACACATCCTAGGAAATTCTATGTAAAATTGTTCGTGCCGTACTAGTAAAGTAGAAGTCCTTTTCAATTCGGCGACCAGTGGTACTTTATTTTGGGTTTTCGGCACCTTTTCTTGTTAAATTGTGCCTGCGTATATGATATAGTAGTACAATCCAATCCGATCCGTTCCGACTTACATACTACCTTCTACCTGCAATTGAAAGAAGACTTTTGTAAAACTGCGCATGCAGATACCAATAAAACTAAGATACAGATAATAAACGTTTAAAAAGTAGTTAATCTCTTTAAAGGGTATTTTTAGTTATTCAGGACAAGGGGTTTAACTTCCCTAACAACATGATATCGTCTTTATAGATGCATAAACCATTGTTTATGCCCCAATAAAAACTATCTTAGCTAACTAATGGCACGGAACCACACCTATTGGAGAAAATTCAGCGTCAGCGCGAGTGGAGTGTCCAACAAGTACAGACATTAACTAAAGTCGTATTTAAATTGCGCTTACCCAAGCAGCAATGCAGTGGAGTGCCATACTAGCCTGGCCAGTAGCTGGCACTTTCTCTCTGGGCCGAAAGCGGGGTCAAGACGCTTTCGTGTCGGGCGGTTCTTCAGTCAACGCTGGCAACTGATCGCGCGAGCAATGGAAAAAACGCCTCTTGAGTTTCCACACGAAATTCGCGATGTGGAGGAGTCCACCAATGCGGAGCTATTGGACCACTTCCATGGTAAGTTAATAGGATGCAGATTGGCTGGTTTAGTTAATTCTTGACACCATATGGCAACCAGGTGAGCGAACTGGCTTCGTTCAGGTGGGATCCGAGGGATATTTCTTTCCCCACAAATACAAGGACGAGGCCGAGAGGTACTACAACTTTGAGGCACGACCGGATGACGTGTGGATAGCCACTGTGCCCAGATCGGGCACCACTTGGACGCAGGAGCTCATTTGGCTGGTGGCCAATGGGCTGGACTTTGAGCAGGCTCAGCAGCGACCACTGACCGAACGCTTTCCATTCTTTGAGTGAGTGCTTGTCGCGTGTCCTCATCATAATTAAGTGAACTCCGCTCCCTCACAGATTCCCGCTCTTTGTGCATCCCAAAATTAAGGAAGAGCTGCAGGAGGAAAACCGAGACTCAGCCGAAGCTCTGGAGTTCATTGAGAAGATTTCTCGACCGGGTTACGAGGCTCTGAGTGAAGTGCCACGCTCGCAGCGGCGGTTTATCAAAACCCATTTTCCCTTTTCTCTGATGCCGCCCAGTGTTCTGAAAAAGAAGTGCAAGGTGCGTTCTTTGAAACCATAAGTGCCAATGCCAAGCCAATATCTTTTCAGGTCATCTACGTGGTCCGCGATCCCAAGGATGTTGCAGTTTCCTACTACCATTTGAACAGGCTGTTCCGCACTCAAGGCTACGTCGGAGATTTCGAGCGTTATTGGCGCTATTTCCAGAACGGATTAAGTAAATGCTCGTTCATTGAAGTTGGCATCCTTAACCAACTATCTTTCAGATCCCTGGCTACCCTATTACAGCCACGTAAAGGAGGCGCGGCAGCATGCCCATTTGTCCAACGTGCTCTTCCTGCGCTACGAGGACATGTTGGCGGATCTGCCAGGCGCTATCCATAGCATAGCCAGCTTCTTAGAGTGCCCACCGAAGCCCGAGGATATGGATAGGCTACTCGATCATCTGAGCATCAAGAGCTTTCGGGAGAACAAGTCCGTAAACATGCACGAAATGGCTTCCGTTGGTGTCCTAAACAAAGGAGAGGCAGGATTCGTGCGCAGCGGAGCCAAGACAGCGTGTCAGCCGCAACAGGAGTTTGTCGAGAATCCAAAGCTCTTAAAGAGCGCCAACGAGTGGGTGGAACAGAACATTAAATCATTCAAGTCCATATAAAATACCTGACTTTGTTGGCTATCTTTACTGGTGTTTTTTTTTGGTCTAAACTGAAACGGAACTAGACTATGACTAACGTATTTGCACATTGAAACTATCCACACTCGCACTTGCGATCTGCTTGTGGACTTCGTTGACTTCCGCCTGGGTCAAGGTGCGCTCCATATGGCGGTAAACAATGCGGAAGCAGACACTCGATTTGCCCGTTTTAGGGTGCTTAAACTTGTCCACCAGGCTGATCTGTAATGAAAGTAGATAATAGTCAAATATGATACGTTTGGAAAAGCTGAGACCAACCTGCTCCACCATATCACCAGCCACAGAGCGGACCAGATCGTAAAAGTCGTTGGGCGAGAAGCCGGCATCCACCTCAATGTCCTCCGGCAGCCAGAACGACAAGTCATTCGTGCACTGCGGATAGTGGGAGATGGGCTTGTACTTGGGCAGATTGTGCAGATCCTTTTCGCTAAACTGCGACAGAAAGCCACTGTCGTTCGACCAGAAGAGCCGGATGTCGGGTATATCGAACAGCACCATGGCCAGTCGCTCGAGGCCCACGCCAAAGGCGTAGCCAATCGATTGATGAACACCCGATCTCTGCAGGATTTCGTGGCGCATGATGCCGCAGCCTAGGACCTCCAGCCAGTTGTCCTTGAAGTAGATCTCCAGTTCCCAGGAGGGCTGGGTGAAGGGGAAATAGGTGTCCACCCATCTGTACTTGATGCGCGGTCCAAACAGATCCTTGGTCAGGCCCACCAGCACGTGCTTCATCTCGTGCTCCATCAGCTTGACGGCCTCGAGCGTGTGGCAGGGCTGCTTGGTTTGGTCCATGAACTTGGCGGAGGGCAGTATCAGCTTGGGATCGGCCAGCGAGCCCGACCACGTCTCTTCGAAGAGCTCCAGGCCAGGATTGCGCTCGAAGAGCTTGTCTTTGGTGACCAGCCGCACGGCGTCCGCCTGGTGGAACACCGGATAGTGGGTGCTGTCGATCTCGTCACGTCGATATACCTCGCCCACCACCAGAAAGTTGTCCAGCCCACCCGAGATCAGTTCCACCTGGTGGGCGGTGGTGTGGGCGCGAAGCAGCTGCTGCTGATTGACGTAGTAGCAATCGGACTTTTGTCGACTCACATGGTCGGCGGGAATCAGCAGATTGTCGAAGTTCTGCTGCACAGTGACCACCGGATTCAGTTTGTCATAGACGGAGAACAGTGGATTGCCCCTTTGGTTGCGATACGCGCCATAAAAGTAGTTGACGATCCTCTGGCGGATGATGGACAGCGGATGGTCCGTCTGCAGGTGCTTGTTGGCGCCCAGGTAGGAGAGTATCTTGGGCGTTACGTTCGTCCATCCGTCGGTGGCGTACGTGCTCCCATTGACCTCCAGCTGCGGTGGGGAGGAGGGCGACTTCTCGGGCGCCGCACTGCTGGCCAGGCATCGGGTGGACTTCACCCAGTGACGTGCTCCCTGCACTCGAAGCGTCAGAAGCATCTTGGAGCGACTTTATTGATTCGATGCAATTATTTATTGCATTTTTTGTTATAACTTGTAAGTTATGTTATGTTATCAAATGTTATGTTAACATATCGATATTTTTCTACAGCAATCGCAAGGCTCCAGCAGCACGCACTGTGCTGTTAGGCGCGCCCTAACAGAGGCGGTAACGCCATCTGTCGGAAAGCGAGTGCACTTTAAAGGTGTTGAAATGTTTTTTTCAAATTTTAACTAAAAGCGCTAATAAAATAATGAAAAGTTGAAGATAGAATATGTAAATTATCTTATAAGAGGAGTTTGAGTGAAAAGAACTCAACATAAGCATGCACAACTTATGAGTACAGCGGAACATGGTTTTTATAAGGTGCAGCCGCTGGTTGACCGAATTCATTTCCAAAAATATTTTCTTTCCCAATCCCATAAAGTCAGATCTTCTTTAAAGTTATATAATTTTTATTTATTTTTGTACAAACATCAACAGATTTGTTGTTCACCTATATCATACATGATGGCAGAGAAACGTGAATACAATGGACCCAATACGAAACTAGTTCATTAAATATGAGGTTGGGCTAAATTATTAAAGTTCATTTTTGAGATGCTTGCGTTGGTATGTTTTTGTTTGCTTCTATCATATCATCATATCATATAAAGGCTGTGCCTAAACTATATCAGTACTGCTGCTTTAGACCAGGGGATAGCTGGAGGCGCTGGCAATGCCGCACTGGTTATCCTTGTTGCGCAGCATCTTGATGAAGCCCTTGTCGCCCCAGGTGGTGCCCCACGAGTTCTTCACCAGCCAGTAATCGTCGCCGGACTCGTCGGTGCCGAAGCCAACCACCAGAACACCGTGATCCAGGTTCTGGGCATCGCACTGGGGCTCGTTGTAGACGCCCTCCGAGTAGAACTGGAAGGACTCGTGGGAGGCGTCAATGGCAACGGAAACGGGGCCAACGGTGGCCACAGCCTCGGCCATCTTCTTCTCATCACCCTGGGGAATATCGGTGAATCCGCGGTCGGTGGCTCCGATTGTGCCCTTGTTGAAGTGGCAGGAGTCATCGATGGCCTCGTAGGGGTAGGACTTCTCGGTGTCGATGCCTCCATTATCCTTGATGTAACGGAAGGCATTGTCCATGAGACCGCCGTTGCATCCATTGTTGCCGTACTTGGTGGAGCAATCGACCAGATTCTGCTCGGACAGCGAGACCAGGACGCCGGACTTGCGGTAATGCTGACCCTCGAGGGCGCCTGTGCTGGAGAAGGCCCAGCAGCTGCCGCAGTGTCCCTGATCCTTGACGGCGGTCACGGCTCCCTTGGTGCGCCAGTCCACAGACTTGGGCAGAGTTACATGAGCGGGCGAGATGAAGGTGACTCCCTTGAAGCTGTCATCGGTGGCACTGCAAGCGAATTCAGTACGAATGAGTACGAAACTTTTGGGCGTTATCCCCACTGCACCGTACTTACCGCAGCTCCTTGTGCAGAGTGTAGTTGAAGCCGTTCATCAGCTGACGGAATTCGTGGTGCAGCAAATCGGCGTACTTGTTGATCGCCAGTTTGAAGCTCACCTTTCCCTCGGCGAATCGCTGGTTGTGCTTGGCGATCTTGTGCTTGTTCTCATTGAAGATCTTGAGGCGGAAACGCTCCTCGGTATCATCCTGATAGTTCTTGCGGTGCTCGAGCTGCATAAGGAGAAGAGGTTCCACGTTAGCTAATGCACTCTTATCAAAGGTAAGCGTTATCGATTGACTTTCGTGTACTTGTTCTAAGATAAGATACAAGCCGCCGCCTGATGAACAGGTAGGTAGTTTTTAGACATATTTTGGGAACTCTATTTGGGCAGAGCAAATGTTTTACGTAAACTGGATTTACGATCGCGGAGGCAAAAGTTCTTAATCTGCAGATAACCTTATCACAGCGCCGTCAACCTGGCACGAGCGAATCGCTAGAAGCGCTAGAAGATCGGCCACAGTAGCGAACTCTATAAATCTAGCATGGTCGTAAAATAGTGTTTAACGATTGCCCAACAACAGCAGCGTGGAAACGGTGTTAATGTCCCAGGTAGTAAACAAACAGCCCAACTGCAGGTAGGAGGAGCACGAGGAAATGCTATGTAGCATAGAGAAATGCGCTCCATCTGCCTGCAGTGGTCCCGTGGATTAGAGCGATCTCCTCTCCAGCTCGGGGTTGTTTCTCCGACCCGCATCATATTGACACAGCCATAGCCACAGCACGAAAATAGCACGAACGCTGAACAAATGATAGCTATAAAGAGAATTGAAAGGCCACGGCAAGAAGTCGACTAGGGTGCTATCCATTACATTCGGCAAATGCCGCTAAGTACTATATAGGGGTAGTTTTCGATTCGAAACTTATACGATTTCCTTCTGACTGAAAATCAAATGGAAAGAAGCATCTAAAATCTAAGAGATTACCTTTACAAGCAGACTCGTTTAGAAACTAAGAGTATGCGCACAAATAAACAAATTAAATTGTATAAACTGAAGTAACTCCTGTCTTAAATAGGAAATCATTCAACAGATCTGATTATTCCTGCTCACGAATATTAGCCCAGTATTTATTGTGTTTATTGCTCAAGTGGTTTATATCCGACTTCTCAACGCGTCAAGTGTTATGTTGCCCAGAGAAATATGAAAACAAATGATTGTCGCCGAACTTAATCGCTTTTTAAGTGGCCTTTGCATGGCGCACCACAAGTCTCAGAAGGTTCTGCGGTATTCCGGGGTACTTGGCACATTGAGCTGAATAGTCGAGTGGCGCTGTCATGCGAGAAACATGCATACGTAATTAATTTGGACATCAAAGCGGAGCACCAGCACCAGCTTCAGCTTCAGCCAGCGCAGCAATTGTCGCCCCAAATGGACCGGATGGGGTCCACGGAGCGCGGCTGACTCGTATAATTGACATAATTGATCGAATTCGAGACATGCATCCACCGAAAAGAAGCCCCGCCTTCGGCACACTGACCTATTGATTTTCCTTGCAAATGGCGTTCTCGACGTTGGTTCTCGATGCGGCATGATAAAATTCACACATTTATTGTATACTTTTGTAGAAAATGAACTTGCGAAATAAAGTTAACAACTTAAAAACACCGTAATTAAATGCACGTGCGATCCAGGCACTCGACGTATACGTTTTGTACGAGTATATCTACATATCTCCAGATCTCTGTGACAATCTAGAGATATAATGGCTTAGGAAACTTCGTTGCAGTTGAGAGCTTGTGGACGATAGTGGGTGAGTATCTCAGAGCTGGGCTAATAGCTACGTGCAAACGTGGAGTTTGATCCCGAGGCCTACAGTCGCTCCATCTCAATGGCACAGCTATCGTCCTCCTGGTCCTGATCCGCATCCTGCTGCCGTTCCGTGGGCGAGGTGGCCGCGTAGGATGTGTGTGGAACAGGTTGTTGCTGCTGCTGCTGCTGCAGCTCCTCCTCCTCCTGGCACTTGTACTCCCGGCGCTTTCGCATGATGTAGGCGAACACGAAGCCGTTTACGACCAGCATGGCCAGGATAATTATCGTGGGCCAGACCACGTCCACCGACATATCCAGACTATTTACATCGGTCATGGCAGTGATTGTGCGACAGCTCCTCCGTGGTTTTATGTAATTTGGGTGCTATTACTGCGGTTTCCCTCCGATTTCGTAGCACGTTTTTACGATGACGCGCGTGCTTTTCCTTCACTTCTACTGCCACAGCCACTTCCACTGCTGGGGGCTTTTGGGTTGGCTCCTTTTATTTCGATTCTCTCAAATTTCTATATATTCCGCACTGCTGACTGCTGGCGGCTGCTCGGCTGCTCGGGCGTTCCGTTGGCGTGGAGCGTCGGTTCGGGAATAACAAAAATACGACAGCAGGCCGCTTTTGGTTTTGGTGTTGATGGTAGTGGTGGTGGTGGTCTGTCCGTTCGCTCACAGTTCGCTCAATCGCATGCGGGGCGAGAAAGAGCCGAGTTCACACAGTCCACACAGTCGTCGTATCGCCGAAATGAGAGCTCAACCTACGTAGGCGAACTATTTGGAGGAAGCGGCGTACTCTATATATTTCTTGTTTCGTATGCTTTTCGTATTTTCCCTTCTTTTTGCAGCGCGCGCATTGTGGGCTGCTTGAAAGCCAACCGGTTTCAATTCGAGGCGCACATGATTTATAAGGATTTCAGGCGAGGTATTCAAATATGTTGGCTCCAACCGGTTCGCAAGTAGCAGACATATTTAAAAAAAAATATTTATATGCAAATATCCTAAAAAAAAAAAGCTAAAGAAAGAGCCGCATAGATGCTTTTGCAAGTCAGCGAAATTTTTCCCAGTCTGTTTGTTTACGACGGCCGATTTGTTTGTGCACTTGTCGCTCGGATTTCGCGCTAGAAAGCTCTTTCGGTTCTCGGAAATAACAGCAAAATGGCAATTTGATAAGCTCCGCCGATTTGTAGCGCGTCATTTCCAAAATGCTCGCGGCCCCCCGCACTACTTGTTGTTAAATATTTGCCCAAGCATGGGAATGAGCTGAATCTAAAACGCATTAATCTGGAATTTAAGTGCTTATCAGTGCCACAGTTGAGCGATGCTGACTTTTGCAGCTGTGCATTTGCACAGTGCCGACGACTGCGGCACTTTGGACTGCACACAAAGTGCAGATAATGCCCTCTCAACTTCAACTAACTATCTATAGACTTTCGAGAGCTCAGACAGCATGGTAATCGCATTTAAATTGCGCGCCTTTCATTTTAGGAGCTGGCATGGGCAGCACTGCTTGCAGCAGTGTGACCAAGCGGTTTGCTGTATTTTACACGACACTTAACGGTCGCGAAATGTAAAAGAGCACATGTAAACAAAATGTCACTTTCATTTTGAAAAAAGTTGACAAAATATGTTAAACTAAATAACAAAACTATGTTTGTTAGGTTCGCGGAAATTGCAAATGTTGTTTAGATTTTGTATTTCATTTTATTAGGCGTGAGTAACTCGTTTCGTTATTTATAAACAATATTTGTAACTGCACTGCTCTAACAAATGATTCACATCATTAAATGATATGAAAAAGCAGATTAAGAAAGGAAGTGAAATAAAGTTGGTTTACACACATCACATATGCGGGTGCTTTAGAAACTGAATTAATGAAATGAAGATAAATCGCATATAACGCCAATATGCATACACATATATATAAATGTATATCCCCCTTATCAGAAGAGATCTGCACAAACAGCTAATTATTATTTGTACGCCCCCATTCGGGGCTAATGACGCCTGGCACGGCACCAAAGAACCCAACTATTCAGTGGAATAATAGAAAAAAGCACGACCTCTGACTGCTGGCGATAAGAACTAGACGACACTAGGGGCACATTCAATGAATCAATAGACAATGCAGTGATAAGCGGCCGCAGTTGCAAGTGAAGGCTGCGCGGCAAAGGATGATTGGCCCAATCAATGGATCCATGGCCACACATGCAATAACTGCATGCATTGCAGAAAGGGGGCAGAAATCGAAGTCGAATTAGGAAACATGGCTTGCAGGCGTTGGGTTGGCAAATATGCCGCCTGGCTTATCAGTTGGACCAGTGGACCAGTTCGAGTCTTGCACGGCTTGGCTTATCAGCGGGAAATGAATGAACCGCGGCGTAGCGAAAGTGGGCGACACAACGACTTGGATTATCTGCCCATCCAGCCGATGTTTACGGATGGGCTAAGCCAGCTCGCCGCGCTGGTCATGTGAGCCGGCATGTGACTGACTGGACAGCCTAGACTGCTGGACTTATCTGGATCCACCCTCCACTCTTCCGTCTTTTTAAGGCAGCCGCGCAGCAGTGGCAGTGCATTCACACTCGCAATGGCTGGTGACTCAGCCGAGTGGTTGGAATCGTCACAAACGGAAGAATGCATTGCGTCCAACTATGCAAACAAAGTCGGGCAGAAGACAAAGGCCCGAAAATAATGCATTCATTAATCATCGCACAGCAAGCCCTTGTTACCGGAGAACACTTGTTGCCTTCCTGACTCGCCAAATCGAACATGATCCCCTGATTGCCTGATCCGCTGATGATTCGGTAAACACTCACCTTGAACGTGTGCCATTCCTCCATGACCACGTCGGCGAAGGAAACAGCCTGGGCCACCGCCAGCAGGGCCAAGAGTGGCAGCAAAACAGCTGTGCGCATTGTGACGAGTCGCTGAATCTGCAAGAAATCGCACAATTAGTAAGTCGTCTTCCAATCGGAGTGCCAGTGGCTGAGCCAGTGCCAGTCACGTGAAGTTTCACCAGATACAAAACCAGATGGCAAAGTAGCAGTGATGGCTCACTGAACTCGACTTGTTTAGTACTGCGAAAGTACAATAGAAATTCTAAGCCGCTGGCGATTAGGGAGACTTGTGTATGACTGGGTCTCTAGCACTTGAACCTGATTCATACTAATAGGTTGTGGTTAATTAGCATAGTTTGTGCTTTTAAATTACAATTTGAAAACATTTTAAGGTGTCTGGTGGAAAAGTATTAGTTTTATCTGCAGAAGCTGTCACTAACCTAAACAATGGTTCACTAATCTGAATACAGCTTGTTATTTTAAAAGTTATAAATCAATTTGTGATGATCAAATGGTACAATATTTAACTATTGTTTCTTATTTGAATTAATTGCAAACTATTTAAATATTTTGAAGAAGGTATTACGTTAAAAATATACCAAATTTGAAAACAATAAATACTAAAATTTGTATAAGCATAGAAAAGTGAGAAACGAAAATGTAATAATAAATAACGGATCAAATGAAGGAGACAAACCAAAGCTTCTTTTTTCGCTTAAAGCGTAAAAATCATTCTTTTCTCTTTATACAGATAAAGATTGTGAAAATGTTGACTGATTTGCGGGGCGTACGTAGATATATTGCCAATAGCTTTGTGATACATATACTTTATAGTTTGTTTTTTTTCGATGGCGAAGAGTGCGTTATCTTATCGGCCATTCCACTTTGCCGCGCAGCTTCGTATTGCTTTTGAAAAAGTCTGCCATTTTTGCGCGATTTGTTTCACTTGCTGCTTTTCTATCTTTGGCTTACTGTTTATGCGCCCATTTTGAGAGACGTGAGAGGCATTTGATAAAAGTTGTTATTTACTAATTGTGGCCCTGCGATTTGTGCCAAGTTCGAGGGCGCAAACGGGTTTCAAAACGCCAAGGTGATTCACTGGCTATCAGGTATCAGATAAAGCCAACAAAGACTAGAAAAATGGGTCAGCACAAAGGGGAATTGGACAAAATCTAAACAAAGAAGCGCAACAGAATGTGAAGCGCAAAGCAGGGAGGCAATAAAAAGGGGAATAGACAAAGATGCCGACTGTTGATTATAATATAAAGTGCAATTAAAGTGTAAATAAGTCGCCACACAGGCATGACGCAATTGAATTCAACAAGTCAATAAGAAGTAATTAATCGGCATTAATGCAGGGCAGGTATTTTTGCGTTCTCAACTCGAAATTAACTAAAAACTCAACATTTATCACTTACCACTTGGAATTGCGTCGCAAGGAATGCAAAAAATTCACTGATTTAACACTGTTGTTGCACTCTCTTTAAATGGCAGAAACTACACTAATGTGCAAGTCAGCCGATTGTATTTATCAAGTCGCTTTTGATGATCCAGTCCCGAAGACTTTTCGTTGTTTAATGAAAAACAGCAGAAATTGTTTAAACAAGAAATCTCCGGCAGAGTGACCAGTTGGAATCTTCTGGAAATACCAGAAGCTGCATTGGGCAGACGGCAGTGTTGGAGTTCTGGCATTAAAACGGCCAAGCCTACTAGCTAGATTAGTTCAGTTGTTAAATAAAATAACTATTTAGCACAATCATATGCAGGAGCTCCTCAGTTACTTGTATGTTTAGTTATTATTTATATATATTAACTATACGTTATAAATAATGTGTTTTTGGTGGAAGGGGCGTAATTCTGCTGTTTTGCTCATGTGCTTATGGTTAAAAACTTAATTTCTCTTGTTACTTTTGCAATCGCAAGATTCCTAAGTCACAATACGAACTAAATTCGAATTAAATGAAATTTACCAATAAATGTCTAAATTTAAATTTAGTTCAACAGTGCTGTGAAATACCAAATGTTAAGAGTCGTCTGTTGATGGTAACACTGCGCGGGTAAGAAGAAGACAAATTTTGCTCGTCATTCGCAGTTGGCGATTCACTGAATTTTTGATAAACCCAGCAAATTCAACGCATTATATATCCCGTAAGTAGTGCAGCGAGTACTAATAACCCCAAACCGATCACGGAACCACAAACACCTTGAGCTACGAGCCCAGCAACGTCGTAATTACACTCCGTACTCTGTCTAATCTCCGCCAGCTCTCGAGAAGCGCCCGCATCATGTTCGGAAGACAAAGTGGACTGGGCAGTTCCAGCAACAGCAGCAACCTGGTGGAGTTCCGCGCCGGCCGCATGAACATGGTGGGCAAGATGGTCCATCCGGATTCGCGCAAGGGCCTGGTCTACATGACCCAGAGCGACGATGGCCTGATGCACTTCTGCTGGAAGGATCGCACCTCCGGCAAGGTGGAGGACGATCTCATCGTCTTCCCCGACGACTTCGAGTACAAGCGCGTGGATCAGTGCAAGACAGGCCGCGTCTATGTGCTCAAGTTCAAGTCATCGACACGCCGCATGTTCTTCTGGATGCAGGAGCCCAAGACGGACAAGGACGACGAGCACTGCCGCCGCATCAACGAGCTGCTGAACAACCCTCCTTCCGCGCACCAACGCGGCGGTGGCGGCAGCAACGACGGCGACCTCCAGTACATGCTGAACAACATGTCGCAGCAGCAGCTGATGCAGCTCTTCGGCGGCGTCGGCCAGATGGGTGGTCTCAGCTCGCTGCTGGGCCAAATGAAGTGAGTATTTAACCACTTACAAGTGCTTGATATATATATTAGCCATAGTGTCCAAGAACTAGCGAGGGAGATAGCTCCTTATCTATAGGGTAACCACTTTAAAACTTTGCAAGTGGCATTTATGTACTGAAATTCAATCGAAGACATATACGTTCGACTAGCTACATTAATACGCAAGAGTTACATGATTTTTCAACATGTTCCTATCTTTTTTCTTTGCAGCTCCCGGACGCCCTCGTCCCGCAACACCTCCTCATCGGGTGGCGGTGGGGCATCGGCCTTGCAGACGCCCGAAAACGTTAGTGTGCCACGCACTCCAAGCGCCCCATCGAAATCGGGCAGCAGCCGCAGCAGCAGCAATGTGAACTCGCAGGTCGGCGAAGGTGCCGGCTCCTCCGTTGATGCGGATGCCTCCGGTAAGAACTCAACCACATCGACCACAACGGCGTCAGAATCGACCGGAGCCTATGCCAATCCATTCCAAGCCTACTTATCCAATCTCTCCCCCGAACATGGCGCAGGACGATCCCTGAATATTGACTTATCGACGGCCCTATCCGGCGCCGATGCCATTAATCAGCTTATTGCCGATCCGGAGCGCGTCAAGTCGCTGATCGTGCACCTGCCCGAGTCGGAGGATGCGGACGAGGATCGCAAGCAGCAGATCAAGGACCACATCACCTCCCCGCAGTTCCAGCAGGCCCTGGCCCAATTCTCCAATGCCCTGCAGTCGGCGCAGCTAGGACCAGTGGTCAAGCAATTCGAGCTCTCCAACGAAGCAGTTGCCGCCGCCTTCTCCGGCAATCTGGAGGACTTTGTGCGTGCTCTGGAGAAGAGCCTCCCCGCCGGTGCCACCATGGGTGGCGAACCCTCCGCCAGCGAGAAGAAGGGCAGCGATCCCGAGACCCCAACTTCAGTGGCCCGCGATGAGAACACGGATCCCGCTGCCGAAAAGCAGGAGGAGAAGCAGAAATAGATTACGTTTGCGGCTTGGTTATAATTCAAATGCAATCCGAAAGCATATTTTTTTCATGTTCAAAGTGATTTTTGGATTCTGAATAAATTCAAATTGGAGTTAAACAGAAGTTATCTATTTCATTTTTTAATAAAATATTGTTTAATTTACATTTCATTATTGGAAATATTCTAAAAAGGTTAATTCATTTGTATACTGTTTTTTTAAATACTCTTACTTTTTAATTTTAATTCAATTAACTTTAATACCAAAATGACATGCATTTTGGTAAGTGTTCGTACTACGCTTTTCAAATTGCATCATCGAACTCCTAATAATTTTGTTTTTACAGGCTCACCTGGCTTAAATTAGAAAAACAGAAAGTCTAACCTTTGCGAATTTACCTATTTATCAAAATTTTGAAGTAAATAATCGGGAGATATATGGAAGTAACGGGAATAATAATCCCAACAAGGTCATTTTGTTGGTGTCCCCCTAACAAAAGCTCGCTACCCCGCTCTCGCATCGCAACACACTAGTCGTCCCTTTCTGGCGCAAATTGCGCGCTCTCAGCGAGCCATCTCACACAGATATATACACACACAGGCACACGCAACAATATTTATTTTATTCAATTCCAAAACGGCCAGCCAATAAGTTGTGTTTGTGCAAAACTCGCGCGTTCGCAATTTTCTGAAGCTGACTCTCAATTCTCATACAAAACGATCTCAAGCGATCTCCACCAGGCGTATCAAACCCGGATATATCCAGATCTGCAGTAATTGCCATATTTTTCGCCAATTTTTGCGTTGCGGGCTGGATGTTTTTGTATCTGTTGTTGTTGGTGCTTTCATTTTGCAGCAATCTCTGTGTGTGTGTTGGTGCTTTTGGCGGACGTGAGATTGTGTGTGTGTCTAGTGGCAGCCTGTATGTTTTTTTGCATGACTGCTTCGCGGAGCTGTTGGGAAAGCTTTTCCCTCCAAAGTAGTTGTAGTTGTCATAAAAAAGTTAAAAGCCGCGGCAAAAACAAAAATCAAAGCAAACACAGAAAACGTGAAGAGAGAGGGACAGTGTGAAGAAGAGAGAGAGAGTCGAGTCACACACGCACACTGACAACCTTTGACTCACTCGCACACACACACACACACGCGCGGTTAAACAGGCCTGGAAGCTTGCAAAAAATAAAACTAAATAATATAGGATCTGCTTAAAAGTGTGTGTTGTCAAATAACAAAGTAAACAAAAAGCTCCCCGGACTCGCAATTTTATGCATATCTCCGGCGCAACGATCTGGCAACACCAACAACAACAGCAGCAGCAGCCACACAAGAAACTGCGTTTTAACCAATTCCGTTTCCATTTCCTGCACTTATCTTTCTCGTTTCTTCCAATTAGTGCTGGAAAAGTAACGTCAGTAACGGTTTAAATCCAGTCGAGACGCAAACCCCACTCTACTCCTTAATGAGTTCCCCTCCATTAAACGGAATTCGCAACAAAAAACGCTTGATTTGCCGCTGATAAAGCTGATAAAAGCGCACACACACACACCAAAGTCAGCTGCAATTTTGCGATAAGGTAAGTACAGCATTATGAATCTTTGATTTTGCCGGCAAATCGAGGCTTCCAGAACAGCTGCAAGTAAAATGGAGGTGCTCCAAAATCAAAAAAAAAAAACATGACAAAACAGGAGAAAAAAAACCAAAACACTAATGGCGCCTGAGCATATGCTTTGGGAAATTTTCAAGAGCGCCAAGCGAGATAGGGGTGCGAGCGGGACAACCGTACAGACAGTGTTTATGTTTTGGTAGAAAGGTCACATCCTTAGCTTCCAATAGAACTTTCGTTCGTTACTATCTCCGCCACCCACGTCCCGCGCAAATTACGTCAGGAATCGACGAAGAAGTTCGTTGCGACAGGTTTACATGCCCTAGTACTTGAATATCTTTTCTAGTAAAATCCTATATAGTAAAATCCAATAACGATGAAAACATTAAAGAATTTACAATCAAATGAATTACTTACTTATAACAAACCCACGTTATTTAGAACATATTGGAAATGTTTTTGCTAAAAATATGCGCCATATTAAAAATTTACCATAGGTTTCAACAACTTAAACTGCCATCTTAATAATGTGCATGATAATTTTTTGGCCAGGAACGTTTCACAATTTTTTGCAGATTTCAGGATACGCAAACCCCAATTTGCAACCCAATGATCAGATCGAAGTTATAATACCTCGTTTAGAACTAGAACTTTAAAATTTTAAAGTGGGTGGTGAAAGTTTTTACGGCGCGACTCCTTCAATGTGGCAAACCAATAGGCAGGGAGAAAGCTTGCAGCCTGACATTGAACTTGGGCACTCTGAACAGAATTCTATTAATCACAGGGTGCCGCAGCTTTTTGGGGACAACTTTCACCAACCATTTTGCAGCTGCCACTCTTCAACAGATTGTTGCCAGTTGCAGCCATCGATTTCGTCGCACATATGAACATACATACAGACATTTTCATACATTCGTAGCGCGCCATTTCAAAACTTTAGCTCAAAGCTTGCACTCTACACTGCACTTTCTTCCTGTGCCCCCATTAGAATAAGACTCAAATTCATCTCAACAGCTGTCTTGGCGGCAGAGGAGCTTTCTCCATTGCCTGTTGCACTTTTATTTTTATTACACGGATGTAGATCATTCAACAAATTACAACAGTAACCAATTAATGCAACATGGCAGATTTTATTAGTCAAAGTCGCACTATTATTCACGGAAGAAGTCTATACTGGTCCACCCCAGTCACGTCCACTTTGCATGGCCCATTTGGTCGACTTCCTCCGGTCCAATTACCAGTGGCTCCTCCCGCCCCATTGTGATTATAAGCTTTGAACGCTGACATCAGCAAGCGCAGCAAACAGCCGTCGCAGCCGCAGAAGGAGCAGATGATTTTCCGGTTTGCCAGGGACCGAAAACTGGTTTCGAATGGGGAAAAAACGAAACCAACGACAGGCTGACCGAATCGAGCGCTGCCCTTTCGCACAGTCGGGCCAAAAAGACAATACAGTGCGGAGTGTTACATGTTAGAGCTTATATATTTTGAAAAGTACGTGTGCGGAATTAGACAAGACATTTGGCTCAGAAATCGACAGGTTTGATGGTGATGAACCGGGAGAGAATGAAGGCCACCAGAATGGTGGCGCACACGAAACAGAAGGCGAACATGTAGAAGCTCTCCTCGGTGAAGATGTCGGAGAAGGCGGGTATATCCTGGTAGATCTTCTCGATCACCGCCAGAGTTCCTTTGTGCTTCCTCACCATCCTGATGGTTACTTCTTCTTCGTTGCCTTCTTTCCCTTGCCGGCGCCTCCTGCAAGCTTCTGTTTCTCCGCCTTGGTCAGGACCTTGTTGGTGATCTCCTCCCGCGGTGCCAAGCTGGACACGTGCTTGTTGCACAGCTGCAGCAGCTCTAGTGTATTCAGGTTATCGCTGTTGAAGCGGATCTCCTTGACTTTGGCTTGTTCTGTGGAGGATGTAATATCAATTAGTGTTTGCTCTTTGGTTGATGCAGTTTTTAAAGGGTTTACTGCATTGCACACGCCTTAAGGAAATCAAATTGGGTTCCTTTTAGGGTAAATGGGTCCAGTGGCCCAGTTTTAATGCAAGAAGTAGACCGCATAGAATTCTCACCTTGCGCTGAATCAATCAGGGCAAACTTGATGTTGGCCGGCTGGCGATCGCAGACGATTTCCGGCTTGACCACGCACTTGGGATTCGTCCCTGCTACCTTGGGTGTGGAGAGCAGGAAGAGGAATTCTCTGTAATTCGAATAGAAACACATATTATTGATTTTTCATTGCGATTTCCTTGATTTTCCAGGAGCAGCGACGCCGCCTCAAACTGACGCCGACACCGACTAAAATGTCCACGGAGCGTGAGCTGGCTCCCGGTGGGCCAGCTCAGCTCCATCCGCACACGCTGCCGCTGACTTTTCCGGATCTCCAGATGACCTCCGCCGTGGGCATCATTGGGAAAGTCTACGGTGAGTGTGGCACCCAATCATTTCGCCCAATCACCTTATTAGCCCTCAAAGGATCGGATTTTATGGTGTGAATACTTCGCTGCACCCTTTTGGTTTTCCTGAGTTCCTCTTGCTATGATTTTCTTTTTACCTTTCGGTTTCGTGAAAATTCTATCAAATGGAGTGGGAAATGGGGGTGTACTGCGCATGTCCCGCTATCGGTATCGGTGGAAAGCGCTTTTCCGACTCACCGTGTGGACTTGACGTTTTCCGCGAATGGATCGAACTGCACGGTTATCCGCTTGACGCCCTTCAAATTCACGCTCTTCAGCTGCTTGCCAATGGCGGATACAATGCCACCGGAGCGCCGCAATGCGCCACTGAAAGGCACAGACATTATTTATGTTTTTCTTAGCGCCAATGAAAACTCTGCGGTTTTTCCGCACAAAAATTACGACGTAACAAGCACGCTACGTAACAGCTGAGCGGCGATAACGATAGCAAAGCCAAGCACGAAGACCGCCGATAGTTTACCAACACTGGCATTATCGCGTTCAAGCAACCCTGCCTCGCTATGCCCAGTCCGCCGATCGTATAGTCATCTCGCTTACTCGCACGGCCGCGGGCGAGAGTGCTTTGCCCTCATTTAAGTGTGGTTAGAAGTGTACAGCATGCGTCACGCTCACACGTCGCGAGTACAATTTTTGTGTGGACGTCCAGTGTGTGGCTGCTGTGGGAAAAGCTGAAGAAAATTGCATTTTTTGCATAATGCGCGGCGTGAAAAGCTAACAAAAGTTGTGCTAAATCAAAATTCGATAGTCTGGCCACGGTTTGTGCATAAGAGCGGGCGGCGCGAACGTGTTTGGTGCACAAAAACCACGTCTCGAAAAAGTCAAGAATTCTACGTGCACACATTTTTTGGGCTGCCATATATAAAAAAAAGAAAAACGCATACAAACGCATTTTCTTGCTGTATATGCGGAGGAGCACACACACACACACGCAGAGGCAGACACGCATACAATTGCACTCACGAGATATGCGAGCATAAAGAAGAATTTTTTCTTAGTTGTATTACAAGAGCATTAGATACATATATAAGTATATAAATATACATATATACACGCCTAGGTGTGTACATAAAAGATACATACATATAAAATTAAACGAAAGCTGTGCCTACATTTGTGTTCTTTTCCAATACTAAAATAACAACAACAAACAATAATAATAATAATAATAATCATAATATAATTAAAATAATGCAAGTCGAGCGAGAGACAGCGATAAGATAACACACCCACTTGTCTGCTGCTAATTCCAATTTATATAAAATAAGCCTACGCCACGCCCACGCGCAACTACAACAACAACAAAAACAAAACAAATGCAAAATCAACCAAACGAATAAAACTTTAAACTACTTTAAAGTGTGATAAGCAAAAGGCTGAAATCAAAAACAAAAAACAAAATAATTAGTAGAAAACCAAAAGCAAAGGCAACAACAAAAACAACCACAACTACAACAACAAAGAAAACCAACAATCAATTACATTTTACACCAAAACACGAAAAGCAAACACGAGCCAACATTTTTTACATTAATTATTTTTCTTAAACCAAAACCTAACTTAGTGCAAAAACATGTATCCAGTTGGACAACGTAAGTGGCAAGCAAATGATGATTGAGACTAAAAGAACAGACAATTTCCAGACAGAACAAGAAGAGGAATTCAGAAATAGGCGACTGCTGCCACAAGTTTTCCCACACCATACCATACCACCCAGCCCCTCGCTCCCCTCGTCCCACCCACTAATCAAGTTTTCGATGTTCCACTTGCATCTACATACCTATATGTGGTATATGTATGTGCTCGTACATACACACGTGCATTTGCCACACAGACAGACACGTGCGTCAAAGTGCAGAGTGCAGAGTTGAGAATGCGCAAAAATTGGGTCAACAACCTTCGTCGCGTCGCAATAGTTTCCAGCTTTTCCGGGGGTTGCTCCCTGGCGTCTTTTTTTTGGGGGCCATATAGTATCGCATCGTATATGGATCTGGGTTTTTGAAGAGCAGTCACTCCCAATTGCGTCGCAATTTGCCACCAATTGTGCGTATTTCATTTAAATATTTGTGCTTCAAAAGGGTTGAAATCGTAGAAGGCGGCGAATGAAAGATTTAGCTGCGGAAGGCATAGGTTTATTGGGATTCCTTTGTTTGCAAACTGAATACTTAATGGGATCTTAGCACCAGAGACACCCAAAATGGGTTTCAATTTACAATATCATATGTCAGAATTTATGTACATTCATGAAGTTGCGTTGTCGCATTAAACAAAAATATTAAGCCAACTTAGTACTAGAATCTATGGGAGAGAGATCTATAGATACAAAATAAAAATAGTTATACTTTGGATCAAAGATTATGATTTAGCTATCAGTTGAGTGTGCATAAAATTGACATGGGTGGGCGAAGCTTTAGGTAGAACATCAAAACTTGCCCTAACTTACCTATGAAATAACAGCAAACTATTAACAATATGGTGGCTAACCCAGGACTTGGATTTGCAAATCAAATACCCACCCGACCCACTAAGCAACTGGCCAAGGGGCAGACAACTTGTGGCAGCAGGACAACACTCTCTATAGACACTATACTATACAATTATAACCCGAAACACACACAATATATCTATTGATATTGATTGATAACGATGATGAAAGAAAACTGTAACTAAAATATTAATATTAACGCACTTTAATTTCGTTTTCTTTTCGTTCGTTATCGCCAACTGTTTTCGGTTCTACGACATCGTTCCACCATCGACATTATCATTTCAATTCCCCATCATCGACAACAAACCATCGATTGGCCACTGCCCCAATTGCCATTTTGATTTGAACCTCTTCATTTCCATGTTCATTTGATTACCTTGCGTTGATTTGATTACCTTTTCTTTTTATAGAGTCACAGTGGACCCCCTCGCCCACTCGGCCTCAGAGTCCCTCTCAGGCGCAGACTAGCTTCGACACGCTCACATGTAAATTACTCTCCAAGAACCAAAAGCGATTACTAAAATTACTAAGATCCTTATGCAATTTGATTGATTCGAAACGCTATACGCTATACCCAACTGTTTGTGTTTACGTTCTTTAGTTTGGTGTTCCTCCCAACACAATGCTCTTCCCCCACTAACCCATCCCTCAAACTAATCCGTAATCCTTTTTGCCGTAATGTTACTAACAAAAACTAACAAAAAACAAAAATCAAAAAACCAAACCTTAAAACTAACTTTTTGAACTTTTATTTCGTCTAAATGTTTGTTTCTTTGTACCATGCAAAGTGCACTTGAAGTATTTATCTACACCTCAACTAAAACACCTACAAACACCTGTTTGAATTTCAATTTGAATTTTTGAATTTGAATATGTAATAGTTTCTGTCTTACGCTCGTTGCATGATCATTTTTTGCTTGTAGCAATTAAGGGCTAAACTCTTCTCATATGCTGGTTGGTTTATCTCAAAGGAGTAGAGGAATTGATCAATATATTTTCTCTTAGTTTTTGTAACTTTAAATTCTCCTCAAAATGTACAAAGGATACAACTTTAAGATTATAAATAAATAAAATAAACTCTTCAAGAGAGTCACGTTATTAATGAGTACAATTATCAATTCTAAGATCAACAAATTCCTGAGATTCATTCAAGCATGTGAGAAAGTACCCCAAACGTACTGTTAGATATTGCCAACTATTTGCGTTTTTTTTTTTTAACCTTTAATAATTTGGAAATTGCATTTTTGGAGAAGAGACTAACTGGCAATTGACTTTGCAGCACCACCAGCGCCCGGCTCGTCGGTCAATCCCACCGCCGTCACCAGTCCAAGTGCCCAGAATGTGGCCGCTGGTGGAGCAACTGTGGCCGGTGCAGCAGCAACTGCCGCCCAGGTGGCCTCCGCCTTGGGAGCCACCACCGGCAGCGTGACGCCAGCAATTGCCACCGCCACGCCAGCCACGCAGCCGGATATGCCCGTCTTCACGTGTCCACGCCGTCCGAATCTGGGACGAGAGGGTCGCCCGATTGTGCTGCGTGCCAATCACTTCCAGGTGACGATGCCGCGTGGCTACGTGCATCACTATGACATCAATATACAGCCGGACAAGTGCCCGCGGAAGGTGAACCGTGAGATTATCGAGACCATGGTGCATGCCTACAGCAAGATCTTCGGAGTGCTCAAGCCGGTGTTCGATGGTCGCAACAATCTGTACACCCGCGATCCCCTGCCCATTGGCAACGAGCGTCTGGAGCTGGAGGTGACTCTGCCCGGCGAGGGCAAGGATCGAATCTTTCGCGTGACGATCAAGTGGCAGGCTCAGGTCTCGCTCTTCAATTTGGAGGAAGCACTCGAAGGGCGCACCCGGCAGATACCTTATGATGCCATTTTGGCGCTCGATGTGGTCATGCGTCATCTGCCCAGCATGACGTACACGCCAGTGGGACGCAGCTTCTTCAGTTCCCCGGAGGGCTACTACCATCCCCTGGGTGGTGGACGCGAGGTTTGGTTCGGTTTCCATCAGAGCGTTAGGCCCTCGCAGTGGAAGATGATGCTCAATATCGATGGTGAGTTCGCGGTGCTCAATAATGCCTGGATTCCAAACTAATGGTTGCTTATTCCTCAGTCTCGGCCACCGCTTTCTACAAGGCTCAACCAGTCATTGACTTCATGTGCGAGGTGCTGGACATTCGCGACATCAACGAGCAGCGCAAACCGCTCACCGATTCGCAGCGCGTCAAGTTCACCAAGGAGATCAAGGGTCTCAAGATCGAGATTACCCACTGCGGCCAGATGCGTCGCAAGTATCGTGTGTGCAACGTCACCCGCCGTCCCGCTCAGATGCAATCGTAAGAAATGTGCATTTCCAAACCTTTTCGCTGTTGCTAACCTTGCTTCGTCACCCTTATAGATTCCCACTGCAGCTGGAGAACGGACAGACCGTTGAGTGCACCGTGGCCAAGTACTTCCTGGACAAGTACCGCATGAAGCTGCGCTACCCGCACTTGCCCTGCCTGCAGGTGGGTCAGGAGCACAAGCACACTTACCTGCCCCTGGAGGTGTGCAACATTGTGGCCGGACAGCGGTGCATCAAGAAGCTGACCGATATGCAGACGTCGACCATGATCAAGGCCACGGCTCGCTCTGCTCCGGATCGTGAGCGTGAAATCAACAATTTGGTTAAGCGCGCGGACTTCAACAACGATTCGTATGTGCAGGAGTTTGGCCTGACCATCTCCAATTCCATGATGGAGGTACGTGGTCGCGTTTTGCCGCCTCCAAAGCTTCAGTATGGGGGACGTGTGTCCACCGGACTCACCGGCCAGCAGCTGTTCCCGCCACAGAACAAGGTGAGCTTGGCCTCGCCCAACCAGGGTGTATGGGATATGCGCGGCAAGCAGTTCTTCACTGGCGTAGAGATCCGCATCTGGGCCATCGCCTGTTTTGCACCACAGCGCACGGTGCGTGAGGATGCGTTGCGCAATTTCACGCAGCAGCTGCAGAAGATCTCAAACGATGCCGGCATGCCGATCATTGGGCAGCCGTGCTTCTGCAAGTACGCCACCGGGCCGGATCAAGTGGAACCCATGTTCCGTTACCTGAAGATCACCTTCCCAGGCCTGCAGCTCGTCGTGGTGGTGCTGCCCGGCAAGACTCCGGTGTACGCCGAGGTGAAGCGTGTGGGTGACACCGTTCTGGGCATGGCCACCCAGTGTGTGCAGGCGAAGAACGTGAACAAGACGTCGCCACAGACGCTCTCCAATCTGTGTCTGAAGATCAACGTCAAGTTGGGCGGCATCAATTCAATTCTGGTACCCTCCATCAGGCCAAAGGTCTTCAATGAGCCGGTCATCTTTTTGGGTGCCGATGTAACACACCCACCAGCTGGCGACAACAAGAAACCATCGATTGCCGCCGTCGTCGGCTCCATGGATGCCCATCCATCGCGTTATGCCGCCACCGTTCGGGTGCAGCAGCACCGGCAGGAGATCATCCAGGAGCTGAGCAGCATGGTGCGCGAGCTGTTGATCATGTTCTACAAGTCGACGGGCGGCTACAAGCCCCACCGCATCATACTCTATCGTGACGGCGTCTCCGAGGGACAATTCCCACATGTTCTGCAACACGAGTTGACCGCCATTCGGGAGGCCTGCATTAAGCTGGAGCCAGAGTACCGGCCGGGCATCACGTTCATCGTGGTGCAGAAGCGCCATCACACACGACTCTTCTGCGCCGAGAAGAAGGAGCAGAGCGGCAAGTCGGGCAATATTCCCGCTGGTACCACCGTCGATGTGGGCATCACACATCCCACCGAATTCGATTTCTATCTGTGCAGCCATCAGGGCATCCAGGGCACCAGTCGCCCCTCGCACTACCACGTCCTGTGGGACGACAATCACTTTGACTCGGACGAGCTGCAGTGCCTCACGTATCAGCTGTGCCATACGTACGTGCGCTGCACCCGATCCGTCAGTATACCGGCGCCAGCCTACTACGCCCATCTGGTGGCCTTCCGTGCCAGGTAAGCCATTGAATTTTTTTCTCTTTTTGTTTGATTATGCCCTAAACTGTGTAATTCCTTTGCAGATATCATCTGGTGGAGAAGGAGCACGATTCGGGCGAGGGATCGCACCAGAGCGGCTGCTCTGAGGATCGCACGCCAGGAGCCATGGCCCGGGCCATCACTGTGCACGCGGATACCAAGAAGGTCATGTACTTTGCCTAAAAAGTATCACCCCCCTTAAACCAACACCAAAAAGCTAAAGAATACAAAATCAGTTTCGAATTTCGATTCGAATAAGCAACTCCCCACTTCCTTCCCTCAGAACAGAAAGCGGATGAAAGCCAAGCATAGAAGTTTAGAGTTAAGTTACGTTTTACGTTGAGCGAGCGCGATGGGAGGAAAAACCAACCAGAATACGAAGATCTTGCATGCATTAGTTATATACATATATAGTAAGCAGAGGAATGAAAATCCCACAAAGACACACAAACACCATCCACACTCTCACTCATCCACACACAAAGCAGATAGCCACACAGTGAGAAATGATAGGACATGATAGCCAATCGAATGTCAGGCACAAGTTTGCGAAATCGAAATCGTAGAAAAATACACAAAAACCGAAAGCGAAATGTGAGAATTCTCAAAAACAAGCGTAGCAAACAAATTGAATGCAAATAGGAAATCAACTAAAGGGAACAAAAACTACGACAGCAACACCAACCAACACCAGAAAACTAAACAAAACAAAATCAAGCAAAACAAAAATTAAGAAAGTGAAAACAAGTGAAAAGCGTCATCCACACGAGAGAGAGACAAGTTTTGTAATAGAAATTACGATTAAATTGTACAATATATTTTTACACGATACGAAATGAAGACATGATGAATGATAATGAATGAATGCATACAACCAAAGGTTTTTAGTATACAAAATGAATACGTTGCTGATCGACTCACACAGCAAACACCACAAGAACACCAACCACTCTGATTCTCTGTACTGTGAACGAAGACCACCACCAAATTACAAACAAAAACCACAAGCGACATTAAAGCGACAAAAAGCGAAGCATTGAAAGAGTGTAGACACAACTTAGTAGCATGACTATGTACTAATGAAAATACTTCAATAACTAGGGCGCTGACAAAACTGAGCAAGAACATTTAATAGTTTGTAAGTTGGGCTCTACCAAAACGAAAAAAAAAAACAAAAAAAAAAGTATGAATGCAGAAGAGGCCCGATGAGTTAAGCGGGCGATGCGAGAACTGCAATTTCAACAAGGGACAAACTTTTGGTCAAAACAATAGCTATACTTATAGAGCAGAGCCTAGTATATACATACATACATACATACCTAAGCCTAGAACTAACATTTAAAGTTTTTACGAAACGAAAACCAAGCGGATGGAACTGTAACAATGTAGAATACTTAAATTCAAACGTGCAAATAACACGGTAGCAGCAGATTCGTTACGTTGGCAGTGCTGATATTTTATGTTAGTCCCTAGTTTACCTAGTTTACCCTCTTGTATGCACCACACGCAGTCAGACTACGAACTTCTCCCCTCCTCGAGTCCAAGGCATATCACTCAATGTCCTCTTATTTATGTACCTCCTACACACTAAGGCTAACGATATTTAGTTGTACCATATATATATTATTTTTTTAAACGAATGCCTAACGAAATTTTTGTTGATTTCCACATGTTGATCCTTCGAATTGGTAAATATCGCGAACCAGGCTTCTTTCGCAGCTGCTTTTCGTTGTAATTTCGTATTAATTAACTTTAGATCAAAGTGGTGTACGGGTAATATAACACTAACAAGGTAACTCTTCTCCACCGTCCGCCGGAGGGAGGTGGTGGCAACGACATTTCAATATTTTACAAACTAGTTTTAGTTTCGCCAAAATCAACAAGCAACAGCAAACAAACAAACAAACAAACAATATCAATATCAATATGAAACGTATGCTTAGTAATTGTACTATATTGAGGACACAGTTCAAGTTAACATTATGATGAGTTGTTATTTATGCGGTGCGGGCGACGACGATCTCCTCCGACTCTCCCGGGCCAAACCTAATTTATAATTGTGTACATCCTTCACAGAACCTTTAATTTAGACTTAGTTTCCCAAGTTCGCAAGCTGTTTTGCCAATCGTACATTATGTGAGCATTATAAAATACATATAATAATATAAATCGATATGCTTATATTTAATCATTTATTGCACTTACAAATTAGTTGGTAATCCTCAAAAATACATGTAATAGGGCGAAAGAACCGAACGGAGGGCGGTACCAGTCCCGCAAAATGTTGAATCGAACTTTCAGAAATCTCCTTAGATTTGAAATCACTTGCAAACTAGTGAATGATTTCAAATCTCTTGACGTTTCACTGGTAGCACATTTTGATATTGTCTTTTTAATTCGGCATTCTCAATTCCTGTTTTATGAAATGTTTAATGTTAATATACCCTGCTGAAATTTTAATTTTAAAACCATAGTTTATTTTATAAAGTCTTTAGCTGGAAAAATTGTTTCAAATTCTACTAGTCCTTCTAACGAGGCTCGACATAGCTGATATTATTAGCTTATTAATTGATTAATATTAATTAGTTTTGCGTTTGGATGCGATTAACATTTTGTGGGGCTGTGCAATCAATGTGTGGGCTAATTTGTTGACTTGTTCATTTTCCATTTATTTAACGTTGTTCTAGTAACGTTTCTACACAAGGGATTAAAATTTTAAACTTATTTCTTAATGTTTACTTAAAGCAACCCCAATGCAAAAAAAAAAAACAAAAACCAACAAAAAAACGAATCAAACAATTTTAGTTTTAAGCAAAAAAACGAAAACGAAACAATGCAAAGGAGTTCGCGATTCGGGGTTTGAGATCGTTTTGAGATCGATTTGAGATCGCCGAGAAAGAACCAACATTTACATTATATATTCACTTAGTTTAAGCTGAAGCTGAAATGTGTGCCGACAATGAATGCATCTCGTAGTTGTAAAATGAGCGAAATATTCAACAATAATTTACTTTACCACACAATACATGAGAAAGTCCAAAGCTTTAACTACTCGCAGCGGAAAGCAGAAATCAGAAAGCATAAAGAATGAAGCGGAATATCGGTGGGGAAAACCCTACAACAATCCACTAATCACTAATGAAAATGAAAATGCCAATAACAAGCTGCTATCTCCTCCCATCCAAGAAAAGCTAGGCTGTAACCGTTGTCCCTATATACACGCGTATACTTATATATAGCAAAGCTGGATAACTTCCCCCTCCATCCAACTCAACTCAACTCACACACGCTACAATTTCAATGGTTTCTTCAGTGTCGTGCAGCAAAACAACAAACAAAAACAAACAAAATCGAAACAAACAAACAAACAAAAAAGTTGGAGGAGAAGATTGGAGATCGTGGAGGAGCGCCTTAGATATCATTTCCAAACTATGTTCTGCTCAGAGGCAAGGCCCCAATAAAAGACAAGAAGCCGGGATATCCACATGGGAACTTACATTTTTATCTGTCAAAATTCAATTGAGCTTTAAACTAAAGATAGATCGAGGAAAACGAAGAAGAAAAGAAGAAAAAAATGAAGTAAAAAACTTGAACAAAAAAATAAGGAGAGAAGATAAGTAAGAAATAGAAAGGGATCGCATTGTTTCTACATATTACTTATAAATGTGCCGTTTATAGATGTCTACAATTATATACAAGAAATATAGATATATACCTAGATATATAATCAGATCGAAATCGAAGCTAGAACAGCAATTTGCACAACTCTTCCTAAAGGAAATAAAAAAAAGTAAATACAAATACAAATCTAAATCTAACGTAACGACTTAATTATATGCCACAATTACCGAGATTTCAAGAAGTGACGGACTAACTCCAAGCAATTTAAACGTTATATTTGAATAACTTATGAACTTATGATACCATCATATATATTATGTGTGTACTCTATACTCTTCCAACTACACCCAGAGTCCCACTCGAACCTCGAACCCCCGGACCACATGCGCGATCCCCATAGCCATTAGCCATTAACCATTATCCGTTAGCCGATACCGACACCGACTAAACCACACCCTTCACTCTCGACGTAGTGTTCCAAATGCGCACCAGATCAGATCGGATAACCCTTAGCTGAAATTCGACTAGCAAAATCAATACGATAGTGACACTTATTCGTGCGTTAGGATTAGGGAGAGATCATGATGCATCTATCTGGTACATACCTTACTTTAAAAATCAACCAAAATGCCGGGTAATTAATCAATAAAATACATATTATTAGTTCTAATCTAAGAGGAGTAAACAAAAACAAAAACAAAAAAGAAAAGAAAAGAAAACAACTAAAATACATCAAGATTATGATTAAAAGAAAATTAAGCAACGTGAGCAACGTAATATGGGAAATCTGTAACTTTGGTGATCTTTTTAAATGTTATTAGTAAAAGAATGCAAAACAAAATCAAGTTTAATGACGAATACAAATCAAACCAGTTTTAAATGTGACTTAAATAACGACGTAAACGACATTTTTCCACAACATTATATGTATGTGTAACAAGACAAAAAACAAAACAAAACAAAACCAAACAAAAATCCAAGTTTGTGAAATATGCAATTTAACGCAAGTTGATGATCTTTTCAATACAATTCTGTCAGCTGTCTAACAATTAGTTGTAAGCGCTTCAATACCAGATACCATCAAACAAAAATCAACAAACTCAATTAAGTTAATGAAACACAATTATATTTAACAAATCGTATATATGTTTTATACAAATTTCAATTATTTTGATCGATTTCGATTTGATTTCAAAAAACCATACGAAAAGTACCCATCCCTTGTAAAACAAAAACGATTTTAGTTTGCGTTTAAAGTAAGAAAACAGCATATACAATTCATTTTTGTTCAATAAAATTATATTTAACTAAATATTCGCCCTGCCTTTTGAGTTTTGTTCTGTTCTGCTGGGATGCTTTCAGCTCTGAGGAAATCATTCCCGAGTGTCATCACCCACACCAATCGCGTGGTCAGGTGCAAGTCGAAGCAGGACAAGTGCGCCAGGAACGCCTTGATCATCCTGGCCCCGGGAGCCGAGGAGATGGAGTTCACCATATCCGCCGATGTGCTGCGCAGAGCAAAGGTACATTACCCACTGATTCGGAGCTCACCTTGTTCCACCACCTGGTATTGTATCTCCTTTCCTTTTATAAGATCGACGTAACCGTGGCTGGTTTGCACGGTTGTGAGCCGGTCAAGTGCTCCCGGTCTGTGGTCATCGTGCCGGACACTTCGCTGGAGCTGGCCGTGACCAGGGGCGACTACGATGTGCTGGTTCTGCCTGGCGGTTTGGCCGGGAACAAGGCGCTGATGAACTCGTCCGCGGTTGGCGAAGTGCTGCGTTGCCAGGACTCCAAGGGCGGCCTGATTGCCGCCATCTGTGCCGCGCCCACTGCGCTGGCCAAGCACGGAATCGGCAGGGGAAAGTCCATTACCTCGCATCCGGATATGCAGCCGCAGCTGATGGAACTGTATTGGTACGTTCCCAAGTAGTTTCCCTTACTTATTTAACTATTACTTACTTACTTAGTTATATAGATGACAAGACTGTGGTGCAGGATGGTAACCTCATTACCAGTCGTGGTCCTGGCACAACTTTTGACTTCGCCTTGAAGATTACCGAGCAACTGGTTGGAGTGGAAGTGGCCAAGGAGGTGGCCAAGGCAATGCTCTGGCCATACAAACCATGAGTGGAGCTGGAGAATAAGCTGATCATATGTATATTGCATAGAAATAAATATATGGCGCATAACAATATAGTTTGGAAAATATTAATATCTTTGCCTTGTTAATAAAAATGATTCCGAGAAAATCTTAGGATATTTAGTTTCAAAACTAGAATTTCCCTATGTGCAAGTCCCTAAACTAGTTTATGGTAAACTAAAATGTCAATAGGTGCAACTAAATTCGATGAGTTTTTGGTTTCACAATAGAAACTGCCCTTTAAAAGTTAAAATTTATGTTATCAAGCTACATTTTTATCCTTATCCATTATTCTTATTGGCCTGTTAAGAGTTGTACCTATTTTCCCACAGTTACAGTATCCAAGTTTCACACCCAAATTATACATCAGAGTTTCCCATTTCTACCGCTGTCGCTTTATGCACATTTCAGGTATGACTGTAATAGCGCCTAGTGTGACCATGCGAGGACTTGCGAATAACACCAACACACCGCGCGATTGCAAATGTATGGAAATAAAAGTAAAAGAAATCGTATCAACGGCTAGTTCGGCGAAACTCGGGAAATCGGAAGGTTCAACTTTTGGGGCGGTCCGTGAATTTTTGCATTTTTGTGTGTTTTGGCGGAAAACGAAACCGTTATTGAGATATTGGTGAATCGCAAACTGTAGTTACAACTATCTAGAGTGGATGGAGTCGGGATGCAAGATATATTCTTTTCAAAATCTACGAGATAGGATCGTTGTTTGTGCCGCCGAGAGCACGTGAATCGTTTGTTGTTGTTGCTCCGCGCCCGTTGCACTTGCAGCCGAAAGCGTGTGTATGTGTGCGTCCGTTGCATTGTGTGAGTGTAGACGGGTCATTAAATCTGCCGCTTCTTTTGCTGCTGCTACTGCTGCTGTTGTTCTTTTTGTTTTTGGGTAAATTGCACAAGTGTAACGGTTTTCAAGAAGTGCAACAACCAAAGCGACAGCAGCAGCAAGAACAACAACTACAACAGCAACGCAGCCATGTAAAGTGTGTGTAACCAGAAACGCGAAAAAAGTGCAGTTCATTCAAACTGCAAACGAAATTGCCATAAATTATTGTTATAAGCTTTTGCGTTGCGTGATGAAAGAAAAACAGTGCAATGGCAAATGAAAAGCGCTGCGAGCGAAATGAGAAAAATAGTGGAAAATATTGTGTATATAACAGTGAATAGTGAAAATTAGCATAGAGCAGGAGCGAAAAGCTAAAACCAAAAAAATAAATTAAAGCAGAAAACCAGGAAAATAGTGGAAGCAGCCACAACAAAAAGAGCTCAAGAAGAAGAAGAAGAGGATGAAAAACGTTTGCTGCACTTACACACCAAACACACACACATAAAATACCCACCCTCTCTCTCTGCGTCCTTTTCCCTGCTGCCACTCGCCATCTCTCTTCAACAACCGCCGCCGCAAACGCAATCGCTCTCTGACATGCGCCCTCTCTCGCTCTCACCCAGTGCACTTTCCGTGCCCTTTTGCGGTGCTCCTTTTCATGAGTCACGAACAACCGAGGCGAGAATAAACCGTGTAAAATACGAAGAAATTGTGCAAAAAGCGGTGACAGTGCAAACGACAAACAGCCGAAAATTCAGCAAACTCAAGCAAAGTGCAATGTGCTAAATGCTTAAATGCCAAAAGCATAAATAAAAGCCATCATTTCTTCCTTTTTGGGTGTTCCTTATGTCTTCTCTTCCTCATTCGACGATTGTGTGAGTGGAATTTTTAAACCGACAGCCGCTGCCTTTTGCTGCGGGGGCGGGTAAACAAATTTAATAATTTGTTTATAAAACTGTGTCAGAGCAAGAGTCATGTGTGTGATCCGCAACCCGCTCCCTCTGACGCAGGTGCGTTTATCTACAGTCGTGCCTGCCTAACCCAAACTGACCAGCCTTTGTTAGATAGCGATTTATACAACTATGGATTACTTGAAACCTTTTTTAAAAAAATTTTACTTTTTTATTTTGTTAGGGAGGAAGACAATGCTCTTAAACTTGCTTACTGATAGTCCAACTTTAAAAAACCCTCAATAAATAAACTCATTCACAACTGGACTATAAGAAAGCGTCAGTGGATCAGGGTTATTGGGCCAGCCTTTGCAAAAAGTGCGAAATTCCCCATAGGAAAGTTCCACTGTACGATTACTTAGTTGCTGGCCGGCTAATCAAAGCAAAGTCAGCACTATAATTTCGCACTCTCTGCCTTCCGCTCTTTCTCGCCTATCTGGTCCACTCCATCTGCTCTCTATATATCTTTTTGTGCTATCTGCTAAAGCATTCGCCCTTGTGTTTTTATCAAACGCTTGTTCTAATTAGCAAATGCTTTACTTTTTTGTCATTGTCTCATAAGCGTATTTACATACATACATAAATACATATGTAAGTATGAATGTACAGTTGCTGGAGAAAAATCGATAGTGAGGAGGGGCGGTCAATGTTTTTTTTTTCTTTTTGAGTGGTGGTGACACATCTATCACGAGTACCGTTCCTTTTTGTCCGTCCGCTTTGTCATTCATTCAAAATCGCCAGGCTACGCGCATTACACGTCGCGTGCACACGTGTGCGTGAGCGCCTGACACTGACACTGACCACAGGTAAAAGGAGAGAGCGAGAATGAGGAAGAGCGAAGCTTTGCACCCACCTCCCACTTATTCGCTCTCTCCTCTTCCTTTCTTTCGCCGGTGCTTGCTGCTCTGTTTACAATTTCATTTGTTTTGGTGAGCAACCCCAAAAAAAAGAAACAACATTTGGCGGCAGGCCTAATTTTCATTTCCCAAAGAGTTTTCCTGTTTGTAAGAAAACACAATTGGAATACATGGTACATAGGGGGAGTTTTTTTTTATTAAGCACCCTGTATTGCGATCCTTCTTTTCGATTTGTTCATCCCCAATACTGAAAGTTGTACATTATATTAAATATGAGTGCATATACATGCATGTGTTCTTCATTAGTAATTTGTATTAATCAATTATGTTTTCCTACCCATTGGCTTAATATTTTTGCAAAAGATAGATAACTTGGTTAGATTGCCAAAAAATTAGGCGGCACTTTCCTCTTGACCTTTCTCAATATGAAATGGCTACACATCGATTAATGACAAATACCAATTGAAGGTAAAACCATTTTTTATTTAGTTTACTTTTATGAAACCATTTCGTATAAAAACCTTTTCATAAAATATGTACATACGTACATAAGATAATAGGAATCATAATACCCTTGAGATGGCTTTAAGGTTTTGAAACGAATAGGGTTTGAACTAATTTGCATATTCTGTATTCATTTAGATGCTATTCCTAATGAATTTCCCGAATGCGCTTTTAATGAGTCCCAAAAGGATGAGTTGCGACACACCCTGTGACTTTACTACTTCACAGTAGGCATAGAGTATAATCAAACACCATCTTGGCTGGAATCGGAATCCGCCAAAGGGGTTGTTGCCTTTATAACGCTCGTTATTGCTGTTGTCTTAGTTGTTGTTCAAGTAGTTTTTAGTTGTTAGTTGTCTAGTGGTGATTGTCGGCTTGGAAAATGCACTCAAGCGTTGGGCCCCGAACAACTAGACTCCCCTTTCCCCGCAGGTTTTTCCTTCTGCCAGCCGGCTGCGTTCGTTTTTTATTACTTACTGGGCCGTCTGACAAGTTTCAGGTTTTTGTAGTGTTTCCCTCGATTGGCGGCGACATGCACTTGGCATCGTCAGTTGGAAAACTCCATCGAGGTCGCGATTGCACTACAAAGTGGCCATCGGCCGTGGAAATCTAGATGTCTCCGCTGGGTGGAAATTCAGTCACTAACGGAGGAGGTGTGTCCGCTACCATTGCAGTTGAGTCTTATTTCCCTTGGATCGGGGTAATTGAAGGTGATGTTGGTAGTGGCACATAAAATTATTAAAGAAAGGATCACATACTTTATTTCGTGCACTTTGGTTTCAAACTGAGAAGGTTGTAACAGTTTTACACACTTAGCGTTTATTATAAAGCATTAAGATGGCTCATCCTTAATATTTCAAAAGTGCACCATTCAGAGCATCCAATAAAGATGTTCTAGCACTCCCTCTATGAAAGGTTAAAGTCCCGATTGTGTGTCAAATTGGTTTGGATGCGCTCCATTAGCTAATGTTCTCACACGCCGTCGGGAAGCCCCAGATGCCTGCCCGCCTATCTGCGGTAGACATGGTACTTGCATCTCGGAACCCTTGTCGGGCCATATCTGGTGTGTGGCATCTGTGATAAGCGGGAACACAATGCAATCAACCGCTCGATTTCCACACAACAATAGCAGTTCCCCAGCTGAAAGAACTCCCAGATCTGCGTTCCACTCCGCACTGATCTTTGCCCTTTTGAGTGGATAATTAAAGTTCCGTCGGTCGTCGGGCGACGCCCACTAGGAATTTCGGAGCCTAATTAGTCGGCGATCGTCGGTCCATTTATCAATTAGCACACAAACTAACTACTAATGGAGCAGCTGGGCTGGGCAGGTCTAGAAACCTTCAGAGAATGCCCCCCATCCCATATCAATCGATTTGAGTTCGAATTTGTAGAATATTAAATCAATTGAACCCGTTTAGCAATTTGACATGCAAATTTTTGCGATCGCTGATAGTTATACCATGACATAATCCCATAACAATAACCCTGAAGCAATGATCTAATGGAGCAATCAATGCAATTTACTTCGAATATGACTTCATGCCGCGTAGCTCGGGGCCTAGTTCCACATTTTATAAATCCGTCGCTTGCCATTGTTGATAATTAGACAATTTTTCAACTCGATCGTTGTTCCCATGACAGCCCCGCGAACCCTTTTATCCAGTTTTTTGACATTTGTTCTATTTTCTAGCGATGACGTTGTCAAACTTGTTTCATTCCCTTGCTCTTTTTTTCAGTTTTTTAGTTTTTTTCCGTTTTTATTTTTATCAACGTTTATTGTTTTGTGACTTTTGCGGTTGCCTGTTTATTGCCTTTTCAACTGTCGCTTAATTGACTTGGTTGTGTCTCGCATAATTCCACTTTGGTGAGTGGAACCCCATCCCATCCCCACGAGAGCCCTGTGAGAACTGGGGACACCTACGCGAATAAGTGGGTTCCCATTCCGTCCAGAAAAATTTCAATTCCGTATATTAGCTCTCTTTCAGTCCCTCAAGCCCTTATCTCAAGGGCCCCCTCCATATCTTTATGGTGAAATGGAATGGCGCTTTGAGTGGCATTGGATCATAAAGTCGAGTTGTTGTTGTTAAGATAAAAGTGATCGCCGGAAATAATGTGCTTCGGGTACAGGGTCTAATTGGCAAATATCGATCAACTGTTTGTTATATTCGTTTAGCATTTTTTCCAGACACTATATGATTTTCATGTCACAATAATGGGCATTTTAAAGTTTTGTGTTTGGGTTCAACAAATTATTTGCATACTATATTTGCTAATACTCATAAAAATTGAAGCTCTGAGCTTTTTAAACATACTTAAAACTGAAATAACAGCTATTTAAGAGTCATCAATATTAAACATTTTTTAAAATACCCATATATTTTAAAAAGTATTGCTGTAAAATGGTTGGATGAGATTTAAGTGAATAATAAAGTAAATATACTTTTGTAGCATGTTCAAATTATAACTTCTTTGCCCATTAACCACAATATTAGACACATGCATTACCACAAGGAACTTGACAGCAATTTTGCTTTATATTTTAGTTGAACAATGTTCTTTAGGTTCTAAAAATATAAAAATTCAAAGTTTGTGAAATTTTTTAAAATCCCCTTATGACTCTGTTGAGAGATTAGGTTTCTTAAGAGGCATTTCGCTGGCACTTCGTCAAGAAGATACTGTCTAGACTCTAGATACATTCTGTTTGCATTCCCATGCGCCTTTGGCTGCGGCAGTCTGCTAATTCCTTCATTTACACAGAGCCCTTGGCCTTCGGCAACCTTAGTTTGCTCACTTTTTGTTTGGCCGGCGCCGCATTTGTGTTATTTTTACTGTCACAACAGCTGCTGCTTTTGGTATGAACAGCGCTCAGTCGGCGGGCATCGGACTACAATCGACTGGCTCTTTTCGATTTCGTTTTCGTTCGCCATTTATTCGTTCAATTTGCGCATCTAATTTGCAAGTTTAATGCCGAGTGGCTTGGTTCAAATTAAGACTAAATGTGGGTCTGCCGCCGTCTTACACGCCGGAAGGGAGGAATCGTAAATCAGTCGTAGAAACGTAGATGTAGATATAGAAGGTCTCCGATTAGATCAGCGTCATGTTCCGTTTCTCAGGTAGAAGGAATCTGTTAGTTCAAATGGCCGAAACAGCCAATTTACAATACTACATGGCTTAGAAGTAGCAATACATCTGAACTAACATTTAAAATAAAGATTTGAAACTAATTCAATAATTGAATTTGAAATTCAATTTATTATAACTAGAGGAACTAATATGAATAAGGTATACATGGGCATATATCTTGGAATATCATATCATATTACATATAAAGTTTGGCATATCATCTTCTAACATTTTGTTATAATGTACATAAAATAAAGTAAAAGATACATATTTTGAAGATCTTTCACCCGAAAGAGAGCAGTTTCGTGGGCGCCGTGAAACTTATCAAGTCATGAGCGCAATCACAAACACACTGCCTCGCTTATCTGCTGGCAACTGATAAGCGAACCGAATCACGCACATGGAAAAAAGGTAACCACAAAGGTGGAACACCAAAATAGTATAACCCAATATTTTCTCGCCGCTCGTATATCGTTTGATAACTCTTTTTATTCAAAGGCCGTCAGTAAACCTGTTGATTGCCCCCAGTTTGAGAGCCACTGACGGAAATCTGATCAGAAGCCCCGGCACGTTCCACGTATTCCCCATATGCCTCATTCCATATTTAGTCGCTCGGCTGGCATTTATGGAGCGATTTTATTTAACGCTCCACATTGTACAGTTAGAGTTTGTTTATGTGCCAGCGGCAGCAGCTGATAAAAGCCCGCAAGTCGTCGATCCCACGCGGCAATCGCCAATACCCAATAATAATTCAATTTAGCAGCGATAATTGGCAATCGAGCGGTGCTGCAAAACAGGTGCGGCCATACTAATAGCACTGCAAAACTGTTTCGCTTTTCAAATTAAATAGTTTTTGGTTTTTTCTACTTTATAGACTTGGTTTCTCACCAATTTCCGTTTTACGAGTACATTTTACACGTTTTAAATTGTGTTTAAATGGGTTAATACAGCTCATTGCGAGTTTAATTTCTTATTAATTATATCCCAATAACGGAACTAATTTATTAAAAAATTAGAAGAAGCAAGTTGATATTTTAATCTTAAAACTTGAGTATCCTTTCAAATTTCAAAAATATGACATCCATCCAAAACTTAATTTAGTAGTTTCTAAATCTTTACAATTGAAATTCCTTTATATTTTTCACAATTTGAACAATGGTTCGTTCTATATTGTCAACCCAATGTGTTTTTTGCCAATATAAAAGAGGAAGAGAGATAGCGAAGTATAGACGGAAAGAAAGAGAGACTTAAAACCAAGTCACAATAACGGGCCAAAAGCAATAACAATTCTAGTTCTTCTTGTTTTTTTATGGCTTTTGGCCAGCTGCATACAAATGCTCCGTTCGGCTCTCCCCTCTGCAAATGTCTCCTCTCTGCCACTCTTTTTCTTCCTTTTCATTTCCGGTATTTAAACTTTGCGCATGCGCATTCTCTTCTAACTGGAAAAAACCGGTCGCTCTCTTTTTCTTCCATCTCTCTTTGCGGTTTTTGTTGACATTTTGATGCACTTCCCACTCAAGCCCACACACACACATAAAACTACGCTTACTGTTGTCGTTTTTTCTTTCTGTCGTTGCTTTTGGTGGTTTCTTTAAGGTGCGATTGCTTTTGCCATGAGCTTCCGCTGCAAATTCGATTTGTTTCTACTTCGAAAAAATAGCCGAGGCACAGTCACTTCAAAACTGTGCTGAATTATCAGCAGTTGCTTTCATGTATATTTTTATACATTAATGGCTCATTATTTTCCGCTTAATTTGCCAATGACCTACTGCGTGCAATTGAGAGCACAGCGATAAGGCGGTGGAAATCTCTCCCTCTGCCTCCTCCTTACCCCCTATTAAAGTCCCACTGCCGACCAGTTCACCCATTAAATATGCAAATAAGTGTGTAAATGCATTTCAAACTTTAGATTTCAAGCAGCCTAAAAGTATGCAGCGAAATAAAAATGCGCGCGCGTTTTGAATTTCTGAAAATACACTAAAATTAAAATACAAAATAATGTGGCTGCTTCTATTCCAATACTCAATAATAACAATTCTGCTTTTATATAAAAAAAAATTTAAAATGAGGCAATTTCGTGCACACTATTATGTAAAATACACACTATAACAAAATAACAATGTTGTAATCTAAACACATCCAAAAAACTCCGGAACAATTTTTTAAATAAGCGATTCATAATATTTTCTTGATAAATTAACACTAAATAACTAAATTTTCGTTTTATTTTTATTTCTCTTGCAGTTTAAGTATTATAATTTAGCAAATATGTTGCTAGCCAAATTCTAGTTAGCTAAAAATTAAGATTAAGTACAGGGAAACTCGAGTGCAATCAAAGTAAACACAAGAGGCTGCCGCAGCACAAACGCATCCGTGAAAACTCGGGAAACTGCGTCATCCGTCATCCGTTCTACGTTCTCCGTCCACCATCCTCCGCACCACGCAGCCACAAGAAACGGCAACAACACGGCGTCCCCCCGCAATTACGTCCGCTCGCGCTCCACCCCCCAGTCGCCACACTCCCCGCAGGCGGCACTCCTCGGCGGCGTCGGAGGCGGTCGATCCCACGGAACCCACGGATCCTCCCACTATCATCACCATCCGTACCACCACCATTCGCCATCACCATCGCCATCCGCACCATCGCCGTCGTGCCCCACGTTGCAGTTGCAGCCGCGATTGCACCAATCGGAGCAGCAGCTGTGCCAGCGACGCCGCATCTATGCGTCCACGGGGAGTGCCGCCAACATCATGATGGATCGCGAATCCCTTAGCGAATGGGCTAAGGACAAGCCGCTCAGCATCCTGCAGCTGGATCCGGCGGATCGTGCGGTTCTCCGCATAGCAGGTGAGTGCCCCCGTTTCAACCGTTTCCATTGATTACTATTAAACCGAGAAAGCGCTACAGTGGTCGCTCGTTAAGGTGAACTTGAACCTTGCTTCTCTCCCTTTACTATTTAAGATGGTTTTTAAAATAGAACTAAATGTGCAGCCCAACGAGCGACCGCTGTAGCTGATGATTGGTTAAACTGCCAGAAGTTTGTGTACAAAGAAACTTGCATGTTAACTGCTATATAGCCAGCGAACACTGTAACGCAATTGAGGTAATCCCCGGCTGATAGCTCCATTCAAATGGCAATATGTTGCGCAAATATTTGGCCGACCCACCGTGCCCCACCCACCCACTGGGCCACCCAACGGTTGAGCACCACCACTCGGCGGTTCATTGCACTTGGCAGTTGGCAGTGCTGGCCAAACTGTGCTCGCATTTCCACTCGCTTCTGAGCCATTTTGCATCGTCGACGCAGCATTATTATGCGCTAATTCCACGCTAACGGTTGCAGCCTCCGCCCAGCCGATCCCCCCTGCATACCCGCCCCTCTGTACGAGTATATCCATCCCCATATAACCCGTCCCTGTGCCAGCTTTGCCGTTTTGTCTGTCAGTCACTTGTAGTTCTATTTCTGTTCCGCCAACGGAGTTTCTGCGGCCCACAGAACTATGTATGTGCACTAGATATATTCCCCCAATCTCCCTCCTTTGGCACTTTTTGCAATGGCAACTGAAAAATCGAAATTTATGTCGCCGTCGCAATGCCTGAGGGCATTGTTAGTGCCGCACAATAATCAAGTAAAAAGGCTAACACACAAATGGAGGCACACTAGAATGCGATGTCTATTGAATACTTGTCGCATTGTGCCCAGGCTATGTCTATTATAAAGTTCTGACGGTGAGCAGTTTAAGGGATTGTCGAGCGGTGAAAGAATCTCGGATCGCAGCCCACGGAAATAAATTACATTTTAGATCAGTAGCAACATGCGTTTTCTGGTTCATTGAATATGGGAGTTATCAAGATTTCAGCAATTCGTGGTTCGCTTTTAGAGTTCCTAAAATGCAAAATGCTAAGTTTTAAAGCTTGGCTTGTATGAGGATGACGGGTTTTATTTAATCTCTTTTCAGATTTTCGGCATATTGTCAAGATCTCAACAACTCCGATACATAAAACATTTAATCTTACTTCAGAAAAAACACTTCCAGCGTGACAATGCACATGCGTCAGCGTTCAGTTGTAATTGCTTTCAATTGAAATTGATTCGATAAGTAAGAAACGCCCAAGATCGTCAATGAAAATGAAAACAAAACTCGTTTTACCTTAACGAGCTTTGGGTATGTGTGTATATTGTGGAGATATTTATAAATTGAGATTGATGTCTGGGATTAAGGCTCCAGAGAGTGAGACACCTCCACAAATGCTCCCTCATGTTCCCATTCCATAGTCAAATCCGAACCCAAATCCGATTTCAAATGCGAAATGAAAAGTTTTTCGCCCGACTAATGGAGTTTTTCGCTTTTTTTGTACCAAGTTTGTGTATTTCCCCCATGTAATTCTCCTTGTTCGCCGCTGAGTTTTAATTAGCCCTGAGCCAGTTAGCCCACACACAATTTGGCCAAATGCATGTAACGGAAAGCGGAAAACTAGCCCACAAACAGTTGCCAGCTCCATGAAAAAGGGGAAAAAAGCGTATAACTATTGCTTATAAAGAGTAAAACGCCCCCTAAATCGCATTGCTTTGGATAAGCTGAAAGATGTGTTAATGCCTCGATTAAATAATATTTGCTTACGGTCCTCTGTTTACAATTGTGCTTTGTATGTATTTTTAAACTTTTACTCTTGCATTTTGATTTTGATTTTCTCACCTTTTGCTACGCCTGCGCAAAGTGAACCAATTTTGGTGTTTGAATATTTGGCCGTTTGCGTGTGGGTATGAAGCAATATTTTTAGTTTTTTGGCCATGTTATAATACGTTAAAGCGAACCATTTTCGATTTCGTTTTCGGATTACTTTGACAGCATATTCGACAGCATTTATTTTTAGATGGGTGTTATCACCTGGCCTGTCCCATTACCATTAATCGACAGCGTCTTGATGAAGTGCTCGGCTCATTATCGCGTTATCGTTATCGAACTTTTCAGTTAGCTTGTCAATAGGCTTGGTCGAAATCGCATCGCGAAACGTAGAGGGGGTGCCGCCAATCCCCTTGATCGCTGCATCGTACAGATTTCATTAATAAATCTAGCGAGTGTCTACGTTCTGTGTTTATGTGGCGGAAAACTATTAGATATTCCAAGCACATTTACGTACACGATCGGTTTTAATGGGTAAATTAGCCCGGCAACAGGCGGCGTCCGTCACCGGAAGTACAGTTGCCACAAGGAAGTCAGCAGAGTTGTATTTTAATGACATATCTATGGAACTAGGTCAAACTGTCTGAGTTGCAAAGAAAAGTTATTAGGCAAACAGAGCTTTGATTTTGACAAATGTTTATGCTGATTATACTCAATAATGATCAACCATTTTCCAATTTCCCTATTGTTTCCCCATAAAAATCGTTTGTATTTTTATCACACGAAATGGTTGTTTTTATTTTTGGCATTTTGAGTTGTATCTGGAAGTTAAAGATACGCCTACCGACATAACACGATGTTGTTAATTGAAAACTGATAACTGTTTCTCTGTTCCAGACTGTTTTATTCTCCAATTGTTACCCGTTTCTGCTTCTGTTTCTTTGTGACATTGGGTGTATGGTACTATTTTGTATTCGCGTTCTCTGTTTTCGGCGATTCTCCTTTAGCTTTGTGGTTTTTAATTGTCGATATGTATTCTGGTGTCTCCATATCGTTCTGCAGCTGTGTATCTATATCTCGATGGGCTGTGCCTGTGTTTGTATAGATATCTCTAATTAGTTTTCAATTCAATTTGCATTTCGCGTTCGTTATGTTTCCCCATTCCCCATATCTTTATCTCTCTATTCCCAACGACTGCTTTCGGTAATTATTCGTCTTAAGTTATGGCACTTTTAAATGTTCTGGAATCTAATGACTAAAGTCTGATGACACATCTGAATGTATCGGTGATGATTTGATGATCTTAAAACGACCAGTAAAAAACTTGTTTCTTTTCAAATAATACATTTGATTGTAGGATATTAGTATGTTAACCAAAGAAATTTCTATAAGAAACTTTATCTTAGTAATATGACTTTTGAAAGGCAAATGTAACGACCAAAAATGGAGTAATGGCCGAACTAAACTGTAGCGCTTAAAGCCAAACAAACGTCTTGATTTCCTGGCTGGCAGGTGATACTCGTGAATCATATTCACACGCACATGCAGTAAATATCTTGGTATCTAACTCCCCCCAAGGCTACAAAACGCCATATGGCACCTTTCCCAGACAATTGTCTCCCCATCCCCGGGTGCCTTTTGCTCCCCCACATCCCCAATACAGCCGAGAAACTCTTCTGACTCATTAAGATAAGCAATTTTGTGTGTCAATTTGTCAACTCCAAATGAGAAACCAAAACTGTGGATCAAAGCGAAGGACCGCCAAAGCACTTGAATATAAATAAAATCTATATAAAAATGTACGCAGAGCCACACTCGTACGAATTATTTGTACACAAATATTTAATTACGCTACTAATTGCCAGTGACGATCAACAGCCACGAAATGAGACACTCGGACTATGCGAGGTCAAGATACTTTATCGAGGGGGAAGACGTACATATACACGTATAAATATAAATATATACTCGTATTTATACTCCGCAGATGTTGTGCAATGTTTTTATTTTGCTAGATCAAGTGGCATTACTTTTCAGCTCCAGTGGGAGTTTCATTCAAGGCGTTCCTGCTTTTGTGGCTTTCACAGAAATTGCAATGATCTCAGCTCCAGCCAATATCAATTTATGGATATTTATGACCTGTTATATATATCACAGCGATGTTTTTGCCGATATCTGTGTGGGTGGAGTGACCATGACGTCACTGCTGCGAAACAAGTTGGCCTTTGTCAGCAATCGAGCAATCATTTAAATGACATTACACGCGAATAAAAGTGAACAGCAAACCAAGTACACTTTGAAAACAAAGCGTCAATGTTGGGGGAAGTACTTACATTAATTGTATGCGAAGGCTCACACTCACTTTTTTTGATGTGATATATGATTAATAATAATGAATTAAATAATTATTTTAAATTTGCCATGAATTACAAACATATTTCAAAGTTCTGGAAGTTAATTTATTTCCTTGCTCCTCTCGTTAGTTAGGATCTTTGTTTCCAGTGTAAGAAACGCCCACTACTTGGTGTTGTAAACCAGTTTTACTCTTTCGGCTGGGGGATGGGTAACAACACTCACTACTGGGGACTGTCTGCCTTCAGTGGGTCACCCAAACCCATTCCATATTCCATAAAGGAGGGCCCACGGGGCAGGGCACCCTTGAAGTGAAGTGAGCTTACACGAGTATTCCATATACCATTGTTTTTTCCCGTTTTGCCACCTTTGTTTACAAAGTCAGCAAAAAAGGGAATCAGTCAGTCAAAAAAAGGGGGAAAATGTAACTTTTCAGTGGTATTCGTGGAGTTTGGGGACGTGGGGGAGTCCACTTAGCCGGCATTCCATCCTGACTTGTTTACACTGTGACTGTTCACAATAAGCCTGGCCAAATGCCACATTGACACACTTATCTTTCTGGTTATTTCGAGAGTTGCAAAAACTTAATGCCGGATAATGTCTCCATTCGCAGCAGCCGAACCTTACAAATTCAGAGCGGTTTAATTTTAAATGAAACAATCCTATTTGTTTAAGGAGAAGTGTGTTTACTTTAATAATAACTTTCTGCATGCGTAATTAGTTTGACTAATGTTTAATTACTAATGAATTAGGAATCCATAAAGTGTTTTTTGCTTATTTGTTCTGTTTTAGAAAACAAATTAGAGCTTACTAATATAATATAAAATAATATATAATGACGATAAGACAATACTTGCTTCGAGTTATCGCTTCATTTTGAATTGACATTAAAAAAAAAGTATATCAGTTATATTATAATATAGTAAATGAAATTACATGAATTTTGCGTTTGTTAATTGCAAAATTTTTAAATGATAAAATTAAAATAAAAAAAAAAAAATAAAAATTTAAAAGTGTGGCATTCGTTTGTCAAAGTAAAATTTTTTAATCTTAGAATTTACAAATAATAAAAAATATCGAACATTTTCAAATGTGACTGCATTGGCTTTGGCGTTAGAGTGTCAACATGAATCGACAACTTCGTGGTTATGTTGATCGTATGCTTAATTCAATTTAGTTGTATGAATTCGAGTTCATAGACGACAAGACGGACAAGACGGACGACAGACATAATGATCGTATGGATCATATATATAATATGGGCGCCTTCTGTGTACTTTCAGACGTTATTTACTCTAAGAATATTCAAATATTTAATATCATAATTTCAATAATAGGCTTGGATAAGAATCAATATCAGCACTATTGACTGAATCGTAATTTTTCACAATTTATGTGACACAGTGTTGTGTTAAGCACATGACGTTGTGCGAATAAATTGTCGTTTCTCTTCGATTGCAATTTCAATTTGCCGGCATTCCGAGACCAAACGGGAAATTGTCTGCAGTGGCGTCTGAGTTCGAGTCTGAGTTTTCAGTTGAGTTTTTTCGTTGTTTTTTTGCTTTTCGTAAGGTTGTAGAGGCTGTGCTGCTTGCTGGTTGCCTTGAGACGGATGTTGGTTGTGACAGGCGGAATTCCGAAGACTTTGGGCGTGAGCGTGGGCAGTGGTTTAGTAATACATGGCAATAGTTATGGGCGGCAGCTGGTGCCCAGCAGTTCAGTGACTAAGTGGGTGAGTCCACTTAATCGTTAATAAACCATTAAGTTTTGTGCAAACAATGCCTGACTTAAATCAAAGCCCAGTTCCTTAGGTTTCTATATGAAATCCTCGCTTGATTGGCATGCAAATTGCCATCTCCTCCCCACAGTTCGATATATATTTTTTTGTAGCCCAACTCAATGGCGTGCCACAAGGCAATTCCAAATGCCATAACAATCAGTTGGCAATTAAATTGGCGCCCCTCTTCAAAAACCTCCACCTCGCTACACCCCCAAAGTGCCAGTGGCCCTGGTAATTCAAAATCTGCTCAACGATGTGCGATTGCCAATTACTAATTAAAACCACAACAGCAAGTGCATGAAAAAACAGTTGGATTACTTTTATACTTGTATATCGATTGTCTGGGGGTGTTGTCCACTCGAGGAAGTGGGCTGGCTGGCTGGCTGGTCGGCCAAGAGGGAAACTAGATGACTGCCAAGTGTTGGAGTAGATGGATTGGATTATCTAGATGCGGCAATCACTCGACTGAGACTGAGACCCAGACGGAGATCGCGACTGAAACTCCGGCCGAGCGACATGCAAATGAGCGAAGGCGGGCCCAAAGACCATACCCACACTGCCGGAAAATGCTATTGTATTTAAATAAGTCAAATAAACGGGGCACATAATACAAGAGTCAACTGGGTTTCCGATCAAAATTGAGCCAAAATCCAAGTATTTTTTTAGTTTTGATTTTAATGTTTCTAGATTGGAGTATTTTTAAAATTTGTTGATTAAAGTATAAATCTCTTATACAGTTCCCAAGATGTGTGATTTTTCGCTATGTGCTTCCCCTTTGGTATATGTACAGCTGCGAAAAAAAAATAGCACACTGCAGTAAAATTGAATAAGTTTACTACAATTAGGTTTAAAAGACTGAAATACTTTAGAAAGTAAACAATTCATTTATAAAAAAAAAAAATACAATTTTATGAATTTAATTATAAGAATATGAAAATGAAAAATAGGCAAAAAATAATAGAACATAAAAAATGCTTTAAACATAAAATAAACTTTGCCTCGGCATAGCTTTGAAAGTGGTGCCAATGATTGTTTCTCCACGTTTTCGGATCTTTGTATGTGATTGCATTTCCTATCATTTTGTTTTAGAATTGAAGGATTAGACCAATATTTCTGTGTGATTTTCCTTCAGAAATTGGTTTTTTGACCATGCCACGCTTATCTGAAGAGCAATGCTTTCCTCGTCCCATTTTAATAATTTTTTATAAGGTATGTTTCAAAAATAATGTTGGAAATAGTAATAGAAATGTCAATTTTTATAACCATGTGCTTTTCACCAAAACAAACCGCCGACAAGTATTGAATATTTGAAAAAATCGATAGTGGTGCTATTTTTGTTTTCGCCTCATTTTAGACCTTGCCGCCCAAAAAAAATTATAAAAAATCAAGGTATGGACAATTCAAATTTTTTTTTTTCATTTTTGGATAGGAAAAATATCTAGCATTATGCGAAAAATTAGTATTTGGTGATATCGGTACCTCACCTTAATTTATTTGATCGACAACAAAATACGTTATGGTGGTGCTATTATTTTTTTCGCAACTGTATGTGTTTCATTTTGGCCCAAGAACCGAAAAAAGGCCAACTTGGTCGCATTAAGCCTACGCCGAAAATTCGATACTCATTTATGGACAGAGGCTTAGTCACATTTTCGACCTGACTCACGGTGATGATCGAATACAAGTGATTCCTACTCACACTCACTCACACTCGTTCAACTGAAATTCGTCTGCATAGTATTTCCGCTGAAAGCAAAACAGCTGTTTTCGATAGCTGCCTTTCAAATCGGCTTACGCTTCTACTTTTTGTGGTCGTATGCAATTCCACTTTCCATTTTCATAACGCGTTTTTCAAAAAGCCAATAGGCCCAAAAGCTAATGCATCCCAGCTGATCGGGCCTAAAACGCTCTTAGTTTTTGCTCTTGAGTGGGAAAACTGAAAAGCACTCGACGACTCTCTGCTCTCTAATCTATGTAAGTGCATCGCACATTTTTATGGATTCTTCTACTATTTTTACACATCATATTTTATTTTTGGCCGCCGGGTTTGTTTGTGTTTATGACAAACAGAAGAGTTCTTTCAACTGCAGCTTTCAAATTTGTTTACAAGTGCGTGTCGATCTGCGGTCTCTCTATTTCCATGACCATTTCTTTGCGGCTTGGCTAATAAACCACAAGAAAGACGAGAGCCAAATTAGGGCTTTCTGTTTATTAACGGCCATGACCATTAGCGGTTTATGTTATTTTCTTTTTATACACTCGCTTCTCGGCGAGCCCACATGCTTAAGCGGCTTCCTCTGGCCCGCAGAAAAATAGCTAACGCTGTGACCAAATATGAGGAATTTCTTTTCATTTCGCATGCACTGCATGAAAAAATAGTTTAAAAGAATGAGAAATAAATGGCGAGGATTGTGGTCAAGTAATTTGAGTCCTGAAGTTTAACTTAAATATTTCCCAATACTTAAAACCCGTTTACATTAAGTTGAAGACTTTAAGCTGGCTGGAATGTCACCCCTACTTTTTTTCAGTGCGCTTAATATCACTCGTCGCAGAGCGACAATTTTGGTCATTCTTGGCGGCGGCTTAAGCTTCGAAGCTTGAGCGCTCAAAGAGCGTTGACTTGCCGCTCTTACGCTCTTATCTTCCCACACAAAACCGGCCACGCAGTTGGTTTTGAGCTGCTTTTGAGTGAATTCAGATGAAAAGAGTTATTCAAATGGGTAAATTTAGCAAGTGACATGCAATAATACATTTCATCAGTAACTGGACGTTTATATTTGGTTTTTTTTTTTTTATCACGAAGTCCACTTATACAGCTGCATTAATAATTCAACTTATTAAGTTAATCAAATTTGAAAATGATCATTTGATCAATTTGATCGAAATGAACTTCTAATAACCAGCGAGTCTATAACTGAAGAAATGAACACGTTGGTGAACCGAGTAGCTGAGTTTATTCACTCACAGCAAATTGGACAAGTGATCTTGCTCACTGAGAGCACTGTTAGCAACAACAATATCACGCGCTACACCTGCTCCGCTCACTCACACTCACCTGCAAGCGCTCGCCCCCGCTCCCGCTCTCTCTTTCGCTCGTTGTGCTCTCTGCGCTCTTGTATCTCTGCGGCTCTTGCAGTTGTATCTGTATCTCAGCACCCAAGCAATTCGCTTAGCACAGCGGCGCTCAGTCAAATTTGAACCGCGATACCGAGCGGTTGGGCGTTTATCTGCTAGAACTTCGTTCCATTACCAGTGACTGTGTGTGTGTGCGTGCGTTGCGTCCGTATATGAATACATATGTGTGTGTATGGTGTGGCAACAACAATTTGTTAACGCACACACTTACGCGCAGTTAACGAACGCAACTTGGCCCTTAAAAAGTGAGAAGAAACCCCAAGCAAAGTGCAAAATTATAATCAAAATGCCCTCAAAATCAGCACTCAACACTTATATAAAACAAACCGCGTTTATCTTTCGTGAAAAATTGTTGTTGAAGCAGCAGTAAAGACGTCAAAACACTATAAAAATAAATAAATGACTAAATCGAGTGAACCGTGTATAAAAATGTCCATCGTTGTGTTATCGTCCTAAATAAACTTTACCGATAAAGGAAATCATAAATGGAAACCAAGAACTCAGAACTACAGAGTTCCCAAAAGAGAAAAAGAATCCAGCAGCTGTGTTGCATTTCTAAAATATTTGCTTGTCGCGCAAACAAGAAAATTTCAACTTCTCCCAACTTCTTTTTAGTTGTGCGTTGTTGTTTTTGCCATTTTTTTGTGGTTCTTGTTATTGTTGTTGTTGTCTGTCGTCGGCTGGCTTTTCATTCAATAACCAGTTTTTGTCAGATTTTTTTCTTCTTTAGATTTTGGTGAGCTTGAATTGCTCTTTAGGGGCGATCTGGTCTCGGATTTTTGATCGCTGCACACGCACTAAAATCCACAAAGTCGCACTGTAGTGTGTATTTCATTTAGGTTTTTCCTTTATAAAGACAAATTAGTCATGCCAAACGCATGCACCGCTCTATACACCCGAAAAAAATTAATTGTGGAAAAATGTAGTTTGGATACAAATATATTGCAGATATATATAATGACTGTTAAACAATACGGAAAAGATTAGATTTTCCATTAAAATTGTTGTATTATAATTAACATTTCTACACATAGCATTAAAGAAAGACTGTTTTAAGTAACAAATGCATTTACACTTAGATTTATGCACAAGAAAAATCATAAGGTAGCTGAGTTAAAAACCGTTTCAATTTTCTCCCTATTAAATACAATTTTTTTCAGTGCTCTTTTCTGCCCCTATCTCTTCTGTTCGTTCTCTCTTTCTTTTTACCTGTTAGTTCTGAACACACGGCTTTCTTGACATGCCAGGCATACTTAATTCCGGCTCTCCCGTTTAAACCTGGCTTAGAAAATGAGAGAAAATGCACAACTGCCATAACTGTGCCACAAAGTGGGGGAGCAAGAGGTGGTGGTGGTGAAGGTGGAGGAGGACTAGGTGTGGGAGGAGAAGTAGAAGGAGGGAGAAAGAGAGAGGCGAAAAGCCAAGTTCAGACAGTGGCAGTGGGGAAATATTTTCCGTGAATTTAGTGTGTGAAATTTTGCATGTGAATGGAAAATGCACACGGAACAAGCAGCCAGCAAATAACAATAACAAAAAACCCATAATAATAACAAGCAACAAAAAATATGAGTGAAAATTATTGAAAGCCACTTGCAGCAGAGTGAAAGATGCAAAAAAAGACACAAAAAACTGTTGACGATGGAAAATATAAACAAAAACCGTGAAAAAACCAAAGATCTAAAAAAGTGAACCAAAACTAAAACCTAAACCAAAATTCAAGTAAAAGTTCACAGAAACGGCCAAGAAAAGTTGTTTGTTTGTCATTTAGCTACGTTACGCCCAGAGTTTGCATAAATAAATTAAAAATTTAAAGCAGACAATGCAAACAAATTGACAAAAGTGCACAAGGCATGCCGAAGTTTATATACCCTTTTTAAATAAATAAAATTGTTGTTTAATTCAGATGCAAGCTAGGTAACGGCATAATGCACCATAAAAAGCTAATTAATTGAAGTCACTTTTTGTAGCATTTCGAATTTGTTAAAATGTTTATATCTGTTAACTATAGATATGCATTGATATAAAATAAACAAAGCGATTTTGCAACACAAACTTTTGATTAGAATCCAAGTACCCGATTGGTAAAGTAAATAAACTACACAAACTTTGAATGAAAAATGAGTTGAGAGAGCGAAAGAAATTTTGTCCGTCCATATCTACATACGACTTTGGGTATATATAATTGTATTCGTATCTAATCAGAGCGACAACCCGTCTCCTGGGCCCGCAGCTGGTTGCGTGTCTAGGCATTCATTTATTTATACTTATTGTGTGCTTACGGGTCCGAGCCAGAAATACAGCTCCAAGCTGACCTCATGAATTGAATGGAATCACCCACCAAAAAAAAAACACCAAAAGTAACTTCAAAATCGGGGCAGAAGTAGAGATTTTGCAAATGAAAGTACATGAATAAAATTGGATCGCAGTTTTGTCATTGTAAAGATTGCAAAAATGGAAGAAGAAATACAACAAAAAAGTGGACACGGAATGAAATGATTTAAGTGCTCGCTTTTACTTGAGCTTTGTGTGTTGTGCAGCTGCGTCTGATTTCAGTTTCAATTTATCTCTATAAGTTTCAATTTGGCTGTCTGGTAAAAGTGAAGCGATCGCGATCGCGCCCTTCTCCCATTGTGTTTCACTATCTCAGTATCCCATATCTCTGGCTGTATCTGATGGATACATGGCGTCGCCAGTTCGTTCGCCCCTGGCGACAAATGCACAAATGTACAGCAGTGTATCTGCCAGATACATTTCGCCCAGCACGTTTTCTTTTGGCCATCGGCCAATTGGAACAAAATGCCGGCAACGCACAACAACATAAAGTCAACTACACCAGCTATATAGAAACGCTTCTTAGATACACAGGAAAAATGATCCACGTGATGGAATTATATATTTTTTTAAACTTAAACTTGATCTTGAGGTTAGCACTGGATATTATAAATTATTTTTGTATTTTGTGATAGATCGATTTTTTTTGTGTGCAGATAGCCGACTTCCTCAACGAGAACTTTTACTTAAATTTAGTTTAGTGCTTAGTACATTCCGATTTGGTACCTCGCTAATTGCAACTCATTTGCAATTGCTGTTTCTGATGATTTCACGTTCAAGTACGCGGATCGCTGCGTCTGCAGCTGAATCATCGCAGCTAATTTAGGTGTACAAAATTCACAATCATTTGTATTTAAATTCGCCAACTCCAACTTCAGGTCCAGCCAACCGAGAGCAATACAAATAAAAATCACAAAGTGCCATCGCAAAACAAACATAAACTCCGAAACGTGCTATAAATCGTAAAAATCGACTGCGAAAAAAAGAAATATATCAAAGAATTTGCGGCGAAAGTTGAGGAGTGTGTTGTTCACCCAAAGTGTTTCGAGTGTATCCGAGTCTTTTAATGTGCCACCCGCAAGATGACATCGCATTCCTACTATAAAGACCGCCTGGGCTTCGATCCCAATGAGCAGCAGCCGGGCAGCAACAACTCCATGAAGCGGAGCAGCTCCCGCCAGACGACGCACCACCATCAGAGCTACCATCATGCCACCACCAGTAGCAGTCAGTCGCCGGCAAGAATCTCCGTTTCACCGGGTGGTAACAATGGAACGCTGGAGTACCAGCAGGTCCAGCGGGAGCAGCGGGATCGGGAGCTGTACAGCAGCAACGGCAGTCATCACCACCACCAGCCGCCCCACCAGCCGCACCACCAGCAGCAGCACCACCATCATCGCCACTCGGCGACGGGCAGTGCATCCTCGCCGCTGTACGAGAACAGCAGCAGTAGTCCGGCTGCTCCCAAAAACGCCAAGCACTCATCCACCCAGGCACAGCCGCAGGGTGGCTACGAGGATGCACTCACTCAGTTTAAAGGTAGCATGTCCATTTGGGATCATTTTATAGAAGATTGGGACATAATGCGTAAGTGGGAAATAGGATTTCATCGATTCTTTTGGCATGTGTTGTGTTCCAGTTCCTTGATGTTTCCTCCTTTTCTTTGAATCCAAGAAAAAGATTTATTAATTGCTACAGCGGCGGAAATCATTTGCATTTCAAGTTCGCTTCGTTTGTATCTCGTTTGTATGAATTTCAATTATGAATCCGTCGCGGTTTCATTTATTTCTAAGCTTAACTAACCCCAAAACATGTTTCCCAAAGACCGACTACATATGACGGAAGCCAAGCTTGGGAGCAAATTATAAAGGGTCAAGGTCAAGACCCTCTTTAAATGCTAGCACAGAGTCTGTAGAAGTTTTAAGCAAATATTTAAGCTTAGTCTTCCCAACTGGTTTAAAGATTACTGACGGAATATATGCAAAATCCGCAGGAATGTAAAATAGATTCGAAGAACAAACAATTTTAAGCTATGACGAATAAATTATGTCACTTTTTAGCAATGCATTTCGTATCTTTGGCGGACTTTTCAAGGCCTTATCGAGTGTTATAAATACTCGTATATTACAAATTCCGACAATCACCAAATAGAAGGTGTTGACACTTCTTGGGCAAATACAAACACATTCGCAGACCATTGGTCGCACCTTTCTTGGCACATCAAATGCTGATCAAATAGAAGGGTGCCATCTCGACCTTGAATTTAATAAGAGCCAGATTGTTCATTACAGTTCATTGGGGGTAAGTTTTGGAAATGATATATCGTCTAAAAATCCCTAATTTCTTGGGAACCTGATATTTCGATCATTCCGACACCCAAAAACTGTGTTGGCAAATTAACAAACTCTTGGTTGGCTTCAGAATTCCACGAATTTCAATATGAACCCATTTGCCCAGCCGAAATAAACGGGTTTATGCTTATTGACTTTTGTAAGCATTTATATGGGCGTTTTATGCTTATGGTTATAGGTTTTCGATTGCCTGACACTAATTTGCTGGCGCCATTAGTAGGGAATTTTGTTGACTTGTTGATAAAAGCGGGAAGTACTTTGAATTCCATTTGAAGTGCATTTCCTTGCGTTAATAGCACAGCGTGAGTTCATTATTATATCTGGCAATGCGTGAATTTCTTATCGCTGATTGCAAACGTCCATAAAAAAGAACAATAAAATGTTTCACTGGTAAATCTTAACCCTTGTTGCTTGTTTCGTAATTTAGATATGCAAAAGCATATCTAATATGTGGGTAGTTTTCTTTTTTTATGTTGTATAAAAATGGAAATGTATTATTCTTATTATATATTATTGCTTTACCAAATTCGAATTGGATTTCTTTCAAGTAACCGTGTCAATGGTTTCTTTAATCAGACATGTATGATCAAACGTCCTTCTAAGGTTAAGTGTGCTAATCAATGAGTATGACTAAATGCAAAAATAAACATTAACAAATTTCAAATAAGCGGCTCCGAACTCTTCTACAACAACTTAACGAACGTTTAATCGTCAAAAACAAATTCAACTTAGAACGTGACATCATCACGCGCTCTTCAAAAAGCCGCATACAGACACATTTCCAGATAGTGCTACCCTGTTTTGGTATTTGTGCCGGCGGAGTCGTACACCTTTGCACAATCATTATTTGTGTGAATATTTATGAACTCTTTGTTCGTTGTTCTTGGCCTAGAGTAAGATAAAAATAAGCTCGATTACGAATCGAGTTGATGTTGCATGCAATCGTGCAGAAAGATTTCTGCGGAAAGATCGGATACCCCAATGAATGGGCGAGTTTTCGAGAGTTGGAATCTCCGCTTGAATGGAAAATTGCAAACCGATGAGTCATCGGATTGGAACAAGTTCAAGATCTTTTCGCTTCTCCATTTCTCACACTCTCTCTGTCTCTCTCTGCGACTTGACTTACCTGTAACTGAAGAGATGGAAAATTATTGATAGGGTATTAACGGTTTATGTGTTATATTACAACCACATATTTGTTTGGTCATGAAATTCCGAAAATTGTATTTGCCTGGAATCCTATGAATCACTGTATTTTTTTTTTTTATTTATTAATAAATTTTGACATATTAGCTTTGGAAACTTCATCGAAGGGCTTTGTCCGCTCAGAGACCTTTTTGAGGTATTGGATTGAGCATTTGATTCCTTAACCAACAAGAAATCAATCTCTAAAAACCCAGTTTGTTTATTGTATGCTTATGACGAAGGACTTTGTCCGCTCAAGAGAGAGTTGTCCGCTCTGGGACGCGTGTACTGTATTTCGACTTTAAACAGAACACGATTACCGTCCATTCTCTACGGCGATCCATCACGTATTTGCCAATTAGTTTGTGCCCGACTCTGCTACAAATTGTTTATCAATAAACACGCTTCTTTTGTTGACCACACAACTAGGTTAATTTTTGGCTCGTTAGACTTGTTGTCGCCCTAAGAGATTAAGCATGAACTTATATTTGAGAATTGGTAGTCCATTTCCAAGGGCATTTAGGCTTCGTTCTAGTTTTTTTTTGCAAAGGTTTAGAGAGTGGGTATTGCTGAGAGAAGAGAGTTAAACTGGTTGGGATCGTTCAACTATAGTCAGTCACTTGTTCTCTCTGTCACTTTTTACCTTATCTTTTAGCGCTTTTGTTTTGCTTTTGAGCTTCTGCTTTGAGTTGCTCGTTATATGACTTGGTTGTTTTCTGATCTACTACGTTTATGGCTTTATGTGTTTGGCACTTGAATTTATCGGGTTTATCAACCGATATTTAATACTTTTACAATGAGCTCGACACTTGGTGGAGTTGTTGATGTTCTGTAGGGTTTGCTTTTCTTTATGGATCTGCAGAATCTTTCTTTGTTCCTCGTTGATTAGATTGTGTTGAAAAAGGGTGGTTAACTTAAATTATTGCCCAGCTCTGCCCCTGCATGGAGTTATCAGTCCACCAAAAGTATACTAATTGCCACAAAATGTTTAACAACTTAAAAATGCTTGATTTTGTGCCGAGAGTTGTGGCAACATGACCATTTGCTTATCGTATACATGGGTTATTCCCGCAAACTAACACACACACACACTCACGTCATGTGTCAGACAACAAATCAAAGCCAAAGCTACCAAACTCCTGCCCGCCCACTTCTTATCGATTTTTGAATTTATCAGGCCAAAGAAAAACATTGACCAAAGTTTGCCGAGACCCTGAACGGAAATAAAGATAGGATGAACGAGCAGGGTAAATAGGGAAACCATACACGCACAACACAAACTCTAATAAGCCACTAATTGGCAGCAGTTGGAACATTTGTTCAAACAAGTTAATTAAGGCCCTAGGAAGATTATTCAACGCCCGCACTTGAGTTGCCTAAGTCGGCCCAAAAAAAATCGTGAAATGATCTTTGCCGAAAATTAATAACTCTGATTGTGGGCGGTTGAATTTTGATTGTTTTACATAAAGTATTCATTTCTCAATCAACGATGACGCCATTCGAAATGTTTTTTCTTTCGGCACAAACTTCTCAGGCATTGCATGAATTTTGATTACTAACCGAAATCAAGTTTATCGAGAAATTCTAATATGCGACCTTCTTTTTTAAACAATTCCCCATTTAGACGAACGCGATGCCATTCAGAAGAAGACTTTCACAAAATGGGTTAACAAACATCTGAAAAAGGTGAGTTAATGATCGTGCTTAAAACGGTGCCCCACAAGAGCATTAAACTTAACTGAAATTAGTGAAACCTACTGATGTTTTCGAAATTAAAATTTTTCTACCTTTCCCACAAGCAGCATTGGAAGTATGCTAAGGTATTAATCAGTAAACATAAAATACAAATTTATAGCTATTTTCTTTAACAAACTTTGAAATTAACTTCCTGCGATTTTCAGACCTATACTATGCTACATGTTTGTGTAACCACAAATGGCATACCCTGTTGTTCTCAGTCTGTAAGTCGAGCTAAAACCAAAACTAAATATTTCTCGATGTTGTTTCTTAAAGTTTTTATTTTTGCGCTGTTGTTAATTTTGAGCAATATTAAATTTAATTAAATTTTTTTTTTTCAACTGCTAGGGTAAATCCACTTATCATTGATGTTGTTTTCTTGAGTTTTTATTTGCTGCTTAGCCAAAATGTTTAATTTTACCTTGCGGCTTGTTTTGCTGTTCAGTGCCAGCAGTTTTTTTTTCAGTTGTTTTGTCTGCATGTCTTTTTCATTGGGTTACTCTCTAATTTATTTGAATCGCCTTTTACTGGCATTCCACTAACACCTCCCCCATCTGCAGGCCAATCGTCGTGTGGTGGACTTGTTCGAAGATCTGCGCGATGGTCACAATTTACTTTCACTCCTGGAGGTGCTATCTGGCGAACACCTGGTAAGTGTTATTCAATTGGTTTCTTAGCAGTTTTGTCACGCTCTCGCCAATGTTTTATTCACTTCGATTTTTGTTTCCCTTGTACCTTGATTTTATAGCCACGCGAGAAGGGTAAAATGCGTTTCCATATGCTGCAGAATGCACAAATGGCACTGGACTTTTTGCGCTACAAGAAGATCAAACTGGTCAACATACGCGCCGAGGATATTGTGGATGGCAATCCCAAGTTGACCCTGGGCCTGATCTGGACCATTATATTGCACTTCCAGGTGAGTTGTTGAGCAAATACTAAGGTATATGGATACCACATATATATTTTCATTGATTGAGCAATTGGAGCAAAACTGTGGGCGCCGATTTTTGGTGGGCAGCTATTCAAAGTCAGCGAGACTGCCAGCAAAAGCAAACGCCCACGAGCCGCTCTGGCTGACTGACTGACTGAAGGTGACCCCCCGGTCTAGAGTTTGTTTTCATTTGGGCGTTTGGATGGATTCATTGAGCCGACTTGGCAGCAGCAGCCTACACAGCAACCAGATAGCTACAGTCTTGACACGCTACGAACTACGCTCGATCTACCTAAAGATATATATATTTTTTTTTTTGGCAAACGCGTCCCTGCCTTTTAAGGCAACCCGATTGCCTTCTCTTTGCCGCCGCCGCTGACTGACACACATAACGATGCCGCTGCCGCTGCTGCTACAGTTCGTCGGCAGCAAGGCCGCGAGTTGGCTTTAAAGGCGACGTGGAGGAGGGGGGAGTGGTTTTGGCCACCTACACAACCACTGGCAGCAAGGCAAGGCAAGCCGGCCCAATGAAATGCCGCGTTGGGATGCAGTTTTAAACAAAACAACAATATTTTAACAAAAATATCATACAAGCTATTTATGAAGTATTTTATAAATTGTATATGATATAAGAATAGTGAAAAACATATGACAAATAAGTACTATATCAAGAATACGCTATGAGTAAGAACAGCACAATGAGTTTGAAATAAATATAACGAACTGAAATAAATTTAGGGAATCACCGAACATTGTGATAAATTTAAGATGACGGATACTGTGATTAAAGAACTCCAATTACATTATTTTTGTCACTGACTCATCGACGAGATACATTTCCGCAGTATGTGTGTCAATCCGAAACTTGGATATTTCGTAACCTGCGACGAACGCAGATGCATTTTTCAAATCGTCGTTGGCTGTCGATGTGGCTGCGGCTTTTCTTGACTCCAACTTGATCGATGGGGCACATAAATGCTCAATGATGCTGCCAGTTCACCGACCATGAGGCAACAGCAACAGCAACTATCAACAGCCACGGCAGCCGCAGCAGCAGCAACACGCAACTGTGGCTACCAAATGGCGCTCATTCAATTGAGGCGAACGAATTGTAAATCACTTGACAATGTGAAACTCAATCGCGCGTCATTTACTGTTTACTGTTTTCTGGCTTATTCATTATTTCTTGTCTGCCTGCCGCCAAGGATTTATGTATATTGTCGTTGCTGTTGCGGGTGTCTGATGTCACCCGATGTGGCTCGGAAAAAATATGCAAATTGACTGCGATCGACATAAAAGGATATTTCTTGTTTTGCATACCAAATGATTTGGCTTACAGCGTTCTCAGTCTCATTTCATTTTTACTTATCCAAATCTAAATCCAAATCGCAATCGACATCTTGCAATTATGACATAATTCCTATTTCCATTCGTGTGCAAAAAGCCAAGCTTTTGTATATTCAATTAATGATCGGTGTTTTGTGGGTCAACGTGGGGAAAATATATTGTTAAAGGCGAACAAAATAATAATAAGCGTTGGAGCAATTTTCTAAACAGCAGCCGCCGGCAGTTTGTAACGCTGCTTAGCTTGTAATTAAGTTATAAATTGTGCTAGCGAATCGATTTGATCTATGAACCACCCACAACAACAGTAAAAACAATACAATCAATCAGAGACTTTACCTTTACTTGAGACATAAAACCTGTTGAGCTGCATTGTAATTTCTAGTACTTAACACGTGGTTCCAATGATTCCCCAACAAATTAGTGCATATTTATGGCAGCTTTTAGCTTAATTATTACAGGTTCTAGCGCGTTCTGGTTAGTTGAGAGCACAACTGATGATAAATTAAATAGAACAACTTTATTTGGTAGGGTTGGGGAACATTTTCTTAAACATTTCAATCTCCAAAATGTTTGTGTCCGAATTCTTTAGCTTTAACCAAAACTTTTATTTTAAACTTAAGCATCAATAGAAACTGGCACACTTTTAGCGCATATTTTCAATCCTTATTACTTTTTAATATACCCAATAACTCACTTTATCCGGCCAACGTATTACGCGACTTACTGCTTTATTTAGTACACCTAAGCGCCATATCGAGAGCTACAAATCTTAGAGTAACCTTGCGGCTGCCACGTAAACTTCCTAAGCCGCTCAATTGCTAAATTTAAATAATAAATTGCCGCGATCCCCAAGGCGACGGTGTGTGCCAAATCTCTGAGATCTGTGTCGAATTGTTCTGACAAACGTTTTCATTATGAGCATCAGATAATTTCCCCAGCAATTTGCCATTTTTCATTGCTTGTTAGTTGGGGAGTAGTGCGGATATGTATGCCAGGCATTTATATTTGGCCAAAATGCCATGACCGATGTTTAGTCAGTTTGCCCAGGCATGAAAACTAACGCCTCGAAAGAAAGCCAAAATACAATGAGCAAAGAGCCACCGAAAAACCAGACATTCTCACGTCATCGTTCGAATTTGAAAAGATTATTATTTTATTTTTTGTATTTTGGGACTGCTTTTTGTGGCGTTTGATTTATTATAATACGCCAAGGTATGTGTTACAATAAAGTCAATGCCAGTGGGGAAACAGCAACAGACAATAACGAGAATTACTTGAAAAAAAATCAGGTGGAATAAAGGTGTTTTTTAGTGCCCTGCCCATGACATCAGCAATCCTCGGTTCTTGCCAAACGAAAGACTTCAACGCAAGCAGCGAACTCGAACTCTCGACCAGCTGGCTATGGAGCATATCAAATGGCCAAAACGGAATGCTACCAGCAACAAACACAACAGATGCACTTATTTGTCTTAATTTATGACATTGATGACTGAATTTTTGAATAGCTTCGATGTGTGTGGGTTCAATCTCGATTTCGATCTCGAAATCTATCTATAGCCATCGCAGATAAAAACAAACACAGTTTCATTAATAAATCGATAGCTTGGCTTTTGACCAAATAAGGAAACAAGCTGCCCGTCCGCCTCTCTCTCTTTCTAATTATGATTCGCCATCCTTTTCTGTTTGGTATGCAAATGTCATGAGCTGTCTGGAATTGTTATTTGCACTCGATAAGCGTTTACCAATGTAAGTGTGTTTCTAATGACTTGTAATTAATATGAAAACTCACCGCTGGATATATTTCAAGTGTGTAGATGGAATTATAAGCGACGAGGTAAACGATTCGATCAGGGTGCCAATGATGATGAGCCCACACGGTGATATCCCTAGGAATGTCATACGTATTTGGTGCGACACCTACACCTCACTAGCCACCCCCACAAGTTCCGCTCGAGGTTTAGGCGAGTAACTAGAACGTCGAGCTGCACAGAGAATAAAAAGATAAGATATTTCTATATAATAATCAATTATATATTAATATGCTGGGTCATTAATTGAGTTTTATAGATGGAATATTCTTATATTGGTCTGTTTCGCAATTGATTGGTATTATTCATTATGATATTGGAAATATGACAAAGTGCATATGCAATTTCTTTCTGCGTGAGGAGATTCCCGATGCGTTGTAAAACTAGGAGGGGGTATTATGAATATTAGCAGCTACTGATTCCGCTTTGTTTTCCCACCACAAACAACACATTTCAAGTGCAAAACAGTGCTCAAATTACGAATAGTGGCAAACATAATGCAGCATTTGTTTACTGGGTTGCATCATACCGGTATTAATAAGCATATGCCCAATATGAGTACTTAGCCGTAATACCATCCCCCCACCCCTTCCCGCACCACATTCCTGCAGCGGCTAATTAGATTTGCAATTCAGTTGCACAGTTTCTCGGAGACCCGGGAAACTCAAGGTGTGGGGTCCACATCTGCCTGAGTACGAGTATTGACCATATTGACTATAGCGATTCGAGAGTGTGTGTGAATCGAAAAACAACTGACAGCAGTTAAGAGTATTTATTACCCATACATAAATATGGCCAGCAAATATGCCGGGCCAACAACAACAACAACAACAAAAAGCAGCTGTAGTAGTCAGTGCCTTTTACTCCATATAGGGCAACGCCATCGGGGGTTTAAGCCATGTAACATGCTAATTAACCCATGTTGGCAGTACGCGAGCGAGTGTGTCGAATGTTTATTTGTATCTTGAGCACACACGAATCAAAGGCACTTCCGTCTGGTTGGCACAGCCTCGCATATTCGCATATAGATTTCGACACCCACTTGAATCCGTTGGACTTTCTAAGTGCAAGATTATCGCAATAGTTCTGACTTCCCTGCCTTATTTGGCCGGAGATTGATGGGGGAAATGCATGCAATGTGTCGGTGATTGTTGCTAATTTGCATTAATTATAATGTAGTGCATCCCTCACAGTCTTACATAAAGCCCATTTTCTTCGGGGTTCGAAAAGTTTAAACAGATACTATAGTACGAAAACACATTGCAATAAGATGGAAAAATTGTATATTGTTAAAAGTGATTATGCCAACACCAATAAATTAAAGTAATGTTATTTATTTTTGTAAACTTTATCCATACAAAATAATTGTCATTTCTTTAGGTGACTTTTCCCCTCTTTCCCCATTTTCTTTGCCATTTCCCACCGCCTTTAGCGACTGCCCTTTATCATTTGCTGTGAGTGAAACCTGTTAACATCATTGGTCATTTCTGTTTTTGCCGTCTTTTTGGGTCACTATGCGATGTAATGAGTTGGTCGTGATGTGTTATGAGATTGAAATTCAAACTGCGAAGACCCAAAAATACCATGGGGTCATAGCGAATCGCTGTTTACTTCGTTCTTTTACTACCTTAGTTTGTTGGGTTTTTATTCAAAACTCGTTGTTCAGAATTCACTACCATTTCGACTACTTCTTCATTTGTATTTTGCCCTCTGCGTTGTTCCTTACCATCATCAAGTTCTCCGTCTTGTTTCCATTATTATTATTATTCTTTGGTCTGGTGTTCTTGTACTTCTACGTAAATGGGATGACGTACTACCGACTTTGGTTGGATCTACTGAACCACCGAATGAGTTGCGGCTACCACAACAAAATTTCGAATGAGAGAGGAAAAACTGAAGACGGTGTTGTATAATATACCATCTCTCATTGGGCTTAGCTTATATGTTTTGTAAGCCTTGGAGTAAGAGATCAAAATTCCAGCGGAAGTATTCAATTAGCTTATTAAAGCATTTAAATAGTTTATGCTTTTAGAGCCATTATTTAACAGGTAAAAGTAATTGTCCAATTGATTGGCGCACGTATTTTATCACTTAGTTGTGATAGTATAGTTTACCTTTTAGCACTATATACCCTTAAGTAACTTTTCCAGGCCTAATCAGATTTATATTATCATAAAGTTATTATGATCCTAATTTGCCTATAAAAAACTATTTTACGCATCTATGTTTACGAAAGGATTTATTAGTTTTAGATTGCAGGTCTTTCGATAAAATTGGGAATCTATAATTGACATATGTGTCTTTATTAACAATTATCCAGTTTGTAAGGGCATTTCAAGCTTCGCTGCCCTTGTGCTGTTGTTGTTGTTGCGTTACATGTGTGTGCGTAAGCGTGGGCGTCGCTGCCGCCGTCGGCGTCCACGTTGCCATGGCAGCGGCGGCAAAAACACAGGTGTTGGTTGCAAATACGTCATCAAAGAGGGACCGCAGCGGTGGCAGAATCAGGTGGAATGCCGGCAGAGGCGGTGGCAGAGGCAGTGGCGTCGGCAGCGAAGCCAGCAGGCCATAACGGGGATGGCAGTGTTGGAGTGTTGCCACCAACACAACTACACACGCACACGCACAGCTGTCAGCACGATCGCGATTCCATATCCATATATTCCATATACTGTAAAGCTGTGCGACTCGTGACGCCGACGTCGACGCGAACGCCAACGCAGGCAGCGATCGCCATGTGCCAATTCCACTTTGTTTCAGCTTCGCTTCTATTCTTGCCTGTAAACAAAAAAAGCGAGGCAGCACAGCGACAGCGACGCCGACGCCGACAGAAGCGTCAACACCTGGCCAAAGCCACACTTTAAGCGTTTTAACTTGGCCCGATCGCTTTTAGTTGTTGTCGAGACGCCGCCGCACACATTTCACGATCCCTCTCCATAAATATTTGCAAAAACAAATAGAAATTAATTAATTGCATGCGTTCCACGGGAACCGCGGAATTTCACAACTATTTCCAAACTACGGGAACGCGTTTTGAAATCCCGGAAATTCTTTATAAAGTGTGTGTGTGTCCCAGAAAACCCCCCAAACCCAAAACCAAAGCCAAAGTCTTAGCCCCAAAGTGATTTCAATCAATTAATGCGACTTCGCATGATGTCAGAATCTTGCGTTATAATCGCTCTGTTTCTCTGATTTATTAAATGCCGCCAATTTCAATTGATTTCAATCTCTCGCAATTGAGCTGCATTTCAATTATTTTTTTATGACGACTTTATTGCCAAAGTGCGGGGCACGGTTTGTTTCAATTCGTTCGTTTGTTTGCAAACAAACTGCCCCGCGAACGGAGTCAAGTAGCTGTAAAATAATGACGTACGCCCCTGCTGATCTCCCGCCCCCTTTCCTATCATCATCGATTCCATCTCGTTTCGGTTTTGGTTTTCGCCGCGTTCCAGTTCGTAGCTTTGAAAAACCATTTTTTGTGCGTGTGTGTCTCGTATTTTATTTAGCAATTTTCAACGCTCTCCTCAAGTGGTTTATTGTTTGTCTCGTTGTCTGAGGATGCTTTATTAAATCTAATTTATATGCCCACAAGTCGGCTGAATCTGGAAATGCTAGTGAAGATCACCCATATCGAAATTAACTGCTTACGGTCTGTAGTTTGTTCGGTTTTCTTCCGTTCTTAATTAGCTTTAATTTATGAATCTCATTTTGGATATAATGAATCTCTCTTCAGAAATCACTTTCAAGTGATTTAGTGTGTTATTCACAACATTTAATGTTTTCTTAATAGCATTTCGTGTCGCCAAAAACCTGAATTTCAGCCATTTCTTTAAAGAAATACAAATTAGTTGGCAGCCCATTAGTCTTCTACCTCACCGAGCTTAACTACTGAAGGTATTTTGAAATTTTGATTGGTTTTAAGTGCATTATCCATTTAATTTACAACCTCGAGTTGCAATCATTTTCTGAATTAATGCTCCTTGTCGTGGAGCAATGCAAATTGGCAGGCAAGTTTAAAAAGCGCACATCTCCAAACTCTGAACAGTAGCCAAAAACCCAAAATAGGCAAAGACCAGATTGAGCTTTGCCGCCTTTCAAAAGACTCATTGAGAATGTCAAGCCATTAACGCCTCTTAGAGACGCCTCCACAGACACTTTTTCGAGCTGTTCGCTGGGGCCCCAGGTATTTTTCTTATTTCTCTATCACTATTTTTGTTTTTGGCATAATCACATAAAACAACGCAGATCGTTTATAGTGTGCTTAAAACGCTGCAATTAGCATTTTTGGTAGTGTGGCGATGGTTGTGAATGGATGTGATGTGTGTATTTGTTTGTCACGGTTCTGCGCAGGCGTGAAACGCAGCTACATACTATATGCATAACCTCCAGTTAAAGTCCGTTCTCCATTACCAATGCAAAACAAACATTTGTCGTGCTTTTCGTTGGGTGGGCGATCTTTTTGGCCTGGCCAACTGTTTTATTGATCTTGAGCTATATAGATTAATCGAGAGATTTCCATTAAAAGCAGAGGCGGTTACAAGGCGGTACCAATATGTTTGCAATTCTGGAACATTTTGTCGCTCTTTCGTAATCCAGCTGCTAGCTTTCTTTATAGAGTCGCTAAACATTTCGTTCACTTCCTGTTTACTTTTTAAGTGGAGCCCTAAAAAGAGTTAATTCTCGCATTCTCTCTTCCATTGCTGCATTGTATCTGTCTAAATTTATCACACTTGCGAATTATTTGCCCCTTCACTTGAACAATTACTGTTGTTTGTTCTGATAATATTGACCCCAAATATTTGCAAATAAATTTGTAGTAAGCACAGCACGTAAGTGGAATATGTGTAATTCAGCTATTTTAGATTTGAGTAATAGATCTTGGAGCTTTGTCAAAATGTATTGGCATAATATCTAGCCATAATGATAAAGACCCCTCTACATATGGAAGTTCAACAGTAAAAAAATGGGTAATATATTCCAACTTTTTCTTACACTTCCTATAGTGCAAACAAACCGGTGAATTCGTATTCCCATATTCCCTGTTCCCCTACCAAATCGTTCCTCTCCCCATTTTCCTATGCAAAATAGGCTTGCGTGTTCCGAAACTAATGAATCTCTGCCCGTGAATCAGCGGTGTACATTAAGTTTTTGCCGTAAATATACACACATTTGCAAAAAAAAATATATAATGAAAAAAAATGACGGCAGCAAAAGAAGCAACAAAGTAGCGCCAAGAGCAAGACAGACAGACAGTTGGGATAATTATGTGTACGTACAACACAATAAATAATTCGCAACAACAATGGGGCCCCTCCCTGCCCCTCGGCATACCTCTTACCTTGCCCCATAATTCTCCACTCCACTTTGGCTCCGTTCGGTTAAATTTACTCCACTCCAGTTCTCGATGGGGTTTCTGACAAACTCCAGGGCAATGCCAAATAGTACCAGACATCCGGTGCTAGTTTGGGATTTGACTTTGGCTTTAGGTTTGGCTTAATTAAACTCAAATTGTAAGGACCGGCAAATAATTAAACTTATTTTGGCAATCACGCAGAATAACGAAAATCGGCGCAAAAGAAACGCGGCAAAACGAAACGACTCTTCAACGAACCTTAGAACGAAACGACTCAAAGTGAAACAAACGAAAGTATCGATAACTGCGAAAGCAGTTCGATTATTACGATAACATGCACTCCAGCTCGCAATCGACGCTGAAGCGCACACAACAACTGGTGCGGCAGACGAATGGCGGCAGAGGCGATGTTCTGAGCAGCGGGTCCGAAGTGGTCCACTCCTCCCGTGGCCCGGCCATAACCACCAATATCGATGACTCGAGCTTGCGGTATCGTCATGAGACAAAGAGGGAGCGCACTGTGGAGGCGGTGATTACGGATTATCCAGGTGTTTCTCCCCTGGGAAGCGTTCCTCATGAACGAACCAACTTTGAGCGCACTGTGACCTTCCAAGATCCCGCTGGCAATTCACGTCGCCTTTCAGAAACTAGAGCTTTGGTTCCGTCCGGTGCAATTCCGTCGTCATCCACCCATTACCAACAGGTGACGCGGAATAAACGCATCTCCACGGAGGTTTTGGGCTCCAGTGTGGAGAGCACCAAGACATCGCAAAGAGCGCCCAATGGCCATCGCCGTGTTACCACGCACATTGTCCGAAAAGTGACCACTTTGAGCCGAGCGGAGGAGAATGCTCAGCCTGCCGAGGACTTGTTGCCTCCGGCCAAAATGATTCGCAGCTCGGAGTTAGAGTATCGTCGCGCCCTGCCGCCGGCTATAGAGTCGTCGTCCTCGCAGCGCAGAGAGGTAAACATCAAACTTCGGAAGACAATGCAGGATAACAAACTCTTCTCTGAGAATTTAAATTAGGCGACCACAGTTTTTCTCTGCTCCTTTCAATCAATGAATTTCCTTTCGGCTATAATTTCAACCTTCATTACTTATTATTTAACTTAATATTTCACAGATCTCCGATATTGTTGTGGGCAAAGAGGACAACGTATCCGCTCGGGAGGCTCTGCTGCGCTGGGCACGTCGCTCCACTGCTCGGTATCCGGGCGTACGTGTCAACGACTTTACGTCGTCGTGGCGAGATGGATTGGCTTTCTCGGCGTTGGTGCACCGCAACCGACCGGACTTGCTTGACTGGCGAAAGGCAAGGAACGATCGGCCAAGGGAGCGCCTGGAGACGGCCTTCCACATTGTGGAGAAGGAGTACGGAGTTACGCGCCTGCTGGATCCTGAGGGTGAGTTAACCATAAAATTCATATGATGATCCATTTAATGGCAAACCCTCTAATTTAGATGTTGATACCAACGAGCCGGATGAGAAGTCCCTCATCACGTACATTTCATCGCTGTACGATGTGTTCCCGGAGCCACCGTCTATTCATCCACTCTTCGACATGGAGTCACAACGTCGCGTGCATGAGTACCGCGACCTGGCACAGCAGTTCATCTACTGGTGCCGCGAGAAGACCGCCTACTTGCAGGAGCGTTCCTTCCCGCCTACGCTTATTGAGATGAAGCGTCTGCTGAGCGATCTGCAGCGTTTCCGCACTGAGGAGGTGAGCGCCCGCAAGCGCGAGAAATCCAAGCTCATTCAGATCTACAAGGAGCTGGAGCGCTACTTCGAAACGGTGGGTGAAGTCGACGTAGAGGCCGAACTGCGCCCGGATGCCATCGAGAAGGCGTGGTATCGCATGAACACGGCGCTGCAGGATCGCGAGGTTATCCTTCAGCAGGAAATTGAGCGACTAGAACGGCTGCAACGACTGGCCGATAAGGTTCAGCGCGAGATCAAGCATGTAGATCAGAAACTGACCGATCTAGAGACTCGTATTGGCGAGGAGGGTCGCCGCATTGAGCGTCTGCATCCCGTTGACGCTAAGAGCATTGTCGAGGCGCTCGAAACCGAGATCCGGCACCTGGAGGAACCCATCCAGGACATGAACCAGGACTGCCACGTGCTCAACGAGGGTCGCTATCCCCATGTCAGTGAGCTGCACAAGAAGGTCAACAAATTGCACCAGCGTTGGGCTCAACTGCGCACCAATTTCCACACGAACCTGGTACAGAAGCTGTCCGGTTTGAAGTATCCCGTCCACGAGACCACGGTGACGCGTCAAACGCGCATGGTGGTCGAGTCCCGTCAGATCGACACGAATCCCCATTTCCGCGATCTGCAGGAGCACATTGAGTGGTGCCAAAACAAGTTGGTAAGTACAAGTAAATCATATGTCGTCTTGACAATCCATTAAACGACTGTTTTCGTGTTGCAGAAACAATTGCTTGCCGCTGACTATGGCAGTGACCTGCCGTCGGTCAAGGAGGAACTGGATCGTCAACAGCACGAGCACAAGATCATTGATCAGTTCCACACGAAAATACTCAACGACGAACGCCAGCAGACGAAGTTCTCTGGAGATGAGCTGGCTTTGTACCAGCAGCGTCTCAATCAGCTGCAGAAGGTGTATGCCGAGTTGCTCAGCACCTCGACGAAGCGTCTGTCCGATCTGGACTCGCTGCAGCACTTCCTTGGACAGGCCTCGGCGGAACTGCAGTGGCTTAACGAAAAGGAGCAGGTGGAGATTACGCGCGACTGGGCGGACAAACAACTCGATCTTCCCTCCGTGCACAGATACTACGAGGTAAGTGGTGGCTTATGCATGCCCCAATGAATACCCTTAGAGCTAGTTTTATATATGTGTTGTGCTTCTATCCGTTTACAAGCGTGCATTTGGTAATGGCGACGAGGTAAGAAGACAAATTGGTTTACAAATACCATGAGAAATTTTCTATTGCAAAAAAGAACAACCAACCAAGTGCACTTATAAAATACTTTTAATGTCTTTACTAATAAAACCATTTTTATGGCCATCCAGAACCTAATGTCCGAACTGGAAAAGCGTGAGATGCACTTTGCCACCATCCTGGATCGTGGAGAAGCCCTGCTGAACCAACAGCATCCGGCCTCCAAGTGCATCGAAGCCCATCTGACAGCCCTGCAACAACAATGGGCATGGCTGCTGCAGCTGACCCTTTGCTTGGAGGTTCATTTGAAACACGCCACGGAGTACCATCAGTTCTTTGGCGAGATCAAGGATGCCGAGCAGTGGCTGGCCAAGCGTGACGAAATACTCAACAGCAAGTTCTCACAGTCCGACTTTGGCTTGGACCAGGGTGAAACCCTTCTCAGGGGAATGCAGGATCTGCGCGAGGAACTGAATGCCTTTGGCGAGACAGTGGCGACACTGCAGCGAAGGGCCCAGACAGTTGTGCCTCTAAACAAGCGACGCCAGCCGGTTAATCGACAAGGACCTGTGCAGGCCATCTGTGCCTACAAACAGCAGGGTCAACTGCAGATCGAAAAGGGCGAGACTGTTACGCTCCTGGACAACTCCGGACGTGTAAAGTGGCGCGTGCGCACCGCCAATGGTCAGGAAGGACCAATACCGGGCGCTTGCCTGCTACTTCCACCTCCCGACCAGGAGGCAATCGATGCCGCCGAACGTCTGAAGCGACTGTTCGATCGATCCGTAGCTCTGTGGCAGAAGAAGCATCTGCGCCTGCGTCAGAACATGATCTTCGCCACCATTCGTGTGGTTAAGGGCTGGGACTTTGACCAGTTCTTGGCCATGGGTCCTGAGCAGCGCACGGCCATCCGGCGTGCCCTCAACGACGATGCCGACAAATTGCTGAGCGAGGGTGATCCAAACGATCCGCAGCTGCGACGCCTGCGCCGCGAAATGGACGAGGTCAATCGCTTGTTCGATGAGTTCGAGAAGCGTGCTCGCGCCGAAGGTAAGTGTGGGAGTACTCGTATGGGTATCGGTATTAACAGGGGTTTTCGAAGGGTAGGAAATAGTTTTCGCCTCGCTTTTCAATTGACGGCGCTCGCCAGCTGTCCAAAACGTTTAATTGATGGAGGCTAATTGAATTTAATGCTTCTGTATTTTCTATGAGGCAAGTGGCAAGCAGGAAGACAGAATGCGACTTAGTCTTGTCAAGCCTAGTCAACCATGAAGAAGCTGTTCGCAAGTGTCAAAACAAGGGGTAATCTTGTGCACTTCTGGGATATCTAGTCTAAACGATCTCATAATTTTGTTTACAATATTAATCGTTGTTTATCCTTTGCAGAGGAGAGCAAACAGGCCAGTCGCATCTTCACCGAGGAATGCATTGCCATCAAGAGCAAACTGGAAGACATGGCCCGTGAGCTGGATAAGATTATACTGGCTCCGTTGCCCCGTGATTTGGACTCTTTGGAGCATGTGCTCGAAGATCATTCGGACTATGAGCGCAGGTTGCACCTTTTGGAGCCTGAATTAAAGCATCTGCAGGAGACTTTCCGCACGATTGCATTGAAGACGCCAGTGCTGAAGAAGAGCCTTGACAACCTCATGGAGCTGTGGAAGGAGCTGAACACTCAGAGTGGCCTGCACAAGGACCGCTTGAAGCTGCTCGAGGCCTCGCTTGCTGGTCTGGAGGACAATGAGCATGTGATTTCCGAGCTGGAGAACGAGCTGGCCAGGCACCAGGATCTGCCATCGACAACTGAGGGCCTGCAGCAGGTGTATAAGCAACTAAACCAAATGCAGGACATCATTACAACACAGCAGCCGCAAATGGATAAGATGAACGATGCGGCCGATCAGCTGGGACGCATGGGAGTGCCAACCAAGGTGCTTGGCGACCTAAAGCGACTGCACTCGAACGTGGAGCGCCTGAACACGCGCTGGAGTGCGGTGTGCAACCAATTGGGCGAAAGGTAGGTCCACTGGCGCCACCTGCTCTCTTTCTGTGCGGGTGTCGCCTCATTGGCGACCACAGATGGAGATGAACCTGCCTCTCTAACAACGTGTTACTTTGCTTTTTCAGAATGCGCTCATGCGAGACGGCTATCGGGCTGATGAAGAATCTCCAGTCGAGCGTGCAAGTGGAGGAATCATGGGTGGATGGCACCACGCAGGGACTGTCCGCCATGCCTACCGCCACTTCGGCGTACGAACTAGACGTGAGTACAAAGACGTTGCCCCTGTAAAAAACGAGATTAGCATTTCGATAAGCGATAGTCTCTAGCTCTAGATCTACATAGATCCTTGTACAGTTTTTCCGAGTTTTAGCTGCCCTATAGGGTCTCATCCAGAGATCTTCCTTCGCAGGCCAAACACAAAGTATATATACATAGCCTATAAATGGAAACCGTAGTAGCCATTGACCCGCGTCCAAAGTAGTTTGCTCCCACAGTTGTTGCTCCTATTTTTTGTTGGTATTAAACCTGCCGGTGTTGGACACGTCTCCGTACTCCTATATATATTTTATATGTGTTTATCTATTTTGTATTTTGTTTTTGTACTACATTTCCATTTGTTAACTGTCCCCACAAGCAGAGAGCAAATCTCCAGTCCCTCGTCCGTATTCTAGCAGTAGTTCTTGTCTAATCCAACAGCAGTCTTTGACATGTAGTGCTGGTCACCACCCACATAAGCATACCATATGTACATATATATACACAGCAGACGGACCTCCAAATGTGGCCAAATCGACCACCTACACAACAATACCCATATAAGTAAACTGTAGCGATATTCCCCCGTCCCACGACACTGTAAATTGATACCAAATTTGTGTAGTAGTTTTGAAACTTACCTACTTTTATGTTTGTAGTCTGGTCCCCTTAGAATTATAAGCTGCACCTATACATACATAGTCCGATATCAAATGATATGGGCACCTACATTATATATTTATTCACCCAGTATTATCGTATTTGTAGTTGAAAACTAATTGTATATGTATTTTTGTCTAATTTTTGTATTTTCACCAAACCAAAAAAATGTTTAAACTTTTTCACACAACAATCAAATATTACACACCCTATAAATCAACACAAAATGATCAAATTATAAAAAAAAAACAACCAAATCGATTTAAAAATCCTCAAAAAATGTCGAACACCAAAAATACCCCTCGCAACCTATAGAAACTGCTCGGAGCTGCAATCGAACGAAAACCAAAAATCGAAAATGTCAACGTGGCTGGAGGACGACTTATACGCGAAGCCAAGGTAAAAATTTGAATGCCTGATGCGGTGTGATTGATCTGAAAACGGCTGACCCATCGTAACCCGGCATCCGCGGGTTCCAGATGCACATTCCATGTGCAACTCGATCGCTTGTCATACGATTCGATGGACTAGGCCTAGCCAAAGTTGGGTTGCGATAGGTCAGTTGGTGGCCGAGTGCCAGCACTTTACGTATGACTGTGTCGAGTGATTGTGGATATTTCGAACGAACACCGAAATCCCTCCCTTTTCGTAAAGAAAACACTTTGTAGCCCTATACACCTCTTAGCTGTTTCTCTACCGAATCTCCAATATATTTAATGCTTTTTAAACCATTTACCGGACTGTAAGCTCCAATTCTTAGTTATCTTGCGGGTAAAAGGTGCGTCAATAACACTTGGGTGGAACAGAAACAACCTGACAAAAACAAACTTAAACACACAAGCAACCAAACAAACAACCAAAACAACCAAACAACAAACCAACCAAACTTACAAAACAAACTAATTAAAAAGCAATTTTACCAAAAAGTAATTTTGTATTGATTAATCGATAAAATAAAAAGCACTAAATATATCAACAATCCCCCTTTCCTTGCCTCCTGAAAAATAAAACCAAATTTGTTTAACACACAAAATTACTAACATTTAACCGAAATTAACCAACCCAACCAACCAATCAAACAACAATGTCAACGTGGGACCCTGACCTTCGGGAGCAGATCTACGATAGCAAATGCCTGCGCTTCGTGGACTGGCTGGTCGAGGCCCGTCCGTCGTTCTCGCCGCCTCGCCGGGATCTCCGGCCGGCGGATAGCGATCCGGGCGCCACACAGTATTACAGCCAACGTCTGGACAACCTGAATACGAAGTACGACAGATTGCTGGAACAACTGTCGCAGAGGCTAAAAACTGCAATCGAAGTCAATGGCAGCGATGGTCTGGTGAGTAATCCAGGTGACCCTTTCCCGTTGGAAGGATCTTTGCGAGGTGGTGACGTCAGGGTCTATTTTTGTTTTGTTTGTTTACCTCGTTGGCTGGGGTTAGGCGCAAAGTATTCAATTGTTTCGTAATCGCCGCGTAAAGCGGGGTTCAAGTTCAGCAAACGAGTTTTTATGCTTTCGTTTTCTACAAGTCAAGTCGAGTTTTCAAATGCAAATACGTACGTCTCTGTGGTATCATTGTATCTCCTCCTCCTCCCCCTCCATCTGTGCCTGTTTCTATCTGTATCTGTATTTGTATCTGTTACCGCTCCTAATGCCCGGCGGTTGGTATTATTGAATTAACCTTCAGAATCGGTGCACACTGACGGCAGAAGCAGCGACATTATGACATCACATTAGATGGCGAATTGACCAAACATACCGTCAATGGCTTGAAGTGTTGCCGCCATAAATCACAACTTGATTAATTTATAAAAATTTAAACTATTTTTTTCTGTCATCGTGACCGTCGTTGATCGGCGCTGTCGACTGATGCAGTAATTTGTTTAATGTATCAAATTTATTTATAACCATTGCATTATGTCAGGAGTTTCAATTCAAAGAGGAACAAAAACGATAGACATTGTCATGTGCCTGACCAATTAGGCAAATGGGTGACAGATTCGAATTTAATAATGACGACGTCGAATTCTATAAATATTAATGAGGCCCCAGCATTCATATGGGTTCCTACATACTCGAATTTCAATGCCAGGGAACGTCATCAACATCTTTGTCGCCATCTGTCAACTTCTCTTGTATTTTTTTGGATTCCAGTTCCCTCTTATATTGACTATTTTTGTTCAACTGGTTCTTCATTTGTTTATTTCCTAGCCGCTCCATCTCAGAAATTCAATTAAGAATCCTATTAACCAACCAGATTGTGACTGCTTCGAAAATATTTGTTTGCAAATATTTAGGAGGCAATTACCATATTGTTCCAGTGGAGTTCAGATCGCCGTACATGGTGTAAACATAAGTTCAATCAACTTTTGCTAATTCTCTATTGAGACTTTATGCCGTAACGAACAGCATCATAAATACTACAGTGAGAAAAGCCAAAGATACTAAGAAAATTTAAAGATGTATTCATTTAAGATGTATGTATAAATTAAAAAGGAACGTATTTGGTTAAAGGACAAAATATAAAAATTGTAAAACTCCATGCTATCATTGTTGAATTGAATTGGCTAAAGATCTTAGCCCCAAATTTTTTTCCATGTACTTGATCCATTTCAAAGTAATCCGAATTTGTTGTTTTGGGCTCTATTGAGGCTTTCCGAAGGTGTTGCCTTCGCCTCGAGCGTTGGAGTGACATCATAACTGCTCCATTACCACTTCGCCTTCAAGCCAACTTGATATGCATAGCAGGGGCGGGCGCAGAAGCTCCGCTGGCTTAACTAGACTGAAAAGCGAAATAAGTTATTTAGAAGGTTAGATGGCGGCACAAACTGGTTTCATCTTTTCTTCTGATACTATGTTCTCGACTTCCGTGTATTGTTTTCGACTTTAATTTGGAGCCAACTCCAGTTGCGAACTCCCTGCCCTTTCCATGCCCAATCTCCCTCATTTCAGGCCTTTGTAAATAGATTGTTTATAATGTTTTGGCGCAACAGCTGGGGAATGCTCACCGAAAACTAGCCGGCATTTGTAAGCTCCCTCTCTCTCTCTCCCTCTCTCTGTGGCAATTGTTTCTCTGAATCTCAAAAAGCTCGCTCGCTCTCCACTTGGCCAATTGGTTCTCGGAGTGGCGCTGCTCCATTCAGTACCGAAAGCGACGTGGTTGTGTAACGTCGCGTATCCGCTGTGTGTGCCGCCTTGCTGCCGGTGAACGAAATTTAACAAAGGCCAAAACCTTTAAAACCTCCGGTTTTGTTGGCATTCGAAGTCTATGGAATTTGAATTCGAATCGAGCGTGTAATTATGAGTGAATAGTTGTGATAACTAAACAAGCAAATAACTTCCCAAACTCAAGTAGAGAATATTGCTCATCCGCCGCATGGGCAGACATGATGTCACATATACGGCCGGATAGAAAGTGTGTCCGTGTCGTTGTCGTGGTGCCTTAAATTTCAATTAAATGCGAACCGTGTCGCATTGGTCTGCTTTTATTTTGTTAATAGAAATTTAAATTCGCTGCCGCCATCGACCCACGTTTGAATTTGTGTCGCAAAGAGTTCTATTATAGCCCGAAATGAAGTCACTGGTCGAGTGCTTTGCAACAACTCGAATATAACCGAAACGCAAACAGAAGAGTGTGAAAACGAAAATAAAAGAAATACATTATTAATATAGCCTTGAACATGTCGCAAGAATCGGAATGTTGATATTTTCGGCCGTCTGTTTTGGTGTTAATGAAAGCGCACACACAAAAAAGCGAGAAAATGAAAATCTATGACTGAAATTCCGTAGTGAGTCAGCACGTTTAGGGTCATTATAAGTTGCATAAAACCATAAAATGCTGCACTTAAAACGAAAAGCCAAAAATCGTGGAAACTCTGCCGCTCGATTGCTAGCTGACTAGCGTGAATTATGACTTCCTATCAACAAGAGGATCGCGGGAGTGTCAGGGCTGGCGCTTATCTAATCTATGAGGTGCAATCCATCAGTAATGATGTGATGCTTTGAAATGAGCGATCGGTTTCCCAGGAAACACCGGAATGCCGGTGGAAGAGTGTTTGGTTGTTCGCCTACCGTGCACTTTCCCTTTGATTTTATCGATTAAACTAGATGCCTCCGTGTGCCTTTGCATATATATATTTTTAGAGGCATTCTAACGATAAATCAGGAATGAAAGCGAGCGTTTTGGGGTCTTTGCCTCCACTGAAGCAAAAGGCAGGCGCCTATTTTCGTTGTGCCACAAAGGCGAGGTCCCATTGCAGGCTGCATGCTGCGTGCTGCACGCTCTCGTTGGAGCTTTTCCTCTCTCGTTTGGGCGCTCTTACCCCCATTTAAAGCCGGCACAACGTGGCGTATTAGTCATGTTATCAGTGTCAAGCGCATCGCAGCCGATTAGGGCCAAGAATCTGTTTAATCTGCTTGCTTATGAAACCCCACTTCATAGGGAATCAATTTGTGCTTTAGTTCAGCTTTAGTTGCTCGCTGTGCGGGCGCTCGACAAACTTGTTTCATTTATAATCAAATATTCGCCACTCTGATGACATCATTGTTCTCGTACTCGTATTAACTGTCTAAGTGTGTGTCGGTGTGTGTTTTGTTAATTATAATTTATTTGTTGCTTTTACCAACTCTAGGGCAACCTTGAATATCAACAGCAACAGCAACAGCAGATTAGTTGTTTATTTTGAAAATGCAAATCATAAACGTTGATCACTTTGTAGACTCGCATTCAATGACTTCATTTGCAGCCCTCTTTCAAAGTTATATGTATGACGTCAATGCAAGTGCAAGTTGGGGCTACGACCTGCAGCCATATGTCAGTCATTTGCCATTGAATCACTGACTCTGCCAAATGGTCAATAAAGATAAAAATTAAATTACCAGATCCCTTCGATAAGACGCACTCCGGATCCCCAACTCTTTCCGGGTAATCACCCATTTATTTTTTTTTTTTATGGTTCGGGCCTCTTGAGAGAGTTTGCACTACATATTTGCAGAGCGATTGAGGCCTTCTCCCTATATAGCGTCATTTCTATTTTCATAAAGGCTATGGGTTTGCTTTTTGTGTGCGTTTTTTCGTTTTTTTTGTTTTCACTTAACTATACATATGTGCTTCGTGTGATTTGTGTGCGACGGTGCGGGGCTGATAAAAATGTATCCTTGTGTGTGACCCAAAGAACCGAATCCAGTGAATGATTTAAGTGAATCAACAAACAATGTAGTATAGGGCTGTATTAAGGGCCGATTAATACTAGAAGTCCAGTGACGACTACCGTAAAATTGTTGTGTTTATGTCTTTCGACAATCTTGGAAGTATTTTTAGTTGCTTTATCGCCGGTGACTTTATCTCGCGGCCATATCAAATCACGCTCACGCATGCCATAAACATTCCACAAAAAAAGTTTGAGACTTTACGGCAACTTCAAAGTGACGCGTCTTTCTAAAAATCTTAGCTCGTAAATCTCTAATTGTATTTGTCACAATTAAATCTCGCGCAGTGCATTCAAGAAGCCCCTAAGCCAACGAAACAAATACCAATTGCTGACTATGACTTTGTCGAACTGAACCAAACGAAAGCCTTAGACATGCCTCAGCATAGATCGGGTCGCAAGGCGACTAAAACCAAATCCAAAACCCAAACCACGACTGTCCAAGTGGCAGAGGAAAGTGACTACGACTTTGCGTTCGAGTTTCAGGTAATACTTCATCTATCCCCCCTTCCCTGCTGCCCCGCTATCTCCTCGCAAAGATTTCAACGAACCGAGTTTAATTTGCCTGCCCAGTAGGTTGTTAACTTTTACTAACCGAAATTGCTTTCATTTGGCATTTAGCAATACGCTGAGAGTCTACAGAAACCGCTCAAGACCTTTAGGGTTGACTTCAGTGCGGGCAGCGTGCCAACTGGCGATGGCTACGCTGCGCGCCAGGAGGATCTCTACACCACTACCTACAGCACCACACAGTAAGTATATGATATATAGTAAAAATATTTGGAATGAATAATAATCTCCAGAAAGAACGAAATCGACTGTTTCCGGTTGTACACACATTCCTTTATTTAATATTATTCAATTATATATGTATAAACATAAACATGTATAAATGTCTAAGTTTGTGTTAAAATTAAATGCCACCATGCTCTATTAAAGTTCCAATCCAATCCTTTCAGAATCAGCTCAACGAAGACAACGAAAAGCTCCACGAAGAGCGTCTACAGTAGCGATGGCTTGGATGCCGCTAGTCAGGAGGTTAGCACTGCTAGCCTGCCTCAATCGCAGATCCAATTCAATGAAATCCGAACGCTCAAGCGCTCTCAACAGCTGGGTGGCCATTCCGTGCTGGATATTGCCGGAATACGCGATCCGCGTACGGGTCGCGTTCTGACCATCGGGGAAGCCATCCAGCTTCGCATTCTGGACGTGCGCACTGGCGAGATGCTGGTGGGTGATCGTCGCATCACGCTGGAACAGGCTGCCGAGCAAGGACTGATCGACTTGCAGCTGGCGAAGCAATTGCTTGAACCCGGTGCCGGCCGAGATGCAAGCGGACGGGAGCTGTCGCTCCTGGAGGTTATTCAGCGCGAGATTAGCGAAGCGGAATCCGGTTACGAGACGGCCGAGAAGCGGATCAAGGTAAACAACACGGTCACCGTAGAGCAAACGTCCGGAGAGCTGGGCTCTCCCGAGAATCCCCGCAACATTGCCGACGCCATTACCGCGGGGAGTGTGGACACCAAGACCGGCCTGTATCGCGTCAAGTCCGGACAGACGATCAGCCTGGCGGAGGCCTACGAGCGTGGCTACCTCATCCGGCACGAGTCGGTGACAATCAAGTCGAATGCGCTGTGCCTGAGCGATGCGATTGCGCATGGCCTGGTCGATGGCGCCGGCTGGATAGCGGATCGCAACTCCGGCGACAAGTTCCGGCTGGACTCGGCCATTGCCAATCAACTAATAGACGCGAGTGTTCGCGAAGTGGTGGACGCGAAACGCGATGCGAAGATCACACTGCAGGAGGCACTGCAGTCGGGCGTTCTAAATGCCAAAACGGGTCGGTACGTGAACGAGGTGACCAAGGAGAAGTTAACCTTCGCAGAGGCGCGCAACCGTCAGTTGATCGTGAAACCGTACACGCTAAAGGACATCTGCGATCTGAACCTGCTCGATAAACAGGGCCAGATCACGAGTCCCATGCGACGCGAAAAGTTGAGCATTATGCAGGCCATCGAGGCCGGTGTACTCGACGGTAATTTGCTCAAGTGCATCACCAAACGTAAGGGTGAATTGGTCACCCTTCAGGAGGCCATTGCCGACGGCATTGTTTTGCCGGCAGAGAGCAAGTACCGCGACTTTATGACCGGTGAGCTGATCAGCATTCCGGAGGCGGTGGAACGCGGCCTTATTAGCTCGGTAGCGCAGCGTTCGATCTTCGATATTGACGGGTTCAAGGATCTGAGGAGCAATGACTATGTAAGCTTTAATGTGGCCCTCTCGCGCGACCTTTTGCGTCGCAAGAGCACGGGCTTTGCCTTAGAGACGGGTAGGGATAGTCTGGTGCCACTAGAGGTGGCCGTTAGCGAGGGACTGGTGCGCCAGGAGGTGTACGAGATGTTTAGCCGCGGCATTGGTGTTCAGAATGCCAGTGGCAATGAGCTTAGTGTCTTTGATTTGGTCTATCACAATCTGATTGACCCGAAGACTGGTTACCTTTTGGATCCCAAGACCGGGGAGACGGTGCCCCTGGACACCGCCATCGAGCGGAAGTTTATCACTCCGGAGGGTGCTCTCCTACTAAGTAGTTTGCTCAATATCACTTTGACCACGGAAACAGTGACCCGGACGATCAATCGTTATGTGACAATCAGGGCTGGTTCCCAGGAGCCAGCCGACAGTGTCTTGCTCACCTTCACGGAGGCAGTACGGCAAGGTTTCATCGACGAGGAGAGACAACTCTTCAAAGACCCCAAAACGGGCAATATTTACTCAGTGCAGCAGGCCCTTAACTATGGCTTGTTAGTTCCCGATAGCAATCAAACAGTTCCGGAGCCAACAAATAGGAAAAAAACAAAATCCACTATTACCATTGTGACCAAGCAAATCATACCGGAAGCAGAGCCCATCAAGCTAAACACGCAGCACACCAAGTACGTCGAGAAGTCGGTGGAGATTCCTATTTCCCAGGAACTAGTAAAGCCGCATCGTGTGGTCTCCGAATTTATTAATTTGGAAAAGTCCAGCTATATCGAACAAAATGTAACAGAGCGTCAGATCATGGAGCTGCCTCCAGGAGGATGGCGACTAAAGGACGCCATTGAGCAGCGTCTGTTTAATCCAGACACGGGAGTGTTCCATGTGCAAGGCACAGATCGATTGGTCAACTTTGAGGAGTGCATCAACAAGCAGATTATTAACAATCTATCGCTTTCAGTAATTGATCCTAGCACTGACGACAAGATCTCCGTGCAGTCAGCCTTCGAACGTGATATTTTGGACAGTTATGGCAACTATACGAATAGCAGAAAACAGGTGCAGGGCATGCGCAGTGCCATTGACGAGAGTAAGATCATTCTGGAAACTGTACCGGCTACGAGAGGTGCCAACCAAAAGACAATTCTTCGCATCACTAAGGTAAACAACATTCCGGATGTGTTGGAGGTCTCCACGCCCCTGAAGGATGCCCCGCCCAAGTTTGTAGAGGTGCTCACCTGCCAACGAGAGCTCGCCTCTCCAGAGCCCCTACAAATTGCGCCGGGCGCCATCTATGATCCGTCCACTGCCCTAGTAATCTTCACGCAAACCGGAGAGACTGAAAATATCTTCGACGCCGCCCGTCAGGGTCTGGTAGACGAGCAGCTAATTAAAATTGTGGATCCGACAACCAAAGAACCCATTTCCGTCACCGAGGCGATAGCGCGTTCCATTTACGATCCCAAGACAGCCACTATTCTCGATTCTGAGGGACAACCGGTGGATTTGATCACTGCAACAAAATTGGGACTATTGAGTGTCGTAGGTGCTCCATTGGTTGCCGCCGAAGGAGCCCTAAGAACTGTGCGTTTCGTCACAGATCCACGAACTGGTGAGCAAATCCCAGTGGAGGTGGCCTACGAGCGAGGCATTGTCTCCCGGGATCAGTTGCATCGCGGTAGATCCTTTGACAGTGAACCGACAACAGTCGAGGACAAGGTTGTGGTCCTCCAGAGAATGCGCAAGGTCATTCTCAAGCCGAAGGATGCTTTACGTAAGGGAATCATCGACGAGGAGACCTGTGACATTCTAGAAAACACGAGTAACTTTACTAATCCCAAAGGAGAGGTGGTTAACATAACTGAGGCGCTAAACACGGGTCTCATTGATGGACGTCGTGGTCAGGTCATCGATCCTCAAAACAATAGAGTCTTAAATCTGAGGCAAGCAGTGGAGCAGAAGATTATTGATTCCGAGCAGACTAACCATATTCTCATGCCGTTGGCCAAGAGCTTATCTGTGCCGCGTCTGGCAGGTCAGGGATTAATTGATCCACAAACACAGACTATTGTGCATCCGGAGAGTGGTTATCCTCTTAGTATCCATGAGGCCATAGTATGTGAGGTCTTGGATCCGCATTCAAAACTACAAAAGCCCGAAAAATGCACGTTAGAGGAGGCGATCACGAAGGGCATTATCAATGCAGATGATTCCACATTCAGCTACAAGAACAAGACACTTAACATTACTGAAGCCATTGAAGCCAAGCTTTTCGATCCCAGTTACGATCAGCAAACACCCAAGGTGGAAATTCCGCCGGTGGGTATGATATTCCCAGTTGCTGTGGAAAAGAGCCTTGTGGAACCGTCGAAGCGTGTTGTTCTGCACCCAAGTACAAAGAAAGCACTTCCAATCAAGCAAGCCATCGAAGAAAACTTTATCATGTCCATTCCATACTCACCGAAGCCCGATGCTATCGAGGTGGTGACTGCCATGGAGAGAGACCTCATCGATGTGGCTTCCCAAACCCTGACTGTCCCGTCCACTGGTGAACGTATACCTCTTCGACAAGCTATGGAAAATGGTGTTCTGGTGGTAAAGAATCTCTCAGATTTTGTGATTACCCAGAAACCTATTCCCAAAACGGAGATCATGGAGACGGTGCGTGCTGTGCACACGGTGACTACTAAAACGATTGAGCTTATGCAAGGCTACGTTCTCATTTCTAACAATGAAGTTCAGAACGTTAACACCGGCGAGGTGTGCAGCTTGGAGGAAGCTAAGGAGCTGGGAATCCTGCGCGAAGAATCCACAACTCGGGAGACAAAAGCAGCAGCTGGTGAAAGTCCGGAATCGATTGGCGCTGTTGTTACCAGCGGCGATCAAACTGTGATTGTGGAAGAGCGCACCCAGACAGTGGTGGTCAGTTCGGATACTCGCAAGCAGGAGATGCAAGTAGTCAGCACTACTCAATCCACCAAGGACTCATCCGTTCCAAGTGTAAGTGAAATCGAGACAAAGGGCAGCAAGGAGCCTTCGAAGACGTTGCAAAATGTGAAAGATGCCGCCAAATTGGGTGCCCTGGGCGTAATCGCAGCTCCTGTACTCGCCGGAGGCGCCATCGTAAGTGGCGTTAAAAGTCTTATCAAATCTGTGAAATCTCCCACGGAAGATGCCAAGACCACTGCAAAACCTAATGAACCTCAAACCAGCTTTATTGAACAGGAGCGCCGTAAAGAGCTACAGCCGCAACAAGTGCCAAGTGAGGTGGATAATCTCCTCAGTGAAACGGAGAACTTCATTAGCTCCACGACTGCCAACTTTATTGCCAACGAAAAACAGCAGGATAAGCCGGATACGCTGCCACAAGAAAGAGATCTACCCTTGGAAGTTGAATCAACGAGCACTCTGACCACCACAACAGTAACTACAATAACTACAACAAGTACAACAACGGAAACAGGAAATCAGGAGCCAGTAGTGGTGGAAAATGTCTCGACCACGGTTAAGGAGAATACGTTGGTAGTCGAGCCCAGTAATGTGCCAGAAGATAATACAGAGGTTTCAAAAATAACTGAAACCATAATCACAGTGATTACTAATAAAACAGACACCGTGCCAGAAAAGATAATACAGGAATCATCTTCCGTGGCGTCAGCAAAGAGTGAGCCGGAGGTTACAAAAGACACAAGTTCCAGGCCAGCTGAAAAGGAGACATCTCCCAAGCCCGTTCAAGAGAAACTAACTCCCGAGCCCGCTCAAAATGCTGAATTCACCGAATCAGTTAAGAAAAATCAAACTCCTGAGCCGGATTACAAGGAGAACACTACAGAGGCAGTACAGATCAAACCAAAAGAACCATCCCCTGCACCAACCAGTGAACCTACTTCAAAGCCAGAACCATTGCCTAGAACCGCTAAAAAGGAAGAGATTTCTGAAATTGAGCCCCCCTTCACAGCACCACTGGCTCCATTCGTTGATCAAGTTTCAGACACCAAGATCACTGAAATTAAAACAGAAATCGAAGAGCCTGTTACAAGTTCCCAAACTATCACAACCATTACCACAACGGTAAAAACAGTCGAGGAACAGCCCACAGTCGAGGAAGTAACTGGGATTAGCAAATCTGAGAACATTGTGGATGTGCAAGCTAAGGAACCAACCGTCCAAGAACCGATTAAGGTGAATGAAACGAGCGATGACACCGCTAAGCCCGAGCCTGCAAGAGAAATAGTGCTTGAAGAAAGGGTTGTCACTGTCGAAGAGCCAACGATCACAGAAACTACTGTAACAACAACAACTATCACTACAACCACATCTTCAAGCAGTGAGGAAGCCCTGCCCCAGGAGACAGTGAAGGAAGCGCCTTCGATTGAGCCTGTGCCTTCATCACCAGTTAAACCCACAGAGATTGAGCAGACAACTAAAGGTGAAGAAAGGAAGCCAGTAGATATTGTGGATAATGCAAAGAAAACGCCAGAGCAGGAGCCTGTGGAAACTATCCCAGCTGAACCAATTAGCACATCTAAAACAACAGAGACTATTACCACCAAGACAACAATTGTTGATGAGGGAAAACTGCGTCAGCCTAGTGATCTTGAGCAAATTGTTCAACCGCAGCCTACCTCGGACAAACATCAATCAATTGTTGATTTCATTGAGCAGGAGAAGGGAAAACAGCCAGCGGAAAATGGCAGCAAAATTTTGCAGAATGTCAAGGATGCAGCCAAGCTCGGCGCTTTAGCCATTGTAGGAGCACCAGTTCTTGCGGGCAAGGCTTTGGTAGATGCCCTAACCACAGAAAAGACACTTAGGCCAGAACACTCCACAACACAAGTTGTGACCGAAACAGTCGAAGAATTACCAACAGAGATAAGTTCCACCAGCACCGCTACACTAGTTACCAAAGTCACCACTACTACTACCACTACAACGACATCCACCACTGAGGGCACTCCCGATGATGAGGCTCGGGACGTAGTTACACTGCCTGCCGAGTTGGTGGATAGTTCTGTGAAGCGAGAAGTGCCCAGGACACTGGCCATTGGCGATGCCATCTCCCAAAAATTGATTAGCCCCGATGAGTGTCAGGTGATAGTAGATGGAGAACAGCAGTCGCAGACCGTTTCCACGCTACTCAAGGAGGAGCAGCTGAGCCCATTAGACGAAGTACAGATCATTGACGACAAACTAATTGTTCTGCAACAGGTGTCTTACCTGGTAGACGCAGACACGGAACTGACGCCTCAGAATCTGTATGAACTCAACATCTACGATCCCGAGAATCAATACTTTATTGATCCTAGTACGGGCCAGAAGATTTCCTTCCATACGCTGGTATTTGACATGAATGTTTTTAACCCGGAAACTATTTTGGTGAAAAACTTTAGTACCGGCAAATACGAGACTCTTACAGCAGCTTTGGAGCGTCCACTTCTGGACAGGCACACAGGTCACATGGTCGATCCGAAGACAGGCAAGAAAATCCCATTCTTCGAGTGCATTGACCGCCAATGGATTATCCGAGCCAATCCCGAGGAGCAAAAGCCATCGGGCATCGAGAACGTGACAATAGACACACAGACAGGACAGGTGGTTCTTGACGATGGTCGGGTTTGCTCCATTGTTGAGGCCATCAACAGTGGCAAGCTTGACATTCAGTCGATATCGGTGCGCGACCCAGTCAGCGGTGAGGTGATTCCACTGCGTATGGCAATTGAGTTGGGGGTGGTAGACATGCAGGCGGGCACAGTGATAGACATTCAGACGCTCAAAGAGATACCCATGGAGCTGGCCTTCCAGCTGGGCTTCTTAGTGCCCGGTGCACGCAAGCCCATTTCCTTGGAGGCCGCCGTTCGTAAGGGTCTCTACGACCCCGAGACGGGAAAACTCTTCGACTCAGAGAGTCAAAATCAAGTCGATGTTCAGAAGTCGATTGAAATTGGTTTAGTTGATCCCAAGATCTCATTGATTGTGGATACTGTTACCAAGAAGGAAGTCAAGCTGGATTGTGCCATCGAAGACGATTTGGTGCTGCCCGCCACGGGTCAAATCAAAGACAACAAGAACAACACTCTGGTGCCCTTCGATGTCGGTGTGCAACAGCGTTTGCTGAAAACCGACAACGTCACATGGAGCCTGCCCGAGTTACTTCAGCGGGAATACTACACGCCCAGCACTGGCAAGGTTCTGAATCCTGTCACCGGCGAGGAGATTCTTCTTCAGCAGGCCATTGAAATGGGCTTTGTGGAGTTAGAAACGACGTTAGTCAAGGACGTCGATCACGATAAGATTTTGCCGGGCAAGGAGGCGGCCAAGGTGGGTCTTCTGGACACAGTTCGAGGAACACTAAGTTCGCCCAACATTAGTCTCGACGAGGCCTTCGTAAAGGGCTATCTTATAAGCACCAAAAAGCCACTGTCCCTGGTCGATTGTCTGCTGCGTGGTCTTTACGATCCTTCGACAGCCAAGTTCACCATTGACGACAAGCAGTTGGACCTGAAGACCGCCATTGCCCAGAAGCTCATTAATCCCGAGGAGCTGGTGTTGCTAGACCCCAAGACAGAGTCTATTATTTCCATTACAGAAGCGATCGCAAAGGGTTATCTTGACCCGATTGAGGGATATGTGATTAACCCATATGCCTCCACAAAATTGTCTCTCCACGAAGCCTTAGAAAATCGCATTCTCATCCCGCCCAAGCGAAAGCGCAGTTTGCCCGATGCTGTCTACCGCGGTCTTTACGACCCCAAGACCGGTCAATTTAGCAACACGGTGACCCGCGAAAAGCTTACAACTGAACGTGCCATTCGTAGGGGCATCCTCGATCCCGATTCGACGGTCGTCAATGTGGGTTCGGGACAGATCATTCCATTTGGGGTGGCCACCGAGACAGGAATCGTGGACAGTAAACATGGTACGGTGAGGGATGCCGATGATCACTCGATTGACTTTAAGGAAGCATTCGATCGAGGTATTTTGGTTGAAGCCAAGAAGCCTCTACGTCTTATTGAGGCTGTGGTGAAGAATGTCTACGATGAGGTGGATGGACACTTTGTCGATCCGAAGTCGGGCGAGAAGCTGAACTTTGCCGAGGCCCTTAACACTAATTTACTGGACGAGCATAGTGTGCAGATCAGAGACTTCAAGACTGGTCTGTACAAGCAGCTAAACCTAACCCACGCTAAAGACACCGGCATTATCGATGCCCAAAATTCCAAGCTACTGTATAACAACCAGACTATGACCCTTAAGCACGCCTTTGATATTGGAATCCTAATGGATGTCAATGCGCCTATCAGTATTCAGAGAGCAATTCATCAGGGACTATTCGACGACAAGACCGGAAAGCTAAGCGATCCCAGAACTGGTCGCCAGATTACATTACTCGAGAGCATGCGCAGTTTCGTGATTAATCCTCACCTGCCCTGCTACTTCGACGAGCAGACAGAGCAGATGTACACTCTGAGCGAGACCTGCAGAAATGGCATCATCAATAGAAGGGAAGGTGTCTTCCGGGAGCCGGGAAGCAATTCGTTTGTTCCGCTGGGCGAAGCCTTGAGCCTGGGCCTAATTGTGGACATTGAGAACGCCGGCTTTGGTCTGTACGAACTACTGTCGATGGGCTTCTATGAAACGTCCACACGTAAAGTTCTGCATCCAGTCACAAATCGCAAGCTTAATCTAAACGAAGCTTGCGTGGAGGACGTAGTTAGCCTGTCATCCAGTTTAGTCAAACACCATGAGACCGGCAAGTACCTTCGGCTAGCCAGTGCAATCAAGGAGCAGTTAATTGATGACTCTAGGGGTTGTTACAATCTGGGCAAGGAACAGTTGGATCTCCAGGCTGCTAGGGCCAAGGGCTTAATTGTTTCCAATCGTCGCCTCCTCAGCCTTGAACTCGTGTTGCGTCAACAACTTTATCGCGCCGAAACAGGCAAATTCTGCGATCCAACAACCGGCGAATATCTCGACCTAATCGAAGCCATACATTCGGGTTTCATAGACCCCGCGACTACCGTATTCAAAAACCAACTTACTGGTAAGGAGTTGCCGCTAACTGAAGCTATTGAGAATGGGGACATCGATGTGTCCAAGGGTAGAGTATTTGATCCCAAGTCTAAGTCAGCCTATAACTACGACGTAGCACTCTCGCGCGGAATTCTGGTTACCGTTACCAGGCCACTAACCGATCGCAATGATGTGGTGCGTCGCCAGGATAGCGTCGAATTATTAAGTCAAACACCCGTGAGCGTTGTGATTAGCAAACCGCGTGAAATGTCTCTCGAAGAGGCCATTCGTTACAACATAATCGATCCCAAGACCGCGCTCGTTCGCGATTTCGATAGCTTTAAGTTCCTGCCTTACTCGGTAGCCGTGGAACGCGGTCTCGTGGACACCACCAAGCGCACACTAGTGGATCCAAAGGCCCTGTACTTTGCCTTCGATCCCACATTAATAGTTTACGTACGTGAGCCGGTCACCTTTGACCAGGCGGCCGAGTCCAAGTGCCTGGACTTGCAGACCGGATTGCTGACTTATGTGCCAGCGAGTGGACCTGGATCCGCACCAGCGGCATCAGCCAGCGACGATAGCGCAAACGATTCGCTGACTGTCATCGAGACGCCCAAGGTATACACGCTCAAGGAGGCCGCCAGTGCGGGTGTGGTGGATCCTGACTCCGCTCTAGTCAAGGACTTGGCCAAGTCCAAGCTGGTTCGCTTGCCAGAGGCCTTCCGAAAGGGATTAATGGATGCCAACAAGGCGAACGTACTCAACACCCAAACCTCGAAGCTCTGCACCCTGCAAGAGGCCTACGAAAGTGGCCTGATCTGCACGCCTAAGCGCTCATTCGGTTTGCTAGAAGCCATCACCTTCAACTTGTACAACCCAACCAACGGGTGCCTAGTTGATCCCTTCCAAATGCATCCAGACATCATCCGGCGCCGCAAGTTCACGCTGGCCGAGGCCATTGGCTCAGGTCTGGTGGATCCTTCGTCGACAGTGGTCCGTGACCCCAGCACTGGGGTCATTGTGCCACTGACGGCTGCCATTAGCAGTGGGCTCATCGATGCCTCCGAGGGACGCCTGACCGACGCCAATGAGCCGAAGAACAACATCGACCTAGTGAAGGCCGCCGAGAAGGGTCTGCTCCTGCCGGCAGAACAGAGGGTAAGTCTCAGATCACTTGAGGTGTACTCTTTCAATTTCTATCAACACCGATCTCGAACCCGGAATTGCGAATGCAAGAAATTACTGAATTACTGCAAGAAATTACAGCAAAATTCTAATTCTAAATTAAAAGCTTTGTTCGTGGCATGTTTGGTATTGTACTATTGATATTGATTTCGATTTTTTAAGACATTTTGATCAGCGCGCTGTCTTTCTATTTCTTTCTGTCTATCTCTGTCTCTACCTAAATCTCAATTTCTATATCATCAGACTAACCAAGATGTGAGCTTTCCACAATGAAAAAACAAAAGAAGCATTCTGCAAATTTACTTTGCAAATCATATTTATTATTATTTTGCAAATCTCTTATATTGCAGCGCATGGCATTCAGTTTTATGTTCTATATAACGTATTTTTCGCTGAGATCGCTTTAAGTTCTCAAGCGACAGCAGCCACAATAATGCAATCAGAGTCAGCAGTACATCACAGATCACATCCAACAAACATGCATCCATAAATATCGTACTCCATCGATCGCGCTTTATCAAGCCGAAGAGCAATGCGTTATGTCTCATACTCCTCCGCATAAATGACGTCGGCAATAGGACACCATATGCAATATATATTCTATCTATATATATTCTATCGATTTGTCTATAACACTAGCATACGAATCTTTCTTCATTCGAACTCGCACTCATCTATTTCTTGTTATTTCTTTTCCCTATATCCAATTGTATCCTAGGCAGTATTTTATGTAGGATCGGATCCTTTTTTAACTGACTCTAATATGCGGTTAAAAATTGATCTGGCTGAGTTTGTGGGACTTTCCCCAGAATACCCCACAATTACCTAGTCTCTATTTAGCTCTTAGTTTTGGAGTAGGGTTAAATTTCCTTTTCCAGCCCCAATGCAATAGCCCAGGCTTTAGTTATTATTTTTAAAATCTTGTTTAAATACCAATTTTCTACCTATTTTCAGCATACATATATAAATATTTTTTACATATTATTTCGTTTGCAGTTTTAATTTGAACAATAAACCCAAACCACAATTAACACTAACCAATATAAAAACCCAACAAAACGAAACCAACCCGAAAACAAAAAACAAAACCATTAAACCGTAGTTAGTGCATACTAAAAGTAAAACAACTCGTAGTTGCTAGTCCCCAGTAGTGCTCGTTACCCAAAGTAGAGAACCTTGGTGTTTGTATGTCTTTATTATTGCTTTGGTTTATGTTAACTGCCTATATACTTCATAGTATCTTAATGCTTGTTATGAAACCGCTTTGCCCTAAGTCTTTGCCTTGCAATCTCTTCAACAAACAAATGTGTTTCTTCCAGCTATGTTTGTGTTTTATATATATTTTGTGTTCCATTTATCTATTGACATTTATACGATATCTATGAAATCTCTATATAAATCCCTTTATAGCGACCCGTATTGAGCTAAGAATTTCTTTCTGTTCTAACCAGTTTTCTAATAATTTCATTGCTTTGCCCTCCCCAACCATAATATGTGATATATAGCAAGCAGTATTCGAGAAGTTCAACATGTGCGAAGAGAATGTCAACGATCTGTTGAAATGGGTCACCACTGTGGAACAGAAAATCTCAAGTGTCGGCGGACCTCGTGAAAAGATCGATGAGTTGCGCAACCAGATTAATGCCCTTAAGGTTGGTACTATTATACCATTATGCTTTACGAAATTCAAAATAATATATTCCTTGTTCAAACAGCAAATCAAGGATGAGATCGAGTCTCAGCAGCGGCCAGTAGCCACTTGTTTGGAGCAAATCCGTCAGATCGTGCTCACCGGTGGTGATGTTTTGTCTGCCCCCGAAGTGACCACTCTGGAGAACTCTGGCCGGGAATTGCGTTCGCGTGTGGATCGTGTTAACGATCGCACCGTGCGCTTGCTCCGCCGCCTGGAAGCAGGTCGAGATGAACTCACCAAGCTGCGCAGCGAGTTGGATGTATTTTCCGATTGGTTGCAAGTCGCCCGACGCACTTTGGAAGACAAGGAGCGATCCCTGTCCGACTTGACTCGACTTCCCTCTCAGGCCGATTCGGTTCGGGAGTTTGTGAGCGATGTGATTGGCCACCAGGCCGATTTGCGGTTCATCACAATGGCCGCACAGAAGTTTGTGGACGAGAGCAAGGAGTTCTTGGCCATACTTAACGACTTCCGTACATCACTGCCCGAACGCTTGCCTCATGTGGAGCCACTGTCCAGTGCCGAGAGTCCCATACGCCAAGAGGTATCGCTGGTCTCGGCGCAGTACAAGGACCTGTTGAACCGAGTAAACGCTCTGCAAGATCGCGTCTCTGGTTTGGGTGGACGCCAGCGTGAGTACCAAGATGCATTGGACAAGGCTAACGAGTGGCTGAGGAGTGTGCATCCGCGTGTGTCGCGCATTATCTCTGAACCTATTGCCGGCGATGCTAAGGGAGTACAGGATCAGATGAACGAGGCCAAGGCTCTACACAATGAGTTGCTTTCTAGTGGTCGTTTGGTGGACAATGCCCAGCAGGCTCTTGACAATCTGCTGCGCAGTCTTGGTGGCCAACTCAGTCCCATGGAGATCAATCAGTTGGAACTGCCTATTGCCGATCTGAAGAACAACTACCAGCAGCTGCTAGATAATCTGGGCGAGCATTTCAAGACTCTGGACAAGACTTTGGTGCAATCGCAGGGCGTTCAGGATGCCTTGGACAGCCTTGTGGGATGGGTTAACCAGGCCGAGGATAAGTTCAAGTTGAATCTGCGACCCGCCTCGCTTATCAAGGAGCGTCTGCAGGAGCAGATCCGCGAGCACAAGGTCTTGCTAGCCGATCTTCAATCACACCAGGCCAGCATTGACAGCGTTCAAGTCTCGGCCAAACATTTGCTTGCCAGCGCTTCGAATGCCCGCATTGCCAAGAAGGTGGAATCGAATCTAAACGATGTGACCGTCAAGTTTGAGAAGCTCTACGAGAAGGCCAACAAACGTGGTGAATTCTTAGATGACGTTTACAACCGATTGAGCAGGTATCTGGATGAAATCAGCACTGTGGAGCAGCGTATGGCCAGCTTACAGGAGGCTCTAGATAGCCGTGAAACCAGTCTGCTTTCAACTGAGGAGTTGGCTCGCCGTATGAACGAGCTATCCCGTGACAAGGACCAACTGGCTCCTCAGTTTGAGGATTGCGTGCGCAGTGGTAAGGATCTAATTAGCCTGCGAGATGTTACCGATACTGGAGTTTTGCGCGACCGCATCAAGGCACTGGAATCTCAGTGGCGCAACATTAACATCAGCATCGATGAGCGCGCCAAGCTGTCCAAGCAAAAGGCCGAGCAACAGCTGGCCTACGAGGGTCTGAAGGATCAGGTCCTCTCCTGGTTAGCCAGCACTGAAGCGCGAGTTAACGGTCTTCCGCCGGTAGCAATCGATCTGGACAGAATTAAGCAGCAGCACGACGAGCTGAAGCCCATATGCAAGGATTACCGCGACTATGCACCAACTATTGACAAAATTAACGATATTGGAGCACAGTATGATGCGCTGATTCGTCCAGAGAGTCCTGCCCGCAAACGCTCGACCTATAGTCCGATTAAGCGGGCCAGTCCGTTGCGCCGCATGTCCGGAGACGCTAGAAGCCCCAGCCCCACCAAGGGAGGCATTCTGTCGCCACTATCGACTGGTTCCAGTGGATTCGGTAGCCGCAGATCCTCCCAGGATGGTTTCCAGCTGTCTGAGCTATCTCCGGTGCAGCAGCAGCTCAGCGAGATCAACAATCGCTACGGGCTGATTGGCGTGCGCCTCAATGATCGCCAACATGAGCTGGACAACCTGAACGAGGAGCTTCGCAAGCAGTACGAGAATCTGAAGGGACTTGCTCAGTTCCTGGAGCGCATTCAGCGTCAATTACCCAAGGAGTCCGTATCAAACAAGGACGAGGCTGAGCGCTGCATTAAGCAGGCGCGCAAGATCCTTGAGGACATGTACGAGAAGCAGAGCCTTCTTGACACCACCAAGGCTCAGGTGAAGGATATCCTCCGCCGCAAGTCAGATGTGCCCGGCGCCGAACAATTGCGCCAGGAGAACGATAGCATCCAAGAGAAGTGGAAGAATCTCAACGACATCTGCAAGAACCGCATTGCCTTCTCTGAGAAGCTGCGTGACTTTTTGGACACCCATGGAAATCTGAAGAGCTGGCTGGACAGTAAGGAACGTATGTTAACCGTGCTGGGACCCATCTCTTCCGATCCCCGTATGGTCCAGAGCCAGGTGCAACAGGTGCAAGTGCTGCGCGAGGAATTCCGCACTCAGCAACCCCAACTGAAGCACTTCCAGGAGCTGGGACATGATGTTGTCGACCATTTGGCCGGCACACCCGATGCCCAGGCCGTCGAAAATAAACTGAAGGACATTCTGGGCAAGTGGGATGATCTGGTTGGAAAGCTAGACGACCGTGCCAATAGTTTGGGCGGTGCGGCTGACAGTTCCAAGGAGTTCGATGCTGCTGTCAATCGCTTGCGTGAGGCTCTGCAAAACATTAGCGATAATCTGGATGCTTTGCCCACCGATGGCGATCACCAGGAGAACCTACGCAAGATCGAAAACTTGGAGCGACAGCTTGAGGGTCAACGCCCGCTGTTAGCCGATGTGGAGCAATCCGCCGCCACCCTGTGCAATATTCTGGGTGATCCCGCCTCTCGTGCAGACGTCAACTCTCGTGTCGCAGCTTTGGAGAAGCAGTATTTGGCGCTCCAGAAGAAACTGGACACAAAGAAGGCAGAAACGGAGGCTTCCCTCCGGGATGGCCGCCACTTTGCCGAGAATTGCTCAAAGACCCTTGGTTGGTTGGGAGGAGAGCTCTCTAACCTGACTGACAGGCTGCTGGTCTCTGCTCATAAGCCAACACTGCAGCACCAGATCGACACCCATGAGCCGATCTACCGTGAGGTAATGGCCCGAGAGCATGAGGTTATTATGCTAATCAACAAGGGCAAGGATCTAACCGATCGCCAGCAGGATCGCGGAGTTAAGCGTGATTTGGATCGCATCCAGCAGCAGTGGGAGAAACTGCGCCGTGAAGCCGTCGATCGTCACACACGACTACAAACGTGCATGGAGCACTGCAAGAAGTACTCCCAAACCTCGGAGACATTCCTTGCCTGGCTGCGCACCGCGGAGGACAAATTGGCTGATCTTACACCCGGCGTATTGTCCAAGGCTAAGCTGGAGACGCGTCTACGTGATCTACAGACCTTCCGTAGCGAGGTATGGAAGCATTCCGGCGAATTCGAAAACACCAAGGGATTGGGAGAGACATTCCTCACCAGCTGCGACATCGATAAGGAACCCATTAAGGCGGAGCTCCAGGACATCCGTGATCGTTGGGAGAGACTGAACAATGATCTGATTACCCGTGCTCACGAAATTGAGAACTGCTCACGTCGCTTGGGCGATTTTAATGATGAGTTGCGAAACCTGGATCATTCTTTAGGTCGCTGCGAGGATCGACTTGCTGCCCACGATGCTCTCGGTGGAGCTGCCAAGGATCCAAAACTCTTGGAGCGTGTTAAGGCCATTCGCGAAGAGCTCACTAACTTGAGCAAGCCTTTGCAGTCACTCAAGGCTTTGGCCAAGGATATCAGTGCTGAGGCTAGGGCTGCCGGCGGAGATGCTGACCATTTGACCAGTGAAGTCGATGGTTTGGCCGATCGCATGTCCGAGCTACAGGGTCGCCTGGATGATCGCTGTGGAGAACTGCAGTCTGCAGCCACCGCAGTGTCCCAATTCAACGAACAAATGAAGAGTTTGGGCATTGATCTGAACGATCTGGAGACAGAGATTGAAAAGCTTTCACCGCCCGGCCGTGAAATCAAGATTGTGCAAGTGCAAATCGACGATGTTGGCAAGATCCAGAACAAATTGGATCGCCTTGTGGGTCGTTTGGAGGATGCAGAACGTGCCGCAGATGTTTTGGTAGATGCAGGATTCGCTGCTGACACCACCCAGACCCGTGAGCAAATCTCCACCTTGCGAAAGACGTTGGGTCGTTTGGACAACCGCGTTCGCGATCACGAGGATAATCTGCAGGCCACTTTGAAAGCACTCCGCGAATTCTACGACAATCAATCTCAAACTCTGGATGACATTCAAGACGTGAGCGATGAGTTCAAGCGCATGAAGCCCGTGGGCTCGGAGTTGGATCAGATTCGCCGCCAGCAAGAGGACTTCCGTAACTTCAGGGAGCGCAAGGTGGAACCGCTGGCCATCAATGTTGACAAGGTAAATGTTGCTGGCAGAGACCTAGTGCGTTCGGCAGGCAGTGGTGTTTCCACCACGGCCATTGAAAAGGATCTGGAAAAGCTGAATGACCGCTGGAACGATTTGAAGGAGCGAATGAACGAGCGCGATCGCCGTTTGGATGTGGCTCTGCTGCAATCTGGAAAGTTCCAGGAGGCGTTGGCTGGTCTATCCAAGTGGCTCAGTGACACCGAGGAGATGGTGGCTAATCAGAAGCCGCCCAGCTCCGATTATAAGGTGGTAAAGGCACAGCTGCAGGAGCAAAAGTTCCTCAAGAAAATGCTGTTGGATCGCCAGAACTCTATGGGCTCCCTGGCCAACCTCGGCAAGGAAGTGGCAAATCATTGCGAACCCTCTGAACGTGCCTCAATTGAGAAACAATTGAACGATTTGATGAAGCGATTCGATGCCCTGACCGACGGAGCCGAGCAACGTGAGTTGGATCTTGAGGAAGCCATGGAGGTGGCTAAGCGATTCCATGACAAGATCAGTCCCTTGGAGCTTTGGCTGGACAACACAGAGCGATCTGTTAAGGCAATGGAACTGATACCTACCGACGAAGAGAAGATCCAGCAGCGTATCCGTGAACACGACCGTCTGCATGACGAAATCTTGGGCAAGAAACCCGACTTTTCCGATCTTGCTGATGTGGCCGCCCAGCTGATGCATTTGGTTAGCGACGAGGAGGCCGTTAATCTGGGCGAGAAAGTGCGCGGTGTGACTGAGCGGTACACAGGGTTGGTGGATGCCAGCGACAACATTGGTGCTCTGCTAGCCGAGTCTCGACAGGGATTACGTCACCTGGTCTTGAGTTATCAGGATCTGGTGGCCTGGATGGAAAGCATGGAAGCGGAGCTGAAGCGCTTTAAGTCAGTTCCCGTGTACGCTGAAAAGCTGCTGGAACAGATGGATCATCTGCTGGAGCTAAACGAGAACATTGCCGGTCACGCTTCAAATGTGGAATCCACCGTGGAATCCGGAGCCGAGCTGATGAAGCACATTTCCAACGATGAGGCTATCCAACTGAAGGACAAGTTAGACTCCCTACAGCGTCGTTACGGTGATTTGACCAATCGTGGTGGAGATCTGCTGAAGAGTGCACAGAATGCACTGCCATTGGTGCAACAATTTCATGAAGCTCACAACCGTTTGGTGGAATGGATGCAAAGTGCCGAGGCTGCTCTTGCTCCCAGTGAGCCACGTCAAGCTGATGTGCTTCGCCTGGAGGGCGAATTGGCTGATATGCGTCCTATTCTGGACAGCATCAATCAAGTGGGACCCCAGCTGTGTCAGCTGTCTCCGGGAGAAGGTGCTGCAACCATTGAGAGCATTGTGACCCGGGACAACCGTCGCTTCGATTCCATTGTGGAGCAAATCCAACGCAAGGCAGAGCGTCTACACCTCAGCAACCAGCGCGCCAAGGAAGTGACTGGTGACATTGATGAACTGCTTGAGTGGTTCCGCGAAATGGACACTACACTTCGCGAAGCTGATCTACCTGCCATGGAGCCCAAGTTGGTGCGTGCCCAATTGCAGGAGCATCGTTCGATCAACGACGACATTTCCAGCCAGAAGGGACGTGTACGAGATGTAACGGCGGCCTCTAAGAAGGTGCTTCGTGAGTCCCCGCAGAGCGAGAACACTGCCACTCTTCGTGAGAAATTGGATGACTTGAAGGAGATCGTCGACACCGTTGCTCAACTGTGCAGCGAGCGTTTGGGCATCCTGGAACAAGCCCTGCCGCTGTCTGAGCATTTTGCCGATTCCCATCAGGGACTCACAGCCTGGTTGGATGACATGGAACAACAGATCTCACGATTGAGCATGCCTGCTTTGCGTCCTGACCAGATCACTCTGCAGCAGGACAAGAACGAACGACTTTTGCAATCCATAGCCGAACACAAGCCTCTGCTAGACAAGCTGAACAAGACTGGTGAGGCTTTGGGTGCGTTGGTGGCCGATGATGACAGTGCGAAGATCAACGAGATTTTGGACACGGACAATGCCCGTTATGCCGCACTCCGCTTGGAACTGCGCGAACGGCAGCAGGCCCTCGAGAGTGCTCTGCAGGAATCCAGCCAGTTCTCCGACAAGCTGGAAGGCATGCTGCGTGCTCTGGCCAACACCGTGGATCAAGTCAATCAATTAGATCCCCTGTCCGCGCTACCGCAGAAGATTCGTGAGCAGATCGAAGATAATGACGCTTTGATGGACGATCTGGATAAGCGACAGGATGCCTTCAGTGCTGTGCAGCGTGCGGCCAACGATGTTATCGCAAAGGCGGGCAACAAAGCTGATCCCGCGGTCCGTGACATCAAGGCCAAGCTGGAGAAGCTTAACAACCTCTGGAACGATGTGCAGAACGCCACCAAGAAGCGCGGCAGCTCGTTGGACGACATCCTTAACGTAGCCGAGCCCTTCTGGAAGCAACTGAACAGCGTGATGAAGACCTTAAAGGATCTGGAGGAGACCTTATCTTGCCAGGAGCCACCAGCGGCCCAGCCGCAGGACATCAAGAAGCAACAGGTGGCGCTGCAGGAGATTCGCCATGAGATCGACCAGACCAAACCAGAGGTCGAGCAGGTGCGTCGTCACGGAAGCAACCTGATGAACATGTGCGGCGAGCCCGACAAGCCAGAGGTCAAGAAGCACATCGAGGACTTGGACAACGCTTGGGACAACATCACAGCGCTGTATGCCAAGCGCGAGGAGAACCTCATCGATGCCATGGAGAAGGCCATGGAGTTCCACGAGACACTGCAGAACCTCCTCAAGTTCTTGACCAAGGCCGAGGACAAGTTTGCCCATCTGGGAGCTGTGGGTTCGGACATTGATGCCGTTAAGCGACAGATTGAACAACTCAAGTCGTTCAAGGATGAAGTCGATCCGCATATGGTTGAAGTAGAAGCATTAAACAGGTAAGGCCTTCTAGATATATTTTCTTATTCAATTGAATCAATTCAAATTTAAAAATCTAATGTTCCATTGCCGTGGTGTCTATCTCAACTTGTGAATTGGCAGAGGTCTCAAAAGGCAAGATAGTTTCAAAAAAGTCTAGTTCGTTCGTGCGTTGTTGTTGTGAATATTGATTACTGTTAAGTGCTTGCAACTACAAAGATTTAAGATATCCGGGATGTTTGAACAGAGCTGAGCCGAGCATGTATTTTGATTGCACACAGTTTATCCAGTTGCATGCAATGTCAAAGCGAAACACTTGCCCTTTATTGTTTATGCGCTTGCTTTTGTTACACTGCAACTTTTGTGAGTTCTTTAACTAATTTTTTATTGAATCTTACAGACAAGCTGTGGAACTAACGGAACGCACTTCACCCGAGCAAGCGGCATCGATCCGCGAACCCCTGTCGGTGGTCAATCGCCGCTGGGAGGCCCTACTCCGTGGCATGGTCGAGCGCCAGAAGCAGCTGGAGCACGCTCTGCTGCACTTGGGTCAATTCCAGCATGCCCTCAACGAGCTGCTGGTCTGGATCAACAAGACCGACAGCACTCTGGACCAACTGAAGCCGGTACGTAACTATATATATAATTCTTGTAAAAAAAAAAACGAATCCCTTCAACTTTCCATTTTGTAAACTTTTAGATCCCTGGAGATCCGCAACTGCTGGAGGTTGAATTGGCCAAGCTAAAGGTGCTGGCTAACGACATTCAGGCCCACCAGAACTCAGTGGACACACTGAACGATGCGGGCAGACAGTTGATTGAAACCGAGAAGGGATCTGTGGAGGCCTCCACCACCCAGGAGAAACTGCGCAAACTGAACAACGAGTGGAAGCAGCTTTTGCAAAAGGCCAGCGACCGACAGCATGAACTGGAGGAGGCTCTACGTGAAGCTCACGGATATATTGCCGAGGTCCAGGATATTCTGGGATGGCTGGGCGATGTAGACGCTGTGATTGGAGCTAGCAAGCCTGTGGGCGGACTTCCCGAGACTGCCACTGAGCAACTGGAACGTTTCATGGAGGTGTACAACGAATTGGATGAAAACAGGCCCAAGGTGGAGACGATTCAGGCCCAGGGACAGGAGTACATCAAGCGTCAGAACCAGATGAAGGTCTCTTCCAGCAACTTACAGCATACACTCCGCACGCTGAAGCAACGTTGGGATGCCGTGGTATCGCGCGCTTCCGACAAGAAGATTAAGTTGGAAATTGCGCTCAAGGAAGCTACCGAGTTCCATGACACACTGCAAGCCTTTGTTGAATGGCTGACCCAGGCTGAAAAGCTGCTGTCCAATGCCGAACCCGTCTCACGCGTTCTGGAAACCATTCAGGCCCAGATGGAGGAGCACAAGGTGCTGCAGAAGGATGTGAGCACTCATCGCGAAGCCATGTTGCTGCTGGACAAGAAGGGAACTCACCTTAAGTACTTCAGCCAGAAGCAGGACGTGATCTTGATTAAGAACCTGCTCGTGTCTGTGCAACATCGTTGGGAACGAGTGGTGAGCAAGGCTGCGGAACGCACTCGTGCTCTGGATCATGGCTACAAAGAGGCTCGCGAGTTCAACGACGCCTGGAGTGGCATGATGCAGTATCTGCAGGAAACCGAACAGGTGCTGGATCAAATCATCGAGGAAGCCACAGCGTCCAAGGAACCGCAAAAGATCAAGAAGTACATTGGCAAGCTGAAGGAGACGCACCGTCAGCTGGGCGCAAAACAATCGGTCTACGACGGCACCATGCGCACCGGAAAGAATCTGTTAGAGCGAGCTCCCAAGGGCGATCGTCCAGTCTTGGACAAAATGCTGATCGAACTGAAGGAACAATGGACTCGAGTGTGGTCCAAGAGCATCGACCGCCAGCGCAAGCTGGAGGAGGCTCTGCTTCTTTCCGGACAGTTCAGCGATGCTCTGGGTGAGCTCCTTGAGTGGTTGAAGAAGGCTAAGAGCCGCCTGAACGAAAATGGTCCAGTCCACGGAGATTTGGAGACGGTCCAAGGTCTGTGCGAGCATCACAAGCACATTGAACAGGATCTGCAGAAGCGCGCTGCGCAAATGCAAGGAGTTCTCAAGACTGGACGCGACCTGGAGCGATCTGGAAACAATCCCGAAGTTGGACGTCAGCTCGATGAGATGCAGTCCATTTGGGAGGAGGTCAAGAGTGCCGTTGCCAAACGCGGCGAGCGTCTCCAGGTGGCCCTTGTTGATGCCGAGAAGCTAAATGCCCGTGTCCAGGCACTCTTTGATTGGCTGGATCATGCCGAGCACAAGCTTCGGTATGCCAAGAATGCCCCTGATGATGAGAAGGTGTCCCGTGAAATGATGGACATCCACATGGAGTTCATGAAGGATCTGCGAGTGCGCGAGCGTGAGAAGTCCGAGACGTTTGAGTACGCCGAAGACATTATCAACAAGGCCTATCCCGATGCCATTCCGATCATCAAGAACTGGCTTTCGATTATTCAGCAGCGTTGGGAGGAGGTGCGCCAATGGGCCATCAACCGCGAGTCGAAGCTGGAGCAGCATCTGCAGTCGCTCAAGGATTTGGACGACACCATTGAGGAGCTGTTGGCTTGGCTCAGCGGACTCGAGGGCACCTTGTTGAGTAAGTATTAATTATTCAATTATTTGAGACAGATTATAATTGACATCCTCTGCAGACCTGAAGCACGAACAGCTGCCGGACGAGATTCCACCCGTGGAGAAATTGATCGAAGACCACAAGGAGTTCATGGAAAACACGGCTCGCCGCCAAAACGAGGTGGACCGCGCCTGCAAACCAAGACAGTTGCCACCAGGAGCGCGCAAGCCATCCCGCAGCGGCAAGACGCCAGTGTGAGTAGACTAATAGCCTCGCAACTTGCTTCCGAAAGTGTAGCTCTGCTGTATATATCCTTTGTATATTATTATTTTGTATATTTATTTTTGCCAATTTCTTTTTATATACTTTCTTTTGTATCCACCACCTTATCGCTACAATATTCCAATCAAAAACAAAAAACCCCCGCAACGTCTTGCACACCTATCTCTCTGCCTATCCAAAAACCACACCAACCAATGAACCAACTACCGACCGACCGACAGTCGTGGCTCCAGTCACGATCTGCGTGAGCAGTCACCCGACGGCACCCTGAGGCGTCAAAGGTTTGGCCGCAAGTTTATACTGTAATGCTTGCTACTCGTTTCATCCACATGCCCAGTGGCAAATGTGCTTACTCACCATCTAATCACGAATGGATTTAGTGATTGCCTAACATCTGATATACCGAAACCACCTACCCAAGATACTTGTTAAAATCCCCAAAGTAGCGCTAAACTCCGTAGCTGCTAACGCACAATTCATACCAATCGAGCACTCCTCAAAAAACCACCCTGCTTAATCACTGCTGCTAAACCTATTGCTTGTTTCATACGATCCTGAATCACATTTCTATAACGATATTTATTCTGTTTCTTCACAGCTTCAAGGGATCTCGTGACCAGGGACTCAATGCCCGCAAGGGAAGGTGAGTTTTCATTGGGGTTATACTGTTTGTAATTCAAGAATAGATAGATTCCGCATGTACTTCGAAATTCTCAAATCGAATTTGTTTTGTTTTCAACTTTTCAACTACTTTTGGAAATGCTGCGTCTACAACTATTCGAAATAATTATAAATATTTATATTTATTTATGTATTATCTATGTTACTGTGTTTTGCGTATTTTGTTCGTTACTTTACCATTTTGTTTTGTCTCTTTTTGATTCTACTTTCATCTTGTCTACACACTACGCTACTACGTAAACGTTGCTCATACCGCTCGAATATCAATTATCAAAACTTTGCATCTTGCCGCTTTATTTGCCTATGTCCATGTCAAATACAAAATCTCTGTGCAGTCGTATCACGCCCACACGTGACACGCCCGACAGAGATCGCCTGCCGCACTACGGCCCCCGATTCTCGCCAAGGTAAGTCCTCAAAGTCCTCAAAAATCGTCCATATCATCTCAAGCTGTGCATGTCCAGTACAATTGTTTGTATTTAGTTTGGTTTATACTCGTACTGCTCCCGAGTTTAAAGAACTTCTTATGAAATATATATCACATTTTAATGTAGCACCTCTGGACCGGAACTGGAATTCCGTTCGCCACGCGCGAAGCTTCTGTGGACCAAGTGGCGCGATGTCTGGATGCTCTCATGGGAGCGCCAGCGGCTGCTTAACGATCATCTGCTGTATCTGAAGGATGTGGAACGTGCCCGTAACTTCAGCTGGGACGATTGGCGTAAGCGCGTAAGTATTTTCAACTAATACTCATTGGATTATAATTTTTAATTTAATATTGCTTTCCACGTATAGTTCCTTAAGTACATGAACCACAAGAAGTCGCGATTGACGGATCTGTTCCGGAAAATGGATAAGGATAACAACGGCATGATTCCGCGCGATGTCTTCATCGATGGCATACTCAATACGAGTAAGTACACCGAATCTTTTCCCACATCCTAAACTTTATAAAAACAAATATTTTTTCTTTAGAATTCGATACGTCTGGCTTGGAAATGAAGGCTGTAGCCGATCTGTTTGATCGCAATGGCGAGGGCCTGATCGACTGGCAAGAGTTTATTGCTGCCCTTCGTCCCGATTGGCAAGAGCGTAAACCAGCCAATGATTCGGACAAAATACACGACGAGGTCAAACGTCTGGTCATGCTGTGTACCTGCCGACAGAAATTCCGCGTTTTCCAAGTTGGCGAGGGCAAGTACAGAGTAAGTTTCATTATTATGGGTTCCCTGGGAGAAAGTTACCAATACATTTACTTATTCCAGTTTGGAGACTCCCAGAAACTGCGCCTAGTTCGTATCCTTCGCAGCACTGTTATGGTGCGCGTGGGTGGCGGATGGGTTGCCCTGGACGAATTCCTGCAGAAGAACGATCCTTGTCGCGGTAAGTGGTCCATTCATCCGAGTTTAGTCAAAACACCCTATTTAGTTGTGTTGCGTACACACACATTCTCGAAATTTGTTGGATTTCATCCATTCCACATCCATACCAGCCACATAAATTCCATACATTTATCTACAACAATAATCTAGCGTAATCTTGTAGTCCACATTTTTAATATTCCACCCAAATCATGCATTTTGTCTATACCCAGATACTGTGCATCGTTTGCTCATATCATTTAAATGCATTCATATCACATCTAGGTACAGTTGTGCTTAACAACTAATTATACAATAATGCCAAATAATAATAATATTACCAAACGGATATGGTCATTTAACCAACCAACAAACAACCAATCAACCAACAATAAACTACTGTGCCTAAAATACTAGCCAAAGAACCCGGAAAATAAAAAGAGAAACCTTTTTTTAAAACCTCATCATTAATTCTGGTCCACAAGTTGCCTAAACAAGCTAAAAAGATATTAACAGTGTGCCCTAGGGCGATTTTTACTTTTAATTGCCATCCAGCCAGCTCCAAAAGCCACATCATACACAATTACCCAGCCAACCAAAACCTATTTAATATGAAACAGACCAATCTAGCCAAGGGTTGTACCATCTCCTCTTCTCATGCTCATTTTTGTCGCTTCTATATCTAACTGCGTACCAAGTAGCTGCTATAAGTCCATGAAAACACACACCAACGCTCACCAAAAATTTCCCGCCAACTGTAGGTTCTTCTATTTCCTATTAGTTAGTATTATTAACCAGGTTTCTCCACCCAACTCTTAGTCGTAGTTGCATTAACTCTGTGTTCTTAACTAATATTTAAGAATGCTCTTCTGTTAACCCCCTATCCTGCTTAACAACTAACATCCTGCTTTATTTGTTTAACAGTATTGTACATTCTGTTAACTAACAGGGTATGTGCACACTGTACTTCATGTCACCCATTTTATGTTTGAACCACCAACGATTTCGTTGTGCGTCCTGTATTGAAATTAAAATTTTTGTATTAATTTGTGTTATTTGTTTTTCGTTTTTTACTAATCAAACTTTATGTTTACCCCTTTTTCTTTTTTCCAAAATGGTTTCCTTTATTATACCGAAAATCGATTGAATCTTGATAAACCGAACCCGAAAAATATACACATATGTATACTCTACGCTTGCGCTGCCCGCTCGCCACGCCCACGACCACGCCCGACATGCACCCGCCTGTGCCCACACCAAATACTAAACAACAAAAAAAATCCAAAAAATTTTTGTAAAACACACAAAACTGAAAACAAACTGTGACAAATACTTTGCGGTAACGAACTTTCGTTGTTATTGTTGTTGTTTATATGTTCGCCCTACAACAAAACATTGCCTATCCGTGTAAATGTGTTATATGTGGGTGCATCTGCCATGCCAATGCGTGCAAATGCATAAATGCATCTGCGCATCTGCCACTGCAACTGCAATCGCTACCAAAACCAATGCCACTGTTACCCGGGAGCAGCCAAGGGACGCACTAACATAGAGCTACGCGAGCAATTCATATTGGCCGATGGCGTCTCGCAGAGCATGGCCGCATTCACGCCCAGACGTTCCACGCCAAATGCGGCCGCCACTGCCTCCTCCACACCCCATGCCCACAATGGCGGCAGCTCCAACTTGCCCCCATATATGAGTGGACAGGGTCCCATCATCAAGGTAAATCAATCAGCCATAGAATCTGCAACAGAAAGTTAAGGGAAGCCCAAGTGCTACCGCTTCCATTCCCATCGTTTTTGTCCTCAATCGGAATTTACTATGTTTTGTTCTTCAAAAAAGCTAATACCCCCTATCTAAAGTTTTATACTCTTAAATATTCATTACTGAAAAATTCTTCTAGCAAAGTAAACTCCTTTCTGATATTAATTGTTTATTGTTTTTTTTATCAATGAAATGATTTGTTTTTTAAACTTCAAAATCTTATTAAATTTTTGTTTTTTGTTATCTTTAAACATTTAAGCGTTTCCTAAAATGTTTAATATCCATAAATTATTTAACAATAAGTATTGGCTTATTAGAAGAGCAAATTTTCCGTAAATTCTGATATTGACAAATTTAAACGACATTGAGAAATGAGAAGAGGTGCAAAGGTGTCAAGTGGTTAACGACAAAGGGTTAAACCCTTACGCAAATTCCAACCCCAATCCATTTACCCATCCAAACATCTCCACATCCTGCAAGGGCACAAGGTAAGTGCTCCTTTCGTCCTTTTTTGGGTTCGTTGTGTGTGTTGTTGACAAAGAAAAGCTACCGCTGCTGCGCCGCCGACTCTTTAAATATCATTTATATATCTGCATGAGAAACGAATACTTGGTATAAATATGTTCTTTTTTTTTGTAATTGTATTTGAATAAGTATTTGCGACATTTTTTAGTTAATGCTAGAGCATAGTACACCCTACACTATTCATTGATGAGGCTATGAGGTTATTAGGCCAGGTTAGGTTGTTGTCCACGGCTTAAATGATCATAAACCGTTTGCCAAATGAAATACGTTTGTTCATTGTTGGTTAAACATATCGAAATTAATTCCCTAGCCGACGAACACTTGGCCGAACTAATGCCAATCTTTGAGAAAATCCGCGCTCAAGACCAGGTTCCATGCGCCTTTCCCATTCACATGGGTGCCGGCGGCACGGTATTCGTCCGTTGCAATACCAGCCGTTCGGTACCGCTGAGTCCACACGTGCTGCATTGTCATCCAACAACACACTGGGTAAGTTCGCAGACAGCAGGAGCAGAAGACGCAGAAGCTGCTCCAGCAGGAGTGCCCGATATCGGTTTCATCATTCACGTGGGCAGGGGGTCCTGAACATGCAATAAACCAGAATTATAATAAATGTTTTATTTGTTTTCACAAAGGTACGCGAGCGCTCCGTCCGCTCCATTCCCATGTCACGGCCATCGCGCTCCTCACTTTCGGCCAGCACTCCCGACTCCCTGAGCGACAACGAGGGCAGCCATGGAGGACCTTCCGGCCGGTACACACCCCGCAAGGTCACCTACACGAGCACGCGCACGGGCCTCACGCCAGGAGGCTCTCGCGCCGGCTCCAAGCCCAACTCGCGCCCGCTCAGCAGACAGGGATCAAAGCCGCCATCGCGACATGGCTCCACGCTGTCGCTGGATAGCACGGGTAAGTAGCAAATGAGTTCCTCTGCAGATCTTTGGCTAATTGGTTGCTCTTTCCTTTTGTAGACGATCACACGCCCTCACGCATTCCGCAACGCAAGCCTTCAACGGGCAGCACAGCCAGCGGTGCCACTCCGCGTCCGGCGCGACTTTCGGTGACCACCACCACCACTCCCGGCAGTCGTCTCAATGGCACCAGCACCATCACCCGCAAAACCGCCTCCGGATCGGCTAGTCCGGCGCCTACAAGGTAGGGATTCTATGATTAGAGCATCTCATCGAATCGATATTAGCGGGGACAGTGGGCGGGATCAAACACAATTAAATATTCAAACTTTTATTAATTTATTATTTTTATTTTCACACTGTTTTCGGTTTACCGCATTAACTATTGACCAACACCACCACCACTTACACAAACAATCAACATCATGAATCGCTAACTTACAACTCCAATTGGCCTTTTGAATCATTTGAAATTGGCTTGAACGCAACTAAAAATGCAACTAAAACTCGTGCCTGAAACCCCTCCCAAAACCAAATATAATTACCCAAAACTGAAACAGCAACGGAGGCATGAGTAGATCATCCAGTATACCAGCACTAACAGGCTTCGGCTTCAAACCAATTAGGTAATACAGCCTCGAACGGCATAGAACACGTAACATAAATACATACTCATAAGTTTAGGCTAGATTTAAGATCGTGATCATGTATATTAATTAGGCAGCGGTTATGGTTTACCTTTGCTAACTATCGTTGTACTTACTACCCCCTCAAACACCAAAAGCCGGCCATCACGGATACCGATTAAGATACCCTCATTCGATTCCAAGTCAACATCGCCCAGCTCGACTACGAATCCAACCAGCTTGGGGTAAAGTTGATAAGCTTACAACAAAGACATTTACTAGTCAATTTCAACTCAGTCTATAGCAAGTAATTATGATTTATACCCGTCTAAAGTTATTGTTAAGTTTCCTTGTTTGTTCAACCCTTTTCCGCGCATGTGAATGTTGATGTGCATGTCCATGCCATAAAAACCCAGAGAACAACAAGCAAAAAATGCTTCTGACTAATGCTTAAGTTCGATTATCAGATTACAATACATTTTTTGTTATTTTTATGTGTTATAATGTGAAAAACTATTTAAAGAACAGCGACTAATCTGATACTTTTCGATCCCAGGCGGAACATCAGCGGTAGCTCAACGCCCTCCGGCATGCAAACGCCCCGAAAGAGCTCAGCGGAGCCCACTTTTAGCTCCACAATGAGACGCACTTCGCGGGGAACCACACCGACGGAGAAGCGCGAACCGTTCCGGCTATAGGAACGCCAGCCACCTTTATAGATGAGGACGACGATAGAGAAGCAAAAGAATGCCAATAATTAAACCACATACACACAACTCTACGTACTAACTAGGCACTGAAATTCTAAACTAAACCCAAAACCCTCTCCAAAACTAATCGAGGCTACATTAGCACTGAATGTAGCAGGAACAGCACACAGTTCTACAAAAGAGACTAACTTTGAAGTGCCCTAATGGAGTGGAAGAGCGAAATTTATAGATGTTTATACTATATATATTTTGTAAAAGACACGGTTAAGATGAAAGATATGCAGACATATAGCTAGCACACAAAGTTGATCAGACAAGCAACCTACTTACGAGTACTACTATTACTAATACTACCTTTTGCTACTACTAATTTGTAATGCCCACTACCTTTATTCACTAGTTATACACGTTTCCGAAATTATGATTTGTATATACTTATAAAGCGAAAAGCAAGCGTAAATTAATGAAAAATACACTCCAAGTGCTCTAAGGCAATTAAACAAAAAAATACAAAACAATGAAAACCAATAAAAAAAAATATCGAAAAATATTAGTGAAAAAATAAAACATTCGAATGAAATGCCGAGGCCTCTGCTGCAACCATCTTGAGTTTCAGGGCTCCACTGGAATCGCCAGTCCGGTGGATACCTAGCCAGGAGTGGCACGTGGCAGAGGCGGAACGGCCAAAAAAATATAACTAAACCCGTTAAAGAGATAAAATTTGATTTTGTTCTGTTATTAAACTAATAGGAAAGTGAAAATTGTAAGCCGCATAAAGAAAATATTTAATTATATACTAAAAGTCATTACTATAAGTTTAATTAATATTTAACTGTTAAGCGACAAACACACACAGATTTTGTATTGCATAATTATTTTGTTTTTTATATGCAATATCAGCGAATGAATTACGATGCAGAAGGGCGAAAGAAATCGAACCCGTTTCTATAAATACTGTAAAATACTAATACTAAATTATTTTGTTGTACGAAACGAAAGAAATGCATTACAACTCGTTTTTTGTAATTCTATTAAATTAAAACAATTCAAATGCGAAATAAACATTTACAAAAAAAATAACAACATAAGCCGCTGCCTTTTTATTCTATCAACCGACCCAAACACCCGAGGATAAGAAATAAAACACAGGGTACTGCTGATTTCCGAATTTGATTTATTCATTTAAGTTCTCAATCGTAGTAGTTATTTGACACATTGAAATTGAATTTTCGATATAATACCATGATCGATCCGTGCGGATCACTATTTGGTTTTCTACAAAACACTCAATTAATTGTGATATTTAAATATGTGTGCATGCATGCTAATGCAGATGCCCTGTATCGGGTTCCTCCTCCTCTGTTGCCTCTATTCTGACCACCATTCACTGACTAGAAATGCCGCTCCAACTTTAATCGTCCAACTAAATCAAGTAAAAGCTGGGTTCTTACGTTTCCTTGTGCTATAGGCTGCCAGAGAGGGATTTATTTAGACTAAACTTTGAAGTGCAGTTGCAGATTATGCGTAAGTGGATATCAATACCGTCTTCTCCTCGATCTTCACAATGCTGTGGTGTAATCTCGTCAACGCCAGCGCTGCCAGTTGGTGCTGCTAAATACATGCTGCTCTACGCGCTAGCTTTCAAAGGCCCTAATAATATCGGCTTGGCATGGTGCCGCAAGTCTTTTGTAAATCATTACAAATATCATTATAGTTAAGGTACAACTAAATATCATCATTAATATAGTCCAAATTAGCTAACCCGGCTCGCTAAAGCTAACTAAATATAAATATATACGAACGTACGAACTTAAAAAGTCACAGAAACGAGTGCGCCTCATAAAACTAAACCTGGGCCGTTCGGGTTGGTGCTTTATTGTGTATTAGCAGCATGGCAACGCAATGGGTATCCGGATCCCCATCTCTTCCGGAAGCCATCGTCACCTGGCAAGCCCGGAACTGGCTGACTGGGCCTTTGCCTGCTTGCCATTGCCCGTATTCGATGTGGAGCCACCTGCGGGGGCCGGAGCTGCAGCCGCATTCTGCTCACGATCCCTTTCGGCCCGATGATGGTGACCATGCTGATGGTGATGATGGTGACGCCTGCCGCCGCGATAATGCCGACGATTGTGGTGATAGTTATTGTTGGTCGGCTCCGGCATGATGCGGTGGGTCTCCTGCACCACTGGCGCAAATGTGGAACTAGTTGTGGGCTTGATAACCTCCTCCTTCGCCGGTCCCTCCAGCTTTTTAGCTGCCTCGGCTTCTTCTCGACGTCGCCTTCGCCGAATGTCCTCCTCTGTCTCGATGGAAATCACTGCCGATCCCTCGGCGTTTACATCGATAATGGCGCCGCGACTCTTTTGCTGCAGATACAACTCCGACATGCGCTGCTGCATTTGACGCAGCTCCTCGGTCACCTTAAAATCCGGAGCATTCAGCAACTCAGATGGCGGCATGGCGCACTTGAGACTATCCGTTTCGTCGCCGATGTGCTCACGGCAAACAGGGCACAGTGCCTGGAAGGGATCGGCCGTCTTCTGCAGCCAGGCGGGTAACTTATCGAACTCCTCTTGGTAGTTGCGACGCAGGGCGTTAAGATGCCGGGCTAGGCAGTAGCTGTGCAGGTAGTGGAAGCACTCGGTGCGTGTGAACTCGTCGCCATCGGCGAATCCATACAGACAGACAACGCACTGGCCACTAGGCAGATTGCTGCCGCTAAGGTGCTCCCGCACCACCTCGATGAGGTCGAATACGACCGGAAAACCAATTGACTCCTTGATCTTGGCGTTGCACGCGCTTCGGATTGCCTCCAAACGGGCATCGTCCAGTCCCCGCGGACGCAGCAGCTTGAATGTGGGACTCTCCTCCGGATAGCCAGGTGTTGGATGCACCTGCAAGGTAACGCACACATACTGCTGCTCCTCCTCCTCCCCGGTCAGCGGCAGCACCGTGGTCTCGATCTGCTCCACCTCACCGCTTTTCGGGGGATTGCAATACTGGCTGTAGTATCGAACGCATATATTGGGTAGCTACTGTATCACCTACCTGGGTGTGCGTTTGATGCAAACATCGTCCATTAGGATAGCTTCCAGCGACTCCACTTCGTCTTGTAAGCTGCAAGGGTGCCCAATTGTTAAACTACATAATGCCAGGATTAATCACATTTCTTAGCTTACGCGTCCATTTTACCACCGGTCAATTCAGTTTTTTTGAGTATTTCTTGAGGTTTTGTTTAAAAAATCGATTTGAGACACCTGAAATTTGGCGAAAACACGGCGACCGTTTGTCGTTTGGCCGAAAATGCCAGCAATCAACATTTAGAATCCCTATGTTGTCATTAAAACATCAAGTTGGCAGCAACGCTGAAACGGTCACACTGACCTGCATAATAATTTTCGTTTTACTATTTTGATGGTCGAAAATCTAAACTATTAGTACAAAATGTTGCGCAGAGGCTTTTTATCTCGCATTAACTCAGCCCAATGGAGCCGCCAAATGTCGGTGGTGGCCAAATCCCTGAAGTACACACAGCACGGCGAGCCACAAGAGGTGCTGCAACTGGTGGAGGACCAACTTCCCGATCCCAAGGACAACCAGGTGCTGGTGAAGATTCTCGCGGCTCCCATTAACCCCGCGGACATAAACACCATCCAGGGTAAGCATATATCATAAACTAACATACATCATGCATGCAACATCACAAATATAACCAAATGCCGGTTATGCCTATTTCACTATGATACAACAGAGCTTCTAGGATAAAAAGCGTCGATCAAGAAAACTTGTATTTATGGTATCCGCATTTGTTTGGAAGTTGGTTAACAGATTTTCCTGGGCTTACCAAGAAGATTGTTTTTAAAATGCTATGAAGACTATCAGCAAATCTTTGTACTTTGAACAATGCTCACTTTTGCGGCTGTAAATTGTAATGAAGCTTAGCTCAAGCGATCCAATTATCGTATGAATCAAAGAATTTAATCTATAATCTAAATTGAAAAATAATAAATAACATTACTAAATAAATAAATAAATTACCTACTTAATAATAAAAAGCTTTATCAGAGTCACTATAATAATGATTATCCTAAATTCCGTACAGGTAAATACCCGGTGAAGCCCAAGTTCCCAGCTGTTGGCGGCAATGAGTGTGTGGCGGAGGTCATTTGCGTCGGCGACAAAGTCAAAGGCTTGGAAGCGGGACAACACGTTATTCCCCTGGCCAGTGGTCTGGGCACATGGACCACCCATGCCGTCTACAAGGAGGATCAGCTGCTGGTCGTGTCCAAAAAAGTTGGCTTGGCGGAGGCCGCCACCTCGACAGTGAATCCCACCACTGCCTACCGGATGCTTAAGGACTTTGTGCAGCTTTGTCCAGGTGACACGGTCATCCAAAACGGCGCCAACAGCGCCGTTGGCCAGGCAGTGCACCAATTGTGCCGAGCCTGGGGCATCAATAGCGTTGGCATTGTAAGGGACCGCCCCGAGATTGCCGAATTAAAGCAAATGCTTCAGTGCCTGGGAGCCACCGAGGTCCTAACCGAGGCCGAGATTCGCACCAGTGACATCTTCAAGTCGGGCAAGTTGAAGAAGCCCCGCCTGGCCTTCAACTGTGTTGGCGGGAAAAGCGCCACGGAGGTGTCGCGCCATCTAGACAATGCCGGTGTACTGGTTACCTACGGTGGAATGTCCCGTGAACCCGTCACCGTGGCGACCGGACCTCTTATTTTCAAGGACATTGCATTTAGAGGCTTCTGGATGACTCGCTGGTCCAAGGAGAACTACAGTTCACCAGAACGTTCGAAAATGTTTAAGGAGATCTTCGAGCTGATGGAGCAGGGAAAGTTCGTGGCCCCCAACCATGAGATGGTGCCCTTGGCAAACTTTAAAGACGCAGCGGCCGCTGCTTTGAGCTTCAAGGGTTTCACCGGCAAGAAGTACATACTGGACATGAGCATTTAGATGCGTAACTTGAGGCTGAGCCTGCTGTTTATTTACATGTACGAAGTGTGTATTAAAATTGTTATCTACTGTGATACATTTTAGACCATCTCCACCTCATTGGACTGGTATTTTAGCTGCAGAGTCATGGCGGATGGCGATGTCGCATCGGTGACTGTTAGCTGCTGGCCATCTTGTAGCCCCAGTTCGCCCAGGCTCTGTGTAAGATTCTTTCGGGTGGCCTCTTCAATACTCTTTACCCCGAACATGTACAAAGTCCGCCGCTTACCGTCCTTCATCACAGTCGTCAAGGCTGGGTTTTTCAGCTGGAAGCGCGGGGAATCGCACAATAGCTTTATCACATCCTCCAGCGTGGTGGTGTTGGGATCCTCAATTGGCAACGGCTGCGGTGTGTTGCTGCACGCCAAACAGGTCTCCGATTTCTCAGCCTCGTAGGTGTAGGTATAGATACCGTCCAGGTCGTTGAAGTTCAGATAGTTTGTCATGCTGTCATAGCAACTGGTGGCCAGCTTAAAGATCTCCAAAGCACAGGCAGCGGCAATGGCTGCATTGGTACTGGCCACGGCGGGTATGATGTGCTTGACAACGCCCTGCACCAAGCGATAGGTGACTCCGGTGATGTTGAACTCATTTGACCGCTCCAGAGCCCGCTCGTAGACCCAGCCAATATGCTGGGGATCGTCCCCATCTAGGGGCACTCCAAACGGATTCTGTTTCTCCCACTGTATGATCTTCACATACTCAATGCAGTGCTCCGGCAGCCTGGGAGTATTTGCTATGGTGCAAAGGGGATAGTTAACCTGCGGCGGGAACAGGTCCAGCGTGCATTCAATGCAGGCCGTGAACCCAGGCAGGATGACGCGTGCGTTGCCCTTGAAGCCCTCGGTGCCACCATCAATCATGGGCACTATGGAGCTGGTATCTATGGTGCCGTCTTCCTCATATCGCAGCATGGAAAGCAGCATGCCATTGATCCAACGCCGGGCGACGATCGAGTCAAGGCCACAGACAACAAGGTGAAACTGCTGGTAGAAGGACTCATCAAAGTCCTGGATCTTCTTGAAATGCGGTGTCACCCGACAAGTGGGCACTCGTGCGTTGATGAACCGAGCCGCGCACTCAGCCTTGGAGGCGCCAATGTCGGTGCGCCGGAACAAAAACTGGCGATTAAGATTGGACAGCTCGATTGTGTCCATGTCGATGACGTGCAGGTTGCCGAAGCCCATCAATGCCAGATCCTTTAGTAGTTCGCAGCCCAATCCGCCGGCTCCGATAATCAGAACCTGGCACTTGGTCTGCAGGAACTCCAGGTTTTCCGGCGAGGCCGCGAAGCCGTCCTTGCAGAAGGGGCCTTCGCGTTCCAGGATATTTCGCAGTCCATTGAAACGCTTGCTCTGCAGGATCAGGCCAGGATTGGGTGAGTGGACAGACATTTTTCAAACAAAATCAAGACTGTGATACGTTTGGCAACACTGTTCGGGTCAGAAGTGATTTTAGTGATGGTAGTTTATGTTGAGCACAAAATATTTATTGACAAATACTAAAGATTAAACCAGGTTACATCGAAAATGCAGATAGCTAGAATATAGAAAATGCGGGTGTTTATTTTATTAAATCCAAAAGAATTGATAACGTTTCATCTTTAACATGATCATACCGATATTTTCTTATTACATGAGGTAGTCACTGTTATTTTGAGCTACCCACGAACGGTCACACTGCGCGGATGGCGTCAATTTGAAAACAACGGAACTTGAAAAAATTCAGCGCGTCGTTTGCAGCGTGCTCCGTTTGCCACTCGTTTTTTGGGGAAATAGTACTGATTTTCAGTAGAATTCGAAGTTGAATCAAAGCATCCCGTGTGCAGGCAGTCCCTGCGAGTGAAAACCGATCCTCAGAAATACGCAGACAAGCGAAAATGGCGCTCTCCGCCTTGGCGTCCTTTGATGATCTGCGACGCTGCATGCAAGTGCTTACCGATGGAACTGCCGAGGAGGGTGAGTAAAACTGAGCACTAGCGAGGCGAATGAAGCCCTACATGATGTTTATATTTCACATAGAGTTCCTGCGGTTCCTGCGCATGTTCGAGCAGTACCACGAAAAGTGCGCGGGCTACGCTGCCGAGACGGCCAGGATCCAAAACGAGCTGGACAAGTCGCTGACCAAAATGGGCGACCTGGAGGGTAAACTGTTTCACGCACGCCGCATCATTGACATGGAGATCAAGGCGCGTCGCCAGGCGGAACACGAACGGGATGCCATGGAGAGCAAGATCATGGCTGTGGCGGACCTGCTGCGTCATGAGCGCAATCTGAATAACGAGACGCGCGACAAGCTGGCCTTTCTGCACACACTGCCCTCGTCGCGGAAGCGCAAGTCCTTGAACGCCGTGCGTGAGGACAAGTCCTATGGCGACATCAACTCGACCGGATCGTTGCTGTCCGATTTGTCCATTACTCACTCTGAGGATGACTTCCTCGATGTGCGCACATCAAAATCTTGGCGGGAGCATCGTCCCTCGCTGCCCAAGAATCAGATTCCTAGCGTCGGCAACAAGCGATCGCGATTGAGTACAGGACTCAATGGCAGTATGTCCGGTAATACCCCAACCACCGGAAAGTCGCGGCGCTCTAGCGCCGGAATCGGAGTGGAGCAACACACAGTGGACGTGGGTCAAGGCGCTGAGCGCTTTTGTGCCACTACTAAAGTCACCATACCCCAGGATGGACAGGGCGTGATTCGAGCTGAGTCGACCATTGAGTCGCTGCCCGTAATTGGCGGCAACGAGAGGATTGGCGATGGACTGTCCTCGACGCCACGGCGATCGGTTCTTAAGGAGGCCACCGCACCGCCGCTGACGCCGGTAAATGCGATGGCTCCTCACGTGATCGCTGAATCCGGAACGCCTCTGCAGCACCGTCCACTGATGAGGAACCACACCTTCAGTCAGAAGACTTTCTTGCGTGGCGACAATTGCGTCCAGTGCCAGAAACGGTAGGCTAACTAAAAGTTACGCTTATATTACGTTTTTCATTCATTAAATACTTTATAATTTTCAGCATTCGGTTTGGGGCCGTTGGCCTGAGATGTCGGGACTGCCCAGTGCGCTGTCACCTTGATTGCCGGTACTTGCTCACCGTAAGCTGTGTGCCACAAACGGGAACGCCCACAACGAAGACCATGACTGGCTATGTCTCAGACTTTGCACCATCCATTGCACCCATGATCCCGGCACTGGTTGTGCACTGCGTAAACGAGATTGAGGCCCGCGGCCTTACCGAGGTGGGCCTCTATCGATTGTCCTCCTCGGAGCGGGAGTATAAGGCCCTCAAGGAGCAGTTCTTGCGAGGCAAGGCCACTCCTCATTTGGGCAACACGGATATTTATGTGCTGTGCTGTTGCGTCAAGGATTTCCTGAGGTCCCTAACAGAGCCTCTTATTCCTACCAGCCAGTGGAAGGATTTCGCCAACGCCGTCCAGAACCCTGACACCAAAACATCCCAGGATATGCTGGTCAAGTCGGTGAAGCAGCTACCTCAAGCCAATAGGGATACGCTTGCTTTCCTCATACTGCACTTCCAGCGAATTGCCCAGTGCCCAGTCGTGCTAATGCCGATCGATAATATCTCGCTCATCTTTGGCCCCACCATTGTGGGTTACTCCACACCAGATCCCGACCAGCACGCGATCTACACGGAAGTTTTTACCCAGAAGCAGGTGATGAAGGCACTCCTTGAGCTGCCCGTTTCGTTCTGGGAGCAATATATCGTTATAGATCCGACAAGAACGCCGGCCACAGTGATCAAGCGGGTGCCAAGCAACAAAAATGACTTACTTTCGCTATATGGTAGGTTCTTTATGATTGATTCTTTGCATTATTCTAATTATTCTATTTCTTACAGCAACTCCCTTCAAAGGCGGTACCATAAAGAAGCGGAAGTTTTACGGCACACCGCCGCCATCTGCGCACAAAAAATAAAGAGACTTTCCTTATTGGAAAGCATTTGACGTGTTACTTAAGTTTACTTCAAGTATTTGCAGTTTTTTGTTTCCGGCCAGCCAACCCCGAGCTGTATTTGTACCCAACTAACCATAAGCTTTTCTTTATAATTACCACGTTCTATTATAAACTAGAGCACGTTATTCGTACTAACCTAAGTTACTCACCAGAGAAATAAAGTAAAATATGCAGTTGAAAAGCAATAAGAACAATGAACAAACATATGAATAAACAAAAAGAATATACAAGTTTTTATATCACAAAAGTTCTTTCACTTTTTCAAGAAGGTAGAAAATTTTTCAATCTGGTTAGTAAACTGAAGATGCATAGGAATCTTTCTGTTCTATAGTCTTTACGACAATTTAATGGTTTAATAATCGTAACCACAAATATGTAAAGCATTTCCGGATGTGGATGCTTTTTAGTATAGGAAAAAGGGAAATGTGAACCACAACTAATGGTAAGCTAGATACAATTTTGGAATATCCATTTGATAGGACAAACAAGATAAGCTCGGCCATTGATACATGCTAAAAATACTCACTGCCGCTGAGAAAAGCCCATGACAGCCCACACTTATGCACAGCAATCGTCATATCATCATTAAACTGGTTTGGACTGCTCCCGTAATAATACCCTTAACTGCCCCATGGAGCCGCCAGTCTGTTGATTGTAACCCATTCAGAATGTTCGAAGCGCATCGGAATCTATCCATTCAGCTGGTGATTTTTCTCTCCTTTGCAATCGCTATTTGCTCGGCGTTGCCAAACGCCACGAGCTGCGGGCATCGTTGCGGCGGAGGCGACTGTATCCAACTGGACCAGCTGTGTGATGGCGCCGCCAACTGCTTAGATGGCTCCGATGAGACGTCCGCCATGTGCGAGAAGGTCTGGTGTCCGGGATATGCGTTCCGCTGCAGCTACGGAGCGTGCATAGCCAGCACAGCGGTTTGCGATGGCGTCCAGGACTGCGTGGATGGATCGGATGAGCAGGGATGGCTGTGCCGGGCCCAGATGCAGCAGGCCAACTGCGACAACTGGGAGATGTACTGCGCCTCTGGTCAATGCATGCCCTACTCCAAGTTGTGCGATGGCGTCCGCGATTGCCGCGATGGAGATGATGAGCTGAAGTCCCTTTGCGAGGGCGTTGTCATGCCAACTACTACGATCAGTTCAACGTCAATTAATACCACGGAAAGTGGTATCAATAGCATAGCACCCACTGTTGCTAAGACACGGAAGCCACCGCAAGGAGATTCCATTCAGGAGAACGTGGACTGCGTGGTTCCCCAACTGCCAAACGTGATAGTCAGGCATTTCACACAGGCAATCCTCACTGCAGGATCTAGAGTAGCCAATGGCACCCGTATCTACTACGACTGCCCAGCGGAGCACACACTTAAAGGGGAGAGCCAGAACATTTGCCAGGACGCATTGTGGGCTAGGAAGTTTCCCTACTGTGAAAGTAAGTACATATATTTACGAATTTACTCTTCATTTATATTAATTTATTGCATTTACTTATAGCACCCCAAGCATATATTTTTAGTCTGGTGATAGTAATTTTCTGTGTCCTAATCGTGGTATTGGTGTTCCTAATTTGGCGGGTTCGTCGGGAAAATGGCACAAGAAGGCAACGTGAGGAGCACATTTGGCTGGTGGAGACCAGCAGTAATCTTCCCAGGCAAACTGGCATACCAAAGGTTTAGAGATATAAGTTTACATAGCCTTAATTGTGATCACTCACATGTTTATTAACTAAGTTCTTTCTAAAAAGTCCTGTTAATTTTTAAATCTCTGGGGTTATGTTAAGTAAATAGCGTAAATAAAAGTGCTCCTTTCTGAAGTTTTAAGCATAATTTAAAATGTATTTTAAAATTTACAGTATAACGTGAAGAGCACCTATTGTAAATATATATAAAAGATTTTAGAAACATCAAAATTATGTTTTTATGTTGTAAATTATGGTCAAGCATATAATTACAGCTGTTAACAATACGTTTCCTTTAACAGCAGTAATGCAAAAACCACTTGTTGCTGTGCCTCAAACTGTGACCGAAACAGTGACTGGAAATAATGACATTTCTGCTGGGATCACACGCGGTCACACCATCCCACGAGTGCGCCAATATTGCTCCAGTGCTTCGCAGCGTAAGTACCCCAAGTTCTAGAGTGGCTTCATGCCAGAGATACCGCATCCGATTAGATAACGAATTGCACTTGCAGCCGGCTCAGACTACCCTTGAAAATGGCCAACATTGCTAAGATCTTCGCTACCCGTGCCCAGGGCGTCCTGCAGGCAGCCGCCCGCCAGCCACAGGTGGCCACCCGCTTCAGCAGCTCCTGTAAGTATGTGGCGGATTAGGGGGGATCAAAGTCCAAGCGATTGATGCCCAGCTCCACCCTAAGCCGGAAAATCAAGATATCAAATGCCGGTTTCGGCCCGACACCTCTTGTACTTTTCCAGGCAAATAAACATTGATTGCGTAACATTCGCGTACGTATGTACGATCACCTCATTTATGATGCCATCTCTTTTCAGCCACCAACAACTGGGAATACATCAAGACCGAAGTGGCCGGCGAGAGCAAGAACGTGGCCGTGATCACCCTCAACCGCCCCAAGGCTCTGAATGCCCTCTGCAATGGCCTGATGAAGGAGCTGTCCACCGCATTGCAGCAATTCGGCAAGGATAAGACCATCTCCGCCATCGTTTTGACGGGCAGCGAGAAGGCCTTTGCCGCCGGCGCCGATATCAAGGAGATGGTGGGCAACACCTACTCGCAGTGCATCCAGGGCAACTTCTTGAACGACTGGACCGAGGTGGCCCGCACCCAGAAGCCCATCATTGCCGCCGTGAATGGCTACGCCTTGGGCGGTGGCTGTGAGCTGGCCATGATGTGCGACATCATCTATGCCGGTGACAAGGCCAAGTTTGGTCAGCCCGAGATTGCCTTGGGCACCATTCCCGGAGCCGGTGGCACCCAGCGTCTCACCCGCGTTGTTGGCAAGAGTAAGGCCATGGAGATGTGCCTCACCGGCAACATGATCGGCGCCCAGGAGGCCGAGAAGCTGGGTCTGGCCAGCAAAGTGGTGCCCGCCGACCAGTTGCTGGGCGAGGCCGTCAAGCTGGGCGAGAAGATCGGCAGCCACTCCAATCTGATTGTGCAGCTGTGCAAGGAGGCCGTTAACACCGCTTATGAGACCACTCTCCAGGAGGGCCTGAAGTTCGAGCGTCGCACCTTCCATGCCACGTTCTCCACGGTTAGTTCATGTTCTAATATCTGGTTTACACTATCTAATCTCTTTAATCTCTGACATCCAATAGGCCGACCGCAAGGAGGGAATGACCGCCTTCGCCGAGAAGCGCCCTGCCAAGTTTACCAACGAGTAAAAGGAACGCTCCACCCTAATCCCTCCCAGCCAGCTTTGCATTTATATTATCTAAAAAAAAAACTGTTGTTTATACGCAATTAAAACTTTGATCGTGATAATTTGAAAATGAACAATGTATCATAATTTGCCATTAGTATATGTGTCATGCTAGTCCGCATGTCAGGTGGTAATCCATTGCTATAAACATGGTATAGCCACTTGACAGTCGGCTTGCTTGACCGATTATCCTACTTCTAGTCGAAACAAAACAAGTGCTTGGGTGACTTCCATGGTTTTGGGGAATGACCCCTCTTGTTGCTTTCGAGTTTGAAAGGCAAACTTTTGGAAAGGTGTGCGCTGTGCAGCGTTGCCTTCTGAAAGAATACTCCATATTATGAAAATCTATACCTCCCCGCATCCTTCTCGAGTCTTGTGGGATTTTGTGCCTGGAGGCATCGGAATCATCGCAACAGCGAGCGGAGTGTCGATAATTTCGTGGCCGCGAATAGTTTTTATCCCTGTGCATGGGACAATGTTCTGTAAATCGGAAACGTTTTCTCTTTGGTTCATTCAAGCAGGGATCACTTAGTTCCGTGGTGAACTCATTGTTTCGATACGTAACCATTCCTCGACGTACGCCCGGAGTTTGTGGCTCCGTTCGCCGTGAGGTGAGTAAGTAATCCGTGCATGGTCTGCATTTCTCTACATGTCGCTTAGCCCTCTTTCGCTCCCGATGCTCCTCCCACTCCCGCTGGGCACGGGACACCAAAGGAACTTGACAGGGAGATTGCGGCCGTGGATCAGTGGTTAGACAATCACTTGATTGGTTGCTCCAATGACTGCAACTAACTGAGGAACACCTTTCATTACATAGCGAGGACTTCTTTGCCTGGGACATCTGGTAATTCCTGGCTCTTGGTGATCGTCTGGAACAGGTTGGTAGCCCAAAGGCGGAGGTGTTACTCCTTCTGTACGTACCGATTTCTGAACCCGAGGAGCGTGCAGATTTGGAATTTCGTCTTGAGTTGGCTCTTTTCTTTATTGTTTTAGACCATAACTTCGGATCTCTCGGTCCCCGTATATCCTGGATACTGGCCTGATTCCTGAAGAAGATTTTCCTGTCTGAAGAGTTTGTTTCGTTGCACATTACTCTATGGTTATCTTTTTGATGCTCCAGATCAGAAGTTTCTCTTTCCTTGGATTTACCTTCCCGGATATTTATAGACAGGGGGCTATGCCTAGGTCTTTCGCTGCCCAAATGATTGGACTTGAACTCGATTGCTTTAGATCCTGACCAGAGAAATCGCTTGGCAAATGCATGTAGCCTAGGCAGCAGGCGTGGTTTCTTTGAGAGATGTCCATCTGAATCTGTAGATAACTTTCTTGAGATGAGTCCTGGCCACCTTGGAAGTGTTTTACTTGTGGAATGATCGTCTTCCCAGTCAAGTGAACAGTCCTCCTTTGGTGCTCCTTTCCGATTTCTACCGTGTCCTAGGCCAAAAGACTGAAGTTTCTTGCCACGAGAAAAAGATAAATGATTGTGATGATCAAAAGAATCTGAGTTGGTGTTGTCAAAGAACTGGTGAACTGTGGATCTGCTGCAGGTACATATATCCTCATTTTGATCTGAATAATCCCGACTGCATATGGGTGGTTGGATGCTCCTTCGTGGCAACCCACAATGGCGCCTGCTGTCAACCTTTTTCAATCTTCGCTTCACCTGGCTCCTTACATCCGGATTCGTTGAGGACCAGTAGTAGGAGTAAGGTTTGCTGTCTGGAAACATCTGCCGCTGGCACCAATTATGTTCCGCGAGACGATGCTTCTCCGCCTTCCGAATATCCGGATCGACGGCGGACCAGAGGTAGCAATATGGTGGTGGCTTACTCCTCTTGCACTTCGGGATCGGAGCACAGCCCCTATCAATAAGTTTCTGGTTTTCGGAGCGATGAATGAAACCCCTATAGCCGAGGCTATTTCCATGACGGTTCGGCGGGATTTCAATATCGTTCTGATCATGGAGGTCGGGTCGCTGACGATGTTCCAGACCAAGTTCCTGATGATTGGAGACGGATGCATAGAAAGTGTTCTCTGAGGGCGGATCTTCCTGGACATCTGCTTGAGTCTCACTATGGTCTTCACAGTAGTTCTTCTCACTACGCCTCCTTAGTTTCTTACTTCCATTTGGGGATCCGTAGTTAGTTCCGTTAATGGCTTTGAAGAAAGGCCTATTCTCGTACTCAGTGCAGCGAGGATCTCGAATCCTTTTGGATGCTTTTTTACTGGGTGGAACACTGGATTTCGGCCACCGATTGGGCTGTTCAATGGAGCAGGGACAGCTTTTCATCTTTTCCATGGGATTCAAACTAGGTTGTGATTTCGATGCAATTGGTTTAGGGTGCTCTTGATTAGCTGCCGGTGGTTTTAAGGATGGATTGCTCGCATAAATTCTGTGCAACCTAGACTTTGGCTGGCTGTCCGTTGCCTTGAGGTTATCCTTAGCCCCATTTACATTTTTTTTCACTACATCAACTGCTTTATCTTTAGCAAAAGGCGAGAAGAGCTTTTTCCTGGGCTTTGTGTTGGTTACTGGACGATTGGAATCCGCCTGACTTAAGGGGGCCTGTGGGGGACTTTCCTTTTTCGGAGGACAAGAGCAGACCCGGTGACGAATGCAGTCCACATTGGTGCAAGGAAATTCTACAGGTGCAGCTGTGGAGATGCCAGGTCGCATGTGCCGGCTCTTACCCGCCGCATCGTACTTGTAGTAGGAGAAACTGGCCTTGCGTTGCAGGTATTTTCGCGGCAGCTTCCCCAGACCGCGCATCCTGGCATGGTGCTGCCGAAGGAGGCTGAGGAACTCGGGAGACACCCGTCGTCCTGGAAGGGCGTAAGTCGCCGCTTTATCCTTTCGACGAACGGCATGGCGAACGGGCACATGAAACCTGAAGCAGAACCTCCTTTTGCATGGCTTTCTTTCGGCTGCGGATCGTCGGGTGTCCAGATACCACTGCGCCGCCTTGTCATCCACATCGAAGTACTGCACTCCACTTCTGACCACTTTGGGAGGCCGGTTAAGATCCTGCTTGGAAGGCGGATCGCGAGGTACAGTTGAGCACCTCAGTGAATCCAGACAGTTGTGTTCACAGGTCAAGAAGTCGTAGTAGGAGGTGCAGGTATTTTGCAAGTTGAGCTTCTTTATCTTCAAAGCACTTAAAATATTCATCTCGAAAGGGGAATTTTGTTGTATTAAAACTGAAAAATTGGAAAACTAACCTAGACCTACAAAGGTAAGTAGATCGATCCACATATGTGACAGTTATTTATTAAAAACGTGTTATCATAAAATATTATAGATTTAAACATATTCCTAGAATCAAATATTAATCTAAGGACAATCAAAAGGCATACAGATCTTTGCCTCATGACTTCCCAAAGATTAATATTCGCTTCTAGGATTACAATACAGCATTTTATATATCAGCTTATCTGAGGGCAACACATCTCTTCTTCCCTTTCCCTTTTTCGTAATTCAAGATAATACGAACGAAGTTCAAATCGACGCCTTTGGGCCTTTGCTTTCTGAATAAAGCTTGATTCTCGTTGATGTTTGCCTAAAAGGAGTTCAACTATTTATTAAGATAGACCCACAAAATCGCTTAACTTACCTCTTAAAAGCAATTTGCATAGGTAGCAATCACATTTTTTCCTCTCACTTAAGCGACAAACATTAACATCTGGAGGGGGTTTCTTAATCGCTGATTGATAGGTATTCATCTGGTCCCTCCAGATTTTGTCGGAGTATAGACGTATTCTTATGGGCTTCGACATATTAACCTCGGGAGTTTTATAAACTCTTGACAGATTTACAGGGTTTTGGTGTGGTGCTAATATCCTAATCAAAGAAGGGTATTTCCTCTGCGGTTTACCCTTAACCATTGCAGGGGACCTTTTAGTCGGTTGAATCTTACTTAGCCTGACGATATTTTCCGTCACAAAATCCCGTGGTTTTTTTTTGGGTCGAAAATCCTGGCGGATGGCAACCTCCTTCATCAGTTTTTTAATCCGTGCTTGTACAGAGGACCTTTCGTTGGCGTAGAAAGTCTCTTGCACCTGTTCCCGCGTACGCACATCGCTTAGAGCCTCACTCTCACGGGTCTTGACCTCCTGGCTCGTCCTCCTCAGGGATAAGATGCTCTGGCGATCATCAAATGCACCCGAGGCGTGATAAGGCGTCTTGGCCTTGTGCTTAACCCGCTTCGACTGAGATTTGTTGTAGGGTTTCTCAGGGGTTTTCCCGGGGACTTTCTCTTCCTTTGCCACGCCGGCTATAATGTCGTTCATTGTTTTTTTTACGCCATCAAGCGGATCGTAGTCTTCTGGGAAAGAGTCGAACAAGGATTCGTCCGCATCCAAGGCCTCGACCTTATAATCCTCTTTCTTATGTTTAGGTATCAAGGATTGGGCAATGCCCGTAGTGCTGACTATCGATCCTTCAGCTTGTTGGTACTTATCCGAGGAAGTCTGACTCGGTGTCCTGCCATAGGAAGTGCTTTTCTCTCTTTTCAAGTAGGAAATTGGACACTTCGACTTCATCTGGGCTAATATTTTGCGATCTGCCATGGAACTTTTTATATAGGAACTAAATTTTTTTAGTCTAATCTTCCTACCAGGGGAAACGCGATGCTTTGAAGAACGAAAACCCAACGATAACTCACTTGATGAACTGGATTTGTATATGTTATTAAGCTGGGACATACTAATTCTTTTTTTTAGGTTTGGAGCCAACGGAACTGTAACAAAATCTTGGGAAACTTCATGTTCCTTGACCCCAGAATGTTCCCTAAAAGTTTGCAAAATTTCAGGCTTTTTTATGATCGATATTTGGTGAGAGGGCATATCGTGGGGCTTTTTCGTTATTAATACATTCTTAGATGACTGCAATGCCTCCGGTTCATCATCAAAAGGTGGCGTATACGTTACTGGCTCCTGGTCCATCCAGATCGAACTAGTTGTTTTCCCGGCATGCTTTATTTGAAAGTGGCTGGTCAAAGCCCGGTTTAGCTCTGGTATGATCTTTTCCTTGCCCCTTAGCATTGTTTGAAATGGTTTTGAATAGCTTTCGTTCGTTTTATTGCCGTTCAAATGTCTGTGGGTTTCGGAAGCAAGAAGGCCAGAACTGGACCTTACCTTATTGTTGGATGCCCACGAAAATTTGGCTCCCACACTCGCCGTTTTGCTTTTCTGATTTTTTTGGCTTATCTTACTATCCATTGTTGACGAAAGGTGAAGGCGATTAGATGATCTCAGAATTGGATGAAACTCTGAAATTTTGTTAGTTTTGCCCTTTAGCATTTTATAAAAGGTTTCTGTGTACGGAGCTGAAGTTTCAATCCGGTCTGAAGAACGTCTATGTGGACGTGGTTCAGGGAACTTTAGTTCGTGCGTGCTTCTTAGTGTCGAAAATTTCTTAGACAGCTCACCATTTACCTCCCCAAGCATAGAGCTATAAGGTTTATTCTCCAGCTTTACCTTTCGATAGATGCCCAAGGATGTGTCCAGTTGTCCTGTTCTTCTTAGATTGCTCTTGGTTACCTTTTCTTTGGAAAATTGCTTAAACAGGGATTGCTCTGAATTTTTAGAAATTGACTTCGCCTTTTTCATTTCAAGTTTCGGGGGTTCTAAGGTGTTACGATAATGATGATCTCTAGTCCTTTCCAATCGAAGGGCCCGACGAGTTTCAGTTTTGTTTAAGTAAGATTGTTGCTGAAATCTGCGTTTGTTGATGTCCAGCTTAACATTCTCGTAAATACCCAAGGATGTGTCCAGTTGCCCTGTTCTCCTTAGATTGCTCTTGGTTACCCTTTCTGTGGACAATTGCTTGAGCAGAGCTTGCTCTGAATTTTCAGAAATTGAGTTCGGCTTTTTCATTTCGCGCGTTGTTTCAACTTTCGGGGGTTCCAATGCGGTACGGTATTGATTATCTCTTTTCTTTTCCATAGAGTTCCATATAGAGTCCTGCTTTTTCGAATGCCGAGCTTGGACGTTTTCTTTAAGCTTTCTTCGATGTTCCTCGCGTCTTTTGGGTTTTTTATTAGGGGTAGTAGGTCGTTGCGCTAGCAATGTTGGTGTGGCATACTTGATGGATGTGCTGTCAGATAAGGTCAATTGAAGAGAGGGTCGGGAAAAGAGAATCTTGGGATTTTTCGAAACCAGTGGTCTTTGAGCTATTGATATCGGTGTTGCATAAGGGTGAATTCCTTGTCCAGGATGCATAGATTGACGTCCCAGCTCAGCAGGATTTCTTCTGTTTTTATGATGTTCCGGTGCAGGATCTCTTTGAGCTTCTCTTTCAGACAAAAAATATTTGTTTCCTATACTAACACAATCTTCTTCTTTTTTTAAATTTGAATTTCTTTTCTTGCTATTACAGCAAATTTCGTAGATCTCTTTATCGCTGAGTTCTCGCACCTTTGGTCCTTTATTAACTAATATATCTTGGGAGCTCTACAGTTTTTAGTTAAGTATCAGATTAGGAATTTGTCAAACATGGCTCAGTCAAAATGTGATTTTTTATAAATTCTTCCGTTTGATGCTTTCAATTTTGAATGAATTCATTACCAACGTTACGTACCTGAAATTTAGGTCGATTCCAAGCATTTTTGCTATTCAGCGCACAATAATTTCGTATCTTCTGACGAATCTCCTCGTAGGGATTTCGTTGGTAGTTGCACCAGCAGATGTTCGGCTTGTGAAACGCAGCCATTGAATGAGCTCCAAACGCAAGATGATTTCTTACAACAATGAATTTATTGTGCTTCCCCCACAATCGAAAATGCTAATTTGAATTAAAAGTCAAGGATGGTCACACTGGCTGCACTCAACAGCTTAACAGCACGCTGTAAGCGCAAGCTTAACAGAGCCTCAAGATAAGGCGCTTAGATTCTTGCAGCTCTGAGATACTTTTTATTTGGCAAGAGTCCTGCGCGCTGGCAGTCGAAATTGCGTTGAGAGCGAAGCTGGCAAAAAGTAAAAGTGAAAATCAGGCCCTTGAAATTTGTTCATCAATTATGCATTGATTGAAACACGAGCGAGTGCTGCTGTGAATTGTCTGTGTGCGCGCGTATAACGGAAAGTGAATTTGAAAAGCCAGTGGGCAAACGACACAAATATTGTGTGTAAAGATTGTCATTCCGTTCCGTAATCCATAATTGCGAGAAAATACTCGAGCGCACCCACCCACACCACGCACGCTATATATATATATACATATACACACACACAGCAGTGGGTGAGCCGCCCCCACTTTGCCCTTGGCCCCACGGACCCAAGAAGCGTTCGATTTTTCACAACAGCCAGTGAAAACGCCAAGCGGAGAGCCCCGCAGCAAGCCCCGTGTAAACCGTTCTGAGCCGTGCAACCCGAGCAGCAGATACCCATCATATCACCATGGACATGCTCAACCAGATACTCAGCATCAATAACGGTGGCGCCTACGGGGGCGGCAAGGCTGGCGGCGCCTTCGACCCCCTCACGTTCGCCATGAAGCCCCAAGTGGTCATCAGGGCCCTCTGCTGGGTGAGTTGGGGCTCGCACAAGCTGCGTCCGGGGAATCGCTGGGATTTGTGGACGCACACGCCACTCACATGACCCGATTGTCACACTGTTTACACCCCGCATAATTCATGAACTAGTGCGAGAGTTGAGTCCTTCTTGGTCCAAGAATGTTGCCACAGGGGCGCACAAAAATCCGATTTGCTTGCCCCCGCTGCAGAGGGGGGCGCTGGGAATAGAGATATATGCCACTAAATAGTGGGAGTGCTTTAGAGTTCAGCTGCAGAGGGCCTATAAAAAGTCTCACGTCCATGAAAGCTTTATAATTAAAGGTGGTAAGGTGCCCGGGCAATTGGCCACTAGGCTTAGGACTCTATTTTACCATCGACTTGATGTGCGTCAGCGGGGCAGTGGGAAAACGGTATAACCGAGGGGGCGGTAGCTCGCCGCCTGTTTGCTTTCCATTTGTGTATACGTAATATTTGCCCACTCTTGTGACCAAGGACTCTGCGTTTGCAGAACCATTCCCGCTCTTTTCTTCCTGGCCAAACAAACCAAACTTGGCCTTCAGTCCGCAAATTGGGTCACAAACATAAGTACGTGTCTGCCGCGTTGTCTGTGTACTTGAACTTCTGGTTTGTTGCACCTGCTCAAGATAATCAATATTGGAGTGCGAGTTCCATATCAGAGTAATAAAATGATGATTCGAAAGCCAGAATCTGAAAATTAGTTTCCTAAAATAAGTAAAAGTTTAATCAACAGTTCATAGTTTTACACAAAATTTCTGGTACTTTCATCCATAACCCAGTAGAGTGATTTAAAAGACACTTAAACTATACATTAAAATTTTTAAAACCAGACCGCTATATAGTTGATTTAATGGCGCTCTGAGGCGTTTTCAGCTCTTCAACATTTCCGTGTGCATATAAAAGGACCATTAAAAGTTAATGGGCGCCCTCATTAATTGGGAATTCTCTTGATTTTCCAGCTCTTCTCGGTGGTGGTCTTCGGCTGCATATCCTCGGAGGGCTGGACGGAGAAGGATGGCAAGGAGTACTGCCTGTATAATGGCGACGGCATGGCCTGCAAGTATGGCAACATGGTGGGCGTCTTCGGGTTCCTGGCCTCCATGGGTTTCATGGGTGGCGAGTTCCTGTTCGAACGGATGTCGTCGGTGAAGAGCAGAAAGCGTTACGTCATGGCCGACATGGGTTTCTCGGGTAAGTTCTGACCAAGTATATCCCGCCTGACAACACATGACTAATGGCAATCCTTCGTCGCAGCCTTCTGGACCTTCATGTACTTCGTGGCCTTCTTGTACTTGTGGTCCCAATGGAGCTCCTCACCCCCACCGCCGCTGGGAATCGGAGCTGGCAGCATGAAGACCGCCATTTGGTTCTGCCTCTTCTCGATTGTCAGCTGGGTTAGTAGATTTCCGTCCTTTTAGTGCCCAGTTTACTGATTTTTGCCTTCTTTCTGCAGGCCTTGTGCGCCCTGATGGCCTACAAGCGTTTCCTGATCGGCGCCGGCGATGAGTTCACCTCTGCCTTCGAAACGGACCCGGCCAATGTGGTCCACCAGCAGGCCTACGGATACTCCATGGACAACGACAACGACCAGTACAGCGCCTCTCCATTTGGCCAGCCCCAGCAGGGTGAGTTCATTTCTGTATCATATTAGCTATGAGTGCCAAGTTTTTAGTTATTCACTGATCCTAACTTCTTCTAAAGAGCATTTGAGATTTCCCCCTCTTAGGCACCTGAGTAATTTGAGTTTTTTCCCGCAGGAGGCATGGAGCAGCAACAATCCGGATTGGAGTACCAGCAGCCCACCTACTAAGGAATTAACACACCTGCTCCTCCGTTGTCCGCACACACACTCACCTCGATTTTGTAGTGCAACTGGCAAGGAATTACACGACTAAACAGCTACAACACACAAGTTGGCTTTACCATATACACCGATGTCGAACATATAACAAGAGTAACCGAAACAATAACAATAACAATTGATGCAACAAGCAGGCAGCAGCAGAAACCAATCCACGCACCGGCTTTAGCTATTGGGAGATATTATGCGATGGGAGATATTATATGGGATATATCCGATGTGGGATGGATCGGATGAGTAGTTCGAGTAACTCGTAAGCTAGCCCTTTAAGTTGAGTGTGCAGTTTTTTGTAGTGGAAATTTGTTGCAATATATTATACAGATATACAGATATACAACTAGTTATATATCCCATATGTATACATGCAACCCGCGCTTTCAACGTTGTTAGTTATTTAGTGTTTACGTGTACGTACATACCATATGCTATGGTATGGTGTGGTATATATGATTTGATTTGTGCCAGACCCTGGTCCCCCGATAATCAGCTTGTTAGCAATGGCAATAGCTCGAGACAGAGGGAAACACGACGTTTTTTAGATAAATTTACACACGTGCAGTGCAAATACGAGTAGTTAAAGGACATACGAACCACTGCTCAAGCCACATATCCAATTTACCATCTGAGATTTACCCAACTAATAGACCTGTGGCCAGGGTCGATGCTTGGTTAGATGAGCAGCAGAGTACAGAGTGCAACCACTACAATAAACGCCAAACAATATGTAAATTCTAAACCGTAAGAGATCAATAACCGTAGAATTGTTGTGAGGGATTCAGTACTCGGGAGATTACTGCAGGAATAACATACTATATTTCTAGTTATGGTTCGCAAAACACGCCGAATTGAAATGGTATAGGGCTTGTTCAAGGCTTACTGTTGCCACCCCCTTCCTACCAAAAGATTTGTATAGTAACTATAAATGCCCCAGCAAATACCCATTATGCATTGCAAAGAAGCGGTTCGCCCACAGAAAATAGTGGGTGTGTTGACCACTTCGATATACGAGTACTCAGATCGATATCAATGAATGTAAACATATTGATTACATAATACATAAATGTTCACTTAGTGCAGCAAGTTGCGATAACCTACAAATGTATTTGTTAAATTAAATACTATATACATATATTATATATTATATATATTTACGGATTGTATGTGTAATACGAAGCGCCCTGTTAAATGCAACAAGGAGATAGGGATCTCAGCAAATATACAAGTATAAATTAATCATGTAGAGTTCGTGTGCGTTATAAAAAACTAAAAAACTAAAGAAGTAACAAAGGTAGAGAAAGAAACATAAAACAAAATTTACTCATTTAAAACTTAATGATCGATTTAAATAGCGAACCCAAAACGGCCCAAAATCGGCTTGAACATTTGCGAAACACTATTGTCATAGATAAACTCCTCAAGCAAGATTCTCAACTGGACAGCCCCTCAAGAAATAATAAATACATATTTTTAAAAATCAACCCAAAAACGGTCAAGTATTCTCTATGCGTTAATTGCAATATTTTTGCGTGTATTTGAAAGGTGAGTAATAGACTGTAGTGTCTGTGTTGGTAACTTTCATCTGAATATTATATAATTATTGGGATTATATATTTCTAAATGGAATGTTCGTTGTTCAATATCTTACCATTTACTTTTTAAAGAACCTCTTTTTTAGACCTTGAGGGACCTTGCTCATTTCTGTAGTCGTTTTTTTCTCTTTAAAAATCTGGAGCTATATGAGGTCGTTGTTTGTTTTTCCACTCCTCTACGGTAAGATCACTCCACTGATTTATGCCCTTCTTGAAAGATTCGACTCCCAAGTCAAACTGTAAATTGTGTTTCTGAATCGCTTTCCAGTTGTTGCAAAATATAATTCGGCGTTTTTCGATTTCAGTATCATCTTGATATCTCGGCTTAAAGTCATTCTGCAATTGAAAAAGGCACCTTTAATCCCAATTCTTTAAGTTTCCAACCATATCTTACCATAAACTTCTCCCAAGCTGCCTGGCATTTGATATCATCTTGATCCATCTTGGACGTAGATGTGGTGGCCTCTTCCTTAGAAATCCCAGGAGCGGAAGTAGGTCGATTCTCAAGGTCAATTTCAGTCAACTTTTTTATATCCTTCTTGAGGGGCTCGGCCCACTTTTCATTCTGCACATTTGCTCCAAAGTCAATCTGTTATTCGTACATGCATAATTATTTGAAGTTGGTTTGAATAACTCAGCTGATCTTACCAAGATTTTTTCCCATGCAGCCTGGCCAGCCAGTTTGTCCCTCTCCTCCTCGAATGATTCTCCGGTGATTTCTGGCTTGAGTCTGGGAGTTTGTTTCTCTTTCCACTCTTTAAAGTCGAGATCGCTGAACTGGTTGATACCCTTCCTAAAGCTGACAGCCCCCGAATCGTATTTTAAATTGTGATCGCGAACTTTTTGCCAATTCCCGCAGAATACCTTGCGTCGCATTTGCCGTTCGGAGTCATTATCGTAGTGCGCATCATAATCGATCTTAGAGCATGCAAATAACTTCCTTGAACGATTCATTCCTGGAATCATACGATCAAAGAGCTTACCAAGAACTTTTGCCAAGCAAACTGGCATTCCTCCTCGAACGCAGATAAGCCAGAGGTGGGTTCACTTGTGGATGTCGATGAGTCAGTGGGGCTCTTCCCAGTATTCACCTCATTATCTGAATTGAGTTTTGGCATTGCAGGTGATGTGCTCGCTGGTGCGCCCACAGCCACGCCCAGCAAGTGCAGGATCAGTGGGACGACAGCTAGCATGAGAGCTGAGCTCATCTTGAAATCTCTTCTCGTACTGCGCTCCGAGCTGCGAGAATCGCAAATTATATGGAGAATACATACATATGTATATCAGTGCAAGTACTCAAAACTCAGCTGCATTCGGAGAGAAACATACATAAAAGCCTCCAACGAGTACCGATCATTTTGCTGCCTCTCTTTTCTCTTAAAATTGGATCTTTCTAAAGAGTAACTGCATTTACGTGACCTTGTCCGTATGACTTCGCTTATGATTTTTCGCATCAGTATTAAATTAAATTAATTGGAAATGTAAGGCCTGTTTTTGTTTTTATGCCCATTACTCGACGGGCATACTATATGCGTTGGAAAAAATGTAACGGCTATATCTAATTGTTCCGACCCTATGAAGTATAAAGTATTTTGATTTAAAACGTTGCCAATAATATTTCACAGGGTAATGGCGTACATTTTTGATACGCTGGGTATACAATAGTCGTGGCACCCGCCTATAGCGCTTTCTCTTGTTTTTTGTAGATCTATCTTTAATTACAAAAGCCTGTACGGTTATGTGTGTATTGTGCAAGTGCACAGTGGACTGTGCCAAATTGAAATTTATTAGTTTCACGAGCAATTTCCCACGCAGAGTAGTTCTTCATGAAGAACATCTTTCTCAAAACAAAAATTGGACCGAAAATAATTATTAGATCTATTTTCCCTTAGTTATCCAAGAACTCAACGCAAACCCATAAGGCACTTGTTTCATTTATTAACCGCGTGACTCACGGAATCGATGTGGTGACCACAAAGCTTACAAAACTACAGTAACAAAGTTATAAATTCGTGGTTTGTAATTGACTATACTATCTATCTAACTGCACATGGGCGCAGTGGCGAGCCTACAGGATGGGGTAGCTGCACTCGCTGGCGATGCCGCAGAAGCCACCTGCATTGCGGGGCAGGCGCATAAAGCCGCCCTCGCCCCAATTCTGGGAGTACGAGTTCTTGATGATCCAGTAGTCGCGTCCGTTCTCCGATCCATAGCCCACCACGGTGACCGAGTGGTTCAACTCGCCCTGGTTGCACTCCTCGTCCTCGTAGATTCCACCGCTGTACTGCTCGAACGAGATGGTGTCCGCGTTCATGGAGCAGGCCAGTGGACCCAGCGTGGCGATCACCTCCTTCATCTTCTCCTCATCACCCGGCGTAATGGTGGCATAGTCGCGAATCTTCACCAGACTCTCACGCGGTGGGCGGCCGGCGGTTTCGTTCTGTCGGCACTGCATCTCCGCCTGCGTGTACGGATATTTGTTGGCCAGCGTTACGCCGTGATCGCGAATATACTCGAAACCGTACTCCTGGAAGCCACCGTCGCATCCCATGTTGCCGTAGTCATCGGCACAGTCCACCAGATTCTGCTGCGACAGCGAGGCCAGCACTCCAGTGCGCCGGAAGAGGTGACCCTCGAGGGCTCCCGTGGTGGCGAACGACCAGCAGGCACCGCATCCCACACCCTGGTATCCGGGCGGCGTCACTCCTCCCTTCTCGCGCCAATCGAACATCTCCGGCAGATTGGCACTACCCGGCTTCCTCGCCGGAGTCACAAAGTTGACATGGCCATTCGTGTATCTCCTGCAAGGTGAGAGTTGATATGTATGTTCATATTAGTAATCGTTCTTCTAAAGACTAAATGAAATTAGTAAAATCGGAACTGGACTAACTACCATAAGGAATTCTGTCTAGATTATGCAGTGGCAAATTCTATTCATAATGTTCTCAGTTTGAAAAGTAATAAATAGATATATGATAAACAATCGAAACTTTTGTTATGGTGCCGCATCGTAAAGTGAGTAATAAATTAGCTCAATATGGAAGGGTTTTGTTTGTTTCCACCCATTCGGATCATAGTTTTTGGAAACCACAAGTCTATGGTCGGAATTTGTTAATAAATTCAATAATGCTTAATTGGCATAACAGGCAAAACGATCGGCACCTACGTAATGTTACAAATCATGTGACGACAGTCCCTAAACCAGTTTGAAAGCTATAAGCTGGGTGATAATTCGCTGATGATCAAATGTGACTTCCCCTGAACTCTAGATCTGCTAGATCGGAAGGTGCTACTTACTCGCCGAATTCGGAGACCTTAGAGCCCAGCAAGGTGGCTATCTCCTTCCTGGTCATGTCGGCCAGCGTGTTCACGCCCAGCCGGAATCCGGCCACTCCATTGTCGGCGTTCTTGTTGCTCAGCGTGATGAGCGACATCTTGGCGGCGAAGATACTCTCGCGATAGAGCCGCTCCTCATCCGAGTACACCTTGCCCGTCTGCCGGAGGAAGTCGTCGAAGTTTTGCACATCGCAGAGCTTGGGGAACGACTGCAGTTGCTGCAATGACACAGCACCCAGCAGGGCCAGTCCCAGCGCCATCTGCAGCCACATCGGTGAGCACATCCGCATCTGGAACGGTGGACAGCAGAGAGAGTGGAAAGCGTTAGGTAAGCACTTGGCCAACACACATAGTTACACCATGCCCATCCCGCGACCCCTTTCCTTGCCACATCTGTCAACGTTAATCGCCGGCCCACTTGGCCCGTCCATTCACCTCAAATCGACACAAACTGCCCTGCAACTCATGGGAGGCATCTATTAATATAGTATATATAAATATTCAAAATTTTAAACCATTCGGAAACAGGCCACATGCGTGGAACACATAAATCCATTCGTTGACTCGATTTTAAAATATGCATCCAGTTTATGGTTTTTGGTAAATATTCAGTGGAGTGTCCTCATGCAGCATTAATTTGTATTCATGAATGCTGTGCTTAGATATTATGTTTGCATTTATCTCATCTCCTTTTAAAGTTACCTAACTAAATGCAATTTTTGGGGAAAACCAACATAAAACTAACAAGCCAATTAATTTTTTGTTTAACCAGCATCTTTCCGAAACAACCAAATCATTTAATGATCACTCATGCACAAATCAACATGGTTTCTGTGCTAATCAACAACATAATGAACTATTAAACAAATAAACAAAAATTTTATTATTGTCTATTTTTTTCATCTCGCTTCTGTCAGCCATCGCGTTAATGGGTAATTAATTATCCTCTGTATTTAGTCGTGTCTTAATTTCTCAAACTCAATCGATCTAGCCAAGTTTAATTGACTTTTGAAACCAGCAGAGCATTTGATGTTCGTTTTTCCGGTCTGGATGTGCGAATTCGATCACCGATGACACGTGAATAATTGCTGGTTGAATAAGCTCATTTGCATATGCTTAGCATAATTACATTAGTGCAAGCATTCGATTCGGCTGAATTTCGACATATGAATGATTTCGCGGCCTCGTCTCTCCTTTTATTTCCTCAGCCCAAACTGGCTTCACCGAGGGCCCAAATAAATCAAAATCAAATCTAGATTTAGATGGGGAACCGCAGGCTAAAATTTCACTTTCGATGCCATAAATACTGATCACATGCTGTGCCTGGTGAAAGGCGATGGATTCCCCTTTCTGTACGCAGATTCCAACTCGAATGTACGTTTTAATTGCAATTGCAGTTCTCTTGTCTTCAGCGATGCTTTATGAATCGAAAACACACACGCACTACACAATATGTTGAAAATCACCTCGACTTAATCACCTTTTATGGGTTTCTGGGAGAAATGTTCGAACACCTTCCGCGTTCACAGATCTATTCGAAGATGGTGACTCGAAGACCCGAAGACCGGCGAGATTATAAGCGGCGCTCGACCCGCACATCTCGGTTTTATAGGGCCTGGAGTTGGATGGTGGGACACCTGGCCAAAACTGGATGGGCCACCAATTTGAATCTTTTTGAAAACCGAATCGCATATTCATCTTCATTTCGACCGGCCATCTGGTTTATGGGTCTATAGGTGTCTCCATTTTATGCCTGCATAGTAATTGCCTATTGCCCAATTGCATATTAAGTCATTTGTAACGAAAGAGAAAATAGCCAAACATGTTTTTAAACAGTTCATAATTAATGGGATGGATTCCACAGGTTTCACGCATCGAACGATTAGTTGCAGAAGTTACTAATTTGAATGCAGTAAGAAAGATTTTAAAGCGTGTTTCGTTACTGCATTTATGTTGGCATCGCTAACTACTTTGTATTAGTATATCTTTTGTTTTACTGACAAGCTTCAAACCAAGCTCGAGTATGAATATAAGTTTAAGTATGAGTGAAACCATCAATGACTTCAAATAACTATAAATTGAAATAAAACCATTAAGATTAGTATTGAATTGGTGGCCAATAAAAGCTACCAATTTATTTACCTTTCAATTAACAGATTTGTGGTCGAATTTGTTGGGGAGTTTGCTAAAAAGTTCATTGACTGCCCATATCCCATATGGATTCACCTATTTGCAGAGATTCAAGATGATGCCGCATTACTACTTCGAATGTAAATATGCCAGACTGACGCGATGGAAATTGCCAAACAACTCATTTAGCACTTGGTTTACAGCAATTTGGCCAACTCTTCAAACGGGCCTATCTATCTATCTTTCTATCTACGTATCTATGTATCTATCAACGGTGTTGCAACGTTTATGGACGCCACAAAGTATGACTGTGATTAGTCATGGCTGCGCAGAAGACAAAACCTCATAACTAGACGATAAGTTGGCATTAGACAGGCGTTTACGATACTCCATGGGCATGGGCTTGGACCTTTCTGAACTGGGCCAGTGGGGATTTCGAATTAACAGAGATACGAGAACCCACCGAATCGCAGCGATACGAAATGGGGCATTTGACAAGTTTATTGGGCAAACACAGCGCACCCCGACTTTTCCATCTAACAGGGGCTTATCGAGAAGACCCACCCGGAATATGGATAGATACTACGAGTAATACCACCACGTTCGAGTGCTGTAGGCGAAGTGCGAATTCAAGGCCTCGTAGAAATCTATTTGCACTTTTCTTGCGAAAGTAAGTCGCTATGGTAAACTTCTATTTGCGTTTGCAATCAGAAGGAGAGTTGCCGTTGCCTATAAAAGATCGTTCCAACGTTCTTGCGGCATTAGTTGGTGCGGATTTCGGTTTTCGTCATGTTCATCTTTAAGTTGCTACTTTGCTGCCTTCTACTAACCACCCAGAGTGGATGGGCCTTTAATCATGGCCAGGATCTAGTGGACTTTCAAACTTACGAGGTATGTAGACTACGGCGTAAACGGATGGGATTTAAATATAATTTTGAAGCCAATATGGTACTTTGGCAACTGGTTCATTGTACTTGGTGTTTCACATCTTTAAACTCATTGCACTGAAAAGGATTGCATATTACTACCATTTTAGGTAATGATATACTAGTCATGAAATTCCACTCTTTCTGTTTACAGGATGACTTCAACAAGACCTATGCCTCGACCTCGGCGCGTAACTTCGCCAACTACTACTTCATCTACAACCGCAACCAGGTGGCCCAGCACAATGCCCAGGCGGATAGGAATCGCACCAGCTTCCGCGAGGCGGTCAATCAGTTCTCGGACATCCGGCTGATCCAGTTCGCAGCCCTGCTGCCCAAGGCCGTGAGCTCGGTGACCTCGGAGGCCAGTGATCCTCCCACCAGTCAGGCGGCAGCCGCCACCTTCGACATCATCACGGACTTCGGACTCACCGTAGATGTGGAGGATCAGGGCGTGAACTGCAGCAGCAGTTGGGCCTACGCCACCGCCAAGGCCGTGGAGATCATGAATGCCGTGCAGACGGCCAATCCGCTGCCCTCGTCGCTGTCCGCCCAGCAGCTGCTGGACTGTGCGGGCATGGGCACCGGATGCACCACCCAGACGCCCCTGGCTGCCCTCAACTACCTCACCCAGCTGACGGATGCGTATCTGTATCCGGAGGTGGACTATCCGAATAACAATACCCTGAAAACGCCGGGAATGTGCCAGCCTCCATCCTCCGTGTCGGTGGGCGTGAAGTTGGCCAGCTATTCCACGGTGGCCGACAACGATGATGCCGCCGTAATGCGCTACGTGTCGAATGGATTCCCCGTCATTGTGGAGTACAATCCGGCGACCTTTGGATTCATGCAGTACTCCAGTGGCGTCTATGTGCAGGAGACGCGTGCCCTCACCAACCCGAAGAGCTCGCAGTTCCTGGTGGTCGTGGGCTACGACCACGACGCGGACTCCAACCTGGACTACTGGCGCTGCCTGAACTCCTTCGGGGAGACGTGGGGCGAGCAGGGCTACATCCGGATCGTGCGCAGGACCAACCAGCCCATTGCCAGGAATGCCGTCTTTCCCAGTGCGCTTGCCTAAAAGGGATTCATTTCCAACCGTATTTTCAGTTAATAAACTTAAGTTTTATGTACAAACTGTGATGTATTGTTTTCCTTTCTGTCTCCGTTGGTGCTGTAACCTAAAGCTAGTAAGTAATATGATAGTTCAAAGTTACAAAGGACGTGAAAGAACCATCTTTCTATCTACTACCTGCCTAAAGGAATTTGAATCCAAAAAGATACGGATTTGGATGTATCTCAAATAGAGCTATTATGATTTATAGAGATTTTGACTATATATGTGTATATAGAGTAATATAGAACAAAATACCCCGTGACATACGAAAAAGTTTCGCTTGGTTTTTGTTGTGAAAGCTTACAGCTTTTTGTCTCCATTTATTGAATTTACCATTTTATTTAGTTTATTTATTGATTTTTCATCTACAAGCGGAGCTTTACAGACTTAAATGCTAAAAATTAACAAGTTCACTTTATTTTCTTTTCTTTTTCTTGTTTTTTCGCATCTTTTATCTGCTTATGGATGTTATACTATTATCTTTGCAGTGTTCTTTCTGTTATGTTTCTCTTGCATAATAAATAAGTTTCCCATTTTGTTGCTATCCGTGTTGCTGTGATATAAAAACGAAAAGAAATTATATAGATATATATAATATTTAGGTATTATATTTATGGTTATAGAATATTCGACTCAGCCAGCGCAGACAAAAGCTTTTTTTTTGGTGTGTGTTCTTTCTGTAGATTTCTTACGTTAGTTCATAAATCTTTTAAGTTTCAGTAACTTGTTTGGAAACGTTTTATTATAAATACTTCTCATTATCATATTTCAATTGCATTAAATAATTTGAAATATATGTATGTATGTACGTTGTGTTTGCATTTTGTTTTAGTTTAGTTTTTAGTTTTTAGTTTTCAGTTTTAAGTATTCAGTTTTTACTTTTGGTTTAGAATGTCTTCCCGTCTTCTTGTGAAGCAAAGCTCAATGATATGATTCACGCTGAAAGGTGATTTAACGACTCTTTATTATTTCGATAATTTTGCAGTTTATAAAGTTTGCGTGATCTTGTGTTTCATTTTGTTTTCGTGTTTTTCTTTTTTTGTTGGTTTTTTGTTTTGGATGTGCTTGAGTTGCAATAGATTTGGGTACTTCCTTGGAAAATCGTTTCAGATGAAGAACAAAATCGAAAATATCCATCATAATACATTTGTAGGTTTAGTTGTGGAACCTTAAGTACTGCGACTAGTTAATGGGGTATTGATTTCAAATTTCCTCCTTTTTCGCCTTTTAATTATTCTCTTGTTTTTCCACTATTACGATACAACGGCTAGTGTTTGTTATCATTTTTTAAATTAAAATTAGTTAGGTTTATCTACATATGCTCTCGCTTCTCTCTGTATTTATCTTATTATCTTTCCATATAATTCTTAATAATATTTAACTAAATAAATATAATGTTATATAATTTATGCAATTTCTCATGTATATATATATGTATATATATATCTTTGTTTTTGTTTTTGGTTTTCTACACAAAATGATGTGTTTGTAACTGGTTTTATATGTTGGCTAGTGTTTCTGTTTATTAATATCTTGCAATGTTTTGTGTTGACTGTACCTCGGTTTGTGTTAGAATTGTATTGGGGACACAAATCAAAATGTTTATGCACTTTCCGTCTAAAGTATTAGGAAGATTTATGTATATCAGCCATGCTAGCAGCTCCACTTCCGCCGGAATTTCGTGGAAATCCATGGAAAATGTTTCTTAGGGATCATGGCTGTATAGTATGGTTTAGTTTTCATGAAGCTTATAATGGACAAACTTTATTATTACCTTCTCGTATTTAGTATTTGATGGATTGGATTCTCCTTTGGTTTTATTTATTTACTCTGTATAAATTTTAATAATTTCAATGCTATTCTCATCATTTTCTCGTTACGAAAATTGATTTTCTGCTTTTAAATGAGCTATGAATACAAATTATTGCAACTTCTTTGCCGTAAAGATAGGTGTTCATCCTTAGAACTTGCACTAATCGGTTTCATATAGGGTTTGCCTTTGAGGATGCCCTTCCCCATTTATTTTCTTGAACTACACAAAACTGATCAATTGCTAAGTGTTGAGACTAGTTCTCTGAACAAAAGCTTAAAAAAACCAAATGAAAGTATGGATTTCCGTTCCTTTTCGGTTGATAAAATCCCAATATATAGCTGACACAAAATAATCAATAATGAAATAATCCTCTTTACTGCAAAGAATTTCTCGCAAAGATAGATGTTCATCTTTAAAATTTGCACTTACAGGTTTCTTGAAGGGCAAGCCTTTAAAGATTCACCCAGTTGTAAACTGAAAATGTAAATATTGGTAAAAACAAAGGAGAACGGAGTTTTCATAAGTAAATCCCCAAATATTGAGTAAGAAAACCATTTATCGCTCGATCTCATGCAAAAAGGTATTCCTACGTCGCTGATTTTGAGTTATTTCGGGTTACGACTTATGTAGTAGATCAAGGATCTGCACTTCTTACTAAGGACTTTTTTTTGGGTCGACGGTTGAATTTTTTAGGCGGAGACATTTACTGGCAGTTTTTCTGTATTTTAAAATTAATTTCGAACAAAGGCTTAACAAGGTTCTTTTATTACTGCCCCCAAAAGTGTGTGTTACCATATTCGATTTAATCCTGTTGCTTTATTTAATGGATGCAAACAAATAAGGTAGGTTAATTTCCGTATTATTCTTATTAGTTTTACGCTTACGAACTCATTAAATGATATATATTAAAGTAAATTATGCAACTAAATGAGCATCAACTGCAGAACTGAATCGAAAAACCACTGAAAACAAACTCGAAAACGATAAGTACAGGTGAACGCAGTGAAATGCTAGTTCGAGCCCAATTTACGAGCTCTGGAATCGTATTGTGTGCCTCGAGTTCAGCAGAAGCGCCAATCCGGCGGCCAGGATGAGGGGCAGCATCATCCACTGGCCAGCGTTCGAGTTGGCTCCGTTGCACAGATCCTTGGTGCAGGAGCAGTAGATGGCGGCCACGTCGTGGGTTCCCGAGCGTCTCACGCACTTGTTGTCGGTGTGTTCGTCTGGGATGTATCCGCATCCTCGCACGATCCGGGTCTTCCCGTAAACTATGGAGCAAGTGGGCATTAGTCATTGACTTTCGGAGTCATCATTCGGTGGAACCTACTCTTTTGCACGGTTTTGCGGCACAGGGTGGGCTTGTACTTGTCCTTCAGGTGCTCCAGCGGCTCCTGTTTGCTGCAGTTCACCTCGCCAATGGAGTACGGCTCGAAGGGATCGCCGCAGCGGGGATCGAACTCGCTGTTGCAGTCGTAGCACATCAGGGCAGTGGTCACTACAAATAGAAATAATTAGTTATTTATTAGTAATATTACAGATGGTACTACCAATATGATGTTTTAACTTCAATATAATATACTGCATAACCTTTAAGATTTATGAAAGATTTAGATGAAGTCATCCCCTACAGATTGACTATCTTTTGTCATTTTGTATCTATATACTCGTAATCCTATAAAAGTATTTGTAAGTTGACATAATCCATTTTGTTTCAAGTTGACGATTAAAAGCTTGAATTTACATATGTATTTAGCTATAAGCGTCTTAAATTGGATTAAACCCGATTAAATTTAGCCTTTTAGAGATTAGCCTTGATCGGCAGATTGTCAATTTTAATACGATTTAATACATATTCATTCGAACATTTATAAATACTTTAAAAAAGAAACAAAACGATAATAGAATTTAAAATCTAGAGCCAAAATGTGATGGGGATCTGTCTTATGATTATTATTATTATTCTATAAATAGAAATATCCAAATTTGCAATTATGGCACACCGTGTGGTGCATTTGTATAAAGCTAAATGTCAGGGCTTCGAACTGCGTCAGTGTGTGTGCGTGTGTGTGGGGCTGCACATACGCATGTGTGTGTGTGTGGTGGGGGGGGCTCTGTATGTTTTTTTGCATTGCATAAACTTTGGGGCTTTGGCTTACCTTGTATGCAGCAGAGCACGCCTAACAACAACATCGTCTTCTCCATGAATGGCGACATTTCGTATGAATTTGAATTGATTTCAATTAGTTTTGCTTGCGTTTTCAGTTGATGTTTGCACTTTTTCTCTGCCCGGCGGCTGGAGCAACAATTTGTTTCTCTGGCGAGTTCCCGTTCGTTGGACAATTTGCGCACTGACTCGATGCTACATCAGCATATTAGACTAAACGAAAGGAATTTGGGTAAGTTAATCAGTTATTCGAGCGTATTTCCTAATAACCCGATGACGTTCGCCGATTTTCTTGTACATAAGTCGACTGCGATGAAAAGTGAAAATGAAAATCGCCGTGGCGAAAATAAAGCCCAAAGGAGGGAAGTGGCAAACCGAAAGAGGCAAAAACAGAAAGTGGGACGCAACGGAACGAAAGAGGAAGACAAATGCATTTTCGAAGGAAGCGCTGAGAGGGGGAAAAGGGATGGCAAGGCGACGGCGCATTGCAACTAGAGTGTCCCCCCTATCGCACCACCACCCCGCTCCGCTTCCTACACAACAAACACTTGTTCTCTCTCGTTCTCGCTCACCGATGACGCGCGCCCTCTAGCGACCCAATTAGTGAGCTAGTGGATGCCATGTGGAACGCATTCGAACGACGACGAACTGCTTGCTCGCTGTTGTTGTTTTCCAATTTTCACCCATGTTTTTTTGTTGTTTTTGGTTTTATTTCTTCTTGTCTTGGGATCGACTGTCCATTTAATTGGATTGCAATGATTGCTCGAATACAGCTACAGTTGCAGCTGCAGCTGCAACCCCCCACCACCCTCCTTTGCGCCCACCAGCCAATTGATTTTCCCACCCAGCACTGGCAGTTTTTCACATTTTTTCCGGATGGTGGGTAATTGCTAACGGTACTCGGTAGCTAGGTAACAACCTGCCAATACGTAGCGCCCATCCAAAAACCCCACCTTCGTATTATCTGCCCCACTCCCAGGGGCTTTTAATAGTTTAGTCCACGTTTGCGATTTGTGGCCAAGTGGATTCGATGGCTTTCCCATCCCCATCCCCATTTTCCTCCGTTTGTCGGTTCAATTCATTTTCCTGTTCCTTTTCTTTAAACGTTTGTCGAGTGAAAAGGCTTTGTGGGGCTTTGCTTACAGGATTGTCCTCAAATCTGATTAGATTGTTTTACAATGCACCATGAAAATTAATCCTTCTTAGCTTAAGAATTTCTAAGTCTTAAAAGTATTAAGTCTTAACTAACTAGTTCAAATATTTAGGGCATTAGGAAGCTATAAGTGTATAGGCTGTATCTTTTAGGGTGAAAGCCGTAATAATCCATATCATACATTACAGAAACTATATCACAATGAACAGTTTGAATGATTTGATTTGTAAATTACACAAAGAGCTCATTGAACTTCCCTATACCTTAACTATTTCCAAGTATTGATTGAATCTAAATAGACCCTTAAATGACCATAGGCCCCCTTTTAGACCATTTTTGGCCCCCTATTAGACGCCCTTTTAGGCCCCCTCCTAGACCCCCGCGGCGACTTCACTTTGAGTTTAAACAGCCAATTTCCTGGCCACTCAAGTAATTACATTGTCATCCCATTTCCGGGACTGCCTGCAGTGGCGTTGGCCATTTGAGCCCCAGTCAAGCCCCAAGCCCCAAACCACAAGCCCCATCCCCTCTGCCAAGTAACCCCCTTCCCCCTCATGGCTCGTAATCGGGAAAAGTGCAATGCACTGAAGCCATAGATTCTAGATTCTAGAGCACTGCAGTTGGCAGTTGGGAGCCCACTCCAAAAATATTGGCCGGCAGTCGCAATGAGCAGACAAACGTATGTATGTATGTGGGTACTGGGTAGGGAATATTACGCATACGCCCCGTGCTGGCCAGCAAGATGTGGGTTTCTGGCACACGAACACAGGTATCCATCCGGCGGAGGATACACAGCCGTGCAGGCAAGACGTCTGAGTGCCGAGCGAACGGGGAGCCAATCAATATGGTAGCCAAGGGGCCGTTGTCATGTCGGCCACTCAATCCCCACAGAATGGCTGCTTGTGGTTGTTGGTCAACTGGCAACTGGCAACTAACAACTGGCAGCTAACAACTGGCAAGTGACGTGACAGGAACAGGAAGAGTTCCAATCGGCAGGCCGTATTTGATGTCTTTATACATGTGTACATATGATGATGATTTGTGGTGGGTGGCTGGACTGAGTGGGCCTCGTTTCATGTTAGTCAACCATCAGCATTCAGCATTTGCTGTTCGGCTGCATTTCGCAGGACATGCAACACCCTGCCTCTTCCGCCCTCGGAAAATTCAATAACTGACCCAGTTCAGGTGCTGTTCTAGCCCACTTTTCAGCCATCCCCCTCCCCCATGCACACATCTCTCAATAGTTTTTCCTCCTATTTTCCGCTGTCCGTCCGTCTCCGTCTTTTGGCATTTCCTGTGGGAAATGTTTTGAGTTCCCATCCTGCGGCAGTGTGCGCCTTTCCTTCGGCTGGTTCTTTTTGTTGTTATGTAAGAGCCCAGACAATTGGCAGAAGCACGAATCTGGCATATCGATTTAGCCATTAAAAAAATGGAACGAACTACGAACGAGAAAAAAAACAACAACAACGCGAGCGGAACAAGTGGCATGGGAAAATTACTCAGGTGGCACAGGTAAATTCATGGGGGGTCTGCACTTTTGTTGTGTAATGCCTTGCAAAGACCTCGAGGATTAAGGGATTCAGGGTTCCAGGGATACTAGCTGGCTTTTGAACTTGGCCAGCAGCTAATTAGCCTGTTTAAGGTTATCTGGATTACATCCGCAACTATTCAGTTTCAATGGCACATTTTCTCTTCTACTTGCAACTTGTTTTGTAATCACTTATGCACTGTGTTTCTTCTGCTTCACTTTGCAGTCACTTTTCACTTTTACTTGGGCGATTATATAATGCCCCAGGACCCCACGAGTGTTTTCAATAGTTTTCCGCAAAGTTTCCCTTTCGATGCAATTTTCTTTTCATTTCTTTTCCATTCCATTCCATTTATTTACGTAAGAGTGGAGACATTCGCAATTTTGCTGGCTCTCGAACTATTTCAAGCTGATGACACCAAAGTGGAAATGAAAGGGCCCCCAAATGAAAAGCGAAAAGAAAAGCGGATGCCAGAGAAAAAGGGCTCAGAAAATGGCTGGTGCGGGGGGTGGTGAGGAATGGCTTGTGGGTGGAAACGGGTGCAAACGGGTGGATAGTTGTGGGCGAAGGGTTCGCGGGGGTGGGCGGTTTTAAGTGCGATTCCAGTGCAAATTCTCTCGCAAGGACGAAGCTCAAAGTCAAAGCGGCCGAGAGAGAAAGAGAGAGAGCCAGTCACCCTGAGAACGAGAACGAGAACGAGCGAAAGAGAGAGGGCGCGAGCGCCCTTTTGAGAAAAACCAAGCGAAAAAAGTTAAATCGATAGCAGCGAACCGCGCCACTGAAGCGGGATTATCTAACACGGCTTACAAGTCCGTTTCGCCCAGAATCCCAGAACCGCGACTTTTGCACTTTTCGCCACTCGCCACTTGGCGCTGGTCTCTAGTTTTTCCAGCTACCTTTCCGGTCTCGAAAAACACTCGAACTCGTATTCGTACTTGAAATGCTCGATTTGGTTTGCCAAGGGCCTCCTGATTTGCTGTGGACTCTGATGCGGTCACGCGACGCGGTAGATGCAACCCCAAACACGGTGAAATTCGTTCTGAGCGCTCCGCCAAATCCGCAGCTGTCCGCAGGCCGGCGAGATTTCCGCCGAACGCCGAAGCGTTTCTCTAGATTCTGGACTCTCTAGCTCTTTCCCGAGAGAGCGACTGCGCACCGAACACCCTGGCAATTCTCTCGTTTTATACAATTATTTTTTATTCCGCAATAAGTTAAAAAATAAAATGTAACCCCAATACTCTTAGCTTATATTCAAAAAATTTTTTAAAAATACCGATTGAGTTTTGGAAATTTATAGCACCTAAATACATATTACAAATAATTGTCTTTTTTTTACTTGGCTCTTTAAGTGCGTATGCGAAATACAAATATTTTAAAGATAAAGTTATTATTTCTAATCGCAACTCGTGATACCCTTAAAATTTCCATTTTAAAAGGGTATTACTGCTTTCAATATTGTTATCAGATTGTTTACAACAAACAGTAATTAATTTACAAAGTCGTTTCATGTCATAATGTGAACCAAGCTGGAACTAAAGATAACGATCCCTAACCCAAAACACGATTTTGAATAAATTGCCAATGTAAAATATTATATAACATTGACTACAGTATATAGACAACTGTAAGTGTTGTTTTATAGTTCGTTTTTATAAAAAAGCCATTACATGCATTATTTTTAAACAAACTAACAAACTATAGATGAATTACAAGACCCAACTAAGTTGGACTATATTATTAACACTTATTTTATTGACATGCCCATCTATATATATGTACAAGAGCCTTAATATAAGATATTTATATAACACAACGACTTAAAAATGAAATCCTGAACGGCGATCCCACTTTATAAAGATTTTATGACCCCAGTTGAGTTTTCAGCCCTTGATGCAGTTCGTTATTTCGGTCCAAAAGGCCTGCACCTCGGGATCCTGCATTAAAATGCGTTTCTTAGCGTTCAGGACCATGTTCAGAATGTCGGCGTTTTTGCAGCAATCCCGCCTCGCGGATTTGCCATCCGGAGCCTCCGGGGAAAAACCTTCCGTTTCCTGGTCATCTAAGGGCTCCACTTCACCTGCCGGACTGCCCAATGGTGCCACTAAAGAAAATCAATGTATTTGGGGGAATCCCTTAGCCAAATCAAGTGAAATACCTTTCTTGCACTTAGTCGCCTCTGTTTTCGGTTTTTCGGTGCGCTTTTGGTAGGGTTTTCTTGGTTTTGGAGTATCTTTTGCCTTGCTGCGTTTGGCATTCGCATCAGTGGGCAGCAATTCGGGACTCTCGATGGGATTATCCGCATCCTGCTGCAGGCGCCGCTTGACGTGCAGATTCAGGCGCTCCTTGATGTTTTGCTGCTCCAGTTTCACCTGAACATTAGAGCATTCTGCCATGTTTTTGCGTTTCGAAACTAAAAACAACTTCCAAAACAGTCCACCAGTGTGACCCCAAACAAAATCTTGAAAACAGCATCGTAAAATACAACTTTCTCACTTATGTTTGACTGTTCATAATTTTATATAACGACTTAATAGGCTTTTTTATTGTCTGCAAGGTTTTTGCGGTAGCCGTAAGAAAGAAAAGATTTGGTTCATTTAGTGAGGAAACCAATTTTATAACTAAAAATTATAAACATCTCGCGGCAGTGTGAACATAAATGGTTTGAGTCTTTGCTACCCAGTATTCGAGCCTCGCACCCCAGGGATGCATTCATGACGATGGCAAATTTGGTATTTTCCAGCGACGCCATGTTGGATTGCGAACAACAGTTAACAGCAGCAAACGAGAAATCACCTCGCAGCGTAGAAAAATTAAGAAATAACGCCGTAAAAGTGAGCCCAACCGACCAAAAACATACGAAAAGTGTGAATTAAAGGACAATCCAGCGAATAATCATTAATTGAGCGTTGAGCAGGCGCAAAAAGTACGCGAAATCGACGTTTTGCAAAACGTTCGCAATACGCGTCGCCATTGGTGTAAGCGAGAGCTTGCCTGTGTGTGCGTGCGTGCGTGTGAGTGTGTGTTTGGTGTAGGAGAGGGTGAGAGTGCCTGTTTGTGTTTGCGTGTGTGTGAGCGAGCTAGCGAGCGGCCCCTATGAAAAGCAACCACAACAACAACGCCAGCAAAGGACCCGCAACAACAACAAGCACAGCGTTTTAATATCCAAATAATGAGTGTCGCTGCAATGACTATGGACGATCAAAGACCCTTGATGAACAGTTACGAGAAAATGCCCCCGACCAAATACGAGCAAAACCTAAATATCCTTAACAGCAGCCAAAATAGTGGGGCCAGTGGCGGCCCCGCCTCCCCAACGCCCTCCGGCTTGGAGGACGCAACGTCGTCGTCGTCGCACCACCATCATCATCACCATCCGCACCATCATCACCATCAGGAGCAGCAGCAGCAGCAGCATCAGCAACAACACTTGCAGCAGCAGCAGCAACAACAGCAGCAGCAGCAACACGCAGCAGCTGTTGCAGAGGCTGTTGCAGCCGCCGAACAGCGACAGCGCTTGCTCGAAGGTATTTTGCACATTTTGGTACACTGCTATCTGATCAGAGATCTATCTGATCTATATAACACCCCCTATATACATACATACTCGTTTCGAATGCGAAAAAATGAAAAAACCACGATCCAAAGTGTTGACTCTGTGTAAATTGTATAAATAATGCAAGAAAAACAACAAGTAAACGTAGTCATTTAGTTTATTTCTACTCCCCCCACTCCATTTGGGTTTTTTTGTGTCATTTGAATTTGTTTATGAAAAACACTCGGAAAAGAACTCAACGTATATTATGTGAATCGAATCGAAGCGAACACTCTTTGCAACGAACATTCTTTCAGCGGCGTTTTGGTTAACTTTTAAGTTATTTTTTTAAACACCACCTCGAGTAAACCGTCAATGTAGTGAAAGTGCGTTTAAAGGACCATATAAAAATCTAAAATATCTAAAAATGAACTACATAAGTTGAAAGGCAACTGAAGCCTGAAGTTATCAAGTGCTTACAAAGTGTTGTGCAACAGAACTATCTAAAATATGAGTTAAATAATCGAATCATTAATACTATGAATATCGTAACCAATTATAACCAATAAGCTGCGCTAAGCTTTAATATTGAAAGTAATTGCAGTAATTAATTAAAAAGTTATAAAATGAATAACGAAGAAGATAAGGTTTTCCAAGTAATTTAAAGAGTTTATATAATCTTAAACGAAAACCGTGTTGATAATAACATCAAATCAATAGATCATATCAACTAATAAGAGCAATGAATCCCAATCGAAGATTTTCCTCGTTTTCCGTCGTATATTGCGGTGTACAGTTTTCGTTTTGCGTCCACTTTTCGTTTGCCTACGTGCCCACAGAAGAAGAAGAAGCAGAGCAGTGGAGAGGAGAAGAAGAGAGCCAACGTGTCTGCGCCCCCTGCCCCGCCCCCTAGATCCGTCTATCTCTCTCTTCACGCCCCCTCTCGCTCCTTTTTGACGCGAATAAATAATAATAATATTAAATAATCCACTAAATATGTGACAGTGCATAACCAAAGAGAAAATAAAGTTTAAATTGTTTTTCTGTTGAAATTGTGTCGAAGAAGTGAACGTCAAAACAAAAAACATTGCCTCGTGTGTTCAACAAATAAAAATGTTTAAATAAATGGCGCCAAAATACGGTGAACTTGTATGTGTAGTGTGTGTGTGTGGATATTCGCAATTGATAAGCTTGCTTAATTGATTTTTAAACGCTTAATTGGCCGCCAATCACTCAATTAACACGCAATGTGGGACACACACACATGCACACATTTGTTTGCCTTCGCCAAATAGTATATATAAATACATAAATAATTGCTCGGCTAAGTAAATACAAATACAAAGTTATATACATATGTGTTTGCACAACCAATACAACAAAAATACAGCAAAGTCAATAAACTTTTTGTATGACAAAAGAGTGTTCGAAAATGCCGCAAAAAAGAGAAGGGGAAAAGCTTTTGAAATCCATGCATACATATGTATATACATGCATAGGCATACGAAAAAGCTTTCAAAAGCCCATTGTGTGTGCGTCGAGTTTTTTGCAAGTGTTTTTCAAAAATATTTTCAGTTTTGCCACAAAAAAATATGTATACCAATCAGTCGTCGTTGTTTTCCACAGTGTATGCAAGTTCGAAAATGCCGCGAAGATTCAAATTCAATTGCCAATCAAGTTCGATGCAAATGCAAATGCATAAGCAAAAGCAAGAAATCAAAATGCAAATAATGGCAGGTGTTCAAGTTATTCAAGTGCCAATGATAATGCCAGAGATAACGAAGAAATCGAAATCAAAACCGCAAGCGAAATCGAAATCGATTCCGACATCGATATCGTGTCCAAGTTCAAGTGGTTCAAGTTGTGACCCTCGCATCGAATCAAAATCAATATCATTATCAGCCAGAGATTGACGACGGGATGCGGCCTTTTCCACCGACCATGTCACGAACTTACACGAATGATTGCAACGCATTGGTATGATTTCGTATTAAGTTCCACCTAAAAAAACAAACACTTTGCCTTGCCCATTAAGAACTTGTAAAATATATATGTATATATAGTAAGATATTGTTATATCTCGTGTGCGAACCAAAAAAAAACACAGTGGCTCTCTCAGCTTGGAACGCCCATTCTCTAGTCCCCAATAGCTAATCCTCCCTATTCTTCGATTCGCAGATGAGATCGAGAATCTCAAGCTGGAACAGGTCCGCATGGGTCAGCAATGCGCGGATGCCCAGCGACGCGAGAAGATCCTCATGCGACGACTGGCCAACAAGGAGCAGGAATTCCAGGACTATGTGGTGGGTATTCGCCTCGCTCTCCGCAAATTCCTCAAATACTAACACGGTACATCTCATCCCCTTCAGAGCCAAATTGCCGAGTACAAGGCCCAACAGGCGCCAACCGCCCTGGCCTTGCGCACTGCCCTGCTCGATCCAGCGGTAAATCTCCTGTTCGAGCGGCTCAAGAAGGAGCTGAAGGCCACCAAGGCCAAGCTGGAGGAGACCCAGAACGAACTGTCCGCCTGGAAATTCACGCCGGACTCCAATACCGGCAAGCGCCTGATGGCCAAGTGCCGACTGCTCTACCAGGAGAACGAGGAGCTGGGCAAGATGACCTCCAACGGCAGACTGGCCAAGCTGGAGACCGAACTGGCCATGCAGAAGAGCTTCAGCGAGGAGGTCAAGAAATCTCAATCGGGTACGTTAAATCGGAACTTATAGATAAATAAATGAAATATTAGCTAATATAAACTCCTTCATCCTTTAGAGTTGGACGACTTTCTGCAGGAGCTGGACGAGGATGTGGAGGGCATGCAGAGCACCATTCTGTTTCTGCAGCAAGAACTGAAGACCACACGCGATCGCATACAAACGCTTGAGAAGGAGAACGCCCAGTTGAAACAGGTTGGCACCAAGGATGAGGTTGTGGCTCCAACGGCCGCCACCAACGGTGGCACCAACAAGACGATAAACAAGCTGGAGACCATTCACGAGGACGCTTGCATGGCGAATAACCCAACGAATCCGGACTGTTACAATGGCAATACTAACAACGAACAGATCGCGGCCGTGCCACAGATACCACCAGCGGATGATTGCAGCAATATGAACGGAAATGCAGCGCGATTAGCCCGTAAGCGAAACTATCAAGAGGAGGAGACCCATCCAACGGTAGTGGTGGTGCCGACGCCCACCCCATTAGGAAATAACGTCCAGGAAGCACCGCCAATTAGGGAGGTTACCGCCCCACGAATTCTGCCGCCCAAAAAGTCCAAGCTGCGAGGCATTACTACGCGTCGTAACTCGCAGCTGGAGGAGGATCATCAGCCCATGACGACGCCCGTGGTCGTGCCGCTGATCCTGGACAACGCTGTGTTAGGAATGGCCAGCGAAGAGGCTGCTGCCGCTGCGGCGGGAAATAACAGCAATACGGAAACGGGAGTGCCAGTGGTAGTCCCAGTTGAGGGCGTCGATCCAGCTGCTCCGGCGGCACCGGGCCGCATCCTGACCCGTCGTCGGTCCGTCCGCATGCAGCAGAACGGCAGCGGAGCAGTCGACTACTCCACCTAAGCGCTGGCGAACCTTTTTCCAAAAAGGGTGCACTCCTTATGAGTTCGTCATATTGATCGTTAATTCCTGACGTTTACTTTTGTGAATTGAGATTTCAAAACAGAGAGAGACTTCATTTTATAATTATAACCTATCTTTTAGATTCTTTAATTTTTTACACATTGTCTTGTAAAATACGTTTATTATTTCGTTTCCATGCGGCGTAAGCATACATAATTCGCGAATTATTTAGAAGTCACTGCTATACATACGAAATATATTATGTAGAACTGTGTACCACTTCAGCACATATATTTACAATAATATGATCGAGCTAAATGATAATGCTAAAACTGATACACTATTTATGTTTTTTAATGCCACGACGTCTACTGAAAAGCTGAAAAGAGAGCGTGGTCAAAACAAAACTTGTCATTTAGCAAAATTAGGTTTTAATTATCAACTTAAGGCATTTTTGTAATACTATGAAAGTTGTGTAAAATAATATAAACTTGTGTTAAAATAAATTGTTAAGCATAACAAATATTTCAAAAAACCAGAGTCTCTCCTTTTATTGACCGCCCAGCAAAACAATTGCTCACAATTTGATTTTCGAAATTATTTTGTGTTTATTATCAGTTTCTTCTTTTAGCACATTAGACAAATGGTTTTACTTGTATTTGATTGAATTCGAAATATGTTTATGTATGTAGTACAATTGTGGCTGCCAGCGAATGTGTTTGTTTCTTTTGTTTCGTTTGTTTGTGAGGAGAGTTTAAACTTGAGATCGGGCTAAATGTTCTGGTGAAGAGGCGCCTGCAAGCTTGGTATAGTTTGAGATTTGCTTTACCCTACTTTCAATCGAAATGTACAAAATGAATAGAGGGTAGAGGGGGAGTGAAACAACCTGCGAGAGGGCGAACGGATTTCCCGATTTCCAGATAGTCGCATCTGAAACGGCGCTCTGGAGCTCCATATTAAATAGTTAATAACAAATTCTAGGCAGTTCGAATGGCACAAGTTGATTACACTACCATGGGGACATGTGGGGCTAAAGCTTAGCGAGTTCGGCTCCGATCGGAGGAGAGTTTGTCTAGATGTACGATAGTTTGTCATGGTAAATTTCAACTAGTCAATGTTTAAGTGTAGTATTATTAATAATTTAGCCGCTAGATGCTGCTGCTTTTACTCTGACGTCTCTGACTCTTCGTCTGTGACCTCGGCTCAGTTCTGTGGCTCATATCAAGTAGTTAGTAATAAAAAGTATTTCTCATATATGTAGGTACTTGTGGGTAATGCTAGGTATCGTCATCATCAGTGTATATATAAAAACAATGCCCTTAGATCGGTTTTCTTTTCTTTTTCACTTTTCCATTTCCATTTTCGCTTCGTAATTTGTTGGTTTTGGTTGTTCTTCTTGAGTGGCCTACAACATCTTTTAACGCATGTCTATAAAAGTATGTATGTCGTTTCCAAGGCTCCGAGGCTGAACTTTCGGTTAGTTTCTGTTTCGGTTTCAATGGGCTAGGCTAAGCAAATATACAAAAGCTACTTAAATTAGTTAGCATGTACAGTACCGGGCGTACTCGTAGGTATATATCGTATTATCGTATGAGTGTGTATATATATTTAAATGGTTCCATTATTCGCCTTTACCGATAGGTTTCTTGATCCGTTCTTTAAACATAAACTCGTAGCTAGGTGTTACTTACAAATGTGGCCTTCTTAGATTAGGACTAACTCTCACACACACTATACATACATACACCCACACATACACACACTCAAACACACACATAACCATGGGCAGTAGTCGGCATTGGGTACAGTGTGTGCCATAAGTTTTGTCGCCTGGATGACAGCGCTTTGCATTCAGCTCACTTGAAGGTTGCAAGTCGTTTAAGGCCGTTGTTGGAATTTTCAGTTATACAATATATATAATATTCATATGTTTATGCAGTAAATATATTTTTGTCCTGTCTATTGGAAGGTCTACACTAAGCCCTGCGCCCAGTCCGTCATAGGCGGCACACACTGTCCGCGTTCGCTGATGCGCATCCCGCACCAGATTCGGATACGGATACGGATACTCGTAATTAGCTACTTAAGAACTAATTTGGAAAAGTTTCTCTAGGTGACCAAAAATCCAAAAATATTGAACTGCGCTCAAGCGTTAGAGTAAAAAATGTACCACCTCCTGGATTGCCCTTCGTATATAATACAAAAACATATTGCCTAGATCTAAGCTAAGTCCATCGACCGCCGTTACAGCCAGCGACTCAGTATGTGGCAGAGGAGCAGCAGCCCCAGGTTCGCGTACACGGAGCAGGCCTTTCCGCACAGCTTGATGCCGCTCTCCTGGAATGGGAAACGGAAATTAGGTGTAAGTGAATTAGGTCAGGTGGTCAGGGGTGGTCATTGATTCCCAAAAAAGTTGGTTGCAGCTGGGGCAGGTAATATATGCTTTTTCAAATGTAAGAACATTCACTGAAGTTGAGGTGATGGTGACCCCGATTTGTTATATAAATTAGATGATTGTTGTGATACCACACGGATTATTAAAGGTTATTGTATAATTCACGCACGTAATATAACATATTTTTATATGAACACATGTAACAGGCCACCTTCTGTGGTAAAAATAGATTTCTAACGATGTGTGTCAGTGGAACACCCAATATGAAGCACCTTTCCCAGCCACTACCCAAGTTAATAGCCCAAGTTCCACAAAGCACCCCCTGAATTCAAGGAGCCCCAAGGACCCCGAAGGACTTACGTTCGCGTGCCGACTGATGCAGCTGTGGGGTCGCATGCGGTTGAACTCCCGAGCCTGCTTGTAGCAGGCCAGCGAGTCGTTGACCGACAGGTGGTAGTCGATCGGCTGCGGATTGACCGTGAGGACGACGGAGCCGTCCCTGGGACAGAGCTGGTCGATGACCAGCAGGATGAGGTTGCTGAACGGGATGGGCAGGACGACAAATGGCCGCTCACATGCATGGGCTGTCATATTGTAGACAACGTTGTCCTTCTCGTTGAACAGCGTGAACAGTTCGCGCTTCATGTCGCACGGCTTGAGCCGCGTGCGATGGAGCGTCAAGTAGCGCAGCCAGAGTTCATCGTCCTTCTTCCCATGCCCATTGCCGTTGCGGCCATGGTGCTCCGGATGCGGCTCCGGCGGCGGTGGCTCCGTGTCGTTGGAGTCGCCGTACATGTCCGCATAGTGGCTGGACACTCCGGGCGCCCACTGCAACAGTTGTACAATATACCACAGCGCCGTATGCAGCAGCCATTTGCCCACGCGCAGCAGATGGAACAGGGGCTACAAGAAGAGTGTTGTTAGCAAGAGATATTCATTTTGTTTGAATATTAATTGGAAATAAACTGAATGAATGATCCATGTGATCCATGAGTAAACCATTCCTACCGATAGCAGCATGCTGGAGGCGTTGTTGTCGTTCTTGGACTCGAAGCACACCGCCTGGTAGTCGTAGACGGTGACCTGTGTGTAGACATTCTCCTCCAGCAGACGCTTCATGATCGCTCCGTTCACCTCGCCAAAGAAGCGCCCCGTCTCGTGGACCCTCGTCGAAATGATCACATAGCCATTGTTGTCCAGTATATAGCAGTCTTTGTCATCCACGGCACAGGCCTATATACACATACCGATTATAAGTAAGAGTTTCAAAGTAAGATAGTCGAACCCACATTGCCGGTGATGTTGTGGAAGAGTTTGTAGAGCGCCGAGTGCTGAAACTGGAAGCCCACAACAGCCGCCGGTGCCGTCTTGCCGCCCTCATTGTGGAAGACGGCGTGACTGGCGGTCACCAGGATCTCTGAGTTGCTCTCTGCAGTTGGGAAGTCATGTATGATTATGATGTTAGCACGTACGATGATGTACATCTCAACTTACCACCCGCATCGAAGGGCACGGAGTAAACAAAGCTCTCCTCCCGCACAAAGTGTTGGTCCACGGCGCGTTTGTACCAAATCTCATCGATGGCCCGCGTGTTATTCTGGCTAAAAGTCTCGCTGCATGTGGAACTCCCATTAGTCTTAATTCCCATCAAAGTACAGGGGGTATCCCCGACTCACCCGACTCCGGACTCCTCGGCAGCATTCGAGTGGAACTCATGCCAGCGGGTGAGGCCACTGTGGGTGGCCAAGAAGGCGACGGTGACGCCAAAACGCTGCTTGAATTCGTTTCTGTGCAAACAGATGAATTAAGTTAGAAGAGCCGAACAAGTTAATGTGGCAAATAGCTAAATGAGTAGGTTGAACTTAGACTAGTTAACAGGACTGAGTATCGAAGTAAATTGATTGTGGTTTACCTTGGCAGCAAACCCATTAGAACAGCTATTGGGCTTGATGCGCTTGTGCTAGATTTGTTTGAATGGTTTGGTATTTCATAATGGAGAGGCATTATGTTTTGTGGTATCACGTTGCGGGGATATTCAAGAGTTCAAATACATATTTAATATAGTAGAGTTGTATTAGAGTGTTGGTTGGTTGGGTGCAAAAATTCAATATGAGAAAGACATTCAGCGACAGCGACAAGGACGACACAAAGAATCGGTATAAAATGCAAATAAAAGTGAGAAAAGAAGGGCGTACACAGAAATAAAAAACGGTTAATATGTGCTGCATTTCCGGTGCGTAAACTCGAGTGCATAGCGTTGACTGTACTGAAGGTGTCTGACGAGTCAAGCCTAGCATTGGCTCAAAGCCAATCCCCAAGATCCTCGCCCCTCGCCACTTACCCCTTGTCGTCCTTGGAGTTGAAGCTGGTGTTGTTGGAGAACCACCCGGTCACTCGGGCATCGAAAACTAGAGCTTGCATCAGCTGCCGATCGCCTGAAAATCAAATGGACAGTGTCAAAGGAATCAAAAATGGGAGGGAAACATGGTTACGAGTAGATAATGGTTGCAGTGGCATTACTGGCTCTAGTACTACAACCATTATGGCAAACTTTTAGCTGGATGTGAGCATACTATTTAGATAATACATTAACAATGAGAAAGTCCTCTGTGACATGCAACGATTTGAGTGCAAATTCCGCAGCTAACTACAGAAACTACTTGCTAATTCAAATTATAACTTATTGAAGTAAAGGAGGTTTGCAGTGGCCCAATCAATTTGGTGTTGCCTCCATTTCGATCCATAGCTGCGATCGATGTTTAGTTATAAGAGGAATTCTGAAGACTTTGGCTGGGATCAGACTACATTTATCGGCCATTTCCGCCGGATGTGCAGGTGCGTAGGTCGGAAATGAGAACGGTGCTACTGAGTGCGACTGAGCTGAGTGTGATTAATTAATTTGTAATTGTAATTTTCGTGGGTGCACAACTGTGACTAGGATGACTTTTGATATTCGTTACTCACAATAGTAGCTTTCTTTTTCATTGATTGATGGATAACGGCCGGTTGATGAGTTGTTAGCTGTGAATTTGCATGAACATTGAAATCGCAATCGTAATTTTCGCACATCGAACACAAAAACGCATAACAGAGTCTGGGAAAGCGGCGGCTTATCGAAGCGATCGATTCGAGTACGAGTACGAGTATCGGAAATGGATAATCTAACCGGAAGTGGATGTGGGGTGTGGGCTACTATATACTTACAGAACATGGCGGCCGCGTGCTCCGGGGGCATTGCACTCCGACTTCCCGGCCATCGCCAGCCAGGCTCGGACATACGCTCGAGAAAGTACAGCAGTTCGATCTCTGGCGTTTTGAATGTCCGGTTGCTGTGCTTACAGAATAGCCTGAAAACATCGTATAACCTTATTGGTTTGAACACGGGCTCATTATATTGTTGTCAGCTCACCAATCGGGATGTATTTTCCACCGCTTGCCACTGAAAACGCTGCGCAAGTTGGTGCCCTTTATGCTTATGCGATGGATCTCCTGGTCAGCTCGGATGTCCATGTGACTCACGCCGTACTGCTCCGGATAGGAAATGACCAGAGTAAAGGGGGTCTTCTTGATGGCCGTCCAGTAGTATTGTCGCTTTATGCGTGCCACCCGTTTCTATCATATAAGAACATACATCAGAATATAACTGGGAGGTAATATGCATAACTCTTACCATGTCATCGAAATGATTTTTGACCAACATCCATTTGCTGCCTGTCGATTGATTGATTATAGAATCTCTTATCTGTTGAATAAAGAATATAACGTATGTTACTGAAGAACTTTAAGAAAGTCCTGAAAAGGGGTTTACCGTCATCAGCACTGGATTAAAGTCTCTGGCGGCTCGATCGTCATCCAATAGCTCGACTTCAATCATGTCAACGCTATTGTATGCTGGCTTTAATATGTAGCCTTGGAACTGTAATCGAAAAGCCATGGATTATTGAAATACATTTATGCCAAGGATTTCGAAGGGATTTCACTTACAACTGGACGAAAGTCTGGATGGAATAGTACATAACCATTGTTGGTTACTATAAACGCATAGCCATTCACGCCGAGCTAAAGATAGATATAAAGTAAATGAGTTATTTTTCTAGGATCCTAGTAATCCCAACTTACCGCGAACGGCGACAGCAGCTTTTTGATTTCATTGATGGGCACATCCGTGCCGGCCACGCCCAATATATTCGCAATCCTAGTCTGTGCGTGAGAAGTTTTGAGAGATATATTTAGAGAGGTGTCGGGTCAAGTGAGTGAAAACGAAACATATACACAAGTTGGACTTTAAATTTTACAAGTACAGAGAATGGTAGTTAATTTGTAGGTTTTGCATGTTAATCAAATACTGGAAAATGAATTTGAAATTTGAATTCGATAAATGGCATTGCTAGTACAAAACGCCTTAAGGCATCTCAAAGTAAAATACAAAGATGTAAATCAAAAACGGAAACAATGTCGAATGCAAATATGAGAAGCATCGTTACTACGCAAGAACTTACGAGTACAGTCAAGAAAGTCGATTTCAAAGATTTTTATATTATTAATTTGTTTTTTTTTTGCTTTTTGTTTTCTTGTATTGATGTTTACAAAGAATTTAGTTAAGCGTTTTTCTGTTTTTAGCGGCTAATTACATGGCTAGCAGAGTAGTACTAAGAGCGTATGAGAGCGTTGAGTTTTGGGAGGCAGTGTAATACAAAATGTGTAACTAAAAACTTGATTAAGATCAGAAGAAGGTTCGCAGAACCAGAAAACAATATGGACAGAGAGTGTAATTTACAATATTCTTTTAAAAAATTTGGGTTTTCGGGGGAGGTTGTGAACTGAAAATGTGTGGAAGAAGCTGTTTACACGTGTGGAGGGGCCTTCTTCGCAAGGAAGTACAGTTGTGCGTGTTTGTTTGCGTTGTTGGTGTTTCGGTGTGTGTGGTTTTGGCCGTGTGTACATTTTCACAGTTTTTATACCCTTCACAATATCATTTTGGGTGTTGGCAGGAAATCTACAAGATACCAAATGCCGAAGAGATAAAGAGCTACAGAGGTAAGGACACACAAGGAGTTCGGTTCGATCAGCGATCGTTCAGTTTTGAAGTGTCCGTGGAGCGAAGCTTTACACACACAGTTACAGAGAGAGAAAGTGCCGGAGAGTTCTTAGTCTAGGATTGCAGAAATAAATCATTCGGGTTAGTACCAAGCACTTGATCGGACTGGCTAATTAAATCAAAATCATATTGCATCGTAGCTGAGGGCGGGGTTTTTGGTGGCATGGATAGTAGGCAATACAAAAAACGTAGGAAAAATAGGTTATCAAATTTGTTCAGTGCTCAATGAAATCAGGTGGAAATGAAAAAGGCAACAAACAATTTCGATCAAGTCACGCATGCGGCTTAGACAAACGGAAGTGGAAAATTTTGGATGAGCGTTGCATTTTATTAGATTTTGCTGTTGGTTTTGGTTTTGGTTTTGGATTTTTGATTTTTGATTAGATACAATTTACTCACAACTTGAAGGTTTATTTTCGCAGCCGGATTTATATCGGTCGTTAGATTAATGAGCTGTGAATTCGTATTTGTAGTATTTAATAAATCAATTTCTAGGAACGAAAGCAACTTAAGTAGGGTTATTCTAGGGGCGGGTGGACTTGGAGGCGTGGCGGTGGCGGTGGGCGGTAAGCGCGGCGGCGGGGTGCTCTTAACTATCCTGCCATCCTATCTACCATCCACTTCCCTACCATCTACATACTAGATAGTAAATCCTGTACAGCAGAAGGGTATAAAAACTCCAGCGGAATCGGGTCCTCTCGCTTGGGAGGCTCTGAGATGTGTCTTGGGTTTATATTTATATTTAGAAGTTGATCTGTTGTGGTTGTTCTTGTGTGCTCTATAGGTCCTCAGCAGTAGCCTAGGATTACTCCGAATTTTTTAGCTTTTAGCTTTGATTGTACTTACTAAACATCAATGGGTTCTAACATTTATTTGTTATGGGGAGAGGGTGGGGTGTTTTTTGTTTTGTTTTTTAGAATTTTTGGAGGGGGCGGGACTACCAATTAGCACTAGATAATACAGAGTCTAGACGATCGCGGCTCTCAACCCAATCTTTCTTGGTTAAAACAACAAATGGAAAACTCTACTACTCAAAATGCTAGATAAAATGTTCTATTTACGAGTATACGTTAAGTAATCAACTAGGCATAGCTATAATTCGATAATTGTTTATAATAAGTATCATAATATTACGAGTACGGTTATACAAAGAAAAGCAATATCTCTATATATATAGATAAATACTGGACCAATTCGAATTGATTTCGTTATTACATGAGAATATACTTTTGGATTTGGTTTCGATTTCGATTTTGTGGGTTGAACCCAGTACGTGGTCAACTATAATGTCAAAAGGTTGCTAAGAATGCCATGGTCCTAGACCATATTAGCTAGATTTATATACGAGTTATAGTAGTTATATAGTTAGTTATAGTATACGAGTATATCGGTTAAATATGGATTAGGTATGCATGTATGTAGCGCAAAGTATAACAAATCGTTTACTTTATTTGATATATACGAGTATATGTATATATATATACGGATAATGTATATACGAGTATATAGGTAGAGCTCAATACGAAATGCAATTAATTGGTAATTGGCGTATATAAAACTTTAATCAAGGGCAGTAAATACGTTATACGCAAAAATTTCGTTCGAAATTTATTAAGTTTGGTTTTGATTGTTATTTGTTAGAATTTGGCATTATAGTTTGTACCTCACGTGTTTGCAATTCCCAGAGTGCTTCATTTATTAAAACTTCTTCGGTGATATTCTGTGGTATAGTTGTGTATAGTTTGGTAGTAGTAGTAGTAGGTAGTAGTAGTGTTTTATATATATATATATAACGCATAAATTATTAATACAGTAGTAGTAGTAGTAGTAGTATAAAGTGAGTTGTTACATAGATAGGTTCAGATTGGATTGCTGTATTTCGATTTCTTGCTTCGATCGTAATGAGTTTTGGGGGCAAAATGAATTCGGCGCTGCTTCGGCGGCTGCTGATTCTGATTTCAGTGTTATTTCTCTCATTTCCGCTAAGAATTTGGCAGTGCTAACTCGCTTGATTCAGTTTGATTCTTCGATAGGCCTCCCCCGCGCCAGGGGATTCGATCGATTTGTGGTCAGTTTCACTTACCGCGTTCTCGCGACGATCGTAGATGGGCATCGATACGGTGGTCATGAACTGGTACATCTTCGGGTCCAGGGGCTGGTCCCAGGTCTGTGCAGGGAAAAACCACATAGGTTTATAAGCTAAATATACACTTGAAATCACAGCAAATAGTCATTCCAAATAGTTGAGGCACTTCTTAATGTACTTAAATATGTATGAGCTCATAATGAGGATCGGTACTCACATCCTTCATCCTTCTGTACTTCCGGCGGTGCATTTCGCTGGGCTCCAGCATCCGGTCCTGCACCTTCCAGTACTCGAGAACATCGGCCTTCTGGTTCTCGCACTGGTTGATGTCCCACAGATAGTCGGATATTTTCGTGTCCTACACACGAAATAAGAGGGGTATTTTTTGGGGAAAAACATTGCTAACCGATAACAGGGAGAGGAGGAAAATAATGATTGGCACCCCTTGTGGGTGGGGGCACTACCCACCTCGATGTCCGCATAGACCTGCGACCATATTACCGGATGATCGTGCCTGCCCAGGACGAGCGGCCTGGCCATAACCGGTATGTAATTCAGGACCATCTCGCGCACCTCGGCGGTCTCGCTGAGGTGGACGTAGTAGCCCTGATTCTCGCACGCCATCCACCGTATATCATCCCAATTGGCCACCTCCTTGCCAATGAGGTAGGTGAACACACGGACCGGCTTGTACGGCGGGTCCCGCCAATTGTGCAACTCGAAGACCTCGCGATTGTTCTCCGGCGCCCCGTCGCCAATGATCATGATCGCCTGATTGCACTGCGCCCCGCGCGAACTCAACTTGGTCTCTTCCAATAGCTCGAATGCCTTTGTCAATGCAGCGGTATAATTGGCGATCGATTTGGGTCTAAACAGATCAATCCCTTCTTTCAGTTCGCGTATGTTGCCCAGATTGGCCTGTATATGATGAGTATCGTATGTGTTTTTTGTGCGGATTTTAATAGTTGGTTGGTTGTATGGTGGTTTCGTATCAATCGGTGGCATCAATTGAGTGTGTTGTTTTGAGATTTCGGATTTGGCGGGGGTGATGTTCGTAATTTTTGTTGTGTGGGGATAGAAGAAATCAAATATGCGTTAAATCAAGAGTAATTTGATAAACATAAACTAAATCGATATATACTTGAATCAGTGTGTCTTCGAAACATGGGACGACTGGGCTCACTTCCTTATCAAAGGTGAAGATGTTCACAAAGTCATTTGTACCTAATGTATCGAGTATCGTTTTGACAACATGCTTTGCGATATCTAGCCTCTGTCCCAACATTGAACCGGATCCATCCATCAGGATAACAATATCCTTCGGACTCGTCGCCGCCTCCATGTACCAGGAGCGTAGTCGGCAATCGTATAGATCGACCGGTACGTCCTTTCGCCACTTCGATGCAGGGAATTGACGCATAAAGCCAGTCGAACTGCCAAAGAATTGCCACGACAATGTCGGATCGTTTTTGTAATTGTCTCGGAATATCTGATCCAAATTCTCCGACCACTGAATTGCTTTTATCACATCCGGTGCTGTGTCATGTGTGTCATGTATTCGCGTGTAATGTTTTGTTTTTCGTTTCGTGTTGGTTTGGTTTGATTTGTTTGTTTTGGGTTGTGTCAAAAGAAACGGGAAGAATTTTGCAAGAAACACGATTAGTACTCCTCATCTGCCGACGTGCACTTAATCCTAGCTTTAGATTTACGGGCTCGGGTATTGTTTAATGGTTCTTGGTTCTTGGGTGTGTGTTCTGGTTCTGGCGGCACAAGTTGGGTGTTATACGGTTTTTGGCAAGCATTCCGCGTGTGTCGGAGCATTCGCTTTTATACTCTGCATAGCATAGTTTTAGCATTCCCTGGCGCAAAACGCGAGCGCGTCGCCAACGTGCGCATTGCACCGCCTGCGGCCGGCGAGGATCGCCAAGGTCGGTCAAGGTCGGCGGCTCATTAGGTACGGTGAGTGGGCCGGGCGGCGCAATGCGCTGCTTGGCGCGTGCTCACGTTCCTCGCACGCATTGACGCAAGCAGTTTGGAAATCGGAAAGAAATTATTAGGGAGGCGCAGCTTGCGGCTTGATATCATAATACTTAGATTACGATGTAAAGCTTATATGGCATACTCAAAAAAAGAACAAATTTACGTTCAAGCGAGCTAGAAAAAAGCTAAGGAGCGAGTGAGCGAGATAGACAGAAAGAGAGCGAGCTAGCGAGAGGCGGTTTCAAGGCTCTACTTTTTGGCAGCTAGACAGAGACAAAGAGTGTTTCGTTGGTTTTAAGCTCGTGTTCGATTTGAAAGCATTGAATGCAACCCTGGTGATCGAGTCTGGAGAACTTTTATCGTAAGGATACGGTATCAAAATTACGATATAAATTGATTCTTTCAAAATTATTTAGGTTTCCAACTTCTAAAAACGTCAAATTGTAATTAATGTTGATATAAACACTTTTTCATCTTATATCTGGATGTAGATCCCCAAACTCGATCGCATAGCAGTTAGAAACAGGGTCGTTGGATAAAAACAACACACAAAGGCGGCAAATTCAGTTACAATTACACAGAGCAAAAGAGAGAGAAATACAGAGAGTGAGAGAGACAGGTGTAGAGCGGAGAGAAGAGATATACGCATTATAATGATGACAATCATTCCAAACCTCGATCGAACACATTGACCGGCACGTGGACCGAGCTCACGCTGAAGTTGACCGGAGTGTTGTGGAATTCCGGACGCGGTTCCAGCACCACCTCCTTCGGCCGGACGTAGATCAGCGGCTCGCCAATGTCCTTGTCCATGTCGGGAGCCGGGGTGGGAATGGGCGGTACGGGATCGCCGGGCTCCAGCATCTCCTTGGCATTGTAATAGGAGAACATCTTGTCCGCCATGTCGTTCTGGTGCGACAACGCCGTGTTCTCAGCCGTGTCCATGATTCGCTAGGGATGATATTGTTTTTTTTACAGGATTTCCTTATCTATTAGTGCGTGGATGTACTTACCCTCACTGCACTGACTTTCAGGTCCATCATCATTTCGATTTCCTTGGCCATCGAATCGACGATGGAGGCGCCGTTGCGCGAAACAACCTTTGCATCCTTGAAACTCTGTTGGAGAACCAACCACATTTATTAACCGCATGTCAGAAGAAAAATGGGACTATTCCACCAACCCATTGCCATCCCGTAAGTACGTGTGCCCAGAAATTATACGCGGAACCACCCTGCTAAGCAGGCTTAGAGGCCCCCGAGGGCCTATAGACAAACCCATTCACATGCATGTGGAATATGGAATATGGAATAGGGAATATTATAAGCAGTTGGCACAAGCAGTTGGCGGCTACAACTCGTGAGGCAGAAACATTTAATTTGTAAATCCAATTGCGCTGCCCAAAAATAAATTACCAGCTGTGCCGGACAGCAAACTGACCTCATATGGGGTGAAGGGAACCAGGAGATGGCTATGCATTATAGACAACTGACCTATTTGGATACCCTTCCTAGAAAAATATTAAGGATTCTGAATAATATAAAAACTATTGAAATTATTTGTATTATTAAGTCCTATCTTATTACAAAGTATTACAAGTAACAAATTAAAAACAAAAGCTAATACTAAAGTAACTGACACAAACCATAAATACTTGATTGACCTACTAACCCTATTGCTCACTCTGCCTCAATGAACACAATTATTTATATTTAGAAATTAAGAGAGTTAATTATGGTATATTAACCATTTAATTAAAGGCCAATTTAATAGATTTTTCGAGAGCATCGGGTCTTCGACCTACTGCCGCACAGTTTCGCATCTGGCTGGCGCTTTACAATTTTTATAATTGCCGCTCGGGCGGCCTTTAACCCAAATTCGGAGCCGAAGTCTCAGCCTCAGAGAGACGTCAACAAGGAGCGCACAAAAACAGAACCGAAAACAAACACACACACACTTACACACGTTCTAATAGCGGAGGGGGGCACGGAAAATGGGGGGAGTGGAATGTGGGGAAAACGGAGCGGCGGAAAAATCAATAAAATGCTCTCGGCAGCTCACCTCTTGCACCTCCTTGCGCCTGGTGATGAAATCGCCCAGATGAAACAGCTCCATGCCCAATTTGTCGGCCCACGAATGAACGCTGGATGTGGAAAATGCTGGCGTTAATCTGGAAGAAAGGCCCATCCTCGGGAAAAACTCACAGATTGTAGTTGATGTTCTCGGCTGGCTGCAGATTGACGCACGGTGCCAAGCAGACCAAGACGGAGAGCAGGCCCAGGCAGAGGCGCCACCAGGCCAGGAGACGGGACCAGGCCATGATTGAGCGGCGCTTTCCTCGGAGTCCAATGATCTACTAACTGCTGATGATGGTGGTCGATCCAGCGGGAGCGCGACATAAATACCAGGCGATGCGATGCGATGCGATTTTCTTAGCCTACTTTGCAGCTGCACTCACACACTCACACAATCACACACTCACAGGCACGCACGCACCACGTTTGCACCACATATCCCGTTAGCTCGGTTTTGGCCACCTGCCCTGGCCATCCGGTAGCATACCACCCGCGTCTGCACTGGATCCCTTCAGATGCTACTCGAATCTCGCCGTCGCTCAAGCACTGTACATTGTATTTGCTGAATATTTTCCAATTATTTAAATGAATTTTCCACAGTTTTTCTCGCGCGACCCAGCACTTTTCCGTGTGTGTGTGTTGTTGGCCAGCGAAAACTTTTCTCTCTACACTGTCGTGGCCATTCTGACGTTTCTTTGACGTTTCTGGCCCAGCTTAAAGCTCGTTAGCCCCACATCCCTTGGCCAGAAAGGGACAACCCTCGAGTCTCCCTTTCAGCCATTCGCCGCACTCTTCTGGGCGCCCAGTGCGCGTGCCCTGACACTTGGCGATTCTGCGCCCAGCACTTGTTTACCTCGTCGCGAGTGCCACAGGTGTTTGTTTACCTGCCACCGCGCCTGCGCCTCCACCATGTTGACGTGCGTGTACTTCCAGCTGGCCGAGCATCTGTTGCTCCAGCTGGCGGGCGCTGACAGTTGTCCGGAGCAGGAGCTTTCCAGCTGGGAGGACTTTGCGCGCCAGGAACCCAGGGCAACGTTGGCCATTAGTTGGATTCGAATCCACTTGCCAAAGTCCGCAACAGGGGGCGTTCTAAGAATATTCAGATTTAAGCATTTCTTCTTAATGATGATGGTATCCATCATAATTATAAAAAGTATAATAAAAAGGCATATATTTTAGCTGTCTCTAGCTACTTAGAAAAAATATATATTACTTATTATTAAAATTATAATTTATTTGTTATTATCTAATAATTCTACGTCTCCTAATGTTAACCATTTAAAAAAACATACTCATATGTCTTCTTCACAGACCTAAAAGAATACGACATTTTTATTTTCCTATTTGAAACTTTTAAGTTTCAGGGCTTGGGATAGGGCTTAAGCTGAAAAGCCTTTGCAATTTCGTTCCCTTCGAATATCGTAAAGCTCCTGACTGAGCCGTAGTGGCGAAAAACAAACACCAGAGGTCGCTTTAGTTTATCAATACTTTTTATTGGTATATCGTAAGGCTTACACGTTTCGCAAGATATGTGACCCCAGCTGACCCAGTCGAAGCACCACCCAACGCCTAGTACTTGTACCCACCGGCACCACCAGCACCACCACCGCCGCCACCACGGGCTCCTGGCTGAGGACCCTGCGGGTACGTGGCCTCGCCCTCGTAGCTCACGTCCGCGTGGTAGCCCGTCTTCCAGTCGGCGGTGTAGCGGACGATCTGGGTCCTGCCGTCGGGCATCTGTACGCGGTACTCGCCGGTCACCACGTCGCCATCGCTGGACGCCTTGTGCGCATAGTCGTTGGCGGTCTCCGGATCCTGGACGGCGTACTGGAAGTCGTACGGCATGCCGGGCACGTGGACATGGTCCTGAATTTGGGATAATGGATGGAGAGTCTGATCAGTAAAATGGAAAGGTATTTTTTAAATACTAGTACTTAAATTAAGAAATTAAAATCTTAATGAACCGTCATAAATAAACACAGGTATTGTGATCTTTAGTCTTAATGGGTTTTTGTACAAATGTTATGATGATATTTCTAGCAAACGTAATAAAGACTTGTATCTCTGCCATGCCAAGCTGATCTTTGATCTTACACTTGTTCACTTGTTGGCTGATCAACGTAATGTTCGATCATCAAATTGGAATAAAAACATAACTATGGATCTGATCTTTTGCCAGATGATGGCGGTTTATGGTGATTAAGATATACTCACATCGGCTGGCTGGCCAGGAATGTTGCGGGGAGTGCCGGGAGGTGCTGGTGGCCGAGGTCCAGGTGCCGCTGGTCTTCCAGGTGGGCCGGGCTTCTGTGGAATTACATTTAGCAAATCATTTAGCAAACGAAGAAGTCAAAAATGACGGAAAACATTCAAAATGGGGTGTAAATACTGCTCATAACTCATGACTGAAGTATAAATTGTAGTGATGCAATACGAGTATTTATTGTTAGCTTAGGAAAACTTGAACTGCTGAACTTCGCGTTATGGAAGTTCACCTGCATTGTGCTATTTTCGCAACGATCTGCCGTTGGGCTGGGGGATCTCAAAAGGTTAACTTCCATTCATTTTCAACTGCCAAAGCCACAGCCCTTCACCGACCGATTCGAAATGTTGCCATCATTTTGGGCCGACATTCAGCAGCATGACGTGCCGCATTTATTGAGTTGAGCCACAGCACTCTGGGTGATAAATGCGGCGACAAATCTCGACTGGCTCCAACTGGAGTTGGCTGCCCCTGCCACTGCCACTGCCATTCTGCATCTGCCTGGGCCAGTGACTGCAACTGCTCCCAGAATGATGGCCGTAATTAGTCCGTTGACTGGGATTCAATTTGAGGCGGTTGGCCAGGCCATTCGGCCAGATAGCCACATTGCTACATACACACTTACAGCCAGATAATTCAGATTGGAGCTATACTCACGAAGGGGGTCTTGGGTTCCGAATAGTCGTAGCCGTTCTTGGTGGGCGGGAGGTACGCGTTGGAGCCTGGGGCGATCTGGGCGTAGGCGTAGGCACTGATGGCAGCGAGGGATAAGCTCTGCAAGACAATCGAATGGAATTCAATTTAGTACAAATGAATTACACATCAAATAAACTTGGATTAATATTAAACCAGTTGCCACAAACAAATTCTATAATAATTCAATGAAGTTCTAGTTTGTATGTGATTTAATAACTAGAATTCTACGTCACATTAAATATCTTGGCTTTCCTACGTAAACCTTTGTATATGTGCAATTTCTATGTACTATCATCGCATACTATATCGCACTGATTTTTGCCGGTGTAAGAGCCGGCCATTTGGTGCGACATTATATCAGCGACTTAAAGGTTAAATTAAGAGGGCGAACTGAAATTGAAAAGTGAACGGTTGCAAATGGATGTAGAAGCCCCGATAAGATCGCGGCTGACATTCAGCCATGCCGGAGCGGAGCGGAGCAGGTGCATCAGCAACTGCATCCCCAGCAGAAGCAGAAACAGTAGAAGAAGCCGGAGCCAAAGAGGCGGCAATTTATTTAGAACGTGCCCGAAAGGCGTTCGCTCATCGCCCGCAAAAGGGCAGCAAATGGCGGAGGTTAGTGGCGATCTGCCGCCGATTCGCGCGATTCGGCGATTCCGCTCTTTAAACACGGCTAATTGACACATGCACATGGTGGTGGCCAACGACGATGTTGGACGTTGCTTGGTGGTTGGTGGTGACGGCAGCTCGTCGACACATCCACATGTCAGATTGCAGCCATCCATCAGTTGGCCGACAGCCGCCGGTCAACCAGTTGCCATAACCACTTGGCCAGGCCAATCCGCGGGGCTACTGCCTGTCATCTAATGTCTCGTTTGTGTGTTTTTTGTTGCTTGCGAACTTTTCAATTTACATATGTACATACTACATACAAGCATGCTGCAACGGATTGCGGAAATGCTGCATTGCCACTAAATTATCCACTGGCAGCGGAACATAGAGTGAATATAGTGAGTATGCTGTGCGGCCAAGCTTGGGGCATTGATCATTATTATCGGTATCATTATCATTATCATTAGCGATACAGGTGGGAACTGCTTTACATTGTTTGCTGATTAGTTGTGTGTGCATACTGCTAAATTGCACATACGACGTGTTGGCCGAACGTGTAACTCCAGCCACATGGGAGCATATTTGGTCAAGGAAAGCGGGATTCCGCTTTGTACGAGGCTTTCCCATGGATAAACTCAGTCGATATAATAATCGCGATGGGGAATCAAACTTCAGAAAATTATATACAAAAAAAACTTAATTAATTTTCCATGTACCAATTTTGGTATTCAAGTGTTTATATTTATATTAATACACATTACTCATCGCATTTCCAGTTCACCTTCTGAAGTATTTTATTAGCGATTCACTTTCTACACATGATAAATTGTACATGAATGCTAATCAAGTCTTATGGCTTGCATCTCATCCATTATAAATTTATGTTGTAAATATTACAAAAAATTGCAATGAATTTTAGTTTTTAATTTGAAAGCAACGATTTTTTCTATAAGTATGTTTGAGTACACCGACTTAATCCGTGTAATATTCATTACATTTTCCCATATATTTAATGAGGCATATCGGGCAATTTCCACCGGCATTTTACACATTTTGCTCACCCATCAGATGAGTTTCAATTTAAATTAATTAGCTCCACTAAAGTTTCCGCAATTACCGCGCTGGGTGGTCCTAACCTTCAGGTTCTTCAAGTACGAGTACAACACTCGAAGCGGCAACAGACACAAAGCCTGGCCAATAAGCATGTCAACGGCAATTGTCCATGTAAAACAAATGTAATTACTTCTAGCCGGCCCAGCAAGTACGAGAAAAAATCCACTGTCGACTTCAATAAAATAACGGCGAATAATTTGCGTGTTAATTAAATAAAAGAGGCAAAAGAGCCGCAAAATAAATTGCGGCAACTTGTCGACAGCCGAAATTTAATGGTTAGAGGGTTAGAGGGATGGGGCAGATGGAGCGGCCAAAAATTGCAGATAGCCAAGTTGCAACAAATCGTACAGCCAAAGTTGGTAGAAGGGGAGGCAACGAGGCAACAGTCTGGCTGAAAGATTGAGCCAATCAGGCAACGAATCTGCTGGGTATTTAAGATCGCAACGGTGGGCTTAGTGGAGAAAACCACAGGCAAACATTTTTAAACATTTAAATACATTAATTCAGAAAGATCCTTTAAGCTAAATAGGCGGATTTGGGAGAAAATAAGTAAGTTGTATTCAAGTTTTAAAGAATAAGACTTTATAATAATTATTATATATTTTTTTGGTTTCAGTTCTTGCAAAATCTCAGCTTTCCAACTATCAAATGTCTTCTTTTCGCCATGAGTATTTAGTCTCATTTGGTCTTGGCAACCCTGACTATTGCATCTTCAACCTTTATGCGGTCCAAGTTCTGTTCTCATTGCTGGAGAATGCTCATTAGCCCCGAAGGTTTTCCTGCGTCGCCATGGTTTGTGGCTTTCCCATTCGCCATGGTTGGTGGCCAGCGGCACCTTGACTCCGTGGTGAGGCAGGCATTGATCTTGCCCCGCTGGTAGTGCTACCAAAAACTGCGCTCCGTGATTAAGACTTTTGTTGGCCGAGTGCCCGCACTTTTATTTTATTGCTCATCGCACGCAGGTACGTATCTTGCCCCCCATCACGAGTCCAAACTCAAATCCAATTCCAAAACCCGAAATCCAAAGGCACGAGCCGGCTAGGCATTGAAGCATCATTAATCGTGCACAATCCAATAAATTAACAATTGTTTGCTTTGTCCGGCTTATTATTAAATGGCCATTATGCTGCCGTTGGCCGGGCTGAGTTGTTAATTACAGCAATGAGCTCTTTGCCAGTTATTGAGTTTGTTTTATTAAATCAACAAGTTTTGTTCGAGCGCTTCCATAATTAATCATAGCGCACAGCCGTGTATACTCGTACATGTGTACGGAAGTCCGTGGAAAAGCACAAATGTGTAGATGTACCTCAGTTCTAGACAGATGGCTGTGTCCGCCCACTGGTCACTCATCAAGTTGATGGCCAGTGGCCACCCGGCAACATCAAGTGCATATTGCTTCTAGTGGGTGAGCGCAATGAAACTCTACAGAAGTTGTAGGTTTTGTGCCATAAACTTTATAGGTCAAAGCAGCTTTGGCTGATTTTAGCATACCATGACCAAGTAATAATTGTGCAAATCCTCACATTTGTCGGACTTCCTCCCCCTCCAAGCAGCTCACATCTGATCACGACCCAGTTCACAAAGTCGGATGCCGAATTACAGCGATCCGCTTAGATGTATTTATTTATGACAATCGCTTTGGAACGCGGCTTAAATGGCAAACTCGAGTGTCTGGAGCTGAGTTGGGGCTCAGTTGATTTATGGGCGGTTAGCATTTAATATGCTTAAGCCGATCGCATCGCATCGGATCGGATCGCAACAGTTTATGGTGGGCAATAAAAATGTTTACGCCAAAATGACTTCATAAAAACCCAGATGGACGGATGTGGCGCTGCAGTTGCAGTTGCAGTTGCATTTATTTAATTAATTTAATTGGTCCCCCTGTCTGGGAAAGAAGTTTAAATGTTGACTCCACTTCTTGCTTTAATGGCATTTTGTTTATTGTTTTTTCGTGCAATTATTAAGACGTCATTCGGGAATGGACGTATATAGATTTTACAATTTACGGTTTTACAACAGTTGCATCATTTTGGAGCGGCGGCACCCCGTAGGCAACTCCAGCAGCATTCTGCAACGCCCACTCGTGGGTCGATGATGAGGTTTGGCTTCCTACTTATGGATGCCATGTTGTCTTAATTTATGGAATTTTTGCACATTTTTTGTGCGCTATCTCACCGCAGCTGCTTCCCAGCAATTACCAGAGTAGCACAACCGAAAAAAGTCCCCTACATAGATGTTAGATTAACATGCACTTGCAACACACGACACGACTCCGCGGCGCGACTCGTTCAGTAGAACAACAAACATTTGGTTGACCTTTTCATCGCCATCTACATCTGCATCGCTTTTGCTGCTTTGTTGCATGTTGCATGTTGCTGTGCGGTTGCTCTCCCCCTCTTTTGGGGCATTGAAATGCAAATTTGGCAAAATAAAAGTTAATGGGCCAAGTGAATGGCAGGCTGCGACGGCGGCGACGGGAGAAGAGAGCTTGCAATGGGAAATGACTTTTATTGCAGTTTGCAGTTCGCCGCTTGAGTCTTTTGTTGCAACTAGCAACTTGCAACTTGTTGGCAAGTCGGACGATTTCAATCAGGTCTTTTCGCTTTCCTTGTGCAATTTGGGGACCCCATGTTCCCAGCTGCTTGCCACAGAGTCACGTGCCCGCTGGATGCAAGGACAATGCCAAAGAGCAAAGGTTGGCCAGCTTGTCTCACGACTGGGGCCTCCTTGGGGACTCACCTGTGATAAGTCAATTTCCTTTTGCCTGTTTATCGGCAGATCGTAAACTAGCATGGGCCTCGTCTACACCACATTAACCCTCTTTAACCCGAATTAAATAACACACTTCAATGCACTTAGGCCGCCAGCTAGACCATAGAGATATTAACCTTTCAAATACCCAAAATGGGCAAGAAAAACTTATAAATTATATGTTACGATCGAATACTTCAAGTAGTTGTTTATGACCAACTATGCATTTGCAAGCTGCTCATGTGCAATTATTTAAAATGTTATAAAAAACTCGATGGGAGCTTTTTTGCCTCATAAAAACTGAGGTAAGTAGACATATTGTGGTATTATAGTTAAATTATGGATTAAATTAGTTTTTTAGTGTCTATGGTTATAGCTTTGCTACAAACATTTGATGTACAACAAAAAGGCCACATCCAGTGGAAATGATGTGCTTCATTTAAGCCAAAACTGTTGTGCAGAAACCACAACTACCAAAATTGCTGTACAATGAATAGCAAGTAGAACTTTTTCTTTTGTGTGACTGAGAACTATTTCTCCGCCATTTAAATGTTAGAATTTCGGTTAAAAGCCGAGTGAACCAATTTCCCAATTGCCAGCTGTTGTAGAGGCACAAAAACGCCGACGAAATAACACTTGCTGCCAGAATAGTGCAATTAAAAATTCCTCGCCCAAGGGAAACGCGAAATGGGAGAAGTGGCTCTTATCCACATTGCGCATACGCCACGTTGGACGCTCTGGTTTTGGTTGGGCAATTAGCGAATTCAGAGGCGGAGGCTGGGCTGGGCTTTTGTAATCAGCTGAAATTTCGATTTAATTAGATTACCACACAAACACACACAAAGGCGCCAATGCTTGGCTGGTTACCATTTCCCTGCAGAAGCCCCACTGCCCCTTTGCCACACTGTTGCAAATACTCGTACTACAGATATGTACGAGTATGCTGCTGCACTTGCCGCTTGCTCAAGCGTCATTAATTTTTTGCCATTTGGGTTTTCTTCGGTTGGATTTTTTCCCCCGGTATTCGAGCCATTGCCAAAGACAATAAAACCGCACAAAGATGCGGCGAATATCGGTGAAGCCGCAAAATTGCATACTTCCAAGGCAGAAGAATGGGTCTGAGTGCCCATTCGACGACCCACGGGCTCAATTACCTAAGCACGGATCAGCTTTGAGGCAATGCCAATCGGCATCAAGCGAAATCTGGCAAATCTGCCAAATTATTTCAATTAAAATTGAATTTGTAATGCAAGGGTAGAGCCTGTGCGAAATGACGAATGCGGGAATACGCTGCTTTAAGCTGAATGCTTACTGAAATAATGATGAGGTTGTAGTTAAAAATTAAGATTGAATGTGGTGCAACTTCTAATGATGCCTGAAGATATTTATTTGTTTATGTTGCCTTAGCTTTAAATTATTTATAGTTATTCTGGCGAGGCATGTAATTCTTGAAAGTATTTCGAAAATAACTTGTAGAATTTTCCTTATTTTCGTAGCCCGACAAAATGCAAATGTCCCTTTGAAATACCCTCAACTTATCCATCACTCATTGGGCAATCGCTCACACTCGACTCGGCAGCAGTGCAGCGATGAGCCAATGAAAGACTTTTGGCCAGACATGCGATATATTGGCCATAATCAGGCGGCTCTAATCAGAATCGGAGGCAGCATTGACCCGTGGCTGCATCCACAATTCCCCATTCGATGCGGCTGGCGAATGCAACAATTCAGCATTGGCAGAATGCTGAATGCAGAATGCGGAATGCGGAATGCAGAATTTGCAGCTTCGACTTTCGGCTTTTGCCAGCTCATCATCATCAGCATCGGACTCAAATATCAAACTGTGAATATTTTAGGTTTGTCATTTGAAATTCAAAAGCGTGCCCGAATGAATGGCAGTCAATGCTGGCTCCCTATCGCCTGCAATCGTTTCTCGGATTCTTTGCCACCAGTTCTGCAATTTTCGCGTGCGAAAATGAGCAGCTGGAATCATGGCCATTAATATGCAGCAGCAGTTGGCCATTACCCGTTGGTGTGGGTGCACGACGTATACTCCGTACTCTGTAGTTGGCTAGTTGGGTAGTTGGGTCTTCCGGCTGAAATTAACATGTAAAACATGCTCGCCCCGATGTTCTCAAAAGCCCGTGCACTCGACTGGCCAGCGGCCATTTGTCTATCGAGTGTCTGCCTTTTGGTGGGCGGATGTGGCAGTTGTGGTGGTTGGGCTCCTGGTTTTTATTTTCGGCTTGGTTCGGCACCGTGTCTGCTGTTTTTCGCCTGGATCGGGCCAAAACATGAATGGCAAACAAAAAAATACAAAAAAAAAAATGGAGAAAAGACGGCTTTGGGGAAATGGGGAATCGCTGGTGAAAAGTCAAAAAGTTACAAGCGGCAAATTACACGCGTCTGGCTGGAGTTCTTCGCTCTTCACTCTTCACTTTCCACTCTGCCCTCAGACTCTATTCCTTTCCTATCGTCTGCTCTACCTTTTGCAAGTTATCTGCTTGGTGGACCAGACGCACCGGAGATGGAGGAGTGCACTGGGAGAAAAACCCCAAAGTTGATCAAGAAGAATATTAGAAGAATATTATGCAATAAATTATACTTTATGCTTGAGTTTGGCATTGCATATATATAATTTATGTTAATTAATAGGTATGGTCACCCATAAATCACGATTACTTTAATAGTTAAGTTTAATTCGATATTTATATGATCTTTAACCAATTACATATTAATGAGATGTTGATTATATCTCCTCTGAAAATCTTCATACAGATTAATCGCTTTAAATGCAATTTTTTATATCCATAATCATTACATCTTTATTATATTTTTTTCCTCTGTGCTCACGTAACGCGGAACGGGCGGAGGTGCCTTGGATGGATTCCAGACGGTGTGGTCTGCTGTCTGGACCTGCATTGCATCCAAGTGTCGCAGCAACAATTTAACACGCCCCAGTTACAAAAAATAAAGGAACTAAAGGAGCAGCCAGCGAAACTCGCGTCTGTTTTATTTTGTTGCCTGCTTAAGGGCGTCGTTCCAAAATGCGATTCAAAATGCTTCAACAATGGCGAACAAGTGAAAGTATTTTGGATTTTACAAGTGTGCTCTTGATTGCGGGTTAACTTCCTCCCTTTCCGGAAAAGTATTCAATACTGTAATTTTTCACAATAAAGTTGTGAGTGTGCGGAGAATTTTCCTGGCAAAAATTGCATATTTGTAGGTAACAGAAAGGTTTGTGGATCACTTAAATATTGTCTACTTTACTCAATTCTTTTTGGGTCAATTTGCAGTCTATTTAAGATAGATTATATAAATATTTTTCATTAATAAATACAAAGTGTGTTTTTCAGCAATGTGTTTGGTTGGAGAACCAAACTTGTGTCAATTTAGCAGGAGCTAAGAAAAGTTTGGCTACAAAATAAAATCAAGTTAGAGCACTATATATTTGCAATTGTTGAAGGGGGAGCAAAAAGGTTAGCAATTTTCTTCATATGATGCCTAAATACGAGAGGGAAAATATATTACCAACATGTTTTCCCGCCCTACAACCTTTTAGCCTTCTGCTCCTCCACTCGAGTGTTTAGTTGGGAACAATCAAGGAGTATTGCTCGGATTTGGGGCGTATTTTACGTGGCACTTGGCAAACGCAGATGTTGCCAAATATTGAATGCGTATCCATACATACGGGTATATATTAACCGGAGCGAAGTGGAGCACTTAAGTGTCTTTGATTATTTGCAATTTGTTCGAATCGGCGGGGTTACTTTGCTCCCTTCGCCACTTGACTTTCGTGTTATGGACTTGGATTTTGATTATGATGATGATGATGATGAGAGGCTCTGATTCAGACGTGTGGCAAGTTATGCAATCATTTTCGTTGCCATTGACGGCAAGTGCTACCAAAAGAGAAAAAAAAGGAAAGCAAACAGTTTTGCCAGGCACTTGAAACAACCAGTTTGATGGGTAGTTTGCTTCAGTTTTCCTGCCAAATCTCATTTAAAGTTCCCCCAAAAGCCGCAGCAGAAAAATGACATTGTGGACGAAAAAGGACACTGAGTGACCACGGGTCGTTTTTCCCTGCCAGCGATAAACAAATTTGACATATAACAAGCTTAGCTTGTTGGCCTTTCCACACACATAACATACAAAACATACATATGTACATAGTTTCTCTTTAGCCAAAGGACACGCCTGCGAAATCTCATATGATTTGTTTGGCCAACTGATTTATGTAGGCTTAGGTTTTTTTTTTCCAACCCAGAAATACATGTCTTTGTTTTACGTATGTATAAATACTCACAAGCAGGACGAACGACTGGAAGGACATCATATTGTTAGTTGAGTTTCGATTTTACGTTCACAGACGATGGCAAAAAGTAGTGTATCCACAAACGCCGCTGGCTGAAGTTGAAATTGAATCGAATTGAATTTATTAGAGTTGTCAATTATTTTATTTATATATGTTATTTTAGTTGATCGAGTGTCTGCTGGGCTTTTATGTTTATTGCACACTGTTTAATTTGCAGTCCTTCGTCTGCCACGACAGTTGGATTAACTCTTACTTTCACCGGGCGGGGGAGGTGTTTTTTATCGGTTTAAGAGGAGGTTGTTTTATGTTTTAAGGTACGAGTACGGCTAGATTGATTTCCTAGACAACCGCACGAAGTACACGAACGTTTTGAATTAGGTTAGACAATGGAGATGCGCTTGCTTTTTATAATAAACGCTCGAGACGCTGGCAGCGACGTTGGCGGCGACGGCGACTGCGGCAGCGACGGAAGCAGCGGCGCTCGCGTTGCCAACTGCACCTAAAAGTAACGAAAAAGCGGTTTGAACAATTGAGGCAAGTCTAGCGCCTAACTTCTAGATCATCTGCCGCCGTGGAGCCAACAGCCAAGAGCCAAGAGCACCTCTCAGAATGGCCCAAAGAGAGCGGAGCGATAGCGGTGCTCTCCCCGTTTGGGCCAAGTGTTGAGGTGGTGAAAAATGTTGCAGATCATCGCCGTGGCACGATCATTACGATGATGGGTAACGAGATGATAAATGAATGGCTTGCACGATGATGATCATAATGATGATGATGATGATGATGGAGCTCGGGCGGATGTATAACAAGAAGAGTTGGGTTGGCAGTTGGAGCCTGCAACGCCCCAAATGACTTCATTAAATACCTGGGCCATTAAATACTTGGCCAAATTTGATATTTAAGCCAAGCTTTTATGAAGTCTGGGCCCTCGGGCGCTGCAGTTGCCATCGAGACGATACGAAAATGTCACTGGGAATGTCAGATGATAGGTTTCGTTTCAGCCTCCAAAGATACAGTCGCCCTTTTTCATACTTTTTTGAAATATATATATTTGTATTTTTTTGCCATTTGGCTTTTGGGAAAGCAGCAGAACATAGAATAAGTTTGGTGAGAAATACGTGATGCGGTTGCTCGGGGAAAATTGCACAAGCTGCACAAACGTGTTCATGTGGCGTCCCAATTTCCCGCAGCACCTCTGCCAAAATGCAATCTATGACGTGAGGCTCATGCCAAAGATCCGTAGCCGAGGCCCCGAAACTCATCCATTGGCCATTGCACAAGGCTGGCAGACGTGTCGAGGGCCTTTGGGCCAACTTCCTCCTTCCTAACTTCCTAGCCTCATGGCTCCTTTCCTTCCGTCAGGCATCAAGCCCCATCCCATAACCAATTAACCTTGAATGTATCACACTGCTCTGTACTGTACGAGTCGAGATTAAATAACAATTAAAAGCAATCTATTTCCGATGGCTGATTTCGGCGTTTCTTCACATTTTTATTGACCACTTGCGCGAGGTGATGATGTGTGCGTGTGTGCGATATTAAAATTAGATATTGAAATTACTTTGGGGAGCAACCAATCGAAACTAGCTACACTTACAATCGGCTCGTCTTGTAGGCAGTGATGCGAAAATCTTGTACACAAATAGTTACCAGTAGTAGTGAAGTGATAATGAAAATGGTATTAGTTTAAAGTCGATATTTCGTTTTTTGTTGTGGAATATTCATAATATGTAGTAATATTATAGTCTAAAGAAATTGTAAGATTTGTACCTATTTTCCAGCATAACATAGCATTTGTTGTACCCATCTTGGCCTACAAAATGTGGCACCTCCGTCAGCGCCGCTTACACCTGCTGCCAATCTTCAGTGGACCGCTGTGAAAAGTAATTGAACAACTTTTGGTTACTTTTAACTTTAGATTTCCGTGACACTTGAGCTGCGCATGTGTGTGGTGTGTGTGGCTCAAACGGTCTTCTTCACGTGGAGGCGAACGTACTGTCAAAACGATGTCTTAACAACATAATACCCGCCGACAATCGGGGCCAACTTCCAACCGCCAACTGGCAACTGTTGGTCCGATTGTTTGGATTGCTGGGATTGTTCCCAATATCGCACACACTCTGGGGGCAAATTGAAATTTCTTTGAGCCGCTCTCGAAATCAAGTGCAATTGGTGGTAGCAGCGATTACGAAAGGATTTCGACTTAAAATGTAATTAGAGCAGTGTGATGGGGCGAATTTGATATTATATAATGGCGCCCAAGTGCAGGCCGCGTTGAAAATTCCCTTTTGATTTGTTCAACAATAACTTGACATCAATTGGGCAACTTTTGTTTCGCTCTCATTGCCTTGGCAGCTGTTGCCGCCGCTGCAGTTTCGGTTTCTTCGGCTTTTCGATCATTTTTCAAAACGTCCAAAGTAATAAAGTTTTGCAAATTTCCCGCTTAATTCATCAAGTGGACACTCGACGGCCCCAAGCGAAACGGAAGCAAAACTTAGTCAAACATTTCGTGGGCTTCAATAGCCATTTGTGCATTTTATTCCATTTTATACGTTTGTTTTTTTTTAGTTATTTTTTCGTTTCTGTCGCCCAGCTGTTGACATTTTAAAGTTTATTGAATTGTTGCAGGCAAGTGGAAGACGAAATAAAACAAAAAATTAACATTTAAAAGAACAGACTCAAATTCTTCGGCGGCAGAAGCATTTAAGATGATTTTTTCCTCGAATTTGTTTTGCCCAATTCGTGCAACATTCAGGCGAATCACCTGTTGATGCTTGTTGCACGTTGTTGCTGCTGCTGCTGTTGCTGCTGCTTAGTGTTGCAGTTGCTGTAGAACCAAAATAAATTCCAATAGCCCCAGCCAGGCGCACCTTCTTCAAGCTAAAAATGAGTGAATTAGAATAGCCAACTATGTAATTGCCGCGTTTTATTGCCACCAGCATTGGATGTTGCTGCTGCTGTTGTTGCTGCTGCAGCAGCAGTTGTTGCAGTTGCTGCTGCGATCGCTGGCATTGTTATTGTTGTCGCGATCATTGTTGCACCTAGCGCCCAGTGTTGTTGTGGCTGCGGCAACTTGATGTTGCTGTGGCCCTCTGAATTTGGTGTGAGAAGTGGCCGAAAACGCGGCGATCTTTGTTTTATTTCCAGTTTTGAGTCCAGACCGATGATTTGCATTTTCTTCGGCGTTGAGGCGCGTTTTTTACAATTTGCTATTTATAGACTAAATGTCTTGGACTTCTTATGAAATAAATGGAGTTTCCGATAGACTGGCGGTGAAGGCGCATCAAATGTCGTCCGATTCGCTTGCCCTTTCCCCGTGATCATCGATTTTATCAGTGGCATTCAAGGCACAGGTAGAGTTAAAATAAAAGTATTTGAAAATATATATTTTTTAAACTTTGTTGTACTTTTCTTACTCTTGTTAATTTCATCTGTGCTCATTAAAAACTTGTAGTGTAATGATCGTCTGAAAGTTGCTAACGGCTTCTTTGACTGCTTTCATTACGGCCATCTCCTTTCGGCACTTCCTTCTGATTTGATTTGATCTCTTTGCCGGAGTTTCCTGTTGATTGCTCTCATTATTCCAGCGAGCAACTGTGATAAGTTTTTCCAGCGATGCTGCTGCTGCTTCTGCTGGTCCTGCTGTTCCTGCAACAATCTTGGGGCTAAAGCCGAGCTTGCCCTGTCACTTGCCACACTTGCCACCATTTTTCTTAATGGAAATTTTCATGCTCTTGGCTTTTCTTTAGACAAATTAAGCGAATTTTTTCTGCGTTCACACCTTCCCCAACTTATGCATCCTCATTGTCATCGTCATCTCCTGCACTTGCGTTCATTGCACCCTCAAAAAAAAAGAAAAAGAAAAACAGAAAAAACGTAAAAGCCAAGCGAAGAAGAATGAATTCGAGGCAGGAAAAAGTTGTGGAAAACTTTGCACCTAACATAAATCACATCTCAGACCAAGTCATCCGCCCCTTGGCCACGCCCATTGTCAGTGTGTGTGTGTGGGTGCATTTGCATATTCCAATTTTGCATTTAATCAATTTACACCCACCCACCCATCCAAGCCACACGCAAAAACACTGCGTTACAATGGAGGATGGCAACTCTGGCAGCTAGACAATTACCAGCATTCCCTGACATCGCCTGCCTGCTCGCATCATTTATCCTTGTTAATTTTTATTTAGTCAGCCAGAGGAGGGAAAAAATCCCTCAGCTTCAGCTACAGCTACAGCTACAGATGCAGCTTCAGATTCAGTTTCCCTCCGGGTTACATCCCGAGATCTTGAGCGATTGAGCCGTAACCTGCGTTGACTTGTTTACGTGTTTTCTCCGGAGCACGGATACAAAAGCTCAACAACAGATACGGATTCATTCCGGCAACTCGGTGGGTGGGTGGCACCTGCAGTCCATTCGACATCTGACTGACTGCAGCAGACGGCGAACCAGTTAAGCGGAAACGGGGACAGAGGACGAAGGACACAGTACGCAGGGCGCAGGACATCGGACATCGGAACAAGGACGAGCCTGATTGAGACACTTGTCCAACGAACAGCGGCATTAACTTGTAGTCAATTAAATGCGCCCTGAATCGGGTTAATCAATTGATTCCATTCCCTGGAACTATTTAAGGTACGAATCCCTAAAAGAGTCTGTGTTTAATTCACTTAAAGACCTTACAATGAAATACCAAAACAAAAGTAGAATATAAAATACTTTATAGAAATTGTTTGAAAGATATCTAAAGTAGCCCCATTTTTATTCTGAAACTACGCATGGATATATACTTAACACTCTCATTTAAATTGAGGCACTTCACATTAAGGAAATTGCCAAATTGCATTCAAGCAAATGCCGCAAATGGCTGGCGCCAAATTCTCGCTGCCAAATTTTCACACATTTTGATCAGCAGCAGATAAATGCCACCCGGAGATATATCAAATACAGTGGGCGATGAATTTCGACCAAGTTTTGGCAGGGCATTAGCCACGCCCCCAAGTTGCTTATCAATTGCAATGTGAGCCCACCGAAGTTGGCTCCATAACTTGCTGGTACAAAAAATAGAAAAATCGAAAAAAAAAAAATAAAGCCGAAGAAAAGCGGCGGGAAATCCAAGGCATTTAACTTGCAATGACAGACCCCACAGCCCCTGGCAAGCGACTAATGGTCAAAACTTATCGTCAAACTTAAATGGGATTTTATTATCGTCGCCGAAAACTTCAACTTCGCTGCTCCTTCGCCGTTTTTCACTTTTTCTTATAATTTTTTTTGTTGGCTTCACATGCAGCCTGAGAATGGGCTTGGTCTCAGGGTTTTCGAGTTGCGAGGGCGTGGATTATGGTTTTTCTTCCATTTTTTTGCCACGCCTAATGCGCTGATTTATATATAATACCATAATTATAATGCACTTGGTTCTCATGGATTGCCCCACCGAATTCAGGCCGCAACTTTTGAGGTCAGCCCACATAAATCTTGTCAAAATTGTGCATTCTTCTAAATTTTGGTTTTAATTAACTCGCGAATTGCTTAATTACCGAGAGAAAAATACAAAACCAAGAGACCTTACAAAAAACTGCTCACAAACCTCATAAGAAGTGCAGTGAGTTGAGTGACGTGTGCATCTCTTGGCCTGGTCGCGTTGGCAATTAATGTCAATCAAAAGTTGGTAAGATACGACGAATTCGAGTACCAACTTGGGCACCCCGACCGAGCTCCAAAAATACGTCAAAAGGAGAACGTACGGTTTTGAAAGCTGAAAACAAATCATCTTCATACTTTTTAATGTCAAAACAATTAAACTATCGGAAATTAAAAACGCCAAAAAGATCATGTTCCAAATGGCTTATGTTACAGTGGGAACAAAAAGGTGCCGGATTCACTTTACTGCCACTCCTCTTCCAAAGACTTAATTAGAAATTCTTTGGTGGATTTTTTGCACAGCTTCATAAATTATTCAGCAGGCGGGAGCATGAGCGGTTGCAAGTTTTTCCAATGAAACCATAAATATTTCCTAGTTTTTCCGCTCCATGTGAAGACTTATTCGCCTCACTGTTTTAGGCCAGCCACTTAAATTAGTTAATGAGCTCTGCATGAGTTCGTCATGAGAAGCCGAGAAACCTTAAAACAAAAACCAAAAACCAAAAACATAAGAAACACAAAGATGCAAAAATCCAAAAGCAAAGGTGCTTGCTGCTGCTGGCAGAACAAATACAGAGAATAATGGCAAAAGCAATTTTAAGGTGCGGAGTCGGAAAGTGGCAAACAAATTGGCCAAGACAGAAACAAGCCAACAACAGAAGTAACAAAAGTAAGCGACTCTGAAATTTGTTTCTACAATTGTTGGCAACATTGAACTTTAAATGGTAGCAGAGCCACATGTGATTGCGAATCTCGATCTCTGGTATTTTTACTTTTTTTCTTGCTTTTGCTTTTCTGATTTCATACATATTTCTGTATCTGCGATGACATCGAAACTGGAAGCCATTGGCCCGGACTCTCGGGCCAAGTACGTCACGGCGATGATGCTGATAATGATGGTGATGCTGCTGCTGCTGATGATGATGATGATGATGGGGCATAAAAGCCCATGCGATCGATCGATTTTCCAAGCAGGCAAATATTAATTAAGCTACAATTTTTTGAGCATTGGAGTACAAGCCATACAAATCGTCGAGAGCAGCGAGCAGAAACACCTTGACCTTCGCCGATGATAAATGGTTAGCGGATGGGCGAAGATCGCAAGAAGAAATTTGCTACCATTTTAATTAAGGCCAAACAAGACGTGGAGTAGATCAAATTGTTTGGTACTCGTACCGCAAAAGTGCCTGCACTCGCAAAAATAATTAATTTTATGTGCTGCTCTAGGCTTGTGCATCTGCCAATTGTTATTTGAGTAGATATGACTCAAATAAAAATGCAACTAACGTGTAATTAACTTGCTACTCACATGGCTATCAAACATCGCTGGGAACTGTCTTGTGAAATGCCTGCCCTACCTCGGAATTCATAAAAATGGCATAAAGGCGGCAGTATAAATGAAATGGACTTTGCATTTGAGTACAAGAACTTCAGTAATAATATATGTTAAAGCAAGGCTCTTCAAGGCTGATATTCCCCAAAACTAATTTGAATTGTTTATTATTTTGAGTGTGGGAAACAAAAACCAATTCCATAAAAGGCCAAGCGGAAGTGAAAGGTCACCGGCAAGGCTGGAATAATTGCTCAGGTTGTGCGTTAAACGCACAATAACGAGCATTTAAAAGTCAATTATGGAAGAAAAGGCGATTGGAGCAGACTGGCGGCGCATCTGCCAATTGAATACTATTCGATTATTCCAATGCTCGCCTCGAATCGAATCGCATAAAATCGCCTTGCTGAAAGTTGCTCAATTTGTCAGAGACCTCCGTTCACGCAGGCTGTCAGTAATTTATTGATTTCACTTTATTGCACATCGATTAAACGCATTGTCCGGTATTGTTTGCGTGCACTATTGCACCATTGCACTGGCTACCTAATTTCAAATACATTTTTCATGGGCTTAAACTAATTTGAGCAGTGCTCAAGCAACCGCAAATGAGATGGAAATCACACAATACCTGTGATAGCATTTGAGCAAGAACGGAAAATGCAGAATGTCACTATTTGGTATTTAGTTGAACAATGAAACAATGAGTGGCCATTGTGGGGCGTATGTTTTTTCATTGAACTGCAAGTGGGACTCACAGAAATATAATGGCATTTAAAGAATGCTTGGAATTCCAGAAAAGTTACCTTAATACTTACTAAAGAGTTACTTGGAATTCCATAAAAGTTGCCTTAGAAAGAGTCAACAGTTTGGAATCTTACATCAAGAGTATAGCATTTTGGAAAATTGACATCTTTTAAATATTACAAAAATTCATAGTGAACCAATGAAGTTTCCTGCTTATTTGGTGATGAATTAATTCACTTAAAACTATGTTAAACTTAATTTAAAATTTTTGAAATGGGTTTCAGCACACTTGAATGCTTTTGAGCAACTTGCATTATGCTGGCTACCAATTTTTTCGCATAGCCTGCGAGAATCTTTAGCCAGGCTAAGAGCAATGCAATGAGTTAATGAGTAAGGCTCCTTTTACAAATAAATAGCCTTTAATTAACACTTTTGTGGAAGTAAACCTTAAGGATAACCTAGCTTATATTGCACATTGGGCCCGTTGTAGACCAGATTCAATGCTTCGTGGCGCCTTCGAAGCTGACATCCGCGTGGAAGCCCGTGTCGTCGGCGTGGTAGATGACGTTCTGGATCCTTCCGTCCGGCAAAAGGATGTGGTACTGGCCGCGTGTCACGCCGTGGAGATCACGATTCTGCTTGTGGCCAAAATCGTTGCCGGTATGGAAATCACGTATGCGATAACCGAACGCATACTTCGAGGCATACTGCTGCAGCTGCAACGAAACCAGAGGGGTAGGGGTATCAGAATCGGGGTATTAGTTATGTACGAGTATTTGCATAGATTGTTCACTAAACCGATAAGTAGAAATCAGCTAAGGGGGCTGCAATCGCTCTTCCCGCCTTCGCCCACGATATGCACATTCCACACTGCTGCAATTGGGGAATTCGTGCGCATGCTGAAAAGTATGCGATGCAAAATGCATTAAGCACACTGTCATGTACAGTGAAGACTGGGCGCGACAACTGGAGGAAGCGCCGTGACAACTGTAGCTTAAGTAACAGCGAGCATATAAGACAATTTTGTGATTGAAAGCTTTGGCACCCTGCGTTATTCTGGCCATATCAAGCAAGGTGATGCCGTTTGTGACTCATAAAAACTGATATAAAAACAATATTTACTTAAATGTAAAAAATATAAAGAAATAATATTTGTTAAGTGAAGTTGAACAAATTGAACAGATAGTCTAAATAGACAACAAATAAATATTTATTTTTATTAATTTCGGATATATTTTAATAAGATAGAACAACTATTTATTAGTTTATAAAGAACAAATAAAATATTGTTTAAATATACAAATCATTCTGTATTGCTCGGTAAGATAGTGTATTAAATATATTGCTGCACCTTTACCTTAAAGGGTATCTGCAGTGCTCAACTTTCGCCAATTGATTGCAAGAGCGGAATTGGGTCTTGGCAGATTTCGGTAGCTGGAGCTGGAGCTTTAGCTGGAGCTGAAGCTGGTGATGATTGGGATGTGGACGTGGATGGGGATGTGGGTGTGGATGCGGAGTGGGGGACACGAGGTGGGGTCTGTCAGTCGCACGGCTCGGTTTGTTATGCATGCGATTGTAAATTGTATCGTAATGAAATTTGCAACAATATACGAGACCAGTCCCCGAGATCCCCTATCGAACCCCCTCAAAATCTGTGGCATTCTGTATGCAGAGGAGCTGTCGTTTTGTTGTGTCCTGAACAATTTTGGCTTTGCCTTTTTATTGTAAGTATTTCGCATTTCAGCCAGATGAAAATAAAATAAGCATGCGGATGTGTGTTCGCGGCTGTGGGTGTGAGTGTGGCTGCAAGTGTGGGTGTGAGTGTAAATCTGACTGTGAGTGTGCGTTTCCGTTTCCGCTCATTCAAATGTTTTGGGGATCCCGAAACCCGACGACAATTGTTGCCAACTTTCGCTACATGTTTTGGGCTGCCTCTGCGGTTTTTATGGCCTGGCCCAAGAAATGTGCGCTTGAGGCGGGGGGCGTGGCAAACTTTTTGATATGTTAATGAGTTGTAAATTAAGTTTAATTAAGTTACATTGTTGACTAGATTTTACTTACTGATGGAAATGTTATTCCATTCCGTGTGACAGAACAAAAGTTTCCCGGGCTGTGCAAAATGCTTAGACCTAGTCGAGATTGCTTTCTTTTGATCGCAGGCCTGATTGACAATTGTTTTTGGGGAGTTTTCTGCGAGTAGAGGACTCTATTTGATTGCATTCCCCCCACCACCATTACGCCATAACTTTAACGCCACAAACATAATTAATACATTTTTTGCGCCAGCAATTTGCCAACATTTGCACTCTCCTTCATCCGCTGATGAAAGGCAAAAAATATTTCCGCGCTGGTAAGAGCTTCATTAGGAACAGGGAAAAATGTTCGTAGATATCTATAGTGCAGCGTAATAATACAAAATAGAGCACCACAGCGGTTGGGTATGCAAATTTGTGGATGGAGTCCAGACGAGAAATATATATACGAGTATAACATTGTACTGCGAGGCTGTGCAATTTGGAATTTCATTACCAGTTGGTTTGATTAAAGTGAACACACATAATTACAATGCAGATGAAACATGTTTGGGTGGGCTAGGGAATGTAATGGGCAAGTTTTAGCCTGGAAAAAATGTATGCGAAGCAGCCAAGTGGAATTCGAATCAGATCACGTGCCATATTGAACTGGACCCTTTTTTCCCGATGACGTGGGCAATTTTTTTGTGCGCCCCATCTCCGGCATCGGCAGATGGCGATGGATGGATAAATAGATAGATGGCTGGCCAAATATGACAAAAGTGGCTCTGCGAGCCAAGTTTATAGCAGCCGGAATCCATGGACACTTTTTTGCATTTAACACGTTTCCACTGGCGTTGCTACTGGCTTTTAGCGAATTGTGCAGCGAAGTCGAGTGCGAAATGCAATTGCAGGCCAAAATACGTGAGTTCGTTTAGTTGCGCTCAGAGTGAGCGATCGGATGGCCAAGGCCGAGGTATGTCCAAATTGACATGCCGAGCAGCTCCGACTTTCTTTCATCGCAGAAAGCAATAAGCCATTGGTAATTTAATGCGCACTTTCGGTCCACCACCCGCTTTCTTTCCAGCTCCACTTCTTTTTGGCCGAAAGCAGAATGCTTTGACATCGGACATCCAAGGCGTTGGCTGACTTTTATTTCTTTTAATTTGCATGTAATCAGCATTGTTATTCCCTGCCCCCTCCTCCATCCCCTTGCCAGTTCTCCCCGTGGCTTTGTCATCTCATCTGCGCTCATTAAAATGTTTTTGCCTTTTGTTTGTCCTGCGGCATTGGCCTGGCCTTAACCCTTCCTAGCCCCATCTCCAACTCCAGCCTCAGTTCCAGCCACTGCCCTTGCGGTTAACCCTTGCGGCCCAAAGGGGGGTCGGATGTTCATTATCTGTGGGCGTGGCTGGAATCATTGTGTGACTGGATTTTATTGTGATTTTCCACCTAATTCGATTTGTTGTTTGCCTGTCAGGTTTTGCGGTCGAAACATCAAGAAAAGTTGACCATCCACTGACAATCATTATGCCCTCGGGGTGTCAATGAAAAATAATGATGGCGTGGTCCCAAATTGTGGGTGAGATGCGAGCAAACTACCTCATAAATTATAAAACAAATCGAAAATCATGCAAATCATTACTTCAACTTAATTATTTAAGCGAAATAACTTACTATATTGCCTTTGAAGATATTTTTGCGAGCATTTTCTGAAATTAGCCGATTCTATTTTTTACTTAGAAAACCTTTTGCCAACGAAGATTCTTTCCAAATTGTGGGTCTTCCATAGGCGTTGGGATAAATTATATGATACCATTTGATTTTACAGCATTAAGCTTCCACATGACTCCAGTCTGTTGAGACCCCACTTAATCTCGTTCTTAGCCATTCAAATCGTTGCGTTAGCTACCCTCTTCAATTAGCTCATGATTTGCACTCAGCCGGAAAGGATTCCTCCGAGCTCCATGCTCCAGCTACAGCTCCATCCCCAGCAGTGCCATAACACTAATCCTTGTTGGGTAACTAAAGCCGCCCAGGATTCTGGCCACGCCCTGATTTCCCCCCGATTTCGATGCCCGATGCCAGTGGCCCCAGTGTGTTGCGTTTATTATTCACACAATTCGCTTAAGCGCTGCAAACACCTCGTACCGAAGCCCGAAAACCTCAAGGGACACTGCCAGAGATTGGGAGTCTGGGAAACGGACGAGGGCATGGCACATGGGCATCCGGATCAGGGGAATGTGGCAGTGGCAGCGGCAGTGGCAGTGTGGTAGTGGCAGTGGCTGTTGCAGCTGCATGCTCATTTAAAATTGAACAAGAGCCGGAAAGCGGAGGAGGTTGGTCAGCACAACCGAGTCGGGCCAAATCGCATTTAAATGGAAATAAATGTTGTGTCCAAACAATTTACAAAAACCAATTTTACAATGTAATGCGTTCGGAGCTGCTTCAATGCCATGTGCCAAGTGGGTGGGATCTGGAATCCGGGGTCCTGGACTTTTGGTCCTTCGGAATCAGAGAAGGGGAGTGTGAAAATCCCCCATCAAGTGGAACGTGTTCAACAGCGTTCGTCAGGCAAATGGATGTCCTGGGCTCGTTGATGCCACACGGCAGCCATTGACACAATTGCCACTGCCTTCCGACGACGAGGATGAAACTTTTTGGCCACGCAATTATGACCACCGCTGCAGCTCGAGATCCCAAAAATCGGTGAGTGAGTGTGAGAGCACAGGACGATGATTAGACCTTCAGCGAAAAGTGTTGTATAATTTGCCGGAGAGTGCCGGAAAATGTTGGAAAAATTTTAAATGCAACCACCATGCAGCCAAGCCACCAAGCCACCCACAGTTTTTATGGCTCGCTTGTTAGCAATTTTCATTTTTCGAGCTGTGGCGTCTCTAACCAAAATTGAGTTATCAGTTTGTTGGCTCTACTCTTGGGCTGATTGCGTGACAGCTGCTGCTCCTGGAACTCCTGCTCCCACTCCTGCATCCTTGTTAGCCCGGAGAATCGAAACGGACCTGCTGGAGCGCCAGCTGAAAAAAAAAGAATCCTCCTAACGAAATGGCAGAGCAGCAAGAAAAATGTCAAACTACGTGATTTTTATGCGAATGTGACTGTCAATACGTTGCAAACATCATTGGAATAGGAATCGGAATAGGAATACGAATACGAATAGGAATAGGATGGAGCTGGCTACATGGAGTTTTTTGCCCTCCTATAGGGCTGGAATATTAGCTGTCCTTGTGGTTGTGGTTGTAGTTGCAGTCGGGTGGCTGTGGTTTATTATGGGTGGCGAATGAAGTGAAGCTAATTTAAAGTCAACCATCGGGTCAGATATGCTGGTGCTGCAGTTCCAGGGAAATCGACACCAATTTCGGATGCCTTGTTTAACACTCGGCTCTGTTCCCTGCAAGATTCTTTAAAAGAAACACACTCACACACATTTGGATGGAAAGCCATCAATTGCAGGACAAAAGCACTCGGAGCACATTAGCAACACATGCCAAGGGGATTTTTCGGGGGGCCAACCTTTTTAGGGGGTAATGTAAGAACCCTTTTGTCGAGTGATTCGCAATGCCTGAACCGAACCGGAGCGAACTTATAATCCCGAAACATATGTTGAGGGGCTCCATTAAATAAAACTTAAATCCCTGGCAACCTCTTTTCAACACTTGCAGAAATATGTTGTGCCCCCGAAATTGGCAGCAAATGGGAGAAGGCCAAGGAAAACAGGCAACGGGGAAAACAGCAAAAGGGTTGAAATAAAAATGAAATTAAAATATGTGAGTGGGAACCAGAAAATATTGCACCTGCAGATGGCAAGCACGCACACAAACAAGCGCAAGGATAATACAGTGGAAAGTGGATAACATGGAGTGATAACAAAAGCATATGTTTAATTTAATGATTAAGCCTTAGGATAAACAAAATAATCTTTTTAAAAAGTAGTAATAACTTTCCCAACAGGAAAGAAATCAATCAAAACAATAACGCCATTCAATCCTTAAGAGTTGTAGGATCTAAAGTCTCTAAAGCATGTTCACGTTATGGAGATTTCCCTGTACAGCGCTTGAGAGACTGAGTGACGACCATTACCGACCATTTCGACCACAATAAAATGACAAATGCCCGAAAAATCTGACCATGTTCGCACACGTTAGAAGGAGCGGCAGATGCCGTCAAACAAGTCCCATGACGGGCATTGCAACGGCATGTTGGCCCAGCCACCACCTCATGCTCCTGCTTCTGCTCCTGCTGCTCCTTTTGGCCACTCCATCTGGCCGAAAGCGGCCTAGCCTCCACCCAAAACCTGAGCCTAACAAGTGTCGTTTGCCTGTCAGAGACGAACGGACAGAACGGACGTACAGAACGGACGTACAGAACGGACGGACAGAACGGACGGAACGGACAGACGAGGAGCAGGACAATGTCTGGGCATCCCCATGCTGCTGGGCCATCATCATGGCCATCATGACCATCATGACCATCAGGCGGCGTTTTTGGGGCTTTACAACCAGACCGACCGACCGAGCGACGGGCAATGGGGCTTAGTCCGATGACGACAAGTCCAACAACTCGGACAGGGACAAGGCGAAAGCCTATTAAAAATCATGCTAAACGGCAGTAAAACAATGTGTGTGTTTCGGCACCAGCTCCCACCAGTTCTGCTGGCCAGCTGGGAGTGGAGTCGGAGTCCTTGCTCTCTGGGAGCTGCTGCACCCTTGCACCCTTGGCCAGGCAACCGACCTAATGCGCATTAACGCCAAAGTCGAGATCCCAAATCCAGAATCCCAAGTCCGAGATCCGAGTGGAGCCAACAGATATACCCACCCATGCATATACCATTGCAATTCGGTGACGCCAATAAATAAAATGTAATCAGCTTTGCGCCCACCCAACTCTCGGCGATTGAGAGTCCAATAAAAGTGCTGCTCGCAGCAAAATAAAATTCAGCTCGAAAACAATTTTAAGTAGATTGGCACAGCGACAGAGCGGAGTTAAGGAATGGCAATGCCAGTTGACTGGAAAGTGCTCCTTTTGGCCTCTTTGTGGCAATTGCATTTTGTATACTGCACGTTAACACTCCACTCGGATAAAAAGCTTTTCGATGCTTCTCGTATTTTGCTTACTTGAAAGTTGTTTTCCACTGCGTAGCAAGTTAATTTACATAAATATGAAAGCTGTTTGTGTGCACTTAAAGTTAGAAAAACAATCTTTTAAAAAATCCAAACTTAACTACTTTTAATTGCGTTAAAAAGCGACTAAAGTCTTTTCACGAATATGAATGTAAGCTTACTTGGATGGATCATATATTTTTGAATCACGTGCTCCTTGGAATTTTACTGACACTTGGTTTCCCAAATAGCTGAACCCCAATATGTTCAGTATCATTTTATTAGTACGCCGGTAGAGAACAGATCGTTTTTAAAAAAGTCCCCAGAAAAAATTTGTCGTTTTTTTTTCTTCCAAATAGTTGAATTCCTTTTCTTAACCTTTTTCGTTTCGGATTTTCGAGCAAATTTCGAGTGTGGAACCAGACGGACTTGTTTTAATCGCCCAAAATTTTTGTAGTATTACTTGCGTTCGAAAGGGGATTTTTTGGAAGCCCTCGACCGATTGTCAAAGTATCATAATATAACCAAGCAGAACTAACCGCCACAACAGTCAGGATGAACAAGATTCGTCAGTTCCACTGCTCGTTGAAAAGCGCGTGTGTCCTGTGTAGACCGCATGTCCTGTCCAGTGTTGGTGGAGTGCGATTCTCCTGCGGCGATGGCAAGACGATGGCCAAGGGCGTGGTCGTCGGCCTCTACCAGAAGGAGGGCGACAAGGATCCCAAGCTGACGCCCGCCGGCCAGAAGATTGACCAGCGCGTGCAGGGCAAGCTGATGAAGGTGATCTGCGAAACGAAGCTGGACGGGCGCCTGGGTCGCGGCAAGGTGTTCCACAACATAGACAACGAATTCGCAGCCGTCGCCGTGGTGGGCGTGGGCCTGGAGGGCATCGGCTTCAACGAACTGGAGATGCTGGACGAGGGCATGGAGTTCGTGCGCGTGGCCGCCGGCGTGGGTGCCAGATCCCTGCAGCAGCAGGGTATCACCAACGTCCTGGTGGACGGCATGGACTACGCAGAGCAGGCGGCCGAGGGCTCCCAACTGGCCGTGTGGCGTTTCCCGGACAACCTGTCCAAGCAGAACATGCCGATGGTGCCGACCCTGGAGCTCTTCGAGTCGCCGGATCACGAGGGCTGGACGCGGGGCATCTTCAAGGCGGAGGCCCAGAATCTGGCGAGACGTCTGAGCGATGCCCCTGCCAACTGCATGACACCCACCATGTTCGCCCAGGCCGCCGTGGACGCCCTCTGTCCCTGCGGCATCACCGTGGAGGTGCGCACCATGGACTGGATCGAGGCCCAGCGTCTCAATGCCTTCCTGATGATCGCCAAGGGCAGCTGCGAGCCGCCGGTGCTCCTGGAGCTGAGCTACTGCGGCACGGCGCCCGACGACAAGCCCATTCTGTTCGTGGGCAAGGGCATCACCTTCAACTCCGGTGCCCTCAACCTGCGCCCTTGCAAGGGCATGGATGAGTACCGGGGCAGCATGTCCGCCGCCGCCTGCTGCGTGGCCATGATGCGCTGCATCGCCGCCCTGTCGCTGCCCATCAACGTGACCTGCATCATCCCACTGTGCGAGAACATGCCCTCTGGAATGTCGGCGAAGCCTGGCGATGTGGTCACCCTGCTCAATGGCAAGTCGATGGCCATACGTGATCTGGACAAGGCTGGTGTGGTAGTGCTATCGGATCCCCTGCTCTACGGACAGAAGACCTACCTGCCGAGGCTGGTTGTGGACATTGCCACCCTAAACACGGGTGTGAAGAAGGCCTTCGGTGGCGGCGCCACTGGCATCTGGTCCAACTCCCACTACATCTGGAAGCAGTTCCAGCGCGCCGGCTCCATTTCCGGCGATCGTGTGTGGCGTCTGCCCCTCTGGCAGTACTACCGGCGCCAGGTCACCGACGAGCGCGCCTACGATCTGAGCAACAATGGACGAGGATTGGCCAGCTCGTGTCTGGCGGCGGCCATCCTCCACGAGCTGGTGCCCTGCGTGGACTGGGCGCATCTGGACACCCGTGGGACTGGACTGTTGACCAAGTACGGACTGGTGCCCTATCTCACCAAGAAGCGCATGACCGGACGACCCACCCGCACCCTTGTCCAGTTCGTCTACCAAATGGCCTGTCCGGAGATGAAGTGATCCACTCAGGCGGTTCTGTTGCCGTGTGATCAGTGATCAGTGCAGTGATCAGTGGCCGATTCATATTCGACCAAGTGTTATATTTTGTTTGATATTTCCAAGTAAATCAACGATTTTCGGCGTCAATTTGTGCTCTTTTCTTGGGAGTATTTATATGTACTATTAAAGGCATACTTTACAATCTGCCTCCACCCATATTATTTTTAATACGAGTATCGATGTCTTTGGTGGTCTTAAACCCGCTATTTTACCTGCTGTACTTTCTTTCCTTCCATTTCCCCCAACTCGGGTGTGTCTGCTGACTCTGTACACACGCTCTGCTCATTTCGCATTTCCAGGACACTTTTCGTGGCCTTTTGCCTGGCTGCGCACAAAGACGCACCATTGGCCGGGACTTTGCCTTCTGGTTCGCCAAGGAAATACAGATAAATTAAATTCAGGAAACCCCAAGCTGCGCGAAAGTTTTTCCTGCCAGTGAAAGAAAATGTTAATTCCGAGACGCGTGTGGAAATGGAGTAGAGTGGAAATGGAGTAGAGTGGAGTGGAGTGGACTGGAGTGCCTTTCCCTGGCACACGCTTCAAGTGCTTGAGGTTGGCCAAATGAATATATACCGTATCAGCCGCCATATATCTATATCAATTGGTCCAGACAGCGCCCCAAAATGTCGGGCCAACACACATACACTTGGCAAATATAATATGATGGTTGCACATTAACTGCAATGAGTGAGATACATGAACTCGGTATAAGATGATACCAATCATGAGGTCATCTTTAAATATTTAGTTATATCAATTGTAATGTTTAGGAACCAGTCGCCTTGATGGTTTATAGTTTTGATAAACCAAATTGAAGTCTAATTTTGAATCTCACAATAGATTTTAATAGATTTATATACCAAACTGAGTAGTCTTTAAAATTACCCATTTCAACTATGTAACGAGTATCAAATCCATATAAAATGGAAAATATGAATTCAATCCAAATGCACAGTTAAGTTTCTCTCAGTGCACTTGCAGACTGCGACTGCAGTCGACTGGATAGCACTATATAGTAATGAAAGACGAAGTCGTTTGCATTGCTTTTGTGGCTGTGTTGCCAGGTACCAGACGACGGCTGGGAAGGGGGGGTGGAGGGCCTGGGTTGAATTGCGGGGGGAGTCCACCCCCCAGACTGGCTAACGACATTGAAAATGCTTGTCGAACTTGAAAATTATTCGATTAAGTGCATTACCGGCGAGACATGGATCGGCAATCAAACTGAATTGCACACGGAGCGGCAGGCCGGGGGGTAAGATGGGCTTAAAAGGTTGCAAGGACGCGGAGGTGGAGCACGACGGACGGTGCTGGTGCAGGTGCAGGTGCAGGGGATCCTTGTGGAGCCTGGTGCTGCAGGGGACTGCTATCCATTGTTGTGACTGCCGCAGTGTCGTGCAGTGGAGTGGAGTGTCTATCCGTCTGGCAGCGTGTTTGTTTGTGGCCGCCCCAGCTCGTCTTATTTATGCTGATTGTGTTTTTGCCTATGCCAATCAATGGGGCACGCTTTCGGGAGAGCGCCAAGCCTTTGTGGAGCGCCCCAAGGTATGCTTTAATTTAATGCATTCGGGGGATTACCAGCCGCGGCGTCGTTACAGTGGAGCTTCCGCATGGCGCACCACTGATTTGGAAGGCAAATGTCGCAGATGTTGCGAAATGGTTATCGAATCGGGATAAATTGTAAGGCTTCTAGACCTCCTTTTGATTTTGCATAGCAATATTAATATTAATGAAAGATCCAGAGATAAGATATCCAAATAAATATACTAAATACATATATGAGTTCTCTACTTTTGAACTAGAAAGCCATTAAACTTGGAGGTGGTAATTGTGTGCAATCGCATTCATCTAAATTTACAATCCGCACTCACCGACTTGTCCTCGTCGCCGTGAACAAAGTGCAGCCCATTCACGCCCTTGTCCGAGTCCAGTTCCGCCGGAAGGACAGTGGCCACAAGTCCGTGGTGCTGCTGCTGCTGGTGGTGGTGGGGCTTAGGGAGCAGGACCTGGTGATGCAGCTGCGTGGCCACCGTGGGATGGTGCACCACATGCTCCACTGTGGTCACCGGCTCCTCCACATTGGTCACACCTTCGTAGCCGTTGGATAAGCCATGTCCGTGGGTGTAGTCGATGTAGGAACTGGGAGTAGGCAGCTTGGAGGCCTCGCTACTCGGCACTATGGGCAGCTCCTTGACATCGTTGTTGCCCGGTTCGATGATGGGCACATACTGCTTGGTCTTGGCCATTCCAATCAGACGACCCGGCTGCACTCCCAACGATCCGTGCTCCAAGAGGGTTTTCAGAGTGGGTGCCGGGGAGGCGCCTTGTCCGGGGTGGAAGAGAATCGGAGCCGTGCTGTCCTGCGGCCGATCCACCAGCTCCTTGCCCTGCCTCTGCAGCTTGGCCTGCATTTCCTTGGCCAGGAGGTAGGTTAGGCCATGGATCTGATCGTCCGGCGACTTGCCGATAAGCGTGGACAGTTGCTGGAACTCGGGCAGCTGCTTGTAGTGCTCATTGATGCCATCCTGCTGGGCATGGTACTCGATTTTGATGAGGGGAGAAGCTTCTGGTTGGAGTTCGTAGGAGTTGTAGGTCTCCTGGGGCTTGCCATAGATGGCAGGTGCTTCCGCCAGCAGCGGATCTGGCTTGGAAGGTCGGAATTGGGGTACAACCACCTCAACACTCTGCGTGGGCGGGGGTGCCAGCTCTGCGGTGTAGGTGTGATGCACTTCCTCCACTGCAACTGTGGGAGCAGGCGCCTCCTGAACCACAATGGGCTGGGCTATTGTGGGTGCAACTGCTGCATAGTGGGGCTTATAAACATAGCGGAGTTGCTCCACCACAGGAACTGGCTGGATGTGCACTTGGACAGGAGAGGGAGCTGCAGCTGGTTCAGCTGGTTTGTTGATGTACTTTACATAGTTGCCCAAGGGCTTACCACCATATGACACGGCTTTGGCTTTGTAGTGCTCGTAGTCGGATTTCTGGGCGGGAAGATACTTGACGTACGCCTTGCCACCCAGTCCATCCTTCATCAGCTGGCTAATGACCTTCTGAACTTCGTGGGGCAGGGTGCTCAGTGATTTCTTGGTCTTCACATGTCCAGAACTGATGGGAGCCTCCTTGTAAACATACATGCGTTTGGTTTCCGCCGTAGCTTCACCTGTGAGAATATCATTGTCCTCCAGCCGAGGAGTGGGTGTGGTCAGCTGCGGAGCTTGCGTCTTGTTCCTCTGGGTCTCCATGGTCAGTAGAGTGGGCACTGTTTCGCTGGCCAGCTGTTTGCCGGATCTTTGGGGCATGGCCTTGGCATCCGCCAACTCAAACTTGATCATCTGCGGCGCTGAGCGCTTGGAGCGCTTCGTCTTGCGGATCCTCACCTGGATGGGCTGCTTCCTGGCCACTTGGGGCCTGGCATGGCGAAAGTCAGTGGATCTGGTGGCCTGACTCTGAAGGTCCAGGGAGCGGGCCTTCTTGATCAGCTGCGCTGTGATGGGATCGGGCTCCCTGGCATCTGTTTCTTCAAAGGGGATCATTTGCACTTTAAAGTCCGCCGGCTGCTGGGATCCCACAACTGATCGCCTCTGACGACGTGGTTTTCGGGACTTGGCCTTTGTGGCCTTGGTGGCACTCACTGCAGGAGTGGGTTCCTGAGTGGTACTGACTGGACTCGCAGCAGTGGGATTTTCCTTCAGGGCTCTGGCGTGATATTGACGTAGGATTTGCTTAAGTTCCGGACTCGGCTCCACGGCATCCGCCAGCTCGAAACGCAGCATTCTGGGTGCCGTGGGCAGTTGGCGTTGGTTGTCGCGCTTGATCCTGGAGTGGCCTTGGGTCACCCTCTTTGGTGACTGATCCTCCACCTGCTCATTGTACTGATTGAAGGCTGCCAAATAGGTGTCACCCGTGGGATTCTCGATGTGCCGCATGCTGCGGAAATTGCGCTGATCAAAGTAACGCTGCATGTCCTGCAAGAAATCGAATAAAATTTAGTTAAATAGTTATGGGATTTGACTTTTAGTTACTTACCTCATAGGTGGAGAAAGTGTCTAAGGATGGCAAACGCTGCCAGGTATCTGTAGCTTGACCTAAAGTTAGGAGCGCCGTCAGGATCAGTAGCTGAAAAGTAAATACATCATATAAATAATATGAATATATGTTGAGCTAAATTACGACCCCTGGAAAAGATAGTATCTACTATCTTTTGTTCGGACAACGATCGATTTTATTGCCATTTCTTTGCGGCGTGAGCATAAACAATAATTTACGACCATCTGCGAGGGTTGAACCAACTTCGGTTTACATATACTCGTGCGCCCGCCCAGACCCATAAATAATCCGAATATGTCCAGTCGTCCGTCCACCTGCTTTTGGTCGTCTGCCCACTTTCACTTTCCAGCAATCCCCATTTGGACGGAAGCAGCAGCTTCAACTGCTTCAATTGCTTCAACTGCCAGTGGAACCTGGCCTGAACTCAGCTCGATTCTCGGCTGGACTTGGACTCGGCGGGGTCTTGGTAAGATGAAGATGAGGAGAAAGAAATATCAGAGATACTCGCATCAGAAAAATAAACAAATGGAACGAGTTTAGCACGCGCTCCTCCGATCCAAGTTGGATCCAAGTTCGCCTGCCTGGCCGCCACTTTCACGTCAACAGGTTGAACTTGGCTTTTATGGCCATTAAACTCATTGATGTGCGATTTCAATTGGTTTGCTGCCACTCTCGTTTTACGTAAGACCAATTATGGCAGTCGAATTGCTTTCGGCCAGTGATGCAACTCGACCACCAGCTGTATTATTAACTTACATTTCGCGATGGATTGCGATAAAAGAGTATTGCATTGCGGTATGGCACTGGCTAAGCAGCAGGAACTACACTAAGCCATGTGTGAAAATACCTTAAGCCCCATAAATGGCTACATAGTGAAGTTCCCCCGGAGGGGGGCTTTAACTAAGCCCATCGAGCCAAAACCCAAATGAACTGTCAACGGTCGTTAAAAATGCAGCCGCGTAAACATTTAACGGCCGTTAAAACTGCGCCTGAGTGAATTTTTATGGAGTTAGCAACGCCAACGATGCGACCAACCGGCCACGCCCCCAGCGCCCCGATTGGACCCTTCTGTGGCACCACGCCCCCTTCTCCTTCTCAGCCTAGTAACCTGAAAACTGCAATGCATTTTCCATACACACATATAGATGTAAAAGGGGAAAAGCTGACCCCCAGGCCACACAGTTGGGCTGCATAAAATCGTATTTGCTTTCTATTTAACACTTTTTATTTTTGGGGGTGGTTTTCCGCCCGGAAAAAGTGTCTTTCCATTTCAGATGGGACACGCGCTAGATTCGTTTGAAAATTCAATGGAAGGAGCGATAAAAATTGTTGCTATTTGCGTTCGTTTCAGTTTCAGTTTGCTCAGTCCGATTTTATGGCCTTAGAAGTGCTGCGAAAACTAGTTAACAATTCCTTTACGATCCGCTAAGAGAGGCAAAAGGAGCGCCACTTCCACTTTTGTCGTCTATCTGCATGGCATTTTAAAAGTTTTCGTTTGTTTTGACATTAGTTTGGAAATTGAAACTGCAATATTTGCAGCGAAAGCTAAAGTTTGATTAAATTACGTTTTTAGCATTTGGCTTCCGAGTTTTACAACTGTTTACGAGCTGTATTTATTGTACTGGCAGTTTTAAAGTGCTGAGCTGGCTTTTATTTGCTGTCGGTTTGCATTACAGGACAAATAACCAATAATAAAATTCGGCTTTGGCTCAGAAGGCAAATGTCATGGAGGTGATAAACTTGTAAAAGCAATTCAATTAATTGTCTTAGTTACAAGGAAACCCAACTGTGAGTGTCTCATTGAACCAACAGAAGAATAACCCTTAATTTTTGTGAAATTTTAATTTGAGTTACAGGTAACTTATAGTCGAGACTATTGTTTCATTTGATTAAGTTTTGGATTTTTCCAAGTTTTCATTTATTTATAATTTTTTCTTGCAGTGCTATGTCTTTAACTCAATCAATACCTCCGCATTTCCTCTGGACTTTATTGTTCTCGTTCGCTTTCTTTCATGTCGAGCAGGTTGCTTCATTAAATGGTTTCTGTAATTGCTGTTTGGCCACAAGTTTGTTTAATTGTTGGCTGCAATATGCGCTTACGGCATCGTCTCTTGTTGTATGCAACAAGCCGGAAAAACGTGGCACCCAGACGAGTGGAGCGAAGTGAAGTGGTGTGGAGTGTAGTGGGCCAAGACCCAGGCCAAGACCAAGTTCCAGACCCAGACCAAGACCAATACCAAGACCGAGTCGAGACAGCAGAAGAAATGGGAGCAGGCAAAAGGCACAGCTTGGGCTAATTGTTAAATGTGGCAGTGAGGTGTGGGAAGTGGGTGGCTGGGATGAGGGGATTTGGGGACGTGGAACGTGGGTAGTTACCAACTGCAGTGGCCGTGGCAGTTAGAACCAGTTTGGTCTTTTTCCCTGGCCGAAAACCCTGGCGGCAAAGTCAAGTTCAATGCACATAAAAGACTTTGCGGGTCTGGAAAGTGGTGGGGCTACAAGTACGAGTACGAATACTTCCTGGGCCACAAGGAAACTTGGCTCAAAAGAAATGCCAGCAATGGCCGCAAACTTTTTTTGCCATCCACTTAAATTGCAAATTTCCAGTTTCGATTGCAGTTGGATATGGATTCCGATTGCGATTCGGTTAGATAACCACGGCGGGCCTTCATAAAGACGGGGTCATAAAAGCCAGTGCGTTTTGGCCAAAAAGCACCAACAATCGATGGCAGTTGCGTAACAGATTTTCCAGCAAAGATACTTTGAAATGCGATTTATGATTTTAATGGCTGGTAATTAAACGAAGACTGGCAAGTACTCGCTGCTTTCTTGGCTAATTGAAGTTCAAGTGCAATGAAAATAAATTGCCTGCAAAATGTGCCTGCAAATGTGCCAGGAAAAAGAAGGCATATGCGCCATATGCGATGACTGGGATCGTCCGTTTCCTGGCCAGAAAATGAAAATCGCTGCATTGCAGGCCGACACTTTTCCCAGGCCCCCGTTCGGAAAATTCGCCCGAAGACTCTCCACTGGCGCTTGTTGTTTTCACGCCTCGATGGCCCTTGCAGTTGTCGGTTATTTATATTAAAATTTCAGAATGATGAACCCCGACCCCATGTACTCACCATCAAGGTGGGGCTGCCACCGCCACCGCCGCAGATAGCCATTTCCATTTTCCTTGCGAGAGAGCTGGATGTCGGCGGAAGTTCGGGCAAATGAGGCTTCAAGTTGCACGTTGCACGTTGCACTTTGCGCGTTTCCACAAAAGTGGCAGCTCAATTTGTAATTGTTGTTTAAATTTCTGTTATTCTCCCACGCTGTTTTTCGCCGTCTTGGTATTTTAAATACAAATGGTTAATGAGTTTGTTCAGCGCTGAACCTTATTGTTTGTCGGACCTGCAAAAGTATTCGTTCAGTTTGGTTAACTATCACAGGAGCTAATTGGGAAAAGTGCTTTTCAAACTCTCCCTTTAACTCTTTAACCTGGCCAATTATTATTTCTATGGTGTCAATTACAGTTTGAGTGATCATAAATATCAAATTTGTTAACAAAAATTCGTATATGTTACTTTAAGGATAGTACATATTATCTCACTAACTTGTGTTAAATGAGTTTTATTTTTGTAATCATGATGCCACAAAATTCCTATATCGCGTTTTCTAATATTATAAAGATTTTAATCAAGAAAACCATGTATTGAATGACATCATTTAAAAAAGAATTATTTCTGATATTTAATTCTTTACAAAACAATCCTTTCAACATTCCTTTCACAGGCCAAATCATAAACTCAAATTTAATAAATTAAACTGTGTCACTAATCATTTTAGATGTTCGTCCTTAGATGTTTCACTTTAGCCATTTAGCAAAATATTCATGTAATAGCTTGATATTCAACTTGTCGCGTTTATATTTATTTTATTTAAGTTATTATAGGGTATGTTATTTTCTTATTAGCCAGCACTTTAGGTAAATGTAATGCAAGTTCTTTATATTTTTTGCAAAATGATTTTCTCATATCCTTTGCGGAGAAAAGCAAACTTTGACTATATTCATTCAACTTTGTCTTTGAGCTTTGTTTAAACTTGCTCGTCGCAGTCCTCGTTCGTTTCTCATTTATTTAATGCGACTTTTAATTTGAGTTTTCGTTTCGTTTCGCTTTGCCTTGTTTACTTTTGGCTGGAAAAACTGTGGAGGAAAACCGCACGCTTGCGCGCTGCTGTTGCAACTGTGCCTCGAATTTTCGCGCCACTTGAGTTTTGTGTGTGTTCGGGGCCGCGCAGTTTTCACGGAGACGGCCGGTTTCTTGTTGTTGTTGCTGTTGTTGTTGCCTCGCTTTTAGCTTTTCGCATTTCGCTTTTCCCATTTTCCCATTCCTTCGCCAGCCAAAAAGACTCGGCCAAGTCTGGCGTACTGCTGTTGCATTTTCCATATTTTTCCTCCTCCTTTTTTTTTGTGGATTTTTTGTGTGTGGGGCATAATAAGCTGCTGATTAAATTTGCAACGCTCAGAAGGAAGTCGAATTCGGAATTTATTCGGGGAAATTCATTTGCATTCCAAATCTGTGTGGATAAATGGAAATTAGTAGTGTTGCAATGCCAAAGATTATTTTACCTCTAAATGTGCTCAAATGTTTTATATAAATAAACTTTTTCCATATTTAAGATTTATTATTGAGATATCTTTAAATTGGTTATTGAATTATATGTTTTAAACAGAGCATTCATTTTTCGACTTTTTAAAGTGGAAAACCCCACGACTCACTTGATATTTGCCTTTTAGCTGGCTGCATTTCGAGCTGCTTTTTTGGCCATGGCTTTGGCCAAGGCGTTAGCCAACTTTTGACCATCAACATTTGCACAATATCTGCTGTTGCCGTGCTGATGACAACGAAATATACAAGTTTTCCTCCCATCTGTGTGCATTTTTCTTCATTTTTTACGAGGGCTTTGTGTGCGTGCGACTGGGGATAAAACTGAGCTCACTGCCGTCATGGTTGTATAATTAATTTATTAATGGCAATAAGTGAAATGCACTGCCACGCATTTCCTATTAGGCTTGGCCCAGCCTGATTATGTGATTTATAGGAAGAACTTATCCCCCTTGGATTGCCATCAGGGGGGCGGACTGTGGGGGGGAGTGGTAACCCCTGGGAAAGTTCAACTGCAGCTATTGTGCAACAGGCAACCGCGAGTCACGCACGCGCTGCCGCAAATGAAGTAGCTGACAAATTATCTTCTTTTTATTTTATTTTATTTCATTTTACTTTATTTTATTGCAGCCCGTGGCGGGACTTTAAAGCGGCTTGGAGTGCCGAGGTCGTACTATCTGCTGCAGTGCACACAAGCCTGGGCCAGATGCTCCGCTGATTGGGGATTGGGGATTTTCGGCTATGATTGGTGGTTGCCACGAGAGTGAGAGAGGAGGCGGCTCTTGGCACTTTCACATTTGTTTTGGCTGGTGTTGAAATTGAGTTATTGGAGGAGAGCCATGTAAGCGGCCAGGGGCGTATACTTAATATTTAACCAAGGGAGGGGTAAGTATAACATTTTATCTCAATTGCATTACAACTCAATGTTGTACCACACAGTCAATTCCTACTGATATGCTTTTAGACCTAATAATGCACGTATACTTTTTATCAGTATTATTAAATCTTCTCTTATTCATGAGCAGAGCTTTCGTCATCACTTTCCTAACCCCTCCCCGTCAACTATTAATGCCACAACTCTGGCACGTTCCTCGGGCAATGTGCCAACCTCCTACCGAAAGCCACATAATTGCTGTAATCGCGGTGGAGATTTGCAATCTCGTAATAAATTCAGACACCGAAGATGCGCCAGAAGTTGGAGGAGCCCCTCCCTCCGGCCGGAAGCCCCCATGTGGCCACCAGATGCGTCGCCAGTTGCAGCTGCAATAGGCGGAAATCTCACACAGAAAGTTGCATTGCGGATGCAGTCATCGCCATCGTAGCCGTCGCCGTCGCCGTCGTCGTCTCCCGGCACCATCTCCATCTCGATTTCGATCTCCTCCAGACCTCGGTTGCATTTGTGCGGAAGTTTAACCAACTAACAAAGTGACTTCGAGCCCGAATCAGGGGCAACAATTGCTGGCCAAATGTGTGGATCTGTTGACGCTTCCAGCAACTCATCCCGGTCAACTGGTTGATCCAATCGAGGCATCGATGTTCCAGTTTTGACAATGGCCATGCCCGCCACTTAATTGCCACAATAAATTGTTTCGCTTAAAACTTGGACAGTTGGTCATTTGGTTTTGAGGAAATGACTGCACCGCTGCTGATCGGATTGCATCGAACATTTTAATTGACTCGCTGCCAGCTTCCTTCATTCGCCAGATCAGGATCTTCCTGCTCCCTGCTGCTCTCCCTGCCGCTGCCTTAATTGTCCGACACTTCCCGTTTTCGTGGTTTTGCTTCCCATCAGCCCATCCTCCTCCTCCTGCTCCTCCAGTCACCGCCATCTATCCTGGCCATACCATACTACATACCATACTACCGTGCCAGACCAAACCGACTAGACCAGGCCGAAATCTAATTACGCCATCGCAGCCAGAAAGCCAACGAGCGCAGCAAATTGACAACACAATAAACAGGAGGCCAAAGGGAGAATGGAAATGGGAATGGGAGTTCCGAGTGGGATGGCTAGAGAGTTGGGTGTTGGGGGAGTGCAGTTGGGGCAACTCGGAGGTTTCGGGTGTCACACATGTGCGACAGTTTCTGATTTATGAACACAATTTCCACTTTGACAATGAGCGAGTTCTCCAACTCTCTAGCACTTCGCCGATAGCTCCACAGAGACAAAAAAGGATAAATTCGAAGGTATATAGATTTCGAAATTGGTCTCAGACAATAATCTGTAATGTAGCTTAAACTTCAAATATGAAAGTTATATGCAGGAGTATTAGGTATATAAAAGTCAACACACATATTAAGTAAGTTGTTGTATAAGGTATTCAAGATCAGCTGAAATCTATTCATTCCACTCATTCCTTTAAGGAGTACTTGCAATACTCGAGCCTAGTTTTTCCCAGTGCAGCTTCCAAGCAGATGAGCCGCTGCCCCTTCTTCCCGAGCTGAGCTCATGTCCGGGCTGAAACTGGGCTCCTGTTTAGGGAAGCTGCTATCTGGGAGCGACAATTCCTACCGAAACTGTTAGTTTATGAGCGGGAATGCCAGTCAGGAGCCCCACATCCACGTTGGTCTAGGTGAATTATGTTAATTGAGATTCGGTGGCTGATAGTCCGAGCAGGAGCTGCAGCTGGGTCTCGCCTCGCCTCGATTGAACTGCCTTTAAGACATTGACCACCAGGCCAAGACTGGCCGTAATTCAGGGCTTATCTGGGCTGAAGTGCACATAAAAATCGAGCAGCAGTCGGACGCAGATAAGAAGGACAGAAAGAGTTGTCCTGCCAAATGCAAAATGGGTAATGGTAATGGCAATGGGTATTGGATAATGGGTAATGGGAAACTGGTAATCTGTGGACTTGGTTCGATTGGGCCAGGCGCAAATGCATAAATTCTGGCAATGGAAAGATTTCTTTATTGCCGAAACTAAATGCTTGGAGCTAAGGGCATTCGTTAAATGCGGAAAGTATAGCCCCAATAACTACGGTGAATTTTATTTGTATTTCGCCCACTTTCCTGTTAATGACTCAGTTCGGAGCATTTTCAGGGGTTTTCAATCAAAACCCAAATGGAGATGAGCTGGAAGACGAGAGTCGAGAGACCAAATACGACCCGTACGAAGTCAACTGAAAACTCATTTAAGGCTCCATTTCACAATGTGAAAATGGCATTGGGGAAATGCGAAGGAGAAGAAGAAAGGGGCTCTTTCTATCCATGACAATGTCGGTGAATGGAGAATGGAGAATCGTTTGAACATTGCCTCTTCGAGACAATTTGCCACTTTAATTGCCGCAATTTTTTGCCCATTTTTAAGTCAAATTCACTCGACTTGGCTTGCAACCGTCCACTCCTCTTGTCGCACTCTGTTGTTATCGTTGTTGTTATTGCTCTTGTGGTCGAAGTTGGCCAAAAGGGTGTCATTTGTGTCGTGTGTGTGGGTGTGTGTGTGTGTTTGTGTTGGTATCATGTGTCGTGCCATTATTGTCTGTGTCCTCCGGTTCGCACTAAAATGCTTGGTAATTGCAAACAATTTGATATTAAGTACGATTCCTAATTGTTCGAATGATTGCTTTTCAGAAATCCCAGGCACTAAATGAAAACTAAGAGATTTCATGGGAAATATTTAACAACAATTCATGATTTAATGGGCCAAATTGTCACTTGCTTGCTAGGTTCATTAATAACTTTATTTATTCCTCGAGCGCAGTCCACTGTCCACTACATGGCCAAAGCCTCTCCAAGTTGGCTGGAAATTAATTAGCCAATGGCCAAATGATAAATATAGAGTGGCCCCGTGGCTAATCAAATGCGGATACAATAAACCAAAATCACTCAGTGGCCACTGACCATATAATTAATTAAACTTTTATCATCACTACTCACTGGTAGTCACTGGGCCAGAATGGAACCCAGTTGAGCTGGGCCATTTAATTTGCTTTAATGGCAAATCCTTGTTCCATGCCACTGGGATTCAGGAGGCGGTCCGAGAACGGGAACCCGAATCCGAACTCAAATCCGAATTCCGAAATCTTTTAATGCCGCACACAAAATGGCAGCCGCAAAACGACAAAACTAAAATATCACTCATACGCCACCGACCACTCCACCCCCCTCCCCCTTCCCCTCTTTTTTGGCCTGGCCCAAAGCAGATTTATGCGCGTGCTGCATTCCATCTCCATCTCCAGCTCCATCTCCCGGAGAGATGTCCTTCGCCCGGCTCCTAATCTAAATCTGCATGTCAACTCGAAGACCGCATAAATCACAAAATAATCCCAAAGTAAAATACCGAATCCAAATGGCCAGCTGCCTTCGGCCCGCCCCCTTTGCTATCGGATGTGGGCGTGGTTGGGCGCCGGGGGGCGGGGCAAGTGTTTTGGGCTCACATTAACTTCAATTGTCTTTTGTCTGCGACCACGCCCACAATTTGGCCGGGGTTCTTGTAAATTCGCCCCGACAACTCGGGGAATGGGCCTCAAAATGTGATTTTGGCTTCTATTTGTGGGTACAGGCACTTTGCACATGGCTCTTCAGACCTCATACCACTCAGACTTCATTGCGATCGGCGGTGAATTGTAATCCAAGTGAATCACATGCAATTTTATTTAAAATTGTTAAATCGCCGCTTCCCACTCTCACCATCGATGTGGTAAAACATGGTGGGATACACTGGGTTTGGGGCAGGGAATTCCCGACTTTTGTGGATGGACAGATAATATTCTCTGTAAGGTTTCTATGCCTTTTTATTTTTTGTGGAAATCGTGTACCTGTAAAAAGCCATATTCATTTATTTTAGGATCCACGCAGTTGGCGCAAGACCTTTTTCATTATCGTTGGGTGGGCAAATAAAGTGGATTTTTACCCAAAGCTCAAATAGTAAGTATAGTGTAATGGTAATTTTCATATTAAGCTTTGTTTATAAATATTATTATGGTTTTTAAATTAAAGTTTATAAACTAATATTTATAAAGTTATAAAATTTAGTTATAAAATTTGACTGTAAGTTTGTTTAATGTTTCTATGGTTTCTTATCCAATTTCTCTGTTGTTTATAGGTGCATTTATAGTTGCCAGGTTATTTGAAGATTGCTTCCCCAAAATGTAGTGTATTTAACTGTCCACAATGTCGCAATTTGTCATTAGCTAACTGGAGTGGGAACGGTTCGCAGTGATTTTCTTTATCGTTTGCGGTCCTCGGGCATTGTACAATGTGCCGTCTGTCGCCTGGGTGGGATTTTGGTTTTGGTGCTGGCTTTGGACTTTGGGCTTTGGGCTCGGAGTTGGAACTGAATCTGAATCTGAGTCTGGATCTGGGCTAGGATTTGGGACGAACCCAAACAAACGGCCAATGCAGCTAATGCTGATTTCATTTGTTGTGCTCTCTGCTGGCAGGGTGGCAAATATTGTAAATGAGACTGCGACAAAATCATCAGACAAAGGCGGCAATGGAACAAAGCCCTGTGCTCCCTACACACGAATAAATATCCGTATATACATACGAATATTGGTAAAAAGCTGTTAACGAGAGACCCAGAAAAGGGGGCACAAAAAAAGGTATACGGCCTGAAAAACAAAGGGCCCCACAAAAAGACAAGAAGAGACAGCGAGGGGGTGGAGGCTGGGTGATAACCCCCTTTCAGCCTCAATTGAAATAATTAAGTGTCAAAATGGCGCCCACTCACATGGAGTGGGGGGACCGGGAATTGGGCGGAAATGGAAATGATTTTTCGTGAAAAGTGCTTGGCAGGAGTAAAGCCGGGCTTTTCTTTGCACCAACGCTATTTGGCGACGTAAAGTGTAAACAGTTTAAAGCAATTGCTGGCCCGGAGTGAAGCAGAAGGAGGAGCTGAAGCAGGAGCTGGAACTGAAGTTCTTGCCGGGATTAGGGGAGCACTGCACTTGACACGCCCGACTTGAGAAGGGTCGTTAAATACTTAACTATTGCGTGAGTCGTTTGGGGTTTTCGGTGCACAAAGAAGATTATTCTGGTAATGAGAATCCAGATAATGCCATCCGAAGAAGTCGCGGAGTGGGGGGAAATTAAGTTAGGATTTAAGTCGCAGAGAAATCGTAAAGTGAATTAGTGGCAGTGATGCTGCTTTTAAGTTTGCCGCACAGCTGCGTTAATTCCACTAGCTAAGTTAAATGTAAATGTATTGAATTTAAGGGATATCTAACTATCATAGATGGAAAATCGACTTACTTTTAACTAATGGATTAGTAATGATAAGAGGTAGGATATGCAGAACATGAAATGCTTATTTAATACAATAGTTTCTTAAACAGTTTTAAAAGCTTATCGCCGTTTCTTCTACGTTTTAAAATGTTCCCAGCACTTTTCAGTAGCGTCTTCCTTGTGCGTGAGCACAATTATTCAATATCTCCTCTGAGCAGCGTCTTTGGCCGAGATTTCGCAATCTAAATAATTTGCCACAAGCAAACAAGCACTCCACTCTTATGGTACAAAATAAACACTTGGACATAGTAGTCCCCTCTTGCCTCTGTCGAACACGAAAACTTTGCCAATATACCGACAGCAGTTCCAGTTGCCAGTTTGCCGTTTGCAGTTTGCAGTTCACAGTTTGCAGTTTTCAGCTTTCGGTGGGGAACGCCGTTCCCGGAAACTAATACCCCTCCCTGGCTCCCTGGCTCCCTGGCTCCATGGACCCAAACAACCTGTGCTGACCGCACGCATGCTAAAAGTGTGGTCTTACCACCACCACCACCGCCCAATAGGTGGAGTGTTGGTGGTGATGGTTGGTGGTGCTCCGGTGACTTTGTGGCCCCGCAAAAAGTTCCGGGCCGGAGCGGAGCTGGTTGTTGTCGGCCGTTGTTTTTGACAGAAAATTGCTGGAAAACCTGTGCGGAGAATCTCCTGCTGCGAGCCAAGAAGCCAACAAGCCAAGAAACCAAGGAAGCAGAAGCAGAAGCTGAACAGAAGCTGAAGCAGAACCACTTCTCTGGGCCGCAACGCAGTTATGCAATCACAAAGTTGCTGCCATCGTCTTTGCCACTGATTGAAATTCCTTGGCCAGCTTTACGTTGCCCGCCTATAATCATTTTCAGCATCATCCGGCAAAAGGGGATCACAACTTGAACCAGGATAGTTTGCAGCCCAGTTGGGATTATTATTATTATTATCAAAATCAGAAGCTCCGCCTGCATCGCAGCTGGATGTCCGTCATCTGCAACCAATATTGTCAGTGGCCAGATATTTATCTTCAGCTTCATATTATACCCTCAAGATACATATATGTATGTATGCCATATGTATTTATTTGTATGCAAATATTCCAACGCATGTCAATATATTTCTGACACTATTTAATAAATCAATTTACAATCGAGAATTTTTTAATATATACCCTTTCAGCTCTAGCCCCATATATTTGCAAGGGTATTAAGGGTTCTACTGTCTCAGAAAAACCATAAACCTTGCTCTAATTATTGTTGTTGCTGCCAATACAATAAAGTCTGCTGCTCCTGAGCTTTCTGCCACAGACTTGCCAATATTTTGCTTCTGCATTTATATCAGCATTGCAATTGAGGTTTTTGATTAGTTTTTACTTCCTCATTGCAGTGGGGAGCCATTGATTGCGTATTCTTATTGTTGCCGAGTTGAGCGCTGGCTCGGAATGAAATCTTCTCCCTTTTAATATCTCGAGGATGTGCTGTATCCCCTTCACTGCAGGATTGGGGTGAAAAAGGCAATGATAATAAGCAGGGCAGCGCGTAGGGGGTACTTGTAGGTATGTAACTTTTAAATTAAATTTAAACTAAAAAAAAAAAAAGATTAACAAAAATACTTTATATCGTATCATAAAATAATTAATATACATACATTTTGTAAAAACTGCTGTAATCTTACTACATTTCTACATGCGATGTTGTTTTATGTGTTGAATACTTTTGGGCCTTTCATTTTGTGCAGCTCCTCGGGATCTGTAAACAAATCTATGTTTATTTTCCGAGCTGTCTAATGTAACAAAGTCCTATTTGATTTCCCATTTTGGTCATTGTTCTGTATGCACCACAACTTCTCGCTTTTCCATAGACCGTTGATATTCCCTGCTTAGTTTTCCCAATGCCCCAAAGTTATGACTGTTTGGCTTGTAAGTACGTGCTGGCAACTTGCTCATTTTTCTGATTGAATAGATTTTCAGCTGGTTTCCTGTTTGTTTGCGGTTGTCGTCGCCTGGTAAGTGCTGGATTCTACTTTCTTTTTGTTGGCCTGCCTTTGGCCTGCCATTGGCACGTTGAAATCCCCGTCTAGACGAAGTGGGGGCGCAAATATTTGCCGGTCCTTTACCTGCACCTATTTGCTGTTTTTAAGGGGATTGATTTGCCAACCGCAGGTATTTCCGCCCATTAGCGGGTTAAGCGACATGGAAACTAACCCTTGTCAAGCGAAGAATGCGTTTATAACCTGGCTCTTGGCAGAGAGTTAGGGGAATTTTTTTTAAGAAGTTGGTAGGGAAAATTAACTAAGTGGTTCTGGAAAAGTAAATATAGCAGTGAAACCATTTATTTTCGGGGATTCCCATGCACTTCTCTGTGCAACTTCAATGTCATTCATTCGTTCCTGTGGCTTTTCTTTCCTTTTTTTCTGCAGTTCCGCCAGATTTTCCTCAAATGCACCCCCTTCATCTGGCCTTATCTTTGTGTGCTTTTGACACTTTTGCGTTCAGTTTTGTGTGACAAGTTTTCTGTGGTTCAGTGGGGCCACTTTACGGCATGTCAGCTTCATCTGCACCACCCCCCTTTACCACCGCTCCACAAATTTTTTTTATGGGGGCCAAGGGGCGGCGGCCTATTTCACACTTTTATAGAAAATTTTTGCCAATTGTCTGGCGACGTTTTGCTGTTTTCTTTTTTTGTCTGTTCAGCTCGCTTCGGGTTTCCCCGCGCGTTGCGGAAGTTTGCGCAATTTCCAAAGCGGAAATGCAATTTTCGGTTCAGCTGCATTTGTCTCGCAGTGCCACGCCCCCTCTGCCCGCGGTCCGCCGCCCACTTGGGCGGCTTGCCAACACATCGTATATCAAATGCAGAGTTGGCAGCCCTGACAATGACATGCAGCGAGCAAACGTTCACGAATACCAAGCCCGACAAGGCCGACAGCTTTTTGGGGACAGTCGGGCGGTGCAGGGGGGTGGTGATGCAAGGGGGTGGTGGCGGATCACCCAATAGGTGGGGCCTTCGTAGGGCGCCAAAAAAAAGAAGGGGAAAAAATGGGCAAACTCCTGAAAATACCCGAAATCGGCCGCTGTTGTAGCGTGTGTCACGCCTTTTGTGGCCAGAACGGAGAATATATTGCACACGCTTTTTGCTCGTTTTGCGCCAAAGCTCTTTGTGCCGAAAGTACTTTTATTTATTTGCATATAAATTATTCAATTGTTCCCTGGCTTATCTTTCTTGTCGGCTGGCTTCGGTTTCGTTCCGTGACCCAAACCTTTCACAACCTCCCTCTCTCGCAGCGGGGAGTCTATCAAAGAATGCATTTGCAATTGCATTCGCAATTGATTTTTGATATCTGTGGGCGTGGCACTGAACAATTTTTGATTTACGATACTGAATTTGGCTCAAGTTGGCCAGAACGTACATACGTAAAATTGGCAGTGCGATTGGCAAAGTTTAAAGTGAGTTCGATTTGTTGTTGGTTAATTTGCTTTTGGGAATTTTGCTGAGCGCACTTCTTTAAGATTTATGGGTTAGCATTTAAGATAAACATTTTCTCAATAATTATAATTCGGTTTCGATGGGAGTTCATTTTCAGTTAAGTTAAGAAAATAATTATGACCCAGTTTCACAGTTTAAGTTCTATGCATACCTTACACTTTTTACATGAAATTGAAGTCGAAACGGTCATGGCTGAGATCATGATCTACCCAATAGAGTTTCAGTGGGTTCTGGCTCCTTGAACTTCCGATTGCCTATCGAGTTTTGGTTTCCGTTTCCGTTCGACACGTGTGCTAAACTGTTTGTCGGCACGCCCATTCCCGCCGCCCCCAAACCCCCAAATGTCAAATGTCAACTGCAGCCTCGCAGTTCGCAATTCGCAGTTCCCAGTTCGCAGTTAGCAAAAAAACGTGCTCTTCGACTGGCTGTGCAAACATTTGCAAGACTGTTATTCTTCGCCTTCGGAAAACACGCTTCAATAACATTCAAAACTCGAGACGTGCGAGGCCTTGGCTTGTCACCGTGGAATACTCGTATCTCCTAATATCTGCTGGGCGCTACATGTGTTGTGAATTTATGAGCTGTCATATAAATCTTTGCACTTGGGCACCCTTATGCGATACGTGTGTGCCCCGAATTGGAGGGGCGTGGCGCCTGCTTGGGGGCTGATAAGAAATGGGGGATTCTGGCGGAACCCTTTTACGCTCATAAGTGGGGGCATTTTTCATTTGCCTGCACGTTACTTAAGGAAATTCATAATTTTTATGCCAGGCCTAGGCCCTTCTAATTGGGTACAGTCTCGTCAGCGAACTAATGCCAGGGTTGTCACTCTCATTTGTTTAATTAATATTGCCCCAAGCAAAGCACTTGCTTGCCAACTGCCACATGTGCACTTTTCTTTGGGATGTCGGGCTTGTCAGCAATTTGCAAAGTGCTGCGTGGTCTGAGATTTTTCCCCTTCACAAATCCAAGAAGTCGCACTTTAAAATAAAAGATGAAATGCATATGTATAGGTATATGTGTGGCTTATATTTATTTGGGCAATTTCATAGATACCTTGAATATAGTTTTATTAAATGCTTTGCTTTAAATACTTTATATAAATAGACAATATTTACTATAGCATTATATTTTGGCACGCTTGTTCTCCGCTCTCCCTGCTTCAGTTTCCATTTCAATTTCCCTGCGTCTCCGATGGCTCGGCCTGCTTGAGGGGATTCCCCTTGTCGTCGATCTCCATGGACGGCACCAAGGGGGGCTTGAATCCGTACTCCAGCTGCAGATTGCGCCCGAAGTCGGGACTGCGTTTTAGGGAGTGCCCGTTGCGCCATCGCTGGAACTCATCGAACTCGCTGGTGAGCGGGGAATCCCCCACGACGGAGCCGCCAGATGTCGTCGCTGGAACGGGGCCAATGTAGGACTTGAGCATTTGGGCGGGAGCCGAGGCCGCGGCGGTGGCCAGGTCGGCGGGCAGGGTGTTGTAGATGTAGCGGGATCCCTGCAACCAGGGCGAGCCCTGTGGCGGCGGTGGGGGTCGTAGGTCGAATTTCATGTCGGCCAAGCTGAAGGTGGCGACCTTGGGCGCCTCGCCCCTCACGGGCTTCACCGGTTGCTTGATGGCCGCCACCGGTTTGCTCAACTTGACCGCTTTGGGGGATTGGGGGAGGGGGGTTTTGGCGGTGAGCTGTGGCAGCAACTTCTTGAGCATGCGGGTGTAGTAGTTCTGCAGCACCTTCGGCGGAATGTGGGCCACGGAGTGGGACCAGGGCGTCAGGGAGTTGGGATGGGAGTAGTGGGGAAATGCCAGGGAGGAGTGTCCCGGCGGCATGGGCATGTGAATGGCCACGGGCACATGTATGGGAATTGCCATCGGGCGGTCCACAAACTTCTCCACAATCTTCTCCACATGCACGGGCTTCTCCACAATGCGCTCCACCTCCACGGGCACGTGCTTCTCGACGATCTTCTCCACCACCCGCTCCACGGGATATGGAACGGGATGCTCGACTATGGTCTCCACTGGATAGGGTCGATCCACGTAGTGCTCCACGTGGACAGGCACGGGCACAGGTTGTGGCACGGCATAGGGAATGGGTATGTGCTTCTCCACCACCTGCTTGACATGATGATCGTGGTCTTCATGTTTCTCCACGTGATATGGTTGCAGGTGGGAGTGGTCATGATGCTCCAGGTGATCTTGATGCAAGTGAGGCTCATGCTCCAGGTGATCTTGATGCAAGTGAGGCTCGTGCTCCAGCTGCGGCTCATGATGGACTATGTGGTGATCTTGGTGACTCTGATGCACCTGGTGTTGCTCTGGTTGCGTATAAACTGGTCCTAGGTGAGCCGTGGGTTCATTAGGTCCTGGAGCCGTGTGTCCGCGTCCGGAATGAGCTGTGTCCAAATGGATGGAGGCATGTGAGATGGCCACCTCCTGGGGCGAACTATCGTACTCCACGTGAATGGGATTTTTGGCCAGAGATGCATAATTCTTGGGAGGATCAGGTGCCTGCGTCAGGTGGTTCTGCAGATATGGCTGGGGGTAGATGGTCTCGTGCTGCTCCACCAGTCTGCCATCCTTCTCCGTGATTAGCTTGTTGTGGATGTTCACGGACTTCTGCACCTCCACGAAGGTGTATGGACTGGACTTCTTTGGAGCTGGAGCCGGGGCCGGAGCATGTTGGATGTGGTGCTGGGAGGGTTCGGCATGAGCCTCTGCCACGTAGTTATGGGGAGACGGGTGATTCACCGTGATCTGGACTCCTGGCTCGAGTGGCGTATGCGCAATGGGTGGCGCCGACGAGGCATGGGGTGGACTTGGGGTGTTCAAGGTCACAAACACCAGACTATTTGGGGTGGCGGAAACGGGCGTGGGACCTGCGTAGCCCGAGTATTGCTGGACATCCGGCGAGGGCGAGGATATGGCCTTGGTGTGCAGCAACTCCGACTGCTGCTGCGGCTGCGGCTGCTTCTGCTCTTGTGGAATCACCTGGCTGAGCTCCTGTTGGTAGGTCAACTGGGCAGCAGGTTGCACAAATTGGCCGGCGTAGCCTCCTTCCTGCGGCGTCCGTGGACTCGGGCGCTGGGGAGGAGTCTGCACCTCGTAGTGGAAACTGCCCTTCGGAAGGGGCCCGTCGCCACTGCCCGAGACAATGGGATTGAAGCTCTTGAGGAATTGCCGCGAGGGTGCCTCCTGACTGGGATGGTGCTGCTGGAACCTCTGCTCACTGTGCGCCTGGAAGTGATCCAAGGCCTGCTGCGGAGCCTGCGGCTGGGGCTCCTTGGGTGCCTGGAAGAATGAGTAATATGCGTATTATCATTTGGGATTCACCAATGCAATCCTACCTTTGCCTCTGCCTGCTGAGGCTTGCCCAGTGGTCCGTCGTGCACAATGTGCACATTGATCTCCTGATCCTGGCCGGGACCCTTCTGGTTGGCATAGCTCTCGATGCCATTGAAAGCTGGAGCTGGCACTCGCTGCTGGTAGGCCTCTCTGCCCACATGGCGTGTCTCCGCTATCTGGTTATCATTGATCTCCTGTCCCTCTTCCAGCTCCGCATCGGGTTCGCCCAGGATCACAATGGGAGAGCTTTCCGCCGCCACCAGAGTCTCGTTGTCATCGCCCTCCGGTTGGAGCAGCACGCTGGGCAGCACTGGAGCCGCCACAGCAGCGCGATTGATCCTGAGCAGCTCGTCTCGGGAAATGTGGTTACTGCCGTCTCGGAAGCCCGGATCCCTAATGTGCTCCACCACGATCTCCGTGTGTCCTGGTCCCAACTCCCGGCGGTATTCCTTCGTCACGGTCGTTTGGTAACTGTAGTAGGTGGCATTCGGAGCTGCTGGCTCCGTTGGCTTTTCAGTGGTGGCTGCCTCCGTGGTGCTGACCACATCCACTACTGTGGGGCGCACCACCGCCTTGTTCGTGGTCGTGGACGTGGTGGTGGATGACTCTGTGTTGCCACTAAAGCGGAAAATGTCGGAGAATCCCTTGGGGAACAGATTGGACAGCACCTCGTTCACGGTTTCCGTTCGCGAGCGGGTCACTGTCTGCTCAATGGGTCTCTGTCGACGGGCCACTTCCACTGGCAGCTCGTCGTTGATTTCGAACTGGATGTAGCCATGTCCATTGGTGGGACTGTCCGAATCCTTAAAGGGCAGTACAGTGGGCAGAAAACCAGGAACACTGGGCAAAAGGAGAAGAGATTACCATTACCATAGTTTTTCATTAATTTACAAGTATTTCACAATGCATTGAGGTGCAGAGGATATTAAGATTAACTCCCATTGAAAGTTCCCAAATTATTTAGAAGTTGTTTTGGATTTAAAGAACTTATAGATATATTCATAATGGCATTGCTTATAACTCGAGCCCATTTATATTTTCTTTTTGATTGCTAACTTACCCGACGAACTCTGCTTCTGTTGCCACTTCAACAGTCGGGGCTTCCCGTTCCCTTTCCCGTTTCAGTTCGCTCTCCAGATCCAGATCCCCCCGCACTTCGTCGGCCAAGTTCGGACCTTGGATGACCTCGCGGATGAGTTGCCCGGCTGGCTGCTTATTAAGCTGTCAAAAGCGACGCTCATTGCCTGTCAAAATCTTTCACTAAACTCGAACTTACCTCCTTGCCGCTGCTGTCACTCAGGGCTTCAGTGGCGGCCGCTGCATCCGCCGTGAAATTCTGGGGGAGATCGGCTGCAGATGAGGAGGATGGGGGTGTTGATGGGGATGTGAGGACGGGGGACTCATCCGAGAGGACCGGCTGGACGATGATGCCCAAGAGACAGCAGAGCGTGGCTGCTGCCGTTAGCAGATGTCGTTGGTGGCGGTGGGGCCACATGGAGCTATTACGGAAATGGCCAAAAGCAGAAAGAGTTAGCTGGAAGTTGTTGGGCTTTTTGGCGTGCGAATAGTGGAAGTGCTGGTGGTGGTGATGGTGGTGGTGTGAATAACCCCGGTGACCACGACAAATTCCAAGCGACAAATGGAGGAGTCGTCAAGCCTGTTTGGGCCCCTTGCAAAGGCCATCCAATAGCCTCCACTTGAAACCAAGCCACTCGAATCCACTGCACTCCACAGCTCGCCACTCCACTCCACTCCTGACTACTATGGCCACTCACTTGTCGGGCTGTTTGATTTTAACCGATAAGCGATACGTCGCTGGATGATGACTTTTCCTAAGTGGCTGCCAAGGCACTTTGGCGCTTCTCTCGCTCGTTTGCTTTGAAAGAGATTTTCCCTAAAACGTTCGTCGTTTTTCCAGCCAAGTTGTTGAACCTGGCGCTGCGTTTGCGCTTGGGGCTTATGTCATTGCTACTGGCAACGTAATGAATTATTAATTTACCCCCCTCAGGCCCCAAATACCCACCCCCTTCCCCTCCTGGAGCCACGCATTTAATTTGGAAAATTGAAATTGATGGCATTTAAAATGGTTCGTACGGGTTTTCACATAGTTTGGCCACTGCGCCTGTATTTTGATAGGCATTAAATATGCATGCCAAAACATATTTCACCTGCAATATTCATGGCTAAGTGGCCCGAGGCCCGTGGCGCTTTGGAGCCGGTCCGGACCGTCTTGTTGGCCAAATAACACAAGAAAGTGGAGCTTTCTGTAGGGAAATTGTGGCTTTAATTGGGCATGGATAGCGATCTGATCGGAGTTATTAAACGGGAGACATTTCGTATGCATGCATATAGTATGTGCCCAAGTCCTTTCGATTGCCAATGAACGTAAGGACATTGATGATGATGATGGAGTCCTTCGCATTAAATCACACACAAATTGCATTCGTTACTAACTCAATTTGCACATTGAAATCATTCTGGCTGCACGCCCGCAGAGGAAATGCATTATAATTTGCCCAGCTAAATGGGCATTTAAAATATTCCGCATTTTATTTCGCATTTACCTGCATCCATTAAGTACTGCGCGATGGAATTTATATTCGTGTTTTGTCGTAGGTTTTTGCGTTTTGTATGCGGCCAAATGAAATGAAAACACTCAATTATTTATATTGATTGCTGCACAATTAAAATGCACTTATAATCACTTTTCTATTCGATTAAAACAATTGTAATTCTCTGAGCTCTGAGCTCGGCGATGGCACAAAAGTGTATTTATTTTCAATATTTATTTTCTATTTATTTTTTGGGGGAAAATCGCTTTTCAGGCGCTCTCTTCGTGCGACCTGCCAGTTGCGCGTGCGCGTTGCGAATGAAAGTGAAACCGTGGGGCACCGAGCATTTCGTTTTCTTTTCATCGTCGTGGGCTGCTGCAAGTTGCTGTCGTCGCCGATGTTGCTGTTGCAACTGATGTTGCTGTTGCTGCTGCCGCTGTTGCTGTTGCTGCTGCGATCCTTAAAGTGTAGCACAAAACTTGTCCATCCGGCGATTGCGCAAGCGCCGCTGTCTTTCTTACTCCTTCGCGGCAATGACAATTTGATTTTTATGGCTTTCTACGACGGCAGCATTGACCCTGCCAAAAAATATATACAAAAACCAAAAAAAAGAAATAAGAAACAGGTAAGCGCGGAAAAACTTTTGAAACTGGTTTTCGACTTGCAAATGCCAAAGGCATGTGGCCATATCCGCTGTGAAAGCCCTTGTCGCGGCCCAAACGCCCTTTGCCACCTGTTTTAGCTCGTTGACATCGATTGCATGCCACACTTCCTTGCCCCATAACACCTGCAATGCAATTATCACATTCAGTTTACACCTGTCGGTTCGATCACCTTCGCACGCATTGTTTTCATACGCTTTTCCTGCGATTTTCCACCGGAGTGTTTTCATTAATTTTTAATGAGTTGCAATTCGTTGTTGCTGTTGTTGCACTTGCTGCAGTTGTTGCTGTGGAGCGTTTGACGTTTTCGGCTGATTGATTAATGTGGATGCGGTTTTGCGGGCGGCGGTGCAGCGGTGGACACGTTTTTTATTTCTGTCTGATTTATTAAAATGCGTCTTTTTTATTTATGCTTTGGTAATTCAGTATATTTATTGCATATTTAATGATATCGTTTTTCTTTTGTTTTTTTTTGGCTTTTTGGTTTGCGCGCTTTGAAGACATTTCTTTTTATGGGGAAATTATGTGAGTCGACGAATCGCATGAATTTAAATGGTCATTTGAACACATGATTTAATTTTCGAATGGCAACCATTACAGCAACTTTTCAATCCAGCGTGAGACTTAGTGTTTTCTACATCACTTTGCCTTATTGTTTTGTCACCAATAAAAATATTTGAGGTTTTGAACAAAATGCTTTATGTCTACTTGCTTCACCTAGTATTACTTTTTTTGGATGGCAAAATAACTAGCTAAGCAAATGTGGGGAAAGTGGGCGTTCTGGCAAAGCGAATGCCTCCATTACCCGAATCACACCAAAATACAGATCCAACGATCATTTTGGTGTGATTTATGCCGTCCATAATCGGTTAGCTTCTTTATCTGCGTGCATCTCATTAAAGACATGTTGCATGCCCCATGCACACACATCTGAAATCTGACTTTCACCCAAGAGGCTGAGTGGTGGAGTCGAGAAATGGGAACTGTAACTTGTAGCAGAGATCACCATTTCGGTTGGCATTTCCTCCGGCCTTTTCCGCACCAAATCGCACCAAACCCCAGCGACAATTATGATGGAAAGACGAAAGACAGGGGGAAAGATTGCATAAGCCAAAAGTGCGGGAAAATGCGAGCCATAAATTGCCGTGACCAGCAACTGCTGACTACTGACTTGACTTGGCTAATTTTCGCCGGATCAGCATTTCGGTTAAATTGTAACAGAAGTCACCTGAAGTCGACTTCCTTCCGCCCAAGGAAAACTTGCCTGCCAAGCTGCAGCTTTGCCAAATCAACGAAAACCCTGAAATGCCTTGACCGCAAACGAAATGGGACAATAAAATATGTGCAGCAAAAAAAAAAGAAAAACGAAAAAAAATAAGGAAATCGCTGAAATGGCGGAAAAATCTATTAAAAGCAATTCGCTTAATTTCGTTACCGGGCCGGCATTGCTCATATTTACTTATTGTACTTCCCCCACCAGCAAAAAAACTCAGTCAGCCGGAAAAGGCAGTGGGAGATGGAGGTGAATGGGGGCGTGGCAGTTGGCTAATTAAGTGCGCAGGGCAAATGAAATATAAGAGAGGAAAAAAGGTAATTACAATCAATGGGGAGTAGAGTCGGTTCGGTCTTCATACTCAGACCAAAAGCCAATTTCATGCAACAATCAATCAAAAACAATTTTTAATTTTGCGTTAACAATTTTCAGGCTGATCTGCTTTTTTCTTTCATGCTTTTCCATGCTTTTCCACGCTTTTGGCCGCCTTGTTGGCGTTGCTGTTGTTGTTGTTGCACGCGTCCATTTTAACTGTGTGAAGTAAATTGGAAAATAAAGTTAAAATTAAAATGCATTAATTGAACTGTGAAATTTCATGGAAGCGCATTGGGTGGCGAATTATTGCCGCCCATCGAAGTGCAATGAAAACGATTTTAATTGTCAGCGTTTTAAGCGCGCTTAAAGTCGTCAGCGATAACTGGGCATGAATGGCAAAGGGAATATGAACGATTGGTTAATCGTGGGCTAAAAGGCATTATTTTTATAAAATTCTTTGTTAAATACGAGTCGAAGCATACGGAACGCAAAAGTTTCTTTAATAACTCTTGATATCTCACCGTTTATACGCACAAACGGACGGACAAACGGACGGACAAACGGACGGACAGACGGACATGAATGTATTTAATGACTAATCGGATCGGAAGCGCTTCTTTCTACCGGTTTTATTCAATCCAAGTAAGATAACATGTATAGACATCACAGGCTTATGAACTATAGATGTCATTTTCGCTTCCCCTAAAGCCTAATTAGGAGATTTCTCCAGCCATTTCGATGTGCAAGCCACTTATCAGGCCATCGGGACATAAACTTATCACTGGACTCGCCCATTTTGCGACTGCATTAAGCCCGCAATTTTATGGTCACAGCCGGGCTCTGGATTTTGGTTCCTCAATGGAGGCGCTATGGCGCCTATCATAAGCAAATTGAAATATGTGTGTGCTCCACCAGAAAAGGGGAGGAGGCTCCAATTGCCAGTTTGGCCAGCCGGTTTTCGGGTGTTCGTACTTGGCAGCGGCGGTGCGAGCACAACAATTAAAACGAAATGCGCACAGTAATGCCAATTGGCGATTGCGGATATCTGCAACCAGGTCCACCAACGGGGAGCTACGAAGTGGGTCCGAGGTATTCATACATACGTACATACATACGTATACCCATTAGTTGGAGCACCTTTCGCTGTGGCGCGTGCGTCGACATTGGCCGCAGAGTAACATTGCCCCTGCGAACATTACGAGTTTATTCCACTCGATCAGTGTTCGGGAATTTTGATTGATAAATTACACTGCCAGAAAAGTGGTGGCGAAACCGCCACTTAGCGGCGCCAGTGATTGGCTGCAATTGCAGAAAAAGCTTGCCACAGGTGTATTTAATCTTGGGCTTGCACATATTTGCTTCAAAGTTTGAAACATTTGACCCAATCAAATTCGAACTTAGCAATAAACTACCTTAGTACTATAATTCCATCTGGAATTAGCTTCTTTCGGTGCACGCGCGTTAATGCAACCATTAGCCTCACTGTACCGTACGCCCCCGCTTGCTGTAATCTCGCTGGCGCCTCGGCAGATCGAAGGCATTTCACTGTCATTAGCGCCAGAAACCGGCCTGGTTATCGGCAATTGTGGCTGTTCGCCTGTTGGCCAAACAGGTTGCCCGACTCTTTAGGCCAAAAAGTGTAGCAGCCAGCTCCGCAGTGTGGCCATTACAAATCCTGCGGTGTCGATGTACTTTTGATTTCCAACTAATAAACAAGAGCCGCGCTCGCTGCTGTTTTGGCCACATCAACCGGCGGTGGTCGTGGTGACAACGCAACTCTGGGCTTGGAATTGGCTTTGGGTACGGGTATGGTAGAAAGGGGGTATGGGATTGGGTGTTCGGTTTGGGCCAATGCACCAAACCGACCGAAAACATAAACCGGAATCTCCTTGCACAAAACAAGCAGAGTCTGCGGTCACCCAAAAGCTGCATTCGGTTGGCCTTTCCCTTTCGTTGGCCCCTGTGATTGATAATGATGCAACTGCAACTGCAACTGCGAGCTGCCACTGGAGCTGCAACTCAAACTGCAACTGCACCATGCCAAATATCATTGGCATTCCACTGAGGTCGCGGTTCAGCTCGCCATTGGGGATCCATGCACTCACAAGGGAAACACAAATGTTTGGTCGCGTTGTGCGGAATGGAAAGTATTCTTGGGGTTCCACAAGTTCACTGGTTTTTTCATGAAGAGTCTTTCGGGAAATAATTAGCCAGGCTATTTGAGCTACTATAAAAATAGTTATATAAAATCTTATTGAAATGCTTGAGTCTTTTACCACTGGTATGCCATAGGCGCGTATTTTCCTACTTCTCTTAAGAGCTAACAATTAAGCAAATTATACTTGCATACTTACACTTTAAGCTTTGATGGCCACATAAAAAGTCAAGAAATTACTGGTGTAGCTTAACTTTTTTATGCCATTTCCATCAAAGAGTATCTGCCATGTCGACTGACGGTGGTTTTTCCCCAACTGATTTCCACATTGCAGCTTAATGACGGGCGTTCCTGGTTGCTGATTGATTGGCTGAGTTTTCCCCGCTTTTCCGGACCCTTGGATTGAACCAGCACCACCATCCGCACCACCCAGTTAAAGTAATTTACGTTTTGTTGCATTTCTCTGCTTTTAAATTTTATTCCATGTTCATTTTCATTTCTGTGTGGTGTGTCGTGTGTGGAGTTTGTTTGTTTGTCTTGTTTGCTTTCTGTTTGCCGCTCCCCTCGCTCTTCGTTTTTATCTGCATTTTTATTTGCATTCTGCTCGGCTTGTGTTTTACTTTATGCTAAATTGGCTATTTTCTTTTGTTGCTTTGTCACTTAAACTTGTAAATTTCCTCGGCAGGCTGCCCTGCCCCGATCTTCCGACCCTCCGACCTTCCGACCTCCGGACCATCCCGACCATCCTGACCTTCCTGCCCCCTCAACCTGGCCAATTGGCCGGCGAAGTTGGCTTAAACGTAGCAGTTTGCTGGCCGGCTGGCCCGTCTGTTGCCAAGAATGCGGAATGCGGAGTTATTGCGTTGCTGGGCAGTGAACGGGGTCGCTTAAGAGTTAGTTTTTGATTCTGCTGTATCTGGGGTATCATCCTTCTATCATCCGCTCATAGGTGGCGAACTTTGTGGCCAGATCGCCGAGGCTGCGCGTTATGGCTAAAAGTGTTTTGTTGGTGGTGGTTGCTTACATTTCTCTTGGGCCTATGTCTTATATATGTAAACCGATTCTGCTTATTGTAACACGTATTGTTGTATCTCGTATTTGTATTTGCATTTGTATTTGTATCGTAATTTGTAATCGTAATTGTATGGGTTAATAGTGTCCCCTCCCAACCGCACTATCCAAACATTTTGCACTACAGATGAACATTCTGTCTCTCATATCGCAATTATCGTAATTACTCATTGGTTTTTCGGTTTAAAATTAATTTGCCACATTCGGTTTGTGTTGCACTTAGGAGCTAGTATTTTCTTTAGTCATACATATATGTTTGTTTGTTTGTTCGTTTGTTTGTTGGCTTTGTTTATAAATTATATTTTGTAAATATTACCAACACAATGAATCATAAATACACTTTGCTTAGTAATTCACTTGTTTAGTAATTTATTAGTTAGTTAACATGACGACGTGTTTGCTTGCTTCGTTATTACAGTTTCGCAATTTTCAGCTGACAATGAACCCAAGGAGCGAAAAAAAAGACTCTCTCTAAATCACTAAACTGAACTATACATAGGGTACACACAGACTCCACTCCCCTTCATATCTCCATATCCTCATATTAATAATTAATTAAACCTCCATTTAAACTTATCATCTTACAATGCTCTCCGCGCTTTGTCAGAATTCTTGGAACTCTGCAAATGTAATTCTGCTGTGGCTTAAATTGGCGTTAGGTTCTTCTAAGTATTTCTGGTTTTTACACTGATCGCTTAGCCTACCGATATATATTTGTATGTATTGCGCATAGGATATAGAATAATCTGAAGCTTAGATCGACTAAGAAATAAATTACAAAAGCTTGGGCTTTGTACAACAAATTCTGTGGCAAGCAAACGATCTCGATCTCGATTTCAATTTCGAGTTCGCTGGCACATTGCTGATCCTTAAACTGAAATATTTTACAATAGCTGATAATTAAACTTTTCAGTGGCTGTGTGTGGTTTTATTTTACATACATTATTGTTTAGTTTACTCGTGGAACCGCTACATATGATATTTAGTCGCTTTAGTTTGGCGTTCGAACAACATTTAACACTTTTCATATCATATACTCGTAGTATTTTGTATTTCATTTGCTTTTACGTTTTGGTTTGAGCAATTCTCTACTTGAACATTTATTTACAAATATCGCTTATGTGGAGGGTCTCTCATTTGCTTGGGGGCTATATAAATATGCTTACGTTTGTGTTATAAAAATATTCGTAGTAAATGAAAACGATTCGTTTTTGGTCCTTTCAAACGATTGGAAACTCATAATGAAATGAAAAATGATAAGGTGCGGTTTAATGCCGATTAAAACCCAACTCGTTTAGGTTAAAACTCTTTTGATCATTCGCTTAATTTGATTTCCCAAAATATCTTACAGTTTCTTTGCTCGGGGCAAACTTTTCAAATGGAAGGAATTTGTTCGTGCCTGGTAAGTATGTATTACTTCGTCTCTGACCTCTTCATGTACAATTTTAAACTATAGGTTCTCCTCCTCGTCGTCGTGCTTTTAGTTCTAAACATCTTCAAAATATTTAACAAAATCAGTCGCTTTCTCGAGATCTCTTCTTCGTCGAAAAGGAACTTAAAGTATTCGCAATAATCAACTTTATGTATGTTATAACAATGTTTTTCTCCAAAGAATTGTAAACTTTTCCTCACGACTTCTGTTCTGGCTTTGGCATTTAAGTTAAGCGCACACTCATACACATTGACATACAGCGATAGGGTTACAGTTACAGTTACAGTTACAGTTACCATTACAGTTACCAATACAGTTAGTTACAGTTACAGTTACAGCTAGGGGTTACAGTAAAAATATGTGAATTGCTTAGGGTTAAAGAGTCGGTTCCGTTTGGGGGATCTAGAAAAGTGTGTTTTTTTTGGGATACTGATGGCCTGGGCTCTTAGACTAGGGCAATTTGGATGCTTGGCTAAATCGGTTACAGATACACATATGTATTGCTATATAGAGTAGTAGTTGCGTAGCATAGTTCACGTGGTAATGTCGAGTAACTGGGTAAATCCATACGTATGCTTAGCCATAGGGGGTTAGATTACATAGAACATTCGGTGTAGTAAACGCGTCAGTCACTCCCAAAGAAATCATTCACTCAACTTTCAACTTTCACTCTCACAGGGTCCCAACTAAATCTAGTGGCTGTTTCTAGTTGCCAGGACTAAAACCAGGACCAACGTCACCGCCCACCAGCCACGCCCATCAGCGGGACTGGCATTGAAGACGGGAAAGTGGATCTGCTCCGGCCGATTGAGCTCCTCCTCCTCGTCGTCGTCGATGGAGTTCGACAGCTGGCGGTGCCGCTTGGTGAAGTTCACGTTGAAGATGGCCTCCGCAACGCCACCTGGCGTGGAAACTATGAAGTAGAAGGTCCTTGGAACCCTTTCGTGCATGCTCACGTAGGTGAGTCTCGCCTCCTTGCAGAAGGGCGTGGGCAGATCCTGCGAAAGACGGAAAATCCATTACACCTCCATTGGGGATTACACCTGCTCCACCATCACTCACCTTCACCGCGTAGGCCAGCACTGTACTGCCGTACTGATTTCCGGGCGTGAAGACGCGATCTCCGTGCAACCAGCGAGCGGCATGAGCCGGCGGATTGGCGCAGAACTCCACGTTGAGATGCAGCGGTGATCCCGGATAGGCAACGGGCGTGGCATTCAATGCCATGACTGTGGGAGCGCCTAGAAATAAAAGAAGTATCCAAAATTAGCCCCTTAGCATTTATATCTTATACAAACAATGAATAATTCATATTACTAATATCTAATCTTAAAAGAGATGAAGAGGGATTCTAGCTAGCATCCGATCAGCGTGATATATTTTGATAAGCACGGACATGAGAACGACGCGGATTAGCAAAGCAGCCTCGCTCTTGGAAACTTTAGTGATTTCGCCTCCCAGTTGGAGCATCCTTGGCTCGTTAGCCAGTTGCCTGGAACTTTTTGCACCGAGATTCCCCAAGTAAACTTCTGTAAGCCTTCTACGTCGCACTTCACACATGCTAAGCCAATTCCGGCGCAACTGTACGCCGTTGCCAAGTTTGTTTCGCCTCGCATCAGCTGCAATTAAAGCCATGGCGAAAAGTTTACGGCCACCGTTACCACCACCAATGCCATCACCATCACCATCACCATCGCCATCGCCACTAATTAAAAGCGTATCACCCGACAAATGTGCCACTTACTGCCACAGAAGCCCGACAAGGACGATCTGCACCTCTGGCAAAGTAAACGCTGGGCTGGGAGTGGGAAAAATCAAAATAAATAGAGAACAACATGTCGTGGGGCCAAAGGAAAAGTTGGCCCAAGAACGCCAAAACTTCATTAAAAAGTTTGCGCCAAAGCGAATTTTGTGGAACTTATGTGGGCCGTGTGCCCACAGTAGGGGATTATCTCTGTGAGATGCCAAAGCCTCACGATGTTGGCCAACACTGCGACAATCCAATTAGACACATGGGCCAACCCATTCCTTTCTGGGAACGGGCCACCTCGCCCGTTGTTCCACAGCATATTTAATTATCGTGAGGCTCGAAATTTTGCAATTTTCCCCATCATCGCCAAGAGACAGAGACTTATTGAATGCCACCACCGGGTTGGAGTAGGGTTGCCAAATAAACTTGTGAAGCAATGGCGAGCCGGGCAAACAAAATGGTCGAAAGTGTTAAGTGCAAATGAGTGTCGGGTTGGGCGGGATAGGCAGAAGGCTGAAGGCTGAAGGCAGACACAAACAAAAACAAATCGAAGAACTCCGTTCGACACTCGCCAAATATATAACCAGAACCAGAAAAACCCCCATTTTTGCCAGGGTCCTGGGCGACTAACTGTAAAATCAATTAAAACAAGTGCGCCAGGGTTGTGTCTGCCTGCCAAATTATGCGTTCAACGCCATTTTGCCGACTCCTGCTCAGCCCCGACCCCATCCTATTCCCCCAGGAAAAAGTGTAATTTATTTGACAGCCAAAAATGATTTTTGCATGAGGCTCTTACCCAGCCTTAGCATCCACAGCATTCACAGGGCTCTCAAAGAGATTTAAATTCTATTTTGATTTGCAGCCAGTGAACCGTGTGCAAGCATTTTACCCCAGAGCCCAGGTGGATGGCTGTCGACTGTGCCCCCAAGGTCAGTGCTTTGGTCATTGGTGCGACTTTTAATTTGATTTCCACTCGGTCCACCCGGGGGCGCCAAATAGAAATGAGTTTTGTATGGCCCGTAGTTGGGGCGATGGATCTATTCGTTATAAATAATACGGCTTCCCAGACAATCCCTGCGTGAAATAACATTAATATCGCAGAAAAAGCGACGGGAAAATACTCAATTTATAGAGTAGAGCCAAGCCAATGAGAAACAAAAACAATTACATGGCCGAAAACAAGGCGCAGTTTTTCACCCTCCCTGGTTCCAGTTGCGATGGTGGCTGTGAAATTCTCAACCATTACGGGAACAGGACCACATGGGGACACACAAGCTCCCTTTCGTGACATGCAAGGATGGCGATAAAAAAGGTGCTGGAACTGAAGGCGCAGCTCCACCAATTGGATCTCCACCAGATCCCCTACCAAAGTTTCTCCAAATGGATACCTATTAATCCTACTACTCGCTAAACAAATGCCTGTACTAATGCTTTCTTTTTTACACTATTTTTTAATAAACTAAAGCGTTTTTATATATTATTTGCAATCCACTCCTCTGCACTTACCCTTAAAATAGGAAATAAAGTCTCACTGAGCAATGGTTTCAAATTGAATGTGTAGCAGAGCTACCCGAAAATCGGTGTTGTCCATCTTTCATATTCGGACGAGCCAACAAGTGATTGCCGTTCACGAGTGAATACGAAAACTCAATTATTGTTTCGGTTCTTATTATTTATTTTCCTGCTTTCGAGAGCACTTTCCAGCACTGTCTGGTGCCTAAAGAATGCAAAATGACGGCGAAAAAGAAGGACAACGGCTTTCAGCGACGCGCAATCAATGGAGTGAAGTCCTGAGCTCCAAAAAGCAGCTACCACTCCCCAACCCAAGTGTTGTAAAGCGTTTCCCCCCTCCCCTCGTTGTTGCTGTTGCAGTTGTTGTTGCCTCACCTCTTTGCAAAGTTTTCGCACAAAAGCCAACTACGAAAAATTAAGTTAGCTTTTTCGGGCAACGGGAATTGAGTAATTTTCAGCCGTAAAACTTTATTATTTTGGACTGCAGGACTTCGCTACGTCTGCTCCCCTTTTGCGTTGCCATTGTTGTTGCAACAATTGTAGAACATGCAAAGTTGCTGTTATTGTTTAAATATTTATTTTCAGCTGTTGCAGCTGTAAATGCTGGCAGGAAAAGTTGTCTAGTGCCCGAAAGTGGGCAAAAACATGCAAATTTCATTGGGCCAACGAGGAAAGAACGTTACGGAACGGAACCGCCAAAGCAACTCTTCGGGCAATGGACCAACGCAACGTGTAATTACATTAAGCCAGCCAAATTTGGCAACACTTTTAAACGGTCTCGAACGCACAAAGAGAACCTATTCCGAAAAGTGGCTTCTAAGCTAGTATCAAAAATAAAACTCATATGTTTAATGGGTGTTTGCATAATGTTTTATCCGAGGGAGTGCCAAAAGAATCCATAGAGTTGATTTATCACTCACGAAGGTGCAAGAGATACATAACTTTCAGACAACTTAGTAATTAGTTGAGTATATATATTATTATTATTATTCAGAAACAGCCATGTACTTCATACAGTTGTAAATTAAGAGCCTCTGCAAATTGCGCTTCTGATTCTATGGCTTTCTCCCTGGGTATTATTTTAATGGGCAGTTGTGAGTGCCAAAATGCCAAAGAAATGGCATAACGGCTCAGATTAGAGTCGGCAATTACAGGTGAGCGGCGCCAGAAGACCTAAACAGCTTGGCAAACATGCCCCCGGGGGTAGGGCTTCCTCCGACTGCTTCCAATCCTCCGACTCCGCCTTAAAATCCGGCCCAGAGTCCGGCGAAAGGTAGTAGGTGTGCAGGGGAACCCCAGGAGAGAGAGCACGGGAAGGGGACGAGTGCTAAGATAACAGCAATCCGACAGGCAGCAAGTGAAAATAACAATCATAATATTCAATTATGCAATGGTTGCCCGAGGAGCAACAGCACGGCCACTGGAACTGGACGGGGATCCGTGGCGGACTGGGAATGCAGGGTAGCAGGGTAGCAGGGTAGTCGCTGGTTCTTTCCATGTTCTGGTGCTGAATAATTAATAAACATTGTGTGCACTTAATGCAAAAAGCTGCAAATAAAATTACCAACTGCCAAGGCTCGTTGTGTACTGAAAATCATTGGGAAAACAAAACAAACTGAACTGAGCAGAGGCCGAGGTTCAAATTGAAATTACGTGACCGGGCTGAGCAATCAAGGAGGGATTAGCGGGTTGTTTCCGCTTTTAGTTTGCCATTTGTCACTTGCCAATGGCCAACGGCAATGGGCAATTTCCAATTGCAGAGAGCGCACCTTTGGGCGCTTTTAATTGAATTTATTGTCGACGAGGTGGTTGCTGAATTATTGATCACCGCGATGACAAGTTAACCCAGTGCGACTTTCGAGCGGGTCCAAGGCTTCTCGGCATTTATCTTAAGTTTGGCAACTTTGCGGCCCGGCCTAAGCTGCTCAAAAATTAATGAGGCCACTGGGCGAAAGAGCCGAGACTCCGTGTCGCTTGTATTTAGCCAAAAGGTTGCAAAACTTTGCCAAGTAATCTCGTGTTTGGTGGTTTGCTCTGCTTTTGGGAGTCGAAGCACGCGTTTTACTGGGCGATCTGAGGACTCACCGCCCGGCAGTGTGGGGATTTTTAATGGAATCAACTTGCTGGCACAGAGAAAGAAAGGAGTGCCTACTCATAAAAGGATATTCGAAGGAATCCAAGAAGTATTTCTGATTATTGTTTGCGTGTAAGAGTAAGCATGCTTATGGCTTTGGGGACACCCACACACCTACAATACGAGTATACTTTACTTTCCTAATTGAAATCCCTTCAAGTATGTCGACTTCAAAGTCAATTGCTCGGGGACAACTGCACTGGTCTGAGCACCGAATAGAGAAAGCCAAACGAGGAGAACTGGGCCATTAAGAGTGACCAAACAAACTTTGATGCTGTGATGACCTCTAAGTGGCGAAAGGAAATGGCCGGACCGAGATCTAGACAGAGATTGATATACTCGTATGGCTCGTATGGTGGAGGTAAAGTGCAGCTCTGGTTATGCCAGGGTTATCCTTTCTCTCAGTACCCCATTCAGAGCCAGTGTGTGTGCTCATCCACACACTCGTGTAAATATCTGTAACCCAAATCTTGAAAATTTACAAAGCGCGCTTCTATGGCTGGCAATGTTGTCAACGCAAATTAAGCCAGCATGTAAAGCTGAATGAGATGGGATGGAATGGCATGGGATGGGGTTGGGGTTGAAGCCCCTCTAACCCCACCGTAGTTTACGTATTTAAATATGCTCTTTCACTTTCAATATCAAATGAGTGGCTGGTTGGCAACTTTTGCCTGGCAGCAAGATTGCAACTTGCAGATACACGGATACGTAGATACGTAGATACTTTTGGCCGGGACCGGCAAAGTTTGCCAAATACTCGTACGTAGAGACGTGTGTGCGCATAGAAGCGAACTTTGGATGAACAGCCTCGGCTTCGCATGAAACAGCAACCCAATTTGAGACAGTCCCCCCTTTCAACCCCCTGCAGCTATTGCAAATTGCACAAGTTGCCAAAAATCGCTTCACATGTGCCACTTAAAGTTTTCGGTTTTTGGCCCGACTCTGTCCTGCAGCTTGGCAAGTTGCAAGTTGCCAGGACTGCACCGCCCACTTTCTATCGGCCCGCCCTATTTTCCAGGCTACCTGCCACTTGTAAATTTAATAAATTTTTGCATTTTTGTTTGTCGACGCTGGGCCGTGAAAGTGAGATGTCAGAAAACTTTTAAGTGATGTTGGTAAACACACAGAATTATGGTTGAACAAGATGAAAGTGAAGTCTGAGCAATGGCAAAGTTTAATGGAATCGAACGTTCATTTAGGCTTGATATGCACAAGTTTTGCTAAATGCTAGTGTCTGCAGATCTGGGAATCTATCGATTATTCAGTCGTCACTGAGACTTACGGCTTATGCATTTACTAAATGCAAATGGTAATACTTGAAAAATAATCTATCATCCCTATGAAAATCAAAAAGGATTGCTGCATTTTGCAGGTCACAAGTGCAGAGCTCGCCCAGAAACAACATTTTGCGATTGGCCTTATGAAAAACTATATTCAGTTTCGGAAAATGTGCAGTCAAGTGCTTTTTCTAGTCTGCAAGCTTTTAGGCCAAATTATGTCCCTTTTGCCCAAAGTCATGCGACATATTTCGAAAATTCCAACTAGTGAGCTGGGTTTTGGCAATTGGACGTTCATTTCCGATTGTCAATCGGAGAGGGCCCATTCTCTGCTGGTCAAAGGTTAAGGACTTAGGGGGTTAAGGGACACCAGGGTGGTGCTCTCTACCCCTGTGAAAAAGCAACCGCACCTGGCGCCAGGACCTCTCAGATTCACTCGGCTATTTACGTAGGCGCCTGATAAAATTGCGTGTCCAGTGCGGCGTACGGTGGCAATGTTTGCGGTTATGGCGAATGTCAACCAGACACGCCCCCCGCCCCCAAATGGGTGTATATGGCTGGGGTGTGTGTGTGTGGGTTTGGGTGTGCGAGTCTGGCAGGCCTATGCTTTATCGCCTGACATTTGACATTTTTATTAGCTTTGTGGCGACGGCGTTTAATTACTTTGCACGCTGCGCACAATGTCCGACATTTTTATATGCACTTCCTGCCCAGTGAAATGCAATTAAAATATGCATTTGAGTTATAATACCCGGGCCATTGACCGGCCCCAAAAAACCCGCGTGGACAGCTCATTATCCTTTGAAATCCGGTTGGGGGCATCCAGCACACACATATACACACACTCGCACTCATTTCGACAGCTGTAATGAGGCATTTAAGTCCAACTCTCTGCTCAGCCCATTAAGACTGCACTTTACACGTCTCCCAATGCCAATTCCAATCCCAACTCCATTCCCATTCCACTGAAGGACAGTTCGTGGGGGGTTGACATCGCTGTAGAGCAACTGAAACTCGAACTCAGCTGCCTCTCAGCAGCCCACTTATTAGTTTGGTGCAAAACCAGCAAATGCGGCTGCCGCTGGGCACAATTGGTGGCTGGTGTTACCGAAAGGGGTTGACAGCCCAACCCATTCCAACACAATCCAAGCGAAACCAAGCCAATCCAGACCAAAACATACCAAACAAAAGCAGCCAGCCAATCTCCTCCTGCTGGCACCACTCGACCTCTTGTGGCGCGGAATTTGCATGCTCAAGTGCGGAAATCAACTGCATTTTGCTAATATTTTTACAGGCCAAGTGCGAATTGGTCAAGTGGCGGGAATTGGTCTTGATTTTGGGCCCCTCAAAGGTCACACAGAACGCTGTCAGATTGTTTTACTGCTCGCATCCGGTGGATTTGGCTGGGGTGGCCAAAAAGTGGGTGGTCCACTGGCGACACTGCGACGTCTGGTGGCGTCTATTTGCACAACTTTTGCAGCTCATTTCCGCTGCAGCTGGTCTGTCTCCGAAAACCCCACAAAAGTTGCACATCAGTGCTGTCAACTAGCAAATTAAAACAACGAAAAGTCAACCAAGCAAGGGCAAAACATATTAAATTAAGCAATACGTAATTACCAATGAAGTGCTCATAAACTATTGTATTCCATAAAGCCCTATATATTTTGTATCTTATAGAGATTCTGCATATGATTAGCTGTACCAAAGTATCTCAAAAAATATGTGTTTAATTATCAGTAGTTCTACTAAAAATCATGCAATGAAATTAAAAGCGAAATATTTACTCAAAATTATATGCAGGCTCATGAGAGAGACAGATCTGACCGGAAATGGACAAAATGGGCAGATCTGATGGTGCCATCCCGCTCGCACTTCGTCTGTCCCACTCGCACTCGCACTGGCTTTGGCTGCTGGAAATGGCCAAAAATGATTCCTGCAACTGTCTGAAAAGTTTTGCATGCTGCCTTGGCAGCCATTTTTTAGCTTTCCGGGGTGTTTTTGATGACAAGTTTCTGACTTCATATTTTAACTAACGACTCCAGACAGCCACCCACACAGAGAAATTGGAAAAGAGCCGGCTACACGGCTACACACATATGCAAAATTATAATTTAGTCAACAATTTTTTAGCTCCGACTGTGTGTGCATGTGTGTGTGTGAGTGTGTGTTGGGATGTGTGTGTTTTGTAGGAAAATTGAAGCGTAAAAATTAATGCTTGAGTGCGCTCTGTGCAAAAGACAACACACCGAAAAGGACACAAAACTGTTGACAACATGGCGCAAGGACGACTGTAATGAGTGGGGAAAAGTTGCGAAATTGCATTCGGGCAAATGTTTTTCTTTGGCTTTTCAGGGAAAACTATTCCAAATGCACATCCCCCTTTGTGAGCAGGAAACTGAGACATTTGGACTGCTTATAATTAGGAAAACTCGGCTATACTCGTATTTGCCCAGCAAATCAATCGGAAATCGAAGTGAGGGCTTTTCCAGCAAATTGCCGAACTGAAATCAAATTATTCCCAAATCCCAAATCGTACTTCAAAGTATTTTTCAGACAGTGGTTAAACTATTTACCAATTTGAGAGCGCTTCCCCTGGGATTCCCCATGCGAAGACTTTGAAGTTTTTAATTCATTTCCACCCCCTGGCAAATTCATTTCGAAAACGCTTATCTAATGCTCAAGATCGTTTTGTATTTTCTCTTTTTGAGGGAAGCATTTAACATGCAATTTAGCGCAGCTGCTGTGAAAATTCCGACTGCCTTTAAAATCTTCGTCACAGGGCGCAGTAAATTGCCATTTAAATGAGGCACAAATGAAAAGCGCGAGGGGGGCGCAAAAAATTCTTTCGCATATTTTATGAAAAGGGCACGCAGAACAAAAAAAAATTGTATATATATGAGAATAAAAATTGCCAACCCCGAACTCCAAACTTAATGAGTAGAAACAAAGCAATATTTGCTGGCGAACGCGGCAAAATCCGAAAGCAAATTTGCCAAGAAGAAAAATTACGCATGGAAAATGGAAAATGCGAAAATATTTCCTCCTCGTGCGTTGATCAAAAGCGAGCAACATGCATATTACAAATTAGCATGCATAAAACAGGGCCAAGAATGGAATGGCCAGGAGGGGGCGGGGTTGTGGGCGGTTCGAGTGTGCCAGGACATAAAGCAATATTTATGTTCTCGTATCGCTTGAGGGGAGTTGCGCTGAGTTGGCCCGCGTTTCTTGGTCTAAATTAAGCGTGGAATATGCGTGGAAAAGCTTTTATTAAAACAGGCCGACCTCGGCTCTCATTGTACTCCAGTACTCCAGTACTCAGCCATTGCCTTGGATCCCTGGGCTCGTAATGAAAATTCCGCAAATAATAATTGGGAGGGTGGCTGGCATTAGGCGGGGGAAATGCGATATGGGGATAAGGAGGTGACAAAATGGATGGATAGATATTTATGCAGCTAAGCTTTGGACCACAAAATAATAGGGATTTTCATGTAATTTGTTAAAGTGTCTAAAAGTATACCACAAATGGTGTAATCTATTTTCAAAGTTATTGTGCACCTAAAGACTTATTAAAGAATGTTATTCCTGGTATTAGTTCAAATGTTCCACTGCATTTCCGCTTCCCTTTACTTCCAGTCCACTTATGGATATTTCTTATTAAAATCTACTTTACCACAACTTTTCGCTGCATTTGTTTAAATTACTTAAAATTGTGCTGGCAAGATGGCAGAGTCTACTACTACTGAGCTACTTTTGCCAACTGCCAGTTAACATATGCATAGCTCGCCACGCCCCCAACGCCCTAGCACACACACACAGCACACAGAGGCACACACTAACACACTGTCAACAAGAAAACGCCCACATAAAGTTAACGATAGCGAACGAGGGCGCAAAGAAACCAAAAAAAGATGGCGAAATTGTGAGGGAAAATTGTTATTTAATTTGTGTGAGTGCTGAACATTTTTGCAGCTGCTGTTGCTCAAGTTCTTGCTGCAAAACTTTTTGCCCAGCACACGCACTAAACTTTAACACAAGCATAAATTTGGGCGCACACAGATACACAGATACTCGCGCTGGGCGCGTTAGTGTGGGTAAGTAAGTGCACTTTGCATTGGGGCCGCCGCGAATCCTTTGGCTTTCTTCAAAATTCATATGCACATTTATTTTACTCACAGCCCGCTCCTCAAGTAGCTGCATATGCAAGTAGGTGCAGCAGCAGCCGAAGCAGCAGCAGCTCCTTTGCTTATTTGTTGCATAATTTCCGCCCACCAGCAGCAGCCAGCAGCTTTTTTCTTGGCTTAAACGAAGCGTGAAGGCAACACGGGCTGCAATTTTAAGTCACGAGTTCATTAGGAGCGCCCAGGAAACAAAGGGGCCACAAAACTTTCATATGCATAATGAAGACAACCCCACAGACAGAGCACCAGCCTCTGCCCACCTTCCGCTCGGACTAATCAAAAATGTCAACGAAGCAAATGATTGAGGCCATAGTAATCCCTTTGTCATCGCTTTTTGGCCTTCTCCATTTGACTTGGTAATTACGGACAGGTAATCAGTGCAGCTCACGGTTTGAGGAGCGATTATAAGGCTCCATCGTTATTGCTTGGATGCTTCAACTGAAACTCAATGGCCCTCGGATATTTCCCCGCTCTTTGCTGCATTGAAAGAAATTTGCAACTCTTGCAGATGCACTATTACTTTCTGAGGTGAATTAAAAAATGAAATTATTTTATACCCCTTTATCTATGTAACCCCCTTATATTCACAACCAAGCATACTTACAAGAATGTCTAACTTGTAAAGTGAGAACGATGGGAGATGTTATGACCGAAAGTACAACTGTGACCAGTGGACATCATAAATGACAATCGAGATACACATTTTTTCGGAGCTCTTTTCGTTCGAAAGAACTGCGAAACTTTGCAGACAGTCGAGGACAACTTTTCCGGAGTTGGTCTTTGTATTTTGTTTAATTTTACAAGCAAACACAAATAGTGGAAGTAACTAAGGCATCTCATGGTATCCTTGCACACACACACACACACACAACTCCTAACAGAGGAGTATCTTCTTCGCTCCTTGCTGCTGGGCTATGAATTTAATCTATTGTATGGCTCCTCTGTCTTCAATTTTTCTGCATTCAAGCCCCTCACTCTTTTTCTCTCTCTCTGGTTGGGTTTCTCTATTATCCTGTCGACTTTGACTGGAAGCCTGGGAATCCTTTTGCCGTCTGCCACTTGATAAATATGACTATTTCACGCTTCCACCCACCGACGACACCCATTCAGACCCTGCCCACTCCCCTCGCTTGTTTATTTGCGTTAAGTGTTAGCTGCGACGCTTTTCCCCACTCGGTGTCCCTAGCATTTCACCTCAGTTTTCCACCTGCCTGGCTGCCTGGTATTTTGTTTATCTAGCACTCAATTTCGCAGTTTTAATGACAAACTGTCTTACCTTGAAATTGCATGCGGGAGCATTATAAGTGTCTCCATTTCGTGTAGAACACCAACATCCACCATCCACCCTCCACCACCCACTTCTGGGTTCTGTGTTCTGAGTTCTGGGTTCTCGAGGAGCAAGGACATTGTTTGATTGCTTGGCTCCGCTCGTCCGGAGATCTGGGAGCCACTGTGTGGAGCCGAGCTGAGCTGAGCTGAGCAGAGCTGTTTCATGTTTGGATTGCACTCGAGGGTAAGCCAGGTCCTCAACTCATCCTGCTCCTGCTCCTGCTCCTGCTCCTGGCAGACCCACCCCTTTTGCCCCCCCCCTGCCGGCATACCGACCACTTGGCAAGTTTTATTGTCTCAATGTCCACTTGGCTTTTGCCTCAAGACAACTTAATGCGCTTTGCTGGGGCGGAGCAGGCGGGGGGGGGGGGTGCGAAGTCAAAGCTAACGCATTTTCCTTAATTTCCGGCAGCATGATTTCCAATTTTTCTTTCAAATTCCCCTGCACTCGTGTCGTATACTTAATAAAACTGGCAAGACCAGCAAGATTGGCAAGAGACTGAAGGAAGTGCGCAAGCTGATTGGAATTGCCTTTCGCAATGTCATCAATCATGCGTCGTTTTCCACACGCCCAGGCAAAGATTTTGACAAGTGTCAATGCGACAAGAGAGCGAGCGATAAGCCCGACTATAAAGGAGCTGTGGAAAAGCGGAGAAAGGCCGAGGAGACTGGAAAACTGAGGAAACTGGGTAAACTGGGGAAAAAGTACGAAATCGTTGGGGAAAATCACATGCAAAGTAAAATGTCGAACTTCTGACAGCAAGAAAATAAAACTTTTCATTTGTTTTCCCTGGCTCTGCCGTGTCCCGAAACTGCTGTCAAAGTTTTTAATGTTTTTAACTCCTCGCTGTCACCTGAGCAGCCACCCATTCGGAAAAACCACCCATCACCACCCCACAAAAAGTCTGTGGAAACTGGGCCACACCCAATTTTCCGGCGCTTCCACAACTTCTGATTCATCGATTGGGCTGCGGGGTTAAAGGGGTGTACATATCACAGCGTAGTGTGACTAACTCTCAGGTGACCACAAAGTATATGAATTCCCAAACCGATTACTTCATAAACTCTATGGATTTGTATTTAAATTATACAAGTAATATGTAATCTAATCTAATAAATACAAAGAAGTATTCAAGTTTTTGTAGCGAACATCATTAAAACTATTAAACCGCGTTATGTCTAAGGATTAGGTAGTTCGCTCACCCTTCACGGAGAGCGTGACGCTCTGCAGGACCTCCAGCTTCTTCTTGTTGGTGGGCGACTGGCCCACGCACTTGTACATGCCCGCATCCTGGTACATGACGTCCTTCAGCGAGAACTGGCCGGTGGGCTGGCTGCTACCGTAGCCAAGGCCACGTAACCGGGCCGAGATGGGGTCCAAGTGCGACCAGCAGCCCAGGGAGCCTGGAACGCGAGAACGCGGGAGAGAGACATGAAAGGAAGGGCATGATTTAATTAATTGACTTCCAAGGAACTCGACACGCAAGTTTTAATTTCTTTAATTGATGCGTCACTGCCGCGGACGCCGAGCCATTTGTCTATGCTGGCCAGCCATTTGGCCGAAAAGTGGGCAAAGTAAATTGCACGCATAATTAATTTCCAATTGCGCTAATTAATGAAGAGGCGCACAAAAGGCCACGACTCGTCGTTTCGATCGAACGAAAGTAAAATGTAAAATGTAATTACAGCCCAGACGCATTTCTCATTCTAAATGGGCCACGAATTCGGCCGTTTTTGCGACTACCGCCCACTTTCTTTGAAGTTTTTGGACGAACAAAGTGGCAGTGGGTAGTTGGTAGTAGGAAGTTGGCTTACCTTGAGGACACTGCAGGGTGACCGCGCCGCCCAGCTGCACTTCCAGCTGGCCCTTGTTGGGATTGTGCGAGGCAGCTGCCACGGAAACATCCTGATCATCCGGCTCCGAGGTCACATCCACCGAATCAACTGCAAAGATAAAGGACGCAAAGCAGAAGCCGTCAGTTAGGGCTGCAAACTCCAGACCACATGTGGCCTACGGATATACATAGTACACGGAAAACAAAAGTGGTCAACTGAGCAGCTATGCATTTTATAAGTAAGTCGTTAAACTCTTAAAAGTTATTTATCAAATCATTACCTTCACTCTTAATATTAATATAACAGAAAAGCAGCCTTAAAGTGGAAAAATCCTTGACTCTGAATTGTTGAGAAAAACATGGCAATTTTGTGGCCGTGCAAATCCGAGGGCTGTTGGCAATTGTCAAATGTGACAATATTTCAATGACAGAGCCAGCAACAAATTGCTGACGCGCGGCGAACACCTGAGTCACTCCGCAATGAGTTGTCACTTCCGTTTTGATGGCAACTAAGAGTGAAAATCGCTGCTCAGCTAGCTGGAAAATTGCCCGAGCTGCAATCTTCTTTGCCGCAAATTCATAAATACATATATTTTATGCTCGTTTCCGGCGGGTGGAGGATTTTGATGTTGGGCTGTTGGGGATGTTGGGGGAAGAGAAGCCACAAAGATGCTCCATTCTAATTTTCAAGGCGGGCTGGAGCACACACTCGCATATTTTTCACTTTCCTCGCCCGCAAGATGGCTTTAAGTTTCAGGGCGTCCTTTGTGAGGCGTACTTTATGACGCCATTCATATTACGGCATAAATAACAATTTACCCCGACATGTGCCCAAAAGTATGCGGCCAGGTAGCGAGTCCTTTGTCTGCCACCGGATATCATAACAATAAGTTGCCAAGTGGCGACCTGGCGGCGAAAAAAATGTTGGCGATGCTGGCGACAATGGCGGAGGATCTCGGCGAGAAACCCGGGGCATTCCACCTCAGAATGCTCCGCGGGGCAGGCGGCAAATTAGCAGACCCAAAAGTGAGCCGCACAATCAACAGAAACTACTAATTACCAGGCACTAATCGAAGGAGAAACCCCAAAGTTGCCAGTCTGAGAACTCTGATTTCGCAAGGACCCTTTCGGGAGTGTGTGTGTATGAGTGTATGAGTGTGTGAGTGAGTGAGAGACAATTAATTGTAAGCTCCTTTCGCCTGCAGAGACGACCCTTCGTCGCATGTCAATCAACCCTCCACGAGCGGGGATTTTATTGCTGACAATGGCAAAAGTCCTCCCCGCGCAGGACGAAGGGACGACGGGACGAGGGGAGGACGGGCGTGTTACTTAGTCAAAATCACGTAGTTATAAAATTTTTTATTGCCCTACACAAAGGCGGACAAGGGCGGCGTCGCTCAAATTGACAACTTCAATGGCCAGCAGGGGATCGGGCAGTACGAGTGCGAGTACGAGTCCTGGTACTGGGTCCTGGTACTCGAATTCTGGTGTGGACTGAAAGGAGAACCCTCTGCACTCCGCCTCCGTGGAAACGCCAGCGAAAATGTCTAATGAGCTCAGCTCGTCTCGACTCAACTGACAGACATTTGTCATTTGGCCAAAGCTGCAGGCGTGTTTCGAGGCGACGCGATAAGCAGAGTATCTATAACAGTGAGTTAAAAATGACTAAGAATAAAGCATTAACTTTAAGCTACCAGAGCCAGACAATAAAGAAATTAATAATGTGTTTTTGCCCACAACCTATTCAATTTTTACGGCGATACTGCCACCGAACATCCTTTTATCCAGCTGACAAAAGAGTAAGTAACAGGACGGGAGTGGACTGTCAAAGGAGCATTATTAAATGAAACACTTAGACGCTCCCACTCTCCAAGTACTCGGCTTAGAAATCAATTCCCTTAGCCCCCCTCTCCACCACCAACAGCCAGCAAATGAAACTCTTTCAATATTTTCCCCAAGTTTTTCCACACACACGCTCGCATTCATAATTTAGGCACTTGTTTCACGCATATTTTACTGAATGGCCATTCATAAAAGCGCCCAACTTCCATTCCACTTCCATTTTTGGGGGCGAAGAAGCAAAGGAAAACAAATAAACAGAGGCAAACAAATGGGCATCGAGTACCGCCCATATGGCGACACTGAAGGAGATTGAGAGGGAAAGGTCCTTGAAAAGATGCGGAGAAAGTGATTCGTTTGGGTGTGGGGCACACTCTCGAATAAATCCCAACTCATAACAACGGCAAATATGAAGGGCAAACAGTAAACACTAATGCAAACAAGGGGAATCAATATGCCGGGCTCAGACTGAGGCGGTTTCCCGATTCTGGCCACCAATCATTAATCATAACGCATCATCATCAGCCATGTTGGCGTTTCGCCTTCAAGAACCCAGCCTGCATGGGTGAATGGGTGGATGAATGGGTGACCTGTCACTTTCAGAGATCCCAGGAGCAGTGGCGAGTCCCTGGCCGTATAGAGTGTATTGATGTGTCGACACAGCCCGTCCGCTGTCCAAAGTGTGAATATGACGGACCGGCGTGATCCATAAATCCTTCAACGAACTGCAAAGTTTCACTCTCGATGTGGAGGTGGAATGCCGTAGGTGGGTGGCCAATGAAATTCTCCCACTGAAGGTACTTTACCCACTTTTCGCTTTTTTTCGCTCTTTTTCGCTTGCAATTTTCATTAGCACTCCTGCCCCACGACCAAGATTAATTTGCATTTTTTCCGCTGGCTCTTCATCTTCGTAGTTAGTCATGAATATGAAGGAGGCCGACGAGATGCAGCATCATCATCATCATCACCAGCATCATCATCATCAGCATCAGCATCGCGGAATACAATCAGCTTAACTTACAAGCTGCATAAACAGCCAGCGGAAGCGGCTGAGAGTAAACTCTCGGGCTGCTGTGATTGCATTTGTGTCTTGGTTATAAATTTTAATTTTCCCAACCCCCACCACCCCCTCGCAGTTTGAGGAATTTGCAGGACTTTCAGCGAACACGCGATTAATTTGCAATGAGTGGAAATTGAAGATGATTGCAGTGGATGCAAGAAAACAGGGGAATTTCAGATACCGGAACAAAATAGGTTCCTTTCAGCAGGGCCCAATGCAAATTGGTGGGGCGAAGGCAGCATCATATCCATAAAAGATAATCTCTCGACAAATTTCCGTTGATGCCAGCGAAAAGTTTGCGGCCATAAAGAATACTTTACGGCAAGACATTTGTCCGCAACGAGTTTTTAATATTTGCCCAAGTTGTCAAGTTGTCCAGAAGAAAAGGCGCCCAGCCGAAATGAGTTTCGATTTCATCTGGGGGCAAGGACAAATAAAATTTTATTGAAAATCTTCCCGCCGAAGGACGAGCGACCCTCCTCCACACATACCGAAGCATAATCGCTGGCTATAAAAACAAAGGCGCAGCAAACAAAAACGACAAAAAACTAATAATCGTGCGCGCCGATAAACACAGAAATTCAAGTTGGCCAAAGGACATGGGAGCCCTCGCCAGGATAAGGATAAGGGCGAAATAAACAATCAAGTTAAACCGCGATAACCAGCATGACAAAGGATAATGGATAACATGGCCCAGGACTGTGGCAATCGGCGCAGTTGGGGCATAAGAAATGGCTCGCCATCGAAATGCTTAGGACAGCGTGTAGAATTAGATTTTATTGTAATTCGCCTTCGTTTCGACACGGCTCGAATGTCCTGCATCCACTGGGACTCGTTTGGCTGAAGCTGAAGCTGCTGCCTCACAGGATGTGAGCCTGCTGTTTGTCTCTTCAGCTGAGTGGCTGACAGTGTGGCAGAGTCCTTGTGGTTGTGGTGGTCCTGGTGGTGCATTTTCTTAACAGTTGGCTGGGCAAATTAGTTAACTGCGAGGCGAATGCAATTCGCACATGGATTTCGGTGGCTGGCTTAGCCGCAAAAGTGACCCTGGGGAATTAGGTGATTTGGGAGGTGATTTCTATTGTCCTGGGAGTCCGCCAAGGCCACTCTCAAGTAATAAGTGTAAGTCTATATGTATTAAACTATCTTCTTTTCAGAACCGGGTTTCAGATGCTAGAAAACGCTAATCTTTTTACGCCATTAAACATAAGCGGTGTTTTCCTTCTGTAGCACATTTTATCCTCTAAATCCCCATGCTGCCGCGCAGTCAAAGTTAAAGTAATAAACCCACAATTAAAAGCGGCTCTCGATTCGCTGCCACACACTCGCTATGTGACTTTTTGAAGGACCTGTTTGCCATATAAACTGCTCAAGTTGGCAAACTTTCACTAATTGCACATTGTTCGGGCAAACGGCGTGCAAGGCTCTCAACATTAATTAGCCCCAATGAGAACTTTAACTCATTAATGAGGCTGGTAAACAGAACTTCGGTCAATGGCCGTGGCTTATGTGATACCTGAACGTGGCCCACTTGAAGGACGAGGCCGAGAGCGCGAAGGACCTTCGAGTCCTGGCCTACCGCCGTCACGCTCGTCGCTCCTGTTGACGTACGTGTCAAATTAGCGACGTTTTAACAAGCTCGCCGTGTCCGGTGTCCTGCGTTCCGAGTTCCTTGTTCCGAGTTCCCCATGTCCCTCCAATGGGGCTGCCAAAGTCGAAGCCTCCATTCTCCAGATGGGCGAATCAATCACGCGAAAGTGGCCGGCGCAGAAAAGTTTGAGCAACTGCGTCAAATTGCCTACTTTTGTGGGCCCTCCGCACTCCGAATTCCACATTCCGCATCCTGTAGATGCCCATGCCCCTGCGTTTTCCCATTTTCCCATTTTTTTCGCGTTCGGTTGGGCAACGCTGATTGCTTTTTCATTGCAGTTTGTCAGCGTTGTCCTCGTTGTTGTCGACAGCGAAGTTTTCCTTTGCTTTCCGCTACCTGCGCTCTCGCCTCCGCGGCTTTTCCTCGCCATTTTCCACCTGAATGGCGGCGGATTCGGAGGAGGAAACATATCGTCAGCAATTAAGCCCGCATTCAAACGTCTGTCTGGGATTTGGGAATCCCAGAATCTGCTGCCTCGTAGCTTCCCTCACTTAAATGCGATTTATCAGTTTTTTTTCGCTTTTGTTTGCCTTCTCGCAGCGACTTAAATTCGTGGCATCCTCTGGCTGCCTCAAAAATCTTCCTCGGCCGCCATTTATCATGGGTCTAGCAGCTGTTTTATAGTTTATGACAGGCAAGTCGTGTCTGTGTTACTGCCATATCTTATGTCTTATAGCTAGGTGCACACATATAGAGAAGGAACGCCTGTTGTCACAAATGGGGTTTGGATGCCAGTTGGATTTGCCATTTCGGCAGTTTGGGACGGGCCCTTCATCGTCGACTGGCGAACTCGAGTTCGATAAAACGTTTTACAAATTGATTTATGTGCTTAACATGTTGCCAGCTCAGCGTCTCTCACAATTAGATTTCGCTGGAAAATGCGGAGGAAAAGTTTTCTTTTCCCATTTCCCAGCTTTTCCCAGTTTTTCCCTGGCGCTCCCCATCAATCATCGATAATGTCGATGGGGCGACCATCTCCGCCGTCACTTCTTGGCCTTTTCGGGCCGCACATTTTTATTTTTGTTTTATTAATAAAGCATTTGTTTTCCCATAATGAGCAGCGACAGGCGGCTGTCAGGAGTGGCGAAAAAATCTCTCCCTCGGGAGGATGAGGATGTGGATGTGGATGGAACACCAGCCTGATCCCTGCCTGCGTCGGCATAAAAAAGTGGCAACACTTTGTCAAGTTGTTATTACCAATATTTTATTCCTCTAGTTCGGCTTTTCCCTTTGCGGCCATGATTGATGGGCGGGTTTTGAGAAGATGGATCTCGGGACCTGGCAGTGCAGTTTTTCCTGCTTTCTTGAGCCCTTTGCAATCGATTGCAATTGGCAATTGGCCGCCTAATGAGGCTGCAAATGAGTTTTCGAGTCTTCTCGAGTTATATAATTCGATTGGTCGGCTTGATGGCGGCTTTTAGGCCGCCGCCTGTCAGAGGCGCAAATTCAATAAAAATATTTACCAGCATTAACATGCGCTGAGCGCATAAAGTGCTCTCTGCACCTCAAACCCTTGGCAAATAAAAAGGACCAAAATCCCAGCCCGCAAACAAGGAAATATTGACAGCAAAATGGCGCGTAAGCATAAATAGTAAAGGAAAGCGATGGGGTGACAGCCACCCACTCAATGCCAATGCCACTGCCACTGCCACCGCCACTGCCAATGCCAATGAAATTTGCCACATTTTGCATATGACAGAGGGTGGCGCCACAAGGCGCCTCGCAAAGTGGCAAGTGGCAAGAACATCCCCGAAAAATCACACCGAATATTGTCCTCAGCCGAGCGCCATGTGCGGTTGTCGTAAAATGTTTGCCGATTTTTGTTCATCGTTTTCTTTTTCATTTTTTTTGGCGAATTTTTCGACACATGGGCGTTGGTGTTACGTGTAATTTTACAGGCACAAACTAATGGGCAAAATATTATCACGCGCCATTTTTAAGGCAATTTCACGCATACGCGGTCTAATTTACGGTTTTATTGCTTTCACGGGTGGATTTTGGTTGGTGGTAAGGGGGTATGGGGATACTTACATCGCACACTGAGGTAATAGCCAATCGACGAGTACTGAAAGTTGAGGTGCCGGGACGTGCACTTGTACCAGCCGGAATGTTCGCGCCTTATCGATGTGAAGTTGAGGAAACCATCGCCCGTTTGCGGCACCTGCAATGATCGAGAAGTGGGAAATCAGAATGTTGGCACTTTCAGCGTGGCATTGGGAAATGGGAAATGGGAGCTGGGAAATGGGTGCTGGGAAATGGGAAGTGGGAAATGAGTTTGGCTCGTTATGCGTAAACAATTTTTGGTAATTAAGGTAAGGCAAATAGTTTCGCACAAGTTTCTCGGCCTGCACGAAAATCCATTTAAAACTTGCTCCTCAGCCAAAAATCACACAAAAGGCCGAGCTCGGGTGGGCGGCCTACGAATGCACGCACCTTACACCGGAAGAAATTCAGTTGATGAGCGATAAAACATAAAATGTTGGTGATAAATGAAGAAATAAAACTTATCAAACTAGAATTTACCAACTATTTGTATAGTCAGCATGCGATAAATGAGCTATACTTTAAAGTAGATATTTCTAGGAACTGGCTAACTTTGGGAACACCTTTGGAATTTATTTGATTATTTTGGAATTAGTAGGTATGTTATACTACAACTCAAAAGTGACCCTATGAATAGAGCGTAGATACTCGGACGCAAAAGCGAGCCAGTGTCTTTCGTGGTGCATCCATTTGTGGAGCCCAACTTACCGGCGTGTCACCATCGTCCTTCTGCCAGCGGGGAGTGCTCGGGGGATTGGAGTCGACGTCGCACTTGAGGCTAACTTCGATGCCCTCGCGGAGTGGATAACCGAAGCCAGGTGTGCGGGATATGGCGAAGGAGGGCGTGTCTGCAAGGGGACAGATGGTTATTTCGGCTTGGCTTTGCTGCAGATTTGGCGCTATCAGCGACTAGACTGTGGCAACATCAACAAAATAGTTTTTTAATTAAAAAATTGCTCAAAGGAGGGGTGCGAACTGGGGGCAAGAAAGGAAAACTTTTATAATTAAGCCAAATGCAAATGCTAGGCTCAGAGAGTGGCTGTCTGTATTGGGTGGAAGGTAAATAAGGATGAGTTAATTGTCACTTGAGTTGCGAGTGCATTGCGTATTTAACTTTCAAATTAAGAAACTCTTGCGACATGCAAAAAATACCGAAAATAGTTGAAATCTAATAATAAAACCCTTTAGTTTGGACACCTTTTATTGGCCTTGCTAATTGACTTTGACTGATTCATTAAATGTCCAGTTGAAAGCAGTCAGCTGCATTCAATTACCAGGGATCCACGTGCCAACTAATATGGCGTTCAGTTTGGAAATAGTGAGTTTTACTTAGTTAGCGGCACTGCATTTATGCTACAATTTGCACTGTTGCAGCCACAACTCATTCGGGTTTGGCCAAAAGTAATTCGATATGCCATCCAAAATATAAGCAAAATACAACTTCGATTTCAATCCCAAACTGCCAATCACAAATCCATTCAGTGCATGTCAAAAAGCCATCGACAAAATGTAAATCTGAATGTAAATGTAAATAATGGGATCGCCCCCGTTCGTGGGCAGACATGTGCACTTCTATTCAATGCATATTCATAGGCATAAATCAAATGTTTTTTAATTAGTGCTGGCCATTTGGCTGGTCTGGCCAAAATATGCTCCATGCCATCGATGCCATCCATGCCATCATACCATCGACATATCCAAAACCTTCCATTCATTTCAATCTTTTCAATTTTTTGGCGCACCAGCCGCCTTTGTGGCCTTTTGTAACTAATACAATTTGATTAGGCGCCTGGAATGGGTCAGCCAGCAGATGCAGATGTAGATGCAGATGCAGCTGCAGATGCCAAGGGACAAATGAAATTTGTTTGTCGGTTGTTTGCCAAACTATTCAATTCGCTTTGGCTTCGTATGTATCCAGTCTATACTGGGCGAGCAGCAGACAGCCGTCAGTCGTCAGACATCATACATATTTATGAATGGGCTGGGAAATGTATACCCTACCCTACACCACCCTACCCTACCCCACCACTCAATGTGGAGCCGTCCATCAACTGGTCAATCAATTTGTTGACTCAAAATGCGCACCACAGAGGCTGGAGAAGTTCCTAACTGGTTGGGCGTATTGTTTTCGGGCAAAGTGACAGCAATTACTGGGAAAAATGTGTTTGATACATACTGTCTGTTTGAAATATGCACACTAGCATCTTCGCAAATTGCTCAAATTGAAAGCAAAATATTGTCCTAAACAGCTCTAATTTAAATGGGCAACCAGAAACCTGAAAACCGAAACCTTTGTGTCCTTCGCTTCAGTTTTTCCAGCTTAAATTGTTCGGCATTTCGTGCGGGGGAGCCATGATCCCTGTCCGTCGTGTCCTTGATTTGACTGTCAACTGTCTGCATAAAAATGCGAAAATTAAACGCAGCAACCATTACAGATACAGATACAGATACCGGACCGTATACAGATACAGATACGGATACAGATGCAGATACATGCCAACTGGGATGCGGACACAAATGTCTATGGCCCGGGCCAAATGCTCTCATGTGTGTGCATTTTAATTTATACAAGCGCACACGAAAAAAGAGGGAGCGGGAATAATAAAAGGAAAAACAGGACGAATCAGGACGAACTTGTTCCTTCTTTTGTTGAACCCGGAAAACGTTGCGGTTGTTCTTGTTGCTGCCGCTATTATTGTTTGAGGCCTTGTGCTGTTGTTATTGCGGTTTTTGCAATTTTCATGCCTGGCCAAAGCCAAAGCCCACACACAAACACACATACTCGTACACACGCACACCCACACACCTGCAGGGAAGCATGAAGGACTGTGTGTGGCATGCAAATCCCGCACGGCTTTTCTATATTTTCCAATCATTTTCATGGGCTCTACACTACCTGGGCATTTGTCAGGGCATTATGCGGCTTCACGGACATTAATAAAGCAAATAACTGTGGTCCTCCCCGGATCCTGGCGCTGATTGAGACCCTCCTCAGGTCGAGGACGATGCCCCGATACACCGATATCCCGATGGCTCGATGGCTCAATGCCTGGATGCTGATGTCCTGGTGGTCAGGACGTGTGTGCGGCTTTTTGCTGCCAATTAGTGCTAGTCTTCCAATTGTCGCCTCACCTCATCTAGCCCCATCTCCCATCTCATCCGATCCGATCCTATCCACCATTGGCAGTGGCATTGGCATTGATTCCCAATTCCATGTCCGGCTGCGTCACTTTTGCGGTGTCCACAGGACTCCCGTCTTTATTTCCCGGTTTTGTTGTGGCTGCCGGTGGCATGCATATTGTCCACCTCAATTGATCACGAAACGGACTTGGTCATGTGTCCTTTAAAGTGATTCTATTGTTGTGCGAATCATCTCGAATGGAATTCGGATGATGGATGTGATAAGCTAACCCAATGTTCAGCACATTTAAACCTGACCACACACATGTGGACCATTGCATTTGATGACTAACTGGCCCATCTTGTGTAATTGTATATAACTTAACTTAAATGAGCTCAGATCCATCGATTCTGGCCAACTTTTATGCCGCAGACTTTACGAGAGATTTCAGTTTTAAGGCCAATAAATACGGAGTACTGTGAATATGAAAACGGCCGTGTCCTTGGCCCTTTGCTGCGACACCTTCTTATTTTTTAAGCTAATTGAGAGTCCAGAAATCCTCTCGGGCCTCGACTTTCCATTAATTCCCATCCTTTCTCCTTCAGCTTTTGTTCCTTGCATTTCAATTGTACGTAGGCGTCCTTTTCTCAACTGTCGCGCGATTCTTTACATTTTCCTTCGCCCTGTTTCAATGCAATTTGATTGTATTTTCCTTTCTTGTTTCCCCCCTTTTTCTGCCTTTTCAATTAATATAATTTCACCTTTGCTTTCAGTTACACCGACTCCGCTGACTTTCCCCACTGCAGGTGCATAATAATTTTCCCTGTTGTTCGTACTTGCCCCAACCAAACTCGCCCTCGCCCTCAGCTTGGAATTCTGGCCGTAGGTTTGTGGTGCACGTTAACTTTGGCAATTTAACTTTTCAATCAACATTTGCTTTTTGGTTTTCACTCTTATTTACATCGTTCCACTCTCGTTTTTGTCCTCCTTGAGGTAATTAAACATGGTTGGGCATCCCACCAAACGCTCCCTGTTTGGCTTTTATTAAAAAGTTGTTGACCTTGGCATGATGGCTTACTAAAATCATTTGTGTTGCCTATTTGGGCCTTGTAAATTGTTTAGTTTCGAGTAGAAGGTGTATATGTGTGTAGGGTTAAAAGTTATGTGAGTTTTACTAATAAATAGTGGAGAGTTCGCAGTCTAGAAAATGTATGGTGTTGAATTACTTTAAGGGCGGGTATATATCTAATAAAATATGTCAAATAAATATAAAACTATATCTTTGCTGAAGCCATCTTTTAAGATCAGGGATGGTGTTGTATACTTACACTGCACATCCAGCAGGAGGGAGGCGTTCTGGCGGATCTTCAGCGTGGGGTGCTCCATGACGCACAGGATCCTGGCGTTATGATGGGCTCTGTAGACCGCCGGTAAGCGGGCTTCGCTCTTTGCGCCGCTGTTGATTTTGTAGCCATCCTTGTCGAGCTGCAGGGAAAGGGAAAGGGAAAGGGGGGAGGGAAGTCTGATAAAATTCCCATTCAAATTGTATGCTAAACACTGGCAAATTGGGCCAAATGACAGACGGCTGTTCGGGCGGCCAATTAGTCAGGGCTGTTATCAGCGCGACATCATTAATTTAAATTAAGGTCCAAGGGCAAGGGCACCCACCCACCAACCCACCGGGCACCACCCACTTGCCGCCCACTGCGGCTTTAGCATGGAAATTGTGTTGGCACAGTTTTCAATCAATCATCGGGGGGCACGGAGTGGATGTGGGCTGGGTTTGTGACCAGCCGAACACGCAAATTTGTGGCATTTAGGGTCCGAGCGACAAACACTCTCTCCTCCACAAGACTCAGCCACTGATTGTGTGTGTGTGTGTGTGGGTGTGTGTGTTTGACAGGTGGAGGTGTGGGTGGAAAACGGGGTGTTACACACTCACATACACACATCGGAGCGACTGAACTTCTGCATTGCTCGACCGAAATGTCTGCTTTTCATTATGCTCGAGTGCAAGACAAACAAATTTCGGCACAACCGCAAACTGGGTTCAGCCAGTCGTCCGGAAGAGCCGTTGTTTGAGCCAGGAGCCGCCGTTGTTGGCCACACCTAATGTGTTTGCCGGCCGTCCGGCGATGCTGTGGTTTTTCCACTCCACCTCCGGCCAGCTCCGGCCAGCCATTACCAATCCCCACACGGACAGCCCGCCACTTGTCACTCATCGGGTTCAATGCATTGTGCTGCCCCCAACTCACCTTCTCGCCCTTGATCTCCTCCAGCTCCAGCACCTCGGCGGACACCTTCTGGGCATGCCGGTCCACGCCCGGACTGAGGAGCACCTCCCAGGTGAGCGTGGGTCGCGGGTTGCCGCCCTCGCTGACGCAGGCCAGGTTCAGCTCCGAGTTCTCCTTCACGGGCACGAACAGGTTGCTGGCGTCCAGGCGGCGGGAGTCGATCAGCAGGTAAGGCGGCTTGGGTCGATCTAAAGGTGGGTTGGAAAGTGGGAAAAATTCAATTAGACATAAAGCTCTTTATCCTTAAGTACTGCATGTTGGTCTAAAAATGTATCTTTGGTATATTAATCTTCCATTAGTTGTATTTCCAAAAAGAAACTCAGTTTTATATAATAAGTTTAGCAGGATTTTAAAAGGAATTTGAATGTAAGTTATTTATTCATTAATAGTCACAACTAAAGAGCACTTTACTGAAAAGCTGTGTGGTCTTTTAAACAAAGCCTAACATTTTCTTTAAATTTATTTAGGATTTTTCCTCTTAGACAATACTGATAGTTTATGTTTTAGAATGCATAAGGACTCAGAACGTAAGCTGCTTGTTAAGCTGGTGTTAATGATCGTTCTCCAGGAACTGAATTCCTCTAATTTTAAACGTGGCGCCATTTGGCATTGTGAGAACACGACCTTATCTTAATTTCATGACCGCTTTCTGCTCTCGGTGACGATGCCATGCCCATAAAAGCGAGCAGTTTGCCAAGCGCCACGTCAAGCCATTTCTGACTTGGCCTCTTCCCCGGCTAATTTGGCAGCGACGACCCCCCGATATTTGTCTAAGCTGTTTTGGGCCAAGTCGTGACTGGCACAGATGCGCATGCAGAGGGATGCACGAGGATGCAGGAGGATGCAGGAGGATGCTGGAGGATACTCACCCAGGACGACCAGCTTGACGGGTCGGGCGTTCTCCGTGTAGCGCCGCGTGTTCTCCGCCTCGCACTGCCACTTGCCGTCGTCCTCGAGCATGACGTTGGTGATGGTGAGGGCGCCATTGGCCTCCTTGATGAAGCGGTAGTCGGTGACGCGGGCGGTGCGGTCCATGGCGTGGACCACCTGGAAAAGATGGCAGGAGAAGATGGGAGGTGGATAAGTTTGTGCGGCGTTAAAACTAATGTCATTGCCGCGAATTATGCAAAGCGCCTTTGGGAACTTTTAATGCAGCGCTTTTCGCATTTAATGGCCGTAAATTCAGCCATTTAATGCAATCCACCCCCTCGCCCCTCGACTCGCCCACTTGGCGGGCGAAACAATTGCATTTAATGTTTTCATATCCATTTATTTACACTTGGGCTTCGCTGGCATTTTATTACATTTCGCTTCAAACACAATACTCGTAATGACAATTAAATGAGGACGATGGACCAGCCAGCACCTCCACCTCCACCGCCACCCATGTGTTATCCACTGGTAATGTGGCAACAATGAACTGGCGGCTTAAAAACTGTTACCAATAGTTGTTGGCCAACTGGCTGGCTGTCTGCCTGTCTGTCTGTCTGTTTGTCTGTCTGTCGGCGGGCTTAATGCAAACGGAAATTTATGTGCGCATTCAAATGCTTGGGCCGCATAGCGCGAATAAAAATTATGAAGAATGCAAAAACAGAAAAATATATATCTGCATATATGAATAAATACATGTGGAAATGTTTCGCACACTTAATGCGTTTAAGTGCCAATTAAATGGCCGGCCAAAAAGGGCGTGGCATGCGGAGGGGGCGGCCATAAATGAAACACCATTTTAATTGCATTTGCGAGCGGAGAGATTAACTTTTGGGCTCGGATTAAGGCGGTCCGAAAAAAAGGACTTGGAGAGTCCGAGGCGCATTAAATCACAAAGCTATACACTACCAAATCTACTGGGTATCTGTATCCTCAGGGTTCTCAAATAAGCAACATAATTACTCCAATTTCAGGTCTTGGTGCAAGATAAATGATGATAAATGATAAAGATTACCAGTTACATTTATTTAATAAAATAAAGCAACTACCAATGTAGTTACCAACGAAATTAAATTGCAAAAGGGGCAATATCGACCGGAAAAAAACGCCAAAAGTCATAGGATGCAACATTCGTAAAAATGTGTAAACAGAATATTTGTATGGTGCACTTCCGGTTCCGCTTGTGCGTTCTGCCAGTTTTTGTTGCAGCTCACGACTCGTTTGGTGTGTATATTTTTCAAATGCAGTGCAAATATTTATGCGTATATGAATTTCGCTGCCCAAAGTGGCGAATCGATGTGTGCGTGAGGCGACTTCCGGCGCGCATTTGCCGCAGTCGCCGCAACGGCCATTTGCAGAAAATTTATTAACCAACGGCGCATTTGACTGGCAACTGGCAAAATGGCCAAATGGCAAACTGGCCAAATGGCAAACTGGCCTACTGGCGAATGGCGAATGGCAAAGGGGAAACTGGATTTTGCGTGCCTGTGCAGCGGGGCATTCAGCTGGAAATTTATGAGGTCGATGGCGATCCGAGGCTTTTTGGCATCCACTGCGTCCACTTCCACTCCAACTGGCGTCCATAGCCCAGAGTCCACTGTCCAGAGTCCAGTGTCCACTGTCCAGTGTCCACTGTCCGCCGACCAGGCCTTTGGCACCTGGTCGTGTTGGATTTTTCTGGCTTGGCAGCATGGCCGCCGGACAAAAGCGTTAAATGAGCGTGGCAAATCCTTGTTTACAGCGGCGAGCGTTTGGGCCGGATTACACGCTCGATTGTTTCGGACCTGCCATTGTTGGCGTCGCTGGCATCGCTGACTTTGCCGGCGATCCTCTGGCTGGGATTTCAGTGCTGTTTTCGGGTAATTATAAATTCAGACGCTTTTGTTTTTCCAGGGGCGCAGTGGCGGGGGCGGGGGCGGAGTGTGTGTTGTCAGCTGCGTCGATTCGCATAAATTGCTGAATATTTTGAAGGCGCACACACGCATAACTTTGCATAATTTGTGGCCACGTTATCGGTGGACAGTTGAGGGTTCTGTAATTCTCTAATTGCATTGTTGGCAAACTTTTCAGCGATTCAACGATTCGCCGATTTACATTTAATTTTTGCTGCCAACTCCGTTGCATGAATAATGCATGCAACTTTATATTGTGCATTTTCCGTCATTATTTTTAGCTGTAACATGCACACTCCCTTCGTTTAATGGAAAATATAATAAATGGCGCTTTTTTTCGGGTACACACTTCATTGAGATTCGTCGGCAATTAGCTTCATTCTCCTTCTCCTTCTGCTGCAGAAAGGGACTTTCCTTCAGCTGCAACCATTCCAAACAGACACTTATTTCTCCGGAGCAAGCAACTGCATCCCAAGGAGCAGGGAAAATGGCTACTTATATCTATCACTGGCTCGGAATTGCAAAAATCTTGTCAGCCAACATTGCTCACTGACTGTCGCGCTATCTGGCCCCCATTCTGCCGTTCCTGCAACCCATCTTGCAACCCATCCCCATCCAGAGGATCCTTACCCGACCCCCAGCCACTAACTTGAAATTGCTTTCGGCAAATATATTAGCCTCTTGATAATTTTCAACAATAAATTCCTTGGCACTCACACAAGCAGACTCCAGAAGTGGGAGAGTAGGAGAGTGGCAGAGGTCCTGCATCCCGGCATCCTGGTATCCTGACTGCCTGGCATCCTGGATGGGATGAACTCCTCTAGCTGTTATTCCCGCTCGGGGACTCTAATGCATTGTGCAACGCTCTAGAAAGTACAACAAAAGTCGCTCATGTTGCAAGCTGTCAGTGCAACACTTGTCGCATGTCATTGCCGCAGTTGCAATGCAATGGGGTTTTGCCGTTCGCGGAGGAGGGGCTCAAATGGGGAAAGTCAATGGGCACATGCAGCTACTGGGGATAATCACGAGATATATATGTATTTCTGCAGGCCAGGGAACTTAAAGCCTTGGCTTCCATTCAACTCGCTGCACGTTGCTGCGGGGTTTCTTCTGTATGCTTCTTGAGGTAATTCTGTATCATTTATTATCGGTTTCTTCTTGCTCTTTATTTACAGCTCTTTTGTAGGTCTTCAGTTTATTTTCCGTGAGTTCTTTTGTATCAATAATATTTATCCTAAAACTAACAGTTATTAAGAAGCTCTAGTTTTATTTCGCCGATTGGTTTCTTATTTATATGAAACTATCTTACGATTCTGTGTGTTCTATAGATTTCTTTTAAAGAAGCTTATTCCGATTTGATGCCTAATTTCTTGTACGATTGTTTGCAGTTCGTGTTATCTTTGAATTGCATAGATATGTTCTTCTATTCCTCCACTTTTGCTCCTGAAATTCCATTGAAGACTTCATGTATTCAACTATACATAAGTAAGTGTTCATTGCAGAGGAACTTTCCGTGATGAAAAGGGCATTCAGGTGACGGTGTTCTGACTTTCTGTAATGACTCCCTTCCTGCCGCACACTCTCACACATTGTTGCCACATCACTGTTGTAATTGCCGCAGCCTGCTCGTTACTGTTGTTCTATCCCCCACTCCAGGATGAACCATCCTCGTCCACATCCGCGTCCTCGTTCTCTTCTTCTTCGGCGCTTACACATGGCTGGCTTTTGTTTTAACACAACTAATACAATTGCACCGCTGGGAAATGTGCTGCGATGGCAGACGGAGATGCGAGATACGATGGATGCGATGCCTGCGATGGATGAGAGATCCTGCTGCTCCTGGTGCTGCTGCTGCATTGGCGTTGATTTTATTTGCCATCGGAGCACTCAGCGTTGGCAGGAACAGCCGTCGACCAGCGTCGACATTGTAACTAACTTAATAAACTTGTCAAAGGTACAAAGCAGGCGGCGTGTTAGCAACTTAAGCCCGCTTTCCCGGCTTTCCCCGCTTTCTCGGCTTTCCCGGCTTGCCCGGCTTTTCCACTTCCCCACTAAGTGCCACCGCATTGTCGCTCATTTTCATTTGGGATTTCTCAGGCTGACTGATTAATTTGTCGGCTTGATGTGATTTACGCTCTCAGTTGCACTTGCAACTCGGAGGCTTCACGACTCCGGGGAACTGGGAAACCGAGCAACCAGCCACCAGCCCATTAATGCTGCGTCTTAAGTTCGCCTCTAATTGACTAATGGAGGCTTATCGGTGCAAGGCTGGCCGGGATTCCTGCCAGCCAAGCGGGTTTGTTGACCTTAAACCTGAAACCAGGGCCATAAATAAGCTTGCCAGCGGCACACAAAGTGTGCAACAAGGCGGCTGCTGCCATAAAACTCCTATTTCCGTTGACTCCGTTGCCTGGGCTAAGGTTTATGTCTGGCAATTGTCGCAGGGTGAAAAATATGGCACTATAAAGCCGACAAATTGCCTGAGAAGACAACGCGGTTGGGAATACCCTGTACGTTGGCTCTTAAGGAAGGGTGTGACACTTTTCTCGCCAAAAAAGAAAGGCAGATTCTGCATATAATGCAAATGCAATCACAGCGCTGACGCGTCTGGGAATCCCGAGTTCAAACTGCTGACAGGCAATTTAGTGGCTTGCAACGGAATATGGCATGCAAGTGCAAATAACAACAAGTAGGCAAACAATCGCAGCTTGCGGCTCCAACAATGTTAGCCAGTTTTGCCCACAAGTATGCAGCTCTTCGCCACCAGACACGCGTCGAGTTGCTCGTTGCAGGTTGCAGGTTGCACGGTGCAGAGTGCAGGATGCAGGATGCAGGATGCAGGGTGCATATTGCAAGTGCAGTGGCAGCCAGTCAACTGCCACAGACAACAGCAACACAAGCGGCAGCATCAGCAACAAACAGCTCCGACACGAGCACAAAGTGGCATTGCTGCTGCTGCCGTGTTAGTTGCAACTATTATTTGCCCATCAACAACTTGGCCTGCCAGCTTGTTGTATTTACACCTACCCAGGAGAGCGCCTCGGTTATGGCCCACACATATTTGCACCTACCAACCTTGGGCTGCAAGGGTTCAGTGCTGTCGAATTGTGGCATTTGAAGTATATCTGCTTCTGGTTAAATGAAAGCTACCTCTAGAAGGCCGATTTTAAAAAGTATGCTCAAGAATTCGCGTTTTGAGATTCTATATATGCTATATTTGATTTGGGATCCCTTACTTCGTTTGCTTCATGGTACCCTGCACCATCTACAACAATATTTGCCATATTGAAGTTACCACTTGTGTTACAACTATTTAACGTCCTTTTTCAGAAAGTATCTCCTGCAGGCACTAATATTCCTGTGCAAAAAGTGTATGGAAACATTCTTAGCACTCGGGCCAACAGTTATAATTGGATTACGCCGAGGGGTTTGTGCAACTGTTTGCCTTTGCAATTACAACTCAATAACTTTGGGCTTTGATGGCGGCTTAACTTTTACCTCCTGTTTTTCAGTTTTATTTATTTACTTTTTTTGATATTTCGTGTTTGTCTGAACAAATTCCACTAGAGTCATCAGTTGTAGCCAAGTTGTGGGCGTTGTGGCATGGTAAAAAGTCGTAATTAGAAGCCCTCGTAGCTGCATAATGAGGCAATCGAGCAAAAATGCGGCACTCGAAAGAGGAGCTCTGTGTGGGGCTCTTTTGACATCAGAAACTATCAAATAATAACGATTATCCTATTTGCATAATGCGGCAGTTAAGCGACAAAGGACCAGAGTCGGAGTCAGACACAGAGCAAAAGCCCTGCCACTCGAGACGTCTCGGCCAGAATAGGAATAAAGCCAGGAGGAGCCAGCCAGCCAGACAGATAGACAGCGAGACACTGAGACAGACAGAGGGAAAAACAAAGAACAAAGACGGGAAGTGGGCAAAAGAATGCAGAAGGCTAAGAATGCAATTAAAGTCAGCGCAAGTTGGCAGCTTCTGACAGCTGAGAGGCTCTTCGCAGGAGCTTAAGCTGTAAACGAGGGGTAAGCTCTTTGGCAAGGACCAAAGGACCAACTCACCTGGCCATTCTTGTACCACATGCTGGTGGCAATGTCCAGATCCACCTCGCACATCAGCTTGATCTCGGAGTGCTGCTCCGCATACACCACGGACATTTCCTCCGCCTCGTAGGGATTCGGCGGCACTGGTCGCAGGGGCAGGACCCTCGGCTCCAGCGGACCGTCGTCCTCCTCCTCCGCCTCCGCCTCCTCGCGGCTCTTGCGCGCGATTAGGTCACTGGTGCTGGTGCCACTGTCGAACTCCTCCACGTCGTCGATGATGATCACCGGCTCCTTGGGCTTCGGCTGCATATCCTCCGGCGCTAAATGGAGCGTGGAGCGCGGCCTTTTCGCCTTCGATTCACTGATGAGCGAGCTCCTGGTGGCCGCAGAGCTGGAGCTGGAGCTGGTGGCCTGGACTGTGGTGGCCACTGCGGTGGAGGTGCTCGTCGAGTCCAGCTCATCCTCCTCCGTCTCGCGGCGCTGCCGTTGCCTGGCCTCTTTGTGCTGCACGGCGCGGTGGGCTTGGTGGTGGGGCTTCAGCTGCGTCCGCCACTTGGCCCACTTGTCCCACTTGGCTTTGGCCTTTTGGCAGTTTTTGGCGCATTTTGCCGGCTTACCACCGCCGCGGTGGTCAACTACCTCGTCCGATATGCTGGGCCAACTGTGACTGCTCGAGCTGGAGCTGGAGCTGGAGCTGCTCCTGCTGATGACTTCTCGACGCTCGGAGGGCTTTGTCTTCTGCACTGACTTGGCGTTGATATTTTGCGGTTGTGTGTAGGTGGTACCTGCAATCGAAAGGCAAGCAAGCAGATCGATAAGTTAGAAACACTGTGGGAAAGTAGACACACAAGTAGATGCGGAAATATTCATGGGAATCTCTGGAAAGGTACATATTTTGGTATGACAATTAGTGAGCTACATCCTACGGATTTGGTGACTGTGTATCTAGAATTTCTGGCTCCCAAAGGCAGCCGGAGAAAAATGATTCAAGGACAACTTATGCCGAGTGGGAGTATCAATTACATTGCCCTGCCCCGATGTAGAATGCATTCTGGGCTCATGCATTTATTTACGAATTTTCGGAGGGCAAGCGGCCTGGAGCATTGATTGAAAAGCTGAGGAAGGAGTCGACCTATGCTCCAGCATCCAACATCCAGCATCGAAATGTTTTCCCTATGCATGCAAATCCTGGCCTAATCTCCTGTACTTTCAAAGCTATTTTCATGCCTAACTCTGTGCCCCCAGTTTGTTGCTCTTTGACAACTCTGCTTATTGCCTCCTTCACATTCAGATTCAGGTTCGGCTTTTCCGACCCCGCCCCCTCTGCTAGCATTCTCGTTGTCTTTCTGCTGGCTGGCACTCCTGTTGTTGTTGATAAATTTACACAAGTGTATGACAAGCTTTCAAATGGTAATTAATATTCATCTGAGACGAGCAACGGAGCTGAAGGTGGAGCCCGGGTGCGGAAAACTCCCTTAAGCCGAGAGTATTCTGTGTTCCCGCTCCTGCACTTTGCGATCCGAAAGTCAACTGTAGCCGGCAGCTATCGGATACACTGAGCGCGTAAATGCCAATACAATTCATTCCAGAACTATATTCATGTGGTTAAGAAAAAGTATCTAAAAGTATGCAACAGTCGCTTAGTTTCATGCTAAAAAGCGAGGTTTTTCACTGCATGGTTTTAGGCACCTCTGTAATGCATTTAGAAGACAAAAGGGAAATGATGTTTTTCTTCTCGTGTGCAAATGCCGGGCCACTGTCTGTGGCCAGCTGACAAAAGCAGATCTAGCCCCAGGAATAGTCTGTGAGCCCTTTCTTCGCCCCTTCCTGACCCCACCGCTCCCCTTTCAACTTTCGCCCCACTCCCATGCATTTCTCATTGTCTGGCCGGGGCTTTTGTCTCCAGCCCTTTTCTCGTTTGCTGGGCGTTACTCATCTCTAACTGGGCTGCCTGCCTGCCGGTTGGCTTTGTGTTTGTAGCTAAATTAAAGTTGTCATTTTTCAAGTGAACGCACAAAAGTGTGCAATGCGCCTAATAAATTTCTGCCTGGCATATCCTGTTATTCGGCCAGCTACCAACTCCCATCTACCAACTCCCATAGGCATAACTAAGGGCGGCTCTGTGGGGGTTAGTTATGCACTAGTCGTAACTCCCACACACACACAGCCACGGACGAGCACACATATATGAGCGCTAAAATGTTTTCACAACAGCTTAAAAGTCGGCTACACTTTCGGCGAGTGTGTGTTTGTTTGCATGCAGCAGTAGTAGTAGTTGTTTGTGCTGTAACTTAAGTTGTAAATGAAGATTGCGTCGGAAATTGCACAGAACTAACGTTGGCTGGCTTCGTCGCCCCGCCCACCGCCAACCGCCCACTAGATGTGCGTGCAAATTTAATGAAGCTGCCACACACACACACCCGCACACTCGCAGTCGCACACCCACTTCTGCACTCACACTCTGGCAAACACTCGAGCATGCTCAAGCTTCCAGCTTTTCTGTGGCATACGCTGCACCGCATAAATTTCTGGGCAGGATCGGGCTGGGGGAGTGTGCACTTGGAGCACTTGGAGTGGGTTGTTTGACAGTTGATAAAACGCCGGTTCTTGACAACAATCAAACGAGCCTGCCACACTCTGCTCCTCCACACTTTGCTCATTAGCCGCCCGAGGCTGTTTAATTTGGCATCGACAACAAGTTTAGGAGCTTTATGGGATCACAAAAAGCTTACATTTGTTTTACGTATTACGTGTGTGTTAGATAGCGTAAAATGTGTAAGTATAAAAAATCCAATCAAGTTTATACGTTACTCATTTCGATCAAATTGTGGTAAAAAAGAAAAAAGTTATATGAGTACTTAAAAATGCGCCCATAAATTAATTGCTTGCCTTGAGGCGATGTCAGCCGCTTAATTGCATTGTTTTTCAAACATTTTGCGGCATAATATTGGTTTTCGATTGCCCTCATAAATCAGGCAGTTTTACGCAATAATTGCAAATAATTTTGTAAAAATCGCTCCGCTTTCCAGGCTTTCGCACACATGACAATTATGGCAGTTCAATGGAGCATTACGTGCGGCCTTATCAATATGCAAAAAAGCCATGTACTTTTATGGACTGACAAAACGATGGAGCCATCGATGGAACTATGGAGCTATGGAGCTACGCGCCTAAGGGCGGAACGGACAATCAAGCGCTGACATAATTACGCGTTGTACATCGGTCTATATGCATATATATATTCGTATGTCGCTCCGATTACTGGCAGATCGGGGAGTGTGGATGGCTGTCACATTTTACTGGCAAAAATTTCATCGATTTTCCGCTTTTTGTCCGCGCCGCGGCGGTGCCTTGCATTTTTTCACGTTTGTCCGGGCAAACATGCAAATGACATCGAGTTGAGTTTCATTTTGTGGCAGTTGAGTTTTTTTGCACAATATCAACATTAATTTAATGCACTCCAATCCTCGTGTTTGTGTTGTCTTTAATAATATTATTTTTCTGTAAATGCCAATCTCGCCAGCACGGCTAATTGAAAGGCAAGAGGGGTTCGCTTTGCAGAATCATAAGTTGTTCCATCGACGTTGGATGCATTGTCCCCAGTCCGTTTCTAATTAAGTCCTGCTCTCATTGCAAATGCCTATTTGCCTATTTGCATTCCAAGTGTTTACTTTTTCTGCAGACTCAAGCACTGCGAACAACTGAAAGGTTACTTTAGAGTGAAATAATGCTATTGCTTTCAACTTATTAAATGCCTAATGAAATGGTTCATTTATTTAGGGATCGCTTAAGGTAGTTGGTTTTTCTCTCTCTGTAAGAGTTCTCCTTCCACTTGGCTTGCAACCTCGCAACTTGCTCTGAATCACGGCCCAAACATTAAACAATAACTCGCCGGGGCAGTCAATACCCTCAGCGCAGCTTAACTCGACTTGGTTCGCTTGCATTTTCCTCGGCTTCCCACATTTTCCCCCACTGTCAACAGACCGCCCCTCGTTATGCAACACATGTGCAGATGTGTGTGTGTGTCTGCATAAGAGAGTGGGGCTTGCACAGAGCGTTGATTAGGTTAATGTCCTTAAGGCATAAGAACAGCTGGCAATCTCCATGGCCGTCTCCATGACCAGGAGCCCCTTGCCTGCACTCTCAACCCGAATCCTGAGCAGCTTATGGCATTCCTATCCCCACTCCGTGCCAGTGGGTGGGTGGTGCAGTGCTCGGCAGTGGTGCAAGTTGCACCTGCTGAGACCAAACAGGGCGACTCCTGCTTGCAGTCGCTTGCTTCGTGCATTGTTTAAGTTCCACAACGTCGACAACTTTGCCAACCGCCACTTAATGCAAGCGCCGAGTTCACAGGCAGTTGTCCTGGGCATCAGAAGGGGCGGGGGCCGGGCAGAGGGCGTGGCACGACTGCACTTTGCCTGGTATGCGGTGGCGGCTTTTGCGGCCAGCCAGCAAACAGCAGGGGCACAAGCATCAGAGGCATCGGAGGCATCGCAGGATCGGTGGCAACTGCATGGGCGAGCACTATGCGCACACCCCCTCATTACTGCCACTGGCAACTAAAAGGCTTTTAATCGCTCCTGAACGGCCTCACAGAGTTTCTGAATCATTGTGCGAGTCTAGATACTCGCCCGACTTATTGCGATGCGGGCTTGTTGTCGAGAAATTCATTGACATCTCACCACATTTTGCTGGCTTCACTGAATCTGACGTGTTCCATGTTATTAACGAGAATTGCTGGAGTAAGCATGTGGAAGTGCTGCTAACTCCTTGGCTGCCTGAATGGATCAATTTGGCACTTAATAATAATGCACGCTGGCATTAATTGCAAAACTGTGTCCTGGCAAGACCTTGAAGGGCACTCATAGCTGGGCTTACTTTAATGCCAAGGCAACCAAGTGGGAAATGAATCGCTAAACATTTCGCCAGCTTTTTTGGCTACGTGATGCTTTCTCGAGCCTGCTTCCTTTTTTGCTGAGTGAATGGCTGTGGAGTAGCAGTCGAGTTTTTTACGATTATACATGCTGAAGGACTCGTGCGACCTGCCACACAAGTATGTGGCTATTAGAGGGAGCTGCCACTTTATTGCACTGGCCGCATGCAGCCTCATTACACAAACACAAACACACTCTATACTCACACACAGGCAAGCGGAAGGCGAGGACAATGTCGGCGACATTTACACAATGTCAACTATGAAGGCAGCTCGGCAAGGCGGTGCAGTTGGCATCCTTTTGGCCAGGTGCGTTGCTCTGCTCTGCGCTGCTCTGCAATTGTGTCAAATTAATTGTCAACTGTTGTCGCTCCGCTCTACTTCACTATTTCCCCCTCTCTCTCGCTCTCTCATGTGACCCCCTCTCCTTCTGGCCGCCACACATGAGCGGCATGCTGCATGCTGCATGTTGTGTGCTTTGTGTGGCTGTCTCTGTCGTCTGTTTGATAAATTGCATTTAATGGCTGCCGCCAATTAAGAGCAATTTTTGCTGCCGTTGCTGCTCCGCATTTCTGTTTTCCAGTCCACTTTTTGCCCAGTTGGTCCCCTCTTATTTTGCCCCTGTTTCGTTTTTGGTTCCAGTTCGGCTGCTGCTCGGCAGTTGCTTTCAATTTGGCCGGGTTGCAGTTTTGCAGTTTTAAAGTGACACCCGGATCCGAGCCACATCCAGACTTGGCCTGCAAGCGAGCGGGCCTAATAGAAATTGATAGCTGCCCGAGGACCCGGCAATCTCCACGCTGCCACAGTGCCACATTGCCACCAGCCCACTGCCCCACCCAGCTGACCACGTTCGCCGGCCATATTTCTCACTTCAGCACGCGCGGCATTACAAAAATTAGATAAAACATTACTGGTGCTGCTATATTAAATGCGAGCAACTCGTTGGTCGGGTCATTTACCGTCCATAAAAAAGAAAGAGCTCCTATCTGCCCGTTTCCGCGCGGCCTTTTGCCGCTCCTATTTCTGCCATCACGACTTCTCTCGTATTATTTATGTCGCCGGGCGACTCTGCCAAAAAGGTCGCCACTTTGTTCCTTCATCCTTGGCAAGGCTTTATAGTTCACTTCTTGTTTGTAACATAGGTGCACTTGGATGCCCTTTTCTGTAGTCGAAATTCTAAATAATCAATTTATTGCTTTAATAAGGGGAGCCCGAGATGGTAGTAAATTGAAATATGTAATTTGAAGTTCAGTTGCACAAAGGAGATATAGTCCTTTTAAGAAAATTATTTCTTAAGCTAACTTTCCTAAGTCACATTCAGATATTCCTTCGAACTTCTCTTTCTATGAAAATTCCTAGTAATCGACGATTTTTTGAAGCTTCAACCTAAACTGACATACCATGCACTGTTTAATTCAAATTTGTTCTTTGGCGGAGCACAGTTTCTGCAGTCAGAGCACTGCCACATCCCGCCAGGGACGCTGGAGGATGTCCTGGCGCCACTCGCCGCTCCGCTGCTGGTCATTAGGCGTAGCGTACTTAGCGGCTACGTGCTGTGACCAGCGCCAACCGCAAATTAAGTATACGCCGCGTTGCGCCAGCGCCTCGAAGTATGCTGCAGTTTCGCAGTGGCTGTGCAAACAAATGGCGAGACAACAAACAGCGAGTGGTTGCTCTATGGCGAGCCATTGGAGCTCCGTCCCGACCAAAAAGCAGCGGAGGGGCAGTCAAAATGCCAGCGATGTCCTGACGTTGTCTCTCTATGCGCGCAAGAAGTTCCATTTTGTTTGTGCCTCCTCTTGGCTGTTTGTTTGTTCAGTTCACTCCTGCTCCTGTCCCTGCACCCCGCACCCCGCACCCCGCCCCCTCTCCCCGGGAAGAGCATGAATTAAGCGCCAAAAAATGTGCGCGGCACGTAAATAACTCCACACAGTCGCGTTTTGGGCGTTTTTCGGAGCGAGGTGGCACGTGACCAAATTTCGATGGCAACTTTGTTTGGGGATGCGCTCCCGACTTTATCATGTTTTCATTTCGCGGCGTTGGCTTTTTAATTTGTGCACATCTCATGGTGGACAGACGGGGGCGGGGCGCATTTCCTATACTATTTTTATTCACCTCCAGATGTGAGTGCAATTTTTTTCTGTCAGTGTTTTCGTGCGCTTTCGTGCCTTTCGTTTTGCGCGGCTGCAGGAGCAAATTAATGCAAATAAAACGGCGAGACGTGCAATAAAATACTGTTGTTTTTGTTAATTTTAGTTATTGCACAAGTCTGCAGCATAATTTATTTACTTGGGCTTTGACTTTGGCGCTTTTGGTTTGCCGACTATTTTTTCACCGTTTTTCTGCCGTTGCTGTTTTTATGTGCCGCTGGGAAATGCGCAATTAAAATGATAATTTTCCACAGTGGCAACAGCACCACCAACATCAGCACCACCACCGCCACCAGCACCACCAGAACCACTGTCAGTTTTTGGCTGCAACTGCATTTCGCACGTACAGTGAATTATAACCTGCCGCATAAAAGTATGCTATAATTTAGCGCTTAAATGATGCGTGCTCGGCTGCCCCATGGCTATAGATGCATAGTTGTTGCTTTCGCATTTCCCATTTCCCTTCCCGCCGCAACCTGGTTGACTTTATTGCATTCCTAGCACTCGACCATTTTTTATGTGCTTTAATTAATTCGCCTGACCGCCGGCCCCAAAAAGGAGCCGAGGAAGAGCTAAGCTGGCGAAAACAAAAAGGCAAATCTTATTAACTTTGGCAGACCCCCGCTCCATCCACCGCTCCACTTGCACACAAATCCAATAAGACAGCTGGGGGAATGGGGGTCAGCTGGCAAAAAATTCGCATTCAATAAAAATCAATAATCAAAGGAGAAGGAGAACGAAGAGGGGAGGGATGAGAATGTGAGCCTGATGAAGAAATAGCCGTAATGCTTTGCTTATTACCTTCCAATTCATTAAACGTGCCGTCAAGCCGACCGACCACTTGAATCCTTCTCTCGGCCGGAATTTCCCTCCCTCAAATGGTCAGCCCTTTTCACTTTCCCATCGATGTGGAAGTAAAAAAACAGCAAAGGTTTTTTCAGCTCTTCCTGAGTGATTGAGGCAGCACTTTGTGCGTGTGTGTGGGCGAGTTTTGATTGTCTCTACGGTTCACTGATTTTTTTTCGGGCTCACAGGATCAAGGTAAAAACAGTAGAGATTTCATACAGTCTTGTCGAATATTATTTAACTAATGTGACAGCAAAGTGACTGTATATGCTGGGAAAACTAAGCTAAATAATAATTTTCAGCACAATTGAAATAATTTGTTATTTGCTCTGAGCCGTGAAACGACACCATCTTATTGCTTTTTATTGTGCCAGCTAGTGTTGCCTATTTTCTGACCATGTCCTAAAGCTCCCATTTAAATCAATAAATCACCCGAGCTCCCAGTAATTCGTTAGCCCCAGCCCAAGAACATCCATTCACAACTAAAACTAAGCGCAGACAACAAAGCCCATGCAGACCCATCCAATTCCGATTTCACTGCCAGGCACATTCAATCATTTTTACACCCTCCAGAACTGGGCCCTATCAGGCGTAAATAATCAGAAACGTTGGCAAAATAATAAATACATGTAAGGCATTAAAGCCAGTTTATTAATAGAATTATGCTGGATGTGTAACAAAAGCTTGCGGGATGACAATTAACTGAGATGGCGCCTCCTCGGCTCTGCTGGCGATGGCTGCAACTTGAAGACTCAACGACTCGACGACTTGACCCTCCGACACACCAACTTATATGCTCGGACTTGATCCCTCGACGACTACTTTCAACTTGCCAACTGGACTCTAACTTTTTACGATCTTATGGTAATTTTCTGCTCTTCGTATGCCTTGCACTCGCTATATTTTCTCGACGCTAGAGATGTTTCTTCCTTAAAAACTATCGTAATGCTATCCCTTAGTGGGCACGTTGATAGCTATCGATAGCCAACTCTACTTTACATTCGGCCATCCTGATAATCTGAGTCTGACCCAGACGACGCAGCATCTTCGTTATCCGCTACATATTTCCAAAGCTTCATGTTATCAACACTGGTAGAAGTAAGAGCTGGTCCTTCACCGAATGCTGCCTTCTTAACATCGTAACGCCCATTTCGCTTCACCTTGGTTACTGTGTATGGACCGATGAACGAACTGGCCAATTTTTTACCAGCCACAAATTGAGTTCGCTTAATAGCAACCAGGTCACCTTCTTTGTAGAGCCTTTCCATGACTCGGTTCTTGTCGTAGTTCCTCTTGTACGTTTTTTGGGCTTCTTGAATTTGTCTTCGGGCCTCCATTCTCATCTGGTTTCTTTCTTGATCGAAATCATTGGCTATTTCTTCCTCCAGCAACGACAACACATTATCGCTCACTTTGTTGTGCATTTGTACCCCAAATAGTAACTGGAACGGGGTCTTCTTTGTGGAGCAGTGGACATGCGAATTTATAGCTCCTTGAACTTGCGCTACAAACTTATACCACTTGGATGGATCTTCAGCAGACAATTTAGCTATCATTGAGATAATGCATCTGTTTACACGTTCAATTTGTCCGTTTCCTCTGGCAACTCCTGTTGTAGTCCACACATGCTCAATTCCATTTGTGGTCATATGCTCTTGGAATTGATTTGACGTAAACGCGACTCCTCTATCGCTTATGAGACGAAGTGGGTGGCCAAAGACAGCTGACCATTCCTGCAACTTCTTCACGACCTCGTCGCTTCCAGTGCTTTTGGTTGGGAATAACCACACAAACTTGGTGAATGCATCCACGGCTGCAAAGATAAACCTATACTGCTTAGAAGTCGCATCCATCGGTCCGAGATGATCAACATGAAGAGTATGTAGTGGCTTATCTCCCTTGTCAATACAGAACAGCTGACCTTCTTTCTTTCCAACCTTCTTGTTTATCAGAATACATTTCACGCAGTTGTTGATGATTTGGCCTACTTTTTTCTCCATATGCGGGATCCAAAAATGTTGCTGCAAGGAATGCATAGTTTTCTGCAGGGCAAAATGCCCAATATCATGTGCTTCCTTTATTATTTCGTTCTCCATTGATTTAGGGACGACTATGACCTCATTACCATCCACTACTTTGAAAAGTAATCCTCCCTTTAATTGGAAGTCCTTGTAGGGCTGCGACTTGAGAACTTCGAGAACTGCTGAGATATAGTTATCTTTCTGCTGAGCTGCCTTTATTTGAACTGAGATCTCCGACGCTACTACAAAAACATCCATCGGATAGCGACTCAGACTGTCGACGTGTTTCATTTTATCTCCAGCACGATGCTCAACTTGGAATGTGAAATCTTCAAGATACAGAATCCATTCAGCTACTTCCCTGGGTACATCCTTCTTCTTCACCGTCTGAGAAAACGCTGAGCAATCGGTGAGCAACTTGAACTCGACTCCCAGTAAGTAATGGCGAAACTTCTTGACCGACAGATACGCAGCTTTAACTTCTAAAATATAACTGTGGCGCTTTGAATCTGCTGCTGAAGTTTTCTTGCTCCAATATGCAACTGGATGAAGTTCGCCTCCGAATCTCTGCATTAATATGCCACCAAATCCATTCATAGAAGCATCAGTATGTAGTTCGGTTGGTGCTTCTCTGTTATACAACTGCAGGACAGGTTCATTCGACAGTATATCCTTCAGCTGGTTCATTGCGCTCATTTGCTCGGCTTCGAATATAAACTCGGTGTCCTTCTTTAACAAATTTGTTAGCGGTCGGGCTATTACTGCATACCCTCGTACAAATTTCCGGAAGAATCCTGTCAATCCTAAGAACGATTGGACATCTTTAATGTTTTTGGGTCGAGCAAACTTCTGAACAGCCTGTGTTTTTTCCTTTCCTGGCCAGATTTTGCCGTCCTCCACTGTGTGACCCAAAAAGCTGATCCTCTTTTCCAAGAAGGAACACTTTTTCCACTTAATGCGCAATCCATATTTAGCTGCCTCCTCCAGGACTTTCTTTAGCTTGACTATGCACTCCTCATTTGTTTGAGCGAATATGATTATATCGTCGACGTAGATCTGCATGACATCTTCTTGTATCAGGTTTTGAAAAATGGCATTGACAAAACGGTTAAACACGGCAGGTGAGTTGCAAAATCCAAACGGTGCTTTACAGAACTCAAATAAACCGTCTTTGGTGATAAACGCAGTGTAGCGACGACTAGACTCCTCGATCGGTACATGTAAGAAGCTGTTCTCGAGATCCATGACAGTGAATACTTTCGCAGATTGCAGCTTTTCTAGCACTTCATCAATTAAGGGTACAGGGAAACTGTCTCTGAGTACCATCCGGTTCAGCTGACGAAAATCAATACAAATTCGGTTTGTTCCGTCCTTCTTCTTCACAATGACAACTCGACTTGCGAAATTTGACGATGACTTCCGTACTACTTCATTCTTAAGCCAATCGTCCACTTGATCTCTAACGGCGGTCGCTTCCACAGCTGAATATCGGCTTGGTTGGTGACGAAATGGTTTTATTTGTTCGTCCGGTACGATCTTCATCTGAACAGGGCACTCGATAGGAGATTCAGCTGGCTTGTAACTGTCGACCAACGGCTGAATTATCGGCTTGAACTGTTCGGAAACGCATATGTTATTCTCGGTCTCGACAATATTGTAAATACTTAGCTCATTATGTCCAGCGCTGTCTGGTCGCGCTGACACCTTGGTGAAAGTGAATCCCTCTTCGTCCAACGTGACCCGGAACTTAGAAGCGAAGTCAAAACCAAGCAGTGCGTCATCTTCAATATTTTTATCCGGAACCACAAAAAATTTTTGTTCCACCTCAGCTCCATCGACGCTCACAGCTCCCGTAAATGTACCCAGCGGCATGGTTTTAACATTTCCTAGGCCTCGCAGTACAGTGAAACATTTTTCCAATTTCACGTCGGTCAGTTTCCTATAAACTGAGTTGCAAACGATTGACACATCCGCTCCAGTGTCCACCAGACAATTTATTTCAATTCCGTTCACGTTAATCGCCTTATGTCGTTTTGAAGACTGAACCACCTGCACAGATCTGGATATTTGTGGACATTCTCTTGCAATATGTCCTACGCCTTCACATTTAAAGCACTTGGTATCCATCTTGCAATCCTTCCTAAGGTGCTCCGCTGACCCGCAATTAAAGCAACGAGTATTTCGGTGACTGGCACTGGATATGTTTTTCTTGCCACCACTGTACGACTTGGCTTGATTGGACATGCACTTGCGTTGATATATCTCGAATTTCTCTTTCAGTTCGTGAAACTCTTTACAGCTGTACAGGTTAAATTTGAATTCACTTGGTATATCTAACCCGTCCACAATGTATCCAATAAGAGACTCTTCATCAATCGTTCCTTGTGCTGCTATATTTTTCATTATCAAAATATACTCTTGGAAGCTCTCATCTTTCTTTTTCTTTCGATCTCCCAGTTGGGCATGTAAATCGGCACTTCTCATTGTACGCCTAAACTCTCCTATTAATACGTTTTTCAGCTGCTCAAACGTATTAACAACTTCCGAATCCAAGAACAGTTTTGCCAACTTTGAAATCTTTCCACGTGCTTGTACGTATTTCTGTTGTTCGCTCAGGCCATATGCCTCGGCATTTTGCTCAAAGTTATTGAACCACTTCTCCACAGGAATAGTCTCTCCGTCATAGTCCGGAACCACATTCGCAAAATTTTCAGCTGAAATTGTGGTTCTATTCCGCTCCCTGTCAGTGGCTTCGTCTGCTTGAATTTTCAGCGTTAGAAGCTGAATTATTTGTTGAAGACTCTCGTTATTCATCTCTTCCTGAGTTTGTATTTCCAGTTCACTTCTGTTTTTCTTTTGATTTTCTCCTTTTCCAACTTCCCTTCCGTTGCGCGTTTGCGATCGTGTTAAAGCATGCGTTCTCTCTTGCTCTCGCTCGTCGTCGCTCATGCTTAAGTACACGCTCTCTTCTGATGACGTACTGACGCTTTGAATTTCACCACGGATTGCAAATAGCTTATGTATCCAACTGATTTGACCGGATCGGGCCTCAAATGTAAGGCTTTAGACCGGGACGAGCCCCCAAATGTAAGGCATTAAAGCCAGTTTATTAATAGAATTATGCTGGATGTGTAACAAAAGCTTGCGGGATGACAATTAACTGAGATGGCGCCTCCTCGGCTCTGCTGGCGATGGCTGCAACTTGAAGACTCAACGACTCGACGACTTGACACTCCGACACACCAACTTATATGCTCGGACTTGATCCCTCGACGACTACTTTCAACTTGCCAACTGGACTCTAACTTTTTACGATCTTATGGTAATTTTCTGCTCTTCGTATGCCTTGCACTCGCTATATTTTCTCGACGCTAGAGATGTTTCTTCCTTAAAAACTATCGTAATGCTATCCCTTAGTGGGCACGTTGATAGCTATCGATAGCCAACTCTACTTTACATACATGTGTGTGTGTGTGGGTATTTTGTCTGGCGCTTCCTTGGCTCGAATGGTTAGTTCTCTACTGACCAATCAGCTAGCATTAATGGCCGGGCCCGGCGAGGCACTTAGACTCACTTGAAGTGGCATGAAAAATGATGCAGCCGTTGGCCACCGTCCACCGCCCATCGTCCACCTTTCACCTTCCTCAAGCAACATGAAAATAAATATTAAATAATCATTTATTTTCACAAAAAAGCCGGGTGCACGGTTTATTTTTTCCATTTATTGTTTGCTTTTATGTTTGTTTGCCTTCACTTACGCACACACACCTCCCACACACCGCCGCACCACGGTGCGTATGCGCGTTGTGCCATGAGAGGTGGAAACGCCTTCCTGCTTAACGCCTCAGTGCATTGGCTTTTGGGTGTGCTGTGGGTACTGAGGGTATTGAGGGTATGCCTCTGTGGCCCGGGAACGAGGTCAGCCTACATGGCCAGCGGCTAACTTGATGGTTTATTGTTCGAGGTGTTTAAGGGGCATTTATGTGATTTAATAAATAAAATATCGCCGTTTTGAGCTCGCTATTATTGGTTTGTTTTATTTATAATGTTAGGAATTCATTGATTTCATGAAATAAATTCTAACGTTTACTTTCATTCTTGCCTATCTATTTGAAAACAAAAAGCTGTAGCATGTCGCTGCATTCCTCGCTCTGTCACTCGAAGCCGCAAAATGCGGAAAATTGTGCTAAATGCTATGCGAAAATGCACAAATTACCGGCAAGGTGAGTGCTGCTGGAGCCGAGTAGCACCGAAAAGTAGGTGCTCGACAAAATAAATTTTAATAAACAGAGCGCATACATCAAACGACAGACAAACGCACACAGCTGCACGCTGCCACACACACTTGTGCACGTAATTGGCGGCAAAACAATTAGTAGCATTTTGCAGTTTACAGTTGCTGCACACACCGTATAACCCTCTAAAATATTTTACACCAAGCTGCACGTGAGATGCACTACAAAACAGTGAGTAATCTTTAAATCTATAAATAAATCTCAATATAAAAATCATTTCTTTCCAATTTCCAATGTACTATGAGATGGAATGAGATGCAGATATTTTTGAAGACTAGCACTACTTCATTATTCCTTGTGCAAAGTGTGCGCTGTTTTTTCCAGTGTATGGGGCGGCAGGAGCTGCAACAAAAGCTGACGAGCTGACTAAGTGGCAAATGTGATGAGCTTTTGGCCAGGAGCGCAGACAGACAGACAGTCAGACAGACAGACAGACAGTCTGAGCTGAAGAACAGGTGGCAGGTGAGCTGGTAAGAGCCCGAAAAGCGTTGAAACTTTTGACACACTTGGCAATTGAAATGCATTTGAAGAGGAAAAAAGACCGCCCACTTTGCGTAATAAATTACGGTAATTTAGGGGAAGCGAGAGATACATCGGCATTAGCATACGTGCGCATATTGTTAAAGAGCGAAGCGAGACGAGTCGAGTCGAGTCAAAGGAAGCTGGCAATATGTGTGTCGCAATTTCCGTTTGAAGTGCACTTCCTGCCAGCCTGCAAATGTCATGCTAAGCTGTGAGACGCAAGGACACTCGCAGGAAAAACCAACTTATAACTACGAAAGTTATGGATGTTTATCTGAAAAGCATTAGTCTTTTGGGATACCAATTTCACTTGGGTAGTGAGAGTTTACAATAACCTAAACGATTAATATGAACTACTTATTTTAAAAACGGAATAGAGCATTTTCTCTGAGTGCGCAGAGTTGCAGCTGCTCGTCAAGGTTGACTCGCTGATTGCCTGAACAAGTCCTGTTAAAAGGAAGGACTCAGCGCAGCTCTGGCTTAATGGAAAAGTCGCTGGGAATGAGAAGAATGAATACACGTGTGGCCCACTTGAATCGCAAAGTCAACTGATTAAAGCTTGTGAGATGATATTCCAGCGCTTTAGACAATCGATATAAGTGCTCGTGTTCTGTCATAACCCATGGCAAAATAAATTTCAGAGTTTCCGCTTAATTTCGTGTGCTGGCATCCGTTCTCGGATTCAATTTTGTGGGGAAGTTGCAACAGCTGCTTGCAGTTGAAGAAAATCAAATTGAATAAAAAGTTTCTCGGTTCTCTCTGGCCAAGTGGCCCCTGCGGGCGGAAGTGCCAAGAGTCGGACCACATGGCGAATGCTTGATATTTCGCTTTCGCAAAGCGAGATGACAGGCAGCAACTTGCAACTAGCAACTGGCAACTGGCCACTTGAAGTGCAACTGTTGCACATCAAACAGCCATCAAAATGTGCAAACATGATGGAGAGACATCCAAGTGGACACGCCGGCAATGCCAACGGAAAGATACTAGAAACTAGATACAGATTGCAACTGCGGCTGCAGCAGTCGAGCTCCTATTCCGTTTCTATTTTTCCTCTTTTTTCTGTAGCACTTTGAAAAGGTTGGCGGACTCTGTGCCTCGGTGGCACATATATGAGGTATGTGTGTGAACCTCAGCACAATCAGGCGCACAAACAGACCTCCAGTTCATATAGCCTGTCACTCACATTTGAAGGCATCCCAACGTGGTCGAGATGCGCCCTGGGAAACAACTTGATCGGAACTCGGGGTCCTTGTGCTGACAAAGGACGAAAGGGGGTCACTGAAATTGATCAGCAGGACGACACTATTTGCCCACTTAACGGCCGTGTTTCCATTCTCCAACTTCCAACCTCCAACGGCTTCATTGCACCTTCAGCCGAAGCCAATCTCATTTCCATTAAATTGGCCTGCCCGGCGCACATGAATCTGCTCCGAATGCGAAAACATAATGGAAATAATTCGCCAAGGAAGGTAATAAAGTGTCAGCCTTGAAAGGAAGCCAAGCAAACATGTGTGCACGGGGAGAAATAATATAGGCACATCTATATCAGCTATTTACACAAACACTTGTTATGTAAGATCCCATTGAAATGTAATAATAATGAAAGTAAAAGTCAGAGCACCGATTATCGTTGGATTAGAAAAGAGACAGAAAGCCAATTTAGGATAGCAAAAAGAATCGAAAGACTTAAGACTTTTGGTATGTCGATTTAAAGAGAGATTGTTTCGCCCTGTGTATTCACTAAATGCATGTGAGCCTGGGTGTCTGGTGTGTGTGTGCGCTGGCATGTGTGCGTGTCTCAATGGCGCTTTATAGTTATACCGTTGGTCCTCGTATTTGGTTAGTCCGGCGTTTTATTTTTACTGTTTATAAGCTGACAAAATTGTTTTTCCCCTCCCTTTCCCCTCTCCCTTCCCAGCCGACGAGCGTCCGCCGAGGGTCGTGTGCCGTAAACGGGCCAACGCTGCGGCTACGTAATAAAACGAGGGAGCCGCAAACAATAATTGGCCACGGTTCGCTTGGGAGGGGAATTTTTGATGGCCTTGTCTTGTCACTGAGGCGAAATTAGTTGCCAGTTGGTCGGAACGATCGCCGAAGGCGGGCGAGCACAAGCTTTTCCCATTTCCCATTTTTCCTGTTGCCGGCTGCTGGCTTTTCCTTGCTTTGATGCGATTCCATGCAGTTGGGTGCAAATCGCTGGCCAGCGATTGCAGATGATTCCATTTCCCCGCGGCCAGCATGGCTATGCGTGGTCGCATTCTTCTCTGATTAAATTTGAAGTTATGCACTCGCATCTCGTGTTCGCTCCGCTGACTCGTTGCAAAAAGAATCGTGAATGGAAAAGCCAAAAGGGGCATTCCATATCTATGTCAGTAAGCCATTCTTTTCAATTTCAATTTCCCGCATTGTTTTCGGTTTTTCTGCTCATCATGGCCCTGAATCGGGCTTTTTTTAAGGCATCGCTCTCACTCGCATGAAATATAAATCCGAAAAATGTGTCTGTCGTCCAAATGCCGTTCATGCCACAACGTTTTTTGGTCGCCATAATGCCATAAACTTAATTAGTGCTGAGCCGAATGAGCAATCAGATCATCCTTTCCATTCCCGCCGGTTGAATTAACACGCCAAAAGGCCGTAGACGTAAGGTGAGCCCTTCGGTTCATCGCGTTTTTTATGCCGCATTCTTAATGCCGCCGTAGGAGCACCGGAAAAATGGTAAATATGCCCGGGAAAAGGCAAGGCAAGGCCCGCCAGTTGCCCGTTGCCAGTTGGCAATACAATTTGCCGTGACAAATGCGGCCATAAACAAAAATGGCGACAACGATGCCACCGCCGCTGCCACTGCCACTGCCGCAGCCGCCAATCCGACATTCAGACATTTTCTAGTGCAACGCCAGCGACAAAATGGCTGCCACAAGAGTCTGGATGAAAATTTCATTTCCCAGGCTGCGATGGCGATGGCGATGGCTATGGCGGCGACCTTTTACGGTATTTATCACACGCGAAACGAAACCCGTCTACAATGCCACCCGCTCGTTTTCGTTTTTGGTAATGAAATTTCGCTTTAGCAATTACGGGCTTCCCCTTCGGGCTACATACATATGTATATGCACGTATATAGCCGCGATAACTGGGGAATGCAGCCAGCTAATAGCTTTTGAGGCTAGCTGGATAGCAGTATGGCTGGAAGACTGACTGCCTGACTCGATGGATGCATAAATTATGATGGGAACATAAGCGGGAACGCCGCCCAGTGCAGAAATCAATTTCAGGCTTCGGCGGCAAAACAAAGCGAAGCTGGGAAAAAATGCAAGAAACAGCCGAGCGGAGGAAAACAGAAACAAAATTTATAAAAATATTTTCATGCCTTGCAGCTAAAATGTTATTAAAGTCAATAACATAAAGCCGGGGACAATTTCTTTTGCCATCCTTTCACCCGTGGGTGTGGGTGGAACTTTGTCAAATAAAAATAGCTTACAAATAAAAACAACTCGGGGCGAAAAAATAAAAACCATCGAAACGAAGGGCGGCGGCGGACGAACCACTGACCAAGGCAATGTAATAAAAATAAATAATGGCTTTGACAAAAAGTAAACGAGGGCTGCGAGAAAGTTTGAATATTTATGAGTTTTTTATGTGCCAACAAAGGAGGTGAGCCAAGAAAACCCGAGTTGTGGAGTGAAAGCTCGCAAGTTCCAATAAATGGAAAATGTGGAAATTAAAATTATTTTCAACAGTATGCGATTTGGCAATTTGAATTCATATAAGTTCTGTTTATGTTATCGACTCATATCAATCGATTGATAAATTTTATATATTAACTTAAAAGAGAAGAAAATAAAGTGCTTTTGTCAATCGAAAAGAGTTTGCTTTGCACTCCTAATCAAGCTATCGAATCAGGTGTGACACTAGCTGTTGTCGCATTCACAGTTTGTATCGATAGAAACATATAATAATTTGGCAAGTTGCAATTTAAGTACCAAAAAGATTCCAAAATGGATCCCATTCTGAAGACCCTTAGCCAGACCATGACGGTGGAGGCCATAGCCATCATCAAGGCCAAGCGACTGGCCATGAAGCAGAGCGTGGATGTGGCCGGCAGGCAGAGGAGGGCGCTGCAGCGGGAGACTGACCGCCAGGTGAACGACGTGCAGGCGGACCTGTGCCGGCGGGCCATGCAGCGCGAGCGGCCGTACCGCGTCTTCGAGGAGCAGCTGCTGGGCGAGAAGGAGATGACGGCTGCTCAGGAGTACCTGCACCTGGTGTACGATTCCAAGAGCCGTTGCATGCACTCCACGCCGAAGGAGTCTACCCCGGTAGTCGCAAGGAAAGCGGCTGTGGTGCCGACTCAGCTGGAGACCAGATCAGAGCCGCCCAGGGAGAGGTCCAAGTACAATCGCTATGGCCAGGAGAGATTCCTCAAGGAGCAGCAGGAGTTCGGCATCAATCCGCAGGGCAGCCACTTGGAAAGGGCCACGACTTTGCGCGCCAGTCCAAATCGCAGGCAGCTGAAGAGGACCCGATCTTTGAGTGCCCGCAGCCATCAAAGTGCCAAGGGGGCCATCAGTGGGCGTCGCCCCTCGAATCCTCACTCCCGGATGCCCATCATTGTGGTGCCGGCTGCTCTGACCAGCCTGGTCACCCTGTACAATGCCAAGCAGCTGCTGCAGGAGATGCGCTACGTGCCCCTGAAACAGGCCCGCCGCCTGATGCCACATGGCCATCATCTGGAGGAGGTCATAATCGAGCATCGATTTCAGGTGGGTAATGCTAACTTTTTAGTCAGATGGTAGCTTTCAATTTGAACATATAAAAATGTAGTATTTAATCCACTGTTGCGGTGGAGAATGAGGAATTTTTCCTGGTGAGTGCTTCGCTTATAGTTATTGTTCGCTTTATATGCCTGGCATGGGTCGTGGTTCGTGGGAATTTCTAATAAGTGCATGCCTGGTCGCTGGATTAATTACCTTTATGAAATGCAAATTTCAGGGCGAGCTGGTGAGCTACCGGGTCATCGACAACGTGACCCGCCTGAACCCCGGCGAGTGGGAGCGCGTGGCCGCGGTGTTCGCCATGGGACCCCACTGGCAGTTCAAGGGCTGGCCGCAGGGCGCCGACCCCGCCGCCATCTTCCACCAGGTGTGCGCCTTCCATCTGCACTTCAAGGATACGCCGGTGTGCAAGGAGCTGTGCAACCTGCAGCTCCACCCCCTGGCCCTCTCGCCCAACGAGCGGCACTCGGACTGCGGCCTCATGATGGAGTTCTGGAACCATCTGGACCACCACATGGCCGTCCGTGCCCGTCAGTTTGCGTTCATCAGCCAGAAGTAGGGTGCTTGCTTTCGTCCTTACTTTCTTTCCCCCTGGCGCACACATCGTACTCATATAGTACATAGATGCCAGATAAGCGGGGAAATCAATAAGTGAAATTGAATAAGCCAGAACAAAGGACGAAGGACAAAGACCCACAACACACACACACACACACAGTTGGGGCGATGCTGCGTTAATAAAAAGTGAACGGGCGCATCAGAGAAATATATCACGTTTGTATAAAAATCATATAAAAACGTTGCGAAAACTGCAAACTTGGCAAGAAAATTAAGAGCACAAACAAGTCGGAAAATGAGGAAAATTCGGTTGGCAGCGGGCCGGGGGCGGGAGCGGGGAAACTTGGCACGCGTGAGACAAAAGCTAAATGACACACAAAGGAGCAGTTGTGTGCGTGTGTGGGGCTGTACTTATGTAAGGCACTGTGCGTCCCACAAAACGTAAAGCTGTCAGCGGCATTCGGAGTGATGATGGCGAAAACAGAAAAATGGGGTGGCGTTCGAGCATGGGGCGCCATAAAAATCGCTGGGAAAATGACAATTTTTATGCACCACCAACACACACACACACACACGGCTGCACGCACATGTGTGTGTAATGAAGTAAACTAAGTGCCACGGCATTTGAATGTGGGCGTGAGGTGGGAGATGAAGCAATTGGCAGGCATTTCAGGCAAATGCACTAAGCGTTTTAACAGCGGATAAAGAAAGCGATTGGATTTTGAAATCACTTATAAAACAATAAATTTAGTTTCACTAAGTTCGATAGATTTCCTTAGAAACCCACATAGATACACATATATTTAAAAGCCTGAAGAATAATTCGGCTAAGTGCCAAAGTAATCCAATAATCCAGGACTTTGCCACTGCCCCAAATGGAAATAAATAAAAAGGAAAATAAGTCTGTGAGCTTACAGAACAATATAAATTGGTTGCTTCATCCCACTGCAAGTTTCTGTGTAAGTAGCTGCAGATTATGTACCAACTTACGCAACGCAGCCAAGAAAGCGGCAGGTCCTTTTCGTCCTTGCCACTACCAATCGTCCTGCCTCCTGTGGGCGTGGCCATGTGTGGACAAATCGAGTTTCGCCACCAATATTCAATTTTATAAATTGAAGCAAAGTGAAAGCGAAAAAAGCAATGTGCAAAAGAAATTGAGTTCGTGCCAGCAAAATGTATTAAACCTACGTTTGCGAAAAGTGAGTTTTCCACACGAGCTTGACGCAAGGTTGATTCAAACGATAACATTTTGGATTACATCATCGAGATTGCTCTAGATTGCGAAGTCTTGCATTTAAGGATATCTCTTAAGATAAAAACTGCCCTATATTAAACGCATCTGTGTGCTGAAGTGGGCGTACAACTAATGAAAGGACTATAAATTAGCCAAATGGGTTGGCAATAAATCGGCGAAATTTGCATTCTCAGAACAGAATTGCGATTGCCATTCGACAAAGCCACCAAGTCTTCTTCTCAATTTCCCTCCAACGAATGGGACATAACTTAGCCCCAGTTGATAGTTGCCTTACTTTGCATTCCCAACTGATATAAATCCTCTTCCAGCGCTATTTTTCGGGATTAAGCACACATTTTTTGCAGTTCGCAGTCAACAAGCTGAAGCCAATATTAATGAATTGACCACTTAACAAGATTCACTCCCCGAAAGAACGGAAAATTGAATCGATATCATCTGCTGTTGGCTTACAGTTGGCTTACAACTGATTACACACTGACTCGTACAAGTTTATGTTCAAGTGTCCGCTCGCCCACTCATGTGCCACGTATATATAGATATAGATATGGATACGTGTGTATACACACACCTTTATTCATATATAAATTCTCCTACTTAGGGAAGGACAAAGTTTTTACTTCACACCCAAGCGAGATTCGAGATTCGAGAGTTGAGAGTTGGGAGCTGAGAACCGAGAAGCACTTTGAGCGCCCATAAATCCCTCGATGGCTGTGGAAAAGAACAACAACCAGCACTACTAAACTATGGCGAAAGTTTCGCAGTTCAAATCAGTAAAAAGTCAACTTTAGCATCCGAAGAAGCCGAGGAAGGAGCGGGATGCCAGAAAGCCATGCCCCAAACGCGTTAGCCATATGGCAGGCGAAGCCAAGTGGGAAAATCAACGAAAACAACGAGGCAATCGCACTGCCACTGGCACACAGTCGCACAATCGCACAATCACACATGTCCACATGGCGATGACAGTGGGAAAAGCGCAGCGATGACAAGGACAACAAGGACGATGTCCGCCATCTTGTTTTGCCCAGTTCTGCCTTTGTGTTGGCCATTGCCTGTCAATTCAAAGGCGGCGTTGAATGCATTTCCGGTTCCGCCGCACTTTGTTTTGCTCCTCTTTTTTGGCAGTATACAAATGAAGTTGAATAAGCACAGACACAAGTTGCAGGAATAGAAATCTGATTTAGAATTAATATGCAAGCCTGGAATTCCCTTGAAAGGAATTCCAAAAATGTAACCTCAATGCAAGGTTGACCGGTTGGGCGTAAATATTTCCTGGATATGTTGTGCGAATACAAATAAATGTATTTATCCTTTAATGAAATGAGATACTGCTGCGGGAGTATATGTGAGAGAAAGGAATATCATATTATCGGCAAAGGAAAAAGGTAAAAGCTTGTTAATTGCAGGAAATATTATCCAAGTGGCTGGCTGGCACGTTGCCTTTATTTGCATTGCATGTGGCAGGTGGGGCACTTTCCTATTGGCACTGGCAGTGGCACCACCCACACACCCAGACACACCCATGCAAACATACATCCGGGCGGGAAATCCGATTTCCATGGGTAAACGTGGCTGCTCAACGGCGGTCAGCGTTTGCCTTGGTGCGCCCAACTTTCCAACTTGTGCCAATCAAACAAGTTCAATAACGGTAATTAACAGTCCGACGCAAATGCAGTTGCACTTGCCACTGCAACACGGCAAAGCGGCAATACCAGTGGCAAAAAGGCGGTGGGTGGGTGCAGTGCCTGCAATTTGCGAAAAGTTCAAAGCTATTAGCATGTCGATGCCTCAACCTGAGCGGATGTCCATGTCGTCGCACCGACTGCCGTTTTCCAGCGACAGAAGTTTTCCCATCCTCATCCCCTGCCACTTCCCCATACACTTCCCCATCTCCTGGCTTTTCCCGGCCTAATGGTGGAACTGGCCGCCATCAGTTAAAGGCTATTAGCCATGGCACTGGAATGGGGTAACCCCGGCTATTGAGGGGCGGAAAACGGAAAACGGCGACAGGCAGTCAGTTTTGCCATTTAGCCCAGCACGCCGACATTGTCCCACTGTAAATGGTCCACTAGGCATGCCAGTTTTGATTGAACCTGATGGACCCGCCAACTCTCTAATCAGATTTAATTGTGAATGATGCATAGGGCCACTCACAGCAAATCGGTATTAATGAAAGGGGTGTGTGGTGGTCGCAAAAGCCCATCAAATGTACTCGGGCTTAAAGAGCTCAGCTCGAAGGATTCAAGGACGTAACCAGTACCGAAGATTATTATATATTTATTCAAGCTCATGAGGAAATACCGAAGGACAGTAAATATTAAAATACTATTTCTTCTTGCCAGCCAGAAGCAAATCCCTAGCTGATATATACCCACAGTGGGTAAAGCGAGTACTTTAAGCTTTAAATGTGAATCAGCCGCAGAGCTCATCCATCTCGTGCGCACATAATGCACTTAGCCAGGCCTTTGCCCATGTTTGGTCTAATAAACAGATAGTTGGCAATTGGCTGCTACTGGCTGCTGTTGCCAATGTGCCAGCGGATCTATCAATTTGTAGCATTTTCAGGCTCCCACACCCACGAACGGCATCCGTATTCACTTACGAGTGTGGCGATGCAAAGGGAGACCGTGAATCCGGCCACCTGATGGAAGGCATCGTGCCGAGGAAATGGGTGAAAAGTGGAGCACATCGCCATGGATCCCTGCACTTTTTTCCTCCTCCTTTGAGGCTCCATCTCCAGCTCCTTCTCCAGCTCCAGCTCCAGCTCTCTGGCAGCCACTTTGGCCACAGAACTTGAACATGAGTGCAATCAAATGTATTACATTTTGTGCAACTTAAGCGTCGGCTGAAGTGCCGAAGACAGCTGGCGAAGAGAGTGCGGACAGGGGATATAGCCCATACATACACGTATATACATATATATGTATATACATGCAACTCTAGATATATATGTATTTCAGGGGAAAAGAGGACGGGGCAGGGATATATCCGCCTTTGGTTGCAATGATTTCCTGAAAAACTCGAGTCAAGGCTGAGTCTGGATGAGAAACTAAGCAGATGAGGTGGGCGGAGTGGGGCACATACAGTGGTGCCGTAAAGTATGCAACATGCGCCATAAAAATGGGCCAAACAAGGAAATTGCTAGAAATGCATTTTGTGGCTCATGAGCCGTGAAGGGGATAAAAAAGCAAAGGGGAAGCAAAGAGAGGGGAAGGTAAGGGAAGGAAAAGCGGAGAGCTTGGAAAATCAATCGAGTTTGTTCGACAAATATCCGCTCAAATGGAAATTGACAGGAAAGCCACCGAAAGCAGGATATGCCAGAATGGTCGAGAAAGTGAATGGCAATTAGATGTCATCGCAGTTAAACGATCTTTAACCATGACAAATTCACAATGTTTGCTCAATTGGCCATAATGCCCTGATTGATGACAAGCTCAAATAGGCAAAGAGGGCGGACATGATATGATTATCCAGCAATTTCCATTGCACTGTTTGCCCACTAATCAATGGAGAGTCGGAAAAGCGCGGCGCTTCCATTGCAACTTCCATTTCCTGCCGCTCCACTTTTCCTCGGACTCAATCGGCTGTCATTGTCCTTGGCGTTTGTTAAACAACGCAAAAACTTGCTAAATTCTCCGCTCAAACAGTTCGAGCATGAAAAAATTTCCACAGAGACACAAGAAGGAAAAGCCAGTGGGTGGTGGAAAGCGAGTGGGTGGTGGGTTGTGGGTGGAAAGGCGAGCGGGTGGCTGGCAAAAGTAAAGTAAAGCAAAGAACTTTATACCTAAAAGGGATTTATTTGATGACTTGTCTAACTCGTGCCCTTCACTCTTCACACGGACCCGGGCCACGCCCACTCCCACTCCCCCACCCACACCTACTCCGCCCCCCGCCAGACAGTCCCGGCATGACGTAGCACTTTTACAAATGAAGTTTTATAACTTTGCCTCCGTCTGATTTGTCAAAGAGCGAAAGAGACACGGCGCCCAAAAGTGAAATGCGACAAAATGGAATGAAATTAAATGCATTTTGAAAAATGATAAAGTTCTGCCCAACAAGGAAACGGGTTTTCCTTCGCTCGTCCCTTACACTTTAAGCAACGTCCCGCAAATCAGTGGAAACAGAGCCATTCAATTTACTCACAGATTCCATTCACATTTCCAAAAGGGTTGAACTTACCTGCAAAAAGGAAAGGGGAAGTAACAATTAGAAATAGCGAAAAGTTAAGTGAGAAGAAATGGATTACTTAGCATTACTTTAAATTCTGACAAATAATCTATAAACAGATTTAATAAACATTAAAATTAGCTGTTTATCCGAATTTAAAGATAATTTGCTGATAATTCGGCGCAGTAATAACCCATCTAATGCCGGCTATTTGAAACCGCAATTAAGTTAAGCGCAACAGAATTCATTTGCCAAATAGCAGACGATTATGCATATATATATTTTTCTAATGCTCCTCGCATTTCCTTGGCCAAAACGAATGTAAAAACCTCGGCCCAGAGACAGATAATGATTAAAACTAACGCTGACATCGTTGTCCACAAGCTGTTGTAGCCACACAAAAGCGCAGGGAAAAAGGAAAAAACTAATTTGACAAAAGTTTTCGACCATCGCAGTCGAGGATGCCAACTGTCGAATCCTCTGCATGTGTGTGTGCTCGCCTCCATGTGTGTGTGTGTTGTGTGTGTGTGTCCTGTCTCCTGGACGAAAACTGCAGCAGCAGTACAAACATTTGCTTTTGGCCGCCAGCTTCGACTATTTCACAAAAGCGCATAATAATTTTCCCAGGATATGAAAAAACTTTGAGCTGGCTCTTCCGCTCGCCCCACAACCTGCATGTGTGTGAGTCCGTGTGTGAGTGTGAGTGCGAATGTCCTGCGGCATGCCATTTGAATGCCACACTTCCCCCATGCCGCCCGTCCATTTTCCTCATTTCACCCCGCTGTTGTTATAGTAATTGGACAAGTCACTGGCTAAAGTGGCGTCGGCAGCCAACTTGCCACCAACAATTTTTGCAGCCAGGACGACACCACTTTTATTAACAAATGCCAGCGTGTGTGCCGTGCTGAAATTTGCTAATTGCCACTGTTGCCTTCTCGCATTTGCCGCATTCGCCGGTTATTAATTGTTTTTTTAATTAAAAAGTGTTGTTGTTGTCCGAAATTACAATTTTTGCGAGGTACGCAGAGATAAAGCATAGCGCCAAGTGGTCGGAAGGAAATGAACAATTATAGCGAAGAGACAGACGCACTGAAATGCTGGTATCAAAAGTAAATATTATTTATCTCAAGTTTTGTAAAGAGTTTTGCATCTAAGAACCGCAGCAACATTTCAATAATACTATTAACTAAATGCGATACACAATGCTTTAATAAACAGCTAAAGAGAAAACCATTTTTACTGCTTATGCAGCACGAGGGTCAATTTATGACTTCCCATCTGCAGCTGTGAGCCCCAAGTTATAATTTCGACAGCTCACAATTTTTCTGCCAGTCCAGCTCCATCAGTTGGCATTTGTGCCTTCGGTTGGCAGCACGATAATTCCCCGGCTTTGTGTCGTAAAGTATCTTTTGGAGGTATCTAGTCGCAGCTAGACTAGATGCCCCGCTGGGATAACCTTATCCTTTTCTAGCTCGGCGTAATGGGAGCAGACTCGCCATAGAAATTTCCCAGTCACGTAGATGGAGATGATGCAACCCACCTGCCCACAGCAGCTCTTGGCCAGGTCAATAGAGAGAGCGAGGAGTGGATGGCAAGTGGGTGGAGTGGGCTGGAGTGGGTTGAAGTGGGCGCATAACTCACGCTTTTCAGCACCAGAGTGCACTCAGCATTTCCCAGCCCGCGTCTTCGCTGCTTCCCCCCGCATCCCCCCCAACCGAAGTCGTGGTTAAGCCAATAATAAATTTCTGCAACAATTTCGTGCCAAAGCTGCAGTTTGTCAGCATTAGCTGGCCCGAAGCTCCCAGTCCCTGCCAGCGGCCATGGAACTTCCTGATCGATATTGGATACTCATGCTTTTGTGCGGCCCCGAGGCGACATAAATGTATTTATAATTAACCGAAATTCCGCCTACTCAGTGCCCATTGAGGCAGTTGAAAGGGGGGATTTTGGTTGGGCGGGTAACAACTAAAAGTTGCGAGATTACAACTTTCCCCACTGCTCTTCTTTCTGACGTGTGTGTGTGTGTGCGTGTGTGTGTGGTATGACAAAAGTTTCTGGTAGTCAAATCTTGGCATGTTAAGTTGTAGCTAACTTTTTGTGAACTCTAAGAAATCTTTGACGCAAAGGGCGGGGATTCCCCCATCACTCTGCGATTGTGAGTTTGCACAATTCTTTGGAACTGTGTGTGTTGCGTTTAATTAATGCAATCAGACCCGAAAGGCAGACATAAGAAATACGATGGAAATTCCACTTTGCAAACTGCAAGAGCACTGCTTTAATTTCTTAAGGTATCGGTTAACTTTTTAAGAACTTTGGCTATGTTCCTTGCACTACATCAAATGGCATTTGAATACAAGTTATGGAACCTTAAAAATGGCAAAGTCACTTCTTGGAAGTACTGATGTAAATGAAGACTTTAATCACTATCTTAAGCCTCAAATGTAACATTTCCCTAACCTATAGCTTTTCTTGCATATATTTGTTCAATGTTTTTGATGAAACAACAAGTTGGATCCGGTCGAAAACAAAGCAAATATGTTTTGCGAAGGCTTAAAGGTCACCACAGCTCGAAATCGAAGTGGCACACATGCCTATACATGCGAGTATGTACATTAATAAGTAAGTGAGTACGCACTGTTTGTCTTGACTTGGAATAAATACCATTTCGAAGTCGCCTGCCCACAACGAATTATCATAATACCGGCAGAAACAGCGGAGTACATCCGCCCACTCGGCAGGAGTACGCCCACTTCTGGGCAGCAGGATACGCGGCCAGGACACCCGGGCCATCCTCATCTACATGTAATCGCACATGAACAGACATAATATTTACTGCTCTAATTAATAGTCACGTACACCGCCGGAGCTGGAGATCCTTGGGGTTTGCGTTTTGGTGGGATTGCCGCCGGATTTAATGAGCTCAAGGAAGGAAGGAAGGGGCTTTATGAGGACAAATGTTGGTCGTTTGCCACTTGAAGTGGCTGGTCAGCTCGAGGATTATGCTTTGATTTAATTTGATTTGCGGCTATTTGGCCATGGATATATGGATACATATGTATGTACTTGGCCATGCCCAAAAGCAGCGAGTTTATTATCTTTCCTGGATGGCTTTGTCGCACTGACCACCGAACACTTCTCGCTGTGCTCTATTATCTTTGCCGGCCGCCAACGAACCGAAAACAGCAAAACAACGTGACTGCTGCATCCTACTGCCAATCCCACTGCCCCTTCCCTCCCCACCACTCGGTGGGTGCCCCAAATCCCACCATGGAATTTGGAAATTCCTGTCTGGACGGGATTTCCTACCCGAGCCGCGCGGCGCATAAATGCATCCCACTGGCGGCCATCCGCCCGATTATGCATGTCCCCCCTTTCATATTGATGATGTGCCCAGCACAGTACTGCCCAGCATAGCCCTCAAAATAAATCCCCAAAAAATAGTTTTCGGTCTGGCAGGACAACTCAGTTGCATAGTTTTGCTTCTGCTTCGCAACCGAAGCGGGTTCAGATTTTCGGTTCGGTTCGGTTCGAGTCTGAGTTTGAGTTTGTTTTCCCAGGCCAATTTTTTCTTTGCCGGCGAGCCTGCCATTTTGCCAATTGACTGCACCCATCTCCAGCATCCAGTGGCCAATAGCCAGTGTCCAGCATCCAGTGACCACACACATGCACACAGTGGGTGAGAGGAAATCCTGGCGAGCCTTGCACTGAGCCGCCAGCGATTGCCATTTCGGTTCTAATCAATTTTTTTGATTGCCAAATGCAAAGTTGGCCGGTGGAGACTTACGCAACTTCTCTGCCTACCCACAATGCGAAAATCCGGCGAAAAAATGGTGGAAAACAAGGCTGCCACAACAGGAAGATAGGTTTGTAGGAATTGGTAGTTGGTATGGAAATGAAATTGCATCGGAAAGATGAATTCGTGCAGATGATGTGCCGCTTTCAATTGACTCGCCTGTGAGAAAGAATGGCGAATTAAATATATTTATTCGCCTCGGGGCTATTTAAACGCACTTTGATTTAATTAACAACCACGCGTGCCCCTCCCGCCCACTTCGATCTGATTTAATTCTCGATATTCCACTTTATTTGTTTACACTCTTAATTTGCTACACATTTTTGCTAATTTTCTTTGTTTGCTTTGGCCAGCTCAGCCTCATTTTAAATGCCAATGTTTTCTTGTGCGCTGTGTGTTTAATTGCAACTCATTAAGCATATTAATTAAATTGCCACATTTATGCAATAAAGCTGCGGTTGCTCGCCAGTGGAGCAAGCGGAGTGAGAAATGGAAAAAAAGGGATAAATTTGCACAAAAAGAGGTTGTCATATATTTCAATTCCGGGGAAAAAACTGTGCGCACACACAACGGCAGCAAATTAACATGGAACAACAAAGCTGGTCGGAAAAAAGGTTGAGCAAATTTATTATTTGCATATTGCAAAACCATAAAGCAACTATAGTGCCCAAATGCAAAGCATCGACTACGAAATACCTCATTTTCAGCTGGTTTGTCAACTCTGTATTTAGTTCTCACTCACTTTATGTGTTTAGCTAGTTTGCCAACTATCATTGCCTTCTAAACAGGATTTCCGCAATGGGATTTACTTCTGATGCACGGGGTTATTGTTGATGCCACTGGGCTGATTTACATTAAGTAATGCGCCCAAAATTACTGGCCTATTAAAAATCACCTGACCACAATTAAATAAAAGGCAAGGCGGGAGAGCAGATGAAACAGTAAAAATTAAATTAAAAACCAGAAATGGAATTTAATTAGTTTGCACAGTGCGTAATGAGGATTTATGCGAGCACACACACTTTGGCATTTATGAGTGCAGATTTATTAATCGCAGGACACATGTAAAATCCAGGATATGCGACACGTGTTCCGGCACTTTAAATTCTTTTGGCAGCACTCAGCATTCAGCGTTCGATGAGTGCACACATGCAATTAGAAAGCTGTCAAAGCCAACAAATGGAAGCATCCTGGAGCCATCCAAACCCGTCGCCTTGTCATGCAAATTGCAGCCGCCCAACTTGTCAGCCCGTTGACATTGAAAAGTTGCCGGGTAGACGGGTGAAATTACCTTTATTAGCGCCGTTCTCGGTGGCAGAAGGAGGGGGATGTGCCACGTGTTGCTTAGGCAATGCACGGGGGATGCTCGACTGAGGGTGTCCTTTGCCGGCGCCACAAAGAGATACAATGCTCTCTGCACTCGGGATTAGGGTTAGGGGGGAAAGGGGAAAGGTCCTTTGGCATTAAGCATTTAATTGAGTTGCACAGCCCGCCGTGAAACGCCAGCACATTTAATGTGCGGGATTTTCCGGGCTTAGAGCGCAGCTTTGAGTATTTGGGTCGTTTGCCAAACTCAGCGCTGCGGGGATGTCCTTCTGGCTTAAACGGACTGCGTTTATTGCAGTCGAATCAGGATAATAATAATCGAATTAGGAATGCTTCGGGGCTGAAACGCAAGTGTCTGGTTAAATTAACGAGTAACGAATATTTAAAACCGTAACTCACGAACAGCTTCAATTTGCCAATGCAAATACACGTGTCCGCCGCTGTCAGTGCGCTGCAGTGCGGCCTTAAAAAATATGAACATTTTCTATAAATATCTCTGTCTGGGCCCAGTGCTGTGTGCACTGCCTTGCCAGCGAAATTTATAGCTTATTTATATAACAATAAAAGCAGCGAACAATCACTGGCATAACAACGCGGCAGACACAACACGAAATGTCGCCACACGACGACTGTCGCACCCGCGAAAAAAGCGGGAAAATGCAGCATAAGTGGGGGAACCTCGAATAAAGTATTATTATGCATTCAGATGCAGATGCATATGCATTCCCTTTCGGTGTGAGCCCACAAATTAAACAAGACGCACAACATAGTCTTTGTCTGGCTACGTGCTACGTTCCCCCCCACAGCTACTTGCTGTTTCTCTCAGTGTGGGGGCGTGTCTGGCGCCGCCTCCACCTGCTGCTGTGGTGTCCAGCATTAAAAAAGGGCCGACAGCTTGCAAAAACCAAAGGCAATGGGTTGACCAGTGCAGTGATTTTTTATTTATGGCTGCAAAATGGTCGAGGAGCGTTCGTTGACTTCCTCATCGATCCGCAAAAGGCGAGAATTCAGTAACTTTAACTTTAATACATACAACTGTCTTCAAGATGGTGTCTAAAGTGTATTGTAAATGTATAAATAGTTTAGTTTCGGTGCTTTTTTTACACTACTAGAGACTGAAATCGACTGATTTGCAGTTTGAAATTGAATGGTGATTAAGTGATATGCCGAGCGAAAAATCGCACTCTAACAAGGTTGTTTGCTGGCAAAACAACACACTGGAAACGACACAAAGAATAGAGAATTCCATCCGCTTCCGCGGTAATAATATTTTATTGCCAACTGCCTGTTGACATGGCAAACATGGCTAAAAAGTGGAAATTTGATGATTTATACATGCATTCTAAATGCCGTGGAACGCTTTAATGGGTGGCATGCCACTGGTGGCACGGCTGGTGTTTGCCAACTCTGCTTCTGCTGATTTCACAACTTTTTGTGGTTCTCGGCAGCTTTGAGTCTGCTTTTGTCACATTTATTGCGCTGGCATTGTTGGCATTTTGCAAATTAAACGGATTTCCGCCAAAGGCCATTTCCGCCCGACCCTGGCAAAAGGCATTTCAAAGCGATTGCACTTTTTACCACCGCCGCCGCCTCGATTCGTTCGATTTTGTTCGATCTCGTTCGATTCGCATTGTCGATTTTGTTGTCTGCTATTTTTTGTTTAGTGTCCGTTTTTTAGTGCCCTGACAAATGGTTTACTTCGTTTTTGCCCTATCGCTGTGCTATTTGTTTTATGTTAATAAAGGCAGACAATAAATAAATGGCAAGTGCACCGCATTTTTTCTCTGTTCACGATGTCTGAAGCTGTACTATTGTTATAGTTTCTATTATAACGTTTTTTTTTGTGCGATTGCGCTTTTATTTAAACATAAACTTTTTGCAATTCAGCACTGCGAACTTATTCATAACTCGATTACACGACTTGAATGCGATTATTGTTTCTGATTGGACACTGGCTGGTGGCTGGTCACGTTTTAATTTGTGTTGCTTGTTAATTAGGCGCATTAGACGCAAATGAACTGGAAATGGCAATTAGCTGTCAGGAATTGATTTGCAGATGTGCAGATGTGTCAGCGAAAAAATGAACCAAATTGAAGGAGAATAAAATGTCAAATAATGGAATTTGGAATAAATTTGATTACCGCAAATTATGTATAAATTCCAGCATTTGCAGGCAGAGAATTCGTATGCAGGAATGAGAAACGGACTTATGTATATAATCCCCAGAATCATTCACTTAATATTCCAGCAATCGAATGGCAGAAACAAATTTAAATATCCCCGGACAGCTTAACAAACTTTTTGTCTGACCTTCGGGAAAGGAAAGGGAAACACCCAGCACCTGGCGACCATCCTCATTAACATATTGAATTTTAATATCATGTCGGTCGAATTGTGAGTCCTGAATCCTGACTCCTGACTCCTGGATCCTGAATCCCGAATCCTGGAGCCTGAGAAACCACAGAAAACATCCCCCGAACGAGCCGCAAAATTCTAAACTACTTTCGTTTGGCATTTGCATTCCATGCTCAAAAGCCAAAAGAAATTACTGCGGCAAAGCCCGAACGGAAGGAAAAGCCGGGGAGCAATCGACGGGGAAATGGAAAATTCAGGGGAGGATCCATCTGCATATTTTTGTGCCGAGCTGCGCGAAGCATGATTAAATGGCCGCCAACGCTCTCAATAATGACGTCAAAAGTATTTGCATTCAAATTGCGATGAAAAGTTCGGGGCACAAAAAATTCTGAAATGTACTGATGAATTTCTGATTTCGGCCGGCGAAATTGATTTTTAACGAGGCATGTTTAAATGATTTATGAACAGGCCCAAAAAAGTGATACGTTTATTACAAATGCAGCCAGACAATCAGTATCTTTCGAAGTTCATTACGCGGGGGGCACCACCGGTTCAACAATAATTTAATTTATTCGCAAAGACAGCGACTGCAGCGAATTGTGCCAATAATTTATCGATATTTGGCAGAGCCACGCCCCAACCGCCTGCCAACATAAATCTTGGAGGAGCTCCACATAAATTCCGGTCGACAAGTGTCCAGTTAAACAGGCCACAAGGAAAACCGCGAGTGGGTGTTTCCCGGTTAGCCAACGCCATCCTCCACTCACACTTAAAGAAACTCTGACCAAATACTCCAATTTATTACGTCAAAGTACAGGAGAACACTTGCGATGTGTAAAGAAAACAGTTCTTTCTATTCTTTCTAGTCTAAATGCCTGTTTCTTAAGGTGCTCTGTCCTTGTAAACTGTTTGTATAAGTACTAAAATAGCCAAAAAACTTCAAATAACATCTACTTTTTATGCACATTTCTGAGTGTAGCCCCAACCGAATGACACACATTTGAAAGCGCCCAAACTTGGCTCCACAATTTGTCACTGGGTCATTTTGCACATTAGAAATGAACTGGCGAATGGAAAAAAGCGACTTGGGGAGGTGCTGATGGTGGCGATGGAGTCCCTTTTTTTCGATTCTGTAAAATAATAAATCATGAGCACATAACACAGAAGCAGTCGGAAAAGTGGTTGAAAGTCTGGCGCCGGAAAAGTTCTGTTTTTCTTCGAATGTCCAAGGACCTGCTGGCGCTTCTTCACTCGCTCTTCTGTTCTCTGTTCAGTGTTCAGTGTGTTCTTCTGACACAGTTTTCAATTTGTGGCATCGTTTTTTGGCACCCAGCAAGCAGCGTTCTGAATAATTGCCCCCAAATAGCATAAATCAAAAGTGGCTCTAATTACGGCTGCAAGCCAGGTGATTAATTAGGGCGCAAAGCAGGTGCAACGCAGGGCAGGGTGCATTTGCCGGGTTAATCATTTCATTTAAATATCATAATTCTCATTTAGCAGGCTCTGTGCTCTGTGTTCAGTATTAAATATCCATTAGGTGACCAGGGGACCTGCAAACCGAACGACTGACCGCCTCACCGAGTGACTGACTGGCTGGCTGACAGTCGGACTCTCGGACATTTGGACATTTGGACTGTCAGGGTCGTAATTATCCCGATTTGGCCTTTGTGTGCCAGTGTGTGTGTTTGTGGGTGTGCCAGTGAGTGTGTGTCTTGTGGCCAGAGTTAGCAGTGCGGAAATTGAATTTTAGGTAATTTCGTTGCATGTCATTAGGCGCAATTATGTAATAACAGACTGCAGCCAAGTGTTGATCGATGCACTGTTCCGAACCGAAGAACTTGTCCGGCTGGAGCAGCACCACTCCCACCCCAAAACCCCACCCCATCCCATCCCCAAATGATAATTAAGTCGGGGTGCAAGTGGGTGGCAATTAGGGGCATGCCTGTGGTCAAGTTTAGTGACGTTTGCCTTGTCATCTTTTTTGGCGCTCAAGTGGAAGTGCCTGGCTCGCAATAGTCAAAACAATAAATTCTCCATAAATGCCAGCCTTTGTCAGGACAAGACCTTTTATATTCAATTTATTATCTCTATCCCAGTTGGTCGGTTTGTCCGAAACGAAATTAATTCAATAAAGTGTACTTTTCGCTCGACCGAAAAATCACTGACCCATTTTGGAGTGACCTCAAATTAAATTGTTCTAACTTCCTTTGCACATTTCTCAACTTATTAATTTTCCATTAAATGTTACAAGCAATTAAGCCCGAACAAGCAACCAAATCGAGGACCCGGGCAAAAATTATCAACACGTTCCGCTTATTAACTGCCAGCAAAATGTGTGTGCGAGTATTCATACACAATAAAGAAAATGCCCAGCTTCCAGGACTGGGACTGGAATCCTTTCGGAAATCTGTCGCAATTGTTTGAGTTATGTCCCCGGGCGGCGGCGGGACGAGATGAGATGAGAAGGGTCTGGCGTGAGGGAAAATATTGCCGAAATATATATCCGGGCAGGGCGGGGGCGGGGTCGTCGGGCACTGAAAATCAAAAACATTTCAGTTCAAATATTTTGCGAGCTCCTGGAGTCTGGTGCGTAAATTTTACGCTTTCCTGCATTTGCCACAGACTTTCGGGCGAGGCAGGGATGTGTAATGGCAAGGATTCAGCATGATGCGTCTGATTCTCATTTGTGCTCTTGTATTTGTGCTCTGATTTGGATTTATGCTTGATGATATGCTTTAAAGCGGAAGCCGGCACAGGGATATTCCCATATAGGAAGTGGATTGAGCTATATGGCAGGGTCCTGGATCCTTGGCTCAGGACATTACGCCTCGAAAGTTGCCAGCAGCCAGCAGCCAGCTGAGCCACTTGAAGCAATTTATGAAGCATTTTACTTACTTAGCTGCTGATTTACTCCCGTCTCCCTTTCGCCATCTATGCACGTATGTGTATGTGTATGTAGTATCCTGCCAGGACCTTCAGCCCAGCACATGTGTTTGCAATTTTTCTATGAATATGAAATAAGTCGCTCCTTCGCATGTGCGTAAATAAACAAACGGAGCAGCAAAAGCCGAGACACTAGTGCCATTGCCAGTGCCAGTGCCACCGCCGGAATGCCAGCAAGGACTCGCAGCATTCGAGTCCTGCGATCGAGTGTTTACCCAAGGCGTTGCCAGCTCCGAGTGAAATACACAAAGCGCACACTTTACGACTGCCAGGCAGCTAACGAAATTTAATGGCTGTTTTATGCAAAATGGGATCTTGGAAGCCGGAAGAGCAGCGCTGCAAAGCCACCATAAATCCTCATCCGCTTCCTTAGCCCACAAATAACCATCAAGGTCGGGGCCACAGCGAAATTCGATCAATTGCCAGACAACAATGATGCTGTTTCTATAGCACACTCGCAAAAATAACGTACCTTGTCTGGAATAGCTTCTGTTCATCATTACAAAATACCTATCTGCTTTACATTTATTTACAGTGAGTTCCCCTTAAATGTGGTATACTACTTTGAATTGCCTTCCAAAACATAGCCAGCTTTGTTAATAAAGTGACATTTACTGGACTATTTCCCTGAGTGTACTGCAAGGCGAGGGTGCCGGAGAACTAATCATAATTGCTCAAAGCCAAAGGGAGGATGCCAGGACTCTCGCTTCGTTAGGACATCAGCCGCCGTCTGGCCTCGTGTTGCTGTCTATCCGATGATTTGCCAATTTCGTCTGGCGCTCTCTATTTGGCTTGTTTACATAAAAATATTGCCAGGATGAACACGACAAGCGATGGCGATGACGACGACGTCGATGACTGGGGCTTGAGCACAACATAATGAGGCAGACAGCGGTCCAGACGACGAAAATGGGTAAAAGTCGTGGAGCCAGACTTTCCCGGCTTTGCAGTTTGTGCCGAATGCAAGTGGTGGCGCAAAAAAAAAGAAAAAATGCCAGACAAAGTGGCAAACAGAAGTAAATGCGTGACTTTCACTTTGATGTCGCAGCGAGGCGAAAGGTCTCAGCAAGGATGTACACAAGGACAGCAGACGAGTGTCGATTTGACCAAAGCTAGTTCTTCATTCCTGCAAAAATCCTGCGCTGTTTGCATAGACATGCACGTGCCATTTTCCGGGGTTTTCCTCTTCAGCCCTCTTCAGCAGCGCCAAAAGCTGCGAAGTAAGCAATCAGACTGGAGAACTCAAGTGTGATGCGATGTCCGAAAACAAGACATTAAGGGGATCCATTCAAGGCGTGTCTCCCCAAAGCGAAAAAACTAGAAAAGGTGCAACCTGACCAAGGCAAACACAAACTCTACAGCGCGCTGCAGGCGAACTCGAGTCAAATGCAGAAACTTGTCGGAAAAGTGGGAAATGCCAGCCAGGTTGCAGGTGACACGCCTTGAGGCGCTGCAGGACGAGATACCGAGCCCGAGACATGGAAATTTTCGGGACAGTCGGGCAGTTGGAAGGAGGCTTATCATTCCAAGTGAAATGAGTGCAACGGGCCGCAGGACATGTGAAGGGGGTAATCAAAATCTCAAGCTGATGTCCTGCCACTTGCACTTCGCCGCAGAGCAGACAACTGCAAGATAATGAAGCGTAAACTTAAAAGAAAAGTGAGCTGGGAAACATAGAAATGTTTGCCCAGACTTTGCGATAAAAGTTGGTCGGGCCAAATTGTGTGTAAATACTTAAAAAGTCGTTAGGATGGCCAAAAGAAGCGGTCAGAGACACTGCGAAATGCTGAAGGATGGGCCGGGCAAAGAAAAGCCAACCAAGTGGAAGGCTTTTAATGAGCAGTTGACGTCATCATCATTAAAAATGTGCAAGCTGCGATTGAGATGATTGATTGGTTTCTGTTTGCTCCTTTCAGCCGCCCATTAAGTGCGCCCCAAAGCGCGCTGCCATAAATTTGCTTAATCAAACTATTTAGCCAGCCGCTGGATGTGGATGTAGATGTCACGCATCGGAAGTCAAGCTGCTGCAGCTCCATTACGGTTACGGGCACAAGGTCTCCCAGATTCCGGATACCGAACTCGGGAGTAGGAGTCAGGACTCAGGACTCCGCGGAGCAGGACGCACACTGCGCCGTAACGAGCGCCTCACATGTGTTGCATGCTTTTAGGCGCTGCTCAGACGACACACATAATCCTAATTAATTGCCAGCATCGGCATCGGCATCAGCATCAGCATTCAGGCGGCAGGATCCATCCAGGAGCAGCGGCTCCTTCCCCCATTCCTAGCCCCATCCGCCGGGGAATACGCAGCGAATGCATTCTGGCAGGTGCATGTGAGCACTTCGTGCGCGCCATTTACCCACCGAGTGTTTGGGCGGCCATGGGGGTGGTGCACTGAGAGAATAACCTTGCCTTGATATTTCACTCATTTCAAGTAATTATAGAAACTACTTACGATTTCTAGCTTGTTTTGCACACAAGTAACGCTGAATATATAACTTGGTTTTGTGTGCTTTCTAAAGGAAGCCATATATTTTTTGGGCACTTTTCCCAAAATCTGTGTAATGCCTTTCCAGTGTAGCTGTCATCTCCTCCGATTCCCGATACCCCTCGTTTCATGCCAGTGCGCCATTATTTCCTTTTGATTTGCTTTGGCTGCAAAAGCCGTGGCGTGTTGAATGGCGTTCTAGCGAGGGGCAAGCAACGCATTTCATGCACTCGGCTGAGCTTTCGAGTTGCTTAACGCGTTTGATGTTTGCCAGCAGCTCTGGCAGCTACGTCTCCTCATCCCCCATCCTCCATCCCCCCTTCTCCATCCCTGTGGCCCTGCGTACATAAAATTTAATGCATCCTGCGAGTGTGACAGCCTGGCGGGCCTACGAATCCCACATAATCCGCAGGAGACATCGCCGAGCGGCAGAGTGCTGTAGCTTTTGAGCCAGCCAAGTGATGTGAAAACCCGTTGTCAGCGTACAGCGACTTGTAATTGGGTTTCCCGAACGGAATTTAATTTCTGCATCTTTAAGGGCGCCGGCCGTGTTGATATTTGAAGACCCGGAAAGCTGCAATTGAGCTGCCCGATCATCCCCAAGGGAAACAGAGGGAAGAAAAATGGCAAAAGTTTTCAACTCCGGCTGGGGGGCCATTAAACCAGCCACAATAATCGATGCTCAAGTCGAACATCGAAGCCCAGCTCTTGGGCCTGGCTAATTTTCTTGTGTCAAGGGAAAAGGCTTGGGAAACTGGAAAAAGGGACGACTGACTGCTGCTTCTACTTCGGGTGCTGCTGCTGCTGCTGCTCGCCCCAAAGTATGCAACACAATTTTAATTAGTTTGGAAAAGTATTTTAATTTTTGCAATTTGAGTGCCAGAAAAAGAGAATCTTGGGGCCCACGTGCCCGGCGGCTGGCAACCCCAAAATATTTTCAAATTCCTCTCTTTAATGATTATTAACATTATTAGTTGTAATGAGCGTCGTCAGCGCGTTTTAAAGTTCGCCATTGAGGCGTGGCAAATGGCAACAGAAATTTGCGTGTTGCCTGCCATTCGTAAACCAAAAAAAAACACCAACTGGCGCGCTAAAAACAAAAAAAGAGCGGGCTAAACGCAAAGAAAGTTGAAAAAGTTGGAGAAAAATTTTCGCAATTATTTTTCTGTTTTAATGTAATAGTGAGTCCAGCCTTTTTATAATTTTTCGGCATTTTTTTTGTTCTTCTCTACGCTTTCAAACAAAAAAGTTGGTTTAAACTATGCGGACTGAAATGGTTTTGCCGGACGGAGTCTAGCGGTTGCGTCGGGCACGCCGGAAAGTATGCTTTGATTTTTAGCCCGTCCATTGCGTGGAATGCAGTGTTCGAATTGTTTGGTCCCTGGTTTCGTGTGGACTTTTCTCGGCCATCTATATACATACATACATACATACATATATATTTTATTTTTGGATATGCCAAAGTTTTCAAATTAAAGGCACCGGCTTTGACCGAAAGTTTTGCGGCTGTGGGCGGCTCTTTGCCATGATTAGTGATTGAGTTTGGTTCTTGGACTTACGCAAAGGCAGGCGGGCACTTACCTAGAAAGAGAACAGAAAAACGCCAAAAAGTGTTAATTAAAGTTCGAATAACGAGGCATTGTTTGTGGCTACAAATTCTATGAGGTAGGACATTAAAGGATTCAGATTATCAGTTCAATTTGCGGCCCGAATTCCCTGGGCAACTAAGAGTCTGTTTTGTGAGCAACCCGAACAACCCGAACTTAATTACACACATCTCATTTGTCGCACACAAAAACCACTCCCCAATAGCTTCGCATGGGACTCGGTCTGGTCGTCTGGGAAATGGGAAATGGAAAGGCGAGAGACGACACATGACATATTGCAGAAACCGGAGCACACAGGGATCCTGTGAGCCGTGCCCCCGGCACAGACTTTTGTTTATATGTCATAAAAATTACTCATACGTTAATAATTTAAACGGATGGCTGTTGATGATGGGTCACAGGCGTCTGCAAATTTGCTTTGGCCAGGACTAACTGCGAATCAATACGAAATGAAAACCAAATAAACGACGTCCTGTCGTCCCGTCGTCCTGCCCATCCATGTCCCTGATCAAACACAAGGCCATCACCTCAAGCTGGTTTGCTTCGATGCCCGATAAGTTTCGCTATCATGTCGGCAAAATTCATAACCATGTCCATGACAGACATTGAGCATATTATCTGATGTCTGGGGGCTGGGGACTGGTGGCTGGTGACTGGTTGCTGGTGGCTCTGTGCGGTGGCAAATTCATTATTTCATCAATAAAACAACACAGCAATCAATATGGTGAGCTGTCCATTTTGTTTGCTTTGGCCACTCGGCCCAAGCGATACTCCTAGACAAATAGACGCCATATGTGTGCACTCCATATATTTATTCATGAAGTAATATTAGAAAACGGCTATAAAATTTGCATTTCTGGGTCTTGTGAACCTCTCTTATCAAGTAGTTTTGCTTTAATTTTGTTTCATTCAAATCGAGTGTTATATTGTTGTTTATTTACAGTTTATTTATTAATTGTATTTGTAAGTTGGCGTCATCACAGTGTAGCACCTCATCTAGATCTCTCCGCACTTTCGTTTTTTCTGATTATTCTTTTACTGGCGCTCATCTTTGGAACTCATTCTACTAGTTTCAGCAAAGGGATACAAAGTGGACGAACCCCTGCAGGGATCGTCCCTTTTGTAACCCCGCTTACCGAAAGGGCTAGAAGAAGCTATGCGATGGAGCCAGTACACACCCAGGTAATCATTGATGGCCAGTGGTTTCAGGTCGGGAAGCAATTGGCGAATGAAGAAGTTGGTCTCCAGCAGAGGACTCCGTCGCAAAGTTTGGTAGTTCAGAGGGGCAAGCACGGAAAATAAAGGCCACTGACGAGGATTGAAAAACCGCTCCCTGTAATCCATACAGTGGTTGTCTTCCAATCCTCGAAGTGGCCTTCTCCTGGGTCTTGAAAGGACAGATCTCACGAAGATTCCTAAGCCTAACCTTTCGAGCTCTGAGTTTTTTCTCCGTTGAAGTTCCTTGCTTCGCTTCGCCTTGTACTCCTTGTCCCAGAACTTCTTTACAAGTCCCCGTTCACTTTGTTTAAAAAGCCACTTCCTTACTTTATTCGTTTCCTGCCAGCTTGGAATGTCCCCTTCTACGGATATTTTCCGTCTGCCAAAGGACTCATACCATTTATGGGCTTTTGTCGATGTAAACTTATTCATATTTGCATTACCCTTTCCAGTAAGTCCAACCTTCTTTTTCAGTTTTCCTAATATGCTGAGATTGTGATCATTTTCGTTCAACTTCTCCTTGGACTTTTCATCGGCACTTTTCTTTTTAGAATCATCATCCGAACATTTCTTCGGGGGTCCCAATAGATCTATAAACTTGTCTCCCTTATTATTATTTTCACACTTCTTCTTTAGGGCGAATTCAGCACATCTCTTTCTTAGGGAGAATTCTTCGTATTGCCTTTGCTTCTCGTGCAACGCACATCCCTCTTTCAGTTTTTCTTCCGAACATTTGACCCTAAAATCTTCTTTCGCGCACTTTTGCTTGAATTCTTCTTTTGCACAAAGATCCCTAAATTCTTCTAATACACTTTTTTCTTTTAAATCTGCGCTCTTTTCCTTATGTTCACTTTCTGCACATTTGTTTCTTAACTCTTCTTCAGCGCACTTCTTCTTTAATTCTTCTTTTGCGCATTTCTTCTTTAATTCTTCTTCAGCGCATTTCTTCCTTAATTCTTCTTCTGCACATTTTTCCTTCAATTCTTCTTCTGCGCATTTTTCTTTTAGATCCTCTATTGCACACATCTCTCTTAGCTTCTCTTCAGCACACTTCTCCTTTAATTCTTCAATGGCACACCTTTTCTTCAGTTCTTCTTCAGCACATTTTCTTTTTAATTCTTTAATTGCACACTTTTTCTTCAGTTCTTCTTCAGCACATTTAGTTTTTAATTCTTCTTCTGATAATTTATTTTCAGATAATGGATTCTTTTCATTACTCTTACTGCTTTGCTTGTCTTCTGCTAACTTTTTTTGCAATTCTTCTATTACAAGTTTCATTTTTAACAGAAGGTCTTGCTCGTATTTATCAGACGTTTTGCACTCTAGAGACATCTTTTTTAGTAAGTCTTTAAAAACATTCTTTCTTTCTTGACATTTTTGCTTTAGAGACTCAATGGCGCTGCTTCGTTTGGGAACGGGTTTTTTAGATTTTGGTTCAAGTTTCTCATTTGCACTCATTTTTTCTAGCTTAGCCTTCGTTTTGTAGAATTCTTCTTCAATGCTTTGGCTAAGGCCTTCTTTAATACATTGGTTCTTCAGAGACAGCCCTTCGATCACCTCCTTTATGTGAGTGCACTCCTTAATAATAATATCTACTTTGTCTAATATGCCTTTTCCCGTGTTTCCCAACATTGATGATGAAACATCCGTTTTCTCACAACACTGCGTGTAATGCCTCCAGAAATTAGCAACTAATTGATTAACATTGTCCTTATCCTCCACATGACCATTGCACATTGAACTACCTTCCGAATCCTGTTGCGTTCTTTTCTCCACCAGGAACATACACCTAGCCATTAGCTCTGCTACTCGAAATTTCAGCTTGTCCTTATCATCTAACATGACAAAAATCTTTGAGACGTCGTTTTCTTTCTTAGAATCTATGCATTTTTTGTGGAAATCCTTGTTTGGTGAGCTCCATGAATTTTCGTGGTCGTTTTGACATGATCGTGATGGGTTATCCAAGTTTGCAATATCCGAACGTGGACAAGGTGTTATTAAAATAGATTTCGTAGTATTGGGTTTCGTACCAGTTTTACATTCTTTCTTTTCTGAACTATTATCCGATTGTTTTTGAATTCTGTTCTTACAAATGTCATGGAAGCCCATAGGTTTTTGACTCCCCGGCTCGATCACTTTAAGTCCTGACTCGTTTTTCTGACCTCCGGAATCGTGGGAGCCTGATTCCATGATATTTTTGTTGACCCTCTTAAAATCCAATTTCTGTGCTGCAGAAGATAAAGGCACCTGCGGTTCATTGCATTTATCGCACATATATTTCTTATTAGTTTGACTCACACTTTGTTGGTCAATGGAGTTTTTCAGTTCCCCGGGCTTGGTTGTAAACGCTGAAGTTTCTCTTAGAGATGGAAAGCGACCCATAGTTTCCTTCTTGGCTTTTCTTATGAGCTTCTCCTCACGTGCCTTTATTACTTCCCATGAATGTGGGAGTACTGTTTTATCCTGGGAAGATATTTCTTTGTCTTTTGTCCTTTCAGCACTTCTGGATTTTGTTTTTAACGGAACAAATACTTCCTTACCCAACGAATTCACATCTTGCCTCTGTGGATTTAATGAGTCTTCGAGGACAGTCCAATCTATCGAATCGTCTTTATATTTGGCTTTTGAAGCACGCGGCTTTGCCTTGAGTTGTCTTTGCATAATTTTCCTTTTAGATTTATAGTGATAATGCTGCATTAGATCCTTGTTTCCCGAGTGATACCTCAGAAGATCGGCATCCTTTCCCTCCTGCAATTGTTGCCTCACTTTTCTACCCTTTGCCATGAGCGTGGTAACGAAATTCCTGAATGTACGTTTGGGTTCCTGAAAGTCGAGGTATTCCTTCTGGTCATCATAATATGATGTGTAAGAGGGACTCGTGGAGTATTTTTCCTCGGGAGACCTCTTCATACGGACAGTCTTTTTGTTCTTTTCAACTCCCTTGTCTAATCCGTCAACTCCCTCGTTCATCAGTTCCCTTAGGCGATGGCTGACTTTGCTATTGGATCTTTCCCTAAAATGCCGAGCTCGTTCACAGACGTCTGGGCGGGATTCCCTTCTGCTCCTGCCCGATTCCTTGTGGTAGAGGCGTCCTTTCTGACTGATGAAAAGGCAGTTACCAGGCTGTCTGTGTCCACCGACTTTGAGGCTGTGAACTTCGCCCACAATGCGGACCTTCTGGGGAACCTGTCTTATCGATGATGAAGAGCCCGTATGGCTGAGATCGTTGGTGAGAATGTCGTAGGACATCCGATGATCGTCCTGGAAAAAGCTAGGCGTTGGCTGCTGACTAAATGGAGATCCATTGCTGTGGACCAGTGGCCAGGGTTGGATGAATGGACTGGGCTGATGACAGACCCACAGTCGTTTTAGCGGCAAGTTTATAAACCTGCGAAACATTGCAAGGACCACGGTTGCTGCGGAAGAGTCCTTCTGAGTGCTGCGATCGCCAGTGAATTTTGGATGGTTGATAAAAAAAACTAAGGCCAAGTTTACGTGGGGGCAGTCACGGGGGATTTTATTATAAAACTAAGCAAAGTGAAATAAAATTCATGACAACTGTCATTGCGAAAAATTTGATGGATTTTTAAGCGAATCGCCCAGTCTAACGAAGGCCATGTGGACAATGATGCTGATGGTCGGGCGTCCACTAGAAAGGCAACGGGGCACGGGGGATCATATGTACCACACGCTTTTCACAACTTCCATAACTTTCCATTGTTGTCGTTCGAATTGACCAAGACCACGGTGACGGTGGCAAGGACGATAGCCCAGTTGCTACAGTCGATTACCCGTTCTGAAAGTCTGGAATCATATAACTAGGCAAATGAATCCTGGCGTAGGAAATCCGCTGCATCAACTGAAGGACAAGCGGCCTTGACGACCGCCGTGGTCCTTTAAGCCTTTCCCTGGGCAAGCAATGATAATCTGGGGTTCTCAAAAGCGCAGTTGTCCACCTGTCTGAAAAGTGAATGATAATAGTTTTAATTTATAGGTATACATGGTACACCTATTCCTCCTGTTCCTCCTTTAAGAATATTTTTAGGGATATTTGGTTAGTTTATTTGGGCTTCTTCTTTTTTTCCTCTGCTTCGGCAGCTTTCTCTTTCTTATCGAATTCGTCACACTCTTTCAATACCTTATCTTCCTCGCATTTCTTCCTTCGTTCTTCCTCTTCGGCTTTCTTCATTTGTTCTTCCTTATTCTTCAGCTCTTTTAGTTTACAGTTTAGTTCTTTTTCTTGTTTCTTTAGCGTTTTCAGTTTCTTTTTTAGTTTCTTGCATTTCTTCTTTTCGGCTTCTTCGGCGCATTTTATCTTTTGGAGTTCCTTTTCGCATTTCTCTTCTATCTCTTTGTCTTCGCATTTTATCTTGTTCTCCTCCTCTTCGCATTTATTCTTCTCTTCTTGTTCTCTGCATTTCTTCTGCTGCTCATCTTCGCAATTGTCTTCTTCGGTCCTGTTCTTTAACATCTGCTCCCTTTGCCTCAGTTCTTTGCGTTTTTTCCGCACCTCGCATACCTTTTTATACGCTTTCTTTATGCACTTTCTTCTGATTTCCTCATCGGATTCTCTTTTGCACTCTTTCTTTCCGCACTCCTTTTTAAGTTCACAGTCGGTCTTCTTAATATCTTCTTGTGTTTTCCCTAGAACTTCTATTATTTTCTTTTTTGCTTCCGCCTCACATTTCTTAATTTTCTCCTCCTCTTCTCGCTTTTTCTTTCTCTCTATTTCATTGCACTTGCTTTTCTGTCTTGCTTCTGCGCATTTCTTCTTCATTGCACACTTTTCGATATTTTCTTGTATTTCCTTAATCTGACACTCCTTACTTTGTTCTTCCTCTTTGCAGGCCTTCTCGATCATTTTCTTCACTTCTGCAGCGGCTTCGCTGAAATCTACGTCATTCTTCTCGGCGAGATCTTGAATGGTGGGACAAGCCTCGTTCCACTTCTTTTGAACGCAGCTTTCTCCACATTCTTTTTCTGCCTTGCACTTATTCTTCTTTTTCAGCTCTCCAAAGGCGTCGGCACACATCATCTTGATCACCATCTTGCGGCACCTCTTCTTGATTTCCGCATTAAGACAGTCTTCTATGGACGCCACATCAGTCTTTTTCTTCTCCTGGGCTTTGCATATATCCTTCCATTCTTCACATATGCACTCTTCCATCTTCTGCTCGTATGGGGATTTTTTTGCGTCTCCTTTGGGACATTTCGGTTTCTCCTTTGTCTTCTTTGGGCACTCCTGCTCCTTGGTTTCTTTATTTTCGTCCTTTGTAGGTTTATCTTTAGAAACCTTTTTGGGCTTATCAGTAGCTTTGGTTTTTTTGGCAGGATCTTTGGATTTGTCCTTATTTGTTTCATTCTTAAGTTTTGGGGATTTCTCTTTAACGTCCACCTTCTTTGTATCACCTTTACCCTTCTTTGTATCATCTTTATCCATCTTTGTTTCATCTTTACCCTTCTTTGTATCATCTTTACCCTTCTTTGTTTCATCTTTACCCTGCACCTTCTTTGTTTCAACTTTACCCTTCTTTGTAGACCCATCTGTTGCTTTCTTCGCGGATTTCTTACTTTCCGCCTTCTTAGGCTTGGCGTCGCCCTTATCCTCTTCCGATTTATCCTTACATTTGTCTTTCTCCTTCTGACTCTCTCTCTCCAACTCGGCTTCTAAGAGCTTGGTGGTGTCTGCTATGCATTTCCTAAGCGTTTCTGATTCCTTACATATGGCCTCCTCCCCTCCGGGCTCCTTGCACTCTTCCGCCGAGTCTGCCTTCTTCTTGGCCGGACATGCCTTCATTAACTTCTCGATCTTCTTGGCCTTTATAAGCCGCTCGTAGCGAAGCTTGAGTTCATGCTCCCTGCAGTACTTCTGCATCACGGCCTTCAGACAGACTCTCTTGACGCCCGTCATCACGCAGTCCATCATCTCCCCCATGGCCTTCTGCTCCTCCGGCGACATGCACTTTATTTTCGCCCTCAGCGCCTTCGACTTGACCTCGATGCACTGCCTCAACTTGTACTTAACGCGTTCGGCATCCTTCTTGGCCGCCTCCTTCTTGTCGGCCGCCTGCTTCTTCTTCATGGCGAGTGCCTTTTGCTCCTTCACAGACTTGTAGGCATCGCCGGCCATGAGAGGTGGATCACAGTAGCAGCGCAGCTGCCACTTGATTGCCATGCCCATGGATCCGCGGAGCTGAGGAGCGGACATCCGCGAGAGCAGGCAGCCGGCGAATCTGGAGCTCATTGGTAAAACCCGTGCCTAGGCCCCCACGAAACTAAATTTAAAAACAAGAAATTTAGATTGTCGTGTTTTTAAAAAACGAATTTAGATCCAACTTGTGGGCCCTACGTTCGAAAAGGGAAACGAAATGAATTTTGTCGAAAGTGGAATACTGGGTTCTTAAAACATATTGGGTTCTAACTATATTCTAAATAAAGCAATATCAAGTTACGATCGTATTCCGGTTCCTAAGCGGTATTCCAGCAAGGGCACATTTGAAACGCACTCCTTGCTGGCGTCAACAATTTTGCAATCTTTGCTCAAACCTCAGAAATGACAACAACGCAGAGGAGCCACAACCACGACATAGTTACACACACATCCCATCGAGGGCCAACGGCAGACAAACACTTTTGTCGAACATAAAATCGAGCACAACTTAATTAAATGTTAAAAGCGCGACCGCAGCGCGTCTGTGGCAACCGAAGGTGTGAATGCGAAGGGGTTGCAGGCGCTGGGGGGTGGGCATTTCCGGTGGAGTGGGCGGGGTGTGTGGGGTTGGAAACGGCGTTATCACACCGAGGAAGACGCTGACAGACGCTAACTTCATTTTCGGGGTACTGCTTCAAATTAGCAAACCTGTCAACTGTCAGTGTTTGTGAGTTGAAGTGCGGCCAGAAGTATGCGGGGTGGTTGGTCGGAGGTGTGGGGATCGGCCCCAGGCGAAGAGCAAGACAATGTGCCTCACCTGTGCTTCAACACCTTGCAGGAGCTCCACCTCCCTCCCCCTTCGCTACCTCCATAAGGAAGTTGCTCGGCGAACTTTGCAGTCTATACAGAAGAGGCCTCCAAGTGTGTGTGTGTGTGTGCGCGGTGAATTATGGCATGTCTACTTCCGCCACCTGCCAACCCACTGCGTTGCCCCAGCCCCCAGCCCGCCCCCCATTGCGTTGTTTGTAATTTGTTAATTTCCCGCATTTAGAAATTAATTTTCACTTCATGCGCCGCCAAGCAGACAACAGCAGACAGGTGAGTTCGAGTTGGCCTACCTTGGCAGCACTGTCGCACATAAGTGTGCTTTAACTTTCTGCCACACGCACACACAAGCGCGCACAGGCACACATACGGCGGCATTACGAACTTGCACCGCAATTACGAGTGCCACCCACCCACTCAGCCCAGCCAATGGGCCAACCAGCCACCAGCCACCCAGCGAGCTCATTGCGTATTTAAATTCCTTTATGTTGTCATTAATTTCTGCAACTTGTTCAGCAGTGTCGGCTGTTAATTTTTAAACGAAAGCTCTGCCCGAGCAGTCTGCCATGTGTTTGACACGTTTACATTTTAATTGCGCACATGTGCGCGGTGGGAACGGCGCATTTCATTGTTGATGTGGGCGAGCAGCGGGCGCCAAATGTGAAATGGGTCTGCGGAGTGTAAAACTTTAATTGCTTTATTATGTCCGCCAGCAGGCAGGTGGGCAACATCCTCGCAGATTCACAGGATCGCAGCCCACTTTCGCCAAGAATTGGGCCAAGGCACTTGAATGGCCCCAAGGGCTACCACACACTGCTATGAAGATAGTGCAGGGCTCTATTGGATGCCCCGAAGAAATCTCTCTTTAAACTGACTCAAGTAGTCTCAGGTAAATATGTAAACTCCTGCACTTTTCAGTTTTAGTCTTACTCCTAAGCCTTACTATTCAAAATTGGATGTTCAAAGTTCCCGCGATTCCGTTCTAAGTCATGGTGTCTATGGGACGTCATCTCTCACGATCTCTCGTGTACCAGCTAAAGCAGTCCACTTGGAACCGATTCTTCCTAAGGTCCCACACTAACTTGCACTATGTATCCGTTTACTTGGGACAACCACGGGTTCTCGACCACAAACCCAACGCATATGATGGCTTAGACTCCACAAATCGAATGATAACTAATTGCATGAGTTATGAAAGAAACACGGCAATGAAAAGTAATCAATTACAACCCCGAAAATCCTACAGCCACCACAGGATCTACAGACCGTATCAACTGAAGATCCGTGCTCTTAAAATAGCCCTGAAGCAACAACGATCGTTTAGCAAAGAGTGCGATGAAGAGTGCTATTGCAAAAAGCTGGAGGATGAGAACTGCGCTCTGGAACCCCTGCCAAAAGCAAAGCCCAAAAAGAAATGCTCAAGGATATCCAGGAAAAGGAAGCACTTACTCGAGCAAAAGAAAAAAGCGGAGGAGTCTAAATCACCTCCAGAAACGAAATGTGAAAAAAACTTAGATGAAGCTGTTGACGAGCTGAAGTACAGTTGCATGCTGGCTTCCGAGAAGAAAGACTGCGAGCGCAAGCAGTACAAGGCGCTCTGCGAAGAGTTGCGAAAGGCAAAGCCACAGGGTGATCAAAAGTCCGTAGATTCTCTTGTAAAGTGCATGCTTTCTGGCATAAAGAAGGCGTGTACTGTGCACGCCGAGAAGCTTGTCTACCAGCAGAAGTTCGCTGAAAAAATAGCGGCTGAGGAGGCTGAGAGAAAGGAGAGGGAAAAGAGAGAGGGAAAGCCGCTAGACTGCACTAAGCCAAGTGAGGATGACGATCTTGGTGGAAAGAACAAGGCCGAGAAGAAAAAGGCCAAGGAGAAGGCCCACCTAAAGAAATTACTCAAGGAAATAAAGACCAAGTGCAAGAAGCAGCGTGAAAAAGCTGAGCGTAAGAAGAAAGAGGAAGAGGCGCTCAATAAGAAATGTAAGGAAGCAGCTGCTAAGAAGAAATGCGAGGAACTGGAGGCTAAAAAGAAATGTGAGGAAGCGGCTGCCAAAAAGAAATGCGAAGAGGCGGCGGCCAAAAAGAAATGTGAAGAAGCGGCTGCTAAAAAGAAGTGCGAAGAAGCGGCTGCTAAAAAGAAATGTGAGGAAGCAGCTGCTAAAAAGAAGTGCGAAGAAGCAGCAGCCAAAAAGAAATGTGAAGAAGCAGCAGCCAAAAAGAAATGCCAGAAAGCACCACCGAAAAATAAATGCGGAGAATCAGCGGCCAAAAACAAATGTAAAGAGGCAGCTGCTAAAAAGAAATGTGAGGAAGCGGCTGCTAAAAAGAAATGCGAAGAAGCGGCTGCTAAAAAGAAATGCGAGGAAGCGGCTGCTAAAAAGAAATGCGAGGAAGCCCAAGCTAAAAAGAAATGCGAGGAAGCCGAGGCTAAAAAGAAATGTGAAGAAGCTGCTAAAAAGAAAAGCGGAGTAAACGATGCAGCTGTGAAAAAGTGTGAGGCAGATAAGAAGAAGAAATCCCAAGAGGCGGAGAAAAAGAAGAAAAGCGAAGAAGCCGCGCTTCAGAAGAAATGTGCGGAGGCCAAGAAGAACAAGGCATGTGAAGCCGAGAAAAAGAAAAATTCTGAAGAATCCGAACGGAAGAAAGACTGCGATCTAGCCAAATTCAGAAAAAGATGTGAGGAGCTGAGGAAAAAGATTGAAGAGGCAAAATGCGAAGAAAAGAAAGTCAAGTAGGCACCCATAGTAAACCAATGCCATCCGAAGGAAAAGCTTACGGAGACGTGGGAGATGAAGTCCCTATCTTTAATATAGTTAAGCTGTAATAAAATTCAATATGATAGCGCTTGATGATGATATCGTTGCTTAATAAATCTGGATATGTATCTTAACTCTAGATGTTGGCTGATTAAAGTTACTCTCAACACTAGAGCATTAAAGCTATTTAGGACTGGCTTTATCATCGGCCGGATAAACCACCATTGTTCGGTCGAGGAAATGCCAACAGACCCGCTAAGTACAGGCTTGCTGAAGGACAATGATGATGAGGAGTGGGCCAAGAAGACCAGGGAGGCCGAGGAGGCCGACAAACAATTGTGCCCGCTTGTCTTGTTTATTGTCATCCATCATGCCAAGGCTCCTGGTCCCTGGTGGTCGGGGAGATCGTCTTCAAGCCCCGATTTGTGGCCACCATCCGGAGATGGAAGGTGGGCGGAGGTGGAAGATGGGCGGAGGTGGGAGCCTAACGAGTGGAGTTTACTCATTCAGTCGAGTCTGCTCCGACCAGGCTCGGCCTCATTTAGCCGTTTTGCTGCGCATTTGCCATTGTCAACGAGGCTGCCACCCGTTTGCGATGCTCTTGTAACATTTCCACAAGGCTCTTTTTTCCGATGTTGCGGTAGCTGCAGCTGCAGCTGTAGCTGTTGCCGCTGATTGTTGCACAAGGATTTGTCAAGGATAAAACACTCGAGGGCAGCCAGTCGACATTGTCGTAGTTGTCGTAGTTGTCGTCACCGACGCTGCTTCATCATGGTTACGATTATGATTATGTAGCGACAGCTTTTGTCCTGGCCCGGCTGAAAGGCATTCGGTGCGGAGGTCCTTTCACACGTGTTTCCCTGTGCAATGGTTATCGATTTTCCGCTGGGAATGCAATGCATCCGAATGCGATGCTAAGTGCAGTCCGTGCGGCCTTGGGTTTTCCCAGGACATTGCACTGAGCATTTAAGTAGGGATAAGGCATAAGTAGATTCAGCAGTTTCTTTTGTGCTGGCGGCAGCAAAACACATTTACCCAATGTGAAATGGGGAAAGCGAACTCTAAGAATATGCTTCTCTATTTATAGGGTCTGCAGCAGCTTTTCTTTCAATAATATAATATGTGAGTTATTTCCTTAATTTACTTTCAGTGCAGCCTGCATAAAAGCAGTTTCGCTTTTTCTTTATCTGCAATTGGCGACCTTGGAGCTTACATGCAGCATATTTAAGTTCACCTATTTGCGCGGCTTGCTGCACTCTTTCGTGCCCCCAATTTGGTGATCTGCGACAACCCGAATTCGTTTGCCAAACACATTTCACCCACCGAAATGCCAAATGCAAAGCAGACAACCAGAAGGGCTGCGGTTGCCAAATTATATGCAACTGAGGTGACGTGGGCGTGGGCGTGGGCGTGGCATGCGGTTAGTTAAACAAAAGTGCGGTGCCCTGAAAACTGGGTCACAATCCTGGGGGAGAAACTGTCACAACGCCAGACGCATTAAAGCGACTAAATTACCTCGTTGCAAGAAAACCCACCCAAAAAAAAAAAAAAAAAAAAAAAACACCCAACCAAACGCGTAGAGCGTGCAACAAATCGACAAACTGCGCTCGTCATGTCCTATGTATCTAATCCAACTAGCTCTGTACGAACTCGACGTCATACACGACAACAGACACAAAAGACAAACGACAAACAACAGACGAACAAGACATCAATCGACTGACTGATCAAAAAATAAATAAAACATTCCTGTAATACAAAAATAAACTACAAAAAAAAAAAACAAAAAAACGAACAGCCAAAGTTCAACAACAGTGCTACAACATGGGACATACGACAACATTGTCTCAAAAACACTCGACAAAGTTTCGGTTTCACTTTGGTTGTTGTTGCCACCGATTTTTGCCGTTTTCGTTGCTGTCAACTTCCGGCGGACCAACCTGTTCCGCTTGATTGTTCTCGGTGCTCTCGAGCCGGAGCTGGAGCTCCGGCTTTGGCTACGGCTACGGCAACGGCTCCGGTTCCCTCGTCATGAAAGGTTAATGACGGCTCCTGTCAGCGCCGAAGGTCACATCTAACGCTTGCCGCCCACCGGCGCCCACGGGGTGGTGGTCCTGGTGGGGTCAAACGTGCAGCAGGTAAAAGTTTCGTTTCCCAGGACAAAAACTCGGCGGAAGGGAAGCTGGGATGGGGATGAGGAGAGGGAGAAAGCCAGGTCCTGTGCTAAATACCAGGACTGCTGAGCGGCAGCTCCGGGGGGTAGCAGAGCGTAAAAGTTAAATGAAACGAAACACGTTAATGGCCTCCGCGCGGAATGGATGGGGGAGGGGGAAGGGGAGGAGGATGGGCAGGAGGATGCGCCACCCTGAAAGGTGAGAGGCTGTCCTGTTAAAGCCATGGCCCGTGGAAAGTGAAATCGCCGGCTTGCCAAGTTGGCAGTGCTGGCCAAGAGCCGTGTAATAAAATGATATCGTTGGCTTAGTTAAGTAGCAATAAGCTGGAAAAGGTAGCCCAATATTCGTTGGGCGCCACCTCTCAATCACGGCGTTTCAGGTTGATATTAAGTTATTTAGGCTATTTAGACGCCAAGCGAAGACCTCTTCGGGCTTCTCGACTGGGTCATTACAGCCAAATTACAGTATATTAGGTTACCGCTTTGTGTCGGGGTGGAAACTCGACTGAATTTTCCCCCTCCCGCACCTGCCGCTATTCAGGAATTTCACTACAACTAATAGTGCTGCTAATTAACATCCTCGAAGTTGTGGACCTTGGGAAATGGCTAGCTTAAAGCCATTCGATTTTCCACCGTGCAGCAAAACTGGCGCCCAATTGTTAAAGCACACAAAGAAAACTCAGCGCCAAGAGCATCGAGGGGATGGAGGGGATGGAGGAGCCAAGACCAGCCAAAAAAAAAATAAAAAAAGAGGAAAAAAGTACAAAGAATTATGTATCACTTCGTTACGACTTACTTCCACTTAATTTATTTTCACTTGCTTTTAGCAGCAAAGGGCGAGCAAAGGAAAGGTCGGATGGCTGGTCGGATGGGAGGGCAACTTTGTCTGAGCCTCGGAAAATGAAAGAAGTCGAAAGGCAGAGGGAATTGTACATTATACAGTTGGTCAATAAAGTCTGCACACATCCAGGGCTTAAAAATGTTGATATATATTCCATTTAATGAGATACGGCGGTGAGATATGTCCACTGAAAAGTGAGCCACACATTGCTTCTGCCGATCGGAGTGTTCATCGCTTTAAGTCTTTATTAATAGAATGCTAAAGCTATTGAATTTGTATTTATATTTTATTGAAAATAAAGTTATTTAATAAAACTGTGATATGTAAATGAACTTCATAAAGAGCTGTATTTATTTGAAGCTGCATTGTTGCAAACAAATGTTGAGTGCGATGGCAGACTTCGCCTGCAGCTCACCTGGAATGGTACTCAAACTTTGCATGCCCACTGTCCGATTTTGGCCAAAAGAAGAAGAGCAGGCCCGCAGGCGTTGGCCAACAACTTGCAACAACTTCAGACGGGCTTCCCGTCTGTCTGCGAAAAGCATTTGACTTTGCATTTGTCTGCAACTGCAGGTTGCAACGCTTTCGGCCTTCACACCTTTTGTTGTCCAAATGCTACGGCTGCTCCCATTTCCCATTTTCCCTCGACCATTTTCACCGCCATTTCCACCGGTTTAGGGCTTTGGGCTTTGGACTTCGGACTTCGGAAAACGCCTTTCGAGTGGCCGGCGCATTAATTCTCAGGTGTGCAATTTAGTGTGCGGCCAATTTCGGTCGGTCGGTCGGTCGGTCTGGACAGGAAGAGGAAGCCCAGGAGCGTCTGTTACGTGTTGACCACACGCTGCTGTTTTTTCGGTGGGTGGGATCCAGGTCCACCCTTCCGCCCCACCGGGTTGAGAAGAGGGTGAGCTTGAAATGTTAGGAAATTTTAAACGGAAGTTCGCGTTTTCTGCCTTTGCGGCTCGGCTCTTATTGTTGGCTGTGTTTCCGCTGCTCTGGTATTTTTGGCCTCACATTCCGGCGATCCGTGCCCATTTCCGGCTGAAACAAAACACGGCTTAAAGAGCTGCATGCCACACTCTTCACTCACGTCTTTAACGAACAACTTTGGCGGCGAACTCTACGCGAAACTTTTCAATGGACTACATTTGCTATGCCATGTTAAACAGCAAAAAAATGACAGCGCAGAAGGTTAAGACGAGAACTATGGCCAGCAAAATGGCGCCGGCTATAATTTTGAGAGGACGCCAGAAAGCGGTGGGGAAGGAGGAAAAATAAATATATAAGGAGCGGGCAACTTGAAAAACTTTTAATAATTGCATTTTGCGCAAGCAGCAGCATCGACTTCAACTGGCTCACATAATAAACTCCCTCAACCACCGACCACCACCCACCACCAACCACCCACCGCCCACCGCAAGGCCATCCAAAAGCGGCCATTGCTGCAGTTTGTGCATCGACACCCAAGCAACAAGACAATCAGCTAAGAGATACTCACGAGCCGGGGGAGAACAGGCGATGACTGGGCCACAAAAATAACCGAAAAGTAATTCCCCACAAATGTAAACTTGAGCTTGAGCGTACAAAAGTCGAGTTTTAAAATAAACTTGCAGTCAGCCAGCTCTATTTTTCTTTCTATCCATCGGATCGCCAGGGGATCCGAGGATGGGGCATCTCTGGAGTTGGTTAGCGAATAGACAAAAGTCGTCGGTGGAGGTGGCGGCGGTGGAGGCGGGGAGGGGGCGCCACTTGGGGCACAAAAGGCGCATTTTCCATGAAAGAAAAGTGGCTAACTAAGTCGCCGACTTGGCAAGCCGCCCCTCCACCGCCGCCGCCCATCGACATCATCAGTGGCGCAGTTTCGAGAGCCTCAAGAGCTGCTCCTCCATCGATTTTTGTGGGCCAGAAAATATGGCTTTCAGTCGCTGCTCCGGAAAAGTCGGCAGCTCCAGGAATTAAAGCAGCTCCGGAAAAACAATGGCAGCTGTCTTAAGGGATAAGATGTGAGTAAGTTACGGCTGCCTGGTGCTCGAAATTAAGTGAATGAGAAGATACAACAAATTAAGTATTCCAGAAAAAGTTGAAAGTTTTATATTTTTGTATCATTTATATATTTTATATTTTATTTATTGGATGTAAATCTCTTAAATAAGGTGTTTCAGTGGCCAGCGGCTTACATTTCATGATGGCATTAAGTTTGAAGAGATTTAACTAGCATCACGCATAGTATTCATTTAAGAGCCAGCTGAGTCTGTGCCAAAACAGCAGATTTAATATTATAATAAAAAGTACGATAAAACAGCGTGGTTCAGGACTAATAACCTACAAGTGCCCATGAAACGGGTCAATAATCCACGGAATGTGGCAGATCATCATCTGATTTCATCAACACCCGACCCCATAATAATATGAGACCCACTTTATTAAATATGAAATATGCTCCATCGCCGCTGTCGCCTCGTATTCTCGCATTCGCCATGGCCAAAGGAGTCGAGGGTCCTTTTAGCATGGCCAGCACGTAGCAAACGCAGTACGCTCAAATACATGAGATAAAATGCCGGACATTAAGTCCTCGGGGGCAGGACGATCAAAGCGTTTCGCCATCCTAGGTAAAATGCCACAGGCGAAGTCTAGTGCATACACACATATAGCGTAGAGTAGAGTAGAGTATAGTATAACGAACATCTTGCTAAATTTCATGCTCAACTTGCGTGTGTCAAAAATGCGAAATTGAAATGCTTTAAAATTTAACATCTCACCACGGCTCACATCCGACTCAGGGGTAAGATGCAGCTGCCAGGATGCGGCAAGGACTCCGCTCCGCTCCATTCTGCTCCTTTCCGCTCCTTTCCATTCCGTACCGATCCGTGTTAGTGGGCAAACATTTTTATGCAAAAATATTTTGCATGTCACTCCCATCTGCCGGCTTGTTGTTGTAGCCCAGGGTCTGTGTATTTGCCACAGACTTTTGCATGCATAACAAGTCAGCGAAGCGGACGGACGGGCGGACAAACGGACGGCCAAGCAAACAGGGCAAAAAATGGCCAAAAGGATGCGAGGCGGGTCGAGGGGGAAATCCAGGAAAACTCGTGGTAGCAAAAGCCACGCACACAGCCAGACGAGAAGGAAAAGGCAGCGCCGGCAGCAGGAAGCGCATACAAAACTTTAGCGGCAACCGGTCGCATTTCGTAATCTTTGCAAATAAACGCGTGAAATTCCAAGGCGCACCACAGTGGGGCATGCAGTGGGTTGGGTGGTTTCTGGGTGGTTTTCGGGTGGTTTTTGGGTGGCTCATTGCGGGGTGGTGCTGCCACAGTCGCCAGTTGGCCGACATGTGCGCGCCATTTTTGGCATACAGCTCACACGCGAAATTGCGCATGCAGATTAAAATTCTTGAACGCGCATTTCCGTTTCCGTTCCGTTCGCTGTGTGTGTGTGTGTGTATGTGTGTGTGTGTGTGTGCACGAACGTTCGGGAAAATGCCAGGCATTTTCTTGGCTCTTGCAGCGGGGGAGTGCTTGAATTTCCACTTCAGCTTTCGGTTTTGCCCTCTGTTTGCAGTGCTGATTGCAACCTTGAAGTGACCCCGTGCCGAATGAAGTTGTGAGCGGTTGGGAATACTCAATAAAATTTGTATCGAATGCGACAGCTTGATGTAGGGATTTGCTGGGGATTTCCACTCGTTTTGATTAGAGTCCTAAACGTCGCAGCTGAAATCAAATGCTGATTACATGGAAAACATTTGATTACATGGGAAAACATTTGAACGAGTGAACTAATACATGCATGCCCTCTTTTTTAAGCAACCAAATGCTGCAACACAGAGCATTACTTCCATTTCAATACCTCCAGTTTACTAATTGTTTTGCATTCAGTCGCTAATTTGATAGTAATCAAATTCGCCGTCAATGTTTCAAAATTGTTTGTATAAACTTCCGCTTCACAAGACAAGTAAACTATGTTAATTACTACTTGTACATATCCCATTTGGCAAAAATGGTGATTCCGACAGGGAAACAAAACACAGTTTAGCGAAAAAATGGAAGGCGACACTCTGGGAATAAATCACAAAGTCGCATATTACTCATACGCCGCGTGTCCCTAATAGGCATTGACAATGGCATATTACTCATTGCATTAGGGAGACGGGGGCATGATTTTCGCTTGCTTACGGACCATTGTCATTGATATGCAGGACCTGTTTTCTGTCCAGTTTTTGGACCTGTATGATGCCGGGGAAAAAAACGAACTGGAAAACGCCCAGGGTCAGCTTTCTTCGGCTTCGTTCCTCCAATTCGGGCACCCAAAACGCACATCAAATAAAAGAAATGGCTTTGTTTGCTGCATGTGGCATAGAATATCAAGCTGATAAGGGGATGGGATGCGGATGCTGATCCCAAGGATGGGCACGAGGATGTGGTGGAGCTGGCGGAGCTGGTGTGCTGGCGCATAAATAATGTGACCTGCCTGACTGCGATTATCTGTGAACTATTTTTCACACGTTGCCGGCATACAAAGTGGTCCATTCTCTGTTTCCCCGGCAATATATGAGCTCCTTGGCCTGCTGAGGCCACTTGGCCCATTCATTTCCACATCCTGCTCAGCCATCCACACACACATACACCAACACACACACACATGCTCACTGGGCAGGGGCATAAAAAGCATATGTGATGAGGGGGAATTTTGGCATAGTTTTTTCGGCTGTTGGCTACTTACATTGTACTGAAATAATGAACAATAATATCCAGAGGCGTCGATCGAATGTCGGTCTCATGACTTCATCACTTATCCAGGGATTCGTTGGTATGGATTTTCCTGTTCGACGTTTATTCCGTCCGAAACCGCTCAGCTTTTGCGTTGGCACATGTGTACTATTTGTCGAGGAATCTGCAAAAACGGAGATTTAATTAGAATGGAGCAAAAATGTTTTTAAGCCAATTAAACAGTTGCAGGTAGTAAGGAAGGTGAAAAGGAAAAATCTAACAACTGTTTGCACATGAAATTAATTAATTTTCCACAAAAACTTTGTTGCATAACGTTAGGCGGATTAACTGGATGGAGGAGAACGCTGCCGTATAGAGACATCAGGCGGCCACATTTTCGACAGCATTTTGTCTGCAGTGTTTGGAGTGCAGGGCAAACAAAGAGAGACGACAACGACAAGTGGGGTGGGACGTTGGGGGGATGGGGATGAACGTACCACTCGGACTCCACAAAGCGTGCACATACTTTCCACCAGCACTGTGACTATGGATGCCCGGGTTTTGGGTAGCGACACAAGGCAAACAAAATTAGCAGCAAAGCTGACGGAGCTGTTAACGAATTGACGTTGCCAGGACTCCCATGCCTCCCATCCTCCCATGACTGCCATGACTCGCAGGACTCGCCCCTACACTCATAACCAACGAATGACGAAGGACGTCGCTCCTCGATTATGCATATGCGAAATCTGGCAAAGGACTGGAGATGTAGAATGTGGGAGCTGAGCCCAATCAGAAGTCGGCTACAAAGTTGTCCAACACGGGCTTACCAATTTGGAGTTGTTACATCTCGGCTTTTGCTATTTGCCGGACACAAAGGATTCGATTTACATCAAAAGCAATTTCGAGCACAGAATGCATGCATGTATGTACATACGAGGCGCACTGCAGACCACTCCATGCAGTGTAGTGTAAACTAATGCAACTTCGAATATAAGCATGTGCGGCAGCAAACAATGGGTGCAACAACTATGCGGCCACTGTGGCACAACAATGACAGCATTGGGCAAACATATCACGCGATCAATTTGTCAAACAAGCTGCAGCAGCAGCAGCAGCAGCAGCAGCAGCAACATCAACTGCTACAATAGATAGATGCAGCAACAGCAGTTGACCCCTGAGCCCTGACCCCTGACCCCGGGGCAACATAAATGGAGCAAGCGCTGCCATGGGGAAAACACTGGCAAACAAGAGGGGCGGAAGAAGGGGCATTCCCCCGCCATTGTGGCCCACAAAATTGACAGCAACAGCAGCGACATTTGACGCACATCATCAATATGTGGACTCATATGACTCTGCATATGGCCGGCCACCCACTGCCCCTCGAATTCCGGGTATCCTGCTATCCTCCCATCCTGCTATCCTCCTATCCTGCTATCCTGCTATACCGATACCCCATGACATGTCGCACAGCTGTCATTATGCCACCCAACAACGAAATGCAGTGACAAACTATTACATGACGATTGTATGTTAACAGGAGCTTGAAGGTTGGCCCAAAAGCTTCTCCGGCTGAAAGTCAAGTTATCGGACAAACAGCAGATGCATCGAGGGCCCTCGACTTTTCCTTGCCGCATAAATCAAGCATATGGTGGGCAAACCCATTACGGGCAGGTGCCGTCGACCGGGAGCTGCCAGTAGTTCTCCATTTTCCGCACATTTTCCCGGGCGAAATACTTAAATGCCGGTGTGCTCGCTTATTTATGGTCAAAATGTGAAGTGCCCTTTGGTTTATGGGCTTTAAAACGAATGTATAAGCACGAAATCAAGAAATGTGTATTTCCTAAAATCCTTAAACACCGCATTGAAATATTCGAGAAGTCCATATAAACTAATAACTTACAGAAGATCTTAAAACAGTTTATAAAATAATATATCCAGGGATACTTATTTATAAGTATAAACTCAGATAAAGAAGTAGTACGATTGATAAGAAAAGCCTGCATATTTCCACCTCTCTCGCACTTCCTTCAGCTGGTTACAGGGTATCTGATAGCCGAGAGTGCTGACTAAAACACTTTCAAACTTAATTCCTTAGCTTTTCATAAAGCCAGTCCAATGAGCAATGTCAATCCATTGACTGCTTTTCAGCTCACCGAACAAATCAATAATCGTGCGAACCAGAAGCACTGCTAAACAGTTGAATAATTAGAAAATGCCAATTATAAGTGTTATTTTGAGAGCTGAGCAAACCAATTAAAATAAAAGCAAATCCGAAAGAGGAGTGGCTGCGACTACTGACATTTAATCGCCGCAATTTTAAAGCTATCAGCAGCAAGCTCATGATGATGCCAGCGATACATAAACAATAAAAGCCAATGGTATGTAAATTTTACCAATTTACCGCAACAATGCAAACGATCCCGGGAAATTGTTAGACGGGAAAGGAGGGTCAGCAGAGGTCGAAGCGAAGGAGGGGAAAAGTGGGAAATTCGGATGAAATCATTTCGTCGAGCTTTGTAAAACTGCAAATGTGTTGCAGACGAACATTGCTGGTTAACCGCAAAACATCAGGCAATAGAGGCGAGTGCCAAACGAATCCAGTTGGGTAAACGCAAATTAAATTTACAAAACCGAACCAAACCGAACTGGAAACTCGACCAGCAATTGGCAAGTTCATTTGCAGCTTGAATTTTTATTTCATTTCGCCATTTCAGCTCGCCTTGGCAAATCATTTCCATTGACAACTTTCGCCCCATAATTGACGGGTGAAAAACAATAAAACAGTGTGCCAGTTCCAGTTCCATACCCATTTCCATACCCTAACCAATTCCCATTGGCATCTCCATTTCCATCCATCTGCGGTCGCTTTATTGATGGCAAATGAATTGGCAGTGGGAAGAGCTGAAAATAAATAAGGATTAACAGAGCGGCGGGAGAATAGTCTTAATTTTTCATTCCGCCATTCGGCTGAATTAATATGCGTAATTAAATTTTTCGGCCGTTGTATTTGCTTTTAATTTCGAAACTTTTAATTGCATTTGCGCTGGGCAAACATCAACCGAATCTAATGCATTCCATTATTGCGGATTATTCCGATTTATGCTGTTTCATTTTCAACGCCTAGCAGCCAATGGAAAACACCTTTAAATTGCCATTTAAAGTTCTGCTGATTTCCCACCAGAGCGGCATCGACACCTGGATCCTTTTCACTCGGCCAGCTGACACTTGTAGGTGGCCCTAATCAAAGGCTACACTAAGCTGCTGCTCAGGATAATGGCAGGACGAGGGAGAGCTGTGGCAGGATCCTGGCAGAATCCTACCAGAACCCTGGCAGGACCCGGACAAATGCAAAGTTAAACAACTTCGACACTGTTGCCGCACAGTTCATTGTTCGGGTGGGAAATGGGGGGTGGGGCAGGATGGGTTGGGGTGTGGCAAGTAGCAAGTAGCTAGTAGCTACCCTCATCCTCCTTCTCCTTCTCCTTTCACTATCACAATTTCCACATCGACGCGCTGCGCTTTCCCTTCTCTCGGGCCACTTGAACAAATTTTTCTTTGTCTTTTGCATGCCCTCTCCCCCACATTCCCCACATTCACCATTTTCCGCATTTCCCGCCCATCCCACCGACAACATGACTTATGTGGCTTGGAGCGAAACAAATGTGGAAAGCACAAAAGTCAACATATTGAATAATGATTGGTAGGCGAAAAGCGAGCCCCCCTCCCCCTCCGTTTTTCGAAAGGGAAAGAAAGTTAGAAATGGGTTTCCACATGTTTCCCTTTTGTCCTTTGCATGTTTCTCTTTTTTTGTTTTATTTTGTGCTGTAAGCCGCCTTCATAATCATAGGCGATAAATTCTGTGAGCAAAAAATTAATGATGCGAATTTCTTTGTTGCTGCTGTTTTGGCTTTTATAGGCTTCCTCGATTTTAATCGAATTTTCCAACTTTTAGCATGTGCAATCGATAAGCGAGTCTTTGATTGATAATGCTGAGCGGCTTACTGGCTTCGTCTCGTTTTAAACCGGATGTGCAATTAATGGGATTACGGCGTAGAAATTTAGCAAGAACGCAGGATCGGCTTTAATTCGAACCGACGAATGACCAAGAACCAAGTCGGCTGAATGCCAGGTCAAAAGCGACGGACAACGGGCCAACTCAAGACAATGGCCAGCAGGCAACTGGCATGTTGCCATGTGGGTTACCTGGAAACTGGACTCTGTCTCTGTCTCTGTCTCGGCGAATGCCATTCGATTACGGCGGAGTGGTTTGGATTGGAGTGGATTGGACTGGAGAGCAGAGGAGCGGAGAGGATTGCAGTGGACTGGCAGAGAAGCCCCATTCATCCGATGCCACATGATGGAGGAGAAGGCCATTCCGCAGACGGAAGCCGGAGAAGAGTCAAAAAACAATCAGGCGGGTAAATTGATGTCAACAACTAGTTGCAGACCAGTTTGCCCAGAAGAAACTACAAATACAATGGCAGAAAATAAAGCAAAACTGACGAATTCATTAGAATGAGTTCTTCAAAATGTATCTGCTATGAATTCTTAGCAAATAGTTAGGGACAAATATTAAATCCATCATTCGCAGGTTAAAGAAAATAGGCCAGCACATATAATTAAAGAATATCATAAAGTTCGCAGCTTTAATCAAACTCCATATCTGTGAGTTCTGACTCCTTGTAATAAATAATGCAACAAATTACTGCCTCGTAAGCGCTCAATAGGTAATTGAGCCATGAAAACCGCACTTAAATTTGCAATAAATTGTTAAGGCAGCCGCCGAAGCACGAATATCTTGCTTCATATTTATGCATTCAATCATATCAACTTCGCTTAACGACTCTCTGCGAACTTCAATGTGGGCCAACTTGTTGTGGGCTGAATAAACTCGAAGGGCTCGATCGGAAATCAAATTAAAATTTCATGCTTTAACATTGTGTTCCAATTACTGTCGCAAACAATTTATACGCATCTCGTGGAGCGGGAAGACCTGGCAGTGCCCAGCATCCCGATCCCAGGCCAAGAGCCATTTTTCAACCCAAAACTTTGCCCATCGGTACGAGTATATGGTATATGGTGGTATATTGGAATGTGGATGCTGAGGAGTGTGGAGTGTGGAGCTTGGGAAATGGAAAATGGGAAATGGGAAACGGGCGGCTGGCAACCCAATTCGGGCTGCCAATGCCAAGCGGGTCGTTGTTATGTCATGAAAAATGCATTTTTCAGTACACAATAATAATATATGTAACACAATAAATTGCGAAACGCAAAAAACGAGCTGAATGAGCAGGGCCAGCGGAGTGAGGAAGGGGCAGAGGGGGCTATGGTGACTGGGAGAAAATGTTATAAAATTGTTATCGAGCGCATAATAGCAAATGTTGCAAAATAACTTTTGACAAAGTGCACTCAATATCACACAAGAGGCAGCTGAAGGACCTCCAATAAGAGGGTGAGTAGTGAGAGTAGTGTATGTGTGTCAGTGGCTGACACAATGAAAAATCACAGATTGCAAAGGCTGCGAAACTGCAGGCGAAACTTTGTATTAGATGAAAAATAAAAGCCATGGCCACCGGGGAAAATCGCAACATAAATTGACACAATTCGATGAAAAGCCAAGCAGATCATTGCATTCGCCTGGCTTAAAAGTGGCAAGCCATCGCAGTAAGCCACGAAGTAAGAAAAAAAGTGCTGGAAAAGCTGGAAAATAAAACTTGCACATCGCCGGCATTTTCTCGTCATCGCCTTTTCCACAGTTTTCCTGCCGCCTGTCAAGTCGTGGGCATGTAAACCAAATTACGGCAACACATGTGCCGCAAAATATGCAACAATTTGGTGCGGCCGGGAAAATGCGGGGTGTTGGGGGGGTGTGGGAAAATGTGAGGAAACAAAAAGGAAAATCCCAGGCGAACATTTTTCGCCGGCGTCGTGTGTGCGGTGGGCGCAAAAAACGTGGCACGAAAAATTGCAGTGCATAACTTTAGGCATTTTCCTGCAACTTTAAGGGCGGCGCTCGTGGCGAGGGCGGAGGTGAGGGCGTGGCACGTCTGTTGCATGCCTCTTTGCGCCCCAACACAATGGCCTGCATATGCGGCGCCCAAAGTTATGCCAGTCGCTGATGGCGACGAGGGGGCTGAGTTAGCCCGTTTGCAACCAGTTCGCACCAGAATGCAACTATTAGTTTCACATAGCTGGGCAGCGGCGACAAATTCCCAGCTAGTCACTAGGCCATTGTGTTGACAAGGCCGAAAATCGGGTCAGTAGTAAATCAACAAAACAACTCGCCACTCGGCCCTCGGCGAACAATGGCAATCATTGTTTTCTGCGGCTGGCGAAAAATGCATGCTGCATAGTTTTAGTTGTAGAATCCACAATCCGTTGATTGCCAGCCATCGAAAATGTGCATGCGAGGAAGCGCGGAAATTTCGCATTTATTTGCTGGTTGGCGAGTGGAAAGCCGGGGAAAGCAATGGAAAACCAGTGGAAAAGCAAATGTAATGAATCGTTGAGCGCCGTGGCCAATTGTCGAAAATAAACGAAAAGCAATATGAATTCATATCCGGCATGCATGGCGAGTTTTTGCAACAATTGCCTTTTAAATTATGCAATAACTGTTGCCATCAAACTTGCAAGTCACTTAATAGGATTAGCTTTTCACTGCAGACCGAGGAAATGTCATTAGATTATTCCAATGCATATTAGGTCATCAAATACATATGAAGCAATCACGAAGTTTCGATAGTCTCGACTTGCAGATATCACTACCAATTTTGTAGTAAACTTACGTCGAATCAGCCTGCGTTTTAACTTCTAGCCAAACTTCCACCGTGATAGTTGAGTAGTTTCAGACATTGTTGCATACTGAAAGTAACTATTTTGCAGTAGGTTAAATACCTCGCGGCATTCCACTCAAAGCCGCAATCTATGAAAGCATTTTTGAGGCACTTTTTTGTGGCGCCCGGCACATCTGACGTTAATGGGTTAACTTAAGTGCTGGCTTAAAGCCCACATGCCAACATCAGCTATCAGCGCTTCCGTGCACACTTGAATTCACACACAAGAAGGGGGTCTGATTGCGCGCGGGGCTAGGGGTCAGGGGTCAGGGGCGTCGATTGAAGCGGGGGTGCGGAGGGAGGCGGAGACGGAGACAGGCCGGAAAAGCTCTCGGCGGGAAAGTCCCGACTGGCGATTAATCAATAACCACTCAGCGGCTGAGTCCAGCCGATTTAATGGACGCGGAATGATGAAGCCGCCCGCTGTCTACATTTCCATGGATGTGAATGGAATGGAGTGGAGTAGATTGGAGGGGAGTGGAGTGGAGTAGATTGGAGTGGATGCGAGTGTGGGTGCATTAAATTCGCCGGAGGCCACTCTTAGGCGCTGGCCGCGATGTCAGGCGGAATGCAATGAAAACGAGGCCAACTGCAGGCCCAGGAATTTGGCCCTTTTCGGTGTGCAACAAGAATTTCTCATTTGGGCTTCGATTATGGGTGGCCACAGCGAAATTGAGATGGAGAGAGATGGAGAGCGACTGGTGGCCATTTTTGGGCATTAGGCGATGCGCATTTTTGGCAGAGTGTGCCATTCCAGGTCACTGAACTCGGCAAACAGAGTGAGATTGGGAAAACTTGGACACTTTATTTTAACATACATTTTCATTAATTTAACATACATTTTAGATTGTTGTATGTGACCTAATAGTTTGTATACTCTTAGACACCGATAGCACCAATTTAAACAGAAATGTAGGGTACTTGAGCAGCAATAAATTCAAGTTTTGAACTCCATTTTTGGCTTGCAGAATGGAGCGGTGGCATTCCATGATTAAAGTGTGATTTTTATCAGTCCACCGCTTAGAGGCAACAGGCCAAAGCAAACAGACCGTCAGATAGACACGATTGTCGTCATAAATTTCGGTGGAACACGACCAAGTTGGAGCCCAGCACGCAAGCACAAACACACAGTTGCTGACCCGCCTGCTGGAAGTAGGTAACACAAACACCTGCTCACACACACACACACCTGCACACACATACAGGGGCCGAGCGGAAGCCACGTGAAACATGACCCTCGATACAAGCGGCAAAGTTTGCGTGCCAAACAAAACACATGGCAAAAAGGTGAGACGGAGACACGGCAAAGATGAAAGCCAAAAAGTCACCTGCAAAGCGAGAATGGCGGTGATGGGTGCAAGCGAGAGGGCAAGCTGGGTGGTAAGAAGGGAAAGGGAGAGGAAGAGGGACACTTGCTTGCATGTGGCACGAATCGCCAGGCGACATCGAAGCGACACAAACATTTAAAAAAGCATTTCATTCGCATATCTACGCCATACCGGAAATTCTATATCAACGCAAATTGCTTATGGCCAAAGGAGATACAAATCAGAGAACTGCAGCAAGCCACCGGCACCCTAAGTGCACCCGGTAAACACCGGGTGTTTCAGCACCCGGGTGTTTGTAGACACTCTATTTCAGCAAAAAAACAGGTGTTTTGCACCGGTGTCTTTGTATTGCACAAAAAACCGGTGTCTGCAGTCAACAAAATAGTGACGCCAAGCAACGATCGGCAGTACTTTCTGTATGCATAAATTTGTATGGTGAGCGAGACGGTCTCAAAATGAAGGTGAAAGGAACAAAGGTCGAGCAATGTTTTGCGATTTGATGTATCTAATGTCTTAACAAACATCTTATATATTTTTAATTTGATCTATTAACACTATTCTATTTATATTTTTTTTCGCTTGTTTTTTTTATTATACAATTTTATTTATTATAAAATTTTTTTATTATTATTTTAAAATTATACATTTATAAAGTTAAATATGGGCAGCCGATATTACAAATTTTAACAAAGCAAATAATATAATATATAAAAAAGAAAAGTCTTTTTCGTGTTGTTAAAATTTCTGTAAAAAGAATGAAAAAAAGAGGCTATCTTCAGATTTTGGGCATAATATATATCGTTTTTCAGGAATTATGCTACCACAGGCACTCTAGTGTCTAACAGACACCCGGGTGTTTGGCGAGACACCCGGGTGTTTCCGAGAAATAAATGAGTGTTTTTGCCACTCATCCCTTTTTGGGCACTTGCCTTTTTCTGCATGTTTGCCTTCTCTACCCTTCGTTATGAGTGGCGAGTGTGATCGGTACCCGCTACCTAGAGTGCCGCATTGATTCGGGTGCGCGCACACCAGGGTGTCTGCAGACACCCGAATATTTTGAGCTTGCAGAGACGTTGAGGCACCGAAAAGCGAGAATCAAAAAACACACTATGCAAATTCGAAATAACATGTTTCAGCAAGTGTTATGAAAGTGATTCCTATAAATTTGTTATCTAAGACACACAGTATAAAAATGCTAGAAAATGTATTTTAGATACAGGAAAATGTAGAGGTATTCCGCTTTCAGTTGCTTTCACTTGGCCCACCTTTCCAATTCTCTGGCCAAACATCGGTTGTCGCTTGTTGCGTCATTTATTGGGATAAGTAACATGAGACACCTTTCAGTTTAAAGCTCGAGTCCCAGGCAACTGAGTCCGAGTTTCAGTGGACGAGCTTTTTAATAAACTTAAGTGGATCAGGTCGCAAAAAAAAAAAAGGCGATAGAAACACGAACGCAGCTCAAAAGAGGACAACAGAGACAAATTTCGTATTTATCCTTTTCATTTTCCGCAGCGCTTGTGTGGCGTGCCAAATGGAAATATAGCCAGCGAGCCACGTGAATTTATTTATGTGGGTATTTGTTTTCGTGGCCATGTCGAAGCGTTTAACCCGCCATCGAGGTTAATTAAAAGCAAAGCGCGCCCAAAACTATGCCACGAATTATGCACTCCGCTCTCGCACACCCACACACTTACACTCCCACACATAGCAGCACACACGCACACACACTCCCAGCGGAGGTCAGTGCGCAGAAAATTATAAATATAAGCTCATTAAAGGCTTAGTCGCTGCAGGAGGTCGCCCCGCTGCGAACGCTGTCCATTTTAATTAGATAAAATTGCATTTTGCATAATTTTAAATGCCCGCACACATCAATAAATCGAGCTCTCGCCCGCGCAGCATGGCAACTAATTTATGCCTTTGCTAATTAAACGACCCACAAAAACGACGCCACCAAAATGAGGCATTCATTTTAATTGCTTGCGAATACGAGAAAAACAAAAAGTCCAAATTCAAATCCAAATTCGATTTTCCACAGCGTCCAAATCAATTAGGTGGCCGCACAGTTTTGTTACCCAAAGTGGGCAAAACAAGTCAACACGGTTATAGGAAACAATACCTATTAGGATCCTTTACTCTAGCCTAGATAGAGTCACCAGGACTTAGAACTCATCCTTTCACTTATTGATCAAGAAGTCCCATGTATCAAATGCAAAAAAAAATAGCATACTTTTACACACTTCGATCAAAGAACTCTGTAAGCTCCAGCCTCGCGTATTGACATTCCCCACTTTGAAGCTTTGAAGCTGTTCAGCAAAACAGCTATTTATTATTTACAAAGGCCCAGGCTAGTCTATGTGCGACTTAAATCTCCGCAAGCGTCTGCATAAGTTGTGCAACTTGTTAGCAGCCCGTAAAGAAATTCGCCGCCTACTTAGCGGCGTGGCAATTACCGCTTGCCGCAACCAAGACAAACTACTCGCTGAAGGGCAACAGGAAACACGAGGCCATCGTGATGGATGGGAGGATGTGGGGATGTGGCGATGCGGGGATGCGGGGTCGGCGGTTGCGACGTCGTCGGTGGTTGGAGCTGTCAATTATAGCAGTTTGCTGAAAGTTGCCGAGCAAAATGCTGCCTGCACCGCACCGAGCTGAACTACACAAACACCCACCATGTGCGGCCGTAATTAAACAATTAGCGAGGTGAGTGCCACTTAATTAAATAATTTGCAGCCATGCGGTTGTAAGGCTGTGAAAAAAACAGCCAGCTTTGCGAGTCGCGTCGAGTCTGCGATGCCCTGCCATTCTAATTTACAAAATAATTCGAAAGGCACAGAAGGCCAGAAGCTCTGAAGCCCATCGCCCTGCTAATATTGTTTGCCTCAGTGGGGCGCCCCCGAAATATGACGTCTCATCAGCCGAGAAAGTTGGCTAGCATGTGGCAAATGGCGACAGGTGTTTCAACACCATTTCGTGCATGCCATAAAAATAACCCAAAACACACACACACACACACCAAGTATGTACATGACATGCCTGACTTTTGCGTGAGTGTGTGAGCACATAAATGAAATTATGACATATTTAAATGGCATACAACAGGCAACAGGCTGCCTGGCTGCCCCTACCCTTGCCTTCTGTGCCACACCTCCACCACTCCCCCACTTGCTACGCCGCCATGACAGGCGACTTCCGTTTCCGGTTCTGTTAGCCAAGTTCTCCAGCAGTTAACCTGGGCGCATGTTCATTTCTAGTTGCTGCTGCCGCTGCTGCTACTGCTGCCTGTATAATTTACAATTTAGCGCCATAAATGCTGTGTCGTTTTGCTTTGCCCTTCTGTGAGGGCCCACGGGGCGTATGCGGAACATTGCGTGCGTGGGTCGGGTCAAGTGCGTGTGCCATGTTAATTAGGTGACAATGTTATCAAGGTGGCGCCGGCAATCGCTGACACGGCGGTTAGATTGGTTAGGCGATTAGAGGCCAGGCTGATTGGCCAATTAAGATTTGGTAATATACGGCACTAAGATACCAAGTCAGGACAAACTAAACCCTAATAATCCTGCCAAGGAGGTATGCATTTTTAAATCACTTCTAAAGTGTATGCAAGAACATATTTATTTTGATATAGTTATGCCCAAGGACAACTAACATTGTAAACACCTATTAAATTGACAGATTAAACTCAGCCATGCATTTTTCACAAATACCAACTTGATAGCAATCTTATTTCGACAAATCTTATTTCGAGTAATCCTTCTGGGAGTCGCATCCAACTGTCATCACCTGAGGTGGTCCCTCACCTGCAACGATAGAATGATAATATGACATTAGTAGCTGGCTTTGTGTAATTTATAATTTATTTTCGCATCTACTTAAACAACAAACAGCAACACACAAGCAACGACAGCACTTTCGGCGCTTTGCTCCGGTCGTTAGTGTTTTTCCGGACTTTTCCGGACCCGGTGCGCGGTGCACGGCAAAAGGCTTAAATGATTAATTAGGCGCGTCAATACATGCGAAAACAGTCGACATGTTGTGAATGTCCTTGTGTGCACGGATTTGTTTTTGCCGCTGATGCGGTGTGAAAATCACGTGTTGAAAATGGCGTGAATTCGTCGTCTGAATAGCGCAATACGCGTAGTACTCGTTCAAACACATGGACAACGGCTCAAAACACAGGTAGCATCGCATGTACACGTTCGCATGGACGACACACGTGCGTTTGCATTTATTTTGATGTCATAGTTTTCGCTGGCGACGCTCTGATTTTAATATTTAAATAAATGCCGTCGTTGATTGCGCATACGACGCGTTGTTTGCTGTTTGCCCCACCACTGCCACCTGTGCCACCTCTGCCACCACTTTTGTTGCTGTGATTGCAGCGCGCTCGGTTGTTGTTTGCATAAGACAAATTGTGTTTGTTTTCGACTTTACCCAAATCCCAATTATATGCCATGGCAGAGCTCCATTTCGCATTTGCCAGCAATGCCAGCAATACCAGCAATACCAGCAATCCGATTGCAACCCGAAAACATTAAAAATTATACAAATATTGATGTCGCACTGCGAGCGCAATAATGTTGCTGCATAAAGCCATTTGATGGTCTGCAGCTGGCAATGAGTGGCTTAATTGAAATACATTAGCAGAGCTTTACGGCGCTGCCGGCGAGTGAATCACTCATAGGTGGCAAAATGAGCCAGATAAAAAGCAGATGATAAGGGAAAATCCTTTAAACAACAAACACTACTCGTTGCAAAACAACAATATTGGCGAAAACCAAGTCATCTGAGATTTATGCCAGTTAAGCAGGCTGCCAAATTAAATGTTAACTAACACTATTATACGGCAAATCTTGATTCGGAAGTAGAATATTATTCAAGCTGCACAAATCAGATCAACCTTCAATTTGTTTGGGCTAATTTCTGGTGTATTTACCACATTAGAGCTGACCTACTTAGGTGCAAAAGGTTACGGGGAAAAGTGAACCCATCTGTCAGCAGCCAGCACTTTTCCATGGCCGTGTAAGTGACACGCGGCTCTAATTCATTATTTTCTGGGCGGATGCCAGACACAGGCTTCCGTATTTGAACATATTATTTATGGCAAACAATTTTCGGCGAAAAACTCTGCAAACCGACCGCAAAACAACAAAAAAAATGGGGAATGCGTATGCAAATGGAATATCCATTTATTATTGCATACTTTTGTGAGCGGCCGCACTCGAAAATTAAAATACGACCATCCAGACTGGAAACACTTTTAATTTATTAAAAATTCTATTGTCAGTGACTAGGATAACAATAACCACAGGACATGCGTACTTTTTCACTTTTTCACACTTTTCCCCGCCCAGCCGTGGGAATTCCTGGTTGTCACACACAATTTTTATGTCGCTGAACTCGCTCGACAGCGGCTACTTTGGATCCGGCATCCGGATACGGATCCGAATCCGGGGATCCATATACGTACGTATACGTATACGTATACGTATACGTTATATGGGGGTACCAACTCGCACCACAATACGTTCTCTGCTGCTGATGCCTTTTCACATGGTTTTGAATGAATGACACATAAAGTTCTTTTTATTTCAGCTGCGTTTTGTTTTTGCGACATTTTTATGAATGCCTCGAAATGCTCTCCCTCATTCTTTTCCCCATTTTCCCCCTTTTTCACCCTTTTTCCCCCTTTTTTTCTTGCTCCTTCTGTATTTTGTGTGGCTCAGCTTTGGGTTTATTCATGCGGAATGCGACGCATAGTTTTTTGCCAGTCCAACCGCCCCCCTTTTTGTTTGTTATTGTTTTGCCAACAGTTCAGGCCAAAACGCACACACACTCACTCACACACACACACATGGAGACATGGCTGGAAAACCCTTTTCAACGCAAATATGTTCCATTAGCAATGGCTCGACAACGATTTCAGTGTTTTTTCGCCTCGCTTCTCAGTTGCTTTTTTTCTAACTGCTGTTAGCTTTCTTTTTGCATTTTTGGCCTGGCATGTGTTTGGCTTTCTGTTTTGGTTTGTTGGCATACTTTTGCCAAATGGAAATTATAGTCTAGTGCGCCTGCCTTTTTAGCCATTAATTTATGGTGGCAGCAGATGGAGGTCACCATGCCCCATCTCGGCTCCCCCAAAAAGGAGTCTGCGAACTTTGGACCCACTGGTCGGCGGTGCGGAAAACCAAACCAAACCGAACCAAACCAAATCACATCAACTGAAACTGAATGCGAATCTGAATCTGAATCGGAATCGGAATCGACTGTATAATCAAGCCGGCGCTGAAATCCGTGAAATGCAAACCATGCGACGGCTCAAAGTGCCTACCAATGGCCCAAACCACACTGTTTTGGCCACGAAGGCAAACAATCAAACAAAGCCCCTTTTCCGGGACAAATAGAAAAATACAAACAAAATGACACGCAAATGCAATTGAATGCACTTCTATGGCTGCCACGGCTGCTCCCCCGCAAAAGTTCTGGTCAGTGCGCTATTGTTTACCTTTTTTTGTGTTTTGTATTTTGTGTTTAAATTTAATTGGTTTCCTATTTAAATTGCTTTGCGAGTGGCGCAAACGCAGGGCGGCCGGCAATTTTCCCTTGGTGATTGTTTGGCTTGGGGCCACCCTCACTTGGATTCGTATAATTTGCCTTTGATTGCCGTCTATAAAATTGGAAAAAGCGAATGAAACTCACATAAATTGGCCATCACTGTCCTTTGTTGTTAAGGCATATACCATTTCGTGTGGCACACTTTATGGCTCTGTGCCACATTTATTTAGATAACCAATTGTAGTTTTTCCAATTAAAATATTTCGTATTTCGTATTTTGTATTGCGCTGCGTACTTGGCAAAATGTGAAATTGAATTGTTGCCCCGGGAAAATGGCATCTGTGCCAGAGATTTTCATTTGGCAGCAAATGAAATATTTTTTACAACTGCGTTTTATGACACGCCCGGGGGCGTCCGCAGACTTATGCAGCTCAGTGTTTGCCACTCCCATACGTACTGTAAATTTACTTAAGCCACCATTACCGGCCAACAATAAAACGCCTCTTAAATGTAAAGTAAATATCCAAATTAAAACACATATCCAAAATAAAACTGGTTTGGCAACTAGGTTTGTGTTTGTTTTGTTTGTTCGACGAAAATAAATATTTAGATGGAAATAGTTTTGGGTTCTGACACTTTGAAAAGGATTCATTTTTAAAGCAAATAGGGCAACTTCAAAGTACATCAACTATATTTTAAGAAAATAGGTGTAATAGGTTCAGAGCCAGTTGGTTTGAAATAATCATATTTTTTACATCACTCTGTATTCCTTCTACAAACTATCAGTAATAGTAGTTTATTTGGGCAACTTTATTAAGTAGCAATTACCTGTATTTTGCACTGTTTCAAGTGCTGGCAACGGAAATGCGTAAATCCCGTTTCCAAATAACAAACCAATTTTCGCACATTCTATTCTCAGCAGAGTTCCGACTAAATATCTAAGCCAGAACAAAACAAAAGGGGTGAGGGGGAGGGGGAAATAAAAAATATATATTTATAACTCGTTAGCCCCTGAGGCCAACGGACTAGTCGGTTTGGAAATTGAGTGTGTGTGTCTAACTGGATAATGGAGTCGAGAGCAATTGAAGCGCATGCACTGATTCCATAAGCGTTTTCCCATGAGTTTGTTAGTCGAGTCTGAGTGTGGGCTCTAAGCCCGACCGAAACCCTTTTTATCGGCTGGCCAGCAACAACTACACACTACACCCTACACACTACACACTACACACTACACACCACACCCCACACACTACACCATACCGACCATAAGCCCAACTGAGCGGACGGCGTTTGAAGGGATTGCGAACGGCAATAGAAAGAAACGCATAAAATATTAATAACTGGATTTGCCCACTGCTGGCCAAACAAAGCCCAAATAGAAAATACAAACACTACCACACACACAACAAACAGCATACAAGCGGAGGAACAGTTGGCTAAAACTGCTGGGGCCATAATCCCATTACCGGGGTCAATGCGCCCACGGTGGTCCAGCCGAGGGTTAAGTTGGCCTGAGCCCTTCAACTTGAAGTTGCAAGCCCAACTTGAGAGTTTTGGCCCGATGGCTGCGATTGGAGCTCCCCGTCCAATAAAATGGGTAAAAATCAAAATCAAAATCATGAGCCCGGATCCGGATTGGTGGCGTCAAATGCCGGACTCAATATTCGACGGAGGAGCACAAAAAAAACAAAAAAAAAAGAGAAAAACAGGGACTGCAATACACGAGTTGTACGTGTAATTGAATTTTGTGGTGCGTCGTCGCTGGCGTCAATTTATTTGACCACGTATTGTGTGTGTATGTGTGTTTGACCGCCGTTGGCAGTGGTGGTGTTGTTGGCGGGGGGATGGAAAAACAGGGGGTGGTGCTGGACAGCGGACAGCGGGCTTGGGGCGGGTTGGTTGGTCACTACGTGCGTATTACACGCCGAAAGGGTTATGGCCAGCGTAATTGTATTGGCCGGGCTAAACATGGCGCTTAGCTGTCTGTCCCTCTGTCTGTTTGTCTCTCAGTCTCTCAGTCCCAGCACCCAACCACCCACTTTTCGCACACCCAGCGATCCCCTTTTGCCCGCCCAACCCCTTCTGTTCGCCCCTCCCTCCCCCTGCGGTCAGTGTGCCACGCACGTTTCTAATTTTGTGCGTGGCTTGTTAATTTTTTTTTCCGCATTTCGCCGCTGTTCATTGCCGGCAATGTACAAGCGGCCTTCATTTGGCCTAAACGAAAAGCTCTTGGAATTTTCCCTCATTTGGCGGCCAGCAGAACAACAAAAAAGTTCATTTAGCCATGAGCTGTTTATTATCCGCCAGTTGAGTTTCGATTTTGGTGGCTGTCAATGGGAGGTTCTTGGTATGGATTCCTTATTAAAAAGCTGCTTCTATTTTCAAGGAACAAGAGTAATTAATGTTAAGGATTGCCTAAGCAATTAAATGTCTGCAAAGAAGTCATAAAATATAATATATTTTAGGCTATTATTTGTTGTTCAGAGTTTTATACATTTATTTAATATACCGGAGTGTATGAAGTTATTTTGAAACCGCTTTATTTGCTTTTAAATTAGTGTTTTATAATAAAAGTGAAGTAATTATGAAGAGGTACCGCACTTAGTATTTTGAGAAACGTGTGCACTTTTATCAACTGATTTTTAGCAAACCATCTCTCTTCATTAGCTAATTTCATATATGAGCCCCATTTGTTTAATTAATAATAGAGCCTCGCCAGAGTATCCCCTTATAAGCAAGCCATGTTTGCTTTTTGCAGCTCAAACATTCTCTAAAAATACACAATTTGCTCTGGATAAACAGAAATGTTAATCCGAAACTCGGCCCCTCATCTCGCATCCATAAGATACTTTTCGTGCCTGAGCCAAGCCAGCAAAAATGGTTCCGCAAATCTCATGCATCAACGCTTGACAATGTCCGAAAGAGAAAGAGAGAGAGAGCGAGAGAGAGGGGGGCAAAGATTCAAGTCCTGCACAAACACTAAAACTGAAATCAAATACCTTTGCCCTTAAGCACAATTGACATTTTGCACATGACATGGCAAAGCGGGAAAGAAAAGCCGAAACAGAGCGAGAGTCGACGGGAAAAGCAGGTGAAACTCGATGCTGCACTTGCCCACTGACCTCGAAGGTGTGCCAGGGGAAGAGGGGAATGGAAAATTGAGGAAAATGGAGAAAAATGGGGGGCGTGGCATGACATTATACGCTTGTTATAATCCCTGGCAACATTTTTATTGCAATTGTCAACCGGGGCCATAAAGCAGCCGAGAATCCCGACACCTACAACCGTTTTCCCTCTGTACCAATGCGAGGCGACACAAATTGAAAATATGACAAGAAAATTCGCTTCAGCAGCAAGTAGGTCGGAAAAGCTGGGCGCCACTGGGTGGCAGTGGGTGGCGATGGGTGGTGGGGCGGTGGCAGTGATAGAGCTGCAACTGTGGCAGTTTGCTAACTTGCCAAGAAGTGGCGTCGAAAGCATATTGATTTCGGGAGCGGTGGGGAAAATGTTTTGCCAACGTTGCCAAAAGGGAAAACGTATAAAAAAGAAAACTGGTAAGTAAAGGGTACATTTCATGTGTGTGTGGTAGTGGTAGTATGTGTGTGTGTGGGTTGCAATGAAAAGCGCATGCATCAAGGTGAAGTCAGCAGTTTCCTCCTTTCGACGACCGCTGATGCTGCAGATGTGCTCAGCCGAGCAAATAAAAATAATATTTTATCCACGGCGGAAAAATCGAGAGGAAGGCAAGCAGAAACAATGAGTCGAAAATGCGTTTTCGTTCGTTTCGTTTCGTTTCGCTTTTCCCGCTGCCCATTGATATGCGCGAACAATGAGCCAGGAAACTGGGCGCCACTAAAGAAGCCAGAAACCGAAACTCACCATCACCATCTCTATATAGTAGTTGCTCCGCGTCTATATAGCTCCATATATCCCTGGGCTGACCCAGATAGTCGGGCTCCATGCAGGAGTTTATTAGCTCGGCCAAGTTTACGAGCCGCTGCGCAAATCAGTGGTAGCGGATAAAAAATTATGGCACTTTGGGGCATTCCTAATAGTGTGTGAAACAGGAAAATTCGACTCGCGTATCAGCGAATGTGCGGGGAGTTCATTTCCACTTTATAGATGGCCACATGGTGTAGCTTCCGAGCACGGAGGTCTTAAAGCAGAGCTTTGAAATTAAGCCAAGGAATTTAAAGGCATTTAATAAGTTCCAACTTCTAGATGGTATACATGATGCCAGTTTTATTCCCTACATAGAAAAGCAAAAATTCCATAATTATTATCATTAAAAATATAGAAAGTAGAGCAAATGCAAGGCCTCCTTGCTTTTTTCCTACCAAAAAATTGGTTTAGTTTGGCCAAAAGCACAACTTGAGGTGCAGTCGACGTGGTCAACTGGCCCAAGTGGCCGGCTCGTAATGTCGTTATAATACTAACGCACAAAACAAAACTCTTATTGAGGCCAGTCGGTGGGTGTTTGCTGTTTCATGTTTCGCCTTTTTTATGACCGTAAAAATGCCATAAACATGTTTAAAGTCGACCAAATAGGCGCTAAGCAGCGCAAAGTGCACTTGTTGAGCGCGTTTCCAGTAGCTGGGCACCTCATTTCCTCGTTTAGCAGCTTATATTTATATTTTCATTTTCATTTTATTATATGAGGCATTCATATTGGTTGAAAAGTTTTCCAGCAAACTGCTTGAGCTGCTGTTGATTTTAGCCGCATTTAAAGCCCATTTCTTTATGGCGCAGGCTCTCGCAGTTTCGCCTGTGTTTCTTGAAACTTTTCGAACTGCTCTCAGCTGACTCTTAAGTGGGTTAACACCCATAAGATGGGAGATATGCTCGTAAGTTTGGTTTTATGCGTTCCCCGTATTGTTTCCCACGACTCGCTCCTCATCATCATCGCAGGACCCATTTAATCAGCCTTTCTTTATGGCTTTCGCACTTAAGTGGCCGGCGCAAACGACTCCTGGCCACGCCCAAACGCCCCCCAAACGCCCTGGTGTATGCAATAAAAACTAAACAAATCGCTGCCAATGGCACTTATTATCACCTGAGTAGATTTATCACCTGCTGACCGCAGCAGACCAAAAATTAATATACAAATAACACACACACCCACACACAGTAAGAGAGCAGGTAAACGACAGCCGTGTTTATAAATGGCAACTGAAATGTAACACGACGCCGTCTGTCTACGAGTATGTGTGAGAATATGGCCAGGAGTGGGCGTGGCCTTATCACAAGCACTCACACAATGGCTGGCCGCCCTTTGATAAATTTACTACACAAATTGAGTCGCTAAATTAGAACATTTATTTTTGCTGCCCCAAAAAAAGAAAAGAAAGAAAGGACGATGTCTAAGGAAGCGAAAAGGAAAAAATCCCCCAAGTGCGTTTGCCACTTGATGTGGCATCTAAGGAAACCCGAATCTGCCACTCCTCCTCCCCACCCACCAAACCCATCTCGTCCTTGCTTCTCTTATGCCACCACCCACCTCCCTCCACCCACCGAGCACCCGGTCATGTTGCCTTCATTATTTTGGACCAGCGCATCGACATCGACTGGCTGCACTTCATACTTAAGCTCGTCCAAATCTCGAGAGTGTAATTTATTGTTATCATTTGTTTGGCTAAAAGCAAAAAGACGACCAGCACAGCGAAGGACGAACGAGAACCCAGAAAATACCAAGGATTCAGTTACGAATGGGAACTGTGGGATGCTCTTTGGCAGGGTAGATGGTAAAGTTCCAGGGAATTAGCACAGAAAGTACTTACAATCAATTTGTTCTACATTTAAAACTATTTCAGTATGTTCAAAATGAAATAAAGTTATAGGTAACTTATACAATATTAGTATAAATATCACAGAATCTACAAAAGGTGTCTAAAAGTATGCAACAAACTGCATTGAATCCTTTGCAATTGTATTAAATTATTGCATAGTTTTAAACAGTTTAATAGGTAATCTTTTTCACCTTGGTGCCAAAGCTGAAATGCTGCGATGTGTAGAGTATAGCCAGCGATTGTGCCAGGAGAAAAAATTAAGAACCCACGAATAAGGAGTGCGACGAGCGGTGAGGGAAGGGGGAAGAAAGCGAAATAGAGGGCGTTGCTGCACACAGACAGACGCGTGCGCACGCACACACACAAACACTCACTCGCATACCCACACATGCACGGCATTTAGATAACTAAAGTAATTTATTTTATATGGAGGTCATGTGCTCACGGACATGTGAACGTAAATAGCAAAAGGAAGAGACATTCACACAGATACCAGACAGCGGACCATTCTGCGTGTGTGTGTGTTCGTGTGCATGAGTGTGTGCGTATGTGTATGCTGGAAAATTACGCACCGAAACTGAGACATTTCCGCTCGGCACAAATTTTGTGCTGAGAGCAGCAGAAAACAGAAGCAGAACAGACCAGGATCCGGATCCAGAGCACCAGGACATGGACACGGACATCAGTTGGCCCAATTTTATTGCCCACTTTCGCTGGGAATTAGCATGCGAATTAACCAGAATCAGAATCACAACTAGAACCTTAACCAAAACCAAAACCAGAAACCGAAAGCAGTGCCTAGCGAAATGAGACCAACGAGCGAAGAACAAAAATCAGAGTCAAAGTTGAAAATTCAATTTCCCCCAATTCCAATTCCAATTCCAATTCCAGTTGCGCAACAAACTTAATTAAGTGTAGTTGCTGCTCTGCGGCGGAAGGAGCGTCGAAGGACTATCGAATGTTTGGCGCAAAATAGTTGGGCATACTTTCTGGCGCCCCGAAATGATTTAATTGGAAAATTGTTTAGCTAACTAGCTGGCCGGACTGGGCGCCTATCAAAAATGCATGGGCCAAGTTGTGCAGATGCATAGTTTTGTTTCGGGCCACATTGCTAATTGAGCCGAATCGGGCATTAAAAATGCAGCATGCCCCATTTGTGGAGTGGGGGCGAGCGGAACTTAATTAAAACGAAATTTCATCCTAATAGGTCGCTGGGGGAAAAACACATACACACACACACACACGTTGGCCCAATTGGCCCATTAAGCTGGGGGATAACAATGATGCCAATAAGCAACAACTAGTGGGCCCATTTTACATGTGGCCCCAACAAATTATTACAAACCTAATGACCTAATATATAAATTTTGGCCCACAGATCCCTTCCCAAACAATGGAACCATAGAGCCATGGAACCATGCAACCATGGAACCAGCGGGTGTGCCCGACATCCCTTGCTGATAAGACTTTCGGTGGGTGGTTGGGTGGCTGGAGCGTTACATGCAAAATATACACATTATCTGGGCTGAGGGCAAAAAGAATATAAAATCCGGCAAGAAATTGCCCCTAATTTATGAGTGGAAAATGCGAGAATGCCTCCACCTACGCACGCAAAATAAACGGCCCTATTTTCACTGGCTGCTAATATTTTAGCAGGCCAATTTTTCGGCATGTTTTTACCATTGCATTTCCCATTTTTTGCGTTGAACAAATATGGGCAATGGCAATGGCTGGGGATTCAACGGCTTAGCAGTGATACGAGGCAACCGCAAGGGGGATAAACTTTGCATAGTTTAATCCGGAAAAGAGTGAGTTTAAGCAGCACGGCCATGTAGCCGCATGTGGATGTGGATGAGGATACTACGAGTATAGTTTCTGTGTCTGAGTTTTGTATGCACTCAAGTGGTTGCATTCTTAAATTGGATTAAGTGGGTTTTTACCATGGAGACCACTCGGGCATCGTTAGCTTTCGGCAAGATATTGCCGTAGCCGTAGTTGTTTTCCCTTTTCCCTCTTTTATTTACGACCATTCCAGCTCGTTCCAGCTTGGCTTTTCGCTTGAGAAAATTCGAATTTAATTAAAACAAATATTAAAGCACTGTTTTCATTCAACATCAGATAAAGTGCAATTTCAGGCTGAGATGAGATGAGAGGAGAGGAGATGGCCGATACTCATGCGAAGTGTTGTCCCAAAGTGCAAAACAAAGCAAAATATCTTTCTTATTTCAATAAACCCACAGTGCTCAACGCAAGTTCATGAGTGCTCAATTTTATTAAAAAAAAGTTGTACACCACTTGCCAGCTGCATAGTGCAATTAAAAAATAATATAAAGTCCACATGTTTTTAATGGAGATAAATACTCTTAAACTTAAATGTGAAAACAGAACGGCAATTATGAAATTCCTTTTTTTCTCCTCATATACAATATGCTTCAGCCATATGGGCAAAATAATACGAGTGCTAAATTCAAGTAAAGACCATAAGAGTAATCCCTCGTTTGGCCAAAAACAATGTGGCAAGTGCAAAATACGGTTTAGTGCTTTATTTACAATTTGCATTTTCCCAGAGGAGGAGTGCCGGTGCCAGGGGAAAAACAGAAATGTTTAAAAACAATATGCACACAAATTCAAAAATAAATAACCAGTTGGATTGTAGTCGAAGAAATACACTTTGGCAAATTAGAAAATCCCAAGCAAACAACGAGTCCTATTTCTTTTGGGCGTTTGCATCAAATTAAAAACAAATGAATCAGGAAAAGAAGACGTATGGCCAGAGAAAATGTGTCGTTCGTTTTAAAGGGAAAATGGTTATTTTGCAAATGAAATGCGAACCAATGGGCCAATAAGTTTCCCATAAAGTCAGCAGAGTGAACTTAAGCAGCAGCACAGCAAAGGAAGTGACAAAGCAGTCAATCAGCGACATAAATATGAAACCTGAATAGACTGGATGTCAGTTCACCTGTACTCTCGGTTATCAGACTTGGCCTAAACGCGGCTCCTTCGCACAAGAACACGTCGCAACATTGGATACGACATCAACAATAAACAGCAGAGTTGCGGGAAGGCGGAAAAGCGGGAAAGCGGGAAGGGAAACGAATCCTAAAGGACCTCTTCATTCAATCAATAGGAAGGAGTTGGGGGGCGTCGAATAAAAGAACAGAGCAATAAACATTTCATTGAAGACGCAACAAAAAACGCATGGCGCGGCATAAAACAGCATCAAAGGAGCTCTGGGGAAAATCCAGTGGAAAGGGCCAAATGGCCGGGAAACTTGCAGCGTTTATCGGGGTAACACGAGACACTGGGACCGCCAACGCAGTAAAAATGAACCAGAAGTCATAAAAATTGAAAGCTCGCCTGGAGTATCGCCACCAACCCGCAGTGTTGGGGGCGGTGAAAAAGGCCAAAACAACAAGAGAAATATGTATAATAAAGAAAATTGAATATGCCCAAAGGCGGTCAGGGAGCAAAACACAAACAAAACACAGCAAAATACAGCAAAATACAGCAAAACGCAGCCACACGGTCCAGACGCTCACTTTTGTCCCACAAAAACGAGGAAAGCCAAAGAAAATGCTGCCAACCACCCGAAAAACAAACTAAACAAGCGGATTTATCTAGTCGCAGACTCGAATACCCTTTTTATGGTTAATAAATAACTCATAAAAGTATCTTAAAGTACTATACTATATTTTATTCTTTATGACAGCCTTACCATTGATCTGGAATGAAATTGATTTAATAGATTTCTTTAAGATTTCTATTTATTTTGATGCTTGGCAACCAATTTAACCCAGAAGAGCCACATACCCTTGCCTAGAGTGAGTGCCATGAGTTTGCGAATAGCGAAAACCAATTTCAGCTTGGTCTCTAAATGATCCTGCCCCGCCCACTCCCTCGCCCCTGTCCACCTGCCTTTGAGCTGGCTTCGGTTAAAATGTAAATTTTATCTCAACGTTAAATGGCTGGCCATGGATACAGATATAGTGACAGCTAAAGATACAGCCACCGCTTTCGTCGATTGCGAATTTTATGCGACACAAAATCTGTGGCAAACGGCAAGGCTCTGGCTCAATCTGCTTTTTACGGCAAACGCAGACAGCTGGAGAAAAAAAAATAAAAAAAGAAGGGCAAAACTAACGCTAAGCCAATGAAATTTACTTAGTTGGCGACATGCGATCGAAATTGGCTGAAGCCCGAATGGCCGAATGGCCAAGACCATGAAACTGGGTTGCCAAATGAGTTTACAATTTATTGCGGTATCGAGATTTTCTAGTAAACGAAAAGGACATCATGTACCAAATTGTTTCTTGGGAATTTGAGCCAATCAATGGTAGTGCGTATATTAGGGGAATAGGCTTTAGTCTCGGTAACCAATTTACATAGCTCTCTGCCATTGAATTAACCGATTAGCCAGTGCCATCCATTATCACATCACACTATTTATATTTAAATCGGCTCGGAAAGGGGCCATCACTCTAGGGATTCGCTGAGAGATGCTGGAGTCTCTGCGAAATGTATTTATAAACTCATTTGCATACTCCAAAACAAGAGTTCCCTCCACGCAGCCTAAGCTGTTTGCATATGCAAAACTAAGGCAGTGCAAAAATGCGAATACAAGTTGGAAGATATAGCCATCTATATAAATAGCCATGGGGAAAACTGTCGCACGTTTTTCACTCCCATTGTCCCGTTCTCTTCTCGCAGATTTCATTTCGATTCGGTGTCAGGAAAGTGCAGATCTATCTCTGCGTTTTCCCCATCGCTCTTCCCCGCTTTTCCCCAGTTTTCCCCAGTTATCCCCGAGTTCAGTCGGTTCTGAGAAATGCGCCACGTGGCTGGGGAGAAGAATGAAGTCATAAAATTGAATTGGTAATTTTTTGTGTTAAGAGTAGAAATTAAAATAAATTGAATTGCCGCTAAGACGGCCAGAGGAGCAGGATGGAAAATGCAAATGAGTCACATCGATGCGAAAGGAGGCGGAAAAGTAGGCAGCCAAGGATATAGGTTCGCCTGATTTTTCTGCCCCACGAAATGAAAACAAAATAAAATAAAATGGAAAGGAAAGAAAAGGAATCAAGCAACGACCAAAAAAAAATGGAAAGAAAAGAAATGAAAAGAAGCAAAATCGCTTAACAACAAGACCGAAATAAATGCATTGTTGTTGTTGCTCTCACTGTTTTTATTGCCAACATCCCCTGCGCTTTCGTCCTTCGTCCTTTGTCCTTCTCATTGTACATTCCGCTGTTGTTGTTGGTGCCACCGCCGCTGTTATTGTAATAGGATTACTGCATAAATTAAAGTATTTGCCGTGGCATCATCAAATAAGATTTGCAACGCCCCCCCCCACCACTTCACCCACCAGGCTCCCACCAGCACCACCCAGCATCCTAGCACCACCCAGCACCACCCAACTAACGAGCTACAATGCGCGAACATCAGAAATCGCAAGGATAAGTGCGGCGAAAGCGTAGAAAAAAGCAGCAGGACAAAACAGCCAAGTAAATAAATAAGTGTAGGAGCCGAGAGAGAGAGAGGGAGAGAGAAGGCATGATGCCGGCTGACTGACTGGAAAGAGATGGCTGGCGACTGCGAGAAAGAGACGGACGCAGTACAAGTGGCTGTGGGGACACGTAAAAGTAAAGTTTATTGCATAATTTTCGACGGCTTAGTTAAAGTGTAATGTAAACACAAAAGCCGGAAGATGGAAAATGGGAAAATGGAGGCGAAAACAGGAGGCAGATAGCTTGGCGCAAGAAAGCTGGAAAGGTCAAAGGGAGATGAGACAATAAAAGTGCAGATTATAAGAAAATATGTCACTGAAGCTCTTATATTCCCCACCACCTTCCCCTCCCATAAGAAACTCGCAGCTTAAGAAGATTCTTCACGACTGCGTAGGTCCCCAAAAAACAAATTGATTTTATTAATGGTTATGGCTCGTACCACAATAATACTGTCCCCTCATGCAGTGATTTATGTGCTTAACATGCAATTAGAATACCTTAAAGTAATACTACATATTAAAGGAATTACTTTCAAACTTTCTGCACGTGCAACCGCGAATTCTTCATTAAAAACAATGATACCAGAGCCATAGTTCCTATCGAAATAAATAAAATCTGAAGTTTCTGCGCAAAGAGATTTTTAATGGGTTATATCAGCAAACAGCGATTTTATAAAGCCAGATGAGTGAAAATTAATCAAACTACGCCCATCATATTTCACTTCGCAAGTCGCCGGTCCTCTGGGCTCCAAAACATCAGCCGCAAAGTGTATGAAATATTTATCAAAAACCACTGCCCACCTCTGAAGCTCTCAGCGCTGGGAAACATCCGCTCGCAGCCGGGAAACAGCGGCAGCGAAATCACTTTGGAAATTTACAAACTAAACTAAATACGCGAAAGCCGCAAATTTCATTTTGATAAAATTTTAATTTGGCCAAAAGCCCACAGCCCAAAGCCCAAAGCCAAGAGCGCTCGTTAGTGGAAAGGAGAACTCTCGAACCGGAGGCTGTGACCTCGCCGCGCGCGCCTCAATAATTCAAAGATGTTAAGCCGCAAATTGGCATTGGCAGTGGCATTGGGGCCAAAAGTGGGTGGCTTCCTCGTTGGCGGTGGCGGGGGGTTTCCACGGACCCACAGAACCCGCAGCTGGGACTCTCTCCCGGCAGACAGGATACACATCCGCTGGGGAACCCAAAAGGCAGCGACTGAAGGTCTGACACGCACGCATTAAACTCTATTGGGTGCTAATGTTTTTTCATCCCAACCCCAACCCAACCACCCCACCTCCCCCCACGCTTACAGAATTTTCATAAATTCAGCAATGAGCTTGTCGACACACACACTCACACAGACACACGCGCGCAGCCTGCGCCGTGTATGTGTAATAAAAATACGCTAAAATGTTTGTATCACACACATAAACACGCTGCTTATTGCCTACTTCCAGGCGCAAAGAGCACAGATACGCGGCTGCTTGCGAGTGTGTGTGTGTGTGTAGCTGAGTGTGTGTGTGTGCGCTTTTGTGGGTTGAGGGGAAGTGCTTCCGTTGGGCGGGGATGTTGTGCCCGTCGTTTGTTTATTAAAGTGCGAGCTTTAAAAATATTAATTTGCAAATCTATTTGGGTTACGGTATATAAAAACTAAAAAGAATATGCAATTAATATGCGAAAAATATTTGAAATGAATAAGGCTCTTGTACCACAATCCATTTTTTAACTAATTTGACTATGCTTTGACCATAATTTATTGTATTATTGCAAGCCTTTTATAAAATTTCCAATTTCCGATTATATTTTTAAGCTTATTTCAAATCCTTTTGAGCATTAAAGGACTAGATTTTAAGCCAATTCAGGAAAAATTACGCATATGAAAACAGGTCAACTTATATTCAATTTGCGACAGCAGTGTTTATATAAGGTATTTTATTAATTTGTACATGCACATTTGCACCATATTAAATTAAACACTAGATATGAACTTTTAAACCTAGTAACTCCTTAATATCAGGCTTTAAGTTTAAAATTAAAATTAAATTAGTTTTTATCACAAACGTTGAAGATAAAATTACTAGATATTTGCTGAAAAGTTCTGCAGTTGCCCAAAAAGACAGAGTTAGTTGAGGATTAAACTCTTTGCCAAGCATATTTGCCCGCTTGATGTTATTGGAAATTCAAGGAATTTTTAGTGACTTCCTTTCGGGGCGCAGAGTCAGCCAGCTTGCCATAAGACCAGCCACCCAACCTTATCCTTACTCCTGACTCACTCCGTTCCCATTTCCATTTCCATGCCCAGCAGCACCAGCATCTCGGCACATCCCGAATCCATTTGGTATATATGCTTATGCGCGGGCTTATCGGCGCTTCAAGTAAACAGACAGGCAGCTATAAAAATTTGCATTTGACTAATGCCAAATATTCGGGGACGACAACGACAACGACAGCGACAACGACAACGAGGGCTACGAGCGCTATCCGATAAGCTGAAGCATCCTCAGCATTAACCCCCTACTGCCACCCCCTATTCGCCACCCCCTTTAACCCGCGAGTCAACCCTTGCAGACGGCAGCAACAATAACAATGTCTTGGAGGAGATGCCAATGCGTTTACTGATTTTTTGAGTGCGATACGTGCAAAGATTTTCCTTTCTCTGCTTTTTTCCTCTGGGTGTTTTGCGGGGGGTGGGGGTTTTGAATTGGGCGGAGTGAGGTGGGGGGGTGGTATGCTTTTATGCTATTTCCTATTAAGCTATTTGTTGCTGGCTCTCTTTTATCGCTCTTTACTCTCTTCGGCTCTATCTCTTTTCATACCCCACTTCGCCGCTTTGTGAGTTTGCCAAATTTCGTGTATGGCAGTTGCATTGCAAAAGATACTAAAAGCTTACCCCACACTCGCACACACACACACCCCACACACACTCGCACACACACACAGATACTAACGCTCTCATGTCTCGTTTATCGATTTTCTTCACCCCCGATTTTCTGCACCCTGTGTGTGGATTTTTGACATGCCAACGCATTTTAAATTTGCATTTTTTGGCACCCGAACTGGCCAAAATTTTAGCTAAAAGCATTAAGGCCATGGCCTGCCTGCCTGCCAGGGAGCTTAAACTGCAGTTCAACAAACGAAATTGCCAGAATATGCCAACAATAGACTTTGTTTTCGTTAGCAAAATATTGAAAAATATTGCAACGCAAATATTTCAAAATATGTACAAAAAATAATTCAGAAAAATTGCTCAAATTTATGGACGTGTTACTGAGGGGAATATGCATGAGTGCAAAGCAAATGCAGCTATGCAGAATATCTTTAAAGAATATTTGTGCACATACTCGTATGTATAACTTCAGACTTAATAAATAACGAAATGTTGTTAATGAACTTTGTATCTAAAACCGCTGAATAAGTAATTAACTGACTTATTCTTAGTCTAAAAACTACAAAAGAAAACCTAAAAATACAACATAAAAAATAATTACTTATTTTAGTATTTAATGAAACATTATATCACAATCATGCTATTAAGTGGTAATTGCATACTCCACATTCATTTTTAAGCCCTTCAACGTTATCTCCCATCTTTGATGTAAACGTACATGTGTAAGCACATTAAATCTGTTTATCTCATGGGAAACGTGAGTGTTTGGCTTTTGTTAAAATTTAAAAGTTTAGTCGTCTTCTTGAATTCGTGGGACCCAACACACATGAAGTCCCGGCTCTCGGGATTCTTGTTTTAGAAAATTTATGACTCACCATACACAAGAATACACATAAATACTACAATAACTCACTGTCACGAGTTATGAGTTCGTTTGTGCCCGGGACAACCGCAAACCTACGAGATTTGGAAGGTAACTTTTGGCTAAGGCACGTTGATTTATTCAGACTGACGTATTGGTAAACATTTGCGAAGGATCTCGCTGCTGGAGAGCAGAGGTCCTGTTTTCCACATGCCCATGCTAATTAATATTTCTACACTTTGCAATCACACCCCCGGCGAACATTGAAATTGTTTTATGTTTTGAAGCGATCTCATTAAGTCCTGACACGCCCACAATTAAACGAATACTCCCCCGAAGAAACAGAACACAAAAAAAAAGTTTACAAAAATTATTACGAGCTCTTATAATAGATTATGTCAAAACGGAACCAAACCTAGCCTGGAGTCAAGAAAATTCCCTGGAATTAATTTGAAAATACGAAATGCGGAGGGTGGCTGGCAAAATAGCTGTGAATTTGTTGTGTGTCACGTCCAGCCGAGTTTTTCTTTCTTTTCTTTTCTGTTTTTTTTTTTTGCGTTCGGCATGGAAATTTTCTTTATTTTCTCGAAGGCCATTTCTGGCAAATGGCATCTAAGCGACGCATAATGAGGACCCAGACCGACGACTTTGCGACTTTCTGCGGTTGCCCCATGGCCCAAAAAACCAAAAAAACAGAAGAATGAAAACCCAATGGCGAACGTCTTTAAGAGAACGGGAAAATAGGAAAGTATATACACACAATTGATTTAAGCTGCTCGGTTGCGGGCCCTTCTCCTTTGGCTTGAACCGGGCCTAATCCTATTTTTCATTAATCTAATTAAGAATGCGTAGAGAGAGGCATTTTCGGTAGACGAGGCCAATCTAATGAAATTATGGCCAAGACAAAGGGCCGGCATGCAGCTCAGGCATTATCGATTAGCCGAATTGAGGTCAATTAGGCCGAGATGCGGAATTTTTGGCAAGCGCAACTTTCGCCATTATCAAGCTTTAAATTTAATTCCAACGCTTGTGGGGGAATTTAAAGGCTTGGTGCCCTGGATTCTTGGAGCAAAGGTCTTCGAAAAATAAACGGGAAAACAAGAATTCCTCTGGGTAATCTCGCAGCTGAAACCTTGACAGCCAGGAAATATTTAATACCCTCTGCCATATTTAATAATAAAAACCTTTTAGACACTGCGCCAAAAAAGAACGCGAAAGGGCCAGCGGCAGAGAGGTCCTTTGGGGATTCTGCAGGACGAGAAGTGCGATAAATGGGGCCCAGAGATGAGCAGGCAGTGCAGGGAGTGCAGGGCATTCAAAAGTGCACACTAAATGCTCGGGCGCCAGAAAGTATGCTTTCAATTGTGCGCAATTTAGTGCGACAGGACGACAACAAAAGGACCTCTTTTGAGAGGCTACGTATATTTGTATGTGTATGTGCATGTGTTTGTGTGCGCTTGTGTAAGTGCAATTGTGCCAGTGTTAGTGGCCGACTAGGTGCGAACAAACACGTGCGAAAACGGCGCCTAAAACAGGCAGCACAAAAAGGCCAGCGACTGCGGCTCATTGTTTGCCATGCCCTCTGATTCCTGATTTCTGCTGCTCTCTGTTCTCTGCTCTCTGGTCTCTGCTTTCCGCCTTCTGCCCTGTGATTGCGATTATTATGATTATTGTTTACCGGGAGTGGAGCAGAAGCAAAGGCAAATACCATAATAAAAGTTCATAAAGTAAAACGGCCTGCTCTGCTCTGCACAGAAAGAAAGTCTGCCTTAAAAGTTGCACCCTAATGAACATTCTTATAAACATTTTAGGTTAGGCGTTCAGCAAAATATTGAACATTTATCCACTTTAACTGTAAGGAAGGTGCTTCTGGCAAATTGGCGAAACTTTCTCTCGGTGTAGGCGACTTTTCTTCAGCTCCCCTTTAGCCAACAATGCGACATGGCCGCGCTAGTTTTATGTGGCACATAAACATAGCTGCCACTCGCGTTGTTGCACGCTTTTTGGCGCGCAAAAACTTTGCCGCTCGCTCGCTTGCCATTTTATTGCTTGTCTTGCACACACAAACACAAGCACAGGCACACACACAAACGCACACTGGCACACAGCTTTTGTCATTCCATTTCGTTTCGTTCTCGTTCTCGTTTTGTTTTTCGCCCATTTCACCCATTTCGCTTCTTGTGCCAACAACCTGCCACGCCTGAAATATGCTTGCTGCATACTTTTGGGCGCTGGGCATGAAATTAAACGCCAAAAGTATTTCACGATATAAATAATCCTCACTCAGGGAGCTCAGAAATCATGTGCGAAGCAAACATATTCATACATAGAATATATTCCGAGTTTAACGTAGGACAGCAAGCCAAACTAACCTGTTAATTGGGTATCACTTTGCAGAACGCGAATATTTGAATATTTTCCAAATTTATGCGAGACACTTGAGTCTGCTCTTTCGACGGAAATTTAGCACTTTTCTGTCTTGTTTATCTTTTGGCCAATAAAACGGGGCTTACGTTTTTGTTTGGGCTGTGATTACTCTTTCGGCGTTGGCAAATTAATGTTGCGCCTAGTCGACCGGACACGGAAGTAGCTCCGGCGGAAGCGGAAACCGGAAATTGCGCGCACAACAAGCGACCCACCGAAACGCTGGCCACACTCACAGCACTGCACTTCACTTGAGTTCAGGGTTCTGTTGTTGTTTATGTACGCGACACGGAGTGAAACCGCGGAAAATCCAGCCGATTGACAGACAGCGGCACTCGGTGCGTATTTAAAAACGCTTCAAATGCAATAAATAATGATTTTTATTTATATCTGTATTTTGTAATTTTATTTTTATTTAACACACGCACGCACTTCACAGCGCCGCGTAATTAATTATGTTTGCCCAGTGCAGTCGCGTACTTATCATGTCTGCGTAGATTGTTCCAAGTAGATTGCCATTTGTACTTGGGCAGCACTGATCTAACTTAAGCTGAGCCGAGCTTAGCTGGGTTGAGTTGATTCGAGTTGAATTGAGTTGAGGAAAACTTAGAGGGGAAATGCCGGAGACTTTAACGCACGCCGCACGCTCCGCTGCGAAATTCGATTTTCCACCAAATGTACGTACGTATATATATTTTCATTCGCCACGACGCACGTCCGCTGCTGACGACCAACGCTCGCAAACTGAACGGCAGTTCGAGCAGCGAGGATATTTGGGGGATGTGGCATCCACAGCCACAGCATCGGCTGTTATACCCTACTGTTATACGACTTCCCTTCCAGCGAGAGCGTGCTGCCACTTTCTCCGATTCCTCTCTCTCTCCTTACTCTGCTCTCTGCTCTCCTCTCTCTCTCTCTGCTTTGGGCCCTTTTGTTTGGCGGCATTTGTCGGATTCTATCGCAGTTGCCGGCAACGGAGATCCTCCAGAGGAAACTTAACTGCATTTGCTTATAAATTATGTCTTGACTTGGGTGTTAATGTGCACTGAAGCGCTCACAGTGACGGCACAGCAGCATGACAGAGTGCCAATCGGAGCCACTGACGTCCTGGCGGGCCAACAACTACACGCGCACCGAGTGCATGTGTACCTACGACAAGGACACACCTGTTGGGCCACCTGAATGGGCAGGTGAAAGGGTTCTGCGCACGGCGAAGGGCTTTGGGGCAGCAGCCGAAGTGCAGGGCCCATTTAACAGCGTTAATGCATTGCCAAATCAGCAGGATAATAGCCTGAAACAGTCGTATAACTAAACAAGATTGTATATACATATATGTACCTAAGAAAAGATAATAAAATTCAATAAAATCGCACTTAATAACTATGTTAGGAATATAAGGAAAATGAGAAAAGCAATTTATCCGAAAGTTATTTTAATAAAATGGCTGTATGTATATACATAAGAAATCCTTAAGCTGCCAAATATACAATTGTTATCGAGTATTTCATGTTGTTTAATTTTAATTTAAAAGTAGTAAACGATAACTGTCATTTTATAGTAGATAAACAAACAATCTTCAATCTATATATTATATAAAACTTACATACTGGAAAACGGAACATCTTAAATCTGTTTTCCTCTATTTATTTTCAATAGTTTGTATACCTTATCAACTCAATTTTGGGGGGTACTTTAAACTGACTTCCCCATATAAATTTTAATTAAAAATATTTGTTTAGCACCCGCTTCCGGCACTTCATTAGGAAACACTTTAAGAATGCCACACAAAGGAAGCAGCCGAAATCAATTGGTCTGCTGGAAAGTGTTTTCCCTACTCAACCTCACTCGGTTTCTTTTTTGTATATATATAAATATATATATATTTAGGTATAGTATAGTGGAGTACTCCTCCAGTCAATTAGCCGCTTAATTGTTTTTGCAGTAGACTGCTCGGAAAGCCGGCGGTGAAAGAAAGGCGACATAAATCACGTCAATGCAACGCCCAGAATTTACATAAATAATTGCAGGCGAGCGTGGGCAGTCAAGGGACAGAAAGGGGATTGGGAAGCCCATCTGGGATTGGGATTCTGGGCTACGTAGTCAGCCATAGTCTCGCCTAAACATCATTAAAAATATATATCCAATTAAAGGTTTCGAGTGGCTGTCGCCTGGCGTCGCGACAATAGCTAAAACTACACAGAAACTACCCAGTGCGTTCCGAAAATAGTTGCGACTTGCGAAAAATATGTGAAAAATGAGCTGGCCAGAACAATGGGAGCGACAGAGAGGGGGCGAACTGACATTGCTATTGCAGTCACACATTGTCATAACAGTGCTGCTGTTGTTGTTGTTGCTGTGGCTGCTGATGCTGCTATTGTTGCGGTTGCCAGAGGAGCGAGCGAGAGGGAGCGCGGGATTCGAGGGGTTACGGGTTCAGATTTCGGGTTCAACTCCGGGGGTTGATGCTGCTGCTGCCTCTGCTGCTGCATCTGCCTGACAATTGTTGCCACTTAAATGCGATTTTTTCCCTGCGATAATCCCGAGTCCAGAATCCCGAGGAACTGCTGAAAATATAGAGAGTATCTATGAGATTGAAACGCCACGAAAATACCCGTCACACTCGTAGTTTTTGTAGATACTATTATAAATTCCTTACTAATGTGTAGAATATAAAGATATTAATAATACATATATTACTAAGACATCTGGTCGATTGTGAATACTAAAGCAGATATGTTAAAACAAATATTTACTATTCTAAATTCCTAACTAATGTGTAGCATATAACGATATTACTAGAACATCTGGTCGATTGTGAATAATAAGCAAAAAAAAATATTAAAACAATAGTAGATTATACAAGTTATAATACTTATTATCATGCATTTCATATGCTTAATCATACCCCTAGCTTTGTCAGCTCCCAAGAAGTTCTGTTATTGCATCCAATCTATTATATGGTATATGCCCGACCTCCACGCATACCGCGCATAATGGAAAACCCCACTACGCGTACAATTTTCCGCAGAAAATGCAATTTGGTTTGCGTTTTCGCCTTGACAGTGACTTGCAGCGCCAGTGCCAAACCCCAATGACGGAGCTGAAAACTTGGATTTGAAATGAAATTTGCCACGCGTTCGGTTCACATTGCTGTTTGCTCAAGAGTTTATGTTTATCTATCGATGAACTCTGACCCCGGCAGCGGCGCTTATGCATTAAACGTTCTTAAAAGCGCAACTAATAAGGCTGCCAAACTGGCAAGTCATGTGGAAATATGGGAACTATTGCAGCCACTCGATATTGAACTACCCTTTATTGCCATCGCATTCGGGAAAACACCTCAGACAACATCTATCAATGTTTAATTGCCCGGACGGACAGTTGGCAACCCTGAAATCGGTTAAGGGAGCGCTTCTCTTCCGGGTTTTCCCGGCATTTTTCACTCTCTGCGCAGTGCATTTTCCAGTGGGCCAAGAGCGAAGTGCCAATTCTCTTTGCGTTTCATTGAACAACAACAGAAATTTCATTCAAAAAGGCGACAGCCTCAAAGTGCTTGTAGTTAAATAATTTTTATTCTTGTCTTACGGCTTTTGAGTAAAAGTAAATTTTGCAAAATAATTTCCCAAGGAAGGAAAGCTACCAGTGCGAGTGGCAAAAAAGACAGAGAGAGAGAGCGATAGATAGAGAGAAAGAGAGAGAGCGAGAGTGAGGGAATGCTTCAAGGCAACGAACACAAATCAGGGAAAATATAATTTATTATTTCTTGCCTTATCCTTGAGCCGCAGCCAAGGCGCATCGTCTTCTCTCCTTTTCCATGATGTGTTTGTCTTTGGCCCCCGGTCCCTAGTATTCCATAGTCCACAGCCCATAGTCCGTAGTTCGGAGTCCTGAGACCTGAGTTCCGAGTCCTTTCTAAGACCCACCTCCCGCCCATTGGAGCCATTCATTCCCACTCGCCGGTGGATTGCCCACCTCATTCCCATACCATCCACATCCACCTTGTGCTGGGCAAAATTCTATGCTTAACGCCATTTTTGTGTGCGAGACACGATGACGACAAATTTTCAACGTGCAACCTGACACTGAGCTGAGATTTTCCAAATTCCTTGTCTTCACTTGTGCACCACCACCCCCATTTTCCCGCCCCTCCCGCCACCTCCGCCGCTGCATGCATGCAAAACTGCCAAGGACTGCGTCTCTCTCACTCCCCCCCGACTCCATGTCTCTCTGCCTCTGTCTCTCGCTCCGTCTCCAACTGTGACTCCGACATTTGAAAGGATTAGACCAGCTCGTGTGTCGTATGGCGATGACGATGGCGGTGGCAAGTGGGTGGCAAATGGGTGGCAAGTGGGTGGCGGCTGGGACTCGTAACGTAAAAAGTATTTGCACAACTCTCAAGTGGGTCAAATGATTAGGCGGCATGATGAAGTGCCTTGCCACTTGAGCCGCCGCCGCCTCGTCCTTCATCCTTTGCCCCAGTCTCGCCCTACTTTGCCACTGCGCCCATCCAAAAATAAACAGTTTAATGTTTTGAATGAGCAATTGAATTTGATTATGCTCGGGTGTGGGTGCATGGATGTCTCGTATTCCCTCGCATACCTACACCCATCACCCATCACCCACCACCCACCAATCCCCCTTTGCAAATAACTTAAAATGCATTACGTAATGGGGTCTAAGTCAGGGGGCGGCCCAAGGATTCGCCCACATAAACACAGATGGGGGAAGATGGTAAGCGGCTTATGTGAAATAAGACAACACCTCACCTTATCGCATGCTGCGAACTAGGATTGCCAGTAATTTGACTAGTGATGTAATTATGCCGGAGTATGTTATTGCCGGGGATTACCCGTAGAACGCAATATTATGTAGCTTAGGTCAATTCGACCTCCTTGGGTGCCTTTCTTGGCGGATTGATTCCACAACTATATGGGAGGTCGCTTACCATTTGACCTACTCAATATGTGTTCCATTGGGTTAATCTGGTTATATTTTGGTAAAATGTATCTGCTAGTTTTCAGTAAAAAACGACGCCTATTTTATATAGATTCCAATGTTTTAAATTAAGGAATTAGATCAGCAGAAGTGCACACAAAGTATTACAAGTATTGCAGTATATATCGGCAGTATGAAGCGGAATATTACACCTAACCAATTAAAATTTAAATTATAATCCCAAATTATCGCCGGTAAACCTGTGCCCGATAGTATCCCTTCAAAATCCCTGGGCAAAGTCCCAGCATATTTCCACATTCATTACATGACATGAACAACAGGGACAGAAACAAAACAGGAAATTGCTACTTAAATTCAAAGCCAATCTCTGTGTTGGCAAATGTTCCCAAAATAAGCCAAACAGAAAATAAAAGATAAAAGCCGAAGACAATGGCGGCCAAAATATGGCAGGGCCCAGAATAAAATGGAAATGGAGTTGGGGAAGCTGCGACACTGGGAAGCTGGGAAACTGGGAAAAGCTGGGATAGACTGGGAAAAACCGCCCAAGTAGCGACGACATTTAGCGTTTTAAATCAGATTATTCCACAACAACTGTCAATAATGCAAAAGGCGAGGGCAGTGGGAAACCCTCGACGAAAAAGGACCTCTCACCCACCTCGCTAAGCCAGGCCAAATGAGCCTTTTTGCCAACCGCAAAACGAGGCGAGAAAATTGTCACCGAAATGCGACGGCCATCGAATTGTGTAAATCAAAAAAATAATTGTGCCTGATAACAACATCAATAACAATAAGCGCCGCTACCCCGAGCAAAACAAAAATCCAAAAAGTAATCGAGGTGGAGATTCTCGACTATCAGATACCCATTATACAGCTAGTTTAAGTGCCTGAGAGAAAATAATTGAATCTTTTTTGTGAATTTTGGTATGAATTATCACGATGAAATTGATTTAAGCATATTATTAAAATTTAAGAATGTTAATAATACAATTTTTTATACGGACAGACATACGGACTTGGCTAGTGATCCTCAGCTAGTGATTGTGATACGTACTGAATAGGATGGCAAACGCTTCCGGCCTGTTACAAACTTTTCAACGAACCGATATACCCTCTTCTCGACGAGTAAAGGGTATAAAGGAAAAATCAAAATAAAAAGGTGATGCCACCACGAATTGCACACAATAACCATAAAGGATAAGGGATAACGTTGAAAGGGGTTGAGCCTGGAGGGATGGGCGTGGCTGGTCGGGCCCTGTCAAAATACTAGACTCAAAGTCGGGGGTTACCGCATTTCTCGGTTCTCGCTACTCGGTTTCCAAAAACTCTGGGTTGTACGGCGCTGTTACCCCCTCGGCTAATTTATGGCTCACTCTCTTAAAGTTTTGTTCGAATTTCGGGCTCGTAAATCTTTTCAACACATACAAGCCACACAGGGCACTCCATAATACACTCGACTCGGCGAGTTTACTTCACTTTATGGGTAAACCCAACCCCACAAAGCCACCAGAACGCTCTCGACTCTCAGCACTTCAGCGGTGCCTTTATTTACTTCATATTAATATTAAGTTCATTGTGTCAAGATGGCAGCACCGATTTCTTATCATTTTGTTTTCTTTTTTTGGCTTTTTTTTGGCTTGCCGTCCCTTTTTAATTTTAGTCGCGCGCAAGGACAATGGTGGAGCGATGAGAAGGACACTTCTCACTTCCCACTTCCCACTTCTCCGGCTTGTTTGCCGCACCCGGGCCAAAAAGCTTATCTCCTGGCTGCCTGGCATTTACATTCAACGCTTGACAGCTTCCTTGGGGTTTCCTGCTCCTTGCACCTTTCTCATCCCTCCTCAGTCGTCCTCATCCGACCTCATCCTTCGACAGCCACGCTCATCCATTCAAGACGAGTGTGAGAAGAGTCGCCTTTGTGATCCGATATCAGCGCGATTCCCCCATTTAAAGCGTCTTAAAGCCGTGCGCGAGTAATTATCGGCAAATATTTGCCCACGATTTTCATACATCGGATAGCTTTATGTCGCGCAGGAATTGCAACGTAGGACTTTGGTTAAGTTATCAAAGGCTGAGCTCTTCTCTTGTCTGCTCGTGTATATACTCACTTCTCCGAAGCCTTTGTGTTTTCCGAATAATTACGTATTCGCTTTTCGAACTTTTTTCCTTGGTTACTTTCTACTTCCTGCTTTCTTTGCCATCTCAAGAACTTGTTGCGAGCTCTTGAGTACTTCAGCGCATTTTGTTGCAGCAACTTATCATAAGTCGATTTACTTATCAGCTTAGTAGTAATTCCCTTTTTCTCTACTTTAAGACATATTTACACAACGAAACAGCCTAATTGACTCACTTTCAATACACAAGCTAGCTTTAATTCAACGTAAAGATTTCCCTTTGAAACGCGATATCAGTGCGTGTTCTGAAGAATGGAATCGCGCTGACGCCCCTTTTTGAACCCCTTTTCGACACAGTATCACGCAACTCACAAAAGGATTCATTACCGGAAGAAGCAAGTGCGAGTGCCACAAGTGCGATTCAAAATGCTCAAAGTTAATTGCAATGGAGACGTTGACCAACCCTTGGCACTCATTTAGCACCACCTAGAGAGCTCTTATCGAGTCTGTCTCTCTGTCTTCCTGTCATCGATTGGCAACCTGGGTGGTTGGGCACCTGACATCGCGCCAGATGTGCCCACAAAACACACCCGAAGTCATCAGGCAAATAGCTATATATCATAGCTGGCTGATAATGCGACCTGATTAAAGGCTCTACACGAGAGCAAACGCCCCCCGCTGATAGAGACTTAGTCCTTGCAAGTCCTGGGAATCCTGGGGGTGCGCTGCTTGATCTGCTGACTTTCGCTTCCCATTGTGAAAGTCAGGGCTGCCATATTTGCATGCCGCGAGTAACGTGCGCGTCATCATCATAATCATCAGCGTCGCAGTCAGCATCAAAGTAATTGCAGCCACACTCCGCGACAATCCCCAATTGCTCCATTGGAGCGTGCTTGGAAATTATTTCACAATTTTTAATAGCTTCAGCTGGCGCCGTGACTGGGCTAATTTAAGGTTTTGCTACTCGCAAATTCGGGGGCTCTGGTGTTGCTGGATTTGCTGGATTTGCCGGAGACAATCGCACATTTGGGAGCCCTTCATGCCGATGGGGGCCCAGGCACTTGGGGTTAACCTTCGAATGTCTGGCGGTTGAGGGGATTTCCTTGGGTCGTGTGATTGCTAATGAGCTGGGTAGTTTATTACAGGCACTGCTTAAATGCAGGATAATCTCTACTCTGCGAAAATGTTATCTCATGTAAGCCATGATTGTTGTTACCCTGCCTTTGGGCAGCCAATAAAATCTTGTCAAATATTTCAAATGCATATTTAAGAGTTGGTTAGGTAATGAGTCACTCAATCTATAAATAGGTATTTTGGTTTTTCTAAACAGTTTTTTTTAGGTTTTCAAAGTAACTCCCTTTAGCAAAACATTTCCAGCTAATAAAATGACAAAAAAGCCGCTCAAAAAATTGACATTGCTGGACATATCAGTCGAAGGACATACACACCATTCACTTTGGTCCATGGGCATTGGCTGTTCCGGCTAAATTCGAGCAGGAAAAAAGGACCTCCGTTTCCAGCCGACCACATCGAGCAGCAATTTGGAAACTTCAGCTCAACTCGGCGGTTTTGATGGCATTTTATGGCTCCCCCCGAATCCACCGCTCCTTTCGGCGGCTTGCCAACTGTTTTGGGCCATGGCCATTGCACATTGGTAGGAGATATTCTGACATTTTGCTGGCCTTTTGTTTCCACTGGTGCTCTTTAGCCTGTTGTTGTCGCATCAGAGAAAATTGAGTTAATTATCGTGTCGCATAATTAGAAAAGTTAAGGCGACCGGTCGAAGAGAGTATCCCAAGTGTACCCAAGTTGGCCATTGCTATTGCCATTGCCATAGACATTGGCATTGCGTGCGGGTGGAAGCCTTAATTTCACGCTCTTATGCGGAAAACGCATTTCAATTTTCCTAATTCCAGTTAATAACTCAACAAATAAGCCAGAAGGCAAAGAACTTCTAAATGCAAATATTGATAGATACTTTGTTGAGTGTGCCAAGTAACTCAGGCGAACTTCCTCTAAATGATTATTATGGCCAAGACGATGATGGCGAAATGCACGAGCTGTGGCAGTGGCAGCGGCAGCGGCAGTGGGGGCGGGGCAAAATAAGTAGCACGTCTAAATATGAAAAGCACTTGGCGGGCTCGGGGGCTCCGAAGGGGTTAAAAATGATTCAAGTCGCCTTCACTTTGCTGCCAAGCCAAAGACAAACATTCCAAAGGCAACCAGACGGCGCGAAAGAGACGCCGCATGGAGGCACATGGAGCGCTGCTGAAAGAGATGGCGAGATTTGTGGGCGGTGGGCGGTGGGCTATGGGCTGTAAGGGTGGGCGGTGGTAGCAAGGGTTAGTAAGTAACTGGGCTGACTGCCCGGGGGCATAATGACAATTACAGTTACCGCGTGCCACGCAGCCAAAGTGAACTTTTTACTTTGGGTTTAAGCAAATAAATCCGTCCGAAAACGGTTTCCATTCCACCCACGCCTTGCTTCACTCTATCTCATTTTCCCTCTGTGTTTGTTAGACTTGCTTGCTGCACACTGAAAGAAACTGTATACAACAAAATATCAAAGTGAAAGAGTTCTTTGAATAACAGACATACAAAGTTTCACTGCATACTTTTAAGCACCTATAAAGCGCCTAAGATGTTCATTGCATACTTTTGAACACCAGTGTTGCTACATCAAAGTGTATTTATGGATTAATCATTGAATTATTCGTGCAATCACGCTACAAACTGTACAGAACTCAAGCTTCTAAAAAGAGGAGGCATCAAATATGATGGATTTTCTTGCGGTGCAGCTTGGCATCCATGCTCAATGAGACACAAACAAACAAGCGGCAACAGCAGCAGCAACACCATAGAGACCGATGTTGCCCAACCCCTCGGGGCGCGGCTGCCAGAGCCAAGCAATTCAAAAGGGGTGAATAAGCTAAACATGACCCCCAGCGATGCACAGATCCAAAGATCCAGAGACGGAGATCCACAATCCGCAGATAGTGGGGCATGGCGTAGTGGTGCGAAGGCGGTGGAGCAGCGAGAAGGATGCTGCTTTCATGTCTCCTGTGGCGGCCATCGACCACGAAAATAAAGCGTGGCAAATACAAATACAAATAGAAATAAGTCAAAATGTATCCAAGGGAAACACACATTCGCAGCGGAATCGGAAACGGAAGCGAAAGCGGGGAAATGCGTCAGTTCACTATGTGGTATGCTGCATGTTGTATGCTGTATGTTGTATGCTGTATGCTGTATGTGCAGCATCTGCTGATGTTTGCTTAATGAATTGAATCTTCTATTTATATACTTCACTTGTATTTCAACATTATTATTTTTTACCACAAAAGGAAATGCGCGCGGATAGACAGCGAAAAAACAAACAAATGAAACAATTAAAATTAAATGCACCCTTGGGAGCCAAAACGAAAAAAGTCCTTATCGAGGGGTAGAAAAGTTTACAACAGTAGTCTCAACCTGGCAATGCCCTCGGAAAATGAAAAACAATAACGGAGACATTAGAAAGTGGCACAAAAAATTAAGTATTCAATTATATATTATTATGTTAGGAATCGTAAACAAAAGATTTGTAAACGTAACTGATCTGAATGAAAATGAATGAGGAAACGGTAAGAAGAATAGCGAAGAATACTTCTGAAATTAATCATAAATTATTTGGCCATAAAGGAAGTTATCTTTTCTGACCACAAGCCCCGTCTTCTAATGGTCACAAGAAATTGAAATATTCCGTTTTTTATGCTTTTTATGGTTTTGGGACACATGCCATGGCTTTGATCAGATTTGCGTATCCCAAAACATTTACGCTTCGAAATCAAACAATTCATCACGAGGACATGGCACAATAGAACTTTTGTGCGCGCTCCTAAAACCGCAAACCCAAATCATCATCAGAGTTTTATCAAACAACCCATTCATCCCCGACTAAAATACCATTTGATAACCTCAAACAAAAAATGCGGGAATTATAAAAACCAAAGGAAAAAAAAAACGAGACAAGATTGGACAATTGCATTCGCTTTCGATGGAGAATCTGCGGTCGCACGCATAAATCTGTTGCTGTTTTTGATTTCACTCGCCGCGGATAATGAAATTAATCGTCTGTAATGGTTTATTGTGTGCGGCGATGGCGGATTCTGTTTTCTGGCCAGGCCAAAACGGCCCACGACCATGACCAAGCCGGCCAACCAGCCAGCCAACCAAAAATGACCGACGGCCAGATACAAATTCGGTTTGATTGCGCCGTTTTTTGTTCTTCGCCCCGAAAATATATTGAATTGCCATTGAATGTCGCGTTGCCATAAATAAGTCGCTCTAATGGGGCGCGGTCCATGCAATTTTTTGTGATTTAGTGGGGGCTTTTGGGTTCAAAGCTATGCCATCTAGGACCCTCGTCGCCAAGTCGTATATCAATGGATTACTTTAAAATGTCGAACCGACCGACTGTCACGCTTCTAAACTAATAACGCCGAGAGTAATCGGCATAAATCCATGAAAGAAAATCCCATTAATCCGCCCCCAGAGACATCAACATTTTTGATGTTCCTCCCATCGAAGTGGGCGGTGGAAAGAAGAAATAGGAAGAAGAAGGATATTCTCACAGGACACCAGCCACACGTCGAGCCCCTTTGTCTACTGTCTGCGGCTTATAAGCTTCATTCCCCGCCACACACTTCAAATTCAAATTACTACACATTATATAATATCCTGCAGGCTCCCACCACACCACGCCACACCACACGTACTCCGTGATGAAAGGAGGAGTTCCTAGAAAGTGGATGGCAGCAGGACATGTTGGCACAATACGACATAACAACGTGGCCGCAGGGCTAGGAATGTTCCTGCCGCTTGGACTTCAGTCTTACCACGTGGCTTTCCCGTCTCCGTTCCTTCATTTCGACTTGGTAGTTGATTAACAAGACATCATTTGAGTTTAAATACACATAGTAGCCGAGGTGTAGGAGGAACAGTGGGTGTCAAAAGAAATTTCCTTCTGAAATTTTGCACAAAAAAACCCTTACTGACGAGCATTTGTCAAAGGTAATTCAAAACCCTATTAAAAATAAGATTATATATATATGGCTGTGTATAAGTATGCAACAGAATATTTTGAACAGCAGGATTCTTAATAGAATACTTTTAGACATCTTTGTAGACCCATTATGATCTTTGGAGTAATAAAGCTACAATGTATATGAGTTCCTTTTTTTTTTTTGAGAGTACCTATTTTTCAAGTCTTGGCATTGTTTTATCGCAACATGGCTTTGTGCCCATAAAAGTTGGTGGAAAATACTTTCCACAGTTTCTACAGTTTTTACAACGAAAGCGCCACGTAGCATAACTGGCGCACACAACTGTACTTTCACACACAATTTCAAGTTATAATCAGTGCTCATTATTATACCAGACACGTTTTCAGATTTCGCGTGATTATGCGCCGCGGCTCGGCAACATCTTTGCAAGTTTTTGGGGCAAACACGCAGCGATGGCCGTGGAGCGAAGTCAAGGAATTAAACTTGAAAATAGCTTAAGAGATACATACTGTGCATCCAGCAGATAGGCGAGGCGATGAGCATGTTGGTCCTAGGTCCTGACCGAGCTGGATATCTGGATATCCCTGGTATTCTCGCAGCTCAGACCATAATGCTTATTGTTGTCATTTGCCCGGCCAAGGCGGGGCAGGGAAGGGCGCTTCAAGTGGGCGGGGCGGGGGCCGACGAAAAGTTGGCGAAAAATATGCAAATTATAATGAAAAACTTGACACTTTACATGCAAAGCAACAGCAAGAACAACCAGGGAAGGCGAGGTCGAGATTTTCCGGAATGCTTTTCGGCCCACCAGCCAGTCAGTCCTCCAGTCCTTCAGTCCTTTAGCCCTCAGATCTCGGCTCTCGGTTCTTGGCCTCCAAGCCGATTCAAATCTGCGGCGGGCGATTAAGCGGGCCAAATGAAGCGCTCGCACTGCCTCCGCATTTTAATTAAGCAAGCAGCCAAATAGCAGTAGTGCCTCCTTGTTTTTGCCCACCGTCACTGGTGTTCGTTGTTCGCTCTTCGTTGTTAGTTGTTGGTTGTCGCCTCCGTGCGAAAAATGGCACAAAAGCTGGGTGGCATTGGTGGCATGGTGGCACTGGTGGTGCTCATCACCACTGGAGATCCCGAATTCCCGTAGCATTTGCATAAAGTTTTGCTGCAGCTGCAGCTTTGTTTCGCCGGCTTTTTGATTCCATCCACAAAAGTCAACGAATGTCTTCGGAAGTTATCAGAACTCGAGGTGTCAGGCAAATTATCTGGCTTTAAATAAAGCAACTTGGATACGGTGTGAGACAAATTGGAGCTGGATATTAAGCATGAATATGGAGAAGTTGCAAATTAAGACTGCGAAATGTTGCCGAATCGATTAACATACATTTAAAACTTCGCAAATGGCAAAGGATTCGAGTCATTTCAAATGCGCTTTGAAAATATAAAAACACCCTTTGAAGTTGAGAGACTTCTGAAGAAGTTACTACTGAATACTGTTGTTCAAACATTTGTGTTGGCTAATGTTGTAGTTATTTGAAGTTAATAGTATAGAAAAATCCTAGAGACCCACTTTCAACCAAAAGAATTTCATAATGTTTCTCCGCAGCCAGCTAAGCCGCACTTACAATCAACTTTAACAGCTCTTTTAACTCCAAACCTCCAAAAATTGGCCAAACTTTCTACGATTTCATTCGCACACACTGAAACACACACAGCCACACACAGAGCGATGGAAATTATGGCGGAAAATTACCTTAACGAAAGGGCTTCCGCAGCACTACGACTTTTGGGGCACGGTTGCAACCTTTGCGACCCAACTGTACCCGCTTGTAAGCCACTTGTAGTGCGGCAATGGCAGTCTGGGCCGAAAACAAAAGCAATTAGATGTCGCCAACTGGCTGACTGGGATTGTGTGGATGAGGATGAGGATGGGGCTGAGGATGAGGATTGTGGATGTGCCGCAGGAAGTTGAAACGAGTGGGTTAAGAGCTGTTGGCCGTGTGGGTGTAGTTGCTGGTGTGTGTGCAAGTGTGTGTGTGCGTGCGAGTGTGAGTTTTCACGCAGAGACCCAGTAAAAGTAAAAAGTTTGCCAGCGCGATTTTCTTGGTGAAACTATAAATTTACAAGCCACAATCAGGGGCGCCTCCGTTATGTGCGTGTGCGTGTGGGCTTGAGAGTGTATTAAAAAGCGTTCAGGTGAACCACCTACGTGTTACGTGTTACCCACCTGCCAGTCCCATCCCTTTCGTCCTTCCTTCCAGGACCTGACAATTTTCAGCACTTGAGCGTTTATTTTGCCGGCTCTACGGCTCCGGTTGTTGTTGATTTTTATTGCCATCGCTGGCGTTGTTCAACGTTAGTTATAAAAACTTTACCGCCGCCCGGAGGTCCATTGTGGGTGGGTTGGTGGTGGTTGGTTGGCTGATTGTCGAGGGTTAACATTGGGACTGTTGGGGCATTTATCTCCGCCATTTGGTCCCCTCGAATCCTGAATGGATTTTAAGTGGAATAAGTTTAATGATCGAAATTATTCAACGTGTGCTTTGTGTTTTGGCCTCTGTGGCTGGTTTATGCCCGGCTTAAAGTGGAACAGTCCCATGTTTATGACAGCCTGTAGTTTTGGGGCGTGGTAAAATAAACATATTTGGCTTAGTGCTGTTAAGTGGGGCCCAAGTTTGTCTGGCTCTAAACAACATAAGCATATTTGCTTTCCGCATAGTGATTTGTTTGTTAGAAGGTGCTTATGACATATTGCAGTGCGTATTGTGCAGAGATTTCGCTTCAAAATTTTACTGTTATTAAAAAATGAAATCTCAGTGCTCCACGTGAAAATGACAACTTGTCAAACCAAAAACATCTGTTTCCCATTCGAATTAAACCAAATTAATTTTTATGAATTATAGCCCACAGCTCTACAATGCATCGTGCTATAGGAATTCCGCTTTTGTGGCGCCCACCTTTATGGAACTTAAGGATCAGCAACGGCTACGCGAAGGATGCCAAGACCCTTAAGCGACTGGGCACCAGTCCGCGAAATGTTCGCGATCACCCCGAAGGATGTACGCCCCAAACTCTGAACACCACGGCCTTCACTTCCCCGGATTTCATACCCCCCTCAACCTACCGAATCGTGGACGAAAAGGAGCAACTGGGACCCAAGGCGGGAAAAGAGAAAACCTACAAGAATCCGGAGTACTACAGCTATTATCGCTACTCGTACTACGACCTGAAGACAATCGTGGATACCATTAAAAAGAAGCAATCAACTAGGAAGTAATAACAAACCGCACCAGATTAGGAGCACTGAAGAAAATTCCACTCACAAACTTCCATTTATACCCGATAGTTGTCAGGAAAACTAATTTATGGAATATATAATTATAATAAATTCAATATAAACCAAATAAAACATGCAATCAATTTACTAGGTTAAGGTATATGTTTAAGAAATATTTAAGTTGTCATAAAGAGCATGGCATACTGCTTTCGCTCAGTGTAAGAGCTCCTCCGCTCGGTGACATGCCGCCTTATGACACTAATCGTATTAGTTGGCTGGTCGTTAGTTAGGCGCTGCTATCTGCCCCAAATGCGATTTCCGCACAATGAGCTGCTCGCCGTGTCCGTCGTGCAGTTTCCGGATTACGTGCGGCATTCTTCGCACAGGTGACATAATGATTCGGACTCGCCGGCGCCTCGCGGCCGTAATTAGAGGGGGTCGAGGGGTCGTGGGGTCGAGAGGTCGACGGGGTCGAGGGGTTGAGAGGGCGCCGACTTGTGTGCGCCGGACAAAAGATGCGATGATGCCCCCAAAAGGGGCAGGTGCACCTTGTAATTTAGCAAATCGGTTTAGCAACTCATCGGGAATAACCAGCGTGGATGCCGTGGGGAAATGGAGCTCTCGCGACAACACGCCTTATTAAATCTACAGACATTAGCCTCTTGCTTACACTTGTAGGTGATGTTCATTAGTTTGGCGCACGCAGGTGGCCATAGGAAGTCAGAATATCCTACGAAACTACAAATATATCACCAAATACACCTTTTCGGGTATACCGAAAAAGATTTGGAGAACAAGATTTTATAAATACGGTATTTTGAATAAGTTTAATTGTAGAGATCTGAAGTATTTATTTAGATATGATATCATTTTGCATATGTATGTATTCATACTTTTAAAGCACTTTATCTAACAACAATAAAATTACCTGATATATAGAAATCTACACCTGAAATATATATGTACACATATAAGCTTTGTGATATCACACAACTTATATAAAATATGTAATCTAAAAATTTAATTTTGAATACGATACTATAGATCATATATTTTCAAGCCCACTTTCGATATAAAAACATATAAGGTCGTAACTATAAATAGTATTAAGTATTAAGAACAGTTTTACCATTTCTTCATTTATGATATATCATATATGATATATGTATAGTTTCCCTAATAATACACAACTGGAATCGGAATTTCTCTGAGTGGAGCTTTTAATTGAATCCCATTGTCGTGGGAGGGGGGTGGGGGATGGGTGTGTTTGTATGGGCCATTCGAGCGAACCATTCCCATTCACACATCCCCTCCTTGGCAATTTATCAATTTTAATCGCATGCAAATTTTATGCAGGCCGCCATAAGACCCAAGTGACATTTGCTTTCGCTAAAGCTGGGCACACAATATTATTTCCAAGAAAATGAAGAGGGGCATTGAGTGTGCGAGTGTGTGCCAGTGTGTGTTGGGCTGCTCATGAGCAGTTTTGTTAACAACTTTGGGCCATTCGAAGGGCTTCTGAAATGGCTGCTGCTAATCACATGGCACTCTTTGTGATTGCGACCCGCCCCTCGAACTCAACCATCCTGCGCCATATTTGCATTTTGGCAACATCATTTTTGCTGTTCCGATGTGCCTAAGCCTGAAACATGGCCAAATCAAAACATTTGCATAATTAATGAGTGTGGAATGCTTCGTAAGTCGTAAGGGAAACTATCAGTTGGAGCCAATTGGCAGAAAGTTAATGTTAAGAATGTAAGCCAGGGAAAAACCAAATAAGAAATTACTTGCAATTAGTATGGTATGTAGTTAGAGTAGTCAAAAGCTGAGAGGTTTATTTCTATATTTATTTTTACATGTTCTCTCAACGTTTCGTAGTCGAATTCGTAACATCTTAACAACTTTCAAAAGATTCCTTTTGAATTTTCCAAACAACACATTTCATTCCTAACTCATAACTCTCGAACTATTATGACACGCATTCCACGCAGCATAGTAACTAACTATTAGTTTATTTGAAAAATAATTTATAATTGGTCGCTTCAACAAATTACGAAGTTCCTGGGAATAAATCAAAGTTTCCAGCCACAATCCTTCGCAAAATAGTTGCGCTTTTGACGTGGCATTTTTTCCGCATGTCTGAGGATTCCTGGCTGAGGATTCTGAAACTGTACGACTAACGCTAATTTCCGTCTGGTGATTGATACGAGACCCCGGGCCAATGACACACGTCATCCATCATGGAAGACAATGGCATCTGGGTGGGGAAAAATGGGGAAAAGTGGGGAAATGTGGAAATGGGTGAAGGGAAACGCTGGGAAATGCGCTTATCATGTAACGGTTAACGGTGAATTGACTGGAAAAGTTCAAAGGTTTCGCCTTTGATTTGATGGATGCGAAGCGAAGCGATGGCAAGTGCCTCAAGTGCAAATTAAAGCCACCGAATGGCAAGTTATATATAGTATATAGTATTTATATATGTATGTGAGTACCTTCCGGCTTTATTTTCCAATTTACAGTGGCGGTAAAAGTTTGCGGGACACGTATTGCGATGGCAGCTGGTTTGCTTAGTCGGAAAAGTTGGGCCGGCAAATGCGAGAGCAACACGTAAAAACAAAATTGCAAATAAATTTTAATTGTTTTGAGCAATTAAAAATTAAATTTAAAAAATAGTGCAAGGAGCGAGCCAAGCGCTCCCCTCGGCTGCCCCAAATGCCGCACACAAATTTTGCGTGCTTATTCAATTTGCGAAAATGTTTGGCAACTACGTGAGTGTGCGAGTACTTTTGCGACCCAGTGTCCAATGGCTACACTACAACCACTGCCCCCCGCTCCTTTCCTCTCTACTGCCGAATACTCCTGCCGTTGCTGCTGCTAAACAAATTAAATTAGACAACTTTTATTCATTCGTTTGACATTTTTATTTGTTTTCAAACTCATTTTGCGAGAGCAAAGGCTGCGGACTGGACTTTTTGCCGAATGACAGCAGGGGCAGGACAGTTGAACAATTAACAACAAATACAATTTGCAGAGTTTAGTTAAAATTTTTACCAACTGCTCCCATTTAATTGCTCCACTCCTCCGCGCCGACCCACCGTCTCTATTGTTCGAATTTAATTAAATGCCATTTGCATAAATTCGTCATCCCGCCTCGTTGCGGCTGTCAAAGGAATACAAAATTATATACAATTTATGACACTTTCTTTGTGCATCGGTGGCAAGGGAGACAGGGGGGAAGGTGGGAGAACGGAGATAACAGTGCTTATCAATCGCTGATAGCAATCAAAACACTCGGAAGTGCTAAAAAAGTGATACAAATAAGTGTGTGGTCTATACATGCCAGTTAGCCCAATTAAAATATCATTCACCACAATATCATTACCAACTATTTTGTACTTAAATGCATTATATGGAAGTACCTTACTCAGAAGTGCTAAAAAGTGATTAAATATAAGTGTGTGGTCTATAAAAGCTGAAGAACTGCCATTCAAAATATCATTCACAACAAACTGCAGTGCTTCATTTGCTTACAAACTATTTTTAACTCAAATTAAGTACCTGGAAAACATCCTTACTCATCGAACAACTTTTTATGACCTACTGTTTGCCGAACTTATTACAGGGTGCTCTTCAAATGTAAATACAAATGACAAGTTCTTAAAAAAACCTTGATAAGACGCAATCGCTCTTCTGCGATGCGTCGTTCTGATTGCAATCGCCGCATTATCAGTTTGTCTTTCGCAGTGGCAACATCGAAGCTCCCTCTGAGAGATATAGTAGAAAATTCGCCGAAAATAAACAATACTATATCTTATCGGCAATGCCACTGACATGTCATCGTTTGCTGCTGCCGCTGCTCCTGTTCGCTTGTCAACTGCTGGCTGAAAGTGAATTGCCTTCCTTTGACTAATCACACTGGGCTTACTGGCATACTAGCATTTCATGATTCCAAACCCCCTGTAATTGCAGTTCCGCAGTGCTTTCACTTCACCTGGATAGGTGCCTACTCGAATCACTCGAACATTCTCACGGAGACCTGCGAGTCCCGCGTGGGTGACTTCAATGAGATACCCTGCGCGGAGCCGCTGGTTGTGACACGTAAGTGATGAAGCCAAGAAAGTGTGCACCCCTTTAAATAATAATCAATTCTAATTACATGTTTAATATCCCATTTAAATAGTTGACGACACAGTGCCGGATGTGAAGGCGCTGTGGCAAAACAACACCGAGAATCGCGAGAACTTTCTGTGCCAAATGTCGCCGGGTCGGTCATGCGTGAAATACTCGTACATCTTCAAGGGCGGATGTAAGTGCACACCCCTTTTCTTACATAATCTTACATAGACACATAGCCAGCCATATGATAAACCAAATCTTTCAGTTCAAAACATCACGTACATGTGCGCCAATGTGAACAGCACCAACGGATGCTATCGACAGACCCACGCAACTGGCATGGTTGTGGAGGCATGTGTCTGCACCTCCCGCGTGGGCCTGATACCCTGTAATGGCTGCTCGAAGTCGCAAAGTGCGGTGGTGGGCTGGGCTCTTTGTTTGCTCGGCCTTTATCAATGGCTGTATAAATATCGAATAGTTTGAACTGCAAATACACACGGTTTTGCCTTTATGTAATGTGACATTTCCGCTTTTCGCGTTTGATTTTGACAAGTTTTTGCGCAATTTATGTGCACTCTTTTGTAGGCCATCTATTTTCGGTTCGGTTTTTTACTGCCGTTGTTTTTTACGCCCCATCGATGTGGCCAAATAAACTGCCATAATTTATTAGCTCGGCCATTAATCAATTGCAAGTTGATGATGACAATGACGTCCGCTGTGCAAAGTGCATTTCAGTGTAGGAATTTTGTTAAATAAATAAACGAAATGCTGTACATAAATCAAGCCACAAATTTCACCGGGAATTCATTTTGATGGGACTTAAGCTACTTTTTTGTTTTGTAGCCCGTCTAAGCCCAGTTACGTTGAAAATATGAAGTGCATGAAGTTTGCATTCATAATCCTCTTGAAAGATAAGGTTTGGCAAATCCTATCAAGTTGTATTACAATTAAATTTCCCTCAATAATTACTTTAAATAAATAACAAATGCCCAGACAGCGGGGGAAAGGGGCGGGAGTCGGTAAACAATGCAGGCGATAAACGGAAAACCAGAAGCCCAACTGCCGATGGGACACACTGCGTATGAGAAATGCACCGAACGACCAACCAACGGGGCGTATGGGTAATGGCAATGGGGCTATGGGGGAAGGTGGTGGGCGGTGGGAGGTGGTCGGTGGGTGGCAGGCTGTTCCGATCGGGAATTGCCCAGTGGCAGCATCGGGCTCAAATAAACTAATTTTAATGCCTTCCATTGTGGCCAGAGCACGCAGTGCGGCTCAATTGGGATGCGAGTGCCAGCGCCAGATTGGCGAGGTGGAACGGGTCGGTCGGCACTGGTTCCATCTCCCGAATTGCACAAGATATTCGAATATTTATTTATTCAAATTGTTCGCTTCTACTCACAGCCTAGCTCACCACAGTAGAGGCTTTGATAGGTACAACTAAAGCAAAAGTGAATATTTCATATCAATTCAGAAAGTCAAAGAAAGCCATTTCTATGGATTAGTTATCCAATAAAAATATTGTTCAATAGTTGGATATTTATTATCCTGTTCTGTGAAATTGTATCTATGCTTGTTATTTTATTTGAGCACTATTAATTTGAACGCTACTGTACATTTGCAATGCAATACATAAAATGACCAAAAAAGTGCCGAAACTTCAACAGCCATTTGTAAATTATGCCTTTATGCGTGTGTGTATTAACACTCGAAATTCGGAATTTGTTTTTTTCGAACGCCTTTTGACAATATTTATTGAAATAAGTTCGTTGAAAATCCTGTTCCAGAAGCAGTTTTTACTCTCAGAGAATCAGTAGAAAGACTTCAATTATTCCTTTGATAGCAAAACTGATTATGAGTATGTCAAAATAACACTATTTGCACCATCAACAAAAATGGCACAAATGCAATTGAGCTATGGAAAAATAAAACATATTTATTTCAACCTTGCACTTTAATTTGGGAGATATATTTATTTATTTAAAACTAGCATTCAAAATAAAATAGGTGTGTCATAAAAAAACAAACCACTCAAGAAGATGACTTTTAAACTTAGTAATACCCATAAAAGAAAGGAGCAACTTTAGTGGGTTTGATTATGTTTAAGTGTGGCATATTTGCAGTATAATTTCAAGAACTAACAGCCAAGAAACGCACTGTCCTCTCTATGGCTAATATTTTGGATTTATGCATATATGCATTAGGCGAATCAACCGATTGCCAGCCAGCCGGGCTTATCTTCCAGTAGACTGAAGAGGGGCAGTGTTAAAAATAAATAAATAAACATAATTTGTGCAGGGGCCGTTTATTGGGTGGCTGCAGGACTCGCAGACTGGGAGTCCCAATATTCTGCCATGTTTATGCAGTGTCCAAGTTGTTGTTGGCTATTTGTTTAGCATTTTGCCCAGACAGTTTTATGTACCGATAGATACGGAGCCAGTGGCCAACGCGTCGTATGCGCAATGCATGGTGCGCTGGGAGGTTAGATGGGCCATAATTTATTTGTCTGTTTTATTGGCTGTTTAACAAGCAATCACAATAATAAAACTAATGATAACCGAAATGTGATAAGCGCTGAAAGGGGTAATGACTGATCGATTGGGAGATAGCGGGATTTGGGAAATTGATATTTTATTTATTTTATTTATCACGTATGGGTATTATTTTCGGTCTTTGCTTAACACTAATTGAAAAGTGATTGAAAGTGTGGCAATATAAGTATTTTTTCATGAATTAAGTTTCCTGTGCCGCTGCGCAATAAAAATGGAATTACTTTTTGGTAACTGCTCATCATCATAAGAAACAATATGTTCTTATAAAAAGTTATAGTGCCTTAAAAAGTTCAAAAGTTCACATTATACTCTAGGAGCAGTAAAGCCATATTTTGTGAAACATTCAAACCAACTTCAAACTTCAAACTTGAAGATAGAGTTCTACAATTTAGATTATTTTCCGTGTGCGCACTCATTCATATTCACCACCACGGTCAATTATTCATTGGCAATTTTTTTGCAGCTGCGAATGCAATTTGCAAATGAACCGGATTCGGCCCGCTGATGCCGGCGATGCGCCGTGTGTATTTATTGTGAGTGTGTTTTGAGGGACAAAAACAACTGGGCAAGAACGAGCCAAGGAAACCGCAAAAACCGCACCGAATTTAGCACTGTGCTTGACCAGCAAAAAGCGATGGATTTTGCGGAGCATTCGGGGGGCCTAGATCGAATGCATTTCAATTCAAAGCCGCACGGCCAAGTGAAGCGTGTCAGGTCGGGGGTCACCGAAACAAAAATAGGTGGGCGGAGGTGGAGGGAGGTGGTGGGGGGTGGTCAGAATCGAGCGGGAATGGCGGCCAAAGAGAGTGCGCTAGCAGCGAAAGGATGCAGCGTACAAATATCAAGTATACGCAGCGTGGCACATGACATTTCTTTGGTTATTTATACTATGTGGCATCGAATCGAAATGCAAATGAAAAGCACCGCAGAGCAGGACCTGCCGTTAATTGCCAATTTATAGCAGATACCCAACCGCTGCCACGCCCCCTCCCGCGCTGCAGCGCCTTAGCGCCCACTTTCACGTGCTCGCTCAAGTGAAAATTATCATTTCCACTGAAACTAAATCTCCGCCGCCCGCGCGCCAAAAGGCAACAAAGCAAAAGGCAATGCTGGAAAAATGTACAGACACCCCCACAAATGAAAGAAAAGAAAGTAAAATGCTAAAGGGTACGGAAGGGTACGGAAGCGAAGTGAAGAACCGAGGGAATGCAAAGCCGCACAAAGTCGACAAAAGTTTAGACGGGGACAAACCGTCCGAGTCGACCGCAAAAGGCAACAGCCATCCCAACCTCCAGCCCTCAAATGGGGCAATGCGATATCCAAGGAGTACATAGACGAAAATCGGCTAATTCATTTGGCAGAAGCGGGAATACCCTGAATTTAGCTTCGTTTCCCTCTGGCTTTCCCATTTGAAAAGATCGTAAGCAGAACATTTTTGAAGTGAAAATCCCTGCGTTTGCAGTCACTTCAAAGCATATTCAGAACTCTGAAATATTTCATACCCAGCAGTTGGCATCCTCACTCCGAAATGTCCTCGCACCTACAGGGCCACTGTGCAGCAGGGCGCAACAGTGTTCCCATTTTGACCATCGACCTGTGCAGTCCGGAAAAGCGGCCAGCAAAGCGCAGGTGCAGCGAGCTCGGAGATCCGGAGGATCCCTACAGGTGCCCCATTTGCTTGGAGTATGTGCGTCGACGCCAACCGGCTGCCACCCCTTGTGGCCACGTCTTCTGCTGCAAGTGCATCGAAACGGCCATCTGCCATTTCAAGAAGTGCCCAATATGCAACAGGAAACTGACTGATAGGCAAATAATTCACATATATCTTTAACTTTATTGAAAATTCCGTTTTAATTGCTTCGTTGTGTTTTATTAAATTTATTGCCTCGTTATGAATCATTCCTTTCTCAGCTTTAATAAACCATTCACTTACATTCCGTTTAATACAACGCATGGACTCGTTGCCCGGAAAGGGTAGGAACATGAACCCAACCAGCGATTTATCGCATTTTGCTGTGGTCGGCATTAGTTACGCTGAATTTTATCACAATTGCAATTCTTTCTAGTCGAGGACACCCCCGAAACAGCGGCCGCCAAAAAGGATTTCATTTTCATTTATTTTTCGCCTTCCCTTCGCCGTTGGGCTGCAGCCAAACCAGGCCGATGGAGGACCCAAACCCAAACCCCAACCCAAACCTGAACCCAAGCCTGAATCTGAATCTGGATGTGAATCCACCGCTGCCTTGGCAACTGTCCGAATCTGAATCTCGCCCAAAATGCCCAACGCTAATTTCCACGCTATGCCTTTAAATAATCATAATTTGGGGCTTTTGTTGCTGGTGTGGCGGCTAGTGGCGCTGTAAATGATTAACGCTGCTGCTGGGATTTCGAGGGTTAATGGTCGGGGGAGACTCTTTAAAGTGCCGTCCGTCGACTTGCATATTTTCAAGCCTGATTGCTCATTAGCAAATTCATTTGGCTGCACTCCAACCCAAAGGGGAAGTCCCTGAGTTATCAGTTAGCAGGCATTAAGTGTGGAGGGCAAATGTTAAACGCTGGAAGAAAAGTCGTTGGCGTAGGTTCCCTATTCTGAGGTGGAAAAGTCGTAAGCTATTCGCAGTATTCCCTGTAATCTGGGGATTTTCTTAATAAATTAAATAAAATACAATAAATAGGATCATCTGGTCATTTCATGAGCACTAGCTTAAGCAAGTCCTAAATTCTGAAAAAATGTTCTTAAATATAATTGTTATTATCCTAGCAATATTTGAACTGAAACGATTTTTTAAAGCATTCAATTCAAGTCAAAGATTTTAAAGCTTAGATATATATTTTATTTAAAAGGCAACTTTCCTTACAATAATTTATTAGGAATTAAAATTTATTTCTTATTACGTATATTTTGCCAATACAAATATTTCCGACGACCCTGTATAGCGTATTGCCAAATTGAAAAGTGCAAAAGTTATTCAAAAATTATCACTTTGCTTGGCCTAATGACTTGTGCAAAATGTCGCCGTATTAAGATATTCGCGCTCTCCGCATTTTTAGCTGGCGAGGGTCCTTCAAGTAGCATCCTCCCTTATCTCCTGCTCCTCCGAATCCTGGCGGAGTCTAGATGGGAACGCAAATGTCGGCTTAATTGTCAAAAATTCGAGAAAGGGAGAGAGGCAACGCAATGGGAGGGGGAGTGGGACGGATAGTTGATGAGCTGAGGGATGAGCATTAACCCAGTTAACCCATTAAAGCCGTGTCATAAATTCAAAGCCACAACAGGACGGCAACAACAACAGTAGGCGCCTTTTGCTTTGTGGCCTTTTGTGGGCCGGGCTTGGCCCCTTTTTCGACTCATTAAAGCCAACTTCACGCAATTAGGCTAATAAGCCGCCCTCGTAACAGTGCAGCAACAACGAGAAAAGGGCCAAAAGCAAGATTGGTGGCGAGTGGGCCATGTGGCGGGGTGAGGAGCTGGAAGTGCTGGAACTGTCAAGTTTGTATAAAACACTTTCCCTGCTCCCATTTCGCACTCTCGCCCAATTAACTGAAGTATCATTTGATGTGTGTGGGGTCAAGCTTGAGTATAATGCTAAAAAGTAACTCTTAATAGAACATACTAAGCCTCATGTTGAGCTTTATTAGTTGAAACTATCAATTGTCCGTTTATACGGACAGATAGAAAGGCGAACGGACAGGCGGGCATAACTATACCCTCTATATATTCTATTTATAGAATTATTAAATAAAGTCAAGAAACCATAAATGTAGCACTTATAAATCATTTAATTCTGCGCAGCTGGGAGACGATCCATAGAAGCCAGTCGAACTCCTACCATTAAAAATCGAGTTGGTCCTTTGTCCGTAAAACTGCCTTCAATGTGTCGTAACCCAGCTGCTCACGGAACACTAAACCAAAAATTTGGACATGGAGACAATATTGGGAAAATAACAAACACCAAAACGGATACGAAACAGAAGTGAAATAGAACGAGAAACGTGGAAACTAGCGCCACAGGTGCGGACGATCCAGATCCGGAGATCCCAGCCAACTACTATTGGACTACTTGTTATCCGGACAGGCCATCTGGTAGAGGAACTGGACGATGGTGCGGGTGGGTCTGCCGGTCATCCGGTCCTTGAGCAGATATGGCAGCGGATTGTGGCGCGTCAGCATGCCCACATTCCGGATATCTATGTGGGCCCAATCCGCGCAGGGCACCAGTTCGTGCAGCACGGCGGCGGCAATGCAACTGGAGGCGGGACCAAGTCCCCGGTTGCTGATGTCGTAGGTGAGATTCGGGGTCACCAGCTGCTTGAAGTAGCGCCACAGGGGCAGCCTCCACAAGCGATCTCCAGTTAGGCCGCCTGCCTTCTCGAACTGCTTGGCTATGAAGTTGGAGTTGGTGAACAAGCCGGCAGCGGATTCTCCAAGGCCAGCGCAGACGCCGTAGCCGACGGTGGCCAAGTCCACCACCAGACGCGGCTTATACGTGGTCTGGGCAAAGAGCAGGGGATCAGCCAGCACCACCGTTCCGGCCTTGCTCACATCCACGATTCCCAGCGTCTTGCCATTCAGCAGGGTGACCACATCGCCCGGCTTAACGGCCATGCCCGATGGCATATTCTCGCAGAGCGGCAGCACCGCCGTGATGTTTACGGGCAGCGAGAGGGCGGCTGCAGCTCGGACGGCGGCCACACAAACGGCAGCGCCGGCCATGCAACCGCGGTACATATGCAGGCAGTTCTTGGGCCGCAAGCACAAGCCGCCACTGTTGTAGGTCAAGCCCTTGCCCAACAGCAGTATGGGTCGATCCTCCGGCGCTGTGCCGCAGTAGCTGACCTCCAGGACCACCGGTGGCTCGCAGCTGCCCTTGGCTATCATTAAGAACGAATTGAGGTGATTCATTTCTATCCAATCCATGGATCGCACCTCTACGGAAACGCCGCACGGACACAGGGCATCCACCGCCGACTGGGCGAATATGGTGGGCGTCATCTGATTAGCCGGCGCATCGCTCAGTCGCCGTGCCAAATTCTGCGATTCGGCCTTGAAGAGACCCCTCGTCCAGGCGTCCACGTCCGGCGAGTCGTACAGATCTAGTTTGGGCACGTGAGTGCGATCCTGCTTGCGCTTGTTGCTGTTGTATCGCCAGATGGCCAGGGCACTGCCCTCCGCCGCCTGCTCCGGATATTCCATGGAGTCCACAAAGACCTCCGTGCAACCCTGAAGCTGCAGTGCCCGAGCTCCCACGCCAGCCGCCACTCGGGCATTCTCCATGCCCTCATCGATGTTCTCCAGGTCATTGAATCCGGCACCTTCCTGGCCCAGACCCACCACTGCCACTGCCCGAAACTCGGCATCCACGTTCATGAAGACCTTACCCTTGCCCAGGTCTCCCTTGACTCCAGTTTCGCGCAGCAGCTCGGAGACCTTGCCCTGCGTCCGGTCGTCAAACTTCTCGCCGCTGGACGTCATCTTGACCTCCTTGCCCTCGCCCTCCTTGGAGTACACGCCCACCACCACGCCCTTGATAACAGTCTTGTTGTCGCACTTGTCCGCTGCTGCCGCCAATCCCCTCATGATTTGAAAATCATGTCGCCGAAGTCTGTGGTTAAAAAGTTGCGCCCCAAACAGATTATACGATTTCCAGGGTGCGGCGAGCTTCTGGTATAATCTTGGATTGCGCGCAAAAGCACTGATCATGCGTGTGGATGCCATCTTTGTGATACAATGTCCGTGGTTTCCTGGTTAGTCCGCCCTGGCGCACGTCTGGGTGGCTTTTTTTAGTGGTGGAGAGGGATAGATACAATTTTTGATTACGAAGTGCCTAACAATTTTGGAAAGACAGTAGAAAGTGTGTTCCTCTGTTTGGCCCAAGGGTAGACTAACTAGATCCTCCAAACCCGAGACACTTCTACACACGCCCTCTTCGTTTGATAACAATTAATATCAAACACATTATAAACTTCCTTTTAAGAACCTAATTAAGCCCAGTACAATAAATAGTTAAGCAGATATTACAATTGTAAAACTTTCGACGCACATGTATTTACCCCAAAAATGAAGTCATATAAACATTTACTCTCCATCAGAGTCGCCTTGATTCGAAGGCTTGAGGCTGCCGAAGACCTTGGCTGGAATGGCCTTTTGCTCGAAGCGCAGTTTCTTCATGACGAGGCCTTCCTCGTCGGTTTTTGTGGCCGCTGCACTGGCCTGGTTCTCGTTCGACATCTCGTTCTCCTCGTCGTCGTCCTCCTCCTCGTCTTCGTCGCTGTCTCCAATGTCAATTTCGTCAGGATTGACAACCGTATCCTTTTTGTCCTTCGCACCTCCCTGCGTTTCGCCGCGCACAAACATAATATTGGAGCCCGCCTTCTCGGTGGGCTTTTGCTTGGCCTCGGCTGCCGCCTGGCGAGCTTTCTCCTCCAGCAATCGCATGGCATCCGGTCCAGCTCCTGCTCCGGCATCCGCAGCCGCTCCGTTGTTTGTGTTCAGGAATTGGGCGGCCATCATGTTCACCTGCGTATTGTAAGTGGCCTGCACGGAGCGCTTGATGCGCAGCATTTCGCGCATTGTGTCTTCGTTGCCGTGACGCACTTCGAACTCCTTCCAAGTTTGCCAGAAGTCCGCGGTGATGCGGGGATCACAAACCTGAATAATACAAAGAATTATTAGCATACATGATGCAGTATATATCTGAATATATTAACACACCTGTGAGCAATGAGCATAGATGGCTCTAGCTCGATCCACTTCACCCAACTTCGTTTCCAGCTCGGCGAACTTGACACACATGTGGCGCATATTCTGTTCGGGCAGCGATTCGATGGCCTTTTCATAGATCTCGCGGGTACGTGGTAGGCCATAGATCTCGGCCGCCTTCTTCACAAATATGTTGTACATGTCGAACATCTCCTCCTCTTTGACAGCAGACGTGGCGCGGTCATAGACAGACATGGCATGTCGGGCGAGACCGTGCTCCTCTTCCAACTTAGCATACAGTAAGTAAAAGTACTTCGCGTGTTCGGGAGGACACTGATCCAGGCACTGCTCGAAGAGATCCCTGGCCCGCTCCAGTTTTGTGCCGCCATAACGCTCCAAAAATTTGCTTAGGTAGGAGTTCCAGATGTCATATACATTGGGCCACTTGAACAGCGAGATGCCCTTCTCATAGGCTCGGTAGGCTTCCTCAAAGTAGTTGTGCTCCTCGAGGAACATTCCGTAGTTGATAATGATCTGCGGCGTGCAGATCTTCAGGTCTATAATCCGCTCGTAGACGGCTTTGCAGGTCTTAAAAGTGCCGAATGACTCCTCCAAATCAGCGTACATGGACCACACTTTTAAGGAGCGATGAAGGCGCGCCTGCACCGTCTCCGTATCATCATGATAGGCAATCTTTCGCTTTGGCATGGCCGTCGCCCTTTGCATCAGCTTGAGTGCCGCCTCGAACTGCTGCTGTCGTAGCTCCATCTCCGCCCATTCGCACCACACCGCCGCCAGATCCTCTACTTTGACATACTCGACCTCAGTGCCGCGTTCGAAGACCACACGGGCATCCTCCACCTGTCCGTTGGCCTCGTAGAACTTGGCGAACTCCACCCACAGGGTGTGCAGCTTTCCAACCGCCTGCTTCGGCTGCACTGTTTGCACGGCCTCGGTGTACGTACTGATGATCTCGGCGGGCTTGTCCTCATACAGTGTCACCCGCTTGTGCCACTCGTGCACGTTGTGCGGATTCTGGCGCAGGAGCACGCTATTCAACAGCAGCAAACGGCGCTCCATGAGGTATTCGAAGCGTGAGAGGCGCAGTTCGACGTCGATGTCGTCCTCCTCGGTGGCCGCCTCATTGGCAGCTACCTGCTCCATGCGTTTGTTCAGCGAGAGTTCCTCGAACTGTGCGTATTCATCAAAGACTTGTGTGAAGTCTCTGACGGTGGTCACAGTTTGAATGGCCTCCTCGTATATATCTCTTGCCCGATCAAATAAGCCGGAACGCACATAGTAATCCGCCAGGGAGTTCCACAGGTGGCCCAGCTGATCGGTGTAGCGCCGCAGTCCACCGCGAATGATGGCGTCCACATTCAAGGAGTGCACCTTGTGTGGATTCTTCGAGATAAGGTCGCACAGTTCGTTCCACAGCTGATGATTGGACTTGCCGTGCTTGGAAACGAAGTGTTCGTTGTCTACGATGTGCGCCAGCTGCTGGGCAGCTTCGTCCAGGCGGTCCGCCTCCTGTAGGTAGTCCACATACTCCTCAGTGTCCTCGGGGAAGAGTTTCAGATATCGACGGTAGACCCGTAGTGCGGTTTCCGGCATTTCAAAGCGGCGCACAAACTGCAGATACAGTGGCCAAATCCTGCCGTGCTGCGTGATGGGCAGAGCTCTTAGAGCCCGATCGAAAACGTGCCGGGTGCGGGTCACCTTGCATTGCGAGGTCATGAAGGCACCGTAGTCCATCCAGATACGTGGCATTTTGTGCATAAACACGAGGGCGCGCTCGAAGGCACTGTTGACCTCCTCGTACATGGGATCCGTGGGTATCTTGCCGCGCACCTGCTTCCTGCGGGTTCTCAAATAATTGTGCCAGATCTTATAGCTGCCCGGGAGCTCCTTAAGAGCACGCTCATAGACCAGGTTAACACCATTATCCGGCGCCTTCGCCTTGTGGTCAATGTAGCGCAGCCAATGTTTTACGGAGTAAGCGTTCCGAAGGATTTCCTCCTCATACGGCACATCCTCCTCTTCCTGTGTGAAAAACTTGATAAGTAAGTTGCGGTTCATACATATTCCATGATACTTACGAAATTGATCTCTAAATTCAGAGATTTACTTGTTTTCGTCACCATTTTCCGCGATTTTCATGAAATGCCGCAAACAATTATTTTCTTCTCGTGCGCGTCCCCGAAAACAGCTGATCGAAAAAGCGTTGCCAGAGGGTTGAAATAGTAGTGGTCTTAAGATACCGCGGTAAATACCAAATTATTTATTAGCAAGCAATATTCAATTATATACAAATACAACATGGTTATTATAATGAACTTAGTTTAACTTAAATTTATATGTGAATATCTTAAATTTTGAACCTTATTTACACATTGCAATGGAACAGAAAACAATCGTGAATTTTCTAGAGTGCGATTGCGGTATTTTTCGCCTCCTTCTGTGTGGTATTTGCCCCTTGGCACGCTGCCCAACACTGGCCTCAGTTTGTGAATTTTTCGTAAGCCCATCTGCAGATGTTTTCGTCGCTGCGGCCAATATTTTGACGTTCATACCGTTTGCGTATTTCGCAGAGACCAGTTAACGCGCTCGTAAAATCGCAAAAAATACATTTAACGCGATCGTTATTTCTGTTTTTGTAAACACACTGCAATTGGCCTGCATTTTGCATAATTTACGCAACGAAGGCAACTGCGTGAGTGCACCAACACACAAACACACACACGCAGCCGTGCAAAAGAGAGCAGAAGAGAGTGAGGAGCGCAGGCGAGTTGGCAGCCAAAGGCAAAAAATCAAAGTCTGTTGAAAATCCACGATAAAAATAGATCAAAATGACGCGCTTGAAACATTTCTCAGCATAGAACGACAATTAATAGTATTAAGATTTAAATAACACCCAACGACCGTGGAAAAACCAAACACAGTGGTAAGTAAAAGCCGAGGGGAAAACAAGAAAAAACACGTCACACGTGCGTGTGCGTGTGAGTGTGTGCGAGGGAGTGAGTGGGTGGGTGTCATAAATATTTTCGCACACACTTGTTCCTGTATTGATTTTGTATTTTTCGCACAGGTTCAAACTTGTGTGTGCCGCACTCTAATTGGTCCATCTAAATCCAATTAGACTGGATCCTAAGTAAAAACCACCACCGGAAAATCATTTTCCCTGCTTCCCGAACAGCTGTTTTTAATGTTTCTCGAAAATTTTCCACTCGCTCTGTGGCCCGAGGGAAAATTTTCGGGGCCTTTAGGGCCCCCCGATTGAATGTAAACAGAAGCACACACAAATGTGCGGAAAAGCGCTTAGATTTTCCTTGCCGGCTGTGGGCCAATCTCTCTTTCCTTCTCTCTCTCTCTCTTTGGACTGTTGCCACCCACTAACCTGACACACTGAGCCACCCGCCGCCAGTAACAACAGAAACAACAGCAACAAAGGCGGCTAAAACCACTCTGCAGCTTTGAGCCGCATGCAGCTTTTTACGGCCAGCGGAAAAGCTTCGTCAATCCAGTTGGCTGAAATCACTCCAAAATTCGGGATTATTTCAAGTTCTTTAAAATATAAAATGCCCGCTTCTTTCAACTGATATCTATATAGTATATTTTAAATATGATTTAAAAATTCCGGTTAAAAATTGATCCTTTTTGAACTAAAATCGCATCCATTCTTTTTAAAATTTATTCTTACTTCTGAAAACCATTGTCTATTCACTTTAAGAACACCTAATAGTCCTAATAATTATAGATATGATATGTGAGATATGTCTTCTGCTAACAATATTAGATCATAAACCGGATTTTGTCCATTGAGAATGAGAAAGTGGTGGCCATCATTTCCCCTGAGCCACCCACTGCACTGCAACGAATATTCCAGAAAAACTGTATAAAAGCTTCTCTTGGCCAAAAGCAGCTTTCCTGCCGCTTTTTGTAGTCTCATTTATTGATTCCATTCCTCTCTTCTGTTCTTATTTCTACTTGCAGCCAAAGCAACGCAACGACGCACAAACGCTTACATAGTTGATAAAAGTGCATCAAATATATTCGATTTCCGAATTTCTTCCGTCATATAAAGTGCTAATAATCCGTCACCATGTCGCGTTCAAGTAGTTTGTTTTTCAATTCGGCTGCCAAGTTAGAGACTAAAAAACTTAATTGATTCGATCAAGAAAAAGTGCGAAGCAGCAGGCAGCAAAGAGTGAAAATACACAACAGCAAGATAATCACTTTCGAAACCAGTTTTGTAGAGAATCGCGAAGAGTGTTCCAGAAAAGTGCAACCACACATTCCCACACACAGTATATGCACACACTATACACACATATAGGTACGGCATTCGAGCATCAGAGCATCCAGGGAAAAGAACCCACGCCCACAACCACACCACCCACTTCGGTTAATCTCGCTTGGTAATTAAGGGTTCATCGCCTAATGGCAAGTTCGCTCAACAAGACGAGACACAGGCGCAGACTGGCTGCGATCTCGTTCCTATCGAATATCTCGTTAGATGGCACCCATCGGGACACCAAATTCGGCGCAACATTCGGCAGCAGCCTGCTCTGCAACCAGAATAAGAACCCATCCTCGCTGGGACTCGGCTCGGGGGGCTTTCATCCGCACTATCAGCAGCACCACCATCAGCGCAGCCATTCGGCCACGCACCACAACCATCAGAAGCGGCATCAGACGCAGCAGCAGCAAAACACCCAACAGCAGCAACATCAGCAGCAGCAGCAGCATCAACAGCAGCAGCAGCAGCAGCAACAACATCAGCACCAGAATGGCGCCCTCTGTTCGCCGCTGCTCTGCAGCGCCGATGTCCACATGGGCATCGATGGCGGCCTCGGGCTGGGAATGGGACTGGAGGACTGCACCACCGGTGCCAGCGATGGGGACGGGCATTTTAGTGAAACTGAAAATATGGGTCAATACCTGATGAACGTCCTTCCGGCCGCCGAGCACAATCGCAGCAGCATTGTGCCGGCCGAGAGACGCAACATAAAGCGCCCGACCTCGTCGGGTCGTCAGAACCACCAGGCACCGGGCAATGGCAATATGGGCAATAAGCACCAACAGCAGCAGCAACTGCAGCAGCAGCACAAGTTGCAGCAGCAACAGCGGCAGGCACGGAGTTGCGCCGCCGGCAGCGGAGGATCGGGTGCCGAGAGCGGCAGCGATTCGGACAGCGTCAAGATACCGCTCAAGGTGTCCAATCTGGGCAGCGGCGGGGGCGTGGCCGGCGGAGCGGGCAGCAAGCTATTGCCGCTGAGGGAACGGTGAGTAATCCACAACTTTATCGAAATTCCAAATTATCTTGGTCATATCATGAAGGTATCTTAACTGTTGGTTTCTTATCAGCATTTTGGTTAACAGTTGCTAGAAATCGGCATCAAATTAGCTGCATAAGCTCGTTACTATATCTAGATAGTTTATTAAAATCATTTATAGATCGTGCGCGTTAGAAGTCAATGCTGCAATCGTAGTATTCCTGGTTGGTACCCATCTATAAGATTAAGAACCCATCACTATATACGGGAAATGTGTTAAGTTATGGCCTCTTCAAACTTATTTTTTTCCCAATTATTACCTCGGAAATAGAATGACACGTGACGTCAAGTGGACAGTTTTCCCTGTCGGTATCGCAATATTTTCAAACCATACGTATGAAATTCGCTTGATGTTCCTTAGCTCTTTGTGATTTATAAATACTTTGTGGGTACGAAAAATGAAAATGAATCATATCGCTTGATCGCTGAACTTTTGTTCAGTTCAATTAAGCTGTCGTCATAATTGGCGGCGATTTTTCCCGGCCTCGATTTGTTAATTGAAATTTCCGCTAAGTTTGCGTTAGCCAATTGACACTTGGTCTCTAATTTGCTTACAAAAAGGTTCAGCTTAATCAAAAGTACCGCGTAAACAAAACGCCCCGCTGGGCGGTCTTCAATCGAAAATTATTTATAAATATAAGCTTGTGAAAATTGAGAGAGCGCTTTTCCGATTGTGACGTATTTTCGCAGATGGGGATGTTTTGCACGTTTTCAACGACTGATGCTGCATAATTGGGGGTCTGTTGCCGGTCGCTTGGCGCTAAAAATACCCCCCTAAAAATACACATATATATTTTGATCCGAAGGGAGGGGTAAGGGGTTGGGGTTAGGGTGTTATCGAATCGGCTTCATTCATCAACGTGTGCCGGCTCAATTAACGTAAATTAGAGAGCGTGCCCAGCCGAAAGCTGTGCAAACAATTGTTTGAATTGAATTGAGTTGAGTTGAATTGAATTGCATGTCGGGAGGCGTCGGTGTTCGTTTAATTTGGAACTTTTGTCCGAGGCGCCGGGCATTTTGTCACGCACTTAAACGGCCTGTCAGCGGTGAATCATGGGTATTATCTGGGTGTATTAGCGCAAAGTAATTACGCAATGCCAAATGCGTGTGCCATCGCATCGGTCGTAAATCGCGGGCGAAACGCTCGCAAACCGCCTTGAACTTTCGATTCCCACCCCCTCTCCACCACTATCTGGTGCTTTCTTTGTCTTTCTCCGCGCAAAGCTAAGGTGCATCGCAGAGCTTTCACTGCCCCAATGCCAGCTACAAGTTTCGTTGAACTCATGCGATGCGCTTTGACAAACTGACCTTGTTTGCCACATGCAGCTTTGCAGTCGTGCTCCGCTGGCGTTTCGCTATTTCTGCCTAGCGTTTTCGGTTTCTTTCGCATGCAGCCGCCCCACTCAACTGGTGGCTAACCCGTTTTTCCGGGGGCTCTGCGGATTCCGCGGGTTCCGGGGGGCGGGTGACTTATTGTCGTCTATCCGCAAGTTACATACTTGTAGATATGCAATTGGCGCCCGGCCAATTGGCTTGTCAGCGACCTGTCATGGCCATTTGCTGGGACACATCAAATTCCCGGGCATTCTGTGTTAGTTTGGCAATAACTATGTAAAAGCTTAGAGATGCTGTTACTAAAGTATACCACTAATTATACCTCAGAAAGCTTATTTGTATACGGTACCAAAGGAATCTTAATCCGTAGTTGTGCCATATTAGATCTTACTGCGCCGTGAAAGCTAAACTGCCGAACGAGCCATAAAGATGCAAATTTATAACTCTTATTGCGTTGAGCAGTACGCTGAATAACAAACAGTCGACTAATATTATAGGAAAAACTGAAAAATACTTCGCAGATATTAACAAGTAAAAAAGTTTCGTTGTATCGATCTACTTCGATACAGTCAAAAGTTCTACATTTTGTAGTTTGCACCTCATCGTATCGTTGGCCAGCAATAGATCATATACAATGTACAACTGGCAATCAGCTGATAAGATTAGTTAGAAAAGATCTTGATATACAACGGAGAGTCCAATCAAGGGATCTTTTACACTCAGCTGGTTTATCTGGCATGTGGGATCGATCGAAACCTCAGAGATTATAAAAGCACTCGATGAGATATCTTAGTGACGTTAAAGTCTTTAATTAAGAGGTTTTTCTCGTGTCAGCTGATTTAAGTTAAATATTAAATATTTTCCCTTTCGATTGCATTTACAATGGCATACCAGATAGATAGAATCCGATTATCGTGACTCAGTGAAAAATAAATGGGAATTTCTTGCCACATCATCAAGTAACAAAGTATTTAAGCGATTTCAGATATTCCCAAGTGCTCCCAGCTTCTCTCATTTCGCGGCATAAGAACAAAAATATTATGCTCTTCTGTTTTTACCCACCAATCTAGGGTTACATTACTATTTCCGCTCTGGAATGGGATAGCAATTTTGTTGATGGCAGAACTTGTTGAAGAGGCAAATTGTTGCAAACAACAATATTATGTTATGCGAATCGTCCGCATTTTTCGATGTGGGAATCTTGCCACAAAAAGCTGCGCAGGCGCAAAAACAAACTGCGTCGCAATTGGCAAAACCAAAACAAACTACTTATGTCCAGTTTTTGTTTTGAAACCTGAGCTGCTTTGTGGAGTTGGCCAATGAATGGGAATATGAAAGAGAAAAATAAAAAAAGAAGAATAAACCCGAAACTCTACCGAAAACGTAAACAATTTTTTTATTGCCCCGCTATCATATTTTCATTCTCGGTTTTCACTTCCTCTTCAAAGGTTGCGTCATGGCAATTAACTTGATTTAAGGGAGTGGCCCGTCCCTCTTTGTCCACGTCCATTCAACGGCCACAGGACCTCCAAGGACCTCCAGCCGGCAAAAGGCAAAGCTCGGCATTGAACTTGAGCTTTTGTGGCCTCATCCTGCAGGCTGCCTCGTAGCAATTTCAATGTCAATGTCAAATGCCGAGCCAGCAAACCTGTCCAAACAGCCAGAAGTCCTCATCAAACCCCCATTCCCCCCCCTCATTCCGTTCACTCCACCAAACTGGGTAACCTTGAGGCAGAGTTTTATGCAATCGACAACGTAATAAGAACCGGTTTTCCCTGTTCTGGTTTGTTTTCGTTATTTTTTTCGCACTACTTGTGCGTTGCAAGGGTTCTAATCCTTCTGTTCAAGGACGCGCCGTTCCAAAAGGGTTTCCTTTGTGCCGGCGGGGTGGTTAAATGTGTGTCAGTGGTGCAAAAAGCAAAAGCAAAAAGCTTGAAGTGCATGCTGCAGTTTGCCACTGCATCCCAGTTGATGCAAGCAACCCCTAGAACTTGTTTTGCCTTCAGTACACACAGAAAACAATCACTCAACTTTGAGCTAGAAAAGTTTTTCTTTTACTTTTTTTGTAATAAAGTCCTGTGAAAAGCCATCTAATTGTTTTCTGTGCATCTGGAAGCTCTGCAAAAGTCAACACAGACCGCCATAAAGCTTCATTGCCACGCGCGTCGGTGAAGAAATGAACGATAAGCAGCCCAAAGATGACAGACACACCTAATCCGATTCGTAAATATATATGTATGTAAATGGCACTGGCTGTGTGGACTCTATTGCACATAGTGCCCCAAACAAAGAGCCTCGCGATAAATAAAGCTCCCTGCACTTCTTATCGGCTAAGCTCAATGCGCTCTGCTAGTAACTGCGACTTAATATAATATATGTATTTAATCGACACATGTTCAAACTCCACGTCATTTCCATGGCACTGTATTGAGTTTTATCGGTTCCATTGTATTTGGAGGTGGTTAAAGCGGTTAAAAGCGGATAAAATGGGTTCCCGTTTCAGTGATTTCTCGGTTTTCGCTCTTGCCAAAGTTGTTTTTTTCTTTGCTTATAATGCTGTCATGCTCTTGAAGTTAAGATATGACTGTAGAATCTGAAGTGAGAACATGTTATTATCTGTTTCAATGCACACCGAGATTTAAAATCAAAGAATGAACAGAAACTACTAGTTTTATATTGACACCCCTTTCTATTTCTTTGTTTGTGCTTTTTATCGACAGCCTTCAATTGGACTACAATATTTTTTGCCTATTTGCTTTATGTAATTACATATGTACTTTCGACTTGTGTAAACATTTCGATCGTCGTTTTGTTCGTCTCGTCCGAAATCGCTGGCGTTTTTTGGCGTTCCGTTTTGCTTCCACTGTTTGTTTACAAAACGCGTATTCTTTTGTTACGCCTTCCTTTCCTAACGCGATTATTGTTATTGTTGTTTGCCGATGGGTTTCGCTGGACGTGTCCCACCTTATCTAGAACACCATTTCGTTCCGAAATCGAGGTGAAAGGAAGCTATTATGTACATATCTGCCCATTTTGATAATGCTCAAAATCAATTTGCGTCATTTCTCGCCAAAACAAAGTCTCAAGTGGCCATTTCTAGTTATTACTTGCAGTGTATCATCTACCGGGGTTGCTTCAGATGATAGGGTAGTGGTTATTTCCAGATGGAGTATCTTAGACATAAGAAATGTACAAAATGAGATCACGTTAATGGAAGGTGCAATTTCTAGCGGTTTGCTGGCGTTTCTCTAGCGATTCGAAAGCGGTTTGCTGGCGTTTTTAGAAACCAAACTTTTTCATTTGGATTTGTTGTTGTCAAACATGTTTTATACATTTACATATTTATTTTAGTACATTTTAAGTTTTTGCTTGTGTTTGGCTTATCTGGCTGAAAGCTTTTATCAGCAGACTTGCATATTTAAGCTCATGGGCACGTGATCTGGTCAAATGGAAACTTATATAACAAAACTAACTTCCATTAACATCTGTTTGCACATATCCAGCTGATAGCAGCAAAAACAACAAGCCACGATGACAATAAACAAAAGCGATTGCTGATAAAAGCGCGATTGAGTCAGTTGATTTGATTGCTTCACACACACACAAAGAAAAACCTTTAAAGGGGAAAGATATCGCAATTAAAAAATATTGTTTTTTTTGCAATTTACTCTGGGCAAGATTTATTTGCTTGCTCTTTCGTATGCAAACGTGAAAAGTATATTTACTTAAGCTTTTAGTAGCAGTTCTCGGTCAATATTTGCAATCAAAATAAAATCAAAGTGGTAGTCTAGGCGAAAAGACATGTACATATCTTCAGATCCACACAGCTGTGAGATAAAAGATATAGGATTTATTTCTTTATATGATACAAGGCATGCAGATTTGCTTAGTGACTGGAGATATTTATTATTTATTCTTTTTATCGGTTATGACAACAGCAGAAGTCAAGTCGCATTGTTCGCGATTTAAACATTATGCTATTAGCAGGAAATGTAAGAAATTAGGAATAACATTCTGTTTGACTTATCACTGCTTACAGCACTGTATACTTATCAGATTCTGTTATTTTCTAACACAATTCAGGCGATCTTCTATAAATAGCACTGTACATAGTAGAATGTTATGCAAGTCTTCGTGTTAATGAAGAATTGAAAAATTCATCGAAGTTTCTTCTAATTCTGTGATGGTTCGAAAAAATGTTGAATCATTTTTCTTCCAATCCATCAATCTATTGTTAGAATTTAAATATTGTTTGCTTATATCACAGGGGCACAGCACTTCACAGACGGAGTTTCCAAAAACCGAAATTGAAATAGAAAAACTATAAATACCATTCACGCACACTTGCATAAATGCTTGAGTTGCAGTGGTGGTCTATGGTTTTACTCTCTATCTCGCTCGCACACGCACTCTGCCCAACCTCTTATCAACTCACACACACACACAGAGAAGCACACAAACTCATTAGCGAGTCAATATATTGTTAGTTAGACGAAAGGAAAACACAAAAGCAAACGCACAAAAATAAATGTTTGCTCGGCCCTTTACTTCTTCTCTTCTGCTTCTTCTTGGTACAAACATACACACGCACGCACACACACATTTCGGAGTTATCCCCAACCATTTCCTCCCTCCCCTCCATCAACGAACTGTTGTAAGCATGTAAAACTAAACTCCAGCTGCTAATTCTGAGCGCCTGTTAAAATGCTCCAACTAATTAACGGGTTATGACAGCCTAGGCGCCACCTCCATCATATTTTTGGGTTGGGCGTGCATGGGGTTTTTTAATGAAAAGCGAGCTGCCTTGCACTTCATCCAGCTAATTAACGCAGAATCGTCACCACGAGAAACTTGAGGGGAGTTTGCGCACAGCCCCCTCTGCTCTCCATGCCCCCTGCCCATGCCCCTGCCCCTGCCCCTGCCTCGAAAGACCACACTTTTTTGACTGTAACCTCGACCTAGACCAATTATCCCAAGGTAATCAACCAGGCGCACAGATGCCGTCAAGATGTCGACTTCAGTTGGCTAATTGACTTGCGTTGCGGCTGCCCTTCGGCACTGCACATGTGTGCGAACGAGTGTGTGTGTGTGTGTGAGTGCGTGTGTTTGTGTGAATGTGTTTGATTTCCAAAAATACACAAGCGATAAGCAGGCGGGCCTCTACTTTGATCGCCCTTTAAACGCACAAGGGAAAATCTTTCTGCCTCCGCCGACTTTTCTCTCCGTTTCTGCAGGCCTGTGAAAATATCGATCATTGCGTGAGGGGTGTGACGATGGCCCCTGCGATGAAGAGGGAATGGAATGATACTTCCAGAAGCTACCCTTAAAGTAGCTAAAATAAGCTATAAACTAAACGAAACAATTTACTGATAAGCTCGTTTGTAAAATGAACTTTAGTTACTAATAGTAATAAAGATAGCTAATTGTTGGTTGGGCTATAGTAAGATTACACTATTACATCATAGTTTTTCCAATGTAATCTTCAAAATAGTACATTTATGCTTACATTTTTAAAACTTAAAAAGTAATAGCTTTAAATTTAAAAGTAATTTTTTAATAGCTAAATTGCCATCACTAGTCTCTTCGTTGGCATTTGTCATTGAATTTATAAATACCTACATAAAAAAGCGTATTTTGAAGCAGCAACCACTTGGGGCGAAAAAAACCGCCTTCAAGGTCCAGCCCAGCGCGTTTTGTATCGTTTTGTGCGCGTTTTTCGCGCTACTTGCATTGTTGAGCGCCTGTTGCTCTTTAGATCACTACAATTCTAACCGATCTCCTGCTTCTCGCTTGCAGCACCTTCAGCAATGGGGCGAGCGATCAGAACTTGCAGCCGGAGCGGAGGGCACGTTTGAACACGGCGCCGGGGATGCGGGCGGGCTCCAATTCGAACATTGCCATGGGAGGCGGCCTGAAGCGCACCTATGTCTTGAGCGGATCGAGCGTCAGCCACATCACCGACGACAGCAGCACGGAGAGCCTGACTCCGGCGGGCAACTTTGCGGGCAGTTTCCGGAACAGCCTCAGCAAGTCGGTCCAGATCAGCGATAGCCGGCGTGGAACCTCCGGCCAGCCATTGGGACTTGGACAGGCGCGGGATGAGCGCATGGTGCTGGTGTCGCGCAAGATTCCGTTCTTCATATTCTCCTCACTTCCCTACTACAAGGGCAAGAATGGAAGGTGAGTTGCAAGACTAGAATGACTTCAAATTACAAGAATATATAAAAATAATTATGTACGAATTTTTAGAGCTGAGTTTCGCAAGGAGGATCGTCGTCGTCGGAATCCATCCACTTCACGTCCTTTGAGCTCGATCAACGATGCACCATTCGATCCCTTCGATTTGCTGGGAATACAGAAGGCCGAAAGTGGTCAGGTGAGTCATTAAGTTTAACCGAATTCGAATAGAACTTTATAATAACTATAACTTGTTTTTTTTTCAGGACATATCATATGGTCATCTGCTGATTCCTTCACGTCAGTACGAAAAGGAGCGCAAGAAGCACGGCAATGCATCGGCAAATCCTTCCATCTTTGAGAACCAAATGGAGATCACGAGCACTGCGGCGCTCAAGAATCATGGCATAGCGAGGTTGGTGCCGGCTTCCAGCATATGCCAGCATATTTTGGATCATCTTTCGTATCATTTATGTTCAACACATTCAATCAGCTCCATTTTGTCATGCCCATGAACCATTCTAAACATTCATTGAGAGTCATAATGCATGGTTAGCCATACCAAACGACCCCTGTAAACTAATAATCCCTTTGTCTGATCGAATAGCAAGTAGCCAAGTTAAGAATACAATCTCTGTTGAATAGATTTCACCACAACTTGCAGTTATGAGTTCGATTCCATTTAAATTAAAAGTAAACATAAAGCTTCTTTGTTACCTTCTCGAATTACTCGGTTACTGGAGACACTGGTTTAGCTCGTGTTTGTCAACAGCTATAGAGCTGACCCAGCAAGACCTGTAAATCTGACTCATCAAGAGTTGAGCGTGATATTACCCAAACCAATAATTATAAATTTACTGCAGCTCAGCACATTTTTCGCATTTATATAATACCGAAATCGAAAGATATTTTTTGTCGCTTAATAAGCTAGATTATTAAATTATTTTCTTTGTTTTGGTTCGGTAATAGTTGACCCAAAAGAAAATAATAAAACCATTATGTGCCATTAACTTTTGCTAATTCATTTAACGCTTTGCACTACTTCGTTTCAGCACAAAAACCATAACCAAACGTCAAGGCAAATGGTAAATTTTGAAAACAGCTAATATGACTAAAACAAAACAGCCAACCCAGCTTTGGTACGCGGTACTTTAGTAATTGAACTGCTGCGCTTCCAAAGCCTGGTTGACTGCCAAAAGCTTTTAGCCCACTAACCAATTTCACCTATCCCCACATACACACCTCCAGCCACCCACTCGCACACATCCAACGAACAGCAATGCTTCGACTAACCCAATCCCGCCTTCTCTCACGCGCTATCTTAGCATATACTTGATGTTTAGTATGCATCCTAATCATTTGATTGACTTCGCAGGTGCTTCACTTATGAGAACAACAACCGCAATAGTGCAACCAGTCCGACGCCAGACATGAAGCTGGACATGGACATTGAGAGTGTTATCCTGGGCGGAGACTCGTCTCGTGGTCAAGTGGTAAGTTGTATGGTCCCACCCGTTGAAATCTTTATTAAGTTCAGTTATGTTTTGCGTGATCGACAGTACTCCGCTAGCATTTTGGACGATCCGGAGTTGATTGCTGGAAAGCATCGCACTTTGCTGACCTTTACCTCTTACATGACCTCCGTCATTGACTATGTGCGCCCATCCGATCTTAAGAAGGAGTTGAACGATAAGTTTCGCGAGAAGTTCCCCACCATCCAGCTCACGCTGAGCAAGCTAAGGAGGTAAGACTCTGAATCTAAAGGACTATGGCTTCACCTTTGAAAATAATTAAACTAATCTCCAAGTGAAAATTCTTAAGAAAGTGACACCATAGCCTAATTTTTAGAACCCATTTGAAGGATCCATACTAATCTATTTACGTTTCGCTTCCAGCATTAAGCGGGAGATGCGCAGGATCAACAAACTGGACTCGCGCATCGATCTGGTGACCATATCGCAGGCGTACGTGTACTTCGAGAAGCTCATCCTGGCCAATCTGATCAACAAGAGCAATCGCAAGCTGTGCGCCGGCGCCTGTCTGCTGCTCAGCGCCAAGATGAACGACGTGAAGGGGGACGCCCTCAAGAGCCTCATCGAGAAGACGGAGAGCGTGTTCCGGCTGAATCGCAAGGAGCTGATCTCGTCGGAGTTCGCCGTGCTGGTGGCGCTGGAATTCAGCCTGCATGTGAGCCGGCACGAGGTCCTGCCGCACTATCAGCGGCTGCTCTACGAGTCCTAGGACTGGCCCAAGCGCTGCGCCGAGAAGAGTTTCCTGGCGGCAGCGCAGGCGGTACAGCAGTTGTGTCGCAAGGGCAGTCGCAAGTAGGCGTCCGTACTTATAGCATACTTTCGGGTGTTGGGTTTTCAACGATCATATTGATTATATTGCCTAGGCTTAGGGCGTAGCTAAATAAGTTTTGCTAAAACAGTCACAAGACAACAACAAAAACAAAAAAACAACAAATAGAAAACACAAAAAAAAACAATTTACATATACGAGTATATCCCAACATTACATTTTGATGCCTAGTCTCCTAAGTGTTTATGTTTAAATATGTTTTCTTCGGTTTCTGTTATAGACATTTCAAAAATGAATAAACTAAAGTTAACCAAACGAACCCCACTCGTGCATTTGATAAGTTAAGCGCTTATCAGCATTTACTGCCACCGGCTACTGTAGTGTTGTAATGTTAATTTTATTCAAATTTCCATTGGCGACGATCTCTGCCTGTTGCCGGTTGCTGTTGGCCGCATGACCAAAGCCCGCTAATCCGCCCCGGCACGCTCGAAGATCCCACACGTACCAGACGCTTATCCCCCGCCCTTAAGCCACGTCGTTTTTATGGCATCGAATGGAATGCCTTCGCTGGGGACTTGATGGCCCATCAATCAGAAATCAATAAATAACTGACGATCGATTATTTGCTAGCGCAACAGGCGCTCAGAGCGCGGCAACAGGTGGCCAAAAAAGCGAAAAAAAAGAGTTCTCTATAAACAAATACGACCGGGCGATAACCCAAATATACGGGCAACTCCATGGTGCTGGCAGGGGGTGTGTGTTGGAGGGGGGCAGTCGGATCTGCGGGGGGTGTACGTGCCTGCACATCGCCTTTTGTTCCATTCACGGCTTGTTGTTGTAGTGTCTGTTAACTCTTTTGTGATAAGCCACATGGTTTTTGTAGCCGGCTGCCTTTCGGGCGGCCAGCAAATGGGCAGAAGTGGCTGGCGCATGTAATGCGATGCAATCGCACTTGGTTGGCGTTCTGCCTTATCAGCAATATGGTTTTCGTTCTCAATTGGGGTTTCTCATTGAGACTGGGAAATACCCTCCGAATGGGTTTACTTACTGCTTCCTTACCCTATAATGCATCCCAAGTATACCATTTTCATATTTACTTGATTAATAAAAAAAACAAATTTTACTATTTTTGTTTTTTTTATATTTGCATTTTTATTGTATTTGTATAAGGAAACTATACAATTTGGAAAAAGAAATAAATATAATATTTTTATAGGTATTTCTTCCTTTTTTTATATTCTTTTTTCTAAACATGCGTATTTTTCTGAAATATTTTTCATACATTTGTATGCTCTTAGACATATTATTTAGTTTTAAAACTATTTCTTTCACTGTAATGATATATTTAAAAAGCACATTTTTCACATGAGTTTAAAACATGGAACGGACAGGTGCATTAAGAAATACCATTAAAAAGTAATCTGAGAATCCGAAAAACGTAATTACGCCAAATTGGTTAGTCAGCAAAAAAGCTCATTAGCGCAATGGCTCCGGAGCAAAGACATGAACGTGGACATGGACATGGCGTATCCTGCACTCCCCGCACTTCCCACACTCGCCGAACAGAAGCCTGCCACATGTAGCTGCATAATGAAAGCGCTCAAAACTAATTAACGCGAAAGCCGAGGCGGAACAGAAGGCATCCACACAGATACCATCCCCAACTGGCACTACACCCAACCACCCAACCACCGAACCACCCACCAGTTTCACATTCTCTCTTTTGGGACAGGGAATGCTGCTCGATGGGTCTGTTCGCCTGACATTCAAGTCTACCGCTCGTCTAGGCCACCGGGTGTGGCAGGGGCTGGGGGGTCGAGATACTGGGTGGCTCAACCCCACCCCCACACGGCCAGCAACAACAACAACAACGCTGGTTTATTACTCATTAGCACGCACGAGCGTCCAACGGCGGACGGAAGCCAGAAGCCGGCAACAAAGGCAAACGTGCCAAACCAGAGCGACAGAAACTTTTGCAGCAACTCTAGCTCATTTATTAAGAACAAACATGCACTGAGAACAAAACTTAGCTTAATTACGAAAAATGTAGAGGGAAATTCTTCTGTTTTGTCATGCTTTGTATTATTTGATATTTACTTTGTTTCGCCACAGCTTAAAGAATTACTTCAAGTGTTTAAAGTATGCAGCTAAATTTTGCACTTTCGTTTTCATTTCAAAGAGAATCCCTACGCTTCGATTTCTACTTAAGATGTATTTAATTTTAAATCATTTTTTAAAGATTTTGTGTATTTGGTATTATAAAAAACTGATTTTCAAAGAAAACATATCAGATGTTAAGTCCATAACTGACTTCTTTTTAATTAATGATCTTTGCGCTATATAGCTGATTTCTTTTCTCGCAGTGTCTACACACTCACACGCACACACGTTAATGAAACGTAACTTTTTTCATTAAAGTTTCGCTTTCATTTATTAGAAATGGTTCTTGGAACCCCCGTCGACTTCGCCCCCGCCACCCCCTTTCAACCCCTGGACCATCCCTGAAAACATCTGGGCCCTTATCTTTTGTGGCCAGGTTTTTGTGGCTCGTTAACAGTGGTTAGTTGGCTAGTTGGCATTAGTTAAGTTCGCCATCCACCGATTGGATTGGAAAGTTCCTCCTCCTCCTCCGCTTCTTCCTCCTCCGGCTCTCTGCAGCCACGTAAGGCTTCCGACGACCCCCAGAATTGAACTGAGGGACCGACCGACGACTGGCTAAGCGACCAATATTCCATTTGCTGCTGCTGCTGCTGCTGCCGCTTCTGCTGCTGCTGCGTTTCTTTCGCCGCTGCTGCCGCTGCCGCTGTTGCTGCTGCCGCTGCTGATTTTGCTGCCTGTCGACTGTCTGCGGTTTTCTGTGCGCCTGCTACTATGCGCCGAGTTAATTGGTTTGCAAACAAATTAACCAACGTGGGTGTGTACGTTTCCTAATTAGCAGCTTTTGTAATTAAATATGCCCGCAGCCATTCAGACCGAACGGGGGGTTTGGGGACTGAGGGGCTAAGGGGCTTGGCCTATAACTATGCGTATGTGTGTGTGTACAATGGCATAACGGTTCATGGGGCGCCCAGTGGCGCCGCCAGCGGGGGCTAATTACCACTAACGCCATGACAACCCCTGTTCGCCTACGCCGCTGTCGAGTTTCAGGAAGGGGGAAACAACAGGATCGTGTGGATGACAGGGGATGAAGGGGGGGTGGCGTGGCGTCCCAAATGAAAATGCATTTTAATTAGGGGTTTTTGTTGGATTTTTGTTTCGAGTTGTTGTTGCCGCTGCTCGGCTGCTTGCGGTTTCATTCATTAGTTGAATGGAGCCAGAGCAGCTCGACAGGGTTGCCGAGCACGCCAAAAGGGATTACTGTGGAAACTGGAAATAGGAAACGGAAAAAATTAATCTGGAAACATTAAACTGGAAACAGGGAACGATACAAATTATATGATAACTTGTACTTCTGTATTAGTGAATCAAATTAATCCGTAATAATTAATGGTTATTAAATGTAGTTTGCCTTTTTTATTTTAAAGTTAAGAAAATTGTAAAAAAAAAGTATACGTGTTTTAGATACACTATTCAGTTATAAATGTGACAGAATATTTTACCATTTTTGCTTTTACAAGCACTTGACAACCCTGACGACCCCAGACGATAAGCAATCCGAATGGGACATTGAAAAAGAAAAAAGCCTGGTCAGTGAGCGTGGAGGAGGTGGGTTCGCATGTAGTGGAAGTTTTGAGAGGGCCAAGAGATCGGGGCTAGGGGCCTTTTTCGGGCTTAAATGGATGCATGGCACCCACAAGTTTTGCGCTATTCATTAAAACCGTCGTTGTTGTAGTTGCTTTCGTTGTTGTTCAATTGAATTGGAGCCGGAAAGCAGCAGCAGCAGCAGCAGCAACAGGAGGAGAAAAAAGGGTCCAATTAAAAAGCCACAACAATTAACGAGCCAAGTGAGTTAACTTGGCATAAGTGGAATTTTAATTGGCAACACGAGAGCGAGATGGAGATGCCGATTGGGATTGGGATGTAGATGGCCAACGAGGCAGGAGCCGAGTGACTTGCCGAGTGCCGATAAGTGCCAAGGGAGTGGTAGTGCCGTCGTTGGTGGGGGTTAGTGGGGTACTGTGGCTTGTGGGGCAGGGGAATGGGGAGTGGGGGCTTTGGAATGGGGGAGCTCGTTATGGGTCTACACAGTCGACTGTCCCGGAGTAGTTAAGTAAATGAGCATTTTGTTCCACTAATGAACACTAATGAATATGCCAGAGACAGCACTTGGATTAAGCCCGGTTGGCACTGTGTATGCCTGTGTGTGTCTGTGTGTGTTTGTGTGTGTTTGGGGCCTTTTGTTGGTTCGGGGTTTTTGTGTTGTTAATTAATAAACACGAAGCCTGGGGACCATTGTGTGCATGTACACGTGTGTGTGTGTAACTAAGTGTTTGTCTGGTTGTGCGCTCAGTTTTCAAGGGGTTAAAATAAGCAATTAGTTGGATTTTCGAATAGGCGCTCAGCAAATGCGCAGACGACGACGAGGCCAGAAACATTGGAGGCCATTCTGCTCTTCCATCCCAGCCGAAATGAGAAAGTTTCAAACTGTTGCTGCCGCTGTCGCTGCTTCTGCTGCCGCCTGCCGCCTGTCGCTGCCGCTGTTGCTGTTGCTTCTTCTAACGAGGCAGCGGCACAGGAGTTGGCCGCAGGAGGTGGTGGCAGATTGCGGAGGGACACTAATTGCACGTGGAGGAGGAGGTGGCAGTCGAGTCGCCGGCGAGGGAGTCCATGCCGCAGGTAAGCCAGCCACGCATCCAGCGGGAGAGAGCTGGGAATAGATGGATGAGTATTGGAGGTGCAGCAGGTACACGGAGAACAAAACTACAGCACAAACATTAAAGATCACCAACAAAAAGGTCAAGGATCAAGGATGATGAACGTGTTACATTTTATAAATATGGTATAGTAATTATAATAAAAGTAATACTAATTATTGTAATCACAAGGGATATGTGCTTGGTAGACCTTATAAATAGTGTATAATTTATAAGATTAACTATAAACTAGAACAAATAAATATTACTTTGCATTTCTACAGTCAGCTAAAATAATAATAAAATATTGTATATATTCATACACAAGATTACTATAATTTTTTAATATTATTTATTATATATCTAAAGATCATATCAACGTAAATTCGATTTAACGAAGTCATTATATAAATATTTACTGTAAACTAATTACGCGTATATATAATAATATAATAATATATATATAAATAATATAATATATAAATAAAATGATATAATATAATAATATGTAATAATAAAATAAAATTTAGGAACAATGTATATTTTTTCATCCCTTTTGTAATTAACTATTTTTCGCAGTGTACTTTTCTATGTCGGAACAACCCAGCGTAGTTTGCCTGTGCGAAGCTTAATTGGGAAAAATGATGAGACTAGCACCTAGCGTGGACACGAACCCACGGCGATAACGAATAATGGCTCCACCAGCACGAAATTGGGAATACAAAATATTCAAAAGAGGCTAAAGAATAAATATAAAATAACTTAAAAATAGTGCTGCTGTAGCAATAGAAGCTCAATATTTATTAGACAAACGTTTCCACTTTCTTATCTGATTCTTTTCCGTACCGGGCAAGTTAATAAATCACCTTTAAAGGTTTGTACAAATAAAATGCAAATGAATACATTTTCCCCATAAACGGGCAGCAATATCTCGATTATTTTGCCGTACTTATAGGTGGGATTTATCTACAGAAATAGATGGGCAAGACGCCAAAAATAAGTGTACTACTAGAATGCGGCAGCGCGAGACACATTCTAATTGCCAACCGCCCCCAGAACAAGTCGCAATTGCTGCCGGGTCGAATGAATCACGTTAATCTGGTGGCAATCAAGATATACATACCTCATACCTCTGTATTTTACATAAGACACCTATGACAGCTAGGCCACCATAACTCTGCTCCGAGGCTCCGAGCTCCGCTCTGCCATTGAGCCGCCAGACGCGATGACTTTATATGGCCAAGCGCCGTCGGTCGAAAGTGCGAACCTGCGGAGGAGGTGCACTGAGAGAAAATGTTTACTCCAAACAAAATAATTAATAGAGTTAAGTGCTCCGTAACACAAAGTATATTCGTAAATGTACAGTACTTCTTATAGATGATATAAAGTTTCTAACTTTTCTTAAAAGAAACTTAAGTTCATTGAGTTATAAAGTAAAAATGAGTTTTTAAAATACCATTTCCCTCATCATGTACAAAGTATGCCCTGTAGAAATTCACAGTACAGAGATGCGCGTCGTTACTTTTTTACACATTTAAAAAAGGGAACATTTTCTGTCAGTGTCTGAACCCGTTTGAAGCTGTCGGAAGAAACAGCGTTAAGATCCGCGCCCCTGACGTCAGCGATTCAAAATACGAGCAAAACAAATCGCGGGGGTCGACTCTCCGCGGCAAATAACAATCATTTACATGACGAGTTTTGCGCTCAAACAAGGTGAAATCATATTTTAGAATAAGACCTGCTCGAGAGCAACTCAATCGTGTTTGCGAACTCGGTGTGAATAGATCAACTGTTGGGAAAATCAATAAACGAAATTCAGAAATGCCGCTGCGCAGGAAAGAGGATTATATACCCATCAAGTGCGAGGGCTGGAACGGAAAGTTCGTGTATCCGGATGGAGCGGTCAATAATGTGTCCAAGATCCGTCGCCAGAACCAGAACGTGACCAACACCAACAACTTCTACGGCTTCAACACGGAACCCATTGTCTTGCCCACCGAATGGGATGGTACCTTCGTGAAGAGTGGCGAAACCCGCATCAAGCAGGAGCGCAATCGTTCCGATGACCAGGATTACTTTGACTACAACACCGAGCCCACGGTACTGCCCACCACTTGGAGTGGGGAGTTCGTCACCGATCCCACCGATGTGCGCATCAAGCCCGAAAGGAACTTCTCGGATGCCAGGGATTATGCGGAGGCATCCAGATTCAAACTGGTCCAGCACTGAGTGAGATCCCGATCCTCCCGTTTCAATCCAACTAATCCTGCATATGTCGCGTTTGTTTCGGTTTCGCATTGTAATTGTTCGCTAACCTAAGCGTTTGTTGTATTTTATTTCCTATAATATTTATTCGTATACTTAATAAACCATAGCAAAAAACACTGAAACACTAGAAAGTTCCGTTTTGCAATCACATTTTTTGATTTGCAGTGGGCGGTGGCAATACTCAGTGGCCTTTTATGGACAATAATTCGATCAGGTTTGCAAATTCATCTCAATAACAAAAGAAAACGCTACAGTCGAGTTCCTCGACTATCAGATACCCATTACAGATAGTGGCTCTTTTATAATAATATTTGCTGAAATCAACAACAAATGGGAATTGCCTTTTATGTGGTGTATGGAAAACAGCATTTAGATTATACATCAGCCACTTATTATGTCGCGATTAAGCTGAAATGTCCATTAATAGTACAACAACTTTAAAAGTTACAACAAAACACAATTTTGGAATGCCAAATTAAGATTCGTTGAGGAACTCATTTCTTAAACCCTTTCAAATTTGAAACGTGTCTGGCATATCAAAGTTTATCGCGGAGCTTAGTTTGCTAAAAACTAAAATTTACGGAAATCACAAATGTATGCCAGATATTTACTTCCTGAGCAGACCCAAAAGAAGGAAAATTGTTCTTTAATTTTGTAACATAATATTTTAAAACCACTCCTACACGCGCCACTTTATTTAATCAGTACACTCATAGAAAAATTGTTCCGCATTTTAAAAAATCGCCCTAAAAAAATACATCCCTGAAACTAAGAACGGTTTTCTATTTTACAGAAAAGTATTCCATAAATTCAGGCGTTGTCCTAAAAACAAGGCTGCGCGCCTTTTCTAAAAATACGGGCGATTTTTTATCGTTGGCACCTACCCTAAAAACCAATTACCACATATTTGATCCCAATGCTTTTCCAAATTGACGGGTAATTTGCCCTAAAACTAAAGAGATTCGGCAAAAAAGAAATGAAAGAGAGATAAGTCTCTCTTGTTCTTGTTCTAAGCTTTACTTAATTATCAAAGAGAGCATAGAGAGAGCAATAGATATGATCTCCATTTTCGTCTTACATTGTGAAAGACATGGAGGATCTTTTGATGGAAATTTGGGTAAGTACATGTGTATTCACCCTTAAAGTAAGCAAATTATGCACAATTTTTAGGGTTAACTTTAAGGCAAGTTGGTAATGGCTCCTTTTTTAGGGCGTTTTTCTGTATGTACAGGCGAAAAGTGTGATTTTTAAGGCGATTTTGGGTAAGCATTTTTATGAGTGTACTTAAGTTAAAAAAAAGGAAAGCCAATAAAATATGGAGGCCGCAGCGGATACGACTTCCTCTATGATAAAAGTGATAAGAAAGTAGAGAGTATATATAAGCAGAGGCCCCCAATTGCTCGGCACACAGTCAAGATGCAGAGCTTTCTTGGAGTAGCACTCGTTCTGGCTCTTCTGAGCCTGGTGGCCAGTCAGGCGAGGAACAGCTCCCAGTCCATGGACCTCTACCTGCTCCAGAATCAACGGCAGTACGACGCGAAGCTCAAACAGCTGGCCGACGAATTAGCCAACTTTAAGCAGCTCTTTCAGAAGCAACTCACTGCCCTAGACGTGCAAGCGGATTCGATGCAGCTTAAACTGGAACAAGCCACTACCCACCTGGATCCCATTATCCTGATCGACTCCTGGAGCAAACAGTGCGTTCGGAAATACAGAGTTACTATACCCACGATCACCGTGGCCAGGGACTCCATTATAAAGTGCAAGGAGGGTATTAGTGGCATTTTGGACGGACCTGAGAACGCCTACAACAACCTAAAAAACTACTATAAGAACAACGTGAATGGCGGTTTGGAGCAATGTCTAAGTCAGCATCCCCATGATCAGTTGAAGTACACGCTCTGTGTAAGAAATGTGGTAAGTACTGCAACTATAAATATTGGAAACACACAAGTACGAGTCTGAGCCCTTGCATTCCACTTACAGATTGATTATGCCAATAAGTACACTATTTCCACCGAGGATGCCTTCTATACCAACCTCAAAGAATCCGAGTGTGCGGCTGAAAATCACATAAGATGCTCCTGGCAGTGCTCCTTTGGAGAGGTGTACTCCATTACCACCAAAGTAGAACAGGCCCTGCAATCCGTCGACACCTGCATTTCCAACCAGATAGTCTGCGGCGCATCTGCAAAGCAAGAGTGTCCGAATAAGGCATCCATAAAACTGGCGCAGATTCATCCTGGATACGAAACTATCCAGAACCCCTTCAAGGCTGTGACCGATGATATGAATTGTCTGGAGTTCAAGATCGAGAGAGGATGGATTGCTCCAGCATAAATTCAATTACTAGTGCTTATTAATTGGTATGGCTTAAATAAATGAAAATATTTTAAAAAGCATTCTAATTATTCTAATTCTTGCGAACTTGTATTGTTTATGAGGAGTAATTCGTATTCGAAGCCACCCCTGCACCATCCACAATAATAAATAATCAGTTGTTTTATCAATTTTTGAATAAAAAACAACAGAAATCACAACCTATGACAAAGGTCACAGGTCCATCCAATCCACCAGGAGCCCAGAATAGTTTCAATAGGCTCTACACAACACAATATAAGATGACAAACTGGATTTGGACCTTTTTCAGGTACCCGCACGAACCATTTCTGGAATTTGAGCCACTCAAAGGGACCGCTTCCACATTCCAAGCCATAGAAATAATTCCCCGAATTTTGAGTCACAAAAAACCAGAGATGGCATTGTGTGTGGGTTTTCATTCTAACATTTTCCATTCTCCGATTCCATTATCTGGATGGCAGATGCGTGAGAACAAAGATCGGCACAGGCTAAAGAAAATTTGGTCGTGGTTGGTGTTGTCCCAAAACCATGGAAAAATCTCTTGACACGGGCTGAGCGTGTGAAATATTTGAGATGCTTGGGAAACCTTGGAAAATAGCTAATAGGCTGACAGGAAAGTTAGTACGTCATCCCGGAAAATGTGAGGAAAATGGGATAGAACAGGTAGCTAACACATGTCTATTCTCAGGGAAAATTCGTGGAACTTTCGGTCCATGATCCTTTCTTTGGTGGAAACTCAGGACGCTATGGGAAAATGAATTTCCAGCGTGTGAACATTTTCCAAATTGTTTATAATTTGTTGAATTTTTGATCAGGAAAGCAGAATCGAAAACTAGATTTGCTGTAAGTCATCGAATTGTTCAAGTAAATACAGGTAGGACTTGTTGCATGAGAAGAAAAGGATGCGTTTCTGATCCTTGATCTTCTGAAGACCGTGAGAATTCTTAAAATTTAAAGAAACTCCCGAAGAATCATGTATTAGGCCCTCAGCAATTGCAGTAGCTAATGAAGAAGACAAACCGGAGAATTCTACCTGCCCTCGGCATCGGAAAATGCAGCTGAAATCTTTTCCAAAAAGCAGACCTCCCACATAAAAAGAATCATAAAAAACGGGATGCCCTAAGAATTTGATCTTGCACCTGGTGCAGCTGTGGGAAAATCCATTCTTCACATCTGTCCCGATCGTGTGAATTTTCCAAAATTGTTGTCGAAATGGAAAACTCTTCTACCAGGGCAGCAGCAAAAGTGGCACCATAACCAGAGTTTTTCCAAACGAATCACTACCTGTTGCTTAGGGCTGGAAAATTAAGCGGAAAATGCAGCACGGTACAAAGGGGCACCCTTTTTCCGAGAAACCTGTTGATTTCACATGGTATCCTCCCTTTTTTGTTTAAAAAACGGCCTTTTTAAAAAATTAAGATCTATTCAGTTGCAACCACTGCAGCTGTGGGAAACGCGTCATCTGCTTTTGGTCCTTCAATAGTTTGTCTACCGTGTGAATTTTCCAGGCCAGATGTTCCCAATGTAAACATTACCACCAGGCAAACAGGAAAAACAGTAGTACGTGCCAATGAGTTTTCCCGAAGCGAGATCGACTTTATACCTGCTGAAGGGTCCTGGGAACCAGCAGATGTTCCGAATCACACGATGATACGACTCTTCCTGCAACCTGTTGCATGGGAAAAGAATAAATGCATTCTTAATAGATTTGTAATGCAGCCTGGGCAGATGTGGGAAAATGCATCTGCCGATCGTGTGAAAATTGCAGTTTAATCAAGGAAAATCTATTTTCATGCACCAGGCGAGCATGGAAAACAGCAGCACACTCCAAATAGTTTTTCCGACGGAATGTGAAATGAACTCGGGTCCTGGGAAAATGCAGCTGCATTGTGACACTCGATAATGCATTTCCTGCGACCTGTTGCTTGGGAAAATAACCAAAAATTGTTCCCAATTAAAAAAGGTATTTAGGAAAATTTGTTAATACTCAACCGTGTGAAAAATGCAACGTATTCGGTAAAAATTAATTAATTTTTACCAGGCGAACATAAAAATTGTAGGGTGCTTGCAATAGTTTTCCGAAAAGGAAAACCTACCTAAGCTCGAGTCCTGGGAAAATGTAAGTGGCACGGAGCACACGATGTCTCTTCCTGCTCCTTTTGTCTGGGAAATCGAGGAAAATCTATGGCAATCAATTCTCATGTATCGTGGCTCAGGCCAAAGAAATAGTTTTTTAAGGAATGTTACCTGAGTCCTGGGAAAATTTGGATAGTTTGGGGTACACGATCATTTTATCTCTAAACCTGTTGCATGGGAAAATAAAAAAATGTGGTCCTTTATTTTTTCTTATGCAGATTAAAAACCCAACAGCAGATCGTGTGAAAAATCGTGTAAATTAAAAAATAATCAATATTCCGTTACCAGGCAAACATAAAAACGAATGTGGGAAAATGTGAATGCAGAGAATGCTCTGCATAGAAGTAATGGCATACTTTTCAGCTGTGGCAAGTGTAAAATTTAATCAGCAAAAGTGAATTCTGAAGGACCAAGCGAACATAAAAAGGAGCAAAACAATCGACAAGGATTTTCGGGTCTTCCGTTACTTGGAAAATGTTTTTTTCGACCGTGGGAGAAATTCAAGTATATTTAACCCCTTAATGAATATCCTACCAGGGCAACAGAATTAGTACAGAGGTATAAGCTAAATAATTTTTAAATAAAAAGTAAGGCAAACTATAAATATTCATGGGAAAAACGCATATTTGTATTCAAGAGAAATAACTTCCAGTGGTGGTGGTGGCTACCAATTTTCCAGCAGGACAACAGAAACGGCTGCACGTGCCCCGAGCTGCAATCCAAGATAAATCGCAACAAATTTCCAAGAACTCAGCAAAAGGCAACGGAAACATCACTTGTAGGATTACGGAAGTATCAATTTATTAAAAGGCATTGTTAAAAAACAGGAAATTACCTTTGCTTACACTTCAAATTACATTTACAATCCTTAGAAGACATTGATTATAAACCGGAAATGACCGTTGCTTACACTTCAAATTACATTTCCTAAAAAAGGAAAGGAAAACTAAGAACCGTGAAATTCAACAAGAGCAACAGGCAATAATCCATAAAAAAGAACCTGGGAAAAATCTTTGGAAAGTAGTTGTTTAATTTCAATGGGAAAATGTCGTGGGAAAAGGCAACAAGTGGCTGTAAAATTAGGGACTATCGAACAGGACAACAGGACGATTGACAAGTGTCCATAAAGGTTTCCCAAGTCACGATTGTTGCCAACCAGAAAACATATGCCATTTGGAAAGATCACCTGCAGGACTACGAAAGCAAGATATCATTCTTAGGGTACGCCTATTTTCAACAGGAAGTTACCGGAAATTGTTTACACTTAAGGTCACTGATCAGGAAATGAAAACTAATAAAAAAGAGGACCGAATCTTTAAACAGCACACTTTACAGCGGCAGCATTTTCCTGGGAAAATTAAAGAACGTGGGAAACTACTTTCGGTGGTGGTTAAAGACTGAGATTCTCTAACAGGAACCCAGGAACCTGGCACGTGTTTCCAAACGATTGTTGACATGTAATATCTTCTACCTGTTACATACTTTTCATCGAATCTTTCATACCCTTCTACGTTACGAGAGGGTATAAAAATAATATTTAATGAGATCAACAACCAAATGGGGATTGCCTTCTATGAGCATTTCGATTATACATTGCATAGATGATTCAGACACTGATAATACGTACACTCATTATGCCGCGATAAGGCAGTGTAAATACCCTCTGAAATGTCTTTTAAAATTACAACTGCTTTAATAGTTTAAAAAGTATACAATTTTGGAATGCAAAACTAACATTCATTGAGGAATTTATTGCTTAAACTGCCCTACACTTCTACTACCTTTTCGATTTAGAAACGTTCACAACATGCTGGCATTTCGAAGCTTATCGCAAAGGTTAGGTTGTTCAAAATTGCAATTTACGGAATAATCGCAAATGTATGCAAAATATTTACTTCCTGACCAGACCCAACAGAAGGAATGTTCTTTCATTTTGTAACAGAATATTTTAAAACAGGTTTAAATAGGTTTTTGTGCGAGTCCCAATTAATAAAAACTTCCTTATTGACACACTTTGACGTTCCCAATAAATAACCTGGTTTAGAGCTTTAAGTTGGCAAACCTAATTATTTTGCCACTTCTCGCTTATATGAAGCCGTGATAAGAGAATACCCACAGAGCTTCTTAGGAACTGCGGCCAAACCTTATGTAAACAGTACTTGAGTTAACAAATAAATGAAAGCCAATAAAATATAGAGGCGGATTTCAGCGCTTACAAATAAAAATCATTATGGGGCCGCAGCTGATACGAATTTTGCAGGGGAAGTACGTAGTGATAAGAAAGTAGAGAGTATATATAAGCAGAGGCCCCCAATTGCTCGGCACACAGTCAAGATGCAGAGCTTTCTCGGAGTAGCACTCGTTCTGGCTCTTCTGAGCCTGGTGGCCAGTCAGACGAGGAACAGCTCCCAGTCCATGGACCTCTACCTGCTCCAGAATCAACGGCAGTACGACGCGAAGCTCAAACAGCTGGCCGACGAACTAGCCAACTTTAAGCAGCTCTTTCAGAAGCAACTTACTGCCCTAGACGTGCAAGCGGATTCGATGCAGCTTAAACTGGAACAAGCCTCCGCCCACCTGGATCCCATTATCCTGATCGATTCCTGGAGCAAACAGTGCGTTCAGAACTACAGCGTTCAAATACCCACGATCTCCGTGGCCAGGGACTCCATTATAAAGTGCAAGGAGAGTATTAGTACTATTTTGAACGGACCTGAGAACACCTACAACTCGCTGAACAGCTACTACAAGAACACCGTGAAGAACGGCTTGGCGCAATGCCTAAAACTGCATCCTACTGCTCAGTTAAATTACACGCTCTGTGTAACAAGAGTGGTAAGTATTACAACTACAGATATTGGTAACACTCGAGTCCTGAGCCCTCTTATTCCACTTGCAGATTGGTGATGCCAATAAGCACACTGTTACCACACAGAATAGCTTCTATACCAACCTGAAAAGTTCCGAGTGTTCGGCCGATAATCGCATAAGAAACTCCTGGCAGTGCTCCTTTGGACAGGTGTACTCCATTACCACCAAAGTGGAACAGGCTCTGCAATTCATCGACACCTGCATTTCCAACAAGATAGTCTGCGGCTCGCTTGAAAGACAAGAGTGTCCGCATAAGGCGTACGTAACTCTGGCGCAGATCGATCCTCGCAACGAAACCATCCCGAACCCCTTCAAGTCTGTGACCCATGATATGAACTGCCTGGAGTTCCAGTTCTGAATATAAATTACATCACAAGATGGAGGTCCTTTGATCATTTGAAAATATGAATTTGCATAAAGCTAAGTCTTTATAATTTGTATACTATATTTATAATCAATTCAATTACTAGGCAATTTAATAATTTGTAAGGCTTTCGATGCTTAAATAAATATAAATAGTTTTAATGGCATTCTAATACTTGAGTTTAAAAATGTATACCTTGCTTTAAGGAATTCGCCAAAAACTGTAAAAACAACAAATTTAGTGGCTAAAAAGATTATATAAATATTTCTTAGAACTAAACAAAGCCAAGATAACATGATTTTATGGCCTTTTTTAATAAGCGCCGAAAACTCACAGCTGGGTAAACATGGCGTACTTGTATTGTTTATGAGGAGTATAATGCGTATTCGTAGCACCACCTGCTCCATCCACAATATTAATTCATCACTTGTTTTATCAATTTTGGAATAAAAAACAACAGATATCACAACTTATGACAAAGATCACAGGTCCATCCAATCCACCAGGAGCCCAGAATAATTTCAATGCGCTCTTGAGTACCAACACAAAATAAGATGACAAACTGGATTTTGACCTTTTTCAGGTACCCGCACGAACCATCTCTGGAATTTGAGCCACTCAAAGGGACCGCTTCCACATTCCAAGCCATAGAAATAATATCCCGAATTTGGAGTCACATAAAACCGTTTTCATTCTAACATTTTCCAATCTCCGATTCGGAAGAATCCTGCAGGATTACGGAAGCAGGATCACATTCTTAGGGTACGCCTCTTTTCAATCGGAAATTACCGGAAATGGTTTACACTAAAGGTCACTGATCAGCAAATGAAAACTAATAAAAAAAGAGGACCGAACATCTTTAAACAGCACACTCTGCAGATGCAGCATTTTCCTGGGAAATTTAAAAAACGTGGGAAACCTATCCCATTGGTGGTTAGATCTTGGGATTCTTTAACAGGAAACTAGGAAACTGACACGTGTTTCCAAACAATTATCGACATGACCTAAATCTGGTGAAAAATTCGCAGCATGTTAAGAAACACCTGCAGGATAACGGAAGTAGGAAATGCCATTTGTTACCACTTGAAAACCTATTTTTTTAAAGCAGGAAATCGATTTGTGATCCGACCGATTCCATTTCCTGTGGCAGCTTCCGTTTCTTTTAAAAAATAAACATTGATTATTCGATATACATTTGTGGGATCTTTTTTATGACACTGAGTTTTTTGGGATCTTTTTTTCCTGGAACTCTACATGCCACATGCTAAGATTTTTGGGATAGGCGTGAGAACGAAATCGGCTTAATTAGTCGGTTTCTACTAGGCAAACAGCATCTGCAAGGCAGTGAACTGAGTTCAACATTCCCGACGGTCACATGATACGCGAAGCCTTAGGATATCTGTGATCTTTTTATGGATTCCTTTCGGTTCGTTGGGCCCGCATGTTCTCGATGCCCCGAAGGCGTGAGAATGCGGGCTATATGTGGAATACTAATTAGTTTTCTGTATCAGGCAAGCAGCGCGCAACAGTTGGGTATGCTTCCTCCAGGGAGTCCTTCCTGGATGAACCAGCGATTTTTATATGCAAATTGGATTAAAGCAGCATCGCTTCAATTAAACTCACTACCAGGCAAACAGTTTCGCCAGCAAGCGGTTCTCACCTTTCCAGGACTGCCTCCTGCCGTCTTACCTATGAGATTTACTACAAGGAAGTGCCAAACTACCACCAAACTATTGAGCTAAAAGAAGGCATTCCTTCTCTTTTAACTTTCCCAAGATGTTTGCAACCCTCGTGATTGGGACTGCTTCGAAAAATACGTCTTGTCCTCATCAGGAAGACAGAAAAAGCAGGAGGAGGGAAGATTACTCGGAAACTCACAACACCTTATATATGTATGAGGGTTGAATTGAATTCATTCATAAGAAACTAAGAAGTCGTGCCATGTCTTGGCTTTCATTAGGCAAACAGCAGATTCATAGGTCTCCCACCGAGCATCTTCAACTGGATTGAAAGCAAAAGAGGGTTGAAACTGTCACCTTCCATAAGCGGCTTTCAGCAAACGCAAGACAACAATTTAAAGAATATATATATCCAGCAATCATCTCGATCGAAGATCTTTCAACTAATGTGGGCGTAATCCTTTCGCCGCAGGTAAAATTCCTCGCCTCGAGCGTGAGAATTTCAATCAATTTTTGTTGATCTAGCAACAGGCGATCAGCAAAGAGCAGCAGCATCCCTGCCTTTCCCATGTCTTCAATTTCAGTTTTTTACGCACCGAGCGTGTGAACGAAGACCAACAAAAAACGAGAAAGAACGTTGCACGCGAATGCTACCGACTATCAGGTACCGAGTTCTAATCGTGGCTTTTGTGTATGGGATTATAAAATAAATACAAGATACATTTTTAATTTAAAGTTTGATTTTTTAATTATTATAATTACACATTTGGGGAGAAATTTTGTAATTTTGCAATACTTATTTTTAATGATACCATTTTTATATATTTCTTGTTTATTATTTACCATATTACCAGTTAATATATTCATGTTAAAGAGATACAAAAAACTATACCTTACAGGGTCCTATGCCTACACCCCACCTACATATATACCCCTGCATCTTAAAAATACTGGATATGCCACGAAAGCGAAAACCCAAAAACCAACAAAAACGAGAGTCGAGGATCGCGTGGGAATAAATGCCGCACCGCCAGACGGGCAGAAAAGGAAAGGAATGGAAAGGAATGTAACGTATTTTTTCCCACAGCTCCTGCAGATAGGCATCTCCCATTCCCATCTCCCCGTGGGACTCTCCGCACTTTCCGCACTCTTCACACTCTCCACACTCTCCGTAAAATTATATGCAGAGGCCTAAATTAGTTGTTAATTGTTTCCCTGGCCCTTTTTCGCTTTGGCATGTGCTCGCGTGAGAACTCCGAATCGAGTCATTGGAAAAGAGAGCAGGAGCGCAGAAGAATTCGTTGGTCGCCTTCACTTTCCAGCGGTGGTGTCACCTCACTCCACTCCTCTCCTCTCCACTCCACTCCAGTGGTTGCTGTTGCTCTTAACGAGATCCTCGATCGTTACGTTAAACGGATGTGGACTCTGTTGTTGGTTGTGCGTGTGTATGTGTGTTTGTGTGTTTGTTTGTTTGCGGAGGGCTTTAAGGTCTGTCTGGTTGGCTGGTTGTTTAGTTGGTTGGTTGGCTGCGGTTCGCTGTGTCAACATCGTGTGGGAAATTCTTGGCCATTATCCGTTACAAGAACGAATGTTCTCCGCGAAGAGCGAGCGATCGTGAGAACTGTTTATGCTCAAGCGCAGATCTCGACCAGGAAAACAGAAAGTCAGCAGCGGTTCAGTTGGAAGCGAGTTGAGACACGAGTTAGCCAAATTAATACAAGACTACCTGCCTATTGGAAAGCATTATTGGAATAAGAATTCCTAATGAGTACACAAAGTTACAACAAAGCTAATCAAAATACATTTATTTTCTCTGCCTCTAATATTAACATGGAATAAGTTAAGGTTTTGCAGAAATAAACTTTAACAATAACATATATATTTATATGATAATAATATTTTATATACATTTATTATACATTTTTATACCCGCTACGCGTCGAGTTAAAGATTGACTAGATGTAGATTGTGTAGAGATGTAGATTAGACTATGTAACAGGTGGAAGGAGTCAATCAGGATTGACACTGTGCAATCCCAAAGCCCGCATCCCAGATTTTATAATTATATAGTTAATAAATATTGGAAAATAACAACAAATAACCAGCGCAGCCCCATTCGACCGCATCATTAAGTAATTCAATAACGCACAGGCCAGCAATCATTTTCCCTTCCCAGCTCAAATCCAAATTCAACTTCAACCACCAGCAATCAACAGGCAGCTCAAAAACACCAAAGAAACACGAGTTCCAAAAAACATCTTGTCGTCGTTCTACGAACTCTTCTTTCCTGTTCGAGCCCAAGACATTTACAAGCATCAAATTTCAGACAAAAGGAGCTCGAAGGCCTTAAGAAAGTGTGGCACGCGCCAAAGAGTTTTTACCCCGCAAAATGCCTTCTCTCTCCACATGCAACTACCCAAGTTCGATCAACCAGTTGCTTGCTGGGCTACCCTGCGTTCCTGTCCCTTTGACAGCCAATTAGCGATCATCAGGCAAGATTATCAACTGGAAAATTATAGGGTCTCAAATGGCCCGCGGCGAAGGAAACGCCCCTCTGCACTCTCACTCCCTTCAACATATGTATATGGATATGGATCGACATGAAACACGATCGTGGTGTGTGGCAAGTATGTTTAGGCGACTTAATGAACCCTGATGTTTGTCACGATAATTTCATGTTTTCCACTAGGCTCACAGCGAATAAAGAAGGGTCTACGAAGTGCCGCCTGTCCAAAGACCAAAGACCCGCATAATGGTCTTCGACACGCATCGAATTACAATAGCCCATGATTGGGCCCAAGAAGAATCATTCAAGTGCGAAGTACCAGGGAACCAGCTCTCCCGCTTTCCACTCCTGCCAGCCTGTTCCAATTTCACGCCGTATTAAAATAAACAGGAAGCTGTCGTTCTCAATTATGGCAATTTGCGTGCGTCGAAAAGGGATACAATGTTCACTGCTCACTCAAGAGTAGGAAGTGAGTTCTTGGGTTTCTTAACAGCCGTCGTGCCACTTCTGCTGGCCTGTTCAAAATCAATTAGCAAAACAAACAAAAAACCCATCCATCAAATCCAGCCTTTTGTTGTGGTGCTCCCTTCCAGGAACCCAAACCAAACACTTGCCTCGGGCCATCACCGCCTGCGGCTTAAAGTGCAATCAAGCCGAACCTCACGATCAGGGCCACAGCATCCCAGCCAGCTGAGATTTGGGACCAGGAATATATATATTCACATGTATATGTATAGGGACTTCTCGGCTCAGGTAACTGGCCTACCTGGCGAAGTGAAGTCGGACGAAGGCGCTCGTCTTCGCTGTTCTGTTCTCCTATTCGAATGATACAGATTTAAGCCTTTGGCTGTTGTGTCTGCCGGGGATTTGCGGTGATCGTGGGCCCCGAGGGCTCAACCGCAAGCGGATCGTGGGAAAAGGTCGAGGAAAAGCGAAAGCATCTTGGGAACCACGTGCCACGCCACGAACCATTGTTTGTCTAATCCCAGAGATCATAAGTCATAATTAGAAAACTGCCGAGGCATGCATAAAGTGTAGCAAACGAACAGGTGCCCAGAATCCGCAGTTGGGTGATCCGATTGAATCTACAGCCAAGTAGCCAGGTAGCCAGGCAGCCTCTGCTTCAGTCAGTTTATGAATAACCTCATCAGCAGCAGCAGCATCCCATTATTATCCATGCCATGATTGCCACTGATGCGCATCGATGCATAATTTTCGAACAGGTTCACAGCAACCTTCGAGAAGCCGAGTCCGCAGCCAGCCAGGAGATGAAGATGAAGAAAGTGCCCAAAGTGCCCACAGGCAGGGAGCATCGCTCGATGATGGGAAAAATCACTGGAGCGCACTCGTGTGTATCCAGGGAACAGGTTGCCAAGAGTTTTAGGCCAACGATCGCAGCAGGAGATCTCCTCCACACCCATCGAAGATGAGCACTTCGAAGCGCGACCTCATTTTGGTGGGAGTCTCCCACGGGCATCTTCGTCTCTGGTTGGAAATCAAGGAACCGTAACCAATGTCTTAGACACGAATAGGGCACCATGAATTGTAGACTTAGAATGTGCAGCATCTTTCCCTAAGGTACCTGCCACCTCTTCGGAGCTCACCTTTGACCTGCCGTCTGCTTGTGACATTTGTTGTTTGCCTGTTCGAATGCTACAATTTACATATTTATATCTCCACTTTGTGTACTAATGGGACTTGGTTTCAAAGGCTTAATTCTCAAAAAGGACAATTTCAGGCAGAACGAGTATTGCACTTTCCACCAAAGTAAATCACTTGTGTAGTGTGAGATGTTTATGATCGGTTGTGGTAGAGTATGGTCCAGCATGTTTTTGAGTTGCGGAATTCTGTTTTTATTTCTATCTTCAACCCAAGACTCTGAGAACCTGTTCGAATGCTACGCTTTCGTGACCTTTGACTCCATTTCTAAGCAAGTAAAGGTCATGCTGGGTGGTGTGCAGCATCAGATGTGGAAATATTCTCCTTCCCTTGAATTAAGAAGATCGTGAAAACCAATGAAGCGAAGCCATTTTCCCAAAATCAAGCAGGGAAACATAATTCTCAAATAGTCTCCGGAAAATTCTTGTTCCAGCACAAAGATTTCCAATCAGTCCTCAATTTTTAAAAGGTAGATAAGAGATTGAGAGATTTGTATGTATGTATGGTTTTTATTGCCAAACCCAATAAACCGTGACCAAACCCGAAAAGTCTAAAAGGTCTACATAAATGCCATGTAGGAATCCCACCTAAATCTACCTGCGTTAGAAACTGATTTCTATTGTAAAACATAAGAACCCACAGAACACTTGAATTACTGTAAAACTGTCCCTTTTACCTTGTAAGGTGCATATGTAGGTGTTAGATTTCCAGGATCGTGTTATATTTCGTGATCTCCTGCTATAATGCTACACTTTTGAGCATCCTAACTCTTTTCTGGGTATGAATTTGGAGATGGGCTTAGAACATCATTATCATCTGCAATTATATATGTTATGGATTGAGGCATATATGGGTAGCATTTTCCAAGGAAATCACTGAAATGCAACGGAAAATACTAAAAATTTCCACTCAGTCCTCAATCTTAAAAGATATGTTCATATATTTCACTCTTTTAAATGAAAATGTGTAAAACATTTATTGGCAAAACCAATGAACCGTGACCAAGACCGAAAAATCGAACAGGCCTGCATAAATGCCATGCAGAAATCCCACCGAAAACTACCTGCATAAGAACCAGATTTCTATTGTAACATATAAGGATCTGAAGAATATACATGTAAAACTGTCCCTTTTACCTCGGGAATTAGGTGTTAGTTTTCTAGTATCGTGTTCTATTCCTTGCTCTCCTGGTATATTGCTACAGTTTTGAGCATCCTAACCCTTTCCTGGGAATGACTTTTGAGATACGAAACATCATTATCATTATAAAACATCACATATATGTATCACTTCAACAGGGTCACAGCATCGTAGAACAAATCTGCATTTATATATGTTATGGATTTAAGCAGATACAGATACGGATAGCATTTTCCAAGGAAATCACTGAAGTGCAACGATCTGTCCCAAAATACCAGGCTTTCAAAGTAAGGAGGATATCTATATGCCTAAAATCAATATCCAAAAGAATATTAAAAACAGGTTCTTAGAAAAATCAGAAATATAATATTTTTCCTTTACTTGGATTAAGAAAATCGTAAAAACCAATGAAGCGAAGCAATTTTCACAAAATAGAACAGGTTAACATAACTCTCAAATAGTCTCTGGAAAATTCTTGTTCCAGAATACAGATTTTCACTCAGGCATCAATATTTACAAGATGGGTGAGAGATGTTTATATATTACAATGTGTACATAAGTCAACTGTAAAATGTATATGGTTTTATTGCCAAAACCAATGAGCCGTGACGAAGTCCGAAAAATCTAACAAGCATACATAAATGCCATGCAGAAATCTCACCGATAACTACCTGCATAAGAAGGAGATTTCTATTGTAACATATTAGGACCCACAGCAATCACCGGAAAACTGTCCTTTTTACCTTGGTAGTTCGGTGTTAGTTTTCCAGGATCGTGTTCTATTCCTTGCTCTCCTGTTATAATGCTACAGTTTTGAGCATCCTAACCCTTTCCTGGGAATGACTTTTGAGATATGAAACATCATTATCAATGTAAAACATCACATATACATACATATGTATCACTTCAACAGGCTTACAACATCCAAGATGTTTCCAATGAAATCACTGAAGTGCAACGTTCTGTCCCAAAATACCAGGCTTTCAAAGTAAGAAGGATATCCTTATGTCTAAAATCAATATCCAAAAATATATAAAAACTGGTTCTTAAGAAAAATCAGATGTGGAAATATTTTTCCTTCCCTTAGATTAAGAAGATCGTGAAAACCAATGAAGCGAAGCCATTTTCCCAACATAAAACAGGTGAACATAATTTCTAAATAGTCTCTGGAAAATTCTACATTTTTTACTCAGACCTCAATTTTTAAAAGATATGTTCATATATTTTCACACTTTTAATGAAAATGTGTACATAAGTCAACGTTAAAATCATATATGTTTTTATTGGCAAAACCAATGAACCGTGACCAAGTCCGAAAAATCGAACAGGCCTACATAAATGCCGCGCAGAAAACCCACCAAAATCTACCTGCATAAGAACCATATTTCTATTTTACCTTGGTTGTTAGGCATTAGTTTTCCAGGATCGTGTTCTATTCCTTGCTCTCCTGTTATTTTGCTACCATTTTGAGCATCCTAACCCTTTTCCTGAGAATAAATGTGGAGATAGGATTAAGAACATCATTATCATAATAAAACATCACATATATGTATGACTTCAAAAGGCTCACAGCATCCAAGAACAAATCTGCATTTATATACATATGTTATGGATCTAAGCATTTTCCAGGGAAATATGTTTAAAATCATAGCCAAAAATATATAAAACCTGGTTCTTAAGAAAAATCAGATGTGGAAATATTTCTCCTTCCCTTAGATTAAGAAGATCGTGAAAACCAATGAAGCGAAGTCATTTACCCAATATACAACAGGTGAACATAATTTCTAAATAGTCTCTGGAAAATTCTACAGATTTCCACTCAGTCTTCAATCTCTAAAAGTTATGTTCATATATTTTCACACTTTTAATGAAAACGTGTACATAAGTCAACGTTAAAATCATATATGTTTTTATTGGCAAACCCAATGAACCAGAAAAATCGAACAGGCCTACATAAATGCCATGCAGAAATCCAATCGAAAAACTACCTGCATAAGAACCAGATTTCTATTGTAAAACATAACACAAAATACTCCTGTAGAACTGTCCCTTTTACTTTGGTTCTTCGGTTATAGTTTTCCAGGATCGTGTTCTATTTCTTGCTCTCCTGTTATAATGCGACAGTTTTGAGCATCCTAACTCTTTTCTGGGTATGAATTTGGAGATGGGCTTAGAACATCATTATCATTACAAAACATCACATATATGTATCACTTCAACAGGCTCACAGCTACCAAGAACAATTCTTCATTTATATATGTGGAGCTACGTTTAGCATTTCAGATTCGGGTAGCATTTTCCAAGGAAATCACTGAAGTGCAACGATCTGTACCAAAATACCAGGCTTTCAAAGTAAGAAGGATACACAAATGTTCAAATGCAGCTGAAAAATCAATACCCAAAAATATACAAAAACTGGTTCCTAAGAAAAATCACATACAGCCTCTAAGGAATCAGTCAGGCAGAAAGAACTGGCTCGAATTACCAGGCAAGCAAAGATATAGAAAGGATCCAACGAATAAACTCGACGTTGAGTCCCCAAAAATGCTAATTGAATGCCAAGAAAGAGTTAAAAGTCACAAAAACTGTAGCATTCGAACAGGAACTCAAATGTTGTAGAAGGCAGCCAGAAGAAGTGTGTGGGTGCAGCGATAATCCCTAGGAAATCCCAATCATTGAAGATCACTGAGCTGTGACCAAACGGATTAGGCGACCAGGCCAGCATCAATAACCAATACCAGATTCCAGATTTCAGATTCCAGATTTAGGTGGAAACTTCAATCGGATAAGTGCTTCCAGGGTCAAAGGGCAGTTCTAGGAGAAAACCACTGGATCGTGACCAAAGAGATCAATGGAACAGGCTGGCAGAAAATCACGGAGGCGAATGCCATACTCTACAAATGAGCAATGTGCATGGGAGATAATCTCCCCCAATCCCATTCAGAAGATCAGTGAAGTGTGGCCAAGCCGAACAGGCCCACAAAACTGATAGGAGGTGTAGATCGTGCCGCGGAAAACTGCATCCAGCCTCCGAAACGAAAACGAAATCGAAAAATGCAGCGCACCCAAATCTCTCATGCATTTGATAAATATATAACCCAGAGCCCTCGGCTGTGGGAAAAACTGATGGCGTTGCACTTGGCTGCACGTGGATGGGATGCATCGGAGGCATTGGATGCAATGGATGCGGGCTGCAGGCTGCACTGGCTGTTTGCCTGTTCGAAGGTCACACTCGGATGCACATCGAAAATAGAGGATGGCATGTGTGGGAAAATGCACGGAGATGGTTCATGGCATCGCGTAATTTGACAAAATCTAGACCATGCAAATGTGTAGCACTTCAGCAGGCGGACAGCTTCCACGGGAAAGCACCTGCCCTAGTACACTGCCTGCGGTCAGTATGCCAACACCGCGATCATCCCACGCAGTCCCGAAAACACATGTGAAACTGTCGCATTTCACTAGGTCGACAGCAAATGAAGCGTGTTGCCCTTTAATCATTCGGTGATTTTGTATTTAACAAAACAGCCAGTCCAGAATTCATGTGAGCCTATTCGCAGTTACACAATCAAAACAAACAAATGTGCATTTGTCATGCTCCGTGGGGGTCTCTCCATCGATTTGTTTGTGATTTTGGGGGCAAAACTGTAGCATTTCAACAGGGAAACATAAGGAAATAAACCAACCAAAGCAGACCCGAAAATCTATTAGCAGGTAGCTGGAAAATCAAAGGCGGCGCTCACTTTCTGCTCGCACTGTGCGCCTAGTGAATTTCCATTAGGCAAACAAACAGCTAAATAGTGTTAAACATTTTCCATTTATTTAAACAAATTCCAAGGGAAAGGGAGAGAGATAGAGGCGCACGCCCTGCGTGGGCGTGTCTTTGCATTCGTTTCTAACAACAATAGCCCAAAATAACGTGGCGGAACATTTTCCCAGACGATGCAACGAGGCGTTGAAAATCTCCGAGTTCCGTGGCTGCCACCTGGCCGCCCACTTCTGAGCGCCTGGTGGCATGTTACACTTGGCTACACTTGCATCTAATGGATGTGATGGCATGGGATGCTGCACAATCTTGGCGTGTCGCAACCCCGGGTCAACCAGCCAACCACTTGACTCGCTTCGCTTCGTCGCATCGGCGGGCACCAAAAATCGAAATCATGGTGGAGCAGCCAAACGAAATGTGGCGAGCGGAACGCGATCGTTAATCGCTGCTGAGATCCATGGGCGCCTGCTACAATCGCAGACCTTGGCTCCAAAAGTTGCGCAATGCAGGCCCCAATCGTCTTGAGACGCCACATTTCCCTGCTGGAGCTCATCGGCGCTGCTTTCTCATCCGCGCTGATCACCTATTCGTTTCCAAGACCTTTGACTTTCGATTTTTCTTGGCCGTCAAGGTCTTTGGGGCAAACCAACCTTGGGGATCCGAAATCTTACGATCCGAGAGAATTGTCACTGCGCCAAGGGGAATATAAATCATAAATTTTTGGGAAAATTACAAAATTTTACACGTCTACTAACAGGGTCACAGAAATGGAAAGACATACAAAGTCTTCTGGTATCGCTGCGTTTTTATAAGTAACATAGCTCGTCTACAAAACATTCGTGTGTGTTCATCTCACTTGCTCTAGTGGAAAGTGGAAAGGGCAAAGGGCCACTTGCCTACTCGCTCCCACAGCTGCTCTTCTCTGCTTTTCACTTTCCATTTTCCGCTTGAGATTTGGGTGTGGTTTTCATGGCCATTTCCCCGAATAATACATTGGAAGGTAGCTGCAGTAAGAAGTGCTCTTTTTTTATATTTTGTGCTTTGGTAATCAAAAAGTATAATACTTGTCTAGATACAATAATAATGTGGCTAATAATTATATCTTCACAGAACCACGTTTTTCGGAATTTGTCATTTCCAAAAGGTATTTTTACAATATAAATATTTCGGAAATCGTTTAAGTTTGACGATCTTCTTAAAAACCAACAGCTTTTCAAATAAACCTTCAGTATAAGTAACTTAACTTCCAAGAAGTTTCACAAGGTGTTAGCTGCAGCTCAGCTACTTCATTATTCATAAACTTGTTAATATCCTTTGACTTGGCCAATCATGATCAAAGATTCAGAGAGCATTGCGCCTCCAGCAGGACGTTGGCGGAGGCCAGCAGCTTGCCCTGCTCCACATCCGTGAGCGGCAGCTCGAACACGTGGCTGATGCCGCCGGCGGTGACCAGGCAGGGCAGCGATAGCACCACATGGTCCTTGATGCCGTTCAGGCCCTGCATGTCCGTGCCCACGGATGCGACCTTGCCCTTGCCGCCGCACATCGCCTGCACGATGTCCGTGCAGGTGAGGGCAACGGCCCAGTTGGTGTAGCCCTTGGTCTTGGCCACCGCAAGGCCGCCGGTGGTGACCTGCCCGTTGATCTCCGCCCAGTTCTCCGGATCGTCGCCGCAGGCCAGGCTCTTGACCACATCATTGAGCCGGATGCCGGCGATGGAGACGCTGGACCACACTGGAACCGCACTGGCGCCGTGCTCGCCGATCACATAGCCATGGACCTGGGACGGAGGCACTCGAAGGCGATCTGCGATCAGGTTGCGGAACCTCACCGTGTCCAGGTGACAGCCGGTGGTGAAGCAGCGATGCTTGGGCAGCTTGCCAATCCGCTGGACAGCGTAGGTCATAACATCGGCGGGATTGGAGATGACAATGAAGGTGGCATTGGGACTGAGCTTCACCAGTTTGGGCACCGCCTCCTTGAGGATTTCGATGGTCTTTTTCATCGCAGCCAGGCGGGAACGATCCTTGCCGGAGGGCCGTGCTCCCGCCGTAAGGATCACCACGTCGGAGTTCTTGGAGTTGGCACCGTCGCCGCAGGGCACCACCCGAGCATCGTTCAGAAAGGCGGAGGCCTGCTGAAAGTCCAGTGCCTCCGCCTTGGCCAGCTCGTAGTTAATGTCCAGGATGACCAGGTTCTTGGTGAGATTCCGCAGCAGCAGCATGCAACTGATCGCCGTGCCCACCTGACCGGCTCCAACTACGCTGATCTTCGGAATCCGCGAGCGCTTGAACTCCTTCAGGGGCTTCATCGACTTGGCGAACGAGGACTTGTCCGGCTTGCTGGACATTCCCTTAGAATTCCCCATGGTGGGCAGGAAATTGACCATTTTCAGTATCTGCTGCCTTAATGCCATTTGTTAATTTTGAATTTCGAAACTGAAAAGGGAATACTTAAACTAAGCCTACAGATACATATGTATGTTTAGTATCACCTTTTCGGGTAGCTAAAAAAAGATTTCCTGTCCGCAACAATATGATGGTTACTATGTACATACATACCTTTGCTTATAACTATTATATATACTAATATAACTATAACTATTACCTTCTTATCATTACATATTTGTTCAGATTTTTTACAAAATGAAAAAATAATTTATTTGAATATATATATTATTTATATGAATTATTTAAATTATAATTATGATATAATAGCTATTACAGTTTGTACTTCGTATATTTTAGCTTAGCTTTTTGTTCCTAACCAAAAACGTGGTACAAGAATTGTTCTACCTATAAAAACTTAGGAAGTATAAATATTTCACACGGCTCTCTTGCATATTTCTAAGAATATGCTGACTGAAAGTAACTATTTTTAAAGAACTTATTAAAATATTCTATATTTCAAATATACAACTTATTCGAATTGAGTTGCATACTTTTAGGCGGGAAGCGATGAAGTGCTCAACTTTCTGGTATATTTATAACACTAATTTTGTGGTATACACCCCCACAAGGCTAGCATATTTCGGTATCTCGCTTAAGGTCTCACTGCTGGCCACCCATTGATTTTTCACTTCACTTTTCTACTCAATTCAATTCGGTTTATTTCTCGAGGAGATCGCTGCATCTCTCACTTTCTGGAACCACGTGTTGTCCTATGCACGCTCGGCTGCCCATTTTCCAGGGTAGCAGAGTGCTATTTTGAAGGACATATAGGAAACCCATCGACAATCTTACCAAATGCGTAGCCAAATTCCTGGGCTCTGCGTTTCATTTAAATTGTCAAACATTTAAGTGTATATACATATATATCTGTATATATTTAATTAAGTAATTCCGCGTTGTCCTATGCACGCCCACTCGCCCATTTTCCAGGGTAATTGGGTGCTATTTTTTAAGGACATATAGAAATCTCGACAATCTTACCGAAACGTTGTGCTAACTTCTAGGCACTGCTTTTCATTTATATTGTTGAACAATTATGCATTCTATTAACCAGCAAGCGTTGAATAATATTAAACGGTGGCCGAATTTGTAAATAGGCCACAGTTATGCAAGAAACGCTAGAAAGAAGTTCGGTAGTATTTAATAACGTGCTGACTAACATCTGCGGATTAGAGCTTTGCGTTTTGAGGTACTAACCACAATACCATAATTTGAAAATCCACCTTAAAGGTTATAAAACGTGCTTAGCCCCCTAAGAACCCATGTGGCACTTCAAAGGTTATGATACATGCTCTTTTATGAAGTCATCCTCTGAAATCCGTGTGCATGTGTACCCATAATATATCATATCTACGCATAATGATCTCCAATTTTCGTAAGAATCTCCGAATGAGGAAACCATAAACTATATCTTGTCCAATAGATTCAATGCTAGATCATACATATACCCCATATTATTTCCAAAGAGGAAACCATAAAACATACCTTTTGAAATAGATCTAGTTTCAGATCATACACGTACCCCCATATTATTTCCCACCCCATTTGATTCTGAGAGTTTCATTTGAAACCCATCACAAAACAAGATCACTAAAGCAGTTGGTTTATGGAAAATGTATTTCATTTGAAATGGTATTAAGACTAGTCACACACTCCGCCTACTTGAGTGCCTGGGAGGCCTCGATCAGCCGCTGGAGATCATCGTTGGAGCTCAGTGCGTTCTGCACGGCCTTCAGCACCTGGTTGCCCATGGCCTGGGTCTGCTCCGGACTGAGGGCCAGGGTGCTCAGGCGCTTGGCCAGTTCCGCCAGCTTGGGCTGCCGCTCCAGGAAGATTTCCACGACCTGTGGCGAGATATTGGCCATTTTGGCCAGCTGCTGGATGTGCGGCGGCAGGGTTGAGTACTTGCCCTCCGCATCCTCCTGCATGATCAGCTTGGGCGTGTTGAGATGTGGCTTGGTCACAGGAGCAGAAGTGGTCGTCGTCGTGGTGGTGGGCAGCTGGATGGGCTTCGCGGTGGCCAACGACACGGGGCGCAGGGGAATGGGATAGTGATACGGCAGAGGCTGCCTCACCAGGATCGGACGCAGGGGCGTCATGCCAGCTGGAGGAGGGGGCACGAACACGGGCTGGAAAGGGGGAGTTGGCGCAATGATGAACGGACCAGGAGTGGTGGTAGTGGAGATCTGACCGGACCACAGGTTGTACTGCTTCATGAAGTCGCCGAAACGTTGCATTAAGCTCAACTCAGGACTGGCATCTGCTGGAGTGGTGGATCTCTCCTGGGGCAGCTCATCGTAGCTGGCATTGCCCATGGTGTTGTCATCATCATCGTCGTTGTCGTTGCCGTCGTCGTTCTCAGCCTTCTCTTGTTCCTCTGCCACATTCTCCTCGGCCTCCTCGAAGTGCAGGGCATCCAGATACTGTTTCATCAGGGCCAAGCCCTCTTCCGTTCCAGTCAGCGTGCGTATGTAATCTATGGTCTCGCTGGCACCATTCGTGCCAATCATCTCGCCCAGCTCCTCGAGACTGGGCAGATCCTTCAGGCCCAGCTTGTTGTGGGCCAGGTCCAGGAGATCAGCAGGATAGCCAGAGGCTGGAGCAGCCGTCGTGGTCGTCGTAGTCGTGGTGGTGGGTTTAATCAGCTTGTAGACCGGCAGGTTGTAGTACAAGGCGTTCTGCAGTTTGGAGTCCACTCTGGGCGGGAACTTTCTATTGATGTCCACTATAATGGCGCTGTCTTGTCCGTAAAAGCGAGGCAGCACCGACACTCTGGCCTGGATGCACTGCACCATGGCCAAGGACCAGAGGAAACGCATTAGCACACCAATCATTCCGTTCACTTCAAATGTTTAAGGACAACTAACCCATGATAGTCGAAGAGCGTTTCAAGTAGACTTTGAACTCTGGAGCGAATCTCATTTCAGGGAACCCACCATCTGTGTTTCATCTGAATTCATGGGAACGTGCTGGAAGCCTACCTGCTGGGCCATAGAACATCACGCATTTCCATTGAATTTTCCACCTACGCGACGAGCAGGAATGCGATTACCCTTCGCTACCTGGTTTTTGTGAACAAAGGAAATGGTTTTTCAAGAGGGATTCGAATTTCGAGGGCTGATGAAAACGGGAAAATCAAAGGAAACTGGGAGAGACCTAGATAAACAGAGTTTCCAGATGAGAAATACAAATATCTTGCTATATATCAACAAACTAAAACATGTTTTATTATCGTAATTAAACCTTATAGTGGAACACTCGATGGCAACGCGTGTGGTACAAATTGTGGCCATCAAATCCAGTCACAGATCTCTTAGAAACTAGGAGGAATTCTAAATTCGCAAGCTCTGCCCGAAGGACGCGTTTGTGGGATAGATTGTATTTACACGGGGTTTACGTACATGAATTTTGCAGCGGAAAACAAATTGCAAACAACTGACAGACGCCATGTAAATTGGGATGGGGGTGGGGTACTGGAAATTTTACACGCCTCAGGGCATCCGCATGGCTATCAACACTTCGACACGCCCACCAAGGCCGGGCGTATGCAACGCTCGTGCAGTTTGTAGCCCAGCTTGGTCACCTCCACCACGGTGTTGGCCTCGACGGTCTTGTCCTCCTTCTGGAACAGTGCCTCGTGCTGGTTGGGGTCGAACTTCTGGTTGATGGGATCCAGCGGCTCCAGTCCGTGTCGCTTGAACACCTGCAGCAGCGAGGCGCGCGTCATGCTGAGGCCCTCGTAGAGGTTCTTCAAGTCAGCGTTGCCGCTGAGCTGTAATAAGTATGATCTTTAGTAGGGGTAGCTCTAAAAATGTTACAATAAAGCCATCGAAATGTAACAGGAATACATTTCACAACGGTCGTTCATATGGCAATTATTTTCTACAAACAGATAAAATAGCTAACAACAAACGGGGCAGAAGACTTCAAATAGAAGAAATCCCTAAGGATATTCGAATATGAAGCTATTCTCAATTCAAAACTTTCAAGATATCTTCATGTACATACATATGTAATGCAGAATTTCTTATCGCAACTTTAAGAACTTTGTTGAACTTAGTTTCGAACGCGAAACCTTCAGTGGGAGATATCCACAAGTAAGGCAAGTTGTATGTACCTTTTCCTTGGGCACCGCCTGTGTGGCATGTCCCAGGGTGTCCGCCACCTCGAGCAGGTCCTTGCAGAAGCTCTGGATGCCGAAGATCTTGGCGTCGCTGATCTGTTTGTTCAGTCGGTTCCTCATGTTTTCGCTGTCGGCGAGGGAGCGCTTGTATTTGTCCAGTAGCTCGGCGTTCTGCTCCTTGGCGGCGGCCAGCTCCTTGGTGAGTTTCTCCACTTCTGGCGAGGCTTCGGTGGCCTTCTGCTCCGCCGCCGCCGCCTCTTCCGGCTGTTTCTCTGTGCTGAACAAACGCAGGGCACTGCTTGTGGGGAAGAGGAGATGCGAGAAACAGGGGGCAATGTTAGAATTACGTGCAATCGCCGACAAACGTGCGCCCTCATTACGTCACAGAAAAGAGGAAGCAATGCGGATAGACTTACCTCATATTTTGGGAAGTGACCGATGACCGCAGGTGGACGAGTCGCCGGCCAAACATCTGCAGAGGTAATCCTGCTTTCGCTGCCATAATGCTGAGCTTTTATGTACGTTAAATAAACTTATTTCGCTTTTGACGTAAAATCGTCGGCCAATCTGTGCTAATCCAACAATCGATTTAAGTTCGATACGTATGCTTATCGATTGCACCGGTGTGGGCGGTTAGTGTGACCGCAGCGCTGCTGTGTAATGTATCTGTCAAGTCGGATGTACAATACATGGAAGCCCAGATTCTATCATGTAAAAACTTATATACTATTTAACCAGAGAAAATCAACAAATAATAAACTTAAAAAGAAATTGACGATGAAATTAGTATGAGTAAAAAATAAGGTATAGTTAATTCTTAAATACTTTAGGAAAAGTTCAAAAATGGTGTCTAAAATCTATTTAGTTTTTGCCACTTCAACTTGAAAATTCAATATAAAATACAATTATTATTAAAAACAGGGAAATCCCTACTGAAGCTGCAGGTCCTGACACCCCTGTGCATTCACCTTGGTCATAAATGGAATTTTAAAGCGACAAAATATTTCTTATATAAAATGGACAAACGGAATATGCAAATGGAATATAAAAATGTGAAAATCTGTATCAACAATATGGGCAGGTCCACTTAAAAACCCAACGATCGGTGTTAATGCAAAAATGGGCCTATATTCTTGGCGCTACCTTCGGACATATATTATTAAGAGTTCGCCACCGGCTATTAATCCACGCATAGCTTTATAAATCGGTCTCATACCAGATCGGCCACGCCCCGGGGCCGTCAAAATATGGACCGCTCGAAAAAGTTGCTCTGGAAATGTAAATATCGGGAGGCTCTTAATGAATTCAAAGTACGAGTGGGGCGGGCACAGCTTCTATTCAACAACTTACCTCTCCGATCGCACTGCCAAGTATTACATATGCGCATGCATTGTATATATTTTGGAAAACGAAGCACGGGCAGTCACTTAGTTGCTTCTCGCCACCGGAACAACGAGGTTCTCGTCTCAAAACTCGGTTTTTATCACACTTCTCCAAAAACAACAAAATGCGTGAGGAGGATCTGCAACTGGCCCGCCAAATGGTGGCAAACAGCTCGGTGTCCAGTTCGCTGGAGGAGGAAAACGATGGAGCGGCAGCCACGTCGCCGGGAAACTCACCCAAGCCCCTGAGAAGAGTCCTGGATTTGAGTGAGAGGCGTAAGCAATTCAGGTGGGTTAATGGCTTCACAGGAAGTGAAACTAAAGTGATACGCACAACGTGTATTTTTGAGTAGTTTTTATTTCAAAACTATAGTTAAAGCTAGTTTCAACAGTGTCCGTAGTCGTTTTCCATTTAATAAGCGACTTTTTTGTTGCAATAATTTATAACAAACACAAAAAGAATATATTTAATGATATTTTTAGATCTAATTAAAGTTTTTCACACACTGCCATTTCTCCGCAATATATTTGTACATTGTTTATAAGCGGTTCTAAAAATAAACAACAAAAATGTTTGTTTGAGAGGTTAAAAGCACTCAAAAACACGTACAAATTAGGCTAAAAATAAAAAGGGTGTTTTCACGTACCTGACTAATTTGCAATGCCAATTACACTCCTTTGTCCACATTAATTATGAATGACGAATGCTCTGCTGAGTGACGAAGGTGCAGACATCCGTTGGGTTTTTAAATTTTGCGCTTCCCCTCGCGATAAGCCTAGAAATCGATACTATCGATTATTTCATCGACTTATTGACAGCCCTAGCCAAAACTTTGACCAGTTTTTTTGCATCGAAAGAATTCGTTAAAAAACAGTTCAGTGAGCGGCATTTAACGGCATTGGGCACAGATGTGACCCTGATCTCCGCAAGAATCTGTAGCCCTAACAGTAGGATGCCAGCGCCAGAGGAACGAAGCTCCTGTGACCAAGAGGAATATTTCTGCACCGAAAAGGACGCCGCTGCAGATGGAAGTCATCTGTTGCATGCCACTGGAACGGTGGATGGAGCCACTGCATCCACCTCGGCGCCGGGACTGGGCGGCAACCACATGACCAGCAGCTGGTGGTGGTAAGGTCCCAATCACCTGCCCGAATTTGTAATCATGCGGTCTTGCACACAACTTTTATCGGATTCCCATCTCACATGCAACAGCACAGTGGTGGACATACAAATAGGTGTTCTTACAGCACTCAGTGTATGTTTTGTTTATATGCTTGTTTATACAATGCCAACTTTAGATATAATTCTATAAGCCACCTATTCTAAACTAGGGTGATAAAGTTTGTGAGGTAACAATAATGCTATGATGCTTATAGGGATAGTTAGATGATTAGAATGTATTTTATGTATTTTAGAAGGTTATTGCAAAATGGGCTTGGTACTGGTAGAGTTTGTGTAAGCATAAACAATCAACCAGTTATCAACTAATTTAAGAAACTGATATCATATGGTTTATTGCCATAGATACCACTCAGCGCCACTTCACACAATCTTTCGCTGCAAAAGTTGAATGAACCATTACCAAAATGGTTTTTTGATTCAACTCAAACGAATGAAATTGAAAGGCGATTTGGTCTAGACGCGTGCCAATTTCGGCAATTGATTCGCTTGGCTAGCCTCGATGTTATCAATTGAACTGATTAAATGGGATCTCAAATCGAATCGGGAAGCTGTTGATGGCGCGGAGTGGAAAACCCAGTCCACTTCGGACCAACGTGGTCAACTCGGGCGCTCAGTTGCTGCTCGCACTCGCGATCGCCCGGTTGACAGTTTCAGGGCCCTCCGTCATTTCCATCATGGCAGCCAGTTTTCCGCCCAGTTGTGCGCAGTAATCCCCGGGGAAAAACGCTGGAAAACGCCTATCACTTCCTTGGCATGAAGTTGAAGTGAACGAAAGAAGAGCTGAGTTTTGAAACACTCCAAAAAAAACAACAGCGTAATGCATTTCTGATTACCAGTTGCCAGTTTCGCTGATAAATCACTTTCTCTTTTACGGCTGACACATTTCTTGGGCTCATATTTTGTTGGCTCATCGATGAAAAGTGCGTGGGCGTGTTATTTTTAAAAGCAACAATTTCTCGTGTTGTGTTGTGTTGTGAAAACAAAACTAACCTTGGTCCCTTTACCGCCGCTGGCCACAAGCAATGCGGTCTGACTGCATTCCATGAGCCCAAGTGTACGAGACCGCATTATTTGGAACCAAAAAAGTGGAGTTACTATTACTATTAGTGGCGGAGAATGGCATTGTCGGACATGGATTTGGCCACCTTGCACGAGAGTCGCTTGGAGCAGCGCTGGCACTACGGATTGCCCAATAGCCACCACATATACCACCACGGCTACCAGGACGGCTTCAGTGCCATGACGCGGCTCTGTCTGGAGCGCAGTCTGCAGCGGAAGGTGCAGCCGGACCTGAACGGCAACTGCCTGGAACGGGGACGTAGCCGAGAGAATGCCAATGCCATTGGTCCGTCGTCAGGTGGGCAGCGCAGACGATCCGGCACCTGGCCGTAAGTGGACAAGCAGCTGAAAGGTTCCCCTAGCTACGTATAAGATTGCATGCGAACAGCTGGAATTCGTAATCCAAATCGAAATCAGTTGCGATATGGCGCAATAGGTGCACTTGCACAAATATGGTCCCTAGTTTGTTGTCCATGTGGGAAAAGGATTTATTGTCCATATACCACTTATCATTTCATATTTGTAGATCTATTGAAACAATTACTTTTTTGACTTGACTAAAGTGCTACTTTTAGATAAGTAAGATCATTGATAACGATAACATCCCCTGTTTTTTCTTAGTGCATCTACGAATGCAAGCAGGAAGGGGAATACGGAATGCGATTCTGGGGAATTGTATCCCAGCTCCCCATGTTTTTCTCTCGATTTCTGTCTGCCCTCGCAGTCGCCATTTGCATAAGGTTGATTTACAGTTGAGTGGAGTTAGTCTGCATACTGCAAAGTTGGAGACAACAAGGCAAATATTCTGGAAAACCTGGGCAAATATTGAAAAATGTTTCCTCTGCGTCCTGAGCAACCGCAGGCGGTTGCCTCGTTTCCGCTGCATAGCTCCTTGAGCATCGAGGAGTTTAACAATGTGAAGTGGCAGGATATGAACGATTGCAATAACAACTGCGTTCGCGAGGAGCCAGTTCTAAGACCCAAAACCAACCGCCATATTCTAAGGTCCTTAGAGAGCTACATACTTTGTTATATCCAAACTAATTCTTCTGGTTTTCCCACTCTTTTCAGGCGCACTCGCAGCTTGAACGCACCCTCGCCGGTCCAGCAGTTCGGACCATGTGGCCGCATCATGAAGAACTCCGCCATGGTGATGCAGATCCAGGATCCTGCTAGCCAGCGCCTCACCTGGTACAAGCCACCACTCACCGTCCTGGTGATCAAGAAGGTCAGCGATGCCTCGGTGCTGGCGCCGTTCGTCTACCTGGTGGACTGGCTGCTGCAGGAGAAGAACATGGTCGTTTGGGTGGAGTCGGCCGTGCTGGAAGATGCGCAGCTCAATGAAAATGTGCGATTCAAGGCCATTCGCGATAAGCTAGTGACTTTCAAGTGAGTCTGTTAATGAGTAGAATGTGTAAAGTGTAATAACTCAACCATTAATCCCACAGAGATGGCCGTGATGACCTGACCGACCGCATAGACTTTATAGTTTGTCTGGGTGGCGATGGAACCCTGCTGTATGCTTCGCTGCTCTTCCAGCAATCCGTGCCCCCCGTCATGGCCTTCCACTTGGGCTCCCTGGGCTTCCTCACACCCTTCCGCTTCGACAACTTCGAGGAGCAGCTCACCAGCGTCCTGGAGGGTCACGCGGCCCTAACGCTCCGCAGTCGCTTGCGCTGTGTTATGCATCGCAGAGGCGATAGAAAACACGAGGCAAAGACTCTGGAGGCAGATCCAGATGGAGATGCCCGACCTGCAGCGAACAGCATCCTGGTGCTCAACGAAGTGGTCATTGATCGTGGTCCCTCGCCCTATCTGAGCAATATTGATTTGTTTCTGGACGGAAAGTACATCACGTCGGTGCAGGGCGATGGCCTGATAGTTTCCACGCCCACGGGAAGCACGGCATATGCGGCGGCGGCCGGTGCGTCCATGATCCATCCCTCCGTGCCGGCGATTATGGTAACTCCCATCTGCCCGCACTCGCTCAGCTTCCGACCCATTGTGGTGCCAGCAGGAGTGGAGCTGAAGGTGGGTTTCTTCTTTGACGCATAAACCCCAGAGATGCCCATCTAACATCCATGGCATTTTCAGATATCAGTATCCCCCGAGAGCCGCAACACATCGTGGGTTAGCTTCGATGGACGCAACAGGCAGGAGCTCTTCCATGGCGACAGCCTGCGCGTGACCACCTCCATTTATCCCGTGCCATGCATCTGCGCCCAGGATCAGATATCCGACTGGTTCGCCTCCCTTGCCGACGGACTGCACTGGAATGTGCGTAAGCGCCAGAAGTGCCTGGACGAGCTGTCGGATCTGACGGCTTCCGGATCGGAGGACACGCTGGACGAGATCGAGAACATGAAATTGTATGATGTGTAGTGCGTAAGTCCCTGTTGCTAATAGAAACCGTAGGTTAGGGCTTTTAGTGGTAGTTCTAATGCTTCGCCCTTTGCTTAGTGTGTAATTTTTGTAGTATTTTCCAAGTATCTATTTCGAAACGAATTGTTCAAACACATTTGCCAAATGTATGGTAATCATTTTAGTGCAATATTGCAATTGTACATTTCAGCTAGATAAATATTAATGCAGTCGGCAAACTCAAATCTTTGAGAATGAAAAAATCAAAAAGTCCCACTTCTAAAGAGATAAGCAATTGAATTATATTACTAAATAAAATAATACCTGTAAATTCAGCTTGTAGCCGCAAATTAATGGAATGCTCCGAACATTTTACCAAATTTAGCTGGAACATAATAATTTAAAAACATTGTCAAGTTGTGCTGTAGATTGAGGCTGATTGCGAACTGATTGAAATGGGTTCTCCAGCTTTGCCTTGTATAATTCGCATTAGTGTAGTGCAAGCACACCCAGATCATCTAGACTGGTTTTAGAGCGCCTCTCCCAGGCCACTTGTTGCATGTTGTTCACCTCGCGGCTGCCTTTGGATCGGATCGAATCGAATCGGATTGGATTGGATTGGATTCACGTGGTTGCCACGCACTTGGGCCTGTCAAAAAACATTAGTTTGCATCGATTTGGGTGCGTTTGGAAAGTGTGGCTATCGCCGATGCTGAGGCTATATGCTTGCGCCCTCAGGCGGTACGAGCCATGTTCATTACGCGGCTAAAATCTTGTGCCATTGTTCATTTGCGCGCGATCGTGTTTTAGCCGCATGTTTTCGCCTTTTTTGCCCCGCCGAACTCAAGGTGTGCGCCCCGTTTTTTGCGTGTGCGTGCGACAGGTGTGCGATGCGTGCCTATCTGGTCGTGTGAACTGCATAAAATCTGAGCGTAGTTGATGGCGAACGCTGCCAGCGAACGGTTGTAATTGAATTGGGAGTTGTGCTTTAGTTGGGAAGTAGTGAGCATTCGAAATAATGAATCCCGAAGATATGCAGCGGGCGCGGGAGTTGGCCAATGGAGACGCCTCTACGCCTGGCAGTTCGCCAGCTCCGCTGAGGAAAGCACTGCCCATTAGTTTGCTGGAGAAGCGAACTCAGTTTCGGTAAGTTGTGGAGAAAAGTGCTTGAGTCCTTGAAGTGCCATTCATTTTCCAACTTAAAGCTTAAGTAGGGGTTTAATTGGTCTCATTATTGGATATGCAAACAAGAAAGTCTTTGAACAAACTTAGGAGTACTTCTCTGAAATTGGTTTCGGACAAGTTATAGTTCTGAATATAGTTTTAAGAAAGTTATTGGTTATTTAATGTTGCTTGAGTACTTTAAAAGTCAAAACCAAACTGTTTTTATTTTTGTTCCCATACAAAACTTCTGTTTCTCTGAAATACCTATTATTTCAATACATTTAAGCTTATAACTTACCTAACAGTTTATGTTCATTTTCTTAAAATACAATAGTTTGTAAGCTTGTAACTTTATAAGTATATCTGATTATAAGCAAAAGAGCAATTTAAAATCTCGCGCCATAGTGTGACCATAGAGTGATAACTGGTGATATGGGTTTTCTCGAATCGCGCGCAACTACCACACTGACGTGAATTGGTGCAGGAAAAAAACAAATAACATGGACCCATCGAAACTCGCGTTCCGGAAACTGCAAATCGGGAGCTAGTCGCCGCCTAGCCTTAAATCGGGAAGTTGTCCATCGAAAGTGGGTGTCGTCGGCAGGTGCATCGCGTTAGTGGGTCAAGCTGAGGCCAGCACAATACAACACAACATAACACAACACTCACATTTGCGCACACATTGGTGCGCAGACATACACACGCACACACATACACACAGACAGCTGGTAGCAAGTGTCCAAAACAATGAAGTCCTCCAGCTCCATAACGGTTAACCCAGCCGCAGCGTCCACCCCCTCGGCCGCCCAAACGGTGCCCAAGGCCACCGCACAGTGCAATGGATCCTACTACGACGACCACGACAATCAGCTGCTCCACGTGAACAGCGGGAGACAGGGACAGGGAGGCACTGCAGCATCCTCGGCACCGGGTCCTGGCCTGAATAACGGCACTTCCAGCGATGACCTCCGGATGCGTTTGTGGTGGTAAGTGGGCGGCCAGTGATGCCAACACCTGGCTGCGGTTTCACGCCAAATCTGGCCTTTTTATCTTTTTGCTTGCTGTGATCACCTGTTTTATTAAATATTCGTGTTTGAAATTATTGCTTTTGAACCAATTTACTTGTCCCACTTTAAATTAGAAACAAAATCTAAACAGAAAAAGTTTTAAGCATTAGCGGAATACATTTCTTTATTACCAAGAATTCTATTCTACAATAACAAGACCAATATGTTATTAAATAATCTTTTAATTTAACACGAACGGAGACGAAATTTCAATTGTTATCAAATTTGTATGTACAGACAGACATAAGTACCCTGTTTTGCACAACAGAGGAAATGTACCACCTACATATGTATGTATGTACGTATATAGTATAGTATATAGTGAATAGTTGGCAATCAATTAGAGCTGGCCGGAAAACGCTTGGCTCTCGAGTGGGCCACACATGTTGTTTTTGGTGTGTAATTTTCAGCGAATTTTAACTGCTGTTAACACGTGTGACGAATGTGTGACATGTGCCAGATGCAGGCCACTAAAATCGATTTTCTTCACTTAAATTCCGATTTCGTACCTCTCACTTAGACGAAAACTATGGGTTTATAGAGCTTTTAAATACTCTGTTAAGAGAGCCATACATTTATTAATGCTACCTTGTTGATGAGTAATAATTTCGTGCTTAGATTGGCGCTATAAAATGGATTACGCGATGACTGCATTCATCAATCATATGTTTGTGGAATTTGATAGCAGCAATTAAACAGCGCGCTGTCCGCTGATTACATTTACATAACAGTGAGAGCACCTGTTGCTTTTATGCATACACACATGCATATACGTATGTAGAGGCATGCAAATGCATACAAACGCATACAAATGCACACATATGCATGTATGCGATCGCGACGCGTGGCTGCGCTCAGCTGATTTCTCACCAGCGATGTCCGGCGAAAACCCGCCAAGCGATCTGGCCGTTCATTGTTTACAATCGCTCGCTCGGCTGGCGAACTTTTATTTTCGAATCGGAATCGCCACAAGTCGTCCAATTTAATCAGCTTTTCGGCGTCCCAGCTCAGTTATCGCATATTCACCGGACAGCACGGTCGTGTTCGCTCTCAGTCCCGCCATTTAAACTCACTCGATCTGTCGATCGTGGCACGTCGATTTGTCGATCGCTTTTCGAGTTGCGATTCAATCGGATTCGAGTCGAGTCAATTCGGTCGTTTACCTACCTGCCCGCTTGCCGCCGATCGCTGGTCAGTTTAAAAGTTTAACAGTTTCAAAGTTTAAAGCCGCCGGAGTGCTGGGAGCTTTGGCTTGGCTCGAGCTGGTGCTAAGGAGAAAATAAAACAGATTATATAACGTGTAATTAGAGCACTTTGTTGGCAGCCACTGGTTAACGTTTTCTAGCGCAGACATGACTTGGCATTTCTGGGCTCCAAGCCCCAAGCCCACTTTCGATTTCCTTCTACGGTCAGCCAGTAGCCAGTAGCCAGCTGGCTAGCAATCCATCAGATACAGTCCAACTTCTTGAAGACTTTACTAGATGGTTCTGCACCAGACTGAGCTCGAACTGAAGAATCCACTCGAGAACTAGAGGTCGAAGTATACAAGTTCTCAGTGTAGTTGATTAACAGAAGCTTATCTCCTCAAATTAAATAAGTGGTTATCGTTAAATGTTACCACCTTGAATTGTGAAGTACTTAAAAAATTACACTTGAATTGCTTGAAAGTTCATAGTTCTTTTTTCGAAAGAAACGAATCTACTAAATATCATAACGAATGTAATAACCTAGTTTGTGTGTCACATTCCTTGACTCACTTAAGCAAACATTAGAGCAGTGTTGTTGGTTAGGGTAAATAAATCCAGAAGGGGTTAATTATTTATTCAAAGTAAGCCGAACGCGTGCTTTGTTGTACAAACAAACGAAAGTCTAGCAATGTATTTACTTCATTGGCTGAGCGCTTCATAAAATAAATTAAACAAATTCGTTATAAATATTCCAATTTGGATTAGATAAATTCGGTATGGCAATTGGCAATCAGCACAACAAACAATCTCTAATACTCATAAATTAAACCATCAAGATTGCAGTTTATTACTACTTAAGATAGCCATCGACTAAGCCTGGCCCATTGTAAATGGCATGATGTATTTACTTTTGAGGAGAAAATGGCTAGTTAATTGCATAATAATCTATGAAAAGTAATTGCCCTCTGTACCGAGTACATTTTAATAACAAACAAAGGTTGCACGTGCACTATGAAAGTTAGTAGTACCTGGATTGGATTTGCACCTTTAGAACCTACACATTCATGACGAAGGCGTCATTTGAATTATATCATTGCAAGCCCGCACTGACATGCACATGTAGGCACGTTGCGCCCAGGTGGTTTCACTGATCCGGAGGGGCAGTTCCCTTGTCCACTTTCCGATCCATTCAATGATAATCGCTGCAGTTAGTTGATGCCGCTGCGCATTTCGCTGCTCGGTTCGTCCGTATATTGATTAATTAATTTGTGCTCGCCGCCTATTTGTTTCGGTTTTCTTTGTGCCCATAAGTCATTTATAATTCGCTTTATGTTCCCCTCTATTGTCGTAGTCCGATCACTACGGATGTAACCGGCGATTGCAACTAAGGGGGCGGTGGCTTGTATGCATCTTCCTTTGTCTGTTTTACAGGAACGTTTCAATGACTTGTGGCTACTTTTTGCTTCCTGATCTGGGTAAAAATAGAAGAGCGGCAAGGCTTTGGATCACGCGATGCTATGATTTTGGTTATGCCATAACTATATAGTCAATTAGAATTCCAAATGGGAGTGATCACTCGCTTGAAACGAGCGCCAAATGCAATTATTTTCTATGGGAGAAGGTTTTGTGGTGATTAGATTGTTGTGCAGCTCAATAAATAAGCCCCTCAAATATGTAAAGCAATTCTTGCCAAATCAGTTGAAGGATCTATTTGCAAGAGCTTCCTCTGTTGAAAAAAATAGTTGCAAAAGCTCCCTTCTTACTGCTAACTGTGACTTCCTGGGGTCCAAACTCAAGGAGACCTCCCCAGGTACTTCCCCCGCCTGTTAAGGCCCCCATCTTATCAGGCACTCAACAGAATCTTGGGGCGACCTCTGTTAATGAACTGCTGATGGGGCACTTTGGGAAGGAAACCGAAATGATTGGGATCTTCAAGCTCATCGCACACACGGGTCACGATTTCTAGATTAATGGCTGGCGATACTGTTATGCCCAAGTGGGTTGTTGTTTGAGAAGAGCTGCAGGAAAGTCTGTTTAATTGTGGTCTAAGTGGACGTATTCGGAGTTTGAGTTTTTTTGTATTTTTCGTTTTTGGCTTACTCAAAGGTTGTTGACCAAACGCAAAGCGATCACGAACAAAAAAGATTTAATTATATTACTCGTTATAAAGCTAACTGTGCTTGTTTAGTACGTCCGAGTTATTTGTTCGTGCGGCTCTGCCAGCGGATTTCTTGCCAATTGATTTATACTTGACATCGTTATGTGGCTGAGCAGGCGATAAAAGTTGGCCAAGTCCAAAATCCCGCCAAGCCGCCCCAATCCCCCGCTGACGGAAGCTGGCTAATGACGCATATTAGGCCTTGTGTCGCTCCTTTCTGGCCATCTTTGTATGGCCATCTCCCTCGATTTGGATGGCACTTGCGTCAAAGCCGGAACTACGTCTCTGGTCCGTTAGGTTTGCCACAAAAAAAAGCAACCAAAACAAACTATTCGATTGCTAATAACAAATTTATTTTGCACAAATTTCAAAAGAAACACAAAACCGGTTCGAATACGAAAACCCAAAAAAACTTATCGTTTTTGTTTATCAACTTTTACCACGCGCCAAAGCAGTTACCGTTTTTATATCCCACAAAAATGTATTGCATTCTTTTGTTACCAAAATTGTTAGCTTTGTTAGCACCTCCAGCCAAAGGGAGCAAGGTTAACTCGACTATTTACCATTGGCTCCGATCAGGGCCATTTGAAAGGGTGTGGGCTTCCAAGAAATGCCAAGCTAAATGTTTAGCTCAATTTTCCCACCTCAATCTCTAGTGGCACAATGTTTTAACAACACGAATCTCCTGAGAACGTTTTGAGTGATATTTGGTAATCAAAAGACTTGAACATGACGTGCCTGTCGGACATTGACCTGGCCACCCTGCACCAGCATCGCCTGGAGGAGATCTTCAGCTACAAGCTGGCCTGGAGTGGCACTGGCCACCAGCAGACCCAGTACAATGATCTCCTCATGCGCCACAATGCCTCTCTGAAGCGCCAGAGAATTATCCAGCACACGGCCAATATGGCCAGCACCAGGGCAAAGGATCAAGCAGGATCCGCTGGTGATTGTGTGGCCACCAGCCCAGGCCACTTGCAGGCCAAATCCCAAGAGGAACCTGATGACGGCTACTTCGATTCCACGACTCGACGCACGCGTAGTGGCACTTGGCCGTAAGTAATCCTAACCCAACTAACCCAATTCGCGGCAACCCCAAAAAAGTACTGATAAGCCTAAGACAGAAATCAGAACAGTTAGAAAAACGCTTTGAACTAGATACAACTATGAATATGAGTCTTTCATATTTGAAATAACAAACTCATTGGCTTTGAGTGCTCATCCTTGAAAGACAGATAAGCTGAAGAATGAAAATATATGACAGTTCAAATAAAGGTTAGAATCAAACAGAGATAATTATCTTTATTGTATTTAAATGAAACTAATTATTATTTTGCTTGATTTATATTTTTCTAAATTGTTATTTGCTATCTAAATTGTAAGCCAAGTAATATTCACTCATGGCCTTGAATTTTTTATGTATTGTCATAATTAAATCTTAAAATATACATTTAATTACCATCGACCAGACCTTGAGTTCTAGAAATAACTCTTAGCCATTAAATTGTTTTAGAAATAAACAAATTATCGAAAATCAGAAAAAACCAATTATATGAAAAAGAACAAAAAAGACAATTGATTAATAGTAGATGACGTATTTTCGCTCAGTGGGGTCGTCTGAAAGTTATCAGGTCGTGCGGCATTTGTTCCCGGCATGTCAGCGATAAGGAGTGTTCTGTAATCAAGTGTTTACCATGTCGTTGCTGCTTATCAGGTGTGAATAGTGTGGTGTGCATTTAGGCGCGTTTTGTTTACACAGATCAAATCGGTTAATGGTACACACCGAACTTAGTATCAATTTCACAACAGATATTTTCCTATCAGCATGACGAAGCAAACTATTATCGGTAAATTAGTTTCTTCGGCTTGCAGAAATCACGTATTTCTCAGTTTATTCATACCAGCAAACAAGTCCTTGACCTTTCTGCATAGTTCAGCGTTTGCTGCGTGTTTTCACATCTATATTTTTTGGCCACTTAAAAACGAGTTTGTTAACACCTCGCTCATTGGTACTACGATGGCGCCGTCTGTTAATTTATGTGCAGGTTTGTTTTCTTCACAAGCTACTATTTTTTTACAGTTTGTTTGGAAGAACTTGAGACGCCAGTTAGATTCGAAATCGGTGCCAGTTTGTGCTCGGCGCCGGTCATAAACCAAGAGCAACAGGTAGACATATGAATGTATGTACATACATATGTATAGTATTGAAATATATTCAAATCGGAACGAAATCGGAGTGACAGTCGCTGGTGACCGACTCGCCGTGCCGAAATCCAAAGGTGTGCAGGTCAGGTGGCTTTAACCGCATTTGCATGGCTTGTCTGGACGGCAAATCGATTATACATATAGTAGGCCCCTCATTAAAGCCCTCGGGAAATGGAAAATGAACCGGACTCGGGGTTTACGATATGCCAGTGAATTTACGAACTTTTAAGCATTGTCATTGTCATGCTGACGTCCCATGGGGGTTTAAGTGTCTTCTAGAGTCGATTGATTCTCTCACCTGGAAACTCAGTTCAGTCTGTTTATAGTAGCGATCGAGCGAGTGCGTTTAGCGGGCATTCACTGTGGAACATGTCGCGCAAGTGAAGAAATGAATCTGAATTTCCTCAGAAGTCGTTATTGTGATTAAGTCGTTGGCGAAACAAGATCACCTTCTGTCATCACATCCTCCTGCCTCAGAACGCATGAGTCATCTCAACGTCATTTTCTTGACGAGCTCCTTTCGCCCAGGTCTTTAAGTGAGTCAGATCCTATTTTTATAATTACAATGGGTTATGTCCGTGATTGATTAATGAAATAAGTGCACTGCGATTAAATTAGGTTATGGATGATAATTTAACGTAGGCGGCGAATTGTGGACTGCATCGATCTACTAAAACGTGTTGAAAATATTGTTTTATCACCTTGGATTATCTTATCTTCCTGTTTGTGAGGTTTCATAACGATCAGAACGATTTATGGAATATGAGAAATGATTTTATTTTATTAGGTATTTCAATTTTTTGTAAATATTAATTAGTGAAAAAAACCATCAATTTTATACATATAATTAAAGTTACAAAAGAGGTTAAAGATATTATAACATCCATATTGTTATGTATCCTTTTTTAAAATATAAAGTCTAATAAAGTCTGTTTCGGAACCCGATGCATCCCACTGTTCTGCATCCACGGTGTCCATGGTGCAGTGGTCCAGTTCCTGCTAGTCTACTATCCTACGGCTCATTGGCTCACTTCGTGGCTCTTTGTGCTGAGTCACTGCGAATTATCACATCAATCAAACCCGCTAGCAGCACCCCCACACACTCACACACACACACACTCGCACAGAGTTAAGAGCAGAATATAAAGAATATACATATATTATATGTATGTATAAGCATTGCTCTCTCCCACATTTCCGCACACACTTCTACTTCGTGACCGTTAGTCCTTCAAAGGACTTTCCGACAGGCTGGTATTGCCTCCTCGACAATCATGTGATTCTATACAAGGCGAAATCAAAATACTGTTACAATTACACATTAAGTTTTTTTCATTTTCTTAAGATTACATTAATTTTTTTTTTTTAAAGTGTAATTACAAGGTTTAATTTATATGTTTATTTATGGATCTTAATATTATTACGTGAATCAGCTGTCCAAATAAATACAAAGGTAACATAATTTAAAAGAACTTACGAAATTTAATTTCTCAAAATTCAGAAAAAGAGAAAAAAGCAGCATGCTCAATCTTAAAAACTTAACATTCGATTAACAGGCAGTTAACAGCTAAGAGCGTTTCTCTTTCGCGCTTTTCTGCCGCTGTTGGCATGTGCAATTCCTGTTTGTTTGGGCCGCAGAATCAACAAGTTTATTTGCGCTGCTACGTGTTGTTGTAATGAAAACAAAAATATAAATTCATTATACACATACCTTTATTTTGTGTTTCCGAACACCAAATTGGCCTGTCAGTGATTTTGTAACCTTCGAACGAGCAGCAGTCGCGCTCGCATCGGAATTTCCATTTCCAACAAGTTTGTGTGTTGAGCACCACCAAGTACCTGTCTATAAACCGATAATAAAAAGGGCGTGACCATCCAAAATAGCTAAGAACTTGGCGTTATGCAGCACCAAAAGTTAAGACTAGCTTCGGCCTTGCAGCGCCAGATTTCCGAGGCTGAGGAGCAACAGGTGACCCCAGTGGCGCCCGATCCGCGTATTTTGAGGTGTAATCTTAGTGGCACACACATTTCTTGTGTATCTTATATATAATGCGATTCTTCTCTTGATTACTTCCAGGCGCACTAGAAGTCTGAATGCTCCGTCGCCATTCCAGCATTTCGGGCCATGTGGTCGCATTATGAAGAACTCAGCCATGGTGATGCAGATTCAGGATCCGGCTAGCCAGCGTTTGACCTGGTACAAGCCACCACTCACCGTCCTCGTGATCAAGAAGAAGGACTCCCAGGTCCTGCCGCCCTTCGTCCAGCTGGTGGAATGGCTGGTGCAGGAGAAGCACATGGTCGTCTGGGTGGAGTCTGCCGTCCTTGAGGACAAGCTGCTGCGCGATGACGTTAAACTGGAGCAGGAGAGCTCCAAGTTCCAGAAAGTGCACAGTCAGTACGCCGGAGTGCGAGCTCGTTTCCTGGCACTCCGCGAAAAGCTAGTGACCTTTAAGTGAGTACAATTACATAACTAATTATAGGCGTTAGTTAAGTAAAAGTAGTTTTCTCAGCCAAACTAATGTTATAAATTCCTTTTCCCAATCACCAGAGATGGCCGCGATGACCTGACCGATCGGATTGACTTTATCGTCTGCCTGGGAGGCGATGGCACTCTACTGTACGCCTCGCAGCTATTCCAGCAATCTGTGCCACCGGTGATGGCCTTCTATCTGGGCTCCCTTGGTTTTCTTACGCCCTTCCAGTGCGACAACTTCCAGGAACAGGTGACCAATGTCCTAGAGGGTCATGCAGCTCTAACGCTACGCAGTCGCCTGCGTTGCTCCATTCACCGCAAGGGCGAACGCCGCAAGGAGTCGCTGCTGCACTCGGTGGGTGGTAATCTCCTGATACCCAGTTTCCAGAGGCAGCTCAACTACGTGGAGCTCAACAACGGACAAACAGGAAAGGCTGGCTGCAACAATAACAATGGCCACAACAATAGCATCCTGGTTCTTAACGAGGTGGTCATCAACCGAGGACCCTCGCCGTACCTGAGCAACATTGATATCTTCTTGGACGGCAAATACATTACGTCGGTGCAGGGTGATGGCCTGATCGTTTCGACGCCCACGGGAAGCACGGCATATGCAGCGGCAGCCGGTGCCTCCATGATCCATCCCTCCGTGCCGGCCATTTTGGTGACGCCCATCTGCCCGCACTCGCTGAGCTTCAGGCCCATTGTGGTGCCCGCTGGAGTGGAGCTGAAGGTGAGTTTGAATATATGCTTTAATGATTCACTTTTGTTTGTATTATATTATGCTATATACAAAAATGGTATGCTTTAATTAAGCAACTTTTTATGACAACCAAGCTATGCGGACTTTGGCTGTCTAGATCGTGAATAACGAATTATATGATTTTCCAATGAACTTATTAAGAATCTCGACAACTAACAGCGCTCCCTTGACCTTGCAGATATCAATTTCACCTGATAGCCGCAACACCTCACGCGTCTCCTTCGACGGACGCAACGACCAGGAGCTGAACCACGGGGACAGCCTGCGAGTGACCACCTCAATCTATCCCGTGCCCAGCATTTGCTCCCAGGACCAAATCTCCGATTGGTTTGACTCCCTGGCCGAGGGTCTGCACTGGAATGTCCGCAAGCGGCAGAAGTGCCTTGATGAGCTGTCGGACCTGACCGCTTCGGGGTCGGAGGACACGCTCGATGATTTTGACAATCTTCAGATCTACGATGCGTAATGAATGGCACCCAACCCAATCGCAGTTTGTTAGCGTGGCCAATTAGACTAGTTGTAGTCGTAGTTCTTAGGGCTTGTGTGCTAGTGTGCAATTTGGTAGGCTTAATACTGTAGGGAAAATACTCTGTTGTACTATATACACTTTAAGTCGCTTGGTTGAAATGTTAAATGTTAATTGATTCCGATCGCAATGTTTGCTTAAGCTAGACATATTCTGTTGATTCTTGTGAACAAAAAAAAAAACAGCTTACGCTTAGCTCCTAAGTTTTTATTATTACATAGCATACGATTAATTGCGTCGAGTGCTAAGTACTTAAGCTGACTCGCGTTATCTGTACAATTCGATGGAGGTAATAAAAACTGTATTATTTACTTAAAGCGCCACAAAATCCACTCCCTTCTATTTTTGTTTGGTTTTGTTTCCGCGCAACAGGCAAATAAAAATGCAATTAACTAGATAAGTAGAGGGTGGAATGGTCGAAACAGAAGCAATCCGCAAGGACACTTAAGGCGAGGCTTTTATGGAAGGAGAACTAATGGCTCGGCAATTGGTCAATGTCCAGAGAGCTAACTGGAAGATGGATGGTGTGAAGAAAGGAGTGCACATTAATCATAAAATCACTACAGGATTCAATGTTAGCATTGCTAACGGATTGGGTATGGTATTCAGATTATAACCAAGTACATCTCTAAAGTGGCCTGGATTTGGAAATCCTTATGTGCTGCGCCTAAAAGTAAGTCGACGGCTGACAATGGTCTGCACAAAAGTGAATGATTATAATGCTGTAGCTGGCCGAAAACAAGACTTTCCCAAGTGTAAAAGCCGCACCATAAATCAAAAGCATAAAATAAAAGCTGGCAATAAATGTGACTAGAAGTGTTCTATGCCACCACACCCTCTAAATGCTCGTCCGAGTGTGTGTACGTGCGAAGTGCGTTTATTATCAATTTCCACGCTTTTCCCCAGCGCCTTTCCACCGCTCACTGGGCGAGCAACAAGTGAGGAGCCGAATGATTTCCACAGCTTCCTACCGCTTCGGCATTTTCCTCTGACTGGCGGATAAAAGCAATGCGTGTTATCCGAGCCATCCGATTGGTAGTCCTTGGCCACGCCTCCTTTTTGGACACTGCGCAGGACTCGTCATCTGCGTCAATTATGTTCTGGTTCGTCTAAGTGAACGAAATGGCTGAAAGGACATTAATTTAATTTTTCTTTTACTCGTAAGCCGCCTTAAATGGGTTGCTCTATATTCCAGCTTAAACCCGCTTAATTGGGTCAACTAAAAGCCACTATCATTTAAATTCATTGTATTCAAATATGTTTAGGAATCAAAGAACATCAATATCTACATTTTCAACATCGATAAATAACTTAATTTATTAGTGATATATACTTTCGTTACATTGAAAGTCTACTTAATTTGTAGGATATTAGAAATTTAAAGGGAGTCTAATTTTCAAACATTTAAGTAAACCACTTCATATTTCTATGAATAGAATTTCGAAAATGATCTTTCCCAAAAATTCTATAAATATCTACTTACCATGGCGTATTTGTTATTAGTTATCTGTACTCAGGTGTTCAAGTGCCCGGCTAGCTCAGTCGGTAGAGCATGAGACTCTTAATCTCAGGGTCGTGGGTTCGAGCCCCACGTTGGGCGAAACACTTTTTTATTATTTTAATTATTTGTTAATTTCTTTTATTTAAGCAAATCAGGAAATTACTTGTAAGACAATAACCTCCTAAAGTGGTTGCAACAAGATATAATATATTATAAAATTAAATTTTTAAAAACCAAAATCGAAAAAAATTATCGTATATACGACACACTAGATCTATAGATCATATCCTATATTCTTACTTCCCTTCCTATATTTTGCGTCGTTTTAAGTTTAAAATAATTTAAAATATTTTGCTCAAATCAAACAAAAATCCCTTCAAAGAGGCAGTCAGCTATTCACTTTCACTGGCACGGATGAAAAGCCCCATTCAGCATAGCCAAAGCCTTTTCATTCGGCTGCAATATAAAAACGCAATAATAAATTCAAAATATTTGCGGAATTTTCTAATGAAGTCGGGCTCGTTCTCCACTAAGACAAATGCCGAGCGGAAAAGGCGAACTGAACTATGCGAAAGCTGAAGCAAGGATGCTGAAGATGATGTGGCACGTGTTGATATTCCAATTGAATGCCACCAAATATGCGGCACCCACACAGGACGCGTCGTATCATCCCCAGTCCATGGGGAATTGGAAAATATATCTCCACCACGGGCATACCCACACGAACCGGGTGACATTTGAACTTTGGCTGGGGAATTACTGGCACTCGTCCTCTTAAATAGATTTCGCAAATGCTAATGACAGCTCGAGCTCGAGGATTGTGTGTAGCATTTCAAAACAAAAGGAAATTAAACATTTGCGGCCGAATGGGTTTTCCGGTTTCCTTTCTTCCTCCACTTTTTATATACTCAATTGTGATAAAAACTTGACCACAGAGGCCGGAGATTTCCATCGGACTCACCCGCATCAGTTCTACAGCCACATTCGTCATCAATTTAACCCCCAGCATATATAGTACATAGCATATGAAGTTAAGCTATCATATGTGGCAAATTCAATTTGTTAGGCCCGAAAAACGGTCCTTTTTAGCCCCATTTTAATCCGCTGGCAAAAGCATTTCTGCATTTATTGTATTATTTAATGCCATCAGTCCTGGTCGATTTCTAGTCCATTAACTTTGAAGTTATTTTGGCGTCGCCACTTTAACACTTCGATGGAACTCTCCACCTTTTTTATAGCTCCATTGTAGTGGTTGCCGCCAATGCCATTTTCCCCGATTTTCCATCGAACACTTTTACACAAAGCATGTGCTTGAAATCGATTTGTGAGTGGCAAGGCATGGTTTTGTATAGGTTTTGGTTTTCTTTTTAAGTCCAGGGAAATGTCTTCGTTTTGCGGCGTTCAATTAAAGACTGAGCTACTTAAGTATAACTTAGACGCATTTAAAATTAATATAAATTAAATGGATAGTTTTTATGAATATATCAATTGCAAACTATTAATGATCTACAAGAGAAGACACAACTAAGTAATCGATATATGATTTCAATACATTAGCATGCACGCACAATTTGAAATGAAAATTTAAAATTTGATAAATAAGCAAGTTCATAATCTGCTAATAAAGTTATATTCTTCATATTATTAAAGGTGACTATACAGTTTATATGGGCAAATTCATATTCAAAGACACACATACATATGTACATAAGGAAACTATATGCTTGTTTTCTCATTTGTTATAACTTCTTTAGATTCAACGCTACTTAAAGATATGTTTTTTTTTTCGAAATCAAGGTGATACCCATACCCATTTTTAACCGCTTGAGCCGATCAATCTGTTTATGTTTTATACCATCTGCTCTATACATTCTACTTCATTTCGTTGTGGATGCCTGGCATAATATCTTGACTTCCATATGCAAATTTCGGACCCTAGACGTGATCGCCAAAGCTACACCATCATTTTAATACCTATAAATATTTTTGGGCCAGTCATCCAACTGCGGTGGCTTCTGCCTCTTTCCCAATCTTTGATTCAGTCGCGTGTCGTTTTCCAATCGCAGCGGTCTTTGTAGCTGCGCATCCGTATCTTTATCTGTCTTTTGCCATTCGTCGCGTGTCTCATCCGGCTAGCTGCATAAATTTACAACAGCTTAAATGGATTAATTGCTGCGGCCTATGAGTAAGTGTGTACTCGTTCGGGCTCACCTCGAAAATCCATCAGGTGGTTGTGTCCACAAACTGTCTGCCGGCAGCGAAATTCCACCGGAAATTGGTTAAATCAGTGCACCAACACGTTTGAATTCACATTTGCCATAAGGCCAATGTCCCGGGGAATATGCCATACACCTGTTACACCTTCGCCTGACATAAAAAACGCAAATTGTGACCTCGTTATGCGAAAATAAGGGTCGTGTGCGACTTAAAGATGTTTTTCTTATTGTCGTGAGACGATGATGTTGTGAAAAAGGCGCGAAATACAAAACTATGCAGTGATATTCTGCCGTATATCTTTAAAATATTTAGTGAACTATAATAAATATAATATGGTAAATTATTTTGAAGGCGGTTTGGCAGTTAGCTAGATATGTACATTTGGAAGTTAAGCAGATTTATAGATTTTGAAGTTAAGTAGATGTGTGATTACAAAGAATTTGTATGATTTTGCCGAATAACTTTAAACCGGTTTATTAAATACTACCTAAAATATTCATGAAACTACATTTTTGGTTACCTAAAATGTTAATAACAAATATTTTCTAAACAAAGTAAAATTCGCTTTAACATTAATTCAAAACTCGTTACACCAAATATTTTCAAAGTAAGTTTACACCCCATTTCGCTTTCCTTAAAGACTTTCAGTATTTGACTTTAGCCAAATGCGAGTCCCATTGAAGATGTCCTTTCTTGTTCCCAAAAATTGAGTTGCCACTTAGAGGGCGAAAATCAATTAGGCATAATATGCGTGTGCCGCCCCTTTCCATTTCCATATATACATACATATCTACTAGATATACATATATCTATAGGGCAGGCAACCCCGAAATGCGTTGCATACTTACAGGCGTAGCGAAAATAAACTCAAACAGAGGAAACCCCAACGCACACACACATAGATGTAAGCAGATGTACGTAGAGAGCGAACACAATGAAGGCAATTGAGCAGAATCATTGCCGCTGGCAGTTTCCATCAATATGCGAGGATGGGAAGGAGCAGCCAGTGGGGGCAGCAAGTGGGAGTGGGCAGGAACGGATAAGGATAAGGGGAGTGTGCTGCAACAGGCAGCAGACAACAAGTGGCAGCGCTGCCAGCTTCGTCCTGCGTCCTACCGTCCGCACCCCGCAGCACGAACACTTCCACCACCAGGACACCCGGCCGCATCCTGGGCGCAGTCGTCCGCCGTCGACGTCGCAGGCGCCTCGTGCGCCGCTGGCCAGCGCATCTGCGTTCAGTGCGAGATGAGATCTCGTGGCTGATGGACGTGCCCGTTTCCCACGCTCGCAGTGCAGCCTCAGCACCAGAACAAACACTTGTGGCACTTGTGGCACTCACTCGCAATCAGCTGCCGTTGTAGCACTAGTTTAGTTTTGTTTCCTGCAACAAAATCACTCTCGGCAATTCCAACAAATGTGCGGCGAAATCCGTGTTTAAATCGCAAGCACCAAGCAAGCATCTTCTAAAAATATGTGAAAACTTCAAAGAATTAAGGGTGTAAGTTGAAAATGGAAATTTAACTCAAAGTGGTAATCAGTTTTTACGGAAAACTTTTTTATTTATATTTTACCATACTTTGAACTTTAGTTTTTTATGGGTCCTATGCGATCCTGAGCGATTTTAGTGGTTCATCTAAAAGTGATTAAAAATTATATTTACTTGCTAACAATACTTACAAGCAACGAAATGGCAATGCTAATTTCTTCTATTTTAATTATAGTTACGTATTAACTGAATTGCAATGTGGAAAAGCAATTAAAATGTACTTAAAAGGTTAAATGCGTTAAAAAAGGTTTATTCATTTATAATATTTATATAACAAGATTACATGAAAACCACATTAAAAGGTTGTTAATTCTTTAAAATCTCACCTCGCACGCGAGCGATTAATGAAAATCAATCAAAAATCAATCGAAATTTGCATTTTAAAGCGGCTACAACTGCCTGTTTATTTATACCTACTTGTATTTATTTAATAATCGATTTGAATCGGCCTGCCAGGCAAACAATATTTTTCGCTCGATTCGACAACCGACAGCGTGGTGCACAAAAAAAAGAAAACAAATAAAAGTATTAACAAATATAGATGTAAATAGTATTTACCTTACTGTATATGCCCTCCACAAATAGCCGCAATCTCATTGACTGTGGCATATTTGGGTATTGAATAATAAATCCGCAAATATGTTCATTCATATTTGCGTTCAGCACTCGGTGGCTACCCCTAACATTTTTTTGTTGTATATATAGTATAAAACGTAGGAAAAGGTCGAAATATTTTGAAAAGAGACCGCGAAGTATTACCATTTAAGATCTCTTATAAAGCCCACTTTTCCCCGTCTTTTGTTGGCCAACGACCTTGCCGCAAGCCCACCGAAGAGCAAACACTCCCCTCAAAGGAAAACCACTCGAGTGCCATCACAAAACACTGAAGCCACAAGTGGCCACTGCCAGCAGAAATCTCCCGGCCACCGGAGACATTGCAAATCCGCTTCCAGCATCTTTATTTAAATGACTCTGTTTCGCTTTTGATTCTCCCACAGGAATACTCCAACAACGCACAACCTCACCCGCAAAATCCGGCTACAACAACCACCTGACTCCATCAACTGGCAGTTTGCAATAGACTCCTTGAGCAGACCAGACACAAAACCCATTCCATCCGCCCACCAAAGCCATATTTCCGCAGAATTTCCCTCGAAGCAAGCTAAGCGAGTTGTTTATAAGAAATTACTCAGGTAAGTAAAAGTTAAAGATGCTCAAGATCCATGAGTTCTAACTTGGGCATAGAGAAAGTTATTTTTAATATTTCAAAACACCATATAAACATTTTACAGAGCTTAGAAAAATCTACAATTTATGCGCTCATTACAATGAATTGTTTTTAAAATCATTACACAAGTAAGCTTTTGAACTTAAGGCCACTTTGGCACGTTTTGAGTTCCGATCTTTCTGCTTAAGTAGACGATTGCTCGTTGGCATCGATTTGTGCTAATTAGCTTAAAAGGGGCCTCATTTACACGCCCCTGCTATGTAAGTATGTCGCTACCGTTTTGCAATTAAAATTGCACTTTATAGCTGGTAAAAAAAAACAAAGTATAAGTATAATAAGCTGCACCTTCGGGCGTCGGTGCAAATTTGTACAGCAATTAAATGGTAGATAAAAAGCCGACTTGAAGGGCTGCCAATTCCTGGTTGATTATACAGGAAAACCAGTTTATGGCCTTCCATAAACCGAGGTCTCTTCCATCTGCGTCAGCCATTGGCTTCAATGTCAAGCTCAAGTCCGCTGGCTAAGCGCAGGCAAGAGCTTCGTTTTAATTAATAAACATCTGAAAAATGGGCACAATTTAAATAAAGTTGCGTGCCGATGCTTAGGAAAGGCAGCAAGCCACTACAATTTCAACCGCCGCCAGTTGAGAAATCTTGGGCACTTAGCACAAGCTCCAGCAGCAACAACAATTAAAACAAAAAGCAACGACAAACAGTAATCAAAATAAATATGTGCGGGAACATAAATAAAGAATTAAACAATCGCATTCGTCACATCGCATCGCACATGCAGCTCAATTTAATTCAATGCAGGAATTCTATGTAAAATACTCTTTCACGAGCTACAACTAAAACTTAAGACATCATTTCAAGTATATTTTATTTTCAAAACTTGAGCTGTTGAAGTTAATAATGGTATCTTTATATCTATATACATATGTTCACTACAGCTTCCGAAAGAGTATTTAAAGATTGATTTAAAAATATTGTAATAAATCCTCCTTGTTTACTTCCATTATTCTAGTATCAAATAAAAAGCATAGAGGAATACACGCTATACAAATGCACTTAAGAATTGTTCTTTTTTAGCAATGCAATTGCATTAAATTCGATTCTAATCAAATCGAAATGAAATGAAAAAAGTGCTACTTTCAGGCTCTGAAAGCCAAACTTGAAAACTCAATGAATTAGCATAAATTCAAATCGTAAAAAAACTGTATCTTTTGTTTGAATCGAACTTTCCCACGCCCATAAACCGAAATCGCATGCCAATTGTTAATTAATAATTATTAAAATGTATTTTACACACTTTTCATTGTGCATTCATTTGAAATGCAAAGACCCATGCATTTACTACGCGGCGAGCACTCTTCGTATACAAACTAAGCGAATCTTATTCGCCTGGGCAAAAATTAATTCGTTTAATAAGCCGCTGGCGGCACGCTAAAGTTTTTAGTTTGAGCTCAGAGCGCCGACTTGTCGGTAGAATTGGAATCCGCGGAATGAACGATCCACCCCGAAGAAGATTCCAAAGTGAAACAATTGTGAAAACGAAAGTGCAGTCCACATGATAGCATCTGCACTTCCTTAATGCGAATCACACAGCCTTGACTTCTGATTTTGATTCCGATTCTGATTCAGATTCAGAGTCATTGGCTAATTGGGATTTCAGTGCGCGTTTCTGGCGGCTTCCAGCGATCATTAGCCATATAAATATCGCTCGTTAAAGCAGATTCAGGTTCATTAGTGCAAGTGATATTCGAGGGGCGAGAGTTCAGTTTCAGATCTATTAAATCGGGAAAAGCTGCCAGGTAAATGATTGCCATTATGTCCAACATCATATCATTGCTCTTGAAGAATGCAATTGAATGTAAAGTGAAGTGCCAATGAAAAAGCAGTTGAAAACATTAAAAAACCGAACAGACATTTCAAAAAGTATCAATATCCAAACTAATATATGTACTTTATGGCTATACAGCTTGTTACCATATAAAAGAAATTTAACAGCTTGTTACTAGTTATACAAATTATCCCATTTGTTTGCCTACAAGCCATTAAAAAATCTTCCCATTAGCAGCAGTGGCGCAATTAAACGAGAAACTAATGGACAAATACAGGGGCTAATTAAAATGATGCCAGATTTCCCTTGTACTATAACTAACGCAACAGCTTTGTATTTAGGCAGCCAATTCCAGTTGATTTAATCAATTGAAATGACAAAATTCGCTGCCGTTTGTCACGCCCCCAAACGTGATGCAGTTGTATGAACTTTCAGCAGCTTCCTCGTCTATTGCCAGATAATTTTCATTTGTCAGTCATTGCCAACACTTTATCAATGCGGAGACGTCATAAACAATCAATTGTCTGCCGGGACAGGAATCAATTGTGGGCTCAATTGCAAAGTAAATTGGAGGCATTATGCAAAGACTTTTGGCGGAAGACTTGATTCATCTTTGCCATTGCCTTCAATTACAAGACCTTTTCTGCTAATAGCAGTGGGTTAATTCAATTTTACAACCGAAAACTTAAAGAACTCTTCGCTTTTGGCCTCCCTTTTGTGTGACTTTCAGCGCGAATTATGCAGTCAAATTGAATTTGCGCCTGGCGATAGGCAACGGAAAATGTCAAAATTACAAATGTTGCGCATACGCCCCGTGTGTTTGGTGGTAGTGCGGGGTGGCAGGCAATTAAATAAATATTTAAATTGCGTGTGATTCAATTAGAGCCGTGTTGCCGTGTGAAAGATATGCTTTTTAATTGCGAGCCCAAGACTCGTAATTTACTTTTAATTAGCGAAAATCATTGGGGCATAAAGCGAGCGTGGGACTTTCTGGATTTGATTTGAGTTGATTGAGATGGGGAATGGGAATGGGAAAGCTGCTTACTCTTGATTTGATTACATTTTAAAAAGACAATCGGCTTACTGCCTTCCGTAGCAACCAGCGGCTAGCGACGCAATGCAATCATCGACCGATGCGGGCAATGGTGGACCAAGAAAACACACGCAGAGCACAGCCCCCCAGAAGCAGTCGGAGATTAGCGAGACCACCTCCTTCACCGTAAACGCAACCACTACCGCCACCACCAACAGCCAGCAGCAACAGAATCGCGGAGGACCCGCCAGCAATACGCCCAGCAAAAATCCGTTCAAACAGCAGTTGGACAGCAGCCAGCAGAATGGCAACATGGAGCAGGATTGCGGCATCATGGGCGTCGGCAAGGAGCCACCAGCTCCGCCGCCGCCCACCTACCAGTCGCAGTCCTACGCAGGACGACAGGCTCCGCCGCCAGCGGATCAGTACCGCGAGGAGGATCCACGCGCTGCCGGGTCCTGGGCCGCCGCCAAGTCCTGGATGGTCAGCTGGCGAGGTTCCAATCGCCTGGTGCTCGTTATCGTGGCCATAGCCCTGCTCCTCGACAACATGCTGCTGACCACAGTGGGTGAGTTCAACTACCTGTTTGGGGTTACCTTAAGATGCCATATATTACGGCGCATAAATCTCATTCCCTGGTGGCCATTAGCATTTCATGAGCATTTATCTCCCGGGAGCTGGTTATCCTTGCCAGCCAATCGCCTGGAAATTGTCCATTTCCTTGGGGAATGGTGGGCAAGTGGTGGCATAAAATTACCACTGAGCGGCACTTAAGCTAATGAACGCTTTCCTGTCAATGGCAGCTGAGGTTTGCTCAGGATTCTTTTATATACTAGAACTTAATACAAGATAGTATTCCTCACTTGGAAAAGCATATCCTTTAAATACATGCGCAAAACACCATAAAAGGGAATATTTCAGTTCTAATTATTTTCTATTATTTAAGATACATCATAGTTGTACATATCCCTCGTTAAAACTAATTAAAATACCAGCCGAAAACTAATTAATTAAGCAAAACGAAGCATAAGCAGTAGCTGTAGTAGTAGCTCTGATAATTCGAAAAGAGCTTAGTGCAGCCTTAATTTATGTGGGAAGACCTGTAATTAAATCAAATGCCATCCAGCAACTAATCAATGCTGAAGTGCCCCTGCTTAGTCATTATCAGATACCGATACCGATGACCAATGACCAATGGCCAATGGAGCAGGCTGAGTTGGGCAGCTCCAAGTGCCGAGCCGTCGACAGTCAATTAAATGGACACGCACTGGAGGAGAAGACCCTCCTGCAGTTGACACTAAAACCCCCACCAGGGAAAACTCTGCGAAAGTGGATGGTAGAGTGGTGGATGTGGTGGATGTGTCCAGCACCAAGTGCTTATGTCAAGTGTCTGGCCAAACACATGGACATTGAGTGGGAATCCTCCGGTCCTCCAGCCTGACAAATACAGCACAGGGTGAAGGAAAAAAGGGAATAACCCGAAAAAGAAGTGGGGCGAGATTTTTCTTTGTGGCAAACGTTCATGAATTTAAATCAACAAGTTGGGCGAAAAACCAAACGGAAATAGCCGAACCACTCGAGCAACTTGTTGAGATGGCACGGAAGTGAAAGTCAAAGGAAAAGTGGAAAAACTATTAGCTCCATAGGAGAAGTTTCCCCCAGCTGACAGGATAAACGGATGGGAAAATAAAAAGGGAAAAGGAAAAGCGGCTGGGCTTTTAGCGTTTGACTGGCGGCATTTCCACTTAAGTGCTTTCCCGTTTCGCGCTCAAGGTGCTGAAGCGAAAATTGCTGCAAATACATTTGATTATTACATCTGATCTCTGCCCTACGCAATTTTCCCCCCATTTTCCACACCACCGCCGCATTTCTCTTTTCTCGCATAATATACTCGTAAATTAGATTTAGCAGGAGCCTGTGGAGATTTATATGGGCCATGGCGCTATCCGTTTGACTTGATAACAAATTGAATATGCAATAAGCTCTTGTTTTATTGAGGAAGATTGAATAATAGTAGCTTAAACAGGGTTTACTTTGATCCGGGGATGTTCTGGTCATAAACTTAGCCAATAAAAGGAGAGTTTTACATCGACATTCGTTGAACTATGCAAATTGATTGTTTTAGTGCTGTAGACAATTCTTAGGGGTGCTAAATAAACAGTAGATTCACGAGAATTGGACCAATTGCATCTTACACGTTAGTAATACTTCTTAAAGCTACATGTCTTTGAAAAAAGTTTTTGAATTTAAGATAGCTTTGATTTTAATTCCGTTTTGTTTATTAGTTTGTCCGATTAATCAAACATTTGAATTGAATATATAAGTATTTAACTTGTAGCACCAAAAAGCAACACTAGTTTCGGCTTTTCACAGATATTACATATTAAATATACCTAGTCGAATGATAAATTGGTTATCCGGGTCCTAATAAGATATCGCACCTATCCTATCTTAGAGTAAAAAGGTTCAGAATTGCCTTTCAACCTTACGGGCATCGCAATGATTCAGCAATCATAGTCCTTGGACATCACTTCGCCTGCTTCTGCTGCTCGATGGAGGCCACATCCACCGTCTCCAGCTTCTCCAGGCAGACGCCGGGTCGCCTGGTGGGCGTGGTGGCCAGGGATCGCGTCTTCAGACCACCACCGCTCGTCGCCGGCGGCAGGAGCTGATCGAATCCGCCGGCTGCGTCCTTGGTGAGCGAGGCGCTGCGGGAGAAGGGGAAGTAGGCATTCAGCTGGCGTTCCAGCACATCCTTGTTGATGCTCGTCTCCCAGATTTGCTTCTGGATGATGCCACTGTAGCGTGCCTCGAAGCTCTGCTGGTGGCGCAGCAGATCCGAGGCGCCAGATCGACCGCCCCGGTGGCGTTCCCGTGTCGGTTCGCGTTCACCGGGTGTGGGCGTGGCCGGCTTGAGGGGACTGCCCAGGGAATCCTCGTCGGTGGACATGCCACTAATGGCCGGAAAATTAAAGTGCGCGGTGGAAAAACTTTGCTCGTTAGGTGGCCAACAATGGGGAAAAGTGGAACTCCAATCGCCGGGAGAACCTGCCGCGTCCGTTGCAGAAACGCGAATAAGTCACGGCAGGCGGAATAGCTGGTCTATAAGTCCGTTTAGGCCTGTTATGTGCTGTGTGCAATCCGAAAGCCAAAATACTCCCAGTATTGTTGCGCATTTTCCTTTGCCGTGAACGAAGCGGGCAAAAGTCAAACGTCAGGCGGCCCAAAGTTTTTGCCTCCAAAAGTAATTGCTCCCCCTTTTGTCTTTTGGCTTGCCTTGAAGTCGAAAACTTTTCCCCGCTTTCCGTCTTCCGTTGGCCACGGACTCGGATTCCGTGGCTGCCACCCAACCAGACCCATTTCGAGAAAGGTCACAATCGTGCGGCTTTCTCGGTGTCGTTTCGCTGTCATGCCAGACGCAATGACTCATTGAGCCTTGCGCTTATCCCCCACCATCTACAGCTATTGCGATGTATCTCCCAAATGCACAGAGAATAACTTTTATTAATTAGGATTACTATCCAAAAATAAGCTGTATATAACAAGATACTCCTTCAACATGAACGTTTCTATATTGTATGTGTAAAATTAACGCGAATTCTTCAGGATTGCATATCTCCTTAGTGCTTCCGTTTCACTGAATAATATTGCTCTGCTGGATTTCCTTGTTACCTGTACTTTGGTATCGCTGGTAATAGTGAAATCGAATCTAAACACCGACGCGTCAATCATAAAATAATACGATGACGACGACAACGACAACTTGCCACGTGTGGCAGGTGGATAGTTTTGATTTGGGTGTTGCTTGCATGACGCTTGATGGATATCCAAGGAATCTCCTTCGCAACGGTTGACAGTTGTTATCCCATCAGGCTGATGGATATGTAATGTCCATAATTAGTTTACGACCGCTTAGGTTTCAGCTGTCGTAGGACTCATAAAAACAGTTGACAAAAGTAAGAAATCTTTAAGAAAAAAGTGTAGAGCTATGCTAACATGGTTTTAACTTGTCATTGCCATAGGGTTCAACCAAATTTGTATACCTTTTACCCCTTTTTTTAATACAAGTGTAGATTGGTAGAACCTTTTCCTGTACTAAAGGTCATAACATTTCTTCTGAATTATTTCACTTATTAACTTAATTTTACATGTAATGCCTTATTTCCCTGCCAAACTTTAACTCTCTTCCATTCTGCGCAAAATTGCCACATTCATTAGGGTAAAACTTTAACTTCAACTTTATTCCATTGTTAAACATGCAATATTACCACAATTACATTGATTACGCTCCTTCTTTCACGTGGGAATCCCCGCAGGATCACCGCCCCCGCAGGCGAAAAAAAACGCAAGAATCAACAATGAAGTCAGAGCCGAAATCAAAACAAAAGAAAGTGGGCGTGGCACACGCCGCCGACTTTTCGGGGTAATCCAAAAATAAACTTACCAAATTCGATAAAAAGAACCAAACAAAAGAAACTTTCAATGGCAACGGAACACAAACGAAAATCAATAAAACCAAGAAAAGATTGTGCGATATTAATAAGTAGTCCTCCTGGGCACAAAAATACACTTACAAACTTGGGACAAGAAGATTTTCTTAACGTACTTGACTTGTTAGAAATAATACAATTCTCCAATGCCTAATAAATACAGATTCCTTAGGACTGTTCAGTATCATAGATGTATCTATTCAATTGAGTATTACATTTTTATAACACATAAAAAGTTGCGGTTAGAGTATTTGAATTTTGAGAAATGTTATAATTTACTTTGCTGTAGTAGTCTGACTATTAATATACTATATTAATATGTTCTTCTTGACAAATTTTCCATTTCTGTGGCACAGTTATTTTGGGAAAGGAAATCAATTACCCGTTTTGCTGTGATGGAAATCAGGTGCCCCAAAGTTAGGAATATAACAATCATTCCTTTCCAAGATTAATCGCATACATGACCCAAAAGTCAGTGAACCTTGGCATTAGAGAGAAGTGAAAGTATCCATATAAATGTGTATCGTATTCATTGCAATTAGAGAAGAAAAACTTTACAGTTCCTATTTATTCATAGTATATTATTAAAAACCAGAAATTGTTTTAAAAAGTTCTACAAATTAATTCTACAAATTAGTTGTTAGTTGAAAACGGTTCCAAGTTCATTGGTAAATAAGAAGTTTGTTTGAGACTGACTACAACTGGCACAGCTCACTGAAGCTGGTGCTCAGGGCATCCTCGCCAGAACCACCCAAGCCACTGCCCGTCGTGGAACCCGCCGCCAGCAGACCCTTCTTGGGCAGACTGGGCATGAAGATGTGCAGCTGCTTCCTGCTGTCCGAGGCGGCGGATGACCCCAATCCCCGGCCACTGAGTGGTGGCGTGCGGCTGTCCTCCGGCAGTGGCGATGCAGTGGCTCCGCTGTACAGGCGCGCCGAGGCCAACTGACCAGCCAATCTTCTCGTGGTGCTGGCACTGCTGCTCAGGGTGCAGAGATCGATGTTGCGAGCGGGTCTATTGAGGCGCACGGGCACGCCCTCCTTGTTGAAGATAATGGTTATGGGCTTGGCATTGGAGGCGGACAGGGATGCGCTGGAGACCTGCTGGGCAACGGGTGGTGGCTTGGCGACGGGCTTCCTGGCCACCGATCGCTGGTGATTCACTGCCGCCGCCGCCACGCGCTTGAGGCTCATGCTGCGGTGGTGAGTGCGCTGCATCCTCTGCGCGGATCTGGCCAACTGGGCACTACTGCTGGCCGGCGGAGTGACCACCTTCTCCTTCACTATATCAGTGCGTCCAGCCAAATCCAGCCAGTGGAGCACCCTTTCGGCCAGTCGCTCCTCGGGATTGTTTGCCGTCGTGGAGAGCGTGCTAGTTGCATCCTGCAGCGAACTCCTGCGCGACTGATGGTCCATGTGGTGGTGGTCCATGTTGTAGGTGCGCCCGCGACTCAACAGCCAAGCTCGGCGCTTCGACTGGCGGCTCTGGTGGCGCTGCTCCCCTCGATGACCTCCACCCGTCGAGGGGGCGGGGCCCGGACGCCCACCCAGCGTGGGCAGCGACTGTTGCTGCTGCAGCGTCAGCTTGGTGGCGTCCAGCAAGAGGTACTCGTCCAGGTACTCCACACTGTCCTCCACGGACTGCTCGAGAATCTCGTAGGACTCCGACTGCTGGTAGTTGCCTTTAAAGCAAATATAGTCTAATGAAACTCCATATTTTCAATCAATGTAAGCAAAATCCGGGACATAATCGATGTCCAATTATGGACTTAACTTTGTAAAGGACCTAATTTCTTTTGGGCGTCAGATTATGGAGCACTCACCTCTCAGCCTTGTCTTCTGGCGCTTCCAGCGCTGCCTCTGTCGCGGCTCGTAGTCGAGGATGAAGTGGCGCCTCCCGATCGCCTCCTGCCACACGGAGCGCACAAACAGCGGCCTGCTGGCCGACTCCCAAATGGGTCGCATTTCCACCCGCTCCTCCCGAGGATTCTATGGCTAATTAAATCCTGTGCATATTAAGCGGGTAAACAAATGCGTACTCCAGCGTCCCCAGCTCGGGTGCTGAGTTGTCCTCTTCCTCGTCGCCGGCGGATGACTGGTTGCTTCGCCAGTTGCCGCCTCACTGCCGCTTCTGTTTGGCTTGACGACGACGCCACTAACTCCACTAACGCCACTGCCACTGTCGCCCGGCATGTCGAAGTCATGTATCTGGGTGACCTGCGGACGGAGCCACAGGGCTGCGGGAAATGGTTGGCTTATAAATTTGGGTAAAGGAAGCATACTATTATTCCATTGGCAACATGCTTAAATCCTTTCTTACTGAATATCTAAATAATTATTAATTTTTTGATGAATGTCTGCGTAAGATAGCTTTCTTTGAACTATATAGTAACTGAATAAAATCCTAAGACCATATAGTGTTCTCAGCCATCCAAATCCCTGATAGCCCATCACTCCGTCACAATTTCCGTAGCCCTGAATCGGCGCTAGTGACTGTTTGTTTGTCTAGCTGCCCGAGTCGCCTTCCTTTTGGCATTGCGGTTTAAGTGTCTTCGACACGCGAAATGCAACCGAGGCGACTGAGTGACTTCCGCCGACTGCCCCACCTGCCCCAAAAAACCAAAAAAAAAAACATCCCAAATCCAACTTCTAACCCCAAACATCCCACGCCACCCAGCTGCACGTGCTTTTTCCGGAATTATCATTTTTATGTCAGAGACTCGGGAGACAGTTTAATGAGTTGTTGGGGCTGTCGGCTTGGGGCATTACTATGCAACATTTTGCTGTAGCACTAAATTCGCTGCTTAATCGCCAAGTGGTTAACCCCAATTAGGTAGATGTTGCCAAATTTGCATATATTTCCGGTTGGAAATGTGCATGCCACATGGCAGAAATGGCATGTTGATTCGCATGTTTGAGTCGTCCACATGGCCGACATATGTGACAGTTGAGTGGGCTTCCAGGTCAGGTGAGACTTCCACTTTCGCTGAACTTTGGCACGAGGCTCGAGGCACGGGCACGGGCTAATACGAAACTTTGGAGTTCGACTATCCATCTATTCAACTATCCAACTATGTAGCTCCAAACTGCAACCCCATGGAGCATGAATGGCACTCATTAAACAAACCAGGCAGGCAGGCATACATAACATATATGGTTATGGGCTGTCAGTGCGATAACCACGAATAACTGGCTGCACAAGCAAACAAATTACCCCAACAATACTTCAAACTCGGCACTCACTCAATTGAAAGAGCCACTCCGCAAGGGCCCAACCTCTGACCTCGGCCTAGCACTTTGGCAGGAAATGCAATTACAGTGGCCCGTACAGTGGCCCGTACAGTGGAGTTCTCGAGTTCTCGAGTTCGCCGGGTGTTGATAATAAATATAAACAGAGTCGAAGCATGCAATAAACAAATTGAATTTGCCCGCCGGAGACGAAAGTTGCATGTGGCTTGATGCTAGACATCGCCGAGTCCATTAAACGCATCGTTGTAAACGTGGCGTATGCGCAATTTTTCACTCTATCCCCTCAATTTTTGGTTGCAACTCAATTAGAATTGAGTGAGGCAGGGACGTAGGGGGGGTCGGTGGCAATCTCTGCCAGCGGCAAGGCAATTATAAAACTTTCTGGGGCCTGGAGAACGCAATTACCGACCGACGGCCTGGTGAAAACTGCGCCCGAGGCACAAGAGCGTTTAGGTTAATTGTGAGCAAATTCTTTTTGTTGCAATCAAATTATAATGGGTCTCCCTTTTGCCCCAACCCCCCCACCAACCGTTTAGTGCCCATCATACCCGAGTTCCTGTACGACATACGACATCCGGATGCGCCGCTCGACAGCTTTCCACGCACACCGCTAACGTCCAACGTTCCGCCGCCCCCGACGCCGTGTCCATGCAACAAGGATGGCAGCGAGGCGGCTCCGCTCGAGATCTCCACGATTAGTCCGGAGGGTAAGTGTCGCCGTAGCCGTATCCGCTAATTGGCCACCAGTCTGCAGCGAAAGTCCTTGAACATCCACAGAGAACGAGACCTACTACCGCGAACTGGAGGAGCGACACAACGAGCTGGTGGGCGAGACCGTCGAGGTGGGACTCCTGTTCGCCTCCAAGGCGTTTGTCCAGCTGCTAGTTAACCCAATTGTCGGACCCCTAACTCACCGGTAGGTTTCAGGAACTAATAGCATTTACATACATATCTTGCAAGAAGGTAAAACTGATTTAAATTTAAATCCGGGGAGAAAAGCACTAGAACTTGAATATTTCAAACCAGAAATGATTAATGATCACATATTTATACTCCTGCAGGATTGGCTACAGCATTCCCATGTTCGCTGGCTTCGTGATCATGTTCCTCTCCACGATAAGTAAGTTCCACTGGCTCCTCTGCACTAGAAATGCCATTGAACCCATCACCTTTTCGCAGTTTTCGCCTTTGGACGATCTTACCTGGTACTGTTTGTGGCGCGAGCTCTGCAGGGGATTGGATCATCCTGCTCCTCGGTTTCCGGCATGGGCATGCTGGCAGATCGGTTTACGGACGACAAGGAGCGTGGAAATGCCATGGGCATAGCGCTGGGAGGATTGGCCTTGGGCGTGCTCATCGGTCCACCATTCGGCGGCGTGATGTACGAGTTTGTGGGCAAGTCGGCTCCATTCCTTATCCTGGCTGCCCTCGCCTTGGGCGATGGCCTGCTGCAGTTGTTCATGCTGCAGCCATCGATCCAGAAGGCCGAAACGGAACCACCCTCGCTGAAGAGCCTCATCAGTGACCCGTACATCCTGATTGCCGCTGGTGCCATCACCTTCGCCAATATGGGCATCGCCATGCTGGAGCCCTCGCTGCCGCTGTGGATGGTGGACAACATGGGCGCCACTCGCTGGGAGCAGGGCGTGGCCTTCCTGCCCGCCTCCATCAGCTACCTGATTGGCACCAATCTCTTCGGACCGCTGGGACACAAGATTGGACGATGGTTTGCCGCCTGCCTGGGTTTGATTATCATCGGAGGATGCTTGATATTTGTGAGTATAACATACCTCAATGTATTTATAATACAATATAATACAATTCCCCACTGGAAAATGATGGTTTTTTGAGCTTTAGTAGTGCAAGAGGCTTTGAAGATAGCTCATATATTACATATATCCCCTTTCAGATACCCATGGCCACCTCGATCACCCACCTGATTATCCCGAACGCAGGACTTGGCTTCGCCATTGGCATGGTGGACTCCTCGATGATGCCGGAACTGGGCTACCTGGTGGACATTCGACACTCAGCGGTGTACGGCAGCGTCTACGCGCTGGGCGATGTGGCCTTCTGCGTGGGCTTCGCCGTGGGCCCCGCCCTGTCCGGATCGCTGGTGAAGAGCATCGGATTCGAGTGGATGTTGTTCGGGATCGCCATCCTCTGCTTCATGTACGCCCCACTCCTGACGCTGCTCAAGAATCCGCCGACGAGCGATGAGAAGAAGGTACGTATGGCCCGGGAGGCAGCTGAGGCTGCTGCAGCTGCTGCTGCCGCTTCAGGGGAATCCTCGGGAATCCCCCAGCTGACCGCATCCTGCCCGGCCATCATGCATGGTACTTCTGTTCCCGATTCGGATGCCGAGGCGGGCAGGACGAACGAGGGATACGAGAGCGAGAGGCTTTGAGTCCCGCTACATTGCTTAATTTTAATTTATTATTATTTTGTCGTACTTTTAGTCGCGCTCATTGTTTTTAGCCCTAAGTTCTGCTTAATTTGTTTGTAATAAAACTATTAATTTTTATTTAAAGCGCTGCCTGAGTTTCATTTTGCACGACATAAAACCCTTCTAGGCAATGCATTCGACTAACCCATACTCTTTCCCATTTCATTTTTGTGATTCCAGTCTCTGATCTATGGACGCGATCGGGCTCAGGTACGTTATGTCACCTATCAAAACTACGATGAAGACGAATAAGCAACGATTTAACTCCAACGCAATGTTGCCAAAGGTGCAACCAAAAATCCAAAAAAAACGGGTAATAAAATCAAGAAAAAAATCGAAGAACAGAAAGTAAACGTAACCACAACCAACAATATCAGTAATATCATATGAAAATCCAATCCCAATCGTTACTCTTGTTCAATGTTTTACCCACGTTGCACTATAGTGTTTATATACATATGCCAGTGATCATATCAAGAAGTAACCTCCCCCCAAAAACTTTGCACATGTTAAAGTCGAGCACACAAATTTGTGAAAGAGAAAGTTGAGTGAAAAAAGGGCTCCAAGATGAGCCGAAAGTTCGATGTGACGGGTAGGAAAGAGAAAGTAAGAAAAATAAGTGAGGATCCTAAGAACCCTACTACATATTGGAGGCAATTTAGTGGCCACAGGTTTGGAAACTATCTTATTTTTTGGATATTGGAAGTACAGATATAGCATGCCGATAAAGCAGATGTGACTGTACGAATGAGCTTCATGAGCTTGTGAGAGTCCTTCCCCGGAAGACTCTACTCCCAGCAGGGAAGGTCTAATTGCCGATCCAACAAACAGACGCCCGCAATTGCACTGATTTAATGGTGGAATCCCAAGGAGCGAGGAATATGTAGAAAAGACCGTCCTTCACTTTGGAATATCATTTTCGGATTTACGGATTGACATTTACAAGTGAAATAACAGCGAAGATACAACTAATTTTTGAGGTATTCCAATATAGGGAAGTGGGGGGAGTATATGTGCGCATTCTGGGGCAGCTTATCCCTATATTCTAGAGATGATCTGTGCCAAAAATCACGCATATAATCCCCCGATTTCCCCTATATTATTACAAACGCATCAAACGCAGTTTGTCCGCATACACGCTGATGTTCACCTGGCAGGAATCTTGGCTCTCCTGACTGCTGCTCCTCTCCCGTGGCGCTGGTGAAGATGCCCTCATCCTCACATGGTTCAGACTAAAGGCTAGATCCGTATCCCTGGATCGGGAAGTCGTTATCCTAATGGGCATATTATTCAGACACGTGACGCAGGTTTGGTTTCCATTCAGCTGTTTTTGCTCACTAACCCGGGCGTTGGATGAACGCCTCATGCTGCAGTTGCTCCGTCTCCCGGTCGTGGTCACTGTGACGTGGACATTGCCATTTGAAGTTCCCGAACTACTGCGATCTAGACTTCTTGGATCAGTAGGAGTAGCACCACGCTGGGGATTGGGAACGGGGGTAGAACTACGACTGGAGCAGCGGTTTGCCATCCGATTTACAGAGGAGGAACGCGAGGTGGAAGTGCACGGAGCAGTCGATGAAGGGGAGCTGCTATTCCGGGTAAGGATCGGCGGGGGAGTAAGTGAACGGGTGGCGGATGAGACACTTCCAGCATCCTGGTTAACTCTAGTCTTCCGTCTTGCTTTCGATCTGGGCGGGTACCCCGTTGAGGTCTCCAATCTCCGAGACCTTCGCGAAGTTAAGTCACAAAAGGCCATTCCGGGCAAACGGTCATCCGAGGTCGTGGTGTACAAGTGCGAGGTCATTGGAACCGGCGGTCGGGTATTTATTGGCGCTTGACACAGTAGCTCCAGTTGCTCCCGACGCGCTTGCTCCTGGAGGGCACACAACCGCTCAAATTCTCTGTGCCGCTGGCTTTCCCGCTCCAGTTCCCGCAAGCGCTGCCTCTCGCGCTCCACTTCCAATTCTATGAGACGCTCCTCATCCCGCAGGCGCTCCAGCTGGCGGAGCTGCTCACGATCTCGCTCCCGCTGGCGAGCACGCTCCCGCTCCTCCTGAAGCTCCCTCTCCTGCTCCAAGCGTCGGTTCTCCAACAGCTGTCGATCCCGCTCCCGTTCTCGTTGCCGCGCCACTTCCCGAGCCTTTTCCCTCTGCCGGAGCTCCCATTCCGGACTCGTCCGCGGTTTCGTCTCGCTCACATTGAACTTGGACAGTCGCTTGTCGATGCCGAAGGTGCCGCTGGATCTGGGCGTGCAGCGCTGTGGCTGCGACTTGGTCCTCACCTTATCCGTATTGTTCAGCAGATAGGCATCCGTTGCGATTTGGATGCTCACATTGTTGTCCATCTCGGATTGCGAATCCGCACTGCAGATGTTGATGCTGATCCCGCAGCCACTTCTTCGGCTCTGCAGATGGGTGTTGGAGTTCCTGGAGAAGGTGGTGGTCGAAGTAGGAAGGGCACCGCCACCAGCTGATCGCAGGAGATTACTGCTACTCTGACACAAAGTCGTAGTGCTCGGACCCCGTCTCATAGCCTCGTACCGTCCACTTTGACAGCAGGTCCTGAGGAGCGGGGAATCCGTAGCGGTGGGTGAACGCCTCGTCTGCGGAGTCACCGGTACACTCTGCCTATCGGGTGTTGTCACCGAAGATCCGAAGGACATATCCATTGATTCCTGCAGAAGGCGACGCCTATAGGAGCTGGGGTGTGGACTCCTTTTTGCCGGAATGTACTCGGGATCCTGGCTGAATCTGGGATTTTGATAGAAGGTCTGGAAGGAGGGCTTCTTCACCAGTGCCGGCGGAGTTGGTGGCGCAGATCTTTGATAGTTCTGCACCGGATAAAATGGCTTGTCGGCATAGCGAAAGTTGTACGAGTGAATTTTGAAGGGGTCTCCATTGAAGACATCACTCGCCTGGCGACGCGAAGGATCTGGGACAAAAGAAGGCCCTGGGAATTAGTTTTGACAGTGCTTTGAACCTGGAACAGCAACTCACACGAAATACGATTCATTTGGGGCTGATAATTTTGGGTTTTCCAAGGTGTGCGAGTTCGAAAATAGCGTGCCAATCATATAAATACGTTTTTTTTTAGAAATTATTCAAATGAGGCCAGATAGATAATTTTTCATAGGTCTAGAACCGAAAACCCGGGTAACTTTGGTTTTCGGTTCTGTCTATATAATTGTCGCTCCTGAAAACCATTAAAACTTTTTGGCAATACGGCGTAGAAATTGGACGGGATTGATGGGCATTACTCCACAGCGGAGACCCACCTTCCTTAAGTAAATCAATTTCATATTACACGTTGTTAAAGTTAAATAAAGTATCTATATAATCATTAAATCTTGTAAAATTGTTGCCCACATAGCACACACACAAGTTATCTGACAAAAAAGGGAATATTCGATAGGTTTTTGGTACCAAATGGTACGCGGAAAATGAACACCATTCCATAGAAACTGAAAACATGTAAAGGGTCTATAAGCGTTCACAATTTTGAATAGAAGTGTTAGGTTGTATTTTATGTTTTTAATTATCTAGTGAGGAACAAAGTCGCTAAATTGGGAGTTCCACAAAATTTAGATATAGGACAAACCACTGATTGTAACTTCAGCTCTTCCCACCCAAAGTTTTAGACTTTACCCCATAAGTATTACCGACTTCGTTGCCTCACTTGACCAGATCGTATTGGATCGTTAGGATATTGCCGCAAGGCACTTGAATGGCTGCAAGTGTCTTTAAGCGTTGTGATCACCATGTAAAATCCTCTTTAATAGTCAAAGTCCTGTTTATTGGGCCATAAAAATCATGATTTTGGACGCATATAACCCAAAAACTGTAATCGAAAGTATTGTAAAAAAAACATAGCTCTGTAATGGTCGAAAAAGGTTCAAGAAAGCCGACAAAATGTAGTTAATCGCAGGTATACAATGAGGTTATATTGACAAACTGTATATACGAATAGCTGAAATACTTGCTGATTATCATCGTTGTTCTATTGTTGTGAAAGATGAATTACTCAAATACTCGTAATACCCTAGATCCATTCATAGCACACCAGAAGTTCTATGTTGTGTCCGTTACGACTTTTCACGCTTTGAAGAATTGCCGAATTCAATCATGCAACACGCGTTTTACAACTAAGGAACTCTTCAATGATTGCATATTACAACAACCTTAGAAAAAGACATTGTACAGGGTATGCAACTCCAACGTACATATACGATATTTAGCAAATGGTTTTTTTTTCAGTTTTCATAAAGTTGTTGTGTAAGTTTATGCTTTAGCCCCCCTTCTGGGGGCCCAGCATCCAATATAAACGTGTGAATTAGACAATATAGCTTCTAACTGAATAGTTCAGCATACTCAATACATACATATTATATATACTATGCGTAATCAAGTCGTTATTGTTGCCTAACTATGTTCAAATGTTGCATAAGTGTTACGTAACTAACAATCCAAAAAAGCTGGTATGGGGTCAAACAAACAACAATGCTAATGCAACTAACCAAAGCGTTTTGTGCACAGTATTCAAATATTCAAAACTATCCTTAGATCGATATACTCAACGTTTACTGTATGTATTTGCTAGTTAAGATAAAGATATATCCGCACACACATACTCTCTCTAACAAGTTCGTATTCGAATGACCGCAAGTAAAACCTATAGTTTAGCGCGAGCATATTAGTCAAAACAGTGTATCAAATATGTATAACAGGGCATATATATTAGCATATATTACCATAACACGAGCTACTAACTACGTATATGTACTATAGTCCTTTAACGATTATCACATTTTTACTCAAACCTTGAAACTACATACATATGTACTCATGTCATGCCATGCCATGTTTATAGGGTGAGAACCGGGAGAAACCAAAACACAAACATACATACATATATGTTATTTATAAAGACCAATGGTGACCAAGTAGAATATATAACTATACTTAATAAAACTACATATATACGAAACTAAATACCTACTATCAATACAATCAACTAAAATATGTATTACCTATACAGTAGTCATTCGACATATGTTTATTTCATAGAGATATTGCTACTAAGCTGATACCGATATTGAAAAACCAATCTAAATTGCGTTGAGTTTAATATACTCGCCCATCAATAAATTTGAAACAATGCAAATGCAAATGCAAAATACAAATATGTAACTGAAGTTGTTGGTGAATAAACAAGCTACAAAACAATACTACGTCTTTTCATTTGTGTTTAACGGTCATTAAACTTTATTTAGTCTCTAAATTATTTACATCCAATTCAAGGAAAAGTTTACAACAGAATTACAATGCTCGGCCAAAAGGCGCTTCAAAATAAAAGAGTCTTATATCTGAAATTTGCTATGTATGGTATATACATTTTGTGTTTTAAACTATTTTAATAGGGTACACGTTACTTTAAGGTCAACTTTTAGAAAGCCAAAATTAGAATATGGTTGAGTATAGGTCAAGAACTCTTTGAACTTATAAACTAATTCATGTGTGACTAAATTTGCAGCCCTAAGAAGTTGCCTTGGACTCATCTAGCTGAGAGGTGTCGTGCTTCTCCTTGGCAAAAGTGATGATCTGGTTCAGGCTTTCGCCCAGTTCCTCCATCACTTCGCGCTCCGTGTCCTCGACGGGCATATTCTGTTTCTCGTGCATCACGATCCGCGATATCATGCACATGATGGTCGCCTCGATGACATCGTCCGTAAAATACATATTTGCGCGATTCTCGTTCGATTGCTTGTTGCTAGCTTTGTCCTTTTGTAGACCCTTTGCTCCCATCAACCCGTCCAAAGAGTCCATGTCCACGTCCGGGCGGTCTTCCATATTTCGACAACCTGAAGAATGAGGGGATCTCGTTAGTTTGATCATTCAGAAAACCCGTTTTATAAGTTAACTTACCAACGCATTTACATATGCTGGTGCAGGGAATCTTTGCCTCATAGCACTCACAATAGTTCTTGAGACAGCCTGATCTTTTGCAGTTGCAGCCTTTGTTGTGCAGGCGCATGTCACCTGAATTGGGTGCTGTAATTTTGGGTCTGTTTAAAAAAAAAGGGAGTAGATATGTGATTAACATCTTTTGAAACAGGTTTCCATAAAAATAAACTTACTTAAAGGCGCTAGGGTTGCGATCAAGGCAACTGCGAATAGCACGCTCCCGCTCCACCTCGTAGTCCAGATTGTTGAAGCAATCTTTGCAGGTACAATCCTGGCAAAACTCGCCGTTTGCAAAGCAATCGCAGTAAAGCTTTAGACACTGCGACTTGCTGCAGTTGCAGTGCTTCCGCCGCGATGTCATTCCGCCCAACGCGTCGACGGCCGCTGCTGCTCCGGTTGCTGGGGGTTTTAGGATATCGAAGAGCGGCTTGGCGGAAGCGTTGGCCTTCGGTCCCTGCGGCTGTGTCGGCAGCTTTGGCTCGACTTTGGTCGGCGTCGATTGCTCGGTAGGCAGCTGCTGCTGCCTAATCTTTTGTTTGGCCTGCGCTTGAAGTTGCTGGTGTTTTGACTGCTGCGGGGTACTCATCTGCTTGAAGCGATGCTGTTGCGAGGAAATGGATAGCGTGCGTCGCAACTTGTTGTCCACATATCCAGTGTATCCCCGTCGCATGGCACTCGTCGATGATTGGGGCACACCCGAGTTACAGATCATGTACTTGACCCCATTGGTTCCCGTCGATTGAACGAAGTTGTAGATTTTCTTTGGGGTGTTGGGACTTGTGCTGCTAGACACTACACGCTGCACGTTCGCTGGCCGATTAATTACTTTCTGAACTGGCTGGGAAGCCTTTTGTGAACCTTGCTGCATGGTAATGACATAACGCGGCTTTTTGGCCTCAGGACCCGCATCGCTGCTGTCACTGGCATCACTGCTGGCCGAGGCCAATTGCTTTAGCTGCATGTTGAGATCGGTGAGCCGGTGTTTACGTGGCGACTCCTGGCTTCCACTCGGAGTGGCGCTGCTGCTCGCCGCACTCACTGGTTTTGAGGCGTTGGTGCTGGCGCCCAGCGCACGCTGTAAAAATAAAAATGGAGTTAGAATGAAATACATAAGCACCTACACAGAATTACCAACCTTTGGGACCAACGTCTGCATGGAAGGCAGCGGCACAATGCTTCCGCCCATTGTTCGCATTACAATCTTGTTGGTGCTGCCCATGGCAAGATTTGCCTTCGATGCGACTACAGCTGGAGCAGCTGCTGCAGATGTTGTAGTAGCTATGGCAGGGACGCTTTTAGCAGCCGGAGACCGCACCACAGTGATCTTCTGCGTTTGCATTGTTTTCGGCGTAGACGCCGTTGCACTTGTTGTGGCTGCACTCTTATTGTTGGTCAGGACACGTACATATTGTACACCTCCCTTGCCAGGAAGCTGAATAGCGTGCAATCCACTAGAGGTAGAAGGTGTCTGTCCGCCCGTCGTGTGGCTGCTCGAACTGGTAGCCCCCGCATTTGGTGAGAGCTTAATTATGTTCTTGCTGGATACAAGGATCTGTTTGCCGCCACTTTGAACCAACATCTTGCCCGGTGTTGTGGATGCACTGGCAACCGAGCTCGACGCTTGCTTTACAGGAGTTTCTGTTCTCACCACTACTTGGCCAACGGGCTTGTTGAGCACCATATTTCCCGTGGAGGGAGGAAGTTTGACAGAAGTGGCGGCGGAGCCTCCTGGTGTGACTGTAGTTCCAGTTCCCTGTTTGGCATTCAGCAGTAGCGAGGAACCAGCCTGATTGATCTTGATGATTTTGCCATCGGCAGTGCGGACTACCTGAATTTTGGCGGGCTGTGCCAGAGATGCGGATGTGGTTGCCGGCGTGCTGGATATTGGCGCCTTCGCACTGCTTCCGGCCAGCGGTTGGATGCCCTTGATGGTGATGGCTGCGGCGGGACCCGGAGTGCTTGCTTTGGCAGGAACCGCCGCCTTGACCAGACCCGTGCTCGCCAAGGTCACGCCCTTAGAAAGCACTGCCTTCTGGATACCAGAAGGCGCCACGAGGCGACGTATTCCTCCGCTTGGTGACCCCGCCACCGCAGTGCTGCTTTGCGTTCCAGGAACAGACTTCTGGACGAAGATGACTTGGCCATCTTTCGTCTTAATCTGGGTCAAGTTGCTCAGGGTCTTTGTTATGCTGCCCGGTGCGGATTTGGTGGCTATAGTTGTGCTGCCGATCTTTAGGGTACTACTAGGTATTGGTTTAAATTTGTTCAGTATCTTTACGTCCGTAACTTGTGCATTGGCCGGAGGAGTGCCTCCGGCAGTCACCACCTTAATGGCGTGCGACTTTAAAACGGTTACTCCGGACGGGTTTAACCTCTTGTCCTCCAGTATGTGGACCGCGTTCTTCTTGAACTGGGGCGTGTTTAGGGAATCGTTGGCCGAATCAGCGAGTTCATCACCACCGCCATCGTCTTCCTCCGAGTCCAGGGCATCGATTTCCATGTGTTGGGAACTCTTCTCCGACGTTGGTTCCAAAAAGTCTTCAAAACTCAGCTCTGGCAATGGTTCTGTGTCATCAAGGGAATCTGCGGACAAAATTAGTTAATCATTACTTTGCAACAAAGGTTTGTGGTACTTGAATCTACCGGACAAGTACTCTACGCGGTAGGTAGTCATTTTTGTCACTTTTCAAATCAATTTCAAAATGTTCTTTATCATCAGCTGCGTTCAAGTCGGTTGCAACAGTGTTGTAAAATGCCACAGTCAGGTTATTATCGAACTTGATTGATTTTATCGGATCTATTTCGATATCGAAGATGGCTACTTCCGATGCCGACATCCTAAAACGATAAGTAATCGATGTCTGGCGCCTAAATTTAATATTTCTATTTTCTGCTTACTTTAAACAATAATTATTTGAAGTGCCAGCTAACAGCAGTAAAAAATTAAAACTGTGTACTTCATATATCTAATATAACATATCTACTAATATTCCAAATTGTAAAACTTCGTTGTCCGTAGGTGTTTGTTTATATTTTACTCGACTGTGATTGGAGCGCCAACAACTTATACAATATGCATAAAAATCGCTTAAGAATATGATTTTATTTAATGACTGACGGCGTTCCGGTGATCTACTTCTTAGACGCCACCTTCTTCTCGCGCGCCTTCTTGCCCTCCGTTAGCTCGGATCGCTGCGATTCAGTCAGAGGGGGCAGAGTGCTGGTGACGACACCAGTGCCCAGGGTCAGGTTTCCGTCGCGCAGCGTGAAGCGCTGTCCCTGCTCCAGGACCATTGGCCGGATGAGGCGCAGAATGAGCTTGGTGTCTTCGCCGGGCATGACCATTTCCTTGTCGGGAATCTGCACCTGCACGGCGCAATCCCAGGTGCGGGAGAACATCTGCAGCTGGATGAAGGACATGAAGGGCTTCGTGCGGCCGCCTTCATCCTTGGACAGAATGTACACCTGGGCTTCCAGCTGATCGAGAGCCTTCACACTGCCCGGTTTGCACATGACCATGCCACGCTTAATGTCATCTCGCTTTACACCGCGCACCAGAGCTCCCAGCTGGTCACCGGCTTGCGCCTCCTCCAGAATCTGGTGGAACATCTCCACGCCCGTCACCGTCGACTTCAGCACCTTGTTATAGCCCACGAACTCGCACTCCATGCCCTTCTTGACCACTCCGCGCTCCAGGCGACCAGTGACAACGGTTCCGCGTCCGGGAATCGAGTACACATTCTCAACAGGCAGCAGGAAAGGTTTGTCCAACTCGCGCACAGGCGTGGGGATGAAGCTATCCACCTCCTGGAGGAGTTTCAGGATCGCCTCCTTGCCAATCTCGGGGCTCTTGTCCTCGAGAGCGCACAGCGCCGAGCCCTTCACCACAGGAATCTTGTCGCCATCATAGCCCATCTCGGTGAGCAGCTCCCGGATCTCCATCTCCACCAGGTCGACCATCTCCTCATCGGCGGCGTCCACCTTGTTGATGAACACCACAATGTGATCAATGCCGATCTGCTTGGCGAGCAGCATGTGCTCACGGGTCTGGGGCATGGCACCATCGGTGGCGGCCACAACGAGAATGGCGCCATCCATCTGGGCCGTGCCGGTGATCATGTTCTTAATATAATCCGCATGTCCAGGACAATCTGTGTGGCCGTAGTGGCGCGTCTCCGTCTGGTACTCCACGTGGGCTACATTGATGGTGATGCCACGAGCCTTCTCCTCGGGCGCATTGTCGATTTCATTGTACTTCTTGCTCTCGGCCAGCTGCTTGTCGGCCAGAACCTTGGTGATGGCCGCCGTGAGCGTGGTCTTGCCGTGATCCACATGGCCGATGGTGCCCACATTGCAATGGGGCTTAGTGCGCTCGAATACCTTCTTCTCGTTGGCGTACTGGCGAAGGTACTGCTGCATGTTGCCGGTCCTGGGCGCAGCAAGTAGTCCGTTTCTCTGCCAGTCTTTGCAGGCAGTGGAGGAGGCAGTGGCAACCGCCATACGCAGCAACCTGGCGGAGCTCATGGCACGCCGGCTGCAGCGCAGGGCCAATGACATGGATGCGGTGGACCGGCAGACGGCGGCGGCAAATGCATGTGACATGGTTCTGGGCTTCCTATTGGCGCTTCTAACTGGAGATGTGGATTAGGATCTGCGCTATGTGACAGGTATCTCCTGCTGCACTTACGAGTGTAGATTTAGCTGTCCTGGCAGGGGGTAAAATGCCTTTTCACAGGTCGAAGAAAATCTTACGGCTCGAAATTGCGTAAACCCTGAAATGTGCTGTGCGCCAGAGCTGCCACCTCGTGGAGGTTGTTCGATAGACCACATATCGATAAATTACATTATTTTTAAACAAACAACGTTTATAATGATAAAATAATTTTTAGGTATATAGATTAAGGTACATAGATTAGATTTAAATATTAACTTTGAAGTAAAATAATATTTTTGTTGACTGCTACTTTTGCATAAGAACATAAAAAGGGGTGGCAGCCCAATGTTGACGTTATTATTTTGTGCGCGTTTTTTTCCACCCATTAAACAGCACCATTGAACCCATCTCGACCACTCATCAAGCCAAATGAAATGTACCAAAGCCTATAATAACTTGCTAATGATATTAAAGTGCTTGCCAATGCCCAAAGTGTACGTTTGCATACTTTTTACAGGGTAAAAACATTTGCCCCCAAGACTGTACCCCACTAAAAACACCAACACAATCAAGCACATGTCTATATGTGTAACAAGCTGTCTGGCAACGCAGCGCCATGGGATGTTCCCAGATCGTTAAAAGCACCTTTTCGTTTCGTCAGCAGAGTGCAAAAACATACGAAAAATCTAAATTCAGACGCATTGCCAGATATAGGCAAATCGAAATGCAATATGTGTACAATAGTCCGCTTGTCGGTCGCGGGACAGCGGGTAAATACGCGCAGGGGAAGCCGCAAATCGATGGGAACAATTTGCGCGCCAGCGAACGGCCCAACTGCCATGGCAAGTACACGCTGTACCAGAGGTTGAAAATTCAATTTGAAATACGAAATGACCAGATCCTCACCCAAATTTCCGCCACTGGTGTCCATGTTTGGTCCTTATTGCGTATCCTGTGCCGTTGGGTGTCGGGAATTGTGTGTTGAACCTGTTTTGAATGCAGTGCAGTGCGGTGACTGCTGGCAAAACAAAAAGAAAATCTGCACACTGGGAAATGTGAATGCGTTGAACTCAAAGGGCGTCGCGGGCGAACGAAACGGTCGAGAGGTGGTTAGTCACTGCGGTGAGATGCGCGTCGCGATATCACTGCTATTTGCACTTTCATTTGGCGGCCTTATCAGCGCGTATTTACAATCGAATGCAACAGCAAATTCAAAATTCAATTTAAATTGCCGTCGAGTGGACTTCCATTACATTTATGAATCAGAGAGGGACCGTAGCGCAACCGTTAAATTATACCGCCATACAAACACAAATATACTGAAATTGGCTTAAGAAATACTCGAAAATACCTCAAATACATACCACAATAATACAGAGCATTGAAGGTTTAAAACTTCGATAAAATATAAGCAAATACATACAAATACAAAAACTTCAAAAATGCAAAGTGTTACTGAAGAATATAATTTCTAGAAACACGAAAATTTAAAAATGTCTGCTTTCAAAAAAGTTTCAGGCTATATCAAAAGTATTAAAAGCTTAAAAAGACCATCGACATTTTTTGTCTGTATATTTCTATCCCCTTTCCATGAGAATAATCTGCAATAGCTGAATTCAGATTTTCGTTTAAAAATAAACACATTTTAAATTTATTTATTCTTCTCTTATTTATTTCATCAACTATGTTTACGATATAATCAAGTTAATTTAGATAATTAAAAATAAGATTCCTTTTTCACAAAACTCAAACGACGAATATTTAAAACGCCAAAAGTTAATTTTAACATCTTAAACAATTAACAGCTAATGGCATCCGCAATAAAATATTAAACTAAGAAGATAAAAGTATAAACAATTCTACATGAGAATACGACTCTCCATAGACAACACTACATAAACTCTGAGGAGGGACGCAGATTAACCCGCCGGTTGCGCAGCGTGTACGTGCGAGGAGTTCCATCATTCTCCTGACCCGCTCCTGGATTCTGCTCCAGGGATCTGCGTTCCGTGGAGGCCTCCAGCGACATGTCCTCCTCGCAGTCCTCCAGTTTGTCGGCGCCCACCGTCTCGTCGTTGCTAATGTTGCCCTCCTCGTAGGTGAACTGGAATCGCCGTACGCTCTTCTTGGCGCTGAAGAGCACACCACGGTTCTGGCGTTTTGTGGTGCCGGGCGTCTTAAGGATGGAGGCTCGCGGCTTGGGAGGCGGCGTCTTGGCGGCGTTCTGCTCGGCGGCCGCAAGAATCGCTGATTTTAGAAGCGCATTTGGCGCAATGGACTGACGCCCCTCGCCGGTGGACATGCGGAGCACTGTGCGGGCAGGCGAAAATGATCTGCGATTGCGAACTACGATTACCCGAGGTGAACTCTGTCGCGAGGACGTGGAGGGCAAGGCATCCTCCAACGCCGGCTCTTCCACCTTGGGCTTCTTCATGTTGGCATGGGCTTTGCGGAGGAACTGCTGCAGATTGCTGCTGGGCTTGGCCTTCGATTTGATCTTCATGTTGCGACTTATCTTGGGCTTGGGCTTCGCCTGCTTGGGCTCCTCGGCCACAGCATCCGGATCCAGCCAGTCGTTGGCCTTCCAACGCTTCAGGTTATCGAAGCGCTTGTCCACGTTTTCGCTCTGCAGGCGCAACATGTCCCACCAGCCCTCCAGATCTTCAGCCTGCACCGGTTTTGAATCCTCGCTGCCATCGTTTGGATGGCTATTCTTGCCGGTCGCGCCAGCCTCGCAACGATCGATCAGGCTGCTGAACTGCATCATTTTCTTGGTGGTTAACAGACGTGTCTGGCCGATGGTCACGTTGATCATGTCAATGCCTCCCGATTCCTGTAACCGTGCCTCATTTTCCTTGCTGTACGCCTCCCATTCAGCGCAAAGGGTTTGGAGGCGCGTGACCTCGTTCTCCAGCTGCAGTCGGAAATACAGAACAGATTCAACGGCACGACGAACTTCCAAGGGCGATTCCTCATTGGGCAGGTAGAAGCTATTCCGTTTCTCCTTCTCACAGCGCGAGTTCACCTTACCCCGCGAGACACTAACAAACGGACTGAGATAATTGGGCATTCCATTGGATTCGCGACGTGGCGGTGTCTTCACCTCCTCTGGCACCAAAGTGGAATCTCCTGTGGCTCCTTTAACTGAAAAAAGAATGTGGTTTAAGATTCAGATTAGAAACATAATATATCCCGAACTCACTTGTCGTCTGCTGAGGATCCAAGATGAGTGAGTCCTCCGCCGGCGAATAAGCCACAGAGTATCGCGTAAAGTCAAACTTTTTCTTTACCACCGGAACTGACGCCTCTTTCTTATCCGCCGGCAGCAGCTGCCTTTTGACCGAACTTTCTCGTTCAACTCTGGCCGGTGCCACCGGGCTCAACAAGATGCTGTCGCCAAAGACCTCCACAAGATGACCGCTGCTATTGTTGGACTTGCACTGCGTTGATGTGGCCTGGTCTATAAACGGATTATGGATCTCCTCTAGCGGCGTGAGAGGCGGTATATCTAGTGTGGCTGCCTGCAGCAACTCGGCCTTAAGCTGTGGAAGCTTTCGTACGTTGTCCTGAAGCCTCGTGTACTGGCTCTTTGGCTTTATAGCCTTCATCCGCATTGAGTGGCTTGCCGCCTTGCTGGTCGCTCCAGCCGTGTCCTTGAATTTGGCCGCCGCACCACCGCCGCCACGAATAGGCTGTGGTTTCACCACATTCGCGCGACGTGCCACTGGTGCCCTGTTTGCCAAAGGTTTCTCGAACGGCTGGGACAACCCATTGGCCAGTCTAGCTGTCCTCGGTGCCGTCGGCGCAGGTAATCTGTGCTTTGTGCTGACCACTGGTGGCGGTTGCCGGACGCTGGCCGCTTTCGCTTTGTTGACTGTCGCTGGGGTGGGTCTGGGTATGGTAGTAAACTTCTTCGCTTCAATCGCAGGCTGCCTAGGCAAACTGTTCGTTTGCTTCGCTGTGCTGGGTAGGGGGGGCCGTGCGGCTGCTTTTTGCCTGGCCAAAGCCACTGGATTGTTGTTCTGACGACTTGGAGGCACTATTTTTGTTGCCGAAGCAGCGGTTTTTTGCCTGGCGAAAGCGGAAGCTGAAGCCACGGGTTTGGATGACGGAGGAGCTGCCGCCACTTTGGCGACAGTTGGAGTTGCAGACGTTGGCTTGGGTACTGAAGGTCTCAGCGGTTCGTTTGCTTTTCCCTTGCCAGTGGGATTAGCAATCACGTAGAGAGAACACCTTTTAGAAGACTGAAACACGGGAGCAGCCTCTTTTTGCTTTGCAGAAGCCAGGCTTTCGGGAACCCGAAAGGTTTGAGATTTTGGTAAGACCTTTGATTGATTTACGGTCGGGGCATTGATGGCTGCCCCTCGACGCGTCTGGTCTTGCTGCTCATGCTCTTTACTCCTGGCTGTCTTCCACTCCATGTAGCGTTGTAAATAGAGTTTCTGGCGCGAGGCCTTGGGCTTCAATTCCTTCGGCTGTTCGGTGGGCTTCTTGTCCAGCTGCAGCTGCTCTTGATTCTCCAGTTTGGGGGCCACATTTTCCTGGTGCAGAACCGCTGGAGCGGCCACCAATGGCTTCACTTTGACGGGCGTGGGACTCACACTGATGATGCGGTTCTGGTAAAAACAATCCTCCCGTTTTTTGGCGCGCGCCGCCTGCAACCGATCTCTGTTCTCCTGGCAGTGATTGCGCGGACTCAGCACCAGCGATTGCTCCTTGTACAGTTCCTTGTGGCGCTGCATGGCGACTGCTGTGACGGATGCGGCGGGTCAAGCTGAAGTGTCCGGTTGGAATTGAATCGTAATGCTGAGTTTTCCGGCAAGGCGTCTCCTATTTTGATTTTTAAAATGGCGAAGCGTCTTGCGGTGTGACCAGGTGAAGGAAAAGTAAAATCTCCTGCTCTATGCCTTTCCCATAGTGTTGGGTCCAGCATATTTTCTTGGTATATTAAAGCGACCCAGCCACGGTCACGCTGCTATGAAAATAAAAGTGAATTACAAATTTAGCAGTAGTAATATGTTAACCAAACCGCTCCCGCGCTTAATTAGTGTCGTTTAAGCTTGCAGCCACCCTAGCCCTATAAAATTGTAAGCCCGGCGGCCTGTTTGCAAGCGCTAGAAACTCGAAAATAATTCGCCGAAACTTGTGCATATAGAAATACAGGCGCCGCGTGTGCGAGTGTGTGTGTGTTTATTGGGGTTACAAAAAATAAAACAAACAACAACGTCACCGCGGCAGCATTGCCAACAGCAAGCACCCACGCCCTAGATTGTCAAATGTTAATTGTGTTCTAAGCAACACATTGCACATTATTTAAGGCAAATTACATCGCAGAACAACAAGTAATAGCTAAACATCGTCTAATTGCTTTTGCGGTACCTGCTTTTCCCCGAAATTCCAAATTGCAAGCTGCTGGCAACGTTGCCACGCTCACGCACACACACCCACACAGTGAGCACTGAGCAGTAAGCGGTGAGCGGCGGTGAAGAGAGCGGCTCGTGTCTGTGTTCATTCTCTGTTGCTGCTCCGCCTGGGAATGTCGTCGTCGTCGGTGTATTTTTAATCGCTTTCTTCCCGTGCCTTGGCCCAAGATACATATATTATTATTAACCGAACCGAACTGGGAAAAGCGCGCTGCCGAATATCCATGATTTATCGTTTATATAATGTGCGCTAACTAATCGCGGATTCGTTTCGTTTTCATTTCCACAGCACTGAGTAGTGAGTGAGACAAATTCAGAGAGAGTGAGCGAAAGAGCAGAGAGCGTGTGTGTCGGTGCCTCTGTGCGTTTGTGTATGTGTGTGTGTGTGTGGTGCATCAAGGCTGATAAAACTAAATCCAAAACTGCAATTGCAACTAAATTTGAAACAAACTCCGAAAGCGTTTTCTAACTGCGCACAAATCAACACAACAAAATGGAAGCGGTTGCCAAACACGATTTCTCGGCGACGGCCGACGACGAGCTGAGTTTTCGCAAAACTCAGATCCTGAAGGTAAGTAGTGCGGTTCTAAAACCATAATATCTGCATTTATTCATAGGCTTCGCGTTGAATGGGCGCGGGGAAGGGGAAGGGGGCGTGGCAGGTCCTGCATGCATAATCTCCGCTGCGATGCAGCCGCCGCAGCCGTCCAGGTCGTTGCCTTAACCCACATCCTAGGTTCAATCGCCAGACAGATTTTGTTACTAAATCGCGACCAAACAGACAGCAGTCGCAAAAGCTGGCTAAAGAGGTTCAAAAGGTGCACTCGCAAAAGGCAGCACGAAAGGATTACGACTCATGACCCACCGCAGCTGAAATACTCTTACTAGAACCAAAAGACCCAGTCGAGGAAGGAGTATTCCACTATCCATTTGTTTGCCAGTATACTAGCCTTGTGAAATCACACACATTTTAGTATATAGCCATTTTTACTATTCGTTCGATGATTTTCAATCTCTCGAATGCAATTTAAATCTACTAAGACCACATTATTGACCCCATATAATTTGCATAGAGCTCTGATTAGCACTACAAAGTGGGTCTGAATGAAAATGATGTGTAGATAGGATTTCTAACATTAAACATGCAAATAAAATCAATCAATGTTCTCTATGATGATAACTTTTTTATTTTTCAAATCTTTTCCACTTTATTTTCCATGCTCTCTATTTTATTTAAATAAAAATTGACGGATTTCCCGCTCGATTTCTTATGGTATGAGAGAAATAGATGGTATTCTATTACTTTTATATTAGTTTTTTCTCAATACTTGGCAGAACAGTCCCAGCCGTTTTTTATGATATATTCGATGCCCCCTCGCCTTTGCGGAACTTTGTGGGGGACATCCGATGCGAACCCGGTTGGTTGTATGGCTCTGGCTTACTGGCTTTCTGGCCAAGAAAAGGCTGCTGGCAGGCTGCGATTCGATCTATAGCTTCCTTCCAGGTGTTTGTGTTTGTGTTGGCTCACAAGCTGGCTGGCTGGCTGTCCTAGGCCAAACCCTTTGTTTTGGCTGGCGAATTTTCCGGTTTCTTGTTGCCAGGGCGCGCTGTAAGCTGATTTTCGTTGCTGTGTGTCTACCTTGTCGTAGGTTAGTCACAGCAGGAACCCAGGCCTGTGGCAGGTTTTCTCCCTTTTGCTCCTTTTTTTTTGTTTTCTGTTTTTGCGCCTCTTTTCCATATGCCGCTGCTGCATTTGCAGCATTAGTTGCTGCTGCTGCTGCTGCAGTTGATTGATGGTGTCAATGACTCGCCGAAGAGGCTTCTTTATCGCCGCCCGAAGGTCAAGTGTGTGCGCTGATCCCGTCCATTAGAGGCTTCTACGCCGTAGATGAGCCCGAGCCCTCTGCCCAGCTGTACGGGCTTATCACTGGGGTAAACAATCCGCACTGATAGTCATAGTTCGTTTAACCCATAGTTGGGCTGTAGCTGGGTGTTTGGTTCTGGGTTCTTGGTTCTGGGTAGGCTGATCGGGGGATAAGAGCAGACAGGCAGAAATACACGATTATCTCGCATAGGAGATACGCATATCTCAGTTCTCTGTTCGAACTTCGAGCGCATTTGTGTTTGCCAGCGCTTAGTCATTTATCGATGGCCTTATCTGAAAAGATGCCCAGTCCAGCAAACACACAGGCATTTAGGCGATAGAGCGCAAGAGAAGAGGGGCCGTGAATCACCAAACATTTCATTGGGTTTCTATCCAGAAACTGGTTTTCAGAGCAGCGCATTTCTTGGATATTTGGAGCACCTTTTTCCAAGAAGTACATCTCGAATTCTAACGGCCTTGTGTGGACACCAAAAGTGGCCACGTTTTATCATCACAATGAAACACGAAATGGGATTCTACATACTTAGTTCAACTTTCGCTGGTCGCGAAAACAGCGAAAAGTGAACGTTCGTGTCGCTGTGACACTTTTCAGCGTAGAATCCGAAACTGCAATAGAATTTTTCTCTAGTAATTACATAAGCATACGAGTATAAACAATTGATAATAACAATCATGGCCACTACGTGCCTGCTTTCCGAGAGCGCCGCTAAATATTTATGCATTATCCAACAGCCAGGCACATTCCCTGCACTGAAACAAATGGTAGTCCATCTTTATGCAACGCTATATTAATTGGCATACTAGCCGATTTTGTTTATTATTCGATCATGGAATATCTGGGAGCTGGATTTCTTCAAGCATTCTTCCACATTTTAGTTGATTTTATTTCCAAAACCATCACAATAGAACCCCTTCGGGTTTTTCACCGTGCAGAGCGGCGAGAAAACTGTCTGTAATAGACGACGAATCCGTGGAAATGAATTTCTCGGCGGCTGTTTTCAATGAATGAAACAATCTAAAAATAAAATAAATATACGATGAACAATGTCTGGGTGACAGATGCGGGCGGGATCTCGGCCATAGGGGGTGGATTAGAACTATGTAGCTATGCCAATTAGTCGGCCACGTCCAGATCCAGATCCAGCTACAGCTCCAGCTCCAGCTGAGCGGGCAAAATCCCACTGCCACAGCCAACAGTGAGCACAATAATTGGGCCTTACATAAGCTGGAAACGACATTGACACCCGCACAACCCCACAAATCCCCTCCACAATCCGACGTGCGAAAATGTAGCCAAAAAAACACACGAAACAGCAGCAAATGACTCGAATATGGGATATCGCATATAGGTATCTGTATCTTTAATTAGTAAGAAACCGATCTGTGGGTAGGGTATTATGTTTGTTACCAACCTCATATGATAGTAATTATCGATGAGACATTCGTGGGGTAATTACAAGTTGCAACTTCAGAAACGAAGCCACCCCGTCAACTACACAGTATCGCCAGGGGATTTTTGAGTGACTCATTTGAATGCCATGCCATTATTCCGACTTGACGAACAAACGATATTGGAAAACAACAAAGCTGCCAAATAAACTCAACTGCTCAAGGGAAAATCCGTTGGCGAAAAATGGGAGAAGCACACAAAGATAAGAGTATCTTTACTCAAGACTTAACTAAAAGGCGCAATCCTGACCTTTGCACAGTAAATACATTTCCTATGTGTCTGTGCAACGATTTCCTTGGGAAAAAGCAAACAGGGGCCGAAAAATGAAGGCTGCTGGCCGACGTCAAGTCATCAAGCGAGATTCATTCATAAAAAGCTCCACTCAGCACCTTCGAATCTGGGAATTCCCAGTGGCCAAGCAAAAGCCGAGACCTCTTACCGACAATCTATAGACAATCTTCCATTTCGTCTGTCAATCGTAAGATATCATAAAAGTCGGCGATTACGTAGGCGGCAGCCTGTTGTGTCATTGGCATGCGAAATGGGCTAGGAAAAAGTCCATTAGATACACAAAAAGTACACAAAAGTGAAATTCGCCCATTCGAGTGAGTGCTCCGTTTCACTTAACATTCTTATCACATGTCGGCCATAATGCTTGTTTATTTTTAGCGTTTCGCAAGAAACACATATGAGAATAGGGGAGATAATAGATAAACATAAATACGTCTCCCAAACCGTAAGCCGTAAGCCCATCTTCGCTGATTGCGCAGTGACACAGTTTTGGGACAACACTCAATCAACGAGCAATTGAAAACTGCTCATCGAATCACAATCACAATCACTGGGGAATCGGGCCAGTCTCACAATAAACAAAGCGGAAGAATGTCTCGATTGATCCCCATTGTCTGGGGGCGATTAAAGGGGTGTGGCCTTCGAATTGGAAACAAGGCAGGCAGGTTCTTACAAAGAATTTTCGGGAATCGGATTACTCACTGTGTATCTGGTTCTGGTGCACAAGCGGGAGAAATGGCAATTAAAATCCGATGCTGCCGTTTTAATAACTACATTGAATACTCAGAGAATTTCTCGGTCTCTTATTTCTTAACAGTATGAAGCTAAATATATATAATGTTTTTTAGGCAGGGGTACAAGATGTAGGTAGTTTATGCCCATTAAGATCTTGTTTTTCCAAATCTGGCAAAGAAATAGTATTCATTACATTACTATTTAGCGTTAAAGAAGATCGATTTAGTCCTCTGAACTCTAGGATTTGCTTTAGGTTTTGATTGTTTCATTTATTGAATTACTTACAATTACATTGCATTTATAGAAACAGTAATAATTAAAATGACTGTCTTACAGATATTAAATATGGAAGACGATTCAAATTGGTATCGTGCGGAGCTGGATGGAAAGGAAGGCCTCATACCCAGTAATTACATAGAAATGAAGAATCACGAGTAAGTTCCTACCGAACTATTCCCAAAAAGAGAGATCCACCAAATAATTATCATTTCCATTGTAGCTGGTACTACGGACGCATCACACGCGCCGATGCCGAGAAGCTACTGTCAAATAAGCACGAAGGCGCCTTCTTGATACGCATCAGCGAATCCAGTCCCGGCGATTTCTCCCTATCAGTCAAGTGAGTTCCCTCAATGGCCCATCTTTCATTTGATCGAAACCACATAACCGAAATCAAAACCTTTGCCCCACAGATGCCCCGATGGCGTTCAGCATTTCAAGGTTCTGCGCGATGCCCAAAGCAAATTCTTCCTCTGGGTGGTCAAGTTCAACTCCCTCAACGAACTGGTCGAATATCATCGGACGGCGAGCGTTTCCCGGTCGCAGGATGTCAAATTGCGTGATATGATACCTGAAGAGGTGGGTGTAACGCCGGCCATTGTGCCATTCCACTGACGAGTCTGCCCAGCAGACAGACGTGCAGATTCATTTTAAAAATACAAATTTCGCATAACACAACACATTGAGGTCATGCTTTCGTAGGCTGCCGCCCACCCATTTGAACTATAAACAAGCAGTGATGCCAAGAATATTAGATTGGATTCATGATGTCCGAACGATTTCTTTATTGCAGATGCTCGTGCAGGCGCTGTACGATTTTGTGCCACAGGAATCCGGGGAATTGGACTTCAGACGCGGCGATGTCATCACCGTCACAGATCGCTCCGATGAGAACTGGTGGAACGGCGAGATCGGCAATAGGAAAGGAATCTTCCCAGCAACTTATGTGACGCCATATCATTCATAATAAGATAACTTCTAAGGAGGGACGCCACACACACAACCCTCTCCGGGAAACGCGAAAAACACAACACACACCCCATAACGATTAGGCAGCATCATCAGCAATTGCGAATAACAACAAGAAGGAACTAAACACAAATTTTAAATATTTATATACAAGAAACGTGGACATAAATTCTGTAGACAACGTATACAACACAACAATTTTAAGCCTATAAGCCGAATGCATTTTTTACGTTTTGACGTTTTTTGATAAAACAATACCATTACGATACCATTACGAAATCGTTTAATAGCAACTGAGTGACACTTTAAACTAGATATGTAAATTTATTTGTGTATGTATAGCTGCGGCCGAATAAAAAGCATTCGATCGCAGTTTTCCTCTGGCATCCTTCCAGACAGAGGACTCAACTCACTGCTGGCATCTTGACCGCAACTATAGGCATATGCAAGTATGTCTACATACCAGATGGCACTATTATTATTATTATTGTAAACGAAGCGGATTTTTGATATAAATATATAATATAAGTTCGATAAAGAGAATTGAAAGAGAATTTTTGTCCTGAACTTTTAACCGAGTGTTGAGGATTGCCCTACATGTGCTCTTTAGTTTATTTTTGATGTTTTTGATGTGAACACGAGTGCGTTTCGAAGCGAGTAAACACTTATATTATTATGATTATATGATAACGAATTACCAACCAACCTAATGCTTAACACGTTTTATAGAAAACAAAACAAATTCACTATGAAAAGAAAACTTTTGCCTAAATGTCTCAAAGCTGAAGACAATTAAAACAAAATTTATATTATATTATCGTAAATGCCTACCACATAAATTAAATTAATTTTTGCATCGCTGGTTACTATATGCATACATGCACGCATCTATAAATAAATATGTATCTTCTTAATGCAAATTGAACGATATTAGGCCTCGGCTGCACATGCAACTTTTGCGGCGACTGTAAATTGAATATGTGAAATTTTTGTCCCTTCGCTTTAAAGTTTAAAATTGTCAATAATTATAATTTACATCCCGTCTTCTCACCACAAACTCTATGGACGAAAAATGAATCTTGAAAACTGGAAGGAAACATTTGTGACATGTGTAAAAAGTTTCAAACTGCTGCTATATCATATTGTGCTATAAATTATTACTACTACTATTTATATAATTGGTTGAGTGTGCTGTGTGTAACCTTTTTTGTCATCAGCAAAGCGAATTAGTTGCACGTTCGAGCGTTTTTCAACTACATAACTATATGCATTAACAAATGTAATGAGAGTTGCCAATATAAAGTAATTTAAACAACAACAAAATGCTAAAACGAAACATTTAAGGCCTATTTTTTTATCTATATATAAATATATATCGAAGCAAATACATTTATACATTTTCCTAATATCCACCAAACTAAGAAACACGACGACGATGCCTCATGGAAACAACACATCAAAAATAACTTTTGATAGGCCATAGTTTACATAAGCCGCAATTTATATTGGCCAGCAGCTGGACGCACGACAGTTTTGTACTTTTTGAGCATATTTGCAGGCGTTGGCGAGCATTTCCCGGCCCAGAACCAGTAGTAGCCGCATATTTAAACATAAATTCTAATCGTAACAATAAAGCAGGCAATTGACAAGGTTTAGATATTAACTAACAAGCGAATACACAAATGAAACATTGCATACGGTATGTTAAGTTGAGGACGTAGTTTAAGCAACAAACTGATTTATCTAATAAACTATGACATATAAATTTGAATTTGAATGGGCGGCAAAAAAGGGGATCTGGCATGCAACTTGTGGAGCTATCGATAAGTGACCGATAGTCAGAGACTTGAAACGTCTTGATTAACAGAAAACTACAACTGTTGCTGTTACGTTAACAGAGCAAGTCAACGGACCGTGTCCTTGCTAGTCTCTAAAAGAATTTCATTAATTAATTTAGGCTAATTAAATTCCACCAATTCAAATATTGTAAGTTGTGCAAACAATATCGCTACAAAATGTTATAGTTAAGGTAAAACGTAACTAACAGAAAACAAAGAGAGCACTGTTAAACTAGGTTGAGTCTGGGCTAAGTGTTATCGAAATTTCCACCCGCTGATGGATTTCGTAAATTTTCTGGTATTTTATTTGTACGCGCATATGGTTTATATTGCAGTCACAGTCGCGGTCACACTGGTCATAGGCAATAAGAAAAAAAAAGTCCACGGCACGGTCGTCCAATTAAGTTAATTTTTCTAAGTAAACATACAAGTGCAGATACGCCGTGTGCATCCAAGCAAACGAACAACTGCCCACGCCGCAGTTGACATCCACAAATCAAAGCCGCGATCCGTAGTTGCGCCAGCATTGCGCTCCACGTGTGAAAATAGTCAGGAAAAGCGAGCACTCGCAACCGCACACACACACACACGCGCGCGCACACATACGTCAAGTACACGTACACAAATGCGCGCGAGGGAAAAGCGCTAGGTCAGAGGAAAGTGAAAAGTGAAAAGCGTGAAGAGAGCGCGTCAGGCGTTAGGCGTCAGGAATCGGACGACGTAACCAGCTGGGTGAAAATGGCGCTACTCGCCTACCGCGACAAGCACATCCTGAGTGCCCAGCAGCTGAGGAAGCTCAGCGAGCACAAGTACTCCTGCTTCAGCGCCAGCCTGCTCGATCCGCTGCTGCAGCCGTGGTGGAACTGGCTGGTCGCCCAGACGCCCCTTTGGCTGGCCCCCAATCTCATCACCATCGTGGGACTGATCCTCAATGTGGTCACCACCCTGATACTAATCTGGTGAGCCCCACAGCCCCTTAGATGCCCCTTTGCCGGTTACCCCTTCCGCAAATCGGCTTTTTTGGCCTCGATGAACTATTTAGCCAGCGAATTTCATCACCTCTTGCGGGGATTAGGAACCTACACCAGCTGCTTTGCTCCATCTATCAACTGTCACTTGTCGTTCTCGGTTTGCCGAGTTTGTTGCCGAGTTTGTTTGCCAGAAAGCAAACATGTTCTCTGATTTAGAAGGAGTCTTCTAGACTTCAAGACCATTATAATGCTAGCATTTCTTCTACTTTCTTATACTAGAATAGGTTGTTGATCAATGATATGCAGGTTTGTCCAGTGTTTTTTCTTCATTTACATTATTTTCCATGTTGATCAACGTTCTTTCCAACTGCAGTAGTTGTAGTTGTAGTCACTATTCGTGGGTTGTTTATTTTGTATCCCAAATAGTCGGTTCACATATTTGAAAACAGCACATAAAAGCTGCAAATAAAAACAATTCCCTCTAGCAAATGATTGCAAATTTGTTCACTGCAAAATACAAGAAAATCAGGCGACCACCCCACCCGTTCTCGTTTCGTAATGCGTGGCGATAGCGTATCATTCCATAACCATGCTAACTAGCCAACTAACTACATACAGCAGTGGGTGGGGGCATTCGGTGGATGCGGACGACCCCTCTCCAGAACCTGGACACGAACTATGTCAGCGATAAGATAGCGAGGGCGTCTCGCCACTTTACGCGAATTATAAGTAATCGCAATCATCGCCGTTTGTCGCCGTTTGTGACGCATTTCTTGAGTCTCGGACTCAAGGCGTTGCAAAAAAGGCAGCATTTAACGATAAGTAAATAAACAAAGGCGGCTAATCATCGTTGCATCTTGAGGCTGATGAAAGAACTGCCATGAAACCCAACAGGTGCCAGAAACAAAGCATTTCACAAAGCCTCAGCATGATGAGGCAAAGTTCACTTGAGTTAACCCCCGGGGCAAATTTTGTATTTTCCAATTGTTTGCCTTTCAATTGGGATACCTTTGATTGAATTAGAATGACAATTTGCATTTCTAATTGATTTTTATGGGCCTGTCCAGCAAAGTCCGACACTTAAGCATGTTTCGCTACTCCAAACTGAGCGGCACAAAAATTACAAGAACTAAATTTAGAAAGAGACTTTCACTGTGGTCGTGGAGAAAACCTTGCTTTTCTAATGATATGTCCCCGAAAGCAGCGTATTTCCATGTTTTCTGATCTTTCACACCAAGTACGTAAGCGATAAAGTGGTAAAAACTAGTGAAACACTGAAAGCTTGTTGTTTTTAACACCTAAATGCGAGATAAACTTGAGTAAAGGGGCAAATGTCATGTGCATTTAATTATTTCAAATGATATGGCGGTTTGAAAAATTCAATTTGAATAAACCATTCGGCAAAGCCCACGTGTGCCCACTTTCTTCCCCATTATGGTTGATTGCTTCTGAGCGCTGGCATGCCAATCAAAGTGGCCGAAAGTATCTTACCTTCTGTCCTCCGGCGGATGAATCAGCATCAAAGCTGCTCACGTGTCGTTCCCTGGTATTTATAGATCAATATGTACATGCTATGGGATCGACATATATGTACATATACCCATTCACAAAACGTCGCGAAAAGAGCAGACCGGTTCTATTTGCACTTTACCCATTATTATTATTATTCCACATTTGTTTGCGCTTCTGTATTTGTTTTAATAATTTCGCTGGTTGCCAGCCGCCAGTCACCAGCCACCAGCCCGTCCGCTTGCGGATTTGGCTGAACTTGTCTAGGTCAGTGGGACTCGATAAAGTAGTGTCAATCTGGGCATGGTGATGATTCAGCTGGAATGAGGCCTTCTGCTCGCACCACTCGTCGCTTGTAGGTAGGTAGGTAGTGCTCCCAAATTGCGAGCCGGAACCGCAAAGTCAGCTGATTCGGCGACGATTTGGTGTTTTGTAGGAGATAGCAAGTAGTCCGCTTATCGGGCACTTTCGAGTGGCTGCCGCAAAGTAGTGATTTCGTACTTAACCTGAGTGATAATTAAGAAGCTCTGCTTGGGAACTTTGCTCATCAGGCGATCCTATGCTCACTGACGTCAGTCGCAGGGGCTAATTGACATGGAAACGCACGAAGCGGCTTGAAATTCTACGCTTGCCAGCCCTCGCAGCCCCAATTCCCTTTGCCTCTTTCATTAATCAATTACGAGAAATTATAAAACTCCACAGAAATGTAATACGTAATTGTCAACATTAATAAACACGATCGTGTAGTCAAGTAACAGCAATATTTATCTGGTTTCACCATTGGGGATTTTTATTTTAAACTGCAGTTTCTGAAATGAATGCGTCAGCTTACAGAACGCATAATCGATGCAAATCTGGGTAGCCTAATCAATAATTCAAGATTCAACTATTCAAATGAAAGCTTTGTCATTGTCGACTGGATTTAAACCATGTGTTTTTGTAAACCCATCTCCAGTTATAGCCCAAACGGCGTTGAGGCACCGCCACGTTGGACCTGCTTGCTCTGCGCGCTGGGTCTGTTCATCTACCAGAGTCTGGACTCCATCGACGGGAAGCAGGCGCGTCGCACGAATACCTCATCGCCGCTGGGCGAGCTCTTCGACCATGGCTGTGACTCCATATCCACGGTGTTCGTGGCCCTGTCGGCATGCATCTCCTGCCAACTGGGCCACTATCCCAACTGGCTGTTCTTCCAGGTGAGTGGGTTACGCACCTCTTATTCAGAGCGAGATAAATTCTGAACTTCTCTTGCAGTGCTTCTGTGCCATAGCGCTCTTCTACTGCGCCCACTGGCAGACGTATGTGTCCGGAACGATGCGCTTCGGCAGAATTGATGTGACGGAGGCCCAGTTCTCGATCATAGCCATTCATCTGGTTTCGGCGGCTCTGGGTCCTGAGATCTGGCTCACCAAGGTAGGGGAGGTTCTGAAGGCGCCCGACGAAGATAATTTAAAGCCTTGTTTCCGGAACTTCTTTGCATACCCTATAGTTATTTCTTTAGATATGTAAGCATAAGCATTTAAGAGTTTTATTTCGTTACGTTTATCCTAGAGTTTAGAGTTCGAGTTTCGTTTAGGCTGCTTAGGATTAAGCTCGGCTCGGCTGCCTTAAGTTCTGTTCTATGCGAATTAGCGTGCTAGTTTAGTTCTTGAATTCAGCTACCCAACCGTTGAGTTACCTCTTTTTCATTTAGCATGGATAGGAGACCACAAAGAAGGAGGTTAGCTTATGAGGTCCGAACAAAACACACAGCTCTCTGAAAAACATATGTAAAGGGCTCATATAGATTCTAGTTGAACTTTAACCACGACCAGTAATTGCAAATGTCTAATACCTTCTACTTCTATGTACATATTGCGTACTGCGCGCGCCTCTCTAAACAAACCTGCCGCACTCCAATGTCTGTCGCGGCAAAAACCACTTAACAAACCAACACCACACGCACATATAACACATGTAAGATCGGCATTGGCAGTATACAGCTTTGGTATGGGCCGGCAGTGACGACCATTGTGTGCGGTCTGCTCTCCCTAACTTATGTGTTTTCCGTCATTAAAGCCGGTGGTGTTGGCAAGAACGGCTCGACAGTTGCTGTAAGTCCTTAACACCCCCTACACACACACACACTAAACACACACAAAACACTACTACCACTACAACACACACACACGAAAACAAAAAATATTTTGGCTACTCAGAAAGAGATCTAAATTGGAAGAGTTTTCCGTTCTCAACTAGCTTTCTACTTGCTGACCAGCTCAGCTGAGTTTCGAGGAAGGTGCGTGGCGTGAGGATGACCCCTTAACCCCTCTATCCCACTATTTAACCCCCAGTTGCTTGCCTTTTTAATCTGTGCCGTTGTTGATTCTTGTTCATGTGTCTTTGGTTCAAACGGCTCAGCTGCTGCAAACTTAATATTCCTGCTTTGTTGCTATTGACACCACTCAAACACGACCGATTCGGAAGCAAAACGAGAGCATGCCAAAAAAAAAAAACTCATACACAATAACTATTTGAGGCTGCTGAATGCGAAACTTAAGTTAATTTTTAGTAAAGCCTAATATCGATCTATGTATTTGCCCTGTCCAATTGTCCAGTTGACATTTTTGGTCCTCCTATATAATATTTATGTCTTTTTATTGTCTATCGGTTTTGGATCTATATATTTAACCCACAAGTAATGTTAAAATCTATTCTACTCTATTCCGTATGTATTCCTAAGCATAGTTTGTAAGTTAGAGTGATGGGGTGTTCACAGTTTAATGCGACTTTTAACACTCCACAAACTCCTTTAGCAATCCCAACATTTTACCAACAAGTCCTTTACATCCTCTGAATGTAGTCGAAGATTCTAAATTTAATTGTTTTCTTGCAATCTCTCATCTTTACTAGATACCAATCGTGGGCCTTTCATGGAATTATACAATATTAGTATTTATCACATTCGGTTATACCTTGAATATAATCAATTTCCTAAAAATGTTTACTCAAGGCGGCAGTGGCAAAAACGGCTCCTCAGTTGCTGTAAGCATTGCACCCCTTATTGCACCTCTCGCAATAACGAGGCGAAAACAAAAAAAAAAAAAAAAAACACAGTATAAAATGTGAAAAAACAGTATGAAAACTAAACAGACTAACTTGAAAGCGGGTCATTAATCAATCCGTAGCCCCGGCCCCAGCCATAACATACTTAACTAATCTTTGGTTCTGCTTTTTGGGTTCTCTACTAATATCCTTTTTGCATTTTCCTTTCAATACGATTTGGAAATGGTTTGCAGTTTCGGCTCGTTCGGTGGAGGGCTCTGGAATTTGGTTTGGCCTCTAGCACGCGATACTAGTCGTATCCTAATCCTAATCACCAAAGCGACTAAAACTCCATTTCATTGAATGGCATTGAATGCATGCTGCTGCTTGGGTTTACGTTTACTTAGCTGTTTAAGTGGTATTGCATTATTATTGAGCTACTAATCGAATGACACTTATTGGTGTTTGTTATTATAATTATAATTTATTAGCCTAAGCATAATATTATTTAGAACTGGCTGACTGTGCAGCTTGTAAGACGTTATCCTTTCAGTTTTTAAGCCATACTTCCCACCAAAAGCATTCTGGAAAAATCGCAAGTGTTCCGTATTTACAAATGAAATTTTAATGCGCGACGTTCTTTTCTTCCGCACGCAATCAATCAATCAATCAATCGATATCGTTTGACAAAACCAAAACAAACCGAAACGAAATGAAATGAAACGAAACGAACCCAAAAACCCATTGCTATCCGCAATCCTTGACATTGGCAGCTGCCGCACTTCAACTGCGAGTCGCGATTTCTGCCAATTTATGTGGCCTGCGGCGTTGATTTGATTCTAGCTCTGCGCTACACCAAATGCATTCTGACCGAAGGTTGCGGCAAGAACGGATCATCGGTGGCTGTAAGAAACATACGCTTAAGTTGTCCCCGCAGAACAACACCCATCGCGCTAGCCTCGTCCATGTCCTGGTGTGCAGTGCGTTTGGAAACAGAAACAGCAACAGAAACATACATACTTCATGTGGTGTGGTATTCTATGTCCTATGTGGCTGCAACGCACTGTAAATCGGCTTCAGTAGATACACAGTACACAGTATACAGATCTGATGCTGATCTGATGCCTGAGCGTCTTGCCTTTAACTACCTAGAGTAATTCTATTGTTTTCGGTCCAAGTGCACGTCTGTTGTTGTTCGTTGTTCATAGTTTAATTATTATTTGTTTAGCTCGTAGTTCTTATTTTTGGGTGACAGTTTGGCATGGCATGTGGTTTGTTTTTATTTGGGCATTGTGCTTGCGTTTGATGGTTAATTGGCTTCGTATACTGACATTTTGCATTTGAAACCCACAACAACCAACCGATCCACCACCTACCTACCCACCCACACACCCGCCCAATAGCGCTAGACCTTGTAAATAAAACATGTAATAAACAAATCTGTAAGCGCAATTTCCCCCCGAGTGTTCGGTTTACATGTCGTCTGGAGGGGAAATTGCCGAACCCCCAAAAAACACCAAAAGCCAAAACAATTTTTGTTCACTTTTGTTTGTGCACTCCCGACTCGTTGTGACCCTTGCAAAATGTGCCGTAGATCACCATCAACCAACCAATCAGTCGTTTAATGTCCACTGAGCACAGCGGTGACACTTTGCAAGCGTGCAACGTACGTGAAGATCGATGCCCACTAACTGAGTCATTTCCATGCTCCTGCAGGGCACCAGTGTCCTCTCGCCCAGCATACCGCTCACGCTGGTGGTGTTGCCCGCCCTGATGATTGCCCAGAAGTCGCCGCAGAACATCTTCACCGAGCACGCGTCGGTGTACATCCTGGCCTTCGGCATGGTGGCCGCCAAGGTCACCAACAAGTTGGTGGTGAGTGCTGCTACTATTATTATTACTATTACTCTAACTATTAAGCCCGCATTAATCACTGTGCATTTGCCGCAGATTGCCCACATGACCAAGGCGGAGATGGAGTATCTGGACTGGTCGCTGCTCGGCCCCTCGCTGCTGTTCCTCAACCAGTACTTCAACTGCATCGTGCCGGAGATCTGGCTGCTGTGGTTCACGCTCATCTGGGGCACCCAGGATCTGCTGCGCTACTGCGCCCAGGTGTGCCTGGAGATCTGCCAGCACCTGCGCATCGATCTCTTCCGGATACCGTACACGCCCAAGGGCGCGGCCACACATCCGGCCACCGCCTCGGTGAGCAGCCAGAGCAACTTCGGCAGCTCTGGCAGCAGTGCGGACAAGAACGGCGGCAGCGCGCATCGAAAGTCGAAGAGCAAACCGCACTAGGTTGCGGTTTTCCGCTACATACATTAATTAGTAATTTTACAAATTTACGTCGTTAGAGCCGAGGGATACTCGTAGGAGCAGGCGGAGCGCAAGTAATACAAAACCCGTAAACACAACCCAACAAAATTCACCGTCAATGTTTTGCCTAAGAAGCAAAACCACTGAGGAACAACCAAACGAAATGAAACTAAACAATAAAACAGATAGAGAAGTTAGCGAAAGGGCGAAGCAAGTTGTTGCTCCTACATTTTAGTATATAGTTTACAACACGTTGTTGTAGCAAAGAAGGCAAAGTGGCTAGTGCTGCTGGGAGAAAGAACTGTTGCAGTCTCCGATATCAATTATATGGCTAAATATATAAAAATAAATACCTATATTTTGTATGATTGTGTAAGTTGTAATAAATCTAGACCGCAGTACTTTTACTGCGCTAATTCACACTTGTGCAAATGCAAATGCCAAAAAGAAAGAACAGAAAGCAGAGCCAGCCCAAAAATAGCTCGATGAAAGCTCAACCTACGTTTAAGTCCTGTTACCACCCATTGGCAATCGATCCATCCCACGAAAGACAGCAGATTAAGTGCGGGCGCAGTTGCGATATTCAGTTGAGGCCACATTATCAATTCATGTTACTCGTACTTGTTTAGTGCTTAGTTCTCTACTCATCGAGGTCGTTCGAAGGGCCGCGACATTCTAAATGGTGACTCATTTCAAAAAGCGCACTACCTACCCTGACTAGGCCCATAATTTGAGTGCGTTTCGCGTGGCTACATCTTATGCATCCTAATCCTAGCTGAACACCTATATTTGTAGCTCGCACGGCGCTGGCCGGCAACTTTATAGTTAAACTATTATGAATTATGTTTTATGTTGTATATGAAAATGGAGACGAAACAAACAGCAAGAACTAGAAATAAAAACAATTGCTAAACGTAAATCTAAGCCGTGTTCTTTATTTGGCGGTTCATCCCAATGTGCGGCATTCTTTTCAACATCCCACGTTTGAGCAAATGCCAAATTTTGGTTGCAACAACTCGAAAGTTTGTTGCCCATTCAGATAGAAATTACAAATATGGTTAAGCTAACACGTTTATTTAAAGCAAATTCTAGCGGGACAAAAATAAGGGATTAACAAACTTTGAACTTTTCGTTTACGTAAACACTTAAAAGGACTTAACTATACAAATTAAAGGGGCTACACTTTTACAAATAACTAACCTAAACTAGTGTTTTGCTATGCCAGCCGACCCCGGTCGCAGATGTAGGCCATCAGGGCCATGTCGCGCACCTCCAGTGTGACGCGATTGCGATGCTTGGTTAGCATGTAGGAGTCTGCGAGCCGCTGCGTCAAGTACATCTCGCAGGACTCCTGCATGGCCATAAAGGCGCCCTCGGTGACCCTCAGCGGTTCTCCATCGCTGTACTTCACGATGAACTCGCGCACCAGACGCGAGAACGGCAGCTTGGGTATTAGTGTGCCGGGATGGTTCTGCAGTCGCCGTATCTCGCGATCCATCCTTTTCGTTCTGCTTATGGGATTGGGCATTTTGCGCCGCCTGTTTTGGTTCTGGTTCTGTGCAGCAACTGGTCTCGGCGCCCGCGTGCTGGTTTCTTGGTGCGCGGTCATCCGACGCGTCTGCGGTGATCTGGCTGCCGGATGGCGATTTTCCAGATCCTCATCCTCCTCCTCGTCGCTGGTGGACGTCCTATTCGCCGCCGGATGCCTCCGTCCGGCGTCCTTGCGCATCGTCGAGCAACGACGACTGTTCTCCCGTAGCGTCAGTTGGCTGGTGGTGAACTCCAGGCCATAGTCGGTGCCGTCTTCTGGCTCCGGCGACCGGAAGGCTGTGTCGTCGTCGGATGGCGGCTTTGAGTTGTTCACCGTCGATTTGGGGCCGCGCTTGGCGTTACTGTGTCGTGGCATTTTCCAATTTTGAGAATTTGTTGAAAATAACGTAAACAAATTTTTTAAAAGAACTCCCGCTTTTTTTGAGTAGTGTGACCGTGTTACGCAAAACAAAAAATGCCCCTTACCGATACTACGAGTATTTGACTTTCCACCGTTAACTAAATTTACAGAGTTATATGCGTCGTAATTAATATGTATTTCTTTATATACAAATTGTTTACTAAATAAAATTCTGTCAATTCTTCTAAGACGTCCGGTGCTTTTAACTCTTATCAAATCATTTTTTTTAACCTACTCAAATCGATTAAATCATGTATTAGTATCGATAAACTACCACCCCTAATGCACAGCTGATGCGGAATCGTATTGTTTACCACTTACATTTTTTGGATAATTGCCCAATTTCGGCATTAAAACACATTATTAGAGCACTGAAGACACAGCCATGTCAGAGGACCATGGCAAAGACTACACACTGGAGGCCGACTCCGAGCTGCGCTTTGAAATCGAGCAGAAGGACGCCAAAGTGCTGGTGTCCGTAAGTGGACCAATAACCTCTTGGGATTACAATAGATACGTTATTTATATTCAAAATGTTGCATTTCAGCTGGTCAGCGGATTTGCGGAGCTGTTCGGCACGGAGCTGGTGAAGAAAAAACAGTACGAGTTCGGCATGGGCGCCAAGGTGGCCATCTTCACGTACCAGGGCTGTGTGCTCCACGTCTCCGGCAAAATGGACGTGTGCTACATCTCCAAGGAGACACCGATGGTGCAGTACGTGAACTGCCACGCGGCACTGGAGCAATTCCGCATGGAGGCCGAGGAGAAGGATCGCCACGGACCAGTTGCCATGGTCGTCGGCCCCATGGACGTGGGCAAGAGCACTCTCTGCCGCATCCTGCTCAACTACGCTGTGCGGGTGGGCCGTCGGCCGTTGTACGCCGACCTGGACGTCGGGCAGGGCTCCATTGCCATTGCCGGCAGTGTGGCCACCATCCTCATAGAGCGACCGGCAAACGTGGAGGAGGGATTCGCCAAGACAGCGCCGCTGGTCTATCACTTTGGCCATAAATCGCCAGCGGTAACAGCATCCTGTACAACGCCGTGGTTTCCAAAATGGCCGAGGTCACGCTGCATTCCCTGAACAGCAACAAGCGAAGTAAGTAATAATAATATCAGCTCATTTTTAGCAGTCTATAACTACAACATGCTCCTTATTCACAGCAAAAAGCTCGGGCATCATTATAAACACCTGTGGCTGGGTAAAAGGCTCCGGCTATGCGCATCTGTTGCACGCGGCCAAAGCTTATGGAGCCTGCGCCATCTTCGTTTTAGACCAGGAGCGACTGTACAACGAGCTGCTGCGGGATGTACCCAAGGGTGTTCATGTGGTACTGCTGCCCAAGAGCGGCGGTGTCGTAGAGCGCAGCAAAGAGCTGCGGCACGAGGCGAGGGATCAGCGCATCAAGGAGTACTTCTACGGCAATGCAAGGGCGCCCTTCTATCCGTTCAGCTTCGAGGTGAAGTTCCAGGACCTGCGTCTGTACAAGATCGGGGCACCACCTCTGCCCGACTCCTGCATGCCAATTGGAATGAAAGCGGAGGATAACAAGACCAAGGTGGTGGCTGTTACTCCGACGCCCGCGCTTATCCATCATGTGCTGGCACTCAGCTTTGCCGAGTCCGTGGAGGATGAAGTGATTGGCACCAACGTGGCCGGCTTTTGCTGCGTGTAAGTACTGCTCGGCTTAAACTGTGTGCTTGCACTAGTAATATCTGATTAATTTTACTATCCTTAGAACCGAAGTCGATATGGAAAGACAGGCGGTGATGTTGCTTTCGCCACAACCGCGTCCTCTGCCTCCGAACGCCCTGCTCCTGTGGTCAGAACTCCAGTTCATGGACAATCACACCTAGCATTTGTAAATGCTCTACTATAGATGTAATTTAAGAAGTTTTAAATTAATGTTCGCGTTACGAAAAATACAGTTTAGATGTGCAAGCAGTCAACTCATATTTTTCCACCACTTCACACCTCAAATGGTTTAACATCATTTGCAAAAATAAATTAATTTTTGCTTAGTTGTTAATGCAAGCTACGTAAAAATTAATAGATTGTTTAATTGAGGCAAACGTTTAGTAATAATGGACTTAATTGACCTTATTGTAGAACGTAGTTTTAAATCCAAGCACTGAACAAATACATATTATATATAAATAAATAAATATTGTCATTTCAATAAATAAATATAATATACTATTCAGTAATAGCCATGAAACGATTAATATTTAATTATTTCTAGTAAAGTTCCTCTCTGAAAAAAGGTTTAGGCCAGCGCTGCATTTGAACGCTTTATTAAGTGCTTTTGTGCCATTTGTTAAAACATTATAATTTAATAATAAAATGCTACAACTTTTTAAGATCAAAATGGTGTACTAAATTTGTATCCAGGTTTGCAACCAATAGTGTACCGTACTTCTAGTATATTTTCGGCATATTTAGAACACGTATTTGGTAATATTTAGGCAATTTAGGCGCAGCCTTACTGAGGGCAGCGCACGTCTCCTCAGTGCGGTCACACTGTTCGAAAGAGCGAGACGAAAAACACGGCAACACGGCGAACGGAAAACTCAGTGAAAAGTAAATCAAATATTTACAAAACAAAGTAACCACAAAATGGCTGCGCTCGGTCGAATTGCGTTAGTTGAACAACAAATAGCGTTGAAACGGCGCCGATTAATACACTTTTAAGCGGTCTAAAGCATTGATACTGTGGAATTTGGCATGCTTTTCGTGTTTGTTGTGCAGCATGCGAGATGTTGCTGTTGTGTAAATGTGTATCAAATGGTTCTAAAAACAAAACAAGAGATTTTCGGGCATCTAAATTTACGGCCTGCCTGAAAGACGTTCTGTTTTCCCCCCCGTGTGTGTGTGTGTGCGTACGTGCGCGTGTGTTTGTGTGTTTTTTTCTCACTTACTCTCTGTTGCTTTGTTGCTGTTGCTGCTGCATTTTCCAGCGGCAAACGGCGTTTGTTTTGGTTGCGTCGTCAAATTTTCCACTGGAAAGTGCAGCGCAGCGCCTGTTTGGGGGTTGCACTCACACACGCACACGACGCAATTCCTCGATTGCCGGCTTGTTGCGCCGTGGAGGCGGCAAAAGAGGTTCCCTAATTACCCAGAGTCGCCTTATCACTTACAGTATTTCAATTTGGCGAGCAGTCGGACGGGCGGGTGTGGGGTGGGCTGTCCCCCACACAGTTGCACAATTGCTTATCACTCGCTACTTAACGACAACAACAATTGGTGGCTCGCACACAGGCAAACACACGCACGCAAACAAGGCGATCACACTGGCCAACAAAGAAGCGGGAAATTCTATTGAAATACTGTAATAGCAAACAACAGCAACAGCTTGCCTGCACTGCGCAACAAAAGTGTACGCATTAGGAACTAAAAAATAAACTAACTGGGGATCAGAAAAACAAATTAATTCCTCAAACGTTGTAGTTAAAAACATTAGCATTCTATAATTGAAAACAAATATTTTGAATACTATTTAAACAAAAAGTTAAGAGCTGTAAAATAAACGACCTGTTTTCAAACCTCCCTCTCTCTTCCACTTGCAGTTTTTCCGTGTGATTATCATGTGCGCCTAGCAAAAGACAAACGAAAAATCGGGTCGCGTCATCTGTTGTTTTTTGCGCCAAATGTCTTAAAATTCCGGAGATAGTGCTTCCAAAATAAGATGGCTCTCGAGCCATACACAAAGTCTGCTGAAATCGAACCTCAATTGTGCCAAGTTATAGAGAATAATGAAGATGTGACAACGAAAGCGACCAAAGGCGCGAAATGCGTGAAATGCGCGAAATCTAACAGCGGAGTGGGCTGGCGACAAATGCTGATCGGCTTTCTACTGATTTGCTTCGGCATCTCAAACAGTTGGCAGTACAAAAATGGTAAGTTCTGCGCTTTCAATTCGAACAAAGGGCATCGCATCGCATTTGGCATTTGCCAAAGGAGCTGGGAACTGACAAGCATTTGATGGCAGTTCGATTAATTTGACGAGTGGCAAGGGCTTTGAGTTCAAAAAACCGCAGGGATAGACAGTTTGTAATGGGAATGGACTGGGTCTGTGATATCGCTCCTTCTTTTCCCTCAAAGGCTTTTGTACTACAGGTAGCTCTCGTTTATGTGAGAACCAATATACGTACTTGCGTAATTCCCAAATGATTGCAATGTATATTGGGAGATAATAGTTAGATTTCTCTGGTTGCTTGCATTACAATCTTTAACTTAAAATTTATAATATATACATATTTTACTAATGTAAATCTCAATATATCAGAAAAAAAGCAGATTACCCATTTATATGAAAATCGGTACGTTTCTTTAGACAACATATGAGTTCTTTAGTGACCCTACTGCATTAAAAGCGTGTGGCCCCTTTCGAGTGCCCACTGTATGCGTTTGTTTATGTGGTTTCAACTGCACTTTTGAGCTTCCCGCTCCCCGTCCCCGTCCCCCCGCCCATCATTTAAGCCCCTTCCTTTGCCGCTTTGCGTTTTCCTTTAAGCTCTTTTTCGTGTTGTCAAAGCCCAAAGGCTGACAATTTCTCGGCGCAATGCTTTTATGAATAAACAACTACTACTTATTTAGACTGTAGTACGCACTCAACTTGATTGCACTGCGCATAATTTAGTACCCCCTTCTGTTTCTTCTTACTCTTCTTCCACTCTGCGGCCCCACCAAACACTTTTCCACTAGATGCGACGCTAATGAGCTGAAAAAAGCAGCTCACTAATAATTCAGCAGTTGTAATATGGCAAAGTTGCCCGGTAATTGCCGGCATATTTCAAATGCACAAAGCATTGACCCAGGCTCAAAATGTATGCACTCAGCCGAATTTTCGAGGCCCAAAGGCGGCACTTTATTGCAAGCTTAGCCGTATATCATGCTAACGAGCTGCTCCATTTTTCTTTAATATTTTATGCAATTTATATAAATCTAAAAATGTTTAAAAAGGAAATTCACGTATTTTGAGGGCTGCAGCACTTAGCTCTACGTCTATAGATGGCTATTGCATGACTCCTTAGAAGTTTTTCGCAGTGCAGCTTGGAAAAGGGGCGCAAAGGACAGGAGTGGCAGGGAGCTCGACGGGACAAGTCAATATGGAAATAGCAAATGGACAAAGGCCGTCCAAACATCGTTAAGCCCCAAAAACGCTCGAGTGTTTGGCTGAAAGATAAGCCTTCGGTTCCTACGTTTTTTCTTCTTTTTTTGCGGCCCTCTCCTTCAGTTGCAATCCGGAGTTTTTTGGAGTCCGGAATTGCGAGTACTCCAGCATGCATGGGGGCATTCACAAAGCAAGTGCCGCCGCACCGAAAAGGAAGCCCGAAAAACTTAAATTTGTCGAGCCGGGTGGGAGGAAAAAAAGCGCATCAAATATGTACACAAAGCTCCGGGAAAACCATCACCCCTCTACCATCTCCCAGCTTTTCCGGCCAGCTCTCTGTCGTTGTGTGTGGGTGGTGAGTGGGTGGTGAGTGGGTGGTGTGTGGGTGGTGTGTGGGTGCTTACTTTCTTTAACACTTTGACGCGCGCACAAAGTGTTTTTTGCCAGCGTTGATTTGCCCAACCAACCCGCTCTCCACTCGCCAAAGGGGAGAAAGAATCCCACACTACCAGCCACCCACTTCTTTAAACCTTGTTCTTTTTTGCAGCTAACTGACGTTTTTGCGCGCTGTCATGCCGTGTGGGGGATTCCCCCCCTTTTTGGTCCTTTTACGCCAGCGCTCAGCGCTATTTGCTTTAGCTTCTATTTACTACGCCGTAGTACGCCAGTTTAGTAGTAATGGGAGTACTTCAAAGGCGACGGCGCCTTTGACGCCACATCCACCGCCCACTGGCGGCATCCTGCCATCCTGCCATCCAGTCATCCTGCCATCCTGCCTGACATCCTTTGCGTCCCCGCGGGGACACTCGACATTTCACTGTTGTTGACATTGATTTTGATTTCATTTATGTGTGCACCAGTTCCACTTTCAACTTTCCACCAGCCAGCTGCTGACATTGGCTTAGAATGCCAGTCAACACTTGCCACACTTTGTCTTGCCTCGCGGGATTTACCTAGGCAGCATTATTCGCTAGAATTTCCCAATTATCCAATTAAAAATGGCCAACTCAATTATCCATGCGTGAATTTGGGCCTCATCTGGGTAATTATGTATTAATTTGATGCTTTGCGTACTATCAGGACGTTAACTAATTGCATCAACTGGTTTGATTATATAGGACACAAGAACACAGAACACAGTTCCTTTCTCAGTGCAATTGCGAAGCTTAAATTACATTGAACTAACTAACTCATTCGTTTCTTGTTTAAATAGCCTAAAGCAAAGAATCCATTTACATTTACTTCCTGTAGAAAACCGGATTCTGGACAATGATTATCAACATTACTTTAATTATGATTCTCTAATTTGTTTAAAGCTTTCATAATTATTATAATCTGTTGATTAAGTGACGTCAATGCTAATATAATTATAATTCCCTAAGCTGTATTCTACTGTAATCTGTTACTTTGTTTTGCATAATTAAACGCAGTTACCGTAGGGAAATGCAGCACATGAGCTGTTGAATTGCAATTAATTAACTAAAGTTTTAATCATACTATTCCCAGCTCGTTTTAGCATTTCACAACTGACTATGCTCTGATTAAGTTTCCTATGGAAGTGCACAGCTGTTAAGCAGCTTCCTCTCAGGAATTGCATCCCAATATCTGCTTAAACTTAAGCCCAATGAAACGCCCGAACGCACGGCAAACACAATTGGGCTTTAACTAACCCAATCATCCTGGGAGCCATCTGCATTCCGTATGCAAACTGCTAAAACCAAAGGCAAACTCTCGGTCCGCCGGCACAAATGTATCACTTTGCAATTTAAACAATAATGTTGTGGTGTGGTCAGTCCGGCGTGTGTGTGTCTGTGCAGTGCAATGCATCTGTGTTGTCCGCCAGTTCGGTTGCATCCACATCCACATCATCATCGCATCATGGCATCATGGCATCATCCTGCTCATCAACGCGACGCCCTCCTCCGACCACAGATTTGTGTGGGCGTATTGGCCTGGCACTGACCTCTGTGTTGGGTGAAACAGCTGTGTGTGTGTGTGTGTGTGCACACATGTATTTCACTGAGAAAAATAACCTGTTTTATTAGTTTTAAACGTAGTATTGAAGTAGAACATAAAATGATGTATAGTTCCAAACTGGCTAGCTGTATAAGCATTTGTATTTCTATATCTGTCTCTAATTGCATAGAATTTGTCAGCAATTTATAAAGAGAGTTCTATAAATTCTATTTTCCTGTGCATATGCGTAATCGGTTTTGGTATTGCCAGCAAATTGGCTACCATACGCAGCGCGGCTTGCATATGCAAATATGTGTGTGCAACTGCCACAAGAGCGGCAACAAAAGCATCGCGAACCCGTCCAACTGCTTTTGGCCAACTTGAGCATCCTTCTGCCGGTGCCAGTGCCAGTGCCGCCGCTTATCACTTATCGTAATCTTGTAATTACGTGTGTTCCACAAATGTTAATTGCGAAAGGGAAACATTGATAGGCTAAGGGCATTCCCAGCTGTTTATCCTCCATCTCGATTCCCTTGCACTTCTTGTTGCTTTGCAGCTTAAACGAGTTGTTCACATGGCAAATCGTTAATTTAACGATTGCGTTTATTTTTCGAGGCATTCTTTAATAGCACATAAAACCATCCAGAACTTAGACGACTGTTTCATCGGGGCTCTCTTCATTCGTGTCACTCGGTTCACGGAGATTCACTAAATGCAGGCCCACAATCAACAGGAAATATATTTCCATAACTTGAATGAAATAATTGATATGAAACCGCGTATGTGTGACCATTATCTTACCCAATATGGGAATAAAAACCAAGGCCAATGTAATGTGGTCACTGTAGGCAAAGACTAGAGCCAGGATAACGACCAAGTAGACGAGGATGAAAATGATTGATTTCAACAACCAAATCACTACAGTTATTAGACCAGACTAAAAACATGAGTAAGAAACGAACCAACTTATACAAACAACTACTTACATTCACGCTCATGAGCAGTCCGATGTCAATCAAAAGGTCGATCACCAGGACGAGCAGCACCTGAATACGATTCTTCATCATGGTAACAGTGACAAGATCATGGACCTCGTCTCCGCTGCGGTCTTTATACCAATGTCTAACTGAGGAGAAATTAATGAAAATTCATTGTACTAACACCAGGAAATGCATTTACAAATTGGCCCTGGGAAGTAGAAGATAATAAGGTGGTAGAACAGGCGAAGAAGATCCATTATTACATAGGAGGTGCCTATCACAACTACTCCAGTGGTGATTGAGTAGCGACAAAGGAATTTGTTTATCAACGCCATGATAGAAACAGCTATTTACTTGAATTTTTCCTACATATTGTCAGTTTTAGAAAAGCCATCATGTGCTACATGCTATGTGGGTAATAGACATAGGTGCGAATAAAATGATACGACCATAATTTATCCAACAAGTTGCCAATTTAAGGGCCCCGAACATGTCAGCAAGTAATTAAATTTCTATACCAATTTGCATATCTGCAGGCGCGCAGGCAACCCTGTTTTCCGAGCCCGTATGCCTGTATGCGTGCGTATCTGTGTGTATGGGCCACTTAACATAGCCGTTGGCTTTGGCCAACTAACGAACTGAACGAGAAACTGAAATAAAAACAAGGGGACTCGACTCCGGAAACATTTAGGGATGGGGCGCTGCACATGCAACATCCCAGTCACGTGCAACTGAAGTCACAGTTTCCAAGTGCGATCTTCTATGCAAGGAACAGGAAGTTTTATTAAGAAGCCACTAGTATAACCCTATTAAGTCCTTATAAAAATTAGGTTTACTTTGAATGAATTACATTTTATTATATTGAATTCGAAGCTGATTCACTTGGCCTCTGAATACTCTGAGTAAACGATAGTTTCTGGTTGGCTTGAGTCGCCCATCACTAGGTGGCATCTTGGCCGTGTCTCCCTTGCTAACAAGGCAACTCCCCGGCCCCTCCCGCTGCTCCCGCTGACCACCTTCCTCTGCCGGAATGGTTGGTGGGGTTCCTCGGGATGTGTCGTTGTTACTGCCGCCGCCGCTTCAAAATGTCTGGGCGTTCGTGCGTTGCCTGCAACGCAGCAGAGCAGCGCATAAACATGCACATCGTTAAGAGACGAGACCGGGCTCAGACCAGACCAGGCCCAAAATCATGGCCCAGACCCTTTTTGGGGGCTACACTCCGCCGTCCGCTGTCCCCCGCCCTCTCGGCCACTTGCGACTCGTTTCCAAGCCGGTCATTTAGAGGCCAGGCCCAGCATGCCTTCCACCACATATATCCATCCGTACAATCAACAAACCTGGCCAGAAATGTTTTTTCTCTTTTTCTTCTGCTTTATACCTTGTTTTTTTTCGGTTCTTTTTTTTTTGTTTTTTTTTTTTGGTTTGGCTTGTTTTGGCCTTTTGACTGCTCTTTGTTTTCGTGTAATTGTTCTGACTGCCGTTCTTGTTTACGTTTCATTGGCTCCCGAGTTTCCTTCAGATTTTTTTTTGTTTTTTTCTCTCTTTTTTTGGGCGAAAGATCTCTGCACTCCATATGGCGGAGTCTCGGGTTTCGTTATCTAATATTGCTGGGAGGAAACATTAATTCGCAGCTCGTTGCGAAGGCAGATCCTTCGTCTTCATAGTCCAAGAGCAGTCTACCCGTTCGACGAATTGCTAATTTATTTCACTCTTGTACCTCGGAACACGCTTCCTATCTAGACGGCAGCGGGAAAAAAACCAATTTAAAGTTTATTTATGGCTTTTATTATTTTATACCCTCTATATTTGGCATTTTTCCTGTTGCTCTTTTTTTTCGTGGTCTCTGCAGCTGCCTGCGACTGGCGTTTGTCAATTTTTAACCTGTTGTGCATACTAATTTGTCGAGCGCTGGCTTTTTATATCGTATTTGATTTTCCCTGGAGAGGGTCACTTCTCCATAACTTAAGTGACACTTTGGATGATTTGTGGCCCAAGCGAAAACGCCTTGGCTGATTTTTAATTAATTTTTGTCGATCGATAAATTAAGGCTGCTTAAATATACTGATTGTCTCGTCTGCGATTTTTTTAAAAGATCCTTTAACTTACCAATCAAAACTTTGTAGACTGGCAGAAAGGGAACCAAAATTCGATGGCTAACGCATAAATTAAACCACGATTCCGAATTCCAACAATCTCCGGGATACATCAACATCATTAGTTATAGGTCGAAAACCCAACTGAAACCAGAAAACCACAAAAACTAATTTATCACACAGATGGTTCATGCTTAGTTTTAATGGTTTTTGATGGACAAAGGGCGAGAGTTCGATAACGTCAAACCAAAACACGACCAAAATGCGGCTGGCAAAAGAATGGAATTGGAAATGCCACGTTTTTGGTGGGGAAATGGGCTTCGAATGGGCTTTTCGCTCAGACGAAAGCCATAAAGTAATGTAAATTGTTTATCAAGCCGTTGCCATAAATTCATATAAAACTGCAGTGCGAAATTGAACTGCAACACGCCAACGCAACGAAAACGAGCAGACACTTTAAGTAAACATAAAATTAAATGTAAACAGGCACTGCAAGAAAAATCTGTATATAAATTGGGAATGAAGTTGCGAGTCCACTTTGCATAATCTTAAAAATTCCTGAGTTCTTTACTAGGCAGTTCTTTTATTCACTTATATGTACATACATACATTATTTTATAATCCATTAAGAAAGTAAAAAACGAATCTTACTATCTTAGCGAAACTATCTTGTAACTTGGTCAAGCTAAAATAACTCCATTAATAGTAACGTTTTCTATGGTTTGGAGTTATTTATTTTTTTAAATTAATATTTTGTGTTGCCACCACTTTTTGCCCAGTGTAGTCGAACCCATTTGTGTGTGTCGTTTGTTGGGAAAAGAGTTCCTGAGCGCAGCACAAACAAATCATTGAGACCGCTGCTGCGAGTGCGTGCGTTTAAATCTATCAATAGGCCCATTTGTAATTGTTGCAATGGGCAGGCGATTCCGGTTGGGGCCAATGGCATATCATTAGGCATCGGTATCTGAATTGGAATGGGAGTTGGAATTGGAATTGGAATCGTAGGTCCAAAGGGTTATTGCAGGGCACATTGGGCGGCAGCAACGAATCATTCTCTAATGTGTTGATACACAAATTGTTCGCCGTTTGTGTTTAATTTCTCCCTTATGGCCCCAGCATGCTAATTAACAGCAAACGAGGCAGATACCATCCGCACCATCCGCAGCATCCGCTCCTTTCTCTTTTCCGACAACTTCCTCCTCTGCAGATACGTGGATGTATCTACAGTGTCAGTGTACATGTATCTGGCAAGCTTCCCTTTTCACTGCCGCTCGCTCATTCGCACACCATGTTGTGTCTGTGGCATTAAGAGCCGAGGTTGTGGTATGTCATGCCATCTTAATAATGACATTTATTTGTAACGTGTTAAGATACTAAATTGCCCCGTCCACATGCAATGCAACATGCAGCACATAACCATACCTGTGAGCGATCCATCTCCATCGGCATGTTGTGAGTGCGGAATACCTGGACATAGGCGCATGAATATACTTATATTATGTTATATGCCCCAACGGATTGCGGTTTTTCTTTCCTGTCCTCACCTTGCCACGCAGTCTGGCAATTTTCAACAATTTGCAGCCATTTTGGCCGAGCAACACCAACATTGGCCAGCAAAGCTATAACAATTTCCATGACTCGAGCTTATTACCTCTGGTATGCGTAATAACTTTAGTGCTGCACACCATTACACTGGCTAACAAAAGTGTTGGGACAACAAATGCTATAATAGAAGGCGTTAAATGGGATATACAAATTTAACACAAAAGAAAAGATAGCATGAAATGATGCCAGATTCAACACAAAACTGAATCTAATAGATATGTTTCTTTAAAAATGTTTCAAGCATGCAAATGTAGGATAAATTGTTGAAAGAATTATATATAAATATATAATAAAAAAATGCCCAACTGGTTGGCCAGTGTACGTTGAACCTGAACACCTCCTCCGATTCAGTTCAGCAATCAGCTACAGCTGCCGAGGTGCGTGTGAGTGAGTTCCTCCGATGGATCTTGGCAATTGTTATAATTTGCCACATATTGAAATTGAATTGCCTGGGCTTGCAACACCGCTGCATGTGGCAACTGGGCTAGTGTTGGTGGCTGTGGCACTCAGTCAGTCACTCGCTCGCTCACCTTCACGGTAAATGCAGTTGCGCGCTTGACTAATTTCGCATTCATGCCTGCACTGGGTGCAAACAGCTTATTTGGCCGGGTGCGCTGATGTGTGGCTGCTCCCACAAGTTTCCGCTTCCACTTGGCCACTCGATTGGCTGTGGACAGCCGGCTGTTTGCCTCCTTCACTCTGCAGGGATGCACATTGCTAATTGGGCTGAAATCAACGACTGCATGGAATTCTACTCGGTAATGGCCAAGAGATTCTGCTAGGGTAAATCAACAGTAACATAACCTTTCAGCAACTAGAAAAGGCTGAGCTTCTAAAGAGGCTAAGCCAGTGTTTAAAGTGAAAATCCTGACTTGGGCATATCCCCCAAATGGGAGCGATATAAATTTCGCTTATGACACCTCTCTTGACAACGGACAGGCGGTTAAATATGCATAGCAAGGTGTCAAGTCAACTCGACTCAACTCAACGCAACTCAACTCCACTCCACTCGAGTTGGCGCGAGGCAAAAACACGTTTTGCGACTAAGAGGCGCATTTAAATACAAAAGCAGCAGATTCGACGCTTCGGCTTTAAAGTTTAAACAAATCAGCTAACAGTAAATAACCTGTTGCGTTTGCGCCATTAATGTCGAACTTCATTATGTTGATATACGAGCGATGGCGCGCAGGCATTATAAAGTAAGGTTTTGGCCCTTTTTGTGATATCGCCAAAGTAATTTTACACCCGTAGACAACAACTTCATTATCGCATAAGTTCCGATTACATGCGTGCCAGAGACTCCCAAAAGCAAATCTTTAAAACAAAAGGAGTACAAACAACAATGCAAACATAATCATTATCGAGATTACCGCCAAATTTATCGAGAGTCCCAGTCTCCAAGTGCTTAACGAGCCCCAAAGATACCTTCATGGCTTGATTTTGTGCGTGCACTGACAAAAATGTAATAAGGGTGTCTAGAATCTTTCTCAAGACAAAACATTCAACAGGCGAATGGATTTAGATATTTCGTGGAACTGAGATATGTATAATAATTCTAATTCTAAATTTCCTAAAGATTATGTTAAAACTTGTAACTGAGAAATTGTCTAAAGGTTCTATCAGTATAATTTCTTCAGTTGTTACAGGAATATATTTAAAATAGATTACATGTTTTTAAAGTAGCGTGCTTCAGCAGATACTTTGAATAGCGTCCCATCTAGTGCACACTTATTTCGCTCTCTGTAGAGATATCTCTTCTTTCGGGAATCGGTTGGCTTAGCTTGTTTTTTGTTTTGGGACGCGTCTTGTTTGCCCTCCTCGTCTGCCAGAGTTACCTGCGCTACCTGAGTTCCCCCAGCTGTTCACGAACTTGGACTACGCTACTGGCGAACCCGAGAGTTTGTACGTAGGTCCCACTCCATCGCCCTAATCACATCTTGAGTTTGTGGCGGGGGGGATTGTGTTTGGGTTGTCGGCTCTGGGTTTTGGATATGTTTTTTTCTGGGCTGTGCCCACAAAACGCCTCGAGGCAGTCGCACTCGCCACACAACAAGCCGTTTTATGGCCAAATCCAAAGCCAGGCCAACGATAAAGCCAAAGCTCGTTTGTGTATCTGGCTTTGTCCCTAAACAAAAACCCAAACAAGACAACAACGGCGAGCGTAAAGAATTTGTATAAATAAAAGCGTGTAGGGGGTAACAAGCGAGTATAATAATTAAAATGAAATCAGACGGCGGACGGCCAGAAAAAACCCATAAGCTCCAAAGAGGATGGATGGATGGATGGATGAGGGATAGGGAGCAGCCAAAGAAACACCTGAACTCCATTTAAAATGCTAAATTTGTCAACTGAATGCGAACATTGTGGCCGATTTATTTGCATGTGAAAAGCAAATCGCGCCCACAAAGGAGCCACACAATAGCACAATATGACCAAAATTCAAAGCAACTAGTTTTGGCTACTTGCTCGCTAGGATGGCCCAACTTTTGTTATGCTAAGTGTGGTGAACATAAATTTGATTTAAATTAGCATGCACGCTTTATTTGCGGATTTTCCGTAATGCCATCAAATATATTTTTAAACTGTAAAAGCGAAAAAGTTCCACTTATTAAGCGGGGAATTCATACAATTCTACACGCAATTCCTTTCGATCTTTCGAAATTAACGCTTCATAATCAAGTACCAAAACAATTCAAGTTGTTTCAGGTCTAATGGCTTTCAAGATGACTTGACTGCTGGGTAATGAATTTGTAATGCCCGGGATGTCTTGCATATTTGCCTTCATCGCTGACAGAGCAATTAGTTAGCCGGCACTTTCCATGCGATGGCATAAATCCGAAATTGATTTATAAATTGCCGCCTGGCAATCGCAGCAGCCACAACACCGAGCTAAGGGAACAAGTAAATGGCAATAAAATATCAATTTGCAAGAGCTTCGTTTGGTTGGACGCTCCTTTCAGCCAAGATATGGAGATGGAGATTCAGGAGGAGCTGGAGATCCAGGCGAAGATCCAGATGGAGAGATGGAGATCCAAGGAGAAGAGGCCAATTGCAATGGTGATTTGTTTGCCGCGAGTTGGCCGCCTGCTCTGCTCTCCTGCTTGGCAATTTACTTTTACAACACCCAACGCAGAATCGGGATAATTTATGCTGCAATTTATAACCAGCTCGGGAGCTGTGGCCAGGCTGCTCCTCCTGCTCCTCCTCCTCCTCCTCCGATGCCAACATATTTCCATACATGGCCCAGACTTTGGAGCGCATGTGGCAATTAACCACAAGTAAATCTCGATGTCAGTTTGGCGCTGTAGAAATTTCGATTCCAATTCACTTCAATCAGTGGGCACAAATACTTGGGCCGCGGCTGGCAAACTGGCAGGCAGGCAGCTCAATAATTCAATATAAATCAATTCCATCTGCCGTGCGGTGCTAATGGCCACAAGTGGAGTAGTCCCAATGGCAGTCGTCTCAATTGGCAGACTCGCTGCTGCTGTACACATTTTTCCCCTTTTTTATTTTTTACATTTTGTACATTTGCAATTCCAGGGCCCTCGAACTTGTAGTTGCTTTATTTGTACATGTGTACAAATTTTTATTTTGCACAAATGTTTGCTTCTGACAGCTTCAGCTCCAGCTTCAGTTCCAGCTTCAGTTCCAGCTTTAGCTTCAGCTTCAGTTTCGACGGCGGGGCACGAAGGTGGAGGCTCCACTGTGCCGGCAGTGGAAGTGTGTTCTCGAGGACGGCCGACTTGCTGGCTGGCAACTAATTGAATGTCAATTTGTTTGTTGCCTCGCTTCCAACTGCCAACTGAATGTGGATGTGAGTGCGGATGTGGATGTGAATGTGGATGTGGATGCTACTCATTTCGTATGCCTGTCACAAGACTTCATCTGCATTAACATATTGCCTTTTGCACAGCCAATATTGAACTTGCATTATAGGCCGTGCAATCACTGCAGACGGATACTTCCATTGGCTTATTTATGCCATGCATTTATTTACCCAACTTATTTATCGCCGTGACCAACTTACCCCCGCTTTGCTTTTTTAAATGGGCAAATATTTAGGCAGCCGGGTGGTTTTCCTCTATTTGCTCAATTCGCCATGTGTCCATGTTATCTTTTATTGGTATCTGTTCTATAGCCTCCGGTGGAATTAGGAATTTAATTAGAGGAAACCACAACTTGGCGGAACAACGGGGATTAATTTGTTATTGGAAAACGGGGTTGAGCATTTGTAAGCTACGCAATGGCATAAAATATTTAAATTTTCCTGGGGATTACTGATTAAATGAAAGTGAACAGACTCAAGGGAAATCCCTTTTAAAAAGGCTAGATTCTCGCATAGATATGGTAGACAATAGATTGATGGAAAATAGATGTACTTGAAATATAATGAAATATAAATATAACGTACCAAATTCAAGATTAAAAATACAATGCAAATTTGTAAAGCTTTAACAGCAGTTGGGGTTAATTACTATATTTTATGTGCTGTTGATAAATTAGCGTTCACTAATGAGATGTTCTGATAAGGTTGTAGCCCTAAGAACGTAGTTATTTTCGGTTCTCTCTTCGTTTTACATTCTTTTTCGGCTTTAATTGCAAGGATGCACTTGTTTGACCCAGTCAAAATAATAGTAGTGCCAGCTAAATTGACAAGAATAATTAAATTTAATCGCTTTTTAGCCAGGTTTGTGGTATTTTACAATACTCTTGCGTGTTTTTTAACAGTTTCTATCATTTTTAGACTCTTCTTTGAAATTAGGTACAGAATATATGGGGCGTGGCAAACACTGTAATGCCGAGAGGCGGTAACTCATTAAAAAACTGATTTTTTCTGGAAAGACTTATGTCAGGGTGCAAAATATTATCGGATGCTCTTCTACAATGATTAGAAATGCAATTAAATATGAACCAACAAATGAAACTCGTGGTCGGTTCAAGTTATTGACCAAAAGGTCAGTAGATCGCTTAACAAGACAGGCAAGAAGCAATCCTTTTGAGTCCACTGCAGCCCTAAAAAAAATCTTGTAAAATTAATTTTAGTTTGGAAACAATAAGATGTCTCGGAGATGAAAACCTCATTTCAAGAAGTCCACGAAAAGTGCCGTTACTAACAAAAAAACATGCAGCAAGTTATGCAACATTCCGTTTGAAGTTTGCAAGAAAGCACTTGAATTGGCCTTTGGAGAAGTGGAGGAATATTTTGTGGTCGGATGAGTCCAAGATAGTTTTGTTTGGAGGCCATGGCTCTCGGGAGTTTGTTAGACGACCACCCTTATCTGACTTTTTCCCGAAATATACATTAAAAACGGTTAAGCACGGTGGTTCAGCGATTATGATTTGGGCGAGTTTTTCGTATTATGGAGTTGGGCCAGTGTATTGGGTAAAATACATCATGGATCGTTATTTATATGTAAAAATTTTAAACGAGATGATGCTCCTATATGCCTTCGAGGACATGCCACTTGTTTGGACTTTTCAACAGGACATTGATCCAATATATACAAGTAAACTCGCCAAAGAGTGGTTCGCAGCCCATCAAGTCGAAGTCATACAGTGGCCGCAGAGTCACCCGATCTCAATCCAAGTGAGATTTGTGGTGTGACGTTAAGAGAGCAATCTCAGAAATAAAACGAGTAATAGCTTTAAACTCTGGAAAGCTGTACAAAGGTCATGGACTCTGTTCCTGTGCAAAGATGCCAGAATTTAGTTGATTCCAGGCATAAGCGCTGTGCGTCTGTTATACCAACAAAGGCTATTCAACAAAATACTAAAATAACATTAAATATAGGGCTATTACATAGTTTTTATCATTTAAACTTAAAATGTTTTATTTGGCTGTGATGCTGTTTGAAAAATGCACTACTATTATTTTGACCGATCAAATTAGGTCCATTTTAACATTTTCATTTCTTTCTGAAAAGTCTTATGCATTTTCAAAGTCAATTTTCATTATTATCACCTACTATGAGTTAACTTTCATTGAAAATTAAAAAAATTTTCTGAACACGTTTGAAAGGTGTTTTTTTGGATTGTTGAAACTGTAGCCTATATACTAGCTTACATAATAAATAAACCCCGGCATAATGAATATAATGAGCCCGCGCTCAGCTGACTGCAAATTAATTTAAATCACCAAGCCGGCGCAAGAATATTAAATTTACAATTTTCCTTCACTTCACTTTATATATATATGTGTATATTTTTTCCCTGCTGTGCGAGAGTGCATGGCCCACCTGCTCCTCCCCGAGTTCCTCCAGTTCCCCCATGCCGCTGCCCTGGGTTCCCCCTTTGTGAGGGGGGAGGGGGGTAAGGGTGGGGCTACCCCGGATCCGCCGGCAACGCAATTCATAGCCAGCGAGGCACACAGCCCCGCAATCTTGATGGGCAACACTTGAGTGCAGCAACTACAACTACTCTACTGCACAACTATGCTCGTGTACGGCGGACGAACGAGGCATATTGCCATAAAATTAACGGATCCTAGGTGGATGAGGCACTGCTCTGGTCCAGGGGACTGGAGCAGCTCCACGAGGAGGAGGGGCAGTGGCACTGGAGGTGGAGGTGGAGCTGGATGTGGAAGGGGCAGGGTTCGTGGGGCCAGAGCCAGAGCTGCAGAAAATATTAACACGATATTTTTCAAGCGAGATTGCTGCACTGCACTGCTAATACAGCACAGCAAACTATGAGCTTTAAATTCAATTCAGTCTTTAATCAAAAGTGGAGCTCATTAAGCGATTTAGCTTAATATATTAATATATTGAGGTGTAAACACCTCATTAAATCTAATCAGTTTTATAGCAAACAGCATTAAGTACTTGAGGGAAAAATCAATTTAGTAACTTAATTGGTTTAGTAGTATTTAATTTGTGATTAAAGATCGTAATACAATTTCATCAGTGGTAATGGGACATGGAAACGCAAACCTTGTTTGCCTCAGATGAAGGCCTTAATTGAGGAGGCTTCACGAATCTGGGTCACACACTTATTTTCTGTCAGTGTGCTGATGCGGCTGTTGGGGCTGCTGCTTCTGCTGATTTTGCTGCTGTTGCTGCTGTTGCTGCTGCTGCTGCCTCAGTTGCTGTTGCTGTTGCTGTGGCTGCTCCTCTGACCAACCCACATCGTTATCATAATATGAATGGTGGTGGCCCCAGTCGTGCCGTCGCTGGTTGTGTGGGCGGGGCCGCCTCCATTTTCTACCTTCCACCTCGGCTTGATTATGAGTGAGTGCACCACAGCCATGGGAACACAACCGAACCGAACAGAACAGAACAGAGCAGAGCAGAACAGAAACATTGAGCATGGTCATGTGCTTGTCGGACCCATTCCCCGCCAGCTTTCTGGCTGCTGACATGTGGGTACAGTGTTTCCTCGACAGCCCAACCCCTTCGCAGCCCAACCAGCCATCCAGGCAACCAACCAACCAACCAACCAGCAACCCTGCATATCCTGCACATCCTGCCATTGCTGATAATGATGCAGCGCTTTATACGCTGACTAGGCTTGTATCCTTCGGCTGCAGGAGCAGAGCAGAAGCTGCGCTTGCATTTCGTCCTCTGCCCATCGTTGTCACGTATTTGGCACAAGTATTTAATTAGGAAGTGCTTACGTCTAAGCGCTTCAAGTAAGCACTCAAACAATGCATTTTTTCAACGCCAAATCATCACAAAATCAGCAATTTCATTTCGTGCACAAGAATTAAAACCTTGAACGAACTTAAAGCATTAATGAAACTGTGCAGTGGCAAGTTAAGCTGGAATATTCGAAACTTTTAGCCAGATTTTCATTAAAACTTGTTGGCAACCTAATTGCATTAAAAATGGGTTTCGTGTGGGAAAGACTTCACTTTAAGTGGGTCAAACGAAAGTTGTGACACCGAAGGGAACAGGACGAAATAGGATTACCATAACTATTCCTACTACTCTACTAAACTGAATAAGTTGCAGTTGGCAGTGGCTAAAACAAAATGATATCCGCAAACAGCTTGGGGCAGTTATCCAAGATATTAGTTCCTGCTCAAAATGATAATTGGCGCAGTTGATCGACCACTTACAAGCCATAACAGTTCTTCGACAGGCCAAGCAGCACTGAGTGCCTCTTGTTGGAATTGAAGTTCGTCTTCCCCGACTTGAAATTGATGCAAATTTCTATGGCCCAGGGGCCTGATGCTGATGGACGGTTGGCAGACTTCTTTGCCAGTGCAAAGCAGCAGCAACTGACCTCTCCACACCTCAAATATAGTGAAGCCACCACCTTCACCTCCACCTCCTGCACATGGAGCAGGCTAACGACGCCGATTTGCTTTTGGGCCACTGTCATTTCCAGAGCCGAAGCTCCTTCAAAGAGCTCTTTGGCCCTCTCGAGTGTCTTTGGCCCTCTTAACCCTCGGGCGACTAACCAATGAGCTGAGGAAATATTCTCGAATAAAAACGAGTAGGGTAACTCCTCCGCCCCCGATTTCACTGATAGATGTACCTTGTTCTGGCCTCCAACCCATGCTCCTCCATCGCCGTGCAACTGCAACAGCATCCCAGCATCTTTGTGGCACAGAGGTTGCTGCCGCTGCCGCTGCTGCTGCTGCTGCATGTCTGCGCCTTTTTCCATGTTGTGTCGTCTTGCTGCTGGTGTGTTTTTTCCGTTTGCTGTTTTCTGTTTTCTGTTGGGGGGCACAGCACGTTTTCCGTTTGGAAAAGATAACAAACCCAATCGTTTGTGCAACATTTTCAACAGTTTTGGCACGATTCCTACCACAACGCTTCTGCTTTGCCTCTCCTCGCCTCTCACTCCACCCCCTCTGTCTCTTTCTTTTGTCAGCCAGCTATCTCTTTCTGTGTGGCACCAATTTGGGGAATGCTTTTTGTTGCTGCAGCTCTGAAGCTGCACACAGAAAGAATGCGTTTGCTTTCGGGGATTTCACAGACCTCTAAAGTAGCTCAGAAAATCCCAGAAAACTTTAATGCAGCATCAGTTTGATCCTAGACATTTGGTTTTCTCGTACTATAAGCGCTTTGAAATACAATTTGGAAGTTCACGAACTATTTTTTTCGGTGCAGCTTTGGCCTGGCCAGCTTCTTCTTTTGGCTGCTCCCCCGAAGCGCGAACGAGTTGAGTTTTGGCAAGTCTTTCCCTTCCGAACGTGCAAATTGCATGCTGTGCGAGTTAATGGCGTTTCGCAGGGGATTTGCTGGTTGGGGGCGGGGAAAATGGGTGTTGATGCTAACGAGTTGAGAGAAAATAAAGTTCATGACTTCATTTTTTTCCTCAGTATTTTATTTGGTCGGGCACGTCTTCTGCTGCTTTGTTCGTGATGGTTATGCTTAGCATCATACACACACACAGATGGATGAAGAAATTCGGTCTTGGGGTTGAACAGCCATATCCATCTGCATAATATTTAAATGCTCCATTCCATCAAGCAAATGGAAAGATCGTCGCATCCGTCCACCGCCCATTGTAATATAATGTTGAGGATTTTAAATAAAACATGAGGCCCGGCCAGAAGGAGCAGCAAAACAATGGCAATGGCTGAGCAAAATGCTCTCGGCCCCTTTTCGGGCACAATTGCAATTTCCACTTTTGGCTTCGACTGCCGGCTATACATGTAGCTATAGCTGTATAGCTCCAGTCCACAGCTGCATCCACGGAGTGCTCTACTATATACTCGCACTTCGTTTTGTTTCGCGTGGAGTGGAGTTGGCAGTTTGGAGTTGATGATGTTTGCCCGATAAGTGGGCAAAGGACTGGAGTGGAGGAGCATCGAAGCATCGGAGCATCGGGCTGTGGGCAATTTTCAACGAGCTGGGCTGGCCTGATGATCTGAGCTGCAGATGCATCCATCAGCTTTGGCCAGCGTTTATTATGAGGAGCTGCCTTTCCGGGTTCTCTGCGGACTCTGTTGTTTTTGGCATAAATTTTAATGCCATCCTGAGCTTGGCGGGCAGGCGGTCCAAACTGTAGCCGCTGGGTTCGATAATAACTCAGCAACGCTCCTATGATTTTACACAAGAAAAGAGCATGAGAACAAATGCGGTTTTATATTAATTGGAACTTTCCAGATTTCTAGCATTAAATTAATTGAACAAAATAAAAACCAACAGAGCATAGAGTGCCGCATGAAACGCAATCAGCATAATGTGATTTTGAGGAACTCAAGCATAAGATTAAAGTTCGTATACAAGTGCTTATTATTCGCAGTTTGCCCCGTCGTTTTAATGTTGTTTTGATCAAGTAGTGCCTGCCAGCTTGTTAACTGCCTCAACGAACTCTGATGAGGATGAGGATGTGAATGTGGATGTGGTTCCGGATGCAGGCCAGGCAGTCATGTTTGTGTTTAACTTTTTAAATGTTAATGCTGCGAGCCGAGTTTTAATGCATTTTAAGTTGGCTGTTGCCACGCTTGTCCGTATGTCCATTTGTCCGTTTGTCCGTTGGTCCATTGGTCCGTTCCTCCGGCTCGCTTCAGTGGACATGCCATCAAAATTCGCCATGCTGCTGGCTACTCGCAATTTTCCATGCACATTATCGGGCCAGGAGGAGCTGATTTCCATTTTGGTGTGTTTTTTGCGCCACCACAGAGATTATTTAGCATTTTTCCCGCATCCGTCGCCGGGTTCATGCGATTTGTGGTTTGTTGATTTTTCTCATTCAACGCTCCATCGCTTCATCCATTTGCCCACCAAAAACCCATTCCTCCCCTCCATCGTTCAGCAACACAATCATTATGGTCGCGCTGCCATCCGTCCAGGTTCCAGTCTTTTAGTTGGCAATTGGCGTTGCCGGGGCCATCGCAGCGTATTTATTTTAACGTTAATGGCCAGTTGTCATATCGGGTGAGCAGAGACAGGCACCCCGCAGCCGCAGCCACATCCCTCATCCTCATCCACATCCTCATCAGATTCGACCAACTCCTCCTCCTCCTCCTCTGGATCACCCCGCTCATTTCCGCAGCACGCGGCGATTACATTTTAAGTAGGTGTGTGAACATTTTCGTGTCAGTGGTTTTGGTTTTAATTTAAAGCTGTCAGGGATGCTGTAGCCAGATTAACCAGGGTTGTTGTTCACTTTTCTGACAGCCCTTTTGGCTATCATTCAGGGTTGTCACGAGCATCTATTGTGCAATTTAATTAAAAGAGAGATAATAAAATGGAAATTATTTTCTAAAAGAAAATGGATTACGAAATAATTGAAAAGCATTTAAAGCCTGCAGGATACTTAAGTACTTAACCGTGATGTAAAACACAGTTGCTGGTCTTTTATATCAACAATGCAATTCGACAGTATTGTGTTAAGCTACAGAAAATCCCTTTAATTTTAAGCTTAAAGTTAGGTAGTCCCCTGTAAGCTGAAAGCCAAATCAGCTCAATCTGCATATTCCGACCAAGCAATGAAGTAAAAAATGCGAAGTGAACACCAGCAGCAAAGCAAAAAGGTTCGCAATTTCGGCTGGGATCTCAGGTTGCAGGCGAAGGAGGGAGAAGTCCCATCTCGTCCTTGATAACCATTAACAATTTGGCAAACTGGAAAGCGAAAAGGAGAATGACGAAAAAACAAGGCAGCCAGGCAAACTTCATCATCATCGGGAGCAGCGGGAAGGAGCTTCATCATCAAGGTGATCATGGGGACCATGATTATTATTATCGTACGCAGGCAACCAAGCATATGTGTTAACTTGAAGTTAAGTGGATTCGCTGGAGGATTCTCCGCTCCTCTAGAACATCTTGCATCCATTCCTGCTTCCCTCTTCGTGTTGATAATTTAAATGAGTGAACTCCTGGGTCCGGATGGTTGGTTTCCTCGGCTTGGCTTGGCTTCGTTTGGCTTGGCTGTTTGGATCCCAGACGTGGTCGTCTCCTCTGGTATCTTCGCATTTTTATCTCTTTACCTTTTTTCGTGGGCTTGTTGTTCTCATGTTTCCATCGTGTTGTATGTAAAATGCACAGAACACGGAGCTGGCAGCAGAGTGGATGGAGATGGGGATGTAGATGTAGATGGAGATGATGGTTGGGATGGAGGCCAAAGTTTGCCCGCAACACATCTTAAATTTTCACAAAATTGCTTTCTTTCGTTGGCTTTGTTCGGCTTTGGTTTTGGTTCTGGCTTTGGCTTGGGCTTTTTTGTGTGTTCGAAGAGTTTTGCTTGAATAACTTTGGCTGGCTTTCGTGGCAGGTGCTCCTCCTTCGCCTTTGCCTTTGCCTTCGATGTTTCCTCCTCGTCTCGTCTTTTCCAGTGCTCCGAGTGCTCCTCCTGTTGCTCAGTTTGTTGGCCATTAGGGCGGAACTGGCATGTCAACGCCTGATTGACGAAACAATGAATAAGTTGTGAATATTATGCAGCTGGCTCAGTGATTGAGGATGTGGAAAAAGCCAGCAGACTGTGATGCAAATGATGGGCTAGAGTCTTGTAATTATAAAATTAAATAAAAGCTTACTTCCCCGAGAAAAGTGCCCTGCTTGTATGGTAAAGTCTCGACAAATACACTAAAAGAAATCTTTTTCAAATGCTAAATAACTTTAAAAATATATGTTTCATCTTAAATCGAAGATATCTAATCTAATCTGATCTAAGATATCTAATGTAATTCCTTATTTATGTTTAGAAATGCACTGTATCTAAACTGAACATCACATTCACCAAATCCAGAGCAAGTTCGCGCTGCAGAGGCTTGACTGTGCCCTGAAAACGGAGGCAGGGCGAACCTAATGGAAAAGTTTCAGGAGCCCAGAGCTGGCCAGCTCCCTTTTCGCTGCCACACTTGTTAACGCCTTTGGACTCGGATAGCTGCCGTCTCCATTTACTCGCTGGAATTGCATTTGCTGCCAACGAAGTTTTCACAGTACCAGTCCCAGTCCCAGAGTCAGCACGTTGGCAACGTCGTCTGGCCAGGTCTGGTCTTTCCCTGGTTTTGCCCTGGTCGTCATGGGCCGGCCTCAACTCTTTGCCTGCTCACCATCTCGTATCCAACTTCACGTTTTGTCCCGCAATTTGCCATGGACATTGCTGCAGCTTGTCGTCTGTCGTCTGGCTGCTTGTGAAGGTGCGAGTAATTGATAAAAAGCATGTTACATATATAATTTATTGAGCATTCAGCCGGCACTTCAGCATCCAACATCCAGCATCCAGCATGATGCATGTTGAGATGTGAGATGTGCGATGTGAGTTGTGGCGAACGCCTAATGGACGACAGTTGATAACAGCCTCGTTTATGCACGTACAGTTCTCCTCATCAGGGGCTCTTGAAAACTTTGTTACCTTAAGTAGCTGCATTTCACGACTCCCGGATGCTGGCTGGATGATGTGGCTGTGACTTTCAATGGGACTTTCAATGTGGCTTGGCGGACTGACAACGGCATCTGCTCACTTTGAGTTGCAAGATAGCTGCCGTGGTTTATTTATTTTTGTTTATCTTTATTTATGTTGTTCAATTTGATTATGAATGCCATGCAGAATTCTCAGTTACCCAGCTCTCTCTCTTTAGTTTGGTAGTTGGCAAAAAAAGAAGGCTATGACAAAAACCAGGGCACATTGCTCCCTTCAATGCTATTTTAGTGCGGTTTTTTTGCCTTCTGCTCTTGCACATTTAATTAAAAATTATTCATGGGCGAAATTAATTATGGAGCGTGGCAATGAGTCCCTACAGCGCAGTGCAAGAAATCGGGGATGCGACTATAATAATTGATTTTCTTGAAAATTACAGCACTTCATCATGAACCGATGATTAGCATAATAACAGGGAAATGACTAAAGATTTAATCGAACACGACTCTGCATTGAAATCATCATGAAATCGCACCTGCTTTACTAAAGTCACCTTAAGCAATATGCGCGTACTTTAAACTGTATATAACTAGATATAAGACTGGTATCTTTTTAAAGATGCTGTAGATACCTGATTAGGTATTCCCCCAGTGTAGCCTCAAAGTCCTCGGTGCACTTCGTCCTCAGCCAACAACAAGTACAACAATGAGCGCATGCAAAATGCGAGGAACAAAAACCACAGCGATGGAGGAGCAGAGAGCAGTGGCATGAGCAGTGGCATACCGTACGGATGGTTGACTAGATGGATGCCCGGCATCCCGGCATCCTGGCATCCTGGCAGCCAACTGGTGAACTGTTCTGCCATTCTGCCGGCTGCCTATTTAGCCGGGCCAGGCTCTTCAACACATTTAAATAGCTGCAACTTCCGTTGCAACTAGTGCGGCTAGCTGCCACCCATTCTGGTGGCAGCAGGACTCGAGTGTTGCCAGTGCGGGGATGCGGATGGAGTGGCAGCATCCTGCTCTTGCACCTCCTCCAACTCTTCTTCCTCCTCCTCCTGCAGTGCTCACTTAAAGTTTACTGCACTACATCCCAACCACCACCACATCCCCGCTGCCCACTATCCGCCGGATTCGCTGAGTTTCCCGAGATCCCGCCCCGCTCCAGTTGGCTAACAATAACAGCACTTGCACTCATTTAGCATTTAAGTGCAGTTGTTGCTGCCTGCTGGGTGCTGGTGGCAGTGGTGCCAGTGGTGGAGCCAACTCACCTGGACCATGGGGGTCGCCATGTGCTGCCGTGGCGTTCAAATTGTCGACTCGGTCATCCGAATTATGCCATTTTGCCACAAGCCATTGGAGGGCGGAAGGCAGAGGCGGTGCCAATCGTGAAGCCGCATCATTCACATGAGCATCCGTTGCCCATTTCAATACCCTTGGCTGCTCCTGGCTTCCCATCGCCCGCTTCCATTCCCATCTGGCATCTGGGAGATGGGATCTGGGATCTGGGATCCGACTGGCACTCCTGCTCCCACTGGAGCCTCTTGTCCCGACCCGAACCCAGTTGTATACATTAATAATTAAAATATTTTCCCAAGTTTGAATGAAGTGCAGGCAGGAGGAATCAACGGGTTACGCCACGGTTCCATCTCCATCTCCGGCTGCGTCTGCATTTCAATTTCGGTCGAGTGTGTGTGCCTGCACTGCACGAAAAAGTGCGCATTATACAGAATGTTATTTGACAAAGCCAAGCCAGTCAAATACAAGGAAATACCTTTATGGACTCGGGTATTTCCAAGGCTTTATCAATCGATTTACCAGCTATCCAACATAAAAGTGATTCCTTTTGTAGCCCTATCATCTGGAGAAATGTATCCTTTAAGCTGGAAAAGCGTTTGGCATGCTGCAGCTTGTAAGCTTCTTTAGGGGCTACATAACAGGGACTTGGATTATTTCCTTTGGGAAACCATATTCGAGTTGGAATTTTTTCTATACCTTTTCGCTTGGTGCAGAGGAATACGAGATGGTTGTTTGGGGGACTTCGCTTCATGGCTTGGTACTCGACTTGATGAGCATGTCTGCTGATGTTGTTTTTGTTGCTCCCACTGCTGTAGATGTTGATGATGTTTTTTTTTATGTTTCTGTTTCTGTTTTTGTTTTTTTATTTTTGTTTTTGTTGGTAATGATGTTGATTTCTTAACGCTTCACTGCCGTCTGCGGAGGAGCATAAAAAATGTGAATAATATGGTAGGATTTGCAGTTAAGTGCCGTGCGGATCCCCCGAACAGCAGCGTCATCTAGCCGCAACGCATTTCCATTGTCAGCATCCAGGGATTACGGTGCACATTGCATTCGAACATAACATAATGATATAGGATTGCCGCATTAGCACTATTATCGAACAATTCCAGAACAGCTAGGCAAACACTTGCCCACTCGCATATAGTACATATGCATATGCATATACATATGGTCGCTGTACGGATGTATGCAAATATTGTTGCATTTGCACACTTGGCACACAAATCCTGTTGCTCCACCCGGGGCCAACTACCAGGCGATGGCCGGAATGGGGCTGGGCGGAAAAGTGGGCGTGTGTGCACGCTTGATGGCGTATGAGCAGGCAACCAAGCAAGCAACCAACCCACTTTGCAAAATGTCACCATTTTTGTTTTCGGTCCTCCACGCCAGTTGCCCCCATACCCATACCCATGCGCCAAAAGCCCACGATGCTTGATGGATTACTCGAGAGCCCGCTGCTCTGCTCCTCCGCCTGGTTGCATAAATATTGCAAATGCCTGACGCGCTGGCAGCTCGGATGGAGGGCTGATGGAGGGGATCGGGGGATTTGGGGGCATCGCATCCCGCGCAGCTCCCGTTTGCCTTGTGGGTCAACATTTTGCAACTGAAAGTGGACCTCTCTCCAAAATGGTCTAGTGCAGATACTTGAATTGCTAAAATATTCAATGGGGGTATCTAAAGTAAATATTCCATTTTTTAAGGGGTCGTTTTATATTATTAACAAATCTCGCAAGCCAAGCCTATAATTAAGTTTTAATAGGCTGCTGCAGAACACTACCACTGGTATTAGGCAAATTTTAATTAAAGTTACGCAGTCCACGAGCAAATTATTTCAGTGGCAGCGCAGTAGGCAGCTGGCTGAAATTTGTTCCACATGGTGCACCTCCATGAGCTTATTCATACGCAATTAGATCAGCGCTGCAGCGAACAGAAGCTTGCAGTGCTGCAGCCACCCACCCACTCAGTCACTCACTCACTCACATGTGCCCATGGTTAGGCACATCCACATCCACATCCATATCCACATGCACATAAATGGTTAACAAAGACCTGCCTGGGCGTATAGTTGCGATTGCATTTACCATTTTCCATTTACTACGGCAACAATTCCGGCTCTGCCATATTGTTAACCACTCGAGCCGGCGAACCTGGTTGCTTATTTAAAACTTGGTGCCACTGCCACTTCACCCCCTGCGATTGCTTGCATATTGCATTTGTTAATTAAAAGTTGCTTAGAATTCCCCTGAACCGAAATGCTACAGTAAGCTATAAATGCTTTAAAATAATTGTGGGAACAACGTCTTCATAGCTTCTTAATCATTCAAAATCATAAATATTGCATTAGCTTCCCACTAACCCGGTTTATATTCTCTTATTTGCTTGCAGTTCACATGCCCAGCTCCTCATCCCTGATAGCCAGCTCGCCAGCGAGTGCGTTTGTCAATACGCCGGCCACCCTGCTCTTCACCACGCGCCACGACATCCAGGTGGCGAACATCACGAGGCCCACGGGCGGACCCCAGATCGATGTGATCGTCAGGGATCTGGCCGAGGCGATGGCCATCGATTTCTACTACGCCAAGAACCTGGTCTGCTGGACGGATTCCGGCCGGGAGATCATCGAGTGTGCGCAAACCAACTCCTCGGCACTGCAGCCGCTGTTGCGGGCGCCCAAGCAAACTGTGATATCCACGGGTCTGGACAAGCCCGAGGGCCTGGCCATCGACTGGTATACGGACAAGATCTACTGGACGGATGGCGAGAAGAACCGCATCGAGGTGGCCACGCTGGATGGTCGCTACCAGAAGGTGCTGTTCTGGACGGATCTGGATCAGCCGCGAGCGGTGGCCGTGGTTCCCGCACGCAAATTGCTCATCTGGACGGATTGGGGCGAGTATCCGAAGATTGAGCGAGCCAGCATGGACGGGGATCCACTGTCCCGCATGACCTTGGTCAAGGAGCACGTGTTCTGGCCCAACGGATTGGCGGTGGACCTAAAGAACGAGCTCATCTACTGGACAGATGGCAAGCACCACTTCATCGACGTGATGAGATTGGATGGAAGCAGTCGGCGCACGATAGTCAACAACCTGAAGTATCCCTTTAGTTTGACCTTCTTCGATGATCGTCTGTACTGGACGGATTGGCAGAGGGGCTCCCTGAATGCGCTGGACCTGCAAACCCTCGAACTGAAGGAGCTTATAGACACGCCCAAGGCACCGAACTCTGTCAGAGCATGGGATCCCTCACTACAGCCGTATGAGGATAATCCCTGTGCTCACAACAATGGCAATTGCTCACATCTCTGCCTGCTGGCTACAAACTCGCAGGGATTTAGTTGCGCCTGTCCCACCGGAGTGAAGCTAATCTCTGCGAATACCTGTGCCAATGGGTCTCAGGAGATGATGTTCATTGTGCAGCGAACGCAGATTAGCAAGATATCCCTGGATTCACCCGATTACACCATCTTCCCGCTGCCTTTGGGGAAGGTAAAGTACGCCATAGCCATCGATTACGATCCAGTGGAAGAGCACATCTATTGGTCCGATGTGGAGACGTACACGATCAAACGAGCTCATGCCGATGGCACCGGAGTGACCGACTTTGTGACCTCCGAGGTCAGGCATCCCGATGGCTTGGCTCTGGATTGGCTGGCTCGCAATCTCTACTGGACGGATACGGTGACGGACCGGATAGAGGTTTGCCGCCTGGACGGTACGGCGAGGAAAGTGTTGATCTATGAGCACTTGGAGGAGCCGAGAGCCATTGCAGTGGCTCCCTCGCTGGGCTGGATGTTCTGGAGCGACTGGAACGAGCGCAAGCCCAAGGTGGAGCGTGCTTCTCTGGATGGATCCGAGCGTGTGGTTCTGGTCTCCGAGAACCTGGGCTGGCCCAATGGCATTGCCTTGGATATTGAGGCTAAGGCCATCTACTGGTGCGATGGCAAGACGGACAAGATCGAGGTGGCCAACATGGATGGCTCTGGTCGGCGAGTGGTAATCAGCGACAATCTGAAGCATCTGTTTGGCCTGAGCATCCTGGATGACTACCTATACTGGACGGACTGGCAGCGTCGCTCGATAGATCGCGCCCACAAGATTACGGGCAACAATCGGATAGTGGTTGTTGATCAGTATCCGGATTTGATGGGACTAAAGGTGACACGTTTGCGTGAAGTGAGGGGGCAGAATGCCTGTGCGGTGCGGAATGGAGGATGCTCGCATCTCTGCTTGAATCGTCCCAGGGATTATGTCTGCCGGTGTGCCATTGATTACGAGCTGGCCAACGACAAGCGAACATGTGTGGTGCCAGCTGCATTTCTTTTGTTCTCGCGCCAGGAGCACATTGGTCGCATTTCCATCGAGTACAATGAGGGCAACCACAACGACGAGAGGATACCGTTCAAGGATGTGCGGGATGCACATGCCCTGGATGTTTCGGTGGCTGAACGAAGGATTTACTGGACAGATCAGAAGAGCAAATGCATTTTCCGCGCCTTTTTGAATGGCTCGTACGTTCAGCGGATTGTGGACTCAGGTCTGATTGGTCCCGATGGCATCGCCGTCGATTGGTTGGCCAATAATATTTACTGGTCAGATGCAGAAGCGCGTCGCATTGAAGTGGCTCGCTTAGATGGCAGCAGTCGGCGGGTGCTCCTCTGGAAAGGAGTGGAGGAGCCACGTTCCCTGGTCCTGGAACCGCGACGCGGATATATGTACTGGACGGAATCGCCAACAGATTCCATTCGCAGAGCGGCCATGGACGGATCTGACTTGCAGACCATCGTGGCGGGTGCCAATCACGCCGCCGGTCTAACCTTCGACCAGGAGACAAGACGTCTGTACTGGGCCACCCAATCGCGACCAGCTAAAATCGAGAGTGCTGATTGGGATGGTAAGAGGCGGCAGATTCTGGTTGGCAGCGATATGGATGAGCCGTATGCGGTGTCCTTGTACCAGGACTATGTGTACTGGAGCGACTGGAACACTGGGGACATCGAGCGAGTGCACAAGACCACGGGACAGAACCGCAGCCTGGTGCACTCGGGCATGACGTACATCACCTCGCTGCTGGTGTTCAACGACAAGCGCCAGACAGGTGTTAATCCGTGCAAGGTGAACAATGGAGGTTGTTCACATCTCTGCTTGTCTCAGCCCGGAAGACGCGGCATGACCTGCGCCTGCCCCACCCACTACCAGTTGGCCAAGGACGGCGTCTCCTGTATTCCCCCCAGAAACTACATCATCTTCAGCCAGCGGAACAGCTTTGGGCGATTGCTACCGAACACCACGGATTGTCCAAACATTCCACTGCCCGTCTCTGGCAAGAATATTCGTGCTGTGGACTATGATCCCATCACTCATCACATTTATTGGGTAAGCTTGAAGATAATCTTATTTAAGGAACATTTTTAACTATTGCATAACTACGAACATAGATTGAGGGCAGGAGTCACAGCATCAAACGATCACTAGCTAATGGAACAAAAGTCAGCTTATTGGCTAATTCCGGCCAGCCTTTTGACCTGGCCATCGACATAATTGGACGTCTGCTTTTCTGGTCATGCTCCCAGTCCAACAGTATCAACGTTACTAGGTAAATATTTAATAGACCCATTAGAGTAACGAATAAGGTTTAATAACATTGTGTAATTTCAGTTTCCTGGGCGAATCCGTTGGCGTCATCGACACGGGAGATTCAGAGAAGCCTCGCAACATTGCAGTGCATGCCATGAAGCGCCTGCTCTTCTGGACAGATGTAGGTAGCCATCAGGCCATAATACGTGCCCGAGTTGATGGCAATGAGCGCGTGGAGCTGGCCTACAAACTGGAGGGAGTGACTGCCTTAGCCCTGGATCAGCAGTCCGATATGATTTACTATGCGCATGGCAAGCGGATCGATGCCATTGACATCAACGGAAAGAACAAGTAAGTTTGAAAGAGAATTGTACACATTTTGGAATTAACTTATTCAATATTATTTTTTTTACCTAGAAAAACACTTGTTTCTATGCACATTTCGCAAGTGATCAACATCGCCGCCTTGGGTGGCTTTGTCTACTGGCTGGATGACAAAACCGGTGTGGAGCGGATCACAGTCAATGGCGAAAGGCGATCTGCTGAACTGCAGCGCCTACCTCAGATCACCGACATCCGGGCCGTTTGGACGCCGGATCCGAAAGTGCTGCGAAACCACACATGCATGCACAGCCGCACCAAGTGCTCCCACATCTGCATTGCCAGCGGCGAGGGAATTGCTCGAACCCGCGACGTCTGCTCCTGCCCAAAGCATCTTATGCTGCTGGAGGACAAGGAGAACTGCGGCGCTTTCCCCGCCTGTGGTCCGGATCACTTTACATGCGCGGCTCCCGTATCGGGAATCAGTGACGTGAACAAAGACTGCATCCCCGCCTCCTGGCGCTGTGACGGACAGAAGGACTGTCCGGACAAGTCAGACGAGGTGGGTTGTCCCACTTGCCGGGCAGATCAGTTCAGCTGTCAGTCGGGCGAGTGCATCGACAAGTCGCTGGTGTGCGATGGCACTACAAATTGTGCCAACGGTCATGATGAAGCGGATTGTTGCAAGCGGCCAGGGGAGTTCCAGTGTCCCATTAATAAGGTATGATTCTCATTCACCAACAAAGCTGAATTGTTTTAACTGATTTTAAAATCTTTTAGCTGTGCATCTCGGCCGCCTTGCTTTGTGATGGCTGGGAGAACTGCGCCGACGGAGCCGATGAGTCATCGGATATCTGCCTGCAGCGCCGCATGGCTCCTGCTACCGACAAACGTGCCTTTATGATATTGATTGGCGCTACTATGATCACGATATTTTCGATTGTCTATTTGCTGCAGTTCTGCCGCACGCGGATCGGAAAGAGTCGAACGGAGCCAAAGGACGATCAGGCCACTGATCCATTGTCGCCCTCGACGCTGAGCAAATCTCAAAGGGTTTCCAAAATCGCTTCCGTGGCGGATGCAGTACGCATGTCGACACTGAACTCGCGGAACAGCATGAACTCCTACGATCGCAATCATATCACAGGCGCCTCGAGTTCAACAACGAATGGTAGCAGCATGGTGGCGTATCCGATCAATCCACCACCGTCGCCGGCAACCAGATCGCGTCGTCCGTACAGGCACTACAAGATCATCAATCAGCCTCCACCACCCACACCCTGCTCCACGGACATTTGTGATGAGTCTGACTCGAATTATACGAGCAAATCGAACAGCAATAACAGTAATGGGGGAGCCACAAAGCATTCTTCCAGTTCGGCGGCCGCCTGCTTGCAATATGGCTACGATAGTGAGCCGTATCCGCCGCCGCCGACACCACGCTCCCATTACCACAGCGATGTGCGCATTGTGCCGGAGTCCTCCTGCCCGCCATCGCCGTCATCGCGCAGCTCCACGTACTTCTCGCCGCTGCCGCCCCCGCCATCACCAGTGCAGTCGCCCAGTCGGGGATTTACGTAACATTTTGAGAGTTACATGTAAATTGAGAGGAGGATCAACATATCACTTCTTTGCAAAGCTTTTCGTTTTATGATTATTTTTATTTTCCCAATTCTAATTGCTACAACTGATTTGTAAATATGTATGTGAGTTTAATTGGTCATTTAAGGCTTTAACTAATTTTAATCATAGCTTAGAGAGAGCGTCCATGCCTGAAGGACTTATTCGATCTCGTTAAGTTTCATTTTGCCAGATAGCCCGAAATAGATTGCAGTACAATGCTTTGCAGCTACCATACGCAACAATAGACTGCAGATTATTAGCAATTACCTTAGGTCTAAATGATGTAATATCCGATAAGTGAGTCTTTTGAAATTCCGTGTGCCAAATTTTCCGAAACCTGACAGAAAATTCACAATTGGTTAAAACCTAAGTACGCAATTTTGATTTAAATGCATTTAACACCTAGACTTAGTTTAATATTTAGTTTAAAAGTGTAAATAGATAACTATATTACGAAGCAATATTGACGAATATGCGACTAATTCAACTGTCTTCTTAATTGTTATAAACACCAAAAAGTGCCTCATTAATACGTGTGTTTTTTGTTTAATCTTAAATTCTCCTATATCATTTATTCATAGATAATACAAATGAATAGTTAGTTATTCATACGACGTAGGTCTTTGCAATAAACAAATTGAAGTAAATTCATATTTATAGTTAATTTTAGTGAACGTAAAATGTAACAAACCATATTTTTAAATGTAAAATGCAGTATTTTTAAACAAATTAAATATTGACTTTTATTAATGGACTTTTAAATTATCAAACTTGCACGGCTAGATGGCGCCACCTGGGAATGTAGAGTGGAAGTTAATATCGTGTAAGGTAAAATATACGTATCATACACACTTTCTACAAAAGTAAATACGTTTTTTATAAAATTTAATATGGATTGAATAGTCATTCAAAAATGCAATGCAACACAAAGGACAAATGAATAGGATTTAATAAATAAAAAACCAATATTTTTACATAAATGTTAGTTTATTATAAAAATCACAACGGTAGAAATAAATACTATGTAACAAAATGGAATGTTGTTGGTAAACAAAATAACACAGTGCTGCGTATGCAATTGGTATGTACATATTACACGAACGTTATGAATTGACTATAGACTAGAGTACAAATGTAATGTATTGCAGTGGGTACTTAAGTTGGTTTCATGCCGAACCAACTCATCTTCCAATTCAACGTGTCGTGCAGCAGCTTTTCCTCCTCGGATGTTAATTGAAGTAAAGTGGATACGGCACGTACAAGGTGGCGAGCTTCCACCTAAAGAAATATGTATGATATTGAGATAATTATGCAGAAAAAGGATTAAATTGCATACCTCGCGACTGGTCAAGAACTTAACAATTACATGCTTCAAATATTGAAAATTAACTTCGTCCATTATGACGCAATTTCCCTTGTCTCCAGTCGAAAAGGCCTCCAGAGATGAGCTGGAGATTCTGTGACCTGGTGTCGTCGTCGAATGAGATTCACTGTCTGTGGATATCTGCGCACTGCGTAGTTCCTTTTGCACGGTTTTTTTCAAGTCAATCAAACGCTGATTCAGTGTTTTTATTGTCTAGACAAAAAATTAGTTAATAATATTTAGCAAACAACGTGCACAACAAATCTTACCTTGTTCTTTTCGATTATCTCCAGTTGAACTCCTTCGAATTCGGTCAACTTGTGGGCATTATCCTGCGCTGTTGTGCTGACCTGTTGCAACGTTTGCCGTGCCTCGGATATATCCCTTTCCAGTTGATTATTCCTATCCTGGAGGTCGGAGGCCTCGCTGCGTTCCAAACGCAACTGCTGCCGTAAAATGTCTTCGCTCTGGGCGATTTCCGCATTGCGAAGTATTGCTGTCATTTTCTCCTCCCGTTCGATTTCCAGTTGCATTATGGTTTCGTCCAGTTGCTCCTGCTTTTCAGTCACTTGAGCGCGTAGCTTTTGGGCCACCTGCTCGGCATTCGAGGAGTACTCGCTGAACCTTTCATCCGCTGCCGTGAGGCGAGTCTTGAGATCTTTTACCTCTGTTTCCAGATTTTGCTGAGAACATTCGGTTTATTGGTTTACAAAATCTCCATCAAGCATTTGGGATATTGAGGGTAAACATATATGCGTGCATTATTGAAGGAATAAGTTTACCAAAAAGTTTGCCAACGATTAAATCAGTTTAATGCGAAAAGGAAAAAATGTACAATCAAATGACTACATAATAGGTGTGGTTGGAAAATTCCAGGTAAACCAGGATACTTAATTGTTAGAGTTAGTACTGCATTGTAGAGTAAATTAGTGTTAAAAGTCCCAATGGAAATCGTCAGAATCGGGAGGCATACTCACAGATTTGTTGCGCTCAAAGAGGATTTGCTGCTCGTTCTCCTCTCGGCACTCTTTCAGGGTCACACTAAGTTCATCGATTTCCTCCTCCAGCAGCTTGACCTGCAATTAAAGTGCATAAGTATAGGCACTTAGTTATTGCCATGTAACTTACCTTATCGTCTCGCTGCTTTATTTCATCTTTGGCCTTTTCGAGTTCGAATGAAACCTGTTTTCGGCTTTCAATGGCATCGTCGCGGGATTTAAGGGCCTTTCGCTTTTCGGTGGTCTCTTCGGCCACTTGCTTTGATAGACGACTAACTTGGGTTTCCAGCGCCAGATTCTGGCCACTCCACGAGCCTTTGATGTCCGACAACTGCAGATGGGCCTCCTCCAAGTGCTGCTCCAGCAGTTTATGTTCCCGGATGAGGGCTTGCACTTGTTGCTCGGAGTTCAGTTTGCCCAGGGACTCGAGTCGCGACTCTTCGACGATCTTCATGCGCTTTTTGAGGTGTCGGTTCTCCTCCTGTACCGCCGCCAATGTGGTGGTCAGCAGGTTCTTCTCCTGTTGTGTGGAATGTCGCAGTTGCTCTAGTTCGTCGCGAAGATCTTCGGCCACGGATTCAATGGGACGCAGCCGTTCTAGTTCCTCGCTCAAGGACTCGATTTGCTGGGTCTGCTGGCGCATAAGACCCATGCGATCCACTGACTCCTGCTCCCGAAAGCTTAGTAGATTCTTCAGCTTGTCAATCTCGATTTGCTGCAGATTCTGGATCTTCTCCTGCTCCTCGCAGTAGATGTCCTTCTGTGTCTGGGCCACACGCACACTCTCTAGCAGAATCTCGTTGGTCTTGTCCACACGGGTCTTCTCCTCCTGCAGCTGCTGCAATCCCTGCGTGACGGTGGACAGCTTCGTGGTGAGCTCGTTACACTGACTCCGCAGCTGGCACAGTTGCTCCGACTGCAAAGAGAGTAGTGGTGTTTGTTTATCCGTTTTTTATATAAGTATACACAAATAGACTGTTTTTTTTAGCTTCGTTTACCTCATTATAGAATCCGCCACCGCCCACATCATCAGCCGAATTGGAATTAATGCTAACGCGGCGACTACGTAGCCGGTAATTGTTGTTGTTGTTGCCGGGATAACGTGGATTCGCCGATTGGACCACATCATCGCCCGTTTCCTCCTTGATTTTGTTTTTCAGTGTGGCAAACATTGTTGCGTTTTTCGAGGTGGAGCTTTTTCTCTGTTGCTGCTCTTTTTTTTCTGCCTGTGTACTGCCCCCGACTGAAGTTGGCCTGTTTGTAGCTGGGGCTGACGAAAACGTGCCCGCGGAGCGTTTATAGCATGGCGTTATATCTGGTAGCCGTAGTGCTCCACTTGCTTATCAGGCGAATGCTAATTTTCGTAAACCGTCGATGTTGTTTACCATCGATAAGAATCGACTTTCCAGTAACGTAAATCGACGCACAGCGTTGCCACGCCGGCATGCGAACTTTTTCCCGTTGTATGGCAGTGCTGCCGTACCATACACGGTCGCATTTCGATAAGCGACGCCAGAAACAGCTGTTTCAGCGCGCTTCATTTTCCAAACAGAAAAAAAGCGTAATTGTTAGCGTCCTTTGTGAAATTGTCAAGTGTTAGAATTATTGTGTGCAAAAGTTAACTATTTAAGGACCTCCCATGGACCAGTCTAAGCAAGTTTTGCGGGACTATTGCGGCGATGGCAATGGTACCTGCGCGTCGTCCTTGAGGGAAATCTCATTGATTGAGACCGTGACCAGTTTCCTGGAGGAGAATGGCGCCGCCGAAATCGACAGAAGGGTCCTGCGCAAGCTGGCCGAGGCCCTGTCCAAAAGCATAGACGAGTAAGTGCGAAATGCCAGCATAAACAATAACATACCAATAAGACATACCATCGAATCTCCAGTCTACTGAGAGTGCGCAGCAGATGATCGCCATGTGACATGGTGATGGTGCCCACTGTGATCGGGAACTAACGCTCTCAGCTGGAGCTCTCCCAGATCCGCAGTGCTCGGCCCCACAGGGGGAGGTACGCTCACAGGCACAGGCGTACAACCCACCCCAAAAAATTCGAAGAGAGGAATAATAACACATCTGCACTGAAAACAAATTTAAACCAAAGTTTCGTCATTTTGTATATAAAAATGTTTTGAAATACATTTAGTAATTTGTATTCTATACATGTGTAAGTTTTGTGATGAAAAGAAATTAATGTTCCTTTGCACTGCTGTACGTTTTACGTTTTTTTTTAAGATTTTAAGCATTATCATATATTTAAACGTTGACTTCAGAAATCTTTTATTCGCCAAAGCTATTTGTATAAATTGCTAAAAGTTTGGTACTAAAACGAAATATATTTTTCTAAGAAAGTATACCGTATAATAGAAAAAATAGTTTGCGAAAACTGTTAAACGAATAATTTTTAAAATTTTAAGTAAATTTTAATGAATCAGGAGCTCTGATAAATGGTATTTTTGTATTTAAATTAAGCCAAATAGCAGAAATTAGGTTAAAATGGGAAAAACACCGAATCCCTTAAGTATGCAACTGATATTTGGCAGATTCTGCGTGGCCAATGAAGCAAGTTTGCTCACTGCCTTCTCGCAGTGTACGGCATTGGGAAATGCGTAACATCTGCTGAGCGCATTTTCCGCTCCTCGCAGATGAGTCCGAGTTTTCCGCCCCATCCCTGCGCGCTGCCTCGGGTCGCTCTGAATCGCTCTGAAACGGTCGCATCGCAGTTTCAGTCAGTTATGTTCTAGCTTTCGGTTTATTTGGACGTGCAGAGAGCGTTTTTCGGTTTATTTTGCTTGCCTCTCGGCTATCAATCGTGCCATATGTACATATATATATATACATACACTCCTACTCATATATATACGTATGTAAATAGAAACAATCAGCGGGTCAAGCGTTGTGCGGGTGTGTGAGTGATTGATTGTACATGCATATCTGTACATAAGTGCAATTGTTTATATTGCACTGCGAGATACAAAAAGTGATAGATTGATTTGTATTTACTGCCTACGGCGCTGTGGATAAGCTATTCGGAGGATGCTGGTGGTTCTCGGTTGAAAAACAAATCGAAATACACAGATATATGTACATACAGATGTATGTACATATAAAGTACAAAGTGTGCTCGGATGTACAATAATGTAATATATACTTAGAAATACTAAAGATATCTGTGCATTTGCCCCCTGATGTTGTTGTTGTCGTTCGTTTCGTTTGGTTTGCTTTAGTTTGTCGCCACGATGCTGCGGCTAATTTTAGTCGGGGGAAAAAGTATACGAATTAATTTGTGGAATAGCGCATTCCATGGGTTCAATCGACAGTCGACAGTCGTATCATCGTATCATTGGCTGCGATTTCGCACTTCCTGGAACTCTGACTTGCCCCATGAGTCGTCTTATCAGTCGGCAGTTTCGTATGCTCCGTGTGTGTGGGCTAGTTACACACACACACGTGCATCCACCAGGGGTCATGGACTCGTGGAATTAACCCCTATGGGGTAAGAACGGAAAAGAGCACCTCTTTTGTTGCCCTTGCAAACTGCAATGCTCGGTTCCCTACCCTCGGAAAAAGCATCCTGGTTGGTAAAGTACAGTAGCGTACATATAATGTGTAATTTGAGGCGAATTTATCATGCAAATGGGTCATTCGATTGTGTTTTTTCGAATTAATAAATAATAATGAATTTGAAGAAGATACATTAGTCATCATATAATTGAGTAATATGCCAAGATATTTGAGCGCATCCTCTGAGACGTTGTTTATAAAGAACTTTACTACTTTATCGCTTGTTTAATTGACATTTTCTTTGTTATTTTGAACAATAATCGAAATTGAAGTATATGTACACATTATTCTGCATATTTTCGAATGAATTTAAATATGATAGGCATGCGATATTCTGAAAACAAAATAAGGTCAATTGCACTTGCATTATGCCTACCTGTCCGAAAACCTTCAAGATTCAGTACGTCCTTTGGCATGTGGTTATTGTCTGAATTGCCTCCTTCGCATATCACTCGATGCTGGCTCGATCCACTTCTGTTTATTGTTATTGTATTTCTTTGTTGATTAAAGCAGGCGCCTTTGTGTGTCGTTGGCCATAGTTTGACACCCACTCGAGGCGCGCCAGGCAGCCAGGTAGATGAGTCTGCGTTCCAGGCGAGGTGAGAATGGGCTGCTAACTGCAGTTTACCTGGCGATGTGAGGGCTCTAAAATGCACCCGCTCTGAAGTTCAGGTGCTAACCGAAGAGACACATGTTCCAACACGGTGCCAGTGCCCACCTGTTGGTGTTATTGACCAGTTCGCTCAGCTGGCGCTGCTCGACTTAAACCATTGATTTTCATTACCACCATAGTAACCAGCGATAGCCGGATGGCCAAAACAAAACAATGAGTGAAAATGTTTGGCAGAGTTTTCGCGTTCCGTTCACATTTTGCCGTTTCTAATGCGGTCGCCGTTTTGCAGTTTGCTCAATTCCCAAAATAAATAACGACATAGGTGCGTGCAGTGTATGTGGTGGTAGTTTCTCGAAAGATGCGGTGGCCCACATGTGGCGTCGTCCATTCCCCATCCCCTCGGATGGGATGCATCCCGTCCGTAGGAGCGCCAGACTCTTTGAAGCTTCTTCCGCTCTACGGCTGAATGCTCCTGATTGCTGCTGCGCACGTCGCATCGCCCAGCAGCCCATGACTCATGGCAGCTCGCCCCTTGGAGGGCGACATGGCGGATACGTAACGAAGTCTGGCGTGCGCCGCGAAAGTATTTAGGGAATAAAGCCAAGAACAACAACAACAACTACAGCCAGGGATGACGTGTCCACCCCGTGTAAAAGCCACTAATTAAATCTCAAAATTAGAGTCGCTGCAAATACAGAGTCTACTAAATCTACTGAGGGAAAGTGTACAAAAAATATAAATAAACGCGAGTAACAGCGCAAATGCTAAATGAAACATAGAATATGGCGGGTATCTTTCGATCTACCTCACTGAACCAAACGGCGGATGTGCCTGGCTCCCCATTCAAGAGATACTCTCTGAATTCCAGCAACTCGCCATTCTGGTAAGTCCTATATTCTACATTAGTTGGGCCCACTGTACATACGTAACATACACCGTCTAATTGGACTTCCCTCTTCCCCGATTCACGGCGGATTTAAGGCGCGGAAGTGTAATCTCATCCATTCCGACTTGTGGCTTTTGGAAGTGCGATCATTCAAGTGTGACTTTAGCTGAAATTTAGTTCACAGCGCAATTGGGCAGAATCGAAAATAAAAGAGGTTGATTGCCGATTTGGGCAATTGGGTGTGTCTACAATTGATAGAACAAACGTACTGTGCGGATCATAGTTGTATTCCATTCTATTCAAAAGTTCTTTTTGTAATCTAACTGTGAAGGTCAAATCGGGTTTCTACTTGGAAACTGGATAATTGAAAATATTTCAATTTCCTTCTTATTTAATATTGTTACAACCATTGTAGTTTGGTTGTGAAATCAATATAGTATCCCACTGTAGGTGTTCATTTGATTGAAATGATTCTGCTACTTTCCCGCACCAATGAATATCTCGTGAAAACAGTGTAAATCTCTTAATTAGACAATATATGCTCAAAATGGAAATCTCGATCATTTCCAGTTCACTTTTTCGTACAAGGGAGAAATGTCATTAATTAGTAGTATTTATTTAGCAGTCAGAACAAAGTGCAACACAATCAAACCTTGTTGCAATTGTCCGTCTATTTTCCACTATTTATTGCCAATTCAAGTCATAAGCCGGGCCAAATAATGCAAACCGGTTATAGAATCGGATTAAGCGCGCTAGCCAAGATCGCTAGCTGCTAGTAGAGATACCTTGATGGCCGGAGTTGGAGAGCCACTTCGTGACTGGAGCCCGCTTGGAATGGTCCGATCAAGTTGGTCGAAAGTGAGAGTACTCCCCTGGCTGTGGTTCCTGTTCCACGGGATTCCCCCGCTGCTGACCATTCGCCTGCAGCCCTGCGAACTAGCTGGCCAACTTTACATACTGGATGTCCCGAAAGCGGAGTTACCCCTCTGGCTTTGTATTGCCGAGTTCGAGAGCCGCTTCAACACGCACGTCGTGGGCCAGGCCAATGCGGATGGCTCCCGGGACTACGGACTGTTTCAGATCAGCGATCGCTACTGGTGTGCGCCGCCGAATCGCACGGAGTACTATGCATTCAACGATTGCAATGTGAATTGCACGCGCCTGCTGAGCGACGACATCACCATGGCCGTCCAGTGCGCTCGGCTCATCCAGAAGCAACAGGGCTGGACGGCCTGGTCCGTCTACCCGGAGTTCTGCAATGGCACGTTGGATGCCATCGACGAGTGTTTCCAGCCAGGGAATGCCACTGATTGTAAGGCCGGCGACGAGCTGGCGGAGGTCAAAGATTGTTAGAGATTGTCTGCCCATTAGGTCATCACTGCCGAAATATGAGAATTTATGTATGCGAAATTAAAGTCTTAATTACCGTTTAAAGTCGACTTGTTTTATTGGATGTTCTGCGAGGTCACAACGAGTTACTCTTAGTGTGCTTAATTAACAGATTTCTCTCTTTTTTTTCAGCACCAGTCCGGGAGCCCTGCAAGATGTCACCATGGAGAACTCATGTAAGTTCTATCAAATATTTCCTGCTTACTAAATGCTCATATCAGTGGACATCTCTAGAGGTGTTAGAATAGAGAGAACTTTGTGGAATCCCACTATTTTCAAGCAGGCTACGAACTTAACGTCCTATTTCATTAGCATGGAAACCATTGCATATTAGGATTCCGTTTTGGCTACACACACGAGCATTCGTACATTTATTCGGCCGCGCCGTTGCCATTTTATATTTTATATATGGTTGCGCCCTAACGGCTAGGTGAAAGCTAAAAAATCATGAATAGAAATCGCTCATCGACGTCGCATAATCCGAGAAACCTAAAGATTCTTAGTCAGTGAAGATATTCCTAATGCGTTTCCAGACACACTCCAAATTAATTTAAATCTCCGTTTTCATTGCAGATGCTAGTTTCGACGTGGCACGACCTCCGGGCGGCGGCCACTCGCCCTTGGCGATGCAGGGCCGCTCTGTGCGGGAGTTGGAGGAGCAGATGTCCACGCTGCGCAAGGAGAACTTCAATCTGAAGCTGCGCATCTACTTCATGGAGGAGGGTCAGCCGGGTGCCCGAGCCAACACTTCCTCAGACTCCTTGGGCAAACAGCTTATCGATGCCAAGATCGAGATCGAGACGCTGAGAAAAACCGTCGATGAAAAGATGGAGCTGCTCAAGGATGCCGCCCGAGCAATTTCTCACCACGAGGAAATGCAACGCAAGGCGGACTTTGACAGCCAGGCAATAATCGACGAGTTGCAAGAGCAGATACACGCCTATCAGGTAAGTTTTATCTATGCCCATTTTGCAAGCAGTAATCAACAACATTTACTTATTTTACTAGGTGGCGGAGTCTGGACAATCTGGCGATAACGTTGCTGACACCAAGAAACTGGTGCGCCTTGAATCGGAGGTGCAGAGATTGGAGGAGGAACTGATGAAAAGCGATGCTCGCAACATAGCGGCCAAGAGCGAGCTGGAATTCACGCTGGCCGAGCGCCTGGAATCCCTAACCGCCTGCGAGGCCAAGATTCAAGAGCTGGCCATCAAGAATGCCGAGCTGGTGGAGCGTCTCGAAAAAGAAACAGAATCCGCCGAGGCATCCAGCGTAAGTAAATCGATTTAGTAGTAATTCCCTTGTAGAGTATTCGGTAATTGGGTTTACGAGAACCCTTTATGTTTAGAAGAGCCTAGACACTCTTAAGGTCGAAATAGAAGTCTGTAGAAAGGACAACCAGAAACTGGTGACCTCCATTCGATCCCTAGAACATGAGCTGCTGCGGCAAGTTGGCTCGATGAAGGAGGCCGCCAATACGATGGACGTGCAGCGTCAGTCCATCCTGCTATTGGAAGTGAGTCGCAACCTCCCAATTCCTCAGCCATATCCCCCTCAACTTGCAATCCTCCCCCTCCAAGGCCACAATCAAGCGTAAGGAAAAGTCGTACGGCAGTATGATGAAAAACGTGCTTAAGTACGAGGCATTGATAGCCAAGTTGAACGCCGAACTGGAGATAATGAGGCAACAGAATGTTTACTTCCGCGAACTGTCCGATAACCTGCAGCAGAAGGAGGTGCGGCAACTGGATCGCGGCGTGGCCATCGTGCAGCCGATGCGCATGGCGGCGGATGCCGGGGTTGGTATCACATCTTCTCTTGAACGTAGCGGCAGCACATCCTCATTGCATTCAAACTTCTCATCGATCAGCGTTTTGTGTGGCAGTCAGGCACCATCGTCGCACAAGAGCCTTTGCCATTGGAAAGGCAGTCAGGTGAAGCCCTTACCATCATCCAGCGAACCGTGTGCTCAGCTCCTAAAACGTCGTCGTCCACAGCTGCAGCAACCAACGTATCCGTGTCCCCAGTACATGTATCATCAGGGGCATTACCAGACCAGCCATACCCATACCCAGTTGATGGCCATGACGGCGCCAAGTACGGCCTTCTACAACTATTCGCTGCCAAGCTTCACTGGATTCCGGCAGTTCCTTTGGCGCTGGGGCACGTAGCCCTCAAAATCATCCTGTTGGTCGTGCGGGTGCACTCCTGCCTGCAGAATACCCATATACCGCTTAAGGTGTCCTGTGAGGTCGGCCATTCCTTTCGCGGAATCGGACTCCCGTATCTGCCATGTCGGATGAGCTGCCCGTCTAATTTGGACGGCATCTTGTACTCTATTTGATCATCCTTCGTTTCGGTTTCGTTGATAGTTGAAAGAAATCCATCCAATACAATGAATCCGAAGTTGTCCACATTCAATTCGAACAATGTCGCTCCCTCTGACGTCGACAAATTTGTTGTTAAAGTGTATTAAATTTGCTCACCTGTCTCTGTCTCAATTAAATGAATGTTGCTGAGCTCCATTAAACGTATTAGATAAACCTAAGCTAAGGCCTTGTTTTGATTCATCCAATAGCTGTAGCCATTTCCGGTTTTCTCTGATCACTTTCAGGCCAAGCGAGATCTGGGCGCCCAACTGGCGGATAAGATTTGCGAGCTGCAGGACGCCCAGGAGAAGCTCAAGGAGCGGGAGCGGATCCACGAGCAGGCCTGCCGCACCATTCAGAAGCTGATGCAGAAGCTGAGCAGCCAAGAGAAGGAGATAAAGAAGCTCAACCAGGAGAACGAACAGTCGGCAAACAAGGAGGTAAGGATTAAGTCAATATTATTTTCTATTTATGGTACACATATGTACTTATACAGCCCAATATTTTATAGCTTTGTTAATTGAATATGCAAAGATGATTCATTATAATTATTATAACATATGAACATGTTTGTTCGCTTTGTCACAGTACTCAAGTTATTCAAAGCGTGTTTTGTGCTCAAATTTAAATTTAAACACAATGACCCTCGATTGCTCGAGTGCGCCAGACGCACTGTAGGCTACTAGGGCGCAAGAATTGCTAGGAATACCTAAAGATGCTTCGCTTCTATAATTGTCTGACATAAATATGTCGTTCAACAAACTGCTAATTATGCGTGGCACAGGAAAAATGTTATTATTATTATTTTTGTTTTATACATAGTATTTATTATACAAATGATGATGTATTTCTTTTAGAACGACTGCGCTAAGACAGTAGTTTCGCCATCCACCAGCGGCCGTTCCATGAGTGACAACGAGGCCAGCTCCCTGGAAATGTCCACCAACCTGAGGGTGCGCTACGAGCTAAAGATCGGCGAGCAGGAGGAGAAGATCAAGCAGTTGCAGACGGAAGTAAAGAAGAAGACGGCGAATCTGCAAAACCTGGTCAACAAGGAGCTATGGGAGAAAAATCGCGAGGTGGAGCGCCTCACGAAGCTGGTGGCTAGCCAACAGAAGACGTTGCCGCAGATAAGCGAGGAATCTGCCGGCGAAGCGGATCTGCAGCAATCCTTCACGGAGGCGGAGTACATAAGGGCGCTGGAGCGAAACAAGCTACTGCAGCGAAAGGTGGATGTGCTCTTCCAGCGCCTTGCAGACGATCAACAGACAAGCGCTGTGATTGGGCAGTTGCGTTTGGAGCTTCAGCAAGCTCGCTCGGAAGTGGAGACGGCGGACAAGTGGCGTCTCGAATGCGTCGATGTCTGCAGTGTGCTAACGAACCGATTGGAAGAGCTGGCTGGTTTCCTCAACTCTCTGCTGAAGCACAAGGATGTTCTCGGCGTGTTGGCCGCAGATCGTCGCAATGCCATGCGTAAGGCGGTGGATCGCAGCTTGGATCTCTCCAAGAGTCTGAATATGACCCTGAATATAACGGCTACATCCTTGGCTGATCAAAGTCTCGCCCAGCTGTGCAATCTCTCCGAGATCTTGTACACGGAAGGCGATGCAAGCCACAAAACTTTCAATTCCCACGAGGAGCTGCACGCCGCTAGTTCCATGGCTCCGACTGTAGAGAATTTAAAGGCCGAGAACAAGGCTCTTAAGAAGGAGTTGGAAAAGCGACGCAGCTCGGAAGGACAGAGGAAAGAGCGTCGCTCCTTGCCTCTGCCCTCCCAGCAGTTGGATAACCAGAGCGAGTCAGAGGCCTGGTCAGAGCCTGATCGCAAGGTTTCCTTGGCGCGCATTGGCCTGGACGAAACCTCCAACAGTTTGGCGGCGCCGGAGCAGGCGGTCAGCGAGTCGGAGAGTGAGGGCAGAACCTGCGCTACCCGTCAGGATCGCAATCGGAACAGCGAGCGTATCGCCCAGCTGGAGGAGCAAATTGCCCAGAAAGACGAACGCATGCTTAGTGTACAGTGCCAGATGGTGGATCTGGACAATAGATACAAGCAGGAGCAACTGCGCTTCCTGGATATCAGTCAAAAATTGGAGCAGTTGCGAGTTATCAACGCAGCTTTGACTGCGGACCTGCAAGCTATAGGTTCACACGAGGATCAGCGCATGGTGGAGTTGCAGCACCAGCTGGAGCTTAAGAACCAGCAGATTGACCAACTAAAACTGGCGCAAAGCACTCTGACGGCAGATTCGCAGATAACCGAGATGGAACTGCAGGCGTTGCAGCAGCAAATGCAGGAAATGGAGCAGCAGCACGCCGATTCCGTAGACACCCTGCAATCCCAACTAACGCAACTCAAAGTAGATGCCGCAGAGCAGTTAGAAGAGCACGAGCGCCTGCACCAGGACGCTCTCGAACGTGACTGGGTGGCACTGACCACTTACCAGGAGCAGGCTCAACAGCTGTTGGAACTGCAACGATCACTGGACTATCACCAGGAAAACGAGAAGGAGCTGAAGCAGACGCTTGTCGAGAACGAGCTGGCCACGCGGGCCCTCAAAAAGCAGCTGGACGAAAGCACACTGCAGGCCTCCAAGGCGGTTATGGAGCGCACAAAGGCCTACAACGACAAGCTGCAACTGGAGAAGCGTTCCGAGGAATTGAGGCTGCAACTGGAGGCGCTCAAGGAAGAGCAGCGAAAGCTGCTGCAGAAGCGCTCCAACAGCAGCGATGTTTCCCAGTCCGGTTACACATCCGAAGAGGTGGCGGTGCCCATGGGGCCGCCCTCGGGGCAGGCTCCAATGTGCAAACAGGCTGCTTCCACAGTGGTAGGCCAGAGGGTAAGCACATCATCTCCCGATCTGGGCATTGAAAGCGACGCCGGCAGGATATCCAACGTCGAGGTATCGAACGCCCAACGAGCGATGCTCAAGACTGTAGAGATGAAAACGGAGGGGGCAGCGAGCCTGAAGACAAAGTCAGAGGGTGAGTTTGAATCAGAATGCTGCAAAAAAGAGATCACTCAACTAAAAACTGTTCCTTTTTCCACAGAATCTGTTTCACCCGACAGCAAGAGCAGCCTGGCAACTGGTGCAGCCACAGTACACGACTGTGCCAAGGTAGATCTTGAAAACGCCGAGTTGCGGCGCAAACTAATCCGCACCAAGCGCGCATTTGAAGACACCTACGAAAAGTTGCGTCAGGCTAACAAAGCAAAAGCACAAGTTGAGAAAGACATCAAAAATCAAATACTAAAAACGCACAACGTGCTGCGAAACGTTCGCTCAAACATGGAGAATGAGTTATAACGATCGCGCCGACGTCCAGTATATCAGCATTAACCCGAGAGGCCATTCACCCAAAGTTCAATTGCCATTTCAAATTGTTCTTGCCATTCATATAATTTACCTGCATTGTATTTTGTTGTCTCGTTGCTAACTTGATGTCAATTATTTATGTTTTTTTTTTGTTTAAAAAGACCGAAAACAACGAAGCTATTAGTACGAAATACCCATGCATTTTCTAAAGACTGTTGAGGGAATCGAACCCATTGAATGAAATACCACACACCTGTTTTAAGCACGAAACAAAGCTAACTTGAAACTGAGTGCTGACAATATGTATCTAACCCTGCGCACTCATTCATATTGAATGACACATGTATATTAGACTGTATATATATCTATCCCCTAGTATCATAACTTTTACGAATATTCTCTAGCATACTCGACCAGATTCTTGTCTCGCATAACCCTCCATTTTGCATTCAGTTGCGTGTAGTTACTGCCTGATTAATGTATTCTCCTACTGCTTAACTGCTCTTAATCCTTGATTTCAGTTAACCATCGAAACGGATATTGAAATAATTGTTTGACTTGCCGGCCAAAACGGTTTAACTACGTTGCCATCCAATAACTCCTTTTTCGTTCGAAACATCCCTTTGTACAATGTGTAAAAAGTAGTGTGCGTTGTCCTGGAGAACAAGAAATAGATCTTAAGTCATTTGTACCCGTCGTTTTATGGAATAAACACTTGCGTTAGAATTATTTTGATGTGTTTTGTATTAACTGGAGTTGTGGGCCCGACGAATTTTAAAATAATCTTATATATTGGTTTCTAGATCTTTGATTTAACAGACATAAATAAAATGAATTTTAACGGACTTTTTGAATAGTCACCTAACGATAGACGGTAAATTGCGAACAGCTGTTTTGCGGCAGCGCTGCCAGACCGTCGAGAGTGCGAATGCAACCGTGCCAGCTGAAATTAATAAAAAGCGCAAAACGGCAAAAAACAAAAACCAGCATCGCGACTCGTGTTTACAATAACTATACAGCCATAAACCGTTAATACAAACGAGTCCCAAGTTCAGTTGGAGAAAAACGCATGCAACGGTGTAATAGCACCTTATCGCCTTGCTTGCGGCTTTGTTTACCACCTTATCAAAATACATATATATATGTACATATGAACGTAGGCTATGTACATACATTATCCACTGTGCTCAAATATAATGCCATCCAATCTATCAGTGCGTAAATATTAGTGCGGTGTAGTGTCTAGCATTAATGTTTGGTGCCATAAATGATTTCGCCTTCTTCGCGGAACTGAACTGAACGGATTGTGTGGAAGTGCAACTACGAACGGAAGCCAAACAAGGGCCGCTTTTCTTGGCTTTTCTCCGCTGCGATTCTGTCTCGGATGTTTGTGCTCGGTCACCAGTTGCTGCTCGTCAAGAAGCTATGCCCTCCATTTCCCGCTTTCGACAGTTGTTTCGCCGCCGCGAGGTACCCGAACCCGGCCTCCTGAATACCTGTAAGTAATCCCAAACCTCAAGCCGTTCCGACTGTAGCTTCTTTAATCTTTAAGCTGGAAGCTTTTGGTTGTCGAGTGCAGTAATACTTTTGTACATACATTGCACATTGAATGCAGTTACATACTCACTTGTTATTATTTTATATTGGAAGTATACAGTTAAACAGTTATACCACCAAACTAATCAGGTTATAAAATTCGTACCCGACAGCAAACATTTCCTCCTAATCGAAAGTCTTACCTTACCTGTTCTATCAAATTAGTCACCGTAACTAATGTCCACATAGTTCTTAATTTTAGATAAGCATTAAAAATGTATTAGTAAACAATGAAGCGCAACATTATACTATGTTCATTTAAAATTTGAATTACATTAATACTTCCCAAAGTTCTTTAATATTCGTCATAGCCAAGTAATAGTGTACAAACCCAAATAGTTTACAAGTTGAAAACGCCCCAAAAATAGAATATGCCAGCAAATATTTATAAATGAAGCGTTGAATCTCGGTCTCTGACAGTACAACGATAAGATTACCTTGCGACCACCTGGATACCAATTCTTCCACATGGCTTTCATAAATAATCAAAAAAAACAAAAAAATCAAAGTGGCCCATGAGGGGATCGAACCCGCGACCTTCGCGTTATTAGCACGACGCTCTAACCAGCTGAGCTAATGGGCCGCGATGACACGTTGCAGCTGAAATCAACTTGAGTTGCAAAAGCTAGAGAGCTAGTGCGCTCTCGCCTGAAAAATGTAAAATATAAACAGTCGCCTCACTTCCATAGTTGCCCAATTTATCTCGTAGTTTATTTAGTGCCGTAGCGTGGCCCACATTGAAGCGGGTATTCCTGGGCGACACATATATATTTTTGAAAACTTTTCATAGTACACAATCGGGAAAGTTCGGCTGAAGGGCTCGGGCACTCGTATCCATGGACCGAATGCGGCTGTGTGCGAGTTGATGTCCCTTTTCCTTTTGGCCCGTGAAGGATCCGCAGTTGGCTTTTGACTACGGTTCGGTTTGGACGTGCTTTTTTCCGCGGCGCTTCCGCCAGGACCAATTGCTTTCCCTTGCCATGGGAAATCGTTGAAAGCGGCCCCGCAATCCCGCTCCTTTTCGTACTCTTTGCAATTACGGCGTAGCGTAATTGGAGAGGTGTAAATTCACAATTTAGCACTGCAGTCGTTGTGCCACTTAGAGTTGTGAGTGCAGTTCGATAATCTGAAGGTTTCCGCCGTGAGCGACGCTTTAATTATTTTGACTGTCACAGATTTGTGCTCGGAGAATGCGATACCATTCGATTCGATTATAGGAAAGGAAGCCACTTAAAAGTATATAGATACTTGTATCTCCGCAAGCAAAAGCGCGCCTCGACTTGATATGCGTGACAAGCAAACACCATTACCCCTAAATGTCAGAACTGCAATGAATTTTTGATGTACTGGCCGGAATCCAGGCCTTTAAAGTCGCTGTACTAATGGCAGCGTCTAGTTCGGCAGTTGTTCCGGTTCTCAACACCTGTCAGAGTCAAGGCCCACGAATTGGGCAAGGGAATTGGGTAAAGGAAGTCGGTTTGGAGGCGACCATGGAACCACCCACCAAGCCAGCGGTTGAACAGCTTACATAACGAGATTGGAGAACAATTTGGTAGCCACAAGTGCCTTGAGTGTGCCTGCAGACTTAGAATTCTGACCAAGTAGTGCCTTGGGAGCAAGTTCCTGATTGGAAAAACCCCCAAAAATGTCGGGCAGCTACCAGCGCCAGAGCCTTGAGCTCCGGAGTCCAGACCATGGATCTGGGGATGATCCCGATGGATGTTTGCGGAGCCATCTGGGATCTTCGGCCAGCCAGCGAAGGCGGCAGCAACGCATCGCCCAGCAGCGGCAGGACTCGTGGTTCCGACACTCGATGCCGCCAGCAATAAACCGAGACTTTGAGTCCCTGGAACACCTGACGCCAAGAGCCTCCGATGGCCTGGATGAGCAGCTGGCCGCCTCCGTTTCGCACAGTGTGCACAGCGGTGGCAGTGTTACGCTTTGCGGACCGCCGGACCATTCCAGCATCCACCTGAACAGTGCCAACAGCAACCTCGGCTTTATCGACTCGGATACGCCCAATACGCCGGTGACCCCGGTCTCTGGACTGCAGCCCCCTGCCTCGGTGTCCACCTCCGTGGCCGGAACACTCTCCTCCCGTCGACGGTCGTCCAACCGCAAGGATTCCAAGGGCTCCATACTGTCACGTCAGAGCGGCAAGAGTCGGGTTTCCGTTCTGGCACAACGTGGACTGCGAATGACGGCCTCCTTTCTGCGAAGGAAGCGCACGGAGTACGAAGGTGAGTGCGGGTTTGGCGTAGATGATGGACTTCCAAGAATTCCTGGCTAGTCAACAGTCAATAGGCTAGTCACCATCCGTAGATGCTGCTTGTGGGTCGGGTCGGGTCGGTCCGGGTCGGTCCGGGTCGGTCATCTCCTTACACCATGTCGCCTTCTCGTTTCTCGTTTTGGATCAATAAAGTTGGCGCCCCGTGGTCTGTGGCCCAGTGGAGCGAGGGTGCGGCTTTTCACTGCCAGTAGCTCCAGGAGATTTGTTTGCCAACTACTTAATTTGTTTAGGGACCGTACATTTTCGATTGGCCCAGTCAATATACGCAAACATATGCTGTGTTGATTTTCTAGATTTGTCGCTTATGGAAGGTCAATGGTGTTTTCGATGCTACTTAACTACCTACAGGATGTCTCGCTTTTGTCAGTTGATATAAATCTGTCAGAAGTATAATAATATTCCAAAATGATAAAAATTAAATAATTTACAATAGTTTTTTGTTAAAATCTATTCATGAGTATATGTATTCGTGCACAAACCTTTCCGTTGACGTACAATTAAAAAAGCTTTAAAAGAGCAATTACAAAACGTAAACAGAATGTTGCACGGCATTATCAGGCACTTCTGCATTCACAATTTATTGTTAGCTATAAATTAGTTATTTAAATGACGACTATAAAACGTTTTAAAACGCTTAAACCGCTTCCAAAAATTGGAGATAACCAATTTTAAGGGCACATGCACTGCATAGAGAATTTTTGTTCACGAACAGCAATACGTAAAGGAAGTTTAAATAATGTATAACATAATAAGCAGTGAGGAAGTTAAACGATGTTACAAATGATCTAAAAATTGTATTATGGAAACCAAATCAGGCAACTTATATTTGGTTTTAAATAAAAGCGTGTAAATGTAATAGACAGAGATTTTACATGTCATTCCCAGCCATGTCACAGATATGTCACCCGACTTTACTGGTCGTTGAGTATGCAAACGCTGTAACTGTCCTGCCATCGTGCCATGCCGCCCCTATTCCCCGCCAGAACTGAAGGCCCCACCCGGCGGCCAACCCCTGTGGACTGACCCAGATTGCATGAGCCAAACGAGCGGCGTGGCCCACAGGAAGGGCACGTCCTGCTGCCGCATGTGTGGTGGCTCCGAGGACCGGCTCTGGGGACTGGATTCGAAAGTCACTGCTGTTGAGCAGTAAATGAGCGGAAGCAGTAGTAGAAATAAAAGCCCTGCCAGCTGCAGTTAAAGTACGTTCTATGAGTGCGATTTTATTGTGCTTAATATAAGCTAGATAGTCTTCTGGGTGCGAAGGACCCAATCTCTCAGTTCGGCAACGTTGGCATACACGCCGGGATATTTGGCGTCGGCACAATCCCGTCCCCAGGAGACGATGCCCACCAGTTGGCCTCCGGATACCAGAGGTCCGCCAGAGTCACCCTGGCATGCATCCTTGTTGGCCGCCGCTGCACAGATCATGGTTGCTTGGATGGAGGAACCATATCCGTAAGTGGAACTGGCACACTGCGTGCGCCCCACAACTTTCGTGTCCACAAAGAGCAGCGTCGCTGACGAGGAGCCACCGGTGGAGGTCTTGCCCCAGCCTGAGATGCTAGCTGCTGATCCGTGAGCCGGTGTCGCACTGGCCATCGTAATGGCCTTGATGGTGGAGCCGAAGGTCAGCTTAGTCTGCAGACGCACCAGTCCAATGTCGTTGACCTTGGTGTTGCTGTTGTATCCCTCGTGTATCTTCATGACAGCCACCTGGACAAGAACGCCACCATAGGTGCGCTTGTTGGAGCCAGCCCTTATCCGGAGATTAGAGACCGTGGTCGGGGTATCGAGGCAGTGGGCAGCGGTCAAGATGATGTTGTTGCTGATGATGGAACCTCCGCAGAAATGACTTCCGGAACGCTGCAGAGAAACCTGCCAGGGTCGATCCTCAATGGAAGATGCTGTGCCTCCTACAATCCGGCCACCCAGCGATGTTTGGGGTTCCAGACCAAAGGAAATGACTGCGCCATTCGTGAGGGCCAGCAAGGCAAAAACAGTTGCCATTTGAAGGAACATGTTTGCGGTAGCACTCTCCAACTTTGGATGGCTGGCTAACTGCGCTTGATGCCTTTTTATAGCCACAGATTGGGCATTGCCCGTGCGGATAAGGTTGTCAAATGACACGGTCATATTTCATTCGTATCAGCCGCTGATTACCCAAAGGCTCATCATCCGGCATTTGTCTCCAGGTGGTGGCCGGATAATAGGTGCTTTTAATTGCCAACTGGTTACCGATTAGTTACCCGTTTCGGTGAGATAGGTCAGTGCAGAGCTTAGACTTATCGCAGGAATGCTTGTTTTGACGTCTCAATGGGGCAATAATCCATTCTCTGTGCTCTCAATCGATTGACTGGGTTTTACCAATTGTAAATATTTCAAATGCAGATTACTCCTTGCGTTCAGTGCGCAAAAAGCGTTGTAAATTGCATGCCTGCTTACGTGCTTTGGCTGAAAACGAAGGCCGAAATAGTCGTAACCACCCTGCACTGGCTTATGCTTTTAATATATGAACTCACAACAATATAAATACGTACAAATCATGAATAACTTATTGACCATTTGCTCGACTTCGTTGCCCATCGTAGAACACGGAAAATGCATTAAAAGCAACGGACAAGTCCACATCCGCTTCTCCGGCAGGACTCGAGCTGTCGTTTATTTTCCAATTAGGTTAAAAGTGTCACGTTCAGTTAACAACTTCCGCCAACGTTTCATTCTGGTTCTGTATTGGTTTTGCAATATGGCCAACGTGGTGGGCCGGAGTCATAAATTGGCCTAGCGCTTTGTAAAGCAAGTTTTCGACTCCGGCGGCATGCTCCGGCGCTGGAAAACCCGTAGAGTGAATTAATGGGGAATTCATGTGTGTGGTGTACAGAGTGTACCTACCAAGTCGTTGTCGGACATAAGCCGTCTCTTCCAGCTGGACAAAGTTTCCGAGTAGGTGAAGTACTCCACCACCCGGTTGAAGGTGACATGCTTCTTGGGCTTCAAGCTCTCCTCACCGACGCCATCACCTGCTCCGTCCAATTCCTCATTCCTCATGATTAGAATGGGCCTGAGCAACGAGCTCGATGGCTGCTCTTCAGACATGGCTTGGATTGGTAAAAAATATACAATTGATTCAATCCCGACTGAAATCTCGCTTCAGAGATTGATTGATAAGAACTGAATTTGTCACTAGATGTGTGAGCAGGCTACTATGATAGTTTTGTTTGGGAGCCATTCGTCATTCCAGGCAATAAGTTTGCCCGCCCATATTGCTAAGAATCTAAAAATGTACATACAAATCCTATGAAAAATCCTTTTAATCATCTGTATATATCAAATAAATACAATGGTAAATAGTTTAGTGCCAATTTTATTTCGTAAAAGGAAAAGAGTTTGAACTAACTATCCAGTTTTGCTATTTCTTATATGTACATGTAACACCAACATTAATTTTCTTATATCGAACTGGGATGCATCAAATGCAGATCCCAAAAGTATACACAATTTTGCATAGTTTATCAAAACAATGTTATCTTTGAGTTGCAAAAAATATTTGTCAGAAGTGGGATTCGAACCCACGCCCTCAGAGAGGACCAGAACGCTCATACACTTTCGTTCAGAAAGTAAGATTTTCAATCTTGAGTCTGGCGCCTTAGACCGCTCGGCCATCCTGACACTTGGTTTCGCAATCGCCCAAAATCTAGTGTGATATAAACAAATAAAAAATAAAGCGTTGACGCAATAAATTAGGATCTTCTGTGTTTGCCATTCTATTGTCTAAAAGCATTTTCAACTCGTTGCGAAGATAAGATCGTTCAATAAACCGTTTAGCTTGATTGCCAAAGCAAATTAAGATACCTCACACGCGGTGAAGTTGGGTAGCTAAAGGGACGGGAAAGTCAATCATCCTTAATGGTAAATTGAATTGACATTTCACTTAGCTGCCTTGCGAGTAATAGACCACGTTAGATCATCCTCGTCGCCGTTATGTGACATCATCGCAGGATACTCGCTGTCCTAGCATGCACGGCATGAGATAACATTAGCAGCCGCCCATAATTGGGCCTTGCTTATCTAGGTTCGACCAAAAAGCTTGCGGGACACGTTCCTCATCAAATTTATAGTATCTTTTTAATTTTCAAAGTGCATTAGAAATATGTAATAAAAAAAGAATTGTTGTGGCCCATGAGGGGATCGAACCCGCGACCTTCGCGTTATTAGCACGACGCTCTAACCAACTGAGCTAATGGGCCATGTGTGACCAAGCGTCAAAATGTGAGTTTTACTAAATATCAATTCTACTAGAACTGTTAAGAATTGTATCTAACAGAATGCTATGTTAGGAGTAAAATGTATACTCCTAGCGGAATGGATATAGTACTGTTATACGTGGTACATTCTTGCAGAAAATAAAATTCTGCCAACAGTTAACTTATTACTGATAACACACGGTTGAAAAATGCAAAAGCCAAGGCTCGAAGAAATTAGAATGTTACAAATAAAAAAGAATCCTGGCCCATGAGGGGATCGAACCCGCGACCTTCGCGTTATTAGCACGACGCTCTAACCAGCTGAGCTAATGGGCCATGCATTCTCGGCTGCCAAAGACTTTTTGAGAGTAAAAAGCTTTTTACTATTTGTTTAATATATGTATTAAATTTAATAACGAATTTAGTTTAGTACGATGCGATAACGGTCACTGGAGCAAGGATTCGGAAAAGTAGGAACTCAACGTTGGACAATTTCTGTTATTTCAAATTTTATATGTAACTAATAACAGGCCAACCGATTCGTGACCAGAAAGGAACCTAAAACATAGTGATTGGCATACCTTAGAGCTTCATCGCTATTACAAAACATCATATTACATTACCCACGTATATATGCATTCACTAAAAAGGTGTACATATGTACATACATATATGAACATATGTACATATATACAAACATATAATTCTATCTACATAAATAAAAGTTAAGATTTGTACGATATGTGAGTTATTTAGCTATCATTTCTTATATTAATTGGAAATACGCATTTGAACGCTTAAATGCTTAACTCACATTGACGTTTAGAAAAGGCAAAGACCAGCACTTTCCAACTGTAAGGAGTTCTTGCTTTGCTATTCCTACATAGTAATCAACCAAATGACCATCAATTTCATTTAATAAATTTCATTAAATAATTAATAATAAACAACCTTTACTTGAAAACTTTTTTTGTTGGATAACTTCCTTATTTTGTAAAAATATATTTAATCTCCCCTAATATTTTTATAAATATAGCTTAAGGCCCTCAGCTGCTATAGCTAATCCAAAATTCCGCATAATTTTAATTATGCGTTAATTTCTCAATAATAATAATAATAAAATTTGTATAAATACCTAGAAAAAAAATATAGGTTTGGCCCATGAGGGGATCGAACCCGCGACCTTCGCGTTATTAGCACGACGCTCTAACCAGCTGAGCTAATGGGCCATGCGCTGATGGTTGTCAAAATACGAATTTAACCAACGGAATAAAATATTTAAGCCTCTTCCTTAAAAGTTTAAATTAAAGTTTGGAGATAATATAGTAATAAGAACTGTATCGTCTATTATTTGATAAGAAATGTTCCAAATATCTATATGTATGTAAAACTTAAGTATCTTTGTATATATATTTTGCAATTTAAGATGCGTGTAGAAAACAGCGTCGTCAATAGTATTATTAGGCATTAAACTTAGGCAAAGGCGGGCGCGCTAACATAAAGAAAAGTCCTTGTTGACGATGTAAAAAACTAGTATCAAATTAAAAATGCTGTAACATTTAATTGTCTAAATTTAATTTTTGTTTTTGAAATAAAGTCAGCCAGCCAAGCCATGTCAGTCGCACTATCTCTGTCCTTAAAATGAAATGATAAGGAATTCGATGATTGCTAAATTATAACCTATTGGTAAAGAAAGACTATGGTGGTTTAGACTACTTGAATGTGCCTTGGTTAAGTATTTTGCGGTGTAATACCAAAAAAATGTATTCTGGCCCATGAGGGGATCGAACCCGCGACCTTCGCGTTATTAGCACGACGCTCTAACCAACTGAGCTAATGGGCCTTGTCCAAGCTTTTGACTAAAAGCGTTTTTCTGTAAATAGCGAAGCTAACAGAAATACGGAGAAATACATTTCCATATTGGCAACTGTTATATTACGAGTAGAACTGACATACGCGCTGTATTCGTGCAGACAACTAACGAATCGGACACCAGTTTGCCATATGTCAGGATGGCCGAGCGGTCTAAGGCGCCAGACTCAAGATTGAAAATCTTACTTTCTGAACGAAAGTGTATGAGCGTTCTGGTCCTCTCTGAGGGCGTGGGTTCGAATCCCACTTCTGACAAAATTTTTTTGTATACTTTAGTTTTTTGCAGTCAATGGTAATTTTAATTGTTGAAGAATTTTTTCTATAAGAACCTTATTTATCAATACAATTTGAGAAATATCCGATTTCGATTTCATTCAGTCATAACTATATCTTGATTAATTATTAACTTGTTTCCGGAAACTTTGGAACAATATTTCAAGAATAAGAACTTAAATAGTGTAAAATATTTAATTTTTTAATTAATTCAGAAATAAAATGGACTAAAGAAAGATATTTTAACTATAATTTGCAGTCTGGAGCGTCTTCCAGTCTGCTACGCCTGTTGCAGCAGTAAACACATGGCCCATTAGCTCAGCTGGTTAGAGCGTCGTGCTAATAACGCGAAGGTCGCGGGTTCGATCCCCTCATGGGCCAGTTGATTTATTTTTTTTTTATTCTACGTTTAGTTGATGCATAGGGATGAATACGTTTAGGCTTGGTCCTTAGACCTTTCATATCATTTGTCAGCCTGACACTTGGCCTTCCAATTCTGACATCCAGATGTGTGATAACTAATTACCAAGCGAGTTGCGTGCATGTAAATCTAGATAACCCATTAACGAAGGGCTAAAGCCAGCTTAAATTGATTTCTTGGGCGCTTACTTCCCGCGGTCTGGCAACGAACCGCCACCGCCGCCCGCTAATACAAAAATCAAAATCCGCCCCACCCCACCAAGGCAAACACTTGATGTTGGGTTGCTCTGTTGCTTCGCCACTCGGCGACGCGCTCTCTGCTCATTTTTTCAGCTATTCAGTATTTCAGTATTTCAGTCGCTTTTCGAACCGCCAAGCAAAAAGTCGTGCCAGCGGGTAGACGCTTGGACCGGTTAACGAGGTCGACGTGTTGAGCCAACGCGAATTGTTAACTGGCAAAAGTAAATACTGGATATCGGATATTTAGTCTGAAAGTACGACAACAGAGGCTTATGTGGTGATCTCAGTGATGCACAGTCATCCGTCACACAAAACGCTTTCGAATATTAGTGACGGCGTTTAAAAAATCCCACTAATCCCGCGCCGCTAAAGGTCAAATGTAATTATCGCTGGGACATTTGTTGCATGGATAACAACAACCACCATACAGCCGTACAATTTGTGCCATATATCTACATACATATGTGCGAGAAAATAAGTGCTACCGCGTCAATTTATCGTTTGATTTTCATATGCTATGGCTATGCTATGCTATGCGACCAATGAAGAGTAGCAGCTGTCCAATCAAATGTACAAAATGTACGGACACAGTGAAAAAAGTTCAGCATATGATTGATATTTTTGTGGGAGAAGCATAAGAATTCATTTTAGATTCATGAAAGATTTCTTTCAAAATGCATAACGTATATATAAATATTTTTCAACTTAGTCAGCACAGAAAAATGTTTTTAAACACAAGTACTTAGCGACAAATATGCTGGAAATACTTGCTAGAAAACGGAAGTGAGTCGCATTTTCTTTCCATGTAAAACCCCATTCAGCGTGGAGGCAACAATTTGAAAGCGCGTTTTATTATCATTCACCCAATGGATACGCTATGGAAAGTCGATTCGCTTGCGTACTGCTTTCGTCTGGTACTCACTTGCGCTCGCGATCTTCTCATTGTTGGTGTACTGCTCTTTCTATTGTTTAACAATTGCAATTGTTGTTAATTGCAAATGCTGTTCAGACCAGTTTTCTTTGCATTCGTTGGCGTCATCGGGGGCCGCTCTCTTCTGGCGACTATTTTCCCTTTTTATCGGGCATTAGCCGCACTTGCAGTGCATGTGCGATCCGAATTACTGGTAAATTGCATTAGTCCCACTCAAATCGAAGGGGTTTGCAGATCGAATCGGTTAGTGGCATCCGTTTAGTGCTCTGTGGGATGTCATCGTTATATCGGTGCGCTTGGGGGAACCAGCAGATCTACAGACTCGAAGGTAAACACCACTGACTGGTGAGTCAGTTCGTCATCGTTGTGACACATTTTACATTCTATTTGTGTTGTTTAGTTAGTTCCCAGCTGATCAGCGATCGTTTCGTTGCCAAAATGTTCGTATGGCTGTGAAAAGTTTTCTCTTTTATTAATTTTCGTCACTTCTGCCTTGATTTGCCAAACCGAAATTAATGAAATTATTGGCGAAGCGAAAACAAAGAATGTTGCGCTAAAAATAAACGTAAATTAAAGCAAATGACTTGACAATATCGTCACGCTGCCTGCGCTTTCCATTTGTCTGGGAAATTGATGGGCTATGCACCTCAACTTTGACTCACCCTGTACTTATGTAATGGTAATCAAGCTTAGCATTACCACTTCCGAACCCCAAGTATGGAGGTGTTCCAGGGAATGCGGGCTGTTTGCTCGCTGGCCACCTAAACAAACGATGACACAGTAACGTTGGTCGGTTGCCAATAATTCTGTATCGATTGTGTGTGGATGCGTCTTTTCCCCCCTCAAAATCAAAAAGAAAAACGTAAAAAATAAGATCGTTGACAATCGCGAGTTCTCTTCTATTTTGTATCTGTTTACCTTTCTCAGATAAGCAGTACTAGCACAGACATATTGCTCTGTTGCTCAAACTCATTACAGTCGGGTCAAAATTATCACCTCTCATTAGGGGAAATTTTCCCCAACTCATTGCCAGGCGTTAACGAATGTTTAATTTAGGCTTCCATGCCTCTTGGGATTACGACAGCTATACATACAACATATAATTAGTTCTGTTTGGGCTCGGCAAAGATTGTTTTTTATATAGCATGCACTCCATTTGGCATTCCTGCGGCTGAATTTATATGAAATCCGCAAATAAGTAAGTTCGCTTGGAATGAATCCAAAATACCTACTTATTCCCATGTCTATGGTTGTATTTTTAGACGCCGTCGCGGCTGGCGGAATAAATTTTAATAGCGTCGCAGATATGTATATTTTGCTTGCCACATATGTTTACCAGATAGATCTACTTGAAGCGATTTACGTCAGACTCCAAAAGGCCCAATCGAATCCGAATCGAAGCAACGGAGGAAAAGGAAATCCTTTGCCTATAAATATTAAAGACTAATTCACCTCTAAGTCAAATTGAGTACATATGTACATATGTACGAGTATGTGTATATAATTTGGTCGATTTTCCAGCCCAGTTGTAATTGCGTTTGCTTGTGCTTGTGCGAAGGTCATCAGGAGTTGATTACTGGTACTTACCTACATGTGCTCGCAGACTGCAAGGCATGCTCCAAGAAACTGGAGCAATCGATAAACCCCATTGAGTAGACCCCATAGACCCCTTGGACCCCTTGGACCCCTTGGACCCCTGGCTGCACTCGCCAGTCATTCAGGAAACCAATTCTCAAATCCCCACACGGGCACCGCCCCCGGAGAATCCTTTCACAATCGAACACCCGATGGTCGTTTTAATGGCTCTGCGGGTGCCATAATTCGGTTTGTTTTTGTTGCTCCGGGTGACCATGTGGTTATGGCCGGAAAACACGTTGAGTACACACGTAAACGTACCGGACACGCAAATAGCCAAATAGCTAGATAGATACTTTTTCGTCACTCATATCACTTGGCCAGTGCAGACTAAGTGCAGGCTAAAAAGCTACGAAAGCGCTTCACTAGCTACCGATTTCCGAGGTCGATGATCGCCGGACGTTCCTATCCGTCCACGCCCCCAAAAACATACATATTTGAGTTTCTCTATGGCCAAAGTACCTTTCGTGTTTACCTAGCCGCACGCGGCGACCTCCCGAGGGAGCTGGTGGGTTGTTAGGGCTAATTAATCCAGTGTAAATCCAGCAGGAGTACTGAATCAAAGCGGCCATGCAAACAGATAGACAGAATGCCAAGCAGCTTTATAATAAGATTTAAGTCCACAGTGATCCATGCCGAAGTGACTGTATAAACGGATTTAGGGGATATCGTGTATCTTAATGTCCTTTTTAGAGGCACTTTGCATTGATGATTGGTTGGCTGGCTGTCTGGCTATCTGGCTGGTTGGTTGGTTTTACTTCTTCGCGTAATGACAACTAAATTGCCCTCCTGAGTGGTCAGTAAATCAATACTAGGCCAATGGAAAAGGCAGTAGCAGAAATACTAAAACGTTGCAATTCAAGTAAATCACGCGATTAAATCCACCATATTATACACAATCTGCCAGACAAAAGCTAATTCATCGAGAAAGTTTACGAAACAATACATCGAAAAACCTTTTAGTTTTGTTTAATATTTTTTTGTTTACTATTTTAACTGTTTTTAAACAAAGGTTATGCTTCATTCATTATTCAGAGAATCAAGATATTTCATTTACACAAAATAAGTGACTCAAACGTGATTACGCTGAATGAATATGAGTTGGCAGTCAACTTAAGCGTAGTTGTATATACAAATCTTAAATATTTTAGTAGCCTAGTTATTCCAGTGTGCCTTAGCACAGCAAGCTTTTGAAAATCAAGCCATAAATGATAAAAATCGGCAACGTTGAATTAAAATGACAGTGAAACGCAAAATCCAAAGTGCAATAGAATTTCGCGATTGCGAAAAGTCACGGCGGTCCTTTTGACTGAACCCACTAATTGAATCGTGTCGTATCGCAGCAGATAAGATCTGGCAATTGAGTGAAAGGTGTACCCGTGTACTTGCAGCGCGATTCAGGCGATTCCGGTGATTCGCGGAGCCATGTTAGAATGGCAGACTCCGGCAAACACGCGAGTGGTGGTCACAATGGAGCGAGCAGCGAACGCGGAAACGCCCAAAATGGACGTAACGGACACGGACACGGACACGGAAACAGTCAAGGACGCCAGCTGCAGTTCCTGGACAATCCGCCCCCCCGCGAAGCCGCCTTCAATGTGCGCAGCCTGTGGCCAAGCATACAATCCGGTGTCCGCCGCCTGAGGAGCCAGGTGCTCCGGCGGACAGCCACCACGGGCCCAGCAATGGCTCCGCCGGGTGGAGCGGACTTACCTCCCTCGGACAACGACCATGCCGCGCCATCCAGGAGCGGAGCCGGGACCACGGAAACGGACGGCAGCAATCCGCATCGCAGACTGGGCGAATCGTCGGCGGTGGGCAGTATGAAGTCGCTGAAAAATTTCCTTAAAAGAACGCGCCCAGGCCGGAAAAAACGAAAAGGTGCCTATATGTCAACTAAGCCACTATACTTTAGTTTTTCTTTGAATCTTTCAAAGATATATATGTACGTATGTATAGCATCCATATCACCACTATTTCAACCATTGAATGTGTCTAAAATTAAGAAAACGATAAGGGCTTTGAAGCACACATCGCTAAATACCATGTGGTTGATATGACCTTGCCATTATTGCCTAATCATTTTTATAGAAGGTCTGATGATCCATAACTTATCTAGCGAACTTATTCAGAAATATAAAGAATTCGATATGAAGTTTTTAGCAGGAAGCCAGTATTGCCTAGTCTTATAGAAGGTCTTATGATCCATAACTTATCAAGCGAAATTATTCGGAATTATAAGGAATTCGATATGAAGCAGGAAGCAGTTGGCAGAAGCTTGGTTGAAATAGGAATACCCAAAAGATTTATTCTATGATATTTTTATATACTTGTACCATATTTATTTTCTGAGATACGTACAATTTTCGGTTTGGCTAGGGTACTTTTTGGTCGAGACTTAACTACTTCCATGTTCTACGTCATTTCAAAGCATTTGACTTACGGCGCAGTCGCGCTCTCTTCGCACTCGCTTTGCACTCTCTTCCCACTCTCTTTTCGCACGCTGCTCTCCCTTGTTTCTCGCCTTTTGTTTTGCTATCACGCTTCGCTTTCGCTTTTGCTCCTGCATTTCCAAACACCCCCTCCTGCCCCCCTACCCACTTACCCATCTTCTTCTTCCCCGAGGGGTACGCAATGTTTTGGGTTTACTGATAAATCGCAAGCTTTATAAGCTCCTTTTGCAGAATGCACTACGCAGCTTTGCGGGGTGGTGGGTGGCTTGGACTCAAGGGGTTTCCGACCTGGGCGACCCACACCTCGCACCCCGCACCCCGCACCCCCCATCGAGAAACCCATCCCTGTTGTCCTTTGTGGGTCCTTCGAGCTCGTGGAAATTTCGTTTCAGTCGTAGTATCGGAGCTCAGGAGAGCGCACATAGCGAAACGTGTGTGTGGTGAAAGTGTGTCGCAGAATATTTGCCATTACTTTTAACTTACTTTTAACTTTGGATAATCGTACGCCAATCAGTGTCAGCTGTGCAACTACCAATCAAGTTAACTTACTGAAATCAAAAGCGTTTAGATTTGTTAGCCAGCTATTCACGTCCTTAACGCATTCAACTTAGTGGTGACAAATCGATACCTGAAACGGAAAAGTGCAGGCACGTTGCCAGGTGATGGATGTGAAAAACGTATGCCTCCAGGTGGCCAGGCAAGGAACATTGGAGAACCCATCTGATTAGATGGTCAGATGGTGCTCCGAAGGAATCCCATCACTGGCCGTGTGTATAGGCAAATGTGGATGTCACAGAATCCACCTCCGTACGGGATGAAAATTGTGTTTTCTTATACGCAGTGATTGAAAACAGGAGGCGCAGGCGCCATCCCACAGGACTACTCTTATACCTCGTTATTATTTGGCCACCCAAATAGCACGCCCACTTGTGGCTGATTATCCTTGCCGAGGCTGTGACCAGTGACCAACTGCCCTCCATCCTGGGGTTTCCCAAGCGCAACCAGGAGGAGACCGCCGGCGAGAGCATTGCCTTCGTGCCCGTGGGCGATTGCGACTCTGGATCCGACGAGCTACCCGGGCCCGAGGAAGAGGAAGCGGAGGAGGAGGCGGTGGAGTCGGTGGTAACCACGCCATCTGGGGATCGGGCAGGACGCTTCCGTTGTCCCGCGCTTTTACGCCGGGCCAAAATGGACTTTCGCAATGTCTACAAGGCGATGCGCATTCGTTGGAGTCGTAAGTGTACCGCAAATATTGAAAGCCGTCGAGATATTGGATCCTATAGATCCCAACGGTCTATAAAATAGTACAACTGGAATGTAACTACTAGATAAACTAATCAGTGGATAGCTATTCGATTTGTCAACTGATCAGTTTCAATTGATCTAGCTCAACAGACATCTAAGGTTCTTATTCTTTAACTAAGGGGCTTTCAGTGAATTGAAAAGAACAAAATCCATCTAGAACAAGAAATGTAGTGAAGCTAATGAACAAGTATCTAAAATGATAACAAAAAAGCTTATATATCTAGCAGTTAGTTATAGCAAGCTTAGCTTCCAACTCCTCTTTCGTGTTGTGTCAACCAAATTTTGAAATTCCATCACCACTATGCTGGTGAGCTGCCCGGTGGTTTGTCCGGTTGAGAAACTGGTCAAGGAACTGAAAAAGCACCACGTGATTCCCCGTCTGCTGGCCTGCCAGCCCACGAAGGTGATCAGTGTGCTATATCCCTGCGATATCGACATCAAGCCGGGCATTATGATAGTGATTAATGAGGCGCTCAACCAACCGATCATTCGATTCAAGGCCATTCCGGAGCAGTTCCACACGCTGATGATGGTGGACTTGGACGTGCCACCCGACAATCACACGGAGTGGCTCATTTGGATGGTGGGCAATATTCCGGGCTGCGATGTCGCCATGGGTCAGACGCTGGTGGCCTACGACAATCGGCGGACCATCCAGGGTGAAAACATCCATCGAATCGTCTTCCTGGCCTTCAAGCAGTATCTGGAGCTCGATTTCGACGAGACTTTCATTCCCGAGGGCGAGGAGAAGGGTCGTGCCACCTTCAATTGCCACAAATTTGCGAGGAAGTATGCACTGGGCAATCCGATGGCCGCCAATTTCTATCTGGTGGAATGGATGTGGCGGTGGACACCCACCTTCCTGTCCTCGGAACATGATATAGAACATTTTAAATAAAATGGAATAAAATCGCGGAGTTTGAAACTGGTGTTCTATTATTAAGTTAAAATCAGTAGTTTCTTACTTATAACTATTTCAATTTCCTTGGTATCCATACACACTCTTACATATATGCTATAATAAAACCCAATATATCAAAAATATTATGTGATTACCATTATTATTAGGAGCACTCAAAAGATAATAGACGATTACTAATCAGCAAAAATGAGACCCTAATTGAAACATCGCAGTCCGTAGAAATAAGTGCCGTGTAATTTTCCGACTTCTCCCGCTCGGATATCACGTATTAATCACCCTTTTCATGAATACTTCCAGATGATGAGGACTTCACCTCGTCCGCGGGGTACGATGCAGATGATGGGGAGAGGCGTGTCATAAACCTAAATGGGCCACAGCCCACTAAATACTGTAATAATCGCATAACGACGGCAAAATATAGGTGAGTGAGTGCCCGCCATTTAGCGCCTGATAATTATCATGACCTAAATGGATGGATTACACACGAAGTAACCGACAATCTGTCCCAATCTGTTTGCATGCAGTTTCATCAGCTTTCTGCCCGCGTTCCTCTTCGAGCAGTTCCGGCGGTATTCCAACTGCTTTTTCCTGCTAATTGCCATACTGCAACAAATCCCGGAGGTGTCGCCCACGGGTCGTTACACCACGCTGGTGCCCCTGATGTTCATCCTCTCGGTGAGCGCCATCAAGGAGATCATCGAGGATATTGTAAGTACTGAGAGTAAGAGATGTAGTTAGTAGGCATATTGATATATTGATCTTCACCATGATCTTCAGAAACGACATCGGGCGGATAATGAGATCAATCACCGATCGATAGAGCGCCTGGACAGTGGCTCCTGGAACACTGTTCGCTGGTCGGAGCTGACGGTGGGCGATGTCATCAAAGTGGGCATCAACACCTTCTTCCCCGCCGATCTGATTCTTCTGTCGTCCAGGTGCGCACCCTCCCCAGTTAACCCCAATTCGGTTTTGATATGCTTCATTTGCATCTGATGCGTCCACAGTGAACCGCAGGCCATGTGCTTCATAGAGACGGCCAATCTGGATGGCGAGACGAACCTGAAGATCCGGCAGGCGCTCCCAGCCACCGCTGAGCTGCTGGAGACGAAGGATCTGCAGCGATTGCAGGGCAGGATCGAGTGCGAGCTGCCCAACCGGCATTTATACGAGTTTAACGGGGTGCTCAGGGAGACTGGGAAGCCGTGAGTAATGCGTTTATAAATAACGACTAATTAAATGGTTATATAAACAGAAGCAAAACTAACTCAACAATGTGTGTGCGCTTATTTTAAGAACGCCACATTATTCTAGAGATTGTAATCTTTAGTTTATGACGAAACTGCACATGTTGGGCCATTGCCGAAAAGAACATATTCTTCGTCAACTTGTTAATGTTATATATAAAATTAGAAAGCTAATGAGTCTTAGAAGTTACTCTTGTCACCCTTCTGTTATTTCAAATGAATAAAAACTCACTCACTAAACACCTGTTTCTCTTTCAGACCCGCTGCTTTGGGCAATGATCAGGTGCTCCAACGCGGCGCCATTCTGCGGAACACGGCGTGGGTGTTCGGGATCGTGGTCTACTCCGGGCAGGAGACGAAGCTGATGAAGAACTCTACCTCGGCGCCACTGAAGCGCTCCACCGTAGACAAGCTGACCAACACCCAGATCCTCATGCTCTTCATGATCCTCATCTCACTGTGCATCGTCAGCGGCCTGTGCAACCTGTTCTGGACTAGGGAACACTCAGAAACGGACTGGTACCTGGGCCTCACCGACTTCAAGACCAAGAGCCTCGGCTACAACCTGCTGACCTTCTTCATCCTGTACAACAACCTGATCCCCATCTCGCTGCAGGTGACGCTTGAGCTGGTGCGTTTCCTGCAGGCCATCTTCATCAACTACGACATTGAGATGTACCACGAGGAGTCCAACACGCCGGCCATGGCCCGCACCTCGAACCTGAACGAGGAGCTGGGCATGGTCAAGTACATATTCTCGGACAAGACAGGCACCCTCACGCAGAACGTGATGGAGTTCAAGAAGTGCTCCATCGCCGGCTACGTGTACACAGCCGAGCGAACGCCGGAGGAATCTCAGCTGGTGCAGAATATCCTCGGTCGCCATGAGACTTCCGCCGTGATCGAGGAGTTCCTGGAGCTGCTGTCGGTGTGCCACACGGTAATCCCCGAGCGCAAGGAAAGCGGCGACATGATCTACCACGCTGCCAGTCCGGATGAGCGGGCTCTGGTGGAAGGCGCCCAGAAATTCGGCTACATCTTCGACACGCGTACGCCGAAGTATGTGGAGATCAATGCGCTCGGCGTGCGAAAGCGCTACGAGGTGCTCAATGTCCTGGAGTTCACCTCGTCGCGTAAGCGTATGTCGTTGATTGTTCGCACGCCGGAAAATAGGATCAAGCTATTTTGCAAGGGTGCGGACACGGTGATATACGAGCGACTGGCTCCCCAGGGTCAAGCGTTCCGCGAGCAGACGCTGCGTCATCTGGAGGAGTTCGCTTCGGATGGATTGCGGACCCTCTGCTTGGCAGTGGCTGACATAAGGCCGGATGTTTACCAAGAGTGGAGCCAGACGTTCGACAAGGCGTCGGTGGCTCTCCAGAATCGTGAGAGCAAGCTGGAGGACGCGGCCAATCTGATCGAGAACAATCTTCGTCTCCTGGGCGCCACAGCAATCGAGGATAGACTTCAGGATGGTGTACCGGAAACGATTGCCTCTTTGATGGACGCCGGCATCTATATCTGGGTTCTTACCGGCGACAAGCAGGAGACGGCCATCAACATTGGCTACTCCTGCCGGCTGATAAGCCACTCCATGGACATCATTATCCTCAACGAGGAGAGCCTCGATGTGAGTTGGCTTTTATTATTTATTATTAATTAGCTAGAAGAACCTATTAAAATTGACATCTCTACTTCTAGGCCACGCGCGAAGTCATCCAACGCCATTATGGAGATTTCAAGCGTTCGTCGGCGAAGGACGTCAATGTGGCACTAGTCATCGATGGTACCACGCTGAAGTACGCCCTTAGCTGTGACCTGCGCAATGATTTCCAAGATTTGTGCCTTCTGTGTCGGGTGGTCATCTGCTGCCGAGTGTCGCCAATGCAAAAGGCTGAGGTGGTGGAGATGGTCACCCAGAGCACGAATGCAGTGACCCTAGCTATTGGCGATGGAGCCAACGACGTGGCTATGATCCAGAAGGCGAACGTGGGCATCGGAATTTCTGGAGTGGAGGGACTCCAGGCGGCGTGCGCATCGGACTACTCGATCGCCCAGTTTCGCTACTTGCAGCGCCTACTCTTGGTCCACGGTGCTTGGAACTACGCTAGGATCTCCAAGCTGATCCTGTACAGCTTCTACAAGAACGTGTGTCTGTATGTAATTGAGCTGTGGTTCGCCGTCTACTCCGGCTGGTCGGGCCAGATCCTGTTTGAACGCTGGACAATTGGCCTGTACAACGTGGTCTTTACGGCCATGCCGCCGTTTGCGATGGGACTCTTCGAGAAATTCTGCACGGCGGAAACGATGCTCCGGTACCCGATGCTTTACAAAACATCGCAGAATGCAAAGCTCTTCAATGTGAAGGTGTTCTGGATCTGGATATTCAATGCGCTGCTGCACTCGGTGTTCCTCTTCTGGTTACCATTGGCCGCGTACACAAAGGAGGTGATCTGGAGCGATGGCAAGACCAGTGATTACCTATTGATGGGCAACTTAGTTTATACTGTAAGGACTTTTCGTATGCCCAGTTGATGGAATTGATTTTGATTAACCTAATTCTTATTTTAGTATGTGATTGTAACCGTTTGCCTAAAGGCTGGACTCATCACCAATTCGTGGACCTGGCTGACCCATCTGGCCATTTGGGGCTCCATTGTCCTCTGGTTCAGTTTCGTGCTGATTTATAGCCATGTGTGGCCAACGTTCAAGTTTGCCAGCAACTTCCGCGGCATGGACATTCAGCTGTTGTCGACGCCAGTTTTCTATTTCTGCTTGATGTTGGTGCCCATTACCACGCTGCTGATCGATGTGATCTGCAAACTGTGAGTAAACGAGCTATGCACCATGGAATTTAACTCATTGAACTGCTTTTTCATTGTAGCGTACACAATACCGTGTTCAAGACACTTACGGAGGCTGTTCGCGAGACGGAGATCCGACGCAGCGACATCTCCGAAGTGATGAACGAGCCGCGATCTTCGTAAGTATCGAAGCAATCGCCTATGAGACCCCCGTAGTCACGCTTTACCTCCGGGCCGGAGAATCCCCTACATTCCTCCATACGTATTTAGTTTTTGTTTGTCCAAAAACGAAATCAAACTATACCCACTTTCAATTTGAATTGTTGCGCATTTGCTAAATATTAACTTGACCCCTAAGACGTTAATATTTCTATAAACCTATGAACCTATCCTACAAACCCGAAACAAGGCTGATTGAACATATGTGCCTGCACTTTATACCCTGCTTCTTGTAGTATTTGCACCTGTATCGAAACCAACCTTAGTTACTTAGTTACTTAGAGTTTGTTTGGGTCATAAAAGCATTACTAAATCCAAATCATTCCGCTATCGCACTTTCACCCACTCGAATTGTGTTTGTTCAACTTTCGATGTATGTTAGTTGCTGTTATATCAAACCAAATCTTCTTGAATATTGGCCACCGAAAATTGCTTCAGATATACGTATACCTAGAATCGAACACACAAATAGTAAAGAAACACGAAGTGTTGACCCAGGACCTTTATGCATAAGATTACAGACCACAAACAATGAGAAATGGAATTGTACTAGCGGATAAATGTGTAAATAGTATAGAGACTAGAGTAAGATAAGTTCTAAACACTCTTTCTTCCTGTCATTTGTTATCCACTCACAAGTGTTATTTCATATGTAACCTATTCAATGCATATAATAAACATAGCACACCTAGATAATGTTATTTACGAGTTTAAACTCATGTTTAGATCCTAATGTTATGTATTTATACTTACCCCAGTTTGATACGCCTTTTGTAGACCTTATAGAACAATTTTGAATGCAATTAAAACATATAAATTGGATATACATATAAAATACATATACTATATATATATTGGCTGTGTTGAGGTATTCTCGCCTAGCTGTGTCATTTAATAAAGTCGGCGCATTTATAAAGAAACAAACACAATTTTACTGAGTTAAGACAAAAACAGCCAGCATCAATCAGATTCAGATTTACCCAATCTTCGACTGCATCACCATGAGCAAGTATCTAATGAATTGAAATCCCTAAAATGTAATCTCTCTGTCTTCCTCTATCCCCCATCAATCCCTGGCGGCGACGATTGTCCCCTCAATCCCAAATCCATGCATTCAATCGATCCATAAACCCATTCGAACTCCCTGCACCCATGCGACGCATTAGTGACTCCGGCTTCGGATACGCCCTCGGCAAGTTGATACGATCCAGCCAGGTCCTGATTTCGCACGATCACCGCTTCCACTCGGAGTCCAGTAGAGTGTCCAATCTGCGGGTGGAGAACCTGGAGCTGGAGACCGACACGGAGCAGCAGCAGCAGCACAGGCAGCAGCAGAAGTGGCGAGGTGGCCAGAAGCCACCGGATGCAGTTGTCCGGAGTGCGAGGAACAGCACCACATCACCCACCACGGCCACTCTGCACATGTGAGGCCGCTCATCGAAGGCAAATCTAATCGTATTATTTTGTGTAGTTGTAAAACGTATCTATATCTTAACGTACTTTATCTTATAAGTGAGCATTGTATTGTATTGTAATTTGCATTCCGAATGGGACTATTTCCCGATTCCGCATCCAGAGAAGAACTGTCGAATTCATATCATATTTCCATGTGTATATGCTATATGCTAGTCCCAGGAAGCGGATATTTTTACATCGCATACTGTATGTGCTAACCAACTATTTGCCAACTGTGATAGTGTCTAAGACGTAGCCAGAGGTGTTTAGGCACGTAGGATAGGCCAATAATCAGGGAATGCTATTTTGTGAGCCGTCTTATCATCATTCCCAACTTTACTGAGTTACTTTATCTAAATCTAATCGTACTAAATCGTACTAAATCGTACCTAAGTATGTGCTAGCTGGATGTTGAACTTATTCTTCTAAGACACTTACCAGGTTGTACAATAACATTGCGTTAACAAGCCCAGTCACGAATGTTCCGTTCGTTCCTACTCAACTTAATTATGATTAACCAACCGATATATATATATACATACTCATCCCAACGTTATTGGAATGTGATGGTACCCAGATGATATGTATGTATCAGTTTTGAATATATGTATCCCGCACCGTACTCCCCAGCTCGCATGCAATTCAATTCGGCCAATGATCTTTATACTAACGCAATGGCTGCTGATCCGATCAATCAATCCGATCTGAATACGAATCGATCCGATCCGATCCGATCTGCTCTGCACTTATGTTGTATGTAACTATGTTTTATTTTGTATTACTCGACACCCAACAAAGCGACTTAACCAATCACACCCAACACCCACACGCAGAACCCAAACACACCCAACAATAACTAATCAATATATAATTTAATAAAAGTCAAAGAGTCAACAGCAAAATTCTGAAACATGTCTATTTAAAATTTCTCTGAACGTTCTCTGCGTTAATGTCTGTGTGCGCAGTACCATGTATGCCTTGGGATCGATAATTCGGTGTAAGTAAATCGTAGATAATGCTGAAAACCCATATCTACACTCTCACAACACGCTCCATCCACACACACACACACCACCCACTCTGTCACCCACACGTCACCCAGTCACAGGGTATCTTCTAGTGGGTTCCCCTTCGCAGAAGGGAGATGATATACATACATACTGTATACTATATATACGGGTAGCTAGGACCTCAAACTTGTAAACCTACAACACTTTATGGTACGAACCTTATGATTTACGTAGCGTCAAAGATTCTTTGTAAATTTGAACTCCAGAACCGCATCGTATTCCTTTTATTTGCCAACTTTTCAAGTATGTAGGCTCTACTCCATTTATTACGTATTCTGCATGCCCCTATCAATTTGGTACACACCTTGTTGCTCATCCTGATCTCCTGATATCCTGATTTGATTATACATATTTTTGCTCCCCTGCCCAAGTCCAGAAAATCTCGATATTCCGATTGCATTCGGATCACTAGTGTAATTTGCAAGAACTGTGTAAAGTGCTAACAATTCAAAATGGAAACTAACCTATTAAGTGACCCCGCTCCCTCCAACCCCACGAAATTGAAATCCTTTACTAAACCATATCCGACCCGCTCAAAAATTAACCCAACAGATTCACGGAAACGGCCCGGCTGCTACGTAATGTCTTTACACGTCGTGCCAACACGAGAGTCGAAACGGATCTCGAGCTATCGCGTGAGTACCACTCAGTTGCAGGAACACAGCCATTAGGGGTAGGACTCCTCGAGCAGTAGGTCCGCATCCTGGGGACTGGGGGATAGTATTGCCTCCATTTTGGGGGGCTCCTTTGGAGGTAGATCTATGTATGCGACACTGGGACCACACACTACTCACACATTACAGATGCCACACATGACCACTTCCACAGGGCTGCTATATTCTATATAAGATTCTAACTAACTGGCATTGTCTACCTTCCCAGATGGCTATGCGTTTTCCCAGGAGGAGGGCGGAGCTGTGCCGCAGTCTATCATCATACGTGCTTATGACACGAACCTGCCAAAGCCCGAGGGAAACTAAGCCGGAAACGCTGGGACTTTGGATCTCACGGTGCACATGTATATAGGAGAACGGCAGGAGCAGCTACATACGTCAACATTTAGACTTCGATTCAGATTGGTACACACACATATTAAGAGCACACTACTGGTAGGCCAAACTAAACAACCCACATACACATCACATTTATTCTCTATGTGTCTTACACCAGCAGTAATTGGAGCCACTAAACATTGAATATTGCGCTTATAAGTTTATATATTTATCTGTCTTTGCTGTTATTTATTTTGTAAGTTCGCGAGGAAAAGCGTAGTTAAGAGGCTAGAGTTCGGTCCTTTGTATCTGTACTTGTCCGCGGCGCAGCTTTGTGATACGGATACAGACTTGCATTCTTTTTTAAAAGTCTATCTCTAAGTAAAAACTTGTAAACATTTGTACCTACATATGCATTACATTATTGTGAATTTCAAAAACATATTGATGTCAGCAAAGATTCTGTATTTTTCGGTCGCCGAGCCGCTGATATTTAATGGAAATAAATCATATTTCTCTAACGTGGCTGTTGGCTTTTACTGTGGCATTTGGAAATTACCATGAACTTTTGAATTTCAAGTTTGGCGCGCACTGTGAGCTTAACAGTTGATTAACAGTACAGTGTGCACACACCACTGTTTAAGGGTTGTCTGGCAACTCGGCTGCCAAATAATTTTAGGCATCTGGCAGCACTGGAAGAATATACTTTTAAATAATCGGCGCTCAAAAAGCTTATGCTCTTATTTCAACTAGTGGCAAGTGCAACTAATTAAATATAAAAGCTTTTTATTCAATATAGGATCTAAAAAAGTTAAAAATGATTGGATAAGGACTTGAGCTTTTTTTCTTATTGTTTTCCATTGACTAACACTAGAAGATCACCGACGCCTTTTACAGCACTACGTTTGCAAGCCGGGCTTTGTTATCGCACAAATTTTATGTAAACAAAAGAAAACTTCGATCTGCTCCATGGTGAGTAGTTTCCCGTGATATCCCATATATTTTTTCATCCGGAGATCTCTGCAGATGAGCTCAGCCCCCCTGATCGCGCTAATCCTCGCCTGCCTGGGGAGTGCGACCAGTGAGAAGGTGCCCAACATTCTGCTCATCCTGTCCGACGATCAGGATGTGGAGCTGCGCGGCATGTTTCCCATGGAGCAGACGATCCAGCTGCTGGGATTCGGGGGCGCCCTGTTTCACAACGCCTACACGCCCACGCCCATCTGCTGTCCGGCGAGGACGAGTCTGCTGACGGGCATGTATGCGCACAACCACGGCACCCGGAACAATTCCGTATCTGGCGGATGCTACGGACCGCACTGGCGGCGGGCCCTGGAGCCGCGTGCTTTGCCGCAGATCCTGCAGCAGCACGGATACAACACCTTCTTTGGCGGGAAGTACTTGAATCAGTACTGGGGCGCTGGGGATGTGCCAAAGGGATGGAACCACTTCTATGGCCTCCACGGCAACTCGAGATACTATAACTACACACTGCGCGAAAATACCGGGAACGTGCACTACGAGTCGACCTACCTAACCGATCTGCTACGAGATCGTGCAGCTGACTTCCTAAGAAATGCTACACAATCCCCGGAACCCTTCTTTGCGATGGTGGCTCCACCGGCAGCCCATGAACCCTTCACTCCCGCCCCAAGACATGAGGGCGTGTTCTCCCATATAGAAGCCCTGCGCACGCCCAGCTTCAACCAAGTTAAACAGGGTAAAATTGTTATCAAATGAGATAATCTATACGAGTAATGAAATACCCTTTCAGACAAGCACTGGTTGCTAAGAGCAGCACGCCGTCTGCCCAACGAAACGATCGACACCATAGACAAGTATTTCCAGAAGCGCTGGGAAACGCTGCTGGCTGTGGACGAGCTGGTCGTCACCTTGGTGGGCGTGCTAAATGATACGCAATCGTTGGACAACACCTACATCATTTACACCTCGGATAACGGCTACCATGTGGGACAGTTTGCACAGCCCTTCGATAAAAGACAACCCTACGAAACAGACATTAACATACCGCTGCTAATCCGAGGACCTGGCATAGCACCTGAGAGCCACGTTGACACTGCCGTCAGTCTGGTGGACTTGGCACCCACTATATTGGCCTGGGCCGACATCGACACACCATCCTACATGGATGGGCAATCGTTTCATGAGATTTTGCTCGACAAAAGGCGGAGGGTTCCATTTTTCGAGCGTTCCTTGTTGATCGAGTACTGGGGCGAGGGAACTCTGGCCACGTACAATCCCGAATGCCCTTGGTCAGCAAAGGATCGCTTGGCGCAGTGCACCCCTGCAGCGGATTGCCATTGCCAGGATTCATGGAACAACACCTACGCCTGCTTGAGAAATATTCGCCACCGGGAGGATCGAATTTACTGCGAATTTCGGGATAGCGAGGTAACAACTTTGTATTCAACACTTACCCTTATTTATATTGCATTTACTTTTCAGAACTTTTTGGAAGCATACGACCTGCAATTGGATCCCTTTCAAATGACCAACATTGCCTATGATCTGCTGCCCATTGAACGAGCTTTGTATTCGTTGCGCCTAAAGAATCTCACACAGTGTTCTGGCCACTCGTGTTTTCTATAGATATACTACAATTATATTATAGATATACTATATACTACTCCCAACCTAACCAAATAGTCATCAAAACCAAATGCAAGTACGCTTGGCTCATATAGTTTTTGGGATATTTTAGTATTCAGATATCATGTGATTTATGTTGCTATATACATAGTCTCAAATTTGTCGTATTTTAAAGCCTAAAGTTATATCTCTTTGGAACCATTTCAGTACTGAAAACATAAATGCGTTAGATAAGAGCACTGAGTAATTGAGTGAGCTTGCTTACTTGCTGGGCAGGACGTCCCCTTCCGGACACGATGGTATTACCATTCCTATCGATTACAACAGTACGTCCATCCGGTCGCTTCCAAACGGATACATTATTGTCCCAAACTCCAGCTTGATCGTCGCGGGCCACAAAGTTCTCTCCCTGGACGCGGGCGTCGTTGATTCCACGGCGGAAACGTTGAACGGAAAAGCCACCGTTTCCGAAATCAACCGTGCGATCCGGTCGCTCCAAATGGAACTGCGGACTGCGGCGGCTGCGCTGAACATAGACGCCGCCATTACCAACAGTTACGGTGCGATCTGGACGTGCCACATGGAGCTGCGGACTGCGCCGGCTGCGCTGAATATAGAATCCGCCGTTTCCAACGTCAACAGTGCGACCGGGACGCTCTACGTGTAATTGCGGACTGCGAGGGGAACGGAGTGGGCCTCCCACTGCCCTAGCTCCATTGGGACCTACGTTTTGGGCGGAAAAACTGGGACCACTGACGGTGTGCGAAGCTGAAATGATGCATATAATATTAGGATCTGGGAGAAACTGTATGAAACCTTAAGCGTACCTGGTCCACCAGCGTTCTTTCGGTTTACAAACGTGTTGCCCACCTCATCGGTGTACACATGCTCACCCCGTTGAGGCGCGTTTTCGAACTGGCCACCCACTCCCGGCACGCTGTAGGTTCCTTCATTCTGACCCCTTATGTAGACCTGATTGCCCGGAGTACCGAAGACATGCGGACCATTGCGACCGTCGTAGGTTTGTTGTGGTTCCGCAGCTACAAGGATAACGTATTTGTCATATAACAGCTTTCATAAAATGGTTTAATATATTCCGAGATTCCTACCGACGCAGATAACGCCACAAATGGCCAGTGCAATCAATCCAAACGATTTCATTCCGATCAGTTTCAAAGCGCAGCTTCAACTGAGTGCAATAAAACAGCATCCAGTATTTATAGCCGCCAGCATGTAGCCATCGGATTAGCATCTCGGTGAGCTTGTTTACTGCGATCGTTCAGAATTTCCCAAACGTCACAATCCAATCTGAAATGGGTGTGCGATCGGGAATTTCAGAGAAGATTGCCGCCCTGACCCGCAGGTAGCCATTAAACCACATTGAACACCTATCCCGCTGAATATGCGATCGCTTCTTTGGAAATGCTGCCATAACTAGTTTAGTTCTCGGCCAACATGCATTTCTGCTACTAAATTGTATTATAGTATGACAAGAGTATCAACTCTTTAGCACGTGCTTATATTCTTTCGTCAAGTTGAATGAAACTGTCGGGTTTTCTTGGCCAGCAGATAGTTGCATTTAAAGTAGATTGCATTTGACACGAGAATCTATTCCTGGAAGTCTCTTGCTACTAGTTTTGTGTGGCTTACAACTGCAGTAAATATTGGCTAAGTGAAACTCATTCATTGTCATTACTTTCTGCTGCTTTCGCTCGGAAAAAAACTATTGAGATGTCTAAGGCCAGTCATTTATCAGCTGATTTAAGTTAAACTTAAAGCTATTGTCTAATAAAATCTGCTGATAATTATTTCTTTTTTAAAGCTTAATGCAAGTACATCTATATGAGTTATAATACTCTCTGACTGAGAATGGAAATGTAATGCGTATGCATTTTAATTTTTGAAACTATATTGCTTATTAAATCGAAATCAGTTTTAAATAGATTAGATAGATAATAGAGTATCAAACTCACACCCGACAATCCACCTTAGCCGGCGTTCACTGTATTCCCCCGCTTAGTGGCTGCGCCCACCCATTTGAATACAGACTGCCACATGCATTGTCTTCGGACGGAGCCAAATTCGATTCGTTGGCCTCATGTTTATTTAATCTGATCAATTGGCGCAGCGTGTCACATAAATTTGGACAATTTTAAAAATGCACAAAATACACTAAATTTGCTGGTTGTTTGTCTTGGCCAGACCAGGATGCCCAAGGATACCAAGGATGCCGTGGATGCCCGTGCGGCGACAAATAGACGACACTTGTGACCAAGCCATTGCCGCAAAAGGGGGTTCGGCTTTTGGCCTCGGTTGGCTGCTAGCCACGTCGATGTCGGATGTTGGTGCAACTCAACACCTTGGCAAATGAAAAGAAATTGCCCGGCGTAGAAGGCCTGGGCTCTCCGGCTGTTTCCCGCTGTTTCCGGTTGCACGTGCAGATGTCTCAATAGATCCCCCCTGAATCATCCTGCTCCGTTGGCCAGCAAAATACTTCAGTGCAATTGCATTTAAATCAGTTGGCCGTGGTGCTCGTGCGTTGTTTTCCTTGCGAATCCTTTTGGATCTTCGTATCCTTCGAATCCGTCGAGACCTCCGTGTGCGCGGCACCCACATAAATTATGCACAATTTTTTCCCAGCCAGCAAGGAGCTGGAGCAGATGGTGGTGGGGGGTGGTGGTGTCTCTGTGGCCCGGGCGCCATTTGTTCATTTCGAGACCAATAAAATGAGGCATTTGAAAGTTGTAAATATGCTGCTGCCATTCGACGTTCAGTGTCTGCGGCTCGTAAACTGTCGGCCAGTGTTTTGTCGGTAATTTTCTATTTGCCACAGTTGCAATGCGCTTAATGAATTGCTTGTGTGCGGCTTGTTGCATATGCATAAGTGCGGCAAAAAAAAGGAGAAACTCGTCTATTTCTATATAGCATTTAAATGCGCCTTTGGCGGACCTTTCATTCCCTTCGCTCCATACTGAATTTCCATATTCAGTTGGGGCGAGGCGACTTTGCTGCCAGCGCTTTCTTTGTGTCGCCGTGTAACATAATATTTTACTCAGGGATCGCAGCGAAAAACAGTGGAAAAATTTGTTTGGCCAACGGATGGACAGCTGTAAAATGGGAATAGAAAAAACAAACGGAATGGCTCGTGCCATGTCATGTTTTGTGATGCACGGGTCCAAGGATGCGCCGGGTGTCCTTTTCCTCCTCCATTTCGCCCCTTTGTCATGTCGCTCGAATGGCGCACTCCCAACCAACCAACCATCCAGGCATCCCAGCATCCCAGTATCTGTGAACCCATCTCCTCCTTTGAGCACTCGCCGTGACAAGGCAAACGAATTGAGGCATAAGTAGGAATCGCTGTAATATTTCCAGGCAACAACCCATCCGAGTTGCTGGCCAGTTCGGATCACTTCTCAGTTCTGTTCCGAGTTCTGAGAACTAAGTTCAGTTCTTAGTTCAGTTCTCCTTGTCGTTCAGTTGGCCGTTGGGCCACCGAAAAACTTTAAGCCAAGACAATGCGACATAATCGAAAAACAACAGACGGATGAATTCGCGAGAATTATGCTGAAATTGTTGGTTTGGGGCTGAAATGTTTACTTTTGATTGACTACGCTGTTTGATAAAACCGTCTCTGACCGGGATTACCACAGATCCATTTAGGACGGACATGCTGCACTGCATCAGTGTTGCCTGGATAAATGCTTTCTATATTTACATAGCTTATATGTTATATATATTTTATATTAAGAATTATGATTTATATGCTTACATATATATGTGGATTTCATTTAAAATGATGTGTTCACTTAGAAGTAGTAAACATATGCAATTAGGACTCAAATAGCCAAGATTTGGGTCACCAAAACGATGCCTTTGTACATTGCAAACACTCTCTTATGAAGTTTACCTAAACATACAACCAAATAGCTACAGTAACAGCACTACAAAAATACAAATTTCAATTGTTCATACGCGTTCTAGGGACTCGTAATCCTGCAGTCAGCAAAGTCTAAACCAAATCGATTATAATCCGGATTCCGGATCCCAAAGTCGTTTCAGCTTGCCCAGCCCAGAAGTATGCAACACTTGGCAGTCGCCTGCCAGCGCGCTGGCAATCGAAAACTGTTGCATACTTGGCAGCTGCACAGAAATGCACTACCCCCGGGGCGAGCATATACATATGTACATATATAGTAGCTATATGCGCGTATATAGCCCCACTTTGGGGCGATATATGGACTATTTATCAATTTATTACGCGCAAAAAGTTTGCTGTGCTGCTATTGCTGCTATAAGCCAACTGTCGCTGGCTGCGATATGTGGCATAAACCTGTTGTATCCGCATCCTGACATCGTTCAATGCTCATTGGGAATAAGCGGAGTGTGCGTGCCGCAAAATTAGCCAGCCACTCGTACGACATACGTACGCATATATAGTAGATATGTACGGAAATCTGGGCATCAGGTGGCCGGGGCTTTGTTAACGGATTTATGCAGCCATAATAAAACTTGGGCGCTGCAAATTGATTTATGGATGGTGGAGCGCGCAAACAATTGCAGATACTATTCTTCTATATCTAGATCTAGCTCGTGGTACCTCGGCTGGCTGGGAAACTTTTAATTTTCTAAATGTATTCGCCGACAGAGAACTTGATGCCTTCGATACGCAGCGCACATAAAGAAGCAAAACCAACTGGCGGCAACTGGAAAGGAGTTGCCCCAAATGCGGAGGCGGCCAAAGGAGGCGGGCGAACATCCGTCCCAGAGAGCCGAGGAGCTGCAATTTAATGGCGAGGGCAACGTAAAAACTGGAAAATTATGACCAAAATGAGAATTTAATCGAAATACGTGAGTGGAAAAATGAAAATTTGACTGCAACTTGGGAACGCGTCTGACTGGCCGAAGACCGAAGCCCGAAGCTTTCTCACCTTTCTGCTTCTCGCTGCGAAATGCTGTGCAGTCAACGAAAGAGGATTCGATTTACTATATATATATATACGCATATAAGTAGTTGTTCTTGTTGGGATATATGATTATAGAAATATTTTATAATTGTTGTCTTAACTTCCATTCACTTTCAATTACATGATTACCTGGTTATTTACATTGATATATCATCTAGAATGGTATAATAAAACACTTGCTCTGGTTGCTGTCTAAAATTCACTTCACTTTACTTAGAACGCCCTAATTTGTTACAGTGCACAAGTAGCTAGGCAACAGGCGGCGGAAAGCAGCATAAAATACCCAGTGCAAGCTCATGCAACTTTTATCATGGCCACAAATGCTACTGCTACTACTGCTACCATTGCTGGTGTTGCAGGTGGATCCAGGTAGCATGTAGGAGTTGGTGGGTTTCTGGTTGCGGAAGCACACTGCCTGGCACACTCCGGCATATCCTGGCATCATCATCAACACGGGCTTCATCTGCTTACGCGTTGCCTTGAGGCCCACGGCCACGCCCACCGAACGCCGCCCTCTCGCTCGAGGAAATAGCACAAATTAATGCCACCGCCAGTGACTCTTGCTGTGTTGCCACCGTTGGTTGCCGTTGCGTCTGTCTTGAGCATCGAGTTGCACGTTCCTTTCTTTTTTTTTTGCCCGATTCCCATACGCAGGCAGGCAGGCAGACAGACAATTCTCAAATGAGTCAACAATAGTAAAATGCTTTATTTTATCACCAGACAGCCGCCACCTTCGCCGAGAGATCGGCCAGAGGAGCTACCTTCTAGGAGATTGTTTTCCTGCCCTCAACTTTCGCGCAGCTCGAAGTTGTTGATCTTTAATTACCGCTCCAGTTGGCAGTGTTTATGTGCACTATTACTGCACTACCTGGCTTCATTTCAACTAACCCACTATCGCTAATTTAGAATCTGTATTCAGCCCTTGGCAATGTCTTATTTCCTTACTGAAAAGCATCTGCAAATTTGTACAATACTCCGCTGGAGACTCGATGGTATGCACTCGATGCATTTAGGCGCTAAATATTTAATTCCCGTTGGCAACATCCGCTGCTAATTGCTTATAATTAACTAAATGACAGCCGGGGCGCGGACGTGACGGCAACTTCATCTGGAGCTCATAAAGCAATCACATGCACTTGCACAACTATAAAAACTTCCGTGTCCTGTCCCGAGTCCTTAGTCCTGCGTCCGTCGTCCGTCGTCCTATGTCCTTCGTCCTTGATTCTGGCTTGTCCGTCTCTTCCGGCTGTCATGCTATTGCCATTAGCCTGGCCTTTACTGCTCTGCAACATTTCCTTTTGCGACTTCTTTCCTTGGGCTCGCATTCTCCTTCTTTTCCGTGCCATTCCCGTATTTTTTTCCGACTTTTGGCAATTTTCCATATGCAACACGCAACAGACGTTTTTATGTTTTCTGTGTGCGCCGCCCATAAAAAAGTAAACGAGCGGCATCCGAGGAGGCGACGGTTCATGGTCACGGTCTTCATCTCCGTCTCCGCCTCCGCCTCCGTTTTTGGTTAAACTGGTGAACTGCTGCAGCTGGAGCTGGAGCTGGAGATCCGGAAGGGATGACAATGGTTCCGGGCAAGGCAATGGAAGTCAATTATCGAATTAATTTAGTTGCCCAGTGTCCGGGAAGTGGGCAATGGGCAATGGGCAGTGGGCAATGGGCTATGGTTGCGTTTGCACTTCATGCACATCATAAATGCGAACGGCAATGACTAGAATTGGGGATTATGGCGATTACGGCCGGATAGCTGGAGCGGAATTCAAATTGTTTTTGCCAGCCAGTCAGTCAGTTGGGCGGACAGGGCAGCTGGCATGATTGTGAAATCCAGCAATTAATTAAATTATCCGGCGAAATGAAATTTTTGTCGCCGAAAGCAACAGCTAGCCTGCCCGGTATATGAAATGTATCCGTGTTCAGACCTCGTCCTGCTCTCCTTCCTCGTCCCTCGTCCTTCGTCCTTGTCCGTGTAATTGATGCGTTAATCCGCATATTGACAGCGGTGCCTGCGGTGGCTTTATGGAAATATGTCCCCAGGCTCAGCCGCATCGGTACTTCGCGGCCCCGTTGAAAGGATTTGTCCGGGCGCATATCGCACTCCGCACTCCCCACTCCCCGCGTCCTGTGTCCTGTATCCTGCATCCTGCGTCCTGTCACTGCGACTCTGGCTAAGTAATTTAATTACATGCCGCAAAATTATCGCAATATTGTTTATTGGCCAGCGGCGCCTGACGCATTTTGCGTGAGATTAATCCGACATTCTTTGCCCGTGAACTATCCGCTAATCTGTGGCGGCAGTTCGCCGCAATTTGTCAATATTCAGCAATATGATGCAAAATCACGGAAGGCCACATTGCGTATACGCAATGTTAGCATTGGAAGCTAAGCCGGTGCATCGAAATACTTGTTTACTTGCTAAGTATATAGAAATTAAAGGAGGAACTGTTTATAACTACAAACTGTCTGCAAGTTGTGTCTCTTTAAACTTAACTATGTTTTTCCACAATGAATCTATTCTAAATGAGAAACCCTAAACCCCCAAAATTCGAGCATTAATGAAGTTAGCAAACCATTGTGTAGACAAAGACCTGAATCAAAAGCACTAGTATAACTCCTTCGTATGATGCAATTAAAAAAGGCGGTTTACTTTGTTGGCAGCAACAGCAGGATGACTACAAGAGGATATACGAGCATACAAGCCGATCCCCCGATAATATGGCAAACTAAACAGCAAACAATGCGTTTATTCGCATTGCCTGCTTCATTGGCATTGTTTGGGGGGAGGGGGACTATAAAGTGATGGTAAAACTTTTAATCAAAAGCGAATGCGCTCTGTGCCCGCTAATTACATTAGTTCTGCCTGCTGCTGCTGGTTGCCTTATATATATCTACATATATGTTTGAGTAAATATAGTATGGATACACGTAGATGGTGCAGTTGCTCCCGCTGAATGTTTGAATATTTTCAATTATTTCGAGCGGCGCATTGTGCTGACTTTGGCATTGACAGCGTGCAGGATAACACACACGCACACACCCAGCCACACTCACACTCAGACACAAACACACACAGACGCAGTCGCACACACTAGCAGCGAGAGAAGGAAATAGGAAATGTTATTGTCGCTGTGCATCCCCAGCCTCATCCCCATTCCATTTCCACTTCCATTGGCAAAAGTTTTGGTATAAAACAAAAATCTGATTTACATGGGCGAGAAAACAATACGCCCGTTGGGAAATCGGAGTGGGCGGTATCATTTACCCATGTGCCTGTCTGCACACACACACACACACATGTGTCCCAACAAAGGACATCTCATGTTAAACAGCTGTCGGAAGCCGCCGGCGCAGTCGTCGTACGTGTGCGAAAACTTGACACAATGAAGCAGTTGCCGCTGGGCGGAAAGGGGGCGTGTTGCCGTCGGTGTGGCGGCGTGTGGGCATGGTCGGACTGGTGACATTGCGACTCTTATCGGTCCACGTTGTCAAAGTTGTGCGGCAGACACCTGTTGCCAGCCAAGGCGTGGAAAACTCGAAGCGCCATTGAAGTCCAGTCTGTGGTGGTCAGGAAAATTAACTCCAAATAATGTTTTCTCACATTAATATTTAGATAATTTCAACTCATTTAAGTTCACATATCAGTTGAGTTTCAACAGAATTACTTAGTTAAAAGTCTCGTTGAATCCCATGCATGCTTTAAGGACATATATTACTATTAAATTTACTTTATAACTTTTTTACATTCCTGTCACAAACCAAGTAGGCAAAAGCATTTGGCTTTCAATCCAGACTGCTCCCTATTTGACTTAGTCTTTACAAAGCCATAGCTCCCCGACAGGATGATTTTCCTACAACTCTGGTGGGCGCTGATGGTGTTCAGCAGTCCTGGCCACGCCCAGCAGCTCTCCATCGAGGAGCAGAAGCAGCCGGCGGAGGGCAGCGACAAGTTGCTCAGCTTCAGCCGGGCAGTGGAGCTGGCTCGTCCCGAGTTGCAGGAGCTGAAGGCTTCCTACGGCGGTGGCCAGGAGCAGGATGCTAGCAAGCAGCTGGATCGGCGCAACTCAATCGACAATATGCTGGCCAGCTTTGCCCAGACGGATGCGGACAAGTCGAAGGCGGCATCTGCGGAGGAGGAGCGGGTGATGCAGGAGGCGGCGGACGCTTGGTTCCGCGACATCCAGGCCAGCATGTCCAAGATCAATCCCTACCAGAAGCGCTCCGGTGGCAAACAGGAACGATCCATAGGCAAGCATATGATCGACCAGCATGCCAAGGCCCTGGAGCGCACCGAGATGGGAAAGGTCAAGCTGAAGTACAAGCAACTGGGCGATGACACCATTGTGCGCAAGTACCAGGTGACCAAGAACCCGCTGCTCTCGCAGGACACTGGGATGACCCAGTTGGACATCAAGCTGAAGCAGGTGCAGCAAATGCTGACCGACCAGGAGAGCTTGGAGGCCAAGAAGCTGGAGAAGGCGAAGGAGGGGCGCAAGAAGGTGGACGAATCGAGTTGGGTGGACAAGCTGCCCGAGTTCGGTGACAACCCCATTCCGGATGGCATCTACGAGAGCACTCTCAATCGCCTGGCCTTTCCCCATGCCATGTCCCACAAGCTGGCCCACGAGGCCAACTACAAGCTCTCCAAGATCGAGCAGGAGGCCTCCGAGAAGGCCTCCAGCAAGCACTCCCGACCCGGCAGCCTCAGTGAAGGTCCTCTCAAGCAGCAGAAGCGGAGCTCCTGTAGTGGCTTCAATCCCATGAATGAGATCAAGCTGAAGACCAGCAGTCGCCTGATGCTCAAAGGTCTGGGTCCATCGCTGCCCAGTAACGCCCTGCTGGACATCCATCGCAACCACCTGGTGGACAACATGATCCGGCGGAGGGAGCTGGAGGAACAGCAGCAGCAGCAGCACCACCAGCAGCAGCAACTGGAGTCCAGTGAGGATAGCGACGAAGTGGATCAGCGAATGGGAATCAATAACTTGATGGCACACAATGAGCACTTGGAGTACCTACAGCCCATCAGTAGCGGCATGGATGCGAATCGCATGATGGAGCTGCCCCAGAGCTACGACTACCGAGTGCCCCAGTACGATCGCTTCCATCCTCTGAACCAAAGACAGATGTCGAATGTGCGGGATTACGAGAGGAGTAACCGCATGCCCCTCGACTTGGATCGCTTCAAGAGGGAACCTCATTTGGCGTCGTCTTCTCTGGAGCCATCGATTGAATCCATTCTAGACCCCATATCTGTGGAGGAACCGCTGCTTAAGGCTGAGGATCAAAACATATCCGACCATGAGTTGGCCATGAAAATGGGAGTACTGGACATTAATGAAGGCAAGGCCTTACATTCAACAGATGACGGCGAATCCAAAGAAAAGGACACCCATGAAGAGGTTAAATTGGATGAGGAATCCCTAGTTAAGCCCGGAAGTAAGCTGGACTCTGAGATAACGTCCATCGAGGGGAAGTTTGAGGATAGATCGGAGGTCGAAGTGGAAAACAAACTATTGGGTCCGGTGAAGCGTGAAGCCACGAAAGAGCTAACTAACCAAGTAGGCCCCAAACTTAAATATGATGAATCTGCTCTGGATGCTAATTCAAATGCAAAAGCAGATGTACCACTTACTTTGGCCAGAAAGAGCGAACTCAATGTAAGTGCCCATGCAGATTTGTCATCCGACTCTGGAAAGCAAGACAGTTTAAAGAAACGTAAAAGTCCTGAAACGGCTGATTGTCCCGATAGTCATGACAGTAATCCTGATTGTGACACGGAGTGCAAGTCGCAAACGGATGCCGAGAAGGATGACAGCATTGTCAAAGTCAACATCAAGCTAAAGCTCCAGGAGCCTCCGGAGCTCCAGGCAGACGAGAAATCCGAATGCGAGGACATCTGTAAGGTGGAGGCCAAAGGTGCTGCTGCATCTGCTCCGAAAGTGAATCCCGATGCGGTGGTGAAACTGCTGGCCAATGAATTGTCCCTGGACAAGGACCGTGGCAAGCGGCAAACAAGGCGTCGAAGGTTTCCTCGACAGAACAGGCGATCCAAGAGATCCTTGGAGGACAACGAGCCGGCGCAACAGCAGCAGGAACCAGAAGACAAACAACATGTAGTGACCAAACGTTTGGCTCCGCTGCTCGATGATTTCGAGGACCACAATGGCAATCATGCGGGTTTCGGCAACCTGGGTAATGGTATGCTCACACCGGATGCAGAGGACTCGGGAGAGAGGTCATATCCCAGCCATGAATTGCTGGCTCACTTCGATGAACTGGAAACTGCTCATGATGGCGATTCCCTGGGGGCGATCTTCGATCCCACCAAGGAGGTGGTACCCATGCTGAATAAGCGACCCAATGACGGTTTTCAGGGGCAGCAGCCTATGCAGATGCAATTTCCACAGCAGCAGCAGATGCAGCAACCGCAACAAGTGCAGCAACAAGTACCACAGCCGCAACAACACGATCTAAATCGTCAGCGTCATCAATCCAGTAATTTCCAGGCCAGTTTCAATCTAACCCATTTGTTCAATGAGTTGCAAAAGTTGCAGAATATGAAGACGCCACAGCAGCAGCAGCCGCAACAACAGCAGCAGCCAGTGCAACAACAACAGCAGCAGCCAGTGCAACAGCAGTTTATGCCACAACAGCAACCACTGCCACAACAATTTCAGTTGCCACAACAGCAAATGCCCGTGCAACGAAATATGCAGCAATTGCCCAACAAGCCCATTTCGCCACCAATCAAGTCCTTCGGAGTCCATCGCTACTTTGGACCCTTCTTCAACAAGCAACTGAAGCACGAACCCTACATGGCGGCCATGGAAACTTCGACCACTATGGATCCCAGATGCGTGTCCATTACGGCAACCAGTCCCACTCCGGCTGGCAATGTCACTATGCCGTTCACTTTGCCTGCGAATTGCACCACTGCCACGGTTCCCACCACTCCAGTGCCATCCACTCCAGCTACTCCAGCCACTCCAGCCACTCCAGGCACTCCGAGCGCCAATCAATCGAGTCACACGGAGATTGGGTGCAATGCTGCGGATGCCATGAAGTTCAACGTTTCCATAAATGCCAATGTGTTCGGTGATCCCAAGACCAAACAGTTCTGTGGCAATGGCTCTATAAGCCTGCTTCCCGCTTACAATGCGTTGCATTCCGAATTAAACCGGGGCTATCAGAATGATCAACTTCATGGAAATGCTGCGGAATTGGAGGACGATCTTGATGATCTGAAGGTCAAGGACGAAAGACGTGTGCGCGATGTGGGTGAAGAGGCCGGAGATGAGTGGCAGCCAAAAGCTGCAAAGGAGAAGCCCAGGAAGCAAGAGGGTCAGATCAAAAGGCCCAGTATTAAGTGGAACAAAAAGCACAGGAATCGTCATCAAGGGGCGAAGGCAAAGATAAAAGGCGTTTCCTCAGCAGATCACAATGAAGCCTCCAAAGAGGCAACCAAAGGAGCTGCAAAAGAAACACCAACTGGGGCTGCAAATGAGGGACACAAAGCGTCAGGAAAGTGGTAAGTAATGAAATGGTTAAAAAATTAGTCTTCATCTTTTTTATTCGTACCTTTTTTTCTCTTTAGCTACCGACCCCGGATAGAGATACCGGAGTCGCAGTCTGAGAGTTACGACAAGCTAATCACGGGCAAAATCTCCGAGGACATAGTTTCCGCCGTCTTCGAGGCAGTTGGAAACGATCCGGGCATGGATCGCCTACTGGCGGTTCTGGAGAGGAATCGCAAGTGTGCGAATAAGCAGGCCAAGAACTTCTACCAAATCCGCAACGACAAGACCGAGAGCTATCTGCATCACACGGAGACCATGGTGCGGGAAACCATGGAGGCCATTAGCAACATTATCGATCAGCAGGTGCGGCGGCGAGCCTGCATTCCCTTGCGTCCGGATCTCCAGGACTTCTATGACCTGATCCTCAAGACGTCCAACGAGGAGCGAAAGTGTCGCGAGAAGCGACAGAGCTCCCTTCAGATCCTGGCCGAGGATTTCAGCCAGGATGTGCGATTGCTCGATCCGAGCAAGATCAGCCAAAAGTCCAGGATCGTCAAGAAGTTGCTGCGGCAGTACGAGGACCTGCCGATGGAGGATCAACAGGCGGCGGTTGGAGTGCGTGATGAGCTGCTCCTGGATCTGGTTTACCTCCGCAAGATGGCAGAGTCCGCGGAGCGCTGTCAACGCAACGCCCGACTGCAGGAGGTGCTCAAGCAGACCAGCCTGGACGAGGTCCTGGAGAGGAGCAAGTCCACCGAGTACTCTCCGCGCTTCATAAAGCTCCTGAAGACGGCGGAGCTCTACAAGGAGGCGGGCGAGCAGCAGGCCAAGGCGTTTGTGGGTCTTTAGTCTACTTGCTGTACTTTGTACTTTTCACTTTCATATTGGTTGCAATCATTCGTTGTTGTTTCTTTCAATTAAAATTCGCTTTGCTAGTTCATTAGTTCAAACATATCTTAACAAATTTTGGATAAAAATCAAACTACATTTTACAAGAATAACAATAGATAAATATTGGTTATAAGAATTTTAAATATTTTCTGATTAGGTTTAAACTATATGTGTTTAGCCAAAGTAGTGGGAGATACCCAGATTGGCGCCCAGATCGGTCTGGCCCTTGAAGGGTCCACTGGTCCACTTGGAGGCCGTGCTGCCCAGATCGAGCCTGGTGTTGCGATCCTGCGACTGCCAGAGATTGGCCCGTCCACCCAGCTCCAGTTGCTTGCCCAGTCCGGGGATGTTGGCGTGCGTCAACGTGGCTCCATGCCCGTTGATGTGCGAGTAGTCCAGGCCAGCTCCATTCCTGTCGAACTTGAAGCCATTGGCCAGCTGGTTCTGCGAGGCGAATGCCTTGGCATCCAGATTGTGCACTCCGTTGTTGAACAAGTTGGCGGTGGCCGTCTGCTGGAAGCTGTCCCGCACGCCAGGCGTATGGGTCTTGGTCAGTTCCAGGCCGTGTCCATGGCTGCTCATGAAAAAGAAGTTTAGTATCGATGGTCTTGAGACCGTAATCCCGTCGAGACTCACTTGTTGTAGCCCAGGGTGGCGCCGCTGGTTACGGGCGTGGATATCGGCTTCGTCTGGGTGTTGCCCGCTGCGAACACTTGTCCAATCACGTGGTGATCGGGGGTTCCTATGGCCTTGCTTAGATCCAATCGGGCATCGGCGCCACCACTGGGATTGGAAGTGAGTGAGCCACCCAGCACCTGGCGGCGCGCTCTGTAGATTCTGGGCGGCGGCGGAGGTGGAGGGTAGTAGATCAGTGGCTGGGTATACACACGCTGGGGCAGGGCCACCGATAGGCAGCTAAGGACGCCAATGATGACTACGATTAGAAGACAAATTTTGCTCATTTTGCTGTATTAATCTGCTTATTTACGATCTTCTTGACTTGGCGGCGGACTATTGACTGTCGATGCTGGATTGTGGTTACCTTGCTTTTTATAGCAATCGATCTCTGAAGGGGGCTTCCCGTCGGAGCAATCAGTGAACTACCGCTTTCTAGATGGATGCTTGGCGATGCCTTATCTGTGAGCTGAGCTGCGTTTCGCACTGGGATCCCCGAGCGACCAGGTGGTTCACATCGCCTGATAAGAGCTGGTGCATCCCCACGATTTCAGTTGGCGGTGATGTTCAAGCATTTTAGGTAAAGCTAATAAAAAACCTTTTAAAATTAAAATATTAATACAACAGATATATACAACTTATTGGCTTTCTTAGCATTTAATACACATCTTTTAATACTTAAACTTTCCTCCACACCTGTTTCCTTTACTTTATTTGCCGATGAACAAGTTCTTGTTCTAATAGAGTTAGCTTTTATACTACTTTACCTTCCAGACAGTTACAACTGTTTGAAAATCCAGTCATTGGGTGTTCATTTTATACACAGAAATCCCTGGTATAGCATTGGAATTGGAATAAAGCAGCAAATTCGATCGGCACGCGATGTATGTGCCCCTGCTCCACCGGAGCACCCAGATGGTGCTGCTGAAGAGGCAGATCCGGCGGAAGGCCAAGGAGTTGCGCCTGCGAAAGCGTCACGCCCACCGCCGCCTGCAGCTGATGCGGCGGATCCGTGACCACCTGCTCCACAGGATGCGGAACTCCATTGACCACCGGCAGCGGGATGCGGAGCAGCAGAGGAGGGAGCAGGCACGGAGGGCTGTGGGCGGTATGCTTTCCATGTACAAGCACTGGCTGCGCAACTGGTCCACAGCTTTGAGGCTACAAAGTCGGCTGATTCGACAGCAGGAGCAGGTGAAGGTGGGACTGCGACGCAGACTTCGCCATCTGAGGAAGCAGCTGAAGAAGGTGCGGCATCCGCAGAATCTGGTGGACAAGTGCTTCGATCGACTGTTCAAGGCGGTCAGGAAGTGGCAAAAGCAAGCGGACTACTACGAGCTCATCAAGGATCAGGACAAAGTCTGGGAGGCGGAGGCCGAGGAGGTGCGGAACTACTTGTCGGATGTTCGGGGACGTCGACCCCGAAAGCTAAACCGTCGTAGGGTTAGAAAGAATAGCGAAATCGAGGACTTTGCTCATTTTTGGAACACTGAAGTGGTGCAGAAGAACGCTATGATCAAGAAACAAATGGCCATGGTAGGCAGAAAACCAGACTTGGATGTGGATACAACACTGGAAAAAACTAGGCGACCAAAGAAGAAGAGGAAGATTAAGGCCAAGAAAATATATTTAAGTGTAGACAATCTCGAGGTTCGAAAGAAGGTTAGGAAAATCAGGAAGGCTATTCGGAAGCCAAGGAAGGCAGATCCACTAAGACCATCTTTCGACGAACTGAAAATGTTGGTAAAAGAACTAATAGGATTCGACTGGAAAAAGAAAATTGTAAAAACCCCGAAAATGAACAGAAAAGCCATCAAAAAGGAACGGAAGATTGCTTTTGGCAAAATGCCTAAGTTTTCCGATTTGCCAACCTTAAGACCACAAATACGAATAAAAACACTTTGGAAGAAAGGCCGCAAAATAGTTCCCAGAAATGTGAAAATGCCTCTGGAGCAGCTCACCTTTCCCGATCCGAAAATCCGTAAACCAAAATCTCGAAAGCATAGAAGACGTAAAATGCGCTATGTGGATAGGATCATTAAAGACGAGTTGAATGCACTCTTGGCGGCAAAGGCAAAGGCAAAGGAAAAGGGCACTCATCCTGGAAAACCTAGCTTATCTCGAACTTTACTTAGGGAAATGGAAAGCAGGGATTCGGAAAGGCAAGAAAATCTAGTCTCACTAATGTACGAAGATATCCCCCCATTTATGAGGCAAGAGATTGAGAGGAAAAATAGGAACAAACTACGTGCCAAGGCATTGCCAGGCAGTTCGAGTAGCTCGGAAGCGTCCAAAGAGGTCTTCATCGTATCCGAAAAAGTGGGCACTAAAACGAGCACTCCAAAAGGAACTAAGCTTCATAGATCAAGCAGCGGTTTAGAAATCAGGAATCGGCAGGAATTGCCACCTGCCGGGTACAGCGGTTTTCAATTGGTTTTCAAAAAGGACAGCGTTGTGTCCCTCAGCGACTCACTGAATAGGTTCGCTATGGCCAATCGGAGCCGAAAATCTACCCGTAAGTCTATTCGCGGGCCACTCCTGATACCCAAAAAGAAACGTGTTGCTCCTCCAAAGGGACAGGACGAGAGTCACTATCAGTCCCTAAAGAAGGACATCATGTACATCCATACTAGCGACGAGGATCAAGGGACACTGAGGATGTCCAATAGGCACTCCAATCGCTTAACACTCAGCGACACAGCACTGCGGGTTCGCACTTCTGATCTCCGAACTCCCAAGTCGCCCTCCAAAGGCAAGTTCAATTATGATGTCCTGCAAAATGATTTCGACAAGATCCTTGAGCCTATGCGAGCTAGCAAGGACAGCGTAGAAAAAGCACCGGAGGAGCTTCAACTCGCCAAGGAGCCCGATATTGAAAGGTATCATTTGCAAGATCTGCGCTCGGATGCAAAATACGCAGCCTTGCAGCTCTTCCTTAAGGACGTTATAGAGAAGAACCATATTATTGAGTATATCCCCGATGTCAATGGACTCATGCAGGAAGTAGCCAACCGCCAGGACATGTGGTCCCATCTCCAGAGTCTCTTCGACGAACTCACAGCATCGGGAATCGCGCTGGACGTAGTGAAGCAATTGCTCACCTTCAAGTACATGGAGTACCTCAACGATATGGTGACCCGGAAGAGCTATGCGCGTTTGGAGCCGCCTCGGGACAATTCGCCTCACGTTGTGGAAGCCGAGTTTCTGAAAGAGAAACAGCGGAGCGAGGTGGAAAGGTTGATGGAGCGGAACTGGTGGACTAGGAAGAGGGCCAGCACACCCTTTGGCATGCGGGGACTCAGGGGGAGCAGAAGTGAGACACCTAACAGTCGACGGCAGTCGCAGAACGCGAGGATGGACAGTGTCCTGTACAAGAAGATCATCGAGCAGGAGCTCAAGGCGGAGCGATTGGAGCGCAAGAGGAGAACTACTATCAGCTCCACGGGATCGACTTTTAGCTTGAACACCAGCTGGGACTTGGCGCCCAGCGACGAGCAGGATGTGCGGGACATCGAGTGGCGCTACTCCCTGCACAACATCAAGAGCATGATGAACCAGCACCATCAGTTGTTCCAGGTGGGTATCCACAACTCAAGTACCACAAATTATGAGTGAAATTACATCTTCTTTTCTTTTAGGCTTTGGGGCGCAAGACGCGAACGGAGCAGATGATCTACAAGACGATGGAGGGAAAGTTGGACGAGATGTATTCCACCACACAGTTTCGCCGTCCTAAGCCGGAAGGCACCACCTTTACGGTGAGGAAGAAGCGTAGACATCTTAGGCCCATCGAGCAGCTCTACTACGCACCGCGGAAAACTTGTCGCCTGCAGAAGATCTCCGAGTCCTCAGACTGCCTGGCATGCGAATGCCAAGCGGAGGAAGTCGGTGATGCGATGATTCTGGACAAGTGTCCGCGGTGTGGAGTAAAGGTGCCCGTGCCCGCACCCACTACGTTCTCCACGACGTCCTCGTCCAGCGTCGAGATCCTGTCCAGCGGCTCCATAGCGGCCTGTGCCAAAAACAGCCTGCTAATCAACACCCTCGAGGACCTGTGCACCCGCTGTGGCTATGTCCACGAAAAGGGACATCCCTGCTCGCAGTTACCCTTGAAAATGCGGAAAACCAAGCTGCTAAAGCGGATTAAGAAATCCCAACCTACGGCCACCGAGTGTCCGACGTACTGCTGCCCACGCGGGATCCTTCGGAAGCCCAGAAGTTTTGATCCTTGGCAGGCGGACAAGGAGTGCAAGGGCTGAGTACTTCGGAGCCACCAAAGTGGCAACAAAACTCCGGATATGCACGGATATGAGCACCAAATCAGCCGGCTGAGGCGAATGAAACATTTGGTTTAAGTGCTAAATAAATTCAAGTAATGAGTTTGCCTCTGTCTGTGGGTGTGCCTGTGTTGTTAAATGCTTTGCCAAGTTTCATAAAATATGCAAGGACTTTGCACACACACACACACATGCCAACAAACACGGCCAAGCTCATGTGATGCACTCACGTAGAGGGAGAATGTCTGCGGGCTTTTAATACACTTGCAGGCTGCTGTTTCTCCTGGTCCTGGTAGTGGTTCCTTATCCTCTTGCTGCTGCCCCCACTGCTCCTCGCTCGTGCAACAAAAATTTCATCTTGCCTCCTTTTTTTCGGCCAAGTTTTTAAGTCGAGCCATTGCTGTAATGGAATTTTATTGCATACTCGCACTCGCATTCTGTTTGCGCAAGCGAAACATGTTTCAGACATTTTCATAAATGAAAACGCTTAAGTACAGAGCCGCCGATTGGCCGAAGATCAGACCCTCTCTCAAGAAACAGATCCTATATTTCAAATAAAACGAATTAAAAATGCAGCTGTAGTACTTACTTGCAATAGTATCTTGTTACATTGCTTATATGCCTTTGGAAAACCTTTTATTACAAAACTTGCCTAAGACGCCTTAACCTAGAATGCACATTTTCCTCGATTTACTTTATATGTATGTATTATACTTGTGACTGAATAACTTAACAAGTAACTTAACCCGTGTGCAGCCATCGCTTTAAGCCATAATTAAAGCACTTGGTGACCGGCAATCGACCGACTGTCGAACGCAAGGCAATAACATTTCTGCGAAATTGATGCCCGGCGATCAATCATTTCCCAGCCTACGGATACCAGCCACTTGGCAGCCGCCTGCTCCAGCTCCTTCTGCTCCTAGTCCAGCTCTCCGTCTCAGTTTCGACTTCCAGTCCACATCCACATCCTCATCCGCATTCCCATCCTCCTCCGTAGTTCGCTGGAGTGGGAAGTTGGCGTAAGCTGAGACGTTTTCATTTGCATTTTTCGTACAAATCGCCGCGAGGGCTGGGGCCCAAACAAACTGCCAAAGCCGAATTCCTTGCGAGTGTCCGTCAGCACTGAGATGAGTGGCCATGGTCCTGGCCAGGACCTCCATCCGCCTCCGATTGGCGATGACTGCTGTAACATTATCTTGTTTGCTCATGACACGCGACGCGGCCCCAGAAAGTCCCTTCATGTCGAATCGTTTCCGGCCGTTGGCTGTCCGCTATTGTCGACTTGGGCACACAGGAGAAAAATGTTGATATAATTATTGGGATATTCAGAAATATTTTGAATAAATTGTATATGTTCAAACAAAGGCTAAAAACATTTTAAAAAAGGTACCAGATAACATACTAAGACTTACCATTACTAAATATGTATTTATTGGAAACTTTCTGGGTATGCTCTTCTAATGGCCTGTATAGTTTTGTAAGACTTACACGAATTTCTGGGATTGACCCCTTGTTTCTTTAAGTGCCTCTCAGCCGCGAGTTGCGTCGCAGGACTTGTGATTTGCGACATCCTTTTGTCATTTTTCTGCGGGTCCTGCCGCTGTCCTTTGTGACTGTGACTTGATTCCATTCCGATGGCTTGTCAAAACAGGCGAGCAGGCTAGCAGGCGAAATGAAGCGTGCAATTGTCCGCAATTCGCAACTTAAACGGCCATTGTGCGAACGCTTCCGCGTGGCTGTGATTGCGTTTTATTAGCTGTCAAATTTTAATTAATTCGCAACATCTTGGCCGTTATGCCACATTATGCATTCATTTTGCCCACAAATGCCCGCAGAAGAAAAGGCCAAATCCGTAGCGCAAACGGCTGGGACAATGCCAAAGTGGGCACACAGTAATTATTGGACTCAGGTGTGGGCAGGACATGGAATATAAGGAATATAAGTAGCCATAAAGGAGCAGCAAATTGGACTGCTTAAGGGAGAAAGATTGGAGCGGCTGGCAAACAGTGCTGGAAAAAAGCGCCCACAAAGAGGAAAGCCATAAGATAAATGGGCTAACTTAAATTAGACTGGCTGCCAGCCGAGAATTGCTAAATGGGGATGTTCTGCCTCGAGTCGCTGCTTTTCAAATGCAAACGCAACCGCAAACCAGGTGGTCCAGGTGAGGTCCTTTCTGGAGCAGGGAGTGTCATTCTGGACATAATTTGGAACATATATTATATTACGGGATAAACGGGTAAGTTCGTTCAAAAAGAATAACGTGCCTATTTAAAATCATAAAAATGTGAGGTGATATCTTAATACAAGGTACAGCTGAAAATAGAACTAAAGATCTGCCACTCGATCTGTAACCATTGTTAAAATAGGAATATAAAAGCATTGGATTAACAAACAAATTCTAATTAACTTACTAGAATGCAAAGCCTTAAAGTCGAGGAGTGGTTGGAATTACAGAACTATTCGCCACTTGTGAAACTCCCTCTTCAAAGCAGAATGCTAAGTCTAAGCTGTGTATAAGAAATACTTACGATAACTGCAATTTGCACTTAACCCTTGCCCTCAGCCTCAAGTTCCTTGGCTGTGGATCCCTGTGTCCCCGTGCCCGTATTGGTGACTACATACTTGTTCACTTGGACAATTAAAGGAGCAGCCCACACACTCAGCCCACTCAGCCCACTGAAGCCCACCTAACTGACTCCAGCTAACCACTCCAGCCACTTGAAAAGTTGGCCGCAAAGTGCGAATGCATAATTAATTCCAATTATGAGTTTACCCAACAACATTGGCAACATTGGCACTCGCCTTCCTTCTCGAGACGAGTCGAGACGAGACAAGATGCGTTGCGGGCATGGGCATGGTAGGATTTGGGGGACAAGGACTTATCAGCGCATCGACAGGATGGCACCCCAGGACCCAGCACCCAGCACCCAGCTCCCAACCAGGACACCCATGAACTTTGATGCCGGCGAGTGTCAACCCGTGTGGTGGTGCTGTTGCTGCGGGCTCCTTGTGTTCCTGCTGCGGCTGTTACTGCGGCTGCTGCTGTTGCTGCTGCTGCTGCCACTGCTTGTTGCATAGTTCGAGTGGGGCAAGTGCTTGGCATGTTTAAACACATGCTCAAGTGGCATTTAGACAGTTATCCGCCGCTCGGGCTGTTATCTGGCAGACAATTGATGTGGCTGCGATAGGCACCAACTCAATTACAAAATGCTAAAAATTGCAATATCAATAACATTTTATGTCCTTGGGGGATGCGATGCGGATGGGTATGGGTTGGCTTGTCCTGGCGGGAGTCCTGCAGGTTTAAGGGTAACCACAAGTGCTGCGTCTAAGTGTGGCTGCCAGCCTTCAAAGCCGCCTTCACTATCAACGGAAATGCATTCTGGTTTTCCTTGTTTGGAGAGCATTGTGTCGCGTCTGCCGAGCTCAAGTGTTTTAATGGATTTTCCCAAGCAACATGCACGCTGCAAACCTTCCCTTTCGGCCGCAGAGTTGAGTTTCCCCCATTCCCTCTGATTTCGCGAATATTTCTTTTTTCTGCCCGCTTCATGCGAGAAATGTCAAGTTTTCGGGCTCATGTTGTTACCAGTGACATCTCTGCACATGCATCAATCATTCGAGCCCCGCAACAGCATTATACCAATCACAGGGAAGTTCAGTTCATAAAAGATAATAACCCGGCTTAGCCGCATGCCACTCAGGAACTTAATGCCGGGTCGCAGCTGTACGCCACGCCTGTGGCAGGGCGTCCAAGGAAAGCCTATAAATTTGCAGATTATTTGCATATTGCGTCTGCTCCAGGGGCACGTTTTCGGTTCTTTCTCCCCCATTTCATATAATTTCCAGAACAAAGCGCGGCAAATTCAATTTCCTTCACGACGCAAACTAATGTAAATCACGGCACCTTAAACGAGTAATGCAAACAATCATTAATCTGACTGGAATAAATCTGACTGGAAAGTGCGCTGGATACAGTCTAGCTCAGTTCAGGATCCACTGGATTGGTTTTGGACAATGGCCATATTACAGATATGTCCCGCCATATATCCGCCATGTCCCTATAAAGCGTTTCGGACCATATAGAGTATTTATATTCTTGATCAGGATCAATAGCCGATTCGATCTGGCCATGTCCGTCTGTCCGTCCGTCTGTCCGTCCGTCCGTCTGTCTGTCCGTCCGTATGAACGTCGAGATCTCAGGAACTATAAACGTCGAGATCTCAGGATCAATTCTGGCCAATAGTGAAATGTGTCATGACATGAAGTGATTGCTGGACAGTTAATTAAAGCATAGGCCCATTAGGCACATAGGACTGATGTCAGTACGTTTTGGTCTGGTTTGTCATTTTTGGAAATCGTATGAAGCGCAATTGACTAACTGCATTACGCATTTGTTGATGAGTTGATTGAAGCACCATTCAAGTGTCAATCGATGTCCACGCAATCAAGGCAATCAATGCCTGATACCCAACGTTTTCATTTATTCCGTTTCCCCCGGTCAGTTCACTAGCTCGTCCTTTAAATATTTTAATGAAATCTTCCCCTCGCAGGACTGCTGACAGGTCATGCTAATCCGGAGTACGTTCGCTGCAGTTGATAAATGAGTCATTTGCTTAGTAATTTAAGCGTTCATTCAATAAGAGCGGAATGGCCAAAATCGTGGAAGGGTCAGCTTCAAGATTTGTGTAACCAAATACTCATTACATAAGCTGGGAAGCAGGGAAAGAGGAGCAAGGGGAAGTAGCTGGGCAAACACAGAACTGATGAAAACTCCCCAGGAATATGCTGATGTGGGGGATCCTTTTTGGGGAGTGCACGGTATGTATGTGCTAGTTAAGCCAAAAGCAAATATTGACAGGCAAAGTCAAATGCAGGGGCGTCGAGGCGGAGACGGATGAAGGGGGGTTCTTGATGGCATTTAAAGTAATCGAGTGTTAAAAACGGCAAACGCAGCCAAACAAACTCAAACAAAAGCAGGCATCAACCAACCAAGCAACCAAGTAACCCACCCACACCCAGTAAATATTTAGTTGCTCATAAATTACGGGTATATGTTTCCAGGCTGCGAGGCGAGGCGAGGCGAGGAATGGGATGGAAATCACAGGCGATTCGGAGGCTTTAATGCCTCATTAAAATATGCACGGTGGCAATAAAATTCAAGCTGACGCCGCTGGCAATGTGGCAAAGTGGCAAGCGATCTGCGATCTCCAGGACTCCATAAAAATCGGCATAGGCAGCTTGACAAAGTTTTCGCATAAAATAAATTGCTGGCAAATAATAGTCAGGAAACCCGTTAACGTCGATGGCGATGGCGATGACGATGACGATGGCTGCCTGCCATTTTTGGCCCAACGGCAATTGATATAGGAGCTCGGCCGCCAAGGGGTTAAGTGCTAAGGATTCCACGGGGGGTTAAGGTTGGTGTGGGATGGGGTAAGGGTTCCAGCCATCAACTTGTTGTTTATTAAATTACAAATAAATAATGAGACTGATGGAAGCCGCTGCCTGCTGCCTGCTGGCTGATGCCTGCTGCCTGGAGTTATTAAAAACTTTACAGAAACAATTAACACAGTCGCTTGTGAGGTGGAAGGGGTGGGTGATGGTGGAGGGGTTGGGGAATGGATGTACACCATCGCAGGATAAGAGGCTTTTGCTTCCTGTCAGGCTCTTTAAGCCGAATGACAAATTGAAATCCTGTATTTCACTTTAAGCCGAGCCGAATGCCAACCCCCACCGTAGCCGGAGCATTAACCAAAGTTGCAGCCGCAACAATAACCGGAGTACCATCGTCCTGCTGCCTGCGTCCTTCGTCCTGGCAGCGGTGAATTGGAATTGCAGCCGCAAATAAATTTGTGCCCGGCAAAATATATGGCAAAAATATAAAGAATTGCATGTGCATAAAAGTAAAGCCATGCCGCCGTAGCAGGAACAATGCCAAAAGCAACAGCGACCAGCTCGCTTTCTTTTTTTTCTGTTTCATTACAGCAGTGCTGGTCCTGGTGCCAGGATACTGCCAGGATACCAGGTTGCCGCGCTGCGAATGGGTTCGGTTTCTGGTTGGCCAGAGCTAGAGCCAGAGTCATAGCTGAGCTGGAAAGGAATGGCCCGGAATGGCATGGACTGGCATGGACTGGCATGGAATGGTTTGCAGTGGCTCGGCATGGTGGGCCGTGAGTGCCAGGATGCAGATACACTCCCGCCATTGTTTGCAGGCGCGCGCTCTGATTAGAGAGCAAAAAATAACAGGCGGCGTGCTGCAGTTCCCCATGTTTTGTTTTGCCCCATGACTGTATTGCTCCATGGCTGTGTTGCTGTATTGCTGTATTGCTGTATTGCATTCGCAAATGCGCTATCAAAAGAAGCGAGTATCTTTAAACACTGCAAATTGAAATAACTCTTTCGCTTCACTCGATGGCGAATGGCCCTCCCTTTGGTGGGGAAATCAACCCATCGAGTGGGGATTTTCCCGCGAAATTCTATCCACACCGCTGGGCGAGAATCAATCAATTAAAAGCAGAATGAAAATACATAAAGCAGATATCCTTACAGAGTTTTTTAAAAAACAATATTCCATTGTGTTAGAATTCAAATGTAGCTATTTTGCTTAAAGTTAACTGTTAACTGAATGAGTTTTTTATACAGGGAAACATAAATAAGGTAAAAGTAAGTTATGAGATTTTAAAATTTCTTCTATTTTTATAAATAATTCAAATCATAGTTACTTCGCCTTCTTAAAGTTTGAGGCTGCTTGTGGCCTACCATCTGGCTGGCCATTAAGCAACTGCAGCTGTCAACGGCTTTCAAATGCGACCGCCCAGTCCAGTGCGATCTGCCCTCTCTTTCTGGCCGCCTCGAACCCTCTCTTTCCCGCCCCGCGCCGCCACCAAACTGCCAGTCATCCGAGCGTGCGTTTTGTGCTCTAACCAAAGCGCCCAGTGTTAGTCTTTGATTTGTCACACCAAAGCGAGCTTTTCATGGCGTCCTGTCACAGTTCTTTTTTTCCCTATCTGCCAGGACATTCAGCACATAGGCTGATGGTGGGAGGGGAAAGAGGGAGGGGGAGAGAAAGAGAGAGGGGGAGGGAAGATAGTCGGCTGGGAAAGTGGGAGCTCCGTTGTGCCTGTTTTACGTCCAGTTTTAGCCCTTGGCTGATTTTTGATGAAAAGTTTTCAGTTTCACATTATTCATGCATCCACCGCCTTGCCCCACCCATGGCTTTTTACACTTTTTGCGGTTGAATGGAGCCTGCAATTTTTTCTATGCTCCCCTTATTTTTTCACCCGAAAAATTGTGTTGTCATTGTGTTGTTGGTTGGGTATTTTAATTTTGCGCAAATGGAAAATAATAATCAAGGCAAAATAATAAAATGGACCCAGGCGAGAAAGGTGCAGAAAATCGGAAAATGGGTTTGAGGATTGACAGGACGACCCCGCATGTCAGCAAAGTGGGGTTGGAAACGGGGGGAGGAGGAGGGGGAGAGGGGCCCGCAGCATCCTGTGGCTTTGTTTCGAGTGATTCTCAACAAAGCGCACTGCACTTAATTCTCTTTACGCACACACACACCCATGAGCACACACACGAGCACACACTCACATGAGGGCAGACTTGTATGACAGGCTTTTTATGCCTAAGTATCTTAAGTTGTCAACTCGAAAAGGCAAAAGAAATCCTTTAATTTGCAGTAAAATGCAAAACGCAGCGCCACTTTGTCACAAGGGGTGGAACATCTGCGCTGGTGTGGGTACGTCCTCGTGCGTGTGTGTGTGTGTGTGTGTCTGTTGGGGGTGTGTGCGAGAGGGGTGTGCATCTGTGTGTGCCACCAAGGAAGGCAACAAGTCAGCTTCTTCTGGCGGCGCACAGAGCGTACGTTGGACTTTGCCACTTGGCATGCGAGCGCAGGCGAATGGCGCCTCAAGGTATGCAGTAAATTAAAATGCAGTGACAGTGGCGGGCCATGGCCCAAAAGGGGGGTTTTCTAGGGGTTTTCAGGGGGGTGGTTGCTGGAGAGGGGGAGCCGGGCAGGGAATGACATGCTTCTCCGCTCGCATGAGGGTTGCACTCTCCTTTGCACTTTTCACATTAAAACTTTTACCCGCAAGCTAGCGCTACACACACACACACACACACACTTACTTTTTAAAAGCACTGCAAAAAATCATTTTGTCATAAGATCTAATCACTTATTTATTATGGGTTTAACCACAGCAATGGCAATATAAATTTGCAAGTGCTTTTATGGGAGAATTTGCACTTATTTAAACGGGTGTCCTAATATTTAATGATGTTGCTTTATCAAAATTTAATATACACAACACATTTTCCTCAGTGCATATATGCGCACAGGAAAAGGACAACGTACAGAACTTCAGTTTTGACAACACACTTCCACACACACAACCCAACAATTATGATGCATTGAGGCATGAACGTGCCTCAGACTCTGATTTAGCCAGGATGGCTAACATTCTTCCAGCATAAAGCTGCAGCTGCAGCTGTCTAGAAGTGTGGTAGCACACCTCGCAGGGGCTATTTGCATATGAATAGCAAGCAGGTGGAATGGCATACATATCGGGGCGGCCAACGCTTATGGCCACGTTAATGGCAAACTAAACTGCAAACTTTGCTTTTGCACCGACGCACGCATACGTAATAAAAGGTGTAAATGAGCAAAAGAACCGGCTGCCATGCGGCGGGTGAGAAAGTGGGTGGCACGCCAGTGGGCGGGATGTGGGCTGCGAGTCAGCCAGGTGAACAGGCAGCCAGACATGGACTTACGCCTTGGCCCATTATAAGGGCCACTTGCTGCCGACTAAGAAGACAGCTTTGTGCTTATTTCACCTGCACATTGGTTAGCCCAGCTCATTGCTTGGGAATTTTAGTAATTAATATTAAGTAAATTACAATTTTAAGAATTTAAGGTATAAGATAGCGGAGTGACAAGAAACATCCATTATGCTTGGCCACATTTTTGATTTACTACTCATAGTAAACCAAACTACAATATATTTTTACATGAAATGAAATACTTAAATTACATATTTTAAATCTGTTTAGTGATGTTGTTAGCAGGGTGCTGTTAATAATAATTTTTCTCAGAATTAAACAGAACTTAAGATACTACATACAACATTATTTTTAACTAGCTGTTTTGGTTAATTTTGAATAATAATAAATCTTGAGTGAATTCAAATTCATATCCACCCACTGTGCCGTGTGTGTATTAAACTAAATTTAGCGTCACTTTGAGTTACGGCAGTGGCGGTGACGATGACTTGGTAGCCTTGGCAACCGGGCTATTACAATGCCAGAGCCGGAATAGTCGTGGGCTGGGAGTTTTAGGGGCAGGACGAAAAGAGTGCTGGCACAAGGACACCATGTTTGCAAATTTATGTAGTTGTAAGTTGTGCCAAAGGAAATGCCATAAAAATGGAAAACAGAATTGTGCGGGCAGCGAACAAGCTGGACGGACAAACGGACGGACAAACGGACGGACAAACGGACAGACGGACGGACAGACGGACGGACAAACGGACAGACGGACGGATGGATGGCTGGCTTGACAAGCTCGGACGCGTTTAAAGTGCAATTAGCGCACGTAATTGTAATCGGGTTGGCCAGGAGGCACCACCGCGCCACCTGCCACAGCCGTTCACTTCCGGAAGGCGGTGACTCCGGCTTACGGCTCCACCTTCCGTCCGCCAGCCCACGGGGCTGGGTTTATTTTGCTGTTATTTTTTTTTTGGGGAGGGGGGGGGCCTGCCTTTTTTAAAGGCAACCAGGGAGCTGTAAATAAATTTGGCACTTAATCATATTTACGGATTTCGTGGGCACATTTATTTATGTGTCCCACAGTGGCCGCAGCTACTCACTGCACTCTGCCATCCAGCATCGCGTATTTTTTCGGCTGCCGAGCCCGAGGATTTCTTCAGCCGGATGGGAATACAATACGGCCAAGACCAATTTGGTGGCCATTCTCAAGAGTAGTAGTCGGCGTGGGCCTTCTGCCTAATTATGCGTTCTGCTGGCATTGTCACGGATAGCCGAAAATCCAAAATCCGAAATCCTCGCCGCCCACGAGGCTAATTAGGCCCAAAGCGTTGGCCATTGTGCCACACCGTTAGACGGGCATTGTTACCTCGAATCCACTTCACTCTATCCATCATCATTCAGCGGGGTTCACTCACCTGTTCACATCCGCTTTTTCTGGCTTTATGAATATTTCAGGCATTTCGAACGGGGGCTGTCGCAAGGCATTGGAACTAATTTATTTGCCATTTGATGGCCGGCGAAATAAATAAACCAATTTCGGTTTCGGGCCATGTTTAGCTGGATATGTTGCGGTCGCTGCGGGTTTCGTTTAATTTTCGTAAGTGTTGTGCTCGATGTTTTTGCATAATTTGCGGTATGTTTTGATCGGTTGCGGAGTAAACCGATAACACGGATTTGCCTGTTTCGAAATGTTATTACAAAATAAATAAAACACTCTTACCCAGAGCGCTCTGCTTTTTGACTGACTCTTTCATTCCGAGAAATTCATTACTCTGTCTCATCGCTCATTTCATCGATACTCGTATTTGTCACTATTGTTGTGCTTGATTATTGTTAAGTGCAGGTGGGTTGGCGAAATGGAGCTCGGCGAATGGGGAAAAACTGCCACTTGAATGCATTTTCATTACACCTCATTACATTTCACTTGCATCTGCAATTGTGTCATGTCGCCGGCTTTCGCTGCCGCTGCCACTGCCACTGCCTTCGAGCCTATGAATACGCGAATATACTCGGAATGAAAACTGCCGAGCGAATGGATTCGTTAGCTGAATGGGCTGTGAGTGTTTTTAATTGAAAACAATAAAGTTCTGCCGGGGGAACTGGGACTCCTTCCAAACAATGCATGAGATGTATAAGCTGCATGCTACAGCATGCCGAATTTCTAATGCTCTCTAAGGCTCGAAGAATCTGCCGTTGGTATTAAAGTTGCTACTACTAGACGCTGATATGCATCCATATAGATATCTTGATATCAATCCATTGAGACGCTTTCCCTGTATCTTTCCATAACTTGATAGCCATGTTTCTATGATACCTTAGGTATCACATTATATTGAGGTTTCTACAACACGTAACTAAAATTTTCTACTGGCAATTTGCATCCTTATAGATACATTGATATGAATTCATTGAGACGCTTTCCCTTTATTCAAGCTCTATCTTCCCATAACCTGATAGCCATGTTTCTGTGATACCCTAGATATCAGCATACATTTAAGATACCCTAACGCGCTGCGAAGAATCGCAACTAAAAGCTGAGCATTCGATGGATTGTTTGGCTCGCATTCTTTGTTCCCGAATGTAAAAGGCTTCGCATGGAAATGCAAATGGAAATGGAAATGGGAGTGGAAACGGCACGGCGGTGATAGAGCCGCCGAGGATGGATGGATAGATACGAGTCGTATTCGCGCCAGACAATACGAGTATACTCGAATACAAAACGCGAATGCGAAAGTGATAATTAAAAATCGCGCCATATATACTGGTTACCAGATATGCTTGATGCCGATTCTCCGCCCGTCGTTTTCCGCGGCATGAAATGCCGGTTATTGTTTATGATTTTCCAGCGCTGTCGAGCAGGATGTTCGCATCGCAATCACCACTGGTGTGGGCGTAACAATCGACGTGGGTGTGGCATGTGGGCGCGAATGAAGTGATCAATGCGCCTAACAATGATTGACGTCACTTCCCGCGGCCAGGGGCGTCGTGGTGCGAGGAGTGGGGATGGGGGTGGTGGCGCCATGAAAGGGCTGTCGAAGATGGAGCTTTTCCCCAACACCACCCCTTCCTTCGCCCCCGCCCCACTCGGCTGCAGCTGGCAAACAATTATGCAAAATCGCTGGCGTTAGCAGTTTTATGCAGAAATTAATTTTGCATTTTTAATTTTACAGCTCCAGTGGCGGGGGCTTTAAGCAAGGGGAGCATCCATTGCCCGGCGAAAAACAAGAAAAATCGCTGCGACAGCAATCTGCACTGCTCACAAAGGATTGATAAGGGATAGATTTGGATGGTCGTACACTTGAACAAAAACAGGTAACTCCAAGATATCTGTATTTATCCAATTAGGACCAAATAACAAACTATTCACCATATTCAGCATATATTAAGGTAAATAGATTTGATTGTCGAAGAAATTCGTTTTTATTTAGAAATATTTTTTATTTAAAAATCAAGACGTAAAAGATAGATTTGGATGGTCGTACTCTTCAACAAAAACAGGGAACTCCAAGATATCTGTATTTATCCAATAACTAAGTATCCAAATATAAAACTATTCACCTAAATTACTACAGAAAATAGATTTGATTATATTAATTATTTATTAAATCAGATATAAATAAATTTAAATCAGTTAAAAAATAAATATTTTTTACTATGATTTATGAGACGTTCACAATATATTTTTTCGGTATGAACTCCAAGCTCGCAAGCTAATAATAATTTCTATTCTTCCGAGCACACAGCTTAAAGAATATTATTAAATTGCTATTAAAGCAAGAAACTACATTATAATTTTTCCTGATAAGGCTAGAATGACTTAAGTTTTTAAAGTGTAGCTCCAGATGTAAACATCAGGCGATAATTAATCTGGTACCTCAACTTGGCCACGTACCCCTGAGCGAGTGGCTTTCTGCTCGCCGCCCAATAGGCGAATCATTCCGCAATCGGAAGACATAGTGGCAGGTTGCTCAAGATGTTCCAAGCGGACCGCCGAGATCTGTCCTGCCAGCCGCCCAAGTTGGCTTCGCCGCCGGATCAGCAGGATCAGCCGCGGCTGGTGCAGGTTCCGGGTCCTGATGGCCAGGACATGCAGTTCCCGGACATCTGGCTGCGTGACAACTGCCGCTGCAAGGAGTGCTATCTGCCGCAGACGCTGAGTAGGTTGCCCCAGCTGTGGAACCACCTGGACACCAGTGTGCGGGTCATGCGGCAGAGCGTGGACGTGGACCAGGAGGTCCTGTGTGTGGAGTGGTCCGATGGACATGCCTCCCAGTATCCGTTTAGTTGGCTGAGGGAGCGGGACTTCTCATCTGCCAGGCGCCAGCGTTACCTGCGCGACTTTTACCGCCCGGAGCAGAAGCTGTGGAGCGGTCTGGACTTTGAGCAAGTTCGCCAGGTGTTCTACTACCAGGAACTGATCACTTGCGACTCGGCGTTGCAGCAGTGGCTCCACCACCTCGCAGTTTTCGGCGTAGCCCTGGTCAAGGAAGCGCCCCTGGACATGGACGTCCTTCGGAGATTGTCCAACCGCGTGGGCTTCATGCGGCGCACCACCTACGGAGAGGAGTTCAGTGTGCGGGCTCAGCCCGGAGCCAGTAACTACGCCTACTTGGCCGCACCCCTGCCGCTCCACACGGACATGCCCTACTTTGAGTACCTGCCCGGAGTGACCATGCTGCACACCCTGGAGCAGTCCGCCTCGCCCGGCGGCGTCAACCTGCTGGCCGATGCCTTCTACGTGGCGGAGCTGATGCGGCAACGCTGTCCGGAGCAATTCCGGGCTCTCTGCCAGACGCCGGTGGATTGGGCGGACATCGGGAGCGACGGCGATCTGCAGTTCCACAATATCTGGAGGGCACCGGTCATCAAGTGAGTTTTTCTTTTTTATACCCGTAACCCCGGACTCCTGGTGAGGGAGTCCTTTTATCGGTTTTTATCTATCAGTTATTTCCCACTTAAGAATACATTTTTAGGCGTATTTCCTAAATCTGCATATATAATTAGGGATCTTAAATGCTTTAATGACAAAAAACATAGCTTAAGACTTGAAAATGTATGAAACTATACTTTAAATTTCTTTAATATTGAAAATTCATTTCATTTAGGGAAAAAAATAATTTTTAAAAATTTTATTCATTTAAAATTACTTTAAATATTTTATTTTACTTTACTATTGCAAGCATTTTCTCGAACTGTTAAAATCTATTTTTCACGCTACTTGAAATGCTGCTGTTATCTTGAGAGAAATTTCAAACACTTTCCGGTGGAGAGAACCATCTTTTGAGGGGCATACATGCATAGTTGCCGAACCTGGCAGAACCTGGCTAACATTTCGATCCGATCTCCTGCAGCTTGGACGCGGAGGGCAGGTGTGTGCGCATCAACCACAGCATTCCGCAGCGCGACAGCCACTTCAGCGTGCCGGTGGAGCAGGTGCGTCCGTGGTACGAGGCGATGGCCACCTTCGTGGGCCTGGCCCACGAGCACTCGTGCAGATTCAAGACCACGCCCGGCGACGTGCTCACGTTCGACAATCTGCGCCTGGTCCACGGACGAACCGGCTACGACGACACGGACCGCAATGTGCGCCACATCCTGGGCGCCTTCGTCGACTGGGACATCGTGTACTCGCGCCTGAGGGTCCTGCGGAGTGCCAGCGTCACCTCCAGGCCACCTGATGCTCCTTAGATAGCGGCAGCATCCTCATGTGCTCATTGGCACATTAATTAGCCATCTATCAATGCCAAAACGCTTTGATTGACATCGCAATGTGGCAGCAGATGGAATCATGGAGTAGAATCATTAAGTTACCATCGAATTTATTGTGCACGTGAAATTAAACCATTTATTGACATTTTGAATAAATACTATTTTAATGGCTTCTAAGCCTTTGACACAGCTCAATGCTAATTGACATTATTTAATTGGGTTAAACGTGTGATTTAAGGCCACTCAAAGGGGAAGAAGAAGTCAGTCGAGAAGCTTACTAATCTGTTAAACGTGAACATCTGGCTGATAAGGAATTCTATTAGTTGCGATACCCTGTTAGAAACTGCCATTGGCATGTTAGACTATACGCTAAGTTTCATCCGTAATGGGTTAATATTCAAGAAATACATCATATAATATTTAAAGCTAGTTAAAGGATTAAATGAAGTCCATTCATAAGATGCAATGATAACTTCCAATAGTTATCAATCTAGTTCGAATATACTTAATTTCAATTAGAAATACTTTTATATTTTGAAAATATTAAATTATTTGTATTTTGCTTAAGCTGTAGCAGTATGATCTACCTTAAATTACAGGGTATGCAGGCTCATCCGTGATTCAGTACACAACTGCTAGCCAAACAGGCCACTGGAAGTGAAAGTCCAGCACACGTCATTGTTTTCGCCGGCCAACAAAGTGGCTTATCAGTGGCCGGTTGAGTCAACGGAGACAACAAGTACGGGTCCATATATATATTTATAGGTATATATTTCTATTATCAATTTATGGCAATGGCCAGATCAACAGCGACTTGGCAGAGCTCTTAGCTCTCAGCTCTTGGCATGCGAGTAAATCACACCCACACACCTCCAGGATTTTCACGGGACTGGGAAAACTTGGCTGGAATGTCGGGGTGTTTCCCCCCTGCTTTTTTTTGGTTGTTTCAGTGTTTGGGTGTTTGGGTGCGGTGTCCCGCAGGCAAATCCTTTGGAAATCTTTTTATTTATGTCATTGATGCCACGCCAGGACGAAGTGAGAGAGAGAGCGAGTGAAGCAGCAAGCATCCGACAGCCAGCAGCCGGAATCCGGAATCCAAGTTGGAGCACATGAATTTGTACATGGCATCGGGTAAATCCCTCTAATAATCCACATAATAAGCACTGGAAGTAGCTGTGGCAGCCACAGAGCAACAGGCCGAAAGGGTTGTGCCCCGTTTCCCTTGTTTATAAGTTCATAAAAGTCAACGGGCCGGGAACTTCGAATGGGAGACGATTGGGGGGATTGGAGGCGATTGGAGGGGGGCATCCCATAAAAAACCGAGCCAAATGCAAGCGGAAAATGCCCAAGAAGAACGAAGAAAAGCCACCAGTCGCAAATCCAATTTCTTCGGAATGTGTGCGAGTTTTCGGGGTAGTTGAAATTTTACTGCACTTCTCAGCAGCAGACCGTGCAGCAGTCATAATGTGTAATTGAAAACCTGCCCAGAATCATACCCCTGGGTGGTAACATATAGTCCTTACCCCAACTGGAAAAGAAACCCCTAATTGACCAAATGGTCAACCAAGACAGGAAGTGTGTCTCATTCCCAAGAATCTAGCTGTTATGTGATTAAATCGCTTGGTAAAGGCTTTAAAAACTATGCTCTACAATTAATAATCTAAAATATACTTCCCTTTTTAAAAATGTAAAAAAATTATTTTATTAAAGAAAATAAAAATATTTATTAAGTTAGAAAATTATGATTTCTTTCCTTATGCTAAAAGAGAGAATGAGCTATACACTTGACAAAGGATGGGTTTACTTACCTAATTGGCATTTAAAGTTAAAGTTTAGACGAGCTTAGTGCACATATTTCACTTTTTTATTTGAAACTTCAACCACCACGTTTTCAAAACACATGGTTTTGATCCCCATTATATCCTTGTCTCTTTTTTGAGATCTGTCATGTAAATGAGACGCAATTTGCAGCCATATGTAAGATCATAATGACCCCCATATTATACAACATCTCGCAGCATCTCACAGGCAGGGAAAGGGTTTTCCGGCGTGGCACTTGCACAATCGCCAAACTAATACGCTTACATACGATTTCCACAATTTCCACAATTTCCGCCGTGGCTGCGGCTTTGCCTCTTGGCCGCCATCCTATTCCTATTGCTATTCCTATTGGGACTGCGGTCGGGTCGGGTTTGTGTGCCAAGATTTTGGCCGGGACAATGCCAAGTTTGGGCTGTCACAATGATAAACATGCGGCAATTGACGCAATCATTGTCTGTCCATGAATTGAATTAAATCAACTCAGCTCAGCTCGACTCGATTCGACTCTACTATATTCGAGTGGGAGGTCCTTCATCGTCGCGCTGACACTTGCAAAATCAGCGAAGGACATCTGTATTTTCTAGCCTGTGATTCTCGAAAATTAATGCCTTCGTTATGCTCGACGAGCCATCGAAATCAAGCCACAACTATGGGCTACAGCGACTGATTGTCAGTTGGTGGCATGCGGTGGAGTGGCGAAGGGGAAGGTGGGGGGAATGGTGTGGGTTAAGGGGTAAGGGTTAAGGCTGCTCCTTGGGTAATGCCCCATAATTCCGATTCCGATTCCGCTGCAGGACAGCGCATTTTGCTTATTAGAATCCGCTTGTGCTGCTCTCGGCGAGGAGGTGAGCTCCTTGATGCCGCTGGAGGGTAATAAATTCCCGTTCGTCCTGCCAGCCCCTTCGTCCTGGCAATTTCAAAGTTTATCACCAACGCGCGTCTGCAACTTATGTCGTCTTTTTCCGCTCCCTCGTCCTGCGTCCTTCGCATACTTCGCGTCCTTTGCGTCCTGCTCCTGTTTGTCTGCACGTCTGTTGTGGTTATGTGAAATCACATCGTAAAAATGTCCAGGTCCAAATGCTTCTTCTATGTGTGTGCGTGTGTAGCTGTGTGTGGGAGTGTGTTTTTGGCCCAAAGCCCATAAGTCCTGCCTGTCTCACCTGAGTTTTCGCGGGAGGTGTGTGGTGGGATGTGGGTGGTGGGAGATGGGTGATGGGTGGAGCGTGCAACCCTTTCGCCATTCAATTTATAGACGCCGACCATATAAATATTTATTTCTATGTGCAGCTGCCAGCTGCCAGCTTCTTGCTCCAGCTGCCTGCCGCCTGCCCCTTTGACACCACGCGGTGGCATCATTATTATTTTTATGCCCGCGTCTTAAAAGCATTCCGCCGATCAATAAACCAGCCAGCCATCGTGCATCCTGCATCCTTTCCAATAAGCGAAAGTGGTTTTTGAGCCGCCACATTACGTGTGTGTGTGTCTGTGTGTTTGTGTGTGCCATCAAACAATTAAAGGTCATTCTGGTTGTACGAAAGGGGGGAGGGAAGAGAAACATGTTTGCCATAATCCAAACTGGGCCAAATCCCCGACAATGCTGCAACATTAGCTGGTTGTCATCGCCATTCGTGCAACACAGTGCACATGCAAATAATTTGCATTCAGCCAGCGGCTGTTGCAACATCATTTGGCATTTTTAATTAGGCTAACACCGGTTCCATTATAAAATGGTGGGCGCCAGTAGGCCATAAAACCCACGTTAATGGAGTAGCTGTGGGTGTGGGTGTGGGTGTGTGTGGCACAGGTGAATATATATGCCTTTCCAAAGGGGATTTATAGCCATCCACCAATAATCATGAGCATTTATTTAGGGCGCAAGTGAAATGTTGCTAAAAACTGACAGCTTATCATAAGGTCTATATTCTATATATCTTTGGGATACTTGCCACAAAAAGCGGCAGTTGATTGCAATTAAGGGCAAACAAAGGCCAAAGGCCATTCATCTAATTTAATGTTTTAATTGGGTGCCATTAATGGGCATAATTCGTAGGCAAATATTATGCGAAACCCATGCAAATATCAAATATCAGACTTGCTCGGTTTCTTTGGTTGCCTGTGCAATTGGCATAAATGCAGATTACAAAAGTATGTGCTGTACTACATACTACATATAATGTGCACACATTTACCACACAGCTTGACTAGTTGAGTGTTTTGAAATCTCTGGAATCCAGCTGAATGTACAATTGCTCGTCGTCATTATCACCATCGCAAGAACATCGTAATTAGTGCCCCGAAATTGAGGCACGCTTTGAATTAATAACATTTCCGGCATTATAATTTGAATCATATATCACGGGTGTTATCGAGATTACCGAGCAAAGGTGGGGGGTTTCCCCCATTCATCCCATTCACCCAGTTGCCGATTGGTTGATTTTGCTTGTGGCTTGTGGCATGGAAAACGTAACGGTAAATTGGTTAACAATTACACAAATCTCATAATGAAGTTAGGAGCCCGATGCCATTTCTATGGCCCAGGAAAGTCCAGGATCCCGGATCCGGAACTCGGAACCCGGAACAATTCCATTGCCTGCGGTCAGCAGAATTTCCTTCGCCCCGTCTCTCTCACTGTGTGTATGCCCGTCTCTTTCGCGCTCACTGCACTGTGCTAAATTGATTAGATGTTGCTGTTGTTGTTGTAGGTGGGTGGGCGGTCAGTGCTGTGGGTGGTTGTGTTTTCGGTGGTTTGGGGCTGTGTTGCCCTTAGCCATGGCTGCACTTACCACCAGCCAATTTGCAGCTTTGTTCTCGAGTGTAACCCTTAACAGGTGTTGATGTTTGCTAAGTAGCTGCTGCCCCTTGGTCCACACTTTCCCCATTTTCTCCCCGTTTCTCCGTTTTCCCCATTTTCCCTTTTCCTCGCCACTTCATGGCTAGCTGCACATTGCTTTGATTATTTTCTATTTTCTACAAATTGCATGCAAATAGTTGAGGTTTACCTTTATCCCAGGGCACAGGAATCGGGACACAGGACACTGGACACAGGACGCAGGACACAGGACGAAGATGCAGGAGGGCAGCCAAGGGGCTTGCAACCGGAGACAGTTAATATTTCCCAACTAAAGCCGCAATATTGACTTTTCCACCTGGGCCAAATGAAGCAAGCGTTTAAACCTTATTTTCCGTCACACCTTCGACCTCCGGGCATTGCCGAAATTTTATATATAAAGAAGTCCTTTGTCCTCCGGCTGAACTCTGACATACGGGTTGTGTGCCCATCAAATGTTGATTTCCATAACAAATTGATTTTTGTTTGGGTTTTTTCTAATGCATTCAGATGCAATTCCGAGATAACAAACGTGTTAGGGCTTTAATTGTTTGGTTTAATCGGCTTATGCAGTTTTACTATCATTATGGTAAATTCCTAAGCTGACAATGTGATATTTGTAATCTGGTTACTAAAATAATAGTTATGCTCCCGTTTAAAAAAACTATTGTTTCATTTTGTATGCTCTTAATTTGAACTAGATTTGAACTTAGATTGCAAATTGATAAATTCTTTCCTTAGGAATTTTGAACAACTATTTGTTCATGTCTTTAAAATCGGACTTTCTATGAATATATCCTGGGTAGTAGGTTATTTTTAGCTTTTATTCCAAAATAAAAAAAGGGGTTTTATATAGTTAGCTTTAACCCTAATTGGTTCATATATACATACATACCGCTGCTTATCCCTCAGTTGCGAACTTTAAAGGATAGTTCATTGTTCTGCCTGCGCACGAAACTTGTAAACTTCAATTTCCTTTTTAATGGAAATGCAGAAGATTGCCGGGGAAAATGCCTTGTGCGGGAAAAGCTGCAAAGCAGGCTGGCTGCCATTCGAGCTCCTATTTGGCTAATTGGTTTACGGCCTAGCACAGGTGTGCCATTGCCTGGGAATCTGTGTACTGGCAATAATTTCATAAGCACTTTCAGCTGCCTTTAAATACTCGAACGCTTTATGAACTTAATAAGGCAATAAGCCAAACATTTTCACAGACTAAGCAAATGTGGCATGCCTTCATTTTCCAGCATATTTGGTTAGGACCTCTGAAATTCTGAGTGTGTGTGTGTGTGTGTGTGTGTTTATCCACCCCCGTTTTCTATGGCAAGTTAGCCTCATTAGACGCTCACACATTCTGCCATTGACTCCTGGGCGCTTGGAATAAAATTCAAGTTTTTATGAGAGCCCGTAAACAGAATCGAATTGCCAGCTCTGTTTGTGTGGGGATGCCTTTTTTAATAGTAAACGAGCTGAGGTTGTCGCCTTTTGTGACCCAAAAGTTGGCACCCAAATAACCGAAACCCTTTTCTCCAGTTCTCCCCCCTTTCCCTCCCCACACCCCGTGGCAAAAATAAACCCACTTCTTGGCCTTTCTTTTCTGGTCAGCGGCTTATTGTTGTAAGCCCCATTGTTGCAAATTTTCTTTTATGCGTTCTGAACAGGGTTATAAAAATGGCATCGACCGGAAATTACAAATGTCCATATAATGTCACTACAAGTGCAGATTAGTGGTTGTCATGTGGGTCGTTAGTATGTGGGCGGTGGGTGGTGGGTGGTGATAGTAGGGGCGTGGCAGTGGAACGCCTGAGTATTCGCAGTCTGCTCTTCGATTGGTATTTGATATTTGCCTTAAACAAACAACACCGACGACTACCGGAAGTCATTCCACACGGCCCAGCATTGTTTACGCACAGAGAAGAAAGCGTTTCCGTTTTTCCATTTCAATTAAAGCCATAAAACACTGATGTACTATTCCCATCCTAGGTCTTCAGTTGGAGCACATACACCTTACTCAATGGTACTGGCCAATGGTAGTACAATAAACTTGATAAGTTAATATGGTTTTTATAACATTGTATATGGAATAGTTGTCACTTAGTGCCTTGTTTTGTGGGTAGCTTAAAGAAAGTATTTTAACAAGGTCTACTTAGTATTTAATACATTAAACGGAATATAATAATTATATATATAATATAATGTAATACTGTGTTATAATATAAAGATTAATATTTATTTTCAGATATTGTTGAATTTTTTGTGGTATTTTTTTCTAGTTATACCGATTACCACTGGTAAAGTAACTAAAGCAAAGATTAAGCATGCAGATTTCAGAGAAATATTACTATTTATTATATATTTTCCCAATTTCTACCGATATTCCAAAAAAGATGAAATTTCTCCTTTGCACTTTCACTAGCTTAGTAAGGGGTATCTGATAGTCTGGTAACTCGAATATAGCGTTCTCGCTCGTTTTTACCTCATTACGAGGAATATTCTTAGTACTTGCTTGTGCTCGTGTTTTTCTCAGTGCATCTGTGTGACCAAATGTATCCGCCTGCTGAGATGGATTTGCCGATTTGTGGTCATCCTGCAGCTGCGAATGCATTAAATGCAAGCGCAGACGGACTACGGCTCCAAAGCCCAATGTCTGATGTCCTCGGTCCGAAGTCCTTAGCCCCCGGCCACGCCCACTTGGTGCTGGTGCTGCCGCTGCTGTTTTGGCATTTGTGTTAATTTCATGCCCAGGACTCGCACTCGCACGCGCACACAGACACAGACACTTATTGCATAACATTGCGGCCTCTGGCGCTCGTGTGCTGGCAGCTCTGAATTATGTTTTTGATTTTAGTTGACAATGAGCGGGCACAAATTTATTGTCTACAGCTGCAAAATCGAAGCGTTGACAACAACAACCATAACAACAACAGGGGCCACTGGGAGTGCAAGTGCAACTGCAACGTGGGCGTTTTGCAAAGTGCCGACTGCGACAAGGCGTGGCCGTGACAGCTACATAAACACAGGGCTGCCAAAAGACCAACGCCTAAGCGTATGCAGTTTCACTGGAATCGCACCGCAGAAAGAGACGGGTGGCTGGGCAACGAAAGAGAGGGCGATAGCTGCTTGAATGGAGCAGGAGCTGGCAGTTTCTAATTGTCCGTTGTTACCAGTTGGTAGCCCCTAGATACAGAACTATAAGAACTATATCAAAAGTAAAGAAAACTTAAATGTTCACCTTTTTTTGTTATTTTTCTGGCATAAAGTAATATATATAAAATATTGCATACAAAACAGGCAGATGGTTTATCTAAGCAAGTATTATTAAGTAAGCTCACAATTCACTTTAAGACAAATAAGTTCTTAGATGAACTGAATAACATATTTGATTTCAAGTATATGTAGACCCTTTTTCACATTTTCCTCTGGTCTGAGCAGATTTTATCACCGCCGTTCTCATGATGCCCCTTAAGAACGGCGTTTTCTATTAACAAACACACTCGGCCATTTTGTGTATTCCAATTCGAGTTTGTTGGACATTTTACTGCATTTGGCTGGGACGAATGCAACTTTTACATGTCCACAAAATTAGTAACAGGCCCATTACGCGACTTTATTTGTGTGAGCTGAACCCCCACCCCCCACATTCTTTTCAAGACATCGTAAAGTTGCTCCTGCACGGCCACCCACTCGCCCTTGAGCCGCCCCTCCCCGCATCCCCGCCATCAAGGATCCTTGCATCCTTTATCCTTGCCCGTGTAATCGCTAGGTGACAGTGAAGTGCAGTGCACTTCGGTTCAGTTCGGTTGAGTTGAGCTCAGCTCAGTTCAGTTCAGTGCAGTTCCGTTCCGGTGGCAGTATTTTTGGCATGCAGTCAAGATGTGGGATGTGGACACACAGACAGCGACAGAGACAGAGACAGAGACACTCTGCAAAGGGGAGCGGCCATAAACGTGTTTTTACAACTGCCAAAGGAGGAGGCGTGTGATAGGAATGAGGATGGGGATGGGGATGTGGATGTGGTGGTGGACAGGCCAGGACATCACTTCGCTGGATGGGCAGCATGTTGTTTGCGCTCGGGCCTTGCAGTCGATATTTGCACGGCTACGGCTGTCATGCACCGAGAAAATACTTATACTAATACCTTTCCAAGGTTTTAGATCTATCTATCTATCCCTTCAAGTGACCAAAAACCTTCTACGTATAGAAACCATAAGGTATATTTTTCAATAATCAGATTTCGTTTTGTTCCTTTTCCATCATTTTGATTTAAAGAAGATGTACGTTTATGAGTTTAGATATTTGTTTCATATTACAATCCAAATTAAGCCTAAGGATATCCATAATAAATGTTATAAATACTCATGGCTCAGTTTTGTGTTCTGTGTAATGTGCTGCCGCTTGCAGGCTACAATTTGACTAGGACCAGGACTCTCGTCCTTTTCGCTAAGCGCCAGGGATTGGCTGCCAGGTAACCGGGTAACCGGAGGACCTCGGGCAAGACGGGTGCTAAGTTGGCTTGCAGGTGTGATTTTATGCAATTTGCTTTCATATTAAATGAGTGCCCGGCTCGGGCCCGAATGCCCATAAAGAACTTTCATTCATTGCCCGGAACCGAATCTGGCCACTGTGCAGCCCCTATGGAGGATGCCTCTGCTGCTCATTCTGATTCTGATTCCGGATTCTGATGCGGATTCTGATGCTGATGCTGCTGATACTACTGCTGCTGCTGCTGCTTTTTCTGCTGCAAAGTAACTGTGCAAACGCTGCAGCTGCAAATCCGCAATCAGACAAAGCAAATAATTTTGCAAAAATAAATATGAGGGATTATTGTGCCGGCTCCAGGAGTAGATGAGGTTGAGCTCCTGCTCCTGCTCCTGCGGAAGGATGGGGCAGCTGGAAAGTATGCTATAATAAAATGCAGCCGGCAGTGATATTAAATTTCAAGTGCATGTGTTAAGCTGCTCGCAGAGGCCGCGTTGCCATTGAGACCCTGTCCTTGCTGCATCAGCACTTCGTCCTGCCCGCAGGACTATTCCCCCTCCCCTCCGCTCCTCCCATCCCACGCTCCTCAATATCCCTGACATTCATTTGAATGCATTTGCCACTTGAGAGATTAGCCTGAAACCTTCCGCCCACCTTGTGTTACCTTTGTTTGCCTTTCGAAATTTACTTTTGTCATTGCCTTTATTTATTTTTGTTATTGTTGTCGTGTATTTCTTGGCCCAGGAGCGGAATCCACCCGCCGACCCCTTCATACGAACCCACATTCATCCGGCATCAGAGTCATTATTTTGATTATGTAAAATTTTTGCTGGCTTTTTTGACAGTTTTGTTTGTATTTCATCTACCTGACCCGACTTTTTTCCCCCCTCCTCCTCAGCCACACCGAATTATTATTATGCTGCCGGTGCTTTCCCATTGTCCTGGTGTATTTTTCCTGGCATTATTTTCAAAAAATCTGTTTCTAAAATATTAAATGGGAAATGTCAACCAAACACACTAATGCTGACTGTAATGTTCTTTGGTAAATTAAATGAGTCTCATTGTTGGCACAGAAGTCATTTTCAAATGCCTGCTTCTTTTTGACCATTAGGAGTTATTGTGGTCCTTAAAGTCCCTGCTTAAAGTAAATTAACTATTGTTATTTTGAATAATTTTACAGAATTTATTTAATTATTCACAAAAGCTTGAGCCTAAGTATGCCATATTAATGTATTGGTAAAATGTGCTCATAAATTAAATATGCAGAGAATTTATTTTTGAATAAAGAGGCAACTTACATACGTGGATTATTAATGCAATTTTAATAATGCATAATTGTAGCTGCATATACCAGGAATTCATAAATTAAAATGACCATTATGTGCGTAGTTAAATACCGAAGTTCAAAAATGCCGGTAAATATTATTTATTTCTGATTGACTTATAATTTCAGCCACGAAGCAAACGAATAGTGACTTGGCGAAGAATGTGGGCCAGATCCGAGCGGACTTCTTGACAAATGCTAGTCATTTGGCTTATTAGTGGTTTTATTTAGCTCTCGGCACTCAACTACAATACACTTACCACCGCCTTTCGGCAATGAAATTGTTGAAATCAACGCCCCTCGCCATTCGAGTTCTCCCTTTGATGATACGTTACATGCCAGGGACGTAGTCTGCATGTTTTCCAAGGGGATTACAAATATATATAGCCATACCTAACAAATTTAAGCAACCATCCATTTTGTGTAATAGAATCAAACTTTGTCATCAGTTATGCCAGTTTATTTTTTTGTGTGTAATGCAAGCGTACCCCCTTTCGCCGCCACTGTAATGATGGTTTCGTGGCGCCAATTTGCAATTTCATTACAATGCTTAATCATCATTACGTCGGGAAAACTCCATATGTGAGCGAGACGGAGAGTGTGTGAGTGTAGCAGATTCACGATATTGCGTTCGCACTTCCGGTGCACACACACACACGCATACTCGCACACACTCGAACACTTACGGGGACTATGAAAATCCGTTGGAAAAATGGCATTCTCACTGCAATTTCGTGCCTGCCATGTCACCGTTCATATGGCTGGGCGATCCGGGAGTATCCTCGCATTTGTTGCCACTATTTGATTATATGTGTAGCCATATCATGCACAGCCCACTCCTTCTAGAGTGAGATAGACCTACATAGAGCGAAAGAGAGGGAGAGAGAGAAAGAGTAGGATAGAGTAGGAACGAGAGCGAGACAGTCGCGTCAAATGCAGTTTATGCCCCGGCCATAAATCAAAATTTTTGGTTTTCTGCTGTCAGGCGATGGCAGCATAGCTCCATGGGCATCTGCAATGGCCAACATCCAACATCCTACAACCTACAACCAAAGTGCAAACTCGAAGCGCCAAGCTCCAAACTCGAAACTCCAAACTCCCGAGTCCCGAATCCCGGATCCCATAGTGCACATTGCACAATGCAAACTGCAAACTGCGCACGGTTTCTGGCTTTTCGCGTAACTCGTTTATTTTCGTGGTCATAATTTGCCGATGCGGCCAACGTTCACTGGCATTCCTCCACACCCTCCAAACCAAGCCCAATGGCCATAACCATTCCACGGGAGCAGCCGTGCCGCAGCTTGCGGCGCTCCTAAAATATTGGTTTAGATTGTGTCAAACAAATTGAATTTGCGATTTTATGATGAATCCAAACGATAGCCCAAGGGCTTAGCTCAATGGAGCTCGGGGCCAGGAATAATTAGTGCGGTGACCTGTGCAGACGATTATCGCAGTCATGAGGAGATCAATGGGTCTGGGTAATGAGATAAGGGAAGTGAGTTATGCGATGCCATCAGCCTACTGTGGGTCACAACTCACCCATAAAGGCTTCTTCTTTTAAGGATATGCAACATCTGGTGTTTATCCTATATTCGCCTTAAGTTTTATATATTTTACAAAAGAAGCAATGAGTTAAATATCTAAAAATTGGATCTATTAATGGTTTTTCTACATTTTGGAGTATCATGTTATGATTTCTAATAAGATTTATACAGCTTTGCTTGAAACTCTCCAGTAGTATGTTACTTTAATGTTACTTTGGCTTGGTTCGTTTTCTGTTTAGGAGGGAATACACTACACTCTTAGCCTTCGCCACCACTTCACCATTAACCCTTCTGTGGCCGATTTGATGGCGTGGACACAATAACCATCATCTTATATATCTTACTCGCAGCCCCGGTTATTATTATATCTGTGCTGGTGGCCCTCCCGAATCGTTGGCTTTGTTTGCTGCCATCACATTGGCCCGGCTTTCATCTCATCTCATCTGAGTTGGTTACGGCAGCTTAAGTCTAATGGTCACAGCGTTGTGGCTCCAATTTGCCCCTTAGTGCCACTCCCCTTTTCGGGATGTGTGTGGCAGCTGGAGGACACTCGATACTGGCTGGGACTTTCCAGCTCCAACTCATCAGCGGCATATTGAAGGCCAGGTGAGCTTTGCCAAATGGGTTTTCCGCCTTCTTTTCGAGCTGCACGTGATGCAAGTTAGTACGCACGGCGAATTGGGTTCTGCCAGTGAAATCTCGGTAACTGTTCAGGCCTGTCTGCGTCTTTATTTAAGCATAAATTGCTGCACAATGCACTAGACGAGCATTTTCCACATGAATTGTAAATGATTTCGACCACTCTCTGGCACACGAGCACCAATTTTCCGATTTTCCGAGCGATTGTAATGGGGGAGGGGGCGAAATACTTTTTTATCGGCTGCCATCGATCTTGGGTGCTTGCGTTTGACAGATCGAAATTAGAAATCGCCGCTTTATAGCTGCGACGGCAGCTAACTGTGCACTTGCGGCTAATTGAATGTGGCAAGTTTACAAAACACGAAATGCGGCTAAGTGCAAAAATTGTATCGCGCTTTGTTGCGAGCCAGCCGTGCAACCAATTTGCCAGCAAACAGCCGTTTCCGGTCGCTTATCGCTTATCGCCTATCGACTGGCTGCTGGATGCTGGATGCTGGCTGCTGCGAAGTTGAAAAATCAGAAAAGAAAATGCTATTCCCATTACCCATCCCCTCTAAAAGGTAATTCCTCAGCGGGTTTTCACCTTTTCCGCTTGGTCTTTCATATGCAAAGGAGCCGGGAGCACTTGACTTGGCTGGGAGCGTGCCGAAATATTGCCCGTTTAGCGGTTTATTTTAATGGCTGGCAGCAAGGGCAACAATTTATGCCAGGTGGGGAAGTGATTTCGCCCCTTTCCGCCACTTTCCGCTCGTATGTTTTGTGCCACTTGAGCGCTGTTTACAAATTTGATTTTCGTGTTTGATTTGATGGCGTTTGGCATTCGAACGGTGCTGTGGGTTTGGGCGGTTGGGGTTGAGGTTGTGGCTGGGTTTTCGTGTCTGCGAAATGGAAAGCCCCGAAATGGCAGCCCATGTCTGGCGGCAAATGAGCGCGACTATTTATAGTCTGACCCCGACTAAATGAAACTGTAAATTAGAGCCAGGAGACAAAGCCAGCGCATAATAATAACTGCACCAAAGCGGCGCAAACGGGCTGAGGCAAAATAAAAAGCCGAAGGGGAAGTGCTGCAAATGAACGCTAAGCAGCCCTCAAAATGAACACCACCCGAAGCACGCATGAACTTCGGCCGACACGAGCGACGCGCACGAAGCATGCAGAGCACACGAGCGCGCGACCCGAAGGCGAAACGAGTGCGGCGGCGAGCTTTGGCCGAGCTTTTTGGGACGTGTCCTGTCGGGCAGTGCGTGCGCAGGCGGTGACGCCGACTGCGGATGCTGCGCCGCGAGTGCGAGCGGGATGGGGGCAGCGCTGCCGCTCCGCTCCGCTCTCGGCGCCTTCGTCCTTCGTGCTTCGTCCTGCGACCGTGCGTCTTGCGCTTCTTTTCTTTTTGCATATCCCCACCCGGAAAATTCATCGGGCTGGCAGGCGGTATAAAAACGCCCGCAACGCATTTCGTTGCTCACAAGTTGAATTCGTTGCGTCCTGTGTGTGTCCTGTTCTCAAGCAGCAGCCAGCAGTCCGTTGCAGTGTCAGCTCATAAGAAAAATCGCTCAAGGAAACTCAACTCGCAGTAGCCACCTTAGCAGCCTCAGCAGCAAGTTCGGCAGGAAAAGTCAGCCAGCGTGGATTTCCCCTAAACTCAGTGTCAAGCAAAAATGTGAAAAACCCATGGAACTCAATACGAACTGCAAACGAAGACGTGACTGTGTTAGTGCACTGTGGAGCACTGAAAGACCTCACTATCCACACCATACACACTACTGCCAGCGCCACCTAGCGACCGCTAGCCGCAACTGCTTTTCATAGTTTTGCTCAAAGTTGAGTAGTTATTATTTTCGCGGTGCTGGCCGCAGTTTAATGAGATGCTCTGTCAAAGTAATTTGCATAATTTGTGAACCGTGTCGCCCGTCGACTTTTTTCCGGCTTTTTCTAGCCTTTTCGCCTTTCTCTTGCAATTGCACAATGCATTATTTATTCGACTGTCCGCTCGACACCTTCAACACAAGCAATTACACTGGCAATTATGAACAAAAAAATAAAAATAAAATACGTACAACGACTGACCTTGCAGGACCGCATGCATTTAACGAACAAGGACATGGACATTACAATGGCACATTGTAGTATAATTCGGAATTCGAATTCATTTGCCAACACAAACATTAGCAAATGTACTTGCTGAAAATAATTAAAGTGACATTTGACTGTTGTCGATCGAGTTTGGTTAATTACAAAAGGACAACACACTGCTTGTATAGACAACACCATGAAAAAGCGAAGCAAAACACATTGAATTCAATTGAAAAGCATTCAATCATTAAAATGCAAATTCCTGCTGACCCCAACACGTTCGCCGCCCATTCACCGCCCATTCGCTGTAAGTACATAAATTTGTGTTTAAATTCATTAATGCCCCCGACTCGGGTTGCATGGCATTAATTGAGCATTTTAATGGCCAAATTACAACGCCTAACTGGCGCATTAATTAAAATGCAGGCGGCTCATCCGTTAAAACCTGCCTACAACGCTCCGCCGTAATTTATATACTTTTGTTCATTGATTACTTTCAGCAGCATTTATTACTTTAGGACAGCCGCAAAAAGTGTAGTTTGCGCAAATATTTATATGCAAAGCCAACACTTTACATTATTAAAACCAGCCACCTGGCTCCGCCGAAATGGCTAACAAATTGCATTTTTTTGGGAGAAAGCAATTTATTTAAATGCTTTGTTGCACTTTTTACTAAAGCTTTATTTCCTTTTTTTATTAAAATACAGAAATTACCCAGAGGATTTTTAGCCGAGTTTATAAAAAGAATAACAAGGAGATGGGTAATAGTTTCACAGCTTAGACTCACTCTACTTTTTTTTTTACAAACAGTTTACATACTTTTACTTTTACATACACTTTGGAACTTATAGTTGAGATAGTACATTTAACAATATATTTTTTAATTTTAATAACATTAATAAGCTTAGGAAAAGAACGCCTATAGAGAAATGACTGTAGATTAATTACAAACTGAAACATCTGACAGATGTTTGATGCTAGCTGCATTCTCTTAATCCCTTCGCGACCAAAAATATTTTGCATTAACTGCAACGGTCACAATCAATTAAATGCCCATTGGAGCTTGTCGATAAATAATTGCAATGTAATTTTATGAAACACTAACAAAATAATGCGCAATTACGGGAGCAGTAAGTGCAAATAAAATGTTAATCAAATGGGCATGCAATTTAAATTAAGTTTGTTCGATGAAATGCGAGAATTATTAATGGCTATTTTTTATTTTGTTTGCCCAGCAAAATGGGGAATGGGGCCATGAATAAAACGAATTATTTCAATAGTAATCAGATGGTTAAGTCCTTAAACGGGATTGCCGCTCGTTGTTACTGTCCATTAGAATCAGCAGAAGACTGTGGAAAATGCAGACTTTTCATTGCAGCAGAGCAGCAGAACTGCTGCACTTTAAATTCCAATTAAAAGGAAAATGTGAATAATTGCAAAAAGTGCTTAGTAATGCGCTGCATGTGTGTGAGTGTGGGCGAGGTGGAAAGTGAGGAAAATTTGGGCGGGAAGTGGGCGGCTATGGGATGGCTCAGCCTGAGGTTTAGGGCAGCAAAAAGCCTTGTTTCGACTTGGCTTAATTGCATTTTAGTTGCCAAGCTGCTGCTGCTGCCGCTGCTACCGATTTTCCTTCTACTGCAACGCGCCCGTAACAACGCTTACAGCAGCAACAACAACAACAACTTGCACACACTTAAGCACACACCCACACACCCGCCCACCCACTCACACACAGGGGCACTTGCACACTTATGGCAGCATAAGCTCGAACGCGCGCTGTTGATTTTGCGCCTCAGCATTTCCCATTCCCATTCCCATGCAGAATCCTAAAACCGAGATCCGACTGCGACTCTGACTCCGACTGCTACTCCGTTGACATTTTCACATTTTCAGTTATTTTCCGATTTCCCAGCCTGGCTTCCGTCGTCGCAGAGCCAGCAGCAACACAGCAACTACCATGCCATGCCAGCTACCAACATGTTTGCCAGCTAAATGTGTTACTGTGTTTGCCTCAAATCAGCTTCCGTCATATGCCAAGCGAGGAAAATAAACACACACACACACACACACACACACGCGAACAAGCAGAGGGAAAACCAGAAGAAAAGGCAGGGAAAAAATACGACGGCAGGACTAAGGACCAAGGACCCTCGCGTTTGCTCGTTAAAGTTTGCGCCCTGCGTCCTGCATCCGGCGATAAAGTGCAAATTTTGTTAATTATTCGTGCGTTCGTGCGCTTCGCCCTCTGCTTTCAAATGTTTTTCCAGCTCCACCCAATGGGGAAAACTTTTTTCATTTTTTTTTTGCTCTCCCCACGTAATTGCCACAATTTTAGCTAGGACTCCGCGCTGCTAGTTTTTTCCCTCTATTTTTACGCCGCTTTTAATGATAAAAAATCGGTCGTCTTCTGTAATTAGACGCTATGTACACTTGGCACTTGGTTTTGTTCTATTTGGAGTAGGATGTATGCATATGCTAACGCCAGCGACACTTGCTGACCAAGGTAAACTTGGCATATTTGCAGGGACTTTGCGAGGATTTTCCAAACGTGGTGGTCATCCATGTGTGGTTCGAGCACGAGGAGTCCACAGCACGCACTCCTGGCCAGCAATTACACACGGCTGCTGTGAGTTATGCGGCCAAGTGGAGGAAATATTAACTTGGGGGAGGGAGGAGGAGGGAGTGGCTTGTGGATAGTGGGTAGTGGGGCAGGTGCCACCTGGTGGCAGTCAAACAAAACCGCACACACAGCGGGAGTTTCTGTGGCCGCGCTGGCGTATACGTAATGTGCATATGCACACGCTTTCGCAGCGAACGAGAACCATCGATTCTGCTGATGCAGCAGATTATTCCATCGGGATTTAGCTATTAAATTTGGATGATTTTCCTTAGATTCCATCTTAATTAGGCAATCACACTGCAGTGCCCTGGTTAAAGCAGATCGCAAAGTAATCGAAAACTCTTCTCCAGAGAGTTCACAGTATTTATCTATTAAATTGCCATGCTCCAATGCGGAAATGCATCCTGGCTTATTCTGTGTCAGTTATATCTCTAATTCTCCCAATCAAGGACCATGACATGTCGATATCCATGTGCAAAGGCATAAATATCAAAACTCTTCACTGGAGATTGAACTAATTTTAGCAGCATGTGTGTGCATGCAAGTCCTTTGGCTTCAAGGGTCCTGTGGAAATTGCATTTCTCGACTGCGTGTGTTATGATTGCAAATACACTCGACTGACATATTGAATTTTTGACAGCATCTCGTCTTATCCTTGGCCAAGTACTTCAGCTTAGAAGCTTTTCCAGTGTCGTATTTACGCAGGGAAAATTGCTTTCGCATTCACAGATGCGAATTCCGATCTCATTAGCAGATAATTTACTATGCGTTTTAAGCCATTTTCCATTTCGCACACCTGTACCGTACTGTTGGAAAAAATATGTGCTTGGGAAAATGCTTCGGAAAAATGCCGGAGCAGCAAACAGAAGACGGGGGGAAGCTAAAAGTCAAAATAAAAATGTGTGGTATAGTGAAAAAGCCAAAGGAAGTGACTTTGCCGAGTTTGCAATAATAAAGTGAACTTAGTGCTCGCTACTGAAGTGCAACGGCAACGGCAATGGCAATGGCAATTGTTGTTGCTTGTTGATTTTACTGGGAGCGTATACAGTAGCGGGGATAAGTACGCCACCATGCACTCAATTTCGCAAGCAACTGTAGGCGGGGCGGAGTGATCTGGTGACGCTGGCTCATTTTCACAATTAGGGGGAGCAACTTAACTTTAAGCAACGGATTTTCAACTACCATGGGCCTTTGTTTTTCCCCCCAACAAAAAGCGCTGGCTACCAACCATTTTCACTGTGTGAGCGGGATCCTTTTTTTAATATTTAGGACTGCTCTTGACGTCCTCGTCGTCGTCGTCATGGTCGTCCTTGTTGAGTGCAAGTCCTCGACGTAGTCGCCATCTCCATGGCATGCTTGGAATTTGCTTTGCTTTATGCTTCCTTTGCTCCGCTTCCCAAGGAGCAGGACTAGGTGGGGCTGAGTTGGGTTTTCGGGCGGCGTAAGTGCACCTTATTCCTTCCATTTTTGCATTATAAAAGGTAGGAATTAATGCAGCGTTGAGTGGTGTTGGTGCTGGTGCTGGTGGAGCTCAGCTCAGCGAGAATGTCCAGAGAAGTCCTGTCCGGAGAAGTCCTGTCCCGTCCTGTTCCCCTCCTCAAGTTGCTGAAAGTGTTGGGAACTGTTTCGTGGTTTCTTCTTGTTTTATGATTAAAGTTTGTAGTGGGCGTGGAAAAACCCTCAAAAGGACGGCGGTGGAAGAACTTAAATATGAATAATATAAAGAATATGATGAATTTTTACGAAATCGTGTCTGGCTTGCAAGATTGTTCATCTCAGCAAGCTTAACTTGTTTTATTTTGCTTCACAATTAAGTCCCATACACACTGACAGGACAGAGCCGAGAAATATATATCCCGTATCTTAAAGGCATTTTCGAGCAATTTTCCGGTTTCCCTCCGAGCAATCTGCCACCGATGATTTGCTGTCTCCGCTTTTCCCTCCGGCACTCTAATTTGTGCCGTTTATCGCACAGATATATGTATGTACGTATATGTACGTATGGATACATAAATCCCAATTTACATATATGTATGTGCTCACCGAAAACAAGCCAGCCCGGCCCGGCATATTGCTTATCTATTAAAGCAATCCCAAATCGCTCAACTTTGCATAATGCAATTCGCCCAAAAACTAGATAAACATATACATACATATAGATGTGCACTCGTATATAGCGTACACTTCCATCTCTCGGTCCTCAGTTATCCCAAGGCCTTTCCTCCGACTTTTCAACCGCCCCCCCTCGCCACCATCACCGTGCTAGCTTTTCAAAGTTTTCCCAGCCATTGCATGTCATTTGCATAGTTTTCATTGCCCAAAAGTCTGTTGTTGTTGTTGTTGCTGCAGTTGCTGTAACGAGCTGTCAACAATCTTTTAGTTCGGGCCATCGGCAATGTATTTGCCAGTTTTTCAATTGAATTGTCGAACGAGTCGTTGATATCACAGGCTTTCCACTTGGCTACCCGCTCTCGCTCTCGGCCAAGATGCAAAAATATTAACTTAATTTATGAGCAGGCCTGGGCTGTTAATGTTGCAAATCGACCGACAAATTGCTCGCCATCGGCCACTTGATTTATGGTAACTGGGTCGCCTAGCATGGGGATTTGCTAAAGATACGGGTATGGATATGGATATGCTGGATATGGATATGTATATGGGCAGGGCCATGTGATGCCGCAGACAATGCAACTAAATGTGCAACCTACTTTCCAATTATGCCGCAGCAGCAGCGGCAGCAAGGACCTTCGCAGCCGCAACAACGGCGACTGTGAGCCGGGTTAACAAAGCCGGCCTGAGTGCATTTTAGCTGAATTACCGCTCCTTCTTGAGGGGCGCACAAAAAGACAAGTGGGCGGCGGTCGGGCGGATGCACTGCATTCACCTGTATGTAAGGATGAGGGTGGTGCTGGTGGTGGTGGCCAGGTGAAGTGAGCTGCAATGCAACGGTGGTGCTGGTGGTGGTGTGGTGCCGGGTAACATGAAGTGGGTGAAGGCCTCGGTACACGCCCAAAAGCGAGTAAATGGCCTTTTGTGCCCATTGTCTGAGGCTTTCACAACTGCTGCTGCTGCTCCTGCTCCTGCTTGGCAGCCATTATATTCCGAAATAAGGCCACTCAATGCCGGCATAAGATCTCCGCATCCTTCGCACCGAGACGCCGTTTCATTTGCAACACCTGCGAATGCAATTTTCATAATTCACTTCAATTTACTAGGCTTTTCTGCTAATTAGTCGCAGCTACATTTCGTTTCAGGCCATCGCAGGCGAGGTGCACAAGGTGCACAACTTTGGCTAATTGCAAAATAAGCAGGCTCTCATTAAATTACGGACTATTGCCAGGGAAATCGCCTCGAGGCGGAAATCTGGACTGGCAACATCCGTTTCCGTTTCCATTTCCGTTTCGTTTCCGTTCCCCATCGCGTTCCGCTGCTGAAGCATTAACCCACTAATGCCAGTTGGGCCCCAGCGCGCCAACTCCATGATTCATTCGGTGTCACGTTAACCCATTAAGACACAGATACAGTTGTTTGTCGGTCGGTGTCCTTGTTTTGCGGTCTAAATGCACAAAAAGCTTACCATAAATGAGCTCAGCTCTGCTGTGTTTTGCTGTCGGTCCGCGTTTCCGGTAACAAAGCTCATTAGCGAAAGTAGCAAAGGCAGCGACTACAGCGAGTGCAGCGTCATCTAGCGGAAACTCGGGGATACTATTCCCCAAAGGATGCTATACCCCAAAATGGGAGAAGCAAAAAATAGGAAAGCAGTTTTGCAAGTATTAAATCAGCACAGAGACTTGTCAGATTTCTACTCAGCTCTAATTAAGTTGGCGTTCCCAGGAATGACTGTGCGAGAATTGCTCCGAGTTTAGGTGGTTTTAATGGTTATTTTACTTTATTACTAGCCCTTGGACTTGTTGGGCTTTCTCGTTTAAGTGGCTTTGCCTTTTCCCCATTTAAGTGTCAGTTTTAATCTCAGTTGCCATTAATTTTCATGTGCTGCACATTTCTGAGAAACTTAAATTGCTTTGCTTGGTTATATATAATCTATTCAAAACAACACAATTTGCGTCCTATCAATACTTTTGCATCTTTTATTGCCGAATTCTCATTGACAAAGTAGTTGACAAATTTTGCCCACATTCTTCGTGTTGTATTTATTTTGAAAGTTCTCCTCCTTTGAAATCTTTTTACGTTTCTTCCATCAACATTTGCCTTGATTTCCTTTTAATTCTTTAGGCAAATAATAACAAAACGAATCCAAAGATAATGTTCAGAGCCCGCCCCATTGCTAAGTTTTCCCGATTGATGCCGTTTGTCTTTGGGCGTCTTTGCCGACTTTTCCGCCTTTTCCGACTTTTCCGAGCGCCTGTATGGATTTGAGTACCTGCTCGCAGAAGTGGAGCAGCAGGAAAAGCGGGAAATGGGGAAAGTTGGCTGGTGTGGAGAAGTGTCTTAACAATAGCTCGGGCATCTATAAACATAATTAAAGAAACTCTGGCAAATTAATTCGAGTTGGGAATTTAACAATTTGCCAAGCAAAACTTTTCCCCACCGAACAATAAACAATCAAGTCCGATTCAATGGCGACTGCCAACTGGAACTGCAACTGCAACTGGAACTGGAAATGGCAACTTTTTAATCAAGTTGAGAATGCAAATGCCGGCTAGTTGGTTTATATGGCCACCTAATTGGCCGGCGTTAATAATATGTGCTTGTTACCGACTGTTAAATTGCAGAGCAACTGACGCCAGTGATTCAATTTGTCAGCCGCTTGTTGGACGTCGTCCTTCGTCCTGGCTGCTGGGTCCTTCGCCCGGATAGAGAGATGGGTTTCTTGTCCTCGACTGATGTGACTTTTAGTGCCGGGCTTAATTAAAAACCCTGTTGGAGTAATCGACGGCGTCTTGTCATTTCGCTCCTCGCTGCTCGCTCCTTGCAAGTAGTTGCAAAGTTCGATTTTTGTCGTCTGCGTCTGCGGTCGTTTGCCCCAAAGTGCAAAGCGTTGTCCTCCGGAAAAATCAGCCAAAGGATGAGCCGAGCCGCGCGACACATGGCTTCCACTTCAGCTCGGTTCCCATACCATCCCATCTCATCCTATCTTATACCATAGGATACCATCCCATCCCGCCCAGACTCGCTTCTAATTGAGTTGTACAAGTCGACTACTAATTGCATTCGATGCCTGCCGCTCGGCGTGGATATAATTAAATTTTATTGGCCGGCGAAGAAGCTCAAGGTGCTTTCCGGTCAGATTTATCGTCGTTCATTTTAATTAAACTTTAATCGCGGCGGCGTCCGCTTTTCCCCACCTGTCAATCCCTTTGCCGATACGAGGGGGGCGTTATCTAAATTTCTAGTTCCACAAAAATATCCAGCCAACTGAAGTCACATACATAGAGAAATCGAAAAAAAACAGAACACCCAGACACAACGACACTTTTACACGACCGCCACGCATACATACGAAGACTTAACATATAGATGACTTGACATACGGGCACAATGGTACAGCAGAGCCTCGATGCGACGAACTGCGACTGCTGCAGCGAGGGCGGCGATGCTCCATCGTCTTGCAATGCGGGTCAGGATGGGGAGCCGGATTTGTGTGCCCTTTGCCTGGATCGCATACAGATTCCGGAGAAGCTGCACTGCAACCACGCGTTCTGCAAGAGCTGCTTATCACTGTACAGGGAAGCCCGCAACTGGGTGGCCAAGCGCTGCCCCATCTGCCGGCGCCGCCTGGACATGGAGGACCAGGTGTCCAGGCGGCTGCACGATGTAAGTGCTCCAAGAGCCACACTAGCTAGGAATCAAACCCTAAAAACAATTAAAATATCCTTGCAATGGCACTAAGAATGGCAACCAAGAAAGTAGCAATCCTAATCCCCTGATCTCCTCCAGGACTGGCGTCTCCTTGGTTTCATGATGCTACCGCTGATGCTGCTCAGTCTGGGCCCTTTCTATTTGCTGTTGCTCTACTGGTGAACTGGTTTACGAAATATGTATATTTGTAATTGTACTAACAGAGACGTATGCAAACTTGTCCGTGGATTTTAATTAAACGAAAAAGCCATAAAATGCCAGTGGAATGTGCTTTGTTCTGGCTCGTCCTTTGTGGTCCTTTGACCACCTTAATGAGTTTCCAGCCAGCCAGTGAGATAAGCGCTTTCTTAGAAAGCCGCTTCAATGGCAGGCCAAGTTGCTGGTATCAGGATTGCTCATACGCCCCGTGGTCGCCTTGCCCCCATTTCAACCGCGTTTTAATTCAATTTTATGCGCCAATAAACTGATTTGGCTGCTCGCACAAAAACTCTGCCACGCATGCATATTGCACCGAAAGAAAAATAAATCTATGCTGCATCAGCTCTTTGCCATATACCAATATCCAATACCAATACCCATATATCCCAATATCCACGAATATCAATATTTTGTGTTATGGCCCTTATTTGTGTGTATTTTGATGCTGTAAATCAAAATGCAGCGCGCAAAAAAGTTTTATATTATACAAACATTGTTGCACTTTAAAATGACCAACAAGTAAATATGGGAGAATGTGAATATTAAATGTTGATTGGCCAACACATGGATCAGTTGCTACCCTCTGTGGTCGGCAGCCTGTCACTTGGCAAATAAATTGTAAATATTTGATACAAATTATTTTGAGTTGCAGTACTCTGGTGTGATATTTGGTTTATCTAAATCTAAAATATCTAGCAACAATATTCATTCTTTAATCTGTTTATTACGACTAATTCCTAAAGTTCACTTATGTTATTATTAGTTAAGTTTATTAAACTATTATATTTATTATATTATTTAATGCTTCTAATTTGCAATTACTTTCCATTGAAAGCTTAGATCTAGGGTACAATGGGGCTTATCCTGCCACCGTTGGTTTTTTGGCATTCATTGTTTTGGATTTGGGCCATGTTTGGGCCACGTTTGTTCACTTGGCCATAATAGCTCACACATGCCACAATGCCGGGGTAAACAAGTATGGCCAGCGCCGTTCGATAAGGTTTTTTAGCCATTTTGATTGCCAGCCTGCAGCTGCTGCTGCCGTGCAAAACGCTCCGGAATTTCGGCCATGTCCAAATATATAGCGATGTAAACTAATATGCCGCCCCAGGCATGGATAGTCTCGCTGGGGGAGATGCAACTGGAAACTGGCCTAATCCCCGCCGTCGAAGTCGGTGTGCCGGGCTTTGGGCATCGAGTTCTATTCGCCATTCGCCATTCGGCATTCGCCATTTGGTGATCACTGTCACATCCGTTCGCACAGGATATGAAATGGCTGATGCAGCTCTTCAGTTTGGCTGGCTGTATTTTTTCCGCTATTTGTCCGATTTGTGGGCCAATCCACACTCGGTTTTTTGCCTCTTTTTTCCACGGCGTTGTTTGGCTTTTGTCAGCTGGCAGGCAAATTGAAATGTTTGCCCCAGGCATCGGTTTTCCACCAAAGGACCCCCGTCCTTGCATCGCATCGCATCGCATCTCATCTCATCGGCTGTTTGTTTGTTGATCTTTGACACTAGGCTGTAATTGAAAGTTTTGTGTGGACATTTGAGGAGACAAAGCCAATCGATTGGGTTTGGGATCGAGAAACTGGTTCAGCGGAGCCAATCCAAATTGAATTTCAACTTCCAACTCGTGCCGAATGGCCGGGCAATTTCGCTTTATATTCTCAATTAGTTTCGTGCACGTGGGCGGGCTTAATTAATTTTTACATGTCCTGCCGTGACCTACAGTCCCACAGTCCCTACAGTCCCCCCGTTGCAAAATACCACCTGTCCTGTCCTCATTTGTAACGCCCATTTCATGGCTGCTCGTCCTGGTCGTCCTGCTCGTCCTGGTCGTCCTGGCAAGCGGCTTTATCGCCCGTCCGTGTCGCGACCACAATTTCATCGATAGCAAACACAGACAGCGGGGGCTTTCCAACCGCTTTTCCAACCGCTTTTCCGCCCATTTTCCCAGCCCAGCCCCGTTCAGCAGCTGGCTCATTGCCAATGCATTGTGCGCCGATTATTTTGCCGTTTATTTCGCTCTCGCCCGGCGATTTTCGTTGTATTTTCCTTTTTCACTCGTGTTTTTTTTTTACTTTATTTTTTTGTTGAGTCTTTCGCTGAGTCTGTTTCCCGGGCCCGGGTTTTCATATTAAATTTTTGTCACTCTGCCATGTCTATCTTCGGCTTCGGTGCGCTCCAAATTGGCTGCTTTTCAACAAAGATGCAACATCTGTTGCCATGAGGCAACTGCTCCAGCTCCAAGTTGCAAGCTCCATGCTCCATGCGGCATCCTCGTATCGCTTTGCATATCCTTTTTGGCTGTGGTGCAAATTGCAGTGTGGGCCCGGCAAAAGGAGCTCATGTCCCGATGTTTTCCCGGCTGTTTCTCTCGCCGCAGAAACCCAAAATCCTATTCATTATGTCGCCGAGGGTGGAGGCTGAAATGGAATGGAATGGGGATCTGGGATTGCCATTTGCATGTCCTGTTTCGTTTCATTAAATGCTCGCCTTGCCTTGCCGCATGCAATTACCAATTTATTTTGCCGGCGAGTGCACTTCTGGGCTGCCTCGGCTTTTTATGGCACTCCGTTGGACGAGGATAAGGAATAACCCCCAAGTTCAGCGACTGCACACATGCTTAAATTGTGCCAAATTAGCTCGGTTTTCATTCTTGTTTTTTGGCTTGCCCCCCGTTTTTGTTCAGTCAAATTGGGCAACTTATAAATCCAAGGAGCTCAGTTGTCGCACTGGATTTCCTTTGATTGACGGTATGAGTTTGGGTTTAAGTTTTTTCGGGGTTTGCTCATTTTGAAAAACTTGTTTATTATAAGTCTATCTCTAACACTTAACTGTAGAAAAAGAACCCATAAAATGCGAATACAATATAAAAACCTAATGACACGTGGTCACCATTATGTTGATTTCCCATCCGCAGTAATGGCAATCGGAGTAAAGTGCACATGGAAGGCAGTGACTCTGCTAATTTTATGGATCTCAAATGAAGATTCTTAATCTTCATTACCCCAACTGGGCTGCGCACTTGTGTATAATGATTTCTGCCCTTTTGCCACCGCCGCCGACCCTAATGATATAATTAATTAGTCGACCTGTGAGCGGTGCGTCCTTTGAACCCAGCTGCTGCATTTGCTTTTTGCCAGCCGCATGCACACGCTCCTCATTGTTGTTGTTACCTCAGCATATCCGCATGTCCTGACTGACTCCGTTCACCGTTCTGCGTTCAACGTGCCCCATGCAGCATGCAACTTCCAGAATCCAGAATCCAGAATCCGGAATCCCTGGTGCCGAGCCGTGCATTGTTTGCTCTGATTGCCGGCGTGGCTGAAACCGAAACCGAGGCAACGACCTCTGGCTGGTTGTCAAAGATTAAGCAAACCGAGCTAAGCGGACAAGCAAACACTCGCACTCGAGGGCATTCGGCAGGTCCTGCCAGGTTGGCTGGGATCGACAGGGATGGCAGGGCCAGGATGGCAGGGCCAGGATGGCAGGATGCACACGGCAATGGCTGCATTTAGTGTGCAATAAATTCCCTTTTAATTTACTAAATGTGTTTGCGACTGTCCAGGGCCCATGCTCGATGTCCAGTGTTCAGTGTCTCTAGTCCTGTGTCCTTGTTCCTGGGTCCTGCTACCAGGTTCCCATATCCTGCGCGTGAAACGGACAAATGGCTGCGGAAGACGAATGATGCAATTGTCTGGCTTGACTCTTAATTGCTTCTGCTCCTTGCCACACGAGGTTCGAAGTTTTTTGGCTGCCAATTATGCAAATGCAAATGCAGATGCAAAGCGATGTGTTTGCCGTCAGGCAATTGAATTTGCAAAACCAGTTGCGAATGGTCGAAGCGATGATGATTTTGTGGCCATAATGATTTGTTGTGCTGTGGCTCTTGTTTGTCCATCTGCCCGACTGACCGACCGCACAATTTCCTGTCATTAGGGTCGGACATGTGCTGCTCCTCCGTGAGCATGACTCCCTGGTCCATCCTGCCCGATTCTCCTCCTGGAGTTGGAGCTGGAGCTGGAACTGCTGGGAACGAAGCCCATTGTGTATTAATGAAAGCATTTGAAATGCATGCCCAGAGCAGCCCAGAGCCCGCTGTCATAATTTCACATTAACCTACTTCCAAAAAATGAGCAGCATCTGCCTCGCTCCCGCACGGGATGTGGGCTGTGGGATGTGGGGTGTGGCATCCCTTTCTGCTGCTCATTAGCTGGCAGCCAGGATTCTGGCGTTTAATTATGTCACACCCCGGTCACATCCTGTGCTTGTTGACATGTGTGTGCGAGTTGTCAGCGTGGATTCATCAAACATGCAGCGGAATTGCTCCCTGGTCAACTGCCCCACCTGCTCTTCCCCCTCTCTCCCTCCCCTGATTTCCTCTCTCTGTCCCTCTGGGCAGGACATCAAAACTGCCGGCCATAAACTCTCCAATTAGATTTATGTAGGTGTAGGTATGCGTGTGTATGTTTGTGTGTGTGTGTGCTTGCGTAAGTGTATGAGTGTGGGGTGTGGGTTGCCAATCAATTTTTAATGAGTTTGAAATTGTTTGGCCATGGCACAATGGCTAATGTTGGCCAACAAAGTTTTATGGTATGCAGGTGATTTCCTCGAGATCATATAGGTGAGTTTAGGGTTCTATTGTTGTGATGATATCAAAGTTAGTCAAAATAAAATCAAAATACCATTTCATTAGTTTCTCTCAAGGGTGCAAACACTCCTGTTATGGTAAATAAGTGGTTATATCATAATATTTAAATTTGCATTTTAAATGGTTATATCATAATATTTAAATTTGCATTTTAAATGGTTATATCATAATATTTAAATTTGCATTTTACTTTGTCTATCCATTTTGCACCTGACATCTTTGTTTCTAGTACTGAAAAGATATTCATTTTTAATTGCTCATAGGCATACCTTGAATATACCTTTAAGTTTTCCGTAAACAGATATAAATTACATTAATGTTATTGAAAACACAAGCGAAAGCTTTAAATTCCTTCTCTTTTCGTTCTCCTCCACGAATATCTATCAGCTTGTTTTGAACCTTATTTATCTAGTCCAACTTTAAACTGTGATTCAATTAACATGGCCAAGTCCTGGACTCCTCGGCAGACTTAATTGCCTCACTGACTTATATAGGAAACAGGCCCACAGAGCAACGCTAAAAGGGGGGAAAGGAGAGGAGAAGGGAAGAGAAGAGAAGAGTGAAAAACGCAAGATAGGGGACAGCAGGTGTTCTGGACTTGGCCAAGTTAATGCTCGCCTAAGCCCCGCAACTGCAAACATCATTAGCCAATATTATATGCATTAAATTTTATGCCCAAATGGCCCAGCAAGGGGGTGGCAAGTGGGTGGTGGTTGGCTGACTGGTTGGTGGGTTGGTGGGGTGGGTGCGATTTTGCTGGCAACGTTGAGTTTTCTGCTGGCAAGGCAAACTTTTCTTTGGCCGTAGTTAAAAATGTAAACATCAGTTGTGGCTTAATGCGGACGGCGGTTGCTTTGGTCCTGGTCTGGGTCTGGGTCTGGGTCTGGGTCTGGGTTTGGTTCTGGAACTGGATGTGGAAGTGGAACTGGATGTGGATGTGGGTGAATGGGAATGCGATGGTGTGGGCTTGAGTTGGGACTCCGGACTCGGAGTTTTGTTCAACCACAAGCTTGGGCTTTGCCAGCGGTGGGTGACTCGAAGGCAGGAGACGGCATACAAATTGTCTAATCCCACATAGTTCTTGCCACCTTGCAACTGGCAGTGGCAAAACTTTGTCATTATGTTTGCGCAGCTCCCTTTCTCTCTGCGTGTGTGTGTGTGTGTGTATGTGTTTGGGCCAAAAAATCTAAGCCACTTGGCCAGATCAGTGCGGAGTTTTGCATAAGCCAAGTCCACTGCATATTTCGCAACAAATGTGCAAAGTTTAAATTGTTTACTAAATAAATTTTTTGCAGACACCGAAGAAAATGCGCTGCAACACAAAGTCACATTTAGTTTGGCTTCATTTCATTTGTTCGCACCCCGATTTTCCCGCAAAAAAAGTCCATTAAAGTTTGCTAATGATGTCAGTTATGTGCTGCCTGTTATGCTCTACACGAAATTCAGTTATAGCCAACTTTAGCACTTCTGGACACACACACACGAACACATGTCGGTGGGGCAGAAATTTATTATTGCCCGGCGAATAATTTTAATTAATTATGCCAGGGAAAAATATGCGCTGCTCTCGAAAGTATGCCACGAATTTTGTGCCATCTTGCGGCTTGCAGTTCGTGTTTTTTGCAGCTGCCTCATTGGCGACAAAGACTGCCGCGGATACCGCTTTCCACCGCTTTTCACCGCTTTCCACCGCTGGCACTTTTTTAATTAGAGGCAGCCACAAAAGGGTTTTCCTCCATGTTTTCCCGCAGCTGCTAAGATTTTTTTAGCCATTGTCAAAGCGCAGCAGACACGCCCTTAAATAGTAGCAAAAAAGCAGCAGCATACTTGTAGTGCCACCAAAGCGTTGCAGGTAAGGAAAGGAGCAAGTAATGGGGAATTTAATGCAGTCGAATTCTTTACTCTTTATCATAAGCAACTGGCCATGGTGAATTTGTAATTAAAATTGCCTAGTCAACGAAGTGCTTTCATTGCCAAAACTGCTCAACCAGTTAAAGGTTTTCCAGACAAACTAATCCTCGTCGTGCGCAACTATAACACCCTTTTGGTAGTTGGGTAGTTCTGCGCCATGATATGCTAATTAAAATAAAAGTGACACCCTTCCATTGCGAGTTTGCACAGCTTTTGACACACATAATTCCAGGGTAGCTGCTGCAGTTGCCGCTCCTCGCAAATATTTACACGTGCTTAATGCGTTCGACGTGTTTGCGTTTTATTTGTTTTACTTTTGCAGCGCCAGCACTGTCTTTTGTCCCTTTTGTGCTCATTTAAATATTTACTCTATTTACTCTAGCCTCGCAGTTTTCGGAGTTTTCGTCCTTTTGTTTGGGTGTTTTTCCTTAAAGCGAAATTAATTTAAGTAATGCGTCGGCCAGCGCCATTTAGGGATTGGTTTTCCCCCCAAATCCTTTTTAATATGCCCGACACATTTTTCATTTGTCATGGAGAGCCACCCGAAAGCCACATCACACACTCCAGCCAGCCGCTCCGAATTGGCCAAAATACAAACCTGTTATTTGTATTTTGTTGGGGCTTTGGGGCTTTGATGCTTGGAGCTGGGGGCTTGGGGGCGTATGGGCTGTCAACGAATTTGGCGTTATCGTCATTATCAGCACTCGCTTTTCCGACCCGCATCGTCAGCTGTTCCGTTTGTTTTTCCAAAGGAAAAGGAGAGAGGAAAGAGGAGAGCCAAAAAATTGGCTTGCATATCAGCGCTATCGCTATCAATCGACACTTTTTGCTCGCAAGTTGTCGAGGAGTTTTCCTCGGCTTTTCCACCTTCCATCCCAGCCAGGTTACTCAATCAACTTGCAGCTTTTAGCTTAGCCCTTTTCGCCGGCACAAAATCAAATTTCATTTCCATCAGAGTTTCCTTGGAGCGGGCTTTTAGTTTTACTTTGTTCGTGACACATTCCATCGACAGTTTTCGCTGCAAGGACGAAAACAGCGACAATGCAGAGCGGTCATTAATCATTCGGCTTCGCTTTGGGCCAACGGGGAAAATGGGGAAAGCGGAAAAACAAGGCAGCGAGGAGTGTGGGGTGGTTTTGGGTGAGCAGCGCAAGGGCAAGGAAAATGAAAAAGCGTGTTGCCACACCGTGATTGAAAACTAGATAATTTAACACGGCTTGTGTTGATTGTTGTTGCAGAGCAAGCGAGACGCCACGTCGCAGTGCGAAAGAGCAAGCAAACAAACTGCAGGCGGCATTTAAATCCAAATTGGTTCAGTGGGCAATGCAAGCAAGTGACTTGGAAAAGCCTCGGAAAAGCGGGTCGTCGGAAAAGGGCGCTGGAAAAACAAGCTCGGCAATTAGTCAGGTAATTGACTGATTAGAAAGCAATGCCACAATAAAAGCACCAATGTCAGCAGTAATAGTTAATGCTCTTTTAAGCGAAATTATTTAAAGTAGACAGAGCAAAAGTAGCACGGGAAATCAGAATACTTACAGCATAATTCCAGACACATTTGGTATAAACTAAGTTACATATCATACGTTTTTCAAACCAATTAAGTAGCACAAATTATTTGCTATGATTGGTAGTCAATACTTTATATATGGTACACATAACATGGTAATGGACGCAGGGGATGATAGAACCCCGTGGAAGGGCAGTCATGGGATATAGAGAAATGACCAGCGAATGAATCACTTTAATTAAATGGCATCCAGATATGCTCCCCAGTCCGAGCAAGTGGACGTACATATGAGCCCTGCAATTAGTCCGGTGTCCAAGTTGGACTCGTTTTGATTAATACGCGCCCCCGCTGACTTTAGCCGACTTTTCTTTCGTCATGCCTTCGCTGCTCCTGGGTTTTTCCGTCTTCTTTCATTTCGTCGCTGCCACGAAGGGAAAACAAATTTGCCTTCATTCAACATTTCAACATTTGACGTATGCCGGGTATCTCGAATTAAAGCTGCTCAGATTTCGCAGCAAGTGGCTCCTGCCCACTTGTCCACTTGCCCACTTGCTCCACTTGCTCCACTCCAACTGGCGCCCCAGCCGCCAGTGGCTTTTGTCTCTGAGCCGCTTTTGTTTGTTGTGTAATCTATGCGCTCCATGGCACAGCTGTTTGTCCGCCCGCTGCCCCGAAAAGCGGGGAAAGGCAAGAAAAATGCCAACAATTAAGTGGCCAAGAGCGCAATGTAGGCAATGCATTAATTTAATTAAAAGCGCTCGCCGGCGGCGGCGAAATTTGAAAATTGTGTAAATTCAACGTATTTAGAAAACACTCGAGAGCGTTTAGTGCTCGAGGTGCTAAGCCCACACTATATCCACTATGTATATATGCAACATATATATATATATATATGTGAGTATATGTAACCCTGGGGGCCCCCGATTCCACGCCTCTGGCCAAGACAAAGGTCAGTAGCCTCATCAGCAGCCGCTCTTTTGTGGCTCTCTTACCCGGATCTCGCTCTCTTGCAAAGCTCCGATATGCAAGCGGTGGCTAATTAAATGCAGCATCCCAAAAAGCCGAGCGCCTGCCGAGCGTTTTTTGTTTACATTTCCCCTCCGCACTTCCACTTGCCACTCTCGCCCTGCGCACTGTGCTCTCCCAGCTTTTGTCCCAAAAGATACACGAAGCGGCCCACGAAGCGCAGACCTCGTCGGAATCGTGCATCTGGCGGATACGCAGCGGCAGCATCCCACGGATTCATTTCGCTGCAGAACTCGCTCGTGTCAGGTTGCCTGAGCGGCTGAAACCAAGCGGCCAAGCGGATAAGGGAATGGAAAAGGAAAAGGGCCAGTTGGCCAGAGGTTGGCCCATCTCGCTCCAAGTCCAAGCTCCCAAGCTCCCAATCAATATCCCAGTGAGCAACAGCCGGCGGCCAGGCTTTAAGTTGAGCGATGATGACAGCTGCGGTGGTGACCACTTAAAGTCGCCGGCGGCCAAAAACACCGGAAGCAGCTAAGCGGAAATTGGAAAAACCCCCTCATCGGGCTGGAAAATGCTCCGTCTGGCATGTAAGTAAGCGTGTTTAAATCATCCGGGCGTCGAGTTGCAAGTTGCGAGTTGCAAGTTGCGAGTGTCGAGAGTCGAGTGTGGAGTGTGGCGTGTGCGTGTGTGTAGCATAATTTTAAGCTGGCAGTGGAAAATATGTTGCGTGAGTGAGCCAGATAAATGAGTTCCCCGAGGAAATTGCTGGTAATGCCATCTCAGCCGATCTCGGGGGAGGTGCGGATCTCGGTCTCCTGGAGCTGTGCTAAATCAATTAAATGGCTAAATGGCAGTTGAAGCCGTGGCATGAACCCATAAATTACCATCTATGACAGCCATAATCTGTTTCACTTTCGCTTTTTTATGGGCCTGCCTTTTCATATTTGTGAAAACGTGAAATTTATGAGCTCCCACGACAAAAGGCAGTCAAGTTTCAATAAATTTATACGCTGCAAAAGTTTTCCACTCTCGCAGATTGTTATTTATTTGCCATCAATATTAGCATAATCAGGCCAAAAAATAAGACGGCATATGGCATATTCGGCGCAAACAACAATGTCGGTCGCTTGGCAGATGAAAAGCAAAACCGAATGGGAAAGAAAAGAAGTGAAATGAAATGAATTAAATAAAAATAAACACACACACGCATGCACACACACACGCATGCACACACACATACACACATGCGGAAGGAGCGAAGCTCGAGGCGGGCAAACAAACGCGTGAGAAACCAAATTGAATTGAGTTGCTTGACATGACGACAGTGGCCCAACTGCCAGGCTCATTGCTCAGTGCTGAGACTCTGCCTTTCGGTCTGGTTATGCCATTGAAACTGGCACTAGGCTGCAAGGCAACGCCCCCACCCACCGCCCACCACCCACCAGGCACCCACCACCCCAAAGAACACACACACACACACGACTGCTGTGGGGTTTCGTATGCGACTTTTGGGTAAAATTTTATAGCAATTTATTTGCTCTCCGCTGGCGAAAGGAACTTCTCGCTGCGAGTCCTGAAGTCCTGCGGGGGGGAGGGCGATGGGTGTGGGGATGTGGGGGCGTGGCATCATTACAATTTGAAGCCACGCCTGGTCGTGCCGTCATTTGGGTCCAGAAATAAATGCCTTTTGCACTTACACAGTGAGCTTCGAGTGAGTGAGTGTGTGTGTGCTCACATGCAATGTACATACATAGATACTGGGATAGTCAGAGATACAAGGATACGAGAGGAATCCAGGCACATCATTACTTATTTATGACTATTTGATTGCACAGCCGTGGGATGAGTGATTCGAGTTTGGTATGCAGGCATCGGGGGGCTTAATTATAATTATCTTAGCAAAGCCACTTGTTGATGGGTTTTTATTTATTTAAATGCCACTCATTTTATTGCCGCCCCCCGGTTGACTGTGGCACTGATTTGGCACCGAATGGAAGAGCGGGTCACTTCCGTACCGGAGCTGCCCGATAAGCCCTCATTATCATTTTCGACGAGGGGCTCGCACACATTTCGATAATGAAATGTCTGACATGCACCCGCACACTCGAGCGCAAAACACACAGAAACGAGAATCAAGCATCGAGCACCGAGAACACACAGAACACACAGAACGCAGAACACAGAACATACACAAAGTGAGCTCATTGTGGCAGATAGAGATACACAGATGGAACAGATTCGGATACAGATACTCCACGCACTGATTTTAGTTTGCTCTGCCAATTGTTGGCAGGCACGAACGCTGCTCTAATCTCGGCAAACGCAGATGCAGCTACAGATACAGATGCAGATGCAGATACAGATACAGATACATACTCAAACTTATGTATATTCCGGCCGAGACTCAGATAGATAGATATGCGGATACATTCGTATTCGGTGGTGCCTGCATTTGAAATGCTTCTGTTCTGGCGGACGGAAATCGTTTATTAAACATTCAACTCTAGAACAGAGAGCCCCATTCCGAATCTGTATCTGTATCTGTACTTGTATCACTATCTGCATCTGTATTTGTATCTGAATGTATGGCATTTCCATCTCGCGCAGCTCGTTTATTTCAATTACTTCATACGAGCAATGCGGCGTTCCGTCTGCCAATTTTCCAATTGAATTGTCTTTAATATATTAATAATAATGCCAGCCCCGTCTCGGCCCGACTTGTGACGGCGGCGTTGGTTTATTAGCAGGTCCTTGGACGAGTCCTTGCCTCGTCCTCGCCTGCCGCGAATTAGTCACAATCGATTTAGCAGCTCGTTACGCCAGACCGCCAAAAACACGACACGGCACAAAACTGGCAAAACCAGCAAAGCAGCCAAATAGGCCAAAATATGTTCACGCATCAGCTAAATTAACTTCTGGCTTTTCGGGGAATAGAGTTTCTGCATAGGTGGGGGTAAACTTGAAGTGCTTGAAGCAGCTAGGAAAAGGGTCTTAAAGCGGGGTATACTTTGACTGTAAAAGCTGAAAATATTACATTACCACTGTTGCTTAATCTGTAGAAGCTTTCTGAAATTTAATAGAATTTAAAACTGCAATTTTTAGCCTGAAGACTTTAAATTCGAATGCCTTGTTCTTCACTTAAACATTGTGATAAACATGTTCCTCATGCAGTTAACCATATTTTAACTACAAAACTTTAACCCAATTAGCCCCAAGGCAATACCAATAAATGGTTTCAATGCAACGTTGCTGTAGTTTCTCATTTTGCACATAATCTCAGGGCTTAAGCCGCAGGCCATGAATAATCATAGTTTGCATTATCCCCCCTATTTGTTACAAATCCGAGGCAAAAAACGAGCGCCACAAAAGCCTTGGAAACCAGAAAAACCCCTAAAAGCCGATGCTTGGCCAGAACTAAATACCGTTATCGCTTAAAAAATTATGATGCAGATGGGAAAAGTGCGGGGGAAATGGAAAACTTTTCAAAACAAAACTGTGCGGTTTCACTTTGTTAACAGCTCAGAGAATGTTTGCCTCGGTTCGCCATGGGCTTCTAATTCCAGGGTGTAGGGAAATTGTGGGTGGTGGGTGGCATATAGAATCCGGATCAGGAGGCGGAGCAGCAACAACAACAGCCGCAAATAATGCAGACAATCTTTTAAAAGACCACAAAGTTGGACGCCATATGCGCGTGTGTGTGTGTGTGTGTGTATATTGGCATATTATGAATTTTCATAACTTTTCCTGCAAAAATGTAAGCTGCACGACCAGTTACACTCACGGAGCAAAAACATTGGGCGAAAACTTTCGATATTTTATAGAATTTTTATGGCCCTGCGGGTGGCTGCTGGATGCTGGCTGCTGGCTGGGTGGATCGAAAAGTTGTAACTAAAATATTTTGTTCAACTCACGTGGGAGAGTGAGCACAGCTACAACATACTTTTGCAGGGGCGCGGGATTGGGATACTTTGTGCAGAGTGCACCGCATCAATAAATGGCCGCAGGACCTCGTATTTGTTTGCCAGCTCTGCAGCTTTCCAGCTCCAGCTATCCAGCTCTCCAGATTTTCCATTTCCCCCGTCGGCCACTTGTACTTGTACCTTTTCTTATGCCATCCGTCGATTCCCCCGGCAGAGATCAAACAACTCCTGACGTGCCTTTGCATAATCCCGCCACGGTCAGCGGCAGTTGGAGCACGTCCTGTGCCAGGACGCCTTTGTTGCTTGTTTTCGCCTTGGCTTTAATCATATTTCCATCGGGCACACACTGCGCATACTGAACAGCCCAACGCCAGTTGCCAGTCGTCGCCGAAGTTGCCTCAAATGGTTCCGCTGCCCCACCGACTTTTTGTCAACTTTTTGTGCGGGATAATTTTTTAATCTCCGCAAAGAGAAAAGGATGCTGCTGCCTCGTTGCAGGCATCAAAATGTCCTCGATGCATGCGAATGGCTGCTGGCGAGTGTGGCACGTACTCGATGATGACTTGCAGGCTTCGCCGGCCAACACGCCCACCATTTAACATTATTGGCCAGCTCATTGTGCACTGACAAAAAAATGTATTTTAAAACGATTCTTAAATATAATAATACCTTATTTGAGTTCCATTGAGTTCTCTATCTTAATGCATGCATAATGCAATTAAATATTATTAGAAATGGTTAGGGATTCAAAGAGAATTTTTAAATTATGTAAGCTTACATCTTATATGAATTATTCCAGTTATATAAAACTATAATAGCCTGTCTTTCTGTGTAGCACCATTGTTTCCTTCTCGGTGATTTCCCAGCTCCTCGATGTTTGTTCTTCTTTCCATTAGGCGAACAAATCGCCTCAAGTACTTCAGCTTGCCACCCACACAGCCAACACCCCCCACCCCCACAGGTTTTTCCGACATTTCCGCTGGCGGATGTTGGGGCGAGTTTCAAGTAAATTAACGTTAATTAACGGAAGTTTGCCAGCAAAGCGCCACCTGGCGGCGGCGGTAGAATTCGTAATGGTGCTATGCTCATTTGCCTTGAGGTTGACAAATTAGTTGAAAGTGGCGTTGGGTGTTTTCGGGTGGTGCAACGAACAGCTGTATGTTCCGGTACTCACACACACTCGCACACACACTCACACACATGGACACGTCTTCTGGAAATGGTGGCCATGGTTCAGGGATCGGGACTTGGCTTTTGCCATTTGGGCCCCAGCATCCGCACATACTCGCATATTCAATGCGCACTCAAGACAATGGGAACTTATAGCATGCTTCAGATACCACCCCCACCCCCCATCGACCACGCCCCTTTCAATGGGCTAAGCCAAACAATGGCGACAAACAATTGAAATCTGTGCGCTTTGTTTTAGGCCACCGCATCCACGCTTGGCAACCTTTTTGCCCACTGAAAAGGTTTGTCCTCGCCAGTCGGGGGTTGTCTCTGACCCCCGAAATCCCCCCAGCCCCCCCCTGGCCTCCCCTTGGCCAGCACAGTGGCCAGCAGTGCGGCGATTTGCTGGCGAAAACAGAAATTTGTACAGATTTTAATTAAGGCCGCAAGGAGACAGCATCGAGTGCAGCAAAGGAATCGCCTGGCGACGAGTGACGAAGGACAATCATAATTGCGGAAGCCAACTGGAGGGTTGGGTTGGCTGAGAGGGTCGCTCGGCACTGGCGAAAAGCGAAAAAATGTACATATATTTGAAAAATCGCTAAAAAGCAAACGCCGGGCAAACAATGCACTCGGAATGCGGGACCATCGTCGCACCCCTTGGTTTTGGCCTGAGATCCATTGAAAACGACACGGGATTTGTGTATGAGAAATTAATTATCGCATAATTTTATGGCTCACTGACATCTGAAGAGTTTCATTTACCACTTTTTGACAGATTTCGCTCGCTCTGCCTTTGCCACTGCATCCTTTGTCGCCCCTCACTGATTTCTGATTGATTGGTGCATTTCGGGGGTAACCGGGTTAAGGGTTCTCAAAAAGGGTTTTCAGCGCTATGAGTGCGGTTAGAGCTTTTGAGTGGGCAACTGGGTCTGGTGTGGCGAATGTGATTCGAGTTGGATCTGTGCACCAAAAGTTTTACTTCAGCAAACCCTAGAAACTGATCTCTCCTCATCTACCACTTTTAAAAGTTTTGATCAACATACAACGCTTATGTACTGCTTATTACGTCACGGATACTGAAAGCAATGCTTCCTTTTCCCATCACTCCCTTAAAAGTGCACATCTCCAGCGAGGTTACGACGTATCCACATCATGGAGGAAACCATAGACGTGGCCTCGAAAATATCATATTTAATCCCATGTTTTTCCCCCCAGGGTTTCCGTCTTGAGTGGGTTTCCTTCTGGGAATGATTCGCCGCTGGTGTATGTTCATATGTATATATGTATGTATGTATGTAGTTTCGGTATAATGGTTACTTGAAATTCCAAACGCACAAGGGCCACGCCCACGCAGCTCGATTTCGAGGCCATTATCCGAATTTGTTTGTAAATCATTGCCAAATGTTAATTCAATGGCTCAATCACTGCCAGGACGCGATGCTCCTTTTCTTTCAAATGCGGGAGTGCGGAGGGGGGGGAGCAGGCAAGTTCAATGCCAAGTGGTTGGGGTTGTTCGGTACCTTCGCGCGCTCTTTCTCCCCGATTCGCTGTCTCTTTCACTGGTCTCATTGTTGGACTCGGATTCCCACTTGATCTGTTTGCCATTTGAAAGTACACTGGAAACAACAAGGGGAACTGCAAGTGATTTAATGAATTTTTCGCACTTTTCAAAACACTAGATGCATACTCTTCTTATGGGTTATTTTAAGTCTGTAGACTGCATCACTTCTTGTTGTAAAGGTATACGTTTTTCTCAGTGTAGGAATGGCGAATAAAAACGCCAGAGCGTTCCATGCTGGTGGTTGTCCTTGTGCGAGTGCCTATATTCTTTGTGCGAGCATCGCGATATTCAACAGATGTTGTAATTGCTCATAAAACTCGATGACGCTGCCCCATTTTGGGGGCAGGAGGAGAAGGAGGAGGAGGAGGTGGCGGAGGAGCGGCGAGCGCTTGCATATGGCATCAGTGGCATCTTCCCCGCATGGTGCCCCTTGGATATAAATTATATTTAAAGATGTACGGATGAGCGGTGTGTCGGCGGGGCGGTGGGGTGGATGGGCAGCTTGACATCAGCATTCATACGTCAGAAACCGAAACGAACGATGAAAGCGTGAGGAATAGAGAACGGAGAAAATTTGCATATGCTGAATGCTGCTGTTGCTGCTGCTGCTGAATGGTGGAATAGTGAATCTGAATCTCAGCCTGCTCATCTGCGCTCCATGCTTTTGTTTTCCCTTTGAAATTTCAAATATTTAGCTGCGCGCTCAGCAAATCCGTTTTTTGCTCGCCTAATTTTTATGCACCCTACCTTTTTTCGAGGCATTTCGCCTGCTGTGACGCAAGAAGAAGGATTTCCGTGCCCAAATCCCGGGGTCCAAACCAAAAAAACAAAAAAAAGACATGCCATTGACATGTGTTTCGCAAATGTTGTTTTCCCTGTCTATCTCTCTCTCTTTCCCTCTCTCTGTCTGCGTTTTCCTCACTTTTGCAGATTTCATTGTCGCGTCTTGAGCATAAATTCGTATATGTACGTTTGTAGTTCTAATAGGCGATACAAAAAAAAAAGGAAAAAACCTAATTTATGAATAATGTGCGAGCGAGAGCGTGGTGCTCAGGCCATCTCGCTCCCGCAGACGCAACAAGCGATCACTGATAAGCATAGAACCGTAATGGAAGCGAAACACCCACTCGCTCTCTTGCGCTCTCTGTTCCCTTTCTCTGTTCCCTGTTCCCCGTGTTCCGTTTCAATTATACAATTTTCGACCGTTTCTTTTGCCTTTTACAGTTGCGCGGCACACACAGTTGTTCGTCGTCAGCGGTGGTGAACGGAGCGACGGAGCAGAGCGGTTCGGAATGAAACGGGGTATTTGGGTGAAGGCCAAAGGATGTGTCCACTTCCCCACCCCCTCACTGAATCATCAGTGTCCACCCAACACTCAGCCGCAATGTGAAAGAAAAGAAAATTGGAAGCCGTATGCGGATAGTATGGCTATTAATTAGGCCATATAACTGCCCTCAATCGCGTGAAATGTCGAATCAACCAGCGCTACTTCAGCCTTCAGCCGCCCCCCTCGATAAAGAGAACTATCCAGCAAATTAAGCGATCCGCGTCTGTTAATTGAAGTGCCTGGAAGGCAAACAGATCGACGACGCACTGGAACCGGGGATTGGAATTTCATTCGGGTGAGTTTTGTACGCAGATATCGCGGTCCGATCCAGATCCAGGGTTTACTCATCGCAGTAATTTAAGTACTTCGCCTGCCACATGGCCACGTACATGTACGCACACATGGGCAGAGCAAACAGCGCGAGTAATGCCGAAAATACATACGCTTATCGCCCAACAAATTGCTCACCGAACTGATAAGAAAGCCACATAACAGAACCAAAACGAAGCGCACAGCAAGGCGACACCACAAAGAGGGCAGAAAGAGGAGGAGGAGGAGAGGAAGACGGAGAAGATGGGGGATATGTCATTGTACTGTTGTTCTGATGTCTCTGTCCATGACGTTTCGGGATCTTATCTCGAAGCAGATCTATTGGAGAATCCTTTTCAACTGGCGTTCTTATAACGGGCTTATAAGGGCTACTAGTTAGGAACTTGAAACAAAGAACCATGAGCCATATTTTCAATTGAAGCCATTTTAATACGAACAAGATAAAGTATAGGGACATTTTTGATATTCCAACACATTCTGTTATATTTCCGCATAGTTTTAATTTTTTTTTGTGAAATCAATTTTACTGGAAATCAGGTTCAGTTTGAAATTCTGAGAATAGTGTTTGCCTGAAATGACCATCAACTGATGTATTTCCCTTCAAATTATGCAAATTCAAAGAACGCTCTATGTCACATCCTTTCCATATTTCTGTTCATTAACAGCCAAAGATCCCTAGAAACAGGATATTCGGGTTTCCTTCGCGCCAGAGCGTTGTGTGAACTTTGAACCGCGCTAAGTTCTCGACCGCAAACATTGAGAATAACCAGAGCAGTTTGCTGCCAAACTGTATTTTTTGGCAGCGCCTCCTTTTTCCCTCTTTTCGGCTGTCGCAGTCCCGCTCTCGTGTCATAAATTTCGCTTTTATCATATTATTTAATTTTGTTATGTCTGCTTTGGGCTCCCTCTTTGCTGAGCGAAAAAAGCGAACTCTGAGATACACACAACAAGCACACAGCAGATACGAGTGCACACTCTCGTGGATGCAGAGGTACAGATACAACTACATGCCCCATTGGGAGCAGCGCCAAATGATAGCAGCCAATGTGCATATGTATTTGTATCTCTATCTGCGCCTGTATTGGTGTGCGTGTGTATGCGTGTGTGTGCATGCCACAGCAATAACAGTTAATTTATTCCAATTAAGGGATTTTCCTGTTGAATATGCGACTCTGTAGAGAAATCCTCCTCCCTATCAAATGGAATTGTTGAGCCAACGCTCCCTATACATACGTCTCTCACCTCTTTTCGGTATTATTTTTGTTGTTTTTGTCCATTTTTTGTGCCATTTAGCCAGCCAGCCAGGTTTTCTAGCTTTTTTCCACGAATGGTTTGTTTTCCCGCGGGGCATTTCGCTCTCTGTTTGTTGTTAGTTGGTTGTCCCATCTTCTGTTGCAGCACATTTTTTCATTACATTACGCAGGAGCCAGAGTGGAAAAAAATTAGCAACATGTCGCACGTTTTTTTCCCCACCACCACGTATCCTTGCGGGATTTGCTGTCGGCTTTGTCCTTGTGCTAATTTCGTGAGCCGCCCCCAGCTAATTTTGTTTATGTTTTTCATTTATTTTCCACTTCCTCTGCGCGCAAACATTTTAATAAATTCCCTCGCCGGAGCCAAAACAATTTCCAAATAGCTCAAAGAGTTGCCCGATTGGGGGGTTTCGCTCTCGGGTGGTGGGGCCGGGCTAAGCTGAAGCGAAATTTATGCGCACATTGAACGCATTGGCCCCACTACCCACACTCACTTACGCACATACATACGTGTGGCACACACACTCACTCACACTCGCACACACTCATTGCTTCGATTATTAAAATTCTAATTGAAATTCAAATGCGCGACGTTGTTGCCGTCGCTTATCGCTTAAGTGTCGGCGTCGCCGTCGTTCCACATACATTTCGAATACCCCATTCGCAGCCAGCTGCCGCGTGCCCCATGTGCCCCACATGCCCATGCCCATGCCCACATGGCCCCCTCTATACACAGCTGTCCCTTCTCACTCCCCTCTGGAGCCCCCCTTTGCAACGCCCCTGAGCTTGGGCTTCCGCTATGCGGGCTTCGCCAGGAAGTGGACAGTTAAGCAGCAGCTCAACTCAACTAAACTCAACTCAAATATGGGATATGCTATATGGTATATGGGTATGGGTATGGGCATGGGGATGAGTGTGGGGCTAGGGGGCGTTACTTGGGTTTTAGACAGGGGAAGAGTTTTATTGACAATGCCAAAAGCGGAGCCACTGCACCATCCATCACATTTCCAACACAAAGTTATTTGACAAAGGAAAACATAAACTACACTCTTGATTAAAGATTGTTCAAATCCACAACGATCAACAACAACTATAGGCAATATAACTGATATAATGCCATGAAACTATTCCATGAAACAAATTATCAAAGCTGAAGTGATTTTTCATGGGCTAGCATTTTATCACATTTCCTATTTCGATTTGAAATACATTTCTCCTATTAACGATTAAATGCAGTAAATCAGAAACTATTGAGAGTTCAGAAGGAAAAGGCCTTAGAGCTACATTCATCGGACTTTTAAGACAGAGCTTAGATTCAACGCATTTGATATGAATTAAACAACGATTCCTCTGCTGATTTCTTCATCTGCTTGTCGCATCATTAAATGCAATTAATCACATTCGGTTTGGTCATGCGAGTGTGGTTGGATATCTAGACGGAGCACACTGTCTTCCATGTAATCTGTCAAATTAGCCATGCAAATCACACGAGCCTGCATCCTTGCGAAAACCAGACCCCAGCTCGAAGGATCTCGAATGTAACTGGGTCTGCGGTTCGTCCTGTTCGGTTGTTCGAATGTTCGGTGGTGGCTCCGGTCTCGTCCTGCCATCAATTAAATTGACTTTGCTGCCCCAGCCCGCAAACATCGCAATGATTAATTAGCGTCTTGATCCAGAAGAAGAGCATAGGGGTGTGTATAAATATAACTACCGACATAACATACATGTCGGGCTGAAAACATTTCCAATTGATTGGCATTTTCTCGAAGGCATTTGGTAGGCAAATGAGCTCGCTGAACGGCATCAATTATGCAGTCGGTTTGGTTCGTTTTGTTTCGTTTCGGTTTGGTTTGGTTTGGATCAGTTCTGGGTTGCGAGCCAAACAATGGCCTTCAATTGATGTCACCGAGCCACATGGTTATCTTTGCAGCCATTGCAGCTCGACTTTTATCGCCTGCCCTCGACTCAACTCATATTTGCATATGCCTGTGTACATTGAGTCCCTTATCGCCTGCCCACAAACTATCCCCAAGCTGTGACTTAAGATCTTGGGAATTGGCGTTTAATCTCAATTCAAGGAACCCAAAATGGCAGAAATCCGATGCCCGGTCACCGCATTCCAGAGCACAGAGCTCAGAACTCAGCACTTTGTGCTGACTGCGGGAAATAATAAACTGAAAAGGCCGACACAAAGTTGCCAGAATAAATACGATCCCAATTCGAGTACCGGGCACCACCAATCGGTTTCAGTTTGGATTGCAATTCGAGTTCACAGGGGGGTATCTCTATCCTCTATCCGTATGACAATCATAATCATACTGGATCGGCTATTGCTCGTTTCCGTAGCATTTTGTGGCATTTTGTGGCATTTATGATTTAATGTTAATTACTCGAATGTTGCGACTGCCACGGCAACAACAACTTCCGTTGATTTGGTTTTGTGGCCTGCTTATTGAATATTTGTTCGCAGCAAAGTTATACTTAATTAAACAAGCAAATGCAAAGAATGGTGCGGGGGCCAGAGAGGGGGGCTCGAAACAATTACACATGCATGGCATAATTTATGAGCGTTATGTTGTGTAATTGGAAAATGTTAATAGTTGTCCATAAACAAATTTCAGGCCCATCTACCATCCACCATTCAATTGGTTGTGCCCGGCTTTTTGCTAATTAAATGCAAATATTCTGGCCATGTCACGCTGTCTCATTCTTGCACAGCTGCCCTCTCGCTCTGGCGCAATTTGAATGTTTCGTAAATCCTTTCCAATTCAGTAGAGCTAAAATGTATCTAAATCTCGATATGTATCTGTATCCGTATGCTGCTCCTGCCGCTGCTGCTGTTGCTGCATGGAGTCTCTCTATGCCTCTATGTCTGCATTTCCAATTTGCATTTGATTTTATATTTATGACATTTGTCTCGCATCGCGCCGTCTCTTTCCCGCCGAGTGCTGCCATCCCTTTCATCCATTGTACGATGTGTAGCGCTGCGGCCGGGGCTAAACGCTTCACTTGATTGTTTTGATTTCCACATTTCGAACCATTTGGAACGATTTTGTGCACGGCTCGGTATTTGCATGCGAAATTCATTTGAAATGCGAACGCATTTGCATACCCACACACCGCACACCATACACCACACAGCACACACCATCAACTGTCCGCCTGAAAATATCCGCAAAGGAAAGCCGTGTGTGAGATGTCAACAGGGCATGTCTATGTCCGAATCCGAATGCGAATGCGAATGCGAATCCGTGTCCATGTCCTTGTCCACGCTGGTGAACGCACAAAACTACACACAATCAGAAGCAGAAGGCCCGTCGTCATCAACGGCTGGATTGCAAATTGATTCGAGCATATTTCATTTCGGATTTTCAACTCATCAACTGATTTTTATCTTAGCCATTTACCCCATTTACCCATTGCGAATGGCATTCCTTTCCGTCTCCTTTGGCCCAGCAAATTCCCCAATTTACATGCAGGTAGAAGCCAAACAAATATTAACAACTTGTTTGTCCAAAATTGAACAAATTCAACAAGATCTCTCCACAGAGCAAATTGCTCAGCCAAAAACAAGAAGCAACTTTTATACAACATTGAGGGCGGGTAAATGTTTTGCCATGAAAATCTTTGCTGAAAATCTGCCAAAAATGAGAAATGTTTGCGAGCCCATTGGAATGTTTGCATTGGCCTTAGTGGCTTTTAAAGAAGCTCAGTAAACAGGGAAGATGATGAATGTGTTGAAATATTAAATACTTAAGAACATGTTTAACTAGCACATGAGGTAATTGAATTGATTATTACCTCTTTTAGTTAGCAATCTAGTGCAGCTAATTAAACTGGTCAATGACTTCAGTCCTCGTGATAAACTGCTCAAACTTCGGCAATTGACCACCTCAATGGTTAATAATTCATAGGTGACTTTGTGTATTTACCATATTTACTGCACTAAAACTTTCCGAACTTTCCCCAACCAGCCAACTCCAACTCCATTGAACGCCATGTCGGGCCAAAAGTTACCGGGGAAAGCCAAACCAACACAAAGCCAAACCGCAATAGAGCAAAATGGCCAAAGGGAAGCGTGGCGACGGGTGGTGGGGGGTCACAAGCCATTCAAAATGCAAAATGGCAAGCGTAAAATTGTTTCAATATTCATAACGTTGGCGCTAAATGCTCGATTTTCCATGGCCATAGTGGGGCCAAAGTAAGAACTTCGAAACGGAAGCGCATAAAAACTCAGTATTCGATGTCACAGGCTCATGAATGTTGACACCCTGGATCCTGGATGCTGTATGCTGGATGCTGGATCCTAGACCCTGGATGCCCTCTCCCCCCAAGTTGGTCAACATTTTGGGAAATTTAAAGCACCTGTGCTGGGTTGTGGCAGCCGCAGCAGCAGCGGCAGGCCTGATAACGCAGTAGGTGCTGCACCAACACGACACGTCCTGCGTGTCCTGGCCATTGGCGATAGCAGGCCGTATCCTCGACCCGGAGTCCCCCAAACCAGGCCAATTCCCATTATTGGTTAGCCAGAGTGGCAGCCGCACGGCCCAGATGCAAACAATGGCCCCCTTTTCAGGATTCCCGCCCATATCCTGTGCCCACATACACGCACACTCAAACACATTCACACACACACACACACACTGGCACAAAGGGAGCGGATAAAAGCCGATAAGCGACATTTATGCGCCCAAAAACTCGCCCAGGAATAGGATAACCCACTCTCGACCGCCTCCTGTCCCCGTTTACTCTTCGTGTAAGTTTCGGCACTAAGCTAAAATTGAATATTTTTGGCCAATTTCAGGTTGAGGCGCTAATTGAAAAGGACACACACATGGACACTTAGGACTTGGACGCCGACTGATACGGTGCAGCTGGGAAAACGCTTTAACTTCCGGCGGAAGAAGATGAGCAGCCACTAGAGCTGCTAGAGCAGCTCCTTGCTCCTTGCTGCTTGCTCCTTGCTGCTTGCCATGCATCAGCATCCTTTGCCATGCATCAGCGAGCTGTGAGCATGTTTGCGCCGAAGATTAAAAGCATGTGTCCGGTTTTATGTGCCACGCCCCCCACGTCTGGCAGCCGGGACGATGGGCGGAATTTATAACCGTAAAAGTGCAACAGTGAAAAAAGCAACGAGGCAGGACCAACAGGGAGAGGCACAGGGACAGGGACAGGGGCAGGGAGCCAAACCAGCTGGCTGGTTTATGCTACATGGCAACGTTTTACGGGGCAGAGAGATAAGTCCTCTGGCATCCTTTTTGGCATGGCTTGGCATGGCATGGCATGGCATGGCGAGGATGGCATGGCATGGCACGGCATGGCAGCAGGATCTGCAGGAGTTGCTCCGCGTTTTGTTGCATAGTTTTGATTTATTGCAGAGCAGAGAAGCGCAGAGCAGAGCAGAGTAGAGCAGTGCAGTGTAGAGCAACAACGGCTACAGCGAATTCCATTTGAAAATTCATAACGTGCAGCAGCGAGACAGGACATCCCAGCGAACGTGAATGGCATTGAAGGTGGGAAATGGAGCTCGGTTTCCCATCTCCATCCACATCCACTTCCATCCACTTCCACCCAGGAACCCAGTTTATATCCGCAATATCAGGGCATTATATTACCAGAGACAGGCCATGACTGGAACTGGGACTTGGACTCGGATTCGGATGCGGATGCGGAGGCGGATACAGAGCTAATTTTAAATGCCTCGCTTGGCATTTGACCCTGTGAATGTGATTTGGCAAAACTACCTACATATGGACTCGACCTAAAACCACCGCCACTTGAAATCCACGAAACACGAAACGGAAAACTCTGGAGAGGAGTACTCGAACGAACTGGCGAGTAAATCAATTAGCAAGTTTGCAACTAAAATTGTTTGAAAAATATTTTAAAGGCGGCAAAGGGTTTTCAGTTTTGGATTTCCTTCTCTTTTTTTTGTATTTTTGTGGACGAGAGAGCCTCTTCTGGAGCTGCGTTGATTGTTGAATTATTTATACGGACCGCATCTACATACATTTCGGTGTGTGCTCGGCTGATTTATATATACATATGCGTCATGCAAATGAATTATGCACATGAGTTGGCAGCCAGCAGCCAAGGGCTTCTCTTCAGTTTTAGTTTTTGGCTTTTCATTTGCTCCTCCGCCAGCTGTTGTTCAACACCTTCCACCGAAAAGCCGTGAGAAGCGTTTTGTCAGCCATTCAGCCATTTAGCCGTTTAGCCGTTTTGGTGGGTAACTTTTCACAGCTGCCGATTGATTGAATGATTGATTGGTGCGCGTAATCGATATATGTACGTGGGTAAGTATCCGTGTAAAGAAGTGTGCAAATCAGTGGATACAGTAAACTGGGCTAACCCAAGGGTTGGCCGGTGCATTCGTACCCTTATCATTCTCTCGCCCCGTGTGCATTGAAGACAACTGGACGGAGAACTGATAAGGGCTCGTATCACCAATTCATCAAGCAATCCCCATTTAAAGTGCAAGAATTCGGCGAGTAATAGAGGAGCCTTGGATCACACAATTGAGTGAATGCACTAAAGTGCACTAAAGCGTGAATAGAAAACAAACTGGAGGAATCTGGAATGTGGAATCAGGAATGAGGAATCCCTATTCGTATCCGTATCCAATGCGAAGCCGTGTATATCCGCATTCCCATGTGGCTGCTGGGTGGGCGAAATCATTTTCAAATTAGCAGCTAACGTTGCACAAAAATCAGCCAACTGCTGCTGGATTCGTTCCTTCTGCAAGAGTAAATTGCAAATTGAACGTGCGCAAAGCTGAAATTAAATTGTTGATAGAACGTACATACGTACTACTGCCTTCCCCGCATTTCGTCTATGTTTGTGATATAATTTCATCCAGCGGCGATATTTAAACATTTACATTGCGTTTTGTGGTTGCGGAATTAATTAATTGCTCTTTGCCATGCAATACCAAAAGTATTTACCGAAATTCAATATTGTCATCGCGATGAATTCGTTGATCTATTTATTTCCCTCAGGTAAACATGACTGCGGAGGCGCTGCATTTACGGTAATGCAATTATCGGCATTTTATTGGATTCTTTGGGGAGTTGTTTTTAGACTGCATTTTTTGTTGTTTATAACTGAAATAACTGGCCACAGCGGTCAGCAGTGTTTATCTGCAATTATCTAATAAATTTATTGTTTTAAAAAACCAAACATTTGTAGTGGCTTTGCGGAATATTTAATCTTGTGTTTAAATGTTTGCCAATCAAGCATTCAACCTTTTAATGACAGTTTTGCTGGTTTCCTGTATTCCACTATGCCTATCCATGGTTTAATCAGCGCAGGAGCAATTAATGCTGCACAAATATGTTCCTTTATTAAACTTTTATTTCTTAATTTGATGGCATTAAAACGCATAATGAAAAGTTTCTGATCTACTCAATTTCAGCAATCGAAAGAGTACGCAAACAATTAGTGGAGTTTGCAATGGAATTGAAATAGTATTGAACAAGCTGTTGTTACTTTTATAATTACATTCCAAGGGTAAAAATGTGGCTTGTTTAGAGCAATTACTGTTCTAATATCCTGTGACTTTTATATTAATGTAAAATAGAGTATGTTGTCAAATAAATTTACATCAATTCCTCGACATGCTACCACATTTACATAACATTTTCTGAGCGTCTTAGCTCAATAATTGCTTTTAGATACATAATAGCTTATTCTCAGCCAGATGAGGGAACTGCTGATGATGGAATGATGAGCTGAGAGACCCCATAATGAATTTCAATAAAAGTGACACAGCGAACTGTCGCTGTGCGCGGAGAAGATCGTTGACAAGTCCTTTTTCGCTGTGTTTTTGGTCACCTCCTGGCGGGTAATTAAGTTCCACTCAGCGGGTCCTGCCACATTCCTTGTGCGGTTAATCTATCAGCGAGTGGCAGATACCCCAGCTCCCAGTTCCCAGCACCCAGCTCCAGTTTCCTGCCTCCTGCCTCCGGCATCGCAGCACTACGCACACATATCGCTCTCGCTTTAATTATCAACAATGAGCTGGGACCAATAACTGTGCGCAATTCCCCGCGGTGACATTGCAGACGCTTTAATAAACAAACCATCGGCACTTAAGGAATGAGCAAAGTACACATTAAATGTCCGGGGCCCCAGAAAGAATGGAGCATAAGCACAACAGGCCAGCGAAGCCATCAGCCGAAAACGAGAGCCAGCAGGAGAACCAACAGCAGAACCAGAACCACAACCAGAACGAGAACAAGGACGGCAATCAGCGAGGGCAGCTGGAATTATGGCAGAGAGCAGCGGCGAATCAGGACGTATCAAGAATCAGGAATCAGGAATCAGGGTCCAAGGACCAAGGAGCGAGGACCAAGGAACTGCCGGCAAGGGGGCGAAAAAACAATCCAACATTCATTTATTATTTAATACGAAAACGCAATTCGTGCATTCACCTGGAAACCATCAACAAACGTCACCAGCGGGAATACTTCTGCTCCACACACACACACACACACAAACACGCATACATGCGAATTCGGGAGGATTGCCCGCTCACACAGATACGGATACTCGAGCAGATACAGATACACACGGCAAATAGTTGGCAAGTTCGAGTGGCTGTAGCCTGAAGGCGCAGGACGCAGGACGCAACCTACGCAGCCAACCAAGCATAACGGTAAACCAAGCTGACGTTCACTGGCAAGGCGATAAAGCAGCGACACACACACACACAGATACTCGGGGCACACACACCAGCGCAGCAGAACACCATCACAATCACAATCACACGGGAGCAAAAGTCTCAGACGGACGGACACACACAAATGAAATTCAAGCAAATTGAAATTTTATTTCAGCAAATGTCTTGCCCTTTACGCTCTGCGGCTGTCTGCCTCCATAGAAAACAGTGAGAGAAAAACATGAAACCCACAGAATTGGAAACAAATTGTCAGCACTTAAAAATAGTTCATGTCTTTGAATTGTTATATACTATTATCTACAATCTTTAAGATAAATAAAGTCATATTTAACATATGGCATTCAATTATTGCAAAGAACCCTTTTAGAATTAAATTATATGAAATAAGTGGAAATAAATAATGTAAAAGTAATTTAAAATTTAACAAGCCATTAAAACAATATCTTGTATGAAGAAACACCTACGATTATTTAATTATTTTAGAACGGGTTATAATTTTACTTTATATACATTTAATATCCATTTCCATCGCTCTCGAATCTCAGCTCTCGAATTTTGAATTGGTTTCTTATTTCGTTAAGTGTAGAATCAGCACTTACTACTGTTTTTTTTTCCTAAGCTCTCCCACCCACTGAGCCACCCACTCAGCCAGGACGAAATCGCCCCCTGGTCGTCCTGTCTGGCAGTTGGTTCTTGTTGGTTTCGTTGGTCAGCCTTAAGTTGCGCGATTTGTTGCACTTTTCAATTTAGATAAATTAAAAACAATGCCACAGAAAACTTTGCCCTGCTTGCGGTAAATGTTAAATGTTTGCCAAGAATCAAACTTGAGAGTTCCAGCGCCACCTAGAGATGCCGACACTTTGTGGACCCAACTTGTAATCGCCCGGGAATTGTGCACTTTTGTTTGTTCTTTCGACCAACCTGCCCCACCTCCCACCGCCCACTGCCCACCGCCCACCGCCCACCAGCCCTTTTGATCCCCCTTGGATCCGTTTGTTTATTGCAGTTGGGGGGCCTTGGGGAGGTGAGGTGCCGGGAATACGAGTGGTACGTGCAATCGATGCTGCTGGCAATTCAAGTGAAAAGAACGAAGGATCCTCTGCGGAGCTAAGCTGCAGCTGGAGCTGGAATTCCGGGCGAGTTGGAGATGGAGTTGGAGGTGAAGCTGGAGCTGGAGCTGGAGGAGTCGCGTGAGGAATTCCGCCAGGTGCGGCTGTTGTCTCTCAATTGAAAGTGCTGCCATCTCCCGCGAGGCCCACAAGTTGTCGGGCAAAAAAACAAGCAGGAGCCCCCAAGCTGGAGCAAATATCAAGGGGTGCAGTGGAGTCAGCCCGCGCTAAGAGCATTGCTCATACGCCAGGTACGCCCGTCTGCTCGGCTTAATCGATGGCTGCACACACGAGTGAGCAGGAGATGGTGGGGATTGGCGGTGGGTCAGGATCCAGGATCCAGCGTCGAATAATGAACTCAGCAGGCGGCCTTTAATAACGAGCTCCTGGGCCCCTTTAATAGATCGATTGCAACCACTAACCTGCTAACCAGGCACACCAACACACAACCAACAGACACACCAACACACACGGGCACATCCTGTAGCCTTTCGCATCCTGGTGCAGGCAAGACAGCCACAAAGCCATTGGATATTTATGGCATTGCCGGGGCAGATTATGCGGCTAAAACTTTAGCAACTTTCCACTCGCATCGCAAGCAACTGGCGAGTTTACGTGGCTGCCAGTGAAATGCTGGCAATGAAATGCAATTTGGTTTATGAACTCCACGCAAAGCAGGCCAAAAGGTGCCGAGATTTAGCCAGTGCCAAATGAACTTGGCGCCACTTTCAGCCACTCTCAGCTCTCAGCTCTCCACTTGCATTTGCAGCCAGGACTTTGCGACCACTTTGTGTCACACTCATGAGTTGCAAGTTGTGAGCTGTGTGTGTGTGTGTGTGTGTGTGTGGCAAGGATAACATTTTGCAGAGCATTAGTATGCAAATTGTTGCAGGTAAATAAGCCATATAAATAAATAAGAGGAATTCAGAAGTTGGCACAGCTTTAACATGGCTTCGAACACTTGCCGCTATTGATCGAATTTATAAATCATGTGCAATTAAAATTCTCTAATTAAGCACCATAAATAAGTAATTACGCTATTTCTCGTAAATGTTGAATGCGTTGCATTGTGCAAATAATCCCAAAACGATTCACTGCGATTCATAAATGGAATTCCTTAAAGAAAATGCATGATTTTTGAACATTTGCTTTAGCATTTGGTAAACTTTTATTCTTTAACACTTTAAAAATCCAGTTTAAAAGCGCAAAACGTTTATTTTCAATAACATTAGCTAATCAGCTTATTTGACTCCACTACCGGAGCCATAATTTATGCAGCTAATTAAATGTCCTTCGATGTCCTCGTTTCGTTGCCAGCATATAACATATAACATATAGTATATGGCCATTAAGGATCAATTTTTGGGCCATAGGCTAATGGCTGTAATTAAAATATATTAGTTGAGCGGCCTTTAGCTCGTTTCGAACAAGTTTAAATCGTTTAAGTTTGGCAAGCGCTTTAAGCGTAGCCACTCCTATCTGCGACACGGGAATCCATCTAAAGTTGATTAAGCGAGTGCATATGGCAAGGGCTTCTGGCATTAGCGGTGCCAGGTAAATATTTGTAAATCAGGACCTCACACCCACACCCACACACACATGGCAAACTTTGCGATTGCCAAGAGCGACACGCACTTGACTTTCGAAACTCACTCGAAGTCTAAGTTGGCTGTGTTGGCTGAGTTTTTCGCTGCCTTCTGTCTGCGAGTTTGCCTGCGAGTTTCGCCTGCTCGTCTGTCCCGATGTCCTTTCGTCCTTTTGTCAGACTGCCTGTTTGTTTGCTTGCTTGTGTTTGTGCTCGAGTTGTGTTCGCTTTTTTGCCATGATGTTGCACTTTTTGCGGCCCGAGAATAAAGTTGTTTTCATCCAAGGAAATCTGGTTAAATAACAAGTACTCGTATCTCAGTACATATCTGGCAGTGCCAATTGAACCGCTGCCAGGTGTTCGAGTGCACCCTTCCCCAGCTGCACAGCCTGGCTTAAAGAGCCCGGAATATGTCAACACATCTTGGTCGACTGGGTGCACACCATCCTACATCCTGCATCCTCCATCCTCCAACCCTCCCTTTGGCTGCCCGCACTGACCCCAAAATGTCTAGCCATCCGGCCTGCAACGTGCACTCATTCATTCACTTCATTTGCCGAGTTACGCACGCTCTGGGAAGATTGGATGCGTTGGGTTACGAGTGGGGGTTCCGTGGTGGGGGGTTCCAGGGTGGGTGGGGCTTGGGCCCGGGGAGGGGGTCAAATTTCGCCCCCTGATGACATCAATTTGCGTAAATTGTGCTTGGAAAACGCTGCCGGAAACAGGCAGACTAATGGAGCGGAAGTTTTTCCAAAGCATTCGAATGCCGCTCGTCGAGTCGCAGGCCCTTTGTTGCAACTAACTGCTAAACAGAGAGAAATGCGATTAGATCGAACCCACATATGCTTTTGCCTTTTCAAACACTCTAAATGGATATCATTTGATTTTCTTCCAAATTTGAGGTTGAAAGTCAAACAAGTTTACTTTAATTGAAGAAGAATAACAAGAATAATAAGATTTCTTTGAAATAAATATTACAATGCGACCATTTTGTTGCATGGGTACATTGTATTATAATACATTTGTATGTCTCTTTTTTTGAACATGTAAATATTTTTTAATTTATTTTTCATAAATAAATAAGAATTTAATTTTATTGATATGCATTATGGCCCTGCAGATTTTATGATCATCCTTCCGTTCAAATTATGCGCATGCTTTTTGCTGATACTTTCGCCATACAAACATATATCACATCGTGTTTTTAACAGGTATAAAAACTATATAATTGCTCTCGATTTGTATCATATTTTTTCCGTCTGTATGGAGTCAAGGGCTGGAGGGGCGACCCCCCGATGTCCTGGTTCTCTGGCTTGCCAGCCAGTCAGTTAGCCATTTCGTGTTGCACATTCAAACGGCATGCAGATGAGCTGGCAGGATGTTGTTGCTGCTGCTGCAGGAAGGCTGGAAGGCGGAGGGGCGGGGCAAGGACGATGAAAATGGTGTGGCAGTGGAGAGGGCGGTGGGGGGGTCGCTTCCCGGTTGACTGGCAGTTATTTAGCAGCTCTTCTAATGAAGCTGCTGACGGCAATTAAACATTACGCATACGCACCGTTGTGCAGGCGAATTTAATGCAATTGTCTCGTGTTCTCACTCACTCACTCACTCACTTACTCACCCACTCACTCACTCATTCAGCGGATGGTAAGTGAGACAGACAGACAGACAGTGAGGAGAGCAAAAGGACGGCAAAGGGTGTAGAGAAAATGTTCCGCTTAATTTGTTTGAACGGGTGCCGTGGCTATGTAAAATTAAACTTGTCTGCTGCGCATTTAAAATGTCACCGAGCAGGACCGTCGACATGGCACATGGCCGTGATCCGGTTGTGGTGTCCCATCCCATCCCATCCCAGTGCCATCCCAATACCAATCTCCGCCCACTTCCGGCGCCCATGATAGCAGCACTAGCTGCGGCGGTGCCCGCATGCAAAACGAAAAATTTTATCAGCATCAGCATGAAAATGTCGCCGCATATTAACCTGTCATCCATCACTTTTGATACTTTAGCAGTCCGCCGCCGTTGCCGTTGCCATCGCCGCGTGTTACCTTTTCCCAGATCCTGTGACCCTCCCCCTGTGACCCCTGACCCCCCTGACATCCTCCGTTGACATCACGCAGCGGCAAAAAAGGGTCAATTCCGTTGCACGACGATACACAAAAGGATAACGAGCGCAATATGAGTTGGCATTATAATACGCCAGCAACAAGGACTACTACAACAACAGCAACAACAGCAACAACAGCTCGCTGCCGAAGAAAGCGGGCTGCACAACAACAACAATAAAAAAGTGGAAAAAATGGCACAAAGAGAAAATAAAATGGCGTCGCTGCTGCTATCATCATCGCCACATCGCTGTAGTTGTGGTGGTGGTGGTATTGGTATTGGTAGTTGCATTGGTAGTGGTGCTGCTGCCACCGATGCTCCATTCAATGACGATGGGGAAATGCAAAAAGTCTCAACTTACACTTTTTATTCAATAAAAACTTAACTCGATTTTGAGGAACAACCAACAGTCGAAAACCGATAACGATTAGGGAAAATTCGGTTAACTTTGCAAACTACCAGCGAAAATTCCGATGAAAAGCGCAAAGCCAAGCTGCAAAGCTAATACAACAGAAAAGTAAGGAAATATAATTGGATTCATCTTAAACACAATTATTATTAAACACAGTTATTAAATATAACTCAATGAGCTTCTAACTTTAGTAGCTACTGAAACTCAAATGAATTTCAAAAATACGTTTTCATAATTCATCAAAGCATTTGCTTAAGTAAGTAACTCACAGATAAACGGATATAAAACAACACTTATCAAAGGAAAAGCGACTAAACTAAATACTTTCCTCTTTTAAATACTAATGCCATATTATTTATATAATATATATATTTATTCTGTGTTGCAAAATAGTACTAAATTTCATTACGCTGAAATGCATAAAATAACATCGCAGACAAACATGATTGTAAATTCCATTAAATGCAGCAAGCCTTCAAACGTATTAGCCCCCAGAAATCAGATTTGGGAAATTAAGCAAAATGAAATAATAGCTGCAGTGGGGGTATTTCAGCTCCTGCCACCCACCAACCACCACCCACCACCCACGAGCCCACTGGATGTTTCATTTACTCTTGACTCGCTGTTGGCCAACTTCGGCACAGCCAAAGGGCCAACTTTAAAGGGGTTTGTCGACGGCTTTGTTGGGTTTTTACAAAGGGGGCTTACAAAGGGGGCTAAAGAGGGGGTTTACAAAAGGGGGCTGTTGTGGTATTGTTGGAGGTGTCCCCTCGTGTGTCTGTGTGTGTGTGCCTGTGCTTTTTATGAGCAAAATTGTAAATTATGTCAACTGGCCACGACCCACAGAGCTCGTTATAGTTGGAGTGCTATAAAGGATATGCGGGGACGGGGGTTGCGTTTCGGTACTTCTCTAACTGCTACACGAAACTAATGAAAATTTATTGATAATAAATTTAATATGTGCTGCGGTTGGGTGTTTTATGTGCACCCACATAACTTCTGTATAAATGTACATATGTACGTTTGAAGTTTCGCAATCGATAGCCAAAGTGAGGATGTCTAGCCTGCCCGACGATTCAGTGCCAACGAATCATAATTAATTTATGGCAATTAATTAGTGGGCCATGTAATGCAGTTGGCAATGCATGATGCCAATTTGCCCCCTGCCCACCCATCACTTTTTATCAGCGGCCATTATCATCTATCGTCATGCCGCTGTTGACATTTCATTGAGTCGAGCTCAAACTTCATTATGTCCTGCAGCGGTCCTGGCGCCAGGACCAAGTCTCATGTCGTGTGGGTGCGTGCTGTGTGTGCTTTTCCCCAGTTTTCCCCCAGTTTTCCCCAGTTTTCCCTCGTTTCCCCCATCCTAAGCCACAGCAAACCATCCTTAACTTGTACTCCGTCTTCCTCGTGGCCCGACATCTTGCTCTGCTTCTTCTGGTTGTGTGACTTTGTCTAAGTTTGTTTGCATAACCTATTTGTATAAATATTTTGCCTTGCTCTGTTGCTCAACTTATTTGCACGTAGACCCCGCCCCCTTTGAGCCTGGAAGCCCATCAGACCACCGCCCATGACTCCCTGGCTCCGTCTCTGTTTCGTAGGTGATAACAATGTTTGTCTTCATTTTCGGGGTGGAACAAAACTTTACTCTTAACATTTTCACTTAAACTTGCACAACAAATTCGGTTTATTATTTTATAGTTTGGACACGTGTGTGCTGTGTGCTGTGTGCTGTGCGTTGTGTGTGGTGGTGACTGCCGCCTGGCTCAGCAGAAATATTTCTACCAAAATAAAACACAATTCGGTGTTGCATACTTTCGGCTGCTGCGTCCTTGTCGTCCTGTCTGCCATGGCACCAGCACAGCACAGCCTTCGCCTTCGCCTTTGCCCCCCGAAGTGTTTATGCAAAACCAATTTAATTCCAGCGATTTGTTGACACATCGAGGAGTCGAAGCCAGGTTTATTGGCCGAGATTAGAGTCGAAATTAACGTGTCTGTTCTGCCTGTTCAGCCTGACTCGCAATCCCCAATCCAGATCCAGATGGTAAATGCAATTTACGCCCGGGCTAAGGCAATTTCGGCGCCCCCGTTTTGCGGCTTAATGAATTGTCAAACACTTTAAGCCAATAAACGCAATAATGGCAGACACACACTGCGGCATTCAGGTAACAGCCACTGCAAGGCGTTTAGCTGTGAAACTTTTAAAAGTTGCCAACTTTTTTACACCACCTTCGAGTTCCTAGAATCCTCGAGTCTCTAGAATCCTCGACTCGAATCCACGAGCACACACGCACTTTTTGCACTTCGTTCACATGCCAGGACATTTGTCACAGGGCTTTTCTTTCTGCGGCCATGACTGTCAGCGAAACTTTGCTCCGCCGCTCGACAGCCAGCAAAGTGTTTATGTTGGCCGGAAGACATAAAAGCGAATGCAGTCAATAGTCCACACGGTCGATGGGTTGCTGGGTTGCCGGGTTGGTGGGTTGGTGGGGCAGGAGAATGCGGAGATGCCAGTGACACGCAACCGCAACAAATCCAACCGGAAATCCACTTTAAACTTGGCCAAGAGCAGCTTCATCTTCCTGCTCCTGCTGATCCTCCTGCTAGCTGCTCCCCTTGCTCCCCTGCTCCTCCTGCTCCTGCGTGTTCCTCCTGCTCCTTCGTGCTCCTGTTCCTATTCCCGCCATGGCAGAGTGGAGCTGCACTTGCACTTGCACTTCAACGCTTCGGTCGAGTGCCATCGAGCAATCGATGGACAATGCCGAACAAAGACAATAACCAATGGAGTGTGGGCAGGGAAGTAGGTGGTCGGTGTTGGAACGGAATGAAGAGGAGCGGAGAAAGCCTTTCTATCTGTCTATTATTGAAGGGGCATTAAAAGCTAACGGCAGAGAAAAGCGAAAGTTGGCAAACGGAAGAGGATATCAGAATGGCTCAACAAATAGCTCAACAAATCAAATTATTGTTCAGCCATTATGCACATTCAAACAATGCTTATTTTTATGAGTCATTTAATTTATGCAGCTAATAATCTGGAAATGAAAATAGCCAGTTTAAACTAGCTCGATTGAAAACTGAGTTAAATTGTGCGATGTGAGATGTGTGTGTTTGCAATAGCTACGAATAATAATCTTGTGAAGAAGCTTACCAATTACCAATCTGACCAATTTACACTTACCCAAAACGAAGCTGCTCTTAAGGAAAAGATTCCAGTCATGGTGCATTCAGAAAATGCATATGCATTCAAAGGAATGAAAAACTCACAAACTTATGGCACGACTTTGCACATTCGGAGATCAGGAAAAGAATCTGGGGAAATAATTGGCATGAAATGACACAAAAATTGATTAAAAGCCAAGAGACCGAATAAGAGGCCATGAAATATTGAGCACATTTTTAAAGGCCAACAGCACACAGGCTAACAAGCAATAAGCAACAAGCCAGAGAAACGCGATAAGGAATGCGTGAGGAAAAGTCAAGAGAAAGGAAATGGAAAAGCGAGAAAGCGAGAAGGCGAAAAGCGGGCAAAATGCCGGAAGAGGGCAGCGACAAAAGTTGAAAAAGTTAAAATCAATTCGTGGCCAAGTGAAACCTGATTTATGGCTGCATTTATGAAATGCCCCAAAAGGATCGAAGGCAGTCCTGCGCCCAACACACATAAAGACACTCCTTCGGCAAACACTCGACTCGAAACACTCGAACACATACAGATGAAGAAAACATTCGGGAAACGGAAAGTAAAACGGCTCGCAGCTCGGAAATAGAAAACTAAGTGATTGAGGAGTTCTAACGAGTCCCAGCAAATTTACCAGAAAATTGACTTTTTCTGTTTGGAATTAAAGCGCTTCACTAGCTCCGCCCAACGTTCGATTCGATGGGCGTGGCCTGTCAACTGAAGGTCCTTTTTTTTGGTCCTTTTGGAATGGGTAACGAGTGAAATTGAACTGTTTGCAACTACAAATTGCAACTTGTTTTCACCTGGCTGCGTTTTGTTTTTTATTTCCAGTTTCGACAGGTGAAATAACCGCAATTACGCTGATGCAGCCCCCCCGTCCCCCTCTCTCTCTCTGCCTCACTCTCCTTTGGCCAGTAAACTTTGGAAATGAAATTGCCAGTCCGAGAGAGCCGGGCCAAAACACATTTGCTGTGGCAAGAAGTACGCTTAAGTGCCGCTTTGCGAAACATTTCATTGCATAAGCGGAGGGACGGGCAGTGGGCGCCCTTCTCCCTGGGGGGGCGTGGCAGGGTGGAGGTCCTGCAGGAAGCTGGCTAAAGTGAAATACTGGCAGCAGAGGCAGAAGCAGAGGCAGGAGCAGCCACGTCGTCCTCCGCGCAAAGTCAAAAAACTAACGAAATCGGAAACGGAAGCACACAAAGCGCCATGGTCCCGCTCCGCCGATCCGCCAGCTCCTCCTGCTCCTCTTGCTCCTCGTGCTCCTCTTGCTCCTCTTCCTCCTCTTGCTCCTCTCCAGCTCCTTCTGCTCCTCTGCTCTCCTTGCGCCTTCCGCTCGACGTTTGTCCTGCATCATCATTGTCGCTCCGCTGGCTGCCCGAGAACTGCTTAAAAGTCAAAACACAGCGAGCGGGAAAGCGGGAAAACAAAGTGTGCGGAGGGGGGTGCAAACTTTTCCCCAGTCAAACGGGGAAACAAACAGAACGAACGGAGCAAGTTGCCACAGTTTTTCCCACAGCATTTCACCCCTCTCGCCGCTTTGCCCGCCACTGGCCGCTGGTTGTCATCACTGCGATATAAAAATTGGATGCTCATTTGCTGCTCTTGGTCAGCTTTTCACCCGCTTTTCCCGCTTTTCCACTCGAACCGCTGGTAATTTGCAGCGGCCAATCTTTGCCGCTCCCTTCGCCGCACACTCGAATGCTTTGTTCAATTAATGAGACTCTTGACAGTTTTCCGCAGCGCAGCGCAGCGCAGCTTTCGGCTGCTCCTTTTCCGTACGCTTCCCGCTCTTCCACTTTTCCGCTTTTCCCCCCATTTCTCGTACCTCATTTCCCATTGCCACAGCTTTCAGACTTCAGTTCGCAGTTAGAGCAGGCCACTCGTGCTGCTGTTTTGTAATTTATAATGTTAACTTTTTGATTTTTGCCAGGTCAGGGCGCACTTAATTAATGAAACAGGCGCAGGAAATGGCGAAAAGCAAAGGACTTGCGGAGCAATGCAATTGAACACAAATACATAAATTCAATTAGGCAGGCACAACAGAACAGAACCGAACAAAACAGAACAGCGCTGAAGAGACCAGAAATCAATAAACAAGTTTTGCCTCACCTAATTGGCAGCCACGCCCCCGTTTCGCCCCCGCTCATTAATTGCCCCACGTACATTGCTCATACGTCACGTGGCGCGCTAATGCCAAAAAGGAGTGGATAAAGTGCTGCACAGCAAGAATCGCCTGACACAATGACTGATATGAAGAGTACTTCAGAAATTTGACAATAATTTATAGTAATAATGAATACACGTAAATATGTTTATCCCTTAATATTTAACTGGTTTCTTTAGTCAGCTGAATTATATCTACTTTACCTGCCTTTTTTTGCAGTGTGGCAGAGAGTTATGTGTATGTGCATGCAAGTCGGGGGAAAAAACACCAACTGTCAGCTGTAATTAGCACACTCTCACACCACACCAGCACACACATCGCCTAACTCGAGTTGACGCGATGAAATTTTTGACTGAGTGATGCCCACGTCCCCATTCCCATTCCCATCTCCATCCCCATCCGCATTCACATCGTGGCACGGAGCTCAGTTTTTGGCTGGCAAAAGATGAATGTCTTTGGCTGCACGCAGGCAGGCAGGCTTGGCTGTAATTATTAATGTCATCATCATCAGCATTATGGTCATCATATGGCAACGGCGGCGCTGATGATGACTTGCCTGCTTTTAGGCGGCTCTTAAAGTGTTGAAGTTGCCGCTCGGCTCGAATCACACACACATGCACGCACACACAAGGACATAAAGGAAGCTGGATGCCACACCCTAAAAGGGAAAACACCAACGCATATTAAACAGACTACAGCTCAGACTCCTTCAGCCGCGGGCAAAAAATAATAATTTGCAGTGCACATTTCTTGCTCTCCTTTTCCGTTTGCTTTTTCTGTGCCACTTTTTTCCCCTTTTTTCTGCTGCGCTGGATATATATTTATATGTATGTTACAAGTTGGCATACCTTTTTTCAACTCCCGGACGAACGGACAGACAGACGAACGGACGGACAGACGAACGGACAGACGGACGGACATGCGGACGGATACGGACACGGATGATGGGATCCCGGGGATACTGGTGCTGAAGCCCTGATGCGGCGGTGTTCATGTTGTTTGGCGCCATTATTAATAAAGTTCACGAATGCAATGCAATGAGCACCGAGCGCGTTATGAGTGAGCTTCCCCGCAGAACCCACACACTCGCGCCGAACTCATAAGCACACACTCACACACGCACACACTTGCCACGCCTCCCCACACAAATGCACACTTAGTGGGAGGATGCGGCAACTCACAATTGCAACGGAGAGCTTTGCAATGCCCTGCGAAGGAGTCGATGGGGTTTTTTGGTAAAGTTGAACTATTAAATTGGTAGTCGAAGGTGTTTCCATAGAAATCGAGTTTCTTTTTTTATTCCATTAGATTACCTTCATAAATATTGCATTTCATAATATTTTTTTTGATATAAGGGTATCTTTAAAGTCGGTGCATGTGTGGCGAATGCACTCGCATTTTTTATGCTATTTACTCTGGGAACCGCCGCATCTCCGACTCGACTCGGCCCGCAAGTCCTTTCCTCGTCCTTCCAACTTTCTGCTATCTATAACACACACACCGAGGATCCTGACTAACACACACACACACACACACACACACACACACCCACAGCTGCACACACACAGCCGCAGTCAGAGGAAATACAAACGAACATGGCGCGTACTTGTAATTCCGCCTAGGTGCATGGCGGCCCAAAGTGTTTCTGTTTCATGCCCATTGCAACAGTTGCAAGTTGCAGCGGCAATGCCACATCAGCTACCACACACACCTACACCCTCGCACACTCGCACACACACACACACACGCAACACATCACACAGTTGATGTTGATGCGCCTCGAGTTCTGTCGAGTGCGGCTTTTGTGGGAAAAATTAAAAATTTCGAGTGGGCCGCAAGTGGTTTCAAGGATTTGCATTAAGCGCATGCAACTTGCCAACTGTGGGTGCCACCCACCGGCCACCCACCCCCTCCAGTTCCCCACACCCACCACCCCCCCTTGGCACCCCCACTAACCACATGCCACCAGTACAAAGGCAGAGGCACATTAACGGTGCGGATGTGTTTGGGCTGTTAGTTTGTGTTTGCCCACCGACTCCCCATTTCCGCCCCACCCCCACACCCAACTGGCCCCCACCCCCCCTCTGCCGCTTCCGGTTGCGATGGCGACTTTCGCTTTAATGACTGCCCGTCCAAGCGTTAAAATTGCTCAGCAAATTCAAATACTAATTCTTATTAAGGGATAAGTCGACGGCCAGGGGTAACTGCAAATTAAATATTTACTCTTCCACCTTGGCTAACTGAAGCGATTTGATGACACTTCAGGCTAGTTGCTGGTTGAAAAATACCATTTAATAGATTCAAAAGTTTGCTTTACCCAAGGAAGGTAAGTCTTTAAATATTTATGCCTTCTTGTAGGACAATCAGCTTGGTTGCGGTTCCATTTCCATATCATCTATCTAACAAGAAAGAAAAGATACATATCTAAACTTCCGTGAGTTAAGTTATCTTATTAATCAGTACTTGCCTAGTAAAATATATTGCAAATCCTTTCAATGGATGTAGAACTAGAATTTTTGCACCACTTCAAATAAAGTACAGTCTTCTTGATTTGAGTGAGGACCTCAGTTAACACAATTATCGCTCACATCCGCCTCGGGGCTTTGGCTCCTTGACTGGCGAGTCTTTGTGGGAGTAGCCATCAGTATCCGTGGGATTTGCGTCGCAGCTTAATAATGATCCGGCTGCCTTTGTGATGTACCCCGGAATCGCATCTATTCTCGTACTCCTAGTCACAGTTATACTCGTAGTCGTACTCGTAGTAGCAGCACATGCATATCAAGCTGCTTTCAGCTGCATTCTTAGCAATTACACAGGGCTCAGACTTGGCAGGAACAGAAGGGCAGCAGAAATCTGGGCATAAAGTAGAAAAAGGCAAGGAGTGGAAACTAAACCTTTGCATGGCCCACTAAGCACACTCGTCAGTTTGTCTCTGTCTCAGTCTCAGTCGCAGTCGCTGGCTGTTTTCCCAGCCAGTCGCCCGCTTTTCCGACCCTCGTTCTCTTGTTTTCTATTTGCCAAGCGCTTGAGTCGGCTAACACACACACACACTTGTACTCGCGCACACACACAGCCACATGAGCCCGTCTACAAATGGTATTTTTATTTATTCTGAGCTTTGACTGCAGCCTGACTTGCAGAAATTTCATAATAAAGTTGTTGAACTATTTTTCATAGCATAGTTTTAGGAACTCGCCGTGCACTTAAGCGTATTAGAATGCACTCCAAAGGATGCAAATAGCAGATAATAATCGGGCCTCTGAACCTTCGGGCGAGTGGCAAAAGTGAAAATAAGAGCCAGGTTTCTCGACCAGGTTTGCCAACGTGTAATTAAGTTGTGCTTCCACTATGCACGACCATGTGTGCTCCTCGTGCTCCTCGTGCTCCAGGGCGCTTTAAATTGCTCTGGACGGGGGTGACAAATGGCCAGAACCCGCAGCTCTCCGATGGTCACATGCACGTACTTCCTAATCCTTTTTTTTTTGGGGGGATAGAGACTAGAGTCCAGGCAAAACCAAACCAAACCAAAATCGAGCTGCGAGCAGCGAGCACAGTTGCAACGTGCGACGAAACGAAATCAAAAAGTTCCGAAACAATTTCGTCGTAAATCTTCGAAAATAGTTTTGCAGTCAGGCCGACAAGTAACGGCAAACAAACAGGATGGTGAATCCGCAATTGGAAAATGCTTTCGGGTCACACAGCGAGCAAATGAAATTGAGCTTGTCCGGTGGCTCAAAAAATGTGTGTACATTGGCATTGTTGCACCGCTCAAGTATTCTAATAACCATGGCATCCTCCGATGCGAATGCGAATGCGAATGGGGATGCCCTTGCTCTTTAATGCCCGAAACTTGTGCGAAATCAGGGGCAGAAGTTGAAGTTGAGACTCCTGACCGCAGGATGCCACACAGCTAAGCTGGCGTACAAATAAACATTTAAAATGCCAGCCAAAGTGTGGAAAATCAGTTGCTGACAATGAATCGGGGCTCGGAATGGCACTGGCATGAATGAGAACGAGTCTGAGGTTTGTGGCGAATCTAAACTGCCAGCCCCAAGTGGTCGGTGTTCGAGTCCTTCAGTGCATGTGTGTGTGTGTCTGAGTTCCTGTGTGTGCCTGTGTGTGTGTGTGGAAAGTGTAACTAATGCTCGACACTGGCACTAATTTAATTACGAAAAACGCAAAAGTGTCGCCTGGCAGCTAATGCAGCTGGAGCTGCAGCAGCAGCAGCAGCATCGCCTCGGCCATTTGCTGATTGCCACAAATTGCTCTGGGGGCCTCCTTCTGGGCCAAGTTAGTTTTTTTTTTATTTTCCTTTCTTTTTTTTACTCTTTTTGGCCAGTGGATGTCACTGGGTCCGCCCTCTTATTTTTGGTTTTTATCAGCAGGAGCAGCAGGCGGAGCAATTGCAGCTCATTAGGCAGACACTTGCAAAGGATTTGTCCTGTCGGTGTGCTTGTGTGCGTGCCTCCCTCTCTCTGTGTGTGTGTGTGGCAAATTAATTAATTTAAGTCTTATGCAATTGCAATGGCATCGCACTGCATGGCCAGTGAGACAGCAATAAAACATTAGACAAGTGTCTGCTGCAAACGAGGTTAAACATGCCACTGATGTTGCACAGACACACACACACACACGCACACACAGGGGGGTGGGGAATGCCACGCCCTTTTGGCCCCTCCGCCCGAATGGTGCCTGTTTTGGGCCAGGACATTCAATATTTTCCGGGCATTCGGCAGATGCTCGGATGAAAAATCGATTTTAGTTTAAAATTAACAGCCTCAAAAATGACAAACACTGGCACTTGCTCTCGATTCGCAGGACCTACAGGATATTGCATATTTGCCCACACTCACACCCGCACACACACACATGGCAAGTGAAAAATGTAACTTTAAAGCGAATTGCAGGCCTAAAATGGAATGGAATAGCCACGAACACAGTGTGCAGCACATTTGAGCCAAGTTGTGGGGGCACCGAGTCCTTCGGACGGCAGTTTCGTCCTGTTCGGCTGCTGCAAGGCATTTCTTACATTTTGGTTGCATTGCAGCCACACTGAGAAAAGAAGTTGCTACTGTAAACTTGATATGAAAGTTAGTTAGTTTTTAAATAACAATGAATAGGGTATTATGATTATGCATAATATGCAGGATATTTGGGTTGTAGTCAACTACAGTAAATATTCCTTCAAAACAAAGAGAACCATCGCTTGATTTAAAAAGTTCAATTAAAGTTGGACAAAGCTAGTTTGTTATTAGTAATATTTCCGAAATACCCAACCAGTTTTGAACATTTTTTCGCCTGCCCTCACAGCGCCAAACAGAAATTGCAATCGAGCGCGTGTCAAAGGACATGGAGAATCCTTCGCCTGGCGCTTGGCATCCAAATGCCCCAGTCGCCCCTCCTCCCAGTCCCCGCATCCTTCGTCCAGCCCGATGCTGGTCGGTCCCTCGCTTAAAGTGAAGTTGTCCACATTGACATGGTCAGATCGGCAGCCCAGGAACACGACGGTGGGTGGTGATGTTGATGGGACCAGGCCAGGCCAACTGTGGATCTGGATGTGGATGTGGGCGTAACGAAACGGAATCGAGTTGCATGTGTGACGGAAATGTGAAACAAGTCGTCCTTTGGCCACCCTCTGGCCCCCCATCGAAACCAACCCTTCTGCCACCCCCCTTTTCGGGCAGTGTGTGTGCGGGCCAAAAATGCAGTTGTGCCATTGTCACAATTGGCAATGAGGCAGCCACTGTGCTGCAATCGCTGCACCACTGCCTACTGCCTACTGCCCACTGCACCACTCCGCCTGCGGCAACCGGAAGTGGTAAACATGCATGCCAAGACCTGCAGCCGGGATGCCAGTGCCAGTAGCCAGGAGCTACTGACCAGGAGGCAGCAGTTACCGACCCCCAGCGGATGCCGCCTGGATATGTAATGAAAAATCAATCAATGCGATGCACTTGCCGGCTGCCATAGGTCAAGAATTCCATTGCCTCCACTGTGCGACATTCTTTTTTAGGTCCTTTTCGATGGCTATTGTTATTTACGGATTATTTCCATCGAAATAAATATTTTCTGCCCAAATATTTTCACTTGCTGCCCGAGTATTTCAAGGAATTACCGGATAGTGCATGAATTGCAAAAGGCTAACGAGAGTCTGCGAGCGCTTAAATATTCAATCAATTTGTTTTGTCAATGTAATACGATAATTACTGTCGAAGAAAGGAGACTTGAGTATTTTGTATATTTATTTACTTACACTGTATGTGATAACGCATAAATACTTAGTCAGTTAATCGGTGAGGTTAAAAGGAGGCTTCAAATATTTTCAATATCATATATATATTGAAGACAAGTGTGCTTTGCTTAGTATTATTTTCTTTCTTAGTATGGATGTTTCCTTACTGCCTTTAACTACATCATTTCTATGGATAAATAAGTAATCATACTTTTAGTCAAGGAAATATGTCAAAGTGAAGCATTTCAGTCGAAGTTAGTCCAGCACTCTAAGTATATAAACCAAAGATAATGCCCGGATCTAAGTAAGCACATCCTTGCTACCAGATAACTCCTTCTATTTGACTCCACCGCCAAATCATGCTGAACAGAAGTACAGCTCAGCTCGAGGACGACGACACGGTGCTCCAAGTCAAGGACTCCTCAATTTCCCGAGGACTCCGCAGCAATAACTACAACTCAGCCCGATGCAGGGGTCAGTGGGGGATGTGCTGGGAAAGCGGGAAAAGCGGGAAAACCCCGGACAGCTTCGTGCGGCAGGCAAATTCCGAGGGAAAGAAATGGGCGACAGGCAGTTAAGACAAAAGAATTGTTGCAAAGGAAGCCATACGAAGGGGTCGGGCCACACAGACGCAGACGGTAAATTGAAATAAATGCAAGACGGCGGTAAAAGTTGCCGTCGCACGTTTCAATTGCAATCCACCCATATCCAGCCCCCTCACCCTCCCCCCCTAAAAGAAAAAACACGAAGGAAAACACACCTCCTCCTTCGGGCAACAACAATTTTTCGGCTTATTAATAATGCAGCGGCCGCAATTCAATGAATTTTTGACTCCGGCCGGAGAACTCCGGCAACCTACGGAGCACTACGGAGCACCACGGCCGGGGGCGATGGCGATGGCTCCCGGGCATGCCATCGCTGCACGGCCATCGGCATCATCCGGAGCAGGAGCGGCATCATCCGAAGGCGGAGAAGCAACATAATTTTGTCTCTGCTGCTTTCTCCCCGGCTATCTGATGAACCTTTTAGCTGCGCCGGGCTGGGGGGATTTTTGGGTGAGTTTTTGGGGGGGAAAAGCGGTGAACGAGCAACTGTAACATGGCTGCTTAAACCTTTACGTGCGACAAATTTACGACTCCAAATGTGACCGCAACAACAACAGCAACAACAACAACAGCAGCAACAGCAACTACAAATGGAGCGTCAGCAGCAAGGTGAACACATTTTGTGGCAAAAAGCAAACAAAGTCCGCCCACGCAACCACAGGACCACACACACAATTCTGGAGGTGGATTGCAGTGTGTTCCCATTTCCGCCACAAAACGCCTGATTCGTAGTTCAGGCTGGCTTTTAAGACTTTGTCATAATATATTTCAAAGCGGAACTTAAAAAATATACCTTCAAACATTGATAGAGATTAAAAAAGGTATATATGTAAGTGTGATAGCTTAGAGCGAGCAATTACTTCCAACAGGTGTAGTTAGCCCATCTAATCAACGTATATCTTCATTTAACAGAGGTGGAAACTTTCGGAGATTTCCTTTCGGAACATTTTGGGAACAGCCTCGAGGTATCGAGCTATCTGCATGCGGATTCCGCTGCCCATTCAGTGGCCCACTCCGCTGGCCATTTTATCCTTTAGCAAATGCCCAAAAACCGTATCCACCCCCTACACCTAACGCCCACCATCCACCAACCACCACCCACCACCCACCACCACCCACTTTGCCACGCAAAGAGTTCACTGTCCATTACATAAATATTTTATTTCAATAAAACGTGAGCAGTTTTTATGAATTTCATCGACATTTCATGCACTCTGGTGCACGAATTTTGCACTTTACTGTCGCTTAGTGGCATCGTTCGTGTTCGGTTAGTGTTATGCGAGCGTTTTGGCCCATCCGGCGCTTAAAGGGTTAAAGCCATCTGTGCGTACATGTATGCGTCCATGTATGTGTGTGTGGCCATAGGGACTCGCTGTGTCCATGTCCGCTGATGTATGAAACGTTTGATTGAATTGACAGCACACACTCCGCATCCCCCGCGGCATCCCTATTGCCCCCCCGCGCCCCCCTGGAGGTCCGTGGGCCAATCGAGCGCGTATCGAAAGCGAACCGAACGAACTCCACGCTCCAAGGACCTCTGCTCCTGGCCATAAAAAACAAGATGTCATAAATTTCCAACGCATTTCTGTTTGTTTTCCACGGCGTTTTCCCTGCCCGTTTCACGTTTTAAGCGTTGCGTGTGCATTTTGCGGCTGCCCCTGCTTCGCCCCGATTTTTCCTCCTTTTTTTTATGCACATTAAGTTAATTGGAAAACTCATAAGACCCAATGAGCATCGCGGCGGCCACCGTGCGGATTGAGCTAGTCAATGTGAAGGCGGCCCGAAATCATTAATCTCCGTTTGCCGCTAAGAAGGGGAAGTACCCCAATGATTACGGCAGCGCCGTATATTTCCGTATATTCCAAACATATTTGCATATCTCAATATCCTATAGATAGTTGCATCTTTCAGTTTCATTGAAAATCGTAGCCTACTTTTAAGCTGCAGTCAATAAGCGAGTAACTTAATGTTCGATCTGAGGTCTGATCACTATTAACAATTTGTGCCACTATTTTAGACTTGTCATTGGTTTACCACGACGAAGAGAAATTTTCACTTTTCGCGTTGTTTAGCTGCGTACCCCGCAAATTCCTCGATTCGATAAACTAACCGGCAGATAAACTAACCTCCAGATAAACTAACTCCCAGATAATCTAACCGGCAGGCAAATTAACACCCAGATAAACTAACCTCCATATAAACTAACCCCCAGATACACTAACCTCCAGATGGCCGAAAATTGATTTTCTGTTTTTTTGCCATTTCAATTTTGATCAAAACATTAGAAATATTGGTCCAAATATGGAATGTCATACCTCGTTGAAATCGTTTTTAAATTTCCAATCAAAGTGTGTTTCCCAAAAAAAATGTTTTTTGTTTCAAATTTTTTCCAAGTTTTGATGATTTTTAGATTTTGGCCGAAAATAGTTTTTCTTTTTTTTTTTCGATTTAAATTGCAGTATTTTGATCCAATCATTAGAAATATTGGTCCAAATATGGAATGTCATATCTCGTTGAAACCGTAGTTAAATTTCAATCAAACTGTGTTTACCAAAAAAAATATATTTTTTCAATTTTTTTCTAATTTTCTAACTATCACCTAGCAATTGTAGTACTACAATAGTTATCATAAAACATTAAAAAAAATATTACGAGCTATTTTCAGCTTTTTCCCCCATTTCTGTCATTTTTTAGTACTAATATATAATTGTGGCACCACTGACGTTGACAGTCGCTTGTCGACGCTTTTCTCTTGACTGCCCACAATTGATGTATAGCTAGGCGCAAGTCTTAGCCCTGGTCGCGGCCAGGGGTTAAGGACCAAGGGCCAAGGACCAAGGACGCCAAGGACACGCCAGCGGGTGGCTAACAAGCGGAGAGCACGAAACAAATTGAAATGAGGCGTACGCAACTGTCGGCTCTCAACCGCCCTCCAAAAAGTGAATTTAATAGCCCAGCATATTTAAATCGTAAAAAGCGATAGCAAACAAACTTTTTTACAAATTAGCTCGAATTTATTTAAATTTCGCTGCCTGCGATGTAGGCAAAAAATAGGTGGCGCAAAAATAGCCTATTATGCGGCTGTAAATCTAGAATTGAATTGAATCTGAAATTGAGGAGGGAAAAACAGAAAAACCTTAGGAAAATGTTTAAATGTAAGTGTTTTGCTCCATCAGTTTGGTTAATTATTAAATGGTTTTTATGCTACTAAAGCTAATTATTTTTGAAAGTTGCAGAGTGTTGTTATAATTGTATTATTATTATTATATTTATAATATTGCGAAACAAGCCATACTTATTTAAAGTCCATATGGGATTCAATTTTCTCGGCGTTGTTAAATGTTTCCAATTTAAACGCGCTTTGAGTATGAACTGTTTAGCAATGTTTGCTGCTTTCAGACATGCACATGCCTCCGTAAAAATCTAAGCGCGTTTCAATAACCATACATTTGTGGCTTTGCGATTATCTTTTTGCCGGGTTTCATTACAATTACGCCTGTTGGCTGTTGGCTGGGCGGCTGAGTGAAAAAAACCCGCATAAACCGAAGCCGAATATCATTCGCATTCGCTGGAAAGCTGCTCGCAAAATGGAAAATGTTTGCCAAACGCCATGTCGCGTTTTATGCGCTTGCTTTTGTGGCACTTTGCACTTGTGCGAAAGCCGAAAGCCGAAAGGCAGATGAGGCAGCATTTTTATGGTGCACCACCCAAACGCACCACCAAACCACCCAACTGAACCACCCACTGAATGCAGCGGTTTTTCGCACACTCGCGATAATTGCAGCCACAGCAGCAGAAGCGACACGAAAACTGTTGCAATGCAATTAGGAATCTATTTTTTTGCTGATGTCTCGCACTTCCGCCCCTTTGAAGCTCCTGCGCAAGGACCCGCGCGTTATCCTTATTAGTTTCGCGCTCCATTGCGCCAACTTTTCGGGCATCATCGACACTGTTTTGGCCATGGCCATAACGCTTATGGTTATGGAGAATCGTTGCGACCGGCTGACGGCCAGCCAACATTTGCTGACCATTTCGGCTGGAATCTCATTTCAAATTCTATCTAATAATTAACATGGCCATAAAGAGCCAAACCGCCCACCGCCCCCCGTTTCGTTCATTATGTAAACTGTCTCGCTGGCATTTCAACTTTACAGAAACGAAAAACTGGGATACTACAACACGCCAGTCGGCCGGCCAACAAGAAGCCGCATTTATTTTTATTCGCCGGGAAGGGAAGTGAAAGGAAGTGAAAGGAAAGGCAGGAACAACCTGTCGCCAAGCGGAGGGAAACTCATTTAAGCCAAACAAACATTTGTAGTCTTAATTTTCGTGGCTCAACATAAACTTGGTTACATTTCCAGCCCCCAAAACGCCACCAATTCCCAGACCCGCGCGGTAATGGCCCCCACTTTGTTGATGATTTTCATTAAATTCTTACGCCTTTTCCGCACATTGTTGTTGCTGCTGCTGTTGCTGTTGCTGTTGCTCCTGCTGATGGTGATGCTGTGCTTAAAGGATACACAGGCACACTCACACACACTCGTGCACACGCACACACTCTGCGGCGGCAGTTTCATTTGCCTGCCTTAAAAATCCGGTACAGTGAGCTTCCTCAATCCTGCACCGAGAAAAATATTGCCTAACTTGATGGTTAATCAAATTACAAATGAGTATCATCAATGGGAAATTATTTTACTTACACAAAAAAATTATAATTAATTAGGAAAAACATTTAAGGGGTTTAAAGGGATGTGGGTTAAATAACTAAATATGCAAATTTAATAATCGAAGACTTTCGTTGTTTTTCCTTGTGTATTTACCAGTTACTGCCTGCCTGCAGTTAACTTTGTGTTTTTATCGTTATTCGTGTTGAACACGCATACTTAACACCATCGCACGCACACACCCGCACCCGCACACGTACACCTACACACGCACACCTACACACGCACACACGCGAGTGCTCGCAGTGAAAGATAGAAGCTTTCTTCACAATATGGCTGAATTCTCATCAAAATTTTATGCTGAAATTAACAAATCTGTTTACAAATTTATTAAAACGCAGCGCGACTCGCCTGTTTCCAGGTTCCTCGTCAGGTGGGTGGTGCGCCCTCTTGTGTCGTCATCATCATCATCACCACCACCCCCATCATCGTCATCATCATCACCATCCGTGTGTTGCCAAGCTCCCCGCGGCGCAATGTTGACCCCTTTCGCCAGATCATCGAATAGCTAATGTTGAGTTGAAAGTGGCGCGGCAATGCCGCCGTTGTTTGATCTGTTGACAGTTTGATGTGTCCGCCAATTTTTCCATAACGGAACCTATTGACCAGCCACAAACAAAAGGCCCGAATCGCCCACACATACTGGCAATTATTCAATATGCAAACATGCAAACGGTAGCGATTAACATATTATAACTCACACAGCAGAGGCAAACAATCGCCGAACAACAAGCGCCCACACACACTCGGCTGCTAGAACACAAATGGGGTGTGTTGTGTGTTGGGTGTATGTGTGTGTGGGTGCGGGTGTGGGTGAGTCAGCAGCATTTTGCATAATTCCCGAAATTTCCATAAACACAAACGGTGAGAAATCCATAGTTCAAACAGTTACCGTGTCGCCAACGCCATTTGCATAGCGACTCAAACTCAAACTCAAACCCAAACCCAAATTCGAATCTAGACTCCAAGACGCAGGATGGGGTGTTGGATTTGGTTCTGCTGCTGCTTCTGCTTTCGGTTTTGGTTTTGGATTTGGTTTTTGAATTTGGATTTGCATTTCCGCATGAATTAGCTGACCAATAAGAAGGGTGAGGTTTCCCTGACTCACTCCCCGATTCTGGTCTCTGTGGGAATGTAAACAGCGAAGAGCTCGTGGCGAGCCTAATAATAAAATTAGGAAAACCGAATGACCGTGGCAATGTTTAGATACTCGTACTTCGTACCGTTGTCATATTGGCACACACACTCTTTGATCATTCAGTTTATGGTGTGAAATTAGCAAGTTATTGGCTGCTAATTGGTGAAGAAGTTGCCAAATAGGTGGAGAAATTTTCTGTAAGCTGTTCAGCTGGAATTCAGTGCATTTCTATGATCCAAAATCACAAGGTGTGTAAAACAAGTTCTTTAAGCGGCAGTGTGAATCCCTTTGCCCCATTATCTTCGTGGCTATAAAAGCTGTGATACTGTAATCCGCTCCTTCAGATAGAAAAGCTTCAACTTGACTGCTGAGTTTAAATTTGCTCAAAAGAGGACTAAGCCACAGGTCTGACTGCATTTATGCCAAGGACTAAAAGCGTTTATGAAACACTGGTTCTCCTTCTAGGCAAATTAATGTTTTGTTTTTCGCTTTCCAGTCATTAAGGATTTGCAGAGGAATGGGTTCTGCATTACTAAATGCAAGCTATATAAACCCATTTAATAATAACCTTTAAGTGCACAAATATTGCATATTTTGAACGATATATTAGTTATAAGTATAACTTTCCATCCCAATCTTTTAACGGGGTTATCCTGCAATAAATGTACTCTATCATTTTTCCATTGTTCATTCAAGTAAACTGTTTTGCATTCGAAAACCCTTGGCGAAATCCCTTCGATAGCCGTGCAATTTGAATGGGAAGTCTTTAAGCCAAGCGGCTTAAGCATTTAATCAGTTAATTGTTGGCAACGGCGATACGCATGGGTGTGATTTTTTAATTAACAGCGCCATTTACACAGTATTACCATTCCAGCACGCCACGCCCCACGCTCGGCAACACACACAGATACAATCAGCCCTCGCACATACACAAACACACAAATGCACAGACGAAGAGACACACAGACGAACGTTGGAATGCTGGAGAAACAAGAGCAAGTACAAAAATTGCCGTTATCACGCCACAATAACCTCAAAATTTATTCACTTTATTGATAATGCAATAAATCGCAGCCGAGTGGCCAGTGCAACAGTGTGGGTGCATGAGCGAGTGTACGAGTGCACTAGTGTGGGTGTGCTGCTGGCTGTGCGTGTGTGTGAGGCTCTCTGTGAACTGGCAATTTTTTCGTAGCATATTTTCGGGCTGGCGCATATTTTTCATGTTTGCATATTTCATTTCAATTTTATTTCTTGCTGCACACACCCACACACACACGTGCGCCTGTGTATTTACAGCCAGTGTAAAATATGCCATGAAAATCAACAAAAATTCGCACACAGTGCGCACGTGAGTGGTTCCCCCCCATCTCTCTCTCTCTCTCTGCCGTATATGCTTCTCTTTCGCATGCAACGCATTGCAATTGTATCTCGAATTTGTAGTTTTTGTCTTTAGAAACAACAGAGGAGAGAACAGGACATCATTTCGGTGGGCGGTGGGCTCGATAAAGGACCGCCCGCCACAAAGGACAGCTTCAATATTTTCGTTTCATTTCATGAGCCTGCGACAATGTGTTGATAAGACAACAGCAGGGCTGCAAACAGAATGCGCACCAAAAATTCCATCAAAATGGGTCATCAAATCTTAAGGTTTCTGCCAAAACAAAAATATGTCTAATGAACAATACACACAGAATGGCAGAGCGGAAATTTCAAAATTTCAATCAAGTTATGCGCAGAAATATAAAATGCACAAGTATGCAAGAGAAGTGTATAAAAGTATGCAACAAAAAATGTGAAATCTATGAAAATCTTTTTAAAAAGTAATTTCTTTGTAAAGAAAAAACTACTATGTGCTTGTGCTGCAAAATATTTATTTTGAATCTTAACATTTTTGAATATGCTAGAGAAGAGGTTTTTTTCAGTGCACCTACATGGCCGCTTACAATGTCCATTTGCGCTGTCGCGAGCCAAAAACTGCAGCCCGTGTAAGCCACTTTGGCATGCATTTTCACACCCCTGCTGACCATGACAAATTGGCTTGCATTCGGGTGTCCGAGCTTTCCCTCTTCGCTCTTCGTTTATTAGCCATCGAATGGCGAGGTGGCTTTAAGGGCTTTAAGCCCCAAATTGAGGCGGCATCTTATCTTGGTCAACTGGTCGCCCCAGCTGCGCGCTATTCGCACTTCCGGTTACACTCCATTTAGGGCACCATATTGCCGGCTGTTGGTGCTGGCACTTTTGCGCATATTTTGCAAAATCATTACTTAAACACACTGCCATGCTGGCGAGCTGGCGTGCTGGCCAAGCATGCTGGGCAAGCGAGAAAGAGCGCCAAGTAGAGTGCGAAAGAGAGGGAGAGACACTGTGGCCAGTCCAGTGGAACGCTGCCCTTTTCCTTCCTTCTGAACGCCCCGTGAGTTTTTCTTGCTTTCCCTGGCTTTTCCGTCGCCTCGTCGCCTCGTTTGCTTTCGGGGGTTTTAAAATGCATTTTCGTTATTTTCACTGCAGCTGCGACGCGTTGCCAGTTGCTGGCTGTCGTCGATCTTTTGCCACTCACAGCATTTAGCCTTAGCCGCCTCAGGAGGTCCTGGCCATCCTTTTTTTAACCACCCACAGGACGCCGTCTACCAGCAGTTTAGTTTGGCGTTAATTTATGAGCAACATTTAGCAGTTTGTACCTGGGAAAGCCGCTGCTAGCCATTGCCAGGGAACTTTGCTTTATGGCTTGTTGTTTGCCACCTACAAAGAACGCAATAAAAATAGCCAGAGATACAAATTAAATGCAGCTTGCGACTACCAGATGCCCTAAACACACTTCCTAAGTTGTCTAGCCTGCATTCTCTGCTATAGAATGGTTAGGAAATTCATATAATACCCTCTACACTTTGCATAATAAATCAATGTATATTAGTACTTAATTATAGGGTGACATTTCTAGGAATTTCAAGTAAGCATGCCAAAGAACACTGTAAGTAACGTAATGAATAATTAGCTGAGCTTGTGCCAAAAATTAGCCATTAGATTCTGGCAACCATTTTACAAGTGGCGTACTCATAAGTGCCCCTACACACATTGCCCCGCCTAAGTTGCTTGTGTTTGGTATTTATTTATTTACTGGCTTGGTTTGGTTGGGTTGGGGAGCCATTTAAGATGGGTCACGGTGGGCTAGGGAAGCAGCCTCCGCCGATCCCCGCCTGGCTGTCTAATAGGGCGGCTGTCCACGGCAGGTGCGAACACGCTAATCCAGCCATAAAGAGACTCCCCCGGAACCAATCAAGCATATTGACCGTTGGGATTGGGCTCGGGATTGGGACTGGGACTGGTATTGGGCCTGTGCCTGATTGGCTTATTTTACAATTTACACCAGAAGAGAGTGGCGTGCAGTGCTGGTGTGGAGTGGAGTGTGTGGCTGGGTGAGAGTGATTCTGGGAGCCGGCGCTGCTAAATGAGCCATGATCGCTGGAAGAATGCGCTGCCCGTCAATTAGCGGGCTTCCAAATCTAGCACCTTGTCAGAGTGAAAGGCTTCCGGGGAATGGCAATGGAAATGAGAGAGGGAAGGGGAAGACGCGGTTCGATTCCCAGCACTCAAAGCTGCCAATGGCGCATTTTATACATTTCTATTTGTTTGCCTTTGTTCTGCGGTGGCATTTTAACTACACATACCACACTACACTATACAGGGGTATTGGCTCCCCATCGGGCAGCGGAGCTCTTGACTTTAATCACACTAATTACACAACTAAAAGGATAATCGTGTCGCTGACCGCACAAGCTCCTTAATGCGTTTGTCCAACTTTTTGCGACTGCTCCTCTGTACATATGTGTGTGTGTGTGTGTGTGTGCATGATCCGGTTCACCCCACCCCCCCACTCCGCTGTTTTGTCATAATCCCCTCGATTTGACAAGCTCATTAGCTGAATACCGAAATTAAGCTTAAAGCCGTGTGTTTCCCTTAAAGACATTCGAGTTTATTTAATGTTGAGGCAAGAAACTATCCAAGTGTAGGTGAAAACGAATGAGTGCTTAAAGTAGTGAGTTCCTCTGGCGGTAAGTCATGCTGAATCCCGTCTCCACATCCCGATTCAAGGTGAGGTCATCGCTGGAGAAGTGCATCATGTAGGGCGGCGAGGCTGCAATATGGAAGCCACACATCAGACGCTTCATTCCCCCTCCGTAAAACCCAAAACTCACCGTAAACCAGCAGGTTGTCGTTGGTGCCGCAGTAGTAGGTGGGCTGGTAGGCCATGTTCTTGGCCAGGATGCTCTGCGGTATCATCAAGTAGTCCTCCTGTCTGCCCGTCGTGTGGACAGTGGCGTGGCAGAACTCGTCGTAGCCCTCGCCGGAGTCCGACTGCACGGACATCGAGAACTTGCTAAAGGAGTATCTGTCAGGATATGTGGGAAGGGTATTTAGTTTGGGATTCTAAGCTTGAAACATTCCAAATTACTCACTCGATCATGCTGGCGGTTGTAGCCGACTTGATGCAGATAGTGTAGCTCAAGTCGGGCATGTAGTTGCTGACGACTGAAGTCTGGAAGTTGAAGCTGCGAATGGTGCCCGACAGATCGGTGTAGAACTGCTGGCAGCCGGGCGGAGCAAGTAGCTCGAAGTCGGCGTGGTGGGCGGCGAAGATGTCCCGCAGATCCTGCAGCGAATTGGTGGAGGTTCCCAGGCCGGTCGAAGTGCTGGAGCGACGTCGGCTGCTCGCTGGTGGACCTTCCAGCTGGGTTACAATCAGCCGCCAAACGGGTGCAGTTCCTCTGGAGGTCACTACAAACGTAAGGGTCACCTGATCGACTCCCGCAGCCGCATTGAAGGGCAGGTACAGGTGCTGGCCGTCGTTCACTCCGCACAACTTGAAGCCACCCGCCTCGAAGTAGTCCTGGCACTCGAGCACTCCATCCGTGTCCGTGGGCTGCTGCATCACGAACTGCTCGAAGTCGATGCGCAGCTGCTGCACGTTGCTGCTGAAGGCTTCGATGGTGTAGGTGTTCAGATCGCTGGATAAGACGCCAGGATTCTTGATGATCGTTCTCTTCTGGCGCGTAGAAGCGCCCACTTGAAGATTGGCTACAGAAAAGAGGGACTTTTAGTTTCTGATACTTAAATACTAATTTTTATTATTTTTTTAGATATTAATGTTTCTTTACACACTTGTATTTACTTGGTTTTTCACTTCAGCTAGAAACACTCATAAAATGTATACTTTATTGTAGAGCCATCTCTTACGAAAGCAATTACATAACATTCAAGTGAATTCATGTTCATGGCCATGGCATTTATTGACCCACTTTTGCTGTCACCAGCCAACTCACTTTCACAGCAAACGCCGTAGGTGCCGCAGTACCCATTCACGGTGCCCGACTGCCGCATGCACTTGAAGCGCGTGAGGCAGGTGCCGGTGGTGCCGCTGTTGGTGACGCAGCTGTCCGCCAGGACACTCCTCCGCCTGGCCTGGCGCCACAGGCCCGGCTCCTGGACGCCGGATGCCAGGGCAGCGTTGGTGTCATTCAGCGCTTGCGCCTGCGCAATGGCCAGTAATCCGGGAAGAAGCAGCAGCGCGTATCCAATCATAATCCTCGGTTTCACTCAGGTTCTATTCACCCACGCACTTTCACATCGACTGTGTGGATGTTGTGGGGGTCGCAGCGCTTATATAGCGCTTCATGGACGGAAGAATCCGAGAGATACAGCGGCGCTGGCAGCGATGCGGTGATGAGATTTTCGTGTTAGAAGCAGCGGCGTGTCAATATTTGGTAAGAAGCTCGGTTCGTCACCTGCCGGCATGAATATTCAAAAACCAGGCTAGTTGCGCCTATTAACTGGCTTGCTCTTGCCCATCGCCCATCGCCCATCGAGTCGATCGAGTCATTGAACCTCGACGAGTGTCCATTACTTTGATCTTAGATCTGTCAAAACTGGGTTATGTTTGCACACTCTTTCGGGAAACGAGACGGGGCTGGCTATCTCATTATCATCGCCATAAACGAAGATGACGATCGATAGTAACCATGATGAGCATGATGATGATGATAATGTCGATGACGATGATGTCAAAAAGTGAAAAGAGGTAACAAGTGTTGAAGGGTGTGATTGAGTTGACAAGACCCCAATTAGAGCCGAATTGCACAACTGAAATTGGGCCTCAACTCCGATAAATGCACTTCCAGCCGAGTTCTATTCGTAGTCGAAAGTTGTTTGAAAAGCATACTCACTGATTGCCTCCAAAATACCCACACATTTATCCGATAAAAGCGCGGTCAAGTCCGTTTTGTGTATAAAACCTTATCGCTATTCACTGGGGGCTTTATTTTGAACTAAATTTGATTTTGTTGTTTTGCTTGCAGAAACTCTGATTGCTGTAAAAGAGGAAAGTCCGCGATAGCTGAACAATTTATTTTTATCTTTGGGTAAACACTTTTGTTTGTTTACATACTTATTTCTATTCTGTGCTAATATGGGTTGAATAACTATAATTCAGCATAGAAACGGGGAAAAAACTACTTTATAAACACCAAAGGTGAAAATATCAGTATTTAGAGTTGGAAAGTTTTAGAATCGATAGCTTGATAGCTGAAAATGGAAATGGACTTTGTCATAGTGTTTCAAGTTTCTGGCCAAAGTCATGGCACTCCTTTGAGAGGGTATAGCAATGCTTTTGGGATTAAAATAGCGTAAGTAGATTGGTGGGACTTCTCCCGCTGATAGGGCTATTAAAAATACCTTTCCCATGGCTAAACAATAATAGAGGGACTCCAAATGTTTGCGATTTCGCCATCTGGCTGCAGGTGCCCCCTTGGAGCGGAGCGATAAAACCAATCGATCATGATTGTTGACACTGCAACCTGGTCATATGGACGCGATAGGAGTGACAGCTGAGATTGCCGGCGGGCCATAAAAACCCATCCGCTGACCGGTGTGCAAACTCAGAACGATGAAGAACTGCATAGCCAGCGCCCTGCTCCTCCTGGTGGCCGTTGCGGCCGCTCAAGCCGCTTCGGTGGCCACGCCCACCTGTGGAGGCACCACCTCCTCGAAGAACATCAACCTGGTGAACCCGACGAATCCTCCGCGGGTGTGCGAGTACCACATTAAGCCGACCAGCAGCTACGTTTGCCAGCTGAGAATCGAGTGGGCCATGACCTTGGCTCAACCCACGCTGGAATCCGATGGCTCCGGCCTGACCTACGCCGAGTGCACCCGGGACTCCTTCGAGGTCGACGGACTGAAGCTGTGCGGCACCGAGGTGTGGCAGCACATCTATGTGCCCTTCAACGCCACCGCTGGTGAGTCTGTGGTGGATCTGGTCATAAGCTTGGCCGATCGTGCCGGCGGCAGTGGATTGCCCGCCGCCTACTGGGACATGACCGTCACCCAGCTGGAGTGCCCGGCCGGCGCCTCCGTTCGCTCGCTGGATCTGGAGGAGGAACTGACCATTGAGAGTTATGCCAGCTCCATCAAGGATGGCTTCTACGTGGCCCCGCCCGGCTGTCGGCAGTACTTCCCGCAGGCCAAGGGAGCGGTCAAGTCCTTCAACTACAACGACGGCAATGGCATCTATCCTTCCCGCATGAACTACGCCATCTGCTTCCGTCGCCAAACGGATACCAAGTCTCTGACGTGAGTAGAGTGATATCTAGTTCTTGAATATATCTTAACTTCATTTAACGATTGGTAAATAGCATCCGTGCCTATGACTTCAACGTGGGAGATGTGGTTTCCGCCTCCACCCTGATGACCGATGAGAACTGCTACAGCAGCGAAAGCACCAACGATCTGGATGCCGACTTCCTGATGGTGCCACAGGCGACCTTTGAAGACAGCCACAAGCACGCCACCTACTTCTGTGGCTCCATCAACAAGGATGTGGTCATATCGAGTAAGTTCCAGAGAGCTTTTCAGGGGCGAAAGCTCAGGTAACACTAGCGAACAAACTTCTAAGACTTGCCATCTATTTCAATCTTTTATTTTATTTAAATTTTCAAAATGGGTAAATTACATTTAAAATGTATATATTTTCCGAAGAGAATAATATTATAATATTTACCCACTTTTTAGGCAACAACCCCGGTCCTTTGCTGGTTCTGTTCAACAGCGACGACATCTACAGGCAGAACGAGGCTGGCTTTGCTTTCACCTACGTGGTGGCCTAAGCGGCTGAGGTTCTTTGATTTTGTAAGCTAAACAAAGAGTTTGCCAATAAAGAGGTTTTAATGAAAGATTTGCTGGCTGTTTACTCAAGCATTAGCGTTGGGCAATCGAAGAGAATCGCGCGGGGAACTTGGCAGCTACAATCGCATGGGAATTTGGGGCTTTCGTTTTCTATTCCCAGTGCTTTGCCCTATCAATAACAGATAATTGTAGACTTATCGGAACTGCCGTGGTATCAGCATTTGTCTGCGACAATTACCAGACAAGCGATATATTATCTCAAGAAGCCCGACTATCTACATAGGTGTTCAAATAATGTGAGACAATCTATCAAGTGGTTCTCGAATTTATCGGATTCCAATCTTGGCGAAACTTTATCTAAACGCCTGCGAGTTATTTGATATAATATCGACGTTGGTAAAAGGTGTTCTAAAGCGAAAGGAAATTCTACATAAAATATATATATGTAACTATATATGTTTAAAATCTTAGCCACTTTTATCCTGTGAGCTAGAAGGAGTTTCAGTAAGCTTTATTGGTTAAAAGCTTCAATAATATCCTTAGCCAAAGCCAGTACCCCAACTCTGTAGCTTTAATCAAGCTGGGGCCGAAAATGTAAATACTTTCCGACTATCAACAAGTGTTTGAAAGCATTGCCTTACGTTGATAGTATGACTTAAAATTAGAATTTCGATGCTATTAAGCTGATGAATAGCGATTATTAAAATTGGGTTTTATTAGCGGCGCCAGTACTGTTTATCAAAGGCAGCGTAGTCCAACAATCTCAATTTTAGAAGCAATATTCCTTATCAGCCTCTTCAAAGGCCGCGCAACAAGTTGCGAGCAACATTAAGTGCCCTGTGCCCAATCTGCTGTCGATCGTCTGGGTGGAAAGCTCTGCTAAAGCTCGGAAAACTCATTCTTGGAGGCCAGCGCACTGTGGGTAGAAAAGCATTTCAGTTTTGGAAAATGAAACTTAATGAAGAAATAATATGTACGTTTTTTAGTTGAGTTATGGTTATTATATGAAAACCTTTAAGCATTAATATACAGAATGAAAAAAACTAAGGAATATAATTTTGGCAAATATTCTAATTAATGCTACTTTTTATTACTAAAACTTGTATTATTTATTTGATACTGATTAAATAGTTATTATTTTAACAAGCTCCTATAATGGAACTATATATACCCCGCCCATCTAAAGATGTATCCCCCTGAACAATAGATTTACTTGCAATTCTCGCCACTTGCCCCACAGTGCAGTGATAAGACTCGCAATGCTGACGGCCAGCTGCAGCAACATGTTGCGCAGTAGCAGCCACGCCGGCTGCCAGCCGTGTGGCATGCGGATTTGACTTCAGTTGCCGTCCAACTGCCGCGTATTCGGAACGCTCCTCGCGCATCCGAGCCCGAGCCGGTTCCACCAGCATATCCAAAGCCATTTTCGAACGGTGTGCGCGAATCGCTCATTAAACCCAAATGGGTGTACAATAAAAAGTTTTAGTCCCGGCCATTGAAAAGTGTGTGTGCTCTACTTGTTCCTTTATTATTATTTTCTCCAAGCCATTGCCATTGTCATCGCTTTTCGCGTGCAACGCGTGGCGTGGTGTGCCCTAGTGTGGTGTGAGTGGCCGATTGCGAGTGCGTCGCTTAAATGCCAATTAAAGTGGCAGGCGTTTAATCAAGTCAAGTCCCAGTCTCCGCCTCCGACTCCGACTCCGGATCCCACTCCAACGACGCCGACGCCGACGGTGTGACAAAAGAGTCTGCAGGAGTCCTTGGCATAGCTCCACTCTTCAGTTTCCTCGCCATCCTCACCATCCTCGGCATCCTCGGCAGCCAGCGCACAGCACATTCACGAAATTCCCAGTGAAAACATAGCCATAAATTAACAACTAATTCAATTAACTGCTGACAACGTCAACGAGCGCCGCTTGGCTGCAGCTTGGGACCAGCTCCTTTGCCAGGACGCAGGCCCGAAGGAGGCGAGGAAAAGTCACTGCAACGCCGCAGGATATGCGGCGGGCTGCCTAGGAGGAATTCCTTGTGCCAGCCTCCTTCTTCACGGTAAGCCCACGGATCCCACTCACAATGGGAGAAATATTTCAAAGCGCACACATGCCGCTGCTCGCAACCGGAAATTATGAGGCCTGTGCGTTCCGGCTTTCATTTTCAGGGGACTTTATCTGCATATTCCAATCTCACATTTTTCATGTACATAACTATCGGTCTATTGTGTTATGTTATCACCGAGGATATGCAAATCTCTTTGGCTGCGGGAACATTGTCCATTTAAGTAAATTTAAATCCAGCAAACATATTTTAGCAAAACCTAAACTTTTAGAGAATGAACCAATGATTAAGTTGATATTATGTTTTGCCATTTTCGATAAACTTTTAATTTAAAATCCATATAAGCTGGTTAAAGCCATGGAATTTAGTTTCTCTTTAAATCTGCATAAAAGAGTTTAATTCTTACCCTTGTTAACTCTGATAAAGAGTGAAGAATGGCTGTCAAAGTGGAAATCGGAACATGCGTTTCACACTTCTTTTGTAGGAATGAAGTCTTTAGAAGTTGGCCCAGCGACTGAATGAAATATTTGAGATATGCTCCCAAGTCATGGCCATTATGCAAATGTCTGATTGGGGGAAAAACGCTGAAAGGATTTAGTTTTGGGGCCCATTCGGCATTCGGCGAATCGACTTTTGTTTGGCTTCGAATCCTGGGTAGCAGCTGCATAAATCAATGGAGCATTTCTCTCGGTTCGTTTGATTTCTGATTTCCAGCTTCATGATGACGCACGTTGTAAGGCCATAAATCTTGCGATCTGGCCGAAATGTCTTTAATTGTTAAGCGCACAGACGGCAATCTGCAATTTGGAATCTGGAATCTGGAATTGACAATCTGCAAGTCGACGATGATTTCACAGCACGACGCGACACTATCATTATTGTGCGATGATCATGATATATCTGCCGTCATTTGTCACTGTAACAAGTTGAGCCTGGCGGCCAAAAGCAAACAATTTGCCACCGGCTAAATCGCTTTTTGCTATTTGCTATTAGCTGTTAGCCGTTTGCCATTTGCCATTAGCGTTTACGTGGCGCCCAGACTGCAGCGTAGATGTCAAAGATACAGATACTGGGCCCAAGATACATGGACTTACATGTATATATACATATGTTATACACAACAATCGTGTGGTGGTGTGGGTGTGCATTAGCTTTTACTTTAAACAATAAATTCTGGCGGAGCGCTATCTCTTAGCCGGGAATATTTTGGACCACAGAATGCATTTCGCGAACTATATTATATTTTGCTTTTTTGTTTATGTCCACGTGAGCCAAATGCAGCGGCTAATGAGTAAATATTGTCAGAGATAATACCCGAGTGCATAGTAGCAGTTTGCTTTCTGGGCTTCCAGCGAATGGATGACTCTCGAGAGATATAAATCAGAGCTCTCGAGCTGGCAATGCAGGAAGCATCTTCTTTTTACTGGAGTAAATACTGCAACTGAGCACAGATAAGGCACAAAGTTATGACTCGAAATGCTTACAAAGTACTATATGTAATTAAAGTGCAATAAACAACTCATTTGTACAGGCAGAATGTCCTCAACAAGCAACAGACAAAAAGTGTGGGCAATTAAAAACTCATTAAGTGGAGTAAAAACCAAAACACATTTCCATTTCACATCAAAAATGACTTCCAATTTGTTTATTAAAGCTCACAGAAATTTGATCAAAACAATCTTGAAAATAGCAATACCTATGCATGAAAATTAATATCCCACAGAATTGGCTCTCTAAATATAGCTTACGTTTATTCGTTTCGAGCATTAACATTCTTATGCCCAATAAACGCAGCCATTAGAACTAAATTATTTATCTAACCATTAATGAATGTATTTTGGAAATCGTTGCCACTTTGCCAATGCGAATGCTACTATGCTGTGTTCTGTTTACAAAGTAGGCTTATGAGTGATTTGTCGGATGTACGAGTTCGTGTAAACACAATCAAAATCAAACAACTTTTGACAAGCCCTCATCCTCGTCGAATGTGGCCTAATATCGATTGCCCTATTTGTTATCAATGGCCATCATTCGTGGCTTTGGTCCACTGATTGATGCATCCTGCTACGTCGCCGGTTGCCAAATTAATTTCCCTTGCAACAATTTCAACAGCATGGTTGCAAAGCGGTTACGGATTTGGGCATCAACGGTGTTTATTGTATTAAGAATGAAAAGAATCCAAATTAATTGCGAATTTCAGCTACTTTTGGGTTCAGTGGGCACGAGTTTTCCTCATCACTAAAACCGAACGCAAAAAAAAAGGAAAAGGGGGAGATGGACAGGTCTAAACAATAACAAAATGCTGGCGCTGATTGAACCGCTCAGTGCACAATTTCAATCAATTTTTCAATTAATTTTCATTGCCCCGCGTGCGGCCAGTTTGGAAGTGGGCACGATGATCAAACGACGATGAGATCGCACGGCCAACGTCAGTGTTAAGGCCAAATCAGTATTGGCCACATCGCAATCGCAGGCCAATGCAGGAAAATTAAAATAAATTGTTATGGGACGCCATAAAGCATTACAATATCGCAAGGCAGGAGCATCACCAACTGCAAACGTGACTCACAAACTCAGGCCAAGTTGGCCAAAGACAGACAGAGTGCACAGCTCACATGGCCCACTGTGTGTGCGGGTTCAATTAACGTGGCCAAAGCAACTTGTTCTTGGTCTCAGGGAACCTGGAGCTGGAGGTGGAGCTGGAGCTGAAGCTGGAGATGGCTAGAACTCCAGCCTGAAAAGGCAGCGTCCAGATTGCAGCTACCACAATCAGGCGAGCCAGACGAGCTGGCAGAAAAAGTTGTTAATTGGAATTTAACAATCTCTAAAAGCGTCTAATGGATGGGATGCGTGCTCTGCGTGCTCTGCGTCTCGGCCGACTGACTGACTGACTAGCCGATTTGCCCCACTGTGCGGCTGGGCTACCAGTTTACCCACTCTGCGCTTTATCTGCCCCGGCAAATGTAGAAATTAAGTTTCGCCCGGCCAGATGGATCCCGACCGAGCGACTGTCAGTATCGTTTACGTGCCGCCGTCAGGCAAAAACAATCAACATCAACTTATTTGTCTGCTGGCCAAACATCTCAAAGTGGCCAGCATCGCAGCAGCCGCAGCAGCAGAAGCATCTGCTAAATCCAGATAGCCACACAGTCAGTGGCTCGGTGCTTCGGTGTCATGACCATTCCGGGTCCATTTCTGGGCCTGCTTGCTGGAGGAGTCGTGATTTTACTCCGCCCACACTGACGCAAAATGGGGAATCTAATTTATATTAAGCAATTTGAAGAGAGGTCATTTATCATTTCAAACTGTAGTCTATCATAAAAATACCTCCAGATATTCAAATACCTTTTATTGAATGCAGCAAGATAATAAAGTTAAGATCAGCATACGTATTTCCTCGCAGTGCACAGAGCTGAGGCTCAACTTGCATTCTTGCGGCGTCATTTAGTCGTGGGCTTCGTAACAAAGATCGTTAGCTGTAGGAATTATTGGACCAGCTTTTCCAGCGGCTTCAGCAGCCAGCCGTCAGTTCGAGTGGGGAAAATAGTTTCTCACAGCTGGCTCTGCGCCCGCTTTCTGCCGATGACAGGCCTCGGTTTTGGACTCGGCCCACCTGCTGGCTTTTTGGATGGCCTCCTGGCCTCGCTGTCCTCCCTGGCATTCCTGACATTCCTGACATCCCTATGCTCCTCCGCTCCCTTGGATCCCTTAGCTCCAGCTGCCGGTGACAGTTCACGTCACCACAGAGCCACCACCAGCTGGCGGAAGCTTCTTTGTGCCGCCGGTTGGCGCTAATGAAGCAGCACACGTGTGCCGCCTCACCTTTGATACAAAAAAAAAAGGAAAAAGATAATACAAAAAATAAAACCAAGTCAAGGGGCATCTCGTGCTCAGCATAATTGGCGCTGGCATTAATCAATTGCAGCGTGGGCTTGGCAGGCGAGGAAAGAGCGCCGCAGTTGGCCATAAATTAGCAGCCGCATCCACGAAACATGGCCAGGAACACCTGTTGGTGGCCAGCACTTCCGATTCGGGCCGCTTTTGAATATGATTTGCAGCATCGCTGTGCGGCGAACATCGATATGCTCTTTAGATAACGCCAAGCAATTTCCCACCGCAGATCGCAGTCCATAAATCAGCCGCAAGTTGCAAGGCTCGTGCTCAAGCTGCTGGCCCTTGTCCGACACTGGTTGTCATTAGCTGCAACATAAGGCAACATGCCGCATGAGGCATGAGGCAAGTAGACACATTTTTGCGGCCCAGAAACATATTTGTGGTTGTTAAGACATCGGCGCCATTGACACATGACACGCCCGTTTATCGCAGCGGAAGTCGCCTGTCGAAGCGGCTTTTGGCCATTTGGCACTTGGCACTTGGCTTCTTGGCCAAAAGTGTTGACAGCTGCAAATCAAATTGTCATTAAATGTTCGCTTCGGGCAGAAGCCGCTGGGCACTCCTCCAGAAATAGTGTGGCTTCGCTAATTGCAATTAAAACAATTTTGCGGAGCGTGTCGCGCCGACACATTGACAAACTGCGCCAATTTACGTGGGAATTCGGGGGCGGCACTCGAAACTTTTCGCCGCTTGAAAAGTTGCAAATTGTTTGAAGCACGGTTGAGTTACAAGTTAACAAATGGTTGCAACGGCAACTGATATGTGCATATTTTTAGTCCTTACTCCTCAGTCCTTGGCAGGTGCTTGAAATAAGATTTTGAAATTGTTTTCCCCGTAGGGTTTTCTTACTTTACTTGATTTAAAAACACATTTCTTTGATGTAAAAATATTTTATCTTGTGAGCCAGGATTACTTTACTATCAAAGATCAAGTTACTTTCACAAATATTTTCCTAGTCATTTACAAGAAATAATAATTTTCATTAAATATTTCATATTTCTACCTATGAAATAAGTTTAAATAAAAATACCTAGTATTGTTTACAATTCAGTTATTCGATTATAACTTTCAACGAAATCTCCGAGTGCTATATTTTAATTAAAATAAATAAGCCCACCAGATCTTCAGAACTTGATTTACGAAAGCCAGTGAACAACATGAGTAGCATTATCCACTCAAAGCAGTGATAAGATAGTTATGAAGTCCAAAGATATGGGTTTGTATTGATTTATATTAAAAGAAGAGCGCTAGATTAGTTCGTAAATACTTATATCAGGGAAAATTCCAAAAGAAGACATATGCCGCATGCCATTGAACTCTCGAGATGGCGAGTACGGGCCCTATTGAAATTCTAATGATAAATCGGGTGCCTGCTTTGTCTGGGCAAACCAGGTTAGCGGTTGTGGCCAACGCTGCGTATGCGTAATATTTATGGCACGACACACATGTGGCAAGGTTCCAAATGCAATGCAAGACGCTCGTCAAATGGCATAAATAAGCACATCTCACTTGGCAATGCGTGGGCTGCTTCTCTATGCAACATGCGACACGCGAATGGAATTAGAAAAGAGGTGGTGCCGACGGTGTGGGTGCACCACACCATTCCGTACGCCCTCACAATTGTGGCACGCATCTGAATGGAAATGAGCAATTAAAAAGTGCGCATAACTTAATTAAAGATGAAAAACGGGGGGAAGAGAACTGTGGCAAATGACCACTGCCAAATTGTCGCCTTTGTTGGAGACACGGGTTTTTCGCGTTAAAAGTTCCATTTGATGTTCATTAGCTTGTTTATTGGGTTGCTCAGTGTCCTTACCGCCACCAGCATCCTGTGCTGTAATTACTTGGTTTGGGGGAACAGAAGTCGAGACTTTTAGCAACAAATGTTGCAACATTAATTAGGACACATTTGCTGGGAATTCCCTTTCAATTAGAGCCCGCCTTTATGCGACAGGATCTGCTCGAGTGTCCTGCGAATGGATTCCAGCAGTCAAGTGCCGCCAGGCGGGCGAAATGTAGTGGCACTGAGCTGCGGATTACGAGTAAGTCGGTCAAAGGTCAGCTGCTCTTAATGTGCTCCACCGCAGGCTTTAAAGCTGCTGCCCCGCCACTCGACCTTTGGCTAAATCACGGCTAATGAGTTCCAGAGTGGTATAAATAATGCAAAATGTTTCACAAATACACTCTGTGGGGGCACGACCACACGCCAGCCACAGAGAACAATGGCGCTGTGGCACAAAAGTTAAATAAATGTGCATATCACACACATTTTTGGGTATCCATACACAACATACTTGGGCGTAATGGAAAACAAAGGAAGTGGACAAGGATAATAACTATATCACCTATTGCCAGATACACTGGTAAGTTGATAAGTGAAGATAAATAGATGATAAAACTTAAAAATATATATACACAATTTATAAATTATACTTGAGTGTGTAACATATAATCTGATTTGTATCTCTCTTAATGCAGATATGCAATTATTTGTCTCGATTTATTAAAAAGCCTTTTATTTTAAAAGCTCAGAGATTGTTTCCAAAGTTAACTCCCAATCAATACATTTAAATGCAAGGAGGCATAATGTTTTGAGAAACCTTAAGGGGATTGAATAAATCTCCAATCGATCATGAGATTTTTCCTTGTGCAGCACCTCAATCTCCAGTGGGGGATTGTTTTAACAAATGTCCATCTTCGCACGCCTGTCTCGTCTCGAGTGAGTGGCAGATGGATTGGCAGCAAGTGTCATTTCCCCAGTCCATCGGGATGGACAGTGTGCTCCACCCACATGCTCGGTGGGTTTGTGGATTGCTGGGTTGGTGGCTTGGTGGGTTGGTGGATTGGTGGGTGGAACCAATCAGTCGAGGGGCTGAAACTTAAACCAGAAACTAATTGAAGTTTTGCGGGTGCTCCGTGGTCCGTGCTCCGTGCTCCGACATAATTTCGCTTTTGTACTTCCAGCCAAAGCTGCAGCTGATCCCATCAGCGAAACGCGGAGCTTCAGCTCGTCGTTAAATCCTTTGCGTTTCGACTTTGGTCAGTTGATTAAGTATGCATAAACAGCAATTATGCCGCCCCTCGGGGCGTGTCCGCGTAATTTATGCTAAGTTATGGCGTATTATATCTATTGCGGACCCATTTCGCTTGCTTATATTACCAAAGACGAGCTGGCTGGGAAAAAGCACAAGCACAAGCACAAGCACGAAGCACAAAAGTTGGCAAACAAAATCCATACATTAAGCATATCCTTTTTGCCAGAGCCTCGAGCTCCCACGGCCATAGTAACCCATTGAAATTAAAACGCTCTATTGAAGGAGCGTCCTTTTTTTTGTGTGGCATCACCCTCCCCTCCCCCTTTCCTCACCCTTCAAACAATACTTTTCAAAGCTTTGTTGCCTTTTTTTCCGTGTGCGCTTTGCGGCCACGAAATTGCAGGTAATTAAGATGCCGCCCCATGGCATAAAGTACACAAAAAACGGCCAGGGAAAAGCGGAGTGTGGCAAAGGAAAACATAATTCACTGTCTGAAAATTCATTTCGACATTTCGCTTCTCTTTGACAACGCTGCTGCCAAGGGGGCTGAATTTTCCCGCAGCTTTTACTTAAGGATTTTCCCCGACATTCGCTTTTCCTCTGCGCGGCAGTGGAGATGAAGCACCTTCTTGGCCATCCTCTCGTGGGTTAAATTGAGTGTGAAGTGTGCTAAGAGCGCCAAGGTCTAGGCATTTACTCAAATTGGAGTATAATTGACTACAAGCCATTTGTTTTGAGCAGCGGTTTTATGGCGCTATTAAATATTCCTCTTATATAGTACAGCACAGGTCGTAAATAACTCTTGAGGCCAATAATTTGGTGGCATCATTTCGCGATTAGCCGGAGCAAATATTATAATGTTCACGTACTAATAATCATAAATCTAGCTAAACACCTTTCAACACATAATGAAAGGCGCATAAAAGAAGGCATTAAATCGAAATTATAATATGCGAATATGCAAATGGGACACAAATATTTTGGTGTATTTATAAATGAAGTTTATTTTTCAAACAACGGAACCTAATAATGCAAATAGCCTGGTGCTCCAACCAATCTGAAATACTGCGCATGAGGGCGAATGTTGCATTCGTTTAACCCACTTGGCATTCATTGTTGCATGCAGCATGAAATATGGAAAATTATGCTCAGTCTGGTGAAGGAGAATGCGGCAACCGAACTGCATTGCTAATCGGGATCGTAAGAGCTACAGAGAAAAAAGTTTTGAGTGCCTTATATTGGTACTGAGAGTTAGGAGAAAATGCGCTTAGAATTTGGCTTCGGAATATTTCATATTCAAAGTATAAAAGTATATCACCATAATAAAAGTATCTCAAAAAAAGGGGTATTAACATTGATTGTCTCATTAGTTTTCAATCGCAGACAATTATATTTAATCTTGTTTTGTATCGTTTTATTTTAATTGAGAGATAACACTCTCATTAAAAATCACAGTTCAGTTTTGCTCCGTGCATCATCTGCATACTACTAATTCACATTAAGTCAGGCAAGGAGAGAATCTGGTTAAACATGTGCCATAATGCCATAATTTGCCAAATGCACAAACACAAGGATGAACAGGAGCGAAGGTCTTCCCCGAATTCACAGCCACATCCACATGAGCTGAGATTTTTGGCCAGCGACACTGTCGCCCTGGGAGATAACCATGGCCAAGTTTATTGAATTATCCAACAGTATCCTCGGCCATCCAGATCCAGAACCACATCCAGTTGCTCGGCTGGACGGGACAGCTTCGATAAATTGGCAACATGGCTTTAATTGGCTCCGAGGCGTGCAATCAAAACAGTTTTCGATAACGCGCCACGAAGGTTCAAAGCCCAAAGTTCCTTTGACATGGCCTGCGGCTGCAACTTGGCTTTGCTTTTGCCGTTGCCGTTGCCTTTGGTTTTGCCTTTGCCTTTGCTTTGGGTTATGGTCTCGTCTGTCGTGGGCGAGAAGGCAAATCAGATAAGCACTTAATGCCAAGCACACAATGTGGCCAAGAGTTGTTGGCCAGGACACAAACGCTGGCTCACACACACACACACATGCACGCCTGACTGGCTTGTAATGGAATTGCGATTGTATCTGGCAGATACATTTGTGCTGGAGGTCCACAAACGAACCCATTTGTTTGGCAAGCAGATTTATGCTCATGCTCATGCCCATGCCCATGCCGTTGTCATCGGAAGCCTAATTAAATATCACAGGCGGCCGAAGTTCGAGGCGGAAAAATTACACTACAACTGAATTAATTAAGCCAACAAGTTCCACTACTTCGTTAGTATGTAGTATGTAGTATGCAGTGTCGTCGCTCCGTTTCATTAACAAGAAGAAGTCGGCAAACAAAAGTTTGCAGCTGTCGGAAAAGTTTATGATTCGACCTCGAAGAGATGGCGCAACAAGTAAATTCCGACTTAGCACGCGCCATCGGCCAAAGATACATTTAATTAATTTTTGATTCCATCAGATACTCCAGACAACTAGTCGTATCTTCGAGTGACGCAGTTCGCTGCCTGTTATTGATGCAGATTAGATTCGCTTCCAGCGCGCAGCTTACTTCGGTCTAACAACACTGACCACTTCACCGAGACTTCTGAATTTAATTAAAAACTTTTCCTTTCACTCACTCGTTCGACATTAGACACTCTAAGTGTTTTTAAAATCGAAATCAATTGCTTGGCAGTTACAACTGTCCATAAATCGCGTACAAATGCCAGTCGGGCAGGCAAAAGTCCTAAGCCAACTTTTCCTTTGTCTGCTCCACATGCAAAATTAGGCACAAACTTTGTGAATCGAAAGCGACTCCAACACAAAGGTCCCAGCACTCAGTTGCCCATCTCTTGAAGTTATTGAACCTCGACTGCCGACCATTGTTTCCCCATTATGCAGGAGCGGATCGGCGGCACGAGGGGCGCCTCCGACAATTACACAAGCGCCCTGCAGCAAAGCTCCACAAAGAGCAACAGTTGCAACAGCCACAAAGAAGCCCAGCTGCAACAGAAGTCGCAGCAGCAACACAAATACGAGTATGCCAAGCCAACTACAAAGGCGGCAGAAATAATGGCGCTCATAATAGATGCAAATGCTACAGGCATTTGGGTAGACTACAAGGCAGCAGTATAAATAAATACAAGTTAATAACAATTGTGCAACTAGAAGAGCCCGATTGAGCTAAACTAAACATAACATAAAACCAAATTAATGGTTGTTTTTCCTATAAAAGATATATGTGCTTTATATGCATATATTTGCATTTAATTCTGCTGTCTAGTTTAAGCACTTGAAGCACCAACTTAATATAAGAGCATCCAATTGAAAATAAAATTTCTACAAAACTATTTCTATAATTCAACTTAGCTCTATGCTTATTCTGTTTGTTTATCCTTGATGGCAAAATGAAAAACATTTGGAAAATAACATCAAAACATCAAAACACCAGCAATGACAGTCGTTTTGCGAGAAGCTGAGCCCGCAAATGCGAATTTCCATATGAATAGAGCAACAATTGTCCAAAGGCGTCGCAAATTGCAAATGAAATGAAATATGAAAATCAAACTGACTTCCCAATTGACATTAGCCCGACTGCCAGAGGAGAAGGCCATTTTTTTGGGGGGGCAGGAGGTTGTGGTTATGGAAATGGGAATGGAAATGGAAATGGAGGTGACGAGCACAAAACAATTCTACTTGGGCGCTGACAATGGCTTTGGCCCCCTCTCTGCAACTTGCCTGTGAAATTTCGACGGGTTTTCCTTACCCGGGTGAAGTCAATTGCAAACACATTTAAACAAAACCCAACGAGACGTGCAGAAAATTGCTGATATGAAAAGTGAAAAGTGCGCCGAGGTCGTGTGTTTTTGGGTATCCGACGAGGATGCTGCCTACGCCAATTTGTGTAGCCAAAATTGTGGGCAAAGTAACAAAATTGGCAGGGGCAAGGACGAAGATGAGGTCCTGGCTGAAGGAACCGAAATTTAGGCTGGCCACAAAATAATGTTATTGATATGAATCGAGTTCGTTTCGCAGGAAGCGAAAGTGCGTGAGCTGGCCAAATAATTATCCTGGCTTCGTGCTCGGAAAACTCTAATTTCGAGCACTAATTTCGGATGCGATTGTAGTAAAATCAAATTAATTGTGAGCTAGCGTTCGGGGTGTGAATTAGAAATATTGCAAAATTAAATGAGCCGAATAAACTAATTTACCTGCACCTTAGAAATTATAAAAGGGTCAGTGCTTTCAATTTTATCTTCAAAACCTTCATATCCCTTATAGCACAGTAGCAAAATAAACGTAATAACGAACAGCATTTCATTGCTAGAATAATTTGTTGTAAACTTTTTGTGAACCCAAGATTTGCTCAGCAATTTCACCAATTTGTTTAGAGCTTTGCAACTTTTCAAGGCGCTTCTAGCCACAAGTTCAATGTCGTTTTCGTTTCGTTTCGTATTATTTGAGTTGAAGTAACCCACTTTAAGCACTTCGCCCGGCCATATTTCAATTCCAATTGGACTACAAAGTATTTGTCGAAAAATGCCCCCGTCCTGGCAACGGCAGGGAAATAATCAAATTGTATGATGAACACGCCCCAACTGGAATTATTATAAGAGGCAGTCGGAAAACAAATTCCCAAGCTCACAAAAAGTTGCCCAAACAATAACAAAATGAAAGAAATGTGCACTTGAGCCGCGAAAAAGTTGGGGGGAAAAGAAGGGGAAAAGTACATTTATTCCCCGCGAAAAGTTCTTGAAATCAAAGTAAGTACGCAAGCAGCACAACAAATAAGCGCAGTTAAAGTACGAATTCTCTCACTGGCTTTGGCCAAATGACAAAGTTAAATAACAGCTGGGGGAAAGGGATCCTGCCCTGCTTGTTGCCAGGACTGTCACTCTTTGAAAAGGATACGGCACATGCACTGTGCCTCTGAGCAGCTGCTTCTTGTTCTTGAGCTGATATATATATACATGTGTAGGCAAACAGTGCCGTTCAAGATATTAGCACGGGAAAATAGTAACCTCCTTACAGTAATGCAAGTTTAAGTCATTTAAGGAACTTTTAATTAGTAACCACTTTCCACTTAAAAATAAAAGATAATAATATTTGTAATAAAAGGAACATAAAGCCGTGAAATAAGATTATTACTATATCTGATATGATGTAAAGACGAATTGTTTGCCTAGTAAGATAACCATCTTGAGATCTATTGTTGTGGCCGCATCTGTGGTTGTTTAGGGTGTGTGCCGAGCACTTTTGAGTAGACCGCAAGACATTTGTGAAAGAGCAAACAACAGACGGCAAACAAAGTCCATTTCAGATCTCACACCTTGCCGGGCTTAGACATATGCAAATTCAGTGCGCGAACAAATTGTGCAATTGTTGGTGGGAGGAAGTGCGAACAAGGCATTTAGCACGTGTGGCACGTATTTCATTTCAGAGCCCAGCACAAACCCACCTCCTTCTCCTTCTCCGAGCAGCGGAAAAGCAATGAACCAGGACAAAGGTCGACTATATGGGGAGCTCAAAGGATGCAGGGCAACATGGTAGAGAGTTGAGAGTCGGACTGAAGGCACAAATGCACTTAACGTCGGCGGTCTCTTGAAACTCCGCTTTTGGCCTGCTGGCCGAATTTAAAGCCTCATCTTTCCTTAATCCATTGCCGGTCCGGCTTTATAAATTATTCCATTCCATTAGGGCTCGGCTTTCACGCTCCACGTTCGCCGCTTTTCAGTCCGGAGCCAAATGGCCAAGTGGGCAAATGTGTGTGGAAAATAAATAAATCGCTTGTTCTGGTAATCTCTGGCAACATTTTTATCGCCCTCCTCTCAGCTTTCCAACGCTGCTCAACCAGCCAACTAGCATAATCCCGGCTAACACAAATACTTCCGCCTGCGGAGAGGCACAAGTAGTGTCCCTTTTGTCGGTTTTGGGATCCGGGATCTGGGCAGTGCCTGTTGAGCGATTCCGTGTTTACACTTTATACTCATTTGAAATATGAGCTCCTTGCCACGCTGCCGACTGCAGCGCTAAATAAATCAGACGGCGTGCCCGCAAAATCTCACCCATGGCAGCTGTCACTCCGCATTATTATCACCAACAAAAGGTCCTCGGCGTTGATTCAGTGATTCCTTCCCCGGAGAGTTTGCCTCGCCTGGGGGATCATCCAGGATGGCAGCTTTCGATGAGAATGGGGATCTTGAGCAGCACGGGACTGTCAGTGAGGACAACATGATTTCAACTCTTTTATAAATAACGTTATAAATTGTGCGTCATTATGGGGTCATAATAATGCAAGTAAGGAGGAAGTCCTGATGTCGCACCAAAAGTGAACCACACATATAACAACAAAATATGTTTATCTTTTCAACTATAATATACCATATTTTATTGTGTTTTATTCTGGATATGACGATTGAAACTGAAGCACTGCAAAGCGTCCGACCTTCAAGTTAGATCTACTAACAAAAGACGTTAATACCTACATATATCATCGTTAAATTTATATTAAGAACAGCCATCGACACGAGTTTTTACATAAACAAAATTGTCAATAATTAATAATTCATTTAATGCACTGTATGTAAATTCTTAAATTTAATATAACGGCCATTGAATAAATCAAAAGTCGCAATAAAGCTTAACATAATTCAAGCTCCATTGACGACTCTTAAGAGCAAATACAATTTTTCCTCATTGAAAAGGATTTTTACTCATAATCCCCGGCTGAAATCCACAGAAGCAATCGAAATTGGAAACTCATAAATTGCCTTTATGTTCTGTCATTCCATTCGCAACAAAAGTGGTGAAAAATGGAAAACGATTCAGTGCATCATCAATGGCAATCCGGCGAAATCCGAATGGAATGCCATAGTTCGGGCCAAGGCTAAAACGTTTCAGCCATTCCTGTCGCAACATCGCAAATGTTGTTTTAGGCAAAATGGCATTTAAGCGATTTAAGAGCCCGTTCGACAAATCTTCATTCATTCCAACCAAATAAAACACGCAATAAAACACAAAATGCTGTGGAAATGGCTGGCTTTTAGCACAATCTTTTAAAGCAAAACACATTGGATTTATGACATATTCGTATTCGATTCCATGCTTTCCTTTCATGCTACATTTCAAGGGGATTTTAATTGCCGCCCACCAGCGTTCACCACGTTCAATAATTGATGCCGCTGTTTGCTTAAAAAGCAAGCGAAATTTAAAGCAAAATATAGAATAAATCATAGCGAAATCTTGCCATGTGGGCGGCATAGAACTGGTGCAGACATCGTGGTACGTATGATTTATGCGCCTAATAAATTGCTGCAGCGAAAACTAAAAGCTGTTTTCTGCTCAGCGCAGAATGAAGATAAACTATCCATGGGATGGGATGGTTGCGTTGGGTTCCAATCCACTGAGTCCGAGACCAAAGGCTCCATTCACAACTGACAGCCAACGAATTGGAAATCGGCAAACAAACATTTTCATTACTCATACGTCAGGGGGGTACTCATACATACGTGTGTGCAATCGCGAAACCCCCAAACCCAACCAAACCAAACCAAACCAGCCATTGAAAACATTTTGACAGATGCAGACGGCACAATTTCGCTTGGCTACGTTTTTTAATACCCAACAGTTTTGCGCAACATTTCGCGTGCAAAGTTTTTCACCATGGCTCCATTTTTTCCAAATTGTTGTGGGCAGAGCGGCTAGGGGGCGTGGTCAGGGTCGACACTTCAACGCCGAGTGCCAGAATAGATGCCCCAACATGATACACATGTAACCCACATACACATTTGCCAGTTTTATGCTTTTCCATTCCCCAACCTCCCCCACCCCGCCGCCATTTCCCATTTCCCCTGGCTTCTGGCCGCTTTTATTGAAGTCCCCGCCCGCTCGCTTTTGTCAAATGCAATTTACGGATCCCTGACATCGAGCATTAGCGCAGGGCTGCCAAAGTCAAGCCAAGTCAAGCGAAGTCGGGCTAGTCGGGCTTGCTTAACACACAGCAGTTGCTTTTCCAGCCCCGCTTTTCCGACTTTCCGACTTCCAGCCCCTAGACCAACTTTTTTCGACAGCTACTTCTCGCCTATGGCACTTTTCCACACGTTTTTATTGCTAATTTCTGTTATTGCCGACGTTTTGCGTGCGTTTCGCGAGTTGTCGTAAAAATATTTTTATTAGCCGATCGCGGGCGGTGTGCGTACAGATTGGGGCCCTCCCCCTCCGGAAAGCACATTAAAAGCCCGAGCTGCCACATTTCGGCAATGAGATACGCTAGAAAGTATGCTAGGGAAAATCCAGCACCTAACCTTCAGTTTCACACTCTCAGCACGGCGGCAACTTCCATTGATTCCCAGTTAAAGCCATGCATCATACCAATTTTATGGCATCAATACAAGTCATCATTCATTTGGGGTTCGCTAGTAAAGAAGTTTAATTCAGTTGAAATACTGTAAGTAGCACTAAGAACACTTTAAAAGCGATATTTTTAGCCTGAATATAAAAGAGATTTTTTATTTATGCTGGCATGGAATTCACCAGCTTCGTGTGCTTCAAATTCTAGTACATCATCTTGCTGCCCGCACACTCAACATGATTTATCCGATTTTTATCCAACACCCGACTATTTTTCAACCCACTTGAGCACCGAATCACTTATTCATTCAATGGCCGATGCTCAGGTTCAATGTGGGCGATTTATGGGCAAGTTTGTACCGAGAAGTCGTAAAATTAAAGTGCCTCCAGTGCTCGCCCCTCCTAAATACGCTTTTATGACTATGGCCAGTTAATAACCAAATTTGTCTGCTCAGCTTTGGCTTAAACATTAAACTTGCCCGACTTGCCGGGCGATGAGCTCAACAAAATCGAGAAAATCGAGCGAGTTGTGCTGAGTGATGTTCTGCGATTTCGTGTAATTCGTGTAATAAATATAAAACTTGTATTAATATTACAAGGGACTGCTAAACCAGAGCAAACATGACATAAAGCGTTTGTCATAAAACGCCACTCGTTCACAAGTGTTGTGCACACAAAGTGCATTCAGTTTGCCATTACCGGAGCCCTCGGGGAATCCCCCTCGATGTTCTGCTCAGCCAATTTGCAATCCTAGATTTTATGTTGTTCGCTGGCAAAGGAGACTTTTCTGCGTTACCGGCTGTCATTGTGGTTTTTGCTCTTGTCACTTCGCAATTGGAGTGCAGCCAGCAATTTGCCTAAACGATAAGATTAGAAAATGGAAGTGGAAATGGAAATGGAAGTGGTGACAGCCACCTGACGCAATCTCACATGAAAGAAATTTCTCGTTTGCCATTCAACGCCCGGCATCCGAAATCCAAAATGCAAAATCCTCGATATCCAACTGGACATGACCAGTTTCCGGAGAAATGCACTCCAGTAACATCTCGCCCAAAATATTTGTTTGTTGTTCTCTGTCCGAAAACAAGACCAAGTTATGCAGTTGACAGAAATATGCAAACAGACGGAAGTGAATATTTGTTTGATTACTTATTTTAAAGAAACATGCAAATTCACAGAGAATACAAAATAAATGTTATCGAAAATTTTAACAGCAATAAGAAGAAATCTAAACAAGCGAAGCGATTGCTCTGCAAATTGCATATATTTAAACTATTAATTTACAAAAACAAATGTGGCAGTCGAATTCCCCCCGAACAGTTCACTTTATTATTTCAACAATTATGGCAAATAATTGCCACTGATAATAACAGGTTTTTGTCTTTCATTTACGTACTTTATAATTATTTTATCTTTCCCAATTAGAAAAGGTTTTTTATAGCATAGTTAATATTCCACTACAGCATAGCTATTTATGCTTAATTACCAGATGACAGTTTTTATTTCTGTTGCCTATAGTAACACTATTTGGAAAAAATACCACTTATTTTAGACTTCTGCCTTTAATTAATCGCTGATGCAATCGCTTAAACTCAATTGAGTTACGCACATCTACCCACATCTTCTGTGTAAAAAATCAATGCACTCGGCCATAAATAATTCCGTTGCAATCAGTGTGCAGTAGTATTATTCAGTCCTGGAACTTTAATAGCGGCAAGCTGTTGGAAAACCAATTAAATGCCCCATCAAATGGAGCGTAAAACGCAAAATACTTATGGTGGGGGCGCCACACATTCGCACACGCAGTTATGAGCTCGGGAAAACCCATTTGATTGACTAACGCAACTTATTTGCTACTTCATTTCAGCGGACGCAGTGCAGCACAGTGCCACGACGACCATGAGCGACCAGATTGGCATCCCGAATGCAACATTTAGCGGCAGTGGCAGTGGCAGTGCCATCGGTGGCAGCAACGCCGCCGCCATCGCCGAAAGTGTGGCGGAGAGCGGTCCGGACTTCGATGCTCTTCGGGACGCCTGCGAAACGCGGCTAAATGCCAGCGGTGAGTCGTGCACTGCGAGAAAATAGGCAAACTATTTTTTACCACTATTGTTATCACAGTTTTGCCAGTTGTAACAAACTCACTAGTTAAATTTCCTATAATATATATTTAAATTATTTTTTATAAATGATTATAAAATTCAACATTCATTTTGTACACTATTTTATTAGTTTGTTGATGCTTACATTCATATTTTTATGACATACATGTGCCTTTACTAAGGCCAGATAAAAAAAGGAGACCGAAATTGTAGCACTAGGGAAATATAACAATTTCTGTGATATTACTACATTTTTGCCGCGTGCTTGCGGCCCTGGCAAACTGCAATTTCGGCGTCCATTATGCACGAGTAACTTTAAATTGCTGACCTCTCCCCTCCCTCTTCCCTTGGCCCCTTGGCAAACAGGCTCCGAAGGACCAGGCGCAGGAGCAGGAGAAGGAGCAGGAGCAGGAGCTGGAACCCACTGCGCCGGCACCTTTGATGGCTGGCTTTGTTGGCCGGATACGGCCGTCGGCACATCCGCCTACGAACTGTGCCCGGAGTTCATCACGGGATTCGATCCAGCAAGTAAGTGCGCCGGCCAGGGCAGGGCAGGGAAGGAGCTGCTGAATTGTTTATTAAATTCCACAAAGCTACATCCGTTTCGGGGTCAGCTGGGGATCTGCATATGACACGAAAAAATATACATACCTACATATATAGTACTATATGTACACATAGGTTACATGGCTTGCCAAAGGGAAATGTGTTTGCACGAGGCAATGCGGTTGGATGGGTGGGTTGTTTGGTAGGTGGGGTAGACTAGGTAGTCTACCCTCTAATTGGGCTCATCCCTCAGCTCGTCGTTATACACACATAAATGGAACAGAAAATACGCTCGCAGCCAGGCCAAATCAATTGGAAACTTGTTATGTTTATGCTTTGATTTCGTGTCGTACGGCAGCATCGAATATTCACAAAACCACACGGGCTTAGGGCACTGCTCCTTGGAGCTCCCTGGGCCACTGAATTATCCAAAAGAGCTCGACAAAATGCTAAAATGTTTCGCCTGATTTGGCACAATTTGCCGCAGTCTAACCGAAATCAAATGTAAGGCAGAAAACACGGCCAAATTGATTGAGGCTGCTGGGCAGAGTTCAAGTCAACTACGAGTATGTATTTAAAGCTACTAAAGCATCAGGCTAAGGGATTTAAATTGTATCATGTTTGTGAATTTTATATTTTTATTCATTAATCAGTGTTCTTGGCAAGGTGTTGTTGACGGCCATAATAATATATAACTAAAGAGGAAAGCCCTTTGAATAGTTTGGCCAACTCATTGTCGTATCATTAGCATATCAGAAATAAAAGTATCAAAGGTGACTTGAATAATTCCTCTGCGATTCAGCCACACTGTGTGTATTTCATTAAATTTATAATTAGCAGATGAGTGCTATATAAATTAATCAGCAGAATGGCCGAGATCACAAAGAAAACTAATTAATTATGCTTGGCATTTAAAAACGAAGCCACGCTCTCTACAAAATCATCATAAATGTGGATAAATATTTGAAGCAATTTACGGCATAAATCATGCGCTGCATGACAATTTGCATTAATGTACAATGCTGCCCAACATGTAGCCAGCCAACTTAAACCTCAACCTCGTTTTGGCCATGACCAGGGCAGCGAAAATGGCGAAAATAGCGAAAGTTGAATGACTTTTTTTGTTATGACAGAGCGGCGAAAGCAGGGCGAGCGCCAAGAAAGTGCTACTTTTGCTACATTTAGCTTGTGGTTAGCTTGGCGCCACCCCCTTTTTCATCCTTTTGGTATACTTTTTGTTTTTTTTGCCTTTCGGGGTCGCCGCCAGCTTGTACAAGATTATGTGCTTTGGCACTGCGCCGCCATTAACTTTTATGGCACTTCCGGTCGCCGGATGTCGATGTGGTGAGCTGTGGTCGAGATCTCCCCTACCCCGCTTACTCCACTTACCCCCACTTACCCCGCTTATCCCCCACTTATCTGCCACACAGCGCGTATACGTGATTTTCTCCGTCTGCGTGCCAAACGGCGATAAATGGACTCCTGGCCAGAGATCATCGGTCGAAAAGAACGGAAAAGCGGAAAAGGCGGAAAAACGAACGACCTGATAAAACTCACCTTCGAAGTTCCTTGCTAAAATTCTGCAGTAATTTTTCGACAAGTGCCACTCGGTAAATTGCACTTAAAACTAGTTGGTAATCCACATTCGAACGGCACTCGACATGCCACAACCAATGGAAAGTTTCTGTCACGAACTTCGACTTGATTCAAGTTAAATACACACACACCTAACTACGCCAAACAACAGAATGATTATGCAATTCAAATGAATATGGCTGCAATTCTTGTGCGGTTAACTTGGTGGCAGATGCAATAAATAATGGTTAATTCAATTGAATGCTCAGGCCGACCGCAAAATGTAAATATGAGCCAGAATATTTATCCAGTAGTCAATCAAAAAATCACACACAGTTAGCCAGTGTAAATATTTGTGTGGTGGAGATTGTGTGGCAGAGGATGTCGAAATGTTTGCTAGAAAAAGCGTAAAAGAATTAATATTTATCGAGCAGGTGTAATAAGCAGAGTAAACAGCGCGGTTAATTATTTTTTATTTATCGCCAACTGACACCGCCTTAATTATGCAGGATACGCCCACAAGGAGTGCGGTCTCGATGGCGAGTGGTTCAAGCATCCGCTGACCAACAAAACATGGTCCAACTACACAACCTGCGTAAATCTCGACGACCTCGAGGTAAGCCGATCCTATGATCCTGTATACTATAGTTTATCCTTTATCCACTAATTAATCGAAACACTATGTATCTGCAGTGGAGGCACAACGTGAATCTGATCTACGAGGTGGGCTACGGCACCTCCCTGCTGGCCATCCTGCTGTCGTTGGCCATATTGGGTTATTTCAAGTGAGTATGCCAGAGGGCTTTCCACTCCTTCACTCCTTCACTCCTTCACTCCTTCTTGGCCACGAGTTGACAGCTTGCCGGCTTGAGTGGGGAGCAGGGAAAACCACTCAAGGGTAATGAGGCTCGCTGGTGATTATACTGCGACTTATATTGAGACCTATGACTTATGACTGGCGCCAAAAGTGAAACCCACTGATGGATGGATGATGGCAAACAAGTGCGACAGTGGCTTAATCAAGTGCCAACCTGGACGCTGGGCCCAAATGCTTATTGCACTCATTGCCTCATTGACTCATTGCACTCATTGCTCACTTAATGCGGCACAATTGACGCCGGAAATGGCGAAATGGGAAAATACATTGTGTCCCCCCGCCCCCTCTCCTGGCGACTCGAAGCAGGATATCGATTAATTTCCCAGTGCCTGCAGACCAATTAGTGCTCTGCGTTTGTTATCGCACATTCGGATGGCACTGGGGCTCAAGGATAAAGGATAATGGATGTGCGGACTGAGGGGCTATCCCATAGACTGACAGAACTGTTTTAAATTGTGTGCCAAAGGCAAATAAAATGGGGCTAGCGACGTGTGGGAATTCGGTCTGCCCTAAAAAAGTGAATAATTAAAAGTTTAATGACTGAGCATCGTGACCAACTGAATGGGCAACTCCGCCCCAAACGCATTCCTCGAACAGCATACCAGAATTTCCTTTTAAATAAAATGAAATTGTTCAAAGGAAGATTAAGTCTTAGTGTCAATTAAAGAATATTCTTATTAAATAGACCATCACTACTTTAAAAAAGAATAATTCTCATTTAATAATTGTATTGCCTAAACAAGGTTTTTTAATAATACAAAAATAGTTTATAATATAATTCTTGAGACAACAATTTACGAATACAATTGAACCCACCGCTTCTAAAGACACTTTTCCATTGTTAAAAACTTAAGACATTATAAAGTAGTGAGGGGGATACCGAAAACAATATAACCTATTGAATTAAAGTGCTGAGATGAAATCAAATTAGATTCAGTTTGGCCAGATGTCAGCAATCAATGCAATTGAGCGAAGGAAAAACGGAAAACGGGAAAATGGAAAATGAACTTTGCCCTTTTGGTCGCAGGACTTTTTCTGCCACTTTCAGCCCGGTGCAAGCTGCCTTGGCCGAATGCAAATGGAGCCATAGACAAACTTGCAGATTCGGCCATAAAAACTTGCCACAAATTGCCGGCCGATGTAATTCGATTCGCATATTTGTCTCTCGATTGAACAGATCCCTGAAGTGCGCCCGCATCACGCTGCACATGAATCTGTTCGCCTCGTTCGCCGCCAACAACTCGTTGTGGCTGGTCTGGTACCTGCTGGTCATGCCGAACTCGGAGCTACTGCATCACAGTCCGGTAAGTGGGCGCACCTGGCGAATGCGTAATGGCGAATCAACCTCGGCTTCCGATTTCCATATTCCATATACCATATTCTACTGCCGTGCGAACACCCAGATGCGCTGCGTGGCCCTGCACATCACGCTGCACTACTTCCTGCTGTCGAACTACTCCTGGATGCTCTGCGAGGGCTTCTACCTGCACACCGTCCTGGTGGCCGCCTTCATTTCCGAGAAGAGGCTGGTCAAATGGCTCATCGCCTTCGGCTGGGGCTCCCCGGCCATCGTCATATTCGTCTACAGCATGGCCCGCGGTCTGGGCGGCACGCCCGAGGACCATCGCCAGTAAGTGAATAATAAATAGCTCACCTCACACCGAAAGAAAATGGGGGTTACCAAAAGGCATCATAAGTGAATATATCAAGAAGAGGGAACAGGTTATACCCATAATGTGTATGCTAGATAGATTATGATATGTATTAAAACTGATTTAAGTCCCATAGACATGTATCTCAGTATCTCAGATTTATATCCAGATTTCTCTGCGTAGCTAAGATATTCGTTCTGTCGGCCACTAGACCAAATGCTAATCAAATCAATCAGCAATTCGCCCACTGACTCGTCTCGCATTCCTCCACCAACTTGCTCATTGCAGCTGCTGGATGAGCCAAACCAACTACGATAACATTCTGGTGGTGCCTGTGTGTATCTCCATGTTCCTGAACCTCCTCTTCCTGTGCAACATTGTGCGCGTGGTCCTTTTGAAGCTGAATGCCCCGGCGAGCATTCAGGGCAGCTGCGGTCCATCGCGAACGATTTTGCAGGCATTTCGGTAAGTTACTCACCCCCACTCCCCCAAAAAAACAAAACAAAATAACAACGAACTGGGGAGATTCAAAAACACTTAGGAGTATATGAGCGAAGCAGAGAACTTTCAACTGGCCCACGGGGCGAATGCGTAATTATATTTTGTTTCCCCCGTATTTGGAGCCATCAGCTCTTTTATTGTTTATCCGCTCTGCACTTGGAAGTTGGGTTCATTTTACATTTTGAATTACGCATACGCCGCGTTGACTTGCATGTTAATACACGGCCGAGAAACGAAAACAAGGCATTATAATTCACCCTCTCGTCCTGTTTTAGGGCCACGCTGCTCCTGGTTCCTCTGCTCGGCCTCCAGTACATCGTAACGCCCTTTCGTCCTGCACCCGGACATCCCTGGGAGAATACATACGAAATCATCTCGGCGTTTACGGCCTCGTTCCAAGTAAGTAAAATGTTTTCCTTTCTGTTCTCGTTTATTTTGTTCCTGTTTTGTTTTTTTTTGTTTTGTTTTTTCTTTCCGGCTTTTGTTTCGCACGCTCTCATAAAATCACTTTACGACTCGAAGCGGAGCTGGCTAAAAAGTTATGATGTTAGTTCGCCTCATGGTGCCATCCACCACTGGGAATGCAAATAAGCCAGAATTACTGGAATACCAAATACCAAATACCAGGGCGAGCTCATTAGATCGGGACGCTGTTCAAATCAATAATGAGAACACACGCCATGCGAAATTCCCGCCATTGGCATTTCACTTGATCTCGGTTTATTAAATTGCTGGCCGAGATTGGAGCGCAGTTCCCCCATGGAAAAATGTGGCAAGTTGAGCATGAAATGCACTCTCGCACACAGGAACTCGTAAAAGCAACTCGAGCTTGTCGCTCTGCCAAGTCAGTCCCGATGGACCGGCATTTACACTTGGTTAACATATATTTGCTGGCCGCAACTTAAAGACAACTACGGGAAACTTCATCTATCTAAGTTCCCATCTTGCTTGTAGACAAGCCAAAGAATCTTTTAGTTCGTGTTTTAGTTTGCAGTGGAAACTATTTGCATATATCTGCTTGTTTACGAAATGGTTTCCCACTACAGGCTGTTGATATTTCAGTTCCCAAGGAGCTAAAGGTGCTTAAAAGTATGCCACAAAATCTTTTCGTTCGATCTACACCCCATTTAATCGGTTCAAAAAGGCAGCCCAGCTGGACAACTTCAAAACACCCATTGAATTCCTGAGCAGCCCTAAAACAACACAGAAATCCATTATCTTGCGAGTTAAAATAAAATCATCCTGGGCGCCACTAAGCTGCAGTTGAGCCTTTGACTATTTTCTATAACCCGGCAACCGAACAATGTCACCTCGTTCCGAGCCTTTTCGTCAGTGCCAATCGATTGATGAAATCTTTTATTCGAGAGCGGAAAGCTTAAAGCCAGTCGCCGGGGACTTTTCCTTAGCATTTTCCTCTTGTTGTATTTATTCACCGTTTTTATTGCGTTGTTTTCCGTTGGCTTATTTGCTGCAAAGATGGCGAAGTTTCCCCGCTGAACTCAGTGGTTGCATATAATTTGGATTTATTGTGGCAACCGTGCTGATGATGTCGACAGTCGTAAAAGATTCCCCGCAAGTTTTAAGCTCCGGAAAGAATATCGAATAATTTTTGAGTTGGCTGCCGGGGGGATTAGTATGCGAGGGAAATGGAAAAGCCCGAAACTACTTACTCAAAGACGAGAATTTATATGCATGTAAAAGTGTTTATTTGGTTGTTTTGGTGCCGAAATGCGAAACTTGCTGCAATTGGCTTTTGTCCGCTTGCGAGTTTTCCGCAGAGATTTTCCCCAGTTTTCCCCCAAAGAGCTTATGGACATTTTGTATTTAGCAGATGTGTAGACTTAGCACGTTCCACTTTAATTGAATTAAAAACTTTCGCTCGGCAGCAAGCCAAAGTGGAAAACAAACGTCAGATGTCAACAGAAATGCGCTTGAAATGCCCTCTCTTGACTTCTTGCCAAATATTTTAAATCAACTAATTGGCTTACTTAAGCTTCTTATTCAACAGGCTTGCTGGAAATGAATTAAAATTCAGTGCTATAATAATAAACTTCTGGGTGTAATTAAGCTAGAAAACTTTATAAAAACGCATAAAATGCGCTGAAGAAACATAAATCCAACTCAAACTTTATTCGGGTAGCACTTATAGTAAATGGCTCAAACTGCCAGCCAAAGAAAGATAGTTCATCCGGAAGCTTATAAATGGGACAACAGAGAAGAGCAAGGCAACGCAGTGAAAAAATTGAATAAACCCAGATCGTGTTTATATTTTGGCACATGTAGTACATGTTGGTCATCCGTTCTGTGGTTGAACATATCCCGGAACCAACTATGCCAACTAAAACTACTGCATAGGGAAACAGAAACGCTTTACATAACAATGCACAAATAAGTAAATTGCCATAGAAATATGGGAACTCTGTCTAACATATCGAAACATTTGACCCCACTTTGCAAGGAACAAGATGGAAATACATTTTTAGATAAACAAGAGTACGAAGAGAAAGAGAATTTTATTCTGAAATTCTCAGTATCAGGCAGATACACTTTGAGCAAGGTTGAAGTCTACCAATTCAAGTGGAGACAATCAATTCTAGTCCTGAAAGAAGTGGTTCATTTGCAATCAAACAACAAATGTCTTCATTGCAATATGCTGTGAGGCTATAAAACCCCATTTTGATTATGGAACGGCAGCCAGAAACAGAGGAGTAAATGGATGGCAACTGTGGCTGATTGAGTCCATGATGGGTCTCCGTGAGTAGTGGCAATCAAAAGAATCCCCGCTCCGAAGTGCTAACCAGAAATCCAGGCGGTAGTCAATGCACGTACCCGGCCATACATTAAATATTTACATATATATATATACATATATATACGCGTATGTATGGCGCCCACAAATGCCGCTTGCAACAATCAGGCAGAAAGTGGCAGGACAATTGTCAAACAGTGGGTTCGCATCGGTGTGGAGGAAGGAACGAAGGACTCACGGCCCGTTGAAGTGGCCGTCTGACAGGCGAAATGAATACTGAGCCATTTCGGTGGCAGGACGGAGGAATAACCAAAGAAACAAGCAAAATTCTATTATGTATTGTATTAGGAGCGACTCGGGACAAACAAGAAAATAGAGGCACACAAGAAGGGGAATGTCGCCTTTTGCTATACCCTGGAAAGCATTATTGGTATCTGTTATGTTATGTTATCTTTACTACGAACTCTGGGCCTTCGATCCTCTAGCCGAGTCGATCTCGCCATGTCCGTTTGTCCGTTCGTCTGTCCGTCCGTATGAACATTGAGATGTCGCGATGGTTAGCTACCGGTTATACCCAATTGCAGGGTATTAAAAAGGACTAAAGCGATGGGCACTGCAATAAGGACAACTGCGATAAGCCGCGACGATAATTTGGCCAGCCAGCCTGCTCATCCTAGTTCCATTCTATCTTTGCAGGGTCTGTGCGTGGCCACTTTGTTCTGCTTCTGCAACGGCGAGGTGATTGCCCAAATGAAGCGCAAGTGGCGGATGGTGTGCTTCAGCAACCGGCCACGGACCAATTCCTACACAGCCACTCAGGTCTCGGTAAGATTTGTACTAAAAGCTTCACATGCTTTTCTCCCATCCTTTCTCTCTCTCTGCTAATTTTGTACCACGGGTTACGGCGCGTATGAGTAATGCAGCAGCAGTAGCACACTTAAGCACTCACAGTTTATTGGCCTACAGATCCGAATTAATCGCATGCAACAAATAAACAAACAAAAAAGAAATCTAACATTAAAAACAAATAAAAAAAACATAAGATAGTTACAGAAACCGACGCACCGTTGCCAACTGGCCAACCACCATGATAGCAAATTCTCAGTTCTTTTGATTGTAGTTCGTGCGCTGCGGACCGCCACTGCCAGGAGAGGAGAAGGTATGACTAAAGGACATGTCGGCCAAGCGACGCGCCTCCGCAGGACCCCAACACCACCATCCCCACCATCCACACCACCAGAGCCACCAGTTGTCCTCGGAGCAGCAGAGAGCACGCAGCCAGAGCCTGGCGAGTTCGTCGTCCTTCCTGGACGGCTGGCGCGACCGGATGCCGTTCCGGAAACGCCGCCAAACCATCGACCACTCCCGCCAGAGCCAGCCGCTCATGGAGGAGGGAGGAGACACCGCGCCAGGTGCCGTCGACAGGCCGACATTGATGATGACCATAGCGGAAGATGTGGCCGATGCAGCAGAAACGGCAGCAACATCGCACGCAGCAGCAACATCCGACGCAGCAGCAGCAGGAGTAGGAGCAGGAGGAGGAGCAGGCGGAGGAGCAAGTAGAGCGGAGGAGGGCCATCCCAATGGCATGGGCACTGTCATAGTTCGCATGGAGAGAGCTGGCCAACAGCACATGGCCGATGAGGCGCTTTAGGTTAATCTCTCGAGTCACACACAACATCTCATAGTTTAAGCCACAGTTATACCAAAACCAAAACAGGTCAAGAGCCCAAAAAACCGAACCCCACCAAAAGCTACAGCCCATTGAACCCAGTTAGTATCGCCAGGCATGTTCCTGCAAAATACCTTGAGTTTCCAAACTAATTGAACGGGTGTCCAAAGTGGGCAATGTAATTTCACATTAAATTTGTATGGCACTGCTTTTAAATTCGCCATTGTTTGTTAATATTCAAAGGCACTGCCGAAAAACACTATCAGCTAAAACCATAAATTTGCATTTCTTCATAAATTTGTATTGCATATTTTATAGTCTACTTTGAGGCACCCGAGATATTGTTGCGAATCTTTTGGAAAACTTCAAAGCACCCAGAATAAGTTCCTTAGCCAGCAAGGCTGATGTGTATTTTGCAACAATTTGCGCCATGCTAAATGTTAAGTTTGAATAGTATATACCGCAGTTCTCCTTGGTTTCCCTAGAATGCGAAATGCGAAATAAATTTCAGCCTTTTGCCGGCAACGGACCCACTTGAATGAGAACATATTTATTGTACCTATGAATGTAAGAATTTATGTGGATATTAAATATCATTGTTGTCTTAAGTGTTAAGTGTATCCTAGGACTAGTGCTCCCCGAACTCCCTGCCCCCAAAATATATACATATATATGTATCTCTCTCTCTCTGTGGTAAGCTGAGCTTTCTGGCAATCGCTTTTAGTGTGTCTATGAATGTACGCAAATGTAATAAAATTTTAATTATATCTACGTATGCTATACATTTCCGTGTTCCTCTGGCTCTTCTCTGTTCTGCTCTGCTAATTAGTCAACTTTCAGTTTGTTTAATGAATCCGGGGTACGACTGTCAACAACAGCAACAACCTCAACCCAGTCCGGACCTCGAAGCTCGGACCTAATGCCCATTTAATGAATGCCATTTGAAGTTGGCCCTCCTCCGCTTCGCTTCGTCCCCATGGACGTTGGCCAGGTTATCCAGCCTGGTGATGAAAGCACAACAGGTGCTTCCGACTGCCATTTGAGCCAAACCTGTTTGTGCCCCAACACGAAGCCTAATTTATATTGCTGTCCAACGAGAATGGCCGGGCTTCACTAAAAACAATGCTGAACTATTTTGAATTGGTACAATAGAGACGCGCAGTTTCACTGGGGTTTTTGTTCAATGCTGGATGTGCACTTGGTTACTATGGGTAAGTAATGCGGAGTTGCTCTTTCACAGTGGAAGTTCCAGCTTATTTTCCGTTTGAAAGCGAAGCCCTATATTAAGTCTTTCAAATATATAATTTATGGCAACGTCAATATAGTAATTTCTAATACTATTAAGATTCAGCAGATAAATGGATGGACTTAATGCCTAAACTTTTATAGAAATAAATGGGCTTGCTAAGTTTAGACATTGCTAATTGATGGATGAGCAGAGCGAAAAGGTATGTTCCTTTGCCTGTTAAGTTTGCCCACTCACTGACTCTAAAATCCAAACCTACCGACGATCCAACTGTAAACGTATCCTGGAACACCAGGACACTCCGCAGCAACAAAGCCCATTGCAGCGCTGTCAACATTTGTTGACACTTATTGAGGACTTTCCGTTGAGTTCTGGCTCTGGTTTGGCCGTTTGCCGTTGGTGGTTTGCATAATGACGTCCCTGCAAGTGCCATTGGGTGGCAGTGGGTCCTTGTGGGTGGCAGTGGGTGACAGTGGGTCCTTGTGGGTGGCAGTGGGTGATAGTAGGTGACAGTGAATCCCTGTGGGTGGCTGTGATTGCGACTGCCACTTTGTTTGCATGGCAGGCACGTGTCCTCCTCGCAGTTGCCCCATTGTGCGCCCTATGTTTTATGCATGTAAAGTGTGCGCGATAAGTGGCAGTTTCACAATGTGCACTATCACACTCCCGCCCACAGAAACTCATAATTCTGCAGATTATTCGCGCCCGGAAGCATGGTGAACACGATGCTGCATTCAGCCCAGGTTGATATCACTCATACGCCGCGTACGCCCGCCGGAGTAAACTTTTCTCATCAGCCAGCAGGCAAATGAGCTGCTTAATTCCCGAGCTGTTTGTTTTCAATGCTGCCATCGAATGCGAGTTTTGCAGGAGGGAAAATATTTACGTTGTGCATGCCAACAAGGCGCTTCACTCACTTACCGACTTAATGTTGCTTACACTTGCAGGGAATTAAAACAAAGCTGTAATTGGAGCTTTCAGTAAAGGGGAAAAAATAAATTCAAAACATGTGATGTAATTAATTCTTTATTATATGTAACTTTCGCCAATTAAATGGAGCTTATATAAGACCAAAAGAATATTTGAAATATGTGACTATTATGGCTTAAATATTTAATAGCTGTAAAATTCTTTGCAAATTTAATACCAATTTAAATTCAAATACGATTTAAAATAGAAAACCTTTAGATGTATAAAAAGTGATCTTAAGGAATCTTGAAATGATACTAGCCTGTGTAGGAGTTCTAAAAATAAGAGTAAACTTCGAGGAACATTTTTAGGCAGCGTCATCGTCCTTTTCCGTATCCTGCGTGACTCACAGGTCCTGCTGTTCTCGGAATAAGTGCATTGCGTTGCCCTTCAGATGGAATTTATGGTGCGGTGGGTCAGAAACGTTGCATAAACCTGGCCAAGTTGCAAGTGCCGGTTGAAGAGCTTGGCACTGGTCTAGTTTGCGTTTGGGTTTCGCTTTTGGTTTTGGTTTGGGTTTGGGTTTGGGTTTGGCTGTGGTTTTGTCTTGATTTTGAGTCTGCTTGCGTTTGACTTGGCAGTGATTTTTTTGGCATACGGCAGAGTGCACTTTAATTAAAAATTTTACCCGACTGAAAGGCTGGGTGTGAAGCGTGTTTGAATAGAGTTTCGAATACGCCCGGGTGTGCGGCTTTTAATTGAAGTGCTGCTGAAGTTGAGGCTGCTGTTGTCGCCTTGTCGCCTTGTCGCCTTGTCGCCTGTGTATTTGCATAATGAACTCAATTAAAAGTTGGCCACTTCACACCACCCTTCGACGTCGAGTTGCCCCCCTCCGAGGTTAAACTTAGTCTAATGGCAGGAACTGTTTAACATGGGTTTGACTCCTTGCTCCCCTCACGAACTCACTCCTTTTTGTCCTTGAGCAGCAGCTGCATTCGCTGCCCCACCAATCCCAGCGGCTTTCGTGGCACCAAGTGGCAAGTGGATTGCCTGGAATGAAAAGGGTTTCAATTCGGGTTACATACGAGTACTCGCACATGGGCATGTGTCCTGATTCGCCACTCACTTGTATATGATCTTCTCACGGTCTGCCCAGGGCCAGGATCGCTCCAGTTTGTCCAGTCTGAATAGCAACTATAAACAGAGTTATGCTTTAATACATATGCATAAAGGTATTTAAGAAAATAGTTGTATTTTGCATTCCATACTAATTTGCTGATTCATTTATCATATTAAACTAAGAACGATTCCCTTAGAACATCTCCTTGCCATACTTTGTAACCGCAATCGTTTGAAATCATCACAAATTACTGGGCTGATTGAAATATGCGGTGGCATTACCTTTTGTGTCTGCCCCTCGGCGGATTCCTGAGGCGGAGCCTTCGGCGTGGGCGTGGCGGGGCGCACCTTCGCTGGCTCGGATTCCTTCTCCGGTGGCTGCTCCAGCTGAGGCGCCTCCCGCGCCTGATGTCCCAGTGTCAGTTCACCTTCGGCCTCGGCATCGTTAATTCGCAGCTTGGGCACATTGCGCAGATTCCACGTGTAGGTGGTGTTCAAGAAGTCGCTCTCGTCCTCGTCCTCCGTAGAAGAATACGTATCCGCGGCGGAGGTCGCTGGCAGTTTCATGAAATACACCGTGCTGCCGGGCTCGTCATCGTCGTCGGAACCCGTATCATCGCTTGCCTCATTTGCCGGATAATTGGCTTCCGATGCATAATCCGATTCCGGCGTGACATCCTTCAGCAGCTTTGATTGCCTGGCACCTTTCGGAACATCCACGTGCTCAGCATCCTCCTCCCGAGCCAGCACCAAGTCTTCCCCGTCACTGTCACTGTCACCTGCCTGTTCCCCGTCCCTCAGCTCAAAGTCCAGGGCATCCTCGTCGTAGGAGAACTTCCGCTGCACATAGGCCTCCTCCTCGTCCTCCTCCTCATCGACCTCCGATTCACTCATCCGGGCAAAATTCTGCGACACGGTGGCCAAAGTGGAGCACAGGATTCTGGGTATTTCGGCGATGGCTGACAACTTGCGCTGCATCTCCAGCAGACGCATCTCGATGGAGCTGGCTCGTATGCGTCCTAAACGGAATCCATTAGGGAGTAGTGGCATTTTGGGGTTTTCAGGGGGATTCTTTTTATTAAAGCGACACACACAGACACGAAATATTCAAAATTATGTACAGGTGTAAAAGAGTTAGCGAACTCTACACAGGGGAAAAGCTTCATCTAAATCAAGACTAAGTATTTATTATCTGAGATTGTAATTTTGTATAGTAAATAATTATTCGAACGCAAGGCATTTTAAATAGAAAAATTGTAAACATTGGAAATGCTTCATTCTCTATCTTAAAAAAAGATTCAAATTAATAATTTCCAGCTAGAATATTCATAATAATTTACTGCGCACTTCAACTAAACATTATATCTTTCTCATATTCGCGGGGTGTAAAAACTTTTGATTGGCATTTTTCTCAGTGCAGGTGTAGGGATGCGACAGCCTCTGCTGTCAGGGATAAGCCACTTGGCTGGGTGAACGGCTCCTCACTTGGCCTTGGAGGCGCTGGGCAGGGCCATCAACATGTTCTCGATGGTGTTCGTGCGCAGCTCCTGGTTGTCGCCCACCTCCGCGAAGAAGCGCCGGATGTTCCGGATGATGCGATGGTGGGGCAGCTCCTGGATCGCGGAAGGATTACACGGATGGGGAGGTGGGGTCCATGGTGGAGAACACGGCGGAAAGTGGGAGAACGGAAAAACGGAAAAACGGAATGTGTTAATTTCGATGGCAGAGTTGTTGGCATGCAATCGTGTGGTTGCTTCACCTGCTCCTCGTCGTCGGACGACTCGTCCTCGCTGAGCTCAATGACCACCTCGTTGCCCTCGTCGTCCAGCTGCGTTTTGGTTTTCTTTTTCTTGGGCTTCGGCGGCTCCGGGGGGTCTTGCCACATTATCGGATGCCAACAACGCGAGCCAAGCAGGGGGGTTGGGGTGAAGTCTACAAAAAGATACAAAGCCAAGTGAGTTCGGGGCTACACGGGAAACAACTTGGGGCTGTGAAACAAGTCTACATATTGACATTCATTTGTATGTACTTATATAGAATAATATATATAATAGTACACATTAAAGACAAGACATCGTTTAAAAGGGACTTTCTCATTACTAAGTATCATTGTGTTTATTGAATCAGATTATTGAAGTTTATTTGTACTATACTAGCTACTTCCTCTAGCACTCAGCTATATTTTCTTAGTTACTTATCAAACACGTAGCATATTATTAACTGCACTTTGTATATTCACGAAAAGAACAACATTTTCACATCACTTTCCTGTGAGTAATCAAGGAATGGAGCTGGAGGGGAATGAACTGATTTGGGAACCCATGCATGAAAGTAAGTACTCACCACTGGGCGGCGGCAAAGGCTTTGGCACCCGCATCACAATCGACTTCTCCTCTCCGGCCTCGAACTGGCCCATGGGATCGTCCTCCTCCATGCTGTGGGGGAGATGGACGGCAGACAGTAGTTTGCTCATTACATAAGTTAAACGGCCTGAAAGCCTCCCAGACGCACCGAGACGCAGGCCAAGTGCATCTGGGGCAACCTACTTGCGCAGCAGGAAATGTATCTTCTTGGGTGTCGCGTTGATTTTCTCGTGGGCCTGGGACAGCGTCAGCTGCGAGGCGTCCTCCTCGTTGATCTCGAGTATGATGTCGCCCAGGCGAATGCCCGCTTTGTCGGCCAGGCCGTTGGGGGTGACCTGCAAGGACCACAAGGATGTCGATTGAAATCGAGAGCGATGCGATGCGATGCGATGCCGATGCCAATACCGAAAGTGAAAGCGAATGCGAATGCGAAAGCCCGGCAGCTCCTTTCACTTTCAGTAGATGAAAGAGCAGGAAAAACCGCACCGTGCGAGTTTCAAAGCGCAATTGAATGGATATCTGCGTACTTTGAGTTTAGGTTCAGAAAATATACGCGATGCGCGAACGACAGATACAGATGACATGTATACGAGATGAGCTAACTGAACGGCTGCTCCCAAAAGAAAATGGCCCAAAAATAATGAAAAAACAATAACATCTAAAGCAAAACAGACACAATGCGGTGTTTTTAAACATGGCAGAATCGACTTGGTTTGTACCCTCAAATAAACATATCTTGAAAAATGTAAATAAAAGCGGTTTAGTAAAGAAGCAAGTTGAACTCAAACAATACTTAGAAAGAAGTACATATAGTTAAGCATAAATAATCCTAATTTTCCCTATGGAAACTACTTATGCATGGGGTTCATCAAACTCTTCAAATGTCCCCTCAAATTGACTTGAATTCAAAAATAACACAAACAAACAACGACTGATATTATTCTTAAAGACTAAACGCGAAACGTCAAAAGTAAAATGTTGCACAAAAGCCAAAAGCAATACTAATAGTTTCGCCTTATGGGAAATCATTTTGCATACATATACGCTACACACGTCACATTTTTATAATGGTTGTTGATAATACAAAAAAAAATAGTTCGGACTTTGATTTTAAATACATTATTATAACAAAGAGATTTCTCCAGCTGCATATGACTCTGAAATTACTTTTATTGATCCGATAACCGATTAGATGGCTGCTTGGAAAAATATCTTTTATGATAGCCAACGTATTTGTTTCGTGTATGAAGGGAAGGGTGGTGTGGCTAACCCAAATATTGTACATTCACTCGAGACTCAAGTGGGCCAAAAAGAGCAAAAAGGGGGAGACGAGACACGCCAACTAAAAGGCTAGAAAAGACTTGAAGACTAAAGACTACAGACTAGAGAACACAGAAGACACAAGACGGGGCGCGGCAGGTGCAGATGCCAGAAACAATAAAATGCTGGCTTCTATTTGGTGGCAGGCAATTTGCATTCGATGCGACATCGTCATAGCATAATTGGAATTCAAAATTTGAAGTGGGTTGCTGGGTTGGTGGTTTGGTGGGTTGGGTTGTTGTCGTTCTGGCTCGCAATCAAAAAATTGGAAACAATGACGAAACAGCAGTTGCAGCGGAAAGGAGCTACAGTGAGAACTGCTGCAAGTGTAACTTGCGCCACGTAATTATACTTAAATGTTTTAAAAATGTACATCAATAAAAAAGATTTTAGTTCAGCTCTTCTGTAAACTTATCTTTATGTTTTTTTCAATTAAATTAAATTTAAATATATTATGAATCTGAAACATTTAATATTTGATATACCAGTGAACAAACAAGTTATAAAGTATCTTTTTTTTCGGTATTTCAAAAATAAATAATAGGGCCAAGTAAAATGAGAAATTTATTTCTCTTGGAAATTATTTGAATTATATACTTTTTAAATTTATATTTACTTCATTTCCACCTAACATTTTATGTATATTTTCTCTGCTCCTGGGGATAACCGGAAAAACAGTTCAGCTTAAATGCCTTTCCCACAATTTGCAGTGGCTTGAGGTTGACTGTATCAATATAATTATTAGACTGCCACCAGATGGTCTTGTTCCCAAGGACGAACCACCCCCAAGTATACATACATAGTACCATAACTCACCTGGAAGACTGTGAGCGGCATGTGGAACTCCGCTCCGCCGGTGATGAGGAATCCCCACCGGCTGTCGTCCTTGGTGGCGTACGCATCGGAGTCCACATCGAAGGCGGGAAAGCCGTCCGTGTCGCCGATGCCGCAGGACACCTTGATGATGGGCGCCTTCGCCTTGGACTCCGGCACGGACCACACCAGTCCCAGTGGTTCCGGCATCGCTTTGTTTACGTTTACCCGTACTCTTGCGAAGAGATTCCGGATCTCTTTCTATCCGCTGGTTTTATTTATAAGTTCGCACTCTTGCCGGCGGCACTCTTGCTTTTCTATTCTATTCTACTCTACTTCTCTACTTTTAAAAGTATATTGCTCTTTTTTCGGTGCGAAAGTTTTAGTTGCTCTTTAGCCAATTGCTTGTTTGCGTTCGCCTGTCAAAATTCCGCCCGTGCAAAAATATTACTCGACTTTTGCCGGCTTTTCGACACAACCTGAAACTCAGTTACTTTCTATTCAAACTTTCTATTCAAACTGCAGGAATCAGTTGAATACGAATGCCAGTTGAACTTTGGCCAATTGTGCGACTTATATAATCAGCAGTCACGCATTGCACAACCCCAATCTCATTAGATCTTGGTCTGTAAAGTGGTGAAAAGTACGGAAACTCCGAAAACGTTTGAATTACCAAGACCACGACTATGAGGGATAATTATGGAAAATGTATTTAACACTTTTTTATGCCTGCTGGCTGGTTGTTCTTTTTTCGCTTTGTGGCTTCTCTTTCACTTCCACACGACTGCACTCGACTTGGGCAACTAAAATAATTTTCGAGAAGTTTTCCTTTGTGGCTGCATCTTTTCCATTTTCCCCATTCTCTCTCGCGCTTTTCCTCTGCTCCTCGCGGTCTGTTTTTCCTTTTTTTAGACAATGTGTTGCATTCTTTGTTGCTTTTTTCGACGAGTGGAAGCGTTTTTTGCCTCTGATTAAAGATATTCTCAAACATTCCAGTTTGGATTCATAAATGCATGTGGCATTGATAGTAAACACTGCCATTAAGCTATAATTCATTGCACAACTATTAATTAAATCTACCCAAGCAAGATTTAACCAAGAGAGTCGATTGAAATTGTGATGGGAACTGTAGAAGGAAATAACAGATGCTACCCTTATAAATTTGTTTATGACATCACTACTCAAATACTAAAAGCTTGTAATAAACTAGGCATAAGTTTAAATTAATAAATATATAAATGCTTAAACCTCCGACTCGGCTATTGATTCTGATATATATACTATATATTATACCACCTGTTAGTGGTATAAATCTAGTTACTCTACCAGTAACTGATATAAAAATAAGGCCATGCCAATTATTATCAACTAGGAAAGGGTGGAATGAATTTCTTTTTCCACAAAATCCTACTTTAAAGCCATCATGCAGTTCACGTCCACACCTAACATCTTTCTGATACACGTCAACTACCAAGATTACGGCAAAACAAATAACTTAAACGTGCCATGCTCACTGGCTAAAATTCCGCTTGTCAAATAAACAACAATGGAAATCGGAGTTCCATGGGCGGGAAAATTCAGGAGAATACCCAAAAAAAGTGACACACACCTTGCAGAAAAATTTCGATTAGCTCAGGGACTACTGCGAAGGTAGATATGCTCATGTATGTTTCTGGAATAGTTCGTTCACAGTTTCCTGGCGTGGTCATAAAAGAGTGAACAAAACGTGCCTTATCAGCCGCAAAAGCCCAAAAAGCCCAAAAACAACACATGTTGACAAACAAAGGCACAAAGCCGTAGCCAAAATTCGAGAACCAATTTTTCAATATCCCAAAACGTTGGAAGGTGCAAAATGCAGATGACACGAATCACAAAAAGGCTCTTCACAAAAAAGGAATTCGTTTGGCGTACACGCATTGCTTTTCGTACAGAAGCCAGAGAACACGCTATAGGCAAGTGCCTCGACTATCCTATACCCAATAAAAAAAGGGGTTTAGCATATGAATAGAAATAAACAACCCACCCCGGGAACTCGAACTCCGCATCATCTTTAACATTTTCTCTTGTTGCTATTTATTTGTAAACAAATTTCATAAGCTTATTGGCAAGGACTGCAATGTTCAAATTGTTTATTGACTATATTCACATTAATATCGGTTAACCCAGCAATTTACAAATCATTTCCAGAATATAAACTATATTTTTATTTCTCATGAGTACATCATAAGTTTAGGAACGTAAATAAACATGAAAACGACTGTCGTGATAAGGATGGTGTTGCTGATAACGAAGAAGATGACTAATGGGTCATGTCACTTCTGACATGACTGAGGGTAATTCATAAGAAATTTCATAAGAATTTTGGGTTTTTTGTTTGCCTTTATTTAGAATTAAGGATGATTTTTAGGTAAATCTTTACAAATGGCATACATATCACGTATTTCAATTACAGAATTGATGGTACTTCCATCTTCAAAATCGCTAAAGTCAGCATCTGGGCAAATTGTGGCCAGCAGATATAAGTTCCTGTACCTCACATCCGACCTGCGCCTTCTGACAGCGGGCTCCGCTGCTTCCTGGGAGTCCATAATCAGTTTCTGTTCCTCCGCCGAAGAGGACTCCATTGAGCTGTCCATACCATCGAGTACCTCCTCATTGGCACCATCCGTGAGCTCCTCTGAGATGCTGCCACTAGTGTCCTTTGCATCTCGCTTGCTGATAGTTTTTTCAACACCACTGTTCAGCTGCTGCCCCGATTGGTGATTATTATCAGATCTCTCGGACCAAGGGATGAAGTCATATGATATCCCACTTATCACAATGGCTGACATCAGCAGCAGCAACACAGATCGCTTCATTCTGGTAATCCTTTTATATCCTGGTAAACAGTATTCCACTGGCTTCCTCGGCGTGTTCTTCTCACCCAGACCGACTTTTTCGAACTGATTCTGACCAGCTGCATACGTTGCCCACGAAACCTCAACCAATGTGCTATCGCCTCCTCGGCGATTATGTGATTATAGACTCAAATTCAATTGAGTCAGTCAGATAGCGGGTCTCAAAAAAGAGTCTGATTAAAGACACTCTTAAACATAAAAGTTTAAATTCATTAATGATTGTGGTATTGATAGTCATAAAATCCTTAAACTAAATTAAAACTACCAACTGATACCCTTTTATCTTTCTCTCTTCCTGGGAGCAGTGTTTTCTTCTGCCCACTGAAATATAATTTTTTTCTATTTTATTGCCCTTTCAAATATACTAATCGACTTAACCAAACTCACTTTTTACAAAATATTAATTATTTCGGGACGTTTCGTTGGACAAAACCAGACACTGCTATTCTAATGAACAGCCTAAAATTGTGAATTTGCTAAAGAATGTAAAGATAACAAGAGAGAACGCTATAGTCGAGTTCCCCGACTATCTGATACCCGTTACTCAGCTATTCGAAGTGCGAAGGAGAGTCTTCAGCACATACAGTTTTTGGCGGTTTTGTGGGCGTTAGAGTGGGCGTGGCAAAAAGTTTTTGGCAAATCGATAGAAATTTACAAGACTAATACAAAAATGAAAAAATATCAAAACATTTTTCAAAAGTGTGGGCGTGGCAGCTTTGGGCGGTTTGTGGACGTTAGAGAGGGCGTGGCAAAAAGTTTTTTGGCAAATCGTTAGAAATTTACAAGACTAATACAAAAATGAAAAAATATCGAAACATTTTTCAAAAGTGTGGACGTGGCAGTTTTAGGCGGTTTGTGGGCGTAAGAGTGGGCGTGGCAACATGAATCGACAAACTTGCGCTGCGTCTATGTCCCTGGAGTCTGTATGCTTAATCTCAACTTTCTAGCTTTTGTAGTTCCTGAGATCTCGACGTTCATACGGACAGACGGACAGACGGACAAGCTTCCTTCTGCCTGTTACATACTTTTCAACGAATCGAGTATACCCTTTTACTCTACGAGTAACGGGTATAACAAATAACTTAAACTTAAACTAAACCATGCTCACAACCAAAGATTTCGCTTGTCAAATAAAAAACAATGAAAATCAGAGTTTCATTGGTCGGAAAATTCAGTATAAAAGGCCCAAAAAAGTGGCACACACCTAACAAAAACAATTTCGATTAGCCCAGAGAATACTGCAAGTCTAGATATGTTCATGTGTTGTAACATATGCATGTTTCAGGAATAGTTTGAACACATTTTCTTAACGTTGTCATGCAAGAGTGAACAAAACGTGCCTTATCAGCCCCAACAGTCCAAAAACAACAAAAGTTGACAAACAAAGGCACAAAACGGTAGGCAAAATTTGAGATCCAATTTTTCAATATTCCAAAACATTGCAAAGGGCGCAAATGCAGATGGCACCAATCACAAAAAGGCTCTTCACAAATAATGAATTTGTTTGGCGTAAATGCATAGCTTTTCGCACAGAAACCAGAGAACACGCTATAGTCAAGCGCCTTGACTATCATATACCCAATATAAAGCTAGTAGGATAGCCAAAAAAAAACTTTACAATTCGTCTTATATATCGATAAAAATCGATTCCAGTTCGCTTGTTAAAATATAAAAAATATTTCAGGCTCGTAAGTAATAACATATCAGTTAACGCAGTTACAGAATGCAAACTTTATTTTTAGTTCTCATGAGTACATCATAAATTTAAAAGCGTAAATAAACGTGAAAATGACCTACGATGACTTTAACGTGTTACTGATAACGAAGCAGATGACTAATGGGTCGGGGGTCACTTGAATTAGGAAAAGAAATTTCATAAGAATTTTGGAATTTTGGTTTGCCTCTATGTAAACGTATTATCGGGTTATTTGATGATCCGACCGGAATTATCAGAAGGGTGACAAAACTGCAAAATCTCGGCATTAGTATATTCTTTGTTGACATTCCAATTGCTGAAGTCAGCATCTGGGCAAATCGCGGTCAAAGCCTCAAATAAATTATTCATGTGCAGATTCCACAAACGTCTTTCGTCCAAAATCAGTTTTTGTTTCTCCCCCAAAGAGGACTCCATTGAGCTGTCCATACCATCGAGTACCTCCTCATTGGCACCATCCGTGAGCTCCTCTGAGATGCTGCCACTAGTGTCCTTTGCATCTCGCTTGCTGATAGTTTTTTCAACACCACTGTGCAGCTGCTGCCCTGATAGGTGATTATAATCGGAATCCTCGGACTCGAAATGCTTCCTAGTTCGGAAGTTAACTGCCCCACTTAGCACAATGGCCGACATAAGGAGCAGCAACACAGATCGCTGCATTCCGGTAATCCTTTTATATCCTGGTAAACTGTATTCCACTGGCTTCCAGACCGACTTTTTCGAACTGATTCTGACCAGCTGCATAGCACCTCCTCAGCGATTATGTGATTATAGACTGATTGAGACCCGCTATCTGACTGACTCAATTGCATGTCAGTCAGATAGCGGGTCTCAAAAAAGACTCCTTGTAATACACGTAGATTGCAAAAAACAGAAAACGTCACTGAATGCACCATTTCAGTTTTAGGTGGGCTTATTTCAAAAAGCCTTTCAAAAAATGAGAACCAGTTGTTACGAGTAATAATGGTTCAATATTATGGTAAAATTGATTGCGCAAATAATAGGAGTATTATTGTTTTTAAACTACTGAGATGGGCACATATTTCATCATGCTGATACCAACATTACGTAAAGAGGTAATAATAAATACATAGCAGAGTATATACAGCAGGTATATGATAGTCCAAAGGCTGATACTTTTTCTGACAACTCATGCAGTCATAATAATTATAAGTCGTTGGTAGTTCACATACATTCTTAAAGGTAATTTGAATACGAAAACACAAGTTAGAATGTTATTTATGTTTATTTAAAATCAAGTTCTGCAAGAGATATCATTCGACATAGGTGGCTTCGTTGGCCTCTTTGGAGCTGACCTCCATGACCTCGCATCCCTGGGCGTAGTCCTCGATGCTGGTGTTATCCTTGTCCTTCAAAAGCTCCGCAGCAGCCCGCGCCATCTCCTCGTCCAGCTCCTTCTCAGCCTGGGCATCCAGGACCGGCTCCTCGCTGCTCTTCTGATCGCCAAGCTTGCTGAAAATGTTTCCGGTGGCCTGGCGCCTTCTTCTGGACTCGCCTAGCTTACAAAATTGTACGATGGGGTCATGAAGATCGGTGTGCTTAATATCTAGTCCTTCCAGTGCCTGGCAAAAGGCTATAATCATCGAATCTTCCGTGCTTCTGCGTTTCCTAGCGGCCTGTTCCGTAGTAGTGGCTTCCTCCTTCGCATGTGCTGTTGTCTGCTCCTCGGAGGAACTGGTCGCCTTGTCCTTGGGCTGGCCCTTGTGCTCCTCAGAGGAGCTGCTGGAATCCTCGGTAGATCGTTTGCTGATGTGGTTTCCGATGCTCTCGTCCAGGTCCTGCAGCTCACCGCTGTCCTCGCTCTCCGCCAGCATCTGCTCCAGCCAATCCTCCTCGGATTTGGACAGCTTTGGGGGCAGAGCCACTGCAGCACAGAACAGGATGGCTGACATAGCCAGTAGCAACAGTGTTCGCTGCATTGATCTCGTCCTTGTGGTATATCCTTGAGGTATGTATGTAAACTCTCCTGTGCTCCTCTAGGCACACACTTTGCGCCACGAATTTCTTTTGCAAACTGACTTCGACCGGTGGGAAAGATTTGCCAAGAAACCTCAACTGTTCGTTCCTGTCCAGATTTCCACATTACGGGTGCAAATGTAATTAAAGCCTCCATCAAATACGTATGTTTAAATGCTTTTTGCATTATACGAGTATTGCATATAGATTGCGCATAACACTCTATCTCATTTTCAGTTTCCGCGGCACTGCGCAATTTCCGAGTTTGCGCCAATTGCGAGTTCAGAAATCCAGACTCACTTGCATAATTCATGACAACAAATTGAGAGGCTGTGGAACGCGATGCACTATCGAGCTGCCACAGAATGCATGCGAAATCGCCCTGATAAGCCCACGGATCACTACAGATCACCCCGCCGCGCATTTTGTATTTATTGATGCTTGTTCAAAACAGAAGAGCGAAAATGAGTGAGTATAGCCGAGTACACAGCAAAAAAAGGGTTAGCTTTACCATTGAATTTGGTTTTAGAAAATATTTAAATTATTTCAAATAATAAATTTGGTTTGCTAGCATAAGAATTGTGTTTTATAAGAAATAATAAAAGCCCACACATTCCTAATTTAATTAGAATATTTCTTAACTCACCTAATCTTTAAATGATTCACGGCGAAATCCAGATTTGTTTTTTATGACCTTCTTATCTTCAAACGTATATTCCACAAATAACGTGTTGAAAAATAAACAATAAATCACTTTGTTATTAAGCTGTATTATATGTATCATTTCTGGGAAATACTTAATATAAACGAAATTGATTAAAAACCTAATTATTTTAATTCCAGCGAATTCCGTCAAATCAAAAAACTGAAGATTTCAGCGCTCGTCTTGTTCTTCTTTCGTATAAGTTCAGCTACAAACTTTTACCATAAACTTTTTAACATTTTCTTAATCTGCCGGGTTTTCGTATCTAAAAGGCTATTTTCAGCCGCGCTGTGTAGAAAAACACTCGTAAATTACAATTTTGCCGGCGCAACGTGCCAGCGTAATTGAAGCGTTCCGCGGAGGGAAAGTCAAGTTCAAGAGTTCTCCTAAGTATCCTACGGAATACTGCTGACCCCTAAGCCGAAAATGCCACTTAAGGCGGACAAACGGAACGGAAGAACCAAAAACAAAATAAAAGAAAGGAAAGGATTCCCGAATCCCGAAGCTTCGGACGGAATGATAAATAGCTAAAGGATTCCCGTTCGGCTTCGCTGAAGACGTGAACCGCCTGGGAAGTAGGCCCACCAGTAGGCCACATGTGTCCACTGATGAGTGTCCAGTAGGGGGCAATTATGGTGTCACCGGTGTTTACCCGACTATTAAATATCCATCAGAAAGTTGGCTATTATTCACCTGGAAGGCGCTCCGGTGGCAGCGGCAGCGTCTTAAATAACATCGAAAACAAATTTATTTAACAGCCATCAAAGGGGATTGGCCCATTGCGACTGTCATAAAAAAAGTTATTTGCCTTCTTGCTGCGGATCCGGCTTATTGAATATGATTCCCAGATGTCCTTCGCAACATCAAAGGGAAAGCAGTGGAATGGGAGAGCAAAGCAGCAGGCTCATGCATAATTTAAAGCAATTTGGCATTGTGCTGAATCAATTTCCACGCCCAGACAATCAAACGGAAAGTATTAAGACCCGAAATCCATTCCAAGTGCTGCAGTGCTTCCATGCAAATTACACTCACCGCCACTGCAGCACTTTTATGTAAATCCTGGCTGGCACCTGGTGCCCAAAATGGCAGTGAATTAAAGCACCAACATTTTGTCATATTTATTAAAAATTTATCAATGTCATAAAGTTTACCGCACCCGCACAAAAAAACCAACAGTGCTCCACGGACACACGCACACGGCCAACAATGGCCAACGATCAATCAACTTTAAAGCCCCGGCAAGATTTACTTAGGACCTCCAATTGCACCCCAGATGGTGCTTAAAGTCGCAGCTTTATTCCTCAAAAAGTTCTACTTCTTAAAAAGATACATCGTTTCAATTCAATTTGTTTATTGCTAAAGAACGTTTTACCTACATAAATGAATATTATTACTACGACAAGCCTACAAGTATGCAAACTTTTCTTTAAATCAAATTGCTGGTGCTAATTGCAACTTTTACTGAAACAGCTTTGCACATTAATAATGTGGACATAGAGCAAGCAACTAAGGCGAAATACCTAGGCCTCACACTGGACAAACGCCTAACCTTCCGAGATCATATTGCCAGAGTCGTCAAAATGTGCAACCTAAAGCGTAACCAACTATTCTGGATGCTAAATAAGAAAAGCAAACTACCTTTAAGATGCAAGCGTCAGATTTATCAGCAAATTATCGCACCTACTTGGAGATACGGCATCCAAATTTGGGGAGTGGCGGCTGCGTCCCACCGAAAACGATTCCAAACCGTCCAGAACAAAACATTAAGACAAATCACTGGCTGTGACTGGTTCGTTAGCGGCCAAACGCTTCACAATGATTTAAACCTGAGCCTTGTTGAAGACCAAATCTCGTTCTTCTCAAGCAGATACAACGACCGACTAACTGCGCACCGTAATCGTCTCGCCCGGAGATTACAGGGGGCTATCCCAATTCGCAGGCTCAAAAGAAGACATTTTGGGCTGCTTCTAAGATGATAGTATGAATATATTATTTACCTGAAACCTCACTACTCGAAATTTGACCTATTCCTATATATTAAGATGAAAACAAATTATATTTTATAATTAAGAGATTATTTACTTAAGACAACATTTAGGTTAAAGGCTTTAATTGACCTGTTCCTGAATAATATTAAATAAAGATGTTAATAAATTTAAAAAAAAAACAGCTTTGCAAAAAGTATTGGATAATTTATATATTTGGAATTTATTAGAGAAAAGTTTGATTATTATTTCGCTTGAGTTATTTGTCACATCAACAAAGAAACCCAAAAACACAACACACCCACAGGCCACCCACCACACAAAAAGAACACACAAAAGAAAAACATAAAAAATAATAAAAATAACAAAAACACACCAAAAAACACACACATAAACACTAAAAATGTCCCAAGATCGCGTCGCTACACAAGAAGTCTTCCCCGCGGAGGAAACCATCGAGGCAGGAGCAAAATCCGAGGTAGACACTGTTCCAGAGGTTGTGCCCCCAGAAAGACCTGCTGAGTCCGAAGTGATCTCCAAGCCAGAGGAGGGCAACCAACCACTTGGCGATGCACCGCGGGAGGAGAAGCCACAGAACGAGTCTGGCCCAATCACCGCAGTGGAGGCGGCGGAGGAGGGACAGGAAACGGGAGCCACCGAACACGTAGCTACCGAAGCAACGAAGCCAATGGAAGCCTCAGATGATCTTTCGCCTGAGGAAAGGAAACTGAAGCTGAAGAAGGAGCGAAAGGAGCGTTTGAAGAACATCGCAACCACCCGCTTTGCCCCCATGGAATTAGAGGATAAAGTTAGTTTTGTAGGGGGAAATATAGAAGAGGTCAGGGATAATGAGGTGGAGGAAGAGGAGGAACCGCTGGCCAACATGGATGGGCCCATCGATGGGGACACGGATTCAAGTGCAAGCGACGAGTCAGAGGACGATTTGTTCGTGGGACCCAAAATGGTGAGCCTATTCCCGACCTACGGCTTCTCAGATGGCCCAGTTGATAGGAGCATATTCCAAACGGATGTGAGGTTCGAGGACATTGACCATTCGGCGAGTTTGACTGGCATAAGCATTGTATCGACGAGAACGTTGAAGAGCGAACGAGATCCGGATTCCGTCCAGTTGAAGACCAACTTTCTGAGGGATTTCGATGTGCCCAGTCTGTCGGACATATCGGAGGAGCACGAGCCGTCTGATCAGTCACCGGATGTTAAGTCGCCGATAGGCGAGGAGCATGACGCTGGTTTCTATGCGGATCCTACGTCGAACATGGACTCCGGTCCCAGCTCGGCGTCGGAATCGATTGGGGACGTGGAGGAGGAGCACCAGGCTGAGGGTGCGGCTCCAGAAAGTGAGGTCGTCTCCCTCGATATCTCCGACATACCTGAATTCATCGAACCACCAGTGTTAAGTGGTCCTCAGGAAAAGCAGGTGACTCTGGAAGAAATCAGCACCTTGTCAAAGGTGGCCTTCTCATTTGCCGAGGTCCGAATTGAACCTGCCCATTTGCTTGCCTCCGAGATCGAGGCGGTGGTCGGTGAACTACTGTTCGATCTTTTCGAGGAGGCGGCCATCAAATCGGACATCCACAACAAGGAGTGCGTAATTCGAGCGAAGTTTGACAAGAGCAAGCTATTGGACGAGCTACAAAAAGTCGTCAATTCATATTTGTATGAAAGGTCCACCAACGAGATGGTGGGCAATCGCCTGATAGAGCACTTTAAACGCAATCGCAATGCCCGCGTCTTCGTCGCGCTCTCGCCGGAAAATGAAAAACGATTCCACGGCCGGTACATGCAGGCCCTGGCCCAGTTGGACAATCTGAAGTACCGGGTGGTGGTGGCCAAGCACAAGCACGCCCTCCAGATGAACAGAGTGATCCTGGATCTGCACTCCGCCCAGAGTCTCGCCTCGATCACCGAGGAGCGCCTGGAGCATCTGCTCCGGAAACACCTAGTCCGCGCCGACTCCGACCACCTGCGACGTCTAGTCGATCGCGAACTGCGACTAATGACGGTCAAGCGGAACGAGATCAGCGACGCCAGACTGTTCCTGATCATAAAAAAGCACACCTTGGGTCACATATTTGGCGTAAGTATGCTGGACAGCAAACTCAACCGCATCTGTGTTTTACAAATTGATATTCTTCCTCGAATCTTCCAGAAACTACAAGAACTGGACACACTGAGTGACACCTTGAGCATCCGGGATTTCTTGGCCGTGCAAAATGATGTGATTGCCCTGCAAAAGAAAATCGAGGGTAAGCCCAATTATGGCCTCACAAAATTCCAGGAGTCATGATCTCATTACCCGCAGAGCGCACTGTCGATCTGAAGAAGATGCGCACCCAGTTCCTCATGGACGTTCATCTCACCCGACACAATCGGGAAAAGGCGCTGGCTCTAGCGGAGAAGTTTGAGGTAAAGAAAATTCTGCTACGCAACGCCATCAAAAATCAGAGAAGCCTGCGAAGACGACTCTACGAAGTGAAGATGGAGCGCAAGACGATGCGGCAGCAGTCCAAGGACCTCACCTTCCAAGGCGGCATCCTCTCGATGCCATCGCTGATGTACGACTTCGACAGCACCGTGGAGCGGCTGAAGGAGAAGCGGGAAACGGTCGCCAAGCTCAGGGAAACCATGAGGGCACTCCAGCGTCGGGTCAGCCAACTAGAGGGAAGAAGTATGTAGAGCTTTAAGAACAGATAAATCGAATAAACAGTGCAATTTATTACAAACACCTTTGGCTGCTTTCACTGTAACTATAAGTTCCATTTGGATTGCAAGGCATCGCCTTTGTACTCTTGGCTCAAACTTGACTAAACCATGGTTTTAAACATCTTTAATTTGAATGTATAACCCGTTTGGGGAATAGTGTACCCTTCCAAACAGCTGGCCCTTTGAAAATACTGTCAGTAAGAGCCTAGGGCACAATCACAAAACAAATGTACACGAGTACACAACAACTCTAAACAGAAACACTAAAAATATAACACAAAAAAAAAACAGCAAAAGCACCTTAAAATCATTATAAAAACTATAAAATACAAAAGATCGTATGCAAGAACGAAACAAGAAGTGAAGAATATACAAACACGATGGAAACAGAGTTAGATGAAGAACCCCAGATTGTTTATGTCGAGGAAAACGAGACGACAGCTTTGGCTGAGGAAGAGCTCTCGAGAGGTTCAGAAGATACCAATAAGTCGGATTCAGAGCCCGTAAAAAAGGTTTCCATCACATCAAATACTAACAGTGATGCAAGGTTAAAAGTCCTAAGAAAGGAGGAAAGAAAGGAGCAATTAAAGGAAATCATGAATCGACTCAAGGAGCGCGACGCAGAGGAGTTGCGAAAGAAGCTGGCCGGCGAGCAGGAGGAGGTCAAGGGGAAAGATATGGAAATGGACAGCAAGTCACAAGACAGTTCCCAAGGGGCCCGGTTCAGCTTACAAGTCGAGGAGTGGGATGACGATATCGAAGGTGTCACCAAAAGTACCAGCAGGCACTCGGATGATGCACTCCCAGCAGTCACTTTGGATGCAGTTGATGCTGAGGAGGAAGACATGCAGGATCCCATCGAAAGCCCCTCGGGATCTGATTTAGATGCACCAGTGATCCAGAGGTCCAAGAGCATAGATCCCATGCAAGTGGCAGTGAAGTCTTTAATGCTGGTGCCCAGTCTATCGGATATATCGCTGCCAAGTGAACAGCCTCTGCGAAGAAAGTCTACCCAGTCCGTGAAGTCATCTCGATCATTATTTGTAAGGAGTCTCACAGCCGATGGCGATACAAGTCTCGACTCCGAAGAGGCGGAAGAAGAGTCCACCAAGGCGCCCAGTGAATTCCGTACTACTGCAATTGAGCAGTCGAGCGAGTCGGAATCGCTGGCCGGGTCACTGGCGCCCATTCCAAAAACAGAACCCTCGCAAATTGAAGACCAACCTTTCATGGACATCGAAAAGTTGTTTCCGGTCGCATCGGACAAACGCATTGAGAACGAAATCGATTCGGCAGTCAATCTGAGAATTGTAGAAACGCGACAGATTGTTCATGATTTTATAAGCCACTTGATACAAAAGATAATCGTGCCAGAGCATCGGGGTACTGAGGAATATACTCGCGTGCGACTAGACAAGGAGAAGCTGCTGGACGGACTGCAAAGTGTGGTGCATGATTACATGATAGTGAAAGATCAGAACAAACAGCTGGAGGATCGGTTGATAGAGTACTTCCGCCGCACCAAGAACTTTCGATGCTTCGACCACCTAGCCCAGGACGCCGAGATGACCTTCTCCCGTCGCCATGAAAACGCCCTGGCCTATCTGTCCTATGGCCAGGAGCGCCTCGCCAAGGTGAAGGAGAAATATGGCATTCTAATGACCACTGCGTTCTTGGACCTCGCCAGCGTCATGAACATCGTTCTCAGCACGGAGCATCACCTCGAGCAGACGTTAAAACAAGTCCTGGTTCGCCCGGACGCCGAGACCGACTTCCTCAAGCGCCTGGTTGCCCGCGAACTCCGCCTAATGGCCGACCATCGGAACCAAATCAGCGATGCCCGGGTGTTGCTCATGTCGCAGAAACATACCTTGGGTCGCGTCTTGGAAGTAGGTATCCATGGATGCACTGTGGTCCAAAGGGTGGTCCACAATGTAGATCGCGTTGTTGGCAGACATGATACCCCCACCTTTCATGTTTCCGCCGTATTTGCCTACATATTCTCCGCCATGTTGTCCGTTATGTTGTCCACCATGTTGTCCGCCATTTTGTCCGCCATTTTGTCCGTTATGTTGTCCGCAATGTTGTTTGTTATGTTGTCCGTTATGTTGTCCGCCATATCGTTCGCCTTGTTGTCCGATATGTTGTCCGCCATATCGTCCGCCAGGTTGTCCGTTATGTTTTCCACCCTTTTGGCCGCCATGTTGTCCGCAATGTTTTCGCCATTAAGTCTTTCACAGTAATTTATATTATGTGCGCTGCATTTCAAATATTTCACCATGTAGAGGGTTTGCTACCTCTAGAATTCTTTTCAAATTTTCCATATTTTTAAAATTTTTGTATTCGCTTTTCTTTTAGCAAATAAGAGATGTGGACACTGTTTGCGACGGTGTGAGCCTGAATGACTTTATTTCCGTGCAAAACAAAGTGTTGGGGCTCGAAAAGAAGATTGAAGGTATAGTTGTATGAATATCTCTGTTTTCAATTCGATTCCCATTTGAATATTTATCAACTTTATCAGAGCGAAATATTGAACTGAAAAGGCAGCGCAGACTATACCACACCGAACTGCATATAACTAAGCACAATCGAGAGAAGTCGCACGAGTTGAAGAACAGGATTCACCAACTCAAAGTTAACCTGCTGGATAAGCACAAGTTAAGGGATAATCTAAAATCCGAGTTGTGCCGCGCGAAGTTGGAACACAAAGCCATTCGGAGGCGGTTACAAGAGCTGACATGCCAGGGTGGTATCCTGGCTATGCCCGCACTGATGTACGACTACGATCGAACTGTCGCCTATATTTGGGAAAAGGAGAAGGCGGTCTCGACTCTCCGGGAAACCTTAAAATCACTTACCAATCAACTGCATAGTGTACTGGACCCTTTCAAGAAGAACTCAGTCATTCAATAGAACTATGTGTGTAAACTTTTAAGTCAAATAAATTTTTCTACAAAAAGAAATTAATATTTGTCGTTTAATAATACTATAAACAATGGAAAATTCAAGACTTCCTGCTCGTAAGCTTATGCATCAATAATAACCCTGAATCGGTAGAGAAAATCTCTTAATGAACCATTATAAATTTATATATATATCCCCCACATTTTCAGTGTCAAGTTTGTTATTTATTTGCCTGCTTTGTTTATTTCACCCATATATATGTATATACATATGTTGAACAAAACGAAACCAAGGGGAAATACCGTTTGGTTGTTCTCATTAATATTTCTAGCAAGCAATTGTTGGAAATTTTCAAAATTCTAAATATACCAATTCGGAAATTGGCACGCTTTACTTCTTAATCATCTTTTCTGAGCACTATTTGGGTTTAGAATACACACGACCTGAGTACACTCCAATTAGCCAAAACGAATGAGGGAAATATTTCACTTGAGGACTGCGTCACTTAAAACTAATTAAAGAGATGCTAAACGTATTCTGCAATCTAAAAAATTTAAAACATATTTCTTAAATATAACGAATATAAAATGAATCAAAAAAATTTCCATATTCTTCCATCCTTGCTCTGTTCTTTCGGCATAATAAGCCATAGGAGATTAATACCGCCAATAAATGAAGAAATTAGAAAGGTGCCAGCTGAAGGCGTGAAATATTCGCCAGAGATGTCTGGCTTTTCGTTTTTGGCACCATCATAGTTGCACCTGCAATACACAATGTTGTGTGTGTGTGTGTTCACTGAAGAGTGAACAATTTCACGCCTCCGACAGGTGAGTTTCGGCATTCCTTTCGCTACATATACATATATATGTAGATGTAGTACATATAGGTAGTCGGTGTATAGATGCCCATCTTGATAATAACTCTGCCCAGCGCTGATGCTGCGACCTCGACACGCTTCGGTGGAATTTTTCGCATCGCACACACTCATCGGAGTGTGTTTATGTTTGGTTTATAACGTTGATACGATGATATATACATATATATATATATTGCTATATAGCTATAGGTATGAAATTCATTTTTAGAACGCACCATAGGCAGATAAATAAAGTCTGTACACCCACACAAGCAACAGCAGCAAGAACGTAGCGAGCTCAAGGTTATAGAGGTGATCGGAAAGTGGAAAACTGGGATTTTTGAATTACTTTATTGTACTCATAAATAGATTAACTTAGGCGTATACTTAATATAAGGCGACAAGCCTTTGCGTTGCTTTCATGTGTTGTTTTGTGTGAGTGTGTTCTTGGGTGTTGTGCATTGCTTTGGTGAGGAATACCATTGTGTTTTCATGTTTTCATCATACAAAATTTATATGGGTGTGTTCACTTAGCATACGTATGTATATGTGTAGAAAAGGGTGCGGACATCCTGGCCATCCTGGCGCTTACTTGCCGAGCAGGATCTTGCGGCCGGCGCCGAGGTTCTGGCCAGCCTGGGTGGCTCCCTTGTTGGAACCGGCCTGCAGACCCACGATGGTCTGGCCGGCCTTCAGCTGCTCGTCGGTGAAATCGCGCTTGCACTCGTCGGCGGGCTTGGGGCCCAGGAAGGGACCCTTGAAGTCGGCGTGCTTGTAGGTCTGCAATGAGCCGCAAAAGTAAAGATTAGCCTGGATCACAATGGGTTGGAATGCGATGCGGAACTTACAGCACGGCCGAGGGCGAAGATGGTGTTGGTGACGTTGGCAATGTCCTTCTTCTCGTACAGATCGACGGTCTGGAAGACATCGATGTCGGGCACACCGTACTCCTTCAACGCCTTCTGGAAGTTGTTGATGTTCTCCATGAACTTGAACTGGCCGCCCGAGGAGTTGACCTTGGCCACGGCATTGGGCGACAGCACGTTGATCAGCTTGCACAGCACCTGACCGTCCTTGAGCACATCCTCGTAGGCCTGGCCGGCGGGGAACTTCTCGGCAATGATGGCCTCGATCCACTCCTGGGCCTCCTTGTCCATCTCGGGATTGCGCTTGCCGGCAATCTAGGTGGTTCGATTTAGGAATGGGAAAAAAAGGCATATTTTAGGCACAACATTTCACACAACTCATTGTTAGATTTCACATTTCTTCCATCCATTTTCGTGTATATATATTTTGGTTTTGGAAAGGATCTTATTTTTTCACTGATTGGGTATTCACCTTGGCACGAACGGCACGCTCAAGAGACATGTTTGATTATTGGTTTTGGGGTTCGGGTCCTGCGGGATCTTCACTGAAGCTCTGACAAGCTAAAACTGATGCCAGCCAACGGGGCGTATGCGGCTTTTAAAGCGCGAGAGAGCGTTCTCCGACGAATTCGTTCAAGAATTTTCCAAAAATATATCCGAATTCGGAGTCGAGTGTGTGAACATTTCGCAGCGTGGGCGTTCTATATATCCATTCGAAACGCCGACTTTGCCCGTCGCCCGCGTATGAGTCGTGCGTTATAATTTTAGATCATCATCGGCCGAGCAAAAGGAAAAATCCAAATGCTTCATCATTTTCACACATTTCCAATCGATGGGTGTAGTATGCCTGTGTGTGTAGATTTTGTGATTGTGCTCAAAGTGCTCATTTGCATGTTAGCCGCATTTTTTCGGACTTGCTGTCCTGCTGTCCTGCTGTCATTTTGCACTCATTTCGGGCGCGTGCATTCGCTGGCCGTAATTTCCATCGGCATGCATTGGGTCATAATTAAAAATGGCAGCAAATTGGTTCCCATCGAGCGACACATCCTCCAGATTTACAGGCTGATTTATGATGACATGTACATCCTTACAGTACTCACAATTCGGAACGTTGTTCGCTTGTTAAGAGGAATTTCTGAATAAACAGTCTGAAAATGTACTCTTCTTTACAAAAATCTTTATGTGCTCATCAATTTTTTGTTTTAAGATTAATTGGTATTTATGCATTTGATAATCTAAACTAATCTAAACCATATCCAGAATTTACAGGCATATATGAAATGTCAAGAACATCTTGCACAAAATGTATAATTTTGAAGAACTGTCAACATGTCAGTTATTTTTGTAAAAGATTAGTCCAAATAATTTCATACTATTTCGATAACTATTGATTTAAATTATTATAAATATTAAGGAATTATTATTTTTCATTTTGAGTTCTGTGTATAGGGCAGCTAAGGGCTATTAACACATAATAAAATAAATAATAACATTTTAATGCTCTCTTTTAAACACCTCTCTTGATTGCCAGACTGCATTCAACGCATTAGCAATACATTGCATTTATAATGCAGATAAAATTGGCCTCGAGGGAAAAAGAGCCATTTACAAGCATTAAAAAGCAAGAGGACAGCGATTACTTTATGAGTGGAAAATTAAGTTGAATCGTGTGCCCCGTGTTATTGAAAAGCACTTTGTTGGAGGACAGCCGTCACCAAAACATGCCTTCAAAATTAACAGCGGAGGGCAATAAAGTGAAGAGGAGCAGTCAAGGCGACTGCGAACTGTCAAAGTTCGTGCCCCCCAACAAAGATGAATATTTTATTAGAGTGCTTCGGAGGGGAGAGCCAAACAAACAAATCGCACTGCGATATCTATTTCGGGATGGGGGAGAATCTTTTGCTAGAGCAGATACAATTTCGATAACACTCGGACAATCTGCGAGATACGCGTAAAAGGCGCGTCGGATTTGTGCTATGGGTAGCGCGACTATTTCCAAATTCTCGCTGCCGAACAGGTGGATGCGAGCCGAAATAGTTGAGATTTTCCAGGCTTTTCTTGTTTTTCCCTCGGCCGGGAAAAACAGATGGCGTGTTCGTTTATTTTTACCGCCTCCTTGGCCCGCGGCACTTCGTCGACGGAGCGCTTTCTTTTTCACATTTTTATTTTAATTAACAAATACGCGGCGAATTGAAGTAAACCGCATTTGTTGCCATTTAAGTGAATTAAATGTGCCGCAGGCTGGGTTTTGACTATTGTCTTCGCCAAAAATTTAATTAATGCCCCGCAGTTGGGCGGCCATTTTTCACGGCAATTAAATTATTGTAATTGCACTCGCCGACGAGGGGGGTGTGGCTCATCAAGTGAAAGAATCAAATTCAATTACGATATGGCGGCACTCTCGATGGTTTTGGAAAGCACTGCCGCCTCCCTTGGATTGCAATTCAAACAAGTGGCTGATTAAATGTTTATCCGGACCCCAGGGTCCTTCATGCATCCTCATCAGGCGACATCCCTCCCCCTTCGTCGTTTTGGCCAAATTGCACACAGGACACACACGACACACGTATGTGTGTGCTTGTGTTTGTGTTTGGCCAGGAAAATTAGATTCGAGTGTGCAAACATCCTGGCGAGGAAGCATTTTGCAGGCGCTAAGTTAGCCGGGATTATTTTCCCATAAATCAGCATAAAAAATCCACAACCAGGCCAAAGGCCTGTGCCCCGCAAAATGGCCGGCACACAATGGTCCAAAAATGGCAACGCACATCCGAAATGAAGTCAAGCGAAAATTAGGTCGTTGGGGAAAAAGGCACCGAGGGATTCAATAGATCCAATGGATCCACTGAGTCCAAAGGATCCGGCGAGCCCTTGGGGCATCCAGCAACCACTTGCTGGCATTTGTGCCGCTTCCGCTGGCTTACAGTGAAGCTGGGCGGAAACGGAAATTGAGTCAAGCGTTTCAGTTTGCAGACTGCAATTTCATTTATAAACAAACACAAAACGGACAACATCGATTCGAATACTCGTACAGATACAGATACTGCGAACTCGTGCCCCATTGCCAGTGAGTTGGCCGTCTATAAATAGACGCATTATTTATTTAAGCTCAACATTTAATTGGAAAATCATCATGCCCAATGTCGTCATTTTGTTAACGAAAATAAACACTCGATTCGCAGCGGTCATGGCATCGAGTAGTTATTTATAAGTTTCCCATAATTTCTGTAGACATTTTTCCGCTCCTTGCGACAAAAGCAATTAAATAAATTTCAAAATTTTCACTTTGTCGTCGAGAGAACATTCGTAGCACAATGTTGGAGGAATTATTCGTTTTTGTATTTCAAATTGTTTACCTTTTGCCAAACTTTCGGTCCCCAAAATCTTATAGTATACGCGAAACGATAACTGCCAACTTAAAATTTAATGACATTTATTTATTGACTCAACACACTTTCAATGTACAAATTAATTAGGATATGTCCTTTGTTGTTAATACAAATGTATATCACTTACACATTTATTTCATCAATTAAACTTTAACAGCACGTTGGTGTTGTGCAGCCTCGGGAGCATTTTACAATTCATTTGAAAGTATAATATTATTTTGTTTTAAACTTGATGCAACAATGATTGCGATGCGGAATCCTTTGAACTTCTTGTTTGCTTGATGTTTGTTCTCCTCCGTTCTATTTGGCTTTCAGCCAATATCATTCACCCGAACGAACTTTGCTAAATCTTGAGACATAAGCCTCAGATAAATGATACTGGCGGTGTGGGCGTGGCCCGGCCTACGCCCCCGAAAGCCCGAAAAAAGGTTAATTAGGAATTCAGCTGGACCGCAACCGAGATGCCTAGCACTCAACCACAACAAAAAGGTCCTTCTGCGCCACCAGCTGGCCGAGAATACGGAAGGTGAAAGTAATATAATAGAAATTAATATTTGCGAGGGCGGTTAGTTGGGATTTTTAATCAATAATTCAACTGTGACTGCTTTTCAATTTACGACCAACTCAGCAGCGGCCAACGGCGAGATGTTTGACCCGAAATAAAATCAGCAAATATTGGCCCAAGTAATAATCGAGGAGCTAAACCCGAAATCGCTTGTCCCAATGGTCGAATGCGAAAACTTTGTCAATATTTCAGCATCACGCTCCGATGACTTCTGGCCTCCGAGTATTCCCAATGTACCCAATGTTCCCAATGCGCCAATGGGGGCAATGCGAATTGGCAACGTGGAATGGCCTGGCCTAATTGAATTTCCTGGCTAACACTTTAAAGCTGGCTGTTTGGCTGCCTGGCTGCAACTAGGAGCCTGTAATGAGGTTTCATCCACTCCTCCGCATCGGGAAACTTTCCATTTGGACAAATTGACTGGCAGGCGCTGAGCAGGCGGACTTCAAAGCAGCATTTTCACTAAATCAATTTGTACAATGTAGGCTCAAGCAGTTCTGGACCCTCCCGCCATCAGTTGCGAAGGGGAAAAGTTTGGCACAAAGTTGTCGTCTGTCATCCATAACTCGATTTGTGAATGGCAACGTGTGCCGCATTAGGGTTCTCTCCTGGCTGGGCTCCAGTTTTTAAAAGCCATGCTAATTTGAAGCCATTATACGCCTAATTATGGGATTCCTCGTGCCAGAAAATGTGTGAGCATATGGGAGTTTGGCGAAAGTAGAAAACTTTTATTTAACTTGCAAGTAAATACACAACATAAAGCAAGGGTAAATAAGAAATCACTGACATTTCGAAATACCTTATTAAGGTGGTTGCTGTAAGAACTGAAACCATTTGAAATTTATTTAATGAAACTTTATTTAATTTGAGTACGAGTTTTTGCTTCTCCAATTATAATTTCCACATAAATATTACGAAGGGCATATTTAATTTGCATATTCCTTCCTATGGCTGTTATTATTGTTTTGGAAAAACAAAATAATTGCGTTTTTTAGGCAAAAGTGAACTTGTAACCACCACGTTTCCCCTTCGACTTTGGCACTTGTGTTTTGCTGTGTCTAATTTATGCAGGTTGAAAAGTCCCTGGCAGTTCGATTTTAATTATTTATTTTAGCTTCATAAAAAACAATAATTATTTAAATTAAATTGCCTTTCCGCACAGTTCGCACAGTAAATTCGCCTTTATATATGTATATCAATTTGATTGCGCGAGGCTGAGGCATTTGGACATTTCCCGGTGGGTGGCATTGCATCATCATCGTCCGCCGCTGGAATTGCCCATAAATAAAGTCGCATGTATGGGGCAATGTGGCCTTTAATCGAATTCGAGCGACATGCAAATACACACGGAAAAGTGGTAGAAAAAATGCTTCATTTTGAGTGTCGACACAGTTTATGCTCTAACGAAAAAAGAAAGGGGTTCAAGTTAAACTTTTTTAATATACAATGTGCCTAAAAAATGGCGGTAACTAAATGACATTATAATACAATTTATAACGATTTTTGAGCTGCAAATATTTATTACTTGTTTCCTTTATAACACTAAATGTAATATAAATTCATTTTCGCGAGCACTTGTCATAATAAGTGTTAATAATTATAAATCAAGGCACAAAACATATTTAGAATATTAAAACCTATTCTGTTTCCTTGGGCACTTGTGCATATGAAATTGTTCTTTGCGACTTGCCTGCCCGCATAAAATTGCAAATTGATGCAAATTCGCAGACAAAGTTGCTAATCTCTGCGGCAAAAGAGTAAGATGGAGCTTAAGTAAAATTATTCAGTTTTATATTTGGGGCCCGGATGCGCTTTTGGATGGCCGTCGACAGAAAGCTAAAGCATTCCGGTGGCCATGACAAAAAATCTCTGTACAAGCACTGACAACGTGAAGGGCAGATAAATGTTGAGACAACGCCGGGTGAAATTGAAAAACTTGCTGAGCGCAAAGTTTGCCGCGTGCCTTGGATAGACGTTGCTCCTACTCGGATGCCAACTAAAGGCATTAGGAATGGCTGCATCTATCCCGACACTTGGCAGCTGGAAAGTCAGACGATCAGGGGGTCAGAGGAGCAGACATCCGACGAGAGGACCAGGTGCACGTAGACGCCAAGCTGTAAAGATGGACGTGGATGTGGAGCTCGGTGCGTGCGCCAAAGTTTGTTCGAGTTGGCTGACCAGGGCATCGAGTTACTTGCTGCTCGAGGTTCGATGCGGGGCAATTAGCAAACTGGTCCTCGAACAGGATTACCCCGCTCAACTGGAGGGCACTCGATGCGGCTATTAGGCCTGACAAGCTGTCATTAGGGCGCAAACGTCCGGCGCAGCCAAATATTTGCCAGCGTTTTGCATGTAAACAAGGGTCACTCGCATATATGTTAATGAGCTTGCTTAAGGGTCGCGGCCAACCGCTAAATTACTTTGAATTTGGCGGAATTACACATATATTTTCCCTTCACCAGAGCAAATATACATTGGCTGCACCCACATAAACGGGTTGGATGATAGATATCCGTTTACCCCATTAATAATTTACGCTTTTAAATGCGAAATTGGTCAAATTATTTCACACGCATTTCTATAATCATTTTTGATTGGCGTATTTAAAAATATTAAGTTGTTTATAGAAAATTATCATCATATTTCTCACTATACCCTTATATACGAAAAAAGGAATCCCATTTAAGTTTTATTATGACTTCAACTCTATGAACAATAATTTTTAGCATTAATAGAAATGTCAGGAGATAAAAAATCTACACGTGCGGATCAAACATTGAATGAACTCCGTTTGATGCTTAATTAAACATGCGCTTTGATAACCAGTGCTACTCCACTTTCTCGGTGCCTGGGGCGGATGAGGATGGGAACTGAAAGCTGCCGACCCGCTCCATCGTCTGGCGGAGCTTCTCCAAGCCGCTGCAGTTGGCCTCGTAGGCATCCAGCTGCTGCATCGCGGTGAACCAGCGCCGCAGACGTGGGAACTGCGACAGGGGAAACATGAGATTGACGGTGCTCAGTGTGGTCACGATGGATAAGTCGGCGAGCGTCAGCTGAAACCGCGGCAACAAAGGTGAAATTCTAGACTTAATTGAGCCGCCACAACGACAGGGAATCGCAATCAGATGAGGTGGTTTTTTACCTGTGGCCCGGCCATAAAATCGCTATTTTCCAGGTAGCGCTCCATGATAATATACGTCTCGGTCAGCTTGCGTTCATGGTGTGCCACATCGACATGGGCGAATCCCTGGCGGACAATCGCCGACTGTGAAAAATAAAAACAAAATATACATATAAACATCTAGTTTTAGTTGCGGAACACCCACCATAAAATCACTGTCACGCCGGAACAAAAAGGAGCACTCGAAGAGCAGGAGGTTCAGGACCTTCATCCGCTCGCCGTGCTCCTGGGGCCACAAACTACCGCCGTCGTCGAACTTCTCCGCCAGGTGGATGAGTATAGCATGACTATCCGTCAGCACCAGATCACCATGGACTAGGGTGGGCACACTGTGCTGGGGATTCAACTAAAAATGTCATAATATAAAAGCATCACTTTTTATAATTATAAGGAGTTTCCTATTTGCTATTTAACAATTTAAATATAAATTCTCCAAGCAAGTCTACTGAATAAATTTGCCTCACTTACCGCTAAGAAATCTTTTTGGAATTGCTCGCCCTTGAAGAGATCCACAAACCTGAGCTCGACATCTATATCCAGCAATTTGATTAGCATAAGGCAACTGCGGACGGGCGGACTGCGGTCGTCGTAATACAAAATCGGCTTAGGCTGTGGCATATCGTTAAGATCAGGTAGAAGAACAGACAAACGAACGCCTTGAAAGTCGATCAGTAACTGAATCGGAAACCATATGTCGGCGTGGCACTGATTGTGAAATTTTAATGTGTACTTCGAGATAGTTCATAATTTTATTACTAAAAATTGCTTCATTCATTTAAATTAAACTTTTTACCAAAACATACATGTAAGTAAATGTAAATAGATAGGAAAGATAACGAAGTCATTTTAAAATTGGCGCTCATGTTTAAATTCGTGTGGTAGCCCTGGCACAGTGTTGAAAAAGTACGTACTAAACCACGCTGTTAACCGGACTGTTAGGCTCAGCTGATCAGCCACACTTTCTGGGCAAGAAGAAGCACCTGCATTTTCCCACTTAAAACCAGAAAAACATTTTATTTTCTTGGTTTTATTACTGAAAGTCAGGGAAATTCGTGTCCAGCCAGCTAAACAATGTACCTCTCGCGCCAATTGAGACTGCTGCCCAGGGCGAACATCGCGCGCAGCTTGAGTTCCAGCGGAGCACATTACACAACAGCGGCGCCGGCGGCAGATGCTCCAATTGAGATTCCCAATCGGATCGAGCGTTCGCCCACCGATCTCCTGCAGGCTCTGGCAGGTACTGTGGCCAGGGATCATACCGCACCACACTACAAGTACCACGATGACCCGTTCCTGATACCCATGTCCAATGCGGCGAAGCGTACTTATGCCATGTCAAAGGAATCGGGACGCAAGGCGGCCAAGTGGATCAAGGAGGAGCACCGCGAACTGTTTATGGTGAGTAGGCAGGTGAATGTGTTACCACATACTAATCATTTCCCATGTCACAGCACCAAGAAGCACAGCCGGCCATCGAGAAGTTCGCACCCAGCATGGTCTATACCGAGGATTCAGTGGTAGACGAGAGCTCCCTTGCCCAACTGATATCCCAGGGTGAACTCAAAGACGCTATTCTGGTCTACAACCTCCTGGAACAAAAGGGAAATCCAATCAGTCCCGATCTTAAGCAGAGCCTTCTGGAACTGGTGTGCTTCCACAATAACCAGGAACCGCTACCGTCGGAGTACATTGAAGAGCGCTGGTTCATGCAGAACAATCGGCGACGAGAGCGTAGTGGCAAAACCTGGAAGGATGGCGATCTGGCAGAGAAACTGTACTCTGAAATCGAACCAAAGACGCCGCAATCATATGCCTCGCTCATCCGTGGCATGGCCAAGTACTTGCAGTGCGAGCGGGCATACGCACTGCTCCAGGAGGCTGGCGAGAAGCGGGTGCAACTGGACACCAACACCTTCAATTCCGTTATCGAAATAGTAAGCTTCCTGAAGGACACAGCCGAGCAGCGTTGGCAGCTCTGCACGGAGCTTCTGAACGAAATGTCGCAGCAGAAGCTAAGACCCAATTTGGGAACTCTGAACGCGGTGCTTCAGTGCATTAGCACCTTTGGCAACTTTAAGCTGGCGCGCACGGCTGCCCTGCAAGCTCTGCCGGAATTCAAGCAATTGGGTGTGAGTCCTAGCCTGGGCAGCTACTACTACCTTCTGATCATCTTCTGCCGAGAAAGAGGACCAGTGTCCCATGTTATTGTGGACATTCTTAACGATATTTCTGGCAAGGAGTTCCAGATTCAGCATCCCAAAGACACGTACTTCTTTGCCACCGCCATGGATGTGTGCCGCAATCATTTACACGACAAATCGCTGGCGAAGAAGGTTGACGAACTGCTGCACACGGGCAAGAACTACGATTTGATCGGCGACTCCTTCAAGGAATCAATCTACTACCGCAACTATCTAGCTCTGCTCTGCCAAACCGAGTCGATCGATGACTTCATGCTGAGCTACGACCTGCTGGTGCCCAACATCTACATACCCGAACCGGGTATCATGGAGGAGATCCTTAGAGCCATTGAGATCAACGGTGGCGTTGAGTATGTGCCACGCATTTGGTCCGACATGGTGGTGTTTGATCACACGCACCGAGAGAGTCTGCTACTCTATGTTCTTCGCATTTTGGTGGATAACAAACCGAATCCAGATTCCCCAGCCCAAGCCCAGTTGCCGGAGCAGGGCGCCAAGGTGGCGCTGGACATGTACGAAAGGGTGGAGGAGGCTATCAAGCGACTCCGAAGGGTGTCCTTCACCGGCCAAATGCTGGGAGATATACTCACGCTGCTCGTTCGCGGTGGAAGCTACGAAAAGGCGACCGAGGTCTTCGCCCACATTGATAAAAACCAGCACAGGATTCCCGGAACACCCAGCTTAAATGCTCTGCTAGAATTTGTGGACGCAAGTGTGCAGGAGAAGTCACCCAGCCAGGCGCTGTTCGCCCTGCAATACGCCGTTGAAAACAACATCGATTCCAGGGCGTTAGCCAAACGCATTCATGAAGGATTTACCCTAAATGAAACACACCTGTCCAAGCTGAAATCGCTAGTAGGCGAGAGTTTCCTCGATAAGTAATAGAGTCTTTTGTAATTGATATAATGAACGCTGTTAAATAAATTACCATTAACTAAATACTAGTATGGTTTCATTGAACAGAATAATAAACTTTAAATAGAATAGACGTTACTGAATACACAGTATTCTACATATTTTGTAAAGCTTTATGTTAATAAAAGGGTTTTGTACTATTTTAACATGTCAGTTGATCAAAAGTGATATTTTGAAATATTAAACATTAATTTCTCTTGGTCAAGCTGTGAATAACAATACCAATTATTGACTAGTATAAAATGTATGATATACACGAAGAATTTGGATACAAATTCAGATCAAATGTTGACTAGTGAGTCTTAAAATAATACATATAAGTAAATGCCTCTAATGAATGTCAAATACGGGTAAGACACAATTCAGATCTATTCCTCCTTTGGAGAAAAGGCGGCTATGGGCTCCCAGTTCACCCCGTCGTGGGGCAGATCACTGCGTAGAAACGGCGACAGCCAGGTGAGATGCATTCTCTTGCCCAGAACCATCTCCAGGTTACCCCGCAAGCCGCGATCGTACTTCCTTGTGCCGCGCTCCCTTGTCACCGCACCGCTCTTGAATATCGACCAGTGGAAGACAAGGAGCAGGGATGATATGGCGAAGCCCAGAAGGGTGAGATCATATATGACCAAGTAGAAAGACTCCCAGCTTGGTGACAGCATTAGGCTAACCACAGGAGCAAGGATGGTGAACAGCGTGGACCAGCGCCAGTAGATGTCCAGATGGAGATGCCACAGATAGATGCTCTCCATGATGGCGGCCGCCAAGGATCCGATTATCATGTACACCAGGTAGTAGAAGAAGTACCTGTAGTTGTGGTGCCCGATGCAGCAGCAAGTGAACCGACAGTGGTGGTCCCGCTTCAGCACGCACACGTTGCACACTTCGCAGTGCCAGGATCGAGGTGGCACCAGTGTTTGGCAATCGTGGCAAGAGTGCCACCGAGCCAGCTGCACCGCATCCATTGGTGGCTTCAGGAGCTCCTCTGAAAAGATAATCTTAGAAGGGATACCACATAATCATTGCAATCTACCCACTCCGGATACTGGTGTCCACAAGCATGCAGGCCAGCATGTTGGAGGTGATGTTGAAGATGATGAACAGGCTAGCCAACCATAATAACGTGTACCAAATCCCTCCGATGGCAAACAGTTGCGGCATGACAACGGTCACCTGGAAGATGTATGTCACGGGCACAAAGACAGCCACCAGGAGGAAACATGCGAAATCCGAAACGGAACGCGGTTTAACCCGATCCCACGAGCGCAAAATCATCTTGCTCCCGTTATTTTTTGTACCCCCAACTGAGGCAGTGCTGCAAAGCGAATTCTGGCAGTGCTGCTAACGGTAACACTGTTAAGCCGCGTAGAAGGAAACGGTTAAACTCAACTGTTAACGCTAGGGAACCAGTACAATGTTAAATAAGGCAACATTTAACAGAGGCCATCCATTCTAAAAAAAAGCAAATGATTTCTTTTCATATAAATATTTAAGACAATCAGAAGGAAGTAAATACTAACAAAACAAATGTTATCCACGAACATATACTATAGGAATCTTTATTGTACGCAAAACGTATAGTTCTGCAATATGCTAGTGCTCATATTATACACATTTTATAAATAAAATTTCTTTTCAATAAAATAACGACTGATAATGGGTTTTAAAAATTAATAAAAAAAACCCATACAAAATTGATAAGGCACATTCAATGAGACGAAAGCTTTTCTTATTTCTTGGTATTTTTAAAGGAACTTCTTTTAATATATGAGTATGCATACATACGTAATAGGATGGTGAACAAAACATAAGATCAAGCAATGTGTTTAACTAAACAATAAAAAGTTGTACGCTCACAATAATAATCCCTTTCCTAATGTAGAATGCAAGCAGGTATAAAACATTGCCTAACTTGGGTGCACATTAATGTTTTATTTATGTGTTCATATTTTTCTATTTTAGTTCTTGAAACTTCTTTGAACTAGTTCGCAGTAATAGTAACATCTTGTAGCTAGAAATGATATACATATAACGAATCGTTTTTCCTGATAATAAGCTAACGTAATTTGAAAGTGCACAAATGATCTGGCACCGACCACATTTAACAGCGATTCGCTTGGCGGGTTTGGAAAGTAGCTGAATCCTAGCTACAAAGCAGTTGGTTCGGCATCCCTGCCAGCAGTTAATCAAACCACTTGCGACCGTAAAACATTCCAAATGCTCCGCTGAAGTCAAATCTTATCGCAGCAGAGCAGTCGCGTTCCACATCGCATTCCGTACGAATCGCAACCGCTCCCGCAAATTGGGCAGATCCGCAAAATGTCGGCGACGCACCTGGTGATTCTAGCCGTCGCCCTGTTGGTGGACTTGGCAACCGCGGGCGTTCCCCTTCCGCGATACGAGGCACTCCTCAAAGAGCAGTCCGCTCCATCGGATCCCACACTGGGTCTCTACGATGACGGTGATAAGGTAGTCCGCCTGACGGTGAGCAACTTCAATGCCACCGTGGTGGACCAGAATCGCGGAGCACTCGTCGAGTTCTACAACACTTACTGCGGCCATTGTCGCCGATTCGCACCCACGTACAAGGCGGTCGCGGAGCACCTGTTGCCCTGGTCCGAGGTGCTCATCGTGGCGGCCATCGATTGTGCCGCCGAGGAGAACAATGGCGTCTGCCGCAACTACGAGGTGATGGGCTATCCAACGCTGCGTTACCTGGGCCCCGGTTTCCAGCCGGGTCCCCAGCACTACGGGCAGAGTCTGCAAACGCAGGATATGAACGAGATCCGCGAAATACTGGCGGGAATGGTGGCCGCTGAGAACCTAACCAGCAGCCACAACAACTCCTACTGGCCAAACTTTCACTTCCTAACTGACAACGATTCCGCCAGCAGTTTGTTCGAAGGTCTCAGCAGCGTCACGCAGTACGTGGCAGTCGTCCACGAACCGGAAAACACCACTCTGGGCGTCGAGGTGGCTCTGTTCATGACCCAGTGGCCAACGGTGAGCGTCCGGCGCGTCATCGATCCTGCAGTAGCCGCCAAATTCAAGATTGATCCAAGCAATCTGCCCCTCAGCTTGGTGGATCGCAAGGGCGAGATTACGGCCTACGCGCCTGAATCTACCAATGGTGAATCGTATGCCAAGAAGCTGTGGGAAGTGCTGGGTAAGAAGAACATCACTCCCAGGCCAGTGAAGGTGCATCAACCATCGGCTACGCCGGCGACCAATATTAAGGGACAGAACCAATTGATCGACGAAGTGCACCGGAACAAGCACTTCGTCTACCAGGCGGATCTCGAGCAGGCCATTCGCACAGTGCTGCACAACGAGGTGTCCAAGGTGGGCGAGATCAGTGGCGAGAAACTGCTCGCCCTCCAGCGCTTCCTGACCGTGCTGCAGCGCTACAATCCGCTGGGCGCCAACGGCCACCAGCTGGTGTCCAAGCTGAAGGACTTCGTGGTACAGTTTAATGATCAAGTGTCGGGCAGACAGTTCGAGGAGGAGCTAAAGCGCCTGGAGGGCCATCTATCGCCCGTCTACTCCTCCACCCATTTTGTGGGATGCGCTGGATCCAGTCCACGCCTGCGCGGCTTCAGCTGCTCCCTGTGGACCCTCTTCCACTTCATGACCGTGCAGGCGGCCAACAATGAGGAGTCCCAGGATCCACTGGAGGTTCTGCAGGCCATGCACGGCTACATCAAGAACTTCTTTGGCTGCACTGAGTGCTCCGAGCACTTTCAGGTGAGTCAGCAGGCGGACAGGGAGCTACGTGCTAATGACCACAATAGTGCTGATTAGGAAGGCGATCGTTATGGGGATGGGGTAGCGTAGGATAGTTGATTACCAAACAAAAGACTTGAGTGCTGACTGTCGGAATTTTCCATGCATGCCAATTCGATCTTTTTACACCAGAAAACTAATTTACCGCCCGAATTAGACCATTAACCAGCAGCACTTGTGTATAATTTAATGCTGTGTTCATTAAAAAATCCACTGTGCGGATCAACACCTCTGAATCCCGGGTCTTCACGGGTAATCTTTAGTGCCTAACTGGTATTGGTTTCCCTGCACGTTCTCCAACTTGTATAATGCACTAATTGTATAACCACGATGTAGTCACTTGGATAATAGCTTTCAGTTTTTCTGGCACTCGCGCTGAGCCGAGATTTTGTTTGTTATTTAAAATCCGTGAGTCACACACTTGCTTTCTCTTGAGGCAAACTACACGGGTTATTTATTAGTAGGCTACAAGGGCGATTCGTAGACAGGTAAATTTAAATAATTACTTGCAGATATATAATACAATACTATATTATATCAATTTAGAGTTCATTCTGATTGATGCACATCATTTAGTATTTCAGACTGAAACTTTAATAGTAATTTGGGGAAGAAAACCTGTCTTTTCGGGGTTGCTCTCCGCGAGGTACCACTGTAATTAACTAGGTTTCCGTTCGGCAGCTGTGACAACAGTGGTTTTTTGTGCCGCTCACGCATTAAGTAATTTATTTTGTTTACGTTTCACAGGCGATGGCATCGAGGCGAAAAATCTGGAGTGTGCCGAACAAAGAGGAAGCGGTTCTTTGGCTTTGGGCAGCCCACAACGAGGTGAACCAGCGCCTGGCGGGCGACGCCACCGAGGATCCAGAGTTCCCGAAGAAGCAGTTCCCTGCTCCAGATAGCTGCAGCGAATGCTACCGAACGCCCGACTCCAAGTCGGAGAACTTGGAGATCGAGTGGAACAAGGACGCCGTGTTGGGCTTCCTGAAGAACATTCACAATCCGCAGTTCATCAGCCGGTACGGCGTGCAGCGGGAGGAGCTGCTGCATCCCACGGCGGACAAGATGCGGCAGAAGCGACAGATCTCAAGCGTCTTCACAGACATGGATATGCGGATGGGCATGCTGCTGTACGCCTTCTGCATTGTGATGATGGTGTTGGCATTTAAATTGTTCGCCTTCAAGGGATACCGCAAGAAACCCTATGGCCACGATCTTCTGGGCAAGGTTTAGGTTAATCCCCAGAATAGCTTCCCCTTATTCTAAACAACAAACAAAAGACACCGAACACCCAGAAACGGAATTTAACACGCCACCTCCTTGCACGTTTTGTATTCGTGGCACCTAGAGTTATGATTAAGTTAAAAATGTGTATATATGAACAGTCTTCTGCCAGTTGTAGTCCCTAACATAATCGCTTTTTACCACGACGATGCACCTGATTGCTTTTTTTTAGGCATGCAAATGTGATTTTTCCCTCCAGAAGTGACAGTTTGAATAAAAACGATCAATGCTACACGAATGTTTACACTTGTTGAATGTTGAACACTTGTTTTGGGCGGTAGCACTTGTGATAAGGTGCAACACAGAAATATTGCAGATAAGAAAAGACAATTGGTATGAGGCGAGGGTTTTATTTAATCTCTGGAACTTCGGATGCCACCAGGGCAGTACTTTGTACTTTTCGATGCGAGCGTGCTTAATGGTTACAGACACATTTTGGCAGCCATCCTCGGCGAAGTCCATCTCTAGGTTCTTAGCCAACATGTCCCTGCAGAGGAGTTCCCGGGTGGCCCGTAGGCGATAGCGTGCCTGCTGCCGGCTGTAGGATAACATGTTGGCAGTTGGCACGGCGTGGCGGCACAGAACAATAAGCATAACCACACCCTCGTTGGGATTGCCCAAAGTGGGAGGTAGCTTTGCTGTATCATCCTCCGCCAGGGATTCCCAGTCATTAACAACTTCGCTGGTGTCCGTCTCCGATTCGTCCTGCTCATTGGGCTGTCGGTTCGAAAACTTGTAGCACATGATCCACAGACACTGCTTCTGCGTCTGCCAACTGGACACAAGGATGCGATTCAACAGCCAGTCCAGGTTATAGCCTAGCTGCAGGCGAATCTTCAACGGGCGGTAGCAGTGGAAGAGCGCCTCGAGGACCAGTGATCTGAGGGCCTGGGTATCACAATTGCGCATCTGCTCCAGCTGCAGCTCGGGGGGCAGGTTCAGATTCCAAGCAGAGGTGGCTCCGGTGCAGTGGCGCCGGTAAAGATTGCGCCAAAAGGCCCGAGAAGCCACCAGTCTGGCGGTTTGTTTACATATGAGGGCGAAGGTCTGCACGTCCTCCGGGTCAATGTGCATGGATATGTGGAACCAAATGTCATGTCGCATGTTGATCACATTGTTGTTGCTGCCCTCCGCCATGGCCAAAGTGGGTGCAGTGGCTCGGAATGTGGACTTTTGCTTCACTGCGACGTAGACATCCGATTGGCGTGCATATATTGCTGTGGGTCACATCAATTTATACTGGAATGACCTTTAGGAACGACCTAGTAGGCGGTAGGGTCAACTTACCACATTTCCCTCTAGTGCGAAATAGTTTGTTTTGAATAAACTCATCACAATCGGCATCAAAACTCATTGTTTTGTGCTATCGCAGGCTCAACAGCTGTTTTCATTTGCGAGTTGGCGATGCCCGACAGAGTTGTCACCCGTCGCGTATGTATTTAAGCAACAATCATAAGTCTTTTATATTATCGCCTGTGGTGTTTATTCTTTATTGTGATATTGTTAGTCCTAAAATTGTATGCAGAAAACTAACACAATGAGACAGTGTTTTTAAACAAGAATACAACAATTTTGACTGAATGTAATATAACTTCTTATTACGGTGCCGGAAGTTTATCAAACTTATTTCTGTTATAAAAATAGTTGTATGCCGCTTTACTTTTGAAGGCGCAAACCTAGTTCATAAACACTAGCTATTTACTGTTAGGCCTAGCTAGGCATGTAGAACCAGAGCTGGTCACTCTGTTCAAGTGTCATTCCTAGTTGGATATCCCGCTAAATCTAGCTGGAAGTAGATAGAACGCCACCACTGCTGAAATTGATTAATTGTTAAAACAAAAACTTCGTCAAAGTTCGTTGATAAGCCTCTGCTGGAGTTCCGAGGCAATAGCAACGAGCAATAGCAAATCCGCACGAAGCGGTCACTTGCCGTCCGCAAAATCAGAGCCAGAAATCAACAGTCGGCCCGAACGTACGAAAGTAACTACCGTGCCGTGGGGTAAAGTTCACAGCACTTTTCCTTTTGTCCGAAGTCAGTCAGATTTCGTCACCATGGTCGACAACAATAACCTGCGCAGTGCTGTGATCAGCGAGGCGCCCCTGCTGCCGCCCTCGAGCAGCATCGGAGTGGGCGTGTCCAGCGGCGGAGGATCTCCGCCGGAAGCAGTGCTGCGCACTCCGTACGGCAATGTTCGAGCTCTGCCCGGACCGGCGCAGCCCCCTCCGCTGCCGCAATCCCCATTCCAGCAGACACAACAGTTCGGTGGATTCGGCAGCGGGTACAGCGGAAACAACTACGGACTTGGAGGATATGGTGGCTTCAACAGCGGCGCCTTTGGATATGGTGGATTGGGTGGGCTTGGAAGTGGATTTGGAAGTGGATACGGGTATGGCGGCGGCTATGGCGGAGGCTATGGCGGAAGCTATGGCGGAGGCTTCGGCGGAGGATACAACAGATTTGGAGCGCTGGGCGACAACGATGCGGAGCAGCGGTTCATTCATATGGCTGAGGCCAGCTCGCGCCCGGCCTTCCAGAGCATCGAATCCCTAGTGTCGGCCATCAGCAACATCGCCTCCATGCTTGACTCCACATTCTTCGCGCTGACCAGCTCGTTCCGGGCCATTCTCGGCGTGGCCACGAACTTTGTACGGCTGCGCAGTGTGTTTGCCCAGTTCTGGACCACGTTCGCCATATTCCGCGGTCTAAACTGGATCTACAGAAAGTGAGTGCGGTGTAAAAGTGTGAAAGCCAATTTAACCATTTATTTCGTTAAAGGATACTCTTTTGGCTGAGAATTTCGAACCTGGACCCTTCATCGGCGGCCTTCAAGAAAGCCTTTGCCGAGGCACTTACCGAAAGCAATGCCCCGGCGGGAGGAGCACCTAAAGTGCCGCGAAAGGGCAACTCACCCTGGCCGGTGCTGGCCTTTATCAGCTTCATCTTCACTGCTCCCTACTTGATCATGAAGTTGCTGGGAACCGTGACGAACACCGCCCAGGAGGAAGGTAAGCCCTGCACATTGCACAGTCCAGTTTATCTAATCGAGAGCACTTTGCTCCGTCCATGTGCTATATCTGGCCGATAAGGCCTGTTAAGATAAGACTGCGAATAACGCCTGTGCTCTCATCCCAAACAGCCCGTAATCCAGCCAAATGGACTGCGCCGATTCAGACTCAGGCCGTTTACGACTTCGTGGGTCGTAGCCCGAGCGAGCTCTCGCTGCGCGCCGGACAAACGCTCCATGTGGCTCCCCGCGACATCCAGCAGACGCTCAATCTGCTGAACACCGGCTGGGCCCTAGCCACCACAAACGGACAAACCTCCGGCATTATTCCGATTAGCTATGTGAAATCGCCACAACAAATGCGCCAAGAGATGCAGGATCAAATGAAGCCCGCTCAGCCACAGCCGGAACTAATGAATTTGTCCGCGGCAGCCTTTGCGTCTCCTCCGTTGGAGCAGCAGATGAACTACGACTTCAACCTGGCTGCCCAGCAACAGGCACCATTGGGTCCGCCCTCAACGACGTCAGCTGTGCTGGGCGAGGGCTTCGCCTGAGCCGACCAACTCCTCGGGGAATAAGCTTAGGTTTAGGTTATATTCGGTTCAGCTTCTGTATATGTACGTCCCTGTATTTTAAGTTAGCTTTCGCCTTTTGTATATTTCCATTTAGTTGTAAATGTTAATTAGTCAGCGATCCCAATGAAAGTAAACATTAACCATATGTGGTGTCATGGATTGTTGACTTATTGGGAGGTGCAGGGGCTTCTCAGGTTATTCGCTCTGTAAAATGTGTGCAAGCAAAGGAGGAAAAGATTAAATTCTCGGTTTATCATATTTTACAATATGCAAATTACTTCTTTATTAACTTGTCACTCGGTTCGATTTCGTCTCACTTGTTTGTAATTTCCTTTGCATCCATGCAATTATTTCGATTTATTACACAACTACATGCTCGACACTTAATTGTTAACGCCTTATACTTGACTTTCTACTAATTTGTATTTGTATGCTGTTGTATTCACTTGAAGAAGGTTCAATAATATAAATACAAATTCTGAAAAATGTATATCTTGTTTTAATTGTTATTTCTAATTAGGTAGGTTGATTATTTCGCAACTATCTGCACTCCGTTGTCAACTTAAAATGTGGGTTTTGAGAATCTAAATCAATCGCTTTGTCGAAGGGTGTTAGCAAATAAACATATTTCATATGTTCGCTCTTGTCTGCAGTTCAAACTGCTTGTGGCATTCTAAAAATAATTGCATTTCACTGCGGTTGTGTACAGTTTTGGTATATTATATTATTAAGAGACAATTACCCATAACATTATCGCTTTTGCTTAAGCCTACCCAAACATGAAAAGGCCATTGGGGGGAAAAGGGAGACTGATAACAACTAAGTAGAGAGTGAACATTAGTCTGGGCCTGTGGTTTCGCGGTATTGCCATATGTGAATTGTGGTTTGAACTAAAATACGCGTTCTGCTTAACTAGACAAATTAATTTAAAAACGTTTGAGCTTAAACATAAATCTTCAATGATACAAGTACAAACTGTGTATGCAAACTACACTTACATACATGAACTACCGAATCATTCTTTCTCGTCGCTGCGAGATGTATATATAATTTAATAGAGTCTCATTGAGAAGTAAACAAAACCAATTGTGTGGGTGGGTCGGATTGGGTGTGGAGTGGAGTGGAGTGCGACCCCTGCCTATCCAGGGGGCCGTGGCAAACCTAACAAAGCGTTGATAAACGTAAAACTAAATGTGTCCTCCGCATCAGCATCTGCTCCTCCATCCGCATCCGGGTCCGCATCGGCCATGGCTGGCACAATGACGGCGGCACAATCAGCTCAATCAATGTCGTCGTCCAGCTCGTCATCGTCCATCTCCAGCTTGAACTCGCCATCGGTGGTGTGTTGTGCCGAGTGTTGTGCAAATCCCTGGGACTCATTGGCTGCATCCAGGTACCCGTTGAACTCATTGTCCTCGTCGTCCGATTCGTACATGGTTTCGCCAGTCTTGCCGGTGCCGTACGCTGAACAAATTACGAATTAAACATTATAATTGAATCGGAAGGCAATATAAGGTAAGGTCATACCTTCAACGTATTTGGCGAGGTTTGGGGGCACCCACGACTTGACTCGTTCAATGTTCTCCGGCGTGCATTCGCCCTTATCCAGTCCTGCAAATAATAGCACATACAATGAATTTCGTATCTTGGCAGCATAAAATAAAACCCACTTACCCAATAGGAATCCCATGCGCTTGAGCACCTCAATGTCATCGTGCATTTCGAAGGTTTTGTCGAACTTGAATATGTATTCGGACCTAAAACGAAATTTTGGATATAGAATACAAGCCATACTCCGACTGAGTGTAAGCTCACTTGTCGTTGGTCACACTGCAGTTGATTTTCGTGGACTTGTGCGTGTTCACGATGATGAACGGTAGTTGGATCGAGGCATTGGGGGAAGGCACCACGCCCTGGCTCTCGTTCCGCTTGTTCCGCTCGACCAATCCCTTGAACGCCACATGCTGCATGATCATTTCGCGCAGCATTTCGTTTTTCTGTTTGATTCGCTCGCGGCGCTGACTGTTTTCCTCTTCCAGGGCCAGAAATGTCTAGGGAAAGGGGGCAACATTATCACATTAGCATGGCGTTTCGTGCTTATGGTGAACGCAAGTCCAACCTCTGCCGAATTGGCGGGCAGTCCTATCCAGCGAATCTCCTTCTTGTCCTTGGAAATAACATTGATTGCCATCAGTACGTTGAGCGCATCGTAGACACGACGTCGGATATTCTTTTGATCACAGTTGTTGTCGTACGCATTGTTCTTCATCTCCTCGCTGACCAGGTCGTCGGCCACCTCATTGTAGGTGGTTTTGCCCTTCTCCTCCACCTTTTCGCAGACCTTCATCGAGAAGTGACGCAAACCCTTGCCTGCCTTGTCCGGCTTGCGTTTCCTTTGTACGGACGATGAGGAGGCGGACATGGAGTGCAACGAGTTGCTCTGAATGGCATGGCTGTTTGGGAAAGCACAGAACTTTAGTAACCTCCTTGAAACTGCTCTGTTGGCTACCACTTACAGTTTTGATTTCATTTTCATGGGATTTGGCGTAAACTTCACATAGCGATCTCCCTTCAAGGGCAAGTCGTAAAGACCACTGCCAGCACCCGAAGTCTTTTGCGCCGAAACGGTGGTGTAGGTAGTACCTTTTACAAAGATGAATCCAAGGAATAATAGAATGAGTAAGATGAGGATCACCGGGAGCTAGAGACGCTTACCTTCTGTTTTTGGAATGGACAGTCCGTTGTCCTGCAGCCTTATAAACTGTCCCTGGCTGCTAGAGCCCTGTGGTTAAATCGGATCGTTAGGTATTAGGTCTAAGCAACATGAGAAACGTTTTACACTTACCATCTGACTAAAGGCGCCCATGCGTCCCACGTTGCCGATGCCGCTAGCATTTCCGCTATTGCGCGCGGATGAGGTGGTGGCGTAAACCACAGCGACGGGTTTTCCGCCCTCCATTTCGGACCTGGTTTGGGCCGGCTTCAGCATTTTGGATATTTGTCCTGCGGAGTTGGAAATAGGAAGATACGGAGGTTTCTTAGTTTCGAATATACACATAACACGCGACTAAAATGCCTTCTTTGATAACACAACTGCATGTATTTTCACAGATACACATGGGTGTTGCAGTGTTAGTGAGTAACTAAGCATGTGTGTGGTATTATCAACGATGCGTTGTTTTCGCCGTATCCACGGCGAATTCATCGCAGCGAAGTAAAGAGAATGGAGCGAATGAAGCGCATTGGAGTCGCAATGCAACAACAAAAGGCCAGCGGCACAGTAAGATTGGGGTGCATACGCACATACACGCATACTAAAAGGTATACCCACACTCACGTGCTGGTGGTGTGCGTGCGTATCAATCGGTGTGACAAGGATAAAAATGCAGAAGCATAAACAACCCGAAACCAGATCGCCTGGACATTAGCGATGGCCACCACGTGACCCTTACCCAAATAGAGATGGTTCGATACTTAAGTTTGTGACTCGACACGATGGTTGATCAAAGATCGGTAGTCCATGTGTCGGATTAATCCGACACTCGAATTCAAATACATAATTCTACCTTAAAGCTTGAAAGTAGAAAAGCAAGAAAAAGTTTAAAAAAATTGTATTCAGAAAACAGAATACTATTTTTAAAAGTGTTACATATGGAATCACTGATCGCAAGTTGGTTCGTTACGAATATTATTTACTACTAATTTGCTTTAACAAGCGGATTAAAAATTTCCATTCCAAAGCAACATATAATATAATATCTCAACAGAATTAAACTGAAACCCACTGAAGCTACTCGTTTGGCAACCCTGGATTCGTATCTAACCGGCTTTTCTAAGCATTTCCAGTTTTAGATCTGTATGTCTTCGTCTTCATTCGATGTAATAATTATTCACCTGTCGCCAGCCCGATATTTGCATAATCATAACAACAAAGCAGGTGGTGGACAACGGAGAATGGAGATGAAGATGCCCAAAACAAAAACCGCAAAGGGTCGAACGCTAAAAATACCTGCCAACACTCCCGCACCCACGGGCACACCACACGCACACACACCTGCAAGTGAGTCAGACTCACGGGGGCTTAGGCAGCGACCCATACGAGAAAATGCCGGACTGTCCCACCAGATGGTAGCCATGGGGAGTCTTAAATTCGGCGGGAGTTATCCTACAATGCCTAGGCAGAGTCCCGAAATGCAGGTGCAACCATAATTCCTGCAATTGGAGAAGCCGTTCCACAGTTCGTCTGTATCGGTCAACTAGATAACTACAAACCAGGTTGATATACTGGTCTATATACTGCGTTTATGCGTCCACCAAATTCAACAAAAACTGATATCATGGATTGCATATTATAACTTCTTTTAGATACTAGGGATTAATAATACATTTTATTTCATTCATATATTAAATATCTAAACCAACTTCTCTTAGAGGAAGGCAACGGTTAACGAAGAAGTCACGATGGATTTCCAGTCCCTGTAGAATTATATTTTTATAAACTATGACTACCGAGCAGAAGAGCGTAAAGCTTTTGAAATGAATCCTTCACCTTTTAACGCGTTTGGTAGCTTACTTTAAGATACCCATGCAAAGTTTTTTCTTGTGGTATCATAACTGAATGAAACTCATGGAGTTAATCAGTTGGCTACTGCGGTTTACGCTAAATGCCGCATAAACGCGGCGACGGACAACCACACACGTGTACAGCGCTTACACCTATTTGCACTCGCCTGTTTTGGGCTTCAGCTTCGTGGCTGAATACGTATGCGAGTACGTGTGTGTGTGGCAGTGTTGTTCTTGCTGTGGCCTTTTTTCTCTCACCCCGATCTCTCTCTGCGTTGCGCCCGTCTCTCTCCCACTTGCTGAGATATGGCAGAATGTCACTCTGTTCAGATACATTGGTTTCAAGTTGAATTTATCGTGTCCCTCACAATATTACCTTTGTACGTAGCTGAAATCAACGATTTATCACTACTACACTTCATGCTAAATCCTCAAAGCGAATTCGCAGTAGCGGCGAAGTAATCAGCTGTTCGTCGCCCAATGAAAAAATAACAAAAAATAAGTGGGAGAAAACGCGCGCGTGCAAGTGTGCGTACGTGTGTGTGTATGAGTGTGTGTGAGTGAGCGCGCCAACTGGGCGATGGGCGTAGATGGTAGAAGGGGGCGGGGCTGGGTGGCTCGCCGATTTAAGTTGTTATTTCGCGGGGGTCTCTCTGTCTTTTATTATTACTTTTTGCCAATTCCTAGCACTCTTTTCGGTTCGTCTCGCTGGTCTCCCCCCGCAAAGCGTATCAAACGATGAATATGGTAGGCAAAAGAAACCCGAAAAAGCAAAGATGGCGTTTTACGCTGCCCATGCAACTTTGTAGCGTATTTGTGTGGGTCGGCGTGTGTATGAGGGGGTGTGTGTGTGGGTGGGTAGGGGAGGGAAGAGGGGGAGTGCACCCACTCCACCGAGAGCAAAACTCCTGTCACAGGATTCCGCTTCCGCCCACTTACCGTGCTCATTCCGGAAGAAGAAGTTCACCTCATCGGCCTTCACCGTACCACCCGTCGAATGCGCCATTTTTTGGTCGCCGGAGATCAAGTGATCTTGCTGCTGCTGCTGTTGTTGTTATTGCCGCTTACCGCTCACCAGGTGGACCGCCAAAAACTGAACGAAACAGCAGTGCTACGTGCCGTTGCCGCAACGTGTGTACTGGGGGGCAAATAGAGCTGGAAAGGGGCGACGGCGGTGGGTGGGCGGTCGGACGTACTGCACCCACGGACTGGGGCACGTGTGCAAATCCGGATGCGGACCACGACCACGACGACGACGACAACAGCGACGATGAAGGGGTAGCTCACTTGTACAAAAAATAAGTGTCGCCCGAGTCAAAATGGCGAGCGCATTTTTCACTTCCAGCGGCAGGGCATTTTTTTTCTTTTCTGTTGCTCACACACACTCACAGCGGCGGCCCTTTTTCGGTGGACTTTTTCGAGGTCTTGCGGCGCACGGATTTTCACGCGATTAGTGGCAAAAGATTCGGCGGACTATTAGCTTTCGAACGGCAGGCAGCAGCGCGTATTTCCGCAATTTCTAAGCGCAGCAAAATGGTCACAAAATTTCCACCAAGTGCTGCTTTTCGTTTTCATGTGGGAAAGGCAAAGCAGGCTGTGTGCGGGTGCGAATGAAATGGCAGACAGTGCGCGCCAATTTACGCATCAATTTACGCAGTGTTGTAAGCAGCTGTGTGCCGCGGTCGCTGTCGCGCACTGGTCACGGATGTAAACAAAGTTGCCACTTTGTCCAGGTGAGTGGTAATTTGGCCACCAACGGTCACCTTGTATTTTTCCCATTTGGTTGGTGTGGAAACATGACAATCAACTGAGCGCAGCAAAATGGTCACAAAATGTCCATCACATGCTGCTTTTCGTTTTCATGTGAGAAAGGCAAAGCAGGCTGTGTGCGGGTGCGAGTAAAAGACAGACAGTACGCGCCAATTTACGCAGTGTTGTAAGCAGCTGTGTGCCGCGGTCGCTTTCCCGCACTGGTCGCGGATGTAAATAAAGTTGCCACTTCGTCCAGGTGAGTGGTATTTCTCCCAACAACGGTCACCTTACATTTTTCCCATTTGGTTGGAGGAAAAATGACAATAAAAAAAAACGGGTAAATCAAAGCAGCAGCTATCTACAAGCAGCCCAGCAGCGGAGCAGACGCACACAATGGTTGATCCTGTGGCGGCGCTGTGCAATTACAATGTGCTGGAGGTGATCTTCTCCTACCTGGAGCTGGAGGACCTCAGTCATTGTTCGCAGGTATGCAAAAGTTGGTACCACTTCCTAAACGACGAGAACAGCGACGTCTGGCGCTGGCACTGCCTAAACAAGCTGCCCAAGGAGGCCCTCAAATCGGACCTGCTGGCCTCCGTCTCCACATACAAGACGAAGCTGCGGGCCTACTTTCACGCCTGGAGCCCCAACGACTGTTCACGGAATGTGTACATCAAGCCGAATGGATTCACCCTGCATCGGTAAGGCTTTCTGGTGTCTAGATCTGACTTAATATACCCTTCCATTGCCGCAATTACAGCAATCCCGTTGCTCAGAGCACAGACGCGGCCCGAGGCAAAATCGGATTCCGGCACGGTCGTCACACCTGGGAGGTGATCTGGGAGGGACCGCTGGGCACCGTAGCCGTCATCGGCATATCTACCAAGGAGGCGGCTCTTCAGTGTCACGGCTATGTGGCCCTTCTAGGCTCCGACGACCAGAGCTGGGGCTGGAATCTGGTCGAGAACCACCTGCTGCACAACGGCGACATGCAGGGCAGTTACCCGTTGCTGAACAATGCACCCAAGTACCAAGTGGGCGAGCGGATACGCGTTATCCTGGACTGCGAAGACAACACCTTGTCGTTCGAGAAGAACTACGAGTTTCTTGGTGTGGCCTTCCGGGGTAAGGCGAAATAGTCTGATGACACCAACGTTCGGATTCTATACACTCTCACTTTGCAGGTCTGCCGGACAAGAAGCTCTACCCCACAGTATCCGCTGTCTACGGCAATACCGAGGTCTCGATGGTCTATCTCGGCACACCGTTGGACGGATAGCTTCGCAGAGGGCCTACAACTGGGCCTAGACTATGTTATTGTGTACATTTGTATTTATCTCAATTATGATTGCTTCATTCCACCTGCAACTCAGTTCGATAAATTTAGTTACTAGTTTCGTTTTTTTGTACAAAATTATGAATTTTGTTGACTTACGCTACGCCAAAGTTCATATCCACCTCGGCACTATCTTCACATGGCAATTACGTTAGTTATACGAACCAAATGAATATAATATTATAGCGATTAAACAATAGTTGCAGCCATTTTTATACACCGAATATCGCTGCTAATTGCGCAAGTAAAATTACATACAGAAGAACGAATGGCATACAAATTTCTTTCAATCCATTCATTGTGTGGTGGCGCCTACTGTTTCCCATCGCCTTTCATCTTGGCCCAGTTGTCGTCGTCGAAGAGATCATCGAAATCATTGTAAAAGTCGGCGTGGACGTGCTTATCGTTGGACGGCAGGTGGTCCATCATCATTCCTGTGGCTCCGCCGGACTAAAGGAATACAATATAAGAAAAAATTAATTAGCCTTGCGTTTATGATGGCAGCTTTTGAAATGTTCTGTATCTGCATTGGATAAAACTCCGGAAAGATGTTCATACATAGAATATAGATTAGATACATTCCCCTGGTGTTGGGAGTTTGATATTGACTATTTAAGATTGATGTCAATGAAGAATGTGAAAGTTAAATCTTTAAATTGTATTATTGTCTACAAGGATAAACAAGGTTTCCACAACCATGTTTTTCGATTGGAAGCCTTGTTTGAGAACTTACCTCGTCCATTTCCATGTAGCCGGGGCCTTCGGAAAACATTTCGTCGGCAGCCAGAGAGGGTTTCATGTTTAAATCCATACTTAATTCTATTTTAGCTTTCAATTATCTTTGTAATGCTTTGTTTTGTGCAGAAAAATCTTTACTTTGCTGACGGCGTTGCCACTGCAATGACAGACAGAAGAAGGTGGCCATCCGGCAACTCTGCCAAGCAGCTGATTCGCTAAAATATAAATATTATCTTGTATAAAAATGGTGCGTGTGGGTCTTCAGATTTCCGCAACGCTGGAGAACGTGGACAAGTTGGAGACGTGTCATCCGGACTACTCCTTCTTCCTGAAACTGAAGTGCAGCAACTGCGGCGAGCAGTCGGAGAAATGGCACGATATCACCGAATCCGAACGTGTGCAGCAGGATTCGCGCAATGCGGCCGGCTTTAACTTTTTCATGAAGTGCAAGATGTGCAGCCGGGAGAACAGCATTGACATCGTGGATAGGTCGAATGGTAGGTGGTTTGCTCTGAGTAACGAACGCCCACTGATCTCTTGAATGATACTATCCGCACAGCTCCTTACACGGCGGACGACTCTGGCGGATTTAAGACCATTGTGGTCTTCGAGTGCCGCGGCGCAGAGCCCGTCGAATTCTCGCCCCGCGTCGGATGGCGCGTCTCATCCGCTGAAAATGGCCAGCAGTTCGAGGAGGTGGACCTCTCGGAGGACGATTGGGTGGAGTACGACCAGAAGAACAACAACTCTGTGGGCATTTACGAGTTCGCCTCGAAGTTCATCAAGCTGAAGAAGTGAATTCTTTGCCACATTTTGTCGAGGAATCCTCAAACTACGCCTCAAACTGATAATTATAAAAACCACGACACTCAAAAACAAATATCCTTTAAGCAAATAAAAATGGATTTTAAATTGTTTTGTTAACCATAAATTGCCATTTTTAAGATAATCAATACTTCTGAAAACGTGTTGCTGGTTCGAAAATATGTTTTGATCGCTTTCCCACTTACCTTACCTTGTCTTGGACAATCCAGAAGTTTTCCAGATATATTTTAAATATTATTTGTGATCATCGTGCAATTCTCTTAGCCGCTTTCGCTATAAGAGAAAGTGTCCCCCAAACTCTTTACACAGTTTTCTCTCGGTATCGATTTTAATATGCCGGCTACTTTGATTTCAGATTGAGCACGAAGATATATGTAGCACTCTGGCACTTGTGTTTTTGCCTCTCTGTGTGCGTTTGCACTTGATTTCTCAAGACAATTCGACAATTCAGTATTTCGCCAGACTGCGAGCGATACGGATCGGATACGGAATTCGAAGCCGATTGCCGGAACCGGATATCGTTGGAAAAGGCGCGTAATATTTTGTGAATGGTGACCCTTTGAATCAACTTACGAACACTTGCCGAGTGTTTAGCCAGTGAGTCTTCAGTAATTATTCCGTCTGGTGAGCAAGTGCCGCCTGCCAGCGTCACCAGGTGCATCACTAAAACTGGCAGTGATTAGATAATGGGGGCAGTCTTATCTGGACCTTTGGGCGACGCAGTTCAACAGCCTGCAGAGGTTCCCACCAATCCGATGCAATAAAAGCCCTACCAAATTCCGGCCTTGACCTTTGCAAAAGTACGTGATATGAAATGCCCATATCGAGCGCTTGACCCCTGGCCACTTCCCACACGGTTCATCCATTATGCATGATTCTAGGCTGGCACGCTTCAATCATGCATCTTCTCCAGTTGTTAACTGCAGCACGAATGCTCGGAAGTCGTATTCCCATTACAACACTTTGCTTTCTGGGATGCAGCATTTTATCTCAATTGACAATAATTGGATTGCGTGCATGCATATAAATTCCGGGAACTACTTGGACACTTTTTACATTGAGTGGTGCCTCGCTTAAATCAACAAGATCAAATAGTCAATCCATCGATCTTAATGTTTAACATAAAGAAAGATGACAACGACTTTAATATCTTCTACATGGACTCTTTAGCTTGATTTTATATCTCATTTTGGTAAAAATATAACAAAAATTCGAAAACATCTTTAAATTTCAAAAATTCAGAAAGTGAAACTTATAAGTTCTTTGGTTTTAAAATTAGGTTTCGGCCATTAAACTTTACATATAATTATGTATAAGTTAATGTATTAAATTTTTAATGTAATTTTGATCAACACTGAGAGAAAAAGTTTTTTTTTGTTAATTTTTTTAAGATAGCATAGATTCCGACCGCTGGACTTTTTTAAAAGTTTAGTGTACACGCATTTCTATTTCTGATCTGATGCACACCTTCTATATATACACTCTCCAAACCGCGTGATCAACATTATTAATATTACTTATGGTAATCGCAGGTCAAGCGACGTAAAATCCGGAATCCTTGGGCTTAAAGCCATATTAACTTCAGAATGTCCGCTCCAGCGGCAGCTGCGGCGTCTGCCGTCCTGGACTTTGACGACATCCTAGCCGAGATCGGAGAATTCGGACGCTTTCAGCGGCGGAACTATCTGCTCATATGCCTGCCCGTACTTTTTGCGGCCGCCAACAGCCTGTCGTATGTTTTCACGGCAGGTTCGCCGACCTACCGATGCTACGTGCCCGAGTGCGATAAGGTGGAGGATGCGGACTATGGAGCGGATTGGGTGTCGATTGCCGTGCCCGGCAGCTGGAGCAAGCGAGGCCAATTTACGCCGTCCACCTGTGAAAGGTACGTGGCGAACGGAAGCCACTTTGCATCCGCCTCAGAGCCTTGGAGCTCGTGGCCTTTGGATCAGTGCTCGGCTGCGAATTTCACGGCGGAAACGGAGAGGTGCCATCAGTTCGTGTACGGCAGCTCGGAGCGAACCATTGTGCAGCAGTGGGGAATGCACTGCCAGGAGAATCTCTGGAAGCTGGCCTTCGTGGGCACTGTGCACTTTGCCGGCCTGGTTGTGGGCACAGCTCTCTCCGGATACCTTGCCGATCGGTAAGCACCGACTGTTTACTATTTATTTTTCTATATGAGATACCTAGCATACACCCATTTTAGATATGGACGCAAGTACATCTTCCTGTTCTGCATCGTGTTCATGGCGCTGACGGGAGTGGCGCAGGCGCTGTCCTGGGACTACATAAGTTTCCTGGTCTTCGCCTTGTTGAATGCAGTGGGCACTTCCGGTGTTTACCCGCTCGCCTTCATCATCGGGGTGGAAATGGTCGGACCGCGAAAGCGTGAGATGTCCTCCATCGTGCTCAACTACTTCTATGCCGTGGGCGAGGCGCTCCTTGGCCTGTCCGTTTTCCTGCCCGACTGGCGGCAATTGCAGCTGGCGCTCTCGCTGCCGCCGCTCATCTGTGTGGCCTACTTCTGGCTGGTACCGGAGTCCGTTCGGTGGCTGCTGGCCCGTAATCGGCGGGAGCAAGCGGGTGTCATCATTCGGCGGGCGGCCAAGGTTAACCGGCGAGACATCTCCGTCGAGCTGATGGCCAGCTTCAAGCAGCAGGAGCTGGAAGCGGAAACCGGCAATGAGGCTGATATCGAGGGTGGCGTGGACGTGCAGAAGGATGACAAGATCTGGCAGGCCATCAAGGAGGTGGCGGGATCTCCCATTCTGATGGGCAGATACGCCATTCTGTTGCTCATTTGGGCCGTCAATGCCATCGTCTACTATGGACTTTCGCTGAACGCCACTAGTCTGAGTGGCAACAAGTACCTGAACTTCGCCCTGGTTTGCCTCGTGGAGATCCCTGGCTACAGCCTCGCCTGGGTAGGTTGACACCGCCCTCGTCCGGAACCTCGACTAATCCCACCCCTAATCCTCCGCCAGTAGCTGTTCTTACGGAGGTTTGGGCGACGCATGGCACTTTCCGGCTCCTTGCTGCTCTGCTCCATCACGTGTGTGGCCAGCGGGTTCGTCACACTAGGTAAGATATGAATCAGATCACGATCGGTATTTACCTTGAACGTTGAGATCTTTAATCATGAAATATTACTCATACGAAGCATTAGCCATTCAGAAGTTGGCTTAGCACAACTAAACAGGGTTTCATTTCATCAAGGGTAGTATTATAATAACGATCTAAATCACCATGCATACACGCTAAGCGCAAGGAGATTGGATTCCCTGCCACACTGGAGTCGAGAGTAGGCACTCGTGGAGTTGTAAGTTCCCTAGATTCTGATTTGCGATCGCTTAGCGCCCTTACATACCTCCTGTTTGTCTGGCAATAAAATGCACCTTGTTTTCCAGGTGCCAACTGGCTGGTTGTGACGCTCTTCCTTGTCGGAAAGCTGGGCATCACTTCCTCCTTTGCAGTCATCTACACATTCACTGCGGAAATGATGCCCACGGTACTTAACTCATTTAGTAGGCTCAACTCAGCAGATTGGTTTCAATTTCGTTTATCCTAGGTCATTAGGAGCGGCGGCGTTGGTGTCATGTCCACATTTGCCCGCTTCGGTGCGATGCTGGCTCCATTTGTGCCTTTATTGGTGAGTTCAGTCCTGAATTAAAGGGAAAGCATTCGACAACTCATTGAAATCCCATAATTTGGATTAATTCTCGGCAGGCGTCGTACTATGACCCACTACCTCTGCTTCTTTTCGGGAGCTTATCGCTTGTGGCTGGACTCTTTTCGCTGTTACTGCCGGAAACCTTCAACCGAAAACTGCCGGATACGGCAAGTAATCTCCCGAAATATTGGAATCACAGTGTTAAACTTTCCCATCTCCACAGGTAGAAGAGGCGATTGCATTGGGGAAATGATTCACTCTTATTTGGATGAACATACTCGTCGCTGGTCAGCAGCCTATATTTTTATAAAAACGGACGTTGCTGAGCTTACAAAATACTCGTAATAAAGAACTATACACAAAAGGATGACTGACCTTAAAGATTGAGCATCGACTTGGACATGATTTTGTAATTCAGATACTAACAAATGGTTGTCTCCGGTATAACAATTGCCTAAAACTACTCGTAAATTCAATCCCCAAAGAGGCCCAGAAACAACTGGGGATCACTGACATGGCCAAAGCGATTAAGAAGTTTGTACCGGCGTTTGGGATCGCTGCGCAGGCAGATGGGCGAAACAAATTGCAGCCGGGACGGACTACCCTGCTCCCAGCTGGGCAGCAGATCGTCGGTGTCCACGAGTGCCTCCTGTCGCCGTCCCCAGAAGTCCACGTAGGCTAGCTTGAGCAGATCCTGTTGCTCGTTCACGTAGATGAAGCCCACGAGATTCGAGGCCGCGTAGCTGGCGAGTGTGAGGGTGATCAGGCCAGTGACTCCCACGGCCCCGTAGATGGCCAGTGCGTCTGTGCTTAGCTGCCCGGCGCTGCCCAGGGCGAAGACAATGGGCGTTCCGGCTGCCGTGATGACAGCCTGGTAGACTTTCAGCCTACTGAAGGCGGCCACGATCCTTATGCTCGGCAGACTATAGACGGTTCGCCATTCGGTGAACCCGGCGTTTTCGTGGTCCGCACATTTTCCGGCCGCTTCTGTTGCGAAGCGGCGTCTCTGTGCCGGCTGAATGGCTAGGGACATGCAGCTCCTCCATGGCAATCTTGCAGGACTGACCACCTGGCTCAGCAGTTTCAGCACTAAAATAATCAATATGCGATATTAATTTATAAACATTACTTTTGGCAGCGAACTCCACTCACTTTCATTGATTTGTGGCGTCTAGTCAAGGTTATTTGATCAAGGTGTTTGGTTTTCGTAAAATGACTTCTCTCAACTTAACGTGTATATTTAGACTAGCACTTTATGTTACAGTTATCCGTCTTAATATCATTATTTACTAATTTGCCTTGCATAATAAACAAATGCACGTGTAAACGGTACCTAAACCGAATCAGCTGTCTATCGATAAGCCCTGACTGTCGATACATAAGCACTGCCAGTGCTGCCCAGCATCGCACAGCGAACTGCGGTTACATTTCGAAAATGGGCGCTCAAGTGAGATATTACGTCAGGACCCAGTGGATAAATATAGCAGAGCCAGATGATTTCCCGGCGCGCAGAGAGTGATGATCAATAAATAAGGCACTTGTACTAGGCCTCAGTCGTCGCACAGTTCTCGCAGCCTCCCAACGCGGTCCTCCGCCAATTCGTTAATCCAACTCGTCTTTTACAAATTGCGAAGTATGTGCTTACACATGTCCAAAAACTTGAAACATGGAACACGACTAGACGATTGCCAGTACTCAGTTTCTATGTTTCGTAGACAATCGTTGCAGCAGCATCCAAGATTTTCCAACTACTTGTGTTTATTTGGCTTTCTTTTCGCGGTCAAGACTCAGCCAAAACATTTATTTTTAGATATCTCGTTTGTGCACTGCATTCGGAAATAGTTTTTTTGCCCACCAAATGCACTGGTGTGCAATATTTTTCAACATGTAAATTGTTCAAGGTTCTGGCGATAAGAAGGCCTTGATTAAAGGGTCACAAGCATTAGCCATTTAAAAATGTTAGTCGCGGTGGAAATGTATTTTTATTAAATCTTAAAGTAATTTCAGTTTTTTGGAAGTTTATAATATTTCAAATATTTCAAATTTAAAATTTGTTGATCTTGTTGATGATTTGCAGAAATATTCTGAGACCAGTTCAGCATTGAAAACAAAAAAAAGAAGAAATATTATCAAAGAAGGTGTGAAAGCCTAAGGGGGTACTTTTATTATAATATTTTCGATTTAAGTGGTTAACTGATCGGATGTAGCTCTTTTAATGGTTACACTTCAGAATAAAGCAGCTAAAACCAAAAGTATTTAAGAAGTGTCCTTCCAAAACGCAGGACATGTCGACGACAGCGCTCGGGATCAGCGCCCTCTTCATGGTGGGCTGCTGTGCTCTGGCCCAAATCGCTCGGGTGATCTGCCGGCGTCTGGTGACCCGTGAGGGCTTGGTGCCCATCCTGATCAACGAGGCCATCGCCGCCGCCGAGCTGTGCGCCTGCTGCTTCGAGCTTATTATTGGTGAGTAGAAGGCTTGGAAATAGGTTCGTTCAATCGTCGTGTCCTAAGGATGCAAATACTCTTGGTTCTGTAAAAATTACTTATACGCTGCGTATGCCAGCTTGACTATGGATTTAATGGATTTACGCCATACATCATACGCCATATAGCATGAACGTTTTTTGTTTAAGGCAACAGTGCGTATGAGTAATAACCTACGAACTATTAAGTGTGATCATATCATCTGAAGACTTTCGCTTGCAATGCACTCCCCAGTGGCCGACAACTTCGGAGTGTCCATGTACGCCGTCTGCCTGTTCCTGCTGACCATCTGGTGGGGCCGCGTGTGGGGCGACGCCTCCGCCTGCCCCTACACCCACATGGAGGACGTGGTGGAGGGTCGCACCAGCTTCAAGGAGATGGCCCTGCGCAGCTGGGCCGAGCTGATGGGCGGCTGCTGTGTGTACCGCGTGGTGCAGGTCTTCTGGTGGCTGGAGCTGGCCGAGACCCATCGTGGACGGGCGTTCGAGGCCTGCAACGCCGATCTGCAGGTCAGCCCGTACTTGGGGGCGGTCATCGAGGGCGTGGCCACGCTGCTGTGCCGCCTGGCCTCGAAGACGATCAGCGAGAAGGAGCCACGGTTCGGGAGCTACATCGACTCCTTCATCGGCACCAGCCTGGTCGTGGCAGGTGAGTGGCGTAGCGCTTGTTCGATCCGATCCGCCTGCCCACTGCTGGTCTCCTAAGTAGTTTACGCCTTTAACTATGTCCTGCTTGCAGCCTTCAACTTCTCCGGCGGCTACTTCAATCCCGTCCTGGCCACCGCCCTCAAGTGGGGCTGTCGCGGCCACACCCACCTAGAGCACATCATCGTCTACTGGATTGGCGCTTGTGCCGGCGCCGTGCTCTCCATTCCGGTCTTCAAGGTGCCCGCGGTGCGACGCCTTCTGCTCGGCGCAGAGGCGAAGTCGAAGCAGGAATAAGTCAGTCCGAAAGTCAGCCCTTGTATTTCAAGTATCAGCCGATTTCTAGGTAGAAATGGCAGGTCAGTCTAGTGGTAAGGTTTTAGCTCAGTTCTCAGTTCTTAAAGGAAACGATATGGAATGCAAACGTTTGGGACATCGATACCCTCCACCCACTTTCCTCTCACAAAAGAGAACTTCATCGCTCCATGCTGAGGTATATTAAACTGTCAACTGGCGCACATGAACAGAGCGAATCGGGCTTTAATATATACATGGGTAATATATATATATATGTATATAAAGAAGGTACCATATATTTTATATGTTATTCTGTCACTTTGCACTTTGTTCAAAGCAGATTTTTTCCTGCTTTTGGGTTTCAGCTTCTATTTAGTAAGTAGAACTAATTTGTTAATGTTTTGCGAAAAACAATAAAATGTATACAAAATGACATTCAAACTCATTATTTCTGGTTAGTAGCTCTTGGCCACGTGCAACCTCTACCAACTCCGGGATGCCGCCAAAGGGTTTGGTTTCGCGTAGAATTCTCTTTGCGGTTACTTAAAAGGATCGATTCCTTCTCGATGTGCATCGAAGATAGTGGCGGTAGCCTTGCTTATTGGGCTCTTTCCACCTTTTGCTGATCAGCCTAACCGAGCCTAAAACCCCTAAACCCCGACCTAGCCTCTGCCAGCCACGCTGTTGCCAGTGACGAAGCTAAGTGATCGCTCTGTTCGGTACAAGCCAGCACCATGATATTCCACAGCCTAGCTTGACATACAATTTCCACGACACTGCATATTACATATCTTCATTTTTTTGTGCCTGCCTGCTGCCTGATATGCCCTTGCTGGACGCCTCCAAGCCGGTATTCCCCCACTCCGCCATTCTGGCCAGGAGAGGCTCACACAGCCACCGATTTTCCGGAGCAGCATGTTGCTGAAACATATCGGTACCGAACTTATCGGTACCTTTTTGATCCGTGTTGCTAGCAACTAACTGTGAGATACATTTGCTGGTACTAGCGCCCTTACGTTTATAGCCTTTTATAGCCCGTCGATCTCGGAGAAACTTAGCAATCGGATTGGTGACAGAATCAAGTACCCTTGTGAAAATCATTGGAAAACCGAGCAGTTCAAATTCGAGCATCAACTGAAACGTATCATATGCATATATATTTACTTACATATCTGATGCAATGGCTATACCAACCGTAAAGAAATGCTTTTGCCTTGAGCTGAAGTGGGGCGCTCTCATTGCCGCCTTGGTTGACTTAATCTTTGCGGGCTCCATTGTGGGCTATACTGACGGTGAGTTTCATTGAAGTTTCCCAGGGCTAAGGAAAGAAAGAAATGCTCGAGTCTTGCAGGTTTTAGAGATTCCGATGGGGGTATGAATTTCGTCTGGTATGCTGTCGCCTTGGTTCACATTGTCCACATAATCTTCATCATTTTGGTTTTTGTTTCCCTTTGTGTGGTAAGTATTAACTTGCAGACATGACCAACGAGCCTAAGGGTCACTTAAACTATTTTCCAGCCAAACAAAAAACTCGTCATACCTTATTTAATAACTGGAATAATTCGCATAATACTGGATATCATATTTTTCATATTTGCGTGCATAAAAATGGGCGACGATGATATCGTGGCCCTGGTTCTCATCATAATTGACATAGGTAAGTTTTTTCATGTACTCTATATGTTAGAAGAATACATGAGATGGCTTTGATTTTCCTTTAGACTTTATACGAGTAAAATACCTAATAAGTTCAACTTAACACTCTTCTTATCGCTACCCACAGTTCTTGCAGTCATCTTGTGGATCGTTATCTACTCATGGTACAAGAAGCTTGGAGGCTCAGCGGACATATAGATCACTCAGACTACAGCAATACCCGATATAATACGAAAATGATGCCAAGGCCACAAAAGAACACTACTTAAATCGCAATTAGAATGAAGTGTACCATTAGGAAGTGCTGCTGCTGTGAGCTGAGATGGGGAGCCCTGATTATCGTCCTTATAGACATGATTGTGACTGCGGCACTTGTTTTGGAAACTAAGTGTAGGTGATGTTGTGTGATCCGAAACAGTTTGGATGTAATGTGTTCCACAGATTTGGCCTATTATGAAGACTGGTGTATGGATCATAATAATGAGGTTCTTGAGAGCAGCTACTACACTTTAGCCTACTATATGTGGATTATCACACTTTTCATCCACTTTGCCCACTTAATGTCCTGTGTTTTGGTTATTGCCTCTGTTTGGGTGGTAAGTATGTATTCATTTGCAACTGGGAGCAATCGATTTAAGGGACACTCTTCCTCCCCAGCAAACCAAAGAACTGATCATTGCCTATCTAATTACTGGCGCAATTCGCATTGTTTATGACTTGATATTTTTCATTTATGTGTGCGTCGCGATTGGCGATATGATTTTGACCTTGCTCCTCATCGTCGGTGGATTCGGTAAAGCTAATAACTTATCTTTTGCTAACTGACCAGAATTATTAATATTGCTTAATTTAAATAACTTGTTGTTAATTTGCATTTAACCCCACAGGTGTGGCCATTTACTTTTGGGTCGTTGCCTACTCGTGGTTCAAGATGATCCAACGCCCAACAGGCTGAAACTGAAGTACCTCACTTATCGCACCAAGCTTTAGACAATGTATTGAAATAAATTCTAAGTAAACAATTGAAATCGATTACAAATTTATTTTAAATTAGTCCGTCAGCAGCAGCAGTGTGTATTGCCATAGCCTCCAAAACAACCTCGTCATGTTCATCGCTGTGATCCAGTTTTGTTGAATGGGAGTTTCGTCCGCGGAGCTAAAAGGAGTTTGATCTCTTATCTCTGCACAACCAATTTTTGCGCCTCGTCCTGCTTGTCGACTTTTACAGCAAAGTGGTCGATGTTCGCCATCCTGGACAACAGAATATCCTCGAAAATCCTCACCTCCAAGTCGGACTTGACAACGGAGCTTACTTCATCCGTCGGTTCTCGAAGTCGAAGCAGGAATAAGCTAGAAAGTAAACTCTTGTATACCTACTTTCCTCTCTTGTGTTGTGTTATTTTGTCACGCCTTCAGAACTGATCAGCTTCTGGTCTAGTTTCCGGATTATTGAGTTGATCAATGATAAAGCTGATCAATTAGGGTTGCTGAACATCGGTAGAAACCGTATTTCAGTGGTGACCTTTCCTATCACTAGTATTATTTTAGTTATTTGTCAAATTATGTCATGATAAATGATCAGAGTGCTGTCCTGTCAATACTCTAAAAGCTAGTACACTTTGAATTTCCTAAAATGGGCATCGTCGACAAATTCCTTTACTTCTTCGAGCTGAAGTACGGCGTACTCATAGTTGGGTTCGTGGACATTATCCTCAGTATACTCTGCGGGTGCTACCTGCCATGTAAGCACTGGGTTAGCATGGAGGAAGAATGTCGGTGGAATAACCGTGTTGGTCTTCTTCCACAGGGATAAGGCGTAAGGTGGATGACGATGTTTGGATCCTTACAGAGGCGGCGTATACTATTCATGGGCAATCCCTTGCGAAACGTTCGCAGCTGTATAATTTTTATGTTGGTGATGACTTTTACTTCAATAGGTTCGGCTACTCAATGTATATCTTCTGCTTGATTGTCCTCGTTCTTCACATTGGCGCCTCCATACTCATCATTGTTTCCGTACTCTCGGTACGTCCATACACCGTCTTGTCCAAGTCCCCATCCCAACCCCAGAACATCCCCGTTTACTCGCTTAGGAGGAGAAAACAATGGCTGCCCCCTACGTGGCCACTGCCCTGATGCGCTTCGTGGTGCTGCTCCTCATCCTGATTTGGATAGTGACCAAGTCGTTCGACTGCACCACCACTTTTTGGCTGATAGGCCTGAGTCTGTGTAAGTACTCTCAAGTGCCAAGTGCCAAGTGTAAAGGGCCAATCAATCAATCAAAATGACTTTTAAATCACGGCATCAATCTCTCATCATTCTCTTCATCTCTTCAGTTCCAGCCACCTACTTTTGGCTAACAGTCGTGTCTTGGTACAGCCCGTCGACCTCGGAGTAACCTTAGCAATCGGATTGGTGACAGAATCAAGTACCCTTGTGAAAATCATTGGAAAACCGAGCAGTTCAAATTCGAGCATCAACTGAAACGTATCATATACATATATATTTACTTAAATATCTGTTGCAATGGCTATACCAACCTTAAAGAAGTGCTGCTGCCTTAAACTGAAGTGGGGAGCTCTCATTGCCGCCTTGGTTGACTTTATCTTATCGGCCGGGACTCTTGCAGTTTTTGGTGATTCCGATGAGGTTATGAAATACATCTGGTATGCTTTCGCCTTGGTTCTCACTATCCACATAATCTGCATCATTTTGGTTTTTGTTTCCCTTTGTGTGGTAAGTATTAACTTGCAGACATGACGAACGAGCCAAAGGGTCACTTAAACTATTTTCCAGCCAAACAAAAAACTCGTCATACCTTATTTAATAACTGGAATAATTCGCATAATACTGGAAATCATATTTTTCATATTAGTGTGCATAAAAAAGGGCGACGATGTCCTGGTCCTGGTTTCCATCATAATTGGCATAGGTAAGTTTTTTCATGTACTTTATATGTTAGAAGAATGCATGAGATGGCTTTGATTTTCCTTTAGACTTTATACGAGTAAAATACCTAATAAGTTTAACTTAACACTCTTCTTATCGCTACCCACAGTTATTTTAGTCATCTTGTGGTTCGTTATCTACTCATGGTACAAGATGCTTGGAGGCTCAGCGGACTCTGAGTGATCTCAGACTACAGCAATACCCGATATAATACGAAAATGATGCCAAGGCCACAAAAGAACACTACTTAAATCGCAATTAGAATGAAGTGTACCATTAGGAAGTGCTGCTGCTGTGAGCTGAGATGGGGAGCCCTGATTATCGCCCTTATAGACATGATTGTGACTGCAGCAGTTGTTTTGATGGCAGCAAGCTTGATATTATGTATAAATAAATTCTAAGTAAGCAATTAAAAACGATTACAAATTTATTTCATAGTGGTTCGTTAGCAGCAGCAGTGGGTATTTCCGTAGGTGTTGGTTTTCGTCGGCGAGCCCGCCGTTTCACTCTTAAGATGACCTCGTCCTTTATCTGTTCGTACTGGTAATCGGTGTGGCCCAGGGAACAGCGTTTGGTCACAGTTGAGCCATCGTCATGCGGGCTAGCTCCCAAAGTTTTGTCGATGGTGTCATCCAAACTGGCGGCTGGCACCTGCGGCGTACTGTCCATGTTGACTTTTCTCTTTTTCAGCGGGGTTTTCTCCGTGGCCTGCTTCTTTGGCGTCGCCATCGGTGACACAGTCTTTGACTTTGTTTGGGATTTTATGGGACCGCGCTGGTTTGGAGACTGGGTGAGAATCGTGATAAGGCTTTGCTTTGGCGTCTGCGGAGCTCTATTCGACGTTGAGGTCACTACAGTTTCGTCCGGTGACTGCTGGTGCAATTGCTCTAGTGCCATCTCAATGGCGTCTTCTGCAATCCGCATATTCGGATATGTTGGATCTGCTGTGCTCGCCGCATCCTGCTCGTTCGTCAGCATGTCCATCTCAGCTTCCAGAATAACCTCGTCATGTTCATCGCTGTGATCCAGTTTTGTTGAATCGGGCTTGGCGTATAAAACAGTAGCAGACTTAATGGAAGTTTCGTCCGCGGAGCTAAAAGGAGTTTGATCTTTTATCTCTGCACAACCAATGTTTTTGTCCTGTGTGGCTAGGTTCTGCTGATTTGTCATGGAATTTGTGACGGCTGTTGGCGCCTCGTCCTGCTTGTCGACCTTCACAGCAAAGTGGTCGATGTTCGCCATCTTTGGCAACCGAATATCCTCGATAATCCTTACTCCCACGTCGGACTTGACAACTAAGCTTACTTCATCCGTCGGTTCTCGGATATCTTTTCTTGAGCCCACTTTCTCATTCTCATCATGCTGAGATAAAGCGACATCGTCGTTTCTCTCTTCGTTTTTAGCCGTTTCCACAACAGTTTCAACTGCAAATGGCTCTTTTTTGTCTAACTTTGTCTGTGGCTCTTGAGCTTCACTTGCATCCTTGAGCTCGTCCAGCTGTTGCACATCTGCTGGGCAATCTTCTGCTGAAATGTTTTTACATTTTTTAACTATTACAACCTTTTGATTCGACGTCTTATTTAATAGTTCGTGCGCGTGAGTGTCTTTTGCTTGATTCGATAACTTTTTTAAAGGATTTTCGTCTCGTTTATCCAACTCGTTTTTGTTTCTACAAAAATCCTCTGGGTTAATTAAGTTTAGCCCCGGGATAATATCATGTTTTAGAATACAAGCTTCAGAAATTAAACCATCTGTCGGTTGAGTAATATCTTTCGTCTGTACCTTTGCTTCGCTTGAGGAATTTGCATTGGTCTCTGAAGCAGCATCTCTTCGCTTGGAACCGCCTTTCCTAGACGGTTGGGACTCATTTACCAGTTCGGTGGACTCGAGGATCGGGCTCTTGCTGCGTTGGTTATTTGCTTCATCGCCAGTCAGTGTGGTGATGGCTTTTGTTCTTTCTCGTGGCAAATGTATATTGCTACAAAAATCAGATGATGCTAACAACAAATGTAACTTATGTCCCTTTTCTCTACTGACCTGGGCGATGCGGAATGGCTTCGGCGTTTGGCGTGCCGGGAACTGCTTTCTTGACTCCTGTGGTGATCTCCTCGGGAACTATGTTTTGGACTCCGGCTGCGGCTATGGTGTCGATCTCTGGATCTGTGTCTATTTTCTAAACGACGAGTCTGTGCAGTAGATTTTCGATCGGTGGTCTTGGAATGTTCCGGCCTGGGAGACTTGCTTCTTTGGACCGATTTCTTGGCGTCTTCTCTTGCGCTAGATTTCGTTGTGTCATCCTTTGAGGACAACTTCTTGTCATCATCCTTAAAGGTTGGCTTCTTATTATCATCTTTGGATATTGCCCCCCTTTCAACATCTTTTAGGAAGACTTTCTTTGTGTCATCTTTTGTGGTCATCATCTTTCTACCATCTTCTTTAGCGGTGAACTTCTTAGCGCCGTCTTTAGGAGCTGTTTTGAATGGATTTCTATCCGTTTCCATATCCTTTTTGGCATCGATTTTCTTCGATTGAAATTCTATCGGACGCTTACACTCGGGTTCTCTTTCCCCTGGCACTTCAAACGCTCGTGCTCGTTTTCGCCGGAAGCAAACATCGTCCTTTCTGTTGAAGAATGCGTTGTTAGTTAGGAAGCCATGGAGTTGAAAATGCATACATACTCGTTTCGCAGCTCGGAAATCAGTGTCTCTTTTCTCTTAACCTCCGCCTTGGCTGTGTCCAGTAGATTCTGAAGATTAACCTCCATGGTTTTTATCTTCTTTCCGAGTGCCTTATTCTCGGCCTTTAGCGCAACAATTTCGGCCAGCGCCTTTTCGTATTTGGCTTCCCATTCTTGCAGCTCCTTGGTTTTCTGCAAGATGGTAATTCATTAACCAAACTCAGCTCGAAGACTTCCATCTGTAAAACTTACACGATCTTCGTCCTTCTGAAAGTCGTCCAAATCATCGTAGATGTCCAGTTCAAGAGATCTGTCCATTTTCTCGGGCTTTGTTGAACCTGCAGGCGCCATCTCGTACAAATCGTCGTAGATATCCAAATCCATAGATTTATCCTTATCTCTTGACTTCATTCCACCCACGCCCTGATCTTCCAGATCCATCAAATCCTCCATGGCTTCGGGTAGCCCCAGTTCCTCACTGGATTTCGCGTTCCCCTTCACGATGGCATCTGTTTTTTCTTGGCTTCCCTTCAAACGAGCATATTTACAATTAATAATGATTGATGGAGTTACAGTTGTTAAATAGTTACTTTGTTGTTTACCTGGTCAGCCATAAATTAAACCAATTTCGAGTCACAAAAGAACTCAAATGGTCTTGATTTCCCTTTCAGAAATACAAAAACGCCACTAAAGTTTAATGTTCCGTGTCCTGTCCACTTCCTCGGATATTGCATGCGATTCGATAGCCCGGTGGGTATTTGTATTAATGAAAAATGAACTATTATTATTATTCTAATGAATATTGTTGGAATATTCCGTGTTGCCGCCAATCGATAGCCGAAGATGCGGTTGCCAATCGGAAGCAACAGCTGACCGCCTTGAACGATAGGCAATCTGAGGGTCGATATCGATTGCTAGCTGGCAAATTGTTTGGCGGTAGACAAATAATTTAAAAACATCTTCCTTTCAAGTTCAAACTCTTACGAGTTTTCCCATTATTATGATTTTAAAATCAATCTAGTTCACATTCCCCAATACTCAATTTTCTATTTCCTTCAAACAAAAGTAAATAAATACATAAATACCTAGGAACACTACATAATGGCAGAGGCTCCAGAAAAAAGTTCTTACTACAAGAGGGAAAGAAGAAAGTTCGCCCTGATCACTTACCTACTTACCGCGATATTCTTGATCGTGGCGCTTTTGCAATGGGCCCTTTTCCGCTTTTTGTACGTACGTATGTATTTGCCAAATCTATTTTATCCTCATACCACTTTCTTTTATTTTCAGAAACTCTTTAAATGTATTTTTTACTTCATACTATTGGTTAAGCTGCTTGTTTTTTGGAATAGGCCTGGTACTCCTCGTTCTTTTCATATTCTTTGAGGTACTGCGCTTTAATAAAATGGTAAATTGGTTGTTTGCAGTTCTAATTGTAAGTCTACAACGTGATTTGCCGTCTGGGTGCCAATTCGAACTTATTTTTCCCAGTTGGAATTCATTGTGCTGGGAATCGCACCGCTGGTTGTCCGCCACTATAAGTATCAGTTCCTCTTTAGCTTCCTCATATGGACCGTAGTCCTGGCACTCTTTATTGTCTGCGGTTCTTTTCTTCCGGTAAGAAGTGTTCCTAATGTATTCTATAATTTTAAGTATCAAGCTATAGTTCCATCCAAATTAAATGCCTTCTGTTCCAATCTTTTATTGTTAAGCTTGATCTTACTTTGGACGTGGTGGTGCTATTTGTGCTCGCTGTGGTATCCATTATCGGCGCCATATACTTTGTGATGCTTTACATCGTGGCTAATGTCGCTTACTCGTTCATCATCGCCCGGTGCTTTATCGTCATCAGCATCTTGATGGTTAGCACTATATCAGATTTTGCATTTTTTTTCTGTCATTAATTTTCGCACTTCCAGTTTGTGATGTATCACGCGCAGATTATAAATGGTGGAAGGTTTGCAGAGATGCGCACGAAGGACTACTTCCTGGCAGCAATCATACTGTTCCTCGATTTCCTGCTCCTCTACCTCTTCTCCTTCCAAATGGCTCCAAAATGGTCGGATCTTTGCGACCGCGAACGTTCAATAAACTTGGTGCTCTTCAGAGACTCTACCACTTCGAATCCCCCAAAATGGTGGTATACGAGGACCTCGTCGACGGAGGGTATGATAACGAATTGATATTTCGCTTTAGCTAATATTTGTTTTATGGTGCTTTGGACTTTTTATATACAATCGGGATAATTCATTTATTAAGAAAAATATTACTAGCAATTTTTAACTAGATTTCATTATTTTTTGAAATCTATACTTATTAAAATATTTTCTTTATTTATATATTTTTTTTAATTTAAAGGTAATGTAAGGTAAGGTTAATGTAAAGGTTTACAAATATCAATAATAATATTTAAAAATAATAATAAATTAAATTTTTTATATTTTGTTTCCTTTAATCTGCAGGTTAAGGTACCAGCCCCTAAATTCGTTAGCCAACACTGCCGCCTATTTGGCGCCAAACACAGCAGCCAGCTGATTTCATTTCGCGTTCCTACCGGTGAAGAAACTTTAATTGGCACAGAGCTGACCTAAACAAATAAATAAATAAACGCAACCCGGCGACTTAAAGACACCACCACATCGGGCTGCAGTCAGTGTATAGCCAGCGATGGACCCCACCATTTCAGTGTCCAAGGTGAGTGGCTTTGGCTCCCAAACTGGATATTGATGTTTAACTTCGTATTGTTTTGCTTGTAGGGTTGTTTTGTCTACAAAAATGGCGCTACGAGAGCCGGGAAAAAGGCGGCCGGCAAGCGGAAGCGTCCTGCCGCGGAATCCAGTGGCCTTCTGGGTCAGGAGGTAGTGCAGCAGCCCTTCTATGAGGAATACCGCAACACCTGGAATCAGGTAAACGATCACATCGCTGATCTGCAGCACCGCAGCTATGCCCGCACTCTGGAGCAACTGGTCGACTTTGTGGTGGGCCAGGCAGAACGTGCCACCCCGGACGAGGTGCTGCCCACCGCCGCCTTGTTAACGGGCATCAATCAACCGGATCATCTCAGCCAGTTCACGGCCCTTACACAGCGACTCCATGCCCAACGTGCTGCAATGGTCTGTGTGATGCAGTCGAGGGATTGCGCCACTCTGAAGGCTGCCGTGGAGTCATTGGTTTTTGGGCTCGTAGAAGATGATGCGGAAGTAGAGCAGATGGATGACGCGGACGAGGATGGCGCCGAACGGGATCGCAAGCGATTACGTCGATCGCAGTGCACCATGAAGCAGCTTAAGTCCTGGTACTCAAACAACTTTGACTCGGAACGGAAACGTCGCCAGCTGGTCATCATCCTTCCCGACTTTGAGTGCTTCAACGCAAGCGTGCTGCAGGATCTCATCCTCATCCTCAGTGCCCACTGCGGCTCACTTCCATTCGTCCTGGTCCTGGGAGTGGCCACGGCCATGACAGCAGTGCACGGAACACTTCCCTACCACGTGAGCAGCAAGATTCGTCTAAGGGTTTTCCAGACTCAAGCTGCTCCAACGGGCCTCAATGAGGTAATATCCACTTGTGGATAGGTGTGGTCTTATTTATGTGGTAATCGATTGCTTACCCACTTTTAGGTGCTCGATAAAGTTCTGCTGTCACCCAAGTACGCTTTCCACCTTTCCGGAAAGACATTCAAGTTCCTGACTCACATCTTCTTATACTACGATTTCTCAAATCACGGCTTTATTCAGGGCTTCAAGTACTGCCTGATGGAACACTTCTTTGGTGGAAATGCCTTTGCGCTTTGCACGGATTATAGCAAAGCCTTGGGACGCATAAAGCAGCTGTCCCACGAGGATATGGAAACCATCAGAAGGCTCCCATCGTTTCGTCCGTACGTCGAGCAGATCAATGATTGCAAACGCATCATAGCCGTGCTCACCGACGATGACTACCTAAAGAAGAAACTACCGCAGTTGCTGCGCGACTGCCTGCTCCACTTCCTGCTCTTTCGCTGCTCCCTGGAGTTTCTTACAGAGCTTGTTGGGGATCTGCCGCGCTGCCCTCTCGGAAAGCTGCGTCGAGAACTGTATGTTAACTGTCTTAATCGAGCGGTCATTTCGACCCCGGAGTACAAGGAGTGCCAGCAGATGCTTAGCTTTCTGTCCAAGGACGAATTTGTCGCTAAGGTAAGCCGATCCCTGGAAAGGACTGAGCAGTTCCTAGTTGAAGAAATGGCTCCGCTGGAATTGGGCGAGGCGTGCACTGCTGTGCTGAGACCTAAGCTAGAAGCTATACGCCTTTCTGTGGACGAAGTGGTCAAGGCCACCATGGCGACAGTAACAGCGACATCGCCCAACGAAACAAGCAAGCCAACAGACCATCTGACTCCGGTGGCCTCGCGTCAGGAACTGAAAGATCAGCTTTTGCAGCGCAGCAAAGAGGACAAGATGCGGCATCAGCTGAACACACCCACCACCCAATTCGCACGGGCTCTGCAGAAGACTCTACAGCTTATCGAAACACAGATTGTCCAGGCACATCTTCGTCCGCTGCAGGATGCACCACCTATTCACGAACTTTTTGTGTTCAGCGACATTGCAACCGTGCGGCGCAACATAATTGGTGCCCCGCGGGCTGCACTGCACACTGCCCTAAATAATCCACATTTTTACATGCAGTGCAAGTGCTGCGAGCTGCAAGATCAGTCGCTGCTGGTTGGCACGCTGCCCGATCTCTCCGTGGTTTACAAGCTGCACCTGGAGTGCGGTCGCATGATCAACCTTTTCGATTGGCTGCAGGCCTTTCGATCAGTTGTCAGTGGCAGCGACAACGAGGATGTGGCCCAGGAGCAAATCGATCCCCAGATCCAGTAAGTTCACAATTAGATTCCTCTCCGTATACCATTAATTTCTTTTGATGTTTCCCTCAACCAGAGCCCGATTCACACGTGCCGTAGCCGAGTTGCAGTTCCTGGGGTACATTAAGATGTCAAAGCGCAAGACGGATCATGCCACCCGATTAACCTGGTAGCTCGGGATATGAAGAACCAAAATCCCTTTGCGAATTTTACTTTAATATTTATTTATATTGGGGCAAATTTCATGTGTGGGACGTTATAAATAAATAAAACATCAATCGATTTGTCTACTCTGTTCGAAATGCATTAACTTTGTTTGCGATTAAAGCGCGTTCTTGTATTTTTAAGTAAAGCGCAGCAGCTGGCAGGGCAAGCGTGCTAAATATCAATTATCAGTGATCCCGACTAGCGGTTACTGCCCCCTGTTCACATCAGTTTCAGAGTCTCGATGGCGGCAGCGATGCGTTCGATCTCTGCGCGCGATTCGGAAAGTTTTGTCTCGTTGGCCTCCTGCACCTCGGCGGGAACCTTAGTTGCGTAGTCGGCGGCCTGGATGGCCTGTGTCAGCTTGCCCACCGTCTGCACCAGCTGGTCGCTCTTCTTCTGCAGCTTGGCGATCTCCTTGTCCGCCTCCACGAGTCCCTTGAGCAGCAGGTGCACCTCGCACTGGCCCGTCACGGTCAGGATCGCACAGCCCTGGGGTGCGGGGCTGTCGAAGACCACCTTGGAGCAGTAGGAGATGGTGGCCAGATCGCTGGCGTATCGTTTGAGTATTTCACTGGGCACCGAATCCGTACACACTATATACACCTCGGTTTTAGCCTTGTTCGGCAGATTGTAGTCGGAACGGGCAGAGCGGATAATTCGCGCCGCCTTCTGCACAAATTCCACGTCCGACTCTATTTTTGTGCTGCGCCAAGATGTATTGCCTAGGTATAGCGAAATTAAAATAAATTGAATTGCATCAGGTATTCAAATGCGACTTACTGGGATAGCTAGCCACGCAAATGCTAGGAGCAGGGTTTGCCCTTGGAAGCCGTTGGTAGAGTTCCTCCGTGATAAAAGGCATGAATGGAGAGAGCAGGCGAAGACCATAATCTAGACATACGTAGAGTGTGCGCCTGGCGGCGGCCTGCTGCGCCTCGCTGCCGCTCTGGAAGATCGGTTTGAGGCACTCTAGATACACGTCGCACAGATCGTAGAGCCAGAATGCGTAGCAGGCGCTGGTCGCTGCAGCAAAGTCGTAGGACTCAAAGCCGGTGTTGCAGGCTTCAATGGCTGCTGCCAAGCGTGACAGGATCCAGGCGTCCATCTGGTTGATCGCTTCAGAGGCACTCAGCTCCGTGTCAAACTTCTCAGAGCCGGTGAAGTACAGCAGGGCGAACTTGGTGGCGTTCCACAGCTTGTTGCAGAAGAAACGATATCCCAGAACGCGGTTAATGTCCAGGTTGATGTCGCGCGCCTGCGTGATGTAGGCGCACAGCGCGAATCGAAGGGCATCCGAACCGCACTCGGGAATTCCCTGCGGGTAATCCTGCTTCTGTCCAGCCTTAGCCTTTTCGATCTCCCGAGGATCCAGGTTGGAGCCCACAAGTTGAGCATGGAGCCCCTCGAGCGTAATGCCACGAATAACATCCATTGGATCGATAACATTTCCCAATGACTTGGACATCTTACGTCCATGCGCATCCCTCACCATGGGGTGAAGGTAAACCTCCTTAAACGGCAGTTTGCCCAGCAGCTTCTGTCCAAAGAATACCATGCGAGCCACCCAGAAGAAGAGAATGTCGTGACCCGTCTCCAGAAGCGATGTGGGATAGAACGTCTTCAGATCCTTAGTCTGGTCTGGCCAGCCAAAAACGGAGAAGGGAAAGATACCCGAACTGAACCACGTGTCCAGGACATCTTCGTCTTGTTTCAGAACTATCTTGTTGGCGTCCACTCCGAATCGTTCGGCTGCCTTGGTCAGGGCCTCCGCCTCGGTGCGTGCGACAATCCAGTACTGTTCGTCGTCGTTCTAAGAAGAAGACAAATAATAAAATTGTAGTACGTCTAATTTAAGTGTATATCTATAATTTAGGGAATTGTGTTTTGGCTATTTACGCACCACTGTTCCATGAGCAGACTGAGAAATCCAACGTAATATATTACCCACATATAATGCTATTACCCACAACCGATTTACTCACCGATCCGGTTTGGAGAGAAGGGTCGGTGAAGCTGACATGGTATGCCGGAATCCGGTGACCCCACCAAAGCTGCCTCGACACGCACCAATCACGGATACCGTCCATCCAGTGGTACCACGTCTTGGTGTGGTGTTCCGGTATGATCTTCAGTTCGCCGGAGCGCACTGCCTCAGTGGCTGAGGCGGCCATGTCCGAGCAGCTAACATACCACTGCGGCTTAATCAGCGGCTCCACAACGTCCTTGGAGCGACTGCAAATGGGCACCACCATCGGATTGTTTAGAGTCTCGCGGTAGAGATTCAGGGCCTTAAGCTTCTCCAGGATTTTCTTGCGGCACTCGAATCGCTTCATTCCAGTGAACTCTCCGTAGTCACCGATTATGTAGCCGTCGTCGTTGAAGATTGTAATGAAGGGCAAATTGCAGCGCTTGCCCACCTCGTAATCGTTGGGATCGTGGGCCGGGGTGATCTTCACGGCACCCGTACCGAAAGCCATGTCCACGAACTCGTCACAGACGATTGGCAGGCGGCGCGTGGAGAACGGATGGACTACGAACTTGCCATGCAGGTGCTTGTACCGATCGTCTTGGGGATGCACAGCCACAGCTGTATCACCCAGCATAGTCTCGATACGGGTGGTGGCTACAATGATCTCCTCGTCAGTGCCTTCCACCTTGTAGGCGAACTTTATCAGAACACCGAACTCCACCTTGTCCTCGTATCCGGGAATCGAGAGGAATGTGCGACCGGGAATCTCCACCTTGTCCACCTCAATATCTGATATGGCCGATCGCAGTGTGCACGACCAATTGACCAGTCGGGAGCTACGGTAGATGCTGCCCTCCTCGTGCAATCGGACGAAAGCCTCGGTAACGGCGCGGCAGAGCTTGGGGTCCATGGTGAAGGCCACTCGGGACCAGTCATAGGAGGAGCCCAGGGACTTCAGCTGCTCATAGATGCGACCACCTTTTTCCCGACGCCAGTCCCAGATCCGCTCAATGAACTTTTCGCGACCAAGATCGTGCCTCGATAGCTTCTCATCGCGCCACAAAAGCTTCTCCACCACCACCTGGGTGGCGATGCCGGCGTGGTCGCAACCAGGCACCCACAAAGTGGTACGTCCCTTCATGCGGTGGTACCGCGTGATGGCGTCCTCGATGGCGTTGGTCAGGGCGTGGCCCAAATGCAAGGAGCCCGTTACATTTGGTGGTGGAATGATCATCACAAAATTGCCATTGGGATTGGGGGCGTCAATCGATGCACGCTAAAAGATCAAGCTGTATTAGAAACCTGAATTTTTAACAAGAAATGGATGAACTTACTCCGTACTCGGGCGTGAAGAAGCCCTCCTTCTCCCACCAGCTGTACCACTGTGCCTCCACGAACCGTGGACTGTAGGCATCGGGCAAGGCTCCACTCAGATCCTTCTTCTCCCCGGGCGCTGTTTGGGCCGTATACACGGCAGCCTCTTTCACCTCCTTGGTGCGCTTCTGCAAAGGAAGGTAATTCAAGCATTACATTTAAGTGGCACTCGCTTTCACCAGTAACAATGGGCAGCAATTACTGCCTCTCACTTGGCCACATAACCTCGATTTGGGACCTCAAAATAGGAGGCACTTTCAAAATGAATACATCACTAACCTCGGGCTTCTCCTTTTTGTCGCCCGCTGCTGGAGCAGCTGCGGCCTTCTTATCCAGCTTCGCCTGTAGCTTGGCCAGCTTTTCCGCCTTCAGACGCTCCTTCTCCAGTTGCTTGGCCGTCTTGGGAGGATCACCACCGGCTGCGGCTGGTGCGTTGGCATCGTTCTGCTGTTCAGCCTCGGGCATTTTGATTTAGGGTGATCTCAGGAGTAAATCTGGATAGTGCAACCGTTAGTCAAGTGATGAAATGGACGGAGTACATTACTCACATGCAGTTGAACTGGAGTCGCAGAAAAACAGATGAAAACGTGTGCAGTTTGTGGCCAGGGTTGCCAACATATACTTTCATTTTAAATTCCATTTGACAAAAACTATACATTGTTTTAAATATATATTATTATGTATTTATTTTATTTATTCCTATTGAAATTTTAATATAAAATTGATTTTTTATATAATTTTGTTTCAATATTTATTTATTTTCAAAACAAAAATAATCTATCATTCTTTAAAATACAAGTATGGCAACCACTTAGAATTTAATGTTCTAATAGCTAAGTACGATATAAATTATTTAATAGTTATCTAATTTTTCAGTGCGAGAATTATTTGAAGTAGTTAAAGGAATCTATAGTTACTTAATAATTCCAAATCAAATCCAATTCCAAACATAAAGATTATTTTTTAAATGGCTTATATTGCAACAAGTTTTCAACAAATTCAGTTCAATCAGTTTAGCATCTCTGTCGGATTTCGATAGGCCTGCTCAAGAATTAGATTGTGTTTTCTCTACAATCTGGTCACACTTGCAGTCGTGTTTTTGGTGTTTTTGTATTGCAAGATATTTGCGAAAAATAAATACATAAGCTAGTGTAATTCGTGTTGTTCTTTTGTGAAATGTAATGTGAACACAGACCCCATAGATCAGGCCAGAGTTCGGTGGATACATTGCACACATTGTACCACCCAATAAAATGACAAATTACAGCGTTTAGTGTAAGTGCTCCCAATTGAGTGTGTGTCCATTGGACTGCAGAGGAAGCGTCTGATAAGCAGCCATCTTCTTATAAGAATGGCTCGGAAGTTCCTGCCAAATATATAAATCCTAAAAACTATTGCCGTGCAGCAAGGGCACGGGCGTTCTGGCCATCCACGAGATCGAGGAACAATAGATTTAGCAACACCACAACAACAACAACACACCCAGACATGTGCATCGCGCAACTAATCTATTGTAAATAAACTGCGTCTGCGTCCATTGTGAACGAGCACCTTTTCTCGGTCACGTACGCCGATTCCGATTCCTCGATTCCCGATTCGCTGATTCGCCGATTCCCCGATTCCGTTGCAACCAGCAGGGCGGTTTACAGGGAATTCGCGAAAAACCAGGTGCCCCACATCCTCCAGAGAACCAGCCGCCCCATAGCAGCCACACACAGGAGCTGGAGGAGTGCAGGAGGAGGAGAGCAGCATCCACGGCATATCCATCGGGTGAGTTTCCCAGCCGAAAGTGCACTGCTTCCCAATTGGCGATTTGCATCAGCGAGTCCGCCGTGCAAAATCGATTTTTCAATTCGCCCACTAGGCTGCCTCCCTACCGCCCACTGCGTACCGTCCACTTTTTACTGGAACGCTTGGACGCGAATTAATTCCATTAACTTGGGTAATTCGCCAGTGCGGTGTGCTTCCTTTTCCGACGACTGTGAGGCACAGTCGAGGTCGTGTTTCTAGGGCTCTATACACATTAAATCGGTATAATTTCAACATATATTTTTTGGTTTAATATGTAATATTTAATAAATTGTTTTGAAATGACATCTCAAAGAAATAGTCCTATAGAAACCAATAGATATTTGAAGTGCCTCCGATAAGTAGGCTTCGATTGAAAATAACATACATGAAATTAACCAAAAAGCTGTCTTACATTATTACAAACAGACGTTTGTCTGTTTTAAACAAGAAATTAGGCTAGCTTACTTGCAATTAGAACTTAGAACGATATTGACGAAGTTTCAACCGCTTTTTACTAGTGTGGTCCTACATTTTCGTGGACTTTGTGTTATAGTTTTCCGATTCATTCAAAGTTTTATGAACGAAAATGCCATTTTCCAGGGTAAAAAGGACTGTGATTATTTGACGAAGCTTTAATTGCATTCATATTACTATACCATTAATTTTTCGATCGTTTCTAAGGCTGCTATGTTATTCGTAACTCAGAATGTAATGAAACACAACGAATTATAACTTTTGTCTTATTTTTTTTGATTAAGTAATGAAAACATGATATTAAGCAATGAAGCTTAAATTGGGGTCTATTTATTTCCCGATTTCTATGGGAGGAATACGATTAGTTCTGCGGTTTGTCTTGCCATTAAATTGGACTTATATGCAATTTGCACGAGAAATGTTTTCTGAAAAGTTTTAAGAATATATTTGGGAGTCTTTTTTAGAGTATCCTCTGGTTAGACTTCCTCAACAGATGGGTTCTTATCAATGAACTGGAGCGCATTTTACAACGTGAATAGCCAGATCGACCTGAGATCAGAAGGCTTTATGCATGTTTGAGCTGCCTTTGTAGTCTTTATTTAGAAAGCAGCTGCGGTTTATAGAACCTTGCCCCGCCGTTCAATGACTTCTTCTAAGCAAACAAAGGTAAACAAATGTTTGGCAAGCCTTTGACGTGCCCACAGGATAACGAAATCAACTCTTCTGGAGGCAGCAACTGACCTGCGACAAAAGGGACTGGCAAAGAGGAACATCTGCCGTCCTGTCTGGCTCTGTTCTTACCTGCCTCATTCAGCCAAAAGGACTAGGTTCAATGTACGCCTGCGCAAACATCGTGGCAAAATGCAGCTGCCTCTGGAACAGGACAGACTTTAAACCGACGGGGAAGTCGTGATTTTTTTTAGCGACATTTAGCACTTCCTTTCCGACGACAGTCGCAGGCGGAAGTCTCGAATTGTGTAACAGTTCTGGCTGCCTCCTTTCACCAGCTCTCGTTCCTCGTAAATTGAATGTAATCGCCTTCGATCGCAGTCGTGTCCTTTTGCCGCTCACATACCGGTTCTGATACCCAGTCCGCCAGTTGTTCAGAACGCAACTCGAAACTCTTTCCAGTTTGGGGCACTCATCGTTCCCCTCTTCCTGTGCTCGACCTTATCCCTAGCCCCATTCCCATTCCCATGCCCATCCTTATCCCTACGGGTTTCGGTGTCCAGTTACAGCTGGGAGAGTTCAGTTTTCGGAAAGCTGTTTGCTCTGCGTTTGCTGCAGGTTTTTTATGCTGGCTCCTTGGCCATTGGAGAGGCATCCTGTGGGGTCGGGCAGCTGATGCTGGAGAAGCAGCTGGGCGTGGAGCCAGCATATCAGCTTTGCTTACCAGCTTCATCAGCTTGGAGTTTGAAAGAGAAGACAAATATTTACAGGGCATAAATCGAGTTATGATCTATTATATTTTGGATGTATTTAGGTTTAAATAGTGTATATATAGGGCCTTCGGATTGTACGCTTGGTTTGTGAGAATTTTGACAAAACGAATTCATTGCAAAAGTAAGGCTGTTAGGATTGATTTATTACATTTACCCCGAAAAAGGTACTTTTCTTTGTGTTGAATGGTGTCGCCGCAAAAAACATGTAACTGCATTGCAACTGCGGCAGGACAAAGGATGTCATTCATCAAAAACGAGTTGGAATCGCCCTATATACTTCGTGTTTAATTAGCTTTTCGTGGTCCCTGCTCGCAAAAAAAAGAGCGCATTACTGTGCCGAAGAACTGAAAATACGAGTATATAGCAGAGCTAGATAGATAGTTGGGGGCCCCTTTGTGCAGCTGGCAGATGTCCTTTGGTTCGTGGCACATGCCAAGGCGAGGATCGTTGAACGATGAGCAGCGCAAAACGGGCCAGATGTTAACGACCGCTTCGTTTCTGTTCCGTCCGTGAAGTAATCAATGCAACAGCAGGCCAGCTACGTAGGCTCGCTCTCGATCCCTTCGGAGCCATCGTCCTTTGAGCTCGGTTCTGCTCAATGCCTTAATAGCTCAATACCCCAGTCGCCGGCTGCAATTCGTTGGACTGCCTGCCCACGAGCAGTCCATTGCATTTTACGGCCGACATCGACAGACATCTGTCGCTTCCAAAAAGGCCGGTCTGTCGGACTGCCGCTGTGCCACCCAGCCAGCCAGCCAGCTGTCCTGAGCGAGCTGTTCGAGTTAAGGACTCGGCATGCAGGTGATGCAGTAATTTCCGCCTGGAGCACACTTTATCCTTGCAGAGTGCCGGGTTTCCCCCTCAATTTTTGTGTGGGCGGAGAAAGAGTGCTGCTGGGGTTGTGTGTGTGTGGAGCGGAATGCGGGACACTGCCTATGGGGGATGGCCAAAAATCAGCTGTTTGGCGCAATGTTTATAAACAAAAAGCGAAACTGTGACAGTGGCAGTGGCAGTAACCCTTAGACACGTCTGGGCATATTTTTGGAATCACCACCAGGGCAAGAGCCCGAGCCAGAGCCAGAGCAACCACCGACCTACTTTGGCGCACTTGCTCTGGGCCACATGGCGCATGGGGTGGTTCCGCTCACACGCACGCACCACATCGAACCGCACGGCCTTCTCGTAGGTGCAAGGACGTTGGGAAAACCCCCCAAAATGTAAACAAACGCAAGCAACCCCAGCAGAGACACCGGCACCGACCGTATCCGCTCTTGCTCTTGCTTGGTCATGTGCCTCCGAACCCACCACCTACGGAACGGATACGGTTACGGCTGATATGGACTCGGTGGCGTGTGCCGGCATGTCATCCATCCACACAACGTCTTCGACACGTCACATTTAGGGGTTTTCCCAACCAAAAACAAAAAAAACCCAAACCAAACCATACCAATTGAGACCAAAACAGAGCGAATCCGTGGTGGTCGGTGGTAGTTAAGGCAGAGCAAGGAGCATCCGCTCCCGCTCCCATTCATAAAGCATAATAAACATACCCCCGGACCGACTAGGTGGTGCTTTTGCCAAAGATCCCGTCCGTAGGTCAGGTGTGGTGGTTCCGAGTGGATGAAGTGCGAACAAGTTGTCAACTCAACTCAACAGGTCGCCGCCCCGCCGGGTGGTTGTGATGCACTCGTGGTCGGTGGGTGGTGCGATGCGATCCGTCCCAATCCAACTGAGGGTATTTCACTGAATTGTGAGGCGGGCTAAGTGGCTAGAGCCCTTGGTGTTGGGAAAGGTTTAGGGCTTTCCCCAAGTTTCAGTTATATAATTGCTTCAAGTTTATAATAAATAAATTCAGAGAACAATGTATAAAGTGACCAAATATTAGTTAGTCCTGATTTTGAGCTATATCATGATTTAATTCCTTGCTATTATCTATACAATACTATTCAACTGTTAAAGTAGGGCTAATAATTCATTTAAAATCCATTTGTCCCTTTCTATGTATAGAGATATTTGCATGCAAATGGTTCGCTTTTCTGAATTTCATAATCAAATGTATATTGCCTTAAGTATATTCCTTTCAAAATAAATTGTTTAAATGAGTTTCTCGTTAAGATTATCTCCTCTGCTTAGTTCTTATGCTTTAAACCACAATTGGGTGTCCTTTGTATTGCCTTTGCATTCTAGTGTCCCATGGCCCCGTTCTATATGTTGCAATGCCACAGATCTGAATGCGGAACATAGAATGTGTGTCTGTCTGCTGCGACTAAGGTTCTGGTGCGCACATCCTGCTCCGATCGACTTTCCCTTCGCAGGATAACGAAGTGGCCACTTGAGCACGGACACGGACACGGGCACGGGCAACTTGAAAAGTTTTCGCTTTTCCTCGGAGTATATATTAGTATATATGCAGGATATGCTTAGTCATATATCCTGGCACTTTTTGCTCCACATGTCCTAAAGACACATACATATACTGAGCCGTACATCCTTGCGCTTTCTGCTCCACATGGCCGCCATTTTGTTGACCAATAAGACTTGGGATGCGAAAAGTGTCGAGCAATAGACGAACAATGGCGAGAAACAGGAGAATTAATTAGATTGGCAGCTGCTGGGCGTGCTGCAGCTGAGAGAGCGCCAGAGAAATAGAGATAGCCAGAGAGAGGGAGAGAGAGGGGGGACAGAGAGAGAGAAAGAGAGAGCAGCGAGTGTGCGCGGAAAGCCTGCAACGGGAAACTTGTCATCGAATTCGAATTCTGCTCCTTCCTACTCCTTCCTTTGCGCTTTCTATTCACTTAGCACACAAAAACAGAACAACAACATCAATAACCGAAAGAATGGACGCCAGGACGAATGTAGCTGGGCGCCTGCTCAAAAAAAAAAGAACTCGCAGGAGCACTAGACACCAGGAATACACACAGAGACACACACACGCACCGGAATCACAAAATGTAACGAACGAAAAGCATGAAAACAAAACAAAGGCCAGCGGCAAAGGCAGAGAAACGAGCCAAAGCCAAACAGTTGTGCAATTGAGATAAAGGACAACAAAAGGAAAACTTCGAAAAGGGGACGCGTGCTTTGCTTTTTGGTCGATGCCTGTCCTCGCCGCACAGTGGGATATCTTTAATGTTATTAGGAATGTGTTGTTGTTGTTAATCCTTTAAAGCCCAAAAATCATTTCGCTCATTGTCTGGTCTTGCAGCGAAAGTTTCAAAGCTTCTAGCAATTGTTGCTACCTTCCGGCGACTTTCGCATCGAAATATTAGAACAGCTAGTTCAATTGGGTTTTCTCCAAAGGCATATTCATATATGTACTTAAGGTAGAAAAATAAGTTAAAGGATACGAATAAGTTAGGAAAGATTAATAAGAAAACACTATGAAAAGGACTGTTGCTCAGTGGACAAAATGCAAAACAAAGTCCCAAACTCTCCGAACTAAACTTTTTTTCTAAAATATATAAATATAAATTGAGACTTTTAATCAATTGGTTTTGAAGGAAAATAAATTTGTTTTATTAATCTTATTTTGTTCATAAAATAATTATAAGTGTAAACTTAGAATGCTCCCACTTTATTAGTTAAATCCCACTGTGCGGATTCGACGCGCGTGCTTTGCGTCACAAAAGGATATAAACAGGCAACTGGCAGCAGGAACAACTACGGCAGCTACAGCTACAGCTACAACAACAACAACGAGCCGAGCGGCAGGAACAAGCATAGAAAAAAGCATAAATAATCTTGTAGCTGTTGTCGCAGCTGAGGCGCAGCGGAGCTCGAATTGAAATTTTGTGAGAAATTGTGTTGGAGAAATGCCTTGTGAAATCACACGAGGCACAGGACGAATGTGTGTGCTCGTGTATGTATGTGTGTGTGTGTGTGTGCGTTTGTAAAATGGAATATAAAATGACAGGCGGAGTGGAATGGTGAGGAGTGGAGGGGGGCGCGGTGGGAATGTGGAAAAAGGGGACGCGCATTATGGCGGTTCTCCGTGTGTTCTTCATCGACGACGTCATCGCCAGTTGTTGTTGTCCTTGTTGTTGCTGCTGCTGCTGCTGTTGGTTCCTGTTTTCGCTTTTTACCGTTCAGTCAATGACCACATTGTGTACACAACTGCACTGTTAGTACGTGTGTGTGTATGTGAGCCATTCCTGCCGGAAGTTGAAGCCGCCGCCTGGACATTCTCGCTGCTTCGCTGCAAGCTCTCTCTCTTTCGTCCTTTTCCGCTCGTCATCTCTCTCTCTCTCTCTCTTTGCTTTATGCCTGAGTTGCTTTGGAGAAACAAGTTTTCACGACAGGATCCTTGGGCACCCCGCCACTTTTGGTTTCTTTCGTTGAAAGTCCTGCCGTGCAGTGTGACCGTACTTTTGTGCTCTGGTCACGCTTTGATCCTGCCGTTGGCCGCTCCCCAAGCTCCATTTTTCCATAGGCGTCGCCCGGCTAATGACATGTTGTAATTTATACTACCACAAGGCATTCCTTTCGCCGTTTCAAGCTGCTGTAATTACTCAGCCCGGTTTCCTTTTTCCTTTTTTGTCCCTCTCCTTCGCTCCCCGTGCTGTTTTAATATTTCGCGTCGGTTTTTGTATGGGTTTTCTGCACACAGGATGCAAGAAACCTTGTTATCGAAACGCTATCACGTAATTGCTCGCTGCAGTTGCAGATGTGCTAATTTGTATTCGCCAAGCGCATATGCCATTAAATTGTACATTATAAGGGATCTAACAAATTATACTTTTGCGCTTTGGGAAAATTAATGTCCCTAACAGTTGCTACAATATAACATTTTCTTATTACCAAAATGATTGGGAAATATAATTGAGCACGGAATAATTTTAAGGGATTATTGCGATCGGCTTAAAATGATGTACTTATTTAGCTCGTACAATTATCTGCAAACGAACTATGTCCTCATAAAATGTAATGCAAGCTCAAGCCATATTTTAATAGCTAATTGGATGAGTACAAATGTTGAAGTCGATCAATAAAATTGTTTACTCTGCATAGCACGTATTAAATGGGAATTTGTAGCACACAAGTAAACCAACAAGTATGCCAAACGAGCCTTGCTCTAAACCCTATTTGTTGGTTTTGCAATAATTATAAAAATATGCAATTATTAAGTACGAGACACACGAAGCCGTCTCAAGTGAGAGGGTCCTTGCGTCCCGTCTCAAGTGGATCTCCAACCTCTAACCTCTGTCGCTGTCGTTTACCTACGAACGATCGCTAGAGATCCGGGATCAGTAAGTCCTAGATTAGATCTTCGCCAAAATCCGAAATCCGTGCCAGGACAATGCATAATGAGGATTAAGTCCTTTGCGATTTCTCTGACTGCTTACTGAGCTGCAGAGAAAGAGAGAGAATTCGCGGCTGCAGAAGAGAGCGTTTCGCATGGCGAATGCATTTTTCCTTTTGCCACATTTGCTTTTCGCAATAAAACTAAAGAGCAGAAAAGAAGGCATTGTTCGAGCCACGGAGGAATAGAGGAAAAAGGAGGAGCGATTAAAACTGCCAGTTTTCCACACGGCTTGCATTTCCCTATTCACAATTATCCTGTCAAACTTGTTTGCGCCGTCTCCCTCTTGCTCTACACCAATTTTCCTTTCGCATTATGCTTTGACCAGAGCATTCGCATTAAAAGGACAACGCTCTTGTGCGACGTGACTGTGTGTGCGTGAGCGTGTCTGTGTGTGCGCGCTTGCTGTGTGTGTGCGCGAGCGAAGAGCGAGTTCTTTCGACGCCTGCGTCGCCATCGTCCTGGCATCGAATTGCCGTTCAGTCGACGCTTGCCACTCAGACCGCTCAGACATGTCGCGTCCGTCGTGAGTGCCAGTTAGCCATCCACATAGATATACATATATATAAATATACATCCTCGAATAGAGAGAGCAGCAGCCATCAAGTCGAAGACTGTGTAAAACGCAAAACAACGACGCCATCAGATGTTGCAGGATAACATAAATTAATACCAATCACGCAGCAAAACCAAAGTATTCTACCTAAACCATTCTACAAGAATAGTAAAACCCAGAAATTAGTGCTCAAGTGTATCGTATCGTAAAACATCAAATTGTGCAAATTAGTTACAGTTAGTTAAAAAGCAGCAAAAGTTTCATATGCAAATACACAATAAAATAATGTGCAATAAACTACCAATCAATTCAAACAAAAGCAAAGCAGTAGCATCCGGAACAACAGTCACATCCAGCAGGAGTTGCTCATATAGTTACAAAAGTACTTTTGACATTTTGTTGGGATTTACGCACGGCGAGCATCGAATAAACTAGAGAAGCAGAACCAAAAAAAAAAAACCCATCAAAGCACATCACAAGTGAGTTCTAAATTTCGTCCTTTCACAAACACACTCACATATTCGTAAACACACACACACACACACACACATACACACACATACACACATGCATACGCACTCGCTGCATTGCGACTCGCCCATGTCGAATCCCCTCTGTAGCGAGTATATCCTGCCCGCTCACTCGCTCTTCCCACCATATTCGCTCTCCCCTTGTCAACTAGCAAATAGTTTTGCGCACTCGTCATCTCCCCCCTCTCAGACATCCCGTTACCCCTCCCCTTCCCCAACATCGTCGGCTCTCCGCTCTCGTTCGCTTTTGGTCTTCTCGCTCTCAAAAAATTCTCGGGTGGTGGTACAGTTTTCTACGTGTTCGAAAAATTGCGTAAATTTTCATCTAGTGCTCTGGGATGTCTCGCACAGCGTTGTCCTCGTTATCGTTATCCTTGCTGCTCCTCTGGCCTGCAGAGCTTCCATTCTGCTTGTCCGGAAAATAGGAAAAACAAACGGAAAAACGATTGAAATTGGAATTGACTGGGAAAAAGATGTCGCCGGATTTGTGTCATTTGCTTATTGGGCGTTTTCAATCCCTATAAATGACTATAAATGGCATGGGAATAACGGTTCGTCCTGGGGCTTAATAATTAATTATCCACTTCATCTTGATTTATTGTGTTTTTTTTTGTTTGGGAGGCTTATCGTATACAGAAATACACACAGAGAAATTTTTCAATCACGCATGACTCACGTACTTGTGTTTTATTTTACGTTTAACACTTTAAAGTGACTCATATACGGAACTCATAATTATCCTATGGGATCTATAAAAAGTAAACAATTATAGTATACATAATAGGTTGGAGAACTAGTCCAGCCAGTCATTTTAGTTACATTATTTTGTATGTTAATTCTAACGTTTATAAACCTAATAAAAAGAAAGTGTTAATAACAAGCGCCATATTATGAAATAAATGAAAAATAAATTAGAAACATTATTTTACGTTATCTGAATTCTGTTGGTGATCGTTTAAATATGTATATTTTTAGTGTTTACATACATAGCGGTTTTAATTTTAGAAGAATTATTTAGTTTGTCAGTCCGATTTAAATTTCAAAGTCGGGAACATTTAAAGTAATTGGCAAACTTGTTTTATACAATCATTATCTTTATTACTTTATATTTTACTTATATGTATGTATATATTTGAATAAATATTTTAACAAAATAAAGTGCGGTAAGAAATGAATCGAATTAACCATTTTCAGCCAACATACATAATTTCCATATTACCGCTTATACCTTTAACACACAACTTTTCAGCCGGTTCTGCATGAAATCTGATATACATATTCAATTTACAACATTTCTCGGCGTAGTTAGTAAGGTTATCAAACGAACGATCATTGCACTTTTTATGGGTTCCTATGGGTTATTGCGGGTCCGCTTGGCCCATGAGGAAAACCACTCGAATGACAGGGGCGGGGGGAACGGCAACTGCATATCCTGCCAGCCTCTATTCTCCTGCCAGTCGTCCTGCCTGCCTGCCTGCTGTTGTAGCTGCCGCGCCCATTAAAAAAAAAAAAAAAAAAGAAAACCTCGAAAAGTTGCAGCTGTTCCCTCAGCGCTCCTTCTCTATTTGTTTTGTGGCTGCCAGCCATAATGCCGATCCCAAGCGATCCGATCCGATGGCTGAGCGCTTAGCAACGGGGCAGGCAGACGGGCAGCCGGGCTGGCCATGAATGGCATCTGCCCGGGATTAATGGGCCGTGCACGGGAGTACGGAGTTTTAATGCTGCTTCTATCACAGTTCCAGATCGAAGCGCCCGAGAGAAAAGTGTCTCGGCTCAAAGATTGAAAAGTCCGACAACAGGTCGGCATTGAAAAAAGAAAGAGAAAAGCTGAGACGAAAATGAAAATGTCAGAGGTGCCACGCATCATGGTCTTTCGACCCACCTGGGAGGAGTTCAAGGACTTTCCCAAGTATGTGGCCTACATGGAGTCACAGGGCGCCCACAAGGCCGGTCTGGCCAAGGTGGTGCCTCCGCCGGAATGGGTGCCCCGTCGCAGTGGGTACGCCGATCTCGATGCCCTCAATGTCACAATACCAGCGCCCATATGCCAGGTGGTAACGGGCAAGCAGGGCTACTATCAGCAGATCAACATCCAGAAAAAGCCACTCACAGTGAAGCAGTTTAGCGAGCTGGCCAGCACCGAGCGCTACGCCACACCCAAACACTTTGACTTTGAGGATCTGGAGCGCAAGTACTGGAAGAACATAACATATGTGGCGCCCATTTATGGGGCAGACGTTAGCGGAAGCATCACAGACACCGACCAGGATGTAAGTTGGCTAGGGTTAGGGTTTAGGTTTAGGTTTGGGCTTTAGTTGATGATTCGTTGCCGATTCGTTTGCCGTTGCAGAGCTGGAACATCAACCGGCTGGGTACTATTCTTGACTATGTCAACAAGGATTATAACATCCAGATAGACGGCGTGAACACAGCTTACTTGTACTTTGGCATGTGGAAGACGACTTTCGCATGGCACACGGAGGACATGGACCTCTATTCCATCAATTACTTGCACTTTGGGGCGCCAAAGACGTGGTATGTGGTGCCGCCGGAGTGTGGTCGCAAGCTGGAGAAGGTGGCCAACCAATACTTTCCGGCCAGTTACAAGAATTGCAACGCATACTTGCGCCACAAGATGACGTTGATTTCACCACAGATTCTCAAGCAACACGACGTGCCCGTCAGTAAGGTGCGTTTATCGGTAGTAATCATGTCCCTAGTGGCCGTACTAAATCCGGCTCTTGCAGATCACGCAGGAGGCGGGCGAGATCATGATCACGTTTCCGTTCGGCTACCATGCCGGCTTCAATCACGGCTTCAACTGTGCCGAGTCCACCAACTTTGCCATGGAGCGCTGGATCGAGTACGGCAAGCGGGCGGTGCAGTGCACCTGCAGCAACGACATGGTCAAGATCTCGATGGACACATTTGTCAAGCGCTTCCAAAGCGATCGCTACGATCTGTGGATGGAGGGGCGTGATGTGGGGCGGCATCCGGAGGATCCGCCGAACGGGGTGCCCAGTGCAGCTCCCCTGCCACCACATCTCGATGTCTTGCTGTGTGATAAAAAGTAGGTTTCCTTGCGCTCCTTAGGGCTTCCAGTGTGTCTTATTCCCATCTCCTGCTCCTCCGCAGAATGAAAAAGCAATGCAATCCTACCAAGGCCAAGAGTTTCAAAGAGCGTAATCCCGATCTGGATCTGGATGAAATCCAGCAGAATCCCAACGTGCCCGACGACGTCAAGGCCATGCTGAAGGAGAGCGTGCTGACGCTGGACATGGGCGATCTGGCCACGGATGAGGCTGATTTTCCCAACGAGGATGCCATGAGTCTACAGAGTCCGGCGGATCTGAAGACCAAGCAGGAGCTGCTTGAGTACATAGACGACGGCACAGGTGTGTGGGCCGGCAGGTGCCCTTCAAAACGATCTCCCCCCTTCCCCAGCTGAACTATAATATGTTTCCTTTCTCGCATTTGTTCTTTGTCTTCCCCCTTTTGCTTCTTGACAGAAGATGATGATGAGGAGGAGGACTTCAAGCGGCGCAAGCAGAAGCGGCGCTACGACGCCGACTACGACGACGATTGGCTGGCGTCCAAGCGCAAGAGTAACTCGCGAAACAGTCGCGGTCGTAGTCCGCGCACCAAGGACGACCGCTCCATATCGCCAGCCTCCTCCACTTCCTCGACGTCGCGGGGCGCACGGCGCGGCAAGGCCAGCGGCACGCCCCGAAAGACTCCTGCACGGCGGAAAAAGGACACTAGTGCCACATCTCCGGCGGTCACTTCTGCTGCCACTGCTGTTAAAACCACCACATCAGCCGTGGCAGCTGGAACAGCATCACCAGTCACAAACACAGCAACAGCAGCAGCAGATGGCGGAGGAGGTGAGAGCAGCAGCTTAAGCAGCCACTGCACCACTGCATCCACATAATCACAGCTTCACCTGTCCACCTCCAAGCCATCCAACTTCTTTAACCCAATGCCCCACTGCTCCAATGACCAAATGTCCCTTCTTTAGCTACAATCATTCCAAATTCCACAGCATTTTTTGTTCTAACCAAATTGACAATGTTTCACATGCCGTTCCACATGCATTTCATCGTTTTTGTTTTGCGTTTAATGTACAAATAAATCGTTCTAATTGTAAGAGTGCGTCAGATAAATATACGATCACGCTTTTAAGTCTATGCTAAAAACTAACCGAAAACCAAAACTGTTTTACTAAACCGAATCCAAGGTGTTGGTGCTGTCTGGGCCTGATCCGTTCCTCTTATTTTGCTGCCCCAGAATCCGCTTCACTTGCTCTTTCGCTTTGACTACTCACCCTCATTCCACCCAATCGCAATGCCTCCTCCCCAGAAAACCCCCGAGTCCACATGTGTGTGTGTGTGTGCCTGTGTGTTTACACCACAGTAACCGTATGAACCGCATTGAATCACAAACCACTATTGAAATCCCTGCTCGCTCAAGTACTAAACTCTATCGATTGACGTTTTTCAGATGCCAAAAAGGAGCGACAGTCGCTGCAATTTATGCAACAATCGCGTAAATTCGAGGGCAAGATACCAAAACTAAGTCAAAGTCAAACGAGTGCAGCAGGAGCAGCAGCAGCAACAGCAGCAACAGCAGCCACAGCAGCCGCAGAAGCATCCACATCCAAGTCTAGTCAAGAGCAGCAGCAACAGATTGTCTACGTCAACATGTTGCCCGCGGCCAATACCCTGAATGGCATTCCACAGCAGCAGCAGCAGCAGCAATATACGAGCACGGATGGCAATGTCTATCAGCTGCAAAATGAAATACTCTGTGATGCAAACGGACATGCCGTGACTGCCGCCACGGCTTCATATCAAACTACGGCCAGTAGTCCGCAGCAGCAGCAGCAGCAGCAGCAACAGAATGTTGCAACCAGCGTTGCCGGTAAGTGTACAACTTGAATTTGTTCGCTTTACGTTAATTTGTTTGTTGGTTGTAGTCTTTGTGTATGGTTTAACCCTCTTGTGTACTCGTATTTGGTGTTTCAGTTTGAAGCTATTACCACTAACCGCTCTCATTGTAAATACAAACTCACACAATTATGATTTTGACCGTCATCCGAATTGGCCAACTTCGAGTCCAATCAATTGTTTCGTTCTGTAAGTGTTGTCGCACATCCATGTCCATGTCCATGTCATCCATTCGATATCACCTTCACTTCATTACATTCCAAATTGAAAACTGCATTTTTATTTCTGAACTTTTTGTGCCAAAATTCAAACGCGCGCCACTAAGGGAGAACGAATGTTCGAATGCGAACAAACATTGAATTTGACTTCCATTTGTGTGTTCCGTGTTCTTGTCACACCTTTGCCCCTCCCAAAAAACGAAATAAAAAACAAATTAAATGAAATGAAATAAAAAGGCAATGAAATCTTCAATTAACCATTACCAACCTATCGAAATCCAATCGCATCGCCCAATTAATAACAACAACCGCTTTCAACTGCTCCACACACTACATGCTCGTCTTTAATTTGCGACACCCTTTCCCAGGTCTGTGTCCTGTCTCTTCTCGAATTGTCGAGAGCATTGGAACAATCACATAAATAAATGCACAAATCATTTCAACCGAGGGAGGGAGCTCCGTGCAAAACAGTAACGCGTCGAAAAAGGCTCAAAAACAATTGTCGATCACGTATTATTTTACTTTATTAGCTAGTTTAAGCTCGTTTGTTCTGCAGTTCAAAGTTCAAAGTTTGGCGCCCAAGCAGTGAGTCCAATGAGAGCATCAGTGCTGCCCATGCGCGTGCCGACTCCTGGCAGCACTTGCGCGCCAAATTTGAAAATTGAGTTTATTATTTTTAGATTTGCGTTTATGATTTAGTTACTTTTAGCCACGACACTTTCCCGTCTTCTACCTCTCACTTATTGTTTCCCACTCTTTGCTCCTGCTCCTCCGCGAAAGTAGGAGGCGTAGGAGTCTGACCAACACACACCAGTTTCATCTCTGCTCTGTCCACCTGTTACCACCACCCCAGTTACTGAAGTCGATTATTTATTTAACTTTATTTAGTACGTATTGAGTTGCGAGTACTGTACCAGAGTTACGATTACGATTGCTGTAATGTAGATCTAAGTAAAAACACAAATTCTACCGACAAACAAAAACCAATTCACTCACGTTCTATCTATATGTCCTGTATTGCCGTATCCAATCGATTCGATGAAGAGGCCCGTCCGTAAATGCAGCAGATGCACTCCATCTGTGGCATTTGCGTATATGCAGTTGGCCGCAAGTAGCTTTCATTTTGCACATAATTTGTTTTATGCGAACCTGATTTGAGTGAATTGTTGATTGATTTCGATTTCAATTACGAATTGATTTATTGATTTATGCAAATATTACATTCAAACACATCTTTTATGAACCAAACCAAATATGTATTTTCAAAATATATATAAACAAAAGACAATGTGGTCACAACTATTAGTTCGTCCTCCATCCTGCACACGAACGCCAACACCAACGGAGTGGACACAATCGCCGCCACACAGCAGCAGCAGCAGCAGCACCAGCAGCAGCAGCAGCAGCAACAACAGCAACATTACCACTACATCACCACCACCGGCGAGGATGGACAAACCCCGACCACCATAGTGTTCGAGAACTACAACGGCGGCATGCCAGCGGTCAGTTCCGCCGCACCAACGCCCGTTCCCGTGTCGCAGGCCAACTCGGCCGCGACCACGACCACCACGGCCCTGGTTAACACGGACGGCACGATCATCGAGTTCGATGGCAACACGTACGAGGAGTACCACGTACTCAAAAGCGAGCCCGGCAGCAGCGATTGCCTGAGCAACGGCAGCAGCGCCGTGGCCGCCGACATAATCAAGTACGATCCCCAGCACGGAGTCGTTGGCGACGAGGAGGACGAGGAGGAGAGCGGCCTGTTGCAGGTGAAGTACGAGGAGCAGAGCCTCGAACACGATCCGGATAACGAGCACGATGCGGACCAGGAGCACGAGTACGAGGAGTTCCAGGTGATCAAGGCCGAGGTGGAGGCCGAGGCGGCGGAGCTGGCAGCCGGCACCACCAGCTACACGATCAGCCAGGACCAGCCGGGATCCGGCACCACGGTGCTCTCCTCAATGGTACCCAAATCGGGATCGGCGGCGGCCGCCAAGCAGAAGCGCAAGCGCAAGACGCGCGTCATCGCCGACGACGAGCAGGGCGAGTACCTGGAGAAGATGAGTGTACGTGGCCTGGACATCGCCCGCTACGAGCACATCATCGACGGCGTGGCCTACTGCCTGGTCTGCGCCAAGAACGACATCTTTAAGACGTTCAAGAACAAGTACAGCTTCCAGCGACACGCCTACCTCTTTCACGAGGGTCAAAATCGCAAGATATTCGCCTGCCCCATCTGCAACAAGGAGTTCTCGCGTCCGGACAAGATGAAGATGCACAAGAAGGACAAGCACGGCGACGTGCCCATGCCGCCATCGGCCACCACGACTCCGCTCAAGGCTGACGGTCCGCCGACCAAGCGGGCGCGTACCGCTCGCACTCCGCGCGTCCGCAAGACGAAGGGCGGCGATGGCAGTACGCCGGCCAAGAAGCGGCTGGCGCAGATCGACAGTGTCCTGGACGACGTGCAGAATGGTGAGTCCCTGACCATGGCGCCGGTCAGCGTGAGCCACTCCCAGCAGCAGCAGCAACAGCAGCAGCAGATGCAGCACAGCATCACAACGCTGGCACCCACGACGCCGTCGCAGCCGCAGCATCAGCTGCAGACGCTGCCCTCGCTGGACTTCAGCGGCATGATTCTGCCTGGAGGCGCACAGCTGGCACTGGCCAATCCGGGCGCCACCAGCTCCGTGGGCCTGCAGCGAGGACCAGCCACGCCAAACGGTCAGCCGGCGGCGCCCACCACCACGCTGATCTACTCGAACCAACTGGAACTGCAGCAGGCGCTGCTGCAACAGCAGCTGCACGGCCAGAGCATCATGATCCAGGACCAAGCCGGCAACCTGGTGCCCCTGCAGCTGGACGGCACCCAGGCGATATACACGACGGCGCCGCAGGCTCAGCGCCAACAGACCACGGCCACATATCAGACGACGCAGCAGCAGCAGCAACAGCAGCCAACGCAGCAGCCCGCCAGCCAGGCGCAACAGCAACCCCACTACGAGCTGGACAACGTGACCTATTTGAGCTCCACGGCGGCGGCCACTCCGACGTCGGCCGAGCAGCAGCAGCAGCAGCAACAACAGCAGCAGCAGCACGTGATCGGCACGGTACAGAGCTATCAGATCCTGACGCCCGACGGCCTGCAGAACTTCCAACCCAAGCTGGAGACGGCCGAGCTGGGCGACCTGTGTCCCTACTCGCAATACACCTTCACCACGCACGGCGGAGCGCAGCCCACGCTGAATGCGAACGCGCTGGACGCGCAGAACCAGCACCAGCAGCACCACCAGCCGCAGCAGCACCACCACCAGCAGCAACACCACCAGCAGACGCAACTACTGCAGCAGCAGCCCTTCGCCACGCACCACAATCCGCACCAGCAGTTCATGGAGCTGAAGAACGAGCTGCTGATCAAGGGCGGTGACGCCTACACCCTGGACACCGCCTCCATGTACCACCTGCCCTTCTCGCCCACCTCGATGATCAATGCGGTGAACGATGTGAACACCTCGTCGCTGCTGGAAACCAAAGAAATTAGGTAAACGCTCTTTCCAACTAACCAAGCCCACTATTGCCCACTTCCCTGCCTCCCTTGTCTGCCCGACTTTTCTCTTAGTGTAACGCGCTCGATTAGATTGCCGCTCTGTATCTGTATCTGTACTATATCTCTGTATCTGTACCTGTACCTGTACCTGTATCTAAAACTTAATCCATATTGCTATCTCTGCCTCCGTAACCCCTTTATTGCGACTGCGACTCCGATCTTCCTTTCACGTATTTAGAATCGCGAATCGACGGTGTACTTACAACTGAAAACTAAAAAATAAACACTAAACACCCGATGGCCGCCTACAAAACACGAAAACCGAACATTAGGGGAAGGGGGGATACATTAAGTATTGACTTGTTTAGTTTTAATTTAGGATTATGCATATATCTTAGTTGTATTATTTTGTAATCATCCTTATGTACATCTTTATTTATTACGTATTTACTTAACTTAGTAGTTAACAGAGTTTTTCAGTTGGTACTTTAGTTGTATGAATTGAAGTTTGTGCATTTATTTATTTACCAATCATAAACCCACTGAGCTATTTCGAATAGACTGTTCCTTGTGTGGCTTGTTGTTGCTTCCTTGTAAAATGATATGCCATCGAATAATACCAAATTAATCCCTCGAATTAATCACAATATAACCAATTCAAAACCCCTTTTTGTTTCGAGAAATACTTGTGTTCAAATACGTTTTATACTTCAATGCAATTTTGTTCTTTTTCTTTCTTTTCTCTTGTTTTATTTTATGTACACACAACCAACCCACCAACCAACCAATCAATCAAACAATCAATCAAATCAACAACCCAACTATATAATACCCGCTCAAAAAAAAAAAAATCCAAATCGCTTCCTAACTATAGCTACGATATATCAGAGGCAGTGCTATTAGCTCTCTGAATAAAATGATCGACACAGAAAGCTGCAGCCAAAGTACCAAAAATTTTATTTTACCGAATACAAGACTCAACACTGAGTTCGCAATGAATACGATAGCTAAACGAAACGAGTGTAAAAGTGAATACCACCTACCTAATCATAAACCCAATCGAAAGCAACGCAAATGGAAGCCATTTTCAATGTTTGCCCAGATCGGCGGCCAAGCATATAAACAATAATCCACCAAACTAACTTAGCGATGCATTTGTGTACTTACATCCGACACATCACATACTCATTACACTCGGTTGATTCACTGATTCATTCACTCTTCCATCGTCTCCTGTTGTGTGTGCGTGTGCAAGAGCAGCAACGAGCAACAACCAATATTCGAAAGCAACAAGCAAACAAACAAACAAACCAAAAAATGATCTCCAACACACATAAAAAATAATATAAACATACATATAAAAAATATTGGACAATTAGTGAAAGGTATGTGTACTTTTGTTTATTCGCCTTATTTTTTGTTTCCCATTTTGTTTTGCACAATACTTTTATGTTTTGTTACTAACCCATGTCCCCTTGGGTAACTGCATCCTAATAACAATTGGTTTTCAAACAAATAATGGGAACAGCACTGCTCAGATACTTTTGTGTACATGGTGGGGTGTAAGTATCTGAAGCGGCATCTACTGACCACTAACCACTAGCCACTGACCATCCGGGAGCAACACTATCTGATCCATCCACACATCCACATTCGATCCATTTAAGCTATCAGCCATAAGAGCCCTTATCATTTACTAACCAAAATTAACTTTGATTTAAGCATATCTAACAAACTAAATTAAACGAAAGGAGTCGAAACGATCGAAACTAACACCAATTGAAATGAGAAATCAGCAAATATGCTAATCAAATTGTTTTTATTTTTCTTTTTCACCCGACAACATTTTACGTTCGTCTGTTGTTTGTGTTTTTGTGTTATTCCCTATGATTTGCACACAAAAATTCATGATCATGCGACACAACAACCACATCATCAACAACAACAACAACAACAACAGGTTCTTCTAAACACGACAACCACCAGAAACAAATGTTCAAGCGGCCATACAACACCACAACACCCAGCAACAACCACAGAACCCAGAACACCACCACCAAACCAAATCCGAATCTGAATCTGAATCCGAATCAGAGTCAGACCAATAACACCACACCACAAGATGATTCGCAGCGCCGGCAAGTGGAGGCGTATCGCATTTACTACGAAGAAATCGTCGTCAAGCAGGCTAATGCCCGTGCTCGTCTTGCCGACAGCAGCACAAGTTGCAGCAAGAGCAACAGCAGCAGCATCACCAGCCGCAGCAGCAGCAGTGGCAGCAGCGGCAGCCGCAGTGGCAGTGGCAGCAGTTTCGTCGACAAGTTCACTGACTTTGTGACCCACTCGAGCCGAACTTCTCCCATGCCCAATCCCCCTGCCCAGTCCCAAGTGCCGCCACCCACAAGAAATGCGACTAATGAAATCCTTCCTCCCAACACGAACAGCAGCAGCAGCAACGGCGGCAGCAGCAGCAACGCCACTAGCAACACTGCCAGCAGCAACAATGCGTCCTCCGTGGTGAGCAGCAGCGCGAGCAATGGCCTCAAGCCGGCGGCCAAGAAGACACCTGTCATTCTGCTGGCCGCTCGTGGTGCCGCCAAGCAGCCGCAGCTCAGCATTCTTAATGGCAACACCAAGACCGGAACGGGAAATGGAATTGGAAGCGGAGGCGTTACGTTAGTGCGCGTCAATGCATCTAATCGCAATCAGCGCCAAGTAATCGTCGCGCCGGAAGCAGCACCTGTGGAGCAGCAGCCGGTGGTCGAGGAGGAGCTGTTGGCCGAGGACGACGAGCTGGACGAGGACATGGATGAGGATGCTGTTGCCCTGGCCGGGCTCTCCTCCTCGACTGCCCAGATCCTGCGGAAGTTCCGCATACCCAAAGGCACGGCCGTGACGGCCAAGTCGGGTGAGAACTACCTGGCCATGCCCACGCCAACACCCTCGCCGCCGGGTGTCGTCAATTTGGTTAGCTCCGGCGTTGAGGCTTCCGGTTACATCGAGAACGACGACGACATCATCGAGGAGCTCAACGAGGACGACCTGGTCGAGGAGATTATCGACGAGGAGCCCAGCCAGGAGCAGCCGGAGCTGCAAGAGGCGACGGACGCCGATGGTCTCGATCTGAGCAGCACGAACAATGCGACGGCCGCAACGGGCACCACCATGCTGCTGGCCCCCCAACCGCCTCCGCTTCAGCTGCAGACGGTGGCCTCCAACGGCACCGTGACCTGCTTCAACCTGCCGGCCAACACCATCCTGCTGCAGTCGGCCGATGGCAGCATAATCGCCGCCACCCAGGTGCCGCATCCCAGCAAGGCGGGTCAGCAGCAGCTGATTGCGCTGCCGGGCAACGTGGCCCTGGCCACCGAACCGGCGACGCAGGCTCAGGCCACGTCGGCGCCCCAGGCCACGCAGACGCTGATCCTGACCGCCGACGGCACGGCCATTCCCATCCTGGCCACTGCTCCCCAACATCAGCAGCAGCAGCAACAGCAACAACAGCAACAGGCTGCCGCTGCTGCTGCTGCTCAGTTGTTCGCCGCGTAGGGTCTAATGGGTGGCCAAATGGGTCGATTTTTGAACAGTGCCACCATAATGCCGACCACTTACTTCTTTTAGAAATCTCTCAACTGTTCAGCGCCGATTCGGTTGCCCATGGCGCAAAGCTGGAACTCAGCTCTGTGCCGTCGGCAACGTTCACTTGTTTTATAGGGTTTTAGAATACTACTTCAAAAATCGTCACATTTGGCCACCAAAAAGCGGGGAAAACGCAGCTGGAGCGCTTGCGTGTGCTGTAAAAAAGAAAAAGAAAACAAAAAATGGAAAGAATATTAACTCAAACATAAGCCAAGCTAACTCATTGATATTACCACACTGTTGGATGTGCATACGAAATTTATTTTTTTACTCAAAAAACCAAATGCCTACAAGAATATAAATCAAATGTTGTTCAACACACAGAAAAGCACATACACGCGAATGGATTTGCGGCAGAATCAAATGTACGGATCAAATGTATTCGGTTCACGGCAAACTTGAGAGCATCGTAAATTAAAATAATTTCTACGCCTAAGCTAAATTTTAAATGTTTAAGTGCAAACACGAGACACACACCCCAAACCAGTTGTAACTATTTCACCTGCCTACAGTGCGGGCAGAATATGTTTAGTGTAATTTAGTTTTGCAAGAACGTTTTCGTTTCTCTAAAGGATAGCTCACTTTTGTAACTACCGGGAGCGTTCTCGAAAAATACTTATAATATAATTTGTTCCTTGCATAATGAGAGATAGACAGGCAACTATGCAACGTAATTCATGTAGTATTTATTTGATAAGTTCTCGATCTATTTATTTATTTTTGTTAACTATTCCCATCCGTGTACCCCGCCACCCCTTGTCATTACACTTTCTTTTGCCATGTTGTATATTCTTTACATATATATATATATTATATATTTTATTTGCAATCTTGTTATGCCATTCGTATAGGAAAATAGGAATTCAAGCATAGCACCGACCTAACATTACTCTAAGTTGTAGGCCCGATACTTTAGACTAAAGTATTTTTTTAACCCATTCTTGCGACACCAACTGCCCAAGAATACATAAAAACACACACATTAAGCTAAGCGAAGCTAGGGTTAAGCCTAGGCTAACTAAGATACTTTAACCGATGGAAGACAATGATTTAAAATAGCTCGTAGTATGTACTCTAAGACAAATAAGCAAAACGGAGTTGCACTTCTGTAAGATATACTGTAACTAATAACGAAGCGGAAAAGCTACAAATAAAGCAACTCGAGTAGCCTACATTATGTATAATACAAATTCTAATGCTAATATTACTTTACGTATACATATATATATATTTATTATAAACAATAAAAATACAATTTTAAAAATTTAAAGCAATAAAACACTACATTCATTTATTTCTGCGCTCTTTCCTGGCTAGACGTCTTGGTTGGGTTTCTTCTTCTTAGGCTGGATAGCCTGCATGACCTGGACGTACCAGACGAATCCCCCAACGTGTGCGCTCGGCGGAGTTTTGTAGTTTTCCATAATCGTAATGTTTAATTTGTAGAAACCCAGGGGGAAGACGTTGGGCAAGAAGGATTCGTTCAAATAGGCGTCACGTGCTAGCAAATGGCCGTAATATGGACAGGAGTGATTGAAGTTTGAGAACATCCTGGTGATTTTCAGAATAATCAAACCATAAGGAATAAAGCTGCGCCTGCCTAGCGCATCGCACATGTTTATTTGAACGTCCACGAGAAACGGCTGGAACTGGTTGCTGTAGTCTCTCTTGAGAATCTGAAGCCGAATCTTGAGATTACCTGGTTAGTGGAGTAATCAGATGCGTAGGGAAGTCCGCCGAACTCACTGTTATATTGTACAAAGGCCTCAGCAGATAGACGTCCATTTTAGCCACCGCCTTGTTCCAGTTTACTGCTCTTATATGGCACGAAGCGTTCGCCGAAAATCCGGGCACTGTTGAGCACTCAATATTTTTCAATTTGTAAACGATTGTGGGTTCACTGAGCTGGAAAATATCACACATATACATGGACTTCAAGGATATAGGGGCACTGCTTCACTCACGACACTCCAGAAAAGGTAACTGCCAAATAAGAGTAGATGAATGGACTGCATGTTACTCAGCAACCATCGGAAAATAACCTTATACTCGAAACCTGTGTTCATACTCCTATCCCAACGTTTTAATGCGATTTTAATAAGCAAGCTTCATTAATTGATTGGTTCAACTTCAATGATTAGTGACTTGTCATTGTCACTTGTACAATGGTTCAAACAAGATCTTATTGGCGATTGGTAGCGTTGTGGAACAGGTGAGTCTATTGAAACAGCAGCAAATTAATTTCATTTCAATTCCCTATGATTGTACCATTTTAAAGACCAATTTTAGAAAACTATACCTCAGTGAGCATATATTTCAATGATGGCATCCCGATTCGTAACATTAACAAGCACTATGACTAAATGTGAAATTCGTTTAGGCATTAACATTTTTATAGACCCGGTCCGACCCGGACAACCGCGTCTACTAACTAGTCACTGACGCGGGCGTAGACCACGGCGGTGCGTGAAGGCGTGTAGACCTCAATGAAATTGGACCGACCGGCGTAGCCCTCCGGATTGGAGGGATGTTTGCAGTTGGCATCGATGCGGTTGTGGCCGCCGAAGAGAGGATCGTCTGAGGAGAGCACCGCCTGGTAGGTGCCCGCCCAGTTGGTGCCCACACGGTATCCGGTGAAACTTCGCTGGGGATGGAAGTTGAAGACGAACACCAGGCCGGCACGCTCAAAAGCGATGATCTTGTCGCCCTCGTGCTTCCAGCTGACCCAAGCGGGTCCGGAATGCAGCCAGCCGTAGCGCTCCTCGGTCTCGTTCATGGCCCGATCGAACTCGTTGAGGTACTTGTACTTCAGCAGATCGTCGTCCACGAGATTCCATTGCCGGCGAGCGTAGTGATACGAATCGTTGTTGCCAACGCGCGGGAAGTCCAGCCATTCGGGATGTCCGAACTCGTTGCCCATGAAGTTCAGGTACGCCTCGCCTCCCAGGGCGTGCGTGATCAGCCGAATCATCTTGTGCATCGACAGTCCCCGGTCGATGATCAATGAGGAGTCCGACAATGTCGACATGTGCGTATACATCTCCTTGTCCATCAGCCAAAAGGCGATGGTCTTGTCGCCCACCAGCGCCTGATCGTGAGACTCAGCGTAGGCCACTGTGTTCTCCATCCAGCGACGGTTGGTCAGCGTATGCACCAAGTTGCCCATGTCCCACTCATCGTCACTCTGCTCCTTCAGCAGCTCGATCCACTTGTCTGGGATGGCCATACCCAGGCGGTAGTCGAATCCGATGCCACCCTCGGAAACGGGGCGACACAAGGTGGGCATTCCAGAAACATCCTGCAAAGAGTAAATTGTGAATACTACGGCAAACCAAACAAGCGCATAGCTTACCTCTGCAATAGTGATAATCCTCGAATCTAGTTTGTGCAGCAGATGATTGGCCAGTCCCAGATAATTGAGCGCATCCGTGTCGACGTTCAGGCCAAAGTACTCGTTGTAGTCGCCGCTGAAGCCCTCCCCAATGCCACGCGAATGATACAACATAGAGGTTACTCCGTCGAAGCGATAGCCATCGAAGTTGTACTCGTCGTGCCACCAACGCAGGTTGGAAAGCAGAAAACGAAGCACCTCGTACTCCACGTAGTTGAAGAGACGACTGTCCCACAACGAGTGCTCGCCACGGGCTCCATCGTGGAAGAAGCAACTGTTGGTGCCATCGAACTGGTTCAGACCATCCTGAACGTTCTTGGAGGCATGCGAGTGGACCACATCGAGCAGAACGAAGAGGCCGTGCGAATGGGCCACGTCGATCATGCGCTTCAGCTGCTCCGGGTTGCCATAACGGCTGGAGGCCGCATAGAAGCTGGTCACTTGGTAGCCGAAACTGGCGTAGTAGGCATGCTCCATGATGGCCATAACCTGGATGCAGTTATAGCCCTGACGCTTGATGCGCGGCACAATGCGATCGGCAAACTCGTCGTAGCTGCCGACCCGCGGCTCCTGAGAGGCGATACCCACATGGCACTCGTAGATCCTAAGCGACTTGGGTCTAGGCGGACCCGCGTGCTGGCGTTGATAGCGCTCGTAGGACGGTGGCTCCCACACGTACTGCTTGTAGTTGACCCCCTGGTTGGCCGACTTGGGCGGCTGCACCACGTACTTGGCCCAGGGCGACAGGCGGTCCAGCAATTGACCGGAATGGTTGCGAATGATAATCTTAATTTCGCTCATGTGCTTGATGGCCGGGCTGCCGTCCTCGTTGGGGGGCAGGTGGAGCTCCCACTTGCCGTAGTCGAGCTTTTTAAACGGATGGGATTCCCATTGCCAGTTGTCTGTAAGGTTGGAGGAATCGGTTAGACAAGATCATTCGGCTTGAGAATGGTGGACTACTCACTGAAGTCACCCGTGAGATAGACATCTCTGGCTCCAGGTGCCCACTCCCGGGCAATCACCGAGTTGTCCGGCTGGAAATGAAGGCCGTAGTGCTTGTAGGCCGTCGAAAAGCCATCCAGTCCGCCCTCGCTTTGGTTTATCTTATTCAGCCAATCCTCGAGCACGCCATGACTGCAATTGGAAATTGTTGGATTATTTAGGGAACCAACAGAATGTAATCGAGCTCTAATAGGTGTGGTATAGTACATTTTAACACTATTAAGGGCTATTTTTAGATCTTTACTGATAACTACACAGTTTTTATAAGATTATCAGTGATATTTATCCTTTTCTGTAGCGTAATAGTTTCTATTAGTGGGGAAGATAGATGCCTTTTTTATTTTTGTTAAATAAATAGCATATTTATTCCCATAAAGCTTCTGCCTCAGATAACAAAAACGGGGGTCAAATAGTGTCATTGCCAAAGCCAGTTTTCTGATTCGGTTTTAATTAATATGTAAGTACGAATTAAATATTTTTTGAACTTGTAAAATGTTATTACTTTTGTATAGGTTTAAATGTATATGGAAAAGTTTCATTATAAATTATTTTTTCACATGAGAGTTAAGTGGTTTGATTTCTAAAACAATCAACCACAAAAAGTAAACAAAAAAAAAGGCCAAAAGGCGAACATCCTACAAATCCCAATCATCCGATAAAAGAGACCAAAACAAAAGACGTAAAAGCGGAAGAGCATCCGAAGCGCTTCGATTTGCACGGATGCAAAAATAGAAATGTCGCCGGCACGACTTGGGGAAATCCGGAAAATGCCACCAAGGCCAAGGAGATCCATGCTCCAAGCACGCCGGCAGCACGCAGTGAACATATAATTTATATTTTCGATTTGGCAAACACACACAACGCACCGCACTGGCCAACTAACACACACGCAGGGGTGTGCCGGGGCGGCAAACACCGGCGACCTTCATTCGACATTGCGAACGCAGTTTTTCCAACTGCATGATACGGCTGCAGCATGGGTTACGGATTCCGGGCTACGCGCCACGGACTGCGATAGCCCTCTATGGTTACGCCGCACTCGCTTATCAGCATGGAGCGCATAAAGCCGGCGCCAACCTTGGGTTACCTGATGTATGTATGTACATACATGTACATGTATGTACATCGGTGGAGGGCGGGGGATCTCAACTCACCGGCGACGGATCTCGTGCTCAAACGGCCGCAAGTAGCCGTCCGTCTCGAACAGCTTCTCGATGTCCTTAGCCTCGGCCATGGCGGAGGAGAGTGAATCCCCGAGCGGTTGACAAGACAGGAGGAACTAAAGAAAGTGGCGTAGGAGCTGCTGGTTTGCCTGTTGACCGACGAGCGACAACTGTGCTCATTTATCAGCTGCAGGCCAACTCAAAAGCTCCGCGGCGAACGAAAAGCTTTCGCGTGCGATCAGCTGTTTTTGCAGCTTTGCCTTTTGCGCCCGCCATTCGCGTATGTAAACAACAAAGCGAGAACTGCTGCAATTGCATGTTTTTGTCGCCAAATGTTGCGTATTCGCAGTGATAGCACCGCACCCAAGTTCATAGTACGTATAAGCTCAATTGCCGCTGATTGCCGGCTGGCATATCGCTGGCATCGACATCGGAATCCGCATCAGAGCGCTATGTGAACAACATCATGATGCGGGGTCGTCGTTGTCAAGTTCATCAGCGGCTCGAATGCACAAACATGGGTTTGAAAGTCGAAGGGTTATGATTACTGCTCACAGATTAGGTCGTCCCTTAGAGACAGTTCAGCTGCACTGGTAATCAAGTCGCTTCACAATCTAAATTAGGTCCGACCATGTTTTTGTTGATTGTTTATGATGTGTATCTTAATTATCATGCTACAAATGTAGAAATAAATAATCTAGGTAACACAATGTCATATATGTTTATAAATTTCATATTTTAAATGATTTCAATTTTTCTATGTGGAAGTTGCTCTCGTAAATGTTACCAAAAATGTTGAGTCACATAATACTACCCAAATGTTTATCAGAATGAACCTGAATCACCAATAAAAAGGCGGGCAAGGCAACTACCACATAAACTTAATAGTTTTATTTAACCAGCTCTGTTATCTATAACGTGTAATCTTTGAAAATTTTCCTAGACCTACAGTTTTTGTTAGAATGCAATGCAACAAAGAGCTATGGAGCAAGTGCAGGGCTAGTTATTAGCTTATACAATTCATACTGGACTGGTCGTGAAGAAGTGATGGAAAAATGATGGGGCCTGCAGGCCTTTAAACTTAACAGTAAGGCCATTGTCGAAAGAACATCATTCGCTTCCAACAAGGAGGCTTATAGGACGGAGCTGGACACACTCTCGATGACCTCGAATGCACTGTCTATTTCCGCACTCTCCAGCAAACGGTTGACGGCAATGCGAATGCTGGGACGGACTGGTTGGCGTTCCCTGTTCTGCAGGTAGGCAGCCTGTACCACAGCCACTCCTCGAGAAATGCACTGGGGAAAGTAAGTAGAAATTTATAGCCTTTATAAAAACAAGGTTTTAGAAAATCTACCTTATCAGCCAGCTCTGTTAGAAGTTTCAGTTCCTTATCAAAATTCTCGGCGGGTTGGGCCAAGTACAAGTGCTTCACTGGCGACAACTCATCGCCGCGCAGGGTCAGCTTGCTGAATCTCAAAAACTTCTGGTGCAACACCTTAGACTTGGCCTGCAACTGCTCGAAGATTTGTGGTTCTCGCTCGAATCGATCCAATGCTGAGATAGCCGCCTGGGTGAGCATGGGCGGCAGGGAGGCCGAGAAGATGTAGCCCAAGCCAGAGAGGCGCTGGTGCTCGGCTATGAAGTGCGAGCCAACGCAGAAGCCACCGACTGTTGCCATCGATCCCTCCATTCCGGCGGATATCAGATCGACTTCATCACGCTGAAAGGAATATAGTTATAATTTTAGCTTTGCATTGCGGTTTTCCACCTACATCGACATTAAAGTGCTCCGTAACTCCGTGACCACCCTGGCCCAGTGTACCAAAGGAGATGCTTTCGTCGATGAACAAACGCAGCTTGTACTTCTGACGCAAGGCCACCAGCTCGGGAAGTGGACAGATTTCGCCTGTGTTCATATAGATACCCTCGGCGACGAGGAAGCGCCGTGTCTTGGCCGCCTTTTTCGGATTCTTCTGGTCTCGCTTTTCTTGTTCAACCAGCAGACGTTCCAGATCCTGAACGTCATTGTGCTTAAAGAAAACGATTGTGCTGCGCGAGGCATCCAGGCCCTTCTGGATGGCAAAGTTAACAGCCTCATCCCTACGAAATGCAAGTCATTAGTCGCCAAAGTGACAAGGTAAGTTTGGAAATCCTACACAAAGATAAGGTCGCCACGCTTGGCATATGCGGGAATCGCACTGGCCACGGTCGAGAAGCCGTACGAATACACAATAGCCTCCTCCAGGCCCATGAACTTGGCAATACGATCCTCCAGGTCCAGATGCACGTCCATAGTGCCGTAGAAGCCACGAGGTCCGCAGGATCCTACTCCGTACTTGCGCAGCGACGTGCACGCCTCCTCCAGTATCTCCTGGTCCTCGAGGAAGCCAAGGTAGTTGTGCGAGCCCAGGTTTAGGCAGTCGTGGCCATCGACCTTTATTCGCTTGCCCACCTTGGACTGCACAACACGTGTGTGCAGCAGCGGATGGTTGGGATCGGTGTCCGCCACCAAGGGCTCTGGTTCATAGTCGGCGATTATGCGGTCTTCCTCCTCCTTGGTCAGCTGGCGACGACGACCTCCTCCTCGCCTGTGGAGCAGCAGCCAAATTACGGTTATGACCAGTAGGGTCTCCAAAACGAGGGCAAACGTGGGGGTCTGCCGGAAAGAGCAGAAACTAGAGTAAGTTAAACGCAGGGAAAAAGGCGAATGCGAACTCACGTTTCGGAAAATACTGCCGATTTCGTTGAACAATTGGATGGCCACCATATTGGGAGTTTGCTTCTGTGCGCTTTCTGTTAAAAATCAATTGAAACCACCTTAATTCCCTGAAGTTATGTGTCATCTAGGCGACGCTTCCTTATCGCAGATATGTAAAAGCATATGTACAAATGAAGCAATTAAGTGAACGACCATACGGTACGGTGTTCTTTTGAATTGGGTGTGTAGGCTGCAATATGGAAGTTAACTGAGGGTGAAGAGATATCCACGCCCTTTTCCGTTTTTTTCTTATATTTAATTTTTATTCAAATCAAGCACTCACCACAAAACTCAGTTAACTATAGCATGAACTATAGTGAAATATCCACCGAAACAGCTGGTAAAGAGAATGTACTAAAAAATACCAATGTGCGGATATCTTTAAGGTTCTTAAAGGGCAAGCTTAAAGCTCACTATAAGATCCACAATTATCAAAAAGATACGAACAATTGCAGCTGATTTTAAATTTTAGTTGGCAGTTACCGAGAATTTACCCATATTATTTAAATTTTGAACTGAAACAAACAAGCTGCCTAACGGTTTTTTTCTTGTAATCGGAGTACTTTGAATTTTAAATAAATGTTCGATTATGGTTTGTATCGATAGCCAGAGCAGCTACCGCAGTGTGGCCGTGTGGGGGAAATAACGAAATTGAATTGAATTCAAACCGCCGAGCCGTTCAGTTTCCATTCAACGGTTGCTGCGATCGGTCGATCGATGTGAACGATCCGCGTTACTGGCGCTTTTTGAAAAGCAAATTCGAGTTGGCGAGATAAAAACCGCGAGAAGCCAAAGAACACCGCAAAAGCCGATGTAAACAAAGTGATATGACAGAAAGTGCTGCATTTTGCACGACAACTTTATCATCGCATTGCACGCGAATCCAATCAAAACGGACTCTTGTATGTGCACAAAGTGAAATCAGCTGGCCAAAAAGAGTATTTTGCAATTGCCTTGGCTTATTTTCAGCCACTTGCGGCGGTCGTTTTCTGTTAAATTAACACTTTTTCTATTGGCAGTGATGGGAAGTGCCTATTTGGGCGTACCTGGCCGGCTATCTAGGTACTATTTAGTCTAGGTACTATGATTCAGTCTAGGTACTACAGTTCAGTATATGTAGGTCACCCTTCTAAAAGTCCTTTTTCATATACAGACAATAGTAAACACTACTGCATTTTTTTCTATTTTTTAAACTAATTAATTTTTAATACTATACCTATAGGACTATTCAATTCGAGCCAAGGAAATACTTTTTTCAAAGACATTCTTGTAATGATCAACTTACGAATTCGGCTCAAGACACAATTTGATCAGATACTTGGAACTGATAACACTGTAACAAGAAATCCATTACCTCGTAGATACCAATCAAAATACCTTTCACATAACTATCTATTGACCAAATATTTGTGGGCCACATTGGCCATGCGATAATGGCTAGTCGAAGTAGTGAAAAGAGACCCACTTCCTACTTCTCTTGAACTTGATGCGCTCGAATGAACCCACATTCGCTACAAATGCCCACTTTCGCAGATAAATCGAGCAATGCACCCGACTAACTCCATGACACAATTGATGCATCGCATCGCATGGCATCGCATTGGAGTATTTCCTCGATTAGGTATTTTCGCTTTTACCCGCTTTTTGCAATGCGCAATAAGTACTAGTACGGGTATCTCTTGGAGTGTGCGAAAATCGCTGGAGCAACCAGTTTGCATTTTGACGTTGGCTTTTCCTTTACGTAACTCGCTGGCCGGGCACGAGCCAAAAACCAAAATAAATATCAATAATAAACGGCGCCGCGCCAACCCAGTTAGTGGTTTTCACTTCACTTCACTCCACCTCACATCACATCACTTTATTTCTTCTCCGCGGGACTGACCACCAATTCGGTGCGGCTTGCTCCACAAAGCCGGTAGCCAGCACGTTCCATTATCGCACACATCCCATCCGGAATGCTAATGAACGGACATGGTGTACCTTTGAGGAAATGTTTAGGTTCATGTTGATCCGCAGTTCGTTGGCCAAGTGAACCCGTCGAATCGGAAATCAGAAATCACCACTTTGTGCACAGCCAAGTTAGGACGGCCTAGTTCAATGGAAATTGCCTGATTTCGAATTCCACACAGTTTAGTTTAGTTAGGTGCTGGTGCTGGTGGCAGATACTCAAAGTGAACTATAAAAAGCAGCCATGATGAGTGGCCAGCCACTTGGCTTGAGGGTTTGGCTAGTGTCCGGAGTGCTATTAGTGACTTTTGCTGGGACTACGAATGCCTACGGATTTGGACGTTGCCCGAATTACCCATCGATGCCAAAGTTTAACATGAGTCGGGTAAGTTTACGATCTTGGGTGGAGCATTCTTTATAACATGTATGTTTATTAACCAACTAAAATTGTGGTGTTTTTCGATCATGCAGACAGACTTTTGTTTGCAGTCTAGACACATTTTTGCACTGTGATTGGCTCAAATAAACCACCTTTCAAACCTGTTATTAAAGCCACACTTTATTGACCCACCTGAACCCAACAGCTCCAGTGTAATGTCCATAATAAACTGTTAATAGACTATAATAGGATTTATGAGTATGACTACTACTAATAGTCTCAGTATATGAGAACTGTGTGTCCTTACAACTCCGAGGTGCACTGTAAAGCAGGCCACTCATCGCCTATTTCCCATATCATCTCAAACGTGTCACATCTCCGATTAATTGGCACAAGGCGTCTGGCGCAGACGAAGATGCAGAGCCCTCTTTACATCTTGTGGATTGTGCAGATGATGAACTTGAACCAATTTAAGGCCACCAAATCCGATCCGCCGTGTAAAATGCAAACCAGTTTTACAGAAGGAGGCGAGCGGCACAATGGCTTTATGGCCTGTGCGATGGTAAACAAGCCACTTGTTTTATAAAGAAGAAAATCAACAGCAAATCAGTACCAATGCTGAGACATGGGCACGCCAAGGACAACAGAGTGCACTACAGTCGAGCATTCCTATTGCGAACATTTCGCTATTACATCCAATAATTCAATCATATTATATATTGTTGGAATCATCTAGCCAAGCCACCCAGGTTTACATTATTGATGTGAAATTTACGTTTGTAACTTAGAAGAGAAATTAGCAAATAGAGTTTAAGTGGCTATAAAAGATTATTTAAAAGTATTTCTGAGAACCCATAAATGGACTTTGTTTAGTACTCATAAATGCCTGTAGTGTTTTAGCTATAAAAGCCCGACAGCTCGCTTGAATACAGTGTCGAGATCAAAGACTAGAAAATTGGCTCACTCACTTCAGCAGCTCGCATTAAATTGATTGAGCCTTGATTTGCATAAAAGATAATGCACCATAATTGCCCGGGTGAGGTGGAGGCATTGTCAATCGCATTATGTGGATCTGGCGACCTCCTCCCCACTTCCCCAAATGGCACATCATCCAATTGAGCTGTTGACAGTTGTCGACAGGCGTGAATTAAGCCACTTGCCGCCGGCCCCGCCCCCTAAGCGCTCTTTTGACCCGGGGCAAAGACCTCGGATGGTCGCCAGTGGCAACTCAATCCGATGCGGCGCCCTCCAACTTTGAACTGCAAGAGGAGAAAAAAAAAGAGCGGCTCTTCTCAATGGCCAGCAGCCACAACCAAGTCCATAACCAGTTTCCAAAATGTTTACGTTTTACGCATTGTTTGGGCTAAGTGGCAGTTGATTAGTAACCCAGTTAAGTGTTTCTTGGCCGAGAGAAACGCTGTGTGACAAAGGTTTTGGATTTCACACTAATGGGTTTCAGATGGTTCTAGTTTGGTACTCTTTCCAGATGCATGAAATATGACACTTTTGATAAAGTGCTTGGAAAATTAATGACTAGAAGAATGGCCATTTATTGAAACAAACAGAAAGTAACACATGTGCCATATGCATTCAGAATTCAATGTACATGTTAGACAAGAAGTAAAAGAGTAATTGTATCTATAGTATCTATAATAGTATCCATTAATGTAATTTTCTTGTAGGTCCTTGGACACTGGTTCGAAGTGGAGCGTTCGTTTTACCTTCCTGAAATCGCCTCCGGATGCACCACCTTTCAGTTTGAGCCGTACAACAAGGGGGAGCTATCCCGGTTTTCCAACTTCAAGCTGGCTGTGGCCATTAAAAACATTAATCGCATGTATGTAAAACGAATCTTTTCTACTTGACTTTGCCTATAACTGGTAATTGCCTTTTAGAACTGGTAATCCGAATGTAAACATTGGCTATGCGACGCCAGAAAACAGTCGATCTTCCATCATGGACTTCAAGGTATCTACGACAAAGAATATTAATAACACTATATTACCAATTCACTGTTTCCCAGTTTACCACCCGATTTCCGGATGTTATTGCAAGACTGCTGCCAGGTTCTGGAAAGTACCAGGTGCTCTACACGGACTACGAGAACTTCGCCATCTTGTGGTCCTGCGGCAGCATCGGCTCACTGGGCCACTCCGATCAGATCTGGATTCTGGGACGTGATCGGGACTTCGAGGTGGACGTCCGCTCCAAAGTGTACGACGTGTTGAAGCGACTCTCGCTGGATCCGGAACGGCTGATCATCAGCAAAAACAAACAATGCCCCGAGGCGCTGTAGGAGGCTCCTCTCGCGGCTCATTCCCCATCTATATGTTTAAGTTCATTCGGTTAAGGAACAAGTTACATTTGATGCCTAATCATTTAGGCTGCTGTGATATCGAGGAGTGTGAATCGGCGCAGAGAGGCGAAGCAACGCAAATACAGAAACAAATAAGAGTAACTCGATCGGGATTTTCAATACTTGAACTCAAGGCGCGTATTGCCAATTAGCGCGGGTGTCCTAATTAATTTGCAATAAATAGAATTTCCCAGTCATCAGAACTTAGTCGTGATTTGCCTACGGATCGAATATGTTGTTGCCGAATAAGATGTCCCAACTGTGGATTTGGTTTTGTCTGATTTTCCTTGCGATCCTGGCGCCAATGTCCGATGCGAGAGGAGGTGGAGGTGGAGGCGGACATGGTGGAGGCGGTCATGCTGGAGGCTTCGGAGGCGGAGGACGAGGAGGCGGATTTGGAGGAGGCCGCGGAGGCGGATTCGGAGGAGGTAGAGGCGGCTTCGGACGAGGTGGCTTTGGAGGACGGGGGCCAGGATTCGGTGGTGGCGGTTTCGGTGGACCAGGAGGCTTTAGAGGAGGACCTGGAGGTTACAGAGGCTACGGAGGATATGGCGGATACGGCCGATATGGCGGCTATGCCGGATTCGCGGGAGTTCTTCCGGTGCCGCTGCCCGTACCTTATCCTGCCGCCTATAACCGATGCTACTACGACAATTACTATTATAATTACTACTACTGCTGATGTGATACGGTTATAGATGGTTTATTTATACAAATTACAATCAACACGTTGCTTTAGTTACAAAGATTATGTAAAGTTACCCAGAAATTCGGGCTGTAGACAGTTCTCTAAATATTCCATATCTCATTTAACTTATTGTTTTGATGGTCTCCGGTGTCTGGTTCCTGTTTGTCCACCCAGTGATCAGTTCAGTGTTCCGTGATCTTTGTGGAGTGCTGCGTTGGCAGTGCTTATGCCTAGTCAAAAATATTCCCATTAAAATGCAATCTACATATGCGCATATATAGTATAAACTTAATCTACAGACTAGATATGGGTACGAGACGTTGATGATGCGTTCGTTGTTGTGGCAGACTATTCGATCGAGATCGAGAGATCAGAGGGTATAATTGTATCAAAATAGTTTCTGTATCGATTAAAGAAAGTTATGTGAGGAAGCATCGAATGAAAGACTTGGTAACGGAGCGATCTCTTACAGATATGGAGCTGTCATCTATACTAACTTAATCACAAACCTGTTGCCCTCTGATCTCAGCTTGTGCGAAAATTCAATTCAATATGCATGAGGTCGTACGAAAGATGGTGCAAGGTCGGTAGAATTCAAAAGGGATAGCCCAGGAATGCCATCTTTATCCTATTCAGAACTATTTTGTATGACCTAATTAAATTCTGTAATGCTGAGATACACCACTATCAGATATACTGTAAGGTATGGCTTATCATCAAGTGTTGGCATTCCCTTTTATCGTTTTTGTGCAGTTCTATTGCTTGTCCCCAAGGACAACGGACGATCGTTCTGTTCGACAAGGATTATGTCATTGACTCCTCCGGCGATTCCCTAGAGCATTGCCTTGCACTCGCTCTCGGCGATGCTGTGCTGGATGCAGTGGTTGATCTCGGCGAAGCCAGGTCGCTCACTGGGCTTGCGGTTCCAGCAGCGGCGCATCAGCGCGTAGACGGAGAGCGGCGTGTTGTCCGGACAGCCGAGTACGTTGCCCTCCTTGATGTACTTGATCACCTCCTCGTGGGTCAGCCCGAAGTAGGGCTGCAAGGCGAAGGAGAAGACCTCCCACAGACAGATGCCGTAGGCCCAAACATCCGACTCCAGCGAGAACTTGTTGTACAGGATGCTCTCAAGCGGCATCCAGCGGATCGGGATGAAGTCGTTCTCGTCACCTTTGTAATAGTCCTGCAGATAGATCTTGTGCGAGAGCCCAAAGTCGGCGATCTTCACCGCCATGTGCTCGTTGATCAGGCAATTCCGTGTGGCCAAATCCCGGTGGACGAACTTCCTCTCCGAAAGATACAACATGCCCGCTGCAATGTTGGCCGCCATCTGCAGCAGATGTAGCTCGTTCAGCTGCAGACGATCCCGTGCCGGCGCCTGGTGGGTGGCATATGGGGAGCAGGCGCGCAGGAACTCGCTGAGATCGCCGGGAGCCATGTACTCGAACAGCAGGCACATGGGTCTGCCCAAGGCGCACACACCCAGCAGCCTCACGATATTTGGATGATCGAATTCGGCCAGCAAACAGGCCTCTCGCTCGAAGTCCATCTGCATCTGGTCGCTGGCGTCGTCCTTTAGCATCTTAACAGCGACTAGGAGATCTTCCTGATCGGGAACAAGGCCAGGAGCTCTGGCCTGGAATACGCGACCGAAGGCTCCTTGGCCCAACGACCTCACATACACTATATCCCCACGTGGGTACTCCAACTTCTCCAGGCGCGCGTTCGGTTTCGTGCCCTTCGCATCGGTCACATTGGCCACGGTAGTAAGGGCCACGCAGTTGCTGTGAACCGTGGCCGTGCTCCTGATGGTGCCCCACTTTGCCAAGGTATTCGTGTTTCCATTGCCTCCGAGGGTTTCTCTACTAGTGTTCAGATTGCCGCCACACTCCCCACCTCCACGCATGGAAACACTGCACTCGGCAGTGGCTGCTCCCGGAGGCTGGGAGTAATCCTTGTGTTTGGACAGCTTGTAAACCAGCAAGATCATCAAGTGCAGCGTCACAATGGCCACGAAACCTATTCCCGCTAGCAGAAAAATCATCGACGGCGTGAAGAACTTCTCCATTTTGATGGGCGTGTTCAAATCACTTGCATTGGGGTCCACATAGTCCGCTAAAAGGGAAGTGGATGAATTACGAAAAGTTCTAGAGGAAACGAATGAGCTGATCTTACGGCACATGGGTATATCGCAGTGCTGCCAGCGCACTGACTCATCCACAGTGTAGCACCAGGGATGCGGCTCCTCGCCGCCAGCATTCCGGCAGTAGTTTTCGCCCTCCAGGAGCTGATGGAAGACCAGAGGTGGCTGGAAGTGCTTGTGAGGGTACTGAGTGTCCCAGCGCTGGCAGGGAATGCCCGACTTGGACACGTTCATTGTGCCCATGTAGAAGCGTCCGTTCCCATTGCGGCAATCGTCTGTGAGGAAAAGGATTCTAGCATCAGAAAGGATACCTTAAGGTTAAGAGGTAATGAAGACTTACAGCTCACTTCGGACTCCTTGAGTTCGGTGAGACCGATGTAGGAGCAGTTGGGTCGCCGCATAGAAGCGTTGTAGTGCGGCAGGGAGGAGCAGTTGGGTAGCCGAAAGTGGCCGCGGCTCTTGATGAACATGTTCCGCTCCTTCTTCTCCTCGATGAGCACCCAGTCGTTGTAGCAGAACTGCAGATGCGTGGCCTGGCAATCCTCGAAGCAGAGAGGAGCCTTCACCGCTCGACCGCCCTCCATGTGGCAGTTGGGAAACGCATAGGCGCAGAGCATTTTCTGAAGCGAAAGGCGATTAATAATGGAAGTTAGCATACTCTTTTGCAAGTCTCTAAAGGAGATGTAGATGTATTAATTGAAACTCACCTCGGCTGCCTCGCGACACAGACCCGTGAGATCGGAGATAAGCTCGTCCCAGAGCGCCGTGGTCACCTGCTCGTTCTTCCATCCGCCGGTGGGATCCTCCAGACTGTACCACACCTGACCGGTGAGGTACTCCTTGCACACCTTGCCGCTGTACGGAGCGCAGTAGCCGTTCTCCTCCCGCTCCCGCTCGTGATGCCGCTGGTGGTGGCGCCGGGTGACGGGCTCCTCGATGGCGTTCAGTGAGTTCGCGTGCGTGGCGCTGGCAAAGAGGAACACGCACAGCGCCAGGACAGCTAAATTGGCCCCCCATTTCAGCCCCATTCCCCGGAGCACCCGCTCAACCACCCCCACCCATTGCCCGGCAGCCATGGCTGTTTTATGTATATGCCTTGTTTAGCGAACCGTTTCCAAGCTAAATCCTTGCAGGCATTCATAAACTAAGGCATTTTACCGGCATATACCACAATATTTTGTCTTCCCGGATTTTAAAATCGTTTTAAAGAAGTAAATCGGAGTTAGTCGGTAGGATATTTGTTTATTTCCGCGCTCACAGCTCGACGACGCCTTTTCACCGAATACCACAAAGCTGACGACGGGATGTTTCGCCACCCGAACTTCTCCCTTAGGGGTGGTTTCCTGTCACGAGCACAGGGTTGCTAAATGCGCGGCAAAGGCGACCGAGAGTCCTGTGCTCCTGTGGGGAGCTGGACTGGCGAATTGTTTGTTTTTATTGATACTAGTTTTTCTTCTGCTTCTCCTCTTCCTTCAGCTGTTTCGCCCTGAGCTTTTCCTCCTTCTGCAGCTGTTTCTCCCTTAATTTCCGCTCTTTCTCCCTCTTCTTCGCGAGTGCGGGATCGTCGTTATCCTCGTTGGGATCCTTCTCCTCCTTCTTCTCCTCTTCATCGGGAATTTGTTCGAGTCCCTACAGAAAAAGAAGCTTTACACCTGAGGCGGCATACAAATCTGTGAAGAACTACAGGAAAAACTCAAAGACGACCACTTCAACTATCACTTCCGAACTGCACGTTTCGTTTATTCACTTTTGCACTTAAGCTTAGACGGAAAACTTTACTTATTTAAAATTAGTTCGCTTTCTCATCCGGTATGGCATCCAGACCCTGCAAGAAAATTGGTACGGTTCTTTATAGAAGGAATAAGTTCATAACAATCTTCGGATGAGCGTGCATAAATGGATGATGTTGGTAGAAAAACTAAACAGATTAAGTACCGCCACCAATGTTTAATAACAATGTTAATAAATTAAATTGACATAGAAAACACAGTATTAATATACGATTTCTTCATAAAAATAAAATATTAGTTCTTAAAAATTAAAACCAAGTCCTTTTCAGTTACGAAAACAAGTTAATAAAACTAAAAACCATCAATTTAAAATACTTCAGAGAAAAACATAAACAACAAAACCAAAATGAGCGTGCATATTTATGGAGTGAGTGCTGTGCGATAACAAAACTGCTGCCAGAAATAGGCCAAAATCGAAAGCGTGATAGTTGGCCGGCCGCACAAAAATCAGTTGTAGGCAGGCCAGACTATAGCATACCACTTACGTTCATCTTGTAGGGATTGTCGGTCAGTCGGAAATCGCGCTGGTACATAACTCGGCTGAAACGCTCGTCCATGTTGCGCCGGAAAGCCTGTGGAGCACACGAAAACTATTAGAAACTCCGGAAAAAGTGCTCAGTGTTCCGTAGAACTTGTTGCGAAAAGCAGGCGGTTGAATAATGTTTAACAGATTCCGATTGGTGCACAAACAGCTGCGGTTATATAAGAATTTCGAGCTGCTGGGTCAGAAGGCCACCGTGGAACTCACATTGCCGATCGTCAGCTTGTCCAGGCCGTACATGGCGTATATGGGCACCGACAGGAGCGTGGTGATGATCACGGCACCAGGTAGGATTTCGAACCACATATTGTCGGGAATATAGATTGTTATGATATTTTCTACAAGACGACACCCAGTGTGACCGTGTGCGGACCGTTGCAATATACAGGTAGCCCCACAAAATATACCAAAAACTAAAATGTTTAACTAGAGGTGGCCCAGTAACGATAAGAAAGTGACGGTGACTGAGTTCTATTCTGCTACTTCGATTTCAAAAATGTGAATATGAATTTGGAAAAAGCTTTTAACTTATATGTAGTTGTGATTTAAGCAAAATCTGTATTAATTTGATCAATAATTTAATATATAATTGAGTATCTGATCTAATAAGTACATCTGATAGTAATGTAATTAAAGAAAGTAATTATTAAATTTTCAGTACATAGTACTCGATTTCCACAGAACTCTAATTATTTTTAAAACTCAAAGTTATATAGAATCCAATTTTCAGTGTAAAGCTGTGTGGCCGGTTCACGTTCGATTCATATTGGTATTTTTCCCGGTACATTTGCGGTACATGCAGCCAGCTGCCCCATTTTTTTGCACTCAGATCTCGGTCTTACCAATCCAATTCTTCATTGAACAGCGACCAAGGAATTCGCAGAGAGTTCTGAGCGCAGCAACAGCAGCAAGAACACTACCAACAACGAGCAGAGCGACAAATCAACGGAGAGCAGGATGGCCACCAGCGGTATTGTCGAGTCATTTCCCACGGGCGCCCTGGTTCCCAAGGCGGAGACGGGGGTGCTGAACTTCCTGCAGAAGTACCCGGAGTACGATGGACGCGACGTCACCATAGCCATCTTCGATTCCGGCGTTGATCCCCGGGCAACGGGACTGGAGGTGAGTTGGCACTTTTTCACGCTCTCTATACCGGTGACTAAGTACTGGTACTGGTGATTCTACTACTATTTTTAATGTTCCTCTTTACCAATATTTTTCTGTTTCATTCGTTCTACATTCCTCCTCTTTCTTCCGTCTGCTTTTCCTTCTGCCTGCTCCAAATTCAAACCGCTCCTGCTACTCCCCGACAGACGCTGTGCGATGGGAAGACCGTTAAAGTAATAGAGCGGTACGACTGCTCCGGGTGCGGCGACGTGGACATGAAGAAGAAGGTGACGCCGGATGAGAACGGCAACCTGAAGGGCCTGTCCGGAAACTCGCTCAAACTGAGTCCGGAGCTGATGGCTCTAAACACAGATCCGGAGAAGGCGGTGCGGGTGGGCCTCAAGAGCTTCAGCGATTTGGTGCCCTCCAAGGTGCGGAACAACATTGTGGCCCAGGCCAAGCTGAAGCACTGGGACCAGCCGCACAAGACGGCCACTGCCAACGCCAGTCGCAAGATTGTCGAATTTGAGTCACAAAATCCAGGTGAGCCGAGGGATTGATTACTTACTTGGCAAAATGACCCACAACTTATCTTTGCAGGAGAAGCCTCAAAACTGCCCTGGGACAAGAAGATATTGAAAGAGAATCTAGACTTTGAGCTGGAGATGTTAAATAGCTACGAGAAAGTGTACGGCGACATAAAGACGTCCTACGACTGCATCCTTTTTCCCACGGCCAACGGCTGGCTGACAATTGTCGACACCACGGAGCAGGGCGATCTGGACCAGGCCCTGCGCATTGGCGAGTACTCGCGGACGCACGAGACCCGCAACGTGGACGACTTCCTTTCTATATCGGTGAACGTCCACGACGAGGGCAACGTACTGGAGGTGGTCGGCATGAGTTCACCCCACGGCACCCACGTATCGTCCATTGCCAGCGGCAACCATAGCTCCCGGGACGTGGATGGCGTGGCGCCGAATGCTAAGATCGTGTCTATGACCATCGGGGATGGTCGACTTGGGTCTATGGAGACCGGCACGGCATTAGTACGGGCCATGACCAAGGTAATGGAACTATGTCGCGATGGCAGACGCATCGATGTGATCAACATGAGCTATGGCGAGCACGCCAATTGGTCAAATTCCGGGTAAGCAAGTGCGAAAAGCCGGCGGCAGCTAATCCCAAAGTTGGTGATGTCTTTTAGTGGGTCTGGGTCGGATGAAATGCGTCGCAGAAGAAAGAAGATGTGTGCGTCTAGGTAAATGCCATGCGAAATCCAAATACTCACACACTCCAATCCTCTTGTCTCCGACACGTTCTAGCCGTCACACACCTAACTGATAACCATCAAAAGTCATGAAAAGACTCCTAATCTTTATCTCTAATCTCTTGCAGCCGCATTGGGGAGCTCATGAACGAGGTTGTCAACAAGTATGGCGTGGTGTGGGTGGCTTCGGCCGGCAACCATGGCCCAGCACTATGCACTGTGGGAACTCCGCCTGACATTAGCCAGCCCAGTTTGATCGGTGTAGGCGCCTACGTTTCGCCCCAGATGATGGAGGCCGAGTACGCCATGCGAGAGAAGCTGCCCGGTAACGTGTACACCTGGACATCGCGAGATCCCTGCATCGACGGAGGACAGGGCGTGACCGTGTGCGCTCCGGGCGGAGCCATTGCGTCCGTGCCTCAGTTCACCATGAGCAAGTCCCAGCTGATGAACGGGACCAGCATGTCGGCACCTCATGTGGCCGGCGCCGTCGCTCTGCTCATCTCCGGTCTGAAGCAACAGAACATCGAGTATTCGCCGTACAGTATTAAGCGGGCGATCAGCGCCACTGCCACCAAGCTGGGCTATGTGGATCCCTTTGCTCAGGGTCATGGCTTGCTCAACGTTGAGAAGGCATTCGAGCATCTGACTGAGCACCGCCAGTCCAAGGATAATATGCTCAGGTGAGTAATGTAAACCGCCAATCAGACGATTGCAACGAACAACGGCTTGCTAAAACCGGTGTAATTAATTGACGTTCACAAGCGGCCAAAATCAAATCAACAATTAGATACAAGCAAAATTATACCGGTTATTATTTCGGTTTAATCTTGTTAATCGAATAATTATAAATATGTAGAAACAAATGATAGGCGCACCTTCTGGTTTTATATTTAAAAGGTTATCTGCTGATATCATAAGATGGCAGAATAATAGGATAATATTTTAGTAATATTCTGGAACTTAATTTATGATCACTATTGAACATCCAAATTATGAATTCCTTTGGTTTTAATCCTTTAGGTTCTCCGTGCGCGTGGGCAACAACCAGGCAAAGGGCATTCATTTGCGTCAAGGCGTGCAGCGCAAGTTCGTCGATTACAACGTGAATATAGAGCCCATCTTCTTCAATGACAAGGAGGCGGGTGAGTTGAGACTTTAGGTCACCCCGTTCGAGTTCTTAGCCTTTGTTCTTTCCAGATCCCAAGGACAAGTTCAACTTTAATGTACGCCTGAATCTTATTGCCTCGCAGCCGTGGGTGCAGTGCGGAGCTTTCTTGGATCTTAGCTATGGCACCCGCTCCATTGCCGTGCGAATCGATCCCACTGGACTGCAGCCAGGCGTTCACAGCGCTGTGTAAGAAGCTTCCCAGCCGAAAACGCTTTCCTTTCTAATCTGATTTATCAACATTTACCCAGGATTCGGGCCTATGACACTGACTGCGTGCAGAAGGGTTCCCTCTTTGAGATTCCTGTCACGGTGGTGCAGCCCCATGTGCTGGAGTCGGACAACACGCCGGTTTTCGAACCAGCCTCCTCCAAGGGAGACAACAGCGTGGAGTTTCAGCCAAACACCATTCAAAGGGACTTTATCCTGGTGCCAGAACAAGCTACTTGGGCGGGTGAGTGTTCCTCCTTGGAAAAAGTTTACAAAGTGAGTCACACTACTTCCTCATGCAGAGCTGCGTATGCGTATCACCGATCCCAATCGTGGCAAGGACATTGGAAAGTTCTTTGTGCATACGAACCAACTGCTCCCCAAGCAATCGTGCCGTAAGCTTGAGACTATGAAGATCGTGGTTGTCGGCTCGGAAAACGAATCTACAATGGCTTTTAAAGTTAAGGTTGGTAAATCGATTTAAGCCTTTCCCTGTCATCATACTGATTTAAACCCACATTTGTTTGGCAGCCTGGCAAGATTCTGGAGCTATGCATTGCCAAGTACTGGTCGAACTATGGCCAGAGTCATCTGAAGTACAGCTTGCGTTTCCGTGGCGTGGAAGCCCACAATCCCAATGCCTGTGAGTCCTTCGTAAAATGCTAGTAAGCTCTATTAAACTAAGACAAAACTTAATTATTTAGATGTCATGCATGCGGGCAGGGGAATTCACAAGCTGGAGGTCGAGGCCCTGGTCTCGGAAGATGTGAAACCCCTGCTGCAGCTGAAAAATGCCGAAGTGGTGCTAAAACCGACCGAAGCCAAGATCTCGCCGCTAAGCGCCACACGAGACGTTATCCCAGACGGACGTCAGGTGTACCAGAACCTGCTGGCCTATAACTTGAACGTGGCCAAGCCCGCAGATGTGTCGCTATACGCACCGATTTTCAACGACCTGTTGTATGAAGCGGAGTTTGAGTCCCAGATGTGGATGCTTTACGATGCAAACAAGGCTCTGGTGGCCACCGGCGATGCCCACTCCCACACTTCCTTCACAAAGCTCGATAAGGGCGAATACACAATTAAACTGCAGGTGCGTCACGAGAAGCGCGAACTGCTGGAGAAGATCTCGGAGGCCAACCTGGTGGCCTCATTCAAGCTGACCAACTTGCTCACCCTTGACTTCTACGAGAACTACAATCAGTGCATCGTGGGAGGTACTAAGTACGTCTCGGGTCTGCTGAGGGGGTCCACTCGGGTGTTGTATATCGCTCCTATTACCCAAGAGCGACTCACCAAGGCCAATCTGCCCGCTCAATGTGCCTGGCTGAGTGGCAATCTCGTATTCCCGCAAGATGAGGCCGGACGGCGCGTGGCTCAGCATCCTTTCACTTACATCCTCAATCCCGCTGAGAAAAAGGCACACACCAATGGCTCAAGTAACGGTTCCAGCGCTGCCGGGTCCACAGCTGCAGCAGCTGCTGCCCCCTCTGCTAATGGCGCAAAGCCGAAAGCTCCGGCGACTCCACAAGCGGCCACCTCGGTGACCAATCCTGCCGCCGGCGATGGAATCACAGTTCAGAATGACCCTCCGGTGGACAGCAGTGTCAGTCCCGCCTCGCCCAAAAAGGGCAAGGCCAGTGCTGACGACTATGCCGAAAGTTTGCGCGACTTCCAATGCTCGCACATTGTCAAGTGTGGTAGGATTTAAAAAAAAAAGAGAACTGATTTCTGATTAATTACACAAATAATCTTCTTACAGAGCTGGATATGGCAGAGAAAATCTATAATGAGGTGGTGGCTGCGCATCCCAAGCATTTGCAGGCAAACCTGTTGCTCATCCAGAATATCGAGTCCAATCAGCTGAAGTCGCAATTGCCGCTGACCTTCGTCAATGCCCAAAAGACATCCCCACCAGAATCAGGCGAGTGCTCCGACAAGCAAAAGGAGGATCAAAAGAAACTACGAAGCGCCCTGGAGCGCATTGTTAAGCTAGCCGACAAGGTGATCCAGGAGACCGATGCCGAGGCACTGCTCTCCTACTATGGCCTGAAGAACGATACTCGTGCCGATGCAGCCAAGATAAAGACGTAAGTTGTGTAATTGGGTTTGGCATTCCAATCAGAATATAATTCCTTTCTTCTTTAGCAACATGGACAAGCAGAAGAATAATCTCATTGAGGCGCTTAGCAAGAAGGGCATTGCTGTGGCCAAGCTGGCCGTTTTAGACGACAGCATCAAGGATCGCCTGGCTGAGATCAACGATCTGTACAGTGAGATTATCAAGTTCGTGGACGCCAACGACTCCAAGGCCATCCAGTTTGCACTGTGGCACGCCTATGCCCATGGACACTACGGTCGCATGTACAAGTACGTGGTGAAGCTGATTGAGGAGAAGCGCTCCCGCGATTACTTCGGGGAGCTGGCCGCCATCAACGGCGCCCTGGGTCACGAGCACATCTGTACTGTCATCAACCGTATGATGGTCACTGCCTTTCCCAGCAGCTTCCGTTTGTTCTGAGCACCGTTCGAGAGAAGACGCAACAAATATTCACGCTTCGATGCGATCATTGTTTTTTATAACTAATGTAATCCATATGTATATGAATAAATGCTATTAACTGAAGTTAGAAACCGTTAGTCATTTCCTCTGAAGTAAATTTGTTAATTTAACAAAGTATAAATTATCGAATCTCCTGAAGAATCTCCTTGAATATAAATGCAATTGAGAAGTTATGGAAATTTGAAATCCCGCCAAGCCGTTACACCGTCGAATGCAGCATTTTCCAGCACTGGCGCCTGGTAATTGAGCCGACTCCGCGCGACGGTCATACTTATTGCAGCAAAAAAACAAAAAACAATGCAGACGCACACGCGAGTGTAAAATGGGTAAGTTTCACAGAAAAAGCGCTGTTAAAAACTGGAAAATTGTCCAATTGTGCGGTTAATAATATGAACTCGCCGGTGACAGGTGAGAAGTGCAAGAAAAGCGACTTTCAACTGCAGTTCCCTGCTACGTAGTTGCGATTAGGCTTCCGCCTGTGTGTGCAAGTGTGTGTGTGCGTGTATGTATTGGCCGATCGATTTTATTTTGCATATTCAAGGACAAGCGAAGTCCTGCGGGAAAGTGCGGCCGGGTTTTGTAGAAACGAGAATCGGGGCGGCGCCGGAAACTGGAGCGAGCTCCTGGTCCCTAGCTGAATGACTCAGTAATCGCAGCACAAATCCCCGGGACGATATCAGCTCCGCAATCTGTGTACATGCATTTGTTGCTTAAGTTCCACCCCGCATCCAGTCCCATCTCACCAGTCCCACTCCCACTCCAACCTACCCCTTGCCCACCCACTGTGTCAACTTCGGAGAGGACAAACAATGGCCCCTTGCAGCCGGATGACAAATGCGGGTGCAGCGACATCAAGAAAGAACCTTCGACTCTGGCGACGCGACTATCAGATACTCTCCTCTTTTAAGTTTGTTTATGATGTGCAGTACCATTATGTGCCACTAAAATGAGTTATAATTCAAGTCTTATGTAAAGTTAAAAAGCAGATTAAATCGACGCATTGTGACTTTCGGAAGTAAAAGTTTAATTCTATCCAAATGGCTTACTCAAAATGAACATAAACTTCTGGTTAGAATTCAATTGGCGTGGCACATCTTGTTAGATATTTTGATCCAACTGACATGAGTTGGTATCTTCAATCATGAAACTTCCGATAACCTCACCTTTAAGTGGAGGAATAAGGTGAGGGCTGTATAAATTTGAATGAATGTGAACGAGTGTAGGGTATAAAAGAAGGCAATTGGAATTCTGTGTCAATGTGCTCACGTACTCCTGTGTGCGAGGATGGTGGTGAGGGTGTGGGTGCGGGAGCGGGGGCGGAACTTTTGGGTATTCAGGAGATGTGTGTGTTTTATTTTATCATATTCAAAAAACCATCTGCGTTGGCGGATCGATCGTTAAAGAAGTTATTTATTGCCTAGGGTATTCCCCCTTTTCGCTCTTCGCTCTTCACTTCAAAGATAAGGGCCCCCAAGATTTGGTCTTGTGCGGTCGCTTATATAGTATCTATATAATATATACCGACGATCTTAATGTGTTTATTTTTGTACATTCCCATTCCCCGGTTCCAGAGTATCCACAAATTGATTTATACGAATTCCTCACTGAGTCCGAACTGCAGCAGTACTACAATGCCGTCAAGTGAGTGACCCAAAAAGCGGAAGCACTTCCCCCCCTATCTTCAACCCAACTAATTCATTATACTTTTTACTCCCCGCAGAAACGAATTGAAAATAACGAATGCGGCCCAATTTAAGTATGCAGCGGACGAGGATTTACGTTTCATCGGGCTCTCGCGCCCGGAAATCCGGAGGCTGCGTAAGTTCTACGAGAAGCATTTTCCCCACAGCTACCTCAGCAAGATCAAGCGTCTGCTGCAGGCGCCTGGCACGATGGTTAAGCGGGAAGAGGCGCCTGCCGGCGGAGGTCAAGTGGCGCTGGATGGTAGTAGTGCCTCTGCATGCTCCTCTCTGGCCGCCAAGAACGGAGCCAGTTCTCCAAGCAAGGTGCCCAACAACAAGCACATAATACCGGCGGACTCCATTAGTGTAAACAAGCAGCTGGGAACCGGCGAATTTGGGATCGTCCAACAGGGAGTCTGGTCCAATGGCAGCGAAAGGGTGAGTACAGATCAGTCTTTATCGTCTTCCAATTGTTATCCTCCATCTTTGACAGATCCAAGTGGCTATTAAGTGCCTGTGCCGAGAGCGCATGCAGTCAAATCCCATGGAGTTCCTTAAAGAGGCGGCCATCATGCATTCCATCGAGCACGAGAATATCGTGCGTCTATACGGCGTAGTCCTGGCCACTGACTCCCTCATGCTGGTCACTGAGCTCGCCCATCTGAGATCGCTGTTGGAATGTCTCAAGGATTCGGGACTGCGAGTCAGTTTCCTTACCATTCCCACGCTCTGTGAGTTCGCCCTGCAGATCTGCAATGGAATGCGCTACTTGGAACAGAAGCGCCTCATCCACAGAGACCTTGCGGCGCGAAATATTTTAGTCTTCAGCAAGGACAAGGTCAAGATCTCCGACTTTGGCCTGTCGCGAGCACTGGGCGTGGGCAAGGACTACTACAAGACCAACTTCAACGTGAATTTAAAGCTGCCGATCGCATGGTGCGCGCCCGAGTGCATCAATTATCTGCGCTTTACCAACGCCTCCGATGTGTGGGCTTTTGGAGTGTGCCTATGGGAAATGTTCTCCTACGGCTTTCAGCCCTGGGCGGCACTTACCGGCTTGCAGATTCTTGAGGCCATTGATGCACCCAACTACCAGCGGCTTGAACAGCCCGACTGCTGTCCCAGCGAGTATTATACATTGATGATGAAGTGCTGGCAGGACGACGCTGCCAAGCGACCGCGCTTCGGCGAAATCTATGACCAACTGCCCGATATGAAGCCAGAGCAGCTTAAAGCTGTAGTGAATTGCACAGAACCCAAAAAGGATCATCTACTTTATCGCCAGGGCGATATTATTAGCGTTCTAGACCGCAACACGGGCACACCCTTCTGGAAAGGCGTGCTCAGCACTGGCAAGACGGGCTACTTCAACCCCTCCAACACTGTGGCCTTCCTCGAAGGTCTGCCCACCTCCACACGTGATTCATTCAGCCGGGTGAGTGACCACAGAATCAGCAAGCGCAAGTTGCGCACCGAGATGATTTCGAAGCCACAGAACGACTTCAAGCACACCGGCCACGTAGGTATTGACGGAGCAACATTTGGAGACATCGCATTCCTGGGAAGTTCGCAGAATGTAAGTCCTATGACGAAATCGATTTCCTTCTGTTTACTTAGATGTAATGTTATTTGATTTTTTCAGTACAATCACGTGCCCAAGCAGATAGTGACGCCCTACAAACCCTCGGAGGACATTGAACAAACACCGCTCCTGCTGCCGCCAACGCCCACGAGTCCCGACTCTCTTCAGACTGCCAGTGGGTATTTCCCAGAGGGTGCCAACAGCGGAGGCGCCATGGGCACCTCTATGAACCCCACATTCATTCCATCCGCCGAACACACGCCTAAGCTGATAGCCACCAACGGCCAGAGCTCATTCGACTTTGCCAGCGGGTCTACAAATCCGTTTTTTCTCAACAGAGGAGACGATGAAATGGAGTTTGGCTTGCATAACAACAACTATGGTGCGGATGGTAAGAGTGTCCATTCAGAAACGGGCTGGCGCCCCACCTCTCGAAGTATTGTAGATGATCCTCATGAATACCACGAGATCTCAGATGATGAGATAGCGGCTGACAAGCTGGACTTTGGCCCATCGCTGTTGGACGAGATTAACTCGATGTTCGGATCGATTAGCGCAGCTACATGCAGTCACCCCAAGTCGCCCGGATTCGATCACGTGAACAGCAAAAATGAGATTACGGAAATGTCTGCCAAGTTGGGCCAAAAAAGTGGCGACACCAATGGCAACAAGCATGGCCATGGACTGCTGCCCACGCTCTCGAAAAAGAAATCTTCGGGAACTGTAAAACCAATTTCTGTAAAGGATGAGAAGATTCTCAACCATGCCATCGAGATAGCCAACGAGATTAGTGCTAGGTGAGCTGAACGCCTTAAATATCTGTTAAATAAACTCTAACTAAACTGTTTTTTTGTTCTAGGTCGATGATTGATCTGGTCTCTGATCAGACACCCGTCATCCACAGTCCTAAGCGCAAATTCAGTTTCAGGTTTCCGCACTTAAGTAATAATGGAAGTGGCGACAAGGCTGGCGGTTTAGGAGCCAGCGGCTCCGCCCACACTCCCACCCATGGCAATGCATCGCCCTTTTCCAAGAAAAAGAATTTCACCGAGGAACTGCAGAGCATTCCGGATATACAGGTAAGCCCCATAAGGAGTCAAATCCGTTTAGTTATCCAGTACTGCTATGCCACCGATCTACGGCTCTGAAATAGATTCTAATCCTTGAGTTTTGTCTTCACTCTGCTCTTTCTCCTTCATCTACATCGTTGTCCTTTCATTTCCCCTTTTGCGTTTGCGTTTGGCATTTTGTTTTGGTTGTTTTCTCGTTTTGCTCCTCCATTGATCCGAGCAGCGTTTCCGCTCGCTGAGCGAGATCAAGAACGGCACCGATCTACGTGTACCCATCTTTGACAAGGAGAGCTCCGATTTCCTATTTCAAAAGTCGCGCGAGATACTTAGCAGGCCATTGAATCTAGAACGAGAGTGTGCGGATGACCAGCCGCCAAAGAGTATCGACGACAACATCATGGACATTGAAAACACACTGAAAGCGCTCAACCTGGACTTTATGCACACCTACACAGAGCTGGATAAAAGCGACTCCAACGACACGATCCTCAACGACCAGCTGCCCCACATGGCCAGTCTGGACGACGGGATCAGCAGTGCCACCGGCAGCCTGAAGTCAGCGGTGTACAGCTACAGCAACGGCGTGCAGACCATGTTCGATTTTAATGCGGCCACCAGTCACCTGGACAAGCACCTCCAGTACATGCATAACCAGGCCCAGCTCACCGCCGCTGCACCCGTCGATCCCAAGCCCATGGATGACAAACGGTCGAGCACTCCAGACACGGGATTCGCCTCGCGCGACACCAACATCTCTCTGTCGCGTCGTAGTAGCCAAAAGTCCAGCTACAGTCCCCAGGAAAGTTTTCACTTTCCGCTTAAGGGCGAGGCCCTATTCAGCGCACCTCCAGTGGTAATGTCAGGAGGATATGCCAGCCTCAAGGATGAGCTCGGTTATGAGAGATTTGGAAACGGTGCCACCAAGCAGATGCTGGCCAGCGCCTCGCCCATCAAGTCTGGAGCGGGTTTGAATGTTAGCAGCGGCTCTGTTTACATGGCATCCAAGGGCTACCGCCAGCGTTCGACATCATTCAATGAGAGCTTCCATCCCATATCGCCGGTTCTCTCGGAACCGCCCCAGCGAGACAGGGGCGTGATCCAGCGACAAGTGAGGATGGAGCAGCAACCGCCTTTACCACGTCGCTCCGCCTCGTATAAGCCCCGTTCCATCAGAGCCCGCACTCTAAGGCGGTTGAGCTACAATCCTATGACCCTGGATTCGAGTTCATCCAGCGGCGAGGAGCCGGTCAAGCCAAGTCTGGCCCGCTCCGAGTGCGACATCCGCGCCAGAGTGGCGGCCAGCTCGAATTCGTCGTTGGGAAGACGGCGCCGGGCGGGAATGCATCGCCAGGTGCAGTCAGCTTGCCACGACGAACGTGAGGTCATCATCTCTCCTCGACAAATGTACGGATCGAATTCGAGCATCAAATCGGCGCCGCACTATAATATTGGAGGGCAAAGACGCACCTTTCACAGAGGCGGACCCGGCGTGATGGGTGGTGGCTATGAGCAGTTCCAATACGACGAGCGCATTTACGATTTTGGAGGTCGTGGTCCGGGCAACAACTACAATATGGCTCAAGCGAGTTACCTGAGCTCCAGTCAAAAGCCGAGCTATCTTTTAAATGGAACCGAATTGCCCGGATCCGGGTCGGGTTCCTCTTCAGCAGCTTCGTCAGCAGTGCAGGCCACCTACAGGACAGGAGCCGGAGCCCCTGTACAGCGACCAATGAGCGGAGGAGCTGCTCTGCACGAGTTCGATATTAGTCGACTCACGGGAAAGAGTCCCACTTCCACCAACTTCGTGGGAAGTTCGCCCGAAGAACTGAAACAGCGCCAGCTTTCTGTGGGCTCGCTTCAGGCGCCAACTAACAAGGTAGCGAAGCCCCAGCGACCCACGGAATTCCACTGGCCGGAGAAGATACACGCATCGGCGGTTAAGCAGCACGAGATGCACTGGCGACAAGTGCAACAGCAGCAGTCGCTGCCCACGGCATCGATTATCACAGCAGCGGTTGGTGGAGCAGTTGCAGCCCGAAGATCCAGTGATAGCTCCTCCTCGTCCAGCACCGAGAGCGGGGATGAGTTCCAGTTCCGGCGGGAGTTCGTAGCGCCGCGAATTCCGCCCAGTCCGGCTCCATAACTAAGGAAAATGCTGAAATACGTTCTCAATTTACTGTTTGGCAATGTGATGTCCGATTAGAGGCGATGGGGATATGGGAATATGGGGAGATGCGAATTGAATCCGGAAAGTCGTGGTCACGAATGGATGCTCCGCAAGGAGCTGGGCGGTGTTGTGTTTGTGCTACTGTCTGTGTGTGAGGAATAGAGCGTAGAGTGTTGGCGTCGAAGAGTAAATTGTAGAAGTATTTACAGCGAATAGATTATATATTTTTTGGATTTGAATTTTTTGAAGCGAGTTGAGAGTGTGCCTTATAGGAAAACACCGAAGACCTCTCAGAACAGATAATAATGATGTGCAGATCAGCTGCATACCTTCCAAACTTCCATTACATCATCTATCTCATGGTTCATCATCGCCAACAGCTAAACTCCATTGCATCAATAAAAGCGGTTTCCTTTTCCAGTTCGATAAAGTATGTTGAAGTATAGTGGTCTGTAATTAGATTTGCACTTCAAAACCTAATTGTAAACCCGCTGTATGCTGCTGTATTTCATATCCAATTTGAAAAGGATAACACCGCGAAAGTTTTCTCCGCATTTCTCAAACAGTAAAATATTAATAGCCTTACGTCAATATACCAAACGTTTCTTCAACTTTTCACTACAAACTAGCATATATAACAAAGATAATGGCTTCCAAACGGAATAGAAAATGTTCAAGAATTTTGTAAAATGAAACCCAACAAGAGCTTGGTTGTCGAAAACAGTATTGCAAGGCACACGACAAACACAAAACACCTACACTTTTTGAGGGGAATCCAACTAGACAGGGTATTACCTATTGCCGCTGAGAGCTGAATCCTTAGAGCCCACGGTAGTTATAAGTCACACACAGACACATTGAAAACAACTAGACAGACAGTCACCCACACAAAACTGTTGACAATCCTCAGAACTTGTCCACATCCCAAGACATTCGACGGAGCAAGAATCCCGTACGGATTATGTGCCATATCCTGACGCTTGCATTTTTTATGAAACCAAAGCTAAAGCGAAACCAAAACCAAAACCAAAACAAAACCAGTTAGACGATACCGAAACCAAGAGAAGCATTTACGCTCACTTCAACTAGAGTGTCGAACCCTAAGTATCTTTAAGATTGGAGATTGAAGAGTCAAGTATTGGCATACTAACCAAAACGAAACCGAAAGCAAAACTAAAGTAAACTTAAATTGAATTGCCGACGGCTGCAAAGTGTCGAACGTTTTTGATAACCTCACTAAGAATATATTATATGAATTAAACTTACTAAAAGATTTTCGCATTCTATGCATTTATGGATAACATTAACATGAGAATATTATATACAGATTATATATACACCTACCTAAATCTAAATCAACCTAATTATATGTATACAAATATTTAGTACGAAACATGATATTCTAAACTATGCGTTTGAAGCGTTTCAACCCTGAGAACATTAAACTAAAATTGAAACCAAAATTTACTCGAGTATTATACAAGAAACCCCAAAAGTAAACTAAACTAAACTACATTTAACTAAGCGACAACTATTTAAAAAACAAAACAGTTTGAATTCTAAGAACCAAACAAGTTAATTGGTAATCAAAAACGAAAATGTTGTGCATATTTAAAGGGATTCAATAAAAAAACTAATTCTGAATTTCAATTCTGGCGTTGGGTCTTACGATCGTTTAGTATACATTGATTCTCCCCCGAAGCTTTAGTTATTATTGTTTTGTATCCCTACATTATCATTTTGTACAATTTCATTTCCATTCACTTTATTCCCAACCCGCCCACACAGTCGCTGATCGGCAAGGAGGGACTGGAGGCCTACAACAGCCTGATCGAGCGCAAGGCCCTGCTGGACATTGGTCCCAGTCCGGCGGCCACCCTGCTCCGCCACCTGGACACCGACGAATTCGATCTGCACAGCCTTCACCAGTCGCAGCGCCCGATGACACTGCCCACTCGAGGCGCCACCCAGCGGGTGCGCAAGGCGGAACTGGCCGCCGGATTGAGTCGCCACAATGACGAGAACTCGAATTCGCTGGAGGCGTGCGAGAGTCCCAGCTACATGACCCACGGCAGCTACAAGTTCCCCGAGGCACAGCCCACCGAACAGCTTCCGGAGGCGGAGCCGGAGTCGCCAAACCCCATTCCCCTGCCGCCGCGCGAGGGCAAAAAGCAGGTGAAGACCAGCACCAAGCGCCATGTGCGCAAGTATCCGTTGATAATCCCGGCCAACGGTTTGCAACGCACCCTCAGCAAGCTGACGGACTTCGGTGACGAGGCTGGCAAATCAACAGAGCTATCCAGCTCTTCCCAACCACAGCCAGGTCGAGCCATCGAAGTAGTGGCCGCTGTGCGGCCGAGTAGCATGCGACGTCCGTCGCGGCCCTCGGAGCGGGAGTACGAGAACATGCCGTCAGTGGACAAGGAATCCGCTCACACCTACCAGAACTTGGACAAGCTGGCTCCTGCCGATGCTGCCGGCTTAACGGACACAGCTTCGCTGCAGTTCGAGTCCATCCTGGAGGCTGACACCAGTAAGGAGGGCATTCTGCAGTCGCCGGATGTAACAGACGGATTCTACAACTTTTCCATTCAGAAGGAGCACTACAACAAGGGAAAGGATGCCGAGTTTGAGGCCACTCAAATATCCGGCCTGTATGTGAACGATGACGAACTTCGCAACCTGGACATCGAGAGCAGTCGCCGGACAGCCACTCCAGGCAGCAGTTGCAGCGCCTTGGAATCGGAGGTCAGCCAGACAGATGCGTTGCCGCCATCAGAGTCTGCATCGGAAGTGAGTCGCTTCGCAAGTGCAGACAATGAGCTGGCTGGTAATGCACTATTCAAAAAGGTTCGAGCCTCCGTGAACATGGCCATGAACAGGAAGTCAGTAGCCGAAACCAGCATAAGCGGCAACCAGCCAGGAGGAGCTTCTGCCAAGCCACAAACTGAAGCAGAATACTTTGCAGCCACCGCCGCCCGACTAGCGGATTCCAATTCGGTGAGCTGTGAGGACCTGCTAGAGTTCTCTGACAAGAAGCCCAAGGGTTGCGAACGGGGCGTGGACTCGGATGAAGTGCGCATAATGGTGAAAGTGCTCGGAAAGGATGTGAGTTCACTGTACATTAAGAAACAAATATCATATAATCAAATGTTTATTTCACAGAGCACGCCCAATCGTTGCTTGGGTGCCCTGGAGTTCATCAACTGGGACGTGCACAAGTCTATCAAGCTCATCAAGTTGCAGAACCTGGTTAGCGAGGCCAATCTCAGCCTGGAAGCCTCCTTCGAGGCGCTGCAGCAGCACGAATGGGATCTGCACACAACGGCCCACAAACTAAATGGCCTTAAACTTTAAATACTCCTCTAAGGCCCCCACTTCTGGATCGTCCTGATCTGGCTTCAACGACCGCCGTTGCCTTAACCTCATAACTATCGTTTCTAATTTGTAGGCTAAGCTTGGTATAGATCTAAGTAATTTGGAACTAACGTAATCACTGCTCGCCATTGGCTGCCTTCATTCGGATCCATAGAATCTCAGCATGTACTTATTCACGCATGCTTGGTCTGCATGCAAGTAACCAGCATCAAAATACACATTTATGCACCTGCGTACATATATAGACATTTTCAATAAATTATAAACATTTTATACACGGCCTTCAGCTGATTTAAAATGTTTGTTTCTGTGAAATTATTTAACGATTTATTTAAACTTTATACTACTACATAATTTACACATATTTTACACAAACCATCGGACACGCAACTTAACGCTAACGAACGAACACACAACGTGAAACTATCGGGATGAGTAAGGGCGGATGCTATTTCCGCCTGCTGCGCTTGCCGTCCGTGCTCATGGACAGGGCCACGGCCCGCGTCACGCGCTTTGGCGTGGACACTTGCAGTTGGCCGCCACTGAGGTTCATCTCGAGGGACATCCGCTTGCGGGTCATGACACTGGAATTTATCCGCTGCGCACGCGCCTCGTTTCGCGTGGTCACTTTTGGGGTGCTGGAGCTGGGGCGGGATCGGATTAGGGATATCGTCTTCTTGAGCGGCTTTTTGGGTTTCGCAGGTTCTGGTTCCGATTCGGACTCTGTTTCCGAGTCCGGCTGTACAACAATCTTAGGAGGTACTTGGTTCTCCTTGACCGACGACGTGCTGTCTGTGGGACTATTTGTGTTTTTCGCCACCTGCTGTCGCCGGAAACTCCTGTTGTCCAGGCGTTGCTGCTTCCGCAGCGGCGACTCGCGGGGCGGAGAGAGAGCCGTTGAATCATTGGACCGCAGTGATCGGGAGTTGGGATCTGACGGAGTTCGCCTCAGCACTCTTTTGCGTCCGTTTCTTAAAGGCGTTTCCAGATGCAAGACTTTTCGCTAATGATAATTAAAAACAAAAAAAAATGTAAAAATCAAATGAATACAGCCCCTTTTGCGAAGTAAGATTATTGTGCTTTTTATAGTATATCTTCCCAATTGCAAAGCTAAGCAAGTGGTGCATCATTAATTCTAAAGTTCTTAAAGGAAACTACAATTTGTGTTTAGTTTTAAAAACATTTGTTGATTGTTAATGCCGATTGCAACTTTTATCTTAAACTAAACAGCGGGTAGGTGGTGCGAGAGTCCTTTGGGAGTGGCTAGAGCTGCAAGCGCAAGCGCCTCATACTCACTTTGCTAACTGGGTTGGGTGTGGTCTGGGATGTGGAAGTGCTGGCGGCCTTTCTGTTGCGCAGCGAGCGGATACGTAGGTGGCTGGCTTCGTGTCCTGTTTTAGGACTGGGCGAGGCGACTGTGGGCGATGCTTCGATCACCTCTGAATCGTTTGACTTCAAGAGAAAATAAATGTTAAGGACTGTAGTTCTCTAAAGGAGAAACTTACTCTTACCTGGTTTGCTGCAGTGGGACTTTCGCTTATTTCCTCGTCGGATGATTCCTCCTCAGTGGAGGGCCGTTTTTCCGGTGTCTTGGACGACCTGGCAATGGCCATTTCAAGGCGACGCCTAATTTGCGGCTGGCGTAAATTTCGCTTGGATGTCTCTACCGCCTCGGATTCAGTGCTCTCCTCTGGATTGGGCGACTGCGGTCCTAATAAACTCTCGGCATCTGAATGGCTTATGGCCATTGAGCGACGCAGGTGACGAATTCCCACAATGTTATCTTTCCCAAAGGTAGTTACAATGGGTTCGGGGACTGGCGCTGGTGGTTCGACTGCCTTTGGAGTTTCAGTAGCGTCTGCTGCGGTTGAGGCAGCAGATTGCGTCAGATCGTTCGGAGATTCTTCGGTATCAGGGGATTTCGACTTTGCCTGCACTGCAGTTTCCAACTCCGCAGTGGTCACAGTAGCTGTTTCAAACTCTTCATCACTTTCGCCTTCACCGGGATTCCGACGCGGTGGCGGATTGAAACTGCCGTTTACCACCAGCTTGAAGTTCTCAATACTCTTGATCATGCGCGGATCTAATTCGCTCTGAAAATAAACAGGAGTCAAGTAAGCACAGGATGTGGAGGGTTCTTAAAACAGTACTTACGGCTATCAGATTCTCCGCCAGCGCAAGTATTTCAGCCTTCACGTCTGGACCGTTTAATACGTTTATTGATAGAGACGTTAGCTCCTTGGCCAGTATACGGCACATATCTTTGCGCTCCGTAAAGTAGTTCTGAATATATTGAAGAAAACTTATCGCTATTTTGTTGTGGATATTGGTTTGTGGCGTGCTGATCTCCTGCACTGTCATTTCGAGGAAGAACTTGGTCAAGTGTTCGGGTTGAACGCCGTGAAGCGGCGAGTCAAAGCTGCAGTTCATAATGGTCCAAACGGTGGGTAGGAAGCACGGCTGTAGGAGACTATGCTTGTTTAGCCGCCTCAGCTCTTCGAAGAATATGCCCAGCACCTGGCTGATAATGGGCTCGGTGTTGGGGTTAAAGTACCGCTTCAGCAGTTGCTCCAGCACATCCGTGCGATCGTCGACGTGGCCTCGGAGCACTAAGCGACAGAGACCGCGAACGATTGCCAAGCCCACACCTTTGTTTTGCACACGCTCCACATAGTGTCCTAATACCACGAGAATGTCACTATTCTGCTCGTTGTTCTGCGACTGGCTGCCATCGTCGTCATCGTATAGCTCCTGCATTGTGTACAGTTGTCGCCGCTTCGTCTTCGACAGTGCACCTCCGGTCTGGTTAAGATCGTTGAAGTAATCTACACCATAGCGATCCAACAGCTCCAAAATGCAGTTGGCCGCCGTCTCGCACAGACGCACGATGTTGTTGTTGCAGAACTGGTCCACCACCACCTCGAAGACCTCCTTGCTGTAGGCCTCGTAGAACATGCTAAAGGTGGTGCCGCATTTGATGGCCCACTCAAAGATGTCAACCTCGGCGCACGGTAGGTAACGGCAGATGAAGTCCTTGTACAGCTGGCAAAGACTTGGCGTCAGCTTGTGGACGTGCGGCGATGCGGTCATGTAGTAGCAGGTGTAGAGACCCTTCAGCACGCGCTCTTGCTTGGAGAGCTTCGGGCGAGTGGGCATTTCAATTACGCCGTTCTTTTCCAGCAGCGGCCGAATTAACTCCGTATACTCTTCGGTGACAGCAATTTTTTCATCGTTTACGGACTGCGCTCGAATGTACTCCTTTTGGCGCACATAATTGTCCTCCTGTTCCTCCATCTCAAGAATTCTAACTTTCAGAGAAGAGATCTTCATCTTTAGCGGAGTGTCCAAGTCGTCCAGCAACTTATTGATCAAACTTCGATCGTGAATCAGCTCGTTCTGCTTGGTGTTCAGTTCGCACAGCTCGTATACGATCTCGATAAAGAACTGCATTCGGTCGTTCATGTCGGTGATCAGTTGCTCCATGCAGCGCACCAGCACGCGCACGATCTTGTGGTCTAATAGGCAGTCTTTTAGGAGATTGGAGATCAGCAGACGCATATTGCCGCGCCCGATCTCGTCGCCCAGATCGTAGGACTCCAGTATCTCCACCAGCGATAGAAGCATGTTTTGGAACTCAACCTGGGCAAACTTGTCCATATCAGGCTTTTGAAACTGGCAGAATCTACGAAAAGGAATAAATTTAGAACCAATTGGCGGTGAGGATTACATTCTGCAACTTACTTCTCCATATAGGTGCAGAAGACACTGAGTTCCGGCAACACTGATTCCATTTCAGGCGCCTCCGTGTCCAGATACTCGCTGAGACACTGCCAATACAATAATAACTCTACGGTGATAGATTCGTGTGGGATGCAGCGGTGTAGTTCGCAGTCTTCACTTAAAGGCAGCTGATCGATGAGTTGCTGGATGTCCGTTTGCTCGAAGATCACTCTAAGCATTTGCTTGGCCACGCGTCGGAAACGCAGAAGTTCTTCTTCATTCGAGTCCAGCTTAAGGGCCGCTGTCAGAGCAACGTAGTTTTGCTGGTAGGACTCAATCCAAGTCTTTAGCATGAAGTTGATCACCGTTTTGCGCACAGTGGCCGATGTATCGTTGAGTCCCTGCTCCAGCAGGGTGAGCCGCTGGGCCACCTTGTAGGAGCGCACCGGATAGTTGCACATATTAACGTAGGTGTGGCGGCGCACCTTTTCATCGACATCCCAAAGCCGCTCCAGGATGTGCGGAATGGTAATGTAATTGCGGCCCATGCACGTGATGATGCACTGACGCACGTTGGGCGAGGGATCGGAGGTAAGGTGGTACTTGTAGGCGCAGACGACGGGGTCGTTGGGATTGTCTGGGTTTTGAAGGCGCTGCATGGCCAGAACGGCCTGTTTGCGTACACTCGCGGACACATCCTTCACGCGGTCCAGCATTGCTTCCAGTATATCATCGCACTGGTGGTCATCCAAGGCGGCATTGGGTCCGAGCTCCTTAAGTATGAGATTCACAAAGTAACAGATGCGATAACGTATGTGCGGGTTGCTCGAATAGGTCTGTGGGGGCGGAGAAAACCAGGCACTAGCATTAGGTACACAATTCGACAGCACAGTATGTACAGTAGACACTCACCGTAAGCAGCCAGTGAAAGGTTTCGCCCAGCATGGGCTCTGTTCCATCCGAATCTGAGCTGGCAACGAAGGTGGCGCAGAAGTTGAGGGCCATGTTGGCGTTCTCATTGCCCTCCTCAGCTTCCAGGACGGCCTTCAACACGTTGATGAAGGCCTTTCGAAAGGGCTCGTGGCCCATCTGTCGGGAATGCACAATGTTAGTCTCTGAAATTCCGGATACAACAGCCAGGAATTCCGACGCCACTCACCTTTGCGTACAGTTGCTGCATCTCCTTTGAGTAGCGCTTGTGCAGGGATTCCTTGAGCTCGGCCTGTCGCATTATCGCGTACATGAGTTCCGCGGATGCGTCGGAGGTGGTGGCCACGCTCTGGTCCTCGTTTTCCTTCTCCCCATCTTTTTTGGACTTTTTGGTGGCCGCCGGACGCTTTCTTCCGCCCGTTGCCTTGGGTTTGGGGTTTTCCTTCTCGCCCGCCTTCGCCTTTGGTCTGGCCATTCCGTATAGTTTATTATGTTTTTTGTGGTCCGCAGCCAATACTGGATCTCCGTTTTTTACGGTTTAATCTTGAAAACTATTTTCAAATTGCATCAAACGATGGCGAAACAAACAAGCGTCGCGTTATTGCTTTCTCCTCTTTCCACCCCCGTTCGCTTGTTAAATTCAAATGATGCGTATGGATTTTTTAGTGTGTTTCTGGTGTTGCGATCGATAAATGTGATCGTTTGCCTATCGATTGCTGTTCTCCATTTTAAATTTAACGGAATTATGTATACACACACATTTTCGTGTTGAACAAACATTGCGATATTAAAATTATGTTTTAATTTCCATATAAACAGCTTGGAAAACTAAGCGTTCATTGAGTTCTTAATAAACGACCTTTGTTATTAGTTTTTTTGTAAAAACTGTGAAATATCATAGTATTTCTCCACCATATTCAAAAATCCACAACTCAAAAATGCACAACTCCTCCTTTTCTGAAATCGGCAATTGGAATTTTACTAGGGGTGGGTTTTTAAAAGAAAGAGCGATATTACTTATCACTCAGAGATTTATCTCTCAGAATAAATATTGTTCAATGGAAAATACAGCTGGCTGATAGGAAATCGCAGAGAGAAGAGTTGATGTACATGTCATTTTATATTGCAATAAGAACAAGAAGAGATGTTTTTCTTGTGGTTTTTCTTATAGGTCTTACAGTTTCAGGAGTATATATATTTATAAGTGTATATTTTATTGAAATATTTAACGACAAACCACTAAATTTCCTACATGTTTTTGGTTTTGATGAAAAAACAGGATATATGCATATAAATGCTGGCCGACACAGAGATTTCAAGATTTTAGGTAATTCTTTTTCCGAATTCCGGAAACTCATTCTAATTAATTGAGAAAAAAAATTGTTGGCCTTGCAAATTTATTGTTGCACTCTTTTGGGCAATAACATTAAGTTGTATGACATGTAATATAAAGAGTGGGTGTAAATTACAAAGAAACTGAAATTGCAGGATTTAATTTTTCAAAGTAAAGCTAGCTGGAGAGAATTTGTCATCAAAGAAATGTTTATTTTCATATATTAAAAATACTAATAAAACCTAGTGTCGCGCGAAATCTCTTTAACCATGTCCCGAGCCTCGAAGCGCGTCTACGACGCGAAGAACACTTACCCGGATCGCACCAAATCCGAGGAGAAGTCCTTCACGGAGGTGAGTGTTCCGATCAAGAAGCTGGACACCGCCCTGCTCCTGCTGAAGTCCAAGGAGGAGTGCGTCTTGCTGACCATTTTCAGCCACATCACGGACTTCGCCCGCCGCCAGGATGTGAATGTGCTCGAGCTAAGGGCCCATGGCTTGTTGGAGCTGCTGCTGGAGAAGGATCTGTTCATCGCGTCGGAGAACACGATGATCCGGCGCTTTGCGCTGTACTTGCTCACTGCTCTGCTGGACAACACGGACATGGGCACCTACGAGCCAGAACAAGCTAATGAGATCCTGGAGCAGGCGGTCAGGTTCTACATAAAGGAGGTGGACGACTTCTGCATCGAGTACTTGACCTATATACTCAATGTGTGCCTCAAGGATCCCCAGGTGGCCCATTGCATTGTGGAGGCCACTGACTTCCTGGAGAAATTTAAGTTGGTGTTCGTTACTTCCGAGAATCCGGATACGGTGTTCAACTCAATTGAGGCACTGCATCGAATGCTGCTAGTCCAAAGTGCAGAGCAGATGCTGGAGTTCACCACTCTGCCGGATTTCCCGGTGGATCGTATTATCTGTGAGGTTACCAACGAGTTCCAGGAGATCCGCAAGGCGGCCCTCAAAACACTGAAGACTCTGCTGGCGGACACTGGCGACGAAAGCGTCTTCGAGGCACTGCATCGCTGCTACTTCGTGCTGGAGCAGTTGGTCAAGGTTTTCTGCGAGAATCCTCAGGGGCCGGAGGCTGCCGATGTCATCGAGGTTCTGGCCACAGCTCTGCGATCCGAAAAGATGACCAAACTATTCTTCGAGCAGAACCTCTTCGACCAGGTCGTCGAGCAGCTGCGCAATCACATGGAAATGATGCCGCTGGAGATGCGCTGCACCATCATATCGATTTTCGCGGAGACGGCTCAGTACGAGCAGTTCCTACCGCGTATGAACAAGGCCGAGATCACGGACATGTTCCTCACCTGCTTGATGCAGAACAAGCCGGCTCCGGCTGCCTTCGTGATCCAGGGCCTCCATCGCATGTCGAACCATCCGGATGCGCTGCGACGTATTGTGGCCGCCTATCAGGAGGGAGCCATCCGGAAACTGGTGGCCATCCTCATGTCGCCGGATGTGGCCATCAAGGCTCGGGAGCAGGCGGGTGAGTTCCTCTCCCGTCTCCTCGTGGCTGCCTTCCGCGACACAGCTGCCGAGCTGCAGGAGCAGGACATCGCTGTGGTTCTCACCGCGGTCATTGCGCAGGGACAGCCCACTCTGTCCATCGACCTCATCCTATCGCTGCTGACGATCATCGAGAGCCTGGCCCAGAACGAGGAATACCGCACGATCCTAGGGGAGTATAGATCCCTTACCGAGCAGCTGGCCCAACTTCTAATGGTGATTATGGTTCGAGATTGTTGCGTATCTCCCAACCTAACCTCCTTCTGATGACAGCGTTCCTTTGCCCACTCCATCCTGGTGAACAACATCTTCCGGTGCCTCTGCACTCTGATCGACGAGGCTCCGGTGCGTGAGACATTGCTGGCCAACTACATCGTCTCCTCCATGAAACGGGCCCTTAAATCCCTGTCCAATCTGGTGAAGACTTCGGTGACCAACTTCATCCTGCAGACCACTCGCTTCAACGAGTTCATAGATGCCTACATCGACCGTGGGATCATGGAAGTGTAAGCTACCATCTGTTTGTCACTGAAGTTTACCTACACCCTTCGTCCATGCCAGATTGTTGGATTTCCAGAAGCACGCCTTCTGCATCTCCACCTGGGGCCCGGCCATCGAGAGCATCCTGTCCAAGTGCCCCACCATGAAGTTCGCCATCCGCAACTGCCTCACCTTTACGGACATCACGGCCGGCAAGGACTTCTATGTGTCGCGCAGGAAGTTCAAGGACTTCCGCCAATTTCAGGACATTCTGCGCCTCGACTGTTCGCCTCTGGATGCCGTCCTGGTGATGAACTTCGATCGTCCCAAGCCGAATCAGAACGACGTGATCGCCGTGCCGCTGCGTTGCCTGAGCACGATCACCGACTTACCTGGCGACCAGGGTTGGGGATACTGTAAGCGACCTGGAGACAACAACTTGCCGCAGTACTTGGAGGCACTCAACCAGACACTAGCTGTGGGTTCATCTTATACTGCATTTGTCTATTCAATTATTTAATGTAATCTCCCCAGATGCACGGCCTGGTGGAGAATCCCGAGCGGGTGCGTCGCTCCATTGACTTTGAGAACGTGGCCAAGCGGAGCAAGCTGATCGCTCAGGCGGTGAACGCCGTCATGAGCGAGAACCTCAAGGTTCTGGACCTGAATTCAACGGAGGAGTGCTGCCGGAACACGGTCCGCTGTCACCTGCAAGACCTGCGCCACGTGCTGCACACCAACTTCATACCGCTGGGCATGGTGCGCAGTGGCTGCCAGTTCGAGCGGGCGATCCTCTTCAAGGGCTTGGCCGACCAGATCGGGCTTCCCTGCACCCTGCAGCGCAGTGTTGACGGCAGGATGCTGTTCAACGAACTGCCACTGCCCCTGGAGCCGGAGAAGGATGTGCACTGCGACAAGAAGACACTCAAGTACATGCCCTGGCGCATGCTGCGACCCACCCACGTGGTGGACCTCCTGTACAACGTGGGCGAGCTGTATCCGATGCAGAGTCGCCAGGCGCTGCAGTACCTGCGCCTCTACTAGTTCAGCTAGTTCTACTAGTTCCCAGTTCCTGAACTGAGCTCCATGATCTCGGTTGCGCTTGCCAAATTATCCTGTCCACTTGTTCGTCCTCTGCTGTATGCATGTTTATTAAAATTGTTCTATCGGTTATGCCCATTGTTTATTTTGTAAGAAATCCATTATAGGAATAGCTTTAACTAAATTACATTAAACACATTAAAACAAGTTCCAGCACTAAGTTCTTGGTGTCAATCAAACAATTCAGAAATTAATAAGAAGAAATACAAACTATGTGGGTCTTTTAATTATTTAAATAATAATTTTTGATTGAATGTGGTATATTTTCGAGCAAAGAAGGTAATATTTCTGAAAATCCTGGTTTGAGTCCCGACTATTTACGGAAACCACTGCGCATGTCCTTCTCCTCTGCAGCTGCGTCTGACATTCGTGGTCCCAGTGTCAGATGGAGAGCAGTGGGGTTCGCGGAATGAGGAGCACGTAAACAAGAGAATCTCGGGCCACGTTAGATTAGCCAACGGATTGGGTGGCCAGCAGCAGGATGATCCGGCCCTTCGTCACGCTGCTCTACTTCCTGCTGACCAGTTCGTCCATCGTCTTCACGGCCTGCGTGAACAATGGTGAGTCCTCCACGGTGAGCCGCGACCTTGGCGTCGAAAAATCAATAACATCTGCCATTTCATCTGCGATGTCCAGTGACGGGCACCAGTTCACCCGGACCCGGTCCCAGTACCTCGCTGACCAGCGGGCACATCCACCGCACGGCGGCAGCCATCGAAAGGGTGAACAAACTGTGGTGCTTCGCCTGCCACACGATGGATGATGGGGAGGCCTGCGTGGATGTGGCGGTCCGGAACGATTCCGCGCTGATGAAGAAGTGCCAGGGCGAGGAGTTCATCTGCATGGTGAGTAAGCATGGCCGTAGCATCTCCAGTCCTCGAATCACTAACCATAGCTCACCCACTCAACGCCAGGTCAAGCGATTCTCGTACACCACCAGCACGGAGAACTCCACCAGTTCGCCCAAGATGTGGTCCCTGGACCGGCGATGCACTGCCAACTGTGAGCCCGGCTGCATCATCATTGGCGAGCGGACCAAGCTGTATTCCTGCACCTCCTGCTGCGAGGAGTCCTTCTGCAATACGGGCCGAGGAGCTGCCTCTGGGATCTTCCATCGCGAGGACACGGGCATCGGCACACGGCTCTTTTGGCTGGCCGCCCCCTTCCTGGTTAACATGTCGCTGGTCCTGTACAAACGGCACGCCGGCCACGTTCTCCTCAAGCTGCAATAGGCCTCCGGGTCACCTCACAGAATTTAATGCTCCACACTCAACTCAACTCCACTAAATGCCAAATGCCAAATCCTAGCTAACTTTAGTTCGATGTCTTCTGTAATGTAGATAGGCCGGGTGGTGAGAAGACCCAAGAAAGCGAGAAATCCTGAGAAATGGGAGCCTTGTTTCTGTAGGCTAGTACTAATATTATATTTTACCATGGATTACTTTTAATTAAAAATAGATTTCCCAGATAATTGAATTTTGACTTCTATGGGGTTCGTAAATTACAGTTTGCAGATATCTTAATAATCATATTATTCAAATAAGGATAACTGCTGATTACCGTTGACTTCGAATCTGTAAATCTGTAAAATTGCCTTTATAGATGGAAAACATGACGTATTTGGTCATTCTGATGAAAATCATGTCGAAAGTAGATACCCAACCAGTTCGAGCAGGGGAATCATTTATGTATTTGGAAATTAGGATTTTTATCCGAGAACTCAAGTGCATTTCAAATTGTTTACCCATAAGCCAGCTTACTGCATTAGATTACAAGTTGTAAGCACATTAATTAATTGCGATCGAGGTCTGTTTCCATTGTCGATTGCTTATCCGTAGGCAAACTGTTAATAGAATAATTGTAATCCCTAAATTGGGGTCCATTGTCGGCCAATCCCAGCCGTATTGTATGCCATATTCTGGTAAGCACCGAGGCAATGAATACATGCATTAAGTCCTTCATTTGGCCCTGTGAATTGCATTACGTTTCCGTTTCCACATCCACATGCACATCCACATGCACATCCACATGCCCAGCTTCCTCTGTCTGCATCCGCATTACGATTTTTGAGCCGGGTGCGGATGGGTGATTCTGTGGGGCGGCTCTTCTGGGCAGACATGAATTATTTATTGGACAAGCAGTCGCCGCATCGTAGGAGTGGCAGGACCTCTCTTCCGGCCGTTGGGTGGGCGGCAGATCCTGCTCATCTAATGGCGTTGCCATTAAAAACAGATACTAACATGAGACATGCTGCATCCGTGTTCTGCGAGCGTGAGCCTCTTGTTTTGTCCTTATTTTCGGTTCTGGAACGCACCACGCCCCCTCATTTGGGCCACACATGCAGGAAGGCTTGTTAACGCCCACAAAGTACAGAGGGAACTAACAGAGAGAAAAATGTGTTTGCATCAGAAGTTGTTTTTATAAATTAATCATATTATTAAGACTATTTATTCAAAATGTCTTGTAATATGTAACATAGATAGTTTGTCCTAGAAAACCTATGAGATTTGGCCTATACATCAGTCAAATAAATCGAAGCAGCTCCCCTTTTAGAGCTTTCATTTCTTACACTGCACCAGATATTTCTGCTCCAGTTCGGTTTCCCTAGAGGGATACTTTCCGGACCAAAAATGCCGGGCTGGCCTGGCTCCTAGCTGAACTTGGGGCTGCTAGGCTCCTCCATCTTGGCTAATAAAGCCGAGACAAATCTCTTCATTTCGGGCTTAATTTTCTTAGCAAATTTACATAAATGACCGAGGGGAGAATGGCATGAAAGGAAGTTGGATAGGGTTCAGGTTCAGCCGGCTGGCCATCCATCATGGCTCTCAGTGGGTGGCGAAGTGGGGTGTCGGGTGTGGGGTTGGATAGCTTTATGTGGCCTCCGTGTATTTGGCGTTTATTTTTGCGGCTTTCATGTCGTAAATCTTCATCAGACGGCAAATTACGTGGTTTCCAACGCGCCACTCACCCGCTCCTTCGTCCTTCGTCCTTCATCGGCATCCTTCGGCGTTCCGGGGGCACTTTTCGAAATGTGGCGGAACGCATCCGGCAAACAATAAAGTGACCGCATCGCGAGGCCCCAAACCCCATAACCTTGGTCGGCAAAAAACAATAAACGGTGACAAAAAGGCAACAGGATGCGCATAAAAACAGGAGCAACAAAGGCATAGACAACAACAAAAATAACCATTAAAGGACATCGGTAGGCGGTGAATGCGGCCCAGCCATTGACAACAGTTTCATTTATGAAAAATAATAGCCACGGCAATATGCAAAATTTATTATTATATTTGCGTTGAGCCGCAAAAATGCGACGGATTTCGATCCTCGACCCCAAAAACTGATGTAACTGTCAGAGCCAGCTACCACGAATATGAAATACTCTTTCATAAATATTAAATAGGAATAAAAATTTGATAAGAATGGCTTGCAAATACCGGAAATTATTTTTATCATAAGCTATATTAATAGCTTTTCAAAATATTTATAAGATTAACACAGATTAATAGTATTACGTCTGCCACTCACAAAATGTGATTAGAAGAGTCAAGTAAACGATTCGAGTGACGATCACAGAACGAAAAAAAAAAACTTGATTAAGAATGGACTCATTAAATTGAAGATTATTCCGATTTTAAAAGGCACTTGTGATTTTAAGCCTTTTTGGGTGCATTCCAATGAAACGCGTTATCTGTGAGCAGTGACATTTATAAATATTATGTTTTCCTTAATAATTAATTTGGTACACGAACTACCTTAGTTGTTAGAATCAGACATTATATCATAACTAATCTAGAGTAGAGGTTGTAGGTTCCACTGGCACTTTTGGTACATCTGGTACTTCTGGTACTTCTGGGTCCCTAGGTTCTTCTGGGTCCCTAAGTTCCTTATCAGCAAGGGGGGTTGTCTGGTTTTCTATAGGAGAGCTTTTTGCCTTGGGCCTCAGGAAGATGTCAAGTCCTCCGAATGGCGCCTCGATGAGCAGATGCATTGCATAGGAAAACAGCACGGTGAATCCAAAGGTCGACCAGATGTTAAGCATCTGAAAATTGAGTATTTTAGATCCAACAAAAGCATTATTGTTTAAGTAACCTACCATTTGGTAATCCGAGAAGTAAGTGTTCGTCCTGGTACTCCGGGCGTTCATCTCCATGAAGAACATGTGCCAAATGAAAACGGAATACGACAGCCTGGAGAGGGGTTGCCACAGCGGAGAGGAGAGGAAACTATTGGCCAGTCCTCCGTATCCCTGCACGCAGGCAAAGATCACCCAGCAAAGGGCCAACGCCCAGCCCAGTCTCGTGAAAGTATAGTAAGAAGTCTCCGCCAAGGTGGACGCCGAAGGATCAGACCACTTGGACGGTGGATACAGGGCAAAGAGCGATGTGAAGATCATGGCCAGGCAGAGGATCCATCCCGACCACACGGACACCCAGCTGAGCTGGAACTTCTTCCCCCTGCTCAGATGCAGGAAGTATCCGAAGAGGAATCCTATTAGCCAAGGTGTGGCGTGCGTATGGGTTGCATAGTACGCAGCTTCCGTTGCTCCTGGAGTGGCATTTCTGAAGAAAAAGGATTCGGTAAGAACGCGATTTAAACACCAATCAGTATGACCTACGTGACCATCAGGGAGTAGTTGTTGACCATCATGGTGGCAAAGAGGCAGGCGGCAAGTGAAAGTATGAGAATGAAAATACCGGCAGCTGCTTTCTTGCCCCATTTGTAGAGGGAAATCAAGAAGATCGGCGAGATGATGTACAGCTGCATGTCCATCGACAGATACCACGATTGACCCAGGCACTAGGTTTGCAAATGAAACATATTTAATTGTATTACGATGCAGTAGTAGTGTGGACTCACCTTGGCATCTGTGTAGTTATTCACGAAGAGCAAAGTCCAGTACCAACCAGACCTGCAAGCCGCGTTTCCGAGATAGCCACCTTTGAAGAGTGGCCCATCGGATATCAGAGGCATCAGCTTCATGTGGATCACTATGGCCATGGCCAGGAGGGGAGCGATGCGGATTATGCGGTGTAAGTACATCATCGGCACATTAAGTTTGCCCTTGGTCCTGCGGATAAATGCACTCAGTATGGGTATAACCTTGTCACACTTTCTTCACTCACTTATCCATTAATCGCAATGGAATCAGAGCCACTAGGAAGCCGCCAATCACTAGGAATGAGTCCACGGCTATGAAGCCATGCAGAATAAAACTGGCAAAAGGTTGTTCAAGCCACTGCAAAGGGATCTTGCTTTTAAAATGTTCTCCAAATAAGTAGAATATCGCTTACCGTTGCGGCACTGAACAAATTGATGTGTGGCGAAATAAGAGAAGCGGAGTACTGATGGCAAGTAATCACCCAAATGAGCGACAGACAGCGGATTCCATGAAGGCAGTCGATCACATTCGGATTCGAATGGCTTTGCACCACGCGAAACAGGGCTCGAGAATTGGCCCGAGCTGAGAAGATCTTCACAATGCTGGCAAGCTGAGCTGAGGATCAACTAAAATTGTAAAATATACAAAAAGATGTTTATTATCGGTTAACTTACCCTGATCTTTGACTAGGAAGTAGTCCCACAGAGTGGCGAATACCACTAAGCAACTCATCACCGCTAACATAACTCTGCAAACAGAAGAGTTAGCCGAAAAATAGGGTATAAAGCTTCGGGTGACTTACATCATGAAAATGGTGAGTCCATCCAAGGGCTCGCTTTCCCTTGTCTGGCAACTGCCCTCACTGATGCTCATGCCTGAGCTGGAACCACTCACATTGAGCAACTTCGTCATCAGTTGATCCATAACGGCGTTCATGTGGACCGCCGAGCAGGATGCAGGAAAGCAAGTGGCAGTGCGGAAGGTGCCGAGGGATGTTTCGATTCCCAATAATTTGGCAGGGGATACCGAGAGAAAGCAGTACTTTCCTTGAATAGTTCGTACCTGGCCGATCTGCTTCCTGATGTTCAGGCACTCGTCGAAGTTGCCCAGGTCGTACGAATTGCCGGTGAGCAGACCCGATGGAATGGAGCCCCAGGCATCGATCACTGACATTTCAAGTACAACATAGATAGAGCCAACTCTACTTATAGCACTTTAACTACTTACTTTTCAACGCCCAGTACTCTGCACTTCGCAGTCCTGTTATTAGCGCCGTCATATCGGCGGCGCACAGCAGATCCTCCACACCCAACAACTGGGAGATGCCCAAATCCTCTAGTGAGATGTTCCGAAAGTACTCGGCAAACTCGATGCCCAAGTTTCTGAGTTGCCTGACATTCCGAAACTCCGGTAAGACATCCTCATCATTCGGATTCCCGGCACTGATAATCACAATCCCGCAGAGCAGAAAGCAGAACACGAGCACCTTGTTCGTCATGCTGGTTAAAGTGCTATTGAGGGTTTCTTGACGAATGAGGAACCCCTTTATATGCGAATTAGCTAGTGATAAGGGCCGCCAGCGAAAATCAGTCATGATATTAGTCACTAGATAGGTAATAACATTGAAAATTCCTGATTAAACAATCTTGTCACTTGCTGCAGTTAATCAGCACTTAAGCAGCGCTACTTCACAGAATTGTTCAGAAACGGACAGGTGTACCAAAATAATTTGCTTCCTTATCTACCCAGGTGCTCGAGGCGGACGCCTGGCCCATGATTATTATTCAGTTTTAAATATGCAAAGCTTTTGGGAAATGCCCAATACGCAACAACAAATTCTCCATAAAAATTCCGATTAAACATAAAATCTTCTCGGAAAAATCACGCGAAATCATCGAGGTAGTAAGCATACCCGAGTGGATTTTAAGGGTAAGTGTCACAGAGATTCGCGCTGGTGTTATTGCTTTACGATTATACAGAAAAGAGCGCAATCAGCTCGGAAAAATCACGCGAAATCATCGATGTAGTAAGCATACCCGAGTGGATTCTTAGAGTAAGTGTCACAGAGATTCGCGCTGGTGTTATTGCTTTGCCCGCTTTATTCATTCATTATTATGTATTGCCACTTTGGCAGTGGCACAGTGTTTCGCCATGTTTCTGGTTGTTTGTTCGCTTGTTTGCTTTTATTTGCCATCATTCTGTGCCCTCGTTAGCGGTTGTTGTTGCTGCTTTGTCGCGCCAAGTCCACAAAGAAATTTCAATTAAAATGCAACAATGCCGCACTCCATCATTGGGGCGACGCGCCAAGCTGACAAACCGCGACACATTCCCCCGCCCGGCATTCTCCAAGTACTCCTCCTGGTGCTCCTCCTGGTGCTCCTCCTGGTGCTCCTCCTGGTGCTCCTCTTGGCACTCCTCCTGATGCACTCCTCCTGGCACTCCTCCTGGCACTCCTCCCTGCCGGAAGTCCCCAAGAATTTGGCAGCCACGAGAGTCGCACGTCTCGCCAATGGCTGGCAAATGACTTTTCATGGCGCAAAGTTTTTGGCCAGGCTGCAAAGGGGGTTTTGGGTTTTGGCCAGTACTCGGCAAACTGCAATAATGAGTGGGGGAAAATAAATTAAGTTTAGGAAAAGTTCGCTGGGGAAGATATTCAAAGTCCAACTTGGAGCTCTCTCATAAAAACCTAATAAATGTGCAGTTTTTGTAAACTAATAAGCTAGGAAAATAATGATTGTATGATGGCATCGCTTTGAAATACAAAGCTTTAAAGCACTTGATAGATTTCTATAGTGTTCCTGATTTATCATTACTATAAAAAGGCGAAAAATTAATGGCTCCATAATGATCCTATGATCATTAGATCCTTTTTCAATCTTTTATAATCTTCACATTGAAACTGAATACAATTGTGTTGGTGATCAGATAATAATTAATTGTTCCACAACTTGTTATCATATGGCCCAAATAAAAACCAATAACCACTTCATGGATTTATCATTGTTATTTGTGACTGAAGTGCTGGCAGTGGCTAACTTAATACTATCGCGATATCAAAGTCTATGCTCTGTTCCTAGTAAAGTTCTTTATGTGATAACTCCCCGCCGTCGAATCAGGCTGATGCACATGCAGAACATCGCCAACTGGCCAAAAACAAGTGCAAACTGGGCAACATCTGGCGGGGCATGGGGCATGTGGGGCAGACAACGACAAGACCGTGCTGATGTTCCATTGACAGCACCCGAATGTCAGTGGCCTTGTAGACGGCTGTGCCGAGGCCCCACCACCCCACCGCCCAAGAGCCGCCACCACCCCCCGCCTGGGGCTTCGGCTCCCTTGCAGTGACTGTGTAATTAAAACTTTGAGTAACAGCCACGAAAACTACAATTGACTGACTGCCTGACATCCTGGGGGCATTGTTGTGTTTGGATGGTGGGTGGTTGGGTGACTGGCTGCAGGTTGTGGGTGCTGGATGGTGGGTGGTGGGTGGTGACCTAAGCTGTCAGTTGGCGCCACTTTGGGTGCGAAGTGTTTTCGTTTTTTTAATAAACTTTCACCAGTCTGCTGGCAGCAGCTCATCCCTTATTGGATTTTCAGCTTTCGGTGCGAGCGATGTTGATGGAAGCGGAGCGAGCTGAAATAGAGATAAGGAGATAGTGGAAAGTCGAAGGACTCTGGACTGCTTTCCCCATTAAGAGCTTGCTCTGCTCTTGCGATTTGCGTAAACGATTTTGATAGATTTTGATGGGATTTTGGCTTTGGTTTTGAGTTGGTCTCGAGTGCCTCGTGCTCTCCCGCTGCCTGCTGCACTCCTTTTTGGCCCACACAAAGTTCTGGCTTTAATTCCAGCTCAGCCCGCCAGCCAAAGGACACGGAAACGCACTAAGCGCAAATTAGAGGGAGCAGAGGAGATTTCGTGTTGGGAAATTGATTTTCTCGTGTCTTTTCTTTTGCCAGCTTTACGGTAATTTGCTCGCACACTCAGGCACACTCAGCGAAAAGTTGTATACTTATACATGCATGCATAAGTATTTAAGGTGTGTTATTACATAGAATACAAGATGCAATTGCTTTCACAAACTAATTTTTATAACTAGATTTAAATTTAAGTTGTAAGTTTTAATATATACTAATAAATTTCTTTAGTTTGGTATACTTTCTCTGTGCACAGCTGTTCACTCGGATGCACACACACAAAATGTTGCTCCGCTCACGTTTAATGCTTTACATGAATTTGCATATTAATCTTGGGTTTCTTTCCCATCTCCTGCTTGGTCCTGCCACCAGTTACCAGCTCATGGCCCGGTGTCCTGGCAACCTTTCCGAAATTACACGGAACTACACATTTTGGTTTGTCACCTCGGCATTACGGCACGTAAAGCGTAATCAGCTGTGTGTGTAAAGCTGTGGGACATCCCCCAGTCACCCCCAGCAACCCACAGCCACCCCTTTAACCCCTTTTTGGACCTGTCCCCTCGAGCGTATGCAAATGAGGACCCCTGTTGCCAGCTGCTCTCAAGGCGACTTAACGCCTGCTTAATGAACATAAATTAGTCAGGTGTCGCTGCTCGGTGTCCTTTTCCCACCTAACGCCCCCTTTAGGGACCGGGACCGGGACCTCGTGGGCGTGGCACAGCATGCGTTTGTATTTCAATTTCGTCGCTAGCAACTTCCGCTGTGCGGCAGGACACCCGCGAGATTCCCTACTCACGAAGTCCTTAATCAAGGTCGCAGCGTGACTCCACTTTCCTCTCAGTGGTCACAGGCTTGGGATTTACTTTGAAAAGGAAAGCTGCTTTTAAATTTCAATGGAGTTGCAATAAAAGTGAGTGAAAAGTGTGTCTAGTATCTAAAAATAGAATGCCATTCAAACTACCACTTAAGTGTCAATAATAATCGATAATAACTGAAATGAATCAATTCACTAGCGTTGGAATCGCAGTTTAATTGCACTATATGTTTCAGTCCTGCACTCTAATTGACGTTTCGATGGAGAGCCTGTCAAACACTCGCAGGATCTGAATCCTGCAGTTCAGTCGAGCACTTTGACCCAGTTACCGCCGCCACTTTTATGGGAAACCCTTGTCTTCAATTACTGTTTGCTAATCATCTGCCCCCCGATTGCGCCATTACAGTTGACAGTGGGCATTAAGTGCAGGCCCGGCCAGCCACTCGGCCAAGTGGTGGTGAACCCACCACCACCATCACCACCCATTTTACCCATTTTACGCATTCACCAGGCGGAGCGATTAGGGCCAGCAGTTATTGGCCCACAGCCGCTTGACCGCAAATGAAATCAGCCAGCGCATCTATAAAGTCCAGTCCACAATGGGATCCATTCAAGCGGTTGGGTGCGAAAACCGCGGCATCCCGCCGGAAGCAAGAACTATGCCCGATGCCCAATGTCCGATTGTGTGGCCTACGCACGGGTCACGGATACCCCCTGCATCGGCCCCACTTCCGCTGACCTCTGACCTCAGCTGCGAGTGGCAGGAAGCAATCAATAGTGTAATGCCAGACAACAGCATCCGGCGGAGTTGGTTGGAGCACAAATTGTGAAAATTGCAAAAAGGACCTGCGACTGGCCGTGAGGTTATTTGTCAGCCTTTAACCATTGGAATCACCACGGCACTAGAACACTCATTAACTGTCCCCAGAAAACGCCAATTTGTTTTACCACCCCCTAAGTTTTGTCGCACATGTAAATAATGCCTTTTAATCAAAGAGAACAGCGGAGTAAATCCATTAAAAGTGTACGTGTCGCCGACTTTCACTGGGGATAGAACTCCCTAGGCCTAGATAGCCAGCTCCCCTTTTCCCTGAACTTCCCCCCGTGGAGCTCGACTCCCTGCTGAGCAGGTTGATTTACAAATTTCTTTAATGGGGCGACAACAACATTTTTAATTAGCACCTGTTCCCGCTGCTGCTCAGGCTAGTCAGCCATTTGTCGATCCAGTAATCTCCATAAAACAGGAGGACATGCTCGCAGCTCCGTGGAAATTAATTTCCAACTTCCCTGGCTCCTCGCCTCGCAATTTCCTCCGTGGAAGGAGGTGCAAGTACGCCCAAGTACTTCGACAACTTTCTCCCTAATGATGCCATTCAAATGCGTGGCACGATGTTCCCGGCTTCTCTTAACCCATTACAGCCTGGCTTCCTTTCGCTCTGATTGCACTGTTTGCTCCAGTTTCCTCTCTCTCTCTCTTCCAACTGATCCAATACACTAATGCCTCCGCTTAGATCCAGTTTCAATGGTTGGATCTCCCGCACATTGCGCATCCGCCCTGTTGTCCTTAGTTCTAGCAGCCCCTTTGGACTGAATTTGCCTTTTGTTGTTGGTGCTGCAATAATATTTTGCAAGTGTTTCTAAACAAGCACAAAGTCATGTTTCAACAGCTGTAGTCTGGTTTCTGTTCGCCGCTGTTTTTATTGTTATGTGCCACTACTTTCCCACTACTTCCCCCAAGTTCCCTTAGTTCCATCCCACCACCCACTACCACCCCCTTTGCAACCCCATGGTAACTGCTTTTTGCTAAACTTTCGCTGCACATTAAAGCAATTTGGCCGACGTTTATAGACTGATTTAATAGAATGCCAAGCTGCGGCAAGAGGGGATGGGTCCACACCCAAATGAGATATTTCCACACAAATGAACAGAGCCAGACCTCGGATATGTGTGTGTGAGTGTGTGGGTGTGTGGGTGCGTAGAGTATCTGTGTGCAATTGGATATAATTGTTTGACTAAATGAGTGCGTTCGCCTCTTGTTTGTGCCCCCAAATGTGCCATACTTCGCTTAACGCTCACACATGGCCAAAAGCCTGGCCAAAAGGAGAGGGGAGGAGAAGGGGTGCAGAGGATCCTTTGGATAGCGAGCTGAGCATAACGGAACAACAATAATTATGGCAAGCACTCTCACCCCCACCGCATCCCCCCTCCATCTCCACTCCGCATCCACTTCAATTTCCGTGGAGGGGGATATATGTGTATATCCTAGAGAGAGTGCGAGTGGGATAGAGCACAAAAGAGGGGGAGGGGAATTCATTTAATTCCCAGCCGTCTGCTTCGATGCGTGCATCCTTCCACTAGATAGAGGCGAATCCAAATGGATATGACTCTTGGCATTGTGGATGGCCCGATAGCCGTGTAAGTGGATGGAGGAGCAGCTTCTGCCACCACGCCATCTGCGATTGGAGGCTGTTCCCATAATGAGGATGAAATTGAAGGCTAAACAAACTGGAGACCAAGGAGATGAATTAAGCTGAGCACATAAAAATCCCCTCCATTTCCAGGGAAATTGAATATTTAATTATGGCTCGATGGAAATGGCGTTAGAACTTGGTGACGAAAATGGGCCAGACTTCATGATGCTAGGGAGTCTAGAAAAATGCCAGAGTGGGAGTGAAGGAATGTTTACAAGGACAACAATTGAAGAGGCTGCTAAATAATTTATTCCAATTTGGCAGAGATTTCGAGACACCAAGAAGTTAACTTGGCTCGAAAGAAATGCTAATGTTTCCCCTAGGAGGAGAAGCGCTTTTAAAGAGGCAGCGAAGGACTTCAACTCCCAAGTCGATGGAAAGTAATCCCGGGAACCCTAATGGTTTGGGTTCATTCAGTGGTTAGTTTGGATTAAGTTTACTAATTTTCGCCCAAGGGGTATGCATTGCCTAAAACTCACTGGATTGGAAGCAACAACCGAGATAAACAGGGCCAGACTGTCTGCGTCTCTCTGAATGGAGCACCTTCGCTTATCTAGGCGGACATTCCACCTCCTTCCTCGAGAGACGCACATGCTCCGCCTCCGCCTCCCGAGGCACTGGGTTTGTGTGTCGCCTTCACCTTCGCCCAGCTTCCACTTCCACCTCCACTACCACTTCCCACCTGCCACATGAAGTACGTGAGCGCCACACGAAAGTTTCCCCCTTCGAAATCAGACCCAGACATCCAAGCATCCAAGCATCCAAACATCCAGACATCCTCTAGGGGAGCGGGTGGGAAAAGCCGCATATTTATGAATGGCTCTTGTTTCGAGTTTAACGCACTACGGGAGCTTTATCAGCTCGTAAATATAAATTAGAATTTAATTTTTATCGTCGAGGAAAGGTGGCTCACGAAGGGTGGTAGTGGGTCCTCCGCCTGGGGAGCAATCGAGTGGTCCTTGGCACAAATTAGAGGGTAGTCCTGGCAACTGGGAAGCGAGGTCTGCTTCAAGGGTATCGCCATTTCCATTTGCGCCTGCCACGTGTCGCAATATATCAAAGGCTTTGATTTCGCAGTGGACCCCAGTCGGAATCCCCATTTCAAATCCAATCCCAATCCCAATCAAGCCCCTGGGATGGGCGATAGTGGGTTAGATAGTGGATGCACGGCACTCACCTGGGTCAGTTGCGAGGAGGCGTAGTAGGAAATCCTCGAGGGACAGATCGACTCTGGCTTCGAGTAAGTCGCCTCTGCGGTCTGTTCAACGTTCAGGGTTGGAATGGGTTGTGTCCTGAAACCTGTGGATTGGTCTAAGGATTGCCGGGGTTAGTTGGTTTTTAGTTGCCCGCAAGTATTTGCTGTGAACCGCAAATCACAAGTCTAGGGAATATCAAGGGAGATAGGAGTGAGTGGATTCAGCTGAGATGCTTGTTAATGAGATTGGTTTCAGATGATTGATGCTTGGCGGATAAGTTGAGTGAGTGATGTTGAAACATCTTGAAACTCTTGCCATGGGTTAAAAGTGGCAGTGTGTGTTCTTTAATCATGTAAATTTCGATGGGAAGCTACAGGTGCATCTGGAATGCTCACCCAGGTTGGGTCAATACCTCCTGAAGGCTAAATTGTTAAGGAATTTGAGGTTACTGATGGCTCATGCTGTGAAGGTTAAGCGAAACATCAGGTGTGTGTTGGTCAGGGAGGCGGAGCAGGATATAAGAGTAAAAGCGGACGCAAAGCGAAAGTTTACACTGCATTCACTCCTTTGCAGATTCCTCCTGCTGAGCAAACTTTGTGCATTTGCTGTTTACACTCCCCTCGAGCGATTCTCTCTACCATTAAGCGGAAATTGATTTTCTCAAAGGAAAGCGATGGCGGGGGAAAGGGGGCAACACTAGGTGACAATGCTGGTGGGTAAACAAAACCCAAGACACAATAATAATCGAAATCGAATCCGTCACCAGCAGGCGAGGAGTATCTCGGGTTCTCCTTCGGTTCGAAATGAGGAGCGACAGGATTCCTGGGGGAAGCTGTTCGGGTTGCAGATATTAAAAGGTGTCAACTGCGACTGCTTCATCACAGGACAGAGTAGCAGAGGTCCTGGAGTGTCCTGATCTTTCCCACTCTCCAATTCTCCATTCCAATTCCCCACCCGCTGGCATTGAAAGACGAGCTGCTTGAGTTAAAACGACGTGAAATTAAATTTCTTCATCCGCCTTTATTGTTGCTCTTCCTATTTCTATTCCACGCCCCCTTTTCAGGGGCGCATTATTTACTCCACGGGATCAGGCTAAGTTCGCTATTCAGACCAGTCTGAGAGGAAGTGGCAACAGAGGGGAGTGCCGGTTGTTTACCCGCTTCAAGTTCGAGTTGCTGCTGCTGCCTGGTGCTCTTCCTCTTCCTCTTCCTCTTCCACTTCCTCCGACTCCGCCGGATGTTAAATGTAGCAATTCCGCTTCCGGCGGACTGAGTGAGGGGATGATTGGCGGAGGGGGAAACCGCCTGCATTTGTGATAGAACAAAGCGCTCGCTAGCTGCTTAAAACCATTTTAAATCCAATTACAGAACAAGAAAAAGCATTTTTCGTTAGCTTTCATCCCGCTCTCAGCTTCATCTACATCTTCAGACTGATTCTCCCCACCAGCCCAGCTTTCTATACCCTTTCCACTATCCCTCTTACTATTCCACCATTACCATTTCTGGCTTGTTTTTGAGTCCCAAATTGCTTTGCTCCCCGCCGCGTTTTTAACCTGGCTTTCTGAGTGGGCCAAGTGCACCACTTTCCCACCTACAGCACCACCCCACGGAACTCCTTTGAGCTAGTGAAACCGAAAAGTGAAAAAACACAAGCATAACCCCAAAGTGCTTCCCATCAAATATGCACAAACACGGAAAAAGGACAATGTGCCCTTCTCATTTTGTATCCTTTCCCTCTCATGAAGTTTTAGGCAGGAGGCACTTGAATAAATGACTGTCTCAATTAATTCAGCTCTGATTTCTGGGATGTCGCAGTTTCTCCACCACTCCAATTCCTTAACCCGTGTAATGCCTGTCACCTCGATTGGCTTCACTGGGGAGCGCAATCCTGAATTGCACTTTAAGCAGCATCAATTGGAAGCTCTCACCCTTCTGCACAAGTTTATCCTGCTCCAGGTTGGATATCCTTTAGAATCCCCCACTAGACTCCTTCCCCGTAGTGTCAAACTTTGCTCGTCTTTCATATCACGGTGCCGCCAACTTTGCCTGCGAAAGTTTCGCCGCTTTTGAGAGGCTCCTTTCTTCCCAGCTTTCTTCTGGATATTCCCTCCTTCAGACCTCTTCTTCCAAACCCGGTAATACCACACCCACGTGTCCTGCCTCCCTGGCCATAATTATAATTCCTGCCATTGCGATTGTCTGAATGACTCCGCCGCGCACACGTGACGCTGCAACCGCAACTCATATTCTCAGATTCTCATATTCTCAGAGGTGGGGAAATGGGGCTCTGGAGAGGGGGAGGGGGAGAAAGTGGGCAGGAACTGGTGGCTGAGGTGAATCCCAGTGCCGTGTAAGTCCTGCACTCTCGCATTGCCGCCAGGAGGAGACACTATTTGCATGAGAGATTAAGGGGTAATTAGTGTCATTAGTTGGGAGAGTGCACTCCTGCCCCAATCCTCCTCCTCCTCCTCCTCCACCTCCGACGATCTCAGGGGAGGCAGGTGCCCCTCGTCGCTGATTAAGAGTGTTCCTGCTAATTGTCCCATGAATCAGAGATGAGGATTGCCGTTCAATTGGCCCAGTTTCTGATTGCCTCCCCCCAATCCCCCCATTCACCCAATTTGAAGCAATAAAGACGGATTCCAGATGCCAAGCCACCCTTGAAAAGAAAACATGTAACGGGGGTAAATTAATGTGCGGATTTCGTTCTGTTTTCTATTCATTAAAAATAATTTTCTTTTGCATTAACTTTTCATTCGCAGGGCAGCACCAGAGCTCACCCGCCGAAGGTTGTGGTCCACCCTTAGGGTGGGGCACTTGGAAGCTGGTCCGCAGGATCGGGTGGCAAGGAAAAAGTGTGCACATCAAAGCGAAACTTGTTGAAATTGCATTTTTACGCACCCTTGAACAGGAAAGTCTTCAGCGGAAGGAAGGCAACGGGGAAAATGGTTCGTTGCTGGGACAACACATCCAAATTGAACTCAGAGGCGGAAAATCTCCAACAAAAGCGCAGGAAATATTTAATTTTAATGCTTTCGACACTTCATCGAGGGGATTGGGTGTCACGGGGGGGGAAGGGAAAGGGAAAGTTCAGGGATTCGGCTGTGACAATTGATACGAAATGAGAAGAAAGTAGGAAGCAATGAACTTTGTTTACTCTTGTCGCCAGAGAAGCCGAGAAGTGCACAACAAATGGTTGGAAGAAAAACCCCCATCATTTCCATGTGGGAAATGCAGCAAGAGGGTCCAGGAAAAGTTGGCTCGAAAGGAATGGGGACTAGTTCGTGCATCCGTGACGAGCCTTCCACATGAAGAGACTCCCATGGAGACCGAAAAGCAGCGGAGGATGAAAGGGAAATGAGGTGGAAGTCTAAGGGAAATTCATGCACAGGAATTTTTCATCTGGGGTGCGCGAAGAGGAGGAAGAGAGAAATCGGAGGAGGATGAGGGTCAGTTTGTTTGATTTCATGCTGCTTGTTAATTTTCAAATCGAAACAACTCGCAGGGTGGCAGCCATCACAAATGGCGGATGGAGGATGGGGGAATTTTCAGGGGTGTTAACTGGTCGTTAGAAATATAACGAGCTTTTAGAAATGCAGGCAGGACCTCCAAGAAGAGGAAGCTGGAAAAGAGTCTTTGCCAGCAAAGGAAATGTCGCTAATGAAATCCGATTTGCATGGGGATAAATAGTTGAAATGGCATAACAAGTTGCTTATAAGGTGCAATGGCCAGGAAAGAGCCCACTTGCCCCATTGAACCGGATGCATTTGAATGGCCTGGAGGCGGCAATGATGGATGGCAGGAGATGGTGGCAGATATTGGATGCAGTGCAGCTCATTCATCCATCAATCTAGTATCCATCTCTCCATCCATCTGATGCGGATTACTTTTACGCCATCAACTAATTGGAGCGCTCTGATTTGGCAACTAGGAAGCCGAGTGGATGGAACCTGCATAATGAGATGGAGGCATTTATGCTCCAATTACAGCTAAGTGCCGGAAAATGCTGTGACCAGCTAAACAGCTAAACATCGAGTGATGGAGTAGCGACCGCGAACTAGGCCAGTTTCCATGCCTTCCCATCGGAGTTTCCACTCCCAATCCCTCATCCACCTCCACCTTCATTCCCATTCCCATTCCCATTCCTGAGATCCATTAATCAACCTGAGGAGCAGGAAAATCGCGAGCCAAACGACGAGCACGAGCACGAGGCCATTCCTCCTTGGCGCGTCCATTAAATCCGTGTAACTCCCATCTGGAGGAGTCGGCCCACTCCTGGACTGGGCTGAACTGGGCTGGACTGGGGAACTTGGCCTTGGCTCGATCTGGAGCCGGCGCCATCAATAACGGGAATTCGCGTGGAGCAACAAACGGAAAAACAAGAAAACAAACACGGAACGGCTAACAGAGAAATGTGGGGAAATGGAAATGTGGGGAGGCACAGGAAACGGAAAATGGGGAAAGCTACTTGCAGCTGTCAGCAAGGCGAAGGTGGGTGGCTTAGGCCCAGTGGAAATCGATTTGTGTGCGATTTGTTTTGGTTTCGCCCCCTAGCATGTCCATATAATTCCACCTTCCGTAATTCCCCTCATCACTCCTGCAACAACCTTCCTTTGATGGTCAACTATAATTTCGGAACTATTAATGACTGTGACATGGTCTCCGACTTGGGCGACTGTTTGTGTTTTCGTGTTCAGGGATCAATGAATGTGTCCTGTCGCACTTTGGCCTCCAACTATTAATCATAGATCCTGCTCGTGGAGTGGGAGCCCCAGTGTTGGTGCCCCATCGAAGTTTCATTAATGGATAAGCAAGCGGAACTGGGACTGGACTTACCCATCAGTTTCATCACCTCGTGGTGGCTGATGAAAATGTTCAGATAGCCGCTGACCGAAGTGGAAATGCTTAGGCATAGGAGCAGGATCGGGAACGGCGGCTTCAGGCTCAGATTCAGATTCAGACTCAGAGGAAGGAGTCCCATGGTGGAACTGGTTTGGTTTAGTGGGTGTGGGTGCCGCGAGGAGTCAATAAATTGTCAGAGCATGTGTCGCCGCAAGTGGCGAGCATTTCCACAGCTCCACTTCGTCCGCTCCCCTTTGACAGCCAATCTCAATGTGTTGCCATTGATGCGTAGCTTCCAAGGGGGGAGTGGGGTGAAGTTTTCCTGGTGCTGAGTTTAATTCGGCTGCCAGTTGCTCCTGCCTTGGTGATGGTTGTCAGTGGCTGGTGCCACAAACAGATCCCGAGCTCTCGAATAAGCGTTAAAATCAAATTCCAGCTGCTGCTAACTGTTCTGGCTGGCAGTGGGAACGAGGTGGCCAGGAAGGGGTCTGTCTACCAAATTTGGGAACTTTTCAGCCTCAGCTTCCGCTGGCTGCTCCCCTCCTTCCCCCCTCAGTCCCCTTTCTCCACTCCTGCAGTCTGTTTCAGAGCAACTTTTCCGTTTTCAGTTTTGTTTTGCTGCGGTTGCTGTTGCTGTTGCTTTTGCTGTTCCTGGTGGCTTCCTCCTCCTCCTCCTCCTCCTCCGCCTTCTTGCATCAGTGTGTCCAAATTTGGCCCAGACTGAGTTTGGTTGGCTTTTATTGGCTGAGCTCCTGTCAACTGCCTCTGCTTTCCCCTTTCCTCCTTCGTCTTTCGGCTGTGTTGTTTTGTGGCTATCGCCTGTCACTTTGTCCACTTTTCTGCTGCTGGTCACTCCATGCTCCTTGCTCCAGAGGCTCCTCCGATTTCTTCCTCGTTTCTGTCCAGTTCCAGTTCCAGTTCCTGTTGGTTAAAAAGTGATTTGATTTAGTGCAAATCAGACTGCAGAAAGAAGTAGCGTTGACAAAAGAAGATGCGTTTATGGAGATGGGGCTTCCTCAATTTAAGGACTTTGAAATGAGGGTGTATATGTGATGATGTGTGGTGCAAGCAATTTGTAAAATCAAAATAAAAGTTTCTCCCCTGCAAAAGTAATTAGAAAGTTGAGGAAAGATTAACAGCTTAGGGATCCGAAGGAGATCCATCGCAACTTTCCGTGGAGTAACTGACTTACATCGCATATGAGTTGGTGGTTGAAAGTGGAGGGCGCTTTAATAAATTTGAGGCAGTATTTATGGGTTTGTTTGGCATAAATTATGAACTGGAAAAGGGAGCAAGTTTTGGCTTTGGAAATGTTTGTGGTTCAAGTGGTTCAGGTGGTTTTCCCCCTGCTCATTGTTGTTTGGTCTACGTGTTTATTCAGCTGTCCCTCCCCTCTCCCCTCTCCCCATTCCCCTTTTATCCTTGCGGGTTATCCTTGCTGGTTGCGTGTGCAGGTAACCCGAATGGAATGCCAACTGCATTGGAGGAGGGAGGAGGGAGGTGCGAGGTGGGTCAAAGTGCAAGGGGGCAATGGGGTGGGCCTCGTGGGCATGGCAATGGATCCGGGACAGTCGAGTGCTCCCAAAATGAAATTGTTGCCAAGAAGCAACCAAAACTGCTTCCATCTCCATGGTAAAGTCTTGCCCACTTGGCTTTTGCTTTTTGCTCGCTGCTCCTCTCGCTTTTCCCCATTTTCTGGCCGCAATAAAAATCGAAATCAGAAAACTTTGTTGCCTTCAATTTTCGATTTCTCTTTTTGCGTTGGAACATTTTTGGAATTTTAAAGTTTCACCAACAGAAGATAGTTTTCTAGCCGCTGAAAGTAATTCCCGAGCTAAACCAAAGAATGTAGCGGTCTTTTTAATTAAACTTTTCTGCGCCCAAAAGGGGCAAGAGCGCCGCGAGAAGGCAAGTAAATCACTTGATTAGGGGTCGGCTCATCGGGATTGGAAGCTACCTAGCCCACCTTTATACCAACCCCATCAGCACCTCTAAATACTTCAAAAGCAGCTGCATCTCCCGATAAGGACTGTAGACTTTATCCAAGAATCATTGGGCTTTCAGAAGTCACTCAGCGGGTGCATTAATTATTCAGAGGACAAATAAGCGGAGCGAGTGTGTGTTTTGCATGTGAAATCACTGTAACGAATGCAAATGGAGCAGCAGACAAACAGGGAGTTGTAACCAGGAGCACATCCTTAGTCGATAACATATTAACTGCATCAGCTCAATCATAATCAGCGAGCGGAGCTGCAATGGAGGAAATGAAGGAGGCTTCTGTTTAGTCATTCGCATCATCATCCGTCAGTGTGGCACGCCTTCAGGTCCTGGATCTCGAACTCCTCCGCCTCCTTCTGGAACTCCAGCTACTCCGCCTTCAGGTCCTGGAACTCCGGCTCCTCCTAGAACTCCGGCTTCTCCGGCAAGTGACAAATTGAGCAGTTGCCATTGTCTCCGGAACCGAACGAAACCGTACGGAGCTGATGAGATGCGATGAGCAGAAGATGAGCCCTAAATGGACGAGTGGGAGTGGGAAAACTTTTCAATTACTTGCAAGAAACAGGCCGGAGACGAAGAAGTGACTCAGGGAAGAAGTCTGAGCAGTAATGAATAATAATCTGTTACCCCCTGCTACTCCCCGCCTCCCGTGGCAATTCATCATTAGGAAATCCTTGGAGGAACACGTTCCGCCGCTTTTCCTTGGACGATTTCAGTCTGGAACAATATTTACTCTGCCCTGCTGAGATTGTCGGCCCTCGACTTGGCTCACCCACACTCCTGCAATTAAAAGGACATCGATGGGCTGCCCTCTGGCCTCCTTGTTTCAATTACAAAGTGGCTTTCACTTCTAATTGAATCGTGAGCCTGCCTCGATTCAGGGTCATACTTTATTCCACCTCAGCACTCTACTTTGTTTGCTCTTGGCTTTCCCAGAAGGCATCTCAAATGACTGGCAAGGGTTAACGAACTAAGGCTCGATTAATGTTTTATTCGAAGTGCTGAAGTACTTTCCTCTTACCAAACGCTATATAATGTCGCAGTATTTCAAAAACTTTCAAAAACACGTACAAACCTCAATTACACAAAATTTCATCAATATTTAATGTTCGCAAAAGGGACGATTTATTGATTCAGGGTCAATTGAATCTTCGATGGTGTCATTTTTAATAGTGTGCCGCAAAAACATGAACCATAAATTTTTCAATCGATAAAAATCTGTTTCGGCAACCAAAGGTTTTTGTTAAACAAGCTGCTCCCCAATGAACAAATCGGTAACAAAAATTAATTGTCTGTACAAATTAGCCCTGAGAACGAAAATAACCATTCCTCCTCATTCCACTCGACAAAGCATTTGCAATCATTTTCCATTTACAGGGACAACAAAAGCAAATGTCGCTCGTTATTTTTAATCAGCCATCAAAATATATGGCTGAAAATTTGTCTGCCCAACTGGGCAGCTGGCCAGTGGGCAGGTGGGCAGGTGTTTTGGCCTGGCCCACTTCCATTACCAGTGCGCATTACAGGTCCATTATAATGTGCGCCGCGAAATACTTTACGCGAATTTAATAAACCCTGGGAATTGGGCAGGAACATTAAAGCTAATGGCACAGTTCGGCCTGCAGCTGATGCGGGATAAGCTAGTATTTCGCATTTGGGCATTTGTCGATTGTGAAAGTCAGGATATAGTGTTAGTATATAGTGTGCATATTCAATGGAAGCCGCTTAGACTCTATAATGTGATGAGTGAGTAAAGTGGAAACTGCGGGCATGTTTTCTCTATCGCAGCTCAATCAGTGATTTATGGCTATTGAAATACATGTTTCTATGTTGCGATAAAAAGAAGTCAGTCTAATCATGATCTCCTTTGAACTGAAAGCTTAAATCACTTACAAGCTGCCTTTAAATGTAGTACTTACACACTTGTAAAGGAATTTAATCAACTTATAACTTACAATAACTTTTTATTATATAACAATTAGGAATTGCTTCTGCACTAATGTCTTGACCGCAGCTGTAGGGACATTTGGTATCCGTCTTTGCCAGCGCGAAAATCATAGCCCACTTTTAGGTCACGACATAATTCAAGTAGCCAGATTATTGGTAGTCCTTCGCCGTTGTTGTTACTACTGCTTTTGTTGCTTTTGGGGGGAAAGCACTTAGTGGCCATTCAATCAACGAGCCACTAAGCGAAGGAAGTGGACCCTGCGATGGGCGGGGGGGCCATTCGCCCACTGGAAAGTGTTCGAGCGGAACATCAAATTTGCATAATATTCTTTTATGGCTTATGTCTTGTGGTCGCGAAACTTGAGCCGCACAAAGGTTCGCCATCTTCGGGGGGCTTTGCGGGGGGAGAGGTGTTGTTTGAGGGTTCGTTGGCTGGCATTTATTGAGTGGCCTTTAATCCCCGGCATATTTCAATTAGTGTCAACTTTTTGATTTTATGTAAACACATGCGAAAGCAGAGCAACTTTGCAGCCCATCGTTTGCCCCTCCCAATTTGTTACTCCCACAATCACTGTACACCCCCACACACACACACACATACACACACTCAGCCAGTGGGTAACACATACATATGCATGAGTGTTGGTCACGCAATCCTGCGGTTGTGGCAGGATATGTGATTTGTGCGCAGAGGTGGTTGTGCCACACTGCGTACGAGTGGTTATTCTGAAGTTGAAGACTGCAAGTGCCGTCGGTGAAGAGTTGCTATATGGTATAAAACCTTAATAAAATACAAATTAAATAAAGATAAGTTTAGATTTCCGAGCTGGTACTACATTTCGGTTTAAGACTTCCAATGCCGTTTTACGCTAAGGTGTTTGTTTAGTTGAAAAGTTGCGAAAACTCTTCAATTTAAAAGGGGTTTAAATATTAATTCGGATATTCAACAAACTGAAACCCGAAACTACAAAACTACGGCTGCTACATCAATCAAACGGCATTTTAAAATGGACAGCTGAGCAGACGAGTGAGTAGGAGTGAGTAAGCTCCAAGTTCCACCAGCATACATACTATGCAACTAAAGAAACCCTTTTAGATAATGGACTAAATCCAACGAGCTTAAAATATTCTTTATTATCTTGGGGTCTTAGAGGATTTAAGAAGAAACATTCGTGACAAACTCGTTGTCCGAACGGACAACTATTTCATTATGGAGTGCAAATATTTGCCCAAGTCCCTCGTTTCCTTCGGCAGTGGAATAAATATTCATTCGTGGCAGGGGCAAAGTGTGCCGGGCAAACCCCTTGGCAATCAACTCAAACTGCTGACAAGTAATGTGGGAACCATCTCCGACTACCAGCCACTGGCATTTCTCGGGGATTCCATATCAACGGTGTTTCATTACAGTGAGTAAACGACATGGCATCTGCTGATACCAGATACCGGATGCTGTCCCTTTGCCCATTGCCGTTTGGCTTTAAGCTTCGACAGGGGAAACCTGGTACCGGCACCGGCACCGGCACCGATGTTGTCAGAGGTCCGGAAGCCAAGCCCACCTTCGATTAACCAAGTATCCAAGTATCCAAGTATCCGAACACTCGGACAAGCCGCAGTCTCGCCGGGCGCCGTGTGTCCAACTGTCGTTTGTTTACATAACATCAACATGGGCCAAAAGCCAGATGCCAGCCCGAAGGCAACTCGGCATCCTGTGTGGGCACATGCGCACTAGGGAATCCTCCTTCCTTCCCCCTGTAGGCATCCTTTGGGTGGCCAGCTTTGGGAGCCTGCAACTGTTGCTTCGTATTGCTGATTGCACTGGCAACTGACACTAATCCAATCTGGCCGAATCAGCTGCGGAACGAGCTGCAATCCCAATTGGTGCCACTAATTGCGAGCAGCACACAAAGGCAGCGCCAATGGATTTAATTTGCAGTCAGACAAATTGCACAACTTGGTCAAAACAATTGCCAGCAGTTACGAGTACGACTATATGGCCAGGGTGTACTCACTTTCCCCAGCGGTGGAATTCAATTACACTTGGTCGACTGTCGGCGGGAGTAATAAAAGTTATCGAAGCGAAACAGTTGGACATGTACCTAAATCCTTTAAAATGTAATCAAATTTGAAGAGCTTTCGAGCACGTGACTCAATGGCCGCTATTAAAGCCTCGCCGAGTAAATTGACTGTGTTGAAGCTGCGATTTGGGTGGCAGTGGAATGGCCGGGCTACACGGATTCCGACCGATAAGAGACCGCTAATCCCCCAGACGTGCACTTATCAGCGAAGCAAACACATCCTACTCCTATCCCATCCCATCCTACATCCCAAAGCCCCATCTTTCAAAGAAGTAAACCCACCCCCTCGTAATGCTGGAAACGAAAAGGGTGAGCCAGTCATCCCCCGATGCAACAAATGGCAGTGGCAGTGGCAGTGGCAGAGCGATATAGAACACAATAAGAAGTGGAAACACAAGTGGAAAGCACTAAATAGTTGCAGCAGTGGTCGGAGTTGCAGGACCAAGGATAACCGGAGAAAAAGCTGCAGCCGAGTGCCAAAGTTCACACCAATCCCATTGGGTTGGAATCCGAGGAAAAAACGGGCTGGGATAAGGATAATAATGCGAGAGTAAAACAAATATGCGTTGATCTGTGGCAAAGGGTATATGGCAAAAAAATGTGTGTGTAGCGAGCAGGAAATGGAATCAAATCGCCATACAAGAAAACAAAATACTGCAAATCCCCTTAATGTAAGCAAAAGGGGCACGTGACCAGAAAGAAGGACGCAATAAGGATGTGGGGTTAAAGTCCAAGCTCTGGACAACAAATGGGTGCACAAAAGTAATCCTGACATTTTGCAGATAGTTGCATCTTCATGAGCTGCGCACATTCGGACAATGGGAAAGCAATTCGAGAGGTGGCTTTGTACCATTAAACTTGAAAAGAAGAGCAAATAATATATAATTGTGCATTATTTTCGCCATGAAAGGGCCGCATACTCGCAATCCCCAGTTCATCTGCAGACTTTTAAAAGCTGTCACATAAAACAAATCTTAAAAGCAATCTGAAGTGCAGGATAAAGTGAAAGAAGAGACTCTCATTTCCGCAGCCACGTTTCCCTTATTGCTCACTTGTGAATATTTAATATTCTAACTACTTGAAATCCGATCAATACAAACAGCTTTGATATATTTTTTAAATCAATCATCTAAATAATGACTTGCAAATCTACATTCTTCATGTTTCTTCATTCCTACGTAGTGTCCCCTTTTTGGCACTGAGCTTCTCCAGAATTTTCCTGCCCAGACGACAGGAATGCTCTGTGATTTGGCGCAAATCCAGCTTGTGGCATTTGAGTTTGGTTTTTCGGAGGCACATCCTGGTCTGCTTGCAATCCCCACTAAGGTCACCTTCGCGAGCCCGCAATTCGAAGGAATTGGGACCGATTCCTGGCCTATAAGCCACCAAGTACCGCCTGCCACCTTGACCGTCATAGAACCTGGTCGTGCAGCGCATCTCTGCGGCCAAATGTTGCACGATGGCCTCTTGTAGCACAGACATCGGACTAAAGTCGATGAATCTGCGTTTGCTGGCCAGGAATCGACGCAATCGCCGCAGGATCACATCTGCCCTCAGGATATGCTCCTTTAAGGCCGCAAAGTCAAGTGGGCCCAGATTTTTCTCTGCCTGCAAGGAGCAAACCAGCTGGCGAAGTGTTCGTTTGGACTTGATTGCTGGTTGGCTATCAGGTGGAATGCAATTGTAGTTGTGCTCAATGTGGATAAGTCGGATGAGACTGCAAAGAGGCCTGGCAACTGAAGTATCTCGAAAAGTATCTACAAAAGAGCTGGTCAGAATTCTTTTTGCAATTGAACTACTCTAGGCCTACCTGTATTGTCTTCATTCATGTGCAGAATCTCTTGTAGTTGCTTAGTCATGCTGAAAGAGCTCCTAACTTTTTTCAGTCGGGCAATTTATGAAGTCTAAAACCTCAAACTTTTCAGATTTTCACGCAGCTTATGGATACTTAAAGAGATTCCAACTTATCCAAAACTCCTATTCGACTTTAATGTAAGCTTTGTACAGAATTTTTACTGCCGAAATCACTTTATTCCTTTTCCTCACTTTTGATGATGACAAAGTAAAGGGCTGCACAACAAGAATCAACTTTCTAGGAACCTTGGAAACCCTATTTCGCAAAGGTGACAACCCAAAAAGAAGGGCTGCAAGTTGCTTTATCGAAACAATAGAAAATGCAAAACTGAAAATTCCAGTACGTTGGGATCTGCATGTTGCATGGCACTTTTATTGCCCAATTCGCCAGCAGTCAGGATATTATTAAGGCCAAGCCAAACAGAAATCAAAGTTTTAGAGCCCCGGAAAAGTGGGTCCTGCAAATTGTTGGACGCTTCCCTTGCAAAACTGCGCCTCCGGGGTGTCGCAAGTGACGGGAAACTTTTGTGGCCAGCAGCAGGAGCAGCATATCCTTGGCCAGATGAGCCAACCACAGCCAGTGCCAGTGGACATCAACAGTCATCCAGTTTTATGGTATATAGTCGTCCGAAGAGGATAAGCTCGAAGGATGCCACTTTTGCATGAGCCGACAAGTCGAAGTCGGAAACTTCGTTGCTGAAAGATTTTATTGCCCTCAGCCATTTGCATGTGTCCCCATTCTGCATTTGGGGCTGGCTTGGACAAACCCCAATCCTCCCCCGCGAAGTTGGCCTAAAGTAAATGAAGCGTGACGCTTTGTTTTCCTTTGACTTAGTTTTATGAGTCTGCATCGGATGTAATTGAATTATGCAACTTGGCGCCACCGACTTTATTAACATTCGATAATAAAGGGGGAAAATGGGGGAGAAGGAACAGCAAAGGGATGATGACACGGATGAAGGATAACACCAGGAGGCAGGATACAGGATACTGGATACTGGATACAGGATACAGGCGGACGCAGACATGGTTACGCTTTTTAGCGGTGACATTTGAATTTCAGATGATTCCGCACAACTCGCGATTAAATGAATTGGAAAATATGTGGATGAGCCGACTGATAAAGGAAGCCCGAGGGCCAGAGGAACACCAATCCCAGCGACATCATGTAAATCGGTTTTGGGATGACAGCAGGATGTACACCGTGATGAAATGATAAACTTTTTATCTGGCGATTGGAGGCCATTACATTACATCACCAGGAATCACGCTGCGAAAAGCAGCCTCAGAAAACCAATAGTAAGCTCAGTTCCAATATTGCGGAGCAATAATTAATATATGAGTAACCATGGCCAGGCTGTTGATATTTGCGGAAAATCTGTGAACTGAGTGCGAGCTTCGTATATAGGACACCCAGATGCGGCAACTTCACTGAAGGGTCCTCCGATGCACCGGCAGATGCATCTGCAGAGTCCTCGAATTACAGTTTCATGAGCTGTCCGATGAGGTGGGTGAAAAAGTTGAGAGGTTGTTGCTGATTCCGAGTGTATTTCCGAACCGAAACCAGTGACAAATTGAATTCAAAAGCGTTCGAATTGCATCTGCATCTCCACTGTCCCTTCCACTCCATTCCCCCACATCCGAGAGCTGTTTGTGTCCTGTCGAGTTGAGTTGTGTTGCGTTGTGTTCGACAAGGACTAAGCTGCACACAGGCGATTCCGAGTAAGTGGCTATTGCAACTCACGCACCACCACCAAGGCTTACAAATGTCAAAAGATATCGTAATTCGCATCAACAGGGCAGATGGCTCACCGATACGGTACCGAACCGATTCACAAAGCCAACAGCCAGCAGCCAACAGAATACATCGTTCGATTGCTGCAGTCATCAGCAATGAAATAATGCACTTAACCAGGCCCCAGGACATGCTTTCCACACTCTCCCCTCGCCCCCCCGGGGAAACTTCGATGGCACGTCGAAAAGTTGCCTAAAAATGCTCACGTCCCAGGCACGTGACCGAAATGTTTGGCCATAAACAAGGAAAATATGAAAATGAAGAGCCAGCTCGGCAAATAAAGGAAACGAGGAAATCAGGAGGAGGAAGTTCGCAGTTCCGAGTTCGGAGTCGGTAATCGGCTTGATATATTTATCCTGGCTGAAAGTTCGTTCGAAGCCTCTTCAAAAATTCATCAAGGAGCAGCGCTCAAGTTGACTTCAGCTGAGTTCAGTTCGTCCTTCCTCGCTCCTTTCTGCGGGTGTGGACATTAACCCCAATTGGCTAAATGGCTCATTAGGTCACTGGGGGAGCTCTTTCTTGTTCCTGGGCTTTCAAAGGAAGTGGAGAAACAGAAAGCGAAACAAACTCAAGCGAATTGCACTGCTGCGTGGTCAGTTATAATTAGGGACATTCGCATTCGCATTCGGAGCTTTACGACGGAGCGATTAAGCGAAAGGATACAAGGGATATAAGGGAAACACCCAGTAAGGGGAGTTCTGGGATGACCAAGGCCAAGGACACAGGAGTACCCACTCCACCTCGGACTCACATTCAATATTATTAATTGACAACGTGGTGTGGTGTGTCTATACGAACCCGAAGAATCGTAAATATATCACTTACAGGGTTTTGACCCATTGGAAAGTGGCCAAAGTCATGTCCAGGATGTTTGCTTAGGAGCCATTAAGGGAGCGGTTGTGAAAACGAAAAGTGTATCCTCCTCATTCGCATTTGCGGCACTGTGTAGTTGATTAATTGGCCATAAACCAGACGATTATCATCCAAATTCAGTGCGTGGATGGAGAGGTGAGGAATGTCCCAACCCCACTCCAATCCATCCCAGTTCAACATATCTCTCCCCTTTCCAGGTTCGAGTACCTGACATCGCTGTGGATTAGCCAGGATGCGGATGTCCTTCGGTTGCACGGCTGGTGCTGGACTGATTCGCACTTGTGCGCAAGGTAGCATTTCTGGCGGTCTGGAGCTCCGATTCCATTTGCCTGGGCAACATTTACCATTATGATTGCAGAGCCCAACTTCAGCTGGTGGTTTTCCCTTGAAGTTGCCCCGTAATCAAGGGGATGTGGCAAGGGGGAGGAGCGCCAGGCAGTAATTGCTTAATTTGATTACGTGCCGCCGTAAAAAGCAGAACAGGAAATTTGCACACACACAAGCTCCGTGCTGGGTAATGAAGTTAGGATGGATGGATGCACGGATGGATGGATGGCTGTTTGGCTGTTTGGGTGTATAGGTAAATGGGGGTAAGTGGAGACCCCCAACCGCAGCCCCGAATCCTCCCTTCGAAACAGGAGCGACTTTAAACTTTGTCGCAGACGCAGCAACTTAATTCGTGTTTCGGCTGAGCCTTTCGCCAAATGTCGCAGGCCATTTGCCATAAACAACATAACAACAAACAAGATGAAGGGTTGGGCAAGGGGTAAGGTCCTGGAAGAGGGGAACAATGGCGTCAAAGGATCGAAATGGGAAATGGGAAACTGTTCGCTCGTGCGATAATTAGAAGCGCCCAGTGCACGCTCAATTAGAAGCTTGTAGCCCCATCCCCGTGGCTTTTCCGGCTGTGGAAGGTTGTGGCAAGTACACGGAACATGGAAAGTCTTTCTCCCGCCCTGCTGCACCACCTCCTCCTTCTCATCCTCCTCCGGTTCTACCTCCTCCGCGAGGCAGACACGCGATGATCCGGAGCGAAGTGGAGCTCGGCGTGAATGAGTCGCTGGATGGACGACGGGCTTGGTGGGGGGAGTGAGGGGGCGCAGGGCTTGAATGTCTTAATTAACTGTTAGCTGCACTCTGCGAAATCAACAGGCCATAAACGGCAAGTGGAGAGGGAGAGAGGGAGAGGGGGCAGAGCTATGGCCGTTTGGCTGTTTGCCTCTAAATAATGTCGAGGACGTCGTGCCTCATATTTATGATTCGCAATTATACTACAACGTGTGGCGGCAAATCTCCGCCTTTGCCCAGAAAATTGCAGTGCAGCTGGGTTTGCGAGGGCTGGGCTATCTGATTCTGGAAACACGGAGAGTGCATAGACGGTACAGTGGTACCCACGTTCACGCACACTGCTGCCGAACAATTTGCACACTCACACAGAAAACAGTGAGCTGTTGTTTTTTTTGGGGGGTTTTCTATGTGGGGGGATGTGTTTTTATTTTGGCGGCAGACGAAAGTGTTGGGCAGACAAATGGGGTGACTGGGGGAGTTGGGAGATTGGGGGATTGGGGGATTGGGATTAGGGACAGGAGCCAGAGGGCTCACTATAACATGTCACTGGGCCATAAAAAAGTTTATGTCTGACATGAGCCAAAAACAATTTGCATATTTTTCCACTGGATAACAACTTAATTTAGGATACCCATAGACATTTGGGGGCGTAGCGGCTGCGTAGCCAACTGGAACGGCGGCCGCGGCGGCGGAGTAATTAAGCCCGCCTGGAAGGGATGGGGATGGAGATCCAGGAGCACAGGGAGCACAGTGAGCACAGGATGGGGAAGTGTGGAAGTGGGCCCCCGTGAGCTGCCAACTGCATGGCTACTCGGGCGGATGCGCGATTTGGCTGCCTTTCGCACCTTTGCAGCCCAGCGGGTGTCGTCGCTAGATTGAAATTGCTTTTCACATTTCACATTCCCATTTCCCGTTTTCCATTTACTTCTGGCTCTGCTGTGCGCGTTTCCTTTCTCTCGGCTGCATTCATCGCTTTCTCCGCTCGATGGCCTTTCTTTCTTTCCCCATTTCTTTTCTCTCTCCTGGCTGCTGCAAAGGAAATGCAATTTATTTGCTGTCGCGGGCATTAAACGCGCTGCGCTGACTTTTGACTGACGCCATATTTTCCGCCACATTTGCAATATTCGCACGAGCCGAAGCGCTTCCGCTTCCGCTGAAACTGCCACTGGATCTTTATGGCTTGTGCCACGCCCACCGCCCTACGCGCTACATCCAAGTGCACCGCCCTCTCAGCTTTCATTTTTCAAAACTGTCAGCTGCGAATATTTCACAGTCGCTTTTTGGCATCTCACCCCCTTCGTCCCTTCCCTTCCCGATCCTTTTCCCCTTCCCCAGTGTCCTTTGTGCTTAGCCATCGAAGTGTAGCGTTAATGGCCATAGCTGTGAAGTGGCTCGTCGCAACCCGAGCCCTTCTGAAACGAATCCATTTGCCCCCACTTGCCAGGGCCTTAATTACAACGTCGCAACAGGAACAACACGTGTACAGGTGCACTTCGCAAAAAGTTTGATTTCAATGTAAAGTATCTATGAACATGTCCTAAATAACCCAAGCAAGCTCTTAAGTATGCTTTTAAATTTAAATAAATTTAACAAAATCCTGCTTTCGCATTTAGTATTGAAGTACGGAAGGAAACTTTCTCACGGTGTACAAGTAACATGCTCAAGCTGGCCAAGATTATGCAGCATTTTTTCATTAAGAGTGGCAGGCAAAGCGATTCGTCTGCTCCTTGGTAGTCATCAACTTGGCTGCCCTGCGGCAGGATATGCGACGGAAGTGGAGCGCCAAAGACTACAAGGTCCTTTGTGAAGCAGCTCCGGTTCACAGGAGTGCGAGTGGTCGTGCTCAGTGGTTTTCGTGTTCAGCTTCGACTTGGAATTAGCATAATCAACATGAAAAGGCAGCTCCAGGAATAGCAACTCACTCGGAGTTGTAAGGCAGCCAGTTGTAAGCCACCCATTCCATCCGGGATTCTTCACTGTGGTCGAGTTTTTCGAGCGCCTTTAATTACACAGCCCTGCACACGAATGATGAGCTGGCAAATTTCCACAGCTCCCAAGTGGGCGTGGGCGGATGTCTAGGTGGGCGTGGCCGTAACTGTGGCACAGTGACTAAGGATTTTGCGAAAATGGCCCGCAGGCAGTGCCAAAGCCAAGGCAGGACTCCAGACAAAGCGATTAGTGAGCCCGAGCAGTGCATGCCAAATGCTGCTCCGGAGACCGAGGTTTCTTTCCTCAAATTGAGATAAACTTGAGATAAAGTGGGCCAGGATCTCGGTATGGCAATGTCCTGGAAAAGCCAGAGCGAGAGCCATAGCCATAGCCAATGCCAGAGGCAAACCCGAATGAATCACACGATAAAGAGATGTCGGCCATGAAACGAATTAGGACAATATGTTAAGTGCCAAAGTGATGGCGCTGCTCGGTCTCCATCAAACTCTCAGCCAGAACAAAGGATAAAACTAATAAAAACTAATGAGAATGAAATCCCCATAAATCTGATTTCCCATCCTTTAAGCTCGCCCTGCCAGCGCAGGACTATTAAAAATTCCCAGAATAAAGCGGGATTGATGGGCTGGAAAATAAGTAAGAGCGGCAATCGATATGAAAACTGTGGGATAAGAACACACTTTTAGTTTGAATAAATGTAAAATGTGTGGTTATAAGACTCATGCAAAAGAATCTAACCTGAGTGATTGTCCAACAATTGTATGCTTTAGCTAAAATATTATACAATATTATATGGAAACTTGTCTGTCAATCGAAGGCAAAGGAGTAAGAACAAAAGGCCATTCCATCCAGGCAGATTAAACTGTCATCTCTGGCGGAGAAGCCATAGCTTGGCTGAATGCCTGGCAAACTGACAAACTTTGCCAAATTGCTGCAATGGCCAATTGTCCGCACTTTCAGCTGGACATGCAATTAAAGTTTGTGGTCCTCGAGAACTCGAGAAGCACCCGTGTGAGATGCCCAATACCCTGGGGCAATTGGGCGCCACTTGGGGAGCTCTCCTCGCTCGTCAGACGGCTGCTCGAACACTTTTAATTGTTGAACAACTTTCGAGTGGTTCATAGTGCCATGGCCTCAATCAAAGATGCAAGTAATGTTTGTCCATGAACATGAACATGAGTCCGAGCTTGAACATGAGCATGCACACGACGGATGGCAGAAGCAGTACTATACAAGTGCTATATACAATGCCATTCGGGGCCAGCCACTGGGGAAAATTCCGGGTGAAATGTGCAGAAGAAGGCGAAGGCGGCAGCAGCAAGTCACGACAAAGTCGTTGGGAGAACCCCATCTAGTGGGTTCCTGTCCCAGCTCATGCCATTCTGCATTGTGAATGTAAATACATGTGCGAAAGCGACCACCTGAGAAATCAGCACGCCAGGAAAAGCACCTCTGGGTGGAGGTGACTGATCCACCGAGTGTTGTCGCAAAACCTTACAGCTGCAATTACAAGAATCACACATTTTTATAGCTCTACCAAATGCAGTTAAAAAATGATTAACTTTGAGATTTAAGGAGCATAACTCCTGCAAAATGGGCCATCTGCTGGAAAGCAGCGACATCTGTTGCACATCTTTGGAACTAGTACAGACATAATTTCTCTAAATTCACTTACATATGTTTCATAACTACTGAAAATATATTTAAAAAAAATATTATAAATACAAAAGTTGGTAGATAAAAGTATATATATTATATATTTATTATACTAATAAATACAAAAAAAAAAGCTATACTAGCTAGGAAGGCATCTCTGGCGCCACCACCTTGAATGTTACCAAATCGCTTTAGCTCCGCCACAAGGAGCAATAAAAATGATACCGAAATGCCGCCCACTTATTGCCGGCGGATTTCGATTGCCACTGCGGGGGCGTGGCACTGCCATTATGCTTGTGTATTGATCTAAAATTGAATGTAAATTGCGGCAACTCGAATGATGCACGTGGGAAAGAGCAGCTGCCCCACTGGGACGAGCACTCGAGTGCAGGGATCCGGCCACAATGTTGCCAATGTTGCCAACAAAAATGTTGGGGCAACAGCGGGTGTGGAATCCGTTGCCAGCCCTCTCTGCTATCCTTCCTCCTGTCTGGACGCCGTCTGCCGCGCCGGGGTGTCCTGGTGCTCGTGTCCTGGCTTTCTGCTAAATCATGCGACTGCCATTAAAGCTCGCTGCTGCAGCCATTGCAACAGAGTGCAGCCAGAGTGTCGTTGACTCGGAGACAGAGTTGCTCCTATGGTGGTCAGTGGCTCCGATGTCCAGGGTCCTTCCACTCGTAACTCTTCCAGATAACCAGGGGCGACACTACCAACCAGACAGCCTGCTGGTCAGCCAGCCAGCCAGCATGTGTGCCCACAGCGAACTGGGCCATAAAAGACCATTACATCTTATCTTGGCCAATTGGCTTTGGTTAAAATTTCAGGCCGCCGGGGGGAGAATTTATGCCGGGGGCTTTGCCCCCCAGCGAGGCATGCAAATAATTTAAATCAGCAGGAAAACGAAAACACCTGCCGGACCCTCGGCAATGTGGCGCATGCCAATGGAATGCCAAGTAGTCGCGCCCAAGGAGGACCCACTTTATTCCGGGCTCAGCTCGATGGAGAGCCTGGACTGGGATGCCCCCCCAGGCACATCCCGTGTCGTTCATCTCGCATATTTCGCTTGTTTATGCTTCCCTTTTGCTTCCCTTTTGCCTCCCTTTGCTGCCCCGCCAGAAAACTGTCGACTTTTCGCCCCGTTTCGTTGGGCTTCCTTCCGTTTTATGACTTCATATTGTGTATGGCATTGAGTTGTTGCCGGAGCTGTCGTCTCGCAGATTTTACGACCATGATGGCGCATTAAATTTTATAACTTATCAAAGGGCCAAAGCTTTCCCCCCATCCCCTGCGATGTGTCAAAATCCGGAATGGCATGGGGTGTGAATGATGGGGATGGGTATCGCTTGAAAGTCATTTAAATTTTGGTTAACTGTAAATTGGCTCTCGGTACGCGGTACGAAAATTTGGATACCACGGCCGTCCCCAACCCGAAACGTACGTTAATTGAATTTCGCGTCAAACAAAAGACTCTGCGGCTGAAATGTGGCTTGTCACACCAAAAAACCCAGCACCGGAAGGGAGGATGGATCCCGGATTGGGTGTGCAATCGGCGGCACGGGACCATCCGGAGGGTATGGGTATGCGTATGGGTATACGCCATATACGGATGTGTGCGGGTCTGGCTTTGACTTGATTACGACATGCGATGAAATGGGCTTGGGTGACACCCACATGACACTCCAACGGGGTGACAATTCCCCCATTTCTCCCGTTTCAACCATTTTCAAGAGCACTCGTCCCGTCCCGCAGTCAAGTTGACTAGTTGGAGGGCCACGGAGGAACTTTTGGACACAACTGTACTGGGACGCTCGGTAAATCGGAAATGATTTGCAGTCAAATGCTTAATTGTTCCTTTGTCCATGTATGTAGAGGAGTACAAGGGCATACTAAATTGGTTGTAAAGGGTGTAGACGATCAATATTATATTATTTATTTAAACTACTATGCCAAGTGTCGGTATGTCGTCCAGAACTTGGGAATTACAAAAGCTAGATAGTTGCGTAGTCAATATTTAATCAGCCAACACTTAGTGATGCACCAAAAAGTGTCAGAATCACTACTTTACTTTTACTACTTAAAAAATAACTAATAAATTAATATTTTAAGGCTTATCAAGGTCCAAAACTCTCCTCGTGTGAACTCACGTGATTAACGGGTATCTGATAGTCGAGATGTGCAGCCACAACGATCGCTCTTGGCTTTTAAAAGCGATTGATTTGTATGCTTAAATTACCATGTGAATTGCCAGTGAATTGACGAATTAATAGTTGTTATCCTTTTAATAATAGTAAGCTTACGTGTAATACGTCAATGGCTTAGTGGCTTTCTGTTTCGGTATCAGGTTGGTATTTATTGAAACATTTGCATTAAAAAGCGATACTTTGACTTAATACTTTTTGTTTGCGCTCAAATGCCATCTGCATTTGACACCCATACTCTTTCACATACCCTGCACTTCATCCCATATGCGAAAGCATTAAATGCACTTGTTATTTTGCAATCAATGCCAATTAAAGCCATCAAACGGGCTATGGTAAATGGATTTGCGTCTGACATTGATCTCCGCAGACAGCAAAGCGCCCAAAACCACCCAAAACCATCCAGTACCAGCTCAAACCACTTGACCGCAAATGAAACAAATTCAGGCAGTACATGGGTATTAACAACAATATATATGACTATAATTGTGCCGGTTTGGGGGAGCTGCCATGCGATTGTCTTTGTGGCCATGAAGGGGTGTGACCTGCACACAGGGCAATTGATTTAAATTAAAATTTAAATGGAAATCAATTAATTCGGATTGCCAGTGATTTTAATTGAAACTCGTATTCTACGGCCCCAAAAACTAAAGCCCAAAACCAAAATGCGTACAGAGACCGAAAACGAAAACGGTTCGATTTGAGTACGAATTGGACATGGAAATGGAAATGGAAACTGAATTAACTGGCGGGCACAAGGAGTCTTTCAATGACCGAGTCAATTATTGTCGATGCTGATGCAATTTTTGCGGCTGCCCCTCTGCCGACATAAATTGGCATTGGTTGCAAAATTAACAATTTCATTTGATAAATCAAAGGTTGCCCGGCTGGACGGCAGATGGAATTGCTCACTCAGTCGGTCACACAGGCGCAGCCACAGCCACAGTCGCATTTGCAGATGCAGATGCAGTTGCAGTTGCAGTTGCAGCAGCAGTTGCTGTTGCTGTTGCAGTTGGCGCTGCAATGCCAGTTGCACGCATCAGTGGGCATTGGCAACCTTTTGTGTCCATATTCAACATGACACGAACACCCACGCATCGGGGAGCATTCATTATGCATTGTTGCTTTCGCACACCCAACACCCAAACTCCCAAACACCCAAACTCCAAACACCCCAACCACCCACACATTTACATCCACACACATGCGAATTTGCATAATTGCATCTGTCATTGGCATTGGCTTGCTGGCTACAATTGCATTGACCATCGGCCACCCCCTTTGGCGCCCAGCCTCCCCCCTCTCTCTGCAAATTGGAGCCATTTTACTTTGTGTTCAATATGTTCAACATGCTACATTTTGTTTGCTTTGCTATGCAAAGTATGTGGAGAATGTTCCGCAAATCGGTTCATCAGCGAAACTGCGAACTCAAATGGATTTAATAAGTGGCTCCTCTGAAACTAAACAATTGAGTTCTAGTGCATTCCAACAAACAAAGTTTTTACCGGAAAAATACCACTAACAAATAGAGAAATTCATTTCATATATTATGTTGTCATATCGTATATGCTAAAAACATTTTTGTTCATTAAATAGTCTATAAATGCATGGAAAAATGTATATCAAATCAATGCAATTTAAACAATATTTTTCAACGTTTAAATGTTTTTCTCTAGGCTGGTAATTTCCATTTCATTTTAATTTTTTAATAACATATGAATATCGCATTTAATAACCAATTTCTCTGTGTTCCATTTTCGGAGTAATCAAAGTGCGGAATGAAAATATTTGGCAATCGGAGAGCTTGGCTGACATTATTGTAAGTGCATTCGGGGTCCCAGGACTATTTTATTTGTTTTTACACTCTCGACATGGCAAACACAATTTGCCACAGACGGGCAGTGGCTGGAAAATCTCGCAATCGCACTCGCACTCGACTAAAATGCATATCAGAGAAAATGGCTATAACATTTTAAAATCATAGCAGGTAAATATTGACCGACCAGCTCCCCTCCGCCGCCATCGATTTCACTCCGATATATCTGCCTATATATATACATAAATACATACATATAGATAGCTAGCTTTACGGACAGATTGCGTGTTTGCGGACAACAGAGAGCGGGGCGGGGAGTGAGGGGCGGGGGGGTTTTTAATTAAAAGGCCGAATGGGCCAAAAATGTTGGCAAATATAGAAGCATGCAGACGGAGTGCACAGATAGATTCCCACTATGCAGTTGCCATTAAAGCCGATCGAAGATTGACTCATTTTTCGCCTTCAATCGATTTTTGTGGCACGGGCTGAGTCATGAGTCCTCTTCGAGGACTTTTATGGCCATTACTTGCCTCACATGTGTGGGAGTGTATGTTTGAATAATATTGCATGCACTTCATTTACTTTATGCGTTCGCTGTATCCTTAAATGTCCATGAATTTGGTTAGCCATTCTGCAGCCCCTCCCCCCGCCGCCGCCGCTGAGCTTCGTTCCGCTGCATAAAATTTATTTCGCTTTTATTATCATTTCGTGCATTGGGTGCAACCCCCAGCCACCCAGAGCCACCCTCGATTCACCCCCGCACTCACCCCCGGCATTTTTCGAGCGGAAGCAGTGGAAAAAATTCAAAGAATCGCCTGCAATTGACCTGCCCCTCGCCGCTGTGCAAAATGCTTTTCCCGGAGCGGATCTAAAAAATGGGTAAAAAATAGTTTCGCCCCCTTGTAAAAATATGTAAAGTTGCAACACGTTCGTATTTGTTGTTCCTGCTGTGTTCCTTTAAAAAATGAAATGGGGAGTCCATATATACATATATATGTATATCTATATGTATATGTTGCCGTAACAATAACAAGAAGGACAATGGCAGTGACAACAAGGACAATGCTGCATGAACTACAGCGGGGAGGGGTGGTGTTGGGGGGGGAGGTGTTGGTGGGGATTCCCCGTCTCTTTTTAGTTGCTGGGGTAATTTTTTCCGTCGTCGTCGCTTTCTTTATGCTTTGCGTTCAAATAATGTCATTTCGTAAATTGCTTCACTTCACTTCTCCCCCACCCCATTTTCCACCCCCATCCCCATCCCCATCGCTATCACCATTTCCATCCACAAACCGCACACCCTTGTTGGCATATTTTTTTAGGGCTTCCAGCTGAAACACAAACATATAGCGATACATATCCACATACATATCGAAAGTTCGGTTGGGCTCTTTTACTTTTATGTTTTCTGGATTGTTTTTTGTTTTTCTTTAGTTTATTTTTGTCCTTCTTGTTTTATTTTGTCCACCGCCAACAATTGGCCTTTTAGCTCCGGCTGCGGGCTCGGCTCCTCCGCCCCCAGCTGCTCTTCCTGTTCCTGCGGCCTTTGTTTCGTGGCAGCCACTCCTGTTCCTGCCCCTCATCCTGCTCCTCCTCCTCCTCCTGCTGCCGATCCTCCAGCACTTGCAGCACACGACGTAACGTGTGTCCATGTCCTTTTGAAACTTTGCCTTTTGTTTGGCGCGAAAATCAATTAACGCGCTCAATGAGCTTCGGAAACTTTTGCCCCAGCACACACACACACACTCACACAACACAAAGCCAATTTACAGTTAACCAAAATGTAAATGTCCTTTTTGGTGGCGGCCCAGGGAGGCGGCGGGGGGCGGGGACACGAAGCAAGTGTCAACTGCTTTGATAAGCTGTTAAATTTAATGTGCTTCAATGTCATAAAAGTCTGTGGCAAGGACGGCAGCTGAGGGAGATTCAAAGGGCCATAACACGAAAACAAGTTTGGAATGGCACATGAAGTCATCAGCAGCTCGGAAAAGCCTCCCCCGCAAAGATATATCTGGGGGATTGTTTGGGGGACGGGGAAAATCTGAAAAGAGTCCATTCAAAGTGCATGCAAATCAAAGAAATCAAACGAATTATATCTAGAAAGGCCGTGCCATCTTTACAGGATACAAATATTCACAGCAAGTGACCACTAGGCATTCAAAATGTTAAATCCAAACTCTTCAGTACTTACCAACTACTACTAACTAAACAATTTACTAGCCATTTGTATTATTAGTTTCGCTTTGTAACCAATAATACACGTAATCTATAGCTCTTATAACCAAAATGACTACCAATTTATATCAATGATAGCCAGCGGCTTTCCCCAGACAATCTTTATTCAGTATTATTCATTATTCGATAACATAAAAGTTGATGTCTTCTGAATGAAGTCTGAAGTACTGGAGTTGCCATTTTGGTAGCACGCATGGATTTTGCACATCTTCAACTTGTCATTCCCTTCACGTTTCACATGAATAAGCTTTGATTTTATGGCGCACAATGCTGAAAATGTTATTTAATACTTCTTTTATACGCACTTTACCAGTTTCAAGTTTTGTTTCCTTTAAATGGCTAAGTTGAGCCGCCTTTCCTGCTGCTGCACATCCAACACTTTTCCCATTCACCTGCCCGATTCCCACGTGCCTCATCAGAAGCCGAATCAGATGCCCGAATCAGATGCGGATACTGATACGCACTCGCCGCGATTCACATTCAATTGGAGATCAATGCGCGAACATAATGCGGAGCATCCCCCTTCCCGCTCCCCGAAAAAGGGGGGCTAACTGGCTGGTGGGGGGCCATCCATTTTGTATGCCATTATGGCTTCTGTTGGCGGCGCCAAAGCGATTTGTGCTGCCAATTTCCCCAATTCCACCCATCGACCAGGTGATTGCATTCGCACATGTATTTGCGGGCTGCCTAAGTGATTTGTGGGGTTGCAAGTTCGGGCGGGTTGCAAGTTGCAGCACATACCGCATGCATCCTTGGGGGAGGTGGAGAAACTACTGCCGAAGTGCTCTGTGCCCGAAACTTGTCCGACAATTAAAAGTGGCCAGTGTGCAGTGCGGCCAAAACGCAGGGCGATTGACAGACAGGGCCTTTGAAGTGGCCAAGAGACCGCAAACTTTAATTGCATGTCCGGCTCAAAAGTGGGGACAATTGACCAATCAAGCAAGTTTCACAAACTTTGCCAATTGTCTTTGATTTCATAGGCGGCCTGTTTGCCTCGGTTTTGTTTGGTTTGCTTGCCTTGGCTTGGTTTGGTTTGGCTTGAGTTGAGTTGAGTTGCGTGTTTGCACAAATTGCGGCTTGTGGAGAACTCAATTGTGCTTCCCATTGCCCATTGCCCATTTCCCATTGCCCACATCCCATTTGCCATTTTCCATTTCCCATGCCCCGTTGAGTTTCCCACTTTCAGCGTTGGGAATGTCATTTATTGCCCGGTCCTGGTGCTGGAACCACCGGATTTATCTGGCTCCTTCAATCCATTGTCGTTGGCTTTTTCGCACCCCGAAACAGCAGTTCATCCTTGGCTGGCTTGTTGCCAAAAAATGCCCTGCTTTTCGGGTCTTATAAACTCTGGCTCATTGTCGTGCTCGGGGATTGCGTGTGTTGTGCTGCGATGGATTTTTGGATTTTTCCCAAACAACAATTATTTTAGATTTGTGTTTTTCCAGGCATGAAATTAATTTCAGCTCTTTGTGGCCAACGAACGATTTCTGTTTGTGCTTGTGCGCCTAGTGAAAACTTTCATTAACTGCCTTTGACCTTAATCAAGTGTTTGTGAGGGGCGAAGGGGAGCGGTCTGATAATGGCTTTAAGGACACTCTCAAACCCAAGTCCAAATTGCAGCAGGGCAATTTGAGTCCAGGCAGTCAGTCGGAATGAGCATTGAACTTGTGCGTCGGCCATCGATACTGAAAACTGATACTTGCCCCGTGTAATGAATGCCACTTCCATAATTTCTGACTTGCCGTTGCCATGCAACCGTCGGAATGCCCGAATCCCGTTTCCATTCCCACTCCCATTACCATTCCTACTCCCAGTTCCACTCCCAGTTCCAATCCCAGTTCCAGTGCCAGTCCCAGTGGAGTGCACTGAGCCGTGGGTTTTGCTTCGTTCCACATGCATGAGTGCATCTTGACTCTCGACATGCCAATTGCAAAATTGTTTTTCGTGCCTCCGCCCCTGCAAAAGGCTCCATCAGGAGCAGGAGCAGGAGCAGGTTGCCAGGACAACCCTTGTGGAGCCGGGCATTAACAACACAATCAGGACGGATTTGAAGAGCGCCGGCCACGATGCGAAGGTGTTATTGCCGCACATCTCCATCTGCATCTCTCTATTTTCAACGGCCACTCCATCAGTCCGCTCCATCGATGGTGTGTCCACCCCATGGTGCACTGTCAACTGCCAGTAGCATGCCACTTCCACTTCCACTGACCACTCGGATGCTCCAACTGAATAGTGCGCTCTTCAACTGCTGCCCCCTGCTACCGAAATGAATTAAAAATGCCCCATGCCGGCGAGAATTATGGAGATGGCGGCCGGCAAATTAGTTTAACTGGTAGTTGAAAAGAAAAAAAAGAAAATATATATATGCTAAATTAATTTCAATGCCAGGCGGCAACTGAAACTGGAACTCAGTTAAATTCCGTTTGACAGTGAATAAAACTGCTCGCGTTGCGTCTGCCAGTCTGCCAGTTTGGTGGACGCGAAGGTCTGCGCGTTAGGGGTAAGGGGTTAGTGGTTCTGGGCCTTGGATTCGGAGTTGGATTTCAGGAGGATTCGGTTCGAGTTGTGCTCCAACAAAGTGCAATTCATTTGGCGCCACTGCCGACGCCATTGGGCGCCATTTTGTTGCCGCAACTTTGAATGGAGTGGGATTACGAGCGCAGCGAGGCAATGAACAAGTTTTTTTCACCCCAAAGCATTTTTTCCTACAGAACTACAAGTTCTGGGCAAAAAACTTTCAAGTTTATTCGAATGGCAGTGTTGCAAATTCCAGCGCTGCCCATGACCAATGCATTCCCCTAAGTGGGTCCAGTAATGGCCAAAGTTAAGCGCTAACTGCTTAGGTAGACTGGACTACAACTGCAGCTGTTGGCTGTTGCACTGATAAAAATTATGCGGTTGTGTAGCCTATTAAGTAAACAGTCTTGGTATGGTGGGAAATCTGCGACACCTTGACATTAAAAGGCTTACCTGAAAACTTAGCTTTGAGTCCATAAAGCACACATATGTTGATCCTCGGTCAGTCTGTACGACGCTGTTAAGCTTCCATTTTAAAGTAACAACCAGAAATTGATATACAACTGGAAATAGTCCTATTAAATATCCAACACCCCACTGACTTGCATGTAGGGAATTCATACGATTTTTTTGGGTAAAATAATACTTTTACTAGAAGGCTGACGAGTTCTATCCAAGTTATATTTTACTGGAAAGCTGACGAGTTCTATCCAAGTTCTATCAAGCCTGCCACCTGTGCTTACCACTAACATGAGATGCGAACTGTATTTAGTGCAGGTCCAAGTGGTGCGTCTGCTTTGGGCCAACCACTTTGGGCCGAGTTCCGAATTCACTTCGATTGGCCACTTTGAGTGCTCATTGTCGGTGAAAATCAAATTAGAAGCGGGCTCCATGCTGCCTCCTCCTCCATGTTCTCCTTCTTCGCCCGAAGTGGAATCACTTTGAGGTGGCTCAAGCTCACATCTGACTAATTCCAGGCCATTTCCGAAGCTGCACTCTGTCGCTGAGCGCCGTGCCATGCCACATGCATCTCTGTCAGGCCGAAGCCGAACACACCCCCAATCCCGGCCAGCGAAATGTAGCGGAAAATATGGCGTTAGTCGGCGCAGAAACAGGAAGACGGAGCAGTTCGCAAATGGATTGCCTTCCACGTGGACGGGCGGGCAGCGGAAAGTGGCTCAAACCGGACAAGTGAGTAGCCAAAATTGTGTTTTGGGCTTTGGCCTGCGGAGCAAGGCGCTTACGCAACTTGCCACTTGCTCCCCGGAGGAAGACAAAAGTGAGTGGGTCTTGGGACACCCCGAATGTATCCGAAATGAAGTCGTTATCCGTTATCCAGCGCTGAAATATATGCAAATTGTTTTCGGCTCATGTCAGACATAAACTCTTTTTATGGCCAAGTGACATGTAAATCCACCTAACCCACTCCCTCCCCTTCCTCACCCACCCCCATACCAGCTCCCTCCCCCCATTTACCCTCTCTATTTGTCTGGAAACACTTTCGTCTGCGTCTGGCAAAGAGAATTATTCCAGCCCGCCTGTGTGTGTGTGTGTGTGTGTGTGTGCTCACGTTTATGCACTCTCCGTGTATCCAGAATCAGATAAGCGGAGCACACAGCTCAACCCACTGCGAAGTTGGCTTTAAAACCCCCTAAACACTCCAGCTCAGTGGCGCATCCAGTGGGGTACTTTTGAGTTCACACTCTCCCGAACTTCAGATTATTAATGATAGTTGGAAAGTGTGCAAGAAAACAAATTGAAACATATCTTTTCACTTCTACTTCACTTCACAAATTAATAAAGTTCTGCGATAATGTTTGGTTTGAAAAATATATTGTTTATAAAAATCTGTTAGAATGTATCATGATAAAGGAAAGCAACAGGTAAATGGTATTAATGATAATTAGTTACAAAAAGTAGTTTTTCTTAATTCCTTAATCTTACTTAGCTCTGAATCCCCTTGAAATTAGTTTTTAGTGTGTCACTGCCTTAAGTCCTTGCAATTTACGGCGGGGGAAGAGGAGATTTGCTGCCACACGTTGTAGAATAATTGCGAATCATAAATATGAGGCACGACGTCCTCGACATTATTTAGAGGCAAACAGCCAAACGGCCATAACTCTGCCCCCTCCCTCTCTCTCTCCACTTGCCGTTTATGGCCTGTTGATTTCGCAGAGTGCAGCTAACAGTTAATTAAGACATTCAAGCCCTGCGCCCCTCACTCCCCCTCACCACCACCCAGCCCATCGTCCATCCAGCGACTCATTCACGCCAAACTCCGCTCCGGATCATCGCGTGTCTGCCTCGCGGAGGAGGTAGAACTGGAGGAGGATGAGAAGGAGGAGGTGGTGCAGCAGGGCGGCAGAAAGACTTTCCATGTTCCGTGTACTTGCCACAACCTTCCACAGCCGGAAAACCCGCGGGGATGGGGCTACAAGCTTCTAATTGAGCGTGCACTGGGCTCTTCTAATTATCGCACGAGCGAACAGTTTCCCATTTCCCATTTCGATCCTTTGACGCCATTGTTCCCCTTTTCCAGGACCTTACCCCTTGCCTTACCCTTCATCTTGTTTGTTGTTATGTTGTTTATGGCAAATGGCCTGCGACATTTGGCGAAAGGCTCAGCCGAAACACGAATTAAGTTGCTGCGTCTGCGACAAAGTTTAAAGTCGCTCCTGTTTCGATGGGGAGGATTCGGGGCTGCGGTTGGGGGTCTCCACTTACCCCCATTTACCTATACACCCAAACAGCCCCCACCCATCCGTCCATCCATCCGTGCATCCATCCATCCTAACTTCATTACCCAGCACGGAGCTTGTGTGTGTGCAAATTTCCTGTTCTGCTTTTTACGGCGGCACGTAATCAAATTAAGCAATTACTGCCTGGCGCTCCTCCCCCTTGCCACATCCCCTTGATTACGGGGCAACTTCAAGGGAAAACCGCCAGCTGAAGTTGGGCTCTGCAATCATAATGGTAAATGCTGCCCAGGCAAATGGAATCGGAGCTCCAGACCGCCAGAAATGCTACCCTGCGAATGTTACAAGTGCGAATCAGTCCAGCACCAGCCGTGCAACCGAAGGACATCCGCATCCTGGCTAATCCACAGCGATGTCTGGTACTCGAACTTCGAAGGGGGAGAGATATGTTGAACTGGGATGGATTGGAGTGGGGTTGGGACATTCCTCACCTCTTCATCCACCCACTGAATTTGGATGATAATCGTCTGGTTTATGGCCAATTAATCAACTACACAGTGCCGCAAACGCGAATGAGGAGGATACACTTTTCGTTTTCACAGCCGCTCCCTTAACGGCTCCTAAGCAAACATCCTGGACATGACTTTGGCCACTTTCCAATGAGTCAAGACCCTGTAAGCGATACATTTACGATTCTTCGGGTTCGTATAGACACACCACGTTGTCAATTAATAATATTGAATGTGAGTCCGAGGTGGATTGGGCACTGCTATGTCCTTGGCCTTGGTCATCCCAGTACTCCCCCTACTGGGTGTTTCCCTTGTATCCTTTCGCTTAATCGCTCCGTCGTAAAGCTCCGAATGCGAATGCGAATGTCCCTAATTATAACTGACCACGCAGCAGTGCAATTCGCTTGAGTTTGTTTCGCTTTCTGCTTTTCCATTTCCTTTGGAGGCCCAGGAACAAGAAAGAGCTCCCCCAGTGACCTAATGAGCCATTTAGCCAATTGGGGTTAATGTCCACACCCGCAGAAAGGAGCGAGGAAGGACGAACTAAACTCAGCTGAAGTCAACTTGAGCGCTGCTCCTTGATGAATTTTTGAAGAGGCTTCCAGCGAACTTTCAGCCAGGATAAATATATCAAGCCGATTACCGACTCCGAACTCCTTGCTGCGAACTTCCTCCTCCTGATTTCCTCGTTTCCTTCATTTGCCGAGCTGGCTCTTCATTTTCATATTTTCCTTGTTTATGGCCAAACATTTCGGTCACGTGCCTGGGACGTGAGCATTTTTAGGCAACTTTTCGACGTGCCATCGAAGTTTCCCCGGGGGGGAGAGGGGAGAGTGTGGAAAGCATGTCCTGGGGCCTGGTTAAGTGCATTGTTCCACTGCTGATGACTGCAGCAATCGATGGCTTACCGAAATTACAAGGTAGCAGGCAGTTGTTGACCTATCTCGTGTCTCCCTTGGATGTATCCTTTGGAATGTCCGGAATAGCCAGAAGCCGCTTAGTTCCTGTCGAGCAGAAAGCAGTGGGAGTGCAAGACAGGAAACAAACAGCTACCAGGAATCCACGGATCCGATTGCAACGAATGGTTTGTGGGAGAGCGGACTGTGAAGATGCACTTCGAACGCTTTCGATTTCAATTTGTCATTGGCTTGGACTCGCAAATAAACTGGGGATCACTCCCTGCCACTTTGCCATCCCAACTGACAGCTCATGAAACTGTAATTGGAAGTCCCGGTCACCCTGCAGCTGGGTGTCCCTGTCCCTGTCAGTTGGAGGAGCAGTCTGCCATCACTGGAGTGCTGCACCAGCACTCAATTTTTGATAGACGAAACCCGCACCGGGATGACAGATTGCAGTGAACCGTAGTGATGGCTGGCACTGGTTGGCCCGGCACCATGGCGACTCACATATTAATTATTGGCCCACAATATTGAAACAGAAACCCCAGCAAATGCTCGGAGGCAGTTGACAAATCGATTTCTTTCCTTTGCCATGGCACTGACCATCGAAGGGACTGACCTGGCTGGAATCGCACCCTTGGCGCCCTATTCAAGTTTCGGATTTGTATTTCCAGCTCTCACATCCATCGGTGTCAATTAGGCCGTGGAAAGCTTTGTTCGCCTGCAAATTGGCATTTCATTATGGATGCCATGCTGTTGCCATCGCATTGCGCATTCATGGGGCTGCTTATCACTGGATGTGGTTGTGGAGGTGGATGTGGATGTGGATGGAGGAGACAGGAGGTGGTGCTCCTCAGGCTTGCGGTGGCATATCGAATATCCCGCATCCTTTATCAGGCTCATCCACATATTTTCCAATTCATTTCATCGCGAGTTGTGCGGAATCATCTGAAATTCAAATATCACCGCTAAAAAGCGTAACCATGTCTGAGTCCGCCCGTATCCTGTATCCTGCATCCTGTATCCAGCCTCCTGGTGTTATCCTTCATCCGTGTCATGCTCCCCTTTCTGCCCCTCTCCCATCTTTTTCCCCACATTCCCCACTTTACGATCGAATGCTAATAAAGTCGTCTGCCGTTGGCCGTCGGCGCCAACTTGCATAATTCAATTACATCCGATGCAGACTCATAAAACTAAATCAAAGGAAAACAAAGCGTCACGCTTCATTTACTTTAGTACAACTCCTCAGCGGGGCGAGGTCCTGTGGATACATTCCCTGCCCCTCCCGCTCCGCAAAGCCAACAAACCCCCATTTCGAAGTGGAGACACATTGAGCCGGCTAAGAGCAATAAAAGCGTTTGCCAAGAAAGACTCCTTTGGCTCCTTTTTGCCCCCGCAGCTAGTATCCTTCGTGTTGCTAGTCTGCTTATCCTCTTTGGCCGCCACCCAAGCGCTTGGCTGACAGTTGACGTCCTTCGGTTGGCTTTGGCTGGTGTGTTGGTCTCCGGCAGACTCCTCAACTCCATCCTGAACTCCATCCAGCTCCAGACCCATCCAGACCCGTCCAGACCCGGCTGGCCATGAAACATGAAAGTTTCCCGTCACTTCCGACGCCCCCGAGGCGCTGCTTTGCATGGGAAGCGGCAAACAATTTCCTCGAATGAAAGTTGGCTGCGACTTTGATTCTAGTTTGGGCCCCCCAACCCGTTTGGGGCAATAATAATATCGCAGAATGTGATTGTCGTGACTGATTGCACTGGGCTTGCTGCGAGAGTTGGCAGCAATTTCTTGCAGTGCACTTAACTTTATTGTGGCGGATTTGAGTTAGTGCCAGGCATCAGGCATCGGGCATAAAGTGTTGGCGCATTATTATCTTTCGGACTTCATAACTTCTGGCCGTAAAGTTCTGATTGGGCGCCGGCGAAGTGCCAAAAGTGCCGGGCGGTTGGCGGATGGCGGATGGCGGATGGGTTGCGTTGTCTTGGCTGAAACAACATTTGCCCTGCCAATTTGCGGGCCACAGAGGTCGCCCCCATCATTATTTTCACATTTATCGAGCTAATTAACAGACGGCGAATACGTGAGGCAATTGAAGCAGCGACTGAACGGGAAACGCCTTTCGTCTCGCAGACAGACGTCAAAACGAAAAGTATTTAAACTGAAAATGCCTCATCATCGCGAGAGAAAACTGGCTGACAGTTCTCTGAAACGCGCAACTCGCAACTGGAAACTGGAAAAATGACTCAAAAATACTTCGACAGGCGTTGAGGAAATGAAATGGCGAAAAGGATGCTGGCGTGCTCAAAAGATGTTTGATTTGACAGCCATTCAAGGACTGCAGTTGCACTCGAGTCTGCACAATCCTTTTCTGACTCGATTCCCCATTCCATATACCCCCAGATATCGGGGCGTAATAGTGTCTTGCAAGTGCTGTCTGCCAACTCGCAAAGTGCTTCCTTATTCTCTGATCCTGGCGCCTTCGCAGTCTGCGTCTTTGGTTTCGGTATCCGACTGGGTTTTATGATGGCGCAACAATCTGCAGGCTGTCAGGATTACTTTCATGCGGCAATTTGTTGGCCAGTTGGCAACTTTTGCCCCATCCACATCCACGTCCACATGCACAGTCCGCTGTCCGATGTCCGCTGTCCAGGGCAGGGAATCCACCCCAGAGCTCCTTTATCCTGGCCAACTCCTGCTGGCTTCTCCCTTTCTGGTCACGTGCCCATTTTGTTTACATGCCGCATTAAGGGGATTCCATTCCGTTTAGTTTTCACTCGCTGTGTTTTCCTTCGTTTTGTTTCATTTCGTTTTATTGCGATTTGATTCTATTTCCTGTTTGCCACACATTCATTTCGCTATATACCCTCTGCTATATATCCCTGCCACACAGATCAACGCATATTTGTTTTGGCTCTCGCATTATTATCCTTATCCCGCCCCTTTCTTCCCGATGGGGTTGGTGTGAACTTTGCCACTCGGCTCCAGCTTTTTCTGCGGCTTATCCTGCGTCCTGCAACTCCTGCAACTCCTGCAACTCCGGCAGCTCCTGCAACTATTTAGTGCTTTCCACTTGCGTTCCCACTTCCATTTATTGTACTGTTTTGCGGCTGCTTATTGTGTTCCATATCCGCCCTAGTACTGCCATTTGTTGCATCGAGGGTTGACTGGCTTAACCTTTCCTTTTCCGCTTCATCCTTGCCTCATCCTCGATTCATTCATGTGCTCGTCCAGCACTCATTACTCAAGGAGAGTGGAGCGTGTGGCAGGAGCTGGGCGGGATGGGGTTCCGCTGGCGATGTAGATGTGTTTGCCTCGCTGATAAGTGCACGGTTGGGGGATTAGTGGTCTCTTATCAGTCCGCACTTCCAACGACCGAGAATCGGGGATTTTATCACAGGCAATTTACTTGCTGGCAACTTAATGGCGCCCCACGTGGCACGTGCTCCACGTGCGAACAGCTCGCAATGGATTGTCGAGATTGCAAAATTGAGACGGGGTTGACTGCTGACTGGCGCCTGGTTAGCCCAGTTGGCCTGGTTAGCCATGAAAATTTCAATTATTTTCAAAGGCCTTGTTATGATTTGTAATTGCTTTTCTTTCGTTACGTTACGTTTCATTTCGTTTCAGTTCAGTTCGGTTCGCTTCGCCACTTGCCGTGCGGATGTCCCTTCTTTAATTAAAAGTCCGAGCGTATCGCAGCGAGCAAGTTGGAGGGCCTAAAAGTTGGCACTTTTTTGTTTGCCTTCGCTTGCTTTTTGGTAATGAGCCATTCTCCGATCTAATGGCGAACTAATCAACCTTTTTTAATTGAATTCCTGGAGCTGGAAACTGGAAGCTGTCGTCCCCAGGCCCGGGGACAAATCAGGGAAAGTTATTTCATTAAAAAATTTTAATTGACATTCGTTCTTCCAGCAAATTAAGCTTTGTGTCGTAAAAATATTTGCCCATCTCAGCTAGAAGTTTCGGACCGGCCAGGCCATCTGTCAGTTGGACAGGACCTGTCCCAGGACCTATTACCTCGTCCTGTTTCTTTCGCCCTGCTGGCTCATTTTCACTTCCACAATGAATCAAGCTGACAGAGCTCATATATATTTCTATTTCTTTTTTGTGCAGACTCGAACTTTTTGTGCAATGCTCGCTTTTCGCCCTCTTTATAGATATTTTGATGTAATTACTGCGACAAGTTGCCCAATTTGCTTAGTTCGGAGTTCGTTTTATTTAATTAGTTTGTAGATTGTTTGTCCCGGCTCTTTGGGCAACGTCTTCTGATTTTCCCCAGCTGCCGCTCGCCGGCAACAGGAAATTGTTCAGTTTCGTCGGCTGTTGAGTGACAAATTGAATTTGCTGTGACAAAATAGGGCTACTTGTGAGGGTCCATGCATCAGATCCTGTCGCAAGCACGAAGGATATATCACCCACATACCCACTCAGGCAATTAGAGTCCTCGTGCTATATCTTTCTGGCCACTAAAACACTGCTAGTTTAGGGTCCGAGAAACAACGAGTGCGGAATTTTATTCACTCCCTCTGGCCACCATTCCCCAAATGCAACTAATAGTGCTCTTAGCTCGACTTTACTAAATTTCACAGCAACAGTACTGGCTTTGCATTGTGGTACTTGGAACTAGTTCATAGTGAGAGTAAGAAAATTGTATCACAAGGTTTTACAAAGCAAAAAACTCTTTTAAAAACAGACTAGTGACAAACGCACCTTCAACGCACAAAGCGTTTGATGTCATAATTGTGACGAAAGCATACATTCGATTGAATAAATTCACTTTTCAAAGATTGGCCTTCAGACGTTTCATTGCTATATATTTGCTGAAAACTGGTTTCATTATGTATTACAAACACTGAATACGTACATAAATTCGTTTTAAATATGAATATATCTGTCTAAGAAAAAAAGCTTTATTTTCTCTTATCAATGCTTTTTTTTTTTACGAACTAGCAACTTGTAGAGCGTTCATAAACTGATTAAAATAATAAAAAATTGCTGGAATAACCCTTCAGTGCTGCCACCATAGATGGGCACCCATTTATCAAGTTTATTGAAATTATTCAAACGAAGCTCACAGCGCGGAGCTGGATCCGCTCCACTTGCGCTATCGGGAAACCCGAAACTCAACACGACATCAAGTGCAATCATAAACAAGCGCAGTTCGCTGCAACAACAGCATTTCTCGCTGGCCATTTGCGAAAAAAATGCGCAACAGTTGCATGTGGCAGCCGCCAGTGGCGACAACAACAACAACAGCGACAACAACAACGCGAACAGCAACAACGACAGCAACACCAACACAAAACAAACAATTGTCCTTTCTCCGGCCCTAAAATCCGCACCCCCGCCCAACCCCCTGCGGCCGCCCAATTTACTGCCGGCATTTTGGGAGCACCACCACCCACCGCCCACCACCCACCGGAAACCGAAGCCGAAACGGTGCGCATGTGCCCACAGCAGAGCCGAGTCCTTCGGTTCGTGGCCAAGTCGTGGATTTGAGTACTGGAGTCAAGGACTCCGACGGAGGACTTGCAGTCGTCGTCGCCTTTCAGTCGCTCGCCACTTTTCGAAACACACGGTCGTCGAGGACTTTCCACCGCCGGAAAACTGTGGAAAACCGCGTGCGTGCGTGAGTGTGCGTGTGCTTCGAGGGAAAAGCGAAATTCTCCGTCCAAAACGACAGCAAACACAAGCGAAAGGCTTCGTAGTTGCCGTACGAGGTTCGCGTACCGCAAAACCGAATCATTAATAAGGAAAAGCCCTGCCGTCGACAAAATTGTTTCGCGGTGCCCGGCACGTTGACACGGCTTAAATGGGGCATTAAGTGCTCGGTAGTTCAGTGCTGATACGAGTATATGCAATTACCGCTAATCACAAGTGCAATAATCCCCACACGACTCTCTGCGTGATGCCCACTGGCCGGCAGAACTAAAAGGATTAAGCTCCGGATCCACACATCAGCCCAGTGGTCCAGTGGTTCAGTGGTCCAGCTGTCCAGTGTTCCGAGTCGAACGACAGGCGTTAAGCTGATTGCCCGGTGTGATATAAGTGTAAGCATTTAATGTGTTTTGTTGCCTCTGACCGATTTCAACACCCGCTTGAACCCGTCACAAGGACTCGCACCCACTTCAAACTCTCGACCGGAACTAAATAAATAATTGTGCTCGACCCCCACCCCATCCTACACATACACACACATATATGTATATATATATATATGGGTTTTCAGTTCCTTTTTTATGGTGTCACATTGCGTGTCTGGGTGAACTTGCGAGGGTGGACTGACACTAATTGCAATGTGTGAGAATGATGGCCCTTTCCTTCGGACGCCCGAAAGTAGGCAATAAAAAGTAATGCAAGTTCCGAGTGGACAGCCAAAAATATGGAGATGATGTGAAGGTGCAGAAAACTAGCATAGAATGCACGTACTTGAAGGTAGAAATGGCTTGTGAATATCTTAAGCTTACAGGGTAACGAGAATTACATTTTCCAAAAAGAAAACTTATTCCAATTTGAATCTTATTGAAACGGAATAATGGTTTGGAGTAGTGCAGTGGTACATTTTATTCTTTATATGTGACATTTTAGCTGGTCACTGATTTTCACAATGAGTGAATAAAGTATGAGTAAGAAACTAGTGAAACTGTTAAGGAATAATGTTAGTTACCAACGAACTCTTAAGTAGGAAGATTAGTTTTATTTATTTCAGAAATAACATTTCAGGACTGGCAACTGGCTTTAAGAAATCAGTAGAGCAGGTTAATGGGGTCTGCACATTAGCAGTAGTTCTGAAAAACCGATATACCCCGACTCACAAGGAGTAGCCCGCCTAAATGGAGAGGAATAAAGCTGAAAATGCAAATCTCTCGTTGCGCTTGGGCAGCTCTAAATGGGCTGGCCCGACACTTAGCACCACCCCCACCACCCAGCAGACCTTTGGCCAATACCCCACCCCCACCTCCACCCTCCACCCCACCTCCACTTCCACCCACCGGAACACTCAGTGCACGCCAACGCCTCGACACGACAGCCTACGTTGATTGAATGGCTAAGTGGGCGGCGGCAGAGGCAGCGGCAACAAAGGCGGCACAAAGTGAAACTAAAAGTTGGCCTAAGTGCGGGCCACAGTTTCGCTTTTAGCCCGGTTTTTATGCCTCAGCCCCTCAGCCTGATTAGGGGCTTGGACTTTGGGCGAATATGCATAGATTAGGCACGCTTTTAGCGCTCGATTGCGGGACACTCGGCTTGATGTTTCAATTTGGGGGCATACAACTGTAAGAAGCGGACTTGGCCGGTTCTGTTTTGACCCAGATAGCCAGACCCAGGCTCAGATGTCGTTTCACAGTCAGATTTTCGACGGAGCCGGGGAAAATATCATTTTAATAACCGAAATGACAGCCATAAATCAATGATTATTGCCCATTGTCTGGGGAGTTGGGCGGCTTGTCGTTTTTCGTTGCCCTCGTCATTCGGAGGGGCTTTAAAACGAGGGTCCCGACTGTCGTCGAGATACTTCAGCGGAGATAAAAGTCCCACAACCACCCAACCACCCATCTGGGTGTTTTCGCTTAGCCCGGCTTGTGTCACTTGGCACCATAAATTTACGCCACATAATATTGAAAATTCCCATCAGACAACCGCACGGTGTTGAGTTAAACTCGTTAAACGTAATTGAGGTTGTATTTCATGCTAAATGGCCGGCTGCCCAGTGGCGCAGTCCTGTGTTCTCCGGATCAGCCAACTGGATATGTGAGCTGGTCATTATGGGGTTATTTACTAGACACTCACTTGCATGCAGTCGAGCATCCTTGAAAGCCCGCAGTCTGTTTACTTCAGCTGTGCGGAGTGGAAAAGCCCCCATGCAGTTAGATCTCTGGGTCTTACCTTTAAATTACGAGCTCTGGATGGAAACTCTTTTCATTTTCAGGCACAATGGCATTACCAAACAAGTAGTCACGCTATAGTCCAGCTCCTCGACTTTCAGATACCATTTACTCAGGAGGACATATGTCCTTTTTGCTTGTATTTCTGCGAATTCGTGCTTAAATTTAGTTTTTTAATTTGACACTCTTTTCTTCTTTGTAACTCGGACCAGAGTAAATGAGATTTGCATTTCCATTTGCATTTATGCCTATTTCTTTGTGCAGCTTGAAAAGCCATTAAAATAAAACAGCAAAACTAATTGAAATGCTATTAAGATTTCCTTTCCACTGCAATGCAACAATTTTATAAAAAGAAAGTAACCTAGATAGCTGAAATTTTAAAATAATTTCCAAGGATAAATGAACACCGTAAACAGCGTAACTATTTTAACGCCACTTTAATGCCAATTTGGCAAGTAAAAGATCAATAATATTCCTAATTTATGGGCACAATAATTACAAAAGTAATTAGAGTAGCCCCACATTAAGTGGAGACTGTCATCATCCGAAATGGCACAAATTCGGAATTTAATTGCTTGGCCAGGCTAGACACTAATGCTCAACTTGAATGTCCTTTATGAGGGGTCCTGGTGTTTTGGATAAATACACAATGTATTTGTATATGTATACTTAGCGCACATGTTCGGCTGAAAATCGTTAGTTCAGTGGAGCGCAGCGACAAAATTACACAAAATGGAACAAATCGGCCCGACATTTTCCCCCCTGTTGTAATGTAAATTAATTGCCTGCACAAATTAGCCAGTCCGGCGAACATTTTGGACATTAGGCCCGGCATTTTTTGGCCAACTCACGGCGGGGTGGTGGTGCAATTCCCAATTGTTGGGACAACATTCGCCAGCAATTCCAGCCAGCCATTAAATATACAACAATACTCAGGTAATGCCAGGTAAACATGGCAAACTGTCGCTCGTTACTTTTAATCAGTTATCAAAATTTATGGGCAACAATTTGTCCGGTCAGCGCGAAAATTTCGCATTGTGTTGCGAAGTCCATTTTCCCAGCTGGAGTCCATTTTCAAATATTTACGCCAATTTAATGAGGTTCGGCGCGCTTGTTTATTCGTCAAATTAATGCGAGCGACGCCTGTGCACTTAGAAAATAACATTTGGCAACTAAGGATAAATATTTTCATAAAAAAAATCACAAATAAATATTTTAAAAAGCTCAACCTGTTCGATAAGAGTGACATATAAATCAATGATATTGACCATATTATTATAACCATTTGAAAAGTTTTAATTACGGTCTTATACGGACACACGGACAGTCCAAACGGACAGACAGACTGAAGGAAATTCAAAACCAAACTTGGAAGGTTTTTCTACATTGCAAGCAATAAAATATAATTTACTAATGAACACGTTCAGGAAAACTGTATACAATAAGTAAATGGGAATGGCCACAGGGGTGACGTGGAGTGCAATTCGATATTTTATTGGGGGCGGAAAAACTATTCACATTCTGCGCCCAATGAAGCGCCGAGGGCGAAACTCAATTTGAGTTTCAGTTTACTTTAATTTTGGCCACTCGCATTACTCGAATGCGAAATGTGTTTTTGTTTCTGTTGGCCAAAATAGCTGCCATTGGAGTTTTAATAGCCAAGGAGATGGATATCCTGCCACATTCGGTTGTTTATCATCAGTTGCATGGCAGTGGGGGGAACGCCAGTTTTGGTTGCTACTAGGAAAAGCCCCGCGGCTGTTTTCCCAGCCCAAGCGACAACAAATGGGATTGGGAGTTGGGAGCTGGAAAATGGGAAAAGGGAAATGCGGAGGTGGGCGTAAAGTGGGTGAGCTAAAGCCATGACAGGGCATTTAGGGTCGGCTGGAGGAACCGAGCAACTGGAAACGCTAAGCAAACAGAGCTCGGAAAGATGGAGATGGAGATGGAGCAGTAGCAATCGGTGGAAATAAAATATTAACTCAGCCCGACTCTAGCTCGCGATTCAATTAGAAGCGAAAGCCATTTTATAATTGAAACGAGCCGGGAGGAGCCCGAGGCCCCATTTCCCCACCCCACAACCAACGATGCGAAAGCCTTTTCAATCTAGGCCGGGCTCTGGGGGAGGGGGGGTGGTGGGTTTGGTCGGAAAATAATACACATCGATAAATATTAGCTGGGGAAAAATGATGCAGGCAGCGGCAAAGATTATTATTCATTACGGTACCAGCCCGCCAGCTTCGCCCGCCCATTTTCCCCCGAGTAATTGAAAAGTTTTCCCCACCGCCAGCTCAACTCATCCATTCATCGCTCATCCTCTGCGATCTTTCCTGCGGCTCCAGAAGCAGCGGCCAATGCTCAATTTGTCACTTGCCGCAGGAGAGGGCGCAGGATGGATTTGGGGGCGTGGCAGACTGACAGTTGATGCGTGTGAGTAAGCGGAAAATGCTTGAAGGAAACTTACTGTGTCCCCGGTCACGTCCCGCGTCCCAGCCTCATGATTATGATGGAGTTGATGTAGTTAATATGCTATCGACTAAGATGATGATGATTGCCATGAAGGATGCGGCCCCCTCAGGCAGTGCACCCTGCTCCATGTTTGTCTGCTGCTCCATTTAAATCAGTTACAGTGAGCTTCCCTCGGAAAACAGGAAACACACAGCCAAAGACACACATTTGCCTCGTTTATTTGTCTTTTGAATTATTAATGCACTCGCTGAATGACTTCGCCAGTCGGAGAACTCGTGTTTCCATCCGCAGATGGAAGGGCGGCTGCCTCTGCTCCTTGGCTTCCTTTCATGATGATAAAGGTGCTGATGATGAGGACGATGATGGTGCTGAAGTGGATGGTGGCTAGATGTGCTGATGATCTGGCCCTTAATCAAGTGATTCACTTGCCAACCCGCGGCGCTCCTTTGGGCGCAGATAAGTTTAATTAAAAAGACCGCAACATTCCTCGGTTAAGCTCGGCAATTGCTTCCATCGGCTGGGAAACTATCTGCTGCTGATGAAACTTTAAAATTCCAAAACTGCTCCAACACAAAAAGGGGAAATCGAAAATTGAAGGCAACAAAGTTTTCTGATTTCGATTTTTATTGCGGCCAGAAAATGGGGAAAAGCGAGAGGAGCAGCGAGCAAAGAGCAAAAGCCAAGTGGGCAAGAGTTTACCATGGAGATGGAAGCAGTTTTGGTTGCTTCTTGGCAACAATTTCATTTTGGGAGCACTCGACTGTCCCGGATCCATTGCCATGCCCACGAGGCCCACCCCATTGCCCCCTTGCACTTTGACCCACCTCGCACCTCCCTCCTCCCTCCTCCAATGCAGTTGGCATTCCATTCGGGTTACCTGCACACGCAACCAGCAAGGATAACCCGCAAGGATAAAAGGGGAATGGGGAGAGGGGAGAGGGGAGGGACAGCTGAATAAACACGTAGACCAAACAACAATGAGCGGGGGGAAAACCACCTGAACCACTTGAACCACAAACATTTCCAAAGCCAAAACTTGCTCCCTTTTCCAGTTCATAATTTATGCCAAACAAACCCATAAATACTGCCTCAAATTTATTAAAGCGCCTTCCACTTTCAACCACCAACTCATATGCGATGTAAGTCAGTTACTCCACGGAAAGTTGCGATGGATCTCCTCGGATCCCTAAGCTGTTAATCTTTCCTCAACTTTCTAATTACTTTTGCAGGGGAGAAACTTTTATTTTGATTTTACAAATTGTTTGCAACACATATACACCCTCATTTAAAATTCCTTAAATTGAGGAAGCCCCATCTCCATAAACGCATCTTCTTTTGTCAACGCTACTTCTTTCTGCAGTCTGATTTGCACTAAATCAAATCACTTTTTAACCAACAGGAACAGGAACCGGGCAGAAACGAGGAAGAAATCGGAGGAGCCTCTGGAGCAAGGAGCATGGAGTGACCAGCAGCAGAAAAGTGGACAAAGTGACAGGCGATAGCCACAAAACAACACAGCCCAAAGACGGAGGAGGAAAGAGGAAAGCAGAGCCAGTTGACAGGAGCTCAGCCAATAAAAGCCAACCAAACTCAGTCTGGGCCAAATTTGGACACACTGATGCAAAAAGGAGGAGGAGGAGGAAGAGGAAGCCACCAGGAACAGCAACAGCAACAGCAACCGCAGCAAAACAAAACTGAAAACGGAAAAGTTGCTCTGAAACAGACTGCAGGAGTGGAGTGAGGGGAGTGAGGGGGGAAGGAGGGGAGCAGCCAGCGGAAGCCGAGGCTGAAAAGTTCCCAAATTTGGTAGACAGACCCCTTTCTAGCCATCTCGTTCCCACTGCCAGCCGGAACAGTTAGCAGCAGCTGGAATTTGATTTTAACGCTTATTCGAGAGCTCGGGATCTGTTTGTGGCACCAGCCACTGACAACCATCACCAAGGCAGGAGCAACTGGCAGCCGAATTAAACTCAGCACCAGGAAAACTTCACCCCGGAAAACCAGAAACCTCGGATACCCCACCCCAACTCCCCCCTTGGAGGCTACGCATCAATGGCAACACATTGAGATTGGCTGTCAAAGGGGAGCGGACGAAGTGGAGCTGTGGAAATGCTCGCCACTTGCGGCGACACATGCTCTGACAATTTATTGACTCCTCGCGGCACCCACACCCACTAAACCAAACCAGTTCCACCATGGGACTCCTTCCTCTGAGTCTGAATCTGAATCTGAGCCTGAAGCCGCCGTTCCCGATCCTGCTGCTATGCCTAAGCATTTCCACTTCGGTCAGCGGCTATCTGAACATTTTCATCAGCCACCACGAGGTGATGAAACTGATGGGTAAGTCCAGTCCCAGTTCCGCTTGCTAATCCATTAATGAAACTTCGATTGGGGCACCCACTCCACGAGCAGGATCTATGATTAATAGTTGGAGGCCAAAGTGCGACAGGACAAATTCATTGATCCCTGAACACGAAAACACAAACAGTCGCCCAAGTCGAAGACCATGTCACAGTCATTAATAGTTCCGAAATTATAGTTGACCATTAAAGAGAGGTTGTTGCAGGAGGGACGAGGGGAGTTGGAATTATATGGACATGCTTAGGGGGCGAAACCAAAACAAATCGCACACAAATCGATTTCCGCCGCGCCTAAGCCACCCACCTTCGCCTTGCTGACAGCTGCAAGTAGCTTTCCCCATTTTCCGTTTCCTGTGCCTCCCCACATTTCCATTTCCCCACATTTCTCTGTTAGCCGTTCCGTGTTTGTTTTCTTGTTTTTCCGTTTGTTGCTCCACGCGAATTCCCGTTATTGATGGCGCCGGCTCCAGATCGAGCCAAGGCCAAGTTCCCCAGTCCAGCCCAGTTCAGCCCAGTTCAGCCCAGTCCAGGAGTGGGCTGTAACTCCAGATGGGAGTTACACGGATTTCATAGACGCGCCAAGGAGGAATGGCCTCGTGCTCGTGCTCGTGCTCGTCGTTTGGCTCGCGATTTTCCTGCTCCTCAGGTTGATTAATGGATCTCAGGAATGGGAATGGGAATGGGAATGAAGGTGGAGGTGGATGAGGGATTGGGAGTGGAAACTCCGATGGGAAGGCATGGAAACTGGCCTAGTTCGCGGTCGCTACTCCATCACTCGATGTTTAGCTGTTTAGCTGGTCACAGCATTTTCCGGCACTTAGCTGTAATTGGAGCATAAATGCCTCCATCTCATTATGCAGGTTCCATCCACTCGGCTTCCTAGTTGCCAAATCAGAGCGCTCCAATTAGTTGATGGCGTAAAAGTAATCCGCAGTCAGATGGATGGAGAGATGGATCCCAGATTGATGGATGAATGAGCTGCACTGCATCCAATATCTGCCACCATCTCCTGCCATCCATAATTGCCGCCTTCAGGCCATTCAAATGCATCCGGTTCAATGGGGCAAGTGGGCTCTTTCCTGGCCATTGCACCTTATAAGCAACTTGTTATGCCATTTCAACTGTTTATGCCCATGCAAATCGGATTTCATTAGCGACATTTCCTTTGCTGGCAAAGACTCTTTTCCAGCTTCCTCTTCTTGGAGGTCCTGCCTCCATTTCCAAAAGCTCGTTATATTTTTAACGACCAGTTAACACCCCTGAAGATTCCCCCATCCTCCATCCGCCATTTGTGATGGCTGCCACCCTGCGAGTTGTTTCGATTTGAAAATTAACAAGCAGCATGAAATCAAACAAACTGACCCTCATCCTCCTCCGATTTCTCTCTTCCTTCTCTTCTCGCACCCCAGATGAAAAATTCCTGTGCATGAATTTCCCTTAGACTTCCACCTCATTTCCCTTTCATCCTCCGCTGCTTTTCGGTCTCCATGGGAGTCTCTTCATGTGGAAGGCTCGTCACGGATGCACGAACTAGTCCTTATTCCTCACTCCATTCGAGCCAACTTTTCCTGGACCCTCTTGCTGCATTTCCCACATGGAAATGATGGGGGTTTTTCTTCCAACCATTTGCTGTGCACTTCTCGGCTTCTCTGGCGACTCCCTGGTTCAAGAGTAAACAAAGTTCATTGCTTTCTACTTTCTTCTCATTTCGTATCAATTGTCACAGCCGAATCCCTGAACTTTCCCTTTTCCTTTCCCCTCCCGTGACACCCAATCCCCTCGATGAAGTGTCGAAAGCATTAAAATTAAATATTTCCTGCGCTTTTGTTGGAGATTTTCCGCCTCTGAGTTCAATTTGGATGTGTTGTCCCAGCAACAAACCATTTTCCCCGTTGCCTTCCTTCCGCTGAAGACTTTCCTGTTCAAGGGTGCGTAAAAATGCAATTTCAACAAGTTTCGCTTTGATGTGCACACTTTTTCCTTGCCACCCGATCCTGCGGACCAGCTTCCAAGTGCCCCACCCTAAGGGTGGACCACAACCTTCGGCGGGTGGGGTCTGGTACTGCCCTGCGAATGAAAAGTTAATGCAAAAGAAAATTATTTTTAATGAATAGAAAACAGAACGAAATCCGCACATTAATTTACCGGTACATGTTTTCTTTTCAAGGGTGGCTTGGCATCTGGAATCCGTCTTTATTGCTTCAAATTGGTTGAATGAGGGGATTGGGGGGAGGCAATCAGAAACTGGGCCAATTGAACGGCAATCCTCATCTCTGATTCATGGGACAATTAGCAGGAACACTCTTAATCAGCGACGAGGGCACCTGCCTCCCCTGAGATCGTCGGAGGTGGAGGAGGAGGAGGAGGAGGATTGGGGGCAGGAGTGCACTCTCCCAACTAATGACACTAATTACCCCTTAATCTCTCATGCAAATAGTGTCTCCTCCTGGCGGCAATGCGAGAGTGCAGGACTAACACGGCACTGGGATCCACCTCAGCCACCAGTTCCTGCCCACTTTCTCCCCCTCCCCCTCTCCAGAGCCCCATTTCCCCACCTCTGAGAATATGAGAATCTGAGAATATGAGTTGCGGTTGCAGCGTCACGTGTGCGCGGCGGAGTCATTCAGACAATCGCAATGGCAGGAATTATAATTATGGCCAGGGAGGCAGGACACGTGGGTGTGGTATTACCGGGTCTGGAAGAAGAGGTCTGAAGGAGGGAATATCCAGAAGAAAGCTGGGAAGAAAGGAGCCTCTCAAAAGCGGCGAAACTTTCGCAGGCAAAGTTGGCGGCACCGTGATATGAAAGACGAGCAAAGTTTGACACTACGGGGAAGGAGTCTAGTGGGGGATTCTAGAGGATATCCAACCTGGAGAAGGATGAACTTGTGCAGAAGGGTGAGAGCTTCCAATTGATGCTGCTTAAAGTGCAATTCAGGATTGCGCTCCCCAGTGAAGCCAATCGAGGTGACAGGCATTACACGGGTTAAGGAAATGGAGTGGTGGAGAAACTGCGACATCCCAGAAATCAGAGCTGAATTAATTGAGACAGTCATTTATTCAAGTGCCTCCTGCCCAAAACTTCATGAGAGGGAAAGGACACAGGATGAGAAGGGCACATTGTCCTTTTCCGTGTTTGTGCATATTTGATGGGAAGCACTTTGGGGTTATGCTTGTGTTTTTTCACCTTTCGGTTTCACTAGCTCAAAGGAGTTCCGTGGGGAGGTACTGTAGTTGGGAAAGTGGTGCACTTGGCCCACTCAGAAAGCCAGGTTAAAAACGCGACGGGGAGCAAAGCAATTTGGGACTCAAAAACAAGCCCGAAATGGTAAAATGCTAGAATAGTAAAAGGAAAGTGGATAGTGGAAAGGGTATAGAAAGCTGGGCTGGTGGGGAGAATCAGTCTGAAGATGTAGATGAAGCTGAGAGCGGGATGAAAGCTAACGAAAAATGCTTTTTCTTGTTCTGTAATTGGATTTAAAATGGTTTTAAGCAGCTAGCGAGCGCTTTGTTCTATCCCAAATGCAGGCGGTTTCCCCCTCCGCCAATCATCCCCTCACTCAGTCCGCCGGAAGCGGAATTGCTACATCCAACATCCGGCGGAGTCGGAGGAAGTGGAAGAGGAAGAGCACCAGGCAGCAGCAGCAACTCGAACTTGAAGCGGGTAAACACCCGGCACTCCCTCTGTTGCTACTCCCTCTCAGCCTGGTCTGAATAGCGAACTTAGCCTGATCCCGTGGAGTAAATAATGCGACTGAAAAGGGGGGCGTGGAATAGAAATAGGAAGAGCAACAATAAAGGCGGATGAAGAAATTTAATTTCACGTCGTTTTAACTCAAGCAGCTCGTCTTTCAATGCCAGCGGGTGGGGAATGGGAATTGGAATGGAGAGTGGGAAAGATCAGGACACTCCAGGACCTCTGCCACTCTGTCCTATGATGAAGCAGTCGCAGTTGACACCTTTTAATATCTGCAACCCGAACAGCTTCCCCCAGGAATCCTGTCGCTCCTCATTTCGAGCCGAAGGAGAACTCGAGACACTCCTTGCTTCCTCGCCTGCTGGTGACGGATTCGATTTCGATTATTATTGTGTCTTGGGTTTTGTTTACCCACCAGCATTGTCACCTAGTGTTTCCCCCTTTCCCCCGCCATCGCTTTCCCTTGAGAAAATCAATTTCCGCTTAATGGCAGAGAGAATCGCTCGAGGGGAGTGTAAACAGCAAATGCACAAAGTTTGCTCGGCGGGAAGAATCTCCGGCTCAAATGGAGTGGGTGTGCCCAGCAAATTGCGGGGAAACTTTCGCTTTACGTCTGCAGTGCATCCGCATTCGCATCCACATCCGCATCCGCAACTCTCTCACCGTATGTCCTGTTGGTTCTTTTATCCCCGCAGGACTCGAGGCGGACCTGTTCTATGTGCACGAGGGAGCCATCAACACATACGCAATGCACTTCACCGTGCCAGTGCCTGCGGATGTCCACGAGCTGGAGTTCTCCTGGCAGAGTCTGATTGCCTACCCGGTGAGTAACCATGAGCAGAACCAGTCATCTAGAACCTGCGATAATTAACCATTCCACCATAACTCTCTGCCACCCAGCTGCCGTACGCCATTAGTATCGAGTACAACAACGACCAGGAGGCACTGGGCACGCCCACGCTGAGCATTCCGCACAAGGGCCTGGTGCCGCAGGAGATCGAGTCCTTCCTGGTGTACCTGCCCTGCACCGGAAATGCGAGCCTACAGATGCCCGTCAATGTCAACATGGTGGTGCGTGCGCCTCCTCGATTCAACGACACCCGGCTCCACTTCAAGCGCAATAAGATCTGCGCCAAGGGTGAGTACACGCCCACAGCTCCATCACCCACGCCCCCTTGTATCCATCACTCATCGAAATTCCGTTTCGTCGCAGGCATCTCACCTGAGCCCAATCAATCGCCGGCGCCAGCACACGCCCCCTCCCAAGGACCCGCCCTCCTCAGCGCCGCCGCCTGTGCTCTGGGCCTGGTTCTGGCCGTGGGACTAGTGGCCAGCATGATGTATGTGAGGGCGCGCAAGCAGCTTCGCCAGGACTCGCTACAGTGGGTTATCCACCATCCCCATCCAAGCCACTCCATTAACACTCATCTCCGTTTTTAGCACCAGTTTCACCACCGCAGCTTATGGCAGCCACCAAAACGTGTTCATCCGCCTGGATCCCCTGGGAAGACCGCCGAGTGCCACGGGCTCCTATGCGACCATTGCCAGCCTCAACAAATACCCTGCGGACAGCAAAAAGTCGTGCAGCATATTCGACCGTAAGTTCGTTACCCACTCGCCCCCACATCGATGACCGCCAACTTACTAGCCCTCTGGCACTCCCTCCACCAATCCACAGGTTTCCGGAGCTCACCCATCCCCACGCCGTATGCCACCGCCCTGCTGCCCATGAACCTCGAGCAGACCGCAGAGACGATTTACTCGAAGCCAGAGTCGATCTGTCCCTCGAGGATTTCCTACTACGCCTCCTCGCAACTGACCCAGGTGAGTGCCGTGCATCCACTATCTAACCCACTATCGCCCATCCCAGGGGCTTGATTGGGATTGGGATTGGGATTGGATTTGAAATGGGGATTCCGACTGGGGTCCACTGCGAAATCAAAGCCTTTGATATATTGCGACACGTGGCAGGCGCAAATGGAAATGGCGATACCCTTGAAGCAGACCTCGCTTCCCAGTTGCCAGGACTACCCTCTAATTTGTGCCAAGGACCACTCGATTGCTCCCCAGGCGGAGGACCCACTACCACCTTTCGTGAGCCACCTTTCCTCGACGATAAAAATTAAATTCTAATTTATATTTACGAGCTGATAAAGCTCCCGTAGTGCGTTAAACTCGAAACAAGAGCCATTCATAAATATGCGGCTCTTCCCACCCGCTCCCCTCGAGGATGTCTGGATGCTTGGATGCTTGGATGTCTGGGTCTGATTTCGAAGGGGGAAACTTTCGTGTGGCGCTCACGTACTTCATGTGGCAGGTGGAAAGTGGATGTGGAGGTGGAAGTGGAAGCTGGGCGAAGGTGAAGGCGACACACAAACCCAGTGCCTCGAGAGGCGGAGCATGTGAGTCTCTCAAGAAGGAGATGGAATGTCCGCCTAGATAAGCGAAGGTGCTCCATTCAGAGAGACGCAGACAGTCTGCCCCTGTTTATCTCGGTTGTTGCTTCCAATCCAGTGAGTTTTAGGCAATGCATACCCCTTGGGCGAAAATTAGTAAACTTAATCCAAACTAACCACTGAATCCTGGGATTACTTTCCATCGACTTGGGAGTTGAAGTCCATCGCTGCCTCTTTAAAAGCACTTCTCCCTCTAGGGAGAACATTAGCATTTCTTTCTAGCCAAGTTAACTTCTTGGTGTCTCGAAATCTCTGCCAAATTGGAATAAATTATTTAGCAGCCTCTTCAATTGTTGTCCTTGTAAACATTCCTGGCTCCCACTCTGGCATTTTTCTAGACTCCCTAGCATCATGAAGTCTGGCCCATTTTCGTCACCAAGTTCTAACGCAATTTCCATCGAGCCATAATTAAATATTCAATTTCCCTGGAAACTGGAGGGGATTTTTATGTGCTCAGCTTAATTCATCTCCTTGGCCTCCAGTTTGTTTAGCCTTCAATTTCATCCTCATTATGGGAACAGCCTCCAATCGCAGATGGGATGGTGGCAGGAGCTGCTCCTCAATGCCAAGAGTCATATCCATTTGGATTCGCCTCCATCTAGTGGAAGGATGCACGCATCGAAACAGACGGCTGGGAATTAAATGAATTCCCCTCCCCCCCTCGGTTCCTCTATCCCACTCGCACTCTCTCTAGGATATACACATATATGCCCCTTCCACGGAAATTGAAGTGGATGCGGAGTGGAGATGGAGATAGAGGGGGGATGCGGTGGGGGTGAGAGTGCTTGCCATAATTATTGTTGTTCCGTTATGCTCAGCTCGCTATCCAAAGGATCCTCAGCACCCCACCTCCTCCCCTCTCCATTTGGCCAGGCTTTTGGCCATGTGTGAGCGTTAAGCGAAGTATGGCACATTTGGGGGCACAAACAAGAGGCGAACGCACTCATTTAGTCAAACAATTATATCCAATTGCACACAGATACTATACGCACACACACACACACATATCCGAGGTCTGGCTCTGTTCATTTGTGTGGAAATATCTCATTTGGGTGTGGAGCCATCCCCTCTTGCCGCAGCTTGGCATTCTATTAAATCAGTCTATAAACGTCGGCCAAATTGCTTTAATGTGCAGCGAAAGTTTAGCAAAAAGCAGTTACCATGGGGTTGCAAAGGGGGTGGTGGGTGGTGGGGTGGAACTAAGGGAACTCAGCAGGGGAAGTAGTGGCACATAACAATAAAAACAGCGGCGAACAGAAACCAGACTACAGCTGTTGAAACATGACTTTGTGCTTGTTTAGAAACACTTGCAAAATATTATTGCAGCACCAACAACAAAAGGCAAATTCACTCCAAAGGGGCTGCTAGAACTAAGGACAACAGGGCGGATGCGCAATGTGCGGGAGATCCAACCATTGAAACTGAATCTAAGCGGAACATTAGTGTATTGGATCAGCTGGAAGAGAGAGAGAGAGGAAACTGGAGCACAGAGTGAAATCAGAGCGAAAGGAAGCCAGGGTGTAATGGGTTAAGAGAAGCCGGGAACATCGTGCCACGCATTTGAATGGCATCATTAGGGAGAAAGTTGTCGAAGTACTTGGGCGTACATGCAGCTCCTTCCACGGAGGAAATTGCGAGGCGAGGAGCCAAGGAAGTTGGAAATTAATTTCCACGGAACTGCGAGCATGTCCTCCTGTTTTATGGAGATTACTGGATCGACAAATGGCTGACTAGCCTGAGCAGCCGCGGGAACAGGTGCTAATTAAAAATGTTGTTGTCGCCCCATTAAAGAAATTTGTAAATCAACCTGCTCAGCAGGGGTGCGAGCTCCACGGGGGGAAGTCGAGCTCCAGGTTCAGGAAAAAGGGGAGCTGAGTATCTAACCCCAGTGAAAGTCGGCGACACGTAAACCATTAATGGATTTACTACTGTTGTTGCTTTTGATTAAAAGGCATTACTTACATTCGGAACCAAAGTGGGGGGTGTAAGGGGGAAGTTGAGGAAAGGAATGACAGTTAATGGGTGTCGTGGTATGTGAGCGACCAGCCAGGTGACGAATCCAAGGGGTTAAGCCGGCGAACAAAAGCCGTCGCCAAAGGTTGACAAATTACCCAAACGTCGTCGGTCGATATTTTTTCAAGTCAGCCGTATCCACTGAACTCTCAGCCATCCGCTGGGGATTCCCCTTTTGGTCAGGGAAACTGCGGCGGATGCTTTTGTCTGGCATTACACTATATTGATTGCTTCCTGTCAGCCGCAGGAGAGACAAACGGAAGTGGCGGATGTTTCTTTTGTTCCGATTTTCCTTTGTGGAAAACCGCGCCCCGCCTCCTTGTGGGCCGCCGCTTACACACTGCACTTTACTTTTTGCGATGGCGCTACATGGAAATCGCTTGAACAGAACAGAACTAGAACAGCTCTACAAGACTTCTCCATTAAAATGTGGGGGGTGCTCAGCTTTAATTGACAGACTTCATTGGCCAGTGTTTGAGTAGCTTTCTTGGGGAGCAACGAACTAAGGGAAATTAATTTCATTTGCAAAGTCAACAAAGCGGGAAAATCAATGGAAATCCGTGGGGGACATGTGTAAATTGTGCAACCGCATTATTAAATGCTGAGCCAAAAGCTTCAAGTGCTGGTGGTTTAAGTAGAGGGAAGTGGGGGGAGGGAGGCAGAAAAGGGGCGGGGGCGGACAGTTGAGTACCTGGGGCGTGGCCAGAGCACGCAATGGCTAATTGAAAGGCAATTATGCGTGATTAAGTGCGTGTAAGCGGCGACTTTGGTTAAGTATGCGCCACCTTTAATTAGAAAGCAGTAAAACGCCGACCAGCCGACATCTTCCCCTCTTTAATTATGCATCAGTCGAAAGGACCTTTTTGCTTTACCCCAAAAAGCGCTTATTAAACGACGGGCCTAACGAGGTCGACTCATCAAAATGCCATGCATCAAAGGAGGGTGATGGGGAGGGGGAGTGCAAGGGGTGGGGCAGTTGGGGCCATGGCCAAATCGATCAGCCATAAATCAAACGAAATTCAAATTAGTTGGTGCCGGCAAATTAGAAGGCACACACACACACTGTTTGTCCCGCCAGCATCGGCCATGGAAATGCCAAAATAATGAGAGTTTCAGTCAGTTGGCTCGAAAAAGAAAAAAAGTGGAGGAAAGGAGAAAAGGCTGAGGGAAAAGTCAGACATGGAGGCTTTCCACCTTGATTAAAGGCTTTTCCCCAAGGGAGGCAGCAAGGAAGCGGGGGCAGTGAGGGGGGAAATGGCCAAAAGACCTGTTGTCAGGTAAATTGAAATATAATTGAGCCAAAGGCGAGCAGGACGCACTGTCAGCTCCACCTGGCAGCCGGCTTTTCATCTGGTTCCACTTCACTGGCATGGCTTATTAGGCGCAGGCGACAGGTCGTATACGTGATGCGTACAAAATGCTGTCATTGCCCGACTAAACTAAAACTCACTGCTGGTGCGAAAATAACGCAGAAAGTGCCGCACACTACATAGCAACAACAACAACAAGAGCAACAGCAGCATTTTGCATAGTTGCATTTTGTGTCAACAATTTTTTGGCACAGTGGTTTTAAAACTATGGCTAGAGAAATCAGAGGTCAGTTATTAAATATCCTTATTTATTCTAAATATCAGGCTAAAAGGTTAAGCAAAACTTCATTATCCGATGCTTCAATAGCTGCATTTATGCACTTCTTTAAAGTTTACCAGCTGCGCAAAACTGCTGAGTTTATACAAATTTGATTTGCTAATTAATTGAGTTAATTAATTAATGTTTAACAGACTGCACTTGTATATTTCGCTTGTTGTGCATGAAGCACGAAAACTTTGCCACCGAATTCTGTTAGAGGTTGCCCAACACGAAAGTTGCAGCGGTGAGACTTCATTAAAATATTTACGCCCACCCGACCCACTGTGCGGTGTTGGAAAACTGTGTGAAAATGTTGTGGAAACTGTTGTTGTGCTGTGCTTTTCCCTCGGCTGCTTGCCAAAAAGTTGGACTGCAGCTTGGCTTTGCCGGCAAGTGACGTGCTGACGGGCGACGTTCTGGCAAAATTGTCATCAAGCGTTTTTAATTACAAGCGGGATTGGTTGGTCGAAAGGGGGCGTGGCAGGGGCGGGGCGGTATAGTAGTGGAGCGGTGACGATGGTTGCGGTTGTTGTTCCTGCGGGCAGCCGTAGAGCTGCAAGTGACATAAGCAAATCAGACGCCTGTCAAGTCGTGTGTGTTTCGTTGCTTGCTTACGTCATTCGCAGGACACAGGCAGGACACAACACCCCTGTCTCCCCTCCCCTTTCAGCCCCGTTGTCATTAGAAATGTCACAACAACCAAGCAGCAGCAACAGCAGCAGCTGCAGTCCTGTCCTCAAACTGATAGCTCGTATCCTTGACGCCCAGCTGCAAATTCTGTTTCGAAATTCCACCTGACCCCCCACCCATCGTATCATGATCAAAAATGGTCGAGGCCATCAGCAATTGGCAGTTATTTTTGGCCCGCTTCTTGGCCATTTCGAATTTCAAATGAAATGGCCAGCAATAATGTGCCGTCGTTTGACATTCGCATTTAATATCGAGAGCCGAAATGGACATTTTCATTTGCAATTTAAGCTGGCTGGGGCAGCACTCCAATAAAATCCTTGAATCCATGGCCCCCCTCTTATTTATGGCGAGCAAACATTGGCCAAATTTCCTTTTAATTTTACTGGCATTTTTCGCCTTTATTGGCCTGCTCGCACAGAGGAAAATCTGAAGTATTTCCTCAATGACAATCAGCTAATATTGAGAGCCATTATTGAAGCCAAGAGTGCAGAAGTCAATTGAAGTGCCGAATGGTTTATTTAAAACTGAACTGTGTCCTCGAACTATTTGCAAAGCCACTCGAAATTCTTTGGAAAAGTTGCGAGCTTGATGAAAGGTAATGTTTCTAAGAATGCCGAAGGGATTTCATTTACATATTGAAGAGGTTAAAAGCCACTTTTGGCACACAAAATATGTTTTTAAATGCCAATTGAATAGGCTGCAAAGCAATTTCAATTTTTTTTGCTGAAGTCAAGGACTCTCTAACTCTTTTCAATTGCCATTTCGCCACTTGTAATGAAATTGTAATTACATTTGAACGGGGCTCATTAACGCATTCAGGATTCGGGTTGCGGCCGGGATTCGTCCTGTATCCTCACACAGGTTCAAGGTCTGGCAGACAATCTCTGGATCGCTGGATCCTTTGCATGTGAATCCCTGAGGATTTATGGCTCGCGCAGGACATGCCCCACCAGCTGACCAATCGCAGCCAGCCGCAGGACCTCCTTCTGCTCCTCCTGCTCGGTGGGACGGCTTTGATGATGGAGTGCGATATTGTTGCGTTTTAATTGAATTTTCTTTGTGGGCCAGGAGCAGCAGCAAACGCGGCGGCAACAGCAGCACGACAATCACAATAAAGGACAAACAGCAGGAGTCGCAGGACATCGGGGAGCAGGCGGCGTCTCCCCGCAGGAAAGTGGCAATGAAGGCAATAATGAAATGAAATTCACTAACAAAAGGCAGCCAACTATTGTTTTTATTGCCTTTTGTCGCTCTGCCGCTCCGGCGAATGTTGCGAATGTGCTGCAATTGTATCGTTTAGCTTCCTCGCGGCGGTCGTGTCCTTTTGTCCTGCCTTTTGCGGGAGCTGTTGTCAGACCACACCAAATAATATAATTCCCGCATATTGCCGTCGGTGGCTTTTAATAAAAACGCCATCCACCTGCTGCTGCTCCTCCTCCTGCTGCTCCTCCTGCTGCTGGAAACTGATGGAGATTTAGTGTCCAGGGAAAAGCCAGTCGGATCCACTTGAACCCGGCCGCAGTTATGCAGATTTCCGAGGGAGTTGTGCTGATTTTTCTTGTGTTTATTAGACCGAGTGCTGCTCGTTTTTATCTATTTTCGTTTCGACCAACTGTTTCATGTTGTGCGGGAATAAATGTGCTGTGTAGGCTGGAATTTAAGCGGGCCAACTCAGTGCGGCCAGCCCCATTCCACAGGAGACTTCTGGTTATCTGGAAGCAGACTTTGTTTGCCCAAGACGAGTTCGCAATTTCCTACAGCTGAGCTCCCCACATCCAGCTACTCTCCAGTTCCAGCTACTCCCCAGTACCCCCAGTTTCCCCCCACCAACGACGGCTGTGCAAACATAATGCTCGGCGAATTAAAGCTTTTTTGCCAGCCAATAAATTATTCATGCTGTAAGACAAGCGAGCTGAGCGGCGGGGGGAGGGTGAGGGGCTAAATTATAGCTGAAGAAGATGTGGGAGTGCCTTGGAGCGGAAACGGAACTCAATTCATTAAAATGAATGAACGGAGGAGCGCAGCCGAGTGCATGACTAACGGTAAACGGATGCAAGTTGAAAGATGCAAATCCGGCAGCTGAAATTGCTGTTTCTGTTGCCAAACTTGCCGTTCCCAGTTGCCAGTTGGCCTTTTTTTGGGTATCTTCACTCTCTCTCTTTGGATGGCAAAAGGTCCTTAGTTGGTTCAAATTAGATGGGGGCACGGAAATATGGAAATTTATACCGTTTCCTCGACTCAAGTGTCCTGCCACCGAGCAGCTCGCTCAGTTGGGCGGAAAACCCTTCTCGGCGCACTGAAGGATGGTAATCTTGATTGCAATATTGGCTCAAAGTCAGCTAAACATCGCTTGGCTATTCGAATGGCACTGCTTATATATTAATTGCTGAATTTATTATTGATAGCCATGTGTGCGCACATTTTATAAATTCAATGCTTAAATAGCGTTTAATGCACGTTCATGTGGCAAGTTGAGTGAATAATTTGAATGTCAATATACATTTCCACTCTGCGATGTTGCCTCAAAAAAAGAGCTAGAATAATGAAGTGTGTGTGCACTGTACAAACTTGAATGCAGTACGATAAGCAAACATTAATTAGAACCATAACAATGCCCAGTGGCTTGTTATTACGGTTATTTATTTAGAATTAAACATTAAATTAAATTAAATGAAATTTAATTTCATTTATTTTCGCTTTCAGCCTTGCAGCCTGTCGACGCCGAAGAGCATTCGCAGCAACGGCAACGGCAACTGCACCAGCGGCAGTGGCAGCTTGAGCCTCTTTGGGGGCATCCCCACCGGCAGCACCATCACCATGGCCAGCCACGGCCATGAGAAGGGCAACCAACGGCTGCGGCGGATACCTAGCGTCCAGCCGGGCGCCCTCAGCTACGAGGAGCTGGTCAGGGAGGGCACCTTCGGCAGGATCTATGCCGGCAAGCTGGGCGAGTCCTGCGAGGCGCTGGTGAAGACCGTCATCGATGGCGCCTCGCTCACCCAGGTGGCCTGCCTGCTGCAGGACGCCTCCCTGCTGATCGGCGTCAGTCATCAGCACATCCTGGCGCCGCTGCTGGCCAACACGGAGCTGCCGGGTCCGCCGGAGATCGCCTATCCCCATCCGTCCAAGGGCAATCTCAAGATGTAAGTACAGAGTGCTAAGTGCTGATATTCTCAGTGTTAAAATCATATGCTTACCTGTGAAGGTACTTGCAAAAGTCGCGGGAGTCGAGCACGGCATTGAGTACGCGCCAGCTGGTGGAGTTTGGGCTGCACATCACCAAGGGATTGGCCTATCTGCACTCCCTGGGCATCGTGCACAAGGACATAGCCACACGCAACTGCTAGTGAGTACTCACTTAGACAGCCTGTCTTACTACTAATATATAACTAACACCTTTTTGACACCTGATTATTTTTATGTTATCTTCCAGCCTGGACGAAGAGTCCTATGTGAAGATCTGCGATAGCGCCCTGTCCCGCGACCTCTTCCCGGACGACTACGACTGCCTGGGCGACAACGAGAACCGGCCGCTGAAGTGGCTGTCGCTGGAGTCGCTCCAGAAGCGGGTCTACGCCACCCAGGGCGATGTGTGGGCCTTGGGCGTCACCTACTGGGAGCTGGTCACCCTGGCGCAGATGCCGCACGAGGAGGTGGACATATTCGAGCTTACCAATTACTTGGCTGCCGGCTTCCGGCTGGAGCAGCCCGTCAACTGTCCAGATGAATTGTAAGTAGTCCCTCACGGAATATTGCTGAATATATATGCTGAAAAATATAAACATAAATTCCACTCCTCGTTAACCCATCCCATCCCATAGCTTTACGGTCATGAACTGCTGCTGGCACTGCGAGGCCAAACAGCGACCTACGCCCTCCCAGTTGCTATCGTATCTGCAGGACTTCCATGCGGATCTGGGCATGTACATCTAAGCGAGACGAAGGACTGACGCAGGATCAGGTGGCGGAGTATCCAGGTGGAGTATCCAGGTGGAGTCAAGCGGAGCGAAGCCCAATATAAATTAATTGAAACTTTTGCATTTTAAATGTGAGATTAAATGTGAATTTACCTGTTAGAGTTTGGCGCCATAGCAATTACACTAAAAAGCCAGCTAACTTCAGATACGTAAGCACACGCATATACACACACACACCAGTACACTGGGGTGGACCTCTACGACCTGCCTATAACTATTGAGGTTAATAAATGCAGTTAATTTAACAACTAACTTATCCGTCAGCACTTTAAGGTTTATTAACATGGGCCACACTGCGTATGAGCGATGCAGTCTGCTGACCTTAAAGTTCAATCTAACTTCGCACACAGTGGCAGTAAGGCCACACTGCGTATGCGTAATGCTTTACACCAAAGCACTGCCCTTGAAAGCCAGCCATGCATCAGAGTCAAAAGTCAAATGGCAACCGAGGTCCACCCAACAATAGAAGAGCTATCATTTTCCAGCCCGTTGACAGCAGGCCCGGGTCCAAAACGACCCCCGAGCGGCATGCGGGTTAAGCGTTAGATAAAACTGACATTTAAGTAGTTAGCAATTGAATAACAAACACTCACTCACACGCAGCGAAACACACCGAAACATTCAAAACATACACACATACATATACACGAACCTTAAATGATAAATGAATGTGAATTATTGATGTGCATATTTTATTGAATGTGTGTAGCGTGTAAGCACAGGACGAAGGATTGAGCGGGATGCGAGGATGCGAAGATGCGACAACAGGATGCGGAATCTTTTGTTCACGAATGTTGTCCTCGAGATTGTTACGAATGCGATATATTTATTTACCTTGATTATTATTATTACTATTGCGTATGTCATAAGGGAGGAAGTTCAAAACAGAATCTGTATCAGGTGAAAAGCAAAAAGAGCAAATGTTAAACCGATGGCAAACAACCGATAAACATTATTCACACCCACATCCACACCCACACAACTACTACACTCGCTTGCATAGAGCTCCCTTAGCACCTTAACCCCAGAATGCCCCACAATGAGTTGCCCTTGCAACTTGCTCGCATAACGCACTAGTTCACTTTCGGAGATACTTGTCGCAATCGTTTCGTTGCTCAATTATTTCAAAGTCAAAGGACAGGGGAATAATCTCCGCCTCTGGCAGGATGCGCCATCAAATATGCAATTTGCAATGTGCAGCTGGGTTTTCGCTCAGTGCATTTGTGAGTTTGTGCGTTCGCTTCTCAACCTGTCACTTGGCCCCAATCCGAGCCAGAATCTCCAGCTTAAGACGTCCCTGCTGTTTGTGTACGCCTTTTAGTTGAATTAGCCAGAAATTGCTTCTGTTTCCATCTCTGTATCCATTTCCACACAGAGTTCTGTATTAATTTGCCTTTCCGTTAGCCAAGCCAGGCGGCAACTAAAAGTTGTCAAGCCCCCAAAAGCCCCACATCCCCCACAAGACTTGGAAAATTAGTTGGGATGGGAGTGGGTGTGCCCAGAAGACTTTGAAGATGATTTATTCAATGGGGGGAGTCACCATCCGCACCCATCCCAAATTATTTTCCAATAAATAAATAGCTAAAGGCCGCCACTTAAACGTAGTTTAAATGTTCTCTGTAGTAATCAACGAAAAAAAGAAAAGAAAAGAAAAACTGCAAGAAATGCAAATAAGAACACAAGAACCCGAAGTCACGCACCGAGTTAACTAAGGTCGCAATAGAAAATAGTTCCAAACCAGCAGCTGCTTATTCGTCTAGCCACGTAAGCCATCTTCGATATTGTTTATTCTTAAGCTTCGCACTCGACTATGGAATCGTTACTAAGCAATTACTGAAATACTGCAATACTGCAATACTGAATTGTAAACTATCAAGCTCTCTGCATTTAATAAATATCCCCAAAAGAAATGGCTGCCAGGCAGCCAGCTCAGCACACTCACAGCAAACAACACCCACACGAGGAGGAGAACTTTAAATATTATATATTATAAAGCTAAGGAGACGGAGCTCTTGAATCAAAGGAGCAGCCCACTACTATAACTAACTGAATGTGTTTCATGTTTATACATACATATATATATTATATGTATATGTGTACGTGAGTGTATGTCTATGACTAAACGTATATTTTGTCGTCAAATTGAAAACCTACTGTAAAGGCTATTAAGAGGAAAAGCAACAGCAACAACAACACCAACACCAACACCAGCAAACGTGTAAGGCCCGGAAGGAAGCGGCTAAAACACACACAAGCAGACACAGACACACCCACACACACACACAGGCTTAGACACACCAACACACAGACACAAAGCGGAAGCCTAGAAACCACAAAGCAAAACAAGTTGTCATTCACTCTACATATGTCTCACTCCTTAACTCTATATAGATGTATCCCCGTATCCTACTTTTAGATATACTCTAGCGTATGATTGTATGTGTATACAAAAACTCGAAACTAATGTGTTTTCGTCTACGAACGAAATGAAGTAGGAATATCTGCTAAGACACACACACACTCACTCGTAACACTCTTGAAATACTCAAAACACCCTGACACCTTTGAGACACCCCCCACCCCCCACCACCTCTATCTATCCGAACGCTATTCTAAAGTGGGCGTGGCACCAAGACAAAGCTAAGAACCAGAACGACAACCTTGAGCAGAAATTCAATTTTTGCGAAGAGCGGCAGCCGGAAACGAGAAACAGAAAAAACAGAGAAACTTAACAACTCAGAAACAAAACAAACAAAACAAACAAAAAACAAAGCAAATAAATTAAATGTTCCTTTTGAATCATAAACAAAAAAGTTGCAATCGCAGTGCTTTATTAATCAACTGACGGGTTGTATAATCGAGGGCAGTCCGAGCAAAAAATCAGGATGCATCAAGGACTTGGGGGGCGTAACCGCCGGACGAACCTCATCCATTCCATGCGAGGACACGTTCGCACACAACAGGAGCGGTTCAAGCCCACGCGGGCACTGGGCCACTGCGCCTAAAGGGGCTCTCTAAATGAACAAACCATATTATTATATCTGGTGTTTAGCTTAAGTAAAAGGTAAGTGAAAGTATGGTTCATGGGGAACCTGGGCCTTATTGAACCGCTCCTGGACAGGGTCCGCCCTCCTTCGAGGCAGGAAAACATATTTGCCGTGCGTGTCAAAAACTGAGCGATGCGCATTTGCTGACCCCATGCTGCCCCTTCTTCGTGGTCTGCGTTTGTGCCGCTCTAATTACGAGGAATTCCTGGTCAGGAGTATAGACCTTGTGTTACCCTAGAGCGGGAATAATAGAAAACTAAAGGGAAAACGGTAGTTGCTACAAAATAGCTTAACAGATTGTCTTCTTTTGGTTTAAGTAACTTACGTATCTTATTTTGAAGTTGGGATTAGATTTGTAGAGCATCCACAGGTGTCATATACCCGACTGGTTAACTGAATCTCTTTTCTCTTGTTGGACGCTGTCACTGGACATTCGCTTTTTCAGCCATCCTCCGAACGACAAAGCTTTGAGTGGCAGCCCCACCAGAGGGGGCTTGGAGGGGGGGCGTGTCCTGCGGGGGGGTGGTACAGCTGCGTTATGTGTTTGCCTTTGAGCCGGCAAAAAATTGAATCGGAAAACAAAACAAACTAAATGGGAAAATCCGGACCCAAGTTTGCCGTGGAACAACATCGTTGGCCCTGCGTACGGGGAAAATGGGAAATGGGAAAATGGTAAGATGGGAAAGCGGAAGTGCGGGAAGCGGAAGTCTGCCACGCGGATATACGCATGTACTCGTGCAGGCAGCAACAGGTGTCCTTTTGGGGGGTTAGGGATTATCCCATTCCACGGGATCAAGTTTCGCAATTAGCCGCGTCTGATTGAATTGAAAATCATGTTTGGGAATTAATGAGCAATTAGTTGACGCATTTTGAGAGCATATGTCCTTCCATCTATACGCTGATAAGATCGCCATATTAGATGGGGTATGGAAATTAATTTTAATAAATATGAAATTTATAGATTAGCTATATTGTCAATCATTATTTACGAACTAAGCTGATATAAGTAAAGATTGCGTTAGGCAAGCAGAAACTTTAAGTGTAACATTTGCTTTGCTTTACTCTTCAAAAGTATTCAGTTTGCATATTTATGATGATGATGATTGAACAAAAAAACGAACATATATTCCTAAAGTACTAATAAATACTTGAAAGTGCAATAGTGCAGGGTAATAGAAGAACGATGGGATAGCAATCGCTGGGCTCAACACGCCTATTTGGCAGGCATAAATCAGAATTCCTGATTGAGTTTATCGCTATTTTGCCATTTTAATCTATTTAGCATTTAATTGGCAGCCAGAGGAGCAGAGGAGCAGAGGAGCAGGCATGCAATATGCAAAACGCTTTTTAAATCATTTAAAAGGCTTTATTATTTATGAATTTTTCATGCGTCTGATGGTTCTGGTTATTCTGGTGATTGTGATGATTTGTGGCACGATGAACGCTCCGGAAATCGATACCGCCAGGCACTAAGCCAATTATATATGAGTAAACATATCAGGCGGACTTTGCTGGCCGTGATCAGAAATGTTAGATTACAATATAATGTATGTTTTTATCCTGCGGTTTTAACAGTGCATTTTTTTAACACGCCATTTTCAACTCAATCGGTTTAATTGTTTATGCAGTTCGCGTTTTGCCTGGAATGTTAAACAAATTGCGGTATTGCGGGCACATTGCAGTTTTATCTGCGACGCATTATGTGCACTCCCTGCAGCACATCTGTTTTTTTACCGCTTTTAATTAAAATGATGTACAAAACCCACATACATACATATGTACGTATATACTGTATATAGCGATTCCGCAGAACTGCAAAACCACAAAATAAATAGACTGCCCCATTCGAATGGCAGGAAATCGCACAACTGAAACTGCGATTATGTTTACGAGTTCTCTGGCACCGGCTCACTGGATTGTTATTACAGCTTCCAGTTATCGCAGAGGATTTTCCATTTGATTAAACGTAAATATTGTACCAAAAACAATGGCCAAAAACTACAAGCTGCCAATCGCTTGCCAGGGTTCATCAATTTGACAGCAAAATGCAATGGCTGTGGCCAAATCGATGTGCTGCTCCTTGCTAGTATAGCAATTCGAATACTCGCAACTCTGCAATTGCATTAATTAAAATCTTTCACCCCGCTGCGCGGCGAGCAACAATAAGCAGTGGAATAATTCAACTTGATCGACTCGATAGACAGCCAAACCGGCAATTAAGCACTCGCTGCGCCCAAGATCGAATCTAATGTTGTGTCTGCCACAACAGCAACAGAAACTGCCAACTTATCGCCAGCTGCAGCTTTGGGCCACCACCACCATTTGAGCCAACATTTGGGCCACCATTTGTGGGTGTGAGAAGAAGCAGAGTGCCGACAGCGATGGATTGCAAAATCAGTCAAAATAAATCACAGGGCCGCCAGCGAGTGACGTGTGTATTACTGAACTGCATGGCAGAACTAAATTTATTAAATTTCTTTTTTAAGTTGTAAGTGTAGTTAAAATGCAGCATTGTCCATACAACAGATTTCATTTTTGAGTTCTAAGATGGCTGCAATTGTTATTCATTATATTAAAAAACAAACGCAGTGCTTAAATTTGTAATATATTATTTTAATATACATATTGTTTCCCTGAAACTGAATGCATTCCATTATTTCCCTTTAAGCTTACTGCTGTTATGTTTATTTCATTAAATCTAGCTAGAAAACCGCCAAGTTCGCAGGCCTGCTGCTTCTCGGCTATTGATAAAATAAAATGGCAAAAGCAGTTTACAACTTTCGACCGTTTACAACTAACAAAGGGTCACAAATCAAGTTGCTCGCAGGGAGGGTTGGCTCGTGACTAACCGGAAGTCGCCATGTGCAGGCCATCTCACTCCCTTCCCCTCCCCCTCTCCCCTTGGTTTTCTAGTTGGGCCGCCTGCAGTGTTGCGATTTAATTAAAGCGCCATTAAGTCGGCAATTAACAACAACAGCAGCAACAACAATGCCAACAACAACAGCAACCCAAACAAAGGGCAAACAACTTTGACGCCCCGGCTTCACCTCACCTCACCTTCCTTGACTTCACTTCGCTTCGGCTTCAGATTTTCCTTTTGTTTTTCCCGCTTCCGTTTCCGCTTTTCCCGCTCTTCCCGTTTTCATTACGTTTGCATTTGCCGCCTGCCGCTGCTGGCGCATTAAATTCTTTTTTTAGCCGCGTTATCGCTTAGAGAATTCATTAGCAATTGCAGGGGGCTCACTCATTGGGCCCTTCTTTTGGTTCTGGCCAGAAACATTTTGCATATGGCTGAAAAAAAGCAGAGAGAGACCCCCACATGACCCCCACGTTTGGGGGAAAGTCGCAACCCTTTGATTTTGCCGGCTTACTGCAGCGCACACCTTCGGCAATAAATCCTCATTATTCTGCATTCCTCCCGTTGGAACCCTTGAAATGCCAGGAATGTGACAAGTTCTTGGGGAATAAGTTTGAATTACTTGCAGCGCCACCGCAAAGGTTATTTTAAAAAGTTAAGAAAGAAATAGTTAACTTTAATTAACAATTTGTACTTTTTTGCAGAAACCAAAAGTTGCTAAAAAATTAGGAAAACAATCTAGGTTTAGAAGTGAGTGAAAACTAGTTTCCCAACGAGCAGCTTTAAATAGTTAATCATTAAGAAGAGTTCACACAATTCACATTCATTCACATTAAAGTGATGAAAAGTTTACAAGTTCAAATCCAATTAAATACAATTATAGCCAAAGTAACCTAAATCGCATAATATGTGTATGTATTACACATAAACGCATAAAACTTCGCAACAGGTAAACAATATTTTGGTATTTAAGCATGTAATAAAATAGGCTAAAGTTACAAATGTTTGTGCATTATTATTATAATTATCATCGCTCGCCGTTTCGCCCAACTTATTCATAATATTCTGCGTGCATTTAAATGAAAAACAAATGAAAATGTTGTTATGGCAATTTCGCAATAAAGCATGTACTAATATAATATTATTTCAATGAAAGCCCGAAAGTTGCGGGCTTTTTGGCAACTTGAAGCATACTTGAGTGGCAAGCAAACAAACAAACCAACACACGCATTGAAAGTCGAACAACATTTTGTGAAAACCACTCGAAAATGGGAATATTCCTTGAATTTGAAATTATGCGAGTGAAGGAGTCAACCCCATTGTGTGGATTATTATTGCGCCTTTCCATTGTTTAGCATAGCAACTAAACTCGATTTTTCGTTCCTCTGAAGTGGAAGGGGTGTTCGGTGGGTGGGAGGAGTTTTTGCTGAGAGGTTTCTACGGCACAAAAAGCACACATTAAAATCATAAAAAAGCATAAAATAAACCAGCCGTTGCTGCTGCTACTGCTGCTGCTGCCATATTCCCCATTTTTCCTAATATTTGACTTTGTTCTTTCGTCCGACGAGAAAGTTTTATTAGGGGTACGTGTCAGGGTTGCCATGTGTGCCTTGTACGCCATGTGATGTCGGGGGGATGTTTAGGGTTGCCCCCTGCATTCGGCGGGGAGGAATGAGGAGGAATGAACTGAAACTGTCAAAAGTGCACATACCGCTCTTGACATTTTGCCAAAGCGCAGCTTGAACTCTGCTCTTCAGCGGGTGTCAGTGGGGGAGAAGGGGGTGGAAGGGCAATTGGGAAAGTGGGAAAATGGGAAAGTGGGAAAGTGTCGTGCCAGCTATCGACATTGATAGCGCAAATGAAAGCGAAGTCCTCCTTTGAATGGCACTGGCAGCTTGCGATGGAATCCCAGACGTATCCCCATCCCCATCCCAATCCCAATCCAAATCGCAATCCCATGGGGTGGAACCCGCCATTGCTGCAAAGTACTGACGGCACGCGTTCGACCGCCGACCCCCCACTCTCCCCATTCCACCCCCCGGGGGAGGCACGCCCCTGATCCCGGCCCCTCCCACACACCCCTGACAAGCAGTTAAAAAAGGCTAAACGAGGACGAGGCATAAACCCAGAAATTTGCTCTCTGTACGTTTATTGCTTTTAAATTTGCCAATTGTCGAATCTGGCGATGGTAAGTGCATGTGTGTGCACTGAAAACAAATTGTTCAGGCAGCTCATTATATCCTGTTTTGTGTTTTTATGCGAACCAAGTGGTCTTAAGTGGGTTAGAGATACAAAACTGTTCAGAGATTTCTAAATGACGAAAATGTATAAGTATAAAAGTGTTGAAGAAACACCAAACACTTTTTAGATAAAGCTGCTATTTCAGCTTTTTTTACTCATTCAAAGGGGGATCATCATTTCTTATCAGTTCTTTGGCGAAACACTTAATAAGTGTTGACATGATTGAATACACAAATAGGAGCTGTTTGGCTGTTTTCGCCAGTCTCATGCCTTCCAGGCCACTTCTTTAGGCCAGATAAGAGCGGCCTGTAAAAAGTTAATTAAAAGCCAAGCGTCTCGTCTTATAAAAGCTCGCCACTTTCCACAGCTGCCAACAAACGATCCAATAAAGTCGAAGTAACCCATTTAACATGCGTCTGCTGCTCGTCCTCTCCATTGTCCTGGCCGTGATCCTCGGCTGCCACGCCTACAGCGCCACCTGGGGGCGCAGGGTGAACAACGACTTCCTCCTCTCCCGCAGCAGGGAAGTGCGCAACCCGATCAAGAACAACTACTGGAACGTGAACGTGAACTACCCCGCCGGATTCTACAACATCTCCGCCGTGATCGTGTACGACAACTTCAAGAACAACTCCGGCGCAGCTCCCAGCCTCTACTCCGGCGGTCCGGGCTACCGATTCGCCACCGTGAATCTCCGTGGCCAGGTGAACCGTGGCATCGACTCCACCGTCGAGGTCTGGGGTCGTTAGGGGATCCAAGCTAGAAGTCATTATAAAAAAAGCGCATTACTTCGGAAAAATGTAAAATAAAACTGTGAAACTTATAATAAAAGTGTAAATTCTTATATAATTAGTAGTTTTTAATCTTAAACAGGGTTATTTGAATTTAAAGCGGCTCCGCAAACCTTTAGCTTTCAGTGCATTAGCAAAAATGTTAAAAAATTTAGGAACTTGGGATACTAAAGTATAATAAAATACTGTTAAAATAAAGCCCTGTTAATGTAATGTTAAGAGTCCTGTAATGTTAAATAACATTTGTATCTTTAATTTGTATCTTTATTTCGAGATTCGAAATTAGGTAGATGCAACTTTTTCTTGCAGTGTGCGTCTTTCGTGTTTGGGTGAGTCCACAACAAATTGCTTATCAGGCGAACGCATGTAGCAGTCAAACTGAAAAGCTGAAAAACTGAAAAGGGGCCCTTTGCCAGGCCAAAAGCAAAAGCGAAAGCAGCCCTTAATTTGGCCAATTTAAAAATGGAAATCGACTCCCCCGAGAAGCGGCGATGTGTCAATAAAATGTGATTAACAAGTTGCTGCACAAAATGCCGACACAAACTGCAATCGGATAATGGCAATGGAAATGGCAACGGCACTGGCAATGGGTACATAATGCTCCGCAGACATTCCCTCAGGCATTTGTATCCCGCTGCTTTGTATCTTTCAGATGTCATTGTGGGGTTCCCTTTACTGTTTTTTTTGTTCTTTTTTAGCATTGTAGTGGTGGAGAGGGAAGGGGAGGGGTACCAAACATCCTGGGAGCGTGGCGAATTATCCCTTTCATAAGTGACAAATACGTCCACCCTCATCAGCCACGGCTGCTGCAAGTAATGAGATTTGATGCCAAACCAAGTGACTGCCAGCCGTGGTAATTCGCAATAAATATGCAGCCAGGACGGGACCAGCCAGTCGATAAGGATGCCACCCCAAGGATCTCCTGGAACTGTGGAACTGTTTAGCTGTGATTCCATGAATGCATTCCTTTGCAGATTAAGCCACTCCAAGGACGCACTGCCACAGGCATGAATGGCATAATCTTTGGACTTAATTAAGGCAGCGGCGAGTTTCGCTTCAAACAATGCTAATGACAGCTGGCAGCTCAAGATGGATTACATTAGGGATGATTAAAAGTTCGCATTGCGACACTTTAATTGGCACAAGGATACCTGTTCGACGTAATCATGGCTTAAATCGACAGATACTAGTGCGCAGTTTCCCACTTCTGAGCCATGTTATAATTTATATGTATTGAAATGTGGCTGCTCAATGTTGCCAACTCACATTTTAATTACTTAGCACTAATTTAATTGCCTATGCATTCACATGGCTCTGCAGCTGATAAACCAATACACAAAACTCTTGACAGCTTCGGAAATATTTAGTATATTTTGGCATACATACGATTATGGATTATTTGTTAAATAAATAAATAAATAAGGATAAGACATTATGGTTTCGCTTGAAAAACCAATGCTAGCAAGTTGGTCAGTTCAAGACACTTGATGAGATTCGGGGAATATGGACTTCTGACTAATAACTAATGGAAAACTGCGATAAGATGGCCCTTGTGCCAATCAAGAGCCAGTATATCTTTAAGCTGAAATCTGCTGCTGAGATTTGTTTCCGATCTGCACTTTCAATTCTGGAGGGCTTAGCGTTCCGTGATAAGCACACAAAATCTTTCCAGGAAGGCCAGCAGAAACTTTAGAAGCCGCCTTGTTTTCGCACAAACGCTGGCGTGAGTCAGGTAATCTTATCGCCGCCACTTGATTGCCAGGGGGTTTCTTATGCCTTGATTTCGCTTTGCCAGACTCTCGCCATGCCACGCCCACGCCCATGCCCACTTCAGGGGCTGCGATAAGCCCGCCCTGTAACAAAAGTTAATTAAAAGCGAAGCGCTTCTGTAAACACTGCCTTAGTCATGCGAAGCGTTATAAAAGCTCGGCCACTCGCGGCAGCTGATACCAAACGAACCAAGAACGTCCAAGCAAACGCTAGCAAACGATCCACTCAACATGCGTCTCCTGCTCGTCCTCTCCGTCGTCCTGGCCGTGATCCTCGGCTGCCACGCCTACAGCGCCACCTGGGGGCGCAGGGTGAACAACGACTTCCTCCTCTCCCGCACCAGGGAAGTGCGCAACCCGATCAAGAACAACTACTGGAACGTGAACGTGAACTACCCCGCCGGATTCTACAACATCTCCGCCGTGATCGTGTACGACAACTTCAAGAACAACTCCGGCGCCTCTCCCAGCCTCTATTCCGGCGGTCCGGGCTACCGATTCGCCACCGTGAACCTCCGTGGCCAGGTCAACCGTGGCATCAACTCCACCGTCGAGGTCTGGGGTCGTTAAGTGCATCGAAAGAATCTGTTATAATCGATTATAATGTTACCTGTATGAAACGAAGCATGTTGCACGCGCAACTTAAGGCAAGAACTAAAAATAAAAACACTATAGTATACTATTTGTGGCAGTATTAAACAAAGTTATTTTCTTATTAAATGCAAACCAATTAAGCCTTCAGCTTTCAATATCAAAAAGACTGTGTTTCTACAGCAAACAAAATAATTCCCAACTTCCACACGTGTATCTAATCAGCTAAAATGCCAATTCATTTATTTATTCTATACCAAAAAGAGTTTATGAGTAAATATAAGAAACGTACTTATAAAAGGTTATGAAAAGGAAAGCCAAATAGTTATTTCGCAAGTTGAGGCAAATATCACGGCAAATATCAAGATAAAGAAGCCGTGATAATAAATATTTAATATCAAAAAACGTGGCCATTAACAAACAGTTGAGTGCGCAAAGTGGAAATCGCAAAAAGTGTATCATATCCAAGTAATAATCGGTGGATATCTTTATCACTGTGTGCCGGCAATAGGAATAGCATATTGATGTATCCATCCATCTCTGCCGGACTTTGCATAATCGCATATTAGCCCGGGGCCAATCCCCAAAAACTCCGAGCGAGTTTAGAATTTTCCCCTCACAAAGGATGAAAGTAGAGCGCCCGAGGAGAGGGGAAACTTTTCCTTTTGCCCGCCGGAGGCGTAGTCATCTAGCAAAGGAAAACATTCAATATTTAATAAACATCAGTGAGTGTGAGTGTGTCGGTGGCTGTGTGTGAGTGTGGGTGGCTGTGTGTGTGTAGGCAGGAGTAACTCGAAATTGAGGATGCTGGGGATACTGGATGCGACTACTGGCCACAAATCCTGTGAGGCCCAGACAGACTGCCAAAAGGGCTAGAGGGCTTAGCCAGCACAAAAAAAAAGAAAAAAAGAGAAAAAAAACAGAAAGATGAGGAGGAAAACTGGGGAGACAGACTTATTGGCCTTGGCTCATTTGATTCCCGGGGTTGGTGTAAAATTTGTATTTCAAATTGCCAAAAGCAGCCCCAAAAAAAAAGAAGGCGATATGTTAAGCTGCACGGTCAAAAGGATGTCCCTTTTTTCTTTTCTTCTCTCTTTTCTCCATTTCCGTAGTTTATGTATCGAATTTAAATTTCAATTTTAAACGTCTTGAGGCTACGGGGATTCGGATTCGGCTTCGGCTTCGGATTCGAATAGCTGCCATCCATTCGCCGGCGTGGCGGTAAATATTTGCACTGGGTGCACAAATGTTTGAAAAGTTGTCAACGAAAATGTTTCACTTAGTTAATATGCAAAGCGCGGCCGCTCGCCTGCGTTGCAAAGCCCCGGATCCGGATATGTTTACGGATACGGCCACGAAGCCATGGCTGCGACTACGGGTGAGGCTACGGATACAGCCGGCGGTTGGGATTCATACCCCCCATCCCCTTGACAAAGAGAAAGTCGTTCGATAAAAAATTGCCCCCAAAAAGTCACGTAACTGCAGTGCCGAGGCAAAAGGAGAGAATGAAACTGCCAGGAGCAGCAGGAACAGCAGGAGTAGGAGCAGCAGCAGCAGGAGCAGGAGGATGTGGTGCATCCGAATTCGATTTGTCCTGCTGCTCGGAGCTCCTGCCAACTCTAAGAACTGCCAAATGCGACTGCGACTGCCGAATCTCGCTTCCGGGCGCATTCACTTGACATTACTCATACGCCGCGTGGCCGCCACAACGAAATGCCCAACGTAAGCCGCTTGCCGGCTAAGCTGACCACTACATCGGTGTCCCCGGGTAACCAGCCTGCCACACACACTCTCCCCCACGCTCTCACTTCCAGCAGGACCTTGTGTCCTGCCACTCCCACTCCGCCCACGCCGCCGCCCCTTGTCAGCGGCAACAGCTTGCCGAGCAATTACTTCGGACTGCCCGGAAATGTCGACCGAAAACCAGCAGCGACAGCAGTGGAGCAGTGGCAGCTGCTTGGAACAGCTCCTGCCGGAACCACGACGCCTTCACTCGCTTTGTGGGGGTGTGGCATATGTCTGGCGCTGCAAGGACATGCAGGACAAGCAGGACGAACGAGCGAACAAGCGTCGGCATCTGCTTACACTGGCCGCCGTGGCTGCGGAACATCGAAAATACCCGCCTCAAATGGGATTTCAATTAGCAGCGACTGCCTCACACCAGCTGGCGATTGTGTTGTCCAGTGTTGCGGCTCACCCTGCCACGTGGACAGGACGCAGGACGCAGCAGGGTGCACTGATGAAAATGGAGTCTTATTATCTCTTTTCCATGTTTAAGACAGTTAAACTTCCTGAACTACGTATGCTGCTCGGCATGAAGTGTGAATACAGAACTACAAAGGAGAGAAACTTATTTTATTGACAAAAATATGACATTCGGTCTTTGTAGACAAAGAAATTGATTATTAAATTTCCTGCAAACTGTAAACATTTATATATTTATTAAATATAAAGGAATAAAGTTTCAAAGCGAACCAAAATTGCCTAGTTGTTTGGAGTGAAAATAAAATCTGTGGCCCAAAGCATAGTATTCATGTATATAGTATGTGTTTCATGTATGCTTCATACATACATAAATGTATAGGGGAACTAATACTTATTATTTTCCAAAGCAGCCACCTTTTCTTGCAGTGCACCGGGGTGGTGGCAGTTGGAGTCCCAGGAACAGGACATAAAAGGGTGTCGTACATGCTGTTAAGGCTGCTGAAATTGCTGATTTGCCGTCCTTTGCGATCACGTTGGTACGTGGGCGGTCGTCGCTGGTCGTCGGTGGTCGTCGGTGGCCAGCAGCATTGATTTTTAATAAATAGCAATTTGGCAAACCAATCTGGGCTGTGATTATTTTGGCTGGCAGGTGGAAAAAGCATTTCAAATGTGCAGCGGACAAGGCCAAAAGCTGCAGCTAATGTGCATCCCGCACACAGCGACCATCGACCATCGAGACCGCAGGAGTCTTTGCCAAAGGTAATGAAGTATTTATGATCGGGCTGATTGCATGTGGTGTGTGTGTTGTGTGGCAGGACTTTCAGGACATTCAGGACATTCATGGGCGAGGTGTCGCCTCGGCACCTCAATTTACGTTTTGACAGCCGCTGCTGGGGATTTGTGGCATAACAAATTTTAAGCGGCTAAATTGTAAAATACCTCCGCACGCAGCGAAAACTGCAGCAACTGGAGCAGCATGCCAGCTCTATCAATATTGATGATGGTCGAATCCAAAGGCAACGTTGGCTTTGCATATCCCATATGCATTTGCCACTTTCCGACACCAAAACTACTATTAGTTCCATTTTGCACACAAAATCAAATAGAAATACACAATTTATTAGTGCACTTTAAAGTGCACATCTTTCCCATGAAATATGAAAGAATAAATGTTTTTGATTTGTATAACAAATGTATTTTTCATTGCGCAGAGTTTTATCTTTAACTATTCTAGTCATATTACAGCAGAACATTTAGTTATGATTAACGATTTTTGATGTATTCTTAGTACGAAATATCACAACATTTTTTAACTTCTTTACTTTTAAAGTTCCAAATTAAGCTACTTCAAAGTTACACATTCAAGCATAACGGTAAATATTTTAGCGGTCTACATTTTAATACAACAATCTTCTCGCCCTCCATTTTTTTTGTTTATACGAACATTTTTTGAATTGTTTACCACTTAGCAAGGACTCGAACCATTCAAGAGGGCGCACTGCTTTAGGCACGCACACTGCTTTGTTCGTTACGGTTTTAGTTTATTTTACGTTACATCATATGCTTGAACCATTTGACACTCTACGTACATGAACTGCATTATTGGTTTGAAACCGTGATTTTACACTATTATTTTACATGTAAGTATGTCATTATTTTACCTATGCACGACTTGCTCCTCGTTACTGCTTGCAAACTGCTTGTTGGCGCTAAAAGTGAAATTCAAATATTTTCATTTTATTACTACATGTTAGATAAATGAAAATCATTGTATTACACATATTCAATTTTAATTAAACAAATACCCAAGAATATTAAAAAAAAATTTTAAAAATAAGAAGTATAAAATCATACTTAAAAGATTTATTTTCCCCTAACAAAGTAGATGCAAATGATTCTAGATATTCTTTTCGATTTAGTCGATACACAGAACAGATTTCCTGCCACCTAAAATTGTGAGCACCCATTCCAGCTCTAAGCGAAGATGATATCCTGCAGATACTTTTTCATACACCGCTTTATTTGTCGCAGTACTTCAGTGTACCCAGTGTTTCAGTGCCTTCAATTGCCGGCGAACAACCCCGAAAATGCCACGAGCTGTATTATACATACACACGCAGCGACAGACGGCTTTTCCCTTTTGTTTTGACTACTCTTTGCTCACTTTGTTTGAAAAGATATCTTTCCATATGGCTGACTTTGAATGGAAGTGGTTTGCTTTTCTTCCCTGTCATGTTCGCCAAATGAATAATGAAGGGAAGACGTGTAGGTTTCGGCTTGGCCTTGAATGCAAAAGAGTCTTGGCATTGCAGGCCACGCTTTAATCGCAGCTCAGATCGGTCAGGCACAACTGTACTTGAGCCACAGAGGCGGCTTTAAGCGCAGCTCTCTGCTGGCTTTCCATTTTCATTACCTGCCCACCTGCCCAACTTCCAGTGCTGCTGATGTATTGCTGGGTAATTTCCTGCTTATTCACCTCAACCACCCATTTGGCCCATCAATCAATATTCCACTTAGGCTGGCCCGAAAAGTCGCCCCCAGAAAAGGCAGAAAAACAACCACCCACCACCCAAACTTGGCAAACGCCCAAAACGAATCGAATCGAAGCAACAAGCCAATCATTGAATCGAAGAGCGTTCGGCTGCACTCGGCTATCTTCGGCTCGCCTCGTTTTCTGCCAATCGCGTTTGCCCTTCAAATCCGACCAATCGCATTGCTTCGCTTGGACGACTCGATTTCGCCGCACGGCTGCTCTCTTCGGTTCGTCATCGGAACCGGTTTTCGCTGCTTTCAACCTTGTTTTCTTCTCTCTCCTCTCTCTCTCTCTCTCTCTCTCTCTCGTTGAGTTTGTTCACGAACATTGCCCATTTGAATTTGCAATCACTACTTTTGATCTTTAGGACTAATGTGTTTTTGTCGTATGAAAGACAAGACTAATGTATATTTGTCGTATGATATATAATATTATACAATATATTATAGATATTAGTTATCTTTATTCCACTTTTCAGTTTGGTATTGAATTCTGCACGGAAGACCTGATGTTCACCAATCCACTCCTCTTGGGGATAGTAAGTTCCACTACTTCTTATTTGCAGATTGGAATTTAGTCAGTTTAAATTGTAATTTCAGTTTTCAGATTCCTAGGAAGTGGTTATCTTCCTCTCTCTCCTCTTTTCCTCTCTTTCGGACCGAGCCTTCCTTCATTTTCCTCTTGCTGAAATGTGCTGCCTGTACTTTTTGCAGCGGCTTCCATTTTGAACGGCTGAATGCGAAGAACTTCTTTTTGGAAAATGTATCTCTATTGCGGTATAACGATTTTTAAAAGTCTAACTCGATCTAGTGGTTAATAAGCAATATAGCCTCTTTTTGAATGTTTATACTATAGAGTAATCTTGGCTTAAAATGAGTGCGTGTTGATAATAAGTGTAAAATGTAATATTTTAGTGGTTAAAAAGGAATGAATTCTGTGAATTCCGCTTGGTGACGTTACACCAGTTTGGATTTTTATTATTGCATCATAGGCGAAGTACTGCGAGCAATATATAAAAATATGTTCATATTTACATATGTCAAATAAAATGCATTTTTAAATAAATACATTTTATTCTTGATTGGCAGTTGGGATCGATATCGGTTCGTCTCGATATCAAAAATATATTTTCCCGATAGCTATATAAAAATGATGGGCAAACTTAGAATGTTTCGATCTCGATCTGACTATGCTGAGCATGAGTCGATCTTGGCTAGACTTTGAGTTCAGAAATACTTAAATCGAGGTCGTTGCGAAGGTTTTTTTCTCTGTGTGTAAGTAGCTGCTCAGTCAGGACTTGAATGGCTAGATAAATCTTTGAAATAATCACCCTGGAGCATTGCCGCAGATCATCCTAAGTGACCTTCAGATCTGCTCCCGATCTCCATTGGCTTTGGGTGCTGGCTGCTGGCTGCTCCGACCGCTCTTCCTTTCAGCCATCCATCCGAGTGGCTGGCGAATGTATCTGACAGCTTTGCGAGGCATGTCATCCGCCTCCCGACTTCTTGCCCCTCCCCCCCCCGCCAGTCCCCATTTTTGGGGTTTATGCTCGTTGGCTGTCAATCTGTATTTTAGGATTCCGCAGTCGTTGCGAGTCGGTGGTTTTTGCGAGCCCAACGCTGCCGCCTGCCTGCCTTTGTGGCCGCTTCATTTTCTGCCACTGACTGACAGGCCATAAAATGGCTACTCCGCCCCCGCTGCTCCCCCGCTCAACCCCCCGCTGATGCACGTCAGCGATGGCAGTTACAGCTGCTTTTTACTGCTCCGCCAGTCGCCCCGCTGCAAATTAGCATTTTTGAGGAAGTGGCCTGTCGAAACTGGCGATTTATTGAGGCTCCCGACTTGCGACTTGAGATTGGCGAAAAGTGCGGTAGTCGAGCTGACAAAAATGGGGGTGTTTTTTAAGAGTACTGTACCTATTTTCAGTTCTTGGTTATTGTTGATAATAAATCTGTAAATGTCTTACCTAAAATTGGATAAACTGCCTTTCAGTTTTTTACTTATTTGAGTGACAATTAAATGTGAAACTTACTTCAGGTCGCTTAAGGAGACATATTAACTAACCAGCATCCCTAAGTCAACAAGCTCTTGAAAAATCCATTACAGATTAAAGTGTATTGCAGAGTAGTTTCGAAGACAGAAAGTCAAGATACAACATCCTCTAGATACTCGAAATACCAGTGGATGGATCGCTTATTTCATGAAAGCACTTCGTCTATTGTTATTCACAAAATAAATAGTTTAAATGAAACCCAGAACATTCCAACAGTATAAATCTCTAGAGCTGCGGTAACTTCTGCGTTGCAAGCAAATATTTTTAAATTGTATTTGATAAGGTGAGTCAAATGTTTTTGTATTTCTGTCAATGATGAAATTCAAGTTTTAGTTGATTCTCAACGTGTTTTTCCGTTTTTTTATGGTCGAATTTATGCTAAAGCAGTTGTAAAATGCTCTACACAAGCTAATAAAAGAATAAACTATAATAAATATAGAATTTCCATAGGGAAATATTTTGCTAATAACTCTTAAAATAAGTATCTGCAAGACCCTGTGTACTAACTTTCCCGTGGTTTCAAGTTCTTCGCATATTATTCGTTTATTTTGGCATCTACTTAAAAAATTATATCGTGCCTCGAATGAAATTCCATATAAGGTGGACCCGGTTATCGATTTCGATAGCTGGCATCGATTGCCGCTCGATGAAGCCGAAATGCGAACCGTCGACCGCAGAAAATGGCGTCAAAAGTGTTGGTCAGAGGGGCGGTGCGGGGGCTGCGGCATCGATTGACGTCACAGCGCCAGACGGCGCACCCACACACCCACATTCTCACACCCACACTCACACTCAGCCACATGCATGGCAACCAACTGTAATCTCGAGAAGAGAAAAAATCAAATATAATCGGGGGAGAAAATTGTATATTCGCTTTAATTGAAAGCATAAATGCGCAATCGAAACGCGAAATGCGAAAGCGTCACGCAAAAAGTTCTATATTTAAATATAACCCAGGGCCGATCGCTCGGAAATATTTATATTTATAAATAAATGATGTAAGCAGCGAAAACGGGTGTGCAAATTCAATTATTTCAGCAAAAAGTGAGGTAAAAACCTTGGGGTGTCGGGTAAGTGAAAAGGGGGGAAAACGGAAGGTGCCGCAGGGCCGTAAATGAAAATCGAATTAAAATCTGCCAGCAGGTTAACTTAATAATGGTCATAAATGGCGCCAACGCGTAGTTCGTGCCCTGCAACCACCCCTTCGAGCCATGCCACTCCCACTGCCCAACGCCCCTTTTGCCAGTTGTTCGTTTTCGCCATGCTACGTAATAACTGAAAATCGGCAACAGCGCTCTATTAAAAAACCGAATTGTAGTAAGTGCGTTTGCTGGGGTGTTCGTGTGTGTGTGTGTGTGTGCACGCTCGTAACGACTGACAAGATATTCGAACTCAATATTTTATTCGAAATTCGAATACGTTCTCCCTCTCTCGCATCATCACAGCGAAAGCGAATTCGCCGCGCTTTTAGCCGGCTGTTGTGTGTGTGAGATTTCGAAATCAAAGCGAGAGCGCGCGAATTCGGAGAGCGTTTGCTCGAAAAACGCGGAAAATTTCACAAGCTTCTTCTTCGCTTCGTTGCGCGCCACTTTTTGTTTTTGGTCGTGCCGAAGTGAAAACCGGCAACGTCGCTTAGCAAATCCCATTTTCAGTTGTCCCCCCTCCCCAAAAAAAACGCGAGAAAAAACCTGATGCGAGAATTCCGTGTTTTTCGGCTCCCCACCAATGTTAATTGAACGTTTCGTTTCGAAATGACGCAAAAACAGGCCTCCAAATGTGTTTTTTCCTCTTAATTTTGTGTTGTTTTGTATCACAACTCCGCTAATTATATTTTTGCTGTGCTCTTTTTTGTGGCAAATGTAAGGGGGCGCAATGTTTTCGGCTCATTTGCCGCCTCAGTGGCCAAGAGTCCATTGTTTTTGCCGCCCGTCGTCTGCAAAGTTGGCAAAACGAAAAAGCCAACGAGCTCTGTGCCGTCTAACAAATTGGCAAAAATGCGGGGGAAACAGCGCGATTTGAAAGGCGCCCGTTGGGGCTGAAAGAAAGAAAGCCTTTGGCGCTGACAAAACTTCGCTCCCATTTACCATTTACCACTTTCTCCGAATTAGCATGAATAGAAAACGGGAAATTCAACGCGAAACTTTTGCAATCCCAGAGCCAAAAGCCGTGCAGATACAGATACAGATGTCGTAAATTAGAACTGCACACACTCAAAAGTTTTCCCTTCAACTTTTGATGACAATGAAACAGGCATTATCGGCAAGAAAAATAAATAAATTATGAAAAGATAACGAGATTTCAGTGTCTATTTTTGGAAACTTCGGTCGGCAAGGTGAGCATAATGTAATTATATCATTAAATACAACTTTAAGCCTTCAAACCTTTTTATTTGAATTCCAATGTGTCATATTATCAAAGCTGACCATTTAATGCATTCATAGTACATCATTTATACATATCTGCCATCATTCCTTGAATTTAGTTATCGTTTGATACCAAAGCTTTTACTCTGCCTTTTCAGCTGGCTTTATCGCTCTTGGCCCAAAAAACAAACAATAAGTTGTTAAAGGCATGTTGATTTTCATAAAAACATCACAGGTACATATGTATATCACAACATTTTAAATGCATTTTCTTTTTCAAAGTTCTCTTTACCGAACTGTCACATTTTGTGAACTTTATTAATATTATCTAAACGTCAACAATTGATAACATACAATGAAAATCGTAAAGTTGCTCAAATGGTAACTTCTAGGAAAAATTAGTTTTACAAAGTTGCTACGCCCACAAAGCCCTTTTTTTTAAATTTTTTGATTTTATTTATTTTATTCTCTATTTTACACAATTCTATCGCTATGCAGAAAACATTTTGCCCATTCCCACTGTCAACTTTCAACCATGTTCTCATATTGGTTGATTCATTGTTTTTTTTTTTTTTTAGATAACTTAATGTCTAAAATATCGTCTATCGGTATTCTTCTCAGTTTTAATGCTCTTCTTATGATACTTTCCCGAAAGTCTTTTTTTTGCTGTTAGCTTGTAAGTCGAAACGGGAGGGATCGTACAAATTTTTTGTTTACTCGCACAACTCTGCGTAGACCACCAAAAAAGTTGAAAAGGAAATTTTAAACACAATTTGGCCAGTTATGCATATATTTATACCATTTTTATCTTAAACTTAACTTTAATTTATTTTTTTTGCTAACTTATTTCTCTTAAAATTAGATAACAATACTTTATGTTTTATATTCCACGCAAAAGTCAGTGTTCTGCTCTTTGAAGTTGCTTGGAAAGCAAGATGGTGCAATTACCGTTCGGTTCTTTTTTTTGGCGATTTTCCATCTTTTTAGTATTCCGCAGTATTACCTAATTCAGGAAAAAAACAAAAGACAAAGAAATTTCTGATGAGGATTGAATAATTGTAATAACATATGTATGTATTTTTTAGATGGAAAGCTATGGTGGTAGATGGTGGTATATTTGGAAGTTGTTCCTTCTCTATCCAAAAAGTTATAAACAAATATACTCGACTGCAGTTCTTGTCGAAGGCTCGTTTTGGCCGTCTGTCTTTGCAAACTGCAAACTCCCATGACGACAGCTCGTCAGGAAAAGCTTCAGATCCAGGATAGTTTTTCCAAAACAGTTTCTGATGATACTGTACGCCGTGTCACAAAAAGGGAAGACTACCATAGCAGAGTTGTCCGCAAAAATGTCTGAATTCTGATTCAATTACGTATACCTTTTGCTAATAAGCTATTTTCAACTACGACGACTTTTGGAAGAAAGTGCTATTTTCCGATGAAAGTAAATCTCGCTTTTTCGGTATCAAAGGAAAGGTTTTGGTATGGAGAAAGAGCGGTGAAGTTTTCAAAAAGAAAAACTTAGTTGCCACGGGGAAACACCGAGAAAGCGAAATAACGGTGTGGGGTTGAATGGCGACAAGTGGCAACGGAAACTTGGCATTTATCGAGACTGTCATGGATCAAGGACTCTATATAAACACTTTGAAATACAATTTGAAGCAAAGTGCTGAAAAATTGGGGCTGGAAAAGAATATTTGTTCAAGCAACAAAATGACCCAAAGCACCCAGCATGTTAAAAATCAGCTGCAAACACCTCCCCAAAGTCCTGATCTTAACCCTATCGAACATTAGTGGGATCTTCTTGAAAGTAAATTTTAAAAAAAAACACAAATAACATACAAAAAAAGCTGAAGTATGTAATTTTGGAGGAATGGAGCAACATAATTGCGGAGAATAAAAATGGTCTAAAAAATGGTCTATTCAAGCCGAAACGTCCCACGGAGGTTTTGCAGAGAAAAGAATAACCTATTAGTAATTTAAAAAAGTCAACTTGGAGGCTAAATAAACTGTACGCAGAGTCTTTACACTTTTTCGTAGTCTTAGTTATTTTTAAAAAAAAAATATTAGACACACCTAGTTAAAAATCAAAGAATCAATATCCCATACAAATTAAGAAACTTATTTCGGTTCACGAAACTGTAGATTATATAGAAAGTCTAGATGGATCTTTGTATCTGTATCTTCATTTTCTATGATCTGAACTACATACATATGTACATATGCCTTTAGACCTCTGCAACTGCTGTTTTTACAATTGCAGACTCTATTTGTCTAATTTTTCACTCACGCAGGAAGCACATGAATTTGTCGAAACTATTCTTTTGAGCTGTTTTTCAACAGGCAGGCCAACAAAATTGTCATATCCTGTGACATTTTCACCGGTGCCATCCGCCATTGGTTTCTATTGTGTCATCGTCTGACATAAAACACGCAGGACTAGACTTTTTAGCACTGAGAACAACGCCACATATAGTTCTCATGCTTCTAAAGGGTTACCTATACAAGTCCGCAAACCTTGTATCCGCAAATAAAGTACAGTGCCGATTCTCTACCACGTCATTTGCGGAAATGACACAATTGCGAAATTTTTTGTTGAATAAAATCATTTTGACATTTTCAAACACAGATGCATCGATAGATTTGTGCTCGAAATGTGATCGATTAATTATAGCAGTTGAGGAAAAGGAACAAAGAAGAGGAGTTATTGAGTTATTACTAGATTTAGGATTGGATGATCTGAAAATTTCAGGTGGTGGCTTAGAGTATTTCATGGGTTTAAGGTTCTGAAAGGACTTTTATTGGAGTATCAGCGTTTATATGCTGAAACGAGTAGGTGTGTACATCATTAGGTAGACGACTTTTAAATGATTTTTTTTATATAATAAATAAAGCTTATTTTCCAAGGAATTTTCGTTAGTTTTACAAGTGATTGGTTTGGTTTGCGTTGAAGGGTAGTAGGAATAGTTCCTGCCTTGCAGATTTGTTTTATATATACGCCTATGCATATTTCGATCTTTACAAAACATTTGAAAATTTTAAAATTTACTGAAATTGTTTGAACACATTTATAAAATGTTTTTGCCTCAATTCAGAAAGTAAAACATTTTTTTCGTGAAATGGGGACATTACAAACAACGCAACTTTGCGTCAATGTAAGCTTTTAAAAGATTAAAAAACAGAAAGGCCTAAAGTATGCACATAAATATGTACATATGTATGTATATATGTATATACACATTTATGTAAACTAAATGCTCAAATCAGGCACAAATCAAATCACAAAGAGTAGCCGCAAAATACGCACATAAATTTTGCGTTCATGTAAATGAATTTTTCGAATTCCGCTTTGCGTGGCTACTTTGCTGCGGCGACGGCGGCGGCGAAGAGAGAGTAAAGTGAAAAAGCTCAAAGAAATAAACAGAAGCAGCGGCAAAACGCTGATGTTCCAATTCAGCGCAACTTTCGCTAGTTGTCGCCGCTGGGGCTTAAAAAGAGTGGAAGGGGGAGGGGTCGTGGGGTGTGGTGGGTTAACGGTCGCTGTGCAAACGTCATCAACATAATTTTCATCACTCAGAAATATGCTGATGAAAGAGGCCGAACGCCGACGACACGAAGCGAAATACGAATGGCCAACGAAGCCGAAGTCGCAAGCGAGAGAGTGGGAGACTGGGAGAGTGACAGAAGTCCGAAAGAGAGTGTGTAACGGAGCAACTACACAGCTAGAAAATTCATGTTTTTAACTCATAGCTTTGAAATCTGCCCTATGCCGGATGATAAGAGTTTTTTGAACAAAAAGTATAAATGCATAATTGAATAAGGCAAAGTATTTTCCAAAACTGCAAAGTTTTAGCTTGTGAAAAGTCAAAGCTTTTGTTGACCACCAGTTGATGTGGATTTATTTTTTCTCCAGTGTGTGTGGGGCGGCGGAGAGGCAGGGCAGAGGGCACAATGCAACGGAAGCAACTCATCGTGGCACAATGGGCAGACTTCGTCCGAGGGCGCCCCACCACCCCCTGCCCTCTCCCACCAGCGCACCTCTGCTCCCCTTGCAACCCCCCCACCCCTCTCCCACACCACAAGCGAGTCTTTGCCGTGACACTCCATTTTTATTTTCCGACGCTGGCATGAAAGCAATTTCTGCAGCTACACCCATGCACACTCCACATTCCGCACCCCCCTGACCAGCCACTGTCCATGCCCCATTCCCTGCCCCACTGGTCGCCACACTAATTGGAACACATGATAAAGTAACTTTTGGAGGAAACACTAAAGTTCCAAGAGCGTCTGGCGCAGCACACAAATGAACAGGAAGAAAAAGTCCAAGATTGTGGCCTAAATTTGCCGGAAAAACGTTGTTTAATATTTAACTGCGCTTTTAGGTAACTAAATTTAGATATCCCTAACACTAAGGATAGGGATTTTACAGAAATCTCGGACACAAAGTTAAAGCAATGTGGGGTTTTAACACACGACTAACTGGGTTTGTATTATTAATTCATCAATTTACATTGTTCTACATCAAATTCAACTTTAAATGGGATTAACATAGCGATCTTATATGTATAAGTATTATATTATATTAAAGAGATCTTCATGTTACATCGAATTTTAAAAGAAACGCTGAAAATGTTTGCTAAGCGGTTAAATAAAGCAAGTTAAATTTGTTTTAAGAACATACGAAAAAACATCAAACTATTTTCGTACATATACATTTCAACATGGTTTTTAAATATGTATAATACGTATATTTAGATATATTCGTGTATAAATATGAACTTTACTTGCAATACATTTTTGATTTCTATCTAAGCTATTTAATGAACATCTAATGCCACTTTCGACTAATACGGTTTTAAAGCAACTTTTCAACTGGCATTATTTTAAAGAATTTGTGCATAAAATACTTGTTCATTTACAACTGGTGAGATGCTTTTTCAAAAGGTTTCGATTAAGGTGGGGAGTAATTGCTGATGACATTATTTTTCCCGGTGATTCCGCCCACGCAAAATGAACTTCCGACATTTGTCACGAAGGCTGGCAACTCTCCACGCTTCCGTTTACCTTCCTATGTTCCAACCCACTCATTTGGGTTTCCTCTCTCGTTTTTGCGCAAAATGTCAAAATATAAATCAATTAACTTTCCGGAAAAACTTTCGGGGGAAACTTTCAAAGCAAATTTATCGCTGCCACAACGAGGTGCACTTCCCTGCTCCCCGCTGCCTGCTCCCTGCGAATGGTGGTGCACCGTTGTTTATGCGGCAAGAGAGAGGGTCATTTGTGCGCCACGCGGAGTGATACACATGTGTGGTATCCTCAACCACTCGGTGGGTCGTCGTTGCCTGTCATTCTCCATTTTGTTGCTCGAGTGCTGCGGGCTTTCGAATTATGGAGTTATTTAGCCAGAAATGCAATAAAAGTGGCACCGAAATGGTTCGCTGATCAAACTTTTCATCTAAAAGTGTATGTATTGTCAGTCAGATTGAAATATTATCTATAAAACTCTTTGAATTCATGACCTTTTTGATTGCAATTTGAACAGGATAAACCTGGAGATCATTTGCTAAAATACATTATAATGTTTTTAACATTTTCCAGCTATTTTCCTGTTCGTTCAGTTAAGTTACTACCAAGTCAGTTGCCACTACCCAAAATGGTGGAAATACCTGTTTAACACACGACGATCGTGGACATAAGGAAGCATTTTCATTCCTATCGCCCGCGGCATCGGCTCACTGAATGTCTGTTATTAATGACACAGATCATTATCAAGAAAGCCATAAAACGCTTGATAGATCCATCAATTCTCGGCCTTGACTCGTGCCAACTTTCATCCACAAACAAACAAATCCCAGCGCCGCGAAAGTTCATTAATTTCGACCATGTTCGGCCATAGAAAGTTGATCAGTGCAGTGAATCGAGCGAGTATCGCGAGTATCACGAGTATCACGAGTATCTGTATCTTCAAAGGCCTTCATTCGCCAGCGCTGTGTGTATTTACAAACAAATACGACGCACACAGTTATGTGCATTTATATTTGTTCATAATCGTAATTATTTCAGACCAAGCAGTTGGACGCACTGAAGTAATGATAAACAAAGGAATCATTTCATTTCAAGCCCATTTTCAAGGCGAACGAATGTTTATGCGCAGATATGGCGCGATATTGTAAGACTGAGAGTGAGAATGAGTGAGAGATTGGGGCAGAGGAAGTATTTAATCAGTGGAATTCATTAAGTTGAATGGAAACGAAAACATTGATATAAACAAATTGAAAATGCGTCTGGTAATCTCGTGTTGATCTCTCCGGAATGCGAGAGTCTCGCATTTATTCAAAAGTGAATAAATTACTTAAAGATCTAGTTGATCGTATGCTATCAGCTTCGTCGCAACTAATCTTATATAATGTCGCCTTAACTTTGTATCTCAATCGGGCTCCCAACCATTTTCGTACTATTTGTTCATTTTGTTTGATCTCCCACTCTGGTCTGCCAACGAAATTCGATACTTTTTGCCAAGGCGAGTAGACAATCAAACAAACCAACAAACAAACTGGGAAACTAGCAAACTGGCAACTGGCAAACTGGCAAACACACTCGCACAAACACTCGAAATCTTAAAGATACCCGCGAGAATTGGCAGTTCGAACCTGGTTTGAAATTGCGAACGGCGACTTCGAATTTAGATGCCGATAAGTAAAATGTATCTGCGGCCAAAGCTAAAAATCGAGGCGCAAAATTCAATGCGAGAGCAAGAACAACAACAAACACTACTAGGCACAATACGAAAAGCAGCAACAAACAACAACAACAACAAGCTACAGCTACAACAAAAGCAATAATAATAGCTTGCATAAATGGAACCAGTTTTGAGGCCGAGGAGCCAAGCAAAAGTCGAGACTTTAGTTAGCGTCAGCTTTTGAGTAAATTTATGCGGCCAGTTGCCAGTTGGCAGCTGAGAGGGGAGACTGCGCAGCCGGGAAGGGGAATCTCGGGGGAGAATTGCAGGGGGGAGATTTGGGGGGCTGTGGCACAGACTGCGACTGCGACTGCGACACAGAAAGAGACAGAGACAGACAGACGGCGGCCTCTGTTTAGACATCCAACTTCGGACCGGAGAGCCTGAATTTCAAACCAATTCCAGCGACTTCGTTTGAGGCCTCCGAACCTCCGAGGAAACACACGGAGAGAAATAGTATCGCAATTGTAACCCAGCAAATCTAACAAGCTTTTAGATCACCACGATCTCATAGTTAAGCATTTTTAAGATCATGCTAAAAAGTCTTTATGATCTAAGAAACCTTTCATATCATTAGGATAACATTAAGAACCTTTTTTAAGATTAAAGAAACATGTTTATGAAATCTTTATCCATAAAATGGGCAAAAGTCCATAAGAAGTTCATGTTTTTCAGTTCTTTTGAGGATTTTACCTCCTGACTTTAGGACTTGTCAATTTCCAATTTGACAACTGTTTGAAATATTTTAAAACAATTTTGTTACAAACCCAAATATTATAAAGAAATAAAAGATATTCTACAGCCAAATTATAAAAAAATTTAGAGGTTGATTATTACTTTTCTGAATTACCTTGAGACAGTCTAATACAGAAGTACAAACTCATTTCGCTCTGAAAATAAGCCATTATTTACGAGCGAGTGCAAAACCATCAGATTGCTGATGGCTGATAATAAAAAAAAATGTTGAGGTGCAACATAAATTATCCGAAAGTGAATAGCTGCTGGCTTACGTTTTTTACTGTGCAAAAACGACATGTGAATATTAATGCCGCCGATTCGGATCGCAGTACCGAGTTGTGGTGACAAAATCTGTAGACTGTTCTTCCGCCTCGTCTTTCTTCTGCTCCTCCCCTCCCGCCACTCCCCTGTACTTCTTGCATTTTCGTGCGCAATTTTAGCTTTTTCCGATTGTGCAAATCGCAAATGAGAACGTGAAATGCCAAATGGGATATGCAATGCAATGCGAGGCGATGGGTTGGGATGCGTGTTAAGGATCAAACGGGTTTCATCCACAGAGCATGTTGCAAAGACTCGGCCGTGCCGCTTGACAACTTGATAAAGATTTCATGCCTTTGATTAATATGTTAAGTCTCGACAAACGGCCAAACGGGACTCGCCAGCAAAAACAAAAAAAGAGAAATACAGCTAAAACCGCAACGGGGAAGGAAAAGTGGGGAAATTCAGGCAACACGCACGATGCCAAGGTGTCCGAAGTCCAGAACATGACAATAAATCAACAGCCAGTTGCAGCCGAAGGGAAAACGGAGGTAGAGCGAACAGCAAGGATGTTTCATATGGGAGTGAAGGATAGCAAAGTAAGAGGGCAGTTCGGAAAATGGAAAACTCAATTGATCATCGACCACTGACAGTGCAAACATCTCATTTACCTTCGTTATCCCGCAGGCGATATCACCAGAGAATTAGGCCTAATACCCAGTTGGTTCCAGCAATCAGCCGGCACTGCAGTAATACAAAGAATTTCATTTTGGATTTCCATTAAATCCTTCATTTATTTTGACCAAGAATCAATCAATTGCCACTGTAGAAAAACGAGAAACTGTCCATAATCTTACCTTAAAATTATCATAACAGCTTCTTATATTTGCGAAATATAAAAATATGTCAAAAGTAGTATCTTATTACTCAATAAAGAATAATCCAGAAATAAATATTATGCAAAAGCATCTGCGCAAATACTGTCTAGCTCTCATTCAATTGAAAAGTTGTTTATTTGCCGAGGATCCAACTTTTGATTCCATTTTCCGGATTAACATTTACCTATGCGCCTTATGTTACCTATGCGCCTTATGTTTTTATTCTATAGATTTTTATTAAACTGTGGAGAACCAACAAAAAATGTTTATGCTTCGAGAGACCACAGTGCCGTTTGGAAATGCCCACTAGAGCATTGGGAAATTGATCGACCGGCGGAAAAGTTTATTTTCCGAAGCAGTCATTAACTCGCCTAATTGTAGCTCAGGGGATTCGCCCCTCGGCGGTCAGTGGTTCGGTCGTTTGGTAGAAGAAATCCGAAAATATCTATCGTAATATAATCAAATGTCGAACGTATAAAATGGAAATGGGAATGGAAGTGGAAATGAAAGGAAAGGAAATTGAAAACGGACCCGGGCGCACAGGGGGTGCAAGAACCACCCCCAAAGTGCATCCAGCAGGGCATGCAATAATGTCCTTAACACAAAAAGTCAAAACCAAGCGAGAGCTGTCCACGTGGGTGTAGGTCTCTTTTAATGGGTGGGTGTGCGAGTGGGTGTACGAGTGGGTGTGTGGGTATGCTAGTGGGTGTGTGGGTGTGCGGATGTGTGTTTGGTTGTTTGGCTATGTGGGTGAATACGAATGAGAGCAAAAGAATGCCTGAAGCGAAGACAAGCAAACGGGCACAAAGCACGCGTCGAAAAGTTTCGTGTGCCCAGCCTCGGAAAAACAGCAAGCTCAAACACACAAACACACACACACAAAGTACACACACACACACACTTGGGGAGCGAGCAAGGAACAGGAACAAGGACAACTGCGAGGACAGCGCATCAAAGAGAAGGAAAAGTTTTTGCTGCTCTAACTTTCTGTCGCACTTGCCGTCGTTGTTGTTGTTTCATATCCCTTCCATTCAACAAGCCACCCACCACCCACAACACCCACAACACCCCCCACCCCTCCCCTCCCACGCCTTTCTCATGGGCAAATATTTAATTTTTATAAAGCCCTCGTGCTCTCTGCCCTCCTTCTGTGTGTGTTCCTGTGTGTGTGTGTGAGCTAGAAAGGCTCCCTGGGCTTTAAAAATATTAAAGGATAAACGGCAAACGCACATAAAGTGTAAACTTTATGACACTGCCGAGGATATCCCGAAAGCTTAGCTCAGGGATAAAATGGACCCAGCTGGGGGGGTGGGGGTTTGGGGTTGAAATCCAAAGGGCAGAGGGTTCGTGGTGGCATGTCGTTCTCTATTAGCTCCAGTCCTAAATAAGTAAAGACCCTGAATAGTAGGGCCCGTCGTAAAGTGCATGACTTGCGAGTTGCTCGAGCTTTACGTGCGACCTGCCCCTTTTCATTGACAGGCATGGCAGGTAACAGCCCATTTGCTAGGGGCTGTGTGCCTGCCAGTGTGACCAGCTCCGAGTAACTTAACCTTTAGTTGCCCTCCACTGCATTAGAAGAGGAAACTTAAGAAGACGAGAAAGGGCATGAAGTTAATTTTAAGTAATACAAGGAAATGCAAAAGGTGTATCTGAGCAGGGTCGATGCTAATTAAACCGTTTCCGTCTCACTTTCAATCCTTTAGAACTCACATTAATTTGCGTGAAAATTATTCAAAAGATGATTTACATATTCATTGAATTACTCCACCCATCCCTTTTCGAAAAAAAAAAGTTTTCCAACGCTTTGACAGCTCTGGTCACCCTAAGCATTCGCTTACAAAATGGAGTTGCCCTGCCTTCCTGCCTTCCAACCTTCCAACCTTCCTGCCTTCGTACGTGGCGATGAAGCTTGGCATTTGTGAGCGTGTTCGAGTCCACCAAGGGCCTGACTGGCATTCATATTCATGCCGTTCAGCTCACTCGTTTTCGAAGTCCTACACCTATACCTATACCATATACCTCCTACCTAGTACGAGTACGACCTATGCGAGAAGTAAAGCCACCCGAGCTCGAGCTGAAATGTGGAAAGGGCACTTTTGAAAAATGCTAAAAGGGGTCCGAGGACGAGGACGAGAACGAGGACTACAAAACGGAATCGAAGGACGAGGCCGAAGCCACGACGAACAGCGGAAACATGTTCAATTATCTGAATTGCCGCCGCTACTACCCCGTTCAGTATGAGCGTTTATATGGAGTCAGTCCACCAAAGAGCCATAGAAATAACCATAGCCAAAGCCATGGAGAGCAACAGAGAGCGAGTCCTGGTTTCTGGATCCTGGATCCTGGATAGTCGAAATGCTTCGGGGTTACGCTAAATTCATGCAATGCGGTCGTCCTCGTTCTCTACACCCCTTCACCTATGTATGTAGATCTGGGCTGCGTGGCGGGTGGATGGCTGGCTGGCTGGATGGATGGATGGATGGATGGATGGATGGATGGATGGATGGATAAATGGATGGATAGATAGTCGTGCTGTCGATGGGTTAAGGGGTGCGGAGTGAGGGAAGGGAGAGAGCAGGGGGGAGGGGCTGACAAGGACTGTGTGTGCAACATATGGAATTGGCGTGTCGAGTGTGACGAGGTCGTTGTGTGTGGGTGGGTGGGTGCTCCAAAAGTGGGCTGAGCAGACACACACACACACATACAGACAAACAGACAGAGCGACACACACAGACATAAAACACTCAACACGGCAGGAGAATCGGAATGGGCTGCCCACATGGAAAACACGTCACTCGTGAGCCGTAAAGCGCCCCTGGGAATTCGCCAGATATAATTTATTTTAAATCTCGCCCCGTTCAGTCGTCCGCTTTAAATGGAAATCATTTATTTATGCCCGCATTCCCCTGTTCCAGCAACAGCAATAACAACAAAAAATGTTTCACAAAATGCTGGGGAAAATATTAAAAACGTTTTACACACAGATCCTAATTAGCTGGCGGGCTGCCTAATTGGCAAGGGGAAAATATATTGTTGACGGCTTCTCGGCCGTAATCGCCCGTTTCCATATTAAATGGGTTTATTTTGTGAACAGAGCTACTACATAAAGTTTAGCCGAAATGTAAAAGTGTTGAATGGATATTGTTTGAATGACCAATTATCAGCACAAAGTTTGTTTTTAAAATAACAACATTGCGCTGTAATCATTTTAGGATAACTCTAACAATTGCTTTTATGATATCTTTATTAACTTTGTTAGTGTTATATGGATATTAACCCAAGTTTCTACTGTTTATGTACGAGGTATAACCTCTACTGTATATGGTTAACTTGGCTTAAAACAATTAGTTTTTTTAATAAACGCTTTACAGTAATCATCCATCTATTGTTATTTGAAGATCTCGCATAAAAAATGCTGCTATGTGAAAATCTACTAATCAAGAAAGAACAACATTTTATGACCATCTTTATGACAACTTAGAAAATAATTAAAATGAGCAAGGTGGCATTTTTACCTGAAGCTCCTGATTAAGTGAAGACTGTCATTGTAGTTGGTAATAATTTTGAAATAAAAAGAAACCAATTATTTTACATTTTCGCATCATTAGGCCCATCTTAGCCCCAAACAACTTTGTGGTTTTGAGTGGGGTCTCGACCTCAGCAGCCAGATTTAAATGATGATTTAACGTTTATTTTTTTTCCAGACACATCTACTAACGAAGTGGGATTTGGTGCTGGGCCGGCTTAGTCCGGTTCATTTTCCGCCGTCCGTATAATCCGGAAACCCGTAAATGTGAATGGGAATGGGTTGCGCCACCGTCGCTGCTGTTTTTCTATCGACACACAGCAGGTTGCCAGGGGAGAACACGACACACAATGGACGGGGCAGCCTGGCAGTTGACATTTGGCGTTGCCCCTTAACCCTCCACTGCCCACTTCCCAATTCCCATTCGGTTATTCGGTTATATGCTTTCGTGTTTCTTTTTTGTAGTGGCAGTCAGTCGGTGGTGCAATTAACCACAAAAGGTTTCCTTTTGTCACTCACTCGCTCGCTCGCTGGCTCTTTCTATTCTGGCTTTTCTATTCGCTTGAGCGGCCATATGGCCAAGAAAAGTTGGGTTAGCGTGGTTATCCGCCGCCTTTTGGCCACATTGCTTTAAGGCCTGGCATAATAACGGGCATAACTTTAATGGCAGTGTTATTAACTTTCGCCTCGTCCGGAAAGTGCCCTGCCATCGGATTGATTGCTATTGTCCTTCCGCTGGCAACTCGACCTCTCCTCTCGCTTATCGCTCAACATGATTATTATTATTATTATTTTTTTTTTATTTCGTCCTTTCCGTGGGGCACTCGGTTAACTCCACGGTTTTTCTTCGTTTTTCTCAGTTTTTCACCGTTTTTCGGCGCATTTCCAAACAGATTGCTACTGTCGCAAAAAGGAAATCAGGTTTATTTGTCAAGTGGGCACAAAGTGCCCCAACGGCGGTGACTTCGCCCTTTGTTATCCCCCTCGCAAACAACCGGCTTCTCTGCAATATTGCGCCAAACAAACAACCCACTGCATGAGTCGTATTCTATTAATAATAATTGGGAAATATTTTTCGAGGGTACCTCAAAATAGGATTATTTGAGGGCCGCAACACAATATTGTCAGAGGTAAGCTGAATTCGTAATGATCTTGACAAATAATTAATGATGCTAAGTGCTACAGCAAAAGCTTAAGTATAGTTTGTATTTGTTAGACTAACAGGAAAGCACTGTTCTTTTGTATTTATTTATTTAAAGCTAACTTAAAGTATAAAACTATAAGGTAACTGAGAACTAGGAGCATTAGTAGCTAAGCCTAACCTTCTATATTCATTGAAAATACCTGTAAAAACGATGTGAAATCTAGCAATCAGTTATATGTCTGTCATATATTATAGGTAATCTAAAAATATGTAGCATAAATATTTACATCATATAAAAGTGAAAATAGATAACAAGAAAGGCTGGCAACTTTTTTAAACTTTCTTTACTTTGCCTTAAGTTTTACTTCTACCAACCTTCGGAATATTCATAAATGGCGATGCGAGTGGAGGAAAATCACGAAAATTCCGAGGAAGCACCATCAGAATCGTATTTTGTAGAATTTCCCTTTCACGCAATTAAATTGCAATTTCACTGCGGCAGCGGCAGCGGAAGCCGGCCAATTTGAAAACGATTTCGACGGCACTATTCTGGCCAAAGTATCTCTATTTGCGAGTATGTATCTAATCGACGACGCTTGCCAAGTTTTTCAGTTGCCGAGGAAATGGACTTTTTGCATTTTATTTGCGGCCTTGCCACCGAAGCGAATCAATACAAATGCCAAATGGAATTCTCGAATTGGAATTGAAATCGCGTATTTGAGTTTTTGTATTTGAGTATGGCAAACATTACCTAATCAGAGTGTCAACAGACTGCCGATTGTGGAAATTATCAGGCGGCAATCAATGATACGCAATAATGCGAATTGCATTTGTGGAGCGGAGCGTTTCAGTCCATAAAACTGAAACGGATTGCAAAACAAAAAAAAAGTGCACAAGTCGTAAAGCGAGAAGAAAGTCATAAATTAAATAATTAATGCAATAAAATTTTATAAATACGGCAAATGTGTGCTTTTGTTGCACCCAGCGTGAGGTGGCAGCAACCAGTTTATGGCGGCGCAAAAATAAAATGCAAATGCAAAAAAACAAAACAAAAAAGAAGAAAAAATGCAGATACACGAATACAGAAATAATAACAACAACAACAATAAGGCGGCGTAAATAAATGCAAAAGGCCTTCGTTTCATTTGCAAGTACAGCACAACAAATGCGAAATTTAAATGGAATTCGAAATGCAAATTAAAACGATCAATAAAAACGCGAATATGTCAATAAAAGTCAAATGCAAATTTGTTTCATGTTTTGAATGCAAGCCAAAAGCAACCAAAACGAAACGAGAAGAAAATCCAATCCTTACGGCGACGAGAGACGCCTAACATTTGCGGAAAATTCTGTGAAAATGTAAAGCGATTAAAAGGAAATGGTTAGAAAATGCACATGAACTTGACATTTGCCAAATTCTAGAGAGCATCATTATGATCACTTGCAGTTGAGTCATCCGAAAAGCGGCGTAAAAATAGCACTTTCGTTTTCCTTGACCATTTGCTATCGGCCAACCGATTTTCATATCAAAACGCCTCTATAAAATTGATAGAGCTTGTCTTATCAGACTGTATGTAATCTCTATGTAGGCGTGTGACTTAATTTTTAGTGGCAGTTGATAACAGCTATGATTATCGATCATTTGCTAGATTTACAATCCAAAGACTAACATTTCTAATGTGGTTTGTGTTAAATCTAAAATACAGAATTACAAAAAAAAATTACAAAATTAGGTTTTCCTTGATTTTTGCAAAGTACTTTGCTTTATATTTTGAAGAAACTGTAAAGAATGCTGAACAATAGTATAAAAATGCCAATTCAGTCTTCTCCCTTCATAATATTTTTAATTTATCAGAAAGTAGAGTTCTGAATATAAAGATACCTTTTCTATGTTTACACTTGTTTTGCGATATCTTTCCATTTATTCTTTGATGGAATTCAACTTATCTGTGTTCCATCTTGCTATTGATATCTTAAGCTGCTGTAAGACTACGATGTAAAAGAATATTCTTAATATCACGGAATCCAATAAGAGCACTAATAAGCAGAGAGAAAAGTGCAATGCAGAAAACGCAAAGAGGAACGACCATTAACTGATGGCAAATTACAGGACATTTTCCCGCAGCACCGGGTTGCAACTTCCAATCAAACGTGCCCATTACGGGTGGCAGGCAAACCGCAATGCAATTTAGTTGGCTCATGGGCAAACCGCCTTAACCTCACGTGCTGGTGCTTTGGGGCACTTTGGTTTGGGCCATCCCAGCGCCGGGAATCGAGAACTGAGAATCGAGGACCGAGAATCGAGAATCGCGAACTGAGAAACTGAGAAACGAGAGACGAGAGTGGAGAAACCGCAGTGAAGCCTGGGCGAAACGATCGATTTGGGTGCAGTGGCGCCGTTTTCTGCGACACAGGAATTTCAATGAGCTCGGTTTTATTTATTTATTTTGGCTTTCTGTGCCCGGCGTGGCCCCATGGGTGTTAAAAATCGGCAAGCGAATAAATTTCGTGTGTATGTATGTGGTATATGTATGTGCAACAATAGGGGGGTTTATTCGTGTAGTGCATTCCCTGCAGTTGTAGCGCCCACTTAGCGCAGATACAGATACACAAGATACGCAGATACATGCGGCGATATGTGTCTGGACCGGGCTGAAATCGAGCGACCTCGGCGACAGCGGCGAAAAGAGACGGGGCAAGTGCAACAGAAAGAGAGGGCCGACAATCAGCGTCATTAGCAATTGGCGATGTGGAAGTCTGCCGACTTCTGGCCACTTCTGACCACTTCTGGCGACTTTGGGCCACTTTTCGCGTAGGCAGCCGTTGCAAATGGGGCAGTCGTCGCGTCGTTGCTAATTAAAAAATGCTTGCCGCAAAATAAAACTTAATTGCGATTTCAATCGCGATACCAACGAGCGGCGAGAGCAGCAAGCAGCAAGTTGCAAGTTGCAAGCCGCAAGAGATTCGAGATTCGGTGCCGAAAGCCAGTTGCCAATTGCAACGGCACACGCAGCGTATGAGCGACAATTGCGGACACAACACCACACAACACAACACACAACATCGCACAATATAAAAACTTGCCTCAAAGTTGCACTATAAACAGGTTTTTCCTTTTCAGCTTCAGCTTCTCACTGCCGGCGAGCTTGCACTTAATAAAGATTGATTTACACACATTGCCGTCTGCCGCCGACGGTGGGGAGTCGTCCGTCCGCGAACTGAGCAAAAAAGTCGAAAAGGAAAATTGGCATAAAAAAATGAGCGAAAAGTGTGCGAAAAAGCCTGGCTAAGTCCAAAGTTATTGCAAATGAAGCCCGCTCCCTGGGATTTCTTCCAGCCGGACAGCACAATGCACCTATGCCACCGATTCCACCGATGTCTCTGCCTCCAATCAAGCGGCTGCTGGCGCTGTTGCCATTTATGGCCTTGATTTATGTATCTCAGCTACTGGATCTCTAATGCGCACACAGATACTCCCCACACACACGAGCAGACACACACAGAGACACACTCACATGTCGGCGGGGAGTCGCATGCATAAAAAGCGTCAGCCAACAGGCATATTGAATTTATTTGCCATTTATATCATTTCCTTGGCTTTTCGGCTGGCTAAAAATCACGGCTCTTGAACGGAAGCCTCCTCGGCAAGAGGACAAGGATTTAGTGCATTTCCAAGTGTGTACACAAAGAGAAAAGGTTCTGCAGTGTAGCTAACTAGAAATAAGTGGATTCAAGGATTTAAAACAGTTTTTATGTCTTTACAAGCTGTTCAAGATAAAAGAAAAGAGTGCCAAGTTTTTCTGCTGATGCCATCGTTTAAAACGCACTATATGCCGGTAATGAACCATTTTAACAACCCAGAGCCCAAAAGCGGATAGCCAAACGAGCAATACCCGCTTACGGTCATATCTCAGTGGATTAGATTGGCACATCGTTAGCCGCCGTTTAGCAACCCCAAAACAAACCCTCTAAAATACCATGCCATCGCAATCGCAATCGCAATCGAACAACCCCCGAATCGCTCAACAATAATCGCACACAAAACCAAAAAACCAACCGAGTCGAGGACATTTCCCCGGAAGAGGACAAAGCAAATTGAATTTGAAGAAACCGATTCCAGATAGCCGAGCTTCAGCTTCAGCCTTTGGAGTCCAGTCCCCAAAAGTCGCCATTGTTGTGCAACTTCAGATATATTCAGATATTCACTTGTTTTCATTGAAGAAGGATTTCGCAGAAATCTTATACTTGATATTCACTTGTTTTCATTGAAGAATGATTTCGAAGAAATCTTATACTTGATCAATGTAAATGAGCCCATTGAAAAAAGCCTTTATAAGTTATTTAGCACTTTTACTTAGCACACCGTTTTGTTCTTTCAATTAATCTAGTAAAGCAAGCTTCTATGACATTTTTGCCTTTCTGTTTGCATAAACAAACATTTTATTATCATTTTACTAGCTTTAAAAGTGCCATTGACTAAGCAACTAGTTGCTTTAGAAGCAAAATGCTTTTCATCCCGCTGCCTTTTCTGTTTGCTAGTAATTTTGTTTTATTTTTGGTCAATATTGTGAGCCCAGCCTGGGGCTACATATTCCGAAATTGGAAACCATTTGCTGAGAACAGCAAAAGCACTCCAAGCCCCAAAAATAGAGTTTGCTTTGCGCTTGAATATCTGGCAAACATAGTTGATTTTCGGTAATGTCGAAAGTCAACTTTTTAGTCTGCTTTTTCGGCACCCAAACGAGTGCCTAATGAGTGCAAAGTGATTTTTATTTGTGGCGCTTTTATTGGCAGCTGCAAGTGGATGTGCGATGCGATGTGTGGCAAGCATTTGCGCATATATTTGCCTATTTTAAAGCAAAAGCAGCTAAATGATGAAAATGCTTACAGAGTGCTTACAGCTGGAAGTTCTCATCCAACTACTGCTTTCCACTTCAACCTGTTCAAAGAGCGGCCTTTGAAATATGGTGAAAATACGTGTGTTTCTGCGTAGCTATGGCAGATTCTTTAGATTGCAGACGCGCAGAAATTGCTTTGGAAAATTTGTGCCATCTCATGGCATTTAACGCGCTCGGAACAAAGCTGAAATTTTCTCCACCGGACGGGCGGCAAAAACCTCGTGATCCCAGACCCCAGAATCCACAGAACCCCAGAACCCAGACCAAAGAGTTGAGATCCGAGATGCGAGTTGCGAGACTATCGCCCGAGAAAAAGCTGCTAAATAACATGGCACGGATGGGCCAAAAAGCGGGGGGATGGCCAAAAGGGGGGGCAGGTGGTGGAGGTGGCCGAACAATGAAAACGCCAAAGTACAAAAAGCGAACGAACACAAAACGAAACTAAGGCAGCCACTAAAACTAAAAGCATACAAATGAGCATCTGGCTGAGTATATGGCTATGTAAATAAGTGCCAGTTGCGGTCAGCTGAATTGCGAAAAGGTTTATGGTAATGAATTACGCTTGAATGCTGGCTACATACTCCTTAAATACTTAATGAATTTCGCTTGACAAACACCATTAAGCCAGCTGCAAGTCAGTTGAAAACCACAAATTACCAATGAGATGCCCTTTTTCACTGTAATGTAATACTAAGTTTAACGGAAAATTTGGAAAGACAGCTATCTAGAATAGAGAACTTGCTTTCAGCTCGGGATTTGGTTATAATTAAAGAACCAGTTTCAAAATATGTCCCATAAGTCTAACCACATTTCGCATCGAAATAACAAATATATGTATATATTTGATAGTGCTATTAATCTGACCCCAATTGTACTATATGTGCGAAACTCAGGCGACGCGCGCGCACAATGTTTTGCGGGAGTAAATAAGTTTTTCTACGGCTTTATTTTTATTTTTATTGCACGACATTGCCTCAGGTCTAAATAAAAACCAGCCAACAACTGTGCGAATTATACGAAAAACAGCAGCAGCGTAAAACTTTCTTATCTTTAGTGCCCTGCCGAAAGTCGCAAAGAGCTAAAGCAGCTGAAGTCGGTGGAAAACGTTGGCGGGAAAAGGGGAGCTGAGCGTTAAGTCGCTAACTAGCAACATGTCGCAAAGAATCTGATTCCAAGGTGGAGCCCCAGCACAATTGGAGCCCTTTCAAAGGGAAACACGAGTTTGCACAGTATTTGGAAACAACTAAAAGAGGTGCATCCCATGCTAAGGTAACGGAGTTATTCTTACTCAGCTCTAATTGACACGTTGATAGACTCGTACAATTCAGTTTTTCCGTATCTATGAGTTTTTTTTCAAATACCTTTTTACTTCTTAGCTAGTTGTCAGTTTTTAGAGGCACAGTTATTATTTTGAGCACAGTTTCGTTGCGAAATTAAGAAGGCTTCGTCCGTAGAGTTCCGCTTAGCCTGTCCGTATCTTTGTCCGTTACATTAGTTCATTTCCCATCTAAGGACGATGTCTCTAAGTCAGTAAATAGTTCGTTTCTATTGTTAATATAATCCCCAAAACTTAGAATTTCGATGTGTTTGTCCTTTAGACAATTTGTTGCTATGCAAACAAGTCTCATATCTTAACAATTTGAAGATGTTAAACAGTCAATAGTAGTAGTATTTATTGAATAGCAATAATAAAGTATCAGGAAGTAATAAAAGCTAGCCTGTCCGTATCTTTGTCCGTTACATTGATTCATTTCCCATCTAAGGATTGTGCCTCCCAGTCAGTAAATACTTAGTTTCGATGGTTAATATAATCCCCAGAACTTCCCTGTGTTTTTCCGTTAGACTGTTGCTATGCAGTCTCATATCTGTACAATTTGAAGATATTACACAGTCAATAGTAGTAGTATTCATTGAATAACCGATAATAAAGTCTGTTTAGGTAAGTAAACTTAAACTTGAACTTCGGTATGCCAAAGTGAAATAGAAAAGTGAATAGAAAATAATCAGATATAGTCTTGAATAGAGTTTTTTTTTTACATATGTACATATGTATATTGCTTCAAATAGCACGGGAATGCGAAGCTTTGGTCCCCAAGGCCCAAAAAAAAGATCCAATCTTCCCTCTTGCTTGAAATCTTTTCGTACGCTTTTTGTGGGGGTTTTAATTTGCTTCTTTTTATCTCTGGGCCTTAGTTGTTTCCCTCGTTTTTTCCTCGTTTTTTTTATGTTTTCTTCACACACTGAGCCCACCCACAAGTGTGTGTCCGTCCGAGTTTACCTGTCGTCGTCGTTAAAATGAATACATGAGTGAATGAATGAATGAATGGGCGAGGGAGAGCGACATCTGTACTACTCGCCTCTTCTGGCCGCCTGCATTCATTCGTTCTACTTAACGTCTGATGACTTTGTCGGGGTTTCGGAATCTTTCCATGAATATAGTATGTATGGTATGTGTATGTATGTATGTATATGTATTCTACCTGCGGACCACTCCACTGCACTCTATTCCATTCCATTCCAGTCCACTCCACTCCACTCGAAATAAATAAACGGCGGGCGGTGGCGTTTTTATGGCATTTTATCTCCCGAAAGCATTAACACAGCAGCCAAGCAGCAACAACAACAACAACAGCAACAGCAGTAACAACAACATCAGCTTTGTTGCAAGGCCTCGAAAAGTGTGGATTTTGGTAAGAGAAACGAGCCACAGACCAGCGTCATTTGCCGACGCCATTTTATGTGGCAAAGGTCGTGGGGAGAAGTTGCTCTATTGAAATTTGACGATATTATCCGGGGACATTCAAAGTTTTGCCCTGTGTGTATGTCTGTGTATGTATGTGTGTAGTGGGCAGGGAATAGTGGGCGGTGGGGCGTTGGGGCGGCAAGAAGGTGTGGTGGTTGGTGATAAAGCGTGCCGATTACCAGAGCTTTACGAGTGAAAATGGGCACCCATGCATATCTAAGCAAATGATGGCAATTGTCGGCACAAAAAAAGGTGTTGGGGAATTACACTCGTCGCTTTGGGGACAGCAAATTGTGAAATGCGCCTCTTGAACGAACGAGTATTGAATTCACATTAGCCGTGGTATTATTATGCAAAGTGTCAGCATTTATGGGTTTTTATGGTTCTCTTGGCTTTGGCCGAACGGAGAAAAAGAGACATTTCTGGGGAATTGATATGGAGATTCGAATGAAAGGTGTGAAAATGGCTTGTGTGAGAAATGAGCCATAACAATTGCGATAAAATATGCACAATTACCACGTGATATCGTTATTAGCTTGTGCTTTCATACAAGACATTCAAGGTTTTCCACGGAAAACGAGAGCGCTGAAAAGCTGAGATATGCTAGTTTCTTAAATCAGCAACACGGAATAGGAGAAAACATGTTGCTACTCAATGTGAATGAGAAATCCATTTGCTAAATGCCTCGCCTAGGAAATTGACACTATAAGTATGTAATTATAATACACACATCCACATTTCAGATAAGTCGTAGGCCTCGGATGGCCTTCGAGTTTGCCCGAATATCAATTCATTAAACTTAATGAATGTAATGAGCAGAGCACACACTCAATCAAAAGCGGTGCCTGGTTTATTCATCTCAGCTTATAAGGCAAACCCAGCAATTTCAATTCCAATTTCGAAGGCCTCTTTCCGCTCATCTCGTCGAGCTGAATATCAATTCGCTGGACTTGGGGCTTTTTTATGGATATTCTGGCTGTCGCCAAATTGAATGCTTTCGGTTTCTATATTTGTCATAACTCAAGCGTTATGACCAATAAAAAACGTCTCAAAATGGCCGCAGCTGGTTTTCATGTGCGTCTTCACTAAAAAGGCGCGATTTCACAGGCCGTCATTAAAGAAAATTGCCGTGCCTCACTAAATATGGAGAGATGTGCTGGAATCAAGGTGTATGTGATCACACGATACCCTTTTAAAGAGGTACATTGCATATTTCATTGTCAATAAGAGTAGATAGCGCCATTCAGCACAAGATTTTCCCGTTTACCTGCTTTTCAATTGCCAATGGGAAATAGAAATATGAATCAACTACTATTTTAAGTTATGCTTAAACATTCTTATGCTTAAGAAACACTTTCTATAGTACAAACATTATTTGTACTCCTTATATGATTAAAATAAAGCAAAGGATCTGATGAACTTAAGCTTCAGCTACTCAAAATAAAATTTGTTTGGATTTAATAACAAAAATCTCTGCACCCTTAAAAACCTTTAAATTCATTCAGTTGAAAAGGTATTCATATTGCTCTGCCCAACTTATTGCTATTCCTTTTGATTTGCGTTATGATGTGGGTACGAAAATGTGCAAATTTGATGGCCACGTCAAAAGTTTCCGTCTTGACCAAAGCCCGTATAAATAAGCCTGCAAGAAGTTCCGGCTTCACCACTTCACAACCCAGCGACCTTAACAAGCTGTCTGCAACACAAGTTAACATTTGAAATAAGAAAAGTTGCCGCAAAGCTTAAAGTTAGCGAACTTGCCACATGTATACACTCACGCCAGTTATGTGTGTGCATTTAATATGCGATATGTATGTAGAATATGCCAAGAACAAAGCTCATAAAATACTTTCACAGATTTCAAAAATCAATTTCAGCGGAGCGCAGGGCGAGTAAATCGCATGCATAATTGAACTTCCTGGATGCCTCGATGCCTGGCTGCTCGGATGCTCAAATACTCAGATGCTGGATACTGTATACTGGATGCTGGATTGTGGTAGATATAAATACAGATGCAGCTGGATAGCGACGGCGGCGGCACCTGACTGCTGCACCTGATGTCCGACGCTCCTTTGAATGCCAATCAAATTGGCGCACGTCGCTCCAGGGGGCTATGCAACATTATGGGTCGCTTTTGGTTCTGCATCGGAGTCGAGGCAAGGAGTCGGGGATCCTACGTGCACGTGGCATCATCAAATGGCTGTCAAGAAGGGAACGAATGCCGGGCTAATGCGGATGCGGATGCGGGTTGTGACGCCATTTTCGCATCAGTCTGCAGCTGCAGCAGAGCGGCACCAAACTTATTGCGTACCTCCCCGCCAATTGTAATCACATCAATTTCAGTTTTTATCGCATCAAAGTCGTACAATGCAGACCAACTTTTCGGATTAAATTGCCATTTATCTGTGGAGAAAAGGATACCTGCTGTGAATTTCAACTTAAATAATATTAATAAAACTGGGACTGGAGCACTAATATAGATTTGATTTCAGAGTCAAAGTTCAGGGAAAAAAACTAATAAAAAAAACCAAATTATATAAGACAGCTACTTAAGTTACCGAATTAGGAACCAAATAAAACGTTGGTGAAAAAGATTTCCCCAACGTATAACGAATTTAAGTTGATTTAACAAATCTTATACAATGCTAGACAAACAATGCAGTTACATCTTATAGCTAGATAGATAGATATTCTAAGCAAAATATGGGAAGTACATATCTATCGAATTCTGAAATTTCTTTCTGCAACGATGATGTTTTTTGATGAGATTTATAACATGATATTGTAACGATGACAAACGAAAAATCTCTCCAATAAACAGTGTTAGTTTATGATAAAAAGATTTTGTAATATATTTTTTCTTATAATAATATTTCCTAATTTTTTAACAGGAATATGGTTTACAATTAAACTACAGTATGCATTGCGAAGTGCTACGAAAAATTTGTTGAATAAAAGTTTAAAAATACTTTGTATCTAAGAAGAAAACAGGGTTTCAAGGTACATTTCCATAAAAGAGTATAATTTCTTACTAAATAATATGGAAGTTTATATGCATATAAGAATATTAGTTTTTAAAATATATATTTATAAAGTAACTAAAATGTTATAATCGAATTTTTTGTAAAAAAGAACAATTACTTATTAAATCATAAATTATGATCATATTGACAATAGAGGATTGTTTGAAGAACACACATGTTATACATATGTATGTATATGTATACTTCTCTTTTGCCACTTGACTGAGTAAGTAAGTCGTTTGAGCCACATTAGCAAAGGGCCATCGAGGAGGAGGAGCGGGTAATTAAGCAGCGAGCCCAGACACTAATTGCATTAACACTTGCGGTTAATTTGAATTTATGAAATGCTCTTCAAATGCTGAATAATGAAAAGCTCGCGGCAAAGTTAGCCCATCGAGTTGGGTGAGCAAAAAGGTGGCGTGGCAAAGGAAACTTTACGAATATAATTAAAACGATTTTCCATGAAATTTAAAATGAAATTTCGCTGCGCAAAAAGTTGCCAACAATAACATTACAATAACAAAAGCGCGAGGTGAGGAGAGGCGGCGAATGAAAAAATAAATGAAATGCCAAATAAAGCGAAGCCGTTGGCTGATTACACACACCAGCAAACGGGCAGGCACACGAACACTCAGTCGCACACCACACATACACACCTATACAGTACTCGGGTTGCTCTCCCACTCTGCACTCTCCATTCACCCCACCACCGCCTACCACCTACCCATCCAACAACAACTCAAACAGCCAACGAACTGCTGGCGATGAGAGTTGAAACGCTAGAAATTTACCAAGGAGAGCGGGCTCTCTTGGGGTAGAGAGCGCGAGAGAGAGTGAGAGGGGGAGCAGCAGCCAAAGAAAGAGAGCAATGGGGCCAAGAAAGTTGGCAAGGGGGTGGTGGCGGTGAGCGGGGGGTGGCAGCAGCGGAGAGAGAAACAGTTTTACTGCTAGCATTGCCACGTTTATGCGTCCCCAAATGAAACTACGCGTCGTTCGAGTTAGGCAATCACGATATACATATAAACTGATTACGTGTACAGCTCATATGTCATCCGTGAATCGAAAGGTGAAACAAACACTTTTGCCTTGGAGCAGAAATGAGATGAAAGCTGAAAACTACTCATAAATGTTTTTGCCCACGTCTGCCATGCCAAAGTTGTAGACAAATTTCAGGCTTATTGCAATATACACCTTTTTACTGCTGTTAAGAATCATTTTTGGTAAAAAGACAAAATTTGGGAAATACGGCGTGTCATGCCTTGTACAGAATTTCATTATTTACCAACTTTGAGGGCAAAACGATGATGAAAGTGTTTCTAAGCTAGTATACCAGATGCTTAGATCTCAGGTTATATGTTTTAATAAAGCAGTTTTATAAATTACAGAAATTCGTAGAATCGTTAGCATTTTCATATGGGATTCCTGTTCTTTAGATCTATGTTTTCATATGCATAATTTGTATAATATAAAATCTTGTATGAATGGTACACATGAGCTATAAAGTTCAGGGAGTTACGCCGATGCATTTCTGATTCTCGAACGGTAAACCTAACGTGTAAACCGCATTTTCCGGCCAAAGAACTGAGCAACTGCTGAGAACAGCAAAAGAAATAGGCAAGGCAACGGGTGATGAATGGGAGCCGAGAATCGAGTTGGGAAGGGGGTGGATAAGGGGCGGATTGGGGCGGAGTGGGTGGGCAGTATAAGCAGCAGCGACTACAACTACAGCAACAACAAGCTGGTGGGGGATATAAAGCAACAAAAGCGACACATGACAAATGGCGCAGACAGCGACGTCGACTGCAGAGCTGTGAAATAAAATGTCTGCGCGCGGGTGTGGGTGAGTTAGCAACTGTTTTGGCCAAAGCCAAAAACCTTGAGCTGTGAAAACTCAAATAAAAATACTACAAAACAGAGCAGAAGCATAAACAAGAGACAGCAGCAGCAACAGCAACAACACAAACGAAAGGCGAGACGCTGCTCCATTTTTGGCGCGCACTGCAATTTAAAATTGCTGTCAGCCAGTCAGTCATGAAATGAAATACGCCGAACGGCAGCGAGCAACAAAAGCCCGGCACTAAAAAACTACAATCACAAAAACAACGAAAAAACAATGCAAAAAGAAAAAAGCAATATAACACAACAGCACATCGCTTTCAATTTGTTCATACGAATTTATCGCTTGTCCGAGACGCTCTGGAATTTCGACCGAAACCGAAACTTTTTCGTGTTTTGCTTTGTGGCCGAAGTGCAAAATAAATGTTGCTCGAGAAATAAATAAAAAAAAATATATATATATCTATATAGTGCCAACAAAGCTAACACTCGGAAAATACAGAATAAAAAACCGCATCGCTGCGTTGAACATTTCAAAACTTAATTTATGGCTCATCAACGGAGGGTTGCGACCTCGCTGCAAATAAAAAAGGGATGGGAAAATGCAAAATGGAGGCGCGACACTGAATCAAAAACCACATTGTGAATAATATTAGTGGAATGGAATTTCGCGTTAAAATGTCTGCCGAATTCGGACAGAAATATATTGAAACTAATGTGAAAATTCTCTTAAAGCTATCATGATTTCTCACATATCTAGTCGACTTGGTTATTCATTATATTTCTCAAAAATATCTAAATACAATAAAATGAAAAATCATAAAATGCCACTGAGCCGTCGAAAAAGATTTATATTTGATTTATACTTGAGTAAAATCTAAATACATGTTTTAATATCTTATAATAACAACAAATGCCTGGCAAATCATATAAAATGCCAACATGCTGATTTAAAATGATGTTAGGCATAAATAATAATCTTCTTATAATTTATGACCTTCTTCTTATAACCTTCTAATCTTATAACCTTCGATACAGCATTTAAAAACCATCTCCAGTCTCCATTTTGTCCATATGTCACGTTTTAATTAATGTCTAACCGAAAAAGATAAAACATTTATTCGGCTTTTGGGTATGCACCTGGCTAAATGGCAGCTTTTCATCAGACAGTATTTTCCAAAGTGCCCTGCGTAGGAAAATGTAGATTTTCCAAGCAAAAATCAAACGAGAGCCTTGTAGGTATTGCATATTTCATTGCCAAGACAACATGAGGTCTCAATCAAGAGATTGACTCGATAGCTAGGGGGGAAATTAAGTATGCAGTTGTAACAATCCAACTGAGGAATTTAAATGCAATTAATGCACAGACTTTTGTCCGACATAAATTGAAATGAAATTGACGTTCGATCGAGGGGAGCTTTGCTGCAATTGAGAGCAATTTTGAATCAATTAGAAGTGAATTTGAGGAACTCGGAGCCCTGCTTTCAAGTAGCACCGCCACTTGATCGCTGCAGATACAAATGCAGCAACAGATACAGATACATAAGTATCTCGAGCTGATGCCGAGTGTATCTTTTCTCACGCACCGCGAAGCTACCGAGAAACGGAGAGTTCGAGTATTGGAGAATCAGAGAATCTGAGAAACGCCGCGCACTTCACAAATGAGTGCACATCATTTTCGACCACAGCCGTGGAGCAAAAGCCGCAATAAACCAGAGGAATCAGAGGAATCAGGGGAACCAGAGGAATCAGAGGAACCAAAGGGGCAACCGAGCAACTCGTATCATCTTCCATTCCCGCTTTTTGAAAAACACGCCAATTGGTCATGACTCCGACCTCCGTGGGGCCACAGAGATGTGTGTACGTCAATATATACTCGTATGTATGCAGTGTATCTGTGGATTGCAGTGCGTGTGTGTTTGTGTGCCTATTATTCGATTAACTCGAATCCCCCTGCAGCGGCAATATAACCTCTATACGAGTCACGGAGCTACGCCCTGCACCACGCACCAGGGCATCCTATCCCGACCAAAACGACCAGAAACCAGACCCAGCAGCAACTGGGTTCGGGCTAAAACCCGAAGTTCCGCACGGAAGGCAAAAGTTCAGCGAATGTGGCCAAAGAGGAGCGCAATCGGCGGCAGACAGGTGCAGGCTCCCACACAAACTCACAGATACCAAATACACACACACACTCGCACACACATTCAGGGGCATCCACTACAAACAACGAGCTCTGATTGAAACACCTTCCGTTTACCTCATCTCGTCAGCCGTCATCAACGCCACAGGAGATGCGATGACAGAAGGATTGGGAGCTGCAAACTGAATACAGACTACGGGAAACAGAAAGCAGAGCACGGGGATCTGCAACCGGAAGCTATGGTACTGTGTTTTGTACTTTCATGATTGTAATATATCATCTCTGTTTGTCTTAAGAGTAGTAACTAACTATTAAGTTAACTGAAAACCTTCAGTATACTTGTGCTTATCCGAAGATGCTACTTTAAAGGCAATAGTAAACATTTCTGATATTTTTTCGTTATTTATGCTTCTGAATAACATAACTTAACTATAAAATCTATGTTTAAAAACTGTATTTTTGTAGTAGTGCTATCGCTGATGTTTATTAGGATGAATAAAAAGTCCTAAGTGGAGCTAGACAAAGTTGTATTATTTGAAAACTACATAATGTATGAGCGATTCAACACTTACAAATGTTCCATAGTTGAATTAACATGTTTAATATGCCTTTTTTGTATGCGAGTAATACAGTATATAAACTGTCAAAGAAGATATCCTCTGATTAAACAATTTGCATTAATACCTCATTAATAATTACTTTAATTATTGTTTTCTATAAGCCATGATGAGCTGATTCCATGTGAAACTACGAGTAAACAGAGGGATTTGCTGAGTTCATAGCGGTCACCTCATGTATTGACGCACCAAAAACAAAAGGCGAAACTCCCCTTTTCGGATGGTTCATGGCTGAAAAGTCGGAACTCTGGAAAATTTGGAGAGCCGAAAATGCCACGTTCCAACCCCGTTGACCCCCGTCCCACGCAGCCAAGTCGCCGCCTTTGGCATCCAATGAAGCCGCAAAACTGCGGTTCGGCCTCCTCGCTCGGCTTTGTACCCTGTTTTCCCAACGCCAACCCTCTGCACCCCTCTAACCCCTCGCTACCCCTACGTAGCTACGTAGCGTGTCTGCCCTTTCGTAATGCCTGGTAACCCCTCTTAACCCCCCGCGCTGGAAGCCCCTAGTTCCCAACCCTCGGCGCTGCGCTTCGATGTGTTCAAAATGGCAAATTGCCACGCTAGGCGAGGGGGGATCGCAACGCTTGGGATCGGCGAGAGGGGAGGGGAGGGAATGGTTGGTTAGCTTCACGGACTGAACTGAACAACTGATGCAGCGAAATCAAATTCGTTTTGCGTGTTTCGCATAACGTCTGAGCTCCCCCTTCCCCCCCTTCTACCCCCCGATACACACCTTGGTGGAAGGAAATCGAAGCACCCTCCCCTCCTTGGGGCCACCGCCCCAAGTCTCCACAGCCACGTAACTCCTGGCCTCGTGTAAGTTCCAAAACGTGCCGAGGATTCGCTTGGTTAACGCTCATTTTGTTGTTCCCCAGCCTTATATGCACACCTATCGCTGTCCCTTTCGCTCGGGGGCCCTGCATCTCGCCTGCTTGGCTCTTCATTAATTTTAATGGGTATACACGACGCATAATACCTTCTTCGGATCGGGGATCAAAGTTGAGTTGAGACTGGCGTTCCTCCTCTTATTTTCGGCACTTATCGCCGCCACCGATCTCGCTCGAAAGTCGCCTCGAAAATTGCCAGCGTTTTGCCAGATTAGATTCGGACAATCCGGCTTTTATGGACACCCCAAAACTAATACGTTCTTAATTGGGAGTGATTTACGGCTAACGAGATTGGCACAATGCCAACAATTGGTGCTATAAAGCAGTGGAAACTTAAAAATTATAACACTTCTGGTGCATTTCAAAAGCATGGCTACATATTATGATGGATATTACACGAGATAATCCAAGAATCGGAAATATCTGAAAGTTTCGAATACTGAAACGAACTGAACAACAGATAATCTATTTTTAAGGTTTATATCTGAATAGTGTAACTAGTACCACAGCTAACAAATCTAAGTATACCAAATAATCTAAATATATATATAAATAATAATATCACTGATATAGGAAAGTATCAACACTCCATTGTTCTTTAAATCGACATTACGCATCGGCATACGGCATTTAGAATAGGTTTAGATCAACAAAAGCTTTAGAATTTAGTTTGCGTTTGGAATCTGAATGAAATATTCAAAATATGCCAATTAGCAACAAGTTATGGATCGATTATATGGCCCTACCCACCCGGCACTAATTGCATATGCATACGAGTATAATGAGTGCAATCCATTAGCATTAATAATTGTGCGCGACAAATTGAAAGCAGAGCTGCAAAAGTGCTGCAAAAATGCTACACACAGATACTATCAGTTACGTAAGCTAAGTAAGTGGAGTATAAAACACGTGATTAATTAGCATGTTTGTATTCGCGACAGCAAGGCAAATATTTGCGAAATTTGATAGCAAACTCAAGTTAAGCCACGTTTTCATTCCAAAGGTGCCAGCATTCAAAACAATACCAACAATACGCATTTAGAAACAATGGAATAGTTTTGGGCATTAGCCGTCTGCCGCGAAATTCGTCAACGACTTTGGGGTATTAACGTTTTGAGGTACTTATCGGGAAGATTGTGTGTCACTGGCGATAGACATTTGATTAATTGGTTTTTAATGCCAATGCACTTGAGAAAAATATGTTATAGCTATGAATTTTCTTTATGAAATGTGTTACTGTGCTGCATAGATCTTGAGATCTATAAATTTCTTGTATAGTGCAATCATCAAAAGCAAATACATTCAGTTTTAAAAACATTTTAAGCAGTTCTTGTAAACTTCCAGTTCGCTCTTTTAAGGAAAAGTAATATTATATTAAAGATTCTTCGGTTAATATCCAAGTTATAAGCATATAAGCAATGCTAGCCTGATCGTAAAAAAACCTAAAAACTACTGAAAATATTAGGAAAATGTTTCGAATTTGAGATTGCCAATATTTCGAAACTAGTGTTATTTATTTTGTAAGCTTTTACTTTAAATACTTCAAAAACATATGCAGCAAGAAGCCTTTTCTAAACAGGGGAAAGTATCTCTCGCCACATTTACAATTACGTTGGCCGTTAATTGAGTTGGCTAGCCAGGTGAGCCGGCAATAAAATGTTAGTTATTATTATAGTGTGTCAGCGAATCAGTTACATCAGCAGCGAGTGGGCAAATCAAACAGATAATAAATCATAGCGGCTAAGTGTTTTCAATTACCCAATTTACCAATCGCGAATCGCAAAGCCGGCACGTTCCCTCCAAAACAGTCACAAAGCAGCCACTACGAGTAATACTTAAATGCCACTTATCAGCGTGCCTTGTGCCGCGCACTAGTGCCTTTCCCGGGGGGTGGTGGGGGGTTGTGGGTGGTGGGTGGTCGAGGGGGCGGCACATGCCAAGGGCAGCGGTATGGGGCGATGCGAAAAGCTTTCAGGCAGTGGTAATGGCAACAGCAACAGCAACAAATACACTCTAAAGCTGATAAGTCTGTTTTCGCTAACGACGGCGAAAAGTCAAAAGTCCCGCTCCACCCCCTTTTCCCTCCGCTTTTCCCGGGGGTGCGCAGTAAAGTGCGACATTTTGCTGCTGATTAAGTGCCGTTCGTTTTTAATAAAAGTCCGACAAGCAAATAAAACAACACGTTGCCCGCAGAAGCGATGACAGCGTGTCAGCAAACCGCAAGAAACGTGAGTGCAGCAACATAACTCCAAAGGCTGCAAACTCCATTTTGTAAGGGGATAATGCTGTGGGTTTATAGATATTAAATATTTATTGTTGAGCTATAATGTTTGTAAATGAAAATCTTCGTAGATGCTCAAGTTAATTACAATATGTAACCTTCATAATCCCCAAATTCAACTTCAACTGCGGCATCCAATTTTCATCATGGTTTCCTAATGGACCAAAAGTAAGTTTCCTTAGTGGTTAGAGATAGCTTATAAACTTTTTACAAGCTTATCCTTATCACGCTGCCATCGCTGATCCCAATTCGCTGCTGCCGTTGGCTGGTGCACCTCACACACACACACACACACACTCACGGAATACACGCAGAGAAAAGAAGAAGCTCATAAGCTGGCGCTTACTGAGGCTTCCGCCTTCGGCTCGCCTTCGTCCTTGTGCACGTCCTCGTGAATCCTTGGCTTCGGCGGCAGTCGCCCTTGCAGAAGGTTACGCCGCTGGGCTGGAGCGAATGGGTGGAGCGGGGGTGGGTGGTTGTGTGGCACGTGTCCCGTTGTGTGGCAGCAACTGCGGCAGGACTCTGCGGCTTTGTGGGGGAGTCAGTGAGCACACTCGCGAAAAACTTATCTGTTCGATTGTTTCACATATATATAATTGGCAAAAGTGCGAATTGCAATCATATAAAATGCTTGGTTAACTTTATTTCATTTTTTAAGTATTTTTAAAAGTCAATCTTAATCTTAAAACAAAATCAAATCAACTTGCTATCTTCTAAATAAGCTAAGAACAAATGAAAGTACTTTTCAGTACAGATGCACATCTACTGCCCGTGTTTTTGGAAACCCTGTTTGATACTTCAAGTGTTTCAGTTCATTACTTGAAACCTTCGAACTGCTTAGTCCCGATTGTTCGCAGTGCAGCGCACAGTAGCGGCGACGAAGGGCTTTGGTTTAGCGTGCTGCCATATGTTTCCGGCAAGTGGTCGCCCACCGCCGCCCACTCCTTTATGGGCCATGAAAAGCGTTGAAATCCGCAATGCCAACAAGTAAACTGCGGGCCAAGCGGGGTTGGCAAGGCATCGGTGATTTGTGGACCCCAAGGCCGAGGATGGGGGAACTCACGAGGATGAGGGGCAGGACAGCACGATGCCACGATGCCACAATGGAACGATGGCTCTGTAATTCGAGCCGACTTCCTTGCAACGGGGGCGACACCTTCCTTCGACGTCAACGGCAAGCGCCCTGATTTATCCACAGCCCATAAAAAATATAAAGCCACACTCGCATTTGTTATACACTGTGTTCCATTTTTCATGTTTTTATTGTTTTCGAAAATCAGCTAATTTAACTTAGTGTGTGAGGGGTGTGTGTGTGTGTTTTTGTGTGTTTGTGTTTGGTTTTTGGATTACATTTCGAGGGTTTTGTCTAACAGTATTACATACAGATGTGCATACAATCAGATTTCTAAACATATATATGCGTTATATTTAAGTATTCATAGGTTTAATTAGTTAAGGTGTTCGAACAGTACAATATCCGCTTAAATAAGTCGAGCCTTTCGATCAAGGTGCTCGCTCGCATTTACAACTAGATATATATATAGTGTACATATATAATTCAATAATAGGAATAAATAAATATACAACAATCAGGAGTCGAGCCAAAGTGGTTATTGGAATAGCTGGAGGTCGGCTCGTGTCGATCCGAGGCCTTCAATTTGTTTTATTGCCTGGAAATTATGTTAATTTCTCGCCGATCATGAGGGATGCCGCCAACGGCGAACAGGGGTTGCAAACTATAGATACGGATAAACAATGGGGTGGATCTGCCACCAATGTACTTATTCTAGAAATCCAGCTATTCCTCCAAGAAACTCATATGATTCCGGGTTTCTGAGCTCCCCTTATAAACTTTATAATTCTTTCTTTGCTTAAAATATGTACAGACCATATACAAGATAACAAAAAACAAAAAATATCAGCTAAGAGCAAGTGGAGAATTAATGTACGAAAATCTAAAGCCTTTTTCGAGTGTACGAATATCGTAAATATAAGAAGAAGTTGTTTATCAATATTTGCATAATGCGTGTGTGTTTTGTGTCTGTGTGTATATATTACTAAATATTTCATTTGGTCGAAGCTCTAAAAAAATTAAAATTCATTTCCAAGTGCTGGGTGCTGTGTGCTTTTGCTTTTGCTTTTGCCTGGCTTCGATTTTGAAATTTATGTACAAAATTCGTGCTGCAATTAAACGTAACTCGCTTAAACAACTAATGCGACAGAGTATCTACAAGATATATATATCTATATATATATGTGTATATATTTATTTGGGGGTATATGTATAGAAATATACGCACTGTGGCAGTGCGAGTTTGTTGTTTTCATTATTCCGCTTTGTTTGCTTTTGTTTATTGTATATGCCCAAGTATTGTTTTGTATCTTTATGCCTGACACGCTCGCTCAAAGCGGCGCAAAATCGTTAAAATTTTATCGCCCCGATGAGGAACGTGAGTGTGTGCGAGTATATCGGGTCGGGTATCGGGCATCGGGCTGTATCTTTCGCTATACGCGAGTGTGTTCCTTTCGAAAAATCTAGCAGCTAGCCCAACACCAACACCAACACCACTACCATTACTATCACCACACCAACAGTACCACCACCGAATTTTCACACTTCGTGGCAGTTTTTCCGAAGGGTGTGGGCCAAGCACTTTCGGCACTGAGTGTTCTGTGTGTGTAATCAAATATTCCTGATGCGATTTCCGTTTTCGTATCAGTTTGTGGTTTTTCCTCTCCTCTTGCTTTTACTCGAAAACCGTTTTACTATCGCGCATTTAAAAATAATTCCGCTATTTATTAGTAGGTTTTATTTCATCGTTATTTCGTTCGTTCGGACTTTCCCCAAAAAGCAAAAGGCCAAACGAAGATCTATCTATTAAAGGCATGTGTTTGTGTTTGTGTTTTTGTTTTTGTGTTCGTGTGACCTTATCGCGGTTTAACACATATTTGCTGTTGATATTTTATAATTAATTTTGTTGTTGCTGTTTTGTCTGCCTTCGAAAATGCCAGCGAACGCCAGCGCTTTTGATTATTATTCTCCAATTCTCCGCCTCGCTTCTCTCTTTCTCTCGGCTGGGTTATTTATTAATGAATTTTGTTGCTGGCATTTTTGAAATTTGCTTGGATTATTTATTTAGTCGCGTACTAATTCGATTGCAAATGTTTGCATATATACTCGTACGTATGCAAATGATGCGGTTTTCGCATCCAACAGATACATTCCGCTGTGTAGATATTGCTTCGAGTTGTTCGGTTTAGTTCTAAGGCTTACGATCCATTCTACTGGTTGGTTGATTAAATTGCACTTCTTCTTCGGGAGCGAGGTTGGAACATTTTGTGCTACAGGAGTAGTTTGTTTATACGGTTGTTTTTCATCACCTCAGTTGTTGTCGGTATTTCGCAGATTCTCCAGCGGCGCCACAAGATACATTTGCGTTCCGCACAGCCAAAGAAACGCTGCAAAAGATACGAGAAGAGGAAGAGAACGAATGAAAATGTTATTCGCCTTTCTATGGGTGAAAATACAAAATGATGTAATGACCCTACTCGGCCGATGTTCATTAAAAGGCCAACCAAAACAGAAAAAACAACTAAAACCAAAACAAAATCAAAAAGCGAAAATTAAAACAAGAATGTTTGTCAAAGTCCAACGATACGACTACAAGATACTCAGTGTTTGTTGTCTAGGGTTTTCTCCATTGGAACAATTAGTTACAGGTAATTCACACATATTTCAAGTAAAACCTAAAGCATTTGTCATTTGAGTTTTGTGAAACTTAAAGACGGAATAGAAAATAAAATGCAGATGCTCAAACGGACGGACAGCGTTACGGACAGACATTCATTTCTGTCACACTGAAAACGTTTACACGAGCTCAAAATACCTTTAGTGCTCTACGACAAACGGGTATACAAAAAAACACAGAGAAGTCAAAACTCAGTGTAGTAACGTCTAAAATAAAAGCAAAGCGTCGTATGAATGACCGACCAAGACCGCTGTCGAGTGACGAACGACAAACAGAGCGAGATGGAGATGGGTGGCTGGTGGGGAAGAGAGAGAGATAGAGAAGGAGAGAGAGAGAAAGAGAGAGAGAGGGGGCGAGAGAGTAGTACGTGGAAGAAGATACATTATTTGTGTATAATGACTACTTGAGAAAAGCCAAAGCAGAAAAGGAACAACACAAACAACAAAAACAACATCGGCCAGAAAATCGAGGCAAAGAAAACGCAAAACACGAAATGTAATTTGTATAATTTGAGACTCAATTCCATCGAGTGTGGGAAATGCGCCAAAAAGAAAACCCATACAGCCAACTCATAAGGGAAGTGAAAAGCACAGCAGAACTAGCCATGTTCACGGGTTCAAGACAACTGGCTCTAAACGAAGAGTTTGTTTTGTTAATGTAGCGTGGAGTTGAAGAGGTCACAATGTATCGCTAAGCAGAAAAGCAATCAAAGGAGTAAACTTGGGCATTAGATCGACTGAACTAGGAGGTAAACAAATCACCTCAACTACTGACTGACCACCAAACATCTCACATTCCAGAAAACCCATTAAGAATCTAAGAATATAATATGTACATATAATGCAAAGAATAAAAAGCAATACTATGAAGTTTTGAAGAACTAAACTTAAGTTATTCACCAACCGATTCAACTAATTCAACTTATTTTTGGAATGTTGATGACTCTATATTCCGTGACACCAAAAATCCTTATTCTATAGAAATGCAGTGCAACACTCACCTTGTGACTAAGCGGAACTCGCCACCGGAGCATTGGCAATCTGTACGGGTGGCTTGGCCATGGATTCCGGAACGGCGGACACACTGGACACCGCGGATGGGATGGTCAGCAGGGTGCTGGCCGCCGAAACAGTGATGGGCGTCTCCTTGGGCTCTGGCCGCGACGCCACCGTGGTTGTGGTCGTTTTGGCCAACTCCGGGGACTTGGCCGCATTGGAACTGAGAACGGGCGGTGCCTCCTCGGCGAGAGCGGCGGCCTTGGCCTCGGCGCGAATATTCAAATTGGCCGCCACTTGATCGATGGTCGTGGGCTTCTTGGTCATGGCCCGCGGCGACGTGGCTGCACTGCATCCAGAGCTGCTGCTTGAGCTGCTGCTGCTGCTGCTGGTGTTGGGACTCAGTGATCCCGGATTGCTGGTGGACACCTTCAGCTTCTCATCGGCGCGAACCGTCAAGGGTTTGCTGATGCTGGCTGCTGTGCTGGCCGCTGCCGGCTGATTGCGGAAGGCCAAAGCCGATGGATTGGGTATGCTCCTGACCGAGGCATTCTGTGGCCTCACCACAGCATTGGCATTCTTGGGTTTGGCGCTACCACTTGGACTACCACTGCTGCTTCCACTGCCCGCTGCCTTGATGGAGATCTTCTCCCGGGCCGTGGCCGATTCCGAGAGCATATGCAGATTCTGGAGATCGTCGCCGTTGGTGGTGCCGTTCGAGTTGCCACCGCCGGCAGTGGTCGATGGGCCACCATTGCTGTTCGCCGATATATTCTGCTTGATTTTGTTTAAGGCTGCCTCCAAGCTGTTGCTTGTGCTGTTGTTGTTGTTATTATTATTGTTATTATTGTTGTTGTTATTATTATTATTGTTGTGGCCAGCGGGCGGTGAGCTGGGCGCCAATTTGGCGTTGTTGTTGCTCCTGCCCGGGTTAGCTGATAAATCAAGTATATCGGCATCCTTGGCTAATGCCGTTCCTGTTCCTGCTCCAGCTCCAGCTCCTGCTCCTGCTCCTCCCGCTGCACTGGTGGCCGATGTGGTGGCCGTGGCTGTTAGAGCCGCTTGCACTGCTGGCCGAAACTCGCGCAAACTCGTTTTGGACTTGTCCAGTGCGGCGGTGCCATTGGTTTTGCCTGGGCAGCCAGCTGCTGGCGGGGATTTCTTTGAATTGGCTTCCACCTTTGGGCTCGACTTTGATGGAAACGAGTGGAGCGGCTGTGGAGCGGCTGTGTTGCGCAGATTTATTAATGCAGGCGGTGATGTGCGATAAGCATTCGAGTTCGAGTTGGAGTTTGCGTTCGAGGAGCTGCCCTTGTTGTTCCGCTGGCCACTGAGCGCAACTGACAGCGGCGGCGACTTGACAATCGCCGGAATCGTGGTCATCGGCATGGGCAGCGGCAACGGCATTGGCATTGTCGGCATCTGGCAGCTCCGCTTGGCCGCGCCATGTCCGCCAGCCTGTTTGGGCAGAGCCGCTGGTGGTCCCATCAGGCGGGCACTGGACGATGCCGGCGGGCTTAGCGGTGGCATCGTTAGACCCTTGCCTCCTGCACTCTGCTTGTTCACCGGCAATCGCACTATTTCCAGCGCAGGCACATGGCTATTGGGCTCCGAGAAGGAATACACCGACGGTGTGGCTCTGGGCCGCGGCGTAATCGTCACTTGGCCCGTGCTGTTGGCCGGGCACAGCAGTGGCAGCGTTGGCTTGGCGCCCAGCTCGGGCAGGCCATAGGATCGCATCTGGGGATTGGGCAGAAAGGCGGCCGCCTGACTCTTGGCCTGGTTGCTCGTCTGCATGTGCAGCTTGGCCGCATAACTGCTGGCCATCGCCTGGGCCTGGCTCAATCTCGCCTGCTTGGCCGGATGCGATTCGTCCAGGGACAGGGATCGCTTGGGCATCTTGTTGGCCGCACTGGCAATCGAACTGGGTGTGGACTGGTAGCGTTGCATGTGGTACATGTTCCGGTGGCTTGGAGCCTGTGGCACCGCAAAGTGTCCGCTGTTCGGCTTGCGATTGTTGTTGCTGCTCAGCGGCGGTTTGGCGGGATTCGTTTTAGCCAGGCTCTGCTGTAGTACAGTCTGATGCGGTTGCTGTGGCACTTGCTGTTGCTGTTGCTTGGTCTTTCCGGGCACAGTTGAGCCCAGTGGAGCAGTTGGCGTTGTGCTGGGTGTATAGGCTTTGAATAAACTGGGCGGCAGAGGTGGCGATGTGGGCAAGGTTAGCTCCTTCATTTTTGGCAGCACCACAAACTGCTGCTGCTGTTGCTGCTGCTGCTGCTGTTGTTGTTGCTGCTGCTGTTGCTGCAGTTCTGGTTCGGCGGTGGGCGTGGGCGGTGGCGTGGGTGCTCCACCCACCACCAGGCTGTTGATACTCCGCGCCTCCTCGCCCAGTGTGCGATTTAGAGCCTCTGAAGTGCTGGTGCTGTCCAGTTTGAGCTTCTGCAGATCCAACTCTCCGCTGGCCAGCGAATGGGAGCGCTTGAAATCCAACTTATGATTGGGTTTGGCCGTAATCTTCACCTTCATTTTGCCATCGGTCTGCGAGCTGATCTCGGCGTGCAACTTCTTTCGCTTGCCATTCGCGTCCTTTGGCTCCTTGGAGTGCTTCTTCTTGCGCTTGCGATGGGAACTGGACGTGCTGGTCGATGTGCTGGCATCGGCGGTGCCCAGACTGCCGCTGGAACCATTGGTCGAACTGGAGCACGAGGACATGGGCGAGGCATTGGGACTGTATTTGCTATCGGGATTGGCTGCGCTGTGCGGCAAAGGCTGCTCGATGGGCTTGAGGCCAATGTTCTTGGCATAGGTCTCCAGATCGAGCTGTTGAGCTGATGAGGATGATGAGGAGCAGGAGGTATCCTCCAGTCGCGGACCCGCCGACAATGGCATACTCAGCTTGCTCTTCATGCTGTTCAGTTCGATCTTCAATTTGGGCAAATGGCCCACTCCCACTCCCTTGCGATTTGCCGTCTTCAGCTCGAAGTTCTCGGCATCCACGTAGGATTTGCCGAGTTGCGAGGGTGGAATGCTAACCACTATGTTGGTGTTGGCCTCCAGAGGCTGTTGTTCCCGTTCCCTCGGCAGCAGGAACTGCTCCTGTTCCGGTTCACTTTTAACTTTGGACACGGCGTAGTCACTGTACCGCATGTCGTTGCTTCGCAGACTTTTGAAGTTGCTCACCGGACTTTCTGGTTCCGCTTCCCGTTTGCTCGTCGTCAATCGTTTGTTTTTCGACGAGGGAGAAACTTTTGGCGGAGTCTTGCACCGCACCTTGGAACGCGGAGAGCCGGAGTCCATTTCCGATTCCAGGTCCTCGGCAAAGGTCACCGATTTGGCCGACTTGGAGCGACGCACCGAACGCTCCGGTTCAATGTCCTGGTTAATCCTGGATAGGTTGTTCTCATCGTTTTTTGCTTGCTCGCTGTCGTAAAGCAGAATCCGGTAGCAGAAGGCCATGGGCGATTCCTAAATACGGATGCGGATGCGGCGAGGGGAGAGATAGAAGGGAAAAAGGGCAGGTTGACAAGGGTGGAAAATTGAAAGTGGACATTGAACGCTAAACTGCCGGCACAATTGGATTGGGTTGCCCCCTTCCGCAAATCTATTGGATTATTGGGATGAACCGCAAAAAGGGACAATACACCACCGCCCCAAAACAGACGAAAAAAGGGCGTATTTAACACTTAAAACTGACCGATAATGATAAGATGGATATGTTTTCATAGTCTAACTTGGCAGTGGGATAACCGCAGATCGAGTCACAATTTTCAACCCTGTTTTCTCCCCTTACTGTTACGTAGTTTATGTGTTTTACTGAATCAAACAATTATCTATCTGAAAGATACATTTTAATGCACTAACTGACTAATGAAATTTAGCTTAACCCTCTTTCTAAAAGTGAATTTAAGGTTTTTAACTGTTTAACCCATTATCAATTGAAAAGTGCACTAAAGTTTCTCAAGATAGTTCTATTAGTACCCTAGCAGCATTTTTCTGATTGTGAGGGCATAATATTGAGTAAAACATCACTTACCCGGCTCCAGTTGTAGCAGTAGGCCACGTCCATCAGCGTGAAATTGGAGGGCAGTACCTCATCCTTGTAGGTCACCTCCACCTCCACCAAACTGTTGTCCGCCTCAATGTTGTACTTGGAGCAGAGGAACCTTTTCAGTAGCTCCACAGGTAATCCGGCGGCGCATTGCAGGTAAATAGTGGGAGGCACCTCGCCAGGACCACACTGGTGCAGCATGGCGGGATGGTATTCCAGGGACAAGCTGTTGAATATAGATACAAAATGAGGCAAGAAGTGGATTAGTTTCACCATTGTAACCATTGCATCCCTTTGGCTGAAACATACCTTATGAGTTCCGTGGTGGTGAAGAACTCCTGCTCATCAGTCGTCGGTTCATCCACCAAATCCTCGTGCTGCTCCTTGAAATCAGCCAGCTCCTTGCACTCCCTTTGATAGAGTCCCGGCACCAGCTTATAGATCAGTGATCGCAGCGTATCGTCCGATTTCAGATTCAATTCATTGATTTCCTTGCCTCCGCTGGCTTTGCAATCCGGACAGTAAACCGCTCGCAGCAGGTGCTTTAGTATGCAACTCCGGCAATCTGTTCAGAAATGATTGTATTTTGGGTTAGGAACTAGCCAAACTTATGCCTCCATGCCACCATTCTTAAGTAATACAAAAGATCTGCTCAGATACTTAACTTAAATGTACACAAATGTAAAATAATAGTAAAAAGTAAGTCGGTAAACGCTGTATGACAAAATCAGTTACTTATCCATTAAATTAAGATGAAAGTACATGCAGTTAAAGCAAGCTTTGTTTCTATATGTATATTACAGGTAGTCTATTGAAACTAAGACAACTTACAGGTGTGATAGCAGTAATCCACTGTGGTTGGTTCGATCATGTAGCCGCGACAAAGTCGGCACGTTATCAGATCATGGAACTGCCGGACATCCCGGGATGCTGGAGATGCCGGAGATGCCGGGGTTGTGGACTCCATAGCGACGTGTGGTTCCACTGGTTTCACTGCGTTGTGCGTGTTTTGCAGGTGCATCTTCCTGCCAATTGTCTGCCTCAATCCTTACTCTTAGCAGCCTCTCTCAATGGGGTCCTGGAAGGGGGACAAGGATCGGGGTTAGGACTCGACATATCCATGTTTGGCATGTGCTCAACAAGTGACACAAGTGTGACAACTGACGATGGCTAATCAACTATGTTGGGGTCTCTCTATAATTATGACGAGGGCACGAAGGGAACGGGGTAACAATGGCCAAGCGAAAAGTAGCAAAAAGACACCACAACTGTGAGAACCAACAGCCAGCACACAGTCCCATCAGCAGCAACATCACCATCACCATCATCGTCATCGTCATCATAATCATCATTGTTGTCGACATTTGTGGTTGTCGCTCGTCAACAAAAAAGCCACAGAGCCAGAGATATATCAACCGTGTATCTGTATCTTGTCCCAAAAGATACGGCAACGTCAGCACACTCGCACAATACAGAAAACTTTAGACTAGTAAGGCAGCCATCCATATCCATGAATCGGAACAATGTGCTTGCAGCTCACAAAAATATGAATAAAAAAAAAATGGAATAGTATAAAAAGCAAAACAGAACAGAACACAAAAGTAGCAACTTTGTGGGCGGGCGAAAAGTAAAGAGGGGGGGGTGGGGTCTTTGGTCTTTCGTACGCCCTTCGTGCCACAGAGGGCACCTACCGAGAGAAGCCGAGGAGAGCCGAGAGAAGCGCACAGAAAGCGATGTGCACTCGACGGTGTACTTGAAGCTAGTTTTAGCTTGGCGCCCCACCACCCCCCCCCCTCCGCCCCCTTCTCTGCCCCATCGCCTCGCACCCCTCAAAACTTGCCCATAAAACTACGAAAATTACGCTTTTGTGCCCTGCGCCACCAGTGGAAACTGAATTTTCATCATTATGGCGATGCCCTGACGATGATTGCGAGTTGATGGCAGGCAGCCGAGAGTTCAGGGCAAAGTTCAGGGCATAGTGGATCAGCAGGTTGTTCGGTTGCCTCCTAGGAAACAGGCAACTGGGAAAACTTCAAGATACTCTTGGGTCTATTGTGGAACACCTTGGGTTAGATACACATAGTATGTAACATGGAATAAGTAAGTCCAACTTTTGATAAGTTCCATAAAACTGTAAAACTCTATAACATATTTCGTTTAAATGTATATATTTCCATATATTTTTGACAAAAGGTGATTTACCAATGATGGTACTACCAACATAAAGAATAATAAACAATCCTTAAATGGATCGAACAAGACCTTCTTTACAAAACGTAAAACTTTCTCAAGTCATAAGACAATTGTAGAATACATTTTATTATGATACAACTGTTAGTCTCTAGAAAGTACAGCAAGACAATCTAATTATCATCAGTATGATAACTAATTGTGCGCACAGCAATTTGTTTTAGCTGAAAGCTTATTCTTAATTTGCATTAGAGATCCACGCATTTGCATAATTAAAAGCAAAATTGCGTGTAAACGATAATTTGTTCATCTTTATTCGCCTCAGTTCACTTAGTACGGCATGTAAGTTGAAGATTGTTAAATTGTGACTGAATTCGGCACTGCATAATTCATTATTCAACTAAGTATTCTTCGAATTGAAGCACTTCCTAATCCACAGCCACCCCAGCAAAGCCACCCATCGCATAGCGCAACCAAAAGTCGCATCGTTTCGCCCATTTTTTGTCTCCGTCGTTGCCTTTTGATTATTTTCGTTTGCCGCTCACGCGAAAATGGCACGCAAAGAGGAGGGTGCAATGGTGGGGCGCGGGGGAGGCAGAAGAACGGAGGCTGTGCTAGCAAAACAAAAATGCAAACAAAACAAAAACAAAAGGCCGAACGGCTTGAACTAAAGTTGGGCAGAAAAGTGGGTGGTTGGCGTTCGTGTGCCTACGCCCACTCAGCTGGAAAATGACAGTCCAATGTTTGATGACGCTGTTAAATTGATGACGTCGCTGGCGAGCGCTTTTCTTGATTTTTTGATTTTCCTTTGCACGCTTTCTGTTTATACGCCGCAATTTCGTAAAAGGCGCGCACTCACACCAACACACACACCTACACCCACACACACACATGGTCGCAGCTTGAAAGTGTCGGCAATGCAATAACAACAATAACAGTTAGACCGGCACGGGCGCCCGCAGGGTGGCTACACACATACATTCTGCCCATTTCTCTCCCACTCTCTATCTCAACATCGCTCAAACACACACACACACACACACGCAACAAGCTGGCTGTCCGAAAAATGAACTCACAAAAAAAGTCGAAAACATGGACGAAAATCTACGTAAAATCGCAACAACACTGGGGATACGATTTTTCCGCGGCCGCGTCCAGAGTTCAACTGAAATCCAATTCGAGAAATCCCGACTGCCACTTGCGCGCTCAATTCGCCGTTAAGCGAGAGCGCACGACACACACAAAATTGTATCTATTCGCCGCGGCGAGAGAGACGACAAACAAACTTTCTACTTTTGCGCGGGCGCATTTTCGCCGACAGACGACGTTTTCGCCGCACGACGAAAATTCCAATACGCGGCGAGAATAACACGCACGCACACCAGAGCATTTGTGTTTACAAAATTTTCACCCATACATGTGAGAGGGAAAATTTCATGTTCCCTTTTCTTTTTGGTTTTTATTTCCCGCATACGTACTCAAAGCAATTGCGTTGTTACTTGAAGAGTTTTCCTCTGTAGCATTTTCTGTTTGGATTTTCCATTAAACTAAATCCATTCGCCGACACCGACACACACGCGCTTTCGATTACTCCACTGCCTTCACGTCTTCTTCTTCTGTCACTTCAGCTGCTGTTATCGATTTCTCGTACACGCACAGATTTTCGCTGCCTCTTTGTCGCACACTCTCGCGCTCTCTCCCTCTCGCACTCGTTTGAGCTCGCGCCACGACAAAAATATATTCTCCGTTCCGTTTCACAAAGTGCACGGCACGAAAAGTTTCCACAGACTGATTCTGATTAGACCTGCTGGCGCTGTCGCTGCCCAAAATCGCTCTGCTTTTACGTTTACGCGAAAGAGCAAGAGAGAAGCGAAACGAGAGATTCACGAGAGAGCCGCACGAGTGAAACACGAGAGAACAAGAACAACAACCACTGGCCTACCGCATCGCTGCGCGAGCGAGATGACAAGTGAGGGGCGCTCGGCAACAGCAGGCTATCTGCGTCGCACTCGCACAAATTGAGCTTACGCTGTGACTGTGTGGGTGGCGTCGTTTCTAATTGAATCCAACTGTCAAATGAGAGAGATTAACGCACATATTCGTATGTATGTGCGTGCAGTGTGCCCGTGTATTGGCCTTGGCGTTTATAATTAACACAAAAATGCCCGTTTTCGCAGATTTTTTCTCCTTTTTTTTTTGTTGGTCTGCCGTTCGCATTTCATTTTGTTGAAATCCGCGACGAACCTGTTTTTGGCCATATGCAAAGTGCGTTTCTCTCGCATCATTTGCCGCCTCTTGATTTCCGATGCAAAAAAGGGGGAAAACGGTAAAACAAAATACAAAAATTTGCATCTCAAAGGATTTAGGCATTGTCCTTTCACAGAAAGTGTTTTTATGCACGACTCTAGCTTAGAGCAAAAAGGGGATAGAAAAAAGTATCGCGAGTTTTAATGACAATTCCGCAAATACACCCCATTTTTCACGCATCCTACAAGCTTAACGCCTTCTATATCTTGTAATTTTATTACGGTCTATACATACATATAGACATACATATGTACATATGTATAAACTGGTGTGTTTTACTACGCCTAAATGCAATCGCAATGGAATCAGTACTGGTAGCAGGGATCAGATATTTTGCAGGTTGTTTCAGCAATTATTACGATCCTTTGAAAATAGGAGCTAGGCCACATTTGCCACAGAAAGAGCTGGTCTTATCAATTTAAAAATCCGATGGGCACTGGACCATTAGATACTCGATACTCAAGTAGAGAAAGTGAGGCGTGAAGCAGATATGCAAGTAAAAAAGTAAACCAGCTCCATATTGGGTCAATTTTTGTGCCATTTATCTCATCTTTCAAAACAATTTCATACATTTGAAGTTAACTTGTTAGTACGTTAATGAGAAAATGTGGAAAACACATTGGAAATCTAAAAGGAAAAAGGTACACTAGATTCGGTGAAAAGTATGTTATAGGTAGAGCCAAGCGCAAATGGATTTAGAAATAGACCTACTTGATGTAGTTTTTGGTCATGTTGGTCCTGTAAATTTCTATCTTTATGTCAAAAACATTTTGGCCACGCCCATGCTAACGCCCACAAGCCGCAAATTGCAGTCTCTTCCATAATTTTATTATTTCTTTTACTTTTTTATCTATTGATATGCTTTGTAATGATTCATAATAGGTATCTGCTAGTTGAGGAATTCAATTTAGCGTTATCTGGTGTGCTTTTAATAGCATTATTAACGGGATGTCCATGAATTCATTGCATGCAAATGCAAATGAATTTACCATTGATTGTACTGATCCATGAAATTAACCAAAACTTACACGCATCAAATGTTTATTGCAGAGAAAAGGCTTATAAGAGATAACTGATTAGAATTACAAAGGCTTTAAAATTCGTACTTCATATTCGCTACTTCCTAAAACAACGCTTTTATAAATACATATGTTATAAGAAACAGTTATTTACTAGAGGTATAACATAGCAATATTTATTTAATGATCTTATCCACCTTGTCAAAAAGAGTGCATAAATATATTTCATTTGTTAAATTGCAGCGTTAAAACACCCATCGTTTTGTAGTTTGGAGACAACGTTCTACGAATAAAATGTTTGTGATAAATAGTAGTCATAATTACATAATTATCATTTGAACTTAAACTCATTTGAACTACGCTTAAATACGTCTCAGTGTAGATATTACCGATTTTAAACCGTTCCGGTCTGTAAATTTCGAATGTTTATACGAATCCAATACTTGGACTGTAATTTATTTCCATTTAAGTAATTTGCCGATAAGATCATTGCTTTTTTGGGAACCCCTGTGCGATTCTGTTGATTTCTCTCTGTGTACACGTACATCGGGATTTTGGGTTTTAGGAGAGTGTAAAATATAGTCGAGTTATAGCTCGGTTAATGTCATACGCGATCCAGTTCATTTGAACCATATATTTCCCTTCAGGAAAAGGTAGAATTTTGGTGATTTGATGATTCAGGTACTCTGTTGATAGCTTTTCCATCACTATGTCATGCTGAAAAGGAAAACACAACTAAATCAGAAGCGAAATTCACAGGTTTTTTCGCTTTACGTACATCGTAAGGGCAGGTATGGTTCATATTGGAAGAGTCTTTGAAAACACCGTAAATGAACTTAGTAACGGGATTGGAGTTCTGATTTTTAAGAAATTTGCAGCCATCTACAGTTACGTTGTAGAGAAACGGCTTATAGCCACTCAAGCGATTGTAAAGGCCCGAATTCACCTGTGTACATAGAACGTAGAATGTTAATGAGTTAAGAAGTATGTGTTGTACAGCATACCTTGACTGAGGTCACCGGGGTTTTTAAGAGATTAACTTTAATGGAAATGTATTTGTACGTCCGGTTCACGGATTTTATGTGACAGTACTCGATATTGCAAAAGCTTCTATCCAATGACTCACACTCAAAGTTCGTAAATTCAACTAGAGAATGAACCTGCAATGTAGAAGCTGCAGTCATCATTTTGGAACAGTTTTATTGATGTTTTACCCCTCCAATCAGATACATAATCACTGGGAACGCAGCGGAAAAATTCATTTTTATACGCACTTTAAAGCGGGGAGGTATATCGACAACTGAGCGACACTTTAAAACTTAGCTTTAAAGTTTAAACTAATTGCTATCAAGCTATAAACATCAAAAAAAATTACACAATTATTCGGCAATTGCCTAAAAGAGCAATTAACCATTGGAAACTGATTACCGATTAAATGGTGTAGATTTATATGTTCAGCTATAAGAATATGTAATTACTTTACTTTTACCTTTAGTTACTTGATATATGTACGTATGAGGTACAATTCGCTATGTATGTATGGATTTATACAACGACTTACATCCGAATGAAGGAAAAAGCATCGTCGCAAATTTATAAACATACATGAACATAAAGTAACAGTAGAGTTTCTATAATCTAAACTACTAGCCACCGTTATTGGCTTTAAATCGAAACAAAATAGGTTGTGCGAAAAATGATTTAATTGTGCAAGGAAATCAAAGCCTGTTGATAAGAAAAAACGTGTATACAGTAAAAAATCATACTAATACTACCGAGTCGGACAATTTTAAAGTGGTCAACAGCAATGAGTTCTGCGTATGAAATAAATTAGGCGTTTCCGACCTTTTTTTAAGTCCATTTGACACTGCTTGACCCCTCCACACTGCAGACTGTATCATAATTTTGGTAAACCCAGTTAAGCACCCCACTGCAATGTGTGTGTGTGGCAAGTGATTATGTATGCTGTCCCAAAAATGTGAGCTGCACTTGCACCTAGCCATGTGGAAGGACGGGCACACAATGTTGCTGCGGGTGAATCCCTTAGAATCCTCTGGCAAAATGAATAATTAATGTTGCAACTGCTCTGTGGTTTTGTACGTGCGGTTAGCACAAGTACAAACGCAGCAAATACACTGAAGTTTGGTGGGTGGGCATCGGGTGGCCAGGGCCTAATTACATTTACGCTTGCATGGGCCCTAAAAAGGGGGGTTTTTGGGTGCTACATACGTTGACCTTGCGGGAGCTTAGAAAGTAATTTACAATCGGAAATAAACACCGAATGGGTTTTCATCGAGTCCTGATACTCTGGTAATTGAGTAAAGTGTGTCGGACAGCGGCCAGTTCATAAATATGCCGGTGAGATAGGCTATTTGTTTGGCGAATGAGTAACGACGTGAATGAAATGCACAACGAATAGGCAGACATAATGAATATTATACACATATTCATTTTGTGCTTTTAAGTTACATTCCATTTCGGATGACGAAGTTAATTTTTGGTATTTAAATGCTAAATTTTAAAACAATAACTTAAACTTCCAGAAAAAACGCAACCGACACCCCTGATAATGAAGTTCTTAGGATAGTGATCTATTGATCTATTGAACTAGTCTATTTCCAAGGTCGAAAAGCTTGTGATTTTTCAGAGCTAACCCGACCAAAGAGAGTGCCATCCCGGAAAATGCGACCTATTGCATTTCCACGGCGTGCAGAATCACCACACATAACCCATGTTGCGAACGAAATAATTTTGACAGGTGTACTTATTACGCAGCTCTATGGCAATTACTTTCTGCCCGCCCACTTGGCCACCCACCCTGCCGCAATTAGTCGGCAAATGTATGCTCAAAGTGACATTTATGAAAAAAAAATAAAAAGGGAGCATAATTTATGCGACCGCTCATGTGTGCGAGCGGGAGAGAGAACGAGAGCAAGCGAAACTGAAGCCGAAAAAAGGGGATTCCGTTAAGGGTATGAAAGATGAAAGATCTGAATTGCTAGCAAATCTGTGAAGCGAACTCAAATATATATTTTTCGTATTAACCCTCGAAAAAACGCGCAAAGCTCTTCCTCTCTTCTCCACCGCTTCTTTTCTTCTCTCCTCTCCTCCCCTCACCACTCCTCTCGCCGTGCATTCGTAATGAGCACTTGCGGCACGGTACACGATAATGCGGGGTATAGTATAGTGCTTGTGCCTATTCCGATTTCGAATCCGAGTCTCGACGCTCGAGTGCAAGATACCGAAAGGCAGCCACAACAGCCGTCGCTCACACAGATACTCACTCGCACTCTCGCACACACACACAAGCACACAGACACAACAGACACACACGCAAACGTCACACTGTTCGGTGTGTTTGCTGTTTTTGTTGCTTTGCCCTGGCTCTTGCCGCCCGTTCATCGTTCCATTTACGACTACGACGCCAGCATGCCATCCACACAGCACAGCACAGCCGCAGCATAGCACAAGCACAGCACAAGCACAAAGTGCCCCGTGTCCAATTTGGTGGTGGGATAGTTCAGAAACGCTTATGTGCGTTGTTGCTCCAGGTACAAGCTGAAAATTAATTAAATAAATAATATCAATCAATCATAACAATCTTTTATGGATCTATACTTAGTTATTATTGTTTTCAGTGATTACTTTTTACTTTATTTTTAATAAGAAAAATATATAACAATAATATTTTTTAATTCATTACAACTAATTTATTAGAAGTAACAAGCAATTTTTTTATACAGCGAAATTTAACCTTTTTTTGGTCTATGAATTTAATACATAACTTAGTTGCTAAAGAACGAATAAGAAAATATAATTTTTTTTCTTAAAATAAACAAAATTGTTACCTTAGGTGTTATGGAAAATAAATTGTCAACTTACCTCTGCCATTTCCAACCGGGTACTTTGTTTTCCTCATTTCGCCTTGCGTGACTCGACGCTGGGTTCGAGCGGGTGACGGGGGGATGGGATGGGTGTTGTATGCTAGAGGGGCGGGGGGCATGGCTTTGGTATTGGCATATTTTCTGCCGACGTCGGCAGAGGCGTCGCGTCGTGCGCAAACATGGCGTTGCTTTTGCTGTTGCTTCTTCTGTTTTTTGCATTTGCCTGGCCAAAAGTGCGCTTCCACACACACACGAACACACAATCACTCACACAGAGGCGCACACGAACAATATTTACTTTCGGATTGCAGGCCGGCCAACCCCCTCGCCCAGTCCCCCCGCATCCCCTGCATCCACACGGCGAGCGAGCAACTGTCGGGAAATATTTACATTTTGATTGGGAAACTGCTGAGGCTCATTTTACGGCTACACTTGTGTGTGCGTGGGTGTAGTTTAGCATTCAGCTCTTGTCGTTGTCGTTGTTTTTTTCTTGTTCTCCTTTTCCGTTTCGATTCGTTTCGTTCACGTGTGTCTGTGGCCCGCTTGTGTGTGTGTGTGTGCGAGCGCTATCCGCTTTTGTCCAATTATAATTTGTTTCGATTTATCACACGATGTTTTATTGAGACACGCCAGCAACAACAAAGAGAGCAACGAGATGCCCGGCGAATGATTAATTAATCGGCGAGAGCCAAAAAATGCGATAATCTTATGACAATCGGCCATCTATTTATTATATCGAATTGAGCTATTCCAAATATTTTCCAAGTGGATAAGCCGCTTTGGGGCAAATGGAGCTTACGTAACCATTCAAACTTGTGGTGGCATTTCTCATCTTTCTATGCTCTTTTAATGGCCTTTGCAATCACTTTTTTAAATGTATCTACATACAGCTGCAGTCAAAATAATAGTAGTGCCCACAGAGGTTTTCAAACAATCCAAAAAAACACCTTTGAAAACGTGTTCAGAAATTTTTTTTAAATTTTCAATGAAAGTTAACTCATAGTAGGTGATAATAATGAAAATTGACTTTGAAAAATGCATAAGACTTTTCAGAAAGAAATGAAAATGTTAAAATGGACCTAAATTTGATCGGTCAAAATAATAGTAGTGCATTTTTTCAAACAGCATCACAGCCAAATAAAACATTTTAAGTTTAAATGATAAAAACTATGTAATAGCCCTATATTTAATGTTTATTTTAGTATTTTGTTGAATAGCCTTTGTTGGCTATAACAGACGCACAGCGCTTATGCCTGGAATCAACTAAATTCTGGCATCTTTGCACAGGAACAGAGTCCCATGACCTTTGTACAGCTTTCCAGAGTTTAAAGCTATTACTCGGTTTTATTTCTGAGATTGCTCTCTTAACGTCACACCACAAATTCTCACTTGGATTGAGATCGGGTGACTCTGCGGGCCACTGTATGACTTCGACTTGATGGGCTGCGAACCACTCTTTGGCGAGTTTACTTGTATGTATTGGATCAATGTCCTGTTGAAAAGTCCAAACAAGTGGCATGTCCTCGAAGGCATATAGGAGCATCATCTCGTTTAAAATTTTTACATATAAATAACGATCCATGATGTATTTTACCCAATACACTGGCCCAACTCCATAATACGAAAAACTCGCCCAAATCATAATCGCTGAACCACCGTGCTTAACCGTTTTTAATGTATATTTCGGGAAAAAGTCAGATAAGGGTGGTCGTCTAACAAACTCCCGAGAGCCATGGCCTCCAAACAAAACTATCTTGGACTCATCCGACCACAAAATATTCCTCCACTTCTCCAAAGGCCAATTCAAGTGCTTTCTTGCAAACTTCAAACGGAATGTTGCATAACTTGCTGCATGTTTTTTTGTTAGTAACGGCACTTTTCGTGGACTTCTTGAAATGAGGTTTTCATCTCCGAGACATCTTATTGTTTCCAAACTAAAATTAATTTTACAAGATTTTTTTTAGGGCTGCAGTGGACCCGAAAGGATTGCTTCTTGCCTGTCTTGTTAAGCGATCTACTGACCTTTTGGTCAATAACTTGAACCGACCACGAGTTTCATTTGTTGGTTCATATTTGATTGCATTTCTAATCATTGTAGAAGAGCATCCGATAATATTTTGCACCCTGACATAAGTCTTTCCAGAAAAAATCAGTTTTTTAATGAGTTACCGCCTCTCGGCATTACAGTGTTTGCCACGCCCCATATATTCTGTACCTAATTTCAAAGAAGAGTCTAAAAATGATAGAAACTGTTAAAAAACACGCAAGAGTATTGTAAAATACCACAAACCTGGCTAAAAAGCGAATCAATTTAATTTTTCTTGTCAATTTAGCTGGCACTACTATTATTTTGACTGGGTCAAACAAGTGCATCCTTGCAATTAAAGCCGAAAAAGAATGTAAAACGAAGAGAGAACCGAAAATAACTTTACGTTCTTAGAGAGCAAAGAATTAACGTCACTTGTGTGAAAAAATTATTTGAATATGTGAAGGCATAGAGGAAATAATGAGAAATAACGTGTTGCTTCACCGGCACTACTATTATTTTGACCGCAACTGTATGTTCATGTTTCACTTTCTAATAAGTGCTTTGAATGGCATTATGCGACTTTAGGTTATTTACCCTTTTCAGTTTTAGACTAAAATATTAGCATGTATTAAAAACGCATTGCTATTTTGTGTTAGGATCTTTTAGCTTCACAGCTTACTTTCAAACCTCCAAAGGATATTAGAAAAAACTTGAACCTGTCAACGAGTTTTGTTACAAGAAATAACAAAGCAAACCCCTTTAAATGGATCCTTGTTTAATGTTATTGTGGCATAAACTAAATATTTTAATGAAGATGTTTCTATTTTTACCATAACTACATATACATAAGTATTATTCTTTTTAATGAATTGAATATAAAAACTTTGTAAACATTGCTTTCCCCATCTTGTTTACAAATTCGATAACATATAGTTAAAGGTTTTTTGACCTTTCAAAGTATCTTATGGTGTATAAGCCTATATTTTTATTTATATTTGACGAATGCCAGATGGCTAACTACTTAAACGGAAAGCTTTAACAGTTGACCAACCAACCATCAGAAATAAACGTTTATTTCATTTTCTCCGTCGTCCGACATCTGCCAATCTTAATTTGAAAAACACTCTTGTTAATCGTGAGGCTTAAACCTTTTTTCGAAGCATCCTAAAATTGAATAGAAGCACCCCGAAATCCCGCAAATTTTTAAAAGAACAAATACCCTACTTAAAGTGCTTATTTGTTATAATTTAACTAAGAAAATGTCCTTCAAGGCAATGGCTCTTGTTCCAACCATTATCAGACTGAACTTGTAGATCCGTGTAATAACAAAGCAATTTTTCATAATCATTGTGTAATGTAACTCGGTTCGCCTTTGACAACCTGCGGGATTTGTCACACCCCTTAACCAGGCCCAAGAACCAGTCGCGACTTTTGAAATTATGTCACTAATTAGTTTATGCCAGCGATGTGCGGAAGAATTTTAAAGAGGGTTTGGCGGGTGGAAATTGAAATATGCCGCCAAGGACGAGGCAGGACGAGAAGGAGCGACACGCCGGCTTCTCCACCCACCATTTTACTGGACCCTTTGCTTTCCCCGGGGATATTGCGAAATTTGCAATTTAAGGGCTTAAATTGTTGTTTGTTGCTGCAGCTTAATCTCTGACGCTGTTAACTTTAAAATTCCAATTAAAGTGGATTTAAATTGCTCGAGGACCAGGCCTTCTGTCGGGCTTTTTGCCAATACCCGTCGTCGCAAATTTGCATAATTATGGCCCAAAACTTTCAATATAAAATGCCCAGTGACTCGGTTTTCTGCCTTGATCAGCATTCAGCTTCGGTCCAAAGTGGCTTTTCGCCAGCTAATGATAAGTTTGCAAAGTGGGTGCGGCTCACGGACTTGTTTTCATATAATGGCGCACATAAAACCATTCCTTACGAATAAAGTGGAGTTTTCTGATAGTTTAAAACAACTGAACACCATTAAGTCGCAACGGTTGAACATGGTATGTTTATTTTGACTTTTACGTTCAGTTTTCTTGAATATTTAAACCCGTTTCTCGTATACTATACTCGATTAAAAGGAAGCCTTTCCGAGTTTATAAAGTATATATATATATTATTGATCAAGACCACTAGCCTAATCGATCTTGCCATGTCCGTTTGTCCGTCCGTATAAACGCTGTGATCTCAGTAAGCTAATAAATTGCCTTCATTTCTATCGATAGGCCAAGAACATTTTGCTAACGCTCAGAATCCGGTAAACGCGGTCACGCCCACAATTTTTTAAAATGGTCTCATTTTTTGTAATTTGCCTTGAATGAATTTCCCGCCCTTCGTCAAAAATGTTTTAAATGTTTTGGGAGAAGAAATACTTATTTAATTTTCCTTTTTGTCAGTTGTAAATTAGTATTTAGTTTTAGACGGATGCGAACATACAAATTTTGCTTAAAAACCTTGGAAACCTTTAGTTCTACATATTAATGGAATGGTAATGAGAAATATAGCATCGTTTTACTGTAATACCAAAAGTTAAAAAACGTTTTTTTTTTTATATTTAGAGTGCACAGTACCTCCACTCAATTGCTTATCATTTATTAATGAACGTTCTGAATTTTTGGCAGATTAAGATAAATGTAGATAAATATTGATAAGCGAAGCACAATCTCATTTACAATGTGACACATTTGAGTTTAAAAATTTGACGTGATTTTAGTATACGAGTAGATAATGGCAAAATAAATAAATTCCAATTAAAAAATTTAAATTTCTTTTTAAAAAGTGAGAACTTGACAATCGTTGCTAATGGGCATTGTAATCTGTTAAATCAAACTTGCGCGGTTTGAGCGTAACTTAATCGCAACTTTTAGCATTCAAAGTTTACCGACGGACGGACAGACAGTCGGACAGTCAAACGGACAGATAGACGGACAGATAGACAAATAGATAGACGTACTGATAGACGGGCACAGAGCCGGATAGTTAGTAGATCGGACAGATAGACGGACATGACTAGATCGATTCGGCTAGTGAGCCTTATCCAAAATATATTTATTTTAAAGCGTCGGAAACTCTATCTCCTTTCTAATTGTTATTTAAAAAAAACTATACATTTTAATCTACGAGCAACAACTATATAAGTTTAACCTAGTTGCGATAGTATAATCCAAGTAAATTATATCTCAAAACGCCATATAAGCGTATTTCGCACTGAAATTGGAAAAAAGTGTATTGGTGCATTTCTATATGAATTATTATGCAAACATACAAAATTATACATTCATTCATCATTGACTCAAAAGGGTTCATTTTGAAAAGTTTGCGCTCGGTCTTGAATGGTTTGAAGAATTGGCATTTGTATTTGAAATGCTCTAACAACCCTCTTTCCCAAAACTCCCTGAAATTCAATGTGTAACCCCAAGGCAAATATTCAAAGCATGTAATTGAAATAATCCTCTTATTTTCCAAGTCTTTCGGATCTGGTTTAGAACGGAAATCTGTAGTTGTCAGAGAGTTTGATTAACCAACTCGGGTTTATTTTCATTGTCTGAATGAAGTTGTCTTTTATCTATCAGAGGTATTTATAAAATCAAGCGTAAAAAGATTTTTTAGGTGAATTTTGCAAACAATAAAACAAAAACGGTATGTTTTCAAAAATAAACTGAAATCGCGAAACTATTTTACTTTCAATGTGTTGATGTGTTGATTATTGAACTTGAATACTTTTCAGTAAGCAAAAATTGGCAGAAATAACAAACAGAAACAGTTAATGGATGGTAAACAAAAACCATGAATATGGACAAATCGAAAATACAAACAAGCAAATGACAAACGATGTTAGTGTTTAACCGGATATCTTTTAAATGCTACCCCCCTAAGTCTTTCGAAATCCGACTGAAGTAGCATCGCTTCGATTTGTTTATTCCGATACACTATACACTCGCTTTGATGTTGCAGCCCGCATGAACATGTGAATCCATCGCAGGAAGTATTACCTGTAATTCAATAAGCTTTTGGCCGGGATGTTCTGCATCGGGCTCTTATTCCTTGTCGAGATTTCGATTTAAGTTCCCGAGAAGGTTAACATGCCGCTGTCAAATCCGGCAAATTGATTTTGCATCTTTAAGTGCGTTCAAATCCGCTTTCAACTGTGAAATGGGCTGATTCTACTTCGGCTGCCAGCCAGCCTGCCATCTTCGAACTTTTGAGACCGGGACCCGTTCTCATTGATCCGCTGCCGGATTTCCCTTACGTGTTGCGTCGTATCCCCGAATCCCAACTCCCTACTTGCCCCCTCGAGCCGTTTCCTTTTGGGGCAAAGACATCGCATAAAATCGGCGTGAACATAAAAAAGTTGCACGACTTGGAGTGAACTTTGGCTCTGCTTGTTCAAGTTTTTAGGCAACTTTTTCTGTTCAACTTTTGCGACTTATAAATGGTGAGGCATGGAATGGGAGCTTATGGTCGGAGCAGGGTAAATACAGTGGAACTTCTTCATGTCTGTAAAAGTAATCAAGTTGATTTGTTCCAATCATATTTTGAAGTATAATTCCATACTGAGGAGGAGCTAATTTTTAAGATAGTCATACAGGAGCTGCAAAGCATTGTTTCTTACAAATTTATAGTATATATTATAAATAAGCTGTTTTCTATAGGAGCAATCGCCAATATCAGAAACATTCAGTCGCAAAATTAAGCAAAAATAACATGCTTTTAAAAACTCTCTAATAAATTCATTAATTTGGATAGAGGTTTATCAGGACTTCCATGAAACCGCAAAGACTTAAAAAAATACAAATACAGTTTTGTTATTGAAAACTTTATTGTTTTAAATTATTTTAGCAAAGATAATACTCAAAATAATACGTATGTATGTATATATTTCCCTTTATTTTTGGTTATTGACTCCAATTTTTTCAAAACAGGTTTCAAATATATCGTTCTCATAAAATCAAATTAAATAGTATTGTAAGACAATGTCCTTAAATTACCGTTAAAACCGTAACAAATGTTTATATTTACAGCAAACGAGTCTACACAAATATTTTTCATCAAATGATGAAACATATATGGAAAGTATATAATATAACACACATATTCCAATAGAAATTCATCCATTTTATCTGATGGATATTCATTACATCAATTTGGACTCTAAAATCTACCTGTGGGAGTGCAAACTGTATGCTTTGACTTCTGTAATGAAAAATGTAAAGGTAAGAGGACAGCTGGAATGAATGGAACTCGGTGGCAGTTAATCAAATAATTAAATATGAACCTAAATATTTTTGATTAATTGAGAGCCGGGACGGCCGACAACAACAAAACAAGCGGCGGCGGCTACCTTTTGTTTTCACGCTGCGCTCAGCATGGGAACGTCGCTGCCGCTGGCGGCGTCGCAGTCGGCGTCGCTGCTGGCGTTACCCAACCTTTTGGCCTCCCAGTTTTCTCGAATGTTTGTGTCTTATGTATCGGCAGCTCCGCTTTGTGCTCGTTTCCGCTTTGCTGCCCGCATTCGTTGCTGCTCTCCCTCTCCGCTCTTGCGCTCTCTCCCTCTTCCACTCTTCGCAGGCGCCAGCGACATACATACATTTATTTCGGAGTTCTGCTTTGCTTGCTTTTGCTCGCCTTTTGCCTTATGCTTGGTTTTGCTCCCTCTCTCTTCGCCTCTCTCTCGTTCGCATATGGCTTCGCTCTGCCGGCGTTATTTTGCCCTTCTCCATTCCACTCATCTTCGTGCCCTCGCTGGCAACCAGTTTGCTATTGTACGTAAGTATGTACATATGTATGTTCGTGGTGTGTGTATGTACTGGATGTGGCTTGTTCCGTTTGGCCGTTTGTATTTCTATCTGGCATCTCTGGCAAGCTCGCTTTATAATTTTCAACATTATTTCGCATTATGCTGTCCCAATTCCTTCTTCCCTTCTGCTTATTACACCCATGCATTACCATGCCTTACCATGCCATCCCATCCCATCTCATCCTATCCCATCCCCCGTTTTCCGACCGGGAAAACTCGGTGTGCGTGGAAAGTGGTGGCAAAGCGGAGGCGAGAAAACTCATTATTATGCTCGCTGCGACGAAAGCAGCAGAAATTCTGACTCGACTGTTGGCCTGTGTGCGCGTAGATAAAAGCAGAGCGAGGCAATAACAAATTTCAGAGTTGTCGAGGGGCACGAATAATTGTTATCTATAAAATAAACAATTTTTAAATAAATTATGAATTCTTATTATAATTACTAAAATATAATTTTAAAATCAATTTAAGTTATTTAAATAATTTTCAATAAAAAATGTATATGTTCCCATTCAGTTGGAAACCTACTTTTCTACATTAACCTCTAGCGAGCTGACAACCCTGTTCGCACTATTTGCTGCTTGCTAGCACACACAGTTGCACCTTTTCACACACATACTCTCTGAAACACACACACACGCGCACTCTACCGTTGGCACATAAACATCTGCTGTTGCGTTGCTATTGCTTTTGTGGCGATTGCGATGCGATGATGAACATGGTGATTATGACGATGCTGTTGCTGTTGCTCCTGCTGTTGATGCTCGTGACGTCAGAGCAGTGCGTATTGGGAAAACTCAACTGGCACATACAGATGCATGTATATTTGGATGTATGTATGTACTTTGTTGCTTTTGCTTTCGGCATGCGCCCTGAATGCACGACAACAACAACGAATACGAATCTCAAATGCTTGTGGGGATTGGGATTTCTGCTATGTGCGCTTCGTTTAAGAAAGAGGAGGGAAGGAGGACCTAAAGCAGAGAGAGGGAGTGAGCGTGAGTGAGAGAGAGGGAAACGAACGAGTGGCGACGTCGGCGGCACACAAATTAAACTTAAATGCCCCCCATTCACTTGGGATGCTGCTACCGGAGTTACTGTTGTTGCCCCAATCCTATTGTTGTTGTAGTCTCTCTTGCATTCGCTACGTTTAAGTTGTTGTTGTTGCCGCTGCGGACACGACTTTGGCTTGGCTCCATCGTCTTTTCACTGAGCGGCTCAAGACTACAGTGTTGCCTCGATAGGTCCACACCAATGGATCTTAGGAGCTAAATCGATTTCAAAGCGAAAGAATGCCACACAACAGGTTTTTATTTGCTATTTTGGACTCTAAGCTTCAATCCGCCTTTTTACAATAGAACTCCTTTTATTACGTAATTATGAATGGTGATTACGGTGGACAGGGATGTCATCACTTTTCTGGAGAAGAATTGAATATTAATTTGGCCATGTAGTAACAAAAACATTTAAAGGATATCAAACTGCGCATATCTACATGTAAAGATATATCTCTACATAATTTCATAATTTCCGAAATTACAGACATATGATCCATGTTTATATATGTATGTATGTAGAAATCGTACGAGGGATGTGAATAATTAGTTATGAAAACTTACTCTTCTTTGGAAAATACATACCTTACCTGTTTTAGAGGCAGATTTTTTATTATTGGTTAAATCCTTTTTTATTCCTAGCATGGTTATGATTTTAGCTAAGAGGTCGACTTCTTTGAAAAGGGTTAAAGCCATTAAATATTTCGTATAAAACCCCTAGCATATCCCCCAGTGGCTTGAGAACAGAGGCTTGTATTTCTGATTTGCATAACCTTTCTCTTGCGGGCTTCGAGCAGTTTGCCACTTGTGAGCTGGACTGTAGTTTCTCTTTCCCTAGCTGCCACGACTTCGACTCCAAGTCGGAATCCGAGTGCAAGTCCGTCGCTTTATCGCATTTATTGCTTCATGGGGTCTCAATTAAGCTGTTAAAACCAGTTGGGGCAATCTATTGCCGGGCATTAAAGCCAATCAATAATTTACGTCCCTGCCTGCTGGAGTGGCGGAGACCAGTGTCCAGCGGACAGGATGAGCTCAATCAGCCGCCGATGACGGCCGACTTAAGATGGCGTCCGTATGGGAGGCCAATCTACTCTGGGTATCCCCAGTGCTCGCTCGGATATGCTTATACCCATAGTGGCCCGATGTCCGGCACACGCTGGAAGATTTCAACCAGGGATTAGCGTCAGTTCGAGTGGTTCTAATTGCCCAGAGAGACGGGCAGTCGCCGGCGAATGGAATTGATACTCCATGCTCCTGATGCGGATGGAAACGGAGAAATTGGGCAAAAACGCGGGTTATTCAATACACGTAATAAAAATCAACGGGGAGTCCGAGTGCTTCACCCTCCCAGTGCTAAAGGATCGCCTAATTGGATTTAACGACCACTGTTGGAGGAAAAAGTACATTTTAATTATATAATATCGATCCTAGATTGGATATTGCATGCTTTTAGCTAGCACAAATTGTGATTGCAAGTAAATTCCTAATTATACCTAAAAGGAACAGTAATCTGTCCACAACTAAAACATTATTATATATCGGGAAAAACCAGAGTTTTTATTATAGAGATATGGTCTCTAGACCAAACATGGACAACAAGTTTAATGTCTGAATCAGTTGGTTTAGGACCTGAAATCTTAACTCATCTCAATTAGGTGTCGTATTTGATAATTCACAAATATTTATTATATCTTTATAATGACATATTTAGTAATAGTCATTCCTTTTTCGGGTTTTGCACGTGCATTTTATCTTCCAAAAGTATTACTCATCCAATAACAATATTTCACTTTTTCTGATTCATAGGCTTGGCAACTTATCGCTTGTGATTACTCATACAAAAAAATCAAAGCTCCTGGAAAGGAACTTTTTTGGTTTTTTTCTAGATAATGTTTAATATATGTATATACCCAACAAAAATGTGAACAGTGTATTAAATTATTTACTGAAAGGTAAATGGTTGACGGAGTTTGATTGAAACCTTTATTTCGTAGAACAAACATAGGTATATCAAAATTAACGCTAGAGGTTAAAGCCGCTAATGAATATTTAGTAATATAAAACTTAATAAATACTATAATGAATCAAAAGCCTTTGGGGGTTTTGGTAACTCTGGAAAAAACCTATACCTAAGTAAAATTATGTATATAACAAATAAGTATTATTTATGTATTCATGATAACAAATTTAAGCAGAATTTCACAAAAACATTTTACTCGAATCTTTAAACCGACGGAATAGTTTTAAAATTATTTTATTTTAGCGGTGATAACAGTGTGATTAGTAGAGCGATTACTATATATTGTGATTGTTTCATCACTTGGGTCCAGCATATAGTGCAATAAGTGGTAAAACCAAGTGGATTTATATACATATGTACATATAAATGTATATTCGTACATACATATATACAAGTTGGGAAAAACAACTATCTCCAATATGTGTAGATCTGTACATTATAACTGACTTTACTAAAAAATGAATCTACTAAATTGCTGTGTAACACCATACTTAAAACCTAGCAACACCAATAAAATATACAAATAAGATAAAATAAAGTGAATAATTTATTGTGTTTTTTTATTTATCTCTACTGTAAAAAATTCTATAACAAATTACTATACTATTATGTTACAGTTATCGTTGGTTGATTCAAGCCCATTCTTTTCTGCATATTTAGTCCGATCGTTTCATCGAAAGGGTTTCAAATATATTATATTCATGTATGTACATATGTACATATGTATATAATAATACAATCATGTTATTCTATAATTCTCAAGCATTAAACAATTCTCAGCCGGTAAAGATTTTATAGTTATGAATACTTGCGTGCTCCTTAAAAAATGTGGAAAAATATCAAGTTAAAAACAAAATATTCATTTGTTGGATAACCAACATAAATCTGCTTTCAATTGTTGGCATAATTTTTGGATGCCTTGGTGATTAAATTAATAAAAAATTGTTTCTTTTGCAAATATATTTACAAAGATAAATCTAGTTTTTTTGCATGCCGTATATTCTACTGAGTAATTATACGGAGTAATTCTACAAATGTAGCTATATGTTTCTATAAAACTTTTACATTTTATATTTCCAAGTGGCTCTAGAGTTTCTAAGAATATAAATTAAACTTAATTCTTGTTTGGGATGAACCTGGTAGAAAAATTTTTTAATATCTTTAAGAGTAGTTGAAGCAGTAGTGGTGTTTGAGATTAAAAAAAAATGGAAATTGGCTTTGTTTGTAACAAAATTACTTTAAAATAGGTTTAAACTCGCCCAATATCTCCGATTTGGTGCCGCGATATGTGTATATTTATATTTATAAATATGGATCCTCTATAACGAATGGATTAGCTTGTTTATGTGGCTTAGACCATAACCAATCATAACCATTAACGATAAGTAGTGGCCTTTTAAAAACAATTCAAGATCTACGTAAGTTTTCCTGCAATAAAACTAAAAGCAAAGCACAATAGACTTTTTATCTGCGAGCCTCAAAGATTTGAGAATAATATTCGGTGCGAACACTACTATTTAGAGGATAGGATCATTACAAATAAAAATATGCATAATGAAAACTTTACTCCCACGGCAATGATAATAAAGGTGTTATTTTGCATGGAAAGTACCGTCATGGTACGGTTCCTTCGTTCGCAAATTATCCGTTAGATCTGCATTGTTACGTTACGTAGAGCAGTCTAACGGTTAATTCGCCAAGACGGAAACGAAGTTGCTGCTTTTATTGTTGTTGGCTGCCACTGATTGGAGAGCTTTTTCGCGCTCTCATTGTGGTTGTTGCTATTGCTGCCGCTTCAGTGGGGGCAAAAAGGAAAAGGCCAAGGGAAAAGAAGCAAAAAGCATTTCCAATTTGGAGGCAATAAAGAGCGTGAGAGCGAGAGGGGTGCAGATATAGACGTACGCCTACGTGCAAATATGCGATTTCTGCTGACGGAAATTGCAAGTTGCGATTACATAGCCACTCATTCTACCTTGATTGCACATGGTCTTATGTATTCCAAAGTGTTTGCAGATGGATAAGAGCCCGTAAGAGTCATAAAACCTCTGCCATTTATGTGCAGCCCTTTGTTCTCTGTCCCCCTCCCTCTTTCATTTTCCGTTTGTACATAAAGCAACGAACAAAGAAACGGCTGGCAAAGCAAAAGAAAAAGAGCCAAATGACAACGTCGCTGTCGGCGTCGACGCAGGCAGCGACAGCGACCGACGATGTGGCGACCGAAAAACAGAGTCAGCCAAGAGCGTTTGCTTCAGTGCAACACCAACATTCAACGAGAGCGGTTCGCCGACGCTTTGCGGAAAGATTTCATAGCGAACGAGAGAGGCCGAGCGAGAGCGACGACGCCCCGCAACGAGAACAACACAAGAGCCGAGTGCGCGTGCGACAGAGATAGCTAACGAGTTGTCCAGTGAGAGGCCGGCTAGAGCGAGACGGCCGATCAGTGTGCGAGCGACGAAAAAGAAAACAAAGATACTCGCCCAGAGCAGTTGGCTACCTGTCTTTGGCCTGGTATATAAGTGTGTGTATGCGAGAGAGAGTAAATAGCGGGCAACGCAGCAGTACATAAACGAAAAGCAGCGTGGTCGTTAGTCGAACAAAAACTCTCAAAGTGAACGGACGTGCGCGGTCGGTTGTTTCGATACTCTTGCTTTATCGCTATCCAAACAGAGTGAAGCGACCACTATAAATAACGAAACAAGAAACATGTGTTTATATTACAACCAGAGCTCAAAGCTCCAGTTACAAAATAATATTTATAATAAATAAGCAATCTGAAGCCAATTTCCTTTGTGTGACAAATGCCGTAGCAGCAATAACAACAAGCACAACTACAACTACGTCTGCTGGCTTATGTACGACGCGCGCGTTTAAGTGTGTGTGTGTGTGTGGGCAGAAAACATAGAGCAAAGCATAATACACAATAAAGGTGCCCGCGAAAGCAGAGCAGCCGAAAGTGCCAGCGCGTGTTGGTGTGGTTTGCCTGTGCAGGCGAAGTAGAAAGAAAATAAAATAAAATAAAAGTGAAGTGGAGTGGAGCATAGTGAAGAAAGAGAAGCAGAAACGCTGACTCAAAACTCAACTGTGGATTATTTACTTGGATTATTCCTTTTGCCATTGGATTATATATGTTTACAAGGCGACCACCGCGATGCCAATTAACTGGCTGGATTATTAGTGGATTAAAGATTGGATACAAAGGTACATGATTGGCGTTAACCAACACTTCTCTCGACCGGCAGCTGTTGCGCTCTACCCCCCACCCAACACAGCCCCTCTCTCTGTTCGCCCTTCTCCTTTATGACCCCCACTCTCTTTCTCTGTTTTTGTGAGAATTTCGATTGGACACACAGCAATTGAAAAAGGGGAGCATGAGAATTCGAGTGTGTGTGACTGATATTTTTTTTACAGCTATTTCGTTTAGCAACGTTTTTGTTTTATGCTTATGTACTTCTTACTTTGAATGAAAGTAATATGAGCGTGTTTGTGTGTGTGTGTGTGTGTTTGTGAAAGAGGAGATAAAGCCGCAGTCTCGGTTCTGCATTCTCCGAATTTTCGCTGGCTTGTTGTTTTTGCTTTTGTTCACTGTCACAGTCTCGCGTTTCCCTTCTTTCAACTTCCCTTCGCATCCCTACCCACACACACACACACTAGCATACGCGAGCATATAAAAACACGCACACCGCACACAAATGAGAAATTCCGCTGCTTTTTTTTTATTATCCTTTTCATGTTGGTACTCACTCACATTTTTTGCGCGCGCGAGAATCCCTGAGACTTTAAACACAGCATTGGAATGGGTTCGAAAAAAGAAAAATAAGAAGGGAAAGGGCCAACAGAAGGGTTCCCTCTTTTGGCATAGCACTTAAAAGTGATGTAAAAAGGATTTAAAGAGGCCTGCTGGCAATTTCTTTGCGCCCTCTCGCATATACAGTCATTCATATTCCATTGCCATATTCTGTGCACAAATATACTTTTCCATATTTTGTGTGCCCCCGGAGTTGAAAAAGTTGTTCCGAAAAGTTGGCCGTACGTACCTTGACTTTTTACTGGCGCGTTGATGCAAAAACAACTTGAAGTTGTTTGAAATATACATGTTGTTCGACGCCCCCACATCACCACAGCCCCCGCCCCCTCCTCCACTTTCGATGTACTTGGCATCTGGTTAAAACTCCACTCGGCACCACTCACTCTCCCCTCCCCCTCTCCACTCTTCCATCCGTAATAAAACAAAGCACCACCCCTGTGCAACTCAGCTCCCCCCCTTTGCTCACCCGAGTGCTGTGCATTTCAATATATTCGACGTAGGCATTCCCATGGCAACTACAACATCCATTATCGAGGGCCCCACATCCATCGACTGATTGCAAATAATAGCTGCCAGATTGCGACTCCTTTCTGTCTACTGCTCAAGTCCCACAAGCTTTAATTCGGGACATCATGTCTGGGCACAAATGCATTTTGATTTCTTTGGGCTTCCTCTAATAAATGAAACTTTCTATGCATACTTCATTAAAAGATACAAATCTGCCAAAGCATTCACAATACTCTACAAGACAAATGATTAATAAGTTGTTTATTTTAGAGATCGAAAGTTCTTTAGTTTAATCATTCATATTGAGTCACTTTAGCGTATTAAATGACAAAAATAAAATATTTTCAAAACAGATCTCTTTCCTATAACGATCATTGTAGAAACTTTATCGCCATACCAACTATGTACATTTGTATATTAAAGCTGATTCACGAAGAATGATGAAAAAAGAGTAGATTGCAGAGAGGAAAAATACAATACGATCCCACCGAGTTCATTAACTCTGCAAGTTTTCCCAGAAAATGTACGAGTGTATTTCCCTTGCTCCATTATTCTTTCGTAAACAGCGAGGGGCGAGTGGAGCTTTAAGCTTCTCCCCCCCCACCAACAAAGCTACAAATATACATATGTATCTAGGTAGCTGCAGCTTATTGCTTTCTGCGGCTCAGCCGCTGATTTATTTATAATCTTCAGCACGCTCTCTTCTCAAGTCGATTTTCATTTTCCATTTGCCATTTTCCATTTACCATTTTCCATTTTCCATGCGCTCCTTTATTCGCATTTAATTTCAACTTCTGGCATTATCTATTTTGCAGATTGACGCTTGTGCGAAAAACAAAAGCGAATTTTTAGCGGCGAGAGTGTAGTATTATTACTATGATGACGCCAGAGTCGAAAGCAATACAGCCGGCAGCAGCAACAACAAAGCAAACAGCGGAGGCAACACCAGAAGCAACAGCAACAACAACCATGGCTCACACACAACAACAAAAGTCGCAGTTGTCAACGTTGGCGAAAACAACAACAACTACAGCAACAACGACGACATCAGCATCGACAACGACAACGAATAAGGCGGCCAAAAGCGTTGTCAGCAATGCAAATAGCAGTGGCAACAATTCAAGCAAAAAGCTGGCTTTGTATCAGTCCCAGAAAACAACAACAACAACATCAACGACGACTACAACAACACCGCCAGTAGTAGCAGCAACAGCACCAGCAGCAGCAGCAGAGGCAACAACTAATGCTGATAAAATGCAAAAGCAACAGCAACTGAAGCAGCAACTTTTTGCCGCCTGCAGCATTAAAGTAAAAAGTGAAAACACATTAGCAACTACTGCAAATGCAGCAGCAGCAGCAGCAACAGCAACAACAGCAGCAACACAACTTGCCACAGGCAAAGCGGCAAAAACAATATTAGAAAACGGCATCAAGAAGGAGTCCACGCCTCCGGCTGTCGAATCCGTTGAGGCCTCCTCCTCATCGTCATCCTCCTCCTCCTCATCATCATCCTCCTCATCGTCGTGGTCGACGACAAGGAGAGCCACTTCAGAGGACGCCAGCAGCAATGGTGGCGCCTCCGCCGAGGAGGAGAAGACGGAGGAGGACCAAACGGGGGCGGTGGCAACTGCGTCTTCAACGGCGACAACGACTTCCGATTTGGCCACAACTTCAAGGCCACGCCCCGTCCTTCTAACGGCCGTCAATCCGCACATCATCTGTCACCTGTGCCAGGGATATCTGATCAATGCCACCACCATCGTCGAGTGTCTGCACTCCTGTAAGTATCCTTCCGCCGATGAAGTTCATCAAATTGTATTCTAGCTGCCACATGGACTTGCACAAGTCAATAACCTTTGAGTGGCCACGAGATACAGAGATCCTGTACAGATATACAATTTTTGCACTTCATTCTGAGCTCCTAATGGTTCTAATTCAAACTACCCTGTTAATGGAATGAATGAATGCGTTCGTTATCCTTAGCCTCGAGTTCATTTCACTTGAGCAGTTCTCAAACGGAAACTTTAAGAACTTTTACAAGATGAACTTTTTGCTCAATGTATACTATTACCAAATTAATCTATCTGTTAGTAAGTTTGATGAAATTTATAAATGATTAAATACGTTTGGACTCACTTTAAATGGTCGCGGACTAATACGAAAATAATTGCTTTTCGTTGAAAGAACATTTTACAAAGTTCCCCAACAAGTTTACATAAATTAAAACGCAACTTTTTTCATCAAGATATTAAAAACGATAGCAACAAGAATATGTAAAGCGATTTGGTTTCGGTACATTTGTCGCTCAGAGTAATTAGAATTTTGGGGTATTTAGATTTTATCCCATAAAACCGACGCCTAATGTCCAGGGATTGGGAAAAGTTGCAGCTAGTAATCGCTGTGCCTTAATTATAATGCCAACTGCCAACTGCCGACTGCCGACTAAGAGCACCATCCCCGCCAAATTCCATTTCCAATACCCATACTCAAATGTCTAGATGTTCTGCAAAATTGCCTAGACGCGATGAGTTATGTTCGCTTCGGGGGGCGGAGGATTACGCCAGGGCGCGGAGCAGGAGCTGCATGGTGTGGCAGCAGCAAGCGAAGGAGGTGGAGAATGAGAAGGAGGAACAGGAGGAGGAGAAGCACGAGGGTTGGGGCAGGAACACAGACGACACGCAGATGTTGCCGGGCGATAAGTTTGTGGGCACATTAATGGTCCCGGCCTCGAAAGTACTTAGCTCGATTGATTGGAGAAACTGTTGAGGCGGTGGGCGAGAGATGATCCCTATCCTATGCTCTGCTATCCAAGAGCTGCGCTGGTAAAAACCCCGGATGCGTTATCAACGACACAGATATTAACACAACATTAGCATTCAGGCGGGGGACTAAACGCCATAAAACTAGCGAATGCGGCCATACATCAACAGCCATTCAGCCATTCAGACATTCAGCCATTCGGTTCTCCGTTCGTTCAGATATTAAAAGTTTTCCCCTTTTTGCAGCGTAAGGTTAATTTCCCATTCAGCCGCTTCATTCTTGTTTTTCTTTTTTCTTTTTGCCGAACTCTGTCCGTCCGTAAATCTGGCAACCAATGTGTTGATAATGGACACTGGATACATTTGGTCAGGCTCATTTAAATCTGTTGGGCCGGCAGGGACGAGCGAACAGATATATGTATGTACATGCTTACGTATGTAGAGCACCCGGGAGTCCCATCTAACTGTCAAACGAACCGAACCAAAACAAACCGGGGCGTAGTGGGGATGCCGGACGCTGGACAGTGGACGGTGGACGGTGGACAGTGCACACTGGACATAGTGGACTGTTTACTGCTGACCGGACCTGGACCTGGTCGTGGCACTGGCACTGGGACCCAGGCAAAAGCAAAAGCAAACCAAGCAACGCCGAAACCAAAAGCAAAGCAAAGGCGACGCAGCGCAAGCAGAGCAAACCAAACCGAAAACCGGACTGTAGTAGCAACAGCTGCCTTCGCAGGGGGCACTGAGAGAAATTGGAAGGAAATGGGAAAAGCAAGCAAAAATTGTAGATTTTGGTAGGACATATGAAACGTTTTCTAACATGATTATTGAACTATTTGAGAAAGGCAAAGATTTAATATATATAAATAATAAAATATTGTTTATAAACCAGTTAGTAGACTCAGAAATTTAAACTCAGCATTTGTTACTCATTATCCTAAACAGTAACTGCTAGAGTATAGAGAGTATAATGTAGTTAGTTGAATATTTAGTTTATGAACTCATTAAGATTTGTTAATGAGCCAAAGTTTTAGTTGGAAGTGTGTTTGCACTTAGTTAGCCTGTGGTATTTCTCTCAGTGCCCCGATGCTGCTGCAACTCTTGCAGAATGCTGGCTGCTGTTGCTCTCCCCATTCGAGGCCATTTGGCGGGCAGTAAAACCATTTTTTTTCTTTTGCTGGCTTGCACACGCCACCGCCCCAAAAGCGCCCAACAGCCGCCCCACTAAACCGCCTGCCCCCTCCTTCTTCTTTTATTTTTTTTTGTATTTTTTTTTGCCAGCTCAGTGCGAATTTTTCCTTGTATTTCGCTCGGTGTGTGCGTGTTTTTTCATTATTATTATTTCGGCATTGGACCAAAACTGACGGACAAGCGTAACAGGCGGCGGGCCAGCTTGGACTGACTGGCTGGCGGTGCTGCGACCCCGGTGGACTGTCCTTCTGTCCTTCGCCGCCTGCTTTATGCAGGACCAGACCCCACCCACTGGGCATCGCCATGGTCTGCTGCTGGGTGACAGTTGTAGCGGGCAGGATATCCAGGGGAAAACTGGGGAAAAGTGGCCAGCAATGTGGCGGGGGACGTGAAGGGGGGCGTGGCGGGGGAGCAACTACGCAGACACGGGGGGAGAGACACTGCCCTGCCATTGACATTAAAGCCAAAACAACTTTTTTGCTGCACGCGGCACTCACTTTGCCTTGAAGGTTGTGTTTCCATGTTTAATGCTCTGCCCCTTGTTTCGTCCTTCGTGCTTCGTCCTTCGTCCTTAGTCTTTCGGCTGTTTGTGTTTTTTTTTTCCCTTCTTTTGGTTTTGATTGCGTTTCCGTTCCATTTTGTGGGGTGGTGGTTGGCTGGGTGGGTGGATAACAGGAATGGTTTTACATCAATCGAATCATCGAAATCTGTTGAGTTTACTTATTTCGCATGCCGTGTGCATCGTTATTTGCCTATTTCGCGTACCAAAGCCCTCTAATTTATACCCGTCTTTTGCGCACTCTTTTCAGTCTGCCACAGTTGCCTCATTAATCACCTGCGAAAGGAGCGCTTCTGCCCGCGCTGCGAGATGGTCATCAACAACGCCAAGCCGAACATCAAGTGAGTATATGCAAGAGGGCTCTTAAGTATCTGTATCTGTAGTAGCTATATGTAGCTACAGCTATGTATCTGTAGCTATGTATCTGAATTTGAATGGATGCTCCTCGCAATCGTCTGTCTTTGACAACAGGCGATTAGATGAGAGATACATAATGCAGGGTCGTGGGCTGCAGGGGGGCAAAGGTGCTTGAGATTGCGATTCGTCGCTGTCTGGCTGAAAGTAAGTGGTAGCTGCTCCAGCCAACCATTCTGACAGGCCCAGATGGATCTTTAATGGGCACAGCAGCGATGGCTGATAAAAGAGGGATAAGTAAATTATTCAAGTTCTTAGCGCGATGGGTCTGCTCAACTGCTCAACTGCTCAATATTTTATGCGTTGCGAAGATGACGATGTCAAAGGACGCAGAAATGGGTTTATGCTACTCTCATTAATCAGTTTGCCTGTTTTATTAGAACTTGTTACATAACCAGTTGACAAAAATGGTAATAAATTCAAGCCGGAAGTACTCACTTAGTTGCGCATTATATGCAGCTAAACTTCGCGAGGTAATTTCACTTCTTTGGCAAATAAAAGAGGAATTAAGCTGGTCCCAAAGTCCACTTAATCCCACTTTTGTGCGGTGTCAAAGGGCCAATTGTGAATGACGTCTTTATTGAGGAGGTTAGGTGTCTCGTCTCTGCGAAAAGCATTGTGTGTGAGATGATGTCTGCTGTGCTGACTAATATAATCAGAAAATCAGTACAAGATTAGTTCCTTTCATTTTCCCGCTTTTCCGCCGCGTCACGGGCTGTGAAGACTCGTTTTAGCTTATAGCAATTTCGCTTTAGTTCGCTGCGAGATTGATTTTCCCCAGGGGGAAAACGGAACTTTTGGACCGGAGTAGTTTCTTCTTAAATGTTTCTTCGTGGACCGCACAACTTTTGGCATTTTCGGCGGGTGAGCGAGCGGTGGCGTACGGTATCAGTGGTTTTCCCCTCCACCAAAATTGCGAGTAAGGGGAAAAACTTGATCAAAAACCTTTGGCCTATGTGCTGGTTGGTGGCTGATTGGGCCAAGAAAATGCCGGCCTGTGCGCTCCTTATTCCACCTTTTTGCCAGTAAACTTTTCGCCTGTGGTTAACTTTATTTGACGCAGCCAGTCCAAAAGCATTTTCGGGAATCTCCAACTGTCTCGTCTGGCACGTTTCAATTCATTCCATTCCATTTCGCTGGGCGTAATGAAAAACACGTTTCATGTTCCGAGCCGCCGAGAGCTGAACCAGCGAATATATCTATTTAAGCCTTGGGGCCCCCGGACAACTTTAATGGGAGTCTGTATAGAAAACCACCCGCTGGCACCCCCCTCGCCCCCCTTTGCCCACACTTCTGGTGTACCCCATCCACAGTTCAAGTGGCACGTTGTAATCGCTGGCACACACAAAGAGATAATGAATACAAATTCAAAGAGCGGCGATATCGTGGGCAGAGGGCTGAGTAAATGAAGAGCAGGTGAATGAATGAATGAACGAACCTTTTTCGGCTGCTGCCACTGCCACTGCTGCCATTGCTGCCATTGCTGCCACTGCTGCCACTTCTTCCACTGCTGGCCAAATGGTGTGAAGTGGTGCCCTATGGATTGGAGCCGGTTACACGGAGACAAAATAATGAGCCATGTACAAAATATAGCCCCGAAACCGAACTTGCATAATAGCCCAAGTAAAGTTGAGGAACAACTTTCCCAAAGCGAAAGATTTGGAATGATTTCTTTCTACCTTTCGTGTCCTGATTAAATCAATATTTTGTATTTTTTCTTCAAAAAAAAGTCGCATTCAATTTGTAATTTATTTCCTCTGCCAAAGTGCCTTTTATGGATCGAAGCTCTTTAAATAGAAGTTAGATAAACAATCGCATGCCGAGAATTATAGGAATCAACAAACTTCGATTTGGGGATTGCGTTTACCTGTTGGCCTTTTGGGGAGATCTTTCCAGTAGGCCACCACTTCTTTCTTGCCGTGTAGATATAGTTGTGAAGATATAGCGGGGATTTCGGTGGGTTCTATAAACAAGTGCCCTTTGTACGCCGCTGGCCATGTTTTCCATGAATTTTTAGTAGGATTGTAGTGGAAGTCTCGAGTCTCCAATTAAATTTATTGCAAAAGTTTATTGTTTAACCCGCCGAATGCGAAGGGGAGTCGAGGGAACAGGAAAGGAGATGTGGAAGGTGGAGGAGGAGGAGAAGGGGAAGGAGATGAGGGCACAGCAGCGGGATCACAAAAGAAAACTGGGCTCAGTTTGTCTTTACAAAGGTAAACACAAACTAAAAGCGCTGCAAAAAAAGAAACCGAAGTAAAAGAAAAACAAAATGAAATGGAAAGAAACGAAATGAAGTCCACTAAACTGAACAGAACTGAAAGTTTCAACAGCTCTTTTGTATGTGTGCCAGGGGCCGGCCGGCCATGTTCTTATTGCTATACTTTACGGCCCCCAAATCTACTGATATATACTACACCATACCCTGCAAAAGCCGGGGAGAGAAGAACAACACGAAACTGCAGCGACACGCAGTTCCAAGAAAACCGAAAACAAATCCAAGTGCGGCCGAGATAATTAACGGGCGTGTCTTGCCTGGCGATGGCTCGAATTTGCCGTCGGCCAAAAGCAACGACGACTGGCAGCAGCTGACAACAACAAAAGGCAACAAAAACAGAAAAAAAAACAGAAAAAACCAGGAACTACCATGATAATAGCAGCTATAACAACAACAACCACTGGGCTGATTGACAGACGCGCGCGAGGGAGAAAGAGCGAATGCCAAACAGTCTGGCTCCTGTTGAAATCCTTTTTCTTACACAGTACTCCTTTTTTTTTTTTTCGTTCCTGCCATCCTTGCATTTGGTAGCCAAAAGTGGCAGCCACGAAACGAAGGTCTACTTAGAATAATCGGATTGTTATAAACAGTGTTTTTAAACAATAAACGGAAACGTGTTCAAGGTGGTTGCCCAATAATTGCTATAAGATAATAGTTTTGAAGTTCTTCATAACTTTATTATCTTTAGTTGCTCATAGAAACGTTCTTTATTAGAAATAGATTCATTCAATACCTTGAGTTAATACAAACATTACTGTAACGTGTGTTGTGATTAACTGACTTTCGTGATATTACCTATCACCTATATCACTAGCACTGCCAGATAACTAATTAACTAGATAATTACGTTTTCGAAACTAGAAGTTACTTGAATTAGGATCCCCTCCTTATCGCTCATCTCCCATTTGATAGTTAAATTAATATGGTTGTGAGAGCATACGCCTGAATAGATCGATTAGAGATAACCCCTTGCCACTCGGCAATGATCGATAAATTTATGGCCCTGGGTTATGTAAATGTGAGCCGGAGCCGTCGTGCCATTTCCAGATCCAGATCCCGAGTCTCCGATGCTCCCCCCTCCGCTAGTGCCCATAGCCTTTCATCTTGCTCGGTTCTATTCAAGACCTTTTTCGGTCTGCGTCTTGCGTTATTTTGGTTGAAATGATTGAAGTGAGCGCCTGGCTGCCCGGGGCCGTAGATGTTTTTAAAGACGTCTTAGGGCCAGAGTTGCTCGGTTCCTGTCTTAGTTGTTTGCTGTCCTAGTGTGTGTGTGTGAGTATCTGGGGGGGAAACCACCACCACAGCACCACCACTATCACTACATCGACCATCTACCATCTACCGTCGTCACCAGCGCATGCCAAGGAATACATAGTCCCGTCCCTTCACTTCACTTCACTTCCCTTATTTTTTTTGTTCGCTTTTTGTGTTTGTTGCGTGCCATTGAAGCAATAGAAAATTGCATCTGCCGCCTAATTTGTACAGACTGCTCTGTCCCTGTCCCTGTTCCTGTTCCTGTCTCTTTTCCTCGTGCGCTTTGTGTGCCTCATTTCCGCGCCAAGGAAGTTGCAAGTCCTGTCCCCGTCCCTGTCCCGACTCTTTGGCTTCTGTGTGTCCTCATCCACGGTGACTTTTCCCATTTCCCGCTCGCCTTTGTCTGCGTTCCATTTCACTGGGCATGCACGCAGCTACCCCAACTCCAACCCCAATCCTTAGTTATATATACACCAAAACCTAATCCGTCGCTCGTCTTCTTCCCTTGCAGATCGGACACCACGCTCCAGGCGATAGTGTACAAGCTCGTGCCGGGCCTTTACGAGCGGGAGCTGATGCGCAAAAGGGCCTTCTACAAGGATCGTCCCGAGGAGGCAGCATTGGCCACGCCCGAGCAGCGGGGCGACGATACGGAGCATCTGATCTTCAGTCCCTCGGATGATATGTCCCTTTCGCTGGAGTACGCCGAATTGGGGTATGTATCTTATGGTTATAAAACACACTTTAAATGTCGAAATGTTCGAAAACGAACCCTGCAAAAGCGCTAGTCACCATTCCTTTGCACCATATTAATCTGAGACTCTTTTCTTTCCACCCTTTGCTCTCTTCCCTAGGGAACTGAAAACCGATTCCGAGTCTGAGTTGGTGGACACATTGCGTCCGCGGTACCTTCAATGTCCGGCCATGTGCCGCGTGAGCCACTTGAAGAAGTTCGTCTACGACAAATTTGAGATTGATGCCCAGCGTTTTAGTATCGACATTATGTACAAAGTCAAGACAATCGTGCTGCTCGACTACTACACGCTTATGGACATTGCCTACATCTACACGTGGAAGCGGGATGCACCCATGCGGTTTTACTACCGCGTTTATGAGTCGCCCCAGCCGCTGGTGAAGCCGGCTCCTCGTCGGGTGCTGCCACTGACACTGGAAAAGCAGGAGAAGGAGACGCCAGAGCAACAGCTGGCAGTGGAAGCCTCTTCTACGACGATGGAACCTATGCCCCTGCCAGTGGACCAAGCAGTTAAAGCTTCCATTAAAGTGGAGGAGCAGGAGAGCAACAAGGAAGTTGTAAAAGAAGTAGTCAAAGATGTGGCAACCGCACCCACGACGGAGACCCTGAAGCTGGTGATCAATCGAAATATGCTGGACAAGCGTGAGAAAAGTCACTCTCCGAAATCGTCCTCGAAGAGTTCTCCCTCCACTCCCGTCTCGTCTCCCTCGGAGCCCAATATCAAGCTGAAGATCGATCTCTCCAAGCAGAACAGCGTCACCATTATCAATATGTCCGATCCTGAGCGCAGAGAGATTGTGAAGCCCCTCAAGCCCGAGAAGGAGTCCAGGTCGAAGAAGAAGGACAAGGACGGAAGTCCCAAGTCCTCCAGCAGCTCCAGTTCCTCTTCCAGTGGAGAGCGCAAGCGCAAGAGTCCCAGCCCGCTGACGGTTCCTCCATTGACCATTCGCACAGAACGCATCATGAGTCCAAGTGGCGTGAGCACCCTGAGTCCAAGAGTGACCAGCGGAGCATTCTCGGAGGATCCCAAGTCGGAGTTCCTCAAGTCGTTTGCCCTGAAACCCATCAAGGTGAAAGTGGAATCACCGGAGAGGACGTTGAACAACAGAGCCATTACCCCGCCTTCGCCTTCAGTGCAACAGTCCCCTTCACCAAAATCCAAGGGTAACTTGGACGACAGCATTCTCATGAAGCCGCCCAGCTGCATGCCTCCCAAATCCATTGCATCCTCGAAGAGAAAGAGCAAGGAACCAGTTAAGGCGGTGTCCAAGAAGCCCAAACTATCGCCGCCCCTTCCAACGGTGGACTTCAAGATACGCCTGCCCGCCACCAATGGCAGCTCTCCAGGCTCAGCGTCTCCCAAGATAGAAAAACCGCTGATGCCACCGCCGGCGAAGCCCCCAATGTTGGCTCCCCGGAAACTCCAGCCCTCCACCCAGCTTGCTCCGCCTCCGTCGCCAATGCATCAACATGCCGGCGTGCAGATGTCAGCTCCTGGTAACCGAACACCCATCGCCAAACGCTATCAGCCCATTTTACCCAAAGCTTCGCGTCCAAATCCCTTTGCCAATATTCCCAACGATGTCAATCGATTGCTCAAAGACGCCGGTACCGAAATCAAGTCGATTGGTGGAGGATCGGTGGAGAACAGCAGTAACTCTGCCCAAAAGCCGCATCTGTATGGCCCCAAGGGAGAAACTAAGATGGGACCACCGGCTTTGCCCGTAACCACCCCAACTCAGGGTAACAAAAACCTTGGAAAGCAGGGCGGCAACATGCCAATGTCAGCGCCCAACAAGGGTAACAGTTCCAACAACTATCTGAATCTGGCGCTGTTCAATTCCAGCAAGTGCAAGGGCAAGGAGGCGCCTCCTGGCTGCCGCACGCCCATGTACACGCCAAATTCGCCCATCTACTCGCCCAGTTCGCCGCAGTATGTGCCCAGCTACAATATTCCCACAATGCCCACCTACAAGTACACACCGAAGCCAGCGGCCAATTCTGGGAGTGGAAACGGAGGCACTGGGAGCTACCTGCAGAATATGTTGAGTGGCGGAAATGGTGGATCGCTTGGCGGATTGTTCCCATCACCGCCCACCAAGTCGGATCAGAATACCAATCCAGCTCATGGCGGCGGATCTCCAGCTCCGCAATCTGGAAGCAATGGCATGGCGAATAACAATATCTATATGCCCAATGAAGATGCACCCGAAAAGCAGCAGGTGAAGGTCAAGTCACTGCTGAACTCGTGCAACATCAATATCCCCTCCTCGCTTTCGATCACCATCTCTCGGGACAACGGAGATTCATCGTCGCCCAGCAATGGCCAGCATCCGAAACACAAAAGTCCGGTCAACAATTACATTGAGATCGTCAAGCTGCCCGATCAGCCACAGGATCAGGTCCAGGCTGCCAAGGAGGCTCAGAAACGGCAGTCACCACCTGCTGCCGGTCCCGGACCTCTGGCCGCAAAGTTGCCACCACCGCCACCATCCAAAGCCATTCCATCGCCGCAGCATTTGGTGTCGCGTATGACGCCGCCACAGTTACCCAAAGTGGCCACTCCTCCGCCCCCAAGTGCTCCTCGTGTGATTACACCGCCAAAAACATCACCTCCTGCCAATGCCGCCAAGGTAACGCCTTTGAAGCCAGTGCTCACGCCTACGCAGGCGGATAAGAAGACGCCCAGCCCGGAGAAGCGAACCGCCGCCCAGATGGGCAGTCATTCACCAACTGCCAGTGAAAACAAATCGCCCAAGGGTGGAGCTGCAGGCGTGGCCAATTCGGTGGGTGGCGCCCAGAATGGAGATCCGGCGGCCAAGAAGTTCCGACCCATACTGCCCCGCCAGAATGGCATGCCTGAGTTGGCACCGAAGCTGCCCACTCTGGCGCCTTTCGTTGGTTTCAATCCACTGCAAAATGCCGCCGCTGGCAAGAAGGTGCCGCCCAGCAAGAAGTCCCCGAACGCCGGAGCCACTGCCCATCAGGCCGGCCAGCAAAAGCTAGCCAATGGTGGACAACAGCAGCAGGCGCAACAGAAAACCAGTCCACCGCAGAAGAATCAACAGCAGGCCAAGAAGGCGGGCAAGAATCCTACGCCACCGCCTCCATCCTTGCCGGCAGTCGGTAAAATGATGCCCCATCCCGTCATGCACAGCCAGAATGCTCCGCTCAGCATCGCCTCCAGCGCCAGTGCTGCGGCAGTCGCCTCGGGACAATTGGACCTGAGCAACTTCCTCAAGGAGAACCTGCGGCGGGTGCATGCAGCACAAGCGGCGCAGGCAGCGCAGGCTGCCCAGGCGGCGGCCGCTGCCAACCAGTCGAATATGATGTACAACCTGGCCCAAATGGGTCACATGACACCAGCGATGTACAACTACCAGCAGGCATATTTCATGGAGCAGTTGTCGCGGATGCAGCGCGCCGGAAACGAGGTATTCAACGATTACCTGCAAAAGTTAAAGACCGCCACTGCTGCAGGTGGAGGTGGTCCGGCAGAAGGGGAGCTAAAACCCATGCTGCCCACCGTCACGTTGCCCAGTCCAGGAGCCACTCCGCCGGCAGCCAGCCCCAAAACATCACCACTGCCCGCCGGAAAGCTTACGGCAGCGGCCACGGCACCCCAAAGCAAGGCAAACAACGGCAGTGGAGCAAATGCACGGCAGCAGACGGCGGCCACCGGCAACAACGGAGCAACAGTCTCCGCCGCCTCCCTGCCACCGGCCACCAAAAGCAAGTGAAGGAAGGAGTCGTCCAAGTTCCAGTCCCTCGTAGCTTGTAGCTTGTAGCTCTAATTAATTTTTAAAGACCTTGTTTTAGTTATTCATTTACGTTACCCGTTTGTTCGTTGGCGCTTTGGCAGAGTCCACGACCAGAACCAATTCCTCGCCCTAATTACGGTGGCACGGAATCCAACCCCTGCTGCACCTGGGGGTGGATTCTCCTCACCAAAAAAACAAAATGTTACACAATCCAGCCGAGTATTAAGCCTATGCTCTGTAAATATATAAAGATATATATATATTACTAGATTTAAGAGTGATTACGAAGAGAAGTTGTATTAAAAATAAACGGAGGATAAGACAGCGATTCAGAATCGATATGTATGCAGATATACGAATACGAATTATATTTATTCATAGCCGTAAGCGAAGCTAATCCTAAGTGTAAATAGCAGCCGTAAGATAGCGTTTGTATAATCTTTTCTATGTAAAATCAAGCGGAAAAATAGAAATCTAATTTATGCCAAAAACGTTGACGTCTTTTAACTGCCACTTCCTAATTCCCAATGACTTTAGCTCACGCACACTTACACACGCACACGGAGCTGGAGATGGACAATGGACTGGTCCAGTCCCAATGCTAATCAACTGGCCAAGGTCAGAGGTCGACCTTCCCCGCAGACCGACCGCTGCGTTTCGAGCGTTTCTAATCTGCCAATTCCCACTGAATGTCTGGGCAACGGAGGAAAAATGTCGAAATGTCTTTAAAATGAAAAATGTCCGAGCATTTTGAACATTCGACCATCGGACGGACGCACAAAGGGAGCAGGGAGTAAAGATTATATTGGGTTTCTCGACGGCACGGATGCGGACACCGTGAAAACGGTAGAGGGCAGAGGGACGGGTGAGGAGGACGTGCTGGCTGGATTTCCTTGTCGCCGTTTCGAAAAATTCAATAAAAACGATTGGAAATTCTGTGGCCTTTGTTGTTGCTTCTCGATTCGCCCTTCGCCTTTTTACCTTTATCTTATTCCTTTCCCGCTCTTTGCCGATTTTTGCAAAAGTTTCTGATTTCAGAAAAAGGCAATTTTCACGAATGTGTCCCAAAAGAAAACCAATCCGACGTCTCGAACCTAATTCGTGTAATGAATGAGATATGATAAGAGGCTTCGGGCTGAAAGGGATGAACTAAAGATATTTTTCGCAGGGGTTGAGATTAGGTGAAAATTGCTCGCCACCATCAGAGATTTATGTTGCACATGCGGTATGTGGTAACTTTGGAAGGCGGACTCCACTTGGCTACGAAAACAATTAACATATGATTCCGAAAGGGAAAGTTATCTGGGGGATCATCATCTGGGCTCCATAATTTATACGATTGTGCGGTTTGAGCCAAAAACTCCAATTACAATAATTAAAGCCCCTTGGCGCAACGTTTACCTTTTCTTGCATCGCAAAAAAGGTGCAAACCGCACGCATGTGCCCCCAATTTTCACCAGCTCCAGTCTCGCTTTTCCGCCTCTGAACGCCTCTGAATATGGGCGGGGCCCATGTGAATACGAGCACCAGCATAATACGCCGGCTTTTAGCGCATTAAATGAGCATTTATAAATCATTTGGGCCCACCAAAGATGCGAAAGTGGGCAGCTCAGTGGCAATTAGACGGGCAGCATTTCCCCCAGGTGGAAAGGAAAGTCCCCCCACGTGGGATTCTACCCATATGCTGTTCAAAACAATAACAATGAATATTACATTTCAAGTGCTCCGTGCAAGTTACAACTTCCTCAACGAGCGGGTGAACAAATAAAACGGACATAACACAATATTTACCAATTTTACGAGATGGTTCCCCGATGTATGATTATTATGCAGCAGTAGGACAATATCTAGCTTAGCACATCATTTTCTTATAAATAATTCAGTACTCGCTTGGAATAAAAACCTTAGCATAAAGACCTTGGATGTCCCACAAAACAATTTTCTCTTCAGTTGAAACTAATAAAATTAGGATGCTGGGCATATAATAGGATATACGGTTTCTTCGGAATATAACAATGCAATTGTTGGTTTAGGTTTTAAGTGTTTATATGGGTGGAATCATTAGGAAATGATTTGGAAAATAAAGTAGCCTCTTATTAATAAAGTTGGTTAAAATGCCATTTACACTTTTATATTGTTTTTATTCTTGGATAAGCCTAAAATGTACTTAGGAAAGTGAAATGTTCTTAAGTGTTCTAAATTGAATCTTCGAGAACCTTTCTCAGAGAAACTTAAGAATCTTTCTCGTGACATCTTTAAGTTCTTATCAAACTTCTGTTAAATGACCATCGAATTATGAGCTCCGTTTGACGATCATCTGCATTTTTCATTCACTGACAACCCCTAAAAACTTAAATCCAAATATATCTCGTGACGTGTCTGGTGTTTGCATTCAAATTCTCGAGTCTCAAAAGCCATTCACATTCTGTCGATTTCCAACCAATTGGCGCTGGAAAAAATGCCATTCATTTGCGATAAATAAAAGCTTTAGAATTAAACGAAGCCAATAAATCTAGCGGACACATGGAAGGCCTCACACCACCGGATTCCACTCCCTTCAACTTTTCAACTTGTTGAAGTTAGCTTGAATCTTGTGCTGGTGTATTTGAATGAATTAATCCAGTTCAGTCGGCTGCATCTAAAGTGTCTCACCGGCAATTTGTCGCTGACATCGAAAAAGTGGCGCAATCCATTGACAGGCTGGCCTTACTTTGTGGTTTCTGAATGCTTTTCCTGGCCCAGGGGCATAATTAAATTTACACTTGGGTAGATTAATAGCATAGGGTACTTTAAGTGGTGGCAGAATATCGATTATGTGCTTAAAGGATATTTCTAACTACTGGGCTGAGGTTATGGGGCAAACTAAATTGCTTAAAATTTTTACCTTTAATACATGCATGTGCAGGTGTCTCCAGATTTGATGTTGTATGTGTAGGTAAAAGTAAGAGTAATACTGTTTATAACTGATTATAGAGAACTGATAAGAAAAGCAGGTAGAACCAACTAAAACTGCATGTTCTGCTTATGAAAACTGAGTATCTTATGAACTTGATTGTGCGCCTTTTAATAGGAATTATTTTAAGATACAAATGGTCGAAGTAAAGATGCTACTCTACCAGCCTCTACCAGCCTTTTGTAAAACTTACAAAGCCGTATAAAATCGTTTGTATACCTTTCTTCAAATCGAATTCACCAAACTTTTGCGTAAAATTGGCAAAAAATACCAGAAACTTGAGCTAAATTCAAATAAAGAGGGTTCATAAAAATGAGTTTGTATATCTGCTCTATTATAGAACTTGACTTAGGAACTCAAACAACTTAGGTCCGTAAAACTGGAAAATATGACCAGAAACTTGGGCTAAATTCAAATAAGTCTCGAAATGAGTTTGTATAACTATAGCTGGTCCACTTAGAACTTGACTTAGGAACTTGGGAACTCAATCAACTTGTGTCCGTAAAATTGGAAAATATTACCAGAAACTTGAGCTAAATTCAAATAAGTCTCGAAATATGTAGAGGGTTCATAGTAATGAGTTTGCATAACTATAGCTGCTCCACTATAGAACTTGACTTGGGAACTCAATCAACTTGTTAAGTGGCACATCGATCATCCATCAGTCACTTGTAGCATTCGCCATGGACGACGGACAGCCGTGTGATTGCTAATTAAATTTCATCTGGCGGGCACTTGAACTTGTCGTTGTTGGTGGGCTAATTTATTGTTATTATGTAACAAATGGTAAGCACGTAAATGGCTGTTTAAGAGCAGCCAAAACAAATTGCCCGAAGGACGTGCCCAGTTTTTCGACCTGCCGGGCTAAACTTCAGCCAAGTCGAAACTTTTGCTCCCAATCAAAGGCAGTTATGGCCAAGTTTTCCCCCTCGGCCTATTTCCATGTGTGCCGCTAAGGGGAAGGGGGGGCAAACTGTTTCGTACAGGTTGTTCCGCGTAATTCAATCTGAATTCATTAATCACTAACAGTTGGCATTGCGGCATTGGCGGAGCATATGCATCTGATCAAAGCAACTGCGGCGAATGGTTAGGAGAATGGGAAAATTATCGGAACGAGTCAATTGTTAGTTTAGATTGGTATTAATTTACGCGACAGTTGGCCGCTTCCGGTCGAGAACTAAGGCGTCGAGAGCACAAAGATATCAATTACCACAACTACAATGTTCCGAACTTCCCTCGTTTTGCATTTCCATTGCCTAAATTCGCAAATTTGTTTAGCAAGTGTCAATGGCGGTAACACTTTTCCCACTTTTCCCGCTTTTCCCGATCTAATTGAATTCATCAGGCATAATTCGGTCGTGTAATCAAATAAAATGCCAGAATTAAGATCCAATTAGTGTGCCATTATGAATATGGATGGCATTCGCACTGCGCATCTCGAGTCTCAAGTTGTCCCGCTTCCCGTTGCCTTATTTTTTGCGTGCCGGGGCAAAAAAAGCGAGTCCCAAAAACTCTCGAAAAAAGTATCAATTTACCAACGGTGGAGGGCAGAAGGAGCGTTGCGTCAAGGAGACGCCGCAGCTCTTCGACGGACTGAAGACCAAGACCAAGACGAGGCGATGCGATGCGAAATCAGCGAGAATCCTGAACCGGAAACAGGAATAATAACTGCGAGAGTGCACTGTGGGAATAGGAAGGCTGCCGAAAACGAAGTTCTTGATTGAGGGATTCATTTTTATGAAACCTTAATCAAAACGGTTGTGCTTCCAGCTCGCACTTTGCATCGTAATAATCTCAATCTGAATAAGTTGTTTACTTCTATTCCTGATTCTCTTTCGGAAGACTTTATGTAGAAGCTTTGCCAACTGTTCCTAATTGTGCTTCACCGGAGGAGAAGATGTCATATCTCCCCCACATTTGCTACATTTTTAATGGTGATTGATAGCTGCACTGTAATAAATGAGCTTAGTGTTTCAAAAAATGTTATATAATGTAAAACCACATAGTCTATATATGCTATAAATCCGAAAGCAAAGGTATTATAAATGGTTAAATATGATGTTTAAAAGGTACATAAGTACTTCATTTTTGATGCTTTTGAGTGCCAAATTCTCGCAGTGTTGCACTTCGGGGAACGGCGAGAGCAATAGGTATTAGTCTTAGTAGAGGGGGTCTACCATCGAGTGGATCTGAGGACTGCGGAGAATTGATTGATTCGAGTGGCAGGGCTACTCAATTGTCTCAAACTGGCGGGGATTTGGCTTTCGCTTTCGCTTTCGTTTGGCAAAATGCTCGGCAAATGCTTAAAAGTCACTTCGCCAAGACAAATGAGTGGGGTTTTTGTCATGGGACTGGGTTGTTGGCTGCTGAGTTGCTGGCTGCTGGCTGCTGAACTGCTGATGAGGCCTAATGGCGCCAGCTTCGGTGGCTGTTGTAATTAGTTGATTACACAACTGAACTGAAGCGAAGCTCCAGCTCCAGCTCCTCTCACCGATGGCTTTTTCTGTTTGCATTGCAAATGAAGTTGCCACCGTTGCGTGGTCCGTAGTCCGTAGTACGTAGTATGTAGTCCGGGTGGCGCTTTCTGTGGGTCGAGGGGTTCTGGGTGGCAGATGGATGGGTGGCTTGTGGTGCGCCTTGTGTTGTGGCATGGTGCGTTGTGGTGCGGTGTGGATCCGTGTGGAGTGGTGCAGAAGCTGATGCTGAGACAGCTGCATGACATTGCTATTTGCAGGCTGCTCAGCCGACTGAACGAGTGAGTTTTTTTCTTTTTTTTTGTTCCCGTTCCCTGGCCATAATGATGTCGAGTGTCGGTTGGGTCGAGAGTCCACACAAGCGCAAGGAATACGCCAAACGACCACACAAAGTACTTGGGCTTTTTCTTGTGGTTATGTTTTACCTTACCATCTATGTATATAACCCGAACTTTATCCGAAGCTAAGGTAGGCTGCACTTCAAAGATTTGGGTTCTGAAGTTGTTCCGTTTTGCAAGTTTTGAAATTCAAATTATAAGAGAAGAAATGCGAAACTTGGTCATTGTCAAACATTTGCTCAGGACGTGCTTTTCATGACTTAATTTATTCCGGCCACAGTCTTACCAATAATAAAAGCTTATGCCTTAAAAGGAACTTAAATCAATGGTCAAAAAAATCTAAAAAATGGTATAGAGTCTAAAAACAATTTGTGAAATTCGAATTGAACCCTGGACAACGCCGTAAATAAACAATCCTTAATCCTTAGAAATGCTTTGAGGCACGCAAATTTCATTTTTTGCCATTTGTACATATATTGTCCTTAATAAGAGAAGGTTTAACAGAACACGTTTTGCTACTTATTGTTCCATTTTTTTAACCTCTTTTTCATATAAAAAAAGCAAAAGCAGGAATGGTCACCCTATGTCAATCCTTTTTTTCTTTAAAAAGTTTTTTCTTGTCTTACATTTTTTTGAGTAACGAAAAGAAGTGAAAAAGGTCCTCATTTTGTAGCCAACTTTGGAGGTAGGACTGTATTTACGCAGGAGCGACTCATCAACTTGAGCCTGAGTTTTTTTTTTTCTCGGGCCCTGTTTATTGAATTATCAGCATGCCGCAGCGTTTTGAAGGGCTGTTTTTGCGGGTTGAAGGGGAGGAGTGAGGGGGTTCTTCATTGACGACTATGTGAACCACTCAGGCGGTGCCTGGCTATGTACTCCGTATGTACAAAAAAGCCAGAAACCGCAGTGACGAAGGCAGTAACGAAAGCAACGCGCAGCCAGTGAGCCGTGCGGTTTACATAGGCGATAAGTACGCTCATGTACACACACACACAGGCGCACACACATACACGCACATTCGCCCGCCCACTTGACGTCCAAGAACAACAACTGGCAGGGGGAAGGGAAATCGCTGAGCAGTTGCACGAAGGGTGCTTTTGGCCACTGGAGCGACTGAAAGTGTAGCAGGCGAGTGGCAGGCAAAGAAGCGGCAGCAGCGGTACTGCCAAAGGCAGCAAATGAACCTAATTTGATAGCGCACACAGCCAGCTGTACCTATACATGTACATATGTATGCATGTGTGTATATACAAACACATGCACACACTTGGAGGCAGCAACAAAGGCCACGAATATATCACGTTGCTCTGGCAACGCGCTCATTAAATACTCTTTCGGCCGCCGATTTCGTTACGTTACGTGCGGACATTGGATGGGAATTTAAATTGGTAATGCGACCGTTGCCGAACTCTGGCTCCTCTTGTTGTTGTTGTTGCAGTTGTAGTTGTTGTAGTTGTTGTAGTTGTTATTGTCGTTGTTGCTGGTATTTTCCAACGTTAACGTCCTCGACACTATCGCCGCACACTTGAGTACATAGCATGCGGAGCGTACATGCAGCCACATATGCACATACATAGCTACCTACCAAATGCTGTACATGGCACTTTGTACATACAAAGTCGCATGTGCCTGTGTATGCACAGCAAACTGCAAGATACAAGATACTCGGCCAGCGGCGCAGTGGCAAGGGGTTCGAGGTTAACAGGGTGCCGGGGGGAGAATCGATATACGAAATAGTATCACTTTCAAATAGGGTTTTTATTGGAATTCGCGGTTTTGCGAATAAATAATATTGTGACGTTATCTAACAGCTAATGTAAACAAGTTTTTTCCTGATTGAAATACTTTTTAATATCTATGTCAAATGAATTATATACACCTAAATTAATAAAAAAGGAGGAATTATTTTATAAAGAGAATTTAATTACTTTGTTTTTGGATAGGGAAATGTATTCAAAATGGGTAGAGCATGGTGAATCATATTTCAAGGGATTAGGAACCCAACCCCCTGAAGTGACCCCTCTGGTCGGCGCCCCTGTGCCGCACTCACTGTCCCTGCCCATGCTTCATGCTGAAATATGTATTTTCGAGGCGCACAAGCTGCGCACATAGTGCCCCCGACCCCCGCTCCCTCGTTCCCCCTTCCCCACAGCCTCTGTGCGTTCCACTCTGCAGCACCAACACCCCCTGCCCCTTGCCATGGCACAGGCACAGGGTATTTGCGTCTGCCTCTCCGCCTCTGCTTTTGCTCTGCTTCTGCTGCTGGCTGTGGCACTGCTGTTGCTCTGCTGGCGTCGTGGCTGCCTCGACCGCTATTTTTATGTACCAGCACAAATACATGCACATAAATTGTTGCCGTGGCAAAGGCAGCAGCAGCAATAGCAGCAGCAGCAAAAGCAGCAGCAGCACAGCACAGGCAACAACAACTTTCTGTTCCTGCCACATCCAGGTTGGAAAAAAAGCAAAGCAGGGTTGCATGCAACATGGAATGGACATGGACATGGATGGTTTTTCTTTCCGTCTTCTCACTCGTTCTCTCCCTGTCTCTCTCTCTTTCTCTCTGTCCCTCTTTTCACGCATATTCCGCTTTGCTCTGGCCTTTCTATTGAGCAAAGACACTTTTCCATCTTCCCTCTTCTCCTCTCTCCGTTGTTTTCCTCCCTCTTTCGCCAGCACTTCCGCTGCAACGCTGCTGCAGATCGGTTTGTTGTTGTTGCCGATTCACACATTCCTAATTGAATTATCACGCAGCAGATGAGAAACATGTACCATGTACCATATCACCCTAACCCTCCCTCATCCCCACACGCACCCGCTGCCCCGCAGATCTACTAAAACCTATTTTTAGACTCCGAAAACTAATTAGAAGAAGCGCAGTCGAAGTCTTCGCTTGGCGTCTACACTCGAATTAGATAACTATTTCATACTTGGATCTTCAATGACCAAGATACATCTTTCATTTTGAGTAGATCACATCACGAAGAAGACAATTTCTGAAAGGATTCGAGATTAATTTTCATAATTGCCTGTGATGCACTGTACAAAATTGCATACACATACTTCCTTGACAATTGTAATTTGAGCCACAATGAGCTGATACACTCGCCAGTTAAAATGAAACAATATTACAAGGGAACATTTTTATTGCTCGCACAACATGCTTTGAATGGGTCGAGCAATTTGTCTGAGTGTACAGTTTTAAGCGCTGCCTGCGCTGGCGTCGCTGCTCGGATCGACGTAGGCGTCGAGTGCCGGGGTTTTAAATTCGAGAAAGGTTTTCGGTTTGGGTTTCGGTGTCGATTTATATACCGAAACGCCCATCGCCGTGCGTTCAACAAAAGCCTCTCATTTCCATTTTATGTACATTTTTCAGTTTTTCGTTTTGCCCCGCTGTCCGCTAACGAAACAGGATGAAGACCCGCACTGCTGGTCCAAAAAGTAATACCTTCCCGGCAGCGACGTCGGCAGAGCAACCCTCCCTTTCACATCGAACACACACACACACACACACACACGCACCCCACACAACACGCAGCACACACAGATATAACGACATCGAATCGCACTTGGGCTTTTCAACTAATTGTATCGCCTTTGTTGTACATAGGAGTTTTCACCTATGTACGTATGTACATAGGTTGGCAGTGCCCGTTTCCAAAACGGCTTCATTCGTTGCCAGCTAACCGCTGTGCCCTGCGAAAAGATACAGATACTGAGATACGGATACACATATACGGATGTGGATACACGCATAGAAGACGAGGCGCAGATACTGTGACAGCCCAGAGGCGAAATTTTGTCATTCCACTCGTCTGTAGAAACTGATAGTCCTCTCGTCCCGTTGCCGTTTGTTATTTGTTATTGTTGCTTGGGCCCCGGAATGTCGAGCATTTTCACAGTTATTCCGAGGGTTGGCGGTAAAAAAGCAAAGGAAGCCTGAGCCTGGGCTTCGCCATCAATGGGATGTGGTCTCCGGTCTCCGATAGCATCGGAGTTGCCTTTTAATATCTCTTCTCCGTTCAGTTCAAATAAATGCGAGATTTCGCATGGCACTGCTGCCGCTGTATGCCCGGATTACGAGTATGTGAGTGCGCTTCCTTTGCAATAGCGAAATTAAATTACAAGAATTTATATTGGCCGAGGGTTATTCGCCAGGGCCAGCACCAGAACCAGGGCCAGGGGGTGGGTCTTCCCATGTCCCACTACCCATGCTCCTTGTATGGCTTTAAAGTTATGACTCCGTCGTTGCGTTGCAGAGTCTGAAATTGACAGTCGCCTGCTTGCAAAGCCGGTGCTTACACTTTGGGGTGTCTGACATTCAAATTAAAAAAAGGGGTTTCGTGAAAGGGGTAATGTATGTACATGGTCAGGTAAAATTATTAAATTGGATTGCTTTGTTTAATCTGCAGAGTTATTTAAGATTTGATCTTTGGGGTTATTGCATTTCTCGTTGCTGTCGTTTATGTTATCTATGGAGATGTTTTGTAAAAGGTGGGATCTGCTGGCACTGATAGCAGAAATGCACTAGAACTTTAAGCTATATAAATATGCATGTTACAATGCAATTAGTCAATGTACTAAAGATTTGCCTTTAAACCTGAAACAAAAATGGATCTTAGGGCGTTTTGGTTATGCTCCAATGGGTTACAGCCCTTAAACACTTGTTTAAACTTTCAAAATATTGGCTATCAAAATAATATTTTTTTAATGGGTTATATAATTTGACATTCTTTGACGTGAAACTCCTTCTTAGATTACGTAGTAATCAAACTGAATTCGCTTTTTAAAATAGTAAATAAATATGGTCCTAACTTATCGCGATATGAACTATAGGAACAAATCCTAATATTTAAGTTGTACAGCTCCATCGCAGCTCCATCATGGTTTGTTTCTTCACTACATGAGATCCCGTCCAGTGTGATTATGATCTATATAAACTATATAGGGTCAACAAAGCAGACTTCCGAGTGCTAAAGCTAAAGTTCTCTACAAATATTCTGCCTATACCGTTTTGTCTTTCGTTGGATTCAGTTTAGACGGAAGTGTGTAAGAAGCGACGGCATTTTGGTGAGTGGCCAACCAAAACCAGTTTGGAGCGTCAAGATTCTTCTTCGAGAATCTTTCATATAAATATCAGTAAAAAAGTATTTTAATATTATATCTAATACACCTTGGACAATAGCGAAATTATACTGTCCTTCAGGCCTCTGAAGGAAAATTAACTGGTAAATGAAAAGCGATAGGAAACGCCCTGTCTTGGCCACTTGCCACTTTCAGTTGGCCACGTCCACAGGCTGAGAATCTTGCCACAGAAGACCAATGGAGTTCGCAGTCGGGAGCGGCTTTATTTCCAGTTAGCCAATGAGAACAGAGCGCTGCCGACGACGGAAACAAACGACCAATGGCAAACAAGCAGCGAGGGCGAGCGCGAGCGAGAGCAAGCGAGTGCGCCTGGGAGGAAAAGAGAATAAGATATTCGACCCTGGGGGTGTATCTCTACATTAAGTCTACACACCATGTAGAGAGTCATTCGAAAGCTCTGGAAAAGCTTGCAAAAACAAAGCATAACTTAAGGTGTAACTAATTTCTGGTTGTATGAGAGCAGTGGTCTTTAATGCCGAGATCCTTTCAGTCGTACTTATAGAAATCAGAAGAGCCTGAATATAACATCTCACTAGATAAATCGAGCTAAAGATAAGCTAAGATTCACGTTAGCCAGCACAACCAACGACATGTCGAAGATCTTGAGACTTTAAAGTTGTCTGCAAACCAGTTTACCGACTCACTCAAAACAGAGCTTAGATACTTGAAACTCGAGCTATTGCTGGAATAAAACATTGATTAGAAACATAATTGGTTTCTACCCCTTACACTGTTGTTAGCTAAGCTCTGCCGTTGGTAGCTCAACCCTTAACTTCCCTTTCTCATTTCTCAATTTCCATGACGATTCCGAGGAGCTTTTGCGAAGGAAGATATTCCAGCAAAATGCGACTCATATTAACAACCACTACGATTGGTCAAATGTCTGAAGATCTTTAAACTGACGTTGAAGCCTAATCATACAATGATCGATCTCAACGATATCTACAATCAGGACAGTCGGTAAGCAGATTCTTCATTGCTGTCATGTGATATATAATGGTCCTGGAATTGGACCAGGACGTATTGTTCGTAACCAGGACGTTCTCTTTTGAATATTGGATTTTGCCGAAATCGGTCGACTGGAAGTCGAAAGACGTAGTGACCTCGGTCCATCATCAACTCACTTGTGGCAGCTGCTGAAGAGTCCTGGTAAGGTCAGACTTTGGCAGCTATGGAAATCAGGGTTGTGGCGTAGGTCAGACGGAAAGAATCTTTGCTTACAAAAAGGACAATAGTGACAAAGCCACAGAGCACTAGCTCAAGAATCGTGAAAATTCTGTAAAAATCGTGGCGCCGCTAGGAAACTGACCAAAACAGGGCCTATCATCGAACCCGTATATGTGGTCATCGATCAAACTCACAAACCCACATTGGGAATTTGCAAATTCGGGAAGACTGGACATGCTGCCCTTGCTGTGGCCATTGTGGCAATGACCCGTAATGCACTCTTGGATGCAAATGCCACTGCGAGATTAGATCCTAAAGACAACAATATTATCCGAAAGACAAAGACAATATTAATTGCTCAAATATGCTTAAGCAAATTACCTGTGCTTACAAAGTAAAAGCGAGAAGCTGTCTTCCCACTTCCCATTAAAATCCCGACAAATTGGTTTAACGGAGGACATTTTTAATGAAACAAGATGAGCTATAAATTAGTAGACAGACGAAGGGGGGGGACTTTGTAGTAGCCGTAGCAGCTTAGCCCTTGACCAGGACCTCGTAGTGGTCGATGCGGACCTCCTCGCCGCCGAATGGAATGTAGAGGCAGTGGTGCGACTGGTGGATCTTGCCGGGAGTGAGGCTGCCGTGGTGGTGGGCACGGCCGATGAACAGGGGCTCTCCGTCGGCAGTGCGGCCGCAGAGAACGGCATTGCCGGGCACATTGCCGTGGCTGTCGTGCACCCATCCGTATCCGTATCCGGCCAGCAGTTCGTAGTCGTGCTTGACCACCTCACCGCCTCCGTAGGGCACATAGGCACAGCCCTTGCTGGGGATCACCTGTAGGGGGGGATAAGTGGAGAAATTTAGTTAAATGCCATACAAGGACTTCAAGCTGGATAGCTATATTTTTTAAAGCACTAGCTATAAAATTAATAGTGCTCACCTTGGCTGGCAGCAAATCGCCTTCGTGGTAGGCGCGACCCACAAAGATCTGGTCGCCATCGGAGTCGTGTCCGCCAACCACTGTTCCGGGAACAATGCCGCGTCCGCAAGAGGCAATCCAAGTCTCCGGCTGGACCAGCACTTCATAGGCCTCCAGACGGTGCTGAAAAGACATGTGAATTCGTTAGGTCACAGATTAAAGTTATGTATTCGGTGCGATTCGTCACTACGTGGACTTCACACGTTATAACTGAGGGGATGAAGGGAATCCATCAACATATGAACAAAGTGAGGGTTAGACCTACCTCCTGTCCGCCGTAGGGGATGTACAGGCACTGGTGCGAGGGATGGATCTTGCCGGGGGTGAGGCTGCCCTGGAAGTAACCACGACCCACGTACAGGGGCTCACCCTCGCCGGTCTGGCCCACTTGGATGGCGAAGGGCGGTACAGATCCGCCGCTGGACGGGATCCAGGAGAAGTGATCACCAACCAAGACCTCGAAGTCGTGCTTGCTGATCTCCTGGCCGCCCCATGGCACATAGGCCTGCTGCTTGCCGGGCACTACCTTCGCCGGCAGCATCTCTCCATTGTGGTAGGCGCGGCCCACATAGATGGGATCCTGGTCGGAATCGTGGCCGGCAATGATGGCTCCTGGGGGCAGGGCTCCGTAAACGTTGGTGCTAATCCAGGTGTAGTCTGCAAGCGAATGGGTTTATATATAGAGTAAGGTCAGAGGCGATAAGTTAACGTTGCTACGAGGGCCAACTGTACCCCATTAATCAGGCACAGTAGACACACACGGTGTTTTTTTGTTTTATCTATCCGTGTGTGAAATCGCCGGATCTATGGAAAGCTACCAAAGCTCCAGGGGATTGCGACTGTCAGGTGCGCGGAGTATCGATGACACTTGGGCACTTGGCCACTTGCCACTACTAATTGCGACACTATGCTTTCGTTTTCGCCGGAATTATCTTAGTCACTAACTTTGCACTTCAGTTCTCACCTCCCATGTTGTGTGTGTGTGAGTTTTGTGTGTTGTTGATTTAGGTCTGGAACGTGGTGCTATATACTCGCTGGCTCCGCTATGTTGGGGCTGACTTCGACGACTGTTCTGTACTCGCACATCGGTTGCGCCTTAAAAGCTGTTGTTCCCTCTTATCAGTCGGCCAAGTTAGCCGGCAGTGATAAGATATCTTAGTCACACTGGCTTGAACTGTTCGATAGTGGTGTGTGTGTTCCACAATTGTATCTCCATGTCACGGAGGGTGTTCGTCATTGCGACCAACTGTCAGGTGTGTCAGAATATTTAACAATGATTTCGAATACCGATTTAAATTTTGTGTTAAACAGGAAGGGCAGCGACAATTACTCAATCGATCTTTTGCATTAGTATGTGTTTTTGTTTTTGTTGCGGGTTTTATCTATAAGCAGCTACCTACGAATCTTATCGCCGGTAGTCAAAAATAAACTTGATCAATAAGTTCGTAAAAGAGTATAGGTACACGTATGTTTGTTTGCTGTCCATGGATCAACTATACGTTCAGGAATGCTTTTCTAGAACAAAAATAATACCTAGCATGTAAGCAGTTACCTCACCTCTTGTGGATTATTTAGATTTCAAAGCCAACAGTTGAGAAACCTTTAGGAAAACCTCATGTAAATGTGTTGTAAAGCTAAAGATGAGTCAATTGTGATATAAATGTATTGATATCGTTACCGCCTAGCTGAGTCACATTTATTTATACTCTTTAACACAGTTATATATATTCTTTACATGAGTCTTTTTTAAATCAGTTTGGTTATTTTTATAAAAGGGTTATTGCCCGTCTGTTCTAAGAAATGCCGTATTAAAAGAGATAATATCAACACATATGTATATAACTTTAAAGGTCAAAAGATATAAACATTTTAAATATTTCCCAATTCGTAGGTAAGGAAAAACAAAAAATGTATGATCCTTTTTCTATTAAAACTGATATTTTTGGGTATGCCTAATCGCCTCTTCAACGGGGGGATTTTTGCAGCATGGGCGCTACTGGCAGCGTCATAATATTTATGGGTTCATTAAATTGGGGTTCCACCTGTTGAGAGGGCCCAACAATATCATTAAAAACAATGTCCACATGCTTCGCTTTTTTTACTCCAAAAAGTACCGCCTGTTCTGGGGCAATGATTCATTCCCGATCGATAAAGGGAATGCTTTTCTGGAAATGGAGCTTTCGAGACTGGAAGTGATATCAATGGTCCCAGTATGATATGCACTTGGTATACCCGTTACTTGTAAAGTAAAAGGCTATACTAGATTCGTTGAAAAGTATATAACAGGCAGAAGGAAGCGTTACCGACCATAAAAATTATATATACTCTTGATTAGTATCAATAGCGGAGTCGATCTGGCCATGTCCGTTTGTCCGTCCGTCCGGGTGTCCGTCCGCATGAACGTTGAGATAAGCATGCAGATTCCAGATAGACACATTTTCAAATATTTTTTCATTTAATTCTTGCTTATCTCTATTTCAATCAATATGCCAGAAAAAATGGGAAAATTTCTCGTTCGCAGTTCCACTAACAGAGTAACGGGTATCTGATAGTCGGGAAACTGGACTATATTATTCTCGCTTGTTGTTATATACTTTTGCGAACTGATAGATAAAAGCTCGCCGATAAGGGGCGGTGACAAATCGGTTTGGTTCGGTTTTTAAACGCCAGGCTACTGCGAACCAATGGTTTAGTGAAAAGACAAACATCACTCTGTTCAGACGCTTTTTGGAGTCAGAAAATCGCAAGAAAACATAAGGTACAACTTTTGGAAGGAATAACTCTTATCATCAAATAACACACAATGGGTAAGTAGAATGAGTAATGGCAGATTATTGTAAAGAAAGTAGTTTCGCAAGGCCATGGTGTTAGGGCGCAAATTGTAATTTGACCTGAAAGACTCGAAACAATTTCGACCTAATCAAAGAAATCAAAAAATATATTGTTGATAGGAGTTAAACTTCAATATATTATTGTTAGATTTCTTTGATTTGATGAATGGTGTGCTATTCATTGCATATTAGATATAGTAATAACAAACTGGTGTGTAGCATATAAATCCCCATTTACGGGCGAAAAAATCCACCAATTCGGTAATTCGCTGATTTGGCATTGTGATTTTTTCTCTGTCCACATTAGCCGGAAAAAAAAGCAAAGAGCATTGAGTGACTTCTTATGGTTCTTTCTTGATTTTTTTACACTGTGTTACATGCCTTACATGCGATTCCATTCGGTTTCGCTCCGGAGCGGCTTGTACTTTCGTTTGCTTTCTTTCCAGGCGCCGTGCAGCCAGGAGGAGTTGTGACCGTTGGTAGGACGAGTGCAGTGAGCCCAGGGTGACAACCCTACGCCTCTGTGAAACCCCCAATCCCACTTGATCCCCGCCCCCAGACCACCAAAGACCACCCAAAACCACAAACCGTACAGCAAGCGAAATACGTACACAGAGAAAAAGCTAAGAGAGTTGAGTGTAGAATGAATCATTCAATTTTATCTGGTAATCATTTTGTATTAAACACCCTATCAATTTGAAGTTGATAATGCAGTTTTATCTTTTACGTTTTTACCTTTTGAAGAAGTATAAAGTAAAATAATCTTAAATTGTTCAATTACATTACAGTTGTGTTGATATAGGTTGACTATCTATTATAAGAATATTAAAATAACAAGTTATGAAAAGTATTCAAATAACATAGTGGTTAGTGATTAAATAGAATAGTTTTATTTTGATCAGAATCTTAAGAAAGTTCAAAGAAAGTATTACGGTGATGCTCTCCAGATTTCGCTCTGTGTACGGATAGGTTATCTTATCGCGAGGTATCGAACTTATCGCCATTCTGCCTCTCTCCTTGCAGACAACACCTGGGTGCACTCGTCTCCACACAGCCCCCTGCCCCCTTACGCGGTAATTGGTGGCCACGACTCGGACCGCACGCCCATCTATGTGGGTCGATCCTTTCACGAGGGCGAGAATCTGCCGGCCAAGGTGATTCCGAGCAAGGGCTGCGCTTATGTGGCCTACGGTGGTGCGGAGCACAGGAAGACGCACTACGAGGTGCTAGTGGGTCAGGGATTCGCCTGGGTGCCCAGTGCCAGTGGCGGTGTGCCACCGAACGCCGTGCGAAGTGGAACGACGCGTACGGGTGAGCCACTCTACGTGGGACGCGGACATCATGCCGGAAGCTTGACGGTGGGCAAGGTACATCCCTCGCACGGCTGCCTGTACATTCCGTTTGGCGACCAGGAGGTGCGCATCAACACCTACGAGGTGCTCATCAAGCAGCAGCACGACGTCTGGGTGCCGGCCTCGCCCAGTTACACTCCTCCGGGTGCCGTGATCGCCGGACACGACTCCGACCGCACGCCGATCTACGCCGGAAGGGCGCTGCACGAGGGCGAGATGCTGCCCGCCAAGGTGGTGCCGAGCAAGGGAACCGCCTACGTCTGCTTCGGCGGCTACGAGTTCCAGAAGCCCGGCTACGAGGTGCTCACCGGCTACGGATATGTGTGGACCAATTGCGGCCACCACATTCCACCCAACGCCGTCACCACGGGTCGTGCCCGCAATGGAGAGCTGCTGTACTTTGGACGCGGACACTACCAGGGCAGCTTGACTCCGGGTCTGATCTCGGCCAGCCAGCGATGCCTCTACATCCCCTACGGCGGACGGGAGATTCGCGTCAACTCCTACGAGGTCCTCTGCAGACAATAAGTTAAAGGAACGGAACCCTACAGATACCACGTGCATTTAGCCCCGATCAAAATGTAATCGCACCCAATAAACTGACTGTTAACACCCAAGGCATTTGTGTTCCTGCTATTTTAACTTCAAATTTACTATAGTTATATGGATTATCAGATCAAAACCTACTTCCAAATGGATTGATGGTTGTATTAGACTGGTTCTACAAAATTTATGAGCTAAGATAGTGGCCAGCTATGAAGGTCATTTCCTTATATCTTTATCAAACTTATTGCATTTCCAGAATTGGCTTTTAGAAAAAAAAAAGAAGGTTAACTGCTTTTAAAAAGTGTGAATATGATAGATTACTAAAAAATATTATAGAAACTTGTATTCAATGATAGAAAAGAAATTTAAATGGGATTTTAAATAATAGCCAATTGATGATCTGGATCACTTCTTTTTTGCAGCCTACAAGTGGGTTCAATCCTCCGCCTACTCCTCCCTGCCCGAGGAGGCAGTGGTGGGCGGCAACGACGAAGACGGCGCCATGATTTACGTGGGCAGGGCGGAGCACGAGGGCGACATGCTGGTCTGCAAGGTGGTGCCCAGCAAGCAGCTGGGATTCATTTCGCAGCGAGGAGAGGCTCTGCCCAAGGACATCTTCGAGGTGCTGTGCGGCCAGAATCTGGTGTGGATCAAGTGCTACGACCATGTGATTCCGGAGAACGCTGTGCTCTGCGGACGCACTTCGCTGGATCAGCCGGTGTACATTGGTCGTGGCCACTACGAGGGTCACCTGATTATCGGCAAAATCTCCTCCGTCCATCGCGCTCTTTTCATCGCATTTCGCGGTGCCGAACGGCGCCTGGACTCCTACGAGATTCTGGTGGAGCAGCGTAGAGTGGTGCCAGGCTGGCAGCTGCCACCACCTCCTCCCCTAGAGGAGCCGGAAAAGTGTCCGCTCACACCGCCGCCACCGCCATCTCCACCGGCAATGGCGCCGCCACTGTCTGCCAAACCATATCCCTATCCGCACTTGGCTGCCATGCCATTTCCTGACAGGCCTCCGGCTTACACACCCACTCCAGATCCACTGCCGCCCGTTGGCGGTGTGGCGGTGCTGCCGAGTCCAACCCCACCGCCGCCAGCGGGAGGAGTGCTGGTCATGCCACGACCACCACCGCCGGCAGGTGGAGTGCTGGTCATGCCACCTCCTCCTCCCTCGTTCACTCCTGCTGAGGTCACTGCGGCGCCACCACCTTCGTTTGTTCCTGCCGAGGTCACTGCAGTGTCCGTTCCCGTGGGAGCATCGTTTACACCCGCCTCCACCTATAATCCCTACGAGGCCGGATGCTCGTCCTACACTCCGGCCGAATGTGCTGCTCCTGCGGCATATGACGCCTACGGCTACGGCAACAACTATGACATTTGGGTGTCCGCCGAACCGGGCTATTATTACTCCCCCGATGCCGTGATCGGAGGTCATGACAGCAACATGGAGCAATTGCTGGTGTGCAGGGCCTACTACCGCGGTGTCCATGTGCCGGGCAAGGCCATTCCCAGCCAGGGATGTGGCTACATAGCCCACGGGGGTCGCGAAATCATTGAGCCCTCATATCAAATGCTGGTGGGCAGGGGCAAGTACCACTGGGTGCCATCCTACGGCGGCAACGTTCCACCCGGAGCAGTAGTGGCCGGCACAACACCTGGCGGAGCACCACTCTACATTGGACGGGGTCACTACCGCGGCAGCTTGACCCCCGGCGTCATCGAGACCTACAACCGATGCCTCCAGATCCCATTCGGTGGCCAGGAGATCCGTCTGAGCAGCTACGAAGTTCTGGTCAGGAGCGATATTTACCACGGACAGCAGGCCATACGCCTGGTTTACTGAAGTCGCGTTCAACCTGAGAAGTCCGAGAGCAGCTAGGCCATGAAAGTCCTATAAAGATTATTTATTTCTGATTATATCCTATACATATCTTTGAGTAATGTTGCACAGTATTTATTTCTATAAAATCATTCATAACTTTGTGTAATGTTTCAAAATATTTATTTCTATAAATTCATACATAACTTTGTGTAATGTGACAAAATATTTATTTCTATAAATCCATGCATGTCTTTGTGCAATGTGGAAAAGTGTGCACTTAACTTTCAGATGCATTTTTATCAACCACATTACTATATTTATACACCCACTGAATATTAAGTGCAACTATATTTGCATATGTGCAAACACTTTAATATGAAACTACCTCTGGAAATACCTTATAAAGATTACCCTATGTGTAAACTGCTTTAGTAAATAAATCTATTGTTTATTTACGGGCTGAGATACTTGTGCACTAATTATATTGACTCACTTTTAAAGTTTGTTTTGAAATAAATGTTTTATTTATTATATGACTTGCGTTTTCCATTATTTGTTTTGGTTTGGATTTGTTATTATGTGCGTTCTACCATGTGTACAGTATTATTCTTGGGTAAGTAATTATGTCATAAAAAAAATCTTTAACTTTTTTCCAAGACGTATATGCAAAATCATAAAGTCCAAACATCTTCCGCCTTAACCCAGAAATTACAATTAGCAGATGATAGCTCAACGATTTGCGGGCACGAGAGTTTAAGGTCAACATAAAATTGTATCACGTAGAATATAAAACTAAGCTTAATGTGCGGAATTAAAAACGCGGTCTTCCCAGCGCAGAACTCCGTATGCTAGAAACCTCCTTGAACCCACATGGGGTTTACGATTAGGCCAAACTGGCATTTCCCACAACTACCCGTTATTGGTCAACACCAGATTTCCTTAAGCGGTTCAGGTTTTTCGACGTCAACTCGGCGCAAGATGAAAGAGAAGAAAGAGAAAGGCGAAACAGGTAAGAGTAAATATGAGCGAATGCGTCATAATCGTACTCTAGAAATGCACTGCAAGAAATGGAAATATTTGCTGACTTTAAAATAATAATTAATAATAATAATTTTTTTGTTGTTGATCCTTTTAAAAAATATAAATTAAATAATACGCATATCTATTATGTATGTCAATATATCATACTTAGATAATTGTACCTATACCGTAATAAAGTATACTAGATCGTTGAAAGTATGTAACACAAAAGATTCGACATATAAGTATATATACTTGATCAGGATCAAAGTTGAGTCGATCTAGCCATGTCCGTCTATCTGTACGTATGAACGTCAGGAACTTTAAAAGCTAGAAAGTTGAGATTCCGCATGCAGACTTCAGAGACATAGACACAGCGCAAGTTTGTTGACCGAAGTTGCCACGCCCACTTTTGAAAAATGTTTTAATATTAACTCATTTTTTTAAATTTTACTTGTAGTTGAAACTGTTGAAATACATTTAGGTTAATCCTTAAATTTTTAAAATCAAATAAATTAATTAAAAACGTAATAAAGCTTATCATTATCATAATAAATGTAATTTTAACAGTAACATATATTTCCAGACGAAAACGCATTGTTGATACGAACAATGAAAGCCAGAAGTCAGATTCAAGATTGAGCAAATAAGCAATTTTCCACTGAGTACATAAACAAGTACTTTCGCCAAGAGTTAATATACACCTTTGTCCAATTTCTTTCCCACGTCTATAAATATGCACGAACTTTTGGAGTACTAATCTGGTTTGCCATAGATAACAAGGGTAATATGGACGCATTGGACTAGGTCCGTAACCAAGAGAACATTTGAATGGAACCGATTTCAATCGCCTGCCAAACTATTTCGCCATCTGATGCCAAGTGGTCGAAAACACCAGACCGGGACGCAATTATCTATTGGAATAGCCTTGTCTAAATTGGCCACAATTCGGCTTATCAGACTTGCTAAAAAACACAGCGCCAGATGTGTTGGTGTTTTGATATTTTATTTTAGTGCGGCTATGGGCCATAGGAGTGCTTACAACTGTCGATAAGATTGCAAACGAGATGCCTTTGGAAATTTTTTGTTTTGCAAATCGTATTGCTTGGAGATACCCTTTGATACCCCTCGAGGCGAGGCAGTTTCCGCTTGGACAAGACCTAAGTGAAATGGTGAAATACGAACCATAAACCAGCAGATTGACGGCGAAAGAATTGGACCATGTGCCATACTGAATCACGATATTATCAGTATTTTTCAGACTAAGTAGTGTTTTATATTTGGATTGGGGAAGTCGCTGGGCAGCGTGAGAATGCCGCTACCACGCTTAAGCATCCAGGTATTTCACTGCACACCTGAGCGCCGGTATGAATCACGGTTTTCGCACGCGATACAGATACAGATACAGATTTCTTCTCGGTTAGTCCCCCGATCTTGCGAATTCAGCTTAAAACCGTTCGAGAGGGGAAAACCATGCGCGCAAGTGGAATACGCTTAGTCTTTTTTGTTTTGGCCCAAACCCGACTGCACTGTCCATAGATTTATGGACACACTGAGGAGTAAACAAATACCGGTTACGAAACTGATAACAGCCCAGCGTAACGCCGTATTGATGGTACCTGCTTAAACTATCTAATCTGCATTGGCTCTATCGGCCATAATGGCGCTGTTTGTGGTTACAGGACAGCGGCCAGGAACCAGTATTGTTCGCTAGATGGAATGGCAAGAAGGGAATGGCAAGTGGCTGCCAGGCGGGGGATTGGAAATCCCGATTAGTTATACGATCGGCTTTATAGCCACCCGAGACCGAAGACCGAACAGCGAACACCGAACACCAAAGACCCGATATCCGAGAACCGAGGAACCAGAGATTCTGGAACCGAGCTGTCGTCGCAAGCATTCGATCTTTGGTTAGTCCAGTTCAGATCGCGCACTCGTCGGCTTCAGACGTCTTCTTGAGCACTTTGCAGTGCCAATAGGGCTCTCTATTACTCGTAGAGGAAATACATATAAAGTCTTTGGGCGATCGCGAGTTTCATCAGTTGGTCAAGTGTCCACGGAAGATCGGCACGTGCTAAGTAAGTGCCATGTAGCAAGTGAATTGATTCAGCTTCGCAATCCATTTGCGACATTAGTGCGTTTCCAAACACAAGTGAATAAGTTTGAATCGAATCTGAGTAGCCAGCCGAGTGCAGCTGAGGAGTGGGCTTTGCCCAGTTCCTTGGATCTTGAGTGCAAGCCGTTGGCAATTGACAATCGCAATCAACACACAAATATCTCGCTTTCCAATTGCGCTTAATTTATTAATTTATGGACGCTTTTTCATTCGCGCAATCGAGCTAATTTCCTTAAATTGACTTGGGAAAATTGTTTTTCGCTGATTAATCAGCCCTTTGCTCCGCGTCTAATAATGTCTACGATATTTTATGTAATACGTAAAGATACATTAATTATCACACACTTAAGCGTGATAATTGCTCCCATTTTTATCAACATTACTTATGTTAATGGTATTATAATTACGTATTTCCAAGATGTTGCGATACATTGATTTCCATTTAATTCAGTGCAAGAAAAGTGCATGTACAAAGAAATCAGTGAAATTAATGAAAGAAGAAAATAGTTTGAAAGGCATAATTTAAGGATAAAGCCAGCTTCTTAAAAATCCGAGCCAGCATTCGTTTTCCATTAAGTTTTAATGGACAAATGGTTGAAATATTTTTAAAAACTCAATCATTCTATTGTAAATGTACCCAGTAACTTTCCTGGGATAACGTGTTTACCTTAAGAGCACTGAACTCTTATTTGCGAATTTGAATCCAAGATAGTAATCAGTCTATAGCTCAGTTTGCAGATAAAAAGCCTCGGCAACTGGGCGTGTTTGAGGTTCGCGTGGTTAAGTTCTTTAATTGATGGAGTCTAAATTATAGCCCCCAATTTAAAGCTTAGATATCAGGGCAGCGCAAAGTGTTCTCAACTGATTGTTAACTTTGTTCTTAGGCTTGATTGCTATAGCGATTATAGAGATACTTTACTGCAGTATCGCCTTATAGACACAATGGCGAAGAAGGAGGACTCACAGTTGCCACAGGCTGGTGACTTTCAGCTTAAGGACGGATCAGTCCCTGATGAGGCACGGAAGTACGGTTACTTTGATCTGGTGAGTGCTGCCTCCTTGTCGGGATCGATACATGTTCTATATCCTTTTTGTTCTCGGCTCCATAGTTCAGATACTCAACCATGTGCGAGCGTTGGCTGTTGATATTCAGCATGCTGGTGGCCACCGCGGCGTCCGCATTCATTCCCTACTTCATGATCATCTACGGGGAGTTCACATCCCTGCTGGTGGACCGAACAGTGGGCGTGGGCACATCCTCTCCTGCCTTTGCTCTGCCCATGTTTGGTGGCGGCAAGCAATTGTAAGTCCTAACTAATAACATAGGTCACCAGGATTACCTTCTAACACCATATGTCCTGCAGAACAAATGCCAGCAAAGAGGAGAACAACCAGGCGATCATTGATGATGCGACGGCCTTTGGAATTGGCAGTCTGGTGGGATCTGTAGCCATGTTCCTGCTCATCACCCTGGCCATCGACTTGGCCAACCGGGTAGCCCTCAACCAGATCGACCGCATCCGAAAGCTCTTCCTGGAGGCCATGCTGCGTCAGGACATCGCCTGGTACGACACCAGTTCGGGCTCCAACTTCGCCAGCAAAATGACAGAGTGAGTTTCAGTTTCGTCTCAACATATAACTAATAACCATATAATCATGATCTTATTACATTGTAATGAATATTCATTAGCTGAACTAGTACATTACGCAATCAAAGTAGCAATCCGACTTACTACCATCAATATGGCTTAAAATGATTGAACCAATTTATTAGTATCGCAATTCCCAGCCAATTTTAGGAAGCCACCTGAGAGTTTTTAAGTTAATTAAATACATCATGCCGATGAATTGGCCAATATATATATTCAATTCATTCAAATTGCTTTCAATTGTAAAATTAAAAACTAAAAACTATTTTTGTTACTCATAGATGTAAACATTTTCTCACCTTTTAAAGCTATTTTGGTAATTGTGATTACATAAACTTCACTATTTTTTTCAATTTGCAGAGACCTGGACAAACTGAAGGAGGGCATTGGCGAGAAAGTGGTGATCGTGGTTTTCCTGATCATGACCTTTGTGATTGGAATAGTGTCCGCCTTTGTCTACGGCTGGAAGCTCACCCTAGTCATACTCAGTTGTGTGCCGTTCATCATCGCAGCCACCAGTGTGGTGGCGCGCCTCCAGGGATCGCTGGCCGAGAAGGAGCTGAAGTCCTACTCCGATGCGGCCAACGTGGTCGAGGAGGTGTTCAGTGGAATTCGCACGGTGTTCGCCTTCAGTGGTCAGGAGAAGGAGAAGGAACGCTTTGGAAAGCTGCTCATTCCCGCAGAGAATACGGGTCGCAAGAAGGGTCTCTACTCGGGCATGGGAAATGCCCTCTCCTGGCTGATCATCTACCTGTGCATGGCCCTTGCCATCTGGTATGGTGTCACGCTCATTCTGGACGAGCGTGATCTTCCCGATCGCGTTTACACTCCTGCCGTGCTGGTCATTGTCCTGTTCGCCGTGATCATGGGTGCCCAGAATCTCGGTTTCGCCTCGCCGCACGTGGAAGCCATTGCGGTGGCCACGGCAGCTGGCCAGACCCTGTTCAACATCATCGATCGTCCGTCGCAGGTGGATCCCATGGACGAGAAGGGAAACAGGCCGGAAAACACCGCTGGACACATTCGTTTCGAGGGCATCCGCTTCCGTTACCCCGCCCGACCAGATGTGGAGATCCTCAAGGGTCTGACCGTCGATGTGCTTCCGGGTCAGACGGTGGCCTTCGTGGGCGCATCTGGGTGTGGCAAGAGCACCCTCATCCAGCTGATGCAGCGGTTCTACGACCCCGAGGCGGGCAGCGTCAAACTGGATGGACGGGATCTTCGCACACTGAATGTGGGCTGGTTGCGATCGCAGATCGGTGTGGTGGGCCAGGAACCGGTTCTCTTCGCCACCACCATTGGCGAGAATATCCGATACGGAAGACCATCGGCCACTCAGGCGGATATAGAGAAGGCGGCGCGAGCGGCCAACTGTCACGACTTCATCACGCGTCTACCCAAAGGCTACGACACCCAGGTGGGCGAGAAGGGCGCCCAGATCTCTGGTGGCCAGAAGCAGCGGATTGCCATTGCCCGCGCTCTGGTTCGACAGCCCCAAGTGCTCCTTCTCGACGAGGCCACCTCTGCCCTGGATCCCACCTCTGAGAAGCGGGTGCAAAGCGCCCTGGAACTGGCCAGTCAGGGACCAACCACTCTGGTCGTGGCCCACCGCCTGTCCACCATCACCAATGCCGACAAGATCGTCTTCCTCAAGGACGGTGTGGTGGCGGAGCAGGGCACGCACGAGGAGCTCATGGAGCGGAAGGGGCTCTACTGCGAGCTGGTGAGCATCACCCAGCGCAAGGAGGCCACTGAGGCGGACGAGGGAGCAGTGGCCGGGCGGCCTCTGCAGAAGTCGCAGAACCTGTCTGACGAGGAAACCGACGACGACGACGAGGATGAGGAGGAGGACGAGGAGCCGGAGCTGCAGACATCGGGCAGCTCCAGGGACAGCGGATTCAGAGCCAGCACGCGACGCAAGCGTAAGTACCAGAAATTGGAGTAAATATTGGTTTTACTAACCAATGTTATAAGTTCTAAGATGATCGTTATATATAGTGTAATTGAATTTTTAAGGAACTAATTCTTAATTAACTAAAAAATCCAATTCAAATGATTTACAGGTCGCTCGCAGCGCCGCAAGAAGAAGAAGGACAAGGAAGTGGTGTCCAAGGTGTCCTTCATGCAGCTGATGAAGCTGAATTCTCCGGAGTGGCGTTTCATAGTGGTCGGAGCCATTGCATCCGTGATGCACGGCGCCACATTCCCGCTTTGGGGTCTTTTCTTCGGCGACTTCTTTGGAATCCTCTCCGACGGCGACGATGACGTTGTGCGCGCCGAGGTCCTGAAGATCTCGATGATCTTCGTTGGCATTGGCCTGATGGCGGGATTGGGCAACATGCTGCAGACCTACATGTTCACAGCGGCCGGCGTGAAGATGACAACGCGATTGCGGAAACGGGCATTTGGAACGATTATTGGTCAGGAGATTGCCTACTTCGATGACGAGCGGAATTCAGTGGGAGCACTGTGCTCCCGCCTGGCCAGCGATTGTGCCAACGTTCAGGGGGTAAGTTGCAAGTCTAAAAGTTAGTTGTCACAGAACCACTAACGTTTTTCTAAATTCCAGGCAACCGGAGCTCGCGTGGGCACCATGCTCCAGGCCGTGGCCACTCTTGTGGTCGGAATGGTCGTCGGTTTCGTTTTCTCCTGGCAACAGACGCTGCTCACACTGGTCACCCTGCCACTGGTCTGTTTGTCCGTCTACTTGGAGGGCCGCTTTATCATGAAGAGCGCCCAAAAGGCTAAGGCATCGATCGAGGAGGCTTCCCAAGTGGCCGTCGAAGCTATTACCAATATCCGAACGGTCAATGGTCTTTGCCTGGAGCGTCAGGTGTTGGATCAGTACGTTCAGCAGATCGATCGTGTGGATGTCGCCTGCAGGCGCAAAGTTCGCTTCCGTGGTCTGGTTTTCGCTCTGGGACAGGCGGCTCCCTTCCTGGCTTACGGCATCTCCATGTACTATGGTGGTGTGCTGGTGGCAGAGGAGCGAATGAACTACGAGGACATCATCAAGGTGGCCGAGGCTCTGATCTTTGGCTCCTGGATGTTGGGACAGGCGCTGGCCTACGCGCCGAATGTAAACGATGCCATTCTGTCCGCTGGACGCCTGATGGATCTCTTCAAGCGCACCTCCACGCAGCCCGATCCGCCACAGAGTCCCTACAACACAGTTGAGGTGAGTCATCTTCCCAGACCAACTCTTGATACATTACCCCAATCGAAACTGAACATTATGTTGGAAACTCAAAATACATTCTTTTCAGAAATCCGAGGGAGACATTGTCTATGAAAACGTGGGCTTCGAGTATCCGACCAGGAAGGGCACTCCCATTCTGCAGGGCCTAAATCTTACCATCAAGAAGTCGACGACGGTGGCTCTTGTGGGTCCATCTGGCTCCGGCAAGTCCACCTGCGTGCAGCTGCTGCTCCGCTACTACGATCCCGTATCGGGATCCGTGAATCTGAGCGGAGTGCCGAGCACGGACTTCCCGTTGGACACACTGCGCTCCAAGCTGGGCCTGGTATCCCAGGAACCTGTGCTCTTCGATCGCACCATAGCAGAGAACATAGCGTATGGCAACAATTTCCGGGACGATGTGTCCATGCAGGAGATCATTGAGGCGGCCAAGAAGTCCAATATCCACAACTTTATTAGCGCTTTGCCCCAAGGCTACGACACCCGGTTGGGCAAGACGTCGCAACTGTCTGGAGGTCAGAAGCAGCGCATCGCCATCGCTCGAGCGTTGGTCAGAAACCCGAAGATACTCATCCTGGACGAGGCCACCTCTGCGCTGGACTTGGAGAGCGAGAAGGTGGTGCAACAGGCGCTGGATGAGGCCAGATCCGGCCGCACATGTCTGACGATCGCGCATCGTCTGACCACCGTGCGCAATGCGGATCTCATCTGTGTGCTTAAACGCGGCGTGGTAGTGGAACACGGCACCCACGAGGAGTTGATGGCGCTGAACAAAATCTACGCCAATCTCTACCTCATGCAACAGGTGGCGGGCTAACACAGCGAGCTGGAGTGATAATTATTTAGGCTTTAATTTAGTATGTACACTAGGCTAATTGAACATGTTGAAGTATTACAAAACAAATAGAAAGATTAGGCCAACTACTGTCGACTACAGTCGACTGTCTACCAGGGGTCCGGGATTGGCCAGGGCGTTACGTCTCTCCTGGATGGCGAAGGTGAGTTTACGGAATGGACCCAGCGGCAAACCAAGTGACTTGAGGTCCGACTCTGTGAGCAGCATCAGCGTCTCCAAATCGATCTCTTGCTTCTGAAATCTGAAATGGTAAAGGAAGATGCAGATGAGTTGAATACACAATGCATTTCTGGCAATTTTAATATTGGTACTCACACTGGCAGGTATTCTTCCAGGGCCCAGACGGCCAGGAATCGCTGCAAGGCACTACCTCCGGCCTCCCGGTCATCGTCGTCATCATCGCTATAGACATCGTGACCGCCGCCCTCCGAGTCCGTATCATCCGAAAGGTTCAGGTACAAGCGACCCTTTCCTCCGCCATTTCGTGACTTTGGAGGATTGCTGCCCGCATTCCGCATCGTGGATGTGGAACTGGTGTCTGTGTGTAGTTGGAGCTGACTCAAAGCCGCGGTTACGGATCGACGGAAGGCAATGCTGCCCAACATGGTGGGTCTGTCAAAGAGTCCAACAGGCCGCTGCAGTGTCACTTCCTCGCCTAGTTCCTGGGTTAACTGACCATCGCCCAGAATATCCGGCTGCGAGAAGGAACGCGCCAAAGCCGAGCTGTAGCCACTGCGGCTATCGCTGTGGTCCAACTCATCGGCCTCCATGCACTCGAAAACATCGCTGATCTTGCCGCGCTTGCCGACACTGTCCTCGTTGGAACTGAATGTGCCCACGTACAGCACTTCGGAGTCCCGCTGCAGACCCGTCAGCGATGTAATGGTCCGCTTTCCATCCGGCTCCACCTCACGCACCTTGAAGCCACCGTCTGTGTCGCTGGGAATCTTGGAGTGTGGACATGTGCTGCTGTGCTGCTTTTGCAGCTGAGATGGTCTCTTTTGCACCGTTCCCGCTCGACTGGCTATCGTGGAGCCTCCGCTGCTGCTGCTGCTGCTACCGCTTCCAACCAGATCGCTGAACTTTGTGGGCGGCGGTGTATCCCTTGTTGTCTTGTTCAGATTGCCCTGGCTGGACCAGATCTTCTGCTTGAGAGTGGACAGCATGTTGCCGGTTTTGCTAGAGCCACTGGGCGGGCTTAGGTCTGAGTACTCCGGATCCTGACGCTGCTGTTGCTGATTCTGCCGTTTCATGTACTCCCGCACACGTTTCTCGCAGTTCTTTTCGGCCAATTCTTTCAGGGCCTTGCATTTTTTTCTGTAAATTAAAGCAGTTTATAAGTATATAAAGAGAAATTAACAGGAATGGTTTGCGAATCATAAAACTTACTTTTCAGTGGACTCAAAGTTGGTGAAGGCCACATCCAAGTAGCGCAGGATCTCGTCCCTGCCATTAATAGCCGCCAGATCCTTGGCGCTGTGCTTATCGATATCCAAGGCATAGATGTTTACGCCAAATTTCACCAGAAAGTCGACGCAATGCAAATGACCCTTGGCGGAGGCCAAGTGCAAGGCTGTGTTTCCGAACTGATCGCATTTGTCGGGGTCGCCACTGAAAAGATTATTGTCAGTTAATAAGAAGCATCAATTAATCGATTACGCACCCCCTGCCGCACAGCAGACGCAGTGCATCCAGCCGGCCCTCGAAGGCTGCCCACATGACCGGCGTCATGGAATCACTGTCCTTGGCATTCGTATCCTTCCGGGTGGCTGCTGCCAGCACATCCAACAGCCCATCTTTGGCGGCTCTAAGCACAAAAGATTGATCCAGAAAGTTAATGAGTCTTGTGCATTCCGTTGGCGATAAGATAGAGCCAAATTAATTGCATGTACTCACTTGTGGAACCGATCCGATGACATACTCGTCTGTGTTATCTTTCAATCAGGTTGGCGCTGGAAATTCTCGAATCGATCTGAAAGGAATCCAAGGCCAGATGAATAGGCTTTTCATTATACATTCTATTCCTTCACATCAGACATCTAAGATTCTCAAAAGTAGGTCACAACTACAACACCAGACACATTCACACACAATTCTTGTTTGCTTCAATTCAAAATGATGACTTTAGAAAAGTTGTCCTCCGAGCTGCAAAAGATGACACTCTCTGACTTTTCAAGCGAAGGATCAACTTGCCATAAATCTGCAATAGAGACAACTTTGGGTTCCTACAGCAAATTCAAAGATTCAGGAATTGTAAAGCAAACAATGAAGCAAAAGGTCCAGCTCCGAAAAGCAAGGATTCAACACCCCTTTAAAGTAAGTCGTGCTGAAGGACTGGATTGGGCTCACAGAATTCTGGACATCGAGGAAGAGGCGGAATCTAACTGGGCAAAGATCTTGACTAGAAAGAAGGCATCTGGTAATACTTACGACCTTAAAGCCATGATGAGCGAGTGCGAAAATATTTGTGGTGCCGGAAATGCCACAGATTTGTCAATCCGAAAAGCGGATATGCCACAGGAACAGTTTAATCCGATCCCAAAGGATCCTAAAACGGCCTCCCCGACCTGTGAATGTGATAAACTAGAGGATATTTTCCCTTATGGAGATGCTCAGACACAGAGCCAGGACGAAGTTAATGTCGACGAGCTGGCCTGCTACTTCGAAAATATGGCCAACATACCCAAGAGTCTATCGCTCAGTGCTGAAATGATGTACACCTAATATTGGTAATGGGAAGTGTAAATTGTTAGATTTGAAGGAATAAAAAACTTGCATATTTTGTACTATATTTTAGAGTCATGAAATTGATTTTTAGGGTAGATGTCCAAAGTAAGGTTTATGTATTTCAATGTTGGGTGATGTTGAGGATCCGTAAGAAGGAATATTGCTTGTATTAAATTTAGACATATATTTCACATACTTCTTTTTACTTTCAGCTTTTTAATGTGTTTATCGTGTGGTTGGCCAATTAAACTGAGCCCGAAGATGATCCAAATTCCCCGCTGAGCAGACTGCCCTTTTTCCCAGCACTTGTACCAACGTTCACACGTTTCGAATTAATAATCCAAAAAAGAAAAGTGTAGAATCACAGGCCCACCACACATACGCACGCACACAGGGAAAACATTACCCATTTACTGCACACGACGGAGTTTGAGTTTGGCTTACATACCAACGGCCAACTACCAAGTTCACTCAACCTTGCTGGCTGGTTTTCGAATTGCCCAAAACAACCGAAAATCGAGGCAGTCAACCATTTACTTATTTACCATGGGTACACACACTCACTTGTTACCAGTTAGTTGTCCCGGTTCAAGACCACTTTTCAAATGCAGGATTTCAAATTGGATTTTCCCACTCGGGCAGCCTGACACTTTTCTTTTTCGTTTTCTTCTGCGATCGGTAGAATATGCACGTTCCGAAAGCCGTTACCCGGAAGCACTTTCTACCGCTCCGACTGCATGTTGTTGAATGAAATTGTTAACTTGGCTCAAACTTCGGCGCTCACATTACGCACAGTGGTCGAGAATGGCGCATATCCACAGCTGAATATAAATGAATGTTAGCAATATTGAAATTTCTTTATAAAAAATAGTGATAAGCTAAGATCAGCATTAATCGATTCTAAATGCTTTTAGAATAATTAGTTATGATTTTTTAAAATTTTAACTACTGTGCCAAATCAACTTTTTTGGCCCATTGTGACTCTCTCTCTAACGATAGGGTGTTGCCAGACCGAAATCGTTACGACTATCGTATACAAGCAACGTAGAGCAGTGCAGCCCTGGTTGACTAGTGCCGCCCTGGTCCGATTGCCAGAAAAAAACAAGACAAGTGAAAAAGCGAGATAAATCAAATTAAAAATATCGTACAAAATTGTAGTTAAACAAGCGCTGGAACACGGCGAACTGAAAATGTGAATGAAAACCATCAGCTAAGAGAGACGAGCGCGATTTGGTGGCACCAAATGCTGCAGTTGCAACCTGCACATGTATGTGTATACGCGTGAGTGTGCGTTTGCGTAGGAGGCACCAAAATAACAACAGCAATCGCAGTGACAACAAAGAATCGGAATCGGAATCGTACTTGTTTGTACTCGTAGAAAACGTACTTGGAATCGGAATTGGAATAGCCACTACCATATGCCAGAGGAGGGAATCGCAGTGCCAATGCATAGTTAATAAATTCCCAAGGAGCTATACGACCAGCAGACCTCAATTGCAATTGCACGCCCTCGACAAATCACAGTGTCTCAGCCAAAACGAAACTGGAAGCCATCAAGCGCTCCTGTTAAGCAAACAAGCGACTGCAGGCGGAGCACGGGGGAGGAGAAGGACCTGGTGGTGCACCAAGCACGCCCGCACTATGGGCAATTGCCTGAAATGCTTCCAGTCTGCCGCCGAACAATCGATGCCAACGAACGCCTCGTCCCCCAATTCACACAATTCCAATTCCAACGCCTGCCAGACGGCCACCAGCATTGCAAATTGCTACGAATCGGTGGGCATTAATCCCAATGCCAACGAGCGCTGCGCCTTAGGTGGGTATTCTAAAGTTAATAACCGCATTGTGATCCAAAGTCTAAGAACTTTCCTTTATTCCGCCCCACGCTCTCTAGAAACCGATGAACTGCTCTCTAGCCGAACTCCACTCAAGCCAGCAAAAGCAAACAATTGTGATACTAAGCGTAATAGTTTTAAGTCTTTAGGTTTGCTTAATGGCAGTGCGCCCACCATGAGCGATATCATAACAACTGGTGAGTCAGCGTTCATCCGAGTGCCTTGGCGGAATACTCATTCGATGTTTTATACTCAAATAGCTGTCAAGGAATCAATGGAGGTATCGCACCAGACGCTGAGCAAACTATTCGACGCGTACAAAGATCCGGACGACGAGGACATGATACTCACAGACGGCATCGAGCGATTGTGCAATGACCTTAACTATCAGCCCGATGAGTTCGCAATTCTCGTCCTGGCCTGGTGCCTGGACGCCTCGCAGATGTGCCGCTTCACCAAGGCGGAGTTCATTGAGGGTCTGCACAAGATGAGGGCGGACACAATAGCCAGCATCCGGGTGCGGCTGGAGCAGACAATCGAGATGCTCAAGGCGGACGCCGAAATGTTCAAGCAGTTGTACCGCTTCACATTCCGGTACGCTGTTCTCACTGCTGACAACATGCAGTATCTAAATAGCATCTCTAATTTCAGCTTTGGTCTGGAGCCCGATCAGCGCGTCCTCTCACTCGAGATGGCTATCGACCTGTGGAAACTCGTGTTCACTGTACAAACACCTGATCTCTTCTCCAACTGGATACACTTCCTCGAAAAGCACCCGAATATTCGCCGCATACCGAAGGATACATGGAACATGTACCTCAATTTTACGGAACAATGTGATATACAAAATTACGATGATACCGAAGCGTGGCCCAGTCTCTTCGACGACTTTGTCGATTACGAGAAAAACCGGGCGCTGGTTTCCTCGGGCATCCACGACGATGACAACAACAACGACGATCCCCTGCAGAGCCACGTGAAAGCCGAGGATCCGGGTCTCGTGTCATAGTAGCCAGTCTCCAGTCTCTTCAGGGCCAAGCAACGTTCAACTCGCCAATAGAAATTAAAGAATGTACATTTTCATCTTCACTGACGACTCGCTCTCTCTTGCTGCTGCTTAAGATCCCCTGTGAAAGAACAACCTTAAAACACCCGTGGCCACTGAAAACGAACGATGCGGTGCTGGCGCTGCTTGAGGACGGACTCTCCAACTGCCATCAATAGCCAGCTCTTATTATGGCTGGCCAACATTCTGGCCGGAGCAACAACGGACGCATTTGTTTATGTAATTAAAGACTTATCGACAAGAATTTTGGAAAAGCTCAATCATCGGAAACCACTTGTGTATATAACTAATTGACTTGAAGGCGGAGCAGAAGGCAGACCGTATAATATTTAGCAATTAATTGATGTATTATTTTAAACAAGATTGCAACATTTTATGGCACTTAACTATTTAAATGCATACAATTACATACTTAACTGTAAGTAGTGGATGTGAATTAAATAAAACCAATTAAAAGAGTAATTAAATAGGCGAATTGCATTTGTTTATTATAGCAAGGCGCATTAGATACACAAGATAGATAATAGTTGGTCAATAATGGGGATGTATTCAAATCAACCGCCAATTGCCTAGCCTATCGATAACCGAATCGGCAGATTAGACCGATAGAAATACTAGCATGCAACCGTGACACTGGTACATTAAATTGCTATTTTGGTTGGCCTGATAAAATTATAAAAATCATCGCGAACGCAGCCAGCTGGCTATGATTAAGTGTTGAGTGCATCGCACCCCCGCACACCCCACTTGACCGAGTCCACGCCAGGTGGAAATGATAGCCGTCTGCAGTGCATTCTCGATCCAGTGATTCACGGCGTTGACATTGAAAAACAAACGCAATGCCAGCACAGTGGGCGTGAGCAGGCGGAAGGGGTGTAATTGCCAGGAAGGGCAAGGATTCAGCGCAAGGACACGGTCGATAGGAGCAGCTGGCCAGTGTCCAACGTCCACGATGCCCTGCGAAAGTTGCGGCGTGGAATTCACGGTGTTCCGTCGCAAGCGCGCTTGCTTCGACTGCAAGTGAGTAATGAATGCCTTGTGCATATGACTGTCTCAGATATCGGGGAATCACCGACATTTTCTAATCCCCCACTAGACGCTACTACTGTGCCAACTGCATTGCATCCAGGCGATGCAAACGATGCTCCGTATTCGCCCAGCGTCCTCTGTCAAGGACAGATCTATTGAAGCTCAAGCCCAAGGACCTGATTTTCTATCTGCAGTCCAAACACATCTCTACTGAAGGCTGTCTAGGTGAGTAATACATCCGGAAGTTCCCCCCTGAATAAAGAAACATCTAGCATAAACCACTTAACACAATTTTTTCCGCAGAAAAAGAGGAGCTTGTGGGACTGGTTCTTACCCACGTGGCCCAGGTTGACAGGAGCCGAGGCTCGAACGCCTCCTCCAACAGTCCGGGTCGCGGACAGGCCAACCCCATCGACAGCCTTAAACAGTCGTGCCAAAACTTCTTCTCCAACCTAAGCGATAACATAAGTGACTCGCTAGCCTCGTTTGATTCCAAAGTTACCACAAAGCCGCCGGAGAGCAGGCAGCCGGAGGTGCCCACCCACATTTTCGAACAGCCGCGAGTATCTACGCGTGAGATTCCCACTTATGCCAGTGCCGTTAACGGCGGACCACAACGCGTGCATGTCCAACAGCAGGCCACAACCAGCAATGGGGGCAGTCAAAGCAGCAGTAGTCCCTCAACTTCCACGCAGGCATCAAATAATCGCGATGCCAGCAGAAGCAGCCAGGCCCAGGTGGCCAATCAGGAAGAGAAACATGAGGAGCAGGAAGACGCGGAAAGCAAGTCCGACTGCGAGTGCTCAGACGAAGAGATTATGGCCACGTTCAGTGAGCGTGTTTCGTTGTCGCTCAAAACTGATACCAGTGGCCGGAGAGCTAATGCTGCCACAGAGCCCAGTCCTGTTGGTCTGGCGACCGGAGAAAACGGACCTACAGGGAACACAGCACCTAGTCCGGGCTGCTCCAAGCCGGGCTCAAGTAGCTCCAAGGCGGATGCCTCATCGCAGTCTAGTTTTGAGGAGCTGGGCGCCATTGGCGGCATCTCCGACGAAAGCAAGGCCACCACGGACACCAACAGCAGTCACCTCGATCAATGGCAGGTGCTGGAGGTAAACCGCATCGAGGCTGTGGAAGAGACGCCGACCACGAGTGCCGCTGAGGAGATTTTAGAGGTGACATTGCGCAGCAGACCAGCGGTCGACGGCGACGATAGTCAGATGGGCGAAAGCACTCAGACACTGAACATTGAACAGCGTCCGGCCAACCCAAGTCCGGCGTTCATTCCCGCCGCACCGCAGCGCACAAAGAAGGTCACTCGAAGACGATCCGATGGTTACTTGAATCGCCGCTACCATTCCAGCGACGACGAGTCACCTGTGACGCCAGGTGGACCTGGCCTAAGCCTGGGGCTATCTACGCTCAGTGAACACCCAGAGCACGGCCTGCATCCGCACTCCCATCGCCAGAGCTGCCAGCGCTGCGGTAAAAACAAGACAAACATTCGTCGACATGTTGAGAGAATGCGACGCCATCTGGAGAACTCGCAAATGTCCGAAGAGGACATCAAACGGGAGCTTCAGGAGTTCCTCACGTACCTGGAGCAGCGCACCAAGTCGGTGGACGTCTCCGATGCGGACAGCCACGCGGTATCACCTCTCAGCGTGGATGCCATCAGTGTGGCTGCTGGTGGAAGGTCACCGGACATGCCCATCACGCCGACAATTGAGTTCTCGCCAACGCAGGACGAGGATATCCGCTGGGATGATGACGAGGGCATTCATGTATACGCCGCTCCCTCGGACTTTGAACCGACAGCCGGCATTGACTCACGATTCGTCAATTTGGAAGACTTTGAGGATTTGTAAGTGCTCTGTTCTGTTAAAAATCTATGCATGATTAATGCCTATATATTAATTTATAGAAAAGACTTGGAGAGTTTGACAGTGAAGCAGTTGAAGGAGGTGCTGATGCTGCACCGCGTCGACTACAAAGGCTGTTGCGAGAAGCAGGAACTTCTCGATCGCGTCAGCAGGCTGTGGAAGACCATGCGCGAATGTCCAGGTGAGCTTTGGACTTTGCACTGTAATTTCGCCCTTATAATCATTCAACCATTTACGCAGCTGTTGAAAAACTCGCCACTGATGAGCTCTGCAAGATCTGCATGGACGCGCCGATTGAGTGCGTTTTTCTAGAGTGCGGACACATGGCCACCTGCACGAGCTGTGGAAAAGTGTTGAACGAGTGCCCAATTTGCCGACAATATATTGTACGAGTTGTAAGATTTTTTAGAGCGTAATGATACGGCTAATGGTAATTGGCCACCACAAGCCGCATCCAGCCCAGGTGTACAAGTGTACAGCAGATCCTGATGATGTGACGACAACGTATATGTTTCCTTAAGTGACGAGAGTGCAACAATAATATTAATTTGATTATTTGGTTCTACTATGTAGTATGTTGCCAGTATATATGCCTATATATAGTGTACACCCTGATATCGCTTTCAAAGTGTATTTATCTATTTCAAATGTGAAATACTTTTGCTATTTATTTTGTTTGTTCTTGTTGTTTGTATAAAAACGAGAGGTTATCTAGATCAACTAACATTCCTATAAACCGCAAAAAGATTAAATCTGTTATTAACAGTTGTGAAAAACTCGTCTAGATGCGCATTTAAACAATAAATATTTTCCAATATGAAGCGCTCTGTGGGTCTAGCCATTCGAAGTGGGGATTTTCCCCCAAACAAAGTTAAAGGTACGTCTGGATCATAAAGTCTTATCAAAGCCGATTAAGATTGGTCATTAGTTTTGTGACGGATCTGTCTGTAACTGGGGATTTTCCAATACCTTGAATTTATCGTTTTTAAAAATTCTTGAAGTAGGGTTATTGCCCAAGATCATGAATATATTAAAGAACTTAGAACTCTCCCAAAGATAACCCCAATGCCAAACTAGAGCAGTTCAATTACAACAGTCTTTAATCACGTTAAATAGTAATCTAGGTGTGGTGACGAGAGCTGGGAAACAGCACAATGACTAGAAGGGGAAGAGAGACGAGAGGCGAACCGATTGGCCAGTTCAGATTCGATGGATGCGCAGGTCCAGCGGTGACTCCACGTCCATCTTAACGAAGAAGTCCTCGCTGTGGAGGTAGCTATGCTGTCTTTCGCTTAGCCAATAGCTGGGCGAGAATTCCGCATCCTGTTTGGGTTTCAGCGAGTAATCGCTGGGCTCATTGTTGGAGTCATCGTAGTAGCGGGCGGAGGAGGATGAGCTGGTGGACTCCACACTGCCGGCAGCGGGAAGACACGTGAACGCTGACTCGCTGCTGGCCTCCAGCAGACAGGGTACGCTGGGCAGGGTAAGCGGCTGGCTGGCGATCAGGTGGATGCTGTGCTTGAAGGTCTTCACGTGCTTTCGCAGCGAGGAGGGATCCGTGTACCGCTTCTGGCAGCCGGCCACCTTGCACATGTACGGCTTCTCCATCGAGTGGGTGCGCGTGTGCTTGAACCGATCCGAGGAGTTCGAGTACGCCTTCTGGCAGCCCTCGAAGCTGCACTTGTAGGGCTTCTCGCCCGAGTGCGACCTGATGTGGATCTTGAGGTTCTCCGCCCGCGAGAAGGACTTCTCGCACAGGTGGCAGCGGTGCGGCTTCTCCTTGGTGTGGGTGCGGGTGTGGACGAGCATCTTGTAGCGGGCATTGAATCCCCGCTCGCTGCGCTGGCATCCCCTCCAGCGGCAGTAGTAGAGTCCGTCTGTGAGGCTGGCGATCGCGTGTCGCTGGGTCACGTGCTGCGCCAGGGCATCCAATGTGTCGAAAACTCTGCAAGGATCAAAGGGATTTCGTTGGTTAGTACACGGATATATAGTGGTTTGATTTCGTATCCAAAATTAATGCAATTGCTGACCATTAATACATTTCATCTCTATCAATTTGACCCAAAATCATATTATCAATACTGCTTGGTTTATCAAAACGTCGAGTCCAACAGTGCGACAAATTCCAGTCTGGTGGGGTTTTTTCTGTCGAATTCGTAATCAGTTTTAATGGTAAAACACAGAAAACTGTGTTTTATATTTTTCTAGAATTTCTCAATGCCTTTTTCCAGCGACTCAAAATTCGAAAGAACTGCGTTGCTGATTGTTCCGGTCTATTTCAACTCTAATTTGAACAACAAATCTGCACGTTACAACTTGACCCTTACTTCAAGTCACTTTTGACTGCCCCTTTAGGAATTTTGTTTCATTTTTCCAGAGTGACTAAGTGGCTCTGTAATGGAGTTGCCTCTTACCTATCGCAATCTGTCCAGTTGCAGACGAAGTCGCTGGCGGTGCCGCACTCGCTGCTGCTGCTGCAGGATTTGCTGTCGTCGGGGAACTCCACTGGACTGCGGCAGAGGTCGTCCTGCTGGCCGCGAGCCTTCATGATCACGGACTGGGTGCGCTGGCGGTATCCGTATCCGGCGATGGGACGCGGCGGTGTGATGGGCGGCGTGGGAAACCTGATGTGCTGCATCTGCTGTTGGTGGTGGTGCTGCTGCTGGTGCTGGTGCTGCTGGTGATGGTGATCCGCCAACCAGCTGCCGGAATCCGAGTAGGCAGCTATGTACGGCGGAGTGTTGTACGGCGTGAAGTAGCCGACGGGCGGCTCGTAGATTCCTCTGGCTGGGCCGCTGTTGAAGATTGACTTTTGTACTATATCCATGTTTGTTGTCTGTGGTGGTGGGTGGGTGCTGATCGGGAAATTGGTTGCTTTCGCTAACGCGCCTGCCGATCGAATGAGCCGCTCGCCTGCAGAGGTTCGGGTAATATGCGAAACTCGGCCGGCGATAAGAGGTCGCCCAGACGGACAGGGTACGCTTATCAGCTCCGAAGGCTGCAGACGGGTCCGGCGGGGGCGTGGCGGCAGAGGGGAGGGCGGCAGACGGAACCAAAACACTGGAGCGCCGAAGAGCAGGTGCGTAGCGGAGCGGTGGGGCAAATGGATCTGGGGCAAAAGCACACACTACGTGAGTGAAACTCCGTGCTGGATGGACTGCGACGTGGTTGGATGGCTGGGGGACGACCAGGGGACGGTCTGGGCCCGCTTATCAACGCACAAGTGGAGAGCCAGCCAGTCAGCCAGTCAGCCAGCGAGCCAGTGAGCCAGTGAAGCAGCCAGCCCCACATATGTACACATGCACATGTGTGCGCCCGATGATCGCTCTTTGGGGGGCAAGCCTTATCGCCCGGTGCCGTCTGCCTGCCTGACTTGCACTTCGTACCGCGTAGCGAATTCCCAGCGGCTACCCCCCACCCTGCGAAGTACTCCCACTACCACTCCCCATCCGAATGCCACCCCTTCACTTGAACAGGTGCGTCAATTCTTGGAGTTGCACTAGTGCACTCAGCGAAAAGCCAATGGACTTATTCGCCTGGAAACCCATCTATGTACCTCTAGTGCCTCAGGATGGCTTGTTCTAGAATCAGCAAGATCGTCTTGCATCACTTCCACAAATAGATGTATTATTTAAAACAAAGCCTAGAAACAAAACTTATAAACTAAATAGTTGTATATATAGTTTTAAGACAAAGAATGGAAAGTTTAAACAAGCAATAAGAGGAATTAGAGGATAAGCTTTTTGAAAACTAGTCCATAAACTTAAAAATGTATCTCATTTTTGTATTATTTTATAACAAAGTTAAAACTAAGCATAAGCTATAAACTATTAACTTTGTGCTTCATAAATATAAACTATTGAAAAACACACTAGAGCGTTCACCATTACACTGCAAATAAAAGTTATATACTCTAGCTTAAGCTTTGCGAAACCCTTCATTCTCGTTTATAATTTTATCACATTTTATCTGAAATAGTAAACCCCCCACACTCGCATGCTAGGTAAGCGTACGATCCCGAACCCAGAAATTCATTCTTGGGTTTGGCCGCCGGTTTCACCTCAGTGTGTGGGCGCTGCGTCTGGGACGGCGATAAGGTGGTTATCTCACGCCAAGTCAACAGACGCCGCCACATGCCGCCATGGTTCCATATCTTATGGCCCGAAACTTGGTGCGCCATGACGCGAATGGTTTGGCACGGGAACGGGAATGGCGGGACGCGGAGTTGCGCTCTGCTGGGTGGTGGCTATGGCTATGGCTATCAGCTATCAGCCAGCTAAAGCTATCGGCGTTATCAGGCGGCGGAGGCACTGTCTGGGCCCGTGAATCACTGGGGGAGCAACCTTCGCTCCAAGCCCCAGCGCTGCGGAGCCCACACCCGGCCGCGCACCACCCACTGCGACCAATCGAGCTGTCGGCCAATCGACCAATCCCCACGACGTAATCCGTCCCTGTGCACGGGCCAACGAGTGGGGTCCGTGGCTTACGTAAAGAGACAGCCTGACATCAGGGACTTTGATAAGCCCTTGCCCTCTATCAGCAGTGCGACAGGTGGAGGCGAACGTGGTTGTGGTCGTGGAACTTCGCAGTTCCCATCCCCATCCCCAGTCCCATTCCAGTCCAGTCCCCCCACCAGATGGCGAATCATGATTTATAAATAGATAGGGGACATAATCGGAGCACAACTGCTCGTCGACCAGTCGAGACGCGGTACAGTCGCGCATGGCGAGGTCAGTTCAGCGGAATCTTCCAAAAGCACGGCCTTGAGCACGGCCGTATCGCCTCCCCAAATCGGAGACAGGCAGGCGATGAAGGACCCCAGGCGCAACCTAATTTTTATGTTCTGCCGACAGCGCTTGCCGGCAATTAAATCCGCGCAGAAAATGAGTACAAAAAAATCCAGATTTTCTGGTCGACAGTGTGAACTTTGTATGGCGCGAGCGGCTGTCGATAAGCCAGCTCCCATTGTCACCCGTACTGCCGCACCAATCCCCCCGAGATTGGATCCCAAATCGTATTTCCCCCCTTGGACATTCCCAAAGTCCAGAGGCTTCTCCGCTCCTCGGCTTCTCCGCTTCTCAGCTTATCAGTGTCAGCATGCTGAAAGGAATCGAGAATACCAACGAACATTTGCGAATTTCCGTTGGGGAGCTGGGAGCTAAGCGTGTGCGCTTATTAATTTTCCGTGGTCCGAATCTCGGCGTAAATAAAAACAAATCCGCACCCAACTAGGCGGATAGACACTCGATCCGGCGATCTGGTTCGATCCGGAATGGCAGGGTGCAGTCCGGCGGGCGCAATGATGTTCAATATTTCTATCAAATTAACAACACTCGACCGATAACCGGCGGGGTCTGGATGGCTGGCAAAGGTGGCCTGGTGGTCCGATAAGCCCTCGCAGCAGATTCGCATTCGATCCGAACCGTACCGTTCCGTGGCGATCCGAGCCGCTCCAGCTTGACCGGTGGGCGTGCGCCTGAACCTACGGGTTTATCAGCCAAGATGCACATTTGCAGCAGCAGCACCAGCAGCCGCCGCAGAGAAGGGTCCACTGGAAGTCCAGCCGGCTTATCGCCGCAGTGGGAACCCACTGGGGGCGCTGATATGACTATGGTAGTCCCGCAGAAGGCTAATTACTTTGTTGCCGCCACCGACAGACTTCCAAAGTCCATGTACCGCCAGCCAGCCAGCCAGCCAGTCAGCCAGTCATCCAAACCAGGGACATGCAACCGAGGCATGGAACCGACATACAACTACTCACATCCCGGGCCAATCCCAAATCGTTTATTACAGATGGCCGCTCGAATTCGGCCGACTGGGATCTATTATTTATAGGGCGCTTATCGCCAGACAGCTCTGATATGGCCAAAAAGGAAAAGTTATTAGGCAACGCCAACTGGGGGAACCAAAGGCATAAAAATCGGGGGGGGGAAAAAATAAAAAAAATAAAAAACATTCCAGACATTCGTGGGAGCCCACAGACCCCGGAGCGCAGACCTTCCGGCTGGAGCTCTATTTTTATACCCGTTCAATGGGTGCTGCTATTTGGGAGCGATATGCTATTGTCGCTGTTACCACCACTGATACGCCTGACAATATCTCGTCTAGACTGGGCATTATTATGAGAGGCGAAATTTGTTGTTCCGTACATTGGTGTTCTTCGTTTTTGTTGCTGTTCCCCCAGTGGGAAGTTTAGCGGAAAAGTTTCAATGGCACCTCCAGGCGGTGTGATCCAACCAACAACCATTGCACAACGCTGCTGGGGGCTGTTCCATTGTACATATGTATATGACTGGCATTCTTGGCGGGGGTAATTCGGTAAGACGTCTTATCAACCGATTCTTATTTACGATTGGCGGGCAGGAAGTGTAGCCAACTTTCAGTCTGAGAATGCCGATAGATAAAGGGCATTATGAAGGTACGAAGTTGGTCCTTCAACTATCTCTACCTTGGCATCACACTTTTCAAGTTGCACACTTTCTGGGACATGGGCATTCTGAAATACGAAATACTGAAATGACTTGGATATTATAGATATCGCAATCATTATAATTGGGAACTCATGCAGGAAGTGACTTCAACTTTTTGTTCCTAAGTAAATAGCAACGATGTGAATTCCCATAGCTTCATTTCAGAAGTAGTCGTCAGAAATATTATTATATTAAAAACTTAACGAACTTTAACAAAGGAAACTATTTATAATCACGCCGACTAAAAATATAATTTCTTTAAATATTGTTGACGAACATTTTTATTCGCCCTTTTTAAAAGCTTATGTTTTGTCGCAGAATTGGGAATTTTTGAATTGATACATCACATTGAGAAGAGTAATCCAGTTTATGTCGAAATATTTGCCCAACAATCCAAATGCGATGACTTTAGCCTTTTCTTGATAAGAATAGCCAAAAATGAGTGTTTTTCAATAATAATTAAGCAATTTAAGACAACATTTAGTGATGGAATCAGGGATCAAACTAAAATGGAACCCACGGACGATTTTCCATTCAACGAGTTAACTTTTCTCTAAACTCAAAACCCATATTCGAAAGGGAAACCGGAACGGGTGTCTCGTGAACGAACCGGCGCAATACGAGAACACGTACATATTCGAATTTGATACGATGGCGGGGAAATCACCTATCAAGCGATCAGTGCAGCCAAACTGACCTTCAAATCATTGGGTGGTGGTGAAGCAGCATGAAGAGCATGCGGGTGGCACGCGATCACTCCCACAGCGGGTGACCTCTTCTTACATTGAGCACTACTATCGCGACACAATTGATAAAGCGTTCGTACGTCTGTAAACTTACTTAGGGCAATAAATTTATTGTACAAAATTCGTTTCACCGATACACGTTTAAAGTTCGCGCTCACTCGGCCGCCGCATGACGTCTGAGCGGAGATCGGGAATCGGAGATCACAGATCCCAGATAGTAAGCTGATGGAGTGCGTGAGTACGTGGAGCTGCGTCCGTGGGGTAGCCGCCGGTCCCCGAAATAGACGTTGACCCCCACGCGGCGCCGTGTCATCGGTATCGCAGGCGAGCCCTGTGTGCACGTGAACCAGAAATAAGTCAGCGATTGAGGTTTAAATTTATGCCACACTAGATTGTCGTACCCACTCAAGCGAAGTGCTCCAGATGGTCTTGCATGTAGGTGACTAGCGACTTCTCGAACAGAGGGCCCACCAAGCGATCCAGTTTGAGATTGAGGCTCACATAGAACTGCCGGCAGTAGCGTTTACTCAACTTGCCGGCCAGAACGGATGAGTCGGTCTGACCATGTCCGCCCAGGATGGTGGAGGATATGGACTCGCTGCTGGCGGAGTTACGAGAGGGCATGCCCACCGCTAGCTCCTCGAAAACCTCCGATTCCTTGGGGTTTATTATGAGCATGGTGCTGCCCTGCATTTTCAGGGCGCGCACGGTGAATTGCGAGGGACCCGCTTCCAAGTGGACGCAATGTGAGGTAAAACCACCGAATTCCTTCGCAGGCAGCACATCAGCGGTCGCACTCTCCATTAAATGCGAATTTTATATATAAACTAGCAATATTTACGAAGAAAGCAATGAAATTGCAAATTTGACCAGCGCAGTGTTGCCAGACAATGAAACGACCATTGCTTTTCAAAATAATCGAAAATATTATCGATAGGCAGCTATAATGAGACAAGGCGCGAAATTTGAATTTGCTCTCCCCCAATAGTCAATGAAAATCAGTTTGATTTCGCCGTTCGCAGTGTTGGTTGCATTTATTAAGGCTCTATTTAATGTGGGCGAGTTTTTAATGTTTACTTTTGTTGAGTTAAATACATATATACGATATTTTGTTCACAATTACATTCAGATTTTGTTTTGCTCTCTTCGGCGCGCGTCGATTGGTTTTTCCTTTTCTATGTTTATGTTGTCGCTTTGATTTGACCTACTTATTTAAATACACAAAAGGGAAATCGTCGAGAGTACCAAAAAAAAAAAAAAGGCAATTGAAATCAACGTTATTCGATTTAAAGATCAGTTCCAGTTGTTATGTTTAAAAAAAAGTAGATGACATTCACTAATTAGTCGTTATGCTTGAAATGTAAATGGTAATTTACTAATTTCGCTTGCAGTTATGATGTATGGATTAAATATCGATTATATTTGACGTCTATTGCGCTTTATTTATTGATAATTGATTGTTAAAGTTCTTTGAATTTGTTGGATATCAAATAATTTTGATTAATTTTTTTTTGTTTTTCTTTTTTACTATAATTTGACTAAGATTTGCAACCGCGATTTCTAACTTCCATCCTGATGGTATTTTCGTTCTTATTTTTGCGTGTTTTGTTAGTTTTGTTGTTTTTCATCATGTAATCATTATCGATTTGTGAATAAATATTGGAAGTGATAAACATATAGCGTTGTTATTATGCGGGACTGGTGCTTCCTAATCCTCATCGTCCTCAGATTCGGCCTCCTGAAGCCAAGTCAGCCAGGCGTTTACTTGGAACAAAGCTGATCCTTTGCCTGGATATTTGTCGGAAATCTCCTCCTTCCACAGGACGAATGCCTCCTCCTCGATTATTTCAGATTCGTAAAGATACTTGAACCAACGGCACAGCATGCCTAACGAAAAAAAAGCAGCAAAAAATGAGTAACTTTAAACAGATTGATTTGAAAATATGAGCACTTACCCTTGGGGAAATTTTCATTGTAGCAGAACGTCTGCAGAGCGTAGAGAGCCATCAACTGAAGCTCGTTCTGTCCCAGGAAAGTTTGTAGCATCTGGCTGTAGTTCTCCAGCAGCTGTTGCTCCTTCTGGGTCACAGATTTCTCTGGGTGCTCCTTAGGGTCGAGGTTGGCCGCCAGCGTCGTCTCCTTGGTCACGTACTTGACCACCACGGTCATTAGGGCTTGGATGAAGCCTGGGTCCTTATAGTACTTGTTGTCAACGTTGGCCTTGATCCACTTGTAGAAGTTATTGGGGTTCGGGTCGCTTTGCAGCTGCTTCAACATCTCGGCCTGCACCTTAAGCAGCGGATAAAGGAAAGACAGCTGGCGATCCTCGAGTATCTCGGCCAGTCGTTCCTTGTTGCGGTCCGCCTCCGGCAGGCTGTTGATAAGATCCACTTTGCTCGCCCGAAATTTCTCCTCCAACGCATCCTTGCCAATGACCTTGACCAGTTGCTGCAGCACGAGCAGGAACAGCGGATAGTGCTGGCCGTTGTCCGTGAAGTTGGCAATATCGGTTAGCTTCAGCAATGCCGGCTCGCAAATTGTCTTTGCCAGCACACTGGCTACAAGACTAGCGATACGGGGATTGAGTGCCTCACGCTCGTTCATCTTGTTGACCAGCTGCTTGAAAACCTCAACCACGATGTTTGGCTTGATATTGGACTGCTTGCGCAATGTTTGCAGAAGTCGCACAGCACGTTCCAGGAAGACATCGTTCACACGGTCCAAGACATCCATCAGAAGATTGATGCACACATCCTTCAGCGCCTTCTCTGGCAGCTTCAGCTCGAGGAATCCATCTACAAGCTCAGCGAATCGATTTGGAGTGGCCACAGGTGAAGCGGCATCTTCCTTTACCTCCGAATCTTCAACTGGAGCAGCATCGGCCTCCTCTGTCTTTGCCTCTTCAATATTCTTGATCTCGGCATCAGTGCTTGCCTCCTCCTCCTCCTCGTCGTAGTAGAACTTATCCTTGAAGTACTGGCTGGCCTTCTTGGACAGTTCCTCCTTGTTGGGACCCTTATCTTTCTTTTGCTGCTTAGCCGAGCCAGTTGCGCCGGCCGGTGTGCTTGGCCTCTCCACGGAGCCATTCTTGCCCTGATCTTTGCCGTCGTGCGAGCCCTTTCTGCCTGCCTGACCGTCTGTATCTAACTTCTCCGCTCCGGATGCAAAGTTCGGCGATGAAGAGGTGGCCTTCAAGCCCCTCTCCTGTTGCACTCCCAGAAGAGTTCGATTATCAGCGTATTCAGCGGAAGGTGTTGACGAGGGACGCGTTGGATTAATCAGATGCGAAGTGGGCGTGCCCAGCATAGGGTAGTGGGAGTTCGAGAGCTGGCCCTGATCCTTGCCCTGCGAGTTGCCTTGGTTGTTATTGCTGCTATTGGGCGGTGTTGACATGGGCAACGTGGCCGGCAACTTCTGGTTCTGGGAGGCCGCTCGGAAGAGCAAGGAGTTGGCTGCCGGGCGCATTTGCAAGTTCTCCACCGCATCTTGGTTCGTGGTGATCAAGTTGCGTTTGAACCTCGGTGCCAATTCCTTACTACCCAGCAGCTGATTGCCCCCATACTGTCCGTCATTGCGATCTCTGTCGCGATCGTTATTCCTACGAGAATCATCCCGGTCTCGGTTGTTGGAGGATCCTCCGCCACTGCCTCCTCCATTCTGGTTGTGCTTGTTGTAGCGATTGCCATAGTTAGCTCCGCCGCTACCGCCTTGGTCGCGATCCCTGTTGCGATCGCCTCGATTGTTGTACTGGCGATTGTCGCGGTCTCGGTCACGATTGCTGGTAGCGAACCTGAAATACAACAAATAAATCATATCAAATTCTGTATTGTATGGCCAAAGTACATAATATAATTTGATTGCTATTCATTTTGTAATTAAATGTTTGTATGTTGGAAAGGCTTCGCAGAAAATCTATACCCGCCTAGACAAAACAAACCCTACTCCCATGTTCTAAATACTTACGGTGAGACAATCGGAGAAGCTCCAGTAACACTCAGTCCGCTAAACATGTCATTGTAGCCGCCTGGCTGGATATTCAGATGGAAACGATTCATCCAGCTGTCCGAGTCGCGATCATTGTTGCGCATATCCCGGTTGCGATTGGGGAACGGTGTGCGTATGATTGAGTCATCGTCCGAGCGTATTTGCTTTATGGGGACGGGGCCTTCGGTGGTGCCCAGCTTGCGCGGCACCCAATTGTTCTGGCGCAGCTCAATGACGTCCTTTAGCATGAAACGTATCCGCGGTGGATATTCAGATGATTTAGACCGACGTTCAAGCGTCTCGAAGTACTGGTTCATCAGCTCTTTGCCCTGTTCATAATCCAGATTCTTGCCGCAAGTCTTGAGCAGTTGAGCCAGGCATTCCATGTCCTCGCACATTTCCTGCGCACCGGCCGTACGCTTCTTCTTCTTGTCCAATAGCTCCATGATGCACTGATGCAGCACGTTCTTCGACAGCATGTCCAGTTTGTTGAGCTCTCCGATGAACTTGACGTTGCCGAGCATGCGCTGTTTGACCAGATGGCGGCGCTCCTCCTCGTCGACCTCATTTTCGGGCGGGGGTCGGTTGTCGTTCTCGTCGCGCTTTAGTCGGTTGTTGAACTTGTCGCGGCAGACCGCGATCAGCAGGCGTAAGAAGGTGCACGAATTGTTCGGTTCCTTGTCGAATGACGGGGCTTCCTCGGAAAGTCGCTTGCAGAGCTGCGCGTACATAGACGAGTACTTCGGCTCGTCCAATGCCTTGTCGAATATCAGATATATCACGCCGTTCAAAATGACAATCGAGTTAAGATCCAGCTTCAGAAGTTCATCGCTCAGTTCCTGGAACTTCTCGGGCGTTAGCTTGTTCAAAATACCCCTCACACGCCGGAAAACGGCGTCGTTCTGTTCGCTTTGGGTAAGTCCATGCTGTGGACGCAACGATGGTGGTATCCAACGTCCGGTGATCGGTGGCGGAGTGCTTGCCTTGCCCGCCTGTGATCGTTCCTGGTGCTGTTGAGAATGAGGAGTGGCTCCTCCTCCTGCCGACGCTGATCCGGAGTTCAGAGAAATGTTCGAAGAATTGGAAGTAGAGCCAGAGATCTGAGCAGACGCATTGCCGTTGCGAAGAGTGGGCGTGCGACTGGATGGGGTTCCACCGTAACGATCTGCCTCAGACCTGCCGTAGCTGCGAGGTCCTCCGCTCGCTCCTGCCCCTGATCCGCCTCCTCCGTTCCGCTCTAGGCTGTTGGTGTTGTTGTAGCGCTGGTGCGATGGTGAATCCTCGTAGCTGTCGCGGTAGTTGCTGCTGTATCCGCTACTCACGCCTCCATCGTTGCCACCGCGAGAAGCCCCATACGACGACTTGCTGTTGGTTGAGCTCGCTGCAGATCCGTTGTAACCGGATGAGGAGTTGGAGTTGCTGCTGTTGCCGTTCCCGTTGCCGCTGCCGTAACGTGGCTGTGGGCCGTTGCTCCCATTGCCGTTCTCGTAGTTGCGGGCGGAGCGATAATTGCTGCCACCGCTTCCAGAGCCGACTGCCCCAGATCCTCCTCCTCCCACGGAGTTTGAGTTTAGTGATCGATTGTAGCTGCCATCGGAGTTTGAGTGATAGTTGTTGCGACTACCACGATGCGCTCCGCTTTGCTGATCCTGCTGCTGGTATCTACCAGAGGAGGAACTGCCGTTGTAGCTGTCGGAGTTGCCGCCTAAGCCTTGACCCAAAATGTCACTATTCTTTGGATAGTAACGCGACGACGACGAGTCACCCTGGTAAGATCGTCGAGGTCTTGGGCTCACCTCACTGTCGTGTTGGCGAATTTTGGCGGAATTCTTGCTATATCCAGTGGAAAAGTGTCCGGTCGGTCCACCAGATGATCGGCTGCCGTTCCTGCCGCCCTCGCTGTTGCCGCTTATGGCCGGAGATCCTCCGTTGCCGCCGGCGCTCTTGTATCCTGAGCCGTTAGAGCCGCCCTTGCGGTAATTGCCGCCCTGAGAATTCGATCCCGACGATGGCGAGGAGCCCTTGTCGATCTTCACCAGATTCTTGAGGTTGTTGAACGTATCGGTCGCTGTGGTGATCGGCAGAAGATTGGGACTGGTGTTGAGCAGGGTTTTGCCGACCGAGGGTGTCGGTGGGGTTTGGCCACCGCAGCTGACGCCGATAACGCCGCCGCCTCCGCCACCACCGCGATTGGTTGGCTGCTCGTAATTGCGCTCGATCTCGCTGGGATTGGCCGTTATTACCAGTCGTAAATCGCTGCCGCCGCCGATGCTCGTCGTATCACCGGTGCTGGTGCCTCCCTCAATGATGATCGCTTTACCGCCCCGGAACTGATCTATGATGACGCCTGCCTGGTGCCCGTTGGTGACTCCGGACCAACGCTGCGGACTGTCGTCGTAAGAGTGCAAAAGGGGAGCGGCGTCGTACGTTGATAGAGGAATGGTGGATGCTTTTCTGAATCGACTCGGGGGCGAAATGGGTGCGTGCTTGGGTGGCACGGAGTGGTCTACACTTGGCGTCTTGGTTGCTTTCCCCGTTTTCTGGGGATCTGGATCCTAGCTAAGGGCCTTAGATCCTTGTCTGCTCTGTGCTTCTGATGATCCTGATGGGGACACTCGACGAAACGCACACAAATCAAACACACACACGCGTACGCACACAGAGACAAGTGGTAATGGGTGGCTGGTTATCCTGTTTAAGGTTGGTCTGCTACTGTTCCTTCCGATTTCGGTTGCTCCTGGTCGGTTCCTTTAGGCTAGAAGTAACAAGTCCTGCGTGGTAACACCTGGGATTGGTCTCTCCGTTTCGTTACGTCACACTGGGTATGGCCTTGCGTTTAGGGAATCCTGGAGAGAAATCGGATGGGGAAACAGGCCAGAACCGTGGCAAGTTAGTAAAAAAAAGTGATAAGAATAGGAAAGACTAAAATATACAGGGTACACGAAAAATGAATCTACGATCAGACGAATCAACTATATTACGTACAATTGTGACAAAAATACAAAAGAAAACTGATGCTAGTGGTGTGCGTGTGGGATTATTTAAATGGACGTAGCTTGCAAATCTCGTACGATTGTTTTTGTTTACACTCGATTTCACTGCGAGCAAGCACAATAACAATAACATCACATGCCAGCCAAACTGGAAAATATGCATTTAATGGAAATAACCTCGGGTGAGCACCTTCAAGTTTATTCCACTTCCACTCTCTCCCGCCAATTGAAACGGCACTGCCGCATTCTCCTCAATTACATGTGTGTAAGTGTTGGTGGCATTGCCATTTGAGCATTAAGTGCTGGGAAGATTCTAATTAATCATAGGTTTATACAATGCCAACCAGCTTTATGCCGTTGCTAAGTTTTATTTTTGCCAAGTTACTTTCGCTTAATTGACGCATTTGTTATAGCCTGCCGTTCTTTGTCCCCGCTTTCTTTGTTTGGCGTTCGTTCTCTCTCTCTCCCCCCGCAAACTCAAACAACACCAACACGAATGCACTGAAAAGAACTAGAAGCTGCGTCCGTGTGTCAGTGTCCTTTCTTTGTGTTGGGGTTTATGGCCTCAGCTTTGGGGATCTCGTCTCTTTCTCCCTCTCCCCGTCTCCCGCTTTCCAGCCAACTGGCCATCCCGCTCGCACACGATGCTGGTCTTCTGCGCCACGGAATTAAAGTCTCTTGACCCCGGGAAATAAACAGTGGCGCAGCAAGCAGGGGGTTGCAATTGCTGATTAGCTGAGTCACTTCTCCATTCCGCTCAATTTGTTTGGTTTAATTGATTGGCCATAGAACGACGACGTTCCAAACAACCCTGCGATTTGTCTTTGTGCGATGTATGTATGTATGTACGAACTTTGGGCCTGCAATAATGTAGTCTTTCGTTTCGGGGAAAGGCTAAGCCAAACTAAACACCCCCAATGCGAAAACCCACCCTCTGCTGCATTGAGGCGTCGACCCCGACCCGAGAAATGAGACCCCCTTTTTTCCGCCCAGACCCAGTTGTGGATGATTTTGACCTCAATTCGAGCGTTCGGTTCGGCTCTTGTGTACAAGTGTTTGTCGCTGTCTGCATATTTAACTGGCCAAGTGGCACACCCACATTGCAAATTGTATTTATTTTACCACTTTTTCGGGGGCTTCAAGAGCAAATATCTTGAGAAAAACCCATGAGAAGGCACTCTTCTTTTCTCCCCCTTGATAGTGACAAAAGCACACACACATGCACGCAGTACAGCAGAGTTTGTGTGCGGGAGATCAGAGAGCAGCTGGAAGGCACACGCCAAAAGTGATGCTGTGGAAATGGAATGGAAGACAAAACTCCAACGCCAAGAGAGGGCTGTCTTCCAGGGGGAGGGAGGGGGCACTGCAGATAACTCAAGCAGCGGCAGCGGCAGCGGGCAACGTCAACACAGCATTTGAGATTTTCCGACGTGCCGCCGCCATTTTGTGGCGTAAATATGTGTACCTACACACACAGTCATATGTACAAAACTTTCTTTGTGTTTTTTTCTCCCGAGGTGATTCATGCGAATTAACGTTTTGATTGACAAATTTTGACCCTCCATGCTCTTGAAAATTATTACCGCCGTCTGAGTGGCGATGGCATCTAGGTTGGTTTCGCACTTTTATTGATTTCATTGCTTGACTTTTCGCCGTGAAGAAACGAGGACGTTCACACAGGCACACACACTTATACACACACAATCGGTTTTCTCTTGCACATCGTGGAAAATTTATAGGCTAAAATGCGGAAAATCCACTTGCAAGTCAGCAGACTTTCCGTTTTCCCTCTAAGGACAGCGAAACAGCCCTTGTAAAGTATACTTTTTAAATTTTTTTTACTAACCTTTTCTTGAGTAATTTCGTATAGCAAATCACGCAAAGGTTCCACGAAATAGAGCTGGAACAAGAATCGATGTTTGTGTGGTACTATCGGTGTAGCCAGAAGTTGGTCATATCGATTTTCCGATTGCATCAATCGATTACATTCATTGCGAATGGTGACAATTCTTGTTGGTATGTAACTTGGCTAGAGAAGGTATTGAATAGCAAGTTCACAATCACTGGTGGGGAACTTGGGAAAATATCGATGACTCGAGAAGCTATCGAACCAGGTCGACTACACATCAGTGCTGTATAAGGATTTTTCAATTGAGTGTTGACAAATGATCGAAGTCCGCCAAATTCAAAACGAATAAAGTTTTATTTAAATACAATTTTTTTGTTAGTGTTTGATTTTAATTGACTTTAAATCGTACAGTAAGTAAGTAATCACATAATAATTCTATGTGAAAAATTTGAAGGACACAAATATTTAAAAAAATCTTCTTATATTCTTTAAGATTTAGTGTCCATAGTCTTTATAATTATTTGTAGCGTATCATAGAGTAAATCATAATTATATTTAAAAAGCCAATACAAATAAAGAAAAAAAACAATTATATAATACTTTTTAACTTGCAGGGGCATTATTAAGAACACATTTATGGTAAAAATGCTACTTCGTTGGTATTACTACTATTTAACAGTTTATCTAATATATTTTGGATTTAAGTAAAATTTGTTTGGTCACGAAAATATTTGACAGGGTTATAGCGCAACTTTACCATATACTATAGAATAATGAGCAACGGTGTATTATAAAATATTGGCGTCGTTCTTATAGATTTCAATGAATTCATTTTATAGTTCCGTAGTGCATTAGACAATATAAAATTCGAGCCCAATGAAACGTTTTTACCTCTTATGTGCAATGCCCGCACATATCCAGAACTGGATCTTGTGAGTAAACATTTGTTAATTATAACTAATTACTAAGCCCACAAACAAGGACATCATTTTGCTTTCTTTAAATTTCAGCGTTTACAGAGGGTATAATTTTATTTAATTGAAATGACCGATCGTTAACAACCAGTGACAGATATAGTTTAAATATTGCGGCACACATCAACATTGTAGTCCGTGCCCTAGGCAGCCGCACTATCGCCCCGTTTGATGTATGTATTTCCCTGGCATTATCAACGCAGCCATCTACAACCCTTTTCCCCCAACTCCTTGCTTGTTTTTCACACACACACGCACACACAGCCGCACTCGCAGGATAACCATGAAGAACTGGGAAACCGAACAGAAGAACAATTTAATTAGTGATGACATGTTGCCATTTAATTTTCTTGTAAAAAGCGTAATTAAAAATGTTCGGCTCGCAGCTGGAGCTGCTGTAAGCGTCAAGGTGGAAGGATAAGGACACGATGGCAAAGGTAAAGGATTCGAAGGTAAACAAGCCAGCAACGATCATACATCGGTAGGTCGGCTATAAATCATATTGCGACTGACTCCGGCGCATATTAGGGCCTCCTAAACGATGAGATAATCTATGGTCGCAGCGACAACAAAATGCGGCCACCGGCAATAAATTTGGAAAATACAAAACATTCTGACAATTTTCCGTGGCACATGTGTGTGTGTGTTAGTGTGTGTGTGTGTAGTAAGTTTGTGAAGACTATCCTGGCTGGCTGCACACATCGAGGACAAAGGCCACAGGACACAGTAGTCACGTCAACACTTTCAACTCTTTGGGCTGCCTTTTGTTTCGCCCTTCGTCGTATCCTTTCGGCAATAAAAATTCCGTTTGCTATTTATCTTGATTGTCCCCAAGTCGCCATCGCCATCGCCATAGCCATCGCTATCGCCATAGCTATATATGTAGACCCATAGTCGGGTTTATGTGCAGGACCTAGTCCAAAGTCCCGCGTCCAAAGTCCCGCGTCCAAAGTCCCGTGTCCAAAGTCCGGACACTTGAATGTTGGTCGCCGTCGCGATGCCTGGACATTTTTTGCTTAATGAAATGTACATAAAACTAAATGAAATTAAGTTTGTGGCGTGCTCGTGCCAAGTCCGTTGGCCCACTCCACTTTGTATTCTAAGCCCTGGCTGCGTGTTTATTACCGCGTCGGGCATAAAATGCAAAGAGCCTTTTCCGCGCTCAAAATGGCCGACAGCGAACCCTTTTCCGGCAAATCGCAATCCCTATCGTCCGTTTCGCACAGAAAATTAAAGCAGCCGATGCAGGGGAAGGGGGAAGGAAGGGGGCGTCGCAAAAGCTCATAAAGTCGAAATTAAATAATTTGTCTTCTTAATTTTCAAATAAATTCTTCATCATACGAGAAAAGGGGGAAAAAACCCGGCCGGGGGGAAAACACAATTGCCAGGCACTAAACAGTTAGCAGTGAGCAGTGAGCAGTGAGCACCCCTCGGCAAAGGAAAAGCCGACAGGATGGCAAGTGAACTCGGCCAGCCAACCAGAAGCGTGGCGAAATCGCAACCAGCACCCAGCATCCTCCCCTCGCATCCGCAGGATAAACACTTGAGGAGCTGAGTTTTATTAAATTCGACCTACGCCACCCCATGAATATCCTTGCTCGCCTCGCCCTCGTCCTCGCGACAGTTTTCGTATTGTATTTTTTAATATGTTTGCTCATCCGACCGACCGAGCGAGCGACCAAGCGACCGTCTGTCTGTCTCTCAGTCACCCGGCACAAATAATCGTGTACACCATTAATCCTTATTTCACGGCATTGTATCGTCCTTCGCCCCGCCATCCCCGCTATCCCCGCGCACGCCCAGCATCCTTGAGCATCCCCTCGCACAAGGACAAGTGGCATGTAAGCGATTATCGCAAGGATATCGCAGCATATCGCTGGATGTCGCAGGGGCTGAGATGCGGGGAAAAACAATAAATGTAAAAATAAATAAAAGGGTGTCAATGACTTTTGATAATAGGAATGATTGTCCAAAATGCTCAGATAATATAATATTCGTTGCGAGTGCACTGCCAGGAAAACCAGTTGGCAGATTGGGTATGCTTTGGGGAAGAATTTTATGGACAGGCATTTATAAACGGAATTTATAGGGAAGTTAAACAGCCAGTTTTTGTAATTAACTGAAAAGTATGTGAGTAAGATTTTAAAACAGATAATTCCTAAGTCGACTGAATGCGCTGTATGAAATATATTTATGCATAATTTAAGATTAGAAATCGAGCAGAAGTAAGATGCGTAGCTTACATGGTATTCCTCTGTTAAAATTAGTTTAAAGATAGTTAAATGACTTTCGTTTTGCAAACGTTTTAAGCCGATTAAATCGATTTACGGGTATATTGTTTCTTATCGATTCTCTTTCGATTATTTCGATAACTATGGTAGACTTAACGATAGCTAAAAATATGTAATTGGAAGTAGAACCATTACAACTTTTCTGGCAGTGCTGATGAAATCTCGTTCCAAAAAACCAATAAAGTCCGAAGACAGCTTTCGGCAATCACAAAACGATTTGGCGTACACGCACAGAGCCGTACCCCCCTACACTCCGTACACCCCTTACCCCCCTACACCCCGCACCCCCGTAACTCCCCCAGAACTCCCAATATTCGCAGAGCTGGCTGCTGACTCTATATATCTCTCTTGTCCTTTTCAATAGTTTCAGCACGCTTTACGCTTGGCCTAATTGCCGGATCCGGATGAAGCTGCCTGTCCTTACCCACACCCCTCCTCCAGGACCACCACCCCCCTCCACCCCAGGGCCACGCACGCTCTGTTTTCCGACTGGAATGTTGGACTTTTCGACATATACAAATTTCGGCAATGCGACTGAGGGACGGGGGCTGTGAGCGAAATGAAAAATGACAACGCAGGGTCGTCTGTCCTTCGTCCTGCGTCCTGCGTCGTTCGTCCTTCGTTCGCCGTCCAAACGTCGAGTGGAGTGAAGACCGCACGCACTTTTGGCAGCAGGAGCGGAATCAGGACTCGTGATCCTTTCACTGCATATCCTTTTGATGCCGAGGGTGCGAAACGTTTGAATGCGAAATTAAATGATAAAAGCGAGCAGTGACACACGCACAACACACTACACACACACAACGTGCACAACAACCCAGTGGCTGAAGGTCGAGCACCTGTTTTATTAAAAAGCAAATAAGAGAATTTCGAGTGGCGGGGGAAGGAAGGAAAAGGACCACCGCAGACAGCAGAGGGCACTGCGTCTGAGGCATTGTTAATAGTCGGCTGATGTGGATGATGGTGATGAGCTTGGGGTGGGGATGCGGATGAGGATGTGCCTGGTGGGAAGGCGGTGGTGGCTGCATGTCCTAGATGAGCTGGATGCCTCACTCCTGCCACCCTCGCTGCTGTGCCGTTCTTGCGGACTGTCAAGTGGTTGGCGTAGCATAATAATTGTGCATATTTGGCTTTTTAATAAAATCTAATCGTCATGGCATCAGGAGCTCATGGACACCCGGCCTCGCAAGGGGTGGCGCACAGTTCAGGGGGCGGCAATGAAATTTTAATTAAATTTACCCAAACAAATCCATCCGATGAAATCCGATGAAATGGGGCGCACTGAGGCGGATCAGCCTCAGTTCAATATTGATTGAGCACCACAAACGTCTGGCGCTTTATGAAATATGGCTGCAATGACCAATTACCTCTGTTTATGGCCAAATAATCTTTGCTTTTAGCGCTTAAGTGAGGCCATCACTGGGGGGATTCAGCAGATGGACAAGTTGGCCAGCGATTTGTCTTAATGGTGCCACAAGGATGTGCAAACTTACAAAGCTCATAAATAGTTATTTATGTATTTAAATAAAGAAAATCCCCATTTAATAACAACAATGGCGCAATTTGATTTCTTCACATTACATAATGCTACTTAAGCAATTTGGACTGCGGTACCAAATGAAATGCCAAACATGAAACTTTGCGAAATGAAATTCAGTTTTTCTTATCGAGGTGGCCCAACAACCAAACAACGAAACAACCCAGCAAACAACAACCACACCGGATACTGAGGCAAACGTGATGATGCATTTAAGATTCTTCCGATTGGTCATTATCGTCTGGCATTTAATGTTGGCCTCGTCTTCGACGGACGGCGTTTTTGATTGATCTACTCATTGACGTCGCTGCCCCAACCTGGTCCGCCCTGCTCCACTCCATCCTGCCACAGCTCCTCGGAGTCCTCCGCGGCCTCCTGCTCTCCTGCCCTGCTGCTCTCCTGGATTTCTGGAGAAGGAAGGGCCCTGAAGACACAGATGGCGGCAGTCGATAAGCGAAGTGGCGAGCGAGCAAAAAGTGCAATGGCGTTGACAAAATGGATGATGGGGCCCAAGGTTGCGCAAGTGCATCTCGTTTTTCTGCAAAGGATCGCGGTTCAAAGGGGCAGCTACCGGCTACCGAACGACTTGATAGAGTTGTACGGCGAATAGATCGCGAGATCTTCTGATTTTATGATTATGGGCGAGGAAATTACTTGTTCAGGGATATTGAAAATCAAGGGTTTATTGCTTAAAGTAAATGTATCTTTTAGCAATGATATTGTACAAGAATTATAAGGTATATGAACCAGTTTTTGTACCCCTACTATTTCAGCATGAAATAAGAAATGTTATATATGTTATATATATGTATATGATATATTATCTTGCAACTCATTTCCGCACTAAACAATTGTTCTCATTAGGTTTAGGAATCTGTCACATCGAAATGGAATGCTAGTGCTTTTCAAGCACTCCCGAATGACCAATTTTCTAATGATTATAAGCATTCTGATTCTCCATCTCTTCCATATTACGTTCCTCTCTCTTTCTTTCAACGCTTCCGTCTCTTTCTCCGAATAGACGAAACTGATCATCAAAAATGCGCGACGTCCAAAGCGTTTTGCAACTTGCCGCAGAAGCATAAGCAGAAGCAGGGGCAACAACAGCGGCATCAGCATCTTGCAGTTGCATACCCCGGCGTACACAGGAGGTACTCCCCCCTTCCCCTCCTTTCCTTTCTTCCCCCACCACACACTTAAAATAATTTGTATATATTTTATAGTAATACATAGATAATAATTAAATATATATTTATTTTATTTGTATTTTATTAGGTTGTTTCGTCTTAAATTGCTTAACTTGATATTTTCCTACTGCCACTATAGTTGATATTTTGGCATAGCATTTTCTTCAGTGCACCCCTTTCCCCTGAGATGTGTCGGGGGGATGTGCCGGGGGGTAAACGATTCCCAGGCCTGGAATCGGGAATCGAAGCGATCGTGCGTCATATGAATGCCTCGTGGTTCCTGCAGCTCCTCGTCCGATGTCAAGAAACAAATTTGGTGGCTACTCGTTCTCGATCTCGTCCGTTCGATCGTTCGATTTGGGAGCAGGATCTGGAGGAGCCTCGATGCGGGGCAGTGGCAGAGGCAGAGGCAGAGACACAACTGCTAACAACTGCATTCGATGCAAGTCGCTGAGCGGCGGAGAGAGAGACAAAAACAACTTAAAAGCATTTTGCAGTTGAGCCGACGCAAGACTTCATCATCTTTGTGGACGCTGGAAAATGGGGAAGGGTGGGGTTAAGAGGATGCGAGGTGGGTTAAACGAGTCCGGGGGGCAACAATTTAATGCTGACGATCGCTGTTGGTTTGCTTGGCTTGCTTGGTTTGCTCCCCGGCTCGTTTGGCCATTTTGCCAGTTTGCCGACGCGAGGAGATAAGAAATTTCGCGATTTGCTTGGCAATTGGGAAAAACTAGAAAAGCAACAATTTGATTAACAACGCTGCAAGAAAAACCTGGCTACCAGCACAGGTGAGCAGCTACTTCATAATTCTATTTAATACATAAGTTCACTAAAGACGCAAAATCTTATCAATCTTACTCTTTTTCTAGTATCTTTGGTCGCATTATTATGATAAGCTGGAACATTATATCATCTTAAGTTTAAGTTTATAAATATATTTTTAAGGAGCAGAAGAATATGAAGAAATGGTTACCATTGTTATCTAGCCTAGCTTGCAGATATAAATAGCTGCTTGAATAGCTACAATTGGAGTTAAGTGTCTGATTGTTTTTCCCAGTGCAGTTGATGCGGCTGATTCGTCCACATGTTCTGGTTCTTCTCGGGAACCCACGGGATAGGAAGCGCGCCTTATCAGTGCACTGGAGTCCGGGCTGTCGCCGCCGGATCGTGTCCGATACGGGGTCTTGGGATTCTCGTCCTGACGCTCCTCCTCCTCCTTCTCCTGCTCCTCCTTCTGCGCCTCGTCCTTGGCTCCCCAAAGATTGGCCATCGGATGGCTTTGTCTTTGTGCCGCCGAAGAAACTTGGAACTTGCAGCTTGGACGCTGCACGGGCTTTGCCGCTGGCGGCGGAGAGCGGCAAAAACGCACCGAATATCAGGGCCAAAGCGGAGACTGCAAAACAGAAGCGCGCCCGGAATGTGAAAAGTTGGTTCCCATGACTCCATCTCCCTGGGACAAGGCGCTGTTCAAAGACACCGAAATTCATCGTCTCCATCTTCGCTCCATGTAGCTCTGTAGCTTTTGTAGCTTTTGCAGCTCTGGCTGCCCCCTTTGCCCCCCTTTGCACCCCTTGCCCCGCTTGCCACTCGTGGGTTTGTCTCTTCCGTCGTCTGTCTCGTTTTGTATTGTATTTGTAGCTCCGGTTTTGGCATCCCCAAGCCCCCAAACTGCCTCCTTTTCCCTTCCCCTCCCCGTGGCAAGCCAACCCCACCCACCGCTGCTCACCTCGCGAGTTGTTCGCTGTTTATCAGCGATTTGGAAGCATTCAACACGCTGTTTGAACTAACATAAAAACATATTGAAACATTTGGCATTGCTGGCGATAAGGAGTGGCGGAAAAGGGGGAGTGGCCCAGGGGCTTACACGTGGAAAAAGGTCCTAAATGTTGATATCAGCATATCAGTGCGTATGAATAGCTAAAATGTTTATTTACCAGCAGTTTTGATATGGTAGCTAATGCTCATTATAAAGATTAGTTTTGCTAAAATATTTGGAGTAAAAGCTTGCAGTACGAAGAAAGCAGATTGAGCAGTGCCACATAATGTTTAAGTGGCATAAGTTCCCTAAACATAAAGAATATAAAAATGAATTCTTCTTTAGTAGATTTTGTATAGTTTTAAGAGTTATAGTTTTTAGAAGAATTGGACTTAACAAAGCATTGTATGTTTAAGCTAGAAAAGCATGATTCACCTTCGATTCCCGTGCCAAATCAGTACATATGTTATTTATATAGACACATTTTCGCGCCGTGCAGGAGCACTCCGTCTTAAGTAGGCACTTCTCACCTCAGGAGTGCCACGAGGATGGGGCAGGAGTCGTCGGTTTGCGGATTTCGGGGCTGGAGTGGGTGGGAGGGCCTAGTAGCTAGCATACTTCTGTGCGCATTCGCGTCTACCTCAAAGCAAATACTTCGAAAACATTTTCATTACTCCAATTTGTCGTCGTCATCTCAGCTGCTTGGCTGCTCCACAGCTCCACAGCTCGACTGCTTGTCTGCCTCGTTGGCTTCGTTGGCTGATTTGATTGTCCCGTCCGCCGTTCATAACTTTCACGGCGGGATGTGGATGAGCGGAAAATCGCAGGCGGCACGCGGCCAGCGGGGGGAGGGGAAGCGGATGAGGCTGAGGATGGGTAAGTTCAGTCAGACCAGTGTTTATCCGGGGTAATGAGCCCCAAATTACCCGTAGTTTCCATGGCATCAGTTCATCATAGCGACGTCCGCCTGCCGCCGGCACCTTTCACCACTTTTTGTGCATTCAATTTGCACGGATGTGCAATCGAAAGTTTGTCAAGCTCTTCGCCTGGCGGGGCATTTGACCTTGCGGCACATGCAAAAAATATAGTGTCACACGGAATGCCACAAATAGGGTTTATTGCTGAAAAATTGATGTTGTTAGCCCCCACACACCCCGCACACCCCACACACACAAGAAGGTCAGGCTAAAAAGCCCGAACAATGCGGCTGGAAAAATGAGAGGGGAAGTGGTTTTCCACCTGCCGCCTGCCATTTATTGAGTGTCATTTTCCCTTGGAATTCGTAAAGTTTATTCAAAGCACCTATTATGACCAGTGGCGTCATCAATAAATCTAATGAAACCAATATAACACTTCTTTTAAAGTGAAATAAAATAGTATTTGTTACGATTTAATTGTGTAAACAAGATATTTTGATAGGCTTAAGCAGTCTGCTCTGTTATTAGGTATTATTAATCATATCATTTGATAAAAGCTACCTTTTAATTCCAAAAAATCATTATAAGCATTTTTAATATAAGAAATAAAAGCCTTAAATAGTTTACTTGTCAAAGAAGCGAATAAAGTGTATTCTCCAGGTCTTAACACGATATATGTACTACAAAGTTTCTTGTTTTGAATTAATTGCGTATTATTACTTACTGGATAATAAAGGCATGTTTTCAAATAGCTGCCATTAATAAGATTCCTTTTACAAAGGCGCCGTTACAGGGGTCACTCGCTAAGTAATAACCCACTGAAGTGCACAACTAAATTGCGGGATAAGAGGATATCCGCCGTACGTGTTGGCCAGCTATCGTGTTCATTATCTTAACATGCCCAGCAAGGACTACTTGCATATTCGACGGCAAATGCCAAACGCGACCAGGCATCAATTTCAACAGCTGCTCCGGGGAATCCCATTCCCGTTCCCATTCCCAAACCCATTCCCATTCCCGTTCCCTTCATCCGTGCACATCCTCCACGTCGGCAGTTCGCCACTTCGACAAACGAGGCGAGTGCTGAAAAATGCAAATCAAGTTTCAAATATTTGAACAATAATATCTGTGGAATGCCACCCAAATTACTCACACAGCTCGAGGGGGAGAAACAGGACGAGAACGAGAACGAGGACGAGGACATCGGGCATCATACATATTTAAAATGTCGCGTGCTGTTAACTTTTGAAATGCCAAAAATTAACGGAATGAAATGGGGACTCAAATGGGGACTCAAACTCATATATACATTCTAATTAATAGCCGCGGGACCAGAATAACCGAGAGCGAGAGAGAGAAAGAGTGAGAGTGAGGGAGAGAAAAGGATGTGTGCGGCACACTCAAAAGGCATTAGAAGCGGTCTAGAATCAGCAGATGCTGAAACGCCGATCGGTGGTCCGCGCATTCGGAGCTGTCAAATGAATGCATTATGCATATGGAATGAGCAGGATGTCCCTCCATTTGGACAGCTTATCGCAGCCGAAACGGCTACCGCTGTCCGTCGTTGTCCGTCGCTGTCCGTCGCTGTCCGTCGCTGTCCGTCGCTGTCCGTCGCTGTCCGTCGCTGTCCGTATGCTTGAGTGCCCCATGCTTCTGCACCTTTCCCGGCCAGCCTTCCACCTTCCAGTCCGCCACCGGCTTACCTGATTTACCTGGCCACCGGGGGCGCCGGCCCGAGTTATCGACGACACATTGACAGGACATAATCGGCACACTTGTAGCGGCTTATCTTAATTGCTACTGACCTGCGCAACGTCCAGAGTGCCCATCTCCCAGTTCCCGGTTCCAGGTTCCCAGCTACCAACTAACAGCTAGCAGCCAACAGCTCCCAGCTCCCAAGGTGCTCCACTTCCATCCACGCGGAGTTTTCTCAGGTCCCGCGAGTTATTTTAAATGCGTTTTTCAAGTGCTTGTCTGCTTAAGAGCGCCCACGGTGCTACACTGACGGAAAATGAGGCACATTAGGCATGCAATTAGATTTATACTTGCTGTAAAAATGGGTAAAAAGGTTAAGCAACAGAAAATAGTGGGAGTTAGACCATTTATAATCATGGATCATGGAACCTAATAACTGTTTCACTCTCAACTCATCAATGCAACACTAAGTACTTAAGTATTTAGAGTCCGATGATCGCTTTCCGCCAACTTTTCGTGGGCTTTCGACTGCCCACTGTTCTCTGTGGAGCACCGCGTGTGTCATAATGGTTTGCATATTTGTTTGTTTGTTAACTGCTGCCGCTGCCACTGCCACTGCCACTGCTGCTTTCTGGTTTTTCACTTGATTTTCTTTTCCACACAGCTGGCATTTTCGCATTGCTCAGCTGGGCGTTTGTGGTCATTGCTAATTAAAGATTATGCGCTGCGCGTGTCCCCGATGCATTCCCTGGATCAAATGGGATTCCCCGGATGGCTGATGGCTGTTGGCTGTTGGCTAAAGTTGATGATGGCCAGGCTTACCTGGTTGGGTGGTAATACGCGATGCAGAACTTCGCTGGCTAGTTGAATGCTTCGCTACTTGTATATCTGGATACTTGGTTAGCTGGATACTGGGATAGCTGGATAGCTGGATACTGGATACCCGTATAAATCGAGTGGCTCTGTAAATGGCTGTGGATTGGCGATTGGCTCGGACTTTGCTTTTGTTTTATTCCGCAGAAGTGTAAATTGCGGCTCAATGTGCGAAATTATCATTACCATATCGGGTTGTCAAGAATTTTAACGGCCATTTCGGTGAGTGTGTGCGAGCTGGCGAGTGTGTGTGCGCGTGTGTGTGAGTGTGTGACAAACGCAAGCTCATGTAAGTGCTCTCATCGAGTGGATTTACGTGGAATTGCAAGTGCCCCCAACTGCCCCCTTCTGTCCCCCCTCCATGCTGATGGATGAAGCTGCCACTCGCCCGCTCGCCGCCTCTCCCTCTCCGCCTCTCCCGCTCTCGCACAGGTGGACACCCAATATGGCTATTGAGTTATTCACTTTGACATGCCGGCAGCGACGACAGTGGCATTCCACTCCATTGTGAGTCCACTGGGCTGAGCCGAAAACTGCAGCTGGAATGCGTATTAGCAATAACAGGGCGCATATTTCGTGCACTTTTCGTTACTCTCTTTTTGCTTTCAGTGCGCTGGACCCCCATTGCCCCCCATTGTCGCCCCCTCCATTTTTTATTTTATTTCTATGTGTGGTTTTTCGGGTGTGTGCCTTATAGGTGGATGAAGAATTATGACAACATGGCATAGTTGGTGAAAGTATTTAGGAGCGACCTGGCGGTTGCATGCCCCACCGACATTACACCCCCACTCCACTCCCCCTTCGGTTTTAATTACGCCCCTTTACGGCAGTACACGCACATATTTTTGGCAGGGTGCGTGTGTGTGTGTGTTGCTGTTTGTTGGTAAGTGGAGGAGGGGGGTTGGAGGGGAGGCAAGCTTAAGGTCAGCTGCGAGTCCTGCGGCAAAAGTCCAACCCTTGGCAAAAGATGTCTGCCGCAGCCACTGTGCTGCTCACTCGCACACAAACGAGCGCACACAGGCACAAACGGACACACGCACAGCGTACACTGTGGAAATAAACCGGTTTCCTGAGAGCAAGGGGTTCAACCTCTTTGCATTATTGGGCGGAGACTTGAGCTTGCTCTAGCTCTTATCTCTCTCTCTCGCCGCCGCCCCTCTCCACCTCTCTCGCACGCTCTCTCTCATGCCTGAAATGAATTGTTTGTGCCTTGTGCGAATTATACATCACGCCAGGTCTGAAGTACACTACAGTTGTCTCGCTCCGACGCAGGCGGCGGAGTGGCGCGCGAGGCGAAGGTGCGAGCGGGAGGGCCGACTTCCTTGACTTTTGCCAAAATGTTGCAATTGTTCATGGGAGTAGTTAGGTGAAGCACGAAAGTGTGGGCGTGGGGGCGTGAGGGCACGGGACATGTGGGGCCTGGATCGCCGCCAACCACCCACCTCGCTCTCTATCGATTCAGCGAAGTGAACTGCATTTGCGGCACTTGCACTTGAATGCATTTTAAAGCGCCCGTAGCAGAGAGCATAGCATATTTTCCCACCAAATTTCAACAATTTCAACAATGCCCCGTCCATTTGCCGTTATGAACTGCATATGTATGGGCCTGCGTGTATGTGTGTGTGTGTATGGGTGTGTGCATATCGCCAGCAATACATATGCACGAATTGCAACGACATGCCTCTGTGTGTGCATTATTAACCAAATATTTTATATTCATCTCTCTGCTGCGCACTCTGCTTCTTGCTTTTTTACCGCATTTTCATGCCGTTTGCCTGTCCTTCACTGTGTGTGTGTGTGTGTATATGAGAGAGGATGTGTGTGTGTGCGAGTGTGGTTGTGAGAATGTGTGTGGGCGGTGCACAGTGGATTCCCTTTTAATTAACTCAATTTCATGGCATTTTCTCCTCTACGCTTCTTTTTTTCCAGCACATATTTCATATCCTTTCCGACGATGTGACGTGATGTGGTAATAAGTTGCATTCTTTTTGTGTATTTGCAATAATTGCCCGGCAAATGTAAATAAAACCACGCATTATCAATAAAAATGAACCCCGCCTGGGGCTTTATCAATTGAGTGTTGAAATGCATATTTCGCATTTCGCATAAGTATAATTGAATTTTCACAAATATCCACGAAAATTAACTATAAAGTTCATTTTCAAGAAGTTGCAGTGTTTACGCTACAAAGAGCACGTATAAAAAAAAATTGAATAAGTAGTACCATCTATTAAAATATTTACTTTTACGAACCCATTACAACCATTTTAATCCAAAGAAAAGCTTGATGTTTGCATGAAATAATAAACAACAGCTTTGAGAAATCAAATTGTAATAAGTTTATATAAAATTGTTTTCATTTCTCTAACCACACTTACCACACTAACAATATTAACTTTTACAAGATATTTCATTTAAATATTTTAATGAGAACGACTTTGCAAGTACTGCTATTTCAATACACATTGTGTTAACTCTTCGTTACGATAAAACTTTATTACGTAGTATTTGCGGGTAAGTAACTCTACACCCACTTAACTAACTGGACTTTCTTCAAGCAAATTAAATTAGATGGCGCGGAATATTCCTAATACAGTTTGTGTTCATCCACCGCCCGCCTCCCCAATCCAATTTCCGTAGGCGGGAGACAGAAGACAGGAGACAGGAGGTCTAACCCGGATCCGGAACCGGAGCATCCTTTGCCAGGTCAAACTAATAAACTTTGCTTGCTTTTTTCCCCGGCTATTCTTGGGCCCGCAGAAACCTCATCTCGTCTGGCTGGGGTCCTTTGTCTTGGGAGTCCTGGGGCCCCGCCTTTAGATATAATTGCTGTTTAAAGGACCGGTGGAGCGAATGGGGGAAACAGTGGAAGTGCAAATGCAGCCGACAACTTCAAGTCGAGCATTTTTGTGAATTATTTTCCCATTATGAGCAGATTAAGTTTATTGTGCGGCCATTGGCAGAGTCCTGAACGAGTCCTGAAAGAGTCCTGAACGAGTCCTGGCAACGCGGGCGGTTTTCCGTTTTCCATCTGCGCTGCGTGGCAGTGGGCGGTGTGCAAAATCAACCCGACATCTTGGCAGCTGCTTTGGAAAATTCACTTCAACACACACACACACTTACAGACATCCTGCTTTGTTTTGAGGTCCTTGGCAGCTGAAGCTGGAGCTTGTGCTGAGATGAAGAGGACAAAAAAAGGGGGGGGAGGGGAAAGAAGAGAGAACGGTCGGTAAGCGGAGGAAAAGTATTTTAACGCGGTCTGAATTTCAAAAGTTTGCCAAGGTAGAACCGCTCGAGGCCAAAACGAGTGGAGGAGGAGTAGGGGGCTATCACTTGACATTCCCGGCGATTCCCTTTGAAGCATTTCGTTTGTATGCAAAATGTTGTTTCATAATTTTCATTCTGTTTGCTTAAACGTGTAAATTAGAAAATACCTCCGAGTGAGGAGGGCAACAAGGCATCAAGGGAGGAGCAAGCAGATATCTCGTACACACATTAATTAGAATATCAATGGAGCATTTGGCTCCATGTCTTTGTCTCCGATACACAGGAAATGTCACCTTGTTCCCGGCCACTTTTGGGACGCAGGACTCTTTCGGTTGGGCACAGACACAGACAAATAAATCACAGTGCAAACGCCACACAAACTGACATGACCGGACCAACCTACCAGCCAGTCAAATGGAAAGGAGGAAAATGGAAAGGAAACCAACCAGATGCACATGCAACCGCAGGCAGCCCGAAATGAACCCGAAAACCATGGGGAAATACGGGAAATCGGGGGGGTGGGGGACATCGGGGAATCCGGATTGCGGGCAGGAAAATGATGTATGGATTTTTTAACGCCGCTGATTGTCTGCGCAATCGCCGGAGCCACATGGAGCCACGTTCTATGTGAACGCATCACATCGAACAGTAGCCCCGCTTTCCGCTTTCCGCTTTTCGGGAGGATGACTCGGCTCCGAAGGATTCCAAATGCGTTGCCTGGCTTCCAGTGCCGTAATCAGCGCCGCATGTGGGGATCATCGGACCCCCAACATGTGCTCAAAATGTGTTGCATCCACAACAGCGTTAATTATAAATTGATTTCTGCTCCCATGCAAACCCACCATTATCTGCATGGCAGCGAAACAATTCGATTTGGCAACATATTTACTTCCAACCATTGCAGTTGATCCAATACAAGTGGTTTATGGGCAACATTGATAGGCGGAGTATCTGTAGTGTTTGGAAGCATCTAAGGTGTTGACCACTTCAGCAAAGCTACAAGTAAGTCAATTGTATAACCTGAACTACTCTGCTTATCGCAACTTAAGTTCATCAACAGAAATATGTTATAAAACCTTTGCTAGAAATGCCACTAAAACATTCCCTGCTATTAATTGTTATTCATACTATCTGATATATACGAACATGCTGCTTTTTCGCAGGATTAAGCAACTTTGTCCTAAGAAGACACCAACCAAACTATTTCCTCAGCTTCTTCAGCTACCTTTCTTTTTCTGACAACCCCCACACCATCCAGCAATTAGCAGCCAATACGATTTGGCCAAATTTACGAGCTGCACCCGCGATGCCGCAGTACGTGCCACCAGGGGTCTTCCATCCATCCATCCATCCGTCGACTCATCCATCCATTTCCACAGCGATTCCTCCAGCGGAGGCGGTGCGATGTCTGCTCCCCAAAGACGCTGGGAAAATGTTTTTATTTATATTTTGCGGCCAGTCACGCACATTCGCTGGTCATAAAGTGTCGCCGAGTGGAGTGGAGTCAAAGTTCCCCTATCGAACCGAACTGTTGCTCCTTCAAATGGGGCCTCCAAAAATATCCACGTGCCACACTTGGCTCTTTTATTATTGTTTTCCCATCTTATTTATTATCCAACTTTGGTTGCGCTCGCCTTTCGTTAACATAACTTAAGCGAATACCAAATTGGAAATTTGTTGGCCTCCCATTCGAGGCTCTTGTTTATCTGGGGTAAAATTAATTTCCATTTAATGTGGCAAACGCTCTTGTTGACACTTGGTCCAATAACCCACGCGGAAATTGGGGTATTCATTCCTTTGGAGGTGTCACTTCTGTGGGATTGATGGAGCTGACTGAACCAAGACCATTACTTCAGATTGCATTGTCGGAAGTCTTGTAATATGTCTAGTAAGTACAGATATTCTGGGATGTATCTATGGAATACTTTTGTAACTTTCAACGAACTTGACAGCATTAGCACCTTACTTTACTTAATCATTTGAATACTTGAACTTAAAGCAATCTTAAGGGCAAGAACTTCGATCTGAAAACTTCTGTACTTCAAGGTACAAGACTACAAAGTACAACTTGTCCCTCTGATGGAAAACATTGAGCTGAACTCATTAACACACAATGCGGCCATAAACAACAACAAATGCTACCGACCAGAGCCAAAAGCTGGCCAAAGGAAGGAAGTAGAGCCGCCAAACGGAACCATCTGTCCTAAATGGTGAAACTTGAGTGACAACGCCAGCAGGATCGGCATTGTTTTGGCCAAAAAGGAAGCGCAGAAGGGCAAAAAAGAGCAAAAAGAGGTGAATTGAATGAGTTGCGGAGGGAAGTTATTAAAAAGCGATAAACCCAGAGCAAAACGCATTTGGCGAATTGTTGAACACCTTGTGGATGGCCTAACTTCCCCTTTCCCTTTCCCTCTCCCTTGAAAAGGGAAGGCAGGTCGCAGTTACCGCGAATTATGGAATTCTTATGCTAAAATAATGGACCCACAAGCGACTGGAGCTGAAGCCACCAGGCTAGTGGTTCATCGATCAGTAATAAATTTGTTGCGTACACCGGGGGTACAGACCAAACAGAAAAAAGAGGAAAATAAGAGGAAAAAAACAGAATATGGAGCGGGAGCATGTCGCGCGTTTGTTTCATTTCTTTAATTCATGAGCAGGATCATATGAGGAGGGGGGTTTCTGGACCAACTGTTCCTGCTCCGGCGATCGAAGGTGAGGTGCGCTGGCCAACTGTGCGTCAAGTCGTTGAAAGTCAATAGTATGAGCTGCCCCTCCCCTTCCCACTCTGCTCTGCCCACTTGCATTGTATAATAGCGCAAAAAGTACAAAAAGCCCGTTCATCCGGTTGCAAAGAGTGAAATGGGGGGAGGGGGGGGAAGTCACTGTTCCCGGCTAAAGTCACGGTTGCAACGGCAGCAGTCACAGGAGCCTGGCGTCTTATTTATGACTTGTGCCACCACTTGGCTACTATCTCAGATTTGTGTTTTCATTAATTATGCAAGATTCCTTTGGGGATTTCATTTCATTCGTTTCATTTGGTTTTTGTTTTGGTTTTGTTTTGATTCGGGTCGTGCTGGGTCGTTTTGGATGATAAATAGCCCGAGATTAATAAGGCGCCTGGCTAAATGGCGTGGAAAGCATTCAAAGTCGACGATTATGAAATTTGGCTGCTTATCTGATTGTGTTTTTGTTTTTTTCATTCGGGCTGAATCGGAATGATATCATTAGCAGAGGGGCACATAAACTAATTAAAGTCTTACCTTTATCGAACCCCTTGAAAGTCCCCTAGAAATGCACACTCAGTTTATTGATTGTATTCAAATTGTGTTTTTCTTTTATTTTATTTATCTTTTTTTATTGGATTTTTGCTTTGCTTTTTTCTCAATTTGATTTTCGTTATCCTAGTTTGTTGAAGTTTGCAAAAATCGAAGTTTAAACAAAATAAATTCTAACTTTGTTGTTGCGTTAAGTGTATGTCAAAGTTCGCGTTAACTATACAAGAAATGTCGATTATTAAACGTTACCAACGCTGATTACGAATACCATTATATATTTATGTGTATATTTATATATATATTTATGTATATATATAGTGTATATAGTCATTATTGTATGTGTCTAAATTGCTGATATGGGATGCTAAACTTACAAAAACAAATTACGCTGAAAAAATGGTCTCGAATGCGCGAAAAATTGTTTGTTTACAAGGTGTTTTAAGCTTACGAATTATATTTTAACGTTAAACATTATGATAAAGTTAAATTAAATTTCAAAATCCTTTGCGTTTGTTATTGTTTTGCTCACACAGAAACACAGACACTGCAGTTTTGCTTAAGAAGCGCTCTCCAAATCCCGACCCAAAGTCGCACATGGTATTCGATCCGGGGTGTCCTTAGACCTTCCAGGACTCGGTTTATACACTCGCCGAAGGATCACCGAAGGAAACTCCATCGCCAGCTGATGCTTAGAACCAGTAAAGGTCCTTCGACGATTCCTGCACTTGCGCCACCTGCGCTTCCAGGCCTGAAATACAAATACAATGGGGTTATCAGAAAACTTGATGTATTGCTTTGAGGTTACTATCCTATTCTTTACTATCCTATACTTTGAGTAAACAAAACCTTTTTTAAAAAGGAATTGCTTGGCGCATTCTAGTATGTAAAGTATTACATACAGTAAGTATTCATGCAGTAGGAAACAGAAAGGATGACAAGTTCCTCTATGTCATCATAAGCACAAGATACTTAGTTGCTTTGGAACTTTCTAATGATTTGACAACTAAGATGTATGTTATACTTATCACCTTTTAGTTTACCTCTTAAAATAAATGCCCTATCAACAGCTGTGGAAACTATTACTATATTATAAGACCCTGCGCATAGGCTCACCTGCCATTGTGGGATAGCTGGAGTACTCCAGGGCGTGGGCCGTCTGCTGGTCGTGGTGCAGCCTGTAAGACACGAGAAGCCGGCAAGAGGTCAGGACGTGCTCCGTGGAAGGCAGCTCGATGAGGAGGGGGTATCGACTCACCTGGAACCGTGGCTGGCGTACTGCTGGGGCAGCCGGAGGAGACTGCCGTACTGGGCCATGTTGTGGTGGTAGGCGTGGGCGTGGGCCGCGTGGGCGTGGGCTGCGTGGGCATAGGAACCATAGTGGGCCGCATGCGGCACCCACGGATCGGTGGCGTAGCCGGTGTCCGTCGCGGTGCCATACAAGTCGCTAACCTGCAAGCAGATGGTAGATATCCGATCGGATTACAACTTATTTAGCATGGATGGGGCAGGAGCACCAGGATCGGAGGCTCCTTGAACTCGTAATTGCCTCACGTTCCGCCAGCAATCGGCAACTGGCCTTTAGCAATTGGCTATTGGCCACTTGGAACTGCTGGCCATGGGTATTGGCTGTGGGCCGTGGGTGCTCACCTGGTGGTGTGTGGGCGCGGGAATGGGGTGCACGTAATTGCTGTTCCAGAACGACGGTGGGAAATTGCGATTCGACATCGGGCTGCTGCTCTCTGCAATCGCAAAATGGGGGAATCGTTGAGGGCATACATACATATGTATAATGATAATGGGTCACAAGTTATTGTTAAACGTGCTAAATTGATCGAGACAATAATGCGAACAAAAGGGAATGAAATGCAATGGCTATCTATACAAGATGGCTATCAGCTTTTAAGCCATCTCGTATAGATAGCCATTGAACTAATAACCCAAAAAGTAAGTAAAATAAAGTAATAAAGTAACATATCAATATGACATCCCTGTCCAATTTCGTTCACATTTACTTTGATACTAAATCAAACTAAATGAAACTGAATCAAATACTAAAACTATATGGTGTGGCACACAACCTGTGCTGTTTAAGTGTTGCAAGTATCTTGAGATACAACTAAGCCCTGATTTTTTTTAAAGATTCTTTGTAACTAGTAAAAGGAAGCATCTTTTGTAAAGAACTTAGATAGCTGTGGAAGTAACCTAGTAATTGGGTTACTTTTTCATTGAATCATCTTTCATAGAGATAAGTAGTTAGCTGTGGAAATAATCTAGTTAATGGGTTACTTTTTCATTGAATTTTCGCCACCAAATATAATCATATAGGGCAATCGCCAGCCAGAAGGAGGTGCCATGCCTCTGCCACTTGGGGCAATTTCCATTCACTTGCAGCAATGATTAACTGGCAGATGAACGAGTCTTGGGGGATTCTGTGCTTCGGTTACGGGATTGGTTGGGGCCGCTCCTCGGAGTTCTCGGAGTTCTCAGAGTCAGCGGAGTGGCAGTCTGAATCTCCGCCTCGGTGGCGGCGCCATGGCCTGTTGCAAATAACTGAGCGGAATGTTTTCGGTTGTCGTGCGTGCTCGTTGTCGCGCTGTTGTTCAGGATCATCACTTGTATTAAATGGTTGTAAATCTACGCGTTTATGAAATCGCGCGACGCCGCCAACAAGATGCAGAAGGAGCAGGAGCAGGAGCAGGAGCTGGTGCAAGAGCGGGAGCCGAGCAAGACATCTCCATTATGTGTAATGGAGCTCCCTCCGGAGACCGGGGCGCCCAAAAATAGCAACTGCAATTGAGCGGCAGGAGATACCAAAAACTTGCATAGGCTTGCATTTGCGTTGACAACATTCCAAACTCGATTCGAGAGAAAAATATCCAACAACTGGAGAGGAGTTTTGAGGATGCGGCTGAGGATGAGGACGAGGACGTGGAGCTGGAGGATGTGGCTGTGGATGTGGATGTGCTTGTGGGGATGTGTAATGTTTGTGCTTGGCTGCCGTCGCGATTCGACAACTTTGGCCGGCACGTTGGCGAGTGTGCCATGCATGCTGATGACGACGAGGATGAGGATGAGGATGCGGCTGATGATGCTGGTGATGGTGGTGGTGATGGTGATGCCGATGGTGCGGCTGGGATACCGAATACTGGATACGGGATGCCATGCCGCGTGCCTTTTTTTCCGAACCAGAAGCCAGAAGGCAGAAGTCGTCATCATCCCATTGCCATTCACTCACTCGCTCAGCTGAGGCCGTGGAATTCCCATTAATGTGCAAACAAGCAGACTGCCAAAGATATTTCCTCTCCATCTACAGCCACAGCTCCTTCAGTTAGCATTTCACTTTCAGGCAGCGGCTTCAAAAGCGAAAGCCGCACTCTACCTGTCCCCACCTTTCACCTTTCGGCCTAATGAAGAGAGCGTGGCGATTTATGACCCGATAAGGTTCAATCGCCGGCGTTGACGCATAGTGCATAGTTCTACACAGAGAAAACTATTTTCTCAGCTAGAATACTTGCATCAAAAAGAATATTTAAAACCAGTAAATAGTTGAAATTTATGAAGTTTTCAAACTAAAATCAAATCAGCAGTTGTTAAGATACTTTCATGTTGCTTATGGAGTGTAAACGACAGTTAGTTTCAATAAGAAAGATAGAGTATTATCATCATAGCAAAAATCATCTGCAATAGCAAAAATCATCTGTATCTTTAGTTATTTCTTTATTATCAAATGTATGATTTTTTTTGGAAACTCTAGACTGTTTTACTCTGTTTCCATTAGAGCATAATATTTTTCCGTGCACTTTCCGTTCCTGCACTTGTATCCGTATCTGCAAACGTATCTTCAAATGTATCTGTATCTCTATCTGTTTCGGTTTCGGTTTCTGTTTCTGCTTTGTATTTCGGAAAGACGGTTCTCCTGCCTGCAGCGGGTGCCAAGGAATTTTAAATCGAATTCTTTGGGCATCTAATTAAATGCTCCTCGCGGCAGCGAAGCAAAATGAAAATAATACGAAAGGCTGCCCTGATGAATCGGGTATTTTCTGATCGAGAAACGCTAACGCAACGGATCGGGAATAGGGGGGAATCGTGGGGAATTGGGGGGAAAACTGAGAAAAGTGCAAGCGTGCCGCTCGTACCGCTGCTATCTATCTCGTCATCTTCTGCGATGCCCTCCTTCGGTTCTTTTTGGTTCGTTTCGATTCGATTCGGTTCGTTTTGTTTGGTTTCACTGTGCGGAGCAGTTAATTGAAATGCATTTTAAAATCGTAATGAGGAATCTATGCGGCATTCGGCATTGCCACCGTCCGACAACAGCAACAACAACTGGCACCCAAAGCAACAACATCAGCATCGACCGCATCGCATTCCGGCGACATTTCATAGCACATTCCAACTAGCGATATATACATACGTACATATATGTACACATATATATATGTATATACATCTGGGCATATAGACACGGCGCATTGCATTACGAAAAAAATGTATATAAATGTTGAATAGTTTTAAGCGCACAAATGCAAATGCTCAACTGTGTGCGCGCTGCTCTCAAATAGACAAATGACCAAAATGAACTTTAAATACCATTAAGCAGACAAAACAAAAAAGAAAACAAAAACGGGGAAAGAAACAAGAGGCGTAAAAGTAAACAAATTTAAACAAATCCCATTCGCATTTTACTTATTGCACACACTGTATTTTAAGGGGCAGTTCTATAATGGGCAATGTGTGCCACTGTGCGGCAGTTGGCGAAAAATGCCAACAACACCCTAATGATAAGAAGCGAAACACCCTGCTGCATTTGGACACAACTTGAATATTTGGTTATTAAACAAATTTATTTAATATAAATTTGGTAGTTTATAACATACTTAATAAGCTATAATAATCGTTTCTTTCCTGTGACAGTATTATGTATCATTTTTAACATTTAAAGACTTAATAAGGAAGCATTTATACACCTGAACCTAAATAAAAATGGATCAATCGAGTCATATTATCAGTTCATATGTATCTGCATTAATAAGAACCCAAGCTAGTTATTTTCGAGTGCCGCTTTGAATGTGCTTATTTGTTGGTAAGTTAATTGCCGCCAGGAAACTTTACTTTGATTTGATTTGAATTTCGGCGAACCAATCACCGTAAATTCGTAGTTAAGCAGCCTGTGGAAATTTCCAATTATCGCATAACGAATGGGGAATTGAATGGCAACTGAATTTTCGCACAAAGTGGTGGCATTTCCTCAAAGCAGACGGGAATTGCGGCAGCCGGAGGGGGAAATTGGAGGCAATGGCAGCCACAGAAACTCAATAAAATCCCAGGTTTTAACTGCAATTGGCGGTGTGGCAAAGGAATACACCGCAAAGTGCTCCAATCGAGGGGGCGGAATCCGGCAAAACACCCAATGGGCGGGGCACGTACGAAACATTAGCATTAAGAGGCATCTACGGCCAACACCTGCTCGGCATTCAAATGCGAGGATAATCAATTGATTGAGCAATGGACACCAGTTAGCTAAGAAGCGAAGATGATCGTAATGAAAATCTTCTTCACTTGACAAGGCTGCACTCGTTATGGCTGGGCAAAACTGCAACAGGGCAATTAAAATTAAAAACGAAATCGAGTGAAGCGCAGAAAATAAACACACATGTTGGGGTATTTTTATTTATATATATGTATACATATATATAGTGTGCAGCAGATAGACGGACAGGCAAAACAGACAGGCATGAACAAACGAAACGTTTATCTTCATTAAAGGAGGTAATTAATTTTGAAATCGAAAGAACAAGCGAGTGGCAAGTGGCAACTTGATTTATTTGTTTTATTGTGCGCCCGTTTTTGGTGTGCGCTTGTGAGTGTACGCATTCGCATTCACATTCACACTCACACTCACAGTCACATTCACAGACATTTCACAAACTTGTGGAGGGGATAAAACAAAGTGCCATCCTAAAGTGTTTTTATCCTATAAACGAATGGCTGACAATGAGTGGCGGAAAAGCGTAAATATTTTGAATGGTTTTCGCACGAAAAGATGGATTTAAGGCGAACATTTCAATGCAATCTATGATTTACAGAACATTTTATTCGATTTAAATAGCAGTATTTTAAACTTTTAAAAGATTTAAAGCATAATAGTTTATCGATTCGTTTTGAAAACTCCTTCATCATGGGAGAAAGGATAAATACTTTCCTAACCATAGCCTCACACTCCCGAAGTTTACACACATTAACCGACATATTCTGCATCGATACAAGGTCGTCAGTTGAGTTTGGAGCAGCACAAGAAGTGCTTCAGACACAAAACCACTTCACACATGGAAAATTGTGTAGTTTTTTCTGTTAGATTTAGCTAGCTCATTCTTTCCCACACACTAATGCATTCCGAAAGGTATAATTTGCCTGTTGTACATTTTCCGAGAACATTTTAATAACTTTGCTGGAACTGCTGGCTCATTTTTCACCTAATTATGCCCCCATTTGGGGGACAAGTGGGGCAGTGCCGCAAATCGAGGCAAACACGCAAACTGACAGCCGGGACAAGTACATGACACGAGCGGTTCTTTGATCACAACTCACTGGAGCCACAAATGAGTCGCAAAAACCGGGAGGGGAGCCTGGCAAACAAGCTGATTATCCTCCTGCACTAGCACAAATACGATTTTTATTTTAAATGCTTCGAAGCCTATATAGATTACGGCAATTTGAAATGACGAATTAACAAATAAATGGTTGTGTGATTAAACTCGCACAGACTTATGCATAGGGAGAGTATGTTACAGTGGCGCCCGCACAGGGACTTTAAGTACATATGTATGCAGTAGACAAACTCTTAAATGGCGCCCAAGCAGGATTCCAATTGATATGTTATCACATTTTGTAGCAGTGCACCTACCTTTAGAGTCCTTGTTGTTGTAGTTGAGGGCGCGGGAGAAGTGCTCGTCCACCTGGCTGGCCGTGTCGCCCGAGTAGTTGGTGAACACAACGCAGGAGGCCGACAGATACTGAGCCTGTCCCTGGCCACTGCCGGCCAATCCTCCTCCTCCGCCGCCGCCTCCGCCCCCACTGCCCATCGGCGCCTCCAGAGCTGGCAGATTCTTGGGTATTGCCCCCGTGCCGCCTCCGTCGCCGCCCCCCGAGCCCGTTCCGCCCGCCGAGGATGGACCGCCCGTCGCTCCGCCGCCGCCACCGTGCAGCGGATGACTGTGCGAGTGGGCGTGGCGCGGGGAGTCCGGACCGGAGGAGCAGGATGATTCATTATGATGCTGATGCTGTTGGGAGCCCACCAGGCGTGCTGGGAAATCAGGCAGAGCGAGAGAAAAGACGAGCGGAAAAACTATTAAATAATCGCAATGTAATGGCGAATTTGCAGCGGGGAAAATATGATATAATTTATTGAATGCTAACTGGTCTGGAATGCGAGTGCTTCGCCAGAAATTTCAAGAATTTTCAAATTAATTAGCTACGAGAGTGTGCGATGACTATCAAGCTTTGCCCCTCACTACGGCTTTTTCACTCGTCTGAATTTTCATTGTGCTGCCAAAAAATAAATGTTATGCAAACTCTGACATTGACAATATCAATGAGCACGCACATGAAAAGTCATAAAACGCAATGTTTTGTAGCGTTTCGAACGAACACGTGCAAATAAAGTATTTAGCTAATGAATTATTAATTATTTCTATAGGGTCTATACTTTCATTTTGCTAGTAAAACTTTAGCTTTTAAGTTCACCTTTGGTGACGAATACTTTATAATGACTAATTGAGACACTAATGTAATAATTAGGAGAACGGATAAATGGGATCGATCTCTAAAGTTAAACGAATCATCACAGCGTTTTAAAAGTTACTATTTTCTGTAGAAGCTTTGTAGTTACTAACTAATGAAGGACTGCCGTGTTTTTAGTAAAACTACAGTTAAAACTGAACAACTTGAAATTGATATTTTCCAATAATAATTTGGTAAATATACCTCATAGTTCTCCGGTATAGAGTTTTAAACATTTGTATAGTTTTTTTTGGGGATCCAGATCGTAGATCATAGGTTGTTTTAGGAATCCTAACTCACCTTCAGCTTCGCTGCGCGGCACGATGAGGTCCTCTTCTTTGGTTTGGTGCGTGTGCGTGTGTGTGTGCGAGTGCGGGTGCGTGTGCGTGTGTGCGTGGGCGAGGGAGTGTGCGTGCGTCCTGTGCGAACTGTGCAGCGAGTGTCCCGCCGCTCCGCTCAGCACCGGACTCATCCCCAGCCCCACGCTCCCGACACTACTGCTCCCGGGCACCACATTGCTGCCCAGCAGTCCGCCCGCCGGTCCGCCGCCCAGTCCACCCAGGCCGCCCAGCCCGCCGCCTCCGATTCCGCCGGAGGAGCTGGCCTGATTCGCGGCGACCGCCACCGCCGCCGCTGCACTGTTGTGGGCCGCCGCCGCCACCGCCGCAGCGGCATTCGCGCTCACCGACGGCGGCAGGATGGGGCTGCAGGGGGAGTGGGAGCTGCCCGAGGCACTCGATGAGGCGGCCAAGTTGACGCCCGACGACGAATACAGGTCCTGGTTGAACTGAAAGTGTAGGAAATTATTAATTTACTTGTTATAATATCATTAGTTTATAAGTCAAGGGAGAGGGACTATGTTCCTGATGATCAAATACATTTCAAGATCTAATCAGCAGAGAATCTGGCTCATTAAATACTAGATTTTATAAAGTTCAAATATTAAACATTTCTATATCACTTTCTAGAAGACTAAACAGATTCTTTGTTATTTATAAGTAAAAGTATTCGAATTATGGAATAAATAGAAAAAGAAGTGCTACAAATATTGGCGGTAATTGACATTCACAACAAAGTATCTATTTGTTTAGTTGAGTAATTTAGTCATGGTCCAATATGATTAAAAAGTTGTTCAGTTATCAATTCTAGGTACAAGTTAATAATAAAATTTTTATTATTAAGCTACGGAACTTGAGTTTGTTTTTTTCTATTATTCAGATTGGCACGGTAACTACAGTTAGCTTTTTATTTTACATGATTTTACTACGTACTGGTAAACTACATACTTTGGCCTCTACAATGTAAAATATTAGTGATTCTAATTGGAGATAGGTTTTTCATTTTGAATTTCATTTTCATTCTAAAATCAACAGTTTTTTCCTTTTAAAAGTTTTTAAACTGAGTTGTAGCTTGAACTGCTTTAACCAGGCTCCCCTTGGAACTATATTTCTGGATTTATAAGTGGATAGATATTCCCGGCAGATTCCGAAAGGCGAGTAATGAGTTATGAGACGCGTTGCAGCAAATTGAAAATGACACAATAAGAAAATTTATGTTGATGGAAAACGCGAGTGAGGCCATTAAATTTACGAGCGTTTGGCGCATATTATCACGGACTCGGGCCAAGGTTGCACCGCTCCAAATGGGTAAATGGGTTGCAGGGAAAAGGGGGAGGTTCGAGGTTGAGGAGGAGGAGCAGGAGGAGGTGAACTGAAACTGAAATAGGAGAGCGGCCAGAAGGCGATAATCACGCCGCAATCTTCTGCTTAGCGGACTGTCAAACATAATGCGGCGCTGGCGACGATTTACGAGCAACACCTTCGACCGTCCCCCCTTCGAGCTCCCCTCCTAATGAGCCCATTAGTGGCTCCCTAGCCGATAACCCCATGGCAATCGGTGCCCTGCCTCTGCCCCTGCCCCTGCTACGCCTGCTATGCCACATTTGCAGCCGAAAATCGTTCCAAATTTAAGCATTTACTTCCAGTCGAGCGAGGCGAAGAGCGCGACCCCTGCTCCATTTCGTAGGCGCATGCCAATTATGATCGTGTCTAAGGGTTAATAATGGGTTAACCGGGCACGAACCATTTCAAGATGAGTGCAACGCGGCCATGGACAGCGGCCCTGATTTACGAGCTGAGTATCGGGAAGATACAACAGCTGCCCCGTTAGGAGGAGGCATGCCACTTAATTAGACGAAAGCGCTGAGTCAGCCGAAAGATACTTGCTAATAGATACAGATACAAATTGATTGAGATACAGCTGCGGCAAAAGCTGCAGCATCACAGGCACTTGCCGCAAATATGTGGCAGATCGAGTATCTCCATCTGTCACCTGGCTTAAGCACATAATCAATGCGCTCCGCCTTATCGGCCAACACTATCAGCGACGACAGTCCAAATTGGAGGCGGTGTCCACCGCGGATCCTCTGCGGATCCCGAATCGCGAATCCCAAAGTGCAGTAGCGTAGGCGAAACAATGCCCAGATACAGATACAACGCACACGCATCGGCAGATGTATCTGCGCGGCAATCGGCACACAGAAAGAAATATCTTACATGTTCACCTATGAAACTTTTAATGAAAGATAAATTCAATTGAAGTGTCAACCGCTGTTAAAACAAGATACACCATGGTGACTGCTTTGCATAATAATTCAATTAAATAAATAAAAAAATGATTAAGTACGAAGTTTTGTAGAGATAATCAGCAAAGATGCGGCAAACGAAGGGAAATTCGCGTAGTAAGATAGATAGTTGCATATAAAGTTCAGAAGTGCGGTAATAATCATATTTAATTCCATTTAATCTATCCGAGCAACGTTGCATACAAGTATTAACCCCAATTCGCTGTCATTTTCCCGGTGTACTTGTATCTGTATCTGCTGCAGTGTTATTAGCTGCAGGCGATATTTCGGTTATGCCGAGCAGTCAGACCTGCGATCACACGGCATAAATCACCCGGAATCGCCAGACGAACCAGCGACAAAATTTCGGAGCCCAGAAAGTTGAACTTTTTCTTTTCTTTAGTTTTTATTTTTTTATTATTTTTTTTTGTTTGAAGTCAGCTCCCTGGTTTATCTGCGATCGGTTGACAAAAGGCCCCAAGGATCGAATCGCTATGGTTATGTTATGGCGTTCGTTGGGAAGGGGAGTAGGAAGCGGGGATTGCGAGATCGGCAAGAACTAATGGCGATACACACAATAAATTAACCGAGCGGACCCAGGTTTTTGTTTGTTTGTTTGTTTTACTTTGGGTTTTTGGGGCTGGCTGGCTAAAGTGTCGATTGTGCGTTTGTGGGACGAAATAAACCGGTCATCCAGCTGAGGAGCCCAAGCTGCTGACTCAATCTGCGATTGGCTTTCCGTGGAGGAGCAGAAAGGAGGAGCAGAGTGGAGCAGAGTGGAGCAGGAGAAGCCCCAATATCCAGGCGGGTTTATCGCGGTCCCTCTTTATGGGCATGCAAAAGCATAGAATCAGAATCGTGTCGTATCGGTTACTTACATAAAAGGCCAATTTCGATTTGGTGCCGCGGCCTTGTATAATTGGAACTTGCGACACAAAGAATTTCTTTGTGCCCCAGCGGCATAAGCAGCAACGGCAACTGCCTCATGGATTTTGGCCGCACTGCCAGCCGCAGCTTTTGACCATGGTCGATCTGAGTGCTGAGTTCTGAGTTCTGGCCCTCGAAACTGGACAGTGGGACTGGGACCCGCGATCGTGAGAACTTTTCTGTACTTGTCACAGAAATCACAGCGAAATCTTCGAAATCAATGTTAGCAAAAAGCGGGAGAGGCGAAACAAAGCCAACATTGAGTTGCGGAATTCCTTGAAATGTTGCCCTTTAGTTTGGCAACTTCGTTTTTGTTTTTTTTTGGTTTTTTACTAGTCGGTTCTTTATTGTTTCGGGTTTCCCAAATCGATTTGCGTTCTGCGTGAATTCTTATGATTTGTTAGAAGCGTCTAATTATTCAGGCTGCGAACCCGAACCCAAACAAATTGACGCAGCCAGCACAGTAGCTTTCGTTGGCCTTGGCCAAAACGACGGAACAGCAGAGGGCCATCAATCAGCGGTGGCCAAGTGACTCATGCCCGGTGCTTTCCCTCCTCAAAGTGCTCCTCCAACTTGTTTTACAGCACCACGCTCCTTTGGCCAAATGGAGACGGACGAACAAGAGGACGAACAAAACGTTTTCTGATTTTCCTTATGGCCACTCTGTGTTTATGCAAAGCAGAGCCACTTTATGCAGGCCAACAGAAAGTTGCACTACACAAATGGGATTCCAGTTTGCAATTGTGCTTTTACAAAGAGTTTTCTTTACTCCAAACTGTATTTTTTGCATTATTTATTACAAAGTGAGCAATAACGCATAAAGTTCAAGTTATAAGTACTTAAAAAACTGTGTTTTCTTTATCTCTTAGTTTAATATATTAGGTAATTTCCTTTCAAAAGATAACTAACAATTTCCCTAAACAGCTTTAACTAATTAAAATTCTGAGCAAGTTATTTGATTGCTGCTGTTTAACATTCTCTTCTTATCATTTCGAGAAATGGTTTTACTAAGAAAACTGGCATGGCAACATTTCCACTACCAATTTGGAGTTACAACCAAAATGTAAGTTCGGAAATTTTTAACACCTATCTACGTGCAGTAACCACAAAAACCACATCGCCTAAAACTCAAAAACCCCCTCTCCAAAAATGTCCAAGCTTCAAATTTGGACACCAACACTTTTGTTGGTCGGTTTCAGCTCATTTCTCTGATATTTTATGAAATTAGTGTGTAATTAGTATTTAATAGATCTAATAAGTTTAATCATCTCAAATTGTTGTGATTTCTGCGAGTCGACCCTTACATACTGTGTTGTTTTATTTAATTAGAATTATATTTAATTATAATTTCAACTTCAAAACATTCAATTTATTACTATTTCAAAAAGAACGTATGATTGCAACTATAGACTTAACGAGATTTTAATTTAAGGAAGTAATGTATAATAAAATAAATAATAATTTTCAAGATAATAAGCTCTTAATAAACCAATAGTTGTTTTTAAGTGAAAAAAAGATTGATTTTGAATTATCGCTCATATGGACCAAATAATGAAATCTTTTTAACGACGAACTATTTTCGAATAACTTTGAATGAGGCCTGAATCATTAAAACTATCTGGCTAATATCCTATATTTTTTGAATTACATAACACTTTCGTATCTGGAGCTTACACATTACCAGAATAAAATTTATAGTTTATAAGCAACCTACATTTAAATGGGTTATATAGTTGGCAATCTGAAGCTAAACAACTATTCTTGCTATTCTTGTAAAAATCTAAATTTTAAACTTGTCAATGACTGCTTGGATTTCAAACCGTCAAATCCAATCTATACAAGATGTTTTCTAAGTATTCTTGCTCTGAAAGCAATGACTGAGCCGAATGCATTTGAGTTGGCTTGATTACGGGGGCAAGTATTAAAAGTTCAAAGTTCAAAAGGGTGGCCATTGACCGATTGGTCGCTTCGAATGGATGGCGGTACTCACCCTCTCATACTGGTAGAACGATCGACTTGGTCCAGCGCGCCCGTACAGATATGGATAGTAGGCACCGTACATAACTTCGGGGCAGGACACTGCCATTGTCGCAGTGGCAAGCGCACTTGCAACTGCAACTGCCACTCACTCACACACTGGCACTGGCACTGGCACTCACACTGGCTCACTGCTATTGCGGTTTGGCGATGGATGGTAGTTAAATTGGTATTGTCACTTGAGCGCGGAATTGTGATACCAATACGCGTGGTTCCAATTGGATTTGTAATCGTATCGGGGACTTGAAATTGAATGCTCTCTTTTTGAAGAGAGAAAGATAGAGAGGTGGAAATAAAGAGAGCGCGGAGCGAGAAGGGGGCTAAACTTGGAGTAATTATAAACCGGCTTTCAAGTCAAGGCGTGTTTTTTTCGTTTTTTTTGTTGTATTTTATGTATTTTTTCCGCAGCAGTTAAAGTATTTATTTCTTTTGTTGGCTGGCGAAATTCCTGGAATGAAAACTCCGCTCGGCTAATTATATTTACATATTGTAAAACACCATCGCGTTTGTATCAGCAGCTATAATTGCTATTCGTCTGTTTTTTTGTTGTTTATGTTTCTGTTGTTTTTCGCAAACTTCTTTCTATGCATTTGCCATTCCCATTTCCATTCCTATTCCCATTCCCGTTCGTGGGTAATTTCCTTTTCTTTGCGACTCCGTTTCCTCCCCGCGTCGCTCTTCGACTTTCTTCACTTGCTTCTTTCTTCTTTGTTTGCTTGTGCAGGCAATTGCAATTATCATTTCCACATTGTTGATTGCTGTTAGTCGTTGTTTTCTATTTTTTCAGTTTTTTTCCCTTCGGCGTTGGAACGTCAATTTCGTTTCTCATCCGCGTTTCCGACGAAGAATTGCCAACTGGAAGGAAAATGGAGAAAAGTGCAGGAGAAGGCATTAACAATTTGCTAATTGTGGCAAGAAATTCAAAGCTGAAGAGCCAATTTCTGGCATTTATGTTAAAACCGACTTTAATGATATCACTATTCGAACCAAAAATGTGTGTTGAAAAGTAATTGCATGTAAACCAACCATCATCAAGTTTGAAAATGGTTATTAAAACTAACAAAGGAAAGTTTTCACAGCTAATAATTATCAAAATTAAAACCAATAATTTGGTATGTATAAATAGCGAGGGATAATAAAAAACGTTTAACAGTAATCCGTCGGAAAACTAGAAATTACTTTAAACTCGATTTAAATCAGGTTTTACAATGGCTCAAATTTTGTGTTTAGTTTAGTTTACTTTTGTTGGTATCATGACTTAAAATCGGATTACTATTTGAATAAGCAACTGTAAATGTTTGGAAGGGAAAAAGAAAAATATACAAATGAAAAATATTTACAACATATTTATCGAAACAAACTCATTTATCAGCCAACAAAATTAGGCCCCTTCATTTTAAATTGTTGACGAAATGCAGAACGTTGAATAAATTTTTGGATTGAATGCAAATATATAAAAATAACATTCTTTTAGGTTCCGACGGCAATATAAATTATACTTAAATTAGAATCCGTCGGGACATAGAAATCAAAGAGTTTAATTTTTTCAACAACAGCTAGCTGCCACCTAAGATAATCTTTATATATTATTACGTTAATTTTTTATTATTTTTATACTTCTAAGCTTTTCCCGTTGTGCTTGAAATCAGTGCACAAATTTACACAACGCAAGACAAAAGTATAAGGAACAATATAGCTAATTAAGTGGCAATAATAATATACAACATAATATGATCAATTATTCCAATTTAAAATCAATTTTACATAAATTTTATACGTTAAGCATAAAACGCATAATAAAAATTAAAACGAATAAAAGCAATAAACAAGTTCAATTATTATAATTATAATGGTTCCAGTAGGAAAATGACTACGATCCAATTGGACTTTTCTTTCGTACAACGAATACTTACCACTTGAAAGTTTTTTGTGTAATCCAATAAGATGTGCAGCGTTATCAACACAATTCTCGTTACAGTGCACTTTCTGGAAGCATACAACAATTTCACAACTCTTGACAAGGCAAAACTTGACTAAATTTTTCGTTTGATCGTTTTGTTGTTGTTGTTAATTTGAATAGTAATTAAAGTGATACGCGCTGGGGAATTCGCACGTGAATTCTTGAGATTTTGGCGCAGGGGTTTCGGCGATTATTTTTAACCGAAAGCGAGCAGCAAACATTTGGTCGGCGCACTCAATGAAAATATTTTCGCTAAATCCACAAAATGCCGAATTCCATAAATTCTTGGCGGCCCGATTGTGCGAGAGCGAGAGAGAGAGGGAGAATGAGGGAGATAGCGGGCGAGCGGAAACGAGATGGAGAACGGCACTATTTTGGCAATTGCAACATCCGCGGAAATCTCTATTTCTATAATTATTATTCTGCTTTGCGATGTGGCACTTGGAAAACAAATGAACTGCACTTGCCGCGATCACTCACTGGTATTTTGGTTTTGTTTCGTTTTAATCTTTCGATATTCGCGTTCACGCTGAAATCGAAAATCCGAAAATCGAAAATCCCGCGCGGCGGTGAGAGAAAAACACGGAGAGCTCCGTCTGCCGCTCAATCGGAAGAGAAAAAACAAACTGGCAAAAGGAGCGGTAAATCCAATGCACTCGCGGGCAGCGCGACGGCAGCGCAGTCGACGCGGCATTGAAAACAAAATGGCAATTTCTTGCATCGGGCCATCTCGCTCGCACGGCAGTCATATGACCGCAGTGGGAGCGAGACAACTGGTGTGCGGCAGTTGCCAAGCACCGCCCACTTGATTGCTGCCGCATTCAGCGTTGTGTTGTTGTTTCCAGGTTTCCAACTAACGATGCCACATCGGTGTGAAAATAAAATGGAGTGCGTCTCAATTGTGTCCTCAAGTAGACGAAACTCCTGCTGTTTCTCTCTGATTTTAAAGTTCGACAAACAGATTGAAAGGAATTCGCATTCATCCGGGGCCTTCTACTTCGTCCTTTCGTTCCTCGCCCTGCCTTTCCGCAATGAAAAGTATGCGCCAACTGTGTCAACAGTGTTTGCAGTGCCCCCGCAATCCTTGTTTTCCACTAGCCGTCCCAACCCCCCAGCACTCCTCAACCGAGAAGTTTCCGTATTGATAATAATCTGATTGCAAATGAATACAATTTATTGTGCTGTTCATTCGCCTTCATTTCGCCGCGGATTGTTTGTTGACAAGGTGTGGATGCGAAATACTGAAAGACGGGTCTACTACATCTTTAATTGTTAGATTTTCGATAGGAACGTGTAAAAAAAGGTGCAAAATCTGTGGTCAACATCACAATAGAATCGTGTTACATTGGAAACAGTTCAAATACGACGCTTAGAGAATCTGAACTAAGCCTTCCATTTTCAAATTTCGGAAAAATCAAAACAAATTTTTTTTGGGACAATCTAAATATTTTGTTTACTAGGTTTTTCGCTTTGTCCTTACTAAATATGGGATCTTTTTAATTTCCAAAAAGTGTTTTACGTTAGCAGGATCTCTTAAAATGTTATGGATAAACTTCTAAGGAAATAATGCCCATTTGGAAGTGTTCTTGAGGAAGAACTTGCCAGAAAAAAGACATGGCCGACGGAACTTAATGAGGTGATTATTTAAGGGATTCTCAAAGTAGTTAATCTAGCCAGCCTTTTAGATGGTCACCAATAAAAATATAAAGGTTAGTGAGCAACTTACATAAATTTATGGAAATAGTTTCATTTCAAGGTCTTAATGCTAAATAATAAGTTGTTTTTAGTACGCCGCTAAAATATAATAGAATCCTTAATCTTGATCCTGATTTCAGGAAACTCATGAGGTGGAAGCCAAACATTACAATTTCATCCATAAAATTATTATTAGGATTATTCTAGGAATTTTTTATTAACCATGCCTAATAAAACGAAGTAACCCAGACTCGACGTATAGTTTTTAATCAAACATATTTGTTTAAAAAATTTATAAATAATTATATATAAATATCCTTGAACTTGGACATATTAATACAAGACTCAAATATTAAGGCTTTTTACAGACCCTAAAACTATGCAACAAAAAAGTATAAATAAAAATTAATATTCCGACTTAACGTTATTCTTTTACATTTTGGCCCATTTCCAAATCACCAACCAAGAGATTAAAAGCCATTATTAAAGTACAAAACATACGCGCAAATATTTATTTTTACGAGTTTCCAAATAAATTTGACTCTAGGCAGTCTTCCCGTACAATTTTCTCGTTGTTTAACAACTTCGCAGCATGTTAGTCTTGAGAAAAAATGATAAAACACACACAAATGGGTTTGGCGTAAAAATAAAAAGAACTGAATGCTTGGAAAGTCACAGGGAAAGTAAAACAATTGTTTCATCGAATTGGATTCAAATCTAAAGAGTAAGTTGCTGGAGTTGGGCGTGTTTAAGGCGTTAATCGTTTGGGGTCGCGTGGGAACATGGAAGTTTTGCGGATGTTGTCCAATCCCAGATACAACATCACCACGCGTTCCATTCCAATACCACCGCCAGCATGTGGAGGACATCCATAGCGGAAGGACTCGATGTACGCCGCAATCTTGGAGGTATCTAGAAAACAAATATATGTCGTTAATTAAGTATTACAATAGCAGACATTTTCTTAGAGTATAAAAGTTGGCACCTTCTTATCTGAAATGTGCCACAGTCCTATATTAGCACTTGAGACATACATATATATTATTTACTTATTGCAGTCTAATCATTGTTAACCGAGAGATCTTGTGACTAAGCTGACCTTAGAAGTTACTCAAGTAAAAACTTTCAGTTACTTATTATATGTAGGGGATACTCACCAATGCCATGGTGCTTGGCTCGCTCCATTAAGTACTCTGGATCGTGGATACGCTGCGCGCCGGACAGGATCTCCTCGCCGCGCATGAACATATCGTAGGAGTTGGAGTAGACAGGATTGTTCGGATCGGGCATCGTGTAGAAGGGCCGTATCGCTAACGGGAACTTGTCAAGGATGTAGAAGTCAGTGTCGTACTTGGCCTTGACCAGGCGACCCAACAGCTTCTCGTTGGGCGTAGACAGATCCTCCTCGTCGCCCGTCTCCACACCAGCCTCGCGCAACATGGCCACGCCATCGGCGAACTGGAGGATAAGTGGTGGCTCCAGGAACTTGAAGGCTTCCACCTTGAACTGCTGGCCTACAGATTCGATCTCCTTAGCGTACTTATCACGCAGTCCCTTAAAAATGGCCGTAAACGTATTGCCAATCGTGTGCAGCACCTCATGGTAGTGGTACTTAAAGGCCATTTCCAGATCCAGGCCTACGAACTCGGTCAAATGCCGATGGGTGTTAGAATCCTCTGCACGGAATACGGCACCTACGGTATAGACCTTGTCGAAATCGGCGGCGATGGCCATCTGCTTGTACAGCTGTGGCGACTGCGCCAGATAGGCTGAATCCTTGAAGTAGCTCACGGTGAACACGTTGGCGCCACCCTCACTGGCCGCCGAAATGATCTTTGGCGTGTGAATCTCGGTGAAGCCCTGTTCGGTGAGAATATCGCGGAACAGACGACATACTCCCGCTTCCAGTCGGAAAATGGCTTGATTTGCCGGAGTCCTCAGGTCAAGCACTCGATTGTCCAAGCGCGTGTCTTGGTTCACGCGAATATTGAGAGCATCCGCATCATCGGCGTTCTCGGGCCGCGAGGCATCCTCGATTTGCAATGGCAACTGAGCCTTGGCCTGGGAAATGACAAATATCTGCTCGACGGACAATTCCAGCGACTGCTCTGTGCAGGATTCAATCTTGCTGGACACCGCCACAGGCTTGGCCTGGATATCGATAATGCTCTCCTTTGGGATACTGAAAAATAAAAGAAGATTTAAGCTTGAGTTGTATTTAAACAATAATGTAAATGTAAAGTATAAGTTCATCATGTCATACACCTTTGATTGATTTCACCATATTATCTTATCAATGTATGATGAAAATATCTATATGACCTGCGCAATTCCAAGTCGATATCGATGTGGTTTTTTGGGATAGGGCTCTCAAGTAAAAATTGATCGTAACTGGGAAAGATGATAACTTACTTGCCCGCAAATTTGACCATCTGCTTGGAGATGACATCACCGACAGCCAGGATGCACTGCACCGTGCTGCTCTGCTGACGCAGGATGAGGAAGCACTGCTTTCCCTTGGCTCGCGACGTGTGGACGCGTCCTCGCACCCAGACGAGTCCTTTGCCCACCTGACCGGTTAGTTCCGAAACCGGGACAAAGTTGCGTTCACTGCGCTTGTCCTTGGATTGGATCATCTCCGAGAGGCCATATTTTCCGGCGGCGTGATCCTCGGCAGAATCTCCACCAGCATTATTAGCCGCCACGGCGGAGGCACTCTCCGCTTTTTGTTCGGCTTTCTGTACAAATAGAGATTAGAGCTGTTATCAGAGGTTCAAAAATAATAACACACCACGTCCCCCAAATCGAAGATTCTCACCTTAGCGGCCTTGGCCAGCTTTTTAGCTCCCTTTTTGGAGACCTGCTCCCCATTGGCCACGTTCTCTTTGTCCTCGACCATCTTGGAATGCACAAAAACGGCTGTAAGGAAGAAGGGTTGTATATTTTACAAGAGGGTCACAAAACTAGAGCGTAAACCGCACAGTTTCGATAAGCGAGCAACAGGCGAAAAAGGAGGAGTACGGTGTGCGTTGCGTCATGGTTTTATAAATAACACTTGGCGGATGAAGTGCCCCATTTGCGAATTTGTGACATTGGCTTCCGGGCTGCAGTTCAGTGACCCAATCTCCTCCTCCAATAGCCATATGTCCACAAATATTTCCGGGGACTGAGGAGACACTCTTTGTCTAGCGGCTCGCACATAACCTAAACTTTGCGGTCTTTTATCCGATCATTTACCGATGGCATTCACTTGATGTCTCTTCCCGTATTGGTTGTTTCAATTGTGCATTCGAGTGCACTCGACTTACCAGCTAGATATTGCCCTTTTAATACACAAACGAATTGATTTCACGAGCGTCGTGTACTATTGCACATGCCAGCAGCGCGGTGCAGTCTAGAGAATTTCTATGGCGCCTATCGATAGATATCGATGGTTGCATGCGTGCTTAGGGTGGCGCATTTATTAAGTACCATTCTGAATTTGTGACGTCACTTGTTTCAACATCCTAAGAGTTATGTTTCGCGTAACTAATCAATACAGAAATTGCTAACATATATGGAGATGATTTATATGTTGCTTAAAATCGCCAAGGAATAAAAGCATGTATTAATCATATATGTTCAACAAATAGTTATAAAAAACTCTTTCTTTGTAAAAAAAAAGTGTGGAACTTTCCAGATTCAAATTTAAACGCAATAAGGTTTAAGCCGAGGTTCATATACTTATAAATTGATCACCTTCTAAAAGAAAAAGTTCCACCCCCATCGATTGTCACAGCTGCGTTTCGATAACAGTCAGCAGGCGCATCTCTGTTAATCTTAGAAAAAAACAAATACTCAGAAAAACAAAATTCATTTGTTTGTTTTGATCAAATTGCAACGTAATCCAGAGGTAATTTGTCATACAAAGAGCATAATTTGAATAATAGCAAAGAAATAGGTCGCCGAAAAGAAAATTGTAATAGTGTGATTTCCCGGTAATTTCGAGAAGCTGGCAATTTCCAAAAGTGAGTCACCACTTTTTCTACACCGAGCTGCTGTGTATGTATTATTTACGTTGGTGGTGCTCCGACTGAACTAATTTAATAGCTGCGACTAGGTTAAAGCGCTTGAGCTCGCGGTTCGACGTGTAGGTAAGGTTCATAAATGGCCCTAGCCATTTCCGGAGTGCCCACACCCGAAAGCTTGAGAGGCACACGTCATGGGGGCCACAACAATTAAAACGGTATCGAAGTTTCTCAGGCAGTACTCTAGTGCAAATTAAATAATAAAATAATTAAAGTTGCAAAGAGTGTGCACATTTCTCAGGCGCTAATTAAATTAGCTAATGATTGCTTACCATCTGTCTTTGCAGGTAAAACAACATCGAAACAATGCAAGGTGAGTGGAATAAGGACAAGCCGTGCTAACACATTCTTTTTTTCGGATTTAAGTTTACTCCACAGCGGTTTCGGAATTAGAAATCCCTAGAGCGAAGTCCCTCGAGAATGTCCTGGCAAAGTGTTCCCCAGTATCCCCAATACCAAGGTTCAATCTTCTTAACTTCTAAGCCAGTGTTAAAGCTTACCCGTTTTCTGATCGCATGCTTTTGTTCGTCCCGGGCTCTTCGACCCGTTGAATGCTCAGTAATTTCCCGGAGCTGATTCATTTCCATTACTTCTCTCTCTTTACATATCGTACTTGTCCCTTCTTATCATGGTTGTATGTACATATTTGCTCGAGATTGTTTCTTGGTTTGCCGCATTTCTTCGTCATGGCGAAGCGTTTCATTTAGATTTTGCAGTTCTTGGTAGAAAGATTACTGTAGCGGAAAGTTGGAAGCTCGTTTTAAAACAACAAACTAAAACGAAATGTCTTATTCCACAGATCCCAACCAGCAGTACAACTATGGCGGTGGTTATCCCCCTCAGGGGGGATATGGTGGATATCCGCCTCAGGGTGGTTATCCACCTCAAGGACCTCCGCAAGGTTACCCACCCTATGCCCAAGGAGGTGCCCAACCCTATCCACAACCCTACGGACAGGGGCCTCCACCAGGAGGTTATGCTCCCCAGCCGGGATTCATTCAACCACCACCATCTGCTGGCGGCTACGGCGTCTACGATGATCCGGAGAGCCAGCCCAAGAACTTCTCATTTGACGACCAAAGCATCCGGCGCGGATTCATACGCAAGGTGTACCTGATTCTGATGGTGAGCTTAGGATACTACTTGACATCCTATCCTCATGCCCCCTAAACCATTATTTCATTTTCTTTAGGGACAACTTCTCGTCACTTTTGGAGCTGTGGCCCTGTTTGTATTTCACGAGGGCACTAAAAGCTTTGCTAGGCGTCACATGTGGCTCTTTTGGGTTGCTCTCGGCGTGATGTTAATAACCATGCTGTCTATGGCTTGCTGCGAAAGTGTTCGCCGCCAAACCCCGACGAACTTTATATTCTTGGGTCTGTTTACAGCAGCTCAGTCGTTCTTAATGGGAGTTTCCGCAACCAAATATGCTCCGGAAGAGGTGAGTACTTTGATTTATGTACGATATGTAGTAAAATAAATCGGAATCTTTTTCCAGGTTCTCATGGCGGTGGGCTTAACAGCAGCGATTTGCCTGGCCCTAACACTCTTCGCCTGGCAAACCAAGTACGACTTTACTATGATGGGCGGTATTTTGATCGCCTGCATGGTGATTTTCCTTATTTTCGGCATCGTGACCATCTTCGTAAAGGGAAAGACCATAACACTAATCTACGCCTCAATCGGAGCGCTGCTCTTCTCCGTTTACCTCATTTACGACACACAGTTAATGATGGGCGGCGAGCACAAATACTCGATCAGTCCCGAGGAGTATATCTTTGCGGCATTAAACCTCTACCTGGATATCATCAATATCTTCATGTACATTCTGACTATAATCGGCGCGTCGCGCGACTAAGAGCAGCTCTATTTCCAAATATTGTTTACTGTTTAGCAGGGTTATTCTGTAACCTAAAAACGAATATTGTTGTCGCGTAATCTCATCGGTGTGCTCCCCCAGTGGAGGTAAATTGCTCAAATACTTACGATCTATCTACTTCGCATTGTGTTTGCCAATTTCCCGTTTCCTTCTAGTTCTAAATGGCAGTTAAAGTTATTTGAACTACTTACTTTTTGTTATGTATGTCTTACTCTTGCTTAAATTGAGCAAACCAAGTGGATGTTTCCAAATTTCCAAAAAAAAACGAAGAAAATTATATATATGTATGTATACCAAATGATATGCCATTCAGATACACAAAACAACAATAAATATTTACGTAAAAACATATTTATGTGAGAATATACGAATAAGCAAGATGGCTTGCAGTTGTTAAAACATAAAACTTAACCGTGTGTAATAACCAAGGAATCCCGATTTTTCAACTATGAATCAAGTACCGAACATTGTAATCCCTGCAGCGACACTGAGTTTAAAGTCAACAATAAAGCGCATCTATTTATTAAAGCCACAGACCCCTGCATTGTGGGGCTTCCCTCAGTGGTTCATCCAGTTCAAGCAGCCAGTCACCACCAGATGCAACTTCAGTCTGCAACGGCATAGTGACGCCGTTGGTTGGATTACTTCTAGACTCCAGAACATTATCGTGTGCCTTTTTGCTTTATCATTGCCTAAGTTTACGTTGTTATCTGCACCACCACAGAAAGAAGTCCAGGTGTTTAAATTTCGGGTTGGCCCCATAGCATGCGTTTGACCCGGCCACCTGTTCAGTAGTTCGTGTGAATTCCAGCAGGGCGTAGCTATAAAATGTATCACTACCAGCAAGGCAAGTACCATCCGGATGGGGCAAACGAAATTGGTGGCGGAAAAGTTTTCTAGATTAGATAATCGATTTGGCTATTGTAAAAAAGCTTATTGACTGCATCGTTTTCTCTCTGCAAGAGGCTACAAAATATATATCTCTCGGCGCATTTTCATCTGATAAGACAGCTGAATAGGTTTCAGTGTGAGCCGAAATATTCTGATTCACGCAATCAAAGGGAGAGTGAACAACTGTGTTTAAATTGTATGGTGGCAATATCAGTTACTCACCGACATCAACATACAAATCTTATCTAGAGCAGAAGTGTGGAGCGTTGATAAGAGTCGGTAACCGGCTAATCTCAACTCATACTGACATATGAGAACACCTAGAAAGGGCGATTCGGTTCCATTAAGCTGAAACACTCGCACGTTGCAGGCAGTCAGCCAAAGAGAGCACCATTACTTTAGTGACTTAAGTTTAGTCATAGCAATTTAGCCATGAGCAGCGACAACCATTATCAGTACGGTTAGTCATTTCATTAACTTTCCTGCTTCCTTGAATTGTCTTCCAACCACACAGGCGACGAATCTGGCGCATATACAGATGCGGAAGCGGACAAGAGCTTCGCCTTCGATGACCAGACCATCCGGAAGGGCTTTATCCGGAAGGTCTACTTGATATTGATGGTAAGTGCTGATACCTATACTAAAAAAGGAGATGTGAAACATCTGCATAAATTAAAATGTCCAAACCATAAACTTATTTGATTCACTACTTGCCTACTTTGCGTCGCTTTTTACTTATTGACTTTCTGCATCTAATCTGTGATATCGTTCTATTTTTAGTGCCAGTTGCTGATCACTTTCGGTTTTGTTAGTGTATTTACTTTCTCGAAAGCTTCGCAGGAATGGGTGCAAAAAAATCCGGCACTGTTTTGGATAGCATTGGTGAGTTTTTACAACTTTAATGTTATAAATTGATTAACATAAACTCCCAATTTTTAAAATCAGGCAGTTCTTATCGTGACCATGATATGCATGGCCTGCTGCGAAAGTGTACGCCGCAAGACGCCTCTCAACTTCATCTTCCTTTTCCTGTTCACCTGTGCAGAGTCGTTCCTTTTGGGAATGGTCGCCGGACAGTATGAGGCGGATGAGGTCCTGATGGCAGTGGGAATTACGGCTGCGGTGGCCCTGGGACTCACCCTGTTTGCCCTGCAGACCAAGTACGATTTTACGATGTGCGGAGGTGTGTTGGTGGCCTGCCTGGTGGTCTTCATCATCTTTGGCATCATCGCTATTTTCATTCCGGGCAAGGTGATCGGACTGGTTTATGCCTCCTTGGGAGCATTGCTCTTCTCCGTTTACTTGGTGTACGATACCCAGTTGATGCTGGGCGGTAATCATAAGTACTCCATCAGTCCCGAGGAATACATCTTCGCCGCTCTTAACCTCTACCTGGACATTATTAACATCTTCATGTACATACTGACCATTATCGGATTGTCTCGCAATTAGTCTGGTCATTATGATCCATAGCTTCTATTCCAGTTTTAGAAATGTAACTTAATTTTATGTGTCCAGTGCCACCTTAGCCGCGAAGAAATACAAGCCGACTAACTAATCCAACGTTGTCGAGTGCTCGCTTTGATTTGGGATTTTGGCTGGGATTGGGGCGCTCAACTAGTTCGAACCTTGTCCACACCGCGGTGTCCAATTAATTAATGCGCACGAGAGGCCGTAATGTAATTATGTCCAATCAGCCCCTGCAGCGCCACCAGTTCCTGGACTGGATTGAATGTGGACAAGGTGATCGGCGCGATCGTCAGTTGCGCGAGCGTCTGGCTAACGGGCGGACATGGATTTCGACGAGGTGCTGCGGGAGGTGGGCTCCTTTGGGCTCTACCAGAAGGTCATCATCTGCTCCGTTCTATTGCCCGCCGCGCTGCCCTGTGCCTTCCACGCCTATAGGTTGGTCATCCTCTTTTGGTTTTCTATAAGTGGTTTTAATAAATAATATTAACAACAAGCAATTACATCAAGCAATTTTCGCCTCTTAAAGGTACTTCATCAGTAAATTTTCGTAGTTACCTAACATGATTATTTTCTAGCCAGTTGTTCATAGCGGCAACACCTCAGCACTTTTGTCGGGTTCCTGAGCTGGAGCCCTGGACACAGGACTACGTGCAGCTAGTTAAGAACCTGAGCATTCCGCGTAATCGCAATGGAGCTTATGCCGAGTGTTCCATGTACGCGAGAAATTACACCGATATAGTGCGCTATCTCGAGTATCGCCCGCCTCCGGATTTGATTCGACAACAGGCAGAGGATTTGCTCAAGTTGCAGCCGGATACGGCGCAGGTGGTGCCATGTCAACATGGCTGGCACTACGATAAATCCATATACTCTAGTACGGTGGTTCAAGAGGTAAAGAAATTGTACATTATATATTTTATATTACCCCGGAGCGCTGGTCATATTAGAATTATTGAATCTTATGTCTTCTAGTGGAATCTGGTGTGCGACCGCAGCTTCCTTGTTACTTTGGCGCTTGTGATCTTCGGTGTTGGCGGTCTGCTGGGTAACTATGTATTTGGATATTTAGTGGATCTGTGGGGCAGGCGGCCTTCCTTCTACGCCTATCTGCTGCTTGAGATCACTGCCTGTGCGGCCAGTGCCTTTGCCTGGAACTATTACACTTGGTTGGGACTGCGCTTTGTGGTGGGACTGACGGTGCCAGCTATTCTGGCGAGTCCCTATGTGCTGGCCATTGAGCTGGTTGGACCGGAGAGGAGAGTTTTTTGCACCATCGTCTCGAATATCGCCTACTCCTTGGGCTTGGTGGTATTAGCAGGAGTTATCTACATCGTCCGGGACTGGCGGGAACTCAGTTTGGCAGTGTCCATGCCCTTGCTGATGCTTTTCTCTTGCTTCTTCGTGCTCCCGGAATCACCACGCTGGTTAATGGCCGTGGGAAAAACCAGGAGGGCCATTAAAATCCTCAAAGTAATAGCGAGAGTGAATGGCGTGCGCGTAAACAGGGATTTTGTCGAAAGGTTGCAGCGAAAACTAGTAAGCACAAAGGCTGCGGAAACGAACTCTTCAATGACCACCCACTATGGCATCCTGGACTTGTTCCGGGGACCCAATATGCGTCGGAAGACGCTGATCATCACCCTTATTTGGTTTGCCAACACAAGTGTCTATGTGGGACTGAGCTACTATGCTCCTGCGCTCGGAGGCGATGAGATCTGGAACTTCTTTCTGGCTGGGGCGGTGGAACTGCCAACATATTTGCTACTCTGGCCGGGATTGAGCTATTTCGGAAGGCGCTGGATCCTTTTCATCTCGATGCTGGTAGGCGGAGTGGCCTGCGTGGCCACATTCCTGTATCCAGACATCACACTGCTGCTCTACTGCGTGGGCAAGATGGGCATAAGCTCGTCCTTCGTCGTCTTGCCGCTCCTGGCATCCGAGCTGTATCCCACGGTGGTGCGGGGACTGGGCATGAGCTTTAGCTCGGTGATAGCCATGGTTGGACCTATAGTGATTCCCATGATCAATCATATGGTGAGTGCGGCTCAGGGGATTACTGTTTACAATAATATTCACCCGTTTCCCGTTGCAGGGTCAGCAAATGCTCGTTCTTCCGCTAATTGTGATGGGAGCTCTGCTGATCTTGGGAGGATTTGCTAGCCTTCTGCTCCCGGAAACCCGAAACCGAAATCTCCCCCAGACTTTGGAAGAGGGTGAGGCAGTGCCACTGAGCTTCCTCCTCTGCTGCTGCGTGGAAAGTGAGCGAAAGCCAAACAATATCCGCGTGAGTCCGCAGAAAAGGATTGTTCCTGAAGGTGGAACACCGGTTTTCCATCGTGTGGACACTCCGGTTTCTGGTAGAGTCCCTTGCAAGGTCGTTTGCAGCATTTGTAAAAAGGAAATGCGCACACTTTAGTCAGTTCAAAGTTGTTTAAATAGAGTAGGTTAAAATAAAGTTTGAAATTGAAAATAATTTGTTTTGATTTTGTGGCGGCATTGTTTCTCTTACATCTGGCAACTCTGTAGCATTTGTACATACTTACATACATATATGGCACTTACAGTGGTGTGAGCTATTAAAATCTTTAGATAATCTTTAAAGCTTGGTTTTTCACTTGCAAACTGTAAAAAGTTTTTAGCATCAATATAATTTATTTATTACAAAAATATTTTAAATAGGTATTCCCGAAACGTTTTATTTTGACATCAAAAATATTTTTAAAAGCTTTTTACATATATATTATTTTAAAGGAATTATTATGAATGCATGTATGTGTATAAAACAAGTTGGCAGGCCAACCGGCAAATTTAAATGGACAAAAAATCAAAGCAATGGGACACCTAATAAACATCAATTAAATTGGCATTTTCCACATTCAAACATGATTTTTTTTTTTACTCTTTATGACCTCGTAGCTGATAAAAATACTAGCATTTGCATTAACCTTAATACGTTATAGGTCGTCGAAATGTGATAAGAAACCGCAATCGTCTGTTTATGCGCATACATGTAGTATACTAAGTAGAAGCTTCAAGAAACATTCCGGTTGAACTGGCCTAATCGCAATTTTAAGCCAATTTAAACATGACTCATTGCGAAGATTTTGGAACCATATATATTTGTTTGTACGTGTACCGCATGCTACGACTTTCCACCTTTAAATTTGGCCAGATTATTCGGATGTTGCAAACGGGTTAAAGTTCCTTAGGAAGGAGGCTTCTTGACCATATGGATTTTAGACTCACTATTCCCAATGTCAACAAGTTTTCGACTGCCGCGTGCTTTGCGCCGCACCTCCCCTTTCCAACCACCTCGAAAACCTCACACAAGAGCGTTGCTATGCATACACACACAGGCCCACTCACACACATGTCGATTATGCAAGCAAGGAAAAAAATAGGCATTAAACTAAAAGAAATGCTGGAAATATGAATGGTCGTATGGTTTTTACAGCTCATTTAATGTAATGCATGTTTGATGGTCTAAAACAAGAGTTTCTAAATAATAAGAAGTGTTTTCAACAATTTTGGTACAATGTTCTCGAATCGAAATCGTGGTCTCGGCTTGTTTACGTTTTCACTTGAGGATTTCTTGAGGGCGGGGTTACATCGAAAAGTCGGAATTTGGGGAAAATCGGTAAGAGCTAGTGCTAAAAATATATTTCTCTGTCCTCGCGACCTGGCAATGAATTCTTCTGGAGTGTCTGCGTTGTTCCCCTAATCACCTCGTCTCAATTCTTCCGAAAACCGTATCATATATATATAGTATATAGTGTATTACGAGAGCGCATATTTCTATAGATACATCTGTGTGTTTTGTTCTTGGGGGAGGGCGGCAAAAATCAGAATGTGTGTGTTGTTTGGACTGTGGTTTTTTGGTTAAGGAAACGTGCTTTAATCGCTTTGGAAAATACATTTGTCGGTTCCAAACTATTACTATTAGATTAAGATTGAAGGGTTCCCTTAGTATGTTAAGTATAGTTATTATGCTTATGTGTTCTGTTCAGCGCTCACTCGGATGCCTTTATTTTTGTATTTTAGTATAGTGTGTAGCATTACCCCCAAAAAAGTGGCTAAAGGGAGCACGAAGGATGGCCCATCCAGGGCAGAAGCGCTGTCCGCAGTCCGGAGTGGATCCGTTTCCGATTTGGAACCGGAATGGGTAAGTGGTAGGTGTAATTCCGGCATCTGGGGCGTGGGTCCCGTCCTGTATGCCTGCCCCTTCGTCTTGCTCCCTGGCCCCGTATGTTTTGTATGTATGTTTTTGTGTTCGGTGTGTGTGGTGTGATTTGCCCAGGTGGGCGGGGTTGGACCTGCCTAAGCGGAGGCCGCCACCTCACCGGACTTCTCCTCCTTTGTGCCGGCGATGGCCACCTCCTCAAAGTTCTCGACCAGATCGGGCACATCATCGTCACCGGCATCGGCGGCGGAAGAGCCGGCTGCGCCACCGGCGCCGGTCTTGTTGGCAATCTCCGTGGCCAGCTTCTTCAGCTGGTTGATGTCCTGGGGTCCCAGTTGCGTCAGGATGCCGGGCACCATCTCGGTGATCGTCTTGTTCTCACCATGGCCCGTGATGGCGAACGTGTTCGTCGGCAGCGAGGCCTGGGCCTTCGGATTGTTGAAGTGGATGACGGTGCCATCGTTCTTGATGATGTTCACCTCCTCGATGCCGGGGATTGTGTTCACCGACAGCTTCTTAAGCGACGACTGCAGCTTCTTGTCGTCGGTGGCGGGCGTGGAGTGGACAATCTTCTTCTTGCGGCGGGGGGTGCCCTTGCCGCCAATGCGCACCTGCGCTTGCAACTTCTTCAGCTTCTCCGGGTTCATCTGTTCAATAGAGTAAACACAATGGTCGCATCAGTAACAAGCCAATCAAATGCCGCACATTCCAATACTCACTTTGATTTTACTATAATTTAGCACAGAGCCTTGCCAGAAAACACGTGCGCCCAGTCGTAGTCAAATGTCAAAAAGAAATCGCCATGATAAAAATGGCAAAAGAGGTATGTATATGTGAGTAGTACTGGTAGGCAGTACTAAACGTGAGTGTTGACTATCGATAGCTCACGAGGTGGCAACCAACTCGCGCCATAGGAATTTAAATGAGTTTTTAATAAGTTATTAAGTTATGTTTTTGTATTATAGCTATTTTTTTGAAAAAGTAGAATATTTTCTACATTTTTAATAGGTTTTTAATTTTGTGTGTATTATATATTTTTATATTTTTAAGGTTATTCAACAATTTAATTTTATTTGAATAAATCGGTGAACCGTTGTTTTGACTGTCCTCTTTTAATTCTGTCATTTGAAACCATACATTTTAGTAGTTAAAAATATGTTACAAAATCTGTTATTTAAAATAAAAATACTTAAAAAGGCCATAAGTTTACTAAATATTTTAAATGTTAATAAACAGAATTATTAGTCAACGGAATGTTTGCAATAAGTTTCAAAATAATTTATACCATTAATCGTATCGTATTAATTTATTAATTATTCAATTACAATAGTATCGATTGCTGTGTTGAGTGTGCTAGCTATCGCCCGCTTCGTATCGATTGCTCACTAAACACAGCCAACGCAGTCAGTGCTGCAAAATGTTTGAAGCATTATTATCATGATAAATTATATTATTCTCAGATTAACGCTGATAAGATATAGCTAATTCCAATCGGGCTTCAATAACGGCCTTCCGATAGAGTAGTTCAGTGATATTTAAGTGAATTATACGTGTGCTGCCAAAAAGCGGATAAATCTGATACTAAGGCAGTGCATTCTGGTGCAATAACTGCAACAAGTGGAATTTTCAACTTTAAATATACTTATAAAGGGGAATAACCGCTAAATCCCTGTCAAACGTAAGTATTTCACGATGACTTATCGTCTACGAATAGTGATTTCTAATTGTATTATGTTCCTCCGCAGTGGAAGTCTTTAATTTGGACGATATAGACGATTTCGCCATGGATTTCTGGGGCATATTCATGTTTTTCCTGCTCACCTTCCTCATCATGAGTTGCTGCGGATATTGTTGCACCACCAGACGCCAGGGTGCCGTTCTATCCAGTGAGTAATTGTATATATATAGAAAGCAAACCTATATTCCATTAATCAAATAAACCCACTGATGAGTCATTCACACGCAAAAGACAAAAAACACGCGGAGTTCAGCTCAAAAGATGAATTTCAGCTGTGGGCCTGTGTGCGTAAGATTATACGAAATACAAATCGTGATAATAATAATACCATTCAGTCGATATACATATATATAAAGAGAGATTTGAATAAGGAAGAGAGAGCTTTTGCAGTTTTTTGGCATTTGCCTCTCCATCGATTCGTAAGCAATAAAAAGTATGCTGTACCATAAACGTAGCTTAGCTTATCAGCAAGGGCTGAAGTAATTATTTATTATTTAATTACGTTTATTTATTTAACCGTATCTTATCTACAACAAGTGGATAGTCTGTCTCTTTCTGGCCAGGATTTTCCCAATTTTTAACCATTTTCCACTATTGAATTCGGTTTACTTTGCGTGCAGATAGCTATAAATTTAGCTTTCTAATATCACATTTTTATTGACTCATCTTCAGTAGCGCTTCGATAAGGAACTGATACATGTTTATTGATAAGCACGACTGACAATTATATCCATACCATAGCTAAGTACCTCATGCAGTATTCCGCGAACTTTTAGACCGAACGGCACGTTAAAAAAAGTATCTTTTGACAATGGTGTACATCTACTTCGATATATGGTTTCCCATTACAATGGTGTTACTAATAGTGATTTTACTACTGGTGCTTCTGCGAGTTCGTCGAGCCCGCCAACTTCGCATGGGCAACGCAACTGTGGTCACCGCCGGTGAGGGCAATCCTTTAAATAGAACCTCTGGGATGATCGATGGTTCTATCTTCGATTCTGGGAATCGCTCCAGACAGTTGAGCTATCGAAATCTAATCGTACCTATACAGTGGCGAGCAAAAGTGAGTGCATGTTCATAACTCTCGACTTTCATCATCTATAAAAACAAAACTAAAGCAGGTAATCCAATAATTTTTTTTATTTTTGTTTACCTATCCTATTTTTAACAAATAGAACAAAAAAAAACCGTAACAATATGTATTCAGCGAAGACTTAGAAAATAAAAACCAAAAAAAGTCGCAAAAACTCACTTTTGCACGTTATAAGAAAATAAAGAAAAAATTAATTTTTAATATATTGTCCATAGAGCCTAATTATGAATTACTTGATTTACTCGAGATGGCATACTCTCTACCAAGTTTTCAATGACTTCCTTGGAAATTCGGTTCCATTCATCTTGTACACGCTCCCAAAGATTGGTCATGTTTGTTGGAGCTGAGTCGTACTGCCCGAGCCTTCGTTTCACGATTGACCAAAGATTTTCAATCGGATTGAGGTCAGGACTTTGTGCTGGCCACTCCATCAACTTGAAATTTTGTTCACCAATCCATTCCTTGACAATTTTCGCTGTGTGCTTCGGATCGCCTTCTTGTTGAAAAAAAATATCTTCTTCCGAATACGCACATTTCTCCATAAAAATGGGAAGATGGGTTTGCAAAATATGCGGATAGTCCTCCTTTCGCATAATGCCATCTATTAAATGCAGGGGGCAGACTTGCCACCATGTGAAGCATCCTCAGACCATTATATTTCCGCCGCCATGTTTAACCGTTTGCTTCACATGGTGTCTTTGAATCCGTTCTCCGGATCTACGCCAGCAGTATTGTTTACCATCTGACTGGAAACGGTTGAACTTGGACTCATCAGACCAGACAACACGTTTCCAATCATCTGTGGTCCAATCTTTGTGCTCTCTCGCAAATTTTAGACGCGCCTTAACATTTTTTTCGGATAATGCAGGTTTGTTTTTTTTAACAGCCGCTGCATATCCAATGTTGCGCAGCGCTCTTCTGGCAGTCCACTCGCTAACGTTTTTGTTTATGGCCAAAGATGCTTCTTTAGGTGTTAGCAGCCTATTTTTCCTCATCTGGGATATTCCTTATTCCTTAGTCGGGCATCTGAGTCCGATAATAATTTTTTGCGACCTTTCTGTTGCGATCTGGATTTCACATTTCGGCGTTTTCGAGCTGCAATCACTGCTTATACCGAGCGAAAATTGTCAAGGAATGGATTGGTGAACAAAATTTCAAGTTGATGGAGTGGCCAGCACAAAGTCCTGACCTCAATCCGATTGAAAATCTTTGGTCAATCGTGAAACGAAGGCTCGGGCAGTACGACTCAGCTCCAACAAACATGACCAATCTTTGGGAGCGTGTACAAGATGAATGGAACCGAATTTCCAAGGAAGTCATTGAAAACTTGGTAGAGAGTATGCCATCTCGAGTAAATCAAGTAATTCATAATATGGCTCTATGGACAATATATTAAAAATTAATTTTTTCTTTATTTTCTTATAACGTGCAAAAGTGAGTTTTTGCGACTTTTTTTGGTTTTTATTTTCTAAGTCTTCGCTGAATACATATTGTTACGGTTTTTTTTGTCCTATTTGTTAAAAATAGGATAGGTAAACAAAAATAAAAAAAATTATTGGATTACCTGCTTTAGTTTTGTTTTTATAGATGATGAAAGTCGAGAGTTATGAACATGCACTCACTTTTGCTCGCCACTGTAAGTGCTTCAAATCCAAGACGCCATTTGCATCATGCGTTGATTATCACTCTAGTTTACAAACCATCAATGCTGTTTATCAATTCGAATCGGACTCGTGTAGCCTTTTAAACATTTTCGACAATCTTATTATCTTATATTTGCAAACGTTTGACGTCAAGTCTTGTTTTTTCTTCTTACCTGCGGCAGAATCGAATCATATTAAATTATATTTAGTGTTGTTCCAATTAGGCGATATGGTGTTGATTAGATGGCCGTAAATAGTTGGGACCATGCTCCCGAAAAAACGCTTTTTTTTAACACGCCCAAATTTGGTGTTTTTTATGGACTTACAAATTTCTATAGAACGTATTTTTGATAACATTTGGACGACAATAGGAATTAAAAATAAACGGGTTTAAAATTAAATAAGTGGAAACCCTTCAAATCTCAATATTCGGCACGTAATTAATGAATATTATAAATATACAAAAACTTTCATATTTTGGTAATAAATAAAACATCTTACACGTTCACAGGAGTACTTGATCTTAATTGACAATACGTAAGCCTCTGTTTTACTGATCTCAACTACCTCAAGAACACCTGCACTTATGGCAAGCTCAGGATAATAAAATAATAACATAAATAAGACACTTATCAGCAGTTTGTCGACCGTAGGATTATTGTCTTTGTACTTGAGACAGACTTTCGGTTTCTTCGTTTGTGCAGAAAAATCTTGGGTCCAACTGTTTGACCGGTGAATTTCCTCAACGGCTGTATTGTTTACCATCTCAGATAATAAGCGTTCGATAAGGGTAATTCAATTATTTGATAACCACTGACGTCAGAAGAGATCAGAGATTTGTGGGAATTGTTCAATTGTAATCGCATCGTGTTGATGATCCCCCAGAAGTAATAAATTTCAGAACCGAAACCTAATTTCTCTTTTGATTGATGTTGACTATTGACGCAGGTTGCAAGCTGTAAATATAATTTCCACTTGAAATTTCGTATGGTTTCCCCCCGATTCTATGCTAACTTTTGCCACCGATATCAGGACTATATGGCCTTCCTAAGCCGATTAAACGGCCAGAGCGTCAATACCGACACTGCGATGGGTGCTAATCTTATCTTTGCCTTTCAAACCACCATTTTAAACTGACTTCGGGTCTGTGGGGATATGCACACCTGGAAACTTACAAAAACCGGCGAGGAATCGAGTCCAGTTCGCAATTATCGTTGAACGTCTGTGCAATGAACACTGCGAACGCATCGCAATTTCGCATTACCGTGGAGTAGTTTCAATACCCATCGAACAATCCTCAAGACTGCCTGCCGATCGAATCTATTAGTTAGTAAACTCTTGTTGTTGAAATAGTTCAAGTAAGATGCCGCATGTTCCGGGCGACAGGGATCTGAAGATCTCCACCATCATTCTGTGCTCCATGTTCGCGGTGATCCTCGTCGGATTCCTGGCGCTGATAATAGGATCGTTGATCCGCAAAAGGAAACAGCGGCTGGCGGACAAGGGCGTGATCGAAGCAAGTTAGTATAGACCGAGGCAGAAGTCCTTTGTTGATGTCCTGTGTCTTTCCGAATGCTCAGATGTCGAAGCTCCGTGTGTAAATTTCCTGCGTGTTGTTTTGTCCAAAATGATGCAGAACAGTCCAATTCATTTTTTTTAACCTATTTTTATTATTCTTTAACATTGCTGTAACACCACAAGATTTCCAAACCAACTGCTTAATAAATTAGATAAAGTTTAAGAAAATGATGCGGATGTAACGTTTTCAATATTATTAGGTATGCTTAAAAAAATATTATTGGTATCTTTTTCAGAGCGTAGCTCTTAAAAAACTAAGTGAATGTTTTCCATTATTTTATTTCCGAAAGATTACTATTTAAGATAAATATGTTGACTCAAACGGTGAATAATCACTATGTTGCTCATTTAGAAACAGCCAGTTGGAAGTTTGGGGGTTTTGTACTATCTGGATTCAAGTATGGCCGATAGCGACAAGTGCGCAGATTTTGAAGCTTGGTTTTATCCAAACTTTCTTTAAAATTTATGAGTTATACATAGCACGATTTTGTTTTTGTATTTATTTTTGAGAATGGTAAAGCAAAAGATTACTATTTTCTATATAACATGTGTATATAATGTGTATGTATACCTACAGTGTAAACCAACATAGAATTTTTCAAAATTTTAGTTTGTTAATTTCTTTCGTTTGGATAACAAGTGATTTTTAAGTACAAAAAAATGTTGTTGAGTGTTGAAGAGCTGGAAATCTGGGCTCTACTCACATGGGTTACTTTGATAGTAATTCTCTTTATTTTATTTCTATCACACTGCATTTTCGATTGCTGTTGTCAAAGCTCTGAGCAGAGTATGTACATATGTATGTACGAGCCCCAACCACTATTAATTCGAACAGCATGTGATTTTTGCAGTGTGCAATGTTCAACACACGATAGTTTCGATACTATTACAGATAGCGTATGTCAATGTATTTTTTCTTAAAGAGAATTTTGTTCTCTTTACGATGATAAAAAAATATTTCTTGTATTTACAACAACAACAAAAATATGAGTACTTTATTCAAAACGTAGACTTAAGAGATAAGAAAAAATTGACCACTATTAATTCGAACGCTGCTTAATATAACAAATTAATATAAATTAAAATTGTGTAACGTCACCTTTGGCCTGTATTACACATTTAATACGTTTTGGCATTGATTTCAACAAATTTTGGCAATGTTCTCGAGAAATCGAGTCCCACATCTCTTGCAATTTTATTTTAAGGTCAGAAATGTTCCTTTGTGGCTCATTGCGAAGCTTTCTTTTCATTAGCCACCAAATATTTTCAATGGGGCTTAGATCAGGACTATTTGCTGGCCAATCTAAAACCTCCATTTGTTTATATTGAAGCCAATTTTTTGTTGTTTTGGCTGTGTGCGATGATGCTCCGTCCTGCTGAAAGGTGAATTCACCACAGTCTGCCAGTTTTGGTATTGATGGCAGCAAACTATCTTCCAAAATATTAATATATTTTGCAGCGTTAACCGTTCCTTCAATAAAATGTAGTTTTCCTAACCCTTGGGCAGACATACATCCCCATACCATAAGGCTTGCAGGAAACTTTACTGTCCTTTTAAGGCAGTCTTTATGATATGCTTCTCCCTTTGTACGGATTACTCGTTTTCTTGTATCGCCGACACTTACATCAAATTTAGCTTCATCGCTAAATATGATGGTGTCCCATTATTGTCTTTGAGTCCAAGACATCCTTTCACGAGCCCATTGCAAACGCTTTTTTTTTGACGAAGCGTAAGCAAGGGTTTTTCCTTGGCCTATGAGTCAGATAAGTTATTGGTTATGATATAAAAAGTATAATAAAACATACTTTATAGAATCCATATCCAATATTTTTTAACTGCTGTCGCGTCCATTCTCGTTTCACAGTTTTTCCAATTTTCTGCGACCACTCTGAAGCCAAATTTCTTAAAGATTGGCGACGATCAGACTTGACAATTTTGGCCAGTTCCCTTTTGTCACGGGGTGTTATTGCTGATGTTCGGCCTCTTTTTGCGATATTACTTTCAATGTTCCCAGTTTTCTTGAACAATTGAATAACCCCATGGACCGACGACTTAGACAAGTTAAGTTGTTTGCTTATATCTGTGATTGTCTTCCCAGATTTATAATAATCCCTAATCAATATTCTGATTTCGGTGCAAATAGGTTTACCACGTGCCATCGTTGCTAAACTTTGACTGATCTGCAGTAATTTAAATTTTTTTGCATTCTGCATTGTGTTATTATTTGCAGATTTTAACTAGATAGTGATTCCGTTAGATTGGTTGCTTTTGTTTTGTTCTTCTTTTGAGATAACGGTAAGCTTGCGCAGCGTTCGAATTAATAGTGGTCAATTTTTTCTTATCTCTTAAGTCTACGTTTTGAATAAAGTACTCATATTATTGTTGTTGTTGTAAATACAAGAAATATTTTTTTATCATCGTAAAGAGAACAAAATTCTCTTTAAGAAAAAATACATTGACATACGCTATCTGTAATAGTATCGAAACTATCGTGTGTTGAACATTGCACACTGAAAAAATCACATGCTGTTCGAATTAATAGTGGTTGGGGCTCGTATTTAATTTAATATTTTTGTTCTATCTTTAAGAAATGAAACGCCAAGAAGTCAAAAAATGTCCATTTATACAATGCATTGGTGCATAAGAATGACATCCAATGAAGTAATTCATTTTTAAGTCCATTTAGAGAATTCTGACTTCTTGGAACTAAATCAAGAGCAAATTTATTTTGTTTATTGAACTAGATACTGGTTTTAGGTTAGAATGTTAATGGTGTCCCATATGAAAGACTCTATAGGTAGACTGATGAATAGAATATACATAGGGCGTTTTATTCATAGCCTAGTTCTTTTTGTTTTGCTAGTCTGTAATAATTTGGTTATTCCTAAAAGTACGCTGCAAAAATGCGCACATTGTTTGTTTAAAAACTTGAATACTGTATGATTAAATTATTACTCTGCTATCTTTAGGCAGCTTAAACAACTATATATACATTGTTATTTTGTCAGATTAAACACAGAGTTTTGCAGTACTTGCTAACTTTTCTTTGAGTGTTCTGTTTTTTTGGAATAGCTTTTTTTAACACAGTTAAACAGTCAATATACCGACAACATGCCCTTCTATATTTATTCTCTTTTTCTTATCATAAGAAAATGGCGTAATGAGTCATAGTAAGCGGATACTCGGGAATTCCATATTATTTACAACGAAAAGCTTTGATTTTTATCAAAGAGTCAGTGTAAAGAGATCTAAGCGTAAGCACAAGTTTTAAATCAGTTCGATCAGTTCATTCACTCAGTTCGTTGCGGTCAAACGTGTTTACTAGATAGAGATACATTTGGTGCATTACAAAATGCCACATAACTTCGATGAAAATGAATCGCTTACCAAAGATATCCCAGTTAGAACTATAAGGGCTATCATAATTGGATTTATGATTTTTTGGATTTTATTCGCGTGCTTCTGGAAATTCTGCTGCAAATGCACTAAGGAAGGTAAGAGAAATTTTTAACTTATCTTCACGATAAGCACTTCTCTTGTTTTTGCACCTATAAACACAGACAAATAATTGCAGTTTCTGATAGCTTTCGCAGTCTGTAAGTCGCGTTCGCTGTGCCATCATGAATTTTCTTTTTGTGAATGTGTTCCAGTCAAATTCATATGAAGAAGACTTAAGTCTGGTCATAGTGTTTGCTGTTTTCACGTTGATCTCGTGTGTTGGAGCCATATGTATATGCCTTTGATTGAGAAGTAAAAAAAAAATTGAAAACTGTGATGGTTCGTAATCCATTATTTAGATATTGTATTGCTTTAAAAAGAGACACCGACTTAATAAACCCGAAAATATGTCTATATAATTAGAAAATTACTCATTTTAACAAGTTTCGTGTAATTAACTATAAGCGTAAAACCCACATTGAGTCACTTTGAATCAACTCTTGGGCAATCGCCACATGTAAATAGAGGTAAATGTCTAATACTGGAGAACGTGTTTGTATAATTAAATCAAGTAAACGATGACGTCTTTCCCAGTTTCTGCGGTGGATTCCCAAGCTGCATCTTAAGAAATATTTCTATCCATTTGTTAAGAACTTTTCGCACCGCCACAATCCAATTTATTTTTTTGAAACTTATTTTTATTATTATTTAACATTATTCAACATTTTAGGTATGCTCAAAAAAATATTATTGGCATCTTTTTCAGAGCGTACATCTGATTTTGTCCATGATTTTATTTAAGCATGGCCGATAACATCAAATGCCCAAATTTTAAAGATCTTTTTTTCGAACTTTATAATTTATGAGTTATACATGGCACGATTTGGTTTTTATATTTTTTTGTGTTGAGAGTAAATGCAAAAGATTATTCTTATCAAATTTTTGGACGAATTTTTCTGTTATAACATTTTCTATATAACTTGCGTATATAGTGTGTATGAGTAATTATTTAAAGTGACTTTGAACTTGTTCAACATTTTAGTTGGTTTATTCCTTTCGCTCGGATAACAAGTGATTTCTAAGTCGAAAAAATGGCAAATAAATATAAAATCTATAAATATAGACCATATAAATATAAAAACTTGATTTTAATAGTTCTCTTGATTTTATTTGTATTATTGTGCATTTACTTTTGCATTCGTCGACGATCTAGGCGGGGTATGTACTTAATTTGCGTAAAGGAATTTTATTGTATCTTTGAGAAGAGAAACGCCAAGAGTCAAAAATGTGCAACTTGTACAATGGTGCAAAAGATCGAAATCCAAGGAAGTAATTCATTTTTTTTTATCCTTTTAAACGATCATTTTTATAAATGGTGAGCCAATGGCAGTTTTAAATGATTAAAATATCTTCATTGTAATATTGTAGTTTCTAGTAGAAGTCATGGCTTTTATGTATTTGTTTCTTTATTTATTTACGCCAATGGATGGATTGAGCTTTATCTGGCTACTTACAGATATATAAAACACTTATACCCTACACAAAAAATTATTTATCAGTTATTTTATTGAGAATTGGAGTGTAATTCTGACTTATTGAGACTAAATCATATATATCAAAATCAGACACAAATTTGATTTGCTGATTGAACAAAGTACTGGTTTTAGGTTGTAAATCTAGTGTTCATTTCCGAACTTTTATGGTGTCCCATATCAAAGACTATAGATAGACGGAAAGACAAACGCGCAGTCTGACTAGAATATATGATAGGGTTTATAGGGTGTTTTTCTTTCGGTTTTGCTAGTTGGGAATATTTCGGTTAAGCCTAAAAGTACGCTGCAAAAATGAGCACATTGTTATTTTTTCAGATTAAAAAAAGAGTTTAGCAGTAATTGCTAACTGTGGAAAGCCAACAGGCTCTTAAGGTTTTCTGTGTTTTTTGATATGGAAAAATTAGCCCCAAAGAAGTGAGCATAATATTGGAAAAAGTTCTTAAAGTCCCAAATATAGAGCGAGTCTTTCTCAATTCTAGGAACCGTTTTTCATAATTTAGGATTGTCGGTAGACTTTACACTACGACACAGTTTTTAGCAGTAATTTTAGAATACCTTAAATAAGGAAATAATTAGCATTAATGGCACATTGAAAATTGTATGTTTTTAGTCTTAGGGCTGTATTTTATCTAGGGAAATTTTCTAAAATGCGGAACATGTTTTTTATGAGTGCAGGGAATTTTATTTCATTTACAACCAAAAGCTTTGATTTTTTCTCAAAAAGTCTAAGGAGATTTGAACTTAGGCACATGTTTTAAATCAGTTCGTTCAGTTAATTTCCTGAGTTCGTTGCAGTCAAACGTGTTTACTAGATAGAGGATACATTTGGTTACAAAGTTACAAAATGCCATATAACTTCGAGGAAAATACTAAATCGCCTAATCCAGAAATAATGTTCAAGGTTTTTTTTGGTTTTATTTTTATACCCGTTACTCGTAGAGTAAAAGGGTATACTAGATTCGTTGAAAAGTATGTAACAGGCAGAAGGAAGCGTTTCCGACCATATAAAGTATATATATTCTTGATCAGGATCAGTAGCCGAGTCGATCTGGCCATGTCCGTCTGTCCGTCCGTCTGTCCGTCTGTCCGTATGAACGTCGAGATCTCAGGAACTACGAAAGCTAGAATTGAGATTAAACATACGGACTCCAGGGACATAGACGCAGCGCAAGTTTGTCGATTCATGTTGCCACGCCCACTCTAACGCCCACAAACCGCCCAAAACTGTCACGTCCACACTTTTGAAAATTGTTTTGATATTTTTTCATTTTTGTATTAGTGTTGTAAATTTCTAACGATTTGCCAAAAAACTTTTTGCCACGCCCACTCTAACGCCCCCAAACCGCCCAAAGCTGCCACGCCCACACTTTTGAAAAATGTTTCGATATTTTTTCATTTTTGTATTAGTCTTGTAAATTTCTAACGATTTGCCAAAAAACTTTTTGCCACGCCCACTGTAACGCCCACAAACCGCCCAAAGCTGCCACGCCCACACTTTTGAAAAATGTTTTGATATTTTTTCATTTTTGTATTAGTCTTGTAATATTCTATCGATTTGCCAAAAAACTTTTTGCCACGCCCACTCTAACGCCCTCAAACCGACAAAAACTGTCAGTGTTGAAGATTCTCCTTCGCGCTTCCACTAGCTGAGTAACGGGTATCAGATAGTCGGGGAACTCGACTATAGCGTTCTCTCTTGTTTTTTATTCGCTTACTGTTGGAGATTGTGTTGCAAAGGTACTAAGGAAGGTAAGAGAAATTTTTAACTTATCTTTACGATAAGCCAACATTATTTATTTCTGCACCTATAAACACACAGAAATCATTGCAGTTTCATATAGCTTTCGTAGTCTGTAGGTCGCGTTCGCTGTGCCATCATGAATTTTCTTTTTCTGAATGTGTTCAAGTCAAATTCATATGAAGAAGACTTCAGTCTGATCATAGTGTTTCCCAATTGAGAACTGAGATGGTTAGTAATCCATTATTAAGACATTGTTCTTATAACTGGTACTTCCTTTTCCTTATTGTCACAATTCAGTGTCAGTAAATTTCCGCTTTATAGGGACACTCACTTAATAAATCGCGAATGTTATTCTATATAGGAAGACATTATCATTTTAACACTTTGTTCACTCTTGGGCAATCGCCACATGTAAATACAGGTAATTCTATAATACTAGGGAACTATTTTTTTAATTTAATCAAGTACTCGATCACGTCATTCCAAGATCCTGCAGTAGATTTCCAATCTGGATCCTGTAAAATTAGAATTATTTTATCATGGGTATTACCCACTGTAAGTGCTTCTGCTTCCTATCTGCACTGCCGATCATATTTATGGCGGAAATATTCAAGTCATTGTCCATTGTCTAAAAGAATTATTAGATTGTGTGCGAATTGCTTCAAGTCATCAACTGGATGTGGAGTCTTTTTTATAGGCAGTCATACTCATTCTGAAGAAATCTTTAAAGAAACAGTGTTTCACTTTCCCTATAAAAACGATTTTGAAACATTCCATATCCAATATCTTAAACTTCAAGAAGACATGTTGTGAAATAGTCTGGCACTCTTGGTAGTCAGAGATTTGGGACTTGGCTTGGAGTGGGTAATGACTATGTGTTATTATTATATTTGTGCAATATATACTGGTGTTCTGATAACAGCGGCAGTGATTCCCTTCTTTTTCGGATCCCATTTCCAAATGTGCTACTAATGGCACGTTTACGGCTAAACGCAAATCAATAATTGGGTATTAGTGGCTAATGGTCACACAAAGGGATTGAGTGTTGACGTACGTAGATCCCGAAATGCTGGGTAATTCAGCAAATGATTATGAAATCCATTTAGTTAGGTCGCAGGTCCTCACGATGAATGCCACCATATTGGATGTGTTTGAGGACATTTCCCAGCGACTCCGCATAAACTGGACATTTCTGGCATTCGAGGCGGGTATCCTCACGGTTTTGGTTGTCCTTGCTGTGATATATGCCTATACTCTTGCTCGAGACCTGGAAGACTTTCAATATCTGAACAATTAGTTAATATATTTTCGAAATGAACAACGAGACGCAGTACAGTTACATGCTGGACTCCGCTGGACGGTCTATTGTATTCATATCCGTTTTGCGAGTAACCTTCAAAATACTCATCTTGGTGTTGATCGGCCTGGTTGCACTATATTGGAAGAGTCGCCGGGCTCTCGGCGATTTAAGTAAGTTATGATAATGTTTGAAAGTGTTGTTATCACTGATACGTGCTATCTTTATGAGTGCGATTGCCCTTTTCTTTGGCCATTACGGGCACATTTTCGATTGCCAATCCGGTGGCTTTAGTTGCACGCTTTTGTTTAGTCTTCGTGCGCCGCTTATTCAGTCAGTATCAAAATCATGGATGATTCGGGCATCTACTGGATACTTTTCTTCACCTTCTCCGTATTTTTCATGACATCCGCGGCGGTATTCCTCACCCGTGGTCGAACACGAAGAGCGGCGCTCACCAAGGGTGCAGGTGTGTTTTTCGGGGATCTCCCTTCGGTGGCGATAACGCGTTGGCCAATCGCTTCCCAATATGTCACATTTACAAAAACCATAATATCATGAGTCAGTTGACATCGAGAACTCCACGCTGTAGCACCAGTTTAGTTTGTATCAAATAATATTCGCGATGAAGCAGTTTGTTATTCCCATCATAGCCTTCTCAGTCTTCATAGTGATTTCCTCGTTGATGTGCCTCTGCTTCTTTTGCATAGTCAAGAAGTTCAGATCCATGGGTAAATAGCTGCGATCTGCGATCGGGTTGAGTTATTTTATTTATGATTTATGTAACTTTGAAGCTGTTTCCTCCTGCCAATAGCAGTGATAAACACAGAAACAGAATGAGAGTACACCACCCGCTTATCGTTTGGGCCATATAATCGGACATTGATTAGACATGGGCCCAGTGAGTGAGTGGGTTTGTCAGACATAAGCTTTGCAGTCTGTTCTGTGTTCGCCCGGAAAGCGATTGTGTTTTTGTTCGAGGAAAATCCCTTGACTTATCGAGAATGTGGGAGTTCTGGGTCGGATTATCAATAGCTTTTACTATATTTTTCGTTACGTCCATCGTGGTTTGCATTAAACGGAAGCAAAAAGCAGCGCGAAATGTTGGCTACACAATTAGCGATAGCGCTGGTAATTACATTGACTGAACAATGAAAATATTGACGGAAACAGCGAATAAAATTGGCAGTGCCAAGATTTTTTTGTTCATGTATTATTTGTCTTTTTAGCTGCTTGTATTATATGTTTTATAAAGGATTCAAAGTGTATACAATCGACATAGACTAGTTATTAACTGTTGCTATAAATAAATCAAGTGGATAAGATTAAAGTGAATGGAGAGCACAAAAACAGCGCATAAGTTTCCCCAATAATAAATTAAATATTCAAAATAAAGTGTACATTAAAAGTGTTGTTGACTTTTAAGACGACTTACATTAACTTTGATTAATAATATATTGAATTTTTTTTCGAGTGCTGAAAGGGGAACTTTTTTTCACACTGATGAGTTTAATCAAAAGTGGGAGCTTATCGAATCTGCGATTCGCTGGCGGCGATGACTCAGAATTCAGAATTATTGGCCCAGCTATTTTCCGTTTCTAATTTCTTTTTTCCGCTCTCGCTCCTTGCAGCGCCCGTGGTGGTGACCTCCGCCACGCACACGGCTCCCGGCGGATATCCGGTCACACAGCTGCCTCCGCCGGGCTATCCGGCGGGCAATGCCTACGTAACTTCTGCCTCGTACCCCGCGCAGACCACCAGGTAAGTACGGACGTAGAGTGGGCCCGGAAACTATTCTAATGTCCCCGTTTTCCCCGCAGCAACGTGACTGTGCAGATGCCCATGCCCATGCCGCACCAGAACCAGCAGCAAATGCCCATGCCGATGCCCGGGTAAGTGGAAACTAGAGCTCCGGCGAAACGCAAATATTAATTGATATGCTTTTGTCCATTGCAGTATGCAAACGCATGGCGTGGCGTATCCTCCGTATCCTGGCGCCGGCGCTGCCAGCATGAATCCTCCGCCGTATGACATGGCCATGGCTAATCCGGGACCCAGTGTTATGCCCGCCGGATATGAGAAGCAGGCTCCCTACAACCCCCACTTTGGCCAGTGAAATCCCACGGTGAACTGAAAGTGAAACTAGTTTTGAGGATCCCCTTACCTACAGTCTCGTTATAGCTTTTTTACTCAGCTGAACACATTACTTTCCATATTTCCTTGCTTTATGTAATTCCCAAGTATGAAAATGCATACTCCTGGGGAAAAAACCAAAGTGAAAGCGATCGCACAACGAGCCATTTTTGTATTCCTTGTGATGTATGTAAAGTGTACATATAACTTAAGAGCAACCTTTTATTTATACATCTACGATAAGCAAATCCAAATAGAAAACCAAACTGAACTACATGAAGTGTTAATTGTAATAAACCAGTGAAGTGCACATCAAATACAACTGCAGCATATTTGTTTCGATGTGCACTTTCACAAATCGCAAAACAAGAAATGCAAACACGTTTTCAATTATTGCTGCACTCCGTTGTTTTTGCCAATGAAGGAGCAGTGGTATAATGGGTTTCTAAAGATTACTTGTGGATTTACAATGCTTTTGCTGCCATGGAGAGATTTTTCAGTTTTTGATTGAGTATGGGGAATTATGTTTGGCCAAATCGATTGTTAGCCAGGCAGTTTTAAAACTGATTTTAGCTAGTCATGCAAAGTTCCAATTTGTTACAGTTTGATATGTTAAATCGTACGTTTGCTTGTCTTTATATCGTGCAATGTAATAAGATTGCCGCTCTTTGGATTCCTGCTTGAATATGACTACTGCAGGAAATATAGGTAGTAATAGCTTTATATGCTGAAGCATTGTCATGCTGCATTCAGGCAGTTAAAATGGATTTTCCGCTGTATAAATAGAAAGGTTTTCTTCAACAAATTTGTTGTATTTTGACTCCACCAATCGGCACCAGATGTTGTACCTTTTGTCAGTCCTTACATTAGTGCTTATCAGTGAGGAGGCGTTATCTACGGACTACTGCAACAAGGATCTGTGTCTGCCGGAGATAACGCACATCGCTTGCCGCAATTACGGGGTAAGTTGGGGTTCCCATTAGGGTGCAAAGTAACTGTCTGAGTCTCGCAGGACTTTGATGAGAGCTGTGGCAGTAGAGCGCTCATCATGAAGTTTCCCATGCACCTGCGTGCCCACCTGTTGGCCGTCCTGAACGATTTCCGGAATACAGTGGCCAAGGGCCAGTATCCGCACTTGCGTCCGGCTGCCCGGATGGCAACACTCCGGTGGCACGAGGAGCTGGCCGGATTGGCCAAGTTTGCATTGAGACGTTGTGACTATATCGACGAGTACTGCAGCAATACGGATGCGTTCAGATATGTGTCGTATATATATGGCAGTACCAAGTGGTTGCACATGGAGAAGGACCCCGTATCCGTTCTGGACTTTGTGCTGCAGTTCTGGATGGACGATGTTAGGGGCTGCACGATGGCACACATCAATGCCGAGAAACCGGCCAAAGATGGGTGAGAGTTAGTTAGTCCACAGTCCCAAGTGGAAGCTGATATAGCTGATCCTTGATTGCAGGCAGTGTCGCGGCTACTTCACCCAGCTGGCCCAAGATTTGACCGCCCACGTCGGCTGTGCGATGATGCTGCGAAGAAGCCACACAAGGGGACTCTATCAGTACGGAGTGCTTTGTCACTTCTCACGCGGAAAGATCGCCAATGAGCTGGTTTACCGGGCCAGTGCTCATCCGGGAAGTCGCTGCTATGCGGGAACCCACTCCATCTATGAGGGGCTCTGCTCCCCCGAGGAGCATGTTAATCCAAATGCCCTGCAATTGGGCGAGCTCAATTGATTCGGCCACGCTGCATTTAATAAATTTAGCTCTTAGGATAGCTGTACACTTTAGTTGAATTGCTTTTGCCACGCTGACTGGTCGAGATGCAGATGTGGTATCTGTGCCTGTTTCTGATAACGCTAACTGGGACCTTGTCCTCCGAAGTTGATCCCCATTGTAGACCCAATCTCTGCATGAATTCGGAAGTCCATGTGGGCTGCTTTCAACCCAAGGTAGAAGCTTCCATTACTCGAGATTGTAGCGAAATAACAACATTTTCTGCAGGCTATAGCCGAGCAATGCGGAAAAAACAATCTGTTCCTGAACGTCAATGGAGCCTTGAAGGAGGGCATCCTCAGCAGGATCAACCTGTTGCGCAACTACGTGGCCAGTGGTGTGGGCAACTATACGGTAGCCGCTCGCATGCCGACGATGGGCTGGGATTTCGAACTGCAGAGGCTGGCCGATCGCCAGGTTCGCCAATGCGATGAGACGGGAAAGTTCTGCGCCAATACGGAGAAGTATCACTATGTGGCCACCACCGAAATCCGCAGCAAAATGAAACGCAACAAAAGCCTGAAACAATTGGTTCTAGATAAACTGCTGCCGGAGTTGTTCCTGGATGTCCTGGGATGCGTGAGAGAGAGTAAGAAAATAGTGCCTCTAAGAGAAGGGTAAGTGACGTAAAGCGCCACCTATATTTCACGAATAGTATTAAGACTTATTTTATAGAAGTCTGCCTTTTAGAAAACATGTTAAAATCTTTGACAAAAGATTGAATAATTTTAATTACTTTTTTCAAATACATGTTAGTGGGCTTAGTCTAAATTTTTTTTTTTAAATAGCTCTATTTACAACTGAGACCATATTGATTTACTACACAAAGAAAGATTTAAGGTAGAGATAATAAGTTCTGGTGGTCTTATTTCAGAACCTGTGTGGGCCACTATTTGCCCCTGATTCAGGATCATGGTTCTCATATGGGATGCGGCCTTCGTGTGAAGGGCAGGACTGAGAAGGAGTCGAATATCATCCTGCTCTGCCACTTTTCGCGGGCCAGCGTGAACAACATGGTGCCGTACGAGGAGGGCCACGTTCCTGGCGAGAAGTGCGTCACTGGACCCAGCCAGATGTACCAGTTCCTCTGCAGCGAGGAAGAGACCGTGGATGCCAACAGCATGCTGGTGACAGCGAAGATGCCGCCCAGCGAAAAAATGGTAGAAGACATGTAAATGTACACTTATAAAAAGGTACTTTGGTACTTAATATTCACATACATACTATTATCAAAATAAAAATCTATAAAACCAATGAAGGATAAATGGGAGAAATAATTCCATAATATTTTATTATTTTAACGGATTTAGGGAAGAGAAAATATGTGAAATACTACAAAAAGTTGATTAGAATATTTTTCTGTGTACAAAAGTGTGGCTAATAGTGGGCGCAACTAATTGTATAACTGATTGGGGGTCAGTAAGTGGTCGTAATTGATAGCTCCGCTTGGCCGATAATCGATTTGGCGCCTGCGAACTCTATAAGAGGCAGCCTCGGGTGGCCGGAGCTGGCTAAACTGGCTGTCCCGTCGAGATGTTGGACACCACCAAGTGGCCGCCGCTGTTGCTGCTGCTGCTGCTGCTGCTCCTGGGCCAGCAGCTCCAGGCCTTCGACTACTGCGATCCGACCCTGTGTCCCGGGCCCGAGAGGCACATAGCCTGCAACAATTTCGGGGTAAGATGCATCGAATGGCCAGCGAGGCACCTCTCTAAAGGATTGATTCCCTTAGGCGCTGGCCGACATCTGCGGGCCGGATGCCCACATTGTGCGGATCACGACGGCTCGTCGCACCATGATCCTCAATGAGCTGAACGAGTACCGCGATCGGATTGCGAGGGGCGATCTGATGGGCTTCAGTCCGGCCACCCGCATGGCCACGTTGCAGTGGGATCAGGAGCTGGCCAGTTTTGCGGAGCTCAATGTGAAACGATGTGCGCTGGTCAACGACCATTGTCGGAACAGCGAGCAGTTCCGCAACGTGGCCCAGGTGGTGGCCGAGGGCGGTTGGCAGGGAGATCCCATGCCGCCGAGCTCTCCCAATGGCAGCCCCAATCCGAATCCGGACGCACCAATTCCGGTGGAGTACCACACGGAAGATGAGGTGATCAAGGCCACGCTGGAGCAGATGTTCGCCGAGTACAAGGAGTGCAGCATGCGGGATATTATCGCTTTCAGTCCGCCCAACAACAGGTAGGTGGAGGCTCCCGGATTTGGTATTGCTCACCTGACCAGAATCCTTCGCTTGCGCGTCAGCAAGTGCATTGCCTACTTCACACAGCTCGTGCGGGACAGCACCACCCACGTGGGCTGCGGCATTCTCCGGCAGACCAGGAACACCACCAACGAGGCCGGCCAGACGCTGTCCAGTGTCCACCAGTACATGACCTGCAACTTTGTCCGCACCAACGATGTGAATGCCCCGGTCTACCAGAGCGGCGATCGTCCGGCCACCGAATGCCGCAGCGGACGGAATCCGGTCTTCATCAACCTGTGCTCCGTCAACGAGATCTACGACTCCTCCAACCTGGCTGGCCTCTTCTGAACTGGCGAGCTCTGCCATTCCCAAGCCAATTACTAAAGTTAATAAAAATGAAAGGACTTACACGCTGCTTGAGTTATATGAGGTGTTCGGTTTTTATTCGCAATAGGAATATGGTAGCAATACAGATTGCTTTAATCTTGGTTCTGTTGAAAAATCGCAAGAGAACAAAAAACTAGTTATATAAATTTTGAGTTAACAAATTGAGTGTGTGGAATGCAAGTAATACTTCTATATACTTCGGGTCTATATCTATATACTTTCGGATCTTTGGATAATATGACTACATAATTCGGATTTTCTCGTGGTAATGTGGGTGAATCGAGAACTGTGCATTTGTTCCGCAAATTGGTGTTTAAGTAGCTCCACTTATTGTCGCATTAGAACTTCCCTTTCCACCTTGCGTCTTTTTGTTTGTATTATTCGTTTTACAACCGAGATTGAAAGTTCAGCCAGTAGAGTCGCACCTTAATTCCATCACCATTATTATAATGAACCCGATTCTCCCCACGCCACTCACCTGCGACGTGGCATTCAAATTGAAATGTGTTTTCCCCGCTCCGTTCTGTCATCTGCCCGCCGCCGAGTTGCCTCCAGGATGCTGCATACTGCATTCTGCATTTCGCATCCTGCAGAATCCCTGTTTTCGCACCTCGCCGACTGCCAGTCAAAGTCAGCGGACGCAAAAAGTTCGTTGACAACTTTAGCAAACAAATTTTTTATCGCGCACAAGCCACACCTTCTCTTCTTTTTTGCATTTGATTTCAGTTATTTTTTTAAATTCGGTTTTCATTGTCGGGGAAGTGAAAAAATGGCGAACGCCGCGTGAAATACGCAGCGACCGCAAATAGTGCTCACTGAAAAAATACAAGAAATAAAATGGGAGTATTCCCAACTAAATACGGAAAACTATTTTTTGTTTTCCCTAATGATTTATTCAATTGTAAAATGTGCTCGATTGTGTCCAGAGTTAATGGTAAATCGTATCGTGAGAGTCTTTGCATGTGCAGTACTCGTATTTAAGCTATTTAATAAAATATTTCTGTTTGGTCCTTGCTCGTTGATCCGTTCATCTGTTCAGCCGTACACTCGCTTGAGAACCGTAAAAAAGGTATAGGTTGTGTTCAGCAGATTTTGGAAAAGCTCCAAAGTAATGGGCCGTATGTTGCCCAGTAGTATCTGCAATTTATAGAGCGCCGAACCATAAAAACGTTTTCAACGAACTCAAAACCATGGTTATTGCGCAGGAAGGATTAATGTAAGCAGGACTTACCGAAGCTGGCCGCTGGGCCCTCATCATCATGAACAGGATGTTTTTGCGCAGTGGAACATCGAAGGTGAACCACTCCGTTTCGTAGGCTGCGGTGGCCACGGCCAGATTCTGTTCCCTCAGCTCATTTGCATACCAATAGAGGGCCAGTATTTGGGCCAGAATCATGTTAATGTACATGCAAACAATTATCAACTGGCTGGTGCCGCTGACCTATGACAAAAGGCACATGCATTAGGTTCCCTTTGTGCCCATCTATCTACTCACGATAATCAGCATAAAGAGCAGCGCACAGAGCAGCGCCGAAAAGGCCATCAGCTCGAAGAGGAACATCATGGTGGTCAGCTCGTTGATGTGATCCATGTACTCGATGATGCTCTGCTGGTATCGGATGCAGGCTATAATCTCCTCCCTCAGCTCACGCGGGTCGCGGTCTCCGTGCGGATGCTTCAGCGCCACCTGTCGGAGGCGATGCTGCAGTGCCTTGCACCTTACAATGCCGAACATAATCAGGCCCACAATCAGGCTGGTGTACGGAATGTACATGCAGCAGCCCATCGGGGTGATGAGCATCTGAAAGACGTACCACATCTCGTAGTACGGACTCTCGTACTCATTCAGACCAGGAATCCTACTGCCAAAGGGCAGCACTTGAAGAAAAAAAAGTAAGTAGCATAATTGGGAATTTAGATTATGTTGAACTCACCTCTTTCGCTCGAGGACAATGGGTACAGACCAAATCCCATGGACGTGAGCATGCCAAAGAACAGATTGCCCCTAGCCATCAACTTGCCCACCTTGTTCACGAATCGAATATATACGAATCGTTCAGATTCAGCAGATCGTAATACGCCTCGGTTAGCTTCTGGATCAAAGCCAGATATCTATCGTGATCGGCCAGCAGGAGATAGGCTCGCAGCACCGTATTGATCCACAGGACGAGCATGTATGAGTTCCGAATTATCCCGGTTAGTCCTTCGTTGGTACTCATCATGTAGACGATTTGGGTGAAGATGTGGAATGAGGCCAGGCCGATGCACACGTAACGCTTCACGTTCTTGTCATACAGCAGGGCCCAGAATCGCAGTATCTTGATGTTCATGTGGATTAGCTGAATGTCTTCAAACATGGCTTACTATATAACTTGAGTGGGCTTCTAATCGAATTTTGAGCCATCCTGGTAGTGCCTCAACCTTTTATAGCATTCTTATGGGAAAAACGCAACGGGTATTTCACTTTTAAGGAGTCTGTTGCGTTCTAAATTAGCATAGCTATCATAACAAAATATATAAATATCATATTTTCATTTCAAACCCTACTCTCTTTTTTTATTATTTTCTAAATCCATATCAAGACATAGTAATTTATTTACCTAGAATCGGATATATGATTTTTTAGGGTATTAAAAAACCTTTTCCTCCTGAAATCGCAATTTTTGAAGGACACGACTTGCATGGACTCCCAGTGCTGGTCTCATTTGTTCGCAATTTCTGCCTAAATTGCCAATGATTTTGCAAAATTTTCGCCATTGAATTGTAGCATTTATTTGCTGCATTTCAATGGCCACATATTGATTTCTTTTTTGAATTATGAGTAAAGGACGTGGAGTGGAGCACTGGACGCCATTTATCCAGATTATGGCACTTCAATTTATTTTTCATTAGGCAAATTTCGAAGCCAACTAATGCGTTCTGCTGATAACTCGACTGCACTTTGGCAGTACACTTAACACAGAAAGGCTAATTAGCATATCAGCTCAATAATGTTTACATATAGATAAGGTTTACTGATTTGAGATAGTAAAAAACCCTATAAGTGATAGACCACCGATAAGCAGAAGTAGCTTTATAAAAAAAGCTTTTTTAAGCTTTGTAGAATGTGCTGCTCATTCTACGTGAAATCAGTTGTGTTTCAGCTCTCGAGATCTGCGGGTCAATTAAGCCTCCACATATGACATCATGGATCAGTGGATGATAGCACTCGCTTTGTCTGTAGTACTGCTCGCTTTGCTCTACAAGTGGTCGGTGGCCAAATATGATGTGTTCCGCGAAAGGGGCGTGGCACATGAAAAGCCATGGCCTCTGATTGGCAACATTCCCATCAAAGGCATGATCGGTGGTATTCCCGTCCTCAAGCAAATGATTGAATTGCATGCGAAACACTCGGGATCCCCGGTATATGGCATCTATGCCCTTCGTGATGCCGTGTTCTTCGTCCGCGACCCGCAGCTCATCAAGCTCATCGGCATCAAGGAGTTCGACCACTTCGTGAACCACAATAGCATGCACCACAACATGCAGGAGTCGATACTCTCGAAGAGTCTGATTGCCTTGCGGGATGGTCGCTGGAGGGAGATGCGCAATATCCTGACACCCGCATTTACGGGGAGCAAAATGCGTATAATGTACGACCTCATCCAGTCGTGCAGCGAGGAGGGAGTCGTTCACATAGAGGAGCAGTTGGAGCTGTCGCAGGATGCGAGCATCGACCTGGAAATGAAGGATTACTTCACGCGATTCGCCAACGATGTGATTGCCACCGTGGCCTTCGGCATCAGCGTCAACTCGTTCAGGCGCAAAGATAACGAGTTCTTCCGCATCGGACAGGCCATGTCCAGGATTAGCGCCTGGTCGGTGGTGAAGGCCATGCTCTACGCCCTCTTCCCGCGACTGATGAAGGTAACTATTGTCCACATTATATTCATTTGTTTATTGGCCTAAGTTCACTTCTGCTTCCCACAGGCTCTCCACGTCCAGGTGCTGGACACCAAGAACATTGATTACTTCAGCAGCCTGGTCACCGCGGCGATGCGCTACCGGCATGAGCACAAAGTGGTCAGACCGGACATGATCCACCTGCTGATGGAGGCCAAGCAGCAGAGGCTGGCCGATCTGAAGGACAAGTCGAAGGATGCGCAATACTATGCCCAGTTCACCGCCGATGACCTGTTGGCCCAGTGCCTGCTGTTCTTCTTTGCCGGCTTTGAGATTATCTCGGCCTCCTTGTGCTTCCTCACCCATGAGCTCTGTCTGAATCCCACGGTGCAGGACAGGTTGTATGAGGAGGTCCTTGCGGTGCACCAGGAGCTGAATGGCCAACCGCTGACCTATGACAAACTGACCAAGATGCAGTACCTGGACATGGTGGTGCTGGAAGCACTGCGCAAGTGGCCACCATCCATTTCCACCGATCGCGAGTGCCGCGAGGACATTGATTTGTGCGATGAAAGTGGTCAGAAGTTGTTCTCCGCGCGAAAGGGCGATGTCGTGCAAATACCCATCTTTTCGCTCCATCACGATCCCGAGAACTACGAGGATCCGGAGCTCTTCAATCCGGAGCGTTTCGCAGAGGGTCAGGCGGCAGAGTCCCGTGTGTATCTGCCCTTTGGAGTGGGTCCTCGCAACTGCATCGGCAATCGCATGGCCCTCATGGAGATCAAGTCCATAGTATACCAGTTGCTCCTAAACTTCAAGCTATTGCCAGCGGACAGGACGCCCCGCGATTTGCTGAACGAGTTGAGGGGTCATGGCCTGAAGCCGAAGCATGGCTTCTGGCTGAAGTTTGAGGCACGTCAATAAGGACTTATGCATCGGAGACAACTAATCGACTGCGGGTTTTCAATTAAAACTCGTATGCAAGCGTTCATTAATCAACTGGCTGGATTTTTTAATTAATTTAAGGAGAGTGTCTTGAGTGAATCGGAAATTGTAAAGAAATCTGCTGCAGAAGTGCTGGTGACAGGCACTGGATGGGAAAACTCGCTCGCTGGTTGTCCGGTCCACTGACGGCGGAAAAACCAAAGACCAAAACTCCGGGAAAATCGGGAAAGCGGGAAATCGGGAGCAGCTGAGGGGCCAAAAGTTTTTGACATTCTCGTTATTTATGTGCTTCGAGGGTATTTAGGCAAAAGTTTTTCGGCCCGCCTAAGCAGTTAATACGATATTGATTTATTCGCAAGTCAACAGCTGTGAGATAATAAATATTATGCAGCTCAAATACATATTTGAAATCTTGCGACTTGTTGTCCAGCAGCAAACTTTCTGTTTTGATTCCCAGATTTGATTTATAAAGCGGCCAGCGATTAAGCTTTGATCCACCCAGACTTTTGGCCAACTTTTATGAGCTTAAAGTTGCTGGCTGGCACATCGCCTAGGGAGAAGTGGCTCCGCGACTTTCCCTCTCGAGGAAAACAACAGAAGTTTGACGGGCGCGGAAAAGTCAAAGTTTTTCCTTTGCGCTTTGCATTTTTGCCGCGCAGGATAATTATTTTCCTTGCCACTGACGTTCGACAATTTGTCCAGCATACAGAGAATAAATTAAATGAGACAACAGCATTTTTATAAGCTTGATGGCACAACCATATGAATTATTACATATTGTTACCGAATGTATTTCGCAGGGAAAACAAACACAAAGGGTGTCAGTTAAATGCAAATACACGTTAATTATCTGGCCATAACTGCTAAAGGGAAAATTTAATTTCACATGTGTTCGAGCTTAATAATTTACTAAAGCAACAATGTTCATGTTTCATTTTATGTTATGTACGCCATCTAATTCTACAAAAAGCACCGAAACACACTAGTGTATCTGCAAAACACAATGTACTACCATCCACATAAATAAATTGCCTGGCTTGTAAGGCTGGTTTCCAAATTTGCCGGGGTCCACCACTTTTTTGAGCCCATAAGACGACAAGACTTCGTGCTCTTGGATGTCCAGTAAGTTGTGTGGAATCTTGCAATTTGCTGGCTTACATGGAAAAGGAAACTTGGTAGGCAGAAGGGGCGGCTGACCGTAAGCCGCTCCATTTGCATAATTATTCATTGCGCAGCATTATGAGCATAAATAAAACGATGCTCCACTGCACACACACACCACTCACACACACACACACACACACTCACACACGAAGGAACATGTGGGGATAATGCCTTGTGGGACATTATAAGCCCTTGTAAGCGCCCCAGAGTATGCAACGCTTTTTCCTTCATATTTATTGTTGGGCATTTTTTAGGGCCCCGACTATTTATGGCCCACATTAGCCACTGATGCACTTGCAACCCGGCTGCAGTTGCCGCTTACTGCAACGGAATACCAATTGAAATAATAGTGCAAGGGTGGATCCAATCAGCCGCACAAAGATTAACAACGCACAAAGTCGAGTGCTTGCAGCATAAAATGTGGTTTAGCTACTGAAGGCAAGTTGCCAGAAATTTAATTCAAAGTTCAACAAAGCCGCAACTATTCTCATAAAACTGACATGCCGCAATCTCTGGGCTCTGGATTCGCGCCGGAGTCTCAGATTGTGTGCCGGTGACAGCCTTAACACCGAAATACTCAATTAAATAAAGTTCAGCCCGAAATTGCATTACATTTATGGACGTGAGTGCGTGGCGTCCTGGCGGCAATGTCAGCCGCGTGTTGCACAAACTTTTGCCACAAAAATGTGCGTATGTGAAATCGCAATCAGTGGCGTGCCAGCCAAATCCATTTCCAGAGCGATAATAATAAAGTTTGCAGCGAAATGCGAAATCTCTTTTAAGTTTGGCTTTAATGTTAGATATTATAAAATATAAATGCTTTTAAGAGGTAACTAGATTCTTATCCGAAACATCCAATAAATATTGCATATGCATATTTTATGTTAAACGCCATGTTATGAGACGATAACCGAAATGATGCTGATTAATACTTTGCCATGCATTTTCGGTCATCATTTTGGGTGACGTCGAATTCCATAGGAAATTTAATTAACATTGAAGCGGCCTAATTGAAATAATTGCATTTAAGGCTTTAAGCCACTTTGAACTCCATGCGGTGGATGCAGCATGTGGGCGGTCACTATTGACAACCTGCAGACAAAGCAATTAATTTAATTCACAAAATTCGGCCTTTGCCTATTCAATGTATTCTATATCTACGTGTATGTGTAAATGCATGTGTATATTTGATATATATTTACAGTAACAGTTTCGCAGATAATATGCAGCCAATTGTTGGCAGTTTGCGGTTTTGCACAGATGCCCGGCTCTCGATGGATTATTTCGCCATGCTGTGTGGCCTTTGCCACTACTTAGCAAAATTGCCCACCGAGAGTCCTGTTCGTGGCATGCCGCATTAAAATTGCACGCAAATAATTTATGTCCTTTTGGGTGGCTCTGAGTGGGAGTAGGAGTGTGGAAGAGGATGATGATTCCCGAGCCCAGTTGATTTAAATTGATGCATGACTTTATTAGGGGATTATAATCGGAGCGATACAAATTGATGGGTTATCACTGGCGACCATTCGTTTTGCAGCTAACGTTCCATGTGGCTCGTAGGAGTTCCACTTGAACCTGAATACAATCGGGTTCGGGATTAGTTTCAGCTCTCTGGGCCATTTTGTCGTTTTATTATTTCCCTTATTTTCCGAAAGACCGGCCATAAATACGCATACTTAAGCGAACACACATCCTGACACACCGACACACGGACATCCCGACATCCTGTGCTTCCGTATTCCGTCCTTTTATGACAGCCCAAAGTGCCTACTTATAAAATCAAAATCATAAAAAATAATGTTAATTTCAATATTGTCTCATTAAATGTGTATAAAACTCCAGCCGGTGAGCATGTGTGTGATGAAAGAATTTTCCTCTGATGGCCGGATGCAGGGTGCGGGGCATTTGTTCATTTAACCTGCCTCAACGTGATGGGCCACTGCACAGTGGGGCAGCATGTGGTTAAAAGGGCACCAAAATTACTTTCAATTAGATTTTTAATTTTTAATTATCTCTTTTTTGTTCTGAATTATATTTTTGATTTTTAATTATTTGAAGTCTCTTATATATGCATTTTTTGGTTATTATATGGTACTATTTGATACATTTAAGCACAATTTGTAAGATATTATATGTACTGTTATCTTCTATCTATAGCACTATATTTGTAGGTGATTACAGTAGATTAATTTTATTGTTCAATTCTTATTAGCCTCGTCCCACAGTGGCTGGATTTCCTTTCGCGGAGTGTGGGTGCGTGAAATTTAAATAAAACGTGCGATTGTCGAGCAGCTGTTGCCGTTTTTCTCCGTGCGGACGTCCTTTGTTGGCCCAGTGCAGGGGCGCAAGGACGAAGAGCGTAGGTCGAAGGACGCAGGATGAGGGACGACAGATCGACGAGACTGACAGTTGAGGGAAACGCACATCCACGCACGCAGGGTGCTACGCACACATGTAAGCATGTGTGTATAAGCGGCATCAGGATGGTGGCACACACACACACACACGGACGCACAGTGGTCGGGAAATGTGACAGGATGTCATTTTGCAACGCATCCGAAACATAAACACACGCTTTTCTTTTGTGCTCGCCCACTCATACATACATATGTGAAAATTATGCTGCTAAGAGGCGGCAAATTCTTGCATTAGTGCCGCTTTTCCGCCATACACTCCCCCCATTCGGGGGTAAGTTTTCGGAAAACAAGCGAAACTAGAAAATTTGCATAAGCGCCGCTCGTTGGCTGGTGCCATTATTATGGGTTTCACTGTGTGTTTGCGCTTAGTTATTTAAAACACACGTAATATTCATAATATGAGGCAAGTGCGTGTCGCATTCGGAAAACTGCAAATGGTGTTTAGTGCCTGGGAAACTTGTTGATTTCGTTCTCACGTTTTCATTGGCAGGTACTCTTTAAACATGTTAACTTTCTATTGAAATTTTAATTAATAATTCATTAACGCAAAGCCAATAATGCTTTAATAAAACCAATGCGAAATTATTTAAATGGAAAGGCATTATTTATAACCATTTAAGTACTTCCACAGAATTGGTTACAATTTCACAATCTAGTTAGCGCTTATTTAACTTATTTAATACATTATGGGTTTCCTTTAAGCCCTTAAGCCGAGCTAACCCAAATTCGCAAATGAAATTCGTAAATTTATAATTAATTTCCACTTTTATTGGATTCAGTCTCCCCGGGGGTTTGGCAACCGAAAAAAAATAACGCTAAATAATAAACAACGAAAGAGTGGATGCTATTACTTATTTTGGCTTTCTGGCTTTTTGGCTTTTTAACTTTTGACCACATATTCAAATATGCGCACAATTAATTTAAATTGTTTTGGTTTGCTGCTCTGTTTGATTGTGTTTGGCAGGTGCAATAATGCAAAATCAGCAAGTTAATTGAATTGGCAAGTGCAAAGGCAGCGCGTTTGCAAATTAGGCTCAAAACTGCATTTACTTTAAATGATAATTATATCATAACATTTTCAATACGCCCAATTATGAATGTATTTATTTACTAACTACTAAACCTTTTTTCTATTATCTTATCTTCTATTTGCATTGGCACAAAAATGTTTGCAAATGCAATACGCCTAATTTAATAAAGCACTTCTAATGACAACATTTATATTATATTTTATGTTTAATTACGAAGCGTGTTTGTGTCAATAAACCATATTGTTATTTCTGATGTCTGCTAGCTGCGATCAATCAACGATGAGGGCGATAAAAGGACACATCCTTCGCACTACGAGTATTCCCTTCATTTGCTGTCCTGGCGTATTTGGAATTTCAATTAACCTAATTTAATTGAAACTATGTCTGCAGTCAATTGTGTCTAATTGTACACAGCAGTCGTAGACACGTGCTTTCGAGGTAACTTAAACAGTTTATTACAAATAAGTATTACAGATTCAGTGATGACAAAGTGACAACTACGGTTGTCAGTTGCTAAAAGGTGAGGTGTAGAAATGCAGTTCATGCTTTCACCTTAAATTTTACCAAGTCGTGTTTGGGGGCAAATCCACTTATCTGGAGACCAGTAACCTCTGACGATAAAGTTCTGCAATTTGTCCGTCCCCCGAGGCTTGCCTGTACTGCCTGCCTGTCTGTCTGCCTGGCACCACTGTGTGGATGTTTAGTTGGCATAATTAAAACAGAAATCAAGCCCGACGACGTCTCTGCAAATACACCCACTGAGCTGAAATTGCACAAATAATGATGGAGTTGGCAAACTTTCGCCTTACCTGGGATTACCACACCCCCACCCCGATCCCCACTGTTTATGGCCCCATATGCACGAGCCTGGAAAAGTCAACAGGGGAGAGCTGTTATTTAAAGGCCTGGGGCTTATTTGCCCCACGTTGCCGGGGCTTGTGTCATTTGGCCTATTGATTTTTGCAGGTGGATAGCCTTAAATTTGCCAACTCAAGTTTGGGGCCAGGGCTTTGCAAAGAGTCTAGGAATCACTCGGGGCAACGTGGCACACGTCAAAGTTTGTCTTTTTGAGGGCAAACAAATTGAATAAGCGCGTTCAAGTTATGCCCAAGTTGGGCCAAGTTGGCCAATTTTATTATGACAGTAAGTGATTTTTCCCTGCCCTTGTTGTGTTTGTCGACTTCTTTTATGCGGCAGCCACGTAATTAACTGGCCCAGGCGTTGCACACTCTTCAGCTGCGTCCGGCCACCGAAAAAGAAAAAAAAAGGGCACAAGGATAAAGAAATAGGTCCTTGCCCCCTTTTTGGCCTGGCTCACCACCATATTTCATTAGCCTTATCGCGCTTGTAGTGGTCCGGCCAGAAGGACTAATTTATGGGGCATTTATGGCCACATTGCAGACCTATTAACAATGTGCAGTCAAATTTAATTTTAGCTACAACCAGCAGTCCCCAAAAAAAAAATGGAAAAACATTCGAATTTATGTGACAGCGTTTGAAATTTATTTGCTGCAACGATTACGTACAACTGGCGATGGCTATGGCAATGGCTATAGCTATGGATATGGCCATGGAGATTGGTGTCTGCAGCTCTCTCTATAAAGCTCCATTGACCCATTTTGGCCCAGTATCTGGGCAGGCCGAGAGCCAAGCTAACACAGATACTCACCACCACCACACCGACAGACAGGCAGACACCGGGAGGGGACTAACCCTTTAGCATGCAAAGTTTTTTGCCAGCCAACCAACAATGCGAATGGGTGAATGGGCGAATGGGCCAATGTTCCCAGGACGAGAACTAGGACCAATGCACAGGCGATTAGTGCGCCATTTGGCTGTCTTTAAGCCAGTGTGTTTATGCGACGACGAAAGTGCAGTCTTATCTGATGGAGAAGGCACTGAAAAGGAGCTGTAGTTCTAGATGAACGTCTTGCGAAATGCAGATACAGGACAACAGTGCGTATGAGTGATGCTGTAGGAGGATCATCCGTTTTAGCTGAGAAAATCCAACATTTTTATTTTATTTATATATGAGGAATACAGGTAAATATAGGACACATGAAAATATGTACAATCTGCAAAATAATCAAAGCCAATGGATTCGAAAGGCATTTAATTCGTTTATATGTTTGTAAATCCCCAATCATATATAGCATTTAATCCAAAGTTTATGATAAAACATTGTGCCTTAAATAAATTGAATGGTTTTCTAATGACTTTTGGTTCCTCTTAGCAATTTTCCATCGCATAAACGTCATTTTATGAGCTTCTCTACGGCACATATACACTCTTGGCCCAAAGAGAGACTGGCATGTGGCTGCTGTTATTTACTGTTATTTGTATAGCTGGGTTCCTGTTTATTTTTGGGCTTATTTGTTGCCATTGTTGGGCGTCATTGTTATGTCCGGGAGTACTGAACGCCGGCCACTGGCTGGCTGGTCGGTTGACCAGTTTGTGCCGTCGCAAAATGAAATATTCAAGTGCGCATTAGGCCCGCATGTCCCAGTTGAAAATGGAGAATTGCCGTTGCAGTTGCACTCTCTGTTGCAGATGCAGCTGCAGTTGCACGAGTCACTGGGGCAGTGGCAGTGGCAGTTGCAGCAGAAATACCCAGTTGCGAAGCATCGGGGGTCTTGGTAATTGCGAAATTACCACAAGTCTGCATGCGGCTGCGTTGCAATTGAAATGGCAATGATTTTTGCCCACTCGCCGCTCACTGGCCATATGTTGATTTCAATTGATTCTTGCTTTGTGGGCTGTCTGCTTTGCTGGTTTCAATTTTGGTTGCACCACCAACCCGTTCTGGGGCACAAAGGCATATTATAAATGCCACACTCATTTCAGGCGTCCTCCGGCTTCGATTGGCTTAAACAGCAGCCATTAAGAGTTTAAGCCATTGTTGTTTGCTCCCGCTTTCACTGGATCCCAGTTTGGGCCACACGGCTTTATCTTGCTGCCTCTGGCCGTGCAACATTTTCAAGTTTTCCCATTTCTTCTGGCAGTTGCAAGTTGAATGCCTTTCAAAGGAAAACGAATGCCCAGACATTCCAACAAACAAGGAATTAAGTCATTCCTGATTTCCATCGATCTGCGAGGGATGGTATACTTAATTTATAAATTTACTAACTGAAATTAAGAAAAATAATATAATAAGTATCTGTTTAGAATTTCATTAACATTTCGTGTGGCTGCTTTCTAATTTATAATTACACTTTATCAGTGAAATTGCACACAATTCACGAAAAGTCTTTAACACTATGAGCAAACTACTACAGTAACTACGTTTTCTATTCCCCCTTTTTTAAACCCCCTTTCACGAGGGTGAAGAGCACAGAACCAACTGTAGTATTTTAAATAATAAATAAATGGAGCTTTGTTCTCTTTCCTGTTCCATGTTGGACAGCTCTCGAAAGTTTTAGCACACAGTGCCAAAAACGAAAGCCAGGCGCAATTACTCGAAAGTAAAGTTCACTTTTTGCACTTTCGTGGGATTGTGTGGTCAGAAAATGTTCGCTTATAATCCGCACAGTTGAGTATACGAAGAACATAAAACATGACAAACTACGAATGCCTTTGGTCAATCAGAAAACAATATGCGGCGACATAACTACCTTGCCTACCGCTTTTCTAACGACGTAGAAGGGGTAAGAGTAAGAGAGGTACAAATTAAACATTCATTAGTACAAATAAACACAATTAAGTTGAAGAAGCTTACAAAGGCTTTTGGCCTGTTAAATGTTTTCCCAGGCAAATTGAAATAGTTGCTGAAAATGTACCAAGTGGCAACATGTAATGGATGTGGGCGGAATGGCTGCAAAAACTCAACTAGATGGGGTATCGCAATGTAAATTTTGGCTGCAAGTTTCTGCAAGGAGGAGGAGGCAACTAACTGACTGCGTGGCACGGAATGCAAAGGGAATATTTCAGTTGTGGCATTTGCTGATGTTTATTAATTGTCTTCAGAATTTAAGCAGGCAAATTACTTGCACCAAAACTCGCTCACTGCTCAGTGAACAGTAGTGAACAGTAGACTCCATGCCACAATCTCCAGGCAGCCAAAAAATATTGGTTTTCTTTGGCTGGGGTCGTAACCCCGCTCCTCGTTCCTCGTTCCGTTTGCGTTTCTGCTCCAGCAGCCACATTATGTGAGGTCGTTGGGTGCTGGTCTGCTTATCGAATCGAATATTTTGTTTAATTGAAGTATTCGACATTCGCCACAGTTGACTGCACAAATCTAACGACGTTGCCTCGACCTCAACAATGGCGAACTGCAGTGTGGATAGTGGGCTAGTGGGATAGTTTGACGGGATACTCTCCTTCTGTAATTGGAAATCACTGGCGGTATGGCATTAAATGTATAAATATTGATGGAATTTCCGTCTTCCATCTCCGGCGCTTATGTAATGAAGCCAGTGCATTCCTACTCGCTTGCCACTTCCCGCTAAGTAGTTTACTCTGCTCTTGGCCATAATTGAAATGCCATTCCCGTAAAGTGTGAAGTGCTTACCAGCAACTTCCTTTCGGCATTTGGCGAGGGTATATTGCGACTGCGACTTGTTGGGAAGACTTTCCTTCACGCTACACACTTTTCCACACAATCAATCATATATTTGACATATTTGGATATTAATGAATTTTTTATATATATGTAGGTACTTGGGATTCAAAACGGTTAAAGACCTGGGACAAGAGACCATTAGAAAGGGAGGATTTATTTATAAATTTGTATATTGTAAATATAGAATAAATATACCTATAGGTATATACATTATGAAGAAACCCAAGAAGCTTCCTTTAATTTACTAAATGTGTTGTTACGGGATACATAATCTTTACTGCTTGTAATTTTGCTAGAAACAATATTTACTTAAAATTTATTATATAGTAATTATTTAAAGTAAAAGCTTATGAAGCAATGCTGCTGCAGATAATTAGCACTATGTTATATTGCTTATTTAATTCCTATAGAGAAAGCTTAAGGAAACTTAGTTAAAAGGTATGCAATAGTCGACCCAAAGGACTGTGCATTTTAGTTGCGCTGGTATATATTCCTAGTAAGAACCCGACTGCATTATAAATTGCATTCATTGTCGCTGCATTTTGTGCGTCTGCTTTCTGGCTCCTCTGTTGGTTTGTCTGCCACCCACCCGCACTTGCTCCCGATTTCTCCCATTTTCCGCCACAATTTCCCCCGCTTTCTTTCTGCTTTTTGTATCGCATTGCAGCTGCATCGAGTAGAAAAACCAATTTGCAGCTATCAAAACGAAGCTGTGAATGCAGCGGGCAAAGTGGCACCGATTGATCGATTTGTTGTGCGCTGATGTTTGCGGAGCATTTGAAGTCGCCGGCTGATGGCCATATAATTGCGTGCCGTAAATAGGAAGCGATAATAGTAGGTGGTGACTGCTCTCCAGATTACTGCTCCAGATCGACTGGCCCGGATTACGGCCACTTCCGTATCGTCGGGCCGCCTGTCCCATTGCGGTCTCTTTGCTGCGAACTTATGACCGCATAAAGCTCAAAGACAAATGCCCAGATGGAAGTCGATAGCACTTGATTAACGTGTGTGATGCCTTAAGTGGATGGGTATTGGGTGGCAGGGTGGTTGAATGGTAGGATTACAGGCCACCCCCTCTTGAAAGCTATGTAAATGAGCGCCCACGCGCAGGGAAAGGTGCTAATGAAGGCGCCGAAGAAACCGCCAACGCCATCGCACAATCACGAAAGCAAATAAGCAAACAAGCCGCCAGGTGAGTCAGCCTTTTCAGGTGTTTCAGGTGGTTCGGGTGTTCGGATGTTCGGATGTTGGGATGTTCAGGTGTTCAGCTGTTCAGCAGTTCCGCGGGGTGAGAGCTTTGTTTGCCATTTAGCTTATCGCTGCTTAGCTTAATTAAAGCGCTTGACGTTTCGCCAATTGCCAATTGCCAGTCGACTTTGATTTTTCGACCACATTACGGTACGTTCACATACGAGAGAAAAGGACATGGAAATGGAATAGAAATAAACTACTTTCCTCAACATTCAAAACACCATTCTGTAAGATCATTAATATTCTTATATATTTTTAAATAGATTTTTGTTTAAGAGTATATATGTACATATACATACAGTCATATGATGCATGATGCCACCTACTATCTCTCACTGATGAACATCAGCTTCGCTAGGTGTTGCGGGCTTAATTAGTTTCGCTAGGATGGAAACTCATGGCTCGGCATGGCATTTATTTGTTTCACATTCATAGCATACTTTGCCGCGCGGCTGTCTATTTTGAAATGGAATTTTCATTCAGATGGCCGGGCATTGTTGATCTGAATGATGGAGCAGGCAGGCAGACGTCCGCCTGGCCTCCTTTCGGGCTTGGCTTTGTAATGCGGCCAGACAAATACGATGTGGCATAGAGAGGATCATTAATAAAAATAATGCCACAAGAAGAATGGGGCTCATACAAAGCGGCAGAGAGGCAGAGAGGCGGAGAGGCAACAAAAACAGCTTTGCCACTGGCTGTGTGGCATAACGTCTCTAATTGAATTTCTTATGGTCCATTAACTGTCAGGGCCGAAATCCCCCGGCCAAAACGACCAGAACCTGGGCCAAGAGAGCCAAGCCAAGGTGAGGCCACTGATGGGCGGAGAACTGAATGAGTAAGCAAAGAAAAGCGTAAACGTGACAGTTTTTAACAATATTTAAGATGTCAGCATGATATATCGTTTAATTTATGTATTGCGGGTGGGCGCGTGGGTGTTTTAAGTGGGTGTATACTTATACTTTCCCCGCTGATGGCTCCTCGTCAATGGAAGAGCAAGTGGAAAATGTAATAAAAACATTTTGCAAGCATTTCTTCGGCTCCCAGGACAGACAGGGCTTAAACATGAAAATCTAATTAGAATGGTGGCAGAGGGGCTTACCAAACCAAAGGATGGGAATGGGAAACAGTTACAGGAACAGAAACAGGAACAGGTCCTTGCGTTCCATAATAATAAATAACATTAATCAGCAGATAAAACAAATAGGGAGGACACACGGACCCCGTTTAGCTTCCGATTTGCATAGTTCCTGCAATATTTCCCATTTTCCAGCCGGCGGAAACTGCAACGAAGGACTTGGCGAAACGAGGACTGCAGAAACAGGAAAAATCGTAGCCAGGTGGACGAGGCCGGTGAGGCGGCGAGGACTTTGGCCAGCACTTCCTTTTCCTGTTTATGCTGACTGAATTATTTATGCAAATATTCAACGGCTTGCGACCTTAAAGGCACTTTAATGCCATACCCCCTCATACCGCTGCCTCACAGTTGCCTTTATCCAATATTTGTGAATGAGCATTGAGTTTTAGCAAGTTGTACGCTCCAATCGCTTCGAATGGCCTGGGAAATGTTGAAGGCATTTTCATTTAAACTGCAGCTGGCCTAATCCTCGCCAGGGCAACCGTGTTTCGTGGTTTGCAGCGCATTTCCATTTTCGTAACCATTTCCAATTCCTATTTCTATTCCCATTCCCATTTTCATTTCCATTTCCATTGATTTTATTTCGTTCCTACTTTTTCCCCACTCGTCGCTGGTCGGCGATAATGAAGTATTATGGCCATTTATGGAGAGGCAATCTGGCTGGCTCCTGGCGCTTTCCATTTACCTGTTTGCCAGCCATTTTCCCCGCAGCCCACACGGCGTATGCGTAATGCAATCGACTCCGCTGTGTCAGACGCCGCATATTTGCAGACATCTTAGCCTGCGTACTGCATAATTAGCTCTTCGCTGCAGGCTCCTTCGCTTCCTCCTCGGACATGGCTCATTGCAAATCCCATCCACCAGTTGCGCCTCCGGCCAGCTTCTATTCCAGGCACGTACTCCCACTGCCCGACTCCTCCGTTTGTTACACAATGTCAAAGTCACATTCCCGACAGTCAGTGATGTTTGCTAAATACATTTAAGGATACTTACTACTAACTACTGCGGAGAGCACTCATAGTAGCTAGTAATCAGCTATTATATATTAATAATATCAAACAAAGTAAGTTTCTATCAAGAAATATTATTATCTTATACTAAACAATATTATATTATATTAAACATTCATCAAAGATTCGCCATAAAATAATACAGTTTTTATATTGTAATAAACTATGGAATTACTTAAAACTAATACAAAATATATTTGTTTTCTTTCAGGACTTTTAGATGCAGTACGACTAATATAATAATATTTTGTAACCATTTAGTTTCATTCTGTATTGGGGTATGGTACTTAATGTGAGCAAAAAATGGGTATACACTTATAAGCCTTTATATATAACGATAATATGAGATAATAAGTTGTATTTTGCTGTCCACCCTTTCCTAGCCAGATGATCATGCCGTGGCGGTGGACAGCTGACCCGCGGGAATGGGAATCCTGCCCTGGGGCTCGGTTAATAATAATTGCTGGGCTGGCACTGAATATGAACCTTCATCAGACGGCGGATTACTTGGGCGTCCTCCGATTGCCGAAAACTGTCACGTCGTCGCCAGTCTAGCGAAATAAATATATAAAGGTGTCACTGGCCCGGTCACTGGCCCGGCCAATAAAGTAGAGTTTTAAAATACAGCTCCCGGCGAGATGAGTTGTTTACCAGCAGCTCGATTTCTAATGAGGATTTGGGGGCGACTACTTGTCCCTCAGACGTTAATAAATGGTTTTTCTGGGGTTATTTTTCCCAAGCGCCAGATGAAAGAGCATAGGGCAAAAGGTTAAATGTGTTGATTGTGCAGAATTGTGTGGGCCAAGTTGGGCTGGAACAAATGCAATTTGGCAGTGGCAATCAGCCATGACTTCAGCGAAAAGCATACGCACTTAATTAATTTCAATTAGCTACTCACACAGCACACAGCAACTCCATCCACAAGTTTCCATCTCATTTTGGCCAACTTCTTACTAGGTATTCTACTATTTTTCGCTGGAGGGAGGAATTAGAGCTTGTTTGTGGGCGAAGCGACTCGGCTCTTTCATATACAAATTCTGCGAAGTGAATGTAATTAGGGATGTAAATAGTTAATAAAGAATTTGAGCACAATGTTTGCTGCCGTTGGTTGGAAACAGAATTGCGGTCTAGTCTCAACATCACGTTTCTTGGAACTCCATAAACTAAGAATACTTTTATTTGGCAAAATGGTTGAGTTACTACAAAGGAGCAACTATGTTCAATATCGGGGTATCGGAAAAAGGTTTCAATCACCCTGGGCCCTGCTTGATTTAGTGAGTGTGTGCTGCTCTTGACTCATAAATTATGAGCAGATATGTTACTTGTTTAATATTTAAACGATTTTTGTTTTCGGTCGAGCAGCAGTATGCATATTTCGGAGAAAGCACTTTTCGTGGAGGCTTGGAAGTGTACATATTTGAATGCCGACATGAATGTGTCTGCTGCTGCCTCGGCTCGATTCTCCCAGGACTTCCAGGACTCGCAGGACTCAGAGGACTGCCAGGACTCTCTGTCCTGGCTTATTTTTATGTGCAAACAAATAACTCTGTGGCTACACACTCAGCCCCCCCACCATCCGGAACCCGAGCCCCACCCTTTCCACTGACTTTCTTCTCCGTTACAAGTGCAATAAACTTGCCACTGACTTTGATTGACAGCCTTGGGGTTTGAACCCTCCAACGGCTCCAAAGACTCCAAAGGCGGCAACAGAAATTGGCATTTTCATTCAATTTAAATGCATTAAATAAATACCAGTATCAGCAGCGCAAGGAATGTGTACTCGAATGCGAATCAAATTTCAATGAACACTGTGAAGCTGGAACTCCATATAGAATACATAAAAGCTGGAGTTATTTTTCGAATTCAATTTAATATTAATAGAAATTTCTTTTTTTGTATTCGAAAAGTGGTTTTGACTTATCATCAACTGAGGAACAAGGGATATAAAGGTTAATAAAGGTCTCTTCATGCAGTTTTGGTTTAATTCACATCACACGCGGAATCATAATCAGTTTGCAACCAGAAATTCTTGCACCAAACCCGAAGTTAATATGCAAATTATAATTAGAACCCCACAAGCGCCCAGAGCCCCACAAATATATCAAAACTCAGGAATAACTGAAACGGAGCTGAAATTGCATGTTTACGTTATGCAAATTGTGCTGTTTAATGCCAAAGCAGCTCCAACTTGCGAGAATAATGTTGCAACAAATGTTGTGTAATTTCCCCTGTTTGCACGTAAATATGGGGAAATATACTGGGACATTGATCAGCTGCAGTGGATGTTTGATTTCATGGCGAAAATATGAAAATGCTGCTCTGAATCCAGTTCAGAGTTCTAATAAAAAGGCATTTTAATTACTCATGTGGTTTATGGAGCGGCAAATTGAATTTCCCATAGTTCATCCCGGGCTCTGCTGTTATCCGATTTAAATAAAGATTAATGGCCAGCTCCTCTGGCTGCGACTGATATTATTTATTGTCGAGTCGGAGAATTTGTGTGAAGTGTGCAGGATTTTGATTAGATGGCTAGCATGGCCAGTTGCCATCTTTTGTCAACTGAGCTGTGGACCAAAATGGGTGAATTCTGGTAGAGATTGTAGTAAATTAATTTATAGTATTACTTTTGTTCAGACAAGTAGGTTGATTAGGTTGTAATCTCTTTATTATGTCATTTCTGCAGATTTAATTAAGATATTAAAATACAAAGAGTTTGCAATCATGCATGCCTTAATCAACTTATGCAGTGTCCTCAAATTTTATGGAAAATTCAGGACATTTGAGTATAAGCTGCTCCATCGAGTTGACACTCTATTAAATTAGCCCAATATTACGGCGAATGTGAGGGGCTGGCGATTGCAGCAATAAATTTGCCAAGTCCGCAGGCCGAGTTCAACTCGAAAACAATTGCAATCGCATCAAGAGTTACTCAAAGTTCGGAAGTTGGTCAAGCGTTTTGCAAATAATTCCCCGCTCCACGCGAATGGCGGCAACTCGGGCCCACGAAGGCCATTCATCTGCGGGCAGGTCGACGGGCTTATTACCTATTCAAGTTATTCAACTTATTCAACTTATTCAAGTTTGGCCCGGACTTTATTCAGGCCCGATGCGCAGAAAAGTTTGCATTAACCGGTCTAGGGCTTGATAAGTGTTCTAATTGTTCAAATGAGAATGTTACAAATTTTTACCATCGCGTTTCCGCCCCTTGGCCGAGTGCTTGAAATGGATTCTTTTCGAGATTTTAGTTGGCCGCAGCTGCAATTAAGAAACGAAAGGTTGAAGGCTATGCCGCAAATAATAACTTAAATAAAATGCAAATGCAAGGATATCTCTTATTATTGCACTTTAGATTCCATCCTGATCGGCAAATGATTTGTATTTAAGAGCATGATTTATATTCAAGGACAATAATTGGGTGATAGACTGAGAGGAAAGGAAAAGTTCATAATTAAATAATATGTGCGGACTTTAAAAGTCAGGGCAATCTATGCGCAGGCGGATTGTAACTTGCGCGGCATTTATTTAATTTATGCAAACAATTAATTATGTAGCTGCACGTTTGCAATTTCATTAAATGCGCGTTTATTAATGCCGAAAACAACAACTGCGATCCGGCAACGTGAGCAACTGGAGAGCGCATAATTAATGCCATAAAATGGGAATAATTTCCAAATCTAGGGGGGGCATCTTGTGGCATCGGGTGGGGGCGCGATTTGGGGCATGGGCGTGGCATGGGCGTGGCAGGGTCGGGTCAGGTGAGTGGGTAATAAATTCCCCAAGGCATATGTAGCTTGTTTTTGTATCCTTGCAGCTGTTTCTGCGTGTGTGTGTGCGAAAGGATTTAAGCTTTAAGCCGCGCTTTATTAATTTCCATATTGCATATTTCAAGGCGTCGCACTTGCCGTCCATAAATCATGCACATTAATAGCTGTTTTTACACCCTTTCACAGGGTATATTGAATTCTACAGTTTTTTAGCCATATAATATCGGTTTAAACTTAAAGAAAATCTGATGACTACAGTAGGTAAGTTTATTGAGTATAATATAAAAGGAATAACAGTTTCGTTGTTTTTGATCATAATGTGCTTGTGAAAGGGTATAAAATCTACGGCTTTCCAAAACTAGTTTCGTTCCATGTTTTACTTCATTTTAATTTATTTAATCGAGTTCAACCATTTGCATTTGTTGCAATCATAAAACACTTTACTGGAATCCAGGAGCAGCTGCAGCAAAATAAATAAATGCTCGCACATATTTGTTTTCCGGCAAGGTCATTAGGAAATGGGGAGAGGAAAAGGGCATTTCCCTGGAAAGCAATAAGATAAACAAAACGGAAATGTGATTGCAAATCATGGCAATAAAAATATTGTTATTAAACTTTAAAGGTTGACAATCCGAAAGTAATTTGGGAAAATTCATAAGTAATTTGCCCTTTTTACGACCTGAAAATGCTTGAGTGTTCTTTGCAAATTGTTTTCGTTAGGTAAGTTTGAGATGCTTTGCAAAATGATATACATAATGATGTATATAAATGATGTATATAACATAAGTAAATATTAATTCGAGTTATCTGGAAATGTAAGAAATATTGTAAAGATACATACAAATAATCAAATAATAACTTTTTATACAAGTTTTCAACTTTTACCTTGACTTATTCAATTAAGCATTAAATCACCGGTGTTGCACACTAAAATTGAATAATTAAAGATAAGAGAGGGTGCGGGTAACCGAGTGTTCAATCAGTGGCGGAAATCAATAGGGGTTATCCACATTCCCCTGCAGACTCATTTGCATGCAGATGAACGATGAACTACTTGCATTTGTACCGGCATTTCGGCATTGAGGTTATAAAAAAAGGCTTTGGCTTGCAATTAAATGCCAACGAGGAAATTCCACACGAGTTCTGAGCATTTCGAGCATTTCATCCAGTTTGCCGGCTGTCAAGTTGACCCGCGGGAACGAGAGGCTGTAGGTCGCAATTTAAATCAAGTTGACCGCAAGATTTCGCAGTGAATTATACCAAAGTTACTGGGGGCACGCCACGCCCCTTCCGCCTTCGGCGGCTTTCGGGCATTCAGCATTAAATTAGTACACCCTGAAGTACACCTTGGACTGTAATAGAGATTTAGAGCAGACAATAAAGCGACTGGCAATGCTCGGCCCATGACATCCAAAGAGATTGCTCCCCAGATACTTTTACAAGGCTAAGCGGATGCTCCTAGCTCCTCCCTTCTTCGCCGGGAAACTCTGGCAGTTGTTCTGGGTGGGGATTTTCCCGGAGATAGCTGGGATAGCTATTCCAGACCCACACTCGCCAGTCCATCAAAGCGACCCATTAAAGTTTGGGCAACATGTGATGGGGCTAATTACGAGAACGCCTAATGAAAAATCCAACACTGAGGGCAAAAAAAAGGAAAAAAAAAACGAAGTGGAAAGAAAATAATAAACTTTCCCTTTTGCATGCGTGCGGCAAGTTTTTAATTAAATAAAGTCGCAGCCATTTTCTGTTGCAGTCTGGCCCGGAAGTTTTGGCCAGCAATGCGTTTGTGCTACCAAAAACTTGCTGCACTTCGTCGTAAAGTCGGCCAAACTTTAAGTTCCCCAGCCTCGACCAGCAGCATTTGCGCCTGAGAAAATGAATCGCAATGTCGTTGCTGGAACTGGATTAACTTTAGTTTACTTCATGGAAATGCAAACATTCCCCGGGGGGTGGGAAACTAATAACAAAACATAAACAATTTGCGGTTGCCTGAATCTCCAATTTTTTGGCATTCAAGGCCCCCGTTTTGGGCTTGAAAAGATAGGTAAACAAAATCACGTTGGGTAAATATTATTTCATTCGCCCCGTTGCCGCCCATGCCCTCCCCCTCCCTGGTGGGATTTTCTGGACTTGTTTTCGTTTTTATTAGAAAACAAATTTAAATTTTAATATTTTCTCTGTCTCCTCCGCTGACTGTTGTCACTTTCTGTCTGGCGCAAAAATAATAATGACACAAACGGCAAAACCTGTGGAATTTTTCACTCTGGCATGGGCACATGCTGAAAGCTGAAATATTGAAAGCGACTTTTTGACAAACAGGGAAAGGAGAGGAGAGGAAAAAGTTGACAATAATATCAGCCAAAAATGTGCATTTCAGCTTGACGAAAATACTTTTATTATTGTACATCTCGAATTGGCCAAATTATTGTAAATTCAGCAATCGCATTTCGTGTGCATAAGCCAGAAATCATAGAAGAGCATTTTTGTGTCATGTCAATATGCTGGCCAAGCACGTTCGGAAAACACCACCCGCATCCCATCCCCAGTTGGTGGCCCAAAAAGCCGCCCGAATCCCTTAACCCCTTCAATTGACAATGCGTAGAACGTACAATATTTTGTCGTATTGTCGATTTTGGCCCGACATCGTGCTCACAAGTATTCCAGTTTCCAAGTCTCCAAGTTTCCGAGTTTCCTACTTTCCGAGTATTCGACTATTCGAGTATTCGAGCATTGGAGCATTCGAGTGCGCATTATGTGGTGGTGTGGCAGCGCAGCAAGGACATCTTACTGTCCAGCCATGAGTTATATTTGGGTATGCCAGCCCGAAGGTCCTGTCAAGCAGCTGTCAGAACGGCTTGTGCGGGTCCTGCCCTGCGACTCCACCGCTCCTGCAGCAGTTTCACTCCGGGACCTGCTGCTGCATTCAATTGTCACTTGGATTTGCAGGCACACGTGTGCTCAACTCGTTCATTCTTCAGTTTTGCTCAGTTTTGTCAGGCAGAAGCGAATATGTTCAGGAATAGCACGAAAGAATGCTGCAAAAACGATTGCTAATGCTGAGGATGATGACTGATTGCCAGACTTAAATGCAAATGTGGGCAACGTGCAGCGTGGGGTTAAAGACCAAGCTGGATTTGCGAAAGTCTTCTAAAGTCATTATTTAGCTCGCTTTGACTTTAAAAATGGAGTGGCATTTATTGCGCTTTAAGCAGGCAATCATTTAGCAAAGAGAAATAGACTCCTTACCTACTTGAAGTTTTAAAGTGATTTGCAGATGCATCAATCAGATAATTCGATACTTCAACGAAAGGAACGCCAATATTATGAAGGATGTGCCATCAGATCCTTCGTTTGTGACTTTTAATGAGATTGAGCTGTATCTAGTTCATCTTCTCTTTTTGGTTCAACTCGTATTTTACTGGTGAGTCGTAACTTGAAGCCACTGTAAAATATTGAGAGTCATAGATGGATGTTTTAAAATGATTCGACAACATTTTACGAACTAAAGTCCGTAATTGCTATGGCATAATCTGCGCACACGGAGAACTTTACCGGATAATCCAAACAAAAGCCCCTCAAAGGCAAGATGTCCTGGCAACTCATGTCAACCCTTGGCCTTGGGTTCGTAGGTTCACCCAGCATTTGGATACGTTATGGTTCGCCGGTCGAAAGCCCAATACACTAAGCGCATTACACATACGCACCGTTGGCGGGTTCACCCCTTGAGAAAAGGTTTGATGCCGCCGCTGGAAAGCATATTCATTTCGGTTTTAGCTCCCCAATGTCAGGACATTCACTTAAATGGGTTTCAGTCGCAAAGCACACTCATACAGAACTAATGCCATGTAAAATGCTTTGAAGCTGTAAATTTCTTTGCAACTGCAACAGCAGCAGAAAACCAGGGCAAGCGGGGAAAAGCAAGGAGGAGAAGTGAGCGGAAAAGCATCTTCTAAGCTGGGGAAAATCCTTGGCGCTTTACTTTCATTTTGATTGCCGTTCAAAATGCCGTTCGCCAAATGAAGTGCCAAACTGTGGAGCTCAACTGAAAATGTTGCCACAATTAAGACAGACAGAAAGTCCCGACTCAACTGAAAACATCTGGCTTGGGTCTTGTAAGCTTGCCTTTGCCTTTGAGCTCCATTTGAAGTCACGCAGCCACCGCCTCCATCCTCCATCCTCTATCCTGCATCCTTCATCCCCATCGCGATCCCCATCCTTTGGCGTCCTTTGGCCTGAGTAATTTAAAACTCGATGGCAGTTGACTGTTAATTTTAGTTCTCTGTGAAGTTTCGCTTAAATATTTTATTCGCTCGGTCGACCAGCGATGGCTCGGCGGTGATGGCTCCTTCATAAATCAGCGCCTGTCTGCCGGCTTGTAGTTCGTGGTGCGCAACAAATTGTCGGTCTGTGCGGCCGCTTGATAAATATGCCCGACCCACTGTGCTGATATGCCTGGTGCTCCGTCCTGCCGTGGATACACGGATCCACGGACTCACGGATCCGTGGGTCATGTGGTGCCTTTATTACGGCAAACTTCCTTCCCGACATCGGGCATCAATTTGGTGCAGGCTCTACTTTTGTCGCTCGAAGTCCGCGAGGAATTCAGGCCATTGCCAATCCGCAACCGTATTCATTCTGATGCTCCACATGCAGAGTAAAACATAAATCTTGGATTGCAAATAACTTTCCCATTTAAATTAAAACGTGGCCAATACTTTCGGCCACCTTCGCATGAGTTTAAAATTAATAAAAGATAATAACAATAAGAGCACACATTAAGCAATTAAGGCGCTTATACATATATATACAAATTTAATCATTGCGGTTCTTAAATCGCTTTCCTTGAATGGCTTAAGCAAATGCTGAAACTTATTTTTCATCTGGCGCACCTCAGAGAGCAGTGCCACTTGGAGTTCTTGGCGAGAGCTTATATCCCAGATTGGGGCGGAAGTCCTGCTCGGCAGTCCTCCGGCAAATACTAATGCAGGCGGAAGTGAACGAGACAGGCGGACAGACAGTTGGCAACATAAATTCGGTCAGGTTCAGCCAGAAATACTATAGTTGCTGGAAAGGAGGCACAGAGTGGAGGAAAGTGGCTGGCAGACAGAGCTTTGAATTAGTGCGAAAATCGTGGAGAAAGTTGAAATGCTCGCCTCGAGGACCATTGTGGCATTTAAAATGATGCCGCGCAGCTGGAAGATGGAGGAAAAATGCAATTTAAATCATTTTGAGGAGCTGCACTTGCGCCCTCCATTCGAGTGCTAATTGCCGGAAATAAAAATGAAAATCGCATCCTGTACTTCGGCGAGCGGAAATGACCGCAACCGCCATTGCCGTCGTTCTTGCAGTGAATGAATTTTCAATGCGTCGCAAAATTTATTCTCATTTTTATCCAGCATATTCCGCTGCTTTTCTTCCATTTATTGTGCAGTTTTCTGCTACGTTTACTGCCACCCCCACCCCCACCCACTTGCATCCACACCACTGGCATAATAAAAACAATAATAATATAAATCCGTGCTATGCTGCGAAAGGGTGGTTGACTCGTATTTATGTCAGCAGTCTGGAAGCAATCATTGCCGCCGCCTAATTTATTTCGCTTGTGCTGAGTTTCCAAGCCCCATTAAGGCTCCTATTTGCCATTTTGCCGGGGAAAAACTGAAACTGCCACAGCAACTGGGATTAATTTAGTTATGCATAGCGAAATTCCAACAACATTATTTGCACACGCATAAATGAATACCGAATAATGGACGTGCATGGTGGAGTCATTCCTCGAATACCCTGGAACAATGATATTGCAGGGAATAGAAAGAAATAGAAAGCTCGACTTTAAGCACGAAGAGCAGATGAAATAAACCTGTAAACCATAAAAAATGAACGAAAATGCTACCATAATTAAATTATACACCATTCGATTCCCACCAGTGTCCATCATACCCCTTGCTACCCTGAGCGTCACCGCAGTGCTCGTATTGCGTATACGACGCGGTGGCAAGCCTTTGGCAATCGACTTCCCTGTTGTGATTGCGTGGGCCAAAGGAGTGAGGACTCGCGTCTGGCATTCGCTCTTTGTTTACTCAATGCCTAATTGCATGAATATTTTTGGCTCATGCACAATTTGTTTATTATTATGGCAGCGGAGTCGGCGTGTTGTTGTGTTGTTGTTATTCCTGTTGATTTTTCGGCAATACACTATTCAAAGGCCAAATGGTAAATTTGAAAGCGCAATTAAGTGAAATATTTACACATCATTTGGCCCCCTGTTTGCCGTCAATTAAATATGGCTGCCATGGCGACCATTCGAGACGAATTCAATGTGATATTTGGCTGTCATCTAAGCTCTTTCAGCGTCTGCTGCAATAACACTGCGGTCAACTCGCTGCGCTAAATCAAAAGGAAAGAAAACCCAATAGGACGAAGACAAAAAGGAAGTTCTCCTTAGGTGCACAGTCCTGTTGACTGGCCTTCAGCTCAAGTCGAGGCGAGTGAACATCTGAGCTGCTGCTGCTGCTGCCGCTGCCAGTTACCAGTTTGCAGTTTACTACTGCTTTCGACAGCTGTGCTTCGTCCTGGCTCCTGGCTGCCAGGATCCACCGCCATCGCCAGCTCCTTGCCATGCTCCCAGTGGAGTGAGACATAAAATGCATTTTCCGCATTAAAAAATTCAACCAGAGGACCCGGCCGACTAACACATGGCCCCCAGTCGACTGAGGGCAACAAATTGCTTCTGATTTCTTATTTGGCTCGCCTCTCGTATGTTTCCATTTATACCCATATACTCTTGTGTGGAATTTCATTAAAATGATTACCATTTAAGTGTTAAGCGCATGTGGAAAAGTCTGGTGCTAAAATTAAAATTACTCGAGAGCGAAAAAGAAACATCAAATTAACAGTGCGTGAGATGATTTCCGACGCAGTAACAACAGATGAGCGAATTCCATGCATTTATTCCTCACGTATTTAAGCTAATTTGCGTGGGCGTGCGAATGGTTTGTAACCTCATTAGAGAGCCATATAAAATTCACTCATTTTTAATGACTGCTTTTTGTGTTGCAAAATTACAGCCCAAATGAAATGATTATGCACGAAACGATGTCGGAATGTGTGTCACCCATCAAGTCCACGAGCCGCGTCATTGTCATTTAATTGTTTTTATCTTTCATATAATTTTCCACTCCGCATCTGATCAGCATTTTCTCTTAATCCCGCCTTGCCCGAGTTTAAAATTTAATAGCATACTTTTTGGGGCACATTTAAAGGCGTTTGACTGGGAAGACTGAGCGATTTCATAGCCTTGTACGATGTGCAGCTGTCTCCATGGCAGAAACGTGCCAGCTATTCTTATATGTGTGTACATACCCGGCCATATACGTAAATCGTTCCAGGACACCCTCATGTCTGAGTCAAGGAAAAGCCATGCATAAAATATACATGTATGTGCGATGGAACAAAAGGAAGTACATACGTCCAATTGTCCAAATGTGCGTGGGAACATTGCAAGTACAAGTGAGTACTCGCATATATGGTTTATTTTTGCTTACCTAATTCATTACCCACATTTTGGCGGAAGAAATTGAATTCATGGCTAAACTGTACAGGTTCCCATTATTCTCCCATTAAAGAATAATATTCTGTAAGCATTTTCAAAGGAGCAAATGAAGTGAGTCTTGTTTGATATCTCATTTAAATGTCCTTTTGCTGGTGGACAACTATTTAAAGCTGTGCCATTAACAGTGGAGCATATATTTCTTACAAAATAAAAGTATAAAATATATAAAGTTTGCGTTACTTTCCGAACAATTTTTCAAAGACCCAAAATACTAAAGAGGTTCCTTCGACTTCGCCGTCTTGCCATCTTCAGCAGTTTTGGCAACAAACAGAGCTTTAAGCCCGAAAGCGATGAAAGTACAGGAAAAACTTTCTATACGTTCAATGTCGGAGCCTAATTGGCCATCTTTGGCTTGCTGTTTGCGAGTTGGCTACACTTTTTCGACTCATTATGCCGGTTAAGTTAACAACAGTGACTCAATTGTTCTGCGCCCCAGCTGACAGCCCCCGAAATGCCCCCCAAAATGGCCCAAAAACACCCCAAAAAGCAAACCCAACTCGGAAGCCAACTAATTAGGCTTCGATTAACTTTGGAACGAGCACACTGAAGCACTGGGAATACGACAAGCCGCAGCAAGCGGAATAAAGCAGCCAAATCATTGCGATCTACCAAAGCGACTGGATTTGGTTATGGCCCCGAGATATTGGCCACGATGAGTGCGGCCTAAACAATTCGAACCGTTTTGTAAATAATCGAAATATGGGAAGCGATTCAAGTGCTTTGGCCCAAACTTTTGCACACCATGCACACGTTGTGGTATTATTTCCGTTGAAACTGTTCCACTATAACTACTATATATACATATATACATATATAGCCGCCAGGGCCCAAAAGTTCAAGATTGTGAAAATTTCAACAATGGAATAAAACTTTTTATGTTAAATGGGAATTAGAGCCGAGCCGGAAGGGATGCACAGAAAAGTGAGATAGAGCAGAAGCCATCAATGTGCGGGAGTTTTGATCAAATATTAAATCGACAATTATGGGCATCCATAAAAATTTAGATTTAGCAACGGCGAAAGTGCCTATTCAAACGGAAGTTACTTAGTCATTGAACTTGGGCAGGTATTCAGAGTTAACTAAAAATAACAACTGATAATACAATATTAAATAAATATGGTTAATTCTTAGTTTTTTCCCTTGGCTTACCAACTGAATTGCTTCAGTTTGTTTAAAAAGTGATGGGCAATTTTTTTGGTTGGCTTTGCATAATGGCGAGTGGGCGCTGGAGTTGTGCACTCTTTTTGCCCACGACACTGATGCCAATTTCAATCAATTCAATTAATGCCTCAATTCATGGTTTTATCCCTCGCCCCGACCCGGTAACACCATACGAAATGGGCCAAAATGGGCAAAAACAAGGCAAAAGAAGGCAAAAGAGAATCGTCGAACGGAAATCCCGAACAAACCGCAATGGCCGGCAGCAGACAATGCAAATTGTTTGAGTGCCGCCCTTCGAATGTGTAGCTGTATCTGTATCTGTAGCCTGTATCTGCATCTGTAGCTGTATCTGTATCTCTGTATATGCAGGGGTTCCGCATCTGTATCTGTAACTGCGGTTTCCGTTTTGGCTTTCTTTTTACGTTTTTATTGCATGTGAAGTATTTGAAGTATTTGCGAACTACGCTCGAGTGTATTCATTCCCCTTTAGTTGCAAAAAACGAGATGCGAGACTTTAATGTACTCGCAGTTCATTTCGTATTCATGCACTTTACAATTTCTTGTTTCCGATGCAGCCCAACAAATGCATGGCCAGACCACAATGCTTTGGCCAGGGGACACAGCCTCCGTTGGAACACAAGGAGCGCAAGGACTCGGAACTCAGCAGGAGCGGAGTCAGCAGGATGTGCTCCTTCGGTTTCGTTTGGGCAATCATCTGCTCCTGAGTGCTTGAGTGGTCTTTAAGTTATCTGCCGCCCGATGATGGATAGAAAATGGCTGCAGCTCCACTTCCTCCTCCAGCTGGGGAATATGATTTATGCCAGCGCCCAGAAACCGCCGAAAGCACTTTGTTCGCTTAGGGAATTTGTTAACCTATGTAAATGCCAAAGAATATATGCAGATTTGTGAAATGCTACACCTTTACGGCTATTTTTAGAGAAAGGCATCATTAATCACCAATCACCAATTGATTAAATCACCTATAAAGCTTACATCATTTTGTTTAATTACCGACTCAAGGTAAATAATAAATTTAAATTTATAAAATAATGATATTAATTTAATTTGGCGTGGTAGCAATATGTATATATACGAATGTGAATAATAACCAGTGCTCTGTTAACCAAGCCAAATTGATAACCATTGGCTTTTGAGGTTTATCGTTCGGAGCCTAACAAATATCATTCTGAAACACCCGAAGCGATAGTGAATTTTAAGGATTCACAACAAGTATTGTTTTTAAATTCACATTTCCGATGCCTGCAATCACAGAGCTCTTTCATGGCCTATTTGGCGGGGCGGTGACTTTAAGCACATTTCCATAGAACAACATGGTAACAATGCAGGACCAACGCAAATATCGAAAGGGAAACACGTGCAGGCGGCTCCCGAATGGCGACAATCATTACAAGGACGATGAGCATAAACAACACAGCGGCAGCATCCTGACAGACGGAAACGCAAACACAGGACTCGCACACTCACACTTGCACTCTCACTCACACACACGCCCACACTCTCACTCACATGCACATTATTTACATGCCGCAGCACGTGCGGCTGTATTTGTGGCACCATTTGTAAAGCAGATACATATACATATGTATATATGTGCGGCACACAAAAAACTCCCACATTATGTCAAATGTTTTGTTTGTCCTTTATGGAAGTGGATATGTCAGCGCCCGTGGTTTTCGTCCTGGCAGCAGTACGTGCCTGTTGAATTGGCATCCCACTCCCGCTCCCGAATAACTCGGATTTAGTTCGCATTTTTACTGGCCAATCGAGCACAAATTAAACCCGGATCAGGAACCTGGCCAAAAGCACTCGTTCAGCAATCGCTGGCTAAGCACTCCGGCGACCGTTTTCAACCTGAAGTTTTGTCCAGCTTAACTTGCAGCCAAAGTTTTTCGTTTTCTCGTAAGAGAGAAGTAAGCACAATTGGGTCAATACACAGCCAAATCGCTTGTGCCTGAGCCAGTGGGATTTGTTGGCAACAGGAAGGGGAAACAGCCAACAGAAATGGCTGCGAGAAAAACTAAGGAAACAGCAAAGGATACCGAGTGACACTACAAGAGCCAAACACAAAATAATTCCCAAGTCCTTGACTTCTTCAAGTTCAATTTCGTTGGGGCTGCAACATTGCGATAATTGATGTCTCGACATGGTTAATTATCTCTGAAGATGTTGATACGTACATAAGATGCTCATTAGCTGCTTGTGCTAGTGCTTTGTGAATTTTATAACTTCACCTGTGACGTCCGATTTCCTGACCGAGCCAACCAAGACGGTTCAATTATACTAATGATATTATTTCGCCATTACGCATACGCAGTGTGTGCGTCCAATGGTTGGCAGCTCGTAAAATGCAGAGCAGGCATTAAGATATTACTTGTGAGTCGAGGCCGAGTGCAATTATTTGCAGGATATCTAGTTCGGTGCGGGGTGCTCTTCCCATTCAGAATATTCACTTTAGCCAAGGGAATCTGAGGGATATATGCTGCTGTATGTGCTGTACACTCGTAATTTATCTAAGCAACAAATTCCCGAGCGAAAATTTAAAGCCACAAAGTGTCAGACTTGACTGGCTGTGGCTGCGGCTGCTGCCGGCAATAAATCTTAAAGTTCATTAAAAAGTTTATTTATATTTCACCTGCTGTGTGCGAGCGACGGAAGTCTGGCAAGTGTCAAAGAAATAAAAGCTCGAATTGCCGACAAATCTTTGTTAAGCTTGACCTTGACTGATGGCCCTTCATAAGAAGTCCTTTGTGAAAAACCTCGAACGCCCTAAAATAAATAACTTTTGTCTCGTTCAGAAGCAGTAATCGAGTTCTTAAGTTGGTACTTCAAATAAATTGTCCAATAAAACACAGTTTTTGAATGGTATATTTGCCATTTTAATTGATGTATTAAAATTACAAAGTTGCAATTCAAATTGATATTTTAATTACTGCCAAAGCAGTCACTTTGTATGTAGAATAAAAATCGTTGCGCATTTCTATCAATGAATGCCATTCTCCACTTCGTTAATTAACACCAAAATAAATAGGGGCGGAGAATCATCATCGTTGCATTTTTTATACGAGTATGCAGCCCAAAATATATGTGTGCATTCACTAGCTTCATTCAACTAAAAAGTGTTTCGCCATTGAAGAGTCAACCAGAACGCCATCAAAAGGAAGCGCTCCAATAAGTTTGAATAGCACAAACACCACAGATGCATCCTACAGATACATCTACGTGCACAAATGTATCTGCATGTGGTGCTGGAGATTGCGCGGCTTCGGCCTTGCTTTTGTAATTGTTAACAATAAAGGAGGTGGTCTCGTGGGGTGGTGTTTTATTCGGCTTTAATTAAGATCCGGCTGCGGGAGTCCATGTATGACATGCATTGGACTGCACGCCAACTGATTGCGAAATAACCAAGCTTATCATATCACAATTCAAACGGGAGTCCCCAACGAAAGGAATAACTTTATATGTGAATCTGCGAGACGATAATCTGGCTTATACGGCAAGCAAATCAAAAATACTTTTACGTACCCAGTATTGATTATCTTCGCCAATGCAGTAAAGTATATAACGATGTAGACTGCAATGATACCCAATAAAAGTGTGATGAAAGTATGATGATGTCGTTCTAGACTGATGTTACGTTGAGAAAGCAAATCTGTAGTTAGTTTTATATAAAATCTAAGTTGGTCACCACTTGAAGTATGTTGATTTCGTAGTTGACGGCATACTTACTCCCGCTAAATGCGAAACAATTGGTTTTGCAGGCAAAGCTGCTGCAAATTAGTTGGAGTTCAATGGCTAATGAATTCCGGCGATGCCGTGGAAGTTTCTGTATCGCCGGGAGCACTCAATCGCAACGGACGTCGTAGGAGGAGCACTCCCCGAAGTCGGACTTCAGGGTGAAGTACATGCCCACACCGATGCCGGCGACCAGGATGAGGACGCCCAGCCAGTAGACGAGGCGCCAGAAGGGCCAGGACGTGGCTGGCTTCTTGTGGGGGCGTTCGGGTCTCACCTCCTCGTCGGGTTCAACTCTTTGTGGTTGGCGGGGCAGCTTGTTTCCCATTTCCCTGGGCCCTTAACTTTCCGTACGAATTTTGCCCCCTTGGGCGATAATTGATTGGATTTTCCCTGGCAACTCGACAGCAGCCGAATGATAACATTTTATTGAAATTACTTGAGCATGTCGTAGGCTGAGATTCATCTCCGATGGCAAAAACTTCTGGCTAATTATTTAAGTTAATTGGCCTTTGTCCGCAAAAGGTCTGCCCAAGCAATGATGATGATGGTGTGATGGGGATTGGCCTGAAATATTTGCTCGGAGGCCACAAAATGTCTCGCAAATTTGTTCAAATTACTTGGAACACAAAACAAGAGTCGTCCGCCACTCTCCGAGATCCTTGCAGGCCGAGCCCAAGTCCTTGCATAAATTTGAGAGTAGGAGTGGGAGGTGGAGGTGCTGGGTGGAATACAAAAGGACTTTGTTTGCGGTCGAGAGATGAAAAGTCATTTCTCTCCATTATTTGCCAACTAATTGGTTGTAGGACTTTCTGCATTTATGTTGCTCAAATGTTTGCCCAAAGAACTCTGGAATTTGGTGAGGTGTCAAGTGGTTCTGCCAACGCCCTGACCTTCTGCTGTCTCCATTAAATGGTCAAATGATCAAATGGCCAAATTGACCAAATGAAGGATGCAACTTAATAATGGCATTCCGTATATGCGCTTATACTCGTAGTACGAGTACATACAAAGGCAGTTAAGCATGCCGTACATCTTATGCTTGCCATGATTTAAGTGCGTTTCGACCGGCTTTTCCAGTTTTCCCCCGTGGCTGTATCCTTTGGAGTGCTGACGCTGGCGATGGCGATGGCGCTGGCGATGCCATTACTGCTTCAATTTCAGTTTCTGTTTGATGTTAATGAAAGTTTCCGTCGGGCAAATAAAGCCAAAAGCATGGAAATCAGTAAAACAAATTGCAATCTGCTTTTTATCGCACGTCGCTGCATGACTGCTGGCAGTCGGCAAAGAAAATTCCTTGCTCCGTCATCGATTGCCTGGCTTTTCCCTCGACTTTTCCCTTTTCCCGTCCGCCCGGCTATTGACTTGCTCATTATGGCCCTGATGATGACTGCTCTTGCCTTTGCTCTTGCCACTGCCACTGCCACTGCCACAGCTACCGTTCGTGTATCTGTATCTGTGTGCTTTGGTTCCGTTCCGTTTCGTATCGCATCGTTTTCCATTTTGCAGCAAAAAGCATAGATCTCTTTATATCGTGGGTTGGCAATCAGCGCGGCATAAATTGTTAATATATCTTAACGGATATTCAATTTCCGTCAACCAAGAAATGCATTGCATTAAATTGGTAACAAAGCTAAGCCGCTTCAACCGAACGATGGCAAAATTGTTAAGCTTCAGCGGGGTATTATTAAAAATTCAAAGTCGTTAGAGAATGGCAAAAACTTTGTGCAGTCCGGGCCAAGACATAATAATAATATAGAGCCCGAGTGGAAGGACTGCAAAATAAAGAATGGCCAGGACAATGGGGAGACAACAGGCCAAACTATGAACTGGGAAACTGGGAAACTGGTAAACTGTGAGGCTGGCAAACTGCGAAACTGGGAAAACTGCGAAGCTGAGATGCTGAGATGCCGAGATGCCGAGAAGCTCAACTATGCCCAAGTTGGCTGTCCGACTGTTTATTTTCACTAGCCTTCCTCTTTCTCTGGGCTTCGGCCTTATTACGCTCGGCGGCCCATCATCTGCATGGCCTTGGGGTGGGCGGTGGTGGGTGGCGATAAGTGGGCGGTGCAGATGGCAGGACGAGCAGGCAAGTTGTCAACTAAGTTTGCAACAATAATCGCCAACTTCACAGGAGCCGGAGTGACAGAGCTGAGGCAGCATCACCAGCAGCAGCAGCAGCAGAGGCAGCTTTCAGATAAAAACCAGAAAACAATAAGACTCTAGGCCGACTTTTATTCAGTCTTTCAAAGTTCTCCACCTCTGCCAGAGATCTGGCACTGCAGCGTTTACCCTCGAAAAAGCAAAGGTCCTCAAAAGGAGCAAACAGCAGCAAATAGGCTGTACTGGCAAGGATCTCTTCAGACTTTCGAGACGTGGCACAAAGGAAAGATTGCTTTTCCTTTTTGTTTGCCTGCCTGCCGAGTGGAGATTAAGCCGGATTCAAAGGGTGTGGAAATATACTACCGGCTTGAAGTGTGCCTGTGGCATAGTTTTTCTTTGAATCGTGTTTTGAAACAAATCATACATATCCATTTTAATCTAATATAAGTGTTGCTCTTAATTGAGAAACATTATAAACGGCTCAGCATGGGTTTATGTGGTGAAACAGAGTTGCAACTCACCTTTAGGCCAAAATCCGTTTGTCAATTATTATCAGTCACTAAATAGTTGCATTTTAATTTGAAACACTGCTAATGACATTTATACACATTTACGATAACCACTGAAGAATAAAAAGCAAAATAATAATGCGCTTATACATATAATTGAAGAATTTAAGTGAAATTGCAGATGAGACAAAAAGTGTTCACATTAAATCAGTTAAATCAGATGTTAATACCCACAGCATAGGTTCGTTTGGGAGTCGCTTTCAAGCATAATCCCATTTAATTAAATAAATCTGTTAGCCAACTTTTTGCTCCACCGAACTATTGAATTAGCCAACTCGCCGGGGGGCGTTGGAAAGCGTCTATCCAAATTCTGGCATTGTCATGCTGGTCCTCAAAAAAGAGCAAACGAGCCAGCAAACTGGCAAACTGGCAGACTGGCGGGATAGTGTGCGTGGCATATGTAAATTAGCATATATTTCCCCTTTCCCCATATACTCGCATATACTTGTATGCGTATGTATGCCATTATCTGGCTGCGCCGCAAGAAGACGTGGAAAACTACGCGCTGAGAGCTGATTAAAAGCGAAAGTAAACAAGCGTTTGCTCTTTGCCCCCGCGTGTGGCCCTGCAACATATGGGTCCCGACCCCACCAACCTGCCCCACCCCCCCAGAAACTGCACCCTCTTTGCCAGGGGGGGGTTCCCAGTGTCATTTCGGCTCCGCATTAGGGTCGTAAAAATTTATTGTAACTTTTTACAGGGCGCCCCGTCTGAGGCCACGGGCTTAAGGCATTATGCCGTTTAATTAAACCGTTGAGTTGTGTGTGTCTGCCATATACTAAAATGGAATGGAATATAAGTTTGCATACATATGCCACATATATGTGTATACAGAGATGTGTGTAATCGCTTAAATTGTTGTTCTCTCAGTGTTTGAGCTGGCTTCGTATTAATTATGATAATTATGTGTAAGCGCTGGCTGGCATTTTAATTGCGCATACGCCATGCTGCACATTCCATAAAAAATGCATCCAAAAGGAAAGCAAAAGGAGGAGCAACCATACAATTTCATAATAAAAATCTTGTAAATCTTGTAAATAACAAAATTAAAAATGGCAAAATCCCGTAGAGCAGCACGCATCAATTCGCAGCTGAGTTCACTTGGCTTGTTTTTCGAGGATGCATTGTCCTCGCCGAAGTCCTTTGTTAATTGCCGGAAATGCAAATGGTTGGCAAGTTGGCAGAGAGTGGAGAGAATGGAGCTCTGTCGAGCATAAACGATTTCCACTTTAAATGCGTGCGAACCGCTGCTCCATTTACCATTTATTTACATTGGAGGTGAGCCAGCTTCCTTTTCGGGCCCCACTTTGGACGCAATTTTCATTTTCATTTCTTTGGCCATCGTTTGTTCCTTTTTTCTCCTCGGGTGGGACAACAATTCGCTTTGGCTTCACACCAAATTTGATTTCATTCGCAAGACGCTCTCAGGTTAAATGGTGCAGAAAGTCCTGTTGACTTCTCGACTGGCTGACCGACCGACCCCAAGTAGGATCTTGGTGGGAAATGAATTTAAAAGCCACTTTTCTGCGCGCTAAAAAGTGTATTTCCCATATTATCAACAGCTTATACAAATATGGTACGGAAGCCTGTTGAGTAGTTTTGAAAGTATTGAAAAAGGGGTTCTGTTTAGAATTCCAGTGCCTTTTATTTATTCGCATCTCCAGAATCGAAGTGAAAAATCAATTGAATCGGATCATCGTATAAATTTCATCTCTTTTTTGTGAGTAAGCAATCGAATGGCCAAATCCCGTTTGTTGTATCTCAATAAATAAATGTCACGAGCTCTACATTCCAATGCCCTCCATTCGCTGTCAATTTGTATGCTTTCTAGCGCATTTGCATAACAAAATTGCCATGCATTTCTCATTCCTTTCCGATTTTGTGCATTTTTTGCCCGATTTTTATTTTTCGGATTTTTTTGTTGGAGTCGGCACTTTGAACTTTCGAACGCAGACCAAGTAGCCGAAAGAGTCAGTTATCCATTTGCAGCTCAGCAAGTTTTGACTGCAGAATGTCAACAAAATAAATGCATAAATAAGGGGATCATCGTGGCAGGGGGAAGGCAGCCACGCCCCACCGCCCCCGCCCCAGAGGAGGTCTCAATATAACGAGATGATGAAAAATGTTTGAGTTTTGCATTATTAAAGTTCCTCGCTGGCAGTTGGCAACTTTTCACGTGCTGATAAATGGCCCCCGGCTCTCGTAGTTGCTGCAAACGAAACGAAACGAAACGAAATAGAACGATAACTATTCCATCTGCACTCCGGGTGCGAACATCTTTCAATTGAAATATATCTCCATTCTCCCCCGGCTACCCACACACACATAGACGTATATAAGTATGTGTGGATGCGTATGTGTTCGTGTGAATGGGAGTGGAATAACTAGTGCATACTTTCTGGCGCTGCCATTTAAAGTCTTCTTCAGCCCGACTTAGTTTGGTCTGGCACTTATAATTAATTAAACATGAATGTCTTGAACATCCCCCCGCAAGTCTATTAAATGATTGCCTTATCCGTTCGGGTTTTTCTTTTCACATCAATCCATTTATTGTAAAATACGCCGGTCTAAGCTTGGCCCAGCTTTCTGGTTTTTTGTTCTTCTTTAGTTAGCTTAACTTACTGGACATAAAATTAATGTATACATAATATAGTTCATAACTTACTGGCTAAATGCATTTTTAGCTCTCATGGTTTTTGCCCTTTGCTCACTTCATTCATTTCATTTTGTTTATGTATTTTTGGTATATGCAAAACTGCAGAAAATAGTTTTCAGTGTCTTGTGTTCGTAAAAACTTGCATATGATCTGTTTCTATTTCTGACTTGATCTCTTTGGCATGCGACTCCATGGGTTGGGTTAGGGAATTCGTTTGGTTTTGGACTGAAGCAGATATTTAGTAAGCAGGAAAACGGATGCGTATACCCTATTATATATAGTACAACAATTACAAGTACATTTACCAACGCTAAACTAATAAATGTATACAGTATACTTCATATGACTGATATGGTGACTTAGGGGCTAGAAAGTTCTCCTCTCCGCGATCCTTTTTGTATATTTATTATTTGTCTGAGATGAGCCTAATCGCGATTAGGCCTCTTACATGTTACAACTAGTTAAGTTTTGTTTCTGGTTTAGTTTTAGTTTTTGGGGGCAGGACGATTATATCTAGACACTAACTCTGCACTCGCTTAAATGATATGCTCTCTCTCTCTCTCTCTAACTATATCTCTGTCTCTTTTGCTCCCGCTTCAGTTTTTTGTTTGCTAACGCGGAACTTAAGCCTCTATGAGATCTTCTTGAAAGACCAAAGAATTGAATATTTATACGGGTGAAACGAGGCTGGCAGATGGCAGATGGCAGCTGCCAACTAAATTACGCATACGCCTAGTGTACTCTAAGGCCAGAGTAAGCTCCATTTGAAAGATTAATGCTACGACTTATGCGCTGAGTATTTACAATGGATGGAGAGGGGAGGGGGGCATTCGACACTCGGTTTTCCGTTTATTTTATACACTTATCTACCGATCTTCGAGATCTTCCAGCTCCCACAGACAAACAGTGGACTCCCAACTATAGTAGGCATGGCTCTGGTGGTTCACTGTAGCGGTTTCCATCCCCTCGCTTCAACGGCGGGATCAGCTCACTTACGCCTGCCCGGCGGCCACGAACTGCACCACAATGTTGTTGGTTTTCGGCGTTGCCGTCGTTACCGTCGCCGGCGCTGCTGTTGCTGTAGCTGTTGCTATTGTTGTTGTTGCTGTACCGCTCGACGGCGCAGCATCAGCAGGCGAACCGGAAACGGAAACGGGCACAAAGGCGTCACTGCCACTGGCAATCGCCTGGCACTCGGCGGCGGGCAGGCGCTTGACCAGCATCCGGCTTGACTTGACCGCTATCCATTCGTTGCGAGCGGCATCGAACCAAGTCAGGCCCAGATTGTATCGCCCATTGAGATTGGCGTGCTGGCAATGAGAGAACCACCAGCCACCCTCATAGTTAGCAGCACAGTGCGTCTGCGAGATGTCCCGATCGTCGTCGATGGCCGAGAACTGCATGCCCTGCTGGTAGTTCAGTGCATCCGAGGCGTTGCCGGCGTACTCGCCAATGTGCAGCCTATAGCCGTCGGATCGCGAGGATATGTAGAATCGCTTGTACTCGGCCACCCAAACGTTGTCGTAGATGTCCTGCATCTGCACCTGCAGCCGACTGCAGTTGTCCAGGGTCAGGTGATGCAGCTGCTCGTTGCCAATCCAGAACTCCCCGCCAGGCGCACCGAATCCCTGGGCATAGTCCGCCCAGGAGCGGTTGAAGTCGGCACTGCCATCGAAGCGCCTTTGCACCGTCGTCCATCCATCGGCGGTGCAGTGCGTCATCAGCGGATGCCGTTGGCCGGCGGGCGCAATCAGATGCAGTCCGTCCGTTTGGGTGTGCACCTCGCTGCAGTCGTGCGGCAGCTTGTTGATGATGGCCTCGTACTGCGTCTCCACGTTCTCCAGCTCGCTGACCAGGGTTTCGGCCAGGACAGAGTCCATGGGGAATTCATCCTGCGGCGTCTGTGGCTGGAGGTTCTGGTGATGCGGTTGCTTGTGGGGCTTGTTCAGGTGGGTGAGCTGTGTGGGAGAGCGCAAATAATTGGAAATTTCGGTTAGCCAGGGGCCAGTCTTAAAGAACTTAAAGTAGGCTTCAACAGTTTTAAGATTCAACAAAGAGTAAAGGTAAATCTACGCTAGATACAAGTTGAATACAAGATTTTACTGATAAATGGCTCGCAAGTTTAGTCATTACTAACCTTGTTCTTCAACTCATCGTTGACCAGCGACTGCAATCGATCCACATTGGTTCTCAGCTGATCCACGTTCGCCGACAACTTGCGCATCCCTTCGCGCTCCTCCTGCAGGACACTCACGCTCACAGCCATGGCCTGCAAGGATCGCGCCGCATTGGTGCCCTCCTCCCTGATCAGGCTCTGCTCGGATGTGATCTGGGCATTGGCGAACTCCAGCTTGGAGATCTCGTGCCGCAGCTCCGGTATGCTCTTGTCCATCTTGGTCTGCAGGCCCTCCACATCCTCCAGCAGCTCCAGCATCGAGGTGTGCAGCTTGTCCAGCGAGGCGATCTGGCTGCTCAGGTTGAAGTTGGCATTGGCGATCCTGTGCTGCTCCACCTCGATGCTGCGAACCCGCTCGTCGATGTGGTGGAACCGCAAGCCGTTCACCTGGCGGCGCAGGTTCCGCTGGGCCAGTTGCAGCTGGTGGATCTGCTCGCTCTGGAAACGGCAGTGGCGGCGCTTGTGATCAGCGGTGGGTTCCAGTTCAGTGTGCTGAAAGAAAAAGAAATTAACATTAGAATGTTATTACATAACGAAATATTCTACTTATGCATACAAACTTATGTATGTCTATATCTAGAAATGTTAGCTAACCGCCTCAATCTATACGTTGATTCAAATGAAAAACTGCAAGTCAAGGCTTTAAGAGTGAGCTTTCTTTTGGGGAAAGCTGACCCCAGCACCATCCACTTTTCATTACATTCGCCAGCATGAGGAAAAACCCATGATAAGGATGATTCGTGGGGAAAGCTGGTAAGCTGACTGAGATTCTGTTGTTGCTGCGCTGGCTGGGATTATGTGCCGGGAATTGAATGCTAAATCCATTTATTATAAATGCATTTCATAACCAGGCTGGCAGAGCGTGCCACAATAATGTCAGCTGCAGCTACGCAGCCAGCTCAAGCTGCAGCTTTTGCCCAAAAGCGTGTAAATCCCCGGAGCTGCTGGTGCCGCGTGGCGTGGGTGGATTTGCATCCTCATCCACATCCGCATGCCCAACCCCATCCGCATCCACATCCACCCAGCCATCGTGCATCTCCTACTTCTCGGGTGGTAAAAGCTGCATAAATTTCCACAAACATACAATATGCATAGAAATAATTTTGCTGAGTGACAGCAGCGAGCAGCTGTAAACCAAGGTAATGCCATTTGGGTCACATTCAGCCGGCGCCGTGAATGAGTGTGTTCCAACGCCGCAGGATCTGCAGGATCTATTCTACATATCCAAGCCCTGCCGCCCCAGGGTATCCTTTCATTTATGTTCGTGGCCATCTGTCATAGAAATGTCCCGGGTAATTGACTAATAAAGGATGCTGCCGGGCACAAAAAGCGGCAGAAAGTGTCCTGGTAATGAATTCAATGAGTGAAAGCGCAACGAAACCATGATGTATAGCATTTTCAGAAAAAGAGGCCAAGAGCCAACAAATAAACGCAATTATGCCCTTTTCTTGAAACCCCTTTGAATGGTAAAATTTACTTTTCTTCTCCGTTCTAATCCCAATTAGTCAACCTTGAATGTGGCACATTTTCCAGTTAAAGAAATGGGGTAAGAGTGGAAAATCGTAAGTCGATTTCAAAGATTCGGTTATTTTTAGAAACCCCCAAATCGATTCGCCATTTGACTTACTCCCAAAGAGTCAAATTCGATGGCGAATTATATTTTCCAAAGTTGTTGACCATTTTCCGCAGCGAATTCAATTATTCTTTGCCAAAAAAAAAAAGAGCCAACAAAAGTCCACCGAAAATATGGAAAACATTCATGAATATTTATGCCAAAGTTGTGTTTGTGCCTCATCGGCATCGAACACTTTGGGCCGCTGTGAAAATGTTTTCATTGGTGCCGCAGCCACTGCTTTTTCCGCTTTTCCCACTTTTCCCGCTTTTCCTTCGCTCCCTTGTTTGCTTTGCCTTCACGCACGTTTCGCTGGTGCAGTGGGTGGTTGGGCGGTGGGCGGTTGAGTGGGTGGCGGTGGTTCAGCCTTGGCGTTGTTTTATGCGAAAGGTCACGAACGCGGCTAATACGACACGTTCGCGTTTTATATGAACTCTGGCCGAGACGGGGAAATGGCCATCAAAACGGAGAAATCCTCAATATATATTCGGGCAAACGTGTTCGCTATAGTGGCGTATATATACTCGTACATATAGATTTCTAAGGCGGAAAGGTGCCGGCACTGGCATATAAATTTCGCCCATCAACGGTATAATTAAATGTGATTTATGTGGCTCAAATTTCCCGCCACGGAGACAAGTGAATTCTTGTTTTTTTGCCATGGCCAATGGACGATGGTCGCGTTAATTGAAATCGAAATTGAAGCATAAATATTTCAAGTGTTTTGCGTGCAAAGTCATAAACAAAGGGATCAGAATGGGAGCATTAGAGCATTAACATCAGCAGCTTCAGGAGCAGGGAACTAATTAATTTTTGGGCTGGCCGGGCTGGCAGCTTCATGGATTAAAAGTGAACATTTTACATGTTGTACTTAAGTGAAAGCTAACAAGGATTTGCTATTAGCGCGACAGCAATTCCAGCAGGGATGAGGATGGGGATGGAGATGGAAAATGGAAAATGGGAACGGGGTTTGGGGATGCAGCGTGCCTTGTGCCGCATGGGGCATAGGAAAAAGAGGAAAAATCTGCTCCTGTTCAGTTGCTGGCATTCTGCACAGCGCATTGTCGTAAAAATTTAATAGGACTTTTGTGCGATGCCTGAAAAAGTTGAGCTCACTGGCAGATAGGCGAAGTGGGCTGGCTGCGTCTGTGCGTCGTTGGGCGCCACAAAATGCCATTAAGTTAATGCGCATTTGGGGGCCAAAAACGCTCGTTGCGGGGACCTCAAAGTCAACGTCAACCTGATCCTCTGGCCGAAATGTGGCAGGCGTGTGCATAATTTGAAACTAAAATGTAGCCCACAAATATGCTGGAAAAGCGTATTTAATTTCCAAGAAAAGCATGGGAAATCTAAGAAAAGGACAATTGTTGCAATAACGACAACTTGACTCCTGAGTCCTGAGAAGTGTATTTTGCCGATACAAGGAGTGGAAACCAGCACGACAACAATCAAACAAATTGCCAGTGGAGAGATGGTGGTTCGTAACATGAAACAAAGGCAAAACAAATATCAACATAAATAAGGTAAAAATGGCAGGCACTGCGGGGAGTTTTGGGAGTTGGGGGTACGAAAACAGACATACGGACATACAGACATACGGACATACGGACATACAGACATACGGACATACAGACATACAAAAGATATCCGAAACCGGATTCTCCGTGTCAGTTTGCCTTGGGGCTGCTGCCATAGCTCCTGCTCCTGCTCCTCCTCCTGCTCCTCCTCGATTCCTTCGTTTCCTGGCTGTCGTTGTGTGCCTGGCATTTGTTTGCCTTGCTAATTTAACAGCCAGTTCCTCATATGTACAATACACTATGCCCTGAACCTGGAACCTGGAACCCCCGACCAAGATATCGTAGCATCAATAACCAATGATAAACATTTGTGTTTTTCCCTCTTTCGGCTCGAATATCTGGCCCAACTGTTGCAAGTGACAGCATTCATCAAAGCGATTTGTTACACAGAATGGCCCAGCACATATGTATGGTATATATGTACGAGAAAGTATGTATATGAGTATTCGGGTTTATATCACGGGGGCATCAATCTGCCGACTGTTTGCAATTAGAGTTGGCAAATTATATTTGGCTTTTCCCCTGTCACCGGCAGATGTTTTGGGTTCAAGTGTTATCACATCTGAGCAGGGAAATAAATACGTAAAGCAATGCTCAGTTATGCCCATTAAATCAAGCTTATTTTGCCTAATTTATCGAGGTGCATTAAATTAGTGTTTGTTTGGCTGAATTATAATGGCCATATGACAATATACAAATCTGCCATTTATACGCCTCAACTTTAAAGCTTAAGCTGCCAAGAGACAAGCCATAAAATGCCATTTAATTCTTAGATAAGGTATAGTATCGCCATGGTAACTTTTACCTACTTGTGTAGCATTTTCATTTGTTATTTTTACTTTTAACATTTCCGCCAGCAATTTTTGCGAGTCCGCTGTCTCTGGTTTTCGTTTAATCCCCCAAGGTTTCCTACGGTTTTTGCATAACTTTACTGCTTTCGCTTTGTACATTTTTCTGGGCTAATCAAATAAAGGAAAGTTGATTAAATTCAACCATCCACTCACAAAAACACACACACAAAGGGAATTATTGTCTATTTTTTGGTATTACTTTTTCGTGGCTGCCACCTGTGCAGTTTTATTGTTGGTATTTGTGTTTACTTTGTTGCTTATTGTTGGTTATCCTTGAGATGGTTCCCTTTTCCCATCTGCCCTTTATATTTTTCGTTCCCCGGCCTTTGTTATCAGCTTTTTGCTCTTTGTTCTAATTTAACCTAATTTCTGCTTTGCTGCGCTTCTATAATAACAATTTTCAAAAATTGCTTTTGGTTTTTGTGCTGAGAAAGTCCAGGAACTGGTTTTCTTGGTCAAAAAGCGACCCGCTGGCTTTTTTTGTTTTTTTTTTATTTTGTGGGAAAGAAACCAGCGAGACAGAGTGAAAAAAGTAATGAAAAGGATCAAATTGTGCCGAAGTGGCGCGATGATGGGGGAGAGGGGTAGGGGAGGGGGGACCGAGGCAGGTGGCAGGGGAACTGATTATCGGAGCACTCGAGAGCATCTGCCGCAGCTCCATCTACCATCTACCACTCGCACTCGACAGCTCCAACTCCCGCTGCTGGCTGCCAAAAGTTGGCAAGTCGGGAGACAAAGGTTGGTCCTCCTGCGCGGTCTGTCCGTCAAGTCAAGTCAAGTCGAGTCAACCTAAGCCAGTTCCCAAAGCAGCTGGCCAGTGAATGGCCATCCTCGCTGTGCCGAAAACAGGGCGATTAAAAGGTGATTTCCTGCTTTTTGTTTTGCAATTTTCAGCAATTTCGCTTTATATTTCGGCAACGGCCTGCCCATTAATGCTGCAGCATATACACAACATACACCCCGGCATCCCTGCGATGCGAGGATATATGGATAACAGTATGTGATGCGAGGTTCGAGGTCCGAGGTCCGGCGAAAGCCGCTTAAGCTGCTTGGCTGAGCACTTAATCCCCTGCTCGTACTTAAGGAGTCTCAAGGGTATGCTGGACCTGCGTGAAGTGGAGGTTGACCATGGTCAATTGATCTCGGGGGAATCGGCTTGAATTACTGCTGCTCTATGGACATCTGAATTAATTGAAATTATCCCTAAGCTGCTGTAGTTTACATTTATAAGTTACATTTATTTATAATTTAAAGTAACGGCTTCAGTTTTAAAGGCAAAACCCAGAGTCGCAACGATGTATTTTTCCCTTTGAATTCCCTTATATATCCTCAAGTTTCTATTTCGCCCTTTGAGACTCGCAAGTAATTGCGTCAGCTCGAGGAAATTTCCCAGCTTTGTGGCCGAACGAAGCACATATACAATTTCCAGCCAAGCAGGCGAATTCGCTGGCAAGAAGTGTACACAATCTGCTTCTAAGCAAGCAAATTTCGCTTAAGCCAAACTTCAAAGTGGAGCGAGTCGACTGAATAACGCTGCAGGAGAGGCAGGAGCGGCAGCCAGCGAGCAACAACCAGTAACCAGATCAAAACAGGTGGCTGCCAAACCAGTTTCAAGGGGGGCAAAAAGGGATGAGGGGCACCAGGGCCCCACTGACATATTTCGTTGCTGGTCGAGCGCATCGACGACGGTTACCGCATTCTCATATTGGAGCGGTCTGACGCATAATCCTTTTAATGAAGCAACCTGGAGCTGGAGCTTGTTACCTGGCTGCCTTTCCTTCGCCATGGCTCCCCCCCTTCCCCCTGCCAGCTGCCTTTGTTTGCGCTCCATTGTTGAGGTTACTGCTGCTGCTGCTGCTGTTGCTGCTGATGCTGCTGCAAGCCCTTTATTGACATTAATTATAATTAAGAAGGCGGAAGGGTGGCGAGTCCTTCCAACCCTGCACTTGGGTTGTGGCAGTGGGAGTGGGAGCATACGAGTTGGAGTCTGGAGTCGGAGTCCCCAAGTCCGAGTCCTTCATATGCAGATCCGATTTCAAGAACTCGCCATCATCATTCACTGTAAGCCTGACATGAGAGCCCCGGCAAGTATGCTGGGATTTTGACGAAAGGATGCCACTGATCATGGCTCCATCATTTGCAGCAATCTCTTTACGAGTCGCCCGGAGGCCCGAGAAGCCCAGGACATTAAGGCATTGAACGTGAGGCCTAAGTGGCTGCCGGGGACGGTCGAGTTGGGCATTAAATATTAAATACGACAACGTCCTGCGGTGCGTATGAGTAATTTGGCCATCATGTGTGTACTTGTGTGTGCTTGTGTGTGTGGCGGGCCGTTAAAATGGCGGGCCAAAAGGCGAATTGCGATTTTTGACCGCCTCGTTAGCACATCGTGCCGCCCAACCGCCCCGCCTACCGCCCACCTCCTATCTGCCACAAGCTTTACCGTTGTTCACCTGGCGGAGGGTTCGGCGTATAAAGTAAGGCATAAAACGGCCAGATAATGGCCCGCCACGTTGGTGGCCGCTTTATGGGACGCACTTAAAGGAGAAACAAAACAAACCAGCGGCTTTCTTTCGGGGCCCATAAAAAGGTACACTGGGAGATACAGTAAGATTATTTGCTCCTCTGTTACAACCAATTTTAGTAACAATAAACGCGCAATCAACGATGAATTTAAATGTTTCTTTTGAATATTTTTTACCTCTTTTTAACCTCCTTTCTAAGTTTCTTAAGCATTTTTTGCCAGTGCTTGACTGTTTCACCTTGGCCCTCGCGTGCTTATCTGATGATTAGCATAAAGCAGGTACTCACCTCCTGGTTGGCTTCCTGGCTGCCACTCTCCTGCTCCACACTGGCGGAGTTTCTGTCATTGCGAGTCCTCTGCTGCAGCTTGACGAGGGCGTGCTGGAAGTCCTGCTCCTGCTGGACCATCTCCTCGCGCAGCTCCTGGACGAAGACCTCCGTCTGCTGCTGGCGCTCGCGCTGGGCGGCCAGATCCAGCTTGAGCTGCTGGTAGTCACTGCGGATGGTGGCCAGGTCCTCGAAGGTGGAGCTGCGCTGCTGGACATCCCGGGCCACGTTGCCGGCGGTCCTCTGCAGATCCACCAGCTGCTTGCGGATCTCGGAGATCGTCTGCTGCAGCCACTCGACGGTCAGGCGCTCCTTGTTGCCACTCTGCGAGGCGCGCAGCGCGGCCAGCTCCTCTCTGGAAGGGAGAAATTTAATAAGTCTATAATTAGCAGGGAACAGGTAACAGGTAAGAGCAAACAGGTAAGGGGTAATGCTTAATTGCTATACTCTGGTCGGGAAATCTAATTTAAATTGACATTTTCAGGCTGTCGGCTAACTTAATTGCCAATGCGGCTGGCGTGCGGTCCACTAATGGGATTTCGAGCTGCACTCAATCATGCTGTAGCCGCACCCCGATGCCGCTAAATTTCCATTGACCATTTAAATTAAGCTCTGCGAGATTATTTCACCAGCCCCGAACATTGTCCGTTCACAAATGGCGATGGCAAACTTTGCCGGAAAACATGCAAAATAAAAAATCAAGTGCGACCAGACCGCAAACAACAAGTGCTGGTGCTGTCTGAAAACGTTGTTTAAATGCTCAGAATGAAAATGAAATGAAAATGAAAATGTTGTAGCACTTGTGGCAGTTGCCAGCAACCAGCAACCAGTTAGCAAATAAGAGCACAACGAGACCAAGACCGAACGAAACGCATTTTTGTGGCATTTCAGACAATTAAAGTAGTCAGTTGGAAGGAAGCGGAAACGGAAGCACAGCCGCAAGAAGCTGAACAAATTCGGAGCGTAGGTAAAAAGTTTTGTTTTTCGAAAGGCAGCAGCAGAGCAGCTGCCGCTGTTCTTTTATTTTTCACTGTCAAAAGAGCAGAGCTACATGAAATTTTCATAAGGAAAAAACCCAACCGGCAACAAGACAAAAATAAAGTGGTCCAAAGAAAAGTTGTGTTCTACTTCTCCTCCTGACTACCACTCCCCGATATATGTATATATATACTCGTACATCACATTCGGTTAAGTTTTTATTCATGCCAGCCTGCGTATACGTAATATTTCAAATTGTTGCATTGTGCGTGGGCGTTTATTGTTAATTTCATGGCTTGCAAAAGTGTTTCTGGCTCCAACCGCCGAACATTCTATGAAAAGTTATGGATTTGTTTGGCTCCCCGTCTTCCGTACAATTACCTAAATATTTAATTAAAACGGGGCGGTGGTCGTTGAAAAGTTGAAGCATCAAACAGCACCGTAACTGACCCATCAACACCGGAAGCACAGAGTAAACATGTATAGCCAAACATTTGGCCTGGCAAATAGCATAAAAATGTGCTATGTGGCATGGGGCTGAAAAAGTTGCATTACCAGCCTTGGAAAAAAGTAACGATTTCTAGCCCTGCCCATTGGCAACTTTTGTAGTAATGCCAAACCAACCGAATTTCCCTTTTCGCCTGGCAATTTTTCGCTTGGCTGACGTACAGCACAAAAAACCTGACTGTCATTCAACGGAAAATTGAAAATGCTGTCAATGACAAGCGAACAAATTGAAAACGCAACATGAACACTGCAAATGCCGAACTTCATCGGACCTGATTTGATGACGTCTGATGGTGTTCGCATCTGGATTTTCAGATTTTTTCCACTTTAATTACCAAATTGGACGCAGCGGTGTAACTTTCGGAAGCGAATCTTGTTATCAAATCAACAGAGTGGACCTGCCCAGCACGCCATTCTGCTCAATCTGATAATGATGTTGTCCGACAGAGCGGAGGCTAAAGCTGATCCAGGTGGGTGGCAAGTGGGTGGCAAGTGGGCGGCAAGTGGGCGGCAGGGGGCGTGGTTGTCGGACGAAGGGTCTGTGGTCCGTTTGGTCGGTGTGCGGGCGGAGATAGTGGATCACATAAACCACAACTGACATGACGTTTGACTGGCGTTTACCTTGGGAGTTGCGAGTTGGGAGCTCCATCTCTTTCGCCACGGACAAGTCCCTTCTGCTAAGCACACTGCTCATATGTATATGGAGTGTATGAACACGAGCGTGTGCTGAATTATTTACGGTGTCACTGACAAAGTTTACGATGTCCACGACAGCAACAACAACGGACTAACCTTGGCTATTTGTTCAGTAAATTAAGAGTGTGCCATTTTTACGTATTTTTTACGCTGCCACAGAAGATGGTATTCGGGGTGGCAGTGGGGGGTGGTGGTGAAACTGATATATGTGTGCGTTCAGCTCGATGAGACAATCATTATTAGTCAGCCCATGACAATGACAACAAAACAAATCACGAATGCTACGCAAACTTGGGCTGGGCCACTGGCTCGTGTCTCTGCTCTGATTAGATGTCTTATCCTGCCGCCGCCTGCGTTGCCCCATCACATATTTGTCTGAATTAGTGGAGCACAATCATGTGCAGCATAGGAATTCTGCTCCTCATTGCACTGGCCTCGCATGAAAAAGTGAAGGAGTCGCAAAATGGGGCAAAAACTGAACTTTGCGCTGTCACAACAGTCGCAAATAATTGCAAGTCTTGTCAAGGGAAGATGGGAAAAAGCAATGATGACATGAGGGAACGCTGGAGTGAAGTGCGACGACTATCAGATACCCAAGTAGGGATACTGAAGTAATGCAAATGGAAATATTCCAGAAGCTGTTTACACAACAGCTCTGGATAGTGCAAATTCCCAACTAAAAATCAAAACATTTTACAAAGGGGAGATGAAGTGTTTGAAAAGAGGTAAAGGGGAAGTTTACTAACTGCTAGTGCCTGGGAATATAATTACTTTGAAGGGTTGGAAACGGTAACGTTTCTAACGATTCTAAATTACCCCTTTAATTAACTTTAATAACTATCTTAGAGCGGAAGGTAATAAATAAAGAGAGTAACAACCTTGTAACTAGAATTTGAATGGACTAAGTACGCCACTTGGACTCTCGAATGGGAAAGCTAAATAATCCCCCCTGTTAGAAACTGTTGCCCGCTTTGGAGGGCCATCAATTTGTGGGCCAAAGTTGGGCGACAAGTTCTACGTGACTGCGGGAAAGTTAGCGCCTAGTTGCGAGGCCCACAAATTGCCAGCGAGACGGTGACCAATGGAGCGGCTCTGTGTCTGTGTCTGTGCGTCGCCAATTACAAATTCAAATTCGATTTAGAGCAGGTGGCCTAAGCCGGGCCAACTCGACTAAGCTTACCTGAGTTGGTTCAGTTCGCTGCGCATGTCGGCGTCCTCGCTGTTCGCAGTGGTGGTGAGCCGCAGGGATTTGCGCAGATTGTGCTCCAGCATCTCGTAATCCTCGCGGCGCCGCAGCATCAGGGCGTTGAGCTGCTTGGTCAGCAGGCGCACCTGGTCGGCCATTTTTTTGCTCTCCATCGTCCTGCCATCGTCCAGCCGCTCAATGGAGCTGATGTCCTCGCTGTCCTCGTCATCGTCGACGAAGCGGAGCAGCTCCACGCTGGATTCCGGCGCATCCGTTTCCTGTTTGGAGTGCAGCACGGGCTTCTCCGAGGTCACCACCTTGGCGTCGCGCAACATGTTGTTCACATCGCTGAGGACTACCCCACCACTGGCCGCTCCGCTCACGGATGCCACGGCAATCTGGAGCACCACCACGGCCAAGAGTATTGGCCGCAAAGCGTTTGAGCCTGCCATTGTTGCAGGGCAATTTAAATGGTCACGCGAAACTGTATTTCTGGTGGGGATCGGGGGGTCCGGGAATGTTTGGCAATCTTTCATTCACACCGCACAAAAAGGGACTCCGAGTTAGATGGGCAATTTATGCAAATAACTGGCACGCATGCCGACACACAAACGATTCTCCTCGACTTTCCGGCGCCGTGACAGTCAAACACCTTATAAAAAGGCAAACAATGCCACAATTATTCCTGGCGTCGCCTCGGGCTTAATCCTTGTTGCTTGTGGCTTAGCTGTGCTTTTGATTCACTTTTGGTCCACGGCAAGTTCGCTCGCAGCACTGGCTGAAGTATATCACTGAGCTCACTACAGGTCCTTCCAAGGGAAGGATGCTTTCAACGCGGCGTTCTTCGAAGGACTGAAGCGGCGCGTCTTCGGCACTTCCTTTTATTCGCTACCACGCCGAATGCTCGTCTTTGCTCGGCAGCCGTCGGCAAACGCGAGAGAGCAGCCGAGTGCGAAGTTTAGGCAAAGGAGTGCGGGGGAGTTGCCGTGGAAGAGTGCCAAAGAGAGCAGTCACCTGCCCGAAGCATGCAACAAGCAAGTAAGAGAGCCACAAAGAGCACTCGCCAAGTTAAGAGAAACGAAAGATGAATGCACTAGGACTAGATGTTGATGTTAGACGCCTGAGGATGTCCTTTGAAACGATTGCTATTACCAAGGATCATGTCTTTAAGGCTGCAGTTGCCATTCGGAGTTGCAGATAGGGAACGAGAGCAACCCAAAATGGCGGTCTAGCTACCAGGTCCTTCTTTTTTGCGCTCATCCTGCTGCTGACACATGGCGCGGTTGCGGTGAGACTACAGCGAAAACAAACTGCAACGAAAACGGCAGATGTTTCGGCCCCACAGGCAGACACACAGACAGACGGACGGACGGACGGACAGACGGACGGACAGACGGACGGACGGACGGAGAAGTGCGAAAACATGCTGATGTGCTAGATACTACATACATATATACTGCAAGGCGAACGAAGGAAAACCAGACGCAGCTATGTGTCCCGAGTGCGGGTAGTTGCAAGGAGCAATGAGAGCCTTCTGTAGGCGCACAAAAGAAACTGCAGCAGGGAAACTACCTATTGTCTTAGGATTTCTCGTAGGCACCTGGAGGAACCAGATTTCCCGGTTTCGTACAATAAGGATGTGCGATGCACATGCCCCGATAGGAAATCAGATACTAATAGCTCAACTATTGCCTACATTCGAGGCTGAAATCCATTTGGAGCTGCTGTTTTTCGGGACATTTGTTTTTAGTGCACAGTTGGTGGCAGCAAATCGCTTTGTACCACCTATCTCTATATAAATCTGCCACGGCCATCCACTCGATTCGCTGATAAAAGCCGGAAAAGGTTTTAAAGTGCAAAGTTGGAATGCAACTGCAAAAGTCACAGGCAAAAAACGAGCAGCCAGGCAATCGAATGAGTCGTATGCCCACTAACTGCCTTGTTGCAACATGGCTCCAAAAGGGGTTGCATCGCAAAAGGGGAAAAAGTGGGGAAAATGTGTGCAAAAAATATGCCAAAAACGCCGCCTTACGCACCGAAAAAAGCGCTGTAAGCTATGCATTTTCCTATTTTTGTTCCACCCATAAATATACTAGGGGTGAGGCGGGAGGGCGGGGTCAGCTGAATGGAATGTGCGCTTGGCTGCGCAAAGGGGGGGAAATTGGTGGCAGAAGGAGGGGGCGGGAGTAACGACTGGAAGGGCGTGCAACAGTCTGCCATTGTTGGCACTTGCCGAAGCGGTGTTGCAATTTGCCATATTTTCATACCCTTGCAAAGGGTTTTATAATCGCAAATGAGCACTTGGTGTTCTAGAACCATTATATGAGTATTGTAAACAAAGTTAACATACTATAACATTCAGTTTAAGGTTCTATTACTAGCAGACTGCTAGTGTAAATGGCCCATCATTGAAATTATTTCCACGGATTGACCTACTTCATTCATTCAAGAATCATAACTCATCATTCTAAGTATGAAGCTGGTATAAAGTGTGTCATAGCAGCTTATATTAGTTCTTAAACGTTTAAAATAGCAATTAATTATCAACCTAAAATGCAGTCACTGTTATTAATAAGGGGCAATACAGGTATCCAAGTGTATTTCCATCTTCGGGTCTCTGAATAGCGCACTTCCTATTATTTCGATGTCGTTCTCGGTTTTACTTTTTAATGTACTGCTGGCGGTGAACGTTGGTCAGAAGGCAGAGGACAAGCCGGAACTGGCGGCCAGCCCCTTTGTGGTGGCCATCATCAATGGATGTGGCTGCATAATCAAGCGGTGGCCACATGCACATCCATGCCACACAACCATGCCACATGCATGGGACATACTACAACTTGCCCTTGCCGTCCGGCCGAACTGTTTGCATATTTTGAGTGGACGCAGTTTAGTTTTTAATTTGATGCCTTTGTTTGTTGTCATTCTGTTCTAGCTTGTTGCACACGGCGAGTGCAGTGGGATGGGGCATTGCACCTGGGAGTGCTGGCTGCCACTGCCGCCATTTGCATGGCATTCCCCCAACTGACCCCGTTACCCTCCTGCCCAAGTCACCACCACCGACACCACCACCACCGCCACCCCACAGAGCATTTGTTTCATTGTCGCCCGTTATATTGTTGGCTTTTATGCAGGGAAATGTGGCTGGAAATGGCAGCGAATGGCTCACGTTATGGTCAGCATATTAAGGTAATGGCCTGGAAAGTCTGTCGGTGCTCTCCAGTTCACTCCCTGAATTGGTATTAAATGTGAGCGTGGCACGACTCGAATGGAGTTCAAATTTCATTTGCACTCATACTCGTACTCATACTCATACTCATACTCGTACTCGTATTCGATGGGGATTTCAACGGGTGCTTCCCAATGAAGGCTCCTTTGAGGTCTCGGGCAGGTGCTAAAAGCAGGTACTCTGTGCGATTTGATGGGCCACTGGCATTGTTCTTTCCAATCGCACTTACAGTAAAAACAAATCACTTTGTGTAATGACCAACTCGGATGTAACACCTCGCTGCTGAAATAAATATAAGGGTAGCACTATAGCTTACGAATTTGTCATAGAATAGTATTAATTACTATAACTCCTTGCACACTAAACTTGTATATACTTTAAATTTTTAACGGTTCAGCAAAGTAAGTGGCATAGGAATTCGAGAAATGCAGCTCTACTATTTAAACTCCTTGTGAGCATATTTATTTTAATGAGCATCTGAAATTGGATTCGACAATCAATGCCGGAATGCGGGAGCAGGTGTCTCTTATCTGTCCATTGACCAGTTCGCGGCCTTTCTTGGCCAGGCAGATGATGAGGGCTCATCGGGTTGGCTTAAGGCATTGTTGACTCTGCCCAGTGTGCATATGCATTCGAGATGAGTGCCTGAGCCGAGGACAGGCTCTGCTTATGAGGCATGCAACCGAGGAGCACGCAACCACGCACGCGATACATTGCCAGCAGAGCACAGGCGACAGTTCTGCGCCTTCGAAAGTATCTGGCCGAAAACAGGCAACGATCAATGCAACAAGAACGCTGCGCAGGCGCAGTTCCAGGCTGAGCACTAATCATCTGAATGACAACGGCTGCAACAGCTGAGGCAAGTTGTTGGTTGGCCGGTCAAGTTGGCAGTCAGGAAGCACTGAAGCACTGAGAGAAGACTTCCAAACCGGCTGCGGCCGCTAACGGCAGGTGCAAAAAATTTACCACTCGAACGAAAATTTCCTACCTGATTTAATCTGCTGCTGCTGTCGCTGTTGTTCCTTTTTCCCTTTTTACTGTTGCAGCGGCTGGTTGTGTGCTGCTGTGCCAAGGCTTCGCTACGTGTTGTTTCATCAACTTTGGGACTTGTAGCCATTGGCGGCGTGGTGTGGCATGTTGCCTGCATGCTCCGCTGATCACGCACACGCACTCACACTCCGGCCACAGCGCACAGATACACACATGAACAGAGCGGCAGGCACACCTACACACACTCACAGACACTTGTGCTATCACTCAAGGCTGTTGCTGCACGGCTGCCTCCGTTTTAGCCATCCACTTCGGTGGCTTTTTCTTGGCAACACCAACGCACCAGCTCACAAACTCACCAGCACTGTTTGTGGTCTCCTCGTCACTGCATTCGCACGCTCTTCGCGGAGAGAGTGAATAGAAAGGAGGGAGAAAGCGGCGGCGAGGATGCAGGGAAAGGCGCACATTGACAGCCCATAAAAACAATCCCTAGAAGCCATCAACCGAATGAGGGCTAATGCTGCCATTGACCAACATAGGGCAATCAAAAAACAGTTGAACTGAGCTGTTGGTGAATGGACTTTGGAATACCCTGAATTGGTCTCATAGAGTCTTTTTGCAATATTTATTTGAGATATCCTATTAGGTTTGGTAAAGTGGAATTTTTTTTTCAAATATTTGTACTATCATGAAGAATAATTCAAATATAAATAAAAGTGAGTCAACCCTTCTAAACCATGAGTACTTCTTACCAGAACAACAAATGCCAGCAAGACGAAGCGGAGAAGCATCGAACCGGCAGCGACAGCGACAGCTGCAGACTCAGATGCAGATACAGATACATCTACATCTGCATCTACCAGATACATCAACATCCCGCAAGCGGAGCTGAACGCAGCACAAGGACACATCGGAGTAGAAGGGAGGGGAGAGGAGAGGAGGGGCGACTTCCTAGAGCCCTTTGTGACTTCACAGCTGTCGTTGCGGGCACCGCTCCCCCGCTTCAATCAACAGATTTCGGTTTTCGGATTTCGGCTTTCAGCCACTTGGCCGAACCATATTAATGGGCAGGCCAAAGGACCTAAGGACCTCGTTGCAACAGTTGCCGCTCCGCGCGTCCCTATGCGTTCCTATGCACCACATCCGATCGCCCAGCCTGCAGGAGGGCAAATAATGACGAAGGACAGGCGAACGCGTTTTTGGTATGCATCGAAGGTGGCAGGACATGCAGCTGGCAGGCTCCTCGGGGCACCCATTGTCCTGCTCATCCTCAGTGCGAGGATGCGCATTTGCCATGCACCCTAATAACGGATCCTGGAGCATGTCAGATTTGCAAGTGATGAACTGTGTTAACTGAAAATCGACAGACGGCCCATTGAGAGCAGGCGGCCTGCCTTTTGTTGCCAATTTTAGGCAAGTATTCAAGGAAATTCAGAGAATTTTCAAGACACCTAATTGCCGGATGGAGGGAGTCACATTTCTGGAGTAATGTGCAATTTTAAAACTCAGCTTCACCCCAAATTTAAGATAATAACGAATGTACATGGAAATTCCATGAAATTGTAGGGAAAATGATGTTTGGGAAGTTATTAAAAATTCTAAAACATGTAAATTTGACATTCTTCATAAATAGCATTTATGTTTAACAGTAAAACAAATCTGATGGGATTGTTGGTCATAATTGGAAAGCTGTTGATATGGTTTTTGTACAATAATTTACAGGTCAGACAACAAGTAAATGAACTATAACGATTGCTTGCACTTTTTGTATCCGATGTCACAAAAACTTGGACAGAGAATAATTTATAAATAACTTTAAAAAGCAGTAAGCTGTGAACGCACTTCAGGAAGTCTGTTTCGTGGGCCACAGTTCAACCTTGTGGAGATTCCCACACACTTTAAAGTTTTCATCGCCATTTATTACCCTGAAATGGAGGTAAATTGGGGACAATGACAGTCAGTCGAGGAGAAAATTTCAGGGAAAAGGACCCACGACGAGGTTTACGGCATTTAAGCTGTTAGCAGTTTTACAGCTCCGAGCATTTAAATCACGGCCCTCAGAAACCAACTGAATGCCAAAAAAAAAAAAAGAAAACAACAGAACAAAAACAGCGAGAAACATTGCGAAAGAGTTAATAACAAGCTGTAAACAATGCCTCAACGCCTCGACCGCCGACTCCTCAATCCCAGCAATTTTCGACGAAATATTGTGAACACAAAAAATTGAGAAGGACAGGCGAGCAAAAAAATCCTCAGCTGTTCAGCTGCTCTCGATGCTGTGTCCACTGCACAGATGTCGCTCAGACTGCGAACTTAATTGCCCCAGTGCAGGATATGAAACCCCAGGCTCAACCCAGGCCAAAACCAAGCCAAAACCAAGCCAAAACCAAGCCAAAACCAAGCCAAAACCAAACCAATCCCAAACCAAACCGAACCAAACCGAAACCCATTCCAAGCCCAAAACACTGCACAATAAAAAGCGGAATTCAGAGGGCAACGTGTGGGCAAAAAATAGCACAGGACTAGCCCAAAACTGCAGGCCAGAAGGAGCGGCAAAACTGGCCAAAATGTCAGGGTCCAGCCCAGCACTGAATGCGAAACATTTCAGTTAAACTCTGCCTTTAAAAAAAAGCCCCGTCTATGTGGGAATGTTGAGTTGGGGCTTTTGCATTTTTAAAGTTTCTGCCTGGACCGGAATCGAAATCAGAATCAGAATCGGGCCAATTGATATGGAGCTGCAGCCGTAATTCCCCTGAAATGTTGCAGTTAATAATTGTGGCTTTTAAGGGGCAGTGATTTCAGTTACATTGTTGGTTTAAAAAGCAAAGTGTTTTAAGCTTCAGTTTTATATTTGCGATTTTTCAGCACGCCTCGCACAAAAGCCCTGCATTTAACCTTATTGCCCGGGCTTATGTTTTGAAACATATCGATTTTTTATTGTAATAAATATAGCCCAATACCCCAAGCGGTTTTCCATCTTCCAGAAGCTTCTTTAACCCGCCTTTAAAGTTCGAGCAATCGTTTGCTCTGCGGTCTATTTGCGGCACTTTTATGGGGTGAAAGCCCCTTCATTGAACCAATTTTCCCCGCAGAAGAAAACACAAGCTGTGCAGGAGTTGCTTTCGGCTTAAAGCCCTTCATGTTGTGGGGGTCTTATCGGCATTTGCGGCCTGCTTCAATGGCTCCTTTGCACTGGCACTCGAACCTGCATTCGGGCTTTGTTTCGGCCACGTAAATCTTTTCAATTTGAATCAACCTAAGCGTTTGTCATTTTGACTAATGGCTTATCAAACAAACGCAAACAAACGGGCCACCAACCGACGGGCCACAAAGACCAAAGAAAAAATGTTTGACAAAATTTATTGTATCGTAAATTACGCATAAGAAAGAAAAAGTTACAGCACTAGAGGAAAAGGAGAGAGCGCCAAGTGAAAGCTGGTAGAAGGCTAAACTTTGCTAGCTTACGGCTCGTAAATTCTTTCCAGAATTTATGCAAACTTTCGTTCCTCATGACGATTGCCCCGCAGGGGAGCCACTGTATCAGTTCCTTAGCTCCTCAGCTTTCCAGCTCCGAAATCCGGAGGTGATTCGCTGCAGGAATGCCCCTAATGACCCCCAGCCAGTGGGGTCATGCACACGTATTTAGTGAACCTTTTTCGGGGCGTCATTATAAATTAACAATGGCACGGCGACCAGGCGCAAATATTTCAGCGTGCAACGACACCAAAAAACAAAAAAGGAAATACCACGACACAAAAATACAACAATACACAAATACAAAAATACAAAAACATACAGAGCGCAAAATGATGGAGCGTTTAGCGCTTCTCGAACAATAAAAGTCGCCGGCTGAGCAAAAGGAAAAGGAGCTGGATCCGAGTGAAAGAAGCTGGTCCAAAGGATGGCAAGGAGCAGGAGCCTGGCCGAAGGATGACAAAAGTTTCCGTTGTTGTTTGCCAACCCACCTTGTTGCTGCATTGTGTCAACTGGTCGCTCCACTTAGTCCTTCTCCGACTGGATTCCTGGCACCCACCCCCTGCCATCCCCCGAATCCTCCCACACACAGAGACACCTCCTCGCCCCCTCCGGTGGGCATATGAAACATTTTCTTTGGGACAAGGAAATATGAATTGCGTGCCAAAGAACAAAAAGCAGCTAAGGACGAAAGAAAAGTTTCGCTCAGCTTTGTTTCGCTCTGTTCTGTTCTGTTCAGTTCTGTTCTTTTTGTGCCTTCTTTTCCAGCTTGTTTTCGGGTGACTCGTGCACTGAGAGAAAGAAGCAGAGCAGTAATGTTTCCACTAGGACATGAGGAGGTATTTGAATCGATCGTAGATAAATATCAATTTCAAATCAACCCTTGAGTATGTGAAAGGAATCTTTAATAGAAAAACAATATACATATACATGAAGAAATACATTTATTAAATATCCTCAGCAGAACATTTAGGTATCCACAAGAAGTTCCCTATCTCAGTTATAGTTGGAAAGACAATCAGTACTTTACAGCAATTCACATACCGATTTCTCCCAGTGCAGTCTCGCTCTTACTGTTTTTCTGCCTTCGTGTGCTATTTTGGAGCTCTGCTGCTGGCTCTGCTTTTTGTTTGTGATTTATTTATTTTGTTGTTTGCCGCTTTGTTGTCACTTTACGCTTTTATTGTGCCACCCAACCCCAAACTCCAAACTCCGCCCGGCGTCCTTGCGGCCCACATGGAGTATACGCCTCGTTGTGTTCCGCTAAGCAAGAAATCATAAAGTTAAACTTTTCTTATTACCCCCAATCAAGGACCTCCGGTGCGGGGGCGTATCATTACAGCCATCCGAGAGCCACTAAGCCGCTGGGATAATGAGTTGTCGCTGGCTGCTCGGCTGTGCCATGAGCTTAACCAGGTAACAAGATAACCCCGAACCGAGCCATCATCCATTGGAAGTCAAATCATAAGCCGGAAATCGTTATACATATCACCTGCTGCCAACTACCACAGGAAGCGAAGGAAACAAATGCCAGGATCAGAGCGAAATGTGAAATGTGTGTATTTGTTTGGGGCATGCCCCCCTGCTCCTTGCCCCCTGCTCCCTGCCACCATATCCGTTCGATTTCGCTAAAAAGCAATGCGGCCGAGGATATAACGACTCTCGGCTCCAGGACTCTGAATTCAGGATTCCGCACTCCCGACAGTCAGCTGCCAGGTTGGTAGCCTGGTAGCTGGGTTGGTTCAGTCAGACCGAGTGAGCATCTTGTTTCCGTTTGCAAATAAAACATATGCTTACCCCTCCCTTTTTTTCCATCCTGGCATTCCCCTTTGCGCTTTCTGCTCCTTTGGTTTGCATTCACTTCGTTTCTGCATATTTCCTGTATTTATTTCAATGGCTTAAGGGCCCGGCAAGGATTCCGCACCTCCATCCAACCATCCATCCGTCCATCCAGCCATCCATCCGTCCATTCAGCCATCCATCCAGCCATCCATCCAGGCATCCTTCCATTCATCCAGAGCTCACTGTCAAGTGGCTTGATTTTTATTTATTTTTAATTATGAAAAATTGTAAGGAAAATATTGCGTGGTGGAAACAAAGGCAGAACGGAATTGACACAGAAATCACTTTTTGTTGACACTGAACTTTTGATTTATGCGTGAGGTGGCTCCTCTGGGGGCGGGGTAGGTGCCCGCCGGGGGTGCGGGGAGACCGCACATGCCACGCCAACTTCATCAGTTGAAATCAGTGTGTGCAAGCTGGCAATATTGCAGATTGTTACCGGACTGAATGCCATTCAGAGATGCGAACAGCGCTTCTGCTCTTAAATAAACAACTTACGTACAACGGGAATAACCAAAGGTACACGATAGGAAAAGGTAACTATACTAGAGATATTAAAGGGTATTGGGAGTTCGGCTTAGAGATAAGTTGTATCATTCCAAAGAAAGGCTTGATTTAAATGTAGTATGTGTATACTTTGGGAAACTAAAGATGTAGTACTTAAGTAGTAGTAGTACTTAAGATGTCCGTACTTTAAGTATCACCGTTCACCTTTAGTATTGTTTATTATATTGAACTTTTTTTCGCACTAGAAGAAGTATTGGGAATCGTATCCTACACCTGGTGTTGCCCCCTGGCATCACTGATGGCAACCCACCACACCGACCGCCCATCCACACGCACTGCTGAGCAGGCAAAGGATGCCAGGAGCGGAAAGCTGGAGGGGAAGGGATGGGAAGGGAGGGGAAGGATGGAAAGTGATGGTAAGGATGGATGGCGGAGGCGGCGAGCCGGCTACCAGGACATGCAGGACCGCATTGTCCTGTCAGCGTCATTGCGAATGAAATATGAACAGGAGCCCTGTGAAAAGTGCGGACACTGAACGCCGGCCAGTTCGTGTTGTTCATTTCCAGGATTGCGGCACACACCTTGCAATGCACCCCCTTATCACCGCCCCCCCCTTCTGACGTCCTTGAGTGCGTGGCGACGGCAGGCGGCAAATTGCATGCGGTGCCAGGCATATGGAATCATTTAAAATGTTTCATCCGAAATGAATCGACTGCGCCGGCGGCCACTCTGCTGTTTCCGCCCCCTCATTTGTTTTGGCAACCGCAATTTAAACGTTGACAGCCCGGACAGGGGGGCGTGGCGATGAAAAGTGGGCGGTGGTGAGTGGGTGGTAGCTGGGTGAGTGGTAAAAAAGGATTGCAGGCGAACGACTGAATTATGGCTGAAGTGGACAGTTTGGACAGCGTGGACAGTGTAAATCGCTATTTAGCCAGCGGCTTCGTCGGGATTGGCTCAATTAGTCGGCCATCCTGGCGCGCTTAATGTCTCTCGTTGTAGATGTAGCCAATTTAGAGAGGGGTTTTCATTTTTCGCTTATTATATTTATACTCTTTTCATACTCTTCATACAGTTTTCGTTGTTTTCTTTCCGCTTTTTATTGCCGTCCGCACGCAAAAAGTTCCACTTCGTTAAGCAAAAAAACGGCCAAGCGGGAATTTTATTGGGGTGCCAAAAGGACTTGACTTGTCATGTTTTTCCAGGGGGACTCCCCCCCATCGGGAGGTTACGCACACAGCAAACACGCAGACAGTGTAAACTCTGCTGGTCTAGCTTTCAGTACAGTCAATTTCTTGTTTGGCTTTCCTCCGTCTTAGTGATTTTCCCCCAGATCCCTGCTTCGCATCCTGAAAATCCTGGCACCCGGTTTGTTGCTGAGTTACTGGGAAAACTGCTCGTGATGTCCATAAAATTGTTACGAAATAAAATCAATATAATGTGCAAGTTATTCTCATCAAATTTAAAGAGCTTGTTATTCAATTTTCGAGTTGACGATGTCCGGATAATGGAATTAATTTAAAATAGAAAAGGAAAATGGAAATGGCAATGTATTCGTGAGGTTTTCTGGGGAAAACGTGTAACTGAATTTCGGGTGCATTAACGTTCTTCATCTTAAAGTAATACAATATTAATATTTCACCAGATTGCTCTTTATTCATGACAAAGAGATTAATATTATTTGGTTCTATAAAATTCATTGAATAAAAATAAGTAACTAAATGTTTTATATTTCATCGGGCTACTGTTAATTAGCGATTAAAAGTGTAACATGTGCACTCAAACCCAAAGCTCACATTGCAAGTTAATGAGCACATCAAATATTTTATCTGCACTTTTCTGCAATACCCATCCAGTATCTGCATTAATATTTATCTTAACTGCCCATAAAAAAGTGTCCCTGACAGACAGCACATTTTAAAACGATTTTTATGCGATAATCACCCCGTTTAATGGACAACCATCTGCCGTGCAAATACTTTCGTCTGCTTTCCAATTTGTATTTTTTGCGGCTAGAGTTTCATGTGGCAGATCCTATCGCCGACTCCAACGGGTGCTTAATTAAAATGGAGAAAAAAGCGGACCCAGGATCCCGACCAACAGGAGCAACCCCTAGCCAGGCGAGGAGCAGCTGCTCCCCGGAGCATTGCTTTTGACTTGCTTGAATCCGTACAAAAGTCCCCCTTTTTGTTTTTTTGGCTTGGACGGGGCAAGCAGATGCGCCTGGTGGCTTCATTAAAATTAACAAAACTTAATTGCAGCTTTCGTGGCACGAAACATGCTGCAAATGCGTGTTCCAATCTGTTTGATGGTCTGCTGCTCTGCTGGTCTGCTGGTCAGCAGAAAGGGGAGCCCTGCACCTGCTGGTGAGGATCGTAGGGGCTGGCTGCCAAACAGTTTGATATATTGCCCCTTGGGGTTGATCCTGATCCCCAGATCCTGACAGATTGCAGCTGCAATCGGGAAAACGCATAAAAAGCCAACCATATATTTGCAGTTTCAGCGACTGCTGCTTAACTAATATAATGCAGTATTATTTACATATCGAGTATTATGGTGTTATTACCAAGGTGTCCTGGAAACTAGAAAGGTGTCCTAGAAACTATTTTTGGCAATGAGATTGGCTTAGCTTGCTGTCCTTGCAACTTCTGTGGAAAAATAGAAATAGCCCGTACTTTGGTGCCTTGTTAACTTGGCCAAAGTCGTTTACCTGTCGATGCCCGTAATTTTAGCTGCAATTTTGAACTTTTGGCATGTCGACATTTGCATGCCACCCCCGATCCCCAAACAATTACCCAAAGTGTAGCCAAAGTTCATGGGGCACCGGCGGAAATTCAATTCCTTCGGCCAACTGACATTTGTCGCCGTTTGGCGGGGGCAGTGGCCAAATGTCGGGCAACTTTTGCTTAACTGCCATCAATTTCGGTGGTCAGCCCGGCAATTAATTGGGGTGCCAATGTAGGTCCCACTTGGGCTTCCCTCGCCCCCCATCCCCACCCGCCTGCGATCCGAAATCATATTCATAAATTGCGGGGTCACAGTTGTGGCCAACTATTAAACATGGCAGCAGGCGGCTCCAGCAGGAGCAGGAGGAGGAGGACGAGCAGGAGTAGGAGCAAGAGCACACTGCCACCTTGTGTGTGGTCAGTGGTCGAGTGTCGATGGTCGGTGGTCTGTGGTATCGATATCCTGCCACCGACAGCAGGAGCAGCAGGACAATGGCAGTTGGTGTGCCATTTGTTTGAAGTGTGCCTCCGATAAGCGACTGTTGTCCAGTTGGCCAGTTGGTCAGCGGCGGTGGGGCGATTCGATACGATGCGATCATAATACGTTCCCATCCCAATGCGATCCGGTTTCAAAACAAAGGTTTATGGTTACCCTTAAAGCTCAACCATGTGGATGATGATTAAATGCTGGCCGTGCAGCGAAGCTACAGCTACTCCACCCCATAAGCAGCAGGAGCGCTCGCATAATTCCCGCATTAATGATGTCGATTTCAATAAAAACAGCCAACATTTTATGCCCCAGCGAGCGCATTTTAATGCGAAACTCAAACATACACGAGATAAAATAAATATATAACTCATACGCCCCGTGTGCACTGGCCGGGAACCTTCGAAGTCGCAGCCAGGAGGCAGCAGGAGGAGCAGAAGCAGAAGCAGTCGGCTGGAGTCCTCCGCCGTCCCAGGGGCAGTAAAAGCAGCAGCTGTCGGCCGATATATCCACTGCGCTCCGCGGCGGAGCAATGCGTGACCAATGCGAAAGGGGTCGCAACTACTGGCCAACTTCCATGCAAAACTGCTGCAGACACTGCACCAAATGCAGTCAGAGAAATAGTGCAGTCAGTTGGTAACGTCATTAGTATTAATACGCTCAGTTGGGATAGAAATGGGTTAGGGAAAGATGATAATAACTCTTAATACACGAATTTTATTACTTTTAATCATAGAAACGATTGAAATGATAAGTTAAGCACATATGGGTTATATTTCATTTGCAGTACTTCCCGGTAATTTCTAGCAGTGCATGCAAACGAAGAGCAGTGCAAAGCGAACTGGCAAAAGTCCGTTGAGTCCATTATATAAATGCTATTTTAATAATAGCTTGGCTGGCGGTAAATGGTGTCGCACTCGCCGTCTCTGTCGCACCGTGTTGCCGTCTCTGTCGCAAGTATTTAAGTATTTGCATTCTGCATAATGTGCACTGACCCAGTGTAATTTAGATAAGCGGATAAGCGCGGTCCAGAGTAAACTAATTAAGGATTACACGTCGGCCATATGCGTTTATGCTTTTTGCACCACTTTTTTTCCTTTTTCCCTTTCCTATAGGATATATCCCTTCCTTTCCGCCGGCCGTCAATCAATCAATCAATGTAGATCACATCAATTAGTGCCATTAATTCGACATTAATCATGGAGAGGCTGCAAAACATTAGCCTTGTTCGCCGCTAGTTTCATCTGCTGGCTGGTTAAATTTCACTGGCGCAAGTTGAAGATACCGCTTTCCGCAAAAGCCGAGAATAAATATTTAATTATTTGCTACTGGCTCATTTTTAAAGTGCATCTTGTTTATTCTCTCCCCCTCTCCTTCCCCCTCCCCCTTGGCCGACTGCACAGAGAATATCCTGGCTTAATTAGGTCATTAATGTGCTGCTTTTAAATCCTCAAAACATCAGGTTGTTAGAAGGGTAAATGAAAAAGGATTAAGAAATAAGTACCAGCTTAAGTTGAGCCATCACAAATATGGAACGGAAATGCCTTTAATTCATTGGTGCTCATACTCATACCCCCCATCGATTTCATGTTGGCGCTGCACACGTGACCAGTTGGTACCCTTTTCCTCTGAGTGTAAATCAAACATTTTCCCCTCCCCGCTTCCCCAGCCCGCCAAACGGAATATCCTGGTCCTTTCGTCTGGTCTTTTGCATAAGCAAATACGCGCGATTCACAAACACGTGACGCTTTTTTCCGCCTGCCCATGCAGCCCACCACGCCCACTGTCCCCAGCGGAGGGGTTTCCCCGCCTCGCCGAGTGAATGACTGGTGACTGGGTGAGTGAGTGGCAGAGTGACAGAGGGGCAGAGTGAGCGCCTGCGAGAGTGAGTGAATGATGGCTGGTGACCAGTTCATGGTTCAATGACAAGCAACTTTCAGTTTGCGTGTGCTCCTCCGCCGCGTCGCTTCCCTTCTGCCTCGTTTCACTCGCTCTGTTTTGCTTTGTTTTGTTTTGTTTTGTGTGTGTGCTAACTGACTGACTGAATCCCCCAGATCTGCACACGCCCCCCGTCCCCTGCCCTGCCCCCTCCACCAACAACCGCCGCCCACTTGGCCAGCGGCTATTTGTCTGCGGTTTTGGCACTGCCCCACCCGAATCGCTGGACTCACCCACCTGACTGGCCATTTTTATTCCGCGCTGTCCTGCTTTCTGGCGGCACAATCGTTTAATTATGTACAACATTTTGGGGCGCTGGCAGGGGGCAGGGGAGCTTATGTACTATGCTCACTCGGTGGGGATTGCCCGCAGGACAATTACTGAATTTGCGACACGATTCGCGTCGGACAAATGTTAAATGTCATATCATACTTGTTGGCTGGAATTTTTGATTTTTCGATTCAACAAACTCATGCTGCGCTTTCCGAGAATGCTACTCGTATACATTACCGCTAATGTGCGATGGCATTAAAAATGTATTCCAAGCGATTTAATTGTGCGACTTCTGTGGCTGGAATTCCTTGGGTCTACCATTACATTTGGCATTTAAATCATTTAATTACTTAAAAACGTGCACCTGCTATTGAAATGCAAACAGAACTTTCCACAGCAAGGTTTATATCTGAGAACTAAGTAGATTGATACTTTGGTATACATTTTCATCAATGATGAGATACAACGTGTGATAATGTTAAATAAAAAAGTATTATACAAAAAGTTTGTGCATTGGCCCTTTGCACTTTTCCAGTAATGACGGCGCTATCAGAACCCTCGATTACTTTGAAAGCAGCGAGTGAATCTAATCTGAAGAGCACTTATGGCCTGTATTGACTCACAAGGGCTCGCACTGTTGTCGATTTACCAGTTCCGCCACATTCAGCTACATTTCTAATTACAATCGTGATATAAGTTGAGCACGACAAGTTTGAAACATCAGCATTGGTTCGATTGGCGTTGGGTTGGAAATCCGAGCTGTGTAATTATCGGAAAAGATATTATGCGAATTGGATCATGTTAACATAACACTACCGATTTATGGTATGTGCCCGGGGCTGCTCGTATAACAAAGCATTTGCATAATGAGTTGGCCGTTTTATGGGCCCTATAACCTTTGCCTCTTGCCTCTTGCCTCTTGCCACTTGCCACGTGACGCAAAAGTGTGTTGGGCAATAAAGGTCGGTCGAGTTTTTCCGGGAAATGCGAAGGAGGAAAGAGGTTGAGATGGTGGCAGTGGCGGGTGGGGGCGAGTTACCCTACGCAGACAAAGTTAATTGAAAATGGCTGAGGTACAGCAAACGAATTCCTCCGACAGCTTTGGCATTTTATTTGCAGGCATATTTGATTACGGGCTTCTTTTCATATCAGGTGTCAAAGGCTTTTCCGGAAGCCATCGCCTCTCGCCCGGAACTTTTTAGCATTTCCATCTCAAAGCATCGCCGGAAAAGCCATTGAGACCCGTTTCGTCGGCTGTAGACATTGCATCACTTTCCCCTCAAATGCATCTTCGAGTGGGGATATCTGGGGGAGTGGCAGGTGGCTGGGTGGCAGGGTGGCAGGGTGAGGAGCAGGAGGCAAGGATAAAAGGCATACTGGCAGGTCGCAGCGCTCTGCGGCGGACACGTGAAACCATCATCAATCTAGGAGCACTGGCAACGACAGTTTTAACGACTTCTTGCGGATTACTTCAAACAAAATAACCACTTTGTAGTAGGAATTTTATGTTGGCCCGGTTGGTGTTGATGGCTTTGGCTTCTGCAGCGAAGGAGCGCAGATATTCCGCTGCATTTGGCCAAAGTTTTGCTGCGTGCCGCAAACTTTACCCATCCCCCACCGGCATCCGAGAGTCCCAAATCCCAACTATCCGCAGGGCAAATTGCAGGACCAGGACCAGGACTCCCGCAAAAGCAACAGCCGCAGGGGACGGGCATATACTCGTACATAAATATTTATTGATACTGCAGCCAGGCGGCATAATTTGCCTAAAACCAAGTGCAGTAATTTTACCCCCCACCACCCAGTGCAGTGCAGTCTTTTGGCTTTTAAAGGGGAAAGTTACTGGCAAACTATTAAATAAGTGCTTGTGTGTTGTTAAAACAATCTTGGGCTGCCTAATTCAATTTCCCACAGGAGAATCTTGTAAAAATGTCTGCTGAAGCAAAATCAATTCAATTAGAACTTTCCTTTATGCTTGCTTATGTTTTAAGCGAAGAGTTTCCAGGGGAAATATACAAATAATTTAATAAAATGGAAATATCTCAGAAGTACATACATATACACACATATCACACCACGATGTCCAAAATATGCAATACGGAATAAACAATCATTCGATGAAAATATTCACTTTCTCAATTAAGTAATTGTAGAAAATATTCCACACTTTACTCTGTAGCGCTTGTGGCAAGACGAATCGGGCGGCAGGCCAGAAAGGCGGTGGCTCCATCTACATGTCGTTCCCGCGTCGAAACAAGGGGCAGACGAAGAAAGTCGGGGGAGAGTTTTAGCATAGGAAGAGGCAACATAGGCAGCTGTCAAATTTCGGCAAATACCGTAGGTTTGGCTGGAGAGAGCGGAGATAGCTTCCCAGCTAGATCAACTCGACGCCAGCTTTCTTTTCCAATTTGGCTGTCCACAAGGTTAGTTCAAAGTTAAACGGAACCAGGAGCAGGCATATACGGGAAAACTGGCGAAAGAATCTTATAAAGGAATACATCTACAGGCAGCGCTGAATCCAGTTTCAGGGTAAGCAAGGCCGTGGAAAAAGCGTGGAGTTTGCGATTGTGCAAGGTGCATTTTTTTTTTATCTAGGTTTGGCGCTAAATATATAGCGCAAGTGCGAGCCAAACGGACGGCTTAAAATCGAGCCAGGTGGCAGACATTTTCCTCGGAGAACGACGGATCGCTCAGCCCAGGGAGAAACGAAACGGCGGCTCGAAACTCCCGTAGCGAGGAGCTGCATTTAGCTGATTACTAATTAATAACCTTTGAATTAGGCCTCTGAATGGCAGAAAAGGGTTGCAAGCAGGCATAGATACGTCCCAATTAGGAATCGCGGCAGCACACAATTTCTTTTCCATTTCGGCGGACTCTTATTTTTGGTTAATTACTCTTAGAGAGCCATCGATGACGTAGAAATCCCCACGTTCCATTTTGTCGCCATGTTCCCCTTGTGCACTTAAAGAAGGGAACGAGATGAGGAGGAACGGAAAGGAGAGGGGAGAATAACCAAGTCCAGCAGTTGCAATCGCGGTTTCTTGTTCGGCGGGCGAGCAAAAGTTTTGTCGCGCGTTCTGGCCGTAATTTGGTGAATCCGACCAGAGGAAAATCCGCTGATCGACGGCGCGGGAAAAACCCCCTTAGTGAGCGAGAAGGCCGGAAAATAGTGGAGAGATTTTTTTTGTATAGTGGAATAAGTTATTATGTAAGTGAAAAGTGGCAGTGCGAAGGAGAGAGGGAAAGATAAGGAAAAGAGTCCATCATTTTTTTTAGTGTCCCTTATGTGCTCCGTCTTCTTCTTCCTTTTTTTTTGTTTCTTTTGTTCAGTTTTAGCAAGCCTATGATTAAGCAATAAGGCACAGTGGGTCCAAGACCAATACAGAGAGTGAAAAAATATTTGAGTTTCCCACAGGTGCGGCAGACTCCAACGGAAGCGCTTTCGTCGGTGGAACTCCGGATTGTTGGTGAGTGATTAAATCACGTAATTGCAATGGCAATGATCAATGAGGTATACATAATTTGGTGAAAAAGAAAGAAAGTAATTACGTCTGAATTTTCGATTCCTTGTCCCACTGTCCGCCGCGAGCGAAATTAGGTCGAAGTTTTAGAGCCTCTGAAGAAAAGGAAGAGGAGGAATGCGAATTCAAGGCCAAGGCCAAGAGTGGAATGTCGGAATTAGAATCTGATTTTTTTTCTGTTTGTCCGTCTCTCTTTGACTCTCGCACATATGTATGTTGTTTTTGCCACCAGAGCAGCAATCGCTCTCTTTATTTGATTTGTTTAATTTTAATATTCTTAAGTTCCATTTGGGTGCCTATGGCACACTCGAAATTAGTGGAGATCTAAATATCGAAATTTTCTCTATTATTCGACTCGCATACAATTCTGATAGTTATTTAAGGTCCCACATTTTTTCTCGCATGCGATTTTTATTCATTTTTGTTTACGTTTTGTTACTGGCGCATGCACTTGTTGCTAGCCTCCATGCTGAATTACCCATTTGTTAGCTGTAAGAAAATTCTCTTAGTGTGTTAAGAATAAAATTTATAATGTGCTAGAAAGCTTTTCGTTTGCCTATGGCTAGGATAACTCCCGTGTGAATATGTGTTAGTGATCTTAAAAGGGGCCGTCCGAGTATATTGTGCAATGCAGATTTTTGGAGAAAGGCGGCCAAGGCAGGGCGGGCATTAGCGACCTCGAGGCCATCAGAGGATCGCAAGGAAGATGGGGAAAAGTAGTTGTCGTCCGATTTTCTGTTTTATGTTGCACTCTTTCAGCCCTCAACCAATTCTTGTCGCTGCACGCGAAGTTATTTGAATATTTAGAGGAAGATCAGGCTGAGGTATAGGGACAAGACCACCACCCCAAATAGCCGACAAGGAGCAGCTGGACCATTGCGCGTGCGTCCCAAATACCTCCCATCACCACCCAAGCCGAGTAGCAATCCGTTACAGTAATAATTATCTTTCTAAATAATCTGGCGCCCAACAATGGAGCTTGAAAGTCGTTTTCACTAGTCGAAAAACATTGGTATCAACACCAAAACACCAACACATGCAGAAAATTCGTCTATTCATCATTTTCTTAAATTTTTGGGAGGACAGTAGGATCACGGTGGGCTGAAACTGGTGTTGACCTTTCAGCCAACGGTTGCCGCGGCACTCACCTCAAATCTATTTCTCGTCTCAGTTTAAGCGCGTTATTAGGTGCATAGGATCTATAGCCTGTTAACTTGTCCGCAAGCTCAGAGCTAGCCACGCCTGATAAAGTGGGTAAAATAGAGACAAATCTTTCTCTTTAATTTCTTTCCGGGATTTGCAGCAAAGATTAATTAGACGCGTTGGACTGACAGGCGATAGAGTTATAAGTAACTCAACTCCTGGCCACGGATAATTAGTCTGAGCTATGGACTCCAATTTGTTTACGGTCGAACGGCGTCGCGTTTGTGAGGTGAATAGGAGTCACAGTTGGTTTTTCTTTTAAAAGAAAGCTACTGGCCACGCTTCACAACGAAAACGATGTACCGATTCGCCAAAGTAGGGTGTATTTCTGCTAATTGAATCTGAGTTTGGCTGGCAATATATTTGTTGTCGTTATCGCAGTTTAGCAAAACATAGCCAATTAACTCTGCATAAGCAGCAAATTTCTAATCTCTTTTCAGCTATCTTTTACCCAATCTTCCGAAAGTTGCTAACATTATTTTTGCGGGGAGCAAACCTATGCCAAAAGGCAAATTTTATTTATGATATATCAAATCTCGTTTTATCGCTCAAAAATCTTTTAAATACTTTATATCTGTTTAATCTTTTAATATTATTAGGGATAAAATATCCAAATTAAAAGCAATCTTTATCTTAGTCTTTATTATAATATTTCTTAAGCCCAAACTAAAGTATTTTTTACTGGAAGCAATGGCCGATTCCGAGGGAGCAGCCGCAACAAGGTGTCCCCTATGTCAAGTTAGTTTAGAAGGTGGAAAAATTTACCGAACCAAATGTGGACACGTGTTCCATCAGTCTTGCATAGCAGCACATTCAAAAAATAAAACTACCTGTCCCACGTGCAACACGGTGTGTTTTGAAAAAGCGGCCACACCATCTCAGAACACCAGAGGTCAGAAAACACAAGTGTTAGTAGCAAGCGAGCAGACTCCGAGTGGCTCTTCAAACTCAGCAGGGTTGGGAAAGGCTCAAACAGAGTTGATCCAAAGCGCGGTGGTCAACGCTGTCCAGTCCATGCAAAACGATTTGCTCGTGCAGTTATCGGAAAAAATGTCCGAATTAATTCAGGCAAATCTATCTGCCCAATTTCAGGCCACTGCGGGCGAGAGTCAAGAAAGGGATTTGAGAAATAATTCTTTTGGGGATATAGTATTGGACCAGTTGGGTGGCCAAGCAGGCTCGAGACGCGAAACGCCAAGGAGCAACCATTCGGACCTCAGCCAAAGGCCAGATAAGGTTGGCCATATCGTAAACAGTTGGAAGCTTCGGTTTAGTGGGAATCCGGAAGGAATTAGTGTCGACAATTTTATTTATCGGGTAGAGGCGCTGACTGGCCAAACTTTGGATGGTAATTTCTCAGTACTAAGCAGCAACGCTAGCCTTTTGTTCGAAGGGAAAGCGCGAGATTTCTACTGGAGATGCCACAAACAAACCCAGAATCTCAGATGGGAATCTTTGTGTATGGCGTTGCGGAAGCAATTCAGAGATGCACGCACTGATCTGGATATCCGTGAAGCTATTCGTGATCGGAAGCAGCGGGATAAGGAAGGCTTCGATTCTTTTTGCAGTGCTATAGAGGATATGGGTGATAGCTTGGATATGCCGTTAACCGAGATGGAAATGGTTGAGATATTAAAAAGAAATTTAAGGCCAGAAATTCGACATGAACTTCTTAATCTCCCCATCCGCACAGTGGAAAAACTGAGGGAAGTATGCCGGCGTAGGGAAAGCTTTTTAGAAGACGTACGGAAATCCCAAGGGTATCAGAAGGCTGTTCCATACCGAAAACAAGTTTGTGAGCTGTTGGAAGAGCAATTGTCCGATAATGCGTCCGAGTTTTCCGAGGCGGAGGGCGAAGCAGAAATTGGAGCTATGGCTTTGCTCTGCTGGAATTGCCACAAGGAGGGTCATCGCTACCACGACTGTGAAGCGAAGCGCAAAATATTTTGTTATGGTTGTGGGAAACCAAATACGTACAAACCTTCGTGCCCTAAATGTCAAAAAAACTCGAAAGGGAACACACAACCGAGGCCATCGTTGTGTGTTCAACGCCAACGCTCGTCGAGCCCAAAATCAAACCCATAGATTGTTCCAATGCAGCTGCACAATCCAGTTCAACGATGGTGTGGCCAAGTTTAGTAGATTTAAGTTCAAATTCCCCAAATATGCAGCCGTATCTAGAGCGTCAAAAGTCTCATTCAAGGAATGCTCAGCGCATGAGAAATTACTGGGCAGCCCTCAAATCAATTAATGCAATCAGGTTCAAAGATAAGGATAAACGCCCATATGCCGAGGTGCGAGTTTTAGATCGCATCGTCTTGGGTTTATTGGATACAGGAGCAGCAGTAAGCGTAATAGGTGGTAGTTTAGCACAGCAGATAATTAGTAATCGAGTATCTTTTAAGCGCGGATTATTTTCGATAAGTACTGCAGATGGGAAAAAGCAGGAAGTGTTAGGACGAATAAATACTCCGGTCCGATATAAAACTCAGGAAAGAAATCTTGAGCTTCACCTAGCACCATCTCTTAGCCAAGATTTAATTTTAGGCATTGACTTTTGGTCTAAATTCGATTTACTGCCGCCAGAGATGCAAGTTTCTGAAATAGAATCTACAACACATGATCTTACTGTTTTGCAGCGCGAGAGTTTACAAAAAGTCATAGGCAAGTTTCCATCTTTTGCTGAAGTCGGTTTAGGTAGAACTTCTATTCTCTCGCATTCAATTGATGTGGGGGATGCCAAGCCGGTAAAGCAACGGCATTTTCCGGTCTCACCGGCTGTAGAAAAACTCATGTACGCAGAGGTGGATCGCATGCTAAAGCTCGGGGTCATTGAGGAGTCCGACAGTGCTTGGTCCTCCCCAGTAGTTTTAGTGCAAAAGCCCGGAAAGGTTCGGCTTTGCCTGGACAGTAGAAAGGTCAATGCGGTGACCAAAAAGGATGCTTATCCGCTCCCGCAGATAGATGGAATTTTGGGTCGACTTCCAAAGGCTATGTACATATCCAGCCTAGACCTTAAAGATGCCTATTGGCAAGTACCGCTCGACCCAGATTCTCGCGAAAAGACGGCATTTACAATACCTGGAAAGCCACTTTATCAATACAAAGTTATGCCCTTCGGACTGACCAATGCTTCGCAAACAATGACGCGACTAATGGACAAAGTCATTCCAGCGGAATTGCGAAATGAGGTTTTTGTCTATTTGGACGATTTATTGATCGTGTCGGACAGCTTTGAATCGCATTTGAAGGTATTAGAGGTTGTTGCAGGGCATGTAAAGGCGGCTGGACTCACGTTGAACGTAGAAAAGAGTAAATTCTGCATGCGCTCCGTGAGGTATCTTGGACATATTGTCGGAGAAGGGGTCATAAAAACCGATCCCGACAAAGTATCAGCCATGACCGATTTCCCTCTGCCAAACTCTCTTAAAAGTCTCCGGAGATTCTTGGGCATGGTCGGCTGGTACAGAAAATTTATCCAGAATTTTGCGTCAGTAGCTTCGCCTCTGACCGATTTGTTGAAGCCAAGACAGAAATTCGTTATGACCGCGGAAGGAAGGCAGGCATTCGAGCAGTTAAAAACAATGTTATGTTCAGCTCCGGTTCTGCGCAGTCCGGATTTCGAAAAACCTTTCTTTGTGCAGTGTGACGCAAGTAAGACTGGTGTCGGCGGAGTCTTGGTGCAGAAAACTTCCGATGGCGACGAATATCCGATAGCGTTCGTATCCAAGAAGCTAAATAAAGCTCAACGCAATTACTCTGTGACAGAGCAGGAGTGTTTGGCGGCGATAGTCTGTATTAACAGGTTCAGGGCTTATGTGGAAGGCCACGAGTTTACGGTCATTACAGACCATGCCTCCCTCAAATGGCTGATGTCTCAGCCGGACTTACACTCGCGGTTGGCTCGTTGGGCTCTGAAGTTGCAGCGGTTTAACTTTAAAATCGAGCATCGCAGTGGCAAACTAAATGTCGTGCCAGATGCACTTTCCAGAGTAAATGAGGAGGTCGAGGCATTGGAAGGTAATAGTGGTTCTCTGGTCGATTTGGACTCAGAGGTGTTTAAGTCAGCAGAATATGTGCATTTTGTAGATCGGCTCAAAGCGAATTTGGATAAATTACCCGATATAAAAGTAGTCGATGGCTTGGCGTATAAGAAAACAGAGCATGCTACGGGGGATTCCCTGAACGATCAGTTCATCTGGAAGTTGTGGATTCCGAAGGATTTGGTCCAGGATGTTTTAAAGAATGCCCACGATCATCCTATGGCTTCACACGGGGGAATTCACAAAACGCTAGAGCGAGTTCGGAGGCATTGTTATTGGCCTGGGTTAATAAAAGACGTAAAATCATATGTTCTAGCTTGTGATACCTGCAAGATGACAAAAGCTCCTAACACAGTTCAGAGACCGCCAATAGGGGTTCCTCCAGAGTCGGAAAGATTCTTCCAAAGATTATATATAGATTTCTTGGGCCCGTATCCCCGCTCTAGAAGCGGGAATATTGGAATTTTCATCGTTTTAGACCATTACTCAAAGTTCGTTTTTCTCAAGGCAGTCAAAAAGCTGTCAGCCGAGGTGGTTATAAAATACCTGCAACAGGAACTATTTCACACGTATGGGGTGCCGGAGACGATTATTTCAGACAACGGTTCACAGTTTAAGTCAGACCTATTCCAGAAGTTTATGCGTGAGTACAGAGTCAGTCATATTCGCACAGCAGTGTATTCCCCGCAATCAAATGCGTCTGAAAGGGTAAACAGATCGGTGATAGCGGCCATAAGATCCTATGTTCGGCCTGATCAAAAAAACTGGGACGAAGAGCTAAGTAGTATTTGTTGTGCTCTACGATCGGCGATTCATTCCAGCTTGGGTACTACGCCCTATTACATGGTGTTCGGCCAGCATTTTGTCGGATCTGGGTCCACCTATAAGTTGTTGAAAGCCTTGGGTTTGCTGCAAGACCATTCGGCAGTGTTCTCAAGGGAAGATTCCTTAGAGTTAGTGCGCAGCAAAGCTATCGAGGTGATGAAGAAGCAGAACGAAAAGAACGAACGAAATTACAATCTTCGGTCCAGAGAAGTTTCCTACAAAGTTGGCCAGGAAGTGTTCTACAAGAACCACAAGCAGAGTAATTTCCAGGCAGGATATAATGCCAAGTTAGGCCCCAGCTACCTCAAAGCCAGGGTGCGGAAAAAGCTAGGTAATGCCTATTACGATATAGAGGATCTGCAGGGACATTTGGTTGGACGATACCATGCCAAGGATCTGAGGCAATAATTAATTGCCCCAAGCTTGGTGTGATCAGCCTTGGGAGTGTCACCCCCAAGTCCGATCTTGTGGAGGGGGCAATTTGTAGCGCTTGTGGCAAGACGAATCGGGCGGCAGGCCAGAAAGGCGGTGGCTCCATCTACATGTCGTTCCCGCGTCGAAACAAGGGGCAGACGAAGAAAGTCGGGGGAGAGTTTTAGCATAGGAAGAGGCAACATAGGCAGCTGTCAAATTTCGGCAAATACCGTAGGTTTGGCTGGAGAGAGCGGAGATAGCTTCCCAGCTAGATCAACTCGACGCCAGCTTTCTTTTCCAATTTGGCTGTCCACAAGGTTAGTTCAAAGTTAAACGGAACCAGGAGCAGGCATATACGGGAAAACTGGCGAAAGAATCTTATAAAGGAATACATCTACAGGCAGCGCTGAATCCAGTTTCAGGGTAAGCAAGGCCGTGGAAAAAGCGTGGAGTTTGCGATTGTGCAAGGTGCATTTTTTTTTTATCTAGGTTTGGCGCTAAATATATAGCGCAAGTGCGAGCCAAACGGACGGCTTAAAATCGAGCCAGGTGGCAGACATTTTCCTCGGAGAACGACGGATCGCTCAGCCCAGGGAGAAACGAAACGGCGGCTCGAAACTCCCGTAGCGAGGAGCTGCATTTAGCTGATTACTAATTAATAACCTTTGAATTAGGCCTCTGAATGGCAGAAAAGGGTTGCAAGCAGGCATAGATACGTCCCAATTAGGAATCGCGGCAGCACACAATTTCTTTTCCATTTCGGCGGACTCTTATTTTTGGTTAATTACTCTTAGAGAGCCATCGATGACGTAGAAATCCCCACGTTCCATTTTGTCGCCATGTTCCCCTTGTGCACTTAAAGAAGGGAACGAGATGAGGAGGAACGGAAAGGAGAGGGGAGAATAACCAAGTCCAGCAGTTGCAATCGCGGTTTCTTGTTCGGCGGGCGAGCAAAAGTTTTGTCGCGCGTTCTGGCCGTAATTTGGTGAATCCGACCAGAGGAAAATCCGCTGATCGACGGCGCGGGAAAAACCCCCTTAGTGAGCGAGAAGGCCGGAAAATAGTGGAGAGATTTTTTTTGTATAGTGGAATAAGTTATTATGTAAGTGAAAAGTGGCAGTGCGAAGGAGAGAGGGAAAGATAAGGAAAAGAGTCCATCATTTTTTTTTAGTGTCCCTTATGTGCTCCGTCTTCTTCTCCCTTTTTTTTGTTTCTTTTGTTCAGTTTTAGCAAGCCTATGATTAAGCAATAAGGCACAGTGGGTCAAAGACCAATACAGAGAGTGAAAAAATATTTGAGTTTCCCACAGGTGCGGCAGACTCCAACGGAAGCGCTTTCGTCGGTGGAACTCCGGATTGTTGGTGAGTGATTAAATCACGTAATTGCAATGGCAATGATCAATGAGGTATACATAATTTGGTGAAAAAGAAAGAAAGTAATTACGTCTGAATTTTCGATTCCTTGTCCCACTGTCCGCCGCGAGCGAAATTAGGTCGAAGTTTTAGAGCCTCTGAAGAAAAGGAAGAGGAGGAATGCGAATTCAAGGCCAAGGCCAAGAGTGGAATGTCGGAATTAGAATCTGATTTTTTTTCTGTTTGTCCGTCTCTCTTTAACTCTCGCACATATGTATGTTGTTTTTGCCACCAGAGCAGCAATCGCTCTCTTTATTTGATTTGTTTAATTTTAATATTCTTAAGTTCCATTTGGGTGCCTATGGCACACTCGAAATTAGTGGAGATCTAAATATCGAAATTTTCTCTATTATTCGACTCGCATACAATTCTGATAGTTATTTAAGGTCCCACATTTTTTCTCGCATGCGATTTTTATTCATTTTTGTTTACGTTTTGTTACTGGCGCATGCACTTGTTGCTAGCCTCCATGCTGAATTACCCATTTGTTAGCTGTAAGAAAATTCTCTTAGTGTGTTAAGAATAAAATTTATAATGTGCTAGAAAGCTTTTCGTTTGCCTATGGCTAGGATAACTCCCGTGTGAATATGTGTTAGTGATCTTAAAAGGGGCCGTCCGAGTATATTGTGCAATGCAGATTTTTGGAGAAAGGCGGCCAAGGCAGGGCGGGCATTAGCGACCTCGAGGCCATCAGAGGATCGCAAGGAAGATGGGGAAAAGTAGTTGTCGTCCGATTTTCTGTTTTATGTTGCACTCTTTCAGCCCTCAACCAATTCTTGTCGCTGCACGCGAAGTTATTTGAATATTTAGAGGAAGATCAGGCTGAGGTATAGGGACAAGACCACCACCCCAAATAGCCGACAAGGAGCAGCTGGACCATTGCGCGTGCGTCCCAAATACCTCCCATCACCACCCAAGCCGAGTAGCAATCCGTTACAACTCAATTAGGTAATTATACAAAATATTCCACACTTTTGTATATACAGCCAAAAGTAACATATATGTATACATATGTACCTCTTTATTTATTAAACATGCTCAACTTATTTATAAATAAAATCATTTTACAAGCCATTTTTGAATGTTCACATTATAAATTGAAAATGATTTATTTATTTTTTCGCAACATCTGCTCTCCAGTGAAAGGGATTAAGCCTTAGTCGAAGATGCCCTCCTCGGCAGCCTTGTTGACCAGAGCCTTCAGACCAGCAGTGACCTCGAGGCCCACCTCGGTGATCTGGTTGGAGGGCAGGAAGAAGCCGAAGGTTCCCTTGTCGCGCAGTTCCACGGTGCAGGTGAATGGGATGTTCTTCACGCCGTAGGCCCAATCCTTGGCAGCTCCCGACACCACATCTGTGGGGGTGCATCACAAGTGTTACTTGGTATAATATACGAGAAATATCTTGGGAAACCTACAGTTCAGCAGACCACTGGCTCCATAGGTGAAGGTGGAACCGTAGACATCAGCGGCAGCATCGGAGAATGCAGCGGCAATGCGCTTCATCTGCTCGTAGTTGGGGGGGAACTCGGTGTTGGAGTGTCCGTAGGGCAGGAGCACGTACTGTCCGTAGGCGTGGTAGGCCATGTACGACCGGATGTAGCCATCCTCGAAGGAGCTCACAAAGTTCTGCAGCGAGATGATCTCCACCTCAGTGTTGGGCTCCTCACCACCGAACCAGTGATCGCAGGGCTCATCGATGTTCCAGCCGGCACCTTTGAGTAATTGATTATTAATAATTACCAAAGTTTAAACTTAAATGTAATGGATAGACTGTACCTCCCCAGTGGTAGTCAAAGTTGCGGTTCATGTCGATGCCGTAGCAATCGCCAGTTTCGTTGCGGTATCCGTTGGGACGACGGTTCTTGCGCCACAAACGCTCCACTTCGTGGGTGTAAACGAAGCCATCCGGGTTCACCATGGGCACCACAATCCAATCGTACTCCTCGCTCAGACGCTGCATTTCCGGATCCTCAGAGTTGATCAGCTGATTCAGCAGGAAGGTGACGGTGGCCGACGAGATCCACTCCATGGCATGGATGTTGCCCTCCAGGAAGATGGCCTTGTTGCCCGACCGCTTCGACAACTTAATGCTCTTGATGTCGCGACCCTCGTACGACTGTCCAATCACCTTGCACTCCAGGTAATCGTGGGCAGCACACTCCTGATCGATCCAATCGTAAATGGTGTCCAGCGAGTGGTAGGTCTCCCATTCCATCTGGGAATCGTCGCCAACTGAGGATTCATCTATCAATCTGCAGGATTCAGATGTAAGTATATATAAGTATACTGCAATAGCTTATCGTAATAATACTCACTTCTGCAGATCGTCGACAATCACTTCGTAAACAATTTCGAGGAACTTAAGAGTCTTCTCGAGGGCTCTGTGGAACAAGGGACCTACAATCACATTGTACTTATGGCCGGCAGCACCCAGTTCGTTGAGGAAGTGCACCTACATATAAATTGGGTCAAATCATGAGATATATGTTTTTCGGAAATGGAAAGTGTAATATGAACTTACGGAGATGTGCTCGTGGATCTTCTTGAGCTCCTCCATCTGCAAGTCAGTATCAATGGTCAGCTGGTAGACACGGAAGTGGTCGTACCGCGCAGCCAAGCGACCAGGAGCGGACTTCGCCGCCACCACGGCCACTAGGGCTATCAGGAGGAGGATTGGTAGTTTCATTTCGGAGGTTGGGTGGGCTGAACGTTGCCGCGTTCACTGTGAGGAGACGGATCCCAGCCAGGGCTTTTATTAGCTGCAGGAGTGGCCACTCCACCGGGGCGTTATCTAATGGCGATAGGGGATCGGTCATCTGGCGTGTGTCTCCTCCGATCTAATCGCCCATCCAACCTACCACAAAGTGGCTCTGGACTTTGGCTTCCGACGGCTAAGTGTTAAAAAGGGCTTCCTACACAAGAAAATTAAATTAAATATATTATAAAATATATGTGAGATATATGGACATTGCCTAATTAACTTATGTCGAAATATGACCATTTAAAGCCAAATTTATTTTAATTTTCAGGCTGTGATAGAGTAAAGAAATAGTATAATGTTTAAGTTTGTAATGTATTAGGTTGTCCTAAGTTAAATTAACATAAAATGCTCAATGTTAAGTTAATGTAAAAATATATATTTTACATCCAAACCCATTTTCTAGATAATAAACTGGTATCCAATTTTTCTCGGTGAACTTTCTCGAACAAAGTCACTGCAGTCAAATTTATAAATGAAATCATGCACCGAGTGCGGAGACACTCGCCTTATCAGGCGTGTTCAATTAATTGAATACTCCTACAGGCGTCTGCGCGTGAATGAGCACTTCGAGAAGCGTTGGTAGAATGCACTAGCAAACTGAAGATCGCCATCTTCAAGTGACAGACTGAGTGGGGAAGACCAGCTTCGTCAAACATTCGATTGTGAAACCATTCATTCTGTCAATTGTACCATTTAAATAGTTAAGTTATTGCAGGTAACCGCAGAAATGAATCGTGCCACTGAGCCAAAACTGCAATGTAACTTTCCTTCTCTTTGAGTGAGCCACTTAAAACGTTGTGGTTTTCTATGTTTCTTTTTATTTAATTGAACTATCAAAACTAAAATATTACGCAAGTAAAAAATCTAAGCACAGGTGACAAGGCGTCGAACTATAACTTCTAAAAAAAGAGTAAAACACAAATAATTTTATCAGAATTGGGACAACATGTAAAAGACTCTTTGCTTTATAAACTAATCCCGTAAATATTGATATTTTTCATTTTTGGAAGTAGACAGTAACAAAAACGGAAAGATAAAACGTAATCTTTATATTGTTAGTACTAATATTTTACATATGAAGAGATTAATTAAGAGTTCATTTTAAAGCTTCCAGAAATTTGAATGTAACGGAATTATAAAATTAAAGTTGCCAGATAGTTTGAATTAGTATATCAGTCAAGCTCTGAACTTGCTTACGGTCACTCTGGCAGCATATATCGATTGCAGTTAGGAACAATCGTTGCTAAGCGCCGGTCACACTTTGCGCCGCCATATTTCTTTTCTTCGTTTCCGGTGAGTGTGTGTACTCCGCGTTTTTCCACTTAGATTCAATTTTTACCGAAATATCCCTGAATTTGCGCCTTGAATTATGTAAAATATCATATATTAGAGTCAAAACTACGTGGGTAGCCAAGTTTCGATTTAAAAATCGACCTTGGAAAAATCAATGAAAATTGACCCCCACCGAGACATCTAGCTGCTCATTTGAACCGGCACCAGATGTTTCACCCTTAGCTGAATTGATACGATTTGCACAGCAATTACCTAACCTCGTGTTGTCCACTTGCTTTCCGACAGATAAAGATGCCCGAACTGACCGAAATCAAGAGCGAGGCTGCGCCCTCCACCTCCGCTGAGGCGAAACCCGAGGACGTGCGCGTCGAGGATGACGGCAGCGACAGCGACTCCGATGGCGGCATGCCCGATCTGGAGGAGGCTGTTGCGGCCACCACACAGCTGGGTGGTGGAGCCACCGGTCTGCCCATCGACCTCGTCTCGAAGGCCAAGCAGTCGCGCGGCGAGAAGAAGGCCAGGAAGATCATGCTGAAGCTGGGACTCAAGCAGATCCAGGGCGTCAACCGGGTGACGATCAGGAAGTCGAAGAACATCCTGTTCGTGATCAACAACCCGGATGTGTACAAGAACCCCCACAGCGACACCTACATCGTGTTCGGTGAGGCCAAGATCGAGGATCTGTCGCAACAGGCCCAGGTGGCTGCCGCCGAGAAGTTCAAGGCCCCGGAGGCCGCCGGCGCTGCCGACAGCGTGGGCGCCACCACATCGGTGGCTCCGATTGCCGAGGAAGACGAGGAGGAGGTCGATGACACCGGCGTGGATGACAAGGACATCGAACTGGTCATCACGCAGGCCAACACGACGCGGGCCAAGGCCATCAAGGCCCTGAAGAACAACAACCATGACATCGTCAACGCCATCATGGAGCTGACTATGCTCTAGAGCGGGCTTCAGCGTTTGCTGCACTCCTGATTTTGTTGTTTACCCGCCTTTCGATAGTACTGACCCAAATGTTGTGTATGCCCCTCAAGGGCAGCATGTTACACCAGTCGAACATTTAATTATATTTCAAAAGATTATTGAGTCTTAATAAAAGTGGATTTCTTTCAAATACCATATAGTGTATTTTTCGACTAGTTTCGGTTTTCCTCTAGGGGTTGTCTTTGAATGCCTTGCTAAATGAATTCAATTAAGTATAGATTGAGGTTCCAGGTTAAGTACTTTAAGATTAGGGACTGGCACATAAGGGACTTCTATTCTGTATTAGCTATTACGTTTAGGTTGCAGCCAGCTTGAGGACGCGAGCCTGACTGCGCGAGGCAAGGCGAATATCCGCTGGACCCTGCATCCAGGGTTCGCCATCCGCCTGCATTGGCACTGTCTCCTTGACTTGTAGCTGAAGAAGATTGTTGGTTAACAGATATTCGGTGACATCACTGCATGGCTTACCCTTATTTGCTTGGCTTGGCCAATTCGCACTGGTTTGCTTATATTGCACTGCAGTTGGGCAATGTGAAAAGAGGAAACAATGCCAAAGACTTCCATCATGCCGTCGGAGATGGAGTTTACAATACGCGTTTCTCCATTGGAGTTGCTTAGCTCGCATAGCTTGCAGCCAGCTCCCCAGGAGTCGATATTTAGGAACACCAATGCCTGCAACTCAGGCAGTTGCACTGGCTTGTTGTCCAGATACAAGGTCAGCTTCTCCTCGATGTGTTCGCAGCCAGGTTGCATCACCTGTTGCGTTCCAAAGGTAAAGTACAGCAGCTGTAGAAAAGGATGTATTAGTTAAGCTTAAGTGAGCACACTAGCTTCTAGCCTACCTTATTGAATATTCGGCTGCTGAGCAGATAGAATCGAGATTCCCGCGTCTTGTGAAAGTTGTAAGTGATGTACGCATCCACACCCACACTGAAATAGTTGTACACATGAATCGTCTTCGTAGGATGCCTTTGAATGGGTAGTCGATAGTGCAGTTTCTCTATTTGCAGGTCATAGCGGTCGAGATTAACGGAGCGGGCTCGCCGTATACTCCTGAGGATCTCCACAGGATCGAGAGCAGAGGGCGGCTCTGCTCCCCAGCCCAGAACTCGCGACAAATCGTTGCCGGTGCCCAGCGGCATGATGGCCACCGAGGGCTGGGGCTTGATATTCAGCGCGTAGATGGTATTGAGCACCCAACCGATGGTGCCATCGCCGCCGGCCACCAGTATGCGACACGGGCGAGGACTGGCTTTGGCGGCCCACTGCAGGGCGTCCTGTGGACCCCTTGAGCCCAGTTCCATCACCTGCAGTGGATGCAGGTAACCGCGCAGCAGGGACAACACATTGGCACCCGTACTGCTGCCCGACTTGGTGTTGGCGATCACAATAAGCGGCTCCCAGTTCTCGATGTCTGGCGGCGTAATGCTGGCCAAGTGGAGCCGCATCGAGTCCCGGGTTCGAGCGGCCACAAAGCTGTAGGGCGGGAAGATCATGTCCTTGAACTCGCCAAAGTCGCAGGCTCCCTTGGTGTCAGCGCGGGTGTAGCAATCGTTATGGTAGCACCGCTGACACCAGGCACATCGCCATCCGTACAATCCCGGATCGGTGCTGACATGGTGATCTACCTCCTCGTTGCAGTCGGCACAATGGACTCCCATGGGCAGATTTCCATGGACCCACAAGTGCCGCACGGAGGACTCGTTGCGCAACCACTTGTCCTTGCACCGGTACTCCCTGTCCGCCCTCCGCTGGCAGGGGGGCGTGGCATGGGTGCACAGGCCGCAGCAGTCGCAAAAGAGTCCTGCGGAGGGGGTTAGCAGGATCTCGCACACGTTGCAGAAGCAGGCCTAGGATGAAGGGCATGTGTTCTATAGCATATCTGGCTGGGCAAGTGTATCCACATACCTGCTCCAAGACTTTTATTGATTTCCAGCTGTGACGTGTTTTGAAGGTGCTCACAAAGTCCTCCGACAGCAAACTGCGGCAGAAGACAAACAGGACACTGAGGGCTAGCAGGGATCCGATCAGCGCCTCTACGCTCAGCTCGATAGTGCCTATGTCCATGGTCCACGCAGAGAAGGCCCAATTACGCTAAATATCCGGGTAATTTGGCATATTCACAAATCGTTTGTTTTCGCCCATCGACCAGTGTGACCTCTTTAAAGACGACAAAAATGGCCTACATTAAAAACCGTTTTCCATAAAAAGTACTAAAGCGTACCAAAGTAATTCTGGAAGTTTCCAACACTGTTTGTCAACTCAACCTAACAAATCAGCTGTAAATTTGGCGTGTGGAAAAGTTTGCCTTAGAACAAATCGGACGTATTTAACAAAAATCTAGCCAACATGAAGGTTATCTACAACACCCTGTTCAAGCGCACCTCCACCTACGCCGTGGCCATCATCGCGTCGGCCTTTTTCTTCGAGCGCGCCATCGATGTCTCGTCGGTTGCGCTTTTCGAGGGCATCAACAAAGGCGTAAGTATAATCCTATTATGTAAGCAAAGTTTCCTGGTTAAATCTCAAGTTTTCCTCTCTTCGCAGAAACTCTGGAAGGACATCAAGGGCAAATACGAATAAATCATTATGATTCGTTGTAATTAGCAATAATAATCAACGTTTATTCTAAACGAAACGAAAACTAAGTGTGGTTTCTTTTGGCTATTTTGATTTGGGGGCTTCCAGCGCTTCTTCCGACACTTCCCAGGGCTTCTCATGCCTCTTTTCATCCCAGGGCTGTGCGTTGGGCAGACGTGAGGGTTCCTGGAAGGACACACCATTATCCTGAAGGGTTTGGAGCAGCTTCTGCAGCTTGCTACCCGGTACCGCCTCCACGTTGCACGTCATTTCCGTGATCCCGGACTGCAGGCAGCGGTGTGCGAGCACTCTCCCGAGATTTACAAACGCCGCGGTGTCGTTGGTCTTGTACAACTGCTGTTTAATGGCCCATTCGGAGGTGCTGGCACTCAGGATGGTTCCATTCTCGAAGTGCTTGACATCGGCGCTGACATAGCGACCACTGGAGTTGATCTCCAAGGTGTGCCAGTAGGATCGTCCAGGTTTCTCCAGGTGATAGCCACCCGGCTTGTAAGCAATGCGTAATCTTTCCAAGTTCCGTGGATTCCGGTTGATCACGCATTCAGTGCTGGTTTGCGGGATGCTTAGCTCCTTGATTTTGTGCAGGACACGGGCGGAGGTGAGGGGGCGAGCGCTGCGAGACATTTTTCCACTGGAAACTTTCGAAAAGCTCGCTTTTAATTGATATTTATGTGGAAATTACAAAACCACGATAAAATATTTTGAGCTGCTGTCAGTGTTACCAGACTGCCAGACATAAGTGTTGGTAAACGCTTCATTGGTGCTGTAAAATGTCCGAACATCAGTTGGACATAAATGGCAAAAACAGCTGTTTTGGCTTGGTTTATCTTCAAATTTCTAGTTTCTTCAGATTCTATTGACCTTGGAACTTTCGCCGCTCCCCAGCACAATACCGACCCCCTTCAGACATGCGCCAAGTGAACTTGGCGCCTCCCGCCCGTACGCCCATGAGTTTGCTGCTGAGATGAAGAAGTGGCGGTTGGGTGAAGAAGCAAGCAGTGCGCGTCCAAAATTGCAAAGTGAATTTTATTCGGCCCACAAAAGCCGGTTATGTAAAGGCCGTATAGGCCAAATAACTGCACACATATCGTACTCGTAAAATTAAGAACTTGTGGAAATGTTGATGGTCGTGTGTTCCAATTTAAGGCGTCCCGGGCACGTGGGCGCCGCATCTGCAGCGCGAAATATAAACTGGCTGATTAGCGGAGGATATACACCGCCGATCCGGGCACTGGCGCGGGTAAGCTTAATTACAGCAACTAACCCTGAAATGTGTCACCTAAATACACGCAATAAATATAAACAAAATCAGGCCATCGCTTTCTCCTAATTTTCACCACGTTCCAGAACTGACCACTTGTTCCATTTCCCCCCCTATGTGGGCGGGAAAATTTAAACGGATCTAAGTATTTAGGCATTGCTAAGAATATTTATGTTCTAATTGATTAGGGGACTTAACACATGAAGAATCATTTTTTATTCTCACTTAACTTCTTAACGGGAACTTTTCACAAAATAATCCGTGAATTGAAGAATTATCATTTCAAATAGTTTGACTCTTTAAATATATGTAAGTGAACTTCACTTTAGAATATTTGGTGATGAGTTTCTACGTTCGTTAGCCTATACCTAACAATGGTAAACAAAAGCACCTATTATCTTGAAAAATAATCCAGATTGAGCAACTGATAAGAACACTTTGTTAGAATTCACCACAGCGCACCAAGCGCGTAGAACCCAAACCCACCACGCTTGGCGCACAAATTTAAATGCTTATCATATCAACCCGAACCAACGTGATCATTATTCACGGAAGCGCTTGGCTAAGCACTTTTGCTAACTGATAAAGATAGTTTCACAATCTCTAGTCGACCACTTGACTGTTGCCTCACTACTCTGGGGCCCTTTCCTTCGCTCGTTCTCGCCTTGTCTCTCTTTGTTTGGGGGCAAACGCCCTCGTTTTATGCGTGCTTTTGCTTTTGAGCTTGTTGCATTTGGCGATTTCAGTGGAGACGAAAATCAGTTACGCTCGAAAGTTCCCGCCGTCCGGATGCGAAAGATTCTCAGGTGGCCAATGTAATGTGTACATCTCGCACCGAGTGAAGGTCGCCTTAGATCTCTGACGACGTGAGTTTTCCTGCATTATTATTCGCGCGAAAACGCAGTGCGGTGTCTCGCAGCAGCAGATTTTCAGTGCGCATGCTGCTAACCTGTGGCACAAAGGCGGCTTTTCCGGGGGTTGTTGGGTTGCTGGTTGTCAAACAGTTGACAAAGGAATTATTCAAATAGAAATCAAAATGCGTAACTCAGAGAGGCGTGTGGTCAGACACAAGCACAAAAGGAAACTATTCTTGGGCCCGATAAGATTAAAGACTATCCATGGTCAGCAGTGGGATTTGTTGTGTGCACTTTGTGAACGTCGGTAATTCAATTTCCGCCCTTATCTCGAACCCACAGCAGTACGTCCAAGCTCCGGAGGCGCGGCCAGTGCCCGATGAGCGCTTTCCGGGCAGCCAACAAGATAGGAAGGATATCGCCACCCAGACCGAGCGGTGCAGCCAGTCCAAGGACCAGCGGCCGCCTTCGCCTTCATCGCCTCCATCGCCTCCCCAGAAGCTGAACTCCTCTACCCTTCCGCCCCCAATGTCCGACCGGGATGCTGATCCCCCTCTGGATGTGGCTACCGGCGTGGCGATGCCCTACAACATAGACTGGATATTCCCTAGGCTGAGGAACCCCTCGAAGTTCTGGTACGTGGTCAGCCAGTGCGTCGTCACCGCCGTTGGAATCTTCAGCAAGGTTGTGCTGAGTGAGTATCTAGACGGCAGAGCCGACCTTACCAAACAACTGGCCCAAAGGCACGTTTATTTTTGGCGAAGAGATTCGGCGTTTGCTCGGAGAGCTAATGCCCCTGACCGTGAATGCGAATACGAATGCGTCAGCGAATCTCTCGATTGATAAACGATGTGTGCGGATGCTGCCGATCTCGTTCAACGAGGTCAAACGTGTGCCGTGTTGTTAATTGGCGCCCCCCGCCACAATTATGCAAATGCTGAACTTTCGCCTCTCTTTTTGTGCTTTACAGTGTTTCTGAATAAGCCCCGCGTCTACAACAAGGAGCGCCTGGTCCAGCTGATTTCCAAGCGCCCCAAGGGCATTCCCCTGGTCACCGTGTCCAACCACTACTCCTGCTTCGATGATCCTGGGCTGTGGGGCTGCCTTCCCATGGGACTCGTCTGCAACACCTATAAAATCCGCTGGTCGATGGCCGCCCACGACATCTGCTTCACCAACAAGCTGCACTCGCTCTTCTTTATGTTTGGTATGTAGTTAATTCCGTTCTTCCGCGTTTGAGGAATCCACAACAAACAGAGCCAACTTTCTATTCGCAGGCAAGTGCATACCTGTGGTGCGTGGCATCGGTGTCTACCAGGATGCCATCAACCTGTGCATCGAGAAGGCCGCACTGGGCCATTGGATCCACGTGTTTCCCGAAGGCAAGGTGAATATGGAGAAGGAGGAGCTGCGACTCAAATGGGGCGTGGGCAGGATCATCTACGAGTCGCCGAAGATTCCCATCATTCTGCCCTTGTGGCACGAGGGCATGGACGAGCTGTTGCCCAATGTGGAGCCCTATGTGTTTCAGCGGCACAAGAAGGTCACCCTGAATGTGGGCCAGCCCTTGGACCTAAACGACTTTATTTTGGACCTAAAAAAGCGGCAAGTGCCGGAGCCAACGGCACGGAAGCTCATTACAGACAAAATCCAGGAAGCCTTTCGGGTAAGATTGAATTTACCATTTATATTGATATATTTGAAAATATCGTTTTTTAACCTGACATTTATTTTACAGGATTTGCGGGCGGAGACGGAGAAATTGCATAGAGAACGCAACTAGGAACTACTCATGGAAGAGCATAGCGGCAGACATTTGTAATAATATTTATTTGTATAGTATTAAGCCTAAAATGAACCCTCGAAGCCCTTAAGATCCATTTATTATAATTATATTTCCGTGTATTGCGGTTAGTTCGTCATGATGTAATTGCTGGATAGGAACTTTAAGTGAATCAGTGTGCATTATTAGTATAAATATATACAATTGAAACTAATTCGATCCGAGGGAATAAATTGTATTATACAATAAAGAGTATATCTAGAAACGATTTTTTTTTCTTAAATTAATTTGGTCTTTGAAAATGTTACGATTAATATCGTTTTGAATAGTGGGGCAACATTATCACTCACCCAGCTGTTCAAGAACTTATCCGTTATAAGACCATGTGGATTTCTTAAAAATTTATTACTCGCCATAGATCGTTTTCAGATGGCTGAAAAATGGGAGACCTTTTATTGAATACTCCGAAGAGAAAGCAATTGCTCAAGGATGGTCCACCCGTACCCACCAGGTGCCAGGTGCTCGGACGTGGAGCCTACGGCATTGTTTTTAAAGCTATTTACAGAGGTAGGCTCTAGAACCTAATCATATGTAGATAATTTTCAATATCTGGACTAGATCGCTCCGTTGCTGTAAAGATAATTCGTGCCCAGGCGGCCTCAACTTTGCACAATGAGTCCCATTTGCTGAACCTGGAGCATCGGAACATTGTACGCCTTTTCAAGCTGGAGTCCGCCGCAGATTTTGGCTTGGTCATCATGGAGTGTCCGAGGGGACAAAGTCTGCAGAGGATCGTTGACACTTTGGCTCTACCTCTGATGCACAGGGTTTTGTACGCAACGTTATCGCCGCTATATGCTTTGTAATTAACCATTATCTTCCTAGAATAACCCTGGATGTGGTTGCTGCTCTGAGGTACTGCCATTCCCAAAACGTATTACATCTGGATGTAAAGCCAACCAATATATTGGTTGCCCTGGGAACAAAGTCTTCGGTAGCCGGCAATTCCTCTAAGGTCAAAGTGAAGCGAAGCTACATCTGCAAGCTCTGCGATTTTGGCTCCTCCATTGAGGTGGGCGAGTTTTGTGCCTGGCAGGAGCCAACCGTGGCCAGAGGAACCCTGAGGTACATGTCTCCAGAAGCGCTGCGATCGGATACTCTTACCGAAGCCTCCGATATCTACTCGCTGGGCATTACAATGTGGCAACTGCAAGCCCGCAGATTGCCCTATCACACGCTCGATTGCAATGAAACCATAGCCTACCAGGTGGTTAAGCACGAACTGCGTCCGGACAACTATCATCAATTAAAGATTCTGGCCATTGACTGCGAGTGGAACTTGGCCAATGAAAGCGCCGCCAACGTGATCTGCAGAAGGGCAAATACCTCGGCGCGGCGTAATCTAAGCCTCGATCCATCTTACACCGCCGGCCGTGAACTGAAAAAGAAGCGCCGCCGGAACCGATTAGCACTCCACTTTGATAGTCCGGCGCCGGAGGGCAGTGCGTGCTCGGAAAGCGCTTACTCCAAACTATACAAAAGCTGCTGGGTCAGCGGCCCGGAATCTCGATTGAGTTCTATTCAGCTGAAGCATGAGCTGGAATTCATTCTTTGTCATAGCACCTAGGTGGTAGTCTAAGTGATCGTATGTGTTTGCATTTTATGTTATTGATTCGTAGTACATACCCGTATTTATGTAAGATTTTACCAACCCGCCGCGATAATCGAATTTCGAGGGCCAGGGCACCTGGTTAGGTCAACAATGCACTTTTTTCTGTAACTTCTTTTTGTTTATTTTGTACTCGCTACGCTAAGAAAATACATTTATAATGTTTATACGAGCTTACGTCTAGGTTCCCTCCTCTCGATCATAGTGCGTTCTGTTCTATATAGTGTATATAGTGTAAGTATATGCTTAGGAATCGGGCTGCTGCGATGAAGTAGTCGGTGGCAGCAGCCCTGAGGAGCTAACTACGGTTGAAGAAGAGCTTGTCATTATCATTATCATTAGCTTTTAGAACGACTGCTATGTACAGTTTATTGTTATGGTTGTCGTGTAATTTTCGCTTAGAAACCGTATATATATATGTATCGTATATATATATAGTATGCATCCTATACTGCATCGTAAACACCTTGAAATATTTCACCCTTAAATGCAAATGTTCAACTGCCGTTGTGTCTGAGGAGTACTAATCCGGATTAGCTTATGTGGCTAACTTTAACCAAGTCCTACAAATACACTCGACTTGTGCGGAAGACTACAGTTTTGGTTCATCTACTCATGACCATAGCTAATAGTGGTTTGAATTCAGTTTGAAGTCATTCAAAATGTCCCATTATACATAGTTAAATAGTTAGTATAACCCGCTGATTTGGATGCTGCAACCGCTGCTCTACAAAATATGTGGTATATGTGGTATAGAGCAGGGCGAGCTGTTCGGTTTGGTTGTTGCGATTTCTCTCATAGGGGGAACAGTTGGCAGTGCCGCTTACAAGGTAAAACATCTTCAAAAAATTTACAATATACATAAATACTCGTATTCGTACGTACAAAACTCGCCTGCTCCTCTGGCCATCTTCTTAATGCTTCTGTATCTCGCGGTTCTGTTTTGTTTTGTTTGAATATATCACAATTTAGTCTTTTTAAATCTTTAAATATTTGTTAGCTTGACGATTATTGATTTGAGATTTAGCAGTGCTGGTCTATCCTAACTGGCGTAGGATCTTCGCACGGGAACTGGTGGAGGAATCTTCGATTTTCGCTGCTGCTGCGGCTGCTGTTGCTGCTGCTGGGGCTGCTGACCCGGTGACCTTTGCTGCGGCGACTGCGACTGCGGCGAGGGGGAGGAGGGCGAGGGCGAGCAGGAGGAGGACATCGAGGAGGACGAGGACACCGATGAATGGATGCTCGTTGGAATTCTGGTGGGCTGCGCCTTGGGCAGGCAACTCTTTGGCGGCTCCGTTGACTTGGCTGCCTTCTGAAAATCGAAATCGAAAGTTATTCATCGCATTCATTCATCATAGGATGTTTGAATCCCTTACCTTCTTCGGCGAGACAGCCGCCGGTGGATGAACCGGTGATGTGACCCTCTTCCAGCCATTGCTCCTGCGCCAGGAGCTGGCCGTCGGAGGCGTGGAGGCCTGCCTGAGCAACATCCTCTCCTTCAACTTGGTTACCATTCCAGGCGCCGGTGGCACCACCTCTTTGGCCAACTTGTTCACCATGGCACAGCTGATGCTATCGCTGCGCACCACGGTGGACTCCAGTTCGCGTCGTTGATTGTGTCTCAGAATGCAACTGGGTTCCTGCTCCTCCAGCACCGATTTGGATTTCACCAGGACGTGAGGCGGTCGACGTAGTTCGCTCTTGATGATCTGAGCGATGCACTGCTGCTCATCCAGTGGCTTCATTGGCGTGCTGCTGACAATCATGGGCACATCCTCGATTTCAATGTCGCTAACCCTCCGCCGGCACTCGTCGATAACCGCGTAGTCCGGCTCCTCGTCCTTCTTTGCCTGGCTGGCGGAGAGTTCGTCCGTTTCGCTGGAGGAGCAGCTGGTCAACTGGGCCCTTCCCGCCTCGCTGGGCGTGGGACTGATTCTGCCAGCGGGACCCACCTGGCTCTCTGAGATACTGGAATCCTCGCCATCATCGTCGTCCTCATCCTCGTCATCCGTCTCACCCTCCAGGTAGGAGTAAAGACTACGCGAGGAGTTCGAACGGATGTTGACCAGCTTGTAGAAGTCGTTGGTGAAGTCCGTACAGGCCACCTCCTCGTCCTCGGAGTAAACAATCTGAAACGTGGGGCAGTGATTAGAAGTGAACCAGAAGCCATGAAGATGTATTCCCTACCTTCTGCTGCAGCAGCTGGGTAATGCCATCGGCCACTGAATCCGTTTCCACTGTGGTGGAGTTGATAAAGTCGCTGGATGGCCACAGCCAGTCGTGATCCCTCTTCCTCCGCTGCTGCTGAAGATGAGGGTGATGCGGATCCCGCTCGTCGTCGAACGTCATCACCGCCAGTTCCTCCTGGGACATGCTCCAGTCCTCCATTTCCGTGGAGCAGGGCTCGGCAGGCAGGAGCCACTGTTCCGGTTCCTCGGGCAGATCTTCCAGATGCCCATTCGACGGCTGCGGCTGCCCACTGCTCATGGTGCAGTAGCCCTCATCCCTGCCCTTCACCGGACTGGCGGACAAGGCGGCATTTTGCGCCTCCAGATCGCGAACGCGGCCCTTCAGCATGCTCACTTCCTCCCGGAGATTGTCCTCTGCCACGATGGCGTCCACCACCTTGCGCATCACGTCATCCAAACAGTGCTCATACTGCCGAATGCGGGTGAGCAGGGATCGATTCTCCTGCTGCATCGATTGGAGCAGGCTCTCCTGGCGGGCAAAGCGAGTCTGCAAGGGAATCAATAGCCAAAAGGATCTTGAGTAATGTAGTTAGGAAACGGTGTTTACCCCGATTATGTATGTATCTCAATTTAATGGTATACAATGTGGTTCTGAGTTATAATCTGTTTGGTTTTCACTTAGATTAAATGGAAATGAAACCTACGTATATAAAGGCTTTTTCTTTATCTATGAATAGGTGTTCGTTTTAGATAAGATGTAAATGTAACCATATGGGCTGTAACACCATTATTATAAAGGAAATGTATATGCCGGAAAATTATAAATCCAGCTTTTAATGGTGCAGTTGTAAAGCCTGAGATTGATAGATAGATAGATGCTGTGACTTTTGGATAAATTTCTTATTCATTCTGGCAATTAGAAGTAAACCAGGAGCAATAGAGATGTAGTACTGGCAATGGCAACTTGAATTGAATATTCCACACAGTTGAGAAAACGATCTATCGAGTGGAAACCTGTGCTGAGAAAGGGCCAACTGATTAGATCGAGTATTTATCAAGTGCTGGGGGCAACCTTCGCCCCATGACAGCTGCCCTGATGAGGGTCACTCGCTGGCACACGGCTCCTCATCCATCAACCGGCTCTTTTTCTCTTTTTCTGTAGCTTTTTGCTGTAAGTGCTAAGTGAGCAGTAGTTACAAGACCCCCTCCATGCCCATACCCATACCCATAGCCGATATCCCACTCCCAGTTGGTAACAAATATCCAATCTCGATCAAAGCCAACTTGTTAACTGGCCCGAAGGTCACATGCTTAGACGTTGGACGTGAAAACCTTGGGCTTCATTAGCGGGGCCTTACAAGATTGGGCGAGATTTTGGCTGGCGGGGGCAAATGAGATTGCCAGAAGTTGGCGACGAAAGGGAAAGCACATTTTCCTCTTTTCCACTACCCCGCCGCCGTCTGCGGAAAATGGTAATGAAAAGCTGCCACTAGGGCGCAGTGAGGCGTCGCTAATGCCGACGCTCAATCAATTCGGGCAAAAAATGTAATGTGCCGGGCCAAAAGCATTCTCCAAACAAAGTCTCGTCGAAGACGACTCCGGTTACTCCGTCCGCCTGTCCGTCCGTCCGTCCGTCCGGATAAGAGACAATTTGTATGCGCCGGAATGGCAGCGAGGGGAGATATTGTTCTTAAAAATGAATTTATGCGTTTATTTATGACTTGACTCGGAGGGAACTCCCTCCTGCTTTCTGCCCGTCTTTCCCCCTTCCCCCTCCCTGGAAACTCGCGCTGTGCAAATTGATTTTCCACATGCTGCGCGGCTCCGTGCGGAAAAGCCCCCTCCTCTCAACCCACCTCCCATTTCCATCCGATACATACCTGCAGTGCCTTGTGATCCCGACATGTCTGCATTTGCTTGCGTTCTTTGGATTTCATAATGCGATTCATGCTGCGGATTGCAAAAGGAAAAGCGAAAAAAAGAGGACAAATATAGAAATGCATAAATGAAAAGGAGTTGCAGAAATCATCGCAAACGCGGGGTGCTTTCAGCAGGGAGTTTCGAGTATTGATTACTTATTTGTGAGCGACTGAATGGCGAATGGCAGAAATGATTCTATTTGGCGTACTATGGGTACGCCCATAACACCAAAATAAACAGCGAACTTGCTGGAAGATAGCAGCAAAGAAAATTTAAAAGTCTGCAAACAAACATTTACGTCTTTAAATGAGTAAACAAAATAATAAGTAAACAAGGTTTGAGGAATGGAAAAATAGTAACATAGTCATATATGAAAGACTGAACAACAATAAACTCATTTACTATTTTGTTGTTTAAACACATATCTTTAATAAATGAACTAGTAGGAGCTGAACTCTGAAATAAGTAATCACCAATCGAAATTCCCTGCCGAATTGTGCTCAAAACGAAACGCTTGCATAACAATCTGCATGGAAATTAGCAGCTAATGGCGGTCATAAAGAAAGAAAGGGCCGAAAGCGGAGTTAAATCTCGGCCTAGACCAGAACTTTGCACCATTTCCAAGTCGCGTAGTCGGTAATTGCGTATTCGGGCCGGCAGAGGGCGCTGCTGAGCGGCTGGTGATTGATGGGTTTCGCGGGTAAGCGCTTCCTGCTCCAGCTCCTCCTCCATCTTCAACGTACTCCTGCGATTCTTGGCAATTTGGAAAATTGCACTCGCCGTGCCGTTAACTTGTTCTGTGCGTAATGGCCAAAAGGGGCCGCAGTGGGCGTGGCCAGTCACGAGTTTTGGCATGAGTTATTTACGTTTGTACGCCTTGCCAAAAGCCGAAAGCCAAAAGTAGCGCGAAAACTACTCTGAAAATTGCCGGCTAGACGAATTAAATAAATATTTGGCCATTTGGCCGGTACTTGGCCATACATACGCTAAATGGAGCTTGACTCAAGTTCGACTAACCAAAACTGGCAAAGTTCTGGCTTTTAGCCTAAAACCCATCGCACTGCCCCTCTTTCTTCATTTCCCACACGATGCGAACGCGTGTTCTTATCGCGTTTAACAATTTAACCTATTTGTCACTTACTTCTCAATTTGTTCGCGCAATTCCTTCTCGAACGTAGGCGACCCGCATTGGCTCTGAGAAAGTGCAATTGACCGGGGCACGGGGGAAAAATGGAAAAGAAAGAAATGGAAAAAAACATTAAATAAAATGCGAAGGAAATTAAACACAATGAATTAGTGCACTCGGCGCTGATTAAGAACGACAATTTAATTGTCCATATCACAGTGCCAATCAGCAGCGTTTTACAAGCTAATGGACAGCGACAAAGGATCCGAATCCGAATCGAATCGGTCGAGGGGTTGGGAATGGGAATGGGAATCCGAGGAGGGACACCATGCCACAGATACATTAGAACGAGAGAGAGCGAGCCAGGAACTTGGATGCATGCAACACCATAAATCACCGGAGTCAACAACCCAGACCCCGGCTTCAATTTTCCACTTTCCACACTTTTCTCCCCCGCGCGTCAACTGTAATCGATAAAGAATTACATCACGACTTTCTCATCTGTGTGACGTGACGATAAAACACAGCCAGCCAGACTCAGACTCAGACTCATACTCATACTCAAACTCAGACAGTTTGTTATAAATTGTTTGCCTTAGTGCTAACAAAATGAATGACAATGCCACAACATTTACGGATTCAAGTGTAAATGAATCGTTGAATATCGCACTATTTGAGTGCCAACACCAGTCCCAGATTACAGCACATACTCGTACAAAGTGTATCTACAAGTGCCCGGTGGAGATATAATCGAAGTAGCCGATATAGATAGCAGTCGATTCTGTTTGCTCAGTCGAGAGTTTTTCCAGCAATTCCAACTTTCTCGTGGCTTGCGAGCTGCATTCTTTGCCGCCCCAGCTATTTATCAAATTAATTATGCAGAGACCTGCCTCAGATTCCCAAAATTCCAGGTAGCAGGAACTCTTCGCTCCACTTGGCTACGAATTCCTGGGCTCCCTGGCTGCCAGTCTTTTGTAGCTCCATAAAATTTACAGACAGCGAAATCGATGTCTCGAAGTGGCCGCTTCTTTAAATATTGTAGAATAGCTATCTTCAAAAAGGGAAATTCTTTAGTATTTTAAAATGTTGTTATTATAGAAAACTTAGTTTTTAATACAATTCTGCACAATTTTAAGCAGGACCCTCTGTTCTGTCATAGTGTTAGTCACATTTTATTTTTTTATTTTATATAAATATAAGTTGTCACATGAGAATTTAATATGTATTAGCCGCATCAAACTCTTTTTATAGGCATTCCTCGGCTGACTTTGGCAAGTTCAGAAGTCAGCAACCATATGATTTAATATAGTTCCAAATTTCTTTGTTGTGTAGTGAAATTTGTGGAAAACGCTTTCATCTGCAACAGCAGCCGAAAAAGGGAGCCATACGAAAAGTAGTAGTGGGAGCAGAGGGAGCGATAAAACGCAGCAGCACGCGCCAATCAAGAAGTCGCCCGGCAACCGACCGCCACCCACCACCCACCACCCCCTCATTACACCCCTTGCCCTAAAAGAGGCAGCTGGAATTACAAATATATGCAATAATTTTTATTAATTCGCCTCCATGCATGAGACGCAGAGAGCGATATGAAAATGCCCCCGTGCAGGATGGCAATAGGAAAATTGTAGGCAACAGCAGGCGGCAGCCGTTGGAAAAGCATGGGGGAAGGGCAGGGGGGGAGGTGGCTGGCGGAAAATGGGGATCCCCAGACTGATTGCCGTCCTCAGGCGCCACTTGTGCCGTCGAATGGCGAGGAATGATGAACGTGTTAATAAAATTAGAGAGCCAAAGCGTTTGGGCCCCAAGATTTTCCCACCCAAGGCGCTATTTCGGGCAACTGGTGCGCCTGTCGACAGCTGTTGGCCACTGCACCACCTCCCAGCCACCCAACCACCCAACAGAGCCCACTCCCTCCTATTCACATTTCCCATTCAAGAGGCGACGCGCATAAATATTCATTGTGAATTTCCCCCATAAAAGTGGGGCGCGGGAAAGGCGAGCGGTGCCGACAGCGGAGCTTATTGATGAAGTTATAAAATCAGACATGAATTCTTTATTAATTAATCGAAACCCACAACTTTTGGCTACCAAGGCAGCCAGAAAAGTTCAAAACCCCAGCGCCGCACAGGTTTCAATTAGCATGCGGCTTGCAACACGACGAGGGTGGCCCAAAAAATGATTTAAGGGGTTGAGCGACGACTACCCAAAACAGAAATTAACAAAACAAATCCCGGCAACATGTTGCACCCGTGTCCTGGGCATAAAAAACAGCCCACCAGCCGGTGGATTGGAAACGAGCAAGGACTTCCGAGGGGTGGCACATCATACGGCCATTTGCACCCGCAAACGCACTTCCGTAAGATGTCCGTACAACCCCACGGACTTAAGCTTTCATTTACACAGGAAAAAGTAAACAACATATATCCTAGCTGACTGAAAGTCGGATTAAAGAGAAAGTTATGCCAATCTATGAATAAATACTTTATACTAGAAGTGGAAGTGAAATACAGAAAGGTCTGCTTTAAATGGAAATAACTCTTTAATTAAACTAGACTTAGCATGACTTTTTTCCACTGTGTATGAATAACAAGATAGCAAATCGTTTAATACTCTTCTGCTCGTAGTAACCCCCTTATCTGTAGTGTCCCATCCCATAAAAATCATCCATTGTCCTGACGGGGAGTTTATTAAAAGGGAAACTCCACGCGTGTTCCTAACGATCGCTGTGTGTTTTTTCGAGTTGGGATTAAGCTGAACCCCCGTTTCGAAGAAAAATGAAAAATATGAACACGCTTATTATTAATTAACATGCAGATTGAACGGTGGGTGGCCTGCATCCATTTTGGAATTTAAAAATCCTCCACAACGGATTCTTACCATCTCTGGACCTCGTTGTTATTACAGTTTATTCCATGCCGAATGAGATTACACTGGTGAATCCTTAAGTTGTTTTCCCTCTGCCGGTGCACAAACTTTGGGGAACTCCAGCGACCGACCACAAAACCGAAACAACAACCGAGTTGGAGTCCGAAAAACTGTCTAACTGGGGAGCGAGGGGGAGGAGGTGGGCTGTCCCCAAAGCGGAATAAATTTGGGCAAAAAGCAAACAACGTAGCTCAAATTAGAAGAAAAATATATAATTTCCAGGAAATGAATAAAAGAAAAATGCTCTAAAAAAACACGCGACCGGTGGCGAACATTTGTGCTGTTCCCGAATGCCGGCGAAACAATGATAAAAAGGACCAAAAGGACCACAAGGAGCAGGGAACTGGGAAAACAACCCTCGTTTGGAAATCCTTTGGAAGTTCACAGAGAAAGAGAAAGCTAAAGAGAGAGAGAGAGCGACTGGCGAATTCGCCGCATTTCACCGAGAGAACAGCTGCTGGAAACCTGCTTGCACCCCCTCCCACCTTCGCCACCCACTCCGATCAGCTGCAACTGCCGGCAAAGCAGCAAAGCAGCAAAACAGCAACCCATCAACCACCCCTCGCTGCTCCTGCCACCGAAATGCGATGTTTTTTGATGTATTACTCCGAATTCAAGTCACTCGAATTGGCCGTTTTTAATTTAATGAACCGCGACGGCGGGAGTGCCGGCGAGATGGGCAAACAATAAAATAAACATTTCGCAGATGCGAGCCAGAAGAACAACCCTATATCTATACCCCATATATTATATATATATACATATGTATATACATATATCCTCGAACTGCTGGTGATCCATTCTGATTGTGAATTTCTCCTCCGCCGCGTTCATCAAATGCAAACACTACAACGTCACTTGAGCAAGACGAAAAGAGAAGTCAACAAAATACACTCAGGCAAAATCAGCACTGCATTGGAGCATTTCGTCAAAAACACACTTTTCCCTACAAATAAGCTGTAATTGGGCGAGGCATCGCTTTATACAGTATTATTTCGTGTAATAAGTGATACATAGTATTATATGTGTGGACTGATGTATCATTTCTGAAGTAGCACCTATTAAAAAACATCAAAGTAAACCCCTTTCTGCCAGTGTAAGTGTGTGAGTGGATGGGGCGCCGCAATTCCCTTCCCATGAGAAAAATTCGCGAAAAATTAATTGCATTGCACTTTTTTGTCAAGGGTTCCGAGGAGTCGACCTCCCCATGTGCCTCATAGTGGTGGTAGTTCCGAAATTCTCGCCGGGCTGAGGGGGCGTATGAATCATCCAGTTGGCCCTGAGCTTAACTAAGCCCTAAAAAACCGAATGTGGAAAAGGGTGGCTTCTATGCATTAATGGGCACTAGTTGTAAGTATGTGCAAGCATATTACGCTGCAGAGTGGCTATGACCTACCCTAAATTTATGGCTATATGTATTCAGTTATGTACATAGCTCTAGTTCCGGACCAGGATCCGCGCCCGGGTGGTTGCCATCGCACTGGGAATGGCCATAGGTGGTGCAGCAGCGCCAAAGTCCGCGGTGGTGCCTTTACTTCCGAGTGAGTAAACCATCAAACGCTTGCGACAGAATTATTAGCAATTCAAAGGCACAAGGAGAAGACTCTGGGCTATGCTGCTGATGATAATGATGATGATGATGAAGATGGTGGGTGGGAGCGAAGCAGGGACACTCCACTGATGTGGATAATAAAAAGTGCCCATGCTGCGACTCCTTCGCTGCCTTCGCCTCCAACGGGCTCCTGGCCCCACTGCTCACCACTTCGCTCCACTTCGATGGCCCTTGTAAGCGAGGCAAGTGCCACTCAAGAGACATCGTCCGAGACCAGGACCACGCCCCCTGCTTGACAGTTGACAGCGACAGTTTTTCTTTGGCCTTCATTGCTTTCGCAGTACAGTGGAGCTTCTGCCAGGGTGCTGGGTGCTCGAGTGCTGAACCGAAGTTGAAGCAGTATTATCTTTACAAATGTATATAAATGGCATAGAAACGGTTGAGAACATCAAACTCACTTTAATGAACTTGTTTGTTTGAAGAACAAAGAAATTCTTTAAATATTGATATTCTTTCTGGTGCCTAACTAGGGATAGCTCACTGTACCGTATACACCCTGCCCCTTCCCCCGTTCCCGACAGTTTCTAAAGCTGAATGCAGCTGAGCTTATTAAAGGCGCTGATTTCAGAGGGCAGAGGACGACGGTGGGTGGAGCAAGTGGGGGCGGTAATGTGGAAAACCGAAAGACTGCAGGAGCTGGTCTTCCATGGCATCAAAAATTAAGAATTGAGCACGTGCTGGTGGCGAAAGTTGTGCATTGTGCATTGTGCATCTTGGCACTCTTTGCCATCCGCAGCTGCTCTTGAATCAACTTTTCATTAGCACATGCCAATCCATTCGGATTTGGCTTGTTGATCTGTCGCCTGATTAAAGGCAAACAAATAAACAAGACTTCCGTTTAGTCATCTGCCTTTTCTGCCTTCTCCGTCTGTTTGCCAGCATTTCGTACAACAAACACAAGCACAAATATTTGAGGGCCCAACGGATTAAATGTCGTGTTGCCATGCGCCCCGTTTTGCCTGTTTTACGGACAAGGGCTCAGCTGTTGTAACAAGAAAGAAATGAGAATGGCTAAAAAACGGCAACTGTCAGCAATTTGGGCAGCAGGAAGATGGAAGACTTGAGAGCCGCAGCCTAGCAACGAAAGTTGAGTCTACGAAACCCTTTGAAGGATGCCTTCCTTATCAATTAGGTGGCCATAATCGCAGGATCTCGTCCTGGGAATCAATTACTCCAAAGTAAGCCCACACTCTGCAGTACTTGCCAGTGAAATGAGAAACTGATGGGAGCGAAGATGAAAGTGGGTCTGGAAATGGAATTGCCAGAATGATGATGATGGGGATAGCATGCCGAATCGGAAGATGGATATTCATTGAATCGTGCCATTTATTGCATGCCACATGGCCAACAAGCTGCCTAAGTCTGCCTTCCACCCGCTGCCACCCGCTTCCTCCCCCAGACCACCCACTTTTGACCTCCGGAACCGAAAAAAGAATTCTGCAACATTCACACTTTTGGTGGCCCGACTTGTCAATGGATTGCCAGCTCCCTTCCCACTACGTACACTGCACTTAAACCCGAGTCATTTCATATAAAGGTTATGAAAGTTTTAGTTAGATTATGAAGGGTATAGTTATATCTAAAATATGTATGTATATATAACCACATTAAGTGTAACATTTAAAATTGTTCTAAAACCTTACAAATTATAATGATTTTTGCAATACTTTAACAAATTAATTGAGAATTGGTATTTAGTATACTGACCTACTAAGATGTCATAAATAGGTAGCTTTGGGAAATCCCATTCTCGTTTAGAATAGGGTAACCATTGTTTCTCTCAGTGCACACCCCTCCCATTTCCATTGAGCCACTGATATGCCAATAACAATAAAGTACACACACACATGCCCATACACACACACACACATACAGCCGCATTGTGGGGGAGGGACTTTGAGTAAGTGAAAACGAAGGACAGTGGCAAGAGCTAGAGGGGAGGGAGAGGGGAAAGGGGAGCAGCGAGCATAGTTAATCGTTATTTACAGACAGATAAAGTGCAGAAATATTGCCAAAGGAGCTGGAAGTTGGGACAGCGCAACGGTAGCTCATGTATCCACTCCGCCCACTGCCCCCCACTCCCGGCAAACTCCTAGTGGTCCAAGAAAAAAAGGAGCAGCATCCGTGTGTGTCCATGCACTGACAAAAAAGACGTGTATAGGATTCCTATTTAGGCAACCCAAAGAAGTATGTAGTAGCTAAACCCATTCCTAAATTTGTTTCAAGTAATTATTCAATTATAATTCATCAATGGTATTCAAAATGTTGGAGATGTCGAAGTAATACAAGTCCTTTTGAAGTATTTAAAGTTTAAGAATGCATATCATATATCCAAAAACAATACAAACTTCCTTTTCGATATTCATTTAGAAAAGTAAAACTATACTATTATTCAAAGAATCCAAGGCATATAAATGTTCATATGTATATATGTGAGATATTGAGTTTGGAGTGTTTGGATAGCACTTTCCTGGACTTTCAAGGTAAGTGATCGCGAAACTTGTTTCTGGCTTAAAGCCGCATTTTTTCCGAGTGCAGTAATCGGATTCCCGTGGTCCACGTTTGCAGCCTGGCGAGATGATAAGGCGGAGAGTGGGGAGTGGGTGGTGGGTGATGGGTGGTTGGGGGCAACTGGCACAGCCGCACTCGTAAATTGTGAGCTGTGAGCTGGGCCGCCTGCCAGAAGCATGGAGAAGCGTAGAAAAGCATAGAAAATCAGGCAATGGCCAGAACGGGCCAAAAACACAGCAGAAAGCACTTTTCCACTTTTCCACTTTTCCTCTCGACGCGCTTTGTCTCCGCCGCTTCCTGTGAAAATCTGGAACAGCAGGCGGCGGCTGGCCATTTGGCTGCGGAAATCGTTGGCCAAAAAATGTGTGTGGGCGTGGAGTGGAGTAGAGTGGATGGTGCTAAGGATGCGGAGGATGCGGAGGCCACACGCTGCTCCTTTTCACACCATAAACTCGCAGCAGTTAACTCGTTTTGGGGGCTCTGGCTCGTTGTGCTCCTTCGGCTCGTTCTGCTCCTTTTTCTCTGTTATCAAATTCAATTACCTAAAGCCGGAAATGCGTATGCCAAGCCAAGCTCCTTCCGCCGGAAAGTTCCGGCCATTAAACTTTCTTTCGGGCCGACAAGGGGGAGGCTGCCCCTCCGGCCATTGCGATGACAGTTTAGATTGTGATTTGCCATTGAGAGGCTTTGATCGAGTGGACCCAAGGTAATAAACAGTCGGAATTTCCTATCCGCACTTTTCCTAAGACGTACTTTCCTATTTTATGTGAGTTTATGTGGGCCAATTTGCATGTTAGTTCAGAACTGATCGATAATCTCACATATCTCACTAACAAGTTTATCTTTCAAAGGGTATATACAGTATTTCAAGTTGATATTATGAAAGTGTAATTTATATAAATGAGTATTCTTCCCTGTTCTGTGCCACTAAAGTAGGGCTTGCCGGAGTAGTCCTATCTCCATGCCTCAATGGCTGTTTTACTCCTGCTGTCGTATAATTTGATGTCGGCACATATGCATGTAATTTAAGCTTGTAACTTTTAATTGCCCGTCCAGGCGACCTTGTTGACCACCCCGACCGCATAAACCGCATAAACCGCACAGAGCGCAAACGACTGGACACGATTAATGACCCCCATGTCCATCTAGACCCGGAAGACCCCCCAACTCCCCCAGCTCCCCCCAACCATCACTCCAAATGAAAATCTCTCACACGCTGACCGCACAGGAAATTAAAATGCTTGGGGAATGGGCCGGATTGGGTCGAAAGCCCAACTCCGACGACATCGAATTCAAAGTTCATTTCGAGAGCAATGTCCGGGCCGGGTAATAACATCTCCGAGTCGCAGGATATGGAGTATAGAGTACGGAGTATGGAGATGATACCATGGCATGTACATAGATGGATGGATACATCTCGGCTGGTGGGAGTACTCACTTTCTGGAACTGCTCCTGCAAACGCAGCAGAGCGCCTTCAACTTCCATCAGCCGCTTCTCCAACACATCCTGCAAGAACAACAAAACAGAAAAACCAAAAACTCAGGAAGCAGCACAAGAAGGCTAAATGCTATGGCTAAGTTCCCACGAACGAAAAGTTAAAGCTAGCTGAATACGAGCATTACGACTATGTGCATGGGTGTATCTCCCCAATTTCCCGTATATACATAATATATGTACATATATATAGCCAGTGATGGAGTTTTCGGTTGTGAGTGGGTGTGTGATTTTTGAAGCGATTTCAGTGCTGCCCAAAAGCATTACTTTCCCGTTTTAAAGGATACTTGCAAACTTAAATGCTGTAATTAATCTTAGCCAAATTTGCAAAACCAATTTAAATTTATGTTCACTATGTTCAGTAGCAGTTTGTTTAAATATAGCAATGAAAGTGGTTAGAGCGCTTAGCCTAATAATAATACAACCAAATAATAATAATAAAACACAACTGGACCGCAACTAATTACAAAGAAATAAGTCTATGAAGAGTGCACTAGTGAACCATTCATCACCTACTATTAGTGAGTACTTTTTTTTAACTATCATCTGCGATGACAACACTTTTAGCAGCAAAGCGATAAAAATAATTGTAACAGCCCAAAAAATGGAAAAGCAATTGAAATTAATTTACGATCTTGTCGCAGCAACAGCAATGAAACAGAAAACAGAAAATCGAAAACAGAAAACAGATTCGAGGTGTAAAAAGCAAATCATTGAACTCTTTTAGACTCGGTCTCGGTCTCGAGTTTCCCAGTGAATGCACATTGCATTCGGAGCAGAGTAAAACACAATGGGTTTCTGCTTAATCCGCACGCGATGAGGAGAAGGTCTCGGGCAGGTGAAAAAGTGGCGGCTAGAGGGGACAAAGGGGGGCAAAGTGGGGACAGGTGGGCCAGTTGCAGGTGTGCATGGCCAATAATTCACGGAGAGCAAGGCTGACATGCCACAGAAGAACGGTGGCACCCAAACTCGCCTTTTCGAGTCGAAATCGATGGGGAAAAGCGCCCGAGAGATCAGTGGACTGCTACTTAGTGGACTATTTACTTGTCTCCATTTATTAGGTACCTTTACATACTGCTCACATGACGGAAAGTCATCGCAGGAGGCGGTGGGCGGTGGGCGTGGGCAGGAAATGGAAATGGAAATGGAAATGGCAATTTCAAAGTTTTCCCCTGCCCAAAAATGGCCAGCAAATGTTTCTTGGCTCGAACCGTCAACAGGCAACAACACACAAAAATCACGAAAAAACAAAAGAACTAATGTGACGCCGCCGCTCGTAAAACAGCAGTTTGCTTTTTTCAATTTTTTTCGTTCTGTGTTTCTTTTTTTTTTGCTGCCTTTCTGTTTTGTTAAACACTTAATATTAGTTGTGGAAGTTGTAAAAATAATTTTTATGGCTTGAGGAAAATGGGTTGTGTTGTTGTGTTGTCTTTCTGAAGCATGGATTTTGTTTGCAGCTCGGCCTTTTTGCGCAATAGACAAATTGATTTTTGTTGTTCTGCCGCAACGAGATAGAATTTATAAAGATTACGATCCGAGTATCCGAGCGTGATTATGAATGGCCAAAAGAGTTGGCCAACTAGGCGAGAATGAATGCCATGATTTGTGGCAGGAAATTATCCAGTCTCGGTCTCGGTCTCGATGTGGAGCTGCCAGTCTTACACAGAGCCAAAAGTCGAAGTTTCTTAGTAAGATCTTCCAAAGGTTTCTAGTTCAATTATTCTATTAATATTAATGGATTTCTGTTTTGTTTTTATGGACATGCTAGTCAAAGCTCAGTTGAAACCAGTTCAAAGAATCCAGCGTACTAAACAGTGGGTGTAAAACACATTTGCTTCTGCAGAAACATACTAAACTACTTGGTTTTCGAGAGTCCCAGCTCCTTTGCCCGCTGATTTCTCGAAAGTATGAAATCCGCACTTTGCTACTTTTTCCGTGTAAACAAATATAGCAGCAGTAGGTACACACATATCCATATGCTACGAGTATATGCTATATGCTAATGCAGGCAATGAAATGGAGACGGCGACAACAATGCCAGTCCATAGACTCCTATTCCAGCTGGCGAAACTGTGCGCATGTGCAGCGCGATCGGAGGATCGGGGAGCTGGAGAATCAGTGCCAGAAGCTGCAGCTCCGGAGGATGGGCAGGGGGGCAGCTGGATGGAGGGGCAAGTCTGGGCAAACACAGCAAATAAATAGCTGGCAGTTCGTTGAACCCGCCTCAATCACTCGTCGCCAGTGCGAAACTGCACAGTTGCAGCAGCAAAGGCAGCACCAACTGCGGCAGCGACTTCAAAAAGCACGGCAGCGAGTTATGGGGAGAGAACGTGACTGGGTTCTGATGACAGCCATGGATGCAGTGCATCGGATCCATTGTGTGTGCGCAAATAATCGAGATGCCATTTGGCAAATTTGCCGCGAGTGGGTGTCTGTCGCTGGGCAGCTCGAGGCAGCTGGGCACTTGGCAGTTGGCAGCTGGATGGACTCGGTGCTTGGTAATCGAGACACGCAGCCTCTGGAGCGGATTCGTGGGTTCAATTAGCGGGAGCCGTGACTTCTGCTTCGGCCTCTCGGTCGGGCTCTCCTCCAGTGGACTCTGCTTCCCAGAAGCATTACCGCGTCAACTGCCATTTACATGGAGCAGTTACCGCGTTCCCGCCTGGCCTGGCTCACCCGGCTCATTTGCAGCCGCTTATGGACCAACCAGGCCCATCCAGGCACATCCAGAGGCAGTAACTACCATAAATCAACTGCGGCGGCTGCGCATGCGCCATACTTAGTGCTATTAAAACGTCACGGAAGTCGGAACGTGAGCAGCAGCGAGAATCCGAGATTCGAATGCCATGCAGCCTATGGGAGCATATGGGAGGGAGCTCCGTGCAATCGATCCATGGGAAAGGCTAGCCCAGTCAGGGCTCGAACGCGATCAATTAGGCCGCGAAATGTGGTGGAGAAATTGTGGCGAAATTGGACAGAAATTGTGGACAGAAGTGGCAAGTGAGCGGAGCAGAAGACTCCAGTGCAGGATGGCGTGACCCCGTTGGGTTGCCGGGATTCCGGAGACTCGCATGTCAAGAGGTCATTTGAGAAGGCCCCTGAGAAGTCCTTCATCAATCTGTGGAACGCCGCTGCGATGTGTCTCGAATGGCACGTTAACCAGTTCAAGTGGCTCCAACTTTAAAGAGCCGAGAAGCCGAGTTCAAAGGTGTTTGCCTCGCCAAGAGGCTCGTTTGCATGCCGCACTTTGGGGAAAATTCCCCACACGCCAACAATGGCAGCGATGGAAAGCGAGCTGCTCTTTTTTGCTTTCCCCACCGCCTTCCCAAAATTGGGTTAACCATTCAAACAAAAAGTAGGAAAAATACAAAAAAACACCAGAGCCGAAGGTTAGTTGATGGCGGGGAAGTAATAGCTACGTATATACGGGGACTATGATTTGATTCGAGCTGATTGTCTGTAATTGGATGGGTCTACAACTATCCCAAAAGCACTACGTGTCTTCCCCCAAAACCCGAATACCAAAAGCCGGGAGTTACCAGTTACCAAGGCGGGGGGCTAATGATGGTGCCACAAACTCACCTTATCACAGCCGCCGGATCCGGAGATCGAGCCTCCATGCCGCTCCAGGGGCAGCGTTCCCGCCTCCGATTCCACGGGCGTCCGCGGCTGGTGGACCAACTGAATCCTGCCCTGCGAGATCTGTATGTAATTCGGCGGTGGTGGCATACTATCCAGCACATCCTCCTTGTCGTCCTCATCGCAGTCCTTCTCGTTTTGCCTGCAAGTACAAAGAACAATGTGAGTAATGTGGTTTTTAAATCTTAGCTTCTAAAACTGATTGCCCTACCAAATCGCCACTAATTATGCACTTTATTGGGACTCGAAGTGGCTGCATAGCTGGCATACTTCGCGTAGATTGCCCCATAAAGAAGTGTCAAAATATTTCCTAGTGCTCACGTCGCTTATCGGAAAACTTCGAAACTCCGAGAAACGAAACAAGAGGCCAAGTTATTGCACAATGCAAATATATGCCGCACCAAGTATAGTAAATATAGGCTAAGCGAAACTGTGGAGGCAGCTCATAAATTGATATGGCCGATAGTTGCACTCAGCAATACACTAAACAAATTAAAGCAAGGCTATAAAATGTATAGGGTTAATAAAATATCACACCGTTCTGAGCTGGCAGTTTGAGTAAGTGTGGAGTAGCCCACTGTAGCTTATTGGTGCTCACTGTACAACTCCAATTGATGGGGGCTACCACCTTGGGGCCATTTCTGACACGACCCAAATAGCCTGCGACAGAGATATCAATTGTGCTGGTGACTCGGGGTGTGCAAAGTGCATGGGGATCACCTGCTGCTCTGGGGGCCTTCGGGGGATATATGGATATAAGAGTATGTGTGCCTGCACTTAGATAGATATACAGATAGATAGAGGCAGAGGTATCCTCAGCATCCCAGTGCTAACGACGAAAAGTCGCTCGTTATTTCCAATTGAATTTGCAGCTAAGTGCAAATAATTCGATAAAATTGCCACTCGGAGGCATTCGAGTGGGCAAACACAGGCTACAGCAACAAAAAGCCCAAACACAAAAAAACACCAAAATCACCATGAGGCCAAAATGCTTTAGGCTTGCCAGCTTGTCTACGTTCACATCTAAGCCAACTCCAGCACTGTAGCACCTCAGCCCCTCGGCATCATGGCTTTTAGCTCTTTTAGCCCGGTCCAGCTGCAATCCAGTTTTACACACTCTAACTATCGAGTTGCCGACTGACTGCCAACTGCCGACTGCCGACTGCAGTTGAATAAATGGCCGCAGAAAGAAAAAAGAGCTGCAAACAATCTTACAAGCTAATCGCACAAAATGTTTCGTTTCGTGTTTGACGTTGACACCGGGACAAGTGGGCAGTGGCCATTGGCCAGCATCCACCATCCAGTGTCCAGTACCGATGGATACACATGTGTATCATATACATATGGCCAACTATATATATGCATGCCCAGCATATCGGTGTCCATATCGCGCGTATCGCTTTTCCAGCACTCGCAGCATTCTGCTGCCCACGTGCCGCGCCGTGGCGCAGAGAATTTCCATCCGTCTTTGATTTATTGGCATCGAATAAAGCAATCAAAATCAATTTAACTGTTATCAAGCTGGCCATTGGCAGTCGGTAATTAAGTGAGACGCCAAGTAGCGCATCGCGTGCAAGTGCGTCAGCCATCTGGAATCCATCCGCCATCCGACTGGCAGCCATCATCCTGCCGCCGCTCTTGCGTTAGATGCAAACCTAATTAGCCGGGTCAAAAGGCCAGCTAATGACATTACAGGGCTTTAATTAACGTAGCCCCACCTCCCTTCCCCCCAATCTCCGCTCCTCGATTTTCCCATCATCATCAATTCCATCGCATCAGCCAGCCGATCAATTGACAGTGAAATAGTGCCGCAGGCGCAAGGTGCAGAGTGCAAACGTTGCACTTTAGGCGCACCAATTTAGCACTGACTCATCCGGCTTATGTGTGCCCAACATGCACTGCGAGAAAAACATGGTGCCAAGGTAAGCACTACGAAAAGTAAGGAATGAGAAAGTGAACTGGGAAGAAGAATTTCGGAGTTATGTATAACGCTAAGTAAGCCATGTAAGGTAGCAATCATATATAAAATATATATATATTATATTTAATGTTGAGCATACATTAATTATATTATAATATTATATCTATCGCCTAAAGATCTGTATCTGTTTCTTATAAAATAGATCTTCTTGTAAAGAAATATAATTCATATTATTAATAATAATCAGTTTTTCCATGAGTTTCTCATATGAGTTTCTACAGTTCATTGATACTGTTTAAAATATACCCAAACTCACTTAGATTTCGTTAATTCAATTACCTGTTACTAAGATAGCCAAGGTAAAACTTGGCAAATATAACAAATAAATTGAATATAACTTGCATACTGTTTCCTTTCTCGCAGTGTGCGCATTCAGTGGCCACAAGTTAGGCACAAGTTTTGCTTGAATTTGCATTTCTATCGAAGTGCTCACCGCCGAGTGTGTGGATGATAGCTCCCCGAGGGGCATTGTTCCGGTATGGAAGCTATAGCTATAGCTTTGCCGATTCCCTATCCAGCGGTCATTCGGCTAAGCCCCCAATCCCCATTCCCAAATCCCCCCATTCTCCATCCCCAACCCCCCATTCTCCAATCGCCAATACTCGCCTTGCTCTTTTTCTGCCTTTGTGGCACATTCGTTTACTGATTATGCGTTTTTATGCGACGACCATAAATTTCCGCTGTCGCGGCTCCCGTCCGCTTCCTCTTTTTCTCTGCTCTCCTTCTCCCCTCCCTCCCCTCACCAGACATATATCCAGAATATATCCCCCTATATAGTGGATACCCCACCCCATCCAGACTCAGTCGCCGGCTGTCCAGCGCTTATCACTCGGCCACTGCAGTTGGCATAAAAATAAATATTGCACAAATGCGTATAAAAAGTAAATAAAGTCCGGCAAGTAGCCCTCCGTTTTATACGACCTACAAATAAGCCGCATAAGGCGCTTACTACCGCTTCCGCCCTCCCACACTCCCCGCACTCCGATTTACTGACCGGGATGCCGTCGGAATCTCGTGCCGACTTTTAAGAGCGATTTGCGGGGCATAATTATGCGCTCAGTGTAATTGAGGGCTGCTCGCTGGAGAGTCGATAAGCCAAGCGGCGTAATTGCGGTCTCGGAATCGCGAGATAAGGAGCCATGAGCTTAAGCGGATTCCTCGCTGATGAGTGACCCACTGAGTGGTCACTTCGGCCCGACACTTACTCCATAAAGTAATACATCATGAATTTCTCAATGTTGTCGATATAGAAAAAAGGTTACTTGCAAAGGCAGCAAAGAACTTTAAAGTTGAGAATAAAGACCTTTTTGTGTAGAGCCATTTTAAAACCAATCACCATAATCTAAAAGCGTGTTTGGTAGATGTTTTTGGCCACGTTTAATAGCCGAGTCATGGACCTACTTAGTTGATCATTTTGCTCTGCCTACTGGCGTCCGCTAAACGCTCAATTTGCATTAAACACACCGAATTATTAAACAACTGCAAAGTGCATGTGGGAATATTTGCACACATGCTGTTATGAATTTTCCAGCGTTTATGTGTGTGTATTGACAATGAGGTCGCCGGAGCAAATAATTTACAGTACTCTGCAGTAATTGCCATAATTTTCGACTGCCATTCGAACACACGGCTATGCCCCAACCCCCCATTCCCCCAACCCCGCCACGAACTCTCCGCCGCCCCCATTCCTGTCATGAATATTGAAAATCGAAGTTAAAGTTGAACCGCCCAACTGTCCAGCTGTCCAGCTGTCCGAGTGCCTGAATGTCCAACTGCCATAGAGTTCCCATGCTCCACTACTCCCATACTCCACTACCACTTGTGGGTGCCCACTGACATGGGCGTGGGCCGGAAAAAAGAAACTATAACTGAAACCGAAGTAGAAACAGAAACAGATACAAAAACAAACACTGGCCACACGCAGATGAAGCTGCAGCCTCCTCCAAACGGGGCCTCGCATACAGTGGAGCCTCTAGCGGACGGATTTGCCATCTGCACTGCTCAGATTGAGTTTCACCATCGAAAGGTGCTCATCAGCATAACTTATTAAAATGGCGTATTAGGACTAGAAGCACTTACTCAAATATATATTAAAACTCTTAATAAAAAGGTAATTCAAATGCAAAGAAAGAAAGTAAGTTTCTGTTTAAAGTATTGTAAATGATGTGTTTTACCAGGACAACAAATATGTACTTCTGTATGATTGAATCTCCCATTTGTATATAAAACAACAAATACACATATGTACTTATGATTGAATCCCCCATTTCATAATCAAAGAAAAGAAACTTTTTGAAATAAGTTTTTCAAAAATAGACCCAAGTTGTTCCAAGCTTTCTGTTCTGCAGCATCAAATGTGAAGTGAAAAGCACTCAGTATTTTAAAATCCAGACCATTTTGTTCCATGCGAGCACTGCTCAAATATCATTTTTAAAGTACTCCCCACTTAATACTTTCCGCCGAGAGATTTTGTTATGTTGCAACCATCTATCGAATGGAATAGTGCAATCTTGCAACTTGTAGAGCAGAGCACTACTGTTTGTCGAAACGCCTTAGTTTTCCGTTCTTCGAGTTGCATAATTTATGAGTCTCGAGATCGATTTTAATCGTTGCCGTTGTATCTCACGGCCTTATATGGCCCGTAGTCGCTGGTACAGAACAATGTGCTAGGGGGCGTGTTGGTGCTGTATGCCTTCACCGTTGCACACACACACATACGCATATGCATACAGATGCAGATACAGGCACTTATGCTCGCTTGTGTACATATGTTCCTGTGTTAATTTATTCATGAGCTGGCGAGCGGACTAAGCTTCCGTTATAAATCCGCGCTTAGTGCACTTTCTGCTCCGCTGCACAGTGGGTGCTGCCTCTCGCTCCCACACTGCACCCTCCCCCCTCTCACTCGCACTCGCAGTGGCACTGGCACGTCTGTTTGCTCGCCAAAGGGCCCTCGTCTTCGCCTCACATGTAACCCATTTCGCAGACTTGAAACAAATCCAAATCCAGCTCAAATAGGCGTGGCAGCTGCCTGTCCTCCTTCCCCCAGAAGTTGCTCCAGAATGGGGTCTTCATTCAGGGCTGTCAACTGCGGAGATTTCCCCGTCGGATCTGGCCACATATCTTGCGCCATTTGCACGGCGGAGATCTTTATTTGGGCGGCAGTTGCTAATGGTGGGTTGTCGTAGATAACACAATAAGTAGTTCTGTTAAGTTTCACTGTAACCTGCTGCAATGGTAATTGTGTTGTTCAGGATCTTAGATTTCCCATTGAAATTACATTAATTATATATCTCCGTTTAGCATAATGCATTATTATAAGACATAGAAGCATGGACTTCAGGTTTTATTACTCCCAACCATATAATTTGGTGTTTAAGCAACCATAAAACGTATTTAAAGGAACATTTGTAAAGTGGTTAGATACTATTAATCTTTTTTACTGCTATTAAACTATTAAACTGCTCATGCAGATACAAAATACCAGTGATATGGCTGTTTTTAAGCTGTTCAAGCTAAATGTTCCCCACACTATCTTTTCTGCCTCTTGAATGTGTATTTTGTCAGTTGACAAAGTATGGCCCAAAGTGTTGGGCAAAGTCAAACAAGAGGCCAAAAGTGGGTGCATCTGCATCTGTGCATGTGCATCTGCATCTGCATCTGTATCTGTATCTGCATCTATGCGTGTGCGTTTGCGTGTTTGTGTGTAAAGGGCTTTTGGGTTCAGCTACTCAGCTAAGTAGTTATGGCATTGTTTCCCAGCGCTGCTCCAAAACTGATCCAAAACTGCTCCAGAGCCGCGTGGGCGTGATGAGAAATGCGAGTAGTTGGCCCTTCTCATTTCAACAGCCTCTTCGCCCGATGTCATCGATGCGCCGAGTTGATGACCCAAATCTGGAGGTGCATGTGTGCATATCGCCTCTCCGTCTCCCATTTTGATCCCCAAGTGATACCGGGCCCACACTGGAAATTTGCATAATTTGACGACAAGTCGCGTTGGGGATTTATTACACACGCTTCATTTGAGCCAAGCCGAACATGGGATATGGAATATGGCTAAAAAGCTAAAAAGCGGGCTGGCGATAAGCATCATATAATTGTGGCGAACAGGAAATTACGACGACATAATTGAGTGCCATGTTGCCGAATCGAAATGAGATCGCTGTAAAGTAGAGTGCCAAATCCACGGGTGCTCCCCTTTTTCAGGGGGAAGGGCATAATGCTGCATTCGAAGCTCCAATGAATGGGAAAGAGGCGCCAGGGTAAGGGCCAAAACCGAAAACCGAAAAGCTAAAAGCCGCAGTCATATATGTACACATCTGCTGGTCTGTGTAAATATTTATGCAAATATAAACAAGGGCCGAATGGCTGCCATGTAAATACAATGCTACTGCTGCCAAATGCAATAGATTAAAGCCATCCAGAGACAGGCCTGTGTCACGTTCCATTCCGGGAACCAGGAGCCCAAGCAGCCAAGGAATCGGGCAACCAAGGAGCCTCCAACACGAAACGGAAGTCAAGTGGACACTTGCTGCCTACCTGGCCAAACACCTGGGACCTCCGCTGATTGAAAGGCGCGAGCCGATGGTGGCCACTGCATTTGCATATCGAGAAAGGCACTCGGAGAATAAAGGCGGTTTGCGAATTGGACTTGAAACTATATACCCCACACATCGACTTAAGCACTTGACTTTACAGTGTATTGAAAACAGTTTTCTAACTCATTACCATTGTGCTCAAAAGAGGCATATGTGATTACTCATAATGATGCTGCTAAACAAGGTTTTCTGAACTGACAAGAAACTAATAACAACAACGTTTAATCACTTACTGCATTAAAAAGTAAGTTTTATTTGAACATTTGCATGTGAGACACGATTTATTTCGCTTTCGAGTGGTTTAGCATTTTAGTTTGTAATGAGTTCATTAAGCGAACAAAGCATTCAGTTGTAAGTTAGCATTTGTTATTGCTTTAGTCAAGTTGTTATTTACTCTGCATTGCTGTATGCACCTCTCTGAACTTCAAGTAATTAAGCCACTAGTGAGTGCGAATTTTCCTCAGTGTAGGCGACGGCTCCATGCCTCCAAAAGGAAGCCGTCTAGGTGCAGCCGTCTGTTTGGAAAGTTATTTGCATGCCACGCTTTAAGCGGAGCCGCTCCTCAACTCTCGGGTGCTTTGCATGCAGATTTTTGATTGGCACTTGGCCAAGCGGAAGCGATCAGTATCGCTCTCACTTCAAGGACAATGGCACGTTAATTGCGGGGAGCAGAAGGAGCAGGAGGAGCAGGAGGAGGAGGAGGACGCCAGCCGATATTGCCGAATTGTTTGCCAGCACACCACCACGCACCCTAATGACCCATAAACACTGGCTCAATAGGCCATATCCGCTGTCGCTGGCCAGATAACGCACCTCGAACCGGGGCCACCTGTCGCCCCAGTGCCCCTTATGGCCCAAACGGGCACATCTATAACGAATGCCTGGCCTGGCCTGGCCGGGCGGGCAATAAACACACGTACCCACACATAAACTCTATTTATCAACAAACATTTTCGCTGGCCCCGCTAACAACAATGGCACCTAGTTGGCTGTAAAACCCCAGGTCGTGTCGGCTGGATTTGGGGCGGGGTTGCGTTCGTTTTGGGGTTCATTTGGGGAGCCCCACCCATCCAACCCATCCACCCATCCATCCCATCCAACCCATCAACCCACCATCAACGACGACCAAACCCAAAAAACTGACTTGCGTTTAAAGCGAACGTTAGGGGCGAACTTTTAATTAGAAAGCAAGTACGGTCAGCTGGAAAATGGCTGGGGAGCAGTGGCAAATACGGAAACTATGCACGGGAATATTTCATTATGTGTATACGTGTGCGAAGTACACATGTACATTGTACATATCGGTGCACAGCGAGAAATGACATGACGCAAAAATGTATGTAATTATAATTAGTGTGCAACAACATGGAAGGAAAGGATAACTTATGAATCAAAGCAAGAGAGAGAAAAGAGTTTTGATCATCTAAAGATAGCTTATAAGCTCATAAGAACTTGCATGATTTATTTGTTATTATCTATACGGTATCCTTTTGTATTCAGCATAGAAGAAACTATTTCTAGTGTTTTTATGAATTTTTTTTGATGCATGCGTGTTGGACTGGTAGCACTGACTTTTGCGACTCTGCATGTTTAGGCCCAATAACGGAATTGAACGAACGCACAATAGTTGGCAATCAAGCGCGTTGAGATGGGGTAGGTTAGGGTCATGCCACGCACCAGGGATTGGCTTGATCCCGATCCGAGTGGCCGCCCCCAAATCCCCGGAACCCCGAGTCACCGAGTCCCCGAATCCCCATTCCCAGATGATAAATCGCGGGCTGACATCTCCATTGCATCTGCATGTGTCAGCCGCTCATTAAAAAGGTATTCATCATTACGGCGACCGCCGTTGCAGTTGTCGCACCCAAAGTGAAAATGCCGCCAAGACTGGCGGCGAGAATCGTATCTCTATATCTGTCGCTATACTACGAGTATCTTTTGCGGCGGCGTGTTTGCTGTCAAAATGCATTCCCACAGGGGGAAATGTGGGGCTGCTCAGCCTCAGATGTTTCCATTAATTTCAATGGGGATAACTTCCATAAGGTGCAGCGACTTTAGGGCCCGAATGATCGATGTTAATGCGATCAGTGTATCTTCGGGATTTTCGCAACCATAGCTTCACGAACTGATGGTTTGGCATTTTGGGATTATAAATCGCTTAACTAATTCAAGGCAGCGATAGTAATCCCGAGTAATGATCGTTAGATTGAGTTCATAAATTATGTTAGGTGCAATGTAGCATTTCCTGGTATTGGTAAAAGGTTATTCCATCACTTCGAAGTCGAATTCGCGACTTGATCGTTTAGCGAATTATTGATGTTTGATTTATGGCCAAATATGGAGGCCAAGGTGGCTAATTGATGGCATAAAATACTATAAAACCAGCTTGCGGCGCAAAACGTGTTGTTATGCAAATCTGTGGAGTGAATTTCTATCGTTTGGATGTAGTATAGTTGTTATAAATAAACGTGATGGCGATCGTATTAAGGTAAATAACATTATGCAGTTTGTACATCTTTTTTCTTGAATATACATTGCATAAATAACCACAACCAGATTGAAAGAACTTAAAACCTTTTAGTAGCTATCAGGTTACTTGTGTTTATTGTGAGAGCATCTCGGTTTCGCTGTGAACTTGGCCACATGCGGCATGTATCGAGGTGCAATTGTAGTTCTCGGGCTTTCTTCTCCCCGTTTTATTTTCGTTATTGTGAAATTGTTCAATAATTTTCCTTTTTCTCCTCCCATCCCTGTTGTCATCTGCGGCCTCTTTTCGAGATGAGATGAGTTGGGATGCGTTATGCGATATGTGCGCCACTTTGGCTTATGATGGAATTGACACTTCAGTTTCTGTGACACACGAAGTGCGGGACGCCCATCAAAAACAGACCCCGGGCTCTGATACATAAGCATAATTCCCCAACCCATCCATCCATCCAGCCATCCATCCATTCATCCAATCCCGAGTAGAAATAGAGAGATGCCAGATAGTGGAGGCAGACGCACTTGAAATGCATAAAATGGCATTTTCCTTTGTGTGGTGTGCAATGAATGCCTGTGCTTTTGCCTCTTTGCTGCGTGTTTTTTCTTCGAGTGGAGTGGGAGTGTGGATTTTTACGGCCAAGTGGAGTTGGAGTTTTTAGATGCATTTGCTAGTGCTAATGGCGCATTTATGACCACAGGGTGGCAATCGCAAAGCTCGGGGTTGTGTGTTTGTGTGCTCTATCAGTCGATCAATTTGTCCTCTCGTCACTTGGCATAATAAACTCTAACCCCCAATCACACACATGGTTACATATATATGTACATATGTGGAGTTTTGTAACAGCTGAGTAAACCCCTGCGTAAATTGTTTTATCATCACGAAAAGTTTCAGTTTGGATTTCCGCTAATTGCCAAAGAGCAGCCCTGAAGTTTGCCTTGGTTTCATTTTCATTTCCATTTCCATTTCCATTTTATGCCTTTTCCTTTGTGTGTAATCTAAGCTGGAAAACGGCGGGGGCACTCTATATAGCCTACATAACTGTAAGTTCCCACTGCCACTGCCTCACGCTTTGTTGCACCACATTTCCTTTAACCCACAAAATCCATAAAAACCAGGCACATGCGCAGCGTCGAGATGTAAAAGATACATCTGATATGGCTGGCAAAAGGCGGAAAACAATGGGAACAGGGCGAAATGCGTTTGAAATGGAGAACGACGAAGAATGAATGAAGAAACTGCCGGCGGATATATCGCTGTAGTTCTTATTGTTCCCAGCGTCAGTTACTCTTCTACATACATATGTAACTCTTGTCGCACGAATCTTCCTCCCGTATCAATCATAATTAGGAGGCCAGTATCTGTAAGTTTTGAGGAGCACTAATGTGTTCCCGACTCTCAAGCGCACACACAGGCATACATAAATCCCAATGACTTTTGGTTTTACGCTCGTGAGAATCCATCATCATCGCATCTTGGGCATACACAGAAAAAAGGAATATTTAAATGTGCTCAATTGTGGAGATTGTAAATAACTTTTGAAGGGAGAACGAATCTAAGACATTTATTAGCTGGAAGCTATAAATTAGCAGATAAGTGGGTGGGTTTTTGAAGAAGAACTTTGGGAAGAACTCAGCACAATAATACATTTGAAATACATAATATACAATATATAAATTTATGCATAATAAAAATTGAGAAATTTTAAAAAGCAATCAAGCTTGTTTATATGTTTAATTGCTGTGAGTAAAGAAATATATACCTAAAAGGTCAAAAGGCAAAATAAAAGTTGAAGAGCAAATCTCGAGAATCTCAACAGAACATCATAATCCCACACAGACAATTTTGAAGACTTCGTTTTAAGACCTCCAAAATAAAAAACGGCATTAGTCTGAATTTTAATCAGGACTTTAATGTGGTTTTTATTTTCTCCGAGTGTTCTGCATGCAGCTGCACTTGCCTCCATCCGACTTTTGGAGCCCACATCCCAGCCATCAAATGTTTAGTGCTTAATAAAGTGTGTTATGTCTTTTGTGTAATTATTTTTAGCTTTAGTCGCGCTTGAATGCCGCGTTAGGAGAGGGGAAGGGGGGGAAGTCGCGGGGGAGGGGCCTTACAGGCGTTTCTAAGCGAACATTATCGTGTGTGGGCCACCAAAACACGGAGATCTCAAAGGTTTGGGGCCAAGCTCCGAAAAAAGCCCCCTTCCACTTGGCTCGATGCTTATGTATCTGCAAGATACATTTCTACATATATATGCTATACATGGTGTAGTATGTAAATGCGAGAGTTCCACCTACAAGGTGCTTTAGGCTTTGGGCTTTAGGTTTGGGCTTTTGGGTTTCTATTTGCACAGGTGTTTTTAGCACCTGGGTTCATGGCTGCCTGATGTGTTTGGGGCATTAGTTATCATCGTCTTCCGCCTCCGGGGGGCGTGTCACCCGGTAAGTGCTAAAAGGCATTCGACTGCACTTTTCTGTAATAATTAGCACATCATGACTTGTAAATAAAGGCCACCACTGCTGGACGTCGTTCTCCGTGGGACGACCTCTAGCTGCTCCACATAAATAGAGATACTCTAGAGTAAGATGAATGTACTCTTACTTGATTCAAAACTGCTCATGTTATTACACAAATTGAGACAATCTTGTAATACAGGATTTCCTGAAGTTAACTTAATTTTAGTCATTTGTGGCCTATGAAAATCCAATATAAACTCAATCATTTAGTTACTTATCCTAGGTTTCAACTATTTCTAGCACAACTTTTTTCAATTTATGCACATTGATTAATTACCCCATTCTGAACATAAACTTTGTCGTTTTGCTATGTTTTTCCAATCTCTATGCTAAAACTTTGATAGTTTGGCGCAAACTTTCGTTGCTTTTCCCATCGCGATTGCTTTTCCCACGAAAATCATTTGGCAGATGGCTTTTTGATTGCTCCGGCTGCTAATTTTTGGAGAGGTAATGGCCCGCAAGGCAATCTCGAAATTCGAATCGCATCGAAGCATAATTCAATTTTCGCTTTAGGCCAAACGAAACCGGTCCACAAGATGCTAGCCATCAGCCAGCAATCAGCTAATAATAAAGATTTTAAACTAATTGGCTCATTTAACGCTGCAAAAAAAATCATTATAATAATAATGTCTGATGACTGATGACCGCTGCTCGCCGATGAGTCGCAAAATCATGGCCTTCGCCGAACTGGAGAGGGAGTGTATCGCAAGTCGCCAGAAATTAATTATACAAAAGTAAGTTTTGCCACTGCAACGTGCCCTCTTCTTGGCTGTCTCTCAGTTACTCGCCCATTTTTGTCAGCGATTTTGCAAATTGAAAAGGTTTCCCCACCGACCCCCTCCCCACAATGACCTCCCCAGCGACCAATGACCTTTATCGCGAAAGTCATTAACGAAGGAATTGGGGCATGGCAAGGCAGCAGTCGAAGTCGCAGGACGACCAAGAAGGACGGCATTGATAAAGTGGAAGGAAACACATAAAAGCTGCTGGACATAATCGTCTCCGGGGGCGAAAGGGGGTGGTCTACACACAGAGAAAAGTGTGAGCTCAAGAAAGGTAATGTAATTCTTAGGTATTTAACAAGGTTGTGTGGAATGTGACCACTAAAATATCAATGAAACTACGAATTTGTGGAATGTGACTACTGAAAAATTCAATGAAATACTGATAAACGTTTAGGAAACTAAATGCCAAACTAAATGAATAATATTTGTTATTCTGTTTAGAACTTTTTTCATATTATGATTTCATTTTGCATAGTCGGATCTGTTTAATTTGAGTAATTCAGAGGTTTTTTTGTATATAAAACTATATATTCTTCTGAGAATGATAATAGGGTAATGGGAAATTATACTTTTGTCTAAATAACCTTTCTATTTATTCTGTGAAAATAGATGAAAGGATTTTTTCAAGTGCCTTGGAGTTTTCTTGGTGACTTACTTGCGTGCCAGGCGTTTCCTTATTCCCGCGAACATTTTCGGTTCTCCGTGGGCCGCTCGCCTTTATCCGCTTTTATGTCCGTACTAATGTTGTATTGTAAATTAAATTGTCGATTTCCGGAGGGTTTCGCCGCTCCAGCGCTATCTGTACCGCTCCCGGCCGAAACAGAAAAAAAAGGGCAACGGAGTACGGCGACACTTAAAATTAATTAAAAAAGCAGCAAAAAGGCGCAAACGCAATTGTCGCGCAGCTTCACTTCATGTACTCCAACTTGTTGGTTTGCAGCTTGTTTTTGTTCACTTGGCAAGTTGTTGTTGCTGCTGTTGTTGCTGTGGCGATTGGCAGCTCTTGGACGCCTCATTGCAAGAGGCGGACGGACACACAAGCCAGCTAGCAACAAACAAATGGGGAAAACAGACACCGAAATGAAAATCAATTAGCCAAAGTAGCTGCGGCAGCTGCAACTGTTCGCCGGAGATTTATTTCTATAGACGCGGACGGATTGTAGATTGTGCAATCCGTAATTCGTAACTCGTAACTCGTAAGGCTTAATTCGTAATTCGTAATTCCGTAATTCGACGGAATCAATAATCCTCAGCTGCGATCGCGATCGAGCACTTCCACTTCCATTTGCCAACGCACTTGGAAACACTTTCAGTGCACCCGAAATATTTTCATTCACATTCACTTATTTCATTCATTTACGCTCCACGTTGACAAACTCCTCTGGTTTTGGTCTTCTTTTTTCTCTGCGTGGCGCTGAAACGAGGAGAAAAGGAGAAATTCACACATTATTTTCAAATTTATATCCCCTTCATGTGTATCAGCATCAACAACAAGCATCCAAATAAAATGAAAGAGGGGCATTTCGGGTGGGTCAAATAAGCGATTTATATAATTGACGTGTCGAGTGACAAATTCGAAGCATTTGCTTCCAACAAGTCGCATCGAATGGGATTTTAGGTTCCCACTTTTGAGGAGTTTCGCAGTTTCAGAGCTACAGAGTTACAGCATCAGCAGAAGTGTCGTAATTCTGCCCGGGCAAAATTTGAAATTGGAATTTACTACACTTATTTGATATGCTACGAAACCACAAGTGGTAAATTAAGGGAATATATATCGTTTGTATGTGTAATGCTGACAGGGTCACGTTTTCGTTTAGTGCCAGATCATGTGCACCATATTACTAGCAACGATTTGGCTTCCAATTATTGCTAAGTGACTTTAAAGCCAATTATTGTGATCAAATCAAATGAAAATATTGCAACGCCAATAAGGGGCTTACTCCACATTTAAAATAGATTTATAAAACTACGATAAAGGTAAAGTATAAGTAAAGTATTTTTAATTAGTATTCAACTAGTGTAGAAATTCCAAATCTGTATTTGCAAATTCCTAATGGTGCATACCTGTAGCAATTAGTGCTTATTAATGAACAGAGCTGATTCTCGGGGTGAAAACCTTTAATGATGTTTCGGGCCTAACGATATTGGCAATTAAATGCCGCAAAAACTTACTTAAACCATTTGGCTGGAGAACAACTGTTACTCTTGCTGTGTGAGAAGGCATTTAGTGGCCGGACCCGCAGAACTGAAGAACTGAAGTGAAGATGTGAAGATTTATGGTCTGTGAATTTGATGGAATCAAGGGAGATTTGCAGCAGAATAAGCATCGGAGTCTGCTGGCGCTGGAGAATGGGAATGTCTGGCATTGCGGATGGATGGCCACTGATAAGGCGGCCGTGCGATCTGCGCCGGAACAGAGTGGGTAACATCAATCATGGCCTCAATCTGCGTGTGACCCCCAACCATTTTGGCCAGAACGGATGCAGATGTAATTATGGCCCAGTGCTCCCCGTTCTTTTGGGCCCCCTTTTCAGCGCTAATGGCGTATTCGGTTACAGTTTCGGCCCTGCACTTGGACCACATACGAGTTTCCAGAGTTTCCAGAGTTCCGAGAGCTTCGAGAGATTCGAGGGTGCAGAAGCGGCAACAGATGGAGCTGCAGCTACTACACTCAGCCATGCGTGGCAAAGAACATGGTTTTTTCCTACGTTTTTCACTGTTTTCCACTGTTTTTCAATGTTTTTCCCGCTTTTCCCGCTTTCCACCAACCAACTTGCCAGCGAGAGCGTGAAAAAAGCAAAACGCACCAACTTGAAGCTTCTCACGCACGCGGTGGCATTTGTATCTGTATCTGAGTCTGTGCATCTGCGAGTCGAGTACTAAATACTGTATCTATTGGAGATTGCAACACGTAGTATCCCGGTTTCTCTCGCCGCACAGCGAGAAAATACTACCCGCTTCAACGACGGTAATTCTATATATTGATAAGATTGAGTAAATATCATAAAACTTCTAATTTGGTATACCTAATATAATGATAAAAAGCGCATTTGTATCTCTCACTTAATGGTTGGATAAACTAGAAAAGATATATAATATTTTGGTAAAACAAACAAGACAAAGAAATAAATGCATTTTCCCTTGTATTTATGTAGATATTCAAATGATTTAAACATTTTTCCCAATATGTTTAGTAATATCAATGTGGAAGGTTGTGATGGCATAATTTCCTCCTGTGTCGCCCTTGTTATGCTTCATATTCCGCACTTGGCTGTGCCGCTATTTTGGGTCGTTCCCCCTTTTTTTACGCTTTTCCCTCTTATCCCCCCTATCCATCGTATCCCGGTTTCCCGCTTTCCCGGCTTCCCGCTTTCCTGCTTTCCCATTTGCCCATTTTCCCCTGAATGAACAACGGAAACCTGCCGCATACGCTACGCCTCAGCGAGCGTGCAATTACCACCGCAAAACAGTTCTTCTGGATCCGAATCCAAATACGAATACGAATCGGAATACGAATCGGAATCCATTCTCCACCATCTAAATATCATAGGTTTCTCAAACTCAAAAACAGTGCAATCTCGCCGGCAAGTGGAACTCTTCTGATTTATGGCCCATTGTATCCGACAGATACAAAACGCTTTTACCAACACTCGAGGCCCACAAGTGGCTGCCGCTGCAGTTTGTGCCCCTTCCCCTACCCCTTCTGCTGCTCCCCCTCCCAAGTGCCCTCGTTCACTGATTACTTTGCACTCTTCAGCAAGTGAAATCCAAGACTCAACGCCCACAGATTGAACAACAAAGAGTTGCTCAAATTTCTGGGGGACTTAAGTGCAGGGGGAAAGTGTCACCCACATGCCACAGTCTCGAGATTAGAGAACAATCCCCGCTCAACTGGCTAAGGAATTCGCCAGATCGCCTTTGTTGACCCAAAGCTAGAGTAATGGAAACGATTTCTTAATAGAACTCATTTAGTTTGGCCCGAGGCACACAGTAGTTATGTGAATGCACATAAGTAACCATTGATGTTCTCTGAACATATCATTTGATTGAGCAAACCAATTTAAGCATGTTTCGAAGTATTATCTAGACCCAAATAAAAAGCTTTCTGCACAGATTTGTTGCCAAATTTAGCTGAGATTTTCTTTATGCGCGGCAGAATCTTTTTTTTTTTTATGATTTTTGCTGGCAGATGAAAAACGAGGCAAGAAAACTGCGACGAGCAAATGTGCGAAATAAAAATTTCATAACGTGAAATTAGCGCACATAACTCGAATGCAAATGCAATTTGGGCACGTCGTGGCTGGTGGACAGCAAAGGGGGCATGGTTATGCATTGGGGGGAGGCTGGTGGGTGGCAGGGAGAGGGGTGAGAAGGGGGGCCAGAAGAACCCTCACCAACAACTGAACCAACTGATGCCGCCGATGACGAGTCGCTGATGGGGAATATGGCTGGCTGAGTGCGGCTCGAGTTGCTTGGCTGCCCATAAACGGAGCAGCAGCTGCATGGCAAAACTCCTTTCCTCCCTTCGCCCCCCCTTTACCCCCTTTACCCCCTTTCCCACCGCTTTTCCGCCTTTGAGAAGATCTTGGGCAACGGGATTTATAATTAAACATAAACCCGCCGGATCCGCAGACTCAGCGACTCGCCAAAGGCACGCAGAGCCAGAGGTCCATTCATGCCAATAAGCAGAAGATGGCAAATGGGAAAGGAAATAAAGTGCTCTCGAGCAGGCCTCCTTTTCATTTGGTTCCACTTTTTTCGCATTCCACTGACAGGGACGACAGGGAAGACAGGGAATGTGTCGCCAAGTTGGCTACCTCACAGCCCCGCGAAAATCGTATCGAGAAATGAGAGCGCAGCATAAACAAATCATAAATCTGTGAAAAATATGTTTTATGGCTGTGTACATGACCGCGACCACCCAAAAATATGCCTGATCTCTGGGCGAATATGAAATCGTATTGCCGCGTATCGGTGCGTATCTCTGTGTATCCCACAGATGCGCAGATACATTTCGCTGTGTGTTTTGAAGTTGTCAGCGTTTTCGAAACTAGATTTTTTGTAGACACTTCCCAGTTCTGTGTGTCCAATTAGAGAGAAAAATGGCTGTGTGAATACATGTTCAACCCCACCACCCCACCCACTCACTTGTTTGTTTTTCACAACCATTTTTGATGGTTAATCGAGTGAAATGCAATCAAATTTACATTCACTGCCAAACTGCCAAGTAAACTACTCGCCCCCTCAAATGCTGGCCATAATAAATGCCAATAAAAGTTCACATTTAACCCATAAAACTCCGATCGGGGAATTGCCGCCTCTTGGTTCTCCTTTTTCTGGCTTCAGCTCAATTTCAACTTTTATTGAAGTGCCAGTGGCAGCAGGTGGGGAAGGTGAGGTAGGAGGTGCAAAAACAACTACGGAAATCCTCTCGATGACAGGTGTAAGGGCGGGAAATACAGGTGTGTTTGCGAATGGGAGCGGAACCAGGAAGCACTTGGATGTGCCTGAATGTGCTAAAACCCATTTTTGCCATTTGCCATCCAATTAAAATGCTGTATTTGCCAATCCACTCGGGATTAGATTGGCATTACTGATGGAAATGCGTTCGGAACGACGTTTAATTACTTGGGATGCCTGGCCGAGCCAAATTCATAGTTCTTTGTCAATATTCCAATCTCTAAGACAATCTCGTTTGGATCAAAAGGGTTTCACTCGCCTTAAGACTGATGTTTAATTAATAGAGATGCCAAAATGCCATTCTAGAATCTGACACAAAAACAATCAGTTTATTTATTCCCAACAAGCCTTATAAATAAAACCCTCGTCTTTGTGTTTTGTCAACCTTTGCAATTACCTTACTTGACTCGAATTCATAGTGCTCCCATTCACCAAATCAGTTGGTATCCTCCACTTTTTATGAGGTTATCGAACCCAATGCTATCTCGACCGAAGCTCCATAGATTTATAGCTGTGCAAAGCACTGTGCGAGTGGGTTTACATATATATATTTGTTCACTATCTGCCGAACGGCGAGCCCAATCAATTGATGGAAAATTGTTCCCGACTAAGCCAAAGTCTCAATTGTAAACCGTCGCGGAAATGTAAACACATTTATGCTAGGCAAACATTTTCCGCGCTTCCTGCTTTCTTGTGACGGGTACAACCACGTACCCGCCACCCACTTTTCCCACCCACTGACCCCGATGTTGTAAATCTCTGGGTGGCTTTATCTTGAGCTCTGCGTTTCCACGGACTGCGGCAGTCAGCAGAAACTATGCCAAGGCGAGGGCCTTTCAATGAACGCATTATATGCGTGGATTCTGGCCAGGCTAATCTAGAGATAAGAGCCCTGCGAAATGGAGAAGGCAGCCATGAAATACATAAAATTTGGAAGCGGAAGCCTCATTATTTGCTTGGGTAATTAGCGTGAATTGGAGCCACATAAGCTGGCTCAAAAGCCTGAGTGAATGGTGGACACAAAGTAATTGTATTAAGTAGCAAATTGAATAATGAAATGAAATAACCAATTAAGAGTCCCAGGAAGTGGCCAAAACCGAAAACAGCAATCGCAAGGCAAACAAAAGCCCATATGACACCATCAGCATTGGCATTTTATTTGGCTTTAGCTTCAGCTTCAGCTTTGCTTTTGGTTTTGGTTTTTAGCTCCATCATTGACTAAAAACGTACGAGTATATACATATAGTATGGTATAGTAAGCCAGTTACCGGTTTCAAAGACGCGCAGGCGACAAAAGTTCTGTTGCCAAAAATTAAGAGCCAATCCGGGGGGAGTTTCGGGGAAGGTGTTGCCAAGTAGGATGTGGCCGCTGTTTGTGTTATGAATCTGAATTTCTGAGTTTCTGAATCAGAACCAGTTCGGCAAGTTGCTGGCTAACACATCGCACTACGGCCCAAACAAAGGCTTAGATGCGAGTGAAAAGATACTACTCGCACCACATTGTGTGGAAAAGATGCAGACAGAGTTGTGGCAGCCGAGTGTTGATTTCAATTGTTGACCGTAAAATGGGCTCGAGAAAAGGTGTCAAGCCAACCTTGTGCCCTGCTTGAAATTCATATAAAACTCAAATTTAAATGCGGAGAAACGACATAAAACGAATCACCATAAAACGCGAAACGTGCCCTAAACCAAACTTTGGAGCAGCACCGAGCCACCGAAAGAGCGGAAAAAATTAGTGCGTGCCTGCTGCAAATGCTTTGCTGCTTTGCCCTGAGATTGGGCCCCCTGGAATTGCGAAGAGTCAACAACTACTGTGCTCCACCAGCACCACAACCAACACCAGCTCCATATCGCTATATCTCCATCACCCAGCTCCTGCTCTGGTTCAAGGAATTTATGATATGAGCCCAAATGAGATATGGTTATGGCTGATGTGTTTGCGTTGCGTTTGTCAACCCGAATAGGCAGACAGTTGGGCAGACTGTGGGACCCTGCCAGAAGTTAGGTAGTTAAGATATACAACTGGGATAGCGCCACCACCACCTACGGGTAACCTCCCACCCCATTAACTTGGCCCAAAGCCCACCCCCTCTTACCTCTCCCCTTAGCCACATGCGTATGCAAATGCCAGCTTATGTGGAGCAGCAACCCTGGCTGTGGCTTATTTATTTGCCAGCGACACGAGAAGTCTCTTTCGACCTCACTATCTACTGTCTCCCTACATTTTAGAAGCTCTTTTTTCGATGAATTCCTGTGGTTCTGTTGACAGCCACGTTTCTGTACTAAAGGCTCCTCTTCCACATACTCTAGTTCGGCCTAATCCCAACCTGGCCAACTCATCCGAGCACTTTTCACAATTTATTTGTTTTCATACATATAATATATTTCATATGACTTTGTGGCAGAACAATTGTTTGGCATGCTTTTGTTTTGTATGCTGAATATTTTCATTCATCCTTTAATTCATTGTTGTCAACGTCAATTTCTGAATTTAATCTTTTTCATTTAACTGAGTTGAAACTAGGGCTGCTTGGCCAGTGTCAATGGCATTAAATCTTTTTCTGCCATCATTTCATTATTTATGGAATAATCTACTGTAACTTCACACCTTTCACACTTATTTGCTGTGGATTTTGCGGCTGGCCGACCGGAAGTAATTGCAGCTTAATTTCATTTGAGTTTAAACTGAATTTTCGCCGAAACTCTTGTCCCCAGCCAGTGCTAGCCGCCTTCATTCATTATGCAAATCAAATAATTTCGTACATGTGTAGCCGTGTTCTCTAAAAAACACGCACACCTTTTCGGACGCAGGCGCACCTTTCTGCTTCCGGTTTTTGTGGCGGCAGCACGTGCGTGAAAATTGCGCCAGTTGGTGGGTTGAGTTTTTCCCCTAAAAGGGAGGAGGACCCAAACCCATTATGATTGTTGTGGCAACAGTCGTAATTAAAATGCTAGAAATTACAGTCGCAGCCACGTCTTTGGTGTTGACTTAAGCGTACTGAGTTTTCTTTATGGCCATCGGCGCCTAGGTTGCATAATTCCAAGGTTGGAGAAGAGTTCTCCCCCTCTTTCAATGAGTTTTTCACTTGTGCTGCTTGTTTTGGGCGAATGCTTGTGCAATGAACCATCAGCATTTCGCTTAGTCGGCTGCGCGTATTCATTAATAATTTCCAGTGAACAAATGCGGTCCTAATCTTATCAGAAATGCGTTTTCCGAACGGATGGGGCTGCCACTTCTCCACTTCTCCACTTTCCATTACTCATTGAGCCATTAGGATTGCGAAATGGCTTTGGAATGGAACCCCGAAGTCGGTGGCAATTCGAGCCACAATACCACGATTCCATTCCCATTGGGATTATTAATTGAATCAATGACAAACCGAATTCAATAAACAATAACCAGGGGAGCCCTTATCGATGGGGCGCCATGTGGCGTATGCGCAATAATATTACGCATACGTTCGCTCCCATAAAGTTGTGCAAGGCATCGAAATGGAAGGGAAGGGAAGGGAAGAGAAGGGAAGGGGAATGAAACCGAAATCAGCAACACTATTTCCTTTCCGCAAGAAGTCCAAAGTGTATGGGCGTATAGCCCGCCAATCGTTATCGTTATCGCCACGGTTATCAGACGGAGATAGCATCGATGACACTGATAATTGACGGCAATCATTGAGCAATTGACAAGTTCATTTAAGGGACAGAGCAAACAAACCCAACAAGAATCTTAGAGCGGCGCCTACAGCTGCTCAAATTAACATATTGGTGGTCGATTGACAAGGGGAAGAGGTGATGGTGTGTCGCTGATAACTACAGTGAAGCTTCTTTAAGACAAATCATCTACTTTCATTGTAAAATCGAAGGGATGCTATAGGGATGACTCAAGTCAAGTAACAATTTGTTTTATTATTGACAGCTTTAGAAATATAGTCATTTAAAATGTATTTTGTTATTGAAACAATAAAACTGTATCATTTTTTACTGAAAATTACACATCTCATATCCTCATATTATATTGTGAAGTGATAGTAATTTTTAAAAGCTGAAAGTACCCTTTTCGCTTGAAGTTTTGTAACAACAAGGCTAAAGTTAAACATCAACATTTGTGTGGTTGAAAAGTATTGATGTAGAGTTACCAAATCGCCTACTTCAAAATCTTGCTAATCTAAGAACAGCAATAAATGATTTTGAAGTCTTTAATTTTGGTACCAAAGTAGGAGGTTGGACTGTGCCTGATGAGTGAAAACGATGGGATGGGGGCAGTGCGAGATAATTATATGTAAATGGGGTTTTGTCGCCTGTTGTTATCGGGCATTTCGGAGGGTTCAAAGGGTGGAACTCATTAAGTCTGGCCGCAGTCATTGAACTTGGGCGATAGGAACTCACTCTTCTGCAGCCTCGGCGGCTCCTGCAGCTGCTGCTTCTTGTGCGAGAGGCTCCTCTGCTCCGTTTGGCCGGAAAATCACGATTCGCTATCCTGCTGCCGCTTTTGCACTGCCATTTGAATTTTCCTCCTTTACTTTATTTTCTTTATTTTCTGGACCAAAAGCACCGACACAAACAAAAACGACGGCGGCAGCAGGTGTGTTGTTGTTTCTTTTGGCTTCTGCTTCGGCTTTGTTTGTTTGATGTTTGTTTTGCCCTGTTGTTTTTGTTGTGTTTTTGTCGGCCTTTGCTTTGCACTTTTCTGCACTCTCTTTTCTCGCTTTTCGCAGCTGTCAACGCACCAAACGCGCAAAATTATGAGCAGAACGCGCACACATGCTCGTATTCGTATTCGTACGTATTTTCTACAGGCCGCACACCCACATATGCATTCGCAAACAACAACAAACGGAGCCGGCGAAAAGTATGAATTGAAAGTGCAACGGACGCGGACCGTAGAACGAAGTGAACCGCGCGCGGCGAAGTTTCGTTAACGACTGAATGGCATTCGGAGTGTGGCTGCCTTATACGCCCACTCTTATACTTGTACAGCGACGCTGCCCTAACAGGCGCTGTTATTAACAGCGCTCCAATTCGCCGCAACAGCTGATTGAGAGCGAGAGAGAAGTTGCCGGCAAAACAAAAAACAATGTATAGGTTGAAACTGGAAAACTGCATTTCACATTTGCTTGTAGAAGACTGTTTAAGAGTGCTTTAGTTTTAGCAGAAAGTATAAGACGGCACTTGCGGCTCAAAAGCAACCACATTCAAGGCAAACAAAGTTTAAGCCATAAGCCCTGATTAGCTACAAAAGATTCGCTATTTCTTCTTTCTAAAAAAATAATTATTTTCCATGCCTGCCTTTCTCCCTAATCCCAGAGCATAATCAAATCATTTAGCCAAAAAACTTATTCAAAACTCACAATAGCTACACGCTCAAATGCCCACAGTTCGTGGCAAAACAGGGGGGTGGGGCGCAAAGGGGGTGGGTGGCTGGGCGCAGGACCCTTGCATTGTTGTACACAATCCATCATTATCGCATAGACTTCCGCTCGCAAAGGAAACGCGGGGAGTGCCCGCAGTGCATTTACATTCGCGCCCGTCTTTTCTTTGCACTCGAAGAATTCGAGAACAAGATGTTTTGGTTTTATATCGATTAAATAATTGTCAAGTAATATGAAACTACTCATGGGCTTTGAAATCGGAAACTGATGTCAATGTAGGGTATTATTTTGGATCAAAAAATGTATTTTTAAAACCAATTCCATTTATTTGTGTACATTCGCCGAGGTTTTAAAATCAAACTTTGAAAATCGTATTATATTCCAATTAAGAAAATTCCCACTAATGATTTCCAAAATTCCTGTAAATTGCAGAAATGTAACCCAAGATCTTTAAGTTTTCCTCACTGTCACTGATTGCTGCGGCCTCACAGTCTAGGTCTCCTTGGATCGTCCTTCTTGCAACACCCACCACACACACACACACACACACGCGCTGACGCACACAATTACAGGCGTCGAACACAGATACACCCAGACACGCAAATTGCAGGGTCGTGAGCACGTGTCTGGCAGCCTTCGCTGGGGATTACGGTCGAGGCAAGTCGAGTCGAGTAGAGAAGAGTGGAGTAGAGTGGAGTAGAGTCGTTCAGTGAAAGTGAGCCGCCAGGATCCACAGGACTCAGTCAGTTGGTCGTCGTCTGGTCTGGCCAACACCACCCCCTTCACCCCTCCTCCGTTTCGCCTCCGAAAAATGTTGCATTCGCCAGCAGTTTTCTATAATTCGTGTTGGCCTTCTTTGGGGGTTGGCTTGACGGTTCTCGGTTTTCGGTTTTTTAGCTTATTTTTGTTGTGGCGGCTGCGGTTTATGCAAATTAGCAAAGTTAACATTTGCCAAATTGTCGAAAATTTCATTTGGCCAGCTCATCCTGAAGGACTATTTGTTTGCTTTTGCAGGGCAGACAGATAAACAAAAGCATATCAGTTACATCAAACATGTGGGATGGATAGCATTTCAAAGGAATTTTTAAATTCGTTGTATATATAATTATATACATATGTGTCTAATATGAGAACTTGAAATATATCAATTGAAAAGTATAACCTTTGTTAAGTCAAATAACCTTTAACAATTTAAGATGGTATAATTGTTTTTTCATTTATTCTGTTCTTTCTCCTTCTACGTCACTTTTTAGAGTTCTTAGGTATGTCTCGTATTATAAAGCATATATATTACACTTTTAAACACTCTAAAATTGAAACATTTTCCAGGAGATTACTTTACTCTAAACAGCGAAATCCACAAGTGGAAGCAGCCTAGCATGCGGAAATGGGAAATGCGAAAAGCCAACAGAGAGAGCTGTGAAATCAAAGCATTTTCGGATTCTTTTGATCAGCAATGTGTTAGGATATAGATGTGACGCCCCTCAAAGTCGCTGCCCCGCCCCCAGAACTCCCTCTTTTTCCTTTTCCGACTTTATTAAGGCAGATCTTCGGCTGCCAGTCCGCCAAGTGACAAAATGCACCTGCACACGAGTTTTTCCCCAAAATGAATGGAGGGGAAATGGGAAGGAAAAGCGGAGGAAAAACGGAGTGGAATGAGTTGGGCGCAGCTATCTATCATAATTAGATTTCGTTCTGTGCTGAAATGTCGTAACGGCAACGAAATGCGTGCACATAAATTAAGTGTGGAGTTTTTCCAGACCGCACTTTTCCCATTTCCCATTTTCCTCCCACAGGCACACACACAAACACACACAGCACACACAGCAAATAGAGCGCCTAATAGGATTTTATTTAATTTCCGCCGCCCAAGGATTTGCCTAATGAGTTTTTTAACCTGCCCAGCGGAGATCTGCATCCTGGTTGGGGACTCGCACAGCGCCCAAGTGAGCAGTATCCAGAATATTTGAATGGAAACGAATCCCTCCCAGCACAAACACGACTTCGGTTTGCTAAACAAGTTTCAGAAAAGGATGCAAAGGCCAGGAATCTGTTTATCCTTTGTCTGGTTGTCTAGGATATTGCCACTCGGCTGCTGGCTGCCTGTCCTTCTGCAGATGCTGCCTTTGGGTTTAGCGAACTTGCTTGGCATTTTCTTTGTGTCTGTCCCTCCATTTTCCCAACTCCCCCCTCCCTTTGAAATATATATCCCCCTTGTTTGGAAAAGTCGGAGACAATGGCTTCGGGCAAGTGAATTGCCCTGGGAGCGCCATTTCTCACTGTATCTTCTGTATTTTCGGTGGGAAATTTATGCTGCACTTGGCTAATTTAATGGCATTTTTCCACAACATAAACGGGAAAGGGCTGCAATTAAATGCAGGAGGAGCTGATATGATTTGTGTCGCCATTTGCATAAATTAGCATACAATGCGTGCAGTTGCTGGCACTAAACCATAATTAGATAAACACACTTATGCTGCCGCCGTTTGTCCAGGTAATTAAATGCATACCGAGACAGGTGTTTTCACATCAACTTATGTGTACTTTACTATATGTATGATACAAAGGCATTCTTCCACTTGTAGCGAAGGAAGGGATCAGATACTCGGATATTATAAAAACTAAACGAGTTTTTCTTTAAGCTCAGTAATAATAGTGGGGGATAATTGCTTTTTAATCGATTTTATGCCAACTTCATTTGATTAAAGTAGTTAGTAACGGCAGCTGGTTAACTGCTCTATTTTATTTAAATTAATACACATTTACTCTTTATTTAAAAACCATTCTGTTCAGAAAATTTAATTCAATAACAGACACGCATTGATTTGCCCATCAATGAAATCGTTCAACTACACAAATGTGTCTGAATGAATACATAAATACACGTACAATATCCATTCATCAGAATTTCCTTTGACATTTAATTATAAATTCCTTTCGTTAAGCAAAAAACTAATAAAACTGTGTAATTTTTACTCAATGCTAAAGGGATTAAATTCCAAAATATGAATACAAACGGAACTAGCCTTTTTTTGCCATTCGAAATCATTCGAATGAATGGCTTTTAGATCCCTAACCAATTTATGGCTTTTAGAAGAGTAACGAATTCTCCACCCCTCACCAACAGCAACTACGCAGTAAATTCAATCAGTGCGCGGCACTCGAATAAATGGCGAATCCTTTCGCTTATATTTAAATATTTGACATTTTTTGGGGGCGAAACGAGCACTTGAATCATCATCCCCCTTTTGCCCCAGAAGTTATCATAATGCGGAGAAGATTATGAATTCATTTATAATAATTTAGTTTGAGTTATGCGCGAAACACTGAAACCCACTCAGCTCGCAATCCCATAATGAGCATATTCTATTAGTCGACTGGGTGTGCCACCCCTAAGTTGCCGGGGTTGCAAATTAACAAAGCCCGAGTCCTGGACACATGTTGCATTCAAATGTCTCCGTCTCCGTCGCCGGAGTCTGGGTAATGCCGTGTTGTGACAAACCCCAAATCGCCCAAACTGACGGACGGGCAATCCCTTTGATGCCGCCAACCATTTGCACCCGCAACCACCGAAAGCGACAAGAACAACAACTGCTATTCCGGGGGCAGGAGTGCTCCACTGCATCACCATCACCATCATCCGACTGACAGACGGACAGACAGCCAGGCATGCGAAAGGATATGCCAGGAAGTTACTTGAACGGGCATCAAAAAGCTTGGCCCAACTCCCCCACTGATTTCCATGGCTTTTCCTTTTCTTTTTCGGGCATTGATAGCTGACACGCAGTGGAAACTGAAAATTCAGGAGATGTATTTGCTTAGCATAATGGATTTGAGGCACTCGGTGTTTCGTCACTCCTTGTTGGGCACTCGTATAATTGAAAATCGAATCAAATCGCGTGAAATTTAATCAACTTAAGAACCCTGGAAACGCGAGAGCCGCCGGATCGGGTTCACAACTCCCCAGGCGAGCGAGGAAATGGAAAAATTAGCACAAATCCATGTGATAAACTGGCTACTATTTGCTTTGAATCGAGTTACTCCCCAGTAGAGAGCTCCCCGAACCAGGAGCTCCACCTCCACGGCAGGAGGATTGGCGAGTGGAGTGGAGTGTTGGAGTGGTGGAGGCCACTAAGCGCACAGGAAGCCCGTCGGAACGGATGCCGCAGCTCCGGCCATCTGAACTCTGGACTCTAATGCACGATTAATGCCCATTCCCAGACGCACTGCCTCCACCTCCATGTGCGATGTGCATTTCCTAGTAACTACAGGTGAGCTTAGCGAGCGCGACAAAAGGAAAACACTGAATGGATATGGAATTCATATACATCTCCCAGAATGTTGAAAATGATATTTAAAGGAGAAAGTGGATGGATTATTCCTTCCTTTAGGAGTATATATGCTTTCCAAACTGAGTCCAAGCTGCCGAAGTCCCACTGTACTTGACTTCAGATGGCGGCGATGTCGTGGGCGAATGTCGATGGCATGTCCATTTTCAGAAATTAAGCCCTATAAGCGGCTTTCATGGGACTTTGCCCACGACTCTCGCCCATCTGGCCACTCGGGCCATGTGGAGCTATGTTTGTCTGTTTGGCCACTGGCAGGGGACACGGAATGGAGCTGGAGTCACTTTCGTTGACGACCCTTTATTTGATACCATCAAAGTCATCACACAATACTGTATACTGTATATAGTATGGTGTGGCGTAAGCAGATTTGTCACTTCTTCACTTGTTGGCGCGACGACGGGAGTTGCCAAAGATGCGCAGGTGCTTGCTCCGGTTGAGCTCCCTGGCTTCCCGTTGGCTCAGCTCGTAGAGCTCCTTCTCCAGCTGCTGGATGTGGGCTGCCATGGCCTCGGGCGGGAGGAGACTGAGTTCTGGAGGAAGTTTTGCGGAGTACTTGTGAACTTATCACCTGGGGAAACCACTCACCATACATCCTGCGCAGATCCTCCTCGCTCTCGTCATCGTGTTCGCCGGCTGCCTCCTGCTCCTTGTCCTTTTGCTCGTCCATCTCGGCGATGATGGAGTCCACTTGCTTGTGATCCTGCTGACCTTCGTCGTCGCTCTCGCCATTGGAACTGCCGCTGCCGCGTTCCAGCTTCTCCAACTCGAACTCGATGGGGTCCTCCTCCAACGTGTACTCCGCATCGCTGGGACTGTCGCCCTTAATGGACTTGGCAACTTTATCCATATTTTCGCTATATCATTAAGTTTTCAATAGGCTTCCTTGATGGCGCGTTGAAGTGAGGTTTGCCAGCGTGAAATCGCCTAATTGAGCTTGCCACCTTGCTAATAGAATATATCACAACAGAAGGGACCCAGGAAATTAGCTTTTGTGCACCACCATTTGCTGGAATGACAGGTTTGAAGTTCAGAATATTAAGCCACCCTCGGCGAAAGTTTCCAAACGCCTAATGAGCTGTGCGAAATTAATTGTCACCGCAGGAGGGTTGCCATCTTCAAAACGAATGCGTAGTATGCAAATTTGCAGCCGTTGCCAGGGTTGCCAAGGTCAACGAAGGAAGCCCTGCAAGATCTGGATACCTGGCATTTGAAAGCGTTATCCAAAGCACTCGGCTTCTTGTAAACAATCCGTCAGCAGGCGTTTTGCATCCCCCAGGAAAAGAATCACCTCTCCAGCCCAAGAAACTTTCCTTACAGGGGCGTAAGATCGAAAATATTTAAAGGGGATCTTAACTGTTATAAGGATGTACTTATGGTATGAGGAAGATAGTAGATTCAGTAACTTACCATTTCATATAGATCTTAGTAATATTAATACTAATTTGATAATATTTCATTATTGGAAGGTCCTTGAACCCCTAGAGCCCCCCTTTGCACTCGCTACCTCACTACGTCCTTGTCCTTTGGGCGCACGTGTCCGCTCGCTTTGGTGGCGGCTTAGCAGCCGAAGGACTGGCACATGGACATGGAGTATGTGTCCTGCTGGTGACAAAGGGACGCGTGCCCGTTGCTCCCCCTGGCCAGCCGTGTATCGGGTATTCCGTTTGCTTTTGTAGCTGCTTTATGGCCAAAGTTTTCGGGCAAAGTATCGTTTATGGCCCGGTCCGCGACTCATGCAAATTGAACAAGTTAAACTTTTGAGGGGTCGCGTTCGCCCCCCATCCCAATCCTCTCCAGAAGCGATTCCCCAGGGTGGCTGGCATGCGTCTGCGTCTCCGTCTGTGTCTGTTTAAACAGTGTTTGCACCGCACAATGGGCCCCATTACGCTGCAGTTTATTTGCAAGGATTCGGCCTCCCAGCCCGTGTTATCATCCATCCATGCGGCACGTGCCACTCGCATCGGGAGAAGGAGGGGATGGGTGGTGGGCACGTCTGCTGCTGACTTTGATTTGTTCAAATCGCTGCCTAATGGATGTTAACATGATGCAAAACAAAAACATTCAGAGTTGTGTATATTCGCTGATCACATATATTTATATATTATATACAAAAGAAGATTTATTTGATTTGCATGTCTTAAAGCCAGAATAGAGTTCATGGGGATATACCCAATTATTTATCTGATTGGTTATTACTTTGCCATAGAACAGGCTATGCTATCAACTAGATAAAGTCATAGTATGTGACTAAAGTTTTCATTGATTTTTAATTTAAGTGCACACTTATTTTCCTCAGTGCTTCTTCAAAGACGCAGTAACAGTAACCACTGTGACAAGAAAGCCGCCTGCGGCCAAAACACGCAAACAAAGAAGCGTTGTAGTAATAGTGGCCAAAACAAACAAGCTGGCCAGAAAGAGAAAGAGAAAGATACACAGAAAGAGAAAGAGGAACAGTAACCCAGACTAGACGATTTGTTGGCGGCAGGACATTGTCCCAAATCCGCAATTGACCCCTGCTAAATCGGAAGGGAGATCCTTTGTGCAGCTGCACCGCTTTGGAATTGGAATTGAATTTGGATGTGATGCCAAGTATTGGCAATTTTAATGATCAGCATTTTCGCAGCATTCAGCCATGCAAATGGCCCATTTAATTGGATTAACGCACATTTCCGCTGCGTCGCTGGCCAATTTATCACAGCTTTATGTGTGTTTATGTTTATTTATGCTGCGATTTAATTATGCGCCACAGTTGGAAGTGTGCCATGCGCAGATACAGATACATTTGTGTAGAGATGCAGTTGGAAATGGAGTTGGAGATGGGGATGGAGTTGGAGATGGAGATGCGGATGTCTGCCCCAATGCAACTGCTCTTTCTTTCTTACTCATTGCAATCCCCTGCAGTCGCTGGCTTTCCTTCCTTTCTCGCCTGGCTGATTTACTGGCTGATCCATTGTGAACGGCTGTCGATGGCAATCGATACGATCCATACGATCCATACCTTGTATATATACTTTTTAGCACCGGCCTCCCGACTCCCCGACTTTCCTGCTCCCCAGAAAACTGACAGCCGCCTGGTGCGAATATCTGATTCGGGATGAATGCGGGTAATTTGAAGTCTTGTTTGCGGTTCGCTAATTTCATTGCTTCAACAGAGGAACGTCGATTGCCGCGATTGTTGTGCATCGATAAGCGAAACGAGACGGGTGAAAGTAGCAGCCCATTTTCGACTAAAAACATATTTTCCAGGCTCGAATATATTTGCCACAGCGTTGCTCTAAAACTACTTAACTATTGGCCGAAACCACATTATTACTGGTCATTGAAGGTCCAACGAAAACTTGTTATGTTTTCAATTGCAGATGTAAGATTATGTATGAATGTGCAGGAGAGCAAATTGTTTATCCACTTAAATAATATAATTTACCAACTAACTATGCTTGGATAATGTAGTATACATATTAAAAGTAAGGAAGTAAGGAAATACAATGAAGACATAACCCAGCATGTGTAATTTGCCGCCCTACTGGGTCTTAGATACATTAATAGATACATTTAACCAACAAAATTGAAATTTGAAAAGGTTGTAGCATAATATTGCATCTTTATTCCTCTTAATATTGATTGGAAGCGAACTTACTAGAGCTGAAGTTAAAAATGGTGAATAGAGCTCAGAAAATAAGATATAGTAGCTGTCCCCAAGCCAGAATGTCCTTAGAAATGGCTCCAAGCCGTCTCAGTGTGTCATTTTCAGAGAGAGATTTCAGTTTTAACGCTACCAAACTGCTTTTCTATTCAGAAAGGAGTTTCCGAATGAAAGTAGCAACAATAGAATGTGTGCAGAGTTACGTTGTTATACAGCAATATCCAGCAATCTGATTACTCGCTCCTGAGCCCCAGGAATTGGGTGGCCTCCCAAAAGCGAATGAAAGGCTGTCAAGTTTGATGCAGATGAGAAATAGCATGGACTAGCATGAATGGAGACATGCCTGGAGGGAGCCAACGACATGGAAAGTGGAAGTGGAAATGGGAAAGGCTTCGGCTTTTATTCCAGTCAATGGAGCCAGCCGTGGACATTCCATTCCGGTCGGACATGGCTTAATGTCGTCTGTGCTCGCCGCCGACATATAGTATGAATATTTATAGTAGATACTTATCTCGCACCCTTTCGCAGGACAGCGCGTCGGACTCCTTGAATTAGCGGTCGCATTGCTGGCTTATTAATTGCCCGCATACACGAACGCGACTCCTGGCCAGAGTCCCTAGTCCCTAGTCCCTAGTCCTTCGTCCTTCGTCCTGGCGGGCAGTGCCTTGTCACTCGCGTCCTTGGCGACCTGTCGCCACCAAATGCAAATGCGAAGTATAAAAGGCATAAATATTAAAAGCCTAATTAATTTCAGGTCGCCGGCACCGGGACTTATATTTTATTACAAAACTGAACGTCAATAATTGCACGTAGGTCGGCCGCAGGTGTGAATTAATCCAGTTCAGCTGCCTTTTTTGTCACAGGAAAGAGGAAAGGGGCAGGTTTGTCACTGGAATATGGAAAATGCTGTAAAAATACCTAAATAATTAAAGCAATTTACAAGGATTTCGGAGGGAACAGCTGCTGCACGAAAAGTTATCATTTTTAATAAAAACAATTTACATTACACTTCCAGAGTCCTTTTTGGTATATTTGCGGAGCAATTAACATTTTAGTAGCTTAAAATTCTTATAGAAAATAATTTAATTTTTGTTATATTTTTTGGATATTTTCTTTTATATGTTTAATAAAAAAATGTTACAGCAATCTATACAACTACGACGCACGTATTTACCTATTTACACGTCTCCCTTTCTTTCTCTTAAAGTAACCACATAAAAACATTAACTGATTTCTTCCAGTGTAGTTACGTTTTGGCGACAAGTGAGAGCAGGAGCTGCAATTAGGAGCATTCCAGCAGCTCGACTTGCCCTTTCGATGGCCTTTGATTGATGAGTGGCGCATTGGACTTCGTCTGCGGGAGAAGCCACCTAAAAATGGAGCTGCCAGGATGTGGAGACCTTTGCCAAAGCGACAACAGGTGGGTCTGGGGCAGTAAAAGTGGAGCTACTTGCCAATCATTTTGCACACACACACACACACATTGATGAAGTGGCCAGAGCCGCCGGCTTGTCGTTCAGCGCTGCAGGTGCATTTCTTGGGAGCATGGAGTCTTGGCCATTCACCGTTTGTGGCTATCAACTATCAGCTATCAGCGATATTGATGGATAACGAGTTTGCGGTGCCGGGAAAGTGGGTGAGTGCCAAGTAGCTGCTAGCTGCTGGCTGGTGGCTTCGTAATTCGCTTTTCCCATTAATTGATATGCGACCGTTCCGTCCAGTTGCATTATTCATATATGAATGAGTGAAAATCTCTTAGCCAAGCAATGCCACGTTACGCCAAGTCCAATCCAATTTCGATTTTCCAGCAGCTCGCCTTTGATCTGCTGGCCGGGTGATCCCGAGTGTCGGAAACGCGAAGAGCAGCAGATCCTTTCAGGCGGCATCCGCTTGACAAACTAGGGCCTTTGAAGTACCCAAGTTTCTGATGCAGCTAATTATGGCCGGTAATTGCGGAAGAGCGGAAAAGTGCAAAACGGGAAAACATTTCCACAGGAAAACACATCTCACACACACATCAACCGTGACTTTCGCAAAGTTGTTAAATTTGATGAGACTCACTGGCGCTCCATGACTTCTGACCCACATCGCTGACTTCTCGACTTCTCGCCTTACCTCGTGGCAAAAAGGCGATGGAGATGCGTCACAGAATCACCAGTGGAGAATGGCTGAATCCAATGCGATTGGAGGATTGGAGGCTGAGACGGAGGCGGAGGATTGGCGACCACCAAGACGATGTCTGCGGCAATCTTTCGGCGGCGCCGCCATTTCGTCTGACCCAGTTTTATACTACATGGCAGACAAATTGTCTGCGCGATATGTGCGCGCCGCAGATTGTTTATGATGCTTTTGAACCCTTCTTTAAAGAAGTCGCAGAAAACACATTGTTGAGTCGCAAAAAGCCCGTAGGTCAGCGGAGTGGCGAACTCCAAATTCAATTATGGCCAATTTGGATGGGGTGAGCGGGCCAACTAATGTAATGGAGCCAGAGATAACCTAACCACAGCATCGCAACACCTTGGCCACTGCCAATTAGTTGGCCTTCTGACTTCCACTGGCCTGGCCTGGCCAAATTTCAATTAACGTCAAGAGCAATCAACGAAACTTTCCACCCAGTTTGTATCTGGCCGGCTGGGGAAAAGTTTGAACCCTGAACTTTGCTGCATTCTGGGCTTTTCAATTATTTAAAAACCGAGAGACCAGCTGCCGCCTGCCAGTTGCATAAGCTATGGTTGGGGTGTATCAGTGCACTGAACATTATATCTACATATTCTGGATCTGTAAATTAACTATTACTTATATATAGTAAGCAGTTCATATAATACTTATGAAAGTATCTCACTTTTTTAAAGTAGAAATACAATCAAGAATCCAGATTGCTTGCAGAAAATAAGTAAAATATATTCCTTCACAAAGGTTTAAGTACCAGTTTAAAATTATTGCCTCTATTTTGTTATCACTTGCTTAATGTTTTAGCTACATGTTATTCAAAACCATTTAATAAATAAACATAATTGTATATGAAAAGGGCATATATTTTATTTGCCGTGTAGCAAGTTGAGTGCGGCTTGCAAAACTTGTTAGCTGCATCGCAATTATGACAGAATTCACTTTTATGCTGCGCCACCGAGGTGACCAACTGTCAGACCGGGCTAATCCGACCCGATCCGCTCTTCATTCCCAATCCCGATCGCCAATCCCCCTGTTCCCAGCCCCCAATCCCCGCCAGACAACCGCAAGGCGGCAAAGGAGCGACACAAACCGCACATAAAGCTGTCAGGGAGTGTGTTGTGGTGTGTCAATGGCCAGCGAGATGTGGATGCCAATCCATGCCAGCACCACCCACGTGCTACACAAATCACTCCGGTGGGTGAATGTGGATGGGTGCATTTGGATGCATACTCGGATATTCGGATATTCGTCCATGTTGTGCCATTGACTTTGCAACTTTGCAACGGCTCTGCTGCTCTGTCTGTTTGTGTGTTTGTCTGTTTGTCTCTTTGCCAATAAAACAAACAAAGAAGTTTGTCCCCAAACCGGCAGTGTGCAGTGCGAAAGATACAAAGATACAAGCTGGGTATCCGTATCTGTGTATCTACATTTGCAACGGAAGTGCAACTCAAACAGCGAGACATCGGACAACTTTTTCCACAGATCCTTTCCATCATCGTTTCCATATTTTCCTTTTGTCTAGAAAGTTTTTCCACACAGCTCCACTCCTGTTTTTATCACTGACAAGTGTCAGAGGCAAAGGAGCCGTGGAAATTAAAGTTCCACTGGCGGAAGCCATCGAGAATCGATGATGGGTGTCATTGGCAAACGGTGAGATACATATTATAGAACCCATTCGACAAGTTAAAAAATCAAGATACCACAGCATCTATGAAAGTTATAGATACATTAGTTGCTCATTAACGCTAATTACATATGCGTAGGAGTTTTCAAAAGTCACATCTCTCTGAAAAGCGCACTTCCAGTGGTAATAATATCAACATTCCAGTGCGCAGACTGTAATAACCAACTGATATTTAGTTTTTTCCCTCCTAAAACTACCATGCACGCTCGTTGGCCGTTATTCAACTGGCTGTACGTGATTACGGCCTGATTGCAGGACTAGATTAAAGCAGCAGACCTCGTAATTATGGCCTCAGATCCTTTTTACGCCGCCATCACTACGCCTCTCGCACTCAATGAAGCGCAATAATTGCAGAGCTTAATGCAAAGTCCTGGCCCAAAAAGGGCAGCCACGCCCCCTTCGCCGACTGGTGGGGGAGGGCGGAGAAAGTGGTGGTCGGTTAATGCAAGCCCGAGCACAGTGTATGCAAATGAGTTTCCAATGACTTGCCACGAAAGCCAAGCAAAACCAAGCAAAACAAAGCAAAACAAAACAGCACGCAGCAAAGCGAAGGATATGACGTTGTGTCGCCTGCTGCACTTGAACTTGGCCATTAACTTGGCCCCATGCGTCTGCCCGCCGTCTGCCAATATCCACTATATACATACATACATATATGCACGTTTATATCTGCAGATACTAGTCCGCTGGTGGAGTGAAAGCGTCATGGCCACTTGTATAATACTTGGCTGAAGGCGTTTTATGCGAAACTTGCGCTTTATTGGGTTCTCGGGGTCCTCCGCTCCTTTGACGTTCAACTTAAAGCGATAAGCGAATTGCGAACTGCAATTTAGGTTCAGTGTCTGCCCTCCATTTCCCCTATCGGTGCACTTAAATGCTGTGCGGGAGTGACACTAAAAGCCTCTCCATGGGGACAGCCAGCAGTCATTGAACACTCACGATAGCAAATCACTTAAGCCCGTTTTTGATTAGCTTTATTGCTGGGAGTATATAAAAACATTCAAGACTTTCTGCAAATTATAGCAAAGGGTTCAATCGCTTAACACGGAATCCTTCCCTATTTAACACGCTGGAAAACTCGTTCTTACATAATAAAGATCCTTTAAAAACTACCAAACATTTGAGCATACATGTTTTTAAAAAGTTACCACTAATAAAGGAATCGTTTAGAAGGGAAACGGCTTTAACAAGAAATACCATTGAGTGAATTTGAATGTCATGAACCGATCTTTCGAAAATTTGCAGTCTTACTTTATACATAAGCAACTTTAAAATAAAAAAATGCTGTTTTATAAAACATTACATACAATACAACAATTAAATAAATGATTGTAGTCATTTAATCCTTAAAACGGCGGTTTCATACCTACCCATACCACTTCGTATCCTGGACCCATATTCTGAAACATAGTTCTTTAGTGCTAAATGGTTTATATCCGTTCTATAACTTAAAAAGTGCGAGTTGGATTTGTAATGGTCATTCAAAACTTAATTTTTCGCGCCTTGCTTAAAGATGAGGTGGCAGCACTCAGCTCAGGAGATATGGCATCCTTCCGCACATCAGCTGGGATTTGTTTACATTACGTTCTGCCGAGTGTCGTAATTCGGGAAAAGTCACTTAATTCGAGCAGCATCTTATGATAATACCAAAAATGTCGAGGCACGCCCTGATAGGTACGTTCAAAGGTGTAAGCCAGCGGGCGCAGCCACCAATAACCAGGAATCTCGCTCAGGTGGCGGCACGGGCTTCATTGGTCGCAACCTGGCCAATCATTTGACTCAAAAGGGATACGATGTGACGGTGATCTCCCGAATGCCAGGAGCCAAGCGCATCACCTGGCACGAACTGGAGAAGAATGGTATTCCCGGATCCGTAAACGCCGTGGTAAATGCCACGGGCCAGAACACATTGGATCCAACGAGACGCTGGACTCCAGGTTTCCAGCAGAATGTGTGGAACTCCCGTATCAACTCCTCCAAAACGCTGGCTCAGGCCATCAAGTCGGCTCCCCAGGTCACGTCTTTCGTAAATCTTTGTGGTGTGAGTCACTATCAGCCTTCGGAGTCCAAGGTTTACACCGAGGAGGACCAGGTGCAAGGATTCGACTACATGTCCAGGTTGTGCTTGGCCTGGGAGGAGGCGGCCCACACTGGTACTGAGCAGGATTGTAAAACCGTAAGTCCATACTTTGTAGCATCCACAAGAGGTAGTAAAACCCCTTATTCCTTTTCAGACCATCCTGCGGTGTGGCGCTGTTGTGGGCCATGGCGGTGGAATGATTCAGTCCATGTGGCTGCCCTTCAAGTTTGGCGTAGGTGGTCCACTGGGCAATGGAAAGCAAATAATGCCTTGGATACACCTGCACGATCTGTGCAGCTTGATACAGTACATCGTGGAAAAACCAGTGCCAGGAGTGGTCAATGCGGTGGCCCCTGAAATAACCAGCAATTTGGAGTTCAGCAAAGTAGAAATTCCCAGCTTTTTACTGCAAAAATTGTAATAACTTATTTTTTTGTCAGGCCTTTGCTAGAGCACTCCACCGTCCGTGCATCTTCAGCGTTCCTGAGTTTGTTGTCCATGCAATCTTTGGACCAGAGCGCGCAGCTTTGGTTTTAAGTGGCGCCAAAGTGAAGCCCCAAAAAGCACTCTCATCCGGATTTAAATTTCAATATCCCAGCGTCAAAGAGGCCGTGACGCAGCTGACCCTCAAAGGATGAACTGAATCGACATTGAATGCTGGTTATACGTACGCTTTATTTAAAAGCGGTCTGTATATTAAATAGATGGTAGTACCAAGCGCAAACTAAAACGAATTTCTGCGATAGGGGGATTTTGAATCACACCCTCCGAAAATAGACCCATTTAATTTGTTTACTCATTAGTCATATCCACCAGTATTTTACCATTTCATCATTTTTTGCAAACACATTAAATGTAATCGTTGACTTAATTCGATTTGTAAACCTTGTATAAATGTGAACTACCTGAAGGGGAATCTTTGGGAAAACAAAATGTAATCGTGTACTTTAAGTTTAATAACACCTTGTACCAACAAGTGGATTTCAAAAGAATTATCCCACGTGTGTGAAAGGTAGATAAAGAGATAACTCCGATCCCTTTTGCTGCGTGACTTGCCAATTAATATAATTGTAGCCAAAGTTAAATTAAAAGGCAAAAAAATTAATTGACTTGCACACGCTGTGAATACGCTATAAAAAACACACATAATCATAATCAAATATCAACGACTGAATTTTTTTTTGACCGCACGATGGGTTCTATAAATTGGGGATCCATTTCGGTGGGAGAATCAGTATCGTTTTGAGCCGCCAAACCAAAAATGCTTTCGAGATCGCCGCTATTATTGCTCGTTGTCGGGTTCTGCCTGGTATGATGATTTGGTATCACGCGACTCTAGCCCGGTTGTAACTAATCTATTAACAGAATGCAGTCGCCTCGGCTGACGTGGACTGCACCAAGCGACCACCGTTTGTCAATCCCAAAACCTGTTGTCCCATGCCTGACTTCGTGACCGCCGAGTTGAAGGAAAAGTGCGCAAAGTTCGACATGACTCCACCGCCGCCGACGGATGGGGATGCCAGTGGATCCTTTGAGGGCAAGCGTCGCCATCATCATCCGCATCCGCCACCAGTGAGTACCACTGAAATATATATATAATATATATCTTGAGCATGATAACTTGATCACCATCCTCCGTTTAGTGCTTGTTCTCCTGCATCTTTAACGAAACTGGCATCTATCAGAACCAGAAGCTGGATGAGGACAAGCTGAAGAGCTACTTGCAGGTGGTTTTCAAGGACAGTACCGAACTGCAGACCACGGCCACCCAGGCCTTCAGCACCTGTGTCACCAAAATCGTGGAGTTCGAGGCCAATTTACCTCCTCGTCCTGGTCCATCTCCACCACCCGGCTTTCCTATGTGTCCTCATGATGCTGGGCATCTAATGGGCTGTGTGTTCCGCAATCTAATGAAGAATTGCCCAGACTCAATTCGCAACGATTCCCAGCAGTGCACTGACATGAAAGAGTTCTTCACCAAGTGCAAGCCACCTCGTGGTCCTCCTCCTTCCGGCGAGGATATGTAAGGCCCCCAAGAATCCATTTTTGTGTGAAAGCCCGCAATGAATTTACCTCTACCCAGCTGAACTTTTAATATCCTTCAATTTAAGCCAATAAACATTTAAAGCTCAATATGGTTTCACTTTCCTTCGCCGATTGGAGCAGCCTTTATGCCACTTATCACCAAGATGCACGTCTGGGTGCGCAATGAGTTAGAAAATTAGGTTTTCCGCGAGGAAATTGCTTTTCGCGCGCATGTGCGTGGCTAGGAAACCGCCTCCTGCCCAGAAGGGATTCATTTATCTCTAGTCTGCCAACGTGTAAGGAACATGGCGGAGGAGGTGAAAGTATTCTTCGAAGAGTGTCGTGAGCAAGGGTTTTCCGCAAAGGAAATGCTGACTGTATGTCAACCTCTGATTTGGAGAATTCACTTGGCTAGAATTAGGAAATGGTGCTTCATTTTACTGCCCCTGGTGGTTATTTCCCTGCTTTGGCTATATAGTGACACCTTTTCTTGGTGGCTAAGTGCCTTGGGTCGATTGGTGCTCATTCAGATCCTTCCACTCTGGGACTGGAGACCCTACTATCATGCCAAGTGCTTGCTACCACGGGATCAAAGTGTCCAACAGCAGCCACCATCGTTGGGTAAAGAGGAGACTCTGTGGCAGAATTGTGCTCTTTGTGAAGCTTTAGGTGAGTTCACTTTTGATTTGTTAATTACCTATTTTATAGTCATTTCATTTCCAGAGGGAATAGCCGCGGCCTCCAATGTAAGCTACTCTACCTTGGAGTCTGAGCATCTAGAACGTGGGCAACCGGTGATTATAACAGACACTGGACTGCAAACGGATGTCCTTAGACTGCTGGAGCATATAGAGAAGAAGTCACCTCAGTGGCTAGGCAGTGAGCCTTGTGATGTTTCCAGCAATCTTCTGCTGAGGAAACTATTCAACCTAGAGGCGGCTCTAGATAAGATTCATTCCTGGCATGGGCAGACATCGAATTCTTGGCACCTCCAACTGAGGAACTGCCAGAAGAAGGCTGTGAAGTCCTCTCGACTTTTTCTGGATCGTCCCTATTACTACCCCCTCCACCTGGCACCGTATTATTCCAGCTGGCTGTTGGCAGTCCATCAGCAAAAGCGAAACCAAGCCGATATATACGTTCGTGGCCTGGTGCTCATCCAGCAACTGAGTGGCCACTTTGAAGTGGTTCTCCATCCCAAGAGTCCCTGCAATAAAGGAATATGTCCAAGCTTGCGGATGCGCCTGAATGCAGGAGAAGGATTGATCTTTACCACGGATATCTGGAGCCTAAGTTATGGTCTGGAGAAACCCCACGGCAAGCAGACCTCTCTGGCTAGCATTTTTGAGATTGACTGGCAGTCGTAGAGTGTTTTAGTTGGCCGAAATTGTATTTACACACACAACTAGATACAAGACGAATAGAAGCCTAAAGGTATGGAAATTTACTGGGAGGGATTGGGATCAGGAACAGATACATCTTAGGCCCGCCGGCACTTGGCCTCCACCAGCTTTTGCAGCGTGGCCGTCAGGCTGTTGATGGCGTCGATCTTCATGCGCTCAATCCGCTCCTGCTGCACAAGCGACATTTTTTGGATCTGCACCTGTTCGCGCTGCAAACTTCGCTGCAGCTCCATCTTCTCCCGCTCCACTTCCAGTTTTCTTTCAAAGTAGTCCTTCCACCAGATGTCATCGGGAATGCCGGAAGCTTGGTGCGAGCCCATGGGTCGTGCCAGATCGTAGAGCTTGCCATTAACTTCCAGATGTTGGCTGCTATCGTTGGTGCGTTCCGCCTCCGGCACTTGCTCGCCATCGTACTCCATCTTGGGTTGACGGACTATCTCCGACATGCTGTTACTATCCTCATCGAACTCATCGTTGGACTTGCTGTCCAGATTCATCTGGGCCTGCAGCAGGACCTGATCCACAGGTGTAATATACGGCTGGCCATCCTTCGCCGAGGTCTGAGTTTGAATTTGCAGCTGCATTTGGGGTGTTCCAGGCTTAAGGCTCACCGGAGTAGGTTGAATCTGTAGAGGTTGCTGGGGAACTCCCGGGGTCGGGTTTTGCCCATTAGCAGATGGTGGAGCTTGTGGGGCAACTGAAGGCTGTTGTGGCAACTGCATATCAAAGTCGGCCTTCTTGCCCTGCAAGTACTTGAACATCTCCTCGAAGAACTCCCAGTGAACATAGCCGGATACGTATTTTTTACTCAGATTCTTGTTGTAGGTGATGAGGATGTTATGCCACTTCTTCTGCACCTTAGCTGCGGAGTAGCGAAATCCCAGACGCTGTAGTTGCCGCGTGCAGTGCAGCCAAAGAGCCGTCCGTTTTTGTCTGCAAAAGATTATCTCTTAGAAGGATGTCGTCACAGTGGAATAATAACCTTGCTCACCTGCCCTCCGTAAAGCTACCCTCCATGGGACCGCGTATGTGGATTAATGCTCTGGTTGCCTCTGTGGTCCAAGCCCGCTCGTAAGGACCGCGCCCCATACTATTGGCTCCTCCGGAGGTATCCGCCTCCTCGAGCAAGCAATCATCATCCAGGTCATCCAAGTCATCGTCACTTATTTGATACGCTAAGGTAATGCGAAAATGTGTTGTTTTTAATTTAATGAATTCACCTATTTCAATTAATTCTTGATATACGAAAATATCCTTTCATACACTACGAAATAAAAAGTATGAATCCTTCAGAATAAGAGAAACAATCCTTTGAGTTACTAACGAATTCGAGATAGTTCTAGCCTAATCTAGATGTTTTGGCTTACGTTTAAAAACTTGTTGCTCTTGGGCAGCAGTGGCAACTCTGGCGCTCTCACAGCATCCTTCTGTCGTTGTCGTTCTGACAATTCTCTCTCTCTGTTATCCTGCTCTCATTCTCGCTCTCCCGTTCAAGTTACCACCCAACGCCAGGCCAAAAAGCATCCTAGCTATGTCAAACATGCTAGCTGCTGCTGACATACACCATTTATGATACATACATACACATATATCCTGAATGTATGTATGTATGTCCTTTCACTAAACCTGTGCACACCAACACCAGTGCACATTCCTGGCAATCACTCAATGTCCTATTCTGATTTCATGTTTGCCAATCGGCAGACTTACGTTCATTATCCTCGACATTATTCCCGTTGCTTGGGGTTTGCCCATTGCCTGCGATGAGCTGAACTTGAGCCATGCCGGTTGTCAGATTTTCCTAGTTAATCTGCTTTTTCTGCCAGCCTATGAGTGAGTTTTAGACCTTTCGCCTGTCAATAGTTTTCTCGTACTAACAGGACAATTTTCGGGCTGCAGCTTCCAGGCGCCGTGAACTTCGTGTGCGCCTACTCTCACCGCGCTCTCTCCGCTCCTCTCTCGCTCGCTCTTAGATCTGGAAAAGATGGGAGGCTGCGGCTAGCCGAGGAGTAGTGGTATTAGTTTCCAAGAAATGGGCCTCTAGAATGGGGTGGTTGGGTGGCTGGGCGGTGCAGTGGGCGGTGGAGTGCAGCATCTGCGCACTTTGCACTCTGACTTCGCAGGTCTGTTAGCCGCAGCCACAGCCACAGCCTCACTGGAATGGCTTTATGTGATTGGAAAGTCTAACCTAAATAGTTCTAGTTCGGCTGGACTGGAAGGCTATATTGGAGAACAGTTAGGAATTATCAAGGTCTGTATACAGTAAACATGTGTCAGGTTATGAATGAATTGTCACAGGCGAACCTCTATATTTCAAACCTCTAACCTTAATTAGTAAATATGTTTATTGGTAGAATGATAAGCCAGGAATAGTAAGCACCTCATGCTTTAGAGTAATTTAGCTTAAGTCGTAATTATTTATTTTTTTAAATACCATCATTTATGAAATCTGATCTAAGCTGTCATCTCTTGATTTAGAAATTAGTTAGCCAAAGACAAATGTAAAAGGTATATTATCATTAAATTTTACTGTAATATAATTAAATTAAAATTCCTTGAGTGCGCACTGTATCGCAATTTTCTAACGGACTTTTTAAAACACGAACTATCGTTTTATCGATACACCTTCGGTGCTACCAGCTGATTGTCCCGGCATTTTATTGTGCTAGGTGGCAACTCCGACGCCGCGAATTTGCGCGTGGAACAGAATATATTTGTTATTAAATAATTTTTAATTGTAGTTGTTAAGAGAGAGCCTAGACAATGCCTGCGGTGGAAAAGAGCGTGATGTAAGTACCGGCAATGCGACAATATTGAATGCCTAAATGTAATCCTATGATTTGCCGTGCAGCACCGATTGGAAGCGCCTGTGGCAGATGGTCTCGGGAATCCACTATGAGACTCCCCAAGACACTGTTCGCGAGGAGCTGATGAACGTGGCCTCCGAATTGCAGGCCGGTGTGCTCCAATTCAAGCCCAAGACTGCCTCCAACCTCGAGCTGAGCACTTTGCTCAAAGAGAAAAAACAGGAAAAACTGCTGCCCTTCACCGAGCGACTGCAGGATCTGTTAGATCTGGAATCCGCCCAATGTTGGGAAATCCTGTGCTACTACCTCACGCAGGAGTACCGTGGATCGGCGAGTCTCCTTACCCAACTGATCTCTACCGAAACGAATATGGCCAAACTGCACGAGGACATTCGGCATTACTATTCCCTGGAACGCATGATTGTTCTTAAGATTGTTAAGAACCTTATCGTCTTCTACCAGGTACCGAATCATCCCTATCACCACGAGTACCGCGCCGTGGTGGAGAAGATAACTATCCCCCGCCTTAGAGATTCATACCTAGACCAACTGGAGAGCTTGATTAGCGAACTGCCACCCAGGAAGCTAATGGCGGGAGAGTGCTTCCACTCTGCGGAACGCTTGGTTGCCTGGTCGGAGCGAAACGCCCGTGAGATCAACGAGGTGCTGCACATCCTTCTCTTGCTAGCGGAACACCTGCCAATGGGATTGGAGCAGACAAAGAGAATATTTGCCGCCTGCAAGCAACACTCTTTCGGAAAGATACAAAATTATCTGGATGACAGCCAACTTTATCATCAGGAGATTATTCGAAGCCTTACCTACTCGGAGCTGATGTTGATTTTAAAGTGTCTGGACTTTGAGAAGCCCGAGGAGCACTCCGATCTAATTGAAAAACTTATAGAGGATCTGCAGGTGGACATTGCCAGCATGTACCACAGACCAGAGCACGGCCCTTTGCTCCTAGCCTGGATGCTGCTTCGCTTGCGAGGCACCAACGATGCCGACGACGCCTCCAGTTTGCTCCGCTGTCGGCAGCTGGGCAAGCGAGCCGTAGATCTTAAGTGCTTTGTCCAACTGCACCTAATTGCCAGGCATTCTATGTACGCCGATGACTCTATGCTGTCACGGATTGTGCGAAAAACCATATACAACCAGGTTGGATATATGTGCAACCTCTTTGATGGCGATGGCAGCTGCGCTCGGTATGAGGGCATTTACGAATTGCTCTGCGAACTTGTCTCATGGCCCCACCTAGCTAAAGACTTTTGCAGTCGCGAAGGTCAATATAATTATTCAAAATAGCTGAATGGGAACATTAGTTTCAAACAAACCACTTTTATTTTCTAGATGACGGTCCGCGTTCGCTGTACAAAACTCTTTTAGAGAACTTCCCCTTAGAACTAACACATCTGTCCAAACTGGCACTATCACTGACAAAAGCGGGACAAGGCAACTACGTAAGCCAGTTCTCATATATTTAAAGACATTAGTTTAATTTATTCCTCCAATGTTTCAGATCAAGAGTCAACTAGAGTCTTTGCCCATATTGGCGCTTCTTTACGATGAAAATCAGCACAAGCTCAGAGAAGTGGACACAAACGAATTCGAGCTCCTAGCCAGCGTGCAACCGTTTCCGCGAATTGATTTTACCATACCCGCAGGATCCAGTTGCACAGCCATTCAACACCCGTCCGGCTGCTTCATGCACTTCCGTATCCCGGTAAACTACTTCGACGCGCTGCACCACGAAATTAACTGTCTGCTACTAGAGACGGGTCACCTGCATGGTAACTTTGAATCCAGCGAGCGCATACGCAATGTAGAAGCTGGTTTGAAGTTTTTGGAAAGTGCCGTGAAGCTCAGTCAATCGATATCCGGCATCAGCGCCGAAATGGTGCATCCCACCGAGATGTGCGTTGATCTGTTGCACAAATTCAAAAGCGTGCAGTGCCCACCTGTTGGACTTCTTTCCAGCTGTCTGAATGTTTGCACTGCGCTGCTGCCGCTGGTAGACGAGGAGATCTTTTCGCGTATAAGCAACCTACACATCCTGCCGACAGTTAGCCAGGGATCTCAGTACGACTTCAAGATGTATGCCAATGCCAGTGGAGTGGGCTTTGAGTCACGGTTTCTAGGCTCCGTCATTGATAATGTGGAAAAGAAAAGCGAGCGCTACGAATTCTTGCTTTCTTACCTCGGGTTCCTGCGAACGTACACCAAGCTGAAACGGAATCGCCAAATCCAGATGGAGATTCCCGGCCTAATATTCCTGCTAAGGGATGTTTTCCCGCACTTACACACATGGCACTTTAGCTCTCAACTGGAGAGAAACAAGATCTATTTCGAGATTCTTAGCTTTATATGCGACATCTTGGACTTGTTTAACACCAGTAAAGAATCTGATTGCAAGCAACGCGAGCTTTTGCTAAAGGTGTGCGTCTATTCGCTTCTGAATCTGGATAATGGACTGATTCTTTTGAGGTAAGAGCTACCGTAACTCCAACCAATAAAAAAAATTAAATAATAATTGTATTTCAGATTTGTGGGTGTGGGCAATGCCTATGTCCAATACACCATGGAGCTGGAGACAAATTGGATGCAGCAGCAACCTCACGGTTTAATGATGTTGGTCCGTCTATCCATGCGTATCCTGATGCAGTTGCTGCGCCTTAAAGAAAAGGTATACGGAAACAGTGAAACCCTCTCCCCGCTGGAGGCGTTGATATACACACAGCCCAAACAGCGCGATACTCTGCGGATCATTCCTACAGTATGCAGTTACATGAGCAACATATTCGATAGATGGCTACCGATCCTGTCTTGCCGCCTGCTAAAAAGAATCGCTCTCCAGTTCAATATGTCTCTATTGGCATGTCTAGACATGGAGGCTGATCAAATCCGATTGACGTTTATGCAAAAGTTGCCTGATGAGCTAGAAAGTGATTCCATAAAGCTAGCCATCCTGGAGCTGGTGGACGCATGCATTGCCAAGCAACCGGGTGTTACCGAGGCGTTTTTCAAGGTTAACTATGCCCACGACAAACGTTCCCGCTCCTTCTTCAGTAAGGAGTGTGTTCCCAATATTGGCGAGAGTATTGTCACTTATATGAGAGAGTTTCTGGATGCTCTTCATGTGGAGCCACTGACCATTCAACAGGCCTTGCCCACTAAGATCATGAACATCTTCCACTCCCTGTGGAAACATAATCTGCAAATGCTGGTGGATGATCTAGTACAGGATAAAACGTTTTGGCGCAAACTCTGTTCGCCGCTCTTTTCCGAGCTTCAGCCAAATTTACGAATCTACACGCAGCTTCTAAATATTATATCTATTGAAGTCTATACGGGAAATGGAACCAACGCTGCTTTGCTGGACGTAATGAATAAGTTTTTTGAACAAAAGAACTTTGGACCTTGGCTAAATTACGTTTTTAACATGCCCAAGGTTCCGGCTGTAAATAATTCGAGTTCTTCCGACGAGCTGCCAGATTGGATATGTTGCCTGCAGGCTTTCAAGGATCTGATCGTAATTTTGCTTAAAAAGCAGCCAAAGTTCATGACCATACCCGAGTCGCAGTTCAAGCTAATGGCGCAGAAGTGTCTTAAAGTCCTTGTTGATCGCTCAAACTATTTGGAGGACATGCGACCGTTTATCATGCTGGCTGAACTGTATGTGTTCATCCTACTCCAATTCAAGCACGCGTACACGAACAGCTTAGAGGAGGAACATGAACTAATGGAGCTACTGTTGCAACTGATGAACCGCATCTGCTCGTGCTATGAGGATCAGCACGTAAGAGCCAAGGAGGCATGCCTGGCCATTGTGACCAAGTGCACACATCTTTACACAGACCTGCTTATCAGGGACTCGTCCATAGCCTTGCGTTTTCTCAACTCAGTCGTAGGCATCATCTGCAGCGAACTGCAGCACATGGAGAACTCGGTGAGCCTGGAAAATTCGCAGAGCCTGAATACTTCGGACAGTTCAGACAGCAAGGCATCCACCAACTCGCTTATACTCTGCCTGAATCTGTTGAAGGCTGTCGCCACCATATTCCACAACGACGGACCCGGTAACTGGGATCTGCCATTTGTGTCGGTGCGTTTGTTTCAACGGCTTGTACGCTGCGTGTCTAGAACGCTTCCATTGTTTAGCAAACAAGTTCTAAGTGTGCAGCTGCTGGATGTGCTCATCGTATTTGCCAAGGGCCATTGTTCCGTTGAGTTTCTGCATTGCGATGTGGGAGAGCACTTGTGGCTGAACCTGTTGCCTCCCAGAGAACTTTTGCAGTCCAAACATGAGTTTACTAAGCCGGCGGCTGCGGATGGGGAACGTTGGACCGTAGAGCAGTGGTGGCCTGTATACGCCAGAGGTATTGAGTTTGTAACCATCATTTACGAGAAGCACAAGAAGTGCTTCCTTCAAGAAGCTTTTCAATTTGTGGGCATTCATGCTGTTTTCCTGGAGGATGCACTGTTGTTGAGCAAACAATCTCTGGAACCGGCAGCTATGCACTTAATTAAGGCTGCTGTTACCTTAGTGGCCAGCTTGACGGAGCACCACAAAGAGTGGAAGCAAGACAACGATCTGTCGCTTGCTAACATAATGGTGGGTTCTGCTTTAGTTCATCATCTAAATAATATTATAATCGCTTATCTGAAACCCACAGCGTGCAGTTCAGAGTTTGCTGTGCCACAGCTCATCTTTGTTTCATCAGCAACGAAACTTGAAGTGTCTTCTGGCTGGTCGACGCTCGCAGCTGGAAATCCTGCGCAGCACAGAAGCTTTAACCATTGACGATGAACTCATCTCCGCCTGCAACGAGTGAGTAATCTTTAATTATGCTGTGATACTAGACTAAATGTTTACATTTTATAACAGCCTCACGGACATAATTATTTTCTGCGTGAAAGCTTTGCTTAGATTCAGTCCGGATTTGGTGGAACTGCTGTGCTGCAGTGTATATGAGCCCTCCAAACACTCAGCCTTACTAGACGTAAAGTTTGGTGCACCTAAGTTGAACGAAGACAACTTGACGCTCACATTTGGCATTGTCCTCAACTTGGTTAACATATATGTGAAGGCCTTAAATATGGTATGTATATGTGGCATCATAACTGGGACCATTCTAGTCTAATACTTTTGAAATCACCAGCAAAATCATGGCTTCAGTGAGGTGCCACTTAACACACTGCCCAACGTGGAGCATTCCGGGGACAACGACGATGCAGACGTGTGTGTAGGCAACCAAACCAACCGCACCTTCTCCAAGTCTCTGTCCACTATCTCCATTTCGACCGGCAGCTGTCCAGCCAGTGAGCTGCTCTCCAACATGGACGGCCAGCTTTGTTTGCTTGCTCTGGAGCATCTGCTCATGCTGGTCGCTTCGCAAGCCATCTGTATAATTCGCTCGCCGAACCTGGAAACGCTCTGGAAGCAAATCGTGCGTCGGGACATCAGCAACGAGCTGGTCATCTTCAACGAGTTCGTGCGCCGCAAGGTGATATTAGACTACAAGGAGAACCGCAGTCCGTGGCTGCGACGAAAACACGGGCTCTATAAACTAAAGTGCGTGGACCCAGCGAGGAGTTCAAGCAGTTCTGCCCGCAGCTCAGACATTGTGCGCCGCAGCAACACAACTAACGAACTGCGGGTTAATGTCGTACGCAGACTGCACCTACAGCAACAGCAGCGCACTCCTCCACCGCACAACTTTGACATGACCAGCGACATGAGTCCCATTGCGCCTATTCAAGGTGCAGCCATGTCGACGAGCTTGGATCCCAGAGATGGCCGAAAGCGTTTGTATCCCGCTCAACAGGCGGGCGAGGCCTTCTTGGAGGACGAACTGGCCGCCATCGACCTGCAGTACTTTCCCCCGCCCGCAGAGCATGGTTATTCCGAATTGTCGCAGGTGCAAATGGTGGAGGAGGACTACCTCCAGTTGATGTCGGCCCTCTTTAATGTCATGCCCCACTGCGACTGAGCTTTTTGCCCTTTGATTGTTAAGTGATTCATGGATTTCGAAATAAAGTGTGTAGACATCGAATAATTCAGGCGGCTTTTATTTATTATCATAGCTGATTTTTAATAGAAAAGCAAATTGAATTGTATTCGAAATAATATATAAGTCTTTTAATCCCAGTGTAGAAAATTCATTTGCACAGTTTTGCTAAAGACGTCACTGTTTCTGACGGGCCCCCAGCAACGTCATCACCCTCTCTTTTGGGAGCGAGAGTTGGAATATTCTCCCCCGCCTGGGAACTCTGCCCACAGAAAGAGAGAGAGAGAGATAGTGGTCTGCTATTTATGCTTACTCACAACCCAAGAAGTAATCACCGCTGCTTTTTCTGCCGCCAACGTTTTTGCGGCAGCGTTGAGCTGATTATGAGCTTTCTGCTTTCGGCATTTTAGTACCCAGCGATTGGTAAAAGAGAACGCATGTGCAGACAACGGAGCGGATACGCAACTTGAACGTGAACGTGAACGCATTGCCCGCAAGACAAGACACCAAGTACGAGCATTAAGGTTTACCCCCTGTTAGGCAGCCGATAATCCGGGAATCAGAGAGACGTCGTCGTTATTAGGGCAACCAATTAGCCAAGTCAGTGATTGTGATAATGCTTAAAGGTGTTCCCACGCTAGCCGGTCGAAACCTTCGTCTTCTGACGACCCAGGCACAGGTGCTGGTCCATCAGCGCGCCAAGGCGTCCGCCGCCGAGCCCGTCGAGGAATTCGACCAGGAGACGGATCTCTTGAAGCGCGCCAAGTTCGGACACACGGGCAAGCATCTGCAGCAGAAAATAATCAATGAGGTGAGTGTTTCGCGGAGTGTTTCAAATGGGGGGATGAGCCGACAAACAGCTGACTGAGTACATTTTTTGGGCCTAAATTTCGCCCGACTATTGATTTTTCATGAGTTGCCCACAAATAAGAACGCGTAATCCGCACAGATGCGCAAATACTCGCAGAAAAGCCAAACAGTTTCCCAAAATAGATCTCGAAACTTAAACAAAGACCAAGATATGGACTCTGGCCTGGAAGTGATTTTGGGCACGTAAGAGCGTATGACTTTCTTTCCAGCCTGACAACGCCGGATTTTTAGCCCAAGACGCCGGGCATTAGTTTAATTAGATAAATGAAAGGCGCAGCGTGACTGACGCAATATCCAGATAACACACCCACTGTCCTGTCTCTTCCCCAAAATGTAAAAAAAAAAGATAATTGAGTTTATCTTATCGCATCTGTGATTGCGGCGACTAGACAGACTACCGGGCGAATTAATTGTGAAATTATCATGACAAATTTGGGGGGCTAGGTGCTAATCAGGTGCAAATCAACTGACACACTCATCCTTAATCCCCCAAATGCCCAAATGCCACATGTGACATGTGGAACTCCCACTTCGCAGTAGTCGCTGTCAACAAGTTCATAATAATGTTTATTATAATGTCGAAAAATCAGACGACGGCGAGACGCTGACCGAGACATTGAAACAATGATTGCGAGATTGGAAACGGGAATGGGAATGGGAGCCGAGATGGTTATAAAAGCCTGCTTATTTATTAATCTTTGGCTCGTGAAACAACAGCGCCAGTCGAAAGAATTTATATTCGAATACACTCAGAAAAAGCCGTGCTATGCATGAGTTTCATGTTCCCACCTTTAGATAGATATATGGTCTATTTCCGGCCAAACGATCCTAATCTTATTCAGTTAAACTAAAATCTTATCACCATGAAATGATAATTTATGTAACTTTGATAGGGTTTACTTGTCTGTGTTATTTTTAAACTTAATTGGACTTTGCTTAAGAAGCTGGTTAAAATTAGACACTTTCTTATCGGTAGCATATTACAATCTTATCCCAAGGGGCAAAAACACGACATAAACATCCCATCCCACCTTATATGAAAAATATTAATTTTATCTAAATCCTATATATGTATAACCTACTCTTTAAAGCGCAGTATAATTTATTTAAAATTTGCTTCTGCATTTTTTTTTTTGCTGTGTATATATGTGATTCACAGAATCTTGCAGTGTTAAAGTCACGCGAAACTGTCACCCGAAAATAAATAGTGTAAACGTGAGCATGGCAACACAAAAAACATATTTATGAACAAATAAAGTCGGAGGTGGCAATTCAAGCGGAAATAATTATGGATCGGAGTAAAGCTGGCGGAGATTTGGCAAAAGTCCATCGCTAGTCGAAATGTTTGCGCTGCTTTTGTTGCCATGGGAGAAATGAAAGAGCACACTCGCACACACTCATAAATATTTAGCATACCGTGCGTATTATTAATATTTAGCTGCCACAACATAGAAACACAGAAACCAAGCCCCTTCACTCCGCAATCGCACATGGCCGCTAGAGAAAAGTAGAGAAGTGGAATATAAGAGAGTTGGCTTGTTCTTAAACAAACAAATTGATATTCGCTGGCTTTTCTCATTAACTGTGCGAATTTGTATTTAATTCTGTAAGGTATTTCGTTGGGAAAAGAAATATGCAGAAATTTCTGGATCAAACATATTTATTTCTGGAAAATATCCCATGAGGAGTAATTGAGTCCGATAAAATAAGAAATATATTTTATAGCTGCGATAAGGCTCTCCCATAAGCCTCATTAAGTCAAGCTCTGTTTTATTTAATTATTGTTAGAGTTCGCAGGTTTTCCCTTAAAAGTTTATGGTCTTATAAGTGACAGTAGTGTTTGCGTACTAAACTATATCTAGAAGATCATAGAACAGTAGTTATTACTCATTAAAATAAGTTCTAATATTACGTTTCTTTTATGTAACCATTATATTAAAACCCGAACTGCGTAGAAAATTAGATCGACTTTTTATCAATAAATTGCTGCATTTCATAACACATTGACATAATCGAACGCTCTGGGAAATTGCATAAAAAATTGATTTTTATGGGGCACAAGATGGGTTCCTCAGGTTCCCCGATTACGTTTCCCCCTGATAATTATAATCCGCATTTCCGCGCGAATTGTGCGTCAATGTTCCGTCAGCTTTTGGTATCCGAATTCGAAAGGTGCCAAAGTCCCACGCGAATGTGACAGGCCCCTTGAACGGAACTTGTTTGCCCAATATTATATTCTTTTTATTTCGATGGTGCTGTTGTTGTTGAGCGAGATGTGCGCCACATGACTTTCTTTCGCTGAAATATAAGTGTTTAATAATATGCAAATAAGCAGCGAGTGCGAAAAACACTTAACAATGAAATTTCAGATTTTGAAGGCCATGATTTACCCTTTTCTGAGAACGAGAAGCAAATTGATGGTATTTCATGGATTTGGGCACGTGCAAACAATTTAAGCGGTTTAATTTCACAAGACTCGCCAAATAAGGCTGTAATGAGAGTTATATAAAGTCGGTGGAATATTTTCAATCAATTATACTGAGTCAAGAAAATTGAATTGGAAAGGAAATGAAATGAAGAAGGAACCGCTGATGTCATGCGGTTAGGTAATCCAATCCAATAGTACTTAGGATCGACGGCAGGACAGGAAGTATCCAGTTGCACTAATGAATGATTACAGTTTCTCCATTAACGCAAATAGAGAAATTAGTAGGCTGGGGCAGATATGTATTCCAAATCAATAATGTGCAAGAAGTTGGCATTGCAGAAATATAAGGGAACAAATATAATAGAGCGCAGAACCAAAGGAGTATGATAGCTATTTCCATCCTTGTAAGCTGCAAAAGTGTTGCCGATTTTCGGGGATCTCATAAATGTTTGGATGGGCCAAGCAACTTCTTTCTATAAAAGCTGCTCGTAATTGGCATATGTCCATTATTTGCACTTCGATCCAGTTGCGGTATACATTGGATATACCTTGAAACTATGCTAGTACGTGCCATAAAGTTCGCGTTTGACATAACTGGGAAAACGTGATGCGAACAGAGAATTTCCGACCTAATCCACCAGCTGTAATACAACGAATATTTTGTTCATTTCAGAAAAAACTGCGCGCTCCACCGCTTATGAACTTGGTGTTTGCCAATCGAAAGTTGTCCTTCTACGATACCAGTTCCACGCCAAAGACCAAAGAGGATAATGCCAAGCTGTGAGTACTTAATCAAAATATTACCCTTAACCCCACTCATTTCCACTGTCAATGTTACATACTACTAGTACACCGCAAACAATTCAGAGCACTTGCACAACTGCATCCAATCGTCCGATTGGGATTACAAAATATTTGTCCACTCATTTGCACCTTTCTCGTCTGTGGCTGTGGCTGTGGCTGCTTCTTGCCCACTATTTCCCACGTGGCCATAACCAAGTGGGTCAACAGCTTAGCTGCTGCCAGGCTGCATTTTAAGTACCAATGATCCATTTTTAGATCCGCTGCAGTTTGCGCTGCTATTCTATTGCTATTCTTAGTTCGGAAACTCAAATATTGTTTTGAAAACAACAACCGAAAACGTTGACACACACAATTAACAATCTCTGCCAAAGTCCAAAGAAATGCGAAAATATTTTGATGGCACTTTTTGGGGTAAACATTTGCGAGCTCCCCCTTTTGTTTCAAGTGGAAGCAGGGAGGAGATTATGGGGCTGGGCGCTCCAAGTGGGAGGTATCTGCCCCGATAGCACGCGCTAATTGCCGGCAATCTCGATCGCATAAAAATAAATTAACATACGGTTATTAAACGAAGATAAAAATCGAATTCGCTCGCTCTTTTCGGGTCTGCTGAATGATTTATACTATGTGTATAAATGTATGTATTGGCTCTGATGTATGATGTTGGCGAACTATAAAACCATTGGCCATTCGCCGACTCGTCTCATTTTGGCGGTGACGGGCCGCAAGTTTGCACAGTGAAAGAGCAGGATACCTTATACCTTATACCTTATCGGAATGATGGGCGATCGTAGTTGGAACCTGCTGCAGTACGCCACCGAGAGGGCGCCACTCCCACTGGACGGCTACACCGCCGAGGAGGCGGCCCAGTACAAGGACAGCATTAGGCAGAAGATCGTGGACGACCTGAAGTCCATGACGGGCGAGGAGCTGATAGAGCTGGTCAAGCAGAATGCCACCAAGGAGGCGGAGGAGCAGAAGGCGGAGATTCCGGCCACGGAACCCCTGTCCGCCACCGAAGAGGGCAAGGAACGAGTGCAGGATGATGCGGATCTCATAGATGCCGGCATCATAGCCGAAATGGTCGCCGGACTCTGCACCAAGAGCCAGAAGGAGACGTTCATCAAGGTGATAACGAAGTATATCAGGTAAATGTGAGTCATCCGGAGACGTGCCCACCCTCTTATCGGAATCGGAATGGGAATCAAAGAAGCGGGGTTCCGCCGCGTGACGTGCTCCTCCTTATCGCTTTCGGTGGTTTTGGTGCCCATGTGAATGTCTGCTCCATAGAGCGCCAGACAATGGCCAGTGTAGCATATAGTGCTATAAATCCAGCCATATCTGCTCCGCGGTTGTGTGTTTGCTCGTGCGGTCTTTGTGTGTAGGGAAAAAGGAGTTAATTAATTTATTTTATTGGCAATAACATGATTTAGAAATTAGCACATTCCGGCCCTGCGCTGCTCTCCGTGGCCGCTCTCCGATCTGCGGTCGTCTATCCGTGTGGCTATCTAAGTGCTCCGTTCGCTGGGAGCAGCAAAAATCACACTTTTCGCTAATGTATAAAATGCCAGCGCGCTTACTGTTGTTCCCATTAAACTTGCAACAGCTCAGCGCTCAAGTCAAGGCGATCCGAGTTCGCCATCCAGTATACAAATCAAATATAAATCAGATACAAATCAGCCAAAAGCCCTCGAATATCACGTATCACGTATACGCCGTGATGGTGCAGCCAACTGAAATGGAGGCGCTGAAGCGCCAGAGCGAGGATGGGGAGACCAAGGAGCGGGAGGAGAACTATAGGCGGGGCAAGGAGCAGGAGACCACGGAGACGGCGGCCATCATTGAGGAGATTATCGAGGGCATCTCGCTGCAGAATCGCCGCGGCACCATAGTGCGTACCATTTCCGCGATAATCAGGTAAAAATAGTGCCGGCATGTGCAGTGCAGCCCAAGCAGACAGTCAGGGACAGGGCCAATATGTAGTATAGGTACATCCATCCAAGGGGATCGTAAAAATAGACTGTGCACATTACACACCCCATATCTATACGACACACCCCCTATATAAGTATATAACCCTATAACTATATGCCAAAACGAAAATTGCGTCGATTGACGCTCGTTACACGCTCATTAATGGCCAATATATGGAAATCGAACTAACAATTGCCGTCTGCTCATCCTGTTTATCACTCTTTTAGCAGTCAGAGACGCCACTATTCGATGCGGCCGTGAGTAATCGATTGAACTGTTCTGCTTTTCTTTTTACACCCCCCAGTAGAATTTTGAATTTGAATCCGTTGCCATGCCACACCACACCATAAACCAAACGATCTCTTAATCAAGCCCAACTCGACTAAATTGGAGTAGATTGTAGTCTGCGCGAACTGATTTCCCAAAATTGACAGTTCCTATAAAATGTCCAATTAATCAAATCGGCCAACCATGGAGGAAGATCTATATTTAGATATTCAGAGAAGTCCAACTGGATTTGTGCAGTTTTTTTGGCCGCGCTGCATTAGATGTCTGTGAGCCAATTAGCACTTGGACTTCAGCGCCAGTTGGCTAAAGACAAACCCCCGCTAAAGTTCCACCCCCCCCACTACACCACTACACCCCTTAGTAGTAGCAGTATTATTTGTGATTTTTGCCTTGCCTTTCCACACACGCATGCTAAAATTCAGTCGGGGATCGCCGCTCAATTAGCAGGTGCCCTAAACCCAATTGCTTTTCTGCGGCTACGAAACTATTTCGCTAATTTGCCAGTACCAACTGGTCGTATTCCTATTCACCAATCTCACCCTATACAACTATCCACCTATTCACAGCCATCGCGAGCAGGAGCAGCGAAATGCGGAGGATGTGCTATTCGACATGTTCGCCAGCGAGGAGACGGGCCTCATCTCCATGGGCAAGTTCCTGGCCGGGCTCAAGACCACCGGCATACGCAGGAACGATCCGCGAGTGCGCGAACTGATGGACAACTTGAAGAAGGTGCACAAGCTGAACAACTACGAGACGGGCTCCTCCGCGGAAACGCAGCATCTCAATCGGGAGACCTTCAAGGCGTAAGTCATAGCCAGCCTTAGTTATGCCAATCCTAGATTATAATCCTTTCTTATCCAGTGTGGTGGCCCCCAATATTGTGCTGATTGCCAAGGCCTTCCGGCAGCAGTTCGTGATCCCCGACTTTACGAGCTTCGTCAAGGACATCGAGGACATCTACAATCGCTGCAAGAGCAACACCCTGGGCAAGTTGGCCGACTACATTCCGCAGCTGGCTCGCTACAATCCCGACTCCTGGGGCCTGAGCATCTGCACCATTGATGGGCAGCGCTTCTCCATCGGCGACGTGGACGTGCCCTTCACACTCCAGAGTTGCAGCAAGCCACTGACCTACGCCATTGCCCTGGAGAAGCTGGGCCCCAAGGTGGTGCACTCGTATGTGGGCCAGGAGCCCAGCGGCAGGATCTTCAACGACCTCGTCCTGGATCAGAACAGTAAGTTGGAAACCAACTATGCCATCCTTGATGTGAATAAATTACAATTATATTATTCCACAGAAAAGCCGCACAATCCGATGATCAACGCTGGGGCCATCCTGACCTGCTCGCTGATGAACGCCTTGGTGAAGCCGGACATGACCTCCGCTGAGATCTTCGACTACACCATGTCCTGGTTCAAGCGGCTGTCCGGCGGAGAGTACATCGGCTTCAATAACGCCGTTTTCCTGTCCGAACGGGAAGCTGCCGATAGGAACTACGCGCTGGGCTTCTACATGCGGGAGAACAAGTGCTTCCCCAAGCGCACCAATCTTAAGGAGGTGATGGACTTCTACTTCCAGTGCTGCTCCATGGAGACCAACTGCGAGGCCATGTCCGTGATCGCCGCCAGTTTGGCCAACGGTGGCATCTGTCCCACCACCGAGGAGAAGGTGTTCCGGCCGGAGGTCATCCGGGATGTGCTCTCGATCATGCACTCCTGCGGCACGTACGACTACTCCGGGCAGTTCGCCTTCAAGGTGGGTCTGCCAGCCAAGTCCGGAGTCAGTGGCGGCATGATGCTAGTCATCCCCAACGTAATGGGCATCTTCGCCTGGTCCCCGCCCTTGGATCACTTGGGCAATACAGTGAGAGGACTACAGTTTTGCGAGGAGCTGGTCTCCATGTTCAACTTCCATCGCTACGACAACCTGAAGCATCTGTCCAACAAAAAGGATCCCAGGAAGCACCGCTACGAGACCAAGGGCCTGTCCATCGTGAATCTGCTCTTCTCAGCTGCCAGCGGAGATGTGACGGCCTTGCGCCGCCATCGTCTCTCCGGAATGGACATCACCCTGGCCGACTACGATGGTCGCACTGCCCTCCACTTGGCTGCCTCCGAGGGACACTTGGAGTGCGTCAAGTTCCTGCTGGAGCAGTGCCATGTACCCCACAACCCCAAGGATCGTTGGGGCAATCTGCCCGTGGATGAGGCCGAGAACTTTGGCCACAGCCACGTGGTGGAGTTCCTGCGCTCCTGGGCCGAGAAGGTTGATCTGTCCAACGAGGAGTGCAACCCCGAGGCGGTGACCAGCAAGACACAAGCGGATGAGGTCAGTTCAAGTTCAAGTCCGTGTTCAAGTCCGAGTCCAAGTTCAAGTCCAGGTTCAAGTCCAAGTTCAAGTCCGTGTTTAAGTCCAGGTTCAAGTCCAGGTTCAAGTTCAAGTCGAAGTCCAAGTTCAAGTCCCTGTTTAAGTCCAGGTTCAAGTCCGTGTTCAAGTCCAGGTTCAAGTTTGAAGACGGGAAACCTCTTGGGGCAAAATCAAAGCATTCCAAATGACAACTTAAAGCTGAACTCCAATCTCACCTTCCAGGAAATCTGCAGCACCAGCGACCTGGAGACCAGTCCGACCACCAGTCCCATTCCCACGCCTGTGGAATCCGGATCCAGGGCAGGATCAGGACGATCCAGCCCGGTGCCATCGGATGCGGGCAGTACGGCGAGCGTCGGAAGCAGCATCGATGACAAAACCAAGCCGGGACTATAAGCGCACAGAGATCCGGGATCCCAGCAGAATCTCTCTGACTAAATTATTCGCACAACCTTTTAGTTTATATATGATGTATTAGATTAAAGTTAAGAGTACCCGAGATACCATCAGTTCACGCTGGCCGGTTAGTCCTATATAATTTGTAGTAGTCATCCCATCGTGCAAGTCGTCGTCCTTCGCGGCGGATCCACTGCACGAGCGGCATTTGTACTTGTACTTGGTAGTGCTTAGATAGCCACAAAAATTCCATGTTATCCTACGAAACAATGACAATAATCCTTACGGATATCTTAACTAACCCACGCAATTTGGGTCTGTGACCCGCGTAAATGTATTGCATTCGTACTTGTCAATTGATATTTGTATGCTTTTGAATGTGTATTAATAATCCCGTTTATAAAGATCAATATATGTCTGTTTAGATATACCTGATAGCGATTGAATATATACACGTTTAGCTGAAAATACACAAATATTTGAATATCGTTACTTAATGGGTCTTTTAAGGTGGCAGACTATACTATACACGATGTTCAATGGTTAAATCCTTTTACCCAAACTTTTAAAATTTGTAATAAAAGACGTGTAACTACAAATTTCTAATAAACAATGGCAATTATACTTTTTAAATCACTAACATCAAATTGTACCTTATATGAACTTTACTTTTGGTTGATGGGCTGTTTACAGCTGTCTGAAGTTTGTAGTTTTGTATGGTGATTGAAAGATGGCTTGGCTTATGCTTGGAACTTACGTTATTTTAAATAAACCTGGAACCTCACGGGTTTTGAAATCATCGTAATAATTCAAACATCCATCACTCAATTGATTCTACATTAAATTTACACAGCTCGTTCCACTCTACAAGCATTTGCTATAAACTTTTTACACGAAGACACCAGACACGAAGCTGGATTATGGCAGCATTATGGCATGTCATCGGTTGGCTTTCCCAGTGCCGCAAGGTTCAGTTCGTTCGCAGCATTCGTGGAGTTCGGACGTGGGTGTTATTGACTGAAAGAACGTGTGTGTTCCGTGCCGGTTTGTTTGCGGACTTGGTGTTTCCATCATCCGTCAGCTCCCTTTCATCTTCCAACTCCGCCGGAGGAGGGATGCACTCCGCTCGCGTTCGGGCAGATGAATTAATTGGGGAAAATTGTTAAATTCCAGCTCGTTGAAGCGGCCACAAATCCAATTAAGCGTATACACCATTTGCCGAGAGTTTTGTGCATAATAGAGTAATTAAGTTTTCATTGAAAAGGGTTTTTGACACCACACCACATCGCACACGCCGCACGCCACACGAACTTGGGGTAGGTTCACATTTTCCCGTAAAGACAGTAAATCGAGAGTGGCCAGAACAACAGGAGCATCGTTTTCGTTTCCGTTTCCGCTTTGCCAGCTGCCTAGCTGGCTTCTCATATAAGAGTGCATAAAACACAGATTTCGCCAGACCCAAATCGGATTATTAAGTCCCCGCCACAAAGGACGTCTATTGTGGGAAGACTAGGCATGGCACAGCCTCTCCATTGCAACCCATTCCGCCTCCTAGAACCCGATTTCTGCATTCCCCCCCAGCATTGACAATCGCTCTGCACAAGTCGCTGCATATCCGGGCCTCGGAATATTTGGAGCCCTTCTTTTGTGAGTGGATTTTTGGCCGCTCGCTTTGTTTGTTTGCTTCATTTGGCGCAGATATGGGCAGCGTCAGCAGCTACGGGATTGCATAATGTCCAGCTTCCTCTCCAGAAAGTAGCCCACGGCGATTGGGGATTGGGAAGTAGGTCTGCCTCTGCCCCCTGGAAACAACGAGATCTTGGATCTAATAGAAATTCTTATTATTAATTTGTGGACAAGTATTTAGGAGGTTTCAAAGACTTTAGCAGCGCAAATTAAACCTTTAATGAGGTAATCTTATTTATTAGTTAATAATGTTGTTCCATATGTTACTGAGGAAATATAGATGGTAGAAATTAGCCCTTGTGTAACATAATAATTTGGATTTTCCGTGCTCCATAATAGAACTTTACTTTGTTCCCCAAAAGAGCAAATCAAATGACTGAGGGCGAGAGACTTTAGTGATTCGAATCGAAACCGAACTGAATGCACCCACAATCCGAACTCCGAACTCCGAACATGTCTCTCCCTCATTTACTAATAATACCCTTAAGTTGGGACCTGTATAATCAGCTTAATCCAGGCGGAGGGAGTGTGTCAATCCCCAATCCCCAATGCCCACCGTCCAGTGCCGTGGGAACTGGACACATGTGTGTGTGGATAGGGACAGTGCTATGGACAGGCTATGCAAACGATTCGCAGGAATTTCGGAACGGAGGGGCGGACTGTGGTCGCCGGTTGAATGGTTGGCTGGTTGGCAAAGGAAGTTGGCTTCGGCATCAGCAAATGCCAGGCATTGATGTGTCCATCAAGTGTCTCTGCATCGGGTTCGACGAACCCCCAAGAACTAGAACGTCCGATAATAATTGATTGGTGGGAAAGTGGGAAAGCAGGAAAAGGGCGCCGAACGGAGCCCACACACATTCTGACTTGGAGTATGAGTATCTGAAGTATCCGGAGTATCCGGAGTATCTTCGACTTGACGGGCGAAGTGAATCGGAAATTGGCGCTCTCTGCAGAACGCATTCGGACGTGTGATGAGCCAATTTCACACATGGCAGAGGCGGCTGCAGAACTACGTGAAATCAGAAAGAAAAAAAAAAAACAAAAACAAACAGAGAGCGAGCCAAGTGCAATGCCCTGGACTTCAGTTGACGCTGCACTTTTGCCACCTTGTGGAGTCGCCAAAAATAAATGCCAAAAGCCATTCCAACTTCCCGCCATGAAAAGCGGCTTCCCCGCTTATTATGTTTGCTTTCCCCCCATTCGAAAGGCCCATATATTCCACAGAACTATATATACATGCATACATATATACAGACATGTAGCGGCGCCGCCATTCATCAGCAGATGAGAGCTACACCCCCTATTATTATGCAGAGTTGCGGATGTGGCATCCGAATCTGAATCGAAATCCTGCTGCTGCACTGTTGTTCTCTCTATTAAAGTGCCACATTTAAATGCCGAGCCTCATAAATGTTTTTCTTCTCGCACTGCAGCCGGCGGAGCAGAGGCATCAAAATTGATTGCTTTCACATGGACACGAACTCGGTGAGTCCCCTCCCGCCGATGGAGGAGGCCATGGACAGGGTCAGCGAGAAGTCGCCCCCGGGAACTCCCAATGGCATCGAGATGCCCCCGCCGCCAGATGAAAAGTGAGTTCACATTACCCATACGCCAAAAATAGACCTTAAATGGGTGTATAGTCGGTTGCTTTAAATATTAAACCAGCTCTTCCATAAGACTAAGTGTAATATAGATAGTCAAAGATTGCCTCCCATCAAAACTCTTAAGAAAAATACTTACACTGCATTTATTGCTTATAACATTCTTGGGCAACTAAGTTATGTTTAAAGTTACACTAGTACAAGGAAAGAAATTTCTATAATACGCATTTGAATATCTATCTTTACTTTATTTAATTTTAAATATATTTATAAGAAAGGTTACATTTTCTCGGTTATAATATCACTACCGCTCGTGCAATCAATCCCCCATTCGCAGCTAATCAACACAATTTAGTCAACAGATTCCCCAACACATTTGTTTATCAATATTTAAGTAAATTGTGTCACTTATGCATGGCAAATTCGAGGCAGGCCCAAGAACATGGAGACCAATTTCCCCGGAGGCCAATTTGCAGCTCTTGTCTAGCCGGCAATTGGCCTTGCCCATCTCCTCCAATGCGATGCTCATCTGCCAGTTGGAAGCTCTTGGGATGAGAGATATGGAAAACAGGGGAAGACTTAGACACTCGGCCATTTGTACGCTGGCTTTAATCGATTTTAATGGCACCACGCGGCGTATGTGTAATATTTACATGAAATAGTGCCCGGGCACGTCAGGAATTGCCCCAAAGACTAATTAACAATGACGGAGAACAGCAATGTCGACGCCTACACACCCTTTCACAAGTAGGAGGAGGAGGAGGAGAAGAACGAGGAGGAGGGGCAGGAGGTCGAGGTTATTTTTACGCGCCAATTTCCTAATTCACGTATCTTTGAAAGTCGTAAATTTTATTTTAATGCGACCTCGTTGCAAATCACACAAAAAGCCGGGACACATCCTTCCTGTAACCCGTACAACCCACGAATTCAACAGTTGATCGCGTGCGCCCAACTCACATAGTAACTTGGCCGTAAACATTCCGCCCCGGAATCCTCCATTCTCCATTCTCCCACGTCCTTTGGCCATGTCCTTGTCCAATTTCTGGCACGAAGCTCGCTAAGCTTCGAGTAATTACTGGTATTTTTCCTGCTATTCCCGGGGACTCAACCTTTTCGCCGCCTCGTTTTCATTTCATTTTCATTTGATTTCCAGTAATTTTTGGGCGCGTTGCCCGCACAATACCCACTTGGCTTATGGGCTCCAAGGAGCCGGAATAATCACCCAAAGTCCCAGGGTGTGTTTGTTGTCCTTACGGGTTAATAGGAGTGGGTATGGGACATAAGGTAGATGAATGTGGAGGTGGTTTCTCCCTATCCCGCTCCACCAGCAATTGCTGACCCAGTATTTCGCTGGGAAATTAGTGGAAGCCCCGCTTCCATAAATATTTGATTGATTCAGGCTGCTGCTGGCAGGTGTTTTGATTGATACTCCTATTTACTCATTTATTTATAGTCACGATTGTATCGTTGACAAACAGGTGTCCACTAATTAGTTTCCGAGTGTAGTTAGCGGACTATTTCTGTCATCTTATGTATAATCTTAGTCTACTTTACTTTAATATTAAAACCTTTTCCTTATCACAGTGCCACTTATTTCTGCCACCAGTTTCCAGTCAGCTGACAAAGTAGTCTATCTTTTATCTTAACTTTATTTACCCCTAATCTCAAGAGATCAAGTAGACCATAGATTGCGCAATACAAGGTCGCGTCGGAAAGAAACCCAGATATAAATCTCGCTAATCAAAAAACGTTAGCCAAATAATTAACACACATCTTGAAATTCAAATTTCTGGCCATGGTTGGTTTCCCTGCTGAAATGCTGGGTTGATGTCTCCGCAATGTTGATCCTCCAATGGTTCACTTCTCTGCTGCTGCCCATAAAAGGTTCTGTCACCTGCTTCAGAGCTTAGGATCAGTTGATGTCTCCGCTAAAGTTGCGCCCATAGGATCTAAAAACGCATCTCGATTTTTTAGCTCCAGAAAGCTGCTAGCAGAAAATTGAAATAAATTTTCAGTTGCCTCTAGCTGATCGCCGCGATCTGATCGTCGTTACACTTCATTTGATAGTGAAATTGAGTGAATTTAATAGAGGATTTTCGTGCGTTTGTTTGTGTTAGTGCGACTGTTAACAAAAGGAGCTATATAAACAAAAGCATCGAGAAATTTACCAAAAAAAAAACACACTTTTTCATTTAAAGTGCTTTGTTTATGCCCAACATTTTTGGGTGCCTTTCTTGTGAATTGGCTACTTTCTTTGACTAAAAAGTACTTATTCGCGTTGTTAGGCGAGAATCAAAATTTGCATCTATCAAATCGCAGCTTGATTAAATTCGTTGTGAACCGCGGCCCCTTACATGAACACATGAATAGATAACGAACCGAATCCGTCACAGTTTTGGGATCGCTTTTCGGCCTCCGTGTGATTGACAAATTAACGCATTCAGCTCGATTAGCATCTGTATTCAAACTGGAAAAGTTCTATAAGCGATTAGCGATTTGCGATCCCATAGCCAGACTTCGGTTCTCAATTGTCTCTCGATTGTGGCATTTTACAGAACCGATATACATAGAAGCCCAATTACGCGGAAAACGCATATATAAACGACCTTTAGTTGGGCCATCCCAGATACATTGAACATACATATATAGAAAACTATATAGAGCCGATCCGTGACGCACCGCCCAGCGATTCTGCGATTCTTGGTCTAGTGGGTGGCGGTGACAGCGTAAGCGGAAAAACCCAACAAATTTCGGCCCAAATAGCAACACTTGGCTAAATGCGAGATCGCCACTTGGCCAAAATGCCGCGTGGAGGAACGACAACATCGTAAGTCCCAAAATCGCACTAAGAAAAACAACTAAGAAAGCCAAACTCCCAGGGCCAGACTTTAGACCTAATATAAGCGAATTGCGTGTTGTTCTCGAGTGTATTTATTTAATTTAAACAATTGCCGCTTGTGGAGGAAAAGCACTTCGATCGAACGCAGGGGGTACACATGTTAAGTGATAGTGTCAGGTTGTTGGCTAGCGCGAATTCGATTGTATCTGCAAGATACAATTTCAATTTGTATGTATTTGTGGGGGCTTGCTTCGGATTATTGGATGGTACCCGCACTCCCTCGCGAGATCGCTTCAATTAAACAAGCCGCGACATCAACGTCGTCTCTAAACAAATGCCAGGCATTGTAAAGTAACCCCCCGGCCACATCGAATCGCATCGGATCGGTTGTTATCTTGGGATCAGACCAGTATATATGCCGTAGTATGCCGTACTCGTACTTCGTCATAATCAACCCGCAGGATACGCAGAAGTGTGTTGTTGCAGTGTTTAAGTTTCAGAGTGATTTTCAGCCATGCGTGCGACAGCAAATGCTTTAATTTGCCTCGATCCGCAGACTTTTAATTGTGCATTCCGCGCCAGCTCGTTACTTGTTACATCTGATGGTTTCTTTAATTGAATTTTGCCCTGGCTTCCTGCTACCATTCCGCTGTCACCAGGCTTTGTCCATATTTTCATCTTTCTAGCAGTAACTAGCAGTAGCATTGCTCCACTTTAGGTACTACACAAGTAAATCGCAAGTTGTAGGCATAATTAGCCCCGTTTTATAGCGGCCTTCGTAGAAGTTCTGGTTTCCCTACTATCTGATCTGATTAGTACACCTTTTTGTAGATCCACTCTCGGTTGGACATCCCGCTGTCACGGTCATCATAATCTCCATCACATGACCGAGATAAGTAGGTAGTTCCACGAGAAGAGTTTGCTTATCTGCAGATAAGAAATGTAAAGGGCTTAGACTTGGTTAAACACTTTATATCTGTAAGATATAATATTATTTTAAACTTGATGCTCGCAGAAGGCAAATCAAATTTGCATATCTTAGATAAAATATTTTGATTTAGAAGTTCGGGGTCAAAAATATATATAACATTTAAAGCCCTAAAATGAAGACATCAAGCTATAATGCTTCAGATGTAGGCTTATCGCACTATTTGCATTGAAGAAAATTAATTGTTACTGTATGCCAAGTCATAAATATTCATTAAATCAATCATCGTGGTTTTCTCGGCATATATTTGCACAAATCATGCATTTATTTGCATTTGTTAAATGACTCTAGGAATTGCCAGATTACGCTGCAAAGTTGATGCGCTTTCTCTGTTTACTCGCCGCCCATTTGCAGTGGGTGCCACCGCCGAGTCAATAGCCTTTCATCCACGATGACCCATTAGCCATGAGTGGCTGCACCTAGGCCAAAAACCCGGCTCAAAAAGTCTGGCTCAGAGTGTGGCTGAAGCTGAGGTTCAGGTTCAGATTCGAATGCATGAAACAGGTGGCGGCCAAGAAACGAGTTTTCCATAAAACGAAAAGCTTTTAGCGAAAATTTCTCAGCGCTGCGAGCAAATGAAAAGTGAAAGAGATACAAATGTGCAGCTAAAGATACAGATACATTTACAGACACACCGCACACACTGGTGGTGTGGGCTTGTTTTCCAACAATCTGCGGCAAGTGAAATGTGTGTTAAACCAAAACAGCCACTGCAGCTAAAGCTGCCCCCCAACCTCACCCCCCTGCAATGTGTTGATAGCTAAATGCCTGCCCCAACCGCACTACCAATCCCAAACCCATACCCAACCCCAACCCCTACCCATACCCATTCCCATTCCCAAACCCAGACGCAGCTGCAGCCGCATCGACATCCACATCCACATTCACGTAAACGGCGGCGGCGGCGGAGGAGTGCAACTTGTGGCAGACACTCGTTCATTGACACCGCCATCGGATGCACAGCAAGAAACGTGATCAGTGATCGCCATTAATCTATTTTAAAGTCTGATTTATGTAGAGGCATTTGCCTGTCAACAAACAGAACGAATTTCTTATCTTCAATTAAAACGATCTTGATATAATCAGAACTTTAATAACTGAAACAATCATTGATCTTAATGTGCGAAATAATATTATTTACCTATTTGTTAGTTATTTTAATCATGAACTCATCATATGATCATAGTGATAGTAATCCCTTGATAACGTCCTTTTTTATTGCATCTGATCAGTAAGAAACTTATTAGTTTTGACTAACTTATATACACATATATAGATACATATATACATATAGAGAACTTTTTTTTAACTCGATCCGGAATTAGAAGATCGCATCTCCGGCAAATAAATTTTAATCTTTTGTGTATACAATACCTTTTAGATTGGGTTAATATCCTATATATTTCATATGAATCCCAGTTGCGTCTCCCCATTTTCTCCGAGTGCTCCGATCTTTACACACTCGGTGCCACACCGATCCCGCTCCGCCGTGTCCGATGCGGCAAGTCCGTTGCAGTTGCACTTCGCGGCTAGTGTCGCATGTAAATTGGAGCAGCAGCATCGGCGGCACCCCATGGCATTATCTTCACAATGCAGTGATGCAAGTGTCGTGAAAGCGAGAGCAATGGCTGCTGGTAATTCGATTCGCTTTTGCTTTCATTATCACAACAGGGGGCTCGCACTATTAATTTAAATAATCGCTTTGTTTACATTCGATACGTTGTTGCGCCAATGCATTTCGGAGTTTCAACTGAAACCAAGGAGCTGCACTTGGCGATGATTAGACGCTTGGTTGGCGGCCAGCAATGCGTCTAATTGCGCCGAGTGCACAATGTTTCTACTCCAGTTTGTCTGCAGGCCGTCAGCTTTCGAAAGATCAGCAGATGGCTTCGGTTTGGCTGCCCATTGAGTTTTTCTGGGACTTCTCCCACTGCCCATGATGATGATGATCTCTGTACCATTCGGGTGGGTGAGATCATTGCGCCCAGCATCAGTCATCGAAATCGTATGTCATACGATCGCACGACAAGTGATGAAATTGATATGACAGACACGCCGCAATTGGGTGGAAACAATACACTTTTGACTCCATTACCCTTTCCCCAGCTGTCAAACTCATGCCATAGGATCAACTTTAATCCAAAAAACATCTACACATAAACACCAAAGAAAGCAAAAATTCCAGGACATAAGTATTTAAATCTTTAATCCATCCACGCATAAGGGCAAATTTGATATTTGCTAGGCAAATTAGATAATTGCGATTTCTCTTAAGCCCACTGTAATTCCACTTGATCCATCCATCCGTCTGTTGTCCATCAATTAGGCCGATTAGCAGCACATTCAACCCACAATTAGCGTAATCTCTTGAGAATCTCTGGTAGAATCTCCATAATTCGAAGGCGGCCCCCGGAACCATCATAAATTGTGTTTAATGAGGGGAAACCTACATACCCCACATTGTAGTTGCACTAGCTCTGTTCTTAATCAGAATCTATGCATATAAAATTCTTGTTATCCCAGAAATTTAAGATATATACTGGTTATGGTATCAAGTACGATTATATAGAAATATGAAACCCATTGACGGACCCTTTATAGATGAACTAAACCGCCTGTTCCTTCATCGACCCAACTTTATGAAAAGTCGGATTAAAAAGTAATTGTTCTAGGCTGCATCATGTGCTCTCATGGATTTCCCTGTGCTCCAATCTCGTTACAGGCGCTATGAGGAGGATCCAGACAATGCCTGGAACTGCTGCTCCTGGTGCGAGTACTTGCTGATCGTCATCCTGTCCACGATCCTGCTGGTGGGCGTCCTGGTGCTGACCCTCTTCTGGGTGATGTTCTACCGCGATGGCTTCGCCTGGTCGGAGAGTCCCAAGCAGCAGTTCAATCTGCATCCCATCCTGATGATCGCTGGCTTCATCACGCTATCCGGATTTTGTAAGGACCATGCCAATTCTGTAGATGTAACCATCTTAATCTTATTTGATATACGCCCAATTAGCCATCTTGATCTACCGGCTGTGCCGCTGCGTGAAGCACATCTATGTGAAGCTGATCCACATGTTCTTCCACGCCGTGGCCATTCCGTGCATCGCCCTGGGTTTCATATCCGTCTTCGCTTCCCACGACGCGTTGCAAAAGGTCAACTTCTACAGCCTCCACTCGTGGCTGGGCTTCGTGACAATGGGCATGTTTGTGCTCCAGTTTGTGATCGGCTTCTTCAGGTGGGTCTCTCTCACCGCATCTCGGTGTCCTAATCCGGCATATTAATCAGCCTTTTTCGACAGCTTTCTGGTGATGCTGTGCTGTGAGAACAAGACCTACAGCTGCCGCTCGGCCATGGTGCCCATTCATGCCAGCTTGGGACTGGCCAACTTCTGGCTGGCCATTGCCTCATCCGTCACGGGACTGATCGAGAAGGAGCGCGAAACCGTCAACGAGGTGGGCGTGAGGTAAGAATAGTTTGGCAATACCCATGGGTAGCTCATAAACAAATATAAGCTTAGATAGCTAAACTACAGATGAATATGAAGCATTTCCATTCCCATTACCAACTAAGTATTAAGCGAAACTGGTTAATTGATTCGGAATGTCTTTACAGCAGTGAGAACAAGCTGGTGGAGCACTACATCACCAGCGCCATCGGCGTCACCCTCGTCACCATCGGCATCATCGTGACCTTCGCGGTGCGGCGTTCCAATGCGCCCGCCTCGGCGAAGGTCTACGTCACGGAGCGCATTTAGACGGGCCGTCCGGCTCGTCGGAGTCTCCGCCGCCGGATTTGGTCCACGGCCAGGAGGGGCAGCGAGTCGCAGCAGGTGTACCCGAGGATCCCGGACCTCGGCGACTTGGACTGGACTTGGGGAAACGGACCAGCGGTGTCCATTCGCCAGGCTTAGCGCACAGAGACCACGCTTCTGCAACTCTATCCGAACCCTTTGTAACCTTTTTATATGCCAAATTAAATCCACTTCATACACTTAGACTACTCCATACCATATGGCTCTAATCAAAATCGTTGCCCACTTTCAATCTCTCAGTAGCTGTGTAGGATTAGGAATCTCAGCAGAAGAGCCGACCAAGCAAGCAAATCTAATCAAAATTGACGTGTTCAGCCGAACTAACTGAAACTGATGCAGCCAGGCACTCGCAAGCTAGATTAGCCAGTTTTTTGGTACTATAGTAGAATTTTGATATACTCGTATAAGCCCATGTAACTAGTACTAGTATGATCGTACCACGTAACGCATTGAATGTACGCACTCGAAATCAAAACTGTCGCATTTGATGTTTGTTTGTAATCGTGCAAGTATTTGTATTTTCATAATGCGCTAAGCAACCTAAGCTGTAAACCAATTTTACAAACAAATAAATACTTTTGCCCTGTCTGAGGGTCTCATAATAAACAAACTGCATTTACATTCCTATTTGTGTGGTATTTTCAAGTCAATTGCCATTTAAAACTGGTAACCTATGAAAGCGGAAATCCTATCTGCATCTATCTATCTATCTATCTATCTATCTATCTATCTATCTATCTATCTATCTATCTATCTATCTATCTATCTATCTATGTATCGTCTATTCCTATTTCAATACATACACCTATGAAAGTGAGATCCTATCTGCATCTATCTATCTATCTATCTATCTATCTATCGTCTATTCCTATTTCAATACTTTTAAGATCTTCCAAGCCAATTCATATCATATCTTTATTCTACACAGTCTTGGCCAACGTTATATCCCCACTAAGAGTATCAACATCGTTATTTTGATAGTCCCCAAAGTTTGTCCACGTGTAGTTCCAGAATCTGGGATCGGCTCGAGGATCAGCGGGCTTATTCGAAGGCGGCACTGCGGTGGCATTGAATCGCTCGAGCTCCGCCATCAATGCGTTTACAACTTCCGGATATCTAAAATATACATATTTAGAAAGAATGCAAACACTTTACAATAAACTTCACAGATTGCAGAACTTACTGCTTGGCCAGATTGTACTGCTCGCAGGGATCATCGCGAATGTGGAACAGGCACGGGGCAGAGAAGGCGGTGGCCTCACAGCTGGTTCCTTGGGAGGATTGTCCCGCGCACGACACCGTGGCAGCTGCTCGTATTCTCTGCTGATCCGCCCGACTTGGTAGCATCTTGAGAGCATCCAGTGCTTTGCCCGCCCTACTCCTGGCCACCAGCTGCCAGTCGTACTGACGTGGATCTCTCTCCCCCGCAGGACCATACCAACCATCCCAACTTCCCCGGTAATTGGTACCCCTGACCAGCTTCCAATCCCCAACGCTGATGGCTGCACTGCCCCATATGTCATCGATATTGTGCAGCACATTCAGGCGTGGGGACGCCTTGTCCTGGACCAATGCCCGCCAAATGCTCTGGCCATCGATTTGCTGGCTGAGATTAGCCACGGCTGTTTGGCCACCAGCTGCCTCCAGGAGCGTGGGCAGCCAGTCGACGATGTGCATGGTCTGGTTGGACACCCGTTGGCTCTTCTTGAGCAGAGGTGACCACATGAGACCCGCCGCTCGAACTCCTCCCTCCCACAGCGTATTCTTGACACCCTTCAGGGGATAGTTGGAGGCGAAGTTGAGGTTAAATCCTTGGGCTGGACCCCCATTATCCGAGGAGAAGATAATGATCGAGTTCTCCAGCATGTTTGACTTGCGCAGCTGATCCACAATCTGACCCACAGAGTCGTCCATTTTGGAAACCATAGCTGAAAAGGTTTTTTGAACATTAATAAAGTTTGGTTTTTTTCCAATTTATGTATGTAAGTAGCAAATGCAACTTACCCGCGAATTTTCGTCGTTTGTAGTGGGAAATGTGCGCCATCTTGAGCACATCGTTGTCCGGAACTGGCAGAGGATTGTACGGATTGCTCGAGTGGCAAGCCGCATGGGCAACGTAGAGGAAGAGGGGACCCTTGGTGGCATCATGGCTGGCAATCACCTTGACCGAGTGATCGGTTATCACGTCCGTGGTGTAGTGGCCATGCAGGTCATAGGCCACTTGCGTGCCATTGCGCATGTCCAGACCCCACTGGTTGTTCTCCACGGCGGTGTGATCGTTGTAGTCCTGGTGACCCGACCAGAAGCCCACGTGGCTACTAAAGCCGCGATAGAGTGGAGTGTACTTCAGCTTCCAATGGCCCAAATGCCACTTGCCGGCTATGTGGGAGGTGTAGCTGGAATTGAAAATTGTGTTTATAGAGTCACTATATCACTACATCACACTGACCTACCCCAACTCATTCAGATACTGGGGTAGTATTTTCTCCTCCAAGGGCAAACCTCTTGGTTCAGCGGCATAAAGAACCGTATGTTGCATTCCTACAAAAGTGGCACTAATAATTATAACAAAATTAAAAGGATGACCTCAACACACCCGTGTGTATGGGATATTTGCCCGTCATAAGGGCAGATCTGGATGGAGTACAAATGGGCGCCACATAGTAACGATTCAGAATGATGCCAGAGTAAGCCAAAGCATCTATGTTGGGCGTGGGAATCTCCGCCGAGCCATGGAAGCCCACATCGTTGAAGCCCTAAAATAGCAAAAATATCAAAACAATAAGAAAGTATGGGTATTAAATTCAAAGTAATCAATAAAACTCACCAGGTCATCCGCCAAAATGAATATAATGTTGGGCTGCGCAGGTTTTTCATCCTCACCTGCGATCAAGTTCGGCAGCAGCAGACAGGTCAGCCATAAAAACCACATTGTGCACCTGGAAAACTGGCAGATTGTGATTTATATTCCATAAAATGCAATTATTTAACTAATTGATGTGCTGCAGAGAAGCGCAGTGACAGTCATTTCGAGAACGAGCTGAACCCAATTGATTGATCTTCCAGCGTTTTGAATAGCATTGAATGGCATTGATCGTCATCTATGTGGGAATTCATTTGCCAGTGCAAATGGAACTGAATCAGCAATTGCACTCAATGTGACCTCAATATGAGTGGGTTGCTCTTCACCTGCGCCGAATCAATTGATTCGCAGTTGCGATTCATTAATCGCAGGGATACCCCTAAGAACGTACGGAATGGGAAACGAGTATACTCATTGGGCCATTGTTCAAAGCGATTCCATGTGGCACCTAATTAGCATGTAAATTGAGTTTGTCGCTGTTTGCACCGTTAATGGGTCAACAAGTACCACTCGCGGCAATCGGAAAGCTCAAATTAAAAAACCAAATTAGATTCGGAAACTTTTGCTGGGCAGATCGCACTGCTTATGCTCTTTCGATTTTACCAAAATAAATGTAATACATATGAATTACTTATAATTAATCACTGACAAACAGGCTAACTGTATACCAACTTTAAAGTTTAAGCACCTAAATATGTGGAATATATTACTCTTTGATTAGCTCAGAAACTGTTAAGTGAGTAAAATAGGTTTTAATAAGTGTTTAAGTTTTAGCAGAATTACAATATCTAATGTTATCAAGTTTGCAGCACTTTACACTTTAAATCAATTGGATATTATTCTATTCTATTCTATTTAACAATATTATATTATGCATTGTCAACCGTTCAAATATTGGTTTCTGTTATTTTAAGATCCCAAAATGTTGGACACAATGTGATCTCTCACTTTGCTATGCAGAAAACTCTTTGTTTAACAAACAATTCTATTGTTTGTCATAGGTCACTAACCCGTTATGAGATTCAAAAGAAGTCTGTTTATGCAAAATCACTCAACTGGCGGTTGTAATACTTTTGTGGCGATTAGTAAAGTTCACGCTCTTTAGCACTCGAAGGTTTATTTGCTTTACTCGATTTTGGAATTAATTAAACGAACAAATAAACCGCAGGCAATGCTCATTTAACACGTTAACTTATTAAGGTTTCTTATGTCTGGGTTTAGTCATCGATTTGATTTTTCAATCTTTTTATTTGTCAAATAACTTCAATACACTGTATATATGCGTATATGCACGGCAGTATTTGCAAATAATTTATGTTCACAGTGGAACATAAATAACACTTTGTAGTTATTTATTCGGCACTAAGCGCACACCTACCGCCAACCGTTTTAATTCACGCGCCAAGTCAGACTGAAAAAATTCCCAAACTGCGAGCCCAGCGCCGCGTACTTTTAACAGTGAAAGCAAAACGCTGTTAAAGATCGAAATCTATTCGCACAGGCGAAGAGCGCTCGTTCGCTGAAATGGCAGCGAAGGGGGAAAAAGGAAAACTCTTGCTTTCGTTGACCTGTGACCCAGGGCACCAGAAAGGGAAAATATTGCACAATGAGCCCATTATTTATAGACACGGGATACTAAGGAATATCTAGGCTCTTTAATTCAACAAACTACTTTAAGAAACAGATATATGCATACCTTCAAACCACTGGGCTCCTGTCAAGCCCGCGGCAATACACTTTTAATGCTTAGCTCTAAATTTACATCTAGAAGTACACAGTGGGAAATAAATATATGCTAGACAGGCAATAATTTCTTATTTTCTTATAGAAAGCAACCAAATCACCCAATGCTTTATGTATTTAACAGTCCTCCAGGCGAATAGAGGGCGTTTAGAGTATTTCCAGGTCCACATGACGTATTTCCGGGAATTGTGTCTGTTCAAAGATGAAGAAAAGTTGAAGAAAAATAACTAGATTATCAGCCATTATAACTAACCCGCAGGTTCATCTCAATGCGATCAATTTCGCCGCCCATCAGGTCCACAATGTTTTCGCCTTGATCCAGCAGAAAGCTCTCCAGATCCTCAACCTTTTGAAAGCCTCGAACAGTCTGCGGGGGTAAACAAAAACCGGTCACTGACAGGCCCAGAAATGGGTCAATACCACATACCGTGAGCAGTTTTGCGAGATCCTGTTTATCCAGATACGAACGCGTCAGCTCACGGCCGTCAAAATCAAGTTCAGCCTGAGGAAATGAACTTTAGTATCATTGAAGCCCTTTAGGAGCAAGGTTTTACCTTATACCGAACCCGAGCGTTGCCAATATCGATTCCCTTGACATCGTAAATCGCTCTGATCATCACATCAGCCTCCAAAGCAGAGTTTATCTTTTCTAGACGCTCGGAAGCAATGGATATCCCCACCAGCGCATTAGCATTTGTATAAATGATAAAAGAGGCCACAGCGCCCAGGAGAGCACCTATAACCAGTGATCCAGCGGCGTCAAAAATGGGGGATCCTGTGTAACTACTCAATCCCATACAAGCTCCAGCCACCATAACGCCAGTTACAGCTGCAGCGTCTTCGCACAGCACCACATTCACGCACGGATCCTTGCCAGAAATCACTGTAAAATAAGCAGTATAATCAAATTGCATATTACACATGAAAAACTCACCATAATCTTTAAAGGTCATATTGTTTTCCTTGGCCGATCGTTTAAGCTCATTGATAGCCACCACCAAAGTGGCTCCCTCAGAAACTAACGATCCCATTAAGATGCAGTACACCCAAAACAGATCTGTTATGGGTTCTGGATGTAGAATGCCATCAATACCGTGGTAGATGGACAGGCCACAGCCTACGCAAAATATGCCAACGCCCGAAATCAGCGAGGACACGTATCGCATGTTCATGTATCCATAAGGATGATCTATGTCCGGACTCTGAGAGGACTTGTAGATGCCAAAGGCTAGAATGAGTTGGTTGATTAGGTCGGCCAAAGAATGGATAACCTCGGCAAACATGCTGTGGGAACCGCTGTACAGCCAGCCTCCTGCCTTGAAAAGCAAATTAGCTGCATTGCTAAAGGGGGACAAATGTTATTTATAAACACACCAGTTTGTGTGTTAAACTTTATAACTCACATAGCGATGGCGGTGGCCACCACTTGCCCGGACTTCTCAGACTCCTTTCTGTTGTCGAGCATAACTTTGGTTCGAGATCCCATCTCTCTGCGGTAGTCGCGCAACCGCCGTTTGACAGTGAATAGATCTGCGGAGTCGTAGACTTTAGCATCCATATTAAAGGTAGAACGGACACAGGACACAAATACACTTACTCTGCTGGTATTGCTTGCGCTCCACCTCCCGCTTGAGTCGTTCCCGCAACAGGTTTTCCTTGGATCCCCACACTTCTACAGCCTTAGCTTCCACATCGCGTCGCCAGTAGACAGTCATAGGGGGCTCCTGCTCGTACGGCGATCTCCGCTTAATCTTGGGCAGAGATTCGAGTTGAGCAGCGGTCAGCAAGAAATCGCTGATGGCTCTGTTGGGGGTCACAAAGTTGCGCTCTAGGGAAGCACGATAATCGAAACGGGGTCGCTTTGGAGGAATCACAGGCGCTGGAGGCGTCACTTCTGCCGGTGGGCATGTTCGACCAACTTCTCCTGCCTTTTCAGCTAGCACAACACCAGCAGAAGCGCTTGCCACTGTTTCAAGAGGATTTATAATGGAACCAGAGCCCCCTCCCAATCCCAGAGCACCAGCTACTACTGCAGTGGGGCTGGAACGTAGATTGATGGCCCCTGCGACCAATGCCGGCTCTTTCACCTTGGTTAGCGGTGGCAGATCGGATTTTTCAAACACAATCTCGTTAATCTTGGAGTCCTCGATGGTGGTGCTGATAGACAGGATGCCCTTTGTTGTCTTCACCTCAAAGTTTTTCGTTTCCTTTTCCTTTGGTTTCGCAACTGGACCAGCGGTGCACTCCTCCTGCAAAGTTGTGTCCTTCTTGGAATCACTGTCATTGGCGCTGCAGCGAAACTGAAGGAACATGCATGGTCGCTTCCACGGTTGTAGTTTGAACGACTCGCCATCGTTCCGCCTCCAGGGATTTCTGGCATCTTGGCGCAAGGAGCACTGGCTGAAAGCCTTTCCAAAGTGCTGGTGTCTTCGCTGCAGGATCTGCACGCCGCGCAACATCATCCTGCACTGTAGAGGAATACATATCAAGCTTATCTCTTTCACACATATGGTACTGCTTACACGGCGCGCTGCGTCACTATCTCACTATAGATTCCAATCGGTTTTCTATTGTTGGGGGTGCTCCGTGGTTTCTCCTCTAGCGCAAAACTACGTCATGCGGGCCAAATAGAACGGGTGGATTACGAATTGCGGCCGCAACTATTCCAGATAGGATCAGTCTGTGGAATGCCCCAATCGTTCGTGGAGCCACAATCCGTGGAGCGTCGAGGGTTTGCTTGGAAATGTACTTTAAATATACATTGGCGAATTTTTATACTGAAAATTTAACCATCACCGGCTGGCGCTTTTTGCCTGTGCTTTGGCCGTTGATGTTGTGGTTTTCTTTCCATGCCAACACAGTTTGGTCACACTCGCAGAGGTTATCAAATGTTCTCACCGAGCAGCATACTGATAAGTAGTGTGCGTAAATAAATGCATAGGTTGCAAGTCTATAAATTATAAATTGGCAACTTCGAAACATTTAAAATAAAATTTAAATAAAATCACATACAGCAACGCATCCCTTCCTTATACATTACTAATTTTATTTTGAATATTATTGTTTAAAGATACGGCGTAAAATGTAAGAGCAGTGTGAACAAGCTTTTTAGCCGCCTTGGCCTCTGTAATACTGTTATCGATAGTGGCCTTAAGCTTTTGTCAGCACTGGCCGCAACAGCTGTTTTCTGCCGGTCGTTTTATAATCACCCAATTGCCTATTTCGCTTTGTTTTATCTGTTTTCAACAATAAAATGTCAATGTTAATGAAGGGAGCGTCTAGATGGGCTCGACAGCTAACACGGCCACTTGTTGCATATCGCAATTTTGCGGCTGCGGCGCCCTATGGCGATGGAAGTGAAGTTCTCGTGGAGCGTTTGGATGGACCTCGGCAGGGGATCTCAGTTATTGGCCTAAACAGACCAGCAGCAAAGAACTCATTCAGCCGGGGAATGGTGGAGACCTTCACCGATGTCCTGGAAGATATCAAGAAGGACAATGGATCGAGGGTGGTTGTATTGAGGAGTCTTAGTCCAGGAATCTTTTGTGCCGGAGCGGACTTGAAAGAGCGCAAAGGTTATGTGTTAAATGTCTGAAATCCCTGTGAAAAAGCTAACTTATCTATTATTTATACCAGGCATGAGTCCCGAAGAAGCCACAGAATTTGTAAAAGAGCTCAGGGGCCTGCTCATTGCCATTGAGCAGCTGCCCATGCCCGTGATCGCCGCTGTGGATGGAGCTGCTCTTGGCGGAGGGCTGGAAATGGCTCTGGCCTGTGACATCCGCACTGCTGCTAGCGACACGAAGATGGGTCTGGTGGAGACAAGGCTAGCCATCATACCAGGAGCCGGTGGCACCCAAAGACTGCCCCGCATTCTGTCCCCTGCTCTAGCCAAAGAACTCATCTTCACGGCACGAGTGTTCAACGGAGCAGAGGCGAAAGATCTGGGCTTGATCAACCATGTGGTGACACAGAACGAAACCAAGGACGCCGCCTATCAGCAGGCACTTAAGTTGGCAGAGGAAATCCTGCCCAACGGGCCAGTGGGCGTGCGAATGGCCAAACTTGCCATTGATAAAGGCATGCAGGTGGACCTGGCCACCGGCTACTCCATCGAGGAGATCTGCTACTCGCAGGTGATACCCACTAAGGATCGTCTGGAAGGACTCGCCGCCTTCGCCGAGAAGCGGAAGCCCGTCTACAAGGGGGAGTAAATAGATAGTGAGCCACTCCCCTAACGTTAAGCTGAAAATTGCATTTATTATTTAACCTGTTACTGTTGTAGAAACACCGAAGCGGCAAAGCCCAGTTGAATTGTTTTTATTAAAAGCATTCGATCCTATCGAGCTGCCAAATAACTTTAATTACGCTAATTGCAGCTAAACAATGTTTTAATACCGGCGATGACGCATCTCTATTTAATCATGGGAATAGTAATTACAGCCATTAAATACGGCCGATCGACTTACACTCCTATTTGCATTGCATGATCACGCCCAGCATAGAACTGCAACTTGGGTGCAAAAATCACCTTGATAGTTCTGTAGTCAAACTATGCGGAAATCGGAATTTCTTGAGAATCGCAGAGTTAGAAACTTTCTATTGTCATGCGAGTTGAGTGTGATTGCATGGCAAATCAGCCTACAAGTAGCAGCTTTTATTGCCAGATGACTGTGCGTTCGTTTGTCATTTGTACAACAGGTAATTTGCATACTGCAAATATGTATATTACAGGGCGTGCTCCGCCACACTTATTGTATTTTTGGGGCCCGCTCAAACAAAGGCGTTCTGTCACCTGGGCCAACAAGAAGCAGAAAAGGCGCTAAATAAGTTCACTTTGTGGAGCCGCCGTTTAAGATTCAACCGGTTAGTCAAGGAAGTTGTCACCCGGATGACTGGGAGCACCCCCACTAGCCCAGATTTTGATTGCGAGTCTACATTGCGTCACCATCTCACTCATTCACCTCCATTCATGATCGAAGTTTGCGACTGTGGCCGTAAATTCAAAATGCGTCGCGGGTGTTTGACATCGGGCAAGGTCAGTGTCGTTGTCAGAAGCTGTGTTTATCCGTATCCGAAATATCGGAATCTAAAACCAAAATCTCAGCCGGCAAGCTGCGCAGTGTGCATATTAATTAATCAGTTAATTAATTACTCAGTGCCCGATGCGTCCATTTCGAACCGAGTTGACCCCAAGACACGGCGAGAAGGCAGATCCGGAAGCCAATTGCGGAAGCAAATCAATTATTTATTGTTTTGACTCGTTATTATGAACGATAATGCACACACAATGTGCTTTGGACGCGAATTTCTCGACGGGAGCACGTTAAATTTCCATTTCCATTTGCTCGAGCTCGATCAGTTGGTCAGATATACGAACGCCAGTGCGATGCGATGCGCATTGTAATGAGGCAGGGAAGCGGAATCCGGTGACAAGAGGCCTTAAGTATCTTTTCAAGGGAGGGGGATTTTTCTGATTTAACTTTTTCCAGGTATTTGCGTTTGTGTTTGAGCTGCCGCTTGAAAATCAATTAGATTGATGAGACGCAGTTCCAAGGCTGCACAATGTATACCAGATGAGTGGGAAATCCCCGCCCGGGAGCCGAAAATATCTTAAGCACTTAAGAGGACCCATCCAGGAGGCTTTCACAATCGTTAATTCTCCAATGGGGCGGTACGACTTTATCAGGCTCAACGAAGATAGTCAATACGGGGACAGCAGCGGTAGTGAATGTTTTCCAAATTCCACATCGATAAGGAATCGTATTGTCAATATTGCAGCGGCTATAGACTAAGTACTTGACCTGCTTCAAAAGGGTTTCAGGTCTCGTTCTTGGCAGAACCTTTTAGCTTATCAGACCATCAGCCTTCCAAGGCTGCCACATGTCGTATACGCAACGTGCAGTTGTCTTGCGTCAATAGAAAACCTTGTTAAACAACACAACACGGCTCGTACATCATGCTTTATCAGCTGGTACTCTGCAATTAAAGATACGGTGTTTACAATATCCATAGCCCAGCAGAACTATATCCAATCAACCCTTGAGTTATCGCATTATCGCAATTCCAGAACTCGCTTGTCTAACCGATACTTAATTACGCCATTGGCCCAATACTGCCTCCAGATTTAATGCCCCCGTAAATCAACGGCAACTGGCAATCGATTTGGCTTAACACTGTTTGAACTCGACGCATTCGAAATGCACATCACGTGGAAAATGCATTTTGTCTACAGCATTTGCCATGCCGCTAAAAATTTTCCACTGTCCCACTGAAGCCACAAACTAACTAAGCACAAGCAAACAAAACCGATCGTTTTTTCATATTTTATGGCCAGACAACAAAACCAGCTAACAAGGGGAGCTGGCTACTTGAAACAAGTCAATCACTAAACTCTGTCTAAAAGAGAAGCCTCCAAGGCAGCACTAAGTGATTGTTGGGAGGGGCGGCATGTAAAATGGGGGACAGGGGGTATTGGCTATGGGGCTCAAAGAGCTGCAAGGTGTCGCGTATTCTCGAGCTGCAAGTTCGCAGCATGCATGTCCAGAGACACTGGAAAAGATATGAGTGCCTATCGGGGTTTTATTTCTTTATTGCCGTTGTAAAATAATAAGGTTGCTAATATTTATATAATTACTATTGCAATGCTTACCTAAATTCCAATAATTATCTTTTGTTTGCAATTTCAGTTGTTTCCATTTCAGTTTTGAAAGTTCTCAGTTTCAATGAAATGATCTTTTCAAATTCATTTGTTTTTATGATGTAAAATTCTTAATAAATCCCTGCTTTAACTTTTTCTGTGTAGTTTTACAGTCTTTTAGCTGTAACAGTAGATTGATAGTTATCATTATCATTGAAGGATACAGGGTGATTTGATTGTCTTCAAAGGTAAGAGTAATCAGTGCAGAGCTATTGGCCCCCAAAAGTATGCCCAAACTCTGGCCTGGGGTCTTGGGAATTTTCCTGAAAGAAATGCGATCAGATAAGCAAAGTGTGTTCATAAGCCAAACAAATCCAATTCGACAAAGTGGCATCCACATACATATATCCACAGATAAGAATCTCCCCTAACAACAACATCTCGCTTGCTCTCTGGGCACCCGGTTATCCTCATCATCATCCGCCACTTGCTCGGAATCCTCCGATCTTGCTACTCCTATCTCCTCCGCCTCCTCCTCTGCGGCCACACGGCGTATGAGTAATGGAGCGAGGCAGACTTGTCTGGCCGTCGAATGCCCAATGCTGCGCGATCTGTAGAAAGCACCCATACCCCCAGCACATATGTATATATGTATCCATACGTATATGCTCACCTTTTTGAGAGAGAGGCCGACTTCGCCCCACCTGCGTCACGGTAACGTTTATTGTCCATTGCGCTAATTGCGCGATCCGAAACCAAAACGCCTTCGTCTCCGAGCTTCGTTGGGATGGGATGTGTGGGGATATACTCATATACTCATGCACATGACATACTCATGTGTATCTGTGTATCTGTGTGTCTGGCCGGGTTTATAGCCGCTCTGGCGACGCCGCCGGAGCAACAAATTAAAGCACAAACATTGGCTTAATATCAGTCACTAAGCGATCGTCCGACAGTTAACAACAAATCGTCAGCGGGATCAAAATCACAAAGAGGAGCGCGCGCGCGAATTTCGTAAATCCTTTCAACACCCAGCAGGTGTTAAAACTCAAAAGTAACAAAGTTAAATAGTGTTGATTGCTTCTGCAAATGCTGGCCTTATAAGCGCACCATCGAGCATATCTGTCATTAACGCGACTGTGTGAAAAAGACACTCTTTTTGGAGTCAATGTCGAGAAGAAGCGATTGGATCAGGCAATTAATATAATTTCTCTATAATTTTGCATCAAAGTTCGCAGCGAACTAAATCGGGCCAAAGGTAATTACTGTTTGCTGTGCTTATTATCGCCTATTTTTTAAGTGCCCTAATTATTTATAATTAATTCCCGCACATCAAATAAGTTATCAGGCATATTTATCGGCTGCATGTGACAATAACAATAACAATAACAAAAAAAGAAAAGTGCCTCAAAAAAGTGCTTGGAAATCTTCGATCCCAGCCCCTTTTACTTTCAATTGGCCCATTGTGAGCCGCACGAGAAGTGGGAAAAATCATTGCGCCCCCTTTTTTTGTTGCGGTGATAAGCGTCGAATTGGATGCCATAAAAGATTATTGGCTCAGTTTTATCTTGACAGCTACCTTACGGTTCCACTACTCACGGTACAATAAACCTGGCGTTTAATTCAGATTCTCGAAATAAAAAAAGTACCCCCCTTTAACAGCCCACACACAGTTGTCACTCAATGTCGGCAAGGTGGCGGTGGCACATTATCTCATCATCGTTTATATATAATATAGTTAATGCCCGAAAGTTGAACAATCAGATATGAGATATGTAGCTGCAAGTTCAGCACTTCAAAGCTGTCGAACTGCCCGATCAATTATGCCACTCAGGCTCATCCGTTTTGCATATCGAAAGTGGGTGCGATAAGGTCGCGAAGCGCCATTCCCAGCCAATCCACCAAGATCGTCTGACACTGGGCTCCTTTTCCAGCCCGCAACTCCCCTTGCACTGAGAGAAATTATCATCAAATTAAAGAAACCTATTACTTACGAAGTTTAGAGGACATATTACATTCTAAATACTGACAAGCTTGGCATTACTTATTATGCTTTACGATATGATACATTTATGTCATAGTATCAACATCGTTAACCAATGTTGTGGTTCAGAAAATGTTTGAAAGGAAATTAGTTTTAAAAAACTTTAATAAGCATTAATACTAAAACCTCAACATGATTATTTCCAACTGTTTGTTTGGTTATCTATTGAACGCATTTTAGATAATACAATTAAACTTTAATTTCATTATAAGTTGCTTGACAAACGTTTCTCTCAGTGTTTTTGGGGCTCAATGAATGATATTGACAGACTGTCAGGACGGTCAACGGTTTTGCTTTCTGCCGCTTTTTGCGGCACGTGAAGCGAACACACAAGCAAAACAAAAGCAGCCAAAAACAAAGCAAAACAAAACTGAAAACCGAACACCGAAAACTGGTAAAAAAAAAAGGCAACAAAAAGCCGTCTTGGCATTAATGGAATGCATTGACCCAAAAGAGATCCCACTCGAAATGCCATTCACAAAAAATCGGCAACCAATTAAAGGTACTTAAGGCGGTGCTCGAGAATTGGCAGGGAGAAATTCCTAAAGCTCCAAAATACCCATCCATTTCAATTGTACGCATTTTTTCGCAGTTTATGCAACAGGTGGGAAGGCCATTCGTGGGGAGGGGAGGCGGGGGAGCTCATGGAAGCAGGTCAGGGTATAATGCAGTTAATACTGGAGAATATGGCTTCGATAAGGCAAAAACCGGAGATAAAGGTCGTTTTTTGTAATCCACACCTTGTGGCGGAAGAATACACTGGGTAATCTGCTCGATCAAAACAGTATCTTCCAAAAATCCTCCACCGAATCCAGGTCAACATCCGAAAAGCCACACCTACCCACCACTTTTATCGTTTGACGTAGTATTTTGCAATTAAGATTTTATAAATCACTATATAATTGTTTGAGCAAACATTTAACTCGGAATCATTCGTGTTCCGTTTCGCTCATTAGGAGAATCCCCAAAACCCAAGAAGTCGGTTGCTGTGCCAGGGCACCAAGGCCTATAGCCAATTAGCATATAGCATATTAGTATATAGCCAAAGACCATATACTGCGATGACGCGATCCTTAATTAGATGACGCGTATAAGCCAAATGGCGGAACTAATTAATGTAATTGGCCATAAAGCGAGTATGCCGCAAGTTTCGGATCGCCAGGGAAACTAATCAATGTCCGAATTTCCCGATACCTGTATGATTGAATATCGAAGGGGTTGTATGGCCGCGTGATGTCGTATAACAAATGGGGCCCCCCCAGTAACTGGAACCCAATTAAAAGTCGATCATAAAGATTTTGCGGTTCCATTTAACGATTTGCCCCATATAGAAGGCAAACAGGCAATTGCTTTGGGTAAACAGCGAATAATGTCCGATCAAAAGATATTTGGGGCTTTCAAAGTGAGAAATCAAGAAATCGACGACTTGCTCTCTTTACATAAGAAGTAAAGCACTGGTACAGTGACTATTACTGACCACTAATCTTATCGGGGCACAGATAATATTGATAATAACAACGCCTTCCACCACGATTAGTGGTCATTAAACGTTATTATTTGATTTTCCAGATCGTAATTAGACATCAAGGGTCTATAGATTCCCATGATAGTAATGGGACATTGGACATTCGAAACGAGCTGACTTAAATCAATGAACAAATCCATCATTGATAGGGAGAGCACTCTTGATTTCAGTTCGTAGTCAGCCAGTCCCTCCTGGTCAGCAAATCAGTTAACTGGATTGAGTTCTAGTCTGCGGATCCGGTGGGTTCGGTTCTTTTCGGCCTGGTTCGGACACGATAGTGTTATCAGTTGATAATTGATTTTAAAGGTAGCTTTGAGTGTTTTATTTTATTAGCTGTGAATGTGGCATGCTGCGGGCATTTGTTGTTTATTGATTGTTGTAGCCTGTCTTGCCTTAAGTCGTTATCATATCTGGACATTATTATTTCGACGCTTTCCGACACTTTTCGCCCCGAGAACCACAACCCTCGCCCATTGGCCTGGCTAACCGATCGTTCAGTTGCTTTTGGCCAGAGGACGCGTTCGGTCCTCCTCCAATCCATCCATCCAATAACTTTCTCGACCGGAATATCCTTGCTGAAATGTAAGTAGCCGGAAACGAGATGTTACGTATATTCACCGCGCCTCCGAAATAAATCAAGGGACTACGAGTTTTTCAAGCAGGCAGAAACAACCTGTTGTTTAATTATAAATACAGTACACTAACTTAAGCGATTCGCCAAAAATGCATCACTAATATAAGAGTGCACTGTATAATTTGTACCAGCTCGCAGTTCCACTTCATTAACATTGCCGGAGAAATCGAAATCGTATCTCAGTTGTGATGAAACTTTTAGGGCAAATACTGGCTCAACTTCGGAAATTTTCCACTCCCTAAGTCTTTATGATCGATCGAAGTAAAGTATGCCATGGAAATGAAGATAGTAATCTCAGTAATATCTTATTTAATTACGAATGCATGAAGCCATACAGAAAACTGTTTAATTTCATGTGATTAAGACTAAGTACACAGTTCAAGTTTGAGCTATTTTAGTTATTATTTACATATATGAAATTTGATTAGCTAAGAACTCAAGCATGTGACCCCTCTATTATTGGTTGTTAAAGAACTCATTGCCAACAAATTTGTTGCCTTCAAACCAATAGAATTTTCATATTGGTACAATAAAGGATTCATAAATTTTAAAGAAGAGGGTGCCCGCCATAAATACAAATAAATCGAAGATTACGCTAATCTGGGTTCAAAGAACATGCCCGCAGTGGATCAGCAGCCGCGAAAGAACTTCAACTATTTCCCACAGAAATGAATCAACCCAATAGGAAAAATGTGTGGTGACTACTATATGGACGCTGATTTAGGGTCCGATTATATGTCCGAATTGCAAGCGCTTTTAGGGCACCATAAACCTGAGTTTTATGAACGAAGTGCTATTGTTGTTTATTTGCTCGACCCCACTCCCAGCTCCATTTTCATTCTTAGCCATTTCCGATAACGATGGGCCAGTGCCAGAAATCTCTCTGCTAAGGCAATTCTAATACTCGAAAGTTTCCAAGAGTCGATAAGATACGCCCGGCTTGTGCCTAGCAACTCTCGAGCGGATTAACCCGAGCCTTAAATGGCCTAAATGGCCAACGAAAGCGAATCTCGTGCTTCCTTTCGTTGATAAAGCCTGCTCGTGTGCGGCCGCTCAATCAAGTGTGCTAATTCCATTAAATACCAATCGATCAACGTTTAATTTCGACTCTTGATTCCAGATGGCAGATAACAAGGGATTTACCCCCGATGGACAGGAATCCCTCCCATCGGCGGCACCAGTTGAGAACCCGCCTCCGTACTCCAACTCAATGGCCACGCTGAATGACTTCAACTCAAAGTGAGTACGCCCAGCTTCTTTCCTAAAAACTTTCAGTATTTAGAAAACTATTCATTCTTCAACTTATACATAGTATCATTGGATAGTTATTATCCCTTTTTTGTATAGTTAATTTCCATGAGCAAAATCAGATTTTATGGCTATGGTCAGCATAGTCTTAAAGTTTACTAAGATTACAATTTTATTACAATGTCCTTACGCTTCCTCATCCTTTCCCACAGAGCCAACTTGACGGAGAAAGAGCTTTCCCTCACGGAGGATCCCTACAGTCCCTTCGAGCACCGCGATCCCAATGGAGCCAGTGCCGGCGGCGCCCTGGCGCACTTGCTCAAGAGTTCGCTGGGCACGGGCATTCTGGCCATGCCCATGGCTTTCCACAATGCCGGTCTGGCATTTGGAATGGCCATGACGCTGATCGTTGGATTCCTCTGCACCCACTGCGTACATATATTGGTAAGCGAAGTGGTCAAGATTTTTTAGCACCTGATTCTGGCTGTTGACTCAAGCAATTTACGACAGACAGCAGCCAGACCAGGTGAGCCGCATAATCCATGGCTGACGTAGTTTTCCGGGGCTTAAGTAGTTCAAGGTGCCCAATCAATACAGCCAATGGAACACCTTGTGCCCAGATAAGCACTGCAACGGGCAGTCCAATCGTTGCACGCGTCAAAGAACCTAGTCCAGACCCACTTGCCCTTATCGGCGAAGATACTACCTGCGATTGCTGGAGTTTTACGACTTCCACTCACGACTTACGATCAAGTATTTCCGATCCTCGCAAATCCAAAGACGTAATTTCCCAGTATTAGGAACACTTCGATGTCCAGACATCAGGAATCGCGTGCCCAAACATTGCATAAATCAACTGATTCAAATGTTTCTTGGAAAGTCCAAATCAACGATCATCTATCGGTCATATATCAAAATGCGAGCATACTCCATAAACTAGCCACTCGAGTCAGCAGATTTATGACCCTTGGATTTGGACAGTCATTTAGAATTTTTCGCGGGCGCCTTTTCGAGTGCTTAGCTGCGATCAATAAGATTTACTATTTTTGGTACTAGTTGTAGTACTTGCTTAATATATTTTCTAAAGTTGTTTCGATTTGATTTACAATTAAGAAATGACGAGGCAATACTTTATAATCGCATTCCCTCTGTGGAATAATAGGCGTCATCCTCTCAAGTCTTAGATTATTTCTAAAGTGGAAGAATGGTTCTAGTCTATCAATATTACATTAGAAATCTAAATTAATATTCAAGTATAACGTGAAATTAAATGATGACCTTAGTATTATATTATTTTGAGTATTCATATGTGGAGTAAAAGGATCTTAAATGTTTGTTTTAATTATATTTTTTGTTGTATTTTTTTGTATTTAATTTAATAGACACAAATTTATCATAAACTCACTACATTACTACTCTATACTTGCAGGTCAAAACTTCGCACAACATTTGCAAGGATGCCAAGGTTTCGGCTCTGGGATTCGCTGAGACGGCGGAGAAGGTCTTCGAGTACGGACCCAAGGGGATGCGACCCTACTCCAATTTCGCCAAGTGAGTAGAGCTTACGGATAATTTGGGAGAAGATCCTCAATGGTAATCCGCATTTATAACTTCAGGCAATTTGTGGATATCGGACTGATGGCCACTTACTATGCGGCGGCATGTGTTTACATCGTATTTATTGCGACATCCTTCCACGATGTCATTAACTATGATTTGGGTATCAACTGGGACGTGCGCATTTACATTGCCCTAACCGTGATACCCTGCCTGCTCATCGGTCAGATCCGTGACCTCAAGTGGCTGGTGCCCTTCTCCATGATGGCCAACATCTTCATTGTGGTTACATTCGCGATCGTTCTGTACTACATGTTCGACGAGCCGCTGGTCTACTCCGACAAGCCGCTGATCGCCAAGGCTGCCAATATTCCACTGTTCTTTGCCACCGTGATCTTTGCCATGGAGGGCATCGGTGTCGTGATGCCCGTGGAGAACTCGATGAAGAAGCCCCAGGCGTTCTTGGGATGCCCCGGCGTTCTTAACATTGCCATGATCACTGTGGTCTCGCTCTATGCCATCATTGGATTCTTCGGATATGTGAGATTTGGCGACCAGGTGCGAGGCAGCATCACGCTGAATCTGCCGGAGGGCGACTGGTTGGGCGATACAGCAAAGCTGCTGATGGCCGTCGCCATCCTGTTCACCTTTGGCCTGCAGTTCTATGTGCCCAACGAGATCCTCTGGCGCAAGATCAATCACAAGTTCAGTCCCGAGAAGCACAACATTACACAGATCCTGCTGCGCAGTGGCATTATCCTGCTGAGCGGTGGTGTGGCTGCCGCCATCCCCAACCTGGAACCCTTCATCAGTCTGGTGGGTGCCGTGTTCTTCTCGCTGCTGGGCATCTTTGTGCCCAGTTTCGTGGAGACCGTCTACCTGTGGCCCGACCGCCTGGGCGTGTGCAAGTGGAAGCTGGTCAAGAACATCTTCCTGGGGGTGTTCTCCATTCTTGCCCTGATTGCTGGTGCCGTCGCCAGCATTAATGAGATCATCGAAATGTACAGCGGCGACGATTAGGGTTTCCATAGGAACGGGTTCAACCTTCAAACGGACACGTAGTATTACACTAGATGCAGGTAGCTCCAACAATGGAAGCGAGACGAAAGACGAGTATGAGTTCAAAAAGCAGGCAAAGCCCACATCCACATCAGACCCAACTTATGGCCATGTTGAACATGGTCAAGCGGCTCGGATGCCAAATTGCCGATGCCGTTGACTGCATGAACAAGATGATATTATGTTTAAGTGCCCTGTTACACAAACTAAGCTGCAATTCATAGAATTTATAAATGTTATTACGTTAAGTTGCTCAGCATTCCAAAACATAAAGCGAACAGTACCAAAACAATTAATATGTCGGCTTTTACTTATCGGGATTCCCTCTCTAAATGCAAAATGAAATAACCAGATTGCTGTGTTGATTTATATAAATATAATGGTTATAGTCTTAGAACAGAATACAATTATTTGGAATAGAATACAGCGGCACGCAATAGTAATATAGTCGGATGTGTAGGCGGGTGTTTAAAAGATATTCTGAATTTGAGGGGGAATTGCTTCCGGCGAGAGTTATGAACTATTTATCTATATTGAGTGAAATATGTTTAAGTAATCGCTTGTCTTAACTATTTAACTGCCTAGTGCTGAGTGTAGAGCCGAATCTCAGGAGAATATCTGGTCGCTTTGTCGCCTTACTTCTTCTTCTTTTTGGAGTTGGAGCTGGTAGCCACTACCTCGCTCTTTCGCTTCTGATTGGCCTTCGGTTGGGGCGCAGGTGCTGGTGTGTTGGAGCTGGTACTTCCACTTGCAGCGGATACGCTGCCCTTCGGACCCTTTTTCTTCTTCTCGGCGCGTTCTTTCTCCTCCAGCTCGATGTTTTCACGTTCGATAAGGGTGATCAACGTGTTGCAGCGACGCTGTAGCTCTAGAGCTGTTCGGGATTTGATGAACCAGTCAAAGCGGAATTGCGGAGAAGCTCTGAGAGAGAATCAAAATGTTAAATGGGTTTACTCGTTAATAGGACATGGTTTCCGCCCACCTTATAGCAGCTCTCAGCTCCTCGTAGACATTCTCCTTGTCAAAGCCCAACTTGTGGAGCATGCAAACCAGAAAGCGATCCTCTATTTCAGTGTAATTCTTGCCCTTATTATTACCATATTGCAGGCGCAACTGATGGAAGGGAGCGCGATAGCGCGCCATCTACAACGAAAATATATTCATATATAATAAAAGATAATCAGAAAGACAAAAAAGAAAACTACCTTTTGATCCAACGCCTTCTTAATAGACAACCGCCGTTGAATCTTGCCCTCTCCACGCTCAATCTGTCCCATGATTCGCTCAATATCCTGCAACTCAGTGCACCGCTCCCAGAACACGGCGTTGTACTCGATAACCTCCTCCGGTGTCTTGCCCTCCACGTCCTTTGCAATGTTGTCGATGTCATCCCGACCGTACTTTTCGTTGGCCTTGATGAACTGGTTGAAATCGCGCTTGGTCCAGGCAGTAAAACCCTGTGAGAGTAGATTCTCCTTCTCCTGGATCTCCTCCTCGGAAAGAGGCTCGGCCTCATCGATCTTGCGCTGCTCCTCCCGCTGCACTTTGGTGGCATCCGAGCCCAGTTCCGTGTTCTTGGGCACCTTGTAACCAACAGTCTTGCGGAAGTAGTAGATTTCCTGGTCGAGCAGCTCAAACAGACGGGGTGGGAAGAACTGGAAGTCCTGAACGATAGGCTGCTTGGGTGGGCGGGGAGCCTTTGGAGCCTTGGGTTCCGAGACACGGAGAGCCTCACGGAAATAGGCATCCACGGCATAGTTTGCTTTGCGTTCACGCTTCGGTGGCTCGATCCAGTTGCCCAGCGCATTTAGCTTTTGCTTTTCGCGCCAATCCTCTCCCTCGAATTGATAGACGGATGAAGTTCCTGCCTCGCCGTTGGTGTCCATTGTGAACGTCCGCAGCGAACTCTCGCCCATACTGTCCAGTGCTGCCTTCTGCTCGGCCGTCTTGGCCTCTCCGCGCTCCAGAATAACATCGATGTCCTCGTCGGTGATGTCTGTCTCCTTAGAGCTAAACACTTGGTTAGCTCCAAAACGGATTATATTAAGCATTTCATCCTTGTTCAACTGATTGGAGCGGTTGTCAACTAATCTGCCACCTTGAATGACCATCTTGTCCAGACGGAGCTTGACCTCTGCTCTCTCCACGATCTTCTCCTCCACTGTACTTTCGGTGATAAGCCGGAAAACGCGCACTTGCTTCTTCTGGCCAATACGATGGGCACGATCCATAGCTTGCAAATCCATTTGAGGATTCCAATCCGAGTCGTAAATGATGACCACATCGGCGGTAGCCAAATTGATACCCAAACCACCGGCTCGGGTGGACAACATGAAGAGAAACTTGGCGCTGTTGTCCATGTTAAATTCCTGAATCTGCCTATTACGATCCTCGTGCGGCGTCTGACCATCCAAGCGGCAGTAGTTGTAGTTGCGCCAATGGCAGTAATCCTCCAGGATATCCAACATCCTCGTCATCTGCGAGAAAATCAGCACACGCGATCCCTGCTCTTGGAGCTTGGGCAGCAGCTTGTCCAGAATAGCCATCTTTCCGGAGTTATACACCAAATGCGTGTCCGTGGTGTATGGTGGACCAGGCTCGGCGCCATCGAACAAATATGGGTGGTTGGTGCACTTGCGCAGCTGCATCAGGATGTTCTGCAGCCGCATCTTCTCCACCTTGCCAGCACCGTTCACTACATCAATGTCCTTAAGCAGTACCTTGGTGTACCAGTCGCGTTGCATCTTGGATAGACCGACAAATATTTTCATCTCCTTCTTGGGCTTCAGACGCTTCTCCACTTCGGCCTTCAGACGACGCAGCAAGAAAGGCTTTAGCACGGCATGTAAGCGCGTAATCAGCGCATCATCACCCAGACAGGTGTTTGTGTTGAACCATTCGTCGAAATCCTCTGACGAATTGAAAACATCGGGCAGCAGGAAATTTAGGAGGGCCCACAGCTCGTGAAGATTATTCTGCAGCGGAGTACCCGTGATAAGTAGACGATTAGCGGTCTTAAACTCTCTCAGAATCTCTGAGAGCTTCGACTTCTCGTTTTTGATACGATGCGCCTCGTCGATGACCAAATAACGCCAGTTGAACTTCTTGAATACGGACTTCTCGCGGATACACATCTCATAGGAGGTCACGCAAACATCCCACTCGCCAGGCATGAGCACATCCCGAATGAAGGTGTTACGGGTGTCCTGGTCACCAATAAGGCAGACGGCTCTGAGGGAAGGACACCACTTTTTAAACTCATTCACCCAGTTCTGCAGCGTTGACTTTGGCACGATGACGATGTGTGGTCCAGCTTGATTTCTGCAGGTAAATATGGTATTTAGAGTTTTCTTTAAAGCACTTAATGTTTGTTAATACCCACTTAAAATGCTTGAGGTAACCCAGCAGGGATATGGTCTGCAGGGTCTTTCCCAGACCCATTTCATCGGCCAGGATTCCATTGATACCATTTTCGTAAAGCGAAATCATCCAGTTGAGACCGCGAATCTGGTAGTCACGCATCTCGCCACTTTTGATATAGGCTGGTGAGGCATCGAAGCGAAAGATCTCCTTGGTGGCCGAATCCTCCGCCAAAAGCTCCTCATCCTCCTCCTGCTCCGTTTTGCGATGCCGATGACTGTTTAATACAAAAATATACCAATAAATAAACGAGCCTTTTGTATGGGCTGTAGAACTCACTCGGCCACATCCTTTTCCTTGTCCTTGTCTTTGATTTTCTTGGGCCTGCCCTTTGGCTTCGTGGGACTCTTAGCGCTGTTGGTCATAAAATGGGTGAAGATCTCCGTCTGCTTGAGCAGGAAATCAAAGCGTCTACTACGATCAGCCTCGATTTTGTTGTCGAACTCCGCCTCCTTTTCACCGGACGAACTGGTGGCCGCATCCGAAGTTGTCTCGTTCTGCAAGAGATCAGCATATATGTATGGTAGTCCGGAGGGAATCCCCGTATTTTAACTTACCGAGTTCTCCTCGGTTGCCTCCACGGCAGCTGTTTCTGTTTTGGACATATTTGCAATGCCGGCGTCTGTCTCTTAGTGAAACAAAATTTTTTCACAAATTTCCCCTCGGCAATCAAGCGTGCTGCACACTGGCGTCGTTTAATTTGCACTGAAAATCGAATGTGCAAACTGTTAGTCACACTTTCAGTACAAACTTAAAAGACAATTGAAACAAAACAATGTTTGTTTCGCTTAAACAAATGGTAAATAATTACATGCGATTTTTTTTTAATGAATGGTGGGAAATCTGCGCGTGCTATCGCAAGATTATGCGATGAATGCGCGAAGTTGGCTGCGGCAGCGAAAGTGGCGGCAAATAGCTCGAGAAAATGAACTATCGATAGTCTTCATAGGCTAGGTTATGTCTGGCAATGATAGCTCTGTTTGTTATGAATTGCAGCACTGGCCGTGTGCCGTTATATTTCTATGCAAACAAAAAAAAGATGGAAACAGGTAATAAATTGAGTTTTGTTTAGTTTAAGTTTAGAAAGTGTATTCGAACAGTTAACTTGCATATTGCCCGAATGGCAATTTCTAGGAGAATATTGAAACTAAATGACAAAATGATTCGTACTTTCTATTGATTTTGAATAGCTGCCCCAAGCTAAAAAAATATATTAAATTTCCAAGAATATTTTAGATAAACTTCATATTGAAGTATTTTTACATAAATCGCAGCAAACATCCGAAAAACTACATTTTAAATTTTCAGTGTGGCCAAGTCAGTAAAAATAGACAACCCCAGCCGGCTGATGGAAAACCTGTTTATACCCGAAGTCCCAAACGGTCACACACCCACTTCATCACCTCGCTTCGTTTGAAAAAAAACCATCCAATATGAGTAAATATGACTCAAAGTACCTCGAGGAGAAGCTCAAAAGGGAACTGCAGACGGAGTACGTGAGTGTTACGGACGAATCGGACGGTTGTGGCGGCAAATTCAGCGCCGTAATCGTGTCGCCAGCCTTCAGCGGCAAGACCCTTCTCCAGAAGCATAGATTAGTCAACTCGACGCTGGCCGAAGAACTGAAAGAAATCCATGCATTCTCACAGAAATCCTACACACCCGAAGAGTGGGAGAAAGTGAAAGCCCAATAGTAGTACCAAAAACAACATCACACACATATATATACGGGCGATACAACACTAGCCGCAAAAACCTGTTGTTCGTTTGCTGGTGGTTGCGCTTTCCGATCGCAGAGGTAACGAACAAGCCGAAAAACGCCAGTCGCACAAAGAAAGTGAAAGGGAAAGCACAGGAATCGGCAGGCAGAGATAGGAGTTACCGAATAAACAACGCAAATGATCCACTAAATGCATAAGTTACATAAAGAAACAGCCGTAAAAGTTTAAGTACTCGTCGCAGGTCGTCCGTTCGAAAGGCATTAGCATTACAATTCGAAATAGCTGATAAACCGATAAAGCCATAGCCAAACGGAACACAGAGCACACACAGCGATCAGCAAGAACAATGCACAAGTTTCAGGTCCACTCTCCGGGCAAGGTCATCCTCCATGGCGAGCACGCCGTTGTTTATCACCGACCCGCCCTCGCTGCCGTAGTGGGTTTGGGCACCACGCTGAGATTTCGACAGCTGGAGGCCAGCCAGGTGGCAAGTTTTCAACTGGAGGCCCTTAACTGCACGCTGGAGATCCAGTTGCCGGAGTTCAACGGCTTCCTGGCTGAATTTAGGAGTAAATACCCATCAGACAGCACTGCCAATCTTTTGGAAGCCGTTCGCGCAGAGGTGTCCAAACAACTTGAACGATCCGGAGGCAATGCACCGAAGCAGCACACGCAACGGGCATTTGTCTCCATATACTATTTGCTGGCCGGCGCTGTACTCTCCGCACCCGGCGACACAAAGCTGACGCTGCAAACCGGTTTCCAGGTGCAGGTAGACAGCCAGCTAACCGTGGGTGCGGGCCTGGGCAGTTCCGCCTCTTTCGGAGCCGCTTTGGCCACGACTTTTCTCATTTTGGCCGGACACTTCGATAGAGACAGTTACTTGGAGGAGGCGAACCAGGCGTTGATCTCGACATGGGCTTTCGAATCGGAGCGTGTTAACCATGGCACGCCCTCGGGTCTGGACAACACAGTGTGCACCTACGGCGGAATGTTGCGGTATGTCAAGGGCCAGGGATTCCAGTCGCTAAAGATCCAGAAACCACTGAACATCCTGCTGGTGGACAGTCGTGTGAGTCGCAGCACCGCGGACATTGTGGCCAAAGTGCGTCATCTGGGAGAGGCCTTTCCGCGGCTCATTGAGGCCATTTGGCATGCTTGCGAGGAGCTCGTTACCGCCGCTGTTCCGCTCTACGAGAGCTTTGGCAATGCCCAAGACGATAGCGCGAAGTTCGAGCAACTCGAACGCCTGTTCCAGATCAATAATGATCTGCTAAAGGCGATCGGAGTGTCGCATCCGAAACTGGAACAGATTTTTACCATCGCTTTCAAGCGTGGCTTCTTTTCGAAGCTGACGGGCGCCGGTGCAGGTGGATATGTCATCGTTCTGCTGCCTGAGAACTACGAGTGCAATGAGGTGTACTGGAAGCTCAAGGAGGAGCTCGAATCGGCGGGCTTTGGTGTTCATGTTACGACCGCCGGAGGCGAGGGATTGCGCGTTAGTTCGCTGGATGACTGATGCGGTTTCGTTTTGTATTGCTATTGTATGTATTCGTGGTTTTGTTATAACTTAAAAATAAAGATTTATACATGTATTTTGTACGGCAATCTGGTTGTTTAGCGTTGACTTCTGTCCCTAGATTTGTAGACAATCCCACGGTTCTTCATGTCACGTAAGGTGGACTGCGGCAGAGTACCGGAAACAGATATGGCATAGATACCACGAGTAAAGCGGGCTGAAAGAGAAATTGAAATCTATCAAGAATACCCTTTGGAACGCAAGTTAATAAGGTCATACCCAGTCTTTGCCACTTGGCCACCCAGGAATCGGTGGGCGTGGTCAGGGCAATAATTCCGTCAAAGTTGTTGCTCGTGTGATCATAGACATTATCCTTGTTGTTCTTCATCCGCAGGAACTCCTCGCAGTTTTCGCAGCCATCAGTCTCAAATTGATCAAAACTCTGCAAGCGGTAAATGGTTTCAATGAAAATGTGTCGGGCCTGGGCTAAACATAACATACTTTCACTAGGGAGCAAACGAGGCAGGCGCGAAGTCCTCGCAGATCCTTGGGTATCGCGTCAAAGGCCATATTTACTTATTAATTATAGTTTTAAAACTAAAAATACAAATTCCGTGCGAAACCAAGCCACGACACTGACAGAGTGACCGTATTCTAAACTTTTCTTTCCTCTAAGTTATCGGCTAGTACCGGGAACAACCGACAAAAATTGTCTGAAACATTTTCACGAATCCAACCTTTGTATTAAAACGTGATTTTAAAACATTATAATTTCTTAGCAAGGTAAAATGTGTACTACATGGTATAGGAATTTTAAACAATGTTCAGCGACTTTGGCAGTGGCCTTTTCTTTTTATTCTTGTAATAATCCTCTAGAATTTCAAAATAGATCAATACCAATCCCAAGTGAATTCCCGGATTGGCTCCTGAAAAGTTAAATGCAATTTTGTAATCCTGAATTGGCAGTATGGGCAGAGAGACCTCGTCCAAACTAAAGTCACGCGCACTCAAATGGCCCTTTAGAAACATAAAAAATTGCATATATATAGAGGAGATTTTAGTTTTATAAGCTTACCCTATAGGGGCAACTGTGGTTTAAATTAGTCCATTCCGTCAAATGACTTATGGCGTATTTTTCCAAAAAATTTCGGTTTGTATTATTCTTCAACAATTGGCAAACATTAAATTTAAATTTAACGGCGAAGGGCTTATACAAACTCAAAGAATCCTTGTAGAATACTTCTACTGTCATCTGAAAGTTGTCAACGTTATTGTAATACTTGAATTAATGATACTTCTCACTTTAATATCAGTTATTACGTCCCGTATGTCGCAGTCCATGTGCATAACCGATCGAGTCCAGTTAATTGGCTTCAAAATGCAAGAGACATTGCTGAAATATACTCCGTTTGCTTTGCACTCAGTTTTTCTGATTTTGAAAAAGTATCCATTGGAATAGAACTAAGAACTAAAATAGTTTTAAAATCTGTACATTATACGGGTTTATTGACGCACAATGTTGTTGGAAAGGCATAATATTACGCCCAAGTATACACAAGAGATATCAATCCACTTTGCCATCGCCAAAACAAATAAACATAACTCCAGTCCAACAACTTAAAGCAAACACTAACTACATTTTAATAACTCTGTACACTTTATAAAATGCATCACGGGTGAGCGAACAAGCAGCTTTTAAATAAATAATCGATACAACACGATACACTTATCTACAATCTAGGCAAAAGATCGGAGAACAATTATTATGCAAAAATAAGTTAAATTGTTTTTGTTCTGACGTCACAGATAACATGTTTTAAAATATTTGTCTCGAAGTGTAAGATCGGTCAAAATGTAAGTTATCTGTTGCATTAATTGATTTCATTTTACATTTTAATATATGTTATGTTGTTATATGTTACTTACACAATGTAAATTGTTTGCTTCCAAATGTAATGTTAGGCAATCGGTTAATCGGTCCCCTGATGAGATAACGGCTACGCCCCTGGCGATCAGCTGTTACGCGGTTGTTTTGGGTGTGGAACAGGGAAGCACAGAAGTACGGACAAGAAAGAAAGGTAATAACAGCTATAACCGAACGCCGTTAAACTTTTACCGCTAGGATCGTTGGAATAGAACTCGCCATGTCCTCCTCCTCGACATCCAGTCCCACGGACAACAGCTCGCACGGATCGGTGGCGCTGTCCTCGGCCCTCAATCCGTCTTTGAACCCGGTCTCCGGCACGAATACCAGCAGCCAGAAGCCTTTTTCCCTTTCCGAGCGTTTGAACTTTGAGATCTACCGTTACTCCAGCTACTCGCCAAACTATCTGCCCGAGTAAGTTCTAGTCTGGAAAAGAAAATGGTTGCCTCGCATTTCGTAATTGTTCTAATTTGCATTCCATTCGATTCGTAGAAACGTCCTGGTGGACTGTCCCAACGACCAAACATCTAGGTGGTCCGCCTACACCAACAGCCCGCCACAATTTCTCACCTTGAAGCTGCGCCGTCCCGCCATTGTGAAGAAAATCAAGTTTGGCAAGTTCGAGAAGTCGCATGTGTGCAACATTAAGAAATTCCGTGTTTACGGCGGCTTGGAGGATGAGCACATGGTATTGCTGCTGGAGGGGTAGGTCCATCAGCTGGTTCTCCGAAATGCGTTCTATAATAAACCTCGTATATATCCTAGTGGCCTGAAAAACGACAACGTACCGGAAGTATTCAATCTGCGCTGCCTGACCGAAGACGGCGCGGAAAACCTACCAATACTGTACCTCAAGATCGTGCCCCTGCTCTCCTGGGGTCCGTCCTTCAACTTCAGCATCTGGTACGTGGAACTGCACGGCCAGGACGACCCCATGTATACCAGTGCTCGCATGAAGAACTACAACTCGCTGCGCGAGGTGGAGATCATCAAGCTGTGTCTTAAGCACTTCCGCCAGCAGGGCTATTTGAGTGCCTTTGGGGCGCTCCAGGAGCAGACGAATGTGCAACTGGAGCACCCGCTGATTAGCGAACTGCATAAGTGTCTGGTAAGTAAGAAATGTCCAGCATATTTCAAAACCTATTTTTAAACCTTTGAAAACATCGTATTAAATTCATAAAAATGTTATTTTTAGGTTTTGCAGGGAGACTTTGAGAAGGCTGAACGCTTTATAGTCGAGTGCATAGACGAGGGTCTCATGGATGAGTATTTGCATAAGCAGGACTACAAGCACAGCTGGCATATGAAGCTCACTGAAAGCGACCTGAAGCCTGGTAACTATTTCCGCCTCCAAACAGAAATCATTAGTTTAACTTCCACTTTTTCAGGCAACCGCGGTGGCCACCAGCTGGTGGTGGATGCCAAAAGGAGACTTATTTATCTCTATGGCGGCTGGGATGGCTACCAGGACTTAAGCGACCTCTGGGTATTCAATATCGAAGATGATCAGTGGACGCTACTGTGCGAAAGGTCAGAGCTTTCCAATGGGCCCACACCGCGATCCTGCCACAAAATGGTCTTTGATCCCATCAGCGAAAATGTATTCATGCTTGGTCGTTACCTGGACAACTCGATTCGAACTTCGGATTATATAAAGAGCGACTTTTACCTCTACGATACGAGGGCCGGCAACTGGATGCAAATATGCGATGACACCAGCCAAGTGGGCGGTCCTCAGCTTGTCTATGATCACCAGATGTGCATGGATACCGATAAGCGTACAATTTACGTTTTCGGAGGCAAAATACTCACGCCTCGCAGTGTCAATGCTACTGGCGCGATAGAACCAGAATATTCGGGGCTGTTCTCCTATCACATAGCAACAAACACCTGGGCTCAGATTCTGGTGGACTGCCACCACGCCAGCGCTTCCCTGGCAGATGTGATGTCCATTAAGTCCAGGATCACACACTGCATGGTTTTCCATAACGTACGTTAAATATACTTAATGAGTATGTAAGCCACATATATGTATTTCTGCCCTACATTAGAAACATCGAAAACTGTACATATATGGCGGACAACGAGGCAAGGAGGATCTTGACGAGTTTCTCAGCTACGACGTAGACACCCAGGCCATATGCGTCCTCAACAAGGAGCATCCCCATCACGGAACCACCGCTGGCAATGAAGCCAAATTCGAACCTTCTTCTGGCTATACATTGCGTGCCACCATTGACTGTGAACGTGATGAAATTTATATTTTTTCTGTGAGTAATTCTGACATTATTCAACCATTCATATATAATTGCTTTATTTTTAGAGCCTAAGTAAAGTTAAGGATCGTCGTGATATACAGCATATTGACGCATCAAACTCATTTTGGGTGTACTCCTTGCGCAGTCATAAGTGGTCAAGGATATATTACTGTCGCCACAGTGGCCAGGATGCGAACTCCATTAACAGCATGAATATTTTGGGCGCCAGCAAGGGGGATGGAACCTTGGAGCCGTGTCCCCGCTATGCCCACCAGCTGGTGTATGATGATGCGACTAATACCCACTATTTGTTTGGAGGAAATCCCGGAATCTGTCAGCAGCAGCAGCTTAGACTTGATGATTTTTGGCTTTTATGCTTGGAAAAGTATATAATTAACTAGCTGAGTGTAGCCCTAGTTAATTTACTTATATTTTAGGCCCAAACGAGAGGAGATCCTTAAGCATTGTAGGTTTTTGGTGCGTAAAATGCGCTACGAGGAGATGACGCGCCAGGATCCCTTCAAGGCAATGCAGTACTTACGACATCATATAGCCGATGTCATTGACCATAGCGATGCGGAGCAGTTAAATAATGTATATCTAAAAAAAATATTGTAACTTTCTTTAATCGCAGTTTAATCTTCCAGTTCCATAAGCTTGCGTCTTTGCTTTTTAAAAACCATGATGGTAACCTCGAAAGAGAATGCACCACACCTGCGTTGTGTGCTGATGCAGATGATCTCGAAACGGACTCCGATGTATCGGCAAAGATTAAAGGTTTTATTAGTCAATGATAATTTCTTCTTGGAATACTGAGCTTTTATCTTTACAGAGGAACTGGCTGATGGACCCGCTACCGAGAATATCTCCCTGGAGTCGAACGAGAGCATGATCTCTTCTGGCATCTCGGAGAATGCCTCTAGTCCGAGCTCCTCCTCATGCACCAAAAGAGCGCGGACGGATTGCACTCCTGAGCTGAAGAATAAACGAGCTTTCCTGTTCAACAAACTGGTGCAACTGATGCCACCGAGCATGGTCCAACCTGAACGTAACCTTAGCGACTTTGTGGTCATGTGAATGTCCAAGTGCCAAAACCGAATCAATATGAGTCCCCATCCAAGATTATATTTAGCTAATTAAGTGTGTGAGAGTTTCATTTTAAACTGTTGATCAATGTGATGTTTAATTCGCTTGTTTGCCAATACAAGGTTCTACGGTTAATGCAAGGCATGACATATATGATTTTATTGTGATAGTTCACGTGTACTGAAACCCCGGCTGAAGACAGCTGGATTCATAGTTAGTGCGCTTAGGTGAATAAGAACTGTATGTAAACCGTGTTATATTTAGTGGATTGTATATGTAAACATAAGCCTGAAATAAAAAAAGTTTTTTTAACGTCCAAAAGCAACAGGCGCCTTTCAGTTAATAATATGCGGCAAATATAACTTACAAATTTTTAAACAAAATCTTTACTGTCTAACATACATTTATTCCTTTTTTATCTTAAAAATTTGTTACATTGCAATTGACACGCAAGCCTCGTTCCTCATCAATATATTTAGAAAACGAGTTTACAGCAAATTAGTTTCCCTCAGATGCGTTTCTAGAATTGTGTCTTTAACAACAGTGAACACAAACCTAATATTGTCGGTATCTAAAAAACAAAAATAAGACTTGACTAGTTATTGTGAAATAAGTTCTTTTGTTGCGTGGACACGGAAATCAATTCGACGAAAAGAATAGGATTTTTCAAATATGAAAATCACTCATCAAAAATAATTCGGACACTGTACATACTCGTAGCAATGGTGAAATGAGGATAGATAATCTTGCAAGGATCAGAAATCGTGTCAATAAACATTTGCAGTATGAATGCTCGGGCTGCCTTGGCATCCATCCTTGGACCTGTTTAATAAGAAGTCGAATAAAATCTTGTTTGGGTGGAATTAACTTTTGTTTGGGAACCTCTTACCATTGTATTCAGGAAAATAGTCTGCCAAATGCGTAGATTTTATTTTCTCCTCAAATAAATCCTCCTTGTTAAGAAACAGAATAGCTGACGATTTTTGAAACCACGGACACAAAATAATCTGTGCAAATAAAGCCTTAGATTCCTCCATCCGGTTCTAAAATAACAATTTGGTTATTCATTGCCAAAAATAGAATTTTCAAAAATACATCATTCTTATCTTCAGCCAAGGATAGATCAAACTCGGATAACGCAACCAAAAACATAATTGATGTCACATTGGAAAAGCAATGAATCCACTTTTGTCTCTCCCCTCGTTGACCAGCTACGTCCACCATTCTGTGTAGTAGTATTTAATTATAGTTATTAATCCACTTTCATTACAACAAATAAATACCTTATCAGAAAACCGTCCAATTTGAATGGATACTCAACGATATCGGTTGTTGGCGCTCGAGCATAAAGAATATCCTGATCAGTTGCCTGGTAATCAGTCTTTTCAATTCGATTTAAGTGCTCCAAAAAGCTAATTGAATGAGAAACGAAAAGATTTATTTGAGTAATTTGTGTTTTGAAGATACGATTTCTTAGGCATAGATCTAGTATTACATATACAAAAATAATGAAACCTCTGTTTTGAACAACAAGATATCTGGTGCGTGCTTCATATATTAGGAAGTATATCAACGGCTAACTCACTATGCAGTTGAATCAGTCAGCTGGTATTCCCTACGACGATTATAGCACTCCTGGATGCCATCATCGGTCCAAAGCGTTTTGATGGCACTCAAATAGGGGGCCTCCAGCCTGGTAACCGTGTGGTAGTCGATGCTCTGCACCAGATCGGCAAGTATCTGTGGATCATAAGCCGTTGTTGGAGTCAAATCACTAAGTATTGGGCTAGGAGTTACTCTTACACTATGCTCCTGCTGACCGTAGGGTATCTTCAGAACATCCATTGCACTGATCATCGACTGCATGGCCATGAATATGTTTTGGAAAATTTTCTTGGTGAACTGCTTCCGTTCCTTGTCCGAAAAACCGTCGCCGTGAATAAGGCGCATTTGTTTGATGAATGTGGTCTTGCCAGATTCGCCTGTGCCTGCAATTGTGGAATTTTTGGATATTTGGATATACATACATATGGGCCATGAAATCAGTTAGGAAGTGTCATAATTGTATGCTCCGGTTTTACTTACCCAGTACCAGCAATTTGAGCTCACGCCGTGCTTTTTTCTTATCCGCTCTCAAGACCTTTTCAATTTCTCTATTGATACGCCTTCCCTCACGAGCCTCTTCCGTCAGGCAGCAGTCCATGCAGCCCATTCGCGCAAGCATGTTGCCCCCAGTGGACTCTGTTCCTTGACTATATAGAGGCGGACGAAGCTTTATATATTGGGTGAAGATCGTCAATAGATCAATATAAATACGCGTGGCAGAGTGAAAGGGTATAAATGATTTGTTGAAAGCATGTAACACGTAGAAGGAAGAGTTCCTGTCCGTCCGTTTGTCCGTATGTCGTGATCTCGGGTCGTGATCTAGCAAGCAGATTCCAGTGACACATGTGTTCATTCTTGTGACGACTCCGAAATGTTAAATCGGCTTTATATGAACACATATCTGAGGCGATTTTCAAATACTGTACCAGTAAGATACTGGCCTTGAACAATGATCATATATTATACTGCGTGTGTAAGGCTTGTTATCCAAATAATATTATCTCCCCTGAGAATGTTTATACATAAACACTCATGACTAAATATTTTATCAAATTCAAAAGAACATTTACTGTAATATTGTAAAGTATTTACAAAATATGTTATATCTAAATTAGGTTTTTAATCTGGTCGTTCGAAATGATTCATTTATATACACAATATCATTATATTCAGAGGGCGTTGCTCCGATAAAAAACTATATAATACCCGACTTACGTGTTTTGCACAATTATTCTTTATATTTTTTATTCAAGATCTCAAATTTATTTCACCGATTTAACAATTTTGGCTTGTGGGGCGTTTTCCTCTTTGTGGTTTTTAGGCTCGCTTTTCAAGTGATGAAACGCACTATTGAAACTTAGTCACCATCACTTCTTTCTAATTTTATATTTTAAAAGTAACATTTGATGCACTTGTTTTACAATTTTATATGTGTTTCTTTTTTGGGTTATACTAAACTTTCTAAGCCGTCGAATAATCGGAATATTTGGAACATATATTCTGAGTTGATGGTTTTTCTAAGACTGATTGTGCGGCGCTCAGCGAATTTATATTATTAACCCCATGTTGCCGGAAATTAACCCAAATTACTCTGAGCAGTTTTAAGAAAATTGTAATCTTATTGAATTCTCTTATACTGACTCCACTGATGTACATATACAGTGTACAATTACTTAATTTTTAATAACAATAACAGCTCTCAGAACTTTTTTTAACCCACGAATACCTAAACTAATACCTAAAATTAATAAAAACTAATTGTTTAATACATATACCTCTTCAATAGATAAAGAGGATTAAATAACGCAAAAGAATAAACAGTAAAAGTAATATAAAAGTATAAAATCTACTTTGGAAAAGTAAAGCGGTGTTCTACATCTAAAATTAAAACAAATTACTTTCTTTTAGGTTGCATTGCAAAACGGCATCCTTAACTGCGGCGAACACAAACGTAATATTTTCCGTATCTAAAAATAAAAATGATCTTATTTACGTTTATAAACGCTTATAACGTTTTATTTAGCTATTTAATAGACTGTGCTGTACTTATACAATAGCAAATTAAATTAAATGTTTGACAAACCATTACTGAAGTACACTTATGAGCGAGCAAAATACACAACTTTCCACCAAACTTCCAAATTATTTCACTCACCTGTAGCACAGGTAAAATGGGAATATATCTTTTTAGGTGTATCTAAACTAACGTCTTCAAACAACTGTAGCACGTATTCTTGGGCAGCATTTGCATCTTGTGGTGGACCTAAAATATTATTCCTATATTGAGTGCACTTAAGGATAAAATATATAATTAAACGATTTTCAGGCCAACCTATATAAATTTAAAATAATAAATAACTTACGCTTTAGAAGGCTTACCATCGTAATCAGGAAAATAGTCTGCCAAATGCGAATACATTATTTTCTCCTCCAACACGTCCTTCTTGTTTAGGAAAAGGATGATTGAAGCGTTTTGAAACCACTCGAATGTTATTATAGTATGAAATAAAGCCTTTGATTCCTCCAACCGATTCTGCAATTATCCGATTTTAAAGTTTTTGTAGAAAGATTATCTGAATGGCTTTTATTTGTACTTCGTTTTCGGATCCCATCATGAACTGATCGTATTCCGATAGTGCTGCCAAAAATATAATTGATGATACATTCGAAAAAAAATGAATCCACTTTCTTCTCTCGGTTCGCTGGCCTGCAACATCCACCATACTGTCCATCAACGAAAAATGTGTTATTGCAATCGGATAAATAAAATTCAATACACATATACCTCAGCATAAGGCCATCCAACTCAAAAGGATAGACCTGAATATTAAATGTCGGCTCTCGGGCACACAGAATATCCTGCTCGGTTGGCAAGTAATCAGCCTGTCCAATTCGACTTATGTCGCTCAAGAAACTAAGTTACAAAAATATTTCAAAATAGGTACTCCATAAGACTTGGACCTAACTCACTATTCAGTTGAATCAGTCAGCTGATATTCCCTACGACGATCATAGCACTCCTGGATGCCAGCATCGTCCCAAAGCGTTTTGATGGCATTCAAGTATGGATCCTCGAACGTGGTAACGGTCTCGTAATCGATGCTCATCACCAGATCGGCCAGTTCCTGTGGATCGTAGGATGGAGTTTGTCGTTTGAGATTAAGTGATTTTGATTAGGCCCATGGTTTACTTACACTATGCTCTCCCTGACCATAGGAAATCTTCAGCATATCCATGGCCTTGATCATTGACTGCATGGCCATGAATATGTTCTGAAACACCAGCTTGATGTACCCCCGCTTGTCCTCGTCCGAGTAACCGCTGCCGTGGATGATACGCATCTGTTTGATGAAAGTGGACTTCCCGGACTCGCCCGCCCCTGAGGATATACACACATTGGATCTTGGATACATCCCGATTACCCATTTCCACGTACCCAGCAGCAGTAGCTTATGTTCACGTTTCGACCTCTGCTTCTCCAGTTGCAACTGTTTGTCGATCTCCCGATTGATACGCTTTTTTTCCCTTGACTCGAAAGATACACAACAGTTCACATCCATGCTGACTTTATGTATGAATCCGTGATCTCTATTAAGGCACCTTTTGACTAATATCCGAACTTGAATGTATCTTTTGCTGTATTCCACCGACCAGTTTAACGTATAGCCAAAGATTGTGTTAAAAGATGAGTTTTTCTCGTAACGCTTTACTCCTTCTTTTTTGTATCCCTAAAACCAGATTTTTCCATTCTTCCGCAGCTCAAAAACACATCTGTACGCCGTCGAGTAATGCCGAAAACTGATTTGCAAACAATTTAGAAAACAAAATTACAAAAGCCATTTAAATTCCCGCGCCATATAAATGGGAATTGTTCTCTTGATAAATCGCACCAGAGCACCCAGTGAAATATCGTTCAGAACATCGCTGGGGATTTTTAAAACACCCAGTTCCCAGTAGGCGGGTATCCATTATTTAATCCAATCCACTGTTGAGTTAGTTTTTGAATCGAACTCAGCTATTTTTGAAATCCGATTTCTGGGATTGCATATCGTATCGTAGTTGCAAGAAAAGAACACAGTGGCGGTCTTTTCAATATACTTTTATTTATATTATATTGGTTTTTTCATTAATATTAAGGTGTACATAGATACTTTTAATTATCTAAAAAATTTGTTTAGTTACAATTGCCACGCATACAATCGCCGTCTGCTCCGTCAATATGATTTGTATGACAAATGTATAGACACCCAGGAAAACCCCGTCCGTCCAATATCAATTCAATCAATTCAAATGCTACAGTTATCAATAGTCGGCCCATGGACACGTTGGACTGTCTCTATCTCCAAATCGGGGAAATCGGGGAAATTGGGGATTCTGTGTGGTTGGTTGCCTTAATCCTAGGCTAAGCATGCAGTTCCAGTGGATGTTTCATTAGCTTCTGATTTACACGTATGTACTCGTATGCTTAGGTGTGCGATGGAGAAACTAGAGTCGAATATTACTATTTCTCCCTAAAGTCGCCCGAACTCACAACTAATATTTCTTACTGCTTAGCCCGATGCTGGGTTTATGTGGTGTTTGTTTTCAACCGAAAACACCGGCTAGCCATTCTTATTATCGATAATGTAGTTTTCTCTTTAACGTCAAGGGCGATTTTCATTTGGGATTCTTTTTAATGGATTTTTTTTTCGTTTTTTTTTTGCTTTTCAAGCTTTCTTATGTGGAATGTGGTCATTCTTTCATTTACATACATAGTTAAAGTAAAAACTAGCCACCGAATGCCATGCCTAAATGGTTGGTTTTCAATTGTCTGAAAATCGTGGCCATACTTATCAGTAAAGTATCATGGCCAAAGGATCAAATTGCATCCTTTCGCTTTCATTCCGCTCTAGATTTACACAATTACATAAATTTCCCATTTAAATTGTTGTCCCTTTTGCTTGCAGTTCTGTTTTGAGTTTGTTGCTTAGAAAATTTCTTTGTTTACTTTGTTACTTTTGTGTTTAATCTTAATTCCTTACAATATTCTGAAATTCCTTTAGCAATCGTCGGATTTGTGTATTATGTACTCGGCTTCTCTATATTGGAAATACATATCTAGTAGATTCTTTTGCGTTACTTTGGTTTTATCATGTAATTATTTTAGTTATTAATCGTAACAATTGTAAGTGTAATCAAAATTATAAATTGTATATAAAAATACAAAATACATACATTAATGGTTTATATCAAATTCTCATTTTATTATTATTATAGTTCACTTTGAGTTTAATGTACACTTACATACACATGCTCGATTATGTGGTATTTCTCAGGAGGCTTTCGCATTCCCCCGAGAGTAATTTGCCAAATATTCAAATATTTACATACAACTGTCTGACTATCGGTGCGTATCATAAAAATAAGGAACCAATCTATCAACCCAAACAATCCACCACAATCTGGCAATACACGTGCAATACATGCTGATAATCTGAATATTTTGGGACATTTAACAGGCTCGACTCGGCTCGGCTCCAGTAGTGGTGAGAAGAATCGGGTTTCGAGTGGCCACTGGAGTCGGGAGTCTGGAGTCTGTGCTATATAATTTATGGGATTCATTATAGTGGAAAGGCACAAAATGCTAGGGAAATCATACCGAAATCGACCAATTTAAAGTGTGCGTATGGTGTGCGTGGCTGCAAAATCGGAACATTTGATCATTGAAACCGCCGAAAAACTCCTGTATTTTGGGATGGCATTTTGGAGAAGAACCAAACCGGAAAGAAAGGATCAAAGTAAATGGGAGACTTTGTCTGCTCGCTGATGCTGATGCAATTCATTGGACGGAAAACTATATATATGTCAGTGTGTGAATGTCTATAATGCATACTGCCGTGGATATAAAAAACGATCGGAGCTACCAAATTGGATGCCAGCTGTGAATTTGTATTCGCATCGAGAACCTAAACCGATTCCATATCCATTCCAATCCAATCCCAATCGGGCATGCATGCTCAAAAAACTCATTGGCATCATGGCTCTGTGTTCTCTGCTACATCATTTAAAATACACATTGACTTATTGAAGCTTTTTAAAAGCTAATCCATTGGGTTAATCATAAAAATGGTTTAATTACTTTACTTTTACTTTCACTTTCACTAGATGTGGTTACGAGGATTAAAGCTTTATACAACACACTGTTGAATCGTACTTAAACTAAGATGCGTCTTGGTTTTTGGTTATTCGCGGTCATAGCTGATGGGTCATGGGTCATGGGTCATAGGATCCTCAATTCTCCACTGCCACATGGCAAAGTATCTATTCCTCTGTGGCCCCGAGTGAACTAAACTCCAAGTGATGAGTTGAGGGAATCTCGGTTGAACAAAATAAGTGTAATAAATTATTGAAATTATGAAAAACATTTTGCTTCATATTTATTTTACATACATGTACGTTTCAATTGTTTTCCATTTTATTTTTATTTTTTGTTTCCACATATGCGTAGAGTAGAATTGTTTTTATTTGGATTTTTACATAAATAATTTGTTGATGGGGTTTTCTATTTATGTGCGTCTCATTTAGTTATCCTTGTATATTAAATTAAACTAAAATTATAAAAACAAAAACAAAACACTGGACCCACTTGGCCGACTTCGCTTGGATTGGATAGCCGCAAAGCGAGTCCCTTGTTGCATACATTAAGATCTATAAAATAAGCAAACAACTAACAAAGTTAATGTAAAAAGTACGAAAATCAAGCTATTTTTGATAACAATGTTTCGACTGAAATTTTGATGGCAACAAAAGTATAGTACGTGAGAGCAAAACTTTCTCTTCTGATAGTTGTGTGTTCTCGACCAGTGGTATATCGCATTTGATTGGATTTAACCTGATGTCTGATTAAATATCAATAAGTTGTATGGATTTTGCTGTTGCATGTAGCATGTTGCATGTTGCATGGGTGGTTATCGACATTTTTACAAACACGTATTTAATGAATGCTCCATGTAAATGTTTCTGGCGTTTCTCATACAAATTTATCTCCTATATCGTTTGTATTGGTTTGCATGCTTTTCATTTCTTTTTTTTTATTCTCATGGTATTAATACGAATTGTAATTTACAATGAATGGAGCTTCCGCAATGCAAATTAATCAATTTTTAAATTGTTACATATGCGTTTATGAATTATTATATCTGCTTTCATGTATAGTTAAATATTCCGGTAAACAATAGTATCAATATTTACGGTTTACGGTTTAGCTTAATAAAAAATACGCTATTATCTGTGATTTCGTTTTCATTCATTTTATCAGCTTATCATTTTCGGTTTATTATTTTTACACGCCTATATGCCCTGAAATTCTAATAAGAAACTTCTTGCATATATAATTCTTTGAATATATATATATATTTCGGGGGATTTTTACGCAAAAGTATGTTTTGTTTTTTTGTTTTTCTGTAGTTATTTAGTAAAATGTTGCTTTATTATGTTATGCTTCAGTACGACAAAGTTGTTTCAGTTTGTTGTTCCTTATCAAGCTTTTGATTAAATTTACGTTTCATATTTTGTGTTTCGGATTTTATTACAAAAGTTACTATAGTAATAAATTTATTTAAATATTACAGCGCGACAACAACTAACTCGGACGATATTTTGTATAAAAACCTTTCAAGGAAATCATGTTTCTTGTGTAGGAAGGAAAAACTCCCATCAGTCTTCCCGACTTAAATCCGAAATAACTGGCGATTTGTGCAAATCTAACCAAAAACTCTATCGATTGGATCCCAATCATTTCTGGCTACTGTCTTTTTGACTTTCAAGAGTTTTCCTTTTCGAAACGCTATTAAAATCACACAACGTTTTCTGAAAACTTTGCCGTTGGAAAGAATACAAATATTGCAATAAAAATTATTGTTTTACGAATCGCCATATTCGTAAGGTAAAGCGAGAAACTCTGCGCCGATTATTTGTTGTCACGCTGTATCAGATTTTGTGTTATATTTCTCTCAAATTAAAATGTATACATCTTTTCCATCATTCTGTTGATGCGGGTTTAGCATCTCAGTTTAGTATTCTATTTATGCTACAATTTTCGGTTCCTGATGTAACAAACGTAAGAAACTTTTTCGGGTCTAATTTATGCCTAATTTTCGGCCACATTCGCTCGCTTCTCAATTCTTCTTTTATATTTAGTAAATATGCGAAAAAGGAATTATATGAATGTGTATGTGTGTTTGTATAAAAATCACAAAAATAGTTTTTCGATCCAAATCCAGTTTAGACCAAATTATATTCCTTAAGGTTCGATTGCAGAATTGTGTCCTTCACAGCTGCAAACACAAACCTTATATTTTCCGTATCTAGACAAAGAGAAGAAGACTTAGTTAGTTGGCTTTGTCAACAAAATCAAAATCGTATGATAGTAAACTGCACACATAACATATTCCATTCACGATATTTAACAGATTTAACAGACTATATTGCTTTTTTATTGAGGGACTTTGAAAAACAAATCATATACATTATAATTAAATAATTCATTTGCATTGCCACATTTCCTGAAATCTCCGCACTGCCCGCATTAGCCCAAATTGAATTCCTTAAGTGCATTTTGCATAATTGTATCTTTGACAGCGCAGAACACAAGTTTGATGTTTTCGGTATCTGTTTACCAAGAGATCGTTGTTTTATTAGAAATCAGTTCGTTAGGTTTACAAATTTGACTAGCGATACACTACGCTCTACTCTAGATCAGCGCGGCAGAAGCAAATGCAAATGTAAATGTTTTTCACACAAAAGTTTTTACCATTTGACCAGTCCCTCCTTTAGGCTGAAAACTAAAATCACATCCACACGCATTTTTTGACCAATCACTGAACTGGTAACTGGTGGAACTTACCTGTAGCACACGTGAAATGAGAATAGATAATTTTTTCGGAATCTGGATTTAAATCTACAAACATTCGCAGTATAAACTCTCGGGCCGTTATTGCATCTCGCTGAGGACCTGTTTCGATAAGAAGGCAAATGAGAGGTTACGTCTAGCGTGGTTCTACAACTAGCAAAATAATGAACTAGCAAATAATCTACAGATGATATTGGCGATTGAGGCAATTGCATAGATCTTAAGTACGGGTGAAAGTAAGGTGAAAGTCCACCTGTGGCCGTTGTGAAATGCGAATAGCATTGACGTTCGGGATCTGGATTGCAGGCCAAGTACTTTTTCAGAACGAACTGTTTGGCCGCAGCGTGATCCTGTTTTGGACCTGGTTCATTGCCGCATAAAATCGTACATAATTATGACCACCATTACCAATCGGAACACTTACCATCGTATTCGGGAAAATAGTCTACCAAATGCGAATACATTATTTTCTCCTCCAACAAGTCCTTCTTATTCAGGAATAGAATAACTGACGAATTTTGAAACCAAGGGTATGTAATTATAGTACGAAATAAAGCTTTAGATTCCTCCATTCGATTCTGTAAAAGCGTATATTTAATTATTTAATGGAAAACATATATTTTCAATTTGAAATCATACCTCATTATCAGATTCAAACAAGATTTGATCGTACTCCGATAGCGCTACCAAAAATATAATTGATGTCACATTCTCAAAGCAATGAATCCACTTTCTTCTCTCGGATCGCTGACCTCCGACGTCCACCATTCTGTTTATTAGGGAAAATATATATTATTGTAAAAAATTTAGGCAACAAATTTACTACATTTAAAGCCAAACATACAAGCATTTAATTCTAGAGCGCAGGCCACCAATCTATAAGTAACTAAAGTATAATACATCGTCTTTCACTAGCTTTACAATAACCATTTACATTTCTAGCCTTGTCAGAAATTACCAATTCATATTTTTAATAGATACCTAAACACAATGCCATCCAAATCGAATGGATACTCAAGAATGCCAGTTGTCGGCACTCGAGCACGTAGAATATCCTGCTCGGTTGGCAGGTAATCAGCCTGTTCAATTCGAGCCAGATCGCTCAAGTAGCTAAATTAGATAAATTAGTACACTTTTAAAACAAAGAACGGAACCAAAAACAGTGGCAGAAGTAGTTTTGCAACCCGTCGCAGTCCACCAACTTCGCTGAAGGCCCTAACTAGGTCCCTAAGTTAAATGCTTGGAAAGACATGCGCTAAAGGAATTCTTAAGTATTTAGATACAAAGTATAAATATATTTGAACCATAACCAAAAAACGGGTAATGCACATGCAATGAAGTAAGGTGAGAAAGATGGAATGTACCTAAATCTGATTTCTTCTAAATCAAAGGGATACTCAATTATCCCTGTTGTCGGCACACGAACTCTTAAAATGTCTTGCTCAGTGGGTAAATATGCAGGTTGAGCCACACGATCGAGATCCTTTAGATAACTATACATAAACAAGATCAATGATTTAGTTTGCACAGTCGTTTTAAGTTCTTTCAGTCTCATCAGTTCGTTTCTCGGACTTAATCCGTTTCCTTTGCATGCCAACGGGTAACTTACTATTTGGCTGAATCAGTCAGCTGATATTCCCTACGACGATCATAGCACTCCTGGATGCCAGCATCGTCCCAAAGCGTTTTGATGGCATTCAAGTATGGATCCTCGAACGTGGTAACGGTCTCGTAATCGATGCTCATCACCAGATCGGCCAGTTCCTGTGGATCGTAGGATGGTGTTTGACGTTTGAGATAAAGTGATTTCGATTAGGTCCATGTACTACTTACACTATGCTCTCCCTGACCATAGGAAATCTTCAGCATATCCATGGCCTTGATCATTGACTGCATGGCCATGAATATGTTCTGAAACACCAGCTTGATGTACCCACGCTTGTCCTCGTCCGAGTAACCGCTGCCGTGGATAATACGCATCTGTTTGATGAATGTGGACTTCCCGGACTCGCCAGTGCCTGGGGTTATAGGATTGGAAAATATATAGCCATAAGCGCCGGGCATACAATGCAATTAGCGAGGCGGCTTCAATTGCATTAACCACATTAAGCCAGGCTAAGTGCAATCAAAATGGGCCATGCTCCACTTACCCAGTAGTAGCAGTTTAAGCTCGCGGCGCGCATCTCTCTTGTCTCGGCGCAACTGCTTCTCGATTTCCTGATTGATGCGCTTTTGTTCCTTGGCCTCCTCCGATAAACAGCACTCCATGCTAACTAGATTTATAGACGCTTTCGCGTGCTGCTGCCACTACGCTCGACAGGCCGTTCCGTATATAAAATGTATGCTGTTTGGATGGTGGGATGGTCTCCTGGACTCCCTTCTCTGGACCCTCTGACACCTAGCTAATTGGTTGTGTGGCGGCGGGCGCTGAATACACCCGTTCCAAGTTACAGATTCTGTTTCAGTTTCGATTGGTGCATTTGTACTTCGGCTTTGCTCGCTCTGCAGACCACCTCCAGCGCGCTTGCGATCCAGGCTCTCTTTGGCTATTGCTATTGCTAGTTACGGGTCTACGCTAAGTTCTTGACCAGATTTCGGTGACTCGGAGGCTGAGAGTGATGGCTACTAATGAACAAAGACCACATCGAACGATCCAAGAACATCTGCAAGGAGACAAAGCTTTGATTTAGTAATTGCGTAACCAAACTGTAGGATCTATGCAACTATGGCTCTTACGGACCACCACAGTTGTTGGCCCAACGAGAGTTCGCCGCGTTGTGTCCCGTGCTGGCAATTAACATTTCATATTTGCTAGCCTGCCCCACTAGCTGGCGACGTCGATGACGACGTCGGATATAGATGGCCCATGGCTGCCCATGACTACCCCTGGACTTCCTCTGACCATGGCATTGGCTTTGGTTCTAGGTTCTAGGTTCTACGTTCTGGGCCAGCTCTCTCTCTCTGCGCAGACCTGGGATCACCCGCTACCAGGTGGCTATGGCCATAGATTGAGGAAGCGTTCGCCCAATGCCCCTCAGCCAAGTTCAATGCAAGAAAGCTGATTTTGGAAAATATATGGCTTCGCTGGCCACAAGTTCGCGAGAGTGTTCTCCAATTGGGTGGACCAAGCAGTCTATGGCTATGAACAATTGACAGTCTACTTTAAAATATAATAGGCCACGCAGCGAAAGATACCTTTAAACAAGTTATGACTTAAGATCATTAAGTCGTATTTTGAACTTATGCTGTATTATTGTTCTATTACCTTACAACCAATTCTAATTTGTAGTTTATCTTTTAAAGATATTAGTCCACCCGAATCCGTAGTTCATTCATGGGTTCAGCATGGGGCATGTCTATAGAATATAGCCTATGACCGACCACTGGTGCTATTTCCTCTCTTTTCCAACCCCCACCCCCCAGTTTATATATCGAGTGATGGCTAATCCAATTTCGTTTGGCGAACACATTGACATGGGTCGAGGTAGGGCTTTCAGCATGACCACTACCAAATATCGATGGAATAGCTAACAATAATTTTGACAAAAGTCTGGCCAGGGGAATTTGGCGCGACCAAGTGGGAGAATATGGAGATCTGGATAGTGGCGGCTAGCCGCATAGAATTCGGGAGGATTAGCGGGCTGCACTCGGAACACATTGCTCGCTGAGCAAAGCCACAAAATCTAATTAGCAGTGGCAGTGGCAGTGGGAAAATTCAGGGGCAGGGACACGCAATTGGCGCAATGAAGCGGTTTTTAGCAATAGTTTGCCATATATATCATGCCACCAAATCTGAGGGAGAGTTACCCACCGCGAACTGGTCTTATCTGCCTTACATTTTGTATTAGCTTATGATAAACCACTCAGAGATAACGTTTGATTTGCCTTCTTAATCTTTGGACGACTACTGCTCTTCTGAAAATCACTTTTCTAATGCAAGCTATTCCGAATACCGATTCTAAGTAGGAAATACGTTCATGTTACTCATGCAGTTCCTTATCGCATCCTCACCCTATTTTCGCTGAAGTATTTATGTGCTGATATTTCAGATACAAAAGTACCCTTTCATTATAAATTACAGCATTTGTATACGATCTTGCAGTTGCGAAAGTATGGCTTTTACACGAAATAAATATACTCGAATGGAGTTGGATGATGTGGAGGACAAGCTTGCCAATTTAACTAGTTCTTGTATTTGGATTTTTGGATTATAATATAAACCAACAAGTGGTCGAGTCGGAAATAAAAGCAGGAAATAACGATTCTTGAATTCATTTCAGCATTACTTACTTAACAACATTACGGAGACACGGGACTAAAGGTATTCAGACGAGATTCTCCAAAAAGATGTTCCGGTTATCGTCTCGATTTGTTTTAGCTACCACTATGTTATAGAAAAAATATTGAATGTCGGGTTTTAGTACGCCGATTGAAGTTCTTCCGGATTGATCGTGTTTTATTTATGTTTTGGTTCCCTGCCGATGTTCGGTCTGTTTTAAATATTTTTAGTTTTAGTTTAATCACGCGATTTGCTTTGCGTTGCGGTGCGTTGGTTGGTCTTACGTTTTTTGTTGTTTTAGTTATCTTAAACTAATTTCAAAAGCATTTCGTTTTTAGTTGGTTTGCGGTTTGGAAAACATTTGTGTTTTAAGGAACGTGTGTAGTTGGTTATATATTTTTACTGGTGCTTTGTAATATAAAAGTTACGATAACGTCTGTTCGGCTTCCTTTTAATGTAAATGTGATACTATTTATATATGTAGATATATATCCATATATATTTATAAATATATATTTATATATATATATATGTATATGTAATTTTCCCTTTTTGCTTCTAGTTTACGGTGTGAATGAGGGCTGTTGTTGTTGGTTTTTAACGTTTCTGCTTGTTGTTGTTTTCAAACACCAGTCTGTAAATGCAACGAAGTTTCAACAAATATTCATTGTAGTGTAATTGAAACGGAAAAGTATGTACGGCGACGACGACGACGACGACGAGCGGTCTTCAAATTGATTTCACACGAAACACTTAGTGGCTCCTTTTGTATTTAATTTTCTGCATATTTTATGCTTCTTGTATTTGTTTATTTTTCTGTATGCAGTGGAACTGCAAGTAAAGAAGAGAGACAGAGAGATAAGGAGAAGAACGATGGGGGGGTGGCATGGGTGGTGGTAAGGTAGGAATATGCATTCCGGAAAATCATCATCATACTGGCTAAGGTAAACACACACGACCCCCAGCTCCCATTTTTGTTTTTGCTTTTTTGGTTAGCCCACCCGTTTAAAGCCCAGAAATATGCACAATCCACTAGGTATTTCCGCGACCCCAACTAAGTTTTCGGTTAGGCGCACCGTTTAGTGGCAAGAGAAACCACATTAAGTTAAACAAACTATTGCTTTTTTAAATTTCGCAACTTTTTTTTCCTATTCGTAGTGTTTTTCTCTGGCAAGCAGTGCGACTTGCTGCGCACTGCTTTACGAACGAATACACACAAATATAAGCGAGGGCGTTAACGAAACGAAAAAATTTTGATAGCAATGCGATTCGAAGATTTCGCGATTCGATTCCTCGTTGGTTTAACAATTATGGAGGGGCCTTGCCCAATGGCCAGCACTGTTTGCCGAAAAAACACACTTTACACTGGCATTTCGGGGAACGTTTTCGGTGCTGCTAAAATTTTTTTGTCGAGGGGGGGATTTTTTCGGGCGGCTGCCAGGCGGCTGCGGAAGGCGACCGCTGGCTGGCGGGGAGTCCGTTTGACGGGGATCTTGCTCGAAACTCACAACATATTCGATTTGGCATCGCTCGCTACTCACAACATATTTAATTTTGCATTTTTCGCTAACGTTGACGCACGACCCGACTTTCGATAGCAGGAGGCGTTATTTGTCCGGACCTATCGGGCCTATCGTTCGTCGATATCGATGGCGGAACCTATCGGATGGCCTTTGAACTAGTGGTGGGCAGACATCGATGTTGGCATCGATGCTTTAAAGTCACAGCCTTCGTCGCATTACTTAGGTTAGACTTGTTAACATTTAATTTGATCGCTTTCTTATAAATAATAACGGTCTTTCTACCCTACAGCAAAATGTAAAAACAAAGTACTTTCGATATTTTTCAGTTGCCATCTAAGTCGCAAGCAGGGCGGGAGCTGCCATCCCGATGTCTACACATGTGTATTAATACACATTCTCAGGGTGGCAGCGCCCGACATCCTTACAAGTTAGGATGGTAGTGGCCTACATCCTTACAAATCAGGATGGCAACGCCCGACAGCTTAAAAAACATAAAAACTAGGGTGATTTTTCAGTATATAATAGCGAATACACTCACCATGGCTATGATCTTTCATATTCGTTGAGCTGCGACCCAAACCTATCACTATTTTCGTAAATTCAATATTTATGCACAATACTTTATTCCCAAAATAAACACATGATAATCTGAATGAAAGGTAAATGTTGTCTTAAATACCCTTTAAAACTTAGAAAAAGCCAATTTAGTAAAGATTCTAAAGGGTCAGAAGACATTGCCCGCCAAATCAAAGAGCTTATATTATTTAATCTATGTTTTATTGGCTTTCTGTAAATTATTATCATTTGTTCAATATGTTCATGCGATAAATAAGTGTTTAAATTAATTAAATAAAATTAAAATAATAACTTTACAGTGTGTGCACAATTTAAACAATTATTTCGGGTTTCGTGTGATTTACAATCGAGTTAAATAAAATAAAAACATCGAATCGATCGGTTAGTGACTATTGGATTGTGTTCGCGTTATAAAGCTGTAGCTAGTTCGAGTCTCTCAAACGAAAATTAAAAACCAAAGTACAAATTAAGATACACGTAATCGCTAAACGTTAATGTTGTTACTTGAAAGAATTTCTAAAACTTAGGGGACCACAGGGGAATTACATCTGGCCATTTTGCATCGCCCCAAAAATACATTCAATTGACTATAAAAAACTCGTACTACATATTTGCAAAATTCACAAATTACAAAAGAGTTCAGGCTATCTCCTCCGACTTTTGATTTGTTTAACAATTACTCCGGCTCTCGAGTGATATGTTTTACATTTGTGGTTTGCCATTAACAAATTACAAATTAGATACGTTTTGTTCGCATTAATTATGAGCACAATAATAGGATTAACAAATAATATATGTATGTATACGTAGGTTTATGCTTTAGGTTTTGTTGAAACTTAGAACTAAAAAATAATGTTTGAAACATTTTCAAAATATTCTCTCTCTCGTTCCTCATCTGCGTGTTCATCTTGTTGTTGTGGTTGTTGTTGTGTTGTGTGGTTCTCGTTAACAATAACAATTTATGGTTGGAAGCACTGCCCGTACAATCGGTATAAATGGATTGCCAGTTCCCGAATACATTTCACAAAACAAGAATTTATTAATTGGACAAAAACAAAAGCAGCGCTCACAAAAGAAAATTTGGCCGAAAGTTTGTATTGGATTTTGGACCTCCGTTCGTAAAGATTTTTATGGTTCATCTGAAGCTGCTGATGGTTCGTTGCTAGCCCAGTTAGTTGCTCCCCAGCTCGTCACTTCAGATGGGACGCGTGAAGTTGGCGGGGAAGAGTCCCTTCTCGTTGGTGCCCTCCTTCTGACCCATCAGCCAGCCCTCCTCCTGTAAGTTGGCAATAAAGAACTGAACTCAATATAGACAGGAAGTGCGGAGATCTGCATTTGGCGCGGAGGGGGAAACTAGCGCGTGCAAAGCTCGAGGATATGTGTATCTCCGGATTCCGAAGTTATACCCTTGCAAGTGATAGTTTACTTTATAGTAATCAAAACATCATCTGCAAGGGTAAGGCATTAGTTTTGCTACAACGACTTTACCTGATCCTCGGGATCGTCGTACTCAATAACGCGAATAAGGTCACCGATCTCGAAGCTCAGTTCATCCACATCCTCCTTGGCGTAGCCATAGGTGGCCTTCACCCGGTAAAGAACTCCGGCCGGCAAGTCAGCAGTGTTGGCATCTGTTCAGAGAAAAAATGGTTTCCAATTTAAGATCTATTACTGCAAGTTCTGGACACCGAAACCCTCAAAGATTCGTACGTCACACAGTGTACATCGAAAGTTGCAAAATCGAGTTTAGTAGACAAAGGCACGCAAAGAACAACGGAAACGCAATCCTGGCCAAAAGGGTTAGTGAGTTTAGCGCTTTCTCAGGCTTTTACATTTTTGGTCTGTTAGTTGGTTGTCGGTGGGGTGAGCAGGTTGGGCAAAAACCAACGGATAAACGACTGAAGCAGCGAACGTGCAAGCAATGTTGGGTTTATGGGTGATTATTTTATAGATAGTTGTACGATAACCTACGTGTTGGAGTCCCGAATTAAGACAACATTAGTCCATACTATAGGTACTAAATGAAAAACGAAGATAGGTGCAGGTGCACAGCCCAGGAAATGAGTTTGAGATCCTGCCATTGTGGATGCCACACGCAGCATGCCACACAATCGATTTACAATACAATACCAATACAGTGATCCTCAATTCGGTTTAGACAACAATCACACACAGGAACTAAAGCTTAGATTACAGAAAATTAGACGTGATCCTTCGGAGGATGAGTAGAGATAGTGTGGAAGATACTACAGAGTGAGACATAGGAAGCGAGCTGGACACCCAGTGGACTCGTTTTTGAGGTTTACTCACCAGCGGGCACCTCGTAGATGCGTTCGTCGTCATCCTCGAACGGATTCTTATTAAGATTATTTACGCTGTGCCTATTAACTACTGGTACTGGTCTACCTTTCTGACTAGTGCCTGTGCTGCTCTTAGTACTTTTATCTGTATCTGATATGGTTACTTTATCTGTATTATCTGTATCTGTTGATGTAACTGGGTTGTGCTGGGTGACTGTTACTGTTTCTGTGGCTGTGGCTGTGCCTGTGGCTGTGACTGTTGTGTCATTACCTAGTTTCTTCTGCTTGTGCTCCTCGATGGAATTGCCGTTGTTGGCCGCCGCCTCGGCAGCAGCTTCTGCATTGGATGTGGTGGATGGCAGCTCCTTGGGCTGTTTGCCACCTTCCTTGGTAATCGAGGGTTCATTGTTGTTGCCATTGATTTGGACAGGTGTCGCTGCTGGTGGGGCAGGTGTCGCAGATGCTGCTACTGCTGCTGCTGCAGGTGGAGCTGCCGCTGCTCCCTCGGTTTCCGATGGCTTCACTGCTTCACTGACCACCGCCTTCTCCTCCGTGGGCGATGTCTGCGTGGTTGTGGTTGCCTTGGCACTCGCATTCAGACCACTGAGCTCGGGACGCTCCAGTGACTTGGTGGTTAGCCCATTCTCCGTGGGACTGGTGGGCGTGGCCGCTACTAGTGCTGCTGCTGGGGATTCCGGGCGTGGTTCTGGTGTTGAAGAAACTGAATCAAATCGAGGCTCTTGCAGCGACGAGCTGGTGGATGTCGCTAATTGTTGTGTCGTTTCGCGTGTGTATTTTATTTTGGATTTCGTTTTATTTTATACGTTGTGATGTTGTTGATTGTCGAATGCATTTGTTTTGTTGCATCATTCAATTTGGTTTCGTTTTGTTTTGTGGTTAGCATCATTCCAAACAAAAGATTAAATAAAATAAAAGAGAAAAACAAATCAAATAAAACTCAGGACATGCAAGTTAGAGCAAAGGAGAAACTCAACTCAATCAGAACTTTCAAAAAGCAACAAGAACATGCAACATTCCATTTGTACGAGCAGCCAGTCGATAGCAACCTGGGATATCTCATTTACATGGCTTTCAATCTCAACTTTTATTGTTTGAATGATAGAAAAGAAGGTTACAATAATCAAAAGATCCCTTATACAGTTAGATTAAAGCTAGCCCAGATCGCCAGACCGCCGCCAACAATTTCGTGTTTATTTACAAACAAATCGTCTACAAATGGAATGTTTTCGCAATGCCAAGGATACTTTTGGTTAAATTTCAAATACGAATAGTTAGGAAAATTAGTTGCCAGAAAATAAATCAAAATAATTTCTTATAAATTGCCAAAAACTTGAGCGAATTCATCATCATAGAGCAATAGTCCATTGAGTATATACAGATTTTATGGTGCGTATATAAATATATTATATTATGTTGTATTTAGTTGTATAAATATTCTAAATGTTGTGAATTATATTCAGCTCTTTTTATACAACACAATAATAATAAATATATATTTAAACTTTAATGGAGTTTTATGAGGTTGTTTGTTTATTATTTGTACAGTTTTGAGCAATTTATAATGATTATTTTTTGTTTGTTTAACCGACCGTTAAAAAACGTAGAAAATCAAGAAAAAGCAAAGAAACATAAGATTGATAAATAACAAAAAATACTTAGGCTTCTTGGGTAAGAGATATAAAGAGCTATATATATGGAGATAGGAAATTAAGCCACATAAAAGAACTTACGGCTGTTTGCCAAACTGGAGCCACCGTTTGTAGTGATCTGATTCTGATAGTTGCTGTTGATGTTGGCATTGTTTAACTTATTCACTGGCGACTGCACTGGGCTCGATGTCTTGATGGGATTGCCTGTTCGGAAGTAGAAACTATAGTTACAGTACTTGCTTTGCCATTACGGGCTGAACTGCCTACTTGTTTGCTTGCGTAGCGTATTGGAGCCGCGCTGCGATTCTGTGGCCAATTTGTCGACGATTGCCTCCAGTTCCGAATAAATCTGTGGTAGCAAAGATGAAAGTGGGATTTGCCATTAGTGGCTATTTAGAAAGTAACAGTGAGTTTGGATTTATAACGAGTTTTAAAATCCCTTCAATCCACTGATTAAATCTTATTTTATTAGCTATAGTATCTTATGGCATTGCTTTGGTCTCAGTTTCAAACCCACCTTGGCCGTTTCGTTGTGGAACACTTGCTCTGTGGCGAAGAGCGTCTGCAAGTTGGTGACCAGGAACAGTATCCTGGAGTCGTATAAGGCGGGCAGCTCGTCGTGCAGTTCCGTGTTCAGGATTTCGTAGGTGCGTCTGGCTTCCTCCAGCTGCTCGCGTCCTTTGGTTAGCTAAAAAGCGTACGAAAATTACTTAAAAAAATCTATTACAATTACCCAGCTAAAGTACTCACTTTGACATCATCTTTGCGCTTGTTGGCATTGGCCTGCAGATTCTGGAAAGAGTGTCGTTGGCCATCGTAGTCAATCAGCTTGCGGTTGCGCTTCTCCACTTTTTTCTGCAAAATATTCAAGACATTGGATGACTGAACTCCACATTCTGGGTCTAATCATAGCCCACCTTCATTTCGGGAAACTGTCCGGTGTATGTGTTGAGCGGTATGAGGACTTGGTCCCCCAATTTGTGCGCAAAGTCCGCCCACAGACTTTCCGAGGCACCCGTCTGTGCTTGCAGGGCATCGTAGCCGCTCCACTGTGGCTCGTAGATCTCGCAAACGGAATCCATCAGAGTCTTGGAGGCGGCTTGTGCGGCTGTCGGAATTTGAGATATACAACACAATAAATTTGGCTTGCATTTGCAGGGAGTTTGATGGGGGGGGGAACTTACCGCGAACACATCTTATGTAGTTATTGAACTCCTTTTGTAATCTGTTGGCACTAGCCTGCTGGCGATTGAAGTTGTTCAGGTGATCGTCGAAGATTTCATCTGCGGTGCGATCGACTTTGCCCAAGTTCTGTAGAATCTGTTGGACAAAAACAAACCGGTGATTAGTAAAAGAAAGGCACTACTAACTAAATTGTAATATATTCAACCAGACACCATTACAGCGAATATACATAGTTTCTGCCCGGATTTCAAATAAAATAGTGTTATTATTTCAAAAGTTTATTTGCAGAACAGTTATTACTTCAATAGTTTATTTGCAAAATAGTTAATTTGCCGCTATGGCACTCCACAGTTGGTGTTGCACTTTTTCGTAGCACATCTGAATGAATTTCGAGTTCGTTTTGTTTGTGTGGGCAGGACAAGGTCGGTCAATAGCAGCATTTCGAATTCAAGTATGTTTGGAATGTGGGCAGCGTTAAACTCGGCTTGAAATCACTCACTCATTCATTCTACTCAACGGAACGGCAAATGGGCCAAAAGTTAGAAATAAAATAGAATTATTTGGCAATTGTTGGCGGTTGGCGGCTGTTTGTTGTTCAGTTTCTCGCTCGTTTCTCGTTTGGTGTCGGAAAATAGAAAAACTCGCTAAATCTGTTGGCACATGCGGATCTCCGCAATCTATCTTATCTTATCCAATGTGTGTTAAAAAGGCCGCTGTCAACGGCATTTGGGTTAAGAACGATGCTATACGTATTATACTTATTTCTTGCCTCCGGTCAATTTGTGGCACTTATCCGTGCCACACTTAATGGCTTTTCGACGACCAATTAAAGAGCAGCGCAAAGAGCACAGAGATGGGGAGCGTGGGGCACAGCACAGGAAATGCTTTGGTGTCTTTGGAGGCTGGGTGCCTTGGAATGTGGCTGTGGTGTTCCAACACGTTGACACGCAGCCTTGTAACAATTTCCATCATCGTCTTTACCGAATGACACCCACGCCCCGAGACTCAGAGTGACTTTCTCGCGGCCATCTGTGCGTATACGCAACGTGCTCGCAGATAGCCGGCGATAAGGGGAGAATATACTCTATTTGCCGAGATTCAACAAATGCTGGCCAAATATTTGCAGCCTTAGCAGTCCCTATCTGAACTGGCCAAAAAAGGAAGATAACAAGGTTGGCTAATTGAATTTTGCGCGCCACTCGGCAGATAAATAATTAGATATACCTGCAGTTATTCCTCAGGTGTTCATTGCCGATTTGAATAGATGCACAGCAAGACACTTGCATAAAACTTATAGTTGATTCATATTTGATTGACTTTTCATATATCATTAGTAAATTATGCGAAGATTCCATGTATTTCTCAAGTCACATTAAAGTAATGTTTAACAGTTAGAACTGTTTTTTTGTGTGTAGCTACATAACGTATTTACCGTGTCGTTCGGAAGTTTTGAATTGGACTTCCTCTGACGGCTCATTTGTGGCGTTTTCAAACCATTTTTTGACCACTGACCACTCGCTTAAGCCCCGTTATGAGCGATTGTCCAATGAGCCACGACATGTGGTACGCATACGGAATTAGCCAAGTCAAAACATCGAAGGCAACGAGCAGCCAGAACATGGAATGCCCTTACACGAGCATATCTTATCTGAGAGTCATACCAGCCAGTTACGAGTGTTTTATGGGCTAGTTCCCTGATGTTATGCTAATACGTCAAGTGCTAGCAATCAGTAGAATTAGATTTATAGGTGGTTAATCTTGTTGTGAGGCTTTGCAGCCAGTCGGAGTTCTGTCTTCGGCCAAGAGTGTGTCGCACACATCAAGCAAGTGCAGCTCCAGCGCTTGAACCATTTAAGGCCAAAACGCAGACACACACACACTCAATACCTCTGGCACAATATGGCCTAAACAACAAACTGGTTGCCCCCTCAAGACGTTATAATGACCATTTTCGTAATTGAAACCAAGCGGTTCGGTTGACACGAGTTAAGGTCTTTGTTTACTTTAGTTCCCTAGTTGGTTCGATCTGGATGGCGGTGTGAGTCAGTCACTAAAGTCGCTTTCGGCTAGAGATTGTCTTATTAAAAGTTATTATCAATTGGGCAGACTGTTAACCGAATAGATATTGGGATTCTTTTTTGTTGCCAAGGCTGGAGTTCTTATCAGTTTTGTGGGGTGAACCCAACAAGGACAGTTGTGGCTGGTCACTTCCGTTTTGGGTTGCTCTTTCTGGCTTTATGTTGGCCATGTGTAATGTCTGTCACAGTTTGCGTCACCAAATTTTGTTCATGGTAATTTTCATTTCATGTGTATATATTTAGAGGCACGCACATATAGTCTTTGTTTGTGTGGAACGTCTGCCTCTGTCTCTGTCTCTGCAGATTTTGTCATTTATTTAAGAACTGACGTCGTTCTGGCCCGCCTTCTATATCTCTGTTTTCTCTCTCTCTCTCTCTCTGTCTCTCGATCTCTTGCCAAAAATCATATTTGTGCGCCTAGACTTGTCTATATATATTTTTGTGTATTCCTATTTGGTCGGCAACCACCCATGCAACATGTGCGTTTAACTTTTCTACGCGGGGGATCCCGACCACAGCCCAAAAATGGGTCAAAAGATCTTCAAGTTGAGGCCAATAAACGTGTAACCACGAAAAGGTTATTTGGCTAATCCATGTTAGTCACAGATTAATACCATATGGTTATACTTCCCACACAGGCAATAAAAGCCGTCTTCACGATCATGAAACCGTGAAATGCAATTGTGTAATTTTAAAGACCAAGAGTTGAAGTTTATTGGTAACTCTTAAATTAAACATTTAATTAGGATTACATTAAATACCTATAAATTTCTAGTAATCACAGTAAAACCCGAATTTCTCCATTGAATTTCTGAGCGATATGTAAACATTTTTGTTAAGTGCACCCATTCAAAACCTGCAGTTAAACGTGGGCTAAACTTTAGGCTAACTTTCGGTTAACCAGTTTGGCTGTCTGGCACAAGAAGTAGAAATAAAGACCAGAAAAAGCAAAGGCAAGAGCAACAGCAACGACCTCCACCGCAGTGGAAAATGTCTCATTTTGGTGTGTTTTATGTGCAGATTTGGGCGTAGGATGTGGGTCGTAGGATGGCTGAAATGGATGACAACATCGCACAGCTGTTCGGGATGTGTTTCGAGCAGGGAATCAACTGCAATCTAATGAAACGAAACGGAACGTTCAGCGAAGTGCAAACAAACAAATGTTAAGTGCACATCGGTGGGGGAAATGTGGGGCATGTTCACTCGCATTTGGCCATAAGCAGACGTTGGCCCAGTTTGCAAGGAATGCGCAGTGGCAGACAGTGGCAGTTGCAAGAGAGACCCACAAAAGCGTGCAACAAGTCTGGTAAACCAATGCGACACTTGTTATGCTCTACAGTCATTACTTCACTTACTTATGGATAGGGAATTTATCTATCACGTTTAATTTGAAGATTTCAAAAGATATTCATGTTTAAAGTTGTTAGACACTTAAAAGCTTTTGAATTATAAATACAAGAACTTGATGCATGAAATATGTTACGTTATCCGTTTTTAAAAAGAATATGATTTTTCAGTTACATACATAGACTGCTTACATATTCTAATCGAACCAAGTTCGTTGCCCCACGTTGGGCGCCAGTTCTGTAACATACACTCGCGCCTATAAACTCTGCCAGCTATGCAGATATTTTTTTGGTGCTTACTCAACGATTTCTCAAAGTTAAAAATGCCCATTTCTACCCTAAGTAAATCACAGACAAGAGAAGGTTTAAAACAAGTAAAAGAGTAGATATACAAGCTATATGCATCCAAGTATCTACAAGTATCTAACCATGTATATATGTACATATCTACATTGTCTACTTATACTGAGAACAAATAACAGACGCAGAACAATTGTGAAAAAACTTGTAGAAATTGGCATGAATAATGCGCCCGCCGGCGAAAAGCTAGAAAAGAGAAAGGGGGATAGCCGGCAGGAGGAGAAAAGGCCAGAGAAATGTGGAAATGTGCCATGACTCGGGTGATTCGGGGAAACGAAAGGGGCGAAGTCTGTGGATCAGTGTGTTCGCAGAAGACTTTTTAGTCGGGCCAACTCGGACTCTGTTGCCTTGTGACGGTGGTGAGGTCGCCCAGTTTAATGACATGCATCACTTATAGAAAGATACATTTTTCAAAAATAACATAAAATAATAGATTGTTAGTAGAGTAAACTTGCATTAAAGTTGCATTCCAGTAAAGTAAATTAAAGCATTTGAGTAAAGTTGCAATCGAAATTTACAATAGTAATACTTAAATTATTTGTTTGATTTTAAAAGGAGTAAAGTATCGTTTTCACTACGTTAAAAAAGTTTGTGTTTCAGTGTACACTCGCATTTGATTCCAGCTATATGTATCTGTGTGTGGGACAAGCCAAAGACCTAACCTATTACCACAAAAGTACATTTTTCTTTGCCCACTTTTTTCTGACTACTTTCTGAGTTTTTTCCAACTTGTTGCCCCGTTTGGTTAGCGGTGCTTATTGAGTCGATGATGACAGCAAAAAATTATTGGTGGGCAGTAACCGGTTTTGGCACCTTGTCCAGACTATCCCCCCTACAAAAAAATAGACACAAACACCACCCCCGAGAGTCATGTGACAGAGAACTGACATATGGTTATGGTAATTGCGATTGATATTGACTCCAAATGGTTATTAGGCTCGCGTTAAGATTGAGATGCAAACGCAAATGGACGGACGTTTTTCATATGCTCATATGTTCATATGCTAAGCGAATTCCGTTGCGCAACATCGATGAACGAAATCAATTCCTTACCCATTCCCATTTTGCATAATCTTTGATTCGAGCTCTCATTTCTTTCATGCCTTTTCCATCGCTTTCTTTGGTCAAATCGGCTCAGGCAAGTGGAAAGTGAAACTCGTTTGTACTCGTAGAAAGTTCGAATCGGCGAAAGAAGGGAGGAATCGGCGCAAGAAGACGAGGCAGCCGTAGAAAACTAATATTTATCCCACATGCATGCACGGATCGGAGAATATGAGATGTTTCCAGCCCGTCTTGTCATGTGATTTATCAATTAGCATTAGCCATTGGCCGGCCACTGGCCATTGGCCACAAAACCGAAGAAAAGCGCTGGCCTGCGCACATTTCGCTGGATTCTAGTCAACTTGGGGAGTTGCTTGCTAATTAGTAGAGAAATCTCTCGCCAAACGAGTTTGGGAGCAACTGGGAATAGTTGGCGGCCAAAAAAAAAGCATAGTTTGGAGCTATATAAATCAACGTTATTATCAAGTTTCCAAAACTGTTTCTCTTTTGTATTTCTCTCAGAGCAATACTTCAATCTAGATCTAGAACGCTAAACTGCAGGCGCAGAAAGTAAGACCTACAAAGTTGTTTCAGTGTACCACCAGCATTCATCTGGGTGATAAAAATATCTCAGCCGTAGCCGCATGTTTCCATGATTCAATCCTCAATATTATTATGAGATCTTTTCCTCAGAGACCTATTCGCAAAGTGAATAGATAATGAACGTTTATGTTAATTTACTTAATTGAGCCCGATTATAGAGACCTTTGTTTTGATCCCGGCACTTTCATTTGGCACGGCATTTGAAATGAAAAGCGTTTTCACTGAACCAAGCCAAACATTTGCACTCGTTGTTATTTCGAAATAAATAGAAAACATGACGGGCTAATTGCAAGTGGAATACGGTATACGGAATACGAATGGGCTAAGTAAGTAAACAGTAGCGGTCAACTGCAATGAAAAGCCAAAAAAAAAACGTTTTACAAAGTCAGCGGATTCCCCGCCATCAAAGTGAAAAGTTTTTACGACCGCATAACGAATATTGGTTAGATTCAATCGAATGCAATTAATACGTGAATAAGTGAATAAGTGAATAAGAGGTGGTCTTAACCGGATATTCGAGCGAGAGCCGGGGAAGTTTCGGTTTTTGGGGGGATTGTCAGGGGACAGGTTTTTATTAAATTTTATTTCATTATCGGTTTTATGCGATTATTAAGAAAGAAAAAGCTTCCGCTGAGCACGCATTTGGCGACAGCTCGTCGTTTAAGCTCGCCTCGGCCTCAGCTGTGTGTATCTCTCAGATACTCAGCTACTCAGATACAATTATAGCTAGACAAAAGCCGCACAATAATTGTCGTTTCAGCAGCTTGCGAGATTATTGCATGGCGACAGGTTTTTGCGAATTGTTTTCAAGTGCTTTCGCTTGGCTGTGTGTGCATTACTATCTGCTTATGTAACGTCGAGAATTTTTCAGCGATTTCGGTGATCACGTCTCGAAAGCTATACAGCACGTGTATATCTTGAGAAGTTTAAACTATAAAGTAAATAAATCATAGTCAGAGACTGCTCTATTCAGAAAATATTTAATTAGTCATATGGTTTCTTCATGAACTACAATATATCTCGATTTATCTTAGCAGTGGTGACTAATTCAGGTTAAAACCGCAGCTAAAGATAACATTTGTGCACTTTAATCGCTCGCTAACATCAAATCACATTGTTCAAAACAGCCAGCTTACTAAACATTTGGTACTGACCTCATCTTTTCACCTTCAACTTTGAGGAGATCTCTTTTCGGTTACAAAATTATTGCCGTATTTGTGATATATCCACAAACATGCTAATCGATCGCAAGATATCGAGAAAACCAAAGACACACATTGAACATATCTCGGACAGCCGCAAATGTTCTCGTAACTCACAAATATTTGTGAATGCGGTCAAATCATGAGCGAATAGTTAGCACTCACCAGTATCTACAAGTATCTCAACCGCATGTAGTTGGTATCTTTATCTCGGAATCATTGTATCTTTTTGCCCGCCTCGTTTAGCATTGAAGCGCAAAGTGAACTCATTGAAGTGCCTGCCATTAGAGATCATTGAGGAAAGACTCCACGTGATTTGCATAGACAAGCCCAAATAAAAATGTAGGTAGTTTATGGCACGTGACGAATTACATGGATGGTGTGGGCAATCTTTAGCCAGATCGTTAGCAAATCGTCGGCAAAATCACTGGGGTATGAAAATGGGGTCAAGAGCAGTAGAAATGGAGTAAAATTCCGATAGAAATCACCATTCAGATTCGAGTTTCGTAAAATTTCCAGCATTTGCTCATTCAACTATAAAGTGCCCACGAGTTAAATCTGATATCAATTTTGCTTGTTGCATAACATTGTCACGGCTAACCCGCACTTTTATAGCTCTATTTCAATAAGTGAATAAACCCCGAAGAATAGACGAACCAAACAAAACCGTTTCGCTGATAAGAAAGTATATGGTATATATGTATATATGGATGGAATTTCTGGAGGGTTGGGGGTGGCAAATTCCAATTCGTTACAGAGCCACTGAAACGAGGGCTTATCAGGGCCCATTAGCTTTTTTCTTTTGGTGCCATAATAGTCAAATCTCTACGATAAGGTTATGAGTTTTCAATTATTTTTGCCACAATCAATTGCGAATATCACGCATACGTCATGTTGAGCAGACTTAAATTTGGAAACATCATAAATGCGTAAGAAATTCATTTATACTGATACGAAACAGATTCGTTGAGGAATTGAACTACAATGATTAGTGGGTAGAAATAGAAATACAGCAAAAGTGGATTGAAAAGTTACCGTACGCACCAGTGACGATTGACAATTTTTCCCAGCTCCCTGTCTCTCAATCTCTCAATCTCCCAATCTTCTCTTCTCCTTGTGCACACCCCTTTATCTGTATGTCTTTACACACGTTTCGCAATTGCAAACTGTGCAAAAGTCAGTGAACTGCTTTTAATTACAAATCCACGCAGCTGGCAGGCAGTACATTATTACGAAGCTATTTACAAAACGCTTAAAAACTGAATTTTCCACTTGACCGAAGACCAAAACCGCTTCGGAAAAAATGCACTCTGCTGATTTCCTATGAACAACAGACGGGTAATAAACATTTTTCTAATACATTTTAATTCCACAAGCACTTTTAATGCAGAAACTTTTCTCACATTACTTTCGGAGATCAAACAAAGCCCACCAAATCACCAAATTGCACATACACTTGCCGTGCCCCAATTCAATATCCATTTCATTTCCATTTCCATTTGCACATTCCGAAAACGTTTGTTTGCTTTCTACAGCAATTTCGTGCCAGCCTTTAATGCATTTTTCAAGAATCCAGTTGAAAATTATACAATTAAAATGATAAACACGAATGAAGCCGCAGAATACCTCTTGTTGCTAAATTATGCAACTGACATTGAAAAAGTCAAATGCATATAAACGCCAGTGCCGCCGTGTAAACCTCATTGAAATTAACTACATCGCCGGACAGAGGCAGGGGCATCCCCCTCGACCACCTGCATCTCTTGATCTCTTGCATTCGGAAATTGCATAAAACGCTTCCAGAGCGCTGGAAAATTGCTCATAACCTCGGCCAGAGCGGCGGGAAATCATCTGCGAGTGCATTTTGCCTAACAATTGTCCCTGATTGGGCAATAGCAAAAAGTACAGGCAATAGCTTTGGCTGCAAAAAATTGAATCAAATGCGAAGGCTTCCAAGCAAGCGGCGCGAATGCGCCCCCTGCTGGCACAAAAATGAAATGCTGCAGGTGCTACAGAGAGAGAAACAACGGCGTTTTCATAAAATACATATAGTCAACTCAACAGTTGTGTGGATAAAACCATAGGAACGTAGATCCTCTAAGTCTAAGCAAGCTAAATTCAAATGCATTGATTACTGAACTAGGAAGATTGGCAATTTCTCTCGGTGCATTCCAGCAAGGGGGAATGTTTGGGGTTCGAAGCCCGATGCAAATTTTGAACTATGCTAATTCCGATGCTAATACCCAAGCACAGACACACCGACATCGGATTCATTTGAGCGTAACAAGCGCGAAAAAAACCAAAAAAAAAAATCCCAAAATGAGAACGAAACAATTAAGCTGAAAAGCAACCAATATTTGCGTAACATATTCACATATTCCCCGGTTTTTGGGCGATAAAAAGAAAGTTTTTTACATCAAAAATGTATGCTGTCGACTGCATTTGCATTTCCATTAATATTTAAATTTATAAACTATATCCCACCGATTGCGTAAGCTGAAACGCAGTTAGGGTTCGCAGCAAACCGGTTTTGCAATCCACCCAAAACAACGGTGGAAAATAAAAACAATTATTGTAACAAGTTAACTAACCGACAACACTTTCGCGGTATGAGAAGTGGGTTCCCATGCCTTGGCATTCGCCTTATTTTTCCCATTTTTGTTCTATTTTTTCTACTTTTTTTACTTTTCTATTTTTTACTGCACCTCTAAGTAGAACAACAGCCACAGCAGCAGCAAATCGCGTGCTCTGTATCTGCGTTGGGATCTGCTTTCCGATCTACTACCTTTTGTTCTAGCACCTTCCCCTGCACCCTCCCCCTTTCCCGTGCCCCCTGGCTTTTCTCATTTTCCCTTCCCATTTCCGCAGGCGAATAGTTGAATTAAATCGGATACTCTTTTTCCCCTGACACAGTCGCACCAGATACGATGCTCATGTATAATGTGCATAGGCATGGGATGCCACATACGTCTTTGCCAGCAGCTTGGAGCCCAGATAGCGCAGCTCCCCAAGTGGGGCTCGAATTTGGAGCAGCAGTTGGGGGTCAGGCAGGTAGACAAACACACACTGCTCTCCGAGATTAGCTCGGTGTCCTTCTCCGCACTGGCTGGCATTTAACTATCAAATGAACAATTAGATAAACTTGGTAAATGAGAAAAGCTGTATACATTGTCTCAGCCATTAGTACTGAAAAAAGGGTTATAATTCTGAGAAGAAGCGAATCTCTAATAAGCACATCAATTCACAAAATAAGAACTCTATAGACTTGTGCTCTTGAGTGGGCAAGGTGAGAGCCGTGCCATTCTGAATATGAAGTCCCAGTTCGATACGATACTCGATTATCAAATCGATGGCGAAGAGTGTGTGCTGAGTGAGTGAGCTAATAAAGAATTACGCATACGACCTGTGGCCGTGTGATTTTCGAGTGCACATGTGTGGGTATGCGTTCGCTCGTTCGTTTGGACTCGAGTGCTGAAATCGACAGTAATTGACCTTGCGTCTTTTCACGCGCCACACATTTTCCAAAAGTTTGTTTTCGTTTTTCTTCTGCTTCTGTTTCTGCTTATGGTTGTTCTTTTTTCTCATTTTTTTGGGTTAAACAACAAACTGCAGCTTTAAATAGAACTTTTTGGGGGTTTGGAAGTTCCATGACTAACACTTGAACTTCACACCCAAAGACATACGTTATCAATCTGCTCGAACTTAGCGATCTGCACAATTGAGTGCATTAATGAGCCAAAGTGAGACGCTGTGAAGTAATTCCAATTGTTATGCAATCAAAAAGTGACACAAAGACTCAGTTACTCCGCCCGTTTCCTTTACTTTCATGCACGATTGTTGGCAATTTCAATAATTGAGCACTCTTTTCTATAATAAGCTGCGGAGTATATAACTTATAACAATCACAATCATCTATCTGTCGCATTATTGTATGAGTATCTTTATTCGGTATCTGCCTCCGACTTGTAGATTGCTCCACGCTCGATTTAATAGAGCTATTGAATTGTAGCTATCTGTGGTCAGTACTTTGGAAAACGCCCCCTTGGATAAAAGGGGCGTAAGGCCAGACTGCAGCACTCGATCACTTAGGGAGCCCATATCTACATACGTACATATAATGTGATATATAATACAACCCCTCGAAAGTCTCAAAGTGCAGTGTCAGTCAGATATTTACGCCACCTATATGTAAACATGGCTTTTTCTGTTGTTATATTCGGCTCTTCAAGTCAGCCGCCAAATGTTTCCACGTATTCGAGAGGGGTTGATATATTCGCTTCGAATTTCGATCTCTTTGGGGTTAATACGAACTTGTTTATTCGCGTAAACCGATAACAAATTGATTGTGTATTGATGGGATCAGCATTAAAATGCTTCATTTTTGTACAATTACTGGAAGGGAAACCAAAGAACTGGTGGGAAGTGCCAACTGCAGCAAAAGTTAATAAAATAATATATTACTTGGGTATATTTTATTTCGTTTTAACCTAAGAACTAACTAAATGTATCCCAATATTATAATCTGCAATATTACGAGGGGCCGAGTAAGCCGCTAAATGAATTCTTTATGCTGTATTTCCCAGGACTTTCAGGCCCAATTGTCTAAATTTATCAGCTAGGAATGCAAGTGATTACAATTAACAGCGAATTTCGCATTGATTTTGAACTGCGGACAAGCGAGGTGTATAAATAAGAACCCAAAAACAGTTGACATTTCAGCAGTCGGCTGTTGGCAGTCGGCAGTCGGCATGCAACAAGAAGTTCAATAAGCAACAGGCAAGTTTGGATCGACTACTGCCAATAAAATGTCAATCGGTGCTGATGCACTGCATCGAGTCGAATCTTGGGGGGCAGATGGTCGAGGGACGAGCACATTTTGGCAGCTGTTGTGCGGTGCCGCATAAAAATAGACAAATAGCCAGGGAGCGAGAAAAGTGGGAAAAGCCAGAAAAGCGAGAAAAGCGGCGCGGGCGAAATGTTGTGTGCTTTCCCTTTCCCCATTGCTCCACCCATTCGGCAATAGAAAACTTAGAAGAAAACTAAAAGCCAACGTGTGCGTAGAGTTATAAAACAAAAGCCCAATATACCCAGCATTCAAAGCACACACATTTAGTAGTACATTCAGTAGATTCGGAAAAGAGCGAGGATCTATTTAAAGATTGACTATGGCCAGGAAGAGCGACGGCGACATTTTCACGCGGCTGACTGGGCCGGGGGAAAATTCAACGCACCTCAAATAAAAATGTATCTAGGCATCCGCAAGATGCTCTGTGTGTGTGCGGATGACAAGTTTTCTCTGCCGCCGAGAAGCTCGATGTGAAAAATCACAAGCAGAAATTTCGAAAATTGAGCACACGCCATGCGAAATAATAAAGCTATGTGAATTCCGCCCAGAGAACGAATTTTGTTAAAAATACATTTCACATTTCTAGAGGGAAAATTATGAAATAAACTAGAACGACCAGAGAGCCGGGCGAAAATCAAGCGAACTCGGAAGTTAACTGGGTCTATATGTGCTACATATGTGCGCCTCAAAGATCTTGCTTCTTAAGAGCAAATAAGCCTTAAATTCTAAAACCGTTCCACAGTGACATTAAGTGGGGGAATTTGTGGTACCAAGTTTAATGACCAACACACGCGAGCGTCAGGTCGCATCCCAACAAGAAACAAAAACCAAAAAAAAAAGAGCTCAAATACCAACGAACTTTAGAAATCGGTCCCAAATGCCAACTCACACGGATGGATATACATAGAAATCAATAGCTCTGGCTGAGATTACAGCACTTTTGGCCGAACCACCTAGCCAGCGAAGCACTCTGGAGATCTCGGAATGCGCCCGACCAACCAAACCAAAGTAAAATCTGAAGTGGAGTGGAGTGAAGTGAAGTGAAGTGAAGGCATCTAAACCCGTTTTGGGTCAGCTTTTACACGTTGTTTGGGCCGCTTCATTGACATTTCGCCGCATCGAACGCAGGAAAAACAACAAAATACAACAAAATACAAATACAACAATAAACAACGACAATAATGTTAATAAGACAACAACACAACTTTCACTTGTACGCATCGGCGGAAAGATGAAACACATTCAAAAATCCAACAGACGCATCTCATGAATGGGAAAGATGAAAAGCATCGGAGGAGGAGGAGCTGGGATTGGCCTAAAGCCGCGACAGGTGTCACACACATTCTCCACATCTTCTGGGTGATTTACTCGAGGGAAATCTTTGTGGAAAGCCCATAATCTAAAGTCCATTTCACAAACTAAGTTATTGCAATTTGTTGAGAGTTTATAATAATTAAAAGAGAGACAGCACAGGTGTAAAGCTTTCAACTGCACAAATGATCATAAATAACTTAAGTCATATAAAACACAAAAAATATATGTTTTTTTTGGATTTTCATTTCTATTTCGGCGCTCCAATTCAGCAATGCTCTTATCATTGCAAAATGTACTACGAACAAGCTGTTTAAGGTTTTAAATATATAAGATTTCATATTTTTTCTGACAGTTGAATTTGGCATTATAGAATCAGATTTTTATGTAAAAAGACTGAAGTAATCCCGTGATAACTGGCCTGGAAATCGAGGGAAATGGGCAAGAGCAGGTGACCCAGCTGGAGAACTAGGACAGGGCCACGACATCGACTGGAAGGGATTGGTTAACGAGGGAGCGGGAGCGGGAGCGCGGGAATGGTGCATTGGTGGTGGGTTGCACGACCTTCCCGTGTGGCGTGGGCGTAGGCGTAGGCGTTGCAAAGTGCATCTGGAGTCGAACTCACCTTCTCCTTGGCACGTCCTGCGTGTTTTTGAACTGATTTGGCCAGCATGATGCCTTTATTTTCGGACATTCAGCGGTGTGTTGAGCGGCGGATTGCTATTTTGATTTAACTTGATGGACCAATAATCTTTGTAGAGATGCACTTTTCCCCTCCTGCTAGTATTGGCACAACTGGAAAAAGCACAGATTTCCGTTTGCGGGAAACTTTAAATGCACGATAAACAACCGAGTGTGTTGTGTTTATGTTTCAAACAAAACTAAACAATATCGCTGCGAAATCGGCCCCCACACACTTGTTAACGATATTATGTATATTTACGGCCCCCGATATTTTTTTTCTTTTGGCAATGCGACTTCAGCGGGCGCGTCGAATTCGCTCGGAATATTCAAAACAAATGGCACAAGTAGTCGACGGACGAACGGAGAAGAAAAGGCGACGAATGTGCGTGGAAGACGACGGCGATAAACGAGAGAACGCGACTTCAGCTGCGGCAGAGCAGTGCAGTGTGGCTGTGCGCCCGAAATACCATACCACTGGGTTCCCTAAAACAGCTAGTACGTGGAAAACTTGACTAGCGCTAGCAGTGTTCCAAACCAAGTCGTCTTTGGAAGTTGTTAAAATTTTAAACAAACTATTATAAGCAACTCCAAATGAACAAAGTGGCTTAATTGTGGCTAAATTGCCTTTTCCAATCCTTGCTTTAAAGAATAATTACACAGGAGGCAGATCTATAACAGCTGCTATTTAGCAACGAACGGTATCCGTAGCACTCTGTAATTTATTTATATATCATACTTCATTATCCATCAAAACCAAATCATTTTACACGTAAATACGTACGTTAAAATACAAAACTACAAAGCTTTAAGCATTTTCCTTTTTCAATATATTATTCTGAGCGCAATTGTATTTGGCACCTTTGCTGCGATGACGCGAAATCGAATGAAATCGAAATAAAATGCCAGCTCTGAAGACCACCCACGTCATATCGATATCAATTGCTCGATAGACGCCGCACACAAATCGAGTTGGGATTTCGTTGTAATTGCTGGTCATTTTTCACGGCTGTGCGACTAATTCAATTTAACAAGAGAGCCTAAATAATTAAGTGTTAAAGACCAGACGCAGCGCGCAGTAATTGAATTCATCTAGAAGATCTCGTCAAACAAAATGTAAATTCCTGGCGTGGGGTTGATCATAACGCATACATATGCATATGTGTACGTGTGTGTTTCATTGTAATCTAAAGCACGAGTGAATTTACGTGCGTTAAATTTAAACAAAAATTAAAGAAAAAAGTTCGAGATATTGCAACAAAGGCAGTATTAAATCGATTTCGGGTGCATGTGCTTGTGTGCAGAGTGTTTGCATGTGTTTGTTGCAAATGTAAGAAGAAGTAGCCACTCACGCGCTACTCTCCTCCTTTCTCTCTCTCCACCCCCTTCCCCCTATTAGCTCCACAAGCAGCTGAAAGTTGTAGCCACAATACATTCAAAAGTTTCCAAAAGTCTGCTTGCTGGCAGTAGTAGAAAATCAAGAAGACTTAAAAACAAAAACATCAGTTATTAATATCAGGTATGTATAGAAAAATTAAAGTGCGCGCCCTTGTATGTATGTGCGAGTGTATGTGTGTGTGAGTGAGTGGGTGACCAGAATGCGTTCGTACCTAACCTCAATTTGCCCCAACTGATTACGCTAGGCGGCAACCACAACTTCCACTTCCAGTGCGATTATTCATTTCAAAATAATACATTTGTGGCTTTTCCCCACTTAAATATTCTCATATAGGGATAAAAGTTTGAGTTTTCAAGCTGGATCTTCGATTCAAGTTCTGCGAATTTATATATTTATGGAAATCGCTCTTATCGCCTTTTTGTATATGTACATAAAAAACAAGGTTCCGCCATCTGTTGGCACGTGTGCATGTGTGGCTGAACATATTTAATTATCTTTGGCTCGATAAAATAAATTTAAAAAAAGAGTGTAGAGCCTCAGAAAATAAATAAAAATAAGAAAGGAAGGTATTGAGAACAGCAACAACAATGACGCAGTCACGCACACCACGAAGGCAATAAAAACAGCTATGTGTGTGGCTGTGTGAAAGAGGCAGAGCGCGTTTGCCGCGCTCACCTTTTGTTATTGTTGCGTTCATTCGCTCTAGAACTGCCAACTTGTTAGGATGTTAAAAGCCTATGCTAGCACAACTCTTTGTACACAAACCCATTTTCAGTTCATTGTAATTTCTAGTTTTCTAAAAAAATTTAAATTTTTTTTAAATTTTATTGAAAAAAAGAAAAAGGTTTATAAAAATGCTACAGTTAAAATAACCATTTAAGCAAATATAAATATAATATAGCGCTTTAAAAATCAGTTGGCAGCTCTGTGTACCCTTTTGGAGCTTGCGTATGTGTGATTGTGCACAAGGTGAGGGAGGCAGCAGTTTCAGCCTTCAATTTGCGGGCTTACGTTGATTCTAATTAAATAATTCGTTGAAATCGGGCTCACTGATTCTGTGAGGTCCAATTGTAATGCACACACACAAGCACATTCTCAGTGCTTTTCTCGTTTTCCTCAAATTTTCTTTGTGAAGCGCCTCAAGTTTCGACTGGCTTTTTAAGTCTGGTTTGGTTTTGGCTGTTTGAAAACTTGAAAAACAAGTTACTTCTGAACTCAAACTCCCCAGTTTTGGCAGTCTCTCCACACTTCTCTCGATCTTTCTCCAGAGAAAAAAAAAACACTTGCCGCGTCGCCAGCCAATTGTTTGCAATTCACAATTGTATTTTTGCCAGAGGCCAACGAACAAGTCTTGAACTTGATGTTCGGAACGAAGTTGAAGTGTATTAGACGTTGAACACTTTTACACAAATTTAGGTGTAACTTCCACATGACTTCGTCATTATATTACTAACACTTTAGTTTAAAGTCAAACTGAATGTTTGCTTATCATATTTTTCCATATTGAAAAGTATAAGGTTGTAATAAGTTCTTAAAAGTTGAAGTATTAATTTAGATTTCTACAGTAAAGCCTTGTAATGTATTGTATCTACCTATTCCCAAAGGTAAAATTATAAGCTTAAATTAACAACTTTCCAATTACTCTTCATTTTGATCCAACGCTTCAATGATTCGAAAAACATTTTGCCTCAATGGCGCAATTGTATAATCTTTTACAAAAAAGAATAGCTTTTAATAATAGACAATTTAATACACGATTTATAAGCAGTTTTGATGAGAGTTAATTTTAAAGGTAAAAAGACCGTTTGTTTCATACTAACATTTTTTCTCAATGTGTAGACAGAATTTATTTTACAGTAAACCAATCAAAAATGGGTCTACCTTTTTATATTGTGTACAAATACAATTTATAGGAGAGACAAACAATAAATTAAAAAATGTATTTTTCACAATAAACATCAGGTGACTCAAAAGAGAATACAAAATATCTGATTATTTGCAGAGCACGTACGAATATCAAACTAATTGGTTTTATATAAAGATCTATCCGTGTGACAGGAAACACTTTACCACATTTCAAATATCACTCGATCAGCTTTGTGTTTAGTAAATATTTCCTAGTGCCGCATTCCATGCTGTCGATCTGAAATTAGCACAGGAATAATTAGAACATGCTAGACCACCTGGCTTATTATCAACAGAAAAAAACATCAATAATACCCAATGGAAGGGCAAACAAACCTTCCTGCGGCGCCTGGAAGTCGGAGAGTTTGGTTTGTGCCATTTTTTTTGGTCCGGGGACTTCGGTGCACCTCGGACATGCGCTGCACCCAGTAGTTAGTTGCATATGAACTTTGAACTTTCGAACTGGAAAGTGGAAGGCGGATTTGCATTTCCTATCGCTGCAGGTGCCTCAGAAAGAGAGAGGCTCTCTCGTATCCGCCGCCCCCGCTGCATTTTTTTTCATTGCGCAATGAGCGAGACGAATCGATAACTGCAAGGTTTCCATGTTTTAGCAGCTCCACTTTTGCTCGTATACAGATTTTTTGCCTGTATTATTTTATTTTTTGAAGGAGCTAGCCGCCGAATTCGCTTCGATTCAAGATGCGAACATGTGTTTTTATGGTTCCGCCATTGTCATGGTGAGATGCACTTGCTTTTTTTGTCTTCATATTTTTTACTTCCTCTCTCCGCACGCACGCGTCTGTGTGTGAGTGTGCTGGCGAGCGAGGTGGTGGAGGAGTACATGAGTGTGTAAAGTGTAGCCGTGGCAGAGTTGTAGCTCGCTAGTGGTCCGTTTGGTTTCTGATTTTCGGTTTCGTCGATTTCATTATGTACTGCAATAGTCGGCTAAAACGCTCTGCCGACGTCGCTATCCGCTGTATACTCGTTGCGTTTGTGTGGGTTGGCTGCTCTCACTGTCGCTCTCTTCGGGACAAACAGGGTGTCTCACCAAGATGCTCTGATCATTGCTTCAACCACATGGCTGGGTGACAACGGTACACCCTGTTTCCCAAACAACTTGTTTTCTCCCTCCACAGCGTTGTTGTTGGTCCTCGCACTTACGTAAGCTTCACGTATTTCTTTTCTTATCCAAATTCTAAGCGCCATTTTGCGACGATTTGCATGCGGTACCGCTCACCGCTAATAAAAATAACCGCTGATTGTGATTATTTGCTAATAGGTAATGGTATATAAAATATTTTTCTAGCTGCCAGCTACCGCAGTGTTTTCAATGCGCGCGACGGAGGATTTTAGTTGTTGCGCCGCTGAGTTGCCACCCTGTTTTAGCTGCAGTAGCAGCAGAAAATGAATTCCAAAGCAACACTGCGCGCGCGCGCTCTCCCGCTCTCTGCTTTTGCCGCGAGCGCACAAGGTCCCGCTCTCCGCTTTACACTCTTGCTCGCTCTCTCTGCTGACTGCGACTGACTGGCCATCGCGTTTTGCCTTTTTAATCGAAAATGTTTGCGGCGGCGTTAAGATGTACGAAAACGTTTTCTCGCCAAAAATTTGTGAATAGAATAGCAGTAGCAATCTACCGAGGAGAAAATGTCTTAAATTCGACCCGTGTGATCTAGTTAAGGAAGGGAGCTAAGTGCAAAGTGATCGAAACAAGCGTAAAACTAAAACTTAACTTGAGAACGGAGCCCCATCTAATAAAAGAAAGGAAAACGGTGAAATTTAGATTTCGGTGTGCCAGTGAGTGCGGAAATAGTAGTTGCAAGTGCAAAATACTGCGTAAAACGTGAAAGTTTCCAATAACACTACAAAACCAACGGCAGTTTTGTAGTAAATATACATACGCGCCCAGTACATATATACATACATTTCGAATATACATACACACAGCCGAATATCAACCGACGAAGCTAACTGCTTATTGCTTATTGCTGATGTAAGTGTAATATGGGCGGTGGGCGGTTGGGAAGGCGTGGAAAGTGCAGAGTAGCATTATCCTTCAAGTGCACTTGGAGCGCGGATTCGGATTCAAACAATATTCTCGTTCGTGCCACTGAAAACTTGTGAAAAATGCAACATTTTTAGGTTAGGTCAATTTCAATTGGTTTATATACACACGCACGCACAAACTCACACACACACAACAATGGCATAGCGAATACATATAGAAGGCGCACAGACAAAAAGTCGTCGCCGAGACGTGGTTGTTGTTTGTGTTGCTGCTGCTGTTTCTGCTCTCCTCACACACACTTGAACGAGGGTGGAGAGGAGAGCCACACACATACACACTCTTTGAACCATTGCTTTTGGTTCGCTTATGAACTGACTGTATTTTTTCAACGTAGTGTCGTTTTATTTTCGTTCGTTGATTCGTTCTTTGCTCAGTTCGTGCGCTTATCTCGACTTTTGCTTTGATGCGCCATTCGCATGTACTGGCGAGAGCAGCCAAGTGTAGTGTGAGTGTGCATTTAAATGGCTCCCCAATGAGAGCATCATTTTGTGGCCCTCTTTATGTTCACATCTTCCTTCTGCTCCTCTACTTCTTGCTCCCCATCCCATCCGTCGTTTGTTGTTCTTGCTCCGCCTGTTTTTTTCATTCGGTTTTGAATTTACACAAAACGTTTGCCGTGCTTCTTCATGCTGAAATAGTATATATGTATGTGAATATATTGTACATATTTCTCTACACATCCATATGTTTTATTTGCAAAATTTATTAATAGCGCAGCGCCACGCTGCGGTTGTGTTAGTGTGCCAGAGTGAGAAAGTAACAAAAAAAACTAAATATTAAATCGCGATGATTCCGATTCGTATTGCAGTTGTTCAAAAATGGAGTGCTAGTGTTCAACAATTTTTGCATATTTTCCGCTGGCTGCCTTTTGTGCTGCGTATTCTGCTGCGCTGTGTATACACATAACAAAACAGATAAGATAACATTATACGTGTGCACGTAATAGAGCGGGCTGAACCAAAAAAAAAAAAAAAATGGAGGGAAAATTTGCCCACATGTCTCCCCAAAGCACACACACGCACACAACGCCCCAATTTGGAGCCTCTCTCGTCAAACACTCACACACACACAAGCAAGCGGGCAAATGTGTTTGGTATGCACTAATGGCGGATCCAAAAAATACAATAACAACAAAGGCAGTTGGGAGAGCTGAAAAGAGCGAACTTGTTTTACCTTCTTTTATTAAAGGATAGTTGGTGGTGGCAGAGACAGGAGAGTGAGAGAGGGCTGAAGCTTTTGTGCGGCTGTACTGAGCTCCAATATTTGTTTACAAATGCTAAAAGGGGGCAGCTGTTGGTTTGATAGGGTGTTTCAATTAGTTGGAGCAGGATGATCCTCTAGGCGGTTTCCATTCACCTAATATTTGCTCACTCTCTGGTCTGCGCAGCATTTTCTCTCTCTATTTCTGTCGCTCTCTCTCCTGAATGCCCGCCAAATGCTTGCTTTGTCCGTGTATGTGTGTGTGTTTGGCCCCAAACGGGTGAAATACCTTTTTGAAAAAAAAATCAGCCATGTACTGCGCCTCAACAACAAATGCGGCTCTCTCCGATTCTCTCTGTGGCTGCACCACCACCACCGATTCAGCACCACCACCTTTGCATTGTTGCGTTTGCTGCTGCTGCTACCTCTGACTCTTCTTATTCTTGTAAGTTGTAGATACAGAATATGTACCAGCAGTACTCACACACCAACCCGCCCGCCCCCTTGGCGGTATCGATATATAAATATGTTCTATGTGTGCGTCTGAATTCTATGCAAGCCGATGTCGTGCATGGGGCATTTGGCACCTTCCACATCCACAAACACTGAAATTTATACACATACACGCAATCGAAGGTGTACACAGAAAGCTCGCTTAGGAAGTTTTTACTGTACCGCTAAAAGCAATAACAAAGCGCGCGCCCAATTCCGGTTGCACGTACACACACTAAAGTGAACTACGCGCTCCTCCTTATGCCTTGCACTCTCCTCCAAGATTTAACTTCCACTCCACGATCTCCTTCCCGTCTATATGTAGCATTCTATGGTCATTGTTGTTGCTCACAGCTCCACCGTTTCATTCCATTCCTATTGTCCCCCATCTCACTCTCCTCCCCCGAATCCAGAACCCCCAATACAGAGAAACCGTTTTCCACTCTTTAGTTTTTGTGATACGGCTAAAAGAAGAAATTCCCCGTGGCTTTTTATTTCACATTTTTTTTCCTTGTTGGAATGTGCAATCTTTTCGAAACCTGTGAACATTTAGACCGTATTGATCAATCAGCTGTGCTATATTAGTGAACCTGTTTTTGGAAAAGCAATGAAGTTCGTAGTCTAGTATATGAAAAAGTATACTCGGAAGAATAAATGTGGAAACAAATATGCCTTTCCCATTGTCAATGTAATGCAAAATTACCAAAACCAGTGACAGTGAACCAATTTTAGTATTAATTTACAAGATTGTTTCAGTAATGCAGAAATAGTTATTCATCATAAAAATATGGTCCTAAACGTATTTATTTGGGGGTTTTTTATGCATTTATTGCCGACATTTTTGTATGACCGTTTCCCTTCTCTTACTTGCAGTGATATTCTGAAAGAACTCCAAAAGCTACGTGGCAGAGGCGAATCACCGGCGCAGCAACACCAGCAGCAGATAACCAGCAGTCAGTCCAATTTCTCTACCCTAGAACTCGAGCGCATTTGCCGCTTGCGGGGCGACCAAATGCATAGACAACATATGTCGCATCCACGAGCAGTCCAAGACCAAGAGTTGCGACCCCGACCGTTTGTTGCATATTACATACGCTCATAGAGGGCGGCCACTCACCTAGAGCAGCCAGAGTCCTTGCACTTGGGCAGGGATCCAGGGAGGAACAAAGTGCTCAGAAAGAAGCAGCAGCACAGGATTATACGCTCCGCCGAGAACAGAGCAACAAAAAAGATGATGAAACGCACCAGCGTAAACGAGGTGCAATTTGGCACACGACCCGGTCCTCCGACATCCGGCGGTGTTGGCGTTGGTGTCGTGGGCGTAGCTGGAGGAGGTCCAACATCCGGCGGCGGTGGCACTGCTACTGTGGGCGTCAATACGACGGGAGTTACCATTGGCACCGTTGTGCCCAGTGCTCATAGCGCCACCATCAGCGGGATCGGTTCCATTCACCATCGCATCCTTACTCCACAGCATGGAGGAGCACAGACCATTGCCTATTTGCCGTCCACCACGCCGACGGCTACGAATTTGAAGACCACAAGCTCGATTGTGGATAGCACTACAGCTGGAGGACCAGTTGGAGCAGGTGCCCAGGTGGCCGTAGGAGTAGGCTCTGCAGCCGGCGGAGGAGGCGTGGTGGTCTCCACAGGGAGCACGGGAACGCAAACACTACAGTATACAACATGTACGTAACATATTTCAAAGTCTAACGAAATGCGTTGCACATTCTAATGCCATTTTTTAATCCTATAGCTTATAGTGTGGCTTCGATACAAGCTGGTGGAACTCTGAAAGCCAACACAGCGGATGGCGCCAACACAGTACAGATTCATGTGACAGGAGGAGGAGCTGCAAACACCCCTGCCAGTGCACAGACTGTATCCAGCAGCTCACAAACGGGCACAATCCGTCAACGTACAATCAGCGGCACCCAGACGGTGGCCACTGCAGTGGGCAATCTAGCCACGATGTCTCAGCAACAGCCAGTTCAACAGTCACCTTTGGGCACGGCCCAAACTCCTCCATCGTCCGTGGTTGCCAACAGTATCCCCGTGGGTGGAACCACCCCACCACAAGGACAATCGGGAAATGCCACGCCTCGCTTAAAAGTGGAGGATGCTTTGAGCTACCTGGACCAAGTAAAATACCAGTATGCGGACCAGCCGCAAATCTACAACAACTTCCTCGACATCATGAAGGAATTTAAGTCGCACTGCATCGACACACCCGGAGTGATTGAGCGAGTCTCCACACTTTTTAAGGGGCACACTGAGCTAATCTACGGCTTCAACATGTTCCTGCCTCCGGGTTACAAGATCGAAATTCATTCTGATGCTCTCGGCTGCTCGGTGCCGGTGGTTTCAATGCCCTCACCACCGGGAGCGCCAACGAGCACCGGAACGGTGCACATGCTCACCGGAAATAGTTCGATGTCAGGTGCCGGACATATCGCCATCAAGACGACCAATGCTGCATCCTTGACACCGGCAACAGGGGCTGGAGCAGCGGCTGCAGCAGCAGCTGTGGCTCAGATTCAATCCGCCGGAGCTGTAAATCTAATGACCCACGGCGGAGCCTCGCTTACCCAGACAACTATTCATGCCTTGCAGCAGGCGACGCCTCCTCAATCACAATCTCCAGGCGGTGGTCATGTCCACGTGAGTGTAACAAACTCCCCGGCGACAAATGCCGTAGTGTCCGGTCAACAGCCAGGCATCTCCGTATCGGCGCACAATGTGCCGCAGAATTACTCGAGAGATCGAGAAAGGGCCACAATAACGCCTACGGGTCAAGTGGCTGGAGCAGCGGCAAACGTGAATGCGTCTGCTAGTATAGTTGTCGGTGGACCTCCAACGCCCAATTCCCTAAGTGAGCTTAGTCCTCATGGAGGAGCAGGAGGTGGGCCAGGTTCAGGAGCGGCGCAGCACAATCTGCATCACATCCAGCAGGCGCATCAATCGATTTTGCTTGGGGAGACTGGACAGCAGAATCAGCCGGTGGAGTTTAATCACGCCATAACCTATGTAAACAAGATCAAGGTAATGTTTGCTCAGCATCTTAAAACCTTGAAAGTTACTTATAATCTCTTTATCTCTCTTACGAACAGAATCGTTTCCAAAACCAGCCGGCCAAGTACAAGAAATTCCTCGAAATTCTGCACGCCTATCAAAAGGAGCAGAAGGTGATGAAGGAGGGCAGCCTAAACCAGGGTAAAATGCTCACCGAACAGGAGGTGTACACTCAGGTGGCTAAGCTTTTTGGCCAGGATGAGGATTTGCTTAGAGAGTTCGGCCAGTTTCTTCCTGACGCCACCAACCATCAGTCCGGGCAGTACATGTCCAAGTCGGCGTCTGTGCACAATGATCATGGCAAGCGCCCCACGGCTACTTTGAGCGGTGGTGCCCATATAACCATGTCGTCTGCATCGCCAGCGCCAAGTGGATCCCCTCTGCATTTGGGTGCAACGACTCTTCCGCAGATCGACAACAGTGCCCATGCAGCGGCCATAGGTAACCTCTCGGCGGTGAACACCAGTGTCAGCATTAAGACGTACAATAATAATCAGCAACAGCAGAATCATGTGATCGGTTCAGGCCTAAGTGCGACGAGAAACGATGTCCTGTTTGAGAAGGATTATCACGCGGGTCTGCAGCAGCAAGCGCATCAGCGGGGAGCTGGAGTTGGAGGCCATCATCATTTGGCCGGAACTGCAGCGGGCGCCAATATCGGGCGGCCGGGAGTGGGAGCCAGCGTGATGGTGGCGTACGATAAGGAGCATCGAAATAATCATCATGTGCAGAAGTACGTTGGCCACGCGCCAAACCAGAATCTAACGCACGGTCATAACGCAAAGAAATCTCCTAGTTATGGCATCCCTTCGGTGATTGGTTCCATGCCGCACATTTCGGACAATTCTCTCGATCGCAGTTCGCCGGGAATAAGCTACGCCACGCCACCATTGCCCTCTGGTCACCACGGACAGCATAACTCTGGTTCAGCTTCGAGGAGACCGGGTGATGACAATTTAGTCGGACACTATGCTAGTGGAGCACCGCCTGCTAAGCGACCGAAGCCTTATTGCCGTGATGTGAGCTTTTCCGAAGCATCGAGCAAGTGCACCATTTCCGACGCTGCGTTCTTTGACAAGGTGCGCAAGTCGTTGAGAAGTCCAGAGGTCTACGACAACTTCCTGCGATGCCTGGCCCTTTTCAACCAGGAAATTGTCTCCAAAACGGAACTTCTTGGTCTGGTATCCCCGTTCTTGATGAAGTTCCCCGAGCTGCTAAGATGGTTCACCGACTTTCTGGGACCGCCCTCTGGTCAACCGGCTGGAGGATTGATTGATGGCATGCCTTTAGCCGCCACGCAACGTCAGGGAGGTGGAAGCAGTAATAGTTCCCATGATCGAGGCAGCAGTCACCAGAGTGCCGCCGAGTACGTTCAGGATGTGGATCTGTCTTCGTGTAAGCGGCTGGGTGCATCTTATTGTGCTTTGCCGCAGTCCACAGTACCCAAGAAGTGCAGCGGACGGACGGCTCTTTGCCGGGAAGTGCTCAACGACAAATGGGTATCTTTCCCGACGTGGGCCAGCGAAGATTCCACTTTTGTAACATCGCGGAAAACGCAGTTTGAAGAGACAATTTACAGGTAAGAAGTATTCTCTTAACCTTTATTCTAACAGTCCACCTAAAATAAGTCACAAGTCATATCGATATTACTTCATTGGTACTTTTGTTTCCTTAAGGTTTTCATTTGAGTTTGATATATGCGGTCAAATTAAAAAAAAAACATTGTTTTTTAACCGAAAAAATATAAATTTATCATTTAATATTAAAGGATAGATTTAGATTTAGTTCCATCTTATTTTTCTTAACCGCATCTATATTTTACTCTCAACTTACACATCTATCGTTTGTTTTGGATCTTCTGTTTCTTTGGCTTTCGTTTATTTCAATTAACCAATGCGCACGCTCTAAACAAAAGGAATATTCACAGAACGGAGGACGAGCGATTCGAGCTGGACCTGGTCATCGAGGTTAACAGTGCCACGATTCGAGTGCTGGAGAACGTACAGAAGAAAATGTCACGAATGTCCACCGAGGAATTGAGCAAATTCCATCTGGACGATCATCTGGGCGGCACATCGCAAACGATACACCAGCGGGCCATTCATCGCATCTACGGCGACAAGTCGGGAGAGATAATCCAGGGAATGAAGAAAAATCCGTTTGTGGCTGTGCCTATTGTACTGAAGCGATTGAAAGTCAAGGAGGAGGAGTGGCGAGAAGCGCAAAAGGTAAGTGAACTCTCTCATCGCTTTACATTTATGTAAATTAAATGAACACTTCTTTTTATAGACCTTCAATAAGCAATGGCGGGAACAGAACGAGAAGTACTACCTCAAGTCTCTCGATCACCAAGCCATCAACTTCAAGCCCAACGACATGAAAGCCCTGCGCTCAAAAAGTCTGTTTAATGAAATCGAGACGCTGTACGATGAGCGGCACGACCAAGAGGACGACGCCATGGAACCGTTTGGGCCGCATCTGGTGCTGCCGTACAAGGACAAAACCATTCTGGACGATGCCGCCAACCTGCTGATTCATCATGTGAAGCGGCAGACCGGCATACAGAAGCAGGAGAAGCAGAAGATTAAGCAGATCATTCGACAATTTGTGCCTGACCTTTTCTTTGCACCGCGACAGCCACTAAGCGACGACGAACGCGATGACGGTAAGTTATCTTGGCCAAACTAAACTTAGACTTACTAAAACCATCTAGTTCCCTTTCAATAAACCTCCTACCTATTCATTATTTTTGTTGCGCTAGCACTATACCTGTAATTTAGTAGCTTCTTTAACTAACTAATATTTCAAAGCGATGTTTAAGCTTTGGCTTAAAACTATTCATATTCCGTACTCATACTAACACTATTCATATTATTTTTTTTTATTAAGGAGCATTGCTTTGTGAATTTGAAACGTTAATTAGTCATGTAAAAATCCACTTTTCCTTAGAAATTTGCTTGACTAATTTTCTTTCAATTTAAAAAGTTTCTCTTTAATAACTTTTGCCCGATTGTATTATTTAACATAGTGAACGTTTTTTGTTTCTTTTTCTTCTTTTTGTTTTTTTTGCAATTAATAATAAAACCAACATAAACAAATAAAAACCAAAATTTTGTAACGTAACCAAAATGCAATTAAATAAAATAAAACAAAAACTGGACTGCAATGCACCAACACCCACACACTGACCCCTGAACTGCATCGAATATCCGAACATATGTGTTGTGCACACCGTTTCTCTATATAGCCTTTCCGTTTTTGGTAGATGACAATACGAAAATGGACGTGGACTCGCCACTGGGTCGCACGGAGTCGTCGACTCGAAATGCCAAGAGTACGCCCAGTGAAAGTGCCTCTCCGGCGCGTAGCAATGCAAGCAGTAGCAGCGGAACGCCGGCGGGGATCAAGAAAGAGACTGATGACTCCAAAGCGACGACTGCATCTTCTGCACCAGCGTCCACATCAACACCGTCTTCAGCGACGCCGTCTTCAGTGGACGATGCAACGCCATCAACATCCTCAGCAGCGGCGGCAGCGTCAGCGGCATCGTCATCAAGTGTATCAGGATCCGAAGGCAAGCCGAAAGATGACCTCATTTCGTCGCACAAAGAAGAAGGAGCCAGTAGCACCACCTCTGGAGTTGTCTCGAGTCCCAGGCAAGGCCAAGACTCTGCAGGAGCGGGCGTCGATTTGGAAATCAAACTGGAACATCCTGCGGACTTTTCCAATCCAAAACTTCTGCCACCGCACGCACACGGGCAACACGAAGTACGTTAAGCAACGCTTTAAATAGAATATGTATTAAAATATGTTTTTGTTATTATAAACAGGACGAATCCTACACGCTGTTCTTCGCCAACAACAATTGGTATTTATTCCTGCGGCTACATGCGATACTTTGCGACCGTCTGCATGTTATGTATGAACGAGCGCGATTGCTGGCCATCGAGGAGGAGCGCTGCAGGGTGAATCGAAGGGAGAGCACAGCCACTGCGCTGCGGCTGAAGCCCAAGCCGGAGATTCAAGTTGAAGACTACTACCCCACCTTCCTTGATATGCTCAAGAACGTTCTAGACGGCAACATGGACTCGAATACGTTTGAGGACACGATGCGAGAAATGTTTGGCATTTATGCATACATCTCTTTCACGCTGGATAAGGTGAGTGTTTAAACGATATTCTAATTAGTATTTCGGATCGATGGATCAAAAACGTTATCTATGTAGATAGAAATACTAAAAACAGAATAATAATTCCCCTCATTTGTTCATCTTCAGGTTGTCTCGAATGCAGTTCGCCAGCTGCAATATTGTGTCACAGAACGAGCCGCACTGGATTGTGTGGAGCTGTTTGCAACCGAGCAAAGGCGAGGCTGCACCGGCGGATTCTGTCGGGATGCTCACAAGACATTTGACAGGGAGATGTCGTATCAGCGGAAGGCGGAGAGCATTCTCAACGACGAAAATTGCTTCAAAGTGTACATTGTAAGCTGAACAAAGTAACACCATTAAGGAAATTTACTAACGACAACTACATTTACAGTACAAAATTGATTGCCGTGTAACCATAGAGCTGCTTGATTCGGAGCCCGAGGAAGTCGATAAGCCGGCTGCGTTGAAGGCCCAGAAGTTCAGCAAGTATGTGGAGCGGCTGGCGAATCCTGCGCTCGGCGGTGGTGGCAATAATGCCGGCTCGAATTCGGCGCTCGGCAACGACGTTGTAGAGGCGTCCGATATCAAGACGGAGGAGGACGAAGATACTGCCGAGGTAAGTGTGCTAAGGCAGCGATGAGATGCTCCGGAGCCAGAGCAGCTTTGTGTGGTGTGTGCTTGAAGAGTGGTTAACCATGTTGTTTGTGTATTTCGTTGTTCATTTCGATTATGTTTACGTTTTTGATTCCCTGTTGTACTCATGATTTGTGTTTTCGGTACTTCCACTGTACATACAAACTTTTCACCTGATTTAGACGATGGACAAGACATCCCACATCCTACCGTACTGTATTCTGTATATATAAATATATATCTCAGTTTTCGGTTATCTATCTGTTGTTACCTATCAACTTTTGCTGCTGCACTTTCTATTATTTATCTCCCCTTCGTTTCGCCAGCTGTAACTTTATTTCCATTATTGTATCTTTTCGTTTGGTATCATTTATCAACATGCCGCCAACTTATTAATCGCCCACATTTCGTATGCATACAAAAGAATACGTTGCTTGCATACGAGCAAAGAAAAAAATACAAAAGGACAAGAAAATATTCACTAATTAATGCTTTTTTGCATTCTTTTCTCTCATTTTTTCCAATTTATTTTTTCGTACCAGGTCAATACCAAGGCTTGAAATAACATAGTTTTGATAATTTCATTGAATAAGAAGAAGAAAAAGTCATATTGCAAAATGAAATAGTAATAAATGAATTTGTTTTTTGATTACCAAAACCGGAATAAGAGAAATTGAAACACCAAACCTTTTCACCCACCACCACAACCACCACTACCACGCTCAACACCCACCACCGCCACCCACTCACACACATTAAATGTAATGCATTATTTGCTCAGAGACACCAAACAATAACCCGCAATAACCAGCGAAGAAACAGAACCCAAAGTACACACTTTAATTAAATGTAGTATTCCACCCACAAACATGCATAAAAACCGACATTATGTAAAATAGTAGATGATGATAATAATAATGTAGGCACGCGCTTGTTGCATTCCCTTCTGATTTCGTTATGCCTTGAGTTACCCAAGAGTTATCTATAGCGATTGAGAGTTTGATATATATCGGGTGATCGAAGATCCGGCACCTGGGATGTGATGATGTGATGTTGTAAGGGTGAAGATGAAGAGATGAAGCAAACAAAGATGGTAATGGTGTGGTTGGGGTGTGGTGTGTGTGTGAGTGGTGCTTCTGATGATAATCAAATTATTGCGTTTAATAACTATAGGCCTAAATTACACCTGACACACATGTATATATTAATTAACGTGTTTTAACTGTACATAACGTAATGCTAATGGTAATCGGTCAATGTATGTATTATTATGTGTAAAACGTGTAGTAGCTAATTTTGTAAAGGAAGCAGCCAAATGTCTTTTAAATTCGGTAAACATTTTTATATCTAGGCATAAGAACACACACACTCCACACACTCAATAATTGTAAATTAAATAGCACACACAATCACAACTGTGGACATTACTGGAGAGTGAAATTGAGAAATATATCTGGAGCAGCCCATTAAAAAGACATGTTCAAAGTTATTAAAACAGAGGGATGGGCTTCAGGGGGTTGGGGTTTTCCTTTTTCCGGGTTAGAGCCACAATCGAACTCAGTAATTGCCACACAAACTTAAGCTTAAGCAAGGTAAGTCATCATCGCATTGTGCAACTCTTTGTTTCACGTAGATTAAGCTTAATATTTGTTTTTGTTCTTGATGGTACTGGTAGTTGTGATTGATTTCGTTGCGTTCCGACTTTCATCCTGTATTTTGTGGACTTTGGTTTTGCGTTTGTCCCCTTGTGCGTGTGAGTCTATGTCTTCGGCTTTGAGTTTGTTGGCCTGGTACCTCCATCCTCTTGGGTTCTTTATATCTTTATAATTCCCTTAATATAATTATCTAACTGTTCAGTAATGCTACAATACACAGCCCACACATCTCAGCATTCCCAGCTTTAAGTATACTCGTAAATTTCTGTGAGCATGTTGAATTGCCGCCGTGTTTCAAGTGCTCTTGGCTGCATTGCCGCCGGCAATTGACGCAATTACACACAATAAAGACTAACTTTTCCATTGCTCTCATTTCAGTTGCGCCACAGAGGAGGTGGAATCGGGGGAGGAGCCCGCAAGGCACGCTTTTTGCTGCGCAACAAGCGGAGATCGAAGCTGCACGAGGAGCAAGTGCGTCAGTTGTTTGAAAATAAGCGGAATCGCAGTGAGCTGCATGGTACTGCGGCTGCAGTTGAATCCATCTCCGTCGACAACATCATTTCAAGCAGCAGCACCTCGGGCGGTGGCAGTAACAATAACAATAATAATAACAACAACAGCTGGGGCGGCAAACGTCTGGAGAGGCTGGGCGCCCCACAGGTGGGCTTGGCCGAGCAATACGCCTTCAACGATCGCGACGAGATCAACACAAATTCCAGCAACGGGCGATGTTTTGTGACCAGTAAGAATCTCAAGCTACTTAAGTACGATGCGGTGCGTCGTGCCAAGAAGGTGAGTTTGCTATTTTGTCGTGGCATTTGGGAAAAACAGCTTTATTAATTGGTTTGTTTCTTTGCAGAATCATTGCCGCGTAACTCAGGCGAAATACGCCCACTTCCAAACGTACGTTAACAAGTGGCTTCAGCAGCATGTCAGCGAGCAACTGCAGCAGAATTGCGTCGACTGGCTGCTGGGCAAGACGGCAGATCAAATCAATGCCAGCGGCTGGGGATCCGCCAGCAAAACCAAGACGGTACTGCAGAAGGATACTTCGAAGACCCCGTATCGCATCTACAACAGATACAGAGTGGTGCAGAGTGCAGGAAGCGGTTTGATGAGTGGCACTGCTCCAACTCCAGATGGGTCAGTTCAGGCGGTCAACTCTGCGCCATCAGGCTCCGTTTCAACGGTGAATAATGTGCAGGGTTCGGCGGCAGTATCCTCGACTTCCCACTCGATGTGCAACAGTAGCATTTTGTCCGCGGACTCGACCACCAGTTCCAATGCGTCACCACAGCAGCAGCATTGCAATAGTGCAGCATCTGCGACAACACCGAATGCAGAGGCACTGCAGCAGGTGCGACCCATGGAGAGCTAACCGGCATGAACGGCAGCAACAACAACAGTGGTCGCTGCATGGCCAGATTCGTTCACATGACGACAAAGAGAAGATGTGGGATGAATTGCCTGCATTAAATTAAATAGTTTTTTAAATGTGATACCAGTTCCTCGACGCGGTCATCGAGATTGCAGCTATACCAACCCGCGATCGACTGTTAAATGTCCGGCATGGCATGGGCTCTGGAAATTGATTGATGAACGAAGGAAAGCTCTTTTTCATTTTGTACAAAAAGTCATTTAATCTTAGGCGAAAGTGCTCCTAAATAAGAATTTTATAGTCTTACGTTGCATAAATTTTAGAATTAATTTTACCACGGCAGCGTCCTGTTTTATTGATGCGCTTTTAGAATTAGGATCTAAAGTCTATAAGTCTAGAGCCACATACACCTTAAACACAATCGCAAGACCACAATTAAAGTCACGGATATTTTTAACGATTTTGCACTAGAAACCGATCGAGACAGTTGTGCTAGTAACTAGGAACCAGAACACGTCTGTTTAGTGTTTTAAGATTTTATAAAATCAAGCTCTTTTACTTTACCATAAATGTAACGTATTTTTAATACAAATCAAACAAAACACCCACATACAAACCTTGTACAATTCCTTGTGAATACTATTGATTATATATTTTACGCGTTTAAGGTTATTAGGTTAAGTTGTAAAAATGTATTGCGCAGATTAAAACAAAAGTTTATCAAAAGTGAATGGAATTATTTCATAGAAAATATTTATTTAAAAATATTTGGAATCAATCTGATTAGACCCACTTTTGGCATTTTATAAATATTCGTAAAATTGCATTGAATGCAGAGTTATTTGTAAATAAAATCCCTTCTCGTTATAATGCCAGCAATGCGATTCTCATTGTTGATAACCAACAAATGACGCAATCCCAAAGCGCGGAAAATCTGAAAAATTCTAGGCACCGAATCGTGCTAAGAATACATTTGATAATTAAACAGTACTTTGGGGAGCTTTAAAAATTTAACATTACTCACCGGATTGACTCGAATGGGTGATGGATTCATAAACATGGATAGGTCCACAGTGTAATTGATTTTATCATCTAACTTGCGAACGCTCTGGAATAGGAAACTTAAAATATTTTCGGTAGGAATATTTAAGCCTGATCAGTGTACCTTGATTGATGGATAGCGCGGATAGACGTCTCTGAAAGTCTGAATAGAGGTTTCTGGCAGCCAGAATTGTTTGTTTTCCATATACAGGGATTTGAGCAAGATAACTATCAGTTGCGAGCGCAAGATGATGCCACAAACGCGACCCTCTGATCGACGATCCTGCACGATTGCAATGTTAAATACCAATATTATGGATATTATTACGAAAAATCTTACGCCGAGCACATCATCGACCACGGGAAATCCGTTATGGTCGCACTTCTTAAGCATCTTGTATATGTAATGAGCGGAATCGCGGAGCTTGATGCAGACCACGGGACTACTCAGAATTTCGCGAGCTGTCAGACCCTTGTACTGTGGTAATGGCTCCCAAGTCAGCATTGGCACATGATTTACTTGGATCTGTGTATCATAGATGCCCTCGTTGAAGTAGTCACCCACCCACTTGGCGCTGATAAGTGCAATGATAAGAGGAAAGAAGAACGAAGTCTCCACGCCAGTGGTTTCCATCAAAATAACCGACAAGCTAATGGTCATCCGAAGCACTCCACCCAAGTTAGCTGCAGCTCCAATTAGAGCATATTTACCCGGATGCAGGAACTCCTAAAAATCATTGCTTAGTTTTATGGTAATGGTATTGCTGGCATTGCTTACCGCCTGTGGAAATACATAGTAAGTTAGCATGGCTAAAAGACGACCCCATGCTGCGCCGACCAGAGCAGTTGGGATGAAGACACCCAAGGAGACATTGAGCCCAAAAGTAGCACAGGATAACACATAGTACACAACTGTGAATAGGGCTAGCGTCAGGATCTTATGGGATCCTAAGAAATAAAACAAAAAATAAATTAAATAATTAAGAGTAAATTCTTCAAAATACCCACCTGGAGGATCGTGGAACAAGGATCTGACTGTAGCCTCTGGCGTTTGAAACCACAGGGCAGCCACGGCATTGTATTCGTTGTCCTCGCAGAAGAGCTGTACAGGATTGTTGGTCGGATCGTTGCCCAGTGGACGACAATCGTTGATAAAGTAGATCATCAGGCAAGCCAAAGTTACGCCCATCATTGCTACTACAACAGCTTCGAGAACCTTTCCGATTTTCCAGGGAATGAAGCGCTTCCGAAATTTATTGATTTTGGTATTTAGAGAGTTCCAGGCGGCTCCAAGTAATCCACCAGTTACTCCCAGTAACATGAAGATGGGCAGCTCGAAGTAGTCGAATTTCAGGGGCGTATCAAACTTGCCCAAATTAAAGAGACCCGTGAACGTGAAATCGTTTAGGCCATGGTAAGCAGATAAGACGATATTCAAGGTGAATACGCTGATAATGGAGGCCACCAAGGTGCGCCAAATGAGATTCTGGTTCCAAAAGCTGGCCGCTTCCTCCAAAGAAAAGAGCATGCCTCCAATGGGAGCTCCAAAAGCAGCTGAAACTCCGGCGGCTCCGCCTCCAAGAACGAAATCTCTTTTCTCGTGATCATCCCGAAAGGCCTTAAATATGCGGAAATCCTTCACAAACGTGGTGCTTTTGCCCTGTGAAATTCCAGCGGCGACCACAGCTCCAGCATGTATCATTGGACCCTCCTTTCCTCCGGCCAAACCACCCACCACTGATGTTATTACTCCGATGGCCTTCACAGCCAGCGTTTTAATCCTTACGATTCGCGGTATTTTGACGCCGTTCAGGTAGCTCTTCACCTGTGGAATACCACTGCCGGCGGTTATGGGCTCAATGTAGGTGACCATGGCTGCTCCAAAGGCCACGGGCAAAATGCTGAAGAGGAGCCAGTAGAGGTACGGAATCAGCAGATCTCCATCGCTCGCATCGCTGAGGGGTACATTTTTCTTAACAGCTGAAAGTAAAACATTTAGTATGCACTACCGAACAAAAGAATGTGAAATAGGTTTAAATTGATTTAAACTAAAATTATCAAAACGACATACAATTGTAGAGAAAGGTGTACTTCCGTTCCGACAGCTCTTCGATTATAATATCTATAGTGCAAGCTATGAGTGCTGTGATAATGCCGATCTGTATAAAAATAATCCATCTGATGATGTCCTTCCGCAGGGAGAAGCGTTCTGTCAGCCTTTTTCGCTGCTCATCCTGAAAGAGCGTGTTCTCGCATACTTCGTAGTCCAAGCTCTGTAAGTGCATAAGATTGCAATAATCGTATCGGTCCGAACTCCGCCCCATATGGGTACTACATATGTATGTACGTAGTACGTACCTCGTAATTGGGAGTGGATGCGGCTGCTGTGCGGGATCTCAGGTGGAAGATGGGATCGCTGCTGTTGATATTCCTATTCGAGCTGCCTGCACTTCCATTAGTGGGCTTGAAAACGCGTAAGGTAATAAAATTAATAAAAGTGTCTAAAGATAAGCCCGCTCAAACACCAAAACGGTGATTCATTCTAATTTATTTAACATTAATTACACGGATACTCACAATATTGGGTGGCACTGAGGGGTTGCCCAATAGCGGCGGCTGATCATCATCCAATAAGAGGTTATTCCCCGAAATATGCGGCGCAACTCTACCTGCGGCGGCACTAGTTGAGGGTTCTTCGCTTTGGTAGCGTCCGAAATCCTGCACAGCTTTGGGAGCTTGACCTGCCTCCTTGTGGAGCAGGATTGGATCTTCGTCAGCACTTGTTTCGCCATCTACGGCAATTAATGCCTTTCTATCGTCCATTATTTAAAACAAAAATAACACAAGTATCCGACAACAAATAATAAAAAGAAACAGAACAAAAGCGAACTGAGTGTAACCAATCGCGGGCATCTGAGAAATACCAAAATCTCTATTGCGCGGACTGCGAGTATTTTTGTTTTATTTACAAATGATTTTGAAAACGAACCTTTAAAGATACTTTATTGAAATGGAAATATAACCGTCTTTAGAGTTGTCCTAATCCGGAAACTTATGTAGAGATTCGTTAGGTTTACAAATATATTTAGAACAGCTTAGTCATTTATCAGTGGAATGGTTGTTTTTAAACGTTTTAGCATTTGGTTTGGATTCAGAATCGGGAAAGCATTTCAGCTGGCCCAGCCAGTTCAATGACCCACTTATAGATTGGGCTCAAACTGAAAATTCGGATTCAGATACTTGAACTTGGCCGCCTCCAACAGCATCCGGTTGTGCTCGATGCGGTTGCGGCAGTGCAACTCCTGGCTTATTTGTGTCATTGAGCGCTCCAGGCGCTGCAGCACATCCCGCTGAGGCTGCTCCAAGAAGTGGGCCATGGACAGCGATTGTGAGAGGGTCTGGGAGCGTGAGTACTCCATGGACACGTCCTCCATCGATGAAGCCAGCGATCCACTAGATTTACTCTCGCCCTGCCCTGGTGGAACCTGGCTCAAATCGATGGCAGCCGGCTGATCAGACAGGAATGGGGAACCACTAACTTGCTCGGGCTTGACGGGACGACCCAGAAGGGAGACACTGGCAGGAGTCGAACCAGTGGGCAGTGTTTCCAGCGAGATGTTTGAAACCTAAAAATATAAATGTGAATTTAAAGATTATAATGTGTACTAAGAAATATCCATGTATATTTAGAAACATAAATCTTCAGCCAGCTAGAGACTGTACTTGTCTGTATTTGGGGTACTTACGTTTTGAACGACCACTCCCAGGTTCTTGGAGATACTTGGTAGATTCGCTTGGACGCCGTTATCTGAAGTGGAATCTCCGGACTGGAAAGAAATAGAGATATCAGCTCACCAATACATGTGCAAACGTTCATTGAGCTATTTCGCCTTCCGAACAGATACAGTATATGTATGAATATGTTCGATTCTAACGGTTAATAGCGAGGTGAGAGATGCGGACATCTCGCTCCTGCCCACGCAAACATACCTTGCGGGTGGCTCCCTCCTGCTCTTGCTTGTGGCGCTGGAACACCGTTTTGATCTTCAGCTCGTGGCTTTCGTTTCCCGCCGGAGGAGAAGCTTGCAAGTCCACAAACACTCCGGAATCGCTCTGCGCAGATGTACTTGCGGTTGCAACCGGGACCGGTGTCTTCTTGCGCGGCTTGTTAAAGCGGCGGTTTTTCATGATCCGATCACGGCGTTCCTCCAGGGCCGCCACCTTCATTTCATGAAGTTTGCCCAGCAAGGAACTGTGACGTCTCTGCGTCCGGAGATTATAAACAAACAAAAAAAACACGTTTAAAGCTTCCAATTACCCAAAGCCAATGCGTGGACTTCCTACCTTGATGTGCATGTGAAAATTCCCGGTGGAGCGGACACTGCCACGATAAATCCGATCCGGCGGACAGTAACAGCACTTGACCGTAACATTGTCGCCCACCTGGTTCTCGATGCGATATAATTCTCCGTTCAGGATGTAGGGCACATGCTGACGTCTTTCCGGATCGTTTTTCAGCTCCATCTTTTCGTCCGAACTGTCCAAGCTCACGGACATTTTTCAGTTTCATAAATGGGAATGAACCTGCTAGCTTTCGAGAACGAAGGCAAAAGGAGGAACGTCAAAGCAGAGGAAGAGATACAGATTCTCTCCTTGCAGGGAATGAAAGGGAAAGAAAGAGAGAACTAGGCAAAAGCAACGGTTCTTGGCGAAACGAAGATAGACAAAAAGAATCGAAAAAGGCCCCTGTGTACGTTTAAGGTTGGCATTATTTGTAGTGTTATAAAATAGGTCACGAAGTATTATTTATCATTCTAATGCTCTAAAGAATGGCTTAAAATAATCAAATGTTGTCCGTTGAATTATATGTTAGAATTGATGGAATATGCAGACTGACGGATAAATTTCGTATTAGAAAAGTTCAACCAATATTTGAAGCCAATAAAATTGTAATGTATCCCTAAGTTAAATTGGTAACAGATTTAAATCATTAAATAAGTTATGTTTAAATCCCTTGCTTTTAAATAATTGTACATATATAGTAATTTTGCGCCAAGGCGTCGATAAAGAATACGCATGCAAACAGTCTGGCAGCTTTAGTCTGGCTCTGAAACATGGTGGCAGCCCTACCAAGTGCACGAAAGAAAGTAAGTTGGCAGCTCGGGTTCTAAAATATAAACAACTTCTGTGCCTCACGTGTTGAACTTTTAAGAAAGCAAAATAAAAGTACTTTTATCTGTTCTAATATATCTAACTGATTACCAAGCGATATGTCGGAACCAGAACCAGATGCCCAGCCCAACATACTAATAACCGGTGGGTTTCAAACATTAATGTTTTTATGTTTTACATTAAAACTAATGTAATTTTAGGAACTCCTGGAGCGGGGAAATCGTATTTATGCGAACGTATAGCCTCCGAACTTAAGTTTGAGTGGCTGGACTGCTCGAAAATCGCGAAGGAGAACAATTTTGTAGAGGAATATGACGAGGAGTACGATTGTCCGATTCTGGATGAAGAAAAAGTATAAAAATGGTTCATTACCCAATACATTTAATCTATATATTGTGTTATTTAGCTGATGGATCACTTGGAGCCCCTGATGGCCAAGGGCGGCAACGTCGTCGAATATCATGGCTGTGATTTCTTTCCGGAGCGCTGGTTTCAAGCCGTCTTCGTGGTCACCTGTCCCAATACAACGCTCTACGATCGTCTGAAGGAGCGCAACTACAACGAAAAGAAACTGACATCCAATATTCAGTGCGAAATCTTTGGAACCATTTTGGAAGAGGCCCGCGATTCCTACAAATCAGATATAGTATTCGAACTGAAGGGCGAGACAAAGGCAGATGCCCATACAAGCTTGAAAACTGTCAAAAACTGGTATCGTATGTGGAAAAGAAAATAAACGGGCGATTGGTAGTTTGTTATAATCTTATGTATAAAAGCTTAAACGTTTGTTTGTAAAGTGCCTATTATTTACAACAGTGTGTATGAAATCGAAATCTTAAGTCTACAAACTAAACGCGTGTCATCTTAAAGCGAAGCGGTCCATCCGGCGCATACATGAAAGTGACTGCGTAATCCAGTGGCTTGTGGTTGTACTCCAGTTTGTAGTTTCGCAGTAGCTTGGCCAGCAGTATTTGCATCTCCAGATCAGCGAATCGACGACCCAAACACATCCGAGCTCCATAGCCGTAGGGCAGCGAGGCGAACGGATGAAGTTTGCCCGGTGTTCCACCATGCTGCGGTTTCAACCATCTTTCGGGCCTGAAAGTGGCTGCGTCCGTGACATACTCCTCCATATTACCGGTGACAATAGTCGGAAAGACCGCCTGCACTCCCTTGGGCACCTGGTAGCCACAGATTACACTGTCTTCCATGAGAGTTCGCCCGTTTCCAATCACCGTGCTGTACATGCGGAACACCTCCTTGATGAAGCCCTTCAGGTGGTGCATCTGATCCAGCAGCGGAATGGTGAGTGGTGTGTTTGGATCCGGTAGCAGACGCTTTAATTCCTCGTGAACCTTCTGCTGCTCCACTGGACGAGTGGCTAGCTGGTACAGCATGGAACAAACTGCCATGGATATCTGCAGAATGCATATCAGTTAGAATTTCTATGTTAATTTCTATTTAGCATATCTGACCGTATCTATTCCGACCAGAATCAAATCAAGCGCCATTATGGTGGCTATTTTTTCGTCCTTCTGCGAGAGGATCACCTTCTCCACCAGCGAGGGCTCGCCGGCACGCAGACTGGGATCTTGGGTCTTCAGTCTTTCGGTGGCACTCTGAATGTACTTCATGCAGACACTGCAGTGGCATAGAAATGATTTATTTGTAGATAAAATGTTTGTAAATTGTATTTACCCCACAAAGAAGTTCATGTTCTTCACATAGCGCGTCCACAATGGCGTGGGAAAGTATCTCCAGTAGGGAGCTTTCAGCTCCAAAGTAGCCACGTTGCGCAGGGCATACTTGGCTGCGTCAATGATTTGCTGGGGCTCCGAATCCGGCTTCAGATTCGATTCCAGGCAGCCCAAGCGAGTGTCCAGGGCCACGCGACCAATGCCTAATGATTAAACAATGGGATTTGTGGGTACATAATTATTTAAATAAATATTCACGAGGAATTATTACATTCCAGGGACCACTTGTGAATCTCATTGTCGAAATCTTCGGGCAGCTCTTGGTTTTCATCCAACAGGTTTTCACAGCGCACGAGGAAGTCCTCGGTGATGACTTCCAGGGGCTGTAGATACCGGCGAATCGTGGACAACTGCAGCACCGGCTTCTGGACACGCGAACGGAACTCCCGCCATGGCTCGCCGTGCCTGAATGGAGGCAGAATAAATTACAAACTGAACAAATGTGGCGATTCCACTTACACTCCGACTACGCCGCCCAGCTCCCCAAAGAAATCCTTGCGCACCACACTCTTGTACTTGACCAAACTGGGCATCGAGGGACGGAACGGGGTGGGGCCCTCGCTTCGATAGCACTGGAAATTCATCAAATTGCTGTAGCTTAATATCCGACAACTGGGCGCAATTTATACGGTGCCAGAAATGTGTGTAATGGCTTGGTGCCTTCGTGGTTCGTTGCTCATGCGGAAAGTCCCAAGCCGCTGGGTTGTCTTAATGCTTACCTTTTCAATTTCGTCGGCATCGTAGATGAACAAAAGATCGGGCCGTCCTATTAGACCTCCAAAACGCACAATTCTGCCATAACGATCGTGCAGCAGCGATGATATTTTGGCCACATCGGAGATGGTGTATTGACCAATTATTGGCATCAGTCTATGGAATAGTCAAGGTTAAACTCTACGACAATGAAAGATGCATTAACTCTTTCCAACGGCGCAAAAATATGATTTGTGAGCCAAATTCGTCAGCATGCAGCCAAATTTCACACGTTATTAGGGCGACCTTGAATTTAGCGTTAATTGAACGCTAATTTACTGGATGACGTGCCATCAAACGGATGGTGGTAACTTAGAGTTTGGGATTGGACAGGTGTAAATTGACGGAATTCCACACGCACATTTAACAAGAATCGTTAGGCAAACTCAAGACTCCCATAAATGTTTAGTTAGCATACATAATTTGTACAAATTGGGATAAAAACTAGTCGGGCTTGCGTGTTTTTTGCACAAAATCCAAGCAAATAAACGAACATCATCATCATGGCTAATTCAATAAGTGTTGAACAAGCTGGCCAAGTTAATTGGGTCAAGTGAAACGGAGAGTGTTTGGTTTTATTGCAATTGCAGTTAGCTTGGAGAAAGCGAGTCAGTTCGTGTCTTGAGTCTTTCGTTTTTTCGATGATGGGTTTTGGTTTTATTACCTCCATGTATTGCCCAGAATGGGGATGGGCTTAGGTCCGGGAATCTGATTGTAGGGCAGAGCGTTTTGCCACTCGGAAGTGGAGTGTATTCGCGGTGCACTGGTCTCCTCCGAATCCGCCAGATGCGGACATGTGGCCACGCCCGTGGAGCTTTCGCGGCTCCCCAAGCGCCGGGAACCTGCTCCTCCGATCTTGGGCGCACATTCTCGTAGACTGGAGCCACAGGAGGCTGTGGATCGCCAAGCTTTCAGCGACAGTTTGTTCATTTAAATTCAAATCAGATTTCACTGGTCGTAAGCCTCGATTTCCAATTGTCTTCTGTTGACGTTGACACACTGATCTCCGCGGGGCAACGAAACTGGCTTCTAGCGGGAGCCGCAATCAAGTTCCACACTGGACGGCTGTCTGACACAAACTACTGGCAGCTCAAGCTCCGACGATCCAAACAAGCTACGTTTACGTTTCGAGCTGATTCTCTTGGCTGTTTTAAAAGAGAAATTGCTCTTGACTATTTGCGGTGGTTCGCTTTAAAAACTGTTCAAATGTAAAGAATTGTTTCATATATTCTGTACAGAATGTTTTAAACGTTCCTTAACAACTTATTATCATATCTTATTGCTTCAAAGTTTTTTTCTTGTGGTTATGTTAAGTAGTCATTGTAAAAAAGTGTTTACTTTAACGAGTCGAATTTTTATACCCGTTACTCGTAGAGTAAAAATTTTGCCGCGCCCACTCTAACGCCCACTATCCGCCCAAAGCTGCCACGCCCACACTTTTGAAAAATGTTTTGATATTTTTTTTATTTTTTGTATTAGCCCTGTAAATTTCTATCGATTTGCCAAAAATCTTTTTGGCACTCCCACTCTAACGCCCACAAACCGCCAAAAACTGTCAGTGTTAAAGACACTCCTGCGCACTTCCAATAGCTGAGTAACGGGTATCAGATAGTCGGGGAACTCGACTATAGCGTTCTCTCTGTTCTTTTTGTAGTTAAATTATTGGAGGGGGTTACTCGCCAGACTTTTCAACGGCATTTCCTGCAGGGGACTGTGTCCGCTGAGGCTGCGTTTCAATATCACGCTGTTGCATAATTAGTTGTTAATTCTGAAATCTTTATTTTGAATAGCTTGACGAACGGAACAGATGCGCGTTGGAGTGGCGAATTACTTGGGATCGTAATAATTTGGGGCTGAAACTCCGCTAAACTGAACATTCGGTGGATGTGAACTCGGCTATAGCGAGCTTGCTTATCAGCGGATTCCCAAGCGGCGATTCAGTGTTTTAACGTTTACCCAACTTAAGAGTTGATTCAGGACTCTCTGGTTTTTGTGTTTCTAATGTAAGGTGCACCTTATTTAAAGCGTCTCGCTTTTTTTTCCAAAAGTTTAATTATATTCGTAGGTTGTGAAGATTCCAAACAAATAAATCTGTTTCCCTTTTATTATCCCAAAGGTATTTATTTTGCCTACACACATTTTGTTTTCTACATCGCAACTCACTAATCATAAATTAATAACATAATTCCGAAACTCTGTCACATCATCCAAAAAAGTTTGCACTTATTCGTTATGAAAATGCCGTTGAACAATTGGTAAGAATGGTAAAAAAAAAGAAAAGTTCCACAAATATAAACCATCGTATGTACCTTCATTTGATTCATAATTAGATTCTTGAAATTCTATGATTCATTTCAGTCGCAACCTACCTTATCGCTTAGATATACATATGTACATGAATGTATATTTATGCAAAAAATGGACGGAAACGGCATGTTTATTCTCAATGCCGACTGTATTTTGGAAATAATTAAATACGTAATTACTGATTGCCAGTTAAATGAGCGACATGTTGAAATTGGGACTCTTGCCTACGATGATTTAATAAACTTTGTTCTGGCCCACGAATTCTTCGTCGAATTGCTTGCGGATCATCAAAAAATCCTTTACAAGGATCTTGAGTTGGTTTTAGCATGCAGGACCGTAAAGCTGCTTATAGACCTTAGAGTGAATAAGCAATCGAACAACGGAGGATTTTTCTGGAGATCCTTTCTGGAATCGTTCAGTGAAGAAAGTCCGTTTGATCTTCAACTGTCTTTTCAAGGCTTATACGTACATATTAAAATAACAGGTAAGTAGCAATACTAAACTCTTAAAGACCCCTAAACTTAAATTAATTGCATTTAAATTGTATTTTAAGGCATCTCATCGGGCCGCACACACCAAGAAACGTTAAAATTTGACTTAACGCTTACTGCAGAAGCATTGGCTGACATTTTCCGCTCGAACCAAAATGTAACCAAGTTGAGCTTTGAAAGCACTGAAGTGCATGGAGGTCTTTCTGATATCATACCCCATTGCGCCAATCTTGAAGAACTGAGTATCACGTTGCATGCAGGAGACGTGGTATCCCAATATGAACCACTAGTGAACTTGCCCAATCTGAAAAACATTTTAGTTACTGGCTTACAAAGAAGCGAGTCGGAATCGCTGTTTTTTAGCAGCTTAAGAAAGTGGCACAGGCCATCGAGTCTTCCAGCTTTGACACTAAAAATTGAAGATGACCTAACTGATATTCATCGACCTGTAACGTTTGCCACTTTCAATTCATTACGATGTTTGCGTGTGAAAGAAACCAAAGATTATTGGGAACACAAATATAAATGGAAATGGAATGCAATTTTGAGGGCTGAGTACGATTTATCTGCAATGGAGGACGAAAGCAATTCAATAGAGGATTCTCTTGCCACCATTACATTGGGTGATGGTGTTAAGATCAAGTTTATAAGGTCTGATGGTAAACTTGAGGTAAAGTTACATGATACGTCTGACATTGGTCAAATGGGATCTTTATCAAAACTGCCCAATCTCACTCGCTTGGTAGTACAAAATAAGACGAATTGTTATGAAAAAAATCCCGAATCACTTGAAAAATTTCTGCGATCAATGGCTCCAAACGGGTCATTTGCTTTAAAGTCATGTAAAATAAATTATGGACAATTACATCAATCTGAGATTGAAGAGCTTACGAAAATAAAGTCACTTCGATTCCTCGCATGCCACTTACACAACGTTCCTGATATCAACTTCAGTCAGATGACTAACTTGCAACACATGAAACTCAATTTCCGCCATTATTGTTATGGCATTATTTCTAATGTAATCCATAATCTGCTAAGCAAATGCCAGGTGCAAGCAACCATATTCAGTGAAGATGTTACAATTACCCTATTGAGGACAGAAAAACGTCTAGAGATTAATCTGCATAATTGTGAAAACACCGATTTTGCTATTCCCCTTGCCAAACTAAAGGATATTAATACCCTCGTGATTTCAGGGTTCCAAGAATTGGAATACCTTAATATGATCTTCGATGCTTTCGCAGCCAATTTAAGTACGATCGAAAAATTGGATTTATACGAATTGAAACCTTACAGGTCCGAATTAGAAAGCGTACGTTTCCAAGATATTTCCAAAGTGACCGAAATTCAAACCATTAGGTCACTTCGATGCTGCGTATCAGATGTGACTGGTGTTCAGAAATTGGCAAATCTAAGCAAATTAGAGAACTTGGAAATATTCCATTCTGGAGATGGCAATCTTATCGAGCTTTTCACAAAACTTGCTAAGAAAAATACAATTAAATGTATAAGTACTGGAAAACTCACCCACGAAGAGGTTATAAAGATAACCCAAATGAGGTCGATGAAAACTTTGGTGTGTCGTTATGATGACGAGGATGATCTTAAATTCTTTGCGGAGCTAGCAAACTCAAGTGTCGAAGAAATATTTTTTTTGGAATATAATTACTCAATATGGGATGCACCCTCTATGCACTCGGAAATTAATTACTCAATATATTACTCAGATGCACCATCTACATTAAGGGGAAGGTTCTTGTCCTATCGACGTCCCTTAATTCCATGGCGAAAAAAACTAAATTTTGTTGAAACCGTTGAAGTTACTAAAATAGCAGGACTGAAAAGATTATGTGCTGGTTTTGTTGATTGGAAGGGTGCGCAAATATTAGATAGACTACCTCACCTAGAGGAGCTAACTATTAACTTTACTAACACAACAAATTTCGAAAATCCGCTAAGGGTTTTAGCACTCAAGTCACCATCGACTCTCAAAAAATTGGAGCTATGCAACTGGATTGGCGGCAGCGAATGTGAATGTTTGACTCAATTCGAAACTTTGGAATCTTTAACATGTTCATTGCGTAATGAGACGGGCATAGATCATTTGGCCAATATACAAAAACTTAAAGAATTACTTATCCACCGTGCTAGCGATTCGCTTACTAATCTTTTCCGTGCCTTTGCCCAAAGAAGTGATTCCAAGTTGGAGAAACTTCAAACTCCAGTCACATGTTCTGATGAGATGCGTGAAATATCACAGATTAAATCACTTAGAACGCTGAATATTGATTTGACACAAATGTGTGATAATTTATCAGACCTCAGTCGATTAAATGAACTAAAATCGTTGAGTATAATTGATATATGTCAATTAAATAGCGATAGCTTTTTGCCAATTTTTCGGTATTGTATAAAGCTCGATCGGGTCGATTTGGGATTATATAAAGGGGCGGCTTTAGACTTAGTCAGCCAGGTAAACAATGTTCTGAAATCTATTAGAGATCCCGCAAATCAGAAACCGCTACAGCTAAGTATTTTTAGTGCAACGCTTTACCCGAATATTCATGTAAGTATCCCAAGGGTAATAGAATTTTCAAAATATTTCAAATGATATTATTGCAGGTGGAAGACATTGATGAGTCAATCTTAAACGTCTCTTATTCGTACGAAAAAAACATGAGTGGTTTCGATTTAGAATTTAATTCTGATAACGAGGATTCGGACGATTCAGATTATTTTGACTATGAATAGTTAAAAACTAATTTTTAAATAATAGACACACAAAATCTAAGAAATAAATCCAGATAGAACGTGTAGTCGAGTTCCCCGACTATCAGATACCCGTTACTCAGCTGGTGAAAGTGCGAATGAAAAACGTCAAAATTTTTCTGACGTTACGATTAAAATTAGAAAAAACTATTCAAACGTAATTTTGTAATACACAATGTTGTGATTATAAATATATATAACTTTTTTGCGAAAAAATAGTTGCCTTTATGCCTCAAATAATGAGAGTATTATCAAAAAATGTATATTTCTTAGCCCATATACATTACACAACCGACATTTCTCGTGCTAAGGCTTACTTCGGCTACATCCAAAAGACTGTTCAAATAGCTTAAAACCGTCGATAGCTCTCTGCACACGTACTTCATATTCCTCGAACTGATCCAACATATCGCTATTGTCGGGATTGGCCCTTTCGCCCACATGATTCGGGATGCCATTTAAAAGTCTGGTATTGGGGCACCAAGAAAAGGGACATAAGAGCTGCGAGCTCGTCTTATAATAATAAAATCTCGAGACATCACAAGAAAGCTATATACATATGTACATACATATATGGTGAAGTTAAAGCTGATAATCCGAGGTCATGGAACAGTAACCGTCGCATTGCTACCCTATTGTTACTTAGCCTTTCAACCTCGATTGGCATCCCACAGGACTGTAATACAAACCTGTAAGAAATATAATTGCTTAGAGAGTTGAATACAAATTAATCACACTAAACATCTTTGTTTAAAGAAAATATACTTTTGCGCTGACTTGTGATACCTAAAAATATTAAATGTCATTAAATCAATATTTAAGCACGATACCAGCTTTCAAAGCGAGTCTTGCCCAAAATCAAACATCCCAAATCAAAAATCTCCATGTTGTAGAAATAACTCCTCACTGGCGATAGCTAGTGGCTACATACATATATGTATGTACATGTACATGTATGTCATATTCAGACACAACACAAGGATGATACTGGCGTTATTATACCCGTTACTCGTAGATTAAAAGGGTATATATAGGGTAGATTCGTTGAAAAGTATGTAACAGGCAGAAGGAAGCGTTTCCGACCATATAAAGTATATATGTATATTCTTGATCAGGATCAATATCCGAGTCGATCTGACCATGTCCGTCTGTCCGTCTGCATGAACGTCGAGATCTCAGGAACTACAAAAGCTAGAAAGTAGAGATTAAGCATACAGACTCCAGAGACATCGACGCAGCGCAAGTTTGTCGATTAATGTTGCCACGCCCACTACGACGCCCACAAACCGCCCAAAACTGCCACGCCCACACTTTTGAAAAATGATTTGATATTTTTTCATTTTTGTATTAGTATTGTAAATTTCTATCGATTTGAAAAAAACTTTTGGCCACGCTCACTCTAACGCCCACAAACCGCCAAAAACTGTCAGTGTGGAAATTTCTCCTTTGCACTTCCACCAGTTGAGTAACGGGTATCAGATAGTCGGGGAACTCGACTATAGCGTTCTCTCTTGTTATATATAGCAAAGTGAGAAACTTATTGTTGCTATATAATTGTGTAACACATAAAAATCACTGTGAAGGGCAGTGCACTTACTGAAAAAGGTTTTTTCGCATTGTTGTGTTCAGAGATGCATAATTTCCTGACCCGCGGGTCAGTAAGATTCCCGCCCGTCGCTCATTGTAAACAATAACTTTGAAATGCGTGTGCGACCTGACACGTGCGAACGAAAATTAAATCAGTCGCTGTTCATAATTTTTTTCAAAGGTTCAAAAAAAGTAATTTTTTTTATTGCATATTATGAAAGTATAGTAACTCAAGATTGTTGTCTGTAAATAGGAAGTCAATCGGAGCAAAACTCACAAAGATATAGCTTTGTAAGTAGGCGGGTCTCGAACGACTACCTGAGCTGTAATCCCTGAGCGGGGAAGACAGCAACAAAAACTTTAAACACGTTTTTCTCAAATCGATGTTTTTTGAGTCGGTGCACTCTGTATCTCAAAATCTATTCAACCGATCGTTCTCAAATTTTTTACAGTATTTCCTTACATAATTTATGAGGTAACCCTGTCGAGATTTTTTCGTTTTTGATTTTTTTTTTTTATTATTATTAACAACAATAGTCATGAACTTTGGCCAAAAATCGGTATTTTCACTTTCAAGTTTTGTAAAAAGTTCAAAAATTATAAAAAAAATTGAAAAACTGGACAGGGATACCTAGCCCCTCTAGGGGCTATTCTATAAAAATTGATGGAAAAACTTTGGGTATTTCATATCAGATTATCCAGTGCTGAGGTATGACGTGCACCGCAAAATGTATTTTTTCTGAGACGCCTGCGAAGAATTGCTGCCATTCGGTCAATTTTCAATATTTTTCAACCAATATTTCACAGAATATAGTTTAATTACTACTCTTTAATGTACAATAATCAGAAATAAATTTACTTTCACCGTGCGCCCAAAAAAAAATCTGTAAAAACCTGTTTTTTTCTCCCTTTAAAACCCTACCCCCCCCCTTAAATGCAACTAATGTAGTGGCTAAGGCTTGAGCTAAGTAATAGCAATACGGGCCTTTTATTCCGAACCCTAAACATAGTTTGTCCAAATGATCAAATGGCAGAGGCAATATTTAAGATAAGCCCAAAAGTATACAGCAAGCTTAACATGAAACGCTTGAATTAATCTGGGAATCAAAATAGAATGAACATTAAAAAGTACCGTTCTCCTTTTGGGTGGAGGAAATCAACTAGTTTCACAAATTATTACACGCTGATTATAATAACATTATTCGAAAACCAAATACGAAATCAATGAGCTATAGCTAATGATTTCAATTACAAATAAACATTAGTTTTGAACCCAAAAAATAGCTGCTTTTGCAACATGTAGTCTACTTGCAATAATGGTGGCACTTGTATCCAGGAGATTGCTTCTAATAACCGCTGCTATTTTATGCAGCTTGAGTTTAAGAATCGAATGCCGGTCGAAGTCCCGATTTACCAATATGCAGTGCGAGTCCTACAATGATACGTATGCAGCTTTTAAGAAATGCAAACTCAATTTACTGGGAAGAGGTCGCGTTGGAGCCGACATATATGTAAAGCTGTCTGAACTGCCTATAGACAACGGTTGGGTGAGTTAATATTGCTTCAAACTCGTCTTATTTTCACTTTTCACATTTTCACATTTCTAATGTACTTGAAAATTGTCCCAGATTAATTGGTCCATTTACCGCCGCTACAATGGATTTCGTCCGTTTTTGTACAATGTCAGCGCAGACCTCTGCCAGCTATTAGGAAATTCGAATGTTTTGTCGTTTCAAGGACTCGTTATGAATGCCATTATGACGCGATCGAATTTAAATCACTCGTGTCCATACAACGTAAGTTAAAGATACACCAAGTGCAGTGAAGATGACTTATTTTCTACACCCACATAGCACGACATTATTGTGGATAACTTGGAGTTTTCAGATGATTTCCTCAAGAATTTGCCTCTACCGCAAGGCGACTATAAAATACAACTTCGATTTGCAACCTACAAAGTTTGGAGGGTACAGGTGACCATGTTTATAGAGAGAGCCGAATAAAATATATCCAACCATTAATAAACAAGCGAAACGAGACTTCTTTTCACATATTCTTTATATATTTAGCAATTTTCTTTTGATTACAAAGTTTACGTTCAATACAATAAAAATTTCACAATTTGCGAATGCCTTTCTTGTGCATTTGCGTTTCTTGAAATGTTTTGCTGAGTTTAATGAGATTGTTGTGCAAAGCAATGTTAGATACAGTGTTTTTGGTGAACAACGCATAAAAACAGTAAACTTTCTTGGCAATAAAAACTTTGAACACATCAAAATCTTTTAAAAAAGTTTTATTACTCCCTATGTGGTAAAACAGACAATGCAATACCACCTTTTAATAATTGTATAGTTTAAATCGTAAATGCTTTGCTGGCTTAGTCTAGACCTTGACTTTATAGCTTAAGTAGTTGTGTTGGATTGGCGTAAAATCATTGAATGGCACGTATCAAACTCATGCGTATGAATGGACAAACAAAATAGAAGAACACTTTTGGGGACAAGTCTAGATAGAATGATTTTGATTGTTTGATTGGGTTATAATAGCATAAAAGTACGTTCTTAGGGTCTTTACTAGTATGAAACTTAGCTAAGATGCTGCTTGCATATGAATATAGAATGGCATATGTATGTAGACTTAGACTATCCGCTCTCGGTTGCGGATTAAATTAAGATGATGCAGATTGATAAATATGAAATGTCGTGTGACAGTTTAGAGACAGAACCGATCCTGCACAATAGACGCTGTTCGTCCAATTTCTTACTCTGTTTTCTGTCCCCTTTTTTACACTCTTCTTATTTGATAATTAACTATTCCTAATTTATATTTATAGGTATGAATGTGTGTATCTAGACTTAAAAATGTATATGGCGGCGTCGTTCGTATTTACAGTTCTTTTCGGTCACTAATATATCGCACATTTGATTAACTTAAACTAAACGGACCTCCCTTGAGGGGAACACAATTCAAGTCGGTTCACTGCAATTCACAAATTCGAGTTAAATTAATTAAATAAAACAGAAACTAAAAAACAATTAACATCCACTGTTTGACGACTAATACTTTCAGCCAGCCGGACATTATTAAGGCGGCTTCAGTGTTAACACTCGAACTCGTTGGCCGTGATTGCGCTCAGATCCTTCATGAGGCCCTCCAGATTGGCCATTTCCTGGTTAAGCTCCTCGGTGGATGTGCTGGGGGCAAGTCTTTGAATCTCATCGGTTGAGTGCACTACCGAGCCACCGCCCTGAAGACGATTGGGCGTGGCAGCCGAGAAAGATGGTTTCTTATAGGGCGATTGGTTTTGTGGACGTATTGTGACGGCGGGAGCTGCAGATGATTGCATTGAGATGAGTTATTGTACTTTGATTGGACTGCTAAAAATACTCACTATGCTTGTTAACGGGGGTGGCTCCACCAGTGGGTGGTGGACCCGGCACACTGAAGCTCTTCAGAGGATGACCACGCTTAGAACTTTCAATGGTGGACACACATCCATTGCCTGCAGCCGCATTTCCCGCGTTGCTGTAAAATATTGGCAAAATAGGATACCATTTAATGGAAGAATTTATATTTATTCAAAACTTTTGGATGCTACTAAACAAAAACCAAGACGGGTTTAAACAACAATGGGACATTGGGGACTCCTCTTGGCCACCGACCGACTGCAGTGGCCCAGAAAGCGCAGCTTCCGCGATTGCTGAATCTGCTGCGCCAGCCGGGCCAACCGGATGTACGGCTGGCGATCGGTGACGGACATCACGTTCCACGTGTAGGTGGCCAACTCGGTGATGGTGGCCGCGGTGCGCATGCTGTAGACGCCCTTGTACTGATGGTTAATCAGGATCTCGTCCAAGCGGAATTTGTTCATAAAATTGAGGAACGGCGAGGGCGAAGCCATTAGCAGGAGCTGCTGCTCGACACGCCGTGGCAGCGTTTTGTTGTCAAGCTTGATTACCCTGCTCGACGGTCCGTGCACCAAGTTGACCTGCAAGCTGGGATCGATCCGCCCCCAACGCGTCCTTGAGCACATTCTCGTATCTTGGCCTTCTTCGCAGCGTAGATCAAAAACTAGGGGAATTTTGTAGAATTTCTATCTCCGAAATGTGTTCACATGCCAATGGGAGAGCCGATAACTAAAAAACCCAACTAAAGCACCGCCCACTTTACTTACCAGAAGTTGGCATCGTAGCCTCCGTAAGGATGCTCCGGGGTCTGCGCCATCGAGTTGCTTTGCGGCTGGGTGAGACTCTGCTGCGAGAGACCAGCCTCCATGGTCATGTGGGATCGATTTTGGTGGCTATATTGGGTGCGCGGGTACTGAGGTCGCTCCATTGTTCCGTTCATTGAAGTGGCTGTTGAAGAAAGGTGGCTTTAATTTTGAGTCATCTTACGAAGAGGTGGCTGTGACTCACTCATATATCCTGGCACATAGGACCGCTTGTCCAGGGAATTGGCATGACCTGGCACTGGCGTCTCCACCTCGTATTCGCTGTGCACCACGGATCGTGGCAGGGTGAGGGCACCACTGCTCGAGGCTCCATCGCTGCAGACGGGTGTCACAGTGTGCAAGCCCTTGTCTATGTTTTTCAGCTCCATTTGATCGTGGTGTATCCATAGATCTGGTGGCTTGGGCACGCCCACATTGTTCTTTTGGTAGCTGCAAATGCATAAAGATTAGTTAGTTAAGCTATGTTGATAATATGGTTTTTAGAAACCCACCTCTTCTTTGTGTGTTCTGGCGAAGATTGTGGCTTACGTCGGCAGAGCAATAGGACGCCCAAGAGCACCACAAGTAACACCACAGCAGTGGCTGCTATAATGATGTACAGCAGCTTCTCGTTGTCGATTCCCTTGGCAATGGTGTCAGGCTCCTGCATGGTGACGGCTGCACTTGTGGTGTATGATACTAGAGCCGAGAAGGGAGCATTATTAGTCCCCTTGGTGGTTCTGGCCTGAACCTTAAAGTAGTACGTGGTGTAAGGTTTCAGATTTGGAAGCATGAGCATAGTTTCTTCGCCGGCAAATGCTTCAACTGCCCAGTCGCGATCTCTCTTCGTGGTGTCGGTGGTGTAGTAGATATTGTACCCGGTTATCTGACCAAGAGTATGCTTTGGAGGGATCCACTGGACGATCACCGTGGGCGGATTCAACTCATCCAAGCGTACAGTAACCTCGCGAGGCGGAGTAACCGGAACATTCTGATATGTACTATTCAATACAGACATCGACCAGGAGGACTCTCTGCGCCCTTTGACCACCTTAACTGCAAACTCGTACTGCGTATTGGGTCGCAGGTCATTTATCATGCAGTTGAGATCCGTGGTGTTGTGGTAGCGATAGCGATTGGATCCCGTGATGCCATAGCTAACCGTATAGTGGCGATTATCGGTTACATGCTGATTTTTGTTCAGCATCGTGTCAATCCAGTAGACCACAATCGAGGAGCTGGACATGGTGATAGCTCGCAGACCGACCGGAACCTCTAGAGGAGTCGGTGCGTCCACAGGCTCCTCGTCGCGTGTCTTGATATTGTCATAAATAGGCGGACCATCGCCCTTAACATTTCTAGCTCTTAGCGACACCACATAATCCATATTTGACTCTAGACTCTTGAGTACATGATAGCGCTCAGTCTCCTTTAGCTCGATGGTGTTCTCATCGGGAATTCCACGGCCCCAGCCCAACACATAGTTGCGTATCTTGATTTCCGGGTGCTGTGGTGGACCCCAATGCAGCGCAATATTGTTGGCACCAGGGTGAATGCTTATCCAAATGGGTTTGCCCGGAACTTGGGTCTCGTCTAGATCGTTCTCCAGGGTGTTGGCACGATACCATTCCGTAAAAGGTCCCGATCCGTTCACAGTCATTGCAGCAATCTTCACCTGGTACTCGGCATTGCGGTCCAAGTTGCTCAACTCGAAGTAACGAATATTGGCAGGAGTACTCTTCACCTGGGGTGCGTCCTTGAACTTGCGATAGCGAATCTTGTAGCCCGTTATCTGGCCATTGCGATCTTCCTCTGCAGGCGGCTCCCAGTGGACGGTTATGGACTATTGTGGTAATATAATTAACGCGTGAAATGTATTTGGACTTCATATCTACTTACACTGGAGCTGGTCACTTCCAGAGTAACATTGTTAGGGGGTTCCGACGGCGTGGAGGAAAACGTCTTCACACGGATCTCTGCGGAGGAGTCACCCATTCCGTTTCGATTAAAAGGCACTACTGAAATCACGTAATCCGTGTGGGGACGCAACTCCGTAAGAATGGCTTCCGAAGCAGTGCTATCGTGATATAAATCAGCACCACTGTCGTTCTGTAAGTAAGATGGTCGGCATGTAAGCATTATGTTTATAGTGCTAGAAGTCTTTTGTATCTCACCTCGGAATAGTAGACTCGATACTTGAGTATCTCTCCATTGGTTACCGTGGGCTCTTCCCATTTGACGAAGATCTCTTTGTGACTACGGGCATATCCTTCAAAGCTGCGTGGTGGACCTGCAATGTTCACCTCCGGTTGGGTACTCACTTCTAGTGGAGCAGAAGATGCGCCGCTGCCGAAATTGGTATTGGCTTCCACTCGGAACTGATAGGTTCTGCCGGGCAGCAGCGATTGAATATTGACTTGCTGATCGTCATGAGACTTGGTAACCATTTTTTGCTCCCTAAAATGGTTTGAAACATTCAATTATTGAATTCCATAATAAAGTTATTACATTCAATTGTTATTATATTCTGAAATATATAATCTTAATTTTGTATAATCCTATTCTTTGTATAATCCTATTTTTCAAAAACGTTAAGTAATTATCAAGAAAAGATATGTCATAAAATATTGTGCTTTTATAGGATAGTTACATATTCTTTGAAGGATTTCGTTTTTCTAAGAGAAATGAATTTCTGCAATCTCATTTGCAATTCTCACTCAAACACCTTGTTTGAGGGCGGGCAGGAAATGGCCACAGGATGGAAGCCAGACAGAAAGCTAGATTCAATCGAAAGCAAAATCATTTCCGCTTCGCTGAGGAGATGAAGCCGTTGGGCGATTGGCTAACTATGCAAACAGGGTTAATCTCTGCTAATTGCTGGCTAATGGAGCGGATGATAATTATGCGGGCAATGCGATGATTTCCCGCCACTCACCTCTCGCTGTTGTTCATCTTGTAGTAGACCGTGTAGTAGACCACGTCGCCGGCGTTTTGGAGTGGTTCCACCCAGCTGAGGGTCACAAATCGGGACTTCACTATCTGGGCCACCAGATCGCGCGGCTGGCTGGGCAATCGGGCCTGGAGTCCGCTGTCCAACGGCTTGGCACCTGGATGCGGAGCACTCGGATCCTGTTCGGGGGAATCTGGGGAAGCAGGGGATTGTTTTTGCTGCTGGGATTTCTTGCTCTTGGCCGGCTGCCAGGAGTCCAGTATTTTCTGTGCGTCCTCGCCCTGTTTGTAGGCCTCCAGCAGAGCCTCCTTAGCTGGATCGTCCTCGTCATAGTCATCGTCATCGTCCTCGTAACTCTTGGATTGGTTCTCCAGCGGCAAAGCACTTCCCGCATTTAGGATATTGAATCTGCGGTCGTTGAGCGGCTGCTCAAATTTGGGAAGCTTTCCGGCAGGCATCCTCAGTCGTGTCGTACCAGCGTCGTCGTCGTCTAGGTCATCGTCCTCGTCCGGAAAGGGAAAACTGCCGCCGGACTTGGTTCGCAGCTGCTCACCCGAATTGAAGGGTTTGCGACGCTTGGTCAGATTGTCAAAGGTCTGGAGGGATTTGGTGGAGTGGCCTTGGGATTTTCGTTTTTTGATTTTCACTTTGGGAGTGGGATTTGTTGGTGGTTGGATGGTTGTGATTGGGGTGATTTGGGTGATATTAAATGGAAATGAGGCGAGGATAAAGGAAATAAAAGAACAAACGAAATAAACAATAAGTTAATAAATTATATTCGAAATTAATAAAATTCATTTCATGTGGTTAAATATTAATAATGTGTAATGAAATCTCTCTTGTGAGCTCAATAAATAATGTATTCACTTCACTTAAGCCGATTGACTGCTTACATTGTTTAAACCTATTAAATGTGTGCAGTTAATCTGCTGAATGGTGAGCAAGTTTAAAACCATTCAAACAAAAGAGATTTCCATATTTGAAGATAAAATAATCTGAGTAATTTAATTTATCACTATACAAACAATACACACATAGACGCATAGGAAATTATTTTACAAAAGCAGGATGAATGAAAGGATATTTGTACAACAAGGTGAGACAGGAGGAGTTGGGCTTTTCGGCTTTGAATTTCAATGGGTCAATTTACAGGCCTACAAGAGGCGCCAATCGTTTAAGCGGCACAAATACTGGACACCGAGCTAGTTCTACTTTGGCTACATCTCCAGAAATTCCACTCACCTCCTTGCGGAACGACCCGCAGACGAGCTGCAGCATGGACACTGCCGGCGGCATTGGTGCCCACGCACTGGAACATGCCAGCATCGGAGTTGAGGAGTCCGAGGATCTTCAGGTTGTGACCATCCACCAGCTGCATGTAGTCATTGGGCGTTATGAGATCTCCGTTCTTGAGCCACCTAATAAGGGGCTTTGGTTTTCCCCAGATATCGCACTTCAGTTCCGGTTCGTCCTTCTCGTGGGCAGTGGTATCCTTGGGCGCCTTGATGAACTTAGGTGGCTCCTGCACCTGCACCGTGGCCTGAGCATCGAGAGAATCCACCGTATTGCTGGCGCGGCACTGGTAGTTCCCTGAATCAATGTCCTCGGCACTGGAGATTTGCAGCGAGCCCGTTCCAACGATGGAGAAGCGCGAGTCCAGGTCGTTAAAGTCCAGATCCATGCCATTTCGCAGCCACTTAATCTGCGGCTTTGGCACTCCGTTGGCCACACAGTCCAGGGTGACGGTGTCGCCCTCCCGCACGGTTTTCGGTGAAGGTCCCACCAGGAACGATGGAGCCACTGAGTTCTCGGCACCCGGCTCACTGGGTTTCTTGATGTTCAAGTTCGTTTTGCTGCTTAGCCGCGAGGAGCTGCCGGAAGTCACGTTGCACTGGTAGGACCCCCGATCCGATGGGCCCACTTCGTCGATCTCTAACGCTCCGTTGGGCAGCACTACCATGCGCAACTTGTCCACGGGCAGTGGCAGGTCATCCTTGAGCCACTGCACCGAGTGCTTAACGCCCTCCTGCCAGTTGGCCTCGCCCAGCATGCAGCGGAAGTAGGCCGTCTGACCCGGCAGCAGGTAGGTCTCCAGGAAGTCCTGATTCAGATCTGGCTGCCGGGCAATGGCCACCAGTGCGGGTCGACTGAGTATGCTGCCCACGCCCTCGGCGGACAACAGGCACTGGTAGGCTCCCGTCAGTCCACGGTTCTCCTCGACGGAGCTGATGTAGAGTGATCCATTCTTCAGTTGCGTGCGAAACGTGTCGCCCACGATGACCAGGTCCTGCCCATCAGGTCCTCGCCACCGGATGCTCACTGAGCTGGGCGAGCTGGCCTTGCCTTTGCCTGCGCGTCCCGTGGATGCAGTGCCCCCACACTGGAGCAGCACCGAGTGGCCCTCGGGCACCACGGCATCCTGCGGCTCCAAGGTGAACGAGAGCGCTGCAAAAAAAGAGTGAACAGAGTGGTTGATATTAATGCACTGCCAGAATAAAGTGCTAGTATATAGTAGAGTATATATAATAAAGGCCAATAAATTAATTCTTTTTTAATATGTTTTTGTTGGTTAACCATTTATTATGGGATTATGTATAGATCCGTTTTATTAACAGATAATGGGAGGATGCCGTCATACAGCTTGTATATGATTCTTTACAATGATACCCAATTCCTTATGGAACTAGATTTTTTTCCGAGTGGCGTGGGCACAGGCGTTTGGGGTTTGTGCTACGGCTCAAGTCGGACGCCCCCAGTTTACCGGAGTGTGCCTCCACTCGAGGAACGGCAGCTTCTGCAATCTGTCAACTTGTAAACATGGCTGAATAATTGAGGCTACAAAGGCCAACTCTCTCTCGAAGGCATGCAGCGGCGAAGGCAGGGGCGGAGTCTGAGTCTGAGGGAATTGCAAAGGGGTCGCCGGAGGCACGCAAATATTTGCATTTCCACTTTGGCTGGGCTCGACGGGATAGAGGACCATCTGAATGCCATGGCACCGGAGCATGAGAGGGTGGCAGGACCTGCCAATGAATAACCCAACATGCCTGAAAGAAAAATCGGGTAATGCAAGGGGCTCCTTGCCTGATATCCTCAAAGGCTTAGATGCCGAGGATAAAGGTGATACAGACGGGCTGCAAGAGCTGGGACTTTTAGCCATTAAAAGCTAAGCTTGATAGCCAATTGTTTTTAATTTATATTGATTATATGACATAATACATACACGAGAGATTTTCAATGCCTAAACTTTACTTTAAAAACATATTTGCGAGCTGTGTAAATATTCGACTTTAATCTCTATTCAAGCTAAATAATACAGCAATGCTAAAAGCCTAGATAGAAATTTTTTTGAGTCATCACTGGACGAAATAAATTATATATAAATGGGAACAACCTTAATTAGACATCGAGCTTCGACGAAGAGAAGCGTGAGTTAAATGCCGCTGGAATGATGACTTAATTTACGAGATTTATTCAGCTGTACAAGCGACTTATGCGTCATGAATTACACATTACATTTCATTGCAATTCAGTGTGCGAGGAGTCAGGAATCAGGACTCAGAACTCCGGACTTGGCATTTAGGATACAGACTGCACCTGCTCTGGACTGCTGGGCTGTTTCCCTGCGGATCAGAATCACATTTCCATATTCCCGCTGACCGTCCGTGAACTTAGGTCTTTTGCCAGGAATTCCACAGAAGTATGCCTGCCATTTATTCGCTTTGTTTCCGCCCTCCACCCCTTTTTCCACCTCCTCCAAGTGGCCTGAAGTTCTGAGCGAAAGTTGGAGCCGAGTTATGCGAACACTGTGCAGGGGGTTTGGGCTTCCATATTAACTCGACTCAATTCTATTAGGCTAAACTACTTACAATCCTCCGCAGCTGGCCGCGTGAGTGTTCCGTGTATTTCTCATTTTATTCGAGTATTTCAGACTCAACGTGTGGCTTTTACGGTTATTGCTTTTGGGGTCTTGGTTTGATGGAGCCGAACCTCAACTCTTTTTTATTCCCTTGCACATTTCACTTGATGAAATTGCGTTTTTTAAAGCATTTTCCCCCCTCTTACCTTCGATATGTCTGCTTTTGTTTATGCCCGGCTTTTAGGAGCTGTTAAGACAAACATGCAGGCATAAAGACAAGAAATGGGCGCGTAATTGATCTATATAATTTACCATATATACCCTGCTATATATGTACATATGACACTTTTAACCCCCGTCAACTGTCAAGGTGAACTGAGCTGCATGAAATCTAGAATTCGAGTGAGTTTACTTTCAGACAGCTGCAGTTCAACTGCTACCTGCACTTTTCACCCCTTTTGTTCTCCATTTTTTTCATGCAACTGCAACTCAATTTCGAGGCACAGACCCGCATTTTGGCCACGGGGTTGCATATATGTACATATATTTGTGGAATTTTTAAAGCTTATTAAACAATTATTCGGGGAGAATGTCTGGTCCTAAATCAAATGGAGACATCTCGCTACTATTCGGGTTTTATGGCTTCTTCGCAGCAGCAGGGAGCTGAATCCAATTAAAAACTTTATTGCTCGAATTGATTTTTATTGTACGCCTCTTTGGCAGCAGATAAATAGAGAAAGGGAGATACAATTTCGAAAGTCGGAGGGGAGAAGAGGCTATCGCTGCTCAAAAAAAAAACCAAAAATTGTGTCAATTGGTTTTATTTCCCTCTTTCGTTTTCAGTTTTTTAGTGCGATGGAAAGTCGTTTCCATCCGTTTTTCCATGTCTCGTTATCTATTGGACGCTTTTAATTATGACAGTGGGGGCGGGGTGGTGCCACGCCCATGCACTCACACACATGCATGGAAAAAAAGCATAATTAATAAATTAAACCAATTATATACAAAAGGCTCGATTTGAAGTGGCATTTCATTAAAACTGTAATTGCAAAGAGATATTGATTTGCGTTTCGGGATGCTGAAAGAGCTCAATTAATTACGGAGTTGCGGATTTTATTATTATAATAATTATTCCGCACTTGCAAAAGATAAAACCTAGACTTTTGTGCAAATGCAAGTTTGGTGCGCCCTTCGAAGCTTAGGAAAGGCGCATTATTATTTCAGAATACACTCCCTATATTAAGAATTTTGTTGTAAACCTTACCTTATGCATTTTTGTCAAACTGTTGTTGGCCTTTGTCTGCTGTAACAAAACAAAAAACGGCTACAGGAAACGAACCCTTTTTGCCTTATTTGAAATACACCCCCAACTCAACGCCTCACCTCAAAGTTTTTACGGGCTTTTTGCATCGTGAAAATCCTTTTTTGCGGCGGGCAAATTAAAATAAATACAAACAAAAAAAAGGGGGAAAAGGCAGCAAGTTAAAGCTGAAAAAAGAGTTGATTTGCTTTAATTGAGCAAACATTTTGTACAAATTTTGCTTTTCAATTGAGTTTGCCATTTCCGTAATTACGCGCGACGCGTTCATTGAATCAAATTAAACAATTATGTATCAGTCAGATTTGTGCGTTCGTTTTCCTAGAAATTCCACTTTAAAAATTGGAGCTCCGCGTCCGAAGATGGAAAAATGGCTTAATTGAGTTTAATTGTTGCACCGGACCTACCAAATCAACTCGACAAGTCACGCAGCAGGCATTTACATAAGATTAACGACAATCAACAAAAAAAGGAGAAAGAGAAAAATTTGAAATTTCAAAATGAATTTGATGCACTTTGCTGGATGCTGTTTGAGTCGAAAAGTGATCCGCATCCGTGGCCACAGAAAGCGAGGGAGTGGGAAGAGGGGAGCGGGTATCGGTACATGAATATTTATGATGCTCCAATGAATTTGCATATTTTACGATTTTCGTTTACAGACGATAAAGCCCAAAGAAGGAGCAGAGCAGGCTTAGATGGCGACAGTTTCCCCCCGGCTCCTTTAAAGTATAAAGTATAAACACAACTCGCTTTTGCCGTATGCAAATTGCAGTATGTTGGTCGATAAAAAATTAGCAGTTCGCTGGCGAGGACTTTGTAAACATTGGACTAGTGAAAAATGCCTGACCAGGAAAGACATGACAGTTTTGTGCGAGGTGAGGAAAAATTAGATGCACTGAAAGAAAACTGCACTTTTCAACGATATATATTAAGAAACAATCATTCCTTAATGTTTGTTTAGTGTTTGTATCATTTTAAACAGCTTTTCTTTTTTAAGACACAAATTCCTTTTCTTCAGAGCGGTAAATATACATACATGAAACCGCAGCAACAGGCCGCTGTTCGCCTGGGAAAAACATCTATTTAAATTTCAGTACACTCACATGATTTCCAATCAAACAGCAGAGCCTGCGGAGCAGCCAATCAAATTAGCATATGGCCAAAAAAGGAGAAAACTCCCTAAAAAGGAGCCAGGAGCCAGCAGCCACACGCAAGAGAGGCGCACAATTAGCCAGAAATTTCCATTTGCCAGTCAGGCGATTCCCCGGGCAAACAGAAAACAGAAAGCAGAAAATATTTTAAGAGACAAACAAAATGAGAAAAATTTCGCATATCAGCGGACCACGATCGCAGAGGGGAGCGCAGATGGGAGGCCATTAGAGCCAGCTAATGGTAGCACCTTTTAAGGTTAAATTGGGCAGGCCGAGGCTCCAAACTGGCCGCCTTATCGCTGGCCAAATTTATGCACAGCTCGCAAACTAAGGGTTAAATGTGCCAATAAGCCAAATGCGGGCGGGTGTATCCGAATGACGCGGCTCACCGGGGCACAGCCACACGAGATGGGACACAGGATAAGGCAGCAGCCTCTCCTAACGAGAAGGTACCCTATGTTCAGTACTTGAAGCAAAAAATATATTAACTAAGAATACCTTTGCGATAACACTAAGGAAATAGCATAAGTCAGCAGTTGGTAACGGAAGAACTTTGATGAATTCGTTACTAGCCAAAAAAGGCTCTAACCATGGCCAAAAAACACAATACCCCTTTCTTCACTTGGAAAATCCAGGGTACACTAAGCCGAAAATCGCCAACTAAAATCTGTTAGCTTCGCAGCAGTTGGCCGCATTTGCATTTTGTGCCCCACTATCGAAATGCGCATCGCACGCTCACGCGACTCGAAAAGGCCCACAGGCTGCACTCGCCACAGCAGCAGCGCCTAAAGTCGCAACTGCAACTGCAGCAGCAGCAGTTGCAGCAGCAGCAGCAACATCGACTTCGGGCGAAGAGCTGGGCATCCGTCCGCCATCGATTGGCTTGCCAATGTTGATTTTCCGTTTGGTTGGTTCACCTCCAAACGCCAGTTCCCCCTCCAAAAGCCAAAAAAAAATAAAGGAAATGCGCCTGCAAAATAAGAAGGAAAACGCAAATGTATGCAGAAAAAAAAACAAGAAGAAAAAAAAGGCCGAAAAGGAAAGAGTAAGGGAAGAAGAAAAATAAATAAAATTGCTGCGAACGGAAACTGCATCGCCAACGACTGCATTGACCCCTTTTCCACCCACGTGCGTGTGAATTCGCCATGGAGGCAGTTGCTCCTTCCTTTCACCCAACCCAACTCCTGCTCCTGCCCCTCACCTGGCCCACTTGGTGGGTCGTTTGCTGCAGGAGTTCCCCCGAAGGAAAAACGAAAGAAAATCGCATTGCTCACGTTGGCCAAAGTGCAAAATGCGCAGGGGAAACGAAAGCAAAAAATTAAACCAAATTGGATGAATATTTAATTGGCTAGCGAGGATCGCGGCGGAAGGAGAAGATTAAAGTGTGTACCACTCGGAATAATAATGCATCCTCAGGCTTTTAAAAGTCATCAGATGGAATGTTAGGGAGGTTTCCACATACAATCGATTTAGTTAAAAGGGTCAAGTGGTAGAATAGGGTCTCAGTTGGCCCGAGTATCCAATGAATTTTAATTTATCTCGAAATGTCCACTAAGTGGACTGAATATTAAGCACCCCGATCTCAAACTTGTTATTTGTAATCAATCTGAAACTATTTCTATATAGCAAGAACGTTCACTTAGATATAATTTATAATACCTTAAACTTTTCATTGTATTGACTTGTAAATTAAGTTTTCATTTGCTGGTAGGTGTACGGATAGACACACAATTTTCTCTTTTGATCATAAACCAATTCGCACTTAAGCACAGTTTTCTGCTCGATTGACTGTCACTTTCTTCGTTTTGATTAACACCTTATGCGACACTTTTCACTCGACCCACTAACTAAGCCACAAAATGGCAAGACCAAAGGGGGATAGAGAAAAAAATTAAGTGAAAATCCGCCCAGTGGCTGGAAACCTTTTATGTTGAGTGGCAGTGTGTAAAACAAGAAATAAAATAATGTCAGAGAGACAGACAGATAGATGAAAAACGTGGGCCGTGACTTTGAAGAGCGACAGCAACAGCGATTCAAATGCAAAAGCTGCAGGACAAAGTCAAAGCCGCAATGCCACCAATGCCGCATCCTGAATCCTGAATCCTGTTTCCCAGGCACCCAGGCACCAGCACCAACACCAACACCGTTGTAGGTCCGAAAAGCTGCACAAATATAATTATAAACGTCTGCTCGGCCATTAGGCTCTGCGTTGGAAGGCCCCTCCCCACCTCCGAGCCACCGAATACCGAAACATCCCCCAGTTTCTGCTCCAATTTGGCTTGGGGCGTGGCACTACCAACCGCCTGTATGGCTGTAGCCACCCACCCACCACCGACCACGTTGCCCATTAGATGGGTCTAAATTTAGACTGGTCTGTCTGGGCAGGTTCATGGAAATTGTCGCATCAAGTGAAAACATCAATGGAGATTTTCAATGGAGTGGGGCCAGAGCAGAGCAGCTTTGATTTTGATTCCATTTTTTATCTGCATGGCGCTTGACATTTCATGCCCTTTCAGTTCAATGGCCAGGCAAAAGGCAATCAAATTGATGACTTTACTTTTGCACCCCAACCCGGTTTCTGTGGCTACATTTCAATTATGCTAATTACAAGCAGCCATCAAACACCTAATGGCAATGGGGCGAGCAGGATTTCAGGATTTATGCAAGTCCAACCCCAATTTATCCCCACCATTCTCCTCCGACTCTATGTCTCTGTGCGCTTTGTCATTGAGCTATTGCGGTTTGGCTGCTAATTTATGGGCTTGCAGTGTGAGCCCAACCCATTCCATGGCCCCTGAGAGCCCAACTCCTCCATCTGTAAATAAAACATAGAGCTCTGGGCCTGGAGTAGAGTAGTTTCTTTCCCTCTGAGGTTGTAAACATGCCGCACACACAAAAGATTCCCACCTTCTCTTTTTTTTCTTGTGCCCCTGAAATTCTGCGCAAAACTATAGAAACGAAAGGAACAGACAGCAGATTTGCTCCTTTTGTCCTGGAAATGAAGTACTCAAATTACATCCACAGTATATGTGTGCATGCCATAAAGCTGTCTGCAGCAATCCGATAATCATCTAAGGGCTTGTGCCACTTCATTTCGGAACAACAAATTTTATTATGCAGAAGAGACTTCTTTTGCTTTCAGGCTCGCATTTTTTCCTACACTGCGTGTGAAGCGCCGCCACAAACTAGGATATGTAGATGGCTAGATATGGTGGCATTAAAAATAAACTATTCCTTATTGTTCCCGCTCCTTGGCAGCCAGAACTGCCGCAGGCTGTGAAAGCCTCCTCACAAAAGACTTGCTCTGCACACAAAAACCAAAAACCAGTGACGATGACAGCAACTCTGTTGCAGATGCCCAAGAAATATGCCTTCTCCCGGCTTTCCCAGAGTCTGCAGCTAATTCGCTGCTGGCTATAATAATGCTTAAGCCAAGTAATAAACGCGGACTTTTTTCCAGCGTTTGGCAAGCAAAATCTTGGCTTGACTTTTGTTTACTTTGGAGGGCAAACAAGGAACCGTTCGCTGCATCTCGATTCATTCCTCAAGTTAATTAAAGTTTTATCAAGCCAAGAGGTAGGCACGCAGACTTCTGGAGGCATTTCCTGGAATGCAGTTTCAGTCATCTCACCCATCTTCGCTACCCCTCAAAACTTCATGTTTTATTCAGTTTCTACTGTTGCTTTTGTTGTTCTCGACTGTGTGTAACTAGCCAAAGTCGACTTGTGAAGTACGAGTGCCATTCGCAAAATGGCTTTCAAATGCATTTCGTCTTAAATGCTGCTGGGAGTTATAGCATCGTCATCATCATTATGGCCATCATGGAATTCAGGTTGTGTCACTCGACGTTTACTCGTTACCGTCTTCGATTTCAATCAATGTGCAGCAGCTTATTGAGATCTTTCCATCTCTCTCCCATTTTCCCATCTCATTTTCCTTTCAGCGCGGCCTTTTGTTTTCCCTAACCTGCGAGTTTTTCCACAGCACCGACTACAACAAAAGGAAATTCATTGAATGGAGAGTACAGAGTTAAGCCTTCAGCAGTTTATGACGCGTCAGATTCAATGAGTTCGTGCCTCAATGGATCCCTTCTTCTCTGATGGCGATGATGATGATGGTGATGATAGCGTTGCAGCAGCTGTCGAGTGGAGATTAAATGGAAAATCGTTTGGAAAATGTATGTGTTTAACTAGCAGGATCAAGTTCACTCGACTGGCAGATTAACTTAGCTTTCCACAGCAATAAACCTAAGGTTTCCTGGTCTTCAAAGAGTTATTCCCACATAAGTGGCAAACTTGAAACTATGTATATATATGACTATTTGGAGAAGTTATTCCAGGTCGAAAGCATATGTCGTTTGATTGCGTACCTGTAAGGAGAAGAGCGAAATACAAACCAATTAGTAATTGATACACATACATAAAATTAATTGGAAATAAATGTAATATGTATGGGCAGCATAACCTCGATTCCTATATGTTAACGACTTCCCCAACCACCCAGTTACATGGAATCGATAAACGGTGTTCGATTACATCCCCGATAAGATATGATATAGCATAGCTATAGAGACCACACAGCACACAGCAGACAGCACTCGGGTAGCTACAAAAGCGGTACAAAAGCTGTGTATTGATAACTCTGCTTCGTTATCGATGTGTGTCAAAGAGCGCGGACTGCCATTGGAAATTATAAATCAATTTCCAGGCATTCAGCGCCGATCGGCCGTGATAAGATTGCCGCCAAGGGAAAAGGTCGGATCAGGGGGCTTTAGCATACTGACGAAACGTGGCAGCCGCAAGGAAAGGGCAACTTAAGCGGCTTACCCAGAGGTTTGACCACGTCTCAAGTTGTCCCCACGAATGGCTGCCTATATGTTGCTTCTACATACTCCTCCCTATACGAGTGTATATGTGATGTTTTAATTAAGGCAACCGACGACGACTGCGACTGCGACTACGACGACTGTCCGGTCGGAGCGTCGCCAGTTAGCAGGCACAACTATCGGTCAATAACTTGGCCCAGGCACGCGCCACATACAGTGGAGCCTAAGTAAACTGAACCTTAGATAACCCTAGATAAAAGTAGGATGGGTTTTTCAATCCATTTATAGTTATAATAGGCGCATTTCACTTCAAGCGTAGTTCATTAGCTAAATGCTTTAAATACCTCTTCTAATTAATGAAAGAAGACTTGTAGCTATGTAATGTTATGAGATTTGACTGAAACGAAGTTGCACTGTACACCGTCGGAGGTCCGACGATGTGTGTGGTGTTTATTTAGGGCTGAGGCAAGAGTCAGCGCATAAAAGAGTTGCTTGATTGCTGGGCAAACGGAGCCGAAATTGAATTTTACTCGCCATCTAACTGGGCGAATGTTCAATTATGCGAGGACAAACGAGTTTTTTGCATGACCATCGCAAAAGGCCGCACAGAAATGGGTAATCTTGGGAGCGGCTGGGCTGCTCCGTTTCCTTCGTTTGCTCGGTCAGCTCATCCATTCCATTTTGCTGGCACATTTAATTGCAGCAATCAAATGGTTTTCGGGGCGGTGGCCACCTGGGAAATTTCCTCTGGCGCATACACACTCGTATATCATTTCATTTGCCTTTAATTTGACACATGACGTGGGGGCATTTCGGGGGCGGGGGCCTCGACTTCTTCCTGTTGCTGCCATTTGCAAAATGGCCGCCCTAACTGTTGTTGTCTAACAAAATGGCCGCCTTACGTCTTCCGCTCAACAGCCTGCACACAAAAAAATAAAGCCCATATACTCCCACACACCCAGCCAGCCAGCGAGCCAGAGAACCTAGAGTTCATTGGTTTCTGAGCGGCATTTTTCACTTGCTCTGGCAAATGACTTTGGCCACATGCTGGGACCCGCTTTTCCCCCACTGACTCCCACATTTTCTCCGGCATTTTCCCCGCCCGTGGCAAGTCGCTAAGCTGGGCTAAGTTAAGCGCTTTTCCGCTGCCGGCGTTGCCTTTTCTTTGTCCTTTGGCATCCAGCGATGTTGCGGGGACGTTCCTTGTTGCGCAGCAAAAACTTTTGCATTATGAAATTGTAAATGTTAGCCGACAGACAATAAGAAAGTAACACTCATCAACCAGGTGGTCGTAATATTTGTCAGCTAACAAAAATCTGAGAATTACTACAGCTCCATAAGAACTGAACTAAGTAGCACTTAAACCTCAAACAAATTTGCAGGAATGTAAAAATATAATTCGTTTTAAACCATTAAGTCATCGTTCTGAATAAAGAACTCTAAGCTGACAGCAAGGTCACACTTTTGACTCTAGTGTTACCAACTGTATTAATGAAACATTCTTATCCAAGCTACCAAACTTTTTAGCTTTCTAATGCTTGAAACTAGTACGTGTTCAACAGTGTAACTACGCACTTCGGTTGCCTCGAGCTGTCCGAACGTTTTAGAAAAATCGTTTGCAGTTTGCCAAGGCGAAAAACAAACTTTTCACCCCTTAAAACGAATTTTCATCTAAATATATTTGGTTTGTGGTGTGAGGAATTAAATTCTTATCTTTTGTACAATGTTTTCGCAAAGCATTTGTTTTATCAACTTATGCTATTTCCATTGCTCGACTTAAGTCGATTTCTCTCTAGCTGAAAACAAACAAATAATTGAAGCTTTTATAGAATCTAATTTTTTATTTAATTTAATTCTGATTGTCCACATTGACGTCGAAATACGTATTAAGGCGCGCTCTCCACACATCGTCGGTGGCCATTTTAATGCTAAACATGTAGCTTCCCATTGGAAGGGGAATTTTCGCGAACATTTGATCGGTCAAGACAAAGTCCTTCACAACTATATCATGCTATCAAAAGTACAGAATAATACAGGATGATAGAATAAATACGATTACAACTTACGTTATAGGGACAAGAATGATTGAAATTACTATAGGGCTTCACAGCGGTGTGAAAGTAATGGACAATATTCATAGGATTGGGATGTTTCATATAGTGACATAAATCAATAGTGACGTTGAACAGAAACGGATGGTAACCCGACAACTTCTTATAGACACCAAAGTTCACAGAGATCTTTTGAACAGGAAGCTTCAAGATTTTGATGTACACGTTCTCTGCGATTATGCCGCGACCCAAAACTTTGAGATTACAAACAGGGAACTCTACGAAGGACTGGTCCAATACTTCACACTTGACGTTTGTATGGCGGGTAATGCTTTCTACGCGGAGCTCCAAAGTCAATAATATAGTGCAAAACACTGTGAACGTTGTAAACCTCATGACTGAATATTTGGCATTACTCACCACCTACTTGTTTTGCGTAACAATACATTTGTTATGAACTCATGCTAAATTGTTTTCTAATTTGTTTCTGATTTGAATGTAATTCTTGTCTGTCATTTAAGTTATCGTAGTGTAAAATCTCTTCACGCTCATGGTAAGTGGTTTTTCAACTGGATTATTCGTTTGTTTAAAACATTTTTGGCACTACATTTTAATTATAATCATAAATTATATGCAAGGAATATTATTATATGGGCTTCAACACATTGAATGAGAGTTTATATAATGAAATGAAAATTGAAAAATATTCCCCTTACAAAAGGTCATCTTACTCAATCTATCAAGATCTCTATCAACATTCGTGCATGAAATTGGCTTTATTACGAAATGTCTGGATTTTGCTATTCATCCCGATTTGGATATATTGTTTCAGTTCCAAGGGGAAAATCAGTTTCCCAGTCGCGAGAGGGTGATTCACTGATGGGATTGCCGGGCGACGGATTAAAATGCATTTTCCGAGACTCATAATGATCCGGGCCCTATGCCAATTTCCCTTTTAAAGGGTAGTTCTCCTTAGGGCACGTGTGCCACAGTAGTTTGTGTAAATATCCCTATATTTTCCTTTTTTTTTGCCTGTTTTCCGTTTCTAGTCTGCTCTATGAACTTATGCATCGCTGCGCTTTGACAAACCATAATCCCCTGGCAGTAAAAATATGGATTTCATTTCGTGTTTCATATTTTATGGGCTCACAGCGAAATGAGAACGATGGAAATGAGAAATAGTTCGCCCCAGTGCTAATGGCCAGTTGTTAAACTTTCAAATTGATCCATGGATTTCACAGTCGGATGCGGCACACATTTTCCTGCCCCGCGTTTGAAGTTTTCTCGAATGCGTATGCGTAAAAAAAAGAAAGAAATACTGAGGGCCGCTCCCCACAGAAAATCGGGTATAAATCGTAGTGTCAAAGAGCGGAGAATATAAATTTATGATTTATCGAAAGCATATGCGCTACCTCCTCCTACAGGAAGTACCCGGCGATACTTTGTAGTGGCGAGTTTTCCCAATTATTATTAGCATTTTACAATCGCTTGGGCATGTTTTGAATAGGTCTTTAGCGCACATCGAAGATGCCACGCCCCCAAGAAAGTCGGGGAAAACACCGACAGATGTCCCAGAGAACAGATGTCCATTCCTGGGGGACCTGCCTGGGAATCAACTTCGGTTTGTCCACGTCCCCAGTTCCATTGACAAGGATGTCAAGTTGAAAGTTTGCCTCAAGAACTAAAGATGTGTGTAGGTAGGGTAGATATATATGTATATTTCCGCAATTGAATCAAAATCAAGCGGAAGTTGGCAGCTGTTGTTGTAGGTGTCGGAAGCACTCTCCAAAAATATCCACAAAACTTAGAAAATGATTCAGAAATAGTGTCCGCCCCTCGTGACACTGAATTATGTGCAGGTTAAGTGCCGCCGACAGATTTTGACACATTGCGCAGCGAAATGCATATCCCAGATTGTGTCGAGTCACCGCAGTTGCTCTGATTAGAGCCAAAATGCAATGTGAAAGCGGATTGGACTCGACTCGATTGAGTTGGCTAAGTTGGAAACGAGCACTTCTTTAATTAACATATGCTGCTGCGTCCTGTTTTTGTTGTTCGTCTTTGTTGTCTTTTCCCAACAGCTGCTGCGGTCTGCAACTTTTCCCAGGCGGTTTTTGTTGTTTCGGTTACCGTTTATGCTGTCGGTGGTTGTCTAACAAATTAATTTCATATTACCGCCGCCCGCTTATGTATGCACAGCAGCGGTCAAAGTACTAGCTACGTTTTTGAAATTGTGCCCTTTATTTATGAGTTACAGTATATTTAGAAACCCACTTTGTGATATAACAGTTTCATTGCAATGACTTACTATATGACAGAAATGATTATTCAGTAAATTATTTTATAAAGCACTTATAATAAGAAATGTTACTCAAAACCACACCTCAAATCAGATACATTTAGTCGTATATATGACATTGACCTCTGCTGTGCGTGAACATAAACTCTGGCATTGCAGTTCATTTGCCACTCGGGTTACATGTGTGCGGGATGGCCGATGGGATGGATCCTATCCTATGCCTATCCAACCCATCGTATCCATTCCCAACCTATCCCTCCTTCGGCAGCAGTTCCAATTGAAATTAATGTTTTATGGTTTCTGCAGCGACCGCACACAGCACAATGACTGTGGATGGGAGAATAGGACAGCTGGACAGTTGGACAGCTGGACATTGGAGAAAGGAGGAGTAATTTCAACAGTTTTCCGCCTTCTGGTATTTCAGCTCGCTTTTCCTAATGCCAATTTGCCATGGAGAGTTTCCTGTAAGTGACAAAAGAAAATGCCAATCCTTGGGCATGGCCAGACTTTCTTTCCCCTTTTCCCTTTTGTCCAGGGTTCTTATTTCTTTCGGCTTGTCGCCGCTTCTTTGTTTCGCTTTTGGCCATGGCAAATTGGACATTCTTCTTCAAATTTCCTGTTTATGCTCCATAAAATCCATCGAAGCGTTTAATATTGGCAACTTACGTTGGATGGAAATAAAGGAAGCAGCAGCGGCAGGAACAACGCGCCAAGTACGTGGTCTGGGACTCAAATGGGTTTGTTGAGGCATCTACTATGTACGAGTATGTAAATAGGGTGCTGGCGTCTGGCATTGAATTTATTTTCCACTGTCTGAGTCAGAAAATACAGCTGCTTGGCTATCCAACTTATCTGCCGTGATTTAAGTGAAATGTGAGCGATTTGAAAGCATTTCAATTTATCTTATGCCAAAGTTGACAGCTCTAATTTGAAGCGACATTTCCCTAATTTTCGACCAACAGGTAGACATCAATAACTCAGACCATTCAGACATTCAGATAAATATTTCATCAGCTAGTGCACAACCTTGACAAGAATGACATTTAGTGAATGATACAGCTATCTAACATGTATGTATCTTCAAAAAGAGGTTCGACTGTAGTTTGCGAATAATAATTTGGACTGAAAAGCCTGTCAGGCAAAAGAGAGAGTTGAGTTACCATCATAATCAAAGCTATTTTTTCTTTTTTAGTTTGCATATCAGTGCAAGTGGGCTTGGTTCACTGGGATTATGCAACTCGTCTGGGGCAGCTGGAAAATGCAGTTGCAAATTTTGGGTTGCAGTTGCAGTGGCATTTGCAGTTGCATCCCACGCACGAATTGGTCGACTGGCAGTGGCGCCTGCCCACGTTTAGGCTGTTAATTGAATTTTTCGCCTAACGATATGAGCTTCATAAATAAGCGTGTACAACAATAACAATAATAACAGCCAGCGGCGAAATCCTATCGAAAAACGTACGCCACAAATGAAACGGGTTTCATTTCGATTTGATCAAATTTATGTCAATTTCAGAAAGTGTTAATTGCACTTGACGTCGATTTATGTGTCGCATAATTTTATCGGGGATAATGACAGCCAACCGCAATAACAAGTGCATACTTAGTGGGGCATAATCGCGCTAAAGGCACCATTTTTAAAGTTTAGCTAACCGAAATGCAAATTTAAATTGGCAAATGCAAATGAAGGGGCGCAAAGTGGGGCGGAATATTTCACAAAAACAGGAGATTACATTTTGTTGATTTATATTTGATGCAACCCGAATTCGAAATAAGTATCTGTCAACCGCTTTGTTATTTATCGTTCGATTGAATAACGCTATTTTTCATGATTTTGATTGGATTTTATGTTTTCGTTTAAATGTTCCATTTTATTGGAATTGAGACATGCAAAGAATTCACTCGAAAGCCATAAAAACTTAAAATAAGAATATTGAACGCACAACTTTTCTTTCATTAGAATTTCTCCATTTGAAACTTACGTGAGCGGGTGAGAAAATGTTGTTTGCCCATTTATCATCATAATTTTCTCATTATTAAATTCATTTTCGTTGCTTTGTGCACTCACCTGCAAACGAGAATGGAGAAGAAGAAGGAAGAGAAATCCAATTAATGAATAATGAGTTTTGTAGTTTTTCAAATAAAGCAAGTTTTAAGCAGCCCATAATTCAACCTGAGTGCGTTCACACCTCCGAGCAGACACACACTTTGGCTAACTTAATTTTAAGGGCATAAAAGTTTTACAAATATTTCCTTTCCCCCACTTTGTTTTGGCCCAAGCACCCACACAAAAAACGGGGGAGTTTTTGATAAGACAGAGCCAGATATTTGTGCGCTCCAGTTGGCAACAAATTATGAAAATGAAAAATGCCATCAAAGCAGCGTAAATCATCTGACTTTGACATTATTATTTACGACCGGGGTCGACCCTAAAACAAAAGAAAAGGGGAAAAGGCATAACTCTTGTCTGTTAAGTACAAATCGAGTGGCCATAAAGGTGTATAAAGCATTTGCGATAAGTGCGATTTTTGTTCAGCTGACAGCGTTTAAATCACATTTAACTGTCTAAATATTGTGTGGCTCTCTGCATTTAAATATGCCCAGCGAATTTCCCCACTACGCATAGTGCGCCCATTATGAATCATCAGCATTCAGCGAAAAGATGAGCAGGAAAAGCGGCAGGAACAGGAGCAGGAAAAACCGAAAGCACTTGCCATTTGACTTCTGTCCCGGGTCCCCGCTTCAGAATTTTATGGCATTTTATTTTAGCTCAACTTCAGCCCAATGCGCCCCACCACCCCACCACACCCGGAAAACCCACTCACTCCACTCCCAGACCCTCTGCCACTTCTCCCGATGTCTCGGCGTTTGGCCCCGTCAAAACAACATTTCTGCGTTGGGCAACCGCAGAGAGTCAAACAAACAACAGATCCAGCGACAACGAATGCACTGGGAGAAAATAGCCATTAAGCCATATGGTTTTGTTCAAGCTACATCCATACGGAAGAAATGAGCATACATACTAGAGGCGTCTAATAACCCATCAATTTATGTTTGGGAGCACAGCGATTCATTGCGTTAATGTTATTATTCCATTCATTTTTCTTATTTTTATTGAAGTAAGTTTAAGGTTAGGCAATCAATAAGAGGAAAGTATCATAAGTCTTGGAAGACTGGAATCTATTTTTTAGGAAGGCAACATTTAAGTAATCTTCCGTTCAACCCGTTAAACACTTTTTATTATTATATCTATCCCATCTAGAAAACAGTGGATTTCAAACCAATAAGACTTTTATCAGCGTAATACATTATTTTCAAATAGATGAATTAGTTTTTCCTGCCCAAATCGCCAGAAATATGTTCTTGTGCACGGAATACACTATGGGATATACATATATAATAAAGTGAAGCTGTTGAGAGCCGCGTTAGATGACGATGACGATGCTCACAACTTGTGCCGAGGGTTGGGGATCTGGATGAAGGACAGGGGATGAGCCGGGTGCCAGAGAAGTGCCACAGAACGAGGGTGCGGGAGGATGGATGGATGGTTGGCGGGAATGCCATCTCTGTGTGGCAAGCGTCTGTTGCAAAATCGAAAAAATATTGTGCGTTAAGAGGGATGCTCTCTGGTGGACTGGGCCAACACACTACCAACTACCAACAGCTGAGAACGGGCCGAGGAGGGGAGGTGGTGGTGGTGGGTGATGGGTGAAAATGCCACTGGAATGAGGGAGGAAAAATCGATAAATGCCTCGAACATATGAATTATGTGTCTGTGCGCACCCCCAATCCACAATCCCCATCCCAAGCCGCCAATCCTTCTCCGATTTCCCACTCCGAGATTCAGCTGCGGTTCCTCATCGGGTTAAGTTCAAGTGGCAGCTCATTGCACTCCGGCCAGAGATACATTTTACAATTTCGCATTTAATTCTCCAGAGCCATTCGCCCGGATTGGGCTTTATGGCCTGGCAGCAATTGGCGCCCACACACGCAGTTGCTGTTGCTGTTGCTGTTGTACTCGCTCTTGCAAAACTGGACAACAGTATCTGGTGCCCTGCCCACGATGGCATGGCGCTGCACTGACCGCATTAGATAGGAAAACCCCTACGGGGCTGCCTGGTCGCCACCAATCCACCACCTCACCACTCCACCACGCTCCCATCCTGTCCAATGAATGTTTTTGGCAACTCATATGCAAATATGTTGCGAATGGCCGGGGCAAACTGGAAACTGGACACTGGGACACTGGACATTGGGCACAGGTCGAGTGCTGCTGGGTAAATCAATGAATGTGTTTGGACAAGTGGCAGCCTTTGTATCTCCCTGAATCCCTTACGCCATTCACCGACAACCCTGGGCATTAATCCGTAAGATACGAGTGCTTATACATTTCGCAAAAGCAGTTTAGACTTTATTTCCAATTCATAGCTGGCCATAGAGATGATCACCGTTTGGTGCCACGAAAGGACCAAAGAATCTATCTTGTACAATTCTCTTCTTATAAATAGTTCAAAAGCGCATTTCATCATCCGAGCTACAGTTTCGTGAGATTTCAAAACACTTTCAAGATGATGTAATGCAGCGTAAATTACTCAGTTAATTGATCTTCATTAAGTTCGCCTCTGCTAACAGATAGGTACATTCAGAGTACATTATGACCATCACTGGTCATCATTTTCGTACTCCCATTTTGCAACCGCAAGCGGCATGATTTATGCTGTAAACAAACCCCAAGACTTAATTAATATTGATTGGTCTAAGTCTGGGGGAAATCGTTATCTCGTTTATAAATTAGGCGGCAGAGAACAGTTGAACTTATAACCCAAAGCTGCTGGAGTTGCCTGGCCACGAAAGCAATTTGGCCCGGCCAACTGGTAACTTTCATAAATAGAAAGCGTTTCTGGGATGCATTGCATATCCAATTGGTAAACGCTGATACGATTGTCTGGATTGTCTGTCGGAGAAAAAAATATAAGACATAACCGAAAACCGAAATAAAAACAAGAAACACACTGAACAATAAATTTTTCATGCTCAACACAAACGCACCATGTACGTACACATATTTATTTATGACAGCACGCAGGTCGCAGCCACGACTCCAAGTTCGAATCGGAATTGACCCCCGAAAAGTTATCTATAGATCGCCGACGTCTGCGGTTTTCCCCCCCGCACTTTTCCTCCATATATGTATGTACATACGTACGTACGTATGAGCTGATAAATGGAAATGGGAAATCTAGCGCAACGTCGCGTCGTCCCAGTCGATTTCGATTCCAAGCCGATCCCAGCCGATCCGATCCGATTCCAAGTTCCAAGTTGCAAGTTGGTTGGATGGTGATAAGGCAATCAATAAGGCAAACATACGGCGCGAGGTTTATTGAACCCCCTCTGGAAAATGAGGGAAACCTCCAAGTGCAATTAAGTCGCTTTTCGGTCTGCACTCGATTGCAGTTTTGTTTATTTCTTGCTTAATGGTGATTTATGTTGCGGTTCATTGGCTTTCGGGAGAGGCTCGCCTTTCGAAGGGTTTGCCTTTCGAAGGGCAAATTGCCAGTCGAATATCTCAAATAAGTTTGTTTAGGAATCAGTTACAAACATATTTAGATATGATAATGTGGTAAATATTTGCGGGCGAATCAGAGGCCCCAGAAAAGTCAGAACCCCAACTCAGTTACCTGAAGGTTGGGTGTTAGGGAGGTTTGGAGATGGATGGGCACACACACACACGCACTCACATGCGACTGGGTGTCAAGGAAAATATTTGTAAGACAATATTTACCCACGACTAATGCCACAGATTCGGGGTGAGGTAGAGATTTGGACAAAAATATTTGTGCGTGTCAACAAGCCACGATGATGGTGCGTCTCCTCGCCTTAAATTGATATTCATTCCACGTTCTCGAGGAGCGTGACCGATCCCGATCTCTATATAAATGATTTGATTGACATCAATAATTGCATGTACATACATTTCCATGCATTTGGCAGATGGCAGATGTCGTAGGTAAGTTGGCTACCGAAAAACCAAATGGGCAATACTCGTGGTAGTCGAATCCGTAACAATTTGCATGTCTCTAGTGACAACGACGGTGTTTGCATGAAAAATAAACAGAGCTCTGCTGAGTGACGTTCAACGTTCCGCCTCCCCAAGCATAATTAAACGCATTTGATGTGGTTGTTCTGTTCTGTTCTGCCGAGGGAATACCTACCATCTAGTTGAAAGGGTATAAAGTATTGGCTTACACAGGGAACAAAGTGCACATTTCCATCAATGAATGTTTACTTAATATCATTAAGTTTAGGTTTAGGTTGGGTAAGTATAGTTTATAGATATCATGTTAGAGATAAGCCTCATAAGTAGCTGGCAGTTTCAACTTTGGTTTCCCGACTATACGGGGTATTAAGAAATCGTAGCTGTGAAAGCCCTATGCAACACTTCTTCCATTTCGTCGGCTGGTTTCTGGCTATTCTCTTTCGGATCTCGTCTCATCAATCACGTTTTGGCAGCTCCACATGCTTTCCATCCAGCTCAGCCCGTACGTATGTACGTCCGTACTTCCCTCTCTATTCCTGTCTACGTGACTTCCGTCACTTGGCTTGCCCATTTGTCCCGCGAGCTTCGAAGTTCCCATCCCATTCCTACACTTCCCTTCCTGGTACCGACTATACCACGATTTCCAACCTCTTTGCTCTGCGGTGCTGGGGGCTTCTCCAGTTGCTCCAGCTTCTTCTTGCAGTTATCTACTTGCCTGTTGTCATGTCAAACACTCGGCACAAAAGTTCAAGTGCGGGTCCTCCCAGCCGCCCTTCCACCCATTTCCCCAATTCTGCCGGCAATTTCACGCTTGTCAGGTTGGCGAAAAAGTTTTGCCTCTTTATTTTTTTAGCGGGCCCTGGCGCTTACCTGCAGCCCACAGCCCCAGGAGTGTGAAACATCAGTAAAGTGTCGCAGGCAACACAAAAGCTCATTTGTTCGGCGAAAGTAAAATCGGCTTAGAGGCCAAACTATGCAGCGGTGAGTGGGCCAAGTTCCAAGAACTTTATGGCTCTGCGCGCACAGACAACTTAATTAGATAAATGCTCTTCGCTGTCAGTTTTCTAATTTTCTAGTTGTAAAGTGATCCGAACGCCCACATACTGCGCCCTATAACTATAGTCAACATTATCGTCATTATCTCCATCATCATTGTGGAGAATACTGAAGAGGGTCTTCCTCCTCCCCTCCCCCTCTTCACCCTCACGACAGCTGACATAATTTTATGCTCGACATTCAATTAGGAGTAGGTGTAGGTGCCATCATCCCCACCGAAACTACGGAACTCTGGCAAATGCAAATTGTGAGCAGACAAAAGCAATTTGTGTCATTGCCAGCAGCCATATACATAACACAATTGCGGTCAGAATAATAGCATCAAGACGTGTAACTTTGTGGAAGTGACAGCAATTTAGTGTGTAATTGTGACACTTTGGTGATGGAAATACATTTACACTTTGATATCTGTTTTTAAGGTAAAAGTATAGGTACTTCAAGCATAAAGTCAGTATGTCTTAGTCAAAGCATATATCATGAAGTAATCAATTTTGTGTAAATCTGATAGTTCATTTGGAAATGCCTCTAGCAATGCTCAAGTTATTAGCTACTTATATTACATTTTTTAAGTAGTTTATTAGTAATATTAATTTGGACGCAACTGTTTTATGGGTAGAACGGGACACAACCGCACGAGGGAGACGGAGCGAGAGAACTGGTATTTTACCACCTCATTACAAGATTTGCATATTTGCATCTGCCATTGTCTGCGACACGAGAACAAGAGCCAAGCACAGACAATGGCTTCAACTCAGCTCAAGGATAGTTTCGCACTCAGAAAACTAGACCTAAATTTAGAAAAGCGGAGGGAAAACAGTGTCTCAGAACAAGACTTCCTGCCACAACTTTCGCGAGTCAAGTGTTTGCCACTTCTGAAGCTAAATCTTAAAAGCCACGGATAACAACTATGTATCTGTTGTTGCAGTTGGTGTTTTTGGGTATTAGGCTCCACTCGCTCGTCAAGTGTACGCAAGTCCTCCATAAAGTCGCTTACCTAATGGCCACAGAGCTGAAACCATCGTCGCTTGGCTGCATTTCACAGGATTTAATGGCAGATGTGCCCCGCCATTCGCTTGGCTCCATTGACAGCTCAATCCAATCCATGCCGCAGAATGTGGAAATAGGAATAGAAACTGTGCGGCGGATAATTGCCATTAATCAGCCGAGTCCACACATGGACGTGGCACGTCATAAGCCGCACAGCACACTACATCCAAACCAGCGTTTGCCATCGGTTCAAAGAACAGAAAAGTCCGGTCTTGGGGTTCAACATCTGGATGGGAATGCAGGAGGACGGGCTGCAAGAGGCGGGGATTGGGATTGGGCCTGGGCACGGGCATGGGCATGGGCATGGCCATCTATGATATATGCAGCACTTAGTACCTACTTAAGTTGCGCGAACGCGGACAAGGTTTCAGATAAGATCACACACAGCTGGCAAGAGCAGAGGCAAAAGCGGATTGTGGCTTAAAGCCACCACAGTGGGGCAAAAACTTAAGCTGGCAACTATATTTTGAAGTGCAATTTAAAAGGGCGCTATATATTTAATCCCCCCTAAAAGGCAATCCACGTAGTGACGATTCGCACCGTAAGTGTGTGCGTGAAAATAAAACACTATGACTTCATTTAATTATCTCGGAAATTGCTTACAAACTACCCAAATAAGTAAAACAAATGGCATGAACAAATAACATTCTATTAAATAGCAAAAAGTACCCAAAACTTCCAAGAATATTGAGTGGCGAATAAAGTGTGAATTGGTGAACTCATAAAATAAACAGTTGCTGGAAAGATATCTGGTAAATCACACACCCAGTTTTAGAAATCTTCGGATCTCGAAATCCCACCCACTGTACCACTCTCCACCACCAAAACTGAAACTGCAACCACACGACTTCGACAACGACGTCGACTACCGTGGCTGCAGACTCGTACTCGTAAGTGGTATAAAGTACGTGCATTTTGTAGATAATAATAAAATAATAGCAACGGCTGCTCATTCAGCGGCAGTCGACTTCGAGCTGGTCGTCTTGGCGCTGGAATCGCAACGGAACGGAGCGGAGCTGAGTTGAGCGGATCGGATCGAATTGATTCGAATCCGATTGGATACCATTGGATACCACTGGATCGGAACAAAGCGAGGCTGGTGACTTGGTCTTGTGGCTGTTGTAACAAATTACTTTTGGCTGGGCCTGTCCACTTCCCTGCTGCTGCTCCCCTGCTTAGATCGCCAGAGTGATCTTGCCCAGACAATGTCGTCGCCATTGTAACTGCTCGTTTTTCATGTTCTATTTTTCTGCGGCAATTGCAGCCAATAGATTAGCTCTCGAGATAATTGCACAGAGGAAATCGCATCGGAAATGATCGGACAACATCGAATGGTTGCTTTTAATATAATCAAGCTTATTAGAGATTTATTTGTGTTAGCATTACGTACTTTTCTTTACTTCGAAGCAAATGCAATGGGTAGTAAACGAAGGTCTTAAGCTCTTAAAAAAAACTTTCATGCGAGACCCAATCGGTAAACTTATTTTTCCAAGTGAAAAGCGGCCAGACAAAAGGAGGGGGGGGGCGAGCCGCAGATGGGGCAGGCGCTTTTCCGTCGCCAATCAAGCGATCGATCTACTTTGAGGCAGCCATGGCCACAGTTTATCGCCGACCGGCGACTGCATTTTGTTGACCGATAAGTCCGAAGGGGGTTAAGCACGAGGAGCCGCATGAGTGGGCAGCAGGGGGTTAAGCATGAGGCGAAGACGGAGTTGGAGGTGGAGGGGCCGTGGTCGTCAAGTAAGTTCCAAAGCCAAGACCAACTTCATTTGCTTGCCAACCAAAGCGAGCGACTTTTTCAATTAATGTAGCCCATGGGCACGCGAAACCTGAAACCAGAAAATGCTTAAAAACAAAAAAAAAAACCAAGAAAAGAAAAGTAATGAGAGCCCGAAGAAGCGAAGATGCAAAGGGGCAGTGGAAAAACAATGCAAAAACTTTGTTTACTTTGCCAGCCTGTCTTATCGCTCGCTCCACTGGCCACAAAATAATTACCGAAGCCAGTTCCAAGCTCCCCAAGTGGAGAAAATCATCCGGTAGAATTGAGTTCTTTTGGGCAGGGCGTGGTGGCCAACCCATATCACAAATCTCGGGGGCCTAGAGAGCTAGAGACTCGGGTATGGCCAATGGGGCTGCAAGCGAGTATGGCCAGCACTTTGGCACTTCGGCTAAATGACTGCATTTAAAAAACTGTTGCCGACTTCCGTTTCGGCCGTTTCACTCCTTTGGCATCTGCTCGAGGTGATTAAGTGCGATTCGAGGCGTGGAGGCAGATAATTTCTGATATTTTATAGCCCCGGTGGTGTGTGGAGCGTGGGGAATGCTAAATGGGCAAATGGAGGAGCCCCCAAGTCCGACCGTTCCACGAGAGGTGTGAGATTTGCGAGCCTGGCCAGGCCAGTTTTGTTTTAACAGCACTTTAAGCCACTCAGCCGAACAAGTTAAGAACGGAAAGATCACTTTTTCTGAAGTAGCTTGAATGCTATTTCTTCGCACTGGAATCTCTAGCCGTGTCCTTCGCTGTAATGCAGTGCCCCACCCACGGAACACCCACGCACCTATGCAAATAGACCTTAATCCCTGGAGAAACGCCCCCGCGGAAAGTACAGTGTGCTAAATGCGGAGCGAGATACATTGTGGCCAAGATGGCTTCATGGTCAGAATGATTTCCTGTAACTGCAGCCAGATTTCTTCGCCTTCTTTCGGATTCTTCACCGAATCTCCCTTTCTTACTTTAGTTGGTCAAATCTGGATTTTGTGGTTGCGTGCATTGAACTCTGCGAACATTTCGGGTTGCAAAATCAGTTTCGGCTCGTTGCTGTTGTTGTTGTTGTTCTTGTTTTGGTGTTTGTGGCGGGTTCAAGTGAATTATTCATCTTGTCATGTCGAATCGGCGGAAGGCGGGTAGGTTCGAGTTCGAAGCTGCAAACGAAATTGCATTCTGCCAACGCAGCAGAGTTACACAGAGAAAAATGCAGCTTAGTTTCATCAGCAACTAGTATGCTTTTTTAATAAGAATAAAGGAATATTCCTTCTCATTCATTAAGATTTGCTGATTCTCTGCTGGTTACTTCCCCAATTATTCAATATAAATTCTTTGTTTAACCTTTTTTTTTCCGTGTCGCAATTCTGCTGACTTTGTGATAGCTTTGTTTTTCAGTTTATTTGGTGTCGAATACGGTTCCTCCTGCTGTTTTCCATAAAAATTCCCGCAACATGAGTTTCCCAAAGTAGATGCAACATCTACACGCTGTTCCTGCCTCTTGCTTGTAAGGAAACAAATATAACACAATATTTTTAATTAAATGGCAAGACCAACTTTTGTTTAACCACACTTCATTGGCGAAACTTTATGTGCTGGAACAGAAGTTGTCATTGTTGGCAGATGAAAAGCCAGGCACAATGCAAATCTCTTGAAAAAGAAACCCAAGAAGACAACTCGCATCGACCATCAATAAGTGCCACAGAAGTGAGATATTTCCGAGTCCTTTGAGCGGCACTTAGTCATGAATACATATATGTACATATAGTATGCATCTTAAGAACCCAGCACCTTCGAAAGACGAACAATTTCCGGCGCTTTGTCAACACTTGAGAGTGACGTCCGCGTTTTAAACACCATTGAGGGACTTTGCATCGGCTCGTAATTAGTCCGCATTCAACGGAGAAGAAGTGACCTCATTCGAGACTTCTAAACACTCTCTCCCCGAACGAATGTTCCATTCTTTTTTCCTCTTTGTCACATTGCGACACAGCACCCCGGGCCATAACCACCATATGGAAATGTTTACTTTGACAAGCGCACCCTCGGAGGAAGCGGAAAAAATGTGTCCAGGAACATGAAAAGGGGTGCGAAATTAGAATAACATGTCACTCATATATTGTATCACGTAATGCGGCTAAATATGCTCCTGGCCACGGGAAAAAGTCAGTGAAGCAGCCAGCAGGGTGAGGCGACTCGCCCAGGACACCAAACAATTGCCACAATTCCCAGGCTAAGAGCGAGGAAATATGGCCAGAAAAGTGAAAACAAAGAGCGCCAGCAAATAAACACGAAAATGGGAACAGGTCCTCGCACGTGAGTTTTTGGTACACGGTATTTGTAGGATCCTTCTGTATAATCAACTAGCTTGATTAGCAACTATAAGAAATGTGCATATATACATAATATATATAATGGTCTTATTATGTTATGGTATGCTTGTACTACCCATTTCAAAGTTATTAATCGAAACTTAACTGATGCATTACTATAGGGTACTATATGGTCGAGAAGCCACGTAAGTCCATTGTCACACATTTTATTCAGCTAGTTACACCCATGTAAGTGAAGTTTTTTTAATTACATACCCACCACATAAAGCTTGAAGTTATGTGAGGGAATGCTTTTAATTAAATCTGGCATTAAGTCCTGCGACTTATGACATGCCATGACCTAAAAATTTGTTCAAAGATTTTTCATTCCATTTGCATATGACATGCCCGACCATTTTTTACGACCAGACTTTTTTGGGGCCTTTTTCTTGGAGCTGGCATTGATAAATTTCGCAGCTGATAAGGCGGCTCCCCGTTTTTCCACGACAATTTTCACTTTTAGGGGTGGCTTTTCTTCCTCGATTTGGAGGGCGAAGGGACGAGATTCAGCGCAGGACATTTAATTTGTTTGCATTATTTGCGCCTTTTGCGGGGATTTCCATTATCCCTCCCTCATTTCCGGCGATTGTTTATTTCTCGAGCCGAAAATTGAAATATGATAAGCCTCTAAACCTCCCCTGGCTTAGTTTTCCAACCAAATCAATCAGACCATGTATTGTGCAGCTGCCTACCGATCCTGTCTAATCTTCATCTGGGACCCTAAACTCGACCTGAAACTGTGGCTGATCCTAAAACCTAATTGCATTTTGGCCTGCACTGGTTCTACCTGCGCTTACCTGATCCCTTAAGATCACTTGTTCCCTGGGTTTGAGCTAATGATAATGACTCGAACGGCTACCATTTTGTCGGGTCGTATTTCTTCGATTTCGGACTTCTTTTTCACAGGAAATCGTGTTTGTTTTGGCTTAAATAATCGTAAACAAGTGCGCAGGTTCTCAATTCATGTTGTGCAGTGTTTAATTTATCTCACTTCAAGCGAAGCTCATTAGTAATGTTCGAGTTTTAAAGCACTATCGACGCAGATAGCCGTTTCGCAACCTTCCCATTTCGAGTTCTTATCTGCAGCTGATATGGTGGGACGCAATTACGCTGAATTACCCCAGGTGATTGGCACATGTGGCTCGAATTGGTAAGGGTTTTCGAAAGATCCTCAAATTTACGAGTGCAAAAAGAGCGCGAGGTGCGAAATATGATTGCATATGACATCACCTTTTGGGGACCCAGTGCCTGTTTTCTGGCACGTCGACCAGACACTCAGACGCCAGAACTGTACTTACATTCATACTTGTTAAAATACAGATATCGAACTTTATGGTCCCGAATACACAACATAGATAGGGAATTGTACAAAGAGTAAAGTCAGATAGGGTCATGAAATACGGCGGATGAGTGGAGTGAACTAAAAATTGCTGGAGGGACAAACCCTTGTCACTGTTACTGGTAATATTTATTGGATTTGCAATCTTACCTTTTTACAACTCCTTAAACATTTCCTGTATATAATCTAGTCTACCGAAAAGTTCAATCAAACATACATAAATATTTGTATACCTTGTATATATTTTTAATAATCTATACCTATAGATAATTTGACAATATATGTATTTCTGTGTAAGCAATTAAGCTTGGAAATTGTAGATTGACACACTAAACAACGAAAGATAGAAACTACCTACATTTTGATAAAGCCCTCTTGCCACATTAGTGCAAAAATTTATCATTTCATATCGAAGTACTTACCTTGACTTGCCCAACTGCTTCCAATCAGCTGGAATATGAGACAACTGCTGACCAGCCAGTTCGAAAAAGTCCTGCTGCTTCTGTTTGTTGTGATGGCCATTTTCAGTTTGATTTTTCGCTGAATTGGCTGGAAACCGTCGTATGCGATCGGAGGTGAGTTGTGTGGCTCAGGTTTATTTGAATTTTTCGATTTGTTTACAACATTTTGGCACTTGATTCTCGCCAATCGCCAATTGCGCCTTCTATTCGTATCCTTTGCACCCACACACGCACACTCACTCACGCGTTGGTACGCGACGCAAACACTTACACGCGACTTTTGCCCACTCCACTTTTGTTATGTATTCTTCGGCGATTATTGCTTTCGATTCTTTTGTTTTACGCTATTCGCATCAATCGCTTACGCGTTTTTGTTTTGCCGGCATTCGCCGCGTAGTTTTGTTGTTTCAGGTCTTGTTGTTGCTGTTGCACGCCTGCAAGCGGAGCATTTTTACAACAACAACAGAAAATACTATCAACAAATTGCACACACACACTCGAGTAAGTAGCGTCGTCTCGCTCTAACCTTCGGCAGGCATCAGGACTTGCAGCTGCAGTTCTTTTTAAATCACATTTTCATTGGGTTTCTGTATTAATTAAGTGATTTTTTGTTTTATTTTCGATTTCGGCTGCGCTTACTTTAATTTTCCACCTATTATCGATGGATTTTACTATTGGCAATCGCGTTTTCTCGCCACTGAATTGTATACATGCGCGCATCGACCTCGGCGACCGAAAAAAAGTCCGAAACTGTCGAAAAAATCCCTAGCTGCGCGGGTGATGCGAAAACACATCCGTTATCGATGTGTATCGATGACCGTACTGCTATCGATATGGGACTATGAATTACTTTTCCCAATACAAATATGCACTGTTTATCTTGCATATTATTTATATATTATAATTTTAGAACTCTTGTTCCATAAGTAATAGAGGAATCGTTGGTAACCTCAATCCTAATAGACTTTGGTGACTATTATCGTCTTTAAAATGCAATCGATGGTGGAGTACACACCACCAAAAACGCGTTAGGAACAATTAGAGAGAGGGCGCAAAATTTGAAAATGATTAGTAGCAAACTATAAATTAAAATGTTAATACTGAGTTGAAATATATTATCGATTGCACTCAGTATAATGCTGGCTTACTTTGGCTAAAGTATTAAAAATTTGCACCTTTGTACATCACATTATTCCTTATAGACATTTTTCTATCTTTTATTCAATATATTTTCATTTCTGCATTATATAACATAAATATACAATATTTATATGGAATCTCGATAGGCGATCATTAACATCTAATTTTCAACTTCCTTCAGAACAATACAAATGTTAATGGTTTACCCAACCAAATTAATGTGCCTCAACTTTTTACCCGACTAATAATATAATATCGTTGTTTTTATATAAATCCTTTGGCCCAAAACTTTATGCCCAAACCAGTGAAAAAATTGCCGGTTTGAAATGCATTCTTTGCAGTTCTTTGATTGCCACCCCCAAGCAACCAACGTGCAGACAGGTTGCGGTCAAAAGTTGTGGCTCTAAAAAAATGCATGTGGCAAAGGAACGCTCATTTAAAAACCGCCGACCAGCAACCAGGAACTTTAAAGGCTGAAAAAAATGAACATATCAGTTTTCGCCTCGGAGAAATGTGAACGCAATAAAAACTCCGTCCAAGGCCGACAATTTGTCGGATGGGCGGGGGGCGTGGCGTGGCGTGGAAATGATAAATTTCACATTAAATGCCAGCGCTTAAACGAAAGCGTCGTAAAAATAAACGACGGGCTGAAAAAGAAGGGGGAGGAAGGAGGCTTTTTTTGGGACTGCCAGGCCGCAAAAATAAGTGAAATGAAATTCCCTTCATTAGCGTATCATCTGTACGCCCGCAAAATGTGGGTCAAGTTTCGAGGACTTATCAAATTACCAGGACCGGAGATTTTTCGCTGCTAATTGCAGGTTTTTAAAAGCGGCACACATTTCCCTGCCAGACGCCACTGCAATTTGCAGTTTTAATTAATTCGAGCTACCCAGCCTGCCTCTATCTACATACATATCTATATCTGTATCTGTATCCGTATCTGCATCCGCATCCCTGTATCTGTTCTGGCAGCTTGAAGTTGGTGGCGACGGACTGGGAAACTTCTGGGCACCCACAAAGCGCGGCGACTGATGGTGATTTGGATTCTGGCTCGGATGTGCTCCGCATTCAAAGCTTTTAGGTGCCGACATGAAAAGGCGCTTAAGTGAATTAAGCCGGTGTGTGGTAATATATAAATTAAGGCATGCACTTCGGACATGGAAATTGCTTAAATATATAAAAGGTTGGCGGGCTCAACCTGCTAAAATCATTGTTTTCGGCGCTAGTTAAAGACAGCATTTAGCTGTCTGTAAAATGTAAAATGGTTAACTTGAATAGAATCAATTCTTTAAGTAATACACATACTTTGATTTTGAAGGAGTTATATATACATACATATATGGAGTTCAAAGTATTGCTGGTTTATTAAAACGTAATTAACGAGGGCTTAGCATTATTTATGTGTATTTCCATCACTTTGATTTTCAGACGGCTAAAGCCGTTGGCCATTTCCCCACTTAATTGGCGGCGACAGGCGGCGCAGGCAGCAACAACAATGCCCACTAATGGCAGGCAGGCCGGTGAGAACAACAACAATGCCCACTAATGGCAGGCAGGCCGGTGAGAACAACAACAAAGTCAGTTAAATTAAGTTAGCGTCTGCAGACAACAAATCTCGGCTTGTGTGCCTGTCCATACGCTCATTGCGCATAAATCAAAATCAACTTGTAAATTTAATATGTCGCTGTGTTTTTCTCGTTTCCACTCCTTTTTTTCACATTTTTTGTGGCGCTTGCCAGAGATCCGCCGATGATTTATGCTGATGTATTTTGAGCGCCAACGAATTGCCGAGAAAATACAACAAAAAAGTGGTGGGGATTACAGAAAAATAATCAATTGAATGTGCAAAAACAAGAGAGAACGCCATGCTCGAGTTGCTCGACTATCAGATACCCGTTAGTCGCCGCTAGTGGGAGAGCCACTTAAGAAAGAAGAAAATACTACTGATAAAATAGCATATATTGTAATTGTAATTACCATCCATATGATTCTGATTATGAATATATATACTTTATAGGGTCGGAAAAACTTTTACCTGATACTTTTCCACAAATCTAATATACCCTTTTAGTCTACGAGTAACGGGTATTAAACGAGTTGTGACTGAAAAATATAATTAAAATCGAGTTTTTAAGAACACTTGCATTTAATGGAAATTGTAAAACAGTGTCAAAAGCAACATCACAGACACTTAAAAGATTTGCCAATAATCAATCATTGTTTAAGCACCATAAACTACTTCTTGTGGTTTTCTGTCTTAATTTCTATAAACTTTTTTCACGTAAGAAAAGCTAATTGATATGCAGGGCGGGAATATCCCAAACAACCGAAAATTTAATTGTCACACTCTAAAATTAATTGGAAATATCTTCGTGAACCTGAAACCGAGTCAATGGATACTGATTTATGCTAATTTTAGGCCCTGGTGACAGTTTGACACTTTGTTTTCGGTGTTTTGATGTGGATCTGTGGCACATGAGTTAGGGATCTGTGGAAAAGGCAGTTCAAGTTTTCCCAAGGAACACACATATTTTGTGTGAGGTGAAAAGCATAAGTGGAATCGAAAGCGAAATTAGGTTGTCTTTAAAAACGAGGGGGGCTTTTTAAGTGAGTTTGGGAGACGTCCAGTGGCATAAAGAGATCCAGATCCACATCCACATCCATGCCAAGTGCAAGTATGATGCATGTGGGGCTGTCGCAGTTTTGAGTGCAGGGAGCAAAATAAATGAGTTTGTCAGCCGGCAGCGACATGATTTGATAATTGGTTTTAAAAGAAATTCGAAAGCTGAAGTTGCAGTTGTGGGGGAAACACAGGAAATGGAAATAGTTTGGCCAGAGTTTTTTGACAGTGAAATGATAAGTTAACTCTTAGCAGCCAATTGAAGAAGGCGATCGGACAAAAACGCGAAACTATTTCAATGCATAATCGATCATCACAATTTAGAAATATGATTTAATGGCAAATGTTTTCCCTTGACACAATTTATTGTCCAAGTATCTTTTATAGCTGCGACCTATACTTGCCACTTCGGTTTATGACCACAAAACTTTTGGCCAATGACACTTGAGCGTTGGTTGGGTTCCGCGAAATTGGCTTAAAGAATAAATGGAAATGACTTGACAGGGTCGAAAGGCTGACTCACAGATGGCGGATCAGAAGTTTGGGCCTTTGGGGTGAGGCTATATGGGGGCACTCACCCAGATTGCGAGTCATTCGCAAAGTTCGATACGGTTATGTAAGACCCCCACCACATTCCAACTCCAAATGACGCATTATTGGGAAAAGGGTAATAAAATCAGCATAATTCCTGACACTCTGGCGGATTGGTAACGAAATTCCCGAACGGTTAATGTGTCACTTAATTGCACGGCATCACAAATTTCATCCTAACTCTCAATGGGCATTCATCCGTCTCTAGGGCGCCCATAATAGACTCATTAACTTGCATTTGGCTGCGTAGGCTGCTGAAATGCAATCCGGCTGTCTCTGCGCTCGTTTTGTGCAGTTTTGTATCTTGTGTGCTGCATGTTGCATGCTGCATGTTGCACGCCGCTCACTGCTCACTCCACACTGCTCACTGCTCATTGTTGTCGTTGGGGCGTGCAGTTGCACTTGTCGGTGGCCATAAATTAAAGTTCTCGGTCCCCTCATGGTGGGAAATATTTGTCGCATGCCAAAAATTGTACAAGCGACAGCATTTTCAACATGTTGGCGGCAGAAATTGCATTTCATGGCCTGTCTGGGCTGCAGGATGCCCGTTCCCAAATTAAATCCTTGCAGCTGTTGCCCAAGGAGCTGGATCGGTGGGCGTCTCGCCAGAAAAGCATATACTCGGCATTGGTCAGTCAAGTTCAAGTCCAGGCTAAGGATAAAAAGAAGCGGATGCAGTGGAGCTCAAAACTGCTGGCAGCAGCTGGCAAATAAGAGCCAGGAAAAACTGAAGAAAACTCCTTTTGGAAACTGCTTACAGCTTATATTTAAACTTAATTTTTAAAAGTATTCGTTTTAAACAAAAATCTAAATATTAATAAAAACGTAAACAATTAAAGAAACTACAATTCAGCTTTAATGTTCCGTCTTTAAAAACAGCAAATATTTGGAGAGTTATTTAAGGCGACCCCAAGCATTTAACTATTTACTGCAAAGTTTTTCCCACTTTCCCCAAATAGCTCATCACATGTTTTTGCTATTAGCTCGGCTGTCGCAAAGGAATTAATTAAGAGGATTCTGCTCCTTTTGGGCAATTGCAGGAAGCCAACTTGGGGCCAATAAATCCTTCAGCCTGTCACAAAATTCCTTGGAGTCCTGCTCCTTTTGACAAGCTGGCAGGTAGGAGATAAGCAGGAAGAAACTCACTTCAAGTGGCGCAACAACTCCCTTCGTGACGTAGACAAATTAGTGCAGTTAAAACAAGAGAGAACGCTATAGTCGAGTTCCCCGACTATCTGATACCCGTTACTCAGATGGTGAAAGTGTGCAGGACACAACACTCACAGTTTTGCGGTTTGTGGCGTTAAAGTGGCGTGGCAAAAAGTTTTTTGGCAAATCGATAGAATTTTACAAGACTAATACAAAAATGAAAAAATATTAAAACATTTTTGAAAAGTGTGGGCGTGGCAGCTTTTGGCGTTTTGTGGGCGTTAGGGTGGGCGTGGCAAATATTTTTTTGGCAAACCGATAGAAATTAAGGAGACTAACACAAAAATGAAAAAATATCGAAACATTTTTCAAAAGTGTGGGCGTGGCAGTTTTGGGCGGTTTGTGGGCGTTAGAGTGGGCGTGGCAACATGAATCGACAAACTTGCGCTGCTTCTATGTCTCTGGAGTCTGCATGCTGAATCTCAACTTTGTAGCTTTTGTAGTTCCTGAGATCTCGACGTTCATACGGACGGACAGACGGACAGACGGACAGACGGACGGACAGACGGACGGACAGACGGACATGGCCAGATCGACTCGGCTATTGATCCTGATCAAGAATATATATACTTTATATGGTCGGAAACGCTTCCTTCTGCCTGTTACATACTTTTCAACGAATCTAGTATACCCTTTTACTCTACGAGTAACGGGTATAATTAGCAGGCGACTAATTTGATTACGAGCTGATGAAAAATATCTCGTCATGTCCCTCAGATTTTAATAGGCGGCAGAGCATTTTCAGGAAAACTGCACTGCAGTTTGCACATAATTAAAACACAACTGGATGGGTGTACAAAAGAAAGCCAAGTTTATGTTCGGCAAATCGAGAGAATATGCCTAATTGCCACTGGAATGTGTCTGCTTTACTTTGCCGACATTTTCGCACAAATATTGACAGTCGCAGACAGAGATTTTGATTGCGAAATGCAAGAGTTTCAATGGTGTCTTTCAGCCACAGGCCAAAAATGTTGAGTAAATATTTAGGCAGCAAACAATAATGACTTGCTCTAAATGGAAAACGAAATGGAGGCGAACGTTGTTGATTCAACTTCTGGCTTAATTAAGTGACAGGGTGAAATGTTCCCAGGAATGATCTACTATTTCGAGAGTGCATTAAAGCGAAAGTGCATTAAAGCTGGCCAAAGATAAACACCAGGAAACTCTAATGACCATATATTCCGTTCACACATAGGTAAGCAATACTTGGCTCATCAATCATCCACTGTGTGAAACTTGTAGCGAAAACGTTGAAACGTGACTTCCGATTTTGGGGTGCAGAATACCTAATACCGAGTACCGAAACCCAAAACCCGAAACCCCCAAGTCCCGAAATCGTGTGTTGATGCTAGCTGGCCACTAAGTGAAATATTTATTACAGCCATGTATTTCTATCTATGCCAGTGCAAGGTGCCAACGCTTGTGGCCATTTCCATTGCGGGATTGGCCCCCAAAAGCGTCTCGTGAACCCGGCATAAATCAATTATTTTGGGATCGCCGTTCAACGGGCCGCCGGCCGCATTCATAAGGTAAGCCGCCTCCTATCTGATGCATTCACATGCTCGCCTGCACTCGTAAATTGCATTGAACCCTTTTAAGCGGACCGAAAATTCGATTTGACCTTTTGGCTGAACTTTTTGCCTCTTTTGCAGCTTCGTTTGCCGGGGTAAACACGTTTGCCAGGGCCTAATTGTCCATAATGGTAGCATGAACACTACGTGGTTTATGATTAAGTTGCGCAAGATAGTTTGATATTTTCAATTACTTAAGCGTTGCATATACACCTGCCAAAAAATAAACTGCTCAAAAAAAATTTTATAAAATAGCCGATTAATTTATATAAATGTTTATTCCTTTAGTGGGTTTTATAAACATAATACAAATAATCTATTCCATAGGATTATGTGGCGTCACCTAGCGGAAACAGTGCTGCCCATCATGAGAACGCAAAAGGCGCCTGTTTCAAATGGAAAATCACTCGAATAAAATAATACTTTTTCAGTAATACTAGTTCAACAATCTTTATCTTCTTGAAATAATGCTGCATATCTTAAGAACGGATACATTTGATACAAAAGTTAGGAGTGTAGGAAACAAGATTTTATCACTTTGGATTGTAATGGTTTCGTTTTTCGTTTATCGGCTGTAGTCTTATTTTAGTGAGTGACCTTGCAGGTTGCTTGGTGGCGTCTCTTATCACGTCGCTGGCACTCCACGCTGCAGTAGGCTGCATTGAAGCAGCAGTTGAAAACGGCCTCATCCAGGCAATGGTAGCACCACTGCTTCCTTTTAACTGCATCCAGCTTCCTTTGCGTGGCGGAAAGTTCTCTCCGGCACTTTAGGAGATCCTCATGCGCCTGCAGTATTTCGGCGGTTAGATTATCATATGCCACGGAGTCGGCAATCCCACGATTGGGCACCGGCGATGGGGTGTCAGAAGTAGTGTTATTGAGCCGTCGCTTCTTCGCAGCGCCGGGCGTGGCTGGAGTCGATGGCCTTCCTCGTTTGCCGGACGCACTCGGTTCCGTGGACTCCGAGCAGTGGGACAGAGCCACCTGTATGAGATTCTCGGCCACGGTGGGCTCGGCATGGAAGCCGAATAACGAGGCGGAATAGTGGGACAACATCATGTGGCACTGCAGTTCTCGCAACGCAGCGCTCAGAGCCCTGGAGTTCCGTGGTTTGATATGCGACTGAATGTCCGACTCTATGGGAGTAATATCACGTTCTGAGATAAGGGCCCGGGAATGAGTGCCACCAAAAAAGCGGACGTCGTACTTGATAGGCGGACGTTTGGAGACGCTCATCACCTGGAAAATAAATATACATATGTAGATATATTATATATATTGTATAATATCTACACACCTTTGCAGGCCATGGTGGTGAGCCCGCCTGCTTTGCTAAAACCAGCTCGTGCCGCTGAAGACATGGCTTGGCGAACCAGAGATCCGACAGGCTGGCCTCGTTGGAATACCTGTAGCAGTCGGGGCATCGACGGATTTCTCGGATGTCGTGCGTTACATCTCTCAGCAGCCACTTGGTGGCATTGTACTCCACGCTCTTGGGCCCAAAGAACAGGGCTATGTTGTGCTGCAGATCGAGCAGATCCACCAGAAACTCCGTTAAGTACGTATACTTCTCTGCCTCAATGTTTCGCTCGATGTCGCCCAGACCCAAAATCTTTGACTTGAAGAGGATCCGCTTAACCAGCGCCTTGTCGCGCTCGGTCCAGTGCTTGGCCATGTACTTGGTCACATCCATGGAGATCCAGGAGTAATGCTTGTCCCAGGAGTACTTCAATAGGCAACCCAGCTCCTGCTTGTCGAGCTGCGGTGGGTTGTGGAGAGCGGCCAGGGCCAGCAACCGGCAGTGGGTGCAGCGCTCCAGATCGCTGCTCTCATCGCTATCCAAGCTGCTCTGAAGTTCGTGCTTGATCCTCGCCAGCTTTCGCTGGCGGGCGCCCTTTTGTTCGCTTACAAAGAAGACGTCGTCGTCCCACTCGGTGTTCTCGTGCTTAAGGAAATCCGGAGTGGCTAGTGAAGTCTGATTGATGTTGCTATTATGATCAAGAAAGGGCGTTGGCGTTGGCGTTCGGGGAGTCTCCAAGTTCTGAGTGTTGTTAGGGGGCTGATTGTCCGATTCGTTGACGGGGAACCGGTAAGGTTGACCCTTGTCCGAGGGCACAGAGTAGTTGGGCTTTTCGGGATCCTGGCGCTGGCAATTATCGTGAAAGGAGCGATCGCAGGATATGCATTTCTTAACGACTCCGGGCAAATGGCACTCAAAGCAGTACGGATCGCTTGACGAGCTGGGCAACCTGCTTACTTTTTGGCAAAAGGTGAGGGCCAGACGCTTGGCCCTTCCGCCACCTGCTCTGGCCACCAGAATGCCTCGCTCCGTGGCATTTTTCACCGACAAACTGGCTGCCTCTGAAGAAGGGCTTCAGATGTTAACGCAATGTTTTGGATTGGATATGCTCTAATTCACTTGCCTGCACTCATCAAATTCAGCAGAGAGCGCTCCAGAACCGTCGCCGGCTGCCCAACGCCCTTCTTCAGCTTGTGCATCCAAATTCGGATGGCTGACGGCGGAAAATCGCTTGCCATTTCATTTGCGTTTTAAAGTTTTCTTGGGAATGGAATCAATTTTTGGCCAACTGGTAGTGTTGCCGGACTGCTGGATTGGGTGAAATCGCGTTGACAACTGTGAGCGACAGGAGCTGCCACCTCAGAGAACTTTAAATTAACATTTTTTCTAGCCTTTACTTAAAAGTAAGTTTGTAGTTACTTCTAGCTTTCCATCCTCAATCATATGTAAAACAGAGCAATCGAGCTTATTTCTGTAACACCATGCTAGGACCTATAGTAATGGTATTCCTCGATGGCATTTTCACGCGGATCAGCGACGGTAACACTGTTGAAAACAAAAAATATACACAACTTATACAATCCGACACGAAAGTGAAGCAAAGGAGCCGTGTCTAGAGCAGCGGAGGACGCGGAGGTGACCCCCAAGTCATGGCCATGCTCACGCGATTGACCAGCAGCGGCACCACCACGGTGGCCGGAGCACCCGGATCACCCAAGGGTCTGCAGCGTTTCCAGAACTACATCTCCGCCTTTTTGTGGCCTGGAACGCAGCGGCAACGGAGGAAGTCCACACAGCTCGACCCCATGGACTGCTTCACCAACGACCTGGTGACCAGGAAGACCCAGAAGTGGGAGGAGCTGCGCGACAGCCTGATCAAGAGACCATCGTCCGGAACCCTGGAGGCGGATGCCAATTGCAATGTGGGAATGCAGCCAAAGGCTGGTAGTACTTCCACCAGCTTTAGCCAGAACGTGGGGCTCATGTCCAAGGGCATGATGAGTGATCTTAAGGCTCTGCGCTCCCCACAACTGGGACTGGATATCAGGTCCTTGTCGCAGGCTCAGCTGGACAACCTGCTGATGGCCACGTTGGAGATCAAGAACAAGCTGGACTTTCTCTACCTGATCCGCCAGTGCATTCGCTGCAACCTGTTGCCCTCCAACGAGGTGTTCGTGTCCTGTTTGAAGTATCTGAGTGCGCAGCGCAAGCTTCAGCAGTTGGAGGCACTGGCGGAGACCTGTCGGCAGCTGGAACATCCCTTCTCACAGACCTACGCGGATCTGGCCCCCTTCCGGGCCATCGCCCTGTGGAACAATGGTAACGCCGACGTGGCCCTGATGACTCTTCACCGCGGCTACGGCGTAAGCATGACTTCGGAGGAGGGTAGGCGGATGGCGCGCACCGCTTTCCGTACCATTTCCGAGGAGACTCTGGCCCAGAAGAGTGAGGCGGTTCTAGTTTCGCTACTGGAGGTAGCGCGTGCCATTCACCGCGAGCACAAGGACATCTTTGTGGTGGCCTGCGTGTGGAAGCAATGCTTCGCTAGCGATTGGTTTTGCGATCAAAAGTCTGCGACGGAATTGTTTGAGCACTACAAGGAGTTGCAAGAGCTGGTGGAGAGGAGGTAAGGCGGTTGAATAAATTTAAACTCACGTTTTAAACACAATGTAATCTTCCTTTCAGAGCCAGCTCTTTGTGCTCTTCATTCCTCGCTCGCAACAATGTGGATGCTGTGCATCGACTAATCGAGGCGTTTTTGCAGCACCAGCAGCGTTCGGCTTGCTCCAGCTGCCTCAGCCTGCTCTTCAACTATCAATGTGAGTCTCTGCATCCCCAGCGAACATTGTATAACTCCCATTTCGTTTTAGATATGCGCAAGGATCTGCGAGCCTGCGCTGAGATTGTGAAATCCTGCAGTGAACTAGAGATGCCGCTAAATGAACTGCAGAACGAACAGTTCCTCAGTCTGTTCCTCGACCAGAGCGATCCTGTGGAGTCTTCGGGAATGGCCAGCAAGTACAAGGCACCCAAGTCCTTCCAGTACAAGTTCTAGTCCCCAGTTTCGAACGTTAAGCCGTTGTCATCGTAGTTTTAGCACAAGTGTTTGCACCATTGAGCAATATTGCAAGCATCCCCATTTAGGCCCCCACAAGGAATGTAGCGTCTCTTCAATAAATGTTATTTAATATTCATGCTCAGGTGGCCCCTTCATCCATCATGTTGCCTTCGGGCAGTTGGCCGGGCAAAATGCCTACGCATTCGTAGCACCGCGATATCAGGTGATTGCCGCACCGATGTTGCAAGCACTGTTGGCACCGCGTCCGGGATTTGGTGCCACGCTTGTTTCGAGCGCACGGCTTGCACCTGCGGTGCTTTTCCCCGTACCGACTAGCCAAGTTAATGCCCACAGGCAGGCTCATCTTGTCGGGTGTTAGCACGCCTACGCTGTGAGTTAGTTTTGCCTCGCCGGTCGCCTCACTAAGAAGCCGCTGACTGGATTGGCCGAGGATCTCGCAAATCTGCAGCCGCATGACGAGCGAAGTGCTTGTTGATCTTCGCTGAAGACGTCGCTGTAATCTCTGCTGAGTGAGGAAGAGTCCCAACTGCCTTTGGAAGTCGCGCTGCTCCATAGCGGCATCTCCCTTGGGCGAAAGTCGTAACAGGATCCATGCATTTACGGCAGCCGCATTAAGCACAAAGTGAAGTAGTTGCATAAAAGGATTGATCTGCTTTCTCAAGGATGCAGGCGTGGCATGGGCTGTGCTGAAGCGCTGAGAGAGTTCGTGAAACTGCTGACAGGCCTCTGTGGTTTGCTCATATGCCTGGACAGCGTCCACTTGGGAGCTAAGACCGCAGCAGTACACCGCTTCGCCATCGAGCGGAATGAGCTTTGAGCTGCCACTAAACAAGTGTGATTCTGTGGGCCACTGTCGCGGCCAATGTGGCGAAGTGACCTCCAGTTTACCCAACGAGCTTATTTGCCGCTGCGCCAACTGTTCGCACTGTGTCAAGTTTAGATACCGTGATCCCAACGTCACATTTCTCCCCGTGGTCTTGAAATCGCAGATCAGTTGCTCTACATCCTTGTCCGGACATCTCTGGTTTCTGCTCACCACAGCATTGGTCATGTACAGCGTCCTGGCATCACAGCAGAGGGTCATCCGTGACTTGGCCACCGAGCAGAATGTCTCATCCACGGCCAACCAACTACTGCAACCGTAGTAGGATCTGCAGTTGATTATAAGTCGCTGCCACAGCTTTTGGCCCTCGGACCAGCCACAATTCCCCGCCAGACACTCGGAAATGCTTTCAAAACGAGCGAGTGACATGGATGCTCGGAATATGGCATTGCCTAGCTCGAGAGTCCACAGCTCATCCAATGGTCCATGGTAGCGGGCATTTCGGAACACTCCACAGAGGTAGCTTAGTCCCAAGAATGCCCGCAGCTCGACAACGTCTAGGGGTCTCTGGACACCTGTGGAAGTTCTTCGCTTCCGCATCTGTTCGTTGACATGGCGCAGTAGAGATCGCAGCATTTCATCATCGAAAAGCAGCATCCAGGCTTCCACCGCATTGGAAACGGTTCGTGCTGGTCCCTTGCCACAAGCCTGTTGACCCAAAAGTGGAAGATCATCCCCAGAAGCATCCGGGTTCCGGGATACGCTCCATAGCTGCCCACATGGGGATGTGTAGTTTCCGGTATTATTAGGTGGACGACCACGTCCTCGCTTTGGGGCAGCTGGCCGGGCGGCATCCTCCTTCTTCAGCACCATGTCAGCCAGTTGGTCCTCGTTCATCAGCACATCGCCGTCCTCGAAAATCCAGGGAAAATTGCAGGCTGTGTCCTGTAGCGGATCGGAATCATCTCCGTTGAAGGATGCACTTTGGGCTGTGGAATCGGCCGGGGGCAACTGCTCCTCCACCGCCATCTTTTCACCATCCTCGTCTTCTTCTTCCTGGTCACTACATTTTATATTGGCCAGCAGCTCCTCGTCCAGAACGCATTCCATTGTTTGTTTATAAACTTGCAACAAAACAAACCTTTTAGGTCGCCGATAGGTTTGGACAATAACATCTCCACATATCGAGAATATGTATTGTTATCGAAAAATGTACAAATTTATATTTACTTCAAATGTTGAACATTTATTTGTTTTATTTTGAAAAACGTTTGTACATTGCATATATTTATTAAATAATACTTTTAACTTAAAAAATAAATTGAATATCCGGGCAACAAGATGAGTTTTGTCGTGTGACAAAAATGTATGTTTAAAAGTTTTGAAGCAGAATGCAAACAAATTTGTAAGATTTATTCTTCGCGCCAATGTTTAAATTTCAACTGCGGCTGCCAACTGAACTAGCTCCCCAATGGAGTCCCATCCCTGACTTATCGCACCTGGGCGGTTATCGGATTTTTTTCGCCACTAATTTGTTGTTGTTTGGCACGCAGGAAGAAAAAGGAATATAACATTTGGAAAACCGTGCGAAAATTGTTTTTCCCCACGGGTCCACTTAGTTATCATAGTCCGCGAAAAGAGTCCGTTGTAATGGCCGCGATCCTACGTTTCTGAGGACTGCCCCGTCACCACGGTTTGCCGAAGGGTAGTCCCGGGTTATAACACTGGAAAATCCAGTGTTTTGTGCAATCAAATGATAGTGGCACATATTCGAACATCGCAGGTGAATCCCCGGGAGCGTAAGACGCCCGTTATTTGGGCGCGCAGTGAATTTGTCAAAATATTTTGGCTAAAGTGTCAATTTGACATGTTATATGTCATGGTCTCTCGTGTGCGGTTGCGATATCTGTGCGATAGTTATCGATGGTTGGCCCCAACTTAATTTTATTTTTAAAAATTTTTAAATTATCCCTTTCTTAATGCTTTACTTTAATACGTTACCTTCATGCGTGATATCTGAAAAATGCTGCGATCAAAAAACTATACAATACAACCGATAAAAGAGAACGTTTTCAAAAAATCGAATTTGAAATTCGTTTTTGAGCCCTAGTTGGCCATGACTTTGGTGTCTGCAGGACTTGCCTGCCCTCGAGAAAAGTTAGTTAAATCTCAAAGTCTGTGGTGACAACACCTAAAGTTTTCAGCCCCTAAAGAAGCTAAAAAGTGAAATTTTTTCTGGTTTTCAAAAATTGTAATTGATGTTTTCTGTTTTTTTGTTGTCTTTCAATAATTTGCATTTAGTTTCTGGTCGTGTTTTAATGAATTTTCTGTTTTCTGAAGCTTAAGCCCGAGCTGCAATGATCTCGCCGGAGCAAGAAGAGGTAAATATGGTCCTGGATCGCCATGTACGGCAGAATATCCAGGACATGATGCACGAGGCTCATGTCCAGGCGAGCCTGCTGGAGAGCGAGGGTGAGTTTCCTAAATCCTGGCCGAGTTCCGATCTATTCATGCCGTTCCTGTCTGTACATGTCAGCTGCAGGACGTGACCGTTTCCACTCGGACTCGAGCTTGGACCAGGATTCTCTTCACGCCGAAGATTCCATGGCTGTGATGGACTCCTTGTCCGCCGATGGCATCGTGGAGGAGGATCTGACCACCGAGCAGGGCGCCAGCCAGGTGCAAAACTACCATGACATGATGGTGGACACTGATCACCACATCGACATCAATGGGTCGCTGCGCAAACGTCGCGGAAATCTGCCCAAGCACTCTGTAAAGATTTTGAAGCGCTGGCTGTATGAGCACCGCTATAACGCCTATCCGAGCGATGCGGAGAAGTTCACCCTGTCCCAGGAGGCCAATCTGACGGTGCTTCAAGTGTGTAACTGGTTCATCAATGCCCGTCGCCGTATTCTACCCGAGATGATCAGGCGCGAGGGCAACGATCCCTTGCACTTCACCATATCGCGACGTGGCAAAAAGGTTAGCCCCAACTGTTCGGGCTCTAGTGCATTGGGCCTAAACTTGACTGGGCCGAATCCCGCACATGGAAGCCCCGCTTCCGAAGTGGTGTGTTGTCTTCTGCGCAATGATTTTACTCCTGAAGTAATCAACTTGCTTGTCTCCAGGTCGTTGGCGCCACAGAGGAGGTGGACGGCGCCGGTGAGATACACGAGGGCATCGCCAATGTGCTGACCAACTTTGAGCAGTATGTGCAGGGCCCCAACGGACAAATGGTGAAGATGGAGCCAGAGTACGAGGACAGCGTCATCTACAGGTACCTAACGGTCTTTCTGACCTGGCTTCTTAGTCGTAGTCACTTCTATCTCCTTTCCCACCTACCCCGATACTCCTTTTCCTCTTCCAAGTTGGCAGCAGGCCATTGCAAACAACCCGATGGGCTTTCAAAGTCTTCACTCCTCGCTTCAAGCAACCATGATCGATAAAATTCAAAACTATCAGATGCGCAAGGCTGCCGCCATTGGGGGTTCGTCTGGCTCCGGTGGTGCTGGTGGTTCGAATTCCAACTCCAATTCAGCCACATCCATACTGCCATACAGCCTTTTTGGCCAGCTGCCGCCAGAGTTCGATGACGAAGAAAAACCAAGTCCTCCGAAGCGCGTAAGAAAGCGGCAGGCTACCGCAAAGACGCCCGGAGAGAAAACCAAGCAAGCAAAGCAAAAGACTGGGAATAAGCAAGAAATCATGTACTGCTATCAAGATGCGTTCGGCGGATTCGTGGTGGCTCCTAGGTACAATTTCTGCACCCGCTGACTGATCTATAGCCTTACCCCTTTCTCAACGGCTACTGGTGGTGCTAAGAATTTATTTTTATCCCCAGGTCCGAGGGCGAAGAGAGTGGACAGGGATACGAGTCCTGTGAGCAGAACAGCGAGGAGGAAGTACGCTTCGAGACCTCCGACGATTGGCAGAGCGTGATGAAGTGAGTAATGTACTGGAGATGCACTGAGAAAATATTGTAATTTATTGTTGCAATTCCAGAACTGTATTTGGTACTGAGGAAGTAAGCACTTCGGCTGGCAATAATCCAAGTACCTCTGGCTCTAAGGAATCTGCTCAGAACACCGCCTTCTGGAATCCCAATCAGCAGACTGCCAAGCGTGACGGTAAGTTGTTTGCAGACTTAGAGCTCTTTCCGTTGTAAATTTCCAGCAATTTTACTCTTACAGTGAACCAACAGTTGACCGACTTCAATAACGAGTTGATACAGGCCTCAGAACTGCAGGCTATCGAACCAACCAGTTCCAATCAACAGGACATCGGCGACAATCTGCAGGCAGACGAGGTGTTCCCCAGTGCCGAAGCAGAAACTGGCCAGAATCAATTATCGGCAATATCCCAGGGTAACATATTATATTCTCCTTTCTGATTGAGTAATCTTTAATAATCTCGCTATAGGCACCAGTCCAGATGAGCGTGACAAGTACAAGTGTCTCTATTATCTAGTGGAAACTGCCATGGCTGTGCGCCAAAACGATGACGTCCAGGACGACGATTTTGTTTACATGGGAGACTAGAGCCCTAAACCAAAAAAAAAAAAACACGCAACAGATCCCGACTTTCCGATGTGCCGAGGCGTGTATATATATATATATATATACATATATATTTAAGTAATTTAATTCAAGAGCAGCCTAAAATTTGGCTCTAACCCCTGTTACTGCGTTAATTGAGTAGGTTACTAACATAATGTACAAATCTATAGATCAATTAGCAATGCAATCGCCCAGTCAAATACCCATATCGACACCAAGTCAATTCGCGAACAAATCGGCTTAGTTTTGGACCTGACTCTTTCAAACTAAACACGATTATGTATACAACTGATACTTGAATAAACCAAAAACCCACGCATTTGCAATACACTTTGCCATACAAATGTTGGTGTATTTTATCTAATGGGCTGATTACGAGGCATTGTATTCTTAGGTATCCAATAATTATGTACATACATAAAAATGAGAGCCTTAGTGGTAAATGATAGAACCCATTAATATTGTAAATATATTGGTATACATTTGATTTGATTAAGTTATTTCGTTTCACTTTCATTACTTTGGTGTTTTCAACTGAATAATCTACTAGTTCGCTTCGCAACTACATTAACATTACAGTAATAAATTTGCGTTTAATTATCGGCTAGTTTTTTTAACATGGTCTTCGTAGTTTGCGTATAAAAGCAAGCAGTTTTTGGTTAAATAGTGTGACTCTTGAAATCCAGCTCTATATAATACCAATGGTAAGTGACTACCTGCGAAAAAGCAACAGTAATAGATTTACTTTTAGATGATGATCGCTGAATTAGGCAGCCCTCTTTACGGTGGCAAGGATGAATGCGCTATTTGTGGTTGTCCCTGGTGCTCATACTACTAAATGGACATCGAAAAAGATTTCAAAAAATTATGTACTTAAATGTAAATCAAAGTTTGTTGCATAAATAAATTTATTTATTAGTAGATCGATAACAACATTAAAATGCATAATTTTGATCTAGAAAGTCTCAAAAAATAAAAACAAATGTTTTGTTACAAAAATAACTGATTTCGTTATTAAATATTGAATTCGAATTTAAATTAACCTTTATGTGACGTCATACTTTGCAATGGTATTTTCTAGCGTACTTATTTCTTTTAGATACTGACACGTCTTCGGTATTTTTAACAAAGGGAATGGTTGTGACGGTATTTCAACGCAATCCTTACACGGTCAGTTGCCGATTTTGTTTTTTGTTGTTTTTTTGCAATAAATGTTTGCCCAGCACGAAATCTAACGACGCCAATGGCAAAAGCGGGCCGTGCAATTGTTTAACTACTGTCCAGCGGCAGACCGTGCCCATACCCAAAATATATTGTATGCCATGCAAGTTCGTTCAAGTGCTGACCGAATTTCCGCACCCGTTGTTCGCCGTCTCGCTCGCACCCACTGCTCCTGTAGTCGTGGGCACTTTGTGTAAATTACATTGCAGCACAAATAAGTCGCTTCTCGAGTCAAAAATGTAACGCCAGTCGCCGCACAGAGTCGCAAAAAGCAATAGGACATACACGCCACACAGGCAGCCAGCCATTCGTGGGCGCACCTGCCAGTTGCACGCTTATCTGAACCGCACCAGCAACACCCTAGAATCGCAGCTAGCTACCCCGCACCCCGACCCCGTCCACGACCCCATTCGGACCGAGCTCAGTTGTCCTGGCGACGGAGGAAATAAGGACATGCAAAGAGCATTTCCGTACGCAGTGTGGGTAAGTCTATAAGTACATGGATGACATGTCTGTGTGTACATTTGTCCGCAGTATCTGCGTGCATGTGTGTGTGCGTGTGCTCGGGCAGAGGCTTACGCAGTGGATTTGGGAGGGGCTCAAGACCCCAAACGTAGTGTTGGCCTGGCTTGCCCCTTCAAAAGTTTCAGGAGCCCGTTCAGAGTTTGCCGTTTCCGCACAATTTGATAAGAATGCTTTTTAAACTCATTTTTGCTGCATATATAATCTATTTACGGATTGAAATACATCTCTTATTCATTTCTGCTGTATTAAAGGCTTGGTAGAGCTTTTAATTGGCATATATGTACACATTTCACATGATAATCCGACAACATGATATTAAATAGTTTACCTAAAAGAAAGTTTGCTGGTTCGCAATACTTCAAGAGTTGTATTCAGTTTAAAGTTCACTCAATCACATATCCTAAGATATAAGATACTTTTCCCTAAAACGCACCCCTTCTGCCAATAAACCCAGCTTACGCCACTGATACTTTGTTAGTACGTGTACTGCAATGTTTTTTGGCTATTCGCTATTTGCACTTTTACTTTCGGATCGCCTCTCTCCTTTGTGGCTTGGCCCCATTGCCTCATGAGTTGCTCAATTTTGGCTGCCGTAGTCTTGTCGCATTTGAGATACTGTGTACATATTAATATCACATATTGTAATGGCCCCACGAGAATTTCAGCTGCCGATCGGGTCAGCGGAAGCGCGATAAATAAAAACGATCGGTGGCTTCTTGCTTGGCAAGAAGCGATAAGCACGAATGGTTCATAAATTTGATAACACATGAACACATTAAGATATTGCAGCTTGAAACAATTTATATCTGTAAACATAAAGAAACCATTCCATTTTTATCTAACATAAAGTGCTGCCCAAGGAATCCAGATATGATAAATATGTTTTGAGCACTAGTACCCTCGTTTTATTATTTAATTAGGAATATGTGCTATATTATGCACTCGTTTTAAACCAACATCACTTCAAGAGCACTTATGATTTGGTCCCCTCTGCGATCTGAATTTTCGGGTCATATCGAATGCCAAATGGTTTATATTTAGTGACCCAATGGAGTCTATTTTTAAGCACGTGCCTGGCACTCCCATGATGATGACGCTGACATCGACGTAAGTGGCTCGAGTAGTTTGGCCCGATGCCCCGGCAGGAACACAAGTTTTTAAGCGGCAATTTGCAGCAATTATACATACGAGAGGCTGTTGGCAGAGTGCTTGTGCCCACACCTCGCAATCCACGCCATCAAGCCAGAAATTTGCCATTCGCCATTCGCCCATTTGGTTCACCCTCTTGTGTGCCTGCTCTGGTGTTATTAATAAATCGAACGGGTTGAAGGGGGGGGCGACGGACTGCGATGGAAAGGGTCAAGCGGTACTGCGCAGTTTGCGATGCCACCTCGAAAGCCCCCAGTTGCGCCCAATCCCGGCCAATCCCGCCCAGTTCCTACCATTCCAAGCACGAGTTCAGCTGGGTTCAGTTTCATGTTCAGCTCTCGTTTGCTCTATTTTGTTTTTGGCCTCCACACATGCACATTAGCTGGCGTCTGGTGCTCTCTTTTCTATCATTTTCCCACCCATTTTCCGCCCTCCCATTTCCCCCACCCATATTCCCCCCTCCATTCCACATCAGCTGCGGTTGCCAATCGACGGCGGCAGCGGCAGCAGCAGCAGCAGCAAAAGCGGCTGCGACTTGTTGTGCCGCCGTCAGCGGCAGACGCATCGCTTTCAGTTGTTTGCAATTACCAACAAAGCGCGCTCCTCTTGGCCGGATCATCGAAATTGTGTTAATACGTGGCCCAGAAATCGCGCTGGCATGGCCATAAATAAACCAAAATTAAGTTATTTCTATTTATTGCCGGTGCTAACGTGAAAAAATTCAATTCAAATGCTGCTGACACGACGGTACGAGTGTTAAACGAAATCATTCTCATTGTTAAACGCCCAAATAAAAAAGGCCAGTGGACTTAAACTAGCATTTGTTCAATGCAAAACAAACCACGTTTGGTAACCTTTGATTGGGGTTGCGTTGGCTTAAATGTGATCTCAAGTGTAACTCACATGCATAATTACGTTCGCCACATTATCCAACCACCCACTTGAGCAATTCAAGGTTGCATAAACGCCGAGAACTTGTTACCCCTGCGACGGCTGTCAAATGAAATTGTGCACAATGATGGGAGCCAAGTGAACAAGTTTCTTGTTACCATTTCCATTGCAATGTGGCACGAGGGCAAAAGAAAAGGTAGCTGCGGCAAAACAAGGGTTCTGCGCCCCCTGTTTCGTTTGCCATCGCTTGACCACACACGAGAACATAATCCACAATTGAAAACGATTTATTTTCTCACATACCCTTGCCGTGCTTCAGTTTCACTTCCAGTTTCGATTCTAAGCGGGCGAACAGTGCGTATACTTGATGCGTTGTGAGGCTGATTGGGTTGATACACCCAATGTATGCTTGATATTTTGAGCTGTTGCAGGGGAAGGAAGTTTTTCACGTGGGCGAACTGTGCGTATGCTTCATATTTGCCGATGCTTGTCGCGTGATATTTGCGCATACTTGACATTCTGCGAACTTTTGGCTCTCAAAAATGCTAAATGCTTAAGTTAGGGAATTACGTAGCCGACCTGGTGACACTTTTCTGCCCTGAATTTCCCCCGCTCTCCTAATGCGAATGATCCAGGCGAAAAGACGGAGACGTAACCCCCTTGTCTGTGGTGGAACAGTGGAGGTGGAAAATGGAAAAGGGATGGGAAAATGGGGTGAGTGCCGAGTGGGTGGTGTTTCTGTTTTCTTGCCGCTTGTTAGCCGTTGTCTTTGGCGAGTTGTTTGCATGCCATTCCTTGCTCTGGTTTCGTTCTTTATCATCTCGTGCGTTTCCCGCCCCCGTTTTTAATACAAAATCAATCGGATTGCGCCCAGCAGAGCATTCTAAACTAAAAACTGTTCGTGTGTAATGAGGCGAAGGTTGCGGATTGAGGTTGCTTATTAAACCGCTTGTTGCGTTCAATTACAACTTTTGATTTTATTGATACGAGTATCGACACGAACATTTACAGGGATATGCACTGGCTTAGCTCTAGACATTTAAACGTTAAAATTATTGTTATCCGTTTTGCTTAAAATGTTATTTCTCTTTACTAAGAGCGTGATATTTTCATCAACTCAAAAACGCTTACTTCAAGTGTGCTATTCTTAGTTTACCGAAGAAAGATCTTTGCCATCTTCTTGGGTGGTTGAGTACCACTGATATAGCTTAAGAACTGAATTTGCCTTGGATTCCTCAGTAATCAAACATGAATTCACCAATCTCAACCCGTCTTAAGCATAGTTAAAGCACGATTGTGGTTTCGGTTTTGGTTTGCAGCCGTACAACTAATGCGAACTCCTCGTTAGGCTCACACATAACCACTGGACTCCAGTTTGATGGCACCCTCGTATGTGGGCAGGCCCGATCCATCGATGATTTTGCTCATGTCCAGGCTGATGATGCCGTTCTCGTTGATGTTGTCCAAGTCCTGCTCTTCCTGCTGCTGCTGCTGCTGCTGCTCCTGCTGACCCGTGGCCAGTTCAACCTCCTCCGAGTGGCTGTGGGATGTGGCTGGTGTGTCGGATGTTGATGGTGTGTCCGATGTTGCTGCGTTGTCATTTTCATCATTTTCAGCGGTTATGGGAAAGAGCACGACATCATTTTGAGGTAGCTCATCGATATTGGGTGCCAGAAAATTGCCATTGGCCTCATCCTGCAGATCGTCCCCAGAAATGTGGTTTCCATTGCCGTTGTCGATGTCGATGTCGCTGGGGCAGGGGCAGATAGACGGCACCTCCTCCCGCCGCCCACCTATATTCAGACCGCTCTCCACGGACAGAGCGGTCAGTGGTTCATCATCAACCTCGCCTTCATAGCGGAACTTGCCGCACAGCGGACAGCCACGCCGGTAGTGGTTTCCACTGTGCTGATGGCTCTGCTGCAGATACCGCCGCCCGAAGGTGTTCAATCTGATGTTCTGCGCCGGCTTACGCACCTGCAGCGTCTCCATTTCCAGGCAATTTCCGCTCCGTGCAGCCACCGCCGCCGCAGCGGCATTCCACATGCTCTCCACCTCGGCCCGCTGCAGCGAGCAGCAGGATTGGGCATTTAGGGCCAGTTGCAACTGCTTGTTGACCAGCAGGCCTCCGGATCCGCCTGGTGCGGCAACACTGCCACTGGCCACCACATCCACACTGCCATCCGGTGTGCCGCGAACGAAGCTCGTTCCCGGCTGGTGTCCGCTGATGTCCAATGAGGATCGGTATCCGGGCGGCGGCGAGACGCGTTGCATCAGCAGCTGCTGCTGTTGCTGCAGTTGCAGCTGCAGTTGTTGCTGCTGCTGCTGCTCCAGCTGCTGCTGGTGGAGCTGCTGTTCGTGCAGCACCACTGCGTCGTACGAGGGCGGTGGTTCGTGGTGCAGGGCGGGCACGGCGGACAGGCCATCGGTGGAGTCGCCCAGGAACAGGCCGGATGTCTCGTAGCACTGAAGGATAGAACGAAGAATTAAACACGATTAGCAGGAGGATAAACAAGAAGGTTGCATGGAATGTAGGGTTTGGTGTTCAAAAAACAATGGAAACAAGTGGAACTATCAAGGTCTGCCCTGAGATGCAGCAACTGGTCTATAACCCTCAAGGTCGTGACTAATTGCCGATCTCCGCTTGGCCGCTTTGTAAATAACTTTCTTAATGGAGACGCGGCGGACAAGTAAAATTTACGCGATCAAATAAAAAGTTTAAATTGCACACATCATAAATTTATTTGTCTCTGCCGCGCAATCTGCAATCCCATTCCCACTTCCACACCCATTTCGCGAGCTAGAAACCCGCCTTCTTCTGTCCACAGTTGACATCTGTGCCTGGCCAGGCTAACGTTGATTTACGTGGAGCCTTTTTGCCGCCACTTTCCCCCCTTTCCCGCCCTTTCCCTCCCTTTCCCAGCGGGCCAACAAACAACAATGAACTGAATGATGGCCTATGGGGTTGGTGGGATGTTGGTGTGTGGTTTGTGGGTGGATTGTGGGAGGCGGCTCGTAACCTAATAAAGAGCAGGGCCAAGTGAGTGCGACTTCTGGGCCACTTGCGCTGGCTATATCGAGAGTATGGCCAACCGCAATTGTCGCGCCCCTTTGGTCAACTGAACCCACTTTCCCTCGGATGTGGCACCTGTTAAATGCGGCGCATAAATATCCATTACAGTCCTGCTGCTCCATCCTCGCCCCCAAACTTCTTTTCCAACTTACTTGCAAACTGTCGCCACGAAATGTGGGCTTACACTTGAAAAAGGACAATTGCGGGCGGATTGTGGGTTGTTTTTGCGCCCGAGTGGCTAAAACATCAGACTGGTGGATATTATTATTTCCATTGTGATTTCAGCCACTAATTGGGAAACTAGGTTGAATTGATTGAAGCTCAAATCGAAAACTAAATGGTTTGCGTGGAAAGTTTGTTGTGTAGTTTGCTTAATGCCATATTTGTTTGCACACTTTTCAGCCAGCACTTAAACTTAATAGTCGCTAATTGATTTTTAGCATTCAAACGATTTGAATTTAGGGGTTTTGCATTCATATCGACTATAGGAAATTGACAAGCCAATCACTGATAAATGGCTTTTCATTGGGTATTTAGCGTGCTTTGAATTTGGTTAATATAAGCCTTGAACTTGTTTAAGGGTTTTCTCCCACTTTTCACACACATTTAGAGTGTGTTTTTGTGTGTCTAACTCCCGTATTCAAATGTTTATTTCCTAAAGTTATTTTTTTGTACCACGAACAAGGGGAAAGTAGTACATACTGCCACTGCCTTTAGTAGATTTGATTAATAAAATTCTGGTTTCCTCTGAACAAGCAGAGATGTCCGTTTCCATTGTGGCCTAACTATCCATTTGGAATGCCGTTGACATCTGTTTGTAACTACGGCTGGTGGACAACAAAGCTCTAGCCTAAAACCCCGGGCACCGTGGACCACCGATGCATGGGAATTGAGGATACATTAGCTCCAACTCACCTGCTCCACGCTGTAGATTTCCATGTTGGGATCGCCCTCGAGCCACTGGTGCTGCTGCTGCCTGTAGGCGGCCTCCGTTCGCTTTTTGATGTTCCGATGGCAACAATAGCAGACCACACACAATATGGTCGTCACCAGGGAAAGCATTGCTCTGCAACAAATTAAATCGAACGGGGATGTCAATGTGAATGTGAATGAGACTGCGAATGTGAATGCAATGTTATTCCAGCGAACATTGGTCGTACATTCATATTTGCCTTGGCTGGCGACACGAAATTGATTGCGGCCCTTCGATAAACGGCCAGTGTGATAATAACGTATTAATGCGCATTCGGTATTTATAAATTTTGCCATACAAATTGCCAGTGCTTGTATGTTTATTTATTTGGGTGCGCTTTGCCTGCATATTGACAGCATAAATTGGCCCCAAAATGTTGACTTCAATACATCGTGTTAGCGGAAATTGCTTTCCTTGACTTTCGGTTTTAATTAGATAATGCAGTTGTGGCTATTTATTTGGCTCCCAATTCATCTTCCAGCCAAACAATGTTCGCAAGTATGAAATGTAGGGCATATTGCCAATTATCTCGAGTTAAATAGGCTGCCACACACACAATCTTCAATGTACTTGGAACTTATGTGTGTGTTAGCCCAATATTCCACATTCTGCCTTTTGTCTAATGAGGTAATATTGGGTTTCTACCGCACTTCTAATAGATATATCAAATTTTAATTGTCAGTCGTTAAGTTGCACAGATTAGGCAGATTATGTCAAGTGATTTCGTTTGTTAAACAAACACAATATCCCTTAAACTTGCTTAAGATATGCCCTATGGCATATGGTATCGGTAAATTCGAAAAGGTGTAGCCACAGCCATTCCTTAATTCGTCAATAAATCCGAAATGACCCCACTATCAACTGGATTGCCAGTTATCAAATTTTTCTTTTAGCGCTGTCGGCCAATTTATGTCGGTTTATTGAAACCCACTGGTTTATTTAGTCGGAAATGGTTTCGTTCCGTGTCGTGTCGTGTCGATTTCGTAGCTCCAGGCATTTCCATGACGTCACTTAATCCACTTTAGAATGCAACATTGTGTTCCACTTGTCTGTCCAGTGTCCTCCACTGCCCCTCGTCCCTCCTTCGATTTTCCTCTCTCTGCGTTTCCTTTTTTTTTTGGCTGTTCACTTTTCCCGGTTCACGCAATTTCTCGCATGTCAACAGTTCATTAGGGCCCCTTTTTTTTGGGCCCAGCTTTTCCGAGGAAAAGAGACAACAGCGATTTCCCCCCCTCCAGTTTTTTATTCGAGCTATTTTCAATGAACTGCCCAAGACAATCGATAAAAAAGTAGTTAAAATAAAGTTTTCGGCTTGTGTGGGCCGCGCGTGATGTTTGCAGACACTAAGAAACCCCATAAAACCGTGTTGACAAAACCTCTTTGTTGCTCTGCGGTTACTCCGAAAAAATGGAATAGATGGAAAAAATGGAATAGCTCGTGTTGCACACGAAAGTAGGTTTTATTAACAAGCAAGTTGGATGCTAGGGTTTCGACGAGGGAAAACCGAAAGTAAAAAGTGCCCCGGCACAATTATAATTATGATTTTCAGCGCGGAAAAGCGGATGCCCGACATCTTCTTCTCTGGCTGTTGATGCTTATTAATTCGCAGCTCCGTGCCATAAATCACTATGATCTATGGGAGTATCTTGTAGTATGCTTCTTGAATGTTGCTACAAAAGCGGCACTTGCTGCAAGCATTTCACTCGAATCTACGAGATGCTGCTCCAATTATTAAACTGCAAACTCACTTGTGGTACTAAACTAAAAGCTACAATGATAACCGCATTTCATGTGAATTATATATATGAACTGATTGCGATATCCCCTCTAAATCCCTGCTAAATTGACGGTTGGAAAAGAGCTTGTTTAAAATGTAAATACTTGAGCAATTCGGCTCTTGTTAGTTTGCGAAGCCAATTGTTTTGGGCGAACTTTCTTGGCAACTCTAATTAATTAATTGCCAAATGACTGAGGGGAGTGCTCAGCTATTTGCCAGAACTTCCAGCCACTCTTTCGCATTTCCCAGCGGGCCAAAAGGTGACTTGGCCCATCTCTTGAACTTGCCAGCAGTCAGTCAGTTCCAACTGGCAGGCGGACTTACCCGCCGAGCAGCAGATTCACATTGCCGTTGACAACATTTGCATATGTCTGGGGTCCACTAGGTCCTCCGCCGCCACCCACGCCCGAGATGACGGATCCGGAGCCACCGCGCTGCTGGTGATATTGCCCCAATCCGCCGGTGTAGTAGGTGGTGTGTGTGACAATCGAGGATGAGGATGAGACATGCTCCTGGGACTGCAGCTGCTCCTCCTCGCTGACGAAACTTCCAAACGCTGACGACGATGATGATGAAGACGGCGATGGTGGTTCCGTTGTGGAAGCCACCGATATTGTTGTGGCCCGGATAGTGTGATTCTGATTCTGATTCTGATTATGGTTCTGATTTTGATTCTGACTTTGACCGAAGGCCAGCAGAGTTGCATAACGCTTGAGAGACATTTCACTGCGAGTGGGAATCGAGCCACTGTGATTGCATAACGATTAGCGCGGCGCACTCATTACATGGCCATTAGCACGCACACTTCAGCCCCAAAAGGAGGTGCATCTAGCCTGGCTAGCAGCGAAGGCCTGGGCTCTAGACCGCAGCAAGGACGAACGGCGACTGCCTCCTGGCAACTAGCCCTCGCAAGCGACGAGCCGAAGGCAACGGCGACTTTAGCACGACAGCAACACCGAGTCAAGCAGAAACTTTGGGCTAAAACTAACACAGGCACTACACGAAAACCAAGTTGAATACTTTTTGATACAAGTTTCTTTGGATTTTCATTTGTTTGTTATTTTATTTAAGAATTTAGTAGGGCTTAGTATATATTTTTTAATATTTTCTTGATAGAAGATCTTAGATAGATATCTTACTAGTTTGCACTTTTTTATACACACACTGTTTGCATAACTCTATGTATTTTAACTTTAAGCCAAGATAGCATGTTTTTCCGCATTTTTTCCGAGTGTAGCTGGTAGAACGATCGATGGCCAAGTCTATTTCCGTAACTCTTAGTTTTGGCCGCGAACCGCGAGTTGTGCGTCTGGGCAAATGCGTTGCGCTGCTGCAACTGAGCTCCGGCTTGACTTGCTGACTAGTTTACTGGCTGGCTGCCTGAATGGTCGTCCTGTCCCGAGGACTTTGGCTTGGCTTATCCTTTTGTTGTGAACCCGACGAAGTTGCCCTGACAACCGAATGGGCCACACTTCGGCTTGGACTCACAGCACTTCGGCTCTTTAGCTGCTGATGGCTGAGGTTACTGGTCTCTGTGTTCTGCTGCTCACTGCTGTTGCTGCTGCTGCTGCTGCTGCTCGCCTGTTACAAGTTGCGTTGCCCATTTTTCTGTGGCTTTCCCTCTCTGGCTTTTCGGGTTTGGGGTGGTACGCCAGTTCAGTGGTGGGTGGAAAAAGGATATGTCGACGACAAAGGACAGGCAGTGCTATTTGTATTGGACTTCCCTTTGTATCCCGCTCATTCGGCCCCAAGTTCCCCTTCTGTTTCTACACGTTTCTCGTCAAATTGAGCGCCAAATGCTTTTGTATGCCCGTATGGGTTGTCATTATTGCTGCTGTTGCGATGTTGCCGCTGTTGCTGCTGTTGTTGTGGCAACCGTGCATGCCATTTGAACAACACTTGTCGCCAACTGACATTTTTCACGGCATGCGGCCATAAATAATAATGCGACTCAGAAGCAACAGTCCATGCCGCGCATATTGAGCATGCAACATGCTGCTGGGCGGCACACGCTGCGTATGCGTGATGCGGCGAAAATGCACTCCACTTATGTTGCTCAATAGTGTTAAATGTTTGCATCTGTGTGAACTTTTAAGAAAGGAAATGGTGGATAAACGAGAATGAATTCATTTAGGAATAATTATCATTAAAATGATAAATTAAATTGAAGCTCAATTATAAAGAGCTTACTTCCTGAAACGTAAAATTTCTACTAAATATCTACAAAATAAAGGTAAACCCATGAAATTCACTTAGCATAATAAATCGTTAAAAACCAAATTCAACCAGAACCATTGTTGTTGTGGCCCATTTATTAAACATCTCAGCGAATGCAAATAGCTTCCCAAAATATTCGCCACAATATTGTTAAAAATGTTGAACCAATTTCCGCATAAATGCCAATGAGATGTATAACATTTGCATATCGGCCGCATTTTCAGGCAAACGAATGCAATCAACATCATAATTGCCCGCCATTAGCAACTAATTGAAATGCACGAATTATTTCGGCAAATTTACTTTTAATTTATGACGCACTCGCCTCGTGCAAACATTCAAATGGCCGGGAGTGCCCAATATTTGGGGCGGCAGTGTGGATAGGTCCTGCTTTACTATAACTATAGGTATAGGTATAGGAATAGGTGTAGGTGTAGATATAGGTACACCCATGCCAGGTGCATACAATCGCAGGCACTGTCGCCCGTCGGATTCAAGAACATATGTAAATAGTTGCACGCCATTTTGGCCGCCCGCTCTTTTAGTTCCATGTTCTCTACTGTGCACTGAGAAAAATATTACCACAGCTCAGGAAAGCGTTGGCCAACACAATTAACAAAAGTTTAGTGAATAGTTGGTTTACCATATTTTATTTGCATAAATGAATGTCTATAGCAAATAATGATGATGTTTTAAATAATATTAAATGAATATAATAATCAAATTAGTTAGTACATAGTCATACACAATGAAAACATTCATTTTGGGCCAGTTTAATATGCTGATTTTAATTTCGCATAGAAAATTCCTTTGAATGGCCGCTGCTTTCTCGCAGTGCACCCAGCCCTCTTCCCTGCGCTGCGAGTGTGTTTTTGGCCGTGCCAACTGTTTGTTGACGGCGTCGTCGGCTTTCGAGCGTCTTGAAATCCGCGCTCCGTCGGCGGCTTTTAGCCATAGTTGGGCCGTAGTTGTTGCCAGCGCCGAGTGTCGAGTGTCGTGCGCGCTCAAGAGCACGTATTTCTGTTGTTTTTCCCTTGCCGTTTGGTTTTCACGACGGCCGTGAACGCCGCACAAAAGTTGCCACCATTTTAGTTTTTCATCTGTGGCATAATTTTAGATTTGTGTGAAAGGAAATTTGTCAATTCAGGACAACCAGCTACATAGCCAGCCAGCCAGTCGGCCACCCAGTTGGCAGCAGGAGAGGAGCAGCGCGAGGAGGCGACAGTCGCCCTTTTGTGTGTCACGCCGCCCCTCAACAGTTGGCAGCTGGCAACGTGACTCATTAGAGCTAGCTGCCTAGCTGGCCAGCTGGTGCGGAGCTAGCGGGGATAGTGTTCCAGGGGCACGGAGCACCGGGCACCCGGCAGGGGGACATGAGGTGGCGCCCACCCACTGGTGGGCCTTCTGATGATGGATAGTTTCGGGCGCTTCTGGTCACTTTCGAACGCCGCTCTGCGCACGCGTTACGGGTAAGCCACGGAAGTCTACTGCTACAACTATCAAAATCTGAAAGCATCAAAATGTTGATTTCCAGAGGGAAACTTTAAATGGAAAGCAATTGGAGGGAAATAAATGTAACTGATACATAACTTTATATCTACTCAACCTTTCCTCCTGAGTTTAACAATGTAAAAACATTTCTGTAATACAACTTAACACTTATTAATAATCTTAATCATTGAAAACAATCCATACAGTTTTTCCCACCTTGAAAATTGGTTTGTTGTTGCTCATAACATTTTTGCTAGGTATTTGTCATTTTAGACGTACAATAAATAGACGTACAATAAATAAGTAAAAAGAAGTGGAATTAGAGCTAGCAGACTATCTTTGTTGCTTGTCGAGCGCAGGCAACAAAAACGCAGCAATGTATGCTACACTTTTCCACAAATATTTTTGACATTCACCTGTATGTGCTGTGTGGCAACTAATGAGGCTGTCACATTCAAGCCATCCTTTGCTCCTTTTTGCACTCCTTGCCTTTTTACCGAGCATTGGCAGCATTAATTATGCATGCCTGTTGATTTATTATGCACGACCATCCAGGTAATGATGGGACCAGGTCACCACTAAGAGCACGTCCATTGCATTGGAGCACCAGCTGCCAAGCTGCCAGCTACCCACCTTCCACCCCCATCGCGTTGCCAGTGGCAACTGGTAGAGGGTCTCGATGTCACCCATGTTGCATGACCTGCGAAAGTATTTCATATTTTCACATGAAGCGTAATGAAAATTTTAAGGTCTCACCCATGCCAGCTTCGATTGTTCCAGTCGCACGCAAAGGTTGCAGGTCCTTTGCTGATTTTGCCACTGCATTACAGGTGTGTACCACCCACTGCCCACCACCCAGCACCAACCACCCACCGAAATCACCCATCACGAGGGAAGCGTCACGATACCCGGCACCAGGTACCGTGCTCCATTTGTGGCAAGGTCTCGCCTTCGTCTATGCAAAGTTTAAAGGGAACACCCCTAAAAATATAAGAAATCAAATTTGGTTTTAGGGATCCCCCACTCATTTGTTAAGTAATCTGATTTGAAATCGATGAGGAAGCATAGAACCTTAAATTATAGGTTACTTTGTAAAGTAGATATGGGTGGGGGAATCCAAAAATATGGTGTTAAGGGTTGACACGAAGGTTTCCCTTCCCGAGTTGAACACGTCGTATAAAGGGAATACGTAAAGTAAATACTGTAACACAAGTTCTGTTGCCCTTTTAACATTAAGCATTATTTTCATAAGATATTGGGATAATATTTGCTGAATTAGTATAATATACTATATAAGTTGTTTTTCCAACAAAACATTAAGTGATAGTTATTACCCTTCTCAATTTAAAAGCGGAATACCAGCATTTGGCGCTTAATTCCTACCAAATGTGTTCAATGTCCCAATAAAGTGGGCAATACTTTTGAACTCAACAAAATTACAAGTTTACAATTTTCAATAAACTATGGGATACGAAAGGCGTGGAAGAAAGGGAGCTACGATGTCGTGGTCCCTAATGTTTTTACATGGCACTGTCTTCGATTTTTCATTATGCTGCCAGCCAGGCGCCACTGGAGACCCAATTCCCAATTCCTGCCTGCGACGAAGGTGGATGTGGATATGGATGTGCCATGTGTGCGTTGGTATTAGCGTGAGGACATCGCGGTCGCCGCGGATAAACAATTGCCACTAAATGGCATGTGGCAGAGCCCGACTCCTCGGGTTTCCTTTGATTTTACGCTCGTCAAGCCCAAGTTGCGAGCATTGATTAAAGTTCGATGTGTCCTTTTCCCCATGACCGGGTGGGCGGAACGCTTTTGGGGGTGTGGCGGTTAGGGGTGTCGATGTGGTGGCCCATTGTCTTGCGACACGACCTGCTATTGTGCATTATTGCTTAACTGCCTCAGTTCCTTAAACTTCCTTAAACCAGCTGCCGGCGGGCAGGCGGCCAAAAGCCAGATTATGTCAACTGGTGGGTGGGACACAAAGGCAAAAACTGGGTTAGATGTTGAACAAGGGAGTTGAGTTCCATTTGGGGGTATTCAGGCTAACAAAATTTGAAATTTAATTAATATTTTCTATACAATTCGGAGAGCTTATATATTGTCATCTATTTTCCAGCCTACGCTATCTCTATAAGATGTCCTTGGCTGTATCGCTGCGCCGAGCTCTGTTGGTGCTGCTCAGCGGCGCCATATTCATCCTGACGGTGCTCTACTGGAACCAAGGAGCCACCAAGGCCCAGGCTTACAACGAGGCGCTGGAACGCCCCCACAGCCATCACGATGCCAGTGGCTTTCCCATGTGAGTGCCACATGCCAATCAGCTTGAATAATCATCCTACTGAAGACTCCCACTAATCACTCTTCGTTCTTCGTTCTTGCAGACCCGTCGAGAAGTCCTGGACGTACAAGTGCGAGAATGACCGATGCATGCGGGTGGGCCACCATGGCAAATCCGCCAAGAGGGTCTCGTTCATCAGCTGCTCGATGACGTGCGGTGACATTAACATTTGGCCGCACCCCACCCAAAAATTCCTGCTCAGCTCCCAGACGCACAGCTTCTCCGTGGAGGATGTGCAGCTGCACGTGGAGACGTCGCATCGCGAGGTACGCAAGCAGCTCCAACTGGCTTTTGACTGGTTCCTCAAGGATCTGAGGCAAATCCAGCGGCTGGACTACGTGGGTAGTTCATCAGAGCCGACGGTAAGCGAATCCTCTTCGAAGTCACGCCACCATGCAGATGTGGAGCCAGCTGCTACGCTCTTTGGAGCCACCTTCGGTGTGAAGAAGCCTGGGGATCTAACTAGCATACAGGTCAAGATCAGCGTGGTCAAGTCCGGAGACCTTAACTTTAGCCTGGACAACGATGAGACCTACCAGCTTAGCTCCCTAAGTGAGTATTCTGATAAAACTATAATAGAACAATTATAACTTGATTTCCCTACTCTTGTGCAGCCGAAGGACGCCGCCTGCAGGTGGAGATAACCGCAAACTCTTACTTCGGAGCCCGGCATGGACTGTCTACGCTGCAGCAACTCATATGGTTTGACGACGAAGATCACCTGTTGCACACGTACGCCAATAGCAAGGTGAAGGATGCCCCCAAGTTCCGGTATCGAGGCCTCATGCTGGACACCTCACGCCACTTCTTCTCTGTAGAGTCCATCAAGCGTACGATTGTGGGCATGGGCCTGGCCAAGATGAACCGCTTCCACTGGCACCTCACTGACGCCCAGAGTTTCCCTTACATTTCGCGCTACTATCCAGAGCTGGCCGAGCATGGAGCGTACTCGGAGAGCGAGACGTACACGGAGCAAGATGTTCGCGAGGTGGCCGAGTTCGCCAAGATCTATGGCGTTCAAGTCATACCCGAGATCGATGCGCCTGCCCATGCGGGCAACGGCTGGGATTGGGGACCCAAGCGCGGAATGGGCGAGCTGGCCATGTGCATTAACCAGCAGCCATGGAGCTTCTACTGCGGCGAACCGCCGTGCGGTCAGCTGAATCCCAAGAATAACCATACCTACCTCATTCTGCAGCGCCTCTACGAGGAGTTGTTGCAACACACAGGCCCCACGGACCTCTTCCACCTGGGCGGTGACGAGGTGAACCTGGATTGCTGGGCGCAATACTTCAACGATACAGATCTTCGCGGGTTGTGGTGCGATTTCATGCTCCAGGCTATGGCCAGGTGCGTAGCAAATATCTCCTTTCCGTATAAGAAATCCCAAATAATGTCATATCTCGTCCCGCAGACTAAAACTGGCTAACAATGGAGTAGCGCCCAAGCACGTGGCTGTCTGGTCGAGCGCCCTGACCAACACCAAGTGTCTTCCAAACAGTCAGTTCACCGTTCAGGTATGGGGCGGGAGCACTTGGCAGGAGAACTACGACTTGCTGGACAACGGCTACAACGTAATCTTCTCGCACGTGGACGCCTGGTATCTGGACTGCGGCTTCGGCAGCTGGCGGGCCACTGGGGATGCCGCCTGTGCTCCGTACCGCACTTGGCAGAATGTCTACAAGCACAGGCCGTGGGAGCGCATGCGATTGGACAAGAAGCGGAGGAAGCAGGTAAGCTGCATCTCAGTGAAATATCTTATGCTCCAAGTATGCTAATAACATGTATCTTTGATTAGGTGCTGGGTGGCGAAGTGTGCATGTGGACCGAGCAGGTGGATGAAAATCAGCTGGACAACCGGCTGTGGCCTCGAACAGCCGCTCTGGCGGAGCGCTTGTGGACCGATCCTAGCGATGATCACGATATGGACATAGTGCCGCCAGATGTATTCCGTAGAATCTCACTGTTTCGAAATCGCCTCGTCGAACTGGGCATCCGGGCTGAAGCGCTGTTTCCAAAATACTGTGCCCAGAATCCCGGCGAATGCATTTGATATTACCTCTAAGCAGTAAAAGTAAAAGTAATCTCCTACAAACCCAATCCCGTGATCCCTCCCAAAATGTGCGTTAGTTAGTTGATAGTCTAATTGTTATTTTATACGAATACCTTGGCTTCGTTTTGCAAAGAAGCAGGCGACTGTTTGAAATGGTTTCTGGCATAAACCACGAATCGAATTTCGTTTTCATAGAACAAACATAAAACCACACCCATTACTAGTACAATCCATCTCGGAATATAGCGCACACAGACATTGCAGTTGAAATAGAGAACGATTGGAAATGACCTAGTAGGGAATCAAGTTGAGGTTGACATGCAGGTGACGTTGGACACTAGAGTTCATAGATATAGTTGTAGATTTCATACGCATCAATTCACAGACACAGACATAGGCTTACGATACATTTATATATTAACAAGTAGCTTTAGACGATAAATCACGATTAAGGAATAACAAATATTTTGATATTTTTAAAAGCTTTATTCGCAGAATATGAATTATTTAGTTTAGAGTGACATCCAATGATCTTTTCCTCTTCTTTTAATTTGATGTTCGTTTAGTTTTCTTTTAATTTCCCGTTGCCTTAAGTTAAAAAATACGTTTAATTACATTTTCAGTGATATAACAATGTGACCTTAAGAATCAGAAAAAATGGAAAACTGCTAAAAGAGTAAAACTTAGAAATAAACTTAATATTTAATCGTTATGAAACATTTTTGCACGCATTGGCACATAACTGACACTTGACTAGTAAATTAGTAGCTAATTTAGAATGTACACCTAAATGGGGGAACAATTGTTGGGGTATTCACAGTTTGTTTCGTTTAATATTTCTACATTTGGAATGATTGATAGGATCCTTAAGCAATTTGTTTTCGTACTTAAGATTTTCAAAGAAAATATCAACAAAACGAAATCCTGAATTCTGAACCAACATTAGTTTAACGATTTCTGCTGTAACTCCAAGTAACTCTTGAAAATAAACTAAAAGTCCAGTCTAAGCAGGTTCCTAATTTTATGACAAATGTTTTGGGTGGCCATAGTTGTCAATATTGTGACACAGAAGCTCTGGAACATACTTAATGAGACGATGCCAGACAATTCAAATGGTGTTCCTCTGTTTGGTGGTAAGTCGTGGTCCACTCTTCTCGAGTACATTCCACCTATGCGGCTTACATTTGGCAGATGAGAGTGCGAGTAAGTCATGAGCGGCCGACGGCGAAAAGGCTGATGGAACAAAGGCTGCAGGCAGACACCATTGACGTGCTCCGGAGAATACCTCGCTCCGATGAACCCGGTCCGGATGCCAAAGGCGATCTGAAGCTGTTGCATGCTCCCTGCGAGTTTGACTTGATAAGATACACATCGATTAACTACTTTCCCAGTTACTGCCAGTCCGTCTACACAAATCGTCACGTGAACGAGGACTGGTATCGCCTTTATAGGACCTACGACACCGAGGGCTTTGTTTTCGGACAGTTCTACGAGCGGCTGCAGCGATACGAGTTGGACTGAATAAATGCCCTTCGGACAGAATAAGATCTAGACAAAATCTGTGATATCGATGCTGTGGTAGCGTTGCAGAGATCCCAATCGCGTGTGTGGCGAAGGACGCAGACAGATAACACATTCCTCCGTGCTGAAAATCAATCATAATTAGTCGTAAGAAACCACTAAGAAATGTAAAAGTGGCCCATTGGTTTATAAAAAATATAATACTTTAATCTGATCTCTTATAAGGTAAACTATCATGCAATACTTAGGTGCGAACGGGTATGCTCTACATGTATGGTGTCGTATACGTATATTGTTGTGTGGTGTTCATTCATAGTGTCCAGTAGGTATAGGACTTGTTGATGTCAGTCTACAAGAAACGATAAACGGAAAAAAAGGAAAAACCCCAATCAGAAACATAGGAAAATAAATAAGAACAAATAGGATATCGAAAGCCAGCCAGCCATGCAGAATGAAACAAAAATTGAGAACTCTTGTATGGGAACACTTTAGTTGGTACAGGTGTGTTAGTATATTTGGGGAATGGGTGCAATTTAACTTCTGAGAGAAGAAAGCATATACATGAGCATTGCGTATACGCACCGTAGACTTTCGGTTCGCGATCTCAGCGAGTAGTCTTTTGAGGCGCGATGCCTGAAATGGAAATTAATTGGTTAAATGACAACAACGACGACAACAGCAAACAACAACAATATCAGCCATAGCCACATCAACAAGGTAGTGCAAATAGTGAAAAGCCAATATGTCGACAGCCAGGGTTATATTCATAATCCAACAACAATAATGTGCTAGAATGCCAAATGAGTGCAGTCGCCAATCAATGATTGGTTATCCCACCTGCGATTCTTCATGGAGCTGTTCCGATGGATATTCCTGCTCTCCCGCCACCGCGTGAATCGGTGCCTCAGCGTCTGGCGCACCTCAGAGTTGAGGAAACAGTAGAACAAAGCCACAAAGAAGCCCTTAAAAATGGATTTTCGAAGTTCAAGGGTTATGGCAAGAGTCTCACTTAATCTGTATACCTGCGTGCTAAGAAGGAAGGCTCTGATGGCCTCGAAGAGATTACGACTGATACCCTGTTCCGGCCCAGTTAGCACCAGCAGATAGGTAATGCCAAACAGGGGTATCAGCACGAGCAGCGCCTTCGAGGCCTTATAATACTGCCGCGTTTCCAGGGTATGAGCGGAACGTAACTTTGTGATGAGTACCTGCACGAGATGATATAATGTATACAATGCTAATTAAGATAGCTTACTTAAGTCAGATGCCAGACACCGAGACTCACCCACATGATGCGTATGAGGAATACTAGATTAACCAGCAAAGCCAGTGATGCAGGTACCTTGAATATCCAGTCAATATGAGATTCACGCATCCACGCACAGTCAATTTCCAGCTTAGAAAGAATTAGAAAGATTATAAAGTTAGAAAGTATCTCTTAGCTGGGCAGCTAGTAGCCTACCCCATTGAAGTGCTCGTTGTCGAGATGTGGGGCAAATGCCTTCGCAATGGACCACACCAAAATGCATACGGCTGGACAGCCCCAGCCGATGAGGGCGTAGATAATAAAGCTAATGTTATCGCTGGAGAATGTTTGCACCACCAGCGTGTACAGATAGAGGCCTGTAAAAGGCAAATGATAAAATAATAAAACCCAGGCCATTCGATTGATACCGCCTTTGAACCCACCCTCCACAAACATCCAGAAAAAGTTGGTTAGGTAAAAGTACTGAAACATGATTACCAGCGTTATGCAGCCAGCCTGACTAGACTCTGTGGTTATCTAAGTGTTTGATTATAATGAATGAATAATTAGTGGAGAGGGATGCACATTTTATTCGGTTAATCTTACCACTTGCAGAAACAATGTGAGTATCCACAGGAGTGCTGATGTGATGTAGGTGAGGAACAGATTGGCATGAATGGTGTTGCGCAGACAGCGTAGATCTCTGAGGATTATTCACTTGAAAATGATGCAGTTAATGCGTGGCATTTCAACTCACTTAAAGCTGAGGAATATGATGAGGGCCACCACCAAGGTGGCAAAGCTGAGGAAATACCCGCAGGCATATATGATGGCCGGCAGTTCGACGTTGGGTGAGAAGTCGGGCACCACTGGTATGGAGCCCGAGTTCTGGTGACAGCGGTCATAGTCCGAGTAGTGATCCCAGGTTCCGTTCGGAAAGCAAAAGCGGGTGGCATTGTCTGTGGATACATTGAGTTTATATTATAACTAGCTTGGTTTGGAATACCCACCTGTGGTGTCGTAGTGCACGCCCTTGAATTCCTCAAAACAGGGCAATACCGCCAGGCTGCCGGCGTTTGTTCGCGGCCAGCAGAGCACCGAATCGAACGAGCTGGGACATTGCAAAATCTGTAAGAATAACAATCGATTTATTAGCAAGAAAAACTTAGTACAGTATAATTAGTGTTTTTCCGAAACACCTGACCTAGCCCAAAACGCATTAAATCAAAGTACACAAGATTTATGCCCTCGGTGTGGATCCTGAGCATTTATAGCATTTATAGCTCTGACGCATGATTTCCTTTAATCAATTGGGCTTCCAAATTTTATGCACATACACAGCGTGGGCCATCTATTGGTGTAGTCGCAAACAAAATCACCAAAAGAATCACCAGCGGCGCGGCTGCCGTTTTATTTATATATTTGCAATGGCGTGCTAAACAATCTCATGCATACGGATACACAAGGTATATATTAATGTTAAGTATACGACCCGGCGATTGTTTACCCAGCCCAGCCCGTACCGTACCGCCAAATTAATCGCGACGGCGGTGGCGATGGCGATGGCGATGGCGATGGTGGCGGTGTTAGAAACGGAGCTCCATTGATATTTTTATTGACCTTATCAGGTGACGCCGACAACCGAGAGCCGGAGAACCGGTGAACCGGAGACTCGTCGAAGAATTCCACAAATTGTCAATTCTAGTATGGCCCTCACTGATAAGCCTAAGCTTTTGCGACATCTGATGGAGATCGGACTTAGCCACGCGACCAGAGGGCTGTCAACGAATAAGCCAAACACGACTGGGAACTCCGGCAATATTTGTCTTTGCTCTTCTGATTTTCACTCATTAGCCTTATTCATTTGGGCACTGTCATGGAATGTATACAGTTTATGACAATTTTACGAAGAATAACGCCCTTGAATTCACGATTCGGGGTAAACAAAAATGGCTAAATGCAGCCTCAAGTGGGTTTCCTTGGGTCTAGTTTTGTTTACAGCCGAGAGGAATACATAAATAAATGGAGGCTGCATTTTCCGGAAATAAAATGCCAAAGTAATTTCAGAAATAATTTAATCCGAAAGCGATCGACAGTTCACTCGCCTGATTTTTCGTATTGTACCCAAAGTGAAAGATTTTCAGCGGCGGATGGATTGAAGGCAATTATTTCGGAACAGAAGATGGATCAATTAGCGGCTACGATTAATTGGGAAATTCCGCAATCGACCAAAAAGATCAATTCATTCGCCCAACAAAGGCTAATTAGAAAATATTTATTGGATGGCTCGCTTTTTATTTGAATGGCCATACAAAACGTTAATGATTCAATTGAGAGTGATAGATTGATATAAACACTGACACAATTGAGGTATCTTCTAAATCAATACTATAGCACACATAGCCATTTTAAGTAAAAGCGGACGAGTGCAAACTATAATCATTTATTAAATAACATGTAATGTATTTGATTGGGTTTTGTGGACAAAACCAGCTCAAACTACTTACCCTATCGATGGGCAATCAAGTACATTACGTGGTTTAGTGGGGCATTAAACAACTGAGTTGTTGGATTGCCGAACATGTCAATTACTAATGAGTACTAAATATTTCACGGACGGAACGACCGAGCTGGTGGAGTGTTCCGGAATTAACGCCCTATCGGAGATGGTGATCCAACCCATCCCCAGTTGGCGAGACTCACCCGCTTGGCACCAGATGTTAGGGCCTCCAGGGACGCCTGCTCCTCCTCCCGCTGCTGCTGCTGCTGGCACTGTTGCGTGCGGTTTTGGAGCTGCCCCCCGCTGATGCCCTGCTGGGCGCCAATTAGGGCGCTGGCCCGCTGCAGCATGTCCACGGAGAAGTTGGCGATGACCTTGGCCAGGTCCTCCTGCGAGGCGTCATCCAGGCTATCGACCAGTGCCCTCAAATCGTCGTCTGCCATCTGTGGGTGGCTGGTGGGTCTGTCCTCTGACTCTGCTCTGTGATGGGTTCTCGGCGAGAACGTTGATTGCAATATGGAAGACGGCAGGAACCTGTCAGCGAGGCGTCTCCGCTCCTGAACTCTGGCACTTCACGGGCACTTTCTCCCTCTCCGCCGTGCGGTGCGCAAATAAACGAATCTGCGCAAATAAGCCAAGAAAGACGTATTCGTTATCAGTTCAAATAAAGAGTCTTCGCCACCGAAAAAGCAGCGAAATCTGATTTCAAGCCCACATCCCCCAGCACCAACCAGCAGCCTCCATTTGCTCATATAGCTATAGAGATATGCTATATATTATAAGGGGCATTTATTAGCGAGCTGGTTAAATATTTTCGGTTGCCGTGACTCAACAAATTATCCAGAAGGCCGAAACCCAAGGGTCCATATTGTGCTGGTTGAAGAGAATAAATAAATCCACATATAGGAATACTAGATATAGTACTGGATTTTTGGAAAAACACTCTTTATTTCGGCGATTAATGGTCTTCGCAATGTATGCTAGTGTATACAAATTATAAAAAAATCTGTATAAATAATACATGCGAATATCACGTGCCCATGTGGATCTCTTTTATGGGAGTGGCTTCAGATTAAATCTAGATAGCCGCGGCACAATCTTTATGGACAGCGTAGTGGGTTTGGCATGGGCAACCAAAGGGCAGGAACGCAGTGAAATACTTTTCCACGGCCAAAATCCACGGAATTGAATCGCTTTATGGCACACGCTTCGACAATCGTTCCAGACCGACTGCCATTGTATTGGGCCGCCACACACCCACGATCAATTACTGGGACTGGGTCGTCCAGCCATTAGATCCCCATTAGCAGTCATAACTCTTTGCCGCTCGATAATGTTTGTCGAAAGCTGTTGCAATGGAGATTGCATGCCAGAGATAAGCATTGCGATTCACACGGGTGGGAATGCGATTGGATGGCTTTCGTGGGATACTTAGTTTGGGATTTAATTGAAGTTGATGGGGCTGATAGTTCTGCTGGTAATCAGGGCAATTAAATCAGGGTTTTAGACGCAGGCCAAGTTTGGCATTCAAAACTTTGACAGTTAATACAAGTTTACAAGTTTATCACTTTGTGAAAGAAATAAAAACTCCCGCCACGCATAATCATTACATGCGACAATTAAGCAGCAAAGTAATTAAACTAGTCCGGCGGCAGTAACTTTATCCGTTAATTGTGGCAGGGCGCCCCTGTGACAGATGTGTAAGCCAGGTGCATGTGCGTTTCCACCTGACAACGGGGATAGAGATGCCCTGCCCCACCCCCGCGCCACTGTGATTAAAACAAAGAGTGTCGCGTTATTTATTAATGAACAAATACCATGGCAACGAGCTGTTCCCCGGGTCGCCGACTCATCACATCCCATCCCCTCCCATCCCATCGCATCGCATCGCATCTCATCTGGGCACGACTCACGCACAGAGCTTTAGCCGCTTTAACAGCCGGAGGCTAATGAGTTGGCCAGGAGCTTTGTCAGTGTCAAGTTGGTAGATATGATAACGCTGGCCCTGACCGGAGATCCATGCACACCGGCACACATGCCGGACCATGTCTGTTCTCTGTGCAGTTGAATGGGCCATCTTGGCCATGTCCGACCGCCTAATTACGCCCTATAAATAGCCTCCAACCACTTTGATCTCCGCCGCGGCAGGTCTGGTAGGAAATACCAGCTGCACCTGCACCTACCATTCCAGCGCGTTGGAGGAATCCGCGGAATCCGCCCGAAAATTTGAGAAGGCGTTCCTTGCTTTCTCTGAAAAAACTTGCTCTTTATGACCTTTAAACCTGGAGAAAAATATGGCATTTAACTTGGAAACAACACATATTCTCAACATAAAATTTGATGTTGATAAAATTATTTTTTTGTATGAAATAAGAACACAGCTTATTATGTATATTCATTTAACATGATTTATGTGTTTAGATCTAAGTATGAAAAGAAAGCAAAATGGTAGTTAAAAATATTGAATTCGATATCAATTGATTTGAGATAATGAAAATAAAACTATTTCTCTAGAACATGCCCTCTTTTTATCCTTTAAATGACATATATAAAAACCTTCATCGGACATTTGCGTTCTGTGTAGGGATTCAATTAAAATGAAAGCAGATCCTGGCAACGACCACCGTTTGCCGCCTCCCCGATTGCTCTAAACCGCTCATCCCACGCCGCCTTTTCAGTAGGCAAATATTTGCCTTCAATCCCGAAATGGCCAAACATCTGGCATAGAAGTCGTCATGCCACAATCTTAAGCTCTCCATCCAAGAAAGAAGCAGCGATTTATTTATGGGCTTGGCAAACAAGCGCATTATTTGGACGAGCGCGTGCTTGTGGTTATCGCCATGATGATGAGCATGATGATCGTAATCATTAGCATCCGTGTCATTTGGAGCCAATGGTGGGGCAACTAATCTGGCCCCAAATGCGCCACAATTAGCTGCCCAGCAGACAAATAAACATTTCGAATGTTTGACCAATGTAAATACAAATAGCGCCCAGTTTCAAATGAATCGTGGGCATCCAGTGCTTGCGGCTGGTGCAACAGGGCGTATGCCTAATATTCACTGGCCACTGCACACTGCACACTGCTCTCCAGCATTCCTGTTGCTGTTCCACTGCTGCTCCGCTGCTCCTGCGATGATTTATGGAGTGTCAAAACAAATGAAAATTAATTGGCAATCGGCATGTGGGCAATGGAAAGGCCAACGAAGACGGACATGCAATCCGTAACATGCGCGCTTGGCCATCAAACGGGGCCGACTAATAGCGAAACTATGGCAATGGAACTGCATTCATAGCAGAATACCAGGAACTTCCCTATGTTTTACACATGAAACAGCGCCCAATGCTTATGCCTTACTAATGAGGTGAATAATTGTCATCCATAAATCAGAATTTGCTCCTCGTCTGCAAGATTGCCGTTCGCATATTTCGTATTTTACTCAATAAATGACTGGAAAAACAATCATTATGTTGATGAAACAAAATTAGCATATTACATATGAAATGTAAATTTCTGAAATACCTCTGGCTGAGGTAAACATTACAGTACATTCGCTTCCTTGACAATCTAAGGCACATACTTTTAAAATATTAATGTAGTAACTCAAGAAGCTTCCTGCTGAAGTAATAACGTTGTCAAATACTTATTGGCATTGGGTTTCAAACATAAATGTTAAAGTTCAATGTTCAATGTTGGGTAATCTTGGCATTATGGACATACCAATGGCTATTCATTTCCAGCCGGTTTTATCAATGAATTTCGCCAAAGCGCAAGTTGTACTATCTTCGCATCAATTAAAAGACATTAAGCCAGCGCCATATGCCAATGTCAATGGCAGAGCGTGATAAAAACCACGTAAATTAAATGTGCTGAAAATGACGAGCGGCAATAAAAACTATGGGCAGCAGGAAGGCAGCAGCTTTATGAATGAACGAGCCCGGCCAGCGAAGCGTGTATGGAAGTCAGAAGTCGACGACAACGTCAGCTGGCGGAAGAATCAAATCCAATCGAATCGAAAAAGAAAAGAAACGATACGAAACGAATCGCATTGAATCGAGGCGAATTAAATCGAAGCCAATGGAATGGCAGACGCAGTCAGGCGGCATCATATCGATATTTATGGTTTTGGCCGTCCGAAGGCAAATAAATAGATGGATGGATGCCGAGCATCGTCATTCGCCTCGTCATCCTTATCCTCTTGACCATCAACCCGTGAGACAAGGTAGTCAACGGCCAAGCAAAACACACAGACACCCACACGGACACGGCGAAAGTTTACAAATTAAAAGAAAATTGAAACGAAACCAAACACGCAGAGGCTGGGGGATGGAGCACATGGAGCACATGGAGCACCGGAGCAGCGGAGCACATGGCGTATGAACAACTGGGAGCGATATCAAGCATACGCCGCGTTGCCAGACGACTTCATTTCACATGCTTACTAATTTTATTGGCTTACAACGGCATAACATATTCTGAAGATGCCTGGAACTCGCAGGAGGCATTGGGTTTTCAGGGGGCAACAGTGTGCAACCGTAAATATGTTTTAAGGCCCTGCCAAAACAGAAAGTTGAATAAAGTCGGCATGAAACAAAAATAACTTCCCTTTTCCTTTGCAATTTTCACACAAGTTTTGGAACAGCTCCGTAGCTGCGGGCATTTTATTGCCCTGTTGCATAGCAGGTGAGTTGGAGTTGGAGTGGGAGTTGGAGTTGGAGTTCAAGGAGCAGGAGCCATGGAGATACCCAAAAGCATGCATAGTAATTCCACCCCGTCATGGACACATGCCCAGATACATAAACATGATGTAATTTTAAAATTTCATGAGTTCATGCAAAGTTTGTTTTATCTGCTTTATGGCAGCAGCGCTCCAGGGTCACTGAATGCAGAAGGGGTACATAGATAAGGACCACCAGCATCATGGAGTTCAAACCAGGAGCAGCTGCTAGGGGAGCAATCAATACCCATTAATATATTCAATTAGCTAAACGCGACAGGCACGAGAACAGAACTCTGTGCAAATAGTGACGAATAGTGAGTGGGGAAATGTAAAGGCAAATATGTGATTAACCATCCATTTGCATACTCAATTAGCAGCCTTTTCGGGTCGCCAGATTAGATAGTTTCTTTGCATTTCAGAATCATCTTTTAATTGGTATTTTCAGCATTTATAATTATAAATAATAAAATGGTCCTTATATGTCGAATCAACTTTCAGTTTTTCAATTTAAAATATCAATGATATAAGTGTGATGGTGTGTATTTACGTTGAAACTCAATATGTGCCTAATTAGTTTTTTCCTATATGAGAAAATATAGAACAAAACAATTTTCCCTTGTGGGAAAGACAAGATTGAAAAAGCAATTATGTGTAACTGCTATTGGCCCCATTTTGTCTCTGTGTAAGAGGATTTGAAGGTTGAAGATCGGGGGTGAGCTCACGGAAAGGGCAATCGAACAAAGTCAGTCACTTCCTCGCACACAACACACAAAATGCATTTAGAGTTAGTAGATCGAACAAAGGCCACTCGAAATGGGCGTACTTACACTCGAAAGCCATTTGCTAATTTTAGCCCCAACCCCCAAAAGTTTTCGCCCACCTACACTGCCGCCTGCTTCGCCTTCTTACAATCGAGTATAATTAAATTTTCGTATTTACTTAACAATTCATATTGAAGAGTCGCAAACAATTTGCGCCCTGCTGAGTCCCGAAGCCAGTCCCGATTTCGTATCCCCTGTTTGCCTTTTGGGGACCCGGCAAAAGTGGGCAAAAGGGGGCCTAATGAATCGGGGAGTGCGAGTGGAGCTGGCGCATATAAAGGGTGAATATTACAAGTGTTTATATTTGCTCAACAACAGCAACATCTCGCGTCTGTGAGAGTGTTTTTGTGTGCATGTGTGTGTGTGGGCGTGGCGCACATCTGAAATATGCATTAAAGCAGTATTTTCAAATGCAGTTCGGAAATAGCTGGAGGATGCCCATCCCGTCGGATAGGAATTAATTAAAAAATCCCACTGCAGGATGCAGGAAGCAGAGAGTGGGAAGTGAAGTGGGGCAGTGGGGAGTGGGGGCTTATAGAGGACATGATGTCCCCAAGCACCTCGAGGCCCTCTTTATCCAGATAATCCGAGTCGTAAATATGCAAATGGAGCAAACACATTTGCATATAAGATATAAAGTCGTGGGGAGGCGAAACTGGCAAACAATTCAATACGATGTGTAGAAAACAATATTTGTAGGAGCTTCCAGAAACTATTTCTATGGCAATTAGTCTTTAACACCATTGAGCTCTCACTTCACATTCACACGTTGATTGCACAGTTTTTCACTATTTATCTATATTAATTTTGTATTTGTTTTCTGCCTCAGCGTATCAATATCAGCTATGATGGCTGTTAGAAACAGAATAAAGTTCGATTTATGCCTTCAAAAAAATCAAAAGACTATTTCACTATGCCAGAAAAGACCATAAAGGACTCTCGCCAAATATACTTTAATATAAGTTAATTAAGTTCATAATATTTGATACGTAAACTGTGTTTTTTTTTGGGTTCATAAAGAGGTGTCCCTCCACGTCACGACCCTCCCCCCTTCACCAAGGAAATTTGTTATTCGCTTTTTGTGATGCTGGCAGCGGATAATCCGACGGCCATTGAGTCTAATCAGACGTTTATTCTTCAATTTAAAGTCTATTTGCGGACTTCTCCATTGTTTGCTAATGGGAGCAAGCTGCTAAGTGATCATCGCCACTTGGAATTTGATTTGGTTGCGAATTTGGACCCCGTGCGCCACCCGTGGCGCTCTTTTGGAATGATTTTGTGGCCCCGGGCAGCTTGGTATTTGCCCAATTTGTTATGCACCGGCCGAGGAATGGATCTTTTGGACTGGATCTGGATGTGGATGTGGATATGGATGTTTGGGATCGTTCTGGGGGTCAGGGTCTCCCGATCTCCCGATCTCACGCCCCGAGAGATCCGAGCTAACTGCCGAATTCGCGAATTAGCGCCCCTCCTTCGCACTCACATGGGGTTTTCTTATTGTTTTTTTGCACCTCTTTTCTTGTGCGAAGCTTTAAACGTTTATCGCCTTTTTATCATTATCATTTATTTGTTTGCATTAGCTAACACACACGCACGATCGCGAAATGACACACATTGCGAACTTGGGAACACGTTTAATTTTAGATGACATCAAATACTTCCCGAATACGGCGAGCGAATCAAAAGAAAAACTGGAATAACACCGAAATTAAGACGGAAAACAGAATTAAGCCTGCGGCGCTCGTGGTGTTGTACGCGGTTGCTGCGCTCTGTGCGAGATGTTGAGATAATCGGAGAAGCACCGGACGGGCCAAGATTACGGGCAGTCGAACAGTCGAGCAGTCGAACGACAGACACGGCGACCTGGCACACGCGTCCAAAGGCGGCCAAAGACAGCGCCAAACTGCGGCCAACGGGGCGGATGAAAATGCGAGCTTTGAGGAAAAGCACACCTACACAGCAATCAGGGCAGCCGCACACACACACACGCACAGGATACAACACCAGTTGAACCGAAACTACCGCAACAAGTTGAAAAGCTCGAGCAGAGAGAGCAGGGAGAGCGGCGAGAGAAAGTGGGAGAGGCAGTGAGCTAAAAGCTCGCGGTGAGACCGGCATTTCTTGCGGTATTTGCATTCAATTGACGATTGCAACGATTGTGATTGTGATTGTGATTGCGATTCCGATGGCCTGTCAGCTGCAATTGACACTCAGACTGAATGGCCCGCCAAATGGGTTTTGTCCACTGCCAACAGGAACAAGCCAGCGAATACCCTGGAACTGGGACATTAGATTAAGAACGATTATTCGACTGTCCAATTTAAATAGCGCAAATACAATCACTACAGGAAGTTATTAAATAGTAAAAAGTCGTTTGTTTGTATGTTTATTTGATTATACCATAGAATTGCATTTATTTTTTCCAGGGTATAGCTGCATACAATGACAGATTCAATTGAAATACAGATATCAATTGTGAGGCAGCCCATTTGATCACAATATATTCCGTGTTACATTTTAGTGTTATGGATGCACATTTCGATTTGAATTAGCCTCCTCCCTTGGGCGCCACATTTCGCAGTTGGTCGAGTGACTCGTTTCGCAATTGAAGTCGTATGCAAATTGACGCAAATTGCCAACGCTCACGTTCACACGCTCATCATCCCGATCGTGGGCGATCACCGGCGGCAGGGATCCGCAGAAGAACTGGGCGTAGCTAAGGTGGAACAGCTGCGGGGCCGTGAACTGTCGCTCAAAGGCATACGGACGGTACTCGAACTTCCGGGAGTCGTGGGCCAAGCCAAAGAAGGAATCGTAGGCCAGTTGCAGGCCATTGAGATCTGCCAAGCGTTCTTTCAGCGAGACGAATGGCTGCTCCTCCGCACACTTGAGGGCATCCCGGAAAGCCGCCGACTCCCGGATCTCCAAGCCCACAGGTGACTCATTTCCGGCGGCATCGAAGAGTATACCTTCCTGTTCGAAGGCGTGGCTCATCTCGTGGCCCAGGACTGCTCCCACAAGACTGTACTGGAAGATGACGTGCTGTCGGTGATCGAACAAAGGCCACTGCAGAAATTCCATGGGCACGGTTATGGTATTCCTTTCGTTCTCATAGAAGGGAGAAGTACGGGCCTTCCGCACGTTGTCGTTGACATAGTAGTGTCGCAGATCCACTCGAGAATTCCCTTCAAGCAGTCCAGCTTTCTGGAGACGGGTTCGTAGGGCCAATGCTTCAAGGAGATTGGCCAGGAAGTTTGTCCTGGTGAAGTTAGCACTCCCATAGTGATTGTTATAGAACTCGGGGGCTTCCTCCTCCGGTAAATTTCCTATTATTATCTGAATACCTTCCAACTTGGCTCTCACATAGGCCAACTGGTTTGACGTAAGCTGCAGGCGATTGGCATCTAAGTATTTCCCGAAAGTTGCCTTTAAGTTGAATAAAATCTCCTCTAGCTGCCGGGTATCCTTCGCCCGATTTTGGTATATAAATCGATCATAGATGTAGTTCCAGCCCAGGGGAAGATAGGCACGCATGTGGTGAATGCAGCTCTTTTTACTCCGCTCCCTAGGCTCCGACTCCTCAACTAAAACATAGTGGCGTGCTCGAATGTACGTGTCTTTCGGCTCACTTGCAAAATCCCGTAGAAAGCGAAAACATTCCCGCAAGTACTCCACATCGCTCACCTCGAAAGTCAGACGATCGAACTTTTGTGTGTAGCTCCCACCCAATAATTCAGTGAAAAAGGAATGTGGAATGGGGATTTGCTGCCTTAATTCGCCGTAACTCCATGTATATACAAACGGATTTTCTGCACGATACTTATCCTGAAGCTGATGCATTTTCTCCACCAGTTCAAACACTCCCCTCGTGTACCACACTTCCTCGTAAAGTCGCATGAGCTGCAAGACCCGCAGATCACTATATCTGGCAGCCGGATCCGGCATCTTAATCTGAATAACCCAGCGCATGGAGTCATTGGCGGCGACATCAACTCGCTCATCAATGAACACACCATTCAAGCCGTCTACGAGGAACTTTTTGGGGTGCAAAGTCCAGTGATTAACCAGTTCTTCTGGACGAGGATCCCCGTGCAGCGTTCGCGTATCCTCCGTGCAGGCCTTGTAGTACAGTCGCATTTGTCCTATCAGTCGGGGTGCCAGTGTATCGTGTTCTCCCACATTGCTCTCCATGAACTCCACCATGGCATTGGGAAGCTTATCCTCGACCCATTCAAAGTTGTCCACATATTCAGAGGCACTGGAGAAGCCACCGCAGGCGAAATTCCAGAAATTCGTGCATGGCGATGCTGTTCTGTTCAGATTACTGTGAATATCGTTCGCCGTGGCAACGTTGATGTCCACTACCGCCTGGGTGGGAATCAATAATGCCACCAGGCCACAGCCCAGCAAAAGTAAACTTCCCATTAAGCTCGCTCGATTCATACTGAACAATTAATGAAACAACAGATTATCGCAGCGCTCAGCTGAGCTTGGACACCTTCGATCCGGCGATCGAGCTTTGTGACTGATAGTGACCACTCGGTCAATACTAGATTCCCATTTGAAATGTAGAGCAATTCACCACCTAATTAAGTGTACATAGCTGCCACCTATGCAATTTATATAAACCCGCTTGCTGACTACATTAATCAGAGCTTAACGTTTATTGAATCTTAATTACACCACTGTTGTAGTTCAATCTTCAATCGTTCGCTAAGACAGTTCGCAATATAAAACAGGTAATCGCATTGGGACTACCCCAACTATATGTCACAAGCTTACAGTCTACTTAACAAAACTGGATCTAAGGTGTTCACTTCTTGAACTTTTGCTTCTTTCCCGCATTCGCTCCCGCCGTGGACTTCTTCAGCTGACCGATCTGTTTGGATTTTTGCTTCAGCTTGTTCTGCTTCTTGATGGGCTTTCCCTCCAGAATGGGCACATCGTCGATATCCACTCGCGGCGCCTTGGCCAGTTTGGCGTCTCCCTTGGCCGGCTGTTTTCCTTTCGCCTGTGGCTTCGTCTTCGGTTCCTTAGCTGCTGGTTTTGTAGGGGACTTTGTGCCATTGACTGTTGGCTTTTTGCCCTCTGTTTTAGCTGGCGAACCGTTTACATTTTCCTTGGGTTGCGCTGCTTGGTTCTTTTTATTGAATGGTTTCGCATCTGAATTGGAAGCCGGGGTTTTGCCGTTGGTTTGTTTTTTTTTAGGTGTAGGTTTGGAAGGTGCCTCGCTTCCATTTGTTTTGTCGACCGGTGCCTGGGTTTTCTTCTCTTTCTTTTCCGCTGGCTGTTCTGGCTTTGGCTTTTTAGGCGCCTTGACAGGCTGCTCAAACACCTTGGCCACATACTTGGTCTTGCTCTCTTCTCGCTTCTTCTTCTTCAGCTCCTGTTCGATTTCGGTGTAACTCGGTTTTCCGGCACGCTTGCCCAGCAGTTTTCGGGGGCCCTTCTCCTTTGACGCTTCCTCCTCACCATCCTCAGGCTCAGCAGCCGCCTCTGTAGTGGCCTCCGCCTCGATGGCCTCGTCCAGCTGTTTCTCATCCTCCTCCTGCTGCTCCTTAGTTATAGGTATGGTGTTGGAGAATTTCTTGAGCTTGGCCACGTAGAATCCGTCCATGTTGTGGGTGTGCGGATAGTAGCGCTTGGTAAGGTTTAAGCTAGGATGAAACCGATGCTGCCGGAACTTGGTAAAGCCCTCAACGCCGAAGTCCAGACCAGTGGGCACAAGTTTGACATTTCGCTTCTTTAATGCATAATCAATGACCCACTCGTTCTCCTCGGGCAACACTGAGCAAGTTGAGTAGACGATGTAGCCGCCAGTTGATGACTTTGCATCCGTACAATCAATGGCCGTCAGCAGCAGCTTCCTCTGCAGGTTGTAGCACCTTTGCACATCTACTTCCGACTTGGTGGTCTTCACACTGGGATCCTTAGAGACGACGCCAGTTCCTGTGCAAGGAGCATCAAGCAGGACGCGATCAAAACCAGTCATAATATTCCGGAACTTAGTGCCGTCTTCGCAGCTGACCACCGCATTCACAATTCCCAGGCGATGGAAATTGGCAACAATGGCCTTGATGCGATCCCTGTTAGAATCGTTGGCGAAGAGCACACCAGTGTTCTTCATGATACTTGCGATGTGGGATCCCTTACCACCTGGGGCGGAGCACATGTCCAGGATGCGTTCGTTCTCCTGCGGAGCGAGTGCCATTACAGGCAGCAGCGAGGAGGCGCCCTGAATCATGTAGTGGCCAGCTAGATACTCTGGAGTTGCACCTAGCGGCACCTGTGAGTTAAAGACAACCAATCCCACTTTCGTCCATTTGCCAAGGGGATCCAAGTTGACGCCACGATTAATCAGAGCTCCGGCCAAATCCCTACGACGAGTTTTTAGAGTATTGGTGCGTATGGTCAGGGGACGAGCAATCTAAAGGAGTACATTTAAAGGATTAATCATGTAACCATCATTTTTAAGCAATACACTAACCTCCGAGGCCTCCAGATATTCCATTAGCTCGGTCAGCGGCAACATGTCCATCAGCTTCTCCATCAAAAACTCGTTGTAGCTGTAATACAAACACAGATCCCTGCGCAGCAAATCGATGTACTCCCCGCGAGACCTATCCGCTTGACGATACTTCTTGAAGTCGGAAAGAACCAAGCTGACGTCCTTTATGCGCTGTTGCACTTCCTGCAGGGTTAGGTCCTTCTCGGTTTCTTCGCCTTCGACGGGTAGCTGGAAAACATCCTGCCTGTCCACGGTCTCCAGCAGTTCGTCGTCGGCCATTTGGGCTTCCTTAGCCTCGCGCTTTTTGAGCTTCTTGTTAGCTCGTTCGATGGGCAACTTGTCATCATCATCATCGTCTTCCTCATCCTCCTCTTCATCACTATCTGCCTGAACACCATCCTCATCGCCAGATATATCAAAGTCATCATCGGAGTTGACATCCTCATCGTCGGAAAGATCGGCCAACTTGCCAACCTGAGCGGTGTCATCATCAGATTCCTCTTCTTCCTCATCGTCCTCCTCTTCCTCTCCTGATTCTTCTTCTTCTGCCTCCAGACCACCTTCGTCGTCAGAGTCGTCCTCCAACTCATCTTGGGAACCATTCTCCTCATCCTCATCCTCTTCCTCGGAATCTGTTTCTGGCTGCTTCTGTTGCTTCTTCTGTTTTTTGGGCTTCAGCCAGGCATCGTTGTCATCTGTAAAGCCCTTGGGAGCTGTGGATTTCTGGCTCTGCGGGGCCGGCACCAGTTGGGGCACCTCCTCATCGGAGGATGCAACCTGTTGTTCCTCTTCATTGTCCTCTGGATCGCTGTCGCTGTTGTAGGCCGTCTTCCGCTTAGCTGGTTGTGGTAGCTTTCCCTTAGCCTTCTTTTCCTGCAGTTTGGCCTTTTGGACAACTTTCTTCTGCTCCCGCTTCACAAATCTTTGCTTCTGTCGGTGGGAGAGCTTCTTGTCCTCCTCTTCCATGGGAGCTGTGAAGTAAAACATTTGAAATGAACACCCGAAAGATAGGGTAATCATGACCAGCACTCACCAAACGATTTTTTGCGAAATACAGGCGCTCCTTGTTTGCGCGCCTTGCGCCCAGGTCCCTTTTTCGGTTTATCGCTGTATTCCGCCTTCCGACCCATATTTTTAACTTAATTTATCCGGTTTTTTGGAGCAAACTTTAAGAAAAACGTGAGCAGTTCAATTTTGCTCCACGTGCGCCGCTCAAAAGACAGCGAGTGTTTTCCAGCACTGGTCAGAGGGAATTGCTTGGGCCAGTCCTGTCGACTTTTTAGCTTATAGCTAGCTAGGAATAATGTTTGCTTTCCAAAATATGGTAATAACTAAATTAGTTCTTATTTAAAATATAATTTTGGTGGATTTTACTTGATTCCGACAGAACTAATTTATAAAGGTTACGTAAATATATATATTTTAGAGACAATTTACGCTATTAATTTAGCTTTTCTAGCTACTCGCACCTCAGCTGTTTAGCAGGGAACATATTTCTCATCACTGAAAGACCAAGACGATAAACTAAAAGAGAAATCCTAAAGTAATTTCAATTCAAGAAATTAGAAAAAATCTACTTTATGAATAAATAGTATGCTTATTGGTGAGCTTTATTGGTATTAAATAATTAGACAATTTGGAAATGTAATTTAATTTAAATAACCGTTATGGGGGTTGCCAACTTGATTCGAATCGCGGTCATCGCACTCATTGGCAACCCTGCCCGATTTGATTGTGTTGGTGAATGCCCGTTTCAAACGACTGCGCCTTTTTTCGAAAAATACAATTAATTGCAATTTATGGCTTACCAGGACAAAATAACCGAGTTTAAGCACTGGGCCACTAGTCTGGGATGCCCGCCCTCGGCCCTGCCCACCGATGATGCACTCCGAAGGTAAGTTACAGCCCTATAAGGAAAATAACCTACTATCCATACTTAAAACACGTCTTTTGCTGCAAAGGATTTTTAAGTCCGGCTCCAGTTTACTCTTGGACCAGCTGCAATCCCGCATCCAGCCGGTGGAATGTGTGCGGGAGGTGCGCGAGAACCTGCTGATTGCCCAAGTGGCTCGCTATAAGGACAAAATGGTGCCGCTGGCTTCTAGGAGTTTTCAGCCACCGGAGTTGCAGAGGTACCAGAAAATACAGGAGCTGAAGAAGCACAAGGAGAAGGCGAATCAACAGCTGACGGAGGCCCGGAAAGAGTTCCAAAAGCTATCCGCCGTCATCAAGACCAAGAGTGGGTATAAAATTAGCATGGACATTACCTAGACATCAATGTAATCCGGTGAATCCCCCACAGACATACAAACCATCAGTGCCGAGAACCGGAAGCAACTGCTTGAATCGAAATGCAATATCCTTGACCTGAAGCTGGAGTCACTGAATAAGAACTACGACCAGGAGTTAAAGAACAAGGTCCAGATCTTGGCCACCACGCCCGTTAAGCTGAGTGCCAAAAATGCCAGCGAGGCGCAGGCTACTAGGGCTGTGGAGCAGGCCCTCAAGCAGCTGGAGACGTTCTACGGAATGTGTGACCAGGGCAATGCGGTAAACAATTTGGGAGATGCCAAGCAGCGCTTGTGGGATGAGATGCGAAGCACCTTCGCGGATATTCCCAACGCCCTGCTTCTGAACGTTGTAATGAAGATCAAAGAGGAGCAGCTGCAGCACATCATGAAGCTGAATGAATCCAAAGGCAAATGCACAAATGCAAAGCCACCGCTGAATAACTACGAGGTCAAGTTACTAAAGACTAAAGCCGATATGCTGGGTCTGGCGGCCAAGTATTTCGGGGCGCAAAAGGAGCTGGAGCAGAAGGAGGAACGCTTTTGCCAGGACTACAGCGTCTTTGTGGACAAACTGCAATCAAAAGTATACGGTTTCAATGGCATTAGTTTGGCCGACGAAGAAAATGCGGATGAACTGATCAGCGACTATTTGGTGCAGTACAACATGCGCAATTTCAATCGCGCCCAGAACGAATTCCTTCGCGAGCAGATTGAGCAACTGCGTGTGGAACTAGAGGCAGGTGCCAAGCAGCTGGAGAACCACGATCTAAAGCTTGGCTCTGTGAAACAAGTGTACGGTGCCATCAATATCAGCATCAACCGTATCCAGCAGGACATGGTGCAGCTGTCGCAGATCAAGGAGAAGATCCTCTTTTCGCGAAATATGATGAAGAACCTGCTGGACGATATGCAGGCGGCCACACAGAAACAAAACGCCAAGTCCCAGCTGATGAGCACCAAGCTAAAAGTCAGCAATATGTCCATGTTGGGAGCGGAGAGTTTCTGTCTGGCCAATGATAGCGTGTTCTCCAGCACCAAGGTGGAGTTCGATGGCAATTGCAGCGCAATAAACTCAACGATGCGTCGCAGCTTTGACAACAAAACGCTTATGCCGGGCGGAGCAGCCTCCACCACACTGATGGCTGCATCCGGAGCCACGGTACCCTCGCATTTGCTGGAATTCAATACCTTTCTGGAAATACCTCTGGAAAAATTCAGCTGTACGCCGCGCGCCTGGTGAGAACATTCCTTCGTTGGATGTGCTATTTCCAATTAATCCCGAGATTATGTTTTTCCCGACAGCTCCTTCCTGTTGTCCGCCAATCCACTCATCGTCGAGGCCCAGGAGTTGGCCTCCACCGTTCAACTGGCACCAGGCTATTTGCTAACACCCCTCGGCGCTCTGCAGGAAGTCCGAAAACGCATTTTGTGGGCGTCAGCAATTGCCGCACACACGTCTGACTTGAAATTGAATTTGCAGCCGTTAATTGGTAAGCTCGATTCCGACATTTTGTCTCATATCCGCCTGATAGGAAACGTATCCCCCTGCTTCCCAGTGGATCCACACGATTTGAGACTGAAGGCGGGTCGTCAGCACGAGGAAATTGACCAATTGCTGGACAACCTGATGGCCATTGGGGTGAAGACCCAGCTACAGCTGGAAAAGGCCGAGCGCATCTACCAGTTTCTGCTCGAGAATCCCTTGCGACGCTACGTTCCACCTAGTAAACGATACAACAATGGCAGCTTTGCGGACTACGAATCCGAGTTCAATCTCTACTATCGCATGGCCACCAATGAGAGTTCGATTCGAACGCCAACTAATTAAGCATGTTATTTATATTGTGAATACTTTAAGCCATTTAAATTTGAAATTACATGAATACCTTGTTAGAATAAAAAGACGAACGTTTTTGATTTTTTAAATATTTTTATTCATTTTTTTTTGTTAATTTTAGTTTTCTGTTTTGTCATTTTTTTGTTACAAAGTCGAAATAGATTTTACTCACACCCACACAAAAATTTGGGTAAAAATGTCTTGTTATTCAAAAGAATTTCTCATTGTGCTTATGAGCTAATAATGTACACAACTTTTGTTGCCTTTTATTCGAATATGGATTTCGATTTGCCTCGATTATGGGGTTGAGATATTTTTTGGGGAATAGTGTGTGTAGTGTGTCGAGTTGTTAGATTTGCGTAACGAAAATACTTTATTATTATTAAATAAAAATAAAATATCTTCTCAATTGTCGAAGCAAAATCGGAATGCTTGTGATGTATCTTGCTTAGATTAAAGTATTTAAAACATATACAGTGCCAGATGAGAAAGCAAAACGGACGGGATCAAGGTGAAATGCATCGTTTACGGCTTGAACGGGTTGAAGTCCAATTTCGAGTTGAGTTCGGCTCTAAGGTGCTAATAAATTATAGTCTAGTTATCGTTGGCCCTTCACTTATCATACTTAACTTAAGACATATTATTGGACGTACAAAAATTGGGCTGGACTATACGGAGATGGAAACGGAAGCAGATACAGAAGCTACAAATGAACTGAGAACTGGATGTGGGTAGGTGTGTCCGAAATCGTTTGAGACATCTATTGCGCGGTTACACGATGTTGGTTTGTTTTCGATATATCTACTTTATATAAGTTTATGCATTCGAGGGCTGGTTGATGGATTGGACCTGAAGCGCTTGAAGTCGGCGGCCGTGGGCCATTGGCTTATCTGGCGAAGAGCAGCGCCGCCAGGATGCCCACCAGAGCGAACGAAGTGGCGGACACATCCTCGGCTCCGGCGATGTACGCCTGTCCACAGGCCGGTGGGCACACGGGGATGATAGTCTCGAAGAGATTGACGCGCGCCTCCGCCTCTCCAAAGCGATTGGTGGCCTTGCACACATAATCTCCGTACTGGCGCTTCTCAACGGTGATCACACGGAGCGTCGAGTCGGTGTACTCGTCGGCGGTGGCGAAGTGCGAGATGCTGTAGTGCTGGTTGTTGGCCAGCTGGATGTCGTCCTTGGTCCACACGATGGCCGGTGGCGGATAGGCCTCGATGTGGCACTCCAAGTCCATGTCGTACTGCAGGGCCTGTCCCAGTCGCGGACGCGGCACGGTGATCACCGGGGCGAACTCCACCTCCACGTTGATGTTGCGCCTGTCGCCCTTGCTCACTCCGTTGTCGGCCACGCAGTAGTAGGTGCCGCGATCCTCCTTCTTCACCGACTTGATGCGCAGCGTGTTGCCCACGTAGGTGGCACTATCTGGAATGGAAATAGGTGTGGATACTCATTAGTCAACTGGGTTATTGCAATTACAAATATTTATGATTTTTGGCTTCCTATTACATTAAAACCCGAATGTATCTTAACATTAACGTTCTATAGAATCGTACTATTGAATGTGAAATGAACCTTTTTGGGTCTTTAAAATGCCTAGTGAGCTTATAATTCACTTGAATACCATTATACTTGGCATCAACATAGACAATTGCCCCTTTGAATGTGGTGTAAGCATTGCCATTATAAGTTTAATCTTATCCGCTGTTTAAATGACGCGCGTTCAAGTGCGAACACATCCACATCCACTGGCCATTAATGGAGCAGCTCTAAACGCTCTCGGTGCTGAATCTATTGTGTTTGTGCAGCGGGGACTGAGTCAAAAATCCGATTTTAATGAGCCAACCCGGGGCACATCCGTTGGCACTTGCGGGTGACCTTTTCCAGTTTTCAGTTTTCAGTTTTCAGTTGCCAGTTTTTCAGTGTCCACGGACATGCTCTGTGGAAGGCGCCTTCGCCAAGCGAAACAATGGCCGCGTTAATGACCTCTAACAAGTAAAGCATTTTGTTTGGGCCTCTGCTCGTTTGCACCGCCAACTAATTTTGAAAAACGGAGTACGCCAGCCACTGCACTTAGCCGTGAGTGCTCTAAAGGATGGGGGCATGTCCATGGGTTCGGGTGTGCGCTGAGCAACTGAACCGTGAACGTGAATGGAAATGGGAACTGGGAATGGGAATAGGAATTGCAGTGCGAATGCCGAATGCCAAATGCGAAAGGTGCTCTGGGTTCATAACCGGAAGTTGGCTTAGCTCAACCAGGAACGAGGGGGGTGGCTAGGGGGTGTATGCACACATAGATATAGTGTAGTATGTGCACGATGCAGTGGCAGCGAGTGCAATGAGCCTAGGGATCTGCTCCCTCCTCCACGCACACAGATGCTGCCGCCGATGTGTGCGTGTCTGTGGCTGCTCTTCAAACATTTGCCAAAACAATTCAGGCTCAAACAATTGACACAAACTACATGGAGCAGAAGAGCACGGCGAAAAATACTTGACACTTTTTAAAATGAATTTTTAGACCAATTTATTTAATTTAAAGTAGTCAAATATCATATATTTCAAGTAGATCCGTAAATAGTTTAATTTCATAGCTTAAATTTATGGAATATCTGTACATTTTCTTTTCCAAGCACTTTCTCTCAGTGCGGAAAAAAGAGTTGGCATCCGATGGGATGTGGAGGAGCCGTAGAAACAGCAGGAGCATTGACCAAAGCTCCGGAATGCCCTGAAAATATGTTTTGTGCGAATTGCACATAAATGCGGGCCACACGCCGAAGGGGGAGAATTCGAGTGCGGCTTGTGCCTGCTCAACTGAAACATTTCAAATTAATTGCGCCTGGGAATCGAAGTAACACATTTCATTAAAATTGGATTGACAGCCCATTCCCCCCCTCCCCTTTTACTCTAAGCCCTAGCCCATCGCAATATGTGATGGCAATGGGTTAAGGCGGTGGCTCAGCAAACAACTGCATCGGTTGACGAACGTGAAATGGCATCATGATGCGGGCATCTGAGAAACCAACTCATTTCAATATTAGAAAAGCACACACCAGCTGAAATAAACTCCCAAGTAATGCATATATCTACAATTGTGCGCATAAATCCAAAGCAGACTCTATAAAGCGGGTGATTGGTGAGGAGCAGGAGGGGATTTGTTTAATTAGTCCAATGGAAGATGATTCACTTCGAATTACAGTGTCGTGACAGAAATACACTTGTGTTTGTACAATTGGACGCTAGCACTGAGTACTTCTATGTGGTTTTCAAGAGTGAAGAATATGGAAGAATCAGGGACACCCACTGCTATCTGCTATCAAAACTATGGAAAATAGCTGGGTAAGCATACAAAACCCCTGCTACCAATATTTTGCCCCGAAACAAAGCCCACTCACATCAATAAAGACGCCAGTAGTTAAAGTTAACTACTACTAACCCTGGCCAGCCAGCAGAATCGGTTGCGTTTGTAATTTCCGAGCGTTTACTGTGACTGCCCAGCGAAAACAGGTTCTTTCTGTATAAGTCTAGCCCAGAAGTCATCTCAGTGGCTGTTTCTGTAGGTTTGTTTCTGTTTCTGTATCGGTTTCTGTCCTATTCTCTACCTTGCAGCGAGCTGCGAATTCAGCAGCCTGGCTGCAGTTCTAGATACTCCATGTAGCGGATAGCAGATAGCCCTTGATCGAGTGCAGTTGCGATGGCTGTGCGTTTATGGTTCACAGGCAGGGCCACTGCCCACGCGAAGTACAAATGCGCAGGCGCAACATGGTGTTAAATGCTACCACAACCTCTTATTTCTTTTTATTTCATTTCAGTTTTTGATGGACTACCGCACACTCGGCCCAGCGGACTGTGAAATGATATGCAAGTCAGGTAGGAAAGAGCCCAGGAATTTCGGAGCTTCGAGCATTTTCCCAAACATTTGTCGCCTGTAAACCGTTTTACCATTTTACCGTTTCGCTGTCGGCATGTGGAAACTATGAAAACCCCTTTTATGTGCAGTGGAGGGGAGTGGAGGGGAGGTCGCGCATGCGCGTAAGTGGGGCGTGTCAGAAAGTGGCGATATTTAATTGCTAATTAGCTATGCGACACAAACAAAGAACAAACGAGGGAAGAGAGCGAACACAGCTGCCAGTTTCTTGAGTACGAGGCATTTCTCATTCTCGACTTGTACTCGTAATTAATGCAGAAAGAATGCCTCGAATTGACTCCAGACGCAGACTCGATGCTTGCGACACTTTCGAGGGTTCAAATTCACGAACTGGAGCATCGAGTCATGTCATTGAAACAGTACACCCCAAATGGAAGATGAATAGCTGGGTTATTTGAATTTGAGATAGTCAAGAGTCGAGGCATCGCACACATTATTGTAGCGGCTTCGAGTTACGAATACCAGACTCATATATCACTCGCAAATCAGCTCAAGGCAAGGGTTCAGCTGGAGGGGATTGGATCTAAATACCTTCGTCGATCTACCAGATGTACGTACTACGTATGTATGTGCTATTTGAACCTTGGTCTTTATCCTCTGTTTGCCACGCAATAATGGGCTGTTTCAATAACTCGTAACCAACCATTACGGATTGACAAATTAAGAGTGAATTTCTGTTCAATCAAACTAATGAGAGCCCGCATCCCAGGGACCCACAAAAGATGCATATTCCATGCAGCATATCCATACAGCATCCAGCGGAAACAGCTCGCTCCTCCGTATCATGCCAGCCATCATCCATCACACGGAATGGAATGGTGTGGAGTAATTTCAGTTACTAATGAGAGAATTAAAAACACTTTGCACCGGGCAGGATGGTGATGATGGTGCGTCCATCTCTGACTCGGCAATCTCTGACAACTAATGAAAGGAAAACAGAAACAGAAACCGAAACAGGAAAGATGGCGAGATGGCAAGATGGAAACTCAAAAGGTAATGAAAACCCCGACTTGGCAGGCGGGCGGGTCCACATTTGTTTTAGGCCCTTCCTTCGGGGAAACCTGTCTGGAAGTCTTCTCGTGTCTCCGTCTCCGCCTGCCATCATGCGAAATGAAAACAACGTTGCTAACGCAACACCCCTTGTTTCTGGAACCCCGACCCCGGAACCTCGAACCTCGAACCTGGACCCTGGATCCCTCTGCTCCCTGGCCAAACAACCAACAAGCAGAGAGATAAATTGTCAGTTGAAGGCAACGAAAAAAGAGCCAAAGAAATGGGAAATTGTGCATAGGCGGAGGTGAGAATTCAGTTTGTTCAGTTGGCTTGGGTTGGGAAAAGGTGGGAAGTGCAGGTAGATAGGTCCTAAAAGGATGCAACGCTGCAGTGAAAACGGAAAATGGAAAATGCACGAAACAGGTGTAGGTGTAGGTGCATGACTATCCGTATGTGAACGGGTTCTGATGCGAAGTTCTGAAAGTCCGGGTCTCCTCGCTTCCTGCTTGGATGACTTTCAATGAGCGCTCGCTCGGAAAATTGGTGACAAGTCGGGAGCGTGGAAAGGGTTGCTGGCTCTGCTACCGTTTCTAATGTCTCATAAACTACTTAAAGCGACAAAATAGAAAATAAAAACCCCGCCGCCGAACGCCATTTTGTGAGGTGGCAGAAACAACCACCCAAAAGGGCTGGAAAAAGGGAAATTGAGTGGCATGCAAAAAATATATCCGCACCAATCACAGAGCCAGACGCTGTTTTTCAAACCCTCTATCTTTTTTTTTTTTTCTGCCCCGTGGAGCGGGAAAACGTGTGACGCGGGCAACAACAGCAACTAACCGAAATAACATTTGACGCAAGGCGCTTTCCCTTTCCCAGGATGTCTAGGCCCGCGGCCATATTTGTTCTTTCCCCATTCAATTTCCTGCAATTTGGCCAGCAACTCCGGCGGAAAGTCTAAGGAAAGTGCAGGAAAATTCAGGCGAGTTCAGGAAAAGCCTGTCTCTCGCTTCTAGGGGGCTCTTCAAATGTCAACTGATTCCATGAACCGAACGTTGCCATGTGGAAATTATGAATGTTAATGCCGCCCGTCAACAATGTGTGACTCATCATAATTTAAAACACGGACTGGCAATGGCAACAGCAACAGCAACAGCAAAGGCCAAATGCCGAAGCGGGTGCGCTTTTAATGACGCTCCGCATTACTTGCGCCTGCTGCACACATCCCAAACCGAAATGAAAAACCCAGTGCCAGGAGCCCAGTCCAACCCAAACCCAGTCCCAATCCCAGTTCCAGTGCCAACCACCCAACATATCATGGCTCCCGGGCATGTCACAGATGGGTCATGCCTGCCATCCAGTTTGGGTTGGCAAAAATCCAATTAAAAGAGTGCACACACTGTTTTGATTCTAACACGATTTTCCTATTTTTTTTAGAGCGCTGCTCGTGTATCAATGGATGCTTCACTTAAACGGGGATTGATTGCATTGTGATGTGTGTGCACTGGAAATGCTTGTGCTCCATCAGCAAATACCGAATTGCAAGCTGCAATTGCAATGGCGTGCGTAAAAGTTGATTTAGATGTGATATGTGTGTTATGTGTGCTCTGTGTTTAGATTTCCTCTTGCAACCGTAAAATACACACATACCAAATTTAAGAGCGAAACCGCTGGTAGCAGTGAAGTTACTTGGGCTAAAAAACCACTTCCTCAACTTTCTTTTATGACTATTTTTCCCTGCGCAACGAAATGAAGTGCTTTCTTGGCCCAGAAGTCAAGTGGTTTGAGTTGATTAAACCCACGAAGAGCTTTAACGCAGCCCTTTGCCTCTTCCCCCGCCGCTGATGGCTTCTTTCATTGATTGCCCAGGAACACCTGGCAAATGCAGTAGCTGCACCCAGAGGCTGCACTGCCTCCCACTCTTCCACTCTTGCACTCTTGTGGAAAAATTGCATGGCTCTGCAAATTTGTCGCCTCTTCCTGTTTTGTCACCCAAACTCATCACGGAACATCAACATCAACATGGTAGTGGCATGGTGTGGAATCGCATGGGATGGCATGGGATGGGATGGAATGGAAGGGCTTCACTTGTTCGGGCTGATGTCGCTGTAGCCGTCGTGCTGCACATACATATCGAGCATATAACAAGCTCTTGAGACATGTGAATGCACCCACTTTGGTGGGCCTTCGCCTTGAAACCGCACCGAGTGACATGGATCCACCCTCTGGTGGTCCGGAGTGCGGAGTCCGTAGTCCGTAGTCCGGACAGCAAACCACCCACAATTCGCAGTGTACAGCCCACAGCCCAGAGCCCGACAGACAAAGCCACAGACGCTGGCTGTGTTGTTGACTTTTGAAAAGTGATTTTCCTCCTCGAGTAGTACATTATAGCTGGCCGAGAGTTATGCCGCCTGGTATGCCATTTATTGGATTACACTCCACTCCACTTCGCTGCACTCCCTTCCCCCATCGCCGCCACAAGGCAGCAGTCAATTGCAGACTGTACTTGCTCCGGCTGGGAATCCGTAACATAAATCAGGAATTGTAAATCAGGGAATTGTAAAGAAAACTATTAAAATAGCAATTATGCCAAAAAGAGAGCTGCAAGAAGGCTGACCGGCGTAAATCCCTTGTGAGCCGAGTGCCTAAACAAATATTGGCTAAGTCGCAGGGCAAACAATTCAGATGGCTGGGGGAGGGAGGTGAGTCGGGTTGGGTTGGGTTGAGTTGGAAAAGCCGCGTGTCCTTTTGTGTGAGAATGCGAGTGTGATAAGGATTAAAAAGCCGGTCTGAAGGTGAAACATGCAGCCAAGAGTGCTAAACAAATAAGGGAATTGCCACACCAGAAATGTATGCAAAGTGAAAGGGATTCTCGCCGGGAAAACGGATCTTGGGCGATTATTTATTCATTTAGAAATACTGCTATCTACGCTGTTTTCATAGATAGGAGGATTCTTATATACACAAAGTTTTCGATGTTAGTTCATGTACATACATAGAAGTAGAACAAAGTGGATACCCTAGTAACACGGGGCTTTAGTAATCCCACACTTGTCATGTAGCAGGAACTTGGGCATATGAGAATAATAACATATTGCTGAAATAGTATGCGACAAACATTAAGATATATATTACATTTGTAAGCAAATACTGTTTAGTATGATTGCTAACAGACAGTGATGATGAGTCCATGAAAAGTGGGTAGGAACATTCAGAGAGACAGAGGGAAAATGGGACGATTTGGTCGTGCACTTCGGCTATTAACTAACAAGTTATTACTTCGAGCTGAGTGAGTGCTGCAAAGGGCTGGCTTCTCTGGCGATTCTCCGCATTTTGCGGCTGACTGAAAGCCGCCAGTTGGCCCCATGAAATGGCCATGTTGACCAAGTGGTCGTTGCCCCAGCAACCAACATTCACAAACAGGTTTTGCCTGCGCCACAACGCTTCTTCTACGTCATCGCCGTTTATCGTTCCATGTTTCATGTTTCATGTTCTCGGACCCGTACTCGTACTCGTTCTCATTCTCGTCCTCGTTTTCGCTTTGCCTTTGACTTTGAGTTGGCCATAAACAATGCAGCCCGTGCAGCAAACAGGAAGAGGAAACGGCAGCAGGACAAATAAAAACAGGGCCACCATCAAAGGATTCGCCCCACTCCCCGAATTCGAGTTACCATTTACCATTTACCACTGCCATACTGCCTCTCCTCTAATTGCGAGTGTGCCAAACCTAATTGCTTGCAAATATTTTGAAACTCAAACACACAGCTGCCGCCGGTGGCCGGTGGCCTGTGGCATCTGAGGAATTTCATTATGCACAGCATACGAATATGCATGATTTCCTTCCATCACCCATTATCCATCAATCCATTCGAGGGGCAACTAATCTCGTGCACGGCCTGTTGAGATCTCGAGTTTAGCATCAATTGCGCATCGAAATGTTTAAGCATAAATATTATTAACATTAACATTGGCACCCTAGCGTTTGATGGCGAAATTGGAGTACTTGATCTCATGCTCACTTGAGTCTAATTCGCAATTTGCCAGCAAACGCAATTTGCATGAAAGTTAATCAAGAATTTTCGCCGAGGGAGAGTTCCCTGTGCCCTTCGATGATCCCATTCCCCATAGAGTTGGTTCAGGTTCAAGTCCAGGTTCAGACACCCCGAAGTGATCTGTGCGAGATTCGAGGCAGCAGCACTGCGTAGTGCTCACACATAATTGAACAATTAAAGTTAATTTAGCATGATCCTCGATCCCTCGACGAGCGATAGGCGATAAGCATCTGAAAGATTCTCCGCTTCCGTTCGGAGCAACAACAATAACCCAAAAACGACGACAGCTGCCAGCGTTTGAAAATTCAGCAAAAAATTCAAAAGCGAATTCATTCAATTTCGTATTGCTTTCTTTGTAGATATCAGCTATGTGCTATCTGCTATGAGCCATCTCTTGTTTTATTCGATGGGCCAAGGTGAGGTTTATTATGGCAGCGGATTTTGCATGGAGCAGCACATCCACATGTGCTTATATGGCAGATTGCCCCTGGTGCGGGGTTTTCAGGTGCCAGGTGCAAACACTGCACATGTCTGTGTTTACTCAATGGCCCAATCTACTGCCAACTTGCTTTGGCCATTCAATGTAACATGGCCATGCATATGATACATAGGTAGAAAAAGTGAAAGAGTGAAAAATAACCAATCGATTTGCATGGCAACGCACAAATTGGCATGGACCCGGGGACCTCAACACCCCGAACACAGAAACAGAACTGCTGAACGAGCGGAAACGCTTGATTAGGGGTTCCTCGCCGGGCACCAGCAGCCTGGGCGGGACGAAATGGGTTTCCCAACCGGCTGATGGGCTCATGGGCTCATGGGCTGATGGGATCAGGGGTGGTTGTTTAGAAGGAGGGGCAGGGAAGGGGAAGGAGTAGGGGAAGGGCTCGAACCGCTCGCGGCTTGTTTGTTTGCATCTCTTACATTGTGATCGCCCCGGGAACCACCGACCTTTGTTTGGGTTACCTTTTTAGCTTGTAATTTATATATATTTTGTATACTTCGATTGTATTTTGCCGGCTATCAAAATAAGAATTATGTAGCCGTGAATTCGAAGGTGGACGGGGGGAAGGGGTGTGCTATCCAGGGCTGTGGGCCTGTGAGTTCTTTTCCAGGGGGCGCAGCCCATTTGCCATGCTCTCAGGATCCCTTTGTTTGCGTATGTTTGCTGTTTACTCGTTCCACCTCAGAGTTTCGTTTTTCAGCTTTTGCATTTTTTTATCCCACCCAAAAGCCCCGACCGTGTCTGATGTGTAAGAAACAGCCCTCTGCCGCCGCACCGTTTTTGCACGGGTTGTTTGTCCGGAGTCGCAGAGTTGCAGAGCCGCAGATGAGGAGACCCGGAGACCATCAAACGGTCCGTGGAACGTTTTCAAGTTGCGGAAGCAATTGCGCGTGCTGAAGTTGTCGAATGCCTCAGCAGCTCGACTGGAAATGGGAATGGGAATGGAAATGCGAAACGTGAAATGTGAAAAGCGGCACAAAGGCTGTGCAGTCGGAGCTCCTCGTCACGCCCACCTCTGGGTACACCTCTATATCCTATGGCCATGGAACTGCACCTCCTACCCCTCCATCCCAATCGTGGGATGGCCCTTGGAAAACATTTGACTCGGCTCGTTGGCGCATTTCAAAGCGCTGCTGGACGTGGAACTGTGCGGTGCTCTTCTGTTTGCCTAAGCGCTTTAAATTAGAGCGTGGAAAAGTGTGAAACTCCTGGCAAATACTGGACCTCAAACCCAGAGCCCTTTGATTTATGGCGGAATGAAGTTAAGCCATTCCTGGCCAGCCGTGCCGTGGAGCGTATCCAACTGGTTGCGGTTGGGCTTTATAGCTTGTAGCGCTGGGCACGCCTGGTTTTTATTTCAATTTTTTGGTTTTACACCAAAGAAGGAGCCACCAATGTCGTGGCAATTAAAGATTGCACAAGCCAGCTGATAGATACAAAGCCGCGGGAATTAAGCTGGCTATCGGATATACTCGTATGTAGTGAGGCCAGGTAGGGTGTGTCCGCGAGTCGGTTCTGGGTAATGAGTAACTGACGGATTAGTTACACTAATTGCTTTCCAAATGACGCTGCAATCTTGTTAAGGACAGCCATTATGTCTGCACGAGGGTCAGAGTTCAGGTAAAGATCGCATCGAGATCACTATGGCACAGCCGCACCTGTATGGGATTAACCTAGCGAGCGGAGAAGAAGAGGAGGTTCTATTGTTCCATCTACCTGGGCACCAAATTACTTTAGTGTTTTATTAGCTTTCCTCTTCCTTTCGAGAATTTCTGGGTGGACAAGCAAACGCAAACAATTCGTAGATAGCATTTGCACTTGTCCGAAACGGAGTTTCCCGAGAAGAATGGACCGATTTCTTGGAATGGGAGGCACATAAAGAAGGTGAAGAAAAATATATACATCATTTCTGGTACATAACCGCCATGTGAGTTTTTTCAAACTCGACAAGTGCACGGCTCAGAAATTTCGTTTGTGCACTGTTTTGCGCAAATGACGATAACACATTTTTCTGATAATCAAAAGAACATGGCAATATTTATAAAAATGACAAATATTTGCATGTTCCATACGCGTGCTAATTCCTTCAAAAGTAATATAATATATAGAAACGAAAAAGTTAGAATTCAATACCATATACTCGTGTAGTATTGTATTCTATCTGAACTAACAATCAAGCCCTTCTTGCCATCTTAATGTATTCTTGAGCTAACAAACTGGCTAAAAATGGGTTTTTCCCTTGTTATTTGGTTAGAACCCTTTGCAAAACAATCTTCAAATGGCCAAACAGGTAAACAAAGGGTAGCAATGTGTACGTTTTCCAACGCCAGAAGGTGGAAAACGGCCTAAAAGGCAGCGTAAAATGAAAAATCAATCTGCTGTTGCGAAACTCAGCCCTCGAAACAGGTGGGGTGTGGGGGTGGCAGGGCTAGACCCCGTTTATAAGAACAGCCCGACCAAGTCGAGTAAACAAAACTGAAAACTAAGGTGACGCCTCAGTGAGTCACGGTCACTCACACTGGCGACCAGAGCCCCCAATCCCAGTTAAAGCCCCCATTCCCAGCCGAGTGCCAAAGCGGGACGGACAGAGCGACCTGCCCAGAGAGCGGGCGCCCATGGAGCGAAGAGAGCAAAGAGAGAGTGAGAGAGCGAGAGAGCTGGAGCTGGAGAACGCGCCCCAACAAACGAAAGCTGACTTAGCCAGCGTACCCAGCGTAACCCAAGATAATCACGAATCACCCACAAATAACTGACTGAAACTCACCAGTTGGCAGAATGGCATTGTTCTCGCGCCTCCAGGTGATGGTGGGTGTGGGATAGCCGCTGGCGTAGCACTCCATCTGGACCTCGCTGCCCTCGCTGGCCACCACCGACTGCGTGGAGTTGTCCGAGATGACCGGGGGACGACGCACCGATAGCTTCACCTCGGCGCTCACCTTGTGGACGGTGGATATCACTACCTGGCAGGTGTAGGTGCCCGCGTCCGTCTCCTGGATGTCCTTGATCTGCAGCTTGTAGGTGGACGAGTTGGGATCGTAGCGCAGCGAGAAGCGCGAATCCTTGATGACCAGCGTGGAGCCCGTGGAGAGGAAGACGGGATCGCTGTCCGTCTTCAGGAACAGCACGTTGTACTCTTTGGCATACTGAACGGAGCAATCGAACTCCACAGTGCCGCCAATATCCTTGATCTGCTCCTGCGTGATGTAGGATATGGTCGGGGTTCGCTGGGCCAGCGCTTGCTGCACGAAAATGGCCAGGAGCAGGGTGCTCCACACGCAGTTCGAGATACTCGGGCGCCACATCTTAGAAACTGACTTTTAGCACCACACCCTGCAAGCGCGCGATTTAATATATGTAGTGTTGCCCAAGAGCTGCGCTCCAAAGATCTCAATCTTCTCCAGAGAGGGCGAGAGCGCGGCGAAGACGTCTCCAAAAAAACCGAAGACAACTATCGCCGTTTCTTTCTTGTGCACACCTAACGCGGATGCTGAACTGCAGTCTCCACACTTGTCTTCTCGCTCTGAGCTTGTTTCAGACTTCTTCTCTCGATCAGTCACGAGTTTTGGCCAAGACGGAGGTAACGCGCCGGAGAGTCAACTTCACAGTTCGAAAGTCGCGAAACGAATGAATCTCAGGCTTTGAAAAGTGCGCCCACAAGAGCGCGAGTCGCCTGGAGATGGGCACTTGAAATGTGCCTAATAAAGGCGGCAGTGTTATCGGTGCGGAACTCTGCTACCCACATAGCGGGGACTCAATCCAGCTATTTATCGTTGAACGATTCAGTGGAGACATACACCCGCAAATCAGGTGGCAACAACAGTGATGAAATGGCATCCTCAAATTAATTCGAAATTTCAAATTTAAATACAAAAATATGCATTTTTTGTGATTGTTTAAAATGCCTTTTTATTTAGTTTTCTCTTCTTTGTAAGTTTATTCAGTAGTTATGTATAAGTTCTATAAATGTCGGATTTTCTCTATGTCGTGCTCTATGCCGTTACGATTATATGGTATAACTTTTCTTGTATGAATGCATATTATAAATGGATAATATATATAAATCGTGTTTAGTTTTTCGTTTTAGTGTTCAACATTGGGTTTCTCTTTCATGTGACTCAAATAGTTGTTGGCTTTATCGTATCTCAAAGTGTATAATGTATATAATGTATAGCATTTAGAATTTGATTTTAGGTTCTCAACAAGTTGCTAGTTATTAAGTACATAATATGTCAATGTCTATATCGTATTTGTATTACGCATTACGTGATTTGATTTTCAATTTGTTAAGTTTCTTGGTAATAAATAACCGCTGACGCGGCGCGGGCGCTTACAAAATCTAAAAGCCAATTACGAAATCGCGGAAACCTAAAATTAAAACACCATACCTCTTATTGCCCTTTAGCAGTACGATCGTAAAAGTTTCAACGAGATTCAATGGTTTTGCGACTTCGAAGAGCAGTGCAACTGCAAGTCTTTTTTATCAGCTATATTCATATCTTTTGCTTCAATAAAATAATCATATAGATGCGTATATCTGTTTACATACAATGTTTCCGTGTAGATACCAATCCGCAAAGTATAAATTATAATGATTAAGGTAGTGTAGGCTACGGCTCAGTAAAGTAATCAATAAATAAATTGCTCTAAGTCAACGTATGAGTTAAGGTAAGGTAGAAAGCTAAGCGAGAATTCGTCTTCATCCGTCCAGCTGCCTCTGGAGATTCCCAGTCCTGCGGTTTCCACTTGTAGCCAGGTCCTAGTTCTTTTGCGAATTAAGACTCCATTGTGCAAACTGCTCCTGCCATTGGCTATTCGCATTTGCCTGTGGAAACATAGAACGCTGCATTAAAATAAGTCATCGAAGCCATCTGAAATATTTTTAATCGTACTCAAGATAAGTAAGTCTTTGGCATGCAAGGCAATTGGAAAGTTGCAACCACTACACTAGCTACAGGATATATAGATATATAGTTGAATTATGTTTGGAATATCGAGTGCATGTACAGAGAGAAAAGATAAGTAAGGATAGACAACGGCAAGGAACAACATCTAGATCAACAGTGAGCAGGATTTCTTGGCGAAATCCTTTACCTTTTCATTCCACTCTTGGTTATACGATTGAGATTCGTCGAAATCTGAAATTGATCAAGGTTGCGGTGAGCATATGTATTATCTGTATCAAGGCTCAAATCAAAATCAGACAATTTATTCGAATCCTTTGAGTCAAGCAGCCAACGTGAATCAAATCTAGAGACTAACTAGGATGAGCTGACTGAGATTGCTATAGAGAGACGGTTGAGAGTGGTGCAGCAATGATGATGAGCTATGCAGTAGAACTATAGAAATAACTATAGATAGAGCCCCGACTTTAAGCTACCTGAGGTCTGAGGTGGAGTGGAAGTTCGTGAGTCGAGCGAGCTAAGATGGTCTACATACTGTAGAGGCAGTAGATTTTGCATATTTTACCTGATCGCAGAGTATATAACCTACGACGAACACTTTATAAATTCAGACTATACTTCATGATATAAGCGTGCATGATCAGCTGCAATTCATCGATTGTCTCACCGATCTCGTGCAGCGCCGGGAAGCCGGCCTGGTCATCGTCAATGAACAGCTCCGGGTGGTTGCGGTAGCCCAGGATGCGGTTCACCTGGGACAGCTCCTCGCCCTGCCCGAAGGTGTAATCAAAATGGTCCTCCTCCGGAATGCCAGTACCCAGTACGGGGTATCTGGTGTATGGATCCCCGAATGGAGCTGCAGCTCCCTCGCACTCGAGATCCTCGTCGGTGCGGAAGACCTCCTCGTACTCCCCGCACTCGCAATCGTTGCACTCGCACTGACTCGAGTCCTCGGACTCGCCACCCTCGATGTGTCGGAATTCTTAATCGGATTTTGTGGGCGATTTTGTTTGTTTTGGTTTGGTTTATTGGATGGGCAGGGTCCCCCGATTTAACATACAGAAGAAATGAGCGAAAATTATAAAGGGCAACTAACCAAACTGGGAGGAGCTCAATATTTCAATATTTGCAGCATTTTTTCTTATGCCGTCTATTGGGGTAATAATCTAAAATCAAACGGTTTGAAAAAACGAAGAAAACAAAACGGAAAATTGGTCGCTTTAGAGAAGTGGGAACCAGCAGGAGTTGGAGGAGCGATTCAGATCGGATCGATGCGGCCCGGGACAACTTACCCAGTGGCATGATGAAGCGAGCCTGCGGCAGGGAGCTCGCCGGCTGGGGACCCTGATGAGCCCTTCCCCGTCCTGGGAAATGGCCAGACCCAAAGACAATACGCACACCGAAAAAGAACACGGATAAGCACAGAGTGAAAACATTCCATTTGGAGCTGGGATTGTGTTTGGTTTGGTGGCTCTAGAAGCGGTGCTACTACGAAATCTACGTGCTGGTGCAGTGCAGACCACCATTCACGGGCAACTCTGGGAAAGCAGGAGCAGGAGCAGGAACAGCAGATGCAGATGCAGATGCAGATGCAAGATGCAATTGCAATTGCAGTTGCAGAGTTGGAAGCGTAAGCGGTTGGTAAGATGGGATCGAGTCCATCGATTTACCTGCGTTCAGGTCGCTGACCATGTGGGAAATGGCCGACGTTAGATGATCGGCAGCCTCATTGAGCTCCGCGTCGGGATTCAGATTCGGATTCTGACTCTGACTCTGATTCTGATTCGAAATCGGATTGAGGCTGGGAATGGCACTGACATTGGCAGTGGCAGTGGCAGTGGTGGTGCGCATTGGCGGTGGCGCTGCGAAGGCGAAGCGATCAAGAAACGAGTGTGTTTTTGGGCGTGAGAGCGTGTGTGTTTGGTTGGGTGTTTGGTCAGGTGATATTCGTTTGGGATATTTTTTGGGTTTTTGGGTGTGTGTTTTGCGTTTTGCCAGTGGCGGTGTTACCGCATTGTTGAGCGGAGTATACGATTAATATCTGTCTGAACCCAGGCCTAAACTTTCGCGTTAACCAATTTCACACAGGGGATTTCAGAATTTTGTCATGAACGAACCTAACCGAGAAGTAACCCAAGGGGCAGACCCGCCAATCCCTACTCACTTGCACTTCCGTTGGCGGCGAAGGCGCTGCGCATATCGCTGCTAATCTGGTTGAGCTGCTCCAGCTGACTCTGGCTGAATGGCCCATGGCCATGAGCCTGCTGCTGCTGTTGCTGTTGGAGGAGTTGCTGCTGGCTGGCTCTGACTCCTCCTGCCATCGGATGTTGCTGCATCTGCTGGGCGTGCAGTGCACTCATGGGGGAGGTGCCCAGGATACCAGCTCCGCCGGGCATTGGTGGGGATTTGCCGGAACGAGGACTCGAGTTGGGCGTGGAGCGAGGCGATGCTGTCTGCTGGTTCTTCAGCATTCGCATCAGTCCCTCCAGTTGCTCCATTAGCTGGCGTCGCGAATCCTGCAAGGCACCCAGGTGGCCCTCTAGTTCTCCTTTCCGCTGCCTTAGAGCACGCAGTTCATTGATTAGCGCCGGATTCTCTGGGGCCATCTGCTCCGTCTCCTGTTGACGCCTCAGGCGCGCTATCTCCCGCATTATCTCCTTGTTCTTCGACTCCAGTTGGGCAATTAGCTCGCGTTGGGCTCGCGAGTTATCTGTGCCAATCGGTGTGGCATTGTCGGGCAAGTTGGATGGCTGTCAATTGCATGGCAATGAAGAAAAGGACTTAAATACTTGATGGTATGGGCTCACTCACCGCTCGGTTTTCCTGGGCCAATCTGGCGGCATAGCGGGCAATCAGGCGGTACTCCTCGTCGTTGGCAGATGCGGCGGCCACGCGAGACATGGTGGTGCCAGCAGTGCCGCTGGCGCTGTCCAGACTGCGGCCTGTGGCCCGCGAGTCCAGCGTGCTGGAGCGATCGAAAAGGCCGTGCTGGCCCGGAAGACCCGGATGTGGGCCGTGGTGGCCATGTACGAGGCCCGAGGGGTCCGAGAAGCCGTTGTGCGAGGGCAGCGGCGAGGGCGGCACGATGTGCGACAGGTTGAGCGTCTTCTCCGGCTGGTCGGGGAAGCGGGGGAGCACCTGCACCGTCTTCTCGGGCACACAGCGGAAGCTCTTGCGCAGCGAGTGACCGATCTGTTTGCTGGGCGACTTGTAGCTCGAGTACTCCTTGACCTCGTGATCGTTCTGGTGGTTCAGCGATGTCTTGCCGTGCCAGAAGCACTCCTGACACAACTGGTAGGCGTGACACCGCTGACAGCGATAACGAAACCCGGTGAAGTTTTCCTTGTGGCAAACAGAGCAGACAGTCGGATGCACAATGGTCTCCACGGTGGCCAGCCGGTGCACCAGCGGCAGCCAGACGAGGCAGGACGGCCCCGGCTCGGACATCAGCGTGGCCATAAAGTCGTTCACCGTCACCTTGTTCTCGGCCGGGAAGATCTCCTCCTCGAGCCCCTCCTTGTAGTGGAATGTGGGCGACTCGTACACGGCCGCCGGCAGGGCCAGCACTTCGCGCAGGAACTCGCCCAGCTTCCAGGCCACCAGCTGTCCAGCGCCATCCGAGATCTGCGAGAATATGTCTGTCCAGGGGAAAGGGAGAAATCTTGTTTACTTGGAAACCACATGGTGTGTATTACTCACATCTTAGTTTGTCCACCAGTTTGCCAGAGCACATGGTGGCCAGGGCCACTTTGATGGAGAAAACGCGAATCTTGCCCGAGTTATCACTAGAGAAGATGAAAGTAGTTTGATATTTATAAGGTTTTTATGTATCGTGTTAAGTGCACGCACCTTGTGTACGCAGCCAAGAGCCAGTTGAGCAGCAGACCCGCCTTCGAGTCCACGGGCACCTGCTGAGCGGTGGGCAGGCGCTTGTTGAGGTTGTGGTAGAGGGAGGAGACCAGGGTTTCCAGCCTGGCCACGCTCACCTCGCTCTGCGGCTCCAGGGTGTTCAGCCCGTTCTCGCGGAAGGCCTCGATCACATTCCATATGTCCACCAAATGCAGATTTGTGGACTTCTGTATGTAGCGCAGCTTGGAGGCGGTGCGGTAGGAGGCGAATCGAATGGAGTCGAAGGTCTGCAGGCGCAGGTCCTGCAGTATGGCCACTCGCGGCTCCAGCTCCATTCCTGGCTACTATGCTGTACCGATTCGCCTGGAATTTAATTAAAGCATATGCATTATGATGAGCATAATCGTAAATAGTTATAGTTATGCAGTAGCTTTCAAGTGGGTGGGTAGGAGGATTAGGAGCAGACCACACCACCTCTGCCCCTGCAGAGGGATTCTCTGTCTGCGTGGGGAATCTATTCATTCCCCTTTTTGCATATTCCATTGTGTTTGTCGTCTGCCTCCGACAGACCGGTTGCCAGTGCACTGCGAAATTTACGTAATTCCGACTAAATATCCTGATTTTAGAATGTTTTTCCTCTCAATCATATAAGCTGATATATTTATATATATCCCAACTTGATCAAGATAATCATTTGGTCTTTAGTTTGCATTCAATTTGCATCAACAAATCAAGAGTAGACATTTCCTTAAGATAGTCATTGTACTGCAATTATCTTGTATAAACCATAAACCTATGATTCATTCAATCGATTTGCGACACTCCATCCTGATTCCAGAATTTTCGCCAGTGTGATGCCATTGTCTGGTGGCTGCTGGTGTGGGTGCCTCCTTGCTTCCTGCTCCCTGCTCCTGGCGGCAGTTGCCGGAAGAGGAAGTGAGCAATCGAGGGTGGCAGATGGCGAATCCCTCGCCGCTGATCCCGCCGCAGCTAGTTAGTGAAACAAAGCGAATTTAATAATCCGCCTACGCGCTAAAAGTTTTTGCTATCGCATAAACCGCTTTGCAAGTCCAATTAATCGAGGAGAATGCCACGCAGCTTCCCTTTCCACCGGCGGAGCATACTCATCATATCCTTGAAGCATAACTCCACGCTAGCAGGGTGTCGACAACTTCAGAAGTTGATGTCGCATCACGCTTCTCGTTCCCAAGTTTCCGCAATTGATTTTCCATCTTTCACGAGAGGGAGCGAAAAAATGTCCTTGGAAAAAAGACGAGCAGACGACTCTGAGTCATCGTACGAGAATAATCAGAGAACTTTTCTGTGTGGATCTGGTTTCCATTTCTGGCTCACAATGCCAGCATACATATGTCCCATCCTGTCCTGCCCGACTGCCCGCCTGCCATGTCCTTTCATCACCCAGAGCCGGCCAATTTAAACAAGCATTCTCATTTAAATGCCGCTTCCTTTTTCCTGCTGCCCTCTGTCAACTAAATGATAGTGTTATTACAAGCTGGGGAAAGTGCGGAGAGCCGGCAAGAGGGCGCCCAACTGAAATTCAATTTGAAACTGCAAACTGCGAATGGAACTGGAGCTGAGATGATGAAGTTGATGACGGGAATGGTCTGTACTGTGAGAAAATCTGTCGTAATTTATATTACAAGCACAGCTTCAATAAAAGATGCTCCAGAAAGTGGAGTTTGGAAATCATTTGAATATAGTATAGTAGAATAGCGAATTACATTTGGGTAGCACACTTTCAGACACTATTTTTCAGTGTTTTGAATATCCGCACGGACTTTAAAATCTTAAGACGTAGGTGGTAGACGTATCGTAATCCGGATGTTTGGGGATTGAGGATGATGAGTAACATGGCAGCGGCGTTCCTCTGGTCTCGCTCCCCCTCGACTTGGTCGCACGTAAATAGAGCAACGTCAGCCATTAGGACATGTATAAATATGCGCACACACCCGGCCACCCACACCCACACTCACTCCCACACTACACCCACATTCATACACTTGTCCTCGCACTAGCACACTCACAAATTCTTGGGGCACGAGGCGAATGCTCTGCAAACATTTGCGCTGGAAAGTATGCAACAAGACCTGGCTGAATAATTTCAGCTCGGCCAGGAGAAGTGGTGGGGGTGGATGTCCAGGGGCAGGATTGGCGGAACGGGGGACCAGGGATGTGGATGGGAATTCCGCATTGCCAGCGGCTGCTGCAGTTTGGATGCTGCCACTTGCCCCGAGCATTGACATCCTGCTGCTCCTCTTCGCATGAGCATCTGCCAAGTGGCCACCCACCGATTATACGCACACGGAAAGAAATTATAACCTCTCGAGAAACTACGCCATGATATAATTTAGATCTCAATGGGATCATGGGAGTTGGACATGCCTAGTTGCCTAAAAAGGATCTTTTGGCGCTGAGTACGTGTACCTATTGAAAACCAACCATGGGAAAGAATCGCTCTAAATGTTATTTTCAGTGGACAAAAAGGGGGCTAAGGAGGTTAAGGGGGCGTGCAGCCCTATTCGTGTCATTCAGATATCTCCGCACTAAGAATTCTCTTTTCGCCCGTGTCGACAGCATATTAAATTCCATTGCAAGTGCCATCCTAGTGCCAAACACCAGCTCGTTCTTTGGGGATTTGCCCAATTGCAACCGCAATTGCTGGCAGCTTTTGCTGTGGTCAGCCAGCAGAGCAGCTCAATGCCTTGTTTCACATATTTCAATTGTCTATTGTTTATATTTTTCCTGCCATTTGTTTAGAAGTTCCTCTCTAAATAACCATCCAGCTGGGCCAACTTTTCCAAACGGATCTTCTGCCTGTGGCACTTTTAGCGACAACTTTGCTCCGAACTTTAAGTTGAAATCATTAAACTCGGTCTTTATGCCAGAAGTTTGCACCTCATTACCGGCGAACTGCCTCAAATGGGAAATGGGTCGAACTGAATGATCCGGAAGGGGAAACGGAAATCCAGACAACATTTATTTTAGCTATAAAGTATTTAAAATGTTTGGCAGCAATCTATAAGGAAGCATTTTATAAGGAAGAAGTTTGGATGGAAAGCATTTCTTGGCAGCTAGATTATCTGGTTAGCACAGAAGTTTCCACATTGCTATTTACATGAAAAAGGAGCATTAAAATGGCCACAGCCGTAAAGCAACAAAAGAATAAATGCATTTAATTAGCATATCAGCAAGAGTGGATAAGTTTTCCCCATGCAGCGAGAACTTTAAATCAGCAGGCCAAATAGCCAGCCTTCCGACCATCCATCACCTGGCTGGGTGACCCCAGGTGAACCCAAAAAGAACTCCGGGGACAGCTAAGTCAGCCGGAGCCACGTTGATGCTCAATTTACTAACTGAGCTGAAAGAAAAAATGAAAAAGCAACAGGGAGCACGGACGGACGTGGAGCAGAGCGGAGAAACCGCATGGATGAAATATGAATAGCAACAAGGACGAGAACGAGGACGAGTACGAGTACGAGTACGATAGCGTGTCCAGGACCTGCATCAAAGTTTCCCCCTCTGCCACCTGCCACGTTTCCCCTTTGCTGTGCGCTTTTCCCGCAAAGCAGAAATTAAACAAGTTTCCAGCTGAAAGTCCTCCGTGTCCTGGGATTCCTCGCCGAGTCCCGTGAGCTCCCGTGAGTCCTGGGTGCTGCTGTTTTATGCCATTTGCGTGCCAGGGAAATCAAAGCCAAACAACTGGCTCCAGCGATGATAACTGGGCACATAATTTGCAATTCCAGATGGCGAGGGGTGGGATGGGATGGGGTGGTGAACAGGATTTATTCCGTGTTAATTCCGACTTTTCCGTTTGTGCAGCTACAGCAGGACAGGAGATTGCATGTCTGCCCGAATTGATCAGCACAAATCGCTGGACGAGGCAATAACCTTTTGTCCACGTCCGAGCCTCGAAAAATGTATCGCCAAAGGCAGAAGGCTGTAGGCAGTAGGCAATGGGTATAGGGCTGGCTGCGAACTACCAGGTAAGTTAATTGAAAAAATCGAGCCAACTGTGGATGTGCATATGCTCCATTTGGCATAATTGATGGGCCTGCCTGCAAAGGTAGTCCCATAACTGGGATGTGCTCATTTGTGCACGGTGAGAAATACTGTGCAGCGCACGTGGAAGTTGGCATCACATCTTAAGTGTTGAAACAACTACAACTATGGGTGAAACTATAAACTTTATGCGTTAGAATTCGATGGTTATTGCACACATTTCATGCTTCAAATCCTCGTTTGCTGCAGTAAATCCTATCAGCAGTAAAAGAGGTTGGAATACCAGATGATAATCAATTTGAAGAGATTTCTTTTTTCACCGTGCTGCAACCATCAAAGGCGAACGAAATTAGTCCATGAGTACAACAAAAGCTGGTCACAAGCCAGAAGGAACACCCGCTCCCGATGGAAGGAAGCGGTGTCCCAGTTAGACGAGGCAACTGTCATCAGCCTCGTCAGAATGCGCAGGCGAAGTAATTACGTGTACAGCTCGCAATGGGGGCAAGCAGGAAGGGAATGGTATGGTATATTAGTGGAGTGGAGAGGCAAGAATGTGGGGCGGTGGCAGGATCTGTGCCACTTACAACCCAGAACTTACAACGGGCGAGGGCGGGAGCGGGAGCGAAGTGCACATTCCACGGCAACACAAAGCGCCATTAGTTGTCGCCGCTCAAGGATTTCCAAAGGGATTGAGCCACCAAGGCACCAGGCAGTTGGATAAAGTGTATACCGAAGAGCTTAAGAAACGGAGCCATTCGCATCGTTTGAAGTTGGAGTGGCAGCTGACGCACTCTGCTGAGTTTACTGTGGCCATAATCCCCAGATCCCGAGGCTTTACCTGTCCGCTCTTTGTTCTCCCGGCCAACCACACCAGCCAGCCCAGCCAGCAGGTGGGCAAGAAAGTGCTGACAGCAATGCAGATGATGTGCCCCCCGGCCCGGATCGTGTTTTCCCACAGCCACCTGCCCAAGGTCATGGTGCAGATAAGGCGCTCTTGATTCACCTGGATGGAGGAAGGCTTGCATTGTCTGGCTTTGATTGCATTTAACTTAAAGTGTCAACGCGATGTGAAATATAAATAACCAGCTGAATCTGAGGCGATTATTCTCACAAGTATACAACAACATGATACGATTAGCTACTAATCCCAATATATACCGAAATAAGATATGTATGGTATTGTTTATAGTATCCTTAAGTAATTAATCCCATGTAAAACCAAAGGGAACCTTAACCAAGCTAAATGTTTAATCAATTTGCTCACTGCTTACTGCAACAATCGAGGCAAATGAGTTGCAGAAGCCGCACGACAAGCCGAAGGGTAAATTAGCATTCCACGGTATGAACTGCATTATTCATTATGCGGAATAGTAACCCCTGAGCGTTACGCACTGGTTGAGTGACCCGCACCTGCAGTCGCCACCCAGCGCCCACAGATTAATGAGCAGCTTCCACCCACGCTTACCAAGAAATTCCTAGCGAAATATGCAAATTCCCGGCTGAGCAATTCGCAACTGATTGCAGCAGTGCAAGTGGAGAACTCAAGCTGTCGACATACGAGTATTGACATATAGATTCCGAACTCGGGTGTGACAACCGTTTGAACACCAGACATGATCCATCGATGACAAGCCCCAGTATAATTAGCACAGATGAGCAAACGATTCGCAGTAAATATTTTCCACTTTATCACCCGAGTCACGCCCTATTTTTGGCGTCTGAACGTGCGCTTATTGCGCTTTGCAGCGGAAAATCGAGTGGGAAACAAAACCTAAGGTCGAAGAATCGCAACGAAAACGAGCATTTGGGAACCAAGCTACCAAGCAAACGTTCTAAATGCCCAGCTAATTGGCCAAGCGAGTCGAGAATCGGCAGACAGAATGTCGCTCCAAGTGGGCCAAAGTGTTTTGCACGAGGCCACTAAAAAGTGGGCGAACTTCGTGGGTGGTGTTATTTCCATTTTCGGCGGTGGTATGTTGTAACCCAATGTGGACTACCCACGCACTTGGAATGTCTTGCGAAATAAAGGACAGCCGCACAGAGACACTGAATTAGGCATTCGGTGTGGGCAGTTTTTCTCATTTCACGATCCATTTGCACTGTGTTCCACTATCTCGGAAGCGTTGATAACGATCTGCAAAGCAAACAGACCGTAGCCGATAAGATATATTCAGCTAAACCGAGCAAGTCTCGTCTGTGAGCTAAAGAATTGTGCAACTTGTACTGTTGCCTCTTTGGATATGTCAACGACAAAAGGCAAGTCAATCAACCGAAACTGCAATCGAATTGGGAGTGGAAATCGGAATTGGAAATCGAATCCCAGCCAAAGAGGGAAAGAGGCCAAGGGGGAACCGGCGACAAAGAAAGCCCCACAAATCAATGCGGACCAGGGCCAAAGTGGTCAGCAGTCGCCTCGCATATGAAAATCGTGGGTCAGTCTGCAAGTCCGCAAGTCCGCAAGTCTGCTGCCTTTCTCCGGGCTTTCCTCCCGCATTTTGCATAAATCTATAATGAGATTTGGAATGCAACTGTCACACATAATGGCATTGCCACGACGACCGACCATCTGACCAATCAATGCAGCTTAGGCAAATGTCACTGCGATGATATAAGCACGTTAGAAGTGCTCAAGGCAGGCTATTTCAAATATTTAATACTCAATTTAATCTTTAGTTACTTCGATTATTGTGCCCCTAATGACTGAAAGACCCACCTAAACTTAAATAAACAGTGCCATACAGAAATACACAGGCCATTTCAGCAAATGCTTTTCAAATATATTAAATAGGCGCAGCGCAGCGTAAACAATATTCGGATTATGCTCCTCATTCGCAAAGCGGAAGTTGGGTGCCCAAATGTTTATTGGCCATGATCACTGTTTACAAACAAAACACGCGCCATATGAAACTACGGCCATATATTAGCCCCCACCCCCACCTACACCCCCACCGCTGTCGATCAGTTGGCTCCATAGAATGCCGTACTTATGGCAGTCTAGTTGGCTTTTCGGCGTTTTATGGGAAATTGGGAAGCAGCTGGTGGAGGCGATTATCGAAATTGTACCGAATAGAGACGCTTGCTGGCCGCGCACAGTGAAGTCCAGAATGTGAGTAGTTGATATCGAATGCCCTCCAATTGATGGACCTCCGATATTAGCCAGAGATCATGTGCAGCTGCAGACGGTTCAATCCGTTCTACATCGGACCCTATCCGGAGCGTGCCTGCGGGGATTGTCCGTATGGCGAGTACTCGGGCTTCACCAGATGCGGATGGAGCGGCGGAAACGGTCCCTTTGGCACCACCTTCTGTGATTCCCGCTACGGTGGAGGAGGTGGAGGAAGGCGATGTGGAAGCGGAGGAGGATGTGGCGGATATGGAGGCGGAGGGAGAGGCAGAGGTGGTTGTGGGCCTTCGTGTGGTCCTCGTGGCGGCGGATCGTCCTGGTGTCCCGGCTTTTCCCCGTACTATCAGTCGCCGTGCGAAGCGGACAGCTGCATGATGTGCTCCAGTGGATTTGGCTGCTGTGGCCAATCCTGTCGCACATCCTGCTACTCCTGCTGCTGAGTGGTCGTTTCGTGGACTCTGGACTTCACTGTGTGCGGTTAATTGGTTTCTTGAGTTTTTTTGAGCAAAATTGATTGTAAAGCAGGAACAATTATGGTTAGCCCTTTGGGTTTATTATGGGTTGGGTCTTAAAATAACCAGATGCTTCACGCTCCAATCGCCAGCAAAAATCCCCTGTAATGGAATGCCCACACATGAGTGCCTCTTGGTTGTGGAACAAAGTTGTCGCCTGCGATATACATCCATACATCAAACGAGGGCACTGCGGGTGTGGAAATCCAGGCCAGAATCGGAGGGGAAAGGAGAGGAAAGGAGGTCGGCGCCGCTAAATGCGATTACAGCATAAACGATTAATTTTATTGCAGTTAGCCGGGACGCTTCTTCCATAAACTAATTAAAGCCCAGTGGACAGAGGACCGTGGACAATGGATACAGTCGCCGCTGACTTCAAAGAAAGGGTTAATTGTGCGCTACTGCCCCGCCCCACGGAATTCGCCCACTTTCATTCCGCTCTCTTGGTTTTTCATTCTTCCTTTGTCTTTTCCGCAGCTTTTTCCGCAGACAACTGGACAGTTTTCTTCGTCTTCTTCGTTTTCTAGGCCGAAATTACTCCATGGCTGGATTTGGTGGGCCCCCAAGTTCTTGTTCTGCTCCTCGCCACTTCTATGGCCATTGTTGTGGCGGCTGTCATGTTGTGGGTGGCCGCACTCGGCACTGTTTGTTTGTTTTCCATGCTGCGCTGGCTGTTTGTCGCTTTGCTCTTGTTTCCCTGCGTTATTTTTTCGTGTCACGCCTCATTTAGCTTTTCACAACATTTCCACATTTCCACCCACCCGCTCGACACATCGCACACACCACAGCACAGCACAGCACACCGCATCGCATCGCATCGCAAGTAGTCTCGGAAATATGTGGGGATCTGGAGCAGTGGTGCCTAGTCCTCTGCACTCTCGGCTCGTAGCACACATTGAAATTAACCGAAATAACCAGTGGGGTGTGTGTGGATGCGTGTGTGCAGTTTGTATCTGTGAACTAGATCGAGCCGTTCCGTCTTCAGATTGGAATGCCCCTCGTAATGAGCCGCAATATGTTCGAGTTAATTGCATCTGATCGAAGTTGCCGCGGGGAAATATCAACAGATAGGCAATAGTCACGGTAGGTTAGCCATTCCCAATATAAAACATATCAGCTTATGATAGATATAATAATTAATAATGAGTTAATGAAAGGCACCAATTTGCGCAAGCTTTTGAGAATAACTATAGTGAAACTACAGCTTAACTAGTTATAAGCTTTGAAACCCGAAGGTAATCGCAATTGATAATACAGCTTCAATAGAGTTGTCTAAGAGAGATGCAGAGAGTTTGACTATTGAGTTATCTATTGATCCATATATTATTATTAGCTATGAAAGCTTGCCTTACATTTCCACACCTCCCATCTCCGCTGATTTATGAAATCGTAAACTTAAAAGATCGTCTTAATGCCTATGAGTCGTAAAAACATGCCATTCAAAGCATCTTAAATTTGTCAAATTTCCAGCGCACTTTTCCAGTTGCGCTGCCATATGTATGGCTTCGATTTATTGCCGTGCTGAAAGCAATGCGCTTTATGTGGGATCGTGTTATATAGTGATTATGCCGATGGCAGTTAGTAGTATTACTAGTAGTATTTTAGTATTTAGTAGTATTACTATAGTATTATAGTATTTAGTAGTGTTATAGTATATAGTAGTATTACTAGTGTCATTATGAGTGGGTGCCTGGAAAGTGAAATTCGCTGATATCGCAAGAGCGTTCGATCCATTTCGTTTGCCGACTTGTAGGTGGGTGTTCGGAATGCCGAATGGCTTCGGGTTTGAGCTTCGCTTTGAACTTCGGCTTGGCGCACCTGCCCCGTGTGCTCGCCCTCTCACTCCCACTCCCACTCCCATTCCCCATCCCAAACCCAAACCCACTCCCGCTCGCAGCCCCCTCCCTGGTGGCCTCTCTTTCGCACCTTCGCGCTTGTTGGTGGGCCGGGTGAGCAGCCGCCGTTTTTCAAATGCTAAAATTGGCGATTAGTCAAAATGATGTCACCGAGTTATTTAGATTGTTTTTTTTTTGTTTTGTGATTATTTGTATGTATTTATTTCGCTTGACTTTGGCATTTTGGCGACATGCTGACCATAAATTCCGTATTATTGTTTTCCCCATCGATATCCCCGATTGCCAAAGGTGAGCTGCGAAATGAAATGCTCTGACCCGTGCATCCATCAAATAGCGTATTGTAAATACTGAGTGTGACTTTTCATTCGCACGGCGTTCAATTATTCGCTGAGCTAATCATTTCACCGATTGCCATATGGCGGTATGTGATCTAATCTCAATGATTAATTAAGAAATGCCGTTCAGTTTGATATGGAATTTTTTCAGCTATGTGAACTTGGGTGTCAACCAGAATTTCATTAACAAAGGGCAGAGATACTAGGTCTTCAAACTTATCTCGTGTAAAGATGTATGTATGTAAGCTTAAGAACATAATTGAATTAAACTCATAATTTCATGAACGACGGAGAATGGGGCGTGGCGTAACCAAAAAGACTTTGCAAACTGAATGCAAATAGTTTAACTACGGATTCTCACATCACAAAAACCACAAAATCCGCACTTTTCGCTCAGCCATCCACAAACATATTTAGTTGTAAACTAAATTCCAGGCGCAACCACAAACAGGCTTGGCCCAAAGGGGGGATCTTTTGGAAAGGGGGCGCCAGGGGGCCAGACGCTTTTTATGAATGAACACTTTGCGCTGCGTCGCCAACGCGTCACTCATCCGAGTTTTCCTATCGCGGAAATCTACTACGCATTTCAACGGGGTTAGGGGGTGGTTGGAAGGGCAATCTTAGCAACATTTTATTGGTATTGTTTATGCCCGGGAATTCGGTAATAGAATCCGCACAGTATTTGTTGTTTACCTTTTGTAATTAGCAACCTTTTAATGCGTCACTTTTTGTTGGGCTGCGCGGAGTTGCTGCTTCTTCTTGCTGCTCTTTCTCCTCCTTCTCCTATTTCTCCGCACTTATCGCGTTTTATTTTCACCTGCTGTTTACACACAATAAACGGTAAACGGAGTTGCAAAACTCGCGTTAGCGAACGAGAGAGCGATATTGCGGAGAGATAAAGAGCGAAGATGCTGCGCCCTTTTGGCCTTTGGTAAAAAATATGGTAACAGGAAAACTTCTTTTTTCGGGCTACGCTTATGGGCTCAAAACACATACACACCGATGGCACAAACGCACACACACACACGCGCGCCCACAGGAATTGAAGCCTGGCTTTAAACCGCAATTGATGCTGAACTTTTTTCTGGCTTGCCAACGGTAAATACGCCGCGCAACTCGCGATTAACTCCGTGCGAATATCTTATCAACGGATTTTGTTTACCCAAAAACCACTTTCAACATTGCGCCGCGACACTGCTTCGACACCCACAAGCCAGCAACAACAAAAACGTCGCACAGTGTTACCAGACGGTGGAGGGTCCCAATTTAATTCGTACTAAAATATACCACAATTCCAACGAGCTTCTAATTTGAAATGGCAGTCATTGAATCGCACACAGATTAACAATAAATAGCATTGTTTAACCTAATTTCGCATAGATTTGCAATTGCAATATGATATTAAGGGATATATGTTTAACATATACAAAACTTTAAATGACAGTAAAAACTGCTTCAATCAAGGTGGCAACAGCTACTGGTTAGATTCTGTGCTTAACAGTGCGGTGTGTGTCTTCGCTAACTACTGTAAAAATTCGACAAAAATACGTTGCTTTTAACTAAACGAAACCCAATAAGAAAATAAAAATCGCTATTAAAGCCATTCCAAATTTAAAACCAAACAGAACATGAAAAATAGCTTACATTTTAAAATTTCTTTAAGTTTGGTTATACTTATTTAAATTTATTTTTAAGCCGAGAACTTTGCAGGAAACTACATCTAGATGGCAGCAAACTCCATTTAAAGCATTCAAATTTCACAGCTCTACTTGTGTTTTTAACTGCATATAATAAGTGCTTAAGTTCTATTCCGCTTTTTCATGTGCTGTGGACTCCGATTCCGCCTTGGTTTGGCGTTCCTTTCGAGCTCGCTCCTTGAGCTGCGCTGTTTTTAGGGTCACCATCAGCTGCGTGGAGTTGTAGAGCCAAGTGCCCTGCAAAAAAGAAGAGATAACTACACATTTCCCGCAGTGAACGAAACACTTTTTCTTACAATCAACAGCATACAGTTTAGCAAAATGGGAATTGAGAAAACTGTCGAGATAAACAGGCCGTTGCTATCGAAGTATTGTTGTCTGGAGAAGGAACTCCAGTTCTGGGCTGCGAACTCATTAATGCTCTCGGTGAAGTAAACCGCCAGCACTGAAGAAGATAAAACACAGGCAAAAATCAGAGCCATTTATCGGGAAATCAACGAAGCCGCAAAGTCCACGTACACAGTACTAGAAAGAGGAAAACCTGGAAGTTGGAGTTGTTCCGGCTGAGAAGCGCAGTTGTGGTGGTCAGGATATGCGCCAAAACAAGGCCAATAAGCCACGGATCCTTCCAATCGATCTGCAACATAGAGGCAACATGCCGGATTCTTTTCTTAACTGAACAAGTAAGTGTCTCACGCTCAGCAGAAATGTCCAATAGCCATTGACCTCGTTGACCTCAATTTGCCCAGGGTGCATTGCGCAGATGTTTGTGAATATAGATGTGTTATCTACAAATGGCTTATTTCACGAAATATTCGAAAGCCGAGTCAAAACAAATATAAATAGCCATTCGCAGCGAGCAGCTGTCGTTCACATGGCAACTCCCTTAGGCGGCCTATGCACGTTCAGGCCTATTCAATTTTGTCTGGATCTGGTAGCTCTTTATGCGGCAATAAACAAACTTTTTTAATAGCTATAAACACATTAATATAAGTATAACACTGTCTATAAATTCTTTTAGTATGTATTACTGAACATAAGCTCATAAATCTGAAATAAATTCAATTCAAATATTTCTGCAGCCTCATTCTCACCCCTTGATGGCTTAATTGTCGTGCAGAATCGCCTGCCCGTCATGCAGTCTGAACGTGTCGATAACGCTTTCACTGACTCAGTTGACAACATTAACAAATCCGAAAAATATCACAAAGAATTCGTTGAAAAACAGTCAAAATTGTAGTTTTTAGGGCGAATCCCATCTATCCGGGTTATTTAGTCGAACGGGCAACGTGTGAGCAAGTAAGCGAAGCTAAAGCCGAGCAGGGTAATCTGAAAAAACGGGCGCCTTAGATGTGGCACGGGCCACCGACCCTTCCGTGCACCACATTCGTCTAGGACTCTGATCTGAAGCGCTGGTGGCGGGGGCGCAGCTTCTGGCCGGGATCGGGCAGGGATCGAGGCGTACTCGAGACCCGTCGAAAGGTCACAGACAATTCGTAACGACGACACGTAACGGAGCGCGGCTCAAGGACACGCGGCTCAGACTCCTCGCTCAGAGTCGCAGGCAGCGAAAAAGCCGCTGTGTTCGGGCGCTAGGCAAGCCCACGCCTCCGCCCATCGGCATCTGGAAGATCCACTCGGCTCTGTGGTCCACAAGCCTTCGTGCCGCCCACGTCCACGCCCACGCCAAGCGAGTGCAACGCGAAATGGCCGTTAAGCAGAACAACAGCGAGGCGGGAGACGCCTCGGATAATGCCGGAGGAGCTGGCAACGGCATCCCGCCCAACACCAAACCAATGTCCTCTAACGGACTTAAGAACGCCGAAGAGAACGGAGGACCTAAGGGCATGGACACGGGATCGCCCGCTGGCGAGAGCCTGAACTCCAACCGACCGGGCAAGCGGGACATCAAGGCCCTGCTGGCATACCTCCAAAGCATCGATATGCCGGAGCAAGGTCACAATGTGATGGCCATCTGCGAGAGGGTGATCGTGGACTTGGCCCGTCTGCAAATCCCACGAGGAGCATCCTGTCCACGCCTAAAGGAAGACGTGTGCCAAGTCGGCGCCTTTTTGGCCACGCGCAACGAGAAGTTCCACCAAATGTTCTACCTGCGTGTCGTCTACGAGCTGATCACCAAGTCCCCGTTCGAGCCACCACCCTCGTGTGCCGTGGCCATTGTGTTCCAGCTGTTCGACTCCACGCAGATCCTGGAGGCTGTACACTCGCTGCTGGAACAGAATGTGCAGGACTCGAGCATTCGGAAGACGGTCAACCTGCTGTGCGATTGGATCACGTACTGCACCTTCTGCAGCACTCTTAACCTGTGGGTGCTGGCGCTTCTCAAGGGTCTGCGGGATCAGGGCAAAATGGCGCTGCTTGACGAGATTGCGCTGGACAACATCGAGAAGCTGTTTCACGTGATGATCTTCCCGGCGCTGAGACAAAAGGCCGCTCCAGTTGTGTTTCACATGCTGTCGACGATTAATCAGACGCCCGAGGTTTTTCACAAAGTAAAGTCCGCTCAAATAGAAGCTTTAAGTTTTTTATTGACATTTGGATGTTACTCTTTTAGATCTTGCCAAGGATCCCCCGAGTCCTGCAGTATGTGAAGAATCAGTCGGCCACCATGGACGAGATTGGCCTGGAAACCAAGAAATGTCTGCAGCAGCTGGTCGACCTCACCAGCGCCCTAATGCTACGCTTCTACGATCAAGATGAGCTCTATGTCGCCGCAAAGAAGGCCCTGCAGACCTATGAGCCCTCTCCGAATTGCGTGGCTCTGGCGCGAGCAATGCACGAGAATGCCCAGCCGTGGGGTCGGCGAAATGCGAGGGTCGGACTCGTTAACCTGGGCAATACCTGCTACATGAATAGCGTACTTCAGGCGCTAGCCATGACCAGCGAGTAAGTGCAGGCTAAATTGAGATCATTGATTTTTTTTGAATTTATTAAAACCTCCGTTTTGCTTTGCATTTACCTCTTATCTTATGATAAATACTCGGCTCCGTATTGTAGGCGCCTTTTGTTTACAAGTTCACTGTTTATAAACTGGTTTTAAATGTCAATTTCGCTTAACGAAAATGATCAGCAAGGCCTTTCATGGGCTTTATTTATATTTCTACAACTGCAGAAAAACTAAGTACACCCCTTTTCCTTTTGCAGTTTTAGCAGGCAAATCCTGCTCATCGAGTGCAATTCAGTGCTGCTAATGAAAGTGCAGCAGCAGATAGCCCTGATGCACCACTCGCTGCGCTACGAACTGACGCCTTCGCGAGTGTTGAACGCCACCCGACCGCCTGGTTTTACGCCCGGCCTTCAACAGGACAGCTCCGAGTTCCTAGGATATCTGCTCGACCTACTGCACGAGCACGAGATCAACAGCTCCTCAGCCACTGCTCACACGGTTGGTCCTCCGAAGACCAGCAAGGAAGTGGACGACGTGCCCGCACTGCTGAGTGAGGATATATTGACAAGCGGCGTAATTCCGTATAACAGCAAGGATCACGAGCTCAGCAGTAGCAGCAGTGACAATTGTCATCACAAGCCCACGCCGACACCTCCCGCGACTCCCACCAAAGGCACAAACGGCTTACAGCAGCAGGGCCAGCAGGTGACCCAAGGAAAGCCACCATCTACCATCGACAAGACGTTCGCTGGCAAGCTTTCCACTACGTACCGATGTCTGAGCTGCGGCTGGGAGAGCCGGAACGAGGACAGCTTCCGCGAACTGCAGCTGTCTTTTCCCGATGATAAGGAAGACTGTGGAGCCACGAACTACTCGGTGCAGGATCTGATCGAGTACTACTGCTCGCCTGAGAAGCTGGACGGTGACAATCAATACTTCTGTCCCCAATGCAAGAAGCTTTGCGATGCGGAACGGCACATCGGGGTCACCCAGGCGCCCAGAAACCTAATTCTCACGCTTAAACAGTTCAAGTACGATCAGAAGTACCACTTCCGCACCAAGCTCATGCACAAGGTGTTCCACGATGAGAGCGTTAGTATTGCAGTGAATTTACTTGTAATATGTTTAGCTAACCATTTCGCACCCTAGGTTACAGTAAAAATGTCTGCAACGGATTCGCTGCAGGAGATGTCTACTGTGCACTATGATCTGTATGCCGGTGTCGTGCACGCCGGCTACAGCATGGATTCCGGCCACTACTTTACGTTCGCGGCGGATCAAGCTAAGAATTGGTACAAGTTCAACGATAACGTGGTTACCCACTCGAAGCCGGAGGAGATGCACAATCTCACTTCGCCCAACACGCCCTACATCCTGTTCTACAAGATGTGCGGCCACTCCAATGAGTCTAATACAGCTGCGGCCAGCTGCAGCACGAGCATGGGAGCGGGCTCGAATGACAAGGTAGTCTCGGTGCCGCTGTCGCCGCCTCTAACGTTGGAGGAATTGCCGCGGCGACTGCGCGACTTCGTAAGAAAGGACAACCATGTCTACAACGAAGAGTTAAAGATGCAGCGCTTTAAGCGTGGCAGCAGCGGCCACGGAAATGGGTTTGTCAGCCGGCACACCTTTGATGGTGATGGTGACGAGGACGATAAGGCGCCGCCGCCGCCCGGAGGATGTGGAGGCAATGGACTGGGCATGAACATCAACCGCTTCGTCTTTTGAGAACGCGGCAGCGAGGCTAGCGAGCACTCCGGAGGCCACTAGAACATATACTTGTCTACTTTATGAAACACGCGCATACTAATCGAAATGTTACATATATATATAGCCAGTTCATAACCAATCGAGATATATACGGCTACGTATATCGAAGTGTATGAGAATCGCTGGCCGCTGCGCTTACCGATCGCTTGTTCGCTACCTCTTTCCGTTGTTGTCCATGTTTTCTAAATTGTTTCCTTGTTTCCTACTTGATCCTTCGGTCCTTTAACCCAAAAATCATTATACTCATCCACTCATACAAACGCAAACTATCAATGTATTTCCATTTACAAAATTGTTATAATTTTTTTGTTTTTGTTAACACAAACCTAGTTGTAGAACGTGCATATATGCGAACACATACATACATAATTATAAAGATTAAAAACATCTGAATTAGCCAGAAATAAGAGCGATATACTCGAAACCGAAGACCACTAACTTCCAAAACACTAAATCAGAAATGTATGCACCCTAGTTTTTAACTCGCAGCTCGTAGTAAAAACATATCTCGAGTTGCAATCGCACTAGCAAGAAGCTACAAAATAAGATCGTCGCGGCATTGACTTGTATAAACAGTTGGCGATAGCGAGATCGAAATCGGGCTATAATCCTCGGATCGTATTATTAGTTTCACTGTTAATTTTTGCAAATTTCAAAAAATTTGCTAATGTGCGACACGAATTTGTAATTGATATATAAATGTATCTCTTTGGATCTGGTGAGCAGAGGTTGCGATGATTTTTGAATGTTATTGCAATTAAATTGGAATAATTTCAAGAAAATTTGTATATGGTGTATGTCTATTGATAACCAAAATCTATACTATGCTATGCTATAAGTGTATCAATAAAGAACAGAACAAGCCCAAAAAAAGTTTAACTACTAGAATGTGATGAACGGGTGTCAGCAGGTAAAGTTATACCATTATGTGAAAGTTATTATATCTAAAAGTTCGATAAAGTAAATTTGGATATATTTTTTCAAATATTAAAGAAAATTTAGAATTAACCCCTAGATGGCATCGTTAAGCTAACCGCCAAATTTCAAATTGAAGGGTACTAACAATCTGATATCGGGACTAAGCCTATCGATAATTTAGTACGCGCGGCAGTGTAACCAAATTTCTCAAGGCAATTCAAGAGTTGTTTTCAGCAGGGAGGAGAGCACATTCACAATCTGGTAACACTGCTAGAAAGCGCCAAAATTTTACGTTTATTAGGATTAAGACTAATTTTACTACAATAAAATAGAGATATACAAATTCGGCCCTTAGGAAAGGCAACCCGAACTCTGCGGCAAAGTATCATCCTTGAGAATTCCGCATCATGTCCTTCTTCGGAGCCAACACGTCGCTGGGAGCAACAAGCACGCCGACCAAAAGTGAGTTTCCGTAAACAAGACCTCATGCCCTTTTCTCCAGGTATTGGTGGGGTCCATTTCCACTTGGCGGAGGCTTCAGCAGCTTCTTGGCGTCCTCCAGGCTGTGGATGCGGATGTCCTTAGGGTCGATGCTGGATGTGGGACGGGTTAATTGGCTGCAGCGTTCTTGAAGCGTGTGGGAAGCCAAAGATGCTCACCCCTTCTTGTGGACCACATAGGCGACGTATCCCACGAAACCGAGCACGAGAATCAGCAATATGAAAACCAGAGCCATTTTCCACGACCAGCAGGCGACCAGTGCTTGAATCAAACTAAGGGCGGATTACAATTTGAAAACCCGAACTCGCAGATAAGAGTCCAAGGCAGAAAGCATAGTTTTCAAAACACTGACCCATTTTTGTTCTTCTTATCTCTTTGCTCAGCAACCGGTGGCCTCTTTGGATCGCCGTTTGGCGGCACCCCAGCAGCCAGCCAGCCAGCACCCGCTTTCGGAACACAGGCTACATCGACTCCGGCTTTTGGCGCCCAACCGGCGGCATCTGCCTTTGGAGCAGGTTCCGCCTTCGGGGCAACCGCTGCAGCCCCGGCTTTTGGTGCCGCCACAGCAACATCTGCCTTCGGCGGCTCCGCCTTTGGCAGTGCTCCGGCCTTTGGAGCGGCGACGACCACAACAGCGGCCACGGGTCTTGGAGGAGGCGGGTTTGGCGGATTTGGAGCAGCTCCGGCTACGAGTCAGCCCAGTCTGTTCGGCGCTCCAGCGACTAGTGCAGCACCACCTGCATTCAGCGGATTCGGCCAACAGGCAGCTGCGAGTACAGCGCCCGCAAGTGGATTTTCAGGCTTTGGAACAACCACCACCTCGGCACCTGCTTTTGGCGGTTTCGGCACCAACCAGTCCACTGGCTTTGGGGGCGGAGCCTTCGGATCCAGTGAGTTAAATAAGCCCATTTGTTTTTCTGTGGTATTCCTAACCTGGTTTACGATTCACAGCCTTTGGAAAACCAGCGAACACAACAGTTACGCCGGGATTCGGTGGATTCGGCGGCACCAGCTTCATGCTTGGACAGCCGCAACAGCAGCCAGCGCCCATTTCGGCCGACGAGGCGTTTGCCCAATCCATTCTAAACGTGTCCATTTTTGGCGATGATCGGGACAAAATAGTGGCTAAATGGAACTACTTGCAGGCTACGTGGGGCACTGGGAAGATGTTTTATTCCCAGAGTGCGGCGCCGGTAGACATTACGCCGGAAAACGTGATGTGCCGGTTCAAGGCCATAGGTTACAGTCGGATGCCGGGCAAGGATAACAAGTTGGGACTGGTGGCTCTTAACTTCTGCAGAGAACTCTCAGCCGTTAAGTAAGTTTTAGTGTTTTTCCACACCATGGTATTAATTCATTTTCTTTTAGGCCACACCAGCAACAAGTGGTTCAAACGCTTCACAGCTTATTTGGCAGCAAGCCCAACATGCTGGTTCACATCGATTCCATTAAGGAGCTAGAGAACAAGAAGTGTCAAATGGTTATCTACGTGGAGGAGAAACTACAGCATGCTCCCAACGAAAGCAAGCGCATATTGGCCACGGAACTCTCCAACTACCTAAATCAGGCATCGCTGAAACCTCAGCTAAATAATCTTGGCGTTGTGGAGGCTTTGGCTCTGGTATTACCCGACGAGGACCAATTAAAGGAGTACCTTGAAAATCCACCCCGAGGCGTGGATCCGCGCATGTGGCGTCAGGCGAATTCCGACAATCCAGATCCTAGTAAATTTATTCCAGTGCCAATGGTGGGCTTTAACGACTTGAAGTGGCGCGTTAAGTGCCAGGAGCAAGAAACAGACACGCATGCATTGTACATTAAAAAGGTGGAGAGTGAGCTGACAGAACTCAGGCAGCGCCACGCCACGGCTACAGCGAAGATTCTTGAACATAAACGGAAACTTGCCGAGCTTGGCCATCGCATACTAAGGGTAGGCCACATAGTTAAATTCCCAGCTTTATGATTTTTTATTTTGAAATTCACATTTTTCTACTCTAGATAATAGTGAAGCAAGAGTGCACCCGCAAGGTAGGCACATCCTTGACGCCCGAGGAGGAGGCCATGCGAACCAAGCTGCAGAACATGCAGGCTGTCGTGTCCGCACCCACCCAATTCAAGGGCCGACTCAGTGAGCTGCTCTCCCAGATGCGCATGCAGCGCAATCAGTTCGCCGCCAACGGAGGGGCCGAGTATGCCCTCGACAAGGAAGCGGAGGACGAGATGAAGACCTTCCTGACCATGCAGCAACGCGCTATGGAAGTGCTGAGCGACACCGTCAATAAGGACCTGAAGGCACTGGATGTTATAATTAAGGGACTGCCCGAGCTGCGACAATCGTGATAGAAAAAGGAATGAGATGATATGTTGAATAAATCCCACATATGTTTAACACAACCCGGTGATTTTCGATGATCGAGTCAACGAACAAGTTGTGGCCGTTACACTTTTGCTATTATGCCGTCGTTTAGCATTTCCTGCAGCTTTGAACTTGCACTTTTACGGGCAATGAGTCGAAACAATCGAAACGGGTTCACACATTCGTCCCCAAAGCTGCGGAAATAATTGTGTGGGTCAATGCACTTGCACCGCACAGCTCACAGCTCTCGGACCGCCCGACTTTTCCCTGGCCACTGCCTCAAATTGGACAATTTCGACGGCTAGGCAGGAGGCAATCGCTCGCTTGGACTCATTATGAGTGGCAAACGGTTCGTCTCTGGCGGTTCCAGTTTGTTCAACTCCAGCATCGGTATCACCATCGCTGTTACATTAACATTATTATGCGCTCTGGCATGTGCATACATGTGCAGTCTAGTTTGGCTCGTTACATATTTATTTCTTGTGTGGGAAACTAGTTTTCTCCCAGCCAACCAGGGTCCGTGCAGGTTTTTTGTTGGCCATTGATGGCGGAGACTTCCGAGCTTCCGTTTCGAGCACGTAGCGCCAGTATAAATGAATTGGCCAGCTCCAAGGAGGCCTCACATCGTTTCAGATCTAAGAAAGTGAAGGTGGTTGAATTGGAGCACTGCCTATGAAGAGCTAAAAGTGATCCGTTCGGAGCTATTGGAATTAAATTGGACATGAACAGTTTACTGGTTGTGAGTTGGGGCTCACCGCTCTGTGAGAAAATCGGACTAAGTTTTCCCATCCTTGCAGTTGTTGTTGTGCGCCTTTTGCTGCAGCGTGATCGCCAAGCCCCCGACAGCTCGGCGGGCACAGCTGCACGACGATGTCCAGCTCATCCATCCACACATCATCACCATAGAGCGTTTGGAGAGCCTACTCCGGCGTGCTGGCGAAATCTTTGGCCCGGCCCTAGAGGAAGATGCCATGGCGGAGGCCAGTAGTCAGGTGCAGGAGCAAGTGCAGCCCCAGCAGCGATTGCTACCGCCAACGGAGCAGCCGTATAACTTCTATTTACCGCTCTACGACTTCGCGGAGCCCAAGCTGGATGCCAAAAGCCGAATGCTGGAGAAGATTACTCCTCCGCCGCAGAAGACGGAACACAACTACTACGCGGAAAAGCCAAAAAAGAAGCCAAAGAAGTTTAACGCAGCCAACAAGCACATCAACCTCAATCTCAAGTGGCTAAACACCTACGAGAGGGCCATGGGAGGACCAACTGCGCCCAAAGCCATGTATCTGGAGCAGGACGAGCGCAACCGCATAAACTTCGACGACTCTTTCTTTGCGGTGGACATGCAGGTAAAGATTCCGGATAACCAACCTCACAAGGAGTCCGCTGTGCCAACAGAGCTCTTGCAGCATGGGGAAGAGCAGGCCGAGGAAGATCTGATGGCGGCTCCTGCGCAGTTAGCCTTTAACTACAAGTCTCCAGTCCAGGATCAACGTCGAGCATAGATTGGTTTTTTTTATAGGTTTTAGTCAGTTATATAAAAATGCTACAATAAATGCACTCAGAGCGAGTAAAGTCCAGGATAAAATTTTGACTAGTTGGCTGACTACTTTTTGCGCAGCTCCTTGCAGAAGGTCTCGGCAGCAGCAGCCTCGCGAGACACGGGCACGGTTTTCTGAGCCTCCTCCTCCTCGAGTTTTTTGACACCCTCACGCACAACCCGTTCAATGTCGTCTAGCAATCCGGAAGCTCCAAAACGGAACCTCTCGGGACGCAACCAGCGGATGCCGAGAGTTTCGTTAACCAGCGTCATCCAGGCGATTGCATCTCGCACAGTCTTTACTCCCCCGGCTGGCTTAAGGCCCACAATCTGGCACGTGCGTCGTTTGAATTCTTGAATGGCAAATATCATGACCAGGCCAACGGGCAGGGTGGCGTTGACCGTCTCCTTGCCAGTGGAGGTTTTTATGAAATCCGCTCCGGCCATCATGCAAACCATTGCTGCTTTGTAGACCTGCAGAAATAAATCGATTTTAAAGGTATTTCTGGTGATTTGGCGACGTTGATCTTACATTCTCCATGGTTCCCAGCTCTCCGATGGCCAGAATAGTTTTAAGATGAGCCCTTTGTCCACAGGCGCTGCGCATTAGGACCACCTCGTTGTACATGGCCTCCCAGTCGCCAACAAGGGCCAACTGGCGATTGATCACAATATCGATCTCTGTGGCACCAGCCAGGATGGCGTGGCTGATCTCCTGCAGGCGGGTCTGCAGGCCATACTGGCCCGTGGGAAAGCCCGTGGCCACCGCTGCAATGGCCACTTTGTCCAGTTTGTCGTACTGCTGTAGAGTTGTATAGGCATCCTTTACCCTGGCCGGGTAAACGCATACGGCGGCAGTGTGCATCTCTGGGATGAGAGCGCGGTCAAAGAACTTGTCGAAGAACTGCGGCTCGAACGGATAGCAGGCGCGTAGGCACAGTCTCCGCACATTGGCCGCCGTATCATCGCCAGCCAAGGTGGTCAGATCCGTCAGCATCAGAGCCCTCAACGCCCAGGCGATTTCGTTGGCTCCGCTGACATGGCACCGCTGGGACACCGTCATGGCGATCTCCTCGACCTGGCGCAGCGAGATGTTCACCTTAAGCAGGGAGGGGTCTGCGAAGTATATACATATGTAACATATTCGTTTACGATATCGTTGTATGTACGATATCGTGGAATGAAGTGATTTCTTACCGAAGGGCAGGGTTTTGTTTACCTCCAGTTCCTTCACATCCATGCTGCCCATTGCTGTTGAATTGTTTATTTAGCCGACTAATTGCACTTGAAGATAAAATCTTTCGATCGCCTCTCCTGACCTCTAATCTTCTCCTCAACCTCAACCGAAAAACATGGGAGAAATCTTATCAATTTGCTTGTTGGACAGCTGATGATGGCGTTGCCAGACCGCGTGTATTAACTGATAATTTCTGAGCTTAAAAAGATCGATGTGGAAAATAAGTTATTTTGTAATCATAACGTACGATGTAAAACTCAACAACTGAGTGTTTTGAGTGTTTGATAAAGGCAATCGCTTGGGTAACTTTGTCTACTTTTATTGCTTTAATACTTGTTAATATTGCATTTTTGATATGAAAGGTGTAAGTACAAGATATTCTGGATTTTAAAAAATTTCGCAACACCGAGGTAGAAAACATATAATTTAATAGCGCTAATTGAACTACTGCTTTGTGACATGGGGCTTCATCGATGTTTGGCCCACTGCTCCCAGTACTCCCGCTTCTGCATTTCGTAGAGCCGAGATAGTGTGCGATCGAAGGCGAACAGCTCTTCCTCGCCGGTGAAGAAACTGGATTTGGATTCGTTCTGTGAACAAAAACGGGTTGTTTTTAATGACACTCAAATGAGTTAGTTAAATATGCGTCACTTACTATTTTCAGGTCGTCCATTAAGGTCCGTTCGGAATCGGATAGACTTTTGGAACCTCCAGAAAAGCTAAACAAATTTTCCAGTGCAACATCGGACGATATCACCACTCGCACTCGGTTATTGTAAAGGGTATCGATGAGCGTAATAAATCGTCGCATCTGAGCCTTCACATCGAGGGTCAGTTGGGGCACATCTCGGATGAGGACGGTGTGAAAGAACTGCGATATTTGTAAAAAATCACTGCCAGCCAAAGGCTAATGTAGGATATGTCGTGAGTAAAGGCCTGATATTATATTGATCCTTTGCTTACGCGATCGCAGAGTTCCGCGAAGGTGCTGTCCAGTACCTGGCCGCACGTGCGATTGAAGGTCAGATCTCGTCCGAAATGAGTCAGGGTCCGCGGTCGGATAATATCGTTTTCTTCGGCGCACAGGATCTTGAACATGCGATTCATACTGCCATCCGCATCCGTTTGGCCTTTGACGAAGTAGTTGGTGTCTCCAGACTGGGCTATCCGTCGGTAGTCAATGGAATCTAATTGGGACACCTTACAGCGACGCTGAAGTAACGCAATGAAGGGCAGAAAGTTCGTGCGCTGCAGTCCGTTTTTGTACAGATCCTCTGGATGCCGATTGCTGGTGGCCACAACCACAATGCCATGGCGGAAAAGGTGAGTAAACAATCGCTTTAACACCATGGCGTCGGCTATGTCCGTCACCTGGAACTCATCGAAGCAAATCAACCAGGACTCGCTGGCGATCAAGTCGGCAACCGGTCTTGTGGGATCAAAGGGTGCTGGCTTCTCAGAGTTGAAGGCCCGGTCAACGGGTCCCTGTTGCTGCTTGGCTTCATGGATGCGGGTGTGCACGCTGTTCATGAACGAAGTGAAATGGACGCGCTGCTTTCGATCGATCTGAAAGTCACACTCATGTGAAAGAGGCTTGAGGAATACTCATTTAGCACTTACCTGGGTGCAGCAATCGAAGAACAGGTCCATCAGCGTGGTCTTGCCCACTCCCACGCTGCCGTACAGGTACAGGCCCTGTGGAGCGTGACTGCCAGCGTTAGGATCATCCTGATCGTCGTCTTCGGGGGAGGATTTCCTACCGAAGAGAGAGCTGAAGAATCCTCCGCCTCCACCGCCGCCCGACCTGTAGCTGGGTTTATACCCCTGAATCTTGTGGTACAGTGCATCCAGCTCCTTCATCGTCTGCAGCTGCCTGTTGTCGGTCATCAGTTGGCCAGAACTAACACGCTTTTCGTATTCCTTCAGCGGACTGAGACCACTCATGTGGCAGGCGGGCGCCCACAGGAACAGCGGCTTCTGCCGCGCGCAGCGGACCACCAGCCCGAGGTGGTATGTGAACATGGCAGAGTGGAACAATTAGCGCTGTACTAGGAGATAATTCCGCGTCACCTAAACATTACATAAAACTAGAGACCTCACTTCCGCGAATTTTGACCGCGAATTTCGGTTGTTGGCCGTGAAATTTTCCCAAACCAGGGCTGGCGACCACAACAGCTGATCTGACAGCTGTTCGCACGGATGCCAGATGGATCCAAGAGCTGCCAGATTATTTGAAAAAACGCATTTTAAAATTTGAAATTGCAAATATTTTATTTGCTGATAAAAAAATTTACAAAGTAAAATTAATATATTATTATTAATATATTAAATTAAAATATTAAAAGTTTTTAATACAAGATTTTCAAACCTATCAAATAGTACACACATCTAGAATAAATCTAGAATTCAGCAGAGCAAAAACACTGTTGAAAATTTTAAAAAATATTTGAAAATAGTTTTCTAATTAGAATAAAATATAAGCAAGAACATGAGAACATATGAGCTCCTACCGTTTTAACAATAAACCCTGAACGACAATCACAAGACTTAAGCTACGTAAACCTCTAATCAGGAATGCGAGGTAACAAAAGGATTAACAACCCGTAAATCTTGTTATGGTGTTTTTTTAAATCTGATGAGTAATAGAAACTGGCACTGATCGAATTATTGTGGCACTTCCTGCACTATTGTTTAGTTTTTGTGATTTGTATCGCAGATACCAGCCAGGTGCTCTACTCTGGCAGATTTTTGCCTATATAACATACATATATATTTGTTGTTTAGTGGTAAGTTGGGATTTTTACTTGCTTCGATTTAGCATTGAACTAGAAAGATTAGATAGGTAAGTTTTTGAATGCCTCTTACATATTTACTCCACTGTTAAGTATTCCCTAATTCCCTATAAATGCAGTTGAGTGGATTAAGTATGTGGTATTAGCGGGAATATCAGTTTAATAGGTGGTTTTAGTCTACTGGTAGGCTATCAAAACAAGGCATCGGATTAATGCATTTAGATTGGCGTTCCTCAAGACTTAGGAGCAGGGTATAAAATAGTCATGGCCAGGGGCGAATCTATTGGTGCACTATCTGCAGCAGGCACAGATAAGATGGTACAGGTGTTAGCCACTTGCAGTGGATCCACTCAAGGTGTCTATCGAGACTGGGATCCCGGAGTTCTGGCTCCTTATAAATAGAACTGCACTCACCTGCGTTCAGCACAGTCCACTGCATTTTCTTCGAGAAAACCACACCATGGCCATGATACCCACCACCTACAACGAAAAGGATAACGTGTGGAGCGGAGCCAAGCGCAACTCCATGTACAACTATGACACCTCCGTGGGCAAGATCATCTTCAACAACATGAAGAACTGGCCCAAGAACGTGTGCCAGGTGAGTGTGTCCGGAAATGATGCCCTATATAATATGGATATATCAACATAAATTGCTCTTCCAGATTTGTGACGTTGATGGCGTTACTGTCACCTTCGAGCAGGGTCTCACCTGGGCCATCCGGATTGCGCAGTATCTTAAGAAGAGGGGTCTTAACCACAAGGATGTCATTGGAATCGCAGCCAAAAACTCAACCTATGTGATGCCCCTTGGAGTGGCCTGTTTGATGAATGGCACTCCATTCCATTCGGTTAATCCGGTGCTAGATGATGGTAAGTACTACACAGTCTTAGGAAAACTGTATAATGAATTTTCTTATAGCTACCTTGTTGCATGTGTTTTCTATCACGAAGCCCACGCTGATATTTTGTGATGGACACGAGTACGACAAAGTTCACAAGGCTACGGTAGGATGGCATCCGGAAATCTTTACCCTCACGGATCATGTTGAAGGAGTCCAGGCCATCGAGACCTTGCTGGATCCCACCACCACAGAAAAGTTCTATCAGTAAGTATAAGAAGTATGAGAAGAAGTATGTCATCAATTTTACAACCTGTGTTTCCTTGTAGACCGGAAGTGTTGAAGGAAGGAGGTGATCAAACCGTAGCCATTCTCTGCTCCTCTGGAACCACTGGATTGCCCAAGGCAGTCTGCATTTCCAACAGCATTCTGATCCAGGACAGCATGTGAGTCTAACCCCATAATGCACCGATTATACCACTTAAGGTCTAAATATCTTATCAGGTTGGTCACCAGTCAGTCGGTTATCTATGTAGGAAGCTGCCTGGACTGGATCACGGGTTTGTGGGCTTTTGTGTTCAGCACCGTATTCGGTTGCACCCGCATTATCAGCAACAAAGCCTTCACTCCGGAGTACTTTGTGGGCCTGGTGAAGAAGTACAAGATCAACTATGCCGTGCTGCCGCCGCGTCACCTATCCGCTCTGATCACCTGTCCGGATGCGAAGTCGGATGCTCTGGCCTCCATCACGCACCTCAACTACGGCGGAGGTTCGATATCGTTGGCCACTTTGCAGCGATCGCAGGAACTCTGCAAGACAGCCATGTTCAACTCGGGATACGGGATGACAGAAGTGGGCGCCATCACGATCAATATCGGAATCAGCAACGTCTCCTCGGCGGGCAGACCTGTGCCGGGCATTAAGATTCGCATCGTGGACGAGGATAGCAAGAGCTTGGGCTACAACCAGGTGGGAGAGATCTATGTGCACACGGGTCAGGCTTGGAACGGCTACTACGGCAATCCAGTGGAGACGCGCCGCATGCAGGACTTCGAGGGTTGGTTCCACACCGGCGATCTGGGCTACTTCGACGAGCAGAACTTCCTGTACATAGTCGATCGCAAGAAGGAGATCCTCAAGTACAATGGCCTGCACTACTGGCCCACGGAGATCGAGAGCGTTATCGCGGAGCTGTCCCAGGTGCAGGATGTGTGCGTAGTGGGTGTCTACGACGAGCGGGAGGGTGATGCGGCCGGGGCACTGGTGGTCAAAAGCAGGGGAGCCACCATTTCGGCCAAGGAGATCGCGGATCACGTGGCCAAGCGATTGCCCGCCACGCAGAAGCAGCTCAGAGCAGGAGTCCAGTTCACCGACAAACTGCCCGCCAATGTCAATGGCAAGACCATGCGAAAGACGGCACGCGACGTGTTTGTCGCCCTGCGCGTATCTGGAAAGTGAGATACAAGTAATACAAGTGATCCACGCGATCGAGTATAGTTTTAATCACAAGTGCTGGGAGATACTTGGGACACTTAAGAACAGAAACGACTCAAGCACCCTGGCTGAGAAGGGCTCTCGACAAAGAGGTGACCTTTGGAACCCAATAAATTGTATAGTACCTGCGAAGGGTTATAATCCACATTTTATTTTTGTTCGTTCGAAAACCGTGAAGAGTGGTTACTATAGATATCAGAAAGATTGCTTTGTGATAAGCGTAGTCACGAGACTTGCTTTTGTTGCACAAGTATAATCAAATACTGTTTAGTATCGATTAGATAGAATTCACATATGATTCATACACGTGCCATTAGCATACGTTCGTTTAATGAATGGATGGTGTTCTTATCTTATCTCGTGGTATTCCCCAGGGTGCCAATCCTTTTATAACAATCCAGTTAGCTTGGAATACACTAAAGCTTGTTAAGATAATGTGTATTTACCCATTAATTCTTTTATAAAGATTGATAAGGTTGAACAAAAATGCTGAGCAAGCGTTAATGTACTGTTTGCTTGTATCAATGATAATTTAGTTTGACAGCAAAGCAATTACTCGTGACACAGCTTATATGTTTCTCATTTATTTGAATAATGTTTTTTTTGCTTACAGCATGGCTGTATTATTAAAAAATATGTAAACGATGTACATTTACACACCATCTTAACACCGACATAAAGTTTGATATTCCCCCCTTGGACTCGTGCGATGGCGTATTGACCAAATTGATAAGGGGAGATAAGGCACCTGGGGCAGTTGATGCAGGTCATCTATTACTGGCAGTTTTTGAAGTTCTAGTCCCCTATAAATACAGTCTTTCCCACCTCCGACGGGCAGAAGTACTTCTGAGTTCGGTCGGAGAGGAACACCACAGCAATGCAAGGATTGCCAACGACTTACGATGCGAGGGATCGCATCTGGAGTGGAGCCAAGCGAGCTAACATCTACACCGATGAGACATCCATTGGTAGTGTGATTTGCAAGGGGATGAGGAACTGGCCCAGAAACGTTTGTCAGGTGAGTCCAGTCGGTGGCAATGGAAAAAGTAACTGCTTTAAAAACACTGACAATCTGCTCAACAGATAAACGATGTGGATGGTGTGGAATTGACCTTTGGACAGGGAATTACTTGGGCCATTCGGATTGCCCAGATCCTCAAGAAGAAAGGACTAAAGCATCCAGATGTAATTGGGATTGCGGCCAGAAACTCCACATACGTAACTCCCGTGGCATTGGCTTGCCTTTTGAATGGAACCGCCTTCCACGCGGTTAATCCCGTGTCGGACGAAGGTTAGTGTTCAAAGGGCATTTGATTTACGTAACCATAATAATCTTCCTGACTTCAGCCACCTTGACACATATTTTCTCGATAACCAATCCAACTGTGATATTCTGCGATGGACAGGACTACGAGAACCTCCGTGCTGCGACTAAAGGATGGCAGCCAGAGATTTTCACGATTACGGACTCCGTTGAAGGAGTGCCCCATATCGATACCCTTCTCGAGCCAACACCCACAGAAATGTTTTACCAGTGAGTGCTCAATGTGATATATACACAAATGGGAAACTAATAATTGCTATCCTAGGCCAGAACCACTGAGGGAAGGAGGTGAACAGACCGTGGCCATCCTCTGCTCTTCAGGAACCACTGGCTTACCCAAGGCTGTCTGCATTTCCAACAGAGCTCTCTTCTTGGACACCCAGTGAGAATTTTTGATACATTATTTTATAGAGTTTCTTCATTGCTTATTTCTCTGACAGTATGATGAACAGCGAATTGGTCTCATTTGCCGCCAGTGGTCTGGATTGGTACAGTGGACTAAGCTTATTCCTCTTGAGCACTGTGGTGGGCTGCACCCGGATTATAACTAACAAACCATTTTCACCCGAATACTTTGTAAAGCTTGTTGAGAAGTACAAGATCAACACAGTTATATTGCCTCCTCGCCATATGTCTACTCTGATCGCATTTCCCGGGGCGACGAAAGAAGCTTTGGCCTCCCTTCGCAGCGTATCCTATGGAGGCGGATTCACGTCCATGACCACATTGAAGAAAATGCAGGAGCTCTGTCCAAATGCAATGTTGTCTTCAGGATACGGATTGACTGAGGTAGGAGGAGTATCCTATAATATCGGACTCGGAAACGTCAACACTGCAGGCAAGCCCCTTCCGGGCATAAAGATTCGGATCGTGGACGATGATGGCAAGAGCCTGGGTTACAACGAGCAGGGAGAGATCTATGTGCACACAGGCCGTCCCTGGAAAGGATACTATGGCAACCCCGTGGAGACTCAACGAACGCAGGACCATAAGGGATGGGTTCATACCGGCGATATAGGCTACTTTGATGACCAGAACCAGCTCTATGTGGTGGACCGCAGGAAGGAGGTGCTCAAATACCAGGGAAACCACTACTGGCCCTCTGAGATCGAGGGCGTCATCTCAGAGTTGCCCAACGTGGAGGAAGTGTGCGTCATTAGCATCTACGATGAGCAGCAGGGCGATGCTGCTGGTGCACTGGTGGTTAAGCGTGGTGGTTCCTCAATTACCGCCAAGGAGATTGCAGATCATGTGGCCAGAAGGCTTCCCTCCATTCAGAAGCAGCTCCATGCTGGCGTCCAGTTTACGGATAAGCTACCAGCCAATCCAAATGGAAAGACACTTCGTCGAGTGGCGCGAGAGGAATTCGTTGCGAGAAAGGGTTCTAGGAAATAAGATTTCAATAACACTCCTGGTAAAATTCAAATATTTTGTTTCATACCGTGTCGTGTGAATTCCAAGTCTTTATATAAGTGAACTTTAGCTGTACAAAATTGTTATAAAATAAAAACAAGTGACAATACTATAATACTATAATGGAATATAATAATCTTGATCATCAAAAAATGGCAATGTCATACCTCGTTGAGTTTGTAATTAAATTCCCAATCGAACTGTGTTTAAATATTGGGATGCTGTTTTTTTTAAATTATTTTGCAAAAATCCAAAAATCATTATCAAAAAAATATAAAAAACAAGAGAAAACGCCATAGTCGAGTTCCCCGACTATCTGATACCCGTTACTCATCTAGTGAAAGTGCGAATGAGTCTTCAGCACTGATTGTTTTTGGCGGTGCGGGGTGCGGGGTGCGGAGTGCGGGGTGCGGGGTGTGTTTACAAAAAAAAAAAATTATTTTATTTTCAAATTTTTTCCAAATTTTGATGATGAGTTTTGGATTTTGGAAAAATTGATTTTCTGTGTTTTTGCGATTTAAATATCAGTATTTTGATCAGAACATTCAAAATATTGGTCCAAATATGGAATGTCATGTCTCGTTGAATTCGTAATTACATTTCCAATCAGTGTTTCCAAAAAAAAAATTTTGTATTGTAAATAATGTAAATATTTGATACCGGCAGCCCGGTAAGCTTAATTCGTTAGTCATTAATTCCGAAAAATATTGTTTTAAGTTCAAAGAAATCGAAGTACTCTGGTTTAGGGGGACCTAAAATTTTGATTTGGGGCATTTTGAAAGCCTCTGTTAAGTTTTATGCTAAAACATATTCTATCCTCTTAAATATAGTTGATGACAAAATATTACCACTCCCTGTATTAATTGGTCGAGACGCACTGAAGGTAATGAACGTTCAATTAGTTCATAAAAAAATTAATAATGATACTTATAAATCTAAAGACTCTTCCCTTTTCACCGCTAAAATGAACAATACAAATAATTTAAGTACAGCTATTCATAATCCCATAAATTTAAGTCATAATCACAACTCTGGTTTAGATAATGAAAATTCTGTAGAAATTTTGGGTACTGACAGTGATGCGCAGAGATTTTTGGCTGACATTGAGCCATCATTAGAGGATTCATTTGAATCATTGAAAAAAACTTTTTGCCACGCCCTCTCTAACACCCACAAACCGCCCAAAGCTGCCACGCACACACTTATGAAAAATGTTTTGATATTTTTTCATTTTTGTATTAGTCTTGTAAATTTCTATCGATTTGCCAAAAAACTTTTTGCCACGCCCACTCTAACGCCCACAAAACCGCCAAGACTCTCCTTCGCACTTCGAATAGCTGAGTAACGGGTATCAGATAGTCGGGGAACTCGACTATAGCGTTCTCTCTTGTTTTGAGCTGGAAACACTAGCGGTAATAAATGCGTTGCGTCGGTTTAGAGTATACCTTGAGCATAGACCGTTTAAGATAATTACGGATTGCAATTCGTTATTGCAAACTCTTAGTAGAAAAGCTATTAATCCTAGGATTGCCAGATGGTCCCTTGAGTTAGAGAATTACGATTATTCGATTATGCATAGACCGGGTGTAAATATGGCCCATGTGGACGCTTTAAGCAGACAGATAGAAGTTGTCAAGTTGTTAAAAGATAGTGAGTTTGGCGATAATGAAGACTTCTTAGAAAACCTTGAGGAAACCCGTAGAGACAGCCGTAGAGACCAACTTCTAGAGAACCGTAGAGACCAACTTGTTGAGACCGTAGAGACATCCGTAGAGACCAACCTTAGAGACAACAGTAGAGATAGCATAATTCAAAGCCTTTTAGAAATCCGTAGAGACAACCTTGTTGACAGGGTGCATCTTGATGACCTTTGTGAAGATCCCTTAGAGAGACTTCGTGTTATTTTGGAAGAAAACCTTCGTGAAGAAGAAGAGCAAGAGAATGGTGGAATAAATTGTGAGAAAGCGGCCAGTTACTACATGAACGGTAGTAAAATGGCCTGGGGAGATGATAAATTGGAGTTTCGTGAGGACGCTTTTCTAAAATCAATACCGTTAGTTGGAGTTGTAGGAGCAACACCTGATGACGTAGACCTAATTCTACAAACGGAGCAAATGAGAGATAAAAATATAGTTCATTTGAGAGAGAAACTAGAGAATGGAAACGTGCGTAACTTTGAGTTAAGGGATGGACTAGTATGTTTGTATCAGTGTGATTTTTGAGGTGGCGTGTTGAAAATACAAAAGTCACACTTATGCAAATCTGTGTGTATGTGATAGTGATGGGAGATCTTGGAGAGAACGCGCTCTATTATTGCTCTCTTTGTTCTCTCTCGTTGTTGCCTCTCACATGCTTATTATAAAGTTATCGTTCTATTCGCTTGGAGACTACTAATGAGTGCGGTTCGGTGGCTTAATAAATGAAGTATCAAACAAGAATAAAATAAATGTGTTTTCACTAATTGGCTGAAGGGCTGGATTATAATAAACATAAACGTGAATTAAAATCATAACTTCAATATATTGTTACAAAAATATGTAAACGATTTACATTTACACACCATCTTAACACCGACATAAAGTTTGATATTCCCCCATTGGACTCGTGCGATGGCGTATTGACCAAATTGATAAGGGGAGATAAGGCACCTGTGGCAGTTGAATCAGGTCATCTATTACTGGCAGTTTTTGAAGTTCTAGTCCCCTATAAATACAGTCTTACCCACCTCCGACGGACAGAAGTACTTCTGAGTTCGATCGGAGAGGAACACCACAGCAATGCAAGGATTGCCAACGACTTACGATGCGAGCTAACATCTACACCGATGAGACATCCATTGGTAGTGTGATGTGTGGGCGTGGCAGTTTTGGGCGGTTTGTGGGCGTTTAAATATTGGGATGCTGTTTTTTTCAATTTTTTTGCAAAAATCCAAAAATTATCATCAAAAAAATAGAAAAAAATATAATTTTCGATTGGGAATTTATGACATTCCATATCGAAGCTAAGCTTTATGGCCATTGGGATTTTTCTAAGGAACGGAGCGTCTAGCACATCCCAGTTATTCTGGGTTATCGTTTGTTGTTTAAATGGTTGGGTTTAATTATCCTTCATGTCCAGTGTCCGTAGTCACTAAATCTTCCGTCTTGCATTATAATCCTGAAATCCATCCTGGAAAGTAGAAAGGAAAAGTATTGTATCAGTTCTCTCCCCGCACCCCGCATCCCGCTCCTCGCAATTTTAACGCATAAATAATTTACCATTTGCACGTAGAATAATGAGTTATTCTAAATTCATTGAAATACATAACAAATATTTCGACCCCAAAAACAATAACACGTGATGTGAATTTTATGTGTTGGCTTAGGTTTAATTTTTAAGTAAGTGTAGTTAGCGAATAGCCCTGAGTTGTGTTAAGGTCAAGTGATACTAAATCTAAATACTAATTTCTGGCCGGAAGCACCAAGCTATGACGAGGAGCACCGCGAGCGTGTCAAGTGATCTTCGCGCGGATCCGGATCCGGTGCTGGAATTACTCGGTAAAGCCGGTTCCGTTGGCTGCGTATCCATATCTGCTTCTGGTATCTCCTGCTCCCTCGTCACCTGTTCCACCTGCGGACGAGCATGACCCGGTCGTATTTCCACCTTGGGAAGGGGAAAGCAGTAGACCCTTTCGACCTCCACCGCCTGGGGCACAATGCTGTCGGAGGAGAGCGAAGTTTCCGAGACGGTGAGGGGCACACATATGGTCGGCTCCTCGGAGGCATTTCGATCCTCGTATGGGATGCCCACCCGGGTAATATTCAGCGGCACGGTCTCTGGAACACTCAGTTCGCTGTGCATCTGGGCGGAGTTCAGGGAGTCCTCGTAGTACTTGTACTCGTCCGCCGGATCAGAGACGCTCTCATCGCGCCGGTCAATGCTCCCCTGAAGGTTCCCATCTATCCTCTCGGTGCTCGCCGTAAGGGAGGTGCTGTCGATGAAATCAGTGGGCCAATTGAGTAGACCCGCAGTGGACCGAGTGGCCTGTGTGGGAGCCGGTGGATGCACCACCGAGGATTGCATAAACCCTGGAACCATGGAGCTTGTTGCCATTGGAGCTGGCATTGTGGTGTCGTAGGGATAGGGAGGGTACGGCAGCGGCAACCAGTTGTCGTCGGCGGAATTCTTGGAATTCCTTCGATTGTCCGTCGTTGTCGCCTCCACGGACTCGTTGAACTGCTTGGAAATGCCCTTCAATATGGGTTCCGAATCGTTGACCCTGGCCAACTCAAACTGTTGTGGCGCCTGCTGAGTGCTGATGCGTCGGCGCCCATATTTCTCTGCCGAACTTTCTCGGCTGGCTGGACGGGAATAGACAGGATTCTGGTAGCCACCAGGCGCAATAGGAGCGGCTTGCTCTTCGCTGGAACTCGAGGGCTTGGCGTCAATAGCTGTGGTATAGAAGTATTTTAGACATGAGCGAGGAATTTCGAAACAGTCACTTCATTAACACTACATGAATATATTATTCAAAAAATGTTTAGCTTTGAATATCATTGTAATTAATATACCACTATCTTAGCAATACGTTTTAATAATTTAGTAAATTGAAAATTGTATTTATTTTTTGAATAAACGACTAAGCAGACTTTAAAGGCATGCCATTTTTTAAGTAAGGTGAATTTGAGTCACGTGCTCTATTTCCAAAAAGTATATGTATAGGCTTTGTAGTTTTATTAACTTCTAGCACGAGCGTTCGCATGCTTTAAATGATGATAAGATTAATGGGAAATTTAGATTTGAAGCTGAAATCTTACCATCTGCCGGCAATCCCATGAGCATGGCTTCCAGGCGTCCGTAGACCCGCTCCCTGGGCTGCGTGTCCGACTCGATGTCCGTGTCCACCTTCTCGGGCCTCTCCGGATGCTCTGGCTTCCAGTTGCCGTACACCACCGCCTCCTGACTGGGCGTGGCCGGCAGGGGGGAGCTCTCCTCGCGCCACAGTGGAATGTGCGTGTGCACAGTGGAACTGATGGGACCCTCAGCCGGCACATTTGGCCAGTTTCCCAAGCCCTGGGCAGGTGCTCCGCCTACTGAAGCGGGATTTTGCATATCCGCAATGCGTATACGCCCCCTGGGACGAGGAGGACCCTGCAGCTGCTGTGGGGCAATTTGCTGGCAGCCACTGAGGGCTATGAGCAACCACAGTAGACACCCTTTCCAATGACTAACCATATTCAAATTGAAAACGTCTTTCTGTTTTGATGATTTACTTCTTCTTTTTTGCAGATGCTGTGCCACTTTTCAAGTTTACAGTTGGTTTTTATAGGTTTATTGATTCATTCTCGTTTTCAGCAGCCACAATAACAATCTATTGTTTGATTTTTTTGTATTTGCTGCTTTTTCTATGACGGAGCTGCGATGTCAATGAAATATTCACATCTATAGCTCTTCACATCTTCACTTTTCTGTCGATCAGCCAACCACTTCACTTCCCCATTTCTTTTCACTGCCCACAAACAAATATTGCTATTGGTACTACCGCTACCAGTTTTCGGTTTAACGCTCTTGCGAATTCGATCTTCAGCTTTCTTATAGATATCGTAGGGGAAGTATCTCTTTTGCTGGCGATTTGCGATCTGCACGCGACGGCTTCTGAACGGCAACTGAGTTGGCCAAATCAATTTCAGCGCCTCGCAAGCCCACAAGAAAGATTCTTTCTAATCACGGGCCATAGAAATTTTCCTTTGTTCGGCTTCGTTATTATATGGTTTTTTTCGTCTTAATTATGCGCAAGAGCGTTGAAACTTAATGGCGAATAAACATTCTTCGGGGCCCCGCTTTTGGGGTCTGCTTCTACGGCGGTGGTGAAAATGCAGCGGATTTGATTTATCTTCGGCGAGAAATAACCGCATAGTATAGTATAGTCTGAGTGTTTACGTTTTATGCAAATAGGTGGCCAAATCGTTTGCCGTTTTGTGGCCCAAAAGGTTATTCGCTTATTTGTTCTTTCAACCTGATGACAGTGGATTTTGGTTTTTGTTAGTCTCTATATTTGCGTAGCTAAGGGCTACTCTTTTCGAAATGCCAAACGGTAAAACGAACCTACGTTAAATAATTGGCAGAACAAAGTGGTTTCTCGGCGGGAATCGAGGCTACGCCAGTAACCCATTCGCGGACCACTTCAACTGGCTTCCTCAGCCTTCCCCCAGGCACTCCCTGCCCCCGAAAACAAGTCGAATGGCACTGGAAAATCTGTCGTAATTATGCAACTGGCAACCAGTCGAGAGACTCCTCTCGCAGAAGAAAATTTCCATGGCGGCGGTGTAGAAATATGGAAAATTGGAAAACCCAACCTGCATGGAATGGGATCAACAAACTAACGTAATTCGATCTGCGAAGTAAACAATAAAGCAACGAGAGATGCGAGATGCGAGATGCACGGGTAAATGGGGAAATACTTTGAGAAAATAATGAGGACCCATAAACGCTTTGTCACGTTTGTCTGCACATCGTGGATATGGTCAGCTGTAAAACGGGAAAAATAATGCTAGAAAATATGGTAAATCCATCATCGAGTCGGTTCGGCATAATGGAAACGTTAGTTTTCTTTTATTGTTTCAAAGCAGCGAAACTTTCACACTCGTTAATAAAATATTATTAATTTGATTGAGCGCCCCTGTCTGTTGGTTTTATGGTACTTAATGGGAAATTAAAAAGTTTATCAAACGATTATCATTCAGAGTGGTTATGCGATTTGGAAGAGCTTGCAGAGTGAAATCACAGTCTTGTTGTTGTTGATATAGAATGCGAAGGAGTCACGTTTCCAGGATCATCGGTTCGGTGCACCGCGGTGGGGGAATGGAATGGGCGGATCTATTGGTTCTATTGCTTCTATGGGATCTATTGGTTCTCCAGCAGACCGATGTACTGGCCATTCTGGTTGGCCACTCGTCGCTCCTCCAGTTTCCTCGCAAAGTCCGGATCCGACTTAGCCCGCTGCTCCAGACGCTCCTGCTGCAGCTTAATGCCGGCATAGATCTGGTCCAATCCCTTCTGTATCTCCTCGGGAATGGCCGGCGGAGTGGGAATGTGATCGCCAGTGGCCCTGAATCCATTCTCGTCGGCCGTGTACTGCACATTCACGAGAGTTCCCTCCGGAGACTGGTAGGAGTACTGGCCATGCTGCACCAACACTCCATTTGGATTGGTGTCGAAGTCCTTGAGGAAACCGGTTTCCTCATGAATGATGCTATTGCCCGTCTCGTATTCCGTCTTGTAGCTGCCATCGTCACTCTGCTCCTTATTGTACTTGATTATGGGTATCCAGGTGCTGGTCTCTCTGAGGTCTTCATGGCGATGATGGTCTGGTTTGTCGTCGCGTGGTATGTTGTTCACATTTTGGTGCTGGTGCTGATGGTGGTGTTGTCCTTGGCAGGAAATGGCCAACAGCGCAAGAAGTATCTGAAAGGATAAGTTCAGCTGAAGCTTACAACCACACGTATATAACTTAATTACAACAAAATGCATTCCCTTATTATTATAAGCACAATTTGCCAAACTTATTTTCAAACAAAATAATCACAAAGTTAAAATCTTTCATAAAATACTTCGCGAAGTATATCCTTTGATGTGATGTAAACTATTTAATTTCATATTTAAGAATACCGAACTTTCGCAATGCTTGCCAATAATTCTTCTGGAATCACTTGACCGAATTTGAAAATCCAACGGGCTTGAATTATTGGTTACACTTACGAGCACTTTCATTTCGCAAGGAGTCTCTGCCGCTTATCCACTGTATTCCACTGATTTGGCCCGCTTTGTCGCCCGTTTGGCTGGCACTGATCGCACTGGCTAGTGAAAGCAGCTCCGTTAGACACTGTGCCAAGCGCGGCCCTATTTGGGCCTTATATAGGCGATTCGCTCTGCTCCGACCCGATCCGATCCTCCTGTTGCACTCGTGTCCATACCCACACAGATGAGCCATGAGCCTCCATGGGAGAGCGTGCATTTGCTATTTCTGATAGAGCTGGAGTTTCTAATGGAGACGGAGTTGCAGATGGAGATGCAGTTGCAGGTGAAGATGGCGATGGGAGTGGAAGTGGAATTTGCCATAGAAGCTCTTACTTTTTTTTAGCTGTCTGATCCGACCGATCGGTAATTGTTGTTTGTAGGCTCGTCGACGCTTAAATGCTAAAATCGTAAAAAAAAACTATTCACTGTCGCTCTCGTTTGAGGCTGTTTCAGAGGCTGAGGCAGTTCGATTTCAGCAGGGATTCCAGAACTATGAAAATCATTAAGATAATGCAATCATTCTATAAGTTTTTTTCTACAATAAATGTTGATGTTTAGTAATTTGTATAATCTTTTTGTAAAATTTGATTAGTTTGCTATTTTGTTGTATTGCCAAATTTGGTTTTAAAGTTCGTTTTCTAAGTCTTTTCCCATAAAATAAAAAAAAAACTTTGCGCGCTGAGTCAATTTCTTTATTATTTATCGTAAAACAAAATCAGCTCTGAAAATATTTATTTTGACCATTTCTGACCTTGTTCTCAGGACCTAGTCCTAGGATCTTCTGATGAAACACCAAGTTCGTTTCCTAAGTCTTTTGTTTTAACACATGAAAATACCAATGAAATGCTATTTTATACATTTCTCAGTAAAAATAGCTAATATAATAAAATGTCAATTAAAGTTTACTCATATATTACATACTTATAACCCTGTTTGCTCTTTTTAAGCCCCTTTATTACCGGCACCCACCTTAACCCGGCTTATTGTCGCTGTTCGTATTTGGCCCGCTCGTAGGCCCGGCTCAAATGTCTGCGAAATGTCCGTCCCCCGTAAGCGCGTCCGGTCGTTCATCTTCGCAATGCCGTTATTTAGAAACAAGCGAGAACGAGTTTTTTTTGCTTTGCTTTCGTTGTTGACTTGGCCAAAAGCGACAGTGGGCTCTCTCACTCTCTCGCGCGACTGAAGTGCATTTGAAGTGCATCCAAGATGCTGCTCCCTCGCGGCTTCGGTTTCGGATTCATTTTCAGATTCGCACTCGGACTCAGATTGGGATTCGCATTCTTGTAATTGCGGCAGTTTGGCGTATCCAATACCAACACCAGCGAAGCGCGAATTGTTGTAACAGCCAAAGTGCCTGGCAGATGAGGCAAGACGATAATTGAGTTCAAAGCGGGCCCGTGTCTTGGCAAATGTTAATTAGTTGCCAAACAATTGGGTTAATCTCCAGCGCGTTTTCGGCCCAAGAGAACAAATAAACAAACATCAGTTGTTTTAAAGAAAAAAAAAAAGAAAAATGCAATCATAGAGGAGGTTCAACCTGCAAGGGACAATATGCAGCGAGTGCAACAACCGACGAAGTGCCGGCAATAAAGCCCGAAATGCTGCCAAACTCCAACGCCTATTGCGACAAACGACTTCTCCTCCCTCTGGGCCAACGTGTTTTGGCCAACTCTTCGTCTTCCGCACCCACGACTGCAAGTCAAACGCCCGCCAAGCCCCCGGTTCGCAATGTTGTGATGCCGTGTGTGGTGATGTTGCCGCTGGTTGCTGGTGATTCATTGCGGGTTGTGCAACGCTTGGAGTTGCAGTTCCACGCACGGGCGAAAATGAAAATAAATAACGAAAGCTGGGCAAGGTTAGCTTTCGAGTGCACCACCACAGACGCGCCGAGCGAGCTAACCATCCCACTACCAACCATACCAACTGTGGCCCACTCACACAGTGACCTGTTGCTGCCGGCACGGGGAAATTGCAGCATCTGCAAATGTCAAACGATTTCACCCTTACATTCTTAGCATTTGTCGAGCTGCTGCCGATGCGACTGATGCGACTGATGCTGCTGCAGATGCTGCTGCTGCTGTTCTTATGAAGAACGTGAACAACATTTGACATTTGGGTTCCGTTCCATTCCGTTCGGATTTGGCTTTATCGCAGCAAGCCAACTTGGCTAACAGAACCACGTTGCTGGCCATAAATATTCAGGCTGCTGCCGTGTCGGTTGTGAAATGAAATGCCTTGTCGATGCGGCCAATCTTGAGCTTGACTCGTAAATAATGCTCTAGTGGCGATTTTGAGGCAATCGTCAGCGGAACTTAGCTTGACATAAAGATCACGTACCGCTGGGGTGACAAGTGGCCCGGCCATAAAGCACTTGATTAATTCTTAAGCGGTACAAATTGGCTTAACGACTCATTCTATCTCGATTTAAGCCGCAGTTGAAACACATTTTATTCACTTTAGTTAATTATGTAGTCTTTGGTTTCCTTTTGATGGGATCAAACAGGAATCCAGTGAGACTGGTATTAAATAAGTGCGCTTCGGTTGTCAGGAAATTCATTTCGATTTTAAAATCGGTCTCTGGCAAGAAGGCTGGTAAATTTTCGGCAATATTGATATTTGGGTACACGTAAAGACCCTGGAAAAACGTATTAGAAAGGCTTTCAATATTAAATGTCAGAATTACCTTGGGATGCGGACACTTCAGCTGAGATCCCTGCTTTCCGAAGGCTTTGACGACAATTGTCATGAATCTGTGACCATGAATTCCTTTGGCAAACTGGCATATGTCCACGTTCACATCAATTACCTTCTGCAAGTTGCGGGAAGGCTTGCGAGGCATAAACAGCTTAAAAGTGGCATTAAATTTGGTAACATCCTTGATGTATTGCAGCTCAGTGGTGATCAGGTACTTCTGAGGCTCTATAATGATGCACTTGTGTTCGGAAATGTAATCCGGATTAGCGACGCAATTGAAAGTTTTCCACATCAGTTTCAGGCGGTCCTTTGTAAATGTCTAAAAATAGTTAATCAGAAGGGTTAGTCTGTATATAATAACCATATAAAAAACCTTGGCTGATTCGCTTTGGCTAGCCAAGAATATGAGCAGAATCAGTAATTGAAACTGAGCCATGATGTAATTGCAGCTCTGATCAATTAATACTGTCGGTTTTAAAAACCAAAAACGCACAATGAGTGAAAATAGTCGCAGATAATTGTTTTCCATAATATACCCCAATAATTGATTATTTTCGTGATTGCATTTTAAGTGGGTTTTTGTACGGCAATCAAGCTCGCAGTTTTAAATTTTAGCGATAATGTCTTCGTTTACGGACGCTAAATACGGTCAGTTCGTTAAAGTGGTCTATACACCATAGAAATATAAATAGTTAGTTTATACCTATTTTTCAGGTATTAATAAAACATGAAAACGGAACCATTTGTTATTTATATATTTGTTATTCAATAATTTCTCCTCTCAGGCTTACGTTCAAGTACAACTGACGGCGAGCGTAAAAATCAACTTGAATAAACAACTGGGAGGAAGGCACAAACATGGGTAAGGCCTCTTCGATGCTTATATTATGGTAGTAAATGGTACCCTGTAATGTTAGCATTAGAACATTGAATAAAATATAAATCAGTGATATAACCTCTTTGACTGGACACTTTCGTGGTTGGTTGCTCGACTTGACGACCGCATTAAACATGTTCGATACCATGGTACCTTGAACCATGTCGGAAATAACACGACAGCCATCGAAGGTAATGTCGAAGAATTTCCGGTACAAAGTGGATGACTTGAATCTCGTTGAGATCTTGATGTAAACCTTAATTTGGTCCAGTTCCGTCAGCAACTTCAGCTCCACATTCAACAGGGAGCGCCGAGTGCCTCCCATTTGGCATGTCATCTGATCAGCATACTGAGGTCCCATCTGACAGTCAAAGCAATCCCATCGCAAACGCCTCTAAAAATGTTGTGATTTATTTACTTGTTTAACTACTCAATTTATTGCCAGTGCTTGGCTTCCTTGGCTTACCTTGGCTTCGGTATAATGGAACACGTGGATGAGTATCAAAATCATCCGTAAGCAGTTTAGCCACAGGTAGAACATTACTGTCGACAGTTGGTGGCAAACTAAATTGGCCTGTTTACTGATAGATTTTAAATCGAAATTGGCGCAATTACCAGCTCGAAACATAATTGCTTATCTGGATAATTTAAATTTCCAATTGAGCGAAACAATTCATTTGAAGGAATTCCTTTGCTATGGTAACAGTTAACTAAATGCAAAACTATATACTATAGTCTTATTTTATGCCCACATATTTATCACTAGCGATTATTTCAAAAAACCTACTGCCACAAAGTATGCAGAAAATAAATTCAAAAGCTGTGTAATAAAGCTGTAAAATGGAAAAATGTAAAAAATATGAGCGAAGAAAAAAAAGGTATATGTGTATATTTTGAAAAAGTATATTCATTTGTTTCTTCTTTTTGATTTATATATATTTATTTGCTTTAAGGGTACCATAAAATTTACAAGTATTTCTTCCTTCGGTGCCTTTCCTTTGCCACCTCATAAAGATGCCCATGCAAGGTGACATTCATGGCAATGGCAACCTTGGGTATAAAGAAGTCCAAGTTCACAAAAAACTCTGATTCGCTTAGCATTGGCGGCAGATCGGTGACCGAAATGTTTTTCGATTCAAACGTACCCTGTAAGGATGGGCTTAAAATTATGACTTTTTTTAAACAAATTAATTACCTTTGGAAACGGGCATCTCCAAACCTTGGCGTTGCTGTTCTTCGCCAAAGTGTTGACCAAAAGATCGATGAGAATCTTCCGCTTGCGTTCCCGCAGAACCTTGCACACGTCGAAGGTGATGTCAAATATCTGGGTTATGACCTTTTTGGAATTGGGTATGGATACTCGAAGGAAACCACTGAAGGCAGTCAACGGTTGCACCATTTTCACAGATGCCTCCATGGTCCGGTTTCTAGGAGTTATGATCCTGCAGTACAGGTCGGCGAAATAGTGGGGATTGCCCACGCAATCCATTTCCTTCATTTCTATATAGAAGCCCATGTTCTGTTGCAAGGAAATGCTATTATTAAGATATTTTCAGATTTTATGGATTAAAAACCCACTGGCATCAGCTTGGCCGTATCTGTAAGTTGTATACGCAGCAGACTGCATACTATAATGCCGAACCACCAGATTATTGGCAACATTCCAGTGTCTCAATGGTCGATCAACTGATCCCACGGTCGGCCCATATTGCCCGCAGAGTAAGTGGCATAATCCACATCTAATGACAGTTTAATCATACCCATTATTGAGTAATTAAACGACTTGCGCGAGTAGGGTATTCTGGTACGGCCCATTGAGTTGGGCACACACACTTGATACCCAATTCCTAGCCGTATCCATATCGGCATCAATGTCATTCGGATCTGGCGGCATTTACCATCGCTGCGCCATCAGTGTAAACAAATCCGGCAGTTGGCTCATGACCACCAGCTCCAGCATCACCATCCCAACCCATCCGATCTCCACTTGGGAATCATCAGTGTTAACCGCAAGCGTGAAGGGCAATTTGGTAATGTAATGTTATAGGCCACGCGAGGCTGAGAAGTGAGTTCAGTTCAGTTGAGTTTAGTTGTCGTTTTCATTATCGTTTTCAATATTTATTTCGGTGTGTGTTTGCTTAAGACTAACTACGGAATGTAGGCATTTCAATTTCGTATGGCATTCAGGCAGTGCATAATACTTTCAAGCCAAATATTACAGGGGCTCTATGGACATATGTTAAACTATTGAGGGGCCACGGGCAGATGGTCGCCCTCCGGCTGGAATCCATTCTCATCGGCCACGTAGCGCAGGGTGATCAGGTTGCCATCGGGATCGCTGTAGCTGTAGGATCCGGTCTGAACCAGCACGAGCTCCTCGTGCTCGTCGATCACCTGGCCGTCGGAGGTCTCCGTCTTGGGAACGATGATCTTCTTCAGGTAGCCAATGTTCTCCACGCGTATTCCGTTCGAGGTCTCGTAGCTATATGGATTGGAAGAGATCGGAGTTACATCCTGATCTGATTACCCATAGGTATATTAGCTCACCTGCTGTTGAAGCTGCCGTCGGCGTTGTTCACATTATCCTGCTTGACAATGGTGGCAGCTGTGGTCGTGGACGTGGGACTGGCCCGCTGATCCTGGGGCCTGGCCAGGACATAGCTGAGCAGCAGGGCGGAGCAGACGAGGAAGACGAACTTGTACATATCGAGTGGGAGTGGGTGTATATCCTGTCACGGAGTGATAAGTGCTAAGTGTGGGCGGTATCCAGCGAGCGACTGTTGACTGTGCAATCGAGAGCCGGGCTTTTTATACTCTGTTCCGTGGCTTCGGCTGCTTACGATTGCCATTACGATGGGCGCACTAGATAAGCTTCGAAGTACTCGCAGAAATTACGAGCGGGCGCTGTGGCTTCTTTTCTTTGCTTTTTTGCTTATTTGGGATTTTGGTTTCGGTTTTATGGCCCCGCGATGAGTAAACATCAGATCGCACCGCCAACAGAGATGAAGATGGAGCGGCGATGTCAACAGGTGACAGTTTACTGCCCTCCACCCCGCGCCACATATCGCCAGATCTGGACAGGCTACGTGATTTGTCTGAGCAGTATATAATTCTTCTGGGAGTCGGCTCACCTGGGTTAGTTCCGCTGAGTTCCACAGATAGTTCCTGGGGATTCCGTTAAGGATTTGAGTTGAAGCAGCGGTGGCACACCTGAAAGTTCTTCCACAATTTGTCAAATTTTTCCAAGTCATATCGAATTCGTGATTTTGCAATCCGATCACGTTTCAATTAGGGAAATATTTGCCGCCGAAAAGCTAACGGTGAACGCAGGTGGAGACAAACAGGCCATAAAAAATGTGGAGTATTGTTGGCCATAAATCGAATTGATAACACTGCGAACTTACATATACCCATATGATGGCTATATGCTGCGAATATTAACCACAATTGTGTCATAGAGCCTAGAAATCTGCGGGAACAAAATGGTCAATGAACTGCGTTTGAATAAACCCAAAAAACAAAAGAGCCAAGCGACCAACATTTCAATTCTTCTTTGATACATATCTGATTAGCTTCGCGGTAAGAGAAATGTTCTCCAACCTTTTCCCGGAATCTCTAACGTTCTTCATTTGTTTGGCTTTGGAATTATCATAATGTTGTAAATTAAAACAAGTTAAACAATTCCGAATCACACTTTCAGTTTCTGGAAGGGCTTGCATAATACATAATACCCATTGATTTTGCCTGGTCGAATTCTCAATCTGAATCTCACTTAAACCGATTTCGGTTACGGCCTTGAGATTTTTGCCTCTCTGCTTGGGCTTCACTTGCTTATTTAACAATTTAGCTTTCAATTAGTAATTGTTTAGCGAGATGGCCGGCAAGCCAAAAACTGCTAAGTAAGGCAAATTTAACACACATTTTGGCACACATGACGCAGTGGCTCTTCGAAGTGGGGATCTCTGCCGAGCTCCATCCCTGACTAACTCGTTCATTGTCGTCGAAACGCATTTGAACTCTTTTGTTTCCGGTTACCCAATATTTCGAGTGGTTGTCTTTAGTTATCTTTTAATATTTCTCTCAGTTCTTTTGGTTCCAATCACATTCTGGCTTAGTTCTAGCGGGGTGCCTAGTGCTTCTTCTCGGGAGCCGTGTACGGATGCAGGCGGATGTACTCCAGAGCCTTCAGGACGGACTCCGGCGTGGGTGGTGGTGTGGGCAGGTGGTCACCCACCGCCTGGTATCCGTTCTCGTCAGCCGTGTAAGACACGACATAGGTCTTGCCATCGTCGGCCACGAATGAGTACTTTCCATTGACCGACTCGCCGTTGTGATCCGCATTCACGGTCTTCAAAACTCCATCCTGAGTGGCCTTTGAGCCGTCTTTGAGCTCATAACTGGGTTAATAAGTGGTGGATTAGTCGCAATAGAGCTTTAATCGCACAATCAACTCACTGATAATGGTATTTGCCATTGTACTCCACATTGGATTCCTGCGAAATCGGGTCGTCGTTGTCCGTCGCCGAAGCAGCGACCACAAACAGGGCAATCAGCATTAGGTACTTCATGTCGGGATCTCTATTCCGCTCTATCGATATCAGTGCAATGCAATCCAATCCAATCCAAACTGGTGTCTCGTTTCGACTGGTGATTCCAGCGGTAAACAAAGACTCTTATATAGGCAACGGATTTGGCGAACTCTTGAAGCCATGCTAGAATTGCTGTACTAAAATATTTAACATGAAATTAAAATGTGACCAATAAATAATATAGAACTTGTTTTGCCCCGTTCCACTCGTCGCCGGCCTTTCGAAAATGGGTGTGAAATTTGGTGCAGACGTTTCCGTTTGGTTCAGACGAAGCTCCGATTCCGGCCTGCCCCCACATTGTTTTTCAAATAAAACTAAATATAAAAATAAATAATAGTAATGCGGTGCCATGGTGCCATCTTCTATAGGCACTCGTCATCGGCATCACTCCTATTCTGGTTCTCGGCGATTCCTAACCAACTTGACCACATTTCAGCCAGCCCGCGTCTGGCCACTTTGCATAAGATGAATCTATCACATCCACGTCTCGCCTTGAGGTGCAAAACAGTATGGGAGACTAAAACAAGATGTTATATTTGGGCAGAGTCTATGAATAGCCTTACGACCCAAAGTCCTATGTAAGCTATACTCTCAATGTGTGTGCATCGCATCTGGCCAACCAGTTCTGTGAATGCATTAATTCCTTTCAGCGTTTGTCATCGCTGCTATTTGAGGAATTGTGTATCCAGATTTATGACCACGACAGAAGCTCCAATCCGCGAGGTATTCAGTGTTAGTGGGAGTGTCATTTTTTAGATGTCAAAGATAGACTACGACTACTAAGGATTATTAGAGGCCGTTGGGTTTCCCGATTCGGGCATATCCACATAAGGAAAACACCTGATTTGTTTACTTTTCGAAAGAATCTTTAATTCTTTATTTGCAGCTAAGGCTAAAGAATATCATCATAGTTCTTTACAAGAGTTTGTATAATTCACGACGCAACGAGGTGACTCCTCGCTGAGGCCTCATCGACATCTTGGCTAAGACTACGTGTAAATGCTTCTAATTTACAGACTATTTACACAAAGTTCGCTGTTGATAATATTCCTGTATATTATTTACGTAATTTCTTGTTTGCGTGTATTTTTTTTTTTACATTTTCTTTGTTGATTTCATTGATAAATCGACGATATCACATGAGTCCGAAAATGGCAGAGTTCCGGCGACTAAAAGATCTGAAGAAATTCGCATAGAGTAGAGTTCGTGGAAGAAAGCAAGAAATCAGACTGGGCTATCAGTTTCATCGGGTCATCGTGTTGTTGTGTGGTTCTCGTGTGGTGTTGTCCATCACATCCGTTTGAGTGTGTGTTCTTCAGTCAGTGGATTTGGCCGACCTTTGACCTCCTAAGTGGAAAGAGAAGTGGGTGGAGGAGGAGGTGGCAGCCCTTGGCTTGTGTCTAATGTGTGATTGTCTAGGAATCGGGATTGGGGCATTGAAGGATTGGCAGCAATCAACATGCAGCATCAGCGCAGCATATACACAACGTAATCGAGGTTGGTCAGAATCGTGGGTCAACATCTAGGGGGTAATCCCCTCCTAACGACGTTTTGCTGGGGGTGCTGGGGGCAGGCTGAGCAGGTAGTCCAGAGCCTTCTGGATCGCTGGTGGGATTGGTGGCGGAGTGGGCAGATGATCGCCCTGCGGCTGGAAGCCGTTCTCGTCATCTGCGGAGTAGTTCAGGGTGATCAGGTTGCCCTCGGGCGAGGTGTAGGACACCGATCCCCTGGCGATGATCACGTCACTGGCGTCCGGCGAGGTGGCCTTCTTCAGGGTGCCTGTCTCCTCAGCTTTGATTCCATTGGCCGTCTCGTAGCTGCAAGTTCCGATTGCAAAGAAAATATATAAAATATATTTTAAATCAAAGGGTCTAAACGAAGTCTCCTTGAGATCTTGCGATAAATATATATTATAAACTTAAAGTCACCTTGCTTTTATGCACCATTCGACTGGCGCCAAGCAAATCGAATTAAAATTCAATCAGTTGTTTAACTTTTAGCATTTCTGCGCGGACTTCTATTTAAATATGGCTCACTAATCCATATTTCGTTAGCTTTATTAGCATATTTCTTCTGATTTTAATGGAAACCAATAGCTGGTTTTGCTAACGGATTAAGGGAAAGTGGCGTTGGGGGACTACTATAAGATTTAGTTTAATCACAATCACAGGTAGATAAACTGAAATTTGTGAGCCACTTTTAGGTGTTTATCGTAAACTAAAGTAGAGATATTTATTCCCCAAAGTATGCTTTAAAGTGTTGGCTTCTTGCAACGGACAGATCTCAATTGCTATATTACTAAGATTGTTCAAGCCCGGCTTTCAACTACGATGAGTTTCAGAGGCTTGAGATAATTAAAGGTTGAAGTTCAATTAACGTGTAAATGGCTCATTAGCACGTATTATAATGAAGGCTTGTTATATATCTCAACAGTGAGTGTGTATATCTCACTTAAGACTCTAGTAAATCGATTAATTATGCTAGTTTTACTATTCGGATTACTCACGCGTAGTTGTAGGATCCATCTGGCTCTATGTTGGACTCCTGGCTGATGATGGCGATGGGCTCCTCCGCTTTTTGGGGGGCAGCCTGGCAGCAGCTCATCAGGGCGGTGGCCAGCAGACAGAGAGCAAACTGTCGAAGGCAAAACGAAATGGAAATGAAAATGGAGATGGAGAGTTCCGCAATGTTAACCGAGCTAATAAACATCTTGAATCGTGCCCGATGCTATGAGTGCCATTATGCAACGTCCCCGAGTGCCGAGATTTATTGCCTCAGCTATCTTCGCTAGTTTATTTGCTGTTCTCACATACCGGGCTTTTTAGACACCGTTTTGAGGTCGGCAAATAGATGCCAATTAAATATTTTCCACATTTCCACACTCACACACCTAATGTCGACTGACTCAATTAACTTTTGCACCAAAGTGCTTGGAAATGGTGGATATGGCGGGGCGTGTTCCACTGTCTCATCGGAGTTAACTTCGGCTGACTTCTTCTTATTTTTTGGCCACTTTTGAGCTCACCCCAGATCAAGACTTGGGCAATTGTCGCTGAGGCGAGCTGAATGGGTTTCGTTTTCCGTCTGGGACTCCAATTTCGTGTCTGAACTTTTCAGTCCGATGGACAGCTGCCAGGTGTTGGTCCGTGGGTCTGACTCTGACCTTTGCGTGGCGAGCAACAGGCTGTCTCGGAATCTGAATCCGCTAATTGCCTTTGGCTTTTAAGCCATTCAAATGGCAAGACGTGTCTGCACCCGGTGGCAAGTGGCAGGGTGCTATATGTTGTTGCACCCGCCTTTACAGCCGGCGAACCTCGTAATTGCGGAAGAATTGGCCAAAAAACCATTTCAAAAGGGCCTTGCTTTTTTCCTGAACCTTAATAAATGCCTCAAAAGCTCAACTGTGGCGATTGATTTACGATGACTTTTACTGCCGGAGCAGGTCTGGTCATATGTCTTATGGGAATTGGTGGAAGATGGGGATTGCCATGGAATTTAATATCTGACATTTTTGTAGAACTCGACTTACTTGCGTAAACTTGAGTGAAACTTACAACACTTTTTATGTGTAAATCTCAGGTGCAGGCTAACAATTGCTTGATTCGTTAAAAGTTCGCCAAAATAAGTTTTATAGGCTCAAAAGTATTAACTAGTCATTCGGAGTATCTTCCAAACTAAACAATGTCTTGAAATGTATTAAGTTAATGTCTTGTTGAGAATCACTGCCTTATTCATTTGCTTCACAAGGGGTTGCATTATTCAGCACAATCTATCCCTAATGTCGGTTTCTCGATCCTATCCTTATTGGCACTTTTTCTATATGTATGTTCCCAAACACACTGTTCTGATCACTCGACTCCTTTGGCACCCACTTACGTTCTTCATCTTGTTAGAAGCTTGGTGGTGGTGTAATCCAAAAGGCAAAGGCAAAAGTATCCTTTCGTCTGGGTCCTCAGCACACTGCAGTTGTTAATTGAACGAACGTTTCTATTTAATGATGCCCAATGCCGGCAGGTGAGTCTATTTATACGAAAATTGCACTGGCGAGGCTGCAAACAATTCAGTTTCAGTTGGCAAAGCGTCGCACACACACACACATACTATTTAGCCAAGATGCAAAGCTGCGACACGAGTACGGCCAAAACCAACAACGAACAACTAACAACCAACAAGCAACTTGGCTAGTAGGGGGATGGGTATGGGTGCACTGGAGGTGGGTGGGTTTGGGTTTGTTGGGTGACGAGGTGGCTGGCTGGCCAAGAGAGGAGAAAAACTAAACTGAAGATTCAACGCCTAAGTCGCCGTCGCAGTCGCAGTCGACGTCGCCGTTTGCAAAGAGCAGCAGAAGCGACGACTGAGGCGGAGGCCCAGTTGTTCTGGGCTGGAAATAAAGAACCACCTCGGTACTAAGTACACGTAATTTATGCAATTGCTTCAGGTTTTTGCAGATCGTCTACACCATTTAAATCTATTGCTTGGTAATTGCATCAGCCGGCGGAAATAGCTACACAGGGATGCAAATCGCTGCAGATATCGATTATAATATCTAAAGAGTAAAAGATAGTAATAGATATTATATAATAAATATATTTGTTAAACCAGTTTGCTACATTTATTTAAAAATGTTTGTATATTTACATAGCGATAAACTTGATAAGAGTAATTAGATCTGTTTTTCATCACACGGTAACTTATTAAAATAAAGTGAATACATTATAATTACAATACAAAATTTAATTGCTAGCTTTCGATTCCAAAGCTATACTATTTATAGATTATTCTGCTTGAGGATTGCTTAGATCTGTTTAGATTGATAATAAGATGTGGATGATGTAACCGTTTTTCAAACGATTTCTAAGGTTTTTAAATATTACTGGAAATTTAATGCACACCAGATATTTGTAAGTTTTAAATATTTTGTTAGTGGAATTTCCTTCAGTGTAGGCAGCCAGCAAGCGACGAAAGAAGAACGGTCGATGGATACGCCCCAGATAAATGATAATTATAATAGCAAAGATGAGATGATACCGATCTCGGCCGCCGGCGTTGCCACCTGACTCGAAATGGGGCAGGCCCATTGATTTTTGGGGGTGAACCGTTGCATTTAAATGCGCTGCCTTAATCGGCCATCGCAATCAAAGTCAGGCAGCCATCGAGCGGCATTACCCGGTACAAACCGAGTATCCAGTACACAAGACCAAACCCAAACCTTTACCCATACCGAATACTGGTATACCCATACCCAAACCGAAACCCAAACTCATGGGCAGACCTCAAACTGAAGCCGTGCACGGGGTCAAAATGCCAGAAATTGCTAAACGCCAAGTTGTTGCCGTCGCTGCCAAAGTGTAGGCGCGTCTAATGAATAGCTTTGGGCCAGCAGATGGGGCCAGACTCTACGACTTTGTCTGCAACACCGGCCCAAAACCCCCCACCCCCTGGCCCCATCTCCATCTGCATCTCCATCCGCTAACTGCAACTGCGACACAGACGGCGACAGAATTTCGTGACAAGATTGTCCCAAAGATTGTGGCCGTATTGTATTGTTTTTGTCTTTGTCTTTGGCAACCGAGAAAAGATCGAAAAAAAGAAGAAAACTCATATAGTTCGAGTACAAACTATTGCCGAACTTACCATTTTTTTTTATTTTTTTGGCTCTCTAAGCAAGTTAAAGGCGAAGTCGTCGAGGTGGAAGTCAAAGTCTGTGGCCATTGCCTTATTATGATTAACCCTTTTTCTTAGCTGTTTGCAATAGTTGTGAAGACATTTGTGTGCATTCATTTTAATATTTTAATGTGCCACCTTAAAATGTGCTAAATATATTTCCACTTAACTGGCTGTCTGATGAGATTTATGTTCTCAGCCAAGCATTTCCCATCTGGCTTATTATTATTATTATTCGGCGGCGGAACCTTGAATTGTTACGCATGGCTTCTGCGATCGGAGAACCCGATGCCACCAAATGTCAGTTGGCTCTATGGATATACATAGTATGTATGGTCTATGGCTTTATGGTCATATTCTGGTTGCCCAACCTGTTCTCGCCCGCTGTCCACTTTGAAGGTCGCAGCGCGTTCTTTACGGCAGACAGCGTAATTTGTTTTAAAGACGTTTTGAGTAAAGTCTGCAATCTGATACCCAGCAAGGGGTCGGGCATGATGGCTACGCTGTAGCGCCGATGCGAGGTGCCAGCTTTTGTCTATGTAGCTATGTAATGCTATATTTAATTTTAATTGTTTGTGTAGTTTACTTGTTCAAAACTTGTAACTAGAAATTTCCATTTAAATTTAAATTAATTAAATATGTAATAATATTAACAATAATACCACTTAACAATAATTTCAGTGCCTCTTTATTGATTTTTAAAATATTCTTTATTTGTATATTTACATATTTCATTCAAATCACTTTTAGCTGCTTTTGGAGGTCAAAATTTTAAGTTTGGCTCGTAATCTTTAGCCAAAGTTCAAGATATTCTTGTGACACATAAACTGACTTAAAGCTTTTAAAATCTTTTTAAGTCCGAAATCCTTTTCGGCTCAAGATCAAATGTTAATAACCAAGAGGCATCTGCCCACCAACCAATTCGTTCGGTTGGCATCGCTGTAAATCGGTTGTCCGCATTGACTTAGCGGTTGCGTAAGAAGCTAGAGCCGCCTTTTGGCCAACTATTGGCCACGTCTGCGGTCCAGCCTGGCATACTTTGCACTGGCTAATGCTAATGTCAATGCAGGCATAAATAAATAATTGCCCACCGCAGCAGAAGCCACCGATGGACGCGGCGGGGAACCAGTTGCTGCGGTTAAATGTCAGTGGTTCTGGTCATGTCGCGATCCCAGCTACTGCACTTTGGTGGTACACGAAGTCTGGGAGCGGGGATTGGTTTTAGTGGCCCATTCATGGTCAAGGATGGTCGTCATAGCTGCTCTGCTTCGGGGCTCTTAACTGGTTCGCGTGGTCAGGAACTGGAGCACACTGGGTGGTGTTGGTATGAATGAGTCACCACCACATGGCCTTTAGCTAATCCGTCTGGGCATTCGAGATAAGCTCTGGGCTCAGTCTATTAATGTGATTTATGCAAATTGACAGCCATCTCAAATGGCAGAGGGATCGATCTGCAGCACGTGGGCGTCGTCGTTTACAGCTCATGGCTAATTAATGCAAATCGCGGCCAAGACATTTAATATGCGGGAGTGGGTATTTAGGAACTCCTCCTCTCTCAGCAAATAGCATATTTAAATTTGTCACGCCAATGTTCTGGCATTAAGCTAAACACCCCTCTTAACCATAAGTCTCAAGAAATTACTACAAATCTTGTTTTATTTCCATAAAGCAGTTAGTTCTAAAATACATTATTGATTGTATTCACAAAGACATCTTAACCGAATCTATAGTTAACAAAGTCGAACATAATCTGCAAGAGCAGATCTACAAAAGAGCACAGCATGGTAAGTACTATGACATCCGTGTACTTCAAAAACGTATTTCGCATTAATTGAATGTTTTCGGATGTTGTAACGCCAAAGAAAATGGCGCATAGAGTGAAATTGATAAGCAGCTTACTGATGAACTCGCAAACTCTCTTGGCTCGAGACATACGCGGATACTTGACGGACTCCCTCCAACTGCCGGTCACTGGTTGCCACAGCGACCAGTTGATCCACAGCATCTCGAAGCTCATCAGAAATCGATTCAGCCAATTGTCGAACAATCGTACATCTCCCTGCCTATAGATCAGCGATGAAGACAGCAACAGTGCTCTTTTCTCCACCCATTGCCGGGCTAGAAACACCTGCGTTTCACCTGTCTGGATGTCGGTGACCTCGATGCGGCGGAGGAACCATTTCGGAAAGCGCCCGGCGTTGTTGTGGGTAACCATAACCGTGGTTGGGATGCGGATATCTCGAGTTCGTACCCAAATGTACAGCGTGGTATTGCACTTAAGAAATATATGCTCAGGATCCTGCATGATTGCAATATGCCGAATAGGTTGAGATTCGCCATGGAAGGACAAGTGCAAGGAAGCTGTGGTTCCCGAATTTATGCGACCTCCGGTCCTTAAGGAGATTAAAACATCATGCAACTCTCCCGTTGACTCGTCGTCCAGTTCGAATTTCGGAAATAGGATGGTCTTACTTGGAAGTCTGTTTCGGTATACATACAGCCATAGAATCCATAGCAGTATAATTGAAAAGAGAGCGACATAGACAAGTATAATTAAAACATTTAGCTTTGCTGCATTGAAAACACCAATGGGCACCTCCACACCGGGAATATAGTGCAAGTAATTAGTATAAGTTCCGAGGACATTGCAGGTGCATCGAATACCCTTCTCCACGCTGAGGTCCATCGTGGGGTAGCACCCATAGTAAGACCACTTCTGATTATCCAAACTCGCGGAGTACCGCCATGTGTCACAGCTGCGAATCTGAAAAACGAAAGCAAATCTCGCCGGTCCGTTCTCTATGGGAGTATCGTCGGTCTTATTTATCGAGGAATGGGCATAAACTCTCAGTGCAATATATGCTCGTTTAGGTTTATGGCAGTTATTTCGCAGAAGAAGCGTTGTATTCGTCGTTGATGCCGGGATGGTGCACTTGGAGTCGGAGATTTCGCGGAAGGAGGGCTTGTGCTTGGTCCTCAGCACCACCTGAAGTTTGTGAGTGGATGTGGTGAAGTGCACAGCCAGCAATGTGTGCTCCATCAGAACCATGCGGTACATCCGGATATCCTTAAGGTTTTCTAGAGTGCCTTCTCTAAGGCAGTTTTCTATCTCGGCCGTGGACACGAGGATCGCTCTTGGGGATATCCCGCGGCGCATAAAACTGTTGCTGTTCTCGGCTGTCAATGCGGGGTCATAGGTTATAAAAGTCTTTGTGTGAATTTGACTCTGATTCAGTGGTATCTGCACCGTGAAATTGTCTTCTCTTTGAAAAATCCGCACTGAAAGCACCAGAGTACTGGGCCTCTTGTAAATCGGGTACCACCAGTTCAGTTTCAGTTTGATAGAAACCAACTTGAGGCATACTCTGCCCTTATCCGTTCCAAGAACTTCCCTCAAAACTGCTCGCCCGAAAAAAACCATATGAATCCTATCACTGGTAAGTAGTCGAACGATTCTCTTGGGAAAAGTGTGGAAACATTGAACATCCAGTGAAACGTTGGACGTTGCCTTCCTCAGGTCACCAATATCGGTTCGTTTGATACCGCGATGATAGTTTAAATGACGATACAGGCGCTCCATTTCCCAAGTGGAGTTCAGCCAGATAATCCACGGAAAATTTGATTTGGCGTTTCCCACTTTCTGGGTCTCATCCACCAATTTTTCAACAAGCGACTGATCCAATTTTCCAGTTGAAAATGCCCGATAGTATTGATTGTAAACTGACCACGGTGGACGAGAAGATCTTTGGCAGAATCTCTTTATTATTTCATAGACCTCTCTGCACGCTAGTCTTAAGTTATCAAATGGCTTTTCCATAATAAACGTTTCTTCCTCGTTCTTGTCTATTTCGTCAAAGTTGTCATTAATCATCTTGACCATCATCGTAAGTAGAGATTCCTTTTGCTGACCTACGAAGTATAAGCGATGTGCCAAAGTTAAGGTGAGGTTAGCCAACCTTGCGAGGGAACTCCGCGACTGGAAAGGAATGTTTGTTAGATTCCCAGTAAGAAATATTCCAGATTCCGGTTTAGTCATGTGCGATGCTGCAGATTGAATGGTTTGCAAATACCGATCCACAAGTCCTTTCTGGAGCAGGTCATGAATATTGTGGGGAACACTTCTCAGGGGCGTGATCTTACCTCTATCCAAGTGGTGCGGCATGCCCATGCTACATCGCATACGAGCACCTTTATGGAACTGGTAACAGGCAAGTAAACCTCGCAGTTACAGTCCGCACAACTTCCGAGCAGAACTGACCCGGCATAGTACCAATACTCCTTGGGACCATTCAAGGACACGAAGTTTTGGCAGCACGGATAGAACGGCGTGATTGCCTCGTATCCTTGGCTTGGATAAACCGAACACAACCCGCCTCTGGGACCCGTATTTCTAACCAGGGTTTTTACCTTCCGGCCATAGATGCCATACTTTGAAAATACAATGAGCTTTATGCGGATTTCTTTAGCTGCAGAGCGTATGTACAATGCTAAGTCTCGACTGGTGACCAACAGCTGACCATCAATATACCATTTGTATCTGACAACTTGACCTCCGCAATTGGCGCAGCTTGATCTTAGATGAATCTTTGCGCTAGGAGTAAAGAAATCGTTTCTACAGTTCCTTACACATTCTATCGTTACTTGTAGTATTTTATGATCTATCACGGTAATACCTTGAGTCATTCGTGATGATACATTGGGATTGCCATCTCTGGAAACTTGCAGACGAAAGGTATATTTGCAGCCACTTTTAAAGGAGTTGGCCGGAATAGAAAACACCGCAACTATTGAGAAAACATAATAATGCACATATCTATCGTTTAAATTAGAATCTCACCCGACGATATGTTCCGATGGCAAAATGGATTGCGAATGTCATCAGCGGAATAGCAGTTCCAATTGTAATGAGAGAACTGGATATCCCCTCTTCTCTTAGAGAAATCGTAGCTCAGGGAGCCGTTCATCCAGATCGTTTCACTTTGTCGGGCCAGTCTATTTGGACCACCAAGAATTACGGCCTCGACATTACCCATAATCGATTTTAGGTAACATCGCGCTGCGATGTGCAAGCCATTCACCTTTTCTTCGACTTGTAAAAGATACAAATTTCGCCAGGGTTCATAGGAAGTGGGAAACCTCATGGTGAATGCCGGAATATTAATGAAAGGACCATCTGTGGCATATGATGCAAACTGTGCTGTGGAATGGATGGATAGAAAAGGTGGTTTGGTACACTGAGCTGCTCACTTAACCCAACGAAATCTCTGAGACTCCAGTGATATGTTGCCTTCATTGTCAGGTTACAGGATTCCAGAAATAGGGCATTGATAAAAAGGCTCCGGGTTATCAGAACTTTTCGTGGTGATTGGGGATCTGAACACCTGAGCACTGTCAATTGCGGAGAACAACGCTGGGGAAGAGTTACTTCAATGGGAACAGATATTTTGACCTCATATATCCTCCTTAATTTTATTCGAGCAAGAAGCGTAAGAACCGAATCACTGACCGACCAAAAAGTTGCGCTTAAATTGGCAAAGAATCCCTGTTCATATTCGGCTTTAGTTTTCGACTTGATTCCATAGGAGGAAAGCTCTTCACTGATTGATGATGTGCTTTTGAAGCTGGGACCCATTTCTTTAGCTACATCTCCCAACTCAAAAAGGGCCAATAGATAGCTGGGAGTACCCAGCCATATAGTTACTTTGTACTTAACAGGAAGACTCTCCATGGCTATGACGATATTAGTGCGCTTTCCGTAGGGCACATATTCACTGCAATACACTTTGATATTCGCTTCTTTTAGTTCATTCGTTTTCGCAATCTGTACCGTCAAATATAGTAGTAGAAGCACATGTATTTTTTTAATTTTCGACATAAAGTCATTTTTAACAAAATTGATAGAAATCTCAGTGATAATGGAATCTCAATTTTAATATCTTAAAGTTAGTTTACTTTTCTACTGTTTGTCGTATAACCGCGAAGAATCGGTATGTGATGGTCATCAGCTACAAACCAATAGCCAAGTGGTTATTAATTCACTCTTACAATGTCATACTCACTATTTTAAAGGAATCGCAGGATATGATAATTATTCCCCTGGCTGAGATCTCCAAAGGCCGTTGAGCCTGTGCCATTAGAATAAGTATTTCCTTTCTGTATCGCAGCGATCCTTCATACCACTTGCTTTCATAGGCAGCCTTGGCTATATTTGTACTCTAAAAGGTATATTTTAGAAGATGTCATATGATTTCACTACATTATACCCACCAAATCTATTAGCATTTGTCCTTGTGAGCTGACCATGTAAAACTGGGCTGCTACACTAACAAAGAGGGCCATATAGGAAACGCCCTCCCAGTTGAAACCCTGTACGACGGTATAGTAGGCTATGCAGCAGAGTAAGCTGGCTGTGGTGAACAAATTAGAAGCCAATAAAAGTCCAAATACATAGTTTACGTCCTTGTGAAGGCTGCAAAATGTATCTTATAATGTTATTGAATAATGTTAACCAACTAAGTAGAGTTACCTGAGAATTAGTTGATGTCTTTTCATGATACCGGCCAGGAAGTAACAATCTTGCTGCTCCGTTTCTGGACTTGGACAGAGCGAGGCCAAAACATTGGCCAGATAGCCCAGGTGCATCGATATTTGACGTGAGATGCACATCATCCAGAGATCCGTGCCCAGGCTCACGTTCACTATGAACTGACTATATGTGAAGTCTATGACGTAGGCCACCACATAGCCCAAAGGTTTTTCGGCGTCGAAAGTGAGGCGCGTGGGAAAAATGCGATTATAGGAAAACTCAGCTTTTCCGAAACCTATTAGGTACATAATGCACGACTGAAGGAGGGGTCCCAGTGCCATTACGACCATTACAAAGTAGTATACGTACAACACGTATCGCGTGGAACGTGATAGGTAATACCTGTTCACCTCGTACTTCCTTTGACTTTGCTCTTTATGAGGATACAACTCCTTCAAGTGATGGCTCAGTTGCAGTAAGCGTTTGCGATTTATCATGAAAGTGACAAACTTTACCAGGGCACTGAACATGTAGAAGAAGTGCAGCCCCTGTCGCATAATCTTGGAGGGACTGCCGGCCAAGGATTCCCACTGAATGATCCGTATCGTCACCATGGAAGCCTCGTAAAAGCTGCTGGCCGTGCACAGGACGAAATAGCCTCGGAGAAGCAGATTGCTGCACCTGGATCTGGGTGTATCGAATAGGTCGTACCCTAGGGTCTTGAACATCACGTTGGCCATGTAGATGAAGTCCTCAAAGGAACGTACTTTCTCCATTTTCAGCTTTTTTACCTGTGCTCACACTTCGGCTCTTAAAATTAACTGGGCTAAGCTTTCGGAAAGTAATACATTTATAAGGACTTCCTTGGTCAATTTCAATAAAGTGTCCATTTAATAATTAATGTTGTAATTGTTTCGTCACTCAGGTGCTAGGGTATTTGTTCTCTTCACCAATTATACATGCCTTCTGTTGTTTCGAGTGCGAGAAGGTGATTAATAATTTAAGGTGCGGTTGCATTTTTCCTACCGCTTGTCAGCGATTGCCTCAACCGAATTAATATGCCCTACAGCCGGTATAATATATTTAAATTACTAAAGTCTAATTCAAACGGAACCCCTTAAATAGTATTGGTCTTACAAGAGAAGTCTGCTGTTTGATAATTTATCAAGTCGCAAGCCACAGTGAAGAAGTTTGGATACTGCCCAAATGAATATTTAAATACAAATGTTAAATAAATTCGAGCCACTTAATTGGTTGACAAATTCTCAGCGGCTCGTTTATGCAAATGAGCCAATAAAGATCTTTTGTCCGATCCATAGGCAGATCTTATTTAACGCATTCCGCAGAGCTGCGACTTCAGAATCGGAACCATAAAATATACGAATGGCCAGTATTTGGACATTTATAGATCCAGATGTGTCCGAAGGCGGGACTGTTTTGAATAGATATCGCATTTGTTTGGGGCATACTCGGATTGCCCATTGATCTCAATTTGTTTTGTCTCAGCTAGCTTGGCCATAAAAATGCTAATTTCAGCGGTTAAATAAATAGTATTCTCGTTTTAAAGGCGCACATAATAGGCACCAATTAATAAAACGAAAACCCGACCCGACTGGCACGTGACTTTTGCTGACTAGTGTAGACACAATTACGCTGCTATTGTTGCACTCGTTGACTGCTGTCAAATCGCACGCGAAATGTGAAGGCCGGCAATGCAATCGAGATGGCTTCCCCCGATCCTCCCTCCTCAGCCATCCTCCTCTCCAATATTCATATCTTCTCCACAGCCAACTCTATGCCAACTTCATTCATATTCATTCATGTGCCCGGGTCTCCGTCGCCCATTCATGCCTTATTCACCTCACTCTCTGATGGAAACAATAAATTATATTCGACACAATTAAGTTGCGGCAAACAGAAATACAAATGTAGTTTCAGAATTGGTAAGCATACTATCGTTCACATATATGAGTACATTTTTAAATGGCAACTACAGCAGTTACGTAGACCTAAGTGTATGGAAATTAAATTAATTTATTCCCTGACTACTCGAATTTCACTAGTTAATGCAAAATATGCTTACAACCGATATTAGCATTTATATCTTCATATGGTTGAACACGAATAAACACTTAGCGCCCCCCAACTGTGATTTTTGATAGTTTGTCGGCTACTTTCAGGCCAGCGCAAAGGTGCTCTTAATTATACCCCTTAATTGTGGAGTAAAAAATTATACTAGATCAGTTGAAAAGTAGTCAGTAGAAGAAATCGTTTCGAACCCTATACAGTAAATAAGTTCTCAATCGGAATCACTACCTTCGTGTCCATCTTTGTGTCTCTCCGTTCGTGTGTCTGTCCGTATGTCTGTCCGTATAAATATCATCCGTGGTGTCCGTAGTCCAGAATGCGTTATAAACAGCATTCGTTTTACTGCTTTAATATCAATAATAATATCAATCTAGCTAGAATCTAGCTGAATATCAATCCATTATCTGAGTAACAGGTATCTAATAGTCGGGCCACTCGACTAAAGCGTTCGCTCTTGTTTTAATTATATAATCAAAAGATACGCGAATTATAATAAAATCCAATCTAAATTCTAAACGGAAACTGTCAAGCTCCCTGGCCCGAAAGTCTTTTGGGCCGAATACAATAAATTTTATGGACCGAAATTTGATGCTTATGCAAAATGGTCTGGTTGCGAATCCCAGTTGGTTATAAAATGATCCGAATGCCACGGAAGCTGTTACAGTTCTGTCGGACAGATCATCGTTGAAAGTTGCCAAAAACCGAAATGTCGTTGAAGCTGGTAAAACCATTTAGTGATATATCCAGCAAGTGTTGTGATCTTATTTTGCGAGTGCTTTCAGTTCTCCTGCCTCTTTGTGCTCACCCTGGCTGCCATCGCCTGTGAGGGACAGTCCCAATACAATCCCTACCTGCGGAACCCCTACTACAGGGATCTGTACTACAGGAACCGCGATCTCTACAATCTTCGCCGTTTCTACGATGGCTTCTACAAGAAGTACAATCCCTACATCGCCGCTGCCCAGGCTAAAATTGTGGAGCAAAACAATGATGCAAACTACGGAGCGGGCTCCTATTCCTACGAGTATGAGACGGAGAATGGCATCCACGGCGAGGAGCGAGGAGTGCCGGTGAGCACTGGCAACCAGCAGCAGGAGGAGCAAGTGGAGGGGGCCTATTCCTTCATCACCCCTGAGGGTCTGCGAGTGGGAGTCAAGTACCTGGCTGATGCCAACGGTTTCCGTCCCGTGATCACCTGTACGTATCCCGACGGTACTCTATATAATGACTCTGATTTATGAAACATTTCTTATAGATGATGGTGTGAACTCCGCTTTTTATGCCGGTCAGCCAGCGCCAGCCAATGTGGTCTATACGAAACACAAAGCTTAAACTATTTCTAACTAGTTGAGTGAAAATGTATGTTCAGCCTTCTTAATTAAATCTACAAATACTAAACTTATTAACGGACGAGTATGTTTTTTCTTAGGAACTATAAAAGCTTATGATTACCATAACGCTCATGAATCCACAAAAGCTATCCACCATTTTGGGAAGTGATATGAGTTTGTTTAGTTTACTATTTTTCTTGTTCTAAAGAAATGTTAAAATATCTTCCAGGTAGTTCTATTAGCTGAGTAGGTGGTATCTGATAGTAGAGGAAATCAATTGTAGCGTTTCGTCTTGTTTTCGTTTTCCATAGATTTTTGTTCATTAACTTTTATTAACTTACGTCTTAAAAGCTCTTTTTAAAAACCGCCAGCGTAAAAGTGTGCTATACAAAAAATTCAATCTATAAAACAATACTTTAAAACTATTATTAAAATCATACGTTATAACTTATAAGTATATTTATTTCCCACAATATTGATATAATTAACGTTTCCTCCTTTAAAAAGAACTTGAAACTTAGTAAATGAAAGCAAGCGGATAAGATCATAAAATTATAATCCTTACTGTACTTCAGCTAGCGGGAGCAAGGTCAGACTTAAAGAAATTGGGTCAATTCCTCCTTATCGGAAATGTTTCTATATATATATGAATTTGTAACAAAAGAAAGATTGCGCCTACCGAGAACAAGTACTTAGATTAAGACTTGTTTTTTTTCGCTCGCCTTAGCGGGTTCAAGAAACCCATTAATTTTTAAACGCTGCCCGTATATTGTGTATTGAAAATGTTCAATATGTGTACATATATTTGGCAAAATGTCAGACACTTTCATTACCAACTGCGTTTCGGCCTTTGAAACCAAAAATGCCATTCAACTCAAGGGCCTTTGGTGGTCTTCGAATTCCTCAACTAAAAATTCTTGGTAATTTATAACAAATATTTAGTAGGTTTTATTTCGATATACGATAATAACAAATTAATTATCTTATGCATAGCAACACCGTCAAATTCGACAGTTCGACAGATAAATAAATACGAAATAACATGGGATCGGACTTATGTGCGAATATTCTCCGGTTGCCACTCGATGCTGACATCTTCACCTTCCTTTTGCTTTTTTTGTGGATTTTTTCGGTATTGCGATGGCTTGTTATAGGGTTTGCCCGTGGATCACTCGGCAAATGCATGGGGAATGGAGTTGGGTGTTGGATTTTGGGTGTTGGGTTTTGAATGGACTAGGACTGTTTCTGGGGGCTTGGGTAGCGGGAACATGTGGCTGTGAATGAGGGTAGCTCTGGGTCTCGGCACTTAGAGGTCTTAGTGGGACTTGGCTTCCTCGCGGAGACGCTCCAAGGCAGCTTGCTCCTCGCGCTCCTCCTCCTCGGCGAGCTCCACCTCGTGCTCCAGCATGTGGATCTGCTCGGTCAGCTCCTTGGGCATCTCCTCCAGATGGATCGCCTTGATCTGCGCCTTGAGATCCTTGGTCATGTGATTGATGCGGAAACCGCGATGATCGAACTGAGCGCCTCCGTTGATCTTGTGCTGCTCCTCCACGTACTTGAGGGCACGGGCAATAGCCTCGGGGATCGGGTGAATGTGGTCGCCCTGGGGCATGAAGCCACCATCGTTGGAGGCGTAGTTGACGCGGTAAAGCTTGCCATCGTCACCGGTGTACTCATAGAAGCCCTTGGCATGGGTTCCTCCGGTGTGGTGAAGCTTGGCCTGCTCCTCTCCATAGATTCCATTCTCGGTCAGGTATCTGTGTGGGAAAATAAATTTAAATGGTTTAAATGGTTAATGGTTAAAATCAAGGACTCTTCTTTTTCATTGGTGCTACCAAAATAAAGACATGAGAGTTATAAGAATCATTCAGAAACTTACGAGTGGTCGTATTTGTCCTGCTTGCGGACCTCTTCCTTGTGCAGGATCTTGTGGCGACCCTCGTCATCGTAGTTGAAGAGAATATTGCGGGGCGTGGTGGTGGTCGTGGTGGTGGAGGTCGTCGTCCTCTTGGTGGTCGTGGTTGGTTTCTTGGTGGTCGTGGTCTGCGAGTGTTGTTGTGGGTGTTGTGATCATTGGCGTTGGCTTGGGTGTTCTGATCGGGCGTGTGTGCATGCGAGTGTGTGGCATGGTGTTTGGTGGCAAAGGATATTGTTGGGGGTCATGCGGGAAACGGGGATACCGAATGTGGGGTGTCATGTAGCGCGGAATGGTCGATTTTGTTGCGGAGCCGAAAAACATTCGCATGTTATGAAAGCAGGGGATTCGGGATTTGTGTGTTGGGGGTAGGTTTCGCTGTGTTGGCCGGATGTTGGAATTCGATGTTTGGGATTCTTGTGGGATCTGGTGGGATCTTAGTACTGTGTGCTCGGTTGGTGATGGGGTTCATGATCGGGGAAGCCGTACTCCAAGGGGATTTCTGGTACGTTAAACTCGGCGTTACTTACTGTGTACAGGTCGTGGCTGAAATGGGCAAAAGCACATGATATAAAACACAATACTCCACCGAAATCAGATGCGTCACTCACTTGTAAGGCCTGTCGTCATGGACATAGGGAATGTTCAAACCAGCATAGGGTCCATAGCCACCATCATAGGGGTTGGGAATGTGATGGTAGATTCCAAGCTCACGCTGATCGCTCACGTGTCTATAAGGGATTGGCATGTGATGATAGCGACCTTTGGGGAAGAAACAAAATCGGAAGTTAGTGGGCAGTCTCGATGATTTAGCTAGGGTTTCTCTGGTGTTCGGGTGAGTGACGTGCGATTACGTTTCGAAACTATTCAAGTTATTAATATCTAACATTAGATATTTACACAGTTAATTAGTTTCTAATTAGGTTTTTGTACAAAAGAGGCAGCTGGGTCTGAATTGGTTGCAATTTGCAGTTAATTTACAGTCGGTAAGCCACAGTGGGTATTCTTTGGAAACTGCTTTTTGTGTGAAATGATTGCTGTTTGTGTGATTGTGAGGCAGATGTATCTTTTTCTCCTTCTTTCAATAGTTTACCTAGACTTTCTTGCGAACCACTCCGGCCTAGAGTATGAGTATAAGAAGTGAATGATTAATATCGGAGTGCTTAAAGTAAAAACGGTTCTTTGGTTAGTGATAGAAGCTCGGCTCAAGGCCTGAATAATCTGAATTTTTTTTACAATATCGCTAATTTCAGACGTCAGCCTTGAGCTTGAACTTATTCGAGAGACAGCGGATTATTCGTGTAGGTGAGTGTGTGTTATCGAAGTCGCCGGCTATATATACGCAGATATACATATGGGGTATAGTATGTATGTTAGTATCTGGGCAAGTCGTTCTTGCTTCTCGATCGATTCACATTTGCTGGGTGTTAGTGGGCGGTTGCAGCGGCATGCAGTCATTGGGCGTGGCAGTAGGCACGATATTTGCTATTTGCTTGGCTCACGAAAATACCTTCGTTCTGCGTATTCCCATGGTACCTTCCATCGTCGCTGGGGCGATACTTGCCATCGCTAGAGGATTGCTGTGGAACCGTATACTTGCCATTATCATCCGGAACGGGACTGCTCTGGCAGACAACGAAGAGGGCCTGCGGAGGAGGAGGATGTGGTTTAATATACCGCTTTGCATAATGCGCTCAAATGTGACAGGAAGTGGCGGTTGAATGTACTCAAACAGTTGAGTTTCGCGATTTATCTGCGGATGGCAGTCATGGTTCAAGGCTTCACACAAGGTGCAGCAGCAAATTAATTGTGCTAAAACTGGCTGACAAACAGTGAAGTGATTTGATTTATATACGCCTTTCCTTAGGCACGTGAGTTAAACTTGGGGGCACAACACTTCGTCACCGAATCAGGACTGTATATCCTTTGGCGCTACTCACCGCAACCAGGCAGAAGCTCAGCATAGAGTTGGTGAACATGTTTGCTTTGAGTATCCTTGGGTATCCTTTTGAGGTGAGATAACTGAGTTGGTAGTCCTGCTCGAAAGGCGACTGCAACAGGAATGTTTGGTTTCCCTTCCAGTACACCGGATTTATATAGAAATGTGCCAGGTTCGCAGTCGCAGCGCTGCTCTCAACGCATCGTCGCGCCTAAAATTCTCAGAGCGGAGATGGAGATTCGTCGGTTCACTTCGGTTCATCAGCTACATTTCTTGAAGAGTTGTACACCGAGCTGCTCCCTTTGGATTTTTAGACAGAAGATGAGCCGAATTCTTCTGGTTCCACCTTTTGTCTGGTTCTCTCCGCCGCTTCCAGCTTAATCGCTCTCCGGAGCACCAACTTTATGGCGTATCAATGTCACAAGTAAACGTAATTTCATTTATTACCAATTAGGCAATTTGTATTTTTTGACAAATGACACTTAATCGAGTTCTCCCTCCAATATGGTTCTTTCTAGAGCGTAGGATATGGGACTTTTACTGACTCACCAGAGTTATTTACTCTAGTTGTGAAGAAGAAATTCCCATGTTTCACAGAATTGTCATCAAAATTCGTCTGAACAATAAGAGCGAATTATTTTGGAAGCAATTTCATTTTGATGATAATCGAAGGTTAGTTCAGGTCGAAGCGGACGTCACCGCGATTAAAGCAATAAACACCATATAGGTAAACTTATTTCGCGTTCTGTTTTTCTGTGTCATCGACGTGGGAAGAACTTTTTGAAGGAATGAAGGGAAAACCAAATCAAAATACACAAACTATTTAGGACAAAATGGTATATTTCAATGTGCCAGTACTATGAAAACTTATGAGAGAATTATTTATATTCCCAAATAAAAACAAGAGAGAACGCTATAGTCGAGTTCCCCGACTATCTGATACCCGTTACTCAGCTAGTGGAAGTGCAAAGGAGAGTTTTTGGCGGTTTGTGGGCGTTAGAGTGGGCGTGGCAAAAAGTTTTTTGGGAAATCGATAAAAATTTACAAGACTAATACAAAAATGAAAAAATATCAAAACATTTTTCAAAAGTTTGGGCGTGGCAGTTTTTGGCGGTTTGTGGGCGTTAGAGTGGGCGTGGCAAAAAGTTTTTTGGCAAATCGATAAAAATTTACAAGACTAATACAAAAATGAAAAAATATCAAAACATTTTTCAAAAGTGTGGGCGTGGCAGTTTTGGGCGGTTTGTGGGCGTTAGAGTGGGCGTGGCAACATGAATCGACAAACTTGCGCTGCGTCTATGTCCCTGGAGTCTGTATGCTTAATCTCAACTTTCTAGCTTTTGTAGTTCCTGAGATCTCGACGTTCATACACCAGACAAGCAGGTCATAAAAATAAAGCGATTAAATTCCTAGAACCAACTGGTCGTATACAAAATCTTTCGCGTTTCCAGAGTCTCTTGACGATTCATTGCAAGGAAGCAACATTCAAAATAAGCCAATATATAACACCAGCAATCCCTGAACGACGTCTGTTAACTTCCCAGCTGGAGTCCGAAGTTAACTAGTCGTGGCAACCGATGACAACATCACATCGCTGGAATCGCTGGCATCGCAGACGCGGATACCTCGGATACCCAACTACCTGGAGGCACTCGGAAGCGCCATAAAAGTGCCGTAATGAAATCATAAATTACGCACCGGCGGAAATACAGCAAAAACTGTGCAAACAATATAAATAAAATAAGAAACAATTCAGACAATGCGCACGCCACTCGCACTGCGAAATGCATTAATATCGGAACTGAAGCTCAAGCTGAAGATCGCATGGAGATCAGATGGAGATGGAGATGCGGATGAGGATGGGCTTTAGGTCTGGGGCTGGGTTTCGGGGCTCGCAGCATATGTATAACCGGAATCGGATGGAACCGGCAGAAGAAAAATGTTGACAAAAACGAATTTAATTGTTTGTAGCAAACGTTGACACCGAGGCGCTGACAGTGACAGCTTGGGGATCGGCTCGGAATGTGTCCTTAACAGTTTAGCGTCTGGAGATGCTGTCGAGATTATGGTTGCTACATAGCGGTGAGAGGTGTGAAGGGGCTGATCCGAGTTTTAAAATATTAAAAAAGATAACTTTCCTTTATTAAGGCCGGTTATTTATTGTGTATTTCTTCGATATGTGCAGCTACTGCTACCATTGGAACTATTTACATCTGTAGTGGGTTGTTGGGCTGTCGACATCTGCTGCTACCATTGGAGATATATTTATGTTGTAAGGTTGATAGCCAGACATTTCGGTAAATATATTATAATCTAGTGCCCCTGTAAAAATAGGTCTAGTTAAGATATGTACTTCCTACAGCATAGTCAGATTTACTGCGCCTTACAGAAATGTTTACGGTGGAAACTCGGCTCGAGCTGCGATTGTTTTCAGTGTATGGCGCCGTGGAGAGTGATTACCAGCGCACATTGCCGGGCATATGCCGATTAATAATAGCAAGCCACATAAACTGTGATTAAAACGCCGCGTCTTGTGAGCGCCGAGTATCGAAGCACCGGACACCGGGCATTGGATGCTGGGTACTGGATACTGGATACTGGATGCTGGATACCGAGTACCGACCGCCGAGCAAAAGTATCGATAATGCGTCACAGTCACTGCACTCCAAAGGTCGTACGCTGAACCCGAAGATCCGGAGACCCAAGACGGGATCCAGTGCAGATCGGCGGGGAGGTGATCACTGATCACTGTCATCCAAGCAGATTGTTGTGTGAATCACGGCGCGTGCTGTTATTGTTATATGTACATATGTGCCGGGGCGTTTCGATTTCGGCCTTTTGCCGATATCTATATGGGGGCGTTCATTAAAGTCACAAATACTTAATAAGTATTTAAATAAAATGACTTTTTAATCAATTACAAGTTCGGTTTGTGATGTTCGGACGCTTGTCACTTGATTTGCATGCCGTTCGCATCAGATATCACATCTTCACGCCGCAGCAGTGCTGCTGGTGTTATTTTATTGGTCCGCCTCAGAATATACATGCATAGTATAATTGGCATTGACCTTGGGTCCCAGACTGGCCAAATGTCGCACTTTCTTCAATGCGTCACATGCGTCCATCTCATCTTATCCCATCCCATCGTATCCGATCGGTCAGAAGTAAATCTGTCAGGTATTTACGATCCATATCCAATGTCAGAACGAGTTTGTTTGGGTTTATTTGGTATCAGTGACTTTATTGACAAGGTTTCACCTTTGAAAACTGTCGCACATAAATCATTAATCTGCTTAAAACTATATTTGTGACCTCGAGAGTTCCGGGCACTGGCAGTTCCTATTCGTACATACATACATATACCCGAGTACACACCCCAAAAAGTGTCGCCGACTAGACGGGAAGAAGGATTTTGCCAAAGGCCAGTGCCAGTAAGATAAGCACGAACGGCAACCGGAAGCTTGATGGCGAATGACTTCCGGAATTGCACAGATGTCCACGGCAGTTGCAGTTCATCTTTCCGTTCTCCCTCTTGCACCCCTCCGGTATGTCCTTCACTCGATACTTCTGCACCCAATGCTTTCCAATATAGACGAAGTACAGGTCAACCTGCTGGGCACAGCCTCTCCTCACCCTGATCCACTCATTTCCATTTATCATCGTGGTCAGCATATTGGTCGAGCACATGGTTGAGTTCGGACATTCCCGCACTCTTCCCGGCGAATTATCAGCAGAGCCGCACGACGTCTCCAGATCGGTGCACTCAAAGCATCGAAGTACCTCGCCAGTCGCCAGACCCGCGGCCAGCCAGACCATGCAGATCCGTAGAGGGAGCTCAGATCCGCTGCCCATGGTATTCCGACGCACACTACCCAGCCAGCTTCTGAAGTTGGAGGTCTGCGAATGCTGAGAAGAGTTTCGTATGTTCGAGTTTTAGTGATAAAGCCGGCGAATGCACAACCGACCACATCCCCAACTGATATGCCAGCGAAATTCGAGTTTATCTCAATACAACAATGTGGTCTCTTACTTTTGGAGAGCGTTTTCTTTCAGTGCTGTGAATTAGATCATTATGCTAGTAAAGCATGCTTTACTCGCCAGCGCCGACCAGTCACTGACGCAATCTCTGTGTCGCTGTAGCCCTGATTCGTTGCTCGTTCTAGCAATCACATAAATTAATCACATAGATTATTCAGTAATAATTCAATTTAAGATTCAGTTATCACTGGTTCACAATGCTTACATATAAGGAGCGTACTCAAGCATTGATAAACGACCACCGAAATGGGAATATTTCTTTAGTTTAGTCTTATATCTTTACATACATAGGAAGTGAGTTATATTGTTTGTTGGTTTCTCATACAAATATGGATGAGCAAGCTAATACTATTTGTCGGATATCCCATTTCCTCCAGTTGCATTTACCTTTATTAGTTGGTATTTTAAACAAACATGATTCTTTTGTCCAAAGTTTTTCTACTCCTAGTTATATCTTAAATATATTTAAAAGTACTTTTTAGCTACCTTCAAATTTCCGCAAGGAGCTTAAGATGCTTTCGAGCAGAGTGCAGTAAGAAGCGGCGTTGTTTTTTCAGCATTCCTGTTTGGGATCTCGAGACCTCTCCGCCCGACTCCGCGTATGATTTACGGGGATCTTCACCTGCTAAATCTGCTGACCGTCCTTAGCATTTGGCGCACAACAATTGAAATCTTTATAGGCTGTGCATTCCTAACAATGCCCATAAATTAGTCTCATTTTCGCGTGGGCTTTCGCACACATTTCGCTGTCAATGCTTCGAGAATCATTTTTCTTCGCTCAGATTGCGTTTTATTTTAATCTCTTTTGCTTTGTTTACTCGGCAATTTCGATGTAGAGATTGCTCACCCGGTTTGGCTGACGGGGGAATTGTTTAATTATCATTTGCTCTCCTTTTGGTTTAATTAGTACACTTTGTGGCAGCGCGATGTCAGCTGCTGTGAGCGAATAAATCAGAATGGCACGTCTATAAATATTGGTAGCAGATGAAGCCAGTTTAGCCACCGAATGCCCAAATAGATGGATCGCTTTTGGTAGCACTCGGCGCATTCACATTTTAATCGGCGCCATTAAATACCAGCGATTTATGCCATTGATTGCCGGCATTTGTTTCGCCGAATCCAACGGATTCATTTACAAAACGCAATTTTGCTGCAATTTAGTTGCCCAAGTGACTCGCCAACTGGAGCAAAGACCCAGAAACAATGAAACAAATTACCAATCACAATGAGTCGTAATTAGATACGGGTTGGCTGAATAAAATCCAAAATTCCAAAACCTGGTACACGACACCTGGGACACTCGGGATTTAGGGCTTCAAATAACCAAACAACCAAATAACCAGAGTGTAAGCGAGTTCAAAGCTCTCGAATTATTGATCAATCCTGCACGGGCATCTCAGCTAAATCTCTTGGAGGTGCTAAATAAAATAAATTTGAAAGCAATTTCAATGCGGCTCTTGTAAGGAGATCATAAAATAAACTTGTATAAAAAGGAAAAGTCGCGTGCAAATAAATTTCCAGGTTGACAAGTGCGAAAAAGAGAAATGTGATGTTATTTCACCAGCGCCCCGATGATCAAGATGAGATCAGCACAATGGAATCTTGATATTTTGCCCAGCGGACTGCGAATTCCACAGAACTCCCTACTATATCCATTATTGCCATTATTGGCAGATAAATCCAGTTGCTTGGACCGCGGAATTGTCGTTAAATATTTTACTGCAGGCGCCGTCTGCTGGCAACAAAGTATGTGGCTAAAATTAATTTATATATGGCCGCATATAGTTGCCAATTGGACTTGTAAGTGGTGATAATTTGCGCACTCGCATAAATTTGCCGCTCGAAGGACGATTTGTACAAAGAGAAATAATGGTTGGCAGGGGAGTATGTGTTCAAACAAGATTAATTAATTACCCGCAAAACACCAAATTACGCACCATATTGCCAGGGGCAGTCTCACCTTATTTATTTCAGATGAATAACTTAAAATACTCGAAACAAACCAGACTCCCCACAAGTTACAATGCGAATTAGAGGGGCGAATAGCGGGGAGAATTGCTAACCTGTTGGCTTATCAACAAGTTGCAATTTTAATAGAATTCTTAATTCCCCGTCGATGATCCATCGATTGTCTGGAATTAATTAATTGAGTGCCCGGGGTTTCTTAACCCCGTGAATCATGGAGCTTCACTCACTTTAGTCACTTCCTTACCATGATCGAATAATCCAAATATGCACAAGGTTCCGCAGGTTCAAGAGTTCAATTCGATAAACCTTGTTTTGGAGGCGTGGCTGCCTTTGATTTCTCACATCGTTTCCATATTCTACAAAACTCGGATCTACAGCGATGTTGTGATAACCGAAATCATCGGCTCCGACAACTGATTAATGAATATCGAATTGGATGAATTGATTGATGGACAGCCATTGTTGTTATTAATGCTCATTAAAACAAAACGGGCGTTTCATTGTTTATGATGCGGCTTAAATTTGATTTAAGCGACACTAATTACCTTTGATCCTATTGGATTTGCTGAAATGTAAACAAATTGAAACTCGTCTGGCCAATCGATCTTCGATGAATGGAGCGGTTGAATGTCTTTTTCGGGTATCATCTCTTCTGGGTTTCGGGAAGCTGATTCACGAATCGTTTAATCCAGAGGTGAATGACTGCCGTGCAACGATTTCGTGCGGGTTTCTAAACAAGAAGCTACCAGAAATTATAGGAATTCGTTGTTTTGCATAGGACTACTCAAACATTTATATTAAGTAAAACTTTTTTGAAATTTCAGTTTTTACAATAGAGTGGGTTTTACAAACATGTTTGCAATCAATCGGAGTATATCTTAATACACAACTAATTATGGTATTTAAATATATATATAGTCATTAAATATTGCCATTTGTCTCCTGCAGATGTCGCCCCCAATTTTGAACCGGCTCGCGCCGACTTGCATCGCAGAAAGGTTAAAGGCGATCCGATCAGGCGCTACAGCCAATGCAAACAAGTTGCCCACTAAGTTGTTTCCAAATGGCTTGTTAGTATGCACAGAATTCTAGACGGATGAGCTGATATCGATTCACCAGCCACCGAATCAGCTCGCGACGCGCCCATACTAAAGCCATCTAAACGATGTCGTCTTGGGCGTAAAGACCGCGATTTATTATCTGAGCAACAATCGTGGCTGGGGACAAAAACTAAAATGGCCAGCGGGTGCATTGGGGTCGAATCAGACGTAATCAAGTAGTCGATATGGACACACGCTTGCTGGCTGCACTGTTGCTGATCGCGGCCTGCAGGGCCGACTCGGCCGAGGATCCAGATCTGGATCAGGATCAGCCGAGGGTCACGTTTAAGCCAGGTCGCTATGTTCCCCAACTGCACGGTGCCACGGGTTGGTATATTCCGGATAACAGTGGCAAGTACCGGCACGATCCCAGGCCCTACGACGGCGGCTACGGAGATCGTGGTGTTCCCTATGATTCCGACTTGAGCGGCATTTTCCGTAATGCCCAGCATCAGCTGGAGGCAAAGGTCCAGGAGGCCGGCGAAGGCCTATCCCTTGGGCCACGAGATCATCTGCGATTCATGATCGACTTTAACTTCAATGGCACCGGCTGGCAGATAATCCAGTTTCAGTGGGTGCGAGATGGCGATGAGGCCCATCCAGATACCAAGGAGTACAGCTACTTGACCGAGAACAAGTTGTGGGACTCGGATCCGGCCTATGAGTACCAGGAACCAGACGATAGCTGTCATGTGAACTGTCAGCCGGAGGCGGAGGAATACCAGGGGCAACCGGAGCCGGAGCCTGTCCAGGAGCCAGTAGTGCCGCCAACTGAGGAGCAGCCGCAGTCAAGAAACAACATCAATTCAGAGCAGGACGTAAGTAGTCAGAAATTAGGTAAAATAGTATAAATATTAAGTAATGTACTACACTCCTTTAGCCTGGCAAGATTCATGACACCATCAACGAGGTCCTGGAGTACATACAACAACGAATCCTGCCTACATTGCCAATCGAAAGGAAATAAAGTGGTTTCACATACATACCGAACATTTAATAAATAATGGAAAAAAAATAAACAGTGTGATTATTAATCTCCAGGTACTGAAATACTTCTGAATATTCTAAAGTCTTGCTCACACCACAATCATATGTCAGATTAAACACCATTATTAAGCCCCATAATGACCCATTATGAATTAGAACTGGTATCATTAATCCAATTATTTGAATGGCAAAATGTAAATAGAAAAAAAAATTGAACCTCTTGATTGAAAAACCTTTAAATTCCTATGGCACAACATTTTATTCACTTTCAACTTTGTACACTTGCAATATCCAAAATTATTTCTTCGTCTTGGCATTTGCTTCCAAAAAGGCCAGCAGCTTTTCCACATAGGGCGGTGGTGGAGGTGCCGTGGGCAGGTGGGCGCCACTGGGCACAAAGCCATTGTCATCCGCCACATAGTCCACGCGGTACAGGATGCCATCGGGTCCGGTGTACTCGTAGAATCCCTTGGAGCGCAGTCCCTCCTCCTCGGCCAGCTTTTCGATGCGTCCACTCTCCTCGCCCAAGATGCCGTTCTCCGTTTCCCAACTATGACGAACGGTTTTAGAAGGTGTCACATTGAAAGTTACACAATACCCACAGATAGTGATAGCCATCGACCTCCACATCGTCTTCCTGGCGGATGATGGCCCATCCGCCGCCACCTTCGCCGGTGCCACGTCCCTTGGGAAGATTGGCGGTGGGATCGATAATCGCTGGCGGCGGTGCAGTGGTGGGTCTTGGTTGAGGCCTGGCTGTGGTTCTCGCCACTACTACGGCCGCACCACCACCACCTGCCCCGGATCCACCACCACCACCACCACCTCCGCCTCCACCACCCCTGTTCTTGTCCCCCACGTAGCGCCCTGCGTCGCCAGAGTAATCCCCACCAGGACGATTGTCATGCTGGTACTTGTTGTCCATGTGCACGTAGCGTCCATCGTTGCCTCCAGAGTATCGCCCATCGCCGCCACCGCGATAGCGTCCATCGTTACCGCCGCGGTAGCTGCCATCTCCGGCACTCGCCCTTGTGGGCGGAGGACGATACCGCCCATCGTTTTGGGCCAGAACAGCAGCCACCAGGGCTATCACTAGAACGATCTGCATAGGAATGCATTTTAAAATACAAAGTATCTACAGGTATCTATCTATACGCAGTGCAACTCACCGTTACGCGCAGCCACATCGTCGAAGACAAGCAATGAAAAGATCTAGCCGTCGGCCCCCAGCTTTATATTCTTCGGATGCACCCCCATACGCCCACATCTCTAGCCGCCCAGCATCCACTCCGAGTGGATTGCTGTGTCTAATTGCAACTGCTCCGACCGGTGACTTGACCAATTAAGCGTCTTGGTTTACGAGGCGATTAATCCATAATTTGTTGGAAGGCTGCTATCCGATCTGATGGCTCAGCGGGTGAAGCGATTCAATGGAGATGTATTGCTGTGTTGTGTCAAGCGATACGATGCCTGGAACAGCCAGTTGTTGAAACTTCTTGGAGGTACTACCACAGCATTCGGACATTGTCCAGTCTTCAGAAGATTATGCATGTGCAACCTACGCTTCATTTACGCAAAATGCCTAAAACTAGGCAACATAATATTGCGTGCCCTGTAATGATCATTAGAGCAGAGTAAATGGATAAAGATACTTTCCCTCTAGAATCTAAACTATGCGTGGGATAGAGTACTCCACTAACTGAGAAATAGATTATTAGAAAATTATCTTACTTATGCATTAAATGTTATTTACTGATATTAGAGGTGATAATATTATACGTCTAAATTAAAAATCTCTGTAAAAGCGACGTAGTCGAACGCATTTCTTTAGTTCACTTATTTTGGGCTGGTGAAACCTCAGACTTTGCAAATCTTATCTAGTAAAATCAGGCTGTTTTACTATCCCCCCATAACGACTAAGTATAAATAAGGTTTTCCCGAACACAAGCGACCAACCCATAAAATCAGAATATTCAGTGCATATTTTATGCACAATGGTAAGGTCATTCACTTGGACCCTGGTGTGTTAAGAAACTTATCTAAATAATGGTAATTTCCAATATTTTTACAACCGAATAAACATCGATCCGTAGACGAATGTAAATGGGACACCAATACGTCATTAGTTCAAATCGCCATACGGCATCGTTTGATTGCAAATCTGCCACTTGATTAAGTTTATTAAAGCCAGTATGAAATTCCACAGCTAAATCATTCGCTAATCATTAAAAATCCACTCTGCGTTTGCTGTTGTATGGCCAGTTTTATTGTTCATTTGCACACGTTTTGAAATTGAGTAGAACCAGGTAATTCGATTGTAGAAGTGGAAGTGTAGGTGGAGATGGAGGTGGAGGTGGACAGCTAACCGCGTCGGTTGTTGAACCCGCTGGGCTGCTCTTCCGGGGGCGGAGGAGCGGTGGCCAAGTAGGCCAATGCCTTCTGGATCGCCGGCGGGATGGGTGGTGGCGTGGGCAGGTGGTCGCCCTGCGGCTGGAAGCCATTCTCGTCCGCCAGATAGGTTATCCGAATCGGAATGCCCTCGGGTGAGGTGTACGAGAAGGAGCCCTGCGCGACCTTTGGAGCGGGAAAAGGGCAAATGCAAGTTAGAGGTAATTCATTTGGCAAAGTTCATTTGGCAGCCAGCAAATGCCAGGCACGATTGTGAAATTCGCCAGAAGTTCCAACTGGAGTACCCACCTGGCCGGCATTGTCGGTGCCTGGGTTCTTGAGGTAGCCCTCCTCCTCGGCGTTGATTCCATTGCCCGTCTCATACAGATACTTGTAGGAGCCGTCGAAGTTGACCTCCTGCTCCTGTCTGATGATGGGAATGGGCTCTCCCAGGGGCTGACCTCTCACTTGGGGCCTGGCCTGGGCCAAGCTGAGCAGCAGGGCGGCTATGAGGAGCAGCTGAAAACATGCGGATGTGATATCAGCATGGAGTATCCACGAGTAGATCCCTTCCACCTTACTGTGTATTGCATGGCGAAACGAACTGTATCCTGTGATCCTGGGTAGTGGTAATGGGTCCTGGTCGTCTGCTCCGAGTCCGTCTCGATCGGTTACTGTGGCCAACAGAGGCAACTCTTTGCATATTTATACCAAACCGCTTGAACTTTTGCACACAGACACTATTGCAGCTGGAGATTTACGAGTGAACGCCTAGCATTTCGGAAGCCTCTTAGGTGATAGGTGGCTCTTGGCGGAGGCCACTACCATCAATACCATCTCCCATGAACGTTTCATGAATCGAATCCTCCCACAAGTACACGACCCATCCGATTTGCTGCAATTTGTCGAATGAGTTGTATACATGACAGTGTGTCGATGCCACAGTGGGGACTCTACTTGTGTGACAATTAAATTAATCATTTTTATGATGCTAAACTTTAAATTACGAAATGTTAGTGCAATTTTAAAACACACAAAAATATAGTTAAACATAAAGTCTCAAAACAGTGTGTTGTTATGTTGGAAGTTATCATCAGCAAAGTGACATCCTGATCCAAAAAGTAGCTCACTTGATACCAGAAACTATTCCCAGTAGCCATCCTCCACTGTGCGCCTGTGTTCTGAGGGGCGTTGGAGGCATTATGATCATCTCGGATCGTGTTGAACATGACCAGCTTGGCATTCATAACTCTTCCTCGACTGCACGAGAGGAACAGGGACAGTCGCATGCATTCCTACATCAATTTGTCAGCCCAGTCATTAGACATTTGACTCAACGGCTTGATCATGATGATCATCATTGTGGGGGATTATGACTGCCACCTGACCATGATCATGTCTGGCCAACTGACTTACTCACCCAACTCATCCAACTGGATGTGGCAAGTGCCGCTTGACCTTTGCGGCAACGGGCAGCTGTTTCTCGAACAGGTCCGTCCACAAGGCGGTAATGACTGGACTGGGGCGTTCCGTTGCCAGTTGAGCAAATGTCAGTTACCACAGAAGTGGAAGTAGAACCCCAACTGCCACAAATGTCCCACTGCCCAATGCTACGTGCGATGGTTCACATCGATTGCGGTATTGTATGAATGCAAGAGAAGGCGCTTGTTTGTTTTGTGTTTTTTTTATTTGGCTATTCAGGTGATGAGGATCGTGTCAAGTGGCAGCATCGTGGATCGGATGGGCGGCTCTATCCGGACTTCTTGTTGAACAGCAGGGACAGGATCTGCTGCTTGATGGGCTTCGTGGTGGTTGTGTCCGTGGTGTAGGTGGAGGTGGGGGAAGGGCTGCTGGGGCTGGTGGTGTAGGTGTACGTCGTGGTCGATGGCGAAGAGGGCGTGCTGGGAGTGGTGGTCGGTGTAGTGGCGGTGGATGCCATTGCGATGGCCAGGACAGCGGAGAAGCAGACGAGGACAGCGAAGAACTTCATGTTGATTGGATTTGGTGGGTGTTTGGTATTGCTGACTAAGGCTTGTCGACGGAAGAGCTGCTGAACTCTGAGTGTGTCTTCTGGTGGTCCAGGCCTCACTATTTATATCCACACTTTGACTGTAGTCGGTATGCACTGCATGCTTTGTTTGCACAAATGGTTCCTTTACCGTTTGCCTCATTGCTTGCTCTTCCCCCACCAATGTTTACCGAGCAGCTCATTGTGAAATGCATCCAATGTTTGATCCCCATCCATTTCCCCAAAAAAGCATTCGTTCTGGGAGTGTCAATGACTTTGTATTCTTATTAGCTAACTATCCTAGAATATATGCCGTTCGTAGCTACTGGGCCACTCCATCGAGAAGGCAAAGTCCGGAAGTGTGGCCAGGAACTCCAGACTCTGTGCGTCTCGCTTGTCATGTGGACTGACGTAGTGCCCAGACACGCCCATTTCGAAGACGGGCTCATCGAAGTTGCCGTCGTCCTTCTGCAAATCAGATGATTAGTATGTTTATCAAAACGACCCATTCACCCATACGCACAGAAAGTTCCACGAAGAATTCGAAGGGAGTTCTATCAATGCCGTATGTTAACATGACCACCAAAGGAGGCGTGTAGGTGGCTGGATTATCCAACATTGCGGGGGCAAACGTCCATCGAAGCAGCTTTACACCGGCCAGTGGCTTGAAGAACAGACCCATATTCGGCGGACCAGTCAGCCGGAACTCATAGCGCACCTGATAGCCACCGGACAGCACAGTCTTGTTGAGGAACTCCAGAACCGTAGCATACGGCAGTTCCACCGGCTCTTCTCGAGCCAGCCAAAGTGCATGCTTGCGGGCACCGCAGAATCGGTAGCAGGGAATCCCGCACATCAACTCGGAGTCGCAATCCTCGCCCAGGCGAACCAGGTTGGTCAGATTCATGTGATCCCGCAGGGGCGCCTCGATGTTTCGATCCCCCAGGTGGAAGTAGTAGCCGGAGTCCTCGAGGCTGATAGAACCATTGTACTCAAAGAATTTGCGATGTACTTGCTGCTCCGACAATAAATCGATCTTAGTCATCTGTATAATGATCTTTATTATTAGTGTCCTACTCACCATGAAGTCGGCACGCATGACATGCGTTTTGGGGCGGTAGGGGAATCCAACATCCGAGAGGGTAATCATGCTGAAAATGAACATGACCAGTGCCAAGCCGCCCAGCATGCAGTTGGGTCGACGGAAGACATTGATCAGGGGAGCCTAGGAGGTGGAGCTGATTGAGTAAACTAGTAAATAAATGAGGGAAACTCTCTTACAGCAAAGGATAACGCCAGAATGGTGCCAAATGCACAAAGTGCGCTGATTAGTAAATCCGGATTGGTGGAGACTCCAAAGCGACCGGCCATCGGAATGAGAATAAGTATGAACATGTGGAACAGGTAGGCGTGGTAAATGAAGGGTACTATCTGGAAAACAATCAGCACCAGTGACCACAGATAGCCTGCAATAATGGCATAAATCATTGGCAGTTCCCACGAATATAAAGATAACTTACCGCGACAGTGGAGACGGGTCAGTAGATTAATGATTAGGGCAGCGACGTAAAAAATGAGTGAGATCAGGAATAGATAAGCACTGCGGTATTTAAGAGCCGTCGTGCCCAAACACAAGATGGCCAAGAGGACGCAGTTGGCGTGCCCCACAATATGCATGTAGTAGGTATGGGGGATCTTATTCTGCAGAAGATAGCTTAATTTAACAAACTAACTCATTATCATGTGATATTGCATTACTTACACACTTCTTGTACGTCAAATAGAGGGTCATTGGCAGGACGAGGCCAATGACCGATGGGCAAATGTACAGGCCAATGACGAGCCAACTGTTGCTGTAGTAGCTTAGCGTTCTATTTCCCCAATCATAGAAGACGGCCATCAGCAGGGGGAAGGCCACGGCGAGCAGCACGCCTGCCAGGGCTAGAAGGAATAGGAGTCCAAAGACGCCGGCATAGGTGCCCATACTCTGGCCAGTTACCCGCGACATCTTCCACAAGGAGAGGCAGACCAGGAAAATGGCACCGAAGGAGAAGGAGAGATTCAGGGCCAAACTAGTCGACTCCTGGTAATGGACAAAGAACAGCCCAATAAAGTCGAAGAACACTGCATGTCCCGCAGCGTGTGCCTGTTGAATAATTACTATGAAAAATGGGCGAAAACCACTGAAAAGGGGAAACCCACCTCTGTGTCGTACATTTCCTCAGCATTTGAGATGCTCCTCACCAGGGCCAGTAAGTTGTCGCCGGAATTCTGCAGGGAGTCGAGACTTACCACCGCGTAGCGATCGAATTTCGTGTGATAAACGAATCCATTGTACACGCCGGCCATGTCCAAGCCTAGAAGGGAAGAGCTCTTAAGTAAAGTGGTCAACAAGGATATCCTCGCGGTTGATTCCCACCTGGCACAACTCCAAAGTCACGGAAGATTCGGAAATCGGTATCCGATGGTATCAGGCCAGCCTCGAACATCTCCTCGGCCGTCGTGGTGGCGAACGGGTGCGGGGCGCTGTTTCTGTAATGCTAAGATAAGGCGGGAGATTAGATTAATTGATCAGCAGCCAGACGGGTGATATGGCCCATATCGAAAATGCGATCAACGATCATTGCCAAACATATGAATCACCAACGGCGTTGCCGACTTTCGGGGGGTTTTTGAGTTCTCAACTAGGGAACTTACCTCCATCAGCCAAGGATGATTGGGACCGCCCTGGAACAGCAGATCACGTCCACCAGCACCAGCGGAATCCAGGTTCAGCAGGGCCCTGAATGGAAAGCGGATTAGAGATTCTGTTGAACTCCGCCTGGGATTCAAACTCACTTGCAGTTGGCAGCCCATCTGTGCTGAGTGATGAAGCCATGTGAGCCCTGCATGGGCTGCTCCTCGGCACCATTGAAAAGGAATATGATCGGATGCAGGAAGGGATCACCTGAAATAGCGACCATGCGCAATACCTCTAGCATCACCACAACCATGGCAGCGTCATCTCCGGCACCTGTGGGTAATAGCTATTGAAGGCATATCCGACGTGCAGTCCACCATGAGACTCACCTGGTGACCCCGGCTTGGTGTCGTAGTGACTGTTGACCAGAAGGTAGGAGGTGCTGTTGGAACTCAGGGTACTCAGTCTAACGATTACATTCTGCACACCTTGATAGTGATTCGTCAGGCTTTTGATCAAGTAGGACCCGGATGCCCGTTGCACCTCCACCTCCATTTTATAGACATCGTCACGCAATACCTGGCGCACTTTCTCGATTTCGTCGAGCAGCAAATTCACGACGGTGACTTCATTATCCACATCACCCACCACACGGGGTCCCATTTGAGTAATATTCAGCAGTATTTCCTGAGCTCTCTCGGCCACGAATTTGCCCGGCTTGTCCGCCTCCTCGGAGATCTTGACTCCGGTGGGCAAGGCCTGGAAGAGTGGGTAGATGACGGCGAAGAAGAGCCCCACCCAGAACAGCAGGTAGGTGGGGGCAAAGTACCAGGAATACTGCTTGCAACGGATCTTGTCCTCGTCGACCTCGATTATCAGGTTCTCAGACCCCGAAAGAGTCTGCTGTCGATAGGAATATTATAAATGATCTCTTTAGTTTATCTTAAGAGGTAATTCAGTCTGAAATTACACACCTTGCCATTACTAGTAGCTCCCATTTTCCACGTTCGAGAGATTCGAGAACCGTCCAAGCAAGAGCACCTTCCTCGACTCCCGACGCACGACTAACTCGCCGGACATCTCCATCCGCAATTTAAAGTTGTGGCTCGGGTTTATGGTGCGATATGGTTGATATCTTCAGCATAGTATAAAGATATTCGATATTTATGGCGTAATGGCGCGTGTTATTCACGCTTTCGTATCAGCATGCGTACATAGCTAGCACAACTTTCGTCTATGCCGTCGATAAATTCGAAACCCAATGGTCTCCTGAGGCCCTCGTGGGGCTAACGACGTGATAACCCAAAGCAAACCAAACCAAACCAAAATCATAACCGCTGACTTTGCCCCATATTGTAATCGCACTTGTGGACTATTGCGGATTTATTCCTTTATTGTCTCGCATCTGGTTGGCAGTGCCAAAAGCTAGGGCTGCAATTTCCGCCTCTTTCAATCAGCCAAGCGAATACCGCACCTCCGTTGCCCCAAAAAATGGAAAATTTAGGTCTACTGAGAAGAACATCCTAATATTTTGGTACAATATCAAGTCCACAAAGGAAGAGAAATGTGATTACTCATGTCAATATCATAAATGTGACTCGAATTTCGCTTTCCAATCAAACTAGGTAGTTGGTAACAGGTTTATTTTTTATCGTAAGCACTTTTATATATCCATAACTTTTTATAACAGCTCATAACATTGCTTGGTAAACTCTATATGTACTCAGAAATGAACCAAATACTTTCCCTAATTAATACTATGTAAGCTGGATCTCAGAATATATATCTTTCGTAGGAACTTGGCCACTCCATGGGATGAGCAAAGTCCGGCAGATCCTCAATGAATTTCTGGGTCGTCGCATCGCGCTTACTTAGATGACTCATATAGTGCCCAGAGATACCCAGCTCCAGCACCGGCCCGTCAAAGTTGCCGTCGTCCTTCTGCAATACAAAAGTAAAAATTACAATATATTTGTGTGTTAAATAATACTAATTATATTGCTACTAACCGTCATTTCCAAATAGAATTCCACAGGCGAGTTGTCGCTGCCATAGCCGAAGAATATGTGATATGGCGGCTTGTAGACCGATGGATTGTCCAGCATTCCTCTGAGGAACGACCAGCTCAGCATCCTCACTCCATCCAGCGGCTGTATGAAGAAACTCATCCTTGGTGGCCCTGATGACACGACGAAGTTGTATCGAACCCTCGGATCAGACGCAGTTCCCAGCACAGTCTTGTTCAGGAACTGCAAAACCGGAGTACCGGGCAAATCGACGGGCTCATCTCTGGGTAACCAACGGGCGTCCTTCACGGCGGAGCACCAACGGTGGTTAAAGCACGGCAAGCCGCAATACATCTCAGTTTCGCAATAGTCATCAACGCGCGTGAGTCCAGTGAGATTGATCTTATCCAGCAAGGGATTCTCCAATCGCCTGTCCTGCAAGTCGAAGTAGTAACCACTGTCCTCCAAGCTAACGGAACCGTCGTACTCGTAAAACTTGCGATGTACCTCCTAAAAACGCACGAAAGCCAGCTATTATAAGAATTTCCTCCTACATTTGACTCACCAAAAAGTGGAGACGCATCACGTTTGTGGTGGGGCGGTATGGAAAGCCCACATCCGAAACAGAAATCATGCAGAAAATGAACATAACTAGTGTCAATCCCCCAATCATGGTCTTTGGTCGCCGGAATAGATTCAGCAGAGGAGCCTAAAACGATGTCTTTGTCAGCACATAATTGCATCTCAAACGAATGGTTGATCCCTACCAGAAACACCATTGCCAGAATGGAGCCCAGGGCGCACTCCAAGGAGATCAACAAGTCGGGATTAGCGTTTGTGCCCTTGCGACTCGTCATCGGAATGGTGAGAACCAGAAGAGCATGGAACAAATAGGTGAAGTACAGATAGGAAAATATCTGGCAAACACAGAGCACCGGAGCCCAAAGATAGCCTAAATAAGACGAAATGAGATGTCATTAACAGCACTTTTATCTCATTCCGACCTTACCTTTATCATGAAGTCGGGTAGCAAGGTTGATGATCAAAGCTCCCAAGTAGAAGAATACACACATCATGAAGAGATATGCAGTGCGAATGCCAACAAGGGTTAGTAGAATGCAAGCCACAGCCATGAGGACACAGTAGGCATGTCCAACGATCTGCAGGTGGTAGGTGTGCGGAATCTTCTCCTAAGAAGAAGAAAGAGAACGTACTCATCTGTAACCTAGTGGAGGAAGTACTGGCCACTTACGCTGGGTCTCAGGGACAAGTAGAGGGTCGAAGGCAAGACGAGGCCAATAATGGAGGGGCAGATGAAGAGGCCAATGATCAACCAGCTGTTGCTGAAGTAGGTCATCGTGCGATCGCCAGCGTCGTAGAACACAGACATCAGCAAGGGAAATCCGAGGGCCAGCAGGAATCCCAGAATGGCGAGGAGGAACTGCACCCCGAAGGCGCGGGCGTAGGTGCCCACTCTCCGATCCGTAACCCTAGCCATGCGCCACAAGGATAGGCAAATAACCAGAATGGCGCCCAACGAGAACGAGATATTCAGGGCTGTGCCCGTAGACTCCGTATAGTAAACGAAGAACAGACCCAGATAGTCGAAGAAAACGGAGTGGCCCTTGGAGTGAGCCTGTGGACATAGAATGAGATGAATTAGGTGTCGAGACCCTCAAATACTTTCCATTTCCCACCTCTGTGTCGTACATTTCCTCGGCATTGGATATACTGCGGACCAAGGAGTACACATTATCGCCAGTGTTTTGCAGGGCACCGCGGGAAATAACCTTGATGCGATCGAACTTGGTGTGATATACGAAGCCATTGTAGCAACCAGCCATGTCTAGACCTGGATCGAGATACAGATATACAGATAAACAGGTGAAGAAACAGGCAGAATGCGCCAAATTGTATAGGATCGCACCTGGCACCGGTCCAAAGTCTCGGAAGATGCGGAAATCTGTGTCGGAGGGTATCAGATTGGCCTGGAAGATTTCCTCGGCCATCGTCGTGGCAAAGGGATGCTTGGCACTCTTTTTGTATTGCTAAATGGAAAAAGAAAGCGATTTTTATTGGATATTTGATCGTAAATAACGATAAGATAGGCGCGACCGTAAATGCGCTTTCATAGCTTTATGGCTCGGTCATTAAGATAAAACTGAAGTGGAATGCGCGATTTAGACTTGCCTTCATTAGCCAGGGATGGTTGGGACCCCCCTGAAAGAGAATTTCACGACCGCCAGCTCCGGCCGAATCCAGGTTGACTAACGCCCTGATTTGGAATTGCCACATTATCAGTTGCCATGGAGGGTCTAATAATAATCCACTCACTTGCAGTTCGCCGACCATCGATGGTTGGATATAAACGAATGGGAACCATGGAAGGGCTGCTCCTCAGCGCCGTTGAACAGGAACACTATTGGGTGCAGAAAAGGCTCCTCGGACGTGGCCATCAGGCGCAGTGTCTCCAGCATGGTAACAATCATGACCTCAGCATCCCCAGTTCCTTCAGAGAACATAACATTAAATCCATATCACTTCAAAGATGACTTGAATAACTTACCCACACTGCTGGGCTTCGAGTCGTAGTGACTGTTGACCAATAGGTAGGAGGTGCTGTTGGAACTCTTCGAACTCAGTTTCACCACCACGTTTTGAATGCCCTGGTACATGTTCACCATTTGCCAGTGGAGAAAAGATCCACTGGAGCGCTGTACGTCCACCTCCATTTCATAGAGGTCAGTCCTCATCTCATCCCGCACCTTGGATATCTCGCCCAGCAAAAACTCAACCATTTCCACCTCCGTCACGTAATCCCCAGCTATCTTGGGCCCCATGAGATCCAGCTGGATGAGTATGCTCTCCGCACGCTGGGCCACAAAGGTGCCCGGTAGGTTGGCCTCCTCCTCTATCTTGACTCCAGTGGGCAGGTAGTTGAACAGTGGATAGCACACTGCGAAGAATAGTCCGACCCAGAAGAGCAAGTATACAGGTGAGTAGTACCATTCCAGTTGCTTGGAGAATCTTTCTGCTTTCTGCTTCGATTCGAGCAGGGTAACATTGCTGCAGCCCTCTTCGGGATCTATGCCTTCAGTAACCAACTGCAGGGTATTTTTCTTGTCCTCCGTATACGATTGTTCAGAGTGCTCCGAAAGCTTATCCTCTTCGAAACCGCCATTGTGCTTCTCCATGTCGCCGGTGCACTGCGTTTATCAGCATCAAATCACAACGAAGAACCGCGCGCGACTGAGCAAAACTCTGGCGTGCTTATCAAATTTAAACCTTTTTAAGGCTGCTTCGGATTGATATCCAACTTGCAGCCCACAAGTCCCACTATATTTATGGTACACTGTTTATAGTCTTCCTGGAGTCAAAGTCTTCAGCAATCTTCATAAAGTGATTTAGTTTTATGCCGCGGCATCTGAAAAGTGCTCCCTAGAGATGTGCATCAGGAATATAGGTCCGTAATAATATCAATACCAAATTACTTTGTTTTGCATTACAGCAAAATTTTTCCAACTAGATTAAGGATAGTTTTCATGGTTCAATGGCAGAATCTCAACATATTTTTACAAGCTATGAGTTACACGATAACGTTTGCATAAATGCCCTTCAAGCATTTTCCAATCATACCAATTATATAGCATGTAAAGGGTCATGAATTTAAAAGTTATTGCTATATAAAGATAGTAAAATAACACCATAAGTTTTGCATCAATTTTAGAAGCCCTAAATCAGAAACGATAAAAACTAATATCAAGATTAGATATACAATCAGCATGAGTTTTGGCTGTCCCACGAATGAAAAGCACGTATTTTTGGAAAGGTTATGGACAAGGGGATTCACTTTACTCATAAAAAGTTTCAAAAATGTCTAGAGACTTAAGAGCTCTTCAGGAAAAACGTTAGAAGACTCTTAATTACATTTTAATGGACAACTGTAAATAAAGAACTATTTTTCAATTTAATTCAAAGTTTCTAAAATATATATCCTTTAAAAATCGACGGCCATTCCATTGCGTGAACATAGTTAGGAAGTTTGGCCAAAAATTCTAGAGCCTGTGCATCTCTTTTAAATTCGTTGCTGACAAAATGTCCAACAACTCCGAGTTCGATGATGGGACCACTAAGATGACCATCGGACTTCTGCAAGAATAAAGGTTTTACAAATATTCACTATGGAAATGGTAAACGCACCGTCACTTCAATAAAGAACTTCAGAGGACTATCGTCTTTCCCATATGAAAAGTATACGAAGTAAGGTGGTTGGTATGAACCCTCCAATAGCTTTCGCTCGAAGGACCAATCCGTGACCCTAGCAACACCCACTGGCTGGATGAACACGTTCATCTGGGGCGGTCCAGTGAGCTTAAACTCAAACCTAGTGATGTTGCCCTCCGGCAGTACCGATTTCTCCAATAGCTGCAAGGTTATATTCCCGGTTATATTCACAGCTCGAGGCAGCCAACCAGCCCTCCTTCGTCCGCCACAAGAGTTGAAGCACGGAGCCCCACACATCACGTACTTATCGCAATCAGGCTCCATTGAGGTTAGTCCAGTCAGGTTGACATGGGAGTCCAGTAGCGGAGTTAGACCGCGTCTATCCTGGTACACGAAGTAATATCCAGAATCATTGTGCGTCACCGCGCCTTCGTAGTCGTAGAATATGCGTTTGGTTTGCTTAAAAGGAAGAGGTTTTCCTTATATCCTTATGAGGCTTTTAGAAAAAAGTTTACCATGAAGTTGACTCGCATGACATTGGTCTCAGCCCGATAGGGGAATCCCACCTCCGAAAAAACAGTAATCATGCAGAAAATAAAGGACACCACTCCCAATACAAGGAGACTGAGATTTGGCCAGCGGAACACATTGATGAATTGCGCCTAGAGTTGAGTTCCATTGTTAAAAGTAATCTTTGTCTCACTTGGCGCAACAACACTTACAACAAATCCCATTGCAAAGTACGTGCAAATGCCACACAAGAGCGCTATAATCAGATCCGGATTGGAGGCTATTCCGTTTCTCCCAGTGATCGGAAAAAATACCACGAGCAACATGTAAAACAAATAGGAAAAGTAACAAAATGGAATCACCTGAAGAGATAACACAGTAATGGACCAGTAGTAGCCTAAAATGTTTTTAGGAAGTTAAAACCAGTTTCTTGAGTAATGATTACCATATCACTTACCGCGGTCATGCAATGTACTTATCAGATTTATCAACACAGCACCTCCATAAAAGATCAATGATATGAGGCACAAGTATTGGGAACGGGTACCCATAGCCGTCAAAATAAGAATTAGCAAGGCCAAAACCACGAACTCCGCGTGCAAACTCATTTGGATGAGATATGGGTGGCTCAGTTTATCCTAAAATTGATCAAATGAGCTGGGTAACGTATATCAGTTGCTCCAACAATTCTCTTACATTGCGCAGCAGGGTGAAGTACAGGGTCAGTGGGAGTACAAGGCCGATGATTGCAGGACACACGTAGAGGCCAAATACCAACCAGTTGCTGGTGAAGTAGGTCAGAGATCGATCTCCAGCATCGAATAGAACGGCCACCAGAAGAGGGAGGCAAATGCACAACAGAAGGCCCACAAAGTGCAGTCCCAGGATAATAAGAAACCGAATCGAAATCTGGACAAGCGACACCTTCTCCGACTGGCGGGACATTCTCCAGAGGGAGCAGCCAACCAAAACCAGACTGAGCACTCCAATCACACAGTTCAGAACGATGCCAGTGGTCTCCGTGTAGTACACCAAGAACAGTCCGAGGAAGTCAAAGAAGACGGCATGGCTATCATCAGTGTTCTGAAAATTGATTTGATAATTTTGATGAAATAAGTATGAACTAATTGTTACCTCTGTCTCGCTTAACTCACTGGCATTCGCGAAAGCCCTCGCAAGTGCAAGAATGTTGTTCCCAGTGTTCTGTATGGAGCGTTCTGAAATTACTTTATAGGTGTCGAAGGCAGTGTGGTAAACATATCCGTTGTCAGCCTGCGCGATGTCCAAGCCTGTTCATTTTAATATTAATACTAATATGTCATTTAAAGTTTAGTTTATTGCAGCGGACGCATACCAGGCACGTGTCCGAAGTCCCGAAATATTCGGAAATCCGTGTCAGATGGTATAATTCCAGCCTGCCAGGTTTCCTCGGCCAGTGTAGTTGCAAAAGGATGTTTCGCATGCTGCCTGTAGTACTACAGATTCCATAGATGCTTGGCATTAGAGATTATATGAAGTTTATTTGCTACTGTGACGTTACCTTCATCAGCCAAGGAGTATTGGGTCCACTCTGGAATAAGAGATCTCGACCACCGCTGCCGCCTGACTCAAGGTTTATAAGGGCTCTATAAGAAACGCACATAACTAATTTGTTTGAAATATTAGACGATCTTCGAATTACCGGCAATTTGGGGCCCATTTGTGTTGCGTTATAAAGCCGTGGGCTCCCTGAAGGGCGTTTTCTTCGGCGCCGTTGAACAGAAAGATAATTCCGTGTTGAAATGGCGTTGCGGATGTGGCCATTTGCCGTAAGACCTCCAACATCACCACCACCATGGTGCCATCATCGCCAGACCCTAGTTATTCTGCACTTAGTGTCTCCTTATGGAACTAGCATTGCTCATACTCACCTGGACTGCCTGGCTTTGAGTCGAAATGGCTGTTGATCAGCAGGTAGGACTCACTTTGCGACTCCTTCGTACTCAACTTAACGATGACGTTCTGGATGCCTTGGTACATGTTCCACATACCGGCAATCAAAAATCCACCGGAGGCCTCCTGGACGTCAACCTCCAGCTCATAGAGATCGCTGCGCAACTGCACTTCAATCCTCTCCACTTCGCCCAGGAGAAACTTAACCGTTTCCACCTCATTCGCTCGACTGCCCACAACTTTGGGTCCAATCCACTCATATTCATGCAGCTGTAGTCCCGCCCTTTCCGCCACGAACTCTCCTCGCTTGGAGGGCTCCTCTGCGATGGACACCCTTTTTGGCAGTCTGTTGTACAGTGGGATCACGATGGCAAAGAAGAGGGCCAGCCAGAGGACCAGAAAGGAAGGGACATAGTACCAAGACAATCTGCGCCTGCCTTTGGAAGCTTCCTCCAGCTCCTAAGACACGCCACATAACTTACAAGTATCCTGTTCTTAAGTTTACTCATACTCACTCTATCAATCCTTTCTCTCATGATAATATCTTGCGAAAGGCGAACTGCTTTGATTGCAATATCATGAGAAACTAAACGTTTGGTCCGCAAAGGCAAGGCATTAAGGTCTCCCATGAGAACAATAAAGTTAAAATTGTACAAAATTACCTTATCACCCAAACTTTTTCCTCATGTACGTTTTTATGTTATTTTATCAGCACACGCTGTAAGTAATGGATAAGGGTTTATTATGAATTGGTCATGACGTGAAAGCTTAAGTTTTTTCTGATATAAAATAAAAATTTGTTATTCCCAAATTTCCAACCCCATGAATTTAAATACATTTTTTTTACATTTCTAAAGCTTTTATGCAATCACTTCTCAAAACGATCAATATAACATAACATTCTCTTAACCGAAATATTTAACACTTTGTATCTAATGGATCCCTTTGGGAGCTGATGGATGGAGTATATTGTACAATTGTAGATGGAAACCTATTGCTATGCAATACCTAAAAAATATATCGCTTAAATATAGATGGCCATTCCATGACGTGGACAAAGTCGGGGAAGGCGGCCACAAAATCTTTAGCCTCTGCATCCCTTTCGTACTCGAAGCTGACCCAGTGTCCCACAGCTGCGAGTTCCAAAGTGGGAGTATCAAAACTACCATCAGGTTTCTCCATATCGATGAAGAACTTCAAAGAGGTATTATCAGTGCCATAGGAATGGAAGATCTGGTACGGCGGCTGGAACTCCTCCGGTTCGTCCAGCATTTTCCTCACAAATGACCAGTCGTCGACTTTGGCGGTTCCCACCGGCTGGATGAACAAATTCATGTGGGCCGGTCCGGCCAACTCGAATTGGTAACGAGCGATTGTTCCCGACTCCAGCACCGTGTATCCCAGAAAGTCCAGGGTCAGTTCGCCGGGTAAGATCACCTCCGATTCGCGAGGCAGCCATCCATCCCACTGGCGCCACTTGCACCAGCTGTAGTAGAAGCACGGAATTCCGCACATCACGTAGTCATCACAGCTGTTGGCCACCGGCTCCAGTCCGGTCAGGTTGAGTGCCGAGTCCTCAAGTGGGGCGAATGCCCGTCTATCCTGGTAGTTGAAGTAGTAACCGGAATCACTGCGACTCACGGAACCGTCGTGCTCGTAGAAGATGCGACGAGTGTGCTGTAAGAAGTAGTCCATTAGATAGTGACCAATCACTATGGAATGGTAACTTACCAAGCAGTTGGCTCGCATCACATTCGTCTTGGCTCGGTAGGGGAATCCCACTTCCGAGACAGCTATCATGCAAAAGATAAAGGTCGTGACTCCCAATCCGAGAAGTATGAGCTTTGGCCAGCGGAACATATTAATCAGTTGAGCCTGTTCAATTGAAGTTATAAAACGTGGTTAAACAATTAAAAAATCAAACTAACCGCATATCCTAGAGCAAAGAAGACGCAAACACCGCACAGTAGGCCAACGATAAGGTCTGGATTGGTACTATAGCCATTCCTTCCCAGCACCGGAATGAAGATCACGAGGAACATGTAGAACAAGTAGCAGAAGTACGAAAACGGCAGCACTTGCAGAAACACCACAATCGGCGCCCAATAGTAGCCTGGAATATAAATCAGTGTCACAAGACCACTTAGACTAATCGCCTTTATAGCTATAGTTCTTACCACGGTCGTGCAGCGTGCTTACTAGGTTAATCAGAAGCGCCCCTCCATAGAAGATCATCGAAATGAGGCACAGGTACTGGGATCGGAGGCCCATGGCGGTCAAAATGATGGCCAACAGGGCCTGTACAACCAGGTGAGCGTGCAAACTGAGCTGCAGCTGGTAAGCGTGGCTTAGTTTTTCCTGTAAGTTTGTCAAAATTAGTATGATCAATGATTACCAAACGAGAAAGTCTTACATTGGGCAGCAGGGTGAAGTAGAGGGTCAATGGCAGAACTAGACCGATGATTGCGGGACACACGTAGAGGCCGAAAAGCAACCACTTGCTAGTGAAGTAGGTCAGAGTTCGATCTCCAGCATCGAAGAGAACCGCCATCAGAAGAGGGAGGCAAATGCACAACAGAAAGCCCACCAAGTGCAGTCCCAATATGCTGAGGAACCAAATCGAAATTTGTGGAAGAGACACCTTATCCGACTGGCGGGACATTCTCCAGAGGGAGCAGCCAACCAAAACCAGACTGAGCACTCCAATCACACAGTTCAGAACAATGCCAGTGGTCTCCGTGTAGTACACGAAGAAGAGTCCGAGGAAGTCAAAGAATACTGCGTGGCTGTCATCATCACTCTACAAAATCCTTATGTGAGTTTGAAATTCGTGTGTTCATATGGGGATAGACTCACCTCAGTGTTATACAACTCACTGGCGTTGCTGTAAGCACGGACGAGAGCAAGGACATTGTTTCCGGAGTTCTGGATGGATCGACCAGGTACGTTCTCGAAGGTGTCGAAGGCTGTGTGGTAAACATATCCGTTCTCAACCTGGGCAATGTCCAGACCTTTGGAATGCCAAATGGTTATCAGTTCCCACACAGAATGCGTGACTCATTTACTCACCAGCTATGTTACCATAATCCCGGAAAATGCGAAAGTCTGAGTCAGAGGGCAAAACCCCACTCTGAAAGATCTCCTCCGCCATTGTGGTCGCGAACGGGTGCTCTGCGTGCTGCCTATAGTACTATAAAGTATACGGTTTAGTATATATCAGCCGTAAAATAAATGACCATAAATTCGGCCATAAAGTGTATCGGGAATGTCTGCCATAAGCTACTTTTTTATAAGAATCAATAATACTCACCTTCATTAGCCAAGGATTATTCGGACCGCTCTGGAACAACAAGTCACGTCCTCCGCTTCCGCCAACTTCGAGGTTGATAAAGGCCCTAAAGTGAATTATCGTTGCAGAAAAGATAAAACATTCCGCAATTTCGCCTTACTTGCACTTTTCCGCCCACTTGTGTTGCGTAATAAAGCCGTGGGAAGCCTGAAGGGGATTTTCCTCAGCTCCGTTGAATAGGAAGACAATAGGATGCTCGAATGGGGTCGACGATATCGCCATTTGGCGCAGGACCTCCAGCATGACCACAACCATTGTGCCATCATCCCCGGAACCTAAAGACCTCGATCAGAACCTGGCCTTTAAATTGAGAACACAAGAGAACTCACCTGGACTTCCCGGCTTGGAGTCGAAATGGCTGTTGAGCAACAGGTAGGACTCACTCTGGGAGCTCTTCGAACTCAGTTTGACGATCACATTGTGAATACCCTGGTACATGTTAACCATGTCGTTGAAAACGTATCCTCCCGTTGGCGACTGGACGTCCACTTCGAGATCGTAGAGGTCACTACGCATCTGTGCACGGATCTTTTCGGTTTCGTTTACGAGAAACTCAACCGTGGTCACCTCGTTCGCATAGCTGCCAGTTACCTTGGGTCCAATGCGGTCGTAAGTGTGCAGATATTGCTGTGCCCGCTCTGCGACGAATTCTCCTGGCCTGCTTGACTCCTGGGATATGGTCACCCTGTCCGGAAGTCTGTTGTAGAGCGGGATCACGATGGCGTAGAAGAGCGCCAGCCAGAGGAGCAGGAAGGAGGGGGCATAGTACCAGGACAATCGCGGCCTGCGGACTTCTACTTTGCGCAGCGAAAGGAACTCGCCGAGTTCGGTGTCGATGGGATTCTCCTGATAAGTACGCTGTAAATCCCATCACCCACATTCGGCTAAATCAAAACTCACTTTATCAGTCTTTTCCTCCATGGTAAGATTGCCGGTTAGTGGGAGCCAAGTCAAACCCTTTCAATGCCCGATCAACGCATAACTGAACGTCTGCACCCCGAGCATATCGACTCGAAGCCTTCCGTCGCACTAGAGACCATAAAGATAAAGCCGTGTGCCGCTTGATACCCACTTGATGCCCCGGTACCCCGGCACCCTGATACCCTGATACCCGGGGGAACTGTTTTGTCTTGAGGCGCACCAGGGCGGCTGGGACTGGCACTGAAGTGAGCCATGGCCATGGCCGTGGTATCTAAATTGGACGGGTTTACGACTTAATATAAATATACATAAGTGGCGATTCCGGCGCACGCGAGGGGCAGCTGCAAATTAAAGCTTATTCATTCACCGATGTCTGGCAGATTAAGGTGACGCTAGATGGGGTTTCAGAGATTAATATTTATTTTTCTATCAGCCGCCGGCTTATCGAGTGCACTATCAATACACTTGAAATTCCCGAAAATATAATGGATGCAAAACGGATTGGGCTTCCGGAAGTTGATCCTAGAAGATATATCGCATAAACAGAGATGGCCATTCCATGGTGTAAACAAAGTCCGGTAGATCAGCTATGAACCCAAGGGTAGTCTCATCCCTCTCGAAGTCCTGGCTTACGTAATGTCCAGCAACGCCCAGCTCGAAAATCGGTCCATCCAATCGTCCATCGGATTTCTGAAAGGTAAATAGTCTGTAATACTCTTCATAATCTTCTGCACTGAAACTTACGGCGAAGTCGATGTGGAATTTGAATGGTGAGCTGTCCACGCCGTAGGAGAAGTATATCTGATAGGGTGGTGAGTACTTCTCTGGCTTGTCCAGCATTGTCCGTATGAAGGACCAATCCTCCACAGCCACTCCATCCAGCGGTCGTATAAACAGACCCATGTGCGGTGGACCAGCCAGCTCAAACTCGAATCTCGCAGAATTTCCCGATTGCGAGAGTGTTTTATTCAGAAGTTTCAGTTCCAGGTTTCCGGGCACAGCCACCGGCTCTTCGCGAGGCAGCCAGGCAGCACTGGAGATCCCCCTACACCAGCTGCTCCAAAAGCAAGGTATGCCACACATTACGTACTTATCGCAGTAAGCATCCACTGGTGCTAGTCCGGTCAGGTTAACGGCGTAGTCCTTGAGTGGACGAAGAGCATGTCTGTCCTGGTAGTCGAAGTAGTAACCCGAATCGTTGACGCTAAGGCTACCATCGTATTCGTAAAACATTCGACGGGTTTGCTTTGAACGAGTTAAGTATGTTAATCCATTTAAAACGAGCTATATACTTACCAGAAAATTTACGCGCATCACACTGGTCTTGGGTCGATAGGGGAAACCGACTTCCGAAACCGAAATCATGCTGAATATGAAGGTCACCACGCCAAGGCCAATCAGTAAAAAGGTGGACCAACGGAACATGTTTATCAGGGGAACCTACTCAGCATGATAAACCATCTGATACAAGTAAATTCCAGCTTTATATTACCACAAAGCCCAGGGCGAAGAAAGTTCCCACGGCACAGATCAGCGCAATAAGCAGGTCGGGATTAGCGGAGTCGCGATTTCGCCCCATCGCCGGAAAGAAAATCACGAGAAATATGTAGAAAAGGTAGCAAAAGTAGACGTACTGAAGCAGCTGGATGATCTGCACGGTTAATGTCCAGTAGTATCCTGTGGGAAGTATAGTAAGTTTAGATAAATGTTGCAACATCAAAATAACATACTCTACTTACCACGATCATGCAGTGTTGTCAATAGGTTAATGAGTAGGGAGCCGACATAAAGGAGCAGAGAAATCATACACATATAAGGAATCCGCAGGCCTATGGCAGTCAAAGCAACTGCCAGAAGAGACAGGACTACGCAATGGGCATGTAAACCGACGTATATCTGGTACGGATGGCTTAATTTACCCTGAAGTAAATGTAAGGTGAGGTACTATATGTTACTCATTCTAAGACATACGCAACTTCACTCACATTTGAGCAGAACGAGTGGTAGAGTGAGGAGGGTAGCACCAGACCAATGATCGCCGGACATATGTAAAGGCCAATCACCAACCAGTTGTTACTATAGTAAGTCATAGTTCGATCGCAGACGTCGTATAACACGGACATTAATAGGGGTAAGCCAATGCACAGAAGACAGCCCGCGAGGTGCAGTCCCAAATGACTGGCAAACAGAATCGAAATCCTTGCTGGTGAAACCTCTGAGACACAGGACATCCTCCACAGCGAACAGCCAACGAGAAGAACACTCATCACGGCAAGGCAATAGTTTAAGATTATGCCAGTGCTTTCCGTGTAGGTCACAAAGAAGAGTCCCAGGAAGTCGAAAAAGACAGCATGTCCTGCGCTGTGCTCCTATAATTTGTACAAATTATTTATTGATACATTTCCTGAAATATACTCACCTCAGTGTTAGCTAGTTCACTGGCATTGGACAGAGCTCGGGCGAGGGACAGAATATTTTCTCCTGTGTTCTGAACCGAACGACCTGGAACAACGTCGAAGCTATCGAAAGCCGTATGGTAGACGTATCCGTTGCTAAACTGCGCTATATCAAGTCCTTTAAAAGCAATCAATTAATATGAGAGTATCAAATAGATGTCAAATCTCTTACCGGGAATGTTTCCGTAGTCCCGAAATATGCGGAAATCTGTGTCAGAGGGCAGTATTCCGAACTGAAAGATCTCTTCCGCCAATGTGGAGGCAAACGGATGCTTCGAGTGCTCCTTATAATACTAAAACAAAACACATGTCAATTAAAGCTATAGCTTGATATCTCATACGTACCTTCACTAGCCAGGGGTTATTTGGACCACTCTGGAATAGGATATCGCGGCCACCATTGCCACCAACTTCCAAATTGATAACTGCCCTTTGGGTAATAGTTTAGACAACACTTTGAGTTAAGATCTTAAACTTACTTGCAGTTCGGTGCCCAATTATGCTGGGTGATAAAGCCGTGGGACGCCTGCAGAGGATTCTCCTCGGCGCCATTGAACAAAAATACTATTGGATGCATAAATGTGCTCCCGGAAATGGACATTTGTCGAAGAACCTCCAGCATGACTACAACCATTGTGCCATCATCTCCAGCACCTGCAAATAGGTACTAGTAGACTAAATAAGCTCCAAGCTTATTTAGGCCAACCCACCTGGACTTCCTGGCTTTGTGTCGAAGTGACTGTTGAGTAGCAGATAGGATGAGCTATTGGAGTTCGCGGTACTCAGCTTCACAACCACATTCTGAATGCCCTGGTAGATGCTGGTCATGGTGCCCACGACATAGGAACCCGTTGGCTGCTGGACGTCCACCTCCAAGTCGAAGAGGTCTCCGCGCATTTCGCGCCGAATCTTTTCCACCTCGTTTAAGAGAAATGCGACCGTCGTCACCTCATTCGCTATGCTACCAACCACTCTGGGCCCGATGCGATCCAGTTCGTAGAGTATCTTCTGCGCTCTCTCGGCCACGAATTGGCCGGGCTTAAGTGGCTCGTCGGCCATGGTTACTCGATCGGGAAGCCGGTAGAAGAGCGGAATCACGATGGCGTAGAACAGCACCACCCAGAGGAGCAGAAAGGAGGGGGCATAGTACCAGGGAAGCCTTCTTTTCAGCTCCTTCTCCTTCGACAAGACATGGTACAGAGCGGTGTCCGAAAAGCTTTCCTTAATAGGTTTATGATAAATGCCCATAGAAAAGGTTTATTTATATGTACTTGCTTTATCGCCGTCAGGCTGAAGTCCCATTTTTCCAGCACAATTTCCCGGAAAGAGAACTGTGTCGATGCCCAGCAGTCTCGCTACTAAATGTTTGTGGGCGATTACTGCGGATCGACACTCGATCGGCACTCTTCAGTTTTTAAAGATAGCCCACAGAGCGCCGTGATAGGAAACCAAGAACAAATAGCAAGGAACGGAAATCTATGATTTAGATGTTTAGATTAGTTATAATTAAAAGTTTCCTCGGTGGTCAGATTGGATCAACGCCACCGAGTATAATCACACAATCTACACACGCGACTGAGCCCAAGCTTTTGATTACCAAGTTTGAATAGTAACAGGGAAAATTCCATTAGTAAAATCATTCCGTTTAATTTAAGACTTAAATCTAGACTTTTAGAGCTAACAGAGGCGTTGTTTGGTGCAAACAAAAGGTAGCTAGATGTGCTAAGATGTGCTAAGTCCACCAACTTAAAATATGTAACGTTCATACAACGTCGGCCATTCCATAACGTGAGCAAAGTCGGGGAAATCGGATATAAACTTCAGGCCAGCAGCATCTCGATTGTAATCGTAGCTAACAAAACTAGCAGCAAATCCCAGCTGGAAGGTTGGAGTGCTGAAGTCACCAGAGGATTTCTATAAAGAAGAGCGTTATTGCAACAAATATATGGATATAGGAAGTGGTTAAACTTACTGCAAAATCAATATGAAACGTTAAGGGAGAATTATCCTTGCCATAGGCGAAGAATATTTGATATGGCGGTGAGTACGTGTCGGGTTCATCCAGCATGTTCCGAATGAACGACCAATCCTCCACCTCAACCCCATCCAGAGGTTGAATATATAGGCTCATGTGCGGTGGCCCCGACATCTCGAACTCAAACCTGGCCACCTTTCCGGAGTCCAAAACGGCCTTGCTTAGCAGCTTCAGTGACGTCGCTCCTGGAACGGCCACCTCCTGCTCCCGAGGCAACCAGTGGCTCTTGGTGCGGGTCTTACACCAACGGTGATTGAAGCAGGGCACTCCACACATCAGGTACTTGTCGCAGTCGGAGGCGGTGCTAGCCAACCCAGTTAGGTTGAGAGAGGTGTCCTCCAGTGGGTAGTAGAGACGACGGTCCTGGAAGTCGAAGTAGTAGCCAGAATCACTGAGACTCACGGAGCCATCGTACTCATAGAAAATGCGCCGAACGTGCTAAAGAATTATGAGTGGTATTTAGAAGGAACCTTGTTGGCAATGAAGCATACGTACCAGGAAGTGAATCCTCATCACGCTGGTCTTGGCCCGATATGGAAAGCCCACTTCGGAGACCGCTATCATGCTGAATATAAACGTGACTACTCCCAATCCGAGCAGTGCCAATTTGGGCCAGCGAAATATATTTATCACAGGAGCCTAAGTGACCATGAATTAGATGTATTTGTAGCTGATGATTAGCCTCATTTCTTACCACAAATCCCAGTGCAAAGAAAGTTCCAATCGCGCAGATCGCAGCGATCAGGAGATCAGGATTGGTGCCGTGTCCAAAGCGTCCCAGCATGGGAAAGAACACCATAAGGAAAGTGTAGAAGAGGTAGCCAAAGTACAGGAAGGGCATTAGTTGCAGGACTTGCACCAACAGCACCCAATAGTATCCTGCAAGTAGATGCTAGTTACCAATCTAAATGGGAGATTTCTTTTGCCGCTAGTTACCTCGATCATGTAGAGTACTTAGAAGATTGATCAGCAGAGCTCCTCCGTAAAACAGCAAGGACATCATGCACAGATAGGGAGTCCTCAGACTTATCGACGTGAGTATAATGGCAATTAATGACAGGAGCACACAGTGCGCATGCAGGCTCATATGTATGTGATTGGGGTGACTGATGTCGTCCTGTAACGGCAGTCACAAAAAGGTAATAGATATGCATATGGAGTATTGCAAGTGCCGGCAACTCACATTTGGTTTTAGGGTGTAGTAAAGAGTCAAGGGCAGAACCTGCCCAATAATTGCTGGAACGATGAACAGCCCAATCACCAGCCAGTTGTTACTATAGTATGTCATGGATCGGTCTCCGGCATCGAACATAACCGCCATCAGCAGAGGCAGTCCAAGACTGAGGAGCATTCCCAGCACATGAAGGCCCAGGATTATGGCGAACCACAGGGACACTCGGCCAATGGAGGCATCCGATTCACGAGCCATCCTCAGGAGGGAGCAGCCCACCAGAACCAAGCTCAGAGAGGCAATGCAACAGTTGAGGACTATGCCAGTGGTTTCAGTGTAGTACACAAAAAATAAGCCCAAATAGTCAAAGAAAACGGCATGTCCTTCGCTGTGATCCTATCAAATGCGAGTAATTAGTATCAATCATTACAGATTGGCGTGGTATTTCCCCAAAACCATAAATGACGCACCTCCGGGTTCCGCATTTCGGAGGCATTGGCAAAAGCCCGCACCAGAGATAAGGCATTTTCTCCAGAACTCTGTAGGGAATTAATGGGCACCGCCTGAACATTATCGAAGACTGTGTGGTATACATAGCCATTGCTGATTTGCGCCATGTCAAGACCTATAAGCGAAACGTGTTTAGCACCGAAACCGGTAAGGCATTCGCGTGACCAACTCACCTGGCAGTTGTCCGTAGTCGCGAAAGATACGGAAATCCGTATCGGATGGTAAAATGCCAGACTGAAATATTTCCTCGGCCATTGTGGTGGCAAACGGATGTTTCGCATTCTGGTAATAGTACTGTGGGGAGTAAATAAAACAAATATGCGTTTGTCCATAAATGCCGCTTTCTTCAAAGGCAATTTCATCCCGCCTTCATCGATTGCCGCCATTAACCATTAGAAATTCGATAAACTAATATGATTTTGAATGTATATACACTGATAACCGTGAGCATGGCAAAAGGCTATCAAAGCGATTTGTCATGGTTGCATGCATTACCTTAATGAGCCAGGGATTATTCGGTCCGCTCTGGAACAACAGGTCACGACCTCCGCTGCCCGCCACTTCCAGGTTTATGAGAGCCCTGCAGAATTATCCTTTAAGTTATATCCGCTAAATTCCAGGGTATACAACCACTCACTTGCAGTTTCCCGCCCACTTATGATCGGTAATAAAGCCGTGTGACGCCTCCAAAGGATTCTCCTCAGCTCCGTTGAACAGAAACACAATGGGATGTTCGAATGGGGTGTCCGAAATGGCCACCTGGCGCAGGACTTCCAGCATGACCACAACCATGGTGCCATCATCGCCGGAACCTATGAGCAGGTACAATTACTACTATTATTTGATCCTTTTTGAATAAAACAGGATGTGAGACTTACCAGGACTGCTGGGTTTGGAATCAAAGTGACTGTTGACCAGCAGAAAGGACGAACTATTGGAGCTACGGCTACTAATCTTAACAATCACATTCGTGACGCCCTGATACATGTTCACCATCTGCCAGTGCATGTAGGCGCCGGAAGCGTGTTGGACATCCAGCTCCAGCTCGTAGAGATCACTGCGCATTGCTGCCCGGATGTTCTCCACCTCCTCCTCGAGAAAGGCCACCGTGGTCACCTCATTCGCCACACTGCCCACCACCTTGGGTCCGATCCTGTCGTACTTGTACAGCAGTCTCTGCGCCCTCTCCGCCACAAATTGGCCAGGCTTACTCGATTCATGCGCTATTAGGACGCTGTCCGGCAGGCGATGGTACAAAGGATACACCACTGCGTAGAATAGAGCCACCCAGAGGAGCAGAAAGGATGGTGTGTAGTACCAGGGCAATCTGTGCCTCCTCTGCTTTTGCTGCGATAAAACATTGACCAGAGCCACGTCCGATTTACTATCCACAGAACCCTGAAAGGCGATTATTGATTAATTAGCGCGTATTGATTTCGTAAATCAAAATTTACATTCTTCTCCCTGGACTTCATGGTGACGATTTGCAGTTTCTGGCCGGTCGCGGAAGTCGAACAGTTCCTTTGGCCAGTCGGGACTGAACTGAAAGTGCCATTGACTTGGGGCACCGAAAGTTGAAGGCGGACGGATATTATCAGCAGTGATTCGCACTTTGAATCCCATAAAGATAAATCGGTTTATGCATGCAATACTCGTATAGCGTTCGATGCTAACGAGAATGTGAGTAACACCGCGGATACTTTTCAGTTGCTTCCCAGTTGGTTTTGCCAGTTTGGTATCTAAATGGCTAGATTTATGGTCTACTATCTTTATATCGCTTTAAACTAGTTGAAAAATTTGTTTTTCGCACGCTTGTTCACCCATTCACTGGCAGTCCCTCGAGCGGAAATCTTATCTTTATGTCCATATGAGGTTGCTGCACATATTCTCTTCCTGGGCTACTTCAGTACCACATCTTATTGAGACCACAAAATGGCTAATAAGCTCCATATTAGGGTAGTTCAATGACAGAGTAATCAGTTATGGGTTCAGATGTTTATTTTCAATATTTAAGGACATGGTGCAAACTTAAAATTCTTACAGGCTTCTTACAACAAAAAGTTACAAATTCTCATTTCACAGTCTAGTTAAACGTCCATTACAAAAATTACATATTATAAAAAAAACAATTCTGTTATAGCTATCCTATCAATTTGTACTTGATCAGTGTGAGTCCGTCCGCGATCATTGTCGCATCGACTCCATCAGCTTCTCCAGCAGTTCGGCGAGATCTTTCGCATAGGGAACGTCTGTGTATTTATTCTTTTTCTGCGAGTAAACCACCGACAGCTCCACTCGGAGGCCAATCAGCAGTTTGAAGAGCTTGGTGCCGCGCAGCATGCCCTTGTATTTGGCACCGAAGCCGAAGAGTTTCCACAGCATGAGGACAGCTAGGCGGTGCTCTTCGAAGGAATTCAACTCTTGTTTATCGGATCCGGGCTCTTTTTGGACTTTCTGTTCCAAAATATCACGTAGCAGGTTGATGAAGTCAGCCAGCTCCACGAGCTGAGGGCGATTGGCGTTGAAGAAGCACATGTTGCGAAGAATACGAAGGCACAGGATCCGCTTCTGGTTCAATGGCGCAGTACGCCGAACGGTGTTTATAAGGGATTGAAGATGGCAAGCTTTGCCTCCAACGTCGTACCGGGAAAACACCTCCCAGTATCCGAGCCATGCCACCAATACAGGTGGTCGCACTTTGGTGGCATGCGTGGAGGATTGACTGGCAGGAAGGATTGTGTCGAACATATCCAGCAAATTCATTTTGGACAAACTCAGTCGTCCCTCGGCGCAGGAACAGCAGTTTCCCATGACTCTCAAAGCGGGCACCATATTCAGACTCGGCTCTTTGTTTGGGTTCTCCTTCTTGGTGGTTTCGAAGTCGGCGACGCGAGCCATTAGATGTAGCAGGGATTGGGCATGTCCTGATTGAAGCAGCGAAATCTGTTTACACATTTCGAAGGAGTGCTCTGTAAGGAACATAATCAGCTGGACGGTAATCTTCTTTAAGTGCTGCGAGTGCGACAACCAGGGCCAAATGCGAATGATGATTCTGACCATTTTCGTAGCCATACTGGACTGGGTGATCACAGAATTCGGCGAACTATGCCAGTGGGATAACATGTTAATCAGTACCAAGAGATTGCTTAGGATACTTTGCGCCTTGTGGGCACCCACTCGCTTCACATAGACGGCGGCGTTTCCGATTTTTTCGTCATTGAGAAAATTGTCCAGAATGTAAACCACGCGGTCCAGCAGCTTCAGTTGTCCGGATGCTTTCAAGGCCCAGGGTGAGACCTTGAGCAGTCCACCGATGGCTTCACAAACCTGCACCTGACCTACTACAGGCGTTTCCAAAAAGTTAAAGCTCTTGGATAGATAATACCGGTCAAAGAGCTGGTCCAAGCGTTGGTAAATTACGACAGCCGCATTGGTGGTCTGGGGCGCATGGTTTGGACTCTGCTTATTACCTTCCGAATAGTCCGAGTCATTCTGCATGCAAGGCGATTTGTTATTCATTTCAAAATCTTCTTCATCAGTAGGTAGATCATTGTATGGCATTTCGAACTGCTCCAACTCTCTTAGCATGCTTTTCTTATCCGCAGGAGTTTGCGCTTTGATGAACACAAGTGCCAAAGTCGAGAGAGTGAAGCGTTGAAATGCCGAATTTACAAGTGCTACGTGCAGTCCAAACAGGAAGAAGTCCATGAATAAGGATGGCTGATTCTTTATCTGGTCGATAAGAAATGAGTTTGAATTCGAGTCCGTACAGAATATCAGAAACATCTTAAACAGTGGAATCACCATATACTCGGGACATTCCAAATTTAGCACATCGTTGATCAGCGTTAGATAATTCTGCAAAAACACGGAGTCCCGACAGATGGTCCTCTGCAGGAATTCAAAGTTATCACTGTAGCACATCGAGTACAACTCACAAATATGTGAGGCACACAGTTCCACCAGGGGTACCGAACTGGGTGCTTCCGACTGGAGTGTTTTCATCACATCACTGAGACCAGTCATGAAGCCGTGCCCGCACAGCGTGGCACACCACTCCGGGTTGAGGGCCACCATCTTGGTGCATATGGCAACATAGCAGCTAATTACTTCGCACGAATGCCGCTCCCCAACTGGCTCCTCGAACATCCACGGAGTTTTGTGAATTGCTGTAAGCGAGTTGTAGGCGGTATTTAGGAAGTCATGGTTTCGCAACAATTCCAAGCTACTTTCAGCACCAATGATCGGCATCAGCATGACAAATACGCGTCCGGCCAACTCTCTGACCAGCATCAGTTCGTGGACATCCATCAACGTGGTTAAACAGCAAGCTGGCAGTCCGCCGGGAAGAAAGTCCAGGCGAGGCAGAATATTTACGACCTCCGAGCCACAGCTGGTAATCCAATTGGCCATCGACACCCAGGACAATGCACGCACTTCACTGTCGCCGTGCCCGCACAGTGTTAGGAAATAACGCAAGACCTTATGTGAAGCTCCGACTTCATTTGTGATACTGGTCTTGCTGGTGGCCTTGGGTTGCTGATAAAGTAGATGCATCTGGAGCTGACAGATGATGTACAGGCAGTCCCGCTGCCACTCTGCCCCGGTTTGCGTTGAGGTCCGCAAATTGCTGGACAACTGGATATAATGCTGAGAGTAGTTCTGCGGTCAAAAATTAAAGGTAAGATATCATTATTTGATGGCGATGATGAAGAACTTCAGGTACTCACCGTCAACTGAAGATCACTAAGTTTCAGATCCCGCTCGCTTAGCAACCGCAGGATGCGAAGCATGCAGCGAACGTGCTGCAGCTGGCGCAGCTCAAAGTGCGTCTTGGCCAAGGCACTCAGCTGCATAAAGAACTTGCCATGCCAGTTCATCGGGGTATCATTGAGCTCGTTGACGAGCAGCTGCACCAGGCACTGGCTGATCAGGTACAGCTTATCGAGCGAAATGAGGCGATCGTGCAGGAGTAAGTGGAAGCTGTGATGATGATCCGTTTCCAGAGCGTAGCTCAGTCCTGACATAACTTGCGGCTGGCAGAGGCGAATGCATGTTACGCACAGGTCCAGCAGGGACTTGTAAAGCTCGCCATCCGCTTCGTTGCCCGGCGCCAAGCGGATGTACTTATGGATTACCTTCCACAAGTTCTCGGCCACCGTCTTACTTATTGAGTTTCGCAGAACCACGAGAAATAGCTGAATGAGAGTCACGATATGTTGCAGATCCTTGTGATTGCTGCAGTTCTCGGCTACTACAAGCTGGTAACCCAGCTGCTCGTCCAAGTTGGAAGCTCTTACTAATGCCAAGTCGGGCATTTTTATCTTAAGCGACTCCCTGATGTCCACAGCTTGCACGGCCGATAAAGTAATTCTGGATGGACCCTGGCAAACGCGATAGGCCGTGTACAGTCGCCAGTGCTGTGCAGCTCTCTCCTTGTCTCCTCCGAAATGGGTGTCCTCAAGTTTTTGCTGCAAGGCCAATCCTTCCGTAGCAGCAGTGGGAATGAATTTGGCTTCCACTTCAAAGGTGACTGGCAAAATCATCGAGCCCAGATCCACCTCCAGCATCAGTTTGTCCTCAGTGGAGGTGATAGAATTGTGGTATAGCATTTGGAACAGGCAAAGACTGACATCCTGGCGCAACTGTGCCTCGTGGGGCAGCGTGAATAAAGCCCTCAGCAGGCACACGTATACTTCAAAGGTGTTCGCGACCTCTTTTCGGAACCCGGCGTTATGGAACAGGAGCTTCATCAGGATACTCACGGTGGGCACCAGAATGTCTGTAGGATTACTTTCGCTATCTTTCTTCAGAGCGTTATGCAGCGTCTCCAAAATCAGTCCATATCCATCATCCTTTGTGGAAAAGTCCTCACAAGCTCTCCAGTTTTGGAGCAAGACATTCAATTGAGTCATGGTGGACTTTCGTATATTCGGCCTTATGTCCTTGGCCTGGAGCAATCGGATCAGGGCATCCAAGCTGCGCTGTCCTTGAAACTCTTCATCAGAGCATTCGATGAAAATGCTTTTATAACTGACTGGGGGCTGAATCAGGCAGAGATCGTTGGGGAGATCCTCAATCGGAACGTCGTTGACGGTGGGCTTATATTTGTTCGTGTAGTCCTGACATTGCAGCACGTAAGCGATTCTAGTGGTGGCCTCGGTCCTAATCTGGGGATACGGGTTGAACATAAAGTAAATGTACCCGCGCAGCATCAATGGTGGATCCAAACGGCTGGTGTCTGGCTCGAACAAATGCCATAATACGTTGTGCAATTGCTTGTGGGTAGCCGACCTGCCGATCAGCAGGGGCAGCACGGGGAGAACAAGCTGGAAAGCGGTGATGAAGTCCTTTGTAGCTAGCATAGAGTTTACCTTGATAATCATTATGGAAAAGTCGATGCACCACTGCCGCATTTGTTCCGGTGCATCTGCCTCCCAACTCTGAAGTATCACCCTGCGTAACAGCTGGGCGGTTACTGGCACGCCGAAGATGTGCTGACGGGCCAGATCCGCATTGTTGCACCCCGTCATATAGACTGTCTTGTTCATAAGGGCATGAAAGTGGGCAATGCCGGATCGCAGCATTATGCGGTATACCAAAGTACGGAGCTTGAGATCAGGCAAATCAATGAGGGTGTAAAGCAACACCTCCGCATCCTTCCTTAACTTTGTATTGTCCGCGTAGAAGGGAATGCACTCCACAACCGCGTTGAAGAGCTGCTTTACCAAGGTCTCACTGCCCAGTTGGGCGATCACAAGGCACACCTGCCTGTGCTTCTGGATTAGCAGCGACCCAGTCACTTTCGTATTCGGGTGGAATTGGTTTAGGGCCACGCTGTAGGCCCGCTTCAGCTTAATCAACTGCTGCTCGTCCGCTGATGGTTCAGAGGACAACGAGGAGATTAGGCTGCTAAGCGACTTCATGCGCTCGGGCATGCAAGAGAGGTAAGCGCTGTCCAAAACAATGGGTTGGATGAGGGATTTGGCGTGACGTCGGTCCAGGTGCGGGTCATAAGTAATATTTAAGGCCATCGTGTCGTGCAGCAGGCCGTTAAAGATCAGCGATTGCAGGCGGGGAATCCTGAGCGAGTTCAGCACCTGGGTCATGTTGCTGCCTTCTACATTGTTACAATACGCCAGCAGCTTCTTAACGATGTCCGCGATGCGCGTAGTGCCCACGGAGGAAACTTTTGAGCTGAGAACATCATAGGTCCGGACCACTTCCACAGTCAGCTCCATAATGTGCCAGTTTTCGCTTGTGCAGCTAAGCAGTTTCGGACTAATCAGAGTGGTGCAATTGTCTAGCAGGATTTCCAAAGCGCTCCCAACCTTCAGTTGCTTAGGGCGTGTAGGAGGATCAAAGCTGGCCGCGTAGCTTAGCGTATTTCGGCGCAGCAAGATGCGTTGCTGCAGCTGCCTCAACCAGGCAACTAGTGTTCGGTTAACCTGTAGCAAGTTGCCGTCCTTCCTCATTTGCAACTGAACCAGGTGCAAGAATATGAACGGCGACTGCAGAAAGTACTCAACTGGGTAGTCGCCCATCCGGATGATCAGATGGGTGAGCTGCACTTGCAGCTCAAGAGCATTGGTGACGCCATTTCGCGGCAAATCGATCATGCTCTTCATGCTGGCCACGTCGTCCGGGCCCGGACGGGACCAGGCGGGCTCGTAATCCTCCGGCTTGAGATTGGCGTACATCTGGTTCGAACTGGTGGCTGCGGAATCAGTGTCCTGACTGGTGATGTCAATGGAACTTAGGCTAGAGACGCTCGGCGTCACCAGGTCTATTTTATACTTCTCGAGGAGCAGCAGGCTCAGATCGTCCAGCAACTCGCAAATCCGCTTGGACTCCAGGTTGCGTAGAACGCGGCGCACCTTCTCCAACTCGGTTTTAAGGCGGTCGTAGGGAATCTTGCGAATCACCGCCTCGGCGTACTCGGACCGGAGCAGTTCCATAATCATGGCCAGCACACGATCGGGGACCAGTGGTGGTGTGTACCCGAACCAGCGGATGAGCTGTTTCAGCAGCAGCACCGGCTTGAACTGAATGGGTTCGCCCAGTTGCAGGCACCGGATGAACCTCGTCTCAATCTGGTCGAGCGCGCGCAGACGAATCTCCTCCGAATCGCTAGTCAGCTTGGTCAGCTGCGCCTCCGCCAGCTGGAGGGCCAGGCTCTGTTTGATACTCATTTCCTTAGACTAATACTACCCGACTTTTAGTTCCTTTTCACTTCTCTTTCCGGCAGCAAATGTTTTAGGATGTCATTTTTGAAAGCGTCAAACTCGAAATTTGGCTGGCGTTGCCACTTCTTCAGTGTGGGTTTCCTGCAAGAGGCTCAGAAAATACTAAACCTCTTTAAACGGTATATCTCCACTTGGCGGCGCATCTGCATCAACGAGCAATATCCCGCATCAATATCTTATTCCGCCGTAGGAATAACTTGTGTTTGAAACTGAAGGACTATAGTTCTAGCACACAGCAGGCCAACAACTTTTATAGAAACTTAAATATGAAGAAGTAGAACTTTTATTCCACAATTTGTGGTATATTTATATTATTCACATACTGATTTTTGGGTTAATAAAAATGATTTATGCCACTTTTTTGGACTGATATTTTTATTTAATCTCTTATTTAATAAAAACAAACAAGGCGCATTAACTATCCCACATTTGTTATCGATAATTTGGCCGCAGCCGATTTGGTGTTTTTCCAGCATTGCGAGCACGGTCACGCTAGACCTGTAGGTTTAAAAAAGTCGCCCATCTGATCGGACTTGAGTTTGTGCTTAGCGGGTAAATAATAGTGTTTGTTTGGCACTGCGTTGGAGAACTGGACTCATCTGTGTGTGTATATCTGCTTATCTCGGGCTTCATATCGCTTTGTTTATGTGCCGCTCCATAGTGTAGCTGTGCTATTGTGAATACACCCCAACCGGTTATTTAATTATTTGCAATTGAACTTGGGCAATGTGCGATTTCTGGCCATATTTATCCTTAAAGAACTTAAGAACATTAAAAAGGCTCTCTCGTGACGTCATCGGTTGAATTGTGTTGTTTCTGTTTTTTTTTGTTTGTTTCCTTTCAAAGCAAACAAACTTTACTCACACATGCAAATGCTCATTGTACGCACATATTGCCAAATGACACTTGATGAATTTGTAGTGCAAACAGAGCATATGCTGGAAATGAAAATGGAAATAGCGAAATGATGTCACTGGCGCACGCCCGGGGAATTCCCTCGCCCCGCCACTTCCCCCACCTGCAAACCAATTCGCCGGTCGCCACCTTCGCTTTTCCACCTTTTGCGTGCACATTCACACATATGTACAAGTATGTATGTATATCACACCATCCAGTTGGAAATCAATGGCCCGCCGACTCTTTTCTAATTAGAAATGGCATGCAACTGGGATTGGCATTCCAATTGGACATCGCTCTGAGAAGCGAGTAATTTGCAATTGAAATTTTGGCTACTGAGCCAAAAGCGAGCTGAGCAACAAGTACGCTATTATTTATGGCTAATCTTATCGGATTGCCCACTTAAAGGCCCGATTAGTTGTCCATTATCGTCCCGCATCTCCGCCCATTGAACTTTGACCGACTGAAGCGAAAGAGATTTATACTGCAGCAGGAAATCTTTCCATTTGATTTGTTGCAAACAAGCAGTTGCAAACTTTTAATGGCTTAAAAAGGCAATATATCCCTCTATAAGTGAAGCATTTCTAATAGATTTCAAGAAATAATCTTAAATATCAAGAGAGAATTCAACTAAATTAAGCACATTAAGGTGTTTGAGGCATTTGTGTATTTAACATGAACAAAAACTTAGTTATTATTATTGAAATTCTACAAACTGCTGCTCGTTTTAAAATTTCTGGCCAAAAAACCAATTTAAATCCAATTCAAAGCACTCATTAAACAGAGCGCTTTGAACTTCATATGGCATGCTTTAAGCAATTTTACCCATTTATTCGTTTGTTATTCAAATCCAAATTCACGGGCAGACAAATTGTCACCCTCCCCTTGAATATTCACCCCACCCGCGATTTGAAAGTGCGAACTTGATCACAATGCACTCTCTGCATTCGAGTGTCTGGCAGTTCAATTAGCAAACTCTTAATAGAATGATCAAATCCAGCAACATATTATTATTATTAATATGTAGATAAGTTCAACCAATCGTTCACGAAGCTTTTCTCGGATTGTGCAAAGCTGTGTATATAGTTAAATAATTGCTCTTTTTATGGTTAACGACTGGCATAAACAAACAGCTGCGACCTGTGACTCACTCTGCTTATCAGTTGGTTTGCTGGCATTGGTACTGGTGTGGATATATGTACATGTAGTTAACGACCTGGCTGCTCAGCGAGCTCGTGGGGATCGGCTTTTGGGCTATTCACTCTCCGTGGTCTGCTGGGGTCTTTATCTGCTCGTGGTTAAGCAGCGAATTAGCTGTCTGAGGCACTCTCCTGATAAGATAAGGAAGTAAATCCCGATTCTGGCCGAGCATATGGCCCTTGAACATTATACTGACCCGATTTCAGCTCCCTATATTAACCATATATCTATTTATTCGTTGCCTTAAAAGTTTTCATTGTTCGTGGCCGTAAACAGCGAAATGTTTACGACTCGAACAGCAAAGTCGTTTGTTTAAACAACCTTTTCCAGAACAGCGAAGTATGGCATTTTCCTCGCCATGGACGTTTTCACGTTTTCCCCAATACATATAAAGTCGTTATTTGCCGACATTTAGCGCACTTTCAGCTGCCTTTGTTTGTTCTGATCGAATGGAAATGATTGCGGTTTCCTTCTCATATGCATGCACTTTGGAGCAAAGCTCCCCAATTCGAATTTTCCATATTTCTGCGCTCCCTCCATCCATGAGTCAGACCCAGGTGTGGAAGTGGACTCGGCCTATCTGGAAATGGGACTCCCAGTTAATTGCCGGGCTATTAAACTATGTATGTGTCGGCACAGACGCCAATAAATCGATTCCCCTCGACAGTGATAAAAGCCAAAATCAATTATTAGTGTAGATAAATAGTCCTAAATAATATTCTACATCATGCTTTTCATCAATAATTAATCAATAATTTTGATTTTCAAGTCACATAGATATATAAATTTTCCGTTTCGATTCATGGAACTTTCGCACAGGTTGCGTAAAACTCAGTATATCCATAAAGGTAATTGCAGCTTAAATGACTGAATTGCCAATCATAAATCCAGAACGTGGTATTTTGACCACTTTTATATTTCAACCGATTTATAAGTGCTCTTTCCTTTTGCTAGATAATGCTTGATAAAAGTGCACAAAAGATCGCTGATAAACCGGTTTAAATTTACTTAGTGCCTCCCTGAGTTAATTTAAGTGTACTTAACATGAATTTTGAATGCATGCATTTCATTTTAGTTCTCGTTTCAACATTCCAGAGCAGTAACACATGGGCCAGAGCAAAGTGCACAGCCACCAGCACCAACACCCACTCTTCCAATTCTGATTCCAAGTAGTTGAGCTTCTTCAGGCGTACATTCCTTAGCTACCGCGAAATGGCCCAAGGCGCATCAGTAGCCCAGGCCATTGGTGGTTACATATTCGGCATTCTGCAGGCCTGCATTCGATTCGTTTTCCGGCTGATCTATGGCCAAAAGGGCGAGAGTGTTCCCCCGATCACGGATGCCATTCTGCTGGAGTCGGCCACATCGTTGGCCAGGAAAATCCGCAGCCAGGAGGTGAGTGCATGCAGTAGTTGGTTCTATAAAACACCTAACACACTCTCATTGTGAGCAGCTAAGCAGCGTTCAGGTCCTGGAGTCTTTCATTCGACGCATCAAGGAGGTGAACCCCATTCTAAATTGTGTCGTGGATGAGCGCTACGACCAAGCTCTCAAGGAAGCAATCGAAGCTGATGCCCTGGTCAAGTCTGGCCAATACAGCACAGAGCAGCTGGCAAAGCAGAAGCCCTTCCTGGGCGTGCCCATCACCACTAAGGACTGCATATCCGTCAAGGGTGCGTAGCTCTCGTGAGCTTCTTGTAACTAGTACCATTGCTTTGCTCAACCATTTATTTGGATTTAGGCATGCTTCACACGGCAGGACTCTTCGAACGTCGGGATGTGCATGCTGCGCAGGATGCGGACGCCATGGCCCTGATGCGCAAAGCAGGAGCCATTCCCATCGCCCTCACAAATGTTTCCGAGGTGTGCATGTGGTGGGAGAGCAACAATACGGTGCACGGCAGGACAAGGAATGCCTACGACACGAACCGCATTGTGGGCGGCTCCAGCGGTGGAGAGGGTTGCATACAGTCGGCGGCTGCCTCCGCCTTTGGCTTGGGCTCCGACATTGGCGGCTCCATTCGCATGCCAGCCTTTTTCAATGGCATCTTTGGCCACAAGCCCAGCAAGCTGGTCGTCTCCAATGTGGGCCAGTTCCCAGCGCCCTTCAGTGCAGAGCAGAACTCCTTCCTCGGCCTGGGGCCCATGTCTCGATTTGCCGAGGACTTGCGTCCCATGCTAAAGATTATGGCGGGCGAGAAGGCTGCCCTGCTTAATCTGGACGAGACTGTGGACCTAGCCAAAATGAAGTTCTTCTACCAGGAGTCCGATGGCGGCGGTCGCTTGATTTCCGCCGTTGATCCTGACTTGAGAGAGGTAAAGTAAACTAGTTTATCCACTATTCAACTCCTCTCATTTATACTCCTTCTTGTTATAGGCCATGAACCGCGTGGCGCAGCACCTGAGGGAAAAGTTCGGCAATCAAAAGGTAGAGCGCATCCAGCTGCCCCACTTCCGCCAGTCGGCGGCCATCTGGTTCGCCAACATGCGCGACGACAGTGGCCATGGATTCGCGTACCAGCTGGGCAACCTGAATCATGACATTAACACGTACCTGGAGCTCTTCAAGTGGTTCTTCGGCGCTTCCAAGCACACATTCATTGGCCTGTCAACAGCCATCATGGATAGTGCGCAGTGCAAGCATGGATCTCCCAAGTACGATCACCTGGTGCGCAAGCGAAATGAGCTGAGGGCAGAGCTGCAAAGCCTGCTGGGCGATAACGGAGTGCTCATCTACCCCACGCATCCCACGGTGGCTCCATATCACAATGAGCCCATCACGCGACCCATTAACTTTGCCTACACTGGCATTGTCAATGTGCTGGGCTTCCCGGCCACCGCTGTGCCGCTGGGCAAACTGGGCAGCGAGGGTCTGCCGCTGGGCGTCCAGATCATCGCCAACTTCAATCAGGATCGACTGTGTTTGGCCGTTGCCGAGGAATTGGAGCGTGCCTTTGGCGGATGGGCCAGGCCCGAAGTTCGTCTCTAAGACCAGTCTCAACTAATTGCATACCTGCAGGTATGCAGCTTAGCTAGCTTTTAGATAGTAGTGGTCAGGTGAACCTCCTGGACTCCCCACCCAATACTAACGCCCCACCCACCCGAGCATTCGCCTGGCGATGAAAGGTATTCCTTGTGTACTCCAGTGCCTCATTGTAATATCAATTTTCGATGTGGATTTATCTATTTTGTATGTGTTTTTAAACGTAATCTAATCAAAGATCCGTGCGGATCCGTTCCCGTTTTGCATTTATAATAAATAATTGCAACCAAAGCTGATTTCTTTGTTTTGCAATCGCTAATTTCACGGGCGACAGGCGCCCCTTGACAAAACAAATCGGGAGATCAGAATGCTGAATTCGAAGCCAACGCGTTTTGTGAGTAAACAAATCTTTATTTGAAAGACCAACCTTAAAGATATGCCGACGCACTGCCTCCATTGCTTTTGGTTTGCTTAGCGCCTGGCACTTATCATCAAATAAACATTCTCATTCTCATTCGGCAAGGAAAACTAAACCAACTAATACTAGCAATATCATGGATATCGTATTCACATATGTAATTCCGATGGCCCTCTCTTCCTGCGGCAAAGAGTTACATTCGTAATTTGGTCACTTAAAAACTAGTCCGCTGTGGGCGGAAGTCCGGGCAATCCCCGCCAGCCTCTAGCCCTTGCCGCCCAGCGACAGGATGAGTTTCAGCAGCTCCGTGCGCTTAGCCTTCACGGTGTCGATGTGCAGCGTGGGCAGTCCGTCAATCACCTCGTACCTGTTCAGGTAATCGGCGATGTGGTCGGTCATGCAGATGACGTGGATTCCGCAATCGTAGCCGTTGGCCTGCTGAAGGCAGCGCATCGGCCGGAATTTGGCCAATCGGGCGCCCAGCAGCTCCTTGATCTTGTTCATCAGTTCCAAGGAGTTGCCCGTGTTGTTGTTCCCGTACGAATCGAAGTGATAGAAGGTCTTCTCCGGCCGCGAGAAGACCAACAGTGACCAGTGGGTGCCACCAGCATCGGTGCTCTCGTTATCGTTCAGCGCAAAGAAGATGAAGGGCTTGCCAGTGGTATTGCTCTGGTCGAGGAGCTGCTTCAGCTCCTGGTCACCCATGTACTTCATGCACTGAGTAATCTCCGGCGCGATGAAGTGCAGATCCGAATTCGTCTTGTACTTCATGTGCGCCAGGTACTCGTAGTAGAAGCTCAGGATCTGGTCGTTCAGCCAGTGGGGTCCGTGGAGCAGCTGGACGTCGGACATCCGCAGGCAGGAGTCGTGGAAGGTCAGCGAGATGGGGTCCGCCTTGGAGTTGCTGCCCATTTTGCTGTGGTAGTTGTGGTTGCTGAACCTGGGGCGCCGAGGATTCGTATTTTGGTTCTGGTTCTGGCGTGTATGTTGCCTGGAATGAAAATGAGTGGCAAGAAATTGCTTTAAATCATGTATTTGCGACTAGATTCGTGTAGTTCCAGCTGGTGACTGTCACCTCAGTATTTTCCTATCGTGGGGCATCATTTTCACTAACAATCTTCGCGAAAATTCGGCTGAAAGAACTTTTTCCGGAGAATAATACAACTCCAGCGTTTCAAAGTCAACGCACGATTGACGTTTTCGGTTTCCTTTTGCTTTCCCTTTCGTTTGCCGGCCGGCAAGTACTGTTGTTATTGTTGTGGTTTCACAGCAATCAGAAATTGGTTATGCACAGCGCTTCTCAAGTGCACTTCAATCGCATTTTAAACCAAAACAAACGTATCGAACGTAAATACATACTTTTCGAAACAAGCTGTTTTCTTATTGTCGTTGACAGCGAAAGGGCGTAGCAAAACAAAAAGGAAGATACTCCGGGGGTGGGGGTGGTGCTTAGTTCCACGCATATATTTTTTCACTCACCAAGCAAAATGGCTTCGCCTCGATTTCGTGACCTCACTTTTAGTCCGTGCTTTGGACACTCCTCGCGTATTACCATTTATTTGGCTGTTTGGGGGCAAATAACTTGAATTTACCAACTGATATTTTCACTGATTTATAAAGTTACACAACACTCTGAACTGTTTTTTCGCTTTTTCCGCTCGAATTATAGTCGCCGAATTCTCTGCTTCTCGTTTCGGGTTCGAGTTGCCACACCGCTCGCTAAATGTCTGGCAGCGCTGACTGGAAAATACCGTGTTGCCTAATGAGGCAAATTTACAGAACAGTAATTTAAATATGTACAAAATATATATTTTTTAATTCGTTGTAGCACATAATTTTTGTAACACCAAGCTTAAGAACCATCTCGAAATGCTGCAATCAACAAATGTTACAGATAACGATAGTTGAATTTATTAAATTCACATTTTTAACATTTCTTGCAGTTTGGCTTAAAATTTTCGGGGCAAACTTCTTTCTCAATTACGTTCAAATTCTCAGCGGGAGTTGGGCATTTAGTTTCTGAAGAAGTCTCGCTGGATTCTGGAAACTGAGCACATCCCTCGGCAGGATTCCAAGTTCCTCCTCGCAACTGCTCGTCCAGCCACTTAAGTTGTTTGTTTATCTAGAAAATGGCATTCCTTTAAGCTTATTTTCAGATATGCACATATGTAAGAAAATCTATTGCCTTTTCTACCATTTCCTGGTCCCTTTCGCTTACAAATAACTTGGCTGCAAATTGGTATATATTCGATGGCCGTGCCTTAATCGCCTCGGCTGTAATGACCCGAATTATGGCTCGAATCTCTGGATGGCGTTGCAAATATGTCCAGTCGTCCTTCCGCATGTTTCTGGAAATATTTCCAATAGTGGCATAGAATTTGGATACGTTTTCGTGTAAGTTCCTAGCATGGTTAGTGTTATTTTCCGTGTTATCCGTTTCCTCGGCGCTTGATGTTTTGGTGACATCCATTTTCACTTTGCCAGAAAAACGTTTATTTTAAAATTTAAAATATTTTGAAGTATTTGGCTCAACGATGCTTAGGGAGTTAAAACTCAATGAGTTCTCAATACACAAAACATTATGCAAAACCTAATAGATTACTCGTATTATTAGAGAGATAAATATATATAAAACAAGGGAGAACTCTAGAATCGATTCATAATTATTCATATGAAATAATTAATATTTATAAAATAAATACAAATCTGTATATGTAAATATGTGTCGTATGTCTAATGATTACACAGCATATTATTATTAATCCTCTTAGATTAATTTCTGATTATTTTTGCTGCGCCTTTAAGTTAAGTTTATGTTTCATGGACTTGTAATGCCTTTGCATACTTCCTACAATTGAAATTCCACACGTTTTGCAGAATTTGAGTTTGAGTCGTTTTTTCAATGTGCCGCTTGTTTTCGACTGGGTTTGTTTGATTTGTTTGTCAACGTTCTTAACCATATGTGTACTTCCGTTTTCAAATGTCTTATCTCTGTTTGTTGACGAACTTGCTTTAAGATCCAGCTTTTCCTCGGTGGCTCGTAAAGTAGTGGAAAAACGCTGGTTGCCATTAGTTACTCTCGTTTTGTCGTCGGACTTCCCGAACTTAAGAAGGTTATCCCTGTGACTTTGGGATTTGCAGTGCCTTAGGTAGTTTCCCTTCGATTTAATGGTCAGATCGCAGACTTCACACTTGATGGTGTGAGTCAGAAGATGCACTGCTTTTCGGTGGGTTTGCATGGTGCCCTGGCTGTAGAAATTCGCTCCGCAGATTTCGCAGGTGAAATTCCTCTTGTTCAAATGTGCCTTGTTCATGTGCTCGTTAAGGAAGAATTTTCTCGTAAACTTCCTATTGCAGATTTCGCAGACTGGCGTGGCTTGTTTCCTGCAGCCGCCCTTCGGAGGTCCTCTTAACGGACGCATTTTATCCCGATACTTTTGCAAGGCCTTATTGCATTCCCTGGTGGTATGAGCTGGACAGCATAGACGGGAGGTTGGTAGTTTGCATATAAGGCAGGGTTTTCTGCGCTCATGGATACGCAGTACATGGGCATCGAGGGCGGACTTCAGTTGGAATCTCCATGTGCAGTGAGTGCACTTGAATGGACGATAGAGTAGCGTGCTGACTGTTCTAACCCGCTTCTGGTGCTTAAGTAGGAACTTCCGGGTGAGAAACGACCTGTTGCAGAAGGAGCAGTGGAAAGGGAAGTTCGTATCCAGCTTCGCCCGTCTATGCTTCACCATATGCAGCTGGTGGCTAAAGGAGAATCCGTAGTTCTGATCGCAGGTTGGACATTTGCTAAGGGTAGAAATCTTTCGTTTTTCGATTGAAAGCTTCGATTCCTCCTTGAAGTACGACTGCAGGTCCTTGGCAACTGGCACCAAAATATCCTCTACTTTGCCAGGTGATAACTCCAGTTCCTTTTGCTCCTGTGACTTCTGATTCTCCAGTAATCGTTTGTATCTCCTATTTTCGTGGAGTTCCTGCGAGCTGGTTGACTTCCTGATTATGTGCGAGGTCAATGAGTGCTGCAGGTAAAATCGCCTATAGCATATCTGGCAGTGAAAGTTGTCTGAGTAGCGATGAGTGCTTTGGTGATCCTCCACGTCCTGCAGCTTTTTCCACGGTAGATTCTCACATTTATTGCAATCGCAGCGTAGTCCTGGTCGGAATGAAGCTGCAATTTTGGGACGTAGGGCTCCTTGTGCTTCTGGGCCTGCCAGTTGGCTAACTGCTCGTCTGTAGCCGGTGCTCACTGTATCCAGAATCGCAGCTAGCTTTTCCAATTGTACGTTTCGGTTTTCGTCTTCAAAGGCATTGAAAATGGCTCGAAAATCCTTTTGTAAATCAGCCTTGAAATACTCATTGGTCCAGAAATTATCTCGTAACTGTGCTGTACGGAGTAAAACCAGCACATCAGAGCTGCGAAATCGCATAATTTTCTGTACGTCTTCGCATAACTGGTTGGAGAAATCAGGTCCAAATATGGTTTCTCCTTCGCCATTGAATGCCACGTATTTCTCCCTGAATCCTCGACAGCACTTGCACTTGCAGCTGCAGGAAGCAGGGCATCCATCTGGCTGCTTGTCAATGCTAAGAACGGGCAAATCGGCGGTAAAGTTTTCGTAGGTAACTAGCAGTTTGCCAGGCCAAGACATTAGTTCACTTTTTTGTTTACAAAATTTGAATCGACAAGTGGTTGTGTGACCAGTCAGTGATAGCACAGAAAAGCCAAATAAAACTGCCAACTATTGAATGGAATTTGTGTCATCTCTGGCTCGCTAAAGTTGCCGGACTGCTGCACTAAACAGCTGTTCGAATTTCGGCGGCATTTCATTTCATTGGTAATTGTAATTTTTTAACGAAAACATGGTAAAAACTAAGGGAAACAAAAAGAAATTCGGCATGCATCCACGTAACGTGTTACGCACGCAGCCCGACTATACCAAACTGGCTATCAAATACAAAGATTTCCGAGCGCAGTGCCAATTGGTAAGTTCAAACTGATTGTACTGCTTAGACAATACTTTTAATAAACTTTTGCTTATTTAGGAGCTCAATGGCAAAGTTTCTGTGAACTTTCGCAATGAAAAGACGCTTCGCGAGTTGACCAAAATGCTGTTAAAGGAATACTACGATTTAGATGTGGATTTTGCACCCGGCAGTTTGGTGCCCACTTTGGCACTCCGTTTGAATTACATTTTGTGGCTGGAGGATCTAATGGAACCTCTAAATTTGCAGGACATTCGGGGTATAGACATAGGTAAGCTAGGTTTGAGTATGCTACAATGATTTACTTAGGAAATCCTTTACAGGTTGCGGTTCCTCCTGCATTTATTCACTTCTGGGAGCCAAGAAAAATGGTTGGCACATGTTGGCTCTGGAATCAAAACCCCAAAACATAGAATACGCCATCGAGAATGTAAAGAAAAATCACCTGGAAAGCCTTGTAGAAGTCTATGCACAACCAGACAAGACGAACATCTTTAAGAGCTATTTTGAGCAGGATCAGCAAAAGTTACAGTATCAGTTTTGCCTGTGCAATCCACCTTTCTTCGACTCAAACTTACCAAATCCCTTTGGCGGCAATACCAGGAATCCCGAGAGACGACCAGCACCCAACAATGCCCGAACTGGAAGCCAGGAGGAACTCACCTGCGTGGGCTGCGAGGTACAGTTTGTGCAACGCATCATAGACGAGAGTCTGGAAAACAAGGAGCGCGTGCGGTGAGTCCTTCTTCATTAGCGGCTGAGATTGAATTAACGTTGGTTTCCTTTGCGGCGCAGAATCTTCACCACGATGCTGGGCGTCAAGGCCAACGTTCCAAGAATACTGGATTACCTGAAGAAGCTGCAGGTGGCGAATGTCACCACCACGGAATTCCATCAGGGACACACGACTCGGTGGGCGGTGGCCTGGAGCTTCCACTCGGAGCCACTAAGGCAGGCTACATCATAAAATTAAGTTACCATAAGCTTTTGCAGAGTATCTTGCAGTTGGTAGGGGCTGTGTGGTTGTACATAAGATTTGTTATAAGATTTCTTCAAAGATTTTAATATAATAGGCATATTATTTAATATATAAGTACGTTTTTAAAGATTTCTTGAAACTCAAGAACTCTGACCTTCACACTGGGCTCATTCCAAAAGTGACTCCATTGCAAGGTACCTAGAAAGCTTTTGCCTTAAATGGAAATTTGCATGTCAACGGTCACTTTGCCACCCAGCTCCACGAACGGAAATTATCGTTTCGCTTTTATCATTGACCACAGCTGACCACACACTTCGACGGAAAAAGGCAAACGGAGTCAGAATGGCAACCGAAATGGAGGCAAACACGCTCACTAAGCACAAGTCAGCATACCGACAATTCCACACCTTTGAGTCGGGGAATTCGGGCGCTTCGCCTGACCACCATGTGGGATAGCAAATAGCGAATTTTAATTGCTGCACGGGCACGCTCCTAGTTAGCTAATTATTCGACATGAAAATACCTTTCAATGCAGATAAGGGTTATTTAAACTGGAATCAAAGTGTGGTGACAGATAGTACCTAAGTTAAAAGTGTACAATACACTCATGTACAAAATAACATAATAATTTACTTAATATAATTACAACACCTATTTCTGAAAAGCATGTTCCACATTATATTTGTTAACTTAGGTATAGTCGGTATTTAAACGGAATTCTTTAAAGGGTATCCACATTTTCAACCCCCTGCTAGTTTTCCTTTGCCATTTGGGGCTTTTTCACTTTTCACGACTTGACTGTTGCTGCCCTTCGTTGGCCGCCTTGCTTTTGTTGTCTTTTATGGCATTTCCACACGTTAAGGTGTAAAGAACAACGTAATTAAAATGCAAGTCGTCGGTTTTTAAGCTCGCATGGATGGGTGCCCGGCTGCGTCATGCGTTTAGGTGCGGTCTAGTTTGTTTTCCATTGTTTCCCCGTTCATGTTGTGGGTTTTGCAGTCGCCCACGCTCCGGAATTAGAAACAGGATTCAGTTGCGGGCGACCCCTCCACTGATTTCAGCTGGGGCGCCCCTTCAATTTACCGGCTATTATCTTAATTTTAGGCACCCAAGGCCCCGAGGTAAGCCACAGAAATCGACACGTGTTTTTGGGCTCGTCCTGATGTGGTAATTGTTAATTAAAAACACCCTCAGGTCACGTCTACGTGAGTGTGTTTTAGGTGCCCTATTGAAGTCGTAAAAAAGCTAGGCATTCCAACCACTGGGTTCGACTCTTTTATTGGCCGTCGTTAAGTGGCTTAGAAAACAAGTTTATGTTGAACCATAACTCCACATTTAATGCTTGTCTATGGAATTGGGTTTGTAATACATTTTTAATGCTACCTTTGAAGGATTTCTGCGGGGGGAAGATAAGTAATTGCTTTGTTTACTGCCATATCATTATTAATTTAAAATACATTTTCTTTCTGTGAAAACAGTATAAGGGCACAAGGGTTGAACTCTTCGAAATTAACCCATTAGGGATGGGGCTGGTTAGCCCGCAAAGTGACCACGGGACCTGAAATCTTTGTCAACTTTTGCAAAATTCGTCCATCAATCAATTGTCCAAAAATCATCCATCAGCCATCCGGCAATCGGAGCGTTGGCTAACCGAAAACACAGGAAGTGCGGTGCCAAAAAGCAGGCAATGACCAGCGCAAAAAAGTGGAGCTTAAATCGAAGCAAACAGGTCTTTAAGAGGCGCCTCCATGGGGCAACTCCGGCTGGGAGTTGGGCGCAAATGGGGGGCCTTTCGTGATGGCACGTAACGAGCTGCCAGACGGCGGCGTCTGTTGCAATTGGCAACTGCATGCCCCCACTGCATACACGGCTATTGTCGTGCCGCATATGCATGCAGATACATTCGCTTAATGCAATGAAAAGCAACCAAAAAGGAACGAATCGAAGGGGTGCCCGTGCCCACAGACAATGCAAATGCTGATATGCGTGTGAGATGAGTGCAGTGGCGTGCACAAGAGGGGTTAGTATCTGCTTAAAGGGTAATTGAAAATCTTTTGAGTGTGAAACCTCTGGAATGCATCCAACTGTATTAGAATAATTTAATAGCTTATTAATACATAGGATTAAATTGTTATGAATATCTAATATATAGCATTAATAAAGTTTACTAAATATATAGAGTATATAAATATATATGACATCATAGTAAATAAACCAATAATTAATAAAATGGTTACTATTAACGTCATATATCTATACTTAGAGATGAACATCGAAAACATTTACACATAATTAACTCCCAAACTGTACCAAGAAGCCGCCTTTTAATACATGCTAATGAATTAATAAGGACACAATTAAATTGATATTTTTCCGAAAAGGCCCAACCCCTACCGAAACTCCCTCCTACGCCACTGTGTGTGTGTGTGCGTGTGTGTGTCTGCGGTCGGAGTCAGACTGTGTCGGTGCTTCAGTTTCTGTGGCGTGTGTGTCATTCATGTAACCTTTCAATAAACATGGCTGTGTGGGTGGGTGTATGGGCGGTGGGTGGTGGAGTTGTGGGTGGGTGTTTTCGACTGGTTAGGTAGGCGTGGCAGGCGGTGCATGCATGCAGCAGGGAGTCGTGTAATTGAACTGCTCCTACAAGTCCGGTTGAGTGTGCGGAGCGAGCTCTTGAATGTGATTTTAAAGTCAACATCGAGCACTCCTGACATCCGAACTGTAATTTTTTGGTTTGCCGCTTGTCTGCCAGACAAACCGATTCGATGCGATCCGCCAGCCCCTCTTGGCCAACTATTGTCTGCTCATATTCCCGGTTAATATTAGCTTGGCATTTGGCCAAGAGCTGAGTTATCGGATATGAATGCTGCTAGCCATGCAATGGGTGTAGCTCCTTTAAAGCTGTGGTCGAATATCCATGCAAACAGTATTTTAAATAATGAAATGCAAAGTTTGAGATAATTTGAGCTTTTTGCTTGCCATTATTTCAATAATAAGAACTCCTGTCCTCAACCTGATCATTAATAACACACAATTAATTGAATCCCACGTACGATGGATATTTCATTTCACCGCCTTTCCAACGTTGCGTATGATTAATTGTCGTCGTCAAGGGAACAACGGGGAATATGTGCGGATACATCATTTCTAGCCTAATTCAATTACCGTTAGCGACTTTCTATGTTGCCACAAATCAACGAGGAAGATGGAAAAAGTGGTGACAAAAGAAACGCTTTTCTCGCCGACATGACATCAGATAGTCAGATGTGGGAAAATCGCGGGAGAAAGGACACGGTCAAGGTGAAAAGTCGAATAAATAATGAGACAGGAATGCGAATAAATTGCCTTGTAGGAAAACTGTCAGCTCGGCAAATAAAAACCAACAAAAGAGCGGAAATGGAGGAGTTAAGCCGCGCAAACGGAATACGGATAAATTACTCGGCGAGTTTCCGCTCTGCTCAAGTACTTATTAAAATCGGATTCTGTTTGCGAGAACCTTAAGCCCAATATCGCAAGAGCACATACGAACGAAACTTCACTTTAAATTTATTTGTTCGCTGTCAGTTTTTCAAGTAGACCTGAAAATTGTTGCGCACCGCTAAACTCCAGACTTGCAAAATGACGGCAAAAAGCATGCGAAGAACTTTCCATTTGCCAGAAGTCCCGAGAGGAAAGCCCAAAACATACCAAAGAAAACACGAGAAAAGCTAAATTCCAGTTCGTCGACTATTAGATACCCGTTACCTAGCTAGTGGGAGCTGCAACACCAACAATCTGCATGTCTAATCTTAGTCTAATCTGGTGATCATGATCAAAATATACATATATGCTTCATAGGGTCCTCCTACCTGTTACATACTTCTCAACGAATCTAGTATACCCCATTACCCTGCGAGTAACGGGTATAATAAATAAAATAAAATAGAAGCAAAGTTAGGAGGCGGCAAATGAGTTGGGAGGAGGCGCAGCAGAGAGCAAAGGGCACGTCTGAGTTTGCAGCCACGCGGCGTATACGTATTTTTCCTATTTTCACTCACAAAGCGAGAAAGGAGATGAAGAAAAATCGAAAAGCCAAACATTTTTATCTGAAAAACAAAGCTATTTATATCTTTTGGGCAACATAATGACCTAGGCATTTCTGCTGGCAAATGATGCGCAAAGTTCTGGGCCCAAGACTCTCGAGCCTAGAGACTCGCGTTGTCAGTCATTTTATCAGGACTTGAAAGGGTTTATGTGTCTCCCTCGTTTCTGGCCTCATGAAGTGGCAGTCAAGTGCCAAGGGACTTTGGAATTCTCGCCCTTGGATTTTCCCACCAACTTTGGGGCTCTTCTTCCGTTTGTCCTGGCATTTTTGGGGTGTGCGAATTCACGCTTTCAAGGCTGTTTTTCCATCAGTGTTTTGGAGCCGCGACAAGTTCTGTCCCATGTCCTGACCCATCCTGTTTTTGTTCGCCAGAGTGCAGCGGCTGAAAAGGGATGCGAGTCCTTCGCACTTAATTGCTAGCCTTTTTGGCATCCAACGTGCTCGAGAGTTTGCAGAACTTTAAAGGGAATTGTGGCAAACTTAAATCTGTGGTTTTGCAACTGCGATTTTGTGTTTCATTTGCTTCTGGCACGATTTTCAATCAATATTCATTTATCTCTGCTCTTTTGGCAGCTCTTATTAAATTTGAATCGCAATTCAGAAAGCCCTGCTGGAATTTATGTCCATTGAAACTCAATTAAATTGTCCAGTTTCCTTTTTTTTGGCTTGACTGAAGCTTTTATCACGGCTGCACCTCTTAATGGACATGTTAATTAAATAGCCTCGCTTTAATTAATAATTTTATTGTGTTTAAAACAGAGCTCTCTGTTATTGGTACATATTTACCCATGCCTTTCAGCCTGTTTCTGCCCCATTTCGGCCTGTTTACTCTGCCCACTTTTGCCGCGTTTGCAATGTGAGTCTAATTTGCATATGCTCAGACATCTGTAATATAATAACATATGTACATACATATGTGGCATTCGTTTTGTGGGCAGGCGAGGGAAGTTTTGATTAAAATTGCCCCAAGGCTTCCGTATCGCCCACTTTACGAGTATTCGTGGCTTGCACTTCAACTAGACTGTGCGCACTTTATCTTTACTATTATGGTGCTATCTCTGAGATAAAAGGTGGCCTACACTTGCACAAAACATTACTGCTTTTCCAATTATCCATTTTAATGTTCAAATTTATTCTTAAATTCCTTTCCTGTTAAATTAGCGTAATTTTCGCATAAGAAGTGAATGTGAATTTTAATATATACATAAAAACTTCCCAAATGAGCTCGGCAAATGAAGTGAAATCGCTGGAATGTGCAGAGAAATTTTCGGATACAATTACTGAGCAAAACACGGAACTAAACCATTTCATTTGTCTCACGCACACCACTGCAGAGTTTCCACTCACACTTAAGGACGCAAGGAGCCAACTCCCAAATTTAAATGCCAGGGCAAAAAGGAAGCCAGATGACAGCTGAGCTGTAGGAGATGTAAAAGCTAGTTGATTTCATGAATTGCTATATATACTCAAGGGAGCGGCCGGTACTCATTGATATTTTTATGGGCCAGGTTTTCAGCTTGGAAGTATTCCTTTTTATTTGCATTCATTTCGGCTGGGCTTTCATTCAGCTGTTTGCGCCCGGTTACACGCAACGTGTGTGTGTGTGAGAGAGTCCTTTGGCCTGCGCTGGTGTGAGTGTGGCCATTCCTTTCTCGATGATGATGCCATTGCCTTTGCCTTTGCCGCTCTTCGGATTCTGGCTGTGCTGCCACCACAAAGCTTTCTGCGGCGCCTCTAAGCCACATTGTTCGCCTGGCTGTGTGCGTGCGTATCTGTGTGTGTGAGTCGGGGATTCGGCAGTCGGTTTGTTTATTTGCGAAAAAGTTTGCAGCCAGCGCTAGCCAGGCTAACAACAACAGAGGCAGCTGCTGCTGCTGCTGTTGCCGCCCGGCTAGAACCACTCTCTTCTTGGGACTCTTTTTTGGTGCCTTGTTAGACAGTGGTATACTTGTACTACTATTTGTATAGAATATATGTATTGATACAAACACATTTTTTTACTTTATTCAATTATGCATTATATTGTAATTTTATTCATTCATAAAACACTAATGCAAATGATTTATTTAATGTCATTAATTTACATATTCATAGTCATTTCCATTTCATTTTAATAACATAAACTACCCATTTCATTTGCCTATTTTTTATGCCACCAATATAAGTGAGCCATTTGTTTTTGCCCACTGTGAGTCCTGCGAGAGCGTGCGAGAGAGAATTCTCTCGCCTCCTATCTCTCCGCGAGGTCCTGGCTCTCTGTTTCCCTGGGCTTTGTGTGCCGTTGGCTGCCGGCTGGCGCGTCGCTGCTTGTTGAGCTCGAAACTCCGGCTCCTGCAGGATATGGGGATATCGGGCATTCGGGCATTCGGGGTCTGTGGCATCCGCAGTGAGGACGCGTCGCCGGCGCCGTTCAGTGTCAAAGTCAGTTGTGCCTGAGCTTGTGCCAGAGACAGTCAGTTTCGCTGCGAGTCTGCCATCCAGCTGGTTTCCGCTTCCGGCTCTGGTTCCGTGCGAGGTCTTTGGCTAGTGAATTGTGGTTGTGCACCTTTTTCTAACGACTTTTGTAAACACCCAAGTTTTTTGAACAACAACAACCAATTTAACAAAGGCACAACGTACATATTTTTGTAAACATTTAATGCGATAAAGGTTTCGGATCGTGAAAGTCAAAGTGCAAATTGGCCCAGAAACAACAAGTATCGTTTATAAACTAGTTTCCAGCTCGCAAGTGTGTGTGTGTGTGCTACTGTGTGTGTGCTGCTGTGTGTGTGTGTGCAATTGATTAAACAAAATAAGGGTAACCTAGGCCAACTGGAAGCGTAGAGACTCCATTGCCACATCCTCGATCCAGTAAGATGGGCTGCAACACCAGCCAGGAGCTGAAGACGAAGGATGGCGCCGCCATCGATGCGGTCAGCAATGGCGAACCGGAGCCCAGTGCTCCTCCCTTGGAGGGCGAGTCCTCCAAGTCATCCGCCAGCAATCATACCAATCACGCCAAATCCAGTTCAATTATCTCCAATGGCGAGGCAAAGGCCGCCAACGGGGGCGGTCCAGCTGGCGGGGGGAGTGGCAGGTCGGAAGCAACAAATGGCATTGACCGACCCTGCGACAAGGCGGCAATCACGGAGCTCAATGACGACGAGGACGAAGGTAAGAGCCGCTCAATCTCCGATAGCCAATACATTCACATTAACGACTGTTCAACATTCGGTGTGCGTGTGTGTGTGTGGTTGCACTTAAAAAAAGAGAAAAGCGTAGCAGAAAAATGTGATGCTTTTATACAACTCAATTATTTTTCTTTATTCTCCACTCCTTATTTTCAAATTACAATTTTCATTGGACATTTTTATTTATATTTTATAACAATTTAAGGAAGCGATGAATAGACACTACTATTTATTCAGTCTACAAATTTAGGGGTATTTTTTTCAGTGTGCTGTGTGTGTGTGGATGAATGGAAATCCTGTGTCCAGGGGTTCCAGTATTATTTACTGTATCAACACGCTGGGCGTACGTCGTTATCGGAGTTGCCTTTTAGCTCGCACTTTTCCATTTTCGCCCAGTTTTCCGGCCTCCCCGCGGCCCTCTGCTTAATGGTGTCGCAAATATGAATTGTTTAAGTGTATACATATATATAAATATGTATAAAAAGAGATGTTTGCTAGGTGTATATACACTGCACTCCATTACACGCCACTACATCCGCAAGCGTTTTTATGCGCCCGATGGCAAATTTGTGTAACTTAACTTTGTTAAGTAGCCGCCTCGTTGTCCCACAGTCCCACAGTCGCCTTGGGCATTCTTTTCTCCCATTGCGCATTAACGTGGGATATTCTCCTGTTTATGGTATCTAATAAGCGTAGTCAGGAGTCACTTTTATGGCCAGCGATATGGGCCACGCCATAATATAAATTCCATAGCTTGCTTTTGGGGCACAAGTTGAGTTTACGATACGTGATAACGATAATAAGGTTTACTTTGCTTCAGGGAAAAAAACTTTAACGAAATTTATAAAAAGGTGTTTATTTTGCTACAATATTTGCTTACAATATATAAACTTATAGTTTATAGTTTACTTGTAAACTTAATTCCTTATAATTGATCTTCCTATTTGACAAAATAAAATTAAGGTTGGAATGATAACTAACATTTTTGGACCACGGAAATAACTTTAAGGGGCTGCCATAATTCACCAGCAATTTAATATACTTTCCTTTTGAAAATACATGCATTTCAAATTATTTTCAATTTACCAAGTTATTCATTTAAATTTTTAACACAATAACTTTTTACTCAGCGCAAATTTGGATGCAAAGTTTGGGGGCTAATTCCATTTAGAAACCTCAAAAACGGAGAAACTTTGTGCGGCTTATTTGCTCTTTTTTGAAATAATAAAAATGTGAAAAACCAACGAGGCGCACAGCGTTTCCAGAGACTGACTCATAAATTACCACAGCCAGCTTTCCCTTGTGGCAGGTGCAGCAGCAGCAGTAGTGGTAGTAACTGTTTGTTTAGCCGTCGTTTTCCCCACGTTTTCCCGCTCGACACCCCCCATCGCCCAATTTTCATTTCCCAGTTTCCCGGAGGGAGTGCTGATAAATTGTGTAGCGACACTTTATCAATGGCTGGTTGCAGCGGAAAAGTTAGCCAGAAAATTTCGTTCCCTGTAAATGCCACAAATTATAATTATTACTTAGCAATTTTCCCGCTGCCAACAGCTTTTAATTTGCTGGTTTATGTGTGCTGTTCACTTGGTTTTCCGCGTAACATTTGCTTTGAAATTAGCTGAGCTAATTGGGGCTTCTTGGAACCTCGGAAATATTCTGTATAATCCTTGAAAGTTGTGGGGGTAGCAGTGGAAATTAAATGAGTTCTTCGCTTCGCCGAAATACTATTCAATATTCAATTTCATTGGGTCTGTAGTGGTTCATAAATATTCGCCAGCTGCCTTATCTTTTTACTTACCATAAAGTTGCTCACTATAAAGTTTAGGCCGCTCCTCAAACTTTTTGATTTTCCTCTGCAGCAGCGTAAAAGAAAAGCGTCATAAAACACACAAATAAACTAACGAAAAGAAGCGAAAACCCAAATCAACCATAAAACTGCCGCCCGGTTACGCCATTTATTCCGCCACCCAAAAACATTTTGTAAAACAAACACGTAGGCTGTATTTCAAATTTATTCCGCTTGCGAGTAAAACGAAATTAAAAACATAAATCCGCAAATGCTTGAGCAGAAACGGGGTACTTTTTTCGCGGTCTGTCAAGTAATTAAGAAATGGCGATGACGAGGTCCATTTCGTTTTATTTCACTTCTCTTCGAGCTTGGACACGCCCAAAGCGGAATTACCTGCGAATTGCGAATGGGCCAGGAAGGACATAAATTGGCAATAAAGATGTTAACTCATGCAAAGTATAAGCCTAAGCAAACAGACACGAGAGGGAAGGCGACGGCACACACTAAGTCCTTGCTAAGCTCCTTTTCAGCTGCCTTGCTTAATGTGAAACGCAAATAAGTGCCACCCAGAGTTGCTTGATCCTGCCGAAGACAAGCAATTAAACTCTACACACACACTAACTGGCTGTAAGGACTTATCCCTACTATAGGATGCTCTCTATGGGAACATTCGGGTTTAAGGTTTAAAGTGGTTATGTTGCTATTAGGCTAAATTATCATGATTTATACTTCAATTTTGTTAAGTGAAGAAATTTGCCAATTGTTGTTATATTAATTATGCACCTAAGTTAGTAAAAAATTGTATATTTATTATTTGATTTCAGTGTTGTAGCATTTATAATGCCTCTTCATAAGCAAAATATGTATGCATCTTTAATCATATTCCATATATCCTGCATAAGAGTATGCAAATCCAATCTCTGACGCACAAAAGCATACATTAGCGGCAGATTAAAAAAAATGCGGTGTCCTTAAAAGACATAAGGCAGGGACACTTACGTTTATTGCGCCAATTTGCATAATTTTAATTAAATTTTCGACAATTCCTGAAGCGTGCCACTTGTGGCTTGGCCTCCGCTTATTCCAGTTGGTTTATTAGGCCGCAATGTCCTGCTAATGTTTAACTAATTGGGAGCTCATATATCGCTCTACTCGCCACCGAGCAGTCAATTTGATTTATTGAGCAAATAGTTTTCTGGGGAACACGTACACGTATTTTGTTTACACTTGCCGCAAGATGGGTGCGGCAATATCCCGATTCGTGGCCAAGAGGCGGCCACGTTGATGATGTGCGTGGCTGTTGGCGGTCTAATTAGCGCAATTCCTGTTCCTGGGTGTGTCCTTTTGATAAGCTGATGGGTGGAGGGGGGAGGGCTGGGCGTTGGCGGGGCCAAGGGGTAAGGAAGAACTTACTAATGCAAACAGAGGAAATTTGAATAATACAAATTACTAAACGAATTATAATAATAATCGGATATCTTGAATAAATATTTATATTGATTCAAATAAACTGTGTAATCTTTAAAAGCGCTTACCATACTTCTGTCAATTTATGCTGCTATGTGTTCCATTAAATAAATATAGATACAAACAAAGCGATGTCATAAATATTTATTTTAACCACTTACTTTTATTGTTCAATCATTTTAAAGGCATAAAAAGGGCACCTTTTCTGCCGCCAATTGACGTTGACAGCCCGAAAATCAATAACTATAAAATATTTTCACGCCAAGATACCGAAAGTCGTTAAATTCAGCAGCCAAAAGCATTAAAATTCAAATTAGGCAGAACGTTCACAGTCCATTTGGTTTTCCTGGGCGCTTGGCAATTCAGCCGTACAAATAACACGTATCCGACGCGTTGGCCCAACGCATTAATTTCAATTTGGCGTCGGGGAGAGCGGATTGTTCGACACGGGTGTCTTGTTCCGACCTAAAAATACACTTTTGGCAATGGCCTTGCCCACAAATATGAATAATATGAGAGAGCTTAGGAAGGATGGGGAGGATGGGAAGGGAGCGGCATATTTACACGAAAGAAATGCATAAAATTGGGCACTGGGGCGGCATTAAAGAGCCGGACAAATGCCAGAAATGCGTGCCCGAATGATATTTAATATCTGTGTCCGACTCCAGGATGGCCACAAACCGAAGACAGTCGGCGCCAAGCCAGCGAGAATTATGCATACCACAATGGGGCAGGGCCAAAAGGGGGATAGGACCATTAGGGCCCATTTCTATGGATGGTGATGTGTGTGGGGTCTAATGTCTGCGTGTTTGCCCTGTTAAAATCCCTTTTAAACGGGCGCGCAAAGCATTTCGTAAGCTCTGCAATTTGCGTCGCCTCGCCAGCGGAAATGATAAATTGACATTTGTTGAGGCTTTCCGCCCACCGCTCACTGACTGGCATATCCGGTATTCACCATCCACCATCCGCCATCCGCCATTTCCATTACCATTGCCATTCCCATCCAGCTTTTAGGTTCAGGTTGGGTCGTTATTATTGTCATTGTTCTGTTTTTATTGAAGCATTTCCGCACTGACTGTTGATGCTCCCTCTGGAATTCCACACTCAGCCACATTCTTGGGCACATTACGTTCCGCGAAAGGATTTCGCTTATTTCTAAATTCCTTTGGGAATCATTGTTTATGAGTTTCTATTGGCAATGTCTTCAAAGATTTGGTATATACAATCCACCTAGTAAAACGGTTCTAAACTTTCCTAATATATACTTACTCAAGATCATCAAGAACAAGCTTATATTATTTTGTTATATTTTGTGAGCACTTAAAGGCATATACTTTTTACATCTATCCTCTATTTTCTCATTTGAATTTACTGTTTAGAACCACTTGCGATTTCCAGTTTAAGAAAGACTAGACATTCCAAGAATTTGCTTGCTCCGACTTTGTGGACTAGCTTATGAATTTCTCATGCAGCAATTGATATGTCCACATTATTTATGATGCTTATCGGTGGAGCTTGACACATCTGCCTTCTTTTGTGCTGGCTTTTGTTACTTGACGCAAATGTATGCGCATATAATTTGTATTTGTGCTGATACACATTTCACGGATATCAGTGCTTTTGAATAATACAAATACCAAAGAACAGTCAGCCTGTTAGCTGTGAATAATTGAAAACGATTATTTGATATCGTTTTGCCAATGAAACTGTGCTATATGGCCTGGAATAAAATGTTTAAAGCCCAATTTATGGTGCTCTCAATTTGCTTCAGTGCCCCCATGACTCATCAATTTCGGTAACAGATATTGTCCTGATAATGTCTTATTTATTCGAGGGAATTTCCATTTCCTAATTAGGGCAAGGCACCCGAAAATAGGCTGGTATTTCTTATTCATACAACTTTTCAAGACAACCCCTAAAAGTATCAAAAATTGGAACACGCACAGCCCAATTGTGGAGCCCAACAAATTGGAAAATATTTCTGTGACTGCTCCACTTCTCGATTAGTTGTGTGTGTGTGTGTCCCAATCAAAAGCCCACTACATACGAGTAGAGGCTAATTGCACAAAGCCAATGCCAGACATTCCCTACCAGCCGCATTCCAACCGAAAACCGAACTGAAGCGGTAAAATGGCCCCGAGCAGCCAAACAGGCGACTAATGAAGTGCCATCCATTGTTATCCTCAAACACGATAATGGATATTACGTACATACATACATATATATCCGGCTGTATAATGGCAAATTTAATTAAAAATTGTCTACTTGCTAGTTAACAAGCTGGCTCCGCTGGCTGGTTGGCTGGCTGGTCTGGGTTCAATGCTGGGTGGGCGGGCAACGTTACGTATACGTCATATTTGAACGATATTGGCAGCTGAGCTGTTGCTTCCGCTTACCAAACAACAACAACAACAGCGATAACAACAGGGGCGCGGAAAATAAGTCAAAGCACTGGGCCACTTTCACGTTCTTTCCCCGCCAAGTTTCCCTGACAAACAAAGCGGAAATTGATTGTATTACCAGGAACCAGCTACCAGCAACGGCAATGGCAAGATACTCGTGCTATTGGGGACACCAAAGTAGCAAAGCATAAAGTAGCAATGGAGCATACAACCCCATGCTACATGATTTCGACGCCAGCGACAATAAACGTGGCGCCGATATACCCCATCAGCTTAGGGTCCTCGTAGGCCCTTAGTGGCATGGTATCCATAGGTTGGGCATACTTTTGCACGCCTGAATATTCACAAATTGATGAAAAATTCGATTGGCAACAAGGCTTGTAATCCCTTGGGATGAGTTTGATGAGCTGATAAGAGTCGCTCAATCCCTGATTGCAGTTTGGCTTATTGGCTAAGCGCATGTTTGTTTAAAATCAGATTATTATTTTTAATATTATTTGAAGAGTTCAATATAAGCGTTTAAGCTGATTAACCATACTAAATTTGTTCTTGAAGGTGAGAACCCTAGCAAAAATTGTCTTAATTATACACGTCATTCGTAGAGTAAAAGGGTATACTACTAGATTCGTTGAAGAGTATGAAACAGACAAAAGGAAGCGACCATATAAAGTATATACATATATTCTTGATTAGGATCAATAGCCGAGTCGATCTGGCCATGTCCGTATGTCTGTCGAGATCTCAGGAACTATAAAAGCTAGCACCCCGCACCCCTAAATTCTTTTTCTTTTAAGGTAATATTCAATGAGTATTAAACAGTCTATCTACATACATAATTCTGTAGCCGAATCCTATGCCTTCTAGAATCCTTTGGCTTTGCATAGCGTACTCTATGCAATTAAGTTGATTATGTTTTTGTAGCTCAGCAAATTCGACAATAATTGTGGGCCCCAAAAGTTTTCTTGCGCTCTTTTTTTGGGGCTGATTAAAAGTTTGGGGTAACAAGTTGGGGCAGGCAGCCGTCTGTGCGATGTCTAACTTGGAGTAGACTTTACTTAGTGCTGTCAGTGCACAAGTGTGTGTGTGTGTCGAGCCTGTGTGTGTGTGAGTGTGTGCATGATTGGGCGTACTTGTGTTGGTGCCTTGTCATTGCCAGCCGGGCTCATAATGCTTTTATGCTTTTGGCCGCCGGCTTGCACAGGGAAATGGGAAATGGGAAATGAAAACTGCTGGAGCCGAGCTAATTCCGTAATGAATTTCCCAAGTCTGGCCGCAAGCAAAACTTGCGCCTATGTGCACGAGTATATAATTTATAAACACATAATCGATATTGTTTCGAAATTTATTGGCTGCCACATCGGGGTAATCGCTTTTGGTTTGCCGACAAACTTTTTCGGAGCTTGAATGGCAACTAAATGGAAAAGTTTGAGTGACCGAGAGAGCGACACCCCAATTCAGGCCTAATCCAATTTGGTAACAACTGAAAAGGGAATTGCTATATTAACTGATTTCAACTCTACATGACAGTTGATTGTGATATATTAACTGATTTCAACACTACATGGCAGTTGATTGCGATATAATTACGATACATATTTGCAAGCATTCAAAAATGTCAGTAAAAGTGCGCATACCCACTTCGCAACTTCGCAGGTATTCAAACTTTTATTGCGTACTCAGGAACGCACTTATCCCAAGTTGAACTTTCGCAACTCCACTCGGCAATTCTTTACTCCCATAACTCCACAGCGAAACGCTATTTCCCATAGATACGCCCCCACAAAGGCATTCGTAGACACAAAGTGTCTTGACTTCAAGAGCTCTTATTTCATTTCGGTAGTTTTCTTTCTTCTTTTGTGCCAGACAAAGTCGCAATAAAGCGAAACTTTTCGATATAACCAACGACTTGCAGTTTATGGCTATTTATATGATTAAAAAGTTGAGTGTGCAGGAAATTAGCTGAAAATTTATGTTATTGCCGGGCGTTGATAGGTGGCTTGGAGATGGAGAAGGAGTTTGGGCAAAAGGCAGCTGTGGAAAATTGTGACAAAGGGCAATTCTAATGCGAATGGACGTCAAGCTGGCGAGGAGTGCGTGTTCCGTTGAAATTGACTTGTATAAACAAATATCACGTATACGCAACGTTTTCATTTGATACATATATGATTGCGTGTGCCATGTCAATGTGAATGTGAATGTGCAACTGTTCTCGACTTTCACTTTGCTTCAATACACATTTAATTCACCCACTTCATTAGCTTATTCGCTGTCTCTCTTTCTGATTGCATAACTTTTCATTAATAGACATAAACAAAATATTTTTCCCTATTATTGATGGCAATTTTAATGGTTTTTCTTCTGTATTTATTCTTAAACACACACACACAAATCTTGATAAATGATTCAAAAAAACTTGTTATAACCAAAAACCGATGAAGAACCGGAGGTGGAGATACTGATACCACATCACCATCATCATCATGGCAGCAAAAAATTCCATCGAAATCCCTTGAAAAATTTGGATCTCGATTTTAAATTCGATGTCAATTCGTTTTAGCCAACAGCAAATCCCTCGACTGGTGTGTGATTATCCAAAGATATCTATCTGCCTTTGTTGTCAATTCAGTGACAGCAAACGGAAACTCTAGCCAATAATTCTTTTAGCTAGATATTATTCTAAGTGTGTCGCTGTTGTTGTTGTTATTCATGTTTATGCAGTTGTTGGTGTTCCTAGTTAATACTAATAAAAACGTTAAACTCTTCATCAAAGTAGCCATGAAGTGGACAGACTTTTCTTAAATGCACGCACTTAAACCTTTTTCTTAGAATTCGAACTCTACTAACATTGTATTTAGTCCGTAAAAATTGGCATGTTTTCTCTCTAACGACTTTCTAACATATCCTTTTTAAAATTTCTCATAAATACTTTAAGCTGGCAACACTTGCTCTAACCGAAAAGCTTTTCCAAAGCTTGAGTTCCTTTCCATAACTTACCATAACTAACAAAGCTTGAAAAAGTTTGTGTGTCTATCTATAAAGTCCCTTTATTAGTGAGTTAATCGTTACTTGTGATTTCTTTGAGTGTGTTTCCCTATTCTGTTGACCTCGACTGATTTCCATTTCATTTGTTGTACTTTCAGGTAACTATTGGCATTTAATAATTTACCAAAAACAGCAATACATTCACAACACAAACAGGTATTTAACATGTTAAAATTCAATTTTTTTCTGGCCTTGCGAAAATAGGGGGAAATTGCTGGGAAAGCTCCTGAAAGCTGGCAAAGCTTTGCGAACTTCACTCAATGCTCCCGATTAATTTTCCACTCAGACCTACTTTCGGCTCGTTTCCCGGACCGTTTCCGTCGAGACCAGTTAACAGTTAACAGTTAACAGTGGCCCAAAGGCAACATCGGCACCCGAACAGCCGAAGTCGGCCAGCCGAACGGTTAACAGGGCCACAAGAATCACGTTTTTAACCAAACCCACTGGCCAAACGAGGCCAGTTTCACAAATCAAGCGGAGCGTTCGGTTCGATAGGTTGCCCCAAAGAGAGAAAGTCCAAGCGGAAGTCCTTTGAGCCCAGCAAAAGGGAAAGTGCGCGCGAATTTAAATATTAATAGAATAAAGCAAACTATCGGTTTGCCCGTGTTCTGTGCTAAATCCTTCTGCAGCGGAGCCAAGGTAACTTGAAAGCCACTTTCACATACATTTTTGAATTCAAAATCAAATCAAGTATTTGAAATGCAACATTTTGTGGGTTTTTAGCTTTACGACTTGCAGGTGTTCTCTGAGCGTGGGCGTAAAAATCTGAAGCATTCCGATAGTAAAATAAATATTCCTCGGCATCCAGTTGGGTAACACATCTCAGCTGCTGATTCCTGGTGACGCACACCAGTCCTCCGTGCCCATGAATAAATAAAACTTTTGTGTGTTGCGCCCCCTGACCCTCCGAGGACTCTTCGCCGTGCTGAGTCCTTAGGCTCCTTCGCTGGTCCCCTATTTTTAACATAAAAATAACATAAAATCTGCCCGGGCTTGCGATTTTTCCCTCCTCGGCTGTGTGTAGTTTGTTTTGAAGTGTCATCATCGGAGGTCGCACGAGTTGAGGCTAAGAGTGAGGCGGAGGAGGAGGCTGAGGCCGAGTAACGACTTAGTTGGATATTGATTTGGTATTTTTATCTTTATCACAGCCATTTGCATCTAATCAGCTTAAAATTGACGCCCAAACTTGGCATATTTGATTTTATTTTATTATTATGTACATCAGCATACCATGGTAATTATAGTTCTTCTCGATGTCCTGAGTGAAATATTCATTCAGATTTCCTGTTGTGCACATTCTGTGACCCAATTCAATTTGTCAATTCTTTTTTGTGCGGTCTTAATGATTGAGTGTTGATGCTCTAGGGTGGTTATTCTTTTTGGGCTTTTCAGTCCATTCACTTTTTTTTCCAGCTGAGCCGCGCTCTTTTAGCCAAGCGGCCAATTTAATTAAGTGGCATTAAAAAAGGCGCCAGAAGGGATCAGGATAAGTGAAGTAGAGCGGCGAGGATTAAAGTAGCAGCGGGCACAGGAAGTCCACAGATCCTTTAAAATATCTTTCGAAGGGTGGTCAAAAATTGTTGATCCAAAGTGTAAAACATAATTAGTGTCAAAGAATTATAGATACCTTTGAAATGCAGACTACTGGTACTTGAAAATTTTTATACTTTCAAAAAAAATAATTATATTAAAAATAAGCTAATTATATTTGTGCCACACGTTTTCATTCCTATTTGAATAGCTTTCCAATTTTCCAATTATTTCAAACTTCTATTAAATAATAGAAAGAAAAGAAAATATGTACACTTTCTCAATATAAATATAGATTTCAATAGGTTGCTGGATGGTAATGAACAACGACTTTCTAAAGTTATTTTTATTTTATTTATTATTAAAGACGAAGTAGTACACTTTCTAAATATAAATGACAGATATTAAAGAAATTTTTTGAATTTTCTTTTGCGACAAAATTGAAATTCCGAATGGCAATTTCCTGTTAGCGGCAACTAAGACAAAGTTATCCCAAATTCTTGCGCCCCACCAACATTTTCGGGATCATCTGCTGCAGTGCATCAGCTGGCCAAACTTTGAGGGAATTTCATTAATGCCTCACTTTGCTCTCACACCCCAGCGGGAATTTGCTACAATGTGCGACAAAGCAAAAATTAAATATTCCACCTAAGCGCCGTGGCAGCCAGGACACAAAACTGTTCGACTGTTCGGTGTGTTAAAGTTCGTCACACCCGCAGCTGAATGGTATATGGTGTATGGTGTATGGTACATGGTGTATAGTGTGTGGCGTTGGGTATATGGTGTATGGTGTGTGGTATATGGGCTCTATATCCCGACGGAGTGCAAACAAACATGCCACATGCAATATGAGCCGCCGTGCAAGGCAAAGGAAAACAAAGCGGAACTGGGGACTCTGCAGATGACACATGACCTACAACGTTTTGTTATTTCGGCTCGGCACTTTTCACTTTTTATTGTTCGGTCGGTGAAATATTTTTATGACTTGCTTTACGTGAGCTTGGGGTCCCTGTCAAGGATATGGGGCTAATGTCGTGCCGCCTTCTTGGCCAATCAATCATTGGCAAGACCCGCTAAGCGCATAATATGAAACGAATAAACAAAACGAGAGGAGTTATGCAAATGCAGACACGGCAGCGTTTGTGCAACCGAAATGAAATTAAGCAAATGTGATGGATGACAGCGCAGGAAACGGAAATAACGTGTAAAAAATGTGTTCCCTCAGCAGGAACAGGAATTGTAATATATGGTTATTAAAAGTTATTCGCATGAGGTTGACATTTTTGCTAAATAATTGAGTAACTTTCTACCCTTACGGAAAAGTTTTTTACTTTTAAGCCAGATAATCATTTAATGTTTCAAACACTATACCATATCTTCTTACCCCTGACTTCTTTCGAGTTAATTGACAGGAATACTTTTTTATTACGAAAATTAATGACTTTCCTCGAGCTTCAGTGGAAGCGCCATAACTTATCTTCAATGTCTGAATTGGCTGAAGTGCGTACTCAAAGAATTTCGTATCTCACCACATGACTGCTCAATATTTTCACAATGACAATACCAAAAATAAATTTCTCCGAAATCCCTTGTCAGAGTTTCGTTGGCCTGGAGCCCTCTACACAACTTTAATTTGTAATAATCCGCAGGCCTTGAGGCTGAACACAAAGCCAGGCTGGATCAGAAGCATTTTAAACCATCTCGCATACAGGACATCCCCTCATGGACACACACACACACACAAGAACACACACAATCTTACATACTAGTATTTGCACTGTACACAGAGTTATCAATTTCACAAAAGAAATCATTCAGTCGCATAACAACAAAACAGAGAGAGGAAAATGGGCGACATGAGTGTCCTGGCAGCATTTCATATTGTATGCTGTATTCTGTATGCTGTATGCTATTCCGACCGCCCTTCTGTTTATTCAGATGTCAAGTGACGTATCACCGCCCCCTTTTGCATACGGATACAGATACAGGTACAAATACAGATAGAGATACTGCCATAAGTATAGCGCTCCACCCATTTACTCCTAACAAATTGGATACGTGTTTGCTCGTCTGTTGACACTGACTTTGACTTTTGCGCTGCGCATTCAGTTTGCCATAATTCAATTTCATACGTATTCCGACAACGGCACAGGACATTTTGTGGCGCACCTTTGTCGTTTTACCTTTGGTTTACTCTGTGGCCACACACTCCTATTTTCGAATCAATGCCCAGCAAACACACACACGCCATTTACACCTCAGACACGTCAAATTATAATGCAAAACTAGTGCCAACACTTGGGACACCTTGTCCATTCCCACATTATTCTGCCTTTCACTCTGCCACATAATTAATGCCATTGACAAACAGTTGAGGTCCTGGCCAACTCGGCCGCTTAGCCCTCCAGTGTTTGTTCGTCAATCAGCGCGTTAAATTGTCGCACTGCCAGCTGAGCTGCGTTGCTCATACGCCGTGTGTTCAGCCAAAGTTTTCGGGCCATTCCGCTACAAGAAGTCGGGCTGCTCGTGTTGACTTTGCATCTTTGATGGTTAGTTGGGCATTCCCAACTAGGAGCCCCAGGCCCTAACATCGCATAAATTTGGCTTTCACCTCGGCTTAAGCACAAGGACAAGTTTCTGGGTAGTTTGCCCGGTTAGCTGATGAAGTGTTTAATAAGAGTTTAGGTTTAGGCGACAGATCTGCCATATGGCTAATAGTCAAAGTTTTCAGTTATCAAATCGAAAGTTTGTAAGGCAGGGCTTTCTAAGAATAGCAGGATTTGGTTCAAATGAAAGGTAATCTGGAAACTTTGCTGCCATGTTTTGATAACCATGTTGATACCATTCTACCTTCTGGTTTGAATATTTTAGTTGATTTTTGTGTGCTATATATACGACGGCTTTGTAGGCTAGCATTTATTTCCATTTGCCGACAGCTCTACAGCACATATGTATCTATTTTAATCCGCACCGTGCAATGGCCCGAAGATCCGTCACTCTGGCTGCCAGTCCGAATTGTGCCACTATTAATAAACCCACGAAGGTCTCCAGCTGGCCAGGACTCCTGGCCAGCAATTTAGTAGAGCACTTTTCACGGCACGCACTGCCAGCTGCAAAGTTGGCCACCGGCAGAGTTGGCCATTTGTCTAACGCTGCGACACCGTATTCAATTAAATATTGAAAGACGTGGCTAATAAATTACCCAAACGCAAACGCCAAGCCGAACACAATGGTCGAAGTCCAGATCCAGAACCAATCCGGAGAAGGAGAGGTAGAAGGTGAATTATTCAGGGCATGCTCATAAATATAGCCCACATTAGGGCCAAATCGTTATAGATCTACAAATTGCCTAAATATTTAATGGCAGTGGCAGTGGGTCCGATTGCGGCACGGCCACTTTTAATGGATGGCAGTCATCGGGATTGAGTAGCTGAAAAGATTTATACGCCCCGTTGACAAGGCACACGCACGTGTTTCGCTACGATTGGAAAGGGGTTTGCCCTGGTGGCCATAAAGGAAGTAACTTCTCTTTTTGTTTGGCCACATCATAATTCATTTGTTTCGTATCCCCAACAATGAGGCCCGAAAATGTAATTTCCTAAATCAGAGCCGCCGTCCCATTGTCTGGCGAATTCAAATCGTGTTCCCTGCCGCCGTGTTCCCTGATTCGCAGTCAATAAAATCAAATTTATTTCAGTTAAGGATTTTCGGTCATTAAATGGAATTTCGCTCTTTCGAGCCTCACCGTGCTCCATTAATTCACTCCGGCCAGGAAATTGAAAGCATTGAAGGCATCTCAACGCTTGAGCTGTATCTGTTTGGGCATCGGTGATTTTGGGCGGGTTTTAAAATGTTCAACTTGACAGACAGCGCAACCTTTATCTAATCGCTTATGTCGACATACGGTAAGTCGGTCCCATCAATAATTCCAAGGCTATTTCGGACGGCTTTAAGCCCGTTTCTTGAGCAGTTAATAAATCTTTTCCTTGGCCAGATAATACCACCGAACGCCCTTCATAGCCACATGCACTACCAAGTTTTTCCGAAGACATCCTGTCGATACTTTTGACTTCTTGCCTCGGCAACGTTGACTGGCGACAAACAACTATACTATACAGCTATATACATTCGATGGGCTAAAGTTCAAAGTATGCAAAGTCAGTGGAAAGCAGCCAAGTCGCCACAGTAACCAACTGGCAGCCAGCTTGTTATGGGCAACCAAGAAGCCATATCCATCCTGCTTTCCCGGGCAAACTGAGATCCGATGACTCCACAGAAGCTGTCCTCGGGACACACTGCTTTGGCTGGTATTTAATACAGTTAGTTGGAGCCCCCGGGGGCAGTCCGTCAAGAGCTCCTCCTGTTCGATCCACGTCCGTCAGACATCCAGTCGAGCATGTATTTCCTTCCTCTTCTGCGCTGCAGCGCAGAATTTCCATTCCACTGCACTCTGATTGAAAGTCTTACGTGCTGTGTGGGTCCTTCCATTGGTTTTTGGGTTGGGTAGGGGCAGTAGTACTAGTATCGGCACTGGTATTGGTGGGTGCCGCCTGAAGGACCTCCACGCCCAAGTGCCACTCGACTGTGTCGCATTTTTTGCAATTTTAATGTGCAATGACGTAGATGCGAGCGCTGATAAGGTCGAAGCGCCCCATTTTCGATAAGGCGGCAACTCAAATAAAATTTACAGACACAAGAGGCGAGCGAGTGTGAGGCGCTGAGTCGACCAAGCAAATACCCTGCAGTTAATGACCTAACTTAATTATATGTATAAAACCATGGCTAACAAAATATATCATATAATAAAACACCTAACACTCAGCATATTAGTCAGAAATAGTTTCTAAAAGTAGTGCAGAAATGTATCTTTGCAAACCGCAAAATCGAAGCAAATGTATTGAGATAGCACCACAAAGAGGTAGCACATTTGGCCATTAGTGGCACAATAAGCAGCGATTGGGGCACTCCAGGTTGCGTTAGTGCAGCAATGCAGTGCAGTGGTGGCAAATGCCCTCCAATCGTCGAGTGCATTAAGTGTGTCATTCTGCGCTGCGAAGGCCGTGCCTTTGTCCCCCGGAGAAACCCTTTGTTGCACGTGCGGCGCTGACAATGCAACTGTCCACAAACCCTTCAGCTGGGACAATGCGAGACAAAACGCTTTTCGCCTCCACCGCTTTTGGCCTTTGTTAATCGGTTTTCCCGAGAGCTTCTGGCCCGCTAGCCCGTCATCGAGTACGAGTTCGAGTGTCTAATTAAAACGAGCGCTCTACTTGGACGCTATCAAATGTATCTCGCCTGCTTTTAAGCAGACTTCAAGGCTGGTGGGGACTTGGGCTAGGAATTGGGCATGGGATTGGGCTTCCTTTGGGTTTGGGTTCGAGAAATTGCTTTCGCTTTAATTGGATTGGGGTCGCGGCTCGTGTTTATCCAGGACGAAGGAGCAAGGGCCGTGGCGCCGTGGGGCCAAGGTCCTGCAAATACGAGAATTTACCACCTTCGCTCCGATTTCTTCTCGCATTTATTTGCTTTACGGCATGTTTGTGCTCATAACTGTAAATCCGTTTTTATTATCCGCTTTTAAATTCCCAGATAGCTGCCGGGCAAAATGCTGCCGAGTCCTTTTTGCGCATACTTTTCGATGTTGTTACTTCCTCTGCCCTCCGCAAATTGTTGGCGGCTACAAATTTTGAGGCGCACTATTTCCCTTTTTTGCATACTCGTATAAGCTTGAAAATTCAGCTGCCAGGAGGGCGATGGAAATCGCTCCATCAAACCCACTCCACATCATTGCTATTCGGGGCATTTCCTTTGTTGTTCTACTTTGCCATGTTTGACTTTTGCAACACAAACTATTGGGTTGCAACCAAAATAGCCAGCATTCCTTGTAGATATGAAATATGTATGTGCTGGTGGAGGAGAAGCGTACGGAATAGCTAACCAGGATCTTTGATTCACTACCATGATTGAAGCGAGGGTTGCTTTTAATTGGATGAAATTTTAATAGGATTCCCCCTGCTTAAAGATGGTCACTTTGTGATTTACTCAATAGCATTAAAAAGATATGTTACTGTGGTAAATGTTCCTATAATTTCAACACATATCTCATACAATCCTCCGATAAATGCATCACTAATGAGATGTATATGATATTGCCTAGCCCGTTCTGCAATTCTAGGAAGTCTTTAATTTCACGCTCAATAGAGCGGAATCCAATCGCTCATTAAAATTAATCCCCCAGCCCAATCATCTTTGGACCAAGTCGGATTTGTGTCCTTTGCCTGCGAATCATCTACTGGATTTAAGCTGTTCGTATTTACAATTAAACCACTGCCGAGGGCTGTGTATTCTCATTACCAACAGGAATCGCCTGTGGGACATTAAAAATAAAAATGCTGTTGGGTAAACAGACGACTTTGCCAGGTAGCTGGCAAAAACTGGCGAGGAATCTGGGAACGAAAACGAGAGATGCCTGGCTCGACTGCTCGGAGCTTTAATTGATTTTAATATTTAATTGCGACCACATTGAAATGTAAATATGCTAAGAGACTTTCGGCATAAAATCAATTTGGCAAACTGCATAATGGAGGGGAAGAGCGCACTGCACTTGGGTAAATTTCAAATAAGCTGGTTAGACTCTCGACATGAGAAAATCGACGTCTTCATGCATCGCATGAGCATCTAACCAATTCAGCTATGCACAACAGTCTTAAAAAGGATAATTGATGGCATCGCAGCCATTAAAATGGTTCTGGTGACAGGACAGACGTGTGTCCCACTTGATTTTCCTCGCATTTCATTCTCTCGCCCTGCTAAACAACTCGACTGTCACTTTGCAAACATTTCTGAGTGACAAACAATTTGATAAGCTTCTTTTCCGCTGAGCTGCTCTGCCTCTGTTGACTTCTACCCCACAAGCAAATACATGGGAATTCGAATACGAATTCCAGTTGCCTCGAAATTGCCACTCAACAGCTGAAAAATTCAAGGCATGCCATTTTAGGGCTCATATTTGCTGGACTCTCGAAAATCCCATTCATGTTTGCTAATCCACTACAGAAAGTCACTGGGAATTTTGTGCTGAAATCTGCTGGTTGTCGTTTGTAACAAGTTTTGTGTAAAATTAGTTTCCTTAGATTACAACATTTTTCTGTCATTACACTGTGCGGATTTCCAATGAAACTGCATTCTAGAAATACACCTAAGATTACAAAAAACTGCAAATGACTTTAAGTGCATCCTTACTTTTTCATTTGTATCTTGTACCCCAACAGTTGTAGGAAGCATCCATATTAAAACCCCTTCTTACATATTATTCTATGTAACTGGCATTTCATTTTATGACTGCAACGTTTCTTTAGAGCTTTTCTCTCAGTGCAGTTGTCTTGTTGCCCGGTTATGGCTTTCTCTAGATCATCGTTATGGCTCGCCACTTTATGTCCGCCCAGCGAGTTGTTGTGCAAGCAGTTACTTGGCGTTGTCTATTGATGAACTTGTTGTTCTTTCATTTCCTCGACACCAACTCCAACTCCAACTGGCTCAGAAACACCACAAATTGGCACTCGAGACCAGGCGTCTCGGTTTCATGTTCACTCACTGTTTACATTTGCATGTTTGCATTGGACTCTCCACACAGGAACATACATTCATATACTTAGAGGGGTTTGTGTACTTACATCCAAGGGATTGGGGGACCTTCACTTTTATTATGACTCTTTTGGGGCAGCCACCAGTTAATTTGATTCTTCAGTCCAACCAGTCCGTCTAATTGAGTGGTAAAGCATTCTTTAGCTTTGGCGGGGCAAATGGCAAATGGACAAGATATGTTCGGGCCACTTGGATAATGTCTCCTTGGGGTCGGGTTCTCAAAAAGAGAGACACACATGACAAGCTACTTAATTTGACTCAACTTGTTTTATGTCATTTATTTTGCGACACTGACAGTGGAATTAGTTCAATGTATGTAGATGGGTAGACAGCTGGATGGCATTGAGAATTATGAGTACATCCGAGTTCATATACGAAAAAATTGCTACGACCCTCGACATGAGCCAATAAATTCAGTGGGCTCAATTTTGTTAATTAAAATTGTGCAAGGATACATACAGGATACCTATAAAGTTCTATATGTACTCTAATGCATACGTTTTTGCAGATAATTATAAAATAGGTTAGTTTTATGGAATTTTCATGCAGATTGCTTTTATAATGGTTCAGTTCACCCTGCCACAAACATATACCGACATTTTTTAGCAGACAGAGGAAAACGCAAATTTGACATCAGTGCTTAACGTTTCGCAATTTATTTTGCTTATTCACTGACAGTTTTGTTAATTTTAACTGACATTTAAATGCGCACATATACAGCATAAACTTTTGCATAAGCATAACAATAACCATTTCGCTTAAGAACCAACAAAAGAACAAAAGGTGACAGCCATAAACAAACAGGCAAAAGTTTAAGTATAAATTACCACAATAAATGTAACAAAAACCGAAAAACAACAGCAATAATGTGAAGCACGTTGCACAGCCACAACGGCCATAACAAACAAACAATGGCAGTCAATACTTCACGCATCTGAGGCAAACAAAAAAAAAACAAAACAAAAAGAAAAGCGAGGAAAAGCCATCAGCGAAATAATAATGAAAATGAAAACGTGGCCAAAGCAGGCGGGAAAAGTAAAAGATTTCCTCGTAAGCATGACGTTTTGTTAAGTTTTTTACGGCGCACAATACACAAGGTGAAAATTAATTTTTCGCATGTCAGCTGGTAATTAAATTGAGCAAAACCGGAAAGCACATTTGCAGCCCGGGAAAATCGAAGCTAAACTAAAAATCAATTTTTTGCCAACCTTATAAGCGCTAGGCATGAAATAATATCAACAATTCCAAATGGGATGGTATTATTGTATGTTTGTAGTTCGTTTTAAAGGCTGTTAATTCGATATCCTTAAACTACATTTCACTGGATTAGTTTCCCATTTCAAAGAGGATTGCTTACGTACCTTAAAGCAGAAACCAAACAAGCCTCCCACTTGCAGTGTATGTATGGAAAATCTGAAATTGTATCTAATCGGGGTAGGATTATGTGAAATCCTGTCCGCATCCGCTTTGAACAAATGCCCAAGCACTCTTTAATCCCAGTTCCATACTCTGTGCCTTACTCCTTTCAATTCATGATTAAAACTCAACTGAGTGACCCCGCATCAAAGGCCGGGAAATGATTGGACCTCTGGCCAGGAGAACCTGGCAGCAAATTGCCATTTGGCATGCTAGCCAAGGCAGTTACCGTTAGCTCAACATGAACTTTGGCCTTAAAAGTAGCCAAAGGACCACAGGACGATCCCTGTGCAGCTGCACTTGGTCCTGGCATGGTCCTGGCTGCTTGTTGCTCTGTGGCGCTGTGGCTCCTCTTCACTGCCGTTCGCGTCATCGAGGTAATAAGTTTCAATTTCAATTGTACGGCACAAAAGGAGGGCAATTCGAGGAGTGGATGACTGCAGATAGAAAGGGGATCCATTTCGTTTGGCCCATGCAAGTGGATTCTTTATTAATAAATGTAACTTTTGAAGGTCCCTGAAGTTCTGCCTTTGGCCACATAGTTTTGCCCAAAAACTCTTTCTGTATCTGAAATAAAAAAGGGGCAAATGGAACTGGTGGCGGAACGGAATTTTTTTGCCATAGTTTTCCGGCAACTTTTTGTGCTGCGTTGGCGCGCTTCGTCTGTTTTAATTTTGTTGGCAAAAGTTGCTGGCGAATTTTGAGTAGCATTTTAATAATAAATATTGCACACGATGGCAACTTTTCGCAGAGTCAAGTAAAGAGGGAAGCACGCGTGGAGTACTCACAGTGTTTTCGCAAATACACCGGAAATATGGTAATGGATGGTTGAGCGAAAAAGAAACATAAAATGTAAACACTGCTCAACACATCCGGCAAACTTGCAGCCCACAACTTCGGACTTAGTGTTCCTCCTAGGAAGTAGTTACTCCTTAAATGAAAAGCTGTGACTCTAAAATGTTGCGCCATTAAATATAAAATATTTTCCCCACCTTGTTGACGGGAGCAAACTCATCAAGTGCTGACAAACTTAAAGGAAAAGTTTAGACAATCGTAAATTGAATTTGAAACTTTTCCTCAACTATGGCGGCTAATTGTATTTCCAATTAGTGGTTTTCCACATCGATGCAGATTTTGCGACTGTGAAAATATTTTATCTAACTTAACAGTGCGGCCAGCGAGCTGAGAAATAAAATATAAATTCGGGCACGTAAACAAATTGTCTCAGAAGTGGAACGTGACTGGGTTAAGCCTTATTTTCGAAGGCCCAATTGGGACTACAGCTCAATTGTGTCATCAGCTGCTTCGTCTTCATAATTTTCTGGACAGCGCCTTCTTGCATATCAAACAGCCTATTTCCGGGCCCACGGAGCGTATGCGTAACTTTTACGAATTTCCACTTTAAATTGGCGCCGATGGCCAAGCGAAACTATACAAATTAATTGCATGGAATTTCACTTATTTATTCATGCATATGTATAAAAATCAATTACAGGCAGGCAATCAAGTTTAAATTTGATAGATGACAGTTAAACTTCAAATATGAAGTTATAATAGAAATAAATGGTTAGCTTTTTCATTCAAATTGGTTTTATAGCATCGCATCCACATGAGTGATGATGTCGCAGTCCTTCGCTCTGCGGTCCCTTTGCATACATGTGTATAGTATAGTAGGAATTGTGGTTTGCCTGAGTTTAATTATGCAAAGCCTGTTTATTATGGGCCATCTGATTGTGAGCACTCACAGCAGCCAGTGTTGGTAAGTCACATTTAACTCAGATAAGAGCCAGTAATTTATGGCACATTTTGACCGTTATGTTCTGTACATAATTTCCTAGAGTTAAGTCCAGCAATTATGTGGGCCCAGTTAAGCAAATTGCCACACATAAACTCCCATTTGCTTGTGTTTTCCGCAAAGAGTTTAACTCTCGAAAGGTATATGATTGGGAAAGGAAGACTACAAAGTATCAATCGATAAACCACAACTGTTTCGGATTGACATAGTGTGGGTTCTCTCCCATTGCGCTGTATTACAATTTATCAGAAATGTTGCCATTTCCCATTTGTGGTTGCCAGCACGTGCGACAAACATTTCCATTTCGTGAGCCCCGCAGCAAGAACAAATTCTTCTGATAAATGTTGGCGTTTTACAAAACCGAAATCAGACAAGGTCACGGATTGTAAAGAGTCGGACGATATTTGCCACGCACACTGAAAATGCTATTAAAATAGTAGAAATTAGAGCGCAAACAAACGAACATGGCAATCATTCACAAACAGTCACGGAAATAAATAATACAAATCAACAACATTATTTATGACTGCACAAAACGTGGAGTGTCTGCTGGATATCAGCTGAATTACAGAAAGCAAAACCAGATGCCGTAAATAAATAATTTTACTTGTGCGCTATTAATTTGCCACCCAAATATGACATACATACATGCATAAAAGCAGCCACAAATAGATCATATCAAGCCATCCATTCAGGCTGCAAAGTGTGTTGGAGTGGTAAGTTGGTAAGTGGAGCGATGGACCTAAGTGACTAGATAAGTGAATGTCAGTGGGAAAAAGTTTGCCAAGCTGTATATGAACATTTAATGGAGATTGTCTAGCTTAAATAGCTGTCAAGGGTGGCACGAAACATCTGGCAGTAGGTTAACGAGTCATGGGTGGTCAAGGAAACCCCAAAAAACAGAATTTGAAAATGGCTCACAAAGGAGTTTGGGTTAAGAGCCCCAGGTTAATATTAGATACTGATGAGTTTCTGTCAAGTTCTGAGCTTTTCTGTTATCAAATTCCTGATTTAAACAGCTATGATGAACATAGATCTGGAGAACGCTGGTTGATGGGAAATCTAAAACTTTGATCCCACGTTGGGCGCCACATTTGCTGACTAGAATTTAGTTGGGCTTTTAAGTGAAACAAATCTTTCCTATTTCCAATAACTTAGACTAGAGTAGCTAAGGGTAAGTACAAGTAGAAATAATCTTCACTAAATCCAGATTCTCTCGAGAGCTGCTCACATTTCGTTTCATTGTCCACTCAAATTACAGTTTACTCTGCCAGTCCGGGAGCTAACCGGAAATCCTTTAAATTAAATTGTCCTTCCTAAATGGAGAGAAATCTAAGAAGCAGATCGCTGTTTGCTGTTATGGCTTCGCTGTTTGCTGTCTTTCTTATTTATTTAAGTTCTGGCTCGACTGAGCCCGCTGTTTATGTTGCTAAGGCCAAGAAGCAGCTGGGCCAAGTTTTTGCTGCTGCTCTTCTGGCTCTCGACTCGTGCATAACTCATTCGTTTTAATATTCCCCGGGCATTGTTCACCCTCCGGTTAGAATTTTATTATTTTCCCTTTTTTTGCGAAAGAAACTGGGCCACCTGAGTATACGTTTTAATGCCAAGCGAAATTCAAATAAAATTGCAGCAACCGCTTGACAACCAGCAATTTAATTAAAATAATAAATTGTACGTAATTTGCTGCAGGCCACGTCATGCAGAAATTATTTCGATGAAAAATTCAAGTAAATTATAGAATGGGTACCGTGATGATTTAGATTAAACAAAGCTGGCTTAAAACTATTCAAGTACTTGCTTTCGATCTGAAAACAACTCCATTCCACAAAGCTGAATGCTGGAATGGCATTAATTAGAAGTGAAAACGTTTTTCAGATTCCCAACAGAACAAACGACAATTGTCAGAAGAAAAGCGCAGAAGAAAGAAAAATAAGCAGGAATAAGAGCCTTGAGCTAATGAATTTTAATTGCGAAAATAACTCACTCGGTCATTGTGGCGCAGTCGGAACTGGAACTCGATTCCTGCGAAGGAGCTCAGAATGGAGCTCAGAATGGAGCAGAGAAGGAAAAACCGTCGAGTTCGACAAATTTAATCATATTTTTCCTGCCGGAAGAGGAAATGATTCCGGGTTATGACCTGGCAAATGGCGAATTATGAATGAATTAAGTGGGAAGATGGCCTTACACGTGCGCATTACGTCCTCAGTGCTCAGTGCTCAGTGCTCAGTTCCTGGCACCACATTGGGAGTACGTTGTGGGTAATTGGGTGCGTGTTGAGTTTAGTGTCAGGCACTTTATTCACCTTATTCATACCTACATACCTACATACCTGGAAGGTACAGGTGTGAATGCTCACTGTGGTTATTCAATTTTTGTTGCCACTGGGACCTTTCTGGCATGTTTCAACTGGCATTAATTTTTTTTGCTGCGCCTGTCAGGTTTAATGAGCCGCATGCAAAATTTATTTAATAACCTTGCCTGGCATAATTCACTGCATTTTATAGTCGCACTAAAGCTGCGGCCATTAGGCGCCGGTTTCAGTTGGGCTGCATAAATTTCCATTTTCTCGCTCTTAGTTACTAATAATAATTTATTGATGCAACATTGTGCTCATTTTAAACTTCGGCGGAACTAACTAATAAAAATAAAACACACAAACTCCAATTAAATATGAAATCCAGACAAAAACAAAGCTTTGTTTGACTCTAGCATTTTTAATTAATCGGACACATATTTCTTTGTTTAAATTGGTTATGTTATTTAATGTTTATGGCCCAGTACGCAAATGGAGCAGATGGCAGTTTAATAAATCCAATTCAGCGTTAAAGTAGCATAGTCAGGCGTGGAAAATAAATAAAAAGATTTTACGGTTTGTTGGGAATTATTAAAAAAACGTTCGTGTGTATATATATACATGTATATACGATATTTTTACGAGCAAAAAGGCCCCAGGCAGAGCTAAAATATTTTTTCATTCAATGCGAATTCGATAAAATGGAAAACATGGCAAAGCGAAATAATCCTTAAAGCGCAACTAGAACTCAATGCCGCATTTGGGCCGCATCTAGGGTTCGGGATATTCGATGATTTAATAGCACGGCCAGCAGAATGGGCAGCTATTAAAAGCACAGCACTCGCCACTTGACAGCTCAACCTTGCCACACCCTACCGTTAGCACTTATCGCCCTCCTTCCACCACCACCTACCGCCCACCTATCACCACCCACTTGCCACCGCCCCCCACAAAGCGGAGGAGCAACCTTGTGCCAAGCACAAACAACTAGTTTTTAGAAACCGCTCCTCCTTCGGCATTGCTCTGCCTTATTGATAGTGTTTGCCCGAAATACCGAACCGAAAGCCTTACGTGTCAATTTATTATAACTTATTCAAGGCCGGCAGAGTTTTCTTTTTCCTCCTTCGGTACTTCGGTACTTCGGTATCTGCGTGAAAAATGCCATAAAAAATGAATGCTGACCCAGGCAACCAACACGTGGAGCAGCATGAGTGGGCCGCAAAATGGGGCAACTGAAACATGCCCACTATAGATCTGTTTATTGCACATATCCCTCTTCCTTACCATTTCCATTTTCCAGCAAAGCTGGCGCTTTTAGTTTATTAGCACAGCGGAATTTGCCCGTTGCCATCGTCCTTTTTCCCTCGTTTGCTTCCTTTGAGCCAACTCCTCTGGCTGAGGGCCAAAAACGAAAAGAAACGAAAAATTGCAAGAATTCGCTCAGCTCGAATCAAAATCGATTGAGTGGCATGGAGGGGGGCGACTATTTGGCCAGGGGGAAACGACCAGGAGGCGGCCCTCTTTGAAGTTAATTGTTTGAAAGCTGCAACCGAAGTTTAAGAACTGTCGATGATGTGCCAAAGCAAAAGTTTCTCCGTCATTGCAGCTGGCAACACATGATAGCCAGGTCATAAAACTCATTTCCTTCGAAAAAGAGAGACATAAGTTGGGCGTACAGGGTTTCAAACGGAATCTATCAATGGCTTAAAAGTTTATCATTGACACTTTTCTCGAGCAGCTGAAGGCTTCAAGTGATACTTTTAGCTATGGTAAAGTGAATTTAAAGTATTGAGTGATTTGTTGTAAAGAATTAAACTGGTTTGTCCATTGAACTGCCATTAATTTCTCTTGTCCGTGTCTCCACTTTTAATTGCAGCCAAAGCCGCCACAAAAATCCAAGCCGTCTTTCGAGGCCACAAAGTGAGAGAAACCATGAAAAAATCGGAAACCAAAACTGCGACCAACAACGGCACTGCCGCCGGAGCAGCTCCATCGGCAGCAGCCGCCGAGGCAGCCGCATCCGCGGAGCCAACCAAAGCCGAGCTAGAGGCTGAATTCGATCCCAACGACAAGGGTAAGTGGATGTTCCAGGCTGCGGGACAAAAAGCCGCTCAAAGGTGTCCAGAGGCGGTGGCTCGGGTCGGGATTTAATCAAAGGCCTGAAACTGTAGCCGAGGTACCCACACTGGCATAAAAATGGCTAAGCTACCAGAAAATATCCCGAAAAGCATATATTAATATATGTTTTTAAGCTAAATATATACTATATCTTTATTGTAGCGGAGATTAAATTTATCTATAAACTATTGAAAATATGTCAACAAATATTAGAAGTAAGATAAATTAAAAAGCACAATATTCCTCCAAATGTCCCGAAGGTGTTGCACTTGCAAGATGAGACGAAGAAACTTTCCTGAGAATCGCTTTTGGAGCCACCGAGCCGCTCCGGCAGCTGATCCCTTCGAGCATTGCGGATTCCCTCGCACACATTGTCCTCGAATCAGCGGGTTTACACAACTTCGACTTCAAGTTGGGTATACAAGCTGAAATTACAGTTTGGTCCCCCGCCCGCCAGCCGGAATACAAAGTTTCCGTGTTACGCAATAGACGAGTATTTTCAGCAAAAATATTTGTCACTTGGCAGTGCGACAAAAGTGGGAGTTTGTGCCTCCCCAGCCAGCGAACCTTGTTTTTTTGGAAGTCTACGCATGGGACTGGAGCTGGTGTTGGCAGCCATTGGTTATTTAATCGCGCCACCCACATAAATAATAAAAATCTTGAAGACGGCTTAACCCTATTAGGACGTACCAGGCGTTGACAGTTTTCAGCTATAATTTGCCTAGGGCACAATGAGGCGAGGGCACACAGTCGGGGAACAGTCGAGAAGGAAGATGGGCTGGCTCATTAAAAAGTCAGAGGCTGTCATCGGGGCGTATACGCAACCGCATTAGGAACTCTCGGCTCCTCAGCCAGACAACAATTCAGTTTCCATTGCAAGTGCTCACGTGTGAGCCGCCTCCACAGGCTTAATTATAGTGCCTGGTGGGTCTCGAAAGGCGTATCCTTCCCATCCTAGGCATACTCGCACCATTCATACGTGCATTTGTGCGACGGCTAATTAGACTCGCCTGAGAACTCAAAGGATGCGTTGAGGACATGGAGAGCAGAGCCTGCTCCTTTGTGACCGAGCACATACTCAATTAGAGGCGCTGAATGGAAGGGGCGTGAATGGCTTGCTGGGGCTTAGTTAATTTAAAAACTTTGACCGCACAATTCATAATCAGCGCTGTCTCATAAATCTCAAATGATTTCTTAAGCCATGGTTGTAATCGTAAGGGGCACAAGATGTCTAGACTTTCAGGAATAGTAAAAACCACTGGATGTGTCTGTTGAAGATACATTAGTTATAAAGCGAGATATTTCGGTTCAATAAACTGAATTGGTTGCTGCCAACGGCTTTAAGCAAATATCCATTAAATTTAAAAGAGAGCCCATTTCTAGATCCACTTCATGCTCTTATCCCACATTTAGCCAGCATAGCAGACACGCCCTCTTATCCGAAGTAAACCAGTTTGGAGTTCCAGTTCATCATTATTCACAGTTATCGCTCGCAGGCGGCCAACAACGACAAGCTAATGGTGTTGGCCTAGTTGTAAACTCGCCGTCGGCGTACTGCGAAATTGTAAAACAATAAGAACAACGACCACAAAGGACTTTTGTTTAGTGGTGAGGCTTGGAAAAAATTGAGGCACACACATATGCATGACCAGGCGAATGCAATTTCTGAGCCCAAAACTGCGATTTAGCCCATTTGGTATGCAAATGCGATGGCCAACACACATGCACGTACGCACACAAAAGGACACTCTGCATGTGCACGAATATCGAAAGCCATTTAAGGATATTTTCTTGTACGTGTGTGCACTTCGCATTTGCGGTTTTGCCTGCGTTTTTGACTTACAACCCATGCCTTTGTGCGGCAAGTGCATAGACAACCAGGAGCCATTTGTAGATGTAGCTACAACTCACCTACCTACACTGGTATTTGGCCCAAAGCCTGGCTGACCAATTTGTTTGTGTCTGCGTCCTGGTTTGGCCCCAATTCTGTGTTTGCATAATCGCAATCCCCCCCTAATAATTGCTCATGGCCACACACAAACAGCGTTCCGAGCCCCAAAAACACTGGGCTAAAATGCGTGGCAAAAGACCATGGTAATTGAACTGTATCCGGATGGTTGTCTGTGTTAATTGCTGGCGGATTCCATTCGATTATGATGAATTGTGGACGAACATTAGACTCGGCTTGTCCATTTTGTGGGATATTCGATACATGTATGCTGTTGTTTGACGAAACCTAATTGACGGGGAAAAAGCCAACTGCGGTTTACTGAAAACCAAACACATAGAGCGTGGGTGTTTTACTGACTTTTAATTCAATGCTTTGCATATTTATCCTGGCGGAGTGTAACTCCGGCATAATCTTGTGTGTAATCTCGAGTGATGTGATGTGTCATCTTTAAGGACCAGTTCGTGATGTGGCTGCTAGTTCTCCCAACCGCATCACCCAGCAACGTCAACTACATCAGCAACTGCGATAAAACAGCGGCGCTGCGCGTTCTGCTAATTGGATTTTCGGTTTTAAGCAAGCTTGTAATTCCATTTACACCGCCGGGAGACCCACAAAAAACCAACAATGTCAGGCCAAGCCATTTAAGTATAATGTTGAGTGCTTCGCCTGTTGTCGGGCTAACAGAAAGGCGGATCCGCAAAAAAACATGCAACAAATTACAAACAAAAAAGAACCAGGGAGAAAAAACAAGCGGAGAAACGACAACATTGACATGAAACACGCAATAAGCAGCAGGCCAGCTACAAAACAGCGTTTCAGCCGCTGAATTGGCGATTTTATGCTTACCCCCACGCACATAATATATATCTAAATATATACCATACAATGTATATAGATATACATACAGGTGTCCCGCAAAGCTGGCCAAAATAGACAAGAAAGTGTAGGAAGCCGCTGGTGGTCTGCATGTATGGACTTCACCAGGTGACAGGTGGAGGTCAGGTATTTATTTAGCCACTGCTAAACGCTTAGCTTGTTCTCCGTTGGCTGGGGCTCTTAAATATTTCAACAATTCTAGCACCTACATGTGGGAAAGCTTCTTTTTGGCCTTTGTCCAACGACCTTTATCCAACATGTTTATTGAGGCTCCCGTAAAATACACTTGCTTAATATTTAATTGTTAGTCGAGCCATGCGAAATTCGCACTGGGCTCCATGTTAAACAATTAATGAGGGCACGAATTTAGGTGTAGACAAATTAATAAATGAATATTTCACGAGCTCAAACTTGCGCCACGCAAATTTCAATCCCTTAAACGGATCCTGGCAAGCCCCTAATCCAGTTAATTATGGGCAGGATTGACTGGGAATCTGGCAAAGTTTTAATGAGTTTAACAGCAAGGTATGTCCATATTGTTTAATAATCCGTAATCGGCTTATGTGCAAAGGATTAATATTAATTAAAGTTTTGTTTGAATTTCCTGGCACAGACGATGTTTTGCACAATTTGCTCGAAATGTAGCAATGAAAGCAGATGGAGGGAAACCAATAAGTAGGAGTATTTCTCAACGGCTGACTGTTTGTCCTTCCACAAGATTTATTTGCTCCAATAACAGCCCCATGGAAATGAAGAGACAGAGACAGAAGACAGAGGACAGAAGTCGAGCAGGGCGGTGAACAAACCACAAGACTTTGTTCTGTCGGAAATTGAAAAATGGGCTTAGTCCTGATGGCTGGCTGTGTGTCCTTTTGGCCAGCAAGAAGCAAAAGTAGATGGCCCAAAATGGAATGACAAATCTTGGCAACCGCAAAAGCCCCCAACTCCACAGGCGTAGGAAAAACGTTTGGCTTAAAAATTCCATTTAGCGGCTTATTATCATGCTTCATTTCTCACAATTTGTCGCTATTTGAAAGTGCCCCCAAAAGTTGGCAACGGCCTGGAATCTGCGGGCCAGGTGAACTGTGCGTTTGGCATGTGGCATGCGGCATGACGCACGGCCATTTGCATGATTTTAATCAAAATGGACTCGCTGCTCGCAGACAGATGTGGCATGACGATGTCCTGTCCGGGTTGGGTAATTAAAATGTATATTTATGACAGCGACTTAACGTCGTAATTATGACTGAGTTCCGACAATGACAAACGCAGCAATCAGCACACTTTCGGATGGGGAGTATGGTGCATCAAGTTTTATGTTGAATCTTTCTTGCTTCCTGCCTGGAACTGCTTTCAAAAACCGAATTTAAAAGAGAGAACAACGTAGTGTTGAAATATATGAGGCTTTTTGTACATTACCAATCGCTTAAATACTTTGTAGAAAGGGAATTCAAAGTGCTCGATGCTTAGTGCTCACTGATATAGAACTCATTTCCGGAATCAAGCTTAAAGAAAAGTATAAGTATTCACTATCTGTGCCTTTGACCTGTCTTTGGATTTTTGGCCTACAAGTTATAACTATAAAAGGAACTAACTAACTAAACTAACGATGCCAGGACAATACACCAACTACAAGTACACCCGATTGATAATGGCGCTGCTGCGCTCCTATTTGAGCGTACTCTACCTATGGGGTATCTTGCACTTGGCTGCCATCATGCCGTTTCCCCAGGAGACCTGGGAGACCACATTCTGGTCCAGGACACGCACCTTTAAAGTGGCCTACAGGACGGTTTTTAATAAAAGTTTGCTGACGGAGGTGTACATTTTCATCCTGGTCCTGGTGGTGCTGTTGAATCTGTTCGACTGCTGCCACTGCAGACTCGTTGGAGTCCGGATTTGGGACGGTGGAGTGCGTATGCCGCCGTTGGACCTTCGCCTGCTGGTCTTACCGATACCCTATATAATAGTGCTCGTCTATTGCTGGGCCATCACCACCATCACCACGTGCCGCGGCATAATCTATGTGGCTCAGAGTGCTGAGATTGGCAAAAGTGGTAAAACAGTCTGCCTTTTGGTCATCGGTCTGCTCGTGAAGCTCCTGACTATGGCCAACTTCTACTCGGTTTGCATCCGCATCTGGACGTACTTGAAGGTCTTGGAGATTGGCGCGAATGAGTGGCTGATTAACTACTACAACTTCGGCGACCACCTCAATTTGTTCTTTCGCGTTTAAAAAGTTGTGAATGCATTTTATATTAGTATTTTGTTAGTTTAGCGAAGAAATTAATATCACTTTGAAATGAGTTTGCAAGATGCGATTTAATTAGCATGCCTTTTCTCAATCTTATTGAGATGGATTGCCTTGCAGAGTGTTTCCGATTCGGTGCTTTCCCAAACGAAACCACCTTGTTGGTCTGCCCTGCTCATTATGTGCGTGTCTGGGTCTGTTTTTGTTTATTATTTCTGACACAATTACTAAGCACACGTCACGGATTTGCACTTTCGCTAATGGAACTCTCACACACCGGCATAGTGCACTGTCATCTACCGTAGATTCGCTTTGTTATTATTTTCCCTCTTCTGTTTTAATATAAATTTGCATTGTTGCGAGAATGTGGGTCAAGAGCGTTGAGACCCCCGCATGCCACGCAAATAAAAGTGGGGAAAAGTGATGCACGTGTGTGGTGCAGAATTTCCACGCTGTCCCCACTCAATATTCGCAATAAAAGGAAAGCGAAAGGAAAGCGTGAAAAGTGCAGTTGGTGTGGCTTATGATTGATTTCATATCCTTTGGGCATTAACGCTCGACTGATGCTGGAAATGGGGTTAAAAGAATAAAAGTTGCAATACCTGGAACTGGCAGGAAATGTTAAAGAGACCAGAACCAGCATGCAAATTAAGCAAACTCCTGGGAAAGCAAAAAAAAATGTTTAAAAAACCGAGCAGCGTGTTAGTCAGTCAATCAGGACGACGTGACCGATTGCCCCGAGGCTCCGCACATGCAAACCCGAATCCCTTGGCTAACATCAGGCAAGGTGTGCGGCCCCGCCCACTTGCCATAGCCCAACGCCCCCAGGAATTACTACCAAGGCCCACACAGACGCAGTGACATTTCGCCAGAGAGAAAAGCAAACTCAATTTGTATGCCTCGACGGCGGGCAGGCAGGACATCGGAACATCAGGACATCAAGCTGAGCGCAGGACCAAGGCGAAAGCGAACCAAACCGAACCAGTGAAAGGCACAAAAAGCAACATGCATGCGGCCCTCTGACAACTTTTCAGACACTGTAGCTTAGATTTTGGACTTATGCGGTCCTGTGACAGGACACGCAGTGTACGTGATCGGCTTTTAACATGTGTTGCATGCCCGGCGACATGTGCAAATCTCTCACAAAAAAGTTTCCACTAAGAGAAACATCCACAGAGTATGCTATAGTAATTGACAGTGCAAGACGAACTACTTTATAGTTTTTTTTTTTGGGAACAGGGGCCTGTGGTACTTTGTATTGGCAGTAGTTTGTGTACTCAGCTAATGAAGTTACGCATACCAGAGTGGGAAACCAGGAGTAAATATATATTACGCAACGAAACTGAAAATAAACTATGAGATACCCTTTACTCAGCTAGAGTGGGCTTGGTCTGCATGTTTAATCCTAACTTTCTAGCTTTTGTAGTTCCCAAGAGTAAAGAATTTATACAGACAGATCGACTCGGCGAGTGATCCTAATCAGAAATAAATATATTTTTTCCTTGTGTATATTTAGGCAGGTGGAAAAAAGAGAGTATAGCTGGAAAAAAAGGGAATAGAGTTACAGGTAAAATCGAGTTGCGGAACACCAGAGCGGGTTGATGTTGATTACTGACCAAACAGCAGTAGCAGCCCAGATCGGCTTAGCCCGGATGACTAGTTGGCACTCACAGGACCTGCAGGTCCTGCGGCTCTGAAAATGTCAGAGCGCGGCTGATGGCGCTGTACAGCTATTTGCACGTCTCGCAGATATTTTTAAATATTTTATAAATAAACATAAACGCAGCAATGGCATATGGCACGTGCCTTTAGGCCGGGTCACGTTGTGCAGCCGCCGTGTGTGCGTAATTTGATAAAATTTCACATGCCACAAGTCCAGGACCAGCACTGCTCCGGTCCCAGTCCGTGGACCGTAGACCAAGCTTATGCTTATCTTGGCCTAACTCCAATTACGCGCTTAGCGAATTAACGCAGAACCACTTCCCCGCCTAGTTATGCTCTAGAAATATTTGCATGGCCAAGTGGGCCAACTTGGCCCGCAGGAAAATGCCAGATTTTGTTGCGGAAATTGGCCAAGTTAAATGTATGCACTCTTGTAGCGGCTAAATCTTAACAGAAATGGCGAATTTTTAAATGAGAATTTTCTCGGCATTTGCATAAATGCACAAGAGCGATGGGAAAAGATGACAAAAAGTGGAAAACGACAGATGCAATGATGTAATCTTGCGACTGACAACGTAGAAAAAGCGCGTTCTTGCAAAACTCGCTGAAAGCTATGCATAATTTAATGGTTTTTCCTGTGGCTCCAAGCCCACGTATTTCCTGAACATTTTTACACAATTACTGGCTAATTAGAATGAGCTTTTCTGCCGGAAAACGGAGCCAAAGTAGCACGTAGCGAGAGACACGCGTGACTTAACCACAACCACATACATCCTGGGCAGATGGCAGCTAAATTGTGTGGTCAGTCCACCCAGTCGTCCATCTCTTCAGCAGTTGGTGTGGATTAAATATGCAGAAAATATGCGTCCCCCTTCACCCAACGTTGCGTATACGTAATGAGATTAGCCCGGGAAACGAGGTCGAAGAAAGGGAGTACTAAACACTGTGAAGAGCGCTATGGGAATAATTCGCATCGTGATTTCGATTAGTTCCCTTTTTTACAAGCAGCCTGGGATCCATGGGCAAATTATGGCCAGTGTTGGGCCATAAAATACGAAGCGGTGGTCAGATAGAGAATTAAATAGTGATGGAGGAAACTATAACAATAAATTAGAGTGAAAACAATGCAAACTCAGTTACAGCCAGCATGTCGAAGGACCGAAGCTAATTGAAATAAGTTTACAACAAATTCAGGCGTATGTTTGAGTATCATCTAAAGTTTCAATGGCCCGAGAAACACCAGACAAGTTTTAAAACTTTGTTATATATTTTTCTTTCTTTGCTTTTTTCTGTTTTTTCGGGGAGTTGGCCAAGTGGGCACTTAAGCGGAACTAGAACACTAATTTACACAAACTACCCGTTCTCGTCTGCCCTCTCCACAGATCTGTGCCATGCTGCATTGAAGATTCAGTCCACTTTCCGTGGTCATTTGGCACGCAAGCTGGTGAACAAGGATGCGCCCGAGGACGAGGACATCCAGGAGATAACCAAGAAGGTGGCCGAGGAGTTGGACATAGATTTAACCGATCCCGAGCTCAACAAGGCTGCAACCAAAATCCAGGCCTCGTTCCGGGGCCACAAGACCCGCAAGGATGCCAATCCCGAGTAAGGAGCTCACCACTTGAATTTTCATTGCCCTCCTCCACCGAGGGCTAGTCACAGATGAAGCTTACTTAATGCTTACGCAAGTGAATACAAAAAATATTGGTAAATTGTAAATGTGTAAAAGGCCAGTCGAGATGAGGGCACACAATTGTAAACTTTTTAGTGAATATGTTTTAGCCTGAATGGCGTACCCATATGATTCTCATAATTATTAAATAAATTAAGTCGAGGGCAAAGTTACGTTTAGTTTGCAAAGCTTTAATAAATTAATAGTGAAACCAACACACACATTTTGCGAATGATGATGATTCGGAGAAAGGCGACATTTACAGATACATTTTTGCGGCTTGTCTTGTTCTATTACTAACCTTTAGAGTCGTAAATTGGTATTAGTTATTAGTTAATATTTAATTCAATTACATTTCGTTTTTGGACTTTCCTACTAAACCCAAGACCGTAACTAAATGAAAAAAAAACCAAAACAAAATGAACTAACGTTAAATTGTCAAAGAAAAACCTAATGTTACAAAATAATAAATAAAAGGCACGATGTTCCATAAACTTTATTGTAGGGAAATGAGAAACCAAACAAAAGACAAATGCAAGGAAACTGCTGAACAAATTTTTGGGAAATCATTTCCATTTTGTCTGGCCAATGCCAAAAGTAAAAAATTAATTGTACCTACAAGCGTATGAATATGAATTAGAAACCAAAGAAACTCAATGTTGTTTCAAATTAAGACAAATTAGGGGTATCCATGCAACATGATGCAGCTTCGAGTCGTCAACTCAACAATTTTTCAGCCCACGGGCTCTATATAAACTGAAAAGTCAATGAACATAAACATGAAGATAACTAATCTGGTGGCACAATTTTCGTTTTTCTACCAAGTGTATTACAATATTTGTCTACTTAACAATTGATCCTCACGAGGGAAACTGAAATACACACATATATATATACCTATACAAAAGCAAAGACAGGTACTAGACCGAGTTGAATTGGAAAATATTTTTTTTCGGCCAGAGCTGAGAAAATTGTTACCATGTGGCAAGCGAAGCCAATAAAGAAATATTTAAAATTCAAATCAATTAACTACAAAGAATTAATAACAAGCTAATGAACATAATTGAAATTATATTAGAGATCAAAGTCAAATTCAAATAAATTGCATAAAATTATTACATTTAAAAAGCAAATGGGTAAAACCAATTACCATATATGTGGATAAATGAAAAGAAGAAACCAGAATATGAAAGCAAACCATATACAAGCCGAACAAACAAAGAATGTCCCAACTAAATTTTAATTGAGTAATAAAAATAAATACAATAAAGATGCAACTCTCTTGTTTCTCATGCCACTTTAGGCGGCGGGTAATCAACATATGGCCATTTTAAGAGGATTTTGTTTCATTTAGTATCAGTGCTATTGGAGGGCTTCTAAAAACTGGACAACAAATAGGATTAGTTAGTTGGATTTATTATGCCAGGCTTTATAGCTGGCATAGTTTTATACAAAACTAAATTTTAATCAGAATTTATTTTATACTCGAGCTCTCGAAAGCGAACACTTGGTCTTATGGCATCATCACATAATCACACTCCTTTGCCGGCCAGTTTGGCATTAGTCCTTAGCCATTCTCAACTACTCGCTGCACATGGCCAACGTTTAACGATTTTTCTTTGCCACCTCAAGAGCTGGAGAGCTGCTCCCCTGAAAACAGAGGCTTCCTGCGGCGGTGGCGCTGCCACTGGAACTGTCAGTCGTCAAGGACATTTGAGCATTTTAAAGAACGGTGGTCCAAATATACTTAAATGACTGCTGAATATGCCAAACATTTTGGTGGTTTGCACATACAAGTAAGTAAGTAGTCGCACAGAGTTCTTGTTCATTTGGCTGATGGGTCGTAGACCGCACTTTTCAGGTAGTCAGTTTGCTGCCCAGAAATTTTGAGGTTCTTGGACCCACTGTGCCGGCGACTGACATGAGCTTCAGTGACAGTTTTAGCACGAGAAATTTTCATGACAATGACGTTGATGTGGCTGACTCTGACAATACTTGACCTAGATGGGCCTGTGTAAATTTCTAGTGTAGGTAAGTCCCGGGCACTTGAGACGTCAGAGGACCAGTGAAGGGACTTTCCAGCGCATTATCCTTTGCGCCAGTGTTTACAGTTTGCAGGCACAGTCAAAGCGAACAACTATTTGAGTTTTCCCGCCTCCCTCCCCCCCGAGGGATATGTGAAACATGGCGAAGCGGAAAATTCGCACTGAAATCGCCCCCCAAAATCCGCGCAGAATGCATCATCACCATTTGGCGCAAGTGTAGGTGTGACTTTCAAATTGAACTTGCCGCCAAAAGGACACAGAGAAAGCGCGAGAAATTTGCATTCCCCTGCATGGTGTGCGTCAATGGGAAATTCCCAGTCCTCTGGTGCACCATGCGGCTGGTCTAAAGTGCTTCGGAGCATTCGGTTAACTGCTGTTCCATTTTATCATTTGCTTTTTGTTTTTTTTTTTTGCGGCAATGCTTCACGGTTCGTAAATATTTCACCCGTTGAATTTATGCGTGCTGAGGAGAGAGAAGCCATGCGGCTAGATGGTGCAACATGGCGAATGCGCAATTTATGAGGCTTTCAAAACAAAGCGTTGTGCCCGTGAACACAGAAGCTGAAATGGAGCAATCGCTGGTACATTGAGTGCCCTGAAAAGGAAACAAATGTCAATTTAGTACTACTTTTCAACGCGCCTTTGACGAGCGCTAAATTTCTAGCTGGAATCACTTTATTTGCGCTGGCTAAGAGAAAAAAGTCGCAGCAGTTTCACCATTTTCCCCCTTGCCCATAAAATGCACCCACAATTCCTTTCATTCGGTGGTGCTGCTGCACGTTTATCGCACATGTGCAGTGGCACACACATCAACTTTCCATTTCTAAAATCCTTTCTCCCGCGCTGACAGTCGCCAGCAGGCAGTGCCACTAAATCCGCGCCGAATAAGCAGCCGCATCCAATCGACATCACCGGATGCCACCTCCTCCTCCACCCGACATTCCCCATCCTCATCTGCATCTGCATCTGTTTCAACTGCTAAATCTCGCACCTTATGTGCTGATTTCAACGGCAAAGTGCTCCGTGGAGACGGCAGATCCTGGCCAACGAAGAGGGTTTCTAAAATTGGCAATAACTACGGATGTCTCTGCGACTTCCGGTGCAATATCTGCAAATCACTTCCCTAACAATTGGAGTTTATTAGTTATATATGGTATTAATGGTTAAAATGGCTATAAACTTGCAGCTGTGTTCATTGCAATAGCAGTGCATGAGAAACTAAGATATATAAAGGTATTTTTCCATGACTTTTTTCGTATATGTACCAAACGACTTTACACTGATATGGAAAACGATTGGGCTTATGCATTCAAAGTAATCATTAAACTGGATGGATGAAAATTATGCTTAACACAAAGTAGGGCTTGAAATGTATAAGAACGTCGGCAATCAGTGAAATGCAAATATACAACGTAGTACAAAAAATCAATACCAGAAAAGTTTGCTGTGAAGCAACAGAAAATCAGAAAAACTGGCTTTCTTCCCTTCAGGCTTGCAATTTGTTGGCCAAATGCCATAGTTTCTTGTTATTCCACAAAACTGCCGCCTGTAAACAAGTTGTTTTCCATCGTTTTCCCATTGACCAATGTGCTTAACATTGATTGCTTTGGTTCATTCCCTTACGCACAGATTTCCCATAGAAACGGATCCTCTGGGGCACTTCAGGTTTTGTGTCGACTCTTCAGGTTTTACGGGGAAGTATCCAGATATAACTTGCCGCAACTTGATACAAAATTTCTTTTCTGGCAGCCAGTGCGTTCCGGCTAAACAGTTTTGGTTAAGTATATTGTACTGTGTTCAATAATAGATCTGTATTTCATACGTCGGCAATTAGATGACTCCTCCGTCGGTGGCTGCGGTTCACATCTTCGGCTTTTGGGGCTAAAAACAAAACCACCCTTGCACGACCTTGGTGAACTGCAGGTCAGATCGAGGAAACCCAGAATTAGAATAAGAACTAAATACCTTCGACTCATTCCGAATACAAAATAGAAATAAAGATTACGTTTGGAATTATGGAGATACATAAACTAGACAAATTTGTATTGGACACGGTAGTTCCACAGCACAGAAAAAAACAATTGTAAAAAAAACAAGAGAGAACGCTATAGTCGAGTTCCCGACTATCTGATACCGTTACTCAGCTAGTGGAAGTGCGAAGGCGAGTCTTCAACACTGACAGTTTTTTCGGTTTGAGGGAGTTAGAGTGGGCGTGGCAAAAGTTTTTTGGCAAATCGATAGAATATTACAAGACTAATACAAAAATGAAAAATATCAAAACAGTTTTCAAAAGTGTGGGCGTGGCAGCTTTGGGCGGTTTGTGGGCGTTACAGTGGGCGTGGCAAAAAGTTTTTTGGCAAATCGTTAGAAATTTACAAGACTAAAACAAAACTGAAAAAATATCAAAACATTTTTCAAAAGTGTGGGCGTGGCAGTTTTATGCGGTTTGTGGGCGTTAGAGTGGGCGTGGCAACATGAATCAACAAACTTGCGCTGCGTCTATGTCTCTGGAGTCCGTATGTTTAATCTCAACTTTCTAGCTTTTGTAGTTCCTGAAATCTCGACGTTCATACGGACAGACGGACAGACGGACGGACAGACGGACAGACGGACAGACGGACAGACGGACGGACAGACGGACATGGCCAGATCAACTCGGCTACTGATCCTGATCAAGAATATATATACTTTATATGGTCGGAATCGCTTCCTTCTGCCTGTTACATACTTTTCAACGAATCTAGTATACCCTTTTACTCTACGAGTAACGGGTATAATAAACAAATCTGTTATCGCTAGCAACCTTCTCATTTTTTATGGAGGAGTTTGTTTTATTATTAGTAGAAACCTCTTGTAATTTCATTATTCCATTTTAAGGTACCAAATGAGTCCTGTCATATATTTAATAATCAGGTCGCCATATATATCTTTAATGGGAAATGACAAACGTCTTTTATATTTTATTTCACATTTATATTTTGCATATTCGCCGTAATTACTTTATCTTAACCCAGAACGAATCGGAACTTTAATGTAATTTACCGCTCCATAATCGTAATTGCACACTACAAACAGAATTTAAAACAAGAAAACGCAATGGTCGTGTTACTCGACTATCAGATACCCGTTACACAGCAAGGGTGAGTGCCACACTGACAATGCTAAAATTCATTTAAAATGTCGATAGAAATTGGCAAGACACATAATGAAACATAAAAAACTAAAGAAACGCACTACGGACCCGGAATATTAGTTACTAATAAAAATAAAACTAAACCAGAGAGAACGTTATTTGTAGGTTCTGCAGTGCCTAAATTAACCTCCAGATAAACTAACCTCCAGATAAACTAACCGACAGGATTCTCTACGAGTAATGGGTATAACGAGGCAAATAAAATCGATTGCCATTTAAGAACTTTCCATTCACACGTACTGGCGTTTACGGATATTTTGACAGGCAATCTTGATAATATTTTGTTGCACAGCTCGCTTTTATATATATTTGTTTGTATATATATTTTTCATTTTTGTGGTGGCTGAATGCATATGTAAAACGAAAATTTGTGTTCTTTAAATGGATATGAACCGGACAGCAATAAAAAAATCACAATCATTAGTTGCTTGTGTTTCATTCATTTCGAAGTGTGCTGAATACATACAGGCTGTCAATGATAAATGAAAGTATTAAGACAGGAACACAAACCGTTTCCGTCTTCAATATTTCAGACACTTTTTGAACCTTGTCTGAGTTTTGATTAAGGCTCAAATCGTTGTCCATTTTGTATACACAAAGGCAGCGAACAAATGGAGAAATGGTTGTATGCAAAACCCCAAAAGGTTTTTCAACACCATCGACCAGAATTAATGCATTGTTTTGCCAGCAAAAACCCAACTCAGTCCAAACAAATATCATTTAATTTTTCATACTGCTTGCCTCCATTTTATTTGTCTGCAAATCCTTTTATGATTTTATCTTTATATTTAGAGCGTTTTGTCTGGAATAACCTCAAAATTAGGTGTCATTATTTTTAATAGCCTCGCCGCACCTTTTTTATAGTTATTAATGCTGAATGCCGTAATGGGCTCTTTGGGTTCATTAATTTAGCTGGGATTAAGTTCCATTGTCCGACTATGAACCGAAGTAATATTTTATACACCTTTTGGCCATTGGGTTCCATTGCTGGCCCGATGGCCATTTTCCGTGCCCACCAACGGCATTGAAAATCATAATCAATACCACAATCATCGAAAAAAGCTCCATTCAGAGTGAGCTATTTTCCAGTTTGGCTCCCACTCCTCAAAACTTATTGATTAGCCAAGGCTTGGCCTTTCTCGGCTCCAAGGCGAATGTCCCACAACTGGCAGGTTCCTTCGCTCCACTGGGAGCAGTAGCTTGGGTTCTTTGATGCGGTGAATTTTTTGTAAATTACTTAAAGCCTAATGGTTTCAAGCCATAAAGTTTATATCCTAACTAACCAAAGTAGGTTGAACTATTATTTTTAAATTCTCCTTGAATGGAAAATCTATAATTCATCTGCTCAACTTTAAACTTTACAAAACAAAGTTGCCTCCCACTTTCCCTACATCCACCGTAGTGCCGACACAGTTACCAATTTAAACAATAAGTCGTGTGTCAACTGGGCGTATACACGATATTCTTCTAAAACAAACTGCATATATCTACCTGCATGCACTCAACGAGTTCATACGAATTTCACTGCAAAATTCATTCAGTATTAGAGGGAATTTCATAAGCTAGGGATAATGTTTTTTCTGTATATTTTCATGTTACCATGGCAATACCATCAAACCTTTAAGCTTAGCATATCTAAGCCTTTAAAGCCGGTTTCAGTCCTCTCAAAGATGCCTTATCTTCTGTTGCTGAATTCGTATATAAACACCTTCACAGCGAGAAAACAACTTAAATAACGCTTAATGGGCCGCAGTCAGGCTCCTCGAAAGTCAATTCAATTTGCATAATTTCCATATTAATAGCACTGGATGGCTCCACAAAAGAGATACAAAACTCAACTGATGGCAGCGTCACTCCTTCCGTTTTTCCACCCAATGACCGACCTGCTGGCACTCAGGGTGTATCCTGAACATCCTTCTCTCCACCGGACGCCATCGTGTAGCCACGGCTTCATGCAGACGAAAGGACACAGCCGCTGTTTATGACAGCTGTGATTGAGGCCATCATTGACAACGTTAGCTGGTCGCTGGAAATGGCCAGTTGGCGGTACAATCGCAATCGCAATCGCATTGGTTGTCCTCTCGCTAATGGAAAAGTGCCTGCAATTGTGGCATGCGAGACATTAGTTGTCACACAGGGAAATATATCTAGAAGACAAATTTGACTTAAATTTCATAAAGGCAACAATAGTGTTCCAGTTTAGGTTAGGTGGATATTACAATAATAGCTACAGCTTCATTGCTTAAGTCGCTGTTTGCAAAGTAGCAATGAATTTCAAAATTGCAGTGTACAGATACTTCTGAGCGAAAAATCTCCTTGTCTGGCCAACGAAGAAGATGGCCTTTGAGCCCCGTCTAATAAGCTGACAAATTGGCATACAAATCACAAGTCCACACAGATAGCTCAGCACCTACATTGTGCTCGCTGGGAGGGTAATAAAGCAATCTGTGGAATATCAGGTCGACAAACTACTTGGCACCTCGTTTCTCCTCAGCCAAGATGCAGCCAGAGGTGCTGACACAGAGTTTCACCTATGACAAACATGTCTTATCAACATTTATGGCACTTTTATGAGGCGCTGGCGCACTCACGTGCCCGTTAAACTTTGGCGTGAGTTCAGGGAAAGCCATTGGAGCGCAAAATGGAGCAATAATCCTGGAGAAGTTTACCGATGAAAATACGAGGCAGAAGGCAAAGCACCTGAATAATAAATAGGAGCGGTGCGGGTAACTCGGTAAAATCACACGCTTTTCCTTTCACGTGTTTAACTTGTTCGTCCTTTAAGTTACTACCTCTTCATATATATGTGATTATAAAGATGCCCCAAGAACGATTTAACCTTTAACCCCCACATTATATACAGTATTAGAAGCATCATTATGATGACGCTCCTATGTTCTGACGGGTACAAAAAAACTGGCTGCGCAACAAAAAACGTTGATCCATTTTCAGAAACAGGGTGCGTTTTCCGCATTAGATTAAACAAATAAGTGCGTTGAATAGTTTGAAATTTTAATGACTTTTCTATCATTACAGCAAGGCCACCATTCACATGCCCCCTAAACCTTTTAAATATTAACCATAAAATTGCCCTGTTTAACTGCCAATTTAAATTGCCTTCCATCGTGTTTCATGGCCGGGAAACATTGCACAACCTTTAAATAATTGACGAAGTAAATAATTTGATTGGGAATCGGCATGGCACAGAAAGACTTTGCATGCAGGTTTAAGCTAAGAGTAGACATTCCCCTCATGGCCAGCCCTAATGAACTGGATATTGCTATATATACGAGTCCTTTTCATTTCCTCCGTGGACTGACCATGCCCACGTCCTAGGGGCATTTATGGCTTTCATCTGGTAATCAATGTAATAATTGCCAAGTGCTTTGATTACTGTGCTGTTGCATTTCCGTCCGTCGGAATTGTTGCTTTAATTATGTGGAGCCGTCCACTAATGAGTTGCCCAGCTCGCGGAGATGGAGATGGGTCCTAATTGGTTCGTTGGTTCCTTGTTTCGTTGGTTGCTAGGTAGGAACTCTCGGACGCAGGCAATCGACGAGGTTAAATGGACCAAAGCGATGGCAAAAGGTTAACGGATAGCAAACGATAGTCATTAAGCCAGATCCATTTGGCTGCGGATGGCTGAGTGCAGAAAAAATATCAGATCGAGCTAATGTTGTATCGAGCAATCATCGCCAAGCTCTCCATTTGAGAGTTCCCTTGTTAATTGAGCTGAAAGTTGAGTTAATTAAGATACGTAGTTCTTATATATAGGGAAGCTAATGGACTTTATAAGGATCAAGTGAGAAAAAAAGAAATAACCAGAAAGAGGACTCTTAGTATAAGTTCTTACACCTGACTGAGTCCCACACTCTTTTTCGCGCTTCAAAGAACGCACGTCCTATTATCCCAGGCACATTTATCTCACACGGGATTCGTATGTAAATCTAAGAGAAGACCGATTGCATAACTTGTCACAAATTCGTCGGCAATCTGAACAAATGCCGCCTGCTTATGCTAATGTCTTTCTCATGTCCTGGGGCGAGACTCAGACAGATAACCGCAGTCAGAAACGCCAGTTGTTACCTTAAGCGTTGCGAATCTGACGCAATGCAAGACAAAAGGTCAAATGTCAAACAGGAAATATGCTAAATATGCAAAGGGCCTTCAGAAGGGGCGAGCAAAGGGGTAGAGCCACCAACAAAACCACCAGCCCCAAAATGGCATATGCTCCTCTATATGTTTCCCATCGATAAGATCAGGTCGATACACCTGGCGTATATGAAGGGGTGGAAGAGCTGTGGAACGAAGTCTCAGGAGACAACCCAAGGTGCAAACAAGGAAACTAATTGAATTTATGCTAATTAACGCACCGTGACTGGGGCATGCAGCGTTAATTATGGCATCGCCGACATACGGGGCGTATGCGTAATGCAAATGAAATTCTAATCAATTGCCTGGTAAAAATTTGCATAATAACCATGAAGTCGCCTTGGCTAGAGCAAGTGGAGCAGGCCAACACGCATTATCAATCACTAATCGATGAAATCGATAAGGTTAAAAGTAAACACGCAAAAAGGGGGCCACCGAGCCCCACTTCCCCACTGCACCACGGTTTTCTGTCTAATTAGGCAATGTGTTGTCTCTCCTCCGTGTTTAGTTACCAATTCATCGGGCTTCCAGCTGATTGATTTCATCTCATATATTGCGCTTTTGACTGCAGTTTCGCATCCGCCGCCTCTCCATGTATTGCCCCGAACCCCTTCTATTTGCCCTCTGGGTTGGTGCCCTTCAATCATTTTTATTTCATGATTTATTCATCTAGACTCTCGAAATGCTTTTCGCTCAGTTGGATCTGCGGCAGCCGCAACATTTTAATGGCATTTTTAGCCACCAATGTGCGCAAATGGTTATATCCTTATCTGCCGTCTTGGGACCCGGAACAGTTGCCAATTTTTATTTTTATTTTTCTGTGCTGTAACATCGCGTTTTCCGGGACATATAAAAAGTTGCCCATCTTTAATTGTAATTGCAATTTTATGTTTCAACTTTTTTAGGTTTTGTCTAAGAGCCTTTCGCAATTGGCCTAAAGTGATTAAACGATACATAGTATGTACTACATAAAATGAAGGGAGTATTACTTTAAAGAAAGTGTTATTTGACTAATGCATAGAAAAGACGTATTGTTAAAATAAAAGTACGTCCGTTTCACAGAGAGATAAGGTTTGTTTTTTCCTTTTTTTCCTGCCCATTTGAACCTCTTCCTTCTAGCTTCCACCCATCAAGGTGTCCCTGAATTTTCTTTTAGTTTTCATTCCTCAAAGAACTACCGAGGAATGATTAAAGACAATGGAACGTTGGTTATGAAATACTGTAAAAGTCGTAGCTGCTCAACTGTTAAGTCGCAACTCACTCAAAATTGAGCCAACCTTGCTCCAACAGGCAACTGGTAAAGGTAACCCAAAGACCTATATTAGGCGGAGGAAAGCTTTCAAAGCTTACGGCAAGCAAGGATGTTTAAGCTTCGAGTAAATATCCCTCGTTAAAAAAAGGAAATACCTTCGAATATTGTTTTAGAGATAAACAGTTCGTTGTTTTATTTCACTTAAACAAACAAATGTAACTTTGATTTTTGTGCATCGTTATACAGTAAGTTAGCTTAATCTGCATTAAATACATACATACACACTGGTATATACACGGATATATATAACTTAAAGCTTGCAATAATAAGGCTAACTGATTCTAATTCGTTTCTGCTTAGTCTAAAAATTGGCTATCTAAAGCGCTCAAGATTAAATCAGTGCAGATCGGAATCGTCCACGCGAACTGGCTTGCGCGACAGATATAAAACAATGATGGTGGTCAAAGCGCTGACCAGGAATATAACGTCAAACCAACGATGGTAGAAGTTAAAGTGCAGATTTCCCAGAACCTCTGTGATGATCACACGATACTCGGCTGGCATGTTCATGCGCATCAGCAGCACCGAGGAACAGAAGTACATCCCCATAATCTGGCCCAAAATAAGTACTATAATGTTGCTCGACTTGCTCGATGAAATGCGGTAGAAGAACTACAAAAAGATAAACATAACATATAGCATAAGTTAAACCCAATAAATTACACAACTTACTTTTGTGAGCGTCAGCAACAAGCCTCTGATCGAGGTGACCACAATGCAGCCGACGAGCAGAAATGATATATACTGATTCCAAAACGCAAAGTCTATGTCAAAACCGCACCAGTGTATGGCAATTTCTAGACCACGGGTGACTGGGTCCTTTCGACCGACTCTATCGAAGATGATGTTGATGCAACACTGTAAAATAACGTACATTGAATCCAAACTATAAAGTTATTAATTATAAACCTACCATAAATATCTTATAGACACAATAAACACTAAAAAAATGTCCCAGGACATTGAAGTACTTTCCCTTCAAGGTTTGAGACCATCTTTGGCGTTCTTCCATGTTCTTCAATGAACTGAGTTCCAAGAACACAGAGCGTAATAGCTCCTCCAAGCCATATACTTCCTGTTTCAGTTGATTTATGTCTGTTAATTAAAGGGAAGGAATTAGACATAACAGATTAGAGACAACATCGAAAACAACCTTCGCCGTTGTTCGTGTTGCGTTGGACCGCCGATGTAAGCATATCCCAAATTCTGGGCTTGGCAGGATGCAGTTTGTTGTGATTATAGACGGCCAGGGCAATCCTACGCTTCTTGGCCGTCAGCATGTCTACCGTCAAAGCCAATCGTCTTTCGAAACAGATGATGTCATTCCGAGACACTGGCCTGCCAAACAAAAGAAAAAAAGGAAAAGTTGACCAGAGATAAGAATAAATTTATGGCAACCCATTACTTGATGAAATAGGCCATACTGGTGTACGGATAATTGACGGCACCAAAGCCGGAAAGTATGGCCATAACAGTGACCCCAATCACACTTATCCGGGAAACGCCCTGTTCGATCGTAAAGATTCCATGGGAGGCGCTCAGCAAAGGAAAGGGCTCGCCAATCCGCCAAAGTCCGTAGAGAAAGACGAACCAACAGAATGTGGTCAGAATTCGGACCCATCTATCGGAAACTAAAAAGAAAATATAAAGTTATGTGGGGTAAAATTTACCATTCACTGATATTGACTTACAGAAGGAAATGCTGTGTAACACGGAGTAGCAAATGTAAATGGGTATCACAGCCGTCGTCATGAAGAGTAGTAACGTGAGACCCAGTCGCCAATGGAAGTACCTTGAACTGGACTCCAGAACGTCCATGATTTCGAATATGATCAACTCGAACATTGTTATGGATAAGGCGAATGTGGATGAAAAAATCAACTGAACGGATATGTGTCGTATTTCATAGTGCTTAAAGAGTTCTTTGTTGAAAAACAACCAGCCGCCGGCGAAGAATATCATCTGAAATTTATTTGAAAAAGTTATTGTACTTCACATATCCAAATTGAGACTTCTACTTGCCTGCGACACGAACACGATAACACAGTCGCCCAGAAAGGCCATTTTAACGCCTCGTCTGCCTTCAGATCGGATATGTCAATTACTTTCCAGATCGCCTTGTCACTGGCATTGCTTAGCTAAGCTAACTAACTTTAAAAACAATTGCTCTGGGAACTTAAAATGCCAACAAGCAAATATAAACAAAAAAGCCGAAAGACAAGCAATCGATAATTCGATAGCACGCGAGGAAGGGGAGTTTTCATACTGAAAAATATACCGTTTGGTATTTAATAGAATGGCAGTGCTGTCACTTTATCTTTCTTTTTGCTTCATCTGGCTTTGTTTAGTTCATGCACAATAAGAATTACGAATGAAACATTAAAAGACTTTTACCATAATTACTTAGCAAATGACATAGTTTGCGATCTGAAAGTAATACAAATCTTAAGAATTGTAATATTATTTTGGTTACACTGGTTACTTATATAATCCACTTTTTAGCTTTTTGTTCGAGTTTGGCTCTTTTCTCCGTTAGCTCTGACAGCACTGCTGGCAAAACTGGCTGATTGGACAATGTTTATTAAATGATTACTTGCTGGATGCGGATCCAGATGTTCGACAAAATCTCAGGGAAGCGGAAAGGACAGCGATGGCTTGCTATTACCGCCAGCACGAGGACACCACGGTGACGGTGCCAAAGTTCACAAACGAGAGCTCCAGCGGCGGAGTGACCTACTACGACATCAAGGTGCGAGTGGGCAAGGTGGAGTGGCTGGTGGAGCGCCGCTATCGCGACTTTGCAAATCTTCACGAGAAGCTGGTTGGCGAGATTTCCATCAGTAAGAAGTTGCTGCCGCCGAAAAAGGTACGCCCACCAAAGATTTATTACACCATACAATGTGTACAATGTAAATAATTACGTATTTTCAGCTGGTCGGGAATAAGCAGCCCTCTTTTTTGGAGCAGCGTCGTGAACAGTTGGAAACGTATCTCCAGGAGCTTCTCATCTACTTCCGGACAGAGCTGCCGCGGGCTCTGGCCGAGTTTCTAGACTTTAACAAGTACGACATTATTTATCTCTTACAAGATCTTGCCAAGCTGTTCAACGAAAGCGGAGATGCCCTGCTCAGCTCCAAGAAGGAATACAACCTTTCAGCCCTAGAGGTAAGGTATTAATATATCTAAGTTTTTCTTAGCTTTTCTTGTTAAGTTTAAGTTCACACAGAAAAATGTCAAAATTATTAGTATTCGATTTTATCCAAACCATCCATTTACATCTTAGAAATAACTTTAAAATCGTAGTCAAAGCTAGAGACATTAGTTACTCCGTGGGTACACTCCACAAACATCACACCAATTTCTCTCCAGAGCTGGAAAAGACCATAAATTCCGAGATTAATTTTAGGAATATCAGTAACCTTATAAAGTTTGTCCGACAACATAGTAAGTGGTACCGAGATAATGACTGCATTAATCGCCACTATTTTAACTACATATTGCTGGATCCTCGAGTTACAAATAATCTAAGGGAACGGGCTAGTCATCTTCACCTAATGGACGTTTGGTATACCTTTCTAAGAGCGATATTCTATGTAGGCAAAGGCAAGGCCACCCGCCCCTATGTTCATTTGAAGAATGCCCAGAAACTGGTAGATGAAACCAACAGCCTTACCTTAGTAAAGGACCCCAAACTGGCCTTAATAGTGTCCATATGGAAGGCGAATCGTGGAGTCTTACTAACCCGCGCTTTTCAGGGAATCTCGTCAAAAGATGCGCAAACTCGTGAGGCATCCATCATTGATGCTCTCGGTATGAATCATTTGACTAACCGGCGATTGGGTGTTTACTGTGGTCGAGCTCGAAGTTTATCGAATAAGGAGAGAAAGTATCTGGGGATAGCTCTACTTTACAAATTGATGATGAAGTTTCTGGCAACAGAAGAGAAAGAAATTTTTCCTCTAAAGAACACCAAAGCTGCTATGGCAGCCTAAATCAATATAAAATATACTTGTACATAGAAAATGTATTCTCACATTGGCTTTTATTTGTTTCCTATCCGAACAGGTCTACGCTATTAGTGAGCGGCTAAGTCTTCCCTGCCCACCGAGCCTGGATCGCGGTGGAAAGTACGACTTCTCGCACGTCCTGGACTTTTGCACACAGCTTGTGGCATTGGTGGTCACCCCGGTCAAGGACAATGCTAGCTACGCCCAGGATTACAATACGGTGGATGTGCCAATCGATCGCAGCAATATTATTCCGAACAGACTAAGTTTTAATCTAAATGCCTTTCGCAATCTCAAGACGCTCAAATTTTCGGCTTTGTCCACCGAAAACATTGTGGACATCGAGCTTCTAAAGCCGACTCTCCAGACAATCTGTGTTCATAACACGACCATACAGAACATAAACCAAGTTCTGCTTTGCGACAATCTACACAAGCACTGTGATGTGCCAAGCCTGCTGCCAGAGACTATCCTTGCTTCCCCCTCCGGTTCCGGTTCCGCCACTTCAAATGGTAGTGCCTTGGTTAGTGCGGATGCGTGGAAAGAGATAACAGAACTAGATCTGACAGGCAATCTGCTAACCCAAATCGATGGCAGTGTAAGAACAGCTCCAAAACTCAAGAGCCTCATCCTTGACCAGAATCGAATACGGACCGTCCAAAATCTGGCCGAACTTCCCCAACTCCAGTTGCTTTCGCTATCTGGGAATCTTATAGCAGAGTGTGTGGACTGGCATTTGACGATGGGAAACCTAGTCACTCTGAAGCTAGCTCAAAACAAAATCAAGACTCTGAGTGGTCTGCGAAAACTGCTTTCACTGGTTAACCTGGATCTTAGTTCGAATCAGATCGAGGAGCTTGATGAAGTTAATCATGTCGCCAATCTTCCGCTTCTAGAGACTCTTCGCCTTACTGGAAATCCGCTGGCGGGCAGTGTGGGTGAGTTTTGAAAAAAAATATAAAATATATGTTTTGTATACTACATTGTACAAATATGCAGACTATCGCTCTCGCGTCTTGGCTCGATTTCACGAACGTGCTGCTGAAATATCTTTGGACAACGAGCCTGGTAATCAGCAGGAGTTAGATACTGCTTTGGTTTTGTCCGCCCTTCTGCAATCAAAGCAGCGTCAGCAACAAAAGTGATCCTTCTCACAGAAAGGGTATCGATTCCATATATAGAAAAATCTCCGCAAGAAATTATGGTTACAAAAGTATTCCTTTTTGGTTTTTTTTTTCAACTAAACTCTGTCTACAAATATTTTTTTCTTATGGTTTCGGACTTTAAACAGTTTAAAGATTTATTTTGAGGATACTTTCCACATTAACCGTAATTTTAATTTATTTAAAGTGTTTTGTAAATTTCAATATGTTTTATAAATTTCAATATGTCCTGTAAATTTCAATATGTATTCAGCAAATTTTTAATTGTATACGTTTTATCATTTCTGTCCACCTCGATGTGCAATAATTCAATGCTCACCTACAACAAAATATGTTAAGTAAATAAAATAAATGATATTTATATCCCGACAAAAATAGGTTCCTAAATAATTCTTAAATTGGATAACATAGTTAGAAGCTTCTGATTATTGATATGGCCAATCATCCCTGATTATGTACAATTATTTCAATTACTGCCTAACTTATAAGTCTGCTGCAGGGATTTCAATAAACCAATGCACAGCTAACCACCATGTACAACGTTCTGGTATTGCTCCTGTTGTTATCTACTCGTGCCCAAATGGGCACTTCCACTCGAGGAAGTTACAACATCGCTCTCCTAAGATCCGTGCTGACAGTAATCCGCGGCAGGGAGCACTGGAAAAATACTCCCATCTTCATGGGCAGCCATACTAATTCGGATGACCTGAATGCCTTGATGATTTGGCTTCAGAATACGATGGAAGTAACTTGTCACACGGTGGATACATCTACTGCAGCCCATTACGAACAACCTCTGGGTTACTTTAACATAAATGCGGATAATTCGGTTAGTTTGTTGTTTTGCCAAAGCTCCCACGAACTTATTTGGTTTAATATGGATAAGAGACTTCGCCGACTACGTACTATTCGCCTAATTGTGATTTTATCTAACAAACGAAGTGAATCCTACAAAGCTATAATGGGCATCTTTAAAAGGCTGTGGCATTTTCAGTTCCTCAAAGTTATTGTTCTGCACAGAGATCGGGTTTATTCATATACTCCTTATCCAGTCATTCGATTTTTTGAGCTTGATCCTAGTTTCTATCCGCTCTTCCCACAAAGTACAACAAATTTCCAAGGCTATGTGGTGTCTACCCCTGTGGAAAACGATATCCCGCGAGTGTTTTTCGTGCATGATCAGAAAACAGGACGCAAGCAAATCAGAGGATTTGGGTATCGCACATTTGTGGAGTATCTGCATCGCCACAATGCCTCATTACATGTCAGTAATTCCCAACAGGAGCATGCCATCAACAGCAGCGTGAATATGGGACGGATAATGAATCAGATTGTGGACGGCCAGCTGGAGTTCTCCCTGCATCCGTATGTAGATGTTCCGGAAAATGAAGGAGATCACAGCTATCCCCTGCTGATAGCCAGCAATTGTCTTATTGTTCCGGTCAGGAACGAGATATCCCGCTACATGTATCTACTATTGCCTCTTAACCATTCGAGCTGGATAATGCTGCTCGGTTCCGTAGGTTACATCAGCGGCGTGCTCTACTACATTCAACCTGGTGTGGTGCACCAAACCTGGGGTCACCGGATGGGGCTTAACTTCCTAGATAGCATCAGCCGAATACTTTATATATGCTCTCCCTCCAGAACTTACAATCCATCCCTGAGGTATTTTATAGTTTCGGTACACCTTAGTATTCTGGGATTTGTGGTTACCAACCTCTACACCATTATGTTGGGCAGCTTCTTCACCACCTTGGTGGTGGGCGAGCAGATGGACAGCATGGAGCAGCTCATCCAACAGCAGCAAAAGGTGCTAGTAAAATATTACGAAGTCAGTACACTCTTACGGCATGTGGAACCAGATTTGGTGGACGAAGTAGCGCAACTTTTAGTGGGTGTGAATGCCAGTGAGCAGGTGTCGGCACTTCTTGGGTTCAATCGAAGCTATGCCTACCCCTTCACCCTGGAGAGATGGGAGTTCTTTGCACTACAACAGCAGTACGCCTTTAAGCCCATCTTCAGATTCTCATCCGCATGCCTGGGCTCGCCGATTATCGGCTATCCCATGAGAAGGGACTGCCACCTGCAGCCGACATTGAACATATTCATTATGAGGATCCAGGACGCAGGACTGCTGCAGCACTGGAAAGTGTGCGATTTCAACGAAGCAATGCGCGCTGGTTATGTTCGACTTTTGGAAAACTTCCTGGGGTTTCATTCCTTGGATGTCGATTCCTTGCGCCTGGGATGGGCAGTACTTTTATGTGGATGGCTGCTATCCACAGTGATTTTCTTTGGCGAGCGCTGGCGGTTTTGTCACTAATTCACATCATTAATGTTATAATAACCTTATTAAATTCATAGTTACCTGACCTGTCAATAAAATATTTTGTGCTCTCCAATTAAAGCATAATTTGAATTAATGTCAATTAAAGGAAATTGATTGACAGCATAAAGTCGGCTTATTAAAATATACCCACTTCATTTAATTAACCACGCATTGTTACATAATTAAATTTCTACCCATAACAAATAAAAGACGCAATTAAGGACAAGTAGATATATTTTAAAATTACATTGTATGTTTGTCATTTACAATTGATAAGGTTCCAATATTCAAATGGATTGAAAGATATTACAGATATTTTAGATGTAAAGATAAAAATCCCATTGTAGAGTTTTGATTACGTCGGTCTAAATGGATCCGTTGAAAATACATAGGACCAGCATAATATTCCCTCGTGCAACTGCGATTTCGTTCAAGATGTTTCATTAATGTTAACAGGGCCTAATATGCAATTCTTAAATAGGTGCTATACAATTTATTTGCCTTCGTATTGTATGGTGATAAAGAATCTGGGATATGGCCAATGTGCGCTGAAAATGAATAAACCCTAACTAATAGTTCTGCCAGTGAAGGGTATAGTCGCGTGATTTGAGCTTTCCGGGAGGCTTGTATCATTGCGGATGGTGATGGTGCTGGGCGTGGTAGTGCTGTTGCTCGGCGGCGGCCACTGCATCGAACATGGGCGTGTGCACCTCGCCCAGGAACTGGGGCGTGGGTGGAGCATTTGGCTCAGAGAGCTCTCCAATCAGAGGCATGTCGATATCCGTGGCTAAAGAGCTCTGGCCGTAGTTGCTTAATCCGTAGGGCTGTTGCTGTTGGTGCTGTTGCACCACCGAAACTTGAGCATAATCTGGGGTGGGCTGTACCTGCTGCCGGGGATCCAGCATAACTGGGGCCGCTTCCATTTCTCCAAACTGTATTGGACCGGTCTGCTGCACCGGCATGCTCTGATGAACAGGCATATTCTGCACGGGCTCATGCTCAACCGGCGCCGATAAGTACTCCTGTTGAAGTTCCCTTTGTGGTTCATCCGCCTGTTCCTGCATCTGTTGCTGGTGTGCCACATGCTGATGGTGTTGCTGCAAATGATGATCCTCCTGCGGCGGCAACATGTCCGAGCTCTGGTCCGCGACATCGTCAGCAGTCTCGCTGATGTCCGCTCCTTCGCCCGAGGTTTCTCCATCGCGACGAACCAGACCCAACATGTCCAGCATATTACGCTTGACGGCATTCTCGCTTGCCGCCTCCAAACTCGGGTAGCATGTGCTAAGTCCGCAATTAGCCAAGTGCTGAGCCATCTTGTTGCCGTTGCCGGTGGCAAAGCCGCAGATGCAGTGCATCTCCTGTGGCATATTCACCTCCATGGCGTCCACAAAGTTGCCATTACAATCCACGCCATGACGGAATTGAGCTCGCTCGCAACATGTCTGATAATTGCACTTAACGCAGTGTAGCCAACCACTGAAAATGGGAAAAGATTTGATATAAAAAAGTGATTAAATAAGTGCGTAGAGCACCAAAGCCTTATATTACAAAATGATTGCCTCACACATTCTAATGAGTTTCCCGTTTCCCCCATGAGATCAATCAGCCACTATTAAATCAATTAGCTGCTGGCTTATAAGCCCCAACCTGGTGTCCTAGCCCGTCACAATTGAATCAACCATCATGTGCAACGTGTTAACTGTTCTGGTGTTTATTTTATTACTGGCGCTGACAGGCGGCTCTTACAATGTGACATTGTTGAAATCCATTCTAAGTCTCATCTCTACCCGGGAGCCGTGGATAAATACACCAATTTTTGTTGGACACCACCATACGCAAAGAGACGATTTGAACGACTTGATTATTTGGCTCCATCAAACAATGGAAGTTACGAGCTTGACAGTGAATTCACATCTTCAACCGGAATATCTAAGACCCCTTGGTCAATTTAAAGTCACTAGATACAATGGCATTGCTTTGTTCTTTTGTCATGATAGACAGAATATTTTATGGTTGACTCTGGATAAAAATCTACGACAACTCCGTCGCATTCGCTTGATAATCATTCTGCGTTCTCAAAGAAGTGGTTCGAAGAGGGCTATTAAATCCATATTCAAATCTTTGTGGCAATATCAATTCCTCAATGTTCTAGTCCTGCATAGGGATCAGCTTTATTCCTACACTCCGTATCCGACGTTGCGTTTTTTTAAGCTTGATATTCATTCGGAACCGCTATTTCCACCTGAAACAAGGAATTTCCAAGGATATGTGGTATCCACTCCGGCGGAAAACGATATTCCAAGAGTGTTTCATGTGCGTGATCCATCTACGAAGCGCAGAAAGGTGCTGGGATACGCATATCGCACATTTGTGGAATATTTAAATCACCATAATGCCTCGCTTCGTTTAACAAACCCTGAAGAGAATCTAGACCCAACAACTAGTGTAAATATGGGCCGCATTTCGCAGTTGATAATAGACGGTCAATTGGAAATCTCTCTGCACCCGTACGTCAGCACGCCACTGACGGCAGCCAAGAGTTACCCCTTGGTTATATATCAAAACTGCTTGATTGTGCCTATGAGAAATGAGATTCCTAGGCATATGTACCTATTGCGACCATTCCAATTGTACAGCTGGTACATTCTGTTATTCGCAGTTTTTTACATCACTGGAATTCTCTATTGGATAAGTCCGAAACTTGATAAAAGTCAATGGGCGCAGCGCTTGGGATTGCATTTTCTAGATGCCATAAGCAAGATACTTTTTATCAGCTCGCCGACAACAATTTACAGACCAACATTGCGCCACATTATCATTTTCCTACAACTTTCCATCCTGGGATTCATCTCTACAAGCTGGTACAACATTGAGTTGGACAGCTTCTTTACAACCTTAGTAGTGGGCGAGCAAGTCAATAGCATGGATCAGCTTGTGCAGCAGCAGCAAAAGGTGCTCGTCAAGAAGTATGAATATAACACATTTCTGCGCCATGTTGAGCCTCGATTAGTGGATAAAGTATCTCGGCTTTTGGTGGCCGTAAATGCCAGCGAACAAGTGTCCGCTCTGCTGAGCTTTAATCGTAGCTTCGCGTATCCTTTTACAGAAGAACGTTGGAAATTTTTTGGCATGCAACAGCAATATGCCTTTAAGCCGATTTTTCGCTTTTCAACCGCTTGCTTGGGATCCCCACATATTGGTTATCCAATGCGCGCTGACTGCCACTTGGAGCCATCTCTTAACTACTTCATATTGATGATTCAGGAAACTGGACTGCTAAATCACTGGCTAGTTTCCGACTTCAACGATGCCATGCTTGCCGGATACGTTAGGTTTCTAGATAATGTCCTGGGCTATCAAGATATCGATGTGGATACTTTGAGACTGGGCTGGTGTGTACTGGGAATTGGTTGGATTCTGTCTATTTTGGTTTTCTCTTGTGAATACTGGCGTCTTTATCCATGGCGTGTTACTGCTTAATTAAATAAATGTTTTCTGAACTTACGTGTAATGTGTCTCCTCGCTCGCGAAATCGGTGTTGCACTCGGCACAGGTTTTACCCTCCAGGAAAGCAAAGAATACTGGCCGCTTGTAGGTGGAGAACGGCGGCTGCTCGCGGTGATGGGTGCGAATCTTAGGCGGTGGTATCAACATCGAGTTGTTGAGTAAGAGACGCACCGGCCTATTGGTTTTAATCATGCTGACATGGTGCTGCACTGCGTGCTGTTTCAGATCCCCCTTCTCGAGGAAGGAAAGCGAGCATTTCTGGCAGCGCAATGAGGGATCCCGCTTGTTCATGTGCTCATTCAAATGCAAGAAGTAATGTTCGATGCGCAGCTGGTTAACAACGCCACGCTTTGAGAAGTAGAAAATCTAAAAAGAGGCATTTTTTTTATAAAACTGCAGAAAATGGCTTCTTGATGAAAGATACTTACATCCAAGCAATAGGGGCACTGTAGAAAGTTCTGATGCTTGTGGTCGTCATAGAAATGCCTGACCAAATCGCGGTGCGAGGATGATCGATAACCGCAGGAATGACACCAATATGGTAGTTCCAGGGTGCTGTGGGCCTTCTGCAAGTGAGCTGTCAATAGATGCAGGGAATTGTGACGCTGCTGGCATATAAGGCAGTAGTACGAGGGTGATCCCTCAGTCTTCGTCTCAGTTGGATGCATTATCTGGTTGTGTTTGGCCAAAACCGACTCGGTTGGATGCTTCTCCAAGCAGAAAAGGCACTGGAACTGGTGCTGTTTGCCCTCCGGCGAAATATGCGATACTAAGTGCGTCTGTAGTTTCTCGTTGGAGTCAAAGGAGTCGCCGTTCAGGCAGATTGGACACTCCACGGTCTTGGCCAGTTCGTTGTGAGCAGTTCGGGGTGTGCTATATGGAAAGATCTCGTTGTACTCGTCCGTACCGTCGCTTATTCCGTAGTATAGCTCCTCCAAGCCCCTTAGATCATCCTCTTCCTTCTTAATAACCATTGGAATCTTTTCATCTTTATCTTTCGGTTTTTTAATCAGGCCTTTAGCTCCCAGAGATTTAGACAGCATTTTTGATGCGGAGGTCGTTGCTCTGTCTCCTTTTGGCTGGTTGGTGCTGCCCGGTGGGCGACCTGGGCCCTTTTTAATTGGCATCTGCGGTGATGGAGTGCTTAATGCACTTGGTGGGCGGCCGCGTTTTACTCCAGATGATGATAAATCACGATCTTTTTCCTTCTTTAGAATCTTGTTAGAAACAACATAGTCGGCATCGTTGATAGCTGAAATCGAAGAAAAAATGTATTTACAATACTTATTAAGTTAAAAAAGAGTTCATTGCAATAACACACTCGATATAACATAAACGTTACATATTTGTCCATTTTATATGGAAACTGGAAATATTTACAATACTTATTAAGTTAAAAATGAGTTCATTGCAATAACACACTCGATATAACGTAAACATTACATATTTGTCCATTTTATATGGAAACTGGTTGAATGTTCCAGACAATTTAATTAGTACTTGCTTTTTTTGCGTTTTATCACTCCAAAAGTAAAAGTAAATCAAATAAAAACAGTTCTTAAATTTCTTGCAAGTTTATTTGGGCTTTCTCTAATGGGTTGGTTTTAAAATAATTTGACACGAGAAATGTCAGCAAGTATTGCTTAAATTGTATGTAAGTGAATATATCAATGATACATTTTGCCTATAAAGATTATATAAATTCACAATTCACATAACACAATAAGTGGACCTGAGTTCAGCTGTTGGCTTTGATTAACCGAAAATAATTAAACAAAACGGAAACATTTCACTTTGGAGTGAGAAACGCAGGCACTTAACAGATTATCATAACGTATTATTCTATTCACGGCCTAAATAAAAACTGGCTAGAAAAGTACGAGAGTACTAACGTTTCTTGAGGCGCTTGGGAGCAGCATTGGCCGGAGTCTCCTTGTAGTTGGCCGGCAGAACACTCCAGTCTTTGAACGGATTGGTCGCCACCTGAACGAAAGAACTATTAAGTGCTGCTCGCTAATACTTTTTGGGTTCTGCTTACCTGATACAGCCGCTGGGTGATTGTCTCATTGGTGGTTACCCTTGTCTGCTCGGCAATGTGTATTATGATATTGTTGAATGCCTGCAGTGCATATGTGCCAAAGGATTCTCGCCATACCAGCTCGTCAAGGAATTGTTGAATCATCTGGCGCGATAGCAACGACAGCGTGTTCTGGAACATGCGCGGCACAATCCGTCGCAGGTATTCCATTACCGCAGAGTTGTTGTGCTTGGCTGTGTTGTCAGTGGCAGCGGCCTGGACTATATTTTTGAATCCCATGCTGAAGAGGGTGATCTTGTCGACAGTCAAGTCTATACAAATGGTGCTGTCCTTGTGCACCCAGCGTGACAGTGGCTCCAGAATGGCCTGGAACCGCTTTTTATAGTTACGATCGCCATCGGTGATTGGCTCTACTGCTCGCAGGCGGATGGATTTCTCCGCGTAGTCATAGACGCCCAAAACTTCAACCTTTACTTGTCGCTGGGAGCCATCTTGAGATGTGGTTCCCAGGGAAATAACGCCGACCTGAAAGAAGAGTTGAAAATGTGACTAAACTCTTTTTGTATTATCTTCTAATTTACCTCCACAAACTTGCCGGGGCCGCCCAGCTTCTTGCATTTTTGATGCACTGCCAGGGTGCAAATGGCTCTTAGCCAGGTGTAGATTCCTTTGATGTAAACACTGTCCACCTTAACCCACTGCACCACATTTTGAATACTGGTCTGGCATGCCCAGTGGTAAATTAACTTCAACAAGAATGTGGGCGGGTGCTGAGCTCCTTCGAAAATGGAGTTGTTGAATACGGACACGAAGCGATAGGGGCAACATTCGCTGATCCACACATAACCACCAGTGTAGGGGAACTTGGTCACATCCGAATAAATTCCTAAATATAAATACATTAATAAACGAATTTAATCGATCATATTTCTCTTACCCAATTTCAGCTCATTGTTGCGATGGTTTATGCAGTGCTGCTGAGCGCGTAGAAGTCCCTCCTGGAGCAGCCACTCGCAGAATTTGTTGGGCGTAAGCATAAGAACCAGTTTAACCTTCGAGTCTAGCTTGCTGCGGGTGGCAGCCATGTCTTTGATCTTGAGGAAAGGCTTTGCTAGCACCACCAGAGATGGATATGTCTTGCCCTGCATCTTGTTATCCTTGCCCTCCTTGCCGTCTTTGCTGTCCTTGCTTTCGTCGGTGCTGCCCACCACTAGACCGCCCACGGAATTAACCTCGGCGGGGCGGTAGTTCTTCGGCGGCGACTCGATGTCCGGTTTGGATTCCTTGAATATTTTTCCACTGCTCTTAGGTACCGGTGAAGAAGATCCACCAGCAGCGGCCGCCGCCTTTTTACTGGATTTAGGAGTGTATGAGGATGATGCATTGGCCACGGCCACTGCCTTTTTGCCTGCAGACAGGGCCAGTCGCTTGGCCAGCGGCATATCGTCGTCGCCCTCATCGGAGGACTCCAGGTAGGCGATGTTGGATGGCTGTCGTGGTGGGCGGCCACGACCGCGCCCAGTGCCACCGCTCGGGGCGGAGGGTGTCGAGGGGGTGTCAATCGGCTTGGGTGGCTTTTTGGGCAGCGTCGCCTCCTTGAGCTCCTGCAGCACCTTGCCCTTGAAGGAGTAGGCCTGAAACACCTGCCCGCTGAAGAGCTCCTTGCCCTCGTTGGCGCTAACCGCGCTCTTGAGTGCACCCTTCACCGCATTGTGCTCATTGGTAATCTTCTCGTAGTACGCCAACTGTGCCGGCGACAGTTCCTCCACCCAGAACTCCATGTCCAGGGAGATTTCACTTCTCGTTACGCGCGTCATCTTGCAGCTAACTAGTTAACCGACCACTGGGCCAGCGAAGGCGTTGTTTTAAAATAATTAAGCGCTAAATAATTTTTTCTTCGCTCGAATTAGCTTTCTTTGCGTGGATGTACCTGCTTGAGTTCAAACACATCGATGGAAATATCGATAATATCGGCTTGGGTATTGTCGTGACAATCGCATGGTGGTGCACTAAGCAATAGTTTGGTATAACATAAACAAAGACAAAATTATTTTTGTAATTAAGAAAAAAATCGTGTAAACGCATATTCTGCTAGTAAGAACGAGACGCAAATGGTTTGGGAATTGCGTATTATCATAACAACAAATGATTAACCAACAAATAAACGTAAATTAATATTAATAATTTTTATCACCTCAATATGAGTTTATGGCAATAAATAAATTTCAGACGGTCGTGTCAGTGTGTCACGGAATTATCGATGACCACAAAGAATTTTTAAGGCCTATCGACGCTTTTACAGGAACTGCAGCCCTGGCGGGTGGCGCGCAATTCAAACTGAGACGGCCAAATATGACTCAAATGTACACTGTACACCATCAACAAATAAAATAAAAAGGTGTAGTTTAGTTAATTTTTTTAATAATATACTTAATATAGCCTATTGTATTTACCAGGTGCAATTTTAAGGCAAAAAAGGTTAAAGTGCTAGGTTCGCATTGCGTTGTTCAGTCACCGTGTAGTTTCACTTTGAATTTATGACCACTTGTATATTATCATCAGCTACCAAAATCCCCGTTTAAGTGGTGACCAATGGAATTTTTTATATCACAATTGTATGTCGCTTTTTTTATTTTCAGCGCACGTTTATGCATTATTTATGTCGTTAATTACCCGATCATAAAGAATTTCTTTAATATTCAGTCCCCACAGGAAGTCGATGTGATTCCACTTCTCCTCCGGCAGGCGATATGCGCTTTTCAGGGCACTCGGATTCATGGTATACCTTAGGCGATCCACGTCAATCAGACTGGCGAAGTAGTCGTTGTCGCTGTAATAGAGATAGGTGGGCACCTCGATGCCCTCCACATCGTACTCCGGCGGAGTCTTGCTGCTGTACTCCTTCTTGTTGCGCGTCGAGCCGTAGTCGAATTGCCGGAAGTATCCTGAATTGTACTCCTGCAGGTAGTGGAAGATCTGGTTTACCGAACATCCCGCCGGGGTGGTGGCCATAATATCTGGGAGCAGGGTTTCGTTGATATACGGCGAGTTCCAGCCGCCCAGAAGGAATAGTGTGTTGGTGCACATGAATTGGGAAATGGCCTCATCGCTGCATACCAGAGCTCCGAACAAGTTCATTAGCTGCGTATTTGGCAAAAACTCGGCGCTGCCGAACAGCTCGACGAAGGCATTGGGCTGACCAAGCAGAGGTCCACCGACGGTGGCCAATGGACTCTCCATGTGCTCCATCCAGGCCACAGGAGCAAGCAAATGAGCGGAACGAATGCGACTCTTGAAGCGCGGAATCATCGAGTTGAGAACAAAGTAGGAGGTGGTTCCTTGAGAGTGACCCACATACGTCAGTTGGTCCACATTTGTCCAGTAAAGGACGTAGTCCATCATAGCGGGCAGATCGTAGATTCCAATGTCGTGCCACTCAAAGTTCCAGAACGGCTGCAGCAGCGGCGACTTGCTGGCGTGCTTTTTGGAGTAGGTATTACCTCTGGCATTACCCATCCACACATCGTAGCCCGCTTCAGACAGCAGGTAAGCCAGTCCGCTGTGAGGTCCTGCGAGAACCCAATCCGAGGACGAGCACAACAGGCCGTGCATAAGGAACGCCACGGGGCGTGGCCCGTCGTTACCAGTGTTCTTCGAGTACGGGATACGGTGCATGGTGAGGATGTAACCATCCGAGGTTTGCACCTGGTGTTCTTCGATTTCGTAACCATGTCCCTTAGCAATGGTCACCTGGAGATTAGACGAATATGATGGTTAGTACGGACTTTCGGGTGCCAAAGGACGAGGCATCCTTAAACTTACAGTTGTCACCGAACTGGCTCGCCCCGCATCGGCAGGCAGGGCATTTGCCAGGCCCAAACTAAATAAAACCGCAACTAGCTGTACCACCAACATTTTGTATTCAACAGGTGCAGGTGCTTTGATCGCTGACTTGGCCGCCCGTGCCTTTTATATGCCCCCCAGGAACTTGATAAGGACTCCTAGATTTGGCTGCCTAATTTATGGCTGTTTATTTTTGCTCGCAAAATGAATTGATTCGCCAAGACTGATAGATGGTGTGGGAATTTCGCTCCCAGTTGATTTAACGAATGGCTAGCGGTCATCAGCGATAAGGTTTCCTATCATTCCTTAATCTTGATAACTGCTGATTATTGATAATTGCTGAGTTTAGCAGCAATTAGTATTTCCTGTTCGGGTATAAGGTAAACTGGAGATTACAAGACCTTAAATCAATCTCTAAACTGACATGCTAAATCTGCAAGGAAAGAGTTTAAGTACCAACATTTAAATAATAAATATGACAAAATGATTAATTGATTTAATGTTATACAGAGTTCTAAGATAACAAAATAAAATTGAATACAAATAAAAGGATATGAATTTTAATTTAAATGCGCGCCAATTGTCTTATATTTAAATCAGTCGATAAGTCAAAAAATCGATAGGCCTTAAACAAATTAGAGTGGCCAGCTGAAATATTCTTGAAACGGTTTAATTTTTCGCGAGGCGTTTTTGTATTTTGGGAAGGAACGACGCCGGCACACCAGGAAAATAACAAATGAAAATATAAATAAATAAATAAATACCCAAAGGATACATTATGAGGGATCGAGACCGCCGGGACCGAGATCGTGACAGGGAGAGGGATAGAGATCGGGATCGAGACCGAGAAAGGGATAGAGAGCGGGACCGCGACAGGCGACACAGGTCCAAGTCGCCCAGCAGGAGCAGCCGGCAGATCTCAAAACCGAAGAAGAAAAAGTCCAAGAAGTCGAAAAAGTACTCGAGAAGGAGTCGCAGCAGCAGCCGCAGCTCCTCGCGAAGCTCCTCCAGCAGCAGGAGCAGTTCCCGCAGCAGGCACAGCAAGAGCAGGAGTAGGGACCACCACAAATCGCGCTCTACTTCGCAAAGGAAAACCAGGGGTCCAAGTTCTGAAAGCAACTCCCGATCCGCAACCACACCCGCAGCTGCCCCCGTGAAGGCCATCGATCTGTTGGACACCAAGGTGCAAAAGGCGCTCGAGACCATAGACGAGGACACGTTCAAACCGGCGTCCTTTTTTAGCTCCAGGGATACAAAGGAGTCCTCCGAGAAGGTGATCATAGATCTGAACAACGAAACGGTCACAGTCGCCAACAAGCCAGCCATTGCAGTCCGAAACGAAGATGTAATATTCCATCCGAACGTGAGTGGGCTACCTGGTGCTCGATTTGCCATGCTAATAGTATTTGATTTGCAATTTCCACAGTTCCTGGGCGACCCCGATCATAAGGCCGAGAAGTGGCTGCGCAAGCTCTACAATTACCGCCAGAAGTACATGCAGGAGTAGTTGAGTTTAGACTCTGTATTTATGAAACAATAAACCTATGCCTAGAATATATCGCTGCCCGTCTTTCTAGCACGTTGCAGGGCTTCCTCTGGAGTCAGTTGCTCATTGACCGAGGGCTCCTTGGCACTGCCGTCGGCCTGCAGTTTGCCCGCCTTGAAATCTTCGATAATCTTCTGCGAGTAGACGGCATTAAAGAGATCCAAGCTAGTGAACTCCGACTGGACGACGTCCGGCGCCTTGTAGGACACGTATGGCTTTAGTTTACAACTGGTCAAATCGGGCACAATGATGTCCGGAATTTTCTCGGGAATCTCCACATACTGCCCGTCAACAAGTATGCCCGTGTCGCGTACGCCGCGCTTGTGAATAGCTACCGGCGGATTGGCCAGCGTTTTCTGGGCTTCTTTCACCACGCGCGTCCCGCGCTTGTTGTATGCGTTGAATTTACGGAAGTTCCGCTTGCCCTCCAGCACGGATGAAGTACTGATGGTCCTTTGTTGGCACCGAAGTGCAATGGGCACTACTTTAATACAATTATTCATTTCTATTTGGCTTTTCGACGACCAAAATGGTTAAATAACAAATGTGGATGAGGGAACAGCTGTTTGGAAGGCTAGAGATGACACTGACGTCGATAGGCAATTAACCCCAGTTGGAAATGTACTGGAAATCATTTTGCAATAAAATTATTTATGTCTAAAAAAAATTGGTAATTAATTTAAAATAAAATTTTATTTTATTTTAGGACGCAATCATATTTATTTTATCCTGATAGCAACTAAAAAGATATTTTCCCAAAAACTGGTCATTTTTTTCCATGTGTACAATAAACCATCTCTTAATTAATCGATAAGTTTTGCCGCCCACCAGTGCTTAAAAACACTGTTAGATGAGATGAAACTCCCCAAATCGGCTTGTGAATCCAATAAAAAGTTGATTGAGATTCGTCGGTTGTTAAACAATGTCGTTAGCGGCCGAAGAGGTGGATTTGGCGGACACTGCCGCCAAGTACGACTCCATCGAATTAAAGAGCATGCAGGACCTGGAATCCTGCGAGCAGCAACAACTGCTGCAGTACGTCGAAAAGCTGCACGGGATTATCCGCAAATACGACACCAAACTGGCGGCATATAAACAAAAACTCATACACTACGTGAGTCCCGAATGTAGGATTGAACAAATAAACAAAAATTATCCTTATTTTGTGATTTATCCCAAAAGCTAAGCCGGGAAGAAAAGATTTCGTGTGACAAAGCCAGCCAAGCCACCGAGTCGGAATTACAAGGATGCCAGGACTCCAAGGAAAACGATGAGGATACTGGGAAAAAAGACCCGCCCAACGATTGTGAGTTAAGATTTTGTTTTTTATTCCACTGAGTTTTTCTATTATGGCTACAAATAGTAGTGAGTTCCTACTTTGATTTACTGGCCACCGCGGCCACCAGCGCAGCTCCACGTCCGGATCCGTCCTCCGAGAGCATAATGTCCCACTCCTTGTCCGCTTTCACCAGCTTTTGCAGGGTCTGCCTCATGTAGGCATCGAACTTTGGATGGTATCTGTAGACGGATCCATCCATGCCGACTATCACGCGGCGGTTGGAGGTCCTGTTCACCAGCCCACTTACTCCGATGGCTACTAATGTGGCCGCTCGCTTAGCCACGCACTCGCAGATGTATCTCAGGGTCTGGCAGTCCTCCACGGACGCCTTCTCCAGGCCAAACAGATTTCTCACGATCTTCCTGGTGCTGGCAAACTCTGGGAAGGAGTCGTCCTCGATCTCCGATATGTAGCGCGTCTCGAAAACCTCTTCGTTTCTCTGCAGCACGCCGGCGAATTCTGGACGCCGACTGCTCTGTTTGAAGATCAGCTTGCGCTCGAGGGCACGAAGCAGGACAAGGCGCACCAGATTGCCCAAGTACATGCCGGCCGTCATCTTTTCGAACAGCTGCTCCGCACGGTTGATAGACTTTTCGTCCACTTCGCGATCGTATTCGGTGCGCACAAAGTCCAACTGACCACCCTCACCAAAAGCGCCCCACTCAGCATTTACAATCACACTGCGCTTTGATTTTTTGAAGTCTGCGCGCAAGAGGTCCACATTCTCAACGTCCTCCACGTAGCAGGCATTGCAGCCAGTGCCCACAATGACGCCCACCCGGCAATCTGCGTTCCGATGCGCGCAGGACATCAAGGTGCCTGTAGTATCGTTGAGTATAGCCACCACGGCAATGTCGGCATCTCCGCGCCGCTGAATGGCCTCGTGCAGCATGCGGCCCACATCCTCGCCCTCAACACCAGCACAATCGAAGCCCTTGGTCCAGCGTACCAGGAGGCCTTCCTTGAGGCCTAGCTGCACGCAAGGGAAGGAGAAAGTGAAGCCCAGTGGCAGATATGCGGTCTTCATGTCGTGTTTCTCCACAAATTTGGCCAGGCAGCCCGCAATGTGATCGAATAGCTGCACACCGGACCCCACCATCAAGTCCTTTGGCACGGCATAGATCTGAGAATCCACTGTGGCGTCATGGTGACCTTTCAGCGAGACGAGCAGCACCCGGAAGTTGGTACCCCCGAGATCCAGGGCCAGATACTTGCCCATCTCGTCGCCCGTGGGCAGATCCTGCACGTACGTGGGAAAGCACTTGACATTGGCCTGTGGATGTGTGGATCGCTTAAGTCCGCGGGCCACTTCCAGGCAAAAACGACTGTAGACTTCCTGCACCTGGTAATCACTCAGCACAAAGGGTTGCATAAGTTCTCGCACCTCCGCGTCCAGCATTTTGCTTGGCTAATCTGTCTGTCTTAGTTGTAAACGCCTCGAACGATGAGTAACGACTAACCAGGCGCCTGGCGAGCCCACGGCGATTTGGAGCTGCCCTGGGTGCCTGATAAGAGCCAGGCGTCGAGATGCAGTGCGCCATACTTGGAAACAACTGCTGCTGCTGCAATATGGACGCTGCGTAGCAAATTAAAAACGAAAACACACCTAAGTAGCTGATTTGCGGATTCCGAATCTAAAACTACAACTGCGCGACATGCTAATCGCTTGTTGTCTCGGTTGCCGCTTGTCAATTGGTGGCAATAGCTTCAGATTCGGCACCCTACAAATTAATTGTAGATCGACTTTAGCCGACTATTGGAATGGAGGGAATATGCCACAGTTAACTTTGCGAATTAATCCCCGAAGGACACTGATCGCAAGGCCTAAAGAACCTATGACTGATTACTAATTTAAAGTTATATTTCTTATTGAGAAAAAGGTTTTAATACCTACAAATACAGTGTCTGTAAGTTGTATAACTTTGCGTAAAGAGAGAGCAATATTTCCGGAAAAAAGTGGCCAAGGCCGTATTTCACTTTTCTACTTTCCTAAGCCATAAAGTGTCACAGGGCGATATTAGCTGCAGCACGCCTTCTTAGTTATCGATGAGATAAGGCCATTTGAAGGACCGCATCTTACAAGCTCAACCCACCCACTTCCCTATCTATTGAGGAGTATTAGCGGGGTCCTAGGTCGAGTACGTCAAGCATTCCATGCCATTCCTATGACCGAGATAAGCACTGAAGTGTCGCATGGGCTAACGCCACTGCCCCTGACAAAATCCGAACAGCCCTTGACACTACTGCTAATAGAATTAAAATGATTGCGCAAAACGCAGTGGTTTAGAAAACGTATACTTCTTATACTAACACTTTAATCGCTACTTTTTAGTTGTACTATATACAAATAACTATAAACATTAATTTGTGACTATAAAGATAATTACAGCACATTTCCGACTATTTTTAAAGGTTAAATAAGGAAATGAAACCGTGTGTTGCTTAGAACCGCTGATAACAAGCCTAATTTTCGTGTCAACGCATGTTTTTATTTCAATATAGCTTTAAATATTTATAAGTTTCCAAAACCTTATCAACAGCCATCAATGTTTGGAACCCATATTTATATTTGCAGTATCGGCGACGGACGCCTTCAGTTTTGTGGACGAAATGAGACAGGCGGCCAAGCACGCCGAAAACCTGAACAACTTCGTTTACGAGCACACCTCCGGCATGTACTATGATCCGAAGACGGGATACTACTACAACGCGGTAAATAAGCTATAAACAGCGGACGCAATCTTTATGACGTCCCGTTCTATTCCGCGATGCAGTGACTGCACCGCGATGACTTTCAGGGGTTATCGTGCTGGCAAACCTACATCAATGGCTCGGATTGTTGTTAATCAACACCTGCTTTTCTCTTCCTTGCAGGAGTACGGGTTGTACTACGATGGCAACACCGGCTGCTACTACAGCTACGATCACGCCAAAGACTCGTACGAGTTCCACTCGCAGGCCCAGGTGCAGGTGAGTGGGTGTAGTCGCGGATTCCACTGCCACACGACCACATTAACCACTGTTCTTCTCCTCCTCGCTGCGCAGCCATTGAGCGACTGCGCCTTTAGTAGTCTTTTAGCTGGGTTTCACAAACTCAGCATAGACCGAATGCGTAGCAATGCATTAGGTAAGCGTCAAGGTCCAGAATGTGCCATAAAAACGCGGATTTCTTTTCTTCACTTGGTTGCAGGCGAACGAGGCGGCCAAGCCAGAATCGGACGACGACGATCTGGAGGTGCAGTTCGATGAGCTGGGAGGCGTCATTACGGACCACGAAACGCTGAAGAAGATTAAAGCCGAGAAGCAAAAGGCCAAAGATCAAGCTGAAAAATCCAAACGCAAGGCCAAGAAAAAGAAGAGTAAGAAGCACAGCAAGAAGAAATCCAAGAAGGAGCACCGTCACAAGTCCAAGAAGCGTCATAGGCACTCGGATGATGAGCGCATCAATGACGCCGAGGAGGGCGAGCTGTCCCAAAGCAGCGACTCCAGTTCCGACTCCAGCAACGAAGAGAGCAGCAGCAACAGCAACACGGAGGACAGCAGTGTTCCAGTTTTCAAGGCTGCCGGTCGCTTTCAAGGTGTTTAAGATTTCCGCGTTTTTATCGCGCTCTTCGTGGTTTGCTTAACTAACGCTTTTTCTTTTGCGTAGACATTGCCAAGAAGTATCCACCCTCCCTGCGCATCATTGTCCAGGAGACTAATGTAGAGTCGCTGAAAGTGGGAAGCCTGCATCTTATCACATACAAAGGTGGATCGCTGGGACGGGAGGGCGCCCACGATGTCATCATTCCGGACGTGAACGTGAGCAAGTGCCATTTAAAGTTTAAATACGAGAACAAGTTGGGAATCTACAAGTGTCTGGATCTCGGCTCCCGCAATGGCACCATTCTCAATGGTTCCCCAATGTCCAGCGAGGCCATGGATCTCGTTCACGGCAGTGTTATCACTCTGGGCCAGACGAGACTCCTGTGTCATGTCCACGAGGGTAACAGTACCTGCGGTCTGTGCGAACCGGGTCTTTTGATAGAGAATCCTGCGCCAGTTGTAGCCGCAGTTGGCTCATCCACCGCATCTGTATTATCGCACAAGGAGCAGCTGAAAAAACTGCAGCGCAAATATGGCCTGGAAAATGAAAGTAAATACAAGACTATCTCCACTTTCTGTTCACTCGACTTAACTTTGACAATCCTTAATTAACCTTTAGAATTCGTTGATACTGGCGGCAATGGCCAGTCAAACTACAATGATCGGGCTGCGACAAGGCGAGTCCAGGTGGGCAGCAGCACGGATAAAGAAAAGACTGAGGTGGCTTGTGTGAACACGTGAGTACCAGCTTACACATTTGAACTTTCGTTGCTTGACGTGCTTGATGTGCTTTCCTTTTTAGTGAAATCGGTAGCTCCAATAAGGGTTTTAAAATGCTGAGTAAATTGGGCTGGCAAAAGGGCGAAACTCTGGGGAAAACGAATGCCAGTGCTGGACTTTTGGCGCCGGTAAGTGTTTCAGTCTTTTGTAGCCAGTCACCATTGTTCATACCAACCCGTTCGCAGATCAATGTGGTGGCCAATGAGGGCACTAGCGGTCTGGGAAACAGTGACCCAGTGGTGTCCAGCTCTAGACACGTTGACAAACGGAAGCTGGCCAACTTGAAGATCACTCAGGCCCGATATCAGCGCGCCAACGATATGTTTGGGCAGTCGGATAGTGATTAGAAAGGCATTTTCAATAATGTTGGAAACACATTTAATTAACAATTACTCAAACATATTTATAAGTGTATGTATATATATATGTATGTATATACACATCGATTCTATATATGTATATATTAATTCAAAAATCTTGCTATAAGGTTAAGCTATCAGTCAATTAATTAATTTAGCTTCGCTTATAAACAAACTGAATAGGGGAAGGTAATGTTAAATAAATACGACTTCGCACATGTTCGTCTAAACTAATTGCGAGCCTAATGGGCGTACAAACCGATCGTTTAAATGAATTACCGTGTAGCCTAATGTTAATGTTAAATACAAAAGCCTCTTAAGATATGTGGTTTCTCTTGCGATACATGCTGGATAAGATTTGCTGCAATACGTAATGTTGTATGGTTGATAATACTTTGCCTGTATGTTAAGTGTATCGGATAATATGTAGTGTAAGCTTGGTTGGCTTGGGCAATTGCCTCAGGCCCATCCACCGATTACAACACGAACACGCACAACGAGAATCTTTGGATGTTGGAGCTACGGAAGAACACACTACACTAGGCCCTAGGCCGATGTGACCGAGAGATGCATCCGGGATCCTAGCAGCTACCCTGCGACTTGACACCGATGAAGTAGCGGGACTCGCAGGAGTGCTTGTGCATCTCACACCACGAGTTGTATGTCTGGTTGTTGTAGCCGCATATTTTATGCACCTAAACATCAAAACGAATCTCAATAAATCACATATTTTATCCCCAAAAAAGCTGTACTCACCGGTCGCTGCTGCTTTCGCGGACACTTGTAGCGACAGGACACGCATCTCGGCTGGCGCGTCTGCAGATCCACCAGGCAGCTATCCTTTGGCCCACACTTGATGTCCGCACAGCTCACGCGGCCTGCTGCAATATAAAGTTTATGATGCGAGCGCATTAATGACGGCTGCCTGCGGTTAAGTTTCAGCTTTATGTCTGGCCATTTCGGTTGAATGGCTCCTGCACGCTGAAATGCATGTCCTGGCCGCCATGGGAACCTGGGCAGGTGCTGCTGTGATAACGGCAGAAGTGCCTGGCCATTTTGGAGCAAACTTTCAACGTTTTAAGGGCCAGAAACGTGGCTCATTAGGTCATGAAGATACAATTTGTAACAGTCTGGGCGAGATTTCAAGTTGGGTTTTACTTTAGAGCGTATGATAAACGCATATGCATAACTAAATCTGGTTTCTACCCTAACTGAGATTTTCTAAGCTGACGCATAATTCACACCACGCATTCTGAATAATAAGATAAAAAACTGCACAAAAATAATACTTTGGCTTAGTTCTGAATATGTTACACAGAAAATTATTATGTACGAGTGTTCATAGTAAATTCATTGATGTATTAATATTTAATTTATAATATGCCTTTTGTATTTGATGAACTTATTAAAGTGATAAAAAGATCACTCTGATCGTATCGTATTTTTTTCTGTGCACCACGTCCCTTTGCCACTCCACTTCCATACGCATACCCATCCACATGCACAACCCCATACTTATACCCATACCCATACCCATGCTCCATTCCATTTGAGTAATGCTCAAGACGGGTAGCATCTTCGGACCGGGCCAACATCCGACATCCTACTGCCGCGACTGCCGGGGAGTCGGCCAAATGGGCAGTTAGCCATTTAGCCAGTCAGCCAGTGGAGCTATAAAGCAGCCAAGCGGCGCGCAGCCGCAAACGCCGGGCAATATATATGTGTTTATCGTCAACATGATCTGCGACTTGGCAACTTTGTTGCACAGAGCCCCCGGGCATTGTCGATCGCACATGCAATGGAGGCGGAGCAGCAAAAGGCAAAGGGAGTCGGCTGGGTTGTCGCTGTTTCTGTCTCTGTCTCTGTCTGGGTGTCTGGAACTGCATCTGCATCTGCATGTGGAGTTGCATCTGGAGTTGCGTCCGCGGGTGACGGTGCGTGAAAGTCCGCCGTCTAGCAATTCGTAACAGTTAAAGTTTATTAATTTCAACTGCCAATTTAGCTTTAGGCAGATACGTCCTTTGCGCGAGGTCCACTGCTCCACTCTGTGCTGTGCTGTGCTTTGCAGTGCTGTGCTGCCCCGCGCACTTGTTGATTGTGATGGATGTGGCAGTGGCCTCCAGAGCGGGAGCTGCGCCGCTGGTTATGGCTGATAATGCCGTCACAAGGCGAGCCAACTATAATTTGTTATGTCGACGTGGTTTAATCAACGCCGGCGGCCGTTGGCGGAACTTATTGCAACATTGTATGGTTTATAATGGGATGGGATCATATTGGATGGGCTCAAATGGAATGGAATGGGATGGGCTCTGCTGGTCTGCCGGTCTGCCGGTCTGGTCCGGTCTGCGTTGGGATGCGTCGTGGGTCATGTGTCTGGTCTGGCCGTGGTATATGCGTGTTCCCATTCAGACCTGGCCAGGCCGGGCGTACTGGCCATTTTGGCATTGCGTGTTGTTTAAGGTGATTTTAATACGATCGTAAACTACAGCCGGCCCAGAGAGAGGAAGACGACCCAGACGCTCCACCAGACAAAAGTGACGTCGCGACGACGTGGACAGCTGGACTGCTGGACAGCTGGACTGGCGGACACCCCAGACCGGACTTTATGCCACTCGGGACAGGGACAGGGACCCCGCCGCCATCCGCACTCCTCGAGAGTTGCAATCACAGAACCTGCGTCGCCGCAGAACGTTGCGAAAATGGCGTTTTAATGGTTTGTACGTGTAGTCATATTTCTTGGGGCCAACGGCAACTTTTCGTGGCTTGTGCCACGGGGTCTCTCTTTCTCTCTCTCTGTCTTTCTCTGAGTCCCCTGCCCAGATGCCCCTTCATCATAGCCAGAATACTTTCAAGCCTGAGCCCGGATCGCGACTGAAAATATTTATGTGAAAGCAGACAAACAAACAAATGCCCGAGAACCATAAACTTACTAACCATGAAGATAAAAAGCTCAGGAACCAACTCACGCGCACGCTAGCATTATCTTATCGTCGGACGATCCGCGGAACATAACGAGTACCAGACGCACATTAAGCAGCAGGAAGGAACCCAGGGAAGCGGAAGGAGCAGGCTCATCACCAGAGGGACTTGGGCCGTATGGGAGTTCAGATGGGTATGGAAATGGGAATGGAGATGGAGATGGGGATGGCGATGGGGATCCCAGATCAACAAACTGCAGGGACTCACGCACACTTGTCTTTGGCCTTTGAGATACGACTGAGCTAAAAGCAAGAGTGAATGGTGGCTAATGATCTTTATTTGGCCACGGAAACCGGCTACCGTTCAAAGCAATTGAAAAAGATAGACGGCCGATCGATCGCTCCATGAATGAATGCTACTGTGAGTAACTCATATATAGTATGTATATAGAAGATACCTAAGGCGGCTGGTATAAGAAATTCGAATACTTTCAAGATTTATAAGATTTTGTACAGGAGAGTTCATTCCTTTTCTATTCTCTGAGCTGTGAACACACGCAAAATTCACATCAAAATTATTTTAAGTTTATTTTTAGGTGTTCGGAAGTCTGTTATCAAAAATTTCTCATGATGCATAAATCCATAAAAGAATATTTAAGGCATGATATTCTCCAGTGAAATATGATGATTACGAAGACTTTACTTATGCATGTATGTAAAAGATTGTATGTTATCAAAAGAAGTCTGCATATAAAATTGCGCTTGGCGTCTTCACCTTCGACAACTTGGTCGAGATTAACCCGGTGGAAATAGGAGACCTATCAGTTCTTTAGAGGGGTTATGGCTTATACTCGCTATTGTCCGCGAAAGATGCAGTTTTCGTTAATTCAAAAAGTTATCAAGTGAGATTTTTAAGAGTATTGCTCACATTAGGGTCCAATAGAAGTGACACATTTCTTTATCAAACTAAAATTCCATTCAAATTATTTTAACCGAAATTTGCCGCGTGGATGTGAATGATTGAAAGGTAAGGTACCGTAGTAGAAGGAAATGCAGTGCAGCGACCCCAACACCTTATTATGAAAATTGAGGCTACTAAATTGACGACTAAGGCAGCATTATTGATAAATAATAACGCCGAGCAAAATGACCGGAGGGAGCGAATTTTTGTCAACGGCAGCTGTTGCTTTTGCTGGTGCTGGATAGACGGCTTTTGTTTTCGCATTAACTACAAGCTGTAATTTGCGGCAAAACACTGCAATTAACAGGCAATTGCAGCACGGCAGCCCTCTTTTGTCTTCGGCCCCCATGGCACACTAAACTAGTTCAGTCCGTCCGTCAGTCCGTCCGTCTCCGTGTCTGCCTCTGCCTCTGCCTCCGCCTCTGCCTCCGTGGCTCCTATCCGGTGCGGTCCGAGGTTCTCGAGTTCGTCTCCGGATTTGGTGCGACTGCGGAACGCCCACCACGCCTTCCAGCACCACTGATTGCCACACAGGGAGAAAAACCTTGGTCGATGTGATGGTACTTTTAACCAAATGCATTAATGGGATAGGAGTATTAGCACCTGATGGGAATATGTTATGCTGATTACTTTTTCGTGATTTAAATATTTCACTAGTGATTCAAGAATATTTTTCGCTCCGATGATCTTGGCAAACATCTAGTTTATAATAAGCGAAACGCTTGATGTTCTTTCAAATAGGAATCTATGATTGTTATAGAGAAAATTAGTTTGTTCAAGGATTTTGGTATAATTTATATGTAGATTTTGACTCTGAATTTTACCAGAAAAATGTCAAATGTTTTATTATAATGCGTATATGCGTAATACACAAATTATTATCGAAAAATCAAAATGAATACTTGCAGATGTTTAATTAGAAATATAAAATAACGCGTAATGATTGAATCTATGATTGCTATAAATAAAATTAGTTTGTTTGAGGATTTTGGAATAGAATAGAATCGTTTCAATGAAATTTATAGATTCTTTTCCACTAACCCTAGGTTTTTTCTAGATTTGGATTTTCTTAAGTTGTACCGAATTGTACAAGAATAATTTTTAATAATGTTCTATTATAAATTATATTGAAATATTACATCAAAATGAATACTTGCAGATGTTTACATAGAAATATAAAATAAAATCAACTATTATTTTGCTAGATAAAACAGGATACAAATTATGAACTTTACTGAAACTAACATGACAAATGATTTTACCAGGATCTTGTTTTGTTGATTTTTAGATTCTATTAGATGCATTTTACTCATAGGCATGACAAATCCATGTACATATTTTCGTTTCAAACTTTGTGTTATAATTTCTATTTGTTAATGACAACTTGGATATTTCCCTATCAGAACGATAAACCCTCACTATAAATATCAAATGATTCAGCTTACATCGGTTAAATTTATATTCATGAACGCGAAATGGACATAATTTTGATTTATGGATTAATGGTGATGCGAATATGCAGGAAGAAAGAAGTGATCGAGTGCATTTTCCCGCTGTGCATTTTCTGACGTGGGCCGACTTGAGGCATTATAATTAATTGGAAATCGGAGTCGATCAATCGGATGGCAACCGCAAAATTAATAAGCATGAATGATGCCGACGACGCGAGTGTTCGCAGTAATTGTGGATGCGCCTGCGCCTCGTAGTCAAAGTGGAGCACACCAGACGAGATCCAACCAAGTCAACCCAACCCAACCCAGGCCAGAGCTGACGAGCTAATCAAATTGCTGGCAATCATGGAGCCGTATAAGCAAATGTAGCAATTTCAGTCAAACACCGAGAGAGCCGGCAACTTGATATGGCCAAGCTGCAGACGGCAACAACCACTTGTGGCTGCGACGCGATTTGATTCGATTCGAGTCGAGTCGATTCGCCTTTACTGAACTCGACTTGGGCTGGCTGTGGAAACCTCAGTCGAGTCAATCAAATGCAAAATTGCGGTTCTTTGTTGATTGTTGTTAAAGTCGCACAGCCACTACCCAGCAGCAGTGGCAGCAGCAGCAGTAACATCAGCAACATTGCATTTACCAACTGCAACTAGGCTTCCCATACCAATTAGTTTGATTGATTTTCGCTGACTGCAGCCAAAATACATACCTCGACAGGGTCCCGGATATGCCACGGCAATGGAACGTCCAATTTTGCAAATCATTCGATTTATATCACAGGCACTCCTGTACGTCTTGCCATCCACGCCGCACACAGCCTGTCGCTCGTCGTAGCCACTGGAGTCCTCCACGTCCAGGTTGTCCCAGGGGCACTCGATCCGGCAGGCGATGCAGTGGGGCATCAGATACTGGTCCTCCACGCAGGTCAATCCGTTCAAGCACTGGACTCCGCTGCAGCTGTCTGGGGATAGGATTATGGAGGGAGAGATGGATATTGTATTATACTGCTAATATGAATATGTAATTTCGGAATTTGTGTTTGTAAAACCCTTAGATTTATAAATTTGTATATAATGTATATTACTATGTAATGCTTTGTAAAATATACCCTTTTTGTTTAACTAATTCACTGAGATGCTCTATTAACTATTGGTAAGTATTGCCGCCCAAAATAACATGGCAATTAATCATCCCTGTGCGTTGCACCTGCAACTATGTTCTTGGCATTAGCGAATACCGTTCGCACATGGGCGCTGATTGGGCCTATAAATAAGTAGTTGGCCAATGTCTATGATTAGCCCGTACCCGCACATCCCATATCCCACATCCCACTGGCGGCCAGTCGGATGTATCTCTCGGATATGCATATGCGCTTATATGGCCGGCAATAAACTGTCGAAATTTATCAGGGGGACATGCGGCGAAACGCCTTGGCGCCAGCTGTGACACTCGCGAAATATTGCAATCATTTCTCTGCCGGCAATTGAATGCGAATGAGTGGTCGCCGCAGATCGCCATCGGAATTGGCGATTGGAAATTCCATTGGATATATTGGCACGCGCCAGCCTTAGATTGCTGAAATTGCTGTTGCTCTTGCCGCTGCTGTTGTTGCTGTTGCTGCTGCTGCTGCAACTCGTGTTGCAAGTTGCTGGCTGCTGCAGAATGTCGTGTGCTTGCGGCTAATCCAACGAGTTCTTTGGGTTCCTGGCTCATCGTTCTTGTGCGCCGTTTTTATTGATCATTTGAGCATGTTTGCGAGTGCTTCCTGTATCATTAAATTATTACACAACATTTCTGGCTTCAGTGTCTGGCCGATTGGCCGCTTGGCCGGTTGGCCGGTTGGCTGGTTGGCCAGTTGATTTCACCACTGGCGACAAGTTGTTGGCCGTAATTGAAATGTGCAATAATTTGTCATCTAATCTAATTGTGGCGCTGCTGCGTTTTGGCACGCGAGCAACCCGGTCCACCTACACTCGCAAAAGTATTGGCCGCCAAACATTGCAATTCACTTAATAAATAATACTAAATATATAGTTTCTAATTCTACGGTGCTAGTATAGTATGGATTTTCTCTAAGTGCACTGGATGTAGCATATGTGTTCTATGGTAAATGGTTTTGGCGGACTCACTCTTGCAGTGGCCCCGATAGGCGACCTCCAGTTGGGCGTTGTTGGTGCGGCAGGCGCGCTTGCGCAGCTGGCACTCGGTGTTGTAGGTGCGTCCGTCGGTGCCGCAAACCGGATTCGAGTGCTGCTGTTGGGTGTCGATGGTAGTGGTTGGTTAGGATGGTAGATGCTAGATAGTAGATGGCATAGAAGCATCCGAGCTGGCCGACTGCGCCCCGAGGAGTAGGCAACGGTCAGTCAGTGGCGGCAGATACATATGTACTTACCAGCGGCAGGGGCGCGTAGAATCCGCCCAAATGAGCCAAGTCATGGGTATTAGCGAGGTCCGATGACGCAGCCGTTTCACTTCCGCGTTGCAACTGAGAGATTCGACGCTGATTCGATGTCCCAGACCCAGACACAGTGGTATTCGCTGACAGCGCTTCTGTATCCATTCGATCCTGTTGCTGCTGTTGCTGTTGCTGCTGCTTATGCTGCTGCTGCTGCCTTTTCCTTAGCCCATTGTCTGGATTTGGAGCATGCTCGATGCGTCTGGCATGCTGGTGTCTGACTCGAGTCGTCGACTCGAGCCGTCTATTAATGTCGTTGGCGGGTTCATTAGCATTTGCCAAGTTGCCAAGTCTAGACTGAGCCAAGATTGAGTCTGCGGCAGGCGACTGCGCAGGCGTCTTGTCTGCCGGGAACGAGTCATTCGCTCCTGTCGTCATTGATCTTGTTAAGTGTTTGCCATGGCTGTTTCTGTGTCTGCGCCTCTCATAGCCCGTCATCTCCACCCGGCCGCGTCTGCCACTTGTGGGCTGATCTGGCAAATTGCTGCTGCCTCTGTTGCTGTTGCTGTTGCTGCTGCTGCTGCTGCTGTCTATGATCAAAAGTCGGCGGTGCTTCGACTCGCGAGGCTGCAGCTTTCTTTGGTTATCAGCACGTTGGCGTTGGCCGCCGTCTAAACCTAAATTGAAGTTGGTATTTTCGCTACTTAGACTACGGGACTCGCGGGGTGGCTTCTGCTGCATCTCCTGCTCCTCTTCCTGCTCCTGCTCCTGCTGCTGCTGCTGCTCCTGCTCCTGCTGGTGTGTCCTGCGTCGCAGGGCAGCTCCGCATTCGGGTGCACAAACGCACTTGGGCCGACCCTTGCGCTTTACGCACTTCTTGTTCGGGCCGCACTTGAAGCCCTTGCAGCTCTCTGCAGAATATGGTAGATTCCAAAATAAGTTCGGATTATTAACCCGCCCGCTATGGACAACTTACCCATGCAGGGCGAGCACTCCACGCCGCCACCAATGGCCGTGGCAAAGAAGTACTCCACGCTGCTCAGCTCGCGATCCGTGTAGGAGAAGCTCTGGCTGGCGCCGCAGCACTCCGACCTCGAGATGTCCGTGGAGAAGACCTGTCCACACTTCCCGCTGCCCAGGTGCGTCTGCCAACAGGTGCCAGCTGATCAATCAAATAAGAATATATGAGTTTTGAAATATATAGTGAACTTTAACCAAAGATATGCCAACACTTTTGATTTGGGAGAAGAACTTTCTGACACTTATATGAGAAACCATACTTAGTAAATAATTACGAAAACATGTGAAAAGTGAATTTAAAAGTCATGAACATGAGCCTCACCCATGTACTTGAACCAGCACTCAAAATCGTAAAATAAAACACCATTCAAATGAAATTGGAGTTGGCATTTTGATAACTTTACGTTCATATGAAAAACATAAAAAGCTCACGCTAAAGTGGTGTAAAATGAAAATGCCATTTCCTTCGGCCAACCGGAAGAAAACAGTGGTAGCTCCCCTTTCGCAGTGGTCAAATTACGTGCAGGTATTTGAGTGAGAAAAACAAAATTACTCGTATTTGTTTACTTTGAAGATTCAGCAGGAATGCGATGAGCCGGCTGCTAATCGAAATCGCGCGAGCAGTTTGCAAATATTACTGTGCGCTGAGCAAATTTGCGCGGATTTTCCCACTTTTTTTCCCCATTTATTTGGTTTTTGTATTATTTTGATCTGCCGCCTGTGTGATCGGAATGGATTTGGCAGAGCCAAGCAGATTTTGGGATCTGCTGGATAAACAAACAAGCAGGCAGTTGGGCGAGAAATTGCGTCACATTTGAATAGAATGTGACACATTTATCGTCGCAAATGAACTGGAAATGCGTTTAGAAACATAGACAAACCGAATGCAGGCGCCGCCCCACGAGTGAGTCTCACGGACTCAGATGTATCTGAAAGATAGCAGCCGAGAGTGGCTGGCATGCAGCTAACTAACTACTTACCCGCCGCCAGGCGAAAATTCAGTAGCAGCAATCCAATTAACAGAGCCATCAAAGGCTGTCCACCCAACTGATGGCCACAAGTTGCTGCTGCTGCTGCTGTGTTGCAAGTTGATGCTGCTGCGTTGCCAGTTGATGCTGCTGCTGCTGCTCTCGTGCGGCGCATGCTTTTGGTGGGACTAGAAGTGGCCGAGGGTACGTGGTGCTGCCGCTGTTGTTGTTGCTCACGTGCCATTGACACCTCGTCAGAGGCAGCGGACAACGCATTGACGTCACGGCCATGGCCAGCATAGCGATCTTCATCCTGGCGTAAGCAATTGGCCAACTCTTGCAGAGCGCTCCATGCGCTTACTATAAATAAACCTAGAATTGTTCTACATTCGCGGCTAGTTGCTCTTGCCAATTGTGTTGCTGTTGCTGTTGCTGCTGACGTCTTTGACATTGTTGCCGCTAATTGGTTGGTGTTTTGGCTTAGTTCTCCTCTACGCGCTTCCGCTGCTGGCGTTGTGGTCGTCGCAGGAAGTGCGCGGATGGCCATCGACATCGCTCTGCGCTTGAATTTGTAATTCGATTTTAGAAATGTCAAATTGTTTTGGCTGCTCGTCGGCTGGTGCTGGTGATGGCGATGATGCGGCATGACAGCGGCAACTTGCTGCGGATAGACGAAAGGCAAAGGGTTGGCAAACGCACTCGAGTAAATGGTAAACGGGTAACAAGTAACAAGTAACAGGTAACAGTTAAGAGGCCACAAAGGTATGATGTAGCAAAGGCTGGATTCAATTAGACGAAGCACACTGCCACTCCAGCTGGAATGGCGAACGAGCAGCGGGTATGGGATTGAATATGGCTATGGCTATGGGGATGCGGATGGAGATGGGTATGGGAATGGGTATGGGGATGGAGCATCAAGTGGAGTGGCACGCCAAGGTACATGATGCAACCGGCGGCAACTGTGGCTGCCACAGTCAAGCACCAAGAATGTTTTCCACAAAAACGACGGCCAAGAGGCAACAATTAAGTCTCAAACGCTGAGTTGACATTGAGCAGGCGGTTTTCAAAATGCGACTACTAAAAATAAAGAACCTGTTGCTGCTGCTGCTGCCGCTGCCGCCGATGTGTTGTAGGTTTGGCGCATTATGCACCGTCTGTCTGGCTTTGTGCACTCAGAGAAGTTATTACCAAGTAGTTCTTTCAAAAAAATGTATTCAAGTTGTAGATCTGGCGAAAACCAAGCTTATGGAGAGCAGAAACAGTATACGATATCCTGAAAACCTCTCTGACCTGTTTTATAGGAACAGAGGAGTCCTGAAAACGAAATTAACTTTAGAGAATACACTTCCCTCCCATGAATGCCAATATTTTTGTTTGAGTGCATCTTTACCCCTTTGCAAGCCCCTTTTTTTTGCCTGTCTGCCTGTCTGTTTGTTTGTTGGTTTGTTTGTTTGTTTGGCTGCTTGTTTGTGACTTGCAGTTTGGCGCGCTAGTTTGGCATTTGTTTTATTTTGGCTGCCATCGCAGTCGCCGTCGTCGTCATGACTTTAAGGACGTGCTCAAGACAACATGTGCAATATGCAGACGGAACAGAACAGACTGAACGTGACTGGAGTGTGACTTGGCTGGAGCATTGGAGTATCCTAATTTGGCCAACTCGGCGAACGTCCTTGAGGCGGCTGCGCTACCCTATTCAATTAGCCCACTTCAGCTGAGTTGCCCACTGGCGGTGGCAGTCCATTACCGAAAGTTCGCTTCAGCTGCTGTTGCACATGTTGCAGCACAGTAGCTGCAGCAGCAGCAGCAGCAACAGCCGCTGCCCGCCGGCAATTAATGACCTACTGCGTCTGGGGTTCACGACCATGGTTGCCTGGCTGCCAGGTTGCCAGGTTGCCCAGTTCGCTGGCCGAAAAATTATGGCGTTAACGTGCGTTGCGACATTTTATATGGCGGTCGGTTGGTTGGTTGGTCTGTTGGTCGGTTGGTCTGCTGGTCGTACGACTGCAATTTCGTCGACGTCTCCGCATCCGGCGGTTGTCCATTGTCCGGCTGTCCAGTTGGCGCGCCAGACGATGTCTGCACTCACACAGACCCAGCGAAAAAAATAATAAAAACAAAAAAGCAAAATAAATGTAAGAAAAAAGGAAAATAACACACGCACTTGCCGTGGAGCTGGCGATTGGGGATTGCGGATTGGGCACTGCAGTTGCATTGCAGTTGGAGCTGCAGCTCGGTCTTCGGTCTTTGGTCTTCGGTTCGAGCTGCATTCCTGCAGCCAGGCTATTTTTAGACCCCGGGCAGTCAATGGGTTTTTATAACCTTTGCAGACGGTAACGCAAATAACTTGGTTACGACAAATGTAACGGGCTAATACTAGCCCACTCGTACAAGCTTTTCTACCTCCTCTGCACCGAACGAAAATAGCCAAAAACTTGAGCAATTCGGAAATGGGAATATGATTCGGCTATATGCTAACTAATTTTGCATTATCTAAAATCCAAATTAGCTCGAAGCTTAATTAATGAAAGCTTTTCAAACCCCAAAGATAAAGTATCTTAAAGATGTGTTTTATTTATTTACCCTTGATTCAGGATAATGTTTTTTTGCCAGTGCGGTGAAAGTGTTAACTCCACCTGGCCATACCTAGATAATGAGCCGCGGATTTCGGCGCCGATCGCGAATGATCCGCTAAGGACATAACATTCCACTGGCTGAACAGCCTTTACTGTACCCAAGACCAAACTTTTCGTATCCAAATGCCTTGGATTCCTTGAGGCTCGCTGAAATGTCTTTGGGGCACAGCCACGAACAACAAAAGGGGCAGCCAGAGTACAGGAGCAGCAGCAGGAGCAGCAGCGCGAAAAAATGCAAGGAGCGCCGCAGCAACAACAAGGCACTAAATGCATTCTCCTCGGCAACTGCATTGCCAAACTCAGGGTCCACACACACACACACTCACTCAAACTCTCGAAGAGGTAGACCAATACACTCGCAGTGCCAAACAGACAGTCTGGAGCATTATGTATGTATGTATATACACCATATCCATGCCATATAGCTATGGCGAATGCCTTCCTCTTCGGGAGATGCAGTTTGACCGTTGGAGACGGAGACCTGTTTTTATGTTTTTGGGCATTTATTCTGGATTTTGCGCAAAATGTGTTTTTGTTTTCTTGTTGCATGCATTTTCGTTTGTATTGAATTGCATCTTCTGCTGCGCTGATCCTGCGCTCCGCTGTTGCCGCCGTTGCTGCTGCACTTCAGCAACAAGTGCATAATTTCAACCTCAAGCCCCATGGCTGGCCAAAAAACTTGCATCAAACGTGGTGCTAAATTTCACTGCGGTTCTCTCAGGTATTCCACCATACATCCCATCCCATTCCATCCCATCCCACTTCAGTTACTTTTGCGTATTAGATTGAGCCGCTCCCAGGGCATCGTGGCTTCCAGAAAGTCGCATTGCGTATCATATTATAGGGCGGGCAAAGCCAAAAGCACGTGCTGCCATGCCATTGTCCGGCCCAGGAAACCGATCCTCCAGACGGCGGGCCAGAGTATTTTAGAAAAACAGATACAGTTGCCAAACAAACAGAACGCGGAAACTGGCGATCCCGTCCTGAGAATTTCGTAGATTGATATCGGGAGTACACGGGAAGAAAGGGGATAGTCTTACTGTTTGTAGATGCCTTTCAAAATAATTTCGGTTTGCTCTTGTAAGTTGGGTAATCTTATACCAAACTTTCACTTTTGCAGAAGACCTTGGATAGAATCGATGTGGTGCAGATCTGCGTACTGCTGAGTTAGGACCAACATCCCTTTAATCTCTTCAACTGGGAAGCAACGCCCTGATTTCTTTCCGTGTGGCTTAGTTCTCGCGCCCCGTTCGCCTGGACTCGCCAATCCAATCCAGTCACCGATTGACTTTAAGCTCCATTCAGAGCGATTGCGCAATAGCGATCGCGATCGCGAATTCCAGACCCGGCTCCAAAGCTATTTTTAGCGCGGTCCGTTCTGCGGAACCCTGTGGGTCGCCCAACTGCATAACTGTCTGTGCTGTGCGGCGGTGTGTGTGTGTGTGCTTTGAAAAAAGGGTCAACGTATTCGGTTTCATAAGTATAAGTAACAAACGGCCCAAATCGAAATCGATGATGATGGAGGAGCGGAACAGGACGGGGTGGAGGTCTTCTAAGGAAACAGTTTGTCATTCGGCAACAACAGGAAATTCCTTTCGGCAAACTCATCAGCCAAAGTAAACTGTGCGTCTCCGTTTTGGCGCGAGATTAATGACACTTGGACAGCGGCCCCGCCCCCAACAGCACCTCCGCCCACTTGGGAATTTGCATATGACAGCAGCAGCAGCCGCAGCAGCAGCAGCCTCGTTGTTTGTTATGCAAGCAGTAAATTTTCAATAAATATACATAAGCCAACAAACAAATCAAATCAAACCGACAGTGGCTGTATCATCAGCAGCAGAAGCAGCGACAGCAGCAGCAGCATCGCCAGAGCAGACAGCTGGACTGCCTGCACAGAAAGAAAATAGGTACTGAAAACGGAGCTACTGCTTATTCGGACTCTCTTTGGCATTGGTGAAAAGGTAACTCGGAAAACCGATCTGTCTAGGTAAATATTTAAAATTCAAATTAAATCATTCAGTGAAAAGAACCAACAAACAAACCAACTAATATTCAGACAGCCCTCTGAATAGTATTCCAATGCACAGACATATCGAGTGTGTTATTTCTTGCGGTGTGGCATTGTTTTTGTTGCCCTGGGCGGAGGCTCGTCCGATAAACACAGACGTATAGACACTCACTGACCACCGAGATCCGTGGGTTGTGACTGCTAAATGTTTGTTTTGCCAGCGCTCGAATGCCACGCGTTGCACATACGCAGTGTGGGCCGCAAGAAGAAAAGAGAGAAATAGAGAGAGAGAGAGATATAGGAACGCCTCTTGACACTCGAATCTGTTTGTAGTTGATTCGCTTAGAAGAATCGCTCGACGGCCCATTAGCATTCGCCAGAAATGTCAAAAAGTAAACAGGAAATCTGCAGGATGGCCGGTAAAAAGCGCGCGCGCGCTCTTCAAGTAATTTGCTTATGCTACGAGTTGTTGCCTTTGCGCCCCTCGTCTTCCGATTCAGAATCAGAATCAGTATCAGAATCAGATTCATATTCCGAATCTGTTTCTGAATGTGATTCTGATTCTGTTTCTGATTCTGATTCTAAGGATGAGAATGAAGCTGCGAGCTGCGAGACTCAGCAAACCGCAAATAAAAACAAATATCGGCTCACATGAAATATGAGCTGTTATTGAGTCTTTCGATCGCCTTTTGTTGACAACTATGCAAGAATTTTGTTATTGTCTGAGATGGGCAAATGGTACGTGGAAAAATTTTGTCTGCTGCGTCTGGGTTAAATGAAAATGAAACAAAATATCCAGATGATAGCTGTTCGTCTGGAGCGGGGATTTCCTTTCTGAAAGCTGCACCAAACTTTGCCAATTTGAGTCCTATGATTATGAACTCACCTTTTTAACTATCCCTCGTTTCCCTGTTTTCGAAATCAATTTCGCACTTAGACGTGTTTGTTTGCCAATTAATTAGCAGCCAACATGCAGAGAGTATATATGACACTTTTGGGTATTACTCGTACAAGAAATCAAGCTTGAAAACCGAAAAAAATAAAAACATTTTCAGCACAAAACGAAAAATGAAAAGTGACCAACCGACCGGTGATCGCACTGTTGTCCACACTTATCGCTGAGCTTTCGAATTTCAAGACTTTCGGTCTGCACTTATTTACATTTCCACGATTTTCGTTCCTGTTCTGTTCTGGAACTACGAAACTGCGAAACTGGACACAGCACTAGTAGTTTTCACTTGCTACTTTTTCACTTTTCCACTTTTACTGAGCACCAGAGACGTGCGCTCCATCTGATGGTCGAATGCCGACTGAATTTTGAAAACCAAAGTTCTCATTTAGGTAAGAAAAGAGCCAACAGTCTTACACCCATACTCATGCAAAGCGCCGCACGGTGGGGCAAACAGAAATACTTCGTGGCATTACTGGGTTAGTTTTAAGCTTAAGGACTAATTGGGATACTTTATGAATAAAAAAATAAGGAATATAAAAAATTATAAGGAATATAAAAATATTTCATGTAAAAACAAATGTATTTATCTACAGATTTTATAAAAAAACAATTAAAATATCGATAGTATTTGCAAATAAATAAATAAATAATAGTTATATAACCTATATTGACAAATATATAACAAAGTATCTGCATCATAATCCAAAATTTAGTCCCACTGTGCAAAGCGCTGCCGGCTGCTGTGCGATAGTGTGCGTGAGAGAAAGAGAGAGACATGTAAATTAATAGGAAAATCGCCAGACCTTAGTCATGGTGATTTTAAATTTTAAAATATGTATGTTGGATTAAAAAAATTTGACCGTAATTATTATACTTTTTAAATTATAAGTTCTATAAATATTTTTATATTTCAGTACAAGCCGGGAAAAATAAAGATTTAAGTGCTACGGCCTATATCATTTAGAAAATACATTTTCTTAGAAAAAGCTGTATATATTTAAATCAGTAATATAAATATTTAAATATAACTAATATAAAATATATATATTTTTAATAATATTTGTTCTCTTATTGCATAAAATATTTTTGTTGTTATTTAATTGCTTTAAAAATAAATATATAAGAATAGAAAGGAATCTACAAGCCATAGTTCCAATGTTATTGTTTGTAATAATAATTTGTAACACTTAACAATTTCCCCAAATTATTATTTATTTTATAATTATATTTTGTAAAGGATTTTGGGGATTTTATAAAAGTTCTTCAGTGCTGCATGAGGGGTTTGAATCGTTGCGACATGCTGCGCAACTTTTGTGCTTGCGACCGCAACATGTTGCAGTTGGAATTGTTTAAACCGAAGTTCTGAGGATTTTCTAAAAAATAATTCTGTTTAAATAGCAGCACACTGTTATCAATCTGTATCTTAAATTACAGGAAAAGGAAATATCTTTATCATTAAAATCGTACTTGTAATCATGGAAACTTATCAAAACACACTTTACTACAAGTTGAAGTATGGTAATTAGCCTTGATTTCCAACGTGTTAATTTCTTCTTTGAAATATAATTTATTAGGCTTTTATACAAACATTTTTTAGTTTCTGAGATGTTTTGCAATACCACCGAACTAACATCCAACTGCATCTGCAACAGCAGGAGCAAAGGCTTAGAGCTCATTAAATGCAGCGAAATCATGCCGAGGCAGTATAGAAAACATATCTTTGGCTGCGGCCTTAACTGTCTATTGTTTAGCCAGAGCAAAGCGGCAGTCATGAGGCAGCTGAGGAAAACGATTTCTTTATGGTGCAAACAGCGTCATAATTTAGATCTAATTGTCAGATACTTGCAGCCAGCCAGTACCCGCCACAAAACTGCATGTCGCTGGGCCCAGCGCAGCAGCCCCGTGAAAACGTGGAAATGTGGCACTGAAGCACTGCAAATGAAGACATTTGACGAGGCAGCCGCCGAGGAGCACCGGCCATTTGGGCAGCCAGACCAGGCGGAGGAGCAGTAGCACCAGTCGGATTTTTGCGTCAATTACGGCGCGGAGCGTTTTATTGGGCAATGGCGTGCTGGGCGCGTATTAAACCCGCTCGCTGATAGTGGCCACTATTATCCACCGCCACCTCCCCATTCCACCTTCGCCAATCGCCTTTCCTTTCCCCATCACATCACTGCACTCCACTGCACTGCACTGCGGTTCCCTTCCATCTCTTCCCTTCCCTTCCTGCCCAACTGCCCACCTTAACCCACTAATGATGGCCGGAACGGATACAGATGCATGCGGCGGCCACATCGCCGGCTATTTATTGAAAGTGCATCTAATGAGACATTGGCATTGCTTGCCACAATTTGAGGCGAGCGAATCGGGCTTGATGTATGCCATTCACCCACCCATTCAATGGCGGGGAAAAAAGAATACTAAAGAATGCCCTTCATTTAAACATGGATAAATGTGGATAAAACATTATCAATGCACTGCAATTAAATTTACGTTATCAGACACTTGATTACATTTTGTCTTGTTTATTTACTTATTTGAAAAGTGTTTCCATTCCTTTTGTTTTTAAGTTATTAAGTTATTATTTATAATGATTGTTTATCCTGACTATAATGGCGAGCGGACATAGTATTTTATAAATTTCCGCTTTAAAAGTTTTTGACATCTACATTTACCATCTTGAACATAGCTGTTTCAGTGATATATTTGAGTGATATATTTGCACACAATTGCCATGAAATTCGATTTTATGAATGAAATTTTGCAAATACATATTTATACGCTTGTTTCAGCTTCCGCCTGTCGGAATAAATCAGATGTCTAGAGCACATCAAAGCGCGATGTGTGACATTTGAACTGCCGGCGGAAATGAACGAATGGTTTGCGAAATAATTTGCCTATAAATACATTGATTTCCCCCCTCGAACGGAGGAAGTCCGTGCGACAACGCTGCGTATGAGTAATATTGCAAGGTTGGGCTATCGCTGACATTTCTCACGATAATTAGTACTGGCCAGTGGGCGGTGGGTGGTGGGCTAACAGGTGATGAAAGGCGCTCGGCGCAGTTGGGCGTGGGCAGCTTAAGTGACGGCAATTTGCGGTGCCTCAAGGATATTCGATGACAAAAAGAAATTGCTTTGTATTAAGCCGTCTGCCAGTGTCTAGACTGATTTCCACAGCACACATGCCTGTGCTCGTAAGCGAGGAGTTGTGGTGGGACAAGGGAAGCGGATCTGTGTGTAATAGTCCGCTTAGGCTTGCCATGCTGTCGGCACTTTACATCAAAGTAAAGCCATTGCAATTGGCTAGACAGCGCCTTATAATCCTCTGCCGGTAGTCGGCTGTGTGTTCGCTTCGCTCGGAACTCCATTCGTACGCACTTGCTCGGGAATTTGCTGCGGTTTGGTAATGGATAGTGCTGACCAACTGAAGCTCGCCCAATTGGCCCATGCATGATTAATTGAGTTTGGCAGCAAAATCTTCGTCCAAGTAGCTTGGTCCGAGCCAAGGCTTGTGATTCTTCGCCGGGCATCATTTCCGGTCGCATTCACCCACATATTTTGTTCATCATTTGCTTTCCCTTTAAGTACGTGCTGCCTTCTGAATAGTTTAGTGCATTCTTTTATGGCTTATTGTTTATTGCTGATTCACATAATTTCCTTATAAAACAGTCATGTGATAAGTTTGCATGCGCGGGATAAGACAAATCATTATTAGTCACATCAATTATTTAGTATATTAATAAAATAGTAAAACCGGTACATTTTCTTTAAAATTAATAAATGTTGGCCTAACCGGGCTCATGTATATTAACTAATGTTATGCTAAATAACATTTAGACATATAAACCATTTATTTGAGCTTTCTTTTTATACCATATCTTCAAATTCATATTTTTAAATTCCGATAACAATTTAAAGCCGTCTTGGTAAAATGTCGTAAAAAATGTATTCTTCGTATTTTACATATACATACATACATTTTACATCATACATTTGCTGGCGCCCTCTAGCTCTCTGGCCACATCGTAAATCTGGCAACGCTACGTAACGCATTTTAAACATGAGCGCAAAAATTATGTGAGATATATATAAATTTCGTTTTTTTTGGGAAGAGGTATTGAAATTTCGAGGTGGGTAATTATACAAATAAATACAGCAAAGAATGCTAAAAACTGTGTGGAACCACACCTTTTCCTACTGTGCAGATATATATGGGATATATTTCAATAAAAATAAAGATTCGCTGTACATATTTTTCAGTGGTGTAGAATTAACGATGTTGTTTCAAAAAAAGTTAAATGAGGTTATTACCCTATAATTACATTGTACTCAACTCTAAGGAGTATTGCAATAAAGACGTATATAAATACAGCCAAATACAGTGTGCATGCTTTCCCCGGACTGTAAGCCTAATTATGTAAAAACCATAAAGGAGTGGACCTTTGTTGGGAGTTTGAGATGTGTGCGGTGGCTTTGCATTCATAAATCCGAAAGAAAAAACCCAGCAGCAGCTGCAGCCGCAGCTAATCACGTTCCAAAGACGCGTATCTTAGCCGCTCATGATTTGAATTTTAATTAGATTCGAGTTTCGAAATCGGTGTTCTGGCCAGGCGACGACAGCCACTCGTTGTTTTTATGTGATGTGTAAGGAGCATTTAACAGATAGTCTGATTGTTTTATGACGACAACGTGCCGGGCGCAGCGAACGACTGCCAATGGCGACACTAAAGATGACAATTACAATTGCCGATCTTGCGGATCGGAATGGCTCATTTGGAGTGGAGTGACATTGTGGGATTCGAAATACGAGATTGCTTTTCGGCTAACCCTGAGCTAGAAACAAAAACAACAGAAACCCATCAAAACGGTTCAATTACATGCCATAGGGCTACTCCCAGCTGGTGAAGTGCATCCAAACATCTCACATTACACATTACACTTGGCATACATTTCGGTTGGGGGCACTCGAGAAGAAATGGAGATAGAGCTCGAGATACAAGTACACATTGCCAACCGGAAGGAAAGCAGAATGATATTGCTTTATGACTCTATCGAAAGCGAAAGTGTTTCACTGGTTTCACTGCCTTCATTGCTGTCTTTTTTTTCGCATGAAGGCCTGAATTATGTGGGCGTCGTCTGCCACTCAATCGGCCTCCGATATTTAGGCCAACAGATCAATTACGGACTGGTATTTTTATGACACCTATTCAACCTGTCGCCGGCGCTCGAGATTTTCAAAGGGTTGCCTGGTCATTAGTTTTACGACTGTCTCTTTGGTGTGCCATAATTTGCTCGCTTCTCTCGAAGGATCGCTTTCCATAGCCACTAATGTGCCATAAGTTCATTCCCTGCACTGCCTGGAAATATTACTTTCCTGAGCTCAAACAAACCCCTCTACCAATGTAAATGGGTATGTGCATTGGTGACGTCATCGGAAGGTGAACACCTGCATTGATTCACGGACGTGTTTAGTTTTTTTACACTTCCTCTTGACATTTATGCCTGCCCAGAAAGTCCAAATAAGGCGCCGCAAGCTCACGTCCGATTCGGTAAATATCCATCATTACACTGAGAAAAAATTCGAGGTTCATGTCATGTTTAATGTTTGGAATTAAAAAGGTATACCTAAAGAAAAATACCCATAATAGCTGGATTCAATGCAGTATTTCTAAAATTTGTTCTTTATTTTATTTCGGTATATTAGCACTTTTTCTGAGTGTAGTTGTCACCGGCACCGCTGTTGTTGCCGACTTGTGTGACATGCCTGACTCTGTGACTCCGCTGCAACCTATAATCACAACTTGCTGATAAACGGCCGCCGCGCACAATAGTCACAAACTTCCGCCAAGTGTAACGACAGATTGCCACTGCTAGTTGCATGCGGATCCATTTCAAGGGCAGCTCCCCCATTTGATGCACATCATAGCCCCGGAACAGTTCAATTTGCACCCTGTTTGTGTGGTGTTGCTGCCGCTACTGGCTGCATCTGGTGACTGGGATGTGCGCCAGAAATAGCTGCCCCCGATAGCGGAGGATGGGGGGTCATGAACTTCAATTATGTGCCTGGCAGTGGGGCGTGGCACCTCCCCCGTGTTGCTGCTGCTGCTTGTGTTGCTGCTTTTGCTGCTGGCGTGCAGTAACACATAATTGCTGTCAAATCGCCTGGCGGGCGCTTAATTGCGCATTTCAATGGCTGCCTGGTCGAGAAAACACTTGCTATGCGGCGTTGGAAAACCGAATTAGCCGCCCTTTTGAACTTCTTGTGTTTACTCAAGCCGCGGCAAACATTCGATTTTCGAACTTTTAAAGAGAATTTTATTTATGCATCGAATTGGGAGCATTCGACGACTTGTGAATTGAGTTTTATGGCGCGTAATCGACTGTTGTAGTTCCGCTTATCGGTCGAAACGACTTGCCGACTTGCCAGACCTCAGACCCCACTTTTGTTTTATTAGTTTTTATTGTTTTACATTGACTTGATAAACGGTTCGGGCTCTGCCTGCGATGGAAATGAAAATCAATTACTGGGCCCACAAACAGGCAGCGATCTAAGCGCGGCTTTCCAGCTTATCAGCTCGAGACTGCCGATAGCTGGGGGAAAAGTCAACTGGAGTACTCCCCTCCCCCTGCCGATCTAATTGAACCCCTGAACCACTGAACCCCCTGAACCACCGAACCACTGAACCTACGAACCACCGAACACCGCGTGCTGGGCTCGATTTCATGTCAGCGGATCGTAAAGTTAATAAATTGTGGTCACCACCACCCAACCTACCCCAATGATTGGACGCGGAGTGGATAAGGCAGCACGAGTGGCATATACTCTATACTTACTACGAGTATACATACTTGTATTTGCCTGGAGCCCGCTGATAAGCGATTTGATCGCCGTGCAAACATGCCACGGCAGCCAAGTTCAATGACAGCAGTGCGCCGCTCAATTCGGGTGGCCATCGTCGCCTGGGAACTGGGAATCGTGATCCGCATCCTTTATGTCCGCCATATGCTCTCCGTTTCCACTGCCACTCATCCGCATCCCCAAAAGGGATCACTCGGAGAAAAAAAGTAAAAATCGATATGTTGATTTTTAAAAATCATCTTGAATGTAAGATGATATATTAGTAACTCCTTAGTCAAGTAATACAGCAGCCACTTGTAATGTTCCAATTGATAGCTACACATTACTTTTCTTATAAGTATGAAATATATGAAATAAACTAGAGATAAGTGTCATAAGATCGAACTAGGAAGTGCATTTTCCAATAAATTGTTTAGAGGCTTCTTTCTCTCAGTGACACAGATCTGGATGAGCCTTTAGACATTGTAAATATTAATTATAACCAAATCTACGAGATGATGAGGAACAAATAAGCTGGCCTGTTTCCATATGAAGTCGGGGTTCTGTTCCTTCAATGAGTATTAATAAGAAAATACGGCTCCCAGTTGGAACTCCATGGTGACAGGCGTTCGGTTTTTTTTTTACCCACTTATTTGTACCCTCGCACTTGGGCGTGCACTTATGTGTGTGTGTGCGTTTGTTTGTGCGTGTGTGTGTGAGTGCAGCAGGGGGAGTGTAAATGCAAGTAGCGAGGCGAACAAGGAGAGCCACCACCACAAATGGTCGCGAGCGAGTTGCAGATGCACTGAAGAAAACCGGTACTAATTATTCCATAGTAAATCAAATCAAAATCAAGTGTAGATACAAAATGTAACTTACTAATAAAATAATTCCGAACAACTATAGATAGTTCTTATGCCAATGTTTTAGATACAATGTATTAAATGCACTGCATATGTTATTTCAAGTTTTTGATGCTATCTATATAAATAAAGAAATTATGATGAACTTTAACTTTTGATTACAGAACCGGAATATTGCTGACTACCAGAAATCTCAGCCCATCCGTGCGTGCACACACACACACACACACACCGGGCAGCATGTCAGAATCTCTCTTTCGACAATCGTGTGAGGTGGACCCATCGGGCAGTGGAATCGACGGTCGTCCAAGTCTGTGCTGCAGCAGTTGAATTCATTTCATTTCGGTTCGGGTCGTCGAAGAGTGAAAACGTCCAGCACTGATCTGTTGCCCCGTTGAGTCCATAAACGTTGCGGAAATAAAACACCATATATGCTATAGACTACAAGCTATATGCTATAAGCTATATGCTATAAGCTATATGCTATAAGCTATATGCTATAAGCTATATGCTATAGGCTACATGCTGTATGCTACACATCAGTGCAGAGATACGGCGGTCGAGTAGTGCGATTAGCAACGACTTGTCGCTGGCAAAAGTGAGAAGAGCCGAAACAAGTTTGCCTCGATTTTTATACACCTAGATCTCGCTAGAGAGCATGGCGAAAGCCGGCTGGGCATAAAAATTAAATTAATATAATTTCGAGAGAACGCCGCCGCACGCAACAGCGATCTCGAGTGTGTGAGTGCTTCAATTAAATTCAATAAATCATAAATAAGTGAGTGCCAACGGATCCTGTTTTAGTGGTGTGGCTCTGTGGCGCAATTGTGTGATTTATTGCCCTCAGAGGGGCCGCGGTCCATTCGAGTGAAATTACCAAATTAAGAAATTACGAAATTGCGAAATTTCGACTGCGAAAACTTAATTTTCATGACTTCCAATGAATGCTGAATCGACAATGTTCCGTCTCATATTCCCCGCCCTCTGCCTCTTGGCTGTGACCTCTCACATCGAAGCTTTCAATTTTATGCCGCGACCCAGTCGGGTGATAAGCTCCCCGAAGCATCTGAAGTTCCACAAAAACCAGACGCGCAGCTCCTACTTTGGATACACGCTCGTCATCCGCCCGACCAGGTGAGTTACCCATTTTCCAGCTGGAGATCGCCGTCAATATTTGCATACATGTAGCGTCTGGATGGCAATCCACACTTCTTCCGATAACCGACATATAGTACAAACCCGACATTTCTTATGTTTGACGCAAAACAAGCGAGTGCTTTCAGTTCGAAGCCAACACACCTCTGTCAATATTTTGAAACTTCTGGCACACGGAAATGGAAACTGAAGCTTGCGAAAAGGGGATCGACAGAAGTCGAGGCTTGACGAAATTAGTATCGCCTTTGGCTGGTTTATTGGCACTTAACACTCCGTTGCTCTATTTGCCAAGAAATTAAAATGTCATTTACGCCCAGTCGTCAATGGGTGCGCAGCATAGGTGGTTTGAGTTTTGGGGCAGAACTCTTGTGGCATGTCGAAAAGCCCAGCTTGAAAACCTCTCAAAAACAATACCACTTCAGAGCGAATTTTCTAAAAATAACAAATACCAAAAAACTGGCTACTTCAACTCCAATTGCCACAGATAGCCGAGAGATCGCAACTCCGTCTCGAACAATTGACAAACCCGAACACTTTTCAGTGAGCCGGGGCGACCTATGTACATATCATATGATATGTATGTAGACCCGATGGCGGCTACTTTTGCTGGAGTGCGGACCCCAAACATGACATCACACACCTCAGTCGGCGCCACAAATCACAGTTAATTGAATGAGAAGAAAGTGCTCAGATCGAAGCTCAGATACGCTTTCCGAGATACGTACTCTTCCAGGTGGATTCTCTCTTAACTGACACAAAAAGATGCTAGTTCATGCTTTGTAATTTATGTCAGAGTTGAAGCAATGTATTTGCCAAAATTCAGGCCACAGCTTAGATACAAGCACTACTTGGCCAGCAGAAACTTATCTCGTTTTAATTGAGGCGATCAGTAAACCTGGTTAGAATGCAGTACTCGTACGCGACCATAACGAGCTAGCTTTTGACCATATTTCATTTCCATAAACCTGGATGGGTAATTTGGAACTTCCTCTACAGTTGCCGCTCCCCTTCCTTTTTTTTTTATTACCAGCACTTTGGAGCCCAAAATACCCATGGCTCTTGGCCATTACGAAGTGCGCCTAATTATGTACGGAAATTGCGCGTAAAATCACGACAAGCCGTAATTTATATCACATCAATTGAAGTTGGCTGAAACAAACAAAAAGTGTAGATCTTGTTTACGGTCTCCCACTGAATTGATGGCTGTAATGGCTGTGTTCCAAAAGTCCATGTGGGAGGAGGAGTGCATCCACTCACTGTTTCCCAACACCACTTGCATTCTGGCGAAATGAGTCACAAATGTTTCCAATCCGATTTGAAGGCGATGGCGTCTGCAGACCTGCCCCCATCCGCATCCCCATACCCATCTCCATCCCCGCCCTCCGAAGAGTTCGCCTGTTCAGCTGACACCACACACAAATATTTTTAGCCGTCTTACGCTGGGTCATTAAACCGAATTCCTTATAACAAAAACAAAAACCAAAAACTGAAGACTGAAGACTCCACAGCGGAAAACGGTGCAGCGTGGTGGCTTTGTTCTTAGCATTTGATGACCGCACGCTGCAGCGCTTCTTTGTTTTTGTTTGGCTGATGCAGATGGAGATGGGGATGGAGATGGATATGGCGCTGGAGATTTGTGTGGTCCACAACATGGCTTATTGTCAGCGCACAAAAGCCGATAAACGCTCCTTGTTCGGCATTTAAACAAAGCGCCATCGCCCCACACTGCACTTCGCGTCGATATTTTAGTTATGTATAGCATTTAAATTCTTTAAAATAAATTTAGTGAGCATACAACTATATTTATCAGACATTCATGAAGGTAGAACAAATTGCTATATATTTTAAACTATTTCTATTGGTAGTCTAGAGTGTTCTTTTGAATAAGTCATGAAGCTATAACTTGGAGGATCGTTAAAACATATCTTCTTCCTAAAACAAATCAAGATTAAAGTAATAATGCAATATTTTACATTCACTCAACTTTCGTAAGTTTTCGTGGTTAACCTCTGCTTCCACCGAGTTGAACACCGCTGTAGTTATGCACAAAGGCCATGGGCAGAAGTTGGGGCTTGGGGCAGATGCGTGTGCAGACATGGTTTACTTGGCCATGACTCATGTTTTGGGGAAATACGTAAGCGACAACTCGTACTTTGTATTACAGCTGAGATACGCCGAACTTTCTGGCCAAAACAAATGTTGGCTGACTGTTTTTTAGGACTCACACCACTCTGTTTTACTGGCGGCATAAACAATTTCTGGATCAGGTAGCCAAAGTGGCATGTGCTTGTTACTCGCCTATGTAAATATGTTGACACTTTTCTTTTTTTTTAACTGTCGTGTTTTCACGCACTTAATTGCATGCTCAAACTATTTGAAGCGCGCCATTATGCGGATAAAGTTACGCCAGAAATCAGGACGGGAAGCAAATGCATGCATGCTGACTCATCCGACTGACTAAGCCGCAGATTCGAGCCGGGGAAAACTTGTATACGAGTAGATAAGTAAAGCAACAAGTCAATCGAGGTGAGACTGGGGTCAGAAAATTATAAAATGAAAACGTAGTGGTGGAGACTTGATTCACATCAGATGCTTACTTGTGTCACGCTCCTTTGGATTTCGCCAATAACAGTGGTGTTATCAGCCCTTGACTTTTGCTGACTGTTTTAACAAAGAAAATCAATATTTTTTTTGGACTGTCTAATCTAAATGGGAAGTCTATATCCTATGAATGGAGTTGGAAATGAGTCAGTGAATATAGCTGATTAAAAGCAAGTGTTTCCACATAAAATTTGCAAGCTCAGTAAGTTGCATCGTTTGAATTATCCACGGTCACGGTGTAGATAAACGAGTAGTAGGTTTAATTTTTATTAACTTTCAGAGAATTAATTATAAATGTTAATAATTCTTTTAATATTAAAATAGACTGTTATAGACTGGAGGTTTTAGATAGTGAGGTATCAGTATGCTAGGAAGATACAATCTTTTCGGTTTACACTTATCTTACTTTTTTTTGGCCCCCACTCCCGCACAAGTTTTCTGTGAGTCAGCTGCTTAAGAAAACAAACAGTTTGCTATAATGCAGAGCAGCATTTCATCCATGGAAAGCGCAAATATGGTAGGGCAATCGAGTTGAAGATGTTATTCACGCCACTCCCACGAGAGCGGAGCTCCAACGGTACCGCGAGTAAGCCTGGTCAAGACAGCGGCGCTCTCTCGCAGCTTTGAGATACCAAGAGTCGAGTGACACGAGCGTAGCCGTAACCCGTTTGCTCTCCCGCTATCACAGCCAACGTCGGTGCGGCGGTGAGGTCTCTGGGGAAACTGAACTCGGTGGTTAGTAGCCAACAGAGCTTCGATCGGAACGGCAGCAATTTATACCCGGCGGCGGATTTCTGCAACGCGGGCCTTTAAGCGAAAGTGATAATACAACGGAGTGCAGATAGTTGGGGCGACAAACGCGTGGCGTAGCATTAATCTGTTGAATAATCGTGGTCTGCAAAACTGCCGAAATGGTGGGGCAAGGTCGCGATTTCTGTGTGGTGCTGGTGTTGGGGCTGTGGTGCCTGGCCAGCCAGTGCAATGCATTTAACCTATCACCACTGCCCAACCGGCAGATACTGGATCCCCAGTTTGCCACCAGTCTGCCCAAGGTGCGTGCGTCATACTTCGGATTCACCATGAGCCTGCGACCCAATGGGTAAGACTCCAATATATAGCAGCTCCCGCATCTTCATCTTACCCACTCCCTGCCGTGGAGTAAACAGGTTGTGCGGCGATGATTCACTTCACTTGGCGGGTGCCAATCGAATGGCTGTAGCTGTAAAATTGAATGAACAACTTTTTTCGAAAAACAAATATAAAAGTGTTGAAGAAAGAAATGCCACACACTTAATGCCTTGCGCAAACGATGAAGTCATACTCTTAATATCAATTAACTACCATGCCGGGGAGGTGTAGTCAAGCATAGAAGTACACAAGGCAGCGAAGTATGTGGCTTTATTTAGATATCAAGTTCTTTTGTATTTCGTCCGCGGGAAATGTTATGCAAATTTCTGCAACGCTGCACGTCCGAACCTTTGTTGACTCAATAAGTCAGCTATTCAGGGCGGAGTTCGTATGGCTATACTCGTACATACAGTCTATAGCGCTTAGATTCGTCAATGCCAATTTGTTATCAGCCAACGTTGCCAGCTTCGTATTTACCGATTTTCGATAAGATTGCCGAAGTCACAGTGAACTGCCGCTAAGAACGCCCCAAAACGCTGATAAGCCGACAGACCAAATATGTTGTATGGGAACTATGTTGCTGAGATTACGACATCAGTTCGATTCGCTTGCTCACATCTTATCGAATTTCCTTCGTCAATTTGCTATAGTATTTGCAGGTTCTGGGAAAAAGTCGACTAATAATCGACAACCTCAATTGAATTCAATGGCTGACTAATGCGAAGCAAAGAAAGAAAAAGCGTTTCCGTTACATATTTAATATGTAATATAAGTTATATCTAGGCTCAGAGTTATATAGCTGACACCTCATTCACAAAAATTATAGCTTAATAGCTTATATTAGAAGATATCTAAAGTAAAATATAACAATTACAATAATAAACCAAGAAGCGAGATAAAATCTATTGCTAGTTGTTAAGAACGTAACTAAAATAAATAAATAAAAACAATTTTCTTAATCATTACAGCATCATTGTGGGAGCGCCTAGAGCCCAATCCACCTTGGAATCGCAGCGCAACATCAACGAAACGGGAGCGATCTACAGGTGCTCCCTGACCAGCAGTGTCTGCAGTCCATATGTCCTAGACTCCCGTGGCAATGTGGATGGCGCCTACAATGAGTACACACTGGACTCGGAGCGCAAGGACTTCCAGTGGCTGGGCGGCTCGATGGACGGCGGCCCCAAGGACACGGACAAGCTCCTCGTGTGTGCCCCACGGTTCTACGCACCCAGCCCGCGGGACAACCATCTGCATGGCGTGTGCTACTGGGTGCAGAATACGGTGGCCAGCACTCCGCAAAATGTTACCCGCATCTCGCCACTCCGCCTGAAGTCTGATCAGGTGAGGGAAGAGGATAAGGACAACAAGGCTAGCTTCTTCTACATCATGGGCGAACTGGGACTGAGCGCCCATGTGGCGGACGACAATACCAAGTTCCTTATTGGAGCCCCCGGCATTAATACGTGGCGGGGATCGGTGATTCTGTACCGGCAAGTGGACCCAGTGGACAATCCCACCGCCAGCAGACGTGACACGGGCAAGGCGCTGCGACGAACGCTCCGCGATGTGGACACCAACGAGTATACGCCGGAACACTATGCACCTGAGATCCCGAACCCGGCGCATTGGGGCCAGGAAGAAGACTCCTACTTCGGCTATGCCGTGAGCTCTGGCTACTTCGACAGCTCCGATCCGACCAAGCTCCTCTATGTGGCCACCGCTCCACAGGCCAACAAACAGTCCGGCGAGGCGTACATCTTCGATGTCCGGGGCAAGGGCATACAGAAGTACCACGTGTTCCGCGGAGAGCAGTTTGGCGAATACTTCGGCTACTCCGTTCTGGCGGAAGATCTCAATGGAGACGGCAAAACGGACGTCATCGTATCAGCGCCACAGCACGCTCTGGAGGATTCCCACGACAACGGAGCCATCTACGTGTTCATCAACAAAGGCTTTGTGAGTAATGCATTGCCTAATACTCCTATGAAATAGGGGGCTCCGAGAAACAAATTTATGACTAATGTTTTCTTATCATTGCAGTTCAACTTTGAACGACAGATTTTGCGTTCGCCACTGGAGACTAAGGCGCGTTTCGGCACTACTCTATCCCGCCTTGGAGATATTAATCACGATGGGTATAATGGTGAGTTTTCAAAGGAACGCATTAGATTAATTAAATATCATCAAATATTATTTTCGCATTCTACAGATGTGGCAGTTGGAGCTCCCTTTGCTGGAAATGGTTCGGTGTTCGTCTACTTGGGCAGCGAAAACGGATTGCGGGATGAGCCGAGTCAGCGACTGAATGCTCCTTCCCAGAAGGCCTCCAAGTACGGATCGCACATGTTCGGCCACGGGCTGTCCCGTGGATCCGACATAGATGGCAACGGATTCAACGACTTCGCGATCGGTGCTCCAAACGAGGAGGCGGTGTATCTGTATCGCGCCTATCCAGTCGTTAAGGTGCACGCCACTGTAAAATCCGAGTCCCGGGAGATCAAACCGGAGCAGGAGAAGGTGAAAATCACCGCCTGCTACAAGCTGAGTACTACTTCCACCGCCAAGGAGGTACAGGAACAGGAACTGGCCATCCGCATCGTCATGGACAAACAGCTGAAGCGGGTTAAGTTCACCCAGACGCAGACCAATGAGATGAGCTTCAAGGCGAAAGCGAATCTCGGCGAGCAGTGCCGCGTCTACGAGACCCAGGTGCGCTACAGCGAGAAGGACATTTTCACCCCCATCGATCTGGAGATGCACTACGAACTGACCAAGAAGGTTCCCGACTCCGAGGGTGAGTGTGATCTATTTCATCTGTTTGATCTACTAGGTCTGTAACACATTTCATATTCACAGAGTTCTGCGAAACGTGTGCGGTCGTCGATCCGCAGGAACCAAAGGTTTCCACACAGAAGATCATCTTCAGCACGGGCTGTGCCACCGATGTTTGCACTGCTGATCTGCAGTTGAGGAGCAAGAATGTGAGGTATGTCAAAATCAGTTTGTTTGCATTGCACTAATTTACCCTAGAACTATGACTTATAAAGTGTTAATTTTCATTTCCGCAGCCCCAATTACATTTTGGGCAGTGCCGACACACTGCGCCTGAACTACGAGATCACCAACATCGGCGAGACCGCGTACCTGCCCCAATTCAACGTGACCAGCACTTCCCGCCTGGCCTTCGCCCAGGTGCCTGGAAACTGCAAGGTGGCCGATGCGGTCATGGTGTGCGACTTGAACCGCGGACGACCCCTGGCCAAGGGTGACTCCGACTCCGTGGCCATCAGCTTCGACGTGAGCCAACTCAGCGGACAGTCGCTGATCATCCACGCAGAAGTATTCAGCACGGGGTACGAGAAGAATCCCACGGACAACAAGCAGACCAATGTGATTGGTCTGAAGGAGTTCACCGAAATCGATGCCAGCGGGTGAGAACCAATAAGGCATTGATAACTAATTAAGATCTGACTGAAACCCACTTGTTATTTTCAGTGGCCAAACGAACAACCAAATCGACTTGGAGCACTACAGTAACTCCGCGGAAATTGTCAACAACTACGAGATCAAGAGCAATGGGCCCAGTGTAATCGAGCAGTTGACGGTGTCCTTCTACATACCCATTGCCTATAAGGTGGCTGGCTCCACTGCCATCATACCGATCATCAATGTGACCAGCCTGAAGATGCAGGCCTCCTACGACTCCCAGCTGCTGGGCATCGATCTGTACGACCAGAACAATACCCTGCTCTTTGTGGACCCCGTTGAGGTGGTCACCACGCTGAGTGGCGGCTTGGAGCGGACCGTGATCACCCAGAACAGGCAGAGCTACGACATCCACACCAGCGGGCATGTGCACCAGACCATGGAGATTCTCGATACGGATAGGGTGGCAACAGCTTCCATGTCCCGAAAGCGACGCGACCTCAAGGCCCTGACCGCCAATCGGGAGCAGTATGCTCGCATCTCGAATGTCAAGGCGCACGATCTGCTGAGCGAAGACTTTAAGGGTAAGCTGCCCGTAAATCGCACCATTGTGTTCAACTGCCGGGACCCCGAGATGACCATCTGTGTGCGAGCCGAGATGCGAGTGCACTTTAGGCCAGAAAAATCCATTAACCTGAACGTGAGCTACAGTGTGGATCTGAATGAAGTAAACGCCATATTAATGGATCCCTGGGAGTACTTTGTCATCCTCACCGACCTGCGTCTGCAGAAGAAGGGCGATCCCACCTCCACTTCATTTTCGATCAATCAAAGAATCGAACCGAACATTATATCCAAGCATCTGGAGGCGGGACTACCCATCTGGATCATCATTGTGTCCGTGATCGGTGGCCTGCTGCTGCTCTCTGCAATAAGCTATTTGCTATACAAGGTTCGTTTTGGGGTAATAATACTTGCAAGCCCTTATATCTGACTTAAATATATCTCTCTCCTAGTTTGGCTTCTTCAATCGGGCCAAGAAGGACGAGCTGGACCGACTGGTGCAGCAGAATCCCGTCGAGCCTGAGGCAGAGAACCTCAACAGCGGCGGAAACAACTAGACTTTGCACTGCGATTTTCTAGGCGCACACATCACATTCAAAATGGATGGAACCAGTTACCAAATCCTATTTTCACAACGCTAAGACTATCCACTAAATGTGTTCTCATGCATTTAAGAAAGGAACGAAAACAGCAGGAGAGAATTAAGAACTACAGGACATTCAATGTTTCTCTTGGTTTGAACTACAGTGGCAGCAGAAAAGTGCCTTTTAGTTTGTAGGTTACCTCTTATTTATACGAGAGTTCCATGTGTGCTGCACCAGCCATATTGCCATTTGTTGTATATATTTATTAAACATTTTTATGCCCGTTACTAGCAAAGTGTGCAATATGTTACAAGAATTGTATGCCACAGGAAATGGAAGCGCTTCCGACCCCTTGAAGTATATATGATCTTGATTAGGATTACCTTCCAAGTTCCGTCTGTTGGTCCGCTCGAACGGCGAATTCGCGCCCACAGTTTTAAATATCTAGAATATTTAAATGAAATCATAGATATGACGAAAATAGATTAGTTAGCACTTAACCTGGCGCCATTTATATGTAAATGCACATTCTTAGATGAGTAACGGGTATCTGATAGTCGGGGCACTCGATTTAAACGGTCCCTTTTGTTAATAAATGATAATTGTAATAAATTTGTAAAGGTAGCTTTACAGGGCGACGTGAAAGACTTTATTAATGTATAAATTGTAAAAACGAAGCTAGGATATTTAAGGACTTAACAGCTGGTATAACAAGTATTCCTGTATTATATTAGAGTATTAAAACGATGAAGAATAAATAAATATAAAAAAAAACACTTGGAGATTATTTCATTTCTCATTTAAAGTCTATTTTAGATTTGATATAATTTTATACTTGTTTGGTTTTTTTTAATGACTACATTGTTTGTCGTTATTCCTAATATATTGCTTAAGCAATATTTGAATATTTGCATAAGTAATATTTTGTTTTCGAGAAACATTGTAGTATGACCCAAAACTTAGTCATCATCAGCATAAAAAGTTTAAGTCATTTGACTTCGTTTTGGTTTCATTTAAGTTCGAAAGCTCGAAGAGCTCGGTCGCAGGACTTTAAACATTTTGTTTCGTTAAATAAATTAATTTAAGTTGTTTTATATGTGCGTTATTGAAAAACTTTGCTTATTTTATTCGAAATGTATTGTCTTCATCTTGTCGTGTTGCTGGCCCTTCAATCCCAAATCAATGCCTTTAATATTTCGCCGTGTCCGAATTTAAAAATGAAATATGAGGGACATATAAAACAGGAGCGCAGTTCCTATTTTGGATTTTCCTTAGTCATCCGAGGAAAGAGGTGAGCTAAAAATATATGAATATACCACAATATACCTCATGAAACTTAGATCAAAATTATTGATTACATTAATAGAAGTTTCACTCGAATTCTGTGACACCTTTTGTATGAAGTTGATCAATTAAATTAATTTCGGTATTCTGTTCTAATAAATAAAATTCGGTTACCAGTTCATTTGATGATTAATTAAAAACCGTACATTATTCATATTTTGGTGTATCATTGGACTGCAAGTGATTAGAGATTTCTAAATAATTATGTATAATTAGTGGTCTGGCAAAACAACAAAATTTCAAAAAACAAATATCTCCGTTTTCATAAAATCACAGTATTTTGGTGGCAGCTCCTCGTGCCTATTCCCGTTTAGAAGCTCAGCAAGGCATCATAGAGCCTGGAGTAATCTACAGATGCAAACTCGACGACCTTCGACACGAGAACGCAAAATGTTTGTCCTATGACATAGATACCGAGGGTAATTACGTTGAGGATCCAAATGATGGCATGCTCAGGACGAAAGGCAAGGACTACCAGTGGTTGGGCGGAGCGATGGACGGCGGCACCAGGGACTCGGATAAGCTACTCGTGTGTGCCCCGCACTTTTACACTGTGGTTCGAAACGAAAGCGCTATGAATGGGATGTGCTACATGCTGAGCCGCACAGCTGAGCAAATTCGTTCCACAGACGTGCAGGAAAAATGGCCATTTAGAAGAGAAGATAAGCAGGATGAGCTCAACTACAGAATGGGTGAACTGGGACTGAGTGCGCATGTGTCGGATGATAACTCGAAGCTTTTGATGGGAGCACCGGGAGTCGATAATTGGAAGGGATCGGTGCATTTAAAGCAGCAAGTGCACCGCATACACATGAACCATGGAAGACAAAGGCGTGGAATAAATATGAACACCGAATGTCCCGAGTGCAACCCAGAGCCAAGCAATTGGGACCAGCAGAACGACTCCTACTTCGGCTATGCCGTGAGTTCCGGCTTCTTTGATAGCCAGATACCCAACCTCCTGTATGTGGCCACCGCTCCTCAAGCCAATCAACATTTTGGCGAGGCCTATATCATTAATATCACTACAAACAGCATCATTAAGCACAAGACATTCCACGGGAATAATGTTGCCGATTACTTCGGCTACTCCGTTCTGGCGGAGGATCTCAATGCAGACGGACTAACAGATGTTATTATATCCGCACCCCTATATGCTATGCGTAATTCCTACGATGATGGAGCTATTTATGTGTTTATGAACCAGGGCGATGTGAGTAATTATGACGTACAAATGACGTCAATTTAGATGAGACACAATCTTAGCTACCAGTTGACTAATGTCTCCTTATTATTGCAGTTCAATTTTAAAAAGACGCTTATTGTGTCGCCAGCGGGTTGTGGTGGCCGTTTTGGAACTACTCTATCGCGAATAGGCGATATCAATAACGACGGTTACAATGGTGGGCATATAAGAAATATAGATATGATCTGAAAGAATTTAAGGCTAATATACATTTTCTTATACAGATGTGGCAGTTGGAGCTCCCTTTGCTGGAAATGGATCCGTGTTCATCTACTTGGGCAGCGGGAATGGGTTGCGGGATCAGCCGAGTCAGCAACTGAATGCTCCTTCCCAGGAGGCCTCCAAGTACGGATCGCACATGTTCGGCCACGGGCTGTCCCGTGGATCCGACATAGATGGCAACGGATTCAACGACTTCGCGATCGGTGCTCCAAACGAGGAGGCGGTGTATCTGTATCGCGCCTATCCAGTCGTTAAGGTGCACGCCACTGTAAAATCCGAGTCTCGGGAGATCAAACCGGAGCAGGAGAAGGTGAACATCACCGTCTGCTATAGACTGGATACCAATTCCACGTCAAAGGCGCTACTGGAGCAAGAGCTGAACATTCGGCTGGACATCGACACGAAATCAAAGATTAAGCGGGCTATGTTTGCCGAAGAAAAAGGCAGCCAGGTGCGCTTTAAAGCAATGGCATGTCAACAAGAAAAGTGCATGCAACTGCAAGTTGAAATGGAAAAAAAAGCTAAATTTGATCCAATCGCTGTGGAGATGCAGTATGAGCTGTCAAAGAAGATTCCCGTTGTTGGAGGTACGTTCTGAGATTTCAGCTTTGAACAAAACTGTGAGACAGTGAGTTTCTTCAATAGATTTCTGCGAGGACTGCGCGGTGGTGGATCCTGCGGAACCGAAGTGTCTTACGGAGAACATTAATTTCAACTCGGGCTGTGCCACCAATGTGTGTGTCGCTGATTTGAAGTTAAGCAGCATCAACGCGAGGTGCGAAGAAATCTGGGTATCAACGTCTTGGAATGTATTAATACAAATTTTGAACTCTACAGTCGCTCCACGTTCGTCTTGGGCACCACCGATGTCCTGCGCCTGACCTACAACATCACCAATAATGGCGAGTTCGCCTACAAGCCTCAATTCACCGTGACGAGTTCTGCCAACCTGAGTTTTGCCCAGGTGCCTGGACACTGCAAGGTCATTGACGCCGTCATGGTCTGCGACCTTAACCATGGACAGCGTATGGGCAAAGGTGACAACGACTCCCTAACCATCAGCTTCGATGTGAGACAACTCAGCGGTCAGTTGCTGGAAATCCAAGCAGAAGTATTCAGTGCTCGCAACGAGTCTAGTCCCGCGAACAACAAGCTAACCAACGTGATAAGTCTGAGGGAAGAAGCCGACCTCTATGTCAGCGGGTATGATTATGCTTACTATTAAAACTTTCTCTTACTAAACTCCTACGTCACTTCACAGGGTGCAGAAGAACGATCCCATTGTTCTTAAGGGGTCTCCATACACAGCGGAGGTTGTCCACTACTACGAGGTCAAGAGCCACGGTCCCAGTACTCTACGAAACTTGACGGTGTCCCTCTATATTCCCGTGGCCTACAAGCAGTCTGGTTCCACAAAAGTTATACATTTCTCTATGTCCACCCCAAAGATACAGTCCAAGTACTATCACGTACTGCCTATGAACCTCTACTATCAAAATGACGCAATGACCACGGACATCGCCAAATTCCATGAGCAAACTACTCTGTTCCCTTCCACGGCCCCACAAAATGAGAGTGCCGAGTATCTCAGTGGAAACGCGGATCAAAACTCGAGCATATCGCTGTTGGACGAGAATCTGCCGGTTGCTAACACCCTTGTGCTCGACTGCCAGGATAGCAACGTAACGATATGCCACCAGGTGGAAATGCGACTCGAAAGCGGGCTACAACTCAAGCCGGAAGAGCTATCGAACCTGACTGTTAGCTTTACCGTGGACCTCACGGACGCAGAGGACATCTGGGAGTACTTCGTCATTAAGACCGACTTAAAAGTGTGCAAGATAGGCGATCCCACTTTAAGTTCTTTTACCATACAAAAGAAGATCCAATCGAACGTTATATGCAAACATCCTGAAGTGGCCATGTGGAAAATCTTGCTGTCCGTGATCGTTGGCATTTTGGTGCTTTCGGCCACAACATATGTGCTTTACAAGGTTCGTATCAATTCGTCTCAGATTTAATTGATTTATTGATTTAATTGATTTACTTTATAGCGCGGCTTCTTTAAGCGAGCCATCAAATACGAACTAACACAGTTAATTCGAGATAGTTTTGAGGACGGGATTATAAGAGCAGAGGCAGAGGAGGATACTGAGTGTGCGCAGAGTTGGAGTAATATGCTAGAAAATTATGAATGAATGAATTATGTGGTAATCTTCTCAATTATTCTTCTCAGTTCATGAGATGAGTTTCTAATTTTAAATTGTTAATAATTTATTTCAATAAAAATAACGTACAATTCTTAACATAAATAAGTACAATCATAAATATTTTATTAAAATGCATTGTTATTCTTAACCCTTGAAAATATTTAAAAATCTAATCTAAATTACTAGCACACACTGGCCAAACATGAACAATTTTAGCGATCTTTTAACATACCTATAACATTTAGTCTATGTATGTACAGTAATATCTATGCCGCCGAAAAAGGCAGTTGCACACAAAACACACGAATTTCCCCCAGATAAGCAAGTAAAATGTACTATCTAAGAAGACGTTATACTCGTACACATATGATAACACACATTGCCAAACAGTACAGATCGTAGTGAGCTTCGTAGACTACAAAATGGAACTTCGACAGGGACAGTATAAGTACATTAGCTGCGATAGGTTTCTAATTGAGCTGAGGTAAGTGCTCATGATAGGCTTGGATAAAGTAGTGTGGTTGCTTTAAGATATGTCTCTGTGAAAGTTGCTTGCAACGTTGCAATATGTATGGCTGACTACACCTAGGAGTTTGTAAAAGTACCGAGTATGTGAATATGTGCACCGCATAACTCCGGCGTTTCAATATGCATATTTTTGGTGGTTCCTATTGTATTGACATTAAACGAAAACAGATATTCTATACGTCTGCCCTAATAGTGTACAACAACAATGAGGCTTTCTAAATAAATACTTGTATAAAAATACAGAGAATTTGTGAACTATGTATTGTCAAAATCATTAACACGTACTTAACTGGCGACCCCTCGAATAAATATGCATAATCTCTGATATCTGTTTCCCAGACCCCAACGCTAGTTTATCAACTTACTTATCACCCCACTCCTATGACTAGTTTCCCCATTGAGCACACTGTGTGACACACACGTTTCATTGGCCTAGACCTTCCACTTTGCTAACACATTGTCTCGTTGAACGGCGGATCCTTTTCCGATTCGGTGCTGCTCTTGATGTTCGACGATAGTTTGGCGATCTCGTCCTGCACCAGGTGGGTGCTGATCTGGGGTATGGATAGCGCCGGATTGCTGCTCTTGGCCGACGAGCCGACGGACTCATCCGTGCTGGAGCTGCTCTCCTTCAGCACATTCATGCCCAGCTTGCTCGCAAAGGGCTGCGGCTTGAGCGTGGAAATCAGTTTGGCCTGACCAGCCTGGGCCGCCTCCGGTGTCTGAGGCACTGCCTCTGCCACTGCGGACGGCTGAGACGGCTTGCCCTGGTCCACGCTAAACTGTTTCTTTAGCAGCATCGGACGCACTGGCGGTGCCGGCGCTGCCTGCATCGTCACTGGCCCCGAGGAGCTGAGATCCAGCGAACTAGAGCTCTCCTCTCGCAAACGCCTGCCATCGGCAGCGCCTACCGAGGCGGTACGGATGGGCTGGTAACGCGCCGTGGCAGTGCCGCCCACAGCGCCAACGCTAATGCTAATTCCCGTCGCCGAGTGCGAGTCGCCGGCGTCCAACGAGGGCTCCGCCGTCAGCGAGGGTGTGTCCACATTGTAGGAGCCCGTCAGCGAAGTGTTTGTCTCGTTGGAGCTCTGCTTGATAAAGCGGTACGGATGCGCCGAGTAGTCCGTTTCCGTGCTGGAGTTTTTCTGCAGGCTCTCACTGGACTTCTTGAACAGCCGGCCCTCGTAGGGCGGATTAAGGAAGTCACTGGTGGCCCGTGTGGGCACTAACGGTGAGGGATACGTTTGCTGCTCCATCGAGGAGTTGCGCTGCCAGGGGCGCTCGTTCTTCAATTGGAAGCCGCTCGAGATACCGGCCATGGCACCGCAGCTACCGGCCCCGCTGGTATCGCTACTATCGCCTCCGCCGGCACCGCCACCTCCACCACCGCCCATCAGGTCGCCATCTACCGAGGGCTTCGAAGGTGACAGCTCCACGGCAGTCTCTCGGCGCAGCGGGTAGCGATGGCTGTAGTCTATGGATGCGCCAATCTGCGGAGGATTACGTTCGTGAGTATTTGATAGATATAGATATAGTTATAGATAGACCACATTACCTCGAATCCCTGGGCGCTGGCATCGATTGAGCCGCGGGACTCGATCAGTCCCTCTAGAATCATGTAGTCGTTCTCTTCGCACTCCTTCAGATGCTTCTTCTCCAGCAAAGCCGCCGCTTCAGCCCGCGACATTTCTGTTTTGGGCCGGTCCAAAGAAGCTGTCATTTAAATGGGGTAAAACAAGCGTGAGTTGGGTGTCAAATTCAATAAAAAATCAGGTGTGATGGCATTCATTTCGCTTTGGTGGCGGCGGAAGCAAGGCAATGATACGGGTATTGCGCATTCACCCGGTTAGTTACACACTTTGCTCACGGTTCTTGAAACGCCTCGATGGTAAGCAAACACGGGTGACTAGGGCTCAGTGGGATTCGTAACCATGTGCTCCTCGCGGCCTTGGGCCTGGCTTACCTTTGTTACTCGGCAGGGATACCGTGGGCGATGCAATCATGTGGCAGACGCTCTCCAGCTCGTCCGTGATCGAGGTGTACTCGCTGTGCAGTTTCAGCAAGATATTTCTGGAGGGTTTCGCATGCAATACTGATTTACCTAGAGTTCGGAGTTCGTGGTTAGGTTCAAAGAAAAGATGTGTGCGAGAGAACGAACAAAATAAAAACTTCATTCGGTTATGGTCAATGGTTATTGGGGTACAGTGCTAATTTGTTGGCCAAATCGGTTTGCTGGATTGGTTGTTTTGGATTGGTTTTCGTATATTTTTTGGGATTAGGTGGAATGGAGTGACGGGATTAGTAGCCTGAATTTTGAGCGCAGATCAGAGGCTGGCACGGCTTCCATCCTTCGATGGTTGCTTACCCGGATGTGCGGAACCCTGGCCACGGGCATATCCTTGTCGCTGTCCGGTTCCGATTGCGTGAGGCTCATCTGGCGGCGGGACAACGAGGCCAGCTGGTTGAGGCTGATGTGCGACCGGTTTATGTCCGCCCCGGTTAAGGAGTACGTTTCCGAGTTGCGGCGACACAGGGACACCGTGCGCTGTCGCAGTGCTCGATGTCTGGCAGCTGTTTGCGATAAAAAGTTACTTTTATACTCATTTCATACTTCTTATACTTTCTTGGGTACAGAGAACAGCGAACAGAACACAGTGCAGTGAAAGCTGTGCGATGAGAAAATTACCCTCAAAGTTGATGTCTGGCGTCGCATCATCAGAGTTGTCGCCTCCGATGAGCGTCTGGTCGTCATCGTTGTTGCCCATGGGCGTCAGGGTGTCCTTGCTCTCCGTGCTGGCACCCGTATCCTGGCGCACCGTCACGTACGGAGTCCGCTTAACCGTCTCACAGGTCGATGGACGCTGCGACACCGGAATGTAGATGTCCGAGTCTGCCTCCGACTGCATCGACGCCTTGCGGACCACCTGCTCGTTGAGCGCCTCGCGGGACTTGACCACTTCGTCCGGTTCCTCCGGCAGAGGCACCACCTCAAAGTGCGTGCCCTCGTCGAAGATGTAGGCATCAGGACGGACCTCGGTCAGCGAACGGTTAAAGCGGCGCCGGGTGGTGACCTGGATACATTTAACACAAGTGTGTGCACAGAAAGAAAAAATAGGATGTCATCGGTTCAATAATTTATTTCACATAAAACATTTTCTAACACATAATTTCAAAGTATAAATAACGAATAAATAAACACAAACTAAATTGAATCATATTAATAATTGCTAGCGGTCACAAAAATTCTTCTGAATTAAAAGATTCTGGGTTAAAAGAGAGTCCACGAAATGTATAATAAATGTGATGTCAAAGAGCCTAGGGGCAAAAGCATATTCGTAGGTATTCGAAGCAATCTATTTATTGGATCGAAGAATATCAAGTTCAGAATGACATTTTCTGTCCCAGTGTGCTTGGTATTGCTGCGATATGTAATTCAAACGCACCTGAAGCGAATTCAAATTCAGACCGGCACCCAGGCCAAGTGGAACGATGGCTCCTCCACCACCACCACCACTACCACCTCCGCTACCACCATTTCCTCCGCCGCCGACGCCGCCGCCCTCCGTGTCCGAAATCGAGATGGTGCGCACGCGCTGCATCTCTCCGGGAATGTTAATCGTCGAGCCGCGCAAATCATCCGCACCAGCCGTGTGTGTCGACATGAAGCGATGTATGACGGCCAAATGCGAGAGTATCTGCTCCGAGGATTCCTCCATCTTTCGCAATCGGAACTCGATGTTCTGCAAAAGACACATGAAAAGTGGTAAGAAATCGAATTTAATTTCCACAGCATATATATATGCTTTTTAGTAGTAGAAAAGCTGCAACGGCTGCAGTAAATGGTCATTCGGACGTGTCCAATTTTCAATTCAAATGTAAAATCGTGCTGTCAGAACCCATGTTACTTCGGATAGCACGAATCACACGGGAAATTTGCATAAAAATGCAAACACAGCATCGGGATAAATGTCGAGGCAGGTGGGATGATGATGGTACTGATGTCTACGCACCTGAACGGTGGCCGTTTGTATGTTTTCCTTCTGATTGATGTCCTCGATTTTCTGAGACATGGTCTCCACCCGCTCCGTGGTGTTCTTCACCCGCTCGTCCGTCGACTGATTGAGGATGATTTCCTGTTCGTGGAAGAAGCCCTCGACGCACTCCTCCTCGAAGTCGTACAGCCGCTCCAGGTCGTCCTTCTCCAGGAACAGTTTGAGACCATTGTCCCGCTGCACCTCCAATCCTGCGGATTGCCGATCAAGTGGACACATGTTACATGGCGAGTCAGGGGGCATAAAAGTACGGGCGAAAACCAAGAATGAACAATAACAACAGCGCCCCGGGGCAATGGGAATGCACAATGGAATGGAAATGGAAATGGAAAGTGTGGCAAATCGTTTCGCCATAACCCAATTAGGAGGTGTTGTTATTGTTGTCGCCAAGTGGCAAGGTTGATTTCAATACAAAAGAGCAGGTGGCGTATACGTAATGCAGTTAGTTACAGAAGCACACACAGTCGACACAGTTGGGGCAGGCACGCAGGGAGAAAAGTTAGATATTTGTACATTATTGCTGCTCGGCTCACAAGGCCACAGACACGATTGACTCACAGGGAACAAAGCTAAACTTGCTCATCCCGGGCTCACCTTTCGCCTTCCGCACACAGTACTTGAGCAGCGAGTAGAAGTGGCACAGCGCGATGAAGGGCGGCGGCAGGACGGGCTTCTGCTGGTACTCCATCACCACGGTGAACCGCTGGAACATCCACACCTAAGGGGCACAAATCATACCAAATTGTGAGTATATTTTACGAGAAACCTCAAACCGCATGGATTCGATCACAACACTCACCTGATGCGAAACCGAGTTGACCTCGTTGAAGATATTGTTGAACACGGCGATGAGCAGATTTATCAGCAGAATATTGGCAATCAGGAGGTACATGGACATGGTTATCGGCGTTACCCAATGGCCTGTAATCCAATTAGTTGGTGTGTTGGTGTTAAAAGTGCGGCATCAATACTCGCATGTATTCAGTGGCCGCCATCTGGATTCGGGGGCCACATACTCACCAGTGACGCAGCCCGGCTGGCTGGGATCCTCGCCGCAGGGAGGGTCGATATCGCCGGCGAACACCTCTCCGTACAGCATGAAGTAGGGCTGGAAGATGACCTGCAGAACGATAAATTAAAATGACCATTAAAGCGCCATCTGATGGAACCGGGGGGCATCGCCATCGAGACATGGAATGGCCGGGCGTAATTCAATTTGCGCCCGTCGCCCAACATAAATGCAAGTTATACACATTGAAACACAGTTTGGTTATTTTTAGCCATCACCTGACGATACTTGTGTGGGTGGTTGGGGTTTTTGGGGGTGGGCAGGTGTCTGTGTGTTGGGGATGCAAGTTATTTGATTGCTAATTTTCCGGGACTTTTCATTCGAAATTGGAAACAGCATGCTAAATATTTACACATCGATGTCTCCCCATCTCATTTGCATATAACAGCTGGATTAATGGCAAATGCTCTTTGATTAAAACTCCAATATTTGTCTTATAACTATCATCACTTATTCATTGCTGACCTAGGGCTAATATTTGCATTACACGGCTGCAGGCAGCTTAAATTATTTAGCATGCACAACTGAAAACTGGCATTAAATCAAGGTTGAAGATGTCGAGCAGAAAAAGACGAAAGTTAAAGAAAAATCAGATGGGTGAGGGCTTGTTATAAATATTCATAAGCGAAAACAGAGTACACACATTTACCTTAAAGAGGCACGGAGCCGGTCTAAATACTAGTTTGTACAACATGCAGAATTGAAAATACGGATTGAAATTAATGCATTGGAGCGGAAAGAAGGAGTGGAGTCTGGCCAAACCCTTGCAAATTCAACACGGATTAGGTTTGACAGTCTTAAGTGGCAGATTCCAAGCGGACTTAACAGTTTCCTTTGCAAGAGTCGAAAAGGGAAAGTTGAGGATGCGAGATTTCGGAGCAGAAGTAGGCTTTAGGGATCAAGAGACAGAGGAGAGAGCAAAAGATACACAGGTACGAGTATACGAGTATAAACATTTTGGGGACACAGTCGAACTTCCAACGGAGTTAAAAGTAGATAAAAACGGGGTCCACATAAAACTCAGGTTGAAATAGAATACTGGGCACACACTGATCTCCATCAAGACACAACATTAACTATAGACCACACCAATATGCAGCAGATATATCTGAGTATTATTATTATTTTTATTTTTTTTTTTTTTTTTTTTTTTTTGGCAGACGCATCTAGGGCATTCTACAGTCGGCTCTCTATATAGCAAACCAAGTTCATCAATCACAAATGGCGTTACATTTGTCAAGTTGCCGCTCGTCAAATTCGAATGCTCATTGTGGGTGGGCGGAGTTGCAGATGTGGCCGGCGGAGCTGTGGAGCTGGAACCGGTGGTGGAGCTGGCTGCAGTGGTGGTCACCGGTGGAGCACCCATTGTATGATAGCCACGATGATAGCTGGAACGGGTATTGTGCCCCAGGGCACCTAGAAATCCGGGCGCCGTTATGGAGCCGGCAATAACCTGGCATTTTGGCAATTTTCAAGAACATTTAACGGGCGATTTATGCGATTAATGCGATTAATATGACAAAGATGGTTAGTGAAGGCGATAAAGTGATAGATTTGAGTTCGAAATGTGGGGGACAAATGACAGAATGACAGAATGGCAGAAAGAAAGAAAGAAGAGTATAATACGAGACAGTCAATTTGAGCGGCATTTGTTTGGTGATTTTGATTAAATTCTAGTTAGTCAACTACTTAATGTAAAGTGGATTGAATGGAGCACCAATCGACAAAACTACTCGTACGTAAAAATGATTCGCTTGCACCACTACTGAGGAACGCAGGCCAAAAACTTGCTTTGCTTGCTATTAAGTAAATGTATGTACTCCGCATCGTTGGGTATGTATATTTAAAGTTAAAGCTGCAATTGAAATCGTCGAAAGGACACACTCGCTTTCACTGTGTGTGTGAGTGTGTCGGTGTGTGTTAATGAGGCTGACATACGCACATACACTCAGATCGGGGGATTAGTTTATTTACAGAAAGTCGACAGGACATGTGTAAAGTATATATCCGTATATATATAGCTTACCTCCTTGATGAGACTCCAGGTGGCTTGTTTGTCGGGAAAGAGAATCGCCTGTCTGCTGACACCAAAGCTCATCAACACGACCGCCAACAGGACCACGAAGTAAATCATGTTCTTCACCATCTTGCCCATCATCGTGACCAGGGGTCCTGAAACATTTTATAATATGAAAGCTGCTTCTCCGCTTTGTTTATTGAATTCAAGGAATATAAATATTCAATCTAAGGTCAATTGTAATGGTGTTTGGAAGAGATTTATGTACCTCATATGTACGCCTTATTTATTGGCTTAATTTAGCTCAGTTAATTTGGTTTTCGGAACTAAAGACTCACCCAGATATTTATTCACGCCGAGAATGTTCAGTATTCGCAGGTACCAGTATATGCTGTCCACACAGTAGATGACTCGTCCAATATCCATCGTATTCGGGCGGAATCGAAACGCCAAACCGATGACAAAGAGTATAATGGCTGCTCCGTCGCACGGATTCCACATATTCCACGCCCACACCGAGAACTTATGCCTGCTCGCCGAGTTCGAATTAATGGCGCCCAACGTGGAATCGTTAATTCAAGCGTAAGAGGCACATATTGAAGACATAAAGTAATGGAAATTCGCACAACTGTGAAATACGCCCAGCTTCATTTGCACTCATCGCCAGATGCAATTAAACACAAATGATTGAGGTGTGCGGGTATAGGGGTCTACTTACGTAATGGCCACCGGTTCCGAGGATATTATCTCGCGCGCCTTTTCGAAGCCCAGCGTTGTGATATATGCTATGGAGTACCATTCCTGCCACCGCGGCATATCCTCCATCTTCACCAGCACAGTGAAGGAGAACATGATGAGAAAGAACATATAGGCAATCTGCAATGGAAAAATGAGGGCTTAGTAACTGAGAAATTGGTAATCAAAACTGGCTGAATGCTCAATATGGTATACCTATCTTCAGCAATAAATAGCTACTCGATGGAATCGAATATGAAAACTTATTTATATACATATACTATTATTCGCCCAGTGCACTTGCATCGGAAATGAATCCAACTACCCCCAGCCAGCTCGATAGTAATTTCCGCCACTTACCGAATCCGCCCAGAACTTGGTGATGGGTGCCGTGTAGAACTCGTAGAACTTCTTCTTCAGGCGCAGCGGCTGGTGCTGTTTCACCTCATTGTACTCGGAAAGATTGAAGAACTCTCGAAATTGGGCGGGATCCGAGTCGGTGAGTGAGACCTGTGGAGAAATGACGACGGTATTAGTGGGCCAGCAGGGGCGAGAGCGAAGGCCGAGTGGCGCTTGATAGTTTTCGGACTTAATTAAATCATCAATGTGCAGTGAACATTCAAAGGGAGCCACGTGGGGATATATTACATTGGGGAATTGCGTATACGCCCCGTTGAAGCGGCGTGTCAAATGTGATTTAGTTGGCTGTCTAATTAATTTGCTGGTGTTTTAGGCTCGATTTGCTATTGCTATTTATACGCGTGTTTAGTTTCCAGACACAACATGCAGAACAAATTAATGAAGTTAAGCATTATGCAAATCAAAATGTTTTAGCCGCGGGGTGTTCGAAATGTGCTGACAAAAAGTAGCATAGAGCAACTGTACTACTGAGGAAAATCGAAGAGGATTTAATAAAAGGTGTACTGTTGAATTCACACATTTTCTACGCATACATTTTCGCAAATGAAGCTACGAAATGCGCATTCCAAAAGGGAATAAAGGAAATATGAGGCAAAACTACTAAAGCCAGTTACAGAAATGCCATTGAAATGATAAAATATCTTGTGGAAGTGGGAGTAAATTATATCCGGGTTCAACTAACTTTGGAGGGCTGTTCTTCCGCTCCAGCAGTGAGATTAACCTGTAAAATTGATACGATACAAGTACTAGGACATTAGAATGGCGTGTGCGGTTTTCAATTGCAAAATATCCATCCCTATGCAGATGGGTGTCTGGGTACGAGTATAACTGATGTGCTGACTGGGTGATACCATTATGTCATATGTAGAGTTTTCTGGTGTCTTTGCCTAGGAATCGAGCTACAGTAACCAAAGGGGAAATAAAAACAAACAAGGGGGGGAACGGCATTTCTTTTTCTGTTCTGTGCTGTCACTTCAAGTTTACAAAATGTTATGGTCGAGCAAAATGGCAGTCTTATCGCATTCTGAGTCGAACATTTCGATGAAAAAATACGAGTAGGTGGTGTATGAAGGGCTGTTTGGTGTGGGTTGTTTCATTGGTTGGTTGATTGGTTGGTTGGTTGTTTGTTTGTTTGGTTGTTTTGTGGAGCTACTCACTTTGCCATTTTCGTGTACTTTTGTATCGCGCACTGAGTAAGAATCCGCCAATAGAGCCTGCAACGGTTCACGCACATTTTTCGCATTTATCAGATATGAAATCACTCTTTAGTTTTACTTTCTAATGGGTTTTGAGCGGTGATCTTTGGACATAGTACTTTAGTTCAGATGAAGAAGTGTGTGTGTAGAGGTGTGTGTTTTAGGTACAGGTTTCCATAATGATTTGTGGTGCAGGAAAGTTGTTTAAGTTGAAAGTATTGCAAATACTTCATCACACATACGTAGGCATTCCACAGATATGTACATGGGGGCGAACAAACTACTATTAAATACATTTCCTCTTGCACTCAATGGACTTTAATTTGATTTCGTGATTAACAGATTAACCCCTTCCAATACAAAAGTGGGTGGCGATGGAGCCTGAACTGGTGCAGTGCCCCAGTAACTGAAAAACAATATTTGCACAAGTGCCTTGCCTCCTCTCGTCAAGTCATTCAGTGAGTAGTTTGACATAGACCTGATGGCATTTGATGTGGTTTTGTTGGCAACGAATGCTGGGGGATGATGCTTAGAGTGGGGTTTGTGCCGAGATTATTACTTAATTTAACTTTAAGCCAGCTCCCGGCAGTTGCCAATGAATTTCATTACGCTGCTAATGGATATTCGCACTTAATTCGAACTAAAGAGGACTTTAAAATTTTATGGGAAGCATTAGAGGCAAAAGCTACTCGAATGTAACGAGGGCGGGCAATATTCGGTAACTTACATCTGTTGAATTCGAGACACTCTTAAAGGAGGGCGAGCTGTTTTCAGCTGGCATTAGCTTGCACTTTGGGAAATACACATTCAAATGATGGTTAGTGGTGAAAAAAAATTACATTAAGAACTGGGCGAAATGTAATGAATTTTAAATGAGTTCCCAATTTTTAGTGGCCACCTTTCAGGGCTGTGAGTTGTACTAAACTATCGAAGGAGATGAAACGAGCACGTGTTTGTGCTCCCGATTGATTGGGCTGTTCTATAAATAATATAGTAAACCAACATAATCAATAAAACACAAAGTTTTCAGTGACCCAATATTCAAAAGCCCCCTTAGAAGAAAATTCGTTAATTTCAAAAATAACTGGAGCAGAAAAAGTGTAGCAACTCTTGCACCAAAACCAAATATTGATTTTTCTTGTTTTGGTCTTCTCAGGAGTGCCACAGAAATATTTATTGCATTAAAATCCCTTTCAATGTTATGTTCAGAGTACGTTATAGTAAAAATAATCTTGCAAAAATTCTGAAGTGATGTACACTTTTAAAACGTTGTATTGTGCAAGGGAATTTTATAGTTTATGTGGTCTTCCTGCACGTCGCTTGTTAGATTTAAATTCATAAATACATGTATACCAAATTACGATACAGATCAAAGAACAAGTATGTAAGAGTCGAATAGTGTAGACAGATATTTCGGTTTCGAAAGCAAACAAAGTAAATAAAGTATAGTTGTGTGATCTGGCAACCAGAACAGATACAAAGATACAGAGATACAGATATAGAGAGATAGAGAGATAGAGTCAGAAACAGAGCAGAGACAGCAAAGAGAACATATACATGTGTGTATGCATATAGATATAGACGACTTGAACACCAAAGAAACGGAAGTCAAGTATTTGGCATAGATCTGATTGATTGTTACTACCTTGTCGCGATTATTAGCACCCGCGCCCATCCTATATCTCAAGGAAATGGATCTTTTGGCTTTTAAAAGGGCGCTCTATAAACAGACAGATTTGAATTTAGGATTGATGAACAGCAGAGCGATAATTTGGTCAGTGGTTAATGGTAAACGTTAGACGTAAGGTTAGTAGAACAAATTGAATACTGAAATTGAAACTAAACGCTGAAACTGACGCTGAAAACGAATAAGGCACACACTTAGGACTGGCACATATAGACAACGAAACCAAATTAAATTGAATGTTAGTAAGAAATGAACAAAATAACTTTAAATTACTGCAAACACAAAGCCAAATACCTCGGCATCCGGCTGCGAACGATCCGAGTCGTCATTGTCCAGATTCTGGTTCTCCAGATGCTCCTCCTCGGTCTGCGGCATCTGCTGCAGCTCCTCCTTCGACTTGAAGTCCAGCTGCCTGATGTACAATGGCATCGCCAAGCCCAAGATGACCTGGACACACACAACATACATACATTCGTAAGGCAACCACAACATCAGTGGACCGCTGTAAGTCATACCTTGAAGTTGGTATTCTTGCGGGTTCGCAGTCCACCCATCCACAGATCCGCCAGGATCACCTGACTGCAGGGATGAGCGAGGAGGGCACGATGGTTGGCCGCCACAGCCAGCGAAAGGCAGCTCTGATTTGACCAGGAGTGCAGCTCGCAGGTCAGCAGTCTTTGCGCCTTCTCCGCATCCTGTCGGTAACTGAAGTCCAGCAGCTTGTTGCCTAACACAGAAAATAATAATTCTCCATTTCAATCAAGTCATTTTAATGACTTGTCTTGCAATGTCTTACCTTTGCTCTCGAACTCCTTGGCGTAGGAGCGCAACTCCTCGTAGATTTCCGTGTCCAAGTCATCCTCGGCCGCCTCGTGGGCCATGGCCTTGTAGAGCTTGCAGGAAACGAGTGACTTGGCCAATGCCTCCTCGCCATGTGTCCACATGAGCAGCGCCATCTGCTGTCGCTTGGTCAGCACGGCCCAGATCTGAAAAGTGCAATCTGGATGTGCAACAGGACGGATGAGTGATGGGCCAGCCGAAAAGCGCTTACCAGCAACTCGTTGAATGGAAACTCGAAGAGGGCCATTTCCGAGGTGAAGGGCAGCAGGCCGGTGACCAGGCTGAGCGAATTGGCTCCGGCATATCGCTGATATTGGTAGGTGGACGACTTGCGGCAGGCATTTGCATAGCTGTTCATAACCTTGGCGTAGATGGGCCGGAATTTGCGGCGCGTGTAATAGGATCTGTGGGGAGGCAGAGGGCGGAAATCGAGTTGGGATTGGGTTGCTGCTCTCGTCCGGCGGCGGTAATCTAATACTTCTTGACGATTTGCCACAGTAATTTTGCATTGTGTCTACTTTTCCGAAAAGAATACCCACGCCCTGATGGACATCCGCTGCTGCAGGGATGCTTGAATAACAATGAAAAAACGGCTCCATTTCGATGCTGTTTTTTCAGCTGTTGGCCATTTGTTTGCGAACAGCTTAAGAGCTTTCCATCGCGAAATGCAAATGTAATTTGGTTTGGTCAGGACACTCAAGAACGAATTTATTTGGCTGGCACAATACGAAGGCTGAGAAGCACCTGGCGGCGTTTTACGAGCGCACAATTAAATTCAGCACATCAACACAAATGCCGATAAAATATTTATGACAAAATAAAAGGCAAATCAATTGACTTGCCCCCGAGAACCGAGGGCAACCAGCAGCAGACCTGCCCAATTCGAATTTTATGTTAATCAAATCCCAAAACTTTAACACATTTAATTACGCCCAAGCTGGCAAATTTGTGAGCCTGCTCTCGACATTGACGACACATTTAAATGTCCGAAGTCTAGACATTGAAAACGGGGCGCAACAGTCACCCGAAACAGGCCAAAAGCAAACCAGAGGTAAGCCAGTCGACCGAGAAAAGGCCAAGGACCGAATCTGAAAACCCTAATTTAATATAAACACATCAGTTGTGACGCCGGCTCATTGCCCAGATAGCCATTGCCATTGAGATGGGCATTTGGCAGATAACTTTCGGCCATCGCAGGTCCTTTGATTAAAGCACAAAGGCCAGAAATCACGGAAGCCTCGAAGGCTGGAAGGCTGGTATGGTCGGGAATAACAAACAGAATGGAGAACTACAAAGACAAGTAGTGTCAAATTTGTTTGTTTATGATTCAAATAAAAGAAGGGACTCCGCACGCATGGCAAATAAGGGCGCAGGCCATTTCAAAATGGCTTTATTGAAAATAACATGCGTTTGGGTTGCTAGCAATGACAGGGACACGAGCAATTTAAACTGATTGCATATCAATGGGAATTGACTTGAAATCAGAAACATTGCCTTTTGATAGACTTGCTCGATGTAGTGGTATTAAATGTCAGATTTTCACAAATTCTTAGCTATAATAACAAGCATGTTCTCTGTCGTTTTGTTAAACATTTTAATTAAATTCCTCATCCTTAACCAGCCAGAAGCTGGCAGACTTTAATGTTTGGCTAGTCCAATCAGCACAAGTCGAGTTGTTAGGGCCACAATTGCTGCAAGATTTTTAATTAAATTGAGTGATTCCGGGGGGCGGTCAGTTGCTTAACTAACGTGTTTTTTATTGAGACCACAAACCGCTCTCTGGCCCAAACAGCCGCAACTTATGAGCGATATTAAACAGCATTGTGGTCGTCGGAGCAGCGGCGTTAACTGAATTTAAGCAGCCCTACCGCGTTTTCGCCTTGCTCGCAAAATATTAATGCTGCATAATTAAGGGCTGCTTTGCCTTGCCCCGCCATTCTGTGCCCTTTGACCTGGCGCCCTGCTCCTTTCTGATCCTTTCAGCTCCTTTCTGCAGCATCACCAGCGCACCAGCAACGGCATCAACATGACAAAGCGGAGCGAAAGTCGCCTGCCAGGCAACGAGGCTCTTGGTAACTTGATGTGCAAACTTATTACACTTTCATGAACAAATTTCTCAAACATTCAGCTTAATCCGCAACACGTTCAGGATTGACTTTACCCCTTTTACCGCCTTTACCTCTTTGGTCAGGCAAATTGCGGTAAATGCTTTCCTTTTTTCGGCCAAATGGAAACACAACAGCTTTGTGGCTAACTGGCGAGGTGTTTTTCGTGGTCTATTAATTGCAAATATTTTCGCAACTTAATTAAATGATTCAAAGTTGAATGGGCATGGGAAAATCAGTTTCACCTACGCTTGTATTTTAGTTTAAAATATCTTTGTTTATATTGCACTTTAAAAATACAATAAAGTGATTAATTTCCATATATTTTAAATTATTACCGCAACTTAGCAGTCGCAGCTAAGCCTAAAGGAAAGTAATTAAAAATATTTTGAGCTGCTCCCTCAGCTATTTGTTTTTGTGGATTTATGAAGCGCAAATAAAGCGGCTTATCAAGTTCTCCTTCAACACAAATCGTGGAAAAAGAAACAGCTGAAAAAGCTATAGCTATAGCTCTGCACTCACCGATATGCGCCGCCCATTAGTTTATTGATCACCAGGCCGATGTCGTGGAGCGTGTAAATGTAGCCCTTGGGTATGTGCGGTCGGACATCGCGCAGGATGTAGCTGTGGGCGGAGTGGAAGAGAAGAGGGGGAGAAGGACACGAGGACAATGTTGAAATTTACATAGGCCGAAAGGAAAATATTGTTGGGGCAACAGCAGGCAAAGGGGGAATGTGGTCAGGTCAGCATGATGGGTCGTCGTCTCTCAATGGGTCGTCCACTCTCAATCTCAATCTCAACTCACCCCAGCGTGTTGGCCGGACCGTGTTTGGTATTGTAGAGCTCCTCGAGGCGCGGTATTGTCAAAAATTTCTTCATCGAAACGCCATTCTCCAGGAGTAATTTTACAAAATCGATTCTATCGTGCTCCAGCGCCTGCATCATGGCCTCGTCCAGGGCGCCTGCAAAGACATTGTAAGTTTCGAACTCCCCCCGAATGCCAATGGCAGCAAGTCATCATCATCACCCACCATTTGGCCATTCCTGGCCGTAGACGAATATCTCGCTGCGCGCTATGTCCACCCGGTTCCACGTCAGGGCGAGACTCAGTTGCTCCGGCGGACTCAGATGCTGGGACTTGAAGAGGGCCGTCAGGATGGTTTGATCCAGTTCCTGCGCCTCGCCCTCGGGCTTTTCCTGTATGCGAAAGACGGTAATCTAGCAAAGAAATTGAAAAAATATATATGTACATATATATACACGTAAAAAACGCAAAGTATCTATTAATGTTGCTGCCGTCGAACATAATTTGTTTGCTTAGGCCTGGCCCCCGGGGCAAGGACATACTAGATCCTGCCACTGCCGCCGTCGAGCTCATTCAAAAACCAATTAAATCCGTAATAACATCTGCGGCGGAATTGACGAAATGCCGGCTTCTTGGGCCCACAAAAATACTGGCACTCTCGCAGGAAACTGACTGCTCCTGCTTCTGCTCGCGGTGATTTAAAATTCATTACACGTTCAATTGAATTTGGTTGCCTAATTATTTCAACGGGTCTACGGGCATTAATTAAAAATTTAAATCGCTGCGCGCAAAAGTCTCAAGTGATTGAAAAGTTCGCCTCACACCCCCAGTTTACTAGAAGCTTCAATCATCTCTGCGCAACTTAATTGAGCAAAGCCCCTGTTGGGTTATGCGATTTTAATTGATGGGCTCAAACCTATAAATAATACCATGGAAAAATCACCCGGGGCGACTTTCTTCACCTGCTGCTGGTGTCACTACACTGCGACTGGGATATGTATAAATATTTAATGAATTATTATTGCACTTCACGGGAAAGTTAGACAGCTTAATAGTATGCCATGCACATGCGTATGTTCCACCTGTAGCATAAACTTTTCAAGTGTCTATTAAAGTCATTAAATCACCCTATTACAACGCATTTAATTCCTCTTCACCGGAACTTTAATGCAATTAAAATGTAGCAAAAAATGGGGACAAAGAAAGGCCATTAGCTTATTGTTAATTACCTCATCATTAATGGCATCGTTCTCCCACACAACTTTTTTATTAATTACGAGATTTCAACTCTGAGGGGACTGCTTATGACTTTATAAACATACTCCTTAAGTAAGAGATGCTGTCCATCGCCCACCCTGCTCACCAGATTCTTGTTCCGCGTGCACTGCAGCAGCTCCTGGTAGAGCTTCTCGGACTGGTCCAGGCCCACCTCGAAGGTCTTCTGTATGGTCCCGATGAGATAGTCCCGCATGGACTCCAGCACCGGCTGCTCCTCGCCATCCGAGGCATATCTGCGTATAAATGTTGTCAGATACAGCAGATACAGCATGGTCGCAGCACGAGAGTGTGCCCAATTATTCAGACTAATTAAACAACAAAATTAAATGTGGCAGACAAAAAGGTTCGCCTGGAGGATTGGATGCCACCCCGGTCCCCGTTTTCTGTGTGTGTGTGTTGGGTAAATTTGAATAATTTGCCAAATGTCGCGTGCCAACAGGCGTGCGTTGGGTGAAAGGACACGGCGACATGTTCTTAATTAAGTTTACGCAAACTGCGGTTTCTCATCAAGTTGCCCCGGCAACTCCGGCTTTAACTCGAGTCCTTCGAGACACTCCAGTGCCGCATATATGTACTAGTATCAGCTAACTTAAAGCTGAGCAGCTCGAATATCTGCGTTCACATCTACTCACTTGTGGACGAAGGCCAGCAGGTCGGCGGCACGCCCGGATCCGTCACATACGACCACCGGAACCGGCGGCGAGTCCGTCACGTACTCGAGCACCGCACGTATGGTGTTGGTGCCGCCCTCGATCACCAGGCAGACGACGGGCGTACTGGAATGTGTGACTACGGGAAAATGGCACAAGAGGTTAAGATTTGAGTCGGTCTATCCGTTGGGGGACATGCAACGGGGATTAGTCTGATTCACAGGGTGCAGCCGCTACTGGGGATTCAACAGGTCGATTGAGACTCGTCACCTGGTGTCAGTACACTCAACGCAAATGTGTGTGTAACAAAATCGAAAGATTGTATGTCGAATTGCGAATACGAATAAAATTATATCTGTTTACTTGAAGAGAGGAAAATGTTCTGTGTACTACAAATTATCCTTCGACTAAATGAAAAATTATAGTAAAGCTATAGTAGAGTTCAAAATAATTGAATTAAATTACGATTTTCTTGAAGTAAGTGTGTTCGAAAGATGATTGAAATCTTTAAGCGAGCAAAATAAGCAAAAGAAACGAATATCTGTATACCGTTTGTTTTTAGCCAGTGATTCTTTGCTAGAAGTATAAGTAAATTTTAAAAATGTCTTAGCAAACTGGTTTCATCAGGGTTTATGCCAATATAATAGACGAGCATATTGATTCGAAAACTAGCCATAAATACTTGAGTACTTTAAAAATGGAAACTTCTTTTCTTGTATTTAATAAATCAAATCTATTCTGTTCTATTCAAGCAAGCCAGCTTTTGGCCCATCGAACCGAAAACATTGACTCAACCAATGTATAGTTATTAAAATCGCTCTATTCAAAATACGTAAAAAAGCAAATCTTTTGTATTTTCCCGAGTGCAATAGTAACTACCAACAACAGCTCGCCACATCAGATTGAAAGCCCGGCCATTCGGAGCTTAGCCCGCGGCATTGGCCATGAAAAGAAATGGCTTTCAATGGCCAGCGATGACAAGGAGCTTCAATCTGCGGCCTGATTGGCCTTTTGTGCTGTCGAGCTGTCATATCGTGGCTTTTGTCCTCGACTTACATGGGTGCAGCTTCAGGTTGGATATGAACTTCTCCAGTTTGCGCCGCAGGATCAGTTCGGCGCCGTACTTCGCCTGGGTGCCATTGTCCACCAGCAGAAAGTACGCATGCCGGTTGTTCAGCACGGCCAGCTTGGATCTGAAAAGGAGCGAACAGGTGATTGCAGTGATTGCTGTGATTGCAACAGGTTACTCGACTTAATTGCTGTGGGAATCGCCACAGCTAATACCCATGCATTTTTAAGCGCATTTAACTTGTTGCCCTGATTGGGCTCATAAAATATGCACTCACCTGGGCGAACTAATGCTGTGGCAGGGCACTTCGCGGTTGTGGCCCAGCAGCTCGTGATTGCGCTCCACGATGCCCCAGGGGGCGATGCCGATGCTGACCACTCGTCCTGTCCGCTGCTGACCCTCCAGGAGCAGGGCATCGCCCACTTGCTTGGTGACGCCTGTGTGCCGAAGCCGAGAAGCAGAGGAAGGACAACAATGGCCACGTTGAGCAAGTGCGTAAACAAGTTTGTCTCCTCCTCGGAGGATTGCGATAGTCTCACCCGCCCACGCGACCTTCAGAGTTTCAGAGTTTCAGTATTTTATATCTAAGTTGAGGGGCGTGTCTAAAATTTAATAACAGCTCGAGCACAAAACTCGGACGACAAAAAAAGGACGCAAAGCATTCGAATGAAAAATGTAATAAAGTATATAGCATCTCGATGCGACTATAGCATGCGCTTCTATCCAACTTACTTTTGTATTGTTGTACCAGAAAAGAAAATATTCGTCCACTTTTTTGCATGCCAAATGATGCAAATAAAATAAATAAAAACTCTTTAAATAAAACCTAGGCAGTGGTTGAACTTTGAAAAAGTGTCAGTTTTTCTGCAACGCCGTGAACGTCGTCATGTTTTGCACTGACTTAATTACATTTTTATCGAACAATTTCATTACGAATATACACTTTTTATAGGGCACTCGTTCAGGAATCGAATCAAGGCCAAATCCATAAAAAGGGAACCAGCAGCCACTACATATTAGGGCAATTTTCTGGCTACCCCAATGTACTTATGTCCACCCTTGCCGACTTGATAATCCAATTTATTTGGGCTACCAGATGCACCCACACTCACACCCACCCACTTCTCCCAATCTCACAGTGATCCTAATATACCCAGAGCATGGGGCCACTGGGTAGCACAATATGTCGACTGGCAAGCAGTTGAAGTGTGTACAATCACTGGCTGCGTGATTTCCGTTTGGGATTTTATTTATTTAATTTTCGACTGGGGTCGCTCATCCGCACTCGGCTCGCCTCATTTTCCTCTTTAAGTTTTTCCGGCCCCCATTTCGTTGGTTGGCTGACTGGTTGTTTGTTTGTTTGTTTTCCTTGCTCATTTTTCTTTGTGCCTATTTAAGTTGGCCCGCCCGTAATCGTTGGCCATAAAACCGGGTAGTGTCCTTTCATAAAACTTAAATGAAACGGAATGCTGCTCACCGGTGTTTGTGCCGCCGGTGAATATCCAGGCTCCAGTGGTCTTGGCCGCCTTCAGCAGTCCTTTGCGTATCTCCTGCGAATCGAATAGAAATCAGTTTCCAGTTTCGTTTTCAGCCGGCCACGGCCATTCAATTAGCGTGTGACACACGACCCTTCTTCCACTTCTTGGTATGGGTTCCCTTTTTGGGACCAAAAGTTTTCCCCAACAACCCGCCACCCGCCAGTTTCCTCACCTTTTTCAGCTTGGCCTGCAAATCAAAGTTGGCCTTGCCGCCCTGCACGGTGATCAAAAGTTTTGGCAATTCCAGATTCCATTCCTTGGTGAATAGCTGCACCAGGAGTTCCGGCCGCGTGTCGAACGACAGGCGAACGTACTGGAAAAAGCGCCAAAAGTTATTAAAGAGCCCACTAAAAGTGATTGCCCCGGATGGGACGCTCCTCCTACCTGCGCCTTTGTGGGATGGGCGCCGCCCTGGAACTCGATGGTTCCATAGGCATCTGTGGGCTGCGGGCGGGTGTGCTTCGTGGGCAGCCAGAGGTCTCCGGGCGACCCACTCTCGATGCCAGGTATCGTCTGATGCGTGATCTGGGCCTGGCCGCAGCAGCATCTGCAAATAGCAAAGTTACCCAAATGAATATCGCTTTATTAATAAATAACACCCAACTTCAAGGGTTGCATGCTACATACACGTAAATGGGTTTTTTTGTAACTAATGTTACTCCACTCTACTTCGCAAAAGTTGCCATTTACCAAAAATGTAATAACACTAAAATATTCGCCACGAGTTCCCATGACTTTGAGTAAGGAACTTTGACACTTGGCTTTATACACCTTTCGCTAATGATTCTTGAAAAATATATTTTCAGAAAAACAAAAAATCGTATTAAAGTTGCTAGTTATTTGATGATTTTCCATTCTTATTCGATTATAAAACCAATCAATTTCACCAGCTTTAATACCATTGACTAAACACAGAAAGTATAGATAACGTGAGTACTTTCGCTTCGAAATGATACGCATCGCAGATATCATGGTTCATTTCATATATGGTTCATTTTAATATATGCGGCATACACTGTTTTTCTGGCTCCACCTTGAGTTGCAAGAAATCCATCTGCAGGTGACTCCTGGCCCAGATATTCCTGACCGTCGAGTGTGTTGACTGACTGTCAGGATATGTGGGTGTAAACGATATTCGGCAAACAACAGCCAGAGTGCCACGCCCCCAGAGCATGGTACACGCATCAGCCTTAACCTGTCACTTTGTTTGCGATGCCCACGTGGGGCATAAGGCGTTATTTACGCCCCCGTGTGCGTGAGTGTTGACTTCGTAGCCCCCAAAAATATATGTGGCAGCCCCAACCAGAGCAGCAATAACCTGTCTGACCCGATCCCACCTACCGACCCACCGAACCACCGACCGACTATCTGTCTGTTTGAGGTCTGCTGCTTGCCAGCTGATGTTCTTGTCAGGTGCTTAAAGTTGTTTGCTAAATAATGCATTTCAATTAGATCCCCGCGCACAGCCCGCCGCAGTTTGAATCGGTTTGAATAGAATTAAATAACCAAATTAATCGACGCGTGTCTGTGGCTCCACTCCACGTGCCGTGGGTGATATGCGGTAGACATGCCAGACAAGGATAACTTTTTTCACCGGGAGATACAGTGTATTCAATAGGCCATTTCTAATTTAAATCTTTGCGGTTTCCACTGTCTATATATATTCCTTATGTTATCGAATGCAAAAGGAACGTTTTATTTAATTTGTTTATTTGGCTTGCACACATGATTAAGTTTGAACTTACTGGCAGAGAAATAAACAAGTTTCAGTTAATCAGTTAATCAGTATATAGCGAATTTTTGAATATAGTTCAACTGCTTATACAAATGTATGTATGTATTATCCATCCAGATTTATAATGAGCTTTTAATTACTTGTAAACCAAAATATAAAGTCGTACCTTTCCTGCTTAAATTTCAGCGCGAATTCCTATTTATAAATGCAATTTCGCCTTGCCAAAGTTCAAAGCCTGATAAACAACAATCTTGGCGAATTAATTTTAATTAGCCAAGTTTGAGTTACAAACTATGGCTGAAATTCAACTGGCCCAGTGTAACTACTAGTGCAGATGCTTTCCGTGGAGATGACTGCCAGCTACCGGTTTCTACCGGTGAAAACGCGGGGCGTTGGGGGGAAATTGTAGACCGGCGGGCAAATATTTGGCAAGCCAGGTGCTGATAACAGGGCTCCCATCATGTAAAGTCAAGGGGGCCATAAAGCCATCGCTTGTCCCGCCAGTGCAGTGCTGTCCGTGCGGAAAACTTTCACCAGAACGTGAATCCGTATCTATCTGTATCTGTATCTATATCTATATCTACATCTGTATCTGTATCTGAATCGGTTGGGCCGCGACCGGACCGGGTTTATGGCACATTTATCTCAATTGCTGGTTCCTGGGACAGCGGCTGTCATAATAAACAATAAATGCTAACGCCCAAAACGAAACTAAATACTAAATACACAGCGATCTAGGAACTGGGCCAGTAGCGATTCACTGCATCTCGGCGAGCATTTTGATATGCGAAACTGGGTCAACAGCTTTCGTCTTGGACTTGGACCCCCGACTCCCTTCACGTTTTCGACCCCCCTTATGTTCCAACGCTCTGCTGCCATCCAGAGGATGAATTTGAATGCAAATAAATTAAATTAGGTGCCACTTACTTTGTATCGTCCTTTGGGCATGGTATGAATTTGATGCACTCGCGCTTCTGGAAATTTGTCTCGATCCAACTACGCGGCTGGTGCTAGATTGAACAGAAGCGAAATCGGTTAAAATATTATTTTTACAACTTGAACATCGTCGCGTTTAATGCTCATAGTTACACTTTATACACTGATAATACGGCTAGAGGAGCAAATGGAAAATAACTTGAAGGGAACAAAAGATTCGATAAGTATACGAGTACAGAGCAGCGAAAGAGTCACAGAGAATGACTGATATCGAGGACTTTTAGTGCAAAATATATGCAATATACATTTAAAGATTCAAATTTGTCCAACAAAAGTTTAAATTCTGGTTGAAATTAGAGAGGGTTTTAATAATTACAGCATGAATAATTCAAATAAATAAAAACCCAGAGAAGTACAAATTAGATAGCTATTATTATTTCAGGATAAACGACGTCGACACAATACAATCACTATTCAAACATTACTAATTCGAAAACAAATTTATAAATAAATTGGTTAATTGACAACGAAAACAAATGTAACAAATAAAGATACGCATTTACAGAATAAAATATTTACAATGTGGATGGGGCGGTTGTCGTAGGTTTCTGCATTGTTAACTCATATATTTACATTTGCAACTGTTGAATTAACCCACTTTTACTATTCAACTAAGCAACCACACAAATGCCGCTAAATAAACGTAACTTTTACGTATGCGTTCAATATTTTTAAAAACAATTTAAATTCACAACTGAGCTGTTAGTTTTACACATATTTTGTTGTCTTATTCACCTAATACTGATTTCTAAGCTGGAGTAAGTGGTATTTTATGCCGATAAAGCTTTATTTTGCTAACAATGGCGTGCCAGGTCTAAATATTTTTCTGCTTTTACATCAAAAACTATTTGCAACCACAAAGCCCTATAAATATGATTGGCAGTGTTCATGCACTTTGATCGGCTTATGTGAGCCAAATCCAGTCACGTTTTCATGCCGACTTGAATCCTCCGGCATTCGCACAATTGATTCCAATTCGAAATCAAAACTTTGGCCAACTGCAACTTTGGTGTTATCGCAGCAAACAAAGCCAAAGTGGCAAACTTTCGAGCAACACCAAGAGTCAAACCAGCGCTGAGCCCACAGAGGGAGCAAACAGCTCCTGGGACTCCCAGTGGTTAGCGGGCAGATGGTTTGGTTACCTCCACTTAGCAGAGGTTACCACTTAATGCGGCGAATGGCCTACCTCCTTTAGGGGTTCACTGCCGGCGTGCGCCTTGAGCAAATCACGCACGTTGAGTATGAGGACCTTCGATAGCGTCGAGGAGACGGAGGAGCGTTTCCGCATCCGCTGGCGCCGACGAATGCCCCGCGGCGTGGAAACTGGAGTCCTGGATGTGGGGGTGCCGGTGCCACAAGTGGGCAAATGGGCTGCCGTTTCGGCCGCAATGAAGGCGGATGTGGAGGCTCGAACCGAACCGACGACGACAGCCGGCGTGTTGCTGTATCTGCGAACTGTGGAAAAGTCCTTGGATATTCGACGCACATATTTGTGGAGGGCGAGCGGGGAGTCCGTAACCACCATGCTATTGCCGGTTTCCACGCTATTTTCCGCTAATGTGCTCTAATTAATTGAATTCGCTGCGTTTCGCGAGCGGCGGCAGCTGCAACACTATTTGCATCCCCAACCGAACCGGGCGACAGGTGAATCTCGACTGACACGCACCTGCAGTCCGCAATTTGGTGCAGCCGAGCTCAGTATGAAAGGCCAATCTGCGAAAAGGCATCTCCGTTTCGGAGTGGCTGTGCCAGTGGAAGTGGAAGTGGGTGGCAGATCGCTCTTGAATAAGATAAGCCCATCTAGAGGTAATTCGCCTAGTTTCATTTAAAGGTCTAAAAGCTTTTTCATTGCATTTGGCAGCGCACCCAAAAGTATGGAGCGAATACGAGTTTATTAACTAGAAACGCAGAGTTGATTCCTATTACAGCCCAGTATCTCACTGCCAAATGGCCTTTTGTGGACTGCCAAATTGTCAGTTGGCCAAGACCTGATTGGTGTCACTGGCACTCTCGTCCTGACTGAAATTTTAGTGCTTCATTTGATCGATTTTCTAAATAAATGATGGTCCAAATCAAATGCCATTTAATTAGCGAAATTGCCAGTGCAATCCATCGACCATCGAGTGTCTATTCTGTAAGCTCAATCTAGTAAGTGGATTTCCTGAAATACTTCTACGAGTAATATACTTAATTAATTACCTTTGACAGCTAAATGAAACGAAGCAGCTAATTAAAGCGCAGGACCTGGCTTATTTAAAATTCATTTTCTTAGTTTATGGGTTAGGTGCACATTAGTAGGCTATTAGGAATGCAACAAATAGGCTTATACATTTTCAAAACATAATCAACAACAGCAATTGTGGGCGAACGTACAACGTAAACGATTAAATGATATTGAAATTAAAGTGGAATGTAGATTGCTTACCCTGGGCACGGTTATATTTATCAGACCCCAACAGATTTTTTTCAGTCCCCATGGTATCTTTAAGGGTTTCGTATGGTTTGGTTTCAGTATTGTTTCGGTTTCAATTTGGTTTTGTGAGTGCACGTGGGTGTTGACATTTACATTTTACAATAGTCATGTTGTTTTAGCGTTTACATGTCACAAGCACATTGCAGATTTGTTTATTGTCGTCGTTTGAAGGTCGTTTAAGGTGGTAACCGTTGTTGTTTTCGATGATTCAATATTCGCATTTAAATTTTGTTTTTATTTGTGCAATTTCAACCACAATTTTGAACACGCACGCACACACACAGAGACACGAAATGGTGCATTGAATATTTCAACAACAATTCGTGGTTTTCGATTTATTCATTGTTGTATTTAAAATTGATTTGTTTTTTTTGTGTTTTGTTTTGGGTGTTGTTTCATGTGTGGTGTGGTGGGTGGGAGAATAGAGTGTGAAAACACAAAAAAAAGATTAATTAACAGATCGCAGCACAATAATTAAAATGTATAACAAGGATTGTTCATTGTGTCGCAGAACGAAATCAAATCCAAATCAAGGTGGGAAACACATTTGGAAAAGGGTCACGTTTTCGTTGGTGTTTTTGAGTTACGAAAAGATTGGCGTGTCAGTGTGTGGGGTTTGTGTTGTGCAAAGCAAAGTTGAAAGTAGAAGAAAAATATTATGTTTCAAAATTAGTTATGACTTAAACGAATCGCTCTTCTCCGTTGCAATGGGCATTTCATTTTCGTGGGGGGCACACTACGTTGACTCACTACCAGACCGCTTTGATTAAAACTATGCACTTAGTGTTAGAATTGCAATTTAGTGTTAATAACTAGCATATGTCTATATTAAGTATTAATGTGGAGGGTCACTCAGAACTACTCATCCTGAAAGTATGCACTCTACTGACTGACTGTAAGTAACTATTCAAAAGCACCTGACTATTCTTGCAGGCATTTAACATGTCAAAACCGCAGCTTAAGGTGAAACACAGACTCTGTCTGGGAACTTTGCCTACTGCTACGGCAAAAGTGCGGCAGTTGCAAGTGCTGGTTGCACTGAACAGGCAGTTGAAACACCAGCCACCATGAAATACACTCGCAAGTGGCAACTGCAGGCGGTGGCCACAGGTGGCACTATAAGCTCAGACACCCACACTCACCGCACTCGCTGCCACACGGAATTCATGATATTTGCCACAAAAACGAACTGGAGGAGCCCGGTCTAAGCCCCAAAATGGCCACAAAGCACGTTCGCATTTTCATCATAAACTTGTTGAATAGTTAATCACAAAAAATCAGTGCTAATGAATTAGTTTATGCATTTAATATTGGTCAGCACAGGAAAAGAGTGAAAATCGTCACGAGTCATAAATCGTGATTATACACTAATGAAAAGCAGGCCAATTAATTAAGAAACAAATTGCTGATTCATTTGAAAGAAATTGAGTAAAAAGATCATCAGGATATTTTATTGGTAATTAAAATTAAACTTCGATGGCAATCGAGCATTATTTATTCAAATAGTTGAGAAGTTGAATTATCCTCAGTAATAAATAGTTTAAAATGTGTGCTGCTGACTGCTGTTTGACACTTTGGCACAAACGGAATAAAAATGGAAGGGAAAACTTTAACAACTCATAACTACGAGTTCCCACGGATGCGTCCGAGCATTTTCTCTGGGCGAGAGGAAAACCAATTAAACTTTTAGCCCCAATAGAACCGAGGGACGTAAAGCCGCAAAAAGTGGGGCGAAGCATTAAGAATGTTATGCTTATCTACAGCCGAACGAAGCCTTTGGGCATAAAACGCATAACCATATAGTACATACATACATATAGTAGATATGTACATATATGTATGCTCGTATTTTATATGTGAATGAATGCATGTAGGAATCTCTTCGGGACCGTTCCATGCAGCGTCTATTAAAATAAAAGCTTTTCCTCCGGCGCAAGCGAAGAGCCACAAAACTTTTGTGTGGGCATAAAACACAGTTCGGTTGATGTGGAGCGAAATGTGGCATATTTCAAATTAATTAAACGGTCAGGGTGGAACAAAACGAGTGAGCCATGGATAATAGCCATGCACGACCGAAAGAATGGAATATAAAAAATAAATATCAATCCTGCAGCGGCAAGTTAATTAATTAACTTTTGTTTAACACTTCAGTGTGGTGCAGTAACGATTTTCTATAAGTGCGTGGGCGGAGGGGTATAGATTTTACCACCGTGGGTTAATGTGGTTCACTGGACGGAAATTGCTAAACTAATTTGCCAATATGCTGTTCGATATGCTCCCAGAGGAAATCGGAGAAACAATGCAGTTGTGCAGTTGTGGAACTCAAAAGCCTGAACATGCGGTTATCCAATTAAGTTCGCCATCCGGAATCGAGCATAAAAATTGATGCACTCGCAGTTAGGGGATTAAACCACAGCTCGATAATGTTCAGCCGCAGGATGCAATTTGCCGGGCCACCTGTCTTATCGAAACCGATAAAAGTTGTGCAACATAAACAGCACTTAATACCCACATCAAGCGCCGTCATCCCATCCGCTCGTGCATAATGCAAGCTGGCGAATAACAAAAAGGGGGGTAATGGGTGTTGGGTGGTGGATAGTGGGTAGTGGGTGGTAGTCCTTCAGTGTTTCACCTGCTCTTGACTTGCGGGTTTCCAAAGTGGAAAATTGATGGTGAAGCTGCCGCTGAGACTCCACGAGCTTATGCTTATGCTGATGCTGATGCTGCTGCTGGTGGCGCTGTTGCAGCGGCTGTTGCCATGGTTGATGAAGTGCCACATTCGTTCTCGACAAAAAGGGCCACAAGACGTCGCCGTGGTGATGGAGCCAAGGAGCGAAGTGAAGGAAGGAAGGAGTGCCATTGGGGGCATTCAGCGAATTTGCCAAGGTCCGCTTTTGCATGGCTGGGTCTCAAAAGAAGTGCGAAATTGACTTTTTTGGATTTCCACTCAAAAGTTTGCGCACTGGCTCAGCACCAGATATGCCCACCATCCATTCAAGGGTTCAAAAATTAAGCAAGCTACCATTTGTTGCTTATATATTAAATAATTGCTAGTGCCCCGACATGAATACGCTTTTAGTTCTGACATTGTGTGTTTTTTGTCCGCACAAAACCATTGTGGATTATTGTTGCCACTGTATTGTGCAGCATTTGTGTGTGGCATAAAAAAGTGCGAAAGGAGTGACAATGCTGCGATGAATATAACTTAATAAATACCCTGCTAGCCAAATGTGCGCTATCAGAACAACGCATTTTATGTTTTTTTGTTTCGATTGAATACACATACACTCGTAGTAATAACGATTACTCGCATTTTTTCCAGCCAAAGACAGCGCTATATTGTCATCACTGAAACGAGTGTATTCCGATTGAGAACTCGCTCTCCGCTTGACAGTCAACAGCCAACAGCTGCTGATTAACACAAAACGACAACAAAACGGCGGAGACATCACAACAGCAACAGAAACAGCAAACACACAGATATGTCAATCGAATCACCAGACCGGTTAGACCCCAAAAACCCAACAAAATGCAGCTCTCCGCCGCACCAAAGGCAATTAACTACAATTACCCATGGAGGGCTGGTGTACTCACAAACATCCATTTGGTCAGGAAGTACATGGTCAGCTCCAGATGCACTTGCTCTGCAGTTCGGGGGGTATCCACATGCCCCGAAACTTACTCACGCGACTATCTAATCTCTCGGCGAACTACGCTTAGTGTGCGTACACGGTGCGAAAAGTTTTCAAATCGGTAGTTTAGCACTCAAAAATTCTGTTAAGCACACTTACAGAATTTATTTTAAAAGCTGAACTTGAATATATTTACGAATTTAGAATTAAATTACAGTCTTATTTCCCAACTCTACGCTGTATTTCATGCCAAAGAATTAAAACAAATAAAATATGAAATAAATAAATAAATTTCAAATATATAATCAGTAAATATATCAAATTCAGCTTTTTAAAACTCAATATATAGCTTTTGAAACATTTCAAGACGAACTTTTGTGTAATGCTTGTTCAAAACATACGCTGGATAAGATCAACAGTTCTTTGCGAGTTTGTACGCGCGCTTTTCTCGCGGTGTAGGCGATTTTGGAGCGAGCGATTCCCGCTTGGCTCGCCTGGAGCTGCGTCGAGCACTGAGCCATCGCCGCGGAGAGCTCCGCCACTCGGCCAAGGCGAGTGGTGTCAATTAGCGGCGCAAATATAGCGGCAATATTATCGACAATAGCAGAACGGAATCGAGAGCGATAAGCCCCGGTGGAGAGCAACGCGTCGAATTCTCAGCGATCTCGGTGGCGGTTTGAGTTGCAGTATATAGAAACACCGGGAAACTTTATGGAAAACTTTTGCAGTTAAAAACGGGAAAAAGCGCAAGTCATAATTATGTTGATTCTCCAAGTTTTTTTTTCGCTTTTTTTCTCATTGGAGTGACTGCCACAAGTTAAACAATTAAAGTTTCGCCCGCGAGTAAGTCAAACAGCTGGCCCCCAACTGCGGCCCCACCGATAAGCAGCTGTCAGTCAAGTGGTAGTTAGTTGATAACAAGCCCATGAATCCACGAGAACAGAAGCTCAAACAGATACTCCCTGAAACTAGAGTCAGTCATCCAAAGTTGTTGCATACTTTCAGGCGGTCACTGGTTACCGGTTTTCTACACTTATCAGGCCTGTTCTGATCTTCACTTTAGGCTTTCCAATTAGTATCATGTTATTTCTCTAGAGTTTTCCATAATTACCACCAAAACTTCGTATACCATTAATTGAGAAACGTAACAAGTAAAAGATTATAAACTAAAGCAATACACAGTTAAAGGTTATTTTGTATTGTAGCTTTCAAATATTGCCAAGCCAGCTAGGAACCTGTTAAATATTTTTAATTATTTGAAGAGTTTTAATAAATATACGCCTCACTTTGAATTAGGCAATTGTCTAAAACAAACTTAACACAAACAACTTATGGAGAACATAACTACGTAAAAACTAAAGCTATACTTGAAATACGTACTTTACTAGTTCACTACAAAATATTAAATAAAATGTACTTATAATCAGCATTCCGATAACTTTACTTATAGTTACTTAATAGCTGAAGACTATATTACCTCTAATAGACAATCGAAAGCAATGTAGTGAATCCTAATAGAGTTCACTTTTGCAAAATGTTGGCAAAAGTGAAAACAGGAACAGACCTAATTGAGTAAGCCAATGTCTAGGTGAAGAAGCAAGCTATTTAAAATACATTTCCAATAATGCTTAAAATGGCCAAAAAGTTGGGCCAACTAATGACTACAAAAAAGTTCAATAAGAAAACTACGAACAAGAACTCGAAATAGTTTGGCTACAAACTACGCTAGACAGTTTCCAACAAGGCCATTTGAAAGGGGGGAAAACTGAAGAGATAATTATATAGAGCGAGATAGTTCAGTTTTCCACAACAAAGCAGTTTGGCAGTCAGTCAAATAGCAATTTTAGAGCAAAGAGCAGAGGAACGTATCGGAACGTATTGGATGGGTGAAATATCAAATATATATAGATCAAATTAAAAGCACCTGAAGAGATAGGCGTTTAGGAGGGGAGAAGATATATATTCTCGATCTGGGCCAGTTCGACGATTTTGCTTACCGGTTTCGCTTTGGGTTTCTGCTTCGCCAAACGCTTCTGTTTCAACATCGTCCACAGTGGACGCACGCACACGCACACATAAACAACTGAAAACGGGTGTGGGAAAAGTGGGTGGTGGACTATGGACGACGGTGGGTGGTGGGTGTTGGGTGGTTGACGGTGGACGGCGGACGGCGGACTATGGACGACGGTGGGTGTTGGTATCCGCTTCAATTGATTTCCGCCTGCGAGTGAGGCTTCTTGGCCTGCAGGGTTAAGAAAAACAATTATGAAATATCAATTATTTATGGTTTCGCTAGTCTCGCTTTGTCTTTGGCGTGCAGGCATGCAGTAGGATATTTGTGCTGTGCGTCGGTTCTACGGGGGATTTGTCACGTGTCATGCTGAATGTATCCAGTATCCGGTGTGTGAAGCACCCACCAGCACTCGAGAAAAAATTGCAATCAAAATAAGCCCGCTTTTGTGCGCCGGCAGTGGGTAAACAGAAACGGCACAAACAAATGAAAAACGAAAGCCAGGACATACAGGACATACAAAATTCAAAAACAAAATAAATACAACGGAATTTTCCCCATTCACCTTGCACCCAATTATGAATCTCTTGAAGGAATGCCAATGAAAGGGTTTTCTGTTAATGCATGCTAATTGTGTTTGCTTAAGGAAACAGGACGAGCAAACGAAAACAAACGAAGATCCGAGTTCTGAGTTCTGAGTTCTCAGTTCTCAGTTCTGAGTACCGAGTTCCTCGGGTAGTTTCACTCACCTTGACGGGCTTCTTTACGGGCACAGGTCGCGAGTACTGGTGGTAGACCTGGACATGGTTCGATGTGAATTTACCCAACATGTGTGGCTCGAGGTGACGAAGCGGGGCGGAATAGTTGATGTCGGTCTGCAAAGAGTTGAATTCATTATTACTAAATCAAGTTTCAAGTCCATATGCAATGCTTAAAAGGATAGAGCTTTTCTGCTACGCACGTAAAGTGTTGGCAACTTTTAATTGTAAGTGGTGCTTTTTTAATTACACCTTGAACATGTAATTACTCTACCACACAGTGGTTATAATACTCAGAAGCCAAAAGTGTTACTTTCGTGAATCATACAACAAAAGTCTATGCCAGCCAGGCAAATATGAATCGGAATAGAAAATGGGGCATTTTTAGGATAACTTGGCACAGTATTTGTTGTCCTTTCAGCTGGAAGGGTTTCCTTTTTTATTTGAATGAGAAAATCCCCCATGACCTTTCCGTGCGTGGGTGGCGACACATGGCTCACCAGACTCCGACTGCGAATCCGTCTGCGTATCCGTATTCCTTATTCCGTCTCCAGTGACAGGACGTCGAGCTTTGAGCCCTGCTTCATTACAGTAATGCGATCTGGCCAGAACGCCAAAGCAGCCAAAGTTCTGGACAGGACGTGAGTGGGCCGGCCAGAAAGTGAAATAAAATAAGCGCTGGAAACAGCAAAAGTTATGCCAAGTATTCCCGGCTAAGCATGAATCAAGTGCCATAACACGAGCACCCCGGCAGACCGAGAAAAGCGGGAAAAGCGAGAAAAGCGAGAAAGGCGGCGAAAGCCGAGGCTAAAGTAAAGCCCAAGAAAAAGTCCTAGGCCGCGTGCTCTTAATTTGCGGAATTCAAGACATTCGCTTTCATTCGAGATTATGCCGGAGCATTATAATCCGCTCCAGCGTCGGATGGGCGGAATTCAGAGCCTCGTATGCGGTGAGCACTTCACGGGGGAAAAAAAATAAGCTAGTAGACGACAAAATCAATATCTAAATACGATTTCCACCCACATGTGATTAACTTCTGTGCAGTCAGTTAGGCACACAGTTGAGATAACGCGCCATTAAATTTATGCACGAACAAAAGACATTTTAGCCAAGTACCAAGGACACGTCGCTCCTGCAGTCATTCCCCCAAATGATTGCTCAAACTTATAATTGGACTTTAATAAGCAATTGCCTGGCAGGCAATGTGTGCGTGTTTGCTGCGAATTATTCGGGATGCTTTAACTTGTTGTTCGCTGAAAGGCAGCAAACTCTATGGCAATGTGATTAACCGGCAGGACTTGAGTCCATATCAATCGCGTACTAAGAACCGCAACTACTTGCAACCAACTTGAGCGAACTGGCAAGTTTCCAGCGGTTTTCATTCGTAATGTGGTGTGATGGGGCTCACCACTTGAGGACTCTACTTGAGTGCCACAATCAGTCTGCCAAGTCCGACGAGTGGGTGCTGGGTGTGAAATTTATACGCCAGCCCGCATTTGCGTCACTGTTTAAAGATTTTCCCCCACTGACGCGCAAATGATTGCGACGGCAAGGAGACAAGGATGAAAAGACCTGCCTCCGGGTGAACCAGAACCAGAACAGGAACCGGAGCCATGTGCCAAGCCATGTGCCTCGCCATGTGCACAGTGCCCCCATCCCTGAGCTGATGTGATGTGGAACAGTCTGTTGTTCTCGTCGGTTGTTTTATAATCTGAGCCTCTTAACTTGCTTTCCCATTTTTTTTTTTTTGAAAAGAAAACACATATGGATTTCCGCCAAAATGACTTTTAGGCGAGCCAAATGAAAGGCAGTGTAATTAAAAAGGTTTTTTATCTGGAATCGCTTTTGATGCTACCTAGCCAAATTGATGGCTCTAATCCTATTAGGATTATTACGGTTTTTCATTCGTTGGTTATTTAAAAAAAACTCTATTTAAACTCTTAATTACACTGACGTATACTAACAATATTACGAAAAAATTATTGGTTTGGTTTAGTTCGTTTTGGCATATGGTCGTAAAAGTGTAACCCTAAGCCGACCGTAAGTGTTAATTTTATGGCTATCAGTCATGGCCAACTGGGGTTTGGGCCACCTCTGCGGACACTGTCGACAAGTGGCAGGAGTGCCTGAATGAATGGCTCTCTAATTGAGATAAGAGTGACGCAGGCTGCTGCCTCCGGCGATGAGAAATGAACCCAGGATGTGCCAGCTCAAACAGAAAGAAATAACACTTTCGCTGCTCGCCAAGTATGGCACTTACTCGAGCGATGTCCGGTTCGAGCCAAACAAATTAGCGGGGCCAAGAGCAGCTAGCAGCTGGCCAGCAGTTTGAGTGTGAGTGTATATGGCGAGCCCTGATTATTGGAGAAAGGATAATGGCAAGGGTAAGCTGACCCACAAACACGATTAAGGAGACCAAGGACAGTGCACCGTGTTGGGTTAAATCTTTGTGTGTTTGCCTCTGTTGTCTCTGCAATCATTCAAGCGCAGACAAATGCCCTGGTGTTTGTTTATGTCAACATTGTGTCCTCTGCCACTTTGACCCACCACCACCAGCACACGCTCTCCTCTCACATGCCTTTTATGTTGCACGATTTTTCCCCATTTCCCAGGGATTTTCTTCTTTTTTTTCTCGTTGCCAGGACATCACCAACATAATGGATCTCATCAGCCGCAAACTAAAATCCAAGAGCAAACAGCTAACTAACGAGTAGTTCCGACTGCCACAACCCGGCGGATTGAATAGTCGTTTAAACTGTCATCATTCGCCGTGTGCCATCAATGATTTGTTGCGAGGACCCAGCCGAAACATATTCCAATTGCTGGCCATTGAAAATAGCCAGAGATTTATTTCTCTTTGACCACATTAGCCAGAGCTTCTTACGGCCCATTCATCTTAATTAAATCTCTATCTGCTGTTGGACGAAAGGACTTTGATGACTTTTGCATTCGCAACAGCTGTTTAAATGCTTATATTTAAACTAGTTTCCACAGCGAAAGCCAAAAATACACATAACGCTAAATCTCAATAAACCATTTATCATTTCAATTGTGCAACTGGCTAATGTATTTTATTGCGTAAAAATTAAATGGGAACACATTTTTTGGCTATTATGCTGTGGTTGCATATAATTATGTATAAATTAAGTGACACACTTTTTTATAAAGTTATTATAAAGCAGCAAGGACCATTTGTAGTCCGTATTATATAGCGATTGAAAGATATTAAGAATTTATTGTCATTATCCAAAAATTGACAAATAAATACAAATTTCCACTGCTTCAAGATCCCTTGGCATATTTTAATAGCCGCTCCTCGATCTGCCGACTAAACATTCGCACCAAACTCTCGGCCACGCTGACTTGGCTATAAGCCAGTGCGCAAATGGGCTTGCTGTTCCTCATCTTGTCGGCAATGACCAGCGTCCAGTCGATCTCGTGAGGATGTGTCTGACCCTTGACAAAGCGGGCGAACATCTCCGGCAGCCAAATGGCTCCATCCCGACAATAGGTGCACTGTTTGCAAGTGTGCTTCTCGAAGAACTGAATTGATCGCAGCATTACTGCCAGCGGATCACAGTCCTTGGTCATCACAATAACCGCTCCACAGCCGAAACCACTGCCTGCATCCTGCAAACTATCGAAATCCATGAGAACCTTTCCAGCTGTGGGTGGATCCAACAGTGGTGTGGACAAGCCACCTGGGAATACTGCCGCCAGGTTGTCCCAGCCACCTTTTACGCCACCCGCATGTCTTTCTATCAGATCCTTCAGGGGAATAGACATTTCATCCTCCACAGTGCAGGGGTTATTCACCTGACCGCTGAGGCAATAGAGTTTGGTTCCCGTGTTGTAGCTGCGACCTAATCCTGCCCACCACTGGGCACCCCTTCGCAGAATGGTGGGCACCACGGCAATGGACTCAGCATTGATCACCAAACACGGATGCTCGAAGTAGCCCTTTTCAGTAAGAAAAGGCGGACGCTTTCGTGGTCTTCCCAGTTTACCCATCAAGCAGTTGATCATGGCGGTCTCCTCGCCACATAGATACCGATCTCCGCGCTGCACCATCACATCGAACTTGATGCCCGTGCCACAGACACTGTCCCCCAACAAGCCATGATGATAGGCCTCCGCCAAGGCGAAGTGCAGGTTGCAGGCCTCGTTGTAGAAGCGATTCCTGATGTACACAATGGCTCTACCGCATCCCATGGCCACGCCCACCAGGAGTATGCCCTCAATCAGTTTGTGCGGCTCATGCCGTAGGATATCCCGGTCCTTGCAGGTGCCCGGCTCTCCTTCTGCACAGTTCACAATGACCATTTTGGGCACCTTCTCGGACTTGGTCTGGCGAAGGAACTCCCACTTCAGTCCGGCGTAGAAGCCGGCTCCTCCCCGTCCGCGCAGTCCACTCTTGCCTATCTGCTCCATGATCCATTCGGGACCCTGCTCCAGCAGATCTGCGGTGCGATGCCAATCGCCACGTTGACAGGCTCCCTGCAACCGCCAGTCGTGGCGTCCATACAGATTCTGGAACACGCGATCACAATCACTCAGTGGGCCAAATTTGGTCTTACAATTGGGCTCATATCCCTTGGGCGCAGCGGTAATGGGAGGCCTATCGGGACCCAGCTTTTTGCTACCACCCGCTTTCTCGGCAGTTTGGACCAGACGCACTTGCTGTTCCCAAACAGACGGCAAATAGTTTCTAAGCATCCGGCGCAACATCTTGGCTTCTTAAAAAATATACTTTCTGTGTATTACTGCTTTATGAAAACCACAATCTGGACTGGCAGTGTTGTCAAGGAATGTAAAATAGTTGAAGTTTTCAAATCTTTCAACTCCTTTATCTTAGATACCCAATCGATTTATTATCAATATGTCTTAGTCAGCTGTCAATTTTGCCAAATTTAAATATGTATGGGAGTCTATGTGAAAAATGTAGGCTGCGGGTGGTTTGAGCCATGTTCATTTTATTCAAATTTGGGCTCAAATTAGAAATTGAAGGCCAGATCTAAACAGCATTTGGGCCGAAATCCTTTTTAAACGAGTTTCCTGCCCCAAAAATCATAGGCAAAGACGGGCAGCAAAGTAAACATGTAGTAGTATGTATATCGGGCCAAAGTTGGCCGACGACAAATTGGAAGACTGAAAGTAGCGCAACAAATGCTGCCATAACGACAATGGGAGCACCAACAGCAGCAATAAATTTAGGAGTATACCGGCAGCACAAACCCACATCTATAGTCACATTCGCCTCCACGTCCACATCCACGCCCATACCCACACCCACACGCCAGATGTGAGGCAGTTTTTCCCAGGGCGAGGACATGTGCGAATGCGTATACGTAATTTTCTATGAATCGAGAAGCAGCAGCAGCAGCAACAGCAGCAGCAGAAGCTGTGGCGCAGACAGGTCCTTTCAATTTATGCAACCATCCGACAGCGATTCGCCTTTAATGACAGGCAACAAAAGGCATCCCGAAACCAGATGAACTGGAGATAAGATTCTGGTACCTGAGCACCCTGAGCACCCAGAGAGGGATTCAATTAGCGGGCTTTGTGTGCCGGAATGAAATGGTACTCGCACCCAAATGAGTTGCCTGCGACATTAGCGACAAAGTGGAGTTTGGCTGGCGGCGAACTCATTAGCATACACTAATCGGCGCCATGTGGCATCCTGTGGGGCATCCCAAGATGCAATCCAGCTGCATTAAGAGCTTTCGAGCACGGTGTACAACAATCCACAAATCACGCACTTAATTGGGGGACTGTTGACTCAGGACTGCGTAGGAATGCCAAACGGGTTGGCTGAGCCAAGAGACAAATTTGGTCAACAGTTTGTGTCTTATTCAGGGGACATTACACTTGCCAAAAATATATTTCGACTTCTAAGGAGATATAGTCGTTGTTTTTATTTGGTCTCCTTTTCAGTGGCAGTAAAGATTTTTGTAAGTGTTTGCCCTCTCGACACTGATGCCAAAAGGTAAACTGCAATCGCCCACGAATAGTCGAGTTGTCCCTTTCCTCGTGGGAGATGTTTGTGTTTGTTTTATGAGCAGCGTTTGCTCAGCTCTGGTTGATTTCGTTATTATTATAGCTTGGTAATGTTTTATGGCCATTTCGTGGCTGTTTTCACACCAGTCAGCCAAACACCACAAAGCCACCGACCAAAAACAATCAGGACAGCCGTCGTTCAGCACTTCTCTGCGCCACGAAAAGTAAACATGCGGCGTACACCGGAGATTAGCTCTAATGGAGTAGCCATTCCAGTTTTAGTTTCATGCCACAAATAACTGAACAGATCCTATCGCGGAATTCACTCCCTTGTTTGCATTAACAAATGCATTGTGTACACCATTTGGGGACTTTTGTATAACGCGTTGAACACATTAATGATACGATATTTCATAAATGCGTAAGTAAACTTAATAGTTCTCTCAGTAGTCTAGTTTTTCATACATTTCTTTAAATTTATACAGCAACTAAATAGGCCTTTAATAAACTTCACAAACCAGTCCATTTTAATGGTCGTTATTCAGACCTTGAACTATTCCAGGTTCCACATAGAGTATTTAATGGTTGCAACAGACCACATTCCTTGCGAAAATTTATAGTCGCACATGACTCCGTGCTTTTTTGTCCTTGCCCATTATTCAACCATTTAACGACTTGTACAATGAACATGTACAAAACCTTGGACAATTAAATCGGAAATAATAAACCTATACAATATATCAAAGATCAAACTAATTGACTAATGGTGCTCCATTTTTTGTATACTAATTACCATTGGATGGAGATGCAGAATCTCCTCCTTTGATGGCACTAGCGAACTCCTAACTAAGTGAATTTAGCACATATTTGACACTCGCCACATGTGCCAACGAGTCGATATTGGCACACTAAACTAAACAGCAATCAATAGACGCCCCAAGGACACTGCCGCTGCCATCGACTTTAAATAAGCTAATTTACATGCACACATGGAGCTCCTGGTGGCAATTTGTAAGCGTCGTCGACAATGCCAGCAAATTTACAGCCCACGGTGGCAGTTGCAAGTGGCGCAGCTGCACATTAATGTCCTGGTTGCCCCTCCCCCCGAGTTGCAGACCCACAGGATCCCTTCGTCCTCAGACAATTGTGGTTTGTCTTCAGCCAGCTTTTCAGATGCCTGCTCCTCTGCGGCTGCTTGTTTTTGCTATCAAACGTCAACTCATTATCGAGGACGAGATTGCGTAGTTCATCCAACTGTTGAATTGGTATTTGCTATTTCGGTTTAAGATAGATTGATGAATTAATTATATGAGATTCGAACTGGGACTCAGATTTTGGGGCTTCAGGATACGAAATTTGCAATTCAAATATGTATACTATGAATGTTATTCCAGCTTAAATGAGGAGTGTTTCTTACGATAATCAAGAGTTCGAATTACATAAACACATTAAAATATATAGCTATCAATAAATCGCTCTTCTAACATTTAGCTTGAAAACTTGAGTGTGTTTAATTTCGAAGAATTTCATGTTCTAAAATTAAACAAACAATTTGTTAAACAAGGCCCACAAAAGTTAAATTCAAACTTTTCCACTCGCTTCACAATTTGTTAAAGGCGTTGCACATTTTTTGTAGCATACTTTTTTGAGCTGCACGCTGAACTTTAGGAGGCAGAATGTGGAAGCAATCTCAGTTATGGGCAACAACAGGTACCTGGTAGCCAAGTGAAAAGAAGCAGGTGAAAGCCGTAAAATTCACATTTAAAGGCTCACACACACACATTGGGTAAAGGGGGGTCGAAATGTCCAGGAGCCGGAACACCATAAACAAAACTGAAAGTATTTATAACATGCAAACACGCGGTGGACCATGGTCATTTGCATGCTGACCCCACACAAACATTTATGTATGTATGGCGTAGAGCGAAATAAGGGGTGAAGGGTCAGCGCCTGCAAGTTAATCACGTGCCATGAAAAGTCACGCATACGGCGCAACTGGCGACCCCAGCTGAAAGCTATGAACATGGGCAGACAATTTCAAAAGTCGTGGAATCAGGGCAACTGAAAACATGCAAGTAAATGTGTAATAATGCACAGAAAAACGCCAAAAAAAAAAAACAAAAACGGGGAATTGAGGTTGCACAACTTTTCGAGGTCAGGAAACAAAACTTCAAGAACAACAAAAGGCAAAAACCAACCAACTTTGAAAATGCAATCCGAAAAAGAAACACAAAGAGTATGTCCTGTTTTGGGCTTATCGCGAATTTAAAGCCGTTAGCTGGCAAATTCTAGAAGTCAGTCATGGGGTTCCAGAGCGCTCCACCAGTTCATTTCATTCCACCAAGTTATTGCTATAGCCTCGGCTATAAAAATGTCCAATTCCGACAATGCGTGTCAACTTCCGAGTTCTACTTGCGACCAGTTTACGACCGGTTCCTTTGATGGCAAGACCATGAAGAAGAAAACTATGCACTACTTATAACACTCAATTACCGGCTGTGACTCCGAAAGTGGGCTTTAATAAGAGCTATTTGAATATTGAAGGTGAAGGAAAACAATTTGCAGAATAATAACTTTATTATTATGCACTAAAGGCAGTTCAATTGCAGTCATTTATTGCTGAAAATTAAAACTACCTGCAAGTTTGGTATTATGTATTGGACAAATAACGATCTTAGTATTGAAGGCAGTAGAAAAGAAAATAAACTTGCATTGTTATGCTAGTATTATTATGGCCAAATGAGATATTGATTGCTAGCCATTTTTTGCAACTCTACTTGAAAGTCCTCTTAAGCTACTTGCAAGTATGCTATTATGCACTAGACAAACTCAATGCAAATGTAGAATGTCCATTTTTTTCCAGTTTTCCGAAGGTCAGACCGGTTTGCTTGCCATTATGTTTTAGCTTTGTTTGAGTATCGCCAGTCAGTTTTCGAATCGTCCTTTTCACTGGGTCACGTGCATAAATAAATTTAAAAAGCTGTCCCATTCGTTGCAATGGAACGTCAACACTTTTCGCCGTCCAGCCCAGAGACGTGTGGTGGAAATAAGTTTTCCACTTTCTTATGCACGTAACTCTGGGCGAAAGTTTTGGGTTTCCAATGCATGCCATCCGTGTGACATGACCAGTGTCTAATGGGTAAGCACTCCTCCTTTGGATAACTTTGAACTCGTGGCCAAAGATGGTTAGCCATGCTCCGGATTTCAGCCCATTAAGATGGCTTATGTCCGCATCGAAGAAGGTGTGTTTGTCGACTTAATTCGAAAAGCATGTTCCAGCTTTAAACCGATTTTCATATTTGCAGAGTCGGCCAAACGGAACCGGAACAATGGCACCCCAAGCGACCAACTGATCCCAAAACCCAAATCGCCAATATGCCGCCAGTGAATTTGAATGTGTATGTGAATAAACGGTGGGTGGTGGGTGGCCTATGGCTGGGCAGCAATTCACGGGATTTGCATTTAACAGGGTCCACAAATGCCGACTGCCAGGAGGAGCCCCATGTTTGCTAATACATATTCGCTGCCCGCCCCGGCACTCAAAACGCTTTCTGAACACAATGAATTGTGAATGGTGTGCGGGCGAATGGAGACGAAGGTGCAGGAAACAGTAAAGGGAGCGGAATATAAAACCTATTACAAAATATGTTTGTGTTTCATTAAAAATTTAAGACCATCCGCAAACGAAAAAGGAATAAAGCAAGAAAATCGCCCTGTTTATGACATGCGACAAATTCATTTCGCCCTTAGCATTTGTATTAAAAATTCTTCACCGATAAAGTTATAAAAGCGAACATGTTATGCCGCCTTGTGACAAAGTGCGATAAAGCGACTATTTTAAATTATGCAGCAGCATTAAAAATAATATCAAAAAATCTGTCTGATCCAAAATCAATATATAATACATGCATCGCGCTAATCGTGTTGTTAGCTTTATACGAACACGCATCTTAAATTGATAAAGAGTGCAGAGTCCTTAGGCGAAAATCGTGTTCTTGATTTATGCTTCTGATTTTCCATATGCCAAGCCTGGGGCAGAATAAATATAAAGATATGCACACATTTTTGGCAATATTTTGGCGAATTTTGAAAACTTGGTTAACCAATAAATGACACATATGACATGGCAAATACATGACGATTGTGATGACTATCTGCGCAGCAGTACATGCAAATAATTCTGGTTATTCTAACCGATGGGGCCACCAAATTTATTAATCTTCAGAATGACAGACCGTGCGATGTTGACCGTGCGTCATTAACATTAGATTCATTCGATTGGTCATCAATATTTGGATTAGGCTTGCATATTTCACGATTTTGGTTGTTTGGCAAAAAGCAATCTATATTCTATGTTCGAATGGTCAGCTGTGGCTCCAACTTATTTGATAGCCCACAAACACGCCCCATCTGTTGAATATTTCAAGATACGAGAATTAAAGGCACGTGCGCGCAAGTGATATGCTTTATTTTATCATCCGCCATAAACTTTTACTATTGCATAATACTTTCAGCATTACTCTCTGCAATGGAGTGCATTTTGTTTGGCCATTCTGGCGAAAATATTGTTGTTTTGCTTTTCCAGATCGTATATCAGTCTGGACATTTTTATACGATTCTCTTGGTGGGCGAAGAAAACTTTCGCTCCTGATTTTATTGCTCAATTGAATTAAGCAAACTGATAAACAGATTATTCGGTTTTTTATCGCTTACGTGAAGTGTTATCTACGGTGGTGACGGCCTCAGATTACGAATAATATTAAAATACATTTTAATTGCCAACGCGAGTCAAAAACCTTTTGTATAAAAACCGTTTAAAGTGGCTGCAGCCCGCTGTCAATACAGCAGATTAATTGCAAATAAACTGATTTACTCTTAAGCCATAATAAATTAAGTGTTTCAATTAAAGCTTCTTGTATGGAGAACTTTTTATTTTATTAAGCGAATTTATTGGTAAACAGCGAGAGGCTTATTTGTGTACTCTTAGCGTATTATATTATTTTTATTCACCTGCCTGTGCCATAAATCATTTAAGAGCGGTAGTTAAATAAGAGAAGATCCTCCCGCTCTATGACGCAATTCACTTAAAGAGAAGTGTGTGCGCTCAGTTTTCAGTGTATTTATCTTAATCAGAAAACTCATCTGTGGAACCTTGAATTTTCTGTTTGCCCTGTCGCTCCAGACGTCCCATCTAAGTCTATGTCTATGTACATCTGCACAAACGTGTGGAAACGTATCTTGTATCTGTAGCTTTGTATCTTTGTATGCCTCGCCTTCTGTGTCTGGCTATGAGTTTTGTTTGCTTGTCTTTTATTGCGACTTGTTGACGTTCTTATTGCCGCTCTGGCCGTTGTTGTCGGATTCTCAAGTTTACCAACTTGCATAGCAATGAAGCGGTATGAATATGCGAGTCTGGATTGGTCGAGATCCACTTTCCAGCCACGAGAGGATTTTGCCACTTGTTGTCTTTGCCACTTTGTGCGGCGCATGCATTTTGCGCCTGGCTCACGAGGACATTGTTGCCAGTCGCCTGTCATAATTTTCAATTTTATACCTCCCGAGCTTTATGCTCACCTATCCGGGAGTACGGACTACTCCGGAGTTTATGCCGTACACACGCATACACCAACACACACACACACACACACACAAATATTTATACGTACGCGCACTCGTAAGCCGCAAATGTTTGCTCGACGTGTCTTTCTGACGTTCACCACACCCGGGGACTAATGCATTAAGTCGATTTCGCGCTCCAATGGATTTTGTTGCCAATGCCACAAGTTTTGGCATCCTTCCTACTGCATACACACATACGTACATAGCCGCATGTGTATCGCCTTGGATCAGCCACTTTTACACGCTCAATCGAATGGCTCCTCCACTTTCGACTGACTGACTGGCTGACTGACTGACATTTTTGCCACATTTAGTCTCGAGAGTCAATGGCACGTTAATAAAATGTCGCCAAACGAGCGGGGATTTTCGCATTTTCCGATAGTTACCCATATATACACATAGATGCGTAGGTAGCTGACTCAGCCCGTAATCAGGATTCAATTAAGCATTTTAAAGAAATTTAATCAAACTTCGCTGACCTTTTCCGCCCCCTGGAAAAGCCAATTAACAGTGGCAACAATGTCTGCGAGGATAAAAGGGGGAAACTCGGGAAGGAGTTTTCATAGCCCGGGCTTAATTAATATATCAATCTTTTTGTTGTATCCACTCTACGGAATGTCAAGCCCTTCATGGGGCAATTAAGGGGCTATTGAAATGTTGACACTGGCCGCAACAGGACACTTTTCGGGGTTAAAGTTTGGACGGCAAAAGTTCGAGCGTGCCTTTGTATTTGTTAAAGAACTTGCCATCATCAGTCGTGTTAACAAGTCGCACGCACATTATTTCTAATTTATGTGCATAATTCAAAATGCGTGGCCTTGAAGGGCAAAAAAAATATAAGAAACGAAACGAAAGGAAACTGTTGTCTAGAAAGTTGGGCTGTTCCACTAAATCACATTCATACGTCTTGCGAATGAGTAATGTGGGGCCCGTCACTCAGTCGTCAGTCGCCGTCTTCCCCCCCAAAAAGCCTCCCAAAAACACCCCGAAACCCCACGAATAGTACTTTACCACTAGCCCGATTCTTATTAATGTTAATTACTGCCGTTGCTCTACGCAAAGCTCTTTATCCCTTTAAGCCACAACACATTTGCGAGCTTGCCAACAAACTTCAGGCCTAATTTTTGTTAATTTTTTTTTGCCTTTCGCCTTTTGCTCTGCCACTGACACACTCACAGCCAGAGGCGTCGCTCAAGGGGATGGAGATTTTGGGCAACAATTTATGCCGAAAGTTTTCGCAAATTGCTCATTTCAAGCACCGTTTGGTATGCAACACCTTCGCGATATTAGAAAATTCCTGTAGGTGAGAGATTTATGCCAGCCATCGTCCTGCCAATTACACACACTCGTACATCTCAACAATATTTGCATTCCACTTGGAAATCTTAAAGATAGAAATTGTGCGCCTATTAAGGAATTTAAAGCGTTGGACATTCAAGCTTAAGATACATACGTAATTGCATGCAACGCAGTATAACAATTAAATAATGGCTTCTTATCGTTAATCTTTATATTATTAGATGTAAATCAACATTATTTAACCCATCATTAAAATCGCTAATTTATTTAATGTCCAGCTTCCTATCAGTTTAATTTCACATATTAACATTTTCTGCAAATGAATTCGATGTGAACACTATCTCCGTTTGCACAAACGCTGACTAAAGTCCTGCAAAGTAATTTGCATTTATCTGGGCGGTCTTACCTGGGAAAACACTTAGAAGAGCCGGAAAACGCGGCCAGATGGAAAACGCTGGAGCAGAAATACTTGTCTCTGCGTATAGTTGATGCTGAATGAGGGAAAATGCAGATGTTGCTGTTGTTGGCGCTGTTGTTTTTGCTTTTGGGGCTTTTATCGTAGACACTATTAAGACCTGGATGCCTGAATATTGGATCAAGCATGCTTAAATTTGTTGTTCAAGTTCATGCGTTTTGTATTGCTCATTTCAATATTGTTGTTTATAATTGTTGTAATTGCTTTAATGGTTATTATGTCGGTCTCCGTAAAATTTTGTTGGCTGTATATTGCGTAAACAATCTAAGGGTGTACGCGATGAACTTCAGGTGTTTAGCAATAAGGAATTTTCACATAATATAATATCCGAGTGCTTGTTTAGTTTCATTTGATTGCAATTTATTTTAACTACTGCCAGATATTTGCCTCTAATTTGGGGGCACAAAGCCAAATGGAAACTGAAGGGCCCTCAAAAAGCCAAGGTACTCTTTCCCAGAATGGAAAAATGGACTTTTGCCATTGGCATTGCCATTGCGTTCAGGCAATGACCCGGAAGTTTTGGCATTTCATTTATCTCATTTCTGTGCTCTTTGGGCCGCCTCTCTTGGTTTATTTTACAATAATAAACATTTAGCATTTTCATTTCGGCTCTTGTGCATTTGTTTGGTTTACGATTTTAAAGATTTACGAGATTTCTTTCCACCCAAGCACTGAAGTAAATACGATCCGCTTGGCCTCGTGCTCATACAATTGATACAATTCAAACAAGAAAAAACAAACTCATTTTTGGCAAAAACAAATTAATATCTCAGCTTTTTAATAATTCAAAAATTGCATATTTTAAACGACGCAAATTAGACAGCTCTACGGAAAACCTAAGGCAACTGGAATTTATTTTTGATGACTACGGGACCTTTTGACTTCGGAATAGTGTACGTTTTGCAAGCATGGAAGCAAGCATTCGCAGCATTCCAGGGAATCGTTGAGATAATAAAAATATTCTATTCCGTTTTTTCTGCTGTCTTTCCCCCACCCCCGCCTCACTTGACTGGTTATAGCATTGTGTTGTCTAAATAATAGAATCGAATGGGGTTAGTGGGAGAGAAATGCCGTGCAAGGTCCAGTGGCGGTACGATATTGAAGGAAGGGAACTTTTTCAAAATACATCATGCACGAAAAAATCTATGGTGTCATCGAAGTTGGTTCCTACCAAACTTTAGATTTTCTTTGTCACAGAAACGGCTGATACTAAATCAAGTATACGATCTAATATCGAAAGAACAAAAGGAATAATCTTTATCCCAATACTTAAATTGGAAATTACAATTTAGTATTAAATATATTTTAGTACTTCTTTGATAATACATGTTGGTATATTTGCTATGGAAAATAACTAGCTTTTCTTAATAAGTCACACTACCTTCCAAAATGCACTACTTTGATCCGCCCCTGGTAGACCCCAACAACAACGCAAGTTCATGAGGGGGCCCTGATCGAAGGGGAGGGAGGCGGGGGCTGGGAAAATCGAGGGGAGGCTGGCAATGTCGATCAGTGAGCGAGAGGGCACTACATAAAAATAAAGACAAAGAGCGAGAGCGGAGCAAAGAGAACCGATTTATATGTACATTGTTCAATGCAAAACTAAACAAATCACCAAAATAAATGCTACGAAAATAAACCATAAAGCCCACTGAACATCAGAGCGCATATTAAACATTATTGTTTTTCTGCTCTTGCAGAGTCCGTGGGAGTAAATATACATTTTTACGGCGATGACTATGTAAGCGTTTTGTTATCACACATGGTGTAATCACATGGCCGCCTTATTTAGTTTAATTATTCAAAAATAATTGCAGTTCTTGCCAGCTCTGCGTAATTTGCAACTGCGCGTTTTTTGGATTTTACCGGGTAACGGGACACGGCACACACGAAACACAAAAAAACACTGGCACACACACGATAACGGTTAAGCAGCAAGACGTCGGCACAATTGTTAATTATTTTAAAAATTATTTAAATGCGCCCAGCGAACCGCACACGTTGGAGAATCAACAACAAATTGGACGCTCAGCCGCAAAAACGCTCTCACACACTACACACACACACAAGAGCACGCAGGCCAATCAGCTGTTCGTGTTGATCGGCCGCCAGGGTTGCCACCGTCTTGAAATTCGGAATTCAATCATTTGAATCTATAAATTACTTTGCGTCGCGCAACGGTTTTCCAGACGCTTTGTTGCTTCACTCTTTTAGCTGTTTACCTAAGTGAAACGACTGCTGTCGGTGACCTTGTGGGCGCACTCCCACTTTTTCACTTTTAATTGCCGAGCGTTGCGAGTAGAACTTTAAAACACGCACTGCTTACTTAGTTTTATTGCACTCCGCGGCCGCTGTTTGCTAACGGTACAAAAAGACGGCGAAACGACCTAACGGTACAGCAGTCCGAACACGACTGAGCGCAGGAATTCGGAGAAGTTCCTTATATACCGTTACGATGCGAGGGCCAAAGACACGCAGGACGCAGGCGCAAAGCGGAAACCGTGTCAACTGGCGGCCTCAGGGTCAGGATGTCAGGGAGAGAGCCGCGGAGCCGGAGAGCGAGCACATGCAACAGCATTAGCCAAAAACTCCCACTCCTCTTACCAACTATCCGCATCCTAAATCCCTCGGACAACTGGGTTGGCGCCAGGTGGCGCTAAATAAGATTGGGCAACCGCATCGAGATCGACGGAGTGTTTAGCAATAGTTGTTGGGAAAATAGTTAGAAAAAACGCACTTTAAATGGAAGTGATCCTATTTGCTATGCCTATCATTTTTCAATAGTTTGTAATGTACAATGTAATTCGAACACCCTGAATACCGTTAAACAATTTCGACAGCTGTTTTATTGTTTTAGTATTGTTTTCCTTCTAATAAGAAATTTCATAAACTATATTCCTATAAATATTTAAATCAGTATAATACAATTAATAATCAAATGTACTACTTTTTTCTTAAAAATAACATTAAAATGACTTTATTAATAATTTACAACACAATTATGTTAAGCTTTAACTTAGTTCCCTGCGGAGGTACCGCTCTCGCTTCCATTCGCGCACTTTTTCCCTCTGCATATCGTTTCGCGTTCTTCTCGGCTGATATATGGGATCCCTTCTCCTAACAGCGTTTAAATCAAAAGCTCCAAAGTGGGAGACCCGTGCCGGCTGCTGTTCGATTCCCAGTCCAGTACGTTGCTTGCGAAGGACAGTCTTGACAGGATACAGTCGACCACTTTGACTGGGTCCCAATCCGTGTTCCTGGTCCCAGCCCTGTTTCACCATCAATTGGAGTCCCCGATTCTTGGCAGATATATTAAACTTGTGTAGCTTATGAGCGGGCAGAGCCTTTAGATTGAACTGATGAACTGTGGATGTTTGATGAACTGGCCAGGGGGTTTCATTGTACTCTCTCTTGCAGATTTCACAGTAAAAGGGGTTGTTGCTATCAATTGACTCATCCTCATCGCTAGGTTCTTCTAGTATGGTTAGTGTTTCCAACAGATGAGCTACCTCAGAGTGACCTTTCCGTTGGGCCAGTTTCAGAGCTGTATTTCCGGATTTGTCTGAGGTCTCTACTTGGACCCCTCTCTGCAGTAGCCAACTCACTACTTCAGTGGCTCCTTCACAGGCAGCCATCATTAAGGCTGTCCAGCCAAAGGAATCGCGAGAATTCAGATCCTCCTCCGAGACCTGCATTTGGGACAGCTCCTCTACTTTGTTGCTGGTGGCCAAGCGGAAGAACTTGCTTTTGTCAAAAGGGACAAGGATCCTTTCTGGCTCTCTTTTTATTTCTCCAGTTTTATGTGCAGATGGTAGCTTAACTTGGCAGGTTGTAGGTGCATCCAGCACCTCCTTGTAGAAATCACGAGCCTCCGCTCCGTTTAACCCATCGATTTGGTGTTTTACTGCTTTTGAGGATTCGGGGATGAAATCCGGGTCTCCAGCACGGACGAATCGTTTTAGTTGCAGTGGCAAAGTTGTTAAAGCCAGCCAATTTGGATGCAATTCATTTTGAGAATTCATTTTTGCCAATAATTATGTTAACTTGTTTTGTAAATAAACATTTTGCAGATGTGACCCAGGGCTGCGTAGTGCTCACGCATATCGTACGGAGATTAATCGATAGTCCAAGTAATCGAGTATTGAGATGGTGATTGTTAGGAACTTAAAGGTACAAAGACCACTGTGGGAATTATTTAATAAAATTAACAATACTAATTAAAATAAAGTACCTATATAATAATATAATAAACATATTTTTTAACACTTTCGTTTGATAAAATGAATAGATGTACCGATAAAACGATAGTACCGATACCATCGTGAGTGGTCAGCGCATCTCTACAGTTCTCGGCCTCTGCTTTTTGTCTGTTTTCTACCAAGCGCGAAAATGTGAATTTCGCAATTCATTTAAAGTGTCCAAAACTGAGATCAGGCAGGAACAAACTTGCCCTCAACATCAATAATTAAATATTTTCGGCAACAGAACGAACTGAGGATACTCTTGTATAACGCGTGCCCTGAATAACTGCGCAGTAAAAATCAATAACTAAGTAGCACGCATCGATACATAAATGTAAAACGCCCCAGATAAAAAGGAAGATGTCCGACGAGGAGGAGGATTCCGTGTCCGAGGGCTTCTCGGCCAGCGAGGATGAGTGGAAGCCGAGCAAGGACGCCAAGGGAGGCGAGTCCTCCGACGACGATGACAGTGATTTCGATGAGCTGCAAGCAGAGGGAGGAGCAGCGGGCTCCAGTGGACGATCGTCCGCTGTAGCGGGAAAAAGAGGGTGAGAATGGGATAAGGGCACCATTGGTCTGATAGATTTTTAGAATGTCATTCCACCTCTTCCCCAGTAGCGATCACAAGCCGCCAAGTGGCATTAAGGGCTCTTCGGTGAAGAAACGCAAGCCCACTGGTCAATCACTTCGCTCCAAGCTGTACAACAAGTACCGACCGCCTCCAAAGACCTTTCAAACTTCTCCATCTCAACAGCAGGAGAACACTCCCCGGGCTTCGGGTTCAAAAAACGCCAAAACGCCCAATGAAAGCGGTGCACGGAATCAGCACGATCCTGCTGATTCCAGCAGCGAATCCAGTGTGGAAGACTACCTAGTAAATCCAGCCGATCTTGATCTGCACTCAACCTTCTTTGCCGGCGGCCAAAAGGAGAAGTCACCGGCGCCCCAATTTGATTGCAATGCGGGCATCACGAATCTTTCAGACTCCGGGTCAGAGGATAACAACGAGAGCAGCTTCGAGGATAAAGCAGGCAATGCCTTCGACTTTCGCGGTCTCCTGGAGAACGCAAACAGTTTGGAGCGCACTAGGGATGCTTTGAGCAAACGAAATGTCACGGCCACTCCGCCAAGGAGCCAGGCTGCCACCATGGATGTCAATGCGCTGCTTGCATTGGGCGAGAACCAAAACTACCAGAGTGTAGAGGTAGAGGAACGTGAGGGAAATCAACGTAAGAAGGCGGGAAGAGGAGCAACAGCAGCGCCGCCGACCCTGGATGAACCGTCGCGCCTCAGCAAGACGAAGTCGACGCGGATAAAGCGACACACCAAGACGCGACCCGTCTCCACTGTGGTCGCCAACGCTGGTGATACTGATGACTCCGATTTTGAGGAAGTGGCAGGTAGGCGAAAATGCAAGTAGTTTGACAGCCAGACTCCCGGAAGAGATGGCGTTGGCAGAAGGCAGTCGAGCATGCTTATCCAAGTTGGTTGTGGCGCTGGCATTTCTGGTATCTGATGAACAAAAATAAGCTTCCAAATTGCTCTGTATGAGACTGTGTAGTTTTGTTTGTACTAAGTTTATTTGTCGATGTGAAAAGGTAGAAATTACTAACTTACCTGTGCAGCTGCGGTCCAAATAAGAGCATGATTTTATATAGTGATTGGGTGTATACAACTTCTTTAAAGAGTTTACATTATATTATTTTATATAATAATTTGTATTGCCTTTCCCGTTTAGATTTATCATATTCTAATGTACTATCACAATTGACACTAACAATCTCGCCATTTTTATCAAACAATTATACAAATTCTAGAAGTTAAAGGAAAATGCTTTTATTTTTACCGCAACTGTATGCTAGAATGTACATTTGGAACAGCCGCGTCAAAATAATGGCCATGAATCTACAATATACCTATTTACTGTAACATATTGTTAGTCGATTAGACTGAGAAACTAGCGTATGAGATGCTGCAGACGCTTATCTAGAAACTTGGCTTACTAACCTATTTATACCCATTAACCAGGCCATGAGTCCGTAGTATTTGGCAAATGTTTCAATGCAAAATTTGTATGTTTAGCCCGAATTTGGGAGATGCCAAGCCAAAATCAAGATTCCTGCGGCATTTGCTACACAGTTGTTCGCGAAAAGAATAATTAAAGTCTATACAAAGATCAAATGGAAAGTCTATCACAAAAGCTTGTTAAAATCTTTTTTAATGTCAATCAAATCAAATCAAATCAAATGAACATTTTTGCACTAGCTTAAGCTCAATCTGCGTGTTAAACGGATGAAAAATAAAAAGCATAAACTCAATGTCTACCGAATTCTGAACGTGGTTTAAATGTTTGCACACACACACCGAATACTAATATGTTAAACAACGATATTTTACTCAGAAAATGCATTTACTTTTATTAATTATGTGAGTTTTTTCTATTTGGTTTGCAACACAAAAAACACGTTTAAGTCCAAGAGAATCTAGTTAACCAAATCAAAATGAGATACAAAAGGATTTTAATCGCAGCCCAGTAATAGAAATAATAATTTGTAAGTGCTAGTCAAATGTCCTAGTCAACTATTTGTGTAATTACTTTATGGCAATGGCAAGTGTTTCAAAGAAATCAACAAGTAGCTAACGAATTAGAACTGATGTTTAACGAATTTACTTTAGCGAAATTGTATTCACTTAATATAAACATCTGCATGCAGAGTTTTAAATCTAATTTATTAATGATATACTCCAATAATGGATGCAATAAATCAAATGAAACTCGTAATTTTAGCGCAATTTAGTGAATGTTGATTGTAATTAACTCGATAATTGAAATTTAAAATGCACTTTAAATGATATAAATAAATAAATGCAAATGTTGAAAGGAATCCATGCTCTCTGTCTGGGTATTTTCTGACTGCCTTCCCTGCTCAGCCCTCCTACATAATCATTGGCGCTGCACTTGCTAGTACTAACATTTTTACTGCCGATCATTTTCGAGTATCATACTTATATTTCACCTATGTTTTGTTATTTATATTTGCATAAGTCCCTCCAGTTATAGAAAACTGTCCATCACAGTTCATCATTCAGTTCAGAGTCACATCATCACCCCGATTTGAATTCCCTTTGCAGATGCAGATCTATCCAGTGACCAGGACGAGGACGGGACGCCAAACATCTCAGGGGATCTGGAGATTCGCGTGGGACTGGAAGGGCTCCGACCCACCAAAGAGCAAAAGACCCAACACGAACTGGAGATGGCCCTGAAGCGTCGCCTCAACAAGGACATCAAGGACCGTCAGCTTTTGCTGCACAAAGTCAGCCTGATGTGCCAAATAGCTCGCAGTCTAAAGTACAATCGGCTGCTGGGCGAGTCAGATGCCCTGATGCAGGCTGCCCTTAAACTCCTGCCAAGCCGAAACGCCTATCCTACGGAACGAGGCACCGAACTTAAATATCTGCAGTCGTTTGTCACCTGGTTCAAAACGGCAATCAAGCTGCTGAGTCCCAATTTATATTCCGAGCAGCCGACTGCTACCAAGAAGGCCATATTGGAGTCTTTACTGGAGCAGATCAAGCGCAAGGAAGCCCGCTGCAAGCAGGATATGATCTTCATATTCGTTGCCATTGCTCGGGGAATGGGCATGCACTGTCGGCTAATCGTGAATCTCCAGCCAATGCCACTGCGTCCGGCGGCCAGTGATCTGATTCCCATTAAACTTAGACCAGATGAAAAGAATAAAAGCCAGGAGGTGAAATCAGAAGAGGAAAGTGAGGATGAGAAGCCTAAAAAAGATAAAAGGGCTAAGAAGCCAGCAGATTTGAAGCAGGAAAAAGTAAGCAGCAAGACAACTATTTCTAAAGAGGCTGAAAAGAAAATCAATGAGACTAAACCAGTCACTAAACCAACAATAAAGGGTTCAGAAAACACGAAATCCCGTACAGTTCAAAAGGACAAAAAAGAGCTAAGTCTATCCTCAAAGTTAGTTGAAAAATCAAAACAGCAAAGAACCCATACTTCCAGCAAATCTGACACTTCTTTTGAGGATAAACCAAGTACTTCATCCAGCTCAAAATGTTTTCAGGAAGAACATTCAGAATTGGGGTTCGCCAAAAAGTTGATAAAACCGACTCTTTCCTCAAAATTAGTTGTAAAATCAAAACATCAAACTTCATTTAGTTCCAATAAATCTGATACTTCTTTCGAGGAGAAACCAAGTACCTCATTTAGCTCCAAATCTTTAAAAGAAGAGACAGCTAAATTAAGTTCATCCACAATCAATGACAAAAAGGCGTCAAACCCGAGTGTGTCCTCCCAGTTAGTTGGCAAATCCAAACAGCAAATACTACCTTCAAGTTGCAACAAATCGGATACCTCTTTCGAGGAAAAGCCAAGTACATCAAAGGAAACTACAGAAACCAAAACTAAAGCACAGTCGTCACTCCTAAAAAGGGTCACCACTCAAAACATTTCTGAAGCAGGCGAGAGCAAGAAATCGAAAATGGCTCCTGTGGAAGCTTTCTCCCCAGTGGCAGGTCGTACACGAAGAGCCGCGGTGAAACCCAAAACAGAGGAGAAACCGCATGTGGTTGGATCACCAGTGATACCTAAGCTGATGCTGTCCAAAGTGAAACAGCTCAATGCCAAGCATAGTGATACGGAAAACGCTAATCCTGCGGAGAAACATTTGCAGGAGCAGCACCGCACACGGGAAACCCGATCGAGGAGCAAGTCTCCGAAAGTCCTTATATCACCTAGTTTCCTTCGAAAGAAGGAAGCCGACGAAGCCGATTCCACTTCAGCACCACCGAAGCATCAAAAGGGCCCAGAAACTAAGGCGCGAATTTCGCCAAACTTTCTGTCCGAAGCTTTACCAGTTCGCCAGCTACGAAGCCGTGGTCAAAAAGCCAGTACCCTAGCCATTCCGCAATTGGATGGCGGTGACGATGTGCCGCTACCGAAAAAGCGCCTAAGACTGGAGAAGTTGAAAAATTCGCAAGATTCCGATGATGTGTTTGAACCTGCCAGGCCGGTGAAAAAGGCTCCTGTACTGCCCAAGTCAGTACAAAATCTTCGAAAGGATCGGCGAGTGATGTCCACAGATGATGAGGGCGGTTCCAAGCTCAAGCGGCGAGCGGATGCCTCTGACATGTGGGTGGAAGTGTGGTCAGAGGTGGAGGAGCAGTGGATCTGTATAGACCTGTTCAAAGGCAAGTTACATTGCGTGGACACAATAAGGGTGTGTATTTATTCTGATAGATTCATTGTCTTTCATACAGTAATCGTTTTCTGTCTATTTAGAAAAATGCGACACCCGGACTAGCTTACGTCTTCGCCTTTCAGGACGATCAGAGTATGAAGGATGTCACCGCCAGGTACTGCGCCAATTGGAGCACCACTGTGCGCAAGGCGCGTGTGGAAAAGGCGTGGCTAGATGAAACTATTACCCCATATCTCGGACGCCGCACGAAGCGCGATATAACAGAGGATGATCAGCTGCGCCGCATTCACTCCGACAAACCCTTGCCAAAGTCCATTTCTGACTTCAAGGACCATCCGCTGTACGTGCTACAGCGGCACTTGCTTAAATTCCAGGGTCTGTATCCGCCAGATGCGCCCACACTGGGCTTCATCCGTGGTGAAGCGGTTTACTCCAGAGATTGTGTGCACCTCTTGCACTCTCGTGATATCTGGCTTAAAAGTGCACGCGTGGTGAAGCTTGGTGAACAGCCTTACAAGGTGGTTAAGGCACGTCCAAAGTGGGATAAGGTATGTTGTGCGCTATTTTTAAATACATCTGTGTTTTACTTTACTGTGTTGTACCTTTCAGCTCACGCGCACTGTTATCAAGGACCAGCCACTGGAAATCTTCGGCTATTGGCAGACTCAGGACTACGAGCCTCCCACTGCAGAGAATGGAATTGTGCCGCGAAATGCCTACGGCAATGTGGAGCTCTTTAAGGCCTGCATGCTGCCAAAGAAGACAGTGCACTTGAGATGTAAGAATAATTTCGTTTTACCGATTCATTATAATAATCTCGACATTCAATAACAGTGCCTGGCTTGATCCGCATCTGCAAGAAGCTGAATATTGATTGCGCCAATGCAGTGATAGGCTTCGATTTCCATCAAGGCGCTTGTCATCCCATGTACGATGGCTTTATTGTTTGCGAGGAATTCCGTGAAGTGGTTACTGCCGCTTGGGAAGAGGATCAACAGGAGCAAGCGCGCAAGGAACAGGAGAAGTACGAAACACGCGTGTATGGAAACTGGAAGAAATTGATAAAGGGTGTCCTCATTCGCGAGCGACTCAAGAAAAAATATAACTTTTGAAGGCTCTGATTTATGTTAATACAATGTTTCGTTTAAAGGTATTTTCATATTTTTGTATTTGAAACTTAATTTGATTCCAATAAAGTGTACACGTGCAGTTGTTTTGAATTCGTTTATTAGTCAATTGTTTAAAAGTTGTTTTTTCGTAAATTTACATAGCATATTCGTTAACTTTACTTCGAATTTTTGGATTCAATTTTAATTTACAAAATTATTTTGTTTTCAGAGTACGTTGAGAGATTTGTAAGATACAGAACGTTTGAGATAATAAGATTATGGTTATTTGGGTTACAGATCCGTGAATTTATTTGCATAAATTAGTATTTAGGCGAGATTTTAAATCTAAAATATAATTTTTACAACAGCATGGAATGCATAAGCAGACTAGAGAAATAAAGCAATTTTTAGCCAAACAGCTTGCATTTGATCGTTTGGCATAGGTGCAGATACAATATATAAATAAATAAAAATAAAACCTTAATACAAAATAAAAAAGTACAAAATCCGTATACGTACAAAAAAGAAGACTTTGGTTATACATTCTGCCATCCACCTTTAGCAAGGCAAATCTGAGCAATCGACTTTGAGTTCTTGGTTACATCAAGTGCTGCACTTTCATTAAATGTTGAAATTTAAAGGATGAAGTGTGTGCATCGAGGGCAAAGGGTTACCTTGGAGCCAACGTTTCTGGTAATGCCATTATGATAAAATTGTTTAATGGTTCAAATGAAGAAGAAATTCTGCATCAGATATTAGTGAAATTTTAGTAAAGAAATGGTACTCAAAAGATTTGCGTACTTAAGCAGTTGCCAAACTGTGAGAACACTAAGGTTTCATGGAAGCGGGTAGGATTACAAGCCCGTTAAGCCGGCATTGATGAAGTCAGGTTCGCACCCGTGGAACCAGTGGAAACAGGGCCGCTGGGCGATCTCTGGCGCTGAGGGCTGCTTTGTGCCTTGAGGTAGTCCACGAACATTCGTCTGGCCTGATTGAGAACTCGAGTGACGTCGTGTTTCCTCACCATTTTATCAAAGTGCATGGCAATCTCGTTGTAGTCCATGCCCGCCTTCATGATCGTGTTTCGGTGCTGCAGTAGAAGTGTGAGACAGAGAAACATGAGGAATGCATTACCTCCACCGAATTCTGTAGGTGGAGGCAACGCAGCCGCAGTGGTGTTCAGTCCACTGACTCCATTAAGATGGTTTGAACGCTGGGGGGATCGCGTATAGGCGCTCTCGTCATCTGCATTCGTAGCGATCTCCACCAAAGGCGATACCTCCACTAGACTAGGCTCAGTGGAAATAGGCAGAATGACCTCGGGCAAACTGTTGCTGTTGCGCATTCCCAATGGACTGTGGCCATCTAAAAGTTGGCTTTCGTCGATGAATGGATTAAAGGTATGCGACTCGTTTTGCTGAACGCTGTTACTCTTAGCCGCCAGTCGTTGTCGCCGTCGCATATGTAGCTCACTGACATCCGGACAGGTAATGATCTCATTCTCCTTGAGATCCTCCACTAAGTCCAAGGCGTCCTTGTCAAGCTTCTCGTACTCGATGTCATCTCGTTTCTCGCTCTCCGTAAAAGGCAGCCCAAAAACTTGTCGATCTAGATTCTCGGCCTCTAGGCGCAGCTCACGCGTTATGGCCGTCGTCATGGGATAGTACTCCTGGTCGGGGTCCTGATCTTGATCCGGTGTGATTGAATCGTCTGGGTCGCATGGGTGATTGCTCTCCAAATCTAGCTGTAGATTGTAGCTGCTCAGTTCCTGTGCCTGCTGAATAGCAGTCGCCGCCGTAGATGCACTCCAACTTGTTTCCGGAAGTGAGGAAGAATCAGATTCGTCCAGGGAACTGCCCATCCCACCCTTAGTTAGCTGTACCAAGGGCTTAGTGACCGTAGTTGGACCTGCTGCCTGTTGCGGCTGAGTGGCAAATCGATCGGATATACGATTCTTATTAATAGTTGCAAAATTTAGGAATTCATTGAAGTTTTTTACAAGCTTTGGCGGCATCTTCCGATCTCCATCATCTTCTCCTTCACCATCAAAAGAGATACCGATACGACTGCTTGCCGCCAGCTTTTCCTTGAGATCCTTAAAATGACCACCGCTAGTGGTGCTTACTCGCTTCATACTTTCACTCACTTGACTAGCATTGGTAGCAAGTTGTTTGGCGATGATATTGCTCACGGTCAAAATGTTTTTGTGCTGCAGCTTAGCCTTCCTGTCACTGGGGAACTCGTCCAGATTCGAGGAAGACGAACTACACAGAAAAGCTCGTGCTGGTGAAACAGGAGGTGTGGTTTCACTTTCTGGTGCCCTCTGAGCATCATCCTTAAACGGATTTGTCTCCAAAAAGCTTGGCGACTCCTTCCTATCAAATACATCATCATCTTCGGTTTCCTCGCCGGCGGAGAAGTCCTGCTCCGACTGGACATTCGTATTATCCAAGGCGCCCTCGATCAGCGCCAGCATTTTTGACTCGTCCAGACTTTGATGGACCTTGGCTGAAGTGCGTCTGTGCCGGCGAGCTGCGGCTGTCGCAAGACGTGACATATTGTCGTCCAGGCTGTGATTCAGCCGTTTTGTATTGTCCAATGCATGACTGGTTCCCACGGAAGAACTCAGTGAGCTCAAGGAGGCTGAAGAGCTCTGACGGCGCAAAGCGCATACCTTTGTGTAGGGACTCTCGCGCGGTTTGGTCAGCAGATAGGAAGGACTGGTCGGTGTAGCGCTGTAAGAGCTGGAAAAGGTGCTGGCGCTATTGGGCACTGAGGCATCAGAAATGGGTACAAATTCCTGTGAGAAAACATGGCGATTAGAAATGAATCAAATTCTATTGGGTTTGCACTAACCTTTTCAAAGAGGGGCAGCTCCTTCTCCCCATCACATCGATAGCGAAGTGAACTCCACTGCACCTCCAGCATGCGAAGGGCATCCTCAAAGGGAAACTCTCGCTTTAGCTCCAGGAGCAGCCAACGGTAACAGAAAAGTAGGTCGTCCGCCTGCTGCGATTTGAGGTACTCCCAGAACTCCGGATCGTAAAAACTTAGCGCCTCCGTTAGGTGAGCAAATTTCTGAGTCATTGCAATTCCATCCAGCATGAAGTTTCCACGCATTCTTGCCATTATGGCGCAAAAGCAGATGTAGGCCTGTGCCTCGTCGTTCATGGTAACCAGTAGCGGGGAAGCAATGTCCGACATGCCTTGACAATACGAGACCGACGGATGGTTCAGTGCATATGTGGTGAGGATATTGAAAAGCGCAGCGATGTTCTGATTGTCGTCGCTGCCTGCATAAAATGGATGCAGGCGGTCTGTGCGCAGAACATCCTTCTTCACCATGCTGGTTACGTAAGCCAGTTCGCCAGCCACACTGCCTCGCTTCACGGCGGCTTTCCATGTGTCTCTCAGACGACAGTACTGCTCGGACTTGCGGCGCATGAACTCCATGCGCTGGTGTCCATCAAGGGCCAGTCCGTTAGCGCCACCGGGATAAACATTAAGCAGATGTTTCCACACAACGCGCCGCAAACTCGGGTCAATGCCTCCTAGGAAGATGACCCTATGCAACTCGTCCTTACGTTGAATCTGACCCAGGGCGTCCAGAAAGAGTCGGAACTCGCTGTCGCACATGGGCGGACGTGGCGGTAGGTTGGCCATATGCTCCTCGGACAAGTTAAACGCTTTCTGCACTATGGAGAAGGTTTTCTCCATCTGATTCAGAATGGAGCTGCCCAGTTTGGTCTGCATGTGTTGCACATATTTCTGGGAGACTCCTAAGGACTGCAGTGGTGACATTAACTCGCGGGCGGGTACAATAGGTGCAGGTGTTGCGGGAGTTGGCGCTCCCGAGGTGGTTCTACCCGGAGAGGCCTCAGTCTCACACTCCCTGACCACCGTAAACGGCTTTACATCGATCTGCAGGGTGAGGCAAGGTTCTGAGGCCGTCTGAATGGAAATGTTGTGAATCCGCAGAAAGGCGGCATCCAGGTCCCAGTCGGAGCGCACGGCCAAGTAGATCTCGTTGCCTGCTGGATCAAAGGCCTTGTACTTAATGGAGAAGTCCGACTTCACGTCGAAGGCTTTGGCCAGCAGGGAGTACAGAACCTCCAGCGTGGTGATCTGCGGGTCCACTGAAAACTTCCGCCATTCCGGTCGTGCAGTGGGTTCGCATTTCTGTGGGCGATTTGAAAAAGTTAGATTGAGAAACACAAACTAAGCAGCCCCTTTGTTGTCTCGCCTTCTGGCCACCTTTCACTTGCCTTCACTTTCACCCGAACCGCCTCCCGGGGACAAATGCCAGCCATGTTTTCCGAGTCTGATCTGGGCGACGACTAACTCAGTTCCATTATACCTCTGGGCGATGTCAGTATCGTAAGTATTGCCCAAAAATAAAACAATACAAAAGAAGGAAACTGAAATCAATCGACTTGATTTCAATCATCGGTTTCAGTGTGACCGCCCTGCGGCATTATAAATTTACCAGGGCTACATTAATATACCAATTTATGAAGTACACAAAACAAAAATTCTTACAATTATTAATTTAAATGTGGAAGTGAAGTCAGCTTTCCGTACACCATATTAGAGAAATATGTGAACACAGTACTTTGAAAGGTAGCTTTTTAAAATACTTACATCTTCATTGGAAGTGTTAGTTTTAAATTAATTACATTCATATACTTTTAATTCACGTAATGCCTTTGCCAGGGATTTCCTTTTAAATATTTTGTATATACCAATAATGTTCTAGTGGTTTCTTTCCAAAAATTATTTGTATATTTCCTTATATCCTTAAATCTCTTTAAATGTTGAATTTCAAAACCAAATACTTATTGGGCAAAAAATCACGATGTATAAGTTTACCGCCAGTCACCGTTTTGCAACTGATAAATTCAGTATTTTCGGTATTTATCTTCCGCAGCCGTGGCAATTTTTAGCGTTTTTTCTGGAATTCCCGATAATCTTGTTCCGTTTTGCGCCAACGGGCACACTGCTTCTTGTATGTGTATATAAATACAAGAAGATTAGTGCAAAATTGTTGTTGTTAGTTATAGTTTTTTGGCCGCCGTGTGCTAGCAAATGCATTTTATGCCCTGGCCCGCGCACTTTGGCACTACATGTTAACGGATTTCAGGCCGGCGTGGAACGAATTGGGCTGGAAAGCGGTGCGTAACGGCGGTCGTCAGGAGACTTGGGTGTGTATACATGTGTATGTGTGTTACGGGCGTGTTTGTGACGTAGGCAAGCAGCAGCGAGAGAGCGAGCGAGATTCCGTAGAATCCGAAAACCATCCGATATCGTTGCTCCCAAGCCGGCTTTGATGGTTCGGCAGGGGGGTGGTGGCTGTTCAGGGGCCGGAGGAGGAGCTGGCGGATCCAGTGGAGCCAGCGATAAGCCCGCAATTGAGATAACTCTGCCCCAATTTGCGAGACACTATAGTGTGTTTATCTGTCCAATTGTACTTCCTATGTGTAAGCATGTGTGTGTGTGTCTGTGTGTGTGTGCGACTGTGTGCTACAAGCTCTTCACTGATAAATTCTGCCTCTCCACTTATTTTCTCGCTTTTTAGCAACGAGCTGATGACAATGTAAGTGAAATTATTATGCAAAATAATGTTCTTAGCTTCCGCCGTCGTTCGAGCTCTATATGGCCACCAAATTGCCTGTGCCTCTGACTGTGCCTCCGTATGCATATGTAGCTACATATGTATATTCGTACATTCATGTATCACTTACGCGCCTTCACACGACGGCGTTCTTATATCATAAATTGATATGTTAACTGCAAACTGTATTACAATGGCTTTATTATCTGGAAATTCACTGACCCTGCCCTGAATCTCGCCCAGCTATTCTTATCGATATGCTTATGTGAAAGACCGCGTCAACTCTACTTGAACTGTTTTTCAGATTGGCTAAGGTTTAATGGATGACACATCAGCACCATGGGAAAGTTACTATCAAAAATTTTCGGCAACAAGGAAATGCGAATTCTCATGCTCGGACTGGACGCGGCTGGAAAAACAAGTAAGCATATCAAAAGGATTCTCGAATTCGATTTTGGACCTGATTAGTGCCCATTAGTTTCAGACATAGTACATATAGATAATTATTCCCCAAGCGGAAACCAAACCTTTTATATCAGTACATAATAGAATTATATAGAATTATATAGAATAATGTAATGTAAAGTTTTTCCATGGCGAGTCATGTATTATTATTGTTTATTCTTATTGTACTTCAACAAAATGTAAAATTAAATCTTAACTATACTTTAATTTCGAAAACACCTCTTGTCAGTTTACTACGCAGACAATTGAGACAGTACTGACAGTAATCGAGTTCGAGCTAGTCGCTATTTTGTTTATTCATCGTTTGCTTTTCTAAACTAATCTGATTATTGTCCATCCACAGCGATTCTGTACAAACTGAAACTCGGCCAATCTGTTACAACGATACCCACTGTGGGCTTTAACGTGGAAACCGTCACTTATAAGAATGTCAAGTTTAATGTGTGGGACGTCGGTGGGCAGGATAAGATTCGACCGCTATGGCGACACTATTACACGGGTACACAGGGTCTGATCTTCGTCGTGGACTGTGCGGATCGGGATCGGATAGACGAGGCGCGCACGGAGCTGCATAGGATAATTAACGATAGGGAGATGCGCGACGCCATCATACTGATATTTGCTAACAAGCAGGATCTGCCTGATGGTTAGTATAGTGCGTAGCCAATTGTTTCAATCCGCTTACAATTATGTTTTCTTGCAGCAATGAAACCCCATGAAATCCAGGAAAAACTAGGTTTAACTAGAATAAGAGATCGCAATTGGTATGTACAACCATCATGTGCCACATCCGGCGATGGCCTGTCCGAGGGCCTCATTTGGCTAACGTCGAACCATAAGTTATGAGAATCGTAATCGAGCATTTTCTTATATGTATGTATATGGCATGTATTATTCGAAGCGAAGCAAAAGCGAAAAATATTCTATTTTATTTATACAAAGGAAAACCAACCGCAAGCGCATAGTAAAAGCCCAATTCGTAAAAACGAACGTACATAAATTACAAATGTTAAAAATGGTATATAGAAGTCAGATATATATAGTAATTATATATACTCTCAATTAACCAACCAATATTCTCACTAGTAAAAATACACATACCTACAAAATAAAAAAAGCATCAACGTAAGCAGCCGGTAAATATCCGTAAAGTAAATTATGCGTGAAGCACAGAGACATAAAGCAAAACATCAACGGAGATTAGCCTTAAGTAAGTTTTTCTTGTAAATTATATTGATGAGACACGTAAGCAATAAGTTGAAAGCTTGTTTATTGCAACTGTTACTATATTTGACTTGAGCAAGGGTGTAACGAGTCTTAAATAAATTGTAAATAAATATTCAAATTAAAGCCCATATACAACAACAAACGAAATAAAAGAAAACACCGAACAAACAATTGAACAAACCTATAGATTGCTATTTAGATTAAAACTGAGTCTTCAAAATATAATGAAATAGTAACTGTGCCTTCCTCAATGTGTGTCTATGATCCCTCATTATTTTCCCCATTCCAACAGCTAATTTTCTCAATGTGATATTCTTCGGGACGAAGAAGAAAGGTCCCTGGATTTGCGAGCATGCCATTCTGACTTCAGTGTCAAACGCATTTGGTTTGTATTGTGCGCTCAATTTGAAAAGTAAACATGCCACATTCAGTGCCGTAATTTGGAGGGTAATTGAGCCTGGCTATACCTGAGTCTGAGTATGATTTGTGCAACAGGGCGTTCCGAAATTTACCATTGTTTCGCAATCATCCCCGAGCTGGCGAAGATATTTTTTAATATTGTGCAAAAAACTCTTCCTTACATTTTTAAATATAAAACAGGTTAAAAAGTATTTTACTTTATAACCATTTTTGTATATATATTATAAATATATATTATTTTAGCATGATTTTCGCTTAATACTTTATAATTAAAGTATTGTTAAATGGAAACAAGATAGAACGGTGCAGTAAAGTTCTTCGACTATGGATACCCTTTTTTCAGATAAGGAGCGTGTGATGGAGATGCCGAGTTCGCAAACGAGCGCCACCTAGCGGCAGTGTCTTAGTACACAAGTACGGCTTAAAATCTGAAATTATGAATACCTTCTTATGTAATGGAGTGGTTCGAGCTGTTTTGGTGTTTCGTCTCCCCCGGATGCGGGGTATCTCCACGTTGCGTGGACTCATTAATATTTGATACGCGAAAATAGCAGGTATTAAAATAAATGGCAACAAATAATTCTTTTATTATTTCGCTCATGATTAATTTAAGACGGTTAAAATATTGGGAAGTTAGAAGCGCTCACGATGATGATGGTGATGTCTGTGCTCGCCACCAAATTCGCCGTTAAATCCTCCCTGTCCGTATCCTCCCTGCCCGTATCCTCCCTGTCCGTATCCTCCCTGTCCGTATCCTCCCTGACCAGGGCCGCCAAATCCTTGCTGACCGCCAGGTCCGCCATATCCTCCCTGTCCAGGGCCGCCAAATCCTCCCTGACCAGGACCGCCAAATCCTCTTTGACCAGGTCCGCCAAATCCTCCCTGACCGCCAAATTGAGGTCTGGCCAAAACAGCGGCCACCAAGGCAAGAAGGACAATCTAAGGATAGAAATATGTAAGATCCTGGTACTTTTTTTCTTTTACACAGCTAGCTTACCAGTAATTTCATGTTGCTTTAGATTATTGAACTGAATTCCGTTCTGAAAAGGGCCTCTTTTTATACCCGATCTGTAAGCGTGCTCCTAACTAAGATTCGACTTTCAGATACCTAGCAGGTGTACTACGTTAATGGATTTACATTTGTAAAATATATCATCTGATACATCTTTCTAGGATTATATGTGTATAGTCAGGGACTATAGCTTTTTTAACACTTTTCCTAATTTTTAAAATGAAATAAAATAAACAACAAAATTTCCAAAATCGAAGGCTATAAATTTATACCCTCTTTTATAAATGCTTACCCTGTAAAAAATTCGAAATATTGATAACATGACCAAGAGGTCAATGTTTAGATGAAAACAAAACCAACGAATTGTTAATCACAGACAGCCGAACCACCAATTAGGCAGAGGGTTTTTTTTTCGAAATATTGTCTATTTGATTTCTATTTTGGGCACGTGTGCGAACTTTTTATTTAAAAAATGAAAAATATTGATTGAATAGTCAGATTAACGGTTGAAACAACACTTTCAATAGAATCCTATACTTTTCATCTTATGTATAATTCGGGTTTATGTCTCTTTGGCCGCTTATCTAACACGATTCGATACCATTTGAAACCCAGGTAAAATTCTAACAAAAAAATCAATTTATTCAATCTTATTCAAAATGTACTGGCCTCTTTCTTATTATTGGTGTTCAAAATGAACAAAAGCAATGTTTTTCAACTTTAAAAGATCAGGGCGCAGTTCCATTACCATATTTCGGATTTGTGTACAAGTTCATCTCAGCGTTCTAGGTTTCCATCGATGTAGTAATTTGGTGTTAAAGTTTGTAGACTAGGAGTGCGCTATAAAAATAATATACATTCGAAAAATCATAAAAAAATCGTCTTTGTTTCGTTAATACGTAAAACAAAATGTTAATCTCAGACGGAGGAAATATACTCAATATTCTCACATATATACACAAGATATAAATATTTTGATTTAGGAAGAAGTAAAGAGTATAATTTAAGAATGGCAACCACTCAAATAAGTCAAAGTATTGAATCCTTAGAATTTATTTTCGGAATAACTTGAAGTACTTCATAAGGTTCACAAGGTAATCGACCTAAAATGGCTGTGGCATTCCTAAAATCACAATCTTAGAAACTACACAAGGTTGGATTAACTCATTAATGTCGCTTAAGGCACTGAGATTAGCTCGGCGAATTGAAGATAGATAATTATTACGGAAGTTCAAAGATCGATGTACTGGAACACAATAGTGCGAACCAATCAAAAAATAAAATAAACAATGGAATGTGGTAGCGGACAACAGATAATAATTTAATTCATATTTGTTTGTGAATAAATAACGTTAATAACTACAAATGAAGGCAATTGTTCAGTTCAAAAGATTTATTAATTTGTGTATTTTTTTTAACTTCTTTCATATGTAAGATTGCCGTTTAGTAACGTCCACTATGTCCGCTATGTCCGTGGTGCCTGTGATGCTCGTGATGCTCATGATGCTCGTGGTTACAGTTTTCATGACCAAAGCCGCCGGAGAATTCTCCCTGGCCAAAATGTGGGCCCGTTCCGAGCTCTCCTGCGCCATATCCCTGGCCCAACTGGGCAGCAGGTCGTCCATAACCTCCCTGACCGCCGCCATATCCCAACTACGGCAGCATCGCCGTATCCTCCCAGACGTCCTTGGTCCTCGAATCCACCTGCGTATTCATTTTGGGGATCGGATGCACCATATCCCTGCTGTGCGCTGCCGTAAGCACCCTGACCGCCGCCGTATGCCACATGTCCACTCAGTGGAGCGGGTTGACCATATCCACCCTGCTTGCCAACGAATCCTGTGGTCTGGGCACCGTACCCACTTTGGCTGCTCTGTGGCACCGATCCTGAACCCCACAGTTTTGTGGCTGCTCCGTCGTATCCTGGTCTGGCCAAGGCCATGCCCATCAGGGCAAACAGGACAACCTAAGGGATATATAAATTGAGAATTATATAAACTTTACTGACCATTAGCTTAATCACCATTAATTTCATTTTGATATTTATTTTCGAACTGTAGTCACTGCCAAAAAGTGCCTTCTTTTATACCCCAGCCTCTCGACAATACGTTTCGACATTAAGTTACCTGTTATGGGTTTTCTTTGATTTAAATTTAAATCTGGCTTTCGAATATTTCAACTGTCTGAAATATTATAAGCAATAACTTTTTAAGACCAAACCTTCCTCCTATTTCAGAAATTATATTAAAGGTACAATGAATAATACATCTACTTTGGCACACATTCCCATTCAAGAACGATCACCCTGTGGAAAATCCCAAATTTCGATGGCCCATAAGGTCAATGATTAGTAGGCAAAAAACAAAATATTAGACACGGGCAGAGTGTACTGCGATTAAGCAAGTGTAATGGCCTTAAAAATAAGTGGTATAAACAAACTATAACGAGGGCAAATTTGTAAACAACTATCAATTTCTTGAGGCCCGCAAATTTAACTTTTGTTTCTGGTCTCGATTTAAAGCTTTAAATTTTACATTTTCGATTCGGTTTTACTTTAGACGTACATATTTCATAGCTTTGAACAGTTTATAGATAAGCTAGACATCTGTAAACACAATAGTGCGAACCAATCAAAACATAAAATAAACAATGCCTTGTGGTAGCGGACAACAGATAATAATTTAATTCATATCTGATTGTGAACTTTAATAAATAAAAATGAAGGCAATTGTACAGTTCAAAAGATTTATTTATTTGTGTAATTCTTTGTAAGATTGCGGTTTAACGTCCACTATGTCCGTCATGTCCGTGGTGCTTGTGTTACTCGCGATGCTCGTGTTTTTTATGACGAAAGCAGGAAACTTGTTGACCATAATAAGCCGTCGTGTCATCGAATCCTGTGGTCTGGGAACCGTACCCACTTAGGCCGCTCTGTGGCACCGATCCTGAACCCCACTGTTTTGTGGCTGCTCCGTCGTATTCTGGTCGGGCCAAGGCAATGCCGATCAGGACAAACAGGACAACCTAAAGGATATATAAATTGAGAATTATGTCAACTTTACTGACCATTAGCTTACTCACCATTAATTTCATTTTGATATTTATTTTCGAACTGTAGTCAATGTCAAAAAGTTGCTTCTTTTATACCCCAGCCAGTCGAAAATACGTTTCTGGTCTCGATTTAAAGCTTTAAAATTTACATTATCGATTCTTAGAATTTCTTAGCTTAAAACAGTTCATAGATCAGCTAGACATTAATTTTTCGACAATCTGTAATCTTAAAACGATTTTATATATGTACATATAAATGTTTGGGTTTATAGAACAAAATTAAAACACATTTTGGCCGATAAGCAACACATGGTCACCTTACTTTTTACACTCTTTGTTTTATTTTACTAAATTAACGAAGAATGTTGGATAAACAAGTGCGCTTTAAGGATACAATAGTAAGCTGCATAGCTGGGATTACAGTTCCTAGTAATCCCACTTTACCGGAACGTAAATCAAAGATACAAAGTGTCTGAATGTTGAATAAAGGAGGCAGTCCATGAATTTTGATTGATTAAATAAAGTGCACTGCACTTGATAGGGTTGCCACCCCACCGCCGCCCACTCCAGTGGGTGGCACTCGCAGAGATTTGTCCGTGTGGTTGTGTGTGTGTGTGTGTGTGTGTGTGTGTGTGTGGGTGTACGAGTATTCGTGTATGTATCCTGGCGATGCGAAATGTCGCCGTTCAAATGTCAAGAACCAACCCCGTCGTCTCTGTTCATCCTGCTCGCACGATGTCGTCGCTCTCGCTCGCACCACCGGACATCCTGGTTGCCCGGCTGTTACAGGAAAACGCCGCTCTCTCTCTCTCCGGCTCTCTATCCCGCTCTCGCTCGCTCCTCCCTCGGCGTGGTGGGCGTGGCCAAGCTGGCAAAGCGCTTTGACTTTTGCATTTGTTCACTTTTGTGCCGAGCATAAACTTCTGCCAGCCGCAGCTGCTCTCTGGCAGAGAGAGCGAGAGTGCAGAAAGGAGCGGCGAAAGGAGCGAGGGGGGCGAGGGACGAGGGACGAGGGGCTGTGGCTTGCCAGGATCCTGACTGTTGTATTCCGACATCTCATTTGTTACAAAGTTAATGTCGGCGCATTAAGCATGGCAAAAGCCCCACAACAAAATCGGGGAGCACAACGGAGCCCCCTATCCCCTCCCATGCCACCCATTTTGGTCCTGCGAGCAGCATTTATCGATTATTGGATTAGTGGACCCGGGACCACTTTTAGCTCTCTCTTTTCACACACAAAGCCTTGCTTTGCCTGAATCCATGAAGTTATAATGTATAAAGAGTAAATAAGAGTGTGTATGCATAAATAATATGGCGCACACCATCAGATACAAACATACAACATCGTTATATTAAGTCTAGCTTTTAAAATATTTTATGATTATACTTTTCGAAATTTTCGAACCTTTAGCAGCAGGTTTCCATTTCTAAGCCTATAAATTACATATATATTTTCAATGCAGTTTACAAGCTTAAAAGACCCCTATACTATTCACAGAAGCAATGGCTGGAAAAATGTAATTCTATTTTCTGTTTCGTATTTATTAAAACTTTATTTTTCACATTGGCTAGTGTATTCATCATTTTCACTCTAAAATGTAGAATAAAAACGGTGACCAAATATTAGTGAAACTTCCAAACTCAAGAAGCGTATTACCATTTGTTTAAACTTAATAAAATAGAGGCCTCTTTTTCACTTAATTTTCCATGCCAATCTGGAGATAAATATAAAGGTTGCATATAAAACGGGAAATGTATAATTAAAATACTTGTGATATTAAAGTTAAGTCAAATCTCCCATTTAATTGGAAGGGTATTAACATGAAATTTAAAAATAATATCAAAAGCATTTAGCTGTTAAAACTCCTTCAGTTATATGTACGCTTACATATACATACTTGATGTAGATCCAAGTACACCCACAGGACAGCAGCAAAAACATTTTCCTCTTCAATTCAATTACAGTTTACTGGGTGGCGGCAATTTCTGGGCGGAAGTTGGGGCTTCTGGTGGGTGGCGGTTAGAATGCGAGGCCAAGAGTGACGTCGTTGGCAGAGGGTCAAGAAGGGGGGGGTGGGGGCGGTATCGAGGGCCAGGACGAGGCAAGCTCGAAAGCGCCGACATCACAAAGGGTATTATAAAACAAAAACAAAATGTCAAAACCCAAGACGATTATACGAGCGCCAGCCGCGCAGCTGCGTCATCCGTTTCATGGCTGTATTGGTGGGGCGCCACGCCACGCCATTGCTCTGCTCCACTTCCTCTCTGCCGCCCACTTCCGTTTCCGCTCCCCGGCGCTCAGCTTTTTCGAGTCATGATGGCGACCGGGCGTTCTCTGCTCTTTCGAGTGCCTGTGTGTGGTTGTGTGTGTGCGCAGAGAGCGCAGAGCCGGGTGTTTATTGGAGATTGCGATTGTGGCTTGGCTTACCCACACTCGCAGCACACACACACCAACAGCGAGGACGAGCTCCTGCCGCAGCATCAAGAAGGAACGAATCAAAGCAAGCCAACAAGCAAATGCGCCACCAGAGTTGCCACTAAAAGTCTCCGTCGGTGGGTGGGTGGTGTGCGGTTATCCTTCGCTCGCTGCTCCTTGCTCGCTGCTCGATGCTCGATGCTCTCTGCTCTTGCTGCTCGTGTGTGTGTGTGCAGTGTGTGTGTGCTGGGTGCCGTGCTTTTTGTCCTCACACACACACAAACACACACACACGCATACGCTGGCAAGGACTTCTCTGCCCACTCAGCGACCGCGGATTATATCCTGCGATATGGTTTTTTTTACCCTAGTCCGGGGTTGGCCCGTTGGCTGGTTGGCCGACTGCTGGAGTGGACACATCGGTGTTTAGCTCCTGTCACGCTTTTATGATAAATCTGAAATCCGGAATCTGAAATCGTACATCGAGACGTTAACATCATCATCGCGGCACACTCGCAGCGCCGTCGGATCGCATTGGTTCGGTTTCATCAGCGGGAATTCCAGGACTCTCCACTTGCCGTCGCCTCTCTACGGTTGCAATTTAATATGGAGCCCAATGCGATGCCCCCAAAAAGTGTGATTTAATAGTGGTGTTTCAGAAATACTTAAAAATAGTGCTGATTGTTAACGAACCTTTCAACGAGGTGTGATCTATAACTGCAGTTAAGCCCAACAAAATGAATAAAGAAGAAAATTCCTCCGAAACACGACCATCTTCCCAAGGTAAATTGATGTGGTAATAAAAACATAAGCATGGTGTTTAAATATATTTTATTAGGTTGTGTAATGTCTGAAACACAAAGGTCTTATTTCCTTATTAAAATATGAAAAATAATTTGAATAAACAACTAATTAAACGATGTGCTAAAGCCGGTTAAAAATCCCTTCAACAACAATTTTTAAAAAGGACATATCACGTTTGTGGCTAAATTGTGTGTGAAATATAATTACGGTTCTTACACCCACGATTAATTAGGACGCCTTAGATAGAAAAAATTAAAAAAGGCATCCTTTTAAGGAAAAAAAGAAAAGGTTACAAAGGCCATAATAGCAATTATAAAAAACGAATGACATCATAAGAGAAATGATATTTGAGTTTTGTCGTACTAATTACCCGGCGGCAAACAGTTGTTAATCTTTTATTGTTTACTATTTAAAGGTTTTTAAATAACGTGAGCCATAGAGTAAAATTAAAAAAAATGCCTATAACTTAAATTAATTTACTTTGGCTGTCGCTCAAAGGTATTTTTCATATTATTCATATAATAAAGAAAATAATAATCCAATCATAATCAGTGCCGATTTATTAATGTTACGAGTATATCGACAACTAATCAATTTCTTAAGATTCAGTTATTGCAGAATAAACTTTTGCAATTTATTATTCCCTTATTGAGAGAATTTATACATTTGAATAGAAAATCTATTTCAGAGAAGTAAAAAGAAGTACAATTTTTGGGTTTTATTTATTCATTGGGTGCAAAGAGCGGATCAAGTGTAAAATGTCTTGATTAAAACATGAAAAGAAACAAGCGCATTCTGATCGCACACTGGCAATTTTAATTACCAATTTGCGGCAACGAGTTGTCTGCGGAAACACTCAAATCAAATCGATGCCCAACTTTCTGATGGCATGCACGACTGGCCAGGCAAATTCAATTTGCGATAATCACCAAATTGAATTAGACTCCGAGTCAGGCCGCCAAAAATGTCTGAAATTCATAACACAGCCATCCGGCTGACACAGCCCTTAACACTTTTGTGTGTCTGCGAAAGTGAGTTTCAACGAGCCCATAAAATTAACAAAGACGATGCCCCGGAAAATGCAAGCATATGACGCTAATCCTCCGGCTTTTGGACCGCACTCCTGCCAGTTGGTCCCGGCTGAAAGGCCTCCTGACTTTGTCCTTCTATTCCACACCAATCCCAAGCAGGACCAGAACCCAAACCCAAACCCAAAACCAGAACCACGAACCCAAATGGTCGAGCGCACAGCCAAGTGGCGAGTGTAACAAATGTGTCCTTGGAACGCCGAGGGTTAAGTGCATCAAAAAATCAGTAAGGAAACTACAATCAAATTAGGGTGTGATGGCAAAACAATCGTCCCCCGAGGCAAATTTTGCGCACAGATTGCTCGGCACGCTCTGGTCGAGAGCCGTTTGGCTTAATGGCACCCTAATTGAATGTGTAAATATATTTGCGGATTACAGGGCGTCAATGTCGCCACGCAGGGATAAGATCGGCAGGTCCTTGGCTTCCGCAATCCGCTACAACTGACAAATTGCGATTTAATTTATATGAACTACATAAGTGATTTTTTATTGCACCACCCATTACCACCGGGAAACTGGTGAAAAGTCTGGTCGGAAATCTCAAAAACCTATGATACAACGAGATCAATCTTTTAATTCATAGTATATCTGCCACATTTTCTCTTGTCCAACGGAAATGTCGATTAGAGGGAATTATACTTATGATAAGTACAGATACAATTTATACGTATACAACGAATAAGCTAAAGGTTACTCTTAGGGGTAAAAATATTAGAATACAGTGCGGAATTCATAGAGAATTATACATTACGTTTTCACATTCTGATAGTATAAGCAGTTAGTCTTACAAGTTTAAACTCGATTTGTTCTATTTCCCTCTTTTAAAACTCCTTTCATTGAATTAAACATTTATCTTCGATATTTATTAGAGTCTGAACTCCACCATAATATTTAAGCCTTCAAACCTTGTACACGTTGTTGATCTCGGGAACTAAATAAGAGCTATATAATCTATATAACCGTATGTCGCATGATCTTAACAAGGTCGTAGTTACATTTACATTTCGATACATTTTACTAATCTCTTTTATAACTTCAGAACTCCACAGTCCGCAGCGGCATTGCTACACTCCGCCGCCGGTGCCGATGCACGGACAGGCGCCTCCAGCGTCGTCGTCGGGCGTGGCACCGCCCACACCGCAACCTCCCTCCCATCCCGCCGCCCCGAATGTGCCCGCTGGTCGGCTGCTGAGCTGGAACCACAGTGCCGCTGCAGCGGCTGCGGCGGCGGCGGCGGCCCAAGCGGCAGCCAACTCCATGAACCACTCGTCGGGGGCGGAGGGTTCGGCGATGACCCGGATTAAGGGTCAGAACCTGGGCCTCATCTGTGTGGTGTGCGGCGACACCAGCTCGGGAAAGCACTACGGAATCCTGGCCTGCAACGGCTGCTCCGGATTCTTCAAGCGCAGCGTGCGGCGGAAACTCATTTATCGGTGAGTGCACACAGAAAGAAAATTAATATTTCTTAAAAAAATAATTTAGAGGGTGAAGTAATAACGTCCTATAGGCTGATAAGTATTACTATACTTTAAGTATGAAGTTAGTATCCTTTTATAGGATAGTTTAAGTTATGAGAAACTAAACAGTGTAAGCCTCACATTTAAACCGTTCGTCACAGCAACGATGCCCGTTTTGTTTCAGTGTAGCCCTAACTACGCTACCAAATCCAGTCATTACCATTTCATTTCCATTAAATGCTGCAACATTTGCCCAAAAGTGGGTGGTGCCCGGAATGGGAGTGGGCCACTGTGCCCGGAGGCCCGTCTGGCGGATTACGGAGCTCTGGCAAATTCATTACAATTATTCAAATCTTTGGGATTTGAGCGTCAACTTTTGAATGCGCATATTTGCCCTCGCGTTGACTTTGTGCCCGGAATGGCATCATGTGCGAATGCCACTTTGCTTTCGCTCCCCTCGCCGGATTGCAGCTTAAAATGTAATTGAATTTAAAGTGAATTCGTTTAAAACTTTTTCTTTTGACGTGGGAATTTTCCAAAATGAAACAAAAAAAGAAAAGAAAAGCGGAAAAGCAAATACACGAATCAAAGTATTCGATTATCATAAAATCTGGTAGAAATATCCCATAATCCAAAGCGACGGAATCAATGCCAGCGAAAACATAAAGTTATGATACAGTAATGCATGTTTTGCTCTGCGGCTTTGCGGCGGGCGCGGTAAATCACAAATGTCGAAATCTCTATATCCGTGTCCTGGTCCCCTGAGATTGATATGGAGGGCTTAAGCGCAAAACACTTGGCCAAATGTGACCCAGCACCCGCCTCCTCCCCGCATCCATCCGCCCAGCCGACATCTTCGTCCATCGACTAAGCCGAATCGCAACAAAGTCAAAAAATGGGGGCGGTTCTGTGCGGCTCTGCGGGATGAAATGGAGCAGCATCCTCATTCTCCCTCCCAAACGGCAATGACTGAGCGAGGCATACACTCCAGAGAGGGAAAAGGGATAACAGGTCCAGTGTATATTCTCACCGACGTGACTTGTTTCCCGATGGACGACCGAGTCTATCTGGCCCTTGGTGTCCTTTTTATATCCTTGTCTCCGGTGGCCCCATTAAGCCGTTTTCAATTATAATCAATTGCTTGCAATCAGAACTTTCGAATGTGGCCAAAGGAATGTTCCAAGGACAGGCCAGAAATATATTCGACTTTTTATGGCTGTAGAAATAGGCTGTGGAAATTATGGATTTTCTTTATTTATTGTTCAACGGATAGGAAAAAATGCCCCTAATACGTGTTTTACTTAAAGTATATCGTTTCTTAACATTCCCTTTAATTTAAAAATAAATTTTTATTATATGTCCAAATAATCGGATTAACAAGTTCAAGTTAAGTTAGCCAGTTTTATTTAATTTTAAAGTACACATAATTTGTAGAGCATTTGAAACCAGAAATGTGTCCTTTACTTCCCAGTTTTAGTATACACAAATGCGTTCATAGTCTATTCCTGGATGTCCGATGGTTGGGGCAATGGCAATATTATGTGATTATTTTTATAGACACACAAAACTTGGGATGCCAAAGGAATGAGCTGCCCATTCGCACATATCCAATCTACTTGATTTGTTTACGAAAATACAACATTTGCATACACAAAATACCTCAATTATATACATATACATACGTAGACGTACCTAGACAAGGGCTGTGTCTCAAGGATACATTTGGCTAAGTGATTTCCTGTCGAGGCGCCACGAAGGACATAAAATGGAATAAATAAGGATGGCTGGAGATTTCTAGGAGCGTTGGCCATCTTTGAATTTTGGCGCAGGCTTAGTGTGCAAAAGGGCAGCCGAATGGCGAATGCTGGGCTAAAAATGGTTGCACGGATTTCGATGGATTTCGAGTGGGAGGGAGTGCCACTCGGCTCTGATTTGATTAAAGTTCCACGAGGGCAGAACAAAGGACGAGAGGTCGCTGAAACGGAAGAGAGGAACAGGTCCTGTATCTAGCAGATACAGAAGTGCTTTTGTGGCTGGATTTCCGCTCGGTTGGCCTGAGTGTGGATTTGTGGCTTTGTGTGCGCCAGCGAAATCGCCAAATGTTGCAATTTCTGACACTGGGAATCTCGTTAGCTGCGCAGGATAACCATAACCTGATTATGTCCTGGCACTATTTTAATCGATTCTGCTTACCATTTCAGCTGCCAGGCGGGCACCGGACGCTGTGTGGTGGACAAGGCCCATCGGAATCAATGCCAGGCCTGCAGGCTCAAGAAGTGCCTTCAAATGGGAATGAACAAGGACGGTGGGTATTATACCGTATACGAGTATTATTATTATACCAACTGAATTATCATATCACATCGCGTTACAGCTCGGCTCGGCTCGCTCTAATGAACTGAAGCACGTTTAATTGGTCTTTAACAGGACCTCAAAAGCCCCGCGAGCACGTGACCCCGATCAGTGCGCCCTTTAACCCGTTAGCCCTCTCCCACGTGGAAAACCCATCGCAGGAGCATCCTCATTTTGGGGTGGCTCACTTGGGTGGCGGGTGCTCCTTATTTACATATTGCTCACCCAATTGATTTGCTACCTGCTGCTCCTGTTGTCTTTGACAGATTTTATGCAGCTTTGCCGCTGCTGCTGCTGCTGCCACTCCACTGAACCCCAATTGTTCACTTTGACTGAAAGTTTTCGTCATTGTTTCGATGTCTGCACACACTCTGAGCCAACAGTGGCTCGACTCCTTGAATGGCAAATAGACAAACAGCAGCCGTCAGTCAGATTCAGGCTTGTAAAATCAATATAAACCAATTCTACTCACCTGGTTGTACTTAACAAGTCAGGGGCATCTATAAAGAAGGTATTGAAAAGCTGAGTTGTGCTTTTTATTTTATTCTGTTAGCATTATTTAGCTACTACTTAACTGACTCCACTTTTATTTATAGTTCATTAAGGTGCAAGTTTAAATAGACCGGAATCTTTACACCTTTCGCTTTGCATTCCAATCCCGTGAGCTAGTCATCAAATAAGTAAACCATATACTCCTGCTCCCAGGGGACGGTTCACACACTTTCCCGACTCTATTGCGGATCTCTTAATTCAGCCGTAAATTATGCGAGCCGTATGGAAAATAGCCACAGTTTGCGGATGCGCCATTAGCGGCGAAGTAGCTTTTGTGGCCCGGCCTCATTGTGCGGTGAAATTGCATAAACAAATGGCGAAACAATTTGTGGGCGTGAGCGGCACGTGACCACAAAACCAATTTGCCATCAATGGATGGATGGCCTTGTTGCCCAGCTCCTCCCACTCAGCCGGAGATTCCATTCCGTTCCGTATGCTGATGAGCAAAGGCCGGGCACACGCGGCTGCTTTTCGTCCTGCCATCCTGCGATACCTGTGCTAAAACGAGTGCCAGGAGCGATTTTGTCAGTGTGACATTTCCTCATTACGGACACGTCCCACTCCCAGTACCACCACCAATCCCCCGCTAAACAACTAGACTCCGAGCGCTCATGTTAGTTGCATTTGTTTTCCAATTACAGCCGTGCAAAATGAGCGACAGCCCCGCAACACGGCCACTATACGGCCGGAGACTCTGCGGGAGATGGAACACGGACGGGCGCTGCGAGAGGCCGCCGTGGCCGTCGGGGTTTTCGGGTAAGTGTATCTCTCCGCTGCACTCGAAAAAAATAGTCAAAGAACCAAAACTGGAAGATGAATTTATGCCAAGGCTTGATTCTCATATCTTTAATACATAATAAACAATATAATACATGTTTAAGTTTGTTTTTCAACTAAAGAATAGAGGTGTATATATTATGTTCTACAGTATAGTTAATTCTTTGAATATAATCTGGCTTTTTTCCGAGTGCAGCTGTTGTGCTCAGCCTGTCATTTGCATAAGTCTAACTAACCGCCCGAAATCTGCGGGCAACTCCAATTTGCAGACCACCCGTGCTACTGTCTCCGCCCTGCTACGGCTCCGGACTCCTGCCCCCGCCCTGTGAGTAGTAGTAGTTGCTGCCCCCCAGCTGATAGTTTGGAACGTATGTTACTTATGGCCCACCTTGATTTCTGTTTCTGTTTGATTCCTGAGCAGCACTGGGCAGCCTGCCGACGGGACGACTGCTGCACCACAACCACCTCACCTCCTCCATGCAACTGGCTGCGAACCACATGGGCGCCGGCAGCTTTCCCATGTTCAATGCCTCCGGCGTGCACCACTCGCCCAAGGAGAAGGCCTACGGCATGGAGATGGTCAGCAGTGGCAATGTCTCCCACTCCACCAACTCGAGCAGCAACCACTCCATCGACCCGAGCTCACCGGCGCCGGAGAACGGCAAGGAGAAGAACAACGCCGGCGGCAGCGTCTCCTCCATCAGCTCCTCCAGTCCCACAATGGAAAATGACAATGATGGTGGGTACTGGTGCAATGTGTAGAAAACAGATAGTAATAGTAAGAATAATATGAAGATTAAAGTTAACTGGGAAAGATGAAAAATCAGTTTACTTCACGATTCAACTGATTGCTTCTGGATGACTGTCTTATTGGACACTCTAATAGAAAATTATTCAATATATGTAGTGATTTGTTTAAATTTTAATATATTAATTAATTATTAATTATGAATTTTAATATATTGCTTACAGTAGTTATAATTTTTTAACAATATATTTATCACACTTTTGACAGACGACTCCATAGATGTAACCAATGACAACGAGGAGCCGCATGCGGTCAGCAGATCGGACTCCAGCTTCATCATGCCGCAGTTCATGTCGCCCAATCTGTACACCCATCAACATGAAACGGTTTATGAGACGAGTGCCCGGCTGCTCTTCATGGCCGTCAAGTGGGCCAAGAACCTGCCCAGCTTTGCGAGGCTCTCCTTTCGGGATCAGGTGGGTTGACTATAGATTTACGTAAATACCGATTAATAGCAGGAGGAGCCAGTTAATAGGACATCAAATTTACTCAAAACATAACGAAATATCCCCTGTGTGCAGGTAATTTTGCTGGAGGAGTCCTGGTCGGAGCTCTTCCTGCTGAACGCCATCCAATGGTGCATTCCCCTGGATCCCACCGGCTGCGCGCTCTTCTCGGTGGCGGAGCACTGCAATAATCTGGAGAACAACGCCAATGGCGACACTTGCACAACCAAGGAGGAGGTAAGTCTGCACCAGAATACATCTAACATCGAGTAACCATCAATTTCTGTTAGCTGGCGGCGGATGTGCGAACGCTGCACGAGATCTTCTGCAAATACAAGGCGGTGCTGGTTGATCCTGCTGAGTTCGCCTGCCTCAAGGCGATAGTTCTGTTCCGGCCGGAAACGCGCGGACTTAAAGATCCAGCGCAGATTGAGAATCTTCAGGATCAGGCGCACGTAAGTATGCTATGGTTTTCAAACTGATGAAAGCTTCATTGAGATTATGCTAAACCAACAGGTGATGTTGTCGCAGCACACAAAGACGCAGTTCACCGCCCAGATAGCCAGATTCGGACGACTCCTTCTCATGCTGCCGCTGCTGCGCATCATCAGCTCCCACAAGATTGAGTCCATCTATTTTCAGCGCACGATTGGGAACACGCCCATGGAGAAGGTGCTCTGCGACATGTATAAGAACTAGTTAACTCGAGCTTTAAGTTACAACCAATTTAAATAAATATGTTTTTGTGTCTTGAATGTTAAACGACGTGACTTTTGATTCTTACACTTCTCCACCAGGAAAACAAGTATTACCTTCTTCGCTTTCCTGATTGTTTAATATTACAGTTTTATAGAAAAGATATACAAAAATTTGTAATCTCGCGATTGCCAAAACAGATGATAATTGGTCTTCTCTAAATGTAAGTAATGTAAGTGATGTGTAAAGTTTATCTGTGCACAAAACAAGACAACATAAGTTGCGCATGGAATTATTTAATGAATTGGAATTGAAAATTAGAAGATTCATATCCTCACGGGCTTTGAGGCTTAGCGCCCAAAGTTTGAATTTCAGTGTTCAATAAGGTACAAGGTGCTGTGTTGCAAAATGTCAACTTCATAACAACTAAGCAGGTTTTCGCTACCGGCCAATAGAAGTCGCTAGTTATGTGATTATAACTGCTGCGCCTTTCAGATACTTAACGGTAGGTGTCGCACCAACCTAAAGTTCATTTTATTTGGATCTGGCAGTTCGTCAGGAGTTCCTATATTTGCCGCTAGGCTGTGTCAAATAAAATAAAAGTGTAGACCTTAGGAAGAATGTAAGATGTAAAAGGGTGTGGTATTACTGGTCACACTAGCCGCTTTCAAATATTGGCGCCAATAATAAGCTAGTATGGTTTTTTTAGCTTTCAAATCACCACAGAGAATGCATAAGAGGCTCTCATTTAATTTCTCTAACCAATTTGGTTAAATTTGTACTTAATTACGTTGGTATATTTGATGCCACACATATTCGTGTTAAATTAAATAGGAAAAGTTGAATGAATGCACCAAATCAAAATCCTTTTTTAATAATAAATTTAAAGTTCCCAGATGGTAAGAAGGGAAGATTTTCAGGACTTAGAAATGGAGGTCGGAAGATACGGGATCCAAGAGGCATACCCATTCTTCTCTATAATAAAAGAGGTCATGGCTGATGTTCAGATGCAGAGAAAAATTCATCAGAATAAACATGTAAAAAACTATTTTTATTACAAATTCTGATCATTGTTAGTAACTTCTGATCATCGAGTAATTGGAGGTGCAAAAATGAGGGACTTGCTTTCTTATCTGCGCACTATGCCGCCAAAGGATTCAAAGTAGCTCCCAGCAAAACCTTCAACCCTGATTGGAGCCCTTGGGGCCAGCTGGTCACACTGGGCAACGGGAGTAATCTGCGGGAGCACAGGCTCCAATTTTGATGCCAAAGGAATGTGCTCGGCGAAAAGCAAAAAGGCAAACAAAAATCGCAGATTCGTCGGGAAAACTGCAGCCAATGTCTGGGCCATAAAATGTGCAATTAAACCGCAATAGATGGTAAAGTTCAAGTGAAATAAAGGAAGGAATTACATGGAAAAAAAGGCAATCAAAGCTAACAAAAATCTTTTGGCTTAAATGGCATGTGTGTGTGTGTGTGTGTGAGTGCGTAGTGAAATTGGTGGTGATGTGGGTGTGCGCGCACAACAAAATATAAATAAAACTCCAATGTCACCGAGTCGAGTTGATAAAAAGCAGCGCTAAAGGCCTTTTAATTGCCGCTGCAGTCGATAAATCATCAAACGGGAATATGAAAGCATCTCAGGAATCCAGTGCGTAAAATTAGAATGCAACAACAACAGCAGCACCACCAGCAGCAACAACAACAACAACACGCGGGCGGAGGCAGGAAAGATACAAAATAGCCAAGGAGCCAATATACATACACATACATCTACATGAACATCCACGTCGTAAAGTGCGTCTCTCTCTCGTTCTCTCTCTCTCTTTTGGAGCTCCATCTCCCCACCCCCCATTCCCTCCACACAGCCACCTACTTCCTGCACATATGCTGCGAGCAACAACAACACAACGTGCTCCTCTTGGGGATGCTGTGTGCGAGTGAGAAAGAGAGCAGGCGAGAGAGCGCGGCGGAGTAACTTCGAATCAAAGAGCGCAACTACACGGGGAAAAACAATTGCAGCAGCCACTTCAGATGATTTTACTTTCCAAGAGAGTTACTTGGGGAATTATTTGGTAACAAATAGGAACTTTTTAAAATTTCGTTACATTTTATTTACAAATAACTAAACGAAGATATAAAAATGATTAGGGACAATAATGTACTTTAATGTTGTAAAATTTTAATTTAAACTTTGTTTTTTTTTTATATTGGAATTAATATTATATTTACCTTAAACCAAATAAAAAAGGTAGAAAATAATCTTAAATGCAATTCCTCCGTACGTTTGTGCGAGTTGACTGATAACATAATTTCCACCCCAATTTTGTGTTATCATTTTCCCATTTAGGGCGGCCTTTTCTCTGAGTGCAGGGCTCAGTCGTCGCAGCCTTTTCGCCATGGCCACGAACACACGTCTCATTTGAACGCGAAACGCCGAGGCAAACGGACGCAGTCGCCCGTCGCAGTGTCTCTTGAATTCGACTGTTGAGTTTCGTACATTCGAGCGCGCGTACTCAAAACAAAGTGCGCGATCGTGTGAACGGCGATATATTGCGTACAGTGTATGCGGGATAAAGATACCTAACCTAGTGCTTTGAAGTAATTGTTGAAGTAATACCAGCAGGATATCCACTAAGTTGGCAGTGAAAAGCGTGGTGAAGTGTTCGCTCATAATGAGTGTGTGAGCGGAGACAAGCGAACTGAAAGCGATAAGGTTACAGATGTCCTAAGCACACAGGAACAGTAACAGGCTCAGGCAGAGGCCCACCACACACACAAGGACTCCGGGGTCCTGGTGACATGTAACTGGATCCGGATCTGGATACATGTTGGCTCCTAAGACAACAGCCCGCTCCTTTGCCTTTCGTCTGGCCGCACTGCAGAAACGGGAGCAACAAAAGCGAGACACCGGGTAAGTAGCGATGCTTAACTATAATAAGAAACCTGTCCCCTCCTCGGACAGGATAAAAACAAGCCGCACACACACTAGCACACAAACACACACTAGCACACACACAGTAGCACAGGCGGACAAAGGGGCGCACTGCAGTGGTCGTCCGTCGCTTCCTGCGCCGCTAAGTATGCCACTGCAATGCTATTTTAAGGTGCAAAGTGCATTGAGTAGGAGGCGAAGTGCCCACCAGCTAGCCCTAACCCACACACACACACAAACATAAACACACACAGGGGCAGTGGACTACGGCGACAACACACAAAACGTATTCAAGTGTAACTAAAGACGACCAATTCACAAACAAACAAGCGCGCCAGGAGCAGTTGGCGGACGTGGGGGAAACGGAACCGACTGGAGCGGAGCGGAGCGGACGACCCTCGAACCGTGTGACCGCGGGGCAGGAGGGGGCGGGGAAGGGGCGACAGGGGCCGTTCGCTAATGTTTATTATGAAAAGCGTGCCCTTTTGAACGCCATCGTGTATTTTTATTTTTATTTGTATTTTATGATTGCGCTTAGCCATGTGTATTTGCTGCGAGTGGAACTGTGTGCGCTGGTGCACTGGAAGAAAATATATAGATTTAGTGTTAATAGAGACTTTAGCACAGGGAGATCACATTTCAAAGCCAAGCAATATCATTTCTTCGAAGGTTTAGGTTACAAGAAGTCTCGTTTTCTGAAACCCGAACTCTACACTGCGAAGTTATTGAAGTTCTCATTAGGTTTGTTTAACGATCAATTAAAATGGGATAGATTATACATCGTGTTTCGTCACGTGATAAGAAACGTTTTATTACAATGAGTAGTGATTCATTCAGTTCTACTTTAAAATCCCTTTAAATGAGTATTGAAACCTTTGCGATGGGAATGCGATTATGAAAGCCCTCCGAAGGCCTGAGAGTAATCACCCTCAGGCACTTTGGAACCATTCTCGATCGATTTGAGTGCTACATTTTCTCTCAGTATGTTTATTTATGTTTTTCTTGTCAGCGAGTGGGATGAGGGGGGTGAAGGGGCGACTGTCGAGAGGCCCTCATGTGAGTGCAGCACTCAATTCATTGATAAAAGATGCAGCTACAATTATAATCATAATAACAAGAACTCCGGCCGGCGGGATGCCGCGATCAACATGCCGCAATTACAGTTATAATTTGGGCCCGTAAGCGTCGTTCAAATGTAAATTCGAATGTGGATTGCAATTACCAACCCTCCGCGGCGACAAACGTTGGCTGCACCGCCGAGTGGGGGTAACAAACAACAATCGCCAATTGGCATATAATGATCCCCTTTGGACTTTGAAACGTCCTAACGTCCTAACTGAATGACTGACTGCCTGGCTGACTGACTGACTGACGTACCAACTGGCTGACTGACAGTACGATACCATGTATGCATATGAGGTGGGCAGGGTAGAAAGTGGCACGGCACTCAGACAACCAGCAGCGACATTCGGAGCAATTCTCAGGCCTTGACAAATGCACGTAATGATTGGACTCACACTTTGGTTTCAGCTTTTTTAACAATTTACGCGCGGCTCTTACTCTTACCCCTTCACCAGCGGAGTTCACCAGCGAGTTCTCACACTCGGCCTAGTCATAATTTTAGGGGTTGTGCAACCCGGCACAGTGCACAGTAATCGAAACTCAAACCCGAAAACCCAAACTCGTAGATACAGATACAGCTGTTCCCCTTGATGGGCAAACAAGGGCTTGGAGGTAGCCTGCGACTCCCTGCGACTTTCGATTTTCGGGACATGGGAACGGACTACGGACTACGGACTGGAACGTTGCATGAACATCTTTGACTCCTGCGGTGATTAATTGTCATTCCAGGGCCTACAGCATATGTAGAGGCCATTCGGGCTCCTCGATGCGTGTATGTAGGATCCAGGGTTCAGGGACTTAACACTGGATTAGATGTCGATCGAAGTGAAAGAATAGGCTCTTTTCAGTTTCTTTCGGCAACTGGCTTTGTTCCGAAGGTAGGTAGCTGATGGCGGTAGGGGCTTAGCGTCGTAAATCGCTGGATTGAACCATTCCGATCGATGGCGGTGAGAATCGGGAGGGCATTAACATGACTAGGTAGCAGAACTTTCTATATGCCAGACTCTTATCACTGCATCGTTCGACATGCGTAGGCAACTGGTCTGTTTCTGTTTCGAATTCCATTTCCAATTCCATTTCCATTTCTATTTCCATTTTCCTCTGGCTATCATCAGCTGGCATCATGTGGCAGCAGTTTTGGCAACATAAATTAGGCCACGGCCATCATTTGTTACAAGCGGACACATTAGAACTTTGCTAATACGATACAGATGATAAGGGCCTCTCATCAGCGGTTCAGCTTGTGCTACTTATGCTACTGCGCTGATGGGATCATAAATAATTTGTTTATTGCATGCTGAGGGGGTCGCAAGTATGCTGGCTACGATTGTATCTTCTGTATGTTGTGTTGTGTTGTGTTGTGTATCTTGTAGTAACATGAGCCTGTGTAGCTGCGTAGTCCATAACTCATGCTTGAAACTTTTGTTTCTACTTCTAATTCCTCGACAATTACGCTTAATTAATTTAAAGATGTTTGTTGTCGTTGTCGTCGCTCGCATCCCCCGTCGAGTTGTTCGATCAATTTTGAGCAGTTATGACGGCGGCTCGGCCATGGGGGAGGATTTTTTAAATAGATTAATTAAAATCATCTTTAATTGTTTGATTACAAGGCAAGCGTGGCCCAAAAAGAAAAAAAACGAAAAAAATGCGAAGCGAACGCAGATAGCTCACAATAGCTGCTTTCATACGCTCTCAAGTTGCGGAGTGTGTGGGCAAAATGCGCAACATGTGAAATACAGATGCCTCAGAGTTACCAGCACGGTCCCTTGGGCATTAAAGATTTCATTTGTGCTACAGATGTTCCGGCGATTGTACAACATAACTACAAGGAGGAGTCTCACGCAATTGAGGCAGCGGCAGAGGCAGCGGCATCTGCCACAACCACACCAACACACGCAGCCACATCCACATCCACATCCATGGATACATGGTTCCATGGTTCCATGGTTCCACTTCAGGGCAGTCACCAAGCGACTGGCGCAGCGTTTCGAGTGGCATTTGATTTTAGTGCTCGAGAGTGTGTGTGCGAGTGCTTGAGAAGTATAAAAATTATTGCTGCCAAGCAACTGAGTCAGTCAGTCATCAATTATTTTATAGAATGCTCACTTGTTTTGTGTGTTCTGGCATTGTTCCCCAACCAATCCAATCTCCATCTCCACCTCCATCTCGCCGAAATGCCAGCCGAATCTGTGTTCTTGGAGTTCACTTGGAAGTTCTCATTCGGCACAGGAAGGGCTTCTCCGCCCTCCACACTTCGCTCACTCACTCACTGCGACTCCTCCGGCAATAGTTGTGAAATTAAATTGAATACGACGCCGATTATCCCACGCAGTCTTCCATTCGCATTTCCCATTCATTCAGGCAGGCTGCCTAGGAAGCAAGTGCTGGCGACACAATCTCATCCTCATCCCCATCCTCCTCCTCATACTTATACTCATACTCAAACTCCTCCGCGGAATCCGAGAGCTTGGGAAATCATCAAAGTTCAGCGGGACTTCGGTGGCGTCTCCTGCTCACAATATAAGATGATTACATGCACACGCAACTCGCCGTATCTGGCCATAAATCTCAAAGAGTGCACAGCGAAAAAGGGGTCTTAATATAAACCAAATTTAAAAGAGATATTCGAAGTAGTTCTACTAAGCAGGGCTTTAATTTTAATAGACCCAGAAGTTTCATTTATCTATTTGAAGATAAGAAATGGCTCCAATTTGGCAGAGCTGCCTTGTATTTAAACGTCAAAAGTGCCTTATTATGTTTACCTCCTTTTCGAGGACTTTTCGCTCAGTGCATGTGCGTGTGTGTCCCACAGTTTGTCATCCAGTCATTCATTCAGAGGATGAGGAAGTGGAAGTGGAGGGGGTTTCGCCGGATGCTTGCGTGCCAAAATCAATGCAGGTTTTTTATTTGCCAGCGACAAGTTTGCATTCAATAAATGAAACCCATTCGATTATAAAGTGCTGTCGCAGACAATGAAATGTCGCTGATAAGCGCCTCTTACAATCCATTTGGCCTACTTCAGTTCATTAAAAATCTATTAAAAAGTAATGTACAGTACAATACCCCTCCCCTATCCCGATGCATGAAGCTTTCGGTTCGATAAGGCAGGCTTGGATGGATCCAATCGATCGAATCGGGGCTATTTAATGTGCGAGACTTTGATTAATCTCGCCATCAGTTCGGCTGTTCCCTTGTCATGTGGCATACGAGTATATTGTATGTACACATATATGTTTGCAATTCAGCATTATTCTTGAGGGAGCCCGCAGTAATAAATAAGCCATGATTGGAGCAGCTGAGAGCTGCAAATCAGTTCGATTTTCGCTGATGGCGATATCGATTCGCTTTAGCCGAAATGTAATTTGGCTAAGCAGGCCGGCAAACAATGTGGCCCAATCTCGGCCTCGTCAAACAAAGGTCTAGACCAATCGAAAACAAAACGAGCTTCAATATCCCATCTATAATTGAATGCACACACAAAACAAAGCGGATACAGTTGAAAGACTATTATAATCTGGTCAGTTACGTACATGAGCACCAAACCACCAGACCACCAGCCCTCCCACACACTCCACAAATATAGCAGATAGCAGATAGCACATATAGCATATATGGCATTTACCATTACTATTACCCCAGCCCATCCGCACACGAAGGAGAATATATATTGACAGACACTCAAGTGTCCACAAGCACCCTGTAAATCCAATTGAATTACGCATAAAGGCGCTTAAGCCGAAGAAAACGAGTCTCTCGATGATGACGACCCATCAAATGTATTATTTCCCTTTAACTTCTGATTACCCGATATTTTATTACGTTTCGTGGTCACGCCGGCTACTGGGTAACTCTGATTTGGTCGAGCTATGGAGCGGTGAGCTGTGGCGCATGGATCTCCCAATAATAATCACTTATCGCATATCAGCGTTTCCGCAAAATTTACATATCGACTTTTACTTGATGCGCCTTTTAATAGCCCACGTCGACGGCAATAAAATGCCGACTCTCAGCGGGCGGGCGGGGGCCTTTGAGTTTAAACTTATGCATGATTAATACATAATTACAAAGACAAACGCATAAACTCCAGCCCCAACTCCAACTCCAACTCCGACTCCAACTCCGTCTCCAACTCCGACTCCAACTCAAAGTGAGGCCCAAAGACGGGGGCCGGACTTATCGCGGTGTTCGTGCAGGCATGCCTCCTCCATACACCCATTTGCCACTCCAGCTCCAACGGCCACCACACCACCACTTAATAACTCTGCAAGACAAAAGGCGCTTTTCCCACAGCCACATCTACGTATAACCAAAGTCCGTGGAGGAGACCACGTCCTGAACCGAGCCGAGCCGAGCCAAACTGAGCTGAACTGCCTAGGTGCCCCCCGGAGAAGTGCAGTGTGGCGGAGCATACTTATACCTGTTATTAATATTTCGATTAGGTACCAACGATTCGTAGAACCTGACGCATGACTTGCATGGCTAATGGGAAATTTTGTAACTTGTGACCGACCACGCTGCCCTACACTTTGTGGGTCGTCGGACGGGGCGTATTGGTCCCCTGATTGATGGAGACAACTCATCGATTGTGCGGCGAGGACAGGAAGTGTCCCTAAGTGCAGTCGATACATCCTCATTTTCCCATTGATCCTGACAGTAGATTGGAATCTGGAATCTGGGCCTACACCTTCGGCAGGAAATGATATCTACACTCAAGTATACAGTATACAGGTTGAGATAGTTTCATTTGAGAAAGACGCATCTTTTCTGACCTTTTGAAAGGGGTTGTTGCGTGATCATTTCATTTCTTTTTCTCTGCGCAGCCACCACACCCTTAAAACATCGTTGATTCTGGGAAATGTGATTGTAAGCAGACACCTTTTCTTTCCTTTCCTTTGCTTATAAAGGGGATTTACGTCATAAAAGAGCAGGTGTCCATCAGAGGGTTCCATTTAATGATTGGATAGCATTGTAATAAGATATGCAGCGAAACAAACTTATCCTTCGATTCAGATACAACGAAAAATAACAGCTTGCTTAGTTCAGATTCAATAATAATTAAATGCCATTATTATTCCAAACTGACCAGTTTTCTTTGGCAGTAGAGTGTGTACAAGTCGTCTTACTGGGTAAAAGCCAAGTGCAAGACCATAAGTTTGTTAATGCTGAGCGTGTGCGTCAAAGATATGAACAGTTTAGTCAAACCGTGGACACTTTTGTCGCTTGACAGACCGCTTTGTAAATAATCGCCTTATGGCCAAGTGCGCAAATTGCCTCGTCGAAGGAGCAGAAGCAGAAGTAAAGGTAGCTAACTGGCGTTTCTTATCTGACTTTCCAGATCGTATTCACCACGTGAACAAAGCGAGTGTGCGGCTAATGCTAATGCCAGCTCCTTCAGCTAGCTTGCCACATCGCCAGCAGCAGCAGCAGCAACAACAATTGCAGGTGCCACCGCAAGTGCCACTGCAAGTGCATCAGTTGCACAGGAAGCGCCGGACAAAGGGACAACACCTCCACCACGCAACGACAGGTCACCTGACAGCGAAGCATGGCGGTGATTAATAGAGCCGGAAATGTGATTACCCTCCTCCTGCTGGTTAAGCTCCAGCTAATCCTGCTGTTCTCGCTGTCAGTTTCCGGTGAGTTGCCGCAGCTGGACTACGGCAGCTTGTCCGCCTCCCTGGAGGAGGATGCGATTGACCCACTCACGGCGATGGCTCCCTTCGCCAACTCCCTGGTCACCGAGGACTCGGCGCCGCACAAGAACAACGCGGAGCTGCTCGTCAACAGCAGTGAGGATGAGAGTGCGAGACCGCCGCCAGGATCCTCGTCCGCGGGACTGGGTGCATCGGGAGCGGCCGGTGGATCGGGCATACTGCTCGAGGAGTTCAACAGCGGCAAACTGAGTGCCGGCGAGGCCAGCAATACGCTGCCCATATTCCTCATCGAGCCGGAGAGCGTGTTCGTGGTCAAGAACCGGCCGGCGGTGCTCAAGTGCAAGGCCTCCCACTCGCTGCAGGTGATCTTCAAGTGCAGCGGCAGTTCGCAACCACCGCCGTCCACGCACGAGACCCACGTGGATCCGCACACCGGGGTCAACATGGAGGAGGTCACCGCCACCATCCATCGCGACCTGGTCGACGAGTTCTTCGGCGACGGACCCTTCAAGTGCGAGTGCCACGCGTGGTCGTAGCGTGGCGTGGTCAAGAGTCAGGCGGCCACCGTGCACATTGCTTGTGAGTACACTGTTCAAAAAAGTTTTAATTTACAAATGAAAAGTTAAGTGGTTGCTTTTGCCCAATGTACCAAGTTTTAACTCAATTTTACCTTAACAACAAAGCAAATGTATTTTTTATTTATTTATTATTGAACACTTTCTAAGCTTTTTTATTACAAGTGTATCCATACCATTGAGCTTCCTGTGGCTAAAAAAAACGCAAAATTAAATATTTACTCGACAGTAGTTATTTACCCTTAGGAACTTTTGTTTCAGTTCTTTGGCGTGCGGTTCAAATTGTAATTTTGTAGTTAACTTTGCACCTTTGTCCAGGGGTGGCTTCCTGTCAACAACTGACCCTCGCTTAGCTTACCCCCAACCGTATCTGTATCTGAATCTACATCTGTATCTGCAACTGCATCGGTAACCCGCATCTGTCCGTTTCACCCCACAGATATTCGCAAGTCCTTCAACCAGTCGCCCACCTCGCTGCGCCTGGAGCTGGGCAGTCGGGCGGAACTGCGCTGCGACCCACCCGGCGGCTTCCCCGAACCGAAGCTCACCTGGCACAAGAACAACGCGCTCATCACGGCGGACAGCGAGCCGGGGATCACCGTTTCGGCCGGCACACTCCTCTTCCGCCAGGTGGCCCTGCAGCACATGGCCAACTACAGCTGCAGTGCGGAGAACCTCGCCGGCAGACGCGTCTCCGATTCCGCCGTGCTCATCGTTTATGGTCAGTACCGAAGGGCAAATTAAGCATTTATAGGTGCCGTGTTGTACTCTGTGAAAAACCACTTTACTGGTGGCTCTCGGTCTATAGCACTTTCCATGAATTACCACTTTAAGAAGTGGTATTTTTTAGGAAATTCAATTCAATTCACTGAGAATGGAATCATTTTTCACTAGAATACTGTTCAATTATAAGACCGAAAGTAGCATAGCGCCTTAAATTGAGATCGATAAAGCTCTTAATTGGTTTATTTCCCCAATCCAATGCCACAGTCAACGGAGGCTGGAGCACCTGGAGTCCATGGCGCGAGTGCAAGTGTGCGGGCAAGCCCAGCCAGGGCAGGAAGCGTTCGCGCACCTGCAACAATCCGATGCCGTTGAATGGGGGCGCCCAGTGTCCGGGCCCCCAGATCCAGAAGTCCGCCGACTGCGCCGCATGTCCAGGTACGTTCCTGCGGTCATCCGCAAAATTGCGGCCGCATCGAATTGCGGCCAACGCGCCCATTATACGGGCTCTATGTGCTCGGTTTTTGGGGTTCCTGCGGGCAACTGGGAAACTGGGGAAACTGGGAATGCTTAAAGGCAGCTGTTAAGCAGAAGCCAAAATTGTCAATTTAAATGGTATTTTGCGGCCGGGATTCCAGCTTGGGCGCCACCTGCACATCCCCACATCAGGCCGCCCCGCTGCTTCCTTCTGTCGATACATCTCCCGGAGCGTCGAGAACAACGCGTATTTTTCACACCAGGGTGGACAGGAGGATTCGGGTTCGTGGAATTGAGGATTTGTGGAGTGGTGGAGTGGAGCAAGGACTGGCCAAAATACAAAGCACTGCACAACGCAAAAGTTCACGGGGCGTTTCGCAAAAAAAAAAATATAAAACGGAAAATGAATAAAAGACAAGATAAGCTTGAGGGTCAATGCGAACTAGGCATACTCTAAGGACCTCAGTGATTATCATAATCCGAAGGGGAGAGGATTTGCATGAATGACGAGACTGGCATTGGGATTAACTCTGAAAGTACAACAGCTGAGCGAAATATTTTAATATTCAATTCATTTAGGACTAATCCGCAGGGTTCTTGCAAATTTGTACAATTTGTAGATTTAGGTTTGCCAACCAAAGAGGAGATTTTATTAACAAGTAAAGTGAGGTCTTTCCTAGCTAGAATATTTCCATAGTTACTAGTTACTTCTACAAATACTTAACTTTAGTCTAATTTTAATTTATCGATACACCTTGATTTCAACAATTATGGATTACTGTTGCTTACAATAATGAGCACATCAAAAAGGCACATTCGAGGATTAATAACTTAATACCCAATGAAACTAAATATAGACCAACCCCAGAACATAGTCACCATGCCCGCAGCGAACAATGGTATAATACACTTTTGAGTGAGTGCCGAGTATTTCATTTTAAACACGCATTCGGTTCCTCGGACCGACGACAGATATCTCCACATGCGAGATGCGAGATGCGTATATAGATGGATAGATTGGGCCGCCGCCTTTGGCAGTGGGGAACGCCTGCCGCCGGCGTGCCACCGACTAAATGGTGACAAAGGAATGAATCCGAGGGAAAGGGAGTCCAGAGACTTGGGACTCAGCACCGAGCACCGAACACTGAGGACTGAGGACCGTGGACTGGAGATGAGGATGAAATCTGGAGTGCAGTGGAATGGGGCGAACGGTGGTAGCTGGGGCGCTCTTTTTGACAGACGCACGGGCGGCATGTGTTTGAGACTCTTCACTTTTATTCATGTAAATTTATTGTATTGCATTGTATTGTATTGTAGTGCTCGCACAGATACTCACTCACTCACTCACCCACTCACCCACACGGAGATTTCGTAGGATACTTGGCCAGGCGCACAGCGGGCACAGCAATGAGCAATTGTTGACAGACAAGCGGGGCAAATGGGCGATGGGCGATGGGAAATGGGATGTGGGAGATGGGAAATGGGTGGGTGGAGGATACTATGGTATTCCATATACTCCATACTCCAGAATGGGGCATTTCGGTCGTCAGCAGGGGGACGCCATTGTGGGCTCGGGTATTTCTTTTCTATGAAAAGTGTGTCATAAAATTAATTTTAAATTTCGCTTGGCTTTCGTTTTTTTCCGCTCTTGCCGGACGACTTTTCATCCCCATGGAACCGTGTCAACCTTATGCTCCTGCTGCCACTGCCGCTGCCACGCCCACTTACGCCCCGTGATTACGCTGTCGCTCCGACGTCCCGTCGTCCTGACGTCCTGACGTCCCGTCGCCATCATCGCCATCGTCGCCATCGCCGCCTGCCAACAACAGAGGACACTCAAATCGTGAGCCCTGATGGATTTGACATTTCGTCGAGTAAGCGCAGTAAGTTGAACCGAAGGCCCGACAATATGCATTTCCCTCAAAGGCTTCCCCCTTGGGGTGGGGGTGGTGGTGGGGGCGTTCCAAAGGATTCAATACGACATTGTGTTCGAGCAGTTAAACTTGAATGTTTAACGAGCCGGCGACAGTTAAATTTTTTAGTTGGGGTCGCCTCGCCCATCCACTGGGACCTTAACAATCCAATAAACAATCGTGTTAACCCGAACCGGAGGCATCAGCATCAGCATCCAACCAACCGTGGCGTCATTCGTTTCGGGACTTCCCCCAAAATGAAAAAACCTCCGCCCTTTAACTGACTTTAACTGAAGTGACTTACTTTGCGACGGGGTAGTAGGTGACGTCACTGCGGCAGATAGCAACTTAAAAATCACTTACCACGACTCACGCTCTCTGATTCATGCAACAGTCTGGGTCTAGTTCTGCTTCTGGGTCTGGGACTGGATCTGGGTCTGGGTCTCGGTTTTGGCCGGGGTCGAAAAGGATACGTCCTGGAATGGGTATTGACAGGCGGTTGGGGAGCAGGATGCGCACGGCGTGGCAGCGGGGAAAACTAAATGCCTGGCAATGTGATGATGGCTGGCGACAAGTCCGGAATTCTGTGCGCCCTTTCTGGGGGTGGTTTTATGTTTCCAAAACAGGAAGTGCCAAATGCCGATGTATTTATACCAGGATGTGCACACACTGAACGAAAAACCAATCCAGGATGTAGCAATAGGAAGTAAAAAGAATGTTCACTAAATATCTGATTAAATAAAACATTAAAATGCGGGTTTAAAGTAACAATTTCAGTTGGAATTTAAATCTTCAAAAATATATCAAAAGAAGTAACTTAATGAAAGCATTTCCCATTTGATAGTTTCAAGCTAATGACATAAAATAAATCAAATAAATGTCGATGGTTACCAATTTTTACTAATTAAAAAAATAACTTTGAATAGATTGAAGCTACTTCCTTTTTCTCAGTGCATAGCTGTCGAACATATATTTCAGCTGCCATTGGCATGCATCACACCATGGACATTTTAGGCTTTTTGTTTAGCTTTCGGACTTTCCGCTTTCTCCCCCTCATTTAGTGGAAATTGAAATAGCAAAGAAAATGCGAAAATAGAAAAGCATTAAAATGACAATCACTTTTACTCACCAACCCACGCAGAAAGCGAGCCAAACCAAACCCCAAAAATCAACAGAGGCGTCGTCAGCGGAGTTTTGGGGGTAAAGAAAAAAGAACTGGGAGATGGGAACTGGGCATCAGGAGTGGAGGAAGACCCACTAATTTTATGGTGGGAACAAACTTTCGATTTCTCCCCATGGACCATCTATTAGAGTGTAATTGTGCAGCCGGAGAAGGAGCGAGGGAGAAGCGATGGAGAAGTGGGGTTGGAATGCCACGTCCATGGCTGTGGCCCCGATGGCCGTGATATATGACCCGGGGAGTGCCGCTGTCGGGAATGTGTGCTAAATCATGTTAATATGACTTTTGATTTCTAAACTGCCTGTGCTTTTGCCTCTGCTCTACCATTTACAGTGGCCCGCTGGTCGGCGTGGAGTGACTGGAGCATCTGCTCCGCGGAGTGCATTCAAGTGCGTCGCCGGAAGTGCCTGACTCAGGGCCAGACTCAGATTTCCTCCGAGGCGGAGGAAGCCGGTGATCTCCTCCTGGGCGCTCCCGGGGTGGGCATGGCCGCCCTCATCGCCGCAGCAGGAGCGGGAGCAGGAGCTGGAGTAGGAGCAGGAGCAGGAGTAGGAAGCCCCAGCGAGGCGACTGGCTCCAGTTCCGACATTATCCCGGGATATGGCAAATCATTGTGCGCCGGAAAAGACATACAAACGGCCGAATGCCGCGGCGAACAGTGCCAGATTGGCAAGGATGGTGAGTCTGTGCTTATGACCAGGATGAATGGGGCAGGAGCAACAAAGTAGACAGTTAGACAACAATAACAGCAGAGCCGGAGTGCAGCATCCGCCAAACCAGAATCAGACTCAGACTCAGAATCAGAAAGCCTGAATCCCTCGCACAAAAGATGAGCACTCAACACTGATTGTCACAATGGGAAATTAACCAAGTGCATTTGTTTGTGCACGACCACGGGCTTATTTATATATAGCAGTATAGCATTATAGGAGTATAGAGGGTATAGAAAGCATAGAAAGCATGGCCAGGACATTTCACTTTTCACCCCAAAGGACCCCCCAGCTCTAAGCTCAGCAGAGCTCTCAACTTGCGACTTCCAATACCGAACCCCAAATGAAACCCGGACCCAATCGAAGAAGGGTCGCAAATCAATCGCAGCAGCAGCACTTGGAATTGAGATTTAAGTGGGGGTCCCACACAAGTCTTCTGAGGGTTTATGTGCTTTGCCAGATAATTAGGCGTGCGGCAAGGACAGCAGCATCAGCATCCACACACCCATTTGCCACCCCAATCTGGGGCTTTTCCCGTGTCATTGTTGCTGTTTGCGATTCGATTTTCATCGGCGGGCGGTGGGTGGCTGGCGGGGGGAAAACTGTGCGATTGACCCAACTCAAACATAGTTTTGTGCGGTCCATGGGGATCAATTAGATGGCTGTCACAGTGTGTAATTGAAAGGATCAGGCTACACAAGAAGTACCAGGAGTTGCTGGGGTTTCCTTCTTTTTTTTCGTTTTTTTTTTTGGCAGGTTTGTCCTTTATTTGATTGCCTGCTGAAAAGTTTACGAAGAGCTGTGACACTCGGCAGCTTATTTTCGATTTTATTACGATTCGCTAAAGCTCGAGCAATCCGGAGCAAATCCCTGGGGCCACCGATACCTGCGGCTTCATCATGGCCCATTGTCAGCAGCTCGTACTCAACCATCTGATATTAAAAGCGTATTTGTCAGGCCAAGGAGACGAATCCCCTTTTGATGTCCCTTGCAGGAGGCAAAATAAAAAAGAAACACAATATATACATATGTATGTGGAGGTGGATGTGGATGTAAAAAAGCCAGCATGCAAAATGCACAAAAGCGAGCAGGGAAACCGAAAGCTGCAAGATCCTTGGAGTATCCCAGTTGGGGATGCTGCCAGGGTCTTCAACTTCTACATCCACTTCTGCTTCTGCTTCCATCGCTGTTTCCGATGCTGCCGCTGATTTACAGCGAATATAATTGCTCATTTCATACATTGTATAATGCGTCCGTCCGCCCAGCCACCCACTTCTAGCCCTGCTGCTAGCCGGGCAGCACCGACTGTACTGTACTGACTGTATATACGGCATAATAATCATAATATATACAGAGTAATTCCTTGCGCTGCAGCGATTCCTTTTTGGCCAACAACCAGTCAGCAGTCAGCAGTCACCGCCAGCGCCGGCAACAATGACGACAACAATCACAGCAACGGAAACAGGCAGCGCAACAATGGGCGTCCAATGGATGGGTGGTAGTGGGTGTGGACATGGACATGGAGCTGGAGATGGGCACCATAGATGGGGGTTTGGGTTGCGGAATCTGGGATGTCGGGCAACTGACTGCTGGCGACGGGGGGCCGCCGGCGAATTATAATGCGAAATAGACGTAGCTGGACTGGGGATGAGCATACAAACATAAAACATTAAATACAGACATACACTGCTCCGCTCCGCCAGATACGGATACGCATGGCTGCTCGGGATTGATGACAATGGGTGAGAGGATGCCTGTTTGGTTATGGAAAAGTTCAGTTCAGTTCGGTTCGGTTCAGTTCGGTTTGGTTTCGGTTTCGGGTTGACTCAACGTCCATGAATGTGTGGATTTCGCTTGGCAGGCATCCTGAAAAGCATGAGGGTGGCGGATTTACGCAGAAATCTCTTGGTTTCCTTCTTTTTTTTTTTTTAATGCCCAAGAACACAAAGATTGGCAATTGGATGTGGGGACGGGGTGGTGGCATCTTGGTTCGCAGGCTGGCTTTATTGCCAGTTCAGTTCTCTAGAAGGTGAACTGATATGTAGACTCCACTTTCGAGATTGCGTTCGGAAATACTCTGTACTTTCTGTTCATTGGAAAAAAAGATCAATAGATATTTGCTGTAATTTATAGAGTTTTTAGCAGTAACTTCATTACTTCCAATTTTTACAAGTTTTCTATAAAAGCATACTTACTATACTATAAACTATAAAAGAGTTAACAAAGTGGGTGCCAATAAACTCTTTCCAACGTAAAATTACGCGGTACAAACAGCCGATTCAGCAGTTTTATATGAGTGCGCATCGCTTCACCATTGCAGATTTCGATTGGACGCTCTATCTGGGATTGGCCTTCATAACGGCGGTGTGCTTCGCCTTTGGGACCGCACTGATCTGCTGCGCTCGCCGTGGCATCCGCACCAATCCCCATTACAACATGGCCCGTTCAGGTGAGTTCAAAGGACTTTAGTATCCTGCGTCCTGCGTCCAGCGTCCGTGTTACGTTGCGTTGGCCGCCAGCAATTGACCGTGTTTATTTCGACTCCGTTTGCAGTAATGGACGCGGATTATATGCCCGGCGTTGTGGAGAAGAAGGAGATGCGCATGCACATCGAGGCCAGCAACATGGGATACGATTACGTCAATCCCGGACATCGTTATTTGCCCGGCGAGCACATCATGGGCATGGGCATGGGCATGGGCATCGGCTGTGGAGGCGTCACCGAGCACCACTACGACGTGCCCAATCTGTCCGCCAAGTAAGTGTACAAATAAGCCATCAATGTTATTAGTTTGCCCTTTTATATGTCCCTTTGTCCCTTGGTATTGAGTCCTTACTCTTTACTCTTGAGTCTTGATTTGGTTACAATATGGTATAAATACTATAGCCATAAACTTTACGGCTTGCAAATAAGCCATGGAGCATTTCAATATCGAGGGATTATCTTTGATGCCTTTGGACCTCTCGAGTCCTTAGTATGTTTATTTCAAAGATACAAAACATATGCATTCCCAGTTTTTTGACTTAATTCCTTAATATTTCTTCCTTTACGTTCACAGTTTAGGTACAAATATGAACCTTTAATTTAATAAAAAACACTGCGGCCTTATAGTGAAGATATTAAATTTAATGCATTATCTGACGAGCGCTCATATGTTGTACAACTTTATGTTGTGGCTCTAAACATTTTATATTTTAGGTCTGTCTGGATTCACAAATTCTAAGACTTGTTCATGACAGGGGCTCACATTTTAAAATGACTCATAAGACATTAAAATTCGCCAAAGAACGAGAATAGTTATGCGCCTTTTATTATTCTTGGCACGACAATGTGCTGCTCGCAGTGAATTACTTCCTCCCAAGAACTTCCCTTCCAGTGTTTTTACAATGTGTAGACATAAACTTTTCAATATTCCCGTACATTCCAACACCCTCGACTTTAAGTACTTCTTTTCCCAATTATAGACGATTCTAATCATTGTGGATTGTCTTTCCTTTCAGCTACACCAATCCCATAGATCATCTGAGCGTGGACTATCTGTCCGAGACCGGGGAATCCTCCACAGCTGATACCTGTAAGAAACCGAGTTACGCATGATTCGAATCGAATTTAATATACCCATCATCCAACAGCCAACTCAACCTTCGACATGAACGGCAAGCTGTCCATACTCAACGCCTCGAAGAGCAGCACATACGAGCTGCTGGGAAGCGCAGGAGGACAGCTCCGCCTCTATGGCGGCGAGCTGCTGCTCTTTGTCCCGGAGCACGCCATCGGGAAGCACCTCAAGAAGCACGTGTCCTTGCTGCTGCTGAGCGACGAGTGCAGTCGCGTGTCCTGCGCCACCGAGAGCTCCATTCTGTGCAGCAGCGTGGTGCACAGTGCACCGCGCAACTACAGCTTCGTGAAGCCGGTGATCCTGAAGATTCCCCACTGCCTGGTGGCGCCGGAGCAGTGGCATGTGCACATCTACCACGCGGACAGCGAACACGACGAGCTGAGTGTCAACTGGCGGCGGGCAGTATCCGTTGGCGAGGAAACCATCAACACACCCATGTTCGTGCAGCTGGAGGCGACGCATGTGTTCATTATGACGGAGCAACTGGGTCACTTCACCGTGGTGGCGGAGCCAAGGATTCAACAGCCCTCGATCAAGATGAAGCTGCTGGCCTTCAGCCAACATACGCCACCCAGCAACGCGAACTGCAGTTTGCGGATTTACGTGGTCAAGGACTTCCCCAATAGCCGCGATATCTGCGCCAATGTGGAGGCCAAGCTGGGTGGCAGTTTTCTTGGCGAGAGCCAGGTCTTTGCGTTCACGCTGAATAGCCGGAACCTGAACATCCGGGTGAGAAGCGCGGATGTGGAGGCAGCAGCTCCCTACGAACACGCCATACCCTACCAGCACATCCTCAGCAACAACTCCATTCTGCACTGCGAGTTCAGCCTGCGGAGGCAGGATCAGAACACTCTGTGCGTGGACTTTGGCCAGGGCAGCGAGGACGACTACTACACCTTCAACATTCCAGCGCACTCAATGAGCGGATCGGCAGAGGAACTGGCCTCCACCACGAACACCACCATCTCAATAGACCGCCAGGGCAACTATGTGAACGAGAGCTGTGTGATGGACTTTGTGCAGCTGCCCCATGCCACAAAGCGTTTGATCTGCGGCGCCTTGGATCCTCCCCGGGCCGACGAGCGGGACTGGCGCTTACTGGCCAAGAAGCTGAATACCGATCGGTATATTGCCTACTTCGCCACCAAAGCCTCGCCCACCGAACAGATCCTGAATCTGTGGGAGTGCCGAGCGAATAGCGGTCCTGGTAGTAGTTCCAACTCAGTTTCACATACGATAATGGCGCTCCTGCTGACGCTCAAGGAGATGGGTCGTCAGGATGTGCTGGACATCATAGTTGAAACCATAGGTCCTTTGTGGATTTAAGGCACGTTCCCTTTCATACGCTTTATTGGAAGGAAATTTAACGGAAGTATATATATGATTTTAGTATTTCTGAAACTAATAGAAACAGCTTTAAGAGTCAACATCGAGAAATTCCATTCCGCAAAAACGGAAACGAAAAATGTGTGTTGAAATCCTATCAAACTTAGCAAAGTTGAATGTATCCGTTTTGAAAGTTTTCCCAGTTTCCCCTAACTTCACCTATCTTAACCCCGTTTCCAGTGACAAATCACTATTTGTTTCCAAAGATAACTTATCCAACAAACAAGTAACACCTAAGAACTGAACCACCTGCAAAGTTTGTTAAAGTGAGATGGGGAAATCAGCGTGAGGCTCATGGTCCCTTGTTGTTAAAAACAAAAAATGTTCATGAGTTGCCTTTTATTTACAAAATGTATGAACGACGCGAACGAAAAACGAAATACAAAACGAAACGAAGTGTGGAAAACTGGAATCGAAATGAAAAGAATATTGAATCAAAGTGTAGCTGTAGTCATAGTCACTAAGTTACTGTAGTGTTGTGTTCTAAGGTAACTTGCTCAACGAACTTTGTTCCCTATGGGTGCCATGCATTTTATACACTAAACAGGAAGAATGTAGCGTTTAATTATACTTGTGGCTTAGCAAACTTATAGTTTTAAACACATAACTCTAGCATTACGAGGGACAAACTGTTTGTGTACGATACGACAGCTGTATGATACGAGTTCACATGGGGCAGTAGGCCAAAATACATAGAGTAAGTGATGGCCAACTATGAACCGACAACCGACAAACATTTAAATTCAAATGCGGGAGTTGTAAACTGTTTGCCAAATCGTTGAATTTCTCAGCCGACTCTAGGTACGAATAGTCACTAAAGAAGAGGAGCATTTAGTAATCAAAACTAAGCCATAGCACACATATACCCTAAAGTATGTAGCCTCTCGAATTATATATAATGCGTACCCATATATGTATGTATATTTAGTGTAACATCTAGTAATAGTTATAAAACGAAACAACAAAACGAGTAGTTTGTTAGACATACTCAAGTGATAACCTTTGTATTTGTCTTTAGTTGTAAGTCTGATCCTGTCGTTTAATCGTTAATCAAGTAAGCATTTACAGAACAATGACGTATACTTAGTGGCTCAAACAAAAAGTTAAATAAAATAAAAACTGCAACAATAATTTACCAGCTAGTTCCACACTTTGCAGCACTGGTTGGGGATTGATTTCTGCAGGTGACTTCTGTTTGGCCAATGACTTGGCATCGGGTATAAACTCGGCAATACTGGTACGACTTTTAATTGGAGTCAGGACCTTGCAATCAATGCGAGGTACTTTCTGAGGCTTCGTCAAAAGATCATATGCTGCATGTTGAAGAAATAAATAAATATTTTTCCTGAATATAATAAACATACTCATTAAATTGCCTCGGGGTTAAGACCATCACTTATCTGCTAATTGCAGCTCTTATCTAGCTCCTATATAAATCAGCAAAACTTCGAAACCATGTTCAGTTTCAAAATGCAGGTGGTCGTGAAATTGCTGGTGAGTAAGCTGGTCAGTGAAAAAGTATCCTTAGCTAAAATCCATATCCAAATGCTGTTGTATTTAGCAAATCGTACTACACAAGGCTACAAAAATATGGCAGATCCAAAATGTGTGATTGGTGCGGTGATGTATGGGATTACGGTAAATAGGAAAGCTACCATTGAGCTAATGAAGTTGAAATGAAGATGTTCCCGATGTCTAATTAAAAAGTAAAATACTTTTGACTTGAGAATTTTGTTTTCTTTATTAAAATCAATGGAAATTAGTCTTTTGGAGACGAACAGACTCACATTGTGGGTTAATATCCATCCAATTGGCATGCTGACCAACAATAATTAGATCATCCTCTAGCTTGACTATGCTAATGCCCAGATTAAACTCTTCGATAACCCTGCTGTTCCTCGTCGGCCTTTAGAATAGATGCGATCCCTCTAAAAAAGTAATTTCCCCGCTGGAAAAATTTGATAGCCGCCCCTTTGCCATCTCCTTATCAAACTCAATCCGTGTTGGGCAGCTCAATGTGGTCATCTTCGTCGCTAGGAATATCAGTTTCTTCCGAGAGCTGAGTGGAACTAGGCGGTTGTAAATGGATTTACACGGATGACTTATGTTTGGCTTATAAAAAAGATTATAAGCAACGCATGTTGAATAAATAAATAAATATTTTCCTTGGAAAGAATAAACATACTCAATAAATTGTGTAGACAGGGAATTAAAATGAATTGCCTCGGGGCTAAGACCATCTCTTATATGCTAAGTATAGCTCTAATTTAGCTCTAATATACATAAATCAAACCAATATAAATTAGCAAAATTTAGAAAACATATTTAGTTCCAAGATGCATATTGTCGTGAAATTGCTGGAGACTAAGCTAGTCAGCGAAAAAGTATCTTAAGCTAAAATCCATATCCCTTAGATTGTCCTTTTGGCATTATTTGCTGCAGTTTCTAGCAGATCGTATTTCCAAGACTATTGCTACGACCATTATGGCTACGGTCTCGTGGGCTACCAGTGCTGGGGAAGTCCTCGAGGGGGTTACGGTAAATAGGAAAGCTACTATTGAACTAATGAAGCGCACAATTACATCTGAAAGAACCAATGTAGAACTCAGTAGAATCGACCAAATCAAATACATAAGACTCCGACTAGGTCACCCACCTCTGTGCCAATCCGTGACCCCCGTAATCACGGATCACATCCTGGAAACATGCCCAGCTATCACAGAAGAAGCCCAAAAATAATCGTAAAACCACCAACCTTCTTAAAGTTCCAACAATCCATCTCTAATAAACAAGAAAACCAGAGCGAACGCTATAGCCAATAGCTATATAGTCAGATACCCGTTACTCAGCTAGTGGAACAAGAAATTTTGACATTGATAGAAAAAGAGGGGAAAAAAAAGAATAAAATAAACAAAATTTTAAAAAATTTAAGTATGTTTATTACTAACAATTGCCTACAATAGCCTTTTATTCGTGTTCATAAGACCCAACTTCATTTATTTTAATAAAAAAGAAAATTCTCAAGTCAAAAGTATTTCACTTTTTTTTAGACATCGGGAATATCTACATTTTAACTTTATTAGCGCAATGGTAGCTTTCCTATTTACCCCCATGGATGATGGGACCAGCCACCACAGTTTTGGCAAGAATTTTGCCTTAAGTAGATCGATTTGCTAGATACAACAGCAAATAATGCCAAAAGGACAATCTAGAGGTAATGGATTTTAGCGTAAGATACTTTTTCACTGACCAGCTTACTCACCAGCAATTTCACGACGATCTGCATTTTGGAACTGAATATGGTTTCGAAATTTTGCTGATTTATATAGGAGCTAGATAAGAGCTGCACTTAGCAGATAACAGATGGTTTTACCCCGAGGCAATTTAATGAGTATGTTTATTATATTCAGGAAAAATATTTATTTATTTCTTCAACATGCAGCTTATGATCTTTTGACGAAGCCTCAGAAAGTACCTCGCATTGATTGCAAGGTCCTGACTCCAATAAAAAGTCGTCCCAGTATTGCCGAGTTTATACCCGACGCCAAGTCAATGACCCAACAGAATTAACCTGCACAAACTAATCCATAACCGCCTTGTTGTCGGAAGAAACTTTAATTAGACATCGGGAATATGTACATTTAAACTTCATTGGCACCCCCATCGACAACCTCCCATGCTCGGCGTCCAGTCATAATGGTTATTGCCTTGGAAGTACGATCTGCTAGATACAACAGCAAATAATGCCAAAAGGACAATCTAGGGGATATGGATTTTAGCTTAGGATACTTTTTCACTGACCAGCTTACTCACCAGCAATTTCACGACGATCTGCATTATGGAACTGAATATACTGTTGCAGTCTTGCTGCTTTATATTACACTGCACTTGCTAGATAAGAGAGGTTCAAGACCAACCGGAGGCAATTAATTTTTTTTCCCTTGTCTACAAAATTTAATAATTATGTTTATTATTTGCTGGGAAAACATATATTTTTTAAAAATGGTACAACATGAAATGGCCTGAAGACTAATAAATATGAATGCACCTGAGTGTGGAAATGTCATAATATTTAGTACACAGAGAGCTTAGCCTAATCCGGTTGTCGAATCAAGTAATGGCTAGCTAGTTAAAGATATATATGGATATAGCCACAGGGTCATTGCTCAACGGAGTCCCGCGTCCTGGTTGCGTTCCGTGTTTCCGGTTTAATTGCTCTTGGCGTTAGCCACGCTCTCCAGCTTCTCGATGATCTTGTTCATGTCCATGGTCTTGGACAAAAGCCTCTCAAATTATATATAATGCGTACCCATACATGTATATTCAGTGTAATACGAGTAGTTTGTTAGACATACTCAAGTGATAACCTTTGTATTTGTCTTTAGTTGTCAGTCTGATCATGTCGTTTAATCGTTAATCAAGTAAGCATTTACAGAACAATGACGTATACTTAGTGGCTCAAACAAAAAGTTAAATAAAATAATAACTGCAACAATAATTTTCCATCTGATTTCTTACTTATATGCATAAAACCGGAACTATTCTGCCTTCTGTTAGGCCGGAGGCTCTGCCTCCTCGTTTTCGTCATTGTCCATTATCATTGTGATGTTTATGAGGTGTCGCATGGTGGGACGTCCATGTGGACAGTTCTGGAAAACTAGATGTGCCATTCTTAATTTCAAAACCAAATTTTACATTTACTTACCCATGGCTGTTCTATTTCCCCCATCTGTGTGATTAGTCTTCTCATCGTTGTGTTCCTGTTAAGAGCTGTGCCAATCATTACCGATTTTCGGCAGGCACGTGAGGCAAACATAGCTCGCACCCTAGACGGGCGACAGATGGTGCCTTCGGGCGCATCTTGCAGCATAAAGATGAGTTCATCAATGTCTTCCTTGCCAAATTCCCATCGCTTGCTGTGCGGCTTGCCCAACAGACGCACCTTTTTCGTGACAGGAGCTGAAATTGCAATAGTTTATAGGTAAGGAAACAGAGCGACTGATTGAATCCCACCTTCGTGGTCAACTTCAAACTTGAAACCATTCTTCTCGAACACATCAATGTGGTTCAATAGCACCATCTCGTTAACCGCAGTTAGTTCCAGACTTTGCGGCACTGTCAAGCGCTGGTACTCCAATTGAGTTGTGCGCTGCAGCGTCTCAAAATTGTACTTTTCATCAGTGGCATGCTGATCTACAATGAATAGATCATCCTCTAGCTTGACTATGATAAAGCCCAAATTAAACTGTCCTATTATTTCCATGCGGGCGAAATCCTCCTTATCGATCTCTCGCTGTAGTTCTGCTTCTGCACTGTGGTTCTGGTTCGGATTAATTTCTGTCTTGAAGCGCAGACGCTGAAGTTTGGCTCGAGCTCTCCGATCACGCTGATGCTGCTCGTGAGCCTTTAGAGAAGATGCGATCTCCTCTAGAGAAGTAGTTATTTCCCCGCTGGAAAAATTCAATGGCAGCCCCTCCTCCACCTCTTCATCAAACTCAATCCGTGTGGGCAGCTCAATGTGGTCATCTTCGTCGCTACCAATATCAGTTTCTTCTGACAGCTGAGTGGAACTAGGCGGTTGTGGGTGGATTTCTGCAGGTGACTTCTGTTTGGCCAATGACTTGGCATCGGGTATAAACTCGGCAATACTGGGACGACTTTTAATTGGAGTCAGGACCTTGCAATCAATGCGAGGTACTTTTTGAGGTTTCGTCAAAAGATCATAAGCTGTAACCAATTCTTTAGTAACGATGATGTGTTGGTAAAGCATGCTCACCCTCGGACTCCTTAGCCAGCTCTTTCAGGTTCAGGAAACTATTATCAAGGGAAGCCTGCGTCTTGTCGTCTTTTGACATTTCAACATCACTCGCTGCGTCAGATTCTGTCTCGCATTTGGAACTCTCCTCTTTGGGTGACTCTTGGCTGAGAAAAGTATGAATCTTTTGCATTTTTAACGTTCGAGTACTCAGTTCTTCGGTTTCACTGCATCGACGCTTGACAGGAACTGATGGTGCCGTCCCTTTTGTGTCGCCAGTGCGTCGCCACTGGGTGAGCACATCCATGAATCTCTGCGTAGAGGTAGTGGGTACATCTTCTTCGGATGCTTCTTCGTTTTGGTTATTGTTACTAGATTCTTCTGGGAATTTAGATTTATCGGGATTTGTCTTGGGTTCCAGCATGCTCAAAATGGTGGTGTTCTGCATTTGAAATGTAGCTGGAGTTTGGCCAAAGGTGTCCAGCAGGGATTTTTTCAGTGCCAGCAGAAGAATTCGCTCGTTGTTAATCAGCAATTGTCGTTTGTCGGGCGTGAGATTCACATCCACATCAGAACGGGCAGTGACGATATTGAGATAAATAAAGGGCTGCTGTTGGACGTTATAGCGATGGTAAACCTCGTTCATCACCTTGGCTATCTGGTATATAATATATTTAATTTTATTTATATAAACTTTTTAAAATGGATTGTCTTACATTCTTGGGATCACAGGGCCTTGAGTTGACAAAAAAGAACTGACGATCTCTGCTAGAACGGCCAGCGCCATGCCGGCAACTGGAAATGAATCCTTCAAGTTGGAAGTCCGCTTGATTAAGACGCTCTACATCCTCAGCGCAGATTTGCGGACAAGTGGTATCGGCGACATCTGCACAAGATTCAAGATCGGCCCGCAATTCCGCCTCGCTCAGCTGGCCCTGCCCAAAAGGCGACTTTAAAGGCACAAGCTCTGCGGCCTGACGTGCTCCAAATATCGCCGATATATTCGCCATGACCTCCTGGTCGCCATGCGTTTGTAGCACCACAGTTTTGGCACCTTTGGGAGTGTGATTGCTGCAAAGGATGCGGACACCTTTGGTCACTAAACAATAGGCCTGCAGAATCTGGCACATCTTGGTAAACTCCTTTTTGATGTTGCGCGTGAAGTCACGCCGACGAACTGGCAGAGTGGTAAAAAGATTTGCCAGGACGACGGTGGTGCCAACTCCACGGGCACAAGGAGAACGCTTCTTGATCCTGCCCTCGTGGTCCAGTTCCACCTTAACGCCTGGAAGTCGCAGGTGGATTTAAGAGACTAAAGGTACAGAGCACTGGAAGTCCATAACTCACCAACATCTGTAGACTTGTGCCGGGTTTGAATGACCATATCCGACAAGGCACACAGTGAACTCAGAGCTTCTCCACGGAATCCAAAGGTTTCCACGCCCAGCAGGTCCACGAATTCCCGGATCTTTGAGGTATGGTACTTGGCAGCTGTGGACAGTGGGTTAGCTATTGTTCCGCACCATTGTAGATACGCCGGTACTCACTCATCCCCTCTAGATTCGTTTCCTCCACGCCACTGCCATTATCGCTGACCTCCACACCCTGCAGCCCCTGATCCTTTAGCTTGATCTCCACCAGCGTGGCGCCCGCATCTATGGAGTTCTCCACCAGCTCCTTGACAGCCACGGCCAAACTGAGAACCACCTGAAATGAATTGAGTTCAAGTCTAAGGAATTTAAGCGAAATTATGATAGCTTTGTATCTCACTTGTCCCGAGCATATTTTGTGCACTGTATCCTTGGCAATCGCCTTTATCTGACCCGATGACGCCGTGGTTGGTGGTGGCACATCCGGCTCTTCCTCCGAGCCAGCACTGTGATCGGTTTCCAACATTATTTATTTAAACGAGTAAAACGAGTGCGTTAATTCACAAAATTGTGGCGCTCTTTCGGCTGCAGTGTGACCAGATAATACGATCCCGTAATCGATACGGAATGCAACAAGTTTTTACATCGTCTGTTGACACACATGTCGAAGAGCGCTAGAGGGCGCTGTTGCATATACTAAAGTAATATGTTTCGTAAAGGTTTCGCAAATTCAAATCCAAATTTAGTGTTTACAATGGGCTTTTGTTTATGTTCATAAGACGCACCCCCATTTATTTTAATGAATACAAGAATAATCACAAGTCATTTTAATTAGACATCGGGAACATCTTCATTTCAACTTCATTAGCTCAATGGTAGCTTTCCTATTTACCGTAGCCCCATGGATCACGTCCCCAGCAGTGGAAGCCGTTAGCCGGGTCTACATAGTATTCATAATCGCAATCGTAAGTAGGGTCTGCTAGATACAGCCGCAAATATGGCCAAAAGGACAATCTAGGGGATATGGATTTTAGCTGAAGATACTTTTTCACTGACTAGCTTACTCACCAGCAATTTCACGACGATCTGCATTTTGGAACTGACTATGGTTTCGAAACTTTGCTGATTTATATTGGTTTGACTAAAACTACTTAGCAGATAAGAGATAGGTTTTACACCGAGGTCATATTATTAATATTTTCAGCAATAATTATATATTATATATTAATATTTAAATATTTATATCACCCGCGGAAATCAATCCACAACATAGCGACGAAGATGACCTCATTGAGCTGCCCACACGCATTAAGTTTGATAAGGAGGTGGAGGAATGGCTGCCATCAAATTCTTCCAGCGGGGAAATACCAATGATCTAATCATTGTAGGTGAGCATGCGAATTGCATGGTCTGCAAAGTCTGGGTGTTGTTACCTCAATGATTTCTAACATTTGCATACAATTGGCTTCTGTTCGTGTTCATAAGACTCACCCCCATTGATTTTAATAAGTACAAGAAAAATCACAAGTCAAAAGTATTTAACTTTTTATTTAGACATCGGGAATATCTACATTTTAACTTCATTTGCACCCCCCCCAATGACAACCTCCCATGCCCGTCTGTTGTTGATTCCAGCTGCCTTGAAGGTACGGCGGCTAGATACAACAGCAAATAATGCCAAAAGGACAATCTAGGGGATATGGATTTTAGCTGAGGATACTTTTTCACTGACCAGCTTACTCACCACCAATTTCACGACGATCTGCATTTTGGAACTGACTATGGTTTCGAAACTTTGCTGATTTATATTGGTTTGACTAGAGCTACTTAGAGCTACTTAGCAGATAAGAGATTGTCTTTACCCCGAGGTCATATTATTAATATTTTCAGCAATAATTATATATTATATATTAATATTTAAATATAATATTTAAGAAGGTGGAGGAAAGGCTGCCATCAAATTTTTCCAGCGGGGAAATACCAATGATCTAATCATTGTAGGTCAGCATGCCAATTGCATGGTCTGCAAAGTCTGGGTGTTGTTACCTCAATGATTTCTAACATTTGCATACAATTGGCTCACAAGTCAAAAGTATTATACTTTTTAATTAGTCATCGGGAACATGTTTATTTTAACTTCATTAGCGCAATGGTAGCTTTAATATTCATCGAGTGGCCATTGCGGATTTTCCAAGGCTGCATAAGAAACAGCAGCAAATAAAGCCAAAAGGACAATCTAGGGGATATGGATTTTAGCTTAGGATACTTTTTCACTGACCAGCTTACTCACCAGCAATTTCACGACGATCCGCATTTTGGAACTGAATATGGTTTCGAAAATTTGCTGATTTATATTGGTTTGATTTATATTAGAGCTAGATTACAGCTGTAAAAGAGCTATACTAACCCCGAGGCAATTAATTTTATTCCCCTGTCTACACAATTTATTGAGTGTGTTTATTATTTCCGAGAAAATATTTATGTATTCATTTAACATGCGTTTAATCTATTTCATAGGCCAAACAGAAGTCACCCGCGGAAATCAAACGAAGATGACCACATTGAGCGGCCCACACGGATTGAGTTTGATGAAGAGGTGGAGGAGGGGCTGCTATCATCTTCTTCTATCGCATCTTTTATAAAGGCCGACGAGCAACAGCAGGGTTATCGAAGAGTTTAATTTGGGCTTTATCATAGTCAAGCTAGGGGATGACCTAATCATTAGCTGCACTTAACAGATAAGAGATGGTATTAACCCCGAGGCAATTAATTTTATTTCTCCTGCACAATTTAATATGTTTATTATTTCCAGGAAAAATATTTATTTATTCAACATGGTACAACATGAAATGGTCTTAAGACTAATAAATATGAATGTATAAACGTTTGGTCCAAAAATTACACTTATAAACATTGCTTGGGTAAATGTGATGAATCTAATCCTGGTTGTCAAGGTGCTTGTTGAGTGTGGAAATGTCAGAATGTTTAGTACACAGAGAGCTTAGCCTAATCCGGGTGTTGAATCAAGTAATGGCTAGCTAGTTAGACAAGTACTTAAAGATATATCTGGATATAGCCACAGGGTCATTGCTCGACGGAGTCCCGCGTCCTGGTTGCGTTCCGTGTTTCCGGTTTAATTGCTCTTGGCGTTAGCCACGCTCTCCAGCTTCTCGATGATCTTGTTCATGTCCATGTCCTTGGCCACCTTGAGGTACATGGTCTTGCGCACTTCATGAAAGGATGCCCAGCTGGGCAGCTCCTTGGCAAGCAGCTTCAGATGCGCCTCGATTTCCTGTGGCGTGAGGTTGGCTCGGAAGCTGTTCTGGATCTTCTTGATGATTACTTCCAGGGTGAGCACTCCTTTACGCTCGGTAACGAAGACATTGCGCAGGTGTCTGGCCAATTCGGGCAAACGTGAGTACTTGGTGGCCTCCTGATCCTGCGATGGACGTCGAGTCATCGCCTCCAAGGCTTTTGCTGCCTGTTTGGCTCGAATTTTCTCGATCAGGGATTTCGGCAGACCCTTCAGTAGATTGGAACTGGCATCTGGGGCTGTGCACTCCTTCACCGTGGGCTTGCCGGTTTCCGTTTGATTGGTTGGTTCAGTGGCAGTTGGTTTACCCGCAGATCCAGATATTCCAGGCACCTCCTGACTTGTCTGAATCGCCGTACTTGTCTTGGCGACCACTCCTGCCTGCTGTTCCTCCGGCTTTCTATTGCATTCGGCTGCTTGCTTTTTGTCCGCCTCCAACTTGGCCTCATAGCGGTCCATTGCTCTCTCCATGGGCGTGGCGCAATTGAAGAGATTTCTAGCGGTAGACAGAATGTCCTTGGCTGAGGAGTATTTTTCGACGTTGGGCGGCTGGGGCAAAGTTGCCAGCTCCACCTCCGGACAGCTCTCCAAATCAAACTGCGGATGCCAGCGCGTCAGCGCCTTTTCGATGATGATCGGCGGATCCTGGGAGCGAAGGAACTGGTCGTGCGCCCGCATTACCCGGTCGAGCAGAAGGCTCTGAAAACGCTGCATGCGCGCCGTCATTACGTGTGGATTCATGGACGTCGACTGGGCCGACGCGAGCACATCGTCTTCGTTGATCTTGCTGAACTGTCGTGGCTTCTCCGATTCTTGCTGCTCGGGCAGTGGCTCCACATTGGGAGCGATGATCAGCTGGAAGTAGTCCGCCTTGGAGACAGAACCGAAATTGCGCGTCTTCATCTGGCAGAAGATAAAGGCCTCTGGATAGATGTGCTTGATCTGGGCCAAATGGCTCTCAGTGAAGTTCTTCCGGAGCATGCGCTGCACTGCCGGCTTCAGCTTCTTGAATGTGATGGTCTCCTTGCGGTTGTGAAACATGGCCACCACGGAATCAAGACCCTTGAACACGTCCAACAGGTGTCGGTACTTATACGGCAACGGAAGTTGGCCGGCGCGGCTGGTCTCCACCAAACTGGCGTAGCGCTTATAGGCCGGCACCTCCACCAACTTGACGGGTGATCCATTTTTGGCCGGACTGAAGAGCAGGCGCTTGGAGACGTCCGTGTGCCGCGGCGACATAAGCTCATGTTTGTCCGGGGTGGGTGGCGGTAGTTTTGTGGGAGTCTTGAAGGTCTTCAGAGGGCTGATTGTGGGAAAAAGCGAATGTTGTAAGTAATCTATATCGTACTATTTCTACTTAACATTTTAAAATTCGGTTTCTAAATATGTATAATACTCCTTAATATAAAATCCTATTAGAAAATAGCAAAAATGTATTAGTGACTACTTTTAAAAGTGAAGATTTCATGCCTAATTCATCAATGAGATTCCTTGCAGTTATTTATTTGCTCAAATACAAGTTATTGCTTCATGATATGAGTACGCCATGCCAAAAGACATTTTCCATTCGAAAATGTGTCCTATTTGCTGCTTGGAACCTTCCTTCAAGACGGCCGTTACAAAAAAAGGTTGCTACCTGAGCGTCAGACCCAAAATACAGATATACACATTCCCATGCAGCAAGGCAGTTAAGATCCTTTTTTTCCGAGAGCCGGAGCAAAAGCAACCCCCGAATGCGGGCGGAAAATAAGCATTTTCAAAGGGAAGGTCGGGCCGGGCTAGATGGTAACGTCTGCGAAGGGTAAACATGCAGCGCATAGCGATACACACACTGCGTCGCATGGGGAGGGTCAGTCAGCCAGTTGGGTACTTGTGCATGTTGTACAGACGTCACGAATCAGCAGCAATTGCTCGCCCAAAAATAGCCATGCATATAGCCGAACCAAAGCCAAGCCATCGGTGACTACTACCACTCTTGGGCGAAAAATATGCAACTTCAGCGCAACGTCGAGCGCTTGAACAACCCGGAGACCCGGAGAGCGACCTCGATTGCAGCAGAACTGCATGGCAGCAAGTGCTGGCCTTTCGCTAAATGATGTTACCCGGTTTTTTCATAGGCCACACTCCACAGTCCGCGGTTTGTTTATGCCGATTCTAGGCCACCAGCCAGCTAAATCAAAATTGTTGCGGCAGGCACATATCTTCAGCTTCTTACATGGCTGGTTTTTAGTGGACAACCATGTTTACTCCGTTTGAACAGTATGCATTAAAGGATAAGAAACTCGTTTACATAGTGTCATAGCGTAAGGGAATTGTTTTCCATTTCAGAAGTTAGGGTACTGACTTGATATATCATTCAACCAAGCTTTAATACCCCTAAGATGCATCTTTCTATTGATAAAGCGAGAACCACCAACTGATGATGCTACATAATTCTATATTCCCCCTACATTAAGGACATAAGGCAGAATTCAGTTAGGACCCCAAGTAACCGCTTAATAAGCATTCAGCTCACCTTGTAAGCACCTCCAGCTCGATAGTGTCGAATTCCTTGAGCTGCACGCTCATCTTGGACTTCGAAGGGGAGGGGCCAGCCTCGCGGAGTTTCCTGTTGCGCTCCTCCTGCTCCTTGCGCTTCTGCTCGAGGGCCGCCTTCCGGGCCAGCACTGCCTTCAGTTCCTGCAGCTTGGCACTCCGCGATACCTTCGTCTTCACCTCGTCAAAGGTGAGCTGGCGGCGGAGGTCCGCCTTGATCGGCGATGCATCCTTGAGGATCTGCTTGGTCGGCGTGCGTAGGCCACGCTGCACATTGTCCGCATTCTGCTGGTTTGTGATGGTAAAGTTAACCTTGGGCGTGTGCTCGCTAATGGCGGACGACTGCTGCAGCTCCTCCTCGTCCAGCTTACTGGACTGGGCCTGTTTCCTGGGCGACAGAGTGCCCTTTTTGATAAATTGCACCAGCTTGGGCTGCTTGATGTGTGGTTCCATCTTGGCGGCAGCCAGTGTCTTCTTTTTGCTCTCTTGGGCGGCGGTGACAATCAGTCGGGCAGTGCGTCCGGATCGCGTCCGCATGCCGCTGGCCGCCGCCTTCAGGGTGTCCAGATCCGCATCATTGTCGCCCGCCGGCAACTGGGAGGGGGCGGTGGCGGGGGGGACGGTCTCAGCGGGTTCCGCCAGACGCTGCAAAACAAAGTCATTTTTAAGATGCCATTTTTGAGATGCGTGTACTGGCAGAACGCACTTGCAGATACTTTTGTATCTGGAGTCACGTTTCTGGGACGGATGTCTTACCCTGTTCTTGATACTGATAGCATCATCCAAGGCGGCGCGTTTGCGGTTTGTGAAAAATGCAGCTACCGATGGCTGGGCCATAGTAAGTATGTATAATATTTATTTCTAATTGCAATTGCTGTTGGCTAAGGGGTTGTAATGCTACCACTTGGCTGAATTCTCAGATGGGCACGTCCGGTTAATTATCACTAGTCTGTATAAATTTCTTAGTTTTTTCTTATTTATCACCACGTCGTGCCAGCGCACTGCTCAAATTACAACTGGCCACGATTTTCCACTAGATGCAGTTTCCCTCCAAAACCTAAAATTGCGCCAAAACGCCAATAGTGTTGCAAGTGACCGTATTCGAGTGCATGATTCAACACTAGCCGCTCAGCTGTTCAACGCCGTCGATTTGCAGCACTGTTTGAGGGCAGAGTTGATTTTTCCGTAGCAGTTTTTTCCACTTGCGGATTTTCCGTTGTGCGCGTGTTTTTTGCTCGTTTCAGCTGCATTTGCGGCTGCTGCGCAACGCCGGCGAATCGAGATGCTATTGGCCTAGTCCGTACTCACTTGCGAAGCCAGGTAAGTCGCTGGTATCTGCATTTTCGGGAGCCTTTGGCAAAGCAAACGCTGAGCAAAATTTCCAAGCGGGTCGAGTACTAGTTGGTGCAAGTGAGGCCGCACTAGGTTGCTGAGCGTGCGAGGGAGATAGGCGAAACCTAAAGTGATGCGCTTACGTTACGTAGTTGCTAGTGCTCTCAATGGTTCGCGTCCTTGCTAAAGCAAGTGCTGCTAGTCTTGGCTACTTTTCAGCTATTTCTAGCTTATTATAAAAGTTGTAGCAATTATAAAAATAACTGACTCTAAATCTTTAGTATAATAAATATAACATTCATATATATAACATTTTTCCATTAAATTTAATATTTTTCTTAACAGCTTGAAATGTTTTCTGATAGTAGTTAGATTTCGTCTTGAAAAAAGTTAAAACTTATTTAGAAAGAAAATATTTTATGTACAGGCATACCTCATCATGGTTGGCTGTTTCCTACAAGCCACATTAAGAGAGTAAAATAGTCATGTTTAAATAATTGCGTTATGCACCTGTTTTTATTTTATTTCAATTGTTCTGTGTTTTAGTTAAGTTAGTGCCAATAAGACGCTATTGGCAACCACTAATTTCATATTTGCGCACAGTCTTTTCCAGAGCCCGATGGTGTTTTGTGACGTTAGCGCTGCGGTCACACTGGAATCGAGTTTTTGGGATTTGGCGTTTAGCGAAGATTTTTTGTGCTAATTTTGTGCAGAAAACGACACAGCAGCCGTTATAATTGGGAACAAGTGGGAGCCCGAGGCAAGTATACCTAATTACCTGATGTTTCTAGATGTTTCAGCTGCTCAGTAGCTGCTGTTTGTGCTGCAACAGTGCTAATAACAGACCAGAAAAGGGAACATCCAAAAACAGGGCAGAGAAAACAACAAAAGCAAGAAAAACAGCGAGAGAAGCGTGAACCGAACCTCGAACATTGCCTTATTGAGATTTGTGCACGTTGTCAGTTCTCTACTTCTCCGCCGCATTACTTCGTTTTTTTTATCAACCCTCCCCTAACCACTCGTCTTCTCTTCCGATTCGCCACACAACAGCTGTTACACCTGGCGGAAATAAAGGGTAACATAGTAAAATAGAAGCGACCAGCAGCAGCGAAATGAACAAGGCTGACGTCAACCGTCGTGTTTTGGCCATTCAGGCGAAGAAGAAGCGCCATAAGAACAGGAAGCGGGGCAAGCAGAATGGCACTAACCCACAGGAGCAGTCGAATTCCGGCCAGAGCCAGAATCCCAACCCCAGTTCCAACCCCAATCCCGATCCCAATCCGGAACCGAATCAGAGCAGCGACAACTTGCAAGCACCGGATAATGCTAATAATAGCCATTTGAATGTGCCCGTTTCGGCCGCATTTAGCAAGGTCACTGCAACTGCTACGGCTTCCACATCCAGCGGAGGATCAGCAGGCACTCCCGATCAATATCAGCCATCCAAAGCGCAGGCCAAGTCGAAGTCCGGTACAAAGAAGGAGCAGCTGCAGCAGCCGCCACGGAGCAGCTCCAACGAGTCCTATGAATCCGAGGAGTACAGCGACAACGATGAGCAGGAGCTTAAGGAGGACTACTGCAAGGGTGGCTACCACCCCGTGAACATCGGTGACCTGTTTCAGGGTAAGGCACCTGTTAGCACCCCCCATATATTGGCATTTTCCGACCCAAAAAACCACCAGCCCCTCCGCAGAGGCAGCAACAACAACAGGTTGCCACAGGCAAGCACAGCACAGATAAATCGAACGCACAGCGGGTGGTTTTTCAGACCTCTATCCCCTTTTGGGCAAGGGTTGTTTTTTCGGTGAGAAAGGGGGGCACCTCGTGTTGTGGCGACGACAACAATAGCAACAGTAACCCATTTGGGTGGCGGATGTCTCCTCCAAACGTTGTCGCCAACATAAGCCCGTAACTCCACCCACCCATTGCTTGCATGTCGTCTCCACCCATTTTACAACGCCAGCTGTCAGATTGCCACTTTCCCAATCCATTCGCAGGCTGTGCAGCTTTTGGCGAAAGAAATCTGAGCAATCGCTTGGCAGCGATAAGGGAATGAGGGCCTGATAACGGCCAACCAGGCTCTACTAAGTTAGCAGATGGTGCTATGACAACGGTCATCTTTGCAATCCAAGCGGATTTATAACATAAAAAGATTATTAATAGAATCTTAATAGGTTTATAGCATTGCAAGGAAGTAAAAAGTATGTTTGATAGGAGTTAGATATGATAGAATATGATTTTAAGCTTTCTAAGATGAGACAAACTGAACTTGTGAAACTGCATGGTAATGGGAATCAACGAAACATAAGCTGCAATCGCTTACTTAGAACGAACTGTTAAGGAACACATATAAGTCAGCCTACGGTTACTTGGCCAAGTGTCATAAGAACTCCGTCACCAGCTCCGTCATTCCATCCCTTTCAGGCCGTTGGGTTGTAACATTGAAGTAACCCCGCGAAAACGCACTCAACTGCATTCGCTGACGGATTTTAATTGAATTTAAGCGGAGAGCAGCTCTCGCGTTCGGCTAGTCGCTGGGTCAGTCGTGATGTGACAGTGATGCGATTAAAATGGATTTATTGCCATCCGAAGCGAACATTTGTGATTTCATTTTCCTAAGTGGTTCTGTGTTGCTCTCCCCAAACCGTTGAACTTTGCCCCTTGTCGAGAAGAGCACCAGATTAATGCAATTTTTGTTCTGCAGGTCGCTACCACGTCATCCGAAAATTGGGCTGGGGCCACTTCTCTACTGTTTGGCTGTGCTGGGATCTGCAGGAGAAGAGCTATGTGGCAATTAAAATTGTCAAGTCGGCACCCCACTTTGCGGAGACGGCAAAGGACGAGATAAAGATACTCAGGACGGTGCGCGAGACTGATCCGTCGAATCCACGCCGACACAAGACCGTCCAGATGCTGGACGACTTTAAGATCACCGGCGTTAATGGCACCCATATTTGCATGGTGTTCGAGGTGCTTGGTGACAATCTACTAAAACTCATCCGCAAGTCCAACTACCGCGGGATCCCACTGGCCAACGTCAAAACGATTACTCGCCAGGTGCTGGAGGGTCTTGACTATCTTCACACGTGCTGCCAGATCATCCACACGGACATAAAGCCCGAGAATGTCCTCCTGTGCGTGGACGAGCCTCATGTGCGCTCACTGGCCACTGAAGCCACCCAGTTGTATTGCATGAACTCAAAGATGTACCCCTCATTGGTGAGCCAGGCGCCCAAGGAGTACCGCGAGCCACCTATCACTGGCAAAATGAGCAAGAACCGAAAGAAGAAGCTTAAGAAGAAGGCCAAGAAGCGCATGGAGCTATTCAAGAAGCAGAGAGACTACTTGGAGCAGGCTGGTGGTCAAGGGACCATCAATCCTAATGAGGTGCAGAACGGCGATGCTGTAATCTCCGATGTTGATGAGTACTTTGATGCGAACTCTACGGAGGACGTGCACGTGGCCGCTGGGCAGCCACCACGTAAGCAGAGGGAGGAGCGCAAGGCGCCCCTGGAGCAAAGTGAACAGGCACAGGAGCAGGAACCGCTGACTGAGGGCGCTGATAAAGCCAAAAAGAAGAAGAAAAGGAAGAACAAAAGTAAGTAAAGAACAAGATCTACTCATTTTTGAAGCGCAAACGACTTTAAAAGCGGGAGTGGCTATGAACTGTAAGGTTACCATCACAGGGCTTTTTATTAATTCATAGTATTCATTCCCAGTTAGTTCTTGCTGCATTCTTTCTATTATTTTTCCATTTACCTTTAAAGATTGCTAAAATGAGTTTTCTAATGCAAATTAAATCGTTTCTTTCTTAGACAAATCTAACCAATCACAAGCGCAACAGCCGCCACAACTGGAAAACTCTACGAGCAGCGGCGAGAGCAGCAGTGCTCTCAAGAGTCACCAGACAAATGGCAGTAGTAGCGTTACCAATAGTAACTCCAACACCAATTCAAGCGGCACTTTGAAAGGACAATCAAACGGCAAAAAAATGCCATTGCGACCCAAGCAGGAGAAGCAATTGGAAAAGCAGCAGCAGTCATCCAATCAGCAGCTGAACAACAACAACTCTAACTCTAAGCCTAACTCGAACAGCGATTCGAAAATCTCAAGCGGCTCCGTGGAGAACTCATCCTCGGTCACGAATGGACCCATGCTGCCAACACCTCCACCGCCACCGCAAGCAAAGCACAAGGCTAGACGGGATCCGGCGTTGGAGGAGTGCAGTGTATACGTAAAGATCGCCGATCTGGGCAACGCTTGTTGGGTGGATCGCCACTTCACCGAGGACATTCAAACGCGCCAATATCGGTCGCTAGAGGTGATTCTCGGTGCGGGCTACGGCACGTCGGCGGATATCTGGAGCACTGCATGCATGGTGTTCGAACTGGCCACCGGTGACTATCTGTTTGAGCCACACTCCGGCGATACTTACTCCCGCGACGAGGACCATCTGGCCCACATCATCGAGCTGCTGGGTCCCATACCGCGCCCGATTGTGTTCCGCGGCACTTATGCGCAGCAGTCGTTTAACCGCAGCGGCGAGCTACGAAATATCTCTGGCCTGAAGCCCTGGGGCCTAATGGACGTTCTTCTGGAGAAGTACGAGTGGTCGGAAAGTGAGGCGGCGTCATTCGCTTCGTTCCTTAAGCCCATGCTCGAGTTCGATCCGACCAAGCGAGCCACCGCCGCGGAGTGTCTGCAGCACCCGTGGCTTAGATAAGATACGATGCAACCTGGTTGTTGGCTGCGTGCCACCCAGCCAGCAACAGCAGATGGAGGGGGAGCAGGAGCAGGTGCCGGAGCAGGAAAAGGAACAAGAGCAAGAGCAGCAGCAGCACTAAAAGGTGGATCACCGGCAGTAACAGCAGATGGAGAACTTGGCGGGGGCTATATAGAATCTTCGGCATCGGTGGCTACTTTGGCTTCCATCTCATCAATAGCTTCCACATCGGCGGCAGCAATGGCGGCGCTGAAGGCCCGTCCTTATCTGGTTGCACCCTTTGTAACCACAGCCTCAGCACCACCCACTCCACAGCCCCACGCATCCAATTCGACTAGCACGGCCCGCACAGCGCCAGCCACACCTACACGTCGTCGCATCGCTCCCGAACAGGATTTGGACTTGGTTGAAGACTTTGATGTGGCGCATGCTCAAATAGAGGAGCCTCAGACACACACCAAGAACAAGTCACAGCGCTTTTTCTGGCGCAAGGCACTCCGGCGTGTGTTCCAACGCCGCAAGTGACGGCGTCGCCGGCAGGACTTGCCCCGCTGGCATCGTCCCGCCCGACGCTGTCGTCGTCGCAACCTGGCCGAGCGGGTGAGGCGCATCTGCGCCTGCTGTGCCTACGGCCAGATCCTGCTGCGTGCAGCCCGCGTGGCCCTGCTCAGCTGCATCCGCTGGCGAACCCGTGGCAACATACGCAACAACAACTTTTACTTCAGCAACCACTAAAGCATCAGCAGCCAGCCAGCCAACCAACCAACCAACCTACCAGCAGTCGCTAATCTCCGTGCTCCAGCTAACTCGAGTAACGTTTAATGTTAATGAATTACCATTCGATTTAGTTTTACACACGCCAGCGCTTAATTTATTTCCTGTGTTTTACATCGACAATTAGACTATTTTTGTTGCTACATATGAAATTATAATATTGTATTACCGCCTACACGAACACGTCCCCACGAATCCTGTACATAGGGTCGACAGTGCTCGATCCCATTATTCATTTTAATTCAAGCGACGCATAAGAGAGCGATAGTAAAGCACGAGCATATATAGGCATATATCTGTTACTGTACATTTACCTAAGAGGCGAATCGGCAAATACACATATATAGCGTACATAGTTAAATGAAGTGGAGTCGTTGCATTGATGGGTGTCTCACTCGCGCCATCGTCGGTTCGATGGACTTGTGAGGCAGCGCATCTGGATTTTTATAAGCATATGAATATGTACATGGATGCAGAAACTTGAGCTGAACATAACAATAATGAGAACGTAGTTAATTAGTTTATCCTCGGCTTAGTGATCGACATGAACAATTTGAAATGGCATTAGTAACTATTAAAAACGTAACCTGAAATAGGAAAGCGAATGCACTACCAACAACCACAAGTGAAACAAATCCTTACCCTTAATCGGAACTAATAAGCGTATAAATACAATTAAAGTAGCCGCCACAAACAAATCGTATTGTTCAACATTAAATAGTAGCGCAAGCGCAAAATAATTGCAGCTTTATCAAATAGATAAATGTTCAAGACACAGACACACCAAATTTGGCACTTTATCAGTACTAGAGCCACACAAAATTTATGGGATTCTTCTTGACCACTCTTCACACAAGCATAAACACCTAGAGGCCACTTTAGCTAGGGCTAGGAGTTAGAGCGATTTTTTCAGGATAGAAACGCAAGGCAAAAGTGAGGGATTATCAGAAACGCGATAAGTGGTGGGCCGGGCAGGGGATGTGTGCTTAACTGACTAATGACTATTACGAGTACGTACACACATATATATGGATAAGTGGCCTTATTAATTCGGTTCTCCGCACCACACAACGCACCACAATTACCACAACTACCACACGCACCCAACAAGCTAACTTAAAACCACAAAACGACTCGAAACCCAGTACCACAGCCAATCTGAGAAAGCTATTGCAAACACAATTTACGCTGCGCGAACTAAGAAGTTAAAGAATTAGGTATTGAATATTATGGTAACTCGAGCAGACATTATTGTAACTAGACAGCCTAGCCAGCTAGCATGCATATATCAATCTAAAATTAAACTAAATGTGTCCAGGATCAAGGAGAATTAAAGAATGAATGAGGCGGTTCTAAGTAGTAGCCCAAAAATCGATCTTCGACGTTGTCATCATCAAGTTAATCATAACATTAATAAAAATTCAATAATCTTCGGCTGGCCGATGTTTCGATATAAAAATACTTACGCATATACTCTTTGAAAATCGCCCAGACTTCCGAACGAAGCTATGTACTAAACTTGGAATCACTGGTGGAAAATCCTGGGGGACAGAAGCCCAGCACGGATGACCACTTTTAAATGATAAATGAATTAATGAATAACCAGAATCAGGAACCCAGCTGCCGAATTGCAATTCCAGTATGTTCTCACGCTTTCAAAGAGTATAATTATGAATTATACGATACGATACATAATTTATTGATGTAGTTATAAACAAAATAAACAACAAATTACACAAATTGGAAAACAATCGACACTCTTTCTTTTTTATGGTTATTGTCGGTCGTGCGTGCACAGCCAGCAAGCAGAGTATCTATCTATCACTTGGCCATTAATTTCCGCCAGGACGAGCAAAGGATTGGGACAGAGAGCACGACTATCCTGGCGATTTATGGCCACATAAAATACACAAAAGCTTTGAAGTCCTCAATGCATGGTTTAAGAGCAAGGCTGACCTTCGATGGGCTCGCATTAATTCCATGTTATATCCCCAGTCCCCAGGTACGAGTATTCATCACGTTTGTTTGTCAATGGCTCGAAATTGAATTTTATCCACACGTGCCCCCGACTGAATCGCCTGAATGTCCGATGGCCACTTGGTAAATGCTATGCACATATTTGGGTCTTTGGGACTCGGTTGCCTCGTGTGGCTATTTCACCTGCCTTATTTCATCTTGAGCGGCTGAGAAACCAGCGCCCATGGCTCCTTGAAGTCTCAATGGCATCCGGCGAAAGTTAAATCCGCGCTGTTTGCATTGCCTTCGCAAACTCTGGAGCTCCCGGGACGGGAATTGATCTAAGACAAATTCGAAGAGCTCAGCGCGCACATAGTCTCTGGTATTTGGTTTATTGTTTGCTGGCCAAAGTTTTGGCTAAGTGAAAAGTGCTTTGCGTTTAAGCTGGGGATCAAAGTTGAAAGCGCAGGGAGTTGCGATGCAACTTGGCCCGCTGTGCGAATAAAAATGGGGGATTTTAGGAGTATGCAGGCCAAAGCATATAATAAGCTACATAACTGCACAACATCATCAATTTATGATGCCACTTAACTTAATATAACGCTTCCATTTGGTAAAACCTAATCAGCAATATAATGGCATTCATCTTGGCTATTTATCTTCGGTAATTAGCAATAGTCATTATTATAAGTTATTTGAGTAAAACCCTTGGACAACTAAAAAGCATGTAGAGCTATAGATAATCACCTCGTATTGTTTATCCCTGGATTCCAACCATCCGTGAGTGGAGTCCAATAACGCTCGAGCAACTCCCAAATGAATTAAATACTCAACTGGCGAATTTTTGTCAAAGCTCTCACAGTTGAGTTGAACTCCTTGGGATGGGCATTCAATTTCATTTGCTCGAGAGCTCAGGGAGAGCTCAAGGAAACCCAAGCCCGCTTTCAATGTACGTATGCTAACGAGACCCGCTGTCCATGTTCCAGGAGCAGGTCCTTTTCCACACCCAAACATTTAAGTTCGCATCCGCACCCGCACCCGAATCTGGATTTGCTTATAAATGTCCAACAAATGACAAACTTGACAAAAGAGGGACGGCAAAAGTTTTACCCATGCAAAAGGAAACTCGCCGAAGGAAAACTCTTCAGACAACTTGGTCAGAAGTTTTGCGGAGCATTAGAATAAACCCAAACAATTGTGTGTCCTAGTCGTCCATCAGCCGGCCTTGATGATCGATATTTGTCACACACAAGCACAAAGGGCACAAAGAGGGGCAGAATGGAACTTTTAAGAGGTCCTTTTTGTAGATGCGGCGAAGCGCAAACGATTATTCAATTTGCACTCGACGAATCTGAGCTCAATGGGAAGCGTTTAGCGTCGCCGACCTCTGATTCCCTCCTGCCCATGATATCCCATCCCCCATTCCCCATTCTCCTCCAGAATCGTTGTGCACTTCCAAATGTCCTTGTTGAAAATGCCAGCGAGTGGCACGCTGATGACATTAAGTAGCTGTCGGGTTGGTCAGGATTAGATGGCAAAAGTGCCTGATGTTAGTTTAAAGTAGATAAACAAAAGCGGATTCACCCCGCACCGGCTTAACCCCTCCACACCCCTCCACACCTTCCCTCAGCTTCCCGCTGCTGTCTGTCAAGCTGCCCATTGTTGTAGTTGCGGTGTCTACGGTGGCTGCGTGGGCACACAGGGCCTACACAGCGCAGAATAATCACTGACAAGTTTTACAATTTGTATGCAACCGAAATCTACCCTTTAAACACATTGTAAAAGCTTTTGGATTTACGGAATGTAAATGGATAATTACTATTATTATCATTATACTACTCTTTATACTCTTTATAAGGGGGTGGAGGTTTTTTACATCAGAATATAAGTTTAGGTCATAGATAATCAAGGGTTCTGAACAATGCATTTCATATTACTCTGATACCACCTGTTAGTTGATTAAAGTACTTATACATTTTTTCTCCCAGTGTTCTCCTTAAGGCACTGGTTTCATGTGGGTTAGTTTGTCAACCGTGTAGCCTTCTGTTGCGAGAGATTAACCTTTTGGTTTTCCTTAAATTCTCCTTTCATCTTAAACTGATTATAAACTGGATAATGCAATTTTTAAAATTCTCCGTAGTTTCTGTATCTATTTAAGATGTTTAGAAGCATTTATTTAAATTTTAATTGAACTTGAAGCTTTTTAAAAATGTCTTTGTTGTTTTGGGTCCCACAGCCACTAACACTGAAATATTCCTGAGTTTCCGTGTTTTAAGTAGGCAACCACTTGTGGGCGCGCAAATAATTTCTATTTGATTTCGGACTCAGTCCGAAACTTTTCATGCCAAGAGAATGCACACTTTCTCTTTGATGCGGACTCTCTTAAGTGGGGAAAACACTTTTAATTTGGCCTTTAAAATGTTGTGTGGTACTTTGGCTTTCTTTCTTTAAACGTGAAGTAACTGGCCCCCTCTTCAGCAGAAGGAAACAGCTTTGCGCTACTTGCCACTTGTACTTTCATACTTTGGGGGGTGCGGGAAAAGTCCTGAGTTTTTGGGGAAGAACTCCCAGCATAGAGCAAAGTTTTCATGCTTAACACCATCTCTGTAAATATTAAATTGGAGAAAGTGGACTTAATTAAAATCTATGTGCAAGGCGGTAAACAGCGTACCCACAAACACTGGGAGACCTCAAAGGGTCCTGAGCCAACAGAAAATACCACAGAAATTCCAGGCTGAAATGGCCAAATGAGATATAAAATGAGATACCCGTGCTATGTGGAGGAGGAGCGATGATATATGAAATATTTCCCATACAACGACCAACGAACAACAAAATGGTCGGAATCGTATTTATTTCACATGCCCGTCAATCCCTTGAGGAAATGGTCATCTGTTGGCATCATAAATTTATGAAATGCATTTACAAAGCGTGTAGTAATTGTGCGGCATTGGATATGGGGATCTGGGGAGCGGAGATAATAAAATCGAATGTCAATTGAATTTGTCGAAATCAAAAGGGAAATAAACGATGGCCACTTGATTAAATTTATATTTCTGCTGTCCGTTCAAATACACACACCCGCCACACACACATGACCCTGAGCTTGGAGTGCTGCAAAGGAAACCCATCACAATCAGATGCCACTTCGATTCCGCACAGTCCAGTGTTCTACTGACCCATCACTAGCCATGCGAAGCTCAATATTTACTTTCCCCCACAGGGAGGCGGAAAAGCCAAAGACGCCCTAAACAAACGACTGTCAACAGTTTAAAGTTTTCGTTGGGGCGAACCATCGTCGTTATCCCCACTAAATTGACTTTAATTTGCAGGGCAAAAGCAGAAATAATTCTGCTCAAATAAGCGCTTGGATAAGTTATGCTAATCGCTGCGTTTATTTATCTCAGTCAAAAGTTGATTTAGAGCACAAATATACATATATTTAAAGAAAGATCTCTTTAGCATTAGAAAAGCCGTAACCAATATTATAATAATAATAATAATAATTAGTACTGTGACAATATTTTAAATAATATATTTTCAAAGGAATGCTTTCAAATGTTGTAGCTTTACAAAATTCCATATAGTGCTTCTTCATTTATTTATTTACCATTTTGATGATGCGGTGATATGAAACTTGATGGGTTCTTTCTTAATTTAGATAAAAGAACTCCTCCTGGGAAAGTTGGACGAGTTGGCTTCGTTTTGACATAATTAACTTTTATTTGCTGGTTTTGCTACATTCCTGTGTGTTTGGTAATCGCCAGCGGTGTGTGGGGCCAACGGCAAAATTGCCTTTTAATTGCATAATGTTTTTCTTTTTTCAAATACAATATTTGCACTTGAAATTGCCGAGCAGCCACCAGCACACATGTCCGTGTGTTAGTTAACTCCACCACCACCACCCCCTCTCCCACACACATACACACACTCACATTTGCACCATGGCCATTGGCCACTATCCACTGTCCAATGTCACGACCCCCGCTTCCAAATGCCGGAGTGTGACCTTGAAACTGTTATATCTGGACACACACACACACACTGGCGCACTCGTGACGACTTGGATCTGTGCGTCTAGGGGTGGCTCAAAGTAGTCAACCCACTTTTTGGGGGAGTGGGTTTGTGGGTGGTTGGTTGAGTGGGTGTTGTGTGTGCGGTGTGACAGTTAAACTGTCTGCCCGCTTCAGTTCCACTGTTTGCATTTGACATTTTCAATTTGCATGACAGCTGCCCAGTATCCTCGCATCCTCACAGCCTCACATCCAGGCATCCTGGCATCACGGCATCCTGGCACTCTGGCAGCTGCCCAGCCTCAACCGTTCAATTTGTCACGTAAAAGTCCCAGCGGCATGAGCGGTTTTTGGCACGGCGGCTTTGGCTCCACGGATTTGGCTAACACTTCACGTACGCCGGCTATATTTACCCAAGATCTGTTATACGCAGGCAACAAGCTGCCAGCCTAATTACCCTATTCACTCCCCTTCCCGCCCCACTTTTATGCCCATGATTTTCGGCTGATAGAGTGAAATGTCTTTACAAACATCTGAAGAAACCGTGCGGCACGCCAAAAACGCCAAATTTCCCGTCCTGTGAGGCGGGAGTGTAACCAACTTTCTGCCAGCTAATTGATGAGTTTGAGACCTTCAACAAATTCCTTTCGATTTCATTTACTTTCGTGGTGCTGTGGGTCCGAAAATTAATTTAATCACGTCCACGAGCTGATGTGCCCTCCAAGTGGGTATGACAAATATTCCAATGTATTACTTATCTCCTAAATATATTACTTACCTTGTGCATACGCTTAAGAATCCCTTATTAATTTAGGAAATGACAACATTTTTCTAACATATTCTCTATATGCTATGCCAAATTACGAATATAAGACAATATGTCATACTAATCATAAGAATTAGAGTATTTCAAGATGCGGTACTGAAATGTATAATATGTTAATCTCTCGAAAGGTCAAAATTCGTACACTTTTATCTCTTTAAAGGCCAACAAGTTTTGGAGCAGCCTGCAGGTCGAGCAGTTTAAGCTTTTAATGGAAGAAGCTTGTTCACTTTAGTTTTGGTTTGGTTTTTGGTAAAATGATGCTTCTGGTTTAATGGTATTTATAAGCCGGCCACTGCATTCCCATCATCATTTGCTTTCAGTTTCCCTCGTTTTATGGCCGAAAGTATGCCGCATTTGTCGGCTATTTTTGCTCTTTTTTTTGTTTTTTTTTGCGCAACCGGAAATTGCCGGAACTTGGCGCTGGCACCTGACAATTATACGTATAGCGGTGAGCGAGTGTGTGCCTGTGTGGGTGGGCAATTATTTACCGCCGCCATTATGACACACATGCCCCTGACTTTTATAAGGACTGTAAGGCTAATGGCTATGGCAGGTATAAATCAATTTTAAGCCGCTCCAAATACGAATGCACTCCAATTGAATGAAAAGGGCTGCTATCCCCGAAGCGGATAAATTCCAATTGAAAAACATGACCCCATTTCGATTCAAAAACTAAATATGGCTCCACACGTGAAGTCACACAATGGTATATATACATACGAGTATAACAAAAAAAGGTAATATTTTAGGAATGGTATTGCATAAGAGTGGTTTGACGTTTCCACAAGCCGATTGATATCAGTTCACTTGGAAAGCAAGTCAACATTCCTTTGCGGACATGAACTTATGGATTGTACGTACTTATTTCTGACCATGCACTCAGTGGGGCTTAAAACTCGAAGGGGCTGCCAGCTCAGCACGAATGTGTCAAAGTTTGACAAATTTGCGAGAATTTCTCCTTTGATTCTTGGGCTTTTGTTTGCCATTCGCCATTCATGTTATGTTTTCCCTTCAGTTTTTCCCCCTTTCCCTTTTCCCCTTTCCGTTTCCCGTGTGCGCATACATTTTTTATTGACATTTATTTGAGTGTGTGTGGGTGGGTCGTAGCTGCAGTTGGCCGTATGTCAATGCACCATTAAGAATTCCCTTTTGGCCCCGATGGCAATCGATTTCCATTGTGACTCCTTTCCGAGGCCTTTGTTGTGTGTGTTGATTTACATATTTTGCGGGCTTAAGTGGATTTATGGAATTCTTGGCTCTTGCTTTCCTGCCCTGAATTTCCATTGAAAAGCCCTTATGAACCATTGCTGCTACGATTGCAATTCGTTTACTTTATCCATATTCCGCTCTGCCCACTTGTTGCAGTCCGTTCCTGGTATTCGGTATTTTGTATTTACTGTGGAAATGGCAAGCAATTTCCGTTCGCTGTAGCTTGTCTGTGGCCAAAACTAATTGAGATGGCGAAAAACACTGGCGGAAATGTCACTCTAGTTTTCGGGCCCCTAAAAGAAGGCAAAAGAATGGTGGAAGGAACGCAAACACGCCGCCGACGAAGAAGCCATCAAAAATGTAAATATATAATGGCCAAAGAGCAGGACTTGAGCAAGTTCGTGTGGTTCCCTCCTAGAATAGACAACGATATAGACGAGACAAGGAGTCGGTTAGCCGGGGATGGGGCCGGGGCCTAAGGAAAAAGGTTCTCGGGTTGTTGAAGTGGAGCGCCAAATGAATTAAATATAACCCAGCCAAGTCACTCTAAAGTGTATGCGCTACAAGCTCTTCGCTTGATTGCCATTCCTTCAGCCCCGATTCCCAATGTCCCGATGTCCCGATGTCCCGATGTCCCGGTGTCCTGGCGTCCTCCCACTCGTCGTCCTGTCCCCGTGTCCTTGTCGAATGAAACTTCGATTTACATTTCAACTGCAGCCACTGGCTGCCTGACGTTAGAGCCTGACGTAACCGGCTTGCGTACAGAAGTTCGACCTGATAAAGTGGATCCTCGATATGTGGAAAAACTAATTTGGAAATGTACTAAGCAGGTTTGTGGTTTGCTAAAACGTGATATTAGATTTCTATTTTATTAAAATATTTATTGATTTTTAATTACATTTTATTTATTTATTATTGACTTAAACGTAGCATGAAGTATGTATTTGCTTTACATACTGAAATATATTGCAAAGATCGAATCGAATCACTTTCCTTCGATATTCAATTAACTTTGTCTTAGACCGTTGAACTGACAATTAGCTATGTTAGTTGAAAATGTATCTGTATTTAGATATGTCCTTGCTAGCCCAGTTTTTCTGTATTGAGCACAAGGAAGGTAAATGGGAAAACCGAGTTTTTTGGGGGCGTGCTTTATATTTCACACCTACGTAACATGGCAAATTCCAGTTTGACTTGCATTTATTTCTTTGTTGTTTTACACCTTTTACGTCTCGATCGAACTTCAAGATTGAAAAAATGCTTGTTGTGTTTGACACAATTGTGACTATGAAATATGACTTCAAGTGACACTTTAATACCTTTTATGTGCTGCTTTTTGGGAAACTGAAAACAGAAATGTGGTTTACCCTCAATTTCAGTTTCGATTTGGATTCGGAAAGTTGGTATTTAGCAGAACTGTGTTTATTAATTTATGATTTATGCTTGTGCCGGAGCTATTGATTTTGGCTGCATATGGAAATGACTGCCATTGAATACAGATGGCGGGCTATAGATTGTGGCCCGATTACATCACAAATGCCACTTAATACCTGGTGGGGCGGTAGGGCCATTTGTTAATTGTCAAAATGTTTAGACATGAGCGACAAGTGTGCAGCTAAACATTACCTACTTCGATATGCATAGTGCTTTTATGGGGGGCGGGCAAACAGGACCTATCTGCCTGGTTTTATCCCCATATCCTGCCCACAAGCTATTCCCTATTCAATTCCATTGCCCAGTATGTCCTGCATATTAAAAGAGTCGCGTAAATAAATAAGCATATTCAATTTTGTATGGAACGTGAATGGTATCGAAATGTTTAACAAAATACGTAATACGTGACCGTGCAGAAATAGCCAGTGGCACAAACAGCAAAAGCCACATTGGCACTGGACTCACTCACAAGTTTGTGTTGCGGTTTGACACTCGCCTACACAGCGAGAAAACTTAACTACAAATATTTACTTTTTTCATAGTGCAAGTTCTTCGAGAATTCTTTGATTTTTATCACAAATGAAAGTAATTTTAGCTTAGCTGGATATGTTTAGTTATCTATATACATTTATATACTGTTTGATTGACTTTTTTTCGTGTACATCTGAGAACTGTTTATACTTGGGCACAGAGTGCTTGGCTCGCAAGGAGCTGCAATGCAGCACCGACAATTGGCAGGACATTATGATTTACTAGGCCGTCGTGCAGGGATGCCCTGGCTGAATTATTTACTTAATTGGCCCCGAAAGATGTGCGAGCGCATATCAAATGTCAGAGTTGAAGTAAACATCGTCCTCAGCCGCGTTACACAACTGTCACAACCGCAGAGATGCGGTTGCCTCTTTGGCTGTTTGACTGTCTGACTGGTTGACTGGCTGGCTGGTTGGCACACAGATTTGGGGGAACTGCAGCGGGATGGCATTGAAATGCGACACAAGTTGATGGGAAACTTCATTTGAATTTGAATTCAGTTTCGCATTTGTAAGCTGTGCATTGTTGATTGCAATGTATAAGTATCCAATGAGCCAGCGGGATGTTGTGATTTGATTTGATTTGATTTGAGGTTGGGATTATGCGGCGACCATTGTTTTTGACGGCAATTTGCATGATTTTAATTAGAATGCGTATTTTTCGGTGGCTTCTCATTCGCGTGTCCCAGTGAACAATTTTGATGAGGACAATGGTGCATTTTTGTGGCTACGTTTACCCATTTTTTGTGTATCTTCTTTATTATACCCACCTTTTAATTAACTATCCCTGGTTCGAAATCTCACCCATTGTTCTCAGCTTATTGTTGGTTGTGTAATTTAAAAACTTTTCCATTTTAATCCTACAGCATTTGAATTCAATTTAAAGGTGAGCTCCTTGAGGATTAACCTTGAATTCGCACTTGCCGCACATGCTACCATTTCTAATTCTATTTTCAGTTCATTAAGCGGGATTTTCAGCACGTTATTTACGCTGCACAGTTCCGAGTAACTTGGGAAAAGCAGTTGGCACAATTCCCGACTATAAGTGCTTGACGACGTGCTGACATCACCATTTCCCATTTCCCCATTTCCGCGGCTCCCATCTACCTTCCCCTTTTCCCCTTTTCCCCCCTTTCAGAGATTCATCTCATTTAACTTTGCCAAGTGGCATTTGCCGGGGAAAACGGCTCTGTGTTGCTCCATGTGTTGCAATTAGTTTGTCTTCTTGCAGTTCGGTGGCAAGTTTTAAAGTCTTAAGTTTATTAAGTCCTTGCCCGGCACCTCCCACACACTCGTGAGGTATTCGATTGCAACCGAAGTGCACTCCCACATCTTGTAAGGACTTTCTAATAAACCAACCAGTCGAAGTGGGATAAGTTGCTGAGCAATTGATACCCTCAACTTGGAATCAGGGAAATGCTACGACTTTGGATTTACTTAAGCCTTTAAGTTAGTAAGTTTAGTAAGTTATTAAGTGCAGATAAACCACAATGCCACTGAGGTTTGCCTGTAGATTTCATTTACAGTTTATACAAATTTGCTTAAAATTAATATGCTTATTAGATAGTAGATGGACTGAAATCTAATTAGTAACATTGTTGTCGGAATCGAAGCCGCTTCTCTGGGGACTGTTAATATGCCTTAACCAAACCCAAAATGTCGAAACAAAACACAATATGTAAATTAGTGCGTCGAAAAGCAACAGCATTATAATTGCCTTTGTGCTGGCCTGGCAACTTAATGAAATTTTAACAAAGGTAAATGTATCTGAAAGCTTATCTTTCGCTTAATCGAAAACTCTGGAGCCCCGGGCAAACTACACGGAGACACGCAGGGCGGTGGGCGGTGGGCGGCAGCAGGTGGGTGGCAGCAGGTGGGAGTGGCAGGCGGACATGGCCCAAACACATTTGTCAAATAACAAACAGTAAGCCAACAAACACACTCACACACACACACACTGCTCCCGTGGCATTCGTTTCGTGTTCAATTGTTTGTGCTGACAGCTAAATGGAGGAGGCTCAGCCCAATTGATGCCCTGTGTCATGTGCACGGGGAAAAACTCGTCATTTACTCCTTTTGCCTTTATAGGGTTAATCACTTTTTAACAATAGCTTCAATAGATTACGTGGATATACACAAATGAATGAAGGTATTATTTGGTCAGCGGGATAAGTTAATGTTAACATTCCCAGTTGAAAGTGAATTACTTACATTAGTACCATGTGAAACTATAAGCTGATTATTCAGCGACTGTTGAAATGTTTTTCGCAGCGTACACCTTCGTGCTTTTTTGAAATTTCTGGCTTCTGCTCACCGCACCACATTAGCATGGAAATTGTTAAATTGAAATTGTCATCCACATTTCCGATGCTTGAGTTGGCTTTTTGCGCTTGGCCTTCTGATCGCACAAATCACGGATCGATGATGGCTGGCACGTCATCGGACTTGATTTACCTTCGTCACTTAACCTGCTGCTGATTTGGCTTAAATCCGGGTTATACCACCACCATAAATGACCATAATTAGTGTGTGGGCTAGCTGGGTGGGCAACTAAAATCGATACGATTGGAGCCAAATGGTAGACCAAAAATAAACACTAATTACAGGGACTTTGATTGAAGGCTAACTGCCACGATAGATAGATGGGCAGATAGATGGACGGACAGGAAAACCACAGGGATTATGAATGCTTCAAACAAAATAAGCATTTAATTGAGATGGTTAATAATTCTAATTATTGCACCGGTGGCGTGGGCAACGCTAATTGGATTCCTAATTAAGCATACCGCCGGAAAATCGCGCGTTGTCAGGGAAACTTAAGTTTCCAGGCCTGCAACTCGACCAATTACCGTTAACGTGGCGCTAATGGAGATACCTTCTCAGGGGTCCAATACGTGCCACTTGAGAGGTGCATCGCAGTGGCATAACAATGACGGCGCCGCCACTGACCGTCGACCCGTAATTAAAACTCAATTATGTGGCTACGAAGTTGACAAAGTGGCCACATCAAAGTAGATAAATTTCATTTACCGCCTGAAAGTGCAATCATTACACTTCGTAAAACTTGCGCACAGCCCTTCCGTTACGTTCCGTTCCGTTCCGTTCACACTTGATGGGTCAAAGTGCAGATTGCAAGGTCTGCGATGGCAATCTACCAAAGTTTCCAATCACAAGTTGTCGCAATAATTGAGGACACCGAGCGGTTACGGCACCAGGGCCAAGGTGTTACACGTATGCGCGTGTGAGGGAATCCTGCGGCAAATGCCATTCGCATTCTGAATGAGGCATCCTCAGAACGTGTCCTGCCAGCAACAAGTTCGCCATTTCTGCGTAACGCATCGATAAAAATCTAATAGCGGGTATCACCTGCTAACCGAACACTTAAGTACCAGACGAAATCTTATTAAGTTACTTACGGGTACGTTAGTTATCCTCAGTCCTTAGCTCACATTTCAGATACCTGAAATAAAATGAAAACTGACTCAGCAATAAACTGTATTTAAAATAATCATTTTCCATATTTAAAATTTGGCTAGGGGCACAAAATCAGTGAGTTACCATCCCAATGCCAAAAACTATTTAGCTGCATGAAAATAAGATTAGCTTTAGTTTTTTCGAATATGCGAAAGCATTCCAGATGATGAGCCTTCTGTGCTATCACCCATAACTCCTCCATTTCCAGTGAGAGTATCGAAGGACCACAATTTACTGATGGAATTTGTATCCAAGTTATTTATTTTGTTGCTGTTGCTGGCCGCTGGTGGACGACTTCATTTACTTGACGAATGTGTAACCGTGCAGGACGAAGGCTCCACGCTTCTGGCTTCATTAATATTTATACGTTGGACTTTCTAGCAGGAGCTTAGCCAAAGCCGCAATAATTCCCCCGACCACGCAATCAAAAGCAAAAGCAACCCTCTTTGGAAATTCCGTTGGCTGGAGGCAGCCAAGTGGTCCGCTTAACATTTTCAATTTCAATCTAATCTAAATTACATGATACGCGCACAATTTGAACGCTAATGAGCAAGGAATTTGCGGTAAGATGGAGGCGGCGCAACGCTGCGTATGCGCAACATATTGCGTGTGAATTTTAATTAAAAACTTTTCTCACTTTCCAACCGAGATAATCTCTGTCCCACCTTCGCCTTCTCCTTCTCTAAATCTCCCACTGCGAATCGGATGTCCTTTCGTGTTGGCTGCTTCGATTGCATCGATTTTCTGCTTACTCTGAACGGTATTTGAAAGGAGCTTAAGCTTGTTTCTGTTATTTGCGCTACCTTCGCGCGAAACCCGATTCCTTGGGCAGCAAACAGGAGCAGGTTGGCCAACAAATTCTGGAAGCTATTCAGCGGCTAGCGGTTGGGGTAAGCAACTTTTCGTAATCACTGTAATGCGATCAAGGATGAAGAAGGCTCCTGCTGACCGCTTACATGGGTAATCGGGTAGTCCTATTCATAGCCATGTTTATTGGAGCAAAACAGCATTAATAAAATTTAATGTAACTATAATTTTCAGTATAACAATTCAAACTTAGTTGGTTGTTATTATGTTCCTAATGGTATTTTTACTTTCCCAATATTTTTATCCATTTGCACTCCCTTTAGCTCAGTAAGAAGTATCTGATAGTCGAGGAACTCGACTGCGGTATTTTACTCCGCTTAGAACATTCAGCATTCGTTGCATTCCCTTCGCCCTCTGACCTGCTAAGTTGGTTTTAATTTACACTTAATTACGTGCATTGCCGTGGCAAAAGTGCAACAGATTGCTTCGTGGGTGTTCCATTAATTGTCCTCCGTTGTGGCAGCTACCATCCTGCCGCATCTCCCCTCTCCCCTCTGATAACACATTACCAAGCTGCTGGTCGTGCTATTTGATGGGTCCACATGTGTCTGTGGTAGAAAGGTACTGAAATTAACCTTTGACCTGAATGGGTAATGTAACGAGTCACTTGGCTGCTCAAACAAATTGCCCCACGTCAAAAAGTTGCCTTAATCGATTATGAGTCGGTCGAATAATACATTAGTAATGCAATTAATTAGTACATAAAGAATTCCGACTTCACACCGCCATCGGCACCAGATGATTAACTTCCATGGCAATTGTTTTGCTTGGGCCCAACCACTTGCTTGATTCCCTTCCCTTGGCTGCTCTTTTCTGGCCAAGAGAACGTTGCCTGCTCTTTGGAATCCGCATTGGCTTGCTCTTGATTTGCCCACGCAGCCGCACCACGTTATTCCGAAAATAAGGCAGCCGACTTGTGGACGTTGCGTATACGCAGTGTGGTCGCCGCCGTTCGTTTAGAACCACTGTTCAGTCGCTAGCTGGACGTGGTGTTGGCCGGAAGAGCAGCACGGCAAACCAGTAAAGACTTAGCCAAAACAGCTGAACAGGAGCTGAGCTGAACTGAACTCCAGGCCGTAACAAGTGTGGCAGTAGTGAGTGTTCGTGCCGCTGAAACAACAAGTATCCAGCACAGTACTTTCTCTTTCGGTTAGTCCGTCGGTCGGTTGGTCGGTTGGTCGCCTGGTCGGTTTGGCCGAGTGTGTGCGTGTTGGCCAACTAAGTCCGGGTGCGTGCGTGTATGCGTTTGTGAGTGTGTGTGCGCGCTCGCTGTGTTTTTGAATGCAAATCAAAGCGCAGCTCACCTGAAAAGTATGCTTTAAAATTTTACTATCGCCGCTCCGCCTGTGTACTTGTAACTCTGGAAAGTTTCTGTTTCTGTTTCTGTGTTTATTTGACTGCCGCGGCGCATTTACATAAGTGAACTTTGGCATGCGCGCGGCCAACTCGCCAGCTAGCCTGGTAGCCTGCTGATGTAGCTGTAACGACGTCGACGTTGGCACTGAATAATTAATGCAATCAAGCAATTTGAACCCGTTTCGCCGTGGAGTGTGCCTGGGCCAGTGCCACAACGGTTTCAACGTGACCATAATGAGAGCTCCCCGAGCCACAAGTCACTAAGTGTGCCCCGAGAAGGCCGAGAAGCCCGAAAACACAAAGAGATAACCTGACCAAAATTCGCTAAAAGAATACAACACACGAAGCCTGAGGAACAAGAAGGGAAAAAACTATATTTTTCGACAGAACTATAGCTATACTATACCATATTAACAAAAGAGAGAGTCTACTATATCTATATGTACTTACTTAGTGCTAACTGACCACGCATATTCCAATCATAAATTATCGTGATAAAAATTCTTAGGCGCTGAAAGCCCATTTCAATTTTCACCCAAAAACGATAGAAGAAGAAAAGCCCCCGAAAGAGCAGAGAAGAGCAGAAAGAGAGAGAGAGAGGGATATACACTGTCTGCAGACCAACAAATTACTAATAATAATTTTCAGATTTAAACGACAACACAAACGAGACTAACAAACATCTGCTGGCCACGCAAGAAACATATACATAAACAAATAAATGCGGGTATATAGCAAAATGTAGACAGCTTGGCAAATATATTTCGATTAAAATATAAACCAAATTGAACTGGACAGAGCTTTGACACGAAAACCAAATCGTTTGCCAAGTGAATTTCATGAAATTCGCCTGATTATTATTGCGGCAACAATAGAGATAAGATTCGCAATCAGGGGAAAAGCGTTTAAGTGAATGGGGAAAAGCAGCCAACAGGTTGTCGACGGCAGATAAGGCCAACATTTTCTCGAAATTGGTAAGTGGAAATCAGAAAAGTGCGGAAAACATGAAAAATAATGAATCTGGCACTTCATTTCTACCAATTGAAAGAAGAGTCTGATTTAGAAGTTTATTAAATGGTCTGCCAAGTTTTGTCAGTGATTTTATTTTGCTTAGAGCTTTCCCATCAACTAATAAAGGAGATTAGGCTTTGAAAACTTGATTGAAACTGAATTTGTGATTCTGTGGACGCCTAAGTTTTGTTAAACTAAATGACTTTCTAAAGAAACTGCATCAAGTTTAGAATTGCTGAATACATAACTACATAATTTCTAAAGCAAAGAAAAGTTTGACAGAAGCGAATTATCATATCAGAGTAAAATGAAATGGTCATTTGCTTACTTTTAAAGCAATTTCCTAATAGTATACATTTTTTGTTGGCAGACTGCATTTAAAATTCTCTTTGGTTGTACTCACACTTCCGATATGTTGATCCATTAATTAAGTGCAGCTACTTGCAGCTGATAAATGCGATTAAAGCTGAGCTATGCTGTTAAGAAATTCAAGTGTCACAGGTGACTTTTTCCACTCCTGCCATTTCTTCGCATTTTGTGAAGGTCCTGCGCACGGCTGCCCAAATCCTCCATCCATTATCCACGTAATCCCACTCGTCACGAGATCCCATCCGTCAAATCCCATTCCCGCCCAGCAGCAACATGTAAATGCTCCTGTAGTTCCGGAACATATGTGTGCGAAATGAAAGGATCCCAAGGAGTAAACTGTAAGCTGTAAACTGGGAAAATACTGACCATGTCGCAAAGTGCCATAAACAATTTTACAACATTTTTGCTGTCATAAGATTAAATGTGCATAAGTTGGAGGAGGGGCAAGGACAAGCAGAGCGCAGTCCTCTGCAGGAGAATGAAAATGAATGAAAAAAAAAGAATGGAAAGTGGTATAAAAAAGGGAAGAAAGCAGTGGGAAAGCTGGGCAATAGAGCACTGCGATGGGCGAAAGCGAAACAAAAGCAATAACTATAAAACAAACACGACAATTCGCTTCAACTTTGGGGCTACAAAAAAATGGCTGAACACACACAGACAGAGGCAAACCGACTTTATGTGAAGAAAGAAAACAACACCGAGGAACAACGGAGACTCACAGATACGAGTACACTGGGGGAAAACGCAATGATTTAAATTACGCAATAACAGTATGGATTTAAGAGTGCTCCGCTCTGTTACACTGCAAGATAGAATTAACAAATAATCAATTCAAGAAATTCTGATTTGGTTTTGCACTTATATAAGTTGCAATTGTAGAGAACAGATTCATCTTTTTCCCTTGTAGTTTGTCTTGCCCCACCAAACCCAATTCAGATTTCCCGACTTTAAGGCCCTCCATTGCGATGCCAACACTTTTGTGCGCTGTGTACACACACACATGTTCATATGCATTCATTCTGAGCTCCTTTTTTATGGCCCCGGGCGGTGGGTGTTCGTTGGCATGGTTTTGTCGAGGGTCGACTGGGCTATAAAGGTATGCAGCAGGCAGCAGACGACAGCATCCAATTACAAAGTGAATATTTCGAGACTTGTTGGTTTGACTCCCGCTTATACGCTCGGGCAGCATATATCGGTTTCCTTCCATGTTGACCTTAACATTTATTTCATCTGCTTTCTTCTCTCTTTTGTGTGGCCGCCTTAAAGTGACTTTCAAGTTTTTAGTACCACCGTCGCAGTCGCAGTCTCAGTCGCTGACCTGATTCTGATTTCTTCTTTAGTTGCGCGAAAACGAGACCACCGAAAACACCGGGGCCATTCCCAAATGAAAACATTTCACGTGGGGAAAGCCCCCGCGGAGAGTGGGGCCATGCGGGGCTCCTTGGGGGAATAATGAGGCACGCGACCGTGCCCACTTGAGCACGTTCTACATGAACTGCCTGGCAGTTGGTGGCGCTGGTGATGATGGCATGCTAATAACGGCCAACGACCACCTTGCTGAATGGCCAAAAACGAGGAATGAAAACAAGAGCGCTAAAAAACTGGGAAAACAACCAACATGATTCGCAGCGCTTTGGCATTTATGCATGGCCTGTCATTTTAGCATTATTCGCGCCAAAACCCCCCGATGGCTATCGATGCGGTCCTGCTGTTATGTTATTTGACTTCGGGACTCACCGAATTCCCCAAATTCCCCAAAATTCCGTGGGCCAACAAGTGTCCGCTCCAATGTTTGGGCAGCTGTGTGAAATTTAATTAGATTTACCACGGCTTTGTCCATCAAACACTGCCCGCGCACCCGTGGCGTATACGCAATGTCGCCATGCTGAGTGGTGTGGCACACACACACACACACACACACACACACAGGAAGCAATCACCTGCTGACCAACAAAGAGCACATTGTGCCCGCCTTTTGTGCCATGATTTTTGGACACTTTGTATGCCAGCCGACATGTGTCAGGTGGGTTTAGTTCCAGCTTGGCTTATGCTTCCTTTCAAAAAAAAAGCAAAAGCAAAAAATTGAGGGAAATGGCGGGCAGGAGAATGGAGAACGGAGAATGGAAAAAGGAAGCTCTGAAATGGCAGCACGTCCTTTGAGCCGTGTGACGTGTGGCAATCAGAAGGCAGCTCAATAAAGGACGAATCGAATTTGTAGGCAGAGGCTTCGACTATCGAAAGCACCACTTTGGAGCGATATGCTTGGCGGAGCCTTCAGTTTTATTGTCTACTCAATTTTCGCCTGTTTCCCATCCACTTTTGATTAACTGCCAGGATGGCTAAGGGAAAATTATGAGTTTCGCTCATGCCGGGAAAATAAACAAAAATATTTTCACAGTAGAGTATCTATGGACTCGGGAAAACGCCCCGTTGAAGCGGCATACATATGTGATTACCCACAGAACAAATACACCCAAAATATTATTATTATGGAAATTATGGAGGAACAAAGGCATTTGGCCAAGTGGCGGACAGAAATGGCAGGCCGAAGAGGGCCGTTAAGGAAATTGCATAGTTAATAAAAGAGTAGTCGTTGTGGCTTTGCGGTTGGCGTTTAGCTTTAAACGCGTCATTAACTGCTTAAATAGCAACATGTGCGCCATGGTGCGAGGCGGTGGTGTATTCATTATCACCTGTCCGTCCGGGACGCACACACACACACATACAAAGCGAATGTGATACCCGGCAGGGATGTGCAGGAGCTCCACTTCCACTGCCACTGCCACTCCCCGCAGGATGCTGACATCGCACAACGTTGCTCTAAGTGCTTCATCTTGTCTGAATAACATTTGGGGCAGGACCCAAGTAGCAACAGAAGCATTTACCTCATTTCCATTCCCCCAGCCCTCAGCCCTCTCAGCTCTCAGTTTTAGCTCCCAGCTCCATTTCCCATTTCCCCCCAAGAAATGAGCTGGCGCATTTATGGCAGCCATTTTTGGGACGAACAACTGGCATTTAGTGCCCCGCCAGAATTCCTGCCTTCATACGTATTTAATGAACTTTGTATTCTCGTTTCAAGCTCACCTAAATAGCTCCTGTTCGCTGGGCCGGTTACCTGGCCCATCTGCCATCCCCGGAGCTTATTTATGATTGCCTCTGCAAGGGGAAAATGCATATTTACGAGGCTGCCTATTTCGGGCGGGCTGCCTTTGCCTTTGCATTTCAGAGCGTTTTCTGCCACTTTATTGATCCAAGTCCCTGAGTTATGGATGTACCCCGGACTCTGTGAACCTGCCAACAATAAACTTAATAAGTCATTCTGCTTGCTATAGGTGTACATCACTTGTTCTCCTGCCCTTTGTCTGTCTAATGTTTTATATACTTCGTTTCAAAGGTAACTGCATTTAAAAAATACAAAATGTTGCACAGATTAGTTGCCAAGGTGATGTTAAAGAGTTAAGCTGTTAAATAATATTAAATACCACGTTAGTCTGTGACTATTCATTACCAAATGGAACCAGAACAAATGATATTGCTATGTGAATGCATGTTTAAGCATACAGCTACTTCCAAAATCCATTAAGCTGTCTATTCCCAATTAGAATAAATCCCCATTTTACTTCCTACAATTGGCTTGTACACACAAAATACATACAAAGGAGGTTTATTGGAATTTATTATGCAACAATTATTCACAGCACACACGCTTGAGTAGCGCAAAAAGAAGCAGGGTTTATTGACTGATAAAAGTTTGTCCATCAACTGTCGGCAAACTCATATCGCCGCTAGAGATTTACTTTGAAATTGGAAATACTGAAACCCAGCTGATACGTGATGAATTTGCAAAACATTTGCGTTCGCGAGTTGCCACTCATAATTAGAATATATTTTTTAATGATTTCTCAGCTGTCATTTGGCGCGTCAAGGTCGTATCGATTTGGCAGTGCCCCGAAGTCGTCGAGTGTTTTACCTCGAGTTGGTATCCGTTTCCTAGGAACGGTGCGAAAACATTTTCCGCCACTCTGCAGGTTGACAACTTTTCACGTTTTCAATTGAATTGCCTCCATTGCGCGGCTCTTATCGGCTAGAATTCAAGTTTTCCTGGCCGTGTGATTTTTCCAAAAATTTTAACTTTGCCTTTTTGTGGCGGAGGTATATATATGCATGTATATGGTATGTATATTTGGTTCATTGCTGTTACTGAGCCGTTACTCTTGTTACGGTCGTTAGCCCCGGGGGCGGGCCTCTGGGCTGGGGGCGTGGCACTTGAGCTTAGCCTACTCAAGAACGATTTGCAAGAAACATTACAAAATGTCAGCCGCACAGCTCCGAAATGAATGCCAGGCGAAATGGCAAAAGCAAAAGCAAACGTTAAACTTTTTGCACCAGTTAAGCTCAAATTTCTTAGCCCAGTTCTCTGGGCCAAAAAGTCGACTTTTCTGCCATTAGCCGTCGTCGGCTGTGATTGATTGACTAATGCCGCAATTTGCCTGTCTCTCCCACCGATGTTTACATTCAGAATCTATTCGGCTGTTTATGCGGCGGCCAAACATTTATTTTTTAATGCGCCAACCATGGAAATGGATTAATTTTATTTGGAATTGCGTTTGATTTATTTGATTTATTGCTGGCGAAGAGAACATAAAAGGAATTTTTGTAAACCGATTCTGAAGGCAGAGGTCAATTCAAATCGATTTGATAAACAATAACATATTTTATGTTTAATGAACACCTTTTGTTTGTCTGCCTGGGGTTTTTCTGCGCAGTTTTCCGAAGCGGAAACTGCGTCAATCAAAGCAGCTTACCCCGTTTTCCTTCACTACCCGCGTAAGTGAAGCGTTTGCAACGCCTAATGAGCCGTGACTATAGCCTCTTCTTGTTGCCCCTTAAAACCTTAAAAGTAAGCACACAAACAATAAAATGCAAGTGCAAAATTACTCAAAATGTCAAAATGTCGAGTCATTTAAAGGGCAGCAGCACAGCCAACCCCTTTTCTGCAGCCCCACTCTGCTGCGAGAAAACTAACAAAGTGCTCTAATCGAGCCAAGGGGCAATTGCTGGTGCTGCTGCTGTTGCAGCTGCACTTGCCACTTTCCACCTTCCACCTCCGCATCCGCATCCGTGCCCCTAAAAACCCGCCATCTACATGCTTTCATCGTGCACTGGAAAATAAACTATCTAATGCGAATTATATGTTCCTGAAACTAGCTGCTAGGATACTAAAATCATTTGTAGTTGCTGACGCTGCCACACACAAAATAATTTCATTTTTATGGAGGGGGGTTTTCCGCTTTAATTGCTTAATTCTTTTGCTTTATTGCATGTATATGGCCCCATATAAAACAGATGTAAATCATTCGTGACTTGTGTGCATATTGTATAGTGAATGTTGGTAGCAAATGACAAACGAGGCACAAAAGCTTTAATCAGCATCAGAAAAATGATTAAGTATATTCAATTGACCTGCTTACTATCAACATTAATAATATGATTGGTTTTCTTTCTGTGTAGAACTTAGAAGGCAGATGCTGGCAGGGACGTAGGGCGTGGGGCAGTGGGCGTGGCCCGTGTTGACGCATGTTGACTATGCCTTTGAATGGCTGCCGTGGTTGTCGGTGGGTAATTTGCAATGCAGAAAAACCAACAGGGCGCTAAAAAGAAGAAGAGTGTTTTTGGGGGGGCGACGTGGAGAGCTGTGGCGGTGGGGGGCTCACTGGGGGCAACATAAATATTCAGCGAGAAACGTCATATTTACATTTAGTCTAGGCTGATAATCCGGCACCGTGGGAAGCCCCTCTGGGATGCTGCTGGCTGGATTCCCCTGGCCACAATCGGTTATCTGCCCCCGACTGACACTTGTCCGTCACTCATTCGGCTGCTTATCGCAGCAGCTCGAATAAAAAGTCCCCAATCTGCGACTCGTTTGTCTGGCACTGGGCTATAAAAGCAGCGCCATCTCGGCGCTCAAAGCATCAATCAATTCGCCTCGCCGAGCTAAGATGCAACTTAATCTTGGAGCGATTTTTCTGGCACTGCTGGGTGTGATGGCCACGACTACTTCGGTCCTCTCGAAACCTCATCGTCACCAGGGACCCATTTTCGATACGAGGCCGTCGCCCTTCAATCCTAACCAACCACGACCGGGTCGCATTTATTGAATTGTCCGTGGGAAATTCACACTGCTGATGTCGTTAACACATTGACGAATTAATACAATTAAACTGAAACTGAACATCAAAGCTTGTCGTTGGGTAATTAAATTAATTCCACGCTGAATGGGGAGGGGGCAAAGGGCACAGGTGACTGGAGGCCAATCAGGAATCTCTCTCCCTTTCACCGAACCCCGGAATTATGAGTGTCTCGCTGATTGTTCGCCGCTTGAGGCTTCTTCAATGGTATTCAATCCATAGATTTTAGTGGCAACTGTGATTGAGCCAACATTGGAATGCAGAGCACTCGAATGCAATTTAATTTGCATTTCGCATCTGCTTGGCTAGCGGGGCGTATGAGTAATCACGGTTGCCATCGATTGCCATTCTCTGCAGTATACTCGTATACACTGCTGCATGTACGAGTGTATATTTAGATGCGAATAAAAATTGAGTACGCGCAAACATTTCAATGAGCTTCACACACAAAAACGACAATTTCTTCTTCCTCACACTCTCCGCCTTTTCTGTCTATTTTCAGCTGCGATCCAAGAAAAGCGCTAAGAAAAACACTTGCAAAAATTAGCAGCAGCAGTTGATGGACGAATGGGCGGTTGGCGGCTTGCGGAGCGGGAGGCCGTTGCGTTTATAAATAGTGTTTGAACACTTTCTGCGCGTGACAGCTGTGACAGCGGCCATGACGTCATTGGCTGGATGAGCCACGTCACGGATGCGGTATAAACTGGTCCGGCAATAGCTGGCTAAGGCCACTGAAAGCATATCGCGCATACGCCCCGTTGACCCACGGCAAACAAAAGCGCTCGTCTGCTTCCCAATTGAAGCGCTCGACAAACAGCAGCGCCATGGCAGCGATATGATATTATTATCGAAGGCGGCAACATGCGTACAGCCAGCAGCAGCAGAAGCAGCACCATTAGAAGCAGCAACAGCAACAGGAGCAACATTTGCAACAGCAGCAACCGCGCAACTAGCAGCAACAGCAGTAGAGCAGCCATGAGAATCGCGAGAAAGCACAGCAAAAAGAAAGAGCGGCGGAACACAAACAAGAATTGTCAAAATATTTAAATGCTTACAGCTGCTCGAGTCTCAGTCTAAATTCGTCGTCGATCGGTCGTAGTTCCTGTTGTTGTTATTATTATTTATGTTGTGTGTGTTGTCGTTGCGCCAGCGACACATGAATAAAGATTGCAAAAAATAATGGAAGTGCTACTGAAACGACTCGAAACGAGCCGCAAAGTCTAGCCTCGTACCAAATCGAAACTTAACCAAAAACCCAAAAAACAAATCAAACCAAAAGCGAAAGCGAAAGCGAAAGCCAACCCAACGCACCACATTCATGTGCCACATATGTAAACCCAGTGAATCGAACAAACAACAGTGCGAGTGCGTGTGTTGTGTAAACAAACAAATATTTGTGTTACATTCAAATTTAAGGGGAGTATAGAAATGTCAACCCAACGAACCGATACGAATACAACTTAGCTGCAGATTCTCTGAACGGTGAGTTGGACTCCCTGACAATGGTGTAAATTTAATACCAATTCATGAAGAGCTCTTTGTTCCGGCGAATTCTTGCTGTAAATGAGAATTTGTTTTGGTTTCAGTAATTTTGAATTATGGCCATTTGTTGCACAGATAGTTGGTGTTAAGGGTATTGCATTGCTATCTTATATTTTGTGTGTGTGTGATTATAAGCCTTTTAAGATTGAATATTGAAATTGATATTTGTGTTTATGTTTTTTCATCAGTAGTTCTTTATAGATTGACCATAAGTGGATAATCCTGTAAATTATTGGCATCTAAATCAAAATAGTAGGAGCTTTTATGTACATATAGCACCTGCGGCTTGAACAGAACCAATTTAATTACCCTAATGTGGACTCCATCCCCGAAACTTGTTCACGTCCCGAAAATGACGGACTGCTCTTCTGTCAGCCTGTGCATGTCAGACTGAATTTCAATTGGAACCCATACCCATCAATGAGCCAACCCTCAGCGCCTGGTTTTGCTGCTCGGGTAACTCTGCATGGGCCAACGTTGCGAATACGCAATTTGCGTGGAAGCTGCTCCGCATTTCGGCAGCCTCTGCCAACGCTTTTCTCATAAATTGAGTTTACTCTTTTCGACAGCTTTGTTTGCCTTGCTTTCACAGCGCAGCCCCCTCCTATTCATCTAATTTCCTTTTGCATAAGTATCACATGTCTATGCTACCTGTATCATTGTGTCTTTGTGTATTTTTTGCGCCTGCCTTTGATGGTTATGCCCATTTGGATGTGCAGGGGAATTATGGCGAATTATGGCCCACACAAATCAGCACAAAACTTTATTGTTCGTCATGTTTTCTCAGCTGGAGTGCAAAATTCCTGGGAGAACTGGTAGAAATGAGATTGATTGAGCCATCACATGAATGACCTTCTTTTTGATTGGCAGTGCAGTTAAAGGCAGCTTCCTAATTGGCCTAATGGCGAATACAAAATGTGTGTCTGGTAACCAATTTATTGTACTTTGCTTTAGAAATACATGGCAAGTTGCATAGTTATCATCTTAAAGCAAACTGAACAAGTTTAGTTTCTGTAGTTATCTTCTTAAAGCAAACTGAATAAGTTTTGGGATTTGCTTAAGCCATATAAATGTGTATGCATATGCACTTTGTTTTATACATTTTGCAAATCAAATTAGCATGCGAAATTTTTCTTCAGCTTCCACATTATTCGGTGGATTTTCCTTGACCTTTGATTCAAATTTCTTGTTTTCTGCTTCTGTGGAATGTCGTTAAGAATTTTTGTTATGTGCATTCTTAAAACGAGGCAAATAACTACGCTTTCCGAGTTTTTGTGTTTTTCATTTGGATGAATTTTGATGTACTAGAAATAAGAAAGAAATCAGAAATATAAATCCTCAAACAGATTGTTACATTACATTGTTGCATTAAAATGATGACAAAGTTATTATATTTAAAGAATAATAAATTAGAGCAGACTCTTGTGGAAATGGTTTGTTCTTAAGAATTTTAGATATTTCTACTGTACTAAATATAATTACTGTAGGGATTCCCTCTACCTGTTACATACTTCTCTTCAAGTCTAGCATACCCTCAAATCTACTAAGAAGTATAAATATGTGAGTTTCCGAGCTCACAAGCTTTCCTCACTTGAGTGTCTTATTTTTATAGCAATCCCAGTAACCTTTTCAGAGCACATATTCTTAGCGAGCCAAATATTTATTTATATGCATTTAGATTTAATTAGAAAAATGAAATAAAAGCAAAGAGCACAGAGCGCAGAGCGTTCTTCAAGCCCCACAACTTGAGGTGGAATTCAAAAGCAGGGTCAAAGGCAGCCAAGCAAACTGCCTTGATCTTAGCATGTTCTCGTATTTTCATAGCAAGTTGCAAGGAATTCGGTTAATTTGTATTCTCATAGCAGACGGCGAATACCTCGGCGTGCAGACCGACAATAATACATTTGTTTATGTGTTTATACGCCTTTTAAATACGCTTTATAAATACATGCGAGTACTTCTGGGCTCACTGCCATGTAATTATGTATGTCGCTGGCCGAGAGCAAGTGCATCGTCGCATGGGCGCCTTCACATGGCTCCTCCTCCTTTTCCTCCTCCTCGATGCTTTCCTTTTTATTTTCTTGGCCATTTCTGTTGCTGTTTCTGTTTTCGTGCACCGCCTTGACAATGCACTTGAGTCAAGTTTGCTTCCTCTATGTGAGCTGGCCGGCTTTTCCTGGGCATTCGCAGCATATTAGCATCTCTTGCCAATGTGCAGCTAGCCAAAACGAGGCGTTCGTCTGCTTGATTATTTATAACAATTTCTTTGCTGCTTGGCTTCCTCGTTCTGATAAGCGAGCTGCCATCGCTCTGCAGGCTTCATTGTTTTCTGTAGTTAATTAATTTCCATTGAAGTAGTTGCCATTTGCCCTTTCTGCGGCGGCTGCTGCTTGTGCATTTTTGCAAAATGGAAAATTACTTTCGTTTGGCATTTCCTGCTCGAGGCTGGAAAGGCTTTTAAAATGCCAGTCGTCGCCGGAGGAGGTAACGAGGAAATTCCCGGATCCCTTGGCTTTTATAACTTTCAGCTGCTGATGGGACAACTTTCTCTTTGCCCGCCCACTTACACTTACTCCCCCCCCCCCCCCTCTCACTCGGTTTGATTGATCAATGTTGACAGATTTAACGAGCTGGTAAAGTGCAGCAAAACAATTCAATTATGTGTGTGTGTGTGTGACTCTGTGTGGGGCTGGGGCTGAAAGCTGGGGATGAAAGGGAAATATTTGCGTACCCCGCCGGATAGTGTCATCAGCAGTGACTGCTCCTCCTTGCTGTGCCATCCTCCTCCTGCTCCTCCTCCTGCTCCCCATCATTCTCCACCTCTCTGGCAACCTTCGTTGCCCCACCGACACGGCATTAAATATGGGGAATTATTCATGCGACCGCCCCTATCTGGCAGCTAATAAATAATTCACATTGAATTAAATTGCGTGATTTCTTTTCGGCTCGGCTCGCCTTGCCACAAGCTGTGTAGCCCCCCATTTATGAAATGCAATTTCTGTCTTGGCTCTGGCTTTTCCTCATACTTGTTCGTATGCCCCTCCCTTCTTGCCTCCCCCCTGCCATTCATCGCATCGCATTCTTGTTGTAAGTTTTCTTTTCGGGTTTTCCTCATTTTCACATACGCACACGCAAGGCCGCCGTGCGCGATATATGAATTTAATCTCCCCCGATTTCCCGATTTCCCGGGCCGTTGTGCGCGTAATGCGATTTTAATGCCGGCCAAGGGCCGCCCTCTCTTGTTTCGTGGGCGAATATTATTGGGTCAGTATCCATTATACTTGTATATCAATTATGCAAATCGTTCATTTTAAAACACGAGCTTTAGTCGGACGAGATGCCTAAGACGGGGAATTAAAATTCAAATGGAATTCCTCTTGCAAAAGCTACTTAAGCCCATAGCGTTGCAAAATGTGTTTTATCTGTTTACTTAATTCACAAAAAAAAAAGTATACGTGAAACTTAATTATTTGATTAAATTCCATGTTTATAATGGGATACTTTAACATACTACTTCTGCAATAATAAAGATTCTTTTTACAAAAATATACATATTTCGATTTGTTTGGTTATATAGAACCATGTGAAGATTACCTAACTTTACCTTTTGAACAATGTGGCTAATATCTTGGCCAGAAATCCGTGACATGTTCTGCAGTTGAAAGGCCCATAAACTTTGCCTGGAAGGAGAAGACAATGGCACGCTATAATCACTCATCCAGTTAATTCTGATCCGATAATTAAAGCGGCGTGTAACCATCGGTTATCATGAATATTTAATGCAAATTTAATTGATATGGGCCCATCGATTGGCCAATAAAATGGCATAATAATAAGCCTTGCATGTGGCGAGCCAGTAATTCGCCCACCACCCCCACTCCCATCCACACCCCCATCCACACACACACCCACACACACCCAGAAGTGGCTTAGACACGCACAAACTTAGTGGGTGGTCGGTGTTTTGGCCAACTAACTTTCAGCTCGGGCTGTCATTGCCAATTCCTGTTAATTTGTGTTTGAGCAGCCAGCCTGTGAACAGTGAGCGATTGTTTAACTTAGAGTTTAACTTAGGAAGAGTTATTATACGGAAAATTATTACAGCTTTTAGCTCCTAATTTAAGATATGAAGAAAATACCTAGAATACTACTTATTTATTCTTATTATTGAACTAAAGAATGAGAACAAATGCATATTTAGCCATAAATATATCCCATATTAGTCCTATCCCATATTAGTCAAACACATAGGTGCGAAAAATGTGTTGTTGGCAGTTTCCTTGTAGCTATTGTACAATTGGCACCCTGACAATTTGCCACCTGGCCTCGAGTTGTTTGGGCCCTTGGCCTTGGCCATGCAAACCTGGCCAGCGACTTGCCCCCGCTCAAACTTTGTTTACCAACTTGGAGCAGAAGAAGAAGGAGGGCCCAAAGTTTGACCCAAATCCTCGTCCTCGAGTGGTAACTTCTGCTCTTCCAGGGAAACGGAACAATTTAATGAGCAAAACGACTCGCATGAATGAGCGACAGGCAGAAAGAAAGGAATATTTTTAATGAGGCACAAGCCGAGCTCTGTTTGGTCTTGCGGCCAAACTTTGCGCTGTGTTTTGTGTTCTAAAGTGTAGTATTCTGTAATTACGACTAATTAATCATGGACTTGTTTTGTTTTCTTTCTTCTCGTTTTAGCATCGTCTTTAAGTATCGACAACATGCAGCGATCCAAATGACAGCACGTCCCCGAGAAATTAGCTAAATTTGAACTCACTTTGTGATATACCCGACTAGCAGAAAGTACGTTAAGTCCTAGTTGTAAACGAACCTAGATACTCTCTATATTGTTTTTTCGGTAACTTAAAGCACTTTAGTTAGACAACCAACCCACAAAAGACAGACAGCTGACAGCACTGCTAACTGAGAACCCTAAAAAGACAGGAACTCGAATAAGACCCAACTAGACCGAACCCACCGAATCCACCGAATCCCGACTAGAGTTACCCCCAAAGAATCCCCCAGAAAGCAAGAGACAATCAAGCCAACAGCTGAGATCCACTTAGCGCTGTGCCACCATGCCACATGGGGACCGTGAGGAATGTACGTAATATATCCCGCCGATGAGCTCATCTTGATGACCTATGGTTTCTTTGCGCCACGTGTGAAACCGCGACCCTCACTCGACTGCCTGCCCGAGCCGCTCGTGCCCATCGAGTATCCAGCCAGAGCCACCACCACCACCAGCACCACCAGTAACCTCGCCGGCCACAGCACCAGCAAAGTCCCAACTAACGCCGCCGTCCACTTCGAGGCCATCACTCCGCCCATTGCCATCCAGCCAGCGACCGCTCCGGCAGCACTAGCCCCTTTCTACCCAGGATCTCCGCCAGCCTCACCGCCGTTCACCTACCCGGGATCACCGGTTGCCCCGAACTTCTTCAACTTCGAGGAGGCAGCAGCGCCGCCGGCTTTTCAGTGCCAATCCCAGAGCCTGCCGCCCACGCCCACACGCCGCACATCGCGCGCCTCGCTGACCCACTCCAATAACTCGAATCTTTCGCACCAGGGCTCCACGAAGAGGAGCAGCCTACGGAGGAACCCCCAGCGGCCGCCTGCTGCGTCCATGTATAATGATTATAATGATGCCAGCCAGATGCAGGGGAGCAGTGCCACTGGACAAGGACGAGCACCATTCCAGCGCAGCAGCGCAGCCATCGATCAGGACTCGGCAGCAGGAGGAGCACTAGAGCAGTATGGGGACCTCCGCTCACGCAGCCCCAGCATTTTCCTGGAGCCACCCACGCCGGATCCCACGCACGCCCACTTCGGACCGGGATGGGGTCGACCCATGTCGCCCATGGATCTGCCGCCGGAAAGATCGTCGGCCAGCGCAACCGGCAGCAAATCGCCCACCGGAAAGTCGCGTCTGCGGCCCAAGCTCCACCTGCCGCTGGGGCGACTGGGCCGCTCCAGCTCCTCGGACACGAGGGAGAGCAACAGACTGCGCGAGGATGTGCATGTGCACGTCGAGAATCCCGTCTTCAGCAGCGAGAATCTGCGCCAGAACAACTTCGATGCATTCTTCGAGGCCCGCGAGCCGGTCATCAAGCTTCAGCCCAAAACCCCGCACACGGCGCCAGCGGATGGCAGTGGGAGGGGCTACTCGCCGCCCCTGGAGAACTATGCCGGTGTCTACGATTCACCAAGGACGCGGAGTCCGGCGGGCAAGGGCGGCGGCAGCGGTGGCGGCCTATTTGCGCGTTCGCCGCGCGAGGATCGTGAAAGGATGGCCGGCGCCAGGTCTCGGAGTGCGGATCAGTGCGACGGAGCGGTGGGCGGACAGGCCAGTGGAGCGGCGGCCAGGGGTTCCAACTCGGCGGGCAGCGGCGGCGGAGGGGGCGGTGCCAGTTCGGGCGGAACGCCTTCCAAAGGTGACAGGTGCCTTCCAAGCCTTCTCTTGCACCTGCTAATCGAATCGTTCACAGTTGTTTGCCGCGCGTCTCGTAGAAACAACCTCGAGTTGATCGCCATAACATGCAGCATACGGGGAGTGCTCCGGAATTCACTTCCTAGCCATCTGATGGGATTCAATTTGAGTTGGGAACCCATTCGCCATATCATCTCTCAACTTTCCAAGCAAATGGAATCCCATCAAGATTTGTGAATGTGACAATTCTGGCACTCCTTTTTAGTTTAAAGCAACTATTCATTCGCTGCAAGTTTGAGTCGCAGTTTGGAGTTCTGTTATACAAGTTTGAGAATGCCTTGAAGCACTTCATTTCTACACAGTATCCTTGGAGTATCAGTAAAATATATATTCATATTTTTGGCTATTTAAACCTTTTTTCAAGTGTCCGATTACAATTAGAGTGCGCCTTATTAGAAACCTACGATTTGGTTTAAGTGGTGGTTATTTTGGCAGCTTGTGTAACTATCAGCTTGTACTCAGATTACCAGTAAACGAAAAACACAAAGTGGTGCTGTTTGTTCTGCAGCCCATTTCTGCCCTTGAACCTTTCAATTAGCCGCATTACGAACTCGTTCAATTCCTGCACAATGAGACCAGCATCCTCACAATGGACTCTCAGATTTCTAGCTCGCAGTTTTTCCAAGGATACTCAGCCTTTGGCTCTGCCAATGCCCGCGCACACCCATCCTTGTGCCGTCCTCGCTTAGTTAAGCTTGGTTAACTTTTGGTACTAAACACACACAAACACAGAAAGGCGAAAGGCGAACTTAAAGTGCTTAGGATGCTTGACTTTTCGCCCGCCCATTTCCCATTTCCCAATTCCCATCTGCATATCCATCGTGCCGCGTTATCGCTTGAGTGGGGTCCACAGCTGCTCCTCGCATGCATAATTGGATTACCTGTGCCCGTGGATGCAGCTGCGAGTGCAACTGGAGCTACAACTGAGTTGCGTGCCTGGAGCGCATTCTCCGAGTGCAAGCACGCACATAATTCCTTTGCAAAACTACTAGGAGCTGGAGAAGGAGCAGGAGCAAAAGGAGCAGGAGCAGGAGGAAATGGAGCAGGAGCAAAGGGGGCAGCACATCCAGCTGAGACTGGTGTTCCGAAATGAATGTCAGCTTAGCAGCGCGTGAAGTGTAATCAACAACAGCGATAACGACATCCTTGCAGCTGGCACGTGAGCTCGCACTGCCCGAGATCCTGCCAAACCACTGGCACCATAAGCACCACCATCACCACCAGCAAGCAGTACAACCACCCACTGGAATTCATTTCAAAGTTCACAGCGCGGCAAATTTGATGACCAGCGGCAAAGTAAATCAAGAGCTACGTGATCGCTGGAAATCTCGGACACGCCTTGTTTATTCCGGCAATGTTACTTCAAATTGGACGCGGGGCAAAAGGATGCGACAGCCGACCATTTCATGCAGCCGGGTCCTTTAATAATTTCCAAAGCACACTTTCGTGGGCGATCCGCTGCAGCTCCTACATATTTCATGGGGCCAACCAGTCGGACAGTAATTGAGCCTCGTGTGAGCGTGTCCAAACAAACACGCCAGACACTTTGGACACACTCGGTTTGGGCTTGGACTTTAGGAGGGTCGAGGGTTGAGCTCTGAGTCCGGGTGAAACAATCACCAGACATACCAAACAAACGGACCCCCGAGTCTTTTTAGCTGCGAATGTGTTCTAACGAAATCTCGACTCTCGCCGCGGCAATGAAATTACGCTTCATTTATTGATTGAATTTTAAATGAGGGGACTTCCATCCCATCTGCCCCGACTTTGACTTTGGCTTTGGCGCCCAACATCAGACAGAAGGAGCCAAAGAGCAGCCAGTCAGAGGCACCTACACACAGTGGCGTCTAAATGTATAGCATTTCATTTCATTTCATTTTATTGGAATGAAATCGGTGTAGAACAATTGTATTTTAAGTAAAAAGTTTATTTTCTATTCACCTGCCTGTTTCATTGTCTTTGAAACAATGCAATCAACTAAGCTTTCAGAAAAATTATTTTATTTAAAATTTTACTTGTTAAAGCTTTTCAACATATGGGTAAACATTTAAACGTTGCTGCTCAAGAAGCATAGCTCTTGATTGTTAAATAAAAGTTTAAAGTTTAGTACTAGTAATATATTAGTGCTCAGTACTAAAGGGTGAACCATAATTTTGACCGCTGTTGTGGAGGTCCCTTTGTTGACTTTGGTAATGGGGCTCGGGTTTAAGGAGCTGTCTTGGACTGAAATACTCGAATTTCCGACTTGGCGCAAGGCGAAAATAGGAGCGATAGAAAAAGTGAAAGAAAGTGGATGGGGGGCAAATGGGGGGAGCTGCCTCCACTCATTATTTATGCATAAATACAAAAGGCAGCGATCTGTTTGATTGGCCAAGGGGTGTGGGGTGTGGAGAACTGACTTGTGTATTTACTATGGCGTGGCCAAAATAATTCCTGACATTGCCTGACGGATACTTTACTCCAACCGCCCGAAATCAAATCACATTTCGTTTGGAAATTCTCATTTGTTTGCTTTCAATTCGGTTCGTTTTGTTTGGAATTTACGCTGCGTTCTGTTCTGTTTGTTTTCTTGATTTAATTGTTTGGTTTTACGAGTTGATTAATTTTTGGTTTAGCCATTTCGAGTAAAAAATGGCCTACACATTTGTTGTATGTCCAGAGAGTGATAATGGTATTGTCGTTGGCAGGTTCTTCGGTAAAATCTTCAAGTGGTCGAAGAAGTCGTAGGAGGAGGATCTTCGGGTGGAGGGGACCACGCGGTGGTTCCCTTAGCCCCCCGGGCGGCAGCATGGCGTCCTACAACGGCGTGCTCAAGGATTACAGTCACAGCAGTTTGAACGAGGCTTTCAAATCCCAGAACAATGTCAACTTTAAGTTAATTAAAACAGGTGAGTTAAGCCAGAAGCCAATATATTTCCCACTCCTATCGCAACCGCTATCCCAACTGCCATCCGCCACATGGGAGTACACGTGTCGTGTGGCAGACTTTCAGACTTTCACACCTGACACGCTCGCCAGGTGGCACAAAAAGCTGAAGTTGACAAACAGCGGGCTCGGGTTGCGCCCTGAAATGGAAACGGGAAAACAAAAAGCAATTTATGTGGCGGCGTTTTATTTGATAAGTTTCCGTACTCGCTTTTATGGCTTATTGATTTCGATTGCCGATTGTCTTTGTCGGCTCGTCAGATTGAGACATAAATCAGTTAAGGCAGCGCCTCCTCCAGCCAGCAAAGCCTCGTAAATTCGCTATTCCAGCAGTCCAACTATGAGTATGTTTACCCAACGAACAACATCCTCTGACACAGCTGCAACTTTTCGACATAACTTTGACTTTGAATTACGGCGCTGCCGGAGAAAGTTGTCCCAGCGGATGGCACCTTTGGCACTGGCACTGGCGAACAGCAGAGTTTGCAGTAGTTTTGTGTAGCCTGTAAAGTTTTTAATAACATTTTCGCTGCGAGCTGCATGTGAAATCAGGAATCAGAGAAGTTGAAGCACAAAAATTATTGATTAAATTAAAGTTGTCTTGGACAGCAGCAGAAACTTGTGCTTTTCAGTTTCAACACGTTTGACAACCTGTTGCCGTGACGCTATAATCGCGTATCTGGCAGGCCGTAAAACGATTGGCCCATAAACTGGCAGCTTAAGTGGCTAAAAGCCAAACATCCATATTCATATATGCCTGAGTAAGCGTAAATGTGATGGATTATTCTTTTAAAGAGACTTCCTTTTTGTGCTTTACAGCACATAAACTGGCTGCTTTTGTTCCGAGAAAAACCGAGTGAGGGAAATATGAAAGGTTCACACTCTGAAAGAAGTTCTAAAATAAATTATTTAAACGCAAATAAAACAATTTTATTGTCTACGGTATTTTTTGCTCACTTTCGAGCGCAGCCTTGGGATGTTGAGATGTGGAGAAAGGCACAAAGACTCAGCCGGAAGTGCCCACCTCTCCGCTGTTGGCATATCCGTTTCCGGTGCTTTCATTGTGTCTAATGCACTTTGTGGCGCGTCATAAGGCGTGACTGCCTCTTAGTTTTATGTGACCTTAAAGCGCACTCACTCAACCTAATTCAATTACAGTATCCGATTTCTCCGAAACACTATCCCGTCTGTACGAGGAACACGCAACTGCCCTCCAAGTTGCGGTCTCCAATTATCGCAAGAAGAATGCCGAATTACGCAAAGAAAGGTAAGTGGCCCCAAACGATTTGCCAGCCAAATTCAGTTGCCAAAACCCCAACCGAGTGGCGTGCAGACCCGCCTGCCACTTGGCCATCTTTCAGGCATGGGAAACATTCCTGCAGGAGGTCGAAACCGATTCACAGGCCTGCAACGACGTGGCCAGCGTCCTTTCCCGCCAGGTGAGAGTCCTTTAAATTGGGGGTTTTTGTTGGGCCGCAAAAGTTGCCGAAAGCGAAATGGGTTAATGGCAATATCGTGTCGCGTTAAATATTCAGTTGCCTTCACCGAAAATAGAACTATACTGAACTATATACGCCGCTTGTCGTGCACTTGCCCTGAAAGACTTTTAATTAACTTAATGCAGGAATTCATTGATTTATTTTCTCTTTGGAAACAATATCCAGATTTGTACTAATAGTAATGTATGATAATTTTATTTGTACCAGTTACCACACGGATCGGATGGCCAAGCCACATGTGTGTTTGTGGCCTTGAGGCAGAACGAAAAAAAAAAAAAAAATTCCCATTTTGCATTATAAAAGGCAGACTCTAATTATGGTTAATTAGTGGGGGCGTGGCGCTGCGGGGCCCTGGGAAATGACATGTGTTTTTCGAGTGCCGAATAATGTTGTTGTGCCGCGGCGTTTGCTTTGTTTCATTTGGCTCACACATTTAATTTTCATTTTTCACGATGATTTGCCCTTTTTTTTGGTTGCTACAGAGCGTAGAACTGGCAGGGGACTAAAGTATATGCCATATATGCCATACATAATTTATTTACCCACTCCCACTTCTTCAGGTGTCGCGACCAATGCTGGATAAATCCTTTCATCGCAAAGTTCAAAGCCGTAAAATATTTACACACAGGGAGTCTTTTGAGACTATTATCGCAAAGACTGAAGAGAAGCTGTCAAAGGTGAGTTTAATTAGCAAAATGCGTTGATTAACACACAAAGGTCCTCAAGGTCTTGAAGTCCCACAAGTAATCTTACCGAACAGCGCTTTAAGATGCCTTAAAATTCAGTTCGAGCGGAAAATAACGCATACGCAGTGTGGGCCGCTCCAATTGCCCGTCAAATGCTCTGTCCATTGTGCGTGTGCCAATTTACCCTTTTCTGTGATTACCCATAAATTGACCACCCAACCCTTGGGACCCTTTACCCACTCCCCTTGTTGGTTGTCATTCCCATTGCCATTCCCTCCTGTCCACAGTGCCGTGTGGACTACAAGCAGTGCCACCTGGCCCACCGACAGAATCCCAGCCAGCACTCGCTCACCGAATACATCGACGCCCATAATGCGTACGTGCAGCAGCTGCATGCCACAAATGGAATGCTGGAGGCCTACCACACGGACACCCTGCCCCAGCAGATGCAGGAGCTGGAGGAGATCCACAACGACCTGGTCGCCATTGTGTCCGACTCGCTGATGCAGGGCGCAGAAGTAATTGCCGGCAAGGTGAGTGCCCCGCCGCCCAGTGATTTATCACTGCAGCAGGTGGTTGTCGCACCCCACAAACATCGTATGGTATAGTATAGTATAGTGTATAGTGTGGTTGTATAGTGTGGCAGTGGCCAGTGGCACCTCGAATTCGAGTTAATTTCTGCAGCACCTTTTGTTTCCTGGACAGTAATTTGTACACGATTATTATAATTGCGCGGGGTAGCAATTTGCCCTGGTAATTTGCCTAATGCGTGGGCAGGACTTGCGTGATGATTGCGACACTTTTTAGCGAAATCGTGTATACTGGATATGGGGTAAAATATATACATTGGTAGCTCGGGGTAAGAATGTAGATATCTTTACAATTTAAGCAGAGATTGTTTCAAGAACTGTACAATTTGTAGCTGTAAGCAATTATTAGTTACTTGTAAAGGCAGCTGCATTTGAAGGAAACCCACAACATCTGTGCCAGAATGGGAAATGTGTCCAAATCATAACTACTTGCATATCTCCACAGGGCAATGACCAAGCCAAGCGGTACAACAGCCTGACCAACCAGTGCGCTGCCGTCTCACCTCAACAGGATCTGGTGAACTTCGTCCGACTTCTGGCCCAGCCATCGCAGGCCCAGAAGATTCCCAGACGGCTCTTTGCATCGCCGCAGGCGGAGGGCGGCGAGGAGGCGGGCGACCACAACGTGAGTAGTAGTGCACCTAGCACCTGTCGTCCGGCGGACTAAAGTGATTGTTGTTGCTCTTGTTGTTGTTTTTGTGGAACGCCGCATGTCCGCCGCAGGAGATGACGCCCTGCCTGCGGAACGAGTTGGTCTTCGACCGGCACTCCACACTGTCACAACGCTCCGCGTTGGAGTCGCTGAAGCGAGAGGCCATCGAATTGGAATTGCAAATACGTCAGCTGCAGGTGAGATGAATAATCCACAATAATACACCAAATAATAAAAGCTCACAGTGCGATATCGCAGCCATGGCGATACTTCCAAAAAATTGGTTTGTTACGTTTCCACAGATTTTATTTGAATAGGTGCGCAACTTAATACAAGTTTTTCTCTAAACATTTGTAAATTCACAAAATATCATGCAAATAAATAGCAAAAATCTGCTTATATCTGTTCGGTACTCTTTTTGTTGTGCATTTCGCTGTATGAGATGCAATCATCTCGTTTCTCGTGTAATTTGCAAATCAAAGATACAACTACCAGTGCAAAGTAGCCCTCCAGAGCTGCAACATTTTATATTGGCCATAATTTTGCAGACTATTATCATTTTGGCACTTACCTAATGATGGAAATGTTATGAAAGCTTGCGTAAAATTAAAGTTCCGTAAGGTATTATTAACATTCGATATGAGAGTGGTGAACAGCGTGATGTAAATCCAAAGAAAGAGGCACACCTGGTGACCCTTCAAGAAAAATAATATTATTAGCCATTATATTTAAATGCAATTCAGACTCTCACCCATTTGCTTCCAATGAACAGCAGCAGCGAGTTGAGCAGAGTAACCAGTCCGAGTCCCATGCAAAAGTGCTGATTTGTATGATAAAGTAACTTCCTTTTGATTATTCCCTCCCTATCGATTTTGGTGATCCAAAAGGGATCAGGTAACATACGACTTGGCCCTGATTGATTGGCCAAATAATATATAGCCAGTATCTGTATCACGCTCACCAAAGCCTCAAATCCTGCTATTATCCTGCATCCTTTTTCCAAATCGTAGATGTAAAAGAAGCTCTTCAATCTGGGTATGGCTTTGCATCTGCGCTCAATAGTCTTCCAACGTGAGTTTTCTTTCCGACTTTCTTGACAAATCTCATTAGATGACATTTCCGGTCAATTTTTGCAATGCTTTTTGAAGGTTTGGTATTTGGTCTGTTGCCTATGAAAGCTTTTAACTAGTCTACTACTATCTACTACTACTGGTAGATCTATATATCTTTCCACAAAAAACAGTAGTGTTACGATCTTTAAAACTACCATATGTTGATGATGATTTCCATTTCAATGATTACTTTTCCTCCCGCAGGACTCCATTGAGGCTCTGAATCGAACGCAGACCCGTGGAATCGAGGGTCAGCTGTACAACAAGGTCAACGAGCTGCAGGAGGATTTGTCCATGAAGAAGTTCGACCTGCGGGCCAAGCAGATCCACTTGGCGGCCATAAGGGCTCAGGTGAGTTTCCATTTCGTCGTGGTAAAAAGCTCCCAAGTTTAGCGGGAAAATGCACCCCGGAAAAGCGGGTACACTTTGAAAAGCTGCTAAAAGCGGCGAAAATAACCAGCTAGAACTTAAGTTAAGACGCCGTGGTAAAGCTCCTCCTGAGCTTTCCGCAGACCTGTTGCTGGCAGCTTTTCGGGGGAACTTTTCATGGCCGAGATCTAATGAGTTCCATTAGGCGGGGTCGGGACCCCCACACGCCCCCCGTTTGCACGCTTGACAGTACAGATGAACTGGCGCGCGTATGTAGGTCAAACAGCTGATTGCCGACTGCGCATGTGACCCCAGCGTTTCGCCATCCCTCTCGCTCAGCGGACCATGGAAAGCCGCCAGCGGGAGCCAACTGTGGGTTAGGTGCGTCCTTCGCCTTTCGCTTAGTCCTGCGGTAGATTAGCTTGTGCGTGGTCAGTGCGGCAGTATGGCTTGATTTTGGTCCTGCATTTTCCATCAAACAGTTTCCTGTTTTTTTGCGGTTCTCCTAAAGAGGCTTACTTGGCCAAAAGTACCCCGTGTGCTGTGCGAATTTCTGTGTTTTCTGGTGTGACAAACTGGAACTGCGTGCGAGTTTGGGAAAACCCAGCAGGCTTTTGACTGTAACCTCAACCTCTGGGCCTGCAAGTGAATCAGCTGTTGCCGAACGGGGCTCGGGAAAGTCAGTTGAGAGCGCAAGAGAGAGACAGAGAGAGTGAGAGGAAAATTGCATGCGTAGCGTTGCCAGACAGTCGAGCATTTTCCCGATGTCGCTGTTTATAAAAGCAGCGTGCAACGGTCGCTCCGAGTCAGTCACGTGCTTGCACTTCGACGTATACGTAACGCGGCTCGCCAGCTCCGCTCTTGGGTGATCCGTTCGACAAATTAGCCGTAGCCGTAGTACCGTAGTGCCGTAGTGCCGTAGCGCCGTAGCCGTACTTCCGCAGCCGCAGCCGTATCCGTAGCCGTATCCGTAAACGCGCCGTCGTCGTCGTCGTTCTTCGTCGCGACTGAGGTGCGATTGGCTGCCAATCGCGCAACTGGAGGGGCTAGCTAAGCAAACCAAAGCAAACGAAACGAAACGAAACGAAACACAAACCTTAGATCCAAATAAAATCGAAATATATATATTATATATCTATCCCGAAAACAGACACCATTCATATATATATATATCCACCTAATATATATGCATAATTTTAGAGCGCAGTTCAGGGCAGGCTTTTCTAGGCGAGTTGTTCTCTATTTTGATAGCCACACACACAAGATCGAATCGAATTGAATTGAATTGAATTGAGTTCAGCGCGTAAGTAACCAAACGATGATCAAAATAGTAATGCAACCAAACTAGTCAACCAGACAGTCCATGTAAAATAAACTTAGCTTTATTAACCAATCACGCATACGCACCGTGCGCCCAAACGAATTCGAATCAAAAAACAAATAGAAAAGCATATAAATAAACAATATTCAATCGAATCAATGTAGCACTGCCAGAATTACTTCAAATCTTTTGCCTGCCTTCTACAATAAACTTCTAGCCAAGTAGTCGAAATTCGTGGCCAAGTGCTTAACTCCACCAATCAGAAGCTTAGTGTGCAAACTAATGCCAGTAAAAAACACAACAACAGTAACAACTCAATCAATCTAGCTAGCTCGTATGTACTGTAAATAACCAATACTCTTTGCTAATCTAGATGTAGTTTAATCTATTCCTACTCAGTAATTGCAACATCAACTATGACTATGTAAAAATCTATCTAGAGCTAGAGGCTCGGCTCGCTTTGCATTTTGTAATTTCGTGACCTTTGTGCCTGCACCGCACCACCCGAATGTGGGTGCAGTCGCAATAGCACCCGTACACGTACTTGTAACCACCAAATACTACTACCAACCACCAACCACCACCCACAAAACACACTTCGCATCCGTATCCGCATACGCATCTGAATTCGCATCCGCATCCGAATCCGAATTTGAATCTGAATCCGAAAGCTATATCTGAATCCGACTCCGATGTCGCGAGGAGTGGAAACCCGTTTGTGAACGGCCATCACTTGAGAAAATTAATAGAGAGACTAGCGACTCCGGCGACACCTCGAAATTGTTGTTGTTTGCTAAACTAAACTAAACAAGAAAAACACTGCGTACACTTTGCGTAAATAAATACTCGTACCAAAATACCAAAATACCAGTAGCCGAGAGCCACACGCACACGTACACCCCCCTTTCACATAATATACACATAAATATATATATACTCGTATATATAACTGCCACATCATGCGCGTTATCGTTCTCAAAAAGAATCGGCCCAACAAACGCGGCACGCCCACGGCAGCAGCGGCCACCTCCTCGCGAGAACCGCCCAAAAAATCGCCGTACGCAAAAGTAAGAATTTGAATTTAAACTCGATACGATATACGATACTCTCAATATTTGGTTTCAATTTTCGCCGATGAAATTCTCGTTATCGCGATAACGAGCCTTTCACAGCCTTTTGTTTCCTGTCCAATTTGCCAGTGCAATCAATTTTTGAGTGTCCTACACCCCGATATGTTATACTCGTACTCGTATTTTCACTGTGCACATTTGCCATGCTGGATGGATTTTCCCCTCATGGATTTCCACATGCAAATGTGCAAGTTTTCGCGCCGCTCGTGTATGTTTCATGATTTGGAATGCAAATGCAAATGCAATTACTTAGCCACAATAAACGCATGTTTAAGTAGCAATCTGTGCATATGTAGTCTCAAAAATTGGTTGTAGTGGCCAGGCATGCTATAACTTAACCACCAATGAAATATTCGTTTTAACTACCATATGCTTTACCACCTAACTGGGCTAAGAACGCTTCTCAGTCATCATAATATAGTCTTGTTTTAGCTACGATAATGACAAACTACTTCAGTGTATTGTGTATTTCTTTGTGCATTTTTATGAGTACATGCTTTTGTCAATTTGGGCATGCGACAACCCAAGTAAAAATTAAATAGTTATAAGTAGGAGCTTGCAAATGTTAAAGTATAATTCATTTATCCCGCGTTAATTAAACTTCCTCGTTGCGCGTGAAAAGGACTTCCGATTCCTGCACATTACGACGAAGTTTTTGCTGCAATTTCAAAACCAACGAGACAACCACTGCGCAGAAATAGATTTCAAGAACTGAAATTTAAAAAAAAAAAGGGTTTAAAAAGTATGCGTATTCACATTACCCACTGCTTTACTCACAAATCGAAATAGTAGAAATAAACAGGGTCGGCAGGTTGCCATTTTGCACGATATCAATACAAGTGCTGATTAGCAAGGTGATGAACGTAATGCAAATCCAAAGGACGAGACAGGATAAGTGGCTCTGGGAACAGTAGAGTATTATTTATAGAGTATTATATGAAGGAAAAGAGGACCTACCCATTCAGCACCTATGATAAGCAGCAAGGATCTGAAGATAGTCAACGAGCCTAGTGCCCTTTGGAAGTAGAGGTTGCTCTCAAACATCGGCATCATGGTGTTGGGTCCCAGCATATCTCCGTCCGGTTCCCTGGTGACCAACAGCGACTCCGGGGACTCCGTGGTTGTGGTCTTGATCTCCATCTCCGTGATGTAGATGCAGTACATTTGCAGCACATTTATCAAGGCCTCGAATACGGCTATCAATTTGCAGCCCGTTTTCAAGCTGAAGAAATAGAAGCAGCTATTCAGCGCGTTTATTTCATTGATATTTTCATGGAGTCGGTTCCAGCCATTTGGGGAATTCAGAAAATTTCGAATATACGCCATTCTCGAACGATTTCACTAGATTACTGGAATAAATGCCGCTAAACAATTCGCTGCCAGCCTACTAATGAACTTTTCATCGATAGCCTCTGATTGAGTTTTGGGTTTACTTCCGATTCGGTCACTCGGAGTTGAGTGCACAAGAAAATCCAATTTGATTTATACGCTGCTGCAGGGAGAGCGCCCAAAATGGACGGAAAATCTAAAACAATTCAATTTTCCAAGTGTGGCGCCAGCCAGAAAGGGAACAACAAAAAATACCAAGAAAGTAAAAAAAGACAACAAAAAATCGTTTCCTTCCTGTGCCGCCAAACCCTCCGGTACTTGTTCAACTTGTTCCGATTCGATGGCACAATCAGTTGCCCATAAGCGAAATTCCCTTACTGATTTCCTTTTAAAAGCATTTTTCGAATTGTCTTGACTGCCAAGCAGCCACTTGAGTCAGCCCACCCGACCTTCCTTCATTTCAGTTGTTTCATTTCGGCCCTGTTTCCAAAATGCCCGCGGCCAAGTAGTGTTTCCCATTTATTTATTATTGTTCGGCGTGCTGCCAATGCTGCTGCTGCTGCTGCAATGACAATTTGCTGGGAATCTCACTTATCGGTGGCCATCCGAGCCAATATGCTTGAGTTATTTCATTTGGCTGGAGAGTTGAAACTCATTCAATTAATTAATCGCATTGCGAGTGGAAGTATTTTCACCGATTTAAAATGCACAAACGGGCCACCTGCCAAAGCGGATTAATTTCGCAGAGCTCGAGAAGAGGCTTTCGCTCCCTAGGATTTATGGTTGAGCGTGTTGTGAAGGTCAAAAGCCGTGCTCCTTTATAAAGGGTTAATTTTAAATTTATGGCCCTGCCCACACTAACTTATTCGAGGCGAATCCTTGTCCAGGGACCTGCGACAAATCCGTAGGCCAATCGTGATGGGAGCACACAAATTTGCACGTTAACCGCAGCCAAAGCAACAATGGCTCCCCCTCAATTTGTGCGAGTGTGTGCGTGGGAGTGTCTCCTTCTGCGTGCATGTGTGTGCTGGTGTGTGATGAGTGCGTGTGCGTGTGTGATGAGTGCGGTGCGTGTGTGATGTGTGCGTGTGTGGGTGCAGGCTCTGGTGTGTGGGTGACACGGCGATATGTCTCTGGGTCCTGACACGTTATCTGAGCGACGCCCGTGTTGGTTCCTACTTTATTTTATTGCTTTAATAAATATGAAATGCGCTTACTTTTTTCCGGACATTCGGCATAGTTTTGCTTTTTTTTGGCGCCACTCACCATTCACTCGCCCCTCGAGGGCCACCAATTAAGTTGCCCAAATTGGGTTCTTCTTTATGACAATCCTCTTAATCTTAATCACGCGACTTGATGGCCACAAGGAATTGATGCCCGCGCCTTGAATAGGAATATTTATACGCATGCAGCTCTATAGGTCTATAGGTCTGTGGGGCTATGAGGCTATGGATCTTTGTGTTGGGAAGCATAATTTGCTCGGGCATAAATTTTAATTAATCATAAAACCGCTGGCATAAAAATGCCAACAGGTCCTGGCAGCGTTCTTTCTTTCTTTTGCGCAGCTCTCGCGTCTCAATCCCCTGCAGCCTGCCGCCTAGCACATTTCATCCAGGAATTCATATTCATGTTTAATAATAAATCACAAGATGCCGCCGCTGTTCGCCAGGAGCCGGGGTTGCCCGGGGGCAACTGCGGTTGCATCCTTGGAATCCGCACAGATTCAGAACGGAAAAACACTGGCAAGGCGTCAGCTTCGAAGACGAAGTCAAATGCCAAAGGAAGCCCCAGCAAAATGGCGGCGGCATAAAAGGATTTGCGGCTAAAGGCGAATTTAATTAAAGACATCAGCACCGCCTCGCCTCACACACAATGGCGCTGAATCAGGAGCAAATCCCTCAGCCTCAGCCGTTTTAATTGCCCACTACCTGTTCCTGTTCAGCAGTCAAGCAGCCAACAGCCAAGCGGCCAACAGTCAAAAGCCAAAAAGGACGAAGCGAACAATGAACAATGGGTATTCATTTGCGAATTTCGGTATCAATTAACCGACCGCCCATTCATCATCAGAATCGTATCTAACGGATGTATGCTTCAACTAATTCAGTGAATGAACACGGGGGAAAATGTTTTGCAGTTCTGCATTTTACACCGAAGGTTTTCGCTGTTGCCTGATAAATAATTAAGTGGCGGGGTCACAGCCGCCAATGCAAATTAAAAAGCGTGGTGCAGTCAAGTGGGTCGACTAGGAGGTACCTTGTATAAATTCATAAGTAGAAACAGATATAAAATGATCCCAATTTAGAAATAAAACTAGTATGGGATTGTTGAAATCCTTAAATACATTGTACATATACATCTATTCAAAAAATAGTGCAAATTGTTAGGAGTTTTTCTTTCAAACAGCCAAGTACTTTGCATAATGCCCCAAATGCTGGGTCTGAAAAAGTCGTAGATATACATGGCCACTTTCACTGGGGGCCAAGTGGGAGTGCCTTTGGGGTCGTTCGGCTGAAGCTGATGGACACTTGGACAGACAGATTTTTGGCCGCTTGGCGCTCCGGAGATTTCACATTTCGTTGACGCACGAATGGCACGAAAAACAGTTTCAGTATTCAGCTTTCAGTTTCCGTTTCAGTTTCAGTTCCAGCTTCAGCTTCAGTTTCGATTCCTGGCACTCGTCACGGGTATCTGGTATCTGGTATCTAGAATGTGGCAGATATCTGCATGTGGGTGTGTTTGCATTCATTAAAATTTCATTTGAAAATCAGCAGAAATGCTGCTCTAGCCTCTTCTAGTCATTTGTTTTGCCAGCCACGAGAACTTGCCATTGTATTCCCCTCGGATCGCTGCTCCTTGGAAGGGAAATATTCGCCTGTCAGCAGGAGCCGAGTTGATGGAAATCTGTGAAATTGGTAGAAAAAGTGCAAGGACAGGCAAATCGTAAGTTGATATGCTTGTGTCTTGAATATTTTATTGCTGGAGAGATAAATCGGGTCCACAACTGAATACATGTGCCGAGTTTACTACTAAGCACAAACTAAGTTCCACTCGCATTACTTGTAAATTAAATATTAGTCAGCACTTGGAGCATCATTTTTGTCCTTAGAACATTGGAAATCTTAATGTGATTAGAGTGTGAATTATCAAAAGCAAGCTTATCGTAAACTTCACAGTTCTTAAGTTCATTTGGTATACTTTATTTTCCGGGAAGTACTTTAAAGCGGATTTTATTGCAAGTGAACTAGATAACCGTTTGGGTTGCCATTATTAATTTTAGTAGGAAATGGTTTGTTTTCGCTCGCCGTCGTTGCAAATCGAATAACATTTTTATTCTTCCCTTGGCGATTTCTGTGGAATTTACGATTGCGTCAAAAAGTATGCCATGCTGGCCAAGCCAATAAAGTTCGCTCTTTATGGAGGGAAAGGCAAGGATTCGGTTGAATGTGGAAAAGCAGAAAGGACCTAATGGTTTTAAAATTCGCTCACCCACTAATGCGAACCCTTCAGATTCTTCAGCTTTGGCTGGTCCTGCGACGCTGACGGCTGTTTATCTGACATTCATAGTTTATGCTCCGTGTTCTGTTCACCTTACTCAACAAGATAAACGCAGTCGAATTTCCCTGGGTGAAGTGGCATAAAGGAAGATGGGCAAAAATATGGCTGGGATATAGGGAAAACCACGAGGGCAGAGGTGCAGGTGGAGGTGGAGGTGGATGAGCCAGAGGAGCAATGATAAAACTAGTAAAGCATACAACATTGTTTGACTTTGTGGATTTGGTGAGCCATGGAGCAATTCCACTCAGTTTCTTTCGTGCTGCCACCCACTTTCTACCACTTTCCACCCACCCACTTTCCACAGGGCGCCTCAAAGCATTTTTGGCAGTTAACCCGTAAAGATGATAAATGCGAATGTCTTTGCCGTTTGAGTTTGAGTTGTTGCAGTGCCTACTCAAGGAATTTATGGCCACCCGAGAAGCGACCATTGCAAACAAAGCGACAAGGAAAACAATCAGAGAAAATGGAAAAGCGCGAGGCCAGCTCGCCTTGAGTTTTCCTCTCCTTTCGTTGAGATTGACAGCTGGGCAGCTGGGCAACTGGCCGAGAGCCATCTACATCGCCACTGCATCCTCCACCTGCTCCTACCCGTGGCACTGCTGATCCTGGCCTTTGCCAAACAGAAAGTCACATTAATCAACACTTAAACGTTTAATTGCCGTACATTAATCTTGAGGTTAAGCCGCCTCCATTTTGGCCCCCAACTGTCAATTTTGGCCAGCTTGTGTGGGTGTGTGTGGGTGTGTTCTTGTGGCCTTTTCCCGACTGCCGCCGTTCCGGCATTAATTGTGTCATTTGGCAATTAACTTTCCGGCCCCCTGGAAAACGTTGGGGTGACAAATTCGGGGCTCGCCGCTTGTAAATATTGATGAGCCGCGGCTGTGGCGGCCACGAGGTGGCTATGCGGCGATGTGGCAAGCAGGCGAAGGCGAATCTGGTCCAGAGCGAGCGGGCCAAAACCGTTGATGGACCGTTGCCAAAATTATGTTCGAGCTTATGCCGCTGGCTTGCAGCTGTCGCAGTTTTGATTGAAATATGAGCCTGGAACTGCCAGCGATGTGACCTCAACCGCGCTGGAATGGCGGGGCTGCGAGTGGGAAGTGGGACTGGGACTGGGAAGTGGAAAGTGGGAAGTGGGGGGCAGGTCAGTGGGTAGTCCTGGCTTTTGCGAGGAGTTAATTAATTTCCACGTTGACATTTCACTCTGCTGTATATTTAATGAGCGGGCTTCGGTTTCGCCTGCGGTTTCACTCACTCGCCGCTTTACTCCTCTATTTATCTGAATCAGCGCATATTTTCCGTGCTGGCAAATAAATAAACATGATGGATAAAGCTGATACTAAGATCATGATTTGTGTCCCAGTGTGGGTATTTATTTTGTTTAGAACTTAATGCGTATGAATTTATTTGTATTTTATTTCGCTTTTTGACATTGATTTAAAGTGTTTTTCAAAGTTGTTAATCACAAATGAAGGCAAGCTACAAATTATTATGCACACATTATTCCCAATTTAGTAATTAAAATGCATTTTAAATTTTCACTATAGACACACTTAGCAAATAGTATCTAACACCCAATTTGTTATCTGAAATACTTTTTAAGTTAGTTTGCTAATTCCAGCACCTCTCTAAGTATGTGAGTAATTTATGCTTGCAGTTTGCAAGCCCCTTGGCATCAACATATACTTTGTGATCTGGCAAAAAGGGCTACAGAAATAGTTGCGGCAAAAGTTGGACCCAAGAGCCAATTGGATGTCTAAATAAATTCCATAATTTCATTTGGCCGCTGCATATTCAATAAGCGAAACTTTGGCCGTCAGGAAATAGAAAATAGAATAATAACGTTTACCAGCCGCATAATCTATATCCATCTCTCTTTCCGCTCCGGATTACAACGCCGTCCGTCTCTTTCTGCGGTGCAAGTGCAAGTGCAAGTACATGAGTGTATTTGCCTCTGCGAGCTGCATTTCGCCTTCAAAAGGAAAAGTTTTGCACTATTTGCTTGGCACTTGTCTTTTATTTTGCCTTACACTCACACTTCCCCTCCCGCCCGTCACTGGCTGCCATTTCCCAGCACTTCTTCGCTTTTTATTTTCCGCTTTTTCAATTTTTATTTATGCAAATAAGTTTCGCCTGCCATTGTTGGCCGCCGCTGCTTGTTATCGCATAAGGATGTTGTTACAAGTTTACTACTCACTCCGCCTCCATCTGGGCCGCCTTTGTCGTTGTCTGTATACTCGTAGTAGTATGTGCTCATCTTGGTCTATTTTTGTGTACTTTTTCTGTATTTTCTTTTTGGCCAGGCCAGCATGTAGATGTTGGCCACGGCTGGCCGCCCACGACAAGTGTTACGAGTGTCAGTAAAATAGTTGAATAATGGCAAATGGCAATGGCTGAGGCAACTGCAAAGGCAAAGGCAGAAGTGATACTGTCTGCTCCTCGTTGTCCAAAGTTTAATTATCACTGTGTTCTCCCTCTGTGTGTGCCATGTGAGCTTTAGTTTGCTGTTTGAATTTTAAACTTTTCCCTCCCAATATATTTTTTTCCGACTGGCATTGCTGTGGTCTGAACTGCGAACTTTGTGCATTTGAACTTTTTTCTCCCCCTGCCGTCTGGCATTTTTTTTGTGTTGTTGGTTTTATTGCTTTGATAGCCAGCAGCAGTAGTTGTTGCCGGGGTGGCAGTTCATTTCTGTGGTCAATGGCCATTGCATACTTTGAGGCAAATTCGAAGAAATCACGCATACGCCATGTGCCCGGCAATTAACTCGAGCGCCTGAGCATTTTGTAATGCCCCTGTGTGTCAGCCAAGCAAGCCAGCAAGCAGTCATGCCAAAAAATTTCCATATTCATGGAAACACACACACACTCACGCATTTTATCGCAGTTGCAATTTTTTGCCTGCCCACAGCCTCATGCATTTTTATTACTGCTGTCGTTAGTGCTTTGCATATATTATTAGGAGGCGGCTGTGCAGCTGCAAAATGTGTCCTGCACCCGTGATGGCGCCTCTGATTGTGCCGCCCACACATTCCCCACTTTCCATTCCCATTTCCCTTTTTTTTTCGTCGAGAGCAGCGTGTGCCGCACTCATTTGCAGCGTTTGAAATATGCCAAGGAGCTGCCACAAATTTGTGTGCCCAGAAATCAATGAATAGCTGCACATGGAAAAAAGGTTCGAAGTTTGGGGAAGGAAGCTAGTTCTCAAGGATTCTTTAAGCTAGTGGGATTTTACATAGACATGTATCACTAAAATTGAATATTTGATATGACAATCTTTTGTAAAAGTAACAAGTTAATAATAGTTATATTATCTCTCTCCAAGTTTACCCTCTCCATTTCAATAAGAATCTCAGTTTCTACCGCACTCTTCTGGAAGTGCAGTAAATGCATTTTGTCCTAACGAAGTACTTTCATCACTGCTATTACTCCCATCTCACTTCCCTTCGGTTCAGTTGGAACTTCGAAGTGCCCCATGGAGCAGGCACTTCATTACACAACCCCCAGCATTTCTCAGGACTGAGCCACTCCGTCTCCTTCAGGTGCATGGTGAATGGTGAATGGCGGACGGTAAACGATGCCACGTGATGTGCATAGACAAGCGGATTTGCATTGATCGCGGCTGCAAATGAAAAACGCGGGGGCCAATTGAGTGACACCATCAATTTGCGATAAATCAATGGGGCACGGCGTGGCACGGCCAAAATGGCTGAGCTGCAAGTATGCATGCCATTTAATCTCTGCTTTCGCTGACGTCGTGACAACTTGATTGCGAATCTCTCTCCGCTCGTTCGCTGCAATTCGATTCGCTTGGGTTCGCAGTAGCAGTAGCAGTAGCAGTAGCAGTAATCTGCCACACTCCGTTGCAAACCGCTGCATTTGGCTTGCCAGAAACTTCGCGGCACGTTTGGGGGCTGCAATTAAAGCCTCGTTTGGGGGAAACTCTACGGTGGCCAAGTGCACGGCACTAGTCTCATTTGAAATCGCATTTCCCAGCTCCTATCGCGTTGCTGAAAATATGCTGGAAATACAATAAATGAGGCGGAGGCACGAGTAAGTGCAACTGGTACAAGGCCGAATGTGTTTCCACAAAGCGCAGAACGTGGCGCTTTCTTTTATACATTTGGTTGCAGGTACATACATCTACATCCACTATATATGGAATGGTTTGGCATAGTACCATACTACCACTTTCAATGGCCGTTCGGAAATGTGCGAGTGCCACTAGCACACTCGCATATCTGTGTGTGTGAGTGTGTGTGTTTGTGTGAGCTGCTTTTTGTGTGGGCGTGTCGCAGTTAAGCCGCAGAAATCGCCCCGAGGTCTACCATCTTATGTGGCTTTAATAGAAAACGAGCGGAAAATCGCTTATTATGCCGAAAGGAAATAGTTGCGCTTCCCATTCGCATTCCCATCCTTAGCTTTCCTTTACTTTTCCCTGAAAAGTGCCAGCGACAGCGGCCGTAATTTGACTTTATATATTTCTTGGTCTTAGCCATGAACCTATTTTATGCCAGATTTAGCTTTTCAGCGAATGTAGGCCAAAGCAAGTGGGCTTTTCCCCACAGCGAAACTGCTTAATTGCACGGGGAATCAGAGATCTCCGAGTGGCTGAAACTTATAGTTTTCAGTGGCTTTAATTGGGTGCAAATCGTCATCGATTTGTGTGGATCAGCAGAGGAAAAGTTTACGTGTCTGGCATAGTTATCGTTTCATTTCCCTTTCATTTCGCTGCTCATTTGCCTGTGAACGCAAACAGCACACTGCAAAAAAAAAAGTCCATGGCGCTGGCCGATGTTATACACAATTTTATTGCGTAGTTTCGTCGGTGGAGGTAAACAATTGATTTCGTGCCATACAATGGAACCTCGATAAAATGATTAAAAATCAATTTGATTATCATAAATATCCATTTCTCTGGATATGCGCACAATGGCCAGCGGGGGGTGGCAATCGGGAGGTGGAAAATGCAGCTGGCTGGTGTTAGCGAAAATATTTTCAAAGAAAACATTGTTCGTGCTTTCCCCCCGCTCCCCCGCTCAGCTCTGCTCGATTTATAAACGATTCGTGCGGCAAATGCATTGGCTTGGAATTTTAATTGGATGATTTTTGGCCGGGGCCACGTGTTGGCAGAAGGAAACCTATGTGCCAGAAACATATGTAGTCGCAAATGAGAGAGACGGGCTAGTGAGCTAGTGAGTTTAAGCAGCTTTGCTTGCCGACAAATATTTCAATGTTGTTCCAGACGCTGTGCTGCTGCCAAAGATAATCCCCTGGCTCAACACATATTTTATGGGGCGTGGTCGTGGGCGTGGGCGTTTTGGGTCCAGGCACGAACAACTTCCATTTCCACATTGGCAGGCCATAAACGAGCTTTGGACGTGGAGAGTGTCCTGCCACACACACACACACACTCTTGCGAATGTGTGTATAATGATGTGGTCCTGCCAAGCGTGAAATGTATGACAAAAGGAGCAAAACAAAGCTGGCGAGTGTTAAGCTAAAAATACATGCACATATCGCACACGCAGCCGAACAATGGCCAAAGCCAGCTAAATCAACACCCAAGAACAGGACCCAGAACCCAGTAACCAGGACCCAGTAACCAGGACCCAGTAACCGGGACCCGAGGAGCAGCTGCTCAAATCCAATAACAAATTATATGCACTAGACAATTGGTCCTTTATTGCGACAGCGGCAAAGGCAAAGGCAAAAGCAAAGGCAGCGACTGCGACAGCGTCTGCGAGGACGAGGACAAGGACGACGACGGCGACTTTTATGCGAAAAGTGCAAAATGATTTACGATTATGTTGATAAAATGGCTTAAATAGTATTTTCATTTCTTGATGCTCGAGTGCACTTTGTGGCATCATCTCCGCTACACACACACACACCCGTACACAGACGCACAAGCCGTATCCTTACACCCACACACTTTCAATTGTCTGCTGCGGCAAAAGTGCCGTATGATTTGTTTGCGCTTAAGCAGCGACGACAGCGAGGCAGCTTTCCTGCTGCATACTTTTCAGCGCCCAGATTACACACATGTGTGGGTGAGCGCGCTCCACTCGAGTGTGCCAGTGTGTATGTGTGTGTTTATGCCTGTGTATGTGTGTGTGCTTTGTACAGCTTGAAATATTCATGGACTTGACGCTCCTTGGCCTGTCCGTTTGCTATTTATTCTGCTTTTTACTTGGCCAAGCTTCACTTTAAGTTCGCCTGCCAAATGTCTTGACTTTAAAAAGTTTTCCCTTTTGCATATGAAATCCTTTCTGGGATGCGAGCCCGGATCACTAGCCATATGCAGCCAGCATTGGGTTCGTTTATGCCAGCTCGGGCTGAATAATGAATGCCCAGGACGGAGGAAAACTCGATTTTTCGTGTTGGCTTTTATCCGCAACTTTTCACTGCACTGCTCGAATTGCAAGATAATAAACGTAATAGGTTTCGCTAAAAAGTAGTCAAAAGTTGAAGGATTACATGTGCTAAGCCTCTCAGACTACTTGTGATTTTAAAATATATGTTTTTCCTTTATTTATTATATTCTAGTTGACCAAAGATTGTTTTTTTCAGTAGCTTAAGATAAGACTGTTTTTGCTGTGTACTCCATTCATATCCTCGTGCGTGTGCAGCTGCATGAGTTCTTATTGATTAAGCCACTCTGAAGGAGGAGAGCCAAAATGCTCGGGAATCCGGATGCAGAAGCGATGAATAAAAAATTAATGCAGTCGCTTGGCATAATTGAATGAAACCGCAAACATGTCGCCGAGGAGCTCATTTCATTTGGCAGCTGTGCGTGGAATTAACTGATACATTTGACACAATTCTTGAGCTATTCTAAATGCGGTCTTAGGTCTCTCTGGCTAAAGTCAAACCCCCGTATATAAGTAAATCCAATTACTTTACACACAACCAAAGCCTAACGCGCAATTGAGTTTATGTGGCTGGCTAAAAGGCAAATTGCCCGTGAAATTATGGCAAACACTCCAAGTTTCAAGGTCGAGGAGGCGCCTCCTGCAGAACACATAAATCACATGTGCCCCAGGCCTGGCAATCAAATTGTTGCTTATTTACTATTATTTATTATTATGATTACATCTGTGTGGTGCCAAAGTGGGGCTAATATTGAAAAGCAGCGACGATAAATTGTATCTAAACATTTAGACCCATTCGCATGTGAGTTGCTGTTGAGCTCATGAGGTGCAATCGGACTTGAAATCGGTCTATAGCCCCAGCAACTCACCTGTCAACTGGCTGACTGAATGAGTGAATGACTAAATAACGAGATGACTGACTGACCGAATGACTGACTGACTGACTGACCGATGGACTGGCTCTAATTGGATTTTCGATTTTCCACTTGTTTCACGCACGCAAGCCGCCCTGTTGACGTTGTTTTTGCTCTGGCCGTCGCTGATGGCGATTAACTTAATTAATGTCACACACTAATGACAACTCAATGCGATTATGCTGACATCTGCATTATAGTGGGCCGCTGTAGCGCCCAAGTGGCGGACTAAATTAAATTGAGAAATTAACAATGAGGCGGCGAGCGACGCGAATAAATTCGAATTTCAATCGGCAATCGAGCTCGAGTGGCGAATGCGATTAACAAATGAATAGCTAATGAGTGTTTCGCCCACACTCCGCCCCTCACACCGCCCCATAATAGCAGCGATGTTGTCGAAAGGATTGACTTTTAAAGCCCCTAATTAGTCCGTTATGAATTGCTGCGCCAATAGCAATAGTCGAGCAGCCACAGAGAACGCCCATCGAATGCTTAAACAAACTAATTGAGATTGGGCTTGGGCTTGGGCTCGGCAAGTGCACTGCTGTTGGCCAAATGACTCGCCTCTAATGTTGGCAGGGCTCCTGATCAGGTCCTTTGTCAGTCACACTTGATCCATTTTCCGCTTTCCACTTGCCACCATCAGCAGCAGCACGAGCAGCACGAACAGCACGAACAGGACGAACAGGAGCTGCGGCTGCAGCAGAAAAAACAAACATGCTGTCGACTCTTCAGTAGTCCAATTGAGAATGCAAATCTGTGCCCCAGTTGCACTCAGAGAAAAGGTTTTCCCCTGCTTAAAAATATCAACAGCAGTTTATGGAATGTGTAGTCATACCCTTTAAATTGCACCAAGGAAATCATGTCAAACTAATTAAAATTTTTAATATAACGACTGCGTTTCGTTACAAAGGCAAAGTCTCCGGGATGTTCGTACGTCAGAGCACTAGTTTTTTGTTGGCAGTGACTGGGACATGCCTCCTGCTGCTGTTGCTCAATCATCGGCCAGGCGGGTGGAGGCTTCGTCATCCTCATCGCCATCGCCATCGCCAGCTACACTAACAGCCTATAATCGCAACTTAACATGCTAACAGCGGAGGCCCAGAAGTAGAAAGCACCAAGGACTAAGGAGTAGGGAGCGGGGGCAGGGGCTGAAGCATCAGTGCAAACATCCTTCACATGCCGGATATCGCACAATCTCGAAAAAAACAAAAAAAAAGAAAATGGTGAAACCAGCTTGACAGGCTGCCATCCAGCTGCTAGTACTGCCAACCTCAACCTCATCGCTTCCGAGTGCCGAGTGCCGAGTGCCTCATGTTGCACTAAATGACTCACCCACAGCCACGCCCACGCCTGCCGCCCACTGCCACACATTTGGGCGGTAGGGAAAGGATGTGTCGAGTGCGTTGCACTGAATTTTACAGCTTTTGTTTCGCCGCTCGACGAGCTGCTCTTTCTTTCTCCACCGACTGAGCTTGTGTTTTATATGCGTTTATCTCCCAGGCTGCCGCCTTTTCGCATTGTTTCCCCTTTCCTTGTTGCACTGCATCTGGTGCCGAGCCTCCTTCTCCTTATCCTCAGCCTCAGCCTCCTCCTTCTCCTACTCCTCCTGCGTTTGCTTACTGCTCATCCCGCTTTGCTTATTGGCAGAGAGGTCCTTGGTCCTTGTGCCTTATGCCTTGTGCCTTGTTCCTTGTGCCTGAGCAACGTTTACAAACATCCAGTTGAGTGGCTCTGAGTGTCATTGTTCTTGAACATTTGAACATGTGTTGTCAGTGCGAGACCTGCACAGCTGAATGCACCCATGGAAGATATCCATCCATCGTCCTGTGCACTGCAAAAAATAATGTGCCATTCACCGCACGGCATCCATAACTCGCAACGATACAACTTGCGCATATTCTCCGCAATCTGCTTTCATTGGCATAACTTTCACCATCTCCACAAAAGTTTAAGCGGCGGCAACTTTTTAACCTTCCACAGGTTCCGAGCATTGCCTGTTTTTATTTATGTTCCCAATGCATCATAATTAAGATAAAGTGCACTTAAGCTCTCAGTTTTTGCATTTGACAGCTTGCCAAAATCGTAATTAAAATCTTACGTGATTGAACTTATATTTTGTCAATTTAATGCATCGATTTTGTGTGATAGGTAAATTCTATTTAATTGATTTTATATTGCTGGTGACTTAATTGATAGGCTTTCTTGTGCCTAAAAATTATTTTTTCTTTGATTGTTTGGAAGCCAAGCGCATTTTATTCGTGTGTAACCATTTTCTCCTCATCCACTGCCTCTGCAATCATCTCGCCAAGCTCGAGCGCCTCAGTGCCTCTGGCCAAAAAGCGATTTGATTATGACAACGGTTTTGGCCATGTTTTAATTCGATGTTTCGCGGCTGCACTTCCGGCGGAAGCCACTCCGGCCGCCAAGCGGAAAACTTTGGCCCGTTGTCACCTTGCCGCCTGGCTGCTCACTTTGCCAATATCTGGCCAAATCCAATATAGTTGCTCCAGCTGCGGCCAAAGTGGGGTTGGGTGGGGTTGGGTGTGGCTGAAGTGGCAGCCGAGAAAGAAGTGCAACTACAACCATTAGCATTTGACAGAAGAATGGAATAGAAGTCAACAGAAGTGCGGGCCAAGTGAGCCTCTTGGAGAGTGAAAAAAAGGCGAAATGGGAAAAAATATTTGCGCCACCAGAAATTGACAACTGTTTGCTTAGTAGAGAGTGTTTGCACCCCCTGGCCAAAGGAGCCAAAGGAGCCAGGAACCGAAAACCGAAGCCCCTCCCCCTCCCCGCCGAACAAACCCCTTCGAGCAGCCGATGCAGCTGGCGCTGAAAGCGGAAATTTGACACTCTCGTTCCCACTTTCACTTTCGCCTTTCGCCCGCAGGGCCATAAACAGGGGAATTGATGGCAATAGTGCTGGACGGACGGACGGCGGGGGGAGAAAGTTCAGGGGAAAGTGCGAGTGTTGCGAGTGTGGCAGTGAGGAAGATGAAAACATTCCATTTGCTAGAATGTTGCGCGTTATATCAGCTTACGTTTTAATGGCAGTGCCGCTGGCCGCTCTTCTTGCCAGTCAATGATATAGTTTCGTTGGCCATTCGCCGGAGCAGAATGTGCCATTAGATGGCAGCTGAAACAAAGGGAGCAGGCGGACGAGGAGCAGGAGGAGGAGCAGGAGGAGCAGGAGAAAGTGCCATCCATGGTCAAACTATTTGATTACCAATTGCTTCTACTGGAGCAGAAGGAGAGCAGAGGAGTGGCAGGGATATCTGATGATGGCTTTTAATTGCCGCATCCATTGCAAAGCGCTAATGCTGCAAGTTGCTCCGTGGAATAAAAGGAAAATGGCCAAAGGAATGGAGAAGCGTGGAAAGCGCTAACAGAAAAAGGTTTCAATGGAACAATGTGTGTGTCAAGGGATACTTGAACTTAAAGTAGCGAGCAGAGGACTTGACATACTAAAGGCTTTATCTCAATCTCTTTAAATAACTTTCATGATAGATGACCCCTTAATCAAATGAACACTACACTTATTAACATAGATTTTACGTACCACACTTATTTAAATAAGAAATAGCTGTTTTAGTAAGGCAAACTAAACTATCCAAGGGCACCAACTAGGACTGCAGTACGCCTGACCTCCTCGAAATGTAATCAATCAACTTTAGTTGCAGGACTCTATTTCCAAATTGCTTTCTGAGCCACGAAATCGATTAAGAACTCGACCGCGAAAGTTTTGCGGGCACTATCTCTGAAAATCTGACTAGTCCAATAAGTCTATTTTCTTGTCCATAAATTTGTAATTCGTATTTCCCACTACAAGCGACTGGAACTTTTCGGGGAAAACAAACTTGCCATTGGCAGGCGCTTTTCCGGCAACGAATCGATAAAACGGAATGACTAGCAGAAAGTGTAAATAGAACTATTTGACCCTGGACAACATCATAAATATGTCACGCTGAAACCAAAAACAATTTGTCAGCAGGGGACGGGACTGAGTTAACATATAATAATATTATGTCCTGTCCGGAACCCAAGGCGCAACCCGCTCCGCAACTTTAATCAATAAATTGTACTATTATTAAACCTACGCCCTCAATCGCCTGCAGTCTTGTGTGCTGCATCTTGTGTGTTCTATGTGTGTGTGCGTGTGTGCTGAATGGCGACCCACAAATATTTGTGCGCTGCTTGTGGCACACTCGTAACGATGCCCCAAAATATGAGTCCGACAAGGACGTATTTGCCGGGCCCACAGGCGCAGATACCCGTGGAAGCCGTAGTCGTGCACATGCGGGTGCTCCGCCCACGTCCACGTCCACATCCACGTCCGCATCTTGGTCCGGAATGTGTGTTCCGGGCCCTCTCTCCTTTTGGCTTCGTTACGCTAACAAGCTGCAGCTGCAGCCCCGAAACACTTGGCGAACAAGTCCTGAAATTTAGAAACTTCTTTCAATTTAGCAGCGCACTCAAGGAGTTTCTATAATGAGCTGCAATGGTGGAAACGAGAATTTTCTATCGTTGGCCCAAACTCACATTATTTTCGGAACATAATGTGCTTTTAACCAACGCTTTTAAGCAACGCTTTTAATGGCTAGTCGCTTTTATTTTCGGTTAACTATATAATGGGTTCTTTCAAGCAGCCAGTTGTACTTAATGTTCTTTCAGTAATTATTTCTGCATTAAATAGGTTTGCAAGAGAACTTTTCATTTTTAGCTTTAATCAATCTTAAGGTTGTAAAGTTTAAATGGACTGTCAGGATGGATTTTGTTTAGTGTATGGACCCTGTGATCCTTTTCCGCACATTCTACTCCCCCGTCTGAGGGCAAGAGCCGAGCACAATGTATGAAGGATGCCAGCCAGTCCTTGCGAGCAATTTGTGGGGCCTGGGTGGTAATGCCGGAGCCTGTGTGTCCTGGCCTCTTGCTTAATTTTACATCAAATTTATAACTGACTTATTGGCACTTGGCACTGGGATTATGCCTTCCAGGCGAGCACTTCCCACCCGGAACACCCGAACAACCGAACTGAGGAGCTGCTCGTTCGCTCGCAGGCCATTACGTATACGCAGTGTGTGAGTGCGGCTGACAGGGAATAGGGAAAGTTTTTGCTCCTCCGGCGGGAACTCAAGTTGGGCAAACTGCAGAGATCAGGTAGATGGAAATTCAAATAGTGTGGCTAGGGAGTCGAGACCCCTTTGGCTTTGCTGGGGCTCTGCCCAGAAATACTTCATTTATGCAATTTGCAATATTGGCAACTCAGCAACACGAGTGGGCGCATCCCATCGCATCCCATCGCATCGCACCGCATCCATCGTCCTTTTTCCTTTTCCACGGAGCGAATCCTTGATACTCGCTACACCGCTGGCAGCTGTCGTCAGTTTCGTTCTCGCTTTTTTATCAAAAGCAATTTTGCACTTTCTTTGGCTTGGCCTTTTAATAAATTCCACCAAGCTTTGCATTTTCAGCACTTTTCCGGGCAGCATTTCTCCGCCCCGGCTATTCTGCAGCCACCTCGGCTGCTGTTTCGCTTCTTTTTTTGTGTTTTTTTTTTCTACTACTACTTTTTGCGCTTTGTGCTGATTTTAACACTTTTCGAAATTTCCGAGTAGGCCACGAAATTGGCAGAGGCCACGCTCAGGCGGAGGCTCAGCCAGATACCAGATACCAGAAACCGGCAACCAAAAACCAGAAACCAGAGCCGAGAGACCAGGCAACGAACCGAATCCGGGTTGAGTTTTGGCAGGAGCCTCACCTTCGTTTTTTGCTGGAATTTTAATGAAAATTTAAATAATTGAAAACCGTGTTGCAAGTGCGACAGGCGGAGTCCGCTCGCTGATAGTGTTGCATATTAATGAGAGCAGCTTCCGCTCCATTCGCCAAAACGCTTTAAGGGCTCTCGGTTAAAGCGATTTGGCAGGTGACCAAAAGGCGACAAGAGGTGTTCTTCCTTCAGCCAAACTCCTGCTCCTTGGCTGCAGCTTGCACAGCATTTGACAATGACAAATGATTACTTTTATGGCCGCGACCCCCCCGGGTGAGCGGGCACGGCACTAAAGTTTCTTCCAGGGCGAACTGAATCCCCAGGCGGCTGTTCAGGGGCACCGAAGAAAACGGACAGCAGGTTCTTTAAGAATCAAGTTAAATACTTTTCTGGTTATTTTTAGTGAGTTTTGATTCAGTTTGGTGTATTTTATGAGGCAATCACAAATGCAAGTTGTGTGACACACGTTGCTGTTAGAGGATAAGCTCAAAAAGTTACTCTCGAACGGAGATTAAAAACTTTTAAAATCTAAAGGCTTAAAGGAACAAAAAGCATTACTCATTTATGTTCTCTTTTTCTCGTTCAAAAATGTATAAATTATTTTCATATCTATATGGGCTTTTAAATCATTCAAATAACCAAAATGGCAAGTGCAGTTGACTGTCGGATTAGAGATACTCTGCATTAATTGAAGTGTGAAATCGTGATGTTGCATAAACATCAGATTTTTTTCCGTGCAATCGAAACAGGTAACGCGGCGGGCGGAATCAGGAGGCTTCCTCCGTCATCCTTGCCAAGTAAAGTGCGACATCCCGTGAATAAGTGTGTGTGTGCCCGAGTGTTGGTGTTGGTGTTGGTGGGGCTTTGGCTTACGTCCTGACAGGAAGTGGTCTCGGCTACTTACCACGCAGCAGTCGGGTCCAACACTTGCCTCTATAGTATTTATACAGACAGGAACCCTCCTTCGTCCGTCGTCCTGTGACTTTTACCTATCCGGCAGTACTTCTTGCATCCGGCCGTGTCCTGTTTACCAAACGAATTAAATTGTTCGCCTCGAGTGTATTCGGAGTTTTGACGCACAGACATGCGGCGGCAACTGTGATTGTTGTTTGTTGTTTGTTGTTTCGGCGCCACAGCCCAGGGCCTCCGAATTTGTTAATCTGTGCCACTCAATCAGCGGAGCCGGTTGCCAGCCACTTTTGCTCCCTGCCAACACACTAATTATGCACGTGTCAGGCAGGATTCAGTGGGGGATAAGCCGGGAGTAAGTGGAGCACACATCTCACCTAGAAGTGGGCGGGACGTAGGGCTGCGAGTGGCTAGGAATGGCGAACTAGGGTAAGCACACATGCGAAAGAGGAGGGAACTTGATTTATTGGCAAACAGCATGATATTTCATCCCTAACTAATGGCTGGCACAAGTAAAACTCAAGCGATTAACAATTTCATCAAAATTATTCTTCGACTTTTCTCCTTCTCTCAATAAATACATATAGTTTTTGCAAGAGGCGAAGATTTCATTATATATTTACTTAGTTATCAGCTTTTAATATTTCATACCCTAAGGCCAAGTACAAAACCTCTTTCCATTAGAAGCACTTTGTTTACCTGTGCTTTCAATAAATTTGTCGCATAAAGTGAAGAGCCCATTAGGTGGCACTTAATCTAAGAATGCGACTGTACATCTGAATTCCAGGAACATAAACAGCACTTTTCACGTATCTAACTGCGCCAGAAACTATGCTTATTAGGTTTCACTGTCGATTGCCGTTCAGGTGGTTCAGGTGCGCCTCCCTCCTGGGCCTATATGATTAACGACCGCACTCGCACACACACACACACACACACACACACACAGTCACACACACGCTCAAAGTGAGACAAATGTGACGAGCATTTGACATCAATTATCGCACCAGGCCTTAGGCAAAACCAATGCCGTAGCTATGGGTGGATCCCCAGAACCATTTGGCCACCTCCTCCTCCTCCTGCTCCTCCTGCTCCTCCTCCTGCTCCCTTCGCATCCGGAGTGTGGTACGTGAGCCGGGGCCATCGATTTCCATCCATGAAGTTGGCTTAGCCTGTCATTGAGTAACGCGGTTCGTGTGCAGGCAGTCAGCCAGGTAGGCTGGTAGGCAGTCAGCTAGGCAGGAAGCTCGGAACACGAGCCAAGGCCAAGTTAATTGATTTTTTATTAGCAGCCAGCTCGGGGTAACAAAACACTGGGTATACACACACAAACACAATACAGTCCTCCAGGTGGAGGCCAACACAGTTGAACTTCTCTAAGCCAAACTTTCATAAATCGAAGCCCATGTCATGCAAGCTCAAAGGACGGCGTATAATGAAATTTCACTGGGAATCAAATCCACAAAGCACCTGTTCACAGAAAGCTAAGCACGTTAAATTTGTATTGTAAAGTACTTATTGGAAAATGTTGCATAAGCAATGAGTAAGTGTAGTAAAAGTCCTAGTAACCAAATCTGCAGTATTTCCAAATTAAAATATCAAAGTGGAATTTTTTGTTGCATTTTATAGTAGTTCATAAAATGTCATTTACTTAAATCTGTAGAGCTTCCTTGGCAAATACTTCTGAGACTGTTTGCAGGGCATTTAAAACATGTTCATAGGCGATTGTGTTGGCAGATATTGGTTTCAGTTATGGAATTTCTACGGCGCTCGGTGTGGGAATACGACAGGGTTTTTCGTTGTGATGAAAAACCGCAGCGAGATAAAAAATTGACAATTTTCAATTTGAGTTGCGGAAATATTTTGATTTCCTTTCTGGTGGCGCACAAAAAACGTGGGAAATTCGCATGGGCACATATGCTGGTCAGGAGCGTAGCTGCGCAGAGGGGAGGGGGCCCGGGGGGGTGAGGTGCTGTGTGCACTGGCTTGTCCCGCTTGTCGCAAATATTTTCCGCTCCATTTCCCGCAAAGAATGGAGGAGCAGGCGGCGGAGGAGTGCTCTCGTCCTGTGGAGCGAAGCCACAGCGGGCGGCACTTTGTCAGCGCAATAAAAGTTGGCGTGTGAATTGTGCTGCTGCCCAGAAGACAGAAGACAGAAAGCGGAGAGCTTCAAGCTGCCGGCGGCTTAATCAGCTGGGAAAGGAGTCAGCGGGGTGAGGTGGAGCATGGAAGGGGGGGAATGGACTGTGCGGGGCCTTGGGAAAAGCATGCACTTTAAATTATGCATATAATTCACCCGCTCGCCCCACCAAGTAATTAAGTAGATAGCAGCCAATGTGGGGCCCTCACTGCGTATACGTGATACGTACATTATATACCCGCACACATTTGCATACACACACATACTACATGTGTGCATACGAGTATGCATATGCATACGTATGTACATGTGTGTGGCAGTGGCAGCGGCGTGGGTGTGATTCAGCCTCAAATGAGTATTTACGAGTGTGGGTCTGCGGGGAGCACGTGGGGAATACGTGAGGAATACGGAGGGAATACGTGGGGAGTACGTGTGGTCCTGGCGAAGGCTTGCCGGCGTTTTAATTAGAAATTCATGCGCCTAGTTGAGCAGCCTCAGTAAACTTCTGTAAGCCCCGCTTGACTGACTCACTTGACTTGACTTGCGCCCACTCGAGAGGCGCCTTGGAAACGGAAAAGAGTGCTCCCGCATTTCTTCTTCTCCGACTTTTCCGAGGCTGCTCTTGTTTTCCTTTTTGCATATTGATTGATAGGCAGCACGAGAGAAAGGCACGAAAATAAACTCAGAAATTAGAAGGGGGCCGTTGATAAATCGCTTTTGGGCTGACACGTACTGGCCATTTATCAGCAGGCCAATAAAAACAGATTCGATAGATTGGCAAGGTCAGAGTGGTGATTCATTTTGCACATTCCGCATGCAAATTGAATTAAAGCAATCTTAATTACATCGAAGTGAATTAAGCTGTGCTCAGGAAACCGAAAACTTTTCTCCACCGCAAAGCAGTCAGCCTCTGACAGGACGAACAGGACAGGACGCACAGGACGAACAGGGCGAGCAGAACGAACAGGATGTGTGCGGAACTTCTGGGGGCTTCGGGAGTAAGCCGAGTATGTCATTTCATTGAATCAAAAACCACTCAGCTATTGAAAATCAATTTGTGCTGCAACAGCTGCGGAAGTCAGCCAGATTCGCAGTCACAGAAAATAAGCGACATTGAGGTGCCCCGCCCACATGCCATTTTCCGCCCTAACACTTGCAATAATAATAAAAGTACATGAAAAGCGAAACTCAGCATTCGCATTCGGCAGCAACCAGCAGTTTGAGGTGTGTGATCAGCAGTCGTCGCACACAACGCCTTTTAAACCATTTCAAAATCGAGTTAAGGGGACAAGGACGACCGGACCCAAGCCCAAGCCCAAGCCCAAGCCCACTGGCATTCACCTGTTTGTATGCAAAATGATGTGGCAGTGCCACTGAAAATTGATGGCAGTCACGTAGGTGAGGAGCCAGCGCTAAAGGAAAAGCCCCAGCACAGGTGGGCAAGCTCAATGGGAATTTCCCTCGTTTTCCGTTTTGTTTTCAGCAATAAAAGTGAAAAGTAAAAAGTAAACAGTAAAAAGGAAAAAGGAAAGTAAAAAGTAAGAGTAAAATGCGAAGCAAGTGGGACAGAGATGCAAATTACATTCGGAGGTGGAAAAGATGTGAGGATGTGAGGATGCAAGTGTCATTACAGGAAGAATCAGAGGACATTTCACGCAGCTTAACCGACGCCCTTGGGGATTTGTGCTCACCCACCTCGGCTTAATGAAAGTCCTTTGCTCCTCCTTATATTTGGGCAAGAGCAGCTTAGGGAGCTGGTCATAAAACAAAATGGGGCGTGGCCCACGCCTGAGCCAACCAGCCAACTGAAAATGTGAACAAAATGGAGCCTGGCTGGCAAATGGCTTAGCACTTCGAAGTGTGGCCTCTAAAATTTCGAAAAGCCAACGAGGCTCAGCCTGAGCCGATTAAACTTATCGGCCGTTCCAGCTCGAGTTGCACAGCGTGTGGCCAAAAGCAAACAGCACTCTGCAATTTTAATTGCGGCCAATAAATTTCACATCCTATCCATCAGGAGGCGGGGCACGAATGCGCCTTTCCGCATTTATTAAGTGCTGGGAAACTCCGGCACGAATGGCACAAATGGCACGAGCTGCGGTTAACCAGGCCAGAGAAATCCAACCGAAGCCGGACAGGTTTGACTTGCATCTGTCATCCGTTGGCATTCAATCTCTGCTCTCTCAATCGCAGTGGCATTTGTTATGGTTTCGGTGCGGCTGTTGTTGATTGTCAAACACAAACTGTGGCGCCTCAGAATCCATGTCCTTTTCACATCCTGCAGCTGGAATGCTAATGGGTATATAGTTAACTCTTCAGATTCTTGGGTTGGTAACTAGATCCAGAAAGTTTTATTTACCTGAATAAGATATAAATTCCTTTCGCTTAGTAATGTGATTAATGAATTATTGATGGCTTACTATATTCTTAGTATTAAAGCTATGTAATATCAAGTAATCGTATATCTACTCAAGTAAATATTTGTAGAAAAGCATTAGATTGTGTTAGATAGCCTTAAAGTATGCAACGAATTTCCCTGCTGCCCCAAAAGTGCCGGGTATCCTTTCGTCGCCCAAAGGACTTTGGCTGCTGTAAGTGTCAGTTGCAGTTGCAGATGACACAAGCAATTTGCTGTCGCAGTTAATGAAAATTGAAAAGTGTTCGTTCGCATTACGCATACGCCAAGGGGTCCGTCCGTGTGCCTGTGTGTGTATGTGTGCGTATGTGAGGCATCCTGTGAATTGGATCGATGATGCATTGCGAGAGTGATGTGGTTGCATAATCGCTGTTCCACATTGCGCGCTGCACTGATCACACAGATACACAGATACACATGGACACACCCACTCACACACACACACGTACACACAATGACGCAGCAGGAGCAGCAACAAGCAAACCCATTAGAAGTTGCAACAGTTTTACAGCCCCCCTCTCACCCGCCAACCCCGCAGGCGTCCTGTTTTTGTGTAGAGTCATTTTTGCGCTCAGAAGCACTCACTAAAACAAATAAACACTTTGCGCATTGTTTCGTTTTGACAAATGCGTGTAATTTACGGAAATGTTGTGTTTGTCCATTCCACTCTGCTCTTACCCCTCCCCCTTTGTCACTATATATATCCACATGTCTGACTGCATGCAGGTATATGGCGCCGCACTCCTTGTTGGCTAAATTGTCTTAGCCATGTTTGCAAAGCTCTTGGACTCCTTAGCCAGACTCTACTCTACGGCAATTAGTCGGAGCTGGGGAAATGCCATGAAATGGCAGGCAGATGCACCACCACCCACTGCCACCCACATCCCACCGTGTCCTGCACACACTTACACTTACTCTAGATTACAAAGGCAGCGGCGGGCTAGAAAAATATAGGTTAAAACTGAATGTACGCTGGTTTTTCCTCTTTTTTTATCCCCCTCCGCATAAAAGCAGCAGCAGCAGCAGGGCAGCTCATCAAAGTGGCAATAAAATATGCTTTCATATTGCCAGTGCTCGAATGGGCCATCGTGGACCAATTGAAATGCTTATTACAGGGTGGATGGGGGGCGTATCCAGCGAATACAGCGTATCTGGCGTATCTGGCATATCTGGCATATCGGCGGGCTGTGGTTAAGCAGATCAGGCATGGCAATCACAAAGGATGCGGCGGCTCCTTTTTTCCTTTTGTTGGCCAGCGCGCTTTGTTGCGGCCTTAATGAGGAAATTTCCATTGGCCGGCTTGCGCTCGAGCTGGCAATTTACGATACCTTTGTGGTTTCAATCTAGCAATGGGCAACATAATTAAAAATTGTGACAGCCATAAATTTCGTTTTGGGTTTCCTCCTCCGAGACGCCAGATAGCAGATAATTAAAGTGGCCGGGCAAGGAATACAACAAAAAATCAGCGAACAGAAAAGTTGTTCATTTCACTCAGACTGTAAGCTGGCAACTTGTGCTTTTCACTGGGGAAAGTAGCTTAAAAAGCCAAGCGAAATCAATTAGGTCGCAATTTATGTCAAAATGCGAGTGTGGGTGGTGTGGGTTTTTGGCTTGGCAGCACTTTAAGCCTTTTTAGTCTTCCGGCAAAGGCAACATTTGATTTCAGTCTGCCAGTAGTGCAGCGGTAGCAACAGCTGCTGCTGATTGCGCTGCACATGGCAAGGGAAGAGGGGGCAAGGGAATGCCCACATCAGCGACGGCCACGCCCCCATCTACGCCCCTGTCCATTTAGCAGCTGGCTGCGGGCTTTGACGTCCCCTTTCTGGATAGGACTTGGCCTGTTGTAAAGTGTCAAAACGTGTACTTGTCGCTGGCAGGATGTGCTGATGCTGATGCCGCTGCTGCTGTTGCAGCTCCTTTAATTTGAATTTTATGCACTGCATGCATAAATTTATGGCCGGTGGACCCCGCCCCCAAATGGCGACGACAATGACAAAGGCAACATGACAGGCACATGTCCATTATGGCCAGACTTGGCCCGGCTTCGCCCTTTCTTGGCGTCGCCACTCAGGCGTTGCATCCTGGCCATCCGGCGCCCGACATTCAAATGTGCTGGTTGTCGGTCGACCGGCTGCCAGAGACACCGAAAGTCAAAGGCCACCGAAAGGCGGCGCACTGCTGCCCAAGAATGGCCGCTTATCTTGGCCATGATGTTAACGATATTTTCAATTCAATTCCATTTCCGGCATGTGGCCGAGCAAATGCGTAAAAATTAATTACTCATCAAATATGAGCGCTTTGTGCTGCTGCTGCTGGAAAAAATTAATTTTTAATTGCAATCGCTGCGAGTGAATTAATTTGTAGCGGCGAATGCCTCGCAATCACTAAATGGCATTCCAGTGAGTTTTATCCTTTGTTGTCAGACGCGCCAATACATTGAATTTGATATCGCGCTGCGCCATATGGCAGCCTTAATATCCTGCCTGTCAGCCAGTCGCCCAAACACCCACTGCCGCCCACCTTTCGTATGAGTGACCTCGCCCCCACTTCTGTCGAGCTGTCAAAGTGCTAAAAATAACATGACGAAAAAGAGAGGGGGAAAGCGTGGTGGGTGGTGTTGGTGTGGGAAAAAAGCAAGCTGGAAAACCTGCCGAATTCAGAAAGCGAAAATCGCTCCAAGCGAAGCGAACTGCATCGAACGCGTTCTGCTGCATTATAAATACCGCAATTGCATTGAGTGCAATGATTTTTAACTTGTTTTGACGTTCTGACATCATAAAATCACGCATCACTTCTGTCTCTCGGAAATTCCGTGCGAAAGGCGAAAATGAATTCGAGATTCCAGATTCGTGATTCCAGATTGCCGAGCACCAAGGTTTTAATGGGATTGAACTCTGACGTCAGTTGAATTTTTTGAGGCAGAAGCAAAAATAGTCTAAATTAAAGCTGGCCTATTGAAATTAAATATTTCATTATTACCCGTTGGCTAGCAGCTTAAATTATTAACCATGGTCATTGGCCACTTATTGGAAATAACTTTAAATAATTAATTTTGCAATGACCACTGGAAATGTAATAAATTTTAATAAATACCTATTGTGATTCGGCATTGGTTTTATGAATGGCTTTCCCAACTAACGCTCCACCTTTTTTAATGGCGAAGGAATAGTTTTCTGATTTTTCCATTCAGAACCACCTGCTATTAATATGCCCCACTCACTTTGTGGGGCAAAAACGCAAATTAAATGCGTTGCAAGCTCATCTAATTATGCAACGCTCATGACAGATGGCAACCAAACTGAACTGCCAACCACGCACGATAACAACAGGATGGCAAGGACCACTAGGCTTACTAAACTGTGACCTCATGTCACACGTGGTTTTAATTATTGTTACAGGATGTGCGGCTGCATGTGTGCAAGGCTGTGAATGTGTGTGTGGGTGTGTGCGTGTAAGTGTGAGGATTGGAGCCTGTGTGCGTTTGTCCTGGGTGTAATTACATTTTGTGGCATTCGGCAAAGTGTTGATTATTAATTAAAATGGCTTTATTCGACGCCTGGCAGCAGACACAAAGTATCAGTTAAATATTTGGGCATTCCTTTGCCTAAATACTGTGCCCGTAATCATGGCTCCATTACGACACAACGATGGTCTACCAAAGTACACTGCAAGATTTGGGGGCTTTCAAGTATGCATAAGGGATTGGAAACATTTACTGGTTAAGGGGCTACAATTTTAGTTATATTAGATGATTGTCATAAGTAGGAAAATGATATTTTTGTATACCTAAGGTGTTTGCTGTTCAGTTATAGTATCTGTTTTCTCAGTGCATGTAATACATATGTGTGCATGTGGACAAAACTGAAATCAGAACGTTGGCAAATAGCTGCAGACAAAGTTGCAAACGGAATGCAACGAGTTGCGAGTGTTAATGGCCTGTAATTAAACGGCAACGTGAGACGTTTAAGTGGAAATTGCATTTTGGCTAATGCACTTTCTCCCCCTTTCTCTTTCTCCTTTCATATTCTGCAGAAGGATCTGTTCGTGAGCAAAGTTGAGCCGACGTCGCCGCGAAACGAACGCAAATTCTCCGCTGCCACAGCGCCATCGATGAAAACAAAGTGGCTGAAAGCATTTAAGAGCCTAAAGCCTGCTGGTTCTGGTTCAGCACAACAAGCAGATAGGTGAGTACGCCGCTTTTCCCACTCCACTATACTCCTCCTCCACCACCCACCCTTTTCCAACCACCCACCTGCACCATTTTCCCGCTGTTACACAACTATCGGGCATAGAGCAAGGCCCATTAAGTCGAATACAAACCGCGCCAGAGAGTATCTAGTATCTGCGGCCAAGGAGCCCCCCTCCAGATACAAAATGAAATAGTGCGGCGAATTGCAGAGAGAATCGCAGTAGAGGGCGGATAGATCGGGAGCGGGGCCGCCCGCACATTAATATGACTAAAAGCTTGCGGAAAACGCGGAAAAATTATTCAGGCATCCAAGGGTAGAGCAGCCACCACCGCCGCCTTTGCCGCCCATCCACCCATCCACCCAACTAACCAACCAAACAACCTCCATTTCCATTCGCAATAAAATACATATAGTACGAGTATTCGGAAGGAATTCCTAATATTTGCACAATCCGGATTATGCAATGCAATGCAATGCAGCAATTGCACTCGCAATTTACAAGATAATTCCATTCAGGTGCATAAGCCGGGCACTTCACCCTAGTTTAAGCTAAGCTAAGTTATATCTGCCATAATAACGATCTCTCCACTTCTTCTCTATATAAATTTACGTATATACCATCTCCATTCGAACACTAAATGCATTCAATACAATGCTTTGCCCAACCAACCAAAAAAATAAATAAAAACAAAATGTTACGATATACTCGATATATACTCGCGAACTATCAGCCAACCACCCCGACAAAATCAAATGTACCACGCCGTATCAACCGTATTGACTTTGAGGTAACCGAAATTCACCAAAGAACCACCACGAAAAATCCAATCACCCAGCATCTAGCATCTAGCTTTTAGTTATAGTCCCATAGTACCCATATACCCCTGTACAGACATATATGCTAAATGCCCAACTACGTATATAACCGATCCAAAATCCCAAAGGTTGCTGTAATGTTGCACGCAAATGTAGAATTAGCTGAGAAAATAAACCCTGCTTGGATGCCGGCTAATTGGTTTCGAATAACGCATCAACTGCTGCACACGACACAGTATAATTTGCCTATGTTTTGCCGTAAATCAATTTAAATTTCAATTTAACACATATACTCGCATATATTCCGAACACACAACTTAATTTGTCTTCGGGCGCCGTAAATGCCACCTGCGCCCACTGAAAGTGTCATCAATCACGTGATGGGGCGGCAATCAAGAGGCTGCATGCTGCAGGGGCACAATTGAAATCCATAGCTAGCTGCTAGTTAAACGGGTGCAAAGACAATGCTCGATCTGGATTTGGTCCAAGTCGGGCAACAAAAGTTTTTGTCCCATTCGATAACTACGGATAAATGTGTCGCTGTGCCCGTCCGTCCGGCTTTTCTGTCCGGCTTTTCTGTCTGGCTTTTCTGTTCCATATGTTCCGGCCAAGTTTCCGGCTGCGCCCAGTAAATTCCACTCGGCGAGCATTCGAGCATTCGAGCATTGAAAAATATGCGAAAAATTGCAAAACTATAAATTCTGCAGCTATTCCACCTACATGGGCACGCAGACCATTGGCTCTGCAACCCACTAGCTGCGAACTGCGAACTGGGAACTGCAAACTGCCAACTGAAACTGCGAACGTTGCAGCATCCAGTGGCAACAATACTTGGTTCTGTGCCGTGCAGCTTGGCCTGCCAATATGATGATAAATCGGAAAATCTTCTCGGCTTAGTGAACGGGCAAAGGGGTGCTTAAGTGGGCTCTATCTCTTCAAACTTCATTGCGAAATGCTCGCCACTCACTGGCCATTCACTGGGTATAAATACCCAGCATAAACACATATACATTTTATATATACATTTGCAAACGTGACAAGAAAATCGCAGTTAAAAGTTTGGCCATGTTATATTGCAAAAGTTTCGCCTGAAATTACTGAAAGCCCGAAACTAAGCCACAACCGAACCGCCCCATTTTTCCCGCCCCCCTGGAAAAAGCCAGCCAGTTACTCATTACGCCATGGTCCTGCTTTTTATGACTTGCCTTCGGTACTTGTTTTTTCCGCATTTGAGCGCATTTATTTGGCCGGCAAATGAAAGTTTTAAGTTGCATACAACCAACTAATGAATATGTTATGGAAATTATTATAATTAAACCATTACTCATGCTGCCCCTTATGACAAACGTATTTCCCCTTTTGTTTTAGCATTTTGCCATAGCTGCACCCGAAATCAAAATAACACACCAACATATCCCAATGAACAGTATAATCAATTAAAATTAGTCCCAATTAAACTCCAACCATAGATACCCTTAAGTCTACCAATTAATCGTAATTACCCCAGTATAAACCTGTATATTACTTACTGTATTGTACATACCTGTAAATTGTACATGACCGAGATAATCTCACCTCGGGTATTATTTGTTGGCTAAGTCTGTCAGTTAGTTAGATCAATATTTAGCCTAAGACTTTACGAATACATTCAGTGTCATCGTGTCAGTGTTCATTTGTAGCTGCCAATCGCACAAAGTTGCACTTTCCATCGCTACTAGTAAACCAGCCAAGCAGCCAACCAGCCACCTTCCAAATCTGACGTTTTTGTATACTTTACGCATTTGCAACAAACAACAAACAACTTTATAAATATTGTGGCAATGTGCTCAGCACAATTTATTTGCCAGCCCGTCTGTGTGTTCATCTGTGTGCATAAGCCACTTACAAACAATCAACGTCGAGTCCTAGGCCTCTGCGCCTGAATTCTGCCCACTTCCCAGCAATTGCCCCATTGTGAGTCCTTCTGCTCCTGCCTCTGCTCCTTCTGCTCCTGCTGGCTCTCCACCCCGCCATTCGGGGCTTCGGTTTTTTCCCTTGTAAATAAAACAAAAGTGCCAGAGGGCCAGAGGAGCAGAGCGGCAGGAAGTCCTTGCAAATTGGCTGTATCTGTATCTCTCACGCGCTGTATAAATATGAAACGAATTTGCCGAAATGAATTCGAATACGATGTGTTGTGTATGCACAGTATAAATAACACAATAATTTGCATAAGCACCATGGATTGAGAGATCGGGTCAGAAGCACATGATCACGAGATTGTAAAATACTCGGGGCAGTGATTAATCGAGCAATTTCCTGTGAATCCAATTAGGTTGAGTACCGCACAAAGCCTGTGACTGTGTGCGTTCACTTTAAATACAATACTTTTTAATGTGTTTCTTGTCCAAACATCCCAAACACACACACGCACCATCGCTCTGATTAATGTGCATTGTCCGTTGTCCGTTGTCCGTTGTCCGCTGTCCGTTGTCCATTGTCCACAATCCATTGTTCATTCGCCATTGTTTGCTGTTGTCACTGTGTACATAGCGTATAGCGTATATACAAAAACATAAAGTAGCATAAGAGCAGCCTTCAAATGCAATGTATGTTCATGCGATTTATGAACATATGTTTAGCCATTTGGCCATTTGGGCGCTTTTGGCCAACTGCGCATCGGGTTGGCTGGCGTTCCCCGCGGGGAAAGTGCAACATTTGGCGACTCCATTAACGGGTGAGACTCCAACTAACGCCCTTCGGTTGCATCTCCCTCACAGGCGCAATGGAGCCTCCAGCACAGCCTCCGAGCCGCTGCGTCCCAATCTGGATGGCAGCCACCACCTGCAGGAGTACACCTACAAGAAGATAACGGCCTGCGACGTCTGCTCGCAGATTCTGAGAGGTGGGTATCGCCCGCACCTTGTGAGCAAACATTCCTAACCCTATCCTATCTCTATTCTCGGTTGCAGGGCACACACGCCAGGGATTACGCTGCCGCATCTGCAAGCTGAACGCCCATGGAGATTGCGCCCCCAATCTGCCGCGCTGCCAGCCAAAGCAGAAGCTGCTGCGGCGACAGAAGAGCACCTCGGAGCTGGAGAATCGCGTTGATATCGAGGAAGAAAGTGAGTATCTGGCACGCACCAGCATCACAGCCATGGCCCCAGAAAACACAAAACAGAAATACATAATCAGAAGTGCAGCAGTACTAGTGCAGTGCAGCAGTACAGAGCACAGAAATACACAGAAGCTAGAGAAGACAAAAAACAGGCTAAGCCCACATACCTCACATACTAACAAACCGCTTGAGGCCGGCTAACGACTTGCATGGGAAATGCGATGTGCTGGCAAGCGAAATTCCCCAACAATTTGTTCGACTTGCCCTGCCCGAACCGTGTATGCATCGTGGCATTAGCATGTCCTGCTCCAGGATTCCACCTTGAATATGGGAGACCAAGCGAATGCGACTCGTTCTCTACTCTGCTCCACTCCACTCCACTCCACTCCACTTACCTTTATCCTTATCCTTTTGGGCCAGACCGCATCAGCAGCATTTTGTTTGTCGCTGGGCAAAAACACACTTATTGATTCGAGCTGGCCAAAAGAGAATGCCGAGTGGGAGTGGCTGGTGTATCAGTTGATTTCACAACGGATTTATGGCACTCGTGGGGCAGACAGATTGTGGCACTTGTGATTTGTGTCGCAATTCTCCAGACCTCAGCGTGCAAGAACTTTAGCAATTTCCCTTGCTCCTTCGGTTACCCACACTCGGCAAACCCACCAGCACACCAAAACACACCCTCTCTCACATGCACGGCAACACACACCCAAAACGCATTGTAAAATGTCCTTTAGGTTTCATAGACGTCGACTGACGACGACGCTTATGAAGATGATGATGATGGTGGTGATGATGAGTTCCTGCCCATTGAACTGTAAACAATTGTGAGGAGGAAACTAGAATCTGTTGCATACCTTGCGGGTGCCACGCTGCCATTCACGTAGTTTATCTATCAAGCACACAAATTCCAAATTTGCCGACTCTAGACGTTAATGTGATTAAATCAATATGAAATCCTCTTCCCTTCCCCCAAAACAAAAAACCACACCAAAACGAAACCATGCGAAACACAAATAGCCTCGCCACAGGAGTCGCTTGTTGCAGCTGCAGCAGATCAGGCGGATGATCCCAGTCCCAGTCCAAATCTGAATATGAATATGAATACGAATACGAATCTGAATCCGAGCGCAAATCAGTTGAATGTGCCAAATGCGAAGTTCCGTCAAAAGACGCCCTTCATGCATCGCATTGCGCAGCTAGGTATCCAAATGAACAGTATTATTCGAATTAGTATGTGCCATATACGTACATCCAGCATCAATATCAATATATTAATACTCGTATAGTATGCGCCAGATACTCGATTGAAATGCGCTTGACCTTATGATTTTGTTTCGTACTTTGTGTTTGACTGTTGCGCTTTGACCCACCTAATTAGCGAGATATTCAGCGAATGACAACCAGCTCAAAGTAAATCGAACACACACACTCAGCACACACACTCGGCACACACAGCTAACACCACACCACACACACATACTGATATGCTGAGACCACAAGGGACACATCGCGGACCCTGTTAAACCAAATATAAATAAAAGAGCTGGGGGACCACTCAACGAAATCAGTTCAAGTAGTGGAGCATGTTATAGCCGCAATACGCAATACGCAGTAATCAGTTATCAGTAATCAGTAATCAGTATTCAGTAAATATCAAACAGTTCACTAGAAATTGCCTCACTCCTCATACCGCATACGTGTTGTTGGCTACTTGAGTTTGGCTCGGTTTTGGGTGCCACATCCTAGACATCCTAGACATCTGGCTCATCGAGGACATGCCCACCAAGCGGGGCGTAGAGTAAAGTAACATCCAGCCTAGCTGATCCTTGTTATATGTATACTCTCGTACATACCCGCCTATCTCTCTCACACACTCTAAGTATGAATTCAAAGGAAAAGTACCCGATCCCCACATCAAGCTCATCCCCAATATCGAACTGCCCCTGAATCCACTTGCAATTTGTACTAATGCACTTCAACAATGCATCAACAACATCAACATCATCCCAATCCGACAATTTGAAAACGATATTGGCATCGATATCAAATCGAACCAATCAAAAACAAACTGGCCCCTCATCAACCGTACCAACTTGTCAATGTCAACTCTCCTACTTCGGCACCAAAATCAAAATCAAAATGCAAATGCAACCATGCAAATCAATAAAGAAATAACCGAAATCGATCAAATTTACCGCGTGCTGAAACAAGCCGGCGAACTCAAATCCGGCCATCTTGCAGCAGGCGCCGACAAATCCGTCCAGGGCAAGCCAATGGATGGCGGCGTCGCGGGAGGATCGGCGCTTCCGGTTCCGGTTCTCTCGGAGCGGGAGCTGGGCAGGGCCCCGCCGCCGGATATACCCATTGTCAGTGTCTCGGAGCTGGCCCTGCAGGAGCAGCAGCACCAGCAGCAGCAGCAACAGCAGCAGCAGCAGCAACAGCTACAGCTACAACAGCAGCAGCATCAGCAGCAGCAGCGCAGTCTGGCATCGGTGGCGCAGGCGGCGGCGGTGCGGGCGGGACGAGGTGTGCGTCCGCCGCCGGTGGCCATGCCCATTCTGGGCGTCCAGCTGCAGCAACAGGAGCTGCAGCAGCAGCGCGGCGGACTGCCGGTGCCCAGCCAAGATATATCTAGTAGCTCAGGTCCGACAAGTGGCCAAGTGGCCGACCAAGTAGTTTGTGCTATTCTCTACCTACAATCTCTATCTCTCTATCTCTGCATTCTTTCGCTCATTTAACATTTTCGCAATTATTTTGAGAATCCTTGGTTGTAGTTTCGGTTTTGGTTTCAGTTTTGGTTTCGGTTTCCGTTTCGGTTACCCACCTCTCCTGTTTATTGTATGCCTCGAGTCCCCGGATCCCGTCTCAGTGCCTCAGCTTAACCATCATCAAACTGCATACCCAAGTACAAGAATGCCATCGTATTGTCCAAAAACCAAAAGTCATACTACAAGTATATAGTTTCGGGCTACCGTTCTCTCATTTTCTGCACCCGAATCCGTAGAGCAGATAGTAGTAGTTCATATCTATCCACATTAGTCACACACAATTGCATTCCCTTTGCGAGCATATTTAGATTTGGCAAAACAATTTCAATTTCACTCACATTGCGCTAACCAAATAATTGCTCATACGCCCCATTGCTTCGCTATGAAGTTGCTGGATTTTTTGCCCAGCTTTGAAACACAAACACACACGCCACACACACAGATACCTATTAGCTAATAACTCACATATATACAAATATACTATATATATATATGCATTTTGTACATAATTTATTCTAGAGTTGAAATATGAATTTGAATTTGAATTTGAATCGCTATTGACTGAAGCAGTTGCCGAAATATAGTGTTCTGTAGCTTAGCCAACATCAATTATAGCTTACGCAAACACATGTAGCATCTACGTATCATACGAGTATTTAGTTGAACGTAATTAATTTGTGTATGCCAAACACTTTGTTTTCCTTTAAACATCCTGATTTCCCTAGCCTCCTCTATGCAAATATATATACAAATACATGCTGAATCGAGCTCAGCCGGCACACAACAATCAACAACCAGCAGTGTGTGAATGGTGGGGCAAGTGTGTTTGTCTACGCGAATGAGCTTCAATTAAAATACATGGTCTACTTGTTTCATTTCGTCTCGTCTCCGTCTCCATTCGTCTGTTGGCCCCAAGAGCAATCACATGGCAACATGACATTGCCTTTTTGTCGCCTACTTAGGGCCACAATTCAGACCGCTCCCCTTTGGCCGCAAAGTGCCCTAAATCTTGGCAAGTGCGCACATAATTAGCGCCACAGCTCTTGGCGCTACACACTGGCAACTAGGAACCTGCATCCTGCAACCTGCAACCTGCAACCGGCAGTCTGCAACGTGGCAAGGGCAATTGGCAGCAAGGCAAGTACAGCTGCAACATTCCCTGCGGTCTGTAGTTGCATTATTCCAATTAGGAGTGTGTGAATGCAGCACCGAACTGATTGATTGCAGAATGTGTGTTGCGGTTGTTGTTGCTGTTGCACGCGTCCTTGTGGCATTCATGTGGCATCTTGCCCTGACCCCGATTAGTTGTAAGTAAAGTTCCATTCGAAGACCAAATGCCAGATACCAGATTCCAGATTCCAGATTGCGAACACAGAACTCACATATTTGATAAACATACTGATTTACTACGCTTACTTAAAATGAAAACACATATATATCTATATATTCTTTCGTGTTCATATCTTTTTTGCCAATTTTTCGTTCGCTTGCCAAACTCAAATTTACCAACCAATAACCCAACCAACCAACCAACCAACCACATCAAACAAACACACCAAGAACCGCGATACGGCCAGTTCTTTGCCCCGGTATCGAACATGTCCAGCTCGGCGTACATCAGCAATGGCATTGGCATCAACTACTACACGGGGAACAGCCAGCAGGTGGCGTACATGCAACAGGTGCCTGCCACATCCTCCTCCATCTCGGCAGGAGCCTCGTCGGCACACCAGCAACAGCAGCAGCAACAGCAACAGCAGCAGCAGCAGCCGCAACAGCCGCAACAATGCGGCAGCAGCACCAGTGGCAGCAGCATCAACTACTCGACCACCGATCCGGGACTCCGGCGGCGTCTGTTCGCCGGAATCCGGCCATTGTCCGTGTTCGGACGCCTGAGGCAGCGATCCTCGCAGCACCGCTCGATCTCATTGCCAGAAAGTAATTACCACGTTGCATCCGAGGAGCACATCCGAGGCAGTGGGGACAGCAACAGCAACAGCAACAGTGACACTACCAAGAACCACGGCATGCCGATGCAGAAATCTTTCCATCTCCCAGCCAGCACTAGCAGCACCACCACAACAACAACTAAAACTACAGCTACAACCACACCATCAACATCAACATCAAGATCATATTTCGGGGTTGCCTATAAAAGCACTGTAGACCCCATCATAGCCATGAGTTCTCGTTGGAACAGTACTGCATTTGATTCCCACTCGACATCGATGTTTAGATTGTGTTACCGTGTGTTCTGTGTATCTTTTCAATTCCATTCAATTCAATTCAATTTATTTCCCGTGTAGTGAGCCACAGCAGTTGTGTCTGTATGTATGTCGTTCGTATGTGTGTGTGTGTGTGTACAAATGCGTGTTTGTTTGGGCCACTGCCAAAGGATATGGACAGAAGATGGCAAGATGCGTTTTAGTTATTCCAAGTGGCAAGCTCAGTGCCGCCCATTAAAACAATGGTCGGATTAAATGCCAATTAGTCTTAACCCAGTTTACACTTCTGGCAAATGGCTCATTTCCGTTGCAACAGCACCGAAAGCAATTGCAACGCCATCATTTGTATACATGGCCGAGTTCCTTTCGCGCTGAAAGCAGCTCCATCAGCCTTCAGCTTGGCTGGAGTCGAATGGAAACTTACTCCATGGCATAGGATGGGTGATGGGTTTGGGATGGGTGATGGCATTTTCATCCTCTTACACTTGAAGAAAGGCAGTAGTCTGCGGGAAACGTACATGGGTTTCGGAATGTTTTGTTCTTTAACAGAGCTTTAAAAGTTTCCAACATAAATTTAAAGTTCCCAACTTTGTTCAGTAAGTTCCAAGCTGATTTGATCTTAAAAAGCACGTACTCAAATTTACCTCTCACTTATATTTCACTTTTGGCTCCAAGCTTAGAGCTTTGTCATTGCAGTTACAATGCGCCGCTTGAAGAACAAAACATTTAAGCATTAGAGCTGCTTGTTACTCTATTTTATTTTCACTGTATCCCCGCTTCCGGGACTTTGCACTCTGCCACTGTTTATGCCGCAGCTTCAGTTCAGGACTACTGTTGCCGTGTAAATTACAAGCCATTGTCAACTTTTGTGCAAAAATTCAGCCGCACATCTTGGAAGTGGGGTTTTGGGTGGGGGCAGCTAGATGCTGGGAGCTGGAAGCTGCTGCATACAAATGTTGCAGACGGGCCACAAACTTTTTCGCCGAGGCGCGAGTTCATTTGTGCTTAATGTTTGCTGCATTTTTAATGCCACTCGCACAGAGAAAGCGACGCAAGTTTAAAGTCGCGATGCCAACTTTTTGTCTTAGGCCAGAGCTGACTTCTTGTGAAGGGGCGGATGGGGCAAGAAGGGGCAAAAGGGGAAGATGGGGCACTTGGGGCAGATGGGGCGGATGGCTGGGGACCGAGTTTGGGCCCAAGCCGAACATAATTATGCTAAAAATTGTTATGACACACAATCTTTTTGCGCTTCTTATTTTTCTTTCCGTTTTGGGTCTGCCTTTCGTTTGGCCCTCCCCGGATCCCCACTTCTCCACTTTCCCCATCCTGGATGCCCTGCTCCGCCCCAGCTCCATCCTTGCATGCCTGCCATCTCGTAGTTGCCGGTCGTCCCGGTCGTTCCTTGTGGCAGAAGTTCTAGCGGGGCACTCTGCACTTATTTTGCGAGGATTACGTTTCTGCTCTATTACTTGGGCCAGGGATGCTGGTTATGGTCTTCCTGCGCTCCTCTGCTCCTCTGCTCCTCCGCTCCGCCGGTCTTCTTTGGGGCGTCCTCCGGCTTGTTTTGCTTTGCTTTATGCATGAACGCTGTCTTAATGTTTAATATTTTCTTTCGGGCTTCTTGTCTTCATTTAACTTAATTAGTTTTAATTCACATTTCTCGGCGACTCAGTCAGCGAGCGTTTGCCTTCGCCAGCGAGGCAGTTAATCGATCGCAAAGCTACTAACCCCACCATCCAGTAACGAATAACCAGAACTCCAACTACAAGCGTTATATATGCTATATACTTGCTACAGCATCAGCGAAACCCAAGTCCGAAACAACGCGACCCTTTGGCGAGCCACTGATGCTCCTCAAGAGCCCGGAATCCAATCCGGATGAGTCCAAGGGCAATCGACGCGTTCGCTGAGGACACTAATGGATGTGAATAATGATGAGAAGGAGGATGAGGGTGGCGGAACACTTAACGATTTAATTTAATACAGTTCTAGAGCGATTTATGGTTTAAGTTCTTGATTTTATTATACCCTAGACACCTAGCCCAATTGATGTTCTAATTGCAGCACAGTAATTATTATTAAATACTCCACACATAGTTTAATTTACCCCATACCTATCTATCTAACTATCTATTTATCGTGTATCTTAGTTAATTTCGGTCCTGCGAATGTGCGTGAGCCAGAGAGCAATGTTAAATGTATATTACGATTAAAGTATTAAGTCTTTTCTGATTACACCACAATTATGTTACTATCTATTCTAAATGTTGTACGAATGTTGTAAATACCGCACCGAGCCCACACGTCAACCACAAACGAATGACTATAATAACACGAATAAAAAGCAAAACGATATCTGGCTTTCCTTCACTCCGAGGATAAACACAATCACCCTCATTTGGCACAGGGCGATGGAAACGAGTTTTCTATGATTTTCTACATATCTATAAACAACTATGATTTGTATAGTCAAAATCCAAATTGGCCAACACGAAACACACGCACTCCACACAACCAGCAGTATTCTTGCGTTGGCTTTTGATTTTTGCGGCAACTGAAACGGGATGACTACTTTTAGAATGAATACACTGAAACATACGCAAAACACTCGCTGTCTCTTCCTGAACGTGTCGAATGTTGCTCTGTTGCAAACTTACCATCTAATTACGAAATTGCATTGATTCTATCGATGTCCTTGCCACAGGCCACTAAGTGTTCAACGTCTTTTCAGTTCAGTTTCTAAGTTCTTTTGGGTTTTTGTTTAGATCTTTAGATCTGTAGACGCCTAGTTTCCAATATGGAGTTACCAAATGCTTAACGAACGAAATTAAAATCAACAAATTTTTATTCCACATCTTATTGCCATTTTTTTTGCCAACTGTGTATCGTCCGACACACGACAACCAATATGACCATGTACCAAAAAACAAAAAAAAATCCAAATCAAAAATCCAAATAAACAACTACAACAACAACAGCACCGCACTCACCGCGCCGCCAAAAGTTGAACTTACGCATGAAATCCCTGAGCCTGGACTCACCAGAATCGTCGGAGCTGCACGGCCAGTTCAGGCGTAGGGCCCAACTGCCGGGCACTGGCGCCTCCACATCAGCCGGCTCCGGGTACTACCATGGTGGCTCCGGAGGCCACCTGGAGCACAGCACTCCGCCGTCGAACAACAGCCGTCTGCACTGTAAGTAGCAACCCAGTAAGCGATTCCGGTCTCGGTTCCGCCGATCCCCGGTTCCTGGTTCCCGGTTCCCGGTTCCCGGTTCCTGGCCCCCAAACCGAACCCGAACCCGAACCCGATAACGAACCTGATTCCGGACACCGACGTACGCTGCACCACCTACCAATCCAACTTGTCCAGCACCACCACCACTTACCCATCCACAGCAGGCACCTCTGACGAGTCTCAGTTTTTCCAAGTCTAAACTAGTATGTATGTATGACACCCACAACTCTACTGCCCATCTTAACTGATTAACTATACTTACAACTATAAATACAACTATACTTACTAAAATTACTCTACTTACAACTATACTTACTAAACTTACTATGTAAATACGTTGCCGAAGTACAAGTCGAGTAAAGTAAACCTTTGTTGAGTAGTTCGATTTCGTTCACCTTTTATCTAGTAGTTAAATGCAGCTTTTAGATACATGCCAATTGTAGACTAACTAACTTCATCTGCCAAAACACATCTTCAATCTCCCAAGTCCCACACTCCCATCGATCTGCCCACTTAAGCGTATATGTGTATAATTTATGTGTACAATATCTATATCTTCTTTTTCCATGGATATTCTTCTGATTTTTCGTTCATCCACTTGCATTCGATTAACCAAACCAAACCAAACCGTAACCATTGAGCCTGTCCTGGAGCAGGGACTAACGCATCCAAAACCATTACAGCACCATCGAGCCCCTCGCATCCGGGCCGCAAGCTACTGTACGCCACCCGTGGAATGCGTGGTGGCAGCGTCGATCTGCCGGACGAGATGGAGAAGTCGCAGTCCTCTGCCAGCACCTCGCCGTGCCTCTCACCCGTAAGACATCCCCAGGTAGACCCCACTCCACTCATACTCCTCATACTTCCATCCACCTCATTGTTCTCGAGTTCATTTCGCCTGATCCACTCGCTTGATTGATTGCACTGTAGTGTGGTAGCCATGGTATTAACCCAATCCCAAAACACGCTTCACCTATTTCAAGAAAACCCATCGTCTGTTGCCCACGAATCTGTACGTCATCATCTACAACTTCAAGGCGCGACATGCCGATGAACTGGACCTGAAGGCTGGCTACAAGGTGAGCTAATCATATCCTCCCTATCTACTCCCTACACCCACTACATAAATGAATAGAAGTATGAGTGTATGAATAATAAACAAGGCGCTTTGTTTAATCCGCTAAGCGATGTACTTAGTTTGCACAATGGCTGCCAGGGAAAATGGTTAACTAAATCAGAAACATACTCGCATATTCGTACTAGTACCAGTATGTTTGGCCAGCGCTCTTTATTCGATATGAAAACGAATAACGAACGGCGAACAATGGCAGCGAAAAACTTGTTTATTTGTCATACAATCGAGCAGCATGTGGAGGAAGCTCGTTTTCCACTGCGTAAACATGGCGAAACAAACAGTGAATAAGAAGAAATAATAATAGTTACCGACTTTTTGTGTACATTCCCTGATTGCGAGTGCCTGCCTGCCCGCCGCCGGCAAAGTGTTCAATATTTACAGATTAGCTTTTGTTTGGACGGCGTCCTTGTTCGCGAGCTGGTTTTGCATTCCAGCAGGATGGAGTCAAACTTTTGCCTCATTCCCAGGCCCCGCTGCGAATTCACTACGCGGATCGATAAGAGATTTTTCCAGCCGCACTTATACTCAATAGTCGAACGCAAAATTATGATAGTTCGAGAATATCTTTGTCTTTATGGCTACCCCGAAACTTCACACTTTCACAATCTTTTTTAGTACTTTATCTATTAATGATGTTCTAGCTTGTGAAAGCAGACTTCCTATCTCCGAACAACAAAAGCTTATGGATTCCTGAGACTGCCATACGGCTTATTTGTTTGTTAACCAAGCAATTTCCATTAACATAAGCATACTATTAGAAGCAGCTTAGTCATCTGCGAATACGAAATACTAATGAATATGCCTTATCGAGCAGCAGCTAACATAATTACCTAATTTATTAGCTTCTAGTAGAAACTGCTAATCTTGTGAAACCTCTTACCTCTGTAAACTAGGTGACTGTCATTGACAATTCAGATCCGGACTGGTGGAAGGGAAAAGTTCTGGGACGCGTTGGTTACTTCCCATCCAAGTACTGTGTGCGTCTCAATGCCAACGAGAAGCCGCTGCAGGTGACCCACAATCTGCAGGTGTCGGACAGTGAACGTGGCGAGAATCTCACCCTGCTAAGGGACCAGATTGTCATACAGGTAAGACCCATAGCCCCAATCCTCTCTGCCTTCCCTAACTATGTGCTGAACATGTCATCCGTTTACCAAACAAGACCGGCGACGAGGTGAACGGCATGGTGATGATCCGCGCCGCCGAGCACGGGCAGGGCTACTGCCCCATCAAGTATCTGCAGGAGGTGTGACAGCCAGAAGAGGACGAGCCGCCCTCCGACGAGCGGGACAGACCGCACAAGTCGTCCATGCAGACGTCATCGTCGCGAACCGCGGACAAGACCAAGCGTAGGATTAGAATCGTAGTGTCCGAAAACCACAACGTAGCTGCTAGTAGTGTTGCACCCGCACCTGCACCCACATCCGCCTTCAACAACACCACCCATCACCAAATTCCGAGGGAATCCGACATCGAGACGAAGCGGCTGAACATCGACTACGGCGATGAGGGCAGCGCCGATTGGGACAAGGACCGCGAGGTGCTCATCCTGTCGGGAAGACGGAACAAGAACGATAAAAACTGGGAGAACTGGGAGCGCATCCGGGAGCAGAAGCTGGAGAAGATGAAGGGCATTTGCTTCGAAAGCTATCGCCAGTCCAAGCGCGACAAGTTACTGCAAGCTAAGCCGCGACCCAAACAACTGGACTCCACCTGGTACACGGATAACATCTACTCGAACCGCTCCGATGACATGGACGAGGACTACGTGCCGGATTGCTTGAAGTACGGACCTTTTCGCACACTGCGGGACATTCACGAGCTGGACGAGAAGAGCGGCGGTACGGAAGAGCGTCGTGTCGAGGGTGAGGGATCCCCCGGCTATGGACTGCATCGTTCCAAAAGCTGCAAAGAGTTCCAGTATCCCAAGTCACAGAGCTGGTGCTTCGAGGGCAATGTTTTTGAAGCTGGCGGCGGAGTGGCCAGCGGCAGTGGCAGTTCCAGCGGTGCTCCCCCGCCCACCACCTCCATCCTGAAGAACCGCGCTGGTGTTCCCAAGTCATACTCCTTCAGTGCCACCACCAAGACCATGCCGTTTGATATCATCGACTATGAGCTGCCCCCCGTCTCGAATACGCGACGCGAGAAGAAGGAGGCCCTGCGGCGGAACATGAATGCCCTGTGCAGCAGCAGCCTGGATCGATGCTGCGCCCGGGATCAGTGCACCAGCGCCCGCTGCCTGTTGGAGGACATCTATCCGGGATCGAGGATGCGGCCAAGGGCGCCCGGAGCGGGCAGCAATCGGAATTTGAGTGCGGCGGACTGGCTCTTCGAGGAGCGGGCTGGCAGGCAGCGAACGCCCGCCGCTCCAACGGTAATTTGTTGTTGTTCTGCGGCTGAGGAGTGCTGTTGCCACCGCCAGCGGCAGCAGCAGCCGCCGCTTCCCGCTCGCCCGAGGTCACGACCCCTCTGTCCCGGTCATCATCCGGCCGCCGAGGAGGAGGAGCACATGCACTGCCGCTACGACACCGACCTGGAGCACTTCATACGCGCCGAGCGCGAGCGCCTCATGCTGCAGGATAAGTTCCTGGACGACGACGAGCGGTATCTGGCCGCTGCTCCGGCTCCGCGAAGTCCTGGCAGACGGTATCCGGCGGGAAACTATCACCGACCGCCGCGCAGCAAGTCGCTGCTGGAGATGCAGCCGCCAACCACGCTGTATGACGAGGATACCTGCTCGGACACCACGGAGATCGACTTGGAGGACTTCAACATTGACCTGGAGAAGTACTGGGAGCAGCTGGACAAGCCGCCCAGTCCCATCAACATGGACATGCGGCGCAACATGCACAGCAGTCTCAAGGTGAAGAACGTGAATGTCCGGTGCTACAACAATGGCCAGCCCATCGATCTGCATGACCGCGAGCACGAGCGGCTGATGATCAAGAAGTCGCTGCTCGAAGGGATGCCCTCGCCACCGCAGCTGGACTCCAGCGAGTCCTCGACCAATGCGGGCGGCTATCCTTTTTTTGACACTGCTCCCGCCATTGCGCCTGTCCCCGCCTTCCACCACCACCCGACCTACGGACCGCCGCCGGGCTATGGCCACAAGGTGTACCCCACGGTGGACACGCTGCCCTCGTACCAGTACAACAACTTCTATCCCGAGCACAGCCATCCGACCGTGGGCAGTGTGCTGACCCAGCAGCCCACGGCTGGCATCCATCATCCCTCCGCCGGCGGTCACTCGGCGCTCAGCCTGATCAACAACATATTCTCCATCTACAAGCCCAACAAGTACTCGCCGGAGAACTGCCAGATGAACTACGAGAGCAAGCCGGAGCCGTGCAAGAAGATGAATGTGCCCAGTACCCACAGGCCGCTGGGAGCAGCCACGCATCCGTATCCTGCCCACGACTACATGCACTCCTCGATGAAGAGACCGCTGCTGGTGAGCGCCGATCAGCCGCACTTCAAGATCATTCCGGAGAAGACTGGCCTGAAGATCTCGCCCCTGTTGAGCTACGAGGATTACGGCGGAGGTGGCGAGAAGGCCCACCACAGACTGAGTAGCACGGCAAGGCCTCTGATGCTTCCGCACTGATGGTGCTGGACCTTTCCGTGGTATGGCAATGGCAATGGCAATGGCAACTACTGTTAGTTGGGCTCCACACCCACCCAACTATCCGCAAAAAGAAAGACTCGCGAGCAGCGAACAGCAACCCAAACGCACAAAAACATCAACTGGGTCCAGCCGAGGAAGAAGAACGTACGTTAACAGAAATCCATCGGAGGAGCATCGGGACCAGGAGGTGGCTAGCTAACCAGTATCCTCTACCCGACACCCCTCACCTTCCACTCCACCAACTCGCCGTCTTCGTCGTCGTCGTCGTCGTCCATCCGCACAATTTGCTTTTGGTTTAGCAGGTCAGGTCAGGTCGGGTGCTCCATCGGAGCATCCTTGACACTCCAGCAACGGAAAACCAGTCGAACAACAACAGCAACTACAGCCATACCATTGGAAATCAAGAGCACTACAGACAAAGACAACATCAACAGATCTACCAACAGCCACTCGTCAGATGGAGGTCAAAGTGCAAGTACTAGTAACGATTTGATCAGCGGATCGATTAGGATAAGCCCACACGGTCCTCAACACCCAGACACTAGACACAGACATACACACCAAAACACATATGTATACAATCAACGTGCTTTTAATTCGCTTAGAATCGCTATAGAAATCGCGTTGCAGTTCGATTAACCACTAAACAACAGATTCACTAATTTTCGAGCAACTTTTAAGCAATCAAGAGCGTATTCAATAGAACAAAGAACAAAGAGTAGATCTAAGGCGGAAGAGTTAGGTATTAAGTCGTTCATATTGCGCGTTTCATATTTCAGTATGCGCATATTGTATACCCTTACTCTCTGTAGAAAAAGCTAAACGGATTTTATTAGTACTAAAGATTTGGGATAATACATACAAGTACCATGCATACCTAGACTCGTGAGTGTCAGCGAGACTTATTTTGGCCTCAATATATTGCGATAATTTTGAGATGCAAACGAAAAACGAAGGCGAACCGTTTTTATTGTCATCAAATTTTTTCTATTTTTTATACCAAATAACTTTGAATCAACTAAACGGGAGGAGGAGTTATTGCTATTGAAATTGCTATGCTCGATAAGGCTAGAAGGCTAGAAGCTTTTCCCATAAGTTGCGGCTACTAGGAGCGATTATACGAAGGCATGCCTATGCTATTTATATATTATATATGATTAGGTGCGGTACGGATAGGTGGTGTTCGTTGAGAGAACTCGATGGAAGCGCTTTTTATAAACTAACTAGATTTGTATCGAAATGTGAAACATTGAATATGAATATGAATATGATAAACATGAATTGTACTTTTATGATGTATGCGTATCCACTGGCCTTATTTATTGAGAAGTAACCAAACAATGAGCTGAACCCCAACACAAACAAACACAGAAACACAAACAAACACACTTAAACAAGAGTACACGAGATCCCAGAAAAACAACTTGAGAATTACAATTGAATTTTCACTAAGATTCAAGCTTAGGGCTTTGCGTCACTTTTGTTAATTGTTTTTTGGCGTCCAATTTTACATGATAACTACTGTAGGACTCTAGAGAAACAAATCGAAACTATCAAGAGTAGATTAACTATCGAGTATTTTGTAGTGAGTAAGCTAACTAAAACATAAACCAAACCAAATGGAGATAACTTTTTAGCGCAAGACTCCTTGTGCGTGAAGATTTTGAATTTGAATTTATTTTTAACGACTTTTGAATACAAAACGAAACAATGAAGATGAAGATGACATTTTATCAGAGATCGTTTTTTACCTATTTAACATTTCCTCGAACCACAAACAACAACTATTTGCTAAGTGTACCCTATGGCCTATGAGTTAGTTATAAGAAAGTGTTTTCCAAGCCCCGCTTAGACCACAACACTGAAAAAAAATGAATAGAGAAGTCAGGAGACAGGAGAACAGGGGGATTTCTGCACAAAACCCAATCTAAGAAATATCCAAACAATGCACCCAAATTAAGTGTACGATATGCGTATGTATCGAGTATTTACGATCACGTCTAGGAACTAAGGAAGAATTGTATTGTATTGTAAAATGAATGGAATCGACGAACACGAAAAAACGCCCAAATCTTATGAGTATGTAAGCAAAGCCGAAAACTTGAATTCACACAGGATAACCGCTCCTGGCGGTCGTCTAAACTGCTGAAATTGGCACTTAAGTATTTAGGTATACACACCGCATATTGTATGTACAACTTAGTAGAATTTTCGACTAAACTAAACTGAACTTGCAAACGTAGCGCGACACTTGTGCAAGTCAAAGGTCCCCGAGTGCCCATCGATGGCCCATCGATGGGTTCGCTTTTCGAGGGGCCAACTTCACAAGACAGCTTCTGGTTGGTTTTTAGCGTAAGTTTTGTTTCACATATGTATGTATGTACGATTAGGTGACCAGCATGTCGATGCACCTGGCGCAACTGGCGCACCTGCAGGTAGCTAGCGAATAACATGCATGCATGTAAACAACAGTAACTAGAAAATGGAACAATATAATATCAGTGCAACGTAATATATCAGTTAAAATAACAGAGGCAAACAGAACTCCACTCATTTAGCACTACCTGCAATTTGAATGTGAAAAACAACACAACCCCCTCTCATCCCAGCCCCGCTTCTCCGACGCGTCCCCATTAATTTACCTGAATTGCAAATAAAAAGATGTTCAATTCGATGTGAAAAAACAACTAGTTGTTCTCTGTTCTCGGTTTTGGTGTGGGTTGGTTTATTTATTCACGCCGCCCCAAAAGTATGCAGCAACCTTTACTCTACATCCCGAAATGCACTGAGGAAAAAAGGTATGAACACCAGCTTGAGATCTTTAATAAAAAACATATCTTCTTGATAGGAATTATAAATATCAATTTGAATTCCAGTTTTATGTTCTACATTTACTATTTTCATATTCATAAATCATGTTCCTTGTATTCCCATATTTCACCAAGTACATGCTTCACAGCTGCTACTTACACACATTGCGTTTTATTCAGTTTTAAATTTATATCACATTAAATTTTAAATTAACAGAATTACAAAAGTTAGTCGATTCGTCAGTTAATGCTGCTGCAGCTGCAGTTCTCCATTTACAATCATCATAATTATTACATTTTCAATTATCGGAAGCTAATTGGTTCTGCCGTCTGGCGAAGGCGTCAGCGGCGTTGACAGGACGGCTGGGGATGGTATCTCGTTAATCGTTAGCATACACATACATAGTCAAACATTTAACATAAAGTCACACTTAAAGCTATCACTAAATTGGTTAAAAGCTAATTGCATCAGAGTCAGTCAGAGAGATGTTGGGACCTTATGATCTACGTTTTCCAGGTGCGACACCTTCTTGTCAGGCTTACGGGCTAGTTCGTTGGCTGTTCCTGTTGCTGCTGATGTTGCTGCGCGGATTCGCTGGCAGTGGCTCCTGCCAGAGCAGTTGATGCTGCACCTGTTGCTGCAGCTGTTGCTGCTGCGGCCGCCGCTGCTGCGGCAGCTGCTGTTGTGCTGGCCGCCGTCGCATCCAGGTTGAGTGTGGTGCTACTGGCTGCCTTTTGGTTGGGGAAGAGCACCGAGTAGGCCGGCGGCGGATCCAGCTCCTCATAGTTGGGCGGCGAGGTGGCTCCCAGGTGGTCCCCGCCACCGTTTCCTCCTCCATTGGCAGCGGCCAGCGCCGCCTCCCGCTCGTTGTTGACCGCATGCTGCGATGCGGAGGCTGCAAGGGAACGGATGGATTCAATGTGAGAGCTCAAGCGACAACACAGAACTGGGGATTGGGTGTTTGTTTAGTTGGATTTGGATTGTGAAAGTGTTAGTCACAGTCAGAGCACAGCACGTGAGTCGTAGGTTCGGTTTATGATGTGCGGGGAAGAGAACAATGGGGAAACTCGCATAAATACATCGCCAAATGACAGTGGCTTACTTTGACTAGACTATGGTGCAATTTAACGTACCCCAGAGGCCGCAGATGAGCAGTGCCCCGCCGCACAGGAGCATGCCGAGCATCAGGTAGCCCCATGGGCCGTACTTCGATAGGTCCGAGTGCAGGCCGGAGCGCGTCGAGTTCCGGCGGGTGAAGCCGCTGCCGGCTCCCGTGCCCACTCCCATTTCAGCCGTATCGTTTTCCGGCCTCTGCTGATCGCCCTCCGTGACCAGGCTGGGCCCAATGGAGTTCGGTGACCCATCGCCTCCGGGCTTCTTCATATCTTTGGTGTGCACTTTGCGCAGCGTGATCGTCGAGGTGACCGTCGAGTTGTCCAAACCCACGGCTCCGTCGCTTCCGTTGCGCGGCAGATCCTCCGGTGCCGTTGGTGCATCGTTGGCGAACAGGTTGCGGAACACCTCCAGGGCAAACTGCTCGAAGAGATCCGACTCCAGGCCGGCGGCGAGTTTGCCGGCTCCCGGGCGACGCTGCTTCGAGCACAGCTCGTAGTCCTCATCGCTGTCGTACTCGTTGCTGTACGGACAATGGCGGATCCCGTCGCAGGCCAGCTCCTTGGAGATGCACAGGATGGGCTCATCACTGAAATTACAAATGGCTGTCATTAAATTTGTTATGATAAATAGACTAGTTTTATTGCTCTTCAAGCCACTATTAAAAATGCTGCTTCTGTGTTAAATATTTAAATATGATTAAATAAAAAGTAAATGACAATTTACATTGAAATTTGTTTGTTATTTTTCTTAACAAAGCTTGACTCGCAAAACTTTAGTTCAACTGCATACTTTCGGGCTGTGCATTGTTAAATGTTTTACTTTTAAGTGCCATTAAATACTTCATAAAGTCGTAGCTTACAAGCATTAAGATTACTTTAAATGTAAACGCTTATCGTATATTTAATCTAAGTAAATTCAATAGCAGCTTAGTCAGTGGAACTGTAACATTTAGTGGCCCAAAACGAACTCAAGTCTAGTTAGGAATAGACGCGTGTAATCCGACTCACCCGATCTTCAAGCACTGGTGCTTGCTGCCATCCTTGCACTGCTCGCCCTTGCCCAGCACAGTGACCATCAGCTTGGAGCGCAGGGCGTGCTGACCGTGCTCCCAGACGATCTTGACGCGGCCGTGGAAGAGCCGCACCGGGTCCTCCATCTCGGAGGCGGTGTCCTCCAGCTGGCAGGGGTCCACTCGCCACTGGGCCGTGTGCGGATCCAGCGAGCTAAACTGTTGGGGTGAAGGCAAATAGAACCTTTTAATTATGGGGGGCTGGCTAAAAGCGTGGCCTAAGTGCGTACTGAATATTTGCCGCGAAACGTGCGAGCAAACAGTTTACACGATCGAAATGCTAATCGCTTAAATTCTACTCCCCCCTGCGGCCACGCCCACGACTCGGTGACGTGACTTGAATGGCCAAGTTCAACAGAACGATCAAAAATCAACGATCAAAACTGCGAATGCAAACACACATAATGCAAAATTAAATATTTACGCTGGAAAAATACGAAAAACAAAAAGCTGTGAAAGCCACGCCAGAAACGATAACTACGCTTCGCCTGAGAATCGTGGGGCTTATAAAAATAAATCCATTAATATCGGCGCCATTTCACGTGCAGAGCGTAGATATGCCATCTACATGTGCATATATACAAATATATATGTAAATATATATCTACAGATATTATAGCAAATGGATACGGGTTCAGGCTGCTTTGTACTCTCAGGTTCAATAACTGCGACGACTTTTGTTGGTCGGTAGTGCCCATTGTAGGTACACTCGTAGTAAACAACAATTAACCAGGGAGTGTCCGCAGCGACAACGGTTAAACCAGTTTTCCCTGCGATAAACACTAGATTACTAGATTTTCCAGTCAGCTCATTAGGAAGACGATTCTGCTGTAATTATGCGCCTCAGCCATTTGCACATCTCACCTATTCTGCGATGACGGAACAAAGAAACGCTCTATTCTGGACATGCAAATGTGGACATGCGTCCACTCCCTCGGGTCCCCAACCCATATCCATTGGTTTTCAGTAGCATAGTTGCCTTTATGGCGACGCCAACTGTCAGTCACTCAGTCAGGCATTCCGTCATTCAGTCAGCCAAGTCGACGGATTTATGGCGACGCGACGCATCAGTAACCGAAAGTGTTGCTCTGGGACTGTGGTTTCAATTGCTTTTGCTGCTGCCGCTGTTGCTTTCCTGGCCAAAAGCTGCAAACGTGTTTCAAATACCTAAAACACCAAACAACCAAAAACAGAGCTACGAAAAAAGGCCCAGCAGAATGGTAGAAATGGGCGCGCTTATGCAAATACCGAAACTTTTCTGGTTTTTGCCTGGGAGTTTTGGCGCCGCAGAAAGTGAAACATTCCCAACCAGCTGGAGTTCAATGTCAGTGAACATTGCCTTAATGGAAAGTTTCTTATTTAATCGAGCACAGAACACCTTGACAATGTCAACCGATCAGCTGACGAATTACGCTTGGCTTCGCATGAGACCTGCCGGTAATTGGAGACAATTTCAGATGTCAAACTGTCTCATCGGAAAGCCACAAAAAAGTAACAATGTCAATCGAGAACTTAAACGTATACGCTCGATAAGTCCGCTTATGAGAACCACTTGTAATGCAGCCTGCCAAACTTAATCTATTTGACAATGGGAATGGGAATTGGAATTGGCGGCAATTTTGAACAAATCGTGATATATTCTATGCTTTGTGGAATAAATTTGAGCAAATATAGAAGTGACATAAAGTAATTACCGATGAAGTCACAATGGTTCTGATTTCATTTCTTACATTCTAGGTGTAGGAGAATCCCGAGCTGCGGAAAAAACTAGCTACTTGCTCTTGAACCCAGCTATTTGAACTTCTTGATCCGATTCTCACACTTGAGCGCTGCGCATGCGCACTCAAGTGGTATATTTTTAACGCAAATGAATGCGATCAAGAAAATGGCAAATAATTCGTGCGGAAGGTGCAGAAAATGGCAAGCTCACACTAATCAGCGAAAAAGAGTACACTTAAGAAAAAAAACTGAAGATGGAATTACAATCAATATCTACATTACAATGCCTAAACTATCTAGAATATATGCTAGACCGCCTAGTGTTTTTTCAAGTGGCAACCTTGCCACCACAAATGGGCACTAAGGTGAGTTCACTTACTATGTTCAGAGGGCAGGTGCGTCCCAAAACCCGCGAAGGCGCCGATGAGGCGATGACCCTCGTCGAGTTGGCCAGCTCTGGGGACTCCGACATTCCGCCGGACTTGGCCGTGCGTCGGAGTTTGGACGAGTTGTTGCCTCCGGCTGCGGCAGCCATGATGTTCGTGGGCGTGCTCCTGGTGGTGGCCGCATCCAGCGGCTGGCCGTGCGGCAGTTTTGGCAGGATGAGGCGCACAATGAAGCCATAGTTGGGCGGGGCGCTCAGGATGCGGGAACAGGAGGCGTGCTCCGCGCCATAGAGTCCCGGCTTCAGTTCGATGATGAGACTAGATTCTTTGCCATCGCTCTCGATGAAGTGCTCGTGCTGAGCGCTGCATAGTGGCTTGAAAGTGGGATGGGACAGCAAGTCGCCTGCAAAGGGAGAGATTCGAATGGGATCAGTACGTGGAGTAGATGCCTTGGGCGTAAATTGACACGGGTCTGTTAATTTCTACATCAAATGGGCCTTTCTGATGGATGGTCGGCGTTTGCGGTCGTTTGTATGCGGAATCCATCATCCCAACTAAGCGCATTGCATGCAGACGAGGTTCGCGAGTTGTCAATCAATAAATAACTCACAGCTTGGCAAATAAAAATAGCTAATTAAAACAAAAAGAAACCCACAACGGCTGCTGTGACAACTCTAAAAATAAAAATTTAGTGTGAATTGGCAGGGAAATGGATGGGTCGCCAATTTCGGGTGACGAAACCAAGCCAAACCAAACACAGTTTGGAAATTCAATTAATAATTGAATGACTACGCTTACCTAAAAACACAGAGCGAGCGAGCCTCGTCGTCTGTTCAATTATTTTGCACTCGATCGCGAACTTTGCGGCGCAAAGGTTATAGATTCATACGAGCACTATTAAGTACTTCAATTAATAAAATACAAATACTTGGACCAAGCGCATGGCTGTGGAACCAACCACTGGCGTGTAGGAAAACTACTTTTGCATTGTGCTGGGAGGTAGTCATATTCACACACATCCATATTCTGGGTCACTGACTGCACCACATACGCGTGTGCACGAGTATATAGCATTATTATTATTATATTATTACCCGAGCGAGCTGTTGCTGCAACCGACTTATTGTTTGTTGTTTTGCAGCCGCCCTCGCTCTTTTTTCCACTGGGCAATTGCCACACAGCTCTTGCGAACTATTAAACATTTTATTAAACAATTTGCATTTGCTCCATGCACCCAAGTCCGAGTATGATTACTCGTGTGAGTCTGTGCGAGTGCAATTTACCGGCTAATTTCCATTTCGAACTTGACATTAATAGCCATACCAAGCGGCTCGAGCTGTCCACACGTGCTCGACTTTCAATCATCATTTCGGCACAAATGCAAATGCACCCATTTGAACTGGGCTAATGACAGGCTTTCGTCAGTTTTATGGGCCAATTATGATTGATTTGGGTAATCGATTCAGAAATTGTTCTAGGGAAAGTCAAACAAGTAGTACTTATTCAGCTTTCCCACACAATATGTTCAATTAGGCGCAATTGTAATAGAATGAAAAGCCATTAGCACTGTAATACAATGAATTCCATACAGTTAAGTAATGATTAAGGCCCACTTGATGGCCAGCCGAGTGATCTAAAGCGCCAGCGTAACTGCTAATTGGGTTAAAAGTGCACATATGTACACTCCCAGCCAAATAAACACATGAATCCACAAGTTATGTTCGGCTTTATTTGAGGTTAATGCGGGGAGTTCATAGAGAAATGGGTTTACGATCCGGGCAACCAGCCAAGCGGGCAAAGAAAGAAAGGGCCGACAGTTCCACCCAATTTTTTCACTAAATAAGCCGTTAATAATTTGTCTACGTTTTCAGAGCAGAACCGAGTGTTACTCACTTTTTGGGAAAGCAGATCGCTTTCCCGGACCGGGGAAAGTCGAGTTCAGGCAAGTTAAGGGGGCTAACCAAAATTGTCCGTTAAGCTTGTACCTATTGCCCAAATGGCTCCAACATTTTCGTTTTGGGCAAGGTCAGGTTAAGCGACTCGATTACACAGATAAACATCAAGACAAACAGCTAACAAACCAGCCAGCAAACTCACAGACAAACATGGAAAACACTTAGCAGCCAACTGTGGAGCACTGAGGAAAATTGTTAGCTTACAAAATTCTCTCGAACAAGAAAACTAAATGTGCTTGGTAGTGAAATCATAAACTTTCGTAATGCTGCTTTACAAGAATGAGACTCCTGACTTATGATATAGTTTACCATATATTTTAGTTAGTATTTAGAACTACTGCTTCAGTAGCCACTGTACTGCCGATTTTTCAGTGTACTTCTATATATCTGCCAATATCTCGCGATGTGTATCTTTGGCTCTTAGTGTGCGTGTGTATCTGTGTGTAGGTCAAGCAGCGGCAGCCACTTGAATTTGAAAAGGGCACATTAAAATGCGTTGTCAATGCCGATCCACAAGTTATGGTGCTATATACAGTCCCCTATGTCGAGTGGGCCAGTTTCGAGTTGTTGTTGCCGCCGTTGTTTGGACTCAGATTCAGATTCAGATTTAGACAAAAACGGAACTTGGCCAAGAGCAAACTGCAACTGCTCGTGCAGAGATTGTCAAGCGGTTAGAGGGTTTCATGTTATTTTTTTCTGCTTTTTTCGAGTTTTTGAGTTCTGCTTCTCGAGTGGCGACTGGGCATAATAAATTCTGTGGCTGCCACGCGATGCGGACGCGTGTTGCATGCTGGATGGATGGATGGATGCTGGATCCTGTGTTCTGGGCTCTGCTCACTCGTCATAATTACGCCCGGCTGCCTGCGGAAGGGGGCGGGGAAGTGGGGAAAAGTGGGCGGGGGCGGAACAGTAAAAGCGCACGATGGAGAGACACTCGAAAAAAAGTTGTTGTTAAAAATTACACAACACTCGGGCACACAAACGGCAGGCAGGCATACATACATACACACATGCGGAGTGAGCGCCACTCGACGCACAAACAGAAACAAACAAAAACAGTCTGCAAGTGCAGTTTGTTACACTCTTCTCCACGGGGGGCTGCCATGAACCCACAAGCCCTTCATCGAACTTGTTAAGTTTCACAATCGAATTACTGAATCGATAAGTTATCTGCAAGGCAAGCGGAATGATTTATATATTCTTTACTCCCTGTAGGGTTTCCCAAGTCAGGCATGCATCGGAAGGTCCTTGTCTTCGAAAGAATGCCAGTTAGTTGGTACAACAACATTTTGATATTTACTTATCAATTTATTGTGACTACATTTCATGTAGCTTCCTTATAGCAAAGTGTCTTAATTTGTCTCTAGTCAATTGTCAGCATAAAATCTGCTATCAAATCTACTATTAAACATTACTACCCTTTCCCTTCTCCTTATAAGTAATAATAGTAGTTTGTGGACGGCCCATTTCCACGTTTTATAGAGCATTAGATTTTCTGCCATTGTCGCTCATCATTCCGTTTCCTTTATTTTTTTTGTGAAACAGCTGAAATTGGGTCAACTATCAAAGTCAGAATGGCAAGGGTTAAGTGCTTGTCCCTCCTCTATCTCTGTCTCTTTCGCTGTCGCTGTCTCTGTCGCTATCTCTTTTCGTGTCTGTGGCTCTCTATCTGGCCTTGCAGCTTTCCCGCTCTCCAGCTTTCTTCTCCCGCTTTTCACGCCACCCCCACCCCCACCTCCCATCCCCACCAAAGTGCGGCCGACTTTGGACAGCGCGCTACATTTCCCGTTGGCCAATTTTCCTAATAGGTCAAGCGAATGTGTCATCATGTTGCTGTTGTTGCTTTTGCTTCTGCTGTTGCTGCTGCTTCTGTTGGCCACTGTCGTTGTTGTCGTTGTAATTTGTCTGTTTGCACAGCTAAAGAACGACAAAATAAATAAATTGTACAATAAACAAGAACTCAGGCAACTCGAATGGCCAAGGAACTGGTCATTTGTTGCTGCAGCTGCTGCATGTTGCTGCTGCTTCTACTTCTGCTGCTGCTTCTGCTGCTGCTGCCATTGCGTGCAACACACTGCCAGACCTAACGGCAACTGTTGCTGCTTAACTGGCCAAGCAGTCAGCGGAATGGCGGCGGGTCGAGGCGGAAGCCAGTTGAACATGACTTCTAATGGCCACATACATAAATCAAAGCCCCATTTTCAGTGCTTGGCAGAAAAAACAGTATTGAAAATGTTGAGAGAATAAATGCACAAACGCCCGAATTTGCCATTGCTACGCTAGCCGAGTGCCAGCTATTTTCCTATCGCTCTTTTTTTTTGTTTTTATGAACAATTTGCATTTTAATTAAGCGAAGGCAGATGCTTTATCGCTGTCGCTCTGGCAAAAAGTTTGAATTGGAATTGTAAAATGTAGAATGGGTGGGTGGGCGTGCCACCTAATTGAACCCAGATGACTTTTCGAGTCGCGCAGCAGGCAGCTTCTATCCACAGCAGCCATATAAGCCAAGACTTTGGGGGAACTTCTCCAATCCAATCCGCAGATGGCTGCTGGCAACATATGTTAATTCTACTTGATATTCTCAACGGCAACGGCAAAACAGAACTGGAAACCAGTTTGCAAACATGTACATGGCTAAATATACATATGAATGTTTATGACTGGATAAATAACGCTCTTCGACTCGGCGGCTTGTTGTGCTAGCCAAAAAAAAACGTTGGAATAGAGTAAACACTATTCCAGATCAAGATTCGGTGTTAGATTTCGATTTAGATTCGGGGGAGAAACTCGTGTCTGCGCACTGCACAAAATTGTTGGTGCTCATGCTCATAATGCTCATAAATTGACAACTAATAAAATTTATAAACATTCCGAAACAGAAAACTGTATTGCTTGAACTTGATCTTCTGGTTTTCTTATACTCAGTCAGCATTTAAGCTAAATATTACAGGGAAGAAAAAATCTGATCGTTTGGAATACTGTTCCTAAGTTTCGGTTTCAAACTCTCCATTCTGAATATTTTTTTATTATCATAAAGAAAGGATGTATCTTTGATCTTAGTTCCCATTTCAGTTGATCTAGTTTCGCACTGATGCAAACTTTCCATCTGAAGAGGTCAATGGAACACTGGCCCTGGCTGGGATCTCTGTGAGAATCAGCAACCATTAACATTTAAGTTAACCCCTTGTTGCAACGCCGGCGATCCAGACTCGTAGTTTGCCAATCTGCCTCTTTGTTCGAGCCTTAACTGTATTTCAATGACAATGAGGTCGTCTGGCGGTTGGGTTGCGTTTTCTTATTTTCTTATTTTCCGTTCTCCAATCTCCGCTTTGTGTTTTTTCAGTTTTCTGTTTCTGTTTCAAGTTTCACTAAAAATAAAGAGTATTTTCTTTTATTTGCATTACATTGTTTTTCAACTTTTAATTTCATGCCGCAAAACTTCCGCGTGATATATTTACGCCCTCTAGCCGCGTTTTTTTCTTTTAAAGCAACCCGTGCCAAAAATGATTCACGGAACTTCACGCTTATCAGTATCAGTAGGCTTTGGTGACTAGCAATCGAATTTGGCCTTTCGGCTTAAATTAAAGCCAAATCATTTTCGATGTGCCATGTGCACGGCGGGATCGGTCAAATGCGGTTAAGATCGAGTGAGTGGGGGAATTGCCAACCGGTTTCCCAAACAGAAAAAGCACAAATAATCGGTGATAAAATTAAAAGCACACACAACAAATGACAGTGGTTCACAACGCTCTTATTCTAAAGCCGCGGATATGGGATGGGTGACTAAAAAAGTGGCCATAATGGCAGAGATTAGAAAGGCAGTGGTTAACTACAGTCAATACTCGAGAACGCAAACTACGGATGGTGGCTGTGAGCTGTTTGGCTTGGGTGACTCTCAAAACTCTAGAGCAACGTAAACTCTTAGCATTTAGTGTTGTTAGCCAAATTTCAGGTTTTGGCCAGCTTTGAATGTTGTTATTTTTCAAGTTCGATTCTTGTAACTACAGTGGATATAGGGAATATGAGATTTCTAGCTGAAAAAGTTTTATAATTTGGGGATTATAACAAGAATAATTAAAGAATCTGTCACATAAAAGGCAAATGGTGTTATATGAATAGAATTAAAGTAATAATCTTCCAATTTCATGTCATGATGATTAATTTCTAGTAAATTCGAAAATTGTCATGTACTTCTTAGGTATAGAATACCTATTACCCATTTACTTTCTCGAAATTACCGTTAGTTTGAGGAAAGTCCCCACTTAAGATGTTCGACTGTATAGCGAGAAGTGAAACCCAAGTCTTGAAGTCTTGTGAGCGTGGGGGAGTACCTCTTCTGGTCAGATCTTGTGACCCGATACTTTGCACCGATTCCTCGAATCCGGTAATTATTAAAGCGACGAGCACTTGCGTTGCCTCGGTTTCCCCCATCCTCCCATTATGGAGCCCATCCTACCATCCCATCTTCAATCCTCCCACCCTTTCACCATTTCCACTTCTTTTCTTCACACCGTTTGCACACAATGCAGCGCAGTGGCGCCTGATTAAGTCCCCCCACCACTCCAAATTTCCCATGCACATTTTTATCCATTCTTTTTTCGCAACTAACCGAATACCGCTGCACTTTGGACCATGGCGGCACTGGCGGCCAACAGAGTGATCAACGCCCACGCGCAGTAAATGTGCAGAATCCGCGGGCTGTTGCGTCGCTGTTGCTGCTGCAGTTGCTGCTGCGCATGCGCCTCATGTTGCTGTTGTTGCTTCTGTTGTTGTTGTTGGGCGCAGCGGACGCAGGCGGCGGTCGCCATGTTGCTCTGTTTTTTTGTTTTTGTTGTTTATAGCTGTTATTCAGTATATTTTTGTCGTATTTGCGTTTTAAAACGGCTTCTCCTAGCCGCCGATCGTCGTTTGGCTTTGCGTTTTGCCTTTACTATCCAATTTCACTCGGCGTCGGGCACTTAAACAGTTGCTTTTTGCGATATTGTCGATTGAAATTGCGCAATCTAAAACTAGTTCGCCTAGGATCAAGATCCGTTAATCGCGGTATCTCACTCGCGCGCCCTTTTCTTTCGGGGGGTTTCTTTGAAAAACAAGGAGCCAAGTTTTCTGCGCCGCCCTCGGCTTCAGCGACTGGGGGCCGAAGACTTGGAACGCTGCTCTTTTTTCTCGCTTTGCGCCGCTGCTCGAACTCGCGAACCTGCTGCGACGACCGATCGAATTGAACTGAGCGCAGCTTTGGGCTCCAACGGCGACGTCGACGCCGCTGCCGCCGCAGAAAGCGCGGCGATCTCTTTCAGTCTCAGAGAGCCACAAGCGCGGAAGCCCAAACTTACGCTCTTTGCAGAGAGCTCGGCTCGAAATAGTGACAAACCCACTTAAAAAAACGATGTATTTATAGTCAAATAATATAATACTAAAATTATAAAATCCAATATCTGAAATTAGTAATATTTTAATAAAATTGTGGAAAACAATAAGTCTTAGATGACTAATACGCAATAGGGAAATACAATTTTAAAAAATTCAAATTTATAATAAGTTTATGAACGCGTGTATAAAAATCCTTTAACTTTCATATCCTTTGCTGTATTGGAAGGATTTAAAAAGTTGTTTCATATTTTTTATGTTACCTGTATTTTGTTCAAACGCTATAACCTTTTTAATCGTAGATCATTCTAGTGGCAATATATCTTCTAGACTGCATACAGTCCTTGACCCACCCACGATTTCTGGCTGTGCACAGCTCGTAAACAACTGTAACTCTGCAATTTAACTAACAAAGCGAACAGAAAGACACGAGCCAAGGAAGAAGCCAAAAGAGAAATCGTGAAGGAGGAGAAGGAGGAGGAGGAAGCGCGGGTGGTAAAGGAGGGGAAGAGGTTCTCCTTCATCTGCCACCTACAACAACAACAATAACAACAACAACAACAACAACAACAACTGCAACAACAACATCAGGCATGAGCAATCAGTGCAACAGTGCCGCCGCTCTGCTCTGACACATGGGAGCTTATGGCGTCAAACGGATTTTTGCATTTGCATGTTTTTGCCTTAGTCTGTGTTGTTGTGGCCGTGTGCTATATTTTTTGCGGGCCCCTTGTTGTTTCCCTGCGTTTTTTCTCTTTTTTTCGGGAGCGGGGGTCTGTAACCCAATTTTGAAACGAGTCAAGTCGATATGCGAACAGAACAAAGTGTGCAAAAAAAAGCAGCAGAAAAAAATCGCAAAAATCAGTAAGACGCATTGGATGTGGGAGATGTGAGAGACAGAATGCGAAAATTACAGCAAAAGACGTTCTCGTTCGAGTGGGGCAGCACAAAAATCGAAAGCAGTTCAAACAACATGTGTCAAAAGGGATGAGCACGGAATACATCTCCAGCCAACGAGATGAATGCACGCCGCACGGTCCCCGTGGGTGTGTGTGCATCTGTGTTTGGGCCAAATTGGAGTTTACCTTAAGCCCGCCCAGATGACAGGACGCCTCGCCTCCCAAGGCCAACCGACTCGGAAATTGGGTTGAAGCCCCGTTGATCCCCGTGTATCTTTAAAGGCAGCGCGGCGAGATACAAGTTTTGTGTCATGGGGATTTTCGGGAAAAAGCTTCGATCTCTTGGCCTTGTCGGGGAAAGAGATATAAATTTGGTTATTATTAGCCATAAATGACTCAATATTAGTAGCTCTGGAACACAAGCTATCTGTGTATCTAACCCAAATCTGAATAAATGAAAATTATCAACTTTGATCGGATTATACATAAAACGATTGCCTTGTGAATAACACAACGTTTTGATGTAATAACACTTTGATAGATCTAAAGGTTAAAGACTAGACACAGCACTTAAATGGTTAAGAGGATTCCAATCCCTAACTATACTTAAAAGCTCAATCAAATCTTATGCTCGTCAAATATTTGGGATAGTTCTTCGTTATTTCACCATAATAACGTACTTTTTATTATGCAATGTACTTTTACAAGAATTCTTATCACTAACCTATGGGTAAAGTATCGCTTTTGCAGGCAGTAATCTCTCGAAGATTTTACAACTTTCGCGACGTTTGCAAACACTTGAGTATTGTTTGTCTCACTGCGAACATATTTTGAAAAAAGGCTGGCCCATTGCATAAGTGAAATAAACATACAAAACGGACTGCCCGACCCGTCGTACCGCCCCATGTGAGAAACAACGCACTCTTGGCAACAGCAGCGCCAACTTGGCCGGTACATATGCAGCACTACATGCGCATATGGCCAACGTGAAAAACCTGGCTTCGTTTTACTAGACTGTGTACTGCAGTTTTTGTGTGTGCTGTTATCGCTGCATTTGGCCGTTTGCCAGTCTTCGCGAGCTGCGAGCAGCTAGTTGCTGCTTTTGGTCGCTTGTTGCTAGTTGCCAGTTGCAAGTTGCTGCCGGGGCAGCTGTTGTTGTTGCTGGCGTGCGTAGTTGCGGAGCTAAAAATAAACTGCATGTAATTATAGTCGCGGCGACTTGTTGCACCTACCAAGTGGTTACGGCCATGCCCAAAACAACAAACCCGTCAAAACAACCAGCCATGTCAGCCAAGCCGAGAGAGAGAGCGGCCTGAGGCCTAAGCCTAAGAGAAGCCCCCATTTTGGCCAGCTCTCTTCGGCAGCTTCTAGTCACGTCTACCGCCGTGGACCAGATCCGATATGGGTGCACATACATACATATAAAAGCGTAGAGCTGGGTCAAATCACGTATGCGTGTGATTTGTGGGCGCTGCGAAATCTTGTCCTGCTATCGAGACACGTTTAACTTCTTGCTGGCCAGCATCGCGGAGTCTGCGGTGGCCACCGGCTGACCTTGGCCCCAATAAGGGGCTCGGTCCCGTCGCTAATGCCCCCAAATTACTGCCTGATCTGAACAAATTGTAAGCATTTGGAACTAGCTTCGATTTGCGTAGAATAATGGTCTAGAATTTTATAATGGAGCTTAACTTATCAAGAATATTCTTTATCATATGATGAATTCTTTAATACTATTTCATTAGGCTTAAGCCAAAACAACAATGTTTTTGTTACTATACATCGACCTTACGTCGACTTTACATAAGCATTACATGCACACTGGCGCAGTCAGTACATACGGCTGCTCTTGGTACTACCATGAGTAACTTACATTTACTGTCGTTACTACATTACATCACTTGGGTATTCGACTAATTTAATAATAAAAACATAATTTTTACAAATGTGAGTAAAATGGTAATTTCAATAAAATCGATGTTAATGAAAGATATCTTATTGATTCCGAAAAGTTTACAGGAAAACGATCAGTGTAGAAGCATGTAGAATTTACGTATGCATATGAGACGGTCAAAATAGATAGTGTGTAATAAATCAACATTTGTATACCCGTTACTCGTAGACTAAAAGGGTATACTAGATTCGTTGAAAAGTTGTAACAGGTGAAAGCAGCGTTCCCGATCATATAAAGTATATAGGGATCAATAGCCTATCTGCATTCGTCAATGAAGTGACATTCAGGAACTATAAAAGCTACCATATTCACATTAAGCATGCAGATTTAAGAGACATCGCAAATTTATTGACCCACGTTGCCAAGCCCACAAACCGCCCAACATTGCCACACTTTTTTGAACAATGTTTTGATATTATTTTATTCTTCCTATTGAAGTATTACATTATATGACATCTACATACATATATCCACGAAAAATATATAAAACTTCTAAAAATATTCCCAATGCAAAAATAAACGATTTTTATGTTTTCTTTTTTATTTTAATATTTTTACGTAAATTAACTTAAATTACGATAATTGTAACATCAGCATAGAATATTTACAAAATGGAAATACTACGAGAGGATTTGAATGCAATGCCGTGATCAATGAAACGATTTCTTTTTCAGTGGAAAATGTGCAACCTGAGGACAGTTTGGGAAAAGAGAAGAAAAACTAAGGAAGAAGTAGAGTCCAGAGGGTCTTTCAGGGGCACACGATGATCATGTCTAGTTGAGTAGCTAAATGGCATTTTGTTTGGACTGCGGCGACTCGACTCGATCGCGATGTCTATCTGCGGCGCAGATGCATCATGGACTCCAGCGAGCTGTGGTCCAAAGTGGCGGCGTGCTCCAGATCCTCGCTGCTGGCGTTCTCCTCGGCCACGTTAACAAACGTGCTAGACAGCTCCCCGTTCAGGCGGTTTATGCTGCCCGTTCCAATGTCGTACATGAAGATCTCCTGTTCCGCGGATGCATCTGTGGATCTGGAAGGAACAAAATGAGTATCAGTATGATATCGAGAATTATTGCCAATCTACTTACTTTGCCACCAGCAGCACGACGGACTGCAGATCCAGATCCGTGCGCGCCTCCTTCTCCAGCCAGCGCTTGAAGTTCTCCTTAGTGGGCTTCTTCACCAGCGTCTTGATGAGCTCACCGCCCAGGAACTTGACCTCTTTGCCATCGGCGCTCCTCGCCTCACCGGCAGCCTGTCCAGGATTCTGAGCCTCCACGGGAGCCAGGACCACCACGCTGACAATTCGCTTGCCTAGCAGCTCCTCGCTGTCCGGAATCGGGAACTGTGCGCCGTTGATCTTCAGAGGGAGGTAGCGGTTGTACTGTTGGCGCTCGGCCAAGTCCACCGGGGTCACCACGGTGGCATCGGTGCGCACATACTTGTCGCTCACACTCTGACCCTGAGCGGCATCATAGCGCACCACCTTCACATCGAGATCCTGCTTCTGGGGCAGAGAGTTGGTCTGCTTCACGCGGTCCAGTTGCTTCTCGCTGAGGGCTACCTTATCGCCATTGGGCTTGACCACGGTCAAGACCTTGTTGGTCTCGGCAATCTGGGCGCCACCACCGGCTCCATAGAAGTGCTGCAGATGTTCGGCGGGCAGGTTCTCCAGCGCAATATCCCCCTGCTTGTCGTAGTCCAAGATTGAGATATCGGCATTGTTCAGGATGCCAGAGGAGAAGAGTTGCTGGCGGAGATCATCAGGCACTTCGTCGGGCAATTGCAGCAGGGTCTGCGAGGCCTTGCCATTTGGAGCAGAGGCAGGAGTGGAAGTTGGAGCGGGAACAGAAGCAGGAACCGGTGCTGCAGCAATTTGGGGAGCCTGTTGTTGCACCTGCTGGGGCGCCTTCTTATCCTTCTGGTTGCGCTGCTCCAGCTCCTTGAACACGTCCGAGTGGTAGGTGGATACACTGAAGGGCGAGTTATCCGTGGATGGAGCACTGATCAGCGAGGAGGCGGGCTGCCTAGGCTGCTGGGCGAAGTTGGTGCTGGCCTGAGCCTGCAGAGCCGCAGACTGGGCATTAATGTGGACCACAGGCTCATTAGCGGTCTGGGAGTACTGGCCATAGGTCACATAGTTGGAGGATGGGGGCACTGGGGTCACCACCATCACTTTCTGGCCATGAGTGGACTCTGCGTAGACGGGTGGCTGTGAGGGAGCTGCGCTGGGAAAGCTGCCGAATTGCTGCGTTTGCTGGACTCCAGATGCTCCAGCCGTTATATAGTGCCCAGAGATGTGCTGCGGAGCCGTGGGTCCCAGGTTGGGAGCGGGTACATCGTGGATCACCTCATTCCTCGTGCTACTATAAGCAAACTGCTGCTGTTGCTGTTGTTGCTGCCCCTGCTGCTGATGGTATTGCTGCTGTGGCTGCTGCGCGGCAGCAATGGGATTCTGTACGGTCTCCGTGATGTGCTGCTCGAACTTGGGAATGGACTTGAGCAACTCCGTCTCCTTTGATGGCTTGATGTCGAAGTAGTTGAGAGCGCTCTGGGTATGATGCTGCTGCGTCTGCTGCTTCTGCTGGGTGTAGTAGTCTGGGGGGGGAGTGGGTGAACGCACCACAAACTGTGGCTGCTGCACAAATTGAGGCTGACGAACGAACTGATAAGATTGCTGTTGATGCGGCAGTTTCTGTTGCTGCTGCGGCTGATAGTGTTGCTGCTGCTGTTGCTGCTGCTGTTGGTAGTTCGCATTATCCAGTTTGACAGGCAGGGGCAGAGGCTTCGCTTGCACCACTGGTGCTGGAGTGGGACGGAACTTGACGGGCTGGTAGGGAGCAGGGGTCACGCTCTTGGGTGGAATGGTGGGAAAGAATGGCACCTGGACCTGCTTATGCGGAGGTTTCTGGTACTGCTGTTGCTGCGGGGCCTGCTGCTGATGTTGCTGCGGTGCCTGTTGATGTTGATGCTGCTGCGTTGCAGGCTGATGCTGTTGCTGCTGTTGTTGCTGCTGATGCTGCTGCTGATACTGATGCTGCTGTTGATGTTGCTGCTGCTGCTGGTGATGTTGCTGCTGATATTGCTGCTGTGGGTACTGCTGATTGTGGTTGATGTAGAACTGCGACTGCTGCACCAGCTTGTTGAAAATGGTCTGGGAGGAAGTGGAGGGCAATTGCTGCTGGGTGATGCTGGCTCGATGTGGCTGCTGCACCTGTTGCTGGGGTGCTGGCTTCGGATAGTTGGGGGGAGGACCCACCAGAGCCGCCGGCGGCCTGAAGTAGTTGTTGCTGTGCTGCGTGGGCAGTTGCTGTTGCTGCTGCTGGTAGTTGATGCCCGACTGTTGGTAGTTGCTGCCAAAGAGCAAGTTGGAAATGGGACCTGGCCGAGATCCAAAGTTGTTCTCTCGTCCGTAGTCCGCTCGGGTATTGCTCACGTAGCTGCCCTCCGATTTGGAGGACACCGAAGGCGGCAGTGCCACCACCTGGCGCTGAATGCTCTCGGCATCGTGCTCCTCCAGAATGTGACCGGTCTGGTGCTTGTTCTCCGCTCCGAACGACACATGAATACCCGAGTTACTGTGGTATTTCTCCGAGTCCGGGTGGATAATCGTGCGCAGGGTGGTGGACTTTACCGGAGGCAGGGGCGTAACCGGATACTGGATGACCTCTTCCTCCTCCTCCTCCTCTTCCTCCTCGTTGTCGTCGTTGTTCAGCGAGGCAATCGGCGACTCCAGATGCAGCTTGTTGTTGTGATCCTTCTTGTAGTTCACATAGAACACGTGCACCTTCTCCTTCTTCTTCTTCTTCTTGGTCAGAGTCGGCTGGGCGGGCTCCTCGGCTAGTGTTTCATTGGCATCCTTGATGATGATCTCGATGATGGGCTCTGGAGCCTCCAAGTACTGCGGATATTGGGCATAGGCGGGTCCAAAGCTTCCGGGATATTGAGCTGAAATTAGGAAAAGTAATGGCTCAGTTTTGGAGTTAATCATTTATTGAAGTGCTGCAGTTTTCACTTTCATTAAACATTTTCATTATTTTGAATTAAGTGCAACGAAATCATCGGATAATTATTATTGGTGTTTTGCCAAATCGAGTGCCAGTTAAGCACTGAAAATGAAAACCAGATCTGCCCAGTTAACTTACCAACTGCACCCTGGCCATTGTAGTAACCAGCTTGGGGATAATAGCTCGCCGCGTTGTCCACATAGCCAGCCCTTCGGGATGCCACTTCCGGATACAGATAGCCGGCATTTCCGAAGTCGTAGAGAGTTCTCTTGCCACGATTCTCGCCCGGCTTCAGGGCTTTAGACTGCCGGGTGGTGGAGGTGTTTGTGGCCTTGGAAGATGGCGATGGAGCTGCGGATGGCGATGGCGATGGCTGCTTGGTGGGCTTCTCTGACTCAGCCTTGGGATTATTGGTTTTTGGCTTCGCCGATGTGGTTGTGCTGGTGGTGGAGGATGATGAGGCAACTCCAAAGGCCAAGAGCGCCAGCGCCAACTGCAAAGTGAATAGAAAGTGTTGGATTAGTACGGCTGCCAAAATATTTTAATTAAAACTTCGTGGAACTCGAATTTGGTTGGATTAGGCCATAGCCGAAGATACTAATCAGCCTTGGAAGCGGAATATATTCGGGTGAAATTGTTGGCAGCCAAAACATCTGAAAGGCAACCATAAATCTACCAGATAAGTCTAACTGCCATGTAAACACACGGCTCCTGGAAGCAAATATTTTAATTGTTATATGGTGGACAAGGTCGAGACCCCGACAAAGGCCCAAAACCGAAAAGAAACTTTTACCGGCCGAAATATTAGATGGCAAAACAAATTGGTGAGCGCCAAAAAAGGCGAATTAAAAGCGCAATAAACTCGAACATCTCCAGTTAACGAAGCCACAACAAATTAGCTCCAGCAGAAATGTGGACGTGTTTTTGTCTATTTTTTCACTTTTTTGCATTGGGTCAATGTCAAGTTGGGGCTGCGAGTTGGAGATGGATATGGAATGGAGAGGCTGAGATTGAGTTGTTGACCACAAAATTGACACAACGCCAACTTGATAACTTGATGGGTTAAAGGCAAGGCAAGGCAATCCTCAAGCATTTCAATTCGTCCCGGTTTCGCCTTTTAATTTGGCATATCGCGATGCGGTTAATCGGCGAACTGGGGGCCATTGAGTCATCCTCCGTCTTCGACTGGCGGAGAAGGCGGAAGAGGCAGCCGGGCCTTTCGGGCTTAGCCGTGAAAGTTGCCTTGGAGCGCGGCGACGAATTTCAATTGACCGCGGCAGCCGCTTTCTGGCCACGCCCACGCAAAAATGCCAAACGACACAAAAGAAAAGCTCGATTCTGTCTCGAATTTTTCACCAAACTTTCCAAACTGCACTTGGACTGCAAATGTCAGTCGAGTCAAACCGGTGTGTTTGTGAGTTGTGTGTTATGTGTGTGCGGTGTGTGTGTGGGCGCTTGACATTTGATTTGTATCTAAATAATAAAGTACGAGTGCGAGTATAACACATTTTGATGGCTGAGCAGAAAGTGAAGTGAAAATAATACACACTCGACGGACAATGAGCGTTACCCACTGCCACAAAGATCGGGGGCTTGCCCCAGTTGAGGCTCTGTCGATCGGTGGCGCATACACAATCACACGGTAGTCGCGCCTGATTATGGCATCTCTGGGCCTCATTGTTTTTGTTGCCGGGAGGCGTCTGCAGTGTCATGTCAAAACGGAAGCTGTGAGACCGTGTTTTGACAACCCCACCGACAGGCAGTTCCTTTGTCTTCACACTTTTAACGCAGACATTTTGACAGCTTAATGATTGCAGCTCTTTTTAATTGCAATTACTGACTGAATGACTGGATGACTGGAGCAGTGATGTCACTGCTCGGAGAGGGGTTATGCCACAACCCGTGCGATGCCGCATATGCTAATCAGTGAAGCCCCCACACAAACAGACCGATTATCCAACAGCCACTTCCCAAAAGAAACTGTCACATTGCCATACACGACCATCTAACTGACCTATGGCCAAGTCCATTTGGCCGCCGCGTAGTCCAGCTGCTGCAGCTCACACACTCCGCTGACCACATACAATAGGCGAATGTCAAAGATTTGCCAAAACAAAGCCAAACAAAATATGAAGCACATAAAGACACAAAACGACACAAAAAGAGAGAAATAATCAAATCAACATCACCATCGACAGACAGAGACTGCGAACAGCCAAAAGCAGTTCATGAAAAGAAAGATGCTAACAATGGGAGAAAGTTACACACCATGGCACACCAAGGCACTCAGTCAAAAGCCATCAAAATTCATCTCAAGCCAGAGTCCCAAAATACTCAACAGCTGAACTCGCACATTAACATAACGAAAATGTTTACAAGCCAATAAATCTGATGTCAGCCAGAGTTTTCCTTCGTTTGGCCAAAAACGCCAGAATTACGCAATCGGGCCGAGACAAAAACTTATTAATGAAAAAGCAGAAGAAACCCCAAAAATCTTTGGCAAGCATTTAGTGGGCTAGTGTAAATCAACGGCTGTAACTTGTCTAACTGCTGCTGTTGTGCAATGGTCCAAATGGGATGAATATTGTGGTTGCGATTGAGGATGGGGTTGGAGGTGGGGGTGGGTGTAGGGGATAACCAGTTGACCGCAGGACTAACAACTTGTGGCATGTGGCTAAGTGCGCCAAGTGGCAGCTACAACTGATGGTCGGCACGTTTCTGCGGTTGGTTTTTTGCATGCTTTGGTGTTTACGTTGGTGTACCAGACGATTGGCCAAGTGAAATCTGCCCGACAACTTGTCCAAATTTGCAACTGACAAATAGCCAGGGAAGTTCTCATGTAAACAGTGTTTATATTCGGCTGCTTTGTTGTCTGAACGGATAAATCATAAGACATAAGGCAAAAAACAACCGCCTGCACTTGATGATGCACTGTTATGATATGTGCCCGTTGATCTGCCATTGTTAGGCTGTCTGTCATGTGAATAGATTGCAGATTGCAGATTGCAGACACACACACCGCGCAGACAATCAGCCTGTGACACGGCACAATTATTCTGGCCCACAACTTGAAAGTCATCTTCGTGAGAACCACCGCATAAGCAGTTAGCCCAGAATTGCAACTTGTCTTCAGACCAATTACTCGAGTGGGTAGGATCGTCAGTCATCGCAAAGTGATGCAAAAGTTGCCAAAGCCTAATGTCTGAGAACATTATATGCCAGACATCACTTAATGTAACTGACATCATTTCCCATTGCCAAAAAACAAAAAATGTGTAGTATTAATCATCGCGAAAAGAAACCGAGGCGGATGTAAATAATGCGTCACTTTCGCGTCTGTTTTCGCGCGAAATTGCCAACAATCAGGCAAATCCTTATAATTAAATCTCAGACCCAGGTTGCATAAGCCAGCAGCTGTCCAAGTGGAATAACTGTAGCGCGACCAACAGGAATGAAGAAAGGAAGTGAGTGCTCAAATTGAGGTGTAGAAAATGTGAGACTTGCGAAAACAAACGAAAGACTGCAGCGACAAACTTGGCATGCGAGCCGAGCTCTGCTCACAGATCCCAGATCACAGACCCCCTGTTTCGCAGAGCCGAACTAAATGGCATAAAACCCGTGTACGAAAATAAAACATTTATCGTTTTTCTGCCGTCATTGTGTCTTAGAAGTGCCACACGATCAACGAAAACGGAAGTAAGCGACACGCCAGGCGGGAAAATGTGGACCAGGCCATAAACCATTTCGCTGGGGGGCCACCCTTCAGATAACGCCAAAACGATGACGGCGCGGAGAAACAAAAGGTGAAAAATATGATGAATTATTAAATGAAATGAAAAATGAAAGTGCTTTTATGCTTCTTCTGCTGCGGATACTTCTCCGCCCGGTAAGGGGCACACGGAGAAAAATTCAGACGTAATCTGTTTAAATTTTGTAATTTATGCTAAATCACTACCATACAAGTAATTACGTGTTTTGGAAAGTCGATGTATTAGTTGCCTTAATAGAAAATCAATTAGAGTTTACCTTCCAAATCACAGGCGGTTATTTAAATTAAAAACCCCAGTGATTGAAGGCAGGTAACTCAAATTATTGTATCCCATTTGTTTACTTTCATGTTTACTTTCCTATGGCTTGTTAACCATTGCAGTGTTTGTCCGCTTGTCAACAGATTTGTAAATTGAGTGAGCGTAGGAAGGCGTATGTAAATGAATAGCGTATCAGTATTAAGGAAGATAAAACTATCTCCAAGGTATTCAGAGAATTCTGTGTTATTATTAAGATAAGTTTAGCTTTTTAATGACCTGCTGATACGACAAAGATAGGTGATGTTGTGGTGTGAAAAAGCACCACGAATAATTACCAATTTGGGGGGCTATTTTTGCCGTGTATATCCCAGCGTGACATGGATTGGCCCCGAGAAAGCTGGCCAGCAGAAGAAGATCCACCTGTGCCGGCAAGTGGCAAGTGGCAACATTTCGTGTGCGTGCCCCGTGGAAGCCGAGCTCCACCAGCGGGTGTGGGAAGCGCTCTTGGCAGGTCGGACCTGTGCGTGAGCCCCGCCAGCGGAGCTGAGCTGATCTGCATAATGGGCACTACTGTCGAACGACGGCTGAGATGGCTGCACGTCTTTGGAATCCGGTGCACGCCAAAGCAAATGTAAAAGTTGTTCCACCACTCTCCAAGGGATCTCGACCACAAGTGGGGGAGCTCTCGACTTGATGGCAGGCTTTTCCTCCAGAGTCCAGAGATCTCGATTGCAAGTTGACCAATGCAACTCACCTCATATTTCTGTCATTTGTGCAATTTTTGCAATGTGTCAATTGCAAATTACCGGGTAATGAGTAAATTGAAAGGCAATCGAACACATATTGCGTATTGTCACTGACAACAGCGTTATGCAAACGGCGACAAATCAAGCAAATTAGCTGGTAAGACACGAGTGACCAGGCACACTTGGTTGGTGTGTCCAACACCTAGAGTGTGCCCACCAGTGGTCGCAAACAATTGGCCACTGCAAATATAGCCACCGAAGGGGGACGAAAACAAAAGACTTAGGCAACGAACTCGGGGCTCGTCTTGCGGCCGAGTGGAAATGAAAGGTAAATCCTAATTTAGCAGCCAATCAAATGATACAATCCCAATTAACTAACCAATTCCAAAACCCATTTCTGTTGAGGGCGGTCAGTGGCAGACGCTTGGCTGCTTTTTATGCATTGCCTTTAATTACTTAACTGCGGTGACGAGCTAAGCGATGAGCAAGGTCGTTGCATAAAATAAATAAAAATCAAATAAACAATCAGTAAACCTCGAAGAAAAAGCTCGCATAAATTAAACAAACCTGGTCGGTCGCCTGGTCGTCAGGTCGCTGATAGCCAGCCGGAACCGCGATGAACTCTGGCCGCATTCACGACCGCATTACGTAATGCTCTCTTTTGCCCCCTCATCGTCGGAGAAAATAGAAATAACTAATAGGCCCCCAAAAATGTTAACACCGCAAATTAGTAGGCAGCCTAATCGTCAGCCGAGCAATATCAGTTCACCATTAATATTCATGGGTAATGCGTGCAGTATGCAGTTCAGGATGCTGGTCGCTTGAGCAACACATTTAATTAAATAAATATAAGCCCGCGCGATGACCACCGAACTACGGATACTTGTACTTGTACCGAGTGTAATTGCGCGCCAAACAGAAAATTGTCTGCGGTCGAAAACCGCATTCCGAAATATGAATTCGTGTGTCGCCGCAACCCCATCCCCAATGCCCATCACCAAGGCACATCGGTACATCAGTACATTCACATCTGGCCGGTCCGAGAGCCGAAAAACTGGCCACTGGCAACTCGTCTTCAATTGCAAAAGTTTCCTTTTATTTGGTGAGCATCTTTCGACGCCAGCAAGGAAATAATTGAATGAGAAGTGAAAGGTGCATTCCTGGCGTCCAAAAAAAATATCACAGGGCTGCACTTGTTGAAACTTTCGGCAGCCATTCCATAAACATTATAATAATTGAATCAACAAGAAAATCCAAGTCAAAATCGAAATCCAAATCCCAATTCGAAGTCGGAGACGAACAAATCCAATCAACTTTCTACACTACAAGCAACAAATGGGCAGTTTGCATGCGTGCAGCATATTAAAATATGCTCAGCCTCGGCCTATTTGGGGAACTACTAGTTTTGGCCCAGAGGAAACACAACAGGTGCTGAAGTCAATGGGTGTCGTGAATAGCCGCTGGCCAAAAAGCCCCAAGCTGAAAGCCAGAAAGCCCATTCTTCTTGTCTTAACCAAACATGCGCAATGACAATAAGCATTTTCTTTTTCATTCGACTGAAATTAGCCGTGAAACGCTCGTAGTTTTCATTACAAGCCAAATAATTACTTTCGGGCCAGTTCCACTTTGGCATTTATTTGGAATTGCATTCACAATGTGTGGAGCAGAAAAGAAGTTCAATAAACGAAGCCACTTACACGTCTTTTGTAAAGGTTACACACATCATGATCCAAATAGCAATAGCAGCCACTAATGATCATCACGGGGATTTTCGGCTGCAAAAGTTTAGAGTCATCTCTGGCTGCTTTTGCAAAACTCCACATCTGATGGCCATTTGGCGCCTCGATTTTGAAAGGCAGACGAACACAAAGATACTGACTGGCAGACGGCAATCGAAAGGAGGACAGTTTGGATATGCTCTGAGATCTCGTGTTGATTTTACTGATGATGCAGATGAAGACGTTAAATGAGCGCAGAAGACCATTCGGTTCTTCAGCAGGTGGCTGATTGCATATGATTCCATATTGCAAAAGCAGTTGATTGTGTAAATAATGAGAAGCACTAAAAGAAATCACTTTGTAATTTAATCATTCAGGTATTGCTGACAAAACCCGTATTTCTACGGAAAGTTGCGATCCCAAAGAGTGGTATATATGTTTTTGCAAAATATTGAGAAAAACGTTTTACATTTCTCTCAAATCAATCATCATTTGATTTATGAATATTTTACATAATTCTTGCATAAGTTTTAATTTCCAATGTCAAAAACTGAATTGGATATTAAAGAATATAAGACCTTTTGACTTAAGCAAGCCATCAAAAATCTAGGGACTTAATAAAACCAGCAATACTAATTTCCATATCTCTGTATGGCACGCTCATTTGTCATCTGTCATGTGTATGCAAGGAAAATGACTACATCAATAGTCAACAAATTCCAAGAAACAAACTGTGGGTAGAAAATCCCCGTAATCATATCGGAGGCCAAGAAATTGGTAAAAAGGAAAAAAAAAGAAGGTAATTCAGGGAAAATTGCAAATCAGGCAATGGCAGTGCTAACAAGACTCGTGGAAACAATGAGACAATTTGCTGGGCAAATCCACACATGTGCAAATCGGATGGATGAAGAGATCCATGAGATAGGCCGACATTTCTTCGCGTAACAAGTGCCAAGTTGAAGTCTTGGAGTCGCGGCAGCCGGAAGGCAATTTACACTTGGCTTACTTCGCTTACTTTTGTTTGGGCCCTGTAATGGAATGACACGATTTGTCAATGTCACCGGTTTCAATGGGGAAGATGGAAGATGGGGTCGCAGATCGCAGGTCAAGCTAGCGTTGACACCTCTGCAGATTAATGAGCCCTAGATGGTTACATAAGTAGCCACTTAGCATTGAAAATAGGTGCCCAAATGCCACACACTTACCAAAAATGGCAGAGTTCTCATCGCGACAGGATGCAACTTAATCCCGGGTCCGTGGCAATAAGCAGCTGCTGAAAATCAAAGCTATATTTAATAAGCACTCGCGTTTAGTTGGCTTCAAAAATAAATGTAGTCGAGCTTGCACTGCACCCACTTTTCTGGCGATTATCCTTCGACGCGGATCAGGACACTCACTCGCAATTGGGGGACACGCGCGGAGCAATTGTGGGAATCGCAACCAGGCCGAGTCGCTGCCGTATTGTAACTGAAACTTGAAGTCGAATGTGGCCAACAGCTTGGCCAACACGAAGACGTTGCCAGCGAAAGAGAGAAACGCAGTCGAGAGAGAGTTGCAATCTCTGCCTCGTCGGTTGGCTGAAGATGGACCCTCCGCTCACCTCGTGGTGGGTTTTGTGGTTCAACTTGAAGATTCCGATACCACACTCAAGTATTCTCAATCAAAAGCCAACGAAAGTGAATCTGGATGCCAGCAGCAAAAACAAAAACAGCCCGTCCGATTTTACTTTCAATGGCAAGCGCTTCAGACGAGGAAATGAAAGAGAGTAGCCCGCAATGAAGCCGAAGTTGAAATTGTGCCGCCAGCTGTCTGCTCAATGTGTGTTAAAATCGCCGGCAAAATGTCGGACAAGCAAAACCCAAAAGTGGGCACATTAAGAGAGCCACGCCAAAAATACAAAGCCCGGCCAACAGCAACAACCCATATAAATGGCCCAAAACAATAACACAATCGAAAGCCTAATGAACAGCTTGTGCAGATTTCGGTGGCTCTGGGATCTGGTTTTATGGCTCCTTGGATTACCAGCGATTTGACAAGCCATACAAAAGAGTGGGCAGTGAAAGGAAGTATCATAATAAGCCGTTCTTATGCGAATAACATATTTTGCGAGAGTAGGGCAAATTAAATGGGTTACGTTGTTTTACGGCCCCTTTCTCAAGTGATGTTGTTTTCAGTGATTTATTTAGCACGAAGCAACAGTTAAACAAAAGTATTAGCTGAAGATTGAATATATGCAATCATTCAAACTGAAAATATCGTTAAAAAGTTAGAGCTCTTTTTAGTAGTTCACAAAAACGTGTACATTAAATTAGTAAATGTTATTTAACGAACTTGTATTTATAAATTCTAGTTAAAGAGCAATGTTTTTTAAGGAAATGAGCTTCTTAGCTATTTTGTAAATTCGTAGTTTTATAAGCTGTCATTAATGTAGAAGTTAAAAATTTACTAAAACATATTTAAAAAAAAATAACAAACAATTGCCTCATTTAGGGCCGTGTTATTAGCAATAAATATTTTGGAACCATTACGACTTAATCAATTTCTAAGAAAATATACTGCATTAAATAACACTCAATAGGCGATCAAACAAAGCCATCATCGGTTTCCTTTGAAGTGTGTTATTAACAAAATATTTTCGTTGAAAGATATTGAACAATGTGCGACTGGCACTGCAACTGGTTGGCAATGTAAACATTTGCCGGCCATAAACATCGAAATTCGCCACACACTTGCACGCACAAAAGCCATTACAGCAAATCAAGCATACGCAGCGTGGATCGGGCCAAGTGACAACAAAGCATTTTCGCCTGCCATTCGAGTGGCTTCACTTGGCGTCCACGTTGTCGTTGTTGTTGCCGCTGCAGTTGCAGCGGAGATGAGTTGTGCTCCACAGCTGGTCATGGCCAGACAATTTGCAGTAACCAAAAATCAATGACCGACCGGTTTTGCATAGGCTTTCGGTGCTGGTTGTCGATGGTAACGTAACAACTTTCGCTGAAACGTCATTCACGGCAGAGAGCAAAATGGCAAAAGGCAGGCCGAGGAGATAAAGCCGCGATATCATCAGCCAGCCAAATGATGATGATGAAGCAGAAGAAATTCAGTTTCAGTGTCGCCTTTGCCACAAATCGCCATTTGCCATCTCCTCGAAAATCCCTCGTACCTTGTTGGTTGGCCAAAAAATTCATGACGTTCGGACCAGTTTGTGGCGCCTCGGAAGTGCTGCGCCTCATTTGAATAATTGAAATCCACTTGCACTGCAATTAAGAGCATAAAACGAAATGTTTGCGTTTCTACACTTTCCATGCGGGACCCAGTGCGAGTCACAAAATCGAATGCAATGAGCACTGAGCCTCACTCGGCTCAAATTGCCGGAAAATTTCGTTTTAGCAATCGAATTGTCTGTCTTCCAGAGCTCTTAAAACATGCATCGAAATGGGAATGCACTTGGTGTTCGAGTTCATTTTCGAGCTGCAGCGGAAGTTGTTAAAGGCCTTTCCAGTGACTCAAATGTAGCAATCTCACGCACAAGGCCAAAACTTTTCCCACTTTTGGGTTTCTGCCCGCAGGAGGGGACATTCTCAGTTAAATGAATCTTTTGTGTCCCGCATAAATGTCAGCCAAACACTTTAAAGTGCAGCAGTTAATTGCCATACTTGGGTCGCCCTGAACACGGAAATTGCATGATAACCTGGTATACGCTTTTAACACGATTTTTAAATACCATTTAAATGGATTGAGGTGGAAACATTGTGGCACTTCGTAAAAGGCAAACAAAAAGTGCTCGTCCTGCGAGGATTGCCAACAGTTTCGTGATGACTCCTGGTTGGCTAGTCATTATTCTTGGCTGCGTTGGACAGTTGAGTGCCCAGATACTTAATAATACTCAGACCAGAGATCTAGAATTGTTGGAAGGTAGACTACTTCGAGTACTCTCGAGACTAAATCTAGAGGAAGAGTTCAATACTTTGTTGGTCTACGGAAAGGAATGCGTGTTCCATTCGCTTTTGAGGAAACTCGAGATACCCACAGTCACTATACCATCAGGAAGTACCGATTATGATTGGAATTTTAGTACAGCAACCCTAGTACTAAGCTGTGGATCTGAGGCGGAAAATGAAGAGAATTCGTACACCCTACTGAAGTTGCAGAGAACCAGACGTCTGATTTATCTAGAGGGAAATAGTGAGCCCGAAGCTGTTTGCATGAAGTACTCCCTGAAGGAGCAGCATAACATAGCCATGGTCAAGTCGGACTTCGATCAATCGGATACCTTCTATTCCTGTCGCTTCTTCCAGACACCCAACTATGTAGAAGGCCACTTCTTCAAGGACCAACCTATCTACATTGAGAACTTTAAGAACATGCGTGGTGCTGCTATAAGAACTGCGCCAGATAGTTTGGTGCCTCGAACCATGGTTTATCGAGATGCAAAGTCCGGTGAGACTAAGATGTTGGGTTACCTGGGACACATGATGAACACCTATGCCCAGAGGCTGAATGCCAAACTGCAGTTCATAGATATAACGGCGTTCGGGGTCAAGAAGGCCAGCGTCATGGATATAATGAACTGGGCCAAGGAGGATGTTGTGGACATTGGCACATCACTGGCGAGTTCCTTGCAGTTCAAGAATTTGGATACCGTCTGGTATCCTTACCTGCTGACCGGCTACTGTCTAATGGTGCCAGTTCCTGCCAAGATGCCCTACAATCTGGTGTACTCGATGATAGTGGATCCCCAGGTTCTGAGCATCATCTTCGTCATGTTGTGTCTCTTCTCCGTTCTGATCATCTACACGCAACATTTGTCCTGGCGGAACCTCACCCTGGCCAACGTCCTGCTGAACGACAAGAGTCTACGGGGCCTTTTGGGTCAATCGTTTCCATTTCCGCCGAATCCAAACAGGCATCTCAAGCTGATCATCTTTGTCCTGTGCTTTGCCAGCGTTATGATCACCACCATGTATGAGGCCTACCTGCAGTCGTATTTCACGCAGCCTCCATCCCAGCCATACATTCGATCCTTTCGAGACATTGGAAACTCCTCACTTAAAATGGCAATCAGCAGGATGGAAGTGAATGTCCTCACCTCCCTGAACAACTCACATTTTCGGGAAATAGCCGAAGATCATCTGCTGATCGTCGACGACATTTCCGAATACCTAACCCTGCGCGACTCCTTCAACACAAGTTTCATATTCCCGGTATCCGTGGACCGTTGGCATGGCTACGAGGAGCAGCAGAAGCTATTCGCTGAACCCGCCTTTTACCTGGCCAGCGATCTCTGCTTCAATCAGTTCATGTTGTTCAGTCCCCCGCTGCGACGCTACTTGCCCCATCGACACCTATTCGAAGACCACATGATGCAGCAGCATGAGTTTGGCTTGGTGGATTTCTGGAAGAGTCACAGCGTCATCGAAATGGTCAGGCTTGGCCTGGCATCCATGGAGGACCTTAGTAAGCAGAGAAAAGTTGAGGGGAGCCTCTTGCTGGACGATATCTCGTGGATACTTAAGCTTTATCTGGGAGCCATGTTGATTAGTAGTGGTTGCTTTATACTGGAGATATTGCGTTGCGGAGAGAGATGCAAACGGCTATGGCAGTGTAGATTGTAATAAAAAACATTAAATACACAAATTGGTCATGTTTAATTAATTGAAATACAGAGATAATAAATACTACAAATCATTGCCTGCGTTTTGTGAAGCATATAGGCTACATATATAACAAGACAGAACGTTCCGTAATGTCATAGATCCCGCCATAGATCCCGCCATGTCCCCAATCTAGTATACTACCTGGCCGACTCAACCTTACATTTGCATATAGAGTTACGGCTTACCGATGATGTGCTTTTGACGGTATTTTACGACAGGAAAATGCAAGACAAATTGGAATACCACTTGTCACGCCTGCAGATTTTTGCACGATATGGTTTAAAACTGTTGGCCCTGTTCAACTAACATTTTAATGACTCCTTTTTACCAGGCTAACATCACTGGAAATCGTGGGGATAAGTTTCAAACATGTAAGGCCCTAATATGTGAATTTCACATGAAAACCATTTATATAAACGATAAATGAAACAAAAAGGAGCACAATGAAAGTATTAAAACAGTTTGTTCAAAGGCAATGTCATGGTTGGTCATAATACTCTGCCTTTTGGGATATTTTGCAGCCCACATGGCGGATATTTCCGTCCAAGAGCAGAGCCTCATGGATTACGAGCTACTTCGCCTTCTTCGAAAACTGCGCCAAGAGGAGTTTTACGATACATTGCTAGTCTATGGAGAGGATTGTGAATTTCATCCGCTAATCAGAAATTTAGATGTTGCCGTAGTGCTGCTGTCGGATACCATGAATTTTGATTGGATTTTTAGCAGCCTCACCCTGATACTCAGTTGTGGACTTGGCATAGAAAAAGGAGGATCTAATAGTACTACTTTAAAGCTGCAACGGAACAGGCGACTAGTTTTATTAAAAGAAGATGTTCAACTAAGTAATATGTGTGATGTATACACCCAAAAGGATCAATATAACATAGCCTTCGTGAAAGAAAACTTTGGCGAGTCAAATGTCATATACTCTTGTCGCTATTTTCAAGATCCCAACATAGAAGAAGTACATTTATCAGAGACGAGGCCTATCTTTATAGAACACTTTCAAGATATGAAGGGAAAAGCAATCAGAATTGTGCCAGATCTCTTGCCACCTCGATCCATGCTGTACCAGGATGCAAATGACGGCGAAACAAAGATGATTGGCTATGTGGCAAGCTTAGTCACTAACTTTGCACAGAAAGTGAATGCCACCTTGCAGTTACACCTTCTGGAACCTTCAACGATCATCACGGAGATATCGAGAATGGCTAAGGACGACGAGCTTGATGTGGGCGTTTTTTTAGAGGCCTCATTATTTTCAACAAATCTTGACACGGCGAGCTATCCTTACCTTTTGACTTCATACTGTCTTATGGTTCAGGTTCCAGAAAAGGTGCCGTACAATTTGGTGTATGCCATAATTGTGGATCCTCTCGTCCTGGGAATAATCTTTGTGTTGTTCTGCCTGCTCTCTGTCCTGCTAATTTATAGCCAGAAAACGTCATGGCAGGACCTGAGCCTGAGCAACATATTACTCAATGATAAGAGCCTGCGAGGACTCCTGGGCCAATCCTTTCCATTTCCATTGAATGCTAGCAAAAAGCTGAGGCTGATTTTCACCATTTTATGCTTTGCAAGCATTATGCTTACTACGATGTACGAAGCCTACTTGCAATCCTTCTTCACGGACCCACCATCTGAACCGTACATTCGATCCTTCAAGGACATTGCTAAGCTTCGTCATAAGATTGTCATCACCGCGACTGAGGCAAACGTGCTTACTAGCAATAACAACTCAAAATTTCGTGAAATTCCTAAAAAGCAACTACGTATCTATGAGAATGCGCGGGAATTGCTCGCACTTCGTGATACCTTCAACCTTAGCTATAACTACTTGGTCACTGAAGACCGTTGGAGCTCCTATGCGGAGCAGCAGAAGCTCTTTAAGGAGCCAATGTTCTACTACTCGAGTGATCTCTGCTTCTCGCGCATGATCTTCTTTTCCATTCCCCTGCGGAGACACCTACCCTATCGACACCTCTTCAATGAGCACATGATGCGACAGCATGAGTTCGGCTTGGTGAAATACTGGAAGGGCCACAGCTTCTTCGACATGGTGAGACTTGGTCTAACGACCCTCGAGGACCTTAGTCAGCCCAAGCCGTTCAGCCCAAGCCTTCTGATGGAGGACATCTCTTGGATAATGAAACTTTATCTCGTCGCCATTTTGCTATGTGTTTTCTGCTTTATGTCGGAAATAGGATGGGAAAAGTGGAAGCGTTGGCGAGAATTGAGAAATGAATCAAACCATATCCGTAACCTTTCCTTTTAAAAGGTATTCAGAACGTTAACATAGATCAGTTACAAATTATGCACCTCATACCAATATGAAGTTTTTATTTGCAGATTACACGCAACCCGTGTACAACTGCCTAGAGTACTAGTACTAGTACTAGAGAACACGGGAATTGCGTGACAGATTGAAAGGATGTTAGCCTGGCTGAAATACAAAATTGACAAAACCCTCGAGCATTCCAGCAGTTACAATTAGACCATGGCTTGGTTGATTATCCTACTTCTTTGCACTGGGAGTGCTTGGGCACAGCTTTCGGCTTTAGTCGGTAACAGTAACCGAGATCTTGAGGATGCCATATTGAGCCTTCTTCAGAGATTGCAATCGGAAAGTTTCTACGACACTCTCTTAGTTTATGGAGAGAATTGCACGTTTCCTGCTCTATCCAAAAGATTACCAGTATCGTCTGTTCTGGTTTCTTCGGGAAGTACTAACTTTGATTGGAATTACAGCAGCCTAACACTGATACTAAGTTGTGGGTTTGAAGTAGAGAGGGAGCACAACTATCGCACACTTATAAAGCTTCAAACAAACAGGCGTTTAGTTTTTCTACATGATGAAACCCAGCCAGGGTCCGTATGTGACTACTACTCAAAAAAGGAGCAATATAACATAGCCATGGTGAGAGAAAACTTCCCGCAGTCGGGTATAATATACTCCTGCCGTTTATTCCATGACCAAAACTATGAAGAAGTAAGTATCCACGATGGCAAAGCAATATTCATAGACCAATTTCGAGACATGCATGGAGCTCCGATCAGAACGATTACCGATAACTTGTCACCACGATCCATGGTAACTGAGGATCCAAAAACTGGCGAGAAGAAGTGGATTGGCTTCGTGGCCAATTTGCTGAACAACTTCATTGAAAAGGTCAACGCAACCTTGGCCATGCAGTCCGAATTGGCCGAGGTGGAGGGAAAAATATTCTTTGTGAATATTTCAAAGTGGACTGCAAACGATCTGCTGGATATCGGGATGAGCGTGGACACCACTTGGGAAATGACAAACTTCGATACGTTCACGTATCCCTATCTGATGTGCTCGTATTGCTTCATGGTGCCGCTTCCGGACAGGATTCCCTACAACGAGGTGTACGGGGTGATCATAGACCCCGGTGTGCTAGCTTTGATCTTTCTTATATTCTGCATCTTCTCGGTGCTGCTGATCTACATCCAGGGGAGGTCCTTGAGTCTGACCAGTGTCCTGATGAACGATATGTGTTTGAGGGGCTTCCTGTGTCTGCCCTTTCCCTTTCCCCGTCAATGCAGCAGGAAACTGAAGTTGGTGTGCTTGCTTCTGTGCTTTGCTAGTCTAATGGAGCTTACTTAAAGACCTTCTTGTGCAGCCCACCACCGCAGCCGATGATGCGTACATTTGGCGATTTGGAAGGGTCCAGGTACAAGATTGCCATGAACTGGGCCGAGATGGATATGCTGAGACTCGAGAACAATCGAATCCTTCCGCACGTGAGCAACGAGCGGGTTGAGATCTTCGAGGACTACCATGAATTCGTTAGGTTGCGGGAGTCCTTCAATAGCAACTACGTTTTTCCCGTGACCAGTGTGCGCTGGGGCACCTACGACGAGCAGCAAAAGCTCCTATTTAATCCCGTATTCTACTACTCCGATGAAATCTGCCTTAGCCGCGACAACATACTAAGCTTTCCCATTAGACGTCACTTGCCGTATCGCAATCTCTTCGAGGAACACATCCTGCGGCAGAAGGAGTTCGGCTTGCTAAGCCACTGGATCGATCACAGCTTCCTGGATATGTTGAGGCTAGAACTTGCACCACCTACGGACTTGAGAGAGCCTCCAGAGGAACTGGCCATCGGTGTGGATGATCTCTACTGGATTCTAGGCTTGTACGCCTTGGCACTGGGCATCTGTTGCTGTTGCTTCGCACTGGAGATTCTGGGAGCTTCGAATCACTGGAGTCGCTTTAAATTATATATTTCAAAGATATTTACAAATTAAATCCTTATATCGCATACTTTTAATAAACCTATGATGTCCATGATTTGATCTAAAGATTATTGATTTACCCATACAGTTCTCCCGTGGAGTAAAAGATAGTCTATTAGCCATTATACTAGCCATTTTTATACTTATTGTGGAAAATATGTAATACCGGTGGAAGTTGGGGTTCAAAACCATTAACAAAAGAGAAACATTTAGTTTCTGAAGTTTATGACTCTTTGAATACAACCAGTAATTTCCCAATCAAGAGTTGTAAGCTGCCCCCAGTAGCATGTTAACACAATATGAGAAACATGGAAAGTGCATGCCAGTTCAACTTTTAATCTATATTTACAGTACAAAATGTCAGGAAAGCACAGGAATAGCCACAGTTCAGCGAAAACCATGGCGTGGCTTATTATCCTTCTTCTCTGCGCTGGAAATTCAAGTGCACGGTATCTGGACTATATTCATAATAGTAGCCCCCACTTGGAAGATAGAGTATTCAGTCTACTCGTGAGATTACAATTGGAGGAGTTCTATGACACACTGCTTATCTACGGAGACGATTGTGTTTTTCATTCAACATCCCGACGATTGAATGCTTCCACAGTGCTCGTGTCCTCGGGCAGCTCCAACTTTGATTGGAACTTCAGCAGCCTAACCTTGATACTAAGCTGTGGTCCTGAAGAGGAAAATGAGACAAACTACGAGACTCTCGTAAAATTGCAAATAAACAGGAGATTGGTATATCTACGAGGAGGTTCTAAACCGCATTCGGTGTGCGAAAGATATTCACAGAAGGAACAATACAATATAGCTGCGATAGCAGAAGACTTCGAAAGTTCAGGAACTGTCTATACCTGTCGCCACTTTAAGGATCCTATCATCGAGGAAGTGAGTTTACTGGATAGTAAACCAGTTTTTATAGAACAGTTCCGGAATATGCACGGAAAACCTATCCGAACAGCGGCAGATCTCTTATCCCCGCGTTCCATGATTTATGTGGATGCAAAGACCGGTGAAATGAAGACAACAGGCTATGTGGCCAATTTGGTTAACACTTTCGCTGAGAGAGTAAATGCTACCTTGGAATTAGAAGTTTTGGCCAAAAAATTGATCGTAAAGGAAATTTTAGGAATGGTGGAAAACGAACAGCTGGACATTGGGATCACCCTAGAATCCTCTTTTCGAATGACATTCATAGACATTTCCAGTTATCCGTACATTCTGACATCGTATTGCCTGATGGTTCAGGTTCCAGCAAAGTTGCCGTACAATTTGGTGTATGCCATGATAATAGATCCGCTCGTCCTGGGAATAATCTTTGTGTTGTTCTGCCTGCTCTCTGTCCTGCTGATATATAGCCAGAAAATGTCATGGCAGGATCTAAGTCTAGCCAACATATTACTCAATGATAAGAGCCTGCGAGGACTCCTGGGCCAATCCTTTCCGTTTCCATTGAATGCTAGCAAAAAGCTGAGGCTGATTTTCACCATTTTATGCTTCGCAAGCATTATGCTTAACACGATGTACGATGCCTACTTGCAATCCTTCTTCACGAACCCGCCATCTGAACCAGAAATCGGCTCATTCGAGGATATTGGTAGCTATAACCGAAGAATTGCAATGCCTGCACTGGAGGTTAATGGTTTAATCAAGACCAATAATTCACACTTCAAGGAGATTCGCGTAGATGATCTAGAAATTTTCGATAATATGCCGGAGTGCTATAAACTGCGCGACGCCTTCAACCTGAGCTACAACTATGTGGTAACCGGAGATCGCTGGAGATCCTACGCGGAACTGCAGACGCTTTTCAAGGAGCCCGTCTTCTACTATGCGAGGGACTTGTGCTTCTCCAGACTGATCTTCTTGTCGGTTCCCCTGCGCAGACACCTGCCATATCGTCATCTCTTCGACGAGCACATGATGCAGCAGCATGAATTCGGCTTTGTGAACTATTGGATGAGCCACAGCTTCTTCGACATGGTGAGACTGGGTCTGACGCCTCTCAAGGATCTGAGTAGGCCATTAGCTTACACTCCAAGCCTGTTAATGGATGACGTCTCGTGGATACTGAAAATCTACTTGGCAGCTGTTGTACTCTGCGTTCTCTGCTTCCTATTGGAAATTGGAGTGGACATGTGGAAACGCAGAATGAAATTCAGAAATCTACGAATTCTAAACACCTATTAAACAAAAAAACAAACATGACTCGAAAGAATTTCTTCAATAACACGCTCTATTTTTTGCAGATTACGGATTAAAGATCTTTAAGATATAACTTCATACCCTCATACATATTTTCTCTGTATTTTTATATAAAGCTGATAAATTGGAAATAAATCAAAACGGTTCTTTACCTTAGTCAAACAAAATTTCCATTACAAAATACAGGGACCAGAAAATTTTATTACTGAACTATCCATAGCTCTACGTGAATTTTGAAAAAAAAAAGGCAAACAGATTTGGCAGCAGATATTTAAAGTACTAAGAATATATAAGAGTAGAATATAAAAGGTAACTTAATAGTTAGGAAATAAAACGGGTCAATGCTTAAATTTTTACAACATAATGTAAAATGTCATCCAGTTAGCAACCTCGTAAAATGTTTTTCGAAAATTGATCAAACTGGGGACTGGAGTTTGAACGTTAATCGAATCTAAGACATTTACCGACTAGCTATTTGTTCACACGCGAAATATAGGTGTTTCCAGCCATGAGTAAAATGAACTTTAGAGTGTGATCTGAACATTTAGGCATGTCAACACAATACGTGAAACATGAAACAGAAGAATGCCCTACCAACAATGTGGGGGATGCACAAGAATTCCATCAGTCACATTAGCACCATAGCTTGGCTAATAATCATTCTTCTCTGCCTTGGAAATTCAAGGACTCAACTTTGGGATGTAACCAATACCAGTTATTATTTTCTCAATAGATGTGTTTAGCACCAATAAAATTGTTTCTTTGACAAACATATATCGTTAAGTAGAAAGATAAAACAAACTACCTCAAGCTTTCAATATGTCTACAAAGTTATCTTTACAAAATCGAGTCTTTATTTAATTGGAATTAGTAAATACTTAATTAGGATGTGGCGTTTCCTTTTTTACTATGCCTATATGTGTTCAGTCGGTAATGTTTTCATCGTTCTTATAAAGAAAATCGAATAGCCTTGTATTATTATACTAAGGAATATAAAATGCCAGAGGCGTTGACAAGTACTATTTATACCCGTTACTCGTAGAGTAAAAGGGTATACTAGATTCGTTGAAAAGTATGTAACAGGCAGAAGGAAGCGTTTCCGACCATATAAAGTATATATATTCTTGATCAGGATCAGTAGCCGAGTCGATCTGGCCATGTCCGTCTGTCCGTCCGTCTGTCTGTCCGTCTGTCCGTCTGTCCGTCTGTCCGTATGAACGTCGAGATCTCAGGAACTACAAAAGGTAGAAAGTTGAGATTAAGAATACAGACTCCAGGGACATAGACGCAGCGCAAGTTTGTCGATTCATGTTGCCACGCCCACTCTAACGCCCACAAACCGCCAAAAACTGCCACGCCCACACTTTTGAAAAAGGTTTTGATATTTTTTCATTTTTGTATTAGTCTTGTAAATTTCTATCGATTTGCCAAAAAACTTTTTGCCACGCCCACTCTAACGCCCACAGACCGTCAAAAACTGCCACGCCCACACTTTTGAAAAAGGTTTTAATATTTTTTCATTTTTGTATTAGTCTTGTACATTTCTATCGATTTGCCAAACAACTTTTTGCCACGCCCACTCTAACGCCCACAAACCGCCCAAAACTGCCACGCCCACACTTTTGAAAAATGTTTTGATATTTTTTCATTTTTGTATTAGTCTTGTAAATTTCTAACGATTTGCCAAACAACTTTTTGCCACGCCCACTCTTGCGCCCACAAACCGCCAAAAACTGTCAGTGCTGAAGACTCTCCTTCGCACTTCCACTAGCTGAGTAACGGGTATCAGATAGTCGGGGAACTCGACTATAGCATTCTCTCTTGTTTTTTGTTGACTCCACGAAATGAATGTAATTTTAATGCAACTACAAATTAACTGGGCCATTAGGTACACCTTTAACATTCCGCCAAGTTAACACAATATGGAAAACATACAAATGGCATGCCCGATCGACTTTCACTGGACATTTAAGTACAAAATGGTATGTTGATTGGGAAATGGCAATAGTAACTCTTGCACCATGGTTCGGTTTATTCTAATTTTGCTTTGCCTTGGATATTCACAGGCTCAGATTTTGGATGCTACTACTAGTCATCCAAATTTAGAGGAACGACTACTGAGCCTTCTTCTGAGATTGCAACAGGAGCAATTCATCGACACTCTATTAATTTATGGAGAAGATTGCGCTTTTAGTTCCTTGTCCAGGAGACTGCAGGTCCCCACAGTGTTGGTTTCTTCGGGCAGCACCGCCTTTGAATGGAACTACAGTAGCCTAACTCTTATTCTATGCTGTGAGTTTCAGGCCGAGAGGGAGGAGAACTACCGAACTCTGATGAAGCTGCAAATGAACAGGCGATTGATCCTTTTGAAAGGAAATATAACACCGAACTCCGTATGCGAATTCTATTCCCAGAAGGATCAACATAATATAGCCATGGTGAACAGCAACTTCCATCAGTTTGGGATTGTATACGCCTGTCGGCTATTTCAAGAACGAAACTATGAAAAAGTGTATCTATACGAGGGTAATCCCATATATGTGAACCAGTTTCGAAACATGCAAGGTGCATCGATCAGATCAATCACATACAACCTGATTCCTGGATCTATGCCTTATCGGGATCCCAAAACTGGCAAATTGAAGTATATTGGATATGTGGCCAATTTATTGAATAATTTTGTTGAGAAAGTTAATGCCACCTTGGAAATGCAGGAGAAATTGAAAGAAGACGGAAAGAAAATATCTTTCTACAATATTACGAAATGGGCCTCGGAAAATCTGGTGGACATTGGCATGAGCTACGCCGCCTACTTCGCAATGAACAACTTCGACACGGTCTCCTATCCGTACGTGATGAGTTCAAACTGCTTCATGGTACCTCTCCCGGACAGGATGCCCTATAGTGAGATATACATGGGGATTGTGGATCCACCGGTCCTGATAATGTTCCTTGCCACATTTTGTATTTTCTCAGTGATGCTGATCTACATCAAGGACAGGTCCTGGCGTAGTCTGAGTCTTGTTAATGTCCTGTTGAACGATATCTGTTTGAGGGCATTTTTGGCTCAGCCTTTTCCTTTTCCTCGCCAATCCAACAGAAAACTGAAACTGATTTTCATGCTGGTCTGCTTTTCCAGCGTAATCTCCACCACAATGTATTTGGCTTACCTGCAGTCCTTCATGTGGGGCCCTCCATTTGATCCAAAGCTATCTTCCTTCGCCGGTCTGGAGAATTCCAGGTTCAAGCTGGCCATTCGAGGGTACGACATAGAGTTGCTGCGAGCGTTGAACGTGAGCATGGAGCATGTGGTGGTCTTCGATGACCCCAGCCAACTGGAGGAATTGCGAGACTCCTTCGATGACAGCTATATGTACCCGATGACCGCCTTGAGCTGGGTTGCCGTCAAGGAGCAGCAGAAACTCTTCACATTCCCACTGTTTTATTATTCAGAAGAAGTTTGCCTAAATCCTATCGGTTTCGTTAGTTTCCCCATAAGACGACACCTGCCGTATCGCGATATCTTTGAGAAACACATTCGGCAACAAAATGAGTTCGGTTTATCGAAGTACTGGATCGATGAGAGCTTTTCGGATATGGTGAGACTAAAACTTAGAACCATGGAAGATATCATTCCACCCCAAGTGAATGATTACATCGAAGTAGAAGATCTCTCCTGGGTGTTCGGCATGTACTTCACTGGACTGGGCATCAGTTGCTGTTGCTTTGGACTGGAGCTACTGGGATTTCCCAGTTGGATGCAGCGGTTAAGACTAACCAACTGGTTTGGGGTGAGAAATTAAATCGTTTATCGTAAGAGATTTTTGTTAATTTGGAAATCGCAATGTTTGCAACATAATTAAATAAAAAGATTCGCTAGCATGGCTAAACTCACTCTGCTCAACCTTCGCCAAAAGCCATAAAGCAAACAAAGAAATGTTGAATTGGGATTAGCCACCTCCGCACAATAAATGATAGCGGATATGGAGGAGCTGCGGTCATTGTTGTCGTTGTTATTCAAATGTATCCGAATAATCACATCGGAGGTTGCGAACATTGAGACAATGCTCAATTTTGGATTTTCGATTTTGGATGTTGATCTATACGCGATATTGATTTTGATGTGGTTTTAAGAGACAATCGCACCTATCTGTGTATTCATATCTATATCTGCGATGCGATTGTGAAAACCCCCGCGGATGGAAATGTGCATTCCACCAGGTATGATGAGTCGTCGACCCAATGAACTGGTCAAATATTTGATGACATCTCACATAATTGGCTCTTACATAAATACGACCATAAACAGACCACAATGCGGGTGTCTCAGCAGGAACCGGGGATTATGCAAAACCCCAACTGGCATATGGCTACCGCCATAAAACCGCCTTAGTTTGTGCCCATTTGGATGGATATTTGTGCATATTCCATCCGAATCATAATTGAGCTCGTCACTTTGGCGCCACTTTTGACGCGTGCTGATTGGACCTAGGGCACTGGAATTGAAATTGGATTCGGATTTGGCGCTGGCGATGGGGATGGCGCATTGGGTAACTGGTTAACCCCCAAAAACGTATGATAATGTGGCATCATTACGCTTCCCAGGCTGATCAATTTGTCATGGGAAGTCGCGGACTTGCTCCAGCTCTGATCCGACCTAATCCTATCAAATCCGATCGTATCCGATCCGATCAGATCCGACCTGTGCTCATCCTATGGCACTGACGCAACCTCAACGCAATCATCGGAATTACCCAACCTTTTGACATTTGCAAGGCTTTCGAAGCGAAGCGAAACGAAAGTAGCAAACAGACCATAATCCGTAAAATCTGTGGCAGACATTTTTCAATTGCAATCCCAGTCCCAGTCCCAATCCCAATTCTGTTATTATCCGCCGTTGACTGCCCATTTCCATTGATGGATGGTGATCGTTAGTCGACCATTTCTTGGCTGCCTGTGTGATCTTCAGGGTCATTTAGATTTAATAGATTTCTGCGGCCCGAGTCATTATGGCTGCCACCTTAACCGCAGTCGACTCACATGTGGAACAATGTCTGTTAGTGGTTTAATAGTTTTTAACCCTTTTTTTGTTGTTGTACGCGCTTTAATGAGACCTCGTTGGGGGCTTCAGCCGCACTCATTATTGAATAGAGTAATTTTAAAAAATTATTTATCGAGCACTTCTGCTATTTACACAGAAACATATTTGCGGACTCTTGAAGGGGCGCTTCGTATTTCAATCCGGTTGCGGCTCATAACACTTAAGAGCCAACTAATTCGACCTCAGGCCATTAAGCATTTCACAAATGTGCTGAAAATGCATAATTTTCGGTGGCGCTAATAAAAGAGTATTTCAAATTTAAGAGGTGTTAATTTTTTCGACCAAAGAAACTAATCTGTTTCAATGCCGGACTCGCTGCATTTTTACAAACTCGTATTTTAAGGTCGCACACGAAATGAAATTCGAAAATCTCGTCGGGCTCAGCGTGGTAAGTATGTATATGCATATATCTGGCTCTTTTTGCTCCATCTTTCTTTAGTTTTCAGTGACTAAAACAAAGGCCCCATCCCACTGAGCAACAGAGTAACTTATTTCCTTCCTAGTTTTTGTCGCTCAAAGCCATTAGGGAGTTTTAGCGAAGATTGGCAAAACAGTTGCCACCTTTCAGCGGCTCAACGGTTGCTTCCCACAACTCCAAGCCGAATCTCCAATTACCATGGCTGTGGAGCACTTTGAACTTTAATTTGGCTGCTGGGTCGCCGATCTGTGGCGCCCGGTGGCGCCTCCCGCAGCGTCACCAATGCGTATACGTAACGTATTAATTATGCGGCCCAAGAGCTCACTTAAAACCAGAAAAAACAGCAAAACAGCAACTGGCACTTGGGAGTCGTACGTTAATTAGCCAAATTAATCACAGACCCCCAACGAAATGGGGCCAATCTTGTTGGCATCAATTCGGAGCATTACAAAATGAAAGTTGCGACGAGAACCAATCTCAATTAGAATTCAAATGAGATTTAAACAAGCCACCAGAGACCCATTCCACTTGGCAACATGTGGTTGCATGCTACGGCTCCGACTCCGGCCAAGAGGCGTAGCAACAAGTTTTTAATGGGATACCCATTTGTTGCCCCTTAACAACAAATGAACATGCCATTTGTGCATTAAGTGCCGGCCAAGGTGTCAAGTGCGACAGTCAGTCGGTCAGTCCCTTTCGTTTTCAACGGTACTCGAGGGCAGGAAGTTTTGTGATTTAAATTTCCGCTTTTTTTCGCAGCTGATGTGACAACTATGTGGCTTGGCATGCTTGTTGGTTATAAATTATAATTATTAGTTATAGACTCACACATAAAATTGGGTACAACTTGAATGGCAGACACTCCTCCCGATAAGTTAGTATATCATTAAAAATGGCAATTACGTGCATAGTTACTGTCTATTACGAAGAACTTGTCGGCTTAGATACTTTTATTTAGGATAAAAGCTCCAAGTGCTACATAAGAATTTATATAAATATGTATTTCAATTTCAAAATCTCAAAACATTTGCAATACATTTATTCTGCGTATATTTAAAACCAGAAATAACGACGGAAATGTGCCAAATTGAAGTAGACTGTTATATAACACCTTTTGGTAAGGAGGTTTAAATCTTTGCTAAATGTAAGTTACATCTACTAAAAGTAAAAACACGTAAAATCTTGTTTAACAATAAAATCTCATAACGAAATCTCATTTGAACTAAAAACATTTAAATTTTATAGAAATACGTTTAAATATGATGCTTAAAAACCTTGTTAAAAATACATTTATAAAGAATAAAATAAGTTTTCGACCCACTGTGAGCAAAATGTGCAATCACATTGTTGTACATTTATATACAGCACCTGGGCGCCTACTATAGGTATACACAAATAATAATAGTTAATAGCATATAATTTTCTATTTATAAACGAGAACCAGGAGTTATTAAGGACAGTTGACCCACTGTAGCAGTGCTGCTAAGCGGCGACTTAACAGCTGTTGCTGAATAGTACCCCAAAATGCACTAACGCTTGAAGCAACAGCGTATAGAAAACATGCCCGAGTAAGTTTTCGTTGTTTTTTATTGTTGTTGTGTTTCATTTGTTGTTGCGGCAGTCGCGCTTAGAATTAATATTGCCATTTAGTCTAGTTTAAGCCACTCCACACAGCGGCGGTGCGCGGCGCTCAACGGAAAGCGGGCAGAAACTGGAATTGCGGGCGAACCGAGAAGCCACGAATCATACTTACAAAGTGTCTGGATTTTTCGCCAGCGAATCGGAGTTAAATGATCATCGAGTAGTGAATTAATTCGGACAGCGGACGCACACGATCCGATCCGCAAAGCCACTTTCGAGTGGAGTGACAGCTAGTGCTACCTCAGAATCCCAGATACCACCAGTCCCAGTCAGAAGATATTTTAAGTCAACATGCTGCCTCGGTTCCGTTCCTTCTACGGCAAACTGATCATCTTCATCCTAGTCGCCCTCTGCTTCATCCTCTACAGCAAGGTGCAGCAGAATGGCTCAGCAGAGGAGCCACCTGTGGCGCCACCCATCCGAGTGGCCGCTCTGCGAGGTCACGGACGCGAGCGGTACGAGGCGTATAGCGACAGTGAGAACGAGATAGCCCGACCTGTCACCCAGTCGCCCTACGAACAAATCATCCAACTGGATCTGCAGAAACAGAAGGCGGGACTCGGCGAACAGGGCGTGGCAGTGCATCTTTCTGGTGCCGCCAAAGAGCGGGGCGACGAAATCTACAAGAAGATCGCCCTCAACGAGGAGCTAAGCGAGCAGTTGTCCTACAACCGGAGTGTCGGTGACCACCGGAATCCGCTGTGCGCCAAGCAGCGCTTCGATGCTGGGTCCCTGCCCACCGCCAGTGTGGTCATCATCTTCTTCAACGAACCCTACTCCGTGCTGCTGCGGACCGTGCACAGCACGCTGAGCACCTGCAACGAGAAGGCCCTCAAGGAGATCATCCTGGTGGATGATGGCAGCGACAACGTGGAACTGGGCGCCAAGCTGGACTACTATGTGCGCACGCGAATTCCCGCGGGGAAGGTCACCATTCTGCGCCTCAAGAACCGGTGAGTTGAAGCTACAAGGTGGCTGACCTATAGAAGTCGAACTGCCGTTACTCTACTTATGAACAAATGTATCTGGAATATCTGTATGCGCCACAAACTACAGAAAAAGCTGTTCGGTTTTTCCCAATGGGGAATGAAAAGAATACGTGTGCTATTACCGCAAGATAGTAAGAATTGAAAATGAATTTCAGGGAAATTCCGTTTCTATAGGTGTTAAATATTGACTTGATTAGTGACGAAGTTAGTAGTTATACTTGCCCATTCACTTTCAATACGACCTTTGGCATATACTAGGTGTTAAAAGCATGCTTTCGTGTTTTTTGAGATACGATTCGAAGCATTTATCTCACTAGTTTAGCTATGAATAGAAACCTGCATATTAAAAACAGAAATCAAGTATATACAAGTTTCTCAATTATTGTTCATAGGTGCAACAGTGCACAACAGGTGAAAATTTGACACCTAGATGATTTCCATTATGGCCTATAGGCTAGGAAACGTTCAGTTCAGTAATTTGGCTAATCGAAACGCTGACGACTTGAACTCATTTGAATAACTTGTTTGCCCTGTCAGACGCGCATGGAGCATCTTCTTTTTGGCCAGAACCGACAAACGCTCAAAAAACCAAAAACTAAAAGCCGAAAAAAATGAAGAGAAGAGAAAACCAGTTCGTCAAGTTACGATTATGTGTGTTGGGCTTGACTTTTTGTAACTCCCAGACGCGGTTTCTGCGTCCATTACACTCGCCAACCGGTGAGCTTTGCAGACTTTCGGATGACTTCATGCGGTGGATGCCATGTAGGTTGGTGTTAATCGTGCTTGGCAGACGATCGAAGGTTTTCGAATGACCCAATAAATTTGTTTTGTTTTGCCCTTCACATAGCTAAAGAAAGTTTTCGCCCGTCTCTTTGCAGATTGGGTTTGATTCGTGCCCGATTGGCCGGAGCGCGGATCGCCACAGGGGATGTGCTCATCTTCCTGGACGCCCATTGCGAGGGTAACATTGGCTGGTGCGAGCCACTCCTGCAGCGCATCAAGGAGTCACGCACTAGCGTGCTGGTGCCCATTATCGATGTCATCGACGCCAACGACTTCCAGTACAGCACCAATGGCTACAAGTCCTTCCAGGTCGGCGGTTTCCAGTGGAACGGCCACTTTGACTGGATCAATCTGCCGGAGCGGGAGAAGCAGCGCCAGCGACGCGAGTGCAAGCACGAGCGGGAGATCTGTCCAGCATACAGTCCCACTATGGCTGGTGGGCTGTTCGCCATAGATCGACGCTACTTCTGGGAAGTGGGCAGCTACGACGAACAGATGGACGGTTGGGGTGGTGAGAACCTGGAGATGTCCTTCCGCATCTGGCAGTGCGGCGGCACCATTGAGACTATTCCCTGCTCCCGCGTGGGGCACATCTTCCGCGACTTCCATCCTTACAAGTAAGCCAAAGGAACTAGTATTATACATATAATTTATGGTCAAGTTGACCTTCCGTTGGGAATATAGTAATAAGTATTGTCATCTCTTTTGCTGTATTATAATGAGCTCATTTAAATTCTTTCAAGATTCCCCAACGATCGCGATACGCACGGTATTAATACTGCCCGCATGGCCCTGGTGTGGATGGATGAGTACATAAACATATTCTTCCTCAACCGGCCGGACCTGAAGTTCCACGCGGACATTGGCGATGTCACCCACCGAGTAATGCTGCGCAAGAAGCTCCGCTGCAAGAGCTTCGAGTGGTACCTGAAGAACATCTATCCGGAAAAGTTTGTGCCCACCAAGGACGTGCAGGGCTGGGGCAAGGTGCACGCCCTGAATTCCAACATATGCCTGGATGATTTGCTGCAGAACAACGAAAAGCCCTACAACGCCGGCTTGTATCCATGCGGCAAGGTGTTGCAGAAGTCGCAGCTGTTCTCCTTCACCAACACAAATGTTCTGCGCAACGAGCTGAGCTGTGCAACCGTGCAGCACAGCGAGTCCCCACCGTACCGGGTGGTGATGGTGCCCTGCATGGAGAACGATGAGTTTAACGAGCAGTGGCGATACGAGCACCAGCACATCATTCACAGCAACACGGGCATGTGTCTGGATCACCAGGGACTCAAGAGCATGGACGACGCCCAGGTGGCGCCTTGCAATCCCCACAGCGAATCCCAACGATGGACCATTGAACACTGAGGAGATGAGGTGTAGCGGGGGAATGGGATGGGGACCAAAGCAACTGAGAGATACTGACTAACGCCGACTGAACGGAACTCGAATTCAAATTAGAACAACCCTTTTGTAAATACATAAATCGAATCCTAGAAGTATATATTTTCTATACACAAATCGTGTATAATAAGAAGAGACGGGGTAGCTAGTGCAAATCAAATCCAATGGAATCAAATCAAAAGAGGAAACAAGCAAATCAAACGCAAACGAGTCATTTGGAAAGCTAATAACAATTAACTGTGTGTTGTGTACTTTGTGTGTATAAATATATAAATAGAGCAAGCTGTAAGAATAGAGTGTCGAACCATCCTATGTAAATGATATAGTCGCCATGTGATCGTGTAAGGATGTAAGGCAGGGTGTGGAACGATTGCATTCCATGGCCAGGGATTCAACAAGGAGCTCTCCTGCGTGAGAGCATCCAGCAATAACCAACTATGTAAACTGTAAACTAAAAGTGTTGTAAGCATTTATCTACTAACATAACCATTTTGCCATTTGTTTTCATGAATAAAAACGTCCGACTGGAGGATGTACATCTTCAAACGAAGCATTAGTAGCCTCACTTGGGTCGAAGGTGCTGGGCCAACGAAATGTAACCAGTTAGTAGCAGTCAAGGCCGAGCTCGGCGTTATTATCGCAGTTGCTGCTTGTTGACCCAGCAGCTACAGGTCCGAATTTAGCCCCCAGCTGTGAAATTAAAGCCAACTCCATTGAAAAATGTCCATTGCATGTTTGTATATTAATATTTATAGATATAAGTACATATTTCATATTCTCTTTTATTTTGTTTTGCTTTGTTGAAGTTGTTCAAATTTGCTGATTACGCGTGTGTTTTTTGTTTTTTGCTGTTTGTTGTTTGTTTCTCTGGCGTGTTTGCATTAAAATACTTAAATTGGAGTAAATCAATTGTAAATTACTAGAATTATCTTTACGGTTTCCGCTGCTGACACCTATATAGTCTGCACTCTAGTCTGTTCTGAATTGTGAATCTGCTCTGCATTCGCAACTACAAGTGAGGAGTGAACTAAACTGGCCTATCCGTACTTACAAACAGAACCGAACGAACAGAACCAAATTCATCAACAATGGCTTGGCTTCGCGCGCGTCTGTTTGTGTACTGCGAGTATGATAAAGCAGATCTTGCATATGGTTTAGTTTATTCATTAACTCGTGACTGAACTCTTGGATAGTTTATTTAACGGCAGATGGAGTCGAGCTATAATTGTGGTGGTGTAATAACATTTATTCGTTGACCGTGCTAAAAGCTCTAAGAGTGCGCAAACTTACGAGTAAACTCTTCCGAAGGCTGCCTTCCGATCCTATATCCCATAGCCCATATAATATGTGTGTGCCTAACATTCCGTTACGCTAGAGAGGCTAGATGCTATATGCTAGATGCTCTAGGCTAGATGCTATATGCAATGGCAAACTATTGCATTTGCGGGGCTGATTGCATGAGAGCTGCACTAGATTGCACAAAAATATGATTAATTCTTTAATAACGTCAAGGTACGATTCAATTTGTCGGCGTTCCAATCGCGATCTCTACGGCTACTTAATTTCATTTTAATTTCATTGCATTGCACACTGCCTACAACTATGGATTCTCGATCTATTTTACAAATAAACTGACTGGGCTGCTATGCGAAACTTTCGTTTTCAATCGGGGACTCGATTATGTTACTCAATCAACCTCTAATTGAACCACTAGTTATTTGCGCTAGTTAAATGCGTTAATTTGATGGTGATTTTGCCGTTCATAATGCCACACTCACTATGTACATTCATGTGATTAAATTAGTTCTGAATTGTAATAATGCTCAAACGATTTGAATTTGGATTGCGGCGTCTACAAAATGCACACACATACTCAAACAAATGCCCCTGGTTGGGATTTATTATTCGGGATTCCCCCAGGGAGCACTCAATATTTAAATTAGTTCTGCCTCATTTAGGTTTATCATTGGTAAATATGCAATTTATATTTATATTCATGAATATCCATGCAGTTGTAAGTATATATCATAGTTGTATCTTGACCTTGGATTTTAAATTTTGGACGTATTTTCAAGTATATTTTGGTAGTTGCTTTTCGCTTTTACGCAAGTAGAAAAACAGTTCGAAAATATATACCTAATATATATATAAGTGGTGTATATTTATGCTTGTATACACTGGATGAATGGTTGTAGATCTTCCAGTTGGGCTTGACCTTTGACACGTCCCCAACCGTTTTCTGTTGGATTTCAGTTTCAGTTTCGTTTTTGGGTTTTTTCTAAGTGTAAATCGCTCTTATTGTGTTTTAAATTGCAATTTATCTCAGACTCAGTTTTGGAGTGCTTTGGATGTTGGTTGGTTGGATGGATGGATGGATACGTTTACGGTTTTACGTACAAACGTTCTTTAGCCGGTGCCAGATATAATCATTGACTTTCGCATCTCATTTCGGCACATTCTCGATCATCTTTGTGTACGATTATTAAAGTATCTTAACATAAAATCGAATATTTAATGCAATTATTGCTTTTTTTCTTTCATTTTTGGACTTTACACCAACTTTTGGCTCGGTGCTAAGTAAATGGTACTTAAAACGCCTCACAAACATAGTCACACAACCTTCAACATTGATAAATACAACTTAAAGATCCTAACACTTATATTGCACTTTCCGGACGGGGTGGTAAAATTAAAGAAATCATAAGTAATGAGCTACGTATACGGTAAAATAAATTTTATTTATATATATGCATATATAAAGGGAAATTATAAATACATCACATCAAAATAATACAATTTACACATTAACTGCGACGGTGCGAAGCGAATCGGGGAGCAAGTTCCAAGACACGACAATCTTGGGAGGCTTCAATTGCTTAGACGCAGCTCTATAGAATATGTTGCTTTCATTATTACTAACATCGTATTGTATTGGTAATTGTATATAAATGCGCTAAAAAGAAAATGAGCTCAGGAAAGGAAACATGGAGACGAAATTATTGCAAGGTCTTAATTATAAATATATACAAATGATTTATATATTGAATATAGTCAATAACAAGTAAACATATAAGCTCATCGTTAACCAAGTCACATTGATATCAAAAACAATTTAACTAAACTAAAGGCAAAGAACCATTACAAAATATATCAAGTAAAGCGCTTCATTCAAAAATCGAAAAGCAATAAACGACAATTAACTACACGAACACAAAACAATGGAATCAAAAGTGATTGTTTCACACATACATTTATCGAAGGGTCGCTAAATTTTACGATCTCGCTCAAGTGTTCGAAATATTGCAACTACGCAATTGCCTACCCGGCTTAGTTTAGATTAGTATCGATTCGTTTCATTTAGTTTAGTTTAGCTAGATTAATAATTAGTTCTGCTGTAGACACCGCCTTAAACTACTTAGAGAAGCGTGTGGATAAGTGTACGGCATTTCATTTGCGGCATGGGGTGAGAATAGGTAAGTAAGCTAGAATATGATTGGCATGAGGAGTATGCTCCGCATTGTTCGTTGCTTGTCGAGTCGCATTTCCCTCGTCCACCTCGTTCTCGACATTGTCATCCTGGGTGGCGGCTTTAGAAGGCCGTCGAGCGTCGATTGGCATAGCATTTCTTGCCATGACTGTTCGCATCTGCAGCGCCGCTGGTTGCACGCAATCTGTGGCAGGTCGCCGGCTGGCTGCTGGCAGCGCTGGTGGCTACCGTCGATTGCCTGCAATTAGTCCAGCGCTGCAGCTGATGCGAACACTTTGGGTACAATCATTTACGCGCCGAAAGGTTTAGCGAATCGCCGCGGCTCTTGGAGCGTGTCATCGAACCAGTCATCGAGGTACTCATCTCTGTGGCGAATTATATATATATATCGGTTAATTAACGCTATGCATATCCAATGCCATCCCACTCACCTTTGCTGATGCTGTTGCTCTTCTCGGCGGCCTTGTAGGCTCGCATCGCCTTGCCACGCTTGTCCAGCATCAGTTTATCGGAGCGCACAAACATGCCGTGCTTGGGCTTGCACTGGAAATACTGAACGCCCTTCACGCTGCCGTCGTTTTTGCCCGTCGGTGTGTCCAATTCCACGCCAATCCAAGCACCGGGTTGGAATTCCGTGGTCCCCACAAAGCGGATGACGCCGCTGGTGTTATAGGGTCGGATTAACACTGACTCGCCCACCACAATCCACTCCGGCAGAACCACTTCCACATCCTTACTTTCCTCTGAAAAATATTAGTTAAATCATTAAAGTAAAGCGACGGAGACAATAAATAGCAATAGATATTCACCATCAACTTCTGTGCTGCTGGCCATAATGCTAGAGTCCATGTATGCGGCAAGACCCTCCATTTTGGCCACCGATGCCCGGTGATTGATGCGTGGTGCCTGGCTTGTGCTGTTGTTGTTGTTATTTATGCTGTTGCCATTGGTCGGGGGCTGGGTGTTGGACTTCTTGCGCCGCACCACCTTTCCAGCGGGCAACTCTTCCCGGACGATGCCATCGCCTTCGAGCAAATCCTCGGAACTGTGGCTTAACTCGTCGGAGGATCTGTTGCCGTTCTGATTGTCTGTGGCAAACTCCGTTCGTGATTCAGGTTGCGGTATAGCTTCTTCCAGCTCCGTTTGGCCTGCAGGTTGATTCGGCTCCTTTACCAAGTCCTCGTTGTTGTTGTTATTCTTTGGCAGTTGCGCGCATTCATCATCGTCGCTTTGTGCGTTTTCCCTGGACTCCAGCAGCTCCAACGGATGCGTGAATGCCTCCTGCAGCTTCTTAGCCTGCGGCTCTGGTTGCTCTTGTATTTTAGCTTTGGGCATGTCCTTGAGGAAGGGGTTAACTCGTGCCTGCCGGTTCGGTGGCGAGTTCGAGTTGACTCGATCGAAATCTAAGGAATACAATTATTAAAATGTTATGGTAAAACTAGATTCGGTAATATCCCACCTGGAGTCTCATCAATGCTCATGGAACGCATTGAAGCAATATCCTCGTTGCTCAGGTTGTTGCAGGAGACAGCCTGAGAACCATAGCCACTGCTGGTGGATGAACTCATGCTCAGCGTCGCCAAGCCTGTGAGATGCTTCATGTTAGTGTTGGCACTGGACGTGTAACTCAAGTAGCTCTGGTTCGAATGGCTGCTGACGTCCATGAATGAGTCCATGGTCTTGGAAGCCGTGAGGCGGGATCGCGTGGCCATGCTTTTGTTTTGTTGCCGCTCCTGCTCGTACTCGGCAGCGTATTCCGAGTCGCTGTAGCTGTCCTCAGGCTCTTCGTCGAGAGATCTGTGTCCGCCCAGTGGCTCCTCGTGCAACGTGGTCATGCGCATACCCAGCAGCTTACTAGTAGCTGGCGAAGCTGTGGAGATATCAGAATGCTATGGTCAATAGATTCATTCCATATACAACTCTAGGCTAAGAGCTAGACAAACCACATACGTTTCGTTGGCGCAATTCTCAAAGTGTTCAAGTTCAAATTGAGATTCAAAAATGTTGGACGCGCTGCATTCCACATTTTGGGGGGCAGGGAAGACAATGATTATGAGTTATGTTAAGTTACAATGCAATTTACAGGCTTCAATGAGTGATCAAACTGGCGAGGGATGCGACTAACTCGCAGCCCCAGCAACACACTATAGTAACATCAAAGGAAAATCAAACAAAGGTCTAGATTCTAGGGATAATAATCTCTACAAATACGCGGCTCGTGCTAAGATCTCGTGCTGTGTGCTTTGCTGCTGTGTGATTTGTGCACCGGATTGCGTGGGTGGCTGGAATGGAGTGGATTGAATGTCCTGGAGATGAATGTACAACTGAACTTCGTCGTGATGACTTTTTTAGATGAGAGTCTTGGGTATGATGTAAAGACAGAGTTACCAGCAAACAGAACTAACACAAAACTACATATAAACACTTCTAAGTTGGGCACAAACCAATCCCTTTCATCTGGGGTCATGGGTTCATGAAAGATACATGTCTGCAGATGAGTGGGTGTATAGATGAGGGGTTGTGAGACAGACAAAATGAAACTCAACTAACAATCAATGCATAGCAATCAAGAATGCACCTTCGGATTTGATTTGGGCATAAGTTTGGCCTTTACCTGACAGCAGAGATATTGAGCCTGTTGGCCGTGGAATTTCATATAGATAACGTTATGTTGAAAACACAGAAAAGAGTTGGACAGTGTGAGAAACCATATAGTAAGTACGATAAGCTATGTGGGCTTGGTTCGGTATGGTTATGTTTTCATGGATGCATGTCAATTTATATGATAAGCAATGGAATGTGGAACAGTCGTGTGCATTAAGACGAAGAATCGCTCGAGTCCTCAGATCGAGTTAATGCGGTTACTCTTGCTAATTGCTTGGTTGCTGCAGGTGTTGCATCGAAGCAAAGCAAACAATTGGGTTTTAAAAGTTTAACTAAGCAATGCGACAGTTCACAGAGTTGGAATCTTTTGCCATTGGGGGAGTTGCTCTTGAGCACGAAGAAAGCATAAGTAAACAAACAGTTCGACAAGGATTTATCTTGTTGCCATTAGGATTATGTCAATTTATCTGCACTAAGTACAACTACAAGTAACAAATTGCGTAATGCACAAAGTAATCTACAAATTTTTTGGATTCTGTAAGAGAACCAAAACTTGAAACAAAGATAAATCCCTTGCTCATGAGCTTGGCTTCAACTAGGTTGTGTATAATTTCACCTGCGCATAAGCATATGCAAAATTACTTAGTAAAATATATAGTGTGTTTAAAAACTCGGTTATATGGATTATAGTTTTAGAATTTTTGCTCAAATATTAATGGTGAGTATATAGAAGAAAAATGTTGGGCTTGCGAACTCGCGTAGACCAACGAAATACCCACCGATGCCAAAGGCTTTTCCGGGAGAATCATCGCTGCTTCCTTTGCCTCCAAAGCTGTGGCGACTTCGGATGACTCCGCCTGCTCCTGCTGGACTGTGGCCTGCTGTTTGAAATTTGAGAATTAAATACAATCGATAATAATCATACAAAAGAAAGCTCACCTGGAGTAAACTTGTTGCCCAAAGCGCTGTTATTGAGATCGGCAAAGGACTCGGATCGTCCCACATTCAGCAGCGACTCCATCGATGCATCGAAGCGCATAATCTGCGTAAGTTTATTTATGAGTTGCTTGCATCATAAATGTGATATGCGTACGTTTTTTAAGGAACAAATGTTATTCAACAGGATGAAATAAAAATGATTGGATTAAACAAAAAAAACAAAAAAATAAATAAACACAAACATAACAGTTCCAAACGTTACAGAAATGGCTAACTGAAGGGCGCACACAAAACGATTTATAAGATAGTTAGAAGTTAGTAGTAGAATAGCCAAGAGGGAACTTAAGAAAACTCCAACTACTAAAGCTCTTTGTACAGTGCTCGGCACAGGACACAAGGAAACACAGTACGGAATACAGAAAACAGAAAAGAGGATACTAGTTACTTACACTCCCGGTATTGGTGGTGTCTTTGACCGCCTATGTGCGCAGTGAGAAGCGTTTTGGGGCAACACACACACGTACACAGCATAAACATAAAGACAGGATAATACCAATACACACACACACACACATAGGGGGAAATTCAAAATTGCAGGAAGTGCGCGCCGAATTTTGGATTTGGTTAATTTTGTCGTTTTTATCGGTGGTTAAACACAAAATTTGTTGGGGGTTAGTTTGGTGAAAGCGCATAGAAAAAGTGTGAAAAGAGAAAGAATTTGCGTTTAGTCAGACGTTTTTGGTTAATTTTGCTCGAGTGTGTTAGGTGATTAAGTGGAAGCACATAATTCAGCGGCGGCGGCGGCAGCGACGAATAGTAGAAGCGGCGCAGCAGCAGCAGCAGCTCGATGGAATGAGCAGTATGGGTTTTCCAAGTAGCCCACATCCTTACCTGTGAGAAGTTCGGCACGCTGACGGTCTTGCGCATGCTGAGCGGCTGACCATGTGCCGTTTCCAGCTCCTTGACCGCCACATTCTGCCGCAGTCGATCCAGTGTCAGTATGCTCTCCACCGCCGAAACACCGCGCGTGTATTTCTCTACGGGATAAGAAAGTCAAGAAGATTCTAACCTCAATTATAGAAGCACTCTTACCTATGTAGGTTTCGCCATCACTTGCGGAGCAATCATCCCCGCTGGCAGCCAACTGCGCAAGGGACTCGCGGTCCTCCAACTCCTCGGAAGCCTTTGGAATGTTAGAGACCACCTCATAGGTGACGCCGCTCTGCCAGATGGCGTTCTCTCCCCGCACAAGTCGAAATTTCTTTAGGCGGTCGGTTAGCGTCTGTCCCTTCTTGATGTTAATGCTCAGTCGCTTGCGGAGCACGAGATCCATGGGCGCTGGGTGCGAGAGGCGAACCGTGGTGCGCAGAATAAGATAGACCCGCTCGTTGGCCTCAGTGACACGGTTCAGAGCCTGACTGTCGTGCATCGAAGAGTCCCAGCTGGCCACACAGCACACATCCTTATCCAGGTGCTGCAGGATTTGCAGCGTGTAGAACTTGTGTCCGTGCTCCTTGGACAGAATGGAATTGATGCCGGCGACGGAGAGCTCATCGTTGGTGTTCTGCGCCGACAGATCGTCGCCGTTAAGGTTGAGGAAGAGGACGGGCACATGGGGCTCCATTCCGGACGGTGGCTCCCATGAGGCAGGTGCTCCAGGAATGCCCGAGCCAGGAGCTGGCACCAACACCGCATTGCGCTCCTCTGTCAACGAGACCCACTGATGAACCAAGCTTAGCTCTCTCTCCCGCTCCTGCTCGTTCTTCTCCTCCTTCTTTATTAGCATTTGGATTTGCTGGTCAAGGTATTGACGTCTTCGTCCCAGTGCTTCGCTCCACTTCTCGCGCAGCACGGTGAGATCTTCCTCCTGATAAGAATCCAGTGGTCGCTGCAGGCGAGATCGCACTGTCACACTGCCAATGGCAACGTTCACAATCGACTGGCAGATAATGGGCAAGGTGCCAGAGTTCTGCACCGGCTTCACCCGTACATTCACACGCCGCTGCTGACCCTGACGCAACTGGTAAATGCCACCGGTCAAGACCTCGTTGCGATTGGTCACCTCCACTGTCGAATATTCGCCGTTGTCATTAAGCTCGTGGATCTCCACCCAAAGCTCGATCTTCCGCGACAGCTCCGCCCAGCGATCGACCAGGGAACGGGCCTTGGCTTGCTGCTGCTCCACTTCCCAGCCTTTTGTCTTTGAGAAGCCGGCACTGCGATGGCCCCACACCTCGATGGACAGAGCTCCTTCTATGCAGTGCTCCAAAAACTCTTCGTTTATGGTAACCGTGAAGTCCTGAGTGTGTTCGAACTTAAACACCATGTTCTGGTCGTGCGCCGTTGATTCAGCATTGATAACCGGAACAACCATCTCTTGGTGACCCCAAAAAGTGTACTGGCAAAAGACAAAGTTGGAGAGCGATAATGGCAGTCCACTGGCGCACTTGATCGTCACACGGCAGGTAATCTGATTGGATGAGGGATCCACAGGGTCATCGTACTCGTCCCGTGAATCGCCAGACGATTCTGAGACGGACTCGCACATGCGGTCTTGTGGCATCTGGCCGGCAATCCGCTCGATCTCCACCTGAAGACGACCCGCTACCTCGCCTTGCTGGCTGATGATAGGCGTGTGGTAGTCCAGCTTGACGTCATGAAACAGAACCTCCAGGAATATATTGGCCACGCCAATGAGATTGTGGTTCTCTTGCGACTCGTAAAACGGATCCTGTGGCTTGGCATTATCCTCGTCCTGCGGAAATCCGAGGTTAGTTAACATTGACTGTGAGATCCAAAACAATACTAGCTACATCATAGTTTAAACGTGTGTGGTGTTCATGTTTTGGGGTGGTGGGGGTGTGGTGTCTTAATTACCTTGTCATCGAACTCGTCGTCTGAGAATGGCTCTATAAGGGGCTGTAGTCAGGGGTTAATTGAATGCGTGTGTGAATCGATACAATTATAAATGGTTAGTACACAGCACAATGGCAACAAGTAGATGAAAAATAATCAAATCGATGCCAACATACCAGTCCGTTTAGAACGCGCTCCTTGTGCTCCTGGTACATCTCGCGCATGTCTATCAGCTTGTTTTCCAGCTTTTCCATTGTCCAGATCTGGCTACCGGAGTTTGTGCGCTTCACCAGAATAGCGGGTTCGCTGACAAATGCCCCACGCCTTCTGTTGGGACTCAGATTGGCTGGCGGAATCTGCAGAGTGACTGAAAACTTGGTCTTCTTTTCCATCTCCTCTGCCAAAAAGTTGGCCTCCTGGACCAGAGAGTTCGCACGCATAATATCCGTTTTTAGCTGACCCAAACTGCGACGAAACATCTCATCTCGTTCCTAAAAGTTTGAAAATGTATATCACGTAAAATCAAGTGCTTAGCGATCTCAGCTTACCTGCGCCCACTTTTCCACCCGCATCTGCGAAGTGGGAGTATTTGGGGTAATCTTGCCCATCCGCAATGGATCGTAGGGAGCGTAGGGAGCATATGGTGTACTGGGCGACAGAATATTGCGCAGCTGCTGGAACTGACGCTCGTACTCCTGGCGTTGTTTTTCAAGCGCCACCTGCTTATCTTCCTCGTGCTGACGTTCCAGCCGAGCAATGGCCGTCTGGATAGGGTCGTTGCTCAGTTCGTTCTGCATAATCTCATCGCGTGCGAAATTGTAATCAATCAGTTGCGCCGGCGTCTGGGGCTCCGAGGCGCACATACTAGTGTTATTACTCTTCGGTGAGTTGACACGGAAAAAGTGGTGGTTGCCCCACAGGATACGGTCGCCGTTCTGGAGTGGTGTCTTTTCCACAGCAGCAGATCCGTTGACAAAGCAGCGCGCTCCCTGCACTGGCTCCATGTACAGTCCACTATCCTCGATAGTGATCACACAGTGTTCGGGCTGGATTCCGAGACCGGAAAGTTGTATATCCGGCTGCTGGCCACTGATACTGCGTCCGCCAATCAGTGTGCGATCCTAAGAGTGGAATGTTTCAAATTATTAATCTATCTGAGTGTATGAGTTTTCCGTTGAGTCTTACCTTCAGATAGTAGACCAGCAACTCGTTGAGGGACGGATCGGCATTTAAATTGACCAAGTAGTACTTGTTCTTCTCCACCTTGATGCCACTGGCCTGTACACTAATGCCCATTTTCTCTAGAGCCTGCTGCCGTTCGTTCTGAATGCGTTCTGTCTTAACCAGCTTCTCCTCCCAAGTCTGCGAAATCTGCTTCATCAGGTTCTCGCTCTCCGCCAGCTTATCCTGCACATCGCCCACCGGTGAACCAGTGGCATGTTTCAGCATACTTCTGAGGGTCTCCACCTCGTGTCGCAGCTCACGAATGATGCGGGCATTGGGATCTTCGTTGACAACAGCATGGTTAACAATGCGCTTGGCTCGATCTGCATAACGTAGCGTGGAAAGCGTCTCCTCGTAGTTATCTGCCGACGGCGAGATTGTCGCTACCATTACAGTCCTGGAGTTGCCACCCAAGTTGTCCTTTAGCAGCCAGGTAAGAACGGAATCGCGGTAGGGAACGAATTTGTCGTTACCGCTCTTCTTGCCATTGGATTGATCGGCCAGCTTGGAGATGACCAGGCCAAGTGTGGTCAGAGATCTGGAATAATCACAAGATTAGATTAGAACATTCAACAGATTGGTTCTTATCAGGAATACAGATCACCGCAATATTACTCACTTGTTGATGTTGGAGCCTTCCTTGAGACGATCGCCAACAGCTCCCGTTTTCACAGCCCGCTCGGAGCCTGCCAAATCCACCAGGGACATGCGGGACACCTTTTCGCCGCTCACGCCCGTCGCCTGATCCGTGAGTATCTGCGTGAGGACCACCGAGAAGACGGCGTGGGAGCGCGACGACTCGGCGTTCATATTGGTGGCGGCCACCGTTCGGGACTTGTTGCCCTCGGTCATCAGGTTGTCGATATCCTGATAGGATGTCACAGCCAGCTGCGACAGTCCGTCCACATACGGGCCCATTACATTATGCTCGCGTACCTTAAGCGACTGTTTGTTCGGCTTGGGATCGAGCAGATCGTGGACCTTCTCGTTGTAAATCTCCATGTAGGACACCTCCACCTTGTACATAAGCTCTGGTGTGGATTTGTTTGCTATGGCCGAGAAGAGCTGGTCGCACAGACGTGGAATGATGCCCTTGCTCTCCTGGGAGCCCATCATCGTGTAGGACTTGCCAGAACCTACAAAATTGCAATAAAAGATTAATGAAGTACGCACCGATGGTGAGTCACACATGATGGATCTTACCTGTCTGGCCGTAAGCGAATATGCACGCATTATAGCCCTGGAATGCATTATCCAGAATTCCACGTCCCACGCAATCGAACACAGTCTCCTGGGACGCAAAGTTCACGTCCTCGGGGTTCGATGAGTAAAAGCAGTGATCGAATGCAAATGTCTTTGGTTGTTTTCTGCATTAAACGAAGGTTGAAAGGCATTTAGCAATCAGTTTGGCATTACAAAGGCTTTGCAATATGGCTATAAGCCACTGTATAATTTAATTGGTTGTGTAACATAAAGCCGACTAAATAATGCAGTGAAACGCACTTCAATATGTGGAGTTTTAAAGCCCCTTACCTTTCGATTTTTTCCAGTGTTGGCGGATTCTGCAGAATAGTCTGCTGTTTTTCCATTTCCACAATACATTTCGTATCCAGTTCGATTTCTGTAAGCAAACGAAATCTGTTTTAGACCTCTGTTCCGGAATATATTTATATGTTATGTGTGAAATTGAGATAATTTCGCCTTTATTCCGCGCTTGGGGTGATAACGAGTTCAAAGTGGCAAAAACAATTTAATTTTATACACTTGCTATACCCTGCACATATAACACAGTAGCCAGTGTGTTGGGTTTTTCGTACATAAGTGCGAAAATGGATTCGTAGAGAGCGAGGGGCGATAAATGTGCATGTTGGGTATAAAATGCCAATGCCAGTATAATCTCAGTGGAGGGAAGCTTTCAAATAAATTGTAAACAAACGTAAGAAGGCAGAAACCTAAGTTGCCCAACCTGGCCGTGTAATAAATAATTTAGCAGCAATCAAACAATGAACGATTAGATAGTTCTCAATACCGATTTTGGCTGCCCTTGCTTATATCAATCAGCGTTTTGTAATCAGCGATATATAAAGTTCCTTCTTCCGACCAGTTTATATACAGTATTAATAGATAGCATATAACTTCTTTGGCTACATTCATAAATTTACTTATATATCATGTTTTTATCAACGGTGTGCATTCCTTAAATGCAGCATTAAGTACGCGCAAACGAGGTGACCTTATCGGGTTGATTATTCCATTCATCCTGGCTGGTTTGTGAAAAAGAGTGCCAGCTAATAAATCGTGGAAATATTTCAGTTCCGATGCCTCCTCGTGTCCTTCGCATACTTCATTCACTGCGAACAAAACGGAACGGATCCAAATGGCAGAGAACGGCGAAATGGCAAAGGCATACTATATATCCATATCTATATCTACATATATCTATATAGCACACAAAACATGACGAGCTGGGGAAAACAGCGACGTCAAAGCCAAACCCAGACGGGCAGACACATTTGGGCCCACACACACACACACAAGTCAGGATGGAATGGTTGGGGTATAGCTATAGGTACGAGTATATATACATATATATATCCTGGTGTGCTGCCTGGCCTTTGGAACTTCCGTTCCGGTTTATGTTACACAGCCGAGAACGTGACATGACATGGAAATGAAAGCCGCAAAGGACTTAGGAGAACAGACCTGACCCTACCGGCTGGCCACGGGCTACATGTAGCCCATGTCTTGGGCAGAGTCTCGAGTCTCGAATGTGACGAAGGCGTGCCATAAATTATTTGATGGTCTCATTTGTAGTTCTGGTCAGTTGATTTGATGGCGAGTTCGTATAACCTCAAACGGTTTTCACTTCGCTATTGTCCAGCGCTGAAATTAACATACATACACTTCGCATACACTGGCAGCCACATAGTGAAAACAGGTTAAGCTTTTTGGTAAGAAAATAAAGAGCTGTGACTTCATTTCGAGCTTGTTTCGCCTGACTTTTCAGCTGCCTTTGGCGTGTCTTTGCGTTTGAAATTGCCTTTTCTGTTTTCATTTTACGCTCTGCTGGCCAGCTCAACTCCGAGAGGTCACCAGTTACCAGTTACGGACATGGCCCAAATACGCTATTGACTAATGCCAGTCACTCCAAGTGTGTAACACGGTGGGTATCACAAAAGGAACAACTTTATCAGCGGTGATAACAGTTTTGCGCTGCTTATCGCAGACTTTCTGGTGACTACGACTACTCCTCTCCTCAGTCAGCAAAACGGCAACGGATCAAGTTGCTCCACAAACAAGCCAAAAACATGACTACGTACACAACTTCGATACACGGTCAAACTTCTAAAAATACACGCAGTTACTAAGTCCATGCGTACGCCTAACTTGGCCGGAAAGAATTACAGAAGTGACACATCATGATGGATAACCAGAAGTGGTGGTTTGTTTGCCAATAAACAAGTGTATACAAGTGCTACGGCCACAATTAATTATTTTCACATGTAGCTAGCACTAGCGGTGTACAAAATTTGACGAACTTACAAATTCCTTATAGGGTTATGTATATTTAAATCTAAACTAGAAATCTATGATCGCTTAAAGAGTTGTTTGTGTTTAATATGTAAGCACTTGAACTGAATGCACATACACATCGACCACCTCTAAGGCTAGAGTGCATTTGCAATTATCCTAATACCATCCATTAGCTTCGCTCTTAAATCAAGTTTGTCATAACTTTGTATAAAAACTACAAAATAGCAACAAATAAGTGCAATAATCGTTTATAGAATCACGTAAATATAAACAAATAGGCAGTCATCGGAGGACATTGTCATCCAATTTATTATGCGGAATCGAAGCGGATTGTGACCCATATAATTTGAATACTTTCTAAGCCTCAATGCAGTTTGATTATGTACATATATATGAAACTTTATGCCAACTTATATTGTACGTAGGGTGCACAGATATTCAATAAATGTAACTTATTCAGTGCCTTATGTAAATATAAACAAATGTGCAATCACAGTTTGCCATTCAGTCAATACAGCGGGGATCCAAGTGGACCTTGCCCCACGCACAGCCACACAAACAACTACAAACACACATGCGTCCACATCCATACATCCATAGGTATGTTTGGCATATGGCATATGTGTCGTAGAACCCCTTTTCCGCTGCCATCCTGCGTTTCCGCCACCGCCGCCACGAGTGTGAGTCATGGACGAGCCAAGTGAATGATCAGTGTTGACATTGGAAACGCTGACGGCGCTGTTGCCTGTTTTTTTATTTTGTTATTTTGCACTTGCAACACTTCGTGGCTGGCAGTGGGAAACGCGAAATTAGCTGGAAACGAAAATCGTTTGTCAGACGACCAGACCAGGGACACCATCTCACACCATCACATACCATCACAATCCATCCCGTAGGTAGTCGCTGCATTTGGTGTACCTCTTAAGCCCTGCGAAAAATCCGCTGGCGCAGCAGTGGAAAAACGAAAACCGAATCCGAAACCGTATTTCAAAGGAAGCGAGGAAGCCCATGTAAATTTCGTTAGCCTAAAAAAACAGTCGCTTGCCTGGTTGTTTGCATTATTGATTGCAGGCAACTGCAGTGCTTTGCCATTGGCCATTGTTGGGAAACAATGTGGAAAAGTGGGGGGGAAAATGGAAAGTGCGGGCCACTCAAGGCAACTCCTCATGAACTACATTATCAACTCCTAGAAAATAAATTGAGTGTCTGGCCTCTGATGTTATAAATCTCTAGAAACTGCTATACTTTATTATACTTCAAAAAATAAATAATAACTAATAATGCAAAGAATGTGATAAAGCGAATATTTAGACGATAAATCATAAATACATTTAGGTAATGGCACATTTTTGCGCAATTAAGAATACACAAATAATGTTTATCTATAGCTCATTGTTATTATGTAAATTCTGCCCTTTAGAACATGATACATGATATATTCTGAAACGTTTATATTTTAAAACCCCTAGGTATGCGAATAATTCTCCCAGTGCAGGGGATTATGTGGGACATGTATGTAAATCGGCACTTACCTCGGCGATTGAAGGGTCGCACCCTTACGGCGACTTTGATCTTATCACTCGCCATCGCGGATGCGGATGTGGATGTGGATGCGGATGCAGCGGTGTTGTTTTCAAATCTCTATTTAAGTGGAGCAGAGTGGAGATGCGGGTGGGCGGGGCTCCCTACGCGGGGGCTGCAGCGGGGGGCGTGGCTAGCACCTTCTCCTCGGGCTGCGTTGCGTTTGACTTTTTATGACCGTTAGTTGTTAGTTGTTAGCTGTAGTTGTCGTAGTTGCCGTCCTCGCGGGAGTTGTGTGCACGCAATCTGGAAGGCAGGTGGAAGTCGTAAGCTGACTCACAAATATGTGGCTTTTGTGGAGCGCCAAAAAATAAATTATATATATTGTGTGAGTTCAATTAGCGCCACGCACACAGGCGCACGTCTAACAGTAAGCGGGTGGGGCGGAGGGTGGGTTTCCATTTCATTCTCGCCGTTTGTCATTCACTTTGTTTTGCTTTTGCTTTTTTGCTTTGTTGTTACTACACACATACACACACACACACACACGCACGGATACGTTTTATTGTCATGTGCTGGAATTCCGTTATTTACGCGAGACACACTCAAATATTTACTGGAAATTAGCTAATTAAGAATGTGATTCGAGTGTCCTGTCCGTTTTTTCAGGGCTGTGCAAATACATGTGAATATATACATACAAACTTGATATTCTTTTCGCACTTTCTCACACAACTACAACCACACACACACACATAGATCAGCAGGTATGCACTCTGCACAGGTAGCTCTCTTTAACCCACAAAAGCCCCGCGAAATGCAAAGACTCCTCGAGCTCCACGAAAAGTTGGCGAAAAGTAACGCCAGGCTCCACCGCCCGCGCAAAAAAGTCTCAAGCGCAGTGTGCGACTTCTTTGAAGAATCGATTTTTATGGCTCTTTTTCCTTCGGGGGGAGCAACACAAATGGGGGCCTTTTTTGGCTGCGCACTCGCGTGGTTTTTATTTGTGTTATGCTTAGCGTTTGAACGCACCTTTAGCTCCTTCGTTTTCGCACTTGGTTTCACTTCAATTTTGCTTTTCTGTATTGCGTTTTCATTTTTCGCGTTTTCGTTTTCCTCAGCAATTTTTACTTGTGGTGCGAATCATCGATTGCTTTTGCGACTATCGATGAGTGTGACCGTGCGCAGGGTACCCAAAAAATAACTTGATTTTCATTACTAAAAATACCAAAAAATATACATTTAACGCTAGGTTGGGTGGGTGTACTCGCTAATTCCTAGAGATTCTATTTTCAGGGTGCCCATACTATCCACTAAGGAAATGCTTTGAAATAAAAAATCGTTATTTTAAAATTTTACTTTGGATATATTAAAATAATGTTTACCTTCATATTTGTAGAAAATATCTTTGTTAAAATTCTAGATTAAAGATTACATTTACAATTACTTTAAAAGTACTGTCAAAATAGAATATTAAAAATTATATAATATTAATATTAAAATATAAGGAATATTCATATATTACTAATTTATTTAATTCACTTTTAATTGTAATAAAACTAGTATTAGTTGAGCATGGTTAATAAAAACTAAACTAAAGATTATTGTCAAGATCTTACAATTATTTTAATTATCGCAGAGCAAATTCTTTGAATTTTCATATTCCCCAGAAAATTTCATTAAAGTTTTTCTAACCAACCTATCTTATTTACGTATTTGAAATAAACAAAACCAATAAAAAAATTACTATAACTAGGTCCTATGACATATTATATATTCTGTTAGTTACATTTCTTGTTAAAATCAAACCTTAAAAACTGAATTATTATTTAGAATGCTTGGTGTTCAACTCATTAATTTTTTAATGGGGGAATAGATCGGTTTTTTCCGTTGTACATATATCCTGTAATTTATTTTGACCCTGTTGAAAAATAACCATTCCCTGTTGAACCATTTCATTTGCCATTGCATTTAAGTGGCACTTCCTGATTTGCAATTCCGATTCAGTACAGTAGAACTTACCTGGGTTCAAAAACCGAAACTGGGTTTTGCAATATGTATATGAACAGCTTTGTTTGTTCCTCTTTAAATAAATTGGTTATATTCACAAGGAAGAAAACAAATAGAAAAAGGAAGAGCACATTGTGGAAGAGCACCAAGATGCCATTTGCTAGTTTCGCATATGCAAGGATCCACTGCCTGGTGAAGGTGAAGGGAGTGTCCCCACTGGGGCTCCCAGCTCGGAAGAACGCCTCCCCATCATCGCGAAGTCAATGAACGCGATCGATCGGTGTGAGAAGCGAGAAACGAGAACTCGAGACCGGCAATTGGAGCCCGGCCCAGTGACGTATTCGTATGAATCAAAAGAGTCGATCGCAAATGCAGGCCGTTGCGGCTCCCCAAAAAAATAAACAAAGCGAAAAGCAGTTTCGCTTTCATCGTGCGGTTTGTTTTCATTCGTATCTTATTTTGTTGTTGCTGTTGATGTTTTTTTTAACTTAATACCCGCTTGATACCTGTTCACGTGCGTTTTGGGCGCTCACGGAGTTTATAAAGGTTCGGAATCGCCGCCAAGGGTCACAGTATCTACGAAAGACGCGAAGCTGCGAGTGTCGCGCTAAAAAAAGAAACAGCTTCAAAAATAGTTTGGATTTCGAGCATTACAAAATAAATAAACAAGCCGAAACGCTGGCAAACGCATATTGTTTGGAGTACAAACGAATGCCAAGGACAAGTCGCCAAGTTCTATATTGATTGGATTATTGTTGAAAAGTAGGTCACTTCGATTGGTTGCAGATCCCGAATAGGAATCGATTCGATCCTTGACCCTCCTAATCGCGACCATAAGCAGGCAGTGTCAAAATATAAATCACCATTTTCCCTACGGCCATGCCATTAAAAACCATAAAAACCAGCATGCAAGCCCGCAAAGCCAGTTCGCGAATATTAGTTACAAAACCCATCGTTAGTCCAAAAAAAATAAAAAAAAGAAGACACAAAACCAAGCCAAACTGGGTGATCGGGATCCGCAAAGTTAAGGTGAAGGTTCATTTGCATAGGCAAAAATCGGAAAATAAAGCACTCGTGGATGCGAAGCCAAGCGCAGATTTACGATTTACCCTTGAAATGGTTTCATCGGAACGCCATTAGCTGCCATAAAATGCAAACTGGCTATCTTGGGACTTACAACTGCGAATCTCGAGTCTTGAATCTCGGCGACGTCTTCGAGAGCAAAGAAAACATTGGGCATATATTATAATTATATTATACCCACGCCTGCGCCAAATTGGCAAATCGCCCGCGGGTCTTATTCTCGCAATTCTACCTCAATCAGCCAATGCAAACATCGTTTAATTTTTATTTGGAATGAGTACTTTGGGCAAACAATAATAAGTTTGCATGCGCGTGGTCAAAATTAATGTATGCAGTGAATTAATTCTGGAGTCCCCAGCCGAATGATCGTAAAAAGTGTACCATAGGCCATAGTCGTTGACCTCTGTCAGTTTTGCAGACCAACAGTGGTAATAACACTGAACTTGGAACTTCAATGGTGGGCACTTGAGTTTCCATGAATCGACGCAAGTGACAAGTGACAAGTTCGACTGATTTGCGCCTCTGGCATCCGTAAACCTTCGGGTGACTGTGCACTGTAGATACTGTATCTCACGAATTTCTCGTGAATCGAACTAATCCGATACATTGGAGCTGACATTGAGACGCACTTACCGTTTGGATGCGGCTAATTGATATTTGAACTGATGCTGAGCCCCGCCTGCCACTTGGCCACCATCCATTCCATCGCTTCCATGTTCTGCGACAAGGTGGCCGATCCTCAGATCTTTAACCTATTAATGCAGAGAATATTAACTATAAACTATCTTAAATGTTAGTTAGGTAACTTAATCCCACTAAAGCTGTGGACCTGGCATAAATCACTAATTCTTTAGACATCTATTTGCATAAGATACATTCCATGCCACCTCTGCGATCAGTGAAAGTTGGTTTCTTAAAGGTGCTGATTTCAAGATAGATAAGATATTGGGAAATAAATTGATTGAGATCTCAAAGGGTTAACTGGCGTCATTAGCGAGTCCACAGGTCTCGTAAATCTTTTCCGGCAGGAAGTAGACGTAACTCAAGTTTTTCGTAACTCGAGAGTACTCGTATTGAAGGGTCAACAATTAAACTTGCTCTTACCTCTTACTTTTCCCAGCTGCCGCTTCGTTAGCGGTCCCTTGGCATGGAAACCCACCGGAGATCGGTCTTGATCATCAGCATCTGGACTTTAGTGGCGACTGCAGCCGCAGCTGTGAATGAGACCACTTTGCGACGGCATCGCTTTGAGTACGGATTTCTCAATGGCAGCCTCGAATTGTCCACGGAAGTTATGTCTGCGGATATCCGCGGAAAGGAGGCGTCTGCCATCCAGTCCCCGCATGAGCAGCATCTCACCAGGAGCTCCGTCATCTTCGGGCTGACCAAAGTGGCCAACGAGAGCAATGTGAGTCCCAGCTGCCACGCCCACCTGAAGCAAGTGCAGCGCGGAATCCTCACTAGGCAGCCATGGGCCATGAAGGGTGAGTGACCGCAGCACTTAGTACATATAGTTCTATATACATAGTTTTCCACGTATCTGCAGTTTTGGATGCGTCGGGAAGCAAGCCATCCGGCTTCGTGTTTGGCCAGAACTACTGGCTGGGCAGTCGGGATGGATGTGAAGGTGTCCGGCGGCCGGTGGGCATCACGTTGTCGCGGAACTACGAGCGCAAGATGCACTACAGCATCCTGACGCAAGGAGCGCCCTTTGGCATGGACTACCGGGTGATATACATGCGCCACCGCTCGCCGTGGCAGGTGGAGATCAAGGTGATGTCCGAGCAGGTGCTGCACATTGGCCTGTGCCTGCCCAGCTCCTGTGGCTCCGAGGAGGTGAAGCAGCTGGCCAGGGATTATGTGGCCGGCGATTCGTTCGCCGAGGATGAAATGTTCGACATGAAGCCGGAGGTGCTCTACATGAAGGATCTGCGGCTGAGCGAACGCTTCTACCAGAGGCTTAGCTTCCGTCTGGTGGTGGCCGCCATCCTGGTAACCGGTGCCCTCATGCTCTGCGCCCAGCAAGTGCGCGTGGCCAAGAATGCCGATGAGCCAGACCCGGGCCTGGCTCCGGTGGAATCGGAGCTGTGGCAGGCACTGGACACGCTCTTGAAGTGGCAGCCTTTTCAGAACTTCGTGTCCTGCTTCGATGTGGCCAATAACTGGAGGAAGATGTCCGCCATGAGGGAGAACCAGCCGGGCGAGATACCCATCATGAATGGCCTGCGATCCGTGTGCGCCATCTGGATCCTGATCTTCCACGTGGTGTGGTACATGTACTTCACGGTGCACAACAAAACGGTGCTGCTGTCCTATGCGGAGCAGGTCGTCTTCCAGTACGTCTCCACAGCTCCCCTTCTCGTGGATGTCTTCTTTACCATCAGGTAATTCAAATCATTCAATTTTTAAGAATTTACTTACAAATATTGTTCAGTGGCTTCTTGCAAACGTACAACTTCCTGAGAAACGAGAAGCAGCTGGAGGCAGTGCGTCGCAATAGCCTGTGGGGCAATGTGAAGCTCTTTGGCAAGCTGCTCTTCCATCGCTACCTGAGACTGGGTCCGCTTTACCTGGTGGTGATGGGCAGCGTGGACCTGGCCTTCGCCTACATCGGCGATGTGTCCGTTTTCCACATCAACGAGAGAAACGACGAGCTGTGCCAACAGCACTGGTGGCGGAACCTGCTCTTCATCCAGAACCTCTTCGATCACCGGGAGATGTGCGCCAACTGGAGTTGGAGCCTCGCCTGCGACATGCAGTTCTTCCTGCTGGCAAACATCGTGCTCTTCATCTACGCCAAGTGAGTGTGGACTTAAATCGCAAGGGAAATGTAAATATTTTCATTATCTTTTTATACAGGCGCCCAAAGCTGGCCAAGGCAATCACCCTTACGGGACTAATGGCCACCATAACCTGGTCCTATGGCATCGGCATCGCCAAGAACTTCGAGTTCTCCTTCGACTCCACCTACGCGACTGGAACCCAGATATACACGAGTCCCTTTGTGAGGGTTTTGCCCTACATCGTGGGAGCCATAGCCGCCTGGTACTACCAGGAGCAGCGATTCCAAGTGAGCGAGCTGAGTGAACGCCGGATACGCCGGTGGTGGCACTTCAGTCTCAAGGTGTTCGTGGGCTGCATCTACTCCACGGTGAAGCGGGATCTGGGCTACCTTATCACTATATCGCTGTTTGTTCTGGGCCGCGCTCTGTTTTCCCTCACCGTTTGCTGGATGATCGTGGGCAGTGCATCGGGAACTGGCGTGTGGTGGTCCCGTCTGCTGGAGGCCAAGGTCTTTCAGCATCTGAACCGCCTGTCCTACGGCATATACCTATTGAATCCGCTGGTGATTGCTCTCGTTTACAGTCTGACCAGTACGAGTTCTGCAGTTGATCCTTTCCTGCTGGTGAGTTTCATTATTATTTGCTCATACTTTGTGATAATCTTGTATTGCTTTTATAGAGTGTTATCTGCTGCGGCTTTACGATGACCGTTTATCTGGCCTCCATCGTCTTTTCGCTGGCTTTTGAGCTGCCCTACAGCAATCTGTCCAATTTGCTGCTCAAGGGAAAACCAAAAACCTCATAAACTGTGATTACCTTTCATCGTTAGCATTGCATCTAAGTCATTTATTCATAGAAAGTTATGGCTATCATTTATTGGAATTTCGAATTTAAAAAGATTAACATAATACGACATAATAAAAATACGATATTTAATAAGTTTTGGCGCCAAAGTTTTAAATTTATTTGTGGATGGCATTGGATCCCAAGTCGCGCTATGATGATTAGGTTTGCGTCTTCGCTAACTATGCAAACGAACATTCTCGTTGTTTTTTTTTTTAACTAGTTAAAGGTAGTTTAGCTTGTTTTAAGTAATAAAAGGATATAGCTTACAAGCTGCATAACTTTTCTACTTCAGAAGAATACAAAATTTGAGAAATATATTCAAACAGACGACCCGCCCAAGTACGCAAAAGTGTGACCACCTTAAGTGAACATGATGGAGATGTCGAGCTTTTCCACTAGCTTTAGCAGAGCTTATGGTATTTTATGTGAAAAAACCTACGGACCCACTGACCGCGTCTAAAAAAAAGAAGTTCTTGCCCAAAATATATTGATTATTGCCACTGCCCGTCTGCGTGCTGCCAAACGAAGCGGTTAAACAGTTTGCCCAGACCCGCATCCAGTTCGAAATGCCCAAGGAAGACGCGGAGCCATCGGCGAGTGGCCTTACCGTGGCCGCCAAGCAGAACGATGCGCCAGCCGCCGAAAATGCGAATCACAAGGAAAGCGACGCCTGCGCCTCTGCCTCCGCCTCTGCCAGCGGCAGTAGCGCCTCGACCACGCCCCCGCCCGCCCAGGATGACGCCGAGGAGGCCGAGCTGCTGGAGCGGATGCGCGGCGATGCAGTCGGCAACACGATGTTCAGCAGTCGGTTCATCCTAAAGACGGTTATGAAGCTGGTGGAGCTGCAGCCGGAATCATCGCTGGACCAGCAGCTGGAGGATGATCTGTGCAAAGTGTGGGACATGTCGGTGTCGCCCGAAGTGGTCACATTGCTGCTGGAGAACGAGGCCATCGATCCGATCATGTACTCACTGGTGGCGGGCTGTGAAGATGTGCGGCTCTACGAGATTCTCATCGGCCTGCTGGGCAACATGTGCGCCCAGGTGGAGTGCGCCGAGCTATTGACCTGTAACCACGGCACGATGGAAACCCTGTTCAAGCTGACCAACTGCATGGACACCGCCATGTTGATACAGCTGATGCGACTCTTTCAGTACATCATGGCCCATGTGCTTAGCGGCAAGGAGCAGTTCGCTGTGGACTGGTACATCTGCTTCGCCGCCTTTGAAAACTCCGCGCAGAATCTGGGCAGGATCTTGCAACAGTCCGTTAGCGATGAACTGCTAGTAGCTGCATTGAAGGCCACCAATGCTGTGCTGGCCAGTTGCGCCTTGGTGGAGGAGGAAAACGCAAAGTCCACCTTGAATCTGAAGCCCTTTGCAAAGGTCTTTCTAGTGCCAGAACTCTGCGATGGGGTCAATAGCGCGTTTCTGCGACTCATGCGCGACGACCAGGCAAAGTTGGCCGACGAGGAAGCTGGCGAGGAGAACGAAGATGCAGATGTGCCAGCCGCACAGGACAGTGATGAGGATGCCGATGTTGGCTACGACTCGTGCGGACCGAAAATAACCTGTGATGTGGAGATCATACAAACCTACCTCAATATATGCACCATTCTGGTGCAACTACCAGAGGCGCAGGCCTCCATGGATGTGTATGCACCCAGTATAGTCAGTTGTCTGGCGCGAATACTGCAGTTTTTGCAGCAGCCTCTACAACTTATTCCATTAGGCGAACGCCAGGAAGAGTATCTGGAGGATCTGGCGCACATTTGGAGTGTGAGTTTGGGAATCATGATCAATATTCGACGAGCTAATGAAATATTTATTGTTGCAGCGCCTGAAGTACTTCTATCACAAGGAGGCCTTCTCAAATCTTTTGGAATTATGGTATAGACTTAAACAGCACATTGACAACTACACAGGAAGTGATCCAGAGGCCAATGATTTCGAAGAGGACGAAGAGGAGGAGGATGACGCTCCAAAGGAGCAGTATGTGGAGAACGCCTTCAAGTTGCTGCGCCTGTTAGCTTGCATGGTGATAAAAGCGGAAAACTCGGATCTCCAAGAGATTGGCGATGAGAAGGTGCAGCTGTTTGTGTCTGCACTTAAAGCCGGAAAAGAAGATGCTATTTTCTCAAGGGCGCTCGAATGCCTGAACGATAAAGTGGCTAAGGAGTCGGGCCAAGCCTAAGCAACATGCCTCCCCATAAAGGATAAAGCAAAAATGACTGAGATTGTTGCTTGCAGCACAATATATTCTTAACTTAGTTAGTCTCTGTCTTTAGCTAAGGTAAATCGGTACCAATGGCCTGCAACTTATTGCGCATCATATCGCTCCATGACTGTTTTCCCAGGCGCACGCCCTTGGTGCCTGTGCTGCTTACTTCCAGTCGATTTGTATTTGGATTGCTTAGCACGAATTTGTTCTTGCTCTCGTTCAGAGCATGGGCAACATGCTCCAGTTCGGTTTCCAATTTCACTTCAGGAGCTGTTACCTCGATGTGAAGATCCTGCTCTATGGCTTGGGATATGTGTATAATAGCCTCTTCTAACAAGTTTTCGGCGTCGATTTTGTTGCTCCCCACTAGCTCAGATAGTTGGACATTTAGGCTGCCTCCTTTGGTGGTTATTTGAAGATTGCCATGTACTCCAGCTGAAATTGGGTGTTATTAGCAAAATGGTTTACTTTTTTATTATTTTGCATACTCATATTGAGTTCCGCCGACTGATGGACGTGCACTTGGCTGCTTTTGTGGACATTCTTGAGCTCCAGGCGGCCAGTTTGTGTCTGAAACTTTGAGTTTTCCACATAGCAACAGTCAGTTACAATGCTGCCTGCTTTGGTGGAACAATTTAAGCTGTCTCCTTGCAACTTATCCATCGAAATATTCTGAAAGCAAGATATGCAGGTTAATGGTGAGATCAGATTGACAGTAAACCTTTCCTCACCCCATTGTGTGACTCTATTTGGGTAATCTTGCCCAGCAGTGTGCCCATGCAATTGATGTTGCCATTTTCACTGTACAAGTTTATATGGGTGGCCTTGACATTTTTGGTAAGGATGCCTTCCTTTGCTTTGACTTGCAGAAGCTCACTCTGTACTCCTTCCACCCGCACACTACTTTTTGCGTCCACAGAGACATCGGAACGCACAGGAATATGCAGATGGCATTCAAACTGTGAGGCCTGGTCCGTCAGTTTTCTAACCACCACATTGACCACCTTGTCCTCATCGGCCACCTTCACATCAAGTGAGACATTCGAGTTCTTGACTTGACCGCCCACCAGTTGGGCGATGAACACATCCCCGCTGGTGTACTGATGCACATCCGCGGGCTGGATGCGGAGGAAAACATCGGACTTTACATTGATCCTGGCAAAGGGATTTACATAATGCAGGATCTCCTGATGGACCATCCGCTTGCTCGCGGCCATGACTGGTTTAATGTGGACACGGGACTTCTTTGCGTATTGGCGCAGGTGGTTGCTCAAATGTGGCAACCAGGCGCGTTGCAGCAGCATTATAAAGCCAATGAGAAAAAGGAATTTATTGGTTTTGTTTACTTTTAAATGCAAAATCAGCTGTGGCTGCGTATTTTGCAGTACTGTTATTCATAACACTTCTCAGCACCAACTGGTTATCGATTGGCTACGGTCAGTAGCCAACACTGCCATCCGTCATTTTCCAGTTGGAGTTTTTCAGTGTTCTGCGACGGTTGCAGTTTTCTTGATACGCAGTTGAAAATTGTTTAGTCCAGCCAATTACCATCCGAAAAAACAGCAAAATGTCCGGAAAAGATAGGCTACCGATTTTCCCGTCCCGTGGTGCGCAGATGTTGATGAAGGCCCGTCTGGCTGGCGCCCAGAAAGGTCACGGTCTGCTGAAGAAGAAGGCGGATGCCCTCCAGATGCGATTCCGTCTGATTCTGGGCAAAATCATCGAGACCAAGACCCTGATGGGTGATGTTATGAAAGAGGCAGCCTTCTCGCTGGCGGAGGCCAAATTCACGTCTGGCGATATCAACCAGGTGGTGCTGCAGAACGTCACCAAGGCCCAGATCAAGATCCGCACCAAGAAGGACAACGTGGCTGGTGTTACACTGCCCGTTTTCGAGTCCTACCAGGACGGATCCGACACCTACGAACTGGCCGGTCTTGCCCGTGGTGGTCAGCAGCTGGCCAAGCTAAAGAAGAACTACCAGAGCGCCGTTAAACTGCTCGTGGAGCTGGCCTCGCTGCAGACCTCATTCGTCACCCTGGACGAAGTGATCAAGATCACCAACCGCCGTGTGAACGCCATTGAGCATGTGATCATCCCCCGAATCGATAGGACTCTGGCCTACATCATCTCGGAGCTGGACGAGCTGGAGCGTGAGGAGTTCTACCGATTGAAGAAGATTCAGGACAAGAAGCGCGAGGCTCGCATCAAGGCCGATGCCAAGAAGGCGGAGCTGCTGCAACAGGGCATCGATGTGCGCCAACAGGCCAATATCCTGGATGAGGGCGATGACGATGTGCTGTTCTAAGTATTACCTTGGATATGTTAATTCCAGCAATATTATTGTTAAACTATTTTCTGTTCAGTAACCGTTTCCATATTGTAATTCGCAAAGGGCAAGCCACAAACTTAATTGTACCTATGTAGCAAAAGTGTGTAGACTATTCCAATAAGCAGAAAAGTATGTATTCCATTTTTGTAGTGTAGTGTAAGCTGCGCAAATCATGCATTAAAGTCTTGTTGTAACATACGTTGTGCATTCTGTGTCATTAATAAGCGGAAAAAGGGAGTTTTCATTGCAAAAAGGGTCATCTGACTTATTTTATACAATAGCAAAAGCAACAAAAACAATCACACAGTCACATGACAGCAAACATATGTCTGATTGGAAGCAGTGTTGAACAGTGCACGCAGCTGTTGTCGCTTGCACTCAATCAGCTGTTTGCGTGGCTCTTTCTGTGTTTGCACGCCTTTTAGCCGAACTAAATTTACTTTATTTAAAACAATGTCAGAGTTCCAGGCCGTTGTTTTTGCCGCTGGACGTGGCACTCGTCTACCCGAGGTCCTGGGCGATGCCCCCAAATGCCTGCTGCCCGTGGGCCCATATCCTCTGATTTGGTATCCCCTAAATCTGCTGCAACAACACAACTTTTCAGGTAATTCGGAGAGTCCGATTAAAAACCCGGTTTTAATTGCAAATTTTTGCAGAGGTCATTGTTGTGGTGCTGGAACAGGAAAAACTGGAGATCCAATCGGCGCTGGAAAACACTCCCTTAAAGCTGAGACTGGACTACGCCACTATTCCGAGTGACGGTGATTTCGGAACCGCCGACAGTCTGCGCTACATATACGATAAGATCAAGTCGGACTTTCTAGTGGTCAGCTGCGACCTGGTCAGCAATGTCAGTCTATATCCGCTGATCAACAAGTTCCGGGAACATGATGCCGCCCTTGCAATGCTCCTGTTCCCCAGCGGATTCGAGTCGGACGTCGTTATGCCCGGTCCCAAGAGCAAGCACAAACCGGAACGGGATTTGATTGGCATCCATGCGGCCACTCAGAGATTGGCTTTCGTGTCTGCCGCCAGTGACTGCGAGGAAACACTCAACATCCAGCGGCATCTGCTCAAGAACCGCGGTAGGTTGGAAGTATACAGCCGACTGGTGGATGCTCATGTGTACGTGCTCAAGAAATGGGTTATAGATTACCTACGAAGGGTTAGTTTTAATGTGACTATATAATAAATAGTTACCTAATAATCAATCTTTGCAGAAGGAGAATATATCCACTTTTAAGGGCGAGTTTCTGCCGCACTTGATCAAGAAGCAGCACTCAAAACGACCTCCTAAACCGGTGCTGGACACCACATCCGAAGTGGGCGTGGTCACCAAGAATGAGGATCATGTTTTGCATGTGAGTAGACCATTACTACTTGGTACTATCAGGCTAACACAAGTGATTTATATCCTGTAAAGAGATTCATATAAAATCCTATTATGTGTTCAACTTTCAGTATGTGGACCACACCATTTTGGATCAGAAGATCACGCAGACTTCACTGTTTAACCAATCTCTATCTCAAGCCCCATATCATGGCGATGTTGTGCGTTGCTATGGCATTCAGGCGCCCAAAGATGCCATCGGTGTGCGGGTGAACAACACATTGAGTTTCTTGGCCATCAATCGCAAGTTAGCCAGCATCTGGAACAACTTGTGTGGCGAAAAGCACCCACTGATATCTCCCGGAGCCGTGGTAAAATCCACCCAAACGAAGGAGATCATAGCGGCCGACAATGCCAAGTTGTCCGAAAAGACCTCACTGAACTTTAGCGTTTTCGGACCCAACTGCATCATCAATCCCAAAAACATTGTGGCCAACTCGCTCATAATGTCCAACGCGGTTGTGGAGGAGGGCTGCAACATCGACAACTGCATAATTGGCCACCGAGCGCAGGTGAAGAGCGGATCCGTGCTGAAGAACTGCATCATTGGACCGAATTACGTGGTGGAGGAGGGCACCCACAGCCAGGCAGTGCATCTGTCCAACGCGGATCAGTTCATGGAGATAGATATACAGTGAGCGACTAACTTAATGTGGCTTCCTTTATTAACGAATTGAGTTAGAAGGCGGATTCTTCTAGCAGGACATTAAATATTACAAATAGGTACACAAAACTCGCGCAAGGATTTTCGGGCCTGACAGAGAGCTGGGGCGAGAGCTTAAAGCTACTTAGACGGGGAATATACACGAGAGGTGGATCCGAGGGAACGACAAGACTGTTTTCTGCTCACTCATCTGCTTAATCCTCCTCACTTCCTCCGCTCGTAGAGGTACTCATCCTCGTAATACCTCGGCGTTGTGGCAATGAACACCTGCGGCCGACGCTGCTGCAGCGATATGTTGATCTCCTCGGGCGTGCGGAAGACCTGCTGTTGCTGCTGCTGTAAGTGCTGCAGCTGGGGAGCGGCAGTGAAGAATCGGTACGGCGCGGGCGTCACGGTCGGCGCCAACGTCTGTGGCCTTTGCTGGTGCAGCTGCAATTGGGGCTGGTGCAGCTGATGCAACTGCAACTGGGGCTGGACTGTGGTCGCTGGCTGTGGCTTCCGGTAGGCCAGGGTAGTCGGCTGAGGTTGCGGCTGATGGCGGATCTGCGTCACCACTTGTGGTTGCGGCTGTGCCTGCTGTTGATGGTGCTGGTGCTGCTGTGGCTGCTGGTACTGTACCCTCACTTGGGGCTGCTGCTGCGGCTGCTGGTAGGCCACCACTTGGCGATGTTGCTGCTGGGGCTGTTGGAGTTGTTGCTGGTGATGCTGCTGCTGCTGGATGCGTGGCCTTGGGGCGGCGGGCAACTGCTCCTCCTCGTCATCGTAACGCTCGTGCTCGTAGTAGTTCTCCGGGAAGTAGCGCTCCGAGTAGCGAAGCGTCACATTCGGCTTGCTCTGGTGCTCCTGAAGATTGATGGGCTTGTACAAGTAGTCGTTCACAATATGGTACTTGGACGACTGCTTGCAGATGTTGTCGTGGGAGGGCGGCATGCAGATTAAATGGATCTGGTGGAAGGTGAAACCCTCGGGACAGATCCACGAGTGCTTCTGGCTCTCTTGGCAGTAGTGGAACACTTCGCAGCTCAGCGACTCGTCGGCATAGTATCTGCAGTTAAACATTAACTTAAGTAAAGAGTCATAAAGTATTCTTTAGCTTGTACCCACCCAGAGTTCCGGTCCGTGCAGCTGAAGGAGGACTTGCTCAGCAGGGTGGAGAGACGATCGGGCTCCTCCACTTCTTCCTCCTCCTCCTCGCTCTCTTCGCTGAGCGGCTTCTTCAGCTGGCCCTGGATCTTGAGGAAGTTGCTTTGCTGTTTGGCATTTCGGTTGGCGTACACCGGACGCGGTGCCTCCTCCTGGTCCTCCTCGCTGTACTCGTACAGCTGGCGCTGCTGCTGCGGCTGCTGGCGATATGCCAGATGCGTCTGGGCCTGTGTCTCGAAGTCGTCCAGCTCCTCCTCGCCTCCGCTGGAGTTGATGTCCAGCGATCGTGCCTCAAATCCCTTGGGCTTGGCGGTGGTGGCCGTGGCCGACGGTGATCCGGTGGCTGCACCCTCCACGCAGCTGGCCCACAGGCCGGTGGACACAGCCAGGACTAGAAGAACGGCAGATGGGGTGCTGCAATGGTAGCAAATGGCCATCATTTGATGAGTCAGGCTGCTTTATGATATGGGAAACTCTGTGGCAACCAGACAATAAACAAAAAAAAAAAAAAACGCGGGAAAATATTTCTGCGAACCTTTTCGCGAAGATGCCGCCAAATTGCAGCCAAAGAAGGCAGCATCATCGGAGATCGTCATTGGCATCGGCATCGGCAGCCCAGCGACCAGTTATGCAAGAGACCAGAGACCAGAGACCATACCAGACCAGCCAGGCCAGAAAACTTGTTATAGGCAACACGGCAAGTCCCCCAAGATTGAAACGGGCCACGGAGTTCGCTGCATGGAGATGCAACTGCGGCTGGGAAGGCAAGGAAAGCTGGGCGCTGGGAATCACTGATCAAGGCATACGCTTGTTACCCCAGCTTACCAATATCCCAAAGCCCAAATAAGAAGTCACTTGGAAAAGTGTCCTGATATGGAGAATTGAAGAGTGTTTTTCAAAAGATCAAACTTTTAGTCTAAGAACGTAACTTGACCATGAAATTCCAAAACTAGTAGACCAAGTCAGCAGCTGCATAAAATCAACAACTTAATATATTATTTCCAACAGATATCCATAAATTGCTAGACTCTATTTTGCATTATGTCAATCTAAGATATTTAATCCGACGCAATCACTAGATTGCAACCTGCATCGAATAGCTGATATACCCCGCGACCAGTCGGTATGAGGAGGATGCTCAGCTTGCGGCGGGTTCAATTTGAACGCCATTTACCCGAGGCCCACTCGCTGACTCGACTTGGCTGAATGTCAACTGCTGTTCATACGCATGATATGTACCCCAGTCGCGGGGCGAATGGGATTGGAATTCCTGGCCTGGAAACGAACGGTGCGATGGTCCGGTGGTGCCGGCCAGTCCAATTAACCAATGTTACGTGCCTGCATCTAATTGGGGCCATAACGTCAAAGCCCGAGTAAGAGTTGCAAATAGTTGGGCAAGGTGAAATATGCGAGAGCAGTGTAATAAAAGCAAAAGCAAAAGTCGCTACGGACTTTTACTTTTCACGCCAAATTGAGTGTCCGTCCGGCTGCTGGTGACTTTGAAACCGAGTACGCGGTGGACTCCATTGATTTGGGCCAGGCCAATAAATCTGGAGAGCGTCTTATGCAAGTATCGAATTTTCCAGCTGGCAATTTGTCAGCCAGTCGCTTGGCAGCTGCGAGTTGCTAGTTGCAAGTTGGAAGTTGGAAGTTGCACCTTTGAACTTTAGGAGCTGGCTGAGAGTGCCACTGTTGCCTGTTGCATTGTCACTGTCAGCGAACCTTTTGCGCAACCTGCCTGGGAATCCGGGGGAATCTGCCCCCAGGAATTGGGGCCTTCAGCGCCACCTCCATTCCAAGCCCAATCCTAATCCCAATTCCGCCTGCATCACATGCAAATAGCTGTGCGCATTCCAGCGCAGCCTGGAGTGCTCCACTTGCGGCACACAAGCACCACTTTCGCAGTCGCAATAGCCCGAGTGTCTGCCATAAATGGGGAATTGGTTGCATGTGTCGGGATCTGTCTCTGCTTTTGGTCCAGATGCAGACGTTATCGCACTGCAGTTACATCATGCATATATAGCTATAGCATAGAGCATAGAGCACAGAGCATGGAGCACACAGAGCACATAGCATATGGGATATGGCAGTGGGGCAGCAGCCATGGAGGCGATGCGTTGATGTTGATGTTGATGGTTTTCGTCGACCCCAATCCCCTGGCCCGATTTGGAGCCACTTCTGGAAACCACAAGACAGGCAGAGCCGTCGGTTTCGTTATACATTTGAGTTGGTGAGCTGTGAGTTGGTTGTACTCTGTGTGCCACTGGGGTTTCTTGCGTATGGAACTCGGACTATATTTGCTTTTGATTTCCTTAAATGTTGGGTGTGCGTCATGTTAGGCGGACATTTTTGGGGTGACATAAGCGCCGGTCTTAGATTACGACACTTGGCAAGCACCTGCATTTCGATAAGTGTGCTGGTTTTTTCGGGAAAACGAGAGTGTAAATTTCTTGTATAACTCATATAGCGAACGCAGTTTTCCTGGGAGTAGTTGGCAGAGAATTAAAAGCTAAGCCCACTTAGTGCCACAATCGCTTGGGCTGCCCGCTGTTTTTCCTTCATTTCAGTTTCAATTTCCATTTCTCGACTCTTTAGCGTGTAATCGGTTCAAGTTTGTTGCCTAAGTCTTTTGTTTTCACTTGCTGCAGTTGGTTTATTCGAGTGCTTAATTAAACACTGGCTCGTTAACACAACTCTCGATGCCATTAAACTGTGTGAAACATGAAAGCCCAAAAAAATAAACTACATCGCACTGCTTTAATTTTTTTTTCATTTTTTTTGTTCACTTTTATCCATTATTTGGTTTTTTTGTTTTTTGTTTTTTCCTTGATACAAATTAAGAGCTGTTAATGTGCGTGCAGCTAGGGCGGTTGGTTTACGTTTACGTTTACGTTTGGTTGATTTCGGGCATCTGGATAATGTGACTTTGTAATGGCCTGGCAATGGATTTTATGTTCCACCGTTTGTCTCTTTTGTGCCTCTTTATGCTGCGGTAATTTTCACAAATCTGTGACCTTCACTCGGGATGTCTTAAGTGGGTGTGTTTGCTCGCTTGGCCCGATGACGGGCGAAATCGAACGAGCCAAGGCAAAAGTGAAAGAAATCAATTCGATGGCAATTTATTAATTGCGCACAACCCCCTCGCCCACCCAATAGACACACACCCCATCAAAAGTGACCAGAAAATCGAAAGCAATTACACCCGGGGGGCGACGAGGCGGTGGGCGTGGCTGGCAGCACGCTTGGGCAATTGGGCATATCTGTGCGTCGCTGTAATTCCAAACGTGGAAATATTGCGTATACGCCACATGCGTCGCAGTGCGTGCATTTGATACAATTGCCGCTCATATTCGCAGTCACTTATATAATGGGCAGAGCATGAGTAATCCACACGACTTGGCTTTTAGAAAGGACCAGCTTTGTGATGCAGTGCCAGTGATGCAATCTGTCACGGAGATTGGATCTCCCCATGTCCAGCAGGCGTGACCGTTCCGAGTCCTAATCGATTAATCCAGTCTCGGACATTCGATTGCCACAAAGCAAACATAAATTGTAGCCATGCGATCAAGAGATTGGGCAATATGCAAAGGAGCAAAGCAACTTGTAGGATTTACATTTTATATTGAAAATCACAGCTCTTGGCCAAGATAATTAAATCAAAATTGGCTAGCAAAATCTCTGGGGTTTCTGTGGTTTCTAGAAACAGAACTTATTGGATAACAATTTTAACCGATAGCAATATTAAAAGAATATAGTAACAAAGTATAGTTTTTCAAGATAATTTGAGAATTTGGTTTTCAAAATAGCTATACTTCATTTTAATCAGTTTTCATACATTTAGAAGCCTCTATAATTTGTTACTTCATTTAAATCTTGCTAATTACAAGCACTCCAGTAAGAGGTGCTAACTTTTGCCGTGTAACAAGTCATATAAATAAGTACAAGTATCCCCTTGGGTTTAAGGCAGCTGCCTCAATGAATTGTCGGCGAACAAAAGCGAAAACTCCCACGCCAAAAACACACACAGACAGAAATCCAACGGAAAGATATAGAAGGAAAAGTCAGACCAACTACGGGCCTGGGCTTGGGTTTCCATCTCAGTCTGTGTTACGTACGAGTATGTCGCTGCTGGGTTTTGAAATCGCCCAAAAGAATATTTCGTGGTTGCCAAGCGGCCCAGAAAAATTGGGCCGAGAGAACCCCGGAGACCGAGACAATACCGAAAATGTTAATTATCGTTTGCAGCGACTGCAGCGAATGCAGCACGAATTTGTGGCCGCGAGGCAGGCCAAGTCCAGGTTCAGATCCAGGTTCGGACTGACTATGATTCATAGGCGCAGTGGGTGGCTATAGAACTTACTGCATGTTGGGGCGATGGCTTCGGCGGTATCCCAATAATCCAAATAGTTTTTGGCTCTGGATAACACACTGCACTCACTGGGGGGGAGAATCACTTTATGTTCGCGTGTTTGTCTCTTGGTTTTTATATATTTATCACTGCGTTGCACTGCTCGGCAGCTCGGCTCGTCTTCTATCTAATGCTGCTGCTAACGGTTCACTCGCCTGGCTCGAACAACAAAATGAATGACTTTCTTTGGCTTGTTTATGTTTTATACCAAAAAGTACCCCCACAGCCGAAGCCGCCCATTGAGAGGATTGGCCGAGAGAACAGCCACTTCTCTGGGTCTCTCCATGTCTCGTGTTTTCGCTCTTTGAGCCAAACTCTTCGTTTCTTTACTCAAAAGACTCTGCAAGTTGAGTGGAGTTTTCCACATTGAAGCCAAGTTCGTTCTCTAAGTCTTTTGATTTTTATAATAAGACACATTATTTGTCAGCGTTGTAAATATAAAGTTCGTACATTAGTTATACAATTAATACAAACATTAGAAATATGGAAGATGAAGATATTTAATTTCATTTAATATTAATATGAAACATCGAAGACCTAATCGTAGGAAAATCTTTACTGTGTCCGCCGACAGGCTTTTGGTTTTAGGCTTGCCCATTAGTCATAAGCCAATTGATATTACTCATGCACTCAGATGTATATCATGAGATTGTAACTGTAGCTTGCAGTTTCGAAAATGCCGCTGCACATTTGCATCCATCAGATACATCTAAGTGGCCGTCGAACGGACAGATAGAAGTTGCTCAGATATAGTGTAATTAACATTTTCGCTGTTGATTTTCTCAGCCTTCGTTGCGCATTTTGCATGTTTGCTATTTTCAATACAATAACAACAAAACAGTTGCAGCAGCATCACCATCAGCAGCAAATAAAAAAGTAATAAAAAATCATTCGCGCCGGTTTTTCTCAACGAGGCTGCGACTTCGACTGCGATGCTCCCACAACGAACTTCAGACCACAGAAACGAAACCTGCGCGGCAACTCATCCCATCTCATCTCAGCGTCTCAGTTCATCTAGTCTCGTCTCATCTCATCCCATCCGCCGAATGAAATGCTAAAAGCTATCTGCTCACCGACACACTCGGCCAACACATATGTCTGCATTTGTTTGGCTAATATGAATTAATTTACAATACTGCAAACGCCTACAAGTGAGGGGAGGGAAGGGGCATGCCGATGGTGTTCGTGGTTGTACTAACGCCTCCGACTGTTGAACTTTTGCGTTTCTGTGCTGCACTTGTAACTGCATCTGTATCTGCCTCTCCATCTGCATCTGCATCTGCATCTGCATCTGAATCTGAGTCTGCTGCATCTGTATCTCTTTTCGGCGGACAGCGATCAAGCATTTCAATTGCTCGGCGTTCAATGTCTGGACACTGACCGCTTGCATATAGCCGCAGATATCTGGCGTGTCTGTATATGTATATATATATTTATATATATATATAAACGATTTGGCAATGCATGCAAAGAAGCGTAACGCAAAGAAAGTGCAGCAGCAGTAGCAGCAGTAGCTGCAGCAGCAGCTTGTTGTTATGATTGCCGCCGCTCGAGAAAGAAAACTTCAAATGTTTGAAGCTTGCGATTTTCAGCCAGGTGATATAACAAGTTCACATAATTTGGTGGCTTTTCTTTTCTTTTCGTTTCATTTTTATTTTCCCGCCCCACACCTCACACTACATGCTCCATTCCACATTACATATTTCGACTGGTAATGCATCAGGAGCGGCAAACAAATCAAGCAAACCTGCAAACAGCTTCACGATTCGGGAGATAATTGCAGTGGTGGCAGCTAATCAAAATTATTCCCAGGCGGGTGCCGCAATTATAAGGCATAATTAATAAATGTTTTGCCGGCTTAGTCAGCGCGAAAGGGTAAACAAGTTGTGCACCGAGAAATATCACTTGCAAAGCTAGTTGATTTACTTAAAATGCTGATTGATTGGTTTTCAATACGATTATATAGATATTACTATTCGATTTCGATAAAAAGTGCTATTTAAAATTGGATTTTCATTACCCAACAGGGTGGTTTAATGGATAGAAAAATACCTGTACATGGATACTCAATATTTTTCGGGTCAAAGTTATGTGTTTGCTGTACGGAAAGGTCTTGCCAAAACGAACACCCAAAATGCACCTGTAACTGCAATGTCGCTGACTCCCAACAACGATTGTCCCCTAATAACACGGGTAAAAAATTCATTACACGAACTAACTGGCTATGTGGCTAACTGGCCAACTGCTGGCCATTATGCAAAGTCCAAGTCCATTCCAAGCCCGAACCCAAGCCCCAACCCAAGTCCGATCCATTCCATGGCAAAGCCATTCCAAAGCGGCACGTTTCGAGGAAGTTGATTGTCACAAGCCTCTCATAATCATAACTGTGTTGGCTGCCCCATCAGCAACTACCACAACAATGGTTGTCTGCCAGCAACAACGACAACCACGACGGTCAGGTTCATTGGGGGAAATTATAGACATTGCGGCCACTATAAAACTGGTAAAAGAAATATTGTACAACTGAAATCGCACTTGGGCAAGGCCTGGCGAAAAGATTTTGGAAATTAGCCACTGGCTATTACCACTTACTATACTGTACTAATGCGCTTTTGTCAGTTTGTCTGACTTTGTGGCTCCAGTTGGGCACCACCAACATTCGCGTTGTAATGAACTTCAAATGGGAAAACGCAGACTAAATACACATTTAAGAGCTCTTTAAAACATTTCTCTTATTTTGACTTTCCTTCGTGCGCTTTTATTGCAGTCATACATTTCTCATTTCGAAGACGTTAGCCAAATGGTTTTCAGTGCAGCCAGTTTAGTGCTGCAACTGAGAATTGCCCAGCGGACTTTGCCACCTAAAATGAAACTAAACCGAAAAATATAAAAAAGGAAAGAAAGATAATAAAATGGTGGTGAAATATTTTGCATGTGTCCACGGCCCAGTCTTCCAGTCTTTTGTTTATTAACTAATTAGCCCCAATGCTTAATGCTCCACATATTTTCCAGCCGAGATGCGAGTGCGTAAGTTTGAGTTATTGTGTTATGTCACTCGGTTTTCCCCGCCTGCCAATCTCAATCTCTCAGTGCGGGATTTCTCAAGAATTGCGATGTATCTTGGTGGAAAAAAAGCGAAAGTAACTCTGGGCTCAGAAACGCGGATCCATTAGCGTTCTAATAGACACGTCACTCCAGAAGTTCAAGGTCTCGCTCAAAGAGTGGCGAATCGAAATTAATTACATCCAAGTTGTCTGGGCGTTGTTTGAGCACTCTTTTCATGACTTTGGGTGCCCGGAATGGGCAGTTGTAGATTAGCAGTTCGTTTGTGAATTAAGCACACGAATATAATTAGTAATTTGACTGAGTTTGGTTTGGAAAACAGAACAACTTTATTAATGGCATTTAATACTGAGCCTCTAATGGCGAAATAATTTATATTAATACTTAACAGATTGTAATTTAATTTATCTTAAACTAGACATTTAAATGACGATTTCCATTGCGTTTCCCCGTTGTATTTTTCTTTAAAAGCTCCCCAAAGAGCAACTAACTTTCGACTGTCCTATAAACTTGAAGAGTGATTCCTCTCGGGACTTTTGGGAGTTAATTGGCTCGCATTAGCCATGTGCTTAAAGTTATTTAATAGATGATTAAAGACCCAGCAACAGCAACTGACATCACCCGCCAGCATCAACGGGCAATCACACACCCACAATTAGCGGGCAGTCGACTCCAAAAACCGTTGCGATTAATTCACAGCACATTCACGGCGTCATTAAAATTATAACCATCGTTTACGCCAAGTCCACAATGGCCAAGTATTAGACCATAAAGGCAAACTCCAAAAGCCGGAACTCGTCAACCAGATGATTTGTAAGTTTTTCAACTAGATTGTTTTCCGTGGCACTCAAAATCAGATCGTATCTGATCGGTGGAAGTTACGTCTTGATGCCAAGCAAGTCGCTGCATTTTCCGTTTTCGGTGCGGAAGTGACTGTGAACTTGACATTGGGGGGGCGTGCCCCGGAGCCAAAGAAATGCAAATTTCTGTCCGTTCTCACAGCTCACCAGATACCAGTGAGATAGTCGAGCGGAAGGAAGTGAAATCGGAACTAAGTTTTAGACAGCCTGCAAACAAAACTTAAATGAAACTACTAGCTCAAATGTATTAATATTTATTATCTGATCATTATCTGAAGGATAATTGAAAATATATTTAAGATTTCAAAATAAAATCCTATATTACCACACGAAAAATAAAGAAAGAGCTGCAATATTCACATTAATGAGAAACTGCGCGCAGGTAAATCAATCAAAACGAAACAACCTTACCACCAGACTCGAAGTTCGAAATGAACATATTTGGCTTTCGAGTGTCCAAGCTGGTGCGTAATTCAATCGAAATCAATTGCAATGCCTCCGCTAACAAATTACCAATCCACGCCAGCCTCAGCCATCGAGTGGTAACAAAGGAACCACCATTGTAAATGGGGATTGATAAAAAACCCAACAGCCAAGCGCCAAATCCGCTTTTGTCCAATTGTTGCGCACTTGAAGCATGAAGCGTGCCCATGGAGCAGCCACCTGATGGCCGGTGGAGGTGGACGCCAGCTCCGATGGATGAGCTCCTCCGCCACGGACCGACCAATTGGGCATGGCTGGCTGCACTGGCGGTCCCACGGAGCGCCACAAAAGAAATGCTGACGCGCTCTTGGACTTGGGAGGCTGCCAGTGGGCATGGTCTACCCAGGTATTTGGATGGGGGATGGTGGAGCATGGTGGGTGATGGGTGCCTAACACTCTACTCCGATTTGGAACTGATTCGGGGCTAGCGGGCTCATTAATTTCGGTTCAAGGCATCGAGTAGCGTTTTTTTTGTTAACTTTACGTAAACTCGCTCGTTCCGTTGGCGATTTGTAACAATAAAATACTTGAAGTGCAGACGCGAGATAAAATTAAAACGAGCACACAAAATTAAATTCGCAATTTTGTTACCATTTCCATTGTGTTATTGTGTTGGGTGCAGCTGGGAGTCTTACGGTTATGTCCGAGTGTGTCCGAGGGCAAGATCTACCCTCCGCCACTCGGACACTCCCAGGCCAACTATTAATTATCACAATTCAGCAAAGTCTGTTTGTTTTCGGCTCCGAGCGCCCTATAATTACCCGAGCGTTCGCTTTAATTGCCTCCGATTTATTAAATGGGTCAGTCGCAGTTGCCAGTTGGGTTTTTTTTTTTTGGTTTTTTCTTCATTTTTTTTGGGTATCTTTGCTGCTGTGAACTTGAAAATCGAAATTGTTGTGCGCTGACCAGTCGAGTACAATGCAAGGGTATACAGAGATCATGACTATGTTTTTCGCTGCGAGGGTTCGGCACTTCAGTTTTGGTGGGTGAGCTCCGATTTTGCACGCCAAGTGGGTGGGTTCGGGACAACAAACCTATTTCACCACTCTGGTTATCTGCGTTCCATCGTGTTAGTAGGTAATTCACTCGATTGCTTCTACTCTATTTCAAGGTCCCGCAATCGTAGTGACTGTATTGCAGCTCTGGGAGAAAGAAATTCCGTTTTATGGGGTTCCTATTCCTCGGTTCTAAAAGGCATTACGCCTAATCTGACTCTAAATTCTTAGAAATATCTTACTTTGATATCAGTACCAGGGCTTCGAAATTAAACAAAGGATTTGAAACCGTTTTATGTATATATGTAGTAATTTGTAAGACCACGAAGCAGTCCTTTAGATAAAATTAAACAAATATTAGAATATTATTTAAAGTATTAAAATGTATTGCAGTAGGGCACTGCCAGATCGGCCTTAACATATTACGAGTATTACTATTATTATTATTATTTTGACCGATAAGCATTAATCGGTAATTTATTCAGGCAGCCTGATTAGGCAGTGTGACTAGGTTCCATTGGGAAACTGGAGTACTCCGCGGAGGAGTACTGGAGTACGACCTGCAGAATGTGCTTTCAGTTGGCTTTCCGCATTCATCAAAATTGGCACAGAATTGGGACAAGATGACGGCAACCCTTTTCTTCACCATGATGTTCCTCTTCCTAGCCACAAGTATTATCATCAAGGTGAGTTGAATGGCGAGATTACTTCGGTAGCTGGAATACGAATTTCGATTACAGGTTGCTTGTACGGCAGCAAGAAGGCGATCCCGCAGAGGTAAGTGTGCTTCGATGGCGTTACGAAAAGCGGTAATACGATGATAAGATATGGATAATGGCAAATCGAGATGGGGCTCCGAAATCGGCGGGTTTCGATAGCTAGTCAGTTGTCATAAAGCACTTGTGTCGCGAGGAGTGCCAAAGTCATGGGTGCAGGGCTCAGTTCGTTTTCCGTGGTGCTGCTGGTCATCATTCTCATAATAGTCGTGAGTAGCTAACACTCGAACCAGAAGTAAGCACTACAGGATTTCCGTTTCCCGTTTCCCGTTTCCGTTACCCAAAGTTCCTTACGAATGCCTACAACAAGGCCAAGAGGGCTGGCCAGGCGGGCAGAGATTACAGGGTCAGAACGGAGAGGAGCGCCGACACACGAAATGGTGAGCGGGAGCTACAGCTCCATAGAGCATGCAAATAGGCTTAGAGAAACAGTTGATAACTAACTCGTAACTGGTCGCACATGCCAGGTTTACTGCCTCTGGCTATAATTAGCTCTGATTTGCTTATCTGATAACCCAGCCGAATTACCCAAGCTGTCAGGTTGATGCAACGCCCACTTTATCTCTGTTTATCGAAATAGCTTTATCACAGTTTTCCCGGGTCTTAATTTCGTGTTCCCGTGGTCCTCGGTTCATTTGTTGCCACACATTTCCCAGACTCGGTTCGCAATGGATCTCGTCGAGGTGTATTACTTCATATCCTTCATTCTGATATTCCTTATTCTGATCAGGGTGAGTGTGGCTGGTTATCCTCCGCGAGAACAGTGCCTAATTCCACATTTATCTAGGCCTACATCTGTCCCAATCACAAGTGGAAGTGCGTCTGCTGCCTGCAATATAGGCAGGAATCTGGTGAGTTTATCCAAGTAACTCCGCTTCTATTAGTCAAATCGTCGAAATTACTATGTGAGCAGCTATTCTTGTTTGATCAAAATCACCAGCTAGGTAGTCAAAAATTGTAAACTGGGTCGTAAATTGGGTCCAATGTATGCAGGGGTCTTTGGATTTGGATTCTTTGGATTTGTCGTGCTCGTTGTCGTATTGCTAGTCGCTCGGGTAGGTTGAAACCTCAACGTTGATTAGATACTTATTAAGTCAAATCACCCCAATCCCAAGGAGTGCTATCTGTTCATCAAGATGAAGATCGACGACTGGAATATGCGGGTATATGCCCGACTTTTGCGCCATGAGATGATGTTGCGCCTGGCCATGGAAGGTAAGATCCAGGCTTTTCATGCTATATAACTTTGCAAAAAAGCTGCAAAAGCTCTGCCGATAAGATAATGCTTGTTATTCGATGGGGGTTCTCTAAGATATGGGCCAACAACTTGAACCGTATTCTACGTCGTTACCTGGAAAATACCAACAGTCTTACTTAATCCATCGTCGACTCGACTCTTGCTACTCTGGAGAAATGGAAGCGATCGACACATTGTACATTTCGCTTATTTTCTTCTTGGTGTTTGGTGTGAGTCTGCACTCTCGAAATCAGGAATATAACCTTAATATCCTTCAGAAACTACAGAGTACACTTTGGATTTAAAGAATATGAAGCTTTCTTAGAGAACATTTTTCTGACCTTTGCCCTTTTTCTGTGGGGTATATATCTGATTTTCAAAGGCATTCCAATTAATTAGGATTAGTTTTTGTTATTTAGTTGTGCTACAGTGTGAGGAATAATATGTAGTAGGGGATTCCCATGTAGAGATTAATTTATCTCAAGGTGCGTAAGCGTTTGCCATGTGGTTGGAATTCACAAACTCATATCTCTGGTTTTTCCGTGACTGATTTTGAGGATTGATAAATAATCTTATAATGAACATTTCTTCTTTTGAAAAGCAGTTTAACAGCAAAGTAAGCTCTAATGTAGAGTTATATTCCTGGTTTTGATGGGTAGTTCACGACTTTAATCACCATCTCTCTCCCAACAGCTGTGCTACAAGAGCAGAAAGAACATCAACTCCGGGGTATACGATACCGAGAGCATTTCGGCAGGGGGCGTATCCCCAGGTGCGTAAGTCCGCCAGTTCAGCACGATTGCGTTGGGAGTGCTGGTGTATGCCTAGTTTTAATCGCAATATCGTATGTCGATTGATAAGGGTGGGGTTTGCTATTTGGTTTTGTTTGGTGATTAGGCTGTTAGCGATGAGTGGCGTTGCCTTTGCCATTTCAGCAAGGTTTCTTGTGCGCGGCGAACGGTGGTAAATCGGTTGTAGATCGGTTGGTGTGGTGGTGTTGTCTGTTCTGGACTTCCGGCATTAAGTTCTCAGTTTGATAATGCCTTATTACGCCTTTATGATGATTGGCTGGTTCCTCATAATCTCAATCGTATCCATACTGATTCGAGTAAGTTTGTCATGTGATTTATCACAAAACCGAAAGCTCTGCCCGACCTCAACGATACCACATTGACCTTTTAGGCCTGTTGTCTGTGCGCCACGCAGAAGACTCCTCGACCAGCCACCACCAGTGGGCGTGGTCCAGGTGGAGGTCCTGGTCCTGGGGAGAATCCACCAAGCCGACAGCCGGGAAGGGTGCTGCAGAGCTATAGAATCGATCAGTCAGGAGTGACCCTAAGCACAGGTGAGCAGCCATGAGTCACCCGCGCTTCCCGATAAGGTTATCTTTCTGGCCTCCCTTATCGATGGGTTCGCTTGTTCGGTTGGAATCGAAATGTTCGACAGTAGCGCTAATTTATTCAGATGTACGGTCGCAGCTCGTCCATATAGATACTCGTAGATACCCGCATATCCGTAGTCCGCAAAATGGGCGATCAGTTTCGCTGGTGTGAGTTTGGGGTCCTGCTGCTCTTCTTCCTGCTGATCTTGTACTTTTCCATCAGTGTGAGTTCTTGGCCTAAACGGTTGCCACCAATGTGAGTGAGAATGGGAGTCAATCCGCCAGATACTTGCAGAGATGTGTGGCCCAGAAGCGCCGAAGGAGACTGCCAGTTAGCCCGCCCTTGAGCAGATTCGTTTCCTCGTGTCCCTCGTCGCCGGGATTGAGTAGTCGCCTCAGTTGGACACCAGGTGAGCAGCTCAGGTGGTCCGCAGTGATTTGTGGCATTCACATTGCTGGCGCAAATGTTCTTCCGCCCTTTAAATTGTGTTCCTTTGTCTGGCTACAAATGAATCGCTATGAATTAATTACAAATTGTGATATGTTCACAGCTTTACGCATGGCTACCGTCAATGCTTTAGAATGTTTATCTTCAATACTGCGTTGTAAGACATGAGAAAGAAGCTTTTTGGTTATTATCTACAGACAAAAAGAGAATACTTAAATAGTTTATTTAGTGTTATTTGTTAGGAATACGAAATTTAAGAAGAATACGAGATTTTTAGACTTAATTGTAATAGAAAAGGTAACAAATATATATTTTATTTTAAATTTTCCATTCCTCCATTTCCTTAAACTATCTTAGCAAAAAATATCGTTTTAATTTCGTTTTTTACTTGGGGGAAGATATTTGAAAGTTTTTTTTATGTATACAAGCTACAGATAAAGTTTTAATTAAATCTTATCTACTCGAATCTATTAAATAACAGAAAGTTTGTTAATCAGACTAGTTTGTGCACTGCAAGAAAATTACAAGTGCTTATTAAAGAAATTCCCAAACGATCCGTATAATATTTTGCCAGTGCTTATAGAACTATTATCTAGAACTTTTGATATTATGTGACATTTCGCTTCCTTAATTAGTTTCGCGACTTTCGCAGCTCACGTGCCCGGCTGACATTATCCGAAGCGCAATTATGCGCATATCTGTCAGATACAGATACTTTTACAGCTCGCACACAGGTAATAGGACGCCAGAGTGAGACAGCGAGAGTGGGCGGCGTATCTTATCGGACTTTGTGCGCCGAGCGCTTATCACATGGCCCTTGACACACCTGTCCGCCGCTCCCGATCCGTGCTCCTCTCTTTCCAGTCGCCGATAAGTCTTGGCCAAAAGCCAGCGACGCGCCATGATATGACAGTTGGCCTAAGGCCTTTTCATGGAGCGAATACCCTCGCCGGTGCTCGCGTATCCACGTGGATATACCGTTTACTCCGATCCCAAAATGTCGAATGTGCCGCCCTACTTGGTGTTCTTCTTCCTGGCCTTCATCTCGTGTGCCCTCACCTTCTGCTGCCTGAGATTCTGCATTTGGGTGTGCTGCGAGGCCAGGGATTCCAGGAGTCGCAGACGCGGACGCAGACATGGTACGCTTCATTCAAAACAAGCCATATTTCGACTTATTTTCGGTGGCTATCGGAGGCTAATTATACATATATATATATATATATAGATACTTGGCCAATCAAATGGGTTCCTTGGCCCAGATAAGATTAGCTCGAAATTCGCTCTGCAGAGTTCTCAGTTTTAACTCGCCATTCAAGTGATTCGATTGTGTGTTTTTCATTTTTCTGGCGGGGATTGACACTATGGATTTCTTTATATTCTATGTGGGGCTGTTCTTCATCTTCTTCCTGATCATGCCCATGGTCTATTTCGCTCTTCAGGTATCTGTCCACAAACACTTGTTCATCCTGTCCCTCGCCTAAACTCGAACTTTTGTTGGCTAATGTGATTACGAGTATTAATCATATACTCCATTTCCAATTCCCAAGTCGAATGCTTTGATATCCTAACTTTAAGCGAGGGATATTAGTTGACCCTTAATCGTTCACTGATCTTCTTTGATATTCCCCCGAAAGTTTATACTCTGGATTATTCTGAACAAGTGCTGCGGAACCAATCCTCGGGGCTTTCAAGACCCGGTAAGACGTCGACGTCGACGACAACGTCAACAACGACAGCGTAGTGGTATGTATTGATGCACTGAAATGCCTTTGATGGCTTGACTTGATGTATTGACGGTTTGATATATGTATTGAGCAACTGAACAAGTGAGCAAGTGAGCAACTGATATGCTGTGACAAACAGCGATTGTGTGTAGGTGGGTTTGATGATCAAGTGCTTCCATAAATCCATAAAACCTGGAGTGTTTGTTTTGTGGACTTTTGTGGACTGATAAGCCTATTTCCATCGCCTTGCTAATATTGCAAATCAGTTTCTGGGGGGTCAGTCTTCTGGAGAGCTCGTTGCGAAATGGAACTCCTAGCCGCTTTCTTTACACTCCTGCTGCTCGGCCTCCTGGCCTATGCAGCCCTACAGGTGATCCTCACATCCAGCAGATCCCTTTGCTGATGATGATTGCTAATCGAGTTCTGTTTATTCTCTTAAGTTTGCCGTTGTTTGGATCTTGAAAAGCTGCTGCCGATTAGGGCCGCGTAAGTTGCACTGCCTTTGGTTTGCGTTTGTGTTTTGGTTTGTGTTTGTGTGTGCAAACCGGACCGTATACTCGTATATGGTGTATCTGATATATGGAGTAACATTTATGGGGTATTGCCAACCAAACATGGCCGACAATCTAATCTTGGGCGACTAATCAATTGCGTGCCGAACGGCAAACTATGGCTAATACTAGGGTCTACAAAACGCAGTTGCCAGCTGTAGTTCAGCATTGATTCCTGCTCCGCGTCGTTCTAAGTCTTCATGATGCACGGATCCGAACCCACCTTGGATTGGGGCAGCGGCTTCGGCCTGCATATAGCCATCTACTTGGCCTTGGCGTTCTTCTTTTTCTGCCTGCTCCCGCTCGCCTGCTACTACATCCGCGTGGAGAGCGAAACTCTGGCCAAGATCTGTCAGCCGCGATGTCGACGTCAGCAGAGGATTCCGGAGCAACATCGTCAGCGATACGACATTGGAATTGGTAACGTGTGCCAATCCGAAAGTGGGCAGCAAGCCTATCTAATCGGTTTGGGTTGCGGCGATTTTATTTTTGGCCAGTCTTCGAGAATCGCGGAATGGGTCTGACAGCTAATCTGAGCGTGGCGCTGGGCTTTGTGTTTGCCATATTCGTGGTGGCCCAGCTGATATACGTATGTAGTTAACCCTGGAAGCCGAGCTGAGCTGATCTCAGAACAGACACAAGAGTAATGGAGCCAATAACTGATTTATCTATTCGTTAGCTGGCAAAGCGCATGCACGACTCAAGGACTCGAAATCGTCGCCAGATACAAGCTGGTATGGAACATTCCGACTGGGGTCACACTGCGAGAAATATCACCTAAATTGTCATCAGAAGTGTTTAGCGCCTGGCTAATATGACTGGTCAACATTGGCCTTTTAGAAACCAGTTAATCAGATCACTTTAAATGTGCTTATCAGGTCGTGTTTAGGGCAGTGTTCCTATTTCAATCAATTAACAAAAAACAAAGGTTTTGCATAAGGTTAACTGCATAACCTGATATATACAAATATTAGAAAGTGTGTATATTCTTTAACTACACACTTCCGATTAAATTATATGGTGTACAAAACTACTCTCCTTTAAATGACATTACCCAAATATCGAATGATCTAATCAAGTAATCTTTAATGAGATTCTTATCATTCGGCTAATAAGTTATATATATAAATTTTACATTTTACTTATATATTTTTCTTTAACCTTTTGCAGACCGAAATGCTTTCAACGCCCCGGAGGATCCATCAGCGAACCGCTATGGCGACATATTCTTCATTGAGCCTGGCAGCGTGGAGGCCAACCGCATCCGCGATCAACTGGAAAAGGATGAGAAGGATCTGCCCAGCTACGACGAGGTGATGCGCATGTGCAGCCTGACCACACCCACAGCAGCGGCGGCTGGACTGCCTGTTCCCCCATCGCCTCTCGGCGAACCCGGTCCCATTGGAATTGCGGCACTGCCGGCTCCACCGTACTCGGAGACAGATCCACATGCCCCATCCGCCGGCGGAGTCACTGTCATCGCGATGGAAACGGTGGAGCCATCCACTTCCCGCGCGGCACAGATCCCACTCAGCACGGGATCGGGTCCTCCTGCTCCTTTGCCAACGACAACGGTGTGATCCGTTGGAGGCATGGAGAAATGGAACTGAAGCATTCGCCGTGCCACTCTGGGCCACACAGATGCCACTTTGTGTGCGCTTTCAGTACAGAAATGAACTTGTGTGATCTTATTGAGTACATACCTATTTAAGTTCTAGAGATTAGGAGTCGCATATTGTAAATACATATTTTTAGGACATAGGATGAAAATTAAAGTGAGTTATTTAATTGAAACAATTGCCGTTTTGCCTTTGGGGAAGTTCAATAAAATAATTAAATTAAGATTAATTAAAATATATATTTCGATTCTAAGTCCTAAAATAAATATAAAATCGATTAAAATCCATGAAACACAAAAATTCGGTAATCAACATTTTAGAATGAAAAAAATTGGTAATGTTGTTAGATAATCTAAGCCGATTTGCCAATGATTCATCGCCGCCACAGAATGGCTAAAAACGTTCGAAATTTTTTAAGTACGGTAGACAAGTTATATTTATTGTAATAAGTTATCAATATGTGTATATGTTTTCATATTTTCATCTTGTATTGAGAAGTCAACAATTATACAGCTAAGCGCAGTGTGAATACCGAGGAAATAAATTATAGGAGGAGTTCAGCAAAACATTGTAGATTATCACATAGATAAACGGTATTCATGGGACTAAAGCTATTTACAGAGAATAAATACACTTGTAAGATTATAATAAATAGTTGTACGTAAGTTCGCAACGCATAATATCCAACGAAAAATGCACAAATGAGAAATACAATTCAGGGCCGAGGGGAAATTGTGCAGGACTTGTCCCAATAAGATTTAAGAACGATTCGAAACGAACTCGTGAACAGCCAAGTTTTAGATTGCATTGCAATGAGCAATATTCAAAGTTTGTAGAAGCCCGATTTTTACAAAAAGCCTCCGATCGTTAGTTTAATCGCTGTTGCTTATCAGCGACTCCTGTTGTTCGTCATCGTTGACCCTAGGTGAGAAACATAGATTTTTAAACATAGTTCATGTTGGCAGATCACACGACTTACCTAACAATGCTTGGCTTATGGCACCGGCAGACTTTTCTATACACAATCCTAAAGAGCTTCATCAGGGGATCGGAATCGTCGTTTCGCATCAATAGCGAAACGAACACTAGGGCCACAAAGATGGGTATCGAGCCCATGTAGAACATGGACGAATACGGTTTGTTCTTCAGCAGGACATCAAACAGGATGGCTAGCGGAATCTGTAGCGACATGGCCAGCGTGCCAATCAGTGAGGAGGTCAAGAAGCAGCCCCACAGCCAAAGGGCTTCCGACAGCACAGTGCCAATTAATCCGTTCAAAAACAGAAGGGCAAACTGCCCTTGGCTGGGCAGCTCAAAGGTTTCTATTTTGGTGAAGTGGAGAATAAAGAATATTGGCCATAATAGCAACATATTCCATAGACCGACAAAACCTGAACGGGAGTCATAAGATAAGCAACATTCAAATTCAGAACTCAACAATTTTACTCACCGAAGAACAATGGTATGTCAACCTTTTCCTCCGTATCGCTTTTTCGCTTCACGAAAACCAGATAAGCGGCATAGAAGAAAGCGCTGAAAAGGGCCAAAAGGACGCCTCTGGTCATCTTTGTATCGTGGAGATCGTTCATGGTGATGGTCACCACACCGCCAATGTTCATGGCCACTGCAATCACCTTGGTGATGGTCAGTTTGTCACCTGTTGCCGAGGGAAACACGGCTGCCAAGCAGATAATGAAGAATGACGATGTTGAGCTAACCAGTGTTATCATGGCCGCCTCGTCCATTTCCAGGGCCAACTGAAAGAAGTAATTGGCCGCAAACCAGAGCAAGCAAAAGAGTAGCGCTGTCTTTGCCGTCTTGTGGTGGGTCTTCTGCCGCCTAATCCTCAAGCTGGCGGCATACGAAAGCCTGGCCATCAAGGCATCGGTGGCTTCGTGGGCAGACATCTCTCTGACCTCGGCCATCTTGCTAAAGCGCACACTCCTTACGCTGGAATCATCGCTTTCGGTGCCCGATATGGAGTTTGAGGTGCCATTGGCTGGGGCACCTGCTCCCGCTCCTAAATGGGGCGATCTGATGGGAACATAGGTTGGGTCTCCCTAGAAGGAATGAACATAGGTAAAATCTGATTCCAGATATATTTGTGTATGTTTGCCTACCAAAACCGCCTGATTGGAGTAATAATTCTCGTCGTCGGCATTCTGCTCCATCATCTAAGGGAAGTAAAATCATTTAGTATGGCTTATAGATGGGTTATCTAATATCTCACAGCATAGTTTCCATTTTGTCGTTCGCAGGACTCTTTCCAGGGAGCCAGGATACCGATGACTAGTAGGTAAATGCTGAACATGGAGGTTTTGAAGTATGTGCAGAAGAAGGGCTTGTCAAAGTTGGCCTCATTGTACAGGAACTAGGAAAGTAAGCTAGGTTAAAACAGAACCTAAATGCTTGGAAATGGTTAATTCTCACCTTTGTCAGTTCACTGGAAGAGACCCAAACCACATCGACTAGTACCAGTATTGATATGCCCAACAGGAGTCTTTGTGTGCGACCTAGCATGATTTTTCGCCTGTTTTTCGAATGTTTTCCAAACGAACTTAGCTTCTTTTTCCGCCACTTGGAGGATGTCTTTCTCCTTCGGTTATCTGTTGGCAAATAACTATTTACGCTTGTGCCGCCAGCGTTTTAGTTTCATTTTTGCGGTGTCTTTGCGTTCTGCTTTTCGAAAGTGATAAAAGGTCCGTTGCCAGCAGAATTAAATCTGGATTTCAGACAGATAAACCTGGAACTTTACGTAGTCATTTCAGCTAGAATGGAAAAATTGGGAAAAATGTGTGTGAGTGCATGGAGTTCGTATAGAACTGCATTTATTGATTTTTTTGACGAGTGGGTGCGGCATTATTCAAGGCGCAAATTACTATTTAACACGTTTGAATCGAACCGCTTTTGCCAGGTAGTAACAATACGATTCACAGAGCCATCCGTCAATTAACATCTGCTTCAGCAGATATCTCCATCCAATTAGGGATTATCGCCGATCGCGGTGATCAGTTAAGTATAAACAAATTAGCAAGATTTCAGGGGGACTGACTGATAAGATATGTGGCTTGGAAAACCAATTGTTTGGTGGGTAAATAAGAATACATTCGCCGAATGAGCAGAGGGGGAGGGGCGCAGTGGGCGGCAGGTTGTTGATAACAAGCTCAAAACAAAATCAATAAGCACAGGCAGCGATATGAAGACTGAAAAAGTCAACAAGTCCACTGGTCATCACTTAATTCTGTTGTTTTGCCCTGCTAATTTATGCAGTTTTTTACCACTTAATTCCGCTTTTGAAGGCGGAACTTTTTCCTTTCCAGTGCCGCAGATGTTTGTTCTGTTTCTTGTTCAGCGAAAACAAGCCTCTTTGTTTTTTATTCACTAAGATTTGTCTCAACTTAAGCGGGTATTTCCCAGATTACACTCTCGGGAGTATTGTGCGCTATAATACTGATATTCTGATTATGATTTTTTATCCGCACAGCTGGACAGAGCTGCTATTAGTGCTGGCACAAAATCACCCAATCGAAACTATCGATGTTTCTAGTTTTATCAAAAGGTGGCAGCGGTGCGGTATGGGATTCCATTAAAAAGAGTGGCAATATGGAGAGAACCGTTAAAACCATTGGTGTTTGAAAAATCTCAACTTACTTTATATCTGTCTTTAAAATTTTAACCAGCAACTAAAAAATGTTTACCTACCATTTGCCCCTAATAATTTGATTTACGCAGTTTCTACATGATATTGCATAAATTTCATGTTTCAAATATGTTCATACATTAATATCTACGGAAATGTCCAATAAAAACTCAATTTGTTGATCCAAGGAAGAATATTTATTCCACGCTTTGTGCAATACACTTATATAAATACATTATACATGTAATACAAAATATTTTTGCTCCTCTCTCTGAGTGTGTGTGTAAAACATGTTGCAAAATTTGTCGGGTTAGCACAAAGATTCAATAATATATTAATTATAAAGAAATTTAAATGCGTTCGATTTCAGTTTTGAAGTATTCGATCGTTCAAGATTGCGTAATTTCTTTTTTTTTTTTTTTTTTTTTTCTTTTTGAAGAGTACATAATTTTGTGTGTTTTGGTATTCTTTTGGGTTCTTTTTTAGCCAGCATGCACAGACTGAAATGAAGAGAAAGGAAACGTAAAGTGAATCGAAACCAGGGAATCAATATCGCAAAACAAGGCTCAAAACAAACGAAGGTAGCAAACGAAAGCCGCGTCCTCTTGTCTACAAAGTCTTTTGATTGCCATTTGTTTTGGTTTCGATTGGCTCGTCATTCTTCACCACGACGAGCTCCGAAGTTAGATAAATTCAGAATTGGAACGTACCCGAGCAATGTCCACGCCGGTTATGTTCTTGACCAGCTCTGGCACTTTGTTGACGATCGACAGAACCTCGCCGGTCAGCTTGGCAGCACCGATATCGCCAGTTCCGCTGGACACCATCGTGATCTTCTTAGCTTGCGACAGCGGAGCAGCCACCTCGGCGGCCACCTGCGAATTAGATTCAACATGCAATTATTTACATATTCTTTTAATTTAACTTGAGGACCTACCTTTGGCAGTGTGTCCAGGAGCATCTCCACCATGGCAGCCTCGCGGTACTCGCGATAGGCCTCTGCCTTCATGGCCATCTGCTCGGCTTCTGCTTTAGCCTTGGCCGCAATGGCAAAAGCCTCCGCCTCACCACGAATCTTGATCTGTTACAACGAATGGAATCATAGTCTATAAGCCTAGACTTAGATGTGGTATCTTACCGATTCAGCCTCCGCCTCGGCCTCCATGACCACGCGCTGCTTGTTGGCCTCGGCCAGTTTCTCCATGCGGAACTTCTCGGCCTCGGCCGGTCGGCGAATGGTGGCCTCCAGCTCTCGCTCGCGGCGCATGATCTCCTGCTCCTGGACGGCAATCTCCTGTGTGCGCTCGATCACCTTCACCTGCATCTGCTCCTCCTTGATGCGCTGCTTGGTCTTGGCCGCCTGCAGCTCGTAGGCCATCTCGGCCTCGGCCTTCTTGGTCTGCACTTCCACATCGTAGGCGGCCTTCTTCAGCTCAAAGTCGCGCTGGGCCTTGGCAATATCGGTGTCGTTGAGGAACCGCGCAGCCATGCGCTGCTCCTCAGCAATAGCCTCCTTAATGTGCGCCTCAGCGCGGGCCTCAGCCTCGCCAATGCGCGCATCACGCTTCACCTCCGCCGTGCGCGCCATACCCAATGACCTCAGGTAGCCCTGAAAAAGCAAATTGAGAGTGGAGCGTTAGTATCTCGAGCAGAATATGATGGACGTGTCCCAATGATTCCACACTCAGGCGGTTGAGCGGACATACGCACCTTTGAGTCGCCCTACAGAGGATCCATGTGGACATGCAAGAAATACATATATTCACATATATACAAGAGGTTATTTGGAAAAAGGGGGCTTTAAGCCGGTACACAGTGATGGGAAATAAGTTAAATAGAATTGAGTTTGAATATACATAGCTGTACAAAAAAAAATCCGACTTGGTGAATTAAATAACTAACTAACTATATCTTTGTAGCAAGACTAGCTTCTAGTAAAATACAGAATTCATTCCCATCACTGCTGATGATTGGGTTAGTTGTGCGGGGCTTGTGGTTAGAACTAATCGGCTGGAGCTACGCACCTCCTCATCGCGCAAATCCTTGATGGTGTAGGAAACCACGGTTATTCCCATGTTGGCCAAATCGCTGGAGGCCACCTCAAACACCTGCTTGCTGAACTTCTTGCGGTCCTTGTAGATCTCCTCCACGGTCATCGAACCCATAATGGCGCGCTGATGTCCCTCCAGGGTGACCAAGGCGATGTGATTGATCTCTGCCTCGGATTTGCCCAAGAACTGCTCGCAGGCGGTCAGCAGCATGTCCTCGTTCTGACCCTGGACCTTAACCTGTGCAATGCCCGTCACCGAGATGGGAACTCCTTGGCTGGTGTACACGCAAGGACTCTCCACCTGCAGGGTCATCGTGTTCAACGAAATTCTGGTGAAGATTAGGTGAAATTAGACATCTGAGGACTTGTGATCTTAGGACTAGGGATTCACATACCAAGCCACAGACATAAACTGATATATATCTGATGAATAGGTATTAGTTTCTTTTCAGTCTATCATAATTAAAATGCTTATCACTTTAATAGATTTGAGTTTAACCGATTTCGTTCGAATAACATTTTATGTAAATGCACGCGCCTTTAAGCGATTTTCTAACCTGTGGCTTTTCGTAGGAACCCCTGGTCTAAGCCGGTTGATACTCACCGCTGAACCTGCTGGCCCACTGGCCAAACGAATGCACGTCCTCCCGGCACCAAAAGCGGCTTCATATAGCAGCACCCTGCGCAGAAGACAAACAAAAAACACTTTGTTTACAAAACATTGCAGCATTTGGATTACAGCACCGCCACGCCGTTCGAGTGCGCACGCACGGCTTTGGACTGCCGCATAGTCTGCTTCTTCCCCTGTTAACCCCACAACAACATTAGCGGTACACAAAAATCGATAGTGACGTCACTCGGGGTGGGGTGTATGTGTGTGTGTGTGCGTGTGTGACAATTTCATTTATGTTCATTTAATTAATCGATTTGACATTATTTTAAGCATTTAAAGGTCGAGTGATTTACCAGAGACAACTAGGGCCTCATTGGGTCCGCAGGTCACAAATCCCCAAGTCATTTTTGCAGCACTTTTTCGTTAATTGTTTCCGAAACGCGGTTGCTGCTGATAACAGCTTTCGTTTTATCAGCGTAGTTAGCACAGATTTCGTATTATTAACTATATAGCGAGTTATCCGATCCACAGGTAGCCTTGTTTATCCGTTTAATTATATGTATAAAAGAATTTCCGAGCCACCCGGTGCTTAGAATTCAGAAATCCGACCGGTCCGCTTAGCAATTCGTAGCACATTGAAAGAATCTCTCAATCTGTAAAGTTCTCAATTTCCTAACTCGCGAGTGCGCAGAACGGCATTAACCCCTATTGAGTGCCGGTGGGTTGAGTCGACCACTTCAAGATATTCATCATGCTGCGACGACGTAGTGCTGCGGTAAGTGTCTTTATTGGTTTAAAAATCTAGGTTACATCTCAATTTTTTGATTCTAATTTACTCAATGACTCATGTCAATCAGAAAGAGCGGAATTCTCAGGAATCCACATCGAATTTTATCAGAAGATCTTCGACACTTTTGCCCCTCTCATAAAATTAGAAACCATATGATTTTAAACATTTCTTGCACACTCACACAAACAGTATATCCTTTGGGAATTTGAACATTTTTTGGATCTTAACGATATACTCAACAAAAACATATTAAAAAGTAAAACGATTTCATTGAATCAATAAGTGTTTTAAGGATAAAGATTAATTTGGCAGCTAAAATGGCTATATTAAGTGTCACATTGGTAGAGATTGTCATCAATCAAACCGCTTTTGCTTTGGTAAATTAAACAAACGAAATTATAAAGGACATTTTATCTTAGCCTAATATCGACCTCTACTGCAAGGACATACATATATAATTAAAAGATCTGTGCAGACTGCGCACACGCCTTGCTGAACAAGGTCTTGGGTTTGGGCTTAAGTCTAATCGAAGGTCGTGAAAACAGTGGCTTGGAACGAGTCTTCCGACCTCAGTGGCCCGAGGAGCTGCTGTCCGTGAAGTAAGGATGCTGCATCGCGGCCTCCGCGCTAATTCGCTGATTTGGCCGTCAGATGAGCAGCTTTTGCAGCAGGTCGCGTCCCTTGGAGTTTAGCCTAGGTACCAGTTGACTCCACGAGGTAATGGCCGGAAAGGCTGTAATGCAAACAAGCTTTCCATATTAGTGTCATACAATAAATTGGCACTGAAGGCCTTACATGGAAGCGCCACGTAGTCGGAGAGATGCGAAACGCCTGGCCAGGAGTCCTCGTTGGGGGTGCCCAGCACTCGGAAGATCTTCATCAGCTGGTCGAGCACATCAGAGCCAGGGAACAGCGGTCGCCCAGCGTCTGCCAGTTCGGCCAAAATGCATCCAGCCGACCACATGTCTATGCTGGTCGTGTAAAGCTTGGCTCCAAAAAGGACATCGGGTGGTCGGTACCACAGGGTCACCACCTCGGCGGAGTAGCACTTGACGGGAATGCCAAAGGCTCTAGCCAGACCAAAGTCAGCCAGCTTTAGTTCGCCGTTTTTGTTGATCAGCAGGTTCTGTGGTTTCAGATCGCGATGCAGGACATTGTGGCTAAAATGGGATAAGGCAGCGTTAGTTATGTCTGAATGGACAGCGGTGCAGAAGGACACAAGTGGACTTGTGGTGCCAATGGATTTCCTTGCTTAGGTTACTCCAAATCTTTACTGATAAAGGTGATTCCAACTATCACCGAGACGATCTAATGCAGTGCTTATACATATGTACATATGTGCATATATAGGTATACCTGTGGCAGAAGGCCAGTCCGCGCAGCAGCTGGAGCATAAAGCTCCGGCAGACGGCCATGTCGATCTCCCCGTTGAGGCTGTCAAAGTACTTCTTGAGGTCCTGGTCGCAGTGCTCGAAGACCAGGGTGAGTTTCTTGTCCGAGTGCAGGACGTCTATGAGGCGCACAATGTTCTTGTGCTTCAGCTCCTGCGGATGGGAATGTGCCGATTTGGTTTCCAAACTTCAATCACTTCCTGCTCGTCCGGCTGACTTACCTTCAGCAGGCAGATCTCCCGGAGGGCGGAACTGGGCACACCCTCGTCGTCCTCGTCGAGTCTCACCCGTTTCAGGGCCACTATTTCCATGGTGTCGCGGTTGCGGCCCTTGAACACCGTGCCATAGGTGCCCTCCCCGATCTTCTCCATTTTATCGTACTTCTGCATCTTGCTTTTTATGTGGATTCTTATGCGTTTAGATGCAAAACTCCGGGGATTATTCTATTTGCAGTTTGTTTTTGCTGAACAGCGATTCGTGCGCTCAACAGCACACTGTTAGCCGCTCACAGCACGCTGTAACTAACCAACAGCGCAGCTGACAGTTGGCTGCCACCAAAAATACCGAACTTCAACCGATTTCATTTGAAACATTTTCAAAAAACTGATTTAAAATTTTGGAAAAACTGTGAAACCCGATATAAGCTAAAATATATTAAAATAGATCGGCATTAAAATACATCGAACTTATGATACTACAATCCAACATGGTAGCAGTAATGCAAGTATGGAAGTTTTTTTTAATAAATTATAATTGTTATAAACACTAAAAAATAAGAATGTTTTACAAACCATTTTTTTTTGCTCTTTACAGAATAACAAGCCTGGCTTACTAAGCCTGCCCGATGATGTTCTAATTATTATTCTGAGTAATCTCGACTTGAAGACGCAGCTAAAACTGAAACACTTGCATTTTCGATTTAAGAGATTATTGCCGCATGTCTGGCGATCTTATAACAAATCTGCACACATATCCTTGATTGAAATGCACCTGAGCGACAAGGATCTGCGTTTCTTCCTGGAAAGTATTCAACAAACCCTCAGTACCCTACGGTTTAAAATGAATAAAAGATCAAACTTCGAACTGCTTACAAGCTATAGTTTTCCGAATCTAAAGGATTTTCGCTTCTCAACGCATTCGTTTACGTTGAATGATGCGGATTTGCCAAAAATGTTCAAAAGTTTTCCAAATCTGACAACTTTTAGTCCACATGGAAAGTTCACTGGCAAACACTTTGAAGAATTTGAGTTTCTCGAGAACCTCACGGTCTCCTACTGCAGCAAATTCGAAGTCAGCAACTTGATACAGATCCTGAAAACCAGAAACATAAAATCCCTCAAGCTGGGAATCTTCGAAGCTGACCAGATCTCGAATACTCAACTGCCCTGGGAAGGGATTCAAAATCTAGAGTTTCTGCAGTGCTACCGCGAGGAAATGATGATGTGGTTTCTATCGAAACTGGAACATCTCACGCACTTGAAGAAGCTATTTATTTGTGGTTCCCTTAGGTCCGGCGATCTGAGACAGATGCTCATATCTGCAAAGAGAAGCACAATTAGTATGATAGAGTTAAACAAGAATATATCCATTACTGATGAAACTCGCGGCCTAAATGTGGCAATTAAGACCCTGAAGGTGGCAAAGTATGGCATGCATGCGTGTGAGCTCTTTGGCATTAATGTCAACGAATTGTATATACAAAACTCGGTTTGTGTAAACGGACGTGAGTTTGAGACCTTAATACAAAACCTTAAAACGCACCAGATCCTGGGTTTATCACACTGCACTTTTACATTTACGGATTTCACATTCGATGCACAGAAATTGGGGGAAAACCGTACCACAACACTTAATATTTATGTGGATCTAAACGTGTATCGCAGCCACCCTGCAGAGGATGCCATCCCCATGAAGTGGAGAGTGCTCGGAGAACATAAGTTTTTCAAGCTGCACATGAAGCACCCAAAAATCACTTTTAACTCCGATCCACTTTCGATTTACTTTGATTAAGTTTGAATGCCAATGAGCTAGTTGACTAAATTTGTAGTGGGAGAAGGTTAGGGTTATTAAAAATATCCTCAACATAGCCGACCAAGAAGCTGCACAGGATTGGGAGCATTTTATGTTACATAATAAAGGCTTAGTTTTATTCAGACTGTGAGTTGTGTTTTTGTGGACCTTATTTCAGGAGTACAACTCAAATTCAGCGCGCTCCGCATCCGACATCGGTTCGACGACCTGCAGACAGGCATTCGCGAACTCCACAAAGAGAGGCTCCTGCATGGCGGCCATCATGGCCGTCTGCGCATTGATGGCCACATCAATCTGCTGGAGCAGCGAACGCAGGTGTGGATTGTGGAGCAAATTGCGAAGGTCCTGGCAGTTCTCTGTGGAAAACATTAGGTGAAGGAACAGTATGAAATTACGAACTGGAGCACCTACCTAATTGCTGGAGCTTATCCGCGGCCACTGTATCGTCAGTGGGGAAGGGCACATGGAGCGTAGGTTCCTCCTGGTAGCCAACATCAGTCTTTTTCACCTCCGATTCCCTGGTCACGCATTCGGGCGAGTCTTTGTGTGCCCTATAACAAGCCACAGAGCAGCTACATTTGGTGGCATATATTATCTGCGTATTGAACTGTTTGAATAACTACTTACTAGGGCGCTGAGCATTTGCTGCACTTGTATTTTCGCAAGTTATCCACGCAATTAATGCAACTTTCCATCTCGTCAAATTCAAAGTCGCGTGCAAAATAAAACTCAGCTGTGCGGGTGCTACACCCGCCAGCCTTTGTCACTCGCCAGGGTTCCGAGCCGTTTTGGGTCCGCTGGAACGGCGTTTTGTTTTTGGCGGTAGAGAATCAAAAAGTTAATTGCAAACCGCAAACAGAATAGGAATAAAATATGTAAAAGATCGCGAGGCTGCATGATAATTTTGTAAGAAAACAAAACTAGTGGAATTGTACGACGAGTGTGTTATACATACATTGAAATGAATCCCATAGCATAGACAGTTCGTTCTGTAGCTTCCAGCTTTCGTCATCAAATGATTCCCATTTTTGGCGCCACTACTTGTTATTTGAATTTTTCAGCGTGGAAAAATCATTTCGAATTGTAGCCCAACGCATATGCTATTAAATATTTTTCTTGTTGATCATTTAACGCTGGGATGCTTGGAATAAAAATACGAAATAAGCAAATGTTTATAGATTATTTATATCCCTTTCAGAGTCCTTGATCTTGGCACCATTTCCTAGATCGGGATTTTGTGCATCGTAATCAACCTAATTGTTTTTGAATTGGATGTGGATCATTAATCATAATAATACTGATCATTAATGAACACATACTTTATAGAATCGATACGCTATCATCTACATTTTAACTCCCTGGGATTATTTGTTTGCTGTAGCATTCTGACATGTACTTATTCAAAAACGTTTAAGGATTAACAACAGGGCTAAGAATATAAAACCACACGATTAGCGGAGTGTTTGGTCAGATTAAGAAAGACATAGAGTCGTTCTGCCCTTTTCCGGTTACGACTGCCTTTATTTGATTGTATGTATCCTGTGTATCCGGTCTTGTTTGCTTTGGCCAGTCTCATTTATGGGCCATCCCGGGCACGTCATCTTCCGTGAGGCTTCCGAGCAAACAAACTGGGGACGCTTATCATGGCCCTCCCCTTTTTTCGCCCCAAAAACCTCCCAAAATCCCCAACCCTTCGGCCCCTCCGGCGATGGCAATGCGCAGTCTGAAGCCACCTGGCGAATTAACCGAGAATTCGACAAGCGCGAGGGGAGCAATCAAATGACGGTCGGCGTGTCCGCAAATTGTAAACATATCCTGCACACGGAACGTACTGAAACGGAACGCTCCTGCCCGGGAAGGAGGCGTCCAGATCCGCTCCAGCTCCAAAGACAAGTACAGTTAACCAGAAGTAAAAATAAGTCAAATAGTACGGCTCGATTGGCAAGCCGAAGACTGCAATGCCCTTTTCTGTATATAGAGTTTTCTATCTAATGCAAATCCAAGTAAAGTGCAAAAGAAAAATTCCATTTAGATGGCAATTTTGAGCTATAAAATAAGGCTAAGAATAGGAATGATAGTCCTCTGAGTTATAACTCCAAAAGTGAGTGACTAAACAAGACTTGTCATATGTATGACAACTAACCCATTGAGATCCTTTGTGTCCTGCTCATTGCCTGAGCTATGATGACCGCTGCGAGGGTAGAGCAAACAGCGAAAAACTTTTGGTGGCAATAAATGACTTCAATGACTGACTGACTGACCGGAAGGGGTGGTCTAGGTGCATGGCTATATATGAATCGTTTTTTTTTTTTTTTCTTTTTTTTTTTGTTGTCCCCCATATTTTTGGGGGACTTGTAGCCGGGACTGGTTGTTGTTATTTTCAATCGTTTTTGCTTTGTTTTTTGAGCGCTACCAATTGGATTGCACAAAGAAAAACGAGTGGTACAAAAGAAAGCAAAGGATGCCGGCTAACAAAAAGGATGGGGCTGTGGGGTATGTGGGGTATGTGGGGTGCTGTGGGGGAATCGGAGCGGGTAACATGATGTGGCGCCTCTGCCGCTTCCGCTGTTCGTGAGGCACAAGCGCGATAATTGCCAGCGTTATCCGCTCGGCCTGCCAGTCAAATAGGCGCAGCAGCAGAGCAGCGCTGGAAAAGCGGGGGCTATCAGGGGTGAGAAGGGGTAGCAGGGGTGCAAGGGGTGCAAGGGGTACCAGGGGCAGGAAGACCCTTCGTGTGACTCGCCTACTTTTGATTTACAACATTCGTGCAACATCAGCAGCAGTGTATCGCCAAAAGGAAAAGGGGCGACCAATGCAAACAGCAAGAAGAAAAGCGAGACACACGCCACCAAATGGGGCGAAAGTTTTCGCGCGGTTGCGGAAAGGGGGGGGTAGTTGCAGTACGAGTAGTTGCATTTTCCGAGGGCAGGTGTCGTTCGTTAGGAGTTTTCAGCGTTTTTCAGCATTCCCAGCTTTTCCCAGTTACCAACAACCAACGACCAGTTACCAGTTACCAGTTGCCAGTTACCAGCTAGCCGCCAGCGAAAAAGCCAAAAGCGATATTAATAGATAGCGGCACTTTTCGCTTCGTTTTTATCGCCCGAAAAGCCAAACGAGGAAAACACTGGAAGGTGGAAAAGCAGAGGGGAGAGGGGAGGGGTAGATAGTCCTGGCAATTGGGCAGATTGACAGATCATGCAATCGTAGTGGCACAGCGTTTATAGTGCATATAATGAATATTAAATTACATGCAACACATCTGCTCCTGGCAGTCGAACTTCCTTAATGCGAATGTATGTTACTTGTGCAAAAAGGTTTGCTACTTGTAGAAAGCACTTTTTTATAGCACTAACCACGAAGTATATCACAGAAATGGTTAAGATCCCTATGCTTCAGTTCTTAAGTAGGGATTGAATTACTTCAAAGGTTCCTGAGCTTGAATAATTGGCTGTTTCCGCTATAGCGAAGATCGTCTGTAGTCCTTCCAGGTAGTTGGTAGTAGTAGGTATATTCATATTGGGTGCCGGCAGGCATGCGAACGCGACATCTGTCAGCCCATTCGATTGAAATCCGCCGGGGTATTGGATAGTGGACTAGTGGGTCATCAAATGGATTCGAAAATAATTCGAAATGCCGAACGGATGCCGGGCCACATTAACAATCAGCAGGAGACTACGATGCACGGCCTGCACGGGGGAAGGGGGAAATGGGGAATGGGACTATGGAACGAGGAACTATATGAATCCCAATGGCTTGTAATTTATAACGCAATCACGTGCCACATTCGACGGCGTCGAGCAGAGGCGCCAAAAATATGAATATATATATGAAACGAGAGCGACTAAATAATTTGGAAATGATTTACAATACGACCGACCGGGACGAGAATGGCCGGAGGCACAGCGATTCCGGAGGTTCATAAATCTAACTGCATGACGAAAAGATGCAGTCCTCGAGTCCACTAGAATCCCCAGCACTTGCTGTACTTCTTTTGCGGCGCCCCGGCGAAATGTGCTGAAATTACAGGCTGCAGCCGGGAATGATGCATGACTGGCAGGCACAAAAAAGTGGGCAAATGGAGTGGAGTGGTGTGGTGTGGGGTGCAGTGGAGGGGATAGCCGAAAATTGTCATATAAAAATGCGACCCCGTGGCGCTAATTCGGTTATGTATTGTCAGTGGGCCTAATCTAGCGGGAAATGGCCTTTGGCGGCCGAGCAGCTGGCATGGGCGCATTTTCCTCTAGTATAGAGGAGCACCCGGCGATGCTGAGGCGATAATTGCAATGGCAGTCATTTCAATTTGCCCGCTCCGCCATCCGCTGTCCGTTGTCCGCCGTCCTCCGTTCGCTGTCCCAGAATCCGCTCCCCGCGTGGCCGCTTTGATGGATGGCAGCGGCCTGCAGTCCGTTGCTGTTGTCAAACACTTCGCGCCTTGGCCATTTGTCTTTCCGCCGCTGTGGCTCTAGTTGCTCCTCCCCGATCCTGCTGCTCCTGCTGCCCCATCTCCTCGAGCTTATGCTGCAGATAGCGCTGCTCAACCTAAGGGTAGCTCAACTGATTGGTGGAGTTTGACGGGAAGGACTGGCAGTATCCGTAATCTGTTTAAAAGTATTTAGTGTAATTTCTCTTAGCTGAATATTCAATTGATTAGATTTATATGTAGTATATGAATCGATGTTAAACTTTGAGAAGCCTGTTTGAAACATCACAACGTCAAGTGGCACATTGAGGTAAACCACGCCGTAACTTGGCCACCACTTTGCCAAGAGTGAATTGGCTCCAGGAACTGTTAGGGCAACTAATCGCTGCCTTGGGCAACGAATACTTGTTACATTCGCCTGCTTTTTATTTTGACTTTGGCCACGTTTTTGTTTTTTTTTTGTTTGCCGCTCGGTGCCTTAATTAAAAAGCTGCAGGCCGCTTTAGAAGTTGCAACGCGAAGTGCAAGAGGAGGAGGAGGAGGAGGAGGTTGGAGATTGGAGGCAAGTAGCGGGTCCGTTGGGGTATTTATGACTTGGCACGCAACGGACGGAGCATGATTTACGGTTTCGACGACTTCGGTTTATTGAGAGGCGCCACAGGCAGCGGCGGATGCAATAGAGGCGAAACAAAGCCAGCGCCAAGAATTGGCCGCATTGCCCCATCAATCATTAGGAGCTGTCCATACCTTGGCGTAATCCTTTTTGCACCGCCCCTTGGAGTGCGGACTACGGAGTGCGGAGTGCTCAGCTCTGCGTCTAAATCCCGGCTATCTGTAATGCCCATCCCGCAATCAGGACGCAGGACTTTCGACTGGAGCGACTGGCTCGATTGGCTCGAATGGCTTTATGGCCGCATTATGCTTAATAAAGCACTCACTGCCACTGGGTCTTTATTTTTATTTCTATGCATCGCCAGTGTGGCATCCATGTCGGCGTTTTATCTGCGAGTCATAATGGGAAATGGAAGCTGGGAGCTGGGAACTGGCGACGCTTTTACAGCCTCGCAGTGTTGCGTGATTTATGTGATTACTTCAATGCGGCGGCGTTGCGCCAAAAGTCGAAAGCTATATAAAAGCGATTTGAAGTACTGGCAAGGCCCCTCCCCTCCCACTTCCTCCCCCTTCGCCCCACTGCACACAGTTTGCGGTCGGAGCGTGTCAGCGGCGAAAATAAATATGCATAAATATGCTGCAGTCCTGTTTCGCAATTAACACTTGCGCCGAAATGTAGGCAACACTCTTTGGCAGCGCCGACCGCTAATGAGGCGACCGTCCAGTTGATATTCAATTTATTTTTAAAACGGCCAACTGCCGCGTTATTAACTCTCCTCCTGGCTCTGTTTTTTCGTTTGTTGCTCTCCTGCCGCAATGGCACAAAATAATTTTCCCAATTGGGCATAAGTCCTGCGGTTGAACAGCCTGCCCACCACGCCCTCCGCCCCCCGCCCCTCATACAGCCACGCCCCCTCGCCGTCTGTGCGCAAATTGAAACACTCGCAGATCCCTTTCGTCTGCGCCGGCCTTTATGCAACCCGGAGTCCACGAGAGTCCACTCACTCATGAATGCATTTACATGGCCCGGCTTCAACTTGGCCGGCGGCGAGGCTAAAAGCTTCGGCACTAATAAAAAAGGTTTTAATCTGTGTTTTATGTAACCATTTTTTAAATATAGTAACTCAGTTGTAAAGCGCAAAATATAAGCAAATGTACTGTGTAATTTACTATTCAGTAGTATGCATAAACCTAAGAGGTATACGTTGTGCTACTAGTCATTAGTCATTAGAAACCCCTATCATTTTCAAATCTATCCAGCAGCAAAACATGTGCATGAAACACATCTGTAGTCATGGAATATTTTCCCAATATAGACTCTTTCCCCACCCATTTTTTCTGAGTGTAGCAGGGGGAGCAGGCTCAAAGGGGTGGCAATTTAACAGCATTTACAGTAACACGTGTAATTATTTCATGAGATTTATCTGCAGCAGCCGCTCGCCTTCGCTGCACTTTGGTAAATGCGACAAAAATTCCAATTGCAAGGCGCAAACAAAGGGGCGTGGCACGCGGGCACGCCGCTCGTTTGGCCAGAGATTGGGGATGCCACAAGTGACCGCAGCATAAACCAGACCATCTTACGAGGTGCCGGGCGAAAAAGTGGTCAAGGCGGGCGGGGGCGCGGGCAGGGCGGGGCGTGGCAGGGCAGGATGCCGTGATAAGCTGCCATGTGGCATGCGCAACCTGTGCTCATCTGTCACTTCCGGCCACGCCCCCCGCTGCGCCCACTCGTGCATCAACTTACAAGGCACACGCAGCGCCATCTGTTGTGGTTTATTTGCGTTAAAATGATTGGATGCACGTCATATCTACAGGCCCCCAGTTACCACCATCCCCCACCCAGTATCCAGTATCCAGTATCCAGCATCCAGTATCCGACATTCAGTATCCAACATTCAGTATCCTGCAACCAGCTCCAGTTTCATCTGCAGTCCCTGCCACCGTTGCCAGCTCGTAATTCTTTTACGAAGTGTGCGATAGGCGCAGTTTTAACATCCTACAATCGCAAGTCGAAAGGGTATATGCAATCTACATATCATACAGTGCACAATCACATGGCTATTAATGCTAAGAGAAATGATAGAATGATATGATATAGTGGCAATCTTCTATGATGATATAACGTTCTTGTGAATTATTTGTGATTCTTCCAAGTTAATGCTTGCTAGTTTCATGAGCTTTTAAAGTAATGGGTATCTGTTGGTCGTGCCACTTGCCACCATTTGTCTTCTGCTGTGGTTCCTGCAACTTTTGTTGCTGCAGCAACTGCGTGTGTCGCGATGTCGCGGCAGGCCTTTCCCAGGTACTTTATGGCCTTGTCGCGGTTGAGCTGAGCTCCGCGCGTGCCTCCGCTGCATATTTAATATGCAAAGCCACGCGGAGAGCGACTGAGCCGCAGATGGATGCACTGCCACATGGCGGAAGATGCACCAAAGTCCCCAGCCTCCCCAACTGAAAATGAAACTGAGTTCGCGGGCGGCAGAAGGAGGAGCCGTGTTCGATGGCAGGAAATGCGATACAGTGCTTTGTGGCGGCCAGCTTGTTATCAGTTTTCGTCCTCTTTTGTATCCTGACCTGCGGGAATATAGGTGTGATAGAAGCTGCAGCCAGATTATACTGAAAACGGTCTGAAGTCATTCGAAAACCAAGCTTCGAAGTGCTTGCTACTCAAAAAGTTAAAGAAAAGTATCGGTTTATGTTAATATTAATTAAAAGCAAGTTAGTTATACTATAAAGCGCTACATCCTCTTATCTTTCAGCTACTTCACAGATTCCTACTTCTATTTCAAGAATGTTTCTTAAAATCTATGCACATATAACGAAAGAAAAAATTGGCAAAAATACGTTCACCCCAAACGCATTAAAAAAGAAAATATTCATTTTTTCTTACCACTGTATAAGTCATAAATAAAAGGTTACGTTGAAAGCCCGCTTCCTTAAGCTATTTTTCTCCGTGAAAAGTCAGATCCCGGTGGCCATCAAGCCAAGTTTCCGAGTCGCATGCGTTCCCATGCAAAAATCTCTAAGCCGGGCCAACAAGTTCGGGGCATCTGTGACTGTCACCTGCTGGCTGCTTGGCTGCTTGGTTACCTGGCTACCTGGCTACCTGGCCCCATCTCAGCGTCGCCTGTGAGCAGCATGTCACCAAAAGGCAGAAGATACTATCGCCCATGCCCGTGCCCATGCCCATACCGCAACCAGAAATGCCCGGGAGGATTTTCAATTTTACTGCATCATAAATTAAATTACCTCTTTCGATGCGATGTGCGATGTGCGAGCAGGAGACGGAGTGCAGAACTGGGCCCATATTTTGCCAGGACCAGGCTGGCTCCATTTTATTACCGCAAAAGAAACGCAACAAGGAAGCGATGTGATGCTGCTGGTGGAGCTGGTGGTGATGCCAGTGGTGGTGGTGTTGGTGTTGGTGGTGGTGCGACCTTTGACTTTGCCAAAATGCCAAAGGTATGCGCAAAAATGCACAAAACATTCAACCAGTCGGGGGGTTTTGGGGGTTAAGGTGGGCTAAGGGGGCTAAGGGGGTGAAGGAGGGTAAGGGGTTAAGGAGTGGGGCAACCAATTCCCAAACTGCAGCAAAAATGTACAACAGCAGTCGCAGTCGCAGCCGCAGACAACGATGAGGCCAAACGACGATTGCGACTGCAACATTACGTATACGCAGTGGTGCACCGCTGGAAAAAAGACGGCGGGCGGGAAAGGCGCAAAAGGGAAAACCAGCAAGCCAAGCTCTGGCCATGGATCCTAATGAAATCAGTAATAGTAATGTAGCAGCGGCCAAAAAGAATCCGAGTGCTGGAAAAGCTGTTATCTGTAGCTAGTAGTGGGCCATTTTCCATCACCTTCCGAAAATAGAAAAGAAAAAAACATTCACATATTGCCCCCAGTTCACTGTTTGTTTTGGAGTGCGTCCCTTTGAAATCTTGCACACAGGAGTCCATTAAATTTCCCAGCTTTGATTTGGCGAGCGGAAAATCGGGCCGGGGGCACACACACAAAAAACACACGGAACTCTCGAAAAACTAGGCGGAAAAAAGGCGAACGTTCGCGGCTAATTTATGTAATTTGGCTAAGAGGCAAACACACAACGCGGAATGTCGAATTGGCGCGCATCCATAACGACCCCGAATCGGGGCTAAAAGCTGCTCTGGCATGCTGATGAACCCGGCAAGACGACACATCGACTGGCCATAATTAAAATTACCTCGTTTACCTGTCACGTTTGTGCCAGGACCTGTCGTCCTGCCGTTCCACCCACCACCTCCCACTCAGCCAATATGCTTGCTTTTGGCCTCTTTGTTGACGTATTTTTTGGTTTATTGCCTTGCATTGCGGATGTGTGCGACGGCTGCCAAATTGTAATGTGCGGTGCGTCCAGGGAAGCGGATCTGGGATCATAACGTGGCTCTAATGGTCCTCAGTTTTGGGCTGCTCTGCTCCGGTCTGCTCTGCTCTGGTCTGGTTTTGGCCAGGTCAATGGCGAGTGTTTTATCTTTTCCGGCCTCAGACACTGGCTCTCTTCTCGGCTCACTCTTTTATTTTATTGCCGTCCGTTTCGGCCTTTTGTTTGATGAAATATGATTGTGTTTGTTTTCGCAAAAGTGGTCAGCATGGCCTGCAGTCCTCGGCTGGGATTTGGACTCAGGTGGGTGCAGTGCACGCTTTAGTATTTTTAATTGCCTCAAAACTAAGCTGAGTCCATTTCCGCTCGTTAGTCGTATTTCATTTGGAAAATATTTTAATTAGAAATTGTTTTAGTACCTGTCCCCAGAACATAAATCCAAATAGTTACCCAATAAAATCATATTTAGCAGACTGTTTTTTTCTCCAAATGCAACCCGTTGTGTGTGAGAGGTCACCGTGTGGGTTATCCTTGCGGGTTATCCTTGTGGGCTACCGAGTTAAAGTGTCGTGCAAGTATTTCCCTAGCCTTGGCCATGTTTCTGCAGCTCTGTGGGCCAAATCACATGCTGCTTACTTATTGCTGGGATTAGGAGAAGATACCTTTCAGCAGGCGCCCCCACTTCCACCCCTGCAACCCTTTGGCCTGCTATGCTACACGGTGCGAAAAGTAGTCAGCCAACCATCTTTCATTTCTTTTGTTTAACCACCAAATTCCACTTTACAGTAGCAACTTCGGACTCTAAGTGCAGGCATATAATATTATGGCTTAAGCTGTAATACACCAGAGTTTTTAGGAATATTTCCTTGATTATGCACTCATTTTGTTTCAGTGTAGCTGCGAGTGGTTTTTGCCGGGCTTCGGCGGACATAACTCAAACCGAAATCGCCTGCCATGGCCTGCACGTGCAGCAGTCGCCGCCTGAGCCTGCCAGCAGCTCCCCAGCTGCGGTTGCAGAGGCTGCCCCGCCCCCTTTTTCCTCCTGCCTCCTGCCCCTGCCCGCGGCATTCCACCCCTCTTGCCCCTGCTGGTGGTGTTGCAGCCAGCTACTCGTATTTGCAACAGAATGGAATGGAATATGGGTCAAAGTGCAGTTGAATGTCCTGAAACATCCGCAATGCTGTAGTTTGACTTTTTCCACACACACACACACACATGCGATGGTTCGCTTTTGGTTCGGTGTTGGTTTGCATGGGAATTGCATTCAGGAATATTTTACGTTTTACGTTACGTTCTTTGTGCACGTGTATGTGCGTGTGTGTGTGTGTGTGTGTGGGCCAGGACTTTTACGTTACTTATTCGCAGTTGGTTTTTTTATAGGCGCATACACATGCCTGGGATTTTGCGATTTGGGGCTTGCAAAAGTTGTGTAGCCTGTCAGGCATCGAGTCTGAGCCGATCTGTCTGGATCGGCCGATGGTTTATGCATTCTAGACCCATCCCCATCCCCATTCACGTTCCCATTCCCATACCCATTCCCATTCCCATACCCATTCGCATTCCCATTGCCATTCTCCATCGCCAACAAACAATGTCCTCCTGCCATTGCAGGCCTGCCAAGTCAGTCCTTTGCTGGCCTTCAATTAGCGTTCGAGCTTTAAGGACAAACAATTTGCGGACCAGACGTACAGAACTCGAAATTGCCGGGACATGTGCAACACACTTTTAGATTATTTTATATTACCCAGTGGCATGTGGGGTGTGTGCAACTTGGAAAGTAACTAGATGAGCTGAGATGGGTAAGGGATTTATATATTATATTACAGAAACATAACTGTGTACTATAGCTTAGTTGTGTTTCTCTATTTCCAGGAATATGTATATGTTATTGCACTTTTATTGTTTACCCTTTGAATATCTTAGCTGAGCTATGTAGACATATAAATGGAATTTGTCAAAAAAGCCCACGTAAATGGGCATCCTGCGTTCGGCCAATATTACTTTATCCCCATTACTTGTGACTGGTGGGCAATCAGAGGTCCTGCCTGCACTTGGCCTTTGATCAAAATTCAAACTACAAATTAGCCAGGACGCGACTCGGACCGCTGCCAGTCTGGGCCGCTTCCATGGCCATTTGCTGCTGCTCCGGACTAATCTCAAAGTTTCACGGGTAATTTTAAAGATTTGTGTGCCGCAATCCATTAGCCAGGACGAAGGAAACAGGAGCAGGAGCTGGAGCAGCAACTACTTGACATGCCGTTGGCCGCAATGAAATGCGCAATAAATAAAACGCTAAATGAATACCAGGCCATGTCGGCCGCACATTGGACCAGCGAACAAACAAGCGCATAAATTTGGCAACTCCACCTCCTTCCAGCCGCGTGTCGCCTGTAATTTTGCTCTTTATGGAGCTTGTTTGTCATTGAATCGCCGGAAGTGGAAGTGGATATCCACGGGCAGCGTCTTTGATCACACATGCACGGGTTGATTGACCGGAAAGGCTTGGAGTGCTTCTCCACCTCACATTCTCCACCTGTGTCCAGCTGTGTCCGGTTGTGATTCACTACTTCGGGCGGCCACCACACACACTTCAGATCGGAAGTTCTGCAACCGCCTTTTCAGGCCAAAAAGTGGTTACTGAAGGAGGAGTGTCAGAATTGCGTAGCTCAGCAGCTTTCCCTGTGCAGGCAGAAAAATGTTTGGCAAAAAAAACCTTAAAATCATATGGTATTATTACTTAGAATCAGCTTGTATGTTGAACATTTTAATTAACGTATAAATATTACTTATACACCTCAAACTAAAGACTAATTCTCTGTTACTTTAGCTAATGTACTCCAGTTCCAAGTCGAAGTGATAACTTTTCTCTGTGCACTCCCCTCGGCAGCTCCCTTCCCTGATGAACGTGCGGCATTTGTCACCCGAAGAATGTGGATGCTACCGTGGGTGTCTGTGGGCATTAGTGTCGGCCAGTTGGGTCTTGGCCATATGCAGCAGATTAAAAGTCGATTTGACAAGCTGTTGACTGGCCGAAGGCAGGAGCCAAAAGGATAAGCGAGTAAGTGGAAGACAAGTGGCATGCGTGTCCTCTGACCATGCCCACATGCCCTCCACCCGCCTCCTTCTTTCGCATTCTCTCTACTTTCAAAGATTTATGCGGACAGGGACCACTAGCTGGCAGGCAATTAAAAAGCAGTTAATGAAAAGCGCCAACTCAGCCTCAAAAGTCTTCGCAAAGTTTTTGCTGCACCAGAAATTACGCATACGCCGCATGTGACAACTGTCAACAATATAATTCCTCTCGCCAGCCGTAAAAAATGATGCAGGTGTGGCGGCAGCAGAGGGGAGTGTGCAAGAGGGGAGGGGCGGACAAGGGCAGTCCTAAAGCAGCTTAAGGCAGTTACTTTTTGCACCTTTTAGACGGCTTACGCGAAAGGGAGGGAAGCCAAGTTAGTGCCAAAGCCGGGGCTCACTTGCCTGTCGTCTTGGCTGCCAGCAAAAGGGGGCGAACGCAAGGTTCTCGGCAGGAGGGAACTGGGATAGAAAGGCGGCTTTGGCATCCGAAACTTTAAATACCCTGTACTTTCAAAGCTGGTATAACTATAAGAAGGCTCTGCAGATCTAGGAATGATGCGTAACTTTATAAGAGAGCTCTCCTCTTGTAAAGGAGATTATATTCAAGTTAAGTTTATAAAGCTCTATCTACATGTATAAAATAGAGATTTTCATTCAGTGGACTCAAGCTTTAATTGTATTTATTACAATATAATATACATTATGATTAAAGAAGCCCCTCTGATTATATGCATTATTATACCATTTGTATTGCAAACGTTTATGCTTAACGAAAACGTACCAAACGAGTGCTACCCCTTGATAAATAATACCAAAAGCGAGAGCAGGAGGGGCTGCAAATGCGAGAGAGACAGCAAAGCGTGGCTGCACTTTAAGCCTTCGCTGAGTAATTGCGCGCAAAAAATGCGCAAATTGAGCGCAAGACCCAGAAAGACCCCAAAAGCCCCACCACCCCCATTTCCACCATTTCCATCATCCCCACCAGCCCCCCTCCATCCCTCCGCGCATGGCGGCCCATGGAAGGGCAGCGAAAACTTAGTTTTCGACTGTGTTTACTTTACGAGTTGCGTTTTGCGTGCGAAAAGTTTTACTTACGACTTGCATAAATGCAGTCATTGCCAGCTCACCCCACTGCCCCCAAAATGCCCCCCGCTGCCCCGCAAAAATGCAGTCAGAGTCGCAGAAGAGATTGGCATGTAAAATATGCTAAAAGCATGCCACTTCCCAGGGGGCCGAGGGGAGATCGGCAAGAGGGGAGAGGGAAAGGGGCAAGGCCTTTTCAAGGCGTCGCTTAGTCGCGTTGTCAGATTTGTCAAACGCTCCCAGAAATGCGGATGATGGGGGGAATGATGGGGGGATGGGGGCCAAAACAGCTGGAAGGCATCGAATGCCACGATGAATACTTTCCAATTGCATAGTTACAGGCGCTGGCCAAATATTTCAAATATTTGTGACATTCAAATGGTGGAGAAGTTGCCCAAGCGAGTGTGTTCACAAAACCATATCGAAAAAGTCCGAAACTATTATCTAAATGATTTTATATGGCTTATGTACAGGGTTATCGCAATTCATGGGGGGAAAGTGGTCAATGGTCAATGGTATAGACAATGGAAAACAGCTTTAAGTCAATTTAGACATTGTATTCTTTTATTCTAATTTGTTAGGAAAATGCATTAACATGCATTTCAAACTATCGATGTAATAACTATACAAAGCCATTGACTGAAATTAACAATTTAAGGAGCTTGAAGCATCATTCTTTCCTAACTAAAAGTTTCCTCCCAAAGTTATGGTTCAAAGTTATAGGCGCCTGTTAAGTTTTGTATTATTTTTGGATCTTTATAAATCATTTCCATAGCGGTTAGAATTTTAATAAAATTATTTGTAAGTTAATACGCACTAGATCTTCGTTCATGTGTATGAAAAGTGTGCCTGATGAAGAGCAGGGCTCAAACTTAAACGCAGTAAACTTACAAAACTGAAGGAGCAAAGGAGGCGGGGCACATAAATTACTCCGCTCATTGCGCACATTTCTGCGCCAAATCTAATTTGCCAATAAATTCCTTTGTTCATCTCGGCCAGAATGGGCGGCCAAACTCGTATCGAGCAAACTATCACAACTTTAAAAGGATACTTTGCGGCAAGCAGCAGATAATGCCTAAGCACGGGGGGCGGGGCAGCTGAAATGCAGGCGAAACTTTAAAACTAAACAAACTATTTATAAATTGCGCAGAACTTAAGACCAACCGAAAACTTGCCAAGCAAAAGAGGGTAGAACTGTGCACTGCAAAAAATATAAGCTAACTTTAAACCCTAACACTCGTACTCGTAAAACGTATTTAAGATTAAGCCACAAGTTTGTTACAGTTAAGAAAACAAAAGTTTCGCTGTTCTGAAGTTTAAATACCTTGAATCAGTTACTTTTCTAAGTAACACACTGAGTTTCTTTCAGTGTGCGAGAAAGGGAATCGAAAGTGGAGTGGGGCGCAAATGGACAGCGCGTAGGAAGATGCAGTTGCAACTGCTAGCCAAGCCAACTTCTTGCGGGCTGCGGCAATTCGTTTAAGCCGCTTTGCAGCCCCGGCAATTTATGTGCCACGGCTGCCTTGCCAGAAGTTCCTTAAAGTATGCAGTATGCAGCACTGCCACCCAGTCCCCTCATGTCCTTGCCACCGCACCCTTGCGCCTTAACCCTCCGATGGGCTGGCAAATGCGTTTGGCAGACGCCGCGGCATCGATGACGCCCCAAAAAACTTGGCGCTAAATTGCGGCCGAGGCGCGTGTTCCACAAAAACTTAAGTGGCTTATATGCTGGCCAGCTCCAAGGCGAGGGGGCATGCGAACAACAAACACGCGGCAACAACACTTGCTCCTTGCACAAAGAATATCCAGGGGCCATAAGAAAGGACGCAAGCCGAAACGCAGGACACTCTTAATGTGTCTTAAGTTCTAAACTATAGTTATGCGTAAAACTTCAATTGAACAGTTTGATTATGATTAAGGATTATAAATTTGTAACATATTTTCCATTGAACATTAGTGAGCTCATTTTTGAAGGATAACAAGCATATCCTTGGCAAGTGTATGGAGCTGTCTGTTGATGGGCTGTGTGCATGAAAAATAATCATGGGCCGCACTCGAAGCGTCGCAAAGTCTGCGGCCAAGTCTTTGGCTTTCGATGGGACTCCTCCTCCAGATTTGGCGCTATTCCGCGATGGGGTTTTGGGGGTGGGGGTTCTGGATCAGAGTGTGTTGAAGGGAATATATAAGTAGAACGGATGTGGCTTGTGGTGGGTTGGGGGGAAGACAGGACACACTTGGGCATGAAACTCACGCCAGGCGTCAATCAATCAAGTGAGAGTGAGAGATCGATGCCGCTTATCGATGAGTTCATAACATCAATTTCCATAAAAAGGCGCTTTGGCAAATTTATGCTAGCACACCACAAGTAATGAATGGATGTGAGAGGGCCCTAAACCTGTGGATCTCGCCTTAATTCACCTGCACACCCAAAGCGCTGTGACTCCGTCGCTCAAGTGTGATAATTAGCTGCAAGCTGTGGCAAACTGCTGGCCGCGCTGCCGCCGGTTGCATGCACCAAGTCCGGTTCTTGAGGGGGCTTCATTAGCCACATCAGCATCGGCATTGGCAGCGGCATCAGCATCAGCATCAGCTAGCCCCCATGCCTGTGCATAGTTAATTGGCCAGGCATTGTAATTACTTAAGCATTAACCACGAAAGCAACACTTGAGCGGCGCCAGAGCGGCAACATGGCAGCAGCAACATGGCCAACAACAATGGCCATTTCCGGCCGAGTCACTGGGCCGAGTCTCAGCTCCTGGCCCTGTTCTGGCCCTGTTCTGGACCTGTTTTGGCCCTGTCCTCCTGTTGGCCTGGCTTAATTAGGTTTTTGGGCAGCGGGAATTTGTCGCCATGGCGAGTGTATGGCCAGTGTATCCTGGGCCCACCCATAATTTATGATCGAAAATGCGTTCCGGCCTCTGAGCCACTGAGTCTCGGGATCCCGAGGAAGACGGCTGCTTGGCATTAAAACCAATTGATTTATGCCGCTCGTTTGCGGTTTTCTATGTCTGCCGCCGTCTCGGGTTCTGTGATTTAATCGACAGCCCATCGATTGTTAACTGAGGGGATTCTATGGCTGCCTTGTTTATAACATGGCTAGCAAATTGTCGGTTAACTCGCAGATTAGTCGCAAGACACATCAGACAGCCAGATGGCAAGTCCTTGACTCGCTTTGATCCCACGTGGCGTATGAATATTGATATTCACATATCCGAATATGCACATTTGCACACATGCAGTGCATCCAGCCTTTGTGCAGGTTTTAATAAAGTCAATTCGGGATTCAAGAAATTTGCACAGCAATTTGCAATTGGCAAAGCTGATTGATTTCGACGACTCTGGAAGGCCCCCAGGAAGGCGCAACAGTAGTTGCTACTGGGCGCTGCCAAGCTGGCAAGTCAAGTGTGCTGCAGTTAACGAACACATGCAGCGAGGTCCTTCACACACACACACACAGACAGAGAGGAAGAGAGCGGGGAGCAGACTTTCCCAGATTTCCCCTACAATCGCACACTTAAAATGCCAGCAGCTATAATTGTTACTCAGGTGACAGATTGCTGAATGGCAGCCAGCGACAGCGAATGGTTGAAAGCGGGGATTTCAGGGGGATTCCGGTGGAAATGGGGAAGGGGGGAGGGTTCCGGGAGGCTGCAAGGATATAAGGACCAAGTGGAAAACCAAAACAAACCCGGAGCCGGCAATCTCGACCCGGAGAACGAGGCGGCATCAACGTAACGTCAGACAAATTATCACGTTACACTCGAGTGCGTGAGGCGGGCAACTATCTGTATCTGCCTCTCGCTTGCCTCATCCTGTTGCCGCCCCTCCTCCCTGCTCCCAACGCCCCCTTTCCGGCCGCTGTCTTGCAAGTTGTCGCCATGTGTCGTGTTCGTGGCAATTGCAACGCCAGTTGAATCCGCATCTGAAGGGGGTTTCTGTGCGGGGGTTTCTACTGACGCTATAAATGCATCGGAGAATGGCAAAAGTCAATTTGGGGCTCTTCAGGCTTTCAGCTACACTGCGAGAATATATTTGAAATGAAATCTATATCAAATTAGTTATGCAGATATTATATATCACTGTTAATGCTGTGTTACTTCAAAAAGATGTGATCCCATGACATAGGAAACAATGACTACGTTAAAATGAGCAACTTTGCATAAGTAATAGGAAAACCTTTTTTTATCCTTCAATTGGAAGTGGCAGCATTTTTCCATAATTTAGTTTTTCTTAAAAAAGTCACCGCTACGTGGCTTAAATGCATCTGAGAACGCGAGTGTGTGCCATTGGTTACCGCAGGAATGATAACCCTGCTGGTGGCACTCGTGGTCGTGCCTCGCCTCCTGTGCCCGCCCACTTGCCACCCAGCAGCCTGCTCTGCAACGCCTCCCATTTCCCATCCCGATTTCCACAATTTCCCTGCATCTCGTGGCGCTGCCTGCTGTCTGCCTGCTGCCTGCCAGCTTTATTATCTCCTTAAGCATTGAGCCTGCCGACTGACGGCGTCCTGGCTTCATGGGCCGCTGATTGACACGCCGTTGGCCCATCGTGGCTTAATTGCATTTGGCTCAATGATAGCACAATTTAAAGGCCAGGTGTGCGGATTGTCCGGCTTGATTAACGATCGCCTTGATTCTGGTTGTTCGCCCAATTTCTTTGGTGCAAAACCAGGCAGCAGATGTACATACATATTTTTTGATTTATAAATGCAGCAGCATGGTCGGCATATAAATTCAATTAAATATTCAACACTACAAATATCAATTGATAAACCATTTCGGATTGCGGGGCATTGTTTAATGTTATCTCTCAATTGCAACGGCATTTTGAGCATTTAAATAATTGATGCATTCGCTGCCATTGCTTTTGCATCGAGCCGCTTTAATGGCGGCAAAAACGAGCTAAAACTATGTACATATACATGGTACAATTGCTAAAACGATTTTCGCGCCAATTTCATTTGATAGCCTCCCCCCGCCCCCCGCTTTCCGCCCTCCGCCCGATGGCACCAATCACGGCTTGCCACCATCAATTAAGTGTCAACGTTGTTGTTGTCGCCGGCAACACACAAAAAGTTATAATAAAAGTTGACAACATTTTTTGGTGCCATGCAGCAGCAGCAGAAGCGGCAGCAGCAGTGGCAGTAGAAGGGGCAACAAAAACTTTTGCCGATTTTTATATTTGTGCACAAATTTTTAATTTGCCCAGGCCCTGGCCGTTGCAAGATACCATGCAGGCTGCAGCCCATAAATTGTTTTATTTCGAGCGGGCGGACTGGGGGAAGTGGCACTGAGTGGAAGAGATGGGCAAACTAAAACTGAAATTAAACAAAACTGCTGTCATCATCTCTGGCAAGTAAACAATTGACGAGGGCGGCGCTTCCCCCGCCACCGAACTCCGTTGACTGACTGACTGACTGGCGCGGACTGTCAGCGAATTTGGTGACATCCAACTGCCACAACAGCGCCACGACAAGGATTCCCACTCCCCACTTCCCACTACCCACTCCCCCACTTACCACCCACCCATCCAGTTGGCTGGGGCTCTATGCAAATTTAATGTTCCCAACAATTTTCGTTTAGTTTTTCCATCGTGGCCGTGGAAAAGCCTCGGCTGTCATTACATAATGACAATCATTAACTGGTCCCTAATAGGTTACTTGTAAGGAGAAGGGACTTGGACTGTCTTCAGAGTTTGGCAATGCCCAAATACCCTTAAAAACAAGCTAAGTCATCTATAAAATATCATTCTTCTGGGATATGTTGATTGTTTCACTGTTACTGCTGTTTATTTGTTTAAAGGAATAATTTTTATAATCGGTGCAGTTATGCCTATCTAAACATATTCCAAATACATCTACACTTTATGGAGTTTTTGGTTGAAATCTTCATAGAAAGTTTTCTGTTGTTCTATAAATGCCAATCAAATTACACAAAATGCTGTAGCCTTTATGGCGTTTCTTCTTTTCACTTTTCACAAGCCCGCTGACAGTTTGGAAATATCCTTCGGGGACCCTATTGTAATTAGCATAATCAATTTGCTGGCTGCCTTCGTTTGCGTCTCGCTTGATAAATCGTTGCGGCAAGTCATCAACGAGGGGGGTGGCGAGGGGGGCAAAGGGCGGTGTGGGGCGCTTAAGGCCGTACAAGTTTTTTGGTAGCGGGCAACATCAGTCGGAAGTTGGTGTTAGTGTCACTATCTCGCCCTTTTGGCCATCCCCTCGCTGGGACTGCGTGCATCCTTAACGGCTGAATGGGCAGGGACACGAGTCAAGGTTGAAGGACTAGAAGGGGCGAAAGGGGGAGGGGGATGAGAGCGGGGTGGCAAGTGTTGTCCTGCGACCCACTTAACGCTGCAGATACGCCGCCAATTTCGCATGCAGCAAGGAGTTGCAGTTGTTCCATTTGCGTGGCGCATGTTGCACGTAGTCGTGTTGCCGGCAAAAGGAGCTGCAACATTGGGGCACGGGGGTGTTGCCCGCTCCAACCCCTTTTCTTGCCATTCCTTTGGCGTTCGTTTCGTTTCGTTTCGTGTTTACTTTGGCATTTTTTAGTGCATCTGCAGCACATAACTAAGGGCGCAAAAAACAAAGCAACAAGCAATGGCCCACGAGCAAAACAGGAGCAGCAACACGGCGAAAAATATAATATCAAACAAATGGCCTAAACCTTATGCACTTTCGGTTATCAAAAAGGAGTTATTGGATGGATTGGGAGGTATTAATAAATTGCATCTGGTTATCTTTATATGCTGAGATACATGTTTCTTACTCGGCATAACTTGAATAGAAGTTTAATTATTTACTTATATTCATTAAGCATGGGAAGTTGTCTTTAATAACTCAAAGTTTTCATATGCTGATGCCTTGTAAGCCTAAGTGTAGCCGCTTAAAGATTGTTTAAATCAGTTAGTTATCAATAGTTAATCTATCAAATAGAAATAAAGAAAATGATATGAAATAATCGAGTCAGATAGAGGTAATGTTTTTTAGCTGTGCACCAGAGGAAAGAGCACGAAAAAGGAGGAAAAACTTGCAAACTGTTTGCCTTTTCTTTGGCCAGGCCCATAAACTGGCCAGTTGTTGTAGTTGTTGCTGCAACACGAGGACTGTCGCCGGCGAATGCATTTTGTCACTTGGGCAATTTATTGCCCAGCGCCTTTTGATGTTTCGGTGTTTGACACAAAGGAAGTCTTTAAGCCTTACTACATCCCCCCTACTCACCCCCACCCCCATCCCCAACTTCTCCTTCCCTTTTTTTTTGCATCCCAAAACCATTTAAAGCCCATTCCAGCGGCACTTGGGCAAACTTCATTTGCATAAATAACAAATATTACTCATACGCCGCATTGCACGGTGCTCAGCTGCCGCCTTTTCCGACTTTTCCAGCCTTCCTGCTGCCGCTGCTGCTGCTGCTGCTTCCGGATGCGTGGCAACATTAAAAGGCATAAAAAATTATGAAAAATCGTGCCGGGCTATCGATATTCACTTGACCTCCCCCCCCCCCCCCCTTTCCCGCCATACAGCACGAAAATTCCAATCAACATTTTTATAAATCACATGCGCGCCGGCAAATTTACAGCTGCGTTGCGGGAAAATGTTGAACGGCCGACGGGGTGGGGGGTGAATTTATGAACTTGCGGCATGTTTCCATTGAATGTGGCCTACGCCCAGCCAGTGGCAGCGACAATTTCGCTTTATGCCAAGATAAATTGTCTTTGGCAGTGTAAACAGCAAATGAGTTGCAGGCCAAGTGCTTACTAATTGGAAAGAGAGGGTGAGACGGCGAACAGTTGCAATTGTCATGGCAAACACGTGAAAAATTGCCACTCATTACAAAAATGTTGGCCAAAAGCAAAGGAACAATGGCAAACACGCGTGACAAACTTTTTAATAAATGAAACTTTTCCCAGCCACTCCATGCCACTCGCCACTCGACTGTTGGTTTTGTTCTATTTATTTTATTCTATTTTTTTTGGTCTTTTCCACTTGTGGTTGACCACTGTGTTGTTAACCGCAACATTTCTGTGGACCAGCATTACAAAACAACAATAACAGTCGTAAACATCACAACAACAGGCCAAATGCCAAATGGCCAAAAAGCTTAAACAAGCTGCCAATATTTTGGTGTCTATTTCCGCGTGGTCTACGCCGCTCTTAGCCCTCAAAGAGAAAAAAAACAAAACAAAGTGCCCAGCTCCTTGGTACGCTCTGCTTTTCCCATTGTCGTTACTTACACTTTATTGCGTTTTTGTCATGTTTCAATTTTTTGCCCTTTGAACTGCGTACAGTGCGTGACGGTGCCATAAAACAGGCGGTTTTCCCATTGCAATGATGATAAGATTATGACTTTAACTGCTATGACTTCTGTTTAAGTGCTTGAGTCTTACAAAGTAAATAAGTATTACTAGAATAAGTAGTAATACAATATCAAGTAGGATATATATTAATAATTACTTTAAATGTATTGAAGCTTAATGTTTAAATTCAGGTGATTTGTTTTCTTTTCAGATATTTGTAAGCAATTAAGTGGAAAGCTCTATAACTATTAACTATATCTATTAAATTCATTTCAAGCGAAGTCTGTGAGGTGTGTACCAAATCGGTGTCGCTTATCGCACCTAATTCATTGCAAATAAACGCCTTTTATTGACTGAAATTCGTCTTACACTAATGAAAAGTAGTGTACGCATACAGATGTGCAATTTGGCGATACACTCCCCAAGGAGATGCAATAATTTTGCGTACCAAACAAGTTTTTGCGAAGCACCCCATATATTCCAATGAATTTACAATAAAATAAAACTATCGACGAACTCCGGCGGTTTTTTGGCCAGTGGAATGGAATGGAATGGGGGGCATTATCAGGCGTATCAAAAGTGTATATCCCGGTCGACCTGCTGGGGGGCAATATCTGGTTTTGGTTTGGTTTTTGGTGTTTTTGGTGTTGTTGGTATTTTGGGGTGCTTGCTGCTGTTTCTGGTTTTATTTGATTTGAAGCCTTTTTCCGGGAATTGGCTGAAAAAGGAGCGAAAAGGCATTTATGGCTCTTTTCATGTTTATTGTCGCACATAAAGCTGGCGCAAGAAGGACACTCGAACCGCCGCTCACTCGACTTCTCTCAGCTATTTTTACGGCCAGTTGGCAAATGTGTCGCTGCTCGCCAGCTTTAAATTCTATTAAATCAAGCAGAAGAGGCCAGCGGGGGGGAGCGGGTTGGCTTTTCAGGAGAAAAAATTACGCTTACGACAACAAGAAATAAACTCAAAAACAACTTTCTGCTCGGAGAAGTCTAAACATGCACACAACACAATGGCAGTACAAACAACTACAACTACATCTAAGGCAAACAATGATCTCCTCCCGCCACCCTCTACCCTTCATCCCTCCCCTTACCCCACACTCCAGATGGCTTTCAGGACCCCTTGCTCTTAACCATTTTTGTGCGCGCGTTGACAAAAAATCGTTTAAACGCAGGCCAAGGCACGTTTCCTAAACACAATTGCTGTGGGTAAACTTCATTAGAATGCGGCTGCCACAGCAACAACAAAGCCACAGAGTACAGTACAGCTTGCATAAATCAAACCTCTAAGTGAAGTACAACTTATGGTTGACACAAGTCAAGCCAAGAGACATGATAAGATATTCGCTTCTTAAACTCAAGTTTATACGCTTACATATATAATAGTTATATGTACACAATAAGAGTACTTTTTCTTCTATTAGGCCATAAGATGTTGCTTAGTTATTTAGTTTAGTAATAGTTTGAGTTACACAATGCCCACTGTAGACCAGCAAGAACAATCACACAAGAGTGACATGGAAGTCGCATAGTCGGAATGCCGAGGGCCGGTGAAAGGGGGGGTCCAGCGGCCAAGTTTCCAAGTCCAAACAAAAGCTAAAAAAGTCAAATTAATAACAAGCCCAAAACAGAAGCCAGCGGCAGCGCCAAAAACAAAAAAAACAGGCCAAGAAGGAAAAACACCCGAAAAGCGCTGTTGGGCATTTGTAGCGGCTACTACTGTGCCACGCCCCCTGCCGCCCCGCCCCTCCCCGCTGGCCAAAAAGATCCGAAAAAGAAACGCCATTTGGGCTAAAGTTGTTCTTGTTGCCGCTTCGGCCTTTCGGTTGACCAACGCGAAATGCGCGCGAATTTTAATTAGTGCGGGCTTTGCCCCGCCCCTTAAGTCCTGACCCCCGACCCCCGACCCTCGTCCTGCAGGATCCGCCATCTGCGACCCCTGAGTGTGTGTGCCTGAGTGTCTCGCAACAAGCAAACAATTAAAAGTTTTTAACCTTAATGCGGATATGTTTGTTAAATTGCCAACAACAGTGCGAAGAGCCGACGATTGAAGCGAAAAAAGGGGCAACAGCTTGAGTTAAATTTTGTAGCACACTTTACAGGGCAGCGTAACTAGCTGGCGGAAAAACGGTCCATTATTTGGCCAAAAGAAAGTGCAGATGCCAAGTGAATCGACTTTAATTTACATTTAATCAAGCTGCAAAAGCCGGAATTGCCGCAGGAGCCGCAACAGCCGACAGGCAAACCACAATTAACCATCGCACCACCCAACCGCAGTGGTGCATCACCATCACAATTCGAGTATCACAACACTACCATACTCGCATCACAATCGTCATACTGGACGCCTCGAAAGTTAATCACTTTTATTGGTCGCCATCGCCGTGTGGGAAGATGGCTGCTTGCAGCAAACCGCAAAAATGATGTGCAAAATAGTTTGGAAATTTTGCAAATTGCTGCAGTTGTTTGCAATCAGCTGAATGGACAATTTAAAGCCAGGGAAAAGCGGATGGATAATTTGTTGACATTTCATATTGCCTCAAGGCCTGGCTCCCTAAAAAGGAGGTGGGGTCATTAAAGGGGGTCTTGCATTTGCTGCATTTGGTTGGCGGTTTCCTAATTTAATTTAAGCTGGGAAAAGTCAGGAAAGTAACAGTGGCTTGGGTATCGAAGATCCGGAAGTAAAACTGTTTGATTGGATATATTCTGTGAAGTTATTGATATCTTAATATTGAGGGCTGATTTTATAGATATCAGTAGTTAAGTAGTTTTATAAATATTATATTTTTAAACAAGGAATATAAACTAACATTCCGAGCCAATAAACATTTCTCCAAGTCTTCTTAAGTTTCCAGATTAAATATGGTTATTAGCCAGAAACAAGGACACAATTTTCTGATTCGTAGGAACTTTGCTCACTGTTTCCCAAGTTAACCAGGATGAATATATCCATTTCCATTTCCATTTACCATCTCCTGCAGGTGGAAGCACATTCATGAAACTGAGGCGAGCTGTATGTCAAATAGCCCACTTTTGGTCTTCGACTGACAACAACACATTCCTCAATTTCATTTCCCATTTGAAAACTGAAGCGACGGCAGGGCTCAAAGCTAAATGCAATTATGCCAGCAAGGAGTGCAAACCTCTAATGTAATCTAACTGCAGTTGCCTCTTGGCCACACAGTCCCCTTCGTACTCCTCGTCCCCTACGTCCTGTTCGTCCTCTTGCCCAACCCAAAAAGCAGACAAGCTGCAACGAATAAACATATCAAAATTGCATATTGTTTTAATTGTTTTGTTACCGGGTTTCGGGTTGCGCCCGATGCCTAAACTGCAGATTAACGCATTTACACTGCACTGGATCCTGCATCCTGGATCCTGGCTCCTGCCACTACTCCCCTTCCCTTCACCATCGCACACACACCTTCAGCACACACGCACACACACGCACATACATGGCGTCACGTAGAAAGAGCTCCTGGTTTATGCATTTGCATGCACTAAACACGCATAAATTTTGTGTGCAACCGTAAAGATGTCTCTGTCCTCGGCTCGGTGCGTTTGCCTGGTTTATGGCCATGGGTGGAGGTGGGCGTGGTGCACTGGCAAAATAATTGCGGAATTACTCTATATATTCGATGAATTATCTCCAGATAAATGCGTTGAATATGCAGTGCGAGCTGTAAGTAAACGAGCTATTTTACTCTTTAATCAATGCAATCTTTGATAAGCCATAATGTGGAATGTACTTACCAAACTCAGCATTTTTTAAAGTGTATTATAGGTTCAGGAAAGAGGAGTGAGGGGAAAGCGATCGTTCAGATGGCTGCGGGGATTGCTGCGTTGGGTGTGCAGAGCTCTGGTTTATTTGGGATTCATATTTCGATAAACAATTATGCCCGGTACCTGGGAGGACTGCTCGGCCATATAGCATGCGATGCCTGTAAGCCGCCTTTAAATATGGCAAGTCGTTAAGGTAAGCCCTTCTGCTTTCCCTCCCCCCTTCCCCCCCTTTGGATTTCATCCCTTACTATTTAGGGAGTAATGGCAGTGGGGCCGCAATTGAAAATTTATTTTGTGTGCTCATTTTGCACCTAATTTCGAAGGCGGCCCCAAGGAAATGAGTTGGCAAAAAGAGGAGTGCAAATGGGCAGTGCTGGGGGTAAAAGTCATTTTCCGTGCCTGAACCCTTCGGCCTTCCATCCCCGCCTGCCCCGCCCCGCCCCTTTTGTTCCTTCGTTTGTTGTATATTTATTTTAGATTTATTGTAATGTCCAGCAAAAAGATTGCCCAACTGGCCTTAGTCCTCTTTGGTTTCTTCTGGCCCCCGATCTGCCTTATCCTTGGCTCCCCTCTCCCCTCTCTGCTCTCTGCCCCCTTCTCCATATACTTTTTTGCGACACACGCATTTGGTATGCAGTTTGCGTTTTGCGGCCTGACAGGACATGCCGAAAAAGGACATGGCCGGACTTTTGGACACGGAACACAGGAGCTGGGCCCCAGCTTTCATACGCTCGTTGCACAGGACCTGCCAGCCAGCGCACTCCTCGTCGCACTCCCCGCCGCACCGCCCCTCGCATCCTGCCAACTGGCACTGTCCACTTTGGGCCCCAAATATTGAAAGTAATGTTTACGTTTCCGCTTCCGGTTTAAGTCCATGTCCAAGCCAATTCAGCCAGAACGTTTGTATTTCATTTTAAATTTTTGTCATATTCTCGGGCTTCCCTGAGACTTCCAGAGTTCCCGACTTCCCTGCCTCTGCGTTGATTGCACAAAATGCAATTTGATTATTTGGGGGGAACAGGAAAGACTCGAGTCTCCTTTGTCTAACTTCTTCCAGCCAGCTCTTTTCCGTCTTTGGCCGGCTCGTTCATTAGCCTAAAGACTTGCATCATCATCATCATCATCGTCGTCGTCGTCATCGGCATCTCGATAAAAACTTATAACAAGCGACCGTCTAGTTTGTCAGTTAGGCAGTCCGTCATTCGGGCGGGCTTTCAACTAATTAGAAAAATACTTGAAAACCTACCGGAAAGCATGCCTACAAAAATATTACACATACGCCGCATATGCCAAAGGGAAAAAATCCAAAAAAAAGAAAAAAATCATAGAAAAAAAAGTATAAGCATAGGTAACGCTGGGCGTGCATATATTGTCGAGGGGGCGGTCAGGTGGGCGTGGCCCGTTAGCCAGTGGCGCATAACAAAATTGCGCATTTAGCGAAAATGCAAAAGTGCAAATACGAACATCCGCTTCCGTTGCATCACCGAAAAACCGAAAAGCCAAGCCAAAACCAAAACCAAATGGAAGATGGGGGCTTTGGATCTATTTTGTCCATTTGTTTTGGGTAGTTATACCCCCCACTCCCCCCTTTCGGCTGTCTCTAAGTGCCGTCGTTTTCCAACACTCACTAAGAATTTCGGAGGAAGTGGACCCCTTCCGTAACGCCGCTCGTTGATTTTTACGAGTCTGCCGCCCAGTTTTTTGTGCCCGCCCCCCTCCTCTCTTCACATTTCTCATCCAGTTCGGATGGTATTTCTTCTGCGTTTTTCTCTTCTTTTTCTGTTTTTTGATGTTTTTGTGTACCCCCTTTGTGGGGTTGTTGGACATGTGCCAAAAATTTGACATATGAACTGCAGCCGCCAACGCTGCCACGCCCACCGCACCCCGCCCAACGATGGGCCAGCGCCCTCACTGTTTGCTTACATCATGAGCGGTAGCCGCAAAAGAAATCGCACTGCATTATTATCAACTTCAATTTTGTTGTCGGCGTTCGTTGTTCGCTGGGCCACAAAAAGGTTGGCCGGGCAAAAAAAAAACACAACAAAAAGGGAGAAACGGTAGCGAACCTGCGCTGCATACGTGATGTCCTGCAACAACAGCAACAACATCAATAAAAACCAACAACAACAGCAGCAGCAACAGCAACAACAAAAGCAACAATCGGTGGAAGAACAAGAGCCACAAAATTGAAATTACATGTTTTACTTATAAGTTGGTTGGCCCGGCCACAAGGCGCAAAACGAAACAAAACCAAACCGAACCGAAGTTGCTAGCAGATTTTCCAAGGGTGAGTGGTGGGGGGGTGGGTGCGGCAAGGGGTAGCAGGGGGTGGGGGGTAGTAGGCATCCGCAGGCCAGGGTGCCAACGGATTGGACGCCCAAACAGCCAGAAGAGAAGGTGGCTCATTAATTTGCCAAAAGCCAAAGCCAGATAAGCGCAGCTCCACTTGCAGTTGCCCACATGCAAAGGAGGCGCCACCCCGCGGATGCAACTTCCCCACCCCTCGGCAACGCCACTGCTCCTGCCTCGCCACAGATAAAATCCAATATGGCGCCAATTTTCTCACGTATGACATTTAATTAACACAACAATGTGTCCCAACGACATGGGTATGGGGCATGACGGGGGTTGCAAGAGTGGGGGGCTTATGGGCGTCCAGCAGCGCCGTGAAGTATTCTGCGGTGAATGCTGTCATTAAAAACTGTAAATTATGGCGGCCAGTTATTGTGCGAACGGCAGCCGTGGCAAGTGGTTCGCTGTTTTCATTTTGCCCATAATGCGTCGGTCGAACGAAGTGGCTATTGGATATCGAGAGGATTACGCACAGGCTTAAAGGGGATCTTCTCCAGCTGCCCTCCATGGTCCTCCTAAGTGACGTCAGGGGTGAGTAAAGGTCAAAAGTTAGTTCTAGACCAGCAAGGCTGTCACTCAAACTAGATCAGCTACTAGCTTGGTTTATTAGGGCACTGCAAAAATGGCTTCAAATAATTGTTATATTTAAAAAAAATGAATCTCTTCGATTTCTCAAGAAAACATTGAGGTTTTTCCTTTTTGAATCAATATTATTTTTATACAAATATACTGTAAAAAAAGATCTTTAAATATCTGTAAATTTAGTATTTTTTAGAAGAGTATATACACTTCAAACTAAAAGCTTACTCTAATTTACATATTAGGATTTTCGAATTAACATCATATCATGCTCATCTTTATATATACTTCTAGCCCCTTACTTACTTTTCTCGCAGTGTGAGATCAGACGCTTAACGGAAGCGCATTAACTGTAATTCTCGACGGCAGGCAAGTGCAGTAATCAAGTGGTAGACAGCGACTAAGAGCGAGGCAAAGAGAGCTGCTGAGAACAAAAATTCAAGTGCAAACGGCAAATAAATCGAACGGCAAACAGAAAGCGCCGCTGCCGTCGTCGCCTTCGACTGCAGCGCAGGCATTCGCTTAACAGTTAATGCGAAGATCGCAAGGCCCCGCAACGCCCCAACACCCCCATGCCCATCAAGGTAAAAAATCAGCGTCAGTGTGTCAAGTTCGTTTGTGGCACTCCAAAGAGCAAGGCAGGAAGAGAGCAGAAGAGCGCTCTTAACTACGATCTCTTGAAATCATTCTCTCTCCTACTACCTTACCCCTTACTCTTGTGTAGTGTAAGGCAGCTTGAGAAAGGTAAACGAACTTCCGGTTCGCTGGAAGCTCCGTAAATGCGATAAAGAAAACATTTTGTGGCATTACTACCGATAACTGATATTTTTTATTTTTCTCTATCTCTTTTTTTTGCAAACTATCAGAAATCTATTTTCCGTGCATTTTCATTGATTACGTTTCAGCAGTGAAATGCTTTGGCAAAATGTCACAGAAACATCAAAAACGCAAAACAAAACAATAACAATTTTATGCTTTTAATCACCGATATTCATGTAGAGTGTTATTTACAAAGTGTTGCCAAATTCGTTACTTTTCAACTTGTCCGGTGTCCGTGGTGTCCCTTTTACCATGCCGTTCTAACGCCCTTCTAACGCCCACAAACCGCAAATATCTATCACACCCACACTTTTTGAAATTATTTTTAATTTTTTTTAGTTTAATAATTATCTTGCCGTGCCAAACAAAATTTCAATTTTATGAGCTAATAAAGTTTTAAAGCCTTTCCTACGGATCTAGTATAGGCAAATAAAGTTTTTCTTTTAATGTATGTAGTTTATGTATGTATATATGTAAATTCATTTGTAGGTGAATATGATAGCTTGCAAGCTACTTTAGAGCCTAGAGAACACTAGCTCCCTTGAGATCAACTGCAACTGCCTGGGTGAGCAGCTCAAAAAAACCCCTTTCCCCATTCTGTCTGACGGCCATTTAGGCTGCCGACTAATGGCCAAGATATTAGCTGCATGGCCGACTGCCTGCAACAATGTTGCGCTAATAACTCGAACGTGCAACAACCTTGCCGACCAGACCGCACCGCCCCTTCCCGCCCCCCGCGCCGATTGCCACTTCTCCCAGACAGATTGAGACCAATTAGTGTGGCTCAGAAATCCGCTTGCTGCAAACGGAACTGCAACGGGCGGCTAACTGTTAGTCCGCTGCTGCAGTTTTAGCAGCAACTGCAACAGCAGTAGAAGCCGCAGCAGCAGCAGTGGCATTGGCATCAGCTGCCGCATGGAATGCTGCATGCACGCGACTCTTGGCTCTCAGACGGTCTGAGCCCGGTTGTGCAGTTCCAGCCACGTTGAGCGCCACGGCAAGAGTCAGCGATCTCTGCCAGCGCTTAGACGATCGCGGCCTACTTTCTCCACATTCCACCGGCGACGAAGCCGGCGATGGCGGCTTTGTTGGCCAACTTGTGCAGCCAGCGCGGCAGCAGAAGAAGCGACAGATTCAGCACTGGCTAGAACTAGACAAACCGCAAAGCTCCAAGCGAAGCAGTGAATGCAGCTAAGACTAAAAAAAGATGTTAAAAACGGGGAAAAAAACCAAACTTTTCAATGTTTAGTACATATATGATAGTTAGAATATTAGAAAAATAGTAGCTGGATATGTACTATATTTTCAATACAGCTTTGCACCTACCTTTAAACTTGCTACCTTAATTCTAGCTAAGCTTTATTTCTTATTTCTTAAGAACCATCTATAAATACATTGCAGTCTTCTCTATTTTGGTTATCATCTTCCAACTTTTAGATACATCCGCTTGGTGTGGAGATTCTTTGGTCTGGTGGAGTGCAGGTTAAGTGGGCTCCAGACTTCTGGACACGCTCTGCGGATCCGTTAACACCTCTGCCGCTCCACTGCCACGCCACTGCCCCTCCTCTGCCCCTCCTCTGCCTCGGCTGACCAGTGGGCAGTGCGCTTTTACCGTTTAGAGTTTTAACGATTGCATAATCAGCGTCGCCGTTGGCGTCGCCGGTCGCACCGTCAGCTGTTTAACGCGTTTTTTTTCGGCTGGTTTTATTTACTTTTTATTGGTTTGTTTGCTCGCTCGCCGGTTTGAATGAATGAATGGATGTGTGTGTGTGTGTGTGTGATGGGCAGCGCTGTTCATTCAAATGCGCTGACTACCGCCCCACACATCGCCCCATCTCTTTCGCTCGAACCGAAAGTGTGGCAATCTCATTTCGCTTGGCGATCGCTTACCGCTTTTCAGTTCAGTTCAGTTCAGTTCGTTGTTGCTATTGTTGTCGCTCTACACGCGCCGCTTCGCACTTTTAGTTCATTTACCTGGATGGACTAGTCTAACTGTTCATATCCACCGTCGAACCGCTGAAACGCCGTACCGCCATACCGCCATACCGCTGTACCGCCGTGGCTCCGTTGCTCCCCGGACTTCCAGATTTCATTCGCTTTTCGGGGGTCTTAAAATAGCCGCATGATTTATGTATTTGCGGTTGCTCCACGAGTCGAGCGTGTCTTGCATGATTACCACAACCGCAGCAACAAGACTCGACTCCACTGCCGCTAAAACCACTGCCCCCCCTCTACGCCAAAAAGCCATTTCGACCTAGTCTCCAGCTCGGTTTCCCAAACTAAATTTCCTGTGTACCTCCAGCCAAGACTAGAAGCCCACTTAACGTAAATACATATGCGCTAGAGCTACGGAAATGTGTAATTAAAAAACTAAAGCTAAGATTTATTTTGGCCTGACTTACTGAGTTGCAAGTGAGTTGAGTTGAACCTGTTAGTTGTTTCTTAAGGTAAATAATTCTGCATATTGATAAGCATTAAATATTGGTGTCTATCTAGGATGCATGGCACTAATTTAATCAAAACCATATGGATATTTTCGGTTCACTAGCCACTGGTAGTGGAATTCACCGACGTTGTTGATTTTGGGCTGCTGCAGTAGCAATGGCCAGCAGCCAGCAGCCGATAAGTGACAGTCAATAAATGCAAAATTAAATACGAGGAAACAAATTGATTTATTAATTGGCCGACTTGACAACTTGTCCTGTCCAATGCACTTCGTTTTGCCCGGACATCCTTGGACCGCCTTGGTCCTTGGAGACTGATGTCTGGCTCAAGATGCTGGCCGAAAATCTTTCCGGCAGCTTGGTAACTTGGTAGCTGGATAGCCTGGCAGCCGGCAGTCGTAGTTTCAAATTAATTTCGATTTGTTGCAGCTTGTTGCAACTTGATCCTTGTGGAATTTTCCATTCCGGCCTGCAAGCCTTTCCTAATTGTTATTGCGTAGTCTACTGACTTTCGCATCCTCGTTGAGCTGCCAGCTCCCCGAGGCCAATTTGTTTATTGGCTTCCGAATTTGGACTATTGGTGTTAAAATTTAAAGCGGATTTGCATTTGTAAACAAGTGGCTGTCTTCCGATGTCGCCCGCTAAACAGCAGCAGCATCAACAGCAGCAGCAGCAGATTCACATGAGTTGCGAGTGCAAGTTGCACACATTTTTAATGCGTTTCGTCGTCGGGCGGGGCACTCTTGATAATTAGCGACAGTGGCAGCAGTAGTAGTTGTGGCCCTGACCCCCGGATCCCAAGTCAAAGATCCCAGCTCCCAGATCCCTGCACAATTTATGGCACTGGCCGGGGACATTGCTCAACCGACTTGTCACAAATTGAATCCGGATGGGGAATGCAAACGGGCGCCATTTGTCGTCCAAAGTCATCCATAATGCAGAGCGTGGCAGCACCTCCAAGCCTCCAAGGCTCCAAGGCAGGTGGACGAATCGAATCCTTGGTCCCGGCTCAAGTGGCGTCCAATTGACAGGACCGTGTCTCCTGTCAGGCTGCCCCCACGCCTTTCCCAGTCCTACACGCTGGTTTCCCCAATCGTTTTGGCCATTCATCCTCTTACCTGGGTACGAAATTCATTGAATTTCAAATGCGATTCGCCCCGATTGCCGGTGCGCTGTTCTTGTTTTTTCCATTTTTGTTTTTTTCGTTTTGGTTTTTTCTTTTCTCGAGCAATTGGCCAGTTCCGAAGTTGGCCACTTCAATTTGCATTCGTCCGTTCATGATTCATTCAAGGAAAACTTCTGCCCGGAAAGTATTAATTATTTTTGCTCCATTTTCGTTTGTTTTTGCCACACTGGCTCACACCTGCTGCTGCTGCTACTGTTGCTGCTGCTGGCGGGGATTTCCCTTAGCCACAACAGATCCCCTGGCATTTGTCACGCATACGCAGCGTTGACGAGTGTTAAGCATACGCAGCGTTGACCAGATGATGATGACTTACGAGCGGAGTGCCGTATGTTGCCGTGTGTGCTGCTGCCTCTTAATGTTTAGCTAATCAGGATCGGGACATTTGTCACCATCATCCCTAAGGAGAATGAATGCAGCACACCTTGGCGAAAACATGAAATATGATCTCATCATTTTTCATAGGTGTCCTCAATGATTTAAGCTCGCAGCAGTCACTTGTTAACAATTAAAGTCAAGAGCTGTAACCTTTTGCCGGCGACACGAGCGAGCATGGGAAATTTCTGGGGGAAAAGGCAGGAAAAGCAGGAAAAGCGAGCGATGGCAGCACAATAAATAAAAGATGCAAAGCAACGAACGAAATAAGAAACTATGGTGCAAGGTTGCTCCTTCGCCGGCTCCTTCGGCGGCTCCTTCGGAGGCTCCTTGCATTATTATGAGCGATGATGATGTTGCTGCGCCGCCTTTCGTGCCCCTCGTGCCCCCCGTCTGCACTTGCAGCAACGTGGCTGCATTCTCCCGTTGACAGCGCAAAGTTGAATTGTTTATTTGACTTTTAGTTGTTTTCTTGCCGTTGAAATGCGAGCTGGCTTCTTGGGGAAAATCGGATGGGGGCAAATTGAAGAAGCCGAGGCAAGTTTCTGCCCTTTGGCTTCAAAGAGTTGTGAGTGGTGTGAGAAGCGAGTGCTAGCTGGAACTTTTTGTCCTTCATCGCTTGTTGCTGCCGCCGCTGTTTTCTGCTAGTTTCCGAACCCTTCCGTAGCCCCTCCTCCTCCCCTGAACCACTACACCCCCTCAGGCAGTCAAACAAGTTAAGTACACAATATGCAAAGCATCCTGCCCCCGTTTCCTTCGCTTTTCCATCCATTTTGGCCACAGGACACGGCCGCAGTGCAGAGCAAACTGTTGCTGCTCCCGGCAATCAAATGAGGCTGCATCTTCGCCATTTCCCACAGCTGTACAGAGGGAAATATTACCCAAATTATCTATCAATTGCATCGGCTTCCATCTAAACTTAAATTCATAAATATGCGTTAGGCCGCACCAAAGAAGTTGTAGGTTTGAACAAAGGAGACTAAAGCTAAACTGTTTATAATCGATAAAATGTTGGATAACAAAGTCATCATTTGTTATATTTTTTTATTATAATTGTTAAAACCTCTCTTTAAAATGATTTTGTATGTTTAAATACATAAATGTAGCTACAGAAAATAAAGTAAAAACCAAAGATCTTTTTGTTTTCCCCTTACGACTTTAAGTTTAAAGTTTAATGACTTGCCGTTGTCAAGTTTAATTTCAATAAAAGTTAACATTTAAGTTTAATTTTTCTCCGTGCAGCAACTGCCGATGTTCCGAGGATGATCAAAATTGTTGCGCAAATCAGTCTGGAGCTGGGCTCATATCAGCCAAGGATTCCAAGGATTGCATATATGCCTTTCAATTTCGAGCCTTTGTGGCCGTGCCACCAAATGTTGCCAGAGATGCAAATTAGGAGGGCAACAACAAAGCCCTATATTGCTTTCGAGGGCTTTCCCTTTATATCCGCCAACCCATCTCCGTCTCCATCGCTGGCTCACACTAATTGATTTGCATATAAGCAAAAATTTTTTTAATTACCAAAAACCTAAGCGAACTTCTCCGTGGCAGAAAGCATTCAGCCACTACCGCTGTTTACCCTGTCATGTGTGGGGGCGTCAGAGGCGCCACCGATGGGGGGCCAAGGGTAGTTGATGTTGGGGTAACGGTAACGGTAACAGGGCCTGAATGGCACTTGAAACTTTAGACAGTGGCATATTTCCATTGCATAAATCTGGGCAGCAACGCGCAGCGATGGCAAACAGAATGGCGACCACTAAACGCGCGCTAAATGCGGTTTAGCTTTGGAAACTGTATGAAATGTGGTCGCCAGGGGCGCGACAGGGGGGCTGGCGGTGGAGGGGGCGGCGTGCGGATGCGAAACTTGGTTGGACAGGTGCTGCCACGTGTTTAGTTTGCTGCGCAACTGGTCAATGTAGCGGTGGCAACAGGGGGTTGTGGGCGAACGAAAGGAAGGGGGTCTGGGAATACCGCTGAGGTGGCAGCAGATAGAACGTAGCGCTGGTGGGGGCGTGGTCCTCCAACTCCTCCTCCTCCTGGATGTTATATATCCGTTTTTGTTGGGCCAACTCTTTTCGGTTTTTACCTGGTCACGTCCCGAAAATGGGTAAAGACACTTTGGGCTTAGGAATGCCACACGATGGGGCATGATGTGAGAAATTGGACTGGCAACGAAAATATATAGATGAAAACTATAGATCTTATTACATATGGTGTTGGTACGATCTAAAGACATAACCATCTCATTAGAAACTAAACTAAATTGAAGACATATCATTTTGTTTTGAGAAATGCATTCTTCTACGGAACTTAAATTTATATCGTCTTTTGCAATATGTTTAAAACCTTATTGTATGCAGTTATATACTTTTCTGTATCTAATTTACTGCAATGATGTTACTGCAAAGTAGATCATTCGCTGTTCGCTTTGGATCCAAAATGCCCCATTGGTTTCCCTTTTTGTTTTATGTTTTTTTAGACTTTTGTTTTTGTTTTGCGTGCGACGCAGCATATGAAAACACGTGTAGGACTGAAAGTGAGCCTGCTTGTGGCGGGGGTGTGGCGGCAAGGACGAGGGGGCGTGGTGGGTAGTGGGTGTTGGGTGGTGGGTGGCAGCCACGTCTGCGGCAAACCGTGCAAACAACGGTTTAAGATGATTAAGTGCTTTCGCAGCCGCAGTTGTGTGGGCAGCGTCCTCAGTTCTCGGCATTCTGGGCTCTCAGGGCTTGTTTTTCGGGGTTTGCACCGTTTTCGGCTGGTTTTGGGCGGCGGCTCTCGATGGCCGTGCAAAGTTTCATTTTCTAAAAACCCACAGACCACCCAAACACCACACACCCACCCACATACGAACACACACACACACACTTGAATACGAACACAAAGATACCTTTCGGCTCAGGCTGCGCCAAAAATGGTGCAACAAAATCTGGCATTTTCCGTTTGGTCTTGTTTCCTTTCGGGCGGAAGAAATTTAATTTCCATATGTTTCGTGTGCTGTGGCAGCTGCTGCAGGTTTCTGCTGATGTGCCAGTTTTAAAGTAACCCAATCGTCCGAACGAACCATGTACCATGTACCATATACCATCCTATCTAGCATCCACTATCCATCGTCCATCGTCCATCGTGCATCCTTCGACTCGTGTGGTGTTTGCCATTTTTGCTGACTCTCCTCGTTGGCCGCTGATTTGTTTATATTTGCTTTGCATCTTGCCCAGCTAGTGGAGAGTGTGTCAAGTTCCGGGCTTGTCTGTTAACCCATTTGAGATGTCCTGACACCCCCTATGTACACAATGACTCCGGGTGTTTGTGTGTCACAAAGATTAAGTATACGTCAAGTGGTACGCGGCATTGGCTTTTCCAATTAGTGCGAGCTGCCTGAAAATCCGCTAGAATTAGCCAAAAGTTGCTTTCGCCTCAGCCTCTGACTCTGCCTCTGCCACTGCCACTGTTTCTGCCTCTGCCCCGCCACACTTCATTTAATTTGGCAGCTTAAAAGTTTTCACTCAGCTGCCACCTTCTGGTAATTGAGTGCTTCAAGTTGCGAGCCAAAGAATCCGGGAATCAATTAGCCGGATTCACTTGGCTTTAAGCACCAAATTTATGGCCCTCTGGGCTGAAGGCCGAAGGATAAGGTAAAGTTGGCAGTCCCAGATCTGTGAATTATATCGCTATGATATCTCGACTTCGACAGCCTGCTGGTGTGTGGCTGGTATTTTTGCATAATTCAAGTGGAGCCTCGATTGACTTGACCCGTCAATCAGGCCCCATATTGTCTGGTGTATAGGTTTAGGCAGAGGCACAGTCACAGGAACTCGCCACTTGGCACTCGGCACTCACAGTTCGACAGATGGATTTTTGTTGGCTGTCAGTTTGACAGGACATTTCATCATCGGGACGCAGTGAGTCCTTCGGGCCCAGAGAGACTGACAATGAGTGCGTCCAGCCAACTGGGCTGCTGTAGTGCACTTTATGCAAATGCGACTATTAATGTGCTCGACCCTAGACCCCCCGACCCTCAACGCTCAACCCCTGACCCTTGAACCCCCACCCCTCTAGCCGCACCTACTTGCGACCCCCGTGGGCTGAGTGTGTTTGCATATCTGGCGCGCAATTAGCTTAATTTGTGCCCCTGTTCGGTGGCAGCTCCTGCTCCCAGTGCCACTGCTGATCAAAGTTAATCCTTTTCAATATTACCGAAAGCGAAAGAGTGAGTAAGTGGGGATAGGGGCGATAGGGGAGCTCCCTGCAATGATTTTTAGTCCTGCCTATCTGCATGTATAATAATATAAAATTTTCATATTTATTTAGATGCATTTGAATATTTTGCGCATATATATTCTCGTTTTTTTTTTGCTGTTGTGTCTTTTTTGGCCCTGCTGTTTCGTCCACCTAATGGGTATCGTTTTTGCGCTTTAATGCAGGCTTTTAGTTTGAATTGGAATTGCCCTGGGATGCCTGATTAGCATCGTTTTAATGTTTAATTAAAGCTCTCGTGGTTACTGCCATAACTTGCCATCCTGCCGCCTATCTGTTTGTTTCGCCATTCAAAATCATTTAAATTTAAAAATTGTTGGCCCACTGCGTGGCTGCCACTGCCGCTGCTGCATTATGGATTGTTTATGGCGAACGCAGAAAATTTCTAAATAATTTATTTGTGTCCATCGCTAATTGCTGCCAACTTCTTGTTACTGGCCAATGGTTACGGCTTGCAGCTATTTTTGGCAGCAAACAGTGGCATTTCTGGTTTAATTACAAGGCAATTCGCCGACGTCGAGCGGCGCAAAATTTTATGCGAATTTATTTAGCCGGCATAAAAATATTTGTAAAACAAACTGCGACGGCCATAAAATAAACACACACGCCAACCAAAACGCAAAAAAAAAATGTGAAAAACATGCAGCAGACAAACACACACAGTCCTGCGCTGCTTATTGAAGGGCCAAAGGATCGCAGGGATTGCGGAGGGGGGAGGGAAGCGTAGGGGAGGTGGCTGGACCAAAACCCACACAAAAGCCATCTAAAACCGGAACTCAATTTAGCGACAAAATGCCTAAAATGCAGTTTGAAACTTTGCGGGGGACGGCGCGGGGGTGCAATGCAAAATCCCACACAGCTTTGCGAACAGTGCGCATTGCCAAAAATGGCTGCATGAAATTATAAATTAAATTTGCTGATTTTCTATCTGCGCTTATAATGAATGCAGTAGCTTTCCTTTTATTACTTAAGCTAGCAATTAATATGGTATATGAACTTATTGCACTTCTGCTTATTTAATACATTGTACCAATTGTCTAAGAGAGTAAATATTTTCCTTTAATGAAAGCATGAATTTTTGAGTTCTGGCTTCAATCAAGCTATCATCATCAATTGATATTTAGATAGAACATTTGATGCCAGCTCAACTTTCAGCAGCTGTTCATTCTAGCCGCATTCCGCCGTATCAGATATTTGCATGCATATTTTCTAGCCGTATCGAAAATTTTGCCAATTTTGCATATGAAAATTGTACGCGGTTAATAGGCGACATGTGTGCAGAATGTCCTCGGAGGGGGCGGGGAGGTGCCCCACACATGCAAATCTGGACATTTACATACATATATATTCATGCCAATAAGTATTTGGAGGTGTACGCGGGTGGCGGATGGCGGGTGGCGGGGGATTGGATGCGTGCGATGCCGACACCAAATTTAATAATAATTCTGCAGTTGGGAAATTGTTTGATAATTTAATTGCTGTCGTCTAGCGTGCGGCCGGCAGTTGAATGGCATTAAACCGAACGGAGAGTATGGCTTTAAAGCCAGCGGCCAGCGGACAATGCAAATTGGCCAGGAACCCTCGGCCTAATCAGGCGTCAGCTTGAGGATCCGTATAATTAGATGCTGGAATCTAGAAGAAATCCCCACTTGTGTCCCTAGTGCACCACTCACAGTCGTCGTGGATCTGAAGATGTGCTAATAATCATTTTAATGAAACGATGCAGATGCCGGACATAAAAATCCAGCTGGCATAATGATGAGAAAAGTGGCAAGCGGGCGAGGCAGCAACCCAGGCGAGCCGAGTTTACGGCCAGTTGGGGATTGTGCCCCCACCCGGCTGCAGAGGCATGACTCCAAGCTGCTTAAGCGCTAAACAAGATGAATCTAATAACGAGCTGGGACTGCGACGCATCCTTGTGCCTCGTTCTGGGCGCCGCTTCCGCGTTCGCTGTCCCTTGTCCGTCAGCTGGCTTCGTCATCCGACTTGACCTGCCCCAAAAAGCCAGAGCCAAAGCCAGTGTCCTGGCACTCTTAAGTCCTGCGCTCTTCGGCCCTTCTCTTCGTCCTTCCTCGGGCCGAGAGAGACGAATCCACCCTGTGCGGTGACGTTTGCCGAGCGGATGCACTGCAAAACGCCGGCTAAATTTGAGGCTTCCGTGCAACCAGCTCCCCCTTCTACCCCCTTACACCAACTTCCACCTGACCCCATCAGTTTCCTCTGGCTCAGCCAAGTTTTGCATTGTAATCTATACCCGAGCGGCTTACAACGGGCATAACTTTGGGGGGTGCATTGCCTACTATCTGTGTTGCAAGCCCTACTTCTGCGTACGCTTCCTCGGTTGCATGCACCGATCTCACATATATTACATGGTGTTTTAATAAAGGTACGTTCCTTACAATACATATATCACTATATCACGAACCTATAATCAAATTACTCTAACTACCTACCATCAACGTGCTAACCAATTCTTTTCATTTAAAATATAAATTTACTTATATGTATATGTTTAAGGTTCTATACAAGTTCTTATATTTTATAGGACTGGCTTAAGTTAACATACATATACCAATAGTATTATGTACATATATTGAATAGTTAGTATGACACCTTGTCCGTTAGTACAATGCATTTCCTTGTTTAATGTCATCGCCATTAAACAGAACAAGTCTATTAAAGAATGTGTAGAACTGTTAATAGTTCTTAGTAATTAATTCCTCGATTGTAAACATACTTAAGGTATTATTTTTTAAGCATATCTACACATGAAAGTTGGGACTCCCAATATTCGGCTAGTTAATCGTAGCCAAAAAATGCGAAATAAAAAAAGTGTAAAAACTTCGCTGGCGCCGTTGGCGTTCGGCTTTTTTCGGCTTTCGTTCGGTTCGCTGGCGTTCGGCTCGGTTCGTTTGGGGTTCGGGAATCCCTTTTGCCACCGAAACGAAGGCGAGACAGACAGCGACGTCGCTGCTGCAGCCTCTGCCGCAGTCGACTGCTCTGCCGCCGACTTGTTGCGACGCCAGACGTCAAGTGCGCATCTAACGGCATCACAGCGAGCGACAGAGAGAGAGAGAGGGAGAGAGCGCGAGAGCGAGCGAGCGAGAGGGAGGGAGACTGGCACTGGCGCCTCGTGCAAAAGTTTACTATGCCAATGCACTCGTTGTCTGGTCCGACGTCCGCCCCCATTTCCCGGCCCCTTTTTACCGCTGCAGCGTTGCAGCGCAGTAAGCGCGTCGGCCGCACCGCAGATCTCTCTGTCGCACCGCTGCCTTAGCGACGAAGTTGCAGAGCAGAGAGCTGTAGCTGGAGCTGGAGCTCACGGCAGTTCTCGTTGGGCCAGTCCCCGAGAAGTTGGCATTCAGTCGCCACGCAACGTCCGCCAGTCGAGGTTGCCCGGCTCCACTTGGCGGCACTCGATCGAGTGGCCAAGAGCAAAAGACAAAAAAAATCAGAGTTAGCGAGGCAGCCAGGCAGCAGCCAAAGGAACCCTTTCCAAAGCCAAAGCCAAGTTCTGGCCTTTGGGCCACAAAAGTGCAGCGACAGTCAGTCGAGCCGAGAGCCTCCAGCGAAGCAGTCGCATGTGCTCTCTGTGCCATCGAGAACTTATCCAATTGCCAAATTGCCAAATAGCCAAAACCGAAAGCAAAGCATAAATGAGAAACATAAATTCTAAGCAATCGAGTGATCAGCCAGCGGAATCTGAAACCGTTAAGTACACTTTGCTGTGTCTGTGTGTTGTACTCTCGTACTGGCCAAGTTCTGATACGGCTACAATGCTATCGTGTGTAATTTCATTCCGGCGCGGGCATAATCAATTCGCCGTAATCCATTTGCACTTAATGCGACGCGCCACCTCCCAAAAAACAAAAAATACGATACAAATAAATACAAAGACCAACTCAATGGGAAGCCAGAAAATAAATGTGACAGGTGTGAGCCGGAAAACTACAGGTGAGTGAGCTGTCATTAGGGGGCACTTATTATAGGCAAGTGACAAGTAGTAAAGGGTCGATTCATTCATATGTAAAGGGATAGTGTATGGTAAATATCAAGTATCCGCCATGGGACCCTAAGCTAACAAGATATTAAACAGAGAACATATCAAGTACACGCCTAGAACGACATTAAATAGGTGATTTTTGATAAGAAAGCTCGGAGCTTAAACCACATTCAAAAATCACTAGAAATTGGAAGTTAAGTGGTAATTTTCAAGAGCTTAAAGAGCGATAATTTTGAAGAAACACGTTTAGCAAGTGCTAGGAATATACTATACAAAACCCCCTGCAACATTCCCTCCTTTTGGCAGCCCCCATTTCTTTGCGTACTTTCTCAGTGCAATAAACGAGTCATCAATCTAACCGAAGCGATTCATCAGCACATTTGCCACGCTTTTCCCAAGCAGTCGGCCAGCGCCTTCCGTTCCCGTTGGCCATGCAAATTCCTGGCCCAAAAAATGGGTTGTTGGTCAATAACACTGCCAATCACTTTGTGCCTAATCATGCGTCTCACTCGCTCAGCTGCCCGGCTCTGTTTGGGCCTTGTTTGAGGCTCACGATAAATGATGTTAAATAGTCCGTGGCCGGAATGAATTCGCAGTTTGTGTGGCGTCCACAAAACTAATTTCGCTTTACACGTGAGCGGCTATCTTATCGCCGGAGTTCAGCGCCCTTATCAGCTGGTCGAAAGTGACAATTCCATTTGGCGGGCTACCCCGCTGACTGCTGATAAGCAAATTAGCCCTAATTGAGCTAAGCTGGCCAAAAGCGCCGAGCAAATAACTTGGCATTGGGGGCGTTAACTTCGAACTTCTAAAGGCCTAAGCCGCTGCAGCCTCGGGCGGTTCTCACATTTGTTATGGCCAAACACGCTGAGAAACAGCTAAAAAAAACAAAAAAAAAAGAATAAAACTTAAAAAAAATAGAATATCATAATAAGAAAAGTGGCCGCAAAGAGTGCTTAAAGAAGGCGAGTGGACGAGGGGGGGACAGGTGAAACTAGCCCAAAGAAAAGAATTTCTACTTATAACGAGTTTTTATTACAAACGCGCGAAAGCGGCTAGGCAGCCGAAAATGTACTAAAAAAAGAAGACCGAAATGGTAAAATAGAAAATAAATGAAAAAGGAGTAGCTGAAAAGGTAGTAAAAATGGGCAAAGCGAGCGAGGCTAACTGAATTCCTTCTGGGTGGCTGAAAGGGGACGGGCGGCGGAAGGGTTGCACATAAAAAGTAACAGCATTTTTGCCTACACTTCAAGGAAAAATTAATGCATTTCTTGTATACTTGTATTACTAAACAAATTTTTGATCCCCAAACTGAAGTTTTTACCAAGATAAAAGCGCTCATAATTAGTAGAAAAATGTAAAATATCCGAATAGACTTTTACTTAGTTGCTTTTCTGAGCTCAAGAACACGAACACACCGATTTCTTTTCGAGTGTATACGCTGACAGAGAGGGCGCTTAAGGTTGGCCGGGAAGAGAGTGGCGGAGAGAGCGGCAGAGGGAGCGGCAGACAGATGAAGACCAAGACTGCGAAAGCATGAAGCAACATTATTCAAAAGAAAGCCAAGTTAAGGCATGCACACACACACACACACACACACACAAGCCCACGAGCGAAATAAAGAGACAGATACATGGCAGCATAATGCAGCAGCGAGAGAGTGAGCAATAGTGTGAGGGGTGGGGGTGGGTGGTGATGGTGAGTTGGGTGGCAGATCGGGCCAGGCATTAAACATCATTCAGCGACTGCGACGTCGGCTGCGATGCCAGCTGCGCCGTCGACGGCGGCAGCGACGCCGGCAACAATCACATGCCGACATTCTTTCATTCGTACAACGACCTCGACTTTGATTTGCAGTTTTGGCCAACACAGAGAGCCGCTTCGGGCCAACGCTGAGAGACCCGGCTCGCAACGGCCTCTAGACGACCTACACGCCTGAGCAATGGCCGCGAAGAGAGCGAGCGAAAGCGCCGTCGGCTTTCTTCGGCTCCACGAACGTTCGGCCATAGCTTTGCTCGCTCGCTGGCTGCGAAACTCCATTCATTCGTGCTGCGCGTCTCGTCTGTGCCGGTTGTCTGCTGGCTCTCTCCTGCCTCTCTCTTCCTCCACCAGCCGCCCACCGCCCCCTCATATACACACCAACACAAACACACACTGACAGTGCAAATGTTAAACAAAGACAAAGGCAGTAACAAACACACACGCACACACAAGCAGTAACAAACACAGTGCTCCAGCTAAATAAGTGCAAAAATCATACAAAAATATTCCAGACAAATAAAAAAAAAAAGAAAAGTGAACAATCAGCCGAAAAACTGAAAACTGTGGGGCCCAGCCAATGCGTCATTCCCGCAGTCGCTCAATCCGGCAACAAGAGCTATCGCCACAGACACGAGTATTCGTATTCGCACTGCCACTCGCACTCGCACAGTTGCAGCTACAAAGTGCGAACGACTGGGCCAGACATCGCACCCATATACCCATACACCCAGAATGGGCATTATAGAACCGAGATTCTGCTCAAGAGATCGCAACTTTTTTTTCAGCTCGCGAAGTTAGCAGGGCAGTGCGGCACTTGAACAAGCTTCTAGAATTTCAACTACTTCAAAGGAAAGTACCCCAGCCTTGGCCTTTTGATACTGAGTATCTTGCTTAATGAATTTAAACATCAAACACCTAAGTTGTTGGATGACATCTTAAGGTTCTAGTTCTAAAGTTCAAATGCTAAATGTTTGAATTTAATACAGTGTGGCTTCCATTTAAAGCTTATAAAAAGCGACTGTGATAAACCGAAAGCGGGCTAGGCAGTTCCTGCCACCAGGCAGCGATTTTCGCCCAGTGTAGATTGGCAGACAGCAGGCAGACTGAAAGCGCAGTGGGAGGGGCGCCGCACAGTTATCAGTCTCAGTCTCAGTTCCAGTCTCGTACCCAGTACCAAACCCCAAGCCAAACCCAGACTCAGACTGAGACTCAGTCTCAGAAACTGAAACAGAAACAGAAACAGACTTAAAATCAGACTGCGGCTGAAACTGAGACGCCGCTGCCGGCGTTGTCTGGAATTCATATTGCCCATATGTGAACTCACACACCATACACACACACACACTCACTTACTGAGACACCGTGTGCCACACGCCCATTTGCACACATGGCCAACCGGATGTTGCAGCCATCTTTGTCATCTTTTTCAATCTCAGCCTTGGCTAAGGTCGCTCCTGCCATCCGATGTCATCCCATCGACCAGAAAGAGACAGCAGCAGCGAGCGAGCGAGCGAGAAAGAGCCGGGTGGCTGGCGATGCCGTGAAGTCGTGAATTTATAACAAAACGCTAGACTCGGCGACTCTGACCGACTGGTTTGGCGTGTTGGCCCGGCTGAAATGGTTTTTTTTGTTGTTTTTATGGCCATAACAAGCAGGCAAGCAGAGCAGCAACAACTGTATCAAAAGCATACAAATGCCGCAACCCAAAAACCCACTACACAAATTCTGAATGGGCAAAACATCTGAATATTCGAGATGGTCGAGAGAGAGAGGGCGAGAGGGGTGGAGAGCCGTCGATAAGGAAGTGCGGGTAAGCAAATGCAAATAGATATATATATAAACATGAACAATTGGACAGAAAATCGTTTCAGTATTATCGAAATTTAAGTTTTAAGTTTTAATATTAAATTAAATTGATTTTGAATAAACATTGAAACAGCAAATTGCTTGAAGATTTAAGTCCTAGGCATCTCACAATTAGCACAATTAAAAGTCCAAGGGCTGAATTGCTAACTTGGCAGCCAATTGCCGCTATCAAAGCCCAAGTTATTATTTCTGCCACCTATTTTCGATTGCATGTTTGAGCCAGTTGGCTGGCACTGCGCCTGTGGGCGTGTAGCTGCCACGCCCCTCCGCCGAGCGTGCTAATGAAACATTTAATTAAGGCATTAAACATCAGAAGCGCCATCAGGGGAGCATAATGAAACCGTATGCCAACACTATGCGTGTGTCTCTGTGTTTATGTGTGAGTGGGTGGGGTGCTTATGGTGTTTGTGCACCTGAATCGTTAACTCAAGTCAAGCCCTGCTGATCAGCCAAAAAAAAGGTAGAGAGGAGAGCCCTTCCACTTCTCAATCCACCCTCGCTAATGCCGTCGACAATTGCCGTAAAAGTTTATCGCCCGCATTAAAAAACCATGGATTAAAATTCAACTTCAAATAAAAGTCGTGCATACGCCAGCCAAGGAGAAACAAAAAGAACAAATTCCCATCTCTATTTCACAATTTTTTGGGGTCTTTTTTCGACTGCTGCCTCCTCTGCACATTTTTCACTTCGTTCTTTTCTTATACGAATTCTTTGCTGGTCGCAAATTTTTTTTGTGCCCACATTTTCCTTCTTTTTGGCAGTTTTTCGTTTTTTGTAATAAAGATAAGAGCTCCACTTTTGCTACCTGCATTGCCTATTGCCCATTTCAGCCACCTCCCCCTTCCCCCGCTCTTTGCCGACGTTGGAAAAGTGTTTGGCTAACAAATGTTGTCCACTAATTGCAGGCGAAAAACATTTTCTCGGCTAACGAATTAAGCGATGTAAATTTTTGCGCTCCCGAAAATAGGGAAAATGCCACGGGTCTGGGTTAGATTACAAGTTTTGGGTGGCGTGGGCGTGACACGATGGGCAAAAAGTCAGACAGACATGCAGACAATTTCATATAAAATGCATGAGCATGAAACCAATTCAATAGCCAAAAAATACTAACACTCCCACACACACACATGGGAGCGGAAAATGGTTTTGTTGGCTGGATGGAAATGCGGGGGGGGGAAAAGGCGGGCTAAAAGGGGGCGGAGGTGCTTCATGTTAACTGCCTGTCGAGCAAACTGCCATCGCACTGAACTCATAGTTGTCCTAGTTGTAGTTGTACTTGCCCAAAAAGTAAAAGACGAGCACGAAAACGGGGTGGTGGGTGCTCGCAAGGGGCAGGGGGAAGCGGAGAAAGGGAAGAAAGGGGAGAAAGACGAGAAAGGGGGCTGAGAGCAAATTACAGGGAGCCAGCGGCTGAACGGAACGGCACAGAAAGCGATGCTAACTTATAGATACAAGATACCGACGATGAAACGAATTTGAAACAGACGAAAATTTGCACAAAAAAATTACAAGAAAAATGCCAGAGTCGGGTCGGATGGTCGGTCCGCCCAGAATCAAATAGAAGCGACAAAGTTTTCAAATTAATTTATTGATACTGCGATAAAAGAGGCACAGTGGCAAGCGGCAGGCGGCAAGCGGCAAGCGACAAAGAGATAGCAAGCGAAGTAGCAAAGTGTGGGAGATAAACGTTTTATGGTCCTGGCCATCAGGAACGATGATGAGATTGTGGGCGGGGTATTCCGGACGGGGGAGGGGGGGTCAGCAGCCGGACCCGGTTTAATCAAATGTATTGAAAATGTTTCGATTCCTGGGCAAAGTTTCTACAGTCACATGAAAGAGCCCAGGGACATCAAATGATTTTTGATCGTCGAGTGGAAGAAGGACAAAAATGAAAATGAATGAACGGTTGTAGAATGGTGTTAAGCGTATAAAGTTGGGCTGGGAAATAAGCCAGACACATAAGGTGCAATTAATTTAAAAGATTATAGAAGAAACTGAAATGCAAGGTGAACAAAATGGTTATATAAGCTATGTAGCTCCGACTTATTCTCAGCTGCGAAAGCTTCATATGCAGATGGCCAGTTTCCGGTGCTGCTGTGATAACATTACTTGTCACTGCCACGAAAAGGAAATTTCCTATCATTAAGAGCCAAATGTGTGCTATCACAGCGACCCAAGAACTGAAAGCTCAGCGAAAAATCGAACAAGAAATCAGCATACGGCGCACCTACAGCCGAGTGAGTCCAGAGCACAGAAATATGTACATAACGATGAGCCATGAGCCGCACACGTTTATTTATAAGGCCTAACAACAGTGAGCAGCGGAATATGGAGTATGCACATACAAAGCATCTTCGACGACATCCCCTCCATGGATCCCCCTCCAAAGAGCCCCCTCTTTAGATCCCCCTCCATAGAGCCCTCTCCATAGAGCCCCCTCCATAGATGCCCCTCCATGTGGCCCCAGCATCGAAACGATACTTGTTCAATAACCGATAACATTTCGCTTCTGCTGACTTTGACTTTGCACATCTCGTCGTCTCGCTTTGGAATTTGTTGTGCTGCTTTATATTCGGTTCGTAGTTTTGCTGATACCGACCGAAGCTTTAAACGCGAAAAATGCAAATTTTATTTCGCTATTCCGAAGCTCATCCTCTTGCCTCTCGCCCAACCTTCAACGCCTATCGCATCCCGGCTTTAGTTGTGCATTTGGAATTGTTTTGTTTTTTATTCGCTGTACTGTGTGTGTACTGTGTACTCTCATTTCTTTCTATTTGTTTTAAAACGCCGCTTACCCCGATTTATTTATTGTGCCATTCATGTTTCTCTATCTTTATGTGTGTGTTTTTGTGCCGCCCCTCTGTCTCGCCCCCTCCCCCCTCTGCAGTTGTGTTTTGTGTAATGGCTGCGATATTTATGGCCAGCGGGTTCTTCGTCCTGCCGACTCCTAGAACCAGCAACTGCTGCAATTTATGACCATGGCCATGGCTAGGAATCGGCATCGGCGTTGGCATCGGAATCGGCATTGGAATCGGATTCGCATTTGGATTCCGTATCCCTGGGCTAATAAAATATTGAAATATATAACAATTTGCATGATATTCGGTTCAAGTTCTCGGGTAGAGTTGAATAAATATCCCATTCCACAGCGAACCGGGGCAATTGTTTTCCTACTGCATACTCTAAATCTCGCAGCCTTTGGAGTGCAATTTATGTCGGCCGGTCGTCGGTCGTCGGTCGGCTTTGATTGCAATTTCAGTTTGTAGCCCCAAAAAGCCTTAATTGACATCGGAGGCCGGGGAATTCAGAGTGCGGTCCTGGGGAATTGCGAATCCATTACTAGTCCGAGCACAGCTTCTAGGCTCTAGCAGTTGTCTTGTCAAGTTTATGGCTCGGCTAACCGGTCAGCATCTCAATTGGATGCTCTTTCCAATTCCCGAATTCCCGAATTCCCCCATGCCGAAAGTGAGCATTAGCCAAGCCAGCGATGTTGCCGGGCCCATAAACAAAGAGTTTGAAATGTTTAGCCCGAATAAACGGCAGCTATTTCCATTCGCATTACGTCAACATACGCAGATGTTCCGATTTTAGCGGCCGGCACATATTATACATATACATATACATATGTATGTTGGCGGAGATAGACCCACATGTTTGGCGTTTCGCAAAGCGGCCAATACATAAAACTTGCTATAAACAAACAAAGATTTCGCAACCAGCAACGCAGAGAGATTTTGCGAGAGCATCTAACCGATTTGTAAACAGAGATCGAGGTGGAATAGGTGGGATAGGAGCACCGGGGTAACCTTTCCATGCAACCAGCAGCCAGTAGCTCTAAACTCACTAAAACCAGTACCTAAATCAACAAAGTATTCGAGTATTGTATCATAGCCAATTACTAATTACGTTTAACATCCAAATCGCTGCTAGATAGAACATAAAACAGGAGTATACAAAGCAAAAAGCCACCCTATACATGCAATTTACCCAAAATTCTGTTATCATCAGCGTCACACTTGAGGCAAAAGGCAACAATCAGAGGCAACTAGCAACTAGCAACATCCTGACATCGGCAGCAAGAAGCCAACATCAATCCAGAGCTAGTGGCAACTAGCAACACTGCGACATGGCCAACAGAAGCAACAACCAGTGGCAGCAGCAAGTGCTGAAAGCAGCAACAAGCAACATTCTACACAGGTTGTGGCAGCAACATCAGACCGGTGGCAGCCATCAGGAACACCAATCAACTCTGTCATCGGGGGCGTTGCTTTAATATGCAGCGGGTTGTCAAAAAGATTATGGCGCATAACGACAACACCTGTCGCTGCCTGGCTGATGTTGATGCTGGCGATGTTGTTAGTGTTGCTGGTGTTGTTGGTGTTGTTGGTGTTGCTTGGCCTGATAACACACGGAGATAATGGCGCTCAACAATCTGTTGCTCGGCGAATGGCCTGGAGCGGCTGCTCCTGCTGGTGCTTCCTTTCGACTGTCTCGCATTTAATGTGGCCACATAAATTTCGGGGCAAATCAAAAACGCGTTTTATGGCTTGCCATCGTCGATGCTGCCACTGCCACTGCCACCGCTGCTGCTGTTGCTGCTGCTGTGTCCTGACTCGGTCCGAGGGCTAACAAAATTTATTGCATTTTACAAGCATATTACAAACGCTCAGCCCGCACGTACAGAGCTTTACCCACTTTCGCCCCCTGTTCTCCCTCTGTTGCCTTTGTTCGGGCTCTTCAATTCCCAGCAGCCACATAAAGCGCGTCATGTCCGCTGCTTGTCCGTGGCCTGTCCGTATTGTCCGTACGGTTCGCACTGTCCGCTCCGCTGATGCTGCTGCTGCTGCTCTGCTCCCCGACTGCTGGCTGAGCCCCTCGATTCTTCGTGGCTGCCAAATTGATGCAGACTCAGTGGCGCCAGGAGCGGCAGCAGATTCGGCTTTTGACCATGGCTATGGAGCAGGAGTAGTGGAAGTGGAAGTGGCAGTGTAAGGGGATGGGGATGGGCGAGCAGTCAAGATTGATGGCCCGTTGAATTGCTCGCTCTGCGGCTATTCCCTCGACTTCTTTTGGGGCCCGTTCCTCGAGCTTCTGTCTCACCATATGAATTACTCATTGCTCATTTTTGCTGCAATTTATTGTCATTGTTGGTGGCGCGGCTGCCACAACTGCCCCGATTGCCACGACTGCCACGGTTGCTGCTGTTGCAGTTCTGATGCCGCTATCGCAATTGCAATTTTTCTTGCACATTCTTTATGGCAAGATGTTTTTCTCGCTAGATTTTTCATGTCGTCGCGGGTCTCTTTTTCCCGCTGTATGAGCGAGCGTGGCCGGGCATATTTCGTCGATATTTACTTAAATGCCCACAAAGGACACACAGGGCGCTGCTGAGTTATGGCTGCAGGTCCTTGAAGGCTGGATAAGGAATCGCGGCGATCATTGGCGAACATGGCGCGGCAATTACAACTAATGCGGCAACTGCGTGTTCCTGCTGCCGCTGACATCATTAGGCTCATGCACACACACATACATTGATGTGAAAATGGTACACTGGGGAAAATAGTGACTCAGTGTTAAAGAGAGTAAAACTATTGACTGTGATAGCAATCCTTTATTTAATAAAAAATAAAGGCACTTCAGCACCTCTGCAAACAAGTAATTAGTTATTTTAAGCCACCATTTGCAGAAATGGGGTTTTTCTCTGTGTACTTACACATATTTTCAGGCTGGCACATCGTTTGACTTTGGCCACTTCCGCCTAGTCCACAGGCTTAATTTCCTGCTCTCGCCTCTCGCACAACATGCCGTATGTGTAATCAAGTGAATGGTGCCACATGCCACATGCCACACACATGCACACACGCACACACACTAGCACCAACACTAACACTAACACAAGAGTATCCACTTCCTTTTCGCTGCTTTCAGGCTTTGCATAATCACAGAAACTGCCATTTTTCATCAAAGTAATTACGAGACTTCGCCTGCCTTCTTTTCTTTTTTTTTCTTCTTTGTTCCCCTTCCAACAGCAACCGCACACACACACGCATGCCACGCCCACCGCCCTAACTGCCTGTTTAAACACTTTGCCAAGCAGCCGCCCGTTTGTGTCCATTTTTATGTGGCGTCAAATTAAATCATTTGATATGCATTAAAATTTTATGCACCATTTTATTTTGTTAGCATAGCTGTATCCCTTTCAAACCCACATTCTGTTTTTTCCGTTTTTTTTCCTTTTAGGTTTTGAGTATCCATTTCCATTACTCGACACTTTTGTGCCGTGAAAATATTTCGTTTTTGGCGTTGCCTACTTTCGAGCGTTGGCGAATGAATTTTTTATGTGCCACACATTTTGTTAACTGACAAAGGGCCAAGTCACTGGCTGCATGGCAAATTAATATTGCAAATACCTTTCAGTGGGATTGGTACGCCGAAGTGCTTATGCAGATTTACAAAATTTGTTGCCATCGTTTGTCCCAAACTTTTTTGATTTCGCTCGTTTGATTGTTTTGTTGCTGCTGCTGCTTTTGCCGTTGGACGAGAGGAATCCTTTTTACGCCCGCTGTGCACAGAAATATTAACGAGCCAAAGTTCCGTTTGGCAAACATGAAAGGCGAGAGCAAGAACCAGAAGTTCCACCACCCCAAGCCAGCCCCAAAACTAGAAGATGAAGCTGATTGCCAAACAGGAAAAAAAAAGGGTTTGCCATTGCTGGTGGGGCCAAAAGGGGCCAAAAGTCCTTGGCAAAAACTGGGCCACGCCCATGCCAACAAGGTAAGGCAGAGGAATTTTTGGCAATGAGTGGCATGAGTGGCAGCCCCCCGCCTGCGGGCCATGTTTTGTTTTCTGCCAATTGGCGTGGGCTGCTGCCTCAGCTTCTGCCGCTGCTGTTTTTCCACCTCTGACTCTGCAGGGCCGGCTGCCAAGAGCCCATGAATTTCCCAGCAAACAAGAGCACATACCCACATGTCCTGCCATTCCTTACGGCCTTTACACTGAGTGGGTGTGCACGTGTGTGTGTGTGCTTTCTTGGCCAGGTTGTCATAATTTCCAAGTGACCCACACTGCATGTGGTCATGTTTGCTATCCCATACAAGCACATACATACACCCCTCCTTATGTATGATTTATGAAAACTGCTGCAAAATTTGCTTTGCCGTGAAATTCGAAATCCTTTTGAAAGGCTGCAATGAAACGGGTTTCTTAGCAGCTTGCTTTCCCAGCGCCGCAGGTGACACCATTCAAGCAGAGTTCAAAGTTCAACCATTTTGTAAACTGTATTAGGAAGCGAATTAACAAAACTCGCTGTATTTTTGCGCAGGCTGGCTTATTAAAACAACCTGTGCAGCTGCTTAAACACAAATGGGGCAAATAATTTCACATTGAGTTCGAGTCAATAAAGTGTAAATAACACTGCAGTCCAAAAACGCTGCCAACAGCTGTCAGTCGCCAGCAGCAGCAGCAGCAGCAGACTTTTCCATTACTTTTTTTCTCCTTTTCTTTTTTTTGGGTGGTGCAATGGTGCAGTGGTGCAAAAGGAGCAAGAATGGCCATGTAGACAGCAAATCTCCCACACACCCGAAACACACACACACAATTGTATGTTTTGTTCGCTGTCTTGTCTGTTGCTGTTGCAATCCTTTTTAAGCACAGAATGCAAGCGAAGTTTTTTCGAGGGGGGGGAGGGGGCGAAACAAGACCCAGACAATGAGATGTGGTTCCTGTAGTTGCAGTTCTTAGTTTATTCTTTCAATTCCATGTCGAGCATGCGGTTTTCCAGCTCCAAAAGCTCCAACGTTGTGCATTTGCAAGTTTTTAGTTTTTGTCCAACCGACCAACCGACCGTACAACTCACCACCCCCCTCATACTTGCCACCCCCCCGCAGCTCATTCCTTTTTATAGACTCCTGCACTTGTCGCAGCCCATTGTCTTGGACACAGACTCCACTCACAGGATCTGGCGCTCCAAGGACCCAGCGGGTGGTCTGCCAGGTGAGTTCTGTTCTGTTCCCTTTGCCAGGTGCTTTTCGGGGTTTAGTTTCTGACAATACGCAAAAGAAAATATGGCGTGCGGCGGAGCTGAGAGCGGGGGGAAGTGGGAGTGAGCTGGAAAAGTTTTTGTGCGTTTTCATTTTAAGCATATTATGAAACTTAAATGCGATGTAATTTGTTCTTGGTTGTCTTGGTTATGGCTTAGCCCGCTTTAAGGATATGACAGTTTACAGTTCGCTCTTGAGTGCGGTTGACAGGTGTCTCTGTGGGTGCCTGTGTGTGTGAGAGTGTATGAGTGTGTGTGTGCGAGTCTGTGTGGGTGTGTGTGTTTTGGCCGCGTTTTTCGGGGCTCTGACAGGAAAACGTTTTCCCGTGGCCATGTCATTGTCCCGTTTTTAGTGCTGTCACATTTTGTCACCTTTGTGCGGCTCCTGTCTCTCCGCCTCCTTCTATCTTCATCTCTCTCTCTCTCTCTCTCTCGCTCTATCTCCTCTTCCTTCTCGCTCCCTCGCTATCTGCTCTTGTCGCTTTTTGTTAGCACTGATTATATCGCCATTATTAGAGGCTGAAACCCCTTGAATCCCCCCCCTCCCATTCGCACTACCATATTCCGTTGACGTATATGACGTTGTATGCTTGCTGACAGCTCGCCTCCGGCAGGCTTTGCCACCCCACCCCCCCAACTCCCCTGCATCTGAGGTGTTAGACACACTGCAGGAAAAAGTTCTAGAATACGCTCACTTTATCCTCCATCTTCTTGAAAGTATAAGTGCACAAGTTTGTTTGTGGTCACCCCCACTTTAAAGTTCTTTCATACTCAACACTTATTAGTTTGAAATTTGTTTAAGCGTGAAGAGCTGTCACTCTTTTTTTTCCTGTGCACTTCTCTCGGCCCGCTGTTTCGCCAAAGTTGCCACTTCCATTCTCGCCATAATTGTTTGCGGTTGGCAGTTATTAATGCGGGGAGGCTGGCAGCCAGGATGAACAGCGACTTCCTGCCTCCGTTGGCCACGCCTCCCTAATGAGGTCATTGCTTGACAATCGCATTTGCCATGCAACATTTGCTGCGACGCTGCTGCTGCTGCTGCTGTTGCACTTCTGATTTGTTGCATTCCCAATGCAGCAGTCGCACTGCATCGCATCGCATCACATTGCATTGCATTGCATGGCATCTTCAGCGTTGTCCTTCGGCATCGCTGCTTTCATTTCCGCTTCCTATTCGCCGTTCGCTTTCTTTCCTTCACTTCCGCCCCCTCACCTCACCCCCCCTACCTAACCCCACCCCCCATTGTAGCTGTCATTAGGCGCCGCCCCCTTTTACGCCCCCTTTTCCCGCCGCCCCTGGTGGCCACATTTCATTTGATTTTAGTTCATTTTAACTGTCTTTTGTCTCGTGTTTTACGCTGCTTCGGCATCTTTTCGCCGCCGCAGCGTTGCTTTCATTAATTTCGCCAGACGCGGGGAAATTGCGAAAGGGGGAAGGGGGAAGGGGGGCGGGCAGCACTCTCTCTTCTTCGACATAATTTATGCGACAAGGCGTGCAGGAGATAAATTTCCGTCGTTTGCCATTTTTCGCTTGCGTTGTATTTGGTCTAAATAAATTAAAGCATCCTCTGTGGGCCAAAGGCGAGGAGTGCGGCAAGAGGGGCCATAAGCTGGCCAAAAACTGTAATAGTTCCCAGCGCTTTTTGGGGGCAAGACGCAGGCTTTGAGCCTGTTGATTAATGCCCGCTCTTAATTGCATCGAGGGGGTGGCACAACAATGCACTCGCCGCAATGAAGTGGCGAAGTGCAGCCTGCAGCGATGATTGCTCACAAAGATAGATAGATATGAGGCTTCTAGGTGAAATGCTACTACATATGAGGCTTCACACATTTAAACACAAGCTAAATTAATATTATTATATTTTGGAATATTTTATTTCTTACTTATGATTACCGAAAGTAAGTTCTACACTATTGTGGCATATTTATTCCCACTAAAGTTAATATTTCTGTTTACTCATTTGTCACCTTATGTTTTGCTGCTCGACATCTACTAAGTTCCTTGCTTTTTTATAGCTGTTTAAGTAACCATTAACCCATTTTACTACACAGTTATTTAATCGAAGCCCTTGTATTTTCTAACTCCGTTTATTTCCCCGTTTCCTTTCTATTACCTCCTAGTGTGCGCATTTGCATTAATGCTCACACATGCCATATCTGTTTGACTTCTACCCTAATAACGAGCTTTTAGCTCACTCTGTGGCACTCCCCGTGACAGCCCCAGTTGAGCACGCCGCATGTAAAATAGCATTTTCGTGCGTTTGTTAATTAAAAGCGTACATTTGGGGGGATGGGAATGGGTTTGGCCCAGGCACGTTGCACGTTGCAGCTGGCATGTGGCAGGTGGCACGTTGCTGGATTGCCGGTTTCAACTGCCATCTGCCCTTCGATGCAGCAGCAGCACTGATGCGTTTTTGAGGTAAACCATAAATAATGAATGAAATTAACAGCAGCGAAAGGGGCAGAGGGAAAAGGGCTGGGAAATTCCCCATTTCCACGGCGTCTGTCACACGTAAATGTCGCGTGTGTGTGTGTGTGTAAGTGGCTGCCGCTTTTCCAGGCAAAGCCAATGCATTTTCATATTCATCCTTTTGCGAGCAGGGCCACAGATTCCAAAGCAGATTGAAGAAGGAAATTTTGTGATTTATTGCCGTCGAGTTGCAGGAATTATGGTTGCAGTTGCAAGACATTTTTAACCATTCGCCGTCACAGCTCTGAGTTATGGCCCGCATAAATTATGCACAGTAGCGAGCGCCACGCAGAATCACAATCAGAATGGAGATAATGGCCAGGCTCTCAAGGAGTTGGCCAATATTGGCTATAATCGATTTGTTACCACCTCTGCCGCCGAGTGGGCTTATGAATGTTTATGCTGTCGCTTAGCCCTTTTATGCGGCCATCAAAAGTGCTTTGTGCTCCGTTAGTTACCGTCAGTTGCCAGTGGGCAAGCAAAGCTCGCATTTCCGTTTCCGGTCATAAAACTTCATTGGGTTATCAAAATGGGGGGGTGGCTTATTTATGCTCTGGCCATTACTTAGCCAAGTCTTGCGGGCACATGATTTGCCAACAAAAGATACAAGTTGCAGATACAAGTGCAGCAGCGTAATTCAGCTAGCAGAAGATGCCAAACAATTTATTCTGCACTCATGTCTAAGCTGGCGCAAAAATATTCATTTATTTTTGTTGGCACGACGGCAAGGCAGCAGTCGGAAACCGCAGCAATTAACAAGGATAAGGAAGGGAAAATGGCTGGGAAAAGTTGGGAAAGCTTTGGGGGCAACGTGGTGGATGGCTGGCTAGCTGTATGCTATAGCTGGCCAGTCAAGTGGCCAACTTTGTTGTGGCTCGCAACTGGCACTTGCTTATCTCGCATCGCTGCATTTTCATAATAAACAAATTTTATTTTATAAATGCTCTCCGGCCCGGGGAAAAATGAAGTCATGTGGTCCGAGACCCTAAGCCCCCTTAAACTCAGAGTCCTATATACACTGCATATATTTGTATATATAGTATATATATATGTGGGGGCTTGTCGACTGAGACGAGAACTAATGTGCGTTGCACTGCAAGACAATGCCAGCCAGGCAGCCAACCAACCAGCCAGTATCCTCCATCCATATCCTGGCCACATTCTCTCACAGTTGAGCAAGCAAAGCAATTATTTATATTTTTGGCTGAGCATTTCTCTCCTGCGGTCTTTGGGGTTTTCGAAGGAGGAGGGTACCTCAGGCCACAGCTCGAAATTAAAGTCACACATCGCAAGGAGCTGCACAATAAAAATGTGCAGGCCACGCAAAACGTGCCAGGATATTCAAGTGGCCAGGACATCCATGCAGTTTATGGCCGAAAAACGAAGGCCCTCCCTGACTTTGGCCTGAAAGTAGTTTTCATTGTTTTCCCTGCCCTCGGTTTTATGTGCCATTCCGGCGCTGTAATGCCCTACGTAGTGGTGTCCTGCAGACGACGTCTGTTTTGTTGTGGCCACAAGCAACAAGGACTTCTAATTAGCACACTGTCAGCGGCGGTTGGACGAAGAGGTGGTGGTGCTGGTGGTTGGCAGGACAATGAGACGACAAATGTGCTTAAATGGCCGAGTTGTGGACGCCACTAAAAACTCAACTAAAACTAAAATTGCACGACGAAAGGACGCGAAACGGAAACCGCAAACTGGCAAATGGCCGCCACTGCTGAAGGACATTACCAGCTTTTCGGGTCCTCTCGCTTCTGCACACATGCTACCTTTTTGTATGCATAGAAAGCGGTGGCTTTGAGCCGCCTGCAAAAACCTTTAAGAATAAAAATGGAAAAGCTATGTACGTCCTCTAAGCGCCTGATGTCCTGCCGTTGTCCTGCACTCCTTCGGCACAACTATTATTATGGGAATTTTCATTCTGACCGTCTCGTTTGCCACTCGCGTCTATTTCCATTTTGATTGCAGCTGCTGTTTCGTTTTTTTTTTCCTGTGTATTTCGGTTTTTTCCTCGAGCCGCCACCACTGCCCGCAAATGTATGCAACACATTTCGTATGCAATGGTCGCGGCAGCAAATCCGCAGGATCGTCAAGGGGCTGAGCGTTGGACGCGAGCAGTGGCACGGGGCAGGGGCACGACTGCCACTTCCGTGCTGGTCGGCGGAAATGGCGGCGTCAGGTCGCCAGCAACGACACCCAGGGCCAAAAGTGAAATCCGAAGCGCCGCTGGAAAACACATGGAGCCAGTTGGCAAGGGCAGTCGGCAGGACGGGCTAGGAATGAAACCAGGACATGGCAGGACGAGGCAGGACGAGGCGAGGCAGAGGCAGAGCAGGGAAAGGGTTCCAGAGACGGCCAATTGAATGTGTGGCTCTGGTTTCAAGTGCCGCCACTCAACTAGCACTTATTGCATGCGACAAACGACAGCAGCAGGCTCACAGGACACGAATGCGAATGATGATGGGATGGGATGGTCTGTGGATTTTTGTGGAACGGAAGGCAGGAAGCAGGCGGGCAGGAAGATGAGGACTCTGCTCCGGATGCGGCCGCAAACTTTTGTCGTTTTTTCAATTTCAATTTTTCACTGAAGTGCCCGCTCCTTCTCACTCCTTCCATTGGTTTATCCCTCTCTGTCTGCACTTAAAGCAGTTAGCACGATGACCATCATTGGCATATCCATGTATGAATTCAAGCCCATTCTCCGCCACCAGGGCCATTTGCCGCATATGGCGCTGTTTGCAAGCGGGGGGCAAGGCGTCATGTAATTGTTGAACGTTGCAAGGATCCGCAGGAGCAGTTGGCATACACACATTATGGCTACGCAGCGTTGCGATGGGGATTTTCGGTGCCTAAGCGGCCGTGAAGTCGGAAAGCAAACAGAACTGCAGAGAAAGCCAGGCCCGGCACAGATTTAATAAAGTAAATCGAGTTTCTGGGTAATCTAGCCTGGTTTGGTACTTCAAACTGAGGGTATAAGCCCTGGTGTTGAATTACAAAATATTAAAGTGCTTGAGGGGTTAAGAAAAGATGCGAAGTCAGCTAAATGTTCGGGTTTTGAGATAAAGGATCATACGAAATAGTGGGTAATACTTCAAAAATCAGTAGAATACTTTTCAAATAATTATTAGAAAAACTTAAATTTATATACCAAGTATCTAGGTAAGAGCCAAGTATCCAGGCCAAACCTTTCGCCACACTTGCGCTTATTTCAATAATTTATATACTTTATCCAGTTAACGAAGCCCCAAACTTCTTAGTACTTTGGTAATACCCCGAAAGTAACTCCTCTTTTCGGGCCAGAAGAAGTCGCTGGGATGGGCACTCACCTGGTGTCATAACTGCCAACTGCAGACGTAGCCGGAGTCCGGATTCAGGAGTGCGGGGTGCGGGGTGCGGAGTGCGGTGCTCCGTACGGCAGACTGCAGTTATTACGGCCGTAAGCGTAACTGTTATCTGTTTTTGTGCCCGGACCCGTTTTCGTGTTCGTGTTCGTGTTCCTGTTTCCATTTGGGAAATTTCAGAAGTTCGTTGATTCGTTTCTTCTTTTTTCTTCACTTTTTTCGCATTTTTTTTGCTGCTGCTGCTGTGCCCGTTCCTCGCTCATAATTTAATATTTACAAAGTGGAGCGAAGCTGGCAACAGAAAACTGCAAAATAATAAAACGAAATTACCAAAGGGCCCCAGAGAGGAAAATGGGGGGCGCAGGGCGGGGCAGCTGCAGGAAATCTGTGCTGTGCATTAAAAAACGCTTAGGGCAGCAACTTTGTCGCCTGCCAGGCGACTGTCCACTGTCCAGTGTCCTCTGTGCCCAGTGTCCTGTGTCCTCTATGTCCAGTGTGTCCAGTGCCCAGTGTCCAGAGCCCAGTGTCCTGCTGGCTGGCATTGTTCATTGACAGTTTGGCTTCCTCTGGCGAATCTGCGGACTCTTCCTCTCTCTTGAGAGAGTGAGTGAGAGAGAGAGAGGCATGAGGTCCTGCACCCTTTTACCCGCTGAGCCTGTCGTGCATTTTCAAATTTGTTTGTTTTTAATTAATTGCACGCGCGCTGGCGATGACGATGTGGCCGACAACACAGCCAGCAGCAGCGGCAACAGCAGCTCATATGTGACCGAAAATGAAGTAGGAAAGTAGGAAAAGTGCGGGAAAATTCGGGGGAAATTCAGGCAGGGGGACTGCGTGCTGGACAGTGATTAAGCGAGCCGAAACTCAGTCTGTAATGGCGTTGGCATGCCAGGAGATTTTAGATAAAGTCCCCGGCCTACTCGCTTTTCAGCCGATTTTCCCATTTCCCCTAGGCGCGGCGTCGCCCTCAAGTATGCCATAAAAATGTTCGGACTTAATTTCGATTAATTTACCAGAGTTTTCCCATTGTGTTTTCCCCACTCTCCCCTTTCCATCCCTTCTTTCTTTTTTTTTTTAATTTTTCGCTGGTCCCATTTTGGCACAATTACCAACACCATCAAAAATGAAATCAAATTGAAGTTTCGCCGAAAAAAATGAGGCAGCAGCAGAACACCCTTTTGCCTTGACAGCGACGACTGAGCAAAATTTGCATAAATTTTAAATTTCAATTTGCAGTCGGCGAAAAAATGAAGAAAAATTATGCAAGCCGAGAAAAAACAGAGAAACAGAAGAGTTCGAGACATCTGCAAACGGCAAAAAATGCCGAAACCAAATTAGCAGACAACAAAGAGACTCTCTATCGTTCTTCCCCCGAATTTGTTCACTTTTTCATTTTTTATTTTTTCTTTTTTCTTTTTTCTCCTTCTCCTCCATGCTGACTAGTCAGGCGAACGAAGGACACCCTTTTTCACTCGGTAGCTAACGCACTTTGCCAGCCGAGATGATTGTGTCCTGCTGCCTTTTGCCTTCTGCCTTCTGCTTTTTTGGCTTTTATCGAAGAGCGAGTCCTTGGTGCGTTTTTCAAACAGGTCCTATGTCCTATGTCCTCTGTCTTGCTTCTGGGTCGTTTTACAAATTCTTACACATCCGGCATGGAATCACATGTGTGTGCCCTGGTTGTGTGTGTTTTGGTCAGGGTTATAACGGAAAAGGAAACAACTGCCATTGGCAGCCATACGACGTTAAGGATAATCGTGATGACAGCATATTTTGTTACCCACGGTCCAGCTTCCGATTGCTTGTGTGATGTTCGTTTGGTTCAGTTTCAGGTTTAGTTCGGCTTGCTGTCAGTTGGCTGTCTTTAAAATGACATTAAAAACGGGCAAATAAGCTTAGCAAGACATTCGGCATTCACTTTTGACTTCTCACCCGCCGCCAGCCGGGAAAAATCGAGCAGAACTAAACGCAATTTAAAATAAATCACAACACAAAATGCCGAAAGAGCTACACCCATTTGGCTGTGTCTTACAAGTGGGCGTGGCCTTGTGTGACTGCAGATTGATACGAGTATGGGAGTATCTGTGTGCTGCTTTAAAACTTGGGTGACAAATGTGAATTTTATGTTGATTTTTGCCAGGCAGCCAGGGAGCCAAGAAAAAGAGCTTACTCTAATATTTTCTTCTTTCATTTCTTTCAGATGTCTTTGGGGTCCCTGCTTGGCAAGATGGAAATCTTAATCCAAACGGATGGGATGGGAATCTGGATGGGAAGTCGAGGTAAGTGGCTGAGTTTCTTGCCGTATTAAGTTTCCGCTTAGCAAGCAAAAGTTCTACTTCACTTCTGGTGAAAAAGGGGTACTTCTGTGCTGGGTGCGTTGAGTATACGCAACGTGGACTGACCCTATTAATTGAACGCTTGTTTATTTATGGGCCTCGTTATTTGAGTGCATTCAAGTGTTTTGTACTGCGAGTGGCCACGCCCCTTCTGGGCGATGGGCCATGGGCGATGGGGGGTCCTGCAGGCGGGCAGGCACTATAAATTGTTAAGTTTTATCAGCCGCAACAACAGGAGCAGCATGAATAATAAGGCAGAGCAACGCCCACTTTCGCATTGCGTGCGCTCGAACAGGAACCTGAAAGTCCTGAAAGCCCCAAGTCCTGAAATTCTGAAATACATGCACACTGCCACTCACATATGCAAAGCCACACGCACACGCACACACACACACGCACTCGCACGCACAATTGAAGCGGAAGTGCGCATTGTTTCCGCTTTTAATAAGAGTCGTTGTTCGCCGCAGCGCTGCAACAAGGCACTGCATATGCTCGGGCATAATAATAAAGCATGCCGCTTGCCAATGCAGTGGATTGGTATTGGGACGGGGACTGGGAGTCGGGGGGCAGGGCCATAAATTGCATTAAATTGCATTTAAATGTGTCGGACAGGTTAACAATGCGAGGAGTATCCGCCATAATTGATTGTAAATTAAACCTAACTCCGGCCAAGGCCCTTAAAGGCAGCAGCAACAGCAGCTTAACGGGCGCATCCTTAAATTGCTCGTAATTATTCGGGCATTTTAACACTCTTCGCCGCTGTGTCCCCAGTTTAATTTCCACGCTTTTGAGCGTGAAATAGCCGAAAGAAAAAAAAAAAAGCAAAGTTGGGCAAACTAGCAATTTGCTATGCTCTACAAGGCGCTTTTTCCTGCTTTGTCCTCCTCGGGGAGAGCGAGAAAACTTGAATCTTATCCCAAGGAAATTTGCATGTCGTTTGTGTTCTTTTTTTTTTGGGTTTTCCCAGCCAGAGCTCGTCCTTGCTGCTTTTGGTTATGGCATGCCTGTCGACAATTAAACATATTCACCATTCACATTAATTGTGGCGAAAGTTTCGGCCAGAAACCACCAACCTGCTGTGCCACCTGCGGTGGCTGCCACAAGCACACACTCAGGACATTCTCGTTTCCCGTTTGTAGTGCCGCCGTTTGTAGTGGCTTATACTCAATTTCTTTTCCTTTTTCTTGTTTTTTTTTCTTTTTTGCCTTTTTGGTCCTCAGCTGGAACTGACTATGATCTATGGCACTTGGCATGTGTGAAAGTGGGTTGGGGCGGGCGCAGGAAAGGGATGGGCACTCGGAGAAAATTAGGGCTGCGATCAGAAGGCAAATGTGTAATAAACTTAAGCAGGAACTTTGTTTGCACAGAACTGTAAAAGTTTACACTTAAAACAGCATTAAGTAGTTAGGAAAATATTTAAAAGAAAATGTAAGAATCTTCATAAAGTGCTAGCATCAATTGCAAACCAAAGCATTCAGCCATTTCAAATATTATTATGGAACTAAGAGAACGGTTTAAAGGCGACCAACACAGATTTTTTCCGAGTGCAGCTACCCAAGGTAGATGACTTTGCGTCTCCACTTGATTAGCATTCGCCTTAGCCATTTGAGTCGCTTTGTGCTGGAGTGCAGGAGCGTGCCTATTGATGCGTGCTAATTGCGAGGCGACTCCGCATTGAAGTCCGTGCCAAGAATATCCTGGTGCGCCAGGATGCCACATTGTTATTTGGACGTAGCTGGTGTGCATAACAAGGAAATCCGCTTCGAGTGCGAGTGGAGGCGAGTGGAGGCTGCAGTTGGTCTTTGTCTTGGCGGAAGTTCTCGAGTGCTCCGACTGGCTTCGAGTGTGCTCTCTTCGAGTGTCCTGTCTGGCCGAGACTAGCTCCTCCAGCTTTGCCATTTTCCATTTTCCATTTCTCCAGTGCTGGCTGACCCACTGCAACGGGCTTATCGGCCGGAGTCCTTTGGCAAATCAACGACCAGGGAGTAAACCACTGACGGCACTTATCAAAACGTTCAATCAATCAATCAATTGTTGCCAACAAAAGGGCGCTCAGAGAAAAACACAGTAATATCACTCATACGCCCATTTGTAGCGACAAAAAAGCAGTGCCAAACCAAATCAGCTTAGGCTAAAAAACAAAAATAGGAAAACAGGACCAGCAACTGGGGGATAAAAAACACAGCACCACTATTACAAAGGACATATGCCGGCTGACATGAAAGCAAAGCCCACTCCCACATTCGGTGGCCGGCTTTTGTGTGGCGGCTTTTTATTTGTCCATGGCCTCTGACCCAAAGAGACCCCAGCCGAAAAGCCAAGCCAATGGACTGGCGGGCCAACAAATCAGGCGCAAATCGGCCAGACAAAAGGCGACAGGCAGCAGGGGCGGTTAGGTGAAAGCCCAGGCAAGAAGCGGCTAAAAAACGTGCAACATTCCGCATGTCACTGCAATCCACTGGATGTGTCAGCTTCAGAGCTTCGGAGCTACGGATTGCCAGGATTGCAGGATGCCCACCTGCAGTTCGTCTCGTTAAAGGGCTGCCGCCTAATAAGCCAATTCAAAGCAGTTTCACTTGGCGAAAGAAAGAAAGGCGGGGTGTGTGGAGGGTTGAGTGTGTGGCAAATGTTTATCCAATGTGGCACATGCATAAATTTATGCTTGCACACATTTTGTCAACATCTGCAGCATATTCACAACTTGCCAGATACTTTTCTGGCTCATCCAGCTGCCATCCACATCCACATCCACTCACATCCTCGCCAGCGCTCTGCACACACATCGTGAGATTGCGGCAGATATTTGCATATTATGTCTATATGCAAATGATGGCGCAGGAGCAAAGGAGCAGAGGAGCAGAGATGACGGCACACGCGGCGTATACGTGCTGCATTAACATATCAATCATTCGTAGCGTGGCCGCTCCTTCCGCTTCCGAGCAAACATTTAGCTACATTTAGCGGCAGATAAAGATGAACGAGTGTAGGCCATGATTTTTCTGCGTGACAAAACTTGCGCCATAAATCCGCCGAGAGTGGCATGCCACATAGTCATGCAGTTTATTGAAAAGTTAATTGCCACGGCGGTCGAATACAATACACATTGTGTGTATACAATAAATTAATGCCAACTAACAACATTGTCAGCGATAGCCATTTCCTACGCATCCCAGCATCGTGTCGACAATTGTAATTGTTGTGCTGATTGTTTAATTGCGGCCATTTTGTGATCAGTTTCCGTTGGCCACACACACACACACACACAAACAGCCATCTGCATACACACACCCGATTGTGTACAAATATAAATATGCAATTGTATTATTGGATGCATTTCAATAGCCAACACTGTTTGGTTAAAAAATTAGCATCTGCGATTTCGTCAGCACGCATGTAAATCACTCTCCGTTCGTGGACAAATATTTTTGCTTTGCAATTTATATTTATGCTATATCGTTGGCATTAAATTGACTTTTTGCAATTGGTTTTTGATATTTTCATAATATTTACGCAATTGCCAGGTCATAATTTGTGATCGACTTCCTTTTAAAGAGTGACGCCTAAGTGAGTGAAAAAAATATAATCGCTGGCAAAACATCTGTGACAACGTGGCGTATGATTTATATATGCGGGTCCCGCACTCTGCATTTTCGCGGTTATTGGCTGGCTTTAAGCCATGTTTGCGCTTTATTGGATTTTATTATGTTGCTAAAAAACCGCGAGAGAACATTAATTGCATTTAATTAGAAAATATTGGCCATTAGCGGTGGGCCGCCGCAATTTATGCAGTTGCAACGCGGCCACATTAACTGGGCTTATTTCGTGAGCCAAATGACATCAGTGGAGCATATTTTCGCAATGTGTTCAGATCAGAGTTCGCAGATGCGAGATATCACACAGTCCAAATGGCGTCATTCGGCCGCTTCAGTTGAGTTTTCTCGGCAGTGAAACGAGTTTTGAGCTTGTTTCAATTATTTGCCACGCAAATACAAAAACCATTTGCGGGCAGGGTCGAGGGTGTTTGTCCCATTACCAATTAGATGAAATGGCTTCGCCCTGAGCTCAGTTCAGCACTCAGCTCAGCTCAACACTCTCTCTTTCTCGTTTCGCCGTCTTCTCCGGGTTTCAATTTAATGAATATGTAATGGCTGAACGAAAAAAGTTTCCGCTTATCTTGCCCCATCTCCGGACAACTTGACTTGTAACAAAAAGCTTTATCAAGCTGCGTTCTATCTGCTGCGGGATTTTCTGCTGCTGGCAGCTGTTCCTTCAACGCAGCCCACATAATTTTTGGCAACCAACCCCCGGAAAATGTACTCGCTCTTTTCAATCTCAGCTTGTAATTGACGCCGTACTTGGCGGGTGGCATAAAAAATAATTTGATTATTAACTCGAGCCGCGCCAAGACGACGAGTGGGGAATTTAAATATTAATTGAAACAGCTCACAGGACTCGTGGAGCCTGTCGCGGGACTTGTTGACTCGTGACTCATCCGCAGGCTAATCCCCGACTAATCTGGGACGGCTTTTCGCCGCCAACTGGACCCTTTAAGTGCCAGTGGATAGGCCAATCAATTAGTGGCAGGCGAATTATGTTGCATTTAAATATGCCATGGCCGGGCCAAGATTTATGCGGCTCATAAATGTCACCGGCAGGATACGCACCTCGATTCGCACAATTAATCTTGTGGATGTCAGCCTTATAAATATGTGAGTGTGGGTGTATGTGTGTGGGCGTGGCCGAACCACAAAGTCAATAATCGCCCATCACCAGCTGTGGGAACTTGAGCAGCTGCATGAGGTAGATCTAATAAAATAATTCATTTCGAATTTACAACTCACAGAGCCGAAACGAAAAGAAGCCATATGTCAATTGCAGTTGCACACGGTCGCATAAACAAGATGGCAGACACGAGTCACAGCCAGAGTCCTTTTTCGCCAACCAGCCAGATCCTTGCCCCATCCTGCTCCCATTCCGGTGCCTCTCGCTTTGGCACACAATGACATGTCAAGTGCAAAATGCAAAACTGGACGCCACAGAACTTTTCGCCAATTGTTCGTCCTTCTTGTCGGCCTCGCCCTCGTCCTCGTCCTTGGACCCTCGTCCTGCGTCGTCGTCGGCCCCTCGCCGACTGGCTGCACCTACAACTTCCGGCCTTTGTTGAAATAACCATAAAATCAAGATAAGTTATTGGATTTGCTGGCAGGAAGCAGGAATAAGCACTTTTTGCCTTTGCCCTTCTGGCCCAGCGACTAGGCCTCGTCCTTTGCTCCTTTTTTTGGCCTCCATGTCCTTGCCTTGTGTCGTAGATTAATTGCTTTTTTTGGGGTGAGGCACGGGCTACCAGCTACCACTCTCCTCCCGACTCCTGGGAAAAAACATTTTTGTGTAATATAAATACGAATTTTTTATTTCCTGCCTTTGTGCCCCGCCTGTGAACTTTGTGTCCCGACGATTGCCGGGGCCAGTGCTGCAGCTCCTGTTCCAAATCCAGATCCTGGCTACTGTAGCCGCCCATTTCCCTCTTTGTATAAATAGTGACGCTCACAATGCCGCTGCTCAGCCGGAATGGAAATGGTAGTGGTAGTGAGTCTCCGCCACAGCTGGAGGCGCCACACAATCAGTTTTCACAGCTCGCACTTGCCTAGGTCCCTTTGCTTTTCCAGTTGCCAGTTCTCAGTTGCCAGTTACCAGTTCCCAGTTGCCAGTTGCCCCAGCTAGCACTCCTTCTCCTGTTCCTGCCGCACTAATGCGATTAAGCCGCTTGTTGTGGCTGTCAACGCGTTGACTGGTCTACTCCTCCCCAGTCACCACCCTGCTCTCCCTCCTCCAACCCACTGCCAACCTCTTCCAACTGCCTTTGTAATTCACTTAAGTGTGGCACTTTGGCCTGCGGTAAACGCCGTCCATTGTTGCCCCACTGTGCTCAGGCACTGATCTCTTTAGCATATAGCCAGAGGCCAGAGAGGTTTACCTTTGGCCAACGCTCAGATTTTCGGCTTGGCTCCTCCGGTTTAATCATAAATTTCCAGCTGGATCTCTGCTGCCATTGTCCACTGAAATGCCACGCCCACCCCTTCCCCACAAAGCGAACTGCTGTCAAGTGGACTTAACCTCTTAACTACATTTTATTTGATGACATTGTGGCGTGTGGCCAGTTTAATCACGATATTACGCCACAAAGAGTGCGAGACGGCTAACCCAATTGGACTCTGTTCGTTCACTTAAAGAAAATGGTTATTTAAATCAAATTATTTCCACATTTTTAACTAAGCTTCTTGTATATATTACGAGCTCTGTGTTCGTACTACAGTACAGCAATTTTAGATTGCTGTTTAAAGTAATATAAATGTCAGCTACTGACAGGATATTCGATTTGATTGCCCTTTTGGCGCTGTGTCCCCGCTTTTCAATAATCCCAACTCAGATTTAGCTTAGGACAGTGCAATTATACACAAAGTGCTTTTGGGTGGCAGGACGCCGTAAAAAGTAACAGCTGAAAGGGCGGCGAGTGTCACAGTTTAGGAGATCCCAGGACTTATCGTCCTCATCCAGCCAGTCGCCTCCTCCTCATCCACTTCCCACTCCACCTCCACCTCCTCCTCCAAGCTCCAACTCACGCACAGAGGCCTGCCCCGGAGGCAGGAAGTCTTTACGGGCTCACACGCTCATCAGGAAGCCACGGCAATCAGGACATTCGGGGGAGGGCGACAAGGAGGCGAGGGGAAAGGAGGGGCGGAATGGCACTGGAATGGCACCAATTGGACTTTATTAATTTGAGGCCGTGCGTGTCGAGTTGTCGACTCGACTCGACTCAACTCGACTCAACTCGACTCGAGGTATTTACAATTGTTGTAAATATTTCCTTTATTATTGTAATTATATTTATGGGAATGCGAATTTGAATAGGCTGGGGAACTGAGACGCAGGCGGCGGAGAGTGGGGCTCTCATGACAATGTTGCGTGCTGTCCCCAGCTCTTAAAGGGAATTAGCAGCATATTAAACTGATTTTTATTGGGGCAGTGGCAGGGGCAGAGGCAGGGGCACTCGAGTTCCAGTTGCACATGGCTGGGGCCGGAGCCATTAATTTAACATTTGCAAATGGCCCGAAAGTATGCAACAATTGTGTAAATTCCGCTCATAAATATAAGCCAGCCTACAACTAATTTGTGGCCCTTTCTACTCTCGTTTCAGTAACACACACACACTCGTAAACGGACTTCTTGGGAACCCAGGCACTTCCGGAAAGGATGGCCCTACTCCTGACTTCTCCTGGTGCTGCCTGCTGAATCCTCCTCCGGCTGGGAACCAACTTGACTCCGGGATCTTGGCGCAACTCGAGTCGGACGCTTCAGGTAATTATGCATATTTAAGCAGTTTTGTCTACAGTTTTACGGGAAGGCGCCTAAAAGGATGCTTTAAATTAATTATTTATGCAAGGTGGGGCCGACATATGCAAACATTTGTGCTCGCTTCCCCCTCTCGAAAGCCAGGTGCGCCTGTCAAGTGGACTCCTCACGAGCAGGAAGCCAAGCCATCCTGTTCGTCTCCTTAATGGGTTTATACTCGCATGCATTTTAAAGGAATAGGAGTGGATGTGGATGTGGCGTGGAGTGGGCAAGGACCTGCAAAATTAATAGAGGTTCCTGTTCCGGATAATTGCCAGTCGGGCTCTTAAAGCCGCCATCCTGGCCGCAGAATTAATGTCGCTCTATTAATGCTAATGTCAGAGCATCTTCATCCATCAGTGAAACATCCCGTTTCCCATCAAATCCTGTGCTGTGCTGTTCTGGTCTGCCTGTCTCTCTGCATTTGTCAATAGTCGGGCTTTCTTGTATATATCTACATGTACACACAGATACACAGATATACAATATAGTATATATCTATCTGTTTTTCGGACCACTTCCTTTCACAGCCACACTTCAATACACAGCTTTGCTTTCAGCTTAATTGTTTTGCAACTAAACGTCAGTCGGACTGGCTTTCAGCCTGCTTTGCATTGTTGTCGTCCTGCCAGGACCTCTTCCTCCCGATATTTCCGACTGAATCTTTTTTCCGATTCCCAGGACCTGACTGAAAGTCGTGCCTAAGTAGCTTTTCTATAAATGACGGCACGGCAGAAAGCAAACGAAATGAAACGAAACGAGAAGAACGAATCTGTAGCGCTCTTTGAGCCTGTTAACTGGAATCGGAGAACATGGCAACAGAGTGGCAAGAACCACCAGTGAGAAAAGGGCCCGAAACCGGTGAAAGAGCCCTTCATCTGGGGAAAGCAGGTGGCTGTTAAGCTGTTGGCATGGCACGGACGTGATAGCTAATTAAAATGTGTTCAAGGCCAGAGTCCGCGAATTGAGTTTGCAATTTATGCCACACTTTGCGAACTCAAAGGGCTGTAAGTAGTCGAGTTACCACAACAACATCAGCTGCTGCAGGATAATAAGCAGCAGGATATACTCGTAATTCCCTGTATAATAGACACGAACGTTGAAGCGTTACTTATAATTGAGATTTATTATTGTCGAGAGGCAATTAAATATCCAAAAGATGAAGATGAATTGTGGTTGGGTGAAAGTTTTGTATTCCCATTATGTCGGGGGAACAGGAAAGTTGTGTGCACTGTATTGCAGCTATTTAGTGATGTAGTAAAAAGTTTCGAAACATTTGCCAGTTATTGTGAAGATTAGCTATTTATGGCAAAGAAAGTTTAAGATTTAAACTTGTAACTATGAGCACAAATTGGAAAGTTCTTCGATCGAACCCTTCTATATTTAGGCCATTTCTTGACGCGGCTAACCGATATCCTTTCCACACATCCCAAGATTTGTGTGTGAAGTTCGCCGCTGCTTGTGGCAGGAATTATAATTTCCAATTCGGGGCGTCCGAAAACGAACCTTAGACCTTAGACAATGGTGCACGTCGGAAATTAGCATAGTTTTGGGCAGCCGAAAGTTTTCAGATGTTTTTGCCAATTTCCGTCAACAATTTACGGCGCAAAAAAAATCACGACGAAATAGGCAAAACAGTCGGTGGTCGAAAAGTTTTCGTCGAGGCCAACTTTAAAGGCTAAAGGATATGGAGGGCGTTTAATTTATTGATTTGGGTGGCCCGCAGATAGACAAACTTCGAGGGGCCCAAATGGTGGTAGTGGTAGTGGTGGTGGTGGTTTGTCTGTGTGTGTTTCCAAATTTATACGTTTGTCCCAAATGGCATTCGAAGGGCTTAACGAGAACATCGAAATCAGCCCGCAAATGTGCGCTTAATTGAACTTTGAACCGAAATCGAACCGAAATCGAATCGAATCGAGTTTGGAAGGCTCCCGAGTGGAATTTAAACATCGACTAAATAAACCAAATAAACCCGCTGAGGAGCCTAAGTAAATTTAACTGAAAAATCTTCGCAAGTCTCGTGTCCTGGCCGCCGTTGTCCTGTATTCTCTGCTGTGTGTTCTCCATTGTTTTGCTTGTTTTGTCCTCGCCTTTTGATAAATGTCCGGCAGCAGGCAGCCAAAAACAAGCACATAAATCACACGCATGTGTGGATAAGGCGGCGGGAGCAGGAGGATTCGGCCTGGGACTTGGACTTGATATATCCCCCCCACCACCCTCCATCCTCCCCAGCCAGGACATACAGCACATCCAGGACATATAGGACATCCAAGTAGTTAAAGCTGGCCGCACTCGAACATATGCGAGTGACAAGCCAAAGTCGGTAAACTCAGTAGCTCCGGAGCGGAGAAAGAGCCATATTAATGCGGTGTCGGAGTGACAACTTATGCATTCAGTTCCAGCAGCTTGATATATATTCCCTGCATCAAACTAAAGTTGCAATAAATGCGTTAAATAAATATTAAAAGAAAGCTGACTATTTTACTTTTCTAGAACCAGCCAATTGTTAAATATGCTGCAATATTCATTAGGTTAAACGCAAAACATTTCATATACATTTCATGCTTATGGCAAATTATATTTACCACCCAAGTTCCATGTTCATTTCAATTATTTGCAAATAGGCAATATTTTTGTTATTTTTCCGTGTGCACAGCCAGCTTGTTTCCATGTGGATGTTATTAAATTTGTTGCCGCAGCACAGATACGACCACAGAATGGAGGTGGCCGGGTGCAGAATGTAGCAAAGAGCCAATTGATTTCACTGAAGGGCCTCCACTCAACTGAGCAAAGCTGCAGCCACAAAACACAAACACACTGGTGCTCGGCAAAGTCAAATCCATAACCAAAAAATCCCAGAGAATTCCGTCAGTCAGTCAGTCAAATGGGCAAACAGGCAAACAATGCAGGGCCACATGTGTGTATGTTTCTCGTTTTGTCTCTGCCTCTGTCTCTGTCTCTTTCTCCTGGTCGCTACCCGTCTCTTTCGGCTGCTGCTGTGACCGCAAATGCCCGAAATTTATGCCAATATTTGCATTCAATGCCCAAAAATAAACCGTAAAATGGTAGCAGCCGAGCGAGATGGCCCAAAAGAGATGGCCAGCGGCTGAAAGAAAGAGATGGCTGCAGATGGATGAAGGAAAGAGATGGGGCGAATGCGGCTGCTGGCCAAAATGGTGCTGCATGCTTTTAGGCGCTGCATCGCCTGGCAGGCTGCCCTCCTGCGTTGTGCTGAAAATTTCATATTTATGGCTGCTGCCGAGGGTGTTGGTATTTGTGCATTGAGTGCAATAATTCAATTGCACACCTCCGCAAAAGGAGTGAAGTGCAGTGGAGAGGAGTGAGGTGGAGTGCGGTGGCGGAGGTCCTTCTGGTCAGCAGTTAATGCCGTGGAAAGGCGGACGTTTAAAGCGCTCCACTGAGCAGCGGCAAGGATACGTTACGAAACGATACACAGAGAGATTAAAGCGGAGTTGGGCATAATTGGATTTGTTTAGCTGTCAATATTATGTCAGAAATCAACATGACCCCACAAATGAGGAGGAGCCAGGAGCCAGGAGCAAGTAGGGCGCGACGGACAGATAGATAGATAGATAGATGGTTGTAGCTGGATGGCTGGATAGACGGATGGGATTGATGTATAGATAGACATCCGATATGGAGTCAGGCGATATACTACGCTATTAACTGCCAGCGACGCCAAACAATTCGCTCGCAAAATGACACGAACTCCGCCAAAGAACGGGGGGGCGGAGTGAGCGTGGGCGTGGCCCACATGCAAACAAGAATGGCAATCAAAAAATTTGACAACATTCCAGAAGGAGAGAGGCGTGAGAGGGTGAGGGTGAGGGACGAAAGCAAACAGAAGCGGCTGCAGCTGACATAAGATCGAAGAGGACCGAGTACTGGGGATTTGCTCAAAGGACACTCCAGCCAAGAGCCCTCATACCGATTACGTTCACTCCTTCCATCGCAATCCGCTCGAGCTCGTCTCATGTTGCCCAATGCCACCATTGGCTCCTTCTGTTTCAATTAGAATGCCCCCTCCAATCTGCTAGAGAAAACGGCAAAGTGCTTAAGTTTGGGCTTATAACTACAGCAAAGAACACTCGAGCGGTGGAAAAGCAAATGCTGGCTGCTCATTAGCTGGCAGCCACTAAGAGAAAAAGCATTGTTAGGACTCTCCATTTGCTGATAATAAAATAACTTATACGAAAAACTTTCCTATTATATGGATTTTTTAAAGCATTAAGGGAGCACAAATATTTTTCTGCGGCTCTGCCCACTTAAAATTTACGACACATTTTCCTCTCTGCATGCTCGTTGGCCAAAAAACTGTGTTAATAAAGTATTTGCTCACTCGAGTGCAGCCAGCAAACACTTGCAACGTGCGGTGGCCACAGCAGCGAGTGGGGGTTGCTCACCCAGTTGACTTTTGTAATCAGCAGGCGAGGATGCATCTGCTCCTGCTCCTGCTCCTCCACCTCCTGCTCCTCCTCCTCCTCCTGCTCCATGCGAGGCTCATGCTCATGCTGATGCTGATGCTGATGCGGATGCTCCTGATGTTGTTGATGCTGATGCGAGGCCTGAGCACAAATATTCCGGCCTGACTGACTGACATCCGTGCACACGGACAGCCGCACACACACACACCACACACACACACACATATCGCACAGACGGATTCGAGTTAAGTGCCTGACTTGGCACTGTCATAATTTACATATGCCAAACGGCAGCGAGAAGGGTTAACTGGGTTACCTTGGTTACCTTGCTTACCTGGGAGCCTGTGCAAATATCCTGGCTGTCGTCCTTGCAACCAGCCAAACCGTTGTGGCAGTTGCAGGTGCGCCTTTGTTGGGAGCTTTATTTATATGAGTGATTAGCCAGTGGGAGTTGAGAGTGGCAAGTTGCGAGATGTGAGTTGGGCGTTTCAGTTGAGTCAGTTGACTTGGGCGCACTCTGTTTATTTATTAGAACAAGGTGTTGTTTGTATGCTGTTTGTGGCAGGTAAATATCAACCAAGAGCTAAACTTAGAGCCTACGTTTAAATTATACCCCTTAACTTTATTACAACTTACAGAGATTAGAAAATATTCATTTACATCCTTTATATCACATAATATATATTTAAATTTAAAGCGTAACATGATTTTGCAACAATTCCATGGTGCAACATACAAAGTTCGAGCTGCAAAAGTTCAGTTCAGTTGGCTTTAAGCATCAGGATGTTGAAACTATTCGACTGCCGCCCCTCAATTCAATATCCTTGGCAACTTTTGCCGCTTGAGACTTGGCTTTTTTCAAATGCCGCACACGTCGCGACTGGCCGGGTAATTGAGTTGGAAAAATGTTGTTGACGCCGTGCCCATACAACTGGCGGCGCTGGTGGCACTGGTGGCACTGCAATTGCTACTGCTGCAGCTGCAGCTGCAACAGTCAGCGGCGACATGTTGCGACAATTGCATCTGCATCTGCATCTGCAGCCCCGCAGCCGCATTGGCATCCGCATCCGCATTCGAATATCCGCACATCCGCATCGTCGCCTCCGTTGGCATTTTGCATATTATTACGTCGCAGTCGTCCTTTTGGGGAGTCGTCCTGGCGAAATTTCGGCTATTTTTTCGCTTGCTTTTTCTTCTGCTCGGAACATGTGCGCAAACATTTAAATCAATTGTGTTCCAATCTCCAGAGGGGATTGCAACCAGGGGCTGTGGCAGGGGCTGTGGCAAGGGGAGAAGTGTGGCAGCAATTGTTATGTAAAATACGAGCCCGCTCGGCGAATCAACAACGCGAGCTGTCTGAGGATGCAAAACATTTTTTTGTGGTGCTCCTGCTGGGATGAGCCCGGCTCCATTTGACTCGATGCGCCTGGCTGGCATTATGTAAATAATTCCATATCGAGAGTTTTCAATTTGGGCTTAAGGCGCACCCGAGAACTGCATAACCTGCCACCTTCCACCTCCCCCTCATTTCTGCCTCTGCCTTCGCCTTGTGGCTGTCCTATTTTTTGTATTTTCGTGCCACTCGCAAGTTGGCAAGGTGCACGTTTTCTCACACCACCGAAGGTCGCTGCCACATAGCTATGCACATACTTATAAATATATACATATATATACACAGTTATGGCCATAGGCTGGCGGCGGAAAAGCGGTCGGAAAAGCGGCCGTGGAAAAGTTTTGCAGCTTAGGCCCAGCCGGGCGAAAGCAAACCAAAGTCATGCACTTGGAAGCCAATAAAGCGGAAAAATATTACATTTTCCCACCGGCGAAGGTCCTGCGTAGAAATGCGCAAGTACATATATTTATGCAAATAGCTCTCCACTTGGCCTCCGCTCGTCCGCTTGAATTATTAAAATTATTATTTCAACCTCATTTGCAGATTAGCGGACACAACGTGGATCAGCAAGTTGCCCCGCGGCGTTGCTTAAATATTTGATTAGCATTCGCCGCCATTTGTACATTACAATTAATTGTAATTAGTCGCCCTTAAACGGCAAACCATTCGCACTAAAACTGTTATCATACAGTTGCCAGTTTCCAATTTTCTTTTTTTTTTTAGCGTTATGTCGAGACTAATTATGTGTTACGTGTTTCTGATGCTGGGCAGCTTTTAATGGCAAAGTGTAATGGTCTCGACTGCACGCCATTTTCACCGCTGGCTTTTAATGAGTTTTGTTGGAAAGTCAGGCCGAGAATTGATCTCACCTGCGAACGCATCCTTAGGTGACACATAATTCAGAGCTTAATCAGCTGCAAGTTTTCCACGCCACTCGAAATGGCTTAACTTTTCCCACCGCTTTTCCCCCCTTAACCCTTGAGTATCTCGCTTACGTACTACGTACTATGTACATGCTAGCAGGAAAATTAAAAGCATACTTTCGGCGACTTGCAACCGCACGACAATGCAATAAAAGTAAACTTGCTCCTCGAGCTGCAAGTTTGGTAGTTGCAAGTTGCTAGCTGCTTGCTGGTTGCTACAAGGCAAACAATTGAGCAACTCATTGAGGAAGAAAATCAAAATGCAGTGATAAAAACCAATTGAAAACAAGGACATTTACAAAGACAAAGACAAGCACAAGCCAAACTTGCTTCTGCCTTGTATATTGAATGTTTATTTGCATGCGACAGAGCGTCCTACATTTACACACACACACACACATACAGTATATGTGTTTGTTATGGGTGTGTGTGTGTGTGCCCCAAAAGTTCTGAAAACGTAGCGAGGGCATGGGGCTAAACGCGTTCTTAATATCACATAAAAAATAGAAGCGTAACAAAGTTAAACAAAACTTTTGCTGCAACAAAACTTTTGAGTTGCCCCACCAGTGGGAATCCAGCGGGCCGCTGAAGGGTTAAAGGGTGGAGGGTGGAGGGGTGGCAGGATTGAGTTGACTGGAGTTGACTTCAAATTCAAAATGGCCACCGTTTTCGGCTTAGGGCCCACTTTAATTGACTTTAAGTTCTGCGGCTCGCCAATCGAATTACGAATTACGCATACCCATTACTCGAGCTATTTTTGGTGGTGCCACTCCCCCCCCTCCACCAGCCTTGTGCCCCTGGGAGCTGTGCTGCGAATTATGACGGAATTCGAGTCACTTACCTTATGCATGCCATAAAATATTCACCTGGGCCCGGCTTCGGCAATTCGCACAGCCTCTGGGACGCCATAAAAACCATGGGGGAACATTAGGCCTCTCCGCCCCTCCGCCTCTTCCCCCTCCTTTTCCGCATTTCTGCGTATTTATTCAATGGCTAATGTGGTGGTGTGTGTGTGTGTGGTTGTGCGCGTGGGCGTAGCATTTGAACACTTGTTGAAGGCGCTGCCTGGTTTTTTAATTGCTTCGCCGCCTCGTTTGCCGCCCACTCATCTGGATTACGCAGCCACAAACAGCAGCGGGCGCGAAAATAGAAGCATGCGATTCTTAAAGCCACCCATTTGCTTGGGGCTTAAGCCACGTCGTAGAACTCTAAGAAGTAAATAATTTAGTTTTTCTTAAACCTTCTTGAATTGCTCATTAGATTATTATCCAGGGCATTTTGCTTGCCACATCTAACTATTACATTGGCAGCAAGTGTAAGTGCGAACATGAAAAAGAGATGCGAGTGAAATGGGCTTGAAAGGGATAAAGTGCAGGGGACGCGATGCGCCAAGTGTCAACAATAATTTTTAATTAAGATTTGTTTTCGTTTTTCATATTACACTGAGCTCTTGCCTACTTCCCCCTCCCCCCTTCCCCCTGCCCAACCCACTGACCCAAAGCTAACTCGGCAAACTGGAGGAGCAAAAAAGGCAGCCTTGGCTGGGCGAGGAGTTAATTTGAATTTTATAGCAGTCAAGTTGTGTAATTCCAGCACCCAAACGTACATCGCATGCCACATAACGTATACGAGCCGTTGTACAAGTGGAGGCGTTGAGCAACACATGTTGCCAGTGCAGCAGTGGGCGTGGCCAGGGGCGTAGATGCAGTAGTTGTTCCCCCACTGGCATTACTACTTCCTTCTATTTTTTCTCATTTTCCATCTCCTTTTCAGCAATTTTCCAAGCCTGACTGACGGATGAGAATGCAGAGCACTACGTATCTCGCAGAACGAGTGAAAAGTTTTTCAATTTCTTCAACTGCATTCGGAGTGGGAGTAGGAGGAGAAGGGGGAGAAGGGGGCTGGCCATGTTTGCTCGGCTACAAGTTAATCTGGCCAGAGACTCAACTTTGCCATCCGTCTTGCCAAGTGAAGAGGCACAGGATATGCATGTGTGTGAGTGTGCAGTAGTTTCAGTTCATTTCCCCGGCACTGCAATGCTCCTCGTTACTCTGCGTTCTTCGTTCCGTTTTTTGCCGCAGAACGCAAACTTCTAATTTCGTTACAAATTACACATGTAATGCATATGTAGAGGGTGTACGTCCTATCGCATCCACAATTTATTAGCTGCAAATGGCTCGGGACTCGGGACTCGAGACTCGAGAGGGCCGCTTTTATCTGTTTGCCCCCGGGCGTTTTTGGGGGCTCAATTACAAGCCAAGTTTATCCGGCTGCCAATAAGCCGAAGTTTATGGTCTGCAGCTCTCGGCAATTAAGTTAAGCCGCCCAAAAGAATGTGCTCGAAAAGAAGTTTTTGCCTTTTCGGCACCAAAGAATCTGTGTGTGTGTGTGTGCAGCTGAGTGTGTGGCTGTGTGTGAAAATTGAATATTCCGCATGCCACATAAATTGAAAGGAATGGAATGGCAAACGAAAACTGCAGCAGCAGTCGGTGGCACAGACTGCTTATTAAATTATGTCGGCGGTGCATGGAGAAAACTTTCCAGCTCGGCCATATTAAAATTGTTGGCAATCTTTTGCCCGGCTCCTGCGAATTTGCGAATGTCCTGGCTGTCGCTGCAATTATTTCATTATGTGTGAGACTCAGCCAAGCCAGCTGAAGCAAACTGAAAAGCAAACTGCAGATTCCAGATCTCGGATTCCAAGGCTCTGGTTCGAAATTATGCACTCGCCAACTTTTGCAACAATCCGGCAGACAAAGAGGCGTTGCCCCACACGCCCCATTGTTATTATCATAATTGCATAAAGCTGAGAGGGGTTCTAGTTCTTCTTAATTTCTTTATTTTAATGGCTAAAATATCCACGGCGCCGCTTGCTGGCGACAGTTCCAGTTTTCCCAGCCCATTTCCATTTCCACTTCTCTTGGCTACACGACTAAGCGCATTATTTTGGCTTTGCATTTTGGGCCAAGTCAGTTTTAATTAGTGCAAGCTCCTGTAAACCGGCGACTTCATTAATTTCCCTTCGCCAGCACGTGTCTCCAGGCATTTGGCTTCCCTGACTCCCGACTCCTGGCTCCTGAATCCCTGGTTCCTTTGGGTTATCCCCCATCCATCCAGTGAAATGTGGATTTTTCTCCCTCACGCATCATTAAGTGCGCCCCAAGCTGGGCACACGCAAATTAAAGTGCCATATAATTTGGCCACCGCGCCCATGGAAACTGGCCGACGAGGTCCCAAAAGCAAACAGCTCCGGGATTTGCTGTGTTTTTCCCTCGCTTTTTCCTTGCGAGTGATTATACATAAGAGATTCCGCAGAGGGCGAGCCGCTTGGTTTATTTTCGTTGCGCCGGACCAACATCATTGATAGTATCAAATGGCCGGCTAAATGTTGACTCCGAAAGCGCTTGTCTCGGCCGCCGGAAGCGGAAATGTCCAGTGCCCCGCAGTGGGGCGTGGCCGATTTATGGGGCAGCAGCTGCACTCAAGCGTTTGACTGCCGTTTCAGTTTGTGCCGCTCGAGGCGTTCGAGGCCTGTCATCCTGCGGGCCACGCCCCACTGCCTGCCGTTTGCCACATGCCACGAGTTGCGTGCCGCACTCAAACACTTGGCCTTTCGCCACCGGAAGTGCGTGGGATGACGCGGCCCGAAAGTTGCCCTTGCGGCACCCTCAATTATGCCACTGCTCCTAATTTCCATTTGCAGGACTGAGCTGCAGCTCTTTAGTCACCCATATCAATCAGCATCAATGTCGCAAGTGAAAGACAAAGATAGTTAAGTTGTTCCAAGAATATCTTGTTTGTTTTCATATTCCATAAGTAGAAAATGTATACTTCCTATTTAACTTTCAATACATCCAATTTATTTCTTGCAAATATACTCGCTCTTTTGGACAATCACGCCACACTTAGGATGTTTTTTCACAGGACTCATGCTTCCATCAAAGGCGGTGTGTCAGGGGGCGTGGCCGTGTGACAGACACACGGTATTAAAATTACTGACAGCTACAATTTATTATCAATTGGCAAACAAAGAGTTCGAACTGCAGCTTACGTAATACATTTAAATCAATTGCGCAAATCCAATGGAAATGTAATCGAAGGGGGCGAGATGAGAAGCGAAATGGAGACCAAAGAGCGGGGCTTCATTGATGAATTCGCAAAACAATTAGAATTTCAAATGAGGACAGAGCGAGAGAGAAAGAGATAGAGAGAGAGAGAGAAAGAGAGGTGGATAGGACAGTGTCAAGGCAGCGAATGTATTCATTTCCACTTTGCAGCTTGGATATTTATTGCATATTTAATGAGTTTAAACTCAGACAGAAAATGAAATGCAATGCAATTTGCGAGCGCTCCGTGTGTGCGTACCTTTCGTCTCTTTCTGCCACTGTTGCGCCCTCTCTTTCTGCCACCTTGTAGTCCCCTCTCACTCGCACTCGCCCATTGCATTTGCCTGATTTCCTGTTTGCGGCGAGCAATTGATTTGTTTGCAATTTAGATCCGAATTCGATGCGAATCGAGTGGCTCGCAAGACCTGCAGGGAAATTAGTTCAATTGTTTGTGTGTTTGTGTGTGGCCACTGGCCAGACAGAGTTGCTAAAGTGGGCCGAATCTGGCTCAAATGGTTCAAATTGTTCAATCGCAGTGGCCAAGTCAATGGGCGGGCAGCTTTAAGTTAACATTGCGTATACGCCGCGTGGCACCCGCTCATAAATAACAAAATCGCATTAATTTAAAACTCATTTCGTGAATAAACACAGACAAGTGGGTGCTCGAGTGGTGGTGGCTCTTTGGGTGTATGGGTGTATGGGTTGGTCTGCAGTGAGTGGTGTGCACACGCATGCGACGGCAAACTGCATTTTAAATTAAAATTAAAACTTACTTGCTCCCATTATCGCCCAGCGCGGCGAGGACAGCGAGCTGCGCACAAGGACAGTGGCGACAAAGGACGTTAGCGTCCTGGCCGAGGCGATAAATAATAAATATTGTGCACGCATACAATTATGCTACACCCAACTCAACCAGCTCACCCAGCTCACCAGCTCACCTGGTCGCATTTTCCTGCGACTGCGGCCAGGTGCAAGTATCTAAAAACAATGCAATGATTTATGCATGCAAATGCAATATTTTCCTTGGAAATTGCTCAATGAAACATGAATAATCACAGCGCGTCGAACGCTGCGTATGCGTAATATTCGCACCCATAGTCGCAAAAAGCGGAAGGGAAACCAACAAATACCCTTTGTCGCACTTAATTGAATTTTAATTTCCACTCTCTGCGCCCGCGCTCGCGCTTGTGATTGATTTTTAATTAAAATATTTATTTATTTGTAATTAAGTTGATTGACTTTTCGATGGGTGACCGCAACAAAAGCAGCTGTCTGCTTAATGCGTTGCCTGTAATCACTGAATATTCCACTAATTTCCGTTTGTCCATCACTCTGATATTTGCAGATAAGACGCGGCGTCGTGCGGCGGAGGATATCTGGATATCTGGATACAGGAATCAGGACTCAGGTAAGAGATTGCCCAAAGGATAACTGTGGATGCCTGAGCAAACAATCATTAATATCAATTTGATATATCGTTCGACTTCCTCTGTTTATGACTGCTGCAGCAGGGACACGAATAATTTATTTAGTTCATTCTGGTTGCTCGCCAGCGGCAGATGCTCCATCTTTTCTTCCTGCCACCCACCACAAGCCGATTGCCTCGTTTGATTCATGGCAAATAAACAATAAATGAAATTACCACATTTGATTGCCGGGCTCAGAACAATTTTGATATTCAGATATTTGATATTCCCCATGTGCGTACCAGTCGCACCAGTCGTACGAAACCCGAAATCGCCGTCGTTGCTGTCACACTTCGAGTGCGTAAATGACTAAATGAATGGATGCATTATGTATGCTGGCTGATGCTGCGATGTGGGCCCAAATTGATTTTTAAGTTACGACCATACGCATTTATTTGGCAATTGGACGTTGCTCGATCTTCGCCTGCCAATGCCAGGGAATTGCAATTCCATTTCCATTTCTCCATCTCCATCGCCATCGCCATGCATTCTCCTCAAGGAGCATGTGTGTTATGGATGTCCTTTGGCCTGGCCAACGGCAGAGATTTATGGGCGAACGCACAAAAACGTTCATTGAAAACACATTTTCCATTTGCCCCACCATCCAACCCTCCTCACTCTGCTCCCACTTCGAATTGCAAATTCAATAAAGCATAATATAATATGGCCAAGACCTATACCCACACACACACACACAAGTGGCATGGCTGTGAGTGCAATAATTTACAACATTTTAATCGAATTAGACGCAACCCCAGGCGCTGCGAGACGGAATATGGTAGATGGGTAGATGGGTGATGGGCACTGGCCAAGAAGCAAAATGCATTTTAAGTGCCGCCTGGCAGAACTTTGGCACTTGGCAGCGGAATTCGCCACCAGCAGCGGAAAGACAAAAAGAACGCCACACCCCGGGCCAAGGGAATAGCACTTGAACATGTGCCAGCAAATCTGCGCCAGGGTGCTGGGTCTTGAATGCCAGGCGAAATGAAAAAGGATTTAAGGTCTGCGAGGGCCACCGTAATTATCGGTGCCAGGTTGAGCACTTGTGCAGCAAGAGGTCCTGTCTTGAACTAGAAGGATCTCATGCGCAGGATTCTAGTTAGCACAGTTGCAACTGCATTGTGTGCTAGTTTAATCAGCCTTCGAAAGTTATTTTGTGAAATTATTCACTTGCGTGAATAAAAAAATCAGTCCATACGAAAGGTATTATTTAGATATTTAGTTATTAAGTTATAGAATCTTATGATATAATTTTCAGCTCTATTCAGTTTTATCATTTTGCATAACTACACGCAAACAAAGCCATAATTTCTACAGCTTTGATATAAAGATTTTATTTTAAAAATGTATGACTACTCGCTCGTAAGTTGTGCTTCCATTTCGATTGACTTCCGATCCAAATGACTCGTTTAATGACAAAGTTGTCTGCATTCAGTTTGACTGCGCTCATAAGGAAATCTCCTCTAGAGCGGCTTTCTCTATTTTTTGTGACTTTAAGCAGCTGATTTTAGGCGGAGCAGCAAGTGCATGCTGCAAGTGCAGGAGGAACGAGAATCGTCATAAATTCCGGGCAATAAATTTCTATTTGTTTTATTTCGCCATTCTATTTTCATTTTCGTTGCCTCGGCACAATGACAGTTATGTCGGAGCCATCCTTTTGCCCCTTTTCCACGTCTCCCAGCCAAGCGTGCAAAAATAAAAACGCTGCTGCTTTTCTTGGATTTGCGTTGGATTTATATTTTTTTCCCCCACTTTTTATTTTACATTTCTGCCTGCTGCCGTCGGTCGACTTGCGACTTTTGTTCTGGCCTGATTTCCCTGACTGCCGTGCGACTGCAGCTCGAGTCGCAGCTGCAATGTGCGGCTATCAACCGAAATGGAATGATAATAAAAATTACCGGAATCTGGAGACATCTCCTGCTCCTTTTTGCCCCGTCCTGGTGCGCTAATAACTTTTGTCTTACGGGCCGTGAAAATCGATAGGGCTCATGGAAAATGATTGGTATTTGGCAGGCGGAAAATCCTAATCCGCTAAGCACCCAAGACACATTCTCATCGCGGTGTGACATGTAATGAGCTCGAGGGCGGAAAGCTGTCGCCGTCTCAGTTTCAAGCTGAGTGTGAGTCTGTGTCTTTAAGTTTGCATAGGTTTTTAAATCCCAGGAATTCGGCGGATTCCATTAGCTGGCGTGCGGCTGCCACTCTGATTGCATTAAGCGAGGAGCTAGTGGCCGTGCCCTGGAAAGTATGCTACACGAATCGCAGTTTGCGTGTCCTTGCTGCCGCCTGCAGTTGCACTTGCAGTTGCCAGTTGCCTTTCGCCGCTGTTGTTGTTGCGAATGACATGCAAACGTTGCATTATGAATGTTATTATAAAATCTCGGTTGCTGAGGCGGTGTGTGTAAGTGTGTGTCTGTGTGTGTGTATGCATTTAAACGACTCTATTTACCACAAAATGGCTGCCAAACAACAACATGCCAGCAAACAATGAACGATAATAATAATGACACAACAGCAACAGCAGCAGCTAAAGCAGCAGCAGCAGCAGCAGCAGCAGCTGAAAAGGCAAACGTTTTAATGGCCACAACAAAATATACTCTAGTGGGAGTTACGAGTACTCGTGTGTGTGTGTGTGTGTGTGTGTGTGCACTCTGCAGCTATTTAAAATTTAAATAATAGCAGAATACAACGAATAAAACATCAAAAAAAAAAAAAGAGAGAAGAGAAGAGAAGAACAACCGCACGGAATAATAATAAATCATGGCAAATATATATTTTCATACGCACATGCACGGCTTACTATACGTATGTGTAATATTTCCAGCAACATTGTTGGCAGCGTTTTGCCATTTGGGCCAATGTTTTGGCCTGGCGCCGCGTGTTGATTTAATAGTCGTGGTCACAGGCATTATGGCATGCTCATGATTGCCCCGAAAATACGTGAGAGCCCACCTCTTTCGCCGCTCGCCCTTCGACCCTAGACCCTCGACATATATCGCACATTGTTCCGGCTTGGGCTTTTCATGCAAATTTCCATGCCATTATTTATTGTGTATTTAAACAGATTACGTGTAAGCAGCGTGGGAGCGTCGAAAGGCAACCAGGACTCCCACATCCTAATGGCCAGCTACGCAGATTGCAAATTGAAAAGGGCGAAAAAAATGCCAACAAAATGCAAAAGCAAAAAAAATGGGTGGAAAACGCGTAAACTGATGCGATGGCAGCCAACCAAGACGTCGACATCTGTAATCCCCGCCTGCAAGTGTGCCATAAAAATTCAAATTTTCAAATTCGCCCCAGCTCATATGCTCAACAAATCCCACTTAATTGCTGGTGCGGTGGTTCTGCAATGAAATTTCATGTATTCTAATTTATGCAAACTTAACAAAGGAGCCCCGTTGCTGGCCACATTGCGCCTTCAGTTTTGTTTCGTTCTGCACTTGTGCATAAGTACAATGGCTGCAAAAATAGAGGAAAAAAACCTTGCGAGTCAGAAAGTAAAATAAAAAGTGAGGAGGGAAAGGAAAAGAATCCCGAATAAAATGCAGTGCCAAACAAATGCAAACCAAACTCAGCTGAGGCGAAACAGTCAGGCAAGCAGCCAGCGGGCCACTTGGCGTATACGTAATTCGCATTTGGGCAACAGCAACTGCAACACGAACAACAATTGCAATGGCTACGTGCCAAGGCAGTGGAACAGGGACAGCAAAAAGGACGATCCACAGCGTGAGAGGGGGAGAGGGGGGCCAGAAGGTAAACGGTATTAATGGCAGGACCTTCTTTTTGGCAGCAGTTGGCAAGCGTAACAGAAATAGCTGCAATGCGACTTTTTCGCTTTTTGGCTGTTGATGTCTTTTCTGCTGTATGTTGCACGTGGTGCACTTCTGTATGTCTGTTTGGGTGTATGTGTGTATGGGTGTATGCCTGTATATAGCGACTATATCTATCCATTGCAGCAACATACAAATCACTTGAAACATTACGGAAATCGCATCCCTTGTTCCTTTCCGATTCCGAAAACGCCCCATAAGTAATCGAATGCTAATGGAAAACTGTTGCTCATAAATATGCCAGGCAGCAATTTGTCGAAGGCTGGCCATAAAAACTACAAGGGCCATTTAACTTATGAGTGCTGTAGGCCCATGCCAGCCAAGCATCCCCCCTCCATTGGCCATCCGCCCCCTGGCCACCTTAGATTCCTTCCTTGGCCCGGGCCAATTGCCAGCGGCGTCAGCGTCGACGGCTCTTCAGCGTCATCAACACATCGTGTACGTGACTTTGCTAACAAAAATTAACAATTTCATTAGTGGTCCCCGTTGCAGGACGAAGGATGAAAACTGGCGACTGGTGACTGAATGCTGGTTGCTGGCTGCTAGATGCTGTATACGGAATACTGAAGGATGGCTGAAGGAGATGACGTAGTGTCAGCCGAAGAAAAGAAAAACGAGGAGCAACAGCAGTGCACTGTGAGAAAGATCACAACAGTTGGAGTTACAAATGGAATTTAACTGGTGGTGGGACCCATCTATAGAGAACTTGAAAAGTACTGATAATTAAAGGGGCTAGAGCATACCCTACTAGTTTATAGGTCAGCTTAGATAGAGCTTGCTTCTAAACATTAAATGGCTGATCAATTGCGGTGACATTTTCTTTCCGTGCAGCAGTAAGTAAGAAAAAATAGAAGAGCTGACGGGGGGCAAAAAAAATTGCTGCCACTTATCAAACAGACGCCCACACACACACTCACTTCCTGTCTGTCTGTACAGCTCTCCCCCTTTCTCTTTCACTCTCTCTCTCTCTCTCTGTCTCTTTCTTTCTGTCCTTTTTGCTCATATGCGTGGGCGGGTGTGTGTCAAACTAACGAACCGCGCTGTCCTCACACGCCCCCTTTTGCCGCCCACTGCAGTCATTTACAATACGTCTAAAAAGGCGCTGCGTGTCGTACGTGCATCAAGTGCGCTTCAAATGCACTTCATTGCCTCCGAGACACACACACCCACACACACACACACATGGCCGGCAATTCACACCCACACATAGAGTGCTTAGGCTTTGTGCTGCACAAAGTAAATGAAATCGTGTAAGAGCAAAGAGTAGCAGTGAAGGAAAAAAGCGAAGGAAGCACACACAGCACACAGCACACAGCAGGGACATCAAAAAGCGCTGGCTCAGTTGCCGGCACCTTTTAGATACACAGATACAGATACAGAGATACTCGCACTCACAGATACTCGAACACTCACCGCTGAGACACTCGCACACATACAAACACTTAAACACACACATGCATTCGCTCACAATCAATTGCCTAAAGTAGTTTGTAAAATAGGATAAAGTTGCAGTAAACTTGGAACTCTCCACCAAAGGATTCCCCGAGACAGTCTCTAATGAAAACGTAAAATCCTGCCGCACTTACCCGCTTTTCCCACTTTTCCCTGCTGAATTTTCCAGCTTTATTTGCCCAAGATTTGTGAGCAAACATACATGGATTTCGTTGCTTCGTTTTCTCTGCTTTTTTTCAGTTTTTTTCTTTTTGTGCTCAGCTTGTTCTTTCTTATTATTTCGATTTATCTGCTCCTTGCGAAAGGCGCACTGCAGTCATTTTACTTGGCCCCCTTGGGCAATTTTAAAGCCCCTCGCTTTTCCGACTTGCGCCCCCTTCCCCCCCTCCGAAAAGGAAAACGATTGCGAGTGTGTGAGTGTGAGTGTGCTTGAAATTTTGAGGGCAGCCAGGCGAATCTGTCAAACGGCAAATACGAGTAAATAATAAAATCAAGTTGCCGGGCTGGTAATGTGCCCGAAATTGATTTTTTGTTGGGCCAGACAACAAAACAGGACACACAATTGGCCAAAGGGGCGGCGTTGTTTAAGGTACTCGCCAAATATTTGCTCAAAAATTGTCGTGCAGGTGCTGCGTTCCGTTTTTTTTTTTTGAACTCGAAAGCACGGAAAGAAAAGAATCTGTTAAAAGGAGATTATTATGAAAGAATTATTATTTAAATAGCTATTTGCATACTTTATCTTGCTAATTTCAAAGAATAATTTGTATTTATTCCTAGTTAAATGTTGCACGTTCATAAATTCCATACCTCCACAATTCCTCAATTTAAGGACACAGTTTCCTAGTTGATTGTGAGACCTGAAGCACTTAAATTTTGGGCTATGCAAAGTAATTTTTTTGGCTCGTTGTTGTCTCCAGCAGACCTGTCAACTGAAATGCTCGCTGAAACGCAACGAAAGCCCCTAAATCAATAAAAGTTTCGATGGCTTAATACCAAAACGGAAGCGGATTTTTCAGCACTCCAGCACTCCGGCACTCCGGCAGTGGCGACGACAGTCGCTAAGTCGTCGAAAATATGCCGCCGCCAATTGGGGATCCTTGTTATTGCATTCCCGCTGCACCGCCGACTGGCATTTGGGTTATATTTTTTATTGACTTAGTTTCGAGTGTCAGTGCCGCAAAGTTTTGCAACTATTGCGCGGCAAGTTCGGTTCTCCATTATACGGGCTGCCTACTTTAGGCGTTGTCTGGCGATAGTTTTTCGGCTTTGCGATTACAAATGAGATTTATACGGCCATTTCCGAGCCATTAGAGGAAGTGCAGGGCAGCGGCGCTGCTTAGTCAAGTGTGCAGCCATAAAGAACCCAAAACTAGGAGTTGGGGAAAATAAGTATTACTTCTGCAAGCGCTGGCCTCATATTTCACCATTGGCCTTGGCGCATTAACCGACGCTTTTTCATTTACTTCTCTCACTTCGCAGGCCAACTTGTCAACGGAGCGGCACGCCTAATGTCCTTTTGATAGGCCCGCTGGCCGCTCCACAGGAAGCGGCCACCGGCAGCCGGCAGGAGGAAGTGGTGTCCACTGCAGCGGCGCCAGCGCTTGATAAATTATCATGTGAGCAGAGGGATGCTGGACAGAGGAAGTGGCAGGATGCGGCTGGCAGCTGCAGCAAATGATGCTGCAGAATAGAACTAACCCGTTCACCTGCGACGATTTTTAATCTATTTTAAATGTGATACGACACCATGGTAATGGTACGGTGCGACCGGATGATGGTTCACAACGACCGTGTCCTTTAAACGGGTCGGTGGGACTTTCGTCCGTTTGTAACGCCATTTGTCAACGATTTATCAGTGTCCGTTCGAGAATTATTTATGATGCCTTCTTGCACCTGCCGTCCATCGATAGTGGCATTAATTGATTCGTAATTGCATCCTGTTCCGGAATTAATGTTAAGCCGCTAACCCCAAGCGCTGTTAATCTATATACCATGTACTACATCACGACTATGCATTTCAAATAAAATTTATTCGTATATATTTAATTTAAACAAACGATAATATCTTTTCATTGCGAATGGGCTAACAAACAAAACAGATTGCAAAGGGACGTTTGTTTTCTGATGTTTTTTGTGTTTTTATGTCTTTTTTTGTTGTAGTTTTCTATGAGTGCACAAGGATAATAACAATATTTGATGGTGTAGCCTAGGGATAAAAACATGGATAATCGCTGACTGATTGGCGGCTTCGATAACATTAACATGCGTTTACAAATAGATAATTGTATAAATAATTTTACTATTGACTAGGGATAAATTTGTCGTATTTGCTTCGATTCTTTGCTAATTGGCTAATGTGTATATTGTATATTTGGATAGAATGCAATGCAGCAGCAGAATAAATAGAACGTCGAAAGAGTTGCACTGGGCGCAGGGCAGCCTAACTACTTAGCACTAGCGGATTAGCTGATATAGAAATTCATGAGGCGGCGGCTAGATTCCATTGTTTTGCTCGTGCCGTTTTTTTTCAAATTTGTAACTTCGAGTTTTGTTTCGCCGCCTTCGAAACTCACCACGCAGGTGCGAGACTCGGCTAGAGTGGTGTCGGGTGGTTCTAAACTAGACTAACAGATAGGTTTCTTCGATTGGCAAGAAAATAAAGCTCGACTTTTCGCTCGCTTCTCTACGAGATGTAGAGCTCCACGCAGGAGTTGCTCACAAGGGGCGTGGCAGCTGCCACCGCCGCCCCCTGGGTGCCCGTCTTCAGCGGGGGCGCAGCGGCGGCCGTGGGCATGGCATGGTTCGTGTCTATGCTGAGCAGCGTTTGTGATGCAGAGGTCTCTTGAGGCATCGATTGAGTGTCCTTTGCTCCTGTGGCGGATGCCACACCCTCCGTGCGCCCATTCACAGCGATCGTTGGCAGATGCGCTGGCACCGCCTGACCGGCTAACTTGACGCAACTGGAGTTGGGACTTCCGCTTCCGGTCGTGGTGGGCGAGAACTGCTTGGGCGGCACAAAGGAGACGGCCGCTTTGGTGGGCGTGAGTATCAGGCCAGTACTTGTGTTCGGAATGGACACGTTGGGCGGCGAAAGGGGCGAAGGTGGAAAGAAGTCCAGCGGGTACTGCAATATACAGCAATAAGTTAGTATTAGTTATAGAGATAATTACTGTGCTTTGAGCCACAATGGTGTAGGTGAAGAAAGGACGCTTAGGCGGCATTTCTGCGTTTTTTGTACGGTAAAGTTATATTTTATTCTAGTCTAGGAGTGTTAGTCTTGGGGCGTGTGGCTCTTACCAGGGGCTGCGAGGGCGAGTGCGCCCCCGGCTGGCTGTAGTAGGTGGTGGGCGAGACGGGCGGACTCGGGTAGGGCCAGTAGACGAGCGGCGGCGGGTAGAAGGCGGACGCCGGGTGGTGGTGCGGATGGTGGTGCGATCGGGGCGTGGCCAGCAGGGGCGTGTGTGGCGGCGGCGGAGGCGGGGCCGCTCCGTAGGCCGGAAAGGGACCGCCGAAGTGGGCGCCCAGCACGGTGGCACCTATTTGAAAACAAATAAAGAGTATTATTCCGCTGAAGTGTCATCCACAGTAGGGGTTCCTAAACAGAAGGGGTCGGGTTTCACAATGGGAACTCTGGGGTAATAAGTGTTGTGAGTATGGCAGTTGCTTGTTGAAAGGGGAAGGGACAAGGGTCAGCAGACATATACAAGATATACAGGTATATATGCGTGGGTTTACAGGTGTACATCGGCCGATCTTGTCAGCTTCTGCAGCTTTACTTATGCGGATAATTTAGCCACTCACTTCCTGGATTTGTGGTTGAACCTCACGTTTTAGTTGTTACTAGGTTAATTAGTGATCTTATCTCCGTAAGTAATTGGCCAGTTAGTTAGTCGATTAGTAGGGGCAAAATTGTATTCAAATCACTCACCGTTTAGACATTGCAAATGGTAGGAGAGACATATATAGTTGGTATTTTGGAACGAGTATCTTACCACCTCACCCAGAGACCATGAAACAGTTGCGCACAAGTACGAGTACAAATTTTGAACATGTTTGGCCGATTGTTTTGGAAAGTTTTAATTTGTTTTCTGTTTTCTTTTTTTTGTTTTTTCCTTGTTTATGTTTCGTTCGATTGTTTTTGTTTAATCCAAGCACCAGGCCCTCGCAGGCCGTAATTGATTAAATAGAATGCGCCCGAAGGAACAAACTGCGTCGAGTTACATACAGGATGCGACTATGACTAGTACGATGTACGATGGACATTCCACTTAGAGTTACGATAGTATTTATGTGGCTAGAACAGTGACGGAAACAAAAACCAAACAAACTCCAAATGCCGATTCCGGATATCCACTCCCAGCGTTTTGGCCCTTGGACGAGGCGCTGAAATCGCGATCGAGTGTAAAGCTTAGCCCAAGCCCGGTATCCCAGTTACATGTACATATATGTAGAGGTGTGAATGGTGGAGGGGGGGGATTGTGGGGATAAAGGATTCGGAATAGGGAATAAGGATAAAGATCTTGGTAGGAGGTGTTCTCTTCTCGGTTTTTGGGGGTCATCAGTGTTAGTAAGGAATTAAACCCATTATGATCTCGTATTGCTATTAGTAGGTCTAGGAGTGATCCTCTACTCATCGGGCAACACACAAAAGAGCGAAAGGGATGGTGACAGTGTAAGATAGAGATAGAGAGAGAGAGAGAGAGCGGGCTTAGTTTAGGCGGTATGTCGTATTTTATTGATGTAAAAAATTAATCAAAGATTGTTCACTAACATCTAGTGTGTAAAAAAGAATGGAATATCAAAAATCGTAAAATTTCCAAAAAACATTAAAACTGCTGTGCGTACAAACTAGTTAAGTAGATATAATTGATTATGTGTTGCTTTCTTTAAAGTGGCCAGTTTAACCCGCTCGGAAGCCACTCGATTGCCATTCTACGTAAAACTAATGGTTAAATTAGGCTAAGGATTAGGCTAGGCGCAGACTATCTTTCCCATGCCTTTCCCTCGCTAAGCTCGATCTTCCCAAGCCGAGCGAAACTTAGTGTTAGACGCAGCAGGAGAAGAGAGTGGTGGATGTGTGGATGTTTGTTTTTGGGAGTTCGGGTAGTTCGGGGAATTCGTTCCAGAAGACGCTGACAAAAGCTCCTATTTGTGTAAGAATTCTACAATGTGCTCAGTAACTGAATTCCAATCTTAACTCAAAGAATGTTCCTTATCTTATATTGCAGAGTTCTAAATTCCTAGTAAGCTACGCCGAGTGGTTTATTTTAGTTTTGTTGACTTCTTATTATCATATCGTTCCGAAATATTTACTTCTTAAGAGTTAAGACAGGCTTAAAGCTAACGAGCACTTTGCAGAATTGTAAGACCGAGTCACCAGTAACCAGTTATCAGTTATCCGATTATGTAGACTAGACACACTATATATATAGTATATAGACACTAAAGCGCCCCAACTTACAACAAGCTTTAGACTATAGATCTAGCTGATCCCGACTAAATTAGTGATGACAGAGAACACACAAACAGTGAGAGGTATTGGTATCAAGAGGTAGAGAGTGATATAGTAGAGAGTACTATCCCATTTGCGACTAACACCAGTTACGCACACTTAAGAGCTACACCATAGATCTAGGCACTATGTATTTATAGGGTGTACGACATTGCAAGTCAGACGATGAGATTATTAATAATTGATTGTTAGCGGCCATGGAGAGACACGGGAAAAGATCGCCGGTAGAATTAAAATGCAATCCCATTTCACAAGTCGCACAAACTTAATGCTAGCGTGTATAAATGTAGGTATATGTAGGTATAAGTCGATAGGCACACAACTCCACCCATCGATGGGCTATTCCAAATCGTTTGTCTAACAAAACAGGGTTTCGTGATATTCGCTTAACTCGTGTTAGCCCGTAAACAATTCCGGGTTTCGGTTTCGATTTCGATTTCGTGTTTCAAATTCTGTTTCAATTTGCGCTTGAGCCAACACCTGACGTGGTTCACGGAGGGAGGGGAACTGATGGAGGGCGCCGAGTGGCTATATTATAAACAGGATTACATAGGGTAAACACTAAAATTAGATTGCACTAAATGGGCTTGGTGGCCACCAAGCCACCCATAAGAACTCCCTGCCCCTTTGAACCACGTTAGCCTCTGTTGATTGCCTTCGAATCGTGGGACAGTGGAGGATATATATATATTCTCAAGATATACATATGTGTATATATAGATTCTCCTGTCCCAAACACGCGTGCACGCACACACACACCAAGCATATATCGAAATAGAAATATAAAAGTCCATGGGCATGGAATGCTTAGTGATCAGGACACTTTGATCCTTTTGGAAATTCCCTCTGTTAGCTGGTGTACTTATGCGTGTATGGGTGAGCAGTGCTTCCAGGTGTGTGTGCGTGTGTGTGTGTGTGGGTGCCCGCGTGTGTGTCTCGTTGTATATTAATTATAGTAAGTATGATTGGCTTAGACCATAGACAAGTATGCTTAGGCTACTACGAGTACTCCATACAAGAAAAGTACTTAAGTCTACATTCCAAATCGGTAATTATTAAGCTCTAGAGAATGTCTGGAATGCGTTGTGTGTGAGTGTGGCCATGATGATACATGATATGGTTATGTGTGCGCCTTAATGTACGTATTATATGATCGCCCCACCCACTCGCGGAATGTGCCCGAAGTGCTGGAGTTGGAGCTCTTATTTCAGGGCCAAATGTTTCATTTGTGTTGGGGCTAGATCTTGGCTCTAGATCCCCGAATTATAGTACGAGTAAACACTGCTGGGCTGGCGGGTTAAGGCCCGTTTGGCAGCACTGGCCGCCGCTGCCGCTCCCGCTGCCTCCTGCTGAAAGGCGTTCTCGTACGAGCGCTTCATCGATTGACCCAGCGCAGAGTTGCTGGCGGAAGGCGATGCTGCTGCTGCCGATCCGGCCACTGCTGCTCCTGGCGCCACTCCAACGCCCGATGCCGCCCCCGCAGCGGACATATAGCTGAGCGGAAAGGGCGGCAAGTAGGTAGAAGGCCTCTGCATGAGCACGAATTGGGGCTGACCCTGTTGCAACATGGCACTGGCATACAATTGCTGTTGCTGCTGCTGCTGTTGCAAGTACAGCGGATGCTGTTGCAGCATTGCACTGGCATAGAGTTGTTGCTGCTGCTGCTGTTGCTGCTGCTGTTCAGCGGCCAAGGCAGCAGCTGCCGCCTGCTGTCGCACCAACAAGCTTTGCTGGGCTATGAACTGAGCCTGCTGTTGGGCCAGCAGCGCGGGAGTGGAAGCTGCTGCAGCAGCCGCAGATCCTGGCGGCGGCAGCGAGAAGGGATTGAGGGCGTAACCCTGAGGAGCCAAGGCCACGGCGGCATTTTGCAACGAGGCAGCGGAATGAGCAGCTGCGGCTGCCGACTGCTGTCCGGCTGACATGAAGGAGGCCAGACCGGAGGCGGAAGCGGCAGCCGAAAGACCCGGCAGCATAGCCGATGAGGCGGACAATCCGTGGTGGGCGGCGGCGGCGGCTGCCGCATGGGCGTGGCCCGGGGCGTGCGCATGCGCATGTGAGTGCGGGTGAGTGTGTGTATGAGTGCCGCCGAGCGGCGACTGAGCGGTACCGGCGGCTACGGTCGTCGGCGACTGACCCGCCGAACTGAACATACCCGTAGTGGCGGCCAGCAGTGATTGCTGCTTGTGAGCGTGGCCAAGGTGAGGCGGCGGCGGTTGTGCCACCGGAGAGGCCAGCCCTCCGTTGAGGACCATGTTCATGTCGTCGCCGGAACACTGGAACACCTCGATGTAGCGATACTTCTTGCCGAACATCATATAATGGTGGTGTCTGCGCTGAGCACACAGGCGAGCTGACTCCTCCAAGTCCATCTGGATGAAGGCCTCACCGCTTGGTTGGCCCTAAAATAATTTGAAACAATGGATTTATAGCATTGAGTATACTAAGTACTTATTAGAAAACTAACCTGAGCATTGATCACCATATGGACACCTTGGTAAATGATGTGCTTTGCAAAGTCGTCGAGGAAATGCAGGATGTGCTCGACCATCGCCTCGTAGGGCAGTCCGCGCAGTCGGATGCAGTTCTTGGTGGTGCCCGAGGTGATGAGGTGCTGTGTGGGGAGAGGGAGAGCGGGAGGTGGCACGGGGGGGCACAGGTTAGCGGGGCTGGCTCCGAGGCTGTGGCTGAGGCTGTGGGCACCCACCTGCGGCAGCAGCGGTAGCTGCATCGTGGGCAGTTGGGCGATCAACGGCGGCTGGCTGTGCCCGCCACCAGACTCATAGTTCTTGGGATCCATCGACCGGTTGAGCACCTGCTGCACCTCGGCGGTCGTGGAGCGGAATAGCTCAATGTACCGCTGCCCAATGGACTCACGGTGCCGGCACAGCGCCTTGGACGCGTCCGACTCGTGTGCGAACAGCACGAAGGCATCACCTGTGGCCCGTCCATCCGGCTTCTTAACGAACAGCACGCCCTCGTTCCCGTCGAGAACATGACAGGGCGGCGTATCCCCAGCAGTGAAGAAGTCCAGCTGAAAGGGAAAATTAGTTCATTAGTATATATAATCCAGATCATATTCCATACTGCAGTTCTGTTGTTTGTTTCCTTAGGAATTCTTCATCAATCTGCCTATGGACTTACCACTTGCTTGGCGGTGGCGTCGTAGGGCAATCCTCGCATCCGGATGATCACCTGGGCGCCCTTCGATAGGAAGGCCTGCGCCTCATTGGAGGCCCCGCCGGCAATGGCCAGGAAATCCTCTCCCGATGCCCGGTACACCTCGATGTAGCGGCTGCCGATGTGGTGCTTGTGCCGCTTGAGCGCCATGTCGCGATGCTCCTGGCACTCAAAGCGGATCAAAGCCTCGCCGTTACGACGACCCAGCGGAGAAAGACAGAGGGCCACGCCGCCCCTGGAATTCAAAGAAGGGGAGCGGTTAGCGGGTGGGTAGATGATAAAGTGGGTCGCTTGTAATCTCGACATGGCCGACCCCTGAACCGTCTTATCAATGGGTTGGCCCGAGCTACTCCGAATATTACTCCACATATTACTCACTTGGCTACGTTGAGGCCGCGGAAGAACTTGGCGATGTCCTGGTCGCTGCTCTGCCAGGGTAATCCTCTGGCCCTCACAATGCAGTTGCCGTCGACTTCGTCGTCAATGGAGCTGTGTGGAAAGATGGGAAAGGCCGTAAGTACGGTGCTGGTGGAAAACTTTCCTATCGGGATACCGAAAGCGGGTTATGCAACACGTGTTGGGCCCTCTTCTTGGGCAAGGAGAAAAAGGCGTCGCAGTCACGTTCCGATGTGCAACCAAAGTTCTTGACGATTACCAAGTCGCATAAACATTTCTGCTGACTCTCCCGCAAACACACACTTGCACAAATAAAACAGAATGTCATGCATAAATGGGCCAGCAAAAATACAAAAAAAAAAAAAAATAATAAAATAAAACCCAACGAGCTGCGCGAACAAATAAAAACATGAATAATCTGAGTTGGCAAGCGGGCACAACAAGGAGTTTCAGAAAATTGCCATTCCGGGGATAGGGGGTTACCTCTTTACCTCCGTCGCTCGCTAATTGAAACTTTTATAGTGATTGGCCCGAACAGACCCGAAACAGACCCCAAACCTCTAGGAGCTGTAGGTAGTTGAAAATTTCCAGGCGATCTGGCGATAACAAGAGCCGTGCATTCAGGTTGCCTCTGATCCGTTACGATGCCACCCGATACCCAACGATCCCATCGGTTGTGAGCCGATCCCGTGAAAACACTATGGCTGTGGCAATGCGGCTCTACGATCGAGCTCTTATCGCCTTCCAATCCAAACGAAGACTGACGAGTGCGACGCTCCCAGCTCGGATTTGTTGGGGCTGATTTCTTAGTGGGCTTGGCGATCGTTTTGAGTTCTTTGAGTGAGTTTCTCCCACTCGAAATAGTGCTTGGATCAGCTGAGAGGGGCTTGAGTCGAGTTGCGTTTCGGTGAACCAGTTCGGACGGACCCAAAACACAAACTAAAGTCCGCACTCACCAAATTCCAGGTTCCAGTATCAGGGTGACCAATTCGTTTGCAGCAAATTTGTGACCTGTGAAAAAAGCTCCAGGTAGTTAACAATTCGGAGAAAAAAGTTGCAGCTTTATATAGCTTACCTGCCTGGAGCAGCGTCTGGATCACAGTGACCATGTCGCGGGATTCACGAATGTAGAAGTCGTTGTCCTCCACGGATGAAATATTGAGTTCTGTTGCGGGGAAAGTAATCAAAACTAATTACAACCATGTTCATCAAACCAGGCGAATAGTAATCGTTTTACGAGCACAGCTTAATTAAAACACATATTAGCTCAATATGCATTTAATAACAATTATTAAAGTCAAAGATATTTGCATTTAATGAATTGTTTTGCGAATCAAGGTAACCTTAAGTATTTAAAAGCTATCTCAACATACCTCCCAGCATCTCGGCAATGGACTGTGGCATGGGCAGCGTTGGCGCCTGGAGCATCTTCTTCACATCCTTGACGGGAACGAGGGCGCGGGCAAGGTCGCCGGACTTGTAGCGCAGGAACTCCTTGCGCAGATCGCTGAAGCGGTTGTAGTACGCCGGCAGCTCCACATCCTTGGCACTGGCCTCCCGGTGGAGGCACTGCCTCAGGGGCAGCTGGCCATCGGTGACCAGCTTGATCTCCGTGTCGTGGAGCGACAGAGATCGCAGATAGGCATCGAACTGGAGGGCAGAGACACACGGGAGACACACATTAGTTGCCATTTGCAATTAGCACGTCTCGTAGAGACAGATGTTGGGAAAAAGGGATGGGCCAAAGGTTAATGATAGCATTGGGAAAAATACCGCAAACATTCCACTGGCCTGTGGAGGAAAAGTAGTTGCTTTGGGTCACTGATAGTGCCACATTCCCCAGATTCGCCCCAATGCCAATGGCTTAAACCCGTTTGCTGGCCGGCAATTATGGCCAATTAAGTGAACAGTTTTCAGCCGTGTCATGGTGAGTAAATATAACACGCGGCTTAATGTCGCGTTACCAGCTCAAAATTGTGGCAGAGCAAGGAGTGTAATCCAGATGACATCACTAATCTCAAGCCACCTTGCGGCGTCCGTTCGATTGCAGCTTTATCTCCGGGCAATGGCTTTATTGGCCCTATTGACTTGGCCAATTAGCATGCCAGACTTGTGCCGGTTTCCCAGTGCGTCACTCGCCATTCTCGCCCGGGAACAAAGGTTTCCAGATGCACTTTTAAGCTGAGATCCAAGCGAAGTAATTGCCTTGACCAATGGAACATCGGACAGTGAAGATTATATGGATTTACTAGATCTACGCTTTCCTAACTACATGTTAAGAAGCATTTGGGAAGCATATACTAGTTACTAACCATTTATAACTCATCAACGATAAAGAATCTCCAACATAATACTGTATCCAAATTTAAATGCTGCTACTAAAACAACTATATGTGCAACCATTAACTGATTAGCCAAGGTTGAAAGGGCATCAAGTGTTCAAAGTAGTTAAAATTGGTAATGAATCAATCGGTCAAAAAAAAACTTCACATCGCTTTGCTCCCCATTCATATCGAGATCTTTTATCTGCATCAGCAGCCAATAATGTGTGTCGCATTTGTTTGCAGAGCGCCGTTCTCCAGCTCTTGTGGAGCTCCGAATGGAGCGAAAAGTGGAACCGGGGGCTTGCCTGGAGTGCTTGTGTTATCAGTGGGTCAGATAAGCGCCCAAGGGGTGGGGGAGTGCTCGTTGCCCATGGGTGTGGAATCTGTGGTGGGGCAAAGTTCTTCAGAGGATAATGCAACCCGTCGTGACTGCGCGAACTAGAACTAGATCTTTGAGATAAGCGAATTGGTTGATATATTAGTTGAACACTTTATAAAATGATGCTTGGTGAAAATATACTGTACGATATTTGGATCTAAAAACACCCTTTATACTGTAATCCGCTGTACTTAAATATTGTAATGCTACAATAATATGACTTTATCCCATTGCAATAGTTTAAATTGCACACAAATTTCCACAGTGTATTTGCTTGCATATACCAACCCGGGTAACTCGATGCCCATTGATAAGGTCCACGCAACAGGCGTCATAAAACTCGGGGCAAGGACCACGAGCGCCTCACTCTCTCTCTCAAAAGAGAGCGTTCCATAAATAGAACCACCCGGAAAAGGAGCCAAAACATGTGCATTTACTGGTGGCATAGTGCAGGGTAATCTTATCGTAATCAGCTGATAACCACTTGGATTCGAAACGACCCAAAACAAGCCGAACAACGTGCTCCGATTACCGCATGGATCAGATTGGATTATACGCACCTCTTCGATGGCCTCGCTCAAGGGTTTGCCAGCCGCCTGGGCCTCGGCAATGGGTAGATTCAGTTCGGATCCGTTCTCCAGACTGCTTCCGTTGCCACTGGTGCTGCCAGTGCCATTGTTGGCATCCCCGATCGCCAGGGGCGGGGAGCTGGCCGTGTTGTTGGTGACACTCGAGTTGTCCGAGGAGCTCGAGATGGTGCGATCTTTGATGAAATAGCCATCTGGCCGCACGAGTATTTGTTTGGTGCCCACGATCTGAAAATGTGAATGTGGTTGGGGAGATGTAGTCATTAGTTTACCTTGACAATGATAAGTGTCGGCAATAATGATAGGGGCAATACAAGGTGTAGTCTGGGCTATGAGATAGAAATACCCTTTCGAAGAGTACCTAAGCGGCTTATTGAGATTGCTTTATTATAAGTCTAAGTAACGATCTTATATAACATCATTTATATTAGGGATATAGTACCAAGCTTATGCCTCACTTAGAACAACCATTACCTATGGTAAAGATAACATTTACGAATTCAGAAACACAGTAATCGTGACTGTTCCCAGCCTTATCACCTGGCACAGGAACCACTCTTGAGCGAGTCCACTATTCCTATCACTATCATCCGATAGTGGAGTACACCTGCAACTCAGACCGCAAATGCTTCTGGTTCTCTGTGGGAAATAACTTCCTGGGAAGGAGTCTTTCCGGAAACCTCCAATCTTTCGGAACCCAGAAACCGCCATCCCAAGTCCCAATTTCAATTCCAAGGGAACAAAGAATGGTGCTTGCGTCAGCGGATATGCAAAGAAGTTACGATCCGATTCCAAATCGGGGTTCTCTGCAGGTAGTTGGGCGCTATGCAAATCTGGTAGGCCTTAGGAAGAAAACTAAAAAAACTTTAAAAAAACATGGCGATTTTCTTTGTTTTCCGATTTCTGTTGGCGTCCGAAAACGATTTACATAGGCTTTGAATGTGAGAACAATACTGGAAGTGGAATTGGAGGTTTTAAGGGAAAAGAACCAGGGGTATGTACATACATATACGGCTGCGAGGAAATGAAAAATGCATGAGTTGTGGTCATGTTATATTCAACGGACAAGGGAGTGGAGGCTAAGAGCACCCCTAATTATGCCAGCATGGGGATCTCAATATATCCGATGAGAGGGTATACACATTTACTTCAGAATTTCCATTAACCCACTGATTTCAGCTCGATAGAAACGGCGATTAATTAAAGTTCAGCCAACTAAGAGTTCTAATTGGTTCAAGAGATTAAGAGCAGGCCCGCCTTTCCCCTTTCGCCCCTCTTGCCCCTCTTGCCCACCTCGGCACTCCATTTAGACGGCTTTTTTGCAGTTTGTTTTCGAATGTTAATTAACTTTAATTGTTGCCATACGAGTCATAACTAGCCCGTAATTAACATGCCAATTACTTCATCTGTATATGTAAGCCAGCGAGTGTGCCAGTGTGCGAGTGTTTCTATATTAAATCAAGGAAATTGCTCCCCATCTAGAAATCTATAACAGTGAAATTCAATTTCAAATCGAACTGACATGAAAATGGAGCACCTGAGACGGAAAACGATGTTTCCGTTTTGAAAAGTCTGCCTCACTAAATTCTCTTATCACGTTGCTCGAACAAACGCCATAATCAAAACGATCCGATTTGACAGTTTGGTCGTTCTCCCCTCCAGCTGTCCAAAAAAGAAGACCCACTGCTGTCCAATGCTCCATTGGGCAAGCAAATGACTGTCAGAATCGGTCAGCATATTGGCAATTATTATTAATAATTATAGTTCGGTGTCGACTTGTATGGCAGGCGGCCCTCAAATGCGATTTCGATTTCAATCGCTGTCAGCGGAATATTAGAATCGCGGGCTCATCATGACAGTTTAATCTAATATATGGTTTATTACAGAGAATCTGCCGAAATGTTAGCTTCAGATATATATTTTTACTATTTTTTATAAATTTAGTATATAGAGTTTCCTTTATGGCCCAATAAAAGGCATATTGGACTTTATGTAAATGAATACATATCTTTTTTCCAATGACGCATTTGTCTGCTGACCTCTGATAAATTCATACATAAATTCAATAGTTTTGAGTTCGATAATCAACATATTTAATAATCGTTTAAATAAGTCAAATAGTGGCATTACTATTATAGTGTCGCTTTCCAAAACTTTGCAACTTTACGGTTTTCGTGAACATTTTGTGACGCCGATATTAGCATATATTTCGCAGACTACATTTCGTATTCAGTTATGCGCCAAGATGTTTAATATATTTCATATAAAAGTCTGCTCTATACTGGTATTCCTCATTAGGGCGATCTAAATTTAGACGAGGAATAGCGGAGAAAGGGAAGGATTTTAGAGAAATTTTGAACGTCTGCCAGTGACCCCGTGACCTGGCCAGAAAAAGCAAGAGAAAAGCGATACAATATTACCAATAATCTGCGACGGGGACTCACCGCGACGATTAACATAAAAATTGGCCCCAGAGCCCAAAACGCTTTGCGAAAGCCACTTAGCTGGAAGCCAGAGTTTAAGCTGTGGTAATTAATTCACAATATTTTGGCAGCCGACACAGACAGAAGCTGGCTGCTCTGACAGCGGGTCAGGGCCTAGGGTGGATGGGTTTGGATTCAAGATGGGTTAAGATGTCGCACAGAAATAGAAGCGTTCGTAATTGCGGACCCCCAATGTCGCCATTAAATGCCACTTAAGATCATCGCAGTGGAGGTGGTGGGGTTTGGGGGTTTAGAGGCAGGCAGGACGGACTGGGAGTAGCTGTACTTACTAAAATGTTGCGTGCTCGTCATGAAATCGCGACAATGTCAGGCAAATATCTCGAATATACCCCGCGGTATTAGTGCCAGCAAATAGCCTCAAGAGCCCCGACCCGAAGGTACACACAGACCCATCTAATGGCCGGCAATTTCCTTCATCAGTTCTAGTCGGTGCGAAAACAACGTCCACTATATGTACATATGTATGTACATCTGTATGTACATGCATCCACGTGTAAAGTAAGTAATGCCTTCCCCAGAGTCGGTGCCTCTGAACACGCAGCCTCCGCCGGAATCGAAGCGCCTACGTAACCCCCAGATACTAAACCATACTATCCATACTATACTACTATTTTTGTGTGCACTCGAGATTGTCAAGCGTTGGGCAAATAAAATTGCGTACTGAAAGCGACATTATAAGACGAAATGCATCGAAATGGGAAAATCGAATAACGAGTCAATGCAACCGATAATGGGCGGAATAAATTATTCCACGATGATTGGGTCGCAAAAAAACGTTTACAGAAAATAAAATATCTCTATTGATAGCTCACGATAGATATACATAACACGAGAACGTGTTTAAAGTGTGACTTAAACCATTTTAGATATTGAATAAGCTCTTTTCGAAAACATTACCTATTGGAAAGGATTGCACTACTGGAGCTTTACATAATTGGCAATTTAAAAAACTTCTGTGTGCTTTCTTGGAAAAACTGGCTTTGTCGCTTGACAAATAAATTTTAATGGCAGGCGATACTTTGTGGGGGGAATTTCGTAATGCCATAGACCCCGCTCCGTTGAGGGCTTCAGTCGAGACAGCCAATCTCGGTTGTTGGCCTGCCCTTAGCCACCTCGGATGTTTAAAGATTTTTTCCAAACAATTAGTGTCAATCGCTTGGCAAACTCAAAATATGCAAATATCCATATACAATGTGCAGGCCTCCAGGCCTCTCAGTTTCCCCTTTTGGCAGGGATCTCCCCGAAAAAACATAAACACTTATAAGCCGAGAGCGACACGTGAGGCTGGGAAAGTCTACCAAGTGACAGGGCTAATGAGTGTCAATCTCAACATGAGGCTTGAGTATATTTAGGTTAAAGTCTAAAAGATAGTTCTTGAATCAAAAGTCATGTTATCACTTTAAACTATCTACGAATTTCGATATAGCTTCACAACTTCATAGTTTCCAAAATGGCTTGCCCCATTCCGACCCTCGCTTGGCATCTCAAGCATTTGGCGAATCAAAATCGAGAGCTGTAACATAATAAGCGATCGCCGCTCCACACAGTTGAAAGTGCAGCGCTTATTTCTCTCTGTGTGTGAGTGGCGTCTCTTATCGCACAGCATTCATTAATTAAAGAGTAGACGAGAGCCGAGCGCTTCGACAAAATGGTGGTCAGTGGGCGGCGCCAGACGAGCTTTCCCCGTATAGATGATCAGGAATAATAATAGATCGTAACTTGAACTAAGCATTTCTAAACAAAATGTTGATACCAACAAATAGTACTTAGTATAAAGATTCCTTCTCTATTAGGTCTAGCAAATTAATAGGTGATAATTCAAATGGGAAGTCAACTCACCTGTCCAGTTGAAACCTCTAAGAGGACGAAGACCAGCAATATGATCTCCTTCTCGTCCGATCCCAGGCCTGATCCATTTTGGCCACAGGTCGCAATGTACAGTGAAACAACGTGCTCGGGAACCTGCATTTTATGTCAATCTCTTCCTGTGATGATCGAGGTGGCTGAAGAAGTGGAATCGCTGTATCCGGATCCCTTGATTAAAACTATTCCTGGTGATTATATGCTCCTTGTACTGAAGCCTCAGACTAGCTTTGGATGATCTGCATCTCAGGGCTGCACCGCCAGCGGTTGTGCCTGGAAGTGAAAGAAAATAAGAAAGAAATCGGTGATTACGCAATCCATATGGAAAATGGAAAACTGCAAAACAGCAAAACTGCAAAACTGCACACTTGGACTTTGGGCTGCATATTAAGCAAGCACTAATTACAAGTGCGTTCAAGAAATGTCAAACAAAGCGAATCGGTTTGTGGCAGAGTCAAAGTTTGTCAAAGTAAAACCACTATACAGATAGACTATTACTATGTGTGTACTGTGTGCTTGCACTAAAAAATCGAAAAGAAAGCCAAAGTCCGGTGATTTGCGCGAAACTTGGCAAAACGCTTGACACCGCGACATTTTGCATATGCAATCCATTGTCCGTCTGTCCTTCCGTCTGTCCGTCCGTCTGTCCATCCGTGCGTCCGCCTGTCCATTCGTGCGTCTGTCCGTCCGTCCGTTTGTCGCTCCGTCCGTCAGTTAACCCACGTGACCAGTTGCCAGTTTTCCCGCCGCGTTGCCGCTTTTCAGCTGCATTTGTAATCGGCTCGGAATGGAGCTTCTAAGACCGCTGACGTCAAAGGGGTCAAATTGAAATTAAAGTATTAACCTCCGGCTGGCGATTTGAAATTTAATTTCGCCCCGTCCGCCTGGCTGAAAGCGAAATGGCAGTCGGAGAACGTACGAGAAATTACAGTGCAATTTTATGAGCATTTTTAATGTGAAAAGTGTTACTCTTAATGAAAACACAAGACCCTCAGAGTTCAAACCAAAATGGCGTTCGTGGGTTAATCGGGCGCGCAGGCGCAAGTCGCAAGTCGCTCTCCGTTTGTTTGCAGTTGTCATGACTGCTCTTTGCCGTAATTAAAATTTCAAATAATTCATACGTGCAAAAAGGCCAGGCTGTCGTAATTGAGCCACTTTAAGTGCTCCTCGTGTCGGATCTGATCAGATCGAAAGGGAAGCTGGCTTACAGTCCAACCTCTTAGCTTTGAACACTAATGTTTCAGCGCCAAAATACCAAATAATGTTTGGTCAAAGTTTATTTTTTATTGCCATCTTATAAATGTATTATAAAAAGTTTTAAAAGTTAAGATAGAGATATAGAGTTCCAAGTTAGCAGGCAACGTTGTGAGAAAATACCAAAGTTCCTCATTTCCAGAATGAAGTGTTGTGAGTGTTGTGCTTATAGAAGTTGGACTGTAGCATAATGCCCTGCCTTTATGGTCTACACTTGACTGGAAACTCGACTTGTTCGAGGGGCTTAACATCTCGAAGAGCGACCGTGTGGTAATGAGGGATTGCGGTTATAATCTCGCGTCTTGTGCAACCTATGAAGTTTGCTTTTTATGGGCTTTTAACGTTTAACGTTTTTGCATCTTGCACCGCCCTTTGGTTCATTTTTCCGTTAGCAGGAAGTCATTATCAATACAGGTTCCCACGAAGTCTAACTCCACAAAAGAACTACCTCGGCATTTATAACCAAAAAGCCTAAACTGGTTCGTAAGTTTCTTAATTTTGACACATTTTTCGACCTCCGGGGTTAGTTACACCGAAAAGCTGCGTTTACTATTGCCTTAAAGTGCCCTATTTCCTGTTCAGAGACCTTAAGCCCTTACAGGCCATTAAAGCCTGTTGCGTTAGATCAACCTTTCGAGAGTTGTGGTCTTATGAGATGGTTTATGCGCTTTTAATTGATTACAGTGGAAACTATGGAAAGATACGGTTATGCCAGAAGGGCAGATACGCATTGATAAGTTTCCCTTTCGTTGGTCACTCAATGGCAGAGGGAAATGGAAATGAAAATGAAAAAGGTACTCCATTCGTTAATGAATGAATAACGGTAAGCGAGTCGCCCAATTAAGTAAAATAAAGAATGACCAAATAGACAATGGGAAAGCGTTGCGGCCGTCATTAAAAATAAGAAACCCCAAACACAGACTCCAACTGGAAAATAAAGTACAGTGGAACCTTCCTCTTTTGAACTTGACATAACTTTAATAAAATTGTAATTTTAATGTTAAGCTATAAATTTTCAAATAGAATGTCAATTCAATAAAAAAAATCAAAAGAAATCAAGGAAAAAGCGATTTATCCTTTTTGTTAAGTCAGAGCAAAATGGTTTAGAAACAGTTTTATGTTTATAAACAAAAGATTTATTACTCAGAAGGAATTTTTTGATGGATTCGAAGACCTCTTTCTGTTAACAGTATACACACGTATGTTAATCGCACGAATATTTGATTATACTGACAAATTGACATTCTGGAGAAGTTTGACTGTCGTGAAGATCGATTGGCGATTATTACACTGTGCGAAACACAAAGCCATCAAGCCGTGATTAAATTCGAATTAGTGACAGGCGCAGCAGGAGTGGAATAAAAAGCTAATACCACAAACAGCGGCAACAACTATTGCAATTCATGAATTGCTACCTGTGCCGATTGGTAAACCAGAAAGTGAGCAGATTTTCATTGTTGGTCGAATGTTTGTTGTATTTCGGACTGGCTTATTAAATTATGAATTGCGCAAGTTTCTTTTTTACGATTTTTGTTTTATGCATTGTTCCTCGCTTGCAAATATGTACGTATGTATGTTTTGTTGTTGTCGCTGGCGTGTGCCGTTAGTTGTTGTTGGAGCAACAGGAAATCTATGATTGCGCAAAATTGCTGGCGAGAAATGCCAATTGCCAAAGTTATTCGCACAACAAAAAAGTGGTAGAAAAGCGCAGAGAAGAAACGAAGGAAAATGTTTTGGGCTCTCGCTCTATCTGGATTTTTATCTCGTTCCCTCTTTTAACTGGATCTCACGCAAGCAACAAGTGCAACTCTGGCTGCTGTTTTGTGATTCTGCAAATAAGAAACCAGATTCAGCACAAGTCGATCATAGAATACGCTTAAGCAGGTGCATTTCAAATTCATACCTTACTGTTTTTCCCTACGCAGCATGAGTATCAGTTTAGGGTAGTATCTTATCTTGGCCGATTTAAATTACTAACTAGAAAAAATTTTCCAAAAAAAACTACTCGGCTATTGATGTATCAAAATATTTGTACATTTATTTACATTTTCTTTTAGTTGAATGTGAATTTAAAACAATTTTTTTTAATTTAGGCTTTGTTTCTTTTCAAACTTGTAGTGCTCTCTAATGCAGGGTATTCATAAACAAGTTGTGTTCTCTTTCTCTCTGCATCTTCGTTTTGGACTGCGCTAACTGTAAATTTGTTTTCACTTTGTTTAGCGCATCGCCTTACTGTTGTTTTCTTGTTGTTTTTGTTAATGTCGCTCATTCATTTTGGTATATTTGATTATTTGATCAACAGCAACAACAAGTAGTTCTCAATCGGATATTTTCTCCTCACGCGTCCACACACTACTGCGCTCTTTATCTCCCTCTCGCTCTTTTGATCTTTGTGGGATGCCACAGGTTGTTGGTAAATGATATCTACAGCTTCCTCTTACTCGTCTTCCTCTGCTTCTTCGCTTTCTTACTCACTTTTTTCTCCCTCTCTCTCAGCGCGGCGACTTAACTGTTTTTACTGTTTTCTTGTTTTATTCCGTTTTTTTCCGTTCAACACGTTGTATACATTGCACTTGTTGGCTTTTCACAATTTTTGGTTTTTATTGCACTTTCTTTTCTCCGTCACACCCATACACGAAAAGCCCATACGTGTTACAGTTACATTTGATTAAACGCCTGCTATTTTTGTTTTTTGTGGCCTTTTGAATAGTTTACTATTTCAATTTAAAGCCAGCAAACAAGTATTTTCTTCTTCTTCTTGACCTGTTGCTTCCACCACTTTGTCTTGTTGTCTTTTTCTAGTTTTTTGAATTGGTATGAGTGTGCGTGCGAACGTTTGAGTGTACATATGTGTTAGTCGGATCTGTTAACTTTTTTAACCCGTCGCGCATCCGCTTGGCTTCAAGTTGAAAAAACAACTGATCGCCGCAGCGAAACGCAGGTAACCACGAAGGTAAATTAAGGCGAGCTGCGCTTACCTCTCTCTGTGGCGGTAGACAGAGAGCGAGAGAGCAGACCAAACAAGATTCCATCACGCACATACCAACAAAAACAACAACATGGCCAGGTATGAGTTTGCCAATAGGCCTTGCATTACTGGCAACGCGGCGGAGAGACTGAGCAACAGAGAGCTCAAGGGAGAGAGTTACACATACTCCGCTAATAAAGCTTGGCTTAAAGCAAAGAGCTAGTCCATTAGTTTCCCACGCTGCGCAAGACAGTTACGCTCAGTGAGCATGACCCGCGCTTTTCCTCTCTCTCTTGCTCTCTCTTGCTACCTCTCGCATGGAAGTTACCTGTGCTGCTCCACCAACACACTCGTCCTCCAACACACACACACATACACCTGCACACTGTTTGCTCTGCTCTTCTTCTTTCTCCTCCTCTTCTTCGCTTGCTCAATTACCAACGGAGAACGGTGAATGCCCACGTAGAATAGACTGCTTACCTGCATACCTTACCTTTTGGCCAGAATCATGATTTCCAGATATTTTCCATTATTTGGTAGGTAACTCTGTAGTAAATTTCACTGATTTAGAAGCGGACAATATACACAGAGCAAAGGCAACAGGCGACGGCGACTAACTGGCTGACAACCGAGCAACGTAAACGCGTTTTGGTCAAAACGAATAAGAGCGCGAGCGAGAGAGAAATAGGGAGAGAGAGTGGAAAAAGCATCGAGAGCGCGCAGGTGTTGGTGTGCGTGGGCCGCTTATTTGGGGAGCACCCGTGTCACGACCCTTAACCACTTATCGTTATCGGCATGTAAACTCCCGTTTCAAAGGTGCAATATAAATATCTTACTCAAATATTAGTTAACTTCCTTTTTAAAAAGTAAACAATATAATTCATGGAATTCCCATTACCCTGGCCCTGGAGTTCTAACAATCCAATCACTACTCACTTCCAAGTTGCACAGCCAAATAACAAAAGCTAAAAACTTACTTACCAACTACTTTGTATGCAAAACAAAAGAGATCAACTTGTAGTCTCGGCTTTTAACCAACAGTCCAACACATAATCTAAGTTACGTCAGAGGATAGGACACATTTAATAGGTAGTTTTTTAGTTTTTGGAATATTGCACAATATAAACATATAAAATGGCATACTGACAGGGATAAAAAGACCGAAGAGAATAGCTCGCTATCATCCTCACAAGATGATCTCGTTTTTGAAGCTGCGACTGAGCTCCTTGTGCGGCAAAACGATGCTGTTCAGCAGGATTTTCTCGGCGGGCACCTGCACGAAACAGCCTGAAATGAAAATAATGATTTAAAAAAGTCATCACCTGATTCAAAATACCTACCCAGTATGGTGATCGAGGGGTTCAATTTGCCTTCGTTGTTGAAAAGCGGTGGGTTCTCCATTTTGGCAAAGGGTTTATTGGGATCGGGATCACTGGGCGTGCCCTCGACTCGAGCCCAAGCTCCAATGGTGGAGCCCCTGCCCACAATCGAGTGCAGCACGAGCGTATGGTCCAGGATCTGCGCCTGCTCCAAAACAATCGATTCACGAATGCGCACACCGGGGCCAATCGTCACTCCAGGTCCAATCGCCACATTGGGTCCCAGCTGCAAAAAGACCTTTTTTTAGACGCACTGCAAAAAATATGTTTGATTTATACCAACCACTGCGCTGTGATGAACAGTGGCGCTGGGATGAACATAGACGTCCGGATGCACGGTGCAGATCAAGCTGCCGTCGCCCTCTCCGCGTTTGGTTCCCACGTTGGCCAATCTCTCGGGATGCGTTTTCTTGTACAGGCCTAGGTAATGACGATTTGCGTAGATTGCTGATCCAGCAGTCTTTAGCTGGGACCACCAATTGGGCACTGGCATGGCAAAGAGCTTATCGGTTCCAGCCAGGGGCGTGAGCACCTCCTGTTCCCACTTGATATGCCCCTGCTCTCGGCCATTTCCATTTCCGTTTCCATTGCAAAATGCCTGGCAGCTGTACTCCTGACCTCTCGAGTGAAAAATCTGTGCCAACACCGTGAATATATCCATGGAACAGACATAGACCCCACAGTTGATAAAGGTGGACACATAGGAGCTCGGCTTTTCTACATAATGCGAGACAGCTCCGCTACTGCGATCAAAAACCAGACAACCGTAATGCAAGGATTGCTGACGTGTTGCTTCCGTGGACATGATGGTGACCAGAGCACTCGCAGGCCGCTTCTCGTGAAAGTCGCACAGTTCCTGCAGCGGAAAATCAGCGCAGACATCTCCGTTCAATACAAAGAAGGCTCTGGGATTGCCAGCTCTAATCTGATCCCGGAAGTGGTACATTCCACCTGCAGTTCCCAAGGCAGTGAACTCCTGAAGGTACCTATGATAATGTCATAGGAGGTCATTTTAGAGTTTAAGACTTCAAGATTCATGGCTTCACCTAATGTTGATGTTGCTGCTGCTGTACAGGGCCTGCATGTCGCCCACAAAACCCTCCATTTGGGTCTGCGGATAGTAGCCGATGATCAGGATCTCGCGGAGATCAGGCAGTTGGGCGCAGGCCTCAATATGATGGGCGATTAGGGGACGACCCGCCAGTGGGAAGAGCGGCTTGGGCGTGTCCAGCGAAAGGGGGCGGAAGCGGGTGCCCTTCTGCGGACCGCCAATCAGGATAACAGCCTTCAGCATAGTGTGCGTGCAGCGGTAAGATGACTAATGACGATCGATCAATTTGTGGCCAGGTTCTCAGTAAGATAGCTTTTCTGTTTACGTTGCCAGCTAGAAAACAGCTGATTGCGCTAACAGCCCTTGGAATAGCTGATAACAGACTTAACAGCACGCTGGTTTTGTTATCTTGTATATAAATGAAAGGGTATTTCTTGGTATTTTGATTGCTTAAAACATCAGTAAAAATTTAAAAATATAACAAAACTTATTGGAAATGTATGGAGCACCTTTCAAAGCAGCTAATCTAATATTAATATATTTACTATTTACTTAGTTTTGATATGAAATGTCCACAAAGTTAAGTTGTATATCAACCAGCAAAAACCTATGCACTTCTTGCAGCTTACTGATAACTAAAAAGCGGATTGGAAGTTCTTGCCTTTTTTAAAAAATAAGTCTTTACAAATATACTAATAAGACTCGCAAGCATTAACAGCAGTTCGATTAGAAATCTATGATATTTTTGTTTAGGCGAATGCGTACTGTATCTCCGCTGGAAGGCTGTTACCCGACATCGCTGGAAAGACCTGTCGATGGGAAAGCTCCAGTTATCTGCCAGCCCACGATTGAATTGATTTTCCAGTATTTGATTTGAAACAATTCGATTTTAATCTATTTATACAACGAAAACCATTTAATAAATGTCTTTAAATACACGATAAGAACAAAGGCGAAGCACTGAATCAATGGACAGTTGTTTACAGGGTGTAAATCAATACTCTGGCGGTTGCAGCAATACGAAACAGTGTCCTCGAGAAGAATACGAGGAATTAGCGCACCAGATCCTCCGGATTGAACATGCCGCGAGCGCGACGCAGAATGGAGTCCTTGCTGGCGTCGTACGGATGGTCCTTTGAGGGAATCTCCAGAACCGCGGGCACGGGCGACGTATGGGCATCGATCACATGACGAATAAGCTCCGCGCAGTTCTGGTTGATCAGAATGATGTCGATATCGTCGCGCTTGAGGAAACGCTTGAAACAGTCCTCCAGCTCGCTGACGGCCGTATTTTTGTCGACCACCATGAAGTTGGGGTGGCGATTCTTGTTGATCTCGCCGACTCCGCCAAGCAGGAATCCCACGCAGGTGTCCTCGTCGCCGATAACGCTGATCAGTTTTCCCTTAATTGCCGAGTGCAGAGCCATTTTGATTGGTTTTTCTGTATTTTTTCTGCGAGCGATGTGAACAGCGAAATTAAAACCTGACTCTGGAAAATGTACGAGTCAGCTGGTTTCTATCACATGACACAGTTGCGCTTAACAGCACTGGAAGGCGGTTAACAGCACTCGCGGTGCTTTGGTATACGGTATTTTTATGTTGGTGTTTTAGTACCGCCGCGTAACGGTCTGTTCTGGGTGTGTGACCATATTACTCATTGGCTTTGGTGCTTTTCAAATAAATGAAAATACTGTTATTATCGCTAATTACGAATTCCAAGTAGTAAGACCGACAAATTAAATAATTTAAACAAGTTACAATATCATCCAGGGCTTAAAAGGTGTGCACAAGGATTGCTTATTACTTTTCGTACGTCGTTACAGAGTTACAGAGTGAGTTGTGTTTCCCATAGATTTAGTTTTGATAATTTTTGGCAAAACCCCGCTCTTGCTGATAACAATAATATAAATTATAGAAGCTGCATGCACATAGCTGATAAGCGTTTCTTAAAACTCTCCACACACCACAGCTTACTTTCAGTGTGTTCGAAGATTTTCGCTGGAAATGTCCACAGCATGGCTTGTAATATTCGCTTGGATGCTGATAGGTCAAGGATCGGCCCGCCTCTTGGATGAGAATTGTGGAAACGTGGTGAAGGTTGTGGCAAAGATAGTCGGCGGAAAGGATGCGGGGGAAGATAAGAATCCGTGGATGGCCATAATAAAATCCCACAACGTATTTGTCTGCGGAGGAACGCTGATTAATGACCGTTTCGTCATGACGGCCGCGCACTGCATCTGCAATAATACAGATTGCAGTGTGCAGCGCACTCAACTGTAAGCATCTTCTACGAACAAATAATATAACATAATTCAACATAAATATATGATTGAATGTGATTCATAGCACTGCCACTTTGGGGATGTACCATAGCCAATCGGAAAACCAATCGGAATCTAAACATGCCCATGTAAGCAATGTGGTTCGGGCCCACTTGCACACATCCTTTGTTATGGAAAGCCATGTCCATGATATATGTCTGCTCCAATTGGCAAGAAGCGTCGTTTACAAGGAGAACATTAAACCGATATGCATTTTATTGAACGAACAGAACAAGCCGCAAGCGGATGCCATCCAAAATTACACAGCAGTTGGCTGGGGAGAAACCGGAAGCATGAATGCCAGTGGCAGTGACGCACTTCAAGTCATTCAAATCTACAAATTGAATAGGGAAGAGTGTATTAATTATTTCTGGGATATACATGACACACAGATCTGTGGTGGCAGAACAGACGAGAAGGACACCTGCAATGGCGACTCCGGAGGACCCTTGTATGCAGAGTGGTTATATGGAAGCATCTGGCGAGCAACGCAGTTCGGAATCGTCAGCGCGGGCAACTCCGAGTGCCGGGGTTTCGGCATGTACACCGATGTGATGAGCCACATCGACTTTATCGAGCGCATTGCCCTGGACTCGGACATTGAAGTGGTGCTACCGAAACTAGACCTACTGGATGACGGATGTCTGGGCCAGCACACGTTGCGGAGCTGGGAAGGAAATGTCTCCGAAGCGACCAGGTCCTTCGAATGGTTAGCTGAGGTCTACATGCAGTCCTTTTTGGTCTCATATGGCGTGCTCATTTCGAAAAGTTTGCATCTTTGTTCCTTGTTTCGTTGAAAAGATTGAAAACTCTTCTTCTCTTGCAGCTTTCGTGGTGACAACGGCACAGATGCTACCCGAGGATGTGGCATTGTAAGTACTTTGGTCATTCAGGTGGTTAAGTAATGCAATTACGATTGTAAATGTAGCACGGTTCAACTGGGGCAAGGAGTTGTGGATACCTTCGATGTGACATCTGTGCACAAGCATCCGGAATTCGTAAGTCTGGCCCAAAACGATATAGCGCTTCTTAAGCTGGACAGAGCAGTGCAGTACACGGGTGAGTGTGTCCAAGGATCATTCGATTAGCTCTCCATTCAATCTGTTCCTTTTACACGGCTAGAATCTATTCGACCCATCTGCCTGCCCTCACCAAGCAACAAAGCGCAGCAGAAGAAGTTCCAAGGATGGGCTGCTGATCCTGCCCAGAAACTCATCACCGTTGGCCGGGGCATTCGGACTAACGTGGCGGTGCGACGGACAAATTCCAGTGAATGCTACCAGGAGGATCACCAGGAGATCGGAGAGCGACAGTTGTGCGTGGAACGACCTGCTCCTCAAATCCTGCGCGTGGGCAGTGGCAGTCCTTTGGTAAGCCCCCTATTCGAAAAGAAGGGGGCATTCAGCCTGGTCGGATTGGCCAGCTTCGGCAGGAGCGAGGACTTTTCTCCAGATGTCTATACCAATGTTTTGGGTCACTTGAAGTGGATCGGAGATTTGCTAAAGAAGTAGAAAATCTTTTGAAGAGTTATATTATGTCGTAGAGTTATACATATATAACGAAATATGTTAAGCTTTGCAATATGAAAACCATTTAAATTAATAAAGTTAAACATATCAAGAACTTCAAATATGGAAAGTCCTATTCATTCTAACAATAACTAAATAAGCAACAATGTAAATTTAAAATTTTTGCAAAATGTTTAATACTTAGCTTTGCTTATTTAGTATTTATACAGGCGGGTAGTATTTTCCAGCACTCGCGGACGGTCACACTGAAATTCAAGCAAGAAGCAGCACGCGCCGCAGAAATTTGCCAATAATTTTCGTCCTCGCAAGCGTCGCAAGAGGAGGCGTCGTGTGATGGCAATGGCAACGGGAGCAGCATCTGGAGCAGCAGCAGCGGGTGCAGGAGCGTCGGTGGAGCAGCTGGTGGCCCAGACACTGCAGGCGGCCACAAATCCGAGCCATGAGATTGTCCAGAAGGCGGAGGCGCAGCTGCGCGAGTGGGAGCAGCAGCCGGGCTTCTTTCCCACGATTGCCCGTCTGAGCATGCGACGTGCTGGTGGTGGTGGCGGCGGCGACGGGGTGTCCAGTACGGAGGACTCCGAGGTGAAGGTGCGCTGGATGGCGGCTGTCTACCTGAAGAATGGCGTGGAGCGGTATTGGCGGCCCAATTCACGGCAGGAGCTGCCCGCCGAGCAGAAGCAGCAGATCCGGGAAGTTCTCCTGCGTCACTACGACGCAGAGGAGGTTCCCCAGGTCGCCCTCCAGATAGCTGTGCTCCTAGGTCGCCTGGCACGCACGGATTACCCGCGATTTTGGCCGGAATTGTTGCCGACGCTCATGAAGCAGCTGCAGTCCTGCAGTACGGATGGGGATTCGGCCCTGCAGCAGCGAATTCTTATTGTCCTACACTATGTCCTCAAGGCCTTGGCCTCACGGCGCCTGATGGCCGAGCAGCGGGCCTTCGAGGAGCTGGGCTCACAGATATTTGCCTATCTGGCGTGGGACATCTGGGCCCCACTTACGACGCGCTTTTTGCAGCTCGTCCAAAAGGAGCAGGCGATGGCCCTCAATGCCCTGCAACGGGCCTATGTGGTGATGAGATCCCTGCGTAAGCTGGTGGTCTACGGCTGTGCCAAGCCGTACAAGTCCACGGACCACATGAACTTTGTGGAGCAGCTGTTTCAGCGGTTGCGCCAGTGCCTCGAGCTGCGCTATGAACTGAAGATGGGATCGGCCACGCCTGGCACTGCCACGATACTCACCGAATTGGAGCGCTTTGTGATTAAGATGATGAAGACCCTCAATGAACTGATGGAGCGGCATTCTGTGTCCTTTGCGAGGTTCGTTCCGGTGGCCCTGGAGTTCAGCTTCCACTATGTGTTCCACGAGGGCACCGCCCTCATTTTCGACGCCGGCGATCGGATCAACTTCAAAAACTTTGCCATACAGGCGCTGAACATGCTGAAAGGAATCATGCTAAGCGGCAACGATAGCATCAGTGCTCCGCCCGAAGGTGGGGCTTCCATAGAGGATGAGTTGTTGGCCAGCGCTGCTCAAAGCCATGCCAAGTTCTTCACGGCGGAGCGAGTGACCTACATCTGTGAGAAGATCGTGACGCACTATTTTCTGCTCACTCAGCAGGAGCTGGAGGAGTGGCAGCAGGATCCAGAGGGCTATGACCAGGACGACGGCGGTGGTGATGCTTGGAAGTATGCCTTAAGGCCCAGCGTGGAGACCCTCTATTTCACCTGCTTTACGCAGCACTCGCAGGTTATGATCCAGGAGGTGCTCCGTTTCGTACGACGTGCCCAGCAGCTGCAGCTTACCCCGGAATCTGACCTGAAAGTGATACTGCTAAAGGACGCCATTTACAATGCCGTAGGGCAGGCCGCCTTTCATTTCTTTAACAAGCTGGATTTTGGCGCCTGGCTCACATCCCAATTACTGGCGGAGCTGCGCGTGGAAGCTCCCAACTTCCGGATCCTGCGGCGTCGCATCATCTGGCTGGTCGGCCACTGGGTTGGCGTCCAACTGCCCAGAGAGCTGCGTCCCCTGGCTTACGAAGCCTGCCTGCATCTCCTCCGGCCACAGGAGGACATGCCCACTAGGCTGGCCGCTGCCAGAACGTTGAATTTGTTGATCGACGATTTTGAGTTCATGCCGGAAGCCTTTCACCAATATTTCTCATCCCTCTTCGAGGCCCTCTTCTTGCTGCTCCACGAGGCCGGCGAATGCGACACCAAGATCGTGGTGCTGGGCACGATGACGCTGCTTGTGGAGAAGATGAGCGAGTACATCGAGCCGCAGGCATTGCAGTTCATCGCGTATTTACCCCTCCTGTGGCGCGAGAGCGAGGAGTACGACCTTCTGCGCTGCGCCATCATTGGCACCCTAGAGCAGCTGGTTCGCACGATACGGGATGTCCCAGAGCCAATGAAGCCCTTCCTCTACAGCGTGATCGAGCTGAGCACGGATCTTCAGGTGAGTGAGCTTTTATAGATTTGTTTTTTGCGACAGGTCGCTTACTACCCAGTTTTGCTACACATTTATGTAAACCTTTATATTTGAATAAGAATCCTTGTTTTAAGTAATAATATCACAGGTCAGTTTGAGTGCCAGCGAATAATATGCTGTATCCACCTCGTAAAACTTGGAACGTCTGTGTAGACTCCTGGGCCGCGACACAAGTGGTGACCATAGCTAACGATTCCTAACTGAACGGTGCGGGTCACTTGACCATTGGACATTTTCCTTAGCAGCGGACCGCCGGAGTCACCGCTACAGGTGTCCGCTCGCGATTGTCCCGCGCAGAACTGACCGTGTGCAAGGGAAGTGCGCAGGGATTGCTGACACTCGGCTTGGTCGAGCCTGTTCAGGTTCACTGTTTGCAGAACTGTGGCGGTGTTGATCAGATCAGTCTTACCCCATCCAGTGGCCTCGTAGGTGGATGTATTGGGAACTTGGCCTGGATTTTGGAACAGACAAACTGGTCGGATGAACTCTGCAAAATGAGAATGATCGAACAATAATGCACACCGCTTAGTAGATTTAAAAGATCCATAAACCAATGGATAAAATTTGGCATCTAACTTGTATAAAGGACGATTCCATTAAGTTTAAGCAATCCTATGTCGTTGCGACCATCTAGTCTTCTTTCATATAAGTTATGCACGTGGGCAGCCGCAACGGTGTACTCCTCATACGTTGGAATACAGAACTCGGATGTGCAATCTATGCGTGTAGTTGTGTCGTATTCCCCAAGGCGAACCGTTCTGTTAGAATTTGTTAAGTGTTAAAAATCAAATAGGAGTTCATTCCTTGTACTTACAACAAATAGTACTGGTCCATGCAGTGCGCTGCGGTAAGTACAAATCCTAGGAAAAGCATTGTTATAAATAATTTCAAAATCACCTTTGAACATTAAAAACTACAAACTTCTTGTGATTAGTGTGCCTGCACAAACTAAAGCCGAGTTTATGTGCAAGTAGGCGATCCACGGATTAGATCCTAGGTCTGCATTTCTACCTCCAAGGATTCTATATGTGGGTGGAAGAGCGATGGTAGTTCCGCAATCGGGCTCAATAAACTGGGCTCTCAGTTTTTGCGTCAGGCAAAGAGCAAAGGCGAAATGAACCGTCCACAGGGATTTCATCTTAAAATCTTCGATGTCTCAGCTTTCTTTCCATACAAATGTTTTTATCTGTAACAAATAAGCTATTATTATTATTATACTCTCAATTTGCCAGCAAAGCTATAATATATTATTTTATGAATCCGAAACGATTACCAATACCCAATACACTTTTTTCACAGCAACACTCGCACGTCTACCTCATCGAAGATGGTATCATGCTCTGGCTGGCGGTGATTGGGAACTCGACTGCGCTGACGCCCGAGCTACTGGCTCTGTGCGACCATCTTCTGCCTATCATCGAGATGTCGTCGGAGAACCTACGCACCGTGCTGCAGCTGATTCACGCTTATATATTGCTGGACGCTCAGGCCTATCTGAGTCGTTACGGCGAGGGATTTGTGGCCTACTGTGTGCGCTCATTCGAGGACATACGTGTGGAGGGAATAATTGCCATGCTGCGCATCTTCGAGACATGTCTGAAAACGGACGCGGCGATGGGACTGCGGCTGGTGCGCCCGGCACTGCCCTTTGTCTTCCAGCAGGTGTGCCTTAAGCAGGAGTATCCCATGACAATGGGATGGTATCTGACCATCGTGGCCCGCACCCTGCTCATTGACCAGTCTGTATTCATGTCGGTGGTGCAGCAATTGCCGCAAGCGGACGCTTTGGCTCGCATTCTGGACGTTTGGATCGAGATGTTCCCAATGGTACCCGACACGCACGCCGAGAAGCGCAAGCTCTTCTGCCTGGCCTTCGCCTCGATCTTTGGCAGCAATGAGTTGCTGCTTGCCCGCCTGCCTCATATCCTGCAGCTGGTGGACGAAACGCTGGGCGAGGTGATGGACAAGCAGTACGCCGCCACCGAGGAGGGTGCCTCGAAGACCACGCCTCGCTTCTATGACTCATTGGTCATTCATGACGAGCACGAGTTGGACGAGCTGCAGCAGCAGCTGGGCAGTGGCGGCGGCGTCAGCGAGGACTTCCACACCAAGGGCTACCCGGCCAAAACCTACCACGACGACCGCCACCGGCAGCTGGTGCTGAAAGACCCCGTTTACAAGATCCCTCTTACCGAGTATCTCAAGTGGCAGCTGCAGTCGCTGCAAGCACAGCTGGGATCGCAGCGCTACGAGCAGGTGATGTGCTCCGTGGTTCCCGAGGTACTGGAGAGGATTACCATGTACATAGAGCAGACTGTGCCCAAGGCTTGTGTGGTGTGCGCGGGCTCCGGCTCCGGCTCCGGATCGGGGGCGCCTGCGGACGAGACGCTCTCCGAACAGGTCGAGTCCGGCTGATTCCGGACTGCTGTGCTTTAAAAGCTTTCTACGCTAAGTTATTAATGTATTTTGTATTGAAATTATATATTTTTAATTGTTAAACGCTACGTTTCAGTTGTTAATCGACCGCCGGTCTCCGCTCCATTTTGCCCCTAAGCAGCGCACATATCGTTTCCTCCTTCTGCTGTAACTTATGTCGCAACTTGTCCATTTCCTCGGCATTCCGGGCGTGCAATCCGCGCAATTGTGACTCCTTGTGCTGGACCAGCACCTCCAAGCGTCGAACCGCCTCGTACGTATCGCGCACCTCAGCCTGCCCTGTCTCCAGCTTTTGGGCCCACTGCAGCGCCATTCGCAGGCGAGCCTTCAACCGATCTCTGCCGTGTTTGGCCTTCTCCGTGCTGCGGACCAGTGACGCGGCCCGTGCGGTAGTGGCTTGCAGCTGCTCCTGGAGGGCAGTTCGTTCTCTCGCGTGCTCCTGCCGCAATTGCTCCAGCATGGTTTTGCACTGATTTAGTGCCTCGGATTCGGCGGGAGCCTGGGGAGCAACAGTAGCGGGAGCAGCAGATGAGACACTTTTGAGCGCGGCTAGCTCGGATTTAGTGCGCGCGTAGGCCGCCTGCAGGTGGTCCATGTCCAGGAGCAGCGTCTGCATGCGCTGCTCGTAGCAGTGCATCACCTCCACCAGCTTCTCCTTGGCCAAGTCGGTCTTGCGAGTTTGCGCCTCTGCCTTGGAGCGGCATACTCCCAGTTGGGCCTGCAGACACACGCGCTCCTCGCGCCAGCCGCCGAGATCGCGACGCAGTTGCTCCTGGGACTGCAGCTGTTGGGAATTACAGTTAGATAGGTCACTTTAAGTTTCAATGCCTCCTTACCAGCTTTGTGTTCTCCTCCAGGGCTCGCTTTAGTTCGCCAGTGAAGTGCTCGAACTCCGTGGTATATTGAGCCAAAAGCGCGTCCTTGTCCCTGAGAGATTCATCGTAGGCCTGCAGCAGTGGACCCAACGTGTGAGTGGGCAATGGCGGATGCGGAGCGGAGGACGAGCTGGCTTTCGCTGATGCTGCACCTGTAGGAGCGCCCTCTCCGAGACGCCTCTGATCCTGGTAACTCTCGATTTGCACGTTCAGCCTGAAGACGAGCGTCTTCAGCATGTCAACGTCGCCGGCCAGTGTTCGATTCTGGCCAAGAACGGTGTCCAGTCGCTGGCCGAGCTGCTGGCAGCGGGTGCAACTGGCCACCTGCTGCTCCGCCTCCGATAGACGCCGCTCCAGCTGGCCGCTGTCCTTGCGTAGTTGGTCATTCTCCTTGGCGAACTGGTCGTTGTATCGATGCAGGGTGGCCAATCGCTGCACAAGCTGTTCCAACTGCTGCTCCTTGGCTTGCAGCTGTTTCATATGGTTATTTCGGGATATATTGGAGCAATCCTATGAGCTTACCAGCGTGTTAAGAGACCGATCCTTTTTGCGCTCCTTGTTGGCAGAGCCCAAGTTGTCCTGTCGCTTCACTTCCACCTCCACGCTTCGTGAACGACGATTGAAATTGCCCGACAGAGTCTGCAGAACCTTTCGGTTCCTTTTGGGATGTTGCTGATGCTGGTGCTGCTCCGGTTCTGGCTGATCCAGGTCCGTAATCATCACATTTCGCGTGCTCATTGTGGCAGCTTTGCTATCCGAATCCTGACACTTTCTGCCTGGGCTGCTTGTAAACAATGTCGAAACCACACCCGCACTGAAGCCCGTGTCCTGGCCACGTTGCCATGGCTCCTGGTCGGGTGTTTGACCCCGTTTTTTGGCCACCCTGACAGCCACCCTCTTGCGGAAAGAATAACTCGCCCCCAAAAATACCTGTACTGATCCTGTTCTACTCACCAAAATATGTAAAAACAAAAGGGTATACAATTATAGTAAAAGTAAAGCCTTTTTGAAGCTTGCAAATTTATTTTAAGAGGTATCTGATAGCTAGACAATTGATTTTATATTCTTTAGTGTATAATGGTGGGCAACAATAATTCTTATCTTCGGGTTTTTTCTTCAGATTCGATTTGCTCATTTTAAAATTTTCAGCTCTTGTGAGTTCGAAAATATTATGAAATTTCAATAGAAATTGACAGGAAAAATAAGAAACAGAAATCACTATTTTAAAAGTCATTCGGCTAGTGATTCTAATTAAAAAGTGTCCAACATTGCTTTTTTAATAATATATTTTTTATATATTATATTAATTGCAATATAAATACAATGTTAATCAATTATTTACACTGCAAGAGTATTCAAATATTGTGTTTGCTCAATACATTTCAAATATTATATTTTATTGCGATAAGGATTATTGTATGATTTTATGTGCTTATAAGAATGATCGAGGTGAAGCTCCGGCAGTTTGCTGACCGATCGTACAGATGATGGGCGCTATTGTGGCGATCACAGCTCTTGCCATTGGAGTCCTCTGCTCTCTGGGCCAGGGGGAATTCTTGGAACCGAGGTGCGGCGTTACGACCACTTTGAGAATAACCGGGGGCACTGATGCGAATATGTATGCCAATCCCTGGATGGCCTACATCCATTCCTCCGTCACATTGATCTGCGGAGGAGCTCTCATCACCGAGCGTAAGTATGTGCGAACTATCGAGTACTCGAGCAGACGATGACCACAGATTCCATCAACAGGTTTTGTCCTGACAGCGGCGCATTGTGTTCAGGAGGGAATTGCGGTGTAAGTAGCAATAAATTTATAATATTAATAAGTATAATTAGTTGAATATGTGTACTTATGTACGTACATGACACTTTATGTTGGTTTCCAATCTATTTCGTTTGAGCAGAAAGGTGCGACTCGGGGAGTACGACGATGCGACGACCGTTGACTGCGACAATGGGGTGCAACCCAGGAGCTGAGGAGTTCGACGTGGACATGGCCATTCGGCATGGCAAGTATTCCGAGAACAGAAACTTGAACGACATCGCGCTGCTTCGCTTGGCTGCCTATGTGACTTTTAAAGGTGTGATTGAATTGACTCATTGAGTCGTTCGCATTGGGCCAAAATACTTAGTATCGTTTTGCAGTTCACATCAAGCCCATATGCATCATTTTGGATACCACGGTGAGGGAACAAGTCGATAGTGTGCAGTGGTTCATTGCCACCGGCTGGGGCGACACTAAAACCAACAGGACACGAGGTGCTCTGCAGACTACACATATCCAGCGGTTTGATCCAATCCGATGCAAGCGAGCCCTCGGCAGGGCGGTGCAGCAGAACCAATTCTGCGCCGGAAGCCTTGGGAGCGATACGTGCAACGGCGACTCCGGCGGTCCGCTCATCCAGAACGTGCTGGACATGGACATGTTGCGTGCCGTTCAATTCGGCGTGATCAGCTACGGCAGCAGGGATTGCTCCGGAATCGGGGTGTACACCGATGTGTACAGCTACGCCACTTGGATCGCCACCGTGGTGCGGCAGAACACCCATGTGCCGGCACCATTTATACCTAACATTTGACCTTATGTCGATATCAATTACTAATACATTGTAATCTAGCTTAATTGTGATTTTTAGGAAAGCTTTTGCCTTCATTTTCCTTCTACAGGTTATCAAAAGATCGAGATAGAATATTACAGATATATGTATGTACATGTGTAATAGTGGCATATACTATTTTGACAAGGATAATGCGTAATGGGATTCGTTTGAAAAACAGAAAAATGACAGAAAATATACAGGAGAAAAAATGGGAGTTCGTTAAAGAAATGGTAATTGAAAATTGATTGATATTCTCATTATTAACGGTGTTGTTTGTTTAAATGATCTTGAAAATCATAAACATTAAGTATCTTAAAATCCATCATAAAATGTGTGCTATTTTTCTTCTCAAAGTCAAATTAAACAGCTGGACTGAAACCATTTTTTGCTGTGCATTGAGCAGCATAATTAATTACCAGGAATTGCAACTGATAAAGGCAGCTTTATTCCCATTTAATGAGTATCGCCAGTTGCAAGTGGTTCAGTAACCAAGTTACCGTCTCGCAAAATGAGCAATTTTCTCGCACCGATTTCCATTTACATCTGCGTGTTCGTCTGCCTGCTGCTCCAGGAAGAAGTGGTCGCCAACTTCATGATTCCGACCTGCGGCGTATCCTATGAGTCCCATGTGGCCACTAGAATAGTTCGCGGCAAGGAGGCTCTACTAAAATCGGCTCCATTCATGGCCTATTTGTACAACGGCTCGCAGATCCACTGTGGCGGAACGATCATCTCCAATAGTTCGTATTACGAAGTTCTTCTTAGTTGTGACTATAGTTATGACTCATTCACTTGCAGAGTACATTCTAACGGCTGCTCACTGTATGAGGCTCTATCTGTAAGTATGCCCCACTTGTACTGAGACCATCGGGTTGATAATACTTGGGTTAATCCGATCTAGAAAGGTGCGACTGGGGGAGCACGATATTACCAGAAACCCCGACTGTCAGGCCGGCGGCTCTTGCTCTCCATCTGTCGAAGAATTCGACATCGTTTTGGCAACAAAGTCCAAGAACTTCGGTCGCCACCTGGTCAATGATATTGCTCTGCTCAAGCTGAGCAGGATCATTCGATTTAATGGTCTGTATGGATTAATTAACACAATCGGTTAGATAGGGATATTAAAAAAGAAACATCTTGCTTCTCAGTGCACATACAACCGATCTGCCTGCTTCTTAATCCGGCTGCAGCGCCCAATGTGCAGGAGTTCCAGGCCTTCGGATGGGGCCAAACCGAAAGCAGCCACGCCGCCAATGTGCTCCAGACCACGTTTCTCACCCGCTACGACAACAACTACTGCCGATCGGTGCTGCATGTGCCCATGACGGACAATCAGCTGTGCGTCGGCTTTCAGGGATCGGACACCTGCTCCGGCGACTCCGGCGGACCCTTGGTGACCAAGGTGAAGTACGACGGAGTTTGGCGTCACGTGCAGCTGGGCATCGTGAGCTTCGGCGACAACAAGTGCCAAAGCCCGGGCGTGTATACGTATGTTCCGAACTACATTAGATGGATCCAGTCTGTCATGCAGTCCAATGGCTATTGAATAAACAATTCTAAAACTGTATAAAATGTTAAAGTTTTGAAAGTAAACGATACATGAGCACAATTATTGAGTTTTCTTGCATTATCCTGCGTTATTCCATGAGCTTTGTTTCCTATTAATTCAGTGGTTTTACTCTTTTAGAGATACAAAAGTAGACTTCTTGGAATGATACTGACGGATTCCCAATAACGAGCTGATAAGACCAGTATGGTGCATACTTAACCATCATCGCCAGTTGCATTCAGTTCAGTATCGAAACAGTCGCAAATCAGTCACACGAAATGAAGACATCTCCGACTTGGCTTGTCGTCGCCTTCTGCCTGATCCTCCAGCGGACGATGGTGGTCGCCCAGTTCCTGAATCCGCTGTGCGGAGTCACCTATGAATCTCCTACGGGGACGAGGGTCGTGAACGGGAAGGAAGCTCTGATTAAATCCGCTCCGTTCATGGCCTATTTGACTACCAACCTGTCAGTAACGCATTGCGGAGGATCCATCCTAAACTCAAGTTAGTTATTTACTACAGCGCACACTAATAATACCTTTAACTAATTTATTAAATTAATTTTAGGGTTCATACTCACTGCCGCCCACTGCATTCAGCCCTATCTGTAGGTTTCCTTTTCGTTTTTCACGATTCTATTTTCTCAAGCTTACGATTTCGCCATTTAGGAGGGTGCGACTGGGGGAACACAATACCATAACGGATCCCGACTGCCAGGGATCGGTGTGCTCTCCCCGTTCTGAGGAGTATGGCATTATGAAAGCAATAACCCATCGCTTATATAGTCCTCACACCTTGGTCAACGACATAGCTCTGCTGAAACTGAACAGGAGTATTCAATTCAATGGTGAGTTGTTCCTGAATAATTATACCCGTTACTCGTAGGGTTCATTGAAAACTATGTTTGACATTTTAAAGTCTGTTTTCTTCAATTGTCCGTCTCCGTTTATTCGTTTGTCTTTGTCTGTCGTTTCTGTCCGTATCGTGGATCTGATGCAGTTTTTGATGTGCCCATAAAACATTTGGTCCACTCCAATAGTTTCGAAAGATCGCTCTGAGTAGCGGGTATCTCATAGTCGAAGAACTAAGCTGCAGCGGTCTCTCTTGTTCCAACTTGATTCTATTACCCAGCTCACATTCAGCCCATCTGCATACCCATTATTCCCGCTGGTGCGCCCCGTGTGGATAGATATCAGGCCTACGGCTGGGGCAGGGTCAACAGACATGAGTTACCCCATTTGCTGCAGACCACGGAACTTAGGGCATACGATGCCAACTACTGCATCAGGAGCTTGGATGCGTATGTAACTGGGAACCAGTTTTGCGCCGGCCATGAAGATCGGGATACCTGCGAAGGCGACTCCGGCGGACCAATGGTGACCAAGGTCGATTTCGACGGAGTTAAACGAGTCCTGCAACTGGGCATCGTGAGCGCTGGCTTGAAGAGTTGTGAAGGCTTGGGAATCTATACATATGTGCCAAATTACGTTAATTGGATTCGAAGGGCCTTGCTGATTAATGCCATCTAAATGCTGAATGCTGTTCTTAACTTCCAATACTTTGCTATTACCGATCTAAAGAATAAAGAACGAGTATTCAACCAACTCCTTGTCTGTGATTTAATATTTATTCATATGAATACAATTATGTTCATGTTGTAATTTTAATTTTAATCTTCTACACATATTTAATGAAATTCAGTGAGCTCACAGCGTCGCAAAGTTCTACCATACGATTGGACATGCGATTTCTCAGTAATATTATGTTGTGCTTTCCACTGAATCCCGTAATCGACCTCAGAGCCGTCGTTTAGAGTTGCTGATAAGGCCTAAAGTTACTCTTCAGAGAGTGGCTTAAAAACGGCGCTCAATGCGACCAGATTTCTGAGAACTTCAGTATGAACTCGCTGATTCGAGCGTAATGAACACCACATTAGCAATCGCGTTGCTCGCCAGTCTGCTTGTTCTATGTTCCAACTCGGGATCGGCGCATTATCTCCGCGAGAAATGCGGTCATATTCGCGAAGATTTTTCCGCCTCTGTGGGTCCGTGGACTGCTCTACTGCACGAGAACGGAACCATCTTTTGCGCCGGAACACTGATAACTGATGGTATATATTATCACTATGCACCAAGGACTATGGCACGGGAACTAAACTCCTAATTATTTAAATATCCATACATTCGTTTCTAGCATTCATACTGACTGCAGCGAGCTGTATTCGAGAAAACGACGTGTAAGTAATTCCCCATTCTAGAAGTAAACCAAACTCAAATAGAAGTTGAAACGAATTCGTATACTGGCAGCTACGTTCGCTTGGGGGAGTATGGCAGATATGCCACTGAGATCGCGGAGGATCACAAGGTTCAAATGTCGCTGAGGAACCGACTTTTCAATAGAGAATCGCTGGCCAATAACATCGGTCTGCTGAAACTGACCAAAAGAGTGCAGCTCAAAGGTGTGTGTTTGTTCAGTTGGTGCACTAAATTTTTCCCCAACTACGAGTTTTCTTTTCTCACAGAGTACATTATGCCGATTTGCATTATCCTCGACCCGCAGCAGCAGCAGCAGCCATCGCATTCGCAGTTCATCGGAAATGCCTGGACGCTGGACAGCGAGGAGTACCTCACCAAGGAGTTCGGACCCATTGCCATCCAGCGTAAGCCGGAGAGGTGCCCCAACCTAGACTTGTACACCCAGTTTTGTGCTGGCCACTCGGGCAATTCGGAGTCCTGCGACGGCCTCATGGGCTCGCCACTGATCCAGAACTATAGGTATCTGCACAAAAATCGACACGTGCAGTTCGGCATTGCTACTGAGAGCGACATGGATTGCCAGGCGACGCAGGCTTACACCGACGTGTTGAGGTTGTACTGGTGGATCCAGGATGTGTTGTCACTGTTCGACAATCGTTTGTACGACTATAAGCCTAAGCAGAGCTACGTTGTAGGCGATAATGTTAAGACAATCGTCTAATTTCGCGATACTTTAATTACGCCACAGATATACATAAATAATAAATGGAAATATATTTCCAAAGCTTTTGGGATTTTCTTAATGCTACAGTGTGTACTAAAAAGTTGCATATAAGCAGGGATAATTTCATTAAAATCATTAAAAATGGGTTTTTCAAAAATGCCAAAGGAATGAGTTTCTGTTTAGTAATGTACAAAAATAACATTTTTCGGAAACAAAACCAGCGATAAGGTTGACTGTTCCAAAAACTGCGGCCTGGTCTTGGTGATTTCAGTACGTGAGTGTGCCTTGTTGCGAAATGATGAGTTGTGAATTGAGGAGTGCTATCGCTGGTTTGGCTGTATTCGCGTGTTTGTTCCTTCGAGTCCAAGGATCTTCGTCAGTATTCTTGGAGGAGCATTGCGGAGTGGTGCCTCAAATAACCGCGAAAATCGCCAATGGCAAACCCACGGAATTGGGACGATATCCGTGGATGGCCCTCGTGCACACGCCCACCCATTTTATGTGCGCCGGATCGCTCATCAATCACTGTTCGTTTACTAAAAATGTAGTTTTTAATAATTATTTATATATACATATATATACTCGTATATATGGTTTCTTTACAGGGTTTGTCTTGACGGCGGGTCATTGCATTTTCGACGGATTGCAATTGTAAGTTTGGTGAACAAAAACGAGAAAACCATTTCAAATTGCGCTCAATAATCGTATTTATTTAAGAATTGTTCGCTTGGGCGAATACCACAGAGACACCGATATAGACTGCGACAGGAAGAGGTGCTTGGCTGCCGCGCAGGAGTACCATGTGGACATGCTCTTCAGGCACCAGTTATTCAATGACAAGGACTACACCAATGACATCGGAATGCTGCGGCTCAACAGGAGTGTTGTGTACATGCGTGGGTTGTGCAGATATTACAATTGAAAATTTATTTATTATCGTGATGTGTCTTTTGCTTGCAGCTCACATCCAACCCATCTGCATTGTCCTCCATCGTGGTATACAGCCGTTGGTGGATGATGCGACTTGGTTTGAGGCCACCGGCTGGGGACTCCCGTCTGGGGATGCGAAGGTCTCGTCCCGCGTTCTCCTCGAACTGAAAATCAACAGCCGACCAAAGGCTGATTGTGTCAAAGCCCTTAGACAGCACTTGACTGCCGAACAGATCTGTGTGGGGAATGATGACGGCAACCTGTGCAAAGGAGACTCTGGAGGGCCCCAAGGTCGATACGTCAATATCAGCGGCAAATGGCGGTTCGTCCAGATGGGCATCGCCAGCTACACGCAAAGGAATTGCAGCAAAATCAGCGTTCTCACGGACGTAACTCGATATGGCAAATGGATCAAAAAAGTGGTGGAGTGGTATGGTCGGTGAATGAAATCACTAAATAAATCATTCGATTATTGTATTAAAAGAAAGAAAAGAAAAAAAAAAAAAATCACTAAGAATGCATCCAAGATACGATTAACCTTTACACTCAGGGAAACAACGTTCCTTCTACTTTTCAACGAATCTAGTAACCCTCCTTTTAAACTACGAGTAATGGGTATAATAAACGATCACAAAAATAGCAACCAAGATTCGATTAAGCTTTATGGTTTTAAAAATTCTCTTGTTAATTCAATATGACGTAGACATCAAATTGTAAAATTGACTAACTTGATTAAAGAAAGATTCTGTCAATTAAAATCAAATGAGAACTTTTTTGTTTACTTTAAAATCAAATGAGAACTTAAATGTTTCCTTTTGTTCTTCATGTGCTCATGGTAATTCCCAGAACAGCATCAGAGATAAGGTCTCCATACTCAGAGGCGAATAAAATATGCAGTAGCTCTCAAGTAATCAGTATTTGAGCATGACCCTCCGCAGAATGAGCAGCTCCATCATCGGAATCGCAGTACTCGGCTGCCTCTGGCTTCGCGTCCAAGGATTTCAATTGCTCCTGGAAGAGGATTGCGGTGTCGCTCATAAGATGAGCACACGAAGTGTAGATGCAAAGCTGATGGGGAATCCGTGGATGGCCTACTTGGCAACTCCCAAGGGATACCACTGCGCTGGCACTCTAGTTAATCACTGTAAGCAAATGTAGCAAATGAGCCACTTGTCACACATATATTATTCGATTCTGTTTCAGGGTTCGTCCTCACGGCAGCTCACTGTGTTCCGGACGACTTGCAAATGTAATTACCCACTTGAAATACATTTCGCATTAAACAGTTCAATTGGAACTTCAATTCAATTGAAATCTTGCGATTATACAAAGCGTGAATCTAATGAAATCATTTTCCCACAGAACCGTTCGCCTGGGAGAGTACGACACGAGAACCCAGGTGGACTGCGTCAACCACAGGTGCCAGGAAGCCCACCAGGAGTACGATGTGGATATGGCCTTCAGGCATATGTCCTACAATGCGGATAGCCAAACCAACGACATCGGCATGCTGCGACTCGGCAGGAGGGTGGAGTACTCACGTGGGTCAAGTTAGAAAAAGTGTACAACATTTTCTTAATATCAATGCGCCCCTTTACTATGCAGGCCACATACGTCCCATTTGCATTTTCGTAAGCAACCGATGGGAGGAGCTGATCGAGAAGTTCACCTGGTTTACGACCAGCATTTGGCGAGAGACCGCCCCAAACGCAACGAGCAAAGTTCTCCAGACCATGGACATCGAACGCCACCACCCCCAACCACCGACCAACACAACACTATGCTTAAAGATCTATGGCAGGAACACGACGTACGGCCAGATGTGCGCCGGCAGCAAGATGAGCCACCTCTGCAGCAGCGACTCCGGGGCACCGCAGACCCGGAAAATGTGGCGCAATGGCTCGGACCGCATTGTGCAGCTGGGCATCGCCAGCTGGGCGAAGGGCAAGTGTGAAGACTCTGGCATACTCACGGATCTCTTGAGCTATGCAAGCTGGATCAAACGGGTGGTTCGGCAGCATGGACCCTCAGCAGATGTGGACCCTCACATGACAGAAGGGTTCGATCAAACTGCTGATTTTTATTTCCCGATATAATGTCATATCAGTTGCAAGGCTTTTTAGTGGTAGTTATATTTTATTCAGACAGTAGAAGTGTAAGATGATGGTGTTATGACTGATTACAAATTATTACCTCACCTATATATGTATGTTATTTTATACTATATGATTAAATAATAGATTCAAAGTTGAACAAGCTCAACTTTAAGATACCCATTAACCAGCATCACTTGAATCGGTATTCTTAATCCTGGACAGACAGGTGGAATTTGCTAGATTGACTTGGCTATCCCCCTATCCTTTAATCTTATCGCGTATATACGATTTTAAAAGATTCCCATTACTTTCCAATTCCATTTTTTTCTTTGTGAAAAATGTTCAATCATAATAATTTTGAATCGTGAGTCTTAATCTCCAGTTTAAGAATCTCCAGCTTAAGTAAGTGGTAAATACTGAATCCATTTAAACTCTGAAAGTTTTGTGACATTTAATGTAGAACATATCCTATTCTACACTGTTGGTTGAAAACCAGGCTAAGCGCAGGTAATGTAAAATTACGATGATACTTACATAGGTGCGTAGATTGAAAAATGATTGTAAAGTGTTGTTGTATATGTAATATAATAGAAACCTGTTTATTTTATACTTTTTTATACATTCTTAATCTCGAGCTCAAGATAATGTTAAAAATAAACAATTGATACTCAAAGTGTGCTCATTTAATACATTGCATTTAATATTCTATGACTAATAATATACATTCTTTATAGGTGTTAACATAATAGCACGTATGTAAGTTAGACAAGTTACCCTATTTTACGAGGGGATGACTTGTACATAATTATATTTTAAATCCTAACGTTAGTTGATATGGCTTTAACCGGTTATTCTGGCGCCCTTTCGAGCGATTTGATTGCAGCGGACTAGGGTGAATCGATCTCCAGAGAGATGGAGCACGTGGAGCTACTGCATGGCGTGTCTTGGGTGGATGTAGTGGGAGCCGGAGTTGTTGTCCTCCCGGTAAATGGCGGTCATCAGGAGCAGCAGAGTGCCGACGATCACGGCTCTGAGGGCTTTGCCAACGAATCGAATGTGCTCCATGTTCTGATGCTCGTCGACTGGTACTGGTTTGGGTATTTGCGTAGAAATGAGCAATCTTTGCGCGTCTGGCTTTGGAACGTTACTGAACGCTCGGCTTGATAGCAAGCTGAATTTATTGCAGTTCCAAGCGATGTGTTTTCCCCCGGCTGCGGTTGTAATGTGGGATTGCAGCGGTAAGGGTAGTTTCCCAGCCACTGATTTGGAAATGCCCCAATCCCAAGCGCATTATGATCTTTTTACAGTGCCATAACATTTTGTATATCTGCACTCTGCATTCGCAACAAAGCGACTACTCCTCTCGGAACGAGATCGTTGACTGCCTCTGTGCGCTTCGCTATAATGAATTCAACTAACACATTTTGGCATCGTCAACGTGCCAAGATTGCAAATCAAAAGCAATCAATTGAAAGACGAGGCGGTGGCGCATTTTCTTAGATCATTGCTCTTTAGAACTGGCAGAGACTGGACTCGAGGAATCTGGAAGAATCGATTACGATAGAAACCCTTGCTCTATATGTGCATATATCATTGTATCCATACTCACCTAACATATCGCTGGAACTTGGGGCTGTGGCAAAATTGGGTGCAACAGCGCCACATGTTGTGCGAGATCTTTCGATATAGAGAAAGAGTATTTACGGCGAGACTACTCGAGATCCGAATGGGATTCAAGGTCCAGTTAAGGGCAAAATCCCTCTCGATGTTCTGCAAGTGCGGCATCTCTCGATGAGTTCTCGTTCCGGACTGAGGATCAAGGAAAATATGATCTCAGGTAAACGGAGGCAGCTGCACTTTCTTCGCGCCTCCAGATGCCGAGGGGTAGGTCATGTCTTTCATGTCATGAGCAGGATGGAGTGAGGATCGAGTTCTGGTTACTTACGATTCGCAGTTTGGATTATTTGCATTTAACTGAGAACCACAACATGCTAGGTAACATGGCTGATGAGCAAATCTTATCTTCATTCATCGCAAAAAAATGTATTTATAAATATCTCAAATAGGTAACTTAGAGATACTAGTGATTGTATTTTAAGGTTAATGCCCGCGAATTGTAATAGAAATGAGTGTAACACGAGCTCCAATTATTTGTAATTAATATTATTATTATAGTATTATTTGCTTCTCTGTAAATTGCAATCTCGCTATTTGGCCTGCAACCAGATAACCCAGAGAGATTCCTCAAAAGCTGAACTGTCTGTATTCAGTTCACTTATAAGCTTGGTGGCGCAATGATTCTGCGATTGCTGCTCCTGGCAATATGCCTTCAACTGGGACAGCAATCCGGGCAAGCAGATGCGTTGGGAAACCAAACGGAGAGGCCATGTAAGTGCCAGCTGATGGAGGGTGACCTGTAGTAACCTCTTCCTCCCCAAGATCCTGCGTACTGCACTACCTACGATCAGAAGCCAGGCAAATGCGTGAATTACAAAGATTGCCAGTATATCGCGGAAATAGTTTCGAAGCCAAAGGACCAGCTGACCGCCAAGGACTTGGAAATAAAGAGGAATGCCCTTTGTTCGGCAAATTCCAGAGTGAGTGTTCATTCAACAAAAGAAGATACAGTGGAAGGAGATTACAGTCTTCCACAGAAAATCGTCTGCTGTGAGGAATTCATCAATGAGTCGGACTTGGAGCTGCTGAAGGCCAGTGAGAGTTCGTGTGGCGAATTCGGGGATCAGAAGGTCACTGGAGGAAATGAGATCCAAATGGGATCTCGACCTTGGATGGCCCTGCTCCAATTCAATGTTTCCGACCCCAATAAGCGGATATCCTTTGCGTGCGGTGGCACGTTGATTACACCACGTACGTATTTAGAACACCAAAAATCAGAGTCTCTGTTAATAATTTGACTTGAGCAGGCTACGTCCTGACAGCTGCCCATTGCGTCATGAAATCATTGTAAGTACTACTAAACTAAGGTTTGGTTATAACAGAGTTTATGAAAAGATACATATATACAAGATACTTTTGTGCTTATCCTGAAGGAATAAAGCTTAAATTTATAACATAAAACGGTACAGTAATACATATAATTTATATTGACTCACTCCACAGGTATTCAGTTCGAGTTGGAGAGCACACTATCTCCACGGAGCGAGATTGCAAGACCTATGCCACAAGAGTAATCTGTCTGCCGCCTTACCAGGATGTACCTATCCAAGAATCCGTTGTCCACGAGGGATACGACGATCAAACGCTTCACTATGACATAGCGCTTCTTCGCCTGGCAAGATCCATAGAGTTCAGTGGTGAGTTCCTTACTCCCCAATCAGGGTCCTTATAACGATTTCCGAACTGCAGAGTTCGTCAAGCCCATATGCTTGCCGCTGTACGAGGAGGTTAGGCAGAGCATCTGGGACAAACGAAGACCGAACCAAAAGGTCACCGGCTGGGGCATCTACGAGCAGAATGTGCTATCCGATGTGCCCAGGGAGGGCGACGTGACCCGCCTGAGTCTCGACCAGTGCTCCGTGGGTCGGAGTACAATACTGATCGCCAATCAACTGTGCGTCAGTGCCTTCCAACGGGACAGCTGCCAGGGCGACTCCGGCGGACCGCTGTTGTATCCGTATCTTTACCTTGGGCAACAGCGATTCGTCCAGACGGGCATCGTTAGCAAGGGACCCAAGTACTGCGGCCAGGGATCTTCAGCCATTTACACGGACGTTACTCGGTTTGTTCCATGGATAACCCAGAATATAAAGTCCTAACTGGGCCAAGACAACTTTATAGTATATATAGACAGTAATATAATAAAGTATCACTTTTATTGCCTTACTTCGATTTGGTTGTTATGTCTACTCTCAAGTTATTTATAACGCAAAGGAGATTATTAAATAGAACACATTGATAAGATAATGCCAGTACATATACTTTAACATAAGCAGATGGGAAAACAACTTAAGATCAATGTTACTCCGCAGTAGTCCTTATTTCGGCCTTATCAGGTATATTGGAATTCATGGCACCTTCCTAGTTCTTTAATGTTTCACTGTAGTTACTCTCAAGCTAAAGCGTTTGGGTATCTCCGCCGAGGGCATCCACCAATTGGGAGATTCGCTGAGCTCGCGTCAGCTTCCACGATACGCAGGACAAGGCCGTGATGAAGAAGCCAATCGCTGGAAAGCGAAAGTTCAGCATGGCAACTATCCATTTAAGTGATATTATTTGAGTTACTCACCCATCAGAAGAATGGCCTCGGAGGTCTCATCCTGCCAGGCTTTCGACACAACGCAGAGCAGGATGAAGCCGCTGAGCAGGCAAAAGGATCCAACTACGACGGCTAGCGTGATGAGTATGATCACCGGATCATTCAGAGGTCCGTAGTCGAAGAGCGTGCGGCAGAGGGACGGTTTCCGGGGCATAGAAGTACCACTGTTCAATAATAACTAACTATTAGATGGCGTTTTCTTTGGCGACACTGGGCAGCGATACGAACCAGGCTTGTGAGTAGGTGGGGAGAATGGGAACAGCTCTGCACTCCATGGCGCTCCTGAGGCAACTGAAGTTGGAGCTCCACACTAATGTTTTTGGGTGGCTGGCGGGCCCTACTTCTCCACATTCTAAATTTAGCCCTTAGACGACGGCTGACGATCGCAGACGCGTGTCTGAGTTTGGAGTTAGGGCATCACCGTGTCTATTTATAGCCATCTAGGAAATGGTTCGATCCGGCGGAACCAGCGGAACAGATGTTTCAGTTCCACTTTCGGTGGCTACTTCTGCAGTCACAATGCGTCTATTTTCGTATCTATTTCCTTTGCAGGGTTCAATGCTCTGGGTGCTTTGAGCTGCGGAAATCGACGAAATCGAAATCGAAGATCCTGGGAAGTCGTGTAATGTAATAAATCAACTTCATTACTGCCTCACAAATGTCGGAGGGGGCGTGGCAGGGGCGAACAAGTGCGAATCATTAACTCGATGTCTCGAAGTTCACGTTTCGCATGTTTCGCATGTGCGAAGGTAGCGTTGACAACCGACACGCGCAGTTCTCACAATTTTCCCAGTTTCCCCCAGCATTTTCCGCCCATCTCCGGCGTAGTTATAGAAATATACTTGGCTGCTGCATTCAAGCGAGCTGTAAATTATGCAAAATAACGACGTCAAAGTTTCAATATAATGAAGCCAACGGACTGGCGGGGGTTGGGGGCTCACAGGTTGGGGAATATTATAGTCTGAAATTTCATCCCTAATGTTTCTATGCCATTAAGCCAAATAGAAAACGAAAAGCAACTTATGTGTCGCAATGTAATACCTTCAGTACCATAGATGCATAGGGTGAACTTAAAGTCCCATTTCATGCACGCATTTAAATTTTAAATGGTTTCGAAAGTTTGCGGAATATTCCTAAAGTGTTTAATTGAATTGCTAGTGGATTTAAAAACTCTAAGGGTTCTTTAAATAAGTTGATTGCTAGCAGTTACAACTTTTTCCCCTTGGCTGTGTGGCATGAAGGCTTAGTTATGGCCGGACCCACACTCAATCACTGCCCCAAGCCCCGAAGACATAAAAATCAAATCGAAGCCGTCGCCATAAACAATTATGAACTTTGTTGCACATTGTTGTCCACACATGGCCACATGGCCACACGGATCCTGCTCCTTGTCGTCGCCTTGGTTACATTGTAAAACGTTTTATTGTCGCCGCCATCTGGCGACGATTTGTTGGCAGCAGCCACCCACTGAAACCAGCGAAGCCACCAGAGGTGCCAATACGTCCTTTTTGTTTGCTCATTCAGCGCTGGAAAAATACCACCCCTTATATATCCTTACTATAGTAGGAGATGTGCCTTAGATTGGCTAATTACTGTCAGATAGGCAGTTGTTAATACTGAAATCTTATTTATATACTATAATATTTAAAATGAGCTTTATAAATAGGAATATTTAACAAGTAATTACATGTCTTATTTCATTTGAAAGCTTTTTTGCTCATCACTGCCGCTGAACCCACCCTAAAAATCGGATTCCAAGGTGTAAGCCGGCGGCACGACGACAACTGTTATGCTTATCGGATGCTTTCTGAATAAGAATAAGAATAAGAATTCGGATGCGGATGCGAATGCGAATGCGGATGTGGATGTGGACGGGACTGGAGTGCGAATTCCAGGAGCTGCGGCAAATTGCTGCTGATTGTCAGGTTCAGGCGACGCTGCGTAAATAACTGAAAGCGGTCCGAGGTGCCAACTGCCTTTGAGCCGGGCCCAAAAGTTTGGCCAAGCACATTAGACGGGGATGGCCAAACTTCGCACCGATTAACTTGGCAGTCCAATGAAAAGGGCAGTTGCCAGTTGGCAGTTGGCAGTCGGCACTCGGATGATGGTGATGGTGATGGTGATGCTGAAAATCTTATCGCCGCACAAGAACCCGTTTCGTTTTAGTGCCGCAATCAGCGCTGTTCACTTGCGATGGCCGTGGCAGGACAAATATTTTACTTTTACTCTTTCGCGTCCGCTTCGAGATTCATTTTTTTTTCTCTTTTTGTATTTTTTTGTATACCGTCTCCGTTTCTGACTTTAACTTCCAACCCCCCACTCCCCGCAAAGTTGAGCCCTCTAATGCGCTGCAAAAGTGTGCCAAAGACGCTGACAGCGAAATCAAACACAAGGCGGTTGGAGTGGGCAGTGTACAAACATACATATATACGGCCAGGCAGCGGAGGAGGTCCTGCAGAAGATCCTGCAGAAGGTCCGAGGAAAGGATGCACAAAGTTAAAATTAAATTAGCGTTTTTTCGAGCTAAGCAGGGTATCAGGGCGCTGAGGGGTTGGGTCATTCTGGGCCACGGAATGAAGTGCAAGGGCACTCGATTCGCTGGGGAATGCAGGGTATCTCTGGGTCGAATCCGAGTGCCGTCCGCTAACAAGGTATTCGCATCCTGGTGCCGCTGTCTGTCACTGGCTGCTACTTAGCCAAATTAAAATTTCAGAGCATTTATGCGCTGTCCGAGGAGGAGCCTCCTGATTTAGAAGCCAATTTAAAATAATTTTTCTAATATAATTTTAAAAGGTTATAAACTATTTTAATACTTATTCATTTTGGGTATATTGCACAATAAGCATTCTTTACGATGAAGACATCTTTTCTTATATTTTATATCACACCAAATTAGTTGAGTTGTAATGAGATTTTGTCTAGGAATCATATACATTTTTTTTAAATTTTATTTACTTTTTAAATATTTATAGAGCATTGATCCTGCGACCAGCGGATTAAACAGCTTCGCTTCCGTTTCGCTGTTAGTGTCCTTTTAGCGCTTCGCATTTATGCTTGTTTAAGCAAACGCCGTGTTATCGTCCGGATCCGGATTCGTGTCCGGGTCCGTGTCCGTGTCCGTGTCCGAGTCCAGTCGAAAGGATAATGCGCGTAATTGTTGTCCGTGCCCGGCTGTTGGCGCTGAAGGAGCGCCGCTATTTGCATGGAACGCATTAAAAGTCGCTGGCGCAGCGCCGTGGCAATTCAATTTAAACGAGTGGCATAAGCACAATCTGGCAAACTAGGATTACCACTAATGCCGCACGTATGCATGGATATGTACATACATACGAGTATATCTGGAATCCAGAGTATAGTGCATATATGCGAATGCTCCGGGAATGACTTTATCGGTACTCAATGGCTCAATTGTTGGACCAGCCTCGGTGACTTTCGCTCTCAGCCCTCTCGACACATATTCGCACATCCGCACATCCGCATATCCACATCCGCATCTGTCAGTGGAGCCAACAGCAAGGGCACATCGAGCGCAGTCAGTTCAGGTCGAGTGGTCATTAAGCGGGATCGATGGGTTGGCATATGGTCACCGCTGCTCGAAGTGCTCGAAGTAAGTAGTAGTGAGTAAAAGGACGTTCAAGGCATGGGTGCAATTATGTGTCCACGATTTGATTTGATTTAATTATGCTACTTCAAGTATATTCACATACTCATCGTTTTAATAATTATTCATATTTTATATCATCATTTCCGTTTCAGCTTTACCTTTCAGCTCAGAAAAATGTATGTGGAAATCTATGAAGTGCTTGGACTTTGATAGTTATTGTCCTTGGACCTTAAAGATTATACTTTTATATTTCACATCACATTCATGCAAAATTGGCTAGAATAGAGACTAGTGCTGAGCATGGATTAAACTTCCATTAGGAAGTGTCCTTTGTTTGCTAGAAGTTAAAGCCCAGACACAAGAAGATTTGGCTTCGCTTCAATTCACTTCACCCGAGTTTGGCTGCGAAATTGGCATATAAGTGGTTGAGCGACTAACAGGGAATATCAAAAATATTGCCATAAAATATGCCAAGACAAGCGCCGCAGCCCCATCCCCATCCGCATACACATCCGCATCCGCATACACATCCGTATCTACATCCGCATGCTGGAACCACAAGCAGTGCAGATACGAGTTCCAGCGTCTTGACAGCCAGCGATTGACATGGCACAGAGTTGGGGGATGGGGCACTAAACTGGGTTCCGTTGGAGACAAGGTAATGAAAAATATTTCCATATTGCAAATAAAGTCAGCTTGCCAACGTGGCAACCCTAAAACCTATTTCTTAACCCTTGTCGACAGGCCGCAGGACGAAGGACGCAGAACGTAGCACGAAGGACAAGGGACGTGGAGTGGCCCTCCTTTACCTGCTGCTGCTTCTCCTGCTGCTGCTGCTGCCGTTGGTTGGCTTTTGTTTTGGCAGCCTGGCATATTTCAATTTGGGACTCAGGAAGACGGGGCCCGAAGTTTATGCAAATTCATTTCAAGTTTCCTGACGCAACAGCATTATCAAGCGCAGGACTGGCGACCTCCGACCTCCGACCTCCGACCTCCGACCTGCAACCTCCGGCCACGACGATGATGATGCCGATGATGGAGATGTTGCACTTGTGCACACGTACACATACATATATGTATAAGGTACATACTTACTTACTTGTTGACCTGCTGCCTGGCTGTGTGCCAGTACGCAGTTGTTGTCCGCAAGTGTCGGCATCTGTATTATTACAATTATTACGTTGATGTGCACGGCTTCCCTTTGTGGCGGTTGCCTCACGTGTGTGCTCGCCTGTTTGCGGTCGGCAGTCAGTTGCTGCACTCGAGTCCAGCACGGCGTATACGCAATTAGCCATATTGGTCAATATTATGCCAAGTTACGCGCAATTTCGCGGTCCCGGCCATCATTAGCTTTGTGCAGTAGGCAGCCCATTGCTGTGCAGTGCAGTGGGCTCAGTGCCATCAAATATGTGCTTATCCAGCGGATATGTATTGGCCCAGGGGAATGATCCGGGCGCTGTGAATTTGCGACTCGCTTCGATTGTATTTTTTTTTTTTTAATTAAGTTTGGAGCTGGCAAAGTTTTGCCTTGGCTTAAACAATGGCCGGCCACTCGAGACTTGTTTTCTTTGTTGGCAGCCACCCTGCTAGCCAAGCAGTGCATAACTTGATTAAATTTCACTCCTTCCCGGCGACTGCAGCCATAAACCACGCTCGTTTAATTTCAATCCAAAGTCTAAGCAGTAACAAGAGCCAATTCAATAAAAATTAAAAAGGAAAGCTGCTGCGATGGGTGGGGGTGGGGTGGAGATGAAAGAGGGGGCTTAGCGAATGAAAGGGATGAAGCAATCACAGGAAAGCGGCAAATAAACTTGAAGAAAATTAAAAGTGGCAGCCAAGAGAAGCAGACGAAGCACACTGAAGTTGCCATCCAACTTTGATGGAGGCAGCCGCAGGATGGGGAAAGGACCACGGCCTCGATGGTGAAATGGGAGAGGGTTGGGGGGCAGAGGTTCCGGAAACGTATCGACTTAATTGAACAAATCGCAGTAAACGAGCCGTAAATTTTTAATATGTTTCGGTTTGCGTAAATAAAAGCTGACGCAAACTTCCTTTCGGCTTGCCAAAGGACTACCGCAAACGAACGGAAGAGAGATCGAGTCCGACTTCGTTTAGGTAATCGATTGCGTCAGTGAGGCCTGGCCAAATTAATAAATCAAATAAACGCCGAGTGGCAGTGGCAGTGTCAGTGGCAGTGGCAACGGGCCGAGGTAAGCTCATTCAATTAGCAACTAGCTCCTGCTCCAGGCTCACTTAATTACTTCTGACGTCTGCTGACTGATTAAAACACAAGGCTCGGGCTAGGAAAAACACAGCATTACCCGGATTCGGACCCGGACCCGGACACTACGGACACTGCGGACACTCCGGACTCTACGTCCGACTTTAAGCTTTGACATTTCGGCATTAGCCGGCGGGGCAGGAACAATATTTTCTTTGCCCAGTCTAGCGCAAGTCGATGTGTCTGGGCTGCTGGTTTATTTGCCTTTGCCTTGGATTTTTCCTTTTCTGCTTGGAACTCAAGTGTTAATCCAGCCAGCTGGCCAGACATCCGGCTAACCGGAATGCTGTTTTTGTTTTCAGACATCACTCTTCTGCCACTCTCCTCCTGGCATTATAGACATCTTTGGGCACTGACGCTGCCACCGGCACTGGCACTACAGGCTAATCCCGAAGAATCTGAACAACGTGATCTCGCATTGATCAGTGGCACAAGATACATGCAGCCCACACATGCGGAAAAAGCTGAAACGGAAATGTAACCGAAGCGTAAAAAATGCCCGACTGCGACTGCGGGTCGAATTGTCATTGTAATAGTAATTTATTGTTTGCAAAACTTTGCCAGCAGCTCGCACATGTCGACACCAGCAAGGAGGGAGGACGCAATGCCGAGCAAAAGCAATGCTGAGATGGAGAAAAATGGCTGTGGGACAGCGTTTGACATTTGACATATGCGAGTCGTTTGACATACAAGCAAATTACATGGAACTATTTGTCTTGTCGGCTAAATCGCATAAGCTGCGAGCGGAATCCGGAATCCGGAATCTGGAATCCGTAATGCGGCCACATAGCCAAAACCGAGCTGAGATCCTGCATCTTTGCACGGCACAACACATTGAGTGGCATGCGGGGCGTATGAGTAATGTTGCAAGCGTTACTCGAGGCGTTTGGACAGTGTAAGTGTTTTACGAAGCGTATGAGCAATGTGCTTAATGCTTATGGCAGCCACTATCGGCCACTCGGCACTGGCAATTCATAATTAACCAGCAGTGTGCCGTGCCGCACACGGGGCGTATGAGCGATGCGTTGCACTTGGCCGACCAAGCAAAGTCATTCAAAATGTCCAGCACATTTTGCCGGCGCAACTTTTCCCATTGTGGATGTTTTCGTTCTTGTTGTGCTGCATTTTGCATTAAGTTAAATGTTTTAATTAAAATGGGGAAACTTTTCCAATTACGGGGTGGACCGCATAAAAATTATCAATTCAAAAGCTCTGTTTTTATTTTCGCTCCACCTTTTTTTTGTTTCGGCAGCACATTACCGTAAATGTGCATTTTCGGGCACTGTGACTGCGACTTTGACTGTGACTGCTTCGCCGGCTGTCACAGTTCGCGTCACTGTGAAGTTCCCTATTGCGAGAGGCAAATTAATTAGGTGCAAAAAGCGGCAAGAGTGTTGGCAAAACTTTCATAAACTCGGTAAGTCTGCTAATTGCATCAGAGAGCGTGTTTAACTTTCGAAAACTGTAACTTAAACGAGGCTAATTAGTTGAAGCACAGCCAGCTTAAAGCTCGCAGGAAATTCCGAACTGGGTAAGGAAGCTGCATCGATAATAATAATAATAATAATAATGGTGATGATTAAGAAAGGCATGTGCATGGCTGGGCATTCATAACAGTGCTGGAGAAAGGTCCTTCCTGTTTCGTCCTGCACTTCGCTCACCTGGCGCAGAGATTAAGTTTATGTGGCGCCGTGTCGTCCATGTGATTAAGTCTCGGCCGCACTGCAAATTGCTGGAGGAAGCCGTGCGCTTTCGTTGCAATTAAGCCGCAACTGCCACATAATGATAAAAAGAGGGACCTCCTGGCATAAAGCAGTGGCGACTGGCAAAGGAGGAGGGCAGCACTGTGATGGACTGCGTTTTAAGCCAGCCTGCCTGCCACAACGAATCCACTCTCTTACTAGTTACGGCCAAGATTGCCGGCAGTTCCCCGGGGCTTTATTTTCTTTTTATTTTGCATGTGGCACAAGGACACTTTCGGCTTTCTAACTGGGTTACCGCCAGCGTTGTGGCTCGTGAAAATTAAAGCCATCGTGGCACCAGGCCTCGACTCAATTGTCAGGCATAAAGGCAATGTTGCCAACTTTTGATTGCTTCGCAGTGCCAGGCAGTTTGAGGTTGCAGTTGCAGCTAGTTGCATGTGTGCCGTCGAAAGTTTTTAATAGGCAGCCAAGTTGGTGGCACATCTCGATTCGAATGCCCACGCACCTGAGCCATCCGCAATGGCCTGGCCTTAATAATAATTAGCACTCCAGCTAGCAGCTCCCATTTGGCATTCCGGCCGGAGTGGTCAAGAGCCATCCTGCATTGCAGTTCTGGCCGTGACGTGGCACGGAATGTGTTATATATAGTACTCCTCGTACTGGCAGAAATCTGCGCCTGTGTTTCAAGATTTCGTTGCCCATTTATCAGCCAAGAATGCGCTGAAAGTTTTTCTCATCCCTTCTCCACTATAATTTTTTTCCCCCCATTTTTTTGTTTTTTTTTGATTTTTTCCCCGGCTTGCAGTGAATTCTTTTTATGCTGCTCGGTTCTTTTTTTTTTTTGCACTTTTTGGTGGGCAAATGGTAACGGGTTTTAACGGATTTGGCTTGGGGAAAAGGCAGCGCATTGCACAATTTTAGAGAGATGCCTTTTTCGGTTCGCTTTGGTGGCAGCAACGTGCAGATTTATTGCATTCAACTTTCGTGTGACTTTCACAACAAACTTTTATGTCTTGAAACTTTTCAAGTTTACTTAAGCAACAAAACTTTGTCCTCGCCCATTCAGATTTTTCCCATTCTCGTCGAATTTATTGCCAAAAACACAGCCATCCAAGCTCAAGCGTAGCCCAAAATGAAGTGTTCGTAATATGCCATGAATTATGCGCATTAAATTTTCCAGTGTGTGCCATAAAAGTTTGCGGTTTTTCCGCCGCTTCCCGCTGTTTCCCACTGATTCCCGCTAATGAGGCGATGATGCGTGTGGAGTACGTCTGCATCCGGCGGAAATGGGACTCTCGATTGTCATCGTAAATCATTCGATTGGCAAGGCGAAATATCGATTTAGTGTGATTGCTACAGCGGGCAGAGCTCGCAAACTCGCAAAGCTCGCATTAGAATTATTAAAATTCCTGCTGTGGTTTCTCCTTTTTTTCCACATGCCACATGCCACACACACACACACACACGTACACAAAACCCACAACCACTCCGTGCCGAAGTATCATGTATAGGTATGGCTTTCACTTGGCTGACTGTGCCATTTGGCAAATTAAAAATATTGCCACAGGGGCGGAAGGGGCGCTCTGCACGCTGTTTGACTGGCAAAAAAACCAAAAAAAATTGCAAAAAGAAGATGAAGAAATAATAAAAACGTAACCAGAGTGGAAGTGGCAGCCACAACAGCGGCAACAAAAATGAGCAAACATACCATATTTATGCCAAACAAAATCAATATCGAAAGTGGCACACAAAATGGCGTAGAGCAGAAAGCACAAATTTCGGAGCAGGGCAGTCGGATATTTGAAATATTAGCCAGGCCCAAATATTTTCGCGGTGCTCTAAATCAACCAGCATTCGATTCATATCTCCTATTCACAGTCAGCAAATGGAAAATTCAATGCAAGTTGTGGCGAGATATAACTCAAAGTGTGACCTACATATTTGGCTTTAGGCTGTTCTCTAAAAATTAAAATTATATATAATATACATTTTTTGGGCGAAATGTACTTTAGCAAATTAAATTCGTTCGTGCGATCAATGAGCCAACTTAATTGTGAATCACATCGATACAGAACATGGAAGTCTGTTTCCAAAGTAACTGCCAAGCCATTTAAGTGCAGGAAATTGAATTTTGAAAGGCGCCCATCGAACGCTGGATGGATGCTGCTGATGTGGATGATACGAATCTGCGGCAACAACTTGTTGTTGGAGTCGGGAGCGCTCCTTCACTGGCTTCGTCCTTTTCAATTAGGAGCTCTCATCTCGACAATTTCCCGTTCGTTTGGAGCACGGCGGAAATTATGGCACGCCCATTTTAATCATTCGCCATTTCCGGCGCACAAATACACCGTCGAATATGTCGAGCGAAACTAACGAATCTCCGGATCTCCTGGATCCCGATCTGCTGAGCTGGCCAAAGTTACGAGGGCAATTTGGGCATCCCACCTGGCTGGCTGGCTGCTGGGTTAGTTGGTTGGTCAAAAACGCGGGCAGGCCAGGGATTTGGCCTCTTTCAGGACGGCGCTAATTGCACTTCTTAACAGGGCGAAGGTGGCCGAAGTGGAGGTTAGTCGAAACTGGGGGGCGGAGTGCGACAAATTCCGTGGGCACAGAAACCACGCAAAATTTATGGTTTCAATTAAAAGTTTCACCATTTCCGTTCATTTGCGGCACAAACAAGCAGCCAGCAGCCAGCGGCAAGTGGCAAGTGGCGAGTAGCTTCCACTTGGAAGGTTAAGAGGGAAGCCGATGGGGAACGCAATACGGTAATGAGCCTGGACAAAAGCGGGCCCCAAAAAACTTGTTACTTTTGCAGCTCAGCGCTTAGGAAATGGACAAAGTTTTGACCATCCGGCCGGCAATAAAAATGTGAATTATGAGAAATTTCTAGCTGCATTTTACTGCTTTCACTTGTGCCCAAAAATACAGCTCATCAATCGGTTAGTTTTTCCTTTTTGACTTAAGAGCGTTCAATTTGAAACCGCTAGTACTCGAGCTTTGTAGAATGTAAGTAAAGTCGCAGTGAATTTGGAAAAATAATATTTATTTATATTTATTTACCGAAAGATCCTCGTCGAAACTGTATCATCGGAGGACTGCGTACCGTGTAGGTGTTTACCACCATAAGAATCCAGTCAATAAAGCATGATAGCCGGGTATAAACTCCTCCACTGCGGCAATCCGACCTTCCAAAACTTGTGATTCCAAGTTGCACGTACCGCAGAGACCCATCCATATACACCGGATGAATCAACGGACCTCCAGAGTCGCCCACACAGGTGTCCCCGTTCGGATGTCCTGCGCAGATTTGGCTCTCGGTTAGGTTCATCCCAAATATGTTGTAGCACTCGGATGCATTGAGTTCGTTCAACTCTACGGTTTTCAGCGCTCTCGAAAATGTCTCGTTTTCCGTTCTTCCCCAACCGGCAGCCCGGAAGGTTTTGACATTGGGCACTTTTGTGGGATCCGTGATGATGCACACGGGTCTGATGAAAGCTTTGTGAGCTAAGTTGTTAGAAAATCTTTTTAACCAGAAGAATGGCTGTGATCGAATTACCATTAAACTGCACCTCTGGTTGTATTCGAAGTATCCCTATATCGTGGCTATAATCTGTAATTGTAAAGTTCTTGTTCCGAAAGGCCTTGGTCACTGCATAATACCTTGATGTACTATGTTCTCCCAGACGCACGGCACTAGATCAAACGAAATTTTAGAAATGTTTGTTATTCTGTTTTGATATTGAGAAGGACTCACAGTATGTGGTCTCTTGCGATGCAATGGGCTGCAGTCAAAACGAACTCTTCAGGAAAGAGTGATGGTAAGAGTGAAACGAGAGCTGAACTGAACTAATCTATTTGTCTTACCTTTGTGAATGAGAGTTCCCCCGCATACGAGCTCAGCTACTCCCTCATTATTATATTTGAATATATATGCCATCCAAGGATTGTTTCTGACTTCAGCATTCTGACCATTCATTATTTTGGGTGTGATGCCAGGGTAGCCGCAGTCCGACTCAAGGAACTGGGACGTAACCCCTCGCCAGAGCAACATGATTTTGATCGCGAAAAAACCCGAATGGATGGCCAACATTACTTATCTCGCTTAAAACACGGATGGTACTGGTGACACTTTCATTGAGCTCATTGGAAATACCCTCGCATTCCGCTGCTTATCAGCAATTAATGACGTGCAACAATGAAGCCTATATTATAATCATTTGTTATTATAGATGTAGCTTGCTCTTATTTCATAAAAAGTATAGAAATATATTTTGATAATTGGTACTCTTTGTAATCGAACTCAGTCAATGGGTGTGTGTGTGTGTGTGTCTGAAAATGCTCGGATGTGTAAGCACTGTTTGTCATATCGTCACTAATTGAAGTGCAAATATTGATGAGTGCCTAGCAAGTGCAAACGCGCTCCGCTAATTAGCACAATTCTCGCGTTCCGCCGCATAATGCGCCGCAAAGTATGCCATGCCAAGTCAATGCCACGCCTGGCAAACCACCCGCCCACATTCCACCGCCCACCGCCTACTGCCAATGGGCCACGCCCACTGACTGAAAAGCAGATACGAATGCAGCTGCAGAGATCCAGAGCAGCCAACAGAATTGCGATGGGCGACAAACAGACTAAATGCTGGCACAGCCAGACTCAGCGGAATTTCAAATTTATTCAAATCAACTCGTTCGAGGGGCGAAAAGGGGTCGTGGGCGGCAGCGGGGCAATGAGCAACGGCAACCGAATGAATCATTCAATTAGGCATCAAATATTTACAGCAGACGTTTAAATATTGCGATAGACAGATCAAGTCGGCTTGATATGCCCGGAAAATCTCGAGTTGCAACTCCCCGGCTGAGCTGAGACTTCGAGATTTCCTCGAGAACTTTTCTAATTGGCCGCTAAGTGCGTTCGTTGGCCCTTGAGCTCTGTCTTCCCATTTTCCAGGACTCGACTCGCAAAAGTGGAAAACTGGAGCAAATCGGGGGTAAGGAAGACAGCTGCATTTTGACGAGGGCACCGAGAGTTCAATATGCACACAGCATAAATAAGCAAATAACTTGCCATTGTTTCCCCCTCGATGTTCCAGCCCAAAGGCAGTTGCAGTCCCAGTCCCAGTTTTTGTCTCGATTCTCTGGTCTGGAATAGTTTTCTTTTGGATTTATGAGTTTCTCCAATACAAAATAGTTGTATGCATTCCCCCCTCCCCTGTGTGTGTGCGCTTGTTCAATTCAAATAGTTTGATTACAAAAGTTTTTCCATTGAACATTGCTGGCATTCGAGCAGGTGGAAATGCTGTTCTGCATGGAGACTGCTCTTTCAGCTTTTCTCTTTTTGGGTTGAAAATATTAATTTAATAGGGGGAATAAAGTGGAAAACGCGCTCTCCTATTTCTGCACATTTGTGTAATTTAATTGGATTTGATTTGCAAACATTTTACAGGCAGGCAGTGAGGCAGGCAGGCAACCAGTCAACGTGGCCACGCCAAGTTGTCGCTCAAGAACTTGAGCACTCCAAATATTTTCATAATTTTTATCACGATTGTAATTCTCGCCGAAAAGTTTTTGCATTCGCAAAGTTGCGCTGGGCCAACTTTCGTGCCCGAGAAAACTTTCGGCTGCTGACAATGAGCTCACAACAGATTTCTGAGTTAATTTCCAGCATCATTTTGGCTCTTCATCCGCTCCCGTTTCCATTCGCCGATGCTGTTGCCATTGCCATTGCCATTGCCTTGCATTGCGCCTGTATTGTGTGCAACTTTGTAGGCAATAACAATAACAATTGCCAGAACACGCTGCACGCACTGTTAATAAGCCAAATTATAGAGCCGCAGAATGGCCTGAATGCCCCACGTTGGGCGCCAGCTAATTGGTGCTTAACGCGGATACTTACGAGCAAAGTTGGCTTTAAGCCGCCGCGCCTTATCAATGTCGCCCCAAATGGATCTCGCTGACAGACAGCAGAACAATGCCATTAATCAAGCGCCCTCAAGGTGCTCGCTCAGGTTCTGGCTTTTTTGCTCTACTACTCACCGAAATCCCCAACTCACATGTCACATGCATGGTAGGGGTTTGGGCCCGATTCGATTCCGCCCACTTTGGATACCGCATGAGGCGACAGTTTTTCCTGCTCCTCGCTTTTCACTTCCAACTACAAAAAGGAAAAGAAGCAAAAAATTGACTTTCCCCGCCCCTTTGGACCCACAAGTGCTGACAGCGATAAATTCTAATGCCGGGTCAGCACTGCCAGCGACCACGCCTTCGATTCCAGGGCGCGTGTGTGTGAGTGTGGGCGTAGTTGACCAAAGCATGAAAAATGCTTTCGTTTCCTTTGGTTTTTCCTGCTCCTTGTTTTGCTGGAGAAATGAATGAAGAAAGGAAGTTAACTGGCATTTGGTTTTTGTTTGCCAAGGAAATATTTTTAGCACGTGTTTGGTCAATTTCTGTTCCGTTCAAGACCCACCCACACGGCCACCCACTTACAAGCCAGCCACATTTGTCACTTTAAATGCAATTTGACTTGTGCCCAATGCGCATAAGTTTTCCCATGCTTTTTCCTCAACCGCCAACCCATCCCATAGCCATTTCTGTAGCATTTTCCTAAGGCATTCGCCCGGCAATTTGTCGTGTCTTGTTTGGGCCAGCACATGGCCAGTTCGGAAAGGAGAGGCTAACAGGAGCAGGGAAAATAGGTAGCATGCACTGGGGAGCGCTTAGAGAAGAGCTCAGCAGAATCAATTTTAAAGTGCTTCTCCGGAAGCCTGCGCAGATATTTATTGTCTGCCCTGGAATTGCAACAATTGTCGACGACCGAGTCCTGCGGGTCGAACACTTTTCAATCTGCATACGAAATCAGCGGCGCCGACAGTGGCCGAGCCAATTATTCCAATAGGCGAACATGGGATATAGGTGTTCCCTCTAGTTTCATGTTCTGCATAGGCAGCTCTATCACTTCATTTGATTTCTAAGGAAACGCGTCTTATCTCTGCTTTATAAGTATCTCTATAGTAATTTAACACCAATCCCACCAATCCATCGCCTGTGAACCCATAGCCAATTGCCACCTGATGAGCAATGAACTCGACTGTTAAGCTGTCGATTGCCGAAAAGAAAGCTTCAGTTATTTAAATACGCACTGAACTGGCAGCAAATTACCCCCGCCCATGTGCAACGCTGGTGGCTTCATTAGGCTGCGTCGTTGAACGTAGCTGTATCTTGGTTGTTCAATGAGCCGGAAATGTCTTCATTATGATTGCATATGACCCCGGCCAGCGAGAGGGGGCAGGGTGGTGAGCGGAAACGGAAGCGCCAAACTTCATTTGTTGTCTGGCTGCTGTTTTTGCTGCTGTTTTTGCTGTTGCTTTTGCCACCGCTCTTGCTGTTTACCAGAAGTGCGTACGAGCGTGGCAATTCGCTGGGCGCACAATCTCAGCCAGCCATGGGGGCGTATGAGTGATGGCGGCAGTCATGCAAACTGACAGTTTATTTACCCAACGCCATCATTACCGGGGCCAGTCAATGTTTGCCGTGGGAGTCAGGCAGTCAGGGAGTCAGGCAGCCAGGGAGTCAGGGAGTCATGTGTGTCGGCTGAAATTATCGCACGATATGAAAAATTGACTGTGATTTATGCAATTATGTTAACAAAATATTTACTTGCCCACAATTGATGGGCAATCCCTTTAATGCCCCACCGCCAGGATAACCATTAGAAAGACATTAGCTGGCAGCCCCCCCTCCCAATACTCAATCTTGTGAGTTGCACGCAACGCAAAGCCACCAAAAAAGAAAACAAAACCAGCTTAGCTTTATGGGGTCGGATCATCCGCTCGCCTTTGTGGTCAGGAGCTAGTTGGCCATAATGAACTCCCCTCGGCGGATCAGCTTCGACAGCACAGCCGCAAAATGGAAAAGGGGGAAAACTTTGTCGTGCTTATGAGTGCCCGAGCCCGAGCCCCAGTTTCAGTTACAGTTTTTCCGACAATCCCCTGGTCCCGGAGCCCGGGTATTGATGCCACTTCACATCGACTTGTCAGGAACAGCCGCTGGCAAGTTTTGTGATGTGTCAGCCGGAGGAGGGGGAAACTGGACAGGAGGGGACACCAGGACACTGGGACGTACGTACAATCTAATAAACGAGCTGGCGAAAAAGAATAACAAACTTTCACTGACCTCTGTGGGCTTGGACTATGAACTCTGATGAAAAATCTACCCGTACCTTTCCAAGGACCTTTCCAGCCCACTCACACACGCAAATTGAAATGAATAATAGAACGCTGTGAGCCAAGAAAAACAACCCAAATGAGACCCATTGTTGGTATTTGGCCGGGACGCCTTTGTTCTGCCCAGTGTCCCTGGGGTGTGCGTGATGCAGGGCAAACAAACAAAGTGAGAAAAAGTTGACACATTCACTTACCAGATTAAAATGGAGCCAAGGCCACACCGGGGAAAAAACCAGCTGATAGAGTGGGTAAAAAATGGCAAATGCATTAAGACTTTCATATTTATACCGCATCGTTTTTAGTCTGCACTAAGAAATCCCAAGGGCTTGGATTTCTCGTTAATGAAAGTGAAAATGAAAAGTCTCTTTCTTTTACTAAAGTAATAAATTAAGCTTATAGTTCGCATAAACAAATCACTTACTCTATTTTCCTCTCTCTGTAGAAACAGCACTAAGGTATTGAGGAAAATCGAAAAGCCCAAGCACACACCTGTGTGGAAAATGGCTTTTATCAAATGAGGCGGCTCCAAAAGATGGATAGAGACCGATGCCTTTGATTTATGGCCGCAAAGTAGTTTTGCACTCCAAAAGTGCGCTACATCAATGTCAGTTAATTGTCATTTATTAAGCCATCAATTGTCACTGGAGTCCGGCAGCGAAGTCTTCGACCCACTGGCCCACAACTTGGCTTTCGGACAAGGCCAAGACGACAGACGACAGACGGCCAAGTTCAGCTAAGTTCCCGGCTGGCGAATTGCTCAGCGAACTGTATTAATCGGGGTCATATGCGCAATTATAAAGAATAACGGCGGAGCGCGAGACTCTGACTGTGGCTTCAATCCCCATACAAGAACCAAGAACCCTCAAAGGCAGCCAAGTTTTTCATGAATTTTCGAGGCACAGCAACTGGAGAGACGGCCCAAATTCCCGCATTCGTCATGGCTGGCTGCTGCGTCTCTGGAAATTCACTCGAATGGAAAGCAGAGTTTTCCGAGTGCCAGCCATACAAATGGCTGTACAACAGCACAGCACAGCCCAACCCCACAGCGCTGTGCTTTAAAAACTGCGGCCACTTCATTTAAATCGCGTGAGCTGATGCGTTTGATGATTTGTTTTACGCTATTTGTTAACAAATTGATGGCCACAAGCGCCAAAGACAAGGGGAAGTCATAATTTGTACACCCCAGCTGGATTTATCATCCACTTCAAAGACGCTCATGGAGCGGTTGGTTTTGAAAACATATCTAATTGCAAATTAGATTCCGGCCAGAGGTCACGTGGCGTGGTCGCCTGTGTTTGCACATCGGGCTTCCCGAGCCAATCGAGTATGAGCCGGACTAATCCCGTAATTACAAATCTACGGCTCGCCGCTCGAGTGACTTTTCCAGCTCCAGATTCGCCATTATGATTTCCGCCCTGAACTTGAGCAAAAATCGATGGCTCGTCCCTGTGGAGCGCTCATAATTTTCATAACGTTGCCATTGCCCGGGATCGATTCGGTTCGATTCGATGCCATTCCATTCCATTCGATTCGATACGTCTGCGAACTCTTACATGGAATTTCCTGACGATAAGAAAAATGCGCACAAGGGGCATTGAAATTTATGCCCTGAATTTATGCCCCTTCGCATTATATTTCCTCCGGTCCGATTTTCCCGCTTTTCCCGCTTTTCCTCGTTTCCTTAGAGCCTGCCAGCTTGGCCTGCCTGGCAGGTTTAATAATTTGCCGTTGAAATGCAGCAAGTTGCGCAATTTTCCCGACTTCAATTCGCCGCTGCTGTGGAAAGCGAGATAACGAGTCCTGGGGGAAAATGAAAGGGGCGAGGGGCGAATTGTTAAGCGCTGATACATCCTTATCGCTGCTAATGCAAATGCAGTCCAAGTCAAGTTCAGCCCCTGAGCCTGAGCCCGAGTTAATTTATGCAAATTACTCATTTTGCGATTAAATACTTATTCCATTGACAAACACTGACGGCCACTGCTCACCACAAGGGTAATTTGCGAAATGTAGCCAAACCGCACACATCAGCCGCACGGCGATGATGAGATCCTTCTTGCTGATGGCTAAGGACCTTTGGACTTTGCTTTGGTTCCTGGTCCTTGGTCTATGGCCTTTGGCCTTTGGCATTCGAGAAATGCGACTAAGACGCATGGAAACCGCATCAAAAGCAACTGCCCAAACCCACAGCAAAGTGAGCCATGGATTGTCCATTTCAGATGTCCCGAGTATCCACATAAATCCGGTTTAATTAATTTAACCTGTCAAGCCGTTTGATTGCATTTGAATGGCTTCAATCGAATGAAGTTGAAGTGTTACATGGCGAGCGTTCGCTTACTGAAAATGCCCAAAAGAGAGAGAGGGAAGTTGTAAGGATGTCTTCTCTGTCTGATGCACTCGTGACGAGGAAAATTGATTTTACTTCGCTCGCGCTGGCATTTCATTTCCCTCGCGTGCAGTTCGCCGATTGTTTTGGAATTGATATTGAAAGCTGTCAATTTGCATTTGACATCGTTTTCCATTTTTGCCAAAACTGCACTTTTTCCCTCGACATTTTTGCCTTTTACTTTTCCGCTGCCATCTACGTTTTTACTCCTCCGCATCAACGTGCATATATATTTTGTTTTGTTTTTTTTCTTGGTTTCTGGCACTTTTTGTTGTGATTTTTCAGTTGATTTGCCTGCCATTTGCATAGGAGTGGGCGTTTTTCGGGTTGGGAAATCGCTGCTTGACTTTGATGTGTTTGACATTGTTTTCGTTTTTCGCTTTTTCCGGGGCGAATGCGTTCTGTGTTCTGGTGGCACTGGCACAGCTCCATGGGATGTTTTCATTGCGCTTCGCGACTTCCACTCGGGTTTGAATTTGGTATTTGGTATTTCGGGGAGCAGCAATGCCGCATTCGCTTGTTAGTGTCAGCCCGGATGACTTTGTCGTCCTGTCACGGCCCCCATTTATGGCGCAGTCCACCCATGAACCCATTAACCCATCAATCCAACGGCAACAGCCCACTTGCCAGCCACTCGCATTAAAGCGTTTTAGCCATGAACTCGAAAATTGTCACTTTTAATTATATCATAGTCGGCCGGCCGGGCGGGCATCCAATTATTATTATCGCATTATCCGACGGCAAATTACGCGTGTGTGGAACTATAATAGATACTTATAAAGCTGTGCCGGCCGAAACATATATACGAGTATATCCCCTTTAAATATTTAGCGCTCTGAAGAGCTCCAAACGGGCTCATAAATATTTAGGATGCTGCGGGCCCGAAAAAAGATGAATGGCTGGCGTCGCGGAATAAATTGTTAACACGCATGTGCCGCGAAAATAATGCGAATGATGAAAATTAACTGAAAACTTTATTAAATATGCAAAAGTGGGCCGTTCGCTGGGCGGTGTGGGAAAATGGAAAGCGAGCGAGGGAGCGGGAGAGCGGGGGCGACTGCCGAAAGGAGAGGTAATGAAAGTTGAATGTTTAAACAAAGCGAAGGTCCTTGGCAGGGGGTGGCGAATGGGGGGATGGGCGAATGGGTGGAGGGTCGGCCTGTTTCAAATCTAGGCTACAACTTTACTTAATGCAATAACCGTGTTATGGGCCCGCCACAAGAGGAGGCAGAGGAAGGAGCCGCCGGAAAGGAAAGGACAGGCGAGGCCAGGGGTACATGTAAATGGGAACACGGCAGCAACAATTCCCCGGGAAGTCAAGACAACGACACGCACACACAGACACACCACACACACACAGGCACAGACACAGACACCACCGACAGCAACACCAACACCAACACCATTACTCAGCACCCCACCATTGTGTAGGCCAACAAACACAATCAAATGCATTGGCCTAAGGACACTGCCATGTTGCCAACAATGGAAATTCGCCACGTGCGAAAGGAGCGGGAAGGGGGGGCAGTCGGGGGGCGTGGAGCACAGCGGGCTACTTCCCTGTCATTCACTCATTCACTTCCGAACTTCCCGCCGCGGAATTCTCCATGGGTAGGAGTTAGTTCCCCGATACCAAGAAATAGCTGGGTAGCAGGAAGGCTGGCAGACCGACGCGGAATTTACTCATTCGGCGGAAAACATTCCAATAGTTGCTAGGGACGGCTTGTCGCAGGCGTATTTATGAAATTAAGTGCTACAAGAATTTTTAAAGAAAACGGTTTTGAATGAGGCATTACTGGCTTTGAAGTTGGCCGAACTCAGGGATACCAATAAATAAAAGAAATGGTTTAATGTTTAATATTAAGTAGCTTAAAGCAACTTTATTACAATCTTTAAAAATACATATTTATTGTACTACAGAGCGTTTGAAATGAATACAATTTGTATATGAAATGGGTAGATTTTAGTAATTGAAATAGAAATTATTAATATGTATAACTAAACTCATCAAGTGTTATGACGAATATTAAAATATTGCCTAGTAAGTGCAAGTGAACAGTGGTATATTTGAGCTCACTCTGAGATTTGAAACCATTTTGTATTAATTTGTATTACTTTCCAGACGTTGATCCTTGACCCTCAGTGCGATGTCAACCGCTTTGCTCGCCATGAAACGCTTTTCGGCTTGGTTGTTTTCACTTCGCAGCACCCATCCCCCCTTTTGGCACCTCCTTTGCTTTTCCAGCCCCATCTCCAGTTCCAGCGCCATCTCCAGTTCCATTTCGATTCACGCTCCACTGGCAGTTTGATATATGTGCTTGGCATGCGTCGTCCGCTGTTATATTTCTGGGCTGACTCTGACTTATGATATGGCCATAGCCAGAGCTCCATGTAGCCACCATATAGCCACCGTATAGCCTAGACATTCGTTGCGAGGAAATGAATTATTGTCGCGCTGTGCAATTTTCAATTTCATAAGCAGGCGTTTGTTGGCTGTTGCTGTGTGTTGCGTAAACGATCTGAACTCTGGGGGCATACCAATTAGGTGGGGACTCGTGGTTGGCTTCGATTTGCTTGGCTCCGCCGTTCGAGGATAATTGCCAAAGTTTGGGGTCGTGAGGCCTGCGCTTATCGGCCGTAAGTGGGATTGTTTTCGACCTCGTGCGAAGGTGAGTGTGTTCGCTGGGGCAAATATTTAAATTTGGAAAAATAATGTATTATATCATTATGCTCGGGCGGGCGCAATCAGCGGGTGGGCGCTGATCCTGGTCTTGGTTTTGGTCCTGTTCCTTGGTTTGGTCCTGGTTTTGGTCCTGTGTTACTGATTCAGACCGCTTCTGGCTTTCCGCCAGCCTGCCAATTTAATTCGTTTGCATAAATTTTCGTTGTTTTTGTTACTGTTTTGTGCTGTGGGTCACAAAAACGAGCCCTGTGGCTTTTTTATGCCCTCCAAGCTCTTCCTTGTGCTCGTCTTTCCCTCGGCGTGGTTTCAATTTTTTTTTATTTTTATTATTCCGCTGTTTTGCTATGCAAAATTCGATTTTAATGTGCTGGCAAATGCTTTAAATATTTTCTTCTGCCAAATGCGGGGTGAAAACGCTTTATGTGTTTGTTGGCTAAGCGAAATACACTGGCAGTCGTGAAAAACATGAACCGCTTGAAGTTCGCTTAACTTTCCGGGTGGGTAATTGACAATTAGGCAGCAAGTTGTGGCCATCTTAAAGTTGATCAATAATTCATTAGACCATTGTAGCTCACGGATCCCTTGACCCCACGCCCCACGCCCCTGACCAGTGACCCCTTGCTGACCCCTCGCTCGGCAATCGCCGTGGCTCCGCTGGACCTCCTTCGAGGGTCATAAATCATCATTTATATTATTAACAAGGGATCAAAACAGACAAGCCAAACTTCACACACACCCAGCCACTCGCACACGTGAACACTTTCATATGCATATGCATGGCCGAGTGAGTGTGAGTGTGTGTGTGTGGAAGTGCCACTGTGTTAGTGTGTATGCGTGTTAACCGGAAACCAGAGCAACCGCAAATGACAAGGGAGTATGTCCGTCTAAACTGCTTCCCTTCGCAGCGAAAACATCAAAGTGCGGGGTCGCAAGTGGGGGGGTCAAAAGGGGCGTTGGGGCCTACGGAGGGTTAAGGAGTGGACGAGCCAACGCCAATGTGTAGCATATTTATGGGCGCAACATAAGAGAAATTCCAGACTACGCTTTGGGCCAGTACAGTCGCAGCCAATTCACTGATAGCCATCTATTGAGCAAGGTATTTAATTACGTTCTTCAAAGGCAGATTTTCAGTGCAGATCTATCAGGTGTGCTTTCTGAGAAACAGTCTATGCTGTAAGGGCCTACTGAAACCAGGTAAATACTTGCTGAGTGTGGAGCAATCACAGTTTCTCAATAAATATGTAACCTTTTATGTGTAAGTCATTTTTAGTATAAGGAATTTACTGATAAACAACTTAATAAAGGTATATGTTTTCGGATTTTCCTATATAGTCCTATACAGTTCCGTTTATGACTCACGTTTTATTTTGTTTTATTTAATACTTTCAATTTTCCACCAGCCAAATCACTATAAAACCACTGCACTGCGCTGTACAACTATGATTCAGCAGCCATCTCGCTTCCGGGTTAAACCCTTGGTCGAAATCGTAGTCCGAGTCGGTTAACACTCGCCGGGTGTTTGTTTTCGTGATGGACTGCCTGCGTTTTCTGCCCTCTGGCCAGGATCCGAGGTGAGGCTGCCCGGCAGCTTTGCATGTTTTAAACTTCTGACCTTAATACCTGCGGACCCACTAGCAGCATGGAGCACGTGCACTGGAGTTGGGGGCTTGGAGTTTGGAGCTTCGAGCTTGGAGCACGGTTCCGGACATACGGACACACGGACAGTTAAGGGCTGGAGTTGAGCGTGTGAAGCTGTTTTTGTCTTTGGAACTGCTGGCGCTAAGCTTAAAAGCAAACACAGGTGTTCCTGGGTAGGAGAACCAGTTTCAGGTGAAGGAAAGTGTACTTCGTTTACTCGGTAGTTGGGCCGTCAAAGTTGGTTATACAAGCGAGCCTGCCACGATTCTTATGAATGTGTAAATTAATGTATAATCAATAGCCTGCCATAAACCATTACATGTATGACATAAATTTGCGTGCAAACAAAGGGATGGATTGCGTTTAAAGCTTTATTGGCTTTAAATTTTAATTTCACTATAAAACTAATTGAGGAAGGTGTGATACAAAATACACTTAAACAATATTAAATACGGGTAAGGATCATAAAATCGATTTAAGAGCGCTGTCGCACAGAAAATGGCCGGCAGCCCTGAACAAACATGGCCGGCAAAGAGCAGCTCGCATTGAAAGCGCCTCGCAAACACGATGAATTATGAATATTCTAATTTGGATCTTATCGCACTCATTAACACCTTAAGCCCCAAAGGCAGCGCTTTAGAATTTCCCGCTGAGACGGACGCCTCCCATATGGATGGGTTAACCCATAAGTTGATAATGGTTATCTCCGGGGAAGTGGAGCAAAGGGCTGAGTGTTAGTCAGTTGCTCAGTGTGTCAAGGGTGTGGCGATGGAAAAATGGGTGGCGAAAGTGGCGCCACAGTGGGTGGCAGTGGGATGCAGTGGCGCTTGTATGGCCAATCGACAATCGACAATTGTCAATTGGCAATTACCAATTGCCGTTCATCAGTTTTCGGCTTAAATTGAAAGCCTTACAATTGGAGCTCAGGCATGTAATGAAATAATGAAACAAAGTGCAGCTCGGATGGCTCGACAAAGGATGCTATATGAGCGCAGGATGGGGAGGTGCGAGCGCAGGACACTTGTGCAGCTTCAGCAAATTTTTAATTAAAATCTTTGTGCTGCCACTGTGCGTGCTTAATTAATTGTGCTTTAGCTGGCTGGCAGCGGCAGAAAGGATTGCCATTCTCAGCGCAGGACACTCCTACGTATAAGCCGCCTTTATATTGTTCTGGACAGAAAGGTTTTTTCACATTGGACGTTCAGAAAAGTAAGTCTTATCACTCGATCTCCTATATTTACTTCTTAATGATGATGATCATGATTTACTACATTCGTTTGGTTGAAGAAAACGTTTCTGAACCCATTCAGTGTGTTTAGCTTTAAATATTCCTAGTATAGAGCTAGCAAATATTGTATTTAAATCGCCAAGGCGCACAAAAACACTGAACTCACAAGCGGAAGTTTTTGCTCCGCACTTCCACTTTCCTTTCACTCTTTTACTTACCCTCACACACACACACACACATGCACACACACAGTCCGTGGGCGAAGTGCTTTCAGCACAAAACAAGTGTAAATCAAATAAAACCTAATAAAATATATAAAGGGGCGAACGCAGGTTGCCACGCGCCCCTCTACACGCCCACCAACCCTTATGCCACCCACCCACTCACACGCACACACCCGCACACACCCACACACACGCACGTCAGATGGCCCAGATGGGCCATGGAAAAAAATGGAAAACGAAACCTAAATGGCAAACGAATTGAAGTCAGCAATTTTATGTTTTATTGCAATTCTTGCCTTTCAGCCCGCACCAGCACCCCGGCGCCCCCATTTCCCATTCCCTTTCCCATTTCCATTCTATTTTACGGTTACCTAGCTGCCCCAGACTCCACGCCCCTGCCACACTTTCTCCAACTGCCACAGTTGGCTGTTGGGCGAAAGCGTGGATCTGCGGATTCCGATTCATATACAGCCATTTTCCATGCAACGCCAGCGACAGCGGCATCAAAAGGAAAAACTTCTTGCCCCAAGCAGGCGAAATCGCTTAAACCGAAGATTTTTTTGCCACTGCCGATGGGGGCAGGGCGTTGCAGGATCGGGGGGCAGGAGCGGGCCGAAAAGGGGGTTGGAGTTGTCCTGGCGATGCGTCTGCCGGCTGCAGGCCCTTCTACTCCTCCACTGCCCTTCGACCTGCGCATATGTCATAAATGGGGTCTGGGTCCTTCGGCTCACTTGCAAGGGCAGGGTTGTAAAAGCGAAATGGAAGTGGTTAAGGGTACTGCCCTATGAAGGGGTCAAACCCTCCTACAATCTGCTATTATCCTTTTCCTTTGCTTAGAAACTTATTTGATCCTGTAGCTAAAACATATTTCCAATACTCATTAAAGTTATACACTCAAGCAATGTTTATTTTAAACAAGGCATTTAAGAGATGCCTAAAGTTTGTTTGGTACTTCTCGCAGTTTTTATTGAAATAAATATAATATAATAGAATATATCACGTAATAAAGTTGATAAATAAAGTTGAGAATACTGCATGTCCTAACTTATAGGGTGTTTCCAGAACGTTTGTACCCAAACGCAAACAGCGTTCCTTGTTTATTCTTTTATCGGTCTTTCCGCGGCAAGTGCGCTGCAATTGTGAGGCAGTTATAGATACGGATATCTGTCTAAGCACACGTACGTGTGTGGCTGTGTGGTGGTGTGCGTGGGTGGTCGAAAGTGCGTGTGTGGTTGTGTGCGTGTTGTGGGGAGGCATTCGTGCGTGTTTGTTTGGCCGCCTCGTGCGCTTAGGTCTTTCTATTGAAATTATTTCCATCGATGCTATTTCCATGCGGCGGTTGGGGGGTTAAATTGTTTTGAGGCACGCATAAATTATGGAAAATTGTTGAATACACATAATTTATGGCGGGCAATATCAGAGTAATTCAATAAAAGGCCTGTGCGAAATAATTTATGCTCCAGCTTGATCCCGATCGAGAACCTCAAAAAAGCCCATCTTTGGGGTTATCCCCAAAAACAAAATTATAAATTTGTAGCTTTAGGCGTTGGCCAGGGGCAATAATTCAATTGGAAAGTCAATAATTTATTTTCTGACCAGAGTGTCGAAAGCGAAATTAAATCCAAATTTCAATTGCGCTAACTTTGGGAATAACTCATCGATTTGTTTGTTTTGACTCCATTGCTCCATTGTGGTTTTACTATCCAGCCCCTACCCCATTGCCCCCCTTTGGATATTCCGCCCCGCATTTTCCTTTTTCCATATCGGATCCCGGAGGCTGCTCACGCCCGGGCCATAAAACTTTTATATCAACTTATGTACACTTACAACGGCCATTATAACGCATTAAACATAAACGCTGTTTCATGGACCTTCCCGCCCTCTCTCCCCTCCTCCTCCGGCTATCTAATTGCCAATGCCGGCAACTCACACACACACACACTCATACTTTGGGCTTTGGACTAAGGACTTTGGAATGAGGACTTTGGACCGAGGACTTTGGACCTTGGACCTTGGGCTCCGACGTCCGTGGCCTTTGGAAAAGCTAGGGGGCGGTAATAAATCATTGGCGATGACTGCTGCAGCAACCTCATTGAACATTAAAATAATTGCAAAGCGCAACTTGGCCACTGATTGCGCCCTTCGTGTTCATTAATGATAATTAAAAAAGTTTGTCCATCAGCAGCCGGCCAGCAGAGGGCAGTTCATTAGATGGATGGCAGCCGGGTCAAAGCTGTGTCGAGAATCGGTTTTAGCCCGGCTTACTACCGCTTACTTACTTCCGCCGGAACAGCTGGTTGCTGGCCTTTAGGCCAAATGCAATTGCATCTCCACTTCGATTGCAGAAGTCATATTTCACAGGCCCAAAAGTAGGCAACATCCAATTGGGTCCTGATTTCTCCTTGGTCCTTCCGCCCCATTCTCCTGCAGTTGCTTTCTGCCAAATGTAAACAAACATTTTCCACACATTTCGTTGGGAAGCGGATGCGGGGCGATTTTCCTGGAAGTGAAATGCACGTGCAGATTAACTGAGCGCGGAAAAGCGTGCGCAGACTCACCAAAAATCGCAGAGAGCGCGTGTTGAGTTTTCCAAGCCGAGCCAAGTTAGCATTGAAAAGCCATTGTTCAGTTTCCCAGCCAGTCAGTTCGTTCGCGTTTTCCGTCGCAAAAGCCTGTGCGAGTCCAGTGATTTTCCGGGCTTTAACAGGACAATTCCCAAAAGTCGTAAGAAGTGAGAAATGGCAGCGGCTTGCGAAAGTGTTGCAGGACATTAAAAGAGTTTACGAGCCGCGCCAATAAACTTTGGACTCGAAAGTGATCTGTGAAACACGTTAATCAAAGTAAATCACTAGCAAATATACAAAATCGGAGTTCTGTTTACACCTGGCACTGCGACACTGAATGGCTTTGACATTGGCGCCACATTTGCATCCGGGCAGGTGTAAATATTCATTTCTGTAGCTGGCAAAGTTGCTGCCTGCTTTTAGCATAATTAAGCGCATCAGCCGCCGCCCCCGCCATTCGCAAAGGACAAAAAACTTGGCCAGAGCCTTGAAACTTTGAAGAGCAGCCGCCAGTCAAAGCAGCTTTAAGGTCCTGTTTTCTATTTGCCCCTCACATCCGCAGGATCCGAAGGGCGGGCGAACTGCATGGTAAGTGGAGAGCACCTAGCGCTGCAGTCCTTCTTTGTTTTGACCAAGTTAGCAGCTTGTTTATAGTTCGTTAATTGAAGCCCTGGGAGAAGTAGAAAAAACTTAAATTGAATACCGCACTTGCCGGACTTAATTATGCAGTGCACGGGCCTTGGCAATTTATCTCACCACCCCACCCATCAAAAAAAAAATATCCGAGTTTGGTGCGCATTATTGAGGCATGCCTCAGAAGTCAATCCCCAGCACTGATACTCCAGCTTTCGCCAACAAATCTCCCAACTACAGAAGTAATCTCTCTATCACAATTTCCCTGTTCCTTGCCTCGCTTCAAAATCGAAACGAAACTTGAATGGCTTAAGTGATTTAGCAACTCGATCGCATTCGTTTGCGCATTTCGATGCCAGAGCAGTGAGAAAAAATGGTTTACCCAATTATTCTTAGGTGTTCCATAATAAATAACATGCAATGACAACAATTGTATAAACAAAATTTAAAAATTGATTCCACATTTAACGACTTAAAAATCCTAATAATAATACTTTGTTTTCTGCACCCAATAATAAATAAATACCCCAATTTTCAAGTTAATGCGCTTAAGTAATGTAGGCAATCTTCTTCAATCTCCTTAAATTTAAGGATGCAAAATTTTCTTAAATGAGGAAATTCTTAAAGTTAATAATTTATTTTCCCCTAAATGGCTGAGCAAGTGCACTGGTTTTCCCACAGTGCATTAACTGGCACGATTTTTTCCCATATCTGATGCTGGTCGGGATTCGCTGCCTACTTTCGGGCACTGGGAAAAACTTTTTAAGTGCCAAAGCAAAAGGCGCCGAATTAAATTAAAAATGGGAAGGCACAAGAAGAGGAATATCGGCTCGTGTGCAAATAACAGCGAAGGAAACCCGGCTTCAAATTCAATTTGAGGCGTATACTCTCCTCCGCTTTCCCTTTCCGTTGCCAACAACCTCCCACACCCCCTCGATCCCTAAAACCCCTGCCAGCAACCAACAATAGTTAAGCGGAAATGTAAGTCCCTGGGGGCAAAGGCATCACGGAGCCTTGGAAGTGTGTCAAAGTACGTAAAGCTGAGACGAAGGAATCAATCGAATCGAATTGGATGGATTCGCAGGGAAGTGGCGACGAAGGCGTGTAGCGAAAACCAAACAGCCACGAGCCATAAAAATGGGCCAAAATGAGCGGGTGAGACGTCAAAAGAAATTGAAATGGAACTCAAGCAAAAACTACTTTGTTTGCGATTAGCACTTGGCCGGATTATGGCCAAGAGGATGGAGGGTGGCGGAGGTGGTGGGTGGGTGGCCTCCACTCGAAGGACTGGCAGAGTGGCAGGCGTTTGCCGGGAGAGGAAATGAAATGTGTGTCAATATATTGATTGAATAATGGTCTACATATTGACAAACAACTCAAAAGACACTCGACAGTGCTAGACTTCAGATGACGACGCTCAGTCAGCCGGAAGAGGGGGACGCTGGCAGCCTAGGGGGGCACAGGAAACGGAAGTTACGCACACACGCACCCATACTGCCACTCACACACGCACACACATTCACACACTCACACACTCACACACTGGGAAGCTGTCGAATCGGCAAATGCAAAGTGAGACATCAAAAGCATTTCGAGTGCCTCGTCATCAATGTAAAGCAGCTGCTGGCATCCCAGCAATATTCGGACGGAGTTATAGACCTCGATCCCCAAGACGGCAGCAAGATGCTCCCTAGACGCAAAAGGGGGCGTGTCGGGTAACACGTGTTCCTTTAATTAGATAAAGTTTGTTTGCATTACAAACATACTGGCAGCAATTTGCCACTGTGCTCAGTTGTCGATGGCAACGATGCTGCTGCTTCTGCTGCTTTTGCTGCTGCTGCTGGCAAGTTTTCTTTTTTCGCAGCACCAGCTCCATCTTCCTGGTGAGGGGCTGAAATAAAAATTCCCCAGCGGCAGAAAGTTCTGGAGCATGATTGACTGACGACGCACGTCTAGTCAAATAAAAATGGCACATAGAAATAAAAAAAATATAAAAAATATGCCGGCAACTTGGTCGCTCTGTGAATATTTATGTAAATAACTCCATTGAATGGTGCAGTGCTCATTTGGACGACGTTTTCCGCAGACTTTGCGCAGAGTTTCCGCTGTGTAAATATTTGAATATTTCTCTGCTTATTTATTTCCTTTGTGGCGATTTTCTCTTTGAATCAAGTGAACTCATGAAATTGCTGCAAAATTCATTCAGAACTTCGATATAATTAGGCCTCGTTAGTACTCAAAGTGCTCGAAAATGGGAGAATGTCATTTAAAGCTGCTGCAAATCCCACATAATTTGCAATATAATAATATAATATTCAACAAACACAACAACAAGGCCTTTTTCGAATTCAAGGCTTTCTTTTCGCTTTTGTTTGTTGTGCGGGGATTGTTGTTAATTAAAAGCTCACAAAAGTAGGTAACATGCATATTACACACACTCACTCACTCATTCAGCCTCACTCTCAATTGTTGCGCATACGTATTAACTCGGCCCCAATGCCTTTGTGGGTGTATGTGTGTGAGAGTGGGGCTTCCTTTTCCTTCGACACAACAATGCAATGGCGAGCATTGAGAATGATAACAATGAAGGCCGCCACTGCACATAAACTTGCCAAACAGGCAAACAAACACAAGGAAAGTGCGCAAGCCAGCAACAAAAAGAAAAAGATGAACAGCAACAATGAAACACACTAACACAAATCTTTATTTAAGCATAACACAAAACACGACGAAAAATAAAGAACGCCAGAAAGAACCCAATTCAATGGTGGAAGCCCACAAACACACTGAAGCCCCGAAAGGAAGGCCGAGAATGGCTGACGGAAAAGACGGAAAAGTCGGAAAAGACGGCAAGGGCCGGAAGAAAGGGCCCACTGGGTGGCGAGTGAAAAAATTAGAACACTCAAGCGCCCCGGGATATGCAACACATAGCTGGGGCAGCGACTTCAAGGGCCTTCAACTTGGCCCACTGCTGCACTGCCAAAAGCCTTGTCACAGTTAATCTGGTTAAATAGCAAATGCAATTCAAAATGTATCAGTGGCCGCAGAGGTCACTGCTCAATATTTGCTGTTAAATAAAATATATTGCATACTTTTACACAGCTTTGTAAATGGTTTTCTAAATCTGTATAATCTATCTGTTGTCTATGGTATTGGATTCTGAGCGTAAGACATTATTTTTAAAACGCGCTTTGTATCAATTGTTAGCAATGGTTAACCAGACCCTTTTAGTCGCATTTTCTCGCAGTGCACTTGCTGTTGTGGCAATGCCATTGCAGCAGTCAACTGGATGGCCAGCCATTTCCGTTTCGATGTCTCCCGTTTAGTCGTACGGCAGTCAAGCCATTCCCTTCCACTCGATGCCAGTTTAAACTTGGCTTGGCACGGCCTAAGCACGCACACACACACACTCGATTTCCCCCCTGTGTGGCAAAGTTTTCCCAAACTCCTTTGGGGCAGAAGAGGAGGAAAATCGAGAGAGGACGAGTCTGCCAAAAACTTTGCATCGCAAACTTTTCTGCATATATTTTCCACAAAACGGATGCTTGTTTTTCATGTCTGCTGGCTTATTTCGTTTTGGGGTTTTCCATTTTTAGGTTTTTTGGCCCAGCCCATCCCTTTGCCAGCAAAAAAAGAAAAAAGAAAAACCCCCAGCCAGCGGGCATATTCTATTAGAAAACCTCTTTCCATCCAACTCGACCGATTTCAAATGCTTTAATCGCAATTTATCAAATTGGAAGAGGCCGTTCTGAAGTCGGGCTGAAAAGTTTCTGGTCTCGAAATTGGGGCATGGTAAGCGTTTAATTTGTCAGCCATTTGCTTAGTTAAAAGTTTTTCAGTTTCCATTTACATTCGAGCTGCCTGCCATGTGTTTTTTTTTTATTTTTCGTTTCTCGTTCAGCAAGAAAACTGAAAGTCTGCATATGAGATATTCGCAAGGATTTAAGAAAGGATGTAATTCCACATGTTTTTTGTCAGAGAGATAGGCCACTACGGTAACTAAGAAAAAGCCTTTGACCCAATACGAACAAATTGAAAAATGATCCCATACTCAGGAAATGGGTACGATTTATGGGAATCGCTTTGAAATTGACTTGTTCTCAACCAAAGCAGTGAAGGGTTTTTAATAATAATAGTAATGTGAATATAGATTACTTAGCTGTGCGGTTAACTACTCAAGCTGTTCCCTTTGTAATATAAAACTTAATCTACTCCCATATATGATATTTGTTTTAGGATACCCCACCATGTAAGCACCTGATGCGGAACAAAGCGCAGCGATGAGGCGTCTAGCTCTGGCCACCACTGCAGCATGTCCTTGTCGGAACGGAATACACCCAGCCATGGGCAGGGAGCGGGGGCAGGAGGTGGGTCGGGGGGACTGGCGGGTGGAACGCACCGCCAGCGACCGCCGGACGTGGAGGAGGCGCTCTCCTCGATGCTCTGGACGCCCTATGAGCGCACACCCCTGCCCAGCTCATCGGAGGAGGAGGCCGAGGAGGAGGACGACGACGAGCGGCTCAATCGGCAGCTGCGCAAGTCGCACAGCAGCTACGAGGCCTCGGCCCTGAACCACCCCCACCACGCCCACCTCCCGCTTTTCGCCCACCACCAGCAGGCCCTGGACAGTGGGTCCGCCCTGCTTCTGCCCCCCGTGCCTTCGTTTCCCCCATTTAGTTTAAGCGCCTTCGACGCGGCCATCGCCGGCTACGACCACCTGGCCAAGGTGGGCTTCTCCGCCGGCGGTGTGGGTGTGGGTGGCCGGCGGAACCGCTACTCGTTCCCCGCCTACCAGGGAAGCCCCACCCGCACATTGACCCAGTGGTGCTCCACGGCCGCCACTTCGATCAAGGAGCCACCCTCCTACGACTCCCTGTACAACTCCACCAGCTCGAAGATCGGAGCTCCCGCTGCCTCGTCTCTGACTCTCAAGAGCAGCGGGGAGGTGGGCCTCGAACCATGTGATAGATCGCAACGATCGCCAACGAAAGCAGCAGCAGCGGATCCGGATCAGGATCAGGAAGGGGGTCAGGATCGAGATCTGGACGAGACTGGTTCCAAGGCTGCACCACTAACGGCTAATGTTCCCGCTGGCTTGGGTCTAAGGCGCTCCTTCACGGATGACTACATTTCGCAGGTGAGTGAAGTCCATTTCCCCCCGAAGACAATCAATTTGTTTAGGACTCGGACTCTTTGTTAGTAAAGAATGACCTGGTTTCTATTTAGTGCACCCTTAAAAGTGACACCTTTTACGAGGCATTAAGTGCAACTCCTTTCAGAGATACCCAGATTAAGCTTGCCTTTCTAGCCAACACCTAGCGCCCTCTGCAGGTGAAAATGGGAGATACCACCATGCCACCCCGCCGATACTTTCAGCTGCTTAATGGAGCACCATCAAATTTGATGTCAAGGGCTCAGCTCGAAATACTTGGCGCCGCCAATGGGAAACTGTGGGACTCGAGCGCGAAATGGGAGCGCCAAGTCGAACTGTCGCCTTATCGAGCCCATTGACAGCCCCGTACTCCGCGCAGCTATGTACATATATTCCCCCCGCACCGCTCTATTGTAACCCCGATAAAGGCTAATGCTTCACTTAGGCCCTTAAGTGCCGCTAGCATCCCTCGCCGATAAGCGCCATATGTTGCCTATCAGCATCGAACGTTGGTCTTGCTTCGCAGATGGGGGCGGGGGCTGCGAAATAGAGGGGGGGCGGGGCATTGTTTCCACATATTAAATTTTATATGCATATGCATATAAAGAACGGCATAAAGTACTCGAATAGGGGCTCACATGTGGCTGTGTTTTCCGTGCACACTTCATAATTTGTTTATGTGGCGTCAGCGAAACGGAAAATTGACCGCACAAAAATGACAAACAAGCAACAAAGGCGGTGGGCTGAAAATGTGGGTGGGGGTGGTGGTGGTGGTGGGGAGAGTGCATAACAATGGTTTCACAGCAGGGGCGGGGGTAGGGAAGATAAACAAATATATCAGTTTTCATTTTGGGAAAACTTATACAGCTATCAAAATACGTGGAGTCGTAACAATCGCACGAAACAGCACTTAAAATTACATATTATTAAACGCTGTTACAATTTGTACTTACATACATAAATCGATGCTAGAAAAGAAGAATCGATTGGGTTTTTAAATGGCACAGGGATATACCCTACTTTCTTAGGTAGCTAAAGTAAAGTAAACAAATCAGGTAAATAGTAAACTCGATGGAGTAGCGATAGCATATACAAAGACATTTATTTCTGGTATTTGTAATCCAATTAAAGGAACTTCGGTTTCCAAGTGAAACATCCAATGTTCTTAGAACTCTGGCATTTCTAATCCAATTCCAGCATCAATCTGTTCATGGCTGGCCGAGTCTAATAAGCAGTGACAAATGGCTCAGAGTGACTACTTCTTTAATTCGTGGGGGTGCACGAATGTGCTCCACATTTTCCCCTTATGCGGCACATATCGCTGCTTATATGCGTGGCTTTGACGACTGACTCATGACGAGAGGTTTATGGACGAGACGTAATAAAGTTGCCGGAGCTTTTCCACTGCCAGGCACCGTTAGCCGAGGATGAGTTTGGTTTTTCGGCACCCATCCCCCCCTCGGAAAAACCCCCTTACCCCTTCCCCATGAAGCCCGCTCGCATGTTGCTGCTGTGATTGCAACGCACTCGAGAGCAACGCAATCGCAGTGCACAAGAGTGAGCAGCATTAGAACAATAAATCCGAGCGGGTTCGAAGGGGATGGCTGGCTGGGTAGTGCTAACAGTAAATCACATTATATTTCTGTGACGTAATTAATGCAAGTAACACAGCGTAACATAATTAGAACCCACACACACACACAGTGCCGAGTGCAGAGATGTGTGTATATCCGCATTTGGCTTTTAACCCACATCATGTCGTTGGGCATTGGGTTAGGGTATGGGTTAGGTTATGGGTTAGGGTTAGGGTTTCGGTTAGGGACCAACAGCTTTATCAGCACTTCGCAGGCGGCAGCAGCCACAACAACACCAGCAATTACTTGTGACGGTTTTATGTTTATGCGTTGGCTTAATTAATTCAATTAAGCGCACACTTATGCTCCGCCCGAAGGATCCCGAAACGGGTACCCAGTCAGCGCTACCCACCTTTTTGGCGGGAAAATGCTGGCGGAAAATGAGACCGACTGGCAGCGGGTAATCCCCCAGCAATTAGCATTAATTACGACTGGAAACGTAAATCTTGTCATTCGCTATATGCAAAACGTACTCATGCTCATGCTCATCTCTCAATCTCTCTCTTTCTCTCTCTTCTTTGACTCTCTCCTGTAGAAGTGCGCTCCATTCACGCCAGCAACTGCAAGGCAGCACAACAGTAACAACAGCAACACTGAGACAACGGAGGCAACGGAAACACAAAGCCCAGCAACGAATGCAAGATCACAACAAAGCGAAGAAAACCCAGCCAGCAGCGCAGCGAATTGCATTATCAATGAACAGAGAGATGAACCAGCAACTGCAACTGCAACATCAGCAGCAGCAGCTGCAGGAGCGGCAGAGAATGAGGAAACCAGCTCGGTGGCAGTGCAGGTCAGTCAACCTGTTTCCTGTGCCGCCAGAGAGCGGAGAGAGCTGCTGAGAGCCAGCAACACGAGCACGCCAGCGAGCAGCAGCAACAGCAGCACCAGCAACATCAGCTACGTGAGCAACATTAGCGGCGAGCGCTCGGCGATCAGTCTCTCGGCAACTTTCGGCGGGCCAACACTGTACAGCGCGAGCAACAGCAACCGGAATTGCTACAACAGCAGCAGTAGCAGCAGCAACTATCGCCCACTGTACGATTCGAGCAGCAGCAGCGTGCTGCGGCCCAACAAATGTTTGGCAGAACTCGAGCGTCTCTATGCCGAATTTCGCGCGAGTGAAAGCAGATTCGAGCGGGGTCTGAGCCAGTGCCAGTTGGACATTGAAAACGCCAACGCCACCGACACCGTTAGCGAAATGCGTCTAAATGTGCCAGCCACTGCGGCAGCAGACACTGCTGCTAGTTGTACTAGCTCCAACAGCAGCAACAACAACAGCAGCAGCAGCAGTGTGTTTCTCAATGTGTCCGGCAGCAGCAGCACCGACAGCGGCGACAATCAAGTTGTCGATGAGGCTAGGAGCATCAGCAACATTGCTGTGCTGCCAGCAACAGCAACAACCACAACAGCAACAGCCACTTCCAAGTCCTGCCAGCGACAGCCGAGCCTAACGATCCAAGTGAACAACAACAACAGCAATAACAGCACTAACGGTACTAGTAACGGCAATCGGGTCTCGGTGGCTTCGCCCACCAGCATCGTGAACAACAACAACGGCGTGTGCGTTGTCAACTGCAGCTACACCCCCAGCAGCAGCAACAACAACAACAACAACAGCAGCAGCAGCTGCATCAGCAACACCACCAACAGCAACATCAGCAACAATAACAGCGTGGTGGAAATCAATAAGTGTGTGCCAGCAGCAGCCAAAGTGTTTAGTGCAAGTGTTCAAAATCAAAATAGGCTCAATAATAATAGCAGCTGCCCAAATGGGGATCAGCAACATGTTGCTGCTGTTACCACGGCCAGCAATAATAATCATGTGCAGCCCGATAACAGTGTGAATATAATCAATGTGAATGCCAGCAGCAGCAGCAGCAACAGCAACAATAACCACCCACGCACCTTCACCTCAACGGAATGCCAAACGGATGATCTGTCAGCCAGCACATCATCCAACCTGCAACAGCAACAGCAGCAACAACAGCAGCAGCAGCAACAGATCCGGACACGCGAGCAACGTCGCAAGGAGCGGCGGGAACGCCGGCAGCAGCAGCAGCAACAACAACAATTTCAGCCGCATCATGCGCGACGCCACCCGCCCCCACCTCCACCGCCCCAACTACACCCACCACCGCATCTGCACCACCCACATCCCCACCCACTTCCCCACCCTCATCCGGCCGCCATGGGACTGGCACGCGCTCTTCTGCCAGACATCCTCCACGCCCACTACCCGCCGCCCTATACCGCTCTGCCCGTTCCCGTGCCCGTAGCCATGTCCACTGCTCCACCTCCGGCGACTGCTGTTGCAGCATCTGCTGCGGCGGCGGCACAGCAGCCAGCACATGCAACTCCGGCTCCTCCGCCAGCGCTGACGTCCGTGATATCGACGGTGCCACTGCCGGGTCCGCTGCCAGCGCCCCTCATGAACGACGGACGCTTCACGCTGCCGCTGCCCATCATGCGCAGGTGAGTTCCAAGCCCACTAGCTGTCCCCCAATCCCCAAGAGCAACTCTCTTCCCGGACAGCATCGATCACTCATCCGAGCCGTTACGTTCGACCAGGCACTCCTTTGTCGTTTTGGCCAGTCTCGAATTTCGTTTTCCTAGCCGGTGAAAAGTGCACTGAGAACAATGTGGGGCAGTTTTAAAGATAACAGGATCCTAGTTCAGGACCTCTGTTAGTCCTTAACATGAATCTGTTTGCAGAGTTGTTATACCGAAAATCAGTTCACGTTATACATACAAACACATGTTTCCATATGGTTTGCTGAAATAGTTTTTGTGTTTTTGAGGCGTCTTCAAGTACAGTACACTTGAAAACACTCACTATCCCACTTATTTTGGGATAAACATTTAATTCATTTATAAATAACTATATACAAAAAGTAATATAAGCTACAAATAGCGAAGAGAATAGTACCTTACTAAATGAGATAGTCACTTGGCAGAAAAAAGATCTAAGAGGGTTTATTAAGAAATTTGTTTACTAGAAATTTGTTTACTTCTGACTAGATTTATTTAGCAAATTTCGCACTACTTTTAATTTCTTGAATCCCATGCAAACCCGAAATGCCTGGCATTTTTCCCAGTGTCCATTTCGACATTTTCTATTACCACACACTGGCTGTTGTGCCGCTCTTCCTGCTTTCGAGTGTTCGTGTTCGTGTTAGACGGGGCCAGACATTATAATGATGGTAATTTTTATGTCAGTAACAAATTTCTTGCATGATTTGATTCTCCACCTCGGCGAGGGACCAGCCCCAAGCCCCAAGCACCATGCCCCAAACCAGGAAACCAGGTTCAGGTCCATGCCGGTCCGCCGGGTCGTTTGGTCGCTGGTGGTGTAAAAATTAATTCTCAACGTTGACAGCTTCCCAGAAATTAGGCAAAATGTAGAAAAATGAATGAACGATAGAGAATAGAGCAGGCGAGTGGCTTTAATTTAAAGTTGAGCCCAAAAACAAAAAAAAAGGGCAAGAGTTCGGTACATTTGGCCATTACTCTTGGCTAGTTTTCGCCGAAAAGTTTTGGGTCTTCAGTTTGGGGCTTTAACAACTCATTTTTATTATAATGAGTTCGGGCTTATCTGTAATTGCACATCTAGCGCCGAAGTTTGGCTTTGTGCTAGGCTGACTGGCCATAATTCTGCGATACTGGCAGATCGGACTGGCCTAGTCGCTTTCCCACGCATTTATTGCCTGGAACACTGAAACACTTATCTATAGTTGGGCACTGGCAGAACCAGTTTTCATTTGAGACCGCCACACAAATAATCGATGCCGCGTGTACTCGAACTTGTATCTCTGTTTCGCCATTTGTATCTGTGTCTCTTGCTGTTTCAGTTTCTGAGCTGTTTCACTGCTTCATGCGGCTAATGTAGCTGTAGCTGTAGCCGTTGCCGTATCTGACGGATGCGCTATCTGTCTAATGGGCTCCCTAAACGTCTCGAAATGAAACAAGAACCACCACTTCAACTCCCACCGCTTGATCGTTTGACATTTGGCGACAGACGTTGCTCCAGCAACGTCTGAGTCAAGAGCAAATCGTGTTTCACAATTTTAATTATGTTTGCCCATTGATGAATAATAATTGCAAAACTGTGTCGAGCCAAACTGAGCGCCAGCATTAGCTATTCTTTGTCTAAATTGGAGGCGTGTTCGCCGGTTGATTAGCATATTTATGAAGAACGAGTACGAGTTCAAAGTTGGCCCATTAAATTAATTGTTTTTCCGAGGCAAGGGTGGCACTACATGAAGGTTGAGTGATTATTAGATTCTACTGCGACTTATCACATATCATGCGCTTTTAGTCCTACAACCAGCCTTTAAATTGGATATTTCACTCTAAGCCGCTTACCTTTCCCCTCAAAAGATTCACAGATAATTGGGTCGCTTAATAGAGATTCCTGCCAGCGAAGTGTGAACAGCATCCCTCAATGAAAGGGTTTATATAGCGAAGAAAGAGCCCAAACAACAAACCGCAGACATTATCTGCACTTTTAACACCTTCTGCCTTCGTCCCAAATTAACATGCTCTTACACAACGTTTTTTTCACATTTTTTTTTGCTTTTTTGTTACCTTACCTTACCTGCCCCAAAAGGTGTAAAAAAAGCGAAAGTTTTTCAGCCTCAGCTTTTTTGGGGGATAAAGAGGAGCAGGAGCACTTTGAGCCGACCGGACCAGGAGTAGAAGGGTCGCCTGGTGGACCGTGTATAATCTTGAAATCATTAAATAACCGAAGGAGAAAAACACAGTCAGCCAACTCAACCAACTCAGCCAGCAGTGAACCCCAAATGAAAAATGACAACAGCAAAAATAACAAATTCAGAGAGCAATAAAAAGGAAACGTGATGCCGAACTCACGTATAAATCGGTGTAATCATTTCTTCGTTGCTTTGTTTTTCTTAGCGTTTAATTTTATTTTGAAACTCCGACTCCGAGCCAAAAACAAGAGCCAAGTTAACACAGAGAGACAGAGACAAGAAAGGCGGTAATAAAATCACTCGAGACAAGCGACGCGGGATGGGAAGGAGAAAGAGAGAGAGAGATCGAGGACTGCTGTCTTTTTTTCGACCACTTTCACTTTCGCATTCGGTTTTCTTAGGTTTTATTTTTGCTGTAGCTGTATCTACATCTGAATCTGAATCTCCGGCCTGAGGTTAACGCAGGCCGAATGGCCAACAGCTTATCATAAATTTGGCTTAAAGTTACCCAGGCACTCACTCACTCGCGAACGATGTGAACTCGAACTTGAGCCATAAATCAAAAACAATTTAGTTAACATCATTTGGACGTGTGTTTCCTTTATTAATTATGGCGCTGCGGCTAATTGCAAATTGAATGGATGGACTGCTGCGGATTTTGCTGAGCTGACACTGAAATCGGTCCTGTTCACGGATGAGTAGGGGAAACCAGTTTGCTGGCGGGTGCCAAATACAGAGTCCAAATACCCCGAAACTGGCTAAAATACACAGGCATTTACATTTGCATTTGCATTGGCGTTTGCATTGGCGTTTGCGGAGAAGTGCAAAAGTATCTGCCAGATACGCCAGCTCGATATCAACATCGATGATTCAACATTCAACTTCAACCATGCAAATGGAAACGAAACAGAAACAGAATAAGAAACAAAACACTGAGAGAGACAGCTGCACCGGGAGCGAGGGAGACAGCGAGACGGAGACAAAAACCAGATTTCAGCCGAAAAGAACCAGGTAAAACCAGCCAAGATCGAGTTGCAACTCCGTGTCGAGAGTCCAAGGAAAGAGACTCGGGGCGATCTTGTCTGGGGATTCTGCAACATTTCGGGGGATGACACACTTTTCCGCAGCTGGAAAATTGAGTGATTTTTCATAAATTTTCGTTCGCATCTCGGCAGCGAGAAAATCAGAGCCCAAGAGCCAGCACTCGACACTAAATGCTGCTGCTGCTGCTGCTGTTGGTGGTGGATGTTGCCAGTAGAACTGACCAAACAACTTTCCAGTTTTACGGTCTTGCAACTGCCAGCTTCTGTCCTGCTCTGCCCTGGACTCCTGCTGTCCTTCTCTCTCAGCGATTTGGCGGCGTTGGGTTTATTTATTTTTATAAGCGAATAAACACAGCCAGCAATCAGAGGAGTTTACAAACACTAACCGACTGCCGGCATACCCTTCATAGGATATACCTCCACCCATCGACAGAAGTTGTCGCCCGCTCAAGAAGCTCTGGCCGCAAAACGAATCGAATCGTAACGAAGTCAACCGGGAAGAGAACTTACCAAAAGTCAATAAAGCCAATAAACCAAAAAGTTGCCATTCTCCAGTCGAAATGATATGGGTGAAGAGAGGGACTTGGTGCACAGCGAAAATTATGTAGTAATAATACAAATACAATGGGAAAATGCTAGTAATGGAAAACACATTCTAGATTGTTGCTTAAAATTAGGCAAATATTAACTCATAATAGAATGAAATGCTCATATAATATGGATTAGAGATCATCTTTTTTGATTAGGCTTTATAAGTTACGAAGTGCTTACCAGTTCTCTTAATTTCTCTCTCTGCATTCTGGCCATACCCATGCCCAACCGAAATGCGGTTGTCTGCTTCAGCTCCGTCTGTTTGTGCCTCAGCTTCTGGGTCTGTCTGTGTTTGTATAGAAAATGCATTCGGGCCAAGTTGAAATGAGCCGGCAAAATGTAGCAGCAACGTCGGATGAGGTAGCTGCAGCCAGCAGCAGCCACATCACAAAATAGACGGGCCAAGTCGCAAACAAGTTGCCAACAAAGTAGAGAGAGTTGTCGGACGATGGCCAAAGGGCCGAGAAGAGACAGCCCAATCTTCTGGCTTATTAAATTGTCACCCGAGTGCATTCAATTCGATTCAATACGATGCGATTCGATTCGCTTTGATTTGGGTTGACTGTGGCCCAGAAACCGCAAAATGCCAAATCTAATGGGGTCTCGGCCGTAATTGTGCCACTGCAATTAAGTCCTGCTAACTGTGGTCAAATTGTTTTAATAACTTTTTAACAGCCATAAATGAGCCCGGCCTTGAGCAGTGGGAAACTGACAGCTTTTTCTCTTTTTTTTCGGTCAATTTTCAGATGGTTTTGGCTGTCTGGCTTTATTTTTTTGTTGACTTGTACGTTTTGGCCATTACAGTTCAATGCCTTGGGCAACGCCGAAAACAAAGCCCGGCCAGCTCATTGTAAATTCAGATTCAGAACTTCGCACAAAAGCCCGAACAAATGGCGGCGTTTGATGCAAATTCGGAGTGCCGAGGCACAATACAATTATTCCCATGATGGGCATCATTTTAAAGCAAGCGCATAAATAAACTATAATCATTTGACTTGAAAACCAGCGCATCCAGTGCTTAATATACTAACTGGAAAACACGTGTCTCTTGAGGTAATTCTATATGACGAGGGTTTCCGTGACAGGATGGAGAATGTCTCGACTTGAATCCCCTCCAGTGGTTTCCCCCTTCGATTCCTCACCTGGGGTATCGCCTGTTCGAGTCGTTCGTTTTGGTTTACTGTATACTTTTTTTATTTTGTTTATTTCTGCGGCTGCTGCGGTTTTAAACAAAAGTCCATAATTTATGTTATGGCTAAGCTCCTCTCTCTCTCTCGTTTACAATTTTATTTTGTTTCTGCGGCCAGGCTTTTGTGCAGCGAACTGAGTTCGATGGGATTGGCAACTGGGCGTGTGTGGCATTGATTTGGGGAGGGGCCATGCTATAAAGTTCAGCTAAGTTCAGGTTTGCGAAAGCACATTGGCTGGAAGTGCACTAAAGTTGGCATTAAAGCTGACTCAGGAGCAGACCACTTGACCCGCATTATGGCCGGATATGTGGGCGCATTTCACCGTCGCTTGTCCAAATTTGGTTGGATAATCGCGCCATTGGCACATGCTGCAATTAAACCTAAGGCTTACAGCTGCCAGCTGCCAGCTCGATAATTAGCCGCTCATTTTGGCTTTTCAACCTTTTGGCTACGGCATGAGGTAATATTTGGCGAACCAGTTTCGTTTGGCCGACTGATTTTCGGGTGAAAGTTAACGATTTCTCAGCTTGTTTGTTGCGTAGATCTGTCGATCTGTGGATCTGTGGATCTCTTGATCGATGGTCAGTAGGTGGGTGCACATTTACCTATCGAGCGGAGAAACTCCCACTCGCCATGGATCCATTTACGATTCCCTCTGACGCTCGAGCTGTTTGGCTTCAATTACCCCGTTCACAACAAATGCCAGTGTTTAAATATTTACAACCAATATATACCAAATGCGCAAGTGTAATGAGGACGTACAGGAAGTTGGCTGGGGAAAGCGCATTTTAATGGCAGCGTTTTAGCTTAAACAGTGTAGCGCTTACCCGAAAACCAATTGCCAGGCAGGATGCTCCATCCGATTACTGCATCTCTCTGCTTCGCCCCGACTGCAGATACTGAAGTCCTGCCATTGCCACTCTGCCACTCTGCCACACAGCACTGTGTCAACTGTCAACCGCAAAATGCGCGCGCTAAAAAAAGGACAACCGAAACCGAAAAAAAAAGTGAAAAAAATAGCAGCTTCCAAAAGGATGCCACGAATTTCGAAAGAGTTCGGGAGTTGAGTCAGATGGGGTGACCTCTGTGTCTCGCACTGATTTCAATTTAAAGTGCAATGAGTTTTGCAGTTTCGTGGCGGTTTTGGTGCTGCTGTAGTTTCGCTGGTGTTGTTGCCGTCAAAGTTGTTGCCAAAGCTTATTTGTTCGTTGTCTGCAAATCTGCTTGCCACATACAAAAAAAAAAAGACACGGACAGAAACATTTGCACTTGTAATGCTTGTAATGTAATGCGCATTGCTGTTGGTGTTTCTTTCTGGTTTTTTGTTTTTGTTATTTGCAGCACAGCAACAAAAACAGACAACGAAACAAGCGCGTTTCGCAAATTAATTAAAACATTTAACAAATGCGCGTGTGGCTGCCGGGTATTCTGCTCCAGTATCCTTTTTGTGTGTCCTCAGCACTTGAGCAAATAAAATGCGTAATTTATGTTACTTCTTCGTGTTTTCGCCCAAAAGCCCCCGCTGCGTGTGCGTGTGTGCGTTTCTCATAATTACTTAGACATACACACAGCATTTACGGATGGAGGACAAGGGCACACAGAGACTTACAATTTGTCTTGGCCTCCCACGCGGCGTATGCGTGATATTTGCGAGTGGAAGGGTTGCGAACGCGTTGCCAGTGACAACTATAAATGTCTTGAAGTTCGAAAGGGTGGGCGGAGGTGGGCGGAATGGGATCCAGGGGTCATAATTAGAGAGCACCAAGCACGAGCACTTTCATAAGCCAAACTAATGGAGAAGATGCTGAAAAATCACCGCCTCTGCCGCATGGTAAACATGAGAAATGGGAAACGTTGGCCCGGGCAACCGCACGAGACAAAGGCGGTAATTTGACGCAGCTGGGAAACAGCAGCAGCAGCAGCAGCGGCAGCAGCAGCAACTGTTGCAGCCACATATAGACACACGCACACTCAAACAAGGCCGCACCGAGTTGACGGCCCAACTAAAAGTCAAAACAAATAATTTGCTATAATAACTAAGAGCGTAGCCAAACAGCTGAAAACAAAAGAAGAGGGCGATGGGCAAAAAAAAAAAACGGAGAAAAAAACTAAAATAATAGGAAGAAATTGGTTGAGAGATAGGCAAGTGGAAGTGAAACAAAGCAAACTCTCATCTCTTGGCCACAAAAGCCAAGACGTAGAGAAAACTTTCTCCTCGGCTAAACGCTTCATCTGCATGAGTCGCTGCTGCCGCCGCTGTGTGTGTGCCAGCTGGTGTGTGTGTGTGCGAGTGTGTGTGTTTGAGTGTGTACTTTACAAGTTGAGGAGCCCAAGATGGGGCTTACCCCTTTCGGGATCGGGTGTATCTTGCCTGGGAAACCCTGCTCCCCAAGCCGCAGAGCTATTAAACGCACACTTGCGACGACTTTTCACACGCAGACACGCCGCAGTTTTCCCCTTTTCCCTCGCTTTTCCACCTCCACCTCCCCCCCTCCAAATCCCTTGGCCAAGTGGATGCAATTTTTGCATTTTACAAAGCAAGTTTTGCAAATCTCGCACAGCTGCGGTTAGTCTCCATTTACATGGGGCCCCGCGAAATCCCCTCCACTCCAGCACAGTCAGGGGGTCTTTCGTTCTTTTCCGAGCGGTGGGGAGATAGAGATACTACCCGCATGGTCATAATTTCGTTTGGTTTTCGTTCCGCTTATCGGCAAACTGCAATCAGCATATAATTTTTGCCCAGCCGCACATAAAAACGAATCGAAACGAAGCGAAGGAAACAACATGTGGCCGACCGCCCGGCTGGACATGAACACCCTCATCGTATCTCATGGCCACGGCCCCATAGTTCATTTGGCAGACCCTCGATAAGGCGGACGACCCTCACAGACCAACCTACCAACCAACCAACCAAGCAACCCCTAGGGGTCTCATTCTGAGTCACAGAATTCTGGGGATTTCGGTTATCAGGGGGATGTGAGTGTGTGTGTGGTGTGGTGTGGCATGGTATGGTATAGTAAGGGCCTTGTGTTGATAGCTGGAAATTGCTTGTTGGACAGACAACTCGGACGTCCCCTTTGCCATCCTCCCCTTATTACACAGTGCAAAATAGCCATAAGTTCAATCTATTGTTCAAGCACTATTTAGTTTAGGGGAATATAGCAAATATGCAGACGAGGGTGACAGACATAATTTCCTAAATGAATCGTATCTAGATTGCAAGTAATCACAACCCCAAGTCATATGAAGGTCTTTTTTTAAAACCCAAAACTGTGTGTTCTGGGTTGATATGAATGCAGATTTTATATGTGACTAATGACTATTAAGATATTCCTTATTTAGAAACGATTTCTTTATAATGTTCTTTAGACGTAATGGAAAAGTAGTCCTTTGGCAACTGTCGCGTTTTTTCTGAGTGCAGATTGCTTTCTGCGGCCAGCTCGGGTAGTTTTTATTCGCTTCGTTTCCGCGTCAATTTCCTTTAATGCGCTGTGGCGTGATGTCCCTTGGCTCGGTCGGTCCGAGATACTCAGCCCTCGTATCTGTATCTGCGTGTTCATATGTATCTGGCGGATACATGCGAGTGTGCCGTACTGTATGCCGTGTGTCTTCATATAACTCTCAATCAGTTTTGCGCTTTATGCGCATTTTTATGGCTTTTGCCCGGCTCAACTGGATGGGTTGTTGTTGTTGGTTGTTTTCTTGTTGTGCGCTTGTTGCTGCCCGGCACTGTATTTTATCTACGTAATTGAGTTCGTTTGCACATTAGCAGCAGAAACAACAGCCCGAGTTTTGAATGGCGGCTGGCTAGAATTATGGCCAGAGTAATTGGCGAGTGCCATGTGTTTTTCCGGATTGCCAAACGCGCCAAACTGCCCAAATGATCCAATTTCGCTTGATTCGATTGCCTGACAGGCTATCGACTTGATTCAATTCACTCAAATTAGTAGGCGCTGGCATTTTGATCCGGTGACGATGATGGTGAATCCGTTACGTATTGCATTTCCACTTTGTGAAATGGCTCATTAAGGTACACATTATCGTTATGGAAATTCTATTAAAGTCTTACGAACTCAACAGACGATTAAAACCTCCAGTCTCCAGTTATGGAACGCCATTGACGGTTATGCCAGTCCTTAAACACCAAATGACCCATCATCGATGCAGACCAATTTCCAGCCCACAAATAATCAAAAACTAATTGCCAAAAAGAGCGGTTAATGGCAAGGGTAATGGGCCAGTTGCGTGCCGAAAATACTTAAAGGTGCCTGCAGAATTCGGCAGGTTATCGCCGGCCAGCAAAAAGAGTTGAAAGAAACTTCAGCTGAATCACGACTTTGGTACACTTTTGTGGCCGAAACGAAGCCAAACGAAACGAAAGCAATCCGAAAGCGAGCCGGGGTAGCATTTCAATCAGCTAACTGCCAACAGCTAACAATCCGGCAACGTGCCGGGGGCAAGGTGTCTTAGAAGCATCGCCAATCGCGTCCAGAGCCAGAGCCAGAGCTGCCAGAGCTTCGCTGCAAATTAGCCACATTTATGGGCATGACCAAGTCGGATTGCCACAGTTCACAGTCGCCACAGTGCCCACAATACGATGGCGGCACTATGGCGTGTAATCGATGAGCACTGGGCATGGCTCTGACTTCGCTTTTGGCCCGGCTATTTCTTTTGAGCCAACTACTACTACTCGTACCGTACTGCCATCCAGAGCTCGGGGGAAAATGCTGCGGTACGTGCACAAGGTCAAGTTGTTTATGGCCAGCACTTGATATTTGATATCATCGCCAGTGCCTGGCCACAATTTGTATTTTGGATATTGGTCTTCAGCCTTTTTTTTTGTTTCTTTCGTGTGGAGTTATGAATATGCATGGCTATGACTGTCTGTCTGACTGCCTCAAAATTTATTTGATATTGAGCGGAACGATCGTTCTCAGGTGGAGAGAGGCGAGTTCATGTGACCCAATCTCTTCTTACTCGAAATCAGGCGATACCTGTGTGTGCTCAGGTTTTCCGTTTGAATCACAAAGCGTTTTGACATGCTTGAAGAAAAAGGCAAATATTCGCTTGACTTTGAGTGCAAACCATGTGCTTTTTTATGATCAGTTGCATTTGGATGGAGCAGCTGGCAGCTAATTTATCTACACACATTTCGCTTTTTATTTCCCTGGTTTCGTTTTCGGTTTCTTTAATAGCTAGCATTACCGTTTTATCAGCTATACTTATATATGCTGAACAGATTTTTTATGAGCACTGTTTTAAAGTCATGTTTAATTGGTTGGAGTCGCCTAGAGCTCTGGAGACTGTTTATGTGCAAACCAACGTTAATTTCAATAATAAATAATGATTTGTTATAGAATAAGGCCTTTAATACTGAATTGCCGGCTATAAAGAGTACACTTTCTCTGATAAATCACTTACACTTGCATTTTGTATCCATGACAGACATTTAAATCCCCTTCCCTGCGATTGACTTCGTATGCTGGCCATGTTCGGTGTCTAGTAGGACATATGTACCATAGATATATCTATGCATCGGCATATGAATGCTGATGATTCTGGAAGCAAAGGGTTATAACTTCGCCTCCCCACCCCCCTTGAAACCAGTATACCCATTCGTCGTCTCGATTGTTTGGCTGCTTTTTGTTTTCCGTTCTGCCATCACTTTCCATTTTCGACATTTGCAAATTTGCATTTTGTCTGTTATTGAATATGTATGACATATAAAAAGCAGACATGGCTGCAACAAAAGCAAAAGTGACAGAAACAGCAAAAGCAACAGAAACAGCAACAATGTGGGCACATTTGTCCCACGTATTCATTTAATTTCTGCCGTGTATTTCATTTCAATCGACTGTTGCTTTTCATTTGGCGCGACTTTCGCGCACCGAGCACCAAGCACCAAGCACCAATTTGCATATGCCGCAGAAAGAGGCAGAAATATGGCTGGCGAAAGAGACGGATAGCACAATACAACTATAGAGCGGGAAACTATGACAACGCCATTTGATCTAAGCGGCATCTGAATGGGCGTCGAATTAAAGCGGCCCGAAATTGAATATAAACTGTGTTAAAATTGAAAAGTCGAGCTGTTCCAGCGAAACGTGTCCGGATTTTCCGGGAATGTCCCAGTGTCCTGGTGTCCCGGGGTTTTGGTGTCCTGGTGTCCTGGTGTCCCGATGTCCTGCTGTTCGGGTGTCCGACGCGTCCGCAAAACTCTGACAAAAGTCCGTGCTTATAGATGGCAGGCACGTGACCCGCCAGCAACATCACCATGCCACCATTTGCAGGCGGAGAATTTAGAGCCAGGTGGTCCACGTCCACCTCTGGGTCCACCTCCACGTTCCGCGGCGGAAAACGGGCGGAAAAGAGGGGAAAAGGGGCCGTCCAGCACCGCCCATTCGAAATTGTTTAATAGAAAAATTATGCACTGATTTGTATTTGTCTTAATCTGCTCCTTTTCGTTGCTGCCTTCGTGACTTCTTTTTGGCTCCCCATTGCCGTGTCGTTTTCATTGCTGGAATCTGGATGGGAAATCGTAGGATACACAGGGGAAAATCTTGTATAAATAGAACAACTTTTTGGGAAATCTTACCCAACTGAAACAAAGGCAGCTTAAGTGTATTATATTGTTTGGGGTAGTTCATCTTAATTGATTTGGCGGTAGGATTTGCATTCAATCGAATGGGAATTAGTTTTCTATTTTAAAATGTAAATGGGAAGTTTCTTCGTGTGTAAGTGGGAGCCTGCGTCTGACTGGCGCTTATGCAAATCGCAGCCAAGAAATGGAAATAAATTGCCAAAGTGTCGTCTGCAAAGGCCAAAGGATCCGATTCGAGTGGGTGGACAGCGAATTGGAGTGGGGTAAGGTGGGGTGGCTATAGCTAAGCTATCGATGGCAGCAATTTCCGGACCGACCCGAAAAAAAATATCCAAAACGAAAACAAAAACGAATATGCCGCCTTTACATGGCAGAGTGGCTGGTCGTAAAAACAAACTCCAGGAATCCGCCGCATCAAATTGGCAGTGGCCGAGAAAAACAAAGGAAAACTCAATTGGAAGCTACTGTGAGCAGCACTCAACACACAAAAACTCAAAAAAAGAAGCAAAGAAATTGGAAGGGCAGAAGTGGGAAAAGCCAGTTACGGCGTTACCGTTTTCCTGCTGCTGCCCCACGCAGCGAGTTTCCGTTTGAGCAGTGAAAATCCATCCCTAAACTGCACAACTTTCCGCCGTAATGCCCCGTAATGTTCGAATCCGCAAACCGAGATCCAAGACACTGGGCGCTTCGATTTGTCAACGATTTGGAATCGCTTGCATTTTTATTGGCTCTGTCGGTGGAGCTGGAATTTCATTTCATTGGCCATTTCGGTTGACCTTCGCGTGGGGGGAGTGAAATGGAATTCCTGGCTGGCGAATTCCTCAATAAATTCCTCAAGTATTTGTTTTCGGTTTAGCATAACTCGAAACATTCGCTATTATTGGCTTTCGCCGCGCATTTCTTGCATATCTGGAACCGAAATTCAATTTGCCCAATGCAATGCGAAAGATTCTCCTCCTCCAAGCGGGATAATCAAATTTTTCACACCTCACAACATCGGAGTACAGCCCGAGGTCGTCAGGTGTCATAATCAAATAAACTTCCACTTCAAACGGCAAAGTAATTAGGCGTTTGTACGGGGCAAAGAGAGATCTGGGCTGGGAGGCCACCGGCCCAGAAATGTTTATTAAACAACAGCGTAATGAGTTGTTGACCTCATGCCGAGAATCGACGGCGAGTGTTGCGAAATTCTTTTGTTTGCCAGGGGTAAATACACACACACATTCCATTTCCCATTTCAAGGAAACGATTCGCGTTGTAATCAGAGTTCAAAACGGTTCAGCAGCTGGCTCTCCGATTGATTGAAAATTAACTCCATCCACCTAATTGCAGCGACAAATTTGAATGCCTGCTTAAACGGGTGACTAGACTCGTTGGAATCGAGTATTCCCAAAAGTCTCTTAAAGTGTGCTATAAATAAGACTCCTCTTTCCCTTTTAAAGCCTTTTACCCAACCAATTATGGTGTGTTAGCAATAAACATAAAGTCAGCTCTCAGCTCTTGTGCAGTGTAAATCAGATATTCCACAGAGGTTCGCCTAAGTATCTTGCAGATACTTTTGTATCGTTAAATTTGACTCACAACTGATTCACTGTTTCAGTGTTTCAGCCGACAAGCAACAAAGAACAAAGTCGACTGACTATCTGGGCACTAGTGCTGTCATCTGCTCGCCGGGGCATTAATGTATTCTAATTAATGACAACTCCCCGATAACATCTCATGGGTGATGAAACTGAGCTAGTTGAAGAGCCCGCATCTCGGTGGGTAATAAAAATATAAATATAATAGCTCCCCATTGGCGCACATAATTTTGTCCACAACTTTCCAGCAAAGACCCCTCGCATTTCGTTGAGACAAAAGCGACCGCCAAAGAGAATCCATTGGGTGCTAAATTAAATCACTTGAAGATGCCACTGCGCGATATTAAAAGCGCATAGAATTCGAGGGAAATCGCTGGGCAGCGCAAAAGTGAAACAGTGAGGAGATTGCAGAGTGTGCGGAGAGTGCGGAGTGGCCAGGGGACTGGGATGCGATGTGACCTACATTGTGGCCAACATTGAGAAGTTGTTTTGGCTGTTGGCAGCGTGATTATTGTTATTGCAGCCCATCATAGAGCAGCAGCAGCAACGACGTTGCAACAACATCGAGGACTGCATGAATGAATGAGCAAACCTCATGATGGGCTAACGAGCAATTTAAGAATTTAATTTATGTACGTACATATAGCGACACAGATACATGACAGACCCAATCCCAGTTCGGGAAACGCTGCCACTGCGGCAGCAACATCGGCATCAGCAGCAGGAGCAACACCAACAGCAACTTGCAACGTGCAACAGCAACATCAGATCTCGCAGCCTAATGACGCAGCCACTTAAGCGGTCTATATGTGTGTATGTTTTTCGAGAGAGCGCGCCACATTGGCTGCGGTTCTTGCAGCAATGTTGCTGCTACAACTGCGGCGTCGCGTCGGCAACATGTAAAAGTAATTGCCAACCCGGATGCTGCTGCTCCATGGCCATGGTTGCCTGGCTGGCTGGCTGGCTGGCTGGATGGCTGTGCCACATGAAAGCCAGAAATTAGAAACGGATCTCAAATTAGAAATGCCTGAGACGCAATGCCAGTGCGACTCCAGTTGTCGCTGTCGTTGTCGTTGTCGTCACGATGTTTGGCACTTGTTCCCTGCCAACAACCCATTTATTTCCCGCCCACCCACACGTCCGCATATGCACATACACACACGTGGGCGGCTAATGCCTTTTTTTTACTGCTGAATATAGCTACGCCTGTCTGCTGCAGTTGGCCGCACACTTGGCATGCTGCCCTATATTCCAGATTTCCTCCTCCTGCCAGAGGAGCAGGAGCAGGAGGAGGAGGATCCACTGGGAGCCATGCGTGGGCGTCAATTGCTGGCAACTCTTGCGTTTTATGCATTCAAAAATTGGCAATAAACGTTGGCCAAAACTTTGTCTGCATTGCTGCACTCGAAACAAAAGTTTCAGCAATTAACTCGCAGATGTGGCACAAGTCGCATGCCACTTAGTTTTTACATTTTTATGTCGCTGGACGTACTTGCCATCAAATTGCTCAAGAATTTTAAATGCGAATGTCACCAGAATTCCTTAGGAAACCAAGTGATTTTCATAAAAGTCACCTATAAAAACGCGGATGGTCATAAAAAATGCTGTCAATAAAAATGGGATTGCATTTATCTGCACCTACTGTCAGAGAAATTGTTGCTCTACAAGATATGCTCTTTTATACAACAATAATGATTTGCTAGGATAATCATAACAGTAATGTGTGTAATAGTACCTATGTTTCATTATTGGCAGGTCTGAAACTGAACTTTTCTGCGAGTGCAGCTATTTTCGCAGCCAATGGGCAGCGCCAAGTTTGCCATATAATCTTTTACACCCGCATTAAGAGCTCACTTGGCCCGACAGCATGGAGTGTGGGGAGTGGAGCCTGTCAGCCGCCGGAGCAGAGCTCCACCGACAACTCAACTGGCAGATACTCCACTTTACAGGAGGGGGTCGCTTTCGAAGTCGTGTGCTCGAGTTACGCCCCCCGAAAGATACTAAGATACTGAGATACCCAGACACTGCCACCCAGATGGGCTCTTTAAGGTGGCAGCTTGGGGCGCTGGGTTAAAGCTGGCCGGAGTCAGAGTTTGCCAGTTTCGGAGCTCCGGCATCAGTCAAGCGTCAAAAGCGTTTGCAGTTAACTGGAAAAACGTTGCCCAAGTTTAGAGACTCGCTCTCCGTCTTCTGCAGTTGTTAGTAGGTCAGAAGTTTCTGCGGCTGTGTGTGAAATCGTTACTCCGCCAAACGTACCTATGTATGTATGTATATATCTAGATACATATGGACGTATATACACAATTATATAGCACAAGTACTATACACCCAACGTGACTTTGTCTCTTTCGCTTGGATATTTTATTGCCGTCTGCGAGTCTCGCTGTGTTTGCTTTCATTTTTATATATGTATGTATTTATGTACAACGCGGCATCGCGACAAACAAACAACAACTGCGATTTTAATGCTGGGTGAATGTCATGTTCTGAGTCGCCGTCTCTATTGCTACTGGTTTTCATTTTATTTCTATTTAACCCACACACACACTTTCCGTAAAAATAGAATCATGTTTGGGCATTTATTCAGTTGGCTTTTCTCTTCGGATTTTAGAAGTTCCAAGTGTCATGGACTTTAATAGAACACCTCGCACATCTTCTTTATGGCGGGGGAAAAGATTTATGATGGTTTCCCATGCAGAAAAACTATCCATAAACTCGAATAAGAAAGGCCTCACAAGCTGAACAAGCCAATCCATCTTGGTTCTATCAACTGTATTTACGCGACTTATTAAAACAGAATGTCGAAATTACACAATCAACACAGATACATCTTAGAGAACAAGCCAGCAGATTTCTCCCTGTGCAGCCCAGATCTTGTGAACTCAAATCACCCAACTTTGGCCCGAAGAACAAGCCAGAGAATCCCAAATGTCTGGCAAATTAACACAGCTCGTAGTTCAGGCCCCTTCCCAACGAAGAAAAAAAACCCTTCTTGCCAAAAAAACAACAAAAGCCCGCAAAACAATGAGGGAACAGAAAAAAGTTACTATTACAAATCAGAACTGCGGCAAAGTTGAAAAGCGCGCTGTAATTATGGCCCCATTCGCAATGGAAAATCGGGGAGAAGGGAAACGCTGTGATTGAAAGTTGAAAATGGGTTTTGTGGCCTAATCCGCCCCGTCCTTCAGCCGGCAGCTGCAGCCAAAAAATTTGCTTTGTCAGTGGGCCAAAATGAGAAAATCTATGGCTAAGTTTATGGCTGTGTGTGTGTGCCAATGTGCCAATGTTAATATGCTTTTCCAGCTAATTATTTTCATTTGCTGCGCCCGCGGTGATTGCCTCATTTTCCACATTTAATTACATAAGTCGAGGTGAAAAGAAAGGAAAACTAAGCCGAAACAATAACTGAAACTGAAATTGAAACTAAGCAAGAGCAAGAGCGAGAGCGAAAAGAAAAGCACCAATGAATTAAATAAATTATCAAATATTCATGTAAATTTAATTCACCGCGATTTTCGCTTTTATTGTCCGCCGCTTCGCATTTAATTAGTAAGTTTTCCACAGCTTTCGTTTGATTTCTCACGAGCGAACGGAAAAGCCGCCGTTCGGGGAATTGCCTGATAAATAAAATTAAGTTTCCATTAAACTTTGATTAGGCCTCCTTCCTTTCCTTTCCTTTTCTCCTTCTAATTGGCGTGCGGGTGCGGGCGGAATTAATGTCTCAGTTTAACGAGCTTACATAAAAACATGAATCAACGCAGTTGCTGTTCTTGTTGTTCTGGTTGTTCGTGTTGTTGTTCATGTTGCTAGTTGTTGGCGGATGTTGGACTGATAAATAAATAAAAACAACAAAAAAGGAAAAAAATGGAAAAAAAACGATAAAATCCCCACTGAGTCTTATCGTAATGAAGCCGCCTTTGTCTTTGACGCACTGAAAATTGCTTAATCAATTGGAAACTGTTCACTCGCATGCAAATGTCAAACTGACAGATGCCGGAAAGCAGAGGGAAAGGAAACGGAAACGCCATTTAAATGGAAACTCCGCAGAAATGAAAGTTCAGCGATAAGTGCGCGTCGATCGGGAAAATAAATAAATACGCTCAGCCGATGGAACTGTGTCAATGTTGGCAATTACCAATTGCAATTAATAAATGAAAATGAAATGCAGCCTGCCTGATTGAATAATTGCCACACTGACTGACTGACTGCCAAACTGACTGAATGAGCGCTGAGCTGGCTTACTGTCCGTCAGTCGCTGACTACTAGCTCACTACCTTACTAGCTCGCTAGCTTCTAAGCCTTCGCTAGACTTATAAAGCGAAAACTGACCCTGAACTACTTTGGATACACATCGCACACATGTGTGGATTTGAGTGCACTGAGGAAAACAAATGGGATATGCTTCCCTAGCGAACTTTTCTATACAAAATGTGAGCTTTACTGATCATAAAGTCATATTTTATATTCCTAAGCACATCTAGCTGAACTTTTGCGCCGTGTTGTAGAGATTCAATGTAGTTTATTCATCATATAGCTAGTGCGCAATTGCTGTGTTTACTCACATGCAATGGATTTTAATGAGAGCCCAGTTGGGAATGGGAATGCAAATGCTAATGGGAATGGGAATGAAAATGGGTATGGGTTCCAGTTCTCCGATTTGGACCGGCCCTAATTAGTGTTTAATCAATCATCTGATGCTTGGCAACATTCAATCACGATGGGGGGCTATCTGCAGCTGGGGAAGATACATTGATGTAGTTGAACTTTGTCGCCGCATGTGGTCGTGATTGAAATGCCGCAAAGTGCTGAGATCTGAGATTCGAACGATCCACCGATATATGGGAACTTTGGGGTGTTTGCTGGAATAAAGAATGCGTGTCGCTAGAAGCATTTGAAAAGAGCTAAGAATACATAGTTATTGTTCGGACTGAACTCACCTTTTGGCATTTCTGCGAGCTCATTTCCGAGGGCCTGAGCGATGATGAGCTGAAAAGATCAAATTTATCATGACACGACAACTGATGAAACATTCATGCCGCCGCATTACCGGCGGAGTCAGAGACCTCAGCCCTTTTTGTCAGGGAAAAGGGCAAACCTCTTCTTTAATAGGCCGTCATAAAAGTGTAAATCCCGAATACACGAAATACGGCAAAATCCTTTGCCAGCGAGAACGGCAGCAAATTATTAAACATAAATTTCCGGTTGCCCAACTTGCTTACGGATGTATGTTTGTGCACGTAATTTTCCAACAATTTATCATCTTTTTGTGGAGCGGCTTCGATGACACAAGCAACAAAAGCGCCAGACGCTTTTCCATCCCCTTAACAACATCAGCCAGGACTATAAATATATTTTCTCCTCTAATTGTTTGGCAAGGGTTTCGGTTTGGTCCCCGTCTTCTTCGCCGGGTGTAGAAAACGCTGGCCGTATCCTAATGAATTTACGCACACACGTCCTTCTCGCCTTTGTCGCCGTCTGTGTCGCATAAATTGTCCTTTCTCCGCAAAAATATTTTACGTCGTCTGCTTGTCTGCCTGCCTGCCTGGCTCTTTGGCTGCCTTGCCACCAAGGATGCCCAAGGATATGCAGAGGGATCCTTTCAGCTTATTTCGTGTTGGCGGGCGGGCAGTGCGCAAATTTTTGGTCTTTCGCCTCATAAATCATCAAATTACAACAATTGCGCACTCGCTGCGCTTTTGTGAAGGGAAACCCAAGGATAAAAGGAAAAGGACCTCGCGCGAGACGCAGCCGTTTGCCAATTTGCTGCGCAGCACAGCATCTGTTGTCCTGTTGCCATCCCACCTGCGCTGCACGAATCTTCCGTGCCACCATTTTGTGTCCTTTGCGATTTTCCAGCTGCCCTGCCTTACTGAAAATCTGTTTTCCATTCTGCTCAATTCCAGATCCCCCTCGGAGAGATCGGGCAAAGGCTGCTGTGGCCAGTGGTTCGCCGGACCGCCGCTGCGCGCCCTCATTGCCGTCGTCGCCCTGGGGGGCGTGGCCTGCGCCCTCGGCGGAGCGGCCTTGGGCGCCACAGGACTCGCCGGACCGCCCAACTCCCACCTCACGGCCGCCCTGCTAATGATTGGTGAGTGAGACTTTTATGAGATGCCATAACAGTATGATAAGTATTTGTTAAGGGAAACATTGAAACTTCAAAGAATAATGGGGCTCGTGCACAAATATTTATGGCCTTTAAAGTAATTTACATTTTGTTTCAGGCCAAAAAAAGTTCGTAATTATTAAACAAATACGTAATGAGTAATGAAATCTATTTGTGTGTTTTTTCATATTTACTTTTTTTGAGTGAAATCTTAATATATTAATTTTTTCAATGAAATGACACTGATTTAAGTAAACACGTTTTTATTGTCACAAATTTGTTCTTTCTGCTTTAATGATATTTAGTAAACATAAATGGGGGACTTCTCCCCATTTATTGAAAATGCAGATACATTTGATTTTTCTGAGCTCAAAGCGAACTAGGCGATTACGTAATCTGGCAAAATCGAGCACGGAAAATGGCATTAAAGGCGGCAACGAGCGCCTTTTGATGTTCACTGATGTTTACACAAGCCGCGGGAGCGACTGGAAATCCCCTGGCCAGCGAAATGGCAAAAAGGCGAAAAGGCCTGTGTTTGCTCACAATTGTTACAATTGTTACAATTATAAATGCCATTCGGTGCTGTCCGTCGTTCGCCGCTGGGTTTTTCTTTCTTTCGCACTGAAAAGGGCGGCGGAGGCGGAGGAGGAGGAGGTGCCCCAGTGTCTATTTGAGCACCTTTGTATCTCACGGGGTGTGTGTGAGTGTGTACCTGAGTATCTGGCTTTGTGCGATACCTTGTACCTCGTGCATCTGCTGACCCAGTTCGAAGAACAAACAAATTTGCAGCCAGACAAGCCAACTGTCAATATTGCCAGAGCATTTAGTTCCGGCTGCGATTTCTTTGGCCAAGCAGCCATCGCTCTATTTGGTCTGATCAACAGGTCTGCGCAGGTAGTTGAACCCCAGCCTCACTCCAATTCGCACTGCCACCACCACTGCCACTCCAATATAAATGCACTTGGGAAAGCTCTTTTCCGAATTAAAACGTCATCGATTCGAGTGTGCCAACTTTTGGGGCCACTCATGAATCATTCATTACGCAACCACTGCCGAAAGCGGGGCCAAGTGCACAGCTCTACGCCACTACTCACTTTTATGTGCACAGTCTGCAAAGTCTGAGTTTTGCTCTAATCAATTGCCGGCGCGTTTAGTTTAGCGCTTGCGAAGCGTGACATTGCGCCATTTTCGGTGGCAATTACCGAAAAGTTTTCAGCCAGTACACTGTGACAGTATGTGTATGTATGTGCGGCAGCATTTTACATAATTTAATGGCAATGAAGCCAGCCAGTCAGCAAATCTCCAACTATGCACGGGCACATAATGGAGCTGCTACTGGCGGAGTCCCACCATCATCGTCATCGTCATCGCCATCGCCATCATCATTATCAACATCAACATGAGGATGATGGGCGAGGTCGCTTTTGGGGTCTTCGGCTTTTGTGCGGAGATGTCACAACGCTCATGACAATTTTCGCTAATAAAATCGTGTGCCTAGCTGGCAAATTTGCCATGAAGACATGCTCCACTGAATGGCTCGTTTGGCCGGCAGGAGGAAAAGTGAAAGTCTGGCCGGCATGATTAGGCCTAGGCTGGATTTGGAGCTTTAAGTGGAGCTGTAATTGCGTGCCACGCCCCCCTGGGAGTGGGCTAATTAATGCTCGAGCTAAATGGATAATCGGGTGGGGGCACTTGACGGGGGCGTTAACCGAAGTCTAGCTCTGAAATTAAGTCCGTTTCCACCTCTCATTTTTGGATTTCTTTCGTTTCCATTCCAGGAGTTGGCGTCGTTTTGGTGACTGTGAGTGGTGCCGCCTGGCGGATGACGGCGCCGGGCGGCCAGAGCTGCCTGGGAATCGGCCTGGGCACCAGCGTGGACCTTGGGCGGTGTGGCCGGAGGCCCTGCAGTCGCGGCGGCGGAGCTCCGCACGGTCTGCTCTATCCGGAGTTCCAGCACCGCCCACCGCCGCCCTCGTACCAGGCCAGCATGCAGGAGTATCGGCTGAGGTGAGTTGGGTGCCAGGGGTTCGGGGAGTACCGGGAGTACTAGGAGCACAAGGACTACCAGAACTGCTGGTGCATAAATTACACGCAAGGACAGCAGTTGGTGGCGGACCTGCGGCTCTCGTCCGCCACTCGCATGTCCTGGCGCAATTAATTGCATTATGCATAATTATGCAGCGACCAGAGCGATTTGTAGCTACACTGAGAATATGCTGTCTGTTTATAAAGAAAAGGTTTTACTATTATTAAAAGAGAAACCACACTTTAAAACTATTATGTGTGCCATATGTAATTGAAAAAAAACAGAAGTTCAGAAGTAATTTTCAACCAATAATCAATAAGTATGAACTTGCTATTGAGCTTTTGCTTGCTGTAATTGCCAACTATTTATTGTTAATAAAAGTTCTTTATAACTGGCAAGTTTTTAATAACAAGCAAGCTTACTTTTGAGTAGAAAACCCCTCTGGTTGTCAGTGTATCTATTGTCAGTGTCCACATCCACACTATCACCATTCCCATCACCCTTAACCCATTGGCTGGCCGCCTTTTTCCTGTCGTGCCAGCCAATGCCACACAACTGCAACAGCTACTCACCCGAATCCTTTCCGCTTCTCTCCCGCAGACTTTTGCTGTTGGACCGCGATCGCCAGAATGGCGTGGTGCGTGGAAACTCGCCGCCGCCCACTTATCGATCTCATGCGGGCAGCCTGCTGAGGTAAGTACTTCCGCTTCCGCCGCAATCCACCAATCCTCCCTGCAACCTACTCCTCCTCCTGCTCCTCCACCTCCTCAACTTCTCCGTTCCGCCATTCGTGAGTTATTTGCAAAGTTTGGCGCCTGCCAAACCGCAAAATGTTTTCCAGACTGCCAAGGAGGTGGAGCGCGTTAAGGAAAATTGGGGATGTAGAATGTGGCAACATTGGAGATCTGGGATCTGGGGTAACTCTGCTCCGGCGGTTTGGCTTTTGTGCGGTTTCCAAGGGTGTCAACATTGACACATTGCCTTTCGGGGGCGCAAGTTTTCGGGTAATTTTCGATTTTTCCCATTCAAAAGGGACGATTCGTTTGGATCAAAAGATTGTCTGATTGTCTGATGATGGCAGCAAACACTCGCCAATTGATTCGGCAACTAATTGAAGAGATAAAGCCATCCACCCCGAATATATATGAACAATCTGATTGCGTGTCGCTCTCCAAAAAAAAAAAAACACGACTCAAGCGAAGGCCATTTAAATGACAAGGACTTTCCGGAAAAGTGGGTGGCGCTGGAATAATTATCGCCCGGAACGCATAATGTTGGGCTAATGAGAAAAGTTGATTTTTATGGCCTACAAATTACTGCAGGAAGGGAAGACAAAGGCAGCTTGAATTTGGTATTTAAATAATATTTGCAGCTCGTTTTAGAAAATTGCCAGTCAAGGCGTAACGTATTTATGTCAAATTAACTTACTTCACTCACACACTTGAATATTTATAATGTGTGTAATGCAAATGGAAAGGCAACAGGGAAATCTGATTTCGGGGCTTCCCCGCACACTTAGGTTAGCCAAAAATGTCAGCGGAAACGGAAGGAAGAGGAAGCAGCCAGGGGAAGTATGTCAAAAAGCAAAACTTATGCAAAGTGTGTGGCAAGAAATCACAGAATTCTTCAAGGCAGGCAGCTGGAAGGCGGGCAGGGAGCCCAGTAAATGTGTGTGCCTGAGTTGCGTATTCAAATGACGTTAGAGTTGGTGAGGGGAAAAAGCTGGCAAAGAATTCTGGGAAATTTCGCAAAATATTTACACACACGCGCGCACATCTGAAGAGCCTGCCAAGCCGCATAACAAGCAGCCCATAAAGATGGAAGGTTAGGGGGCAAAAGGTGGAAAAGAGGGAAAAGGGGTATAGGGGAAGATGTCCTGCGTTCCAAGGACGGAAAACTGTCCTTGCTGCTGGCCAAGTCAATTAAACCAACAAAGAGCCGACCAAAGTGCTGCGAAAATTGCCTGTTATGCACAGCACAGCACAGCACATCACATCTCATCTCATCCCATTCCATCCCAGACAATGGAGGCCAACATATAGATAGGCCCGATTGCAGGACAAATCCTGGACGATGACTTATTTTGCTGTTTCCGTTCGGCCACTTTTGTGCTCTGCCGACTGAAGTGTGAATTGTCTGTGATTTGGGTTTAGTTCCCCGTCGAACCCTCACCATCTCACTCACCCTCACCTAAAAATAGCTCCTTTCAAAATCCTCCCCTTGAAATCTTTTTACCTATGGCCATGCACATGGCAACAATTGCCACAGCGGCCTTTTGTTATTTAAATTGACAAAGATGAGAATATAGAGAATAGACACACACGCTTATGTGTTTGAAAAGGAACGGAGTCGTCATATATCCTATACATACTTGTGACTGACAACGTTTGGGTGCACTGTGCAAAAATTATGAAAAGCGTTTGCATTGTAAATATCTAGTTATTATGTTTCGTGTTTGATCATAAGATTCTTTGAAGTAATAACTACAGTGTGTTATAAATGGACATAACTAATTATTAAAAATACTTAATAATATTTAAAACAAATGATATTATAGATTATTTAATATTATTGGCCAGTGCACTCGGATAGACAGATCTCATAGAAATTCCCCTTTGAAGAGACCCTATCTCATGGATGCAAATTTGTGCATTTGGTTAACATATTTGCCATCTTCTTATGCCCGAGAAGGGCAAACAGCACAGGATTGACTTTGGCTCATGTGTAAATAATTCATGCTTTGATTCACTTACTTCCAGGGCTCCATTGACCACCCTAAGATCCGGAATAGGCGGAGGAGGAGGAGGCGGAGGCGGCGCCGGGGGAACAATCAGCAGCAGCATGGGCGGCTCGGAGTACAGTTTGCCACCGAGCTACCGCTCCAGGAACGCCACGCCCGCCAGTTTCGTGTGCAGTGAGCGGAACATCGAGACGGCTCCGTCCGGACGACTGCTGGCCAACGAGGATCTGCAGCTGCCGGAGCCGTCGGTGGTGGAGCAATTGCCGGACTACACGGCGCTGCAGTCGAACACATTGCTCACCTCGGCCATCGTGGAGATAGAGTCCTCCAATCGCATTCCGGAGAGGGAATCCACTGCCACCACGACTGGTGCATCGACTGGTGCGTCGGCGATGAGCAAGAGCAAGGATCTGGTGACCATTGTGACCATTTCCCAGTCACCTGGCCACAGCACCCACAGCAGCCAAACGCAAACTGAAACCCAAAATGCAGCTGGCCAGGCCAGCGCCCTCGATCAGATCGATATATTGGCGCATCTGTAGCGATCGCACTGAACGGTTGCTTCGGATACTTCAGATTCAGATTCAGACACTCGTTAACCCAAAGGTATTTATTTGTACGGAACTCAAGCTGCTCCTAAATGAATGTAATGTAACCCCTATCTCTAACCTGTATCTGTAAGCGGCGTTAGCTGATAAGATGTTTGTTGTACTTGAATGTGTTGAATTTATTTTTGTAAGCATTAAGGAGATGCGCAGCGTAGTTATTACGAATTCTAGATACTTGCAATTATACATACATACGCCTAACCCATTGAAGTATTAAAGTATCCAAAACGAAATGAAATGAAAATGTTAAAATTATAACATGAACATGAGAAACTCTCGAGCTCAGCCAAACCACTATTGAACTGTAAATACGACGAAATTTAGAACGCATTTCTAGCAACTAAACTATAAACCAGGCCAGAAACGAAGAGCAAATACTAAGTATATAGTGTATGTAGGTATGAGTATCCTCGGGATATGCATAACTCGCAACGGAACGCTACGGTGACAAATTTGGCGCGCACTTTCGGAAACCACGAATATCCAACTGAATACTGAACTTCGATGTCGATTTCGATTTCTGAATGCGTTTCGCACAAAAACAAAAATAGGTAGACCTACCCCTAATGATATATAAGTTACGACTAATTGTACGCGTGTCCTGCACGAGTACAATACACAGACACACACACAGACACAACAAAACACACACACACACTCGAAAACTAACTTAAAGTCCTTTACCGTAATGTGCAAGGCAACGTAAACTAAACAAGAGAAATAAAACCCAACAAATCGTTGAAAAATGCCACAAAACCCCAAATTGTTTTTCTTTCTCGCACGAAGGGCGTGGCACATGCCTCCACGTCCTGATCCTGCTTAATCTACCGTGAATTTTGCTGCCATCGCCAGGCCTCTGAAGTTTCGCATTCAGAGCGGGGTAAAAATCCGAGTTTTTCGGAGCGGGGTATTTGCAGTCCCAGCGATTAACACCCAGCACAGCCCATCACCCATTCACCCACTCACTCACACCTCAGGATGAAAGCCGAAAAAAATAAATACCAGGCTCAAATGAAACCAACAAAAATTGGTTAAGCATGAAATTGATGTAGAAGTGCGTGCCCATGTGTGTGTGAGTATGAGTGTGTGTGTGAGATGCCCTGACAAAGAGCAACAGCATTACCGAGGCCTCGGATGCATTGCAAGAGTACCTGGATGCATTTCAGAATTGGGCTGAGATGTGGAACGTCTGCATCAACGCTGACAAATGTGCAAATGTTACTTTCACAACCAGAACAAAAAGCTGCAGCGACGTCTCACTTAAAGGAAGAGTGCTTGACCACAAGTCATCCTACAAATATCTTGGAGTGATCTTAGATAGAAAATTATTATTTGGAAGGCATATTACGGCGATACAGCACGCTTTCAAGACCAAGGTCTCTAAAATGTCATGGCTAATTGCTGCCAGCAACAAACTTTCCCTCGCCAACAAGGTCAGAATCTACAAGAGCATATTAGCCCCTGGCCTATTCTATGCAATACAGGTGTACGGGATCGCTGCCAAAACGCACCTGAATAAAATTCGGGTTCTCCAGGCAAAAACGCTCAGGAAGATCACGGGCGCTCCTTGGTACATGAGGACCAGAGATATTGAACGCGATCTGAAGTGCCAAAAATTGGAGACAGGATCCAGGAGCTAGCGAAGAAATATAATGATAGGCTAGAATCTCATCCCAATAGCCTAGCGAGGCGACTAAGTATCGCAGCCCAAAGTCATCGGACAAGAATGAGAAGAAGACTAAAACGCCACCACCCTCAAGACCTGATTAACCGGGACTTGACATAAACGTGCTACATGTGAATTCGCTCAATTCTTTATTATTATTCTATATTACTATTCCATTTCCTATAAAAACTACCCAATGTAATCTTTGTAAATTAACTTAGATATTAAAAAAATTTGTTTAATGTAAATACTCAGATTAGATTAAGTTGTCCAATAAGGGTAATAGTACGCTAGTCCAAATAAACAATTTCGTTAATGTGAGATGCCCGTACGGGCGGAGAACAAAAACTGTTGCATACTTTCAGGCTGTCGGGTGGAATTCGTGTGCCCAGCAAACCGGAAGTTGCCAACGATAATGACATCACACGGGGAGTAAATTATGATTGTTGTTTACGTCCAGCACAAAAACACAAGAAGAAAACTCATTTATTAAACGCGAAAAAGATTTCGAAATTTATTCACTTGCTGATCATTTACAATTTACAATCGAATTATGGATAATTTACAACATAAATTTAGAAATTAAATAAGCAACTGCCTGCTGACAACCTCGTTTCACATCTCTGATTAGCCCGATTCTACGCCGCCAATCGATTTGGGAAATCCTCTCGCGCGATTTGTTAGCTTTTGGTTACGGGTTGATCAACAGTTTTCAGGCTCAACTAAGTAAATTAACTCTGGCCACAGTACATACATATTTATGTGGGGGATCGGTAGTTCGGTTATGATACGATGTTTGAATAAATAATAGTTGTGTGTGGGACATATAATTTGCTAGCTAATTCGATTTCGTGTCGTTTGCAGCTACTGTTTTGATTTAGAGCGAATCGATCATCAGTTAAAATTAGGATAACATTTGTGTGCACAATTCAAAAACAAATAGAAATAATAATAGTTACGCATTATTCACTCTGACAATTGCAATAATAAGCATTAGATACGAGCTGGGAGCAAGCTCCCATATCCAAGTAATCCGAAGATTGTGATAGATAGTTGGTGTTGTTGGTTAGTGTGCGTGATCCCTGAAGTCGAACAAAATCATCTGAGTTGCGGCTTAGCGCGCATGATTCTTGCAGAAGGGACGTCCGCCCTTGTTGTAGAAGCTCTGGCCCTCCAGGTTCTGTTTGCAGAACTGTTAAATGTCAAGAAAAGTTGATTAAAGTTCAAGATGGTTGGGAGTTTAAGTTGGGGACTACTTACCGTGCAGTTGAAGCATTGGCTATGGTAGTTGTGGTTGAGGGCCTCCACCCATCTGTCGCCAGCTTCCACGGGGAAGCCGCAGGCGAAGCACTTGGTGGTGAACAGCTCGTTCCAATCGGCCTCGCAGTACGCGTTTCCATCCTCCAGGAAGAAGGGCCTGTTGCCAAAGATCTTGCCGCACTGGCCGCAGGTGAAGCACTCCGGATGGAAGTGCTTGCCAATGGCATTCAAACAGTCACCCTATGCCACACCATTAGTAGGTTTAATCGATGGAGGAAATAGCTTTAAGTCTCACCTTGATCTTGCCAGCGCACTTGCTGCAGGTGGGCGCCAGGTACTTCTCGAAACAGTACTCGCAGTACAGATCGCCCTTCTCCTCGACGAAGCCAATGTCCTGCAGCGGACGACGGCAGTTGCCGTTCACGCAGATGAAGTGATCCGGGCACCAGATGCGGCCCAATGCCGTGATGAAGGGTCCTCTGTGGATACGAGTTATAAACAAATTAATTTCAAAATTCGATATATTATTAGAACTATTAGAACTGAAATAACGAACAAGTAGCAAGCTGTACTTACGAGGTGATCTCTTTGTTGCACTGACAACACACCGGTCGCTTACCCTCCTTGAGCAACTGACTCACGGCCCTCTCGTTCTCCTCCGACATGGTGGTTTGGTCTTCACTGTGAGGTCCCAAGGCTTTCACGGAAACACTGTATGTGGGTGCGCTACTCTGGCTGCCATTCTGATTTCCCACCTGCCCACCATTCTGATTGCCAACTTGAGTGGTTATGGTGGTGCTATTGCTAGCTCCCTGCTTAGGTTCTATGTAGGATCTTCGATCAGCCGCATGGGTGGTTGAGACGCCAGTGCGTCTCAAATTGTTTCTAAATGCCACCGGTTCGGGTGCGTCGATGGCCTTGCCACCATCGCAGAGATCAAGTATCTTGCCCATGGGATGCTGGGCAGGCAGTTCCACCTGTAGGGTTTGTTCCACCCGAGGAACCTGCGGTTGCGCCTTCTGGTTTCCCACCTCAGCGGGCAGATCCTTCTGTGAATGTACGGCTATAACAGGCTGCAGTGCAACCGGCTGGGTGGGATCCAGGTTCTTGAAGTCATCGAGATCTAAACGCTTGCGCACGATCATCGGACTCTTTGAGAGATTGGAGCTGCTATTGCTGCGCAGACTCAAAGAGCTACCCGCATGGGAAAGTGGCCCATTTTGGCCACCATTGTTGGCCAATCGTGCCTCCAGCATATTGGTGATGATCTTGCCGGCTTCCTGCATAAATGCTTGGGTCTTATCACCCATATTTATCTTTCCAACGGATTCAGCCAGCATGGAAGTGGCATCCGACTCCAGTTGGAGATCCTTCTGCAGCTCCTGGGCGGGTGTGTCAGTTGCCTGGGGATGGGGGCGTGGTAAGGTGGCGAAGGTTTGCGGACTAGCATGCGGATTAGTGGACTTGGCAGCGCTTTGAGCTCCTGTGGGAACTGCAACAAATGGGGGTAAACAGAACACAGAACAGCGAATGGGTTAGATTGGTGGCAGGCAAATTAGTAGGGCTGTGTGGTATCAAGCTTATCAGTAGGAAGCTGATCCCACAATATAATATTATAACATAAGAAATGGCAGAGAAAATCAAAGATCAATCTCAGGGTATTCAGAAGCGGATTAGATTCATTCAAGGCACAAATAAATAACAGCAATCTTGGTAAACATTGGAATCCAACTTTGAACACAACAACACTCGGGGATGCTCTGTTCACCTGATCTGCACATTGCAGCTGTTGCACAGTGGGATGCGCACTCCGGGTCCGGCCGCCTTGTTCAGGATACCCCTGCCCCTCTTGGGCGCCGAGGTGGCTCCGAAGGCGCCAGCGCTCTTTCCTCCGGCACCTGGGGAATTATCCACATTAGAGTTCAAGTTCAGATCGCTCAGGTCTGGCGGAAAGACAGCGGGCGCAGGCGGAGCAGCGGCATTGACGGCGTTCGCTATCACCGATTTTGGAACAATCGGTGCTTTGAATGGAGCTGTAGCTCTGATTGGAGCTGCCGATGGAGCAGGAGCAGGAGCGGGAGCATTTGCTGATCCTGGAGCTGTGATGGAAGCGATGGATGGCCGCGAGGCCAGATTAGGCTTGGTAATGCTGCCATTGCTGCTCCTGTAGGCCGTGGTGGCCTGGTTATTAGTGGTAGTAGTAATAGCAGAAGCTTGGGTTAGACTTTGCGACGATCTCGCGACGGATGCTGATGCTGAAGCAGATGCTGATGCTGATGCTGATGAGGATGAGAGCGATGAGGTGGTGGCTTTCGAGCTGCTCGCAAAGGAGCTCTGCTGCACCGATGAAGTGGTGGCTTGGTAGCCCGAGAAGGCAGACCTTTGCTGCTGCTGCTGTTGCTGCTGCTGGTGCTGCAGGAAGCCCGGTGGTGGTGCCGTTAGCATCTTGGTGGCCGCCGGTACAGTTGCATAGCCCGGAACTATAGACTCCGCGGGAGCCGGCTTGAGTGGAAACTTCGAGTCGAAGGTGGGCGATCTCAGGTTGGGGAAGCAGCCCTCTCCGAGCGCAGAGGCGCGGGCACTGATAGCCTGCGACTGGCTGGTCAAGCTGCTGATCTCCTCCTCCATGCAGGACAGACGCTTCGCCTGACTGGCCACGAATCCCGTCTTGCCGTACGACGAGCGACGTTCTGTGTCCGACTGATTCTGGCACTGGGCTTGAGCCTGGCTCTGGGCCTGGCTGATGGACTGCGACTGGCCCCTTGACTGACTGACGGACTGCGAGCCAGTTCGGATCTCAATAGTCTTGGCACTCTGGGTGCGCTCGAACTCCTCGGTGACCTTGCGACGTCTCTCAATTTGGGTGTTTCCCACCTGGCTGCGTGTCTGGCTCTGGGTCTGCGATTGGGCTTGCTGCTGCAGCTGGGAGGACTGCTCCCTCTGCTGGATGTTCAGGTTGCCCACCCTCTGGTCCGTAATCCTCTCCGGTTGCTGGCTGAAGCTCTGGCTGGCCGACTGGGAACTCTGCTCGGAGTGGGCCAGAAGTTGTCCCTGGTAGCTCTGACCGGTGGTTATGGAGCCCGTCTGCAGGCGGGGACCTCCAGACACGGACAGAATATTGGACTTGGGTTCCGGTTCCCGCATCCTCGGCGCTCGAATGGCATTCAGCGGATTGGGCGGTGGTCCCGGAGCCGGAGAACGTGTTCTGTCTGGAAAAGGCGAGGCGTTCAGTTCGTTGTAGTTCCTGGCATGGGTGGCCGAGCACTCCTCGAAGACGAGCTTCTCCTCCGTCTGGTAGAAGGGCACAATGGGCGCCGGCTTGTTGGTCAGCGACGGGGTGTACGGCCTGGTGGGCGTCAGGGCCTGATCCGGTCGCACCAGTTCGTCTAGCGGTTGGAAAGCCATCGTTACTGGACCCGATCGATCCTCAACAATAATGGGCACCGACAGCTGGGGCCGTCGCTCCTTCTCCCTTTCCCGGGAAGGAGCGACCACAGTTGTCGGCGCAGCCACCTGGGCTATGGGTCTATGTACAGTGGAGGAGTCACTGGTAACGGGTGCTTTCGGGGCATCCACGAATGCCAGCGGCACGTTCTCGCGCAGCTCCTGCGGTTCCGGTGTGCGAATGGGACTCTGGGTGGGCAGCACCGTCCAGTTGCGCTGGTACTTGGGGATGCTGTCCGCCTTGTGGAGGCCGGACTGTACGGCTTTGCCATGTTTGGTCAGGTGGCTCAGCGGGGAGGGCGGCGGGAACAGGACCGGCGAGTGCTCGAGCTCCTCGACGGTCTCCTCGATCAGTTCGTGGGCATCGAACTGGCTTCCGCAGTAGCTACTTTGTACAGCAAAAGCTGATGGGCGGACAGGTGTGCTGGTGGGAACTGGAGCTGGAGCTGGAGCTGGAGCTGGGGCTGGAGCAGGTGCGAAAGCGGTAGAGGTGGTGGCAGGTGGGACTGTGGAAGAGGAGTTAGAGCAAGCAGTCGCTTTGGAGCTGTAGGAAGCGGAACTCTGAGATTGGGCATTGGCCTGAAGGGTTTGGGTCTCGGCGAGTGTGGATTGCGAGAGCAGAGAGTGTTCTTGTTGTTGTTGTTGCTGTTGGGTGACTTGTTGGGACACTTGTTGCTGTTGCTGTTGGGTTCTTTGGGTTACTTGGGAGTGTTGCTGCTGTTGGGAACCCCGTTGCTGTTGCAGTTGCTGCTGAGGAGGTTGCTGTTGTGCCTTCTGGGTGAGATGCTGCATCTGTTGCTGCAACTCTTGGCTCTGGACGCACTGCTGCAGCTGCAACAACTTGGATTGCTGCAATTGCTGTTGGCTGAGCAGACTCTGTTGCTGGCTGGAGAGCTCCCTCTGGAGTTGGGTCAGCTGCTGGCCCTGGAGGCCCGAGAGCTCCTCCTCTTTCTGGTGGAAGTAGTCCAATCTCTTCTGGTTGCGCTGCTGGGCCTTGAGGTACTTCTGGTACTCCAGATCGGTTTCCTCCTTCAGCGCAGACACAATCGAGGCCCTTGGGGTGTCGGCCACACTTCCAGCATTCGAAACCGTGTTCGAGGACAGGGGTTCACGGGATGGCTGGAATGCTTGCATGGCCGCAAAGGCGGAGGATTTCCGCGGCTGATCTCTGCGCGTTTCGTAGAACTCCACGGACTGCGGGGGCTCCGGGCGGATGCCCAGTTCTTCCTCGTGATCCAGCACCTGAAATTCACGCTTCTTGAGTTCCTGCTGCTTTTGCTCCTCGTCTACGCGATGCATCGCATTCTCGGGATTCAGGGGAGTGTAACCACGTTCGGGGGCGGTGCACAGGGCGTCACACATGCTCAGGTGCTCTTTGGGGGTGGGCAGGTCAATCATGTGGATGGGCACATCCTTGTCGAAGTGGCCTTCGAAGGGACGATCGGGAGCGGTGGTGAGGGCACTCACAAATGGTGACTTGGGTCGGTAGTCCTCCCTCAGATAGGGCTTCGTGTCAATGGGTGGTGGCATATAGGGCTCGGTCTCCTCTGGAAGTGGGATGCCCTGGTCAGCGGGAGGGGCGAACTTGAGCTCGAACTCGGGAGCAGTAACCATGGCTTGGGTGAGTCGGGATCCTCGGGGAGGAGATTCCCGCAAGGGAGCAGGTGATGGTTCAACTGGATTGATTGCCGGTTGAGCAGAAGAAACTGGTGGAGGAGGAGGTGCGGGAATCTCCCGGGCTTTGGCAGCCTCGGCGGCGGCGGCCTCTGCTTCAAAGTCATCACCACAGGGCCGGGGAAAAGGACACTCCACCAGGTGGAAGGGAACCTCCGGGGCCGTGGTCAGCACTCGAATCATGGGATTAATCCACTCCTTGGGCATTGGGTTGGGAATCTTGGTCGGAGGTATCTGGCGCACCGGGGCGATCTCGATCTTGATCTCGGGTGTGGGCTGGAACTTGCGTTCACTCTCCAGGATCTGGCACCGCTGTTCGATCACGAGACCCTCGCGATCCTCTCCAGCTTCGGAGGCTTCCGATATGGTCTCCAGTTCCACGGGTAGTTGGGGTAACTCCTTGATCTCGGGCTCATCGTTGAACACAACGCGACGAGTCGCAGGAGCAGCAGGAGCAGGAGCAGGAGTTTGAGTGGGAGTGGTCACGGGACTGGGTGTCACCTCCCTTACCATATCAACCAGTTTGTAGGTGCTCAAGGGCACAGCTAGGGAGTCCACGCACTCCTGGGCACTTCTCCTGCCGGACGGATAGTCCTGCATGGAGTCCTGGGTGCTGCCGTAGTCCACCTGGTAATCGAACTCCGAGCCAGATTGCTCCTGCATTTGGTAGGCCTGAACCTGGGCTGCGTACATTCGCTGATACTCCTCCGAAGTGGTGGTCGTGGTGGTCGACGTGGATGTATAGCTATCCGAGCTAGACTCCTGCTCCGCCAACTGGCGGGCACTAGCGGTGGTTAGTTGTGGAGCGGAGTAACTCTGCCACTGAGGAGCTCCGTTGGCAGAGGCTCCGACTTGAGGCTGCGGATCTAGTCGAGCAGTTGCTCCTCCAGGTGGCAGTGGAGGCACTTCTTGCACCGGATTCGCAACCACCACATGTTGCGTCTCCGGCGGTGGGATGTAGAGTGGTGCTGCGGTGGGCGCCAAGTGGCTGTCATCCTGCGGCGGTGGCCAGGTGAAACTAGAGCCACGCTGCGATTGGCGACTGGCGGCCAGGGCCACCTCGATGTCCATCTCAAAGCAATCCTCCTCCTCGAACTCCGGCTGCAGTTCCTCCACAGCCTCTCCACCTTCCCGATGGACGGGTCAAACAGCAGGGGTCAAGTGTTTTTGGGTGCAGGGTTTATTTGCATGTTTCAGGGTGCATATGTGCATTGTTAGTTTGGTTTGTTCGTGTTTATTTGGCGGACAGGGCAAATATAAGAGCAGAAAGAAACAAAAGACAAGCGCTTGTTAGTCCTTGGCACTGAGAAAGCGGCAGAGCGTTGGTGTTGGATCGGTTGGATCAGTTGGATCAGTGGTCAGTGGTTCGGTGGATCAGTGGATCGGTGGATCAGTAGTGGTGGTGCAACGTTGACAGCGGCAGCGGATTCGAAGGCGCTTAGCAACTATGGACACAACTTGTTCTAAAAACTACAAGGCAATTGGCGCAAAAAACTAAAGCAACTCCGTCGCGATTTCAGTTTGTTCAGTTTGTGGTGCTTGGTGTGGGTAATGGGCGCTGGAGTGGTTCGAGTGTCTCAAGTGGTGTATGGATGGTCAAGTTGAGGGCACACAGGAACGAGCAGGAAGACGCTTAAGTCAGGCAACTCAATCGAAGCGAAGCAATGAGTGGATCGGAAAAGTTTTACGCCCCAAAACCCCATCCCTCACCCCCCCGCCCCCATTGCAATTTGTTGACAGACAAACAAACAACGGTGTATCGCTGGCCGTATAAAGAGGGAAAATATTAAATGCGATTCAACAATAGTCGCTTTATGCCCCATGCCGAGGCAAATAAATTTTTTATTTCTTATTTTCAGAGCCATTTTCATGGCGAGCAACAATAAACACACGCGTACACACACACACACAGGGAGCTGGGAAATTCTCCTCGCTAGGCACGCATATTTACTTCCATTTTTTATGGGACCACGTCTGACTCCCTCCCTCCAAAAAAAGAAGAAAAATACAACAAATGGAGGAGCCCCCGTTCAACATTGGGAAAATGGCGTCGACAGGTAGTCATTGGATTTTATTATGCATAATTCGGTATTGGCTGTAATTTCGCAGAAATTGAAAATGGCAGAAACACACGACCAACACGAGGACACAGGACACAGGACGCAGGACACAGGAGCCTTTCTGTGGCAGAAACAAACGGAAAACAAACAGGCCAACGAAACGAAACGAAACGAAATTATTGCCGCAAATATTTTGTCATATCAAAAATGTTGGCAGCAGCAACAGAAAGTTTTTCGGCCATAATAAGTGGCAAAAGTTCTTCTTTATGTTTATTATTTTTGGCCCTGTTTTCACCCCCATTCTATTGTTGTTTTTCGTTTTTTTAGACAAAAGGCATGCAAAGTTGTGCAAAGAAGAAAGAAATTTCTTAGAATAGCAGGGACACAGTTCGATTAGTATTTATGTATCTAGACACAGATATGTATCTGAGAGTTCTGTATCTTAGAGCGCTTTAAGCAGTATGCGGTTAGGCACGAAGCATTTATACTATGGTTCTTATAAAGATCTTCAGGGGTATTTGTTTGAAGTATAGATTCGCAGTTTATTGCTTAAAACTCATAGTATTCCATTCAATGTAAGAGGGTTTTAATATATTTAGGTATTTCGTAGAATTTCCAGAATTTCGCCAACTTTGCACGCCTTTTGATTTGTGTGTGTGAGGCAATGGGGACTTTCTAATACGTGTAGGGGTAACCGTAACCTAAAAGAAGCAGAAACCAAAACAAAAGTTATTCGTGGGTTATTGGCTAAGGGCTAATGGCTAATGGGCCCGGGACAATAGTTCCGCCCGATCACCGGAATTAGATGGTGAAAGTGCCCTCGATAAATCCTCCGCTCTGACGAATGCCAAGCATTTGATGTATGGCCCCTTGGCACGCTTCAATATTCGCCCGCTCTCGCCGAGAAAAGTGCGGAAAATTCCTGGGCGAAACTGAGGCGGATGCTTGTTCGTATAATAATGGCTGGTAATTTATCTGCTTTCGTTTACATTTCCCGCTCCGTGTGGGAAAAGCCGCCTGTGCGTGCTGGCATTTGTTTAGAGCAAACATTTGTTTGCCAGCACATTTCTTGTTTTTTGTTTTTCCCCCATCCCCCTGCCCGGGAAATTCGGAACTGGATTTGCTCATATGACGCCACTCGATTTTGGGTTAGGCAAACGAAACCCCGAAACCGAAAACCACAAATGATTTCTGCGGTCGTGCGTGATTTTCGCCTTGATTAGGAGATTGATTCCTGGCCAAATGAAGATTTATTGCAGCCGAGAGATGCTCAGCAGTTCGCATCCCTTGCTAATTGCATTTTTAATTGCTTAACGAAGGCGGCACTGGCAAAAATTGGCCCATAAATTGGTAGTGCGATTGCCGGCGCGGCCATGTTTGTTGTTAATTCATTTCCGTTATGACAGCCAGCATGGCAGCGCGGTAATTGATAAACAAACAAACAAACAAACAAGACAGACAGACAGACAGACAGACAAACACGGAGCTGCAAGGATATATGTGCAGTTGGCGAAGAAAAAATACCAGAAATTGCCGCGAGAGGCCCCAAAGTGTTCTTGTTAAGGCCGCAAAGTCACAGTGAGCAAGAAAATGCGACGCACATTAAGTTATAGAAGTTGGCTAGTACAACTTAATATCTCTTATATATAATATTATATTTAGAGTCTTCACAATACTTGAATCCAATATATTGATTCATATTGATTTGCCTGATCTTCCCTGGCTTTGTGTGACTTCTGGGCAATTTCCTTTCACCACCCACTGTCTGCGGCCTTCTTCATTTGCCGCGCTGGGATATTTGCGCTGCTTTTAAAGCCCTATCCTGGTGAAAAGGAGCGCAGAGGAGGCGACCACAATGGCAACAGCCATACCACGCAGGCTGAGGCAGGAATTGCAGCGGCAACCAAATACATTTTATATCATTTATTTCTGTGAACATGAATGGGTCCCGTTTCGTTGCAATGGCAACGCGTTACGTATACGCAGCGTATCGCTTTGGTTTGCTTTCATTCGGTTTGGTTTTTCGGATCGGTTTGGTTTGGTTTGGTTTGCTTTGGTTGGGTTGGGTTGAATTGGGTTGGGTTTCTGCGCCCAGCTCCGCCCACTTCACCCCCATTTACCCCTTTTCCCTTCGATTTTGCATCTGCATTCACAGTTCGCCTTTCAGCACTTTCGACTGGCACACGGAAGTGGAAGATGGCAATCGCATTGGCATTGAAACCGCCGATAGTACCGCCCCCGCCATTTTCCGACCCGCGGTTACAGCGGCCATTGTCAGTTTTAATTTCCCGTCTGGGCAGCATAATAATGATAAACACATTTTAAAATGCCACCACCCTCCCCGCCCAACCTATTGATTGAGTTTGTCAACAAAATGTTTCCATTATTAATGCATTCGGGGAAGTTGCACGAGGGAGTTGGAGAAGGGCGTATAATCGGACCTGCTAATGAAATTCATTTGTGTGCTTCAACCTGAATGGGCTTACATACAAGTACGAGTGTATGGGCTTTATGCGGGCATGTGATGTGGCAGAGGTCTTTAAAGCAGCAACTTTCGGATGATATCGTACTCAACAAGTGAGTTAATCTACGGCTGTGAATTTCTAACTGAAACTTTGGCTGCGTGAGGCAATGCGAATGCGAGTTTCTTGTTGCATTTCGGCAGCATTTTACCTCGGTACACATTATTATTATTGTTGTAGTAGCTGCTATAGTTGTTGTTGTTGTTGTTGTTGTTGGTGTTGCTGTTGCTATAGCTGTTGGTGTTGGAGGTGATGTAGGGGGACTGACTCGGGGTGCTATAATTAGATCCCATGGGGTAAGAGTTCCTATACTGCTGCTTCTGCTGATTGTTGTATTGCTGCTGCTGCTGCTGCTGTTGTTGGTACCTTACATTACGACCTACATATGTACACAGCACAGAGAAATCGGTATATATACACGGGCAGCAGACAATATATATGTATGTATGTATGTTCTATAGTACGATATATGCAGAGTAACCTAAGCTATGCTAAATGTTTTATGCAGCCACATTTGCCAAATAGTTTTCATTTAGTTGCTCACGTGGGGCGGGGTTCAAAACGAGCAGAAAATGGTTTTAGTAAATTTTGCCAGAAGCATCTCGATAATTTCGATCATTTGAGGTCTGTTGTTGGTTAGTTCTTTTCGGTTTGGTCCACGGCTTTACGGTTAAGTCATGTGCAATTTATTTCGATAAATAAACGTATATATAAAACTCATTTTGGTTACAAAACAGAAATCCGGTTAATACTATACAACAATCGATCGACTGCCTCGTCTATCACTCATATTTTCAGTTTCAGGCTAACAACAGGGGAACTAAATTGCGGGCTATTTTAGGTGGTTCGGTATATGGTACAAAAATATGGTACAAAATCCCAATTGGCTTAAGCGACTAGACCCATTCACCTTCTGACAGACAGCCGTCGTCACCATCATCATCATCCTTACCTTGTTGGCCCACATTGCTGCGGGGCAGGGTGGCGTACGGGTTCTGGCCACCGGGAGCGGGACGCGGCGACTGCTGCTGCTGCTGCGGCGGATACGACACCGGCGACTTGGGAGCGGCGGCACCGAACGGACGAGCATAGCCCTGGTTCACCTTTGGACGGGAAAAGTGGAGTTTAGCTATTAGTATGGTTCTTCTCAAACTGCATTCACTTCGACTTCATTCGGGGCTAACACATTACAACACTTAACACTGGTCAATTAGTTTTTTGGGCCTGAGCTGAGCGAGCTGCGGCGCGAGCTGAGCGGAGCAGAGTGCAACTGGGTACTTACTTTCTGGACTAGTCGATGGTCGTTCGAGTGGGGCAAGGACAGTGAGCAGCAGGGATTTGTGGCAAGCATATATCCTTTAGCCAGGATATTTACTCAGGGAATATAGATTTAACTAGTTGATACGACTTTTAGATAATACATTTTAAGGGCTGCATTGCTAGCTTTTATCTTGACTTCAGTTTGGATTAACTAAGCCATCTCGCTCCAACTGTTCTTTAAATGGAATTCTTCCCTGTTGCTCACTGACCTCGACCTTGGGACCCATTCGGGAGGGGGCGGAGTGGGATGGTTTACCTTGTAGCCGGGGCACGCCCCCTTTCCGGGAGCCTGCACGCTGCGGATGACGTTGCCGGTGAGCGTGACGTACTCAAAGGGCTGATCGCCCCCGCCGGCGGTGGGTGGTTGTGGTGGCGGGGGGGCTATTGCCACCGAGTCGGCGCTAATTTGGCCATAAATCGAAGAGGGCTCATCTGCCGCGTAGGCGGACATATTGTCTGATGATGATGCTCTTGCAACTGGGCTATCTGTTGCAGTTGCTGCTTGGGGTGTGGCTGCTGCTGCTGCTGTTGCAGCGGTTGGTGCTACTGTTGCTACTGTTGCTGTTGCTTGCGAGCTTGCAACCTGATGTGGGTTAAATTTCAATTGATTAGCAAGTGTCGCCGTTAGCGCTGCCACAAGCGGCTGTTGCTGGTGTTGCTGGTGTTGGTGGTGTTGTTGGTGTGGCAGGTGTTGTTGGGGTGTTGGGGTCGCTGCTGCCACTGCCACTGCAAATGGCTTGGCCGTGTTGTTGTGTTTGGGTGAGGGTGCTGTTGTCGCTGTCGCTGTCGTGTGCTGTGTGGTGTTGTGGTGGTGTTGCTGCTGCAGCTTGTTGGAGTACTCTTTCAGCAGCTGGTTGTACGCATTGGGGCTCTTGTTCTGCGTATTCATGTCGTTCTCGTTCTGCGCACCCTGCAGCCTGTAATTCGTCACGGACTGCACGGTGGCCTGCGGAGGAGGCGGTGGCGGCGGGGAGGGCGGCGTCATGGTGTAATTATCGCCCTGGCCAGCGCCGGGAGCAGCCAAAGCCACCTCCAGTGACGTGGAGGAGCCGGATGTCTGGCGCGAGTGCAGGGGCGAACCGAAGCGATCCAGGGACAGAGTGGAGGAGTAGCTCTGCTGGCTCTGGCCCACGCCGCTGCCGCTGCCACTCCCACTGCCGCTGCCGCCCACTCCGGAGGAGGAGGAGCCACTGGAAATGGATGACAGGCTGCTGTGGGTGCGAGTGTGCTCCTGCTTATGCTGCTGCTGCTGCTGCTGCTGCTGCTGGATGGGGGACATGTGTTGCTCCGGAAGGATTTGCAGCTGCTGCTGCTGCTGCTCCACCTCGTACTGCAGCAGCTGGGTGGGCGAGGGGGGCGGTGGCAGGGGCAACTCCTGGCTGCTCTCAGACTCAGGCTAAATGGGTTAATGCGGGCAGGCGGGCAGGCGGGGGTTAACAAAGGCGGTTAATTAAAATGCACGAGCACTGCAAAGTGGAGCACAACCTACGGCTGATGAACTAAAACCCCATTGCGTATACTTAATTCTGTGTGTGTGCTTGTGGTGGTGTTCTAAAAATGGCTAATAGGTCAAGGTCAATGGGTGGGCTAAATAAAAGCCCCACTCCCGCAGGGGAATGCTGAAAAGAAGCCATATTCCTTGGGTAATCCACTTGGGTGGTTGGATTGGGTGGATTATGCAACCTTTGCAAATCCGATTCGCTAGAAGAGTTCTCTTCAGCTGAAGTCACTGAAATAGAGTCGTTTCACTTGATTCGCTAATCGTTGATCGTTGGAGGGCTGTACGTAAACCGCTTTCTGGACACTTTACGTGGTCACCGCGGTCGCTTCTCCGTTGTCCGCTCGCTGCGGACACAGTTACGGACACTTCGCGGACACGGACACGGGGACACGCACACGGACTCCGTTGTTGGGAACACGAGATGCGCACTGAGCACAGGGCGCAAAGAAACTGCGGCCACGGCGGCCAAAAAGCTGCCAACACGCTGCAGCTGTGTGTTTTTTATAGATGGCCAAAAGGCAAAAAATAAAATACAAAAAAAATAACCGAGAACGAGTGAGTAAAAAGCAGCGCTTGGCATATATATTTAGCTTCTAGCAGCCATTGCACATTTTCGCGAAATGCGCTGGCCGCGGCGAAAACAGAAAACTAGTAAAATAGACTCGCCAGCCGTTCACTATTTATATAAATTTTATACCGCCGCGCAATCAATCTGGCGATGTCGATCGGATTGATTCGCCTATCCGTGCCAAGGGGGAAGTCTTCAATCCCTCAATGAAAGCACACCCATCCCAAATCCTTGATCTGCTCACCCAATCAGCCGTAGGTCGATGCAACAAACATAAACAATAAATCCATGCAAGGCGAGCAGAGGACTCACGCAAAAACACAGAGCAAAATACATGGAAACACAGGCAAACTCACACAAAAAACAAAGAAAATGGCATGACAACGTGTCAAATCAGTTTAAATGAATTAACCACTTGATCAATACATGAAAACACTTGATAAGGCCTGTGAAAATTATGCTCTTTATGTCCTACAATAATTTTCACAAATAACTACACAAAGTTTTGCTATCTGCTTGCAAATGCATGCAGCTCTTGCGTTTTCATTTGATCGCTTTGTGGCAGGAAAAGTGGAAAAGTGCGGAACGGCAGCCAAAGAAAACAGTAAACAAGAAGCGTTTCTTGATAAAATTGCACGAGATGCTTGAACTTCTTTGCTGGCACAAACTTTTTGCATTATATTGCATTTTTCTCTGCCGCCCTCCTTGTTCTGCAGATGATTTTTAACATTTTAGCATATGTCGGATGCTGGCGCTTCCGGCGAAATGTGCTGAATTTAAGCAAACATTTTCCCTAGCAATATGATAGAATTGAATGTTGAATTGTTGCGAAAGCAGATTCAGGTGCACAAGGTGGCTGCGTGGGGTGGAAAACCCTCAGCATATTTTCCTTTGCCTTCTGATTGTGTGAGTTTGGCTGTGTTTCTATCTCGATACATCTGTGTTTTTCGGTGGGTGTCTGACATTGTTTTTAGCCACGGCAGGGAACACTTAACACTTGACAGGTGGGGCTTCTATGGCCACCTGGCGGAATCTGTACTTACCGGTGCCGGAGCAGGGGTGGAGTTTCCATTGGAGTAGCCGTTCGAGTTGCCACCGTAACCGTGCGAGTTCAAGGCCGACGAGATGGTGGAGGCACTCAGCTTGGTGTTGCTGTAGTCAGTGGGCAGCGGCAGTAATGGAACATGGCGAAAATAGAAAAGATAGGAAGTATCTTAGACAAGTGCCACATAAATCAGATTCGCCAGCGGTAATTGGCTGTCAGCAGCCGTTCGCCTAATTGGCCCCCAGTGCCAGGCCTTTAATTTGGTCCGGCCAACGACATTGTTTTAAATTAAGCAAACAGCCACCAGAAAACCGAAAACCCAAAACAAATTCCAAATGCCAAATGCAAATTGCAACTGTCACTGGTCGTTTGAACATTTTTGACACACCAGCAATATCGCGCACCCTCACCCTCAGGCGTTTTACCCCTGCACGTGTGTGTTCATATTACAATCGCCATCGATTGGTGGGAAAGTGGGGAAAGTGGGGAAAGTACTTGCCCAACGCGTTGGGCATCGTTTTAGTTGGCATGCAAAGTATGCAAAGGCACACACATATATTGGCAATTCATTTATTAAAAATTTGCGGCACAGCCGATGACACGTCAGCAGAGCAATCAGTGTCGCCTCTTTCATTTCCAAAAGCGCCGATTGGCCAACCAAAAATAAAACAAGGCAATGAAAACGCTGGGATTGTTGAACTCGAAGAGCTGATACCCTTCGTACCCATAGACCTATTTAGGAGTCCTTAGCTTTGAAAATCTAGTCGAAGTTCTAATGAAGAACTACCTATAAGTATATTCATCTGTAACATCCGTGCAACTTAGGAAATCGTGATTTATGTTTACGTATTTTACTCCCTTGTGATCTTAATCGTTAGAAAAGTAAATTTAAAACCTTATTTCATTGCCAACTTTAGTTAACTATCTTTTTTAAGCCACAATATCTCTTTGAAGAGTATTTTCCACTGTAAATACTCGGTAGAGCATGGGCGATTTTTCGTCGCCGGCATGTCAGTCGTATTTCGGCATATGCGAATACGCTGAATTTATTTATATTTCATTTTCATGTGAGCCCAGGACCTTCTACCCTCCCTCTCCTGCCGCCGCCGACCAATTGGCCGTGTAAAGGCGCATGACGTACAAAAAATCTGATAAAATATTGGCCATAACTCCGATCACTTACGGCTTGATGGGGACGGGGACGTAGCCCTCGGTGCCGGTGGGGGGATTGTTGATGGCGGCCTGCTTGGCGTGGATGTCGCAGTAGAGCTTGTTGTTGAAGTTGTAGTAGCCCTGGTTCTTCAGCGAGGTGCCACACGTGGCACACTTGAAGCACTCCACGTGCAGGTTCTTATCCTTGATGCGCACGAAAACGCCACTGAAAAATTGGTGTGGAAAGAGTGGGATTATTAGCGGGACTATAAAGATATCCGCACTACTTCATAATTTTACACATCAAACCCATAGAAGAGCCCCTCAAAGGCAGACACACGATGAAACGCGATGATTGATCGAAAAGCACTTGATTACTGGATTACTACTGATAGAGTTCTCGGTGCATTTGTGTGTGTACATTGCAGCACGCAACAGTCCCCAAAAGGCAATCAGTTAGCCGTGTTGCAGGTAATGCGAGAAATATGTAAAAAGCTATAATGCATTATTGAGTTAAGCTCCGAGCGGCGAGCCAATTAAATTGGCATACAAATTAATACAAATGATGGTTCCCATGGATCTGCTCTGGATCCCGAGCTTTATTCCTGGCTGCTGCGGGAGTTGGAGTTGGAGCTGGAGCTGACTCAGGTGCTTGGGAATATTGCGTGAATGGCAAACAATTGACTTCGCCGCCGTGAGTTCGTGGAATAAATGCGAATTAAAATGCAGACACAGGGGGTGGGGGTGGTGGAGTTGGTGGGATTGAACGGCAGACGCATGAATTATCATTGAACGGCGAACAACGCATCCTTACACAATGCCCACGCCGCACAGCTGGCAGGCCGGATGTCCGCTGGCGGCCAATGGACGTGGTCGTCCATCCTGGTCGGTGGCCAGTGCCGCCGCTGCCGCCTCCATTTCGGCCTTGTACTCGGGCCCCTGGAGGCCGGGGCAGATGGGCAGCACAATGATGCGCGGATCGGGCTGCTCCTGCTGATCCTGTCTGGGCTGCTCCGCGCTATCCTTCGGGGCCACCGGCAAACTGGGCCTGTGTGGCGCCTCCGGCGCCAGGGTATTCGACTGCAATGGTAACCCAATCCGCTCATCCTGCTGATGCTGGTGGTGCAGTGGAGTGCGGCGCTCGTTGCCGCCGATGGCGTGGCTCTGTGTCCAGTAGAAATTGGCGGGACTGTGTGGTTCTGCACAATCGCAGAATCGCAGGCCAATCGTCATTGTCAGTGAAGCGGAAGAGCTCAGTGAGTTATTTGGATAAATCATGTACTGCACAACCTGCCTAAGTCTGCTCCAGGAAACTGAACCCACTAAGCACCCCACTAGTTGCTGGGAATTAGTTAATAATGCGAAAGCAACGCGGTTGTTCTGGCTGTTAGTCAATGTGCATACACAAATGCTAGTTTACACACAACACAGAGGGTAGTTGATCGGTCCAATAAGGTGATTCTACGATAGATCTGCTGGATCTCTAGATCGCGGATTACCACCACTTATCACCCTATCAGTGCAGGTCAATACCCTGTATGCTTTTCACAAGGAAGTGATGTCCAATCGGAGGCACTTACGTAATGAGGCGCTCGCACTCGGTGCAAATGTTCTGGCCAGTTGGGAGTCCGCCGGTGCTCGGGGGCTTGGGGGAGTTCACGGGGGCGCTGACATGGCGAGTGGCGCTTGATTGCTGTTGTTGTTGTTGCTGTTGCTGTTGCTGGTGATAGTGTTGCTGGTGTTGGTTGTATTGCTGTTGTGGCTGTTGAAGTTGATGTTGCTGTTGCTGTGGTGCATCATGCTCGTAGTGGCTGTTGCCGAATGCTGTTCATGTGTGTGTTGGTGTGGGCCGTGTTGTCGATAGTTGTTTGTTTTGGTGCGTATGAAAAACAGTTTAAATACAAACATGAGTTAGACAGATAGATAGATAGACAGAAGGTGGATTGGCAATGGGTGTGTCTGTAGGTTTTCCATAGCAATCAATGGGAGACAGAAATGAGCTGGCAAGACACAAAAGTATAGCTCATGCTTTAATCGAAACTAATCAGATAACTAAACTACATGACCCCTTCTATCGATCAACTGCAAAGTGATGGCCCATAAAAAACCTATTGCTCCTCACTAAAAATAATACTTTACTATCTACGACTTATTCCGTGCAGGTGACTTTGAAATTGTTGGTTAATATATATATATAAATTTAACGACATGACTGTGTGTGGGCACTAGAAATGTGTCTTCACATAGAGAAAACGAAAGTCCATCTCCTTCTGCTTGTCTGATGGGTTAAACGACAATAGAAAACAAAACAATTTGGTTACATTGGAATCGTGTCGCGTACGTTAGATCACCCATTTCAAGGTCCCTGCTGGGCGTTTTAAAAAAACCATTGGCTAGCATCTGGCAGACTGCCCGCCCACCTCGCCCTCCCCCTGCTAATCGCCCAGCACATCGCTGACGAACGGATTGGCACCGTCGTTCAGGATGAGCAGCAGGCGGGCCAGCTCATAGTTGGCCTGGTCATTACCTGGAGTGGACTGGCCGGTCTCCTCCTCGCGCAGGAACTTCAGCACCTCGGAGCGATCGCCCTGGTATTCCTTCTCGTTCTTCTTGAAGTTGACGCTGAAAGCAGACAAAAAATTATTAAACTTTAATTAAGAATGCTCAGCAACTGAGGATGCTGTACGAACAGGCAACAAACTGAAATGGAAAAGGACCAGAATCTCAGAGCAAGCGAAGTGAGCTTTAACGATTGGGATAAAAACCCGAAACGCAGGAGTAAATGAAACCAAGAGCTCTTCTGCTCGGCCTGTAGCATACTTTCAGGCGTGCACACAGCGCAGCCCGAAAGTATGCTCCACTAAGTGAGTGAGTGGCGGCAACAAGATTGTTACGCATCCGCCGCGTTGGCCGGCAATCCCCCAAAGAAATTAAGCGCTAAAGGCGCGGGCCACGGTCCCACGCGTGCGTTTTGGCCCGCAAAAGTCGACAACTGGCACAAGCCGAAGCACTTGGCCCGACTTCTGCAGCCACGGCTATCATTTGCCAAATTGCACTCTCCGCTTCGACCGGCCTGCGGTTCCTCGCACGCTCTGCTTTCTTCTGCTTTCTGCTTTCTGAGTGTGCTAAATTTGTTGTATTTTTTCTTGTGGTTCAGCGCAAAGCAGAGCAGAGAAAGAACACTTTTGAGTAAAACTTTTCCTGATATTTTGCACTGTCACGGCTGCGGCCCAGACAATTGTTTGTTGCCCAGTTGTTTTCCCCAGCTTTTCGCCCAGTCTTTTCCCGGAAAAACTCACCCGAGCACACCGCCAGCCAAAACCTCCGCCTGGGCCGAGAGTGTTTCCGCAATAGATTCATCGCTGTAAATGCCAACCGGGGTGTTGTATTGTTTATTGACAATGCTCTTCACGCCGCCATCGCCGCCGTTGGCCTGAAAAATAAGTGTGAGATGTAGTAGGAAATACATGAGGCTCAGAAAGTGTGAAATGAGCAAAGTTTTTGGTGAAACGAATACAGGACACGCGGAGTCCGCCCACGCACTTATTGTAATTGGAAGTTATTGTTCTTCATGTTTGAGCCCTCCTCTGCACTTCTCACAATGCTAACCTAACTGAATAGATCCTGAACATTTTTCTGTTTGTTAATTGTAACTCAGTTTCAAAATATCAATTGTCTTTTCAAAATAAAGGAATCAAGCTCGGTAAGAATACATTTCTATTCCAGATTGAGTTGTGTATCTTAAACACTAAAATATGAGTATGTTTTTGCTGTTTGCAATATTTCACTACCATTTCAACTATGATCACTAACACGTCCCTAAATCAAATTAAGTTCCTGCGCTTCCCAAAATGTTTTTCCTGAAACTTGGCACATAAAATGATCCCAAATCAATTTCATGTCCGTTGTCATTGGCTGGTGCTATTATTATACAAATTCATAACAATAAAATCTACGTAAATGTATGCATATCACACACACAGACGCACCAAGAGAGACATTACTATGCATGGCATGGCATAGATACAGATGCGTGTGTGAGTGTGTGTGAGAGACCTTTTGCACATTAATTCTTGCCAGGCAAATAATCCTAGCACTCATATTCATTACTCATTCTGACACTTTTCAAAACTACGCACAAACAAACTGAGCGTCAGACAGACAGACATCGTATAAATGCAAATGTTGTCAACTCATACCGAGCATTTTGGGATGGGGGTCTACGGGATTTCTGGTCTGGGGTTAGGGGTTATGGGTTCGGGGTTCGGGGTTAGGTTACCCAGCCCAACAACCGAAAATGAAATGAATGAATATGAAAAGCCACAGACAGACAACAAAATAAACGCAAAGTGTGAGGCGTGTGGGATAGGGGATGGGGGGTGTGGAGTGTGGGCAGTCAAGGACTAACTATCAACATCATTGGTCATCATCAGGACGTCAGCATCAGCTGGGCCACTAAAACTTTCCGCATTCCCAACTTTGGGCTGCCAGTTTATGAATTTTATAAATGATGTGGTGGTGCGAGGATGGGTATGGGGCTATACTCTGCGTGATTGCAAATTAGTACACTCACGAAGGGACGGGCCGCGTTGTTGTAGCCACAGCCGATGTGCTGGCTGTCCTGTTGTTTGTGAGCCAGAGAGGTCTTCGTCACCGTCTGCAGATACGGCGAGTTGGGCTGCGGCACATTGCCAGTCGGTGTCACATGCGGCCGCCAGGTGGAGCCACCGCTAAAGGATCGCAAAAGAAAGTAACGATAATATTCAGCACTTTGCTTTTGGAAAGTGTGTGGTTCCATCTACTTACCGCTGCACTGTGATGACAAAGTTGTTGCCGGAGCGCACCACAATGTCCTGGGCATCCTTGTGCCGCAGATTGAAGACGTCCACGTCGTTGATCTTGACCACCGCATCGCCGGGCTGGAGGCCAGCCTGCTCGGACAAGCTGCCGGCGTTCACCTGGAAAAAATCGTAGAAAAAACAAGACCGGTTAGTAACCATTACTCAACTCAACATCGATTTGCCATGGCCATAACTCACTACCCTGAAAATGCCTAGTTGGCCGAACCGGGCTTAAAATTTATTATGCTGCAACTGCAAAAATTATGAGCGGCACTCCGAGCTCCACACTCGCGCTGACTTTGGCCGAATATATCCCCCATGTCCATCGAAACATGCAGATAAAGATATACATATACCAGTATATGCATGTATGTATCTGTGTTTTTTGTGGGCCACAACTGTTGGCCAAAGTTTAGTTTTATAGGCGCTGCTTTGTGTGCGTTTTTGGTGTTTGTTTTCATCATTTATTTATTTCCGAATATATGCATGTTTTCGGGCGCTCCGACGTCCACGGGGAAATCGTGCGGGAAAATGCCATAAATTTGCACGATTAAAATCGTAAAAGTTACGCCGGAGATTCTTCTATATGGCCAGCGGCTGTGTGGGCGGCACTGACGCATACAGCCGTCAGAGAATTTTCAAATTTCAAACTTAAAATTGAAATTGAAATGGCAGGCAGTGACTCAAGCACGGAGGGTTTCGAATGACTAGTCGTTTCCAAGTTTGGTTTCCGGAAAAAGCACTCGCAAATGTAGAATAGTAACTGATTATAAATTACAGAACTCCCTTCTAATATGTATGTTTCTTGACAAATTGTAATTATAGTCCATTCTGAACATTTAATATTGCAAAAACAAAGTGTGTGAAAACATACCCTTCAGGCAAGCTTTTCAGCTCCATTTAAACTCGGCCTTCTACGGGCAAATTTAAAGCCGATTAGTACGAAAGTCACTTGGCCTGTCAATGTCGCTTCATCAGCCAAACTAACCAACTAAGCACACACTCAATCCCTGGCACACATAGATACACTCATCAGGCTAAAGTCCACAACCACAAAATACGGCCACAGAGGAGCGCGGAGGGCGGGGCTCTACTGCTCCTGTTGCTCCACTCGGGGTCTAGGCCAAAAGCTTTTGGGGAGTGGGGAAGGGGGGACTCCGGTGCGAAAGGAGGTCCGAACGGGGGCTCAGGTGTGCCCCAAAATTATACGCGCCATGCACGTATCCACTTTGGCAAATTGTCTGTTTATCAGACAACTGGCAGGCCCAGTCAGTCAGTGCTCGCCAGCCCCCTGAAAGTCCCCCCCTGAAAGCCCCCCTCTGAAAGCCCCCCCTGAAAACCCCCTTTCGACTGTGGTCGGTTTATATTTGCACAAAACGGGCGACGCTCGTGCAAAAACAAACACAAACAGAGACACTCGCACACAGATACGCCGCTCGGTGTGTGTGAGCATAAATATTTCATTGGCGCACTCACCAAGCGAGACACCTAAATTTTGTAATATTTACAAAGCTGCCAAAAAACGCCGAACCTCCCCTCCCCTCCCCTCCCCACCGAAACCGAATCGAATTGAATCGAAGCGCAGCGAATCGGGGCAGCCGAGCAAAGCCGACAGGTTAACCGAGCCACAAAAATGTACACTGAGGAAAAAACCCGAAAGAATTGGGTCTGAGCAAATAGCTCAATGAGTAGCATTCATATGTGAATTGCCTATCTAAGGAACTAAGTGTGGTAACAGGAAATATGAAGATTACTTTTTAAAATAAAATAAAAAGGGATAAGATCTTATAATTAAAAATCCAGCTAAGTGCAATAGAAAATTATTATTATTTTTGACAGTGCACGCCCCATCCCAGTGGCAAAACCAAAACCAAAACTAAAGCCAAATCCAAGTCCATATCCGACGTGTGCCGTTGACATGTTCATTTTCTTGTTGTCGGCTGTGGGGAAAATTGAAATTGCTTGGCCAAGGTGTTTTCCAGACAGCAACAAATAAGTCCCGGCTCCTCGTCCTGCGCGTCCTGCTCATGCTCATCCCCCCGCCCATTCACCACTCCCCCTTCCCATGCCCTCATCATTCAGCCAACCGAAATCAAAGTGAACGCGGCTCGAAGAGTACTTTTTTTTTTGTATTTTCGTGGGTCTGGGATATTGACATTTGGACAGTTTTATGAGTACCTGCGATCCGTGTTTGTATCCCCAGTCCATGCGAATATCTATCTGTGCGCTGGTTCGACATTTGTCAGCTTTATAGCATTTGCGGCAGGCCGACAATTGACAGAGCATTTGTTTTTGCTCTTTCGAATGACTTATGAGCGGACCACATGTACGAGGAGATGGACAAGGCCCAAATGGCATTACCAGGAGCTTTGGCCCCGCCCTGGGCCGCATTATTAGTTTTGCTGCCAGTTGCCAGATCCCTCAGGTCGAGCTCATTGCCTATTTGACATTGTTTGTTATGACGAACCCACGACGCCATTTGCCGTGTGGAATACATCAGTTGGCAGAGGGCATTTGTCACGCTGAGGTCTTATCTGAGTTCCCTTAACTGAGTAAAGGGCCGCCTTTAGAAAAGAAAGTTAATTTTAATGCAGGAAAAACTAATGCGCACAGCCCTTGCAACTTAAAGCCCTCTCTGCGCTGCTCATAAAGTCCAAAAGCTAGGACTTCACGCCCACTAAGCAATGCCATGTTTTTATGTAACCCTGTGGAGGCTCTTTCCGCAGGACATTAATGTGGTGTCCTGGCGCATTACATGTGTGTGTGGGTGTGGGTGCGCACAGGGACCAGGACAACTAAATGAGGAGGAAAGCAGCAGCAGGCAAATGATGATTTATATAGCGAGTGGACAGAGCCTGGGTGAAACATGCCCGCTTGAGAGTAAATGTTGTAAAAATAATTTCATTTGCATTATCATCAGCATTTTCCAGGCTTGTGTGTATTTTGCATTTTACTCCGCATCTGCATATGTATGCTCTCTGCTTCTTTCGACGGTCCCACTTGAGAGGAGCTCTTGAAATTATATGCGTTATGACAAATACTTCCAGATACGGCGAAGTGGCTTTCGTTGCGATGTTGGTTTGGCGCTGGCAGCTTGACAAACATTTCCACAAAAGTATGAAGAATTTCTTCTCGTCTCGTTTCGTTTCGTTGCTGAGTTGAGTTGTTGAAGTGTTTGATTTGCCGGATTCAAGGGAAAAATGGTTTCGGTCATCCAACAGCCAACATCCAACAGCCAGCATCCAAAATCCATAAAGCAAATGAAATTCTGTGGACCGAACCGAAGCGAAGCCAAAGCCAAAGGCCCGTAATCAAGTCAACTAAGCGCTGCTCAAATCCATTCAAGTGCATTAAAATTGAATTTCGTTCAGCACACACACACACACACCCACACACACATCGATGGATGGATTGGAGACAAAACAACAACAATGGAACAAAAACCAAACCGAAATGCATTCTCTTATTGGTGGTTGGGGGTTGGAAATCGGGAGAGATAGGGCCATGCTCACACATTGTATGCAAAATATTTATGTTGATAAATCAAGTTTGCTTTTGTGGATTAGGTGTATCTCAAATAAATTGAATTTGTGGCGTAAATTAAGCCAGAACCAAGAGCCAGGATACACACTTGCAGGACTCTAAAGTGGATGCCTAACAGCCAAGTTCTGCCAAGTTGTCGGCCAAGTTATGAGCTTGTTTAATTGAAAATAAATCTGCTTAAAGCCCCAGCTGAGGCGAGCAATATGACAGCGACACACTCCCATTTGCCACCACCCCCTCCATCCTCAGCCTCTTGAGGGCCGTAAAGGGCGTAGAGAGAAATTGCGGAAAAGTCGTAAGTAGAGCGAACATGAACAAAGCAGATAAAATACAAAATACTGCGGAAATGCAGGGCAAATACAATGAATCTCAATGTGTATGAATATGCATGCTGCATCACTCATACGCCACGTTCGCCCATCCCCCACCACCCCTTCCAGAGGCCCTCGCCCGCTAGTAAATCACTGGAGTCCCCGAGAACTCCGGCACTGCGCTGATGCGGCTTTCTGGCACAAACAAATGGCAACCACAACACTTGACCAGCGCGAATGCGAACGGCAACGGGAACGGGATGGAATATGGTGTGGGTTATGGTACTGGGAAACTGGGAACTGGGAACTGGGAACTGGATCCCGATGGGCAAACAGTTTGCAACTAGTCTGAGCTGGCAGCGATTAAAACGAGCCAAAGAGTGAATGAAAAACAGCAAACTACCGGCTACAGAAACAATTCACTCTGCCTGGCAGTTTAAAGTGCTCCTTGCCATTTTCCTTTGCTCTGCTCCCTTCCCTTTGCTTTCCATCCATTTGGGCCACACTTCAGCTTTAAGCCCTCGACATGCTCTCGTCGCTGCCCCTGCCGCTGCACATTCAATTAGATTGGAAAAAGTCACCAAATCACTTGCTAATGGCTTCGGCTTTGAACGGCGCTCCTCTAACCATCATCATCGCTCCGTTTTACAGCGCTGACCAGTCGGCCATCCAGTCAGCCAGATAGACAGACAGACAGACAGACAGACAGACAGGCAGAGGGACAGACAAATAATATTTATTTATTGATGGCGAAATATGGGCGGCGGCAACTGCAACATCGTGGCACCCGCCAAACTGTCGGCAACATTTATAAATTATGATTGCAATCAACGTTCAACAAAAGCGCGTTCCACCATCAGAAGGCTGGCTTCGTTGGGTCCAGGGTTGTAAATTGTAAGTTGCAAGTTGGTTGTTATACTCTATAGCTTTTGGGTATTAGCAACTCCAGTGGGAATACTTTCATTCCCCTTCCGGACATAAACATAAAATAAGACGCTTAGACTCGGTTCACCATTCTAATTTATAGTATTTTGTAAGACTGCAGAAACTGGAATGCCAATAGATTGATATTGAGAACTATCAAGAGTTTGTTTCCATCTACCTTCGATACTTCCTCTTCTAAGTATCTTATAACTGAACTCAAGTGCCAAGTCTTGTAAAACAATTCCAACTGCGATTTTTTAATAATCTACTTCAGTCAGGGTATTACAACATAAGTAAGTGTTTTGTAACTAGATCTCGCTTTTTGATTTGGTAGAACGACAGATGCAGCAGCACTCACACACAAACACACACACAGCCGGAAAATTGATGGGGGAAAGGCGGAAAAAGCGTGAGAGTGAAACACGAAACACAGTCTGACTGCAATAAGCGTGACAATTTATATAAATGTTGCATATTCATAACGAGGAGCAATGGGAAAAAACGTTGCCACAATGCCGCGCATTTTGCGGCAGCCAGCTCCCGGCTAATGAATGTTGGCCAAACGGAGTAGGAATTCCCATGTGGAGCAGTCACCGCCGGCGGGCGGATTCCAATTCCGTTTCCCCATTTCACATCCCAGGGATTTTTCTAGTCCGCTGCGTGGGCGCAGCCAGTATGCCGATCATTAATCTGCCGCTAATGCCGCTGCCGGACCTCGCTCGCAGGTCTCAAGGAAAGATTCGGATACACACATACGTTTTGTATGGCAGGATGGATGTATCTTTGTATCTTCGTAGCTGCTATCTGCGGATCTGTGGGCTGATGTGTGTGTGTGAATTTCCTCGACAGCTGAGGCAACACCTCCCGAGAAACGACAATCGCCTTGAGGGGCTTGGCTTTGGCTTTGACTTCAGCTTCAGCTTCAGCTTTTGCACACTGGACAGTTGTGAGTTGTGACAGCAGCAAAATGGGTAAAAACGAGTGAGAAATTGCCAATTGCATTTGCGCAGCTAAGCCAAGTCACGAATGGTCCAGGTCCAGGTCCAGATCCAGGTGAAAGTGCCGCTCACGCACGAGCTTGTGATAGATTCGCTGATTACTTCGGGGACAGGTTTTCCTGCAGTCCGAGATACAATTTAAACGATGCCCACTCACGCATGGCATTTCTGTAATTTCTGCTGTTTTTTATGGCCCGTCGAGGAAAGTGCTCAACTGCATTTGTGCACACGACAGACTTTCAGGATCTGCGCCAATAAATTGATGTAATAGGTTTGTGATTCCCCTTACTTTTCATTTCTATAATTAACTCTCAGTGGGTATTTTTACTGCGATGTGTTTCCAAAGATAGTTTCCTTAAGCAGGTCCCCATCCTGGATCCAATTTAATCAACCCCACTCGCTGCTCACACAAGCTCATCTGGCGGCTCATCTTCGCGGAGCAATTTACGGCACCAGCTTCTGCTTTCCGTCTCAGTCTGGAAATTGAGTTTAAATTGCTCTCAGCTGATGCCGCGGCTTCCTCTTACAAGGATAAACTAGAATTTCAATAAATGTCACATGTCCCGCGCTCGCTGCCTGCGTGCGCAAATTGTTGATTAAAGCGAGCGGAGCGGAGCGACCTGAACCTGATCCCGATCCTGAGCACCGGGGCCAAGAAGGGGTTCATTAGGCAACGGGATATCCAGTTCCCCTGCACAAATATATATATGGGTTAATAAGGCGGCAGGATATATATACATATATTTGTACGTAGTAGGTACAGGATGTGAGCTGGTTCCACCTCGGCTGACATCTTGTGCCCTGAATGTCATTAGCGTGGCTTGGTGTTAGTTGCCCCCAGAGGCGAATCCACCGGCGGATGAAACCCCAAAAACCCAGCAGGGGCGGCGGTGGAAGGGGTTTTCAGTGCTGGCAGACAACTGCCAACTGCCGCAGCGCAAACAAGATTAATTAAGGAATGTAAATTTCGCAAAATTACGCGCCATTGTTTGTCTCCATCTCGCTCTGGCTGCGTCCCCCCACTAGATTTCCATCTCTATCCTGCTGTGTGTGTGTGTCTGTATTTGTGTGTGTGTGTGAGAAAGGGTGTTGAGATTTTTTCCATTAACAACATCATCAATGGGCCGCCGGTCGCAAGGTCGAAAGGTGTCCTGCCCCACCCCAAATCCGCGCTGTTTGTTTTTGTGCGACGGGTTGTTGTTTGGGAATTTAGCGGATTTCTACTGACTGCGGCCAGGAGCTTAGCCAGCTTTTCAATTTCAGCCCCACAGCCGCAGCTCCAGATCCTGCCCACCTCCTGCTCCTCTGGTTTTGACCAGAGTTCTGCGCTTGTCAGTCCGCCGCATGAGCCATTTGAAGGGTTGGCCAACATTTTTAATTAGTGTCGTCAGCGTCGACGTTGTCGCTGTCGTTTGTTGCTGATTTCACCCAGTAATTTCAGATTAAAAGGGTATGCTGTTTGCAATTGCAGAAGATAGGCGCGAATTAACTGCGCTTTCTGCTCTTAAATATGATTCCCATTCTTTATTGTTTCGTTTGAAATAGATCAGGATATTATTAGTACTTCTACAGGTATCTACATGCATTTACATGTGACACGCATGTCTGATATTCCCAGGGAATGTCCGTGATTATTTGCTGCCATGCCACAAGTACTGGGTACTTTCAATTCGGGATTCCCAAAACACCAGCCAATCCGTTTGTTATTTCTTCAGCTGGTTGTGGCTGCGGTTGCCTTGAACCCTTTGTGTATTGTGTCAGAAGCATGCATAAATTATATTTTCTGCGGGTCCGGGGAAATTTCTAATGAAGCCCGAAATTGGCTGCGGGAAATAACCAAGACGTGTGGGCCACACTCTTGCAGAGCTTACCAGTGGATTGGGAAAGTTTCGGGAACGGGATACTTTCCCAACCTGCTGCGTGCTACCTGCTACCTGCTGGGCGGCAATGTGTTTTCGCATTTTCCGCCACGCATACGCATCTCGACCAAATTTCCCCGCGTTGGCCAATGGTTTGGGCCATTGTTTACGCACTGCCGACGGACGTGTCGAAATGCGAAGCGTGCGAGTCAGCTGCCAAAGTATCTGCATTCGTGTGTACATGGTACATATCTGGTATCTATGACTGCAACTGGACTGCAGTCTGGCATATTTGGGTCAGCCTTTAAATAAACTCGATGGCAGCGCAGGAAATGCCTGCTTGTTTGATGTTTCAGTTACACATGATGGCTCAATAGTGGCCAAGGAGAAGGCCGGGGATGGTATTTGGAATGCTGGTTCCTGGAAATGCCAGAGATGTTCTCCGGCATCCATCAATCCTGGGCGCAGTTCTGACAGCCGTGAAATCGTGTTAAACGTAATCTCAGACTAACCAAAAATCACCCTCCACCTTCCCTGTTGCCAGAGCTATTCGAGGCATGAATGATGGCACTCAAATTACATTAAATGGAATTTCGATTGTACCCCTCCCGCGCCCGTCCACCAATCGAACAGTTCAGCAATCCTCCGATCTGGGAATGACAATGACGACGACAAGACAATGGCGGGGCAACAGAAACCGAATTCGAAATGGAAACAGTAAATGGCATTTACATGTTCCTGTCATAAGGCCGAAAGGGGAGCCGACAACCAATTTAATGAATCAGCATCATCACCATCATCATCATCAGCCAGCTCCAGATCCAGCTTCAGCTCCAGCTCCATCTCCAGCTATTCCACGTTGGATAGGCCTCTGGAAATGCAGCATTGCAGATATCGGAGAAGTTGCAGCTGCAACGGGTGCAATCAGACAAATGCAATTAGGATTTGGCGACGCTTTCGTGTCGGGCATTCTAAGCATGCCACATCGTCATTCTTTTTCGGCTCTTCTCATTTCCCGGGGGAAAATGCAACAAGCCCAAGCTGAGGCACAGACATGAAGCTGGGATCCAAGGTCCGACGTTTGTCCCCGGGGATTTGACATGAAAGGCGCCGAAATGTCGATCCACGAGGATGGAGTGAACAGCTCAAAACTGTCCCAAATGGGAGGGGAAAATACCATGGAATGGGCTGTTTTAAGAACATTCAAGTTGTCCGAAATACTTTCTTTCTTTATCATGAAATAAATAACTAAAAAATAGACTGACATGTGGCCAAGGTACTTAGCCATAGTATGCATTTGAGGGATACCAAGTGAAATCTCTTAATTAGGTCATCCAGTAAACACACTGTCTAAATGCGAAATACTTGTTTAAATTACTATCCCTGCAATATAAACGATTTAAGCTTCCTTTTTATTTACTACAGAGCACATTACAAAGGTTTTTATATTGAATCTGGGAATTGGGTCACAGGATTCCATTAGTTTCTATTACGCTTTCGCCTGAAACAAGCGCACTCAATAAAACTTTTAAAGGCTTTTCATATTAAATGCACAAGTTTCCGGATGGAAGGCTTTCTGAAATGCTTAAAAACCCACTCTGCCCAAACTTTTCCCCAATTTCCCACACTCTTGTGTGCACTTGAGCAACTTTTGAGCCTTCGCCGGACTGCTGATGATGTCCGCTCGGCTTGGCGGCTCTCAATTAAATATTTAACTTTAAGAAATGTAATTTCAATTAGCGCCACAGCATTTGGCCATTAGCGTGGCGAGCGCCGAGATTTGTGCCAATTGCGAATACAAAACTGCGGAATACAAAAACAAGAGCCGCGATGAATGAGCAAACAGCAAGGAGCAGGAGGAAAATCGCAGGAAAATCGTGGGTGGGGGGGTTTGGGTGGAATTTGGACACCCGCGCCTCTCGCTCACTCGCTCAAAATCATTACGTGATTAAGGTTGCCATTACGGCCGGGAAAGCAAAAATAGAAAACTAGAGCATGGCACGCAGACAGCTGCAGAGGGGCTTTCCGCGGGGCGGAAAATGGGGAAATGGGGAAAATCGGGACACGGGGGGCGGACGCTCTGCGACCGCAATTGCGCTCGCTTGGTTTGGTGGAAAATAAAATGAAGTGAAAGAAAATAAAACGAAATAAAATAAAATAAAACGAAATAAAATAAAATGATATAAAGAACAAACAGCAACAAGAACCAGCTAAATAACAGCAAATAGAAATAAATAAATCAGCGACACGGCAGCGGAGCTCTGGGGAGGATGGGGATGGGGATGGGGCCAAAGGGTCGTCTCCGCCGCACAAAAACAATTAAAATGGAAACCGGTAAGCACTCTAACTCCGGGCGGAAAACGGGCGCTACTTTCCCGACTTCGAATTCGTATTTTCCGCATTTGTCCTCCGCACGAGCGAGCAAAATGGTTCGAAAACAAATTTGCCGATCTAATTAAAAGCTAAATTGTGACCATTAAACGGGGTTCACAACGCCACTGCCTTCTTTACATATAAAAAAAAACTGATTCGAATCGAAACCATAAAGAAATTAAGGGGGAAAAAATGTTATACTAAAAAAAAGAGTTTAATTTAGCAAAGCAGCTTTAACATCGATGTACAGTGTGTGACATATCTTCCCAAGTATTGCCATTTGAAATAATAGTTTTTTTTCCAGTGAACTATCTGTGACCTTAAGTGGGTACCACGGCATGGAAAAACATTGAAAAGCATTTAAGTTCGCTCCGCCTTTCAACAAGTTGGCAAGCAATGCAATTTACGGATGCAGAGCCCGGCGAAATGGGTGAAGTGGAACGGCTGCGCCAGGATGCAAGGACATGGCCATTAGTGGGCCACGGGGCACGAGTGGCATAGAAAAAGTATGCCAAGCTGACCACACAGCGCAGGATAACACAGAGCAGGATGGGAACGTGCAACTGGAGCTGGAGCACGAGCAGGAACTGGAACTGCATCTGGAGCTGGACACGGACGTCTGGCAAATTGTAAATTAATTGATGAAGCCAGCGTTTAGAAGAGGCAGGGACAAACTCTCGGACTTCGGAATGCCAGGGCGGTCGCTGGAAATATTCAACAGGGATGGCGCTATTCACATGTGCTTGGAATGAATCATTCAGACCAGACTGGGGTGAATAACTCAATAATGTGGCATAGAAATATCAAGTTTTTATAGTGTTTTCAGGAGTTTGTATTCAGATGTTTATAGTCCAAAGTACTAAGTTCTTTCACATCCTAATCAATTGTTTGAATATTACAATTGAATGTGAATAATTTCGAGTTTGCACCCACTGTAAGATTCTTAAGCCCCCCAAACGGCAGCCCCTGGAATCGAGAAACTCGAACTGCAGCTGACATCTCGAACGGTAAGAGATGGCAATACGGAATGGAGCGGGATGGAGCAACGCTGACAAATTGCTGGTAGCAAGATTAATGCCTGCATTATCTTTCCTCATTTGTCGATTGTCAATGCAACTGGGCCGCGTCCGCAGCAGAATAGCAACAGCAACAACAACAACACGAACAACAACTGGATGCAGCAACAGGGACTACAAGAGAACGCCCCCGGGGCGTGGCAGTTTACCTTTGCCTTTGCGTTTTACCTGTCCAGTGCCGCATTGTTCTCTGATTTCCCATTTTCCTCCTCTCTTTCGCTGACATTTTTCAATTTGATGATGCACAGCGACAACAACAACAGCAGCAACAACAACAACAACAGTAGGGTGGGCGGCAATTTCGTCCTCATTTTCCGAGCGCTTTTCCTTCTGCCGTTCCTTTTTTTAATGGCATCTGCTGCCGGACAAGGTAATTTCATTTTTATATTAATGACAGTATGTTTGATGCATGTCCCTTTACAAGTCCCCCGTCTCGCTCGCTTAATCACTTAAGACTCTTAAATGCGAAAAAAAGAAACACATTGTGCCATATGCCATATGGGTACGCTTAATGGCCAATTGGTCGGTGGAATATGTCACGGTTTTGTTCAATTTAATGCCCGTGGAAATACAACTCTGAATATTTGCCAACATGAAACGCGCAAATTGCACTAATTAGTCAAGTCATCGATTATTTATCGATGGGGTGAGCAGGCATCGCGTGGCAATCGATGCTGGTGGAAAAGTTAATTTTGCATTGTGTGTCGCAATTGTAGTGGGCTAATTTGAAAATGCAATTACCAAAAAGTACTTCAATAATAGATAACGCGTGTTTTTGGTTTCCATTTTTAATTACTAGCATGCATTTCAATCAGATCAGTGCTCAATCGATAGTTGATCAGTAGTAATCCGTGTCATCGCTAGCATTTAAAAAGCTCATCCCTGATCTTTTTTTGTTCGCAAATCTTGAATGTTCAAGTGCAAATTTGATATTTTAACACCAAATAGTGATTGTGAAATGCCAAAACTTAACACACAACCTGCAAGTGATTGATGCGAATGAAACCAAATTGATTTGATTAGCAGAAAAGCAGCTTAGACAGGTAAGTCTGCATTTCTAATGGTTTTAAGTCAGTTGCAAATATTAAACTTTTAACGCAGGTAGGCAAAAAATTCAGCAGCAAAAACACACAGACCAAAATCAAAGGCGGTAAGTCTTGAATTTTCATATTTTCCATATGCCCTTGTACTTTGCACCTGCACAAACGACCATTTGGAGCGGAGCCCCCCTTGCAGGCGAATTGTGAATGCCACCAATTAGTAAAGTCCTGCTACCAAAAAAATGGAAAATGGCGAGACAATATGTTCAGCTGAGCCCAAACAACTGCAGGCTAGAATCTAAATCCTTGCCGTCCAATAAAAACAGTAGCATGGATGTGGATGAAGGGTGAGGGGGTTGGGTTCCGAGGGCGGGGGTCTAACATTCCGGATGTGCCTGTTGGTCGTCGAAAATCTAGCGAACTTTGCAGACAGAACAATGCCCTTCGGATTCCGAGTTGAGTGGAATTTTAGGTCTAAATCCGGCAGGGTCATAAAAAGTGCTTATTACATTATCACCTCAAGCGTGGCTGAGCTGGCTGTGGGCAGTGCCACGCCCACACGCATACACTGGCCCGTCCCGTCCACAAAACGCAATTCACTCTCTCTCCTTTTATCAAAGGAACTGTGTGTGTGTGTGTACAAACATGCCCTTCCCTTCAAAGGGTATTACGATTCTTGCATCCCCTTGCCAATTGCTACGCAAAGCAGGCCTACAGAATTGCCCTCAAAATATATGAGGAGTAATTTAGATCCTAGGCCCAATCTGTAATCTTTGATCCTCTAAATGGATAATTCAAATAGCTGTATGTATGATTCTGAGCCATACTCTTATATTTTTAAGGCTTATAAGGCGGTATTGCTTTAAAGATGTTCTTTTCAAAGATTTAATCTTTGGGTATCCTCTGATTAAACAGAATAGGATTATTTCATCATAAGTACCGAATTCTCATCTATCTAACGATTCATAGACCCAACTTTTGATATGTCATTATATTTTTGCTGCAGGCTGTGTGGCTCTTAGGATAATTAAATGAAATATTCATGTATTTCCGTAAATCGATTTAGTAAATAAAAATAATTTCACAGCCTGCTAGAGTATTCCGAAGTTCAGTGGCCGCAGCTGGCTCCCCTTTTCTCGGTTTTTGCTGCGTGTTTTTGGGGCTTTATTATGGCCCTGGCAGCTGCGTTTTTCAATTTTCGCTTTTTTAGGCCTGCAAACTCTCACCTGAGCTCGTTGAGCCCAGAGCCTTGAGCCGATTTGTTTCGGTTCGGTTCGGTTCGGTATGGTTTGGTTTGGTTCAGTTCGGTCGCTTCAGTCACTTATTGGCAAATGTTTCGTTGCTGAAAAACGGAGAAAAACTCGAAGGAAAAACGGGGCGGAATCTGGTGCAGAAATGCGAAAAATGTGTAAATTTGCGCCCGCTTTTATTTTTCGCATTTGGCCCGGATGATGTGTAGCGGCTGATCCGCTTTGGCAGCGCTCCCAGGTTCGAGTTCATTCAATTTGGATTAAGTCGTTCGTGTTGATTAACAAAATTGACTTTTTTGCAGACTTCCCGCCAATCGATTTCGATTTGGGATCGATGGAGAGCTGGAGAGCTGGCGCAGCTGTAAACCATTTAGCCGACCATGCCGTAGACGTTTAGTAAATATTCAATCAATTTGGATGGACAATAAATCACCAGGAAATCAAGAGCGTCTCAATTTCTCCAAACAGATATGCGTCATAACAATAAAAAAAAAAACCATCCCATTTCCCACACTTTCCCCCCAAAGTGCGGCAAATAAACAAGACAAGGCGACAGGCCATAATATATCATGGCCCCAAGGCGCCTAACGACACGACACGAAGATGGAGATGGAGAGTCAGCTTCGAAGGACACTGATGCGTAATGGCTGCCAGGGGGATGACATCGATCCGGAGCTCCGTCTCCTTAACTGCAAATCAATGACATATATTTACGGCAAATGCGTTTGCCCGCCGGGGCCACATCGACGGGAATAATAGGTCGGAATAAAGTAATAACCCGAATAATAGCATATGTCGGCGGAGCCATTACCTGCCGCTAATTGCCGTACAAACTTCTCCTGTCGCCGCCTAAGCCGGCCGCCAATTAAAGCCAAACAAATGCTGTCGGAGCGCTAAAAGCCCTCAATCCGGATCTCACGGCTCCCGAGAGCCAGCCGCAATGTAAGTGCGGCTCATAATTTATTTCGATTACGCCGCAGCACGCAATTTGCGCCGGGCACATCCTTTTCGAGCACACGGACACGCACAGGAAGTGAGATATCCAGGAGCACCGGCAGTGGAGCGAGTGGAGAGCACCAGGGCCAGAGATAAGTGTGCGCTGCGCGCAATTTCCGTTTCCGCTTGGTTTGCCCTTATCCAGCGCTGATGCTGCGAAAATCCACTAAGCAACAATTAAATCACAGACTCCCGAGAGCAACTCGTGAAGATAAAAGCGTAGAATGCAGCAGAAACAATGTAAGGAATCGGCCACATACAGTAGAACCACTCTAGGCAGCTATGGATGGATGATGTTTAAAAGTAGTAAAGGTTTTCATGAATCGATTTGGAATGTCGTATAATACCCATACTTATGTGGCAGATCAAAGTCCGCGCTACAAGAGTCTCACTGTGCGCCTCGAGTGACTCAGTGGCATTAATTTGAGGATTGGAGGACAGAAACAAAGACAAAGGCTACCTGAAGTGAATCATGCCCAATCGTTTCCATGCAGGTAACAAGAGCCCGCCGAGCATTACCATTACCATTAGCTGACTAATCGGGGCCTTCAAGAGTGGCAGCTCCAGTCCGTGGCACTCCAGAAGCAGACCAAAATCGATTCCGCTTTAAGCGTTCGCTCTTTACGCTTAGAAGTTATAAATATTTATGGCGCACATAATGCAGCGCGTTGAGCTCGGCCAATAATTTCTCCGCTTACAGCTCTGCGATATCTGGGATCCCAGGCTAAATGTCGGGATGTGTGTGTGTGCTCCAGATGCAGCGAGGCGAGCATTTTCCACTGAAGGATTTATGCTCGCTGACATGCAACTTAAAAGCAAGGACAACAGCAAGAGATAGCACAAGCGGAGGGGACTGTGGAGGGGGATGGGGATGCGGATGCAAGCAGCGGCAAACTTTCCTTATGCGGGATACTTTTCTTGTGCAGTCGGAACAACAATCGGCGAAGCGATGCTGAGCACAAGGATTAGGCCACAAGGAGAATGGGAGCCAGCAGCAGAAAGGAGCCGAAATTTATGTGACTTTTGCATGTGGGCTGCAGGATGCAGGATGTGGCTCGCACTGGCTAGACATTAGTACAATTTCCGGTCCAGGCCACAAAATATTCAATAATATATTAAAGATATAGCCAGCAACCCGAAAGAGATATCACACAAAAGGCAAGGAGCAGGGAAAGCCGGCAGATACTGCCGCACACCAGCAGGCACGAATTCGACAACTCAACTGAAGCGTAGCAGGCAGGATAAATCTAAATAAGACGTGCTTCGACTCCGGCCTGGCCTACTGCTCTCCTCTCCTCCGCCTCAACCTCCGCCTCCATCTCCTCTATTCTGCGGCAAGGTAGCTGGAGCATGCACCATCAGCCGGAGAATTTGTGCAATGAAGTGCAAGTGAACTTAAAGCGTCTAAAGATACTCCCAACTACCTGACCACACGAGAGATGAGCGCGTGAGGAGATTGGAAATGCAGAGTCCGAGCACGAATTCTAGGAATTCAAGATGCCAAACATTATTGAGCCACCGAAGAGGTGATCTTTATAGTACACAATTTGGCTAAATCATAACGATTAAGCGTTTGATACCGAACTTTGTTATGAAATGAATTTATAGCAGGTCACAGCTGAAGTGTCTATCATATAATAAGATATGACGAAAGGTAGAATGTGATCTATAAAAATACAGCATACAATTAATGATCTATAACCATTAAGTTAATGGTTAATATATTGGCTACTAATTACAAACGAAATCGTTTGCTGTTTAACAAAAGTACGAGGATCACTGGACCTACAAAATTGTAAATAACATTTGATATTAACAAAATGATTTGGCTTAGCTCACGAACTCACATCCCCTCGAAGTCCCTTAAAGCAAAACGGAAGTGCCACTCGATTCCCTGGAGCGGAAGTGGATATGGGGGCTACCGGAGGAAGCAGTCGGGTGTATGGGCTCGTTCAATAAATTTCAGCACTCTTAAATTGGCAATGCGTTGCACTTTCAGTGGCAGTGGCAGTGGCACAGGCAATGGCGGTGGCATGCACCGATGTCCATGGCGTCCAGTGCGGAGTCAGTAGTCATGGGTCCGTTAAAGCGGGCACGGTAAAATTGATAATCAATCAAATGCGGCGCTGACGCAGCCAGGCACTTAATCACTGTCTGGTTATCCTTTTTGTTTCGCTGGCTTAACTTTTATCAATTACGCCTTTTTGCGACTGACAGAGATGAATCACGGGAAATCAGCAATGCAATGCATCGAGTGAAGTTGCTTACCCCACCGGCCGACTATCTCTTTATTAATTCAATTAACGTTGCTCTGGCAATTGGCGTGGAATTAGCCGGCGACTCGAGTCAAAAGCCTGCGGATCAGGTGGGACTTATGGCCCCATAATCAGCACACTTCTGTGGTTCCTGAGCCTGGCCAAAACCAAGGTACATTTCTGAAACTTGGTTTCGGGCCTGCCAAGTGCACAAATGCAGTTTTCATGTCTCGTCTTCGAATGAGCTAGCACAACAGTTGCTCTTGAGGCATTGTTCAATTAATAAAATGTCCGAGTGCATTGAAAGCAACCGCAGACCGAGATGCACTTTCCCCACTTTCGCCCCTCGTCCGTTGACGATGTGGTCGAGAAAAGTGCAAGTTCAATCAGCAGCTGCAAACTGCAAACTGCAAATGGCAAACTGCAATCGAGAGTCAAGAATCGAGAGTGGAGACCACAGCAGGGTGTCGCCTGCGCCTGATTCAATTACACAAAAGCCACTAATCAAAGCAAAGGAAATTTGTCTCTATTATTTCGCTTGCATAAATCAGTAAGAATCGAAGACCTTGAGCATTCGCAGCAGCCAGTTGATACCCTGTTACCTTACGACCCGCCAAAAATTGGCTAGAACATGGCAAACGGCACGGATATACCTCAAAGTGGTGGAGCAATTGCGAGTTATGAAAAGTCCACAGTTTGAGCCAAAGACAAAGGCAAACACGGCTACCAACACAAAGGCTGCCCCCAGACAGGAGTCAAATAATTAATGGCCAGCCGGGGAAGGCAAACAAACAAGCTTAAAACGAGCAAAAACACAACAGAAACTGAACCGAACTGAACCCAGAAAAAATCTCGTGAGGAAGGTCAACTGTTTCGAATACACTTTCGCGGAAAAGGAAGTTATATTCTTGTGCGATTAAGTTTCAAGGCAATCTTACATTTGCTACTACGTACTTCAAAGTACTTTGTATTTATACAATCTAACTGGCATCTGAGGGTTGTTAGCAAGTCTAGGATTTCACCGTAGGCGAAACTTAACGTAGTGACGAATAAATTTTACTGTGATTTGGCGAGTGTTCCAGGAATTAACTTAAAGGAATAGCTTTGTAAAGCAGACATACCTCCAGCGAGGGTAGCGAATAAAAGCAAGCCATGAGCGGATTTGCATGAGCGAAGCGCGGAGTTCGGCGGGAAAAGGATACTGGGCTGGAGGATCATGTGTGTGGGACTGGCGGCCACGTCGGTTGCCTTGGATGCCGTCAGTAGCTTGTTATGCACTGTCCTCTCCAGTGTTCCCGTGCTTGTCTAGACTTTAAGTTGGCTAATAGCCGACACTGGCGCTTTTTTATTTTTTGTTATCTCTTTGGTTGTTATGATATGGTATGTGGACCGAGGGCTTTGGTCAGAAAGCCAGAAAGCCAGAAATTTGTAGTAAACCGAATTTGCGCTCTTGTATTACTTATTTGGTCCATTATTTGTGCGCTGCTTGGCTTTCGCTTTTATTTGACTTTGGCCTTTTGTGCGACGCTTTTTGTGGCCCAAAACGAACCCTGCACTTGATAATGAAATATATAAACGTGGCTTCCGCTGCGAGAGTGGGTAAAAATCCGTGGGCATACGGCTTATAACACACACAGGACACAGGACATAGGGCGCAGGACTTCAGGAGAACAAGGGCAGCAACAGGGGATAGGACTTTATAGGGTTCGGAGTGCGAGAACTGAACAGAGAAACTCGCTGCGAGAAATCATAAATTAATCCGATTTAAGCAGCTCAGTAGCTTATTTTTATGCCAACCAACTCGGAACCAGCAGTTCTTGTTGTTCTGTTGCTCGATGAAAGCGGTGGGAGATTTACTCCTGGCCATGTCATGTGTTGCATCTTGATGAGTTGCGGCACGGCAGCATTTAAAGGAGACCAATTTGTTTGGCACTGGCTCAGGAGCCAGGAAGCTGACATGATTGGATGCTGACGATGACTAAGATGATGATTCGTTGTCAAGGTAGAAGGGCCCTCGACTGCCACTGCTCAGTTGGGCAGAGTGGCGGAGTAGCGGAGTGACGGAGTTCATTCGAGTTCGTCGGGGCTTAGTTCCGCTGCACAGCTTGTGTCCTGGCAGCCAAGGAGCTCAGCTCAGCTCGGCACGGCGAAAAATAGCCTAGAAACGTTTCATCAGCATTCATTCATTCATTCATGGCATCTAAGTAACGTTTATTTGGGATATTATAAGCTTCCTCAAAATATCATGAATGTGCAGAGAAAGCCGTTCCACTGGACATTGGTTGGGCTTTCGCTTGTGTTTATATTGAGATACATATATCTCTATAAATAATGCCTACTGAACTATATAAATATAACTATATTCCTGTATATTCCATAGTAGATGGCTTGATGTTTCTTGCTGTGTGGCTCATTACGAGCACGGTTTTTACGCAAAATCCTGCGGAGGAGGATGCGGCTTAAGTGCGCCATTCCAAATTCAATTGGGCTTGAAGTGTTCGAAAGGCAAAAGGCATCCAGCCAGGAGATGTCGCACCGCCGCGAGGCGGCTCAACTCATCTTGGCTTGGACTGGTTGGATTTATGGACGGAAAAGTGCGGAGAGTGGCCAACAAATGATTGAGATTTAGTTGGCTTTGTTTCTCGTAGTGCAATCCATCAAGATTTCCATTTCAAATTGCGTTATGCATGCTGACTGATTTTCGCATAAATTCCAAACAAATTTGCTTAGTCCATTTTTACAGCCATTAAATGCCAGTTGCACTGTTGCACGTTTGGCTGCAGCAAACATTGTTTTAAGTGGCTGCGTTGATAATTGACAGAAGTGCTCGAGTTTAGCCCATTTAAATTAATCGAAACAGCTCAATTCCGTGATAATCCGCACTGGCTGTATGGTGTTTTATTTATTTTCTGTTTTAAATAGCTCAGTGCAGCTCGACGAAGAGAGAAGCCGCATAGCATTGACACAAATCCACAGCTGTTTAAATAGAAATTGCGCATTTAGCGCTGGCCACGCCCACACCCACACCCACCCACACGTACCGCCCACTCGAAGCCAAAAACAAACAGATAAAAAGAGCGCACAGAATTCGTGTTATTTTCGAACGAACAACAATATTTACAAATTCTTTCGGGGGGACTTTGCTTCAACTATCAAGCAGCAAATCAATAATTCCAAATTCCGAATTATTAGGGCATTGTATTGGCCCCAATAAAGAAGGCAATTCTTTTTATGGTGAGAGCATTCTGTAGGAATTCAACTGATGTTTAGCTGCCGATTAGACTCGCACACAAACAAAGGCTCTTATCACATTGAGTTTGAGTCACAAACAAAGTCGTCAGCTCGGTCTTGCTGCATGATTCATAACTTGATTCATGTGGAAGTCTCAGTAATATCTTTTCCACTTGATTAACTAAAATATTAGCTCGTGTTTTACTTTATCAAGAGTATTGCTGTTATTGTCCGCGATAATATCGTTAAACGGAGCGAGCAACAATTAGATTAGATAGAACTACAGTTCCTGCAAAGTATATGGTGTGTGCTTTGTCCATTAGCTTTTGGCCAAAAGGGGAACTGCATCCATTAAAATGCCATTAATTAATTACAGCCTTACAGTTTCGTATCGCACTGCACATCAATATGAAACTAGGCATATTCATTTATTCCTTCGACATTTTCGCGCCGCAAGCGCTCATAAAGTTGTCAAAATGATTTAGCAAATTTTGTTGTTGCGTGTCGCCACAAATGTAAAATGTTTCGAGATCTGTTATGAATGTTTAACAAATTTTTAGTTTGGTCCCTGTCCGTGTGAGCACAGTGCGTCTGTGTGGGTTTATATGCGGTAGTGTGTGTGTGGATAGTTGTATATATGCTGGCATTAATATGGCGAGGGGAAAATTGTTGAAAATTGGGAAAAATACGAGTTTTATTTGTTTTGGGTAACGTGCGCAAAAATCGCACGGAAACGCCACCACAAAAAGTGAAACTTATATCAACGGATTTATTTTTAACATGAAAAAAAGAACCAGCAAGCACTTAAACACATAAATAAATTAACTGCCCAACTAATATTCGCTTCTCGCGTTTGTTGCCAGCGTAAATTTAATTTCATTTTTCGGAGAGTGTTTCCGAACACGCAAATTCCATTTGTCAATCGCCCGATAAGCGAATTGTTTCTGATTTTCCCACATGTTTGCTCGCCGGCCAGTTGGGAAATGTATGTTTATATATATATATACTTCGTAGAGGGGCAAGAATCCCCTGACTTACCTTTTGCACCAGCAGGGGCTGGGCGAAGTCCGTGCCCCCCTGAAGGCGGAATCCCCAGGGCTGGGCATCGAAACGTGACAATTTCACTTGCAGCAGCTGTGGTTGGGCCATCTTCTTTTAGCGCTGACTGTAACGAAACGAGAAGTAATAATCATGAGAACATGGCGTATACTTGATATCACGTAGCCGACTAATTAATGAAATCAAAACCCCGACGCACACGAAACCAACGAAAAACAACGCAGACAGACGAGTGCGGATTGCTCCTTTTAGGCCACTAATAAAGACATTATTCAGGCATGTCCAGGCTAATCCTGCCAACAGTCAGACGTCCCTTCACATACATACCCTCTCCGGATCCTCCCCGCCTGCTGGCCTGCGAATCATGGAACCCTAGAGCAGCCCTGCCCCACTTTTGGGCCACCCACAACCAACCGGTTGCCAGATGCAGCTGCATGCGGAAAAGCTGCTGCGTCGTTTTGTGTGCCAAACTGAACCAACATATTCGGCTGACTGAATGCAGCAGGCAGCCAGGAAAGTGGTTGAGGGGCAGGATCGAACTGGGCGATATCCTGGGGACTTAGGGTCACAGAACAGGAGCAAGGAAACGAAATGTATAGGCAATTTCAGCTGTTTTAGATTCCTTCACTATATGGTTATCAAACTTACATCTAACATCGAAGGGTAAACTAGTTTATACTTTGTGGAATATCACAACAAATGTTCAATGTGCCCTATTGCTTCTGACCAATTATCGAACCATTCTATCACATCCCATTTGCCTGCCATTTCTGCAGGGTGCTGGGACATAAAACGAGTTAAACTTTGTTAGATATCGCCTTTTTTGCACACACAGAAACTCACACCCCGGAAAGGGGACTCAGTGTAGCACCAGGACTTCGAAGGACCCGCTGCATCCCCCGTCCTGGCCACAGTGAGTGCTGTAAGTAAGCGCACCCCAAACGGCAGATGGAGCCGTGTTGTAAGTGTGGCTTACACGGCTTCCCATCTTTCTGTGCGTCCGTACTCAACTGCACCACTATCACACTCTCCCCCCATGCAGGACATGGACTGCCGCACTTTTTTCCCGTCATAGCTATGTAATTTGTACGTGCGTCACAGGAGGGGGTGGGAAAAGGGGTCAGGAAAAGTGGGCGGGACATGGGAGACTGTTGATTTAGTTTGCTGCATAACAATTTTGCTGAGTGTTGTGTTTTTTATTAGCAAAGACACATTTGCCCCGTGTTCGTTTGGTCTCTTTCACTCCGCAACTGCCCTCTCTCTCTCGCTGCCTTTCTCTTCGCACCGAAGACACTCAAAGTGGAAGTAACTACATTAAGCTATTAAAACGACAGCAGCTGCCGGTGGGTAGGGGAATTCCAAGGGGGGAGGGGAAGGGGAAGGGGATGGGATATCCGCACACATATGGAAAAGAGACATTTTAGCACACACAGCAGTTTAATTAACGTTAAGTGCGGGTGGTAATGGCTCCATCTCGGGTCCAGGTTGCAGGATTCAGGCTTCCGGCTCGAATTGCCGCCAAGAAGCGTAAGGGGGCCAAGAGCACAGGCCGTAACACGTTGACGGCATTTGCATGTAAATACTTTGTACGCCATGAAGTTGGGCCATTAGACGCCCCGGCAAACCAACTGCACATGCACGGGAATAATTTAATTAAAATATTAAACAAATGCGGAGTGGAGTGGAGTAGAGTGAAGTGGATCGGTGCGCAGGCGGCCAACTCTTCCACGGATTCAAAGTGCCAGACTGAAAGAGGCCAAAAGCGCAACAACACGAGAACGCAAACACCGACGCTTTCCGCCAGTTCAAATAGGGCATAGGAAACGGGGGAAACCTGGTGGTAGTTCCGGTACCGAAAGGCGCCGTTTGGAGTCCTGGCTAATTACTGGCTCAAATGCTCTTGCCACAAGGATGCCATGCGGCTGACAAAACGTCATCGACAATTTGGCTGGCACACTGCAAGATTAAATTGCCGAATATCGTGCAGTTGTCCTCCCATTTTAGTACTTGAATTTTCAAATGGTGTGGAATACATTAAAACTTATACTTTTTCTTTGATACAAGAATCCCTAAACGCACTTTCACATTCCTATTTAAACAACTTACTTGTTTGATAGCAAACAATTTTTACTTGCCCGGCTTGCTGATAGTAATATCAATTTTACTTTCCCTACCATACATACCTACTTTCCCTACCTTGACAAACTCCCATTTCGGACCTATCAAACCCGTTTCTGCGTCGTGAAGAGAAGCTTCCAACAAATGGCGAAATTTGTGTGGCCCAGGATTAGGGTGCTCCCTTTTCTTGAAACCCTTTCCGTCTTCATCCTGCCAGGGGGCGGGGGGGACCTGACCCACTTTTCAGTCTTTAGGTCGGCCTTGGGCAAACTGCGGCACAAACTTTCCATATGCAAGCAATTTGTAAACAAATTATTTGATCCTCAAACAGGCAAGTTGCTCCAGCAACTTATCAACTTGACGCCACACAAACAACAACGAGCGCCAACAAATCCAAACTTGGTCAACCATGTATCATTAACAAAGTTGTCCAGTTGGCAATCCCATTGCAGCTTTATGACTAATAACCAAATGCCACTGGATGGGTGCGTTTTCAGAGGGGGCGCGACGGGGCGGGGAGGAAGGAAAAGCCGTGGGGACACGTAGCGATGTAGTGCGCTTCCGGGTACAGTGAAACATCGGTATTGAGAGCAGAGCAGGCACTAAACCAGTGTCAAAAAACGAGTTATCGCTAATAACTTTTACACACACAATTGGCAAATTACAATTTATTTATGGGCCGCTGATGGCGCCCCTTGTGAACCCCTCGAAATGCAGTTTGCATTTGATTCGGGGTGAGAGCAACAAATCAATTTGCATGCGGTAATTCCAAAGATTTATTGCCAACATTTTGCGTTGAGGGCGTGGTGTTTGGCTTGCTGGGCATGCAAAAACTGTAAAATATCCCGAATTTAAAAAAAGTTCTTGTGCGTGGAACTGTAAGCCGATTTCCTGTCGCAGAAAGAGCCGCATAATGGGAATCACGGCCAGCTCATGAGTTGCCATTACCCATTACCCATCACCCATTGGCAGACAGAAAGTGAGCAGGAATCAAATTGATTTCAGAGCACACACAGCATCATTAGCAGTTGGCCCCCGCCATAAAAGCCAGAATAATAACAGAGAGTTGAGTAGAAAGCAGACGACGGCGAAAAAACGGCGAAACCGAAGCCAAACTGGAACCATCAGCAGTCAAAGTCGATGGTGATGCTGATGATGATGATGATGCTCATGATGATGGTAATGGTGATGATGGCCATGGTGGTGATCATGACGATGCTGCTGCTGCCTGCCACAGATGATGTCATGGTGGCTATGGTGGGCATAGTACGGAAAAAAACGAAGCGGAATGGGGGAGAAGGGGTTTTGGGGTCGACAATTCGATTTGGCCGTTTCGCACGCTGCTTTAAACTACACTGCGCGAAAGTATCCGCAGTGAAGAGCAAGATGGTAAAAGTTCACTAAACCTGCTGCTCAACCTAATAGGTTCATTATATTCTATTTGAATTTAAACAATGCTTTTCATAGAAACAGAAATTCGTTGTTACTACACAAATAATGAAATTGAATTATTTTTCTTAAATGTTCGTATATTTATACAACTCTCTTTAATTTCCTACAGCACCAATCGAAATGGGAATCGCTTTTGAAACATAGATTGCAGTAGTCTGTTTATTCTGGAATATCTGTTTATCAAACGGAACAGCTTCAATCTGTAATGAGCCAACTAATTACGTGCGGCAGACTCTAAACAAATCGGGAATCAGACAAACATTGTGCATTTGGTTAGCTGGCCATTTCAACACATTAATAAACTGCATAAGGGAACAGCTCATTAAAAGCCACTCGAGTGAGGCAGCAACAGCTTTTCCATTTCCCATATCCCTTATCCCATTTTCCATTTTCCACATCCCATTTCCCATTTGACTGCCGGCTGTCAAGTGGTCGAGGCCCAAGAAAACTACTTCAAAGATCTTGCTGCTGCTGCTCCTGCTGCTGCTGTTGATGTGCTGGCTCTTTGGGCCAAACAAAAGTGAAGCCGGAGCGACATATTCACCCACTAACTGGCAGAAGTTGGTTGAAATTAGGAGTGGAAAAACGCAGTCACCAGACCCATCTGTCGGGGAATAACAAGCCATGCAAATGCCATGCCTCCACATCCCTCCCTTCTTCTCCTCTAGCCCTGTATCCCCATGTCCCCATATCCACATATCTACATATCCACATCCACATATCCATATGTGTGGCAAAGTGTTTGGCAGCTCCTCCGGGGAATTGAAACGGAGGGCAGCGCCAAGTAGTGAACGCGTTGATTTCGCATTTATGCAAATTTCACGTACACTTCAAACTGCTCAACGTTTTTTCATCTTTATTTTTTTCTTTTCGTGGCTCCCCCGCTCTCTAACTCTTCAAGTTCTTCTTTTTTGGCTTTTTTTTCGTTGCTGTAGTTGTTTGGCTTTTTCCACAGACGCGCTTTTGTTGGCCGGGCCGAAACTAAACTTTGCTGAGTGAAACTGAAGTTGCCGTTGGGGAAATGCGCGGGGGGCTCTGTGAATGGGTGCGGGGAAACTGGCGAGTCGTAGAAATTCTGCCTGGGGCCGAGTGATTTCTGAATACCTTTCAGACAGCCCTCAGCTCGGGTGTATCGGATTAGCCGAGGAGTGACCCAGCTGGGAATCAATCATTAATTGGATAGTTCCTCAGCTATTGGGCCAAGTTGTGGGAACGCAAATATGTGTTTAATACAAAAGCTTGTATGCTTGATATACAAAATTTGTATGTATTTAATATACTTGTATCTTTGCTATGGTTTCTATAAAAACTATTTCTATATAAGCTTTTAGGAAACATTGTTCTAAAAATAAATATCCATTTTGATTTTCTACATTTAAATCTAAAATCTATTGATTTGCGAAACATGCAAATGGACATACATACAGCAACTATACATTATATTTTATATAAAAAGAGGAGTGTTGTCAAGAGAATGCAGTAAAGGGATGTTCATCAGTTACACTAGTATTATATTGTAGTGCAAGTTGTTTATTAAAAGTAGCGTTTGTACGTTGCGCTACAGGGTATCCCCACTGTCGCTTGGGCATTCACTTGAGGGGTGCCTGCACTGATGCAATGTGACGTGACGTGACGTCATGTGTGCGCTCGTGCTTGCGGCTAACAGGACATGTTTTCCTCCCGCCTGGAAGCAGCGCACCACCCCCCGCTCCCCGACCCCCCCGGGAAAAGCGCGCCCCGCGATCCCCCGCTGATGATGACGACGCTGTTGCTCTTCAGTCTGTCTAATGCAATGCGCGTGCTAAATGGGCGTAACTCAACGGCTCGACGACTCGACTTTTTTCTCTTTTCAAGTTTTCCCTTCGTATTTTGTATTTTTTGTTATATTTTTTCGCGGCGCTTATCAAGCGCTGAAAGCTAAAAAAGTTTTTCACTCACAATCACACTCACACCAGCACACGTCTGCAACTGTCAGTGCATCAAAACACTTGAGTATTTTGAAAAAAAAGAAAATGTGTGGTAGGAAATAAAAAAAATGAGGAAAAACAACAGCAGGAGGGAAAAAGTTTTTCGCTTTGTGCTGCGTGTGTGCTTGTATGATATTTTTAATATTTTTGCACTAGGCGCAATGGCAAAACAAGAACCGAGGGAAAAGCTGACAAAAGTGACACTTTGCATGCATTCTTGCCGCTTCTTTTGTGATTATTTTCCTCGCTTTTCAAGTGCGAGAGAAAAAGAGAGTGATGTGCAAGTGACATTGAATGTGGCAATTTTCCGCCGGCCATGGAAAACTCAACTCTCCCGCTCAGATACAGATGCAGATACAGATACAGATGCAGATAAAAATAAAGATACAGGTACACAGATGCGATTGCAGTCGCATTTTTTAGGTGCCAAAAAGTTCAATACCACAATGGAATCCCCAACGTTAATAAACCAAATACTCTTATTCCATTATATAAATCGAATATTTATGGTTACATATGTGCGTATTAATTCAGAGCAATTTTTATCGACATTTTTTCTCAATTGGCAATTTCCAATATTTGTCCGTAGTTGCATAAATTTACACAAATAAAATATGTAAATTCTGCAGATACAAACACATGGCATACCCTGGCAAATGGGGGAGCTTATGCGGCAATTTGATTGCTTGGATACGGGATTTATAATTGTGCGATGCACCAATTGCTGTGCACAAAATTGATTAATATTTCCCGAATGCTTTCTATGAGAAACGTGAGATGCCATGCGAATGCAAATTTTAATCAGAGATATTATAGTTCGATGGCCGTTGCAGTCAGTCAAAAATGCAATTTCCATGCGTTCACCTATTTTCGGAGGATTTTCGAGTAAATCAACATAGACAAATGAAATATTTGACAGGTAAATATTTATTAAACTGTGTGTCAAAAACTGGCGTTTAAAGCTGAAGCCGAATAGCCACATGCAGATATTCAGGAACATATCTGAAAGATACATATACTCCAGCTTTTAGATCTGGTTTTTATTCGTCTCGATATCGATAAGTAAACGGATTTAAAGTGGGGATTGTTAAGGGCAATGGCCAATAAATGCCAGCATTAATAATGCAAAATATCACATTATTCGCCAGCGCAAAATGTAATTAAATATAATAGAAACAATCAAAAAACCAAATCCCATAAATTAAACTCCCAGCTTTGGCGATTGAACAAACAGCAACAAAAAAATGCATCTGCTGGGAAAAAAGTAGTGAAAATAATGCAATTTTAAATCTGTCACTGGAATAGTTAATGCCATATTAGTTGTTTTGAGCTAATAAAGCGTAATTATCAACGCATTTATTTAATTAGCCGCACAAAGTGCGCAGAACAAAGCCCTCAATCAGCCGCCCATCTCCCTCTTCAATTTGTCTACAAATTGTGTGTGGCATATATAATGACAATTTAATGGGCTTGTCAGTCGGCTGCTGTTTGTGCGGTAATTTAATTTAATCCCTGCCCAAAAGTCGAGCCATTGATTTTAGAATTAAAAAGCTAGAAGGAGGCAAACAGCTCAAGTAGCTCAATTTTAAAACACACTCTCTTCGTAGGCATCTACATATATGTATATGTCAATTTGTATATTCTATCCAATCGAGCGAACGCATTATGCAGTCAATAAGATTATCGGACTGAAAACTGCAGAAACAGACGGACTGCGAATGGATTTGCCATTTGATTTAACATTAATGAACAAAATGAAATTAATTGAAAACTATTTTCATTTTGTCTCTTTGTTTTTCCTTTTTTTGTTTGTTTTTTTGTTGTTTGTAATTACCTCTTGTGCATAATTGGTAGGCTTTAATGGGTTAACAAAATGCGATTAAGCGAAATGCAATTGCGAAATGCAAATTGCAATTGCGACACAAAGGACGGGCGGCCATAATTCTCCATCAAAAAATGGGGACTCCAGGAGGAGACACACTTGTTGCTGCCCCGCCCCCTTTGAACGGCCTGCCCTGTGACAGTTTACAAAGTGCTGCAATTAGGGCTGACAAAGTGCCCGGCTCCTGGGCTCCTCTACATCTCTACTCCTCTACTCCTCCTCGATTCCTGGATGCTGGGAGAACATTGTGCGAACACCCGAATGAATTTGTTAAGACCTCTGCCGCCTCGGCTGGCAAACGAGCAAGTATCTGTTGGATATGAATTAATCAAAGACTAAATAAAATGCTTAGCATCTGCATTTCACCCCGTTTCAACAAACAATTTGTCAGCCTTCGTAATGGACAGAGGCAAGTGTCGCAGGCGGATTCTTCTTTTAAAAATACATCAGAAATGTACGCGTATATAATTTTTGTTTGGCCGAGGAAACTATTTCGGTGACGGACGCACACGGCCGCTTTTTTCTCATTTTTGGGGTAATTGGAGCTGCATTTTGGTCAGCAGGGGTTAAGGCAAAGTAATTCTCATTGAGATGCCGCCCTACCTTTCGCTTTCGCCGTTGCCAATCACATATATTTGATATTTTTTGATATTTGTGACTTTGGCATTGACGTCCGTCTGCAAGGGGCTGTCGATCGAAATAGACTTGGCGCAGAAATGCCCCTCGAGTGAATTTCGTTGGTGGGCGGAAGGCCAGCGTTTTGAACTATTTTTCCAAGGAAAACTCGATAGGAATGTCTTATTTTACGTATTTAAAATCACCAATCGAGCGTTTAAACGCTACCAAATGTCGGGCAATTAATTCTCGATCTCGATCCCGGTCCCGGTCCCGAAAAAGAGATGCACGTAAATGCTGTTGTGATTTATGAGCGCGCGCCGCACGAGATTTTATAATTTGTTCAGCGCAACGTGCATGGCCAAAATAAATATTTTCCCTTCGTTAAATTCATAAACAAAACTCCGGAATGGATTGGGATGCTATGCGGGTTTCCCCAACAACTGAACCCTATCCCAAAGTGCCGACTCAATCGCAATCTCTCGATGGGTTTCTGTGGCTTTTGCCGCGGCGATGAAACCAAAAATTGTTTGCCAGTCACGTTTGTGGTGCAGAAAGAGCAGTGGCCACAGTGGTACCCATTACCCATTTAGCGCAAAAACAAAAAAAAAATGGTAAAGGGGTAAAGGGGGTTTCAGACAATTCGAGTTGAGTTGAGTTGAGTTGAGTCTGCACTTCTTCGTCGAAGATTTCGCGTCTGTGGGCGTTTATTTTCAACGCACTGCGGTTATGTAATTGCGAGGCGTCGGATACGTGATTACTTTTAGTCAAATTGCCGCTCGAATATTGTGTAATTTCGCTCGACTCCGCTCCATTCCTCCTCCACTTGCGATTTCATATCTGTGCGAAAGTGTGCCATCGGAGTTGTTGGCCAGGCGAAAGTGATCAACTCGTTGGCAGAAGTTAAGGTCAGGGTTGCAGCACCTCACAGGTGCTTCTCAAGTGGGAGCAATTGTATCAATAGTCATTGTGTCAATAAGTACAGGTACTAACATTTAGATTACACCAATCAATATTGCTAAGTCGAATAATAATACTCTACTTCAGCATGAGAATGTATTGTTGATATAAAAATAGTTACATCTTCGCAGTGAAATATCAGAAATATTAGGAAGTCAACGTTTCTAATTGGTATCTAAACTCACATAATATCATATGCCATATTTCTTAAAGCCAACTTCTACTATTAAAATAGTTATGGAACTGTTTAAAAGCACTTTATTAAGCCGTATAGCATATGAGATTCAAGATCAGAAGGTCAAAAGCGGTCATAGCACAGTCTACTTCCCCCAACCTTTCCCAGGGATGAACCTCCCATTAAGGTCGGTTAAAATATTCTTAAATCATTATCATCGCTCTGGTTTCGCGTTGTTTCGCCAGCTTTTGCGCTGTGAATGACATACGAACCCCGAAGAATCAACAAAGATACGAGAGAAGTAGAAGTGCTTGTCTCAGCAAAAGGAAAGAGAATGCAATCTACCATGACAGTTCACGAAGGTTAAATTCTTGAGAAATGATTTGGTGGCACAGAGTACAGACCGCAGAGAACTGCAACCAGCCAACGAGAGCGAACTAATTAAAATATACGCAAAGCTGTTTGAAATTTGTAGAGCATGTCTCCCCTTGTCCCCTTCTGCCCCTTTCCCCCATTGCACAGTCCCCCGATTGTTGCAATATGTGCACGAATCCGATTCGGAGTCAAGTGAAGCCAAGCCATGAAATATTGTCACGCACCCAGGAACGGAATAGGAATAGGATGTGAACGAGAAGTGCCTTTCTAATGAGCTCAGCTACATTTCCGCGACGGCCTTAATTTACGATCCCCAGTCGAAGAAGAAGTTGCTAGTATTATACAGCAGTGAGAGAAATTTTAGTTAAAATGTTTGCTAATACTGTTTGCTAAAGGAACCATACTTATACATTTTTATAATATTAACTTGATCCCAAACTATATTATATAGATTTTTTATTCCTGGCTAGAACAGTCAGTTCTATGTTTTCAGTGTGCTTCCATGTGCACCCATCCTTTGGGCAATTAATTCCGCCCTGGATTGATAAACCCCAGTGTAAACAAAGACACTTCATTCAAGTGGCAATGGCCATTAGCTCATTCAAGTTTATAGAACCACTATCTTATCTCGCATTGATTCACGTATGTATGTATGTATGTTGTGAGACGTTGTAAGTTGGATTCGGCAGAAGTGGCGATTGCTTTACGGCTATTATTGGTGAGGTGACCAAACATTAGTTTAATCGCAAGATAACAAGGTGGGTGATTAATCGATTTCATCTTTTTGTGGGGGTTCAATGAACCACCGCGGCCAAAGAAACCCGCCAGATAATCGGGCACAAGAACAGGGCGAGCAACAAGAAGTTTTGGTCATGGCTAAATTACATCACAGGCAGCCTGCTGGTGGCCTGGCGGGAATTGGAAATGGCAAATGGAAATGGAAATGGAGAGCAACCACTGCGTATACGTGATGTCAGAGATAGCGAGAGCGAGCGAGAGATGTGGAGGCAGGCAGAGAGAAAAGGAGAGAGAGTGACTGCTGAAAACGGCCGAAAATAGATCATCCAAAGAGGAAATCCGAAGAGCAGAAACCACGAAAATCGCAACAGAAAATTGCCAAGATAACGAAAGACACTTTTCGAGGAGACGACCTAGAGAGCTGGTCTGGCTTCATTAATATGCGATGCCCAATGCTGCCGCCGATATGTAGACTATACTCGTATATCGCTCAAAACGTTTTGAAAATGTCTCAGAAACCGTGGCGCCAAAACGCGGCAATTCGAGCATGCGAAGGAGGCGCAGGGGGTGGTGACCGCCACATCCGCAGCACTTTCGCAATTTGTGTATCTGTGCATCTGTATCTGGCAGATATTGTATCTGGCGGATGGCTGCTGGCGAACTGCCGCTGGCGCTGACTGACTGACTGAGCGAGAGTATTCGGAAACAAATCCAATCCGCGCAGCCATTTCGAGGAGCTAAAAATAAACTCACCTTGAAAAGTTTCTAAAAATTTTCTCGCTTTTTGACTATATAATTTTATTCAATTTCAACGAGCCGAAGATCTACGACGTATCTGTATCTCTGTATCTTAGTATCTCTGTATCTGTACCTCTGGCCAACAAATGTGATATATGCGTCAAACGAAATTCCCTGGATCGGCGTGCCAAGAAAATTATTTACCAACCGAATATATTCGTGCTGAGTCTTCGGTTTCGTAAGGGATTTTACTTGTTGTTAACCTTCACAAAATGCACACAAGTCACTGTTTAGCGGAGGAATGTGGATGGAGAAGGGGAAGGGAGGGGGGCTGTCTCTGTTATTGATTCTGATTCATCAGCGATCCTGGCGAATCGATTGCGGCAGGCTATTGTATAACCAGCTGATTTCCACCCAACGAATGCCTGATTTCACATGCGACCTGGTACTGACCGATTTATTCCGATCGGGTGGCTTTCTGCTGGGACTCGATGCGGTATCGGTTACGGTTTCGATTTGATTTGATTTTTTCTGATTTGGACTTGAATCGGTTTCGTATATTCGAGGCGTTTGTGGTGCACTGCCAGTTCAGTTCTTGGGCGACGTTAACTAAGCGACGATTTTCTCTCAACTAAAGCAAAAACCGAAACCGAAAATTTTTATGTGCATTTTGTGCCGTTTTCGAATACAAAAATCTTTTCAACCACATCGCTGGCGTCGCAGTCGCCGTCGCCGTCGCTGCCAGCGTCGCTGCTTTTGGGCCGTGCGAGAGGCAGTGGCAGTGGCAGTCTGGCTATATAGCATCTATATAGACATTGTCGGTTCTCAATTCCCAACCGATTCGACGGCAGAGCTACACGGCAAAGCAAAGCTACAAACGCCAGACGACGACGGCTGCTAATGTCTGTCTGGCTTTTGTGGCCCACTGTTTTTGTTGTTCCTGGTGCGGTTTATACTTTTTGTTATTTGGCTAATTGTTTGTATTTTGTGTTCATTCCCAAGCTTTTAACGGCACTGCCAGCGAAATGCCCATGTGCAATCAGTCCGTTTCGGGGCTGTAACTCATGCTAATCCTATAATTGCATCTAGTTAAATGGGATAAACCATTTATAAAAGGGCCCAAATACTGTTTTTTATGTGCCTTAAAAAAATATCATTTATATTGGAGATAATAATGACTTATTATATTTATCACTATGCTTATGAAACGCACATTTGGCACGTCTCTTTGAAGTGGAAAGCAAGTGCAGGTGCTTTCGGCTGCCGCTATTCAGTTGCTGCCGCTGAACTATTTCCCGTGATCTGTTTTCCTCAAAACCACAACAAAGTGTGCATCTGAATGGGAACAACAAACCCGAATAGTCTGCGGAATGTGGGTCACAAAAGATCCTGAGTGCGTGAATCAGCGGTGGTGTCTCCATTAGAGCTATGATCCATCCGATCCATTATCCATTTCCCAATAAACAATTAATCATGCCGTCGAGGTCACACATCTTCCATACCACTTGCCCCTTTTTTAAAGATCTCAGGCCTAAAAACATACTCGCGCTAAATCGAAATTTTCATAAATTGAATTTCCAGTGCATGAAAAGTGAGCCATAAAACATTAATATGTTAAAATGTGGCCATAGCGCAACGCTTACAAAAATACAAAAATAAACGCAAATAGGTTTTTGCCAGCGCTGATGTGCTCAATCAAGCAGCGAAATGAAACGAAACGAATTGAATCGAATCAAGGCAAACAATCCACCAAAAAAAAGGCGCAGGAAAACATGGCTGACTATGTAGATAAATATGTATAATATAATATAATATTTGGATGTTTTATACAGCGCGTATTTGTGACTACATCGCGGCATAAAAAGCTCAGGCGGGTTAAACAAGAACAGCAAACAAGTAAACAAACAATAATAAACCAGCCCGCCGCCACCTAACTGTGTCGAAAAAACAATTTTGGCTTTTTAATTAAATCATGTTGAGTGGCAAAAATAATAATAAAGAATCTAGAGCTCTGCGCATTTCAATCAAAATCACTAAAAAACAAAACAGAAAAAAGAAAACACTGTTCTTGCGGTTTTTTATTACGCATTTCGGTCAGCCGATTAAGATACGGAATACCGAGATACGGGCGTAATTAAGTTTAAAGACTGCATCTCGGCGATCTTTCGTGCTTTTAATGACGGTGACAACGGTTAGTTACACAATAACTTGCGGTTAACACTTTTGCTTTTTATATCAATGCGGTTAATTGCCTAAATCTGTCTTTGATATTCGGGGATGCTGAGTCAACGGTCAGTTTTTGGAGTTTTTGGAGCCATGAATCACACAATTGAGCCCTGTGGCTCGAAACCGGCTCTTCTCGGACGTTTCATTTTTTTCTTTTGAAAACTTTTTGGCAGGAGGCCAGCACAAACAACAAACAACAAACCACAAACAACAAATCGGCAAGAAACTGGCCAAGACACTTACACTTCACTCGCACTTGTTGGATTCGCAGGCGGATTCGCAACGTTCTCTCTGCGAAAATGAAAAGCGATTGGGGACCGTGACCGGGAGAGTTGTTTTCTGGATCTTTTGAGCACTTGAGTGGGTACGTTTGAGTTCCTCGACACTTCTTGGTTGGTTTTATATCTTTCGTTCCGGGTTTTGTATCTTTCTGCTGTTGCTGTTCTGCGAGACAACCGCGCGCGATCGTTGCGTTCGAGCGAATGAGGGCTGGGATCGGGATCTCGACGACGACGGGTTGTTTGGAGTCGCACTGTAAGACGAGCGACTCACACAGATACTCCCGCTCACCCACACACGGACCCGCACGCGGCGCTCTCACTCGCTCTCTCCGCCGCTCAATCAACAGGTAAGTGTTTAGCCAAAAGGTGCGCAATGTATCGGTTTCTGTATCGGCCAGTGTATCTGTACCTGTATCTGTATCTGTGCATGTGTGACACTCGTGTGCGGCACTTGCTGATAAGATAAGGCCGAAAAAGCCGAATAGAGCAAACGCAAATATAAACAAACACCGGGCGCAACCATAAGCCACGAACTTCGCAGCCAGTGATGGTGGCATTCGAGCCATAAATTCACTTTACTGGCCTGGATCAATAATTTGAGCAAGCTAATTTGCAGCAAATAGCGCGGCTTTTGGCGAACTGCAGTTCTATATTTAGGTTGCATGCCACATCGCACCGAAACTGGTTCCTCCAGTTTCCTGATAATCTGGGTGACGGCTACACAACCCAAAACAACAGCGGCCCCAACACAACACCCTGATTCTGGACACGGGCACAAAGTCTGATTTTCCTTTTTAGCGCCAAACAAATATCAAAACAGTCGACCACGCTGCACTTTTCGTACACCCTCTTTAGTTGCTACTTGCGTTGCACTGAATGAGGGAACTTAATCACTCATCAGGACTTATTCATAAAAAAAGTCTATTTATGTCTATATTGATATACTCGTATATATTTTACAATTTTCAAAATCGAAAAATCGGAACTTTCTTTCCAAATCGCAAAAACCCTTTGTGAGGGCAACAATTCAGCAAATGCAGTTCCTCCCAAAAAACAACAAAAAAGAACCGCAAAAAGAGAAAGAAAGACATGAAAAAAGCGATCAAACTGCGCAGTTGGCCGAAACCGGTTGCCGCCTTGCAGATCGCCTGCTTCTTGCCCTTTGCAGTGATATTGTTGACCAAGAGCGAGAAGCGGGCCAACAAAACCCCGTCGTCTCCCTGCAACTGGAGGTGAAAAGAACAAACAGAAACCAAAAGTGCTAGCCCATGACTTTGGCTAATGCACGCGAGAGCGTCAGTAAATCATTTGCCAGCTATTTTGTTTGATCAGTCCACGGACCGGACTTCTGGCCCAAAGACAGACTGGCCAACAGAACTTGGCCAGAGGAAGCGACATCGCGCAGTCACTCTGAAAATGTCACGCATGCGCTGTCGGCATGCGCGTAATTGCATTGAGGATGTGCGGCGGCCAGGAGGATGTGCCAACTGTATAATCTAGGGGGGACGCACTTGGGTTTACAATTTAATGAGCGCTTAAATAAAGAAATTGCCTGGGAATAGCCCGCAAAAGACATTCAATTGTGTGTTCTTTTGTTAAGGATAGTAGTACGTGGGCCTTGAGTGCCAAATTATATTAGCATGTCCACAGATCTTCTCTATTATTTATCGATATTTTGTAATCTGAAAGCAAATATTTCAATTTATTGTGTTTCGCAATCTTTAACAATGCTTATTTTTGCCTAAGTTTAAGTTTGCTTGTAGTTTAAACTCTGGGTTGGACACCTGGCGTTGACTTGCGGAACCGTCTTAGCTTACATACATTTTACACAAAAACAGCGCCACCTATGCGGCCACCGCAATAAGCTACCACATTTGTTTTCTTACTCCGTTTGACATCCCGCATTTGCGGGATAGTTACTATTGGTAATAAGCGGAAAACGACATCACTTCTTATACGCGACTGGTGTATAACTGAGTCAACGCCTCATTGTTTATTTTATTATATGTACTTCTGACCGATACTTACTGCAGCTCTTATCAGCTTACTCTTAAAATGAAAAATAAATGAATCAATTTAATGGCAATTTTTACGCATAAACTTGGACTTGCGTGGAAGTGGGAAACCCAATGTTATCGACTCTAATAATTCTCTAAAATTTTGTTGCCATCAAATTATTTATTAATTTCACAAGGTTCTATTTTGCATTAAATGAAATGTTAGAAATGATTTACTGTATTTATGAAATGATGTTTTATTTTTATTCACTGATTTTTAATGCTTAAAAGTATTTAATTATTATAAACTGTATCCATTATCCAATCCGAATAGCTTGGTACATTTGTATACACCACTATGCTGTTCTTAACATAGCTCGTTATGCCAATAAGATAGTACCTATTACCATCGCCGATATTTTTAAGTGTACCTATCATTGAGCCTGGGACTGCCAAGTTAAGATAACTAGACTTCTCGACACAAAATTGGTTACTTTTCAGTGGCATTCCAATTCTTCTGGCGCATTCGATGTGTTTGATGGGGTTCAAATCAACATTCCTGACGCCCTTAAATTCATTCGTGGTCTTATTCACAAGGGCAGTTAGCATCCTTGGAAATTTGGTACTTGAGACAATGCAGATCGGCTTTACAAGATCTAAATTAAAAGGCTTGTAAGATCGACAAAGCGTTTAAAATTGAATATGTGTTACCTGAGTTTGGCACATCATGAGCCAATTTAAGCAAGGCAATATTGTTATCCATTGATAAATACGTGAAATGGGGGTGAGTATGGATCGATTCCACGTCGAGGCTTTTGAGATATTTGGTTTCCACTTTTCTGTATGCAAAAAAATGTATAAATAGTTAACGTGCTAGAACAGGAATGTTGTAATAAAAAGTGTAATACTTACATTTCTAAAGGATTGTTAGGCAAATCTTTGGCCACCGTCAAGACAAATCCTTTGATAATAAAGACAATTTAAAAAGGATATAACGTATTCGACAAAAAATTTACTTACTATTTGTGATCAGCACGCCAGAGATATTATTCTGAGACAGAGATACCTCCCATAGGCGAACGAGGACATCTTCAGCCCAGTCGCTCTTGCACTCTTCGTACAAAACCCGATCCCCTCTAGTTTCGAAATCCCTCACAGTATTGTATATCCAGTCCTTGTAGGCCACTACATCTGTATAGACACTACTTGGGCTGCACAACTCGCTGCCGTAGCTCACCATTCCAACCTGAATGGTTATGTTTTTTCCGCCGTAAGTGAAATCGGCCATCAATGGACTGCCCAAGTTAGCCCCGCAGGAACTTCTATCATTATTGCCAGTGCAGAATTGTCCTTCGTTTACTGGCAACTTCTGGCCATTTCGATAGCACTCATAAGATTTCTTCTGGGATAGATGATTTGTGGTCTGCATCAGTTGACCGGATGACTTTGCTCCTTGCTGTTGCCATCCAAAGGCTGTGAGTCTTGCAAAAGGTGCTGACCTTACCACATCATCAAATATTATACAGATCGGTCGGATGTGCGCTGCAGGTGAATATATATATAGAGTAATATATGCTAAGATGAATAGTTCATAACACAAAGAATAGCATTCTTCCAATGATTTAACTGTCAACATTGTTTTTTCTTACCGTTATACGTCACTTCTTCATGAAGTCTCAACAGAGCTATATCGTTTGCGCCATTGTTGGGATGGAAATTGGGATGTTGAATAGCGAATGCCACGCCATGCTGTTCAATTGCATGGAAGCGTTGGCTGTAAGTCCCCAAAAGCACATATCTTTGGAAAAGATACAGATGAATCTGTGTAGCTAGCACTGGAGTTCTACTTACAGTTGGCTATCTTTCAGTATGCAACTTGCGGCCGTAAGGACGAACACTAAAATTAGTAAATGTTGGTAATAACTCAGATTTTTCCTAAGTAATATGTAATTGCTAACTTACGTTTGTGAACAATGGTTCCGTCGCAGATAAATTGGTTATTATTGTATATGCTTGCCATCCAGCGCATAGCGTTAGTTGCACCATGATTGATATTGAGATTATTTGAAACTTTGGTATCGTGGCACTTTTTATCCAGTAGTTGGGCTAAACCCTGACAGAGCACCAACGCGATCAGAGCTAAAGAAAGCACTTGAGACTGAGACATTGTTCTCCAAGAAATACTCCTATAAGACTGACTCAAGAGGGCTTTAAATTTTTAAATAAATGCGAAACTGGCAAAGTGCCTTATCAGCGCAGCACAGCTACTCAATCTCGAAAACTTTATGAATGTATGTATGTATGTATGATATTTATGACTTTTATTCGGAAACCCCAGAGATAAAACAGGGGAAACAAATAGTCTCTCGACTATCATATACCCGTTACTCCGCTAGTGGGAGTGCTATGGAGAAATTTCAAGATCCACTCGGCCAGTGAAATTGATCAAGAGAAAATATAAACTTATCGCAAACGCCAATTACTTCCAGCTACATGCTTTCCAACGAACCGTGTATACCCATTTACATTGCGAGTAATGAGTGCAATCAATAATAAAAAAGTATTACAAGTGGCGCTCCTGGCGGTGATTACATGAACTTGGGATGGCCTTTAACTTGGGACACTTTTTGGGACATTCCGATAAAAATGTAGAGTTATTTGTAAAGTACATGTAGATATGATTAGTACACAGTATTTTGACATATGTAGTTTATATTTCGGAACCAGTGAAATCCGATAGCATGAACATTGCCATAGGCAAGCACCAACCAACAATACTTACATAATATGAGCGCTATTATATAACCTAATATATTTGTTACATTTACCTCTGTTTATATAGGGTATTTCATAGATTTTTATTTTTTTCGACGAGAAGATAAAGTCATATCTTTTTAGTATCATGTTGATATGTCTGAATTCTCACAAAATAATCGATTCAAAATAATATTTGAGCTGGGTAAACTTTAAAATTCATACAAAAATGCGGAATAAATATGCATTTTGATCGGAACAATATGTTTAACGTAATTTTTTACACATATTTTACTACTTAACATTAAATATTTTATATTGCTTTAGTAGAATATAAATTGCCTAAATCTGCATGGTTTAAAATTTCTGCTGGCCTAAGTTTTTTTTATGAGATATTAAAACTCTGAGATGGACCATTATTTGATATAAACTTACCAAAACACATTCTCTAAAAAAAAAATACTACTTATAATAAAGCAGAATAACGAATATAATGAAGAAAAGGGTTCTTGCTGACATCGTAGTATCAGTAATTCTGATCAAATTATACTGTATTATACACAGAAATATTGGGAAGAATGTGCAACAATGTAACAACATTATTACAAATTATTGTGGAATGTTACTTAGATAATGGGCTGTTAAATATGTGCTATATTGCGCTATTTGGTATTCGCTCCTATATTATCCGCTTGATGGATCGATCGGATATTTACTGTTGCACTTGTCAACACGAATTACCGTTATGAGCGGCAAAGGACGAAAGGATGATGTGCCCAGAGAGCCGGGCACGTGCCCATGAGGACATCGCGATAAGGGGGGCAAACAATTTGACAGTTTAATGTGGCGACAGTCATCAAGCTGCAGTTCCGAAACTGAAAACTCTTCCTCGGTGCTGAAAATGAAACTGAAACTTAGGATCGGGCAGAAACTCGTGCTCGCTGACGACATTAGCAGCGGAGGAAGCAGGGCTATAATTATAATTCCATTACCGCGGAGCAACAGGACCGGGAACAGGAACAAGAACAGAGACAGGAACAAGAAGCCATTGGCCGGGTAAGGTGCTGCTGATCCTGCGCCGAGATCCTGTGCCAAGTCAAAGACAATTGAGTGGCGTAATTGCCGAGCCGCCAACTAATGATGGCCAAGGATAATGCGGGCCGTGTTAATGTGGCCAGAACGCGCCAAGCTGGCTGACGAGCAGGTGAATCGCTGAGCGGCCGCCGAAATGCGGAAGTATGCGCATTTCGCCCGATTCGCAGCGCCTTCGATCCGATCCGCATTTGATGGAATGTCCGAAGCGAGCACTTGCCTTCCCCTTCCCCTCTCGAGTACTGCCAATTAGGATGCCTCTCCGCAGCTGCACAGTTCAACAGCTTAGCCGCTGGAATCGCACTCAAATCGCGTGGAGGAGGCTTGTTCCTAAACAGCCTAAGCCCGAACGCTCCCATCGCTTTTATGAGCCGCCAGTTGGGGTCGCCGCTCATTCGGCGATAAGAATGTCATAACGGAACACAAACTCCCAATTAACTGCATCGCCCAGCGGAGGTGTAGCTGCGATTCGAAATTCGGACACCATCCGACCTGGGTTTCATTTGCATCGACGGGGAAGGAGCAGGTCCATCTGCCATCGATACATCCAACCATCCATCTATACATCCATCCACCCAGCGGAGGATGCCACCACGGCCCAGCGGGCGATGGTGCGATGTTGCGATGTCCCAGCTTCACAAGAAGAACCATCAGCGATGCAGGACAGTGCTGACACAATTCTAGCACCCTCAAATAAAATTATAAACACATATTTAACGTAACAATAGATATTTGTATAAAATAGCTTCTGTTATAGGTAGTGCTTTGCAAGGCAGGACAATGAAATATTTGACTGGGCGAAGAAAATGTATTCGAGAAACTGGCAAGTTGTTCAATATCAATAAACGTATTGGAACGAACATTTTGGAATAGTTAAAAGTAGCTAGTAAAACCGGCCACGCTGTTCAAGGAGAGCCGCGCAGGGAGTCGCAGAGATATCCATCAACGTGTGGCGTGTTTGGCTCCTGTAAGTTGTTAACTCGACTTTTATTGCCGCACAGTCGGCGGCTGGACCACCGAAGGGTCATTGGCTTCGAGTTGCCAGCGATCCACGGAACCATCGATTCATCGATTGCCTCGTTTGCGAAAGATCTCTCGAATTCGGCCGGTTCACACCCGGGGCCAGTTCATTTCCGCCCCTGCTGCCCCAATCAATGGCCACAATAAAGGTTAATTATGTAAATGTCACACAGTGGCTACTGTCTCTCCACTTGTCGGTTCCATTTTCATTTCCCATCCCATTTCCCATCCCATCCCGATTCCCATAGCGCTGCCCACTGCGATGCGTATTCCAACATCGATTCCAATTCCGATTTCGAAACGCGCTCAAAACTCACAATTTAATGGTCTCGAAACGTTTCAATTTTTATTAGTTCACATTGGGTCCTAACCTGTTGTCGGGAGCGTTCTAAATGAGAACATAACTGCTTCTGTTGCCACCGCCAATTAACCCCTTCCTTCCCAGCCATCAGCTACCAGCCACCAGCCATATGATGGCCCTTCGCCGTGTTGCCGCTTTTTACGGTTTAATTGTGCCCACGACCAGAGACAAAACAGAGAAATCAATCTCGAAATGCGTTGACAAGTGAGGCCGGGCCAAGAGCATTTCGAGATTTCAGGTCCCGGCCGAAGAGCAGACAGAGATTGCGAGGAGTCAGAGTAACCCCCGAACCACAAACCTCAAAACCCCGAGGTGCATTTAAGTGCACCTTTAGGAAATTAACCATAAAAAATTGCTTCATTTAACAAGGCAGTGCGGCACTAAAAACCAACCCAGACAATGTCCCAACGCGCGGCAGAAGAAGCCAAATGCCAAAGGCAGCCGGAGAAAACCAGAGTGACGTCGGGTCACATCTCTGGGCTCGGGGGCCAGAGGTTCTGGCCTAGAAAGCGGAAGCTCTGGACCCACGATTTCGGGCTAATTGGGAAAGAGGAAGTCAGGTGACAACGGAAGATGGGGCTTCATAAAACGCAGGAACAGTTTAAGCTGTCTACAGCTTCATTAGAAATAGTTATTGTGCTATTAGGAACAGAAATAATCATATTTTATTTAAGAAAGACAAAAAAGAAACTAATTTGTATAGGAACTTAGTATATAAACGGTATTGTGCAGGGCACTATTTACTTAAATGATGATAAATGTATATATTTAATATATTTTCATCAACTAACTAATGTTATAGACGACCTTTCCCATTCACGTTTATTACTTATATGCATTGCTTGCGACTTGTTTCCATGTCCACCATCTTAATCCATAGAGTTTATCCGTAATTGAATGACATTAATTATGGTGCATGCTGCTGTCAATCCATCACTATTACCATTTCCATTACCATTTCCATTGCGATTCCCATCCTCAGCTGGGCAAATCCGCTTGGCGATGCCATTCCGAGCGCGATGTCGCCGCAATGTCAAACATTTGGATCTGCTAATCGCGTAAAACATAACACCATTACCGCCATAAAATAAATTTTCTGCCATAATATCTGTCGCGCAGAAGGGCCTCGGATCGGCGAAACGTACATCGACGACGACATCTTCTGTCCCATTCCGCGTCTACGTCCGCATCCAAGTCCAGCTCCAACTCCAATTTCCAATGCCCCAACTGGATTTTGATTTATGCCGAAAACGCAGAGGCGAGCTGGGCAAAAACCAAAAACACAAATCAAACGCAAACAGCGCGACGAAACATTGCAACAATCCATGCCAGCGCTCTGCTCCGGCTGCCTAGCAGCTCCTCCAGATCCGACTCCTTTAGCTCCGGCCCACGAATGCCGGCCCAGCAAGAGGAGCAACCAGGCAGGCTGGCTCGGCATGGCCAGCAAAAAAAGAAGGCCAAAAGGCGAGCGCGAAATCCAAACGCGAGCGGCGCGCGCGTTTTTTGCCGCCCCAAATGCGCGCAACAAAAACGCGTCTCTGTGTCTCGCTGAATGTCCAGCCTCATTGATATTTCGAGCGCGAGCGTATAAAAATATTCTGTCGGCCCAAGATCCCGAGATCCCGATTCCAATTCCGATTCCCGATTCTGATTCTGATTCCAATCCTGGCCTGGCCTAAAAGTGTCGCCCGAGCGGGATCGTCGCTGCGATCAGCGATCAGCAGAAATCATCGTCATCATCATCATCGATCCGGCGATCCAGAGCCCTTCGACTTTCGTCGCCTGCACTGAGAGAAAATATATACTATTTGTTTTATATATAACAAAGAAATTGAATGGTGATGCATTCCTATAAAATAAGACATATCTAAAAATATGCTTAGGAAACTTAGTGTAATCAGACGATTGACTTTTTTCTGGATAGAATTATACTTCAAGGATTCTAGATAGTTATGAAATTAATAATTTCTTATAATTATTATAGTCACTTCTTAATTATAAGAAATTATTAATTTCATAACTATCTAGAATCCTTGAAGTATAATTAATTATACACATATAATACATATTGCCTATAGCTCATAAATGCTTTTTGTGCCCAAATGAAGGTTTCTTTCTGTGTGCCCCGTTTTTGCGCTGTGACCAGAGAGGCTGTCAGTCATAGTCATGCCAGGGCATTCCAATCTGGCCATGATCAGGAGGCTTCTTGTGGCCGATACCCGGCATATGCCCTGCTGGCTGTGCATTCCTCGCCGTCAGTTTCCTTGCGCGCATCCTCAACGCCTTTTAGCATTGTTTATGAAGTGGAGTGGAGTGGTTCGGATTGGAGTGTAGTGGCAAGAAGCGATATTGGCGGTATTGGTCCATTGGCCAGGATGCGGAATCGCGGCGTGCACGTGATACAATTATGGCAGCGTGTTTTTTGCGCCTCCTTTTTTTGCCCGCTTTGCATAATTTAACTGCGCGCAATTGTCGCGGCAATTATTTTTAGCCACTGATTTATTGTTGGCATATTCAGAGTATTGGTCTTGGGAAAGTTTCTCGCAACTTCACACCTTCGCCCAGGATGGCCATGTGCAGCTCCCCCGGGCACCTGTTTTAAAATTCCACTCACATTGCCTGGCGGTGCCGCCACACCATGCCGATTCCAATGCCATTTTCGCACTTCCAGTCGCCGCTTCAGTTGCAGTTGCAGTTGCAGTTGGCAACCATTGTCGCCTCCTTCTGGGGGCGATCCCTCCGATGCCTCCTCCGAAGCCTCCACCGCGGGCGATCGATAGTTATGGTCGTGTCAGACATCCTGTAATTTCGCCATTCCCCCTCCTTCAGGCCCAGCGTGTTGGCAACTTGTTGACACTTCATTGGCGCGCAAGTTAATTAAGAAGGAGAGGCGCAGATACAGATACAGATACCGACGACCACCAGCGAGTCGGTGCAAAACACTTCATTTATCATTTAAATGGGCATCTCGGGTACAAATTACACGAATTTTGTAGCAGAAAATTTCATGAAATTTAGCTTATTACACAGGCTTTTACCTCTGTTGGTTAGGTTGAGCATTTCTGAAACATAATTGGTATATAAAACCCATACCCTATGATAGTAAACACACTTTTTACTCAGCACACGTATTCGTAATGTTTATTTAAATATTTTATTATATTATCACCCCCTTGCAACATTATTCATAGCAATCATAGTGTACGAAACTCGAATGAATGCAATTTCACGGCTATTTCAATCCAGCTATTTGCTCATTTTAAAACCACATTATCGGAGATCCAGTTTAAGAGAAAAGAAAGTGAAGTGATCGTGTGACCAAAGAAATTCCATCAGTTCGAGTTCCACCTTAGATTAAGTTAGTATTGGTTGAATGGGGCGTTTACGATTAAACTAGGTTGCTATATATACACAGATCAAAACTGGGTCAGTGGCCATGCGCACTCTGTGGATTCAGTTGACCACCTCAACGCTGTCCTCCTCCTCCGGCTCCTCCTCCCCCTCGGCGGGATCCTCATCCTCGGGAGTTTCCAGGGGCGGAGCCACTGGACTATCCTGGCTGCTTTCGCATGAGCTGGACTCCAGGCACTCCAGACGATTGCTGTCGAGTCGCAGTCGCTTCTCCGGCTTCTTGAGCAGTTCCTCGATGGAGTACGGATTCCGCTTGCGACTGTGGCCGAGTGTCGAGCCCGGTGAAGCCTCTGGAGCTGATCCGGCTCCATTGCCACCGCCAGACGCGGTTAGGGAGAGCGCCGCCGGGGAGGATTTGCCGGAGTCGCAGTCGCTTAGTGCATCGCCAGCCGCTCCGGGTGTCGACAGATCGATGGAGCTCTCTGACTTGGTGAATCCGCCCAGTGCTGATGTGGAAGATGCGGCCGCCGCTGCCATGGCGTGGGGCAAATAGCCGCCGGCATAGGGCAGGAACTGACCACCCGACGCGGCCGCCTGGGCCTGAATGTGAGCCTGGGTGTAGTAGAGCAGGGAGGGATTCCACAGCCAGTGCTTGTGGAGAGCGGAGTAACTCAAGTCCAGGCCCGAGACATTTGGGTTCAGGCCGTGACTGTGGCCATGTCCCATGCTGGGCGGCATTTTGGGAGCGGGTTTAATGGGCATCTCGCCGGCGGTGTTCATCATCAACGCCGGCGGTTTGGTGTACCGTGCGATGGAGGGCGTGGCTGCCGCAGTGGGTGGGGCCACGCTCGCCGGAGGGGGCGGAGCTTGGCTGCCATATCCATTCGATGGCCCGCTGCCCGCCTGATGAGCCGCTGCCGCCGCCGCTGCTGCAGCTGCGGCATTCTGCTGACTGGAGGTCATCTCGTCCGTCCACAGACCGCTGTTGCGCAGAATCCGGTTGATGGAGCTGATCGAGGGCACCGAGCTGGGATCGCAGACGCGCTGCTGCTGCAGCTGCTCGCGAATCTCCCACGCGAACATGCCGCTGTTCTCCTCCTTCAGCCGGATGATCTTCTTCACGACGGTGGGCGTGGCCACTTGCTGCAAGCAAAAGAAGTTATGGAATTTAGAAACAATTAAGAATGTTGTAGCTTTCGCATGTTCCATTTTATAACCCTTTACCTAGCAACCAGCCCATATTTAAATTGTTTTATTATTAAGTAACATCTGAATGGAACCCGTAACTTCTGTAGATGATTGCATAATATTTTATGATTAAGGTACTAGATTAAATTTAGTTTTATTACATATTGCGAATGGTTTCACATCAACTTTAAAGGCCTGTTGCGTGACTAGGTGTTTTTGTCCCTTTATGGTTATAGCCACAGCTGAGCGGTTTAAACCCCTTCATTCTCAGGTGTCTCTGGTTACCCCGTTTTTGTGGCCAACGGCTAATTGCCGTGAAATTCAATTGTGCACTAAAATAAACCACGGCGCACTCGCAACAATTGCAAAGGTCGACAGCAAGCGCAGCCACGCCCCTTTTAAGCTGTCATGTTCGCGGGAAGATTTGCATCGGAGCCACATCCGTGTTGCAGCCGCTTTTGCATATGTTAATTTGTGCGAGAGCTTTGAAAGGTTGAAAGGACCTTCCTCCTGTTTTCACTGGCGCCCGTGCTTTTCACGTGTGACGCGGCAATTCATTAAAAATTCATAAATACGCCTAAGGGGAGTTTATCGAGTGGCAGTGGGGGCTTCCAGGGGTCGGAAGCCCCTCCAGCGCGGCCAGCTTGCATGCCAGATCTTATCGGAAATCTACACGCGCACTCGCTCTTTGCGGGCCACTGTCCTTGCGCCCGCCCCGCCCCCTTTTCCTATGCATGCCACAGGGCCAGGAGGGGCACGGTGCAGGGGACGGGGGCAACTTCTTTATTGACCCAGCGTAGGTGTTAAATGCGCGTTTTGTTCGAGCGAGTGCAGAGCGCTTATTGAATCACCATGTTAGCGGGTGGGTAACTGAAGTGTGGTAATGGTGGTAGTGATGGGGGTGGGGGTGGTGGTACCGCCGGGTACATTGTGCACTTGGTGGGCGGTGCAACTACCGTTAATTAGGCGTTCTGTTCCGTCGGCAAATATCGCACCTGAACAACTGTTTGCGCTGTCGAAGGGGAATCGCATTGGAAGGGGTAGCTTCACGGACTCAAAGTGGTGAAATGTCCATGTAAGTTCCCAATGATATCATATAGGACAAAATATTAAAGGACCAAGTACCATGTCTGAGCTACTTTTTTGCAGTTTGTAGAAAATGTAATAGTATGCAATAAAACTATAGCTGCGTGGGCCTTAAAGGGATCTATATTGGTACAATAGCCTTCTGGAAAGCGTTTACCATGGTGCGTATGGGTCGTGATTCGGTGTTATCGCTGCTTCCATGGCCCAGTGCAATCAGCACTATCTTAGTGCCATTGTCGTCACTTTTTTTGGGGCCGTGAAGCGAGCAGCAGCGGCTTAAACGGTAGCAGCCACACTTGATTGGGCGTGCGAACCGCACAGGTGGCCCCAGCCCCATCCAGCCCAATTCTGCCCCATCCAGGTAGCCCACTTCCCGGTTATCATCCTCGGGCTGGGCAGGCGAGATTGATTTGCTGCGCTCTCTGCACTCGAACGCCCACTCCTTTCCCGTACACCGTTCACCCAACACCCTTTCGCCTCCTCCACCTGCCACTCCCACTTGGACTCCCACACGTGGCCATAAAAGCTGTCATCGAATGTCGAGAACATGTAAACTAGCTGCTGGTTACAATGCTTATCTGGGCTATCTGCTTTCCGTGTATCTGTGATACTTTATGGATTTACTGCTGTGCGTTTGATTTTTATATAATCGTTTGTTGATTTCATGCACCACAGCGGACCACATGTGGTTTCCCGTCCCCCCAGATCTGGTTTCCATCCCCCATTCCGTAATCCCATTCCCGCCTGGAGCCCACTTACCTTGGTCTTGCTACCGCCAATGGAGCCCGGTCGAATGGAGCCCGTCTCATAGAAGCGAGTTAGAATTTTGGAAACGCAGCCTGTTCGAGAGGAGCATAAACTATATTACCTTGTCTGAATCATAAGGCAGTTATGTGCAGTAAACTTACCATGGGAAACCAGAAGCTGGCGGGAGATATCACAGGGCCTCACTCCGCACAGAGCCAAGTCGACGATCCTGCGACGGACGCAGTCCGGCAGAGGACGGCCATTCACAAAAACGCCGCCCAATTGGTTGACACCAGCTTGACCTGGGGGATACACAAGGAAGAGGATATTTGGTGGACTTTAATAAACTTTCATTGCATTGCATCCCAGTACTTTTATTCCCAAACCCATTTAATCCAGTTTAAGACTTTGAAAGTAACTCTTTTTAAATGCACTATATAGAAGATTAACCACTTCTGCAATAAGCAACTTGTCTACAGATACTTAACGAGTGTTGCCTCAAATTGTTAGTGTGGAGCTATATATTTTGGGAGAAAAGTTTGCCCGACAAATGGAGATTATAGTGGGAATCTGAAGCGCCTAAGCTTCTCAATAAAGCGAAAAAAGCCGGGAAGATTTACAGTGCGCACACGCGTCTGGGCCAAGTACCAGCAGTTTGGCAACCGCCGTGTTGACTTGGCTAATCTCTCTCACCTCCTCCCCTTCCCTCACTGGCGCTCGTAAACGCAGGCGGCAAAAGTGCGCCAGTAATAACCGTGTTTCTTTGTGGGATCTCGGGTTCTTGGCATTTCGAGGGGGGAGCACGTGAAATGGGGGATTGGGACTGGGATGGGGACGGGGACTGGAGATTGCATCTGACACTTTCGTTTAAGTTCTTTTTGAAGTTCATTAGCGAGACTCACCTGTATGCGGCATGGCTGAAATGTGATCAACAATTCAATTCAAAGCGAGCCAATCCAATCCAATCCAATCCAATACAATCCGAAAGTGATTCGATACGATCCGATGCGATCGGTAGTCGCTGGCAGTCGCTTAGCCTCCGTAAAGTATTTTGGTTTATTCGCTGTTGCTGCTGCTGCTGCTGCTTAGTTAATCGCTGAATTTTAATCAAATTTCAAGCAAGAACGTCATAAAAACGCTTTGATGGATGTCGTCGTGGTCGCCGGGCTATTAGGATTCTCAGCCTCAGACTCGAATGGCGTCGCTCGCACTGATGTTGGATGATGCTGGATGAGGCTGGGTGCCCACTCCCCGAAGACTTTTAACGGCTTCCACGAATTCGGACAGCGTCCAGGCCCGGCCAGAACCGATCCGATCCAAGACCAAAGCCAAAACCAAAACCAAACCGAAACCCGGTGAAAATCTAGTAAGGAAAATACATAAAACTTAATTATTTTATAAAACTACGCGACCGCGCGTTTAATGTGCAGTGGTTTATGTGCTCAATGGCCATGTCCAGTGACCAGTTACCAGTGACCAGTTACAAAAGGCCATTGCCTAGTGGCACTGGTGGCAGGGAGTATCTCAAATTAGCTGCTTATCAGGCACATTCCGGGCGCAGCGTGAACTGCTGGCCATTATCGAGTGGTTTCCCCCATACCATTTAGGCCAGGTCGTGGAAGTCATACTCCTAAGTATAGAGTATAGAGTGGGCAAGTGCCGGGCAGTGCAGGGGTAACAATTAAATGAATTTTGGCCAATTGCTCATTTCGTTAAATATGCAACGGGCTCAGAGAGATATGCAAATGGGCTTTCAGCACCACCAACTTGCGGTCGGTGGTCGGTGGTTTCCGCTTCCTGTTCTGTTTCTACTTAGTGCTTTTTGGCCAGGATTTGAGCCTGTCGCCAGCCTGTCAGAGGCATGAAAACGCGCTGAAGAACCGTATAAATCAAAAACTGTAACTGCCACTGCCGGCCGACGGTCCACACACTTTGTCATGGCCATGTTATTATGGAATTCACATTTGATTTAATTGCCGAGCCCGAACCCGGCCCCACAGAGTCCTTTGCCCAACTTCCTTGCCGCTTTTCAGCTCGTAAAACCACCGAAATGCGCGTGTTAAGCCACCGAACCACCGCACGCACCACACACTCCCCCCTTTTGAAATTCAAAAAACGGAAAAAACACCAAACAGAACGGAAAAAAAAGAACTCGAAATTAAGTTGTTCATTAGCTTTTTTTGGACCCTCACAGTCGCAGTCTCAGTCTCAGTCTCCATCGCCACTTCCACCGCCGTCTCAGCTTTTCGGTTACCACTCACCGCGAACGGGAAACTCGTGCTGGCCGTTAAGGCCATAAAGTTCGCAGTTGGCCCGGGGCCAAGATTTGGCCGACAGTGCGATAAGGATTCCAATCCGCTCGGTTTTGTAGAAAGTGAAATAGACATTCCGGCCAAATCCAATTTGGCCGCAATGAAAGGGTTAATTTCCCCTCTGGCGTGCTGCTCGCCCATTTCACTCGAATTCTTTTTTTCTTTTGTGGCCCAATCGAGGCCAGTGAGCAGTCAAAACTAAATAGTTCCGGCCAAGTAGCAACCCCCAGGAATATGCCACTGCTGGGCTTGTTTTGCCACTTCTGTACGTGTTAATTAGCAATTATTGGGTTCTATGCAGCCTAAGAATGCAGATAAGTGTATCTTACTGAATAGAGAAACCTAATTTTCAGTTATTACTTCTGGAACATACTGCGGAATTGGGCGTAAATCTAACATATTAAAAGTATCTGATACTTAAACGATATCGAAATATCCCCTGTAGTTTCAAAAAAGGCCTTATTAAATGTAAACGCGTAGCAAAGGTTTTTTCCAGAGCTACAACGGCTACAGTTTTAATGCTGAATGCGATCTTGGGGCCAAATGGCGAGTTATATATAGAGATGTGGCTAATCTGGGTTCTCGAGAAGCGCTTTCAGGTTTTCAGCTCCCGTATATTAACGAGTATAAGTATCTCCTTGAAGTGCTACCGATTTCTCCACAGTCCTCGGCTCGTAAGTCTCAATTAGCTACGTGCACATGTCAAGCGGAACAGACATAAAAACCGATAGAAATTAGTTAAACATACAATAATTTAAATTCGTGCGATTACCGAAAGTGGAACCGACAGGTTGGCCGAGCTTCTGTTTCGGAACCCAGTCCCTTGATTTGATATTTTATTATTGGATGGCCTGCTGCCTGCCCCCCCGCAGATCAATGGATCGATCGATCGCAGCCAGATCGAACCGGGGCATTAACAGCCGCTAATTAAAATAAGAAAATTATAATAAAACGTACGCTTCACCATTTGAATATGATAAGCTTGCTCTTTCTCGACCACGCTTAAGTAAGTTGTCCGACGGCTAGTTGGCTTATTGGATCGTTTCCGATGGCCGAAAGCCGGTGGCTTTGGCTTAGAAAGCAACCAAATCAATGAGCCATAATGGCAGCCAGAAACGACGGCATGACAAAGAATTAATTAGCATACGATTTTTGACTTTTGTCGCTCGCCGCAGTCGTGGGAAAACTAAAGTCTGGCCAACAAGTCACTCATCGATCTGGCCAACGATCGATTGGGCCGCTTTAAATGAGTTATCTCGGTGCGGCGGATGTTCAATTGGCCTGGCCGTGGTTTTGCATTGCAAATTCGTTGGGTTGGCCATCCGTCCGGTGGCATCTTCCACTTCATTCACAACATGAATATTATTGGAATAATCGAGTCTTGGCCGAAACTAACGCCGCCGCTTGAATGGAGATCGCCCGTTTGGTTCCGTTCCGTTCAGACTCGATCCCCGTTAGATCAGATCGTCGTTCATTAAGAAATAAGCCGATCGAAGGCAGTCGATGGTGTGGAGGGTGGAGGGTCTGGGAGGGGAGGAGGTTGGACCTGAGACCGATGTGTCGAACACGATAAGCAAATATCGTTATTAAAGCCTTTCAAAAACGCCGCAACCTGATCGGGAGCGACTCGATTTAATGATTTAGTTGTTGAGAAAGCAAATTATGCGCAAACAAATTGATTACGATCGTTTATGATGGTCATTATGGGCAGGTCGATGGATGCGACCAGCTCTTAATTAAGACGCCGATAACTCATCGTCGTTAGCTTTTGTCAAGTGTTTGAACAGTACTCAGTTTCGGAAATAGAATATGTCTGCACTCCAAGTGCAATGTGTGCACTTTTCACAAAGTTCAATTTAGCTTATCTGGTCGCGAGTATAAAACCAGATAACGCATCTGGCGTAAAATCCGACAAAGCAAAATATGCTGCTAAAAGCCTGTTTAGTGAACTAATAAAGTAGTCATCTAATTTCATTAAATAAAGCAGGTTCGAAATCCACAACAAATGTATCTAATATTGATCGGTTAATCTAAACGTTCTATGGAATATTTCAACAGATACTTTAAAGCACAACTTTATTAGTTTCATGCCCGATTCTGCATAACTTGATCTAAGTAGTTCGTTTTGAAATATTCTCCTGAATTCGTAACGTTCTTCTAAACCGTTTCGATCTATAAACAAAGTTATTTCTTTATACAATTATAGCACTAGAAATGTACCAATTCGAATGAACTTAGCTTGGAGAGGAGTCTACATAACTTTATCTAAGTTGTTCGATTGGAAATATTCTCCTTAAATTCGTAATGTTCTTCTAAACCTGTTAAATCTATAAACAAGGTTCTTTCTTTATACAATTATAGCACTAGAAACGTACCAATTCAATGAACTTAGCTATGTTTAGCTTAACTTTGCTCAAAGCTGGACAAATAATGAATAATAACGCACTAGGAAGTGTATGTTTACTAGATGGTTCTACTTTCGAAGTACATTATTTAAAAGGTGTGCTCACCTCAAGCTTAAAGCACTGTATCTGCCGGCTATCCAATAACTGGGATGCGAATCCTTTGATCACTTGAGCACAACACTTTCCGCTCGAGTTTGGCATGCACTGTGTCGCTTATTCCGCGGATAATGGCCGATTACTCAGTTCAGAGGCGCGACGGCTAATGGTTTCTGTGTGATTCTTTTTTCTTTTTGGGAGTTCGGAACGCGACGCACCTTGTCACTCGACCGTCAAAAATTCGACTAACTGCACGCGAATCGCGGGGCCGGCGCATCGATTCGATAAAATTTTGTGGCTATAGCTATAGCTGTGGCTGTGGCAGTGGCAGTGGCAGCAGCAGTGGAAATTGAGAGTTGGCTTCGTGCCTCGCCCGCGGTCCATCAGCCGACAAATTCTACTGAAGCGCCGCCAAGCAGAGCGGCCCAAAACGCCACCGAAAAGCCGCCGCTCACTCACACACCCGAGTTCGCGGCCCGCACACACTGACACAAGCCTTCACGGACTCACGGACGAACCGTTTTTCTGGTGTAACCGGTTTTTCACGGCTGCGACGTCCGCGCCGGTTCCAGCCCCATTTGGCCCACCGCCAGCCAATGAGGGCCCATCACCGAACTGGCCCGGTGCGCATGCGTCGCCCGCTGCGCCGACGGCGAGCTGCCATTGGCCGGAGTCCGCCGGAGGGGTGGGGGCCAGGTGACACGTCCTCCGGGAGCGACATCGACACGGGCACAGTGGGTCAAGTGTGAAGAGGCTAGTGGGCTAGGTCGGCGCTCAGCTGGATTTCAACAGCATGGCAAACCACATTGAATTTAAGATCATTTCGTAAAGCTACTACTCGTATATGTTGAGGTTAACTAGTGCGCAGCTGCGTTTTTAGATAAACATTGGTTTTCTGGTTAGTTGACTAATAAGTACTGCAATGCAGCTTACTTACAAACTAGACATGTGATTTAATAGGCTAATGATTATTATTAGGATTACTTTCTAACCTTATTATTGAAGTAATCCTTTTAGCTGCATATTACCACCTCCTCAGCACTTGTTGTTTAAAACAACTTATGTCATCATTAATGAGACTTTTGCGCTTTTACATTTTATATTTAAAGAGATCTATTATGTAAATAATTGATATTATAAGTTCAGAACCAACTGTTTTGACGGCTTGAAGCTTTGTTTAAATAACTTATATGGATTGAGCACAAACACGCAGCAAGTTGGTTTATATAAGTGTTTGCAGTACATCCCAACTTGCAACTTTGCACCACTGTGCGGCTGCATGACGTCCGTGCAGCCCGCCTCCGCTCTTTCAACGCTCTGGGGGTAGTAGTAGTAGTAGTAGTCGAAGTCGGTGTGGATGGTCGGTCGGCGAGTTCCGGGCAGAGAGCGTTGCGCCAGAGCGTAGCCTTATCCGTGGCCGTTTCCGCAGCCGATGCGTTGCCGTTGCCGTTGCCGTTGTAGCCGCGTTCCGGCCAATCGGCGGAGGCAACGCAGCACGCAAACGCTCTCACTCCCGCCCCCGCCCGCGTCCTGCATCCTGTGGTTCACAGATACAGTGTGATACTGTGTGTATATCCCACTCCAAGGAGCCCATCCACACCCACTTCCACATCCGCATTGTGACACTGCATAGCCGTTACCCTGGCGAAACAGCCACAGCTACGGCTCGTCCTTGCCCACCCGCTGGAAACTCCCAGGGGAGTGGAGTGGAGTGGAGTGAAGAGGGGAGGAGTGGGAGAGGAAGCGGGAAAGCAGGAGGCGGAGGTCGTCGTTGGGTGGGTGGCGGCGTTAAGTAACGCTCGGTGGTGCCGCAGGCGTTAATTGAATTCGACAATTGTCGCTCGGCATTCACAATTGGAAATGGATTTCCACTGCGACGGCGACTGGTGCTGAAAGATAAAGCTGTCACATTGTTTGTGATTGTTCCATGGGAGGAGTCCAGATTATTGATCCATTCGAGGCACCGCACCGAACATGTTGAATGGAAATTAGTTGCCATGACTAGGAAATCGGGAAATCAATGGTGCCGAGCAAAAGGGGCAACCTCTGCTCCACTAAGACTGGCTAAGGCCTAACCCGTTTTTGGGAGCCGCGTGGCGTATGCAAATCCACTTGCCACCAAAAACCACAAAAACCTGTGCGAAAACATGCTAAATTCTTAGGCCCATTCAGCGTGGCTTTTCAATGGCCGGAGGATGGCGTGAGCTTGGCTGTAGCTTCTGCTGGCCAGAGATAAAACTGTCACAAAGGCCGGGTTGCCGGTAACCAGTTGCCAGTTGCCATTTACCACTTACCAGCCATACAGCCATACAGCCATCCAGCTATCCAGCCATCCTATCCGAGCAGCTGCCTCTGACTTTTCCCAGGCAACCAAGCGCGGCGTAATAAGATCAAGCGAGTCAACCGTGCGTGGTGGCATCAACACACACCTCTCTGTCTCTTTTGGCACAGAGTCCTTCGTTCATTTGGTCCCTCGGTCCTTTTGGTCCTTCAGTCCTTTGGGCCCACCCAACTCGCCACGCCCAACGCCCAATGAGCTTGTTCACGGGCCACCCCCTCCGCGGGTCCTGCAACGTGTGTCTTGCCCTATCTGACAAGGCGATTATGCGACCCAAAGCCTTTCAAGTGGCAGCAATTACCCAAACCCCGGCTTCGCGCCCTAAAAGCCAACTACGCCCCAATTAAGGCGCACACACACAAATCTGTGTGGGAAGTGCGTTTAGCTGGGCTGTGAGAAGGCAGCTGAAGGAAGCAACTCGAAGAGGAAATACCCTTTATACGTTCAATAATTCAAATTTAATAGAAGCAGCTGAGGGATGCAAATCCCAGAAAAAATATCCTTTATTTGTTAAATAATTCAGGGTAACTGGAAATAGATCTTTCGATAGATTAACTATCATGATACATAATTCAAATAAATTAATAATATTTTATTCATATCTGGAAATACTTGTTAAATATTTAAATATTTAAATACTTTAACAATCTAATTGAATATATACAAATTCAGTACGTTTTGAAACGTTGAAGCTATTTTTACAATTTCTAGAGAATAACTCCTAGGTTACCAGTCTATGCTCAGTCTCATCATACCCTCCATCAAAGGGCATTCAAATGAGCAACGGAAGTGGGTTTCCTCCGGTTTTATTAGGCGGGTGCCAGGGTGCAAAAAACGGGCTGTAATGAAAAGGGGCGGGACAATCGGCTTAACTTCTTCCGATTGACTTGGTTTACCACGCGCCCGAATGCGATCGCAATCGCAGAACTTACACTCGCTTAACTTGTAATTGAAATGGAATCCAGTTCGTGTTGGGACTGGTTTTCTTTTCGGCGGAATGGGGGAACTGGTGAGGCTGGTCTGAGAGACGGACTGACACCCACATCAACTTTTTGCCTAATCAAATTATGGCGAACTCATCCAGCCAAAGGCGTCGCATTCCAAGATGCGTGCCACCAAATCATTAGGTGGGATGCCAAAAAAAACGGGGTAAACAGAAGCTGCTCCCGATTTGTTAGCTGTTAGCCGTATTTCTGGGCGGCTCGTGCCTGGAGGTCAGTCTGCGGGAATGACTCCGGGGCAGAGTCTAGATTTCATGGTCATTAATGAGCGGTGTCCGCTGGAATGCGCCTGGGAATCGAGCAAAAACTGCGACTTTGTAGCGTGGGCGCCCATCTAATGCGATATTAGCTGCCCCAAACCTGCGGCAAATTAGCTGTTGCTACTTTTATTTTTTGGCGTTTCTTCCAAACGCAGAGGGGGAAAAAAACGGAGCCTGGTATGGAATATATTTTCTAATTGCAGGGGCGGCCTAATTGAGGGTTCGCTTCGGGGCACCCGTTCCTTGCAATCAGCAGATGCAAGCCAAGTCCCGAAAATTGTCCGAAAAAGGGACAAAAAATGAAATAAGCAACACATATTTATATATAGAGGCAAAGGCGATTTCAGTGTTCGGTGTGTGTGCGGGTCGCCAAATTGGCGCAGGTTACGCATGTGCCTCAAATCATGAGCATTGCTGCCACGCGATGATGGATGCAGTCAGGCAGGTTGCATTGCAGCCTCGCCTCCTGCCTCCTGCATCTCGATGCCTGAGTCCTCGCATTCTCGGATCCTGTTGCACCTTGCTTCAAGGAGGCAGGCGCGTGGCCCAAAACGAAACCGAAAAACAATCGGGCAATTTCGTAAACAGTTGCCGACAAACGATAAGATAAAAACGATCTAAGGATAATGTACCTTTTCCAGGAGTCGCACAAACAGCCGTAATTTCGCCCCATTCCCAATCCAAAAGGACGACTTGTTGTAGGTGGACAAAGGGCACGCGATTTGCTCGAGTGCCATAAAAATGAAAACGGAAAACTGGGACACTCCAGTGACTGGCATGTCAGAGCCAATTAATAAAAACGCAATTTCCACAAATCGAAATTTTTATAGAGTTTACAGGGTTTTATAGATCTCCCCCCCGAGAGCTGGACACTCCACACCTGCAGAGCAGAGCTCGTGGATTGGGCGGTCCGATAAGCAAAATGAGCAATTACGGGAGGAACTCTGACAGGACTTTGCTGGCGGCGCTGGCGGACTTGTAACATTTTCTCACATTAAGAGACGGGTCCTGCGAGTGCTGGGAGTGCTGTGAGTCCTGCTCGTCCTGCGCTCCACTGAACCCTGACGCACTCACAAAATGGCCGACGCGAAAGGCGGAGAGAGAGTTCCTCTGGCCGGCGAAGAAAGGCATCGTCCACTGAGGGTGAGTCCTGGCCCAAAAGTTTGCGTGCAAGAAGAGGCGGCGGAAGGACGAGAACCTTTGCTTGCGATAAATTAAATGTCTGACATAATTATGGCTAAATTGAAAAGGCAAGAGGAAGACCAAGGAGCTGGGCAGGAATGGAGAAAGGGCGAGTTGGCACTTAAAGGACTCTGCTGGCTGGCGGAGGAACAGGACAGTTATTGTGCCATAAAAACAGAAATTATTTGATCAAACACAATAAACACGCCAGAGGCAAAGGCAAACAGCGAAGCTCCAACCGCTGACAGGCTAATGATAGGATGTGTGTGCCAAAGGACATACAGATTATAGATTGAGCCACTATAATCGATGCGGGAACAGGGTGCCCCAAATACTCAGTTAATTGAGATCCCTTTGAAGTCAAAGAACCCCTGCAAAAGAACCTCCTTTCTTCAGGATACTTATAAATATAGCTTTGAATTTGAAGCTCTTCCTTTCAATTTGTAGCTTATTTACTTTGCTAGGCTAGAGAATGTAAATTTTTGAGTGAGAAATGAATTTGGATTGCCTTAGTGTCTGCAAAAACATGTTGAGCACGTATACCCAAAAAAAAAAAGGGAGAAGTAACTCCAGTGCTTTTTATGTACTCCCAGCATCAAAAGGAACGGAACGTACCCAATTCGAAACCCATCTCCGGCAACTCCTCGATCTCACCCCTTCCACTTGTATGTGACTGTAATTATGGTTTTATGGCTCGCAACGCCTCTGGAAATCGGCGAGCACACATCATAGAATCCAAATCAATTATACGCTTGTCTAGGCCATAGAGCTTCGTCCGTTTCCTGGCCTCCACACCACTTCCTACTTTAGTTTCTTCTGCTCCTCCTGCTCCTCCTGCTGCTCCTCCTGCTCCTCTTGCTCCTCCTGTTGCTGCTGCTGCTGCTCCTGATGGCCCGTTGTCGGAGGCCAGTTCCCATATCCCAAGTACCAGGCCAGCAAAAGTGTTAAAGTAACCATAAAACTTTGGCACTTCCAATCCGTGGCTGCATTTCTTGCTTCTGCATCTGCATCTGCTTCTGTATCTGCTTCTGTTGCTGTTGCTGCTGCATCGTAATCGTAAAACGCGGAAAGCGTTTGCGTCCGCCGCTCTGCCTGCTAAATGCAATATTTTTACGACCCAGTCCAGAGTCAATCCCAGAGTTGGTGAGGTCCAAGTCCAAGTCCGATTTCGATTTCGAGTAGCAATCGCAGCTGAAAAGCCCAGGATGATCATCCAGTTCGTTGGCCCCTTTTGCGGTGGTCGTCGTCTGGATGGCTGGCCAAGTCGAACCGCTGGCAAGGAGCAAAAGTCAAATACGGTAGCTCGACTAATTGAAAAATTAAAGTTTGGCCAAAGTACTTACACACCGGGCAGCAGTTGAGGTGGAAACGCCCACCGCCCATTCGTTCATAAATCTCGCGGCATTCCTGGCACCATCTCATCGCATCGCTCTCCTTCGATCTGTCTCGGAATGGAGTAACCTTAAGCTATGTTACAGACAACTTGACTAGTTGCCGAGTTGCCAAGTTGCCAAGTTGCCAAGTTGCCAAGTTGCCGAGTTGACTAGCTAGCATCCCCCTTCAGTGGACTTCCACCTCTGAAGATGCCCAAACCAAACCCGCTAATGTGGCAGTCCGCACACCTTGCCAAACACTTTAAAAAGTGAGGCCAAACCTCCCGGCTGCCCAGGCGATTATCGGATCGTCGATGGTAAACACGGGTTCTGGCCAAGAGCCCTTGCCGAATTTGTAATGCTGCCGAAAATCACTTCTGGTTTTTGCCCACCTCGCTGATCGATGTGCGATGATCGGTTTTTGGGAGTGTGTATATTTTATACCACGTACCGGGGAACGAAAGGGGTATGTCAGCTTGAAATATAGTTATGACACAGCCGCAAAAACTGACACAAATTTCGCACTTCAAGTAATAATTTCAGAGTCGTATAAATCTAAACATACATGTATTAAATCAAAGAAATAGTCTTAAAAGAGATTTAATGCTTTTGCTCTGCGAAAACCATGTTCTAGTTTAAAAGGAGGTTTTTACACTTTACACAAGCTAGTTTGTAACTGTGAAACGAAAGCAGCGCAGACGTGAGCTATGTTGTTGATCTATATTGTGATCCATTAAAGTCACCTAAAATGTACCAGGTATTTGCCAGTCCGCAAACTGGCGATACTTACTTTTCTCCGTGCTTGCAGCTGCCGAGTCCCCAGATCCGCAGATACCGCGGATACCTCTTATACCGCGGATACCTCTTATACCGCGGACCTCCAATCGATCCCATTTTTGGCGTACTTGTAATTTGCTGACGAGCTGGGTGCTCAAGGTGTGCAATCAGCCCCAGTGATCAGGCGATCAGGCGAAGGGTTAGGGCTTAATGCTGGAGCTGCAGCCAGGATAAAAGTGCAGTGCTGTTAAAAATTATAACTACATTAAGTGCAGCAACAAATTGCAGTCACTTGGGGCGTTTTAACAATGTCATTTGCAGGGGGAGAGGAGCTGGAGGGGCTGGCCGGGCACTAAGGGGTAGATCAAGAGATCAGGACCCACCCAAGTGCCCAAAAGAGGACTGCGGCACCCGAGCCAACCATAAATTACGCGTTTAATGGATTCGCTGCATTGTCACTGCGAACAAAGCGCTACAAAGCGGTTATAGTCATAGTTTTGGGACTGTGCCCGAGTGGTTGTGGATGTGGTTGTGGTGCTGATTTTCTAATTTATTGCCTTATAAACATAATCAAATACGAATCAAAACAAAACAATGTCGCCACCCCGAACACGCGTCCTGCTGCGCTCGGTGAGGATAATGATGACAGATCCGGGAAGCCAGCAATGGGATGATCGTCAAGGATATGCTGAGGATGATCACACCACCACACCGATGCGGTTTACACATCGCTGAATAGCCGCTTACCCCGACCCCTCCATGGCATGTCCATGAACGTGAATCCTCGGAAAGCCGCACAGATTGCCGTTGTTTTCGAGTTACGCATATGTCACTGCGGCTGGGAAAGGTACTTCACCCCACTCCACTCCACTCCAGTCCACCGATTGTTCGATTCCTTGTTGGCACAGCAATTGTTACGTGCCATTAACTGCTGACATTTCTATCCGCCACCCGGTAATTGATGCGTCCAAGTGCGAAATTCACGGCAGGTGTTGTTTGGATTACCACGAGGAGGAAATCTCTGGAAGGGATCGAGAACTTGAGAGCTCGGGAGGCTGGGAGAGGTTGGGAGGTTGGGCCGCGCATCGCCAGCGGAAACTTTAATGTTCGCACATTTGCAGCTCATCAATTTTCGGCATTATCCCTGTCCAGCATCAGTTCATTCAACCTTTCCTCGCTCCATGTCCATGTTAGCGCCGTCTTGTTGACTTAATCGCCCCAAAACAATTTGTGCGTTTTTCGGCTGCTCCGCTTCTGACATGGCCTAAACGCTTGTCGCCTAATGACGGGGCAGCTCCGACCGGAGATGGCTGCACCTCCTCGAGCTGCTCGAGCTGCTCGTCCTGGCCAAGCAGCAGCCACAGATGGAGGAGCCGATGCAGATGGCGGGAGGAAGGAAGGAGGGAGGAGGAGCTGCTGCCTGCCTGGTGCCCGCTGCCCACCGCATTATTAAGCCATAAAATTGAAAACTTATTATAATTACATAAACGTACGCCTCGACGCCTCGAGCAAACCACGTGATGCACCGAGAAAAATTGTATGTTTATTAAGATCTGCTTTTGTAAAGGCTTCTTGAAGAATAGTAGTGTGTTCTCGATTGGATAAATATACCCTATAAAGGTATATATTGATAGGAATTACCCGTTTTTTTGATCTCGATATTCGACATTTCAAGCAATCACTATGTGTAAACCTTACCTGCGATTATGTTTTGATATTTATACACACTTGTACATAGTTTTTCTGCGAGTGTTCATATGTGGATCGGTGAGAGGAAAGGGGCAGGAACTGGAAGGCGGATGCCTGAGCAGAATGCGCTTTTAACGCGCTCCTTGCAGCGACTTGAAATTCTTCGAGGCACACGCATGACGAAGAATCTGCCGAAACTCCTGCTCGTTAACGACCAAAGCAGAACAGATTTTTCCATCATTTCTCGAGTGCCGATGGCATAATGTGGGGCTTGGTTTTGGGTCCAGACTGCAGAGAGTTGTCTGCAGCAGTCGTCATTATCGACATTACCATTACCATTAACATTACCATAAAGCAGATCGGCACCTAATTGCGGGCAATTGCATCTGCTACGCTTTAATTAATTACCAGCCAAAAGCTAAAAAACTAAACGTTACAATTGAATACTGAAAGTTGCAAAGATCTTGAAACTACTTGTTCAGTTTTAAAGATCTTGAAACTACTTGTTCAGTTTTAAAGATCTTGAAACGACTTGTCACTGCTTATAATTTCCTACATGTAGCTAATTAAAATGTTGTATTCGTTTCTGTGTAAATCGGACGCGCCTACAAAAGTTTGCATACTCGCTTAGCCTTAATATGGAAATCGAAGTCACACAACCAGCTACGCTTTTCGTGTATCTCTCGTTGGCACTAAAGTTGAATTTCATTCTCTGATTTTCTTCTCTTCGATCGTAAAACGAATGACGTTGGCCACGAACTTGACTTTCACAGAGAACAGCGTTCTGATTGAGTTCCGTGATTGATTGAGAGTTTAGATCGCGGTGAGGGGTGAAATCGGAATGCGTGCTACTAATTTATATCACTTTGCAGAGAGCAGGTGCTTGAAAATATCGGGGTGCTAAGGTGAGTGAGTGAGAATGTGTGTGTGAGCAGGTAAAACTAGCAGCCTCTTATCAGCGAACAGTACGCTTCTAGGGTGACTTAATCTACTTGATTCCACGCCGCTTACTCAAAGTAAACAAAATATACTCGAGCAATGCTTCACTTATTATTGTTATCTATTAAAATTTAAACGAGAATTAACTTTGAGTTGGTAACATAATCTTATGTTGTGTCCAAAAATGTTGTATATTTATAATGGTAAAACATTTTCCAAATTCTATTTAAATAATTTCTTTCACTTAAATTAGGCATAGCAGTGATTGATCGACTTAAGATTTAATCTAAAACGTCGAAAGCTAGTTTACATTCAAGAAATTTTACAAATTAGTTCGATCCTAAGATGTTTTACTCTAGCACCCATGGAGAATCCAGAACTTAATCTTACTGCTCTTATTGTCTGGTTGCGTTTGCTAATAGTCTATCACAGTACTAAGCACTTCACGGGATCTACTTAAGCTAGTTCATCGCATTCAAAGCCCACATCTAACCAAACACACTATTCCTCCGGCTTTCGAACAAAAACCTCCTTCATTTCCACATCCGCCTGATTCTGGGACTTGCGACTGCGACCCGATCGGAACTGCTCCTCGATCTCCAGCAGCGTTCGACGACGGGTCTCCGGGAGGGCGAGATAAACGAAGATCAGGGCAAACAGAGCCATGACCCCGAAAAAGATGAAGCAGCTCGACATTCCCAGGTATTCCTTGATGCCGGGGTAGGTCTTCAGGACCACGAACGAGATGAACATGCCCACGGCCACGGTGAGTCCTGAGGCGGGCCCTCTGACCTTTTGCGGAAAAAGCTCTGAGATCATGAAGAAGGGCAGGGTGTAAAGGCCCAGCGTGCTCAGCACGATGAAGCCCACGATGGACACCACCGGGAGATATGGCACCTCCTTGAGCAAATCGTTCTGGCTGTGTCCCGCCAACAGGAACATGCACACCGACATGCCCAAAGTGGAGATAATCCCGGCCCTTCGGCGACCCCACCACTCCAGGATGTATCCCATGGGGCAGGTGGTGATCAAGCGGGCGAAACCAATGAGCACGGCGCACATGAAGGGATCGATTTCGATGCCCGCCTCCTGCGAAATCTGCACGGCGAACACGATGACCACGAAGATGCCTGTCAGCTGCTGGAAGGCAAACAAACTCATCAGGATGACCAGTGGCTTGTAGACCTCCGGTTCGCGCAGACTCCGCCAGAAGGACTCCTTCACCGCGGCGTTCCTCTGCTGCAGCGATTTCTGCAGGAGCTGGAACTCCTCGAGCACTAGGGGATGGGTGATTTCATCTGTGGGAGAAATACAAACATTATACAATCCGTTCTATATTAATCTTTAATCGAAATGTGTTTACGCGGGAACTCCAAGCACTTGAGCGATTTCAATTTCATTATTTGATCGCTCGGTTTGATAGAAAGTTCTACTTGACTTTCATTTGTTTGTCATTAAGAAAGTAAAACTCTTGTTCCTCCTCAAGGTCAGAGTCAGCAGAGAACTCACCCGATTTGTTGAATCCACGGAAGTAGTTGAGGGATCTCTTGGCCTCCGTCACCCGCTTCTTGGACAGAAGCCAGCAGTGGCTTTCCGGAAGTGGCAGCACGCAGAGCAGGGCCACCAGCTGGTAGCCACAGCAGATGAGGGCAATCAGGCGGAAGTCATCGCGGATGCAGTAGCCGATCCCGTAGAGAATCGTGATGCCACCGGCCACCGAAATGGACGTGCCCAGTATGAGACTGCCCCTCGTCTTGGGCACACTGATTTCGGCTGCATAGACTCCTGGTGGCGCACTGGCCAGTCCCATGCCAACTCCTATAAATATTCAAGCATTAAATAATACTTCTACATAAAGAATATTTGCTTAAGGATGTTGGACTTACCCAGCATAAATCGTGCGACAATGAGTTGCCAGAAGAAGGCTACTCCATCGCTCCCACTGGGTGTGGCCAGCAGAATCCAGGCAAGGATAGTGAGCACATTGAGCACGATCAGGGACCTCTTCCTACCGATCCTGTCCAGCAGGAAGCCGGACAGCAAGCCGCCCAGAGGAGCGGACAGAGCGTTGACCGATGCGAACCAGGAAGCCTGCGAATCGTCCAGATGCACTGGCTCCGTGACGTCCTTCAGCTGGTGCAGAGTGGCGGTGGGCATGGCCAGGGTCATGCCCGTTGAGAAGACACCCACGTTGGCCAGGATGACAGCGATCACTTGGCGCCGCACTGCCCTTGTCTGTTCGCCAGGCGGAGGAGTCTTCAGCGGTCGATCCAATCCCGAGACGATCCTGGCCTGCTTGCCATTGGATTCGCTGCCATTTTGATTGAGGTTCCGGTGCTGCTCATCCATTTAGTTCGTTGGCGGGCAAGACTTGGCTTATCTCTGCTGAAAGAGAGGAAAAGTTTGAAAACGATTCTTTTACCCCGGCCATTTGCTGGCATTCTCACGGTGGGAAAACACTTCCTGCTCAGATAAGTTGCCCTAAGCGAATGATTATGGCCCATGCCCTAACAAAGGCCAATGCAAATTTGCCTCGAAGTGCCGTAGTCCCGGGAAGAGCAAACAAACAATTCATCATTTTTGATTACTCATTCGTTGCTTGTCTTTTGCATAAAGCTTAGTTTTTACAAGGCTAGTATAAAGTATAGGGTTTAATATTTACATTTACCTAGCTCAACTGCTTTATAACTTTATGGCTACACAATAGATTACGGCTAGACTTCTCGCGCCAACTAGAAACACTGGCTACTCAGATTTTAAATCACTGAACGGCATGGTAACCCGAAAGCAAACTAGTACTATGCCAAACATGTCAAAGAACAATGAGAGTGCGTATTATATACTATTATAAATATCAAGTTAATTAGCACTTGATGCAGCATATCTATGATTACAAATGCGTGAGCCCCATCCCATAGACATATAAACTTGTTTCCTCAGTCGAGCACAACCGGATTACTCCCACGTGAGGTCGAGTCCAACACAAACGAAAGTTCTGGAAGGGTATTTGTCAGTTGGCTGTGGGCATCTAGCGTTCCTTCGCTGTTTTCTAGTTTATTACTTTTATGATTGCGCCTCGAAGATGGCCTTGCCATCGGCAGCTATGTAGCTAATACGCGTACCAACAAGTGGAAGTGCAGGCGATAAGAAGTGCGGCGATTGTTGACCCTGTTCCCTGTCCACTGGGTACTGGGTACTGGGTATGGAAAGTGGGACTGGGCCACAGCTGATGCGAGCTAAGTGTTCGTTTGTTTGTGGATCCCACTTTGTGGTGTAGGGCGCGGTGCTTTGATCAATCGATGCCAATTAAGATTCAATGAATCCGCATGGCAGACGATTCCATTCGGAATCCGGGAAACACTTACACTTGTATAAAGAAGTTGCGGTGGGATTTTCACTGGATTCAAGAGAACCTGCTGCCCAAAAATCCACGAGGCTGGGAAAACAGGTTCTGCGCCGCTCACCAAAAAAGATGTCGTGACTCGAGATGGATCCAAGTGCCTAAATCTGAAATGCCAGCGACACGGAGCGGAGCTGAACGGTGAACGGTGCTGAGCTGAGCGAACCCGTCGACGGTAAAGCGCTGGAGCCAACTGAATGCCGCTTGCCACGTTGGAGTCCCCAAACTATACGGATTTCTTCGCCGCCCTCTCTTTCTCTCTCTCTCTCTCTACTGAACACAGACAGGCGATAAAGCGGCATAGAGTACTGGTGGTATACCGCCATCGAGGAACGTCATCCCGCCGATAGATTTGCCTTAATGTGTGTCATGATCGTTTTGATCGCTTTGATCGCTGATAATGGGCGTACTGCTGATCGGATCGGATGGGATTGGATTAGATTCTGAGTGACTGAATGGGAAAAGGGCTGACAATATGCCGATGCACTTTGCCATATGCGCCCTTCATTTCCCTCTCCGATGTCGTCCTTATCGGCTTGTTGGGCACGGAACGGAACATTAAGTAACCATTAAACATCACATTGCTGGCCGATCTGGGTGGGTTAAGTCAACCTGTCATATATACTGGTATAGTACTAATATCTGTGCCGCTTATCAGTCTCGACGATTAACTCGCGGTGCGTTCATCATCGCCTGGGTGTGGAGGAAGTGTTCTCAAGAGGCATTTACAATGGCACAACACTGCACAACGGACTGCGCAGATTTCGGATTTATCTTATCGAACGAAAGGTCTTTCCTTCTGCCTGCCGCAATATATGTCGAGTGCCGTAAAAATGAGACAATACTAATTGGTTTGGCCAAATTGCGTGCCTTTAATTGGGCATCAGCCATCACGAGTGATTAGATAGCGATTATTAACGGAGGTGTTAGCAACAAATATTTGCTATTGCTATTGACATCTAAAGTAATTCGAAAAACCGTTGAGGCGCACTGTAGCAGTTGGCTGATGTCAGCTTGCTCAGAGTGTCGCAGCAGTGAGCAATGCACAGCGTGCTTCATAGCTTATAGCTTTTGTCTTTATGCGATGGGCAGCACTGTTTGCTTGCTTCGCTCAGTCGGATTCTTATTGAATAAGTTACATTCTAGTAGGAATATATGCTTATTGGAGTGTAAAAGCTTGGAGTTTTCGTATTGTTGAATTAAAGGTTTTTAAGGAAGATTATGGTTTTTAGTTAGAAAAACTAGCTTGCATTAAAGAATTTTTAAAATGCATAACACATAATTCAGTAAAACTGTTCTTATATATATTTACATAACCTTAAATTCATTAGATTTGCTTATTTTTAGAAGCTTTGACACATTTGCCCATTTATACATTTGGTTCTGTCTAAGGAATACTTCTTTAATTATGTACTACAAACTTTCGCTTATTCTTACGCCTTTCAAATCTTACGCTTTTCAAATCGCGCGCGCTTTTGCTTTCGGTTCAGTGGAAAGCAGAACTCGTTCACTTCTTGCATCATTCGCAGAACTTGGCAACTTGGAATTCCGGCACGCAGCGACGTGGGTCACACTGTGTGAACTCGGGAACGCGTACACAACACACGCAGCGGAGTGCGCCGAGCAGAGAAAAAGAAAGAAGGAAAAAGAAAAAAAGCGGAAAAGCCACCACCAGAGCGTGGAAGGGAAAAGGAGAAGGAAAAGCTGACAGAGGGTCCACCGAAAAACGCACGCAGCCTGCAGCCTCCAAGGATCCCAGCGGATACCCTCCAGATTCAGATACAAAGATTCCACGGCTGAGATACAAGCCACTGGTCCACGGGTCCACGGGTCGCTGAGTGCGTGTTGCCCCAGGCTCAGTCACCTGGTCAGCCCCCATCCCAACATCCCCCATCTCCCGTCCTCTCCTCACCCGCTGCAGTGCAACAGAAAATTGTGCGGGGGATGAGCGCGTTTGTTTTGTGGACAGGTGTGCGATCCCGAAGCGAGTGAAAAGGAGCTGCTGGAAAAGGGCAGCAGCCAGGGATAAAAGCTCCGGCCGAAGCATCCTTGCTGAGCTGCTTGCTCCTGAGCTCCTTGGCTCCTTGGCTTCTTGGCTCCTTAGCATAATTTGATTCGCAAAAATCGAAACGGAACCAAACGAAACGAAACCAAACGAAACGAAGCGAAAGCGAGAAATCGGCTCCTTTGCGAGAGAGCCCCAGTGCATGTGTATGTGTATGTGTTGGTGTCGTTGTGTGTGTCAGTGTGTGTGAGCAGCATCCTGGAAGCCAGAAAAAGACAGGAGAAATAACAAAAATATAAAAACAGAGGAGTCTCTACCATCGCATCGCATAGCATTGCATCCGGATTGCATCGCATCGCAGCCTCCGCGGGAATGGAGGAATGACGCCGAGTGGGTGCCAGTGCCACGAGCAGGATCGGGATAAGGATTAGCCAGCGTCCAGCAGCCTCCGATGCCACCGCATAGACATAGATACAGATTACGGTTACAGATACGGATACACACAACCTGCTTTTGTCCAGGCAGCGGCGCATAATGCAGTGATTCTACACCGCTCCTCTCGTGTCTCGTGCAATCTCCCAGTCCCCAGTGACAATTAGCTCCATCTCCGTCTCCATATCCACATCCATATCCTCCCCGGCTGCCCACCCACAGCTCCTGGCCCAAGGATACCCACAACCACAATAGCAATAGAGGCGACCAGCAGCAGAAGCACCGCAGATCCCGAAGCGCATCAAGATGACCACGGACTTCCTCTTCCCCAAGATAGCGGACTGCTCCTACGTGTCCTGTTACTGGTGAGTACATGGCCATTCGTGTGCATATATATATGCCCATTCCCATGCCGATGTCCATGTCCATGTCCAAGTCCATGCCCATGGGCAGGAACAAAAGCAACAGCCAGCGAGCAACGACAAACAACAAACGACAAACGAAAACGAAGACAACAACAAGAGCAACAAGAGCAGCGCCACGGAGATGGAAAACTTTTTCATTAGGCAGCCGAAATCATTCACCCAGCCTTCAGCACCTGAATATTAACACGCTGGCAGCGCAGCTCAGGGCCATAATATGTATGTGGGCTAGCTCCCAGGGGAAGTGCCAGGCTGTGGGGAATACGCCTGAGCCTAATAAACTGAGCACAGTGCTCGCTCGCTAGGTGCGACGTGGCAGGAGGTAGAGGAACCTCACTCTAATAGAAGTTACGGAACAGCAATCTGAAGTGGCATCTCTATAAGACCCGGACCCATTCTGCTATTTAGATACATATTTATAATCGAAAACTAGTGTAAGAAAAAGGAAATAGCTGTTTACAAATAGATTGAATATCTATGTATAATATCTGTCATACTTGAACACAGCTTTAATTCTAGCAAATTCTTTTGTACTTAAACTTAAAGTTCAACTTTAACTTGGTTACCTTAGCGAGCGACCACCGTCTAGAGTTAGAGAGGCGAACTTAGTCAGCGATGCAAATGACGCCCGCTGCCCTGGCCACTTGTGTGAATGATTATCGCATGCCTGGCCAGTCCCAGCGGACGAGCGTTGCTTCTTTTAATTATGTATATTTTATTTTTGTGCGTTATCTCTTTTGGCAACAACATTCGCCGCTCGGCGCTGCCATGTCCTTCACGTCCTGTGCCGCCTCCTTTTCGGATGGTTTTCATTATCCCATCGCTTATTTCGTGGCTCCTCCTCCATCTCCATCTCCAGCTCCATCTCCTCATCGGTCGTCGGTCGTCGGCGTGCCCCGCTTTGCATTCAAATTCGCTCATTACCCACTCACTCCTGTGAGTCCTCCGAGTCCTGTGAGTCCTGCGACCCTCTGGCCTCCCGCATTCGAATCCTGTTTCTGTTTCTGAGAATCCTGATGCGGCGCCGCTTGGCGCTGCGCAGCTCCAGAAATTAGGTCAAACGGTCATGTCTGCCAACAAGAACAGCGTGCCACTCCACTCCACTGTGTTGGTGTGTTGCCGTGTGGGTGTGTGGGTGGTGTGCGCTGTATCTGTGTGCGTGTGCGGTAGGACGGGCGCAGGATGGGGTTCGTTTTTATGGCCACATGCGAGAGGCGCGTTTCGACCATAAAACAAACGACCGACCGACAACAAAAACATTCGAAAAACCAAAGCAAAAATTAAACAATACACACACTGTTCTACTCCGCACTATACATGCATATGTATGTACATGTGTATATATATGTATGTACTTATGTGTTATGTGGCATTTCCCTGCGTTGATGCAATATTTAAAATGCTAATTGCAAAAATGGCGGCAATGGCGGCGACGAGCACTAAGTAATGGCAACTTGGCAGGCGGTCCCCCGATGAATTGGCGGCGGGGACTTGTTTATCCTGGCGCGTGATATGAGTTTTATGTTCTGCCACTCACACACACTCACTCACTCACAGAAAAGCGGCAAAAAATATCAAGTAAAAGGCGCAGAACATAAAAAAGTTTTTACACACGCACACCCATTTACATGGCCAGATAAAATGTCGTTGCGTTCTCTGACCTCATACCACCCAACATCCAGCCAACATCCAGCCATCTCTGCCCCCTTCTCCCGCAGGACATGTTCATTGATTAATTCGCAACTGCTCGCGCACTCACATTTGCACTCAGATTCATCTCTCCTTCCAGGGAAACTCTGGAAAAGCCACCGCTCTCGTTTGCCTCGCTTTCCTCGGCATACACACCACAGCAGCGCCATCTGTGGGTCGCGTGTTGCGGCGGCCCGCAAGTTTCAGACACTGCCTTCTGGCATTTTCCCTTCCCCATGCGCACTCATAGATGGTTGTTTTAAAACAATTTTCAAAGAAATTAATTGTGCATATTCTTAGGTATTTCTTGGCTTCCAAAGTCTTTAAAATTCCAAGCGAAATATCCTTTGTATGCCTTCCTAAATGAAGTATTCAAAACTTAATAGCAAGGCGCAATTTCTTTCTGTGTGCGTTTGAGCAAGTCACTCAAACTGGGTCTTGGCTGAAACCAGCCCACCACCGCCAACTGAACCACTGCCTTTCCGGCACTTTGAAGCAATCTCAGCCTGGCGGCATTAATAACGCCAGCTCACGATATTGCCGGGAGCCACTTTCAGTCGCGACTTTTGACCGCGCCACTTGAGTGGGCTGTGCCACCTTCCTCTTGCCACCTGCTACCTGCCTTCTGCCACCCAATTCACAATTGAGACCACCCAACCCAGCACCCCTGCGAGTCCTTGTTATACCTGTTACTGTTGATATGACTGCCTTTGTTGTGCCACCTAGTTTAATGCCCCACTCACATGCACCTGAGGCTGAGGCTGAGGCCGCCAACATGCGAGCAACATTGTGTGGCAAGCGAATTGATTGGAATTTATTCCAAAGAGCCATAAACACTGAACTGGCAAGTGGCAATGGCAAGTGGCAAGTGGCACGGGCCAAAAGCCAAGAGCCAAGTCAGCCGCGTGCCAAGCAAAATCGATTATTATAATGCCAACGAGGCAGGCGGAGGCGGCCTGTTGCTGATAAAGGTTAGCATCAGTTAAGCCACTTGACATTTCGTGCAGGGATTAGCCCCGAACTGGAACTGGAACTCGGACTGCGACTGTGACTGTGACTGTGGGACTTAATCTCGCTGTAGAGCATCTTGCATCTATCGATTGCTAAGCCCCTCTGCTTTTCCCCCGCAGCGAGGAGAACGTGTGGAAGCTCTGCGAGCAGGTGAAGCGGACGCGGCCGGAGGAGCTGTCCAAGTGCTACGCCGTCTTCGTCTCCAACGAGGGTCGCACCGTGCCCCTTTGGCGCCAGAAGGCAGGACGCGGCGACGATCAAGTTGTGATATGGGTAAGTGGACGAACCATAACGTAAGATAGTGCTGTTACAATATTAGGAACTGAAACTATTAGAAAGTTACATGTACAACTATATGATGCACGGATGATAACTACGCATCGTTTATAAACTGCGTTTTATTGAATATTTGATCTACCAAAGATGGAATAGCTCTCATACACAAGATTGATGGTTCTATTTGGAATCTTGCAGGACTACCACGTCTTCTTCATACACAATCCCTTGCTGAATCGCTGTCTGGTGTTCGATCTGGACACCACACTGCCCTTTCCCACATACTTCCACAAGTACGTGACGGAGACGTTCCGCTCCGATCTGGCCCTGCGTCCGGAGCACCACAGGTGAGACGCTTTAGGGATCCCCATAGGGAGAGCGTGATCATCAGTTTTGTGTATTTGTTGAACAGATTCTTCAGAGTCATACCCGCAGACACATATCTCATTGAGTTCTCATCGGATCGGCGTCACATGCGTCGGCCGGACGGCAGTTGGATCAAGCCACCGCCCTCCTATCCACCTATTCTCTCCAACTGTACGTATCTAAATTGGTGAATCGGTGAACATCTAAGGATGTGCGACTAATGTGCGCTTCTCCCAATAGCGAACATGCACTGTCTAGGGGACTTCATCTGCATGAGTGCAGGAAAAGGTCCTGGAGCGGTCTACAGCCTGTCGGAGTTCGTGCAAAACTTCTACAAGTCGCCACATGTGATGGCGCAGAACAACAAGTAGATGCAGGGCCAGGGGATCCTGGATTGGGAATCTAGAATGGCGGATCGCGCATCCGATGTATCCAACAGCCCACAGATGCAGAACGCATCCAGCAACTCAACCACATCCAAATGCAAATACAAATCCGTATCGAAATCGTTTTGTCGTTGTCGTTACCAGACAGTTAATTACCAATTGCATACATATACATACATACATATACACGCGAACATATAAATATATTTATGATAATGTATTTTTGTATTCAGGTTAACAGAGATCAAGTGCAGAAGAGGGTTAAAACGCTGGCGCCACGCAGCTCTTGGCGTTTATATGCATTGAACTTCAATTCTAAAGAAATTATAAATCTAATTATACATTTTTTACTGTACGTATTGTATTGTATTGTATTGTATTTTATAAAGCAACCACACATACATATATATGATAGCCGAGGGCAGAGATGAAATTTTTATTCGTTACATCCTCCGTGTACTTTTTGTAACTCTAAACCTAAGCGAAATGGAAAAGCACCAAGGCGGCCGGCGGACATCTGATCGGATATTCGCAACACCACCATACATATAGATATGGATATGGATATGGATATGGATATGGATCTACTACCACTTTGCATACTACGCTACGCTCTCGTTTATGTAATTCAATTTTTGGCTAGGCTCAAAGCTAACCCACAACACCTAACTGTAACTTACACTCTACTCTAAACTCACGTCAGCCTCGTCTCGAATTCGAGGCGCATAATTGCATTAAAGCTTGTTAACTTGTTTTATCGTACTTACACTAATTACGTACTCGTACCGCAATTATAATTGTAATTCGAATATTATCTACTTTGTATACAACGGAAACCAAATCGATGATAATACTAATAACGTATTGTATTGTATTGTATTGTATGTTTGTATCTAGCTAGTTTTTGTACGGTTTGTATGCCCGAGGATCCCCAGCCGAATCCACATTAGAGACCCCAGACCCCAAACCCCAGATCCCAGAACCCAGACCCTCATCCGGAAATCCGAACCCGCTTAGCGTTGATTTCGATATACTTATCGTATCGTTTCCCTTCGATTAATGACTTGTGACGCGCAAAGACTGATTCATTATACGCCCTACGGTAGCTGAAGCTCCTCTTCAAAAACCTCCTCTCCTTTATGAGTGCCCTGTTTATCATGTCCTTAGAGTGTCCCTGTAGACTACTTTTTTCGATTGTTTATTGCTCGGCTTCCAACCCTTTGACTCGAATTAGTTAACGAAACTCGCATTTATTTTTGATTTTCTGGTTTACATTGATTTTGGATTCGTATAGAGAGGTTTTTACTCGACTTGTACTTGTATGGGGATTACCATATAGACATATGAATATCTAGAACATAAACGAGAATGTATAAAAATAAATGCTGTGCAAAAGTCTCAAAGTTAAACCTAAACTCTTAATTATATACAACTCTAGCAAACAACCAAAAAAACTCGAAACGTTTCTCAATGTTCTCAAAGTATCTGCGATTAGATAGATACCTATACATACGAGTATATTTATACGATTACCCTGAGTTGTATTTATCGATGGCAAGCTATCGTCCATCGACAATTGTTTATCGCTAAAAGGAACACCAAGCAAGCGATTGCATAAAGTGTGTAAAAATCAATTATAAATAGACACATAGATAGAGCATACTTATCGTGTAACTTAGCATATGCGCCACTCTTTTTCTCTTCCAATTTTCTACTACCACCCGATAACATGGCATATTAACAATATTGGGCATCTCGCGCAGAATACATAGATATTTAACGGGCAGATATATAGCTATAAGCTAATCATTAAGTTTTGGCGCCAGCGTGAAAACTGAGCGTCTTTTTACTCTTTTTTACATAAGTATACATATTTAACTGAACAAAATCGCAACTGAGCATAAACGCAAACAGTGGTAACCCGCAGCCGCCTTTGATTCAGACGCATCTGCAACCAAAGGGTAGTCAACCTCCGATTGCAGACCAGATCAGACTAACCACTTCATCTTCCTCCTCCATCCGGAATCCGCATTCAAGCCCGCTAGCTGCAAGTGGTTTCAAATCCATGGGTTGTCCTTCGAAAACCCTCCAAAATGCCACCCTGCAAAATGCACACATTCGTTGAGAACTAAGATTACAACAGATTCCCTGCTTTATGGGCCTAAGCCTTTGTTAATCTATTTAACTATCAATTATCCAACGTACCAACTATCGATCGTACTTTTGATTGTTATTGTAAAATATTTTTGCAACTCCCTAGTATTTATACGTGCATACATTAAACGCAAGCAAAGCTAAAGCCAATGTCAAACCAAATGTAATAACATTCAATTTATGGATCAATGAATTATGATTGTTCTCTCAATTCTGCAAATGTGACGCGCTAATGGAAAATCAATATGAATACCACTTAAATTAAAAATACCGATCAATAAAATATTCTTGAAATTGCATTTTAAACCAAGCACTTTATTTATTAATTGTTCAATTTCAGGAGACACCACGTTTCCTGCTTTGATTATATTCTTTTTTAAGCAATCGCGAATTGGGAGGAGCCATTGCTCATGGTTCCTGCACGTAGCCATTCGACTATGGCGTTCTGCACAGTTTTTTTGATATACCCCTTGTAAGGCTTATCTATACCAAACTCTCTTAAAAGCCTCCGTTCGATTGCAGCTACAATACCCACAAAAATTGAGAACGAAAAAAAACGAGATCGTTCGTTCTCAGCGTACTCAGTGGCATCAATCAGTAGTCTCACTTACCATGAGCCCTTCTTGATTTCGAGACAAAAACGATCTCATTGTCAATATTTTATATTGTATTTGATTATAAACAAAATATGTTAGCGAAGCAAAATCCTCTTGAAGGTTGTACAAATATACTGCGAAGTCGACAGTTAAAGGCCCTGTGGAAAGTGAAATATTTAAGATATTAGAAAAGCCATCAAAGGTTCGTTGTCTTTAATTTGAACGTAATCCTAGTCCGTATACATCAGCTATTGCTTAATACATAACTCCCGCAAGGGTATATAGGCTTCGGCATGCCGATTTCGTTCTCATTCATTATTGAGATACACAGACTTAAATACTCCGCTCTCGGAAACTCAACACTCAAACGGCTGCATTTTTCAGAGCGAGATACTCACACTCAGCGCTCGAGCACTAATCAGCTGGGAGACCGGCACGAGCCAGCGATCAGATAGAATTCAGCGGCGTTCGACGGCGGAAGCAATTCAGTAGCATTGGCGAAATGGCGAGGAATCTGGAAGATAGTTGCAACATGGCAAACGCCAAATACGTGAGCATAAATAAGGAGGACCGCGGGCCGTACGCCGCCCACTTCAGCGCCTTGAAGGATGCGGTGTACTCGCATTGGAAGGGATCGGGAGTTCTGGGCAAGCTGCTCAAGGGAACAACACTGGGCGGTAAGTGGTACTCGCCAGTTGGCTCTCTCTTCTCCATCGGAAGCCGTTTTCGTTCGCGTAGTGTGTGAAAAAACGAGAAAGTCGGGTTGCAGTGGCCCGAAGTTACAAATTACTAAGTAATAAGAATGCGATAAGAAACTAACATGAAAGGAAAGTGATATTCCATATTGATCAGTGGTTCATCCATTTAATTCAGTTTATGTCAGCTTAATTTATTGGATCATTAATTTAATAATTTTTCGATTGGTATAAGTATGTATACCTTTCTCATAAAAAGACAGACTGAAAGTTTACAATCTTTCCAATCGATAAGACATTTTCTTTCGCTTTCCTCGTAATCTGAACAAACATCGCAGATATGTATATATTTTTGGTACAGAACGTGACTCTCAACTTCCGGCTGCAAAAACAAACATACAGATATGTACATATATACTTAGCTGCGTTGAGCATGAAGTTCTAGAACAATCCACTCAGGGATTTTAACAGTGCTTGAGTTTTATGGGCTTCTTATGGTCTAGGACAACAGTGGCTTATCAGACTTTCGTCGCTAGTTTCCTAGAAGACGAAATGCAATTGAAATTCTTCGGTAAAAGTAGTTAGGATACGAGTATCTTATCTTTGCTGGTTGACAGAAGCATTTATTGCAAAACAAAACTATGCCCTGTTTAGGTGGATATGGCGATAAGGTCAAGGTATCAATGCCCGATGAGTACGACTTGGTTATCCATCTGGTCTTTCCGGAAAATGACAAAATCGTTGTCAAGGCCGATGCGAGCAAGCCAGGTGAGATTGATAAAGAGATACAACTTAGCAGGTTAAGCACTACTATGCCGTTTTGCACAGGCAACGTCATACTGGACATGACCAAGGTGATGGAGATTATCGGGAATCAGGAGCACAACAAGCCAGTGTTTGATCTTCTCCAGAAAATCGTGAACAACAAAAAGCAGCTGCTGGAGGACAAGCTGCAGAGCTTCCTGCAGGGCATCATGAACCAGACGCTCAACAAAATGGGCCATCAGATCGAGGTGCAAGGCAAGATCTCGAAGCTTACATACAAAAAGTGCGGCCCCGCCCACACGATCTTTGTGGAGGGGCCTTGCGAGTACTCCGTGGACTTCGTACCAGCCATCAAGCTCTCAGCAGCACAAGTGGTTTTGGCGCCGGCGCAAAGGAAACATTTTGGTGGAACGCTCTACTGGGACGCCGTCCCGAAGCCCATGAAGCCAGCCAAATGCGACAACGTATCCTTCAGGGCCTCCTTCTATGAGGCAGAGCGCAGTCTGCTCCACGGAAAGCAGTTCCTGAAGTCCGGAATCCGCCTGATGAAGCAGACCCGCAATGTGAAAAACAAGGCAAACCTTAAGAGCTACCACATCAAGACGGTCTTCCTGTGGCAGTCGATCGAAAAGGATGCCAGTTACTGGCAAAAACCCGTTAAAGAGATACTTATCGAGGTGAATATCAAATATATTTAGAATTATTAATGTCATAATTTTGTGTTATAGATGATGGGCAAACTGGCGGACTCGTTAGCTTTGACGCCGAGGAAGGGCAGGTTGCCCTTCTTCTGGGACCCCAAACTGGACATGTTTGCCGATTTAACGGATTGCCAGCGAATCGATATGTTCAACTACTTGAGGAAGTGCGAGTATACCTTCCGCAAGGCCGACGGAAATCTGAACGACGACAACGAGAACAATGTGCAGAGCTCTTTCAGTACGAACACCACATACTATTCCAAATCAAAACAATTCGCATTAAAGATTCATTTTCCCAAAGTCAGCGGTAGGGAGAACAGGCCATCGAATGGACAGAAAAAGGAAACCCAACCTGCTTCTGCCGAACCAACTAAGCCCATAAAAACCAAAGTGGCCGCCACATCCAATCCTCCAGCTAAAGCTCCACCTAAGACTTCGGATGCAAAAACACAACTTAATGAACAGAAGAAGAACTTGGCGCCTGCCACAGCAAATCCCAAATCGAAGTCACCCATCACTGCCGATGCAAAGGTGGCACCTGCTCTTAAGAAAGCAAATCCCAATCCTAGCGAGCAGAAGAAGTCTGTGGCGGCGCAGCCGAAGACAAAGGTGGAGTCCACTCCAGTCAAACCAAATCCAAAACCGAACGTACAGCAACAGCAGGCTAAACCGAATCCTGCCGATCAGAACAGGATCAATCCAAATGCCAATGGTGCACGATAAACTAAAAATTTGAAATGTAGAGGGAAGTGAGGGCGGTCTGTGTTCTGTGAGTTGAAAGAGTTTTATTAACAGCAAAATGAAAATAAGTTTGATCTTAACCGTTCGATCTTAAGCCTAGTCCTTGCCTCCGATGGCCGGGTGATGTGGTCGTCGTTGTTAAGTCGCTGGTGCTCTTACAGGCCGCCTCCGGATCGGTCCACGCTGATCTTCTGCTTCAGATTGGCCGCCTCGTGCTTCTGCTCCTCCAGCTCCGCCATGCGCGCAAATCGGGAGTAGGCCACGTCGCCGGTCTTGATGGCCGACATCATCTGGAATTTGAAGTGAATGTTAGTGTTGTCCGTGTAATTTCCTTGCCAATTAAATGATGTGAATTTTTCGTAAGCAAATGTTCTTGTCGTGGGAATGCTCCTGGTTTTTTACATGGCTCACCTGAAGGTATTCGTCCAGCTCCACCTGGCCGTTCATGTTTGTGTCGATCTCGCGCAGGATTTCGTGCAGCTGCTCGCCGGAGACGTCGCCATCGCCGAAGCTCTTGAGGGCGCGGCGGATATCGTTGATGGAGACGTAGCCCTTCTTGTCCTTGTCGATCAGCTGGAAGCGCTTGATGTACGTCTGGATCTCCTCCTTGGACAGCTTGATGGGTATGCGCTCCTTGGAGGTGCGGTTCACCGAGTGTCCCATCTCGTTGGCCAGGAACTCGGTGGCGTGCTTAATCTGGCGCTCCTTCTCGTCCTTGGACCAGCCCAGCTCCTCGCCCATGATGTCAACGATCACTGGCAGCGCCTCCTGGGCCGCCTGCACATTGAGGAAGGCCAGTCGCAGGCGACGGGCGATCATATCGACGGCGGTGCAGGCGTACTCCCGCACTCCGTACCGGATCTCGGCATCGATGTACGGGAACTCGGGGTGGATGCGGTTGCCGATGATGGGCCAACGCTTGCCGGTGAGCGAGGCCATCTTGGACACGGCGAAGGCGCGGTCACCGTACGACTTGGCCAGGTGCTGGGCCACCTCGCACTCGAGTCCGAAGTCCTGCACCAGACGGATGTACATGGTCGGGGTCCAGCCCTGTCCGCCCTCGATCTTCAGATAAGCGGTCACCGCCTCGGCGCGCTCTGGCTTTAAGTTGCAGGCTACAAGTAGAACATCCGTGGATTACATAATGGCCAGAGTAGGAAGGGTAATAAAGTAACCGGATATTGAATCATTGAGAATCAGCAATACCTTATCTTAGTTACTTATCAGTATCATAAATGAATAAGATAGGCATCGTAAACCGTTCCCACCACACTAGTCATCAATTATGAAATCAGTTGAAATCAAGTGAACTGGAGGACTCACCCTTGATTGCCGCATCGATGGTGTGCTCGGCCATGGCCCTGTAGGTGGTCCACTTGCCGCCAGCGATGGTGATGAGATTGGAGGGGCTGACGTGGACGATGTGGTTGCGGGCCAGGGACTGGGTGTCGTCCTTGTTGGGATCGGAGACCAGTGGGCGGATGCCGCTCCAGGCGGAGAGCACATCGCCGCGGCGCACCTCCACGTCCGCATTCAGATAGTTCTTGATCTCGTTGAGGATGAACTGGATCTCGTCCTCAGTGGGCGTGGGGTTGTGAGTGATCTCGCAGGGCAGGTCGGTGGTGCCGGCGATCGTCTGCCTCTGCCAGGGCAGGAAGAAGATGACGCGGCCGTCGGAGGTGGAGGGATCCAGCAGACCCATCTGATCGGGACTGTAGTAGCCAGGCAGTACGATATGAACACCGGAACTGGGGCAGCAGATGCTCTTCACCGTGGGGTTGTCCATCTTGCGAATGGAGTCCGTGAAGGGACCGGCGGCATTAACAATGCACTTGGCCTTCACGGTGAACTCCTTGCCGGAGATATGGTCCTTGACCTTGGCTCCGCACAGCACCTGTTTGCCAGTGCCGTCGTCCTTCTTGAGCAGCTCCTTCACCTCCACGTGGTTGCACACCGTGGCGCCGTGGCGAGCGGCAGTCAGCGCCACCGCCAGACACATCCTGGCATCGTCCTGCTGGCCATCATAGTAGACGATGGCGCCGCACAGCTTGTCCTTCTTGAGCATGGGGAACAGTTCGAGGGCATCCTTCTTGGAGAGGTAGTACGAGCTCTTCACGTTGCGATCGCCGGCCACCAGATCGTAGGCCTTGATGCCCACCCAGTAGTAGGGCACCTGCCACCATCTGCAGAATCGGGATTATCTGGTTAGCAAAGTCACGGATATGGAGCAGAGGTAGTGTTGCAATTTACGTGTAGACTGGCAGCATGATGGGCAGTGGGTGGGTCAAGTGGGGCGCCGATTCCAGCATGGTGGCGCGCTCGGCCAGCGCCTCCTTCACCATGCGGTACTGCTCTAGATCTAGCTGAGATGGCAGTTGATAGTTAGCACTCTACTGAGGGGAGGTTCTAGCCAAGGGTCTAGACTTTGATAACTTACGCCCAAAATGGCCTTCTGCAGGTATCGCACGCCGCCATGGATGAGCTTCGTGGAGCGCGAGGAGGTGCCGCTGGCAAAGTCATCCAGCTCCACCAGGGCGGTCTTAAGACCTTTGATTGGGGAAAAGAAGAAAGCGTTTCTTAAAGGCAGTTCCAGTCGGAAGGAATCATTGCCCACTTACCCCTCGTGACCGAGTCCAGAGCACATCCAGCTCCCGTGGCTCCGCCGCCGATGATCAGCACGTCGAACTCCTCGCCGCTCATCAGGGATTTGATCTGATCAGCTCGCGGGGGCAGCGTGCGCTTCCTCTTCGGCGGCACGGTGGCATTGTTAACCTGGTCGGGGGATTTGGGTCTTGTATCTATCTGATTTAAATTAAAGGATTTTAAGGACTACGTACCACATGGGGGGTGTTCCAGCGGTCCAGGGTGTACGAGGCCAGGACGGAACCCACACAGGCGCTGGCGGCTGTTACGCCGAACTTGAACATTCGTGAGGTCATCCCGGGGATCTCTCACGAAACTATGTTGAAACGATCGAGTATTATATTGTGCTGCAAAGGTACGAACAAAGCATTCGCAATCAATTTCACTTATTTTTAGTGCGCCGCAGCTCATAAGTATGCAATAAAAACCAACACGGATGATGTCCGAATTGCACAGATTCTAATTCCTGACTTTGTAAGATCTTGCGTCACAATGCCAATTCTTAAGTTTCTAAGATACCATTTTGTTTGAGATACTTTTTCAATTTCTGAGATTATACATACATACATATGTATGTATGTCTTCTTGCGGTTTCACTTATTTTATATTAGCATATTCAGGATTCTCAGATTGAAAGTGTTACCAAATATTGTACGATCAATAATAAATAATTAACACTTATTGTGCATATATTTTTCTATTAATAAACCACTTGTTTGAAATTAACTTGAATGGTATATAAGGGAATTAAATAATTCGCTCTATAGAAAGAATTTCCATGTTTGGGAACACTATAGAATACCAATGATAACACTGTTCACTGTTCCCACTTTTGATACTGTCGTGACACAACTGGTTGCGAATCTGCAGCTCGAAACTTGTTTTACAAATATTTCTCTGTTTTTAGGAATTTGATGATATCACAAACACCATAAAATCTGGCATTAAACAGCAAATTGAATTCCGAATTAATTTTGCACTCTTTTCGCTCTCTCTCATTTGCGCTCTCAGTTGTATTTCCATTGGCTCTCTGGCGCGCTTTTGGCTTTGACAGCTGATGGGAGCTTTTGCGTAAAGCTTTCGGCCAACTATCCGTTCTCTTCCCATTGGAAGGTTCCATTCCATTCCCGTCCATCGGATTCCGAATGTGTGTTAAATCAATACTGCTGGCGCCCAGATAAAGATACAGATACGAAAGTTGGGATCCGGAATACTGGACACAAACCAGAACGTAATCCGCACAGCTGCATGCTGGACGCACTATTTCGGTGGTGGCTCCAAGCCGATTGCTTTCACTTCGCTCCAATGCAAACCGATTCGAGTAGAGAAGAATAGAATCGAGTCGTGACCATGTTTACCTTTTGGCTTCCAGGCCGCGAGCGCCTCAGCAACAGACTGAATCCGAGTGCGAAACACAAAAATGCCGAAATCGAAATCGCCCGATTGTCGAGAATGACCGAGAACGAGAATGAGAATGAGTATGAGTATGCCAATGGCAATGCGAACGGAACGTTTTTAGCGGCCGTAATGGCATGTGAAAATGATTACATCAGAGTTTGAGTCACTTTTCCGCGACACTCGCCGTCGTTTTCGCCGCTTTCCGCATCCGCACTCGGCCAAGGCAAATCGGTTATTGAGCTCACCTAGTTGTGGCTCTGGATGCTATCTGATCCGATTCCGATTCCGAATACGAAACAGCCTGGAATTGATGAGCTGAGAACTGGAAGCGAGACTCCTCCGCTTGCTCCGTCCGTTTGGTTCGCCAGTCGCCGTTGCTCTGCGAATATATTGCACTGCACTGCATTCAGCTTTTTTTCCGCTCGAGAAAACGTTTGCTGCACTTCGTCGTGGCTCGTGCTCGGCGCCATCAGCTGTTGTGCCACGCCCTCCTCCCCAGCCATCCGCCCCGTTTTGGCCCGGCTAATTGGCCAATTGGCAGATCTCTAGATGCCAGACTCTCGTGCTGCAGCAGCTACTTATTCTCGCTTTTGAATGAGATGTGCAGGAGATGCTCGACCGTGTTCCTAGTTCAATGTTGTATCACGACAGTATCCTTTGTTTTTCCGTTTTGTAAGACATATCCGATAGATCCTTTCCGTTAGCTTTGAATTGAGTATTGAATGGAGGTTGATATCACGTCATTTTAGTGACCTTTCTCTTACTCTGTGTGGAAACAGTAGTATTTGAGGTTTAACCATCTTTAATTCAACAGTCTTGTGGGGCTTATATTTAAATAGAGAGATACATATCTCATAATTTGCTTCAACACTTCACCATAAATAAATGTAGTTAACACAGTCAGAAATTTTCCATTCCCACTTTTTACAAATGCCGTATTTCATTTGGCGGAAAGTATTATCCAAGAATTTGAGAGCGATAAGCACCAGTTTTGTATATATGTTTATTTTGTGTCACGAACTGTTTCACATAAAATTAAACAAACTACCCGACGGATATATCTACATATGAACCGATCTCTATACGAGTATCTTCTCGTGTTTCTGCTGAAACTACTACCTCGTTTTTGGCACCTGCGAGATGCGCCCACGTTGTGTGTCGGAGCGAATTGGTTCTGTAACTGGCGGCGGACGGGCAGCGTATCTGATATTTTTATTGTTTCGCGCTCTTCGCTCGGCAGATTCAGATTATTCAATTATGCGGCGAGTGCTGCTGATAGAAGGCTGCGGGCCAACAAGGCTGCTCTTCCGTGAATTTCCACGGCACGGCACGCCATCGAAATCGATTCGGGAACTAAACGCCTGATAAGAGCGGCCATTTCACAAGTGCCTCACGCATTTCGAGGGCAACCGGCTTATGAATGAATCACACATGGATACGAACGGTCCACGGGGCGTATGAATATGTAGTATCTTTTCTTGTGGGGGGTTGTACATTCGACATTAGACTGTGCTCTCGATCGGCTGACTGGCTGACTCGGCCTGACTGGGCTGATTCCGCAGACAGTGAGCAGACGGGGCAGAAGACTCAAGTACGGACGAACTGCGTCATCGTACACGAGATGGCCTGGGTTAGGTAGGTCAGTTTCACTTGCGCAATTAAGCAAGAACTTTCCATCGCTATTTATACTCGTACATGGGCGGCCAAGACCCGTCGAATTGTCGCATTGTCGAATCGGGATCCTACGAGCAGCCCGTGCTAAGTACAGACCTACAAACGACCTTGGCATTCCCAAATTAAAACGTCTGGCTAATTGTGCCGAAAGCGCACTTATCACGCCGCCTGTAACTGATACAAAGTATCCAACGTCTTGTCCGCCGGAGCACCTAACACGCACCATCGGCGTGCAGAGCGCTCCGCCCACGCCGGAATATAATATAAAAGTATTGTTTTTGCACAAATGCCAGCGAAAGACGAACACCTACATACTCCTACCTATATATGTGCCATATAGTGTGCCATACAAAGTGTATGGGTTTTAAAGATCGTCGGCGTCGCCAGTCGACGTATCTCTATCTGCCGATGTCGGCGACGACGCGTTGTTTGCTAGCACGTGAACATTATCAATGGACGCGAAGACGGAAGGCGGGGTAATTTGACTTTGCCGCGACCAGAACAACAAATCAACCAGATAGGAATGGGGTTGGACCGGCACCAGTGGAGGTTCTTACGTGGAGCTTGCCCTCCACTGAAGGTGCCACTGCCTGACCCCCAAAATATCCAGCATAATCACAGGCACCAATAAAGCGGAGCTCAACGACTTTGTGATGCCCTATGCCAAAAGGAAATCTGATTACCTCTAATGTATTTTACCAATAATACTTACATTCTATCAATCATTTGGAAACCGCGCCACTTTATCACTGGGAGTATGCGATTCATTTGCATCATGATTACCGAAACAAAATGTTATCAATGACTCGTACACTCATTGAACTCGCTAAACACAACTCCCTAATTTATCACAAATCATCCTAATTATTTATCTGCCTGGCGGGAAAAGTAGCTGTCTAGTCATTATTGTCATATCGACACATTAACACAAACATGGAGAAGATTAGATTAGCTGCGTTTTTATGGTAATCGATTACGTTGTGAGATACATGTCTGCACGTTGGACTTTTGAGTAACTCCCAGACATTTATAGATTAATTTAACTCATTGCGAGTTCCACTTGTCATGCGGTTTTCTTATCAGACTTTAGTCATCGCTTTCGAGCGATAGAATTCGAATTATGATCGCTGCACTTCAAACAATAAGTTCGCCTTCTATTTGCAGATCCATTATCTTGTTACCTAAAACGCCATCAATCTATTTATATAATAATAAAATATTGAATTTATTGTAAAAATACGAAGCAAGTTCTTGCAGCCGAAACATAATACACCAACGGGCATAATATATATCTTAAACATAATGCAGTTTAAACTTAACTATCTAGAACCAACTAGTTACAATCGTACCTCCATACTTAATCGATGGCAATGGCCACGTGCGTAATATTTCATTTGTAATTTCAAGTCAGGTCCAATTCACAAGTTCGACGAGGAGTCGGCCGCGGTCTCGGCCACGTTGTCAGGGCTTCCTACGGCGGATACAACGCCCTTGGATAGGTGGGTGGAGGTGGTGCTGCTGTTCCGCTCACGACGCGTACGCATCAGAAGGTCAATGAGATCGAGGAGCAGGTCGTCACCGGGGCTGCACTGCACCATCAGCTGTTGCACGAAGGCCAGTCGCTCAGCATCGGAGCGCGGGCCGCTTTTGAGAATTTCGGGTACCTGGGCCAGCAGCCCGTTGCGGCAACTGTTGCTGATCTTCGACTTGGCGCATACGTACTCCAGCACGGAGTTCGGGTTCAGGCGGTCGCACACCACCGACGACAGATTCTCTCGCACAGCGTGATCGAGGAAGTCCTTGGAGTGGTTCTCCGACAGAGTCTCCAGCACGTTTGTCTTGAGTTTTTCGTTTGCTCCCATTTGAGCGGACAGAAACTTGGACAATGTGCCGGCGCTCTTCAGCGGGTTCTTGTCAAAGTAGCGCTGCAAAACCGACTCCAGCGGCAATTGCTCCACCACCAGATCAAGAGCGGCCTCTGGATCGATGATGGCTAGATCCTGACCAGCTGGCTCGGGTTCAGACTCCACTTCCATCGCCTTAACGGGCTCTTCACTCATGCTGATGTTGTGCGCATTTCCTGTGTCGTTCCACTTTAGGCTGGTGAAGGCATCCTCCTCGGGAACTTCGCCAGTGGACTTGTCCAGGCTCTTGTCCGTCGTCGCTGTTCTGGCCGTCTGCTCGCTGGCGAAACGCTCTATCTCGATTATGCTGTCCAATCGACCGCGTCTTCTCAGCGCCTGGCGCATCTCGGTGGTCTGGGCCACCTTGTCCATGAGCAGGCAGCGCTTGGTTTTCAAGCTGCTGCGCGTCTCCTCAGCATCCCGTAGGTACTCCTTGGTGACGGACACCGGGGGGTCGTGGAAGCTAACCCGCTTTCGCTTTAGGGCCGGCGAGTCGAGAGTAACATCATCGAGACTTTCGCATCGCAGCTTGCGCTTCAGGATGCTCACCGAAGGACTGGCCGATGGGGATGGCAGTCGTTTGGAAAACACCAGCAGATCCTTGGAGGGAGGTGCTTGAATCGGCGTGGAAGTCTGATCCGTGCCCGTCAGCTCGTTGAGCTCGCTGGTGGGCGTGGACACCTGCTCGGCGCGATCCTGGACACGGGCCGGCGTCACTTGGTGGACCAGGCGCGATGTAGACATGCACGCATACGGCGAGCCGGATGCAGCGTCCAGCTTCTTGTTGCGGATCATGTTGATCAGCTGAGCACCGCGTCCAGTCAGATGTCCCGTGGGCTTGGGCCGCAGCGTTGGACTCGTGGAGTTGTTTGTCTGCTTGCGATCAGGTGGCGAGCTCTGCGAAAAGAAGGCGCAATACATATACGTTAATATAACATTGTTATCAAGTGGAAACAGTTTACAGATTCGAATGCGATCTAATATGCTTACCAAGTTGCATATTCGTGTGCCGGACTTCTTTGGCGACGTTTCCCCGGCAGCCACAGCAGCCGCTGAGGGGGCAGGATCGCCGCTGGCTCCCGGCAGTTGGGTAGAGGGTACAGCTTCCAAGGGCACATCAGGCGGAGTCAGTTGAGTTGTTGTTTCAGGAACAGGGTCGGGTTTCTTAACCTGTTCTGGCTGAGGCTCCGGCTCAGCTGCGACTTCCGGGAAGAGGTCCTCGCTCTGCGCAATTACCACAACGGGGGTGGGTTTTGCAACCTTTGTCTGCTTACCGGCAGCTGCAAGAATTCAAGTGTTGGGATTAACATCCTTAGCCCACCTGTCACTTGTTGCCCTTACCTGCTGTAGATTGTACGACCGGAGGCGGTGGCAATTTCTTTGGCGATCTGAGCTGGCGTTCAGGCGCTGGCTGTGGTTGTGCTTGCTGTGCCGCCTGTTCCGTGTCCTTTTGAGCCGCCCGTGTTCGCGTCTGACGCTTTGGCGGCTCCTCGGCAAGAGTTGCGGCCCTGGCAGCGGCCTCCTCATCTTTTTGAGCCTGGGACTTGCGTCCAGGTTTCTTTCGGATGGGTGTAATTACCTCAACTCTCACTGGTTCCTTCTCAGATTCCTCGCTTGCCGTTATGTCGACCACCTCATCGTTGTCATCCTTTCCCGTTAGGGCCAGTTCACCCTGTTTGCTCTTTGCGATAACTACCTTCTTAGGGGTCCAGGGCTTTATGGATGCCGAGTCCTGGGACTGCGACATATCATTGTACAATGCTGGAATGTCCGACTTCTCAGCGAAGCGCTCCTTTTGACGATCCGTCAGCTTTTCTGGGTTCAGACTCCACACTGATGGGATGATCACGAATAGGTCATCTCCCTTAAAGAGTTCCTTGAGCTGATTTGCCATAGTCTTCATGGGCAACTTGCGAAACTTTTCTTGAATTCCCCGCTTCCACTCCTCCAAGAAGCCTCCTTCGCACTTCAACTTATTCCAGCACTGGATGCCAGAGGACAAAGTTGGTTTCAATGAATCGAACACTACCATGAGTTCGTTTTGGCGCAACTCCACCACCAGGTTGCGGAGGGTGTTTAAACAGGCTTCGAGCGTCTTCTGGGAGGTGGGCTGCTCGAAGATGGTTTGAAGAAGGCCAAAGACGTCCTTATACAATGGTGCGTCCTTACAGAGTCCAAGCTTGATTACGGAGGTCACATAAGCATCGAAGAGCTCAGCAAAGTGCGGTTCGTCTTTGCTCTTAAGAAGGTCTGTAAGTGTGCCTTTCAGGTCCGCCAAGAACTTCTTCCTGCCCGGCGCGTTTTGTCCTGCGTTAACCAGTTGGCGCCACTGATCGCAAAATGAGACATCGAAGGAGTTGCTAGCACGTCGTCCCGCAAAGGCAGCCAGTGTCTGAAGTGGCCATAAAAGCCAAGTGTCCAGAAGGGAAGCGTTGTGTGCCACGCGGTATTCCAGCGCATTGTTTCGCAGATAGTTGGACAACGCCTGCGACACCTGTCGCCACACCTGTAGCTTGACTGCGAATCCCTCAAAGTCCTCTTCGTCGTTGTTCTGCATCAGAAACTCGGCGAAAGAGCCCAGCATCCGGAACTCGTTCTGATTGCTCGCCTCAATACGGTCGACTGCGAAAATGCAAGCGATACTCCGCTGCAGAATGGCTGCGGGAACTTCTGTCTTGGACTTCAGGACAAGTTTCAAGTAGGCCTCCAGAACATCGAGCTGGTCGCTTCCAGCCACACGCACCATTACCAAGTTATCTGCGGCTATGGTATTGAACAGAGCGCGTACAACTCGGCCTCCGGAGTTATCTTCAGACTGCAGGATTTTCTCGATTTCACTGCAGCACGCCACATTGAAGGGAGCTACTGCCAAGCGAAACATGGCGAGGCACAGATTGCGTACGAGCAGCTGCAACAGGAGCTGTTCTGCTTCTGTGGCATCGTTCTCGCTAAGTAACTTCAATCCAGAAACGGCGGCGCCCAAAAGTGGCTTCCAGTGCTGTTGCAGTACCTCTGCGCTCATCAGAGGCGAGGGCTGGAGCAAGGTCTCCAAGCGTAGCTCTTTGAACAGACGCTGCAACGGTTCACTGGGCTCCACGCCCCAAAGGGCCACAAGGCAGGGCAGGGCCAACTCTCGAGCCGTCTGGTAGTTGTGGGCCAGACCCGTGGGCAGATTTCGTGGACCTCCGCCCAACATAAAAGCCAGAAAGTGCTCGACGGCACTGTCGAAAGACTTTGTTATCTCCTGGTCGAGGCAGGTGAGCAGATACCACCACACTCGCAACTTGATGCCACTCACGTGGGAGGATCGCGATTGTGAGGTACGCAGGGGGATCAGCAGCAAACGAAGCCTCTTCACGGATGTGAGTTCGTCGTAGGCGGCAAAGATCTTGATGAGCACGCGCCAGCAAAGAAATGCCTCCGAACGAACACCATTGTCTGGGTTACGGAAGCCCAACTCAACCAGAGCCAAGAATTTGTTGATATATACACAGCCCCGGAGCAGATCCTCGTCCATGATCTGTACCAGCAGCGTCCAAATCTTGTGCCAGTTGGAGTTCTTAGCATCGCGCATCTCACCAATGATTGTGGTGTATTTGTTGACGAACTCAGTGCGGATCAGGGGCCAGCATCTGGCCGAGTGGATAACGGACACGTCGAGAGCCACCAATGCCTCCGCTAGAGCTGCCACGGCACAGTCCTGGATCTTGCGGTCCTCATCGAACATAAGCGGCAGGATATCACCCAGCCAGAACTCCACCAGTTCGTCGTCCGTGAAGGAAGTGGCTATCAAACCGGAACTCTTGCAGCTGCTCGCCAACAGGTCGATCATCTGTTGGGGCACATGGAAATGGAGGGGGGCTCTAGTAAGATACATACATGGCTCTGCAATTGGGTGGCCTACTTACGTTGCAATAATGCTGACGGCGGCCAGCGGCGAGCACCTCTTTCGCGGAGAGCTGCACCGTGCGGTAGGACTGGCCCGCCTCCGCGCCGAAGTCGATATCCATGGCTTGTACGCGGGTTAATATGCTCTTTTATTTATATTTCTTTCTTCCGCTTGCGAACGCCACAAGTTTTTTTCCCGCAGTTTAAAGACTGTTGAAGAAAAAAGCGCGCGAACTGCCTTGGCTAGGGATGGCAAAAGCAGGGCGACGTGTTATCGATAACTTATCGGCGACTACAGTTTTAATACCAAAAAATACAAAAGAGGCAGACACAGAGTTGCCAGACTTCTGCAGCACCGGAAGTTGAACATAATTTAAATTTTAAATCCCGGGAAAATCACAAATGCAGGCCATTACTAAAATCTTTGCTCTCTTCTGGTTTGCTCTCATTTCAACAAGTGGAATCAAAACTATTTATTTAAATTAAAATTCAGAATGTATCAACAGGTAAGTTATTTTTTTGTATAATATTATCCCAAATCTAAAAAGCAAAATGGTCCTTTAGATCTCAAGTTCCGCCCTCCGAAACCATTTTCCCCCGTTTAAGGTTTCCCATTTCATAAGAACATTGAAACTAGATACCCTCAATTTGATAATGGATTTTTAAACTATGGATTTTTAAACCCAAACCTCTGCTTACTCTTTAATTACGTATTCGAACGTAATTTGAGAAGATACTTAAAATAATCCATTATCTACGCCTTTTATGTTCGCTATTTTAACTGACGTATGTAAAAAACACAAACTCAATTAATTTTAAACATTTTTCTTTGTCAATTTTATTAGGAAATAATTGTTACACACAGAAATGAATATTATAATTGTCATTTCCCCCATTATTGCTCGGGACACGTTCTGTTCCTAATTAATTAGCTGAACACAATTTTGCGGCTGTGAACCGTCGAAAGCTTCGCCGGAAAAAGGGAAAATAAAAAACTGATAATTAAACTTGGTTTAGCAACAGCTATTACACATAATATATATATATATATTTGTCAATAGGTTATACATAAAGTATGCGTGTAATTGGTGCGCATAGTTATACTTGAATAATTAATAAAAATAATACACGTATTAAATATATATAAAAGACAACTAAAATGACCGAAAGGGGCTATTACACATGTATCGTATATGCATATATAATATATATGAATATAAATAGTGAAAAATAGTCAAAAACATTTTACATATACATATAGGGTCATACATACATACAGCATACATATAAGTATATATAGATTAGTATAAATTATTATTATTATGTAGATTTCTTTAAATGCGATTCGATTTTCTTTCGATTTAGGTCTTTAGGTCTAACTTAGGTCGGTAATTGTTAATTGTTAGAGATTTACATGCGACTACCCAGCTTAGATGTTGTTATCCGATTTATGTTTAGGTTTTTGTTTCCTCAATTAGTTTAGATTAATTGTAATATTAGTTACGCTTCGATTTGCACACATTTAGTTTAATTAGGACTAACTCTAGGAAAACACTTGCAACAATTTGTTGGAAATTCGTTACACGTTTGGGGGCCTTTGTTTCGTTACGATTCGATTCGATTGGATTCGATTCTTTGTGGTTTATTGGTTTGTTTCTCGATCCGTTCTGGTTCTATCAAAATACTTTATCCTTTGAGCAACTTAGACTAAAGAAGGTTTTCGTTATGCACTTATTATCGTTTACTCGTTTCTTTGAGACCCCTGAACGGAGCGTTTAAAACGACCGTTGCAGGTTTGTATTTTGTAATGCGTGCGCTTCTGTGCGAATTTACTGTGTTTTTGTTTAGAACTTTAGTTTAGTTTATCATTATGTATCGTTTGTCATGCGACATTCATCTGGTTACCATCTCCCAACAACTGTTTCGTTTTCTATCTACAAAAGGAATCTGTTCTACGTTCAATTTCCGAGTTCCTCGACTGGTTCCTCTGGCGGTTGACGGATGACGGATGGTGGGGGGATGGAGGGAATGTATTTTCTGCGGGGCTCATGCTGGGCGGGTTGGGCGTTCAGTTCGAGGGGGCGTGGCACATGCAATGACTTGCTTAAAGCTTGTATACGCTGATGTGATTGAATGTCCTGCGGGTGGGAAAAGGAAAAGGGCACACGACGTGCGAAAGAAGGAACGGGGAAGAAGTGACGTGGGTCAGCTAATTTCCGGCGGAGTTGGCAGGGGCTACAGTTGCGTCTCACATAAATACATAGATATCCGGATCGATCGATCGCCGTATTATGGTTCTGTTATTATGTACATCGCCTGGGTAGCTTGCACTAGTAAATTGATATATGCGAATATATAGAATACATGTGTAGCAAGGAAGTGTCCGCATTTGCAGGCACAATGCCGAAGGATAAGATAGATATATAAATGTATATATATAAATATATATAGGGAAGCGGAAAGGGACGAAAGCAAATCGATGCCGCTGTGTTACATTGATTATGCGATTAATATATGGCATATGGTACGAGTACGAGTACGAGTATATAATCGAGTATATGAGTGCTAGTAGTAGAAGAAGGACCTCGCATCCCGAAGGCAGCTAGCCTCCATAGACTGGATGATGATCATGACGATGCAGGAAACGGGGTTGGGGTGGGGGGATGTGGGGCATTCGACACCGAACATCGAATCCCCCTTGTTGTACTACCAGTGCATCATGCGCAGCTGATCGAGGATGCGTTGCTTGAAGAAGGTGCCCAGCATGCCGAAGACCGTCGACACGGCGGCCACGCCCATCATGACCTGCATGATGCAATGGATGCCAGACAGTTCCTCCTCCGACTGTTGCCGATGACGATGCCGCGCCCTGTGGTGGCGCCGACCACCATTCTCCTGCAGCCGCTGTAGCCGCTCCAAGTCCTCGTCAAACTGTGGCACAATGGCCAGATTGATGACCTCCGTCTTGGAGAGCAGCTGCTCGTTGGCTATAGTATGCGCCTCGGTGGCTCCCTTGCTGGTGGCCTCATTGTGCTCCTTGTCCCGCTCCCGCTGCTTTTCCAACTCACGCACCCGCGACCGCTCGTCCAGCATCGTGTTGTCACGGCTGAAGTCAAAGTCGTGGGTGTTGGGGATCAGCGGCGTCTGGAGCGTCCTTCCGGATGTCGGGAACTCAGCCAGGTTCACCTTGGCTAGGAACTGATGTCCGGAAGCGGGACTGCGGGACGTGGCCTCCGGCATTGGAGGCGGAGGCTGTTGCGTGGGCAATTGGTCGCGCACTCGCGTCTCCTGGAACTGGTTCTTCTTGATCCCTAGAACCTCGGACAGTGGCCTGTTGATCATCGGCAGAAGCGAGTCGGAGGTGGGCCGAATTATAAAGGACCCTCCTGGCTGGACATTATCTGGAGGCTCTAGAATCTCTGGCTGCAGTGGCTTGGGCGTGCTGGCCACTGGTGGCGACTTCCCAGCACTCGAGTCACTTTTACTATCCTCGGCATCCTCGCTGTCCGTGTAGACAGAGTCTTCCGCCGAGGAGGAGTCTTCGGGTTTGGGCTTTGGCTCCTTGGCCGGCTGACCGGAAAACTTGTGCGTCAGGTTGCGAATGGGCTCGTACTTGGAGCTCTCCGAGTCTCCGCGGTAGAGCAGCGCCACCTTGCCATCGGGCGTCAGAACAGGTGTAATCTTGGGGTGGGGCGACGGAAAGCGATGACTGCTCTCGGGGTCCGGTGACAGGGCATCGAAGTCGGTGAGCGCCGGCTTCTTTTGCTGCTGCTGTTGCGCATCCTTGTCCGAACTTTGGTCCTTGTCCGTCTGCTGGTACACAATGCTCACCTTGCCCAGCGGCGTGGAGATGATTTTGATGGCATCGTTGCCGTTCTTGCGGTGATACGGACCGTTCTTGCGCTGTTGCTGCTGGGAGCCAAAGAAGCCGCGCCCCTGGTTCTCCCCCGTGTCGGCGAACTCGTCATCGACGCCGTCATCGCCGTCCTCGCCATCCTCGTCATCGTTGGCAAAGTGGCCGCTGCTCTCGCGCAGATCTATCGCAGTGCTCGGCACGGCCACCGCAACTGCCGCTTCCGGAGCCGCCTGGGCTTCTGTGAGCAGCTTCTTGCGGATATTCTCCAGCTGAGTCTCCCGGAAGCTGTTGCTCGGCCGGAATCGCGATCGGAATCCGCCAAAGCCACTGCCCTCTTCATTGAGGAAATGCTCCTCATCGGGCCTGGGTCTAACCGTTCTTGGCCGCTCCATGGCGATACGCTCGTCATCCTCGTCGTAACCCATGTCCTCCTCTTCATCTGGCACACTTACCAGACCCTTGGGATCGGGTAGCTGCTCTGGATCCTCCTCCTCATCCTCCTCATCTGCATAATCATCATCGAGACCATCGTCATCGTCGTCATCGATGGTGTCGTCGTAGAGATCGGACTGCATGCCGTCCGTGGGGTAATCATCACTCTCCTCCCTCACCTCCTCCGTTGTCTCCCCCGCGTCAGCACTCTCCTCCACTTCATCCTTCGTCCCCCTAACATCCGTGCTATCCCTATTGCTATGGCTAAGACTATCGTTACTATTACTACTACTATAAGTTAGATTTAAACCTGTTCCTAAACTAACATCTAAGCTGCTATTGCTCCGTTCGAGCAATTGGGTAGTCGCATCTTTCAGTCAGTAGCATTTCTTGGTGCATCCGCACTTGCGCACGATGTCCAAGTTCTTGATGTACTTGCGGTTGTTGCTGCACACCATGCGCACCTGTTGGCAAAACGGGGAGATTGATTAGTTTTGGAGTTCAGGCACTATGTTCTATGCAGATTCACTCACCTTGCGCCGTCTCACAATCTTGGCCGCGCAGCACTGGTTGCCGCAGCCGCCCACGCACTTGGCGTACTTCAACGGCTGCCTCGAGCGACAGTCGTTCTCCGTGTAGTACTCGCGCACCTGCTCCTTGCGACAGGTGGACGCCGCTGTGGGTGGAAAGAGTCAAGAGAACGCAATTAGTCGGCGGGTTAAGGCAGTGGCAGCAACGTGAGTTGCGGTCGGATAATTAGAACTAACAAAGTGCACAGTATCGCCTCCCCCCCAAAACCCCGTGATGTGTTCCTTTGATGGATGAGAGCGTGAAAAGCGAATGTCATGAATATGCGTGTGCGTATATGTGTCAATAATTAAAGCTTGCTGGTGTAGGATTAATATTTAGCATGTGCCACCATATGATTAACGTTTAAGAGTTCTTCTCTGTTGACTTTAGTTGAATTGTAAGCCTACAATAAGACGTTCCTTTTTAAAAAAAATGAAGTTAAATACCCATTAACTTTTACTACATATTCTCAACCAACACAAAACATAACCCTGCACTTTACTGATTGCATCGCAACACCGGTTTTATAGTCAACTACTTAAATGTTTTAAGTGCCCGCTACACTCAGCTATAAGTCATATTTTTATGGTTAGTAGTAAGTGGTTTACACCCTGGTGTGAGTTGTGAGTAGCAAAAGCATGATAGATGTATGTACCGGTGACTGTTGGGGGCTCAGTGCTGCCCTCACCTTGATCGCAGTAGCGGCCGCGCTGGCCGTGCTTGCACTTGCACTGGTAGCCGTCCCTGGTATTGGAATTCGGCACGCAGCGACTGCCGCGACGGCATTTGTTCTCCAGGCAAGGATCCACCGGCTCCTGAAAGAGGAAATATGGGTTATTGAAGTCCTCATTAGGGGTATTTACAAGGCAACTCACCTCTTTGATGTGCGGTGTCTCGTCCATGAAATCCTGCTCGTCGTCTTCCTCCTCTTGCTGCTCTCCTTCGAGCAGGGCACATCCAGGTGTGATCTTTTGCTGGCGCTGGGCATTGCCAAAGTCCACCAGCTTGTGGTTGATCCACACCTCCTTCATGCAGCCCTTAAAGCTGGTAAGGTTGCGGATCTGCCAGTTCTTGTATGCCTGCTGTGCGGGATCCACGGGTAGGCCGCCCAGGAACATGGGCGTCGTGAGTTTCAGGTAGTCATTGGAGCCCTCGTTGATGATGGAGCGGGCCAATCCGCGATCCACGCGCAGCGTGAAATTCTTCTTAATGGCCAGAAGCTCCACGGCATGGTACTTTCCATCGGCCACCATCTCAAAACTGTACATCGTGGACACGGGGTGATTACCCACATCGTAGCTAACCCGAATACGTCCATTAAACAGCTCCACAGCGAGGTGAGCGTCCTGGCCGTCGTACATGAGAATTCCATTCTGCTCTGCGCTGCTGAAGACTATCGTCACGTTCGCCTCCGGACGTGTACGCAGTGGCTCCAGTTCCACAAACGAGTTGTTGTGCACGAAGCTGATGCTGGTGAGGTACTCGCACCACTTTCCAGTGTATCCCGGATGACATCTGCATAGGTAGTCGCTGCCCTGAGCGTTCGGTTGGAAGCAGACACCGTGCTTGCACTCGTGGTTTTGGCATGGCGACGTCTGTGGATACATCATCGAGATCATGTTGTGGCCTTCGCAGTACTTGCCCGTATAGTCGTCTGGACAGCGGCACTGGTAGTCATTGATGCCGTCCACGCACGTTCCGCCGTTCTGGCACATGTGGTTCTGGCAGTCGTCAATGTTGTCCGTGCAGTTGGTACCATGGAAACCAGCCTGGCAGTCGCAGCTGTAGTGGGTAAAGTGGTCCATGCACTTGGCTCCATTCGCGCAGGGATTGAACTCTGGACTGCAGAACTGGATTTTGGTGTCGCAGAACTCGCCACTGAATCCCGGCTGGCACTCACATTTGTACGACTCCACTCCGTCGATGCAGGTGGCATTGTTCTGGCACTTGATCTCGCCCAGGCAGTCGTCGATATTCGTCTCGCAGCGGGCACCTGTGTAGCCCGGAGCGCACTGGCAGCTAAATCGACCCTCCTCCAGCACCGTGCAGGTGGCATTGTTGCGGCACGGATTTCCGTAGCAGGCATCGATCATAAACTCGCAGTGTTTGCCATGATAGCCCGGCTGGCAGAGGCACTGGTACTCCCGCTGAGGAAGGGCCACGCACTGGGCCTGATTCTGGCAGGGCTGCTCGAAGCAGGCGTTGCATTTGGCCAGAATATCATTGCGCACGCGGCCGCGGCAAACGAAGCTCGACGAGGGAGTGGACAGGATCAGCTTATCCTTCATCTGTTCCGGTTCGGCGCAACGTGCAATTCCCGGCTCCACGTAGTCCAGCTTGATCCAGTCGGAGAACCACTTCAGGCCGCAGTCACAGTACAAGGGATTGCTACCCAGCGCTCTGTACAAAAAATGAGAGTTCAATGGACTGTCCAAATTGGTTCCTACTGTCCCTATCTACTCACATGTGGGTCAACGACTTGAGGTCCTCGAAGGAGCCTTCCGGTAGCATCGAGATGCGGTTACCGTGCAGCGAAAGCACGCGCAGGTTATTCAGGCCAGACAACGCATGCCGCTGCAGACACTGCAGCTTGTTGTATGAGATGATGCTGCAAAGGGCAGAAAGACCGGAGAAACGTTTACAAATTGCATTAGGCCAACACACAGTCACAAACAGGCACATGCGGCAATTGATGAAGAAATGAAAGTAATTGCAAAACGTTTTCCATTCGCAAACGGAGGAGAAACACCAGAAATAACGGCTAAGCTTTGATTGTGGATAGAGCACATCAGCGACGACAGTGGGCTCATATTGGACAAACAGCATCCAAGATATAGTTTAGCGATTGAATAGTTTAACAGGGAAATCCAATTCATACTGTCTGTGATCATTATGTGGGTTGAGAGACTAATCTGGTACAGGTTACTAAGAACTTTAATGACTTTACGTTAAGGAACGAGTTTAAATAGCAGTGCTATCTGAACACTATCCATTTTTGTCCACTATTTCTACAATGTTCGACTAGGAACCACTGTAACTGGCGTCCCAGTCCGCGTCAACGACTAATGCTTAAGCACGAGTCACGATTTCGACTTTACGTCTCGGAATGAATTTCGTGCCTGCGCTTCCATTGCTTTGCTGGCGACTGCCTTCTGGGCAGAGGGGCAGACCTCGAGCCAAAGACCAGGCCAAAGACCGGCCCATGGCCCAATCCCACACCCAATCGCCTGGCCAGGTCGACAAACGATGCAATTGGCACAGAATTGTGTCAAGCCCTCTTGTGCCTTCGATTTGCGTTGCTTTTGCTGTTATTTCGTGGTTTCCGTGCTGCGGCGGAGCAATTAAAAAGTCATTAGGCCTAGTTGCACTTACAGCGTGGACAGCTTGGTCAGATTGGCGAAGGTGTAGTTGGAGAGAATGGTGATCTGGTTGTTGCTGAGATCCCTGCGAATGGAATGCCAAGTGGCGAATAAGCAAACGTCTTTCGGGGTGCACAATAAAGATACTCACAGTCGGGTGAGGGAGCGCAGGTGACGGATGCGTTCGTAGTGAATCTGCTCGATCTCATTGGACTCCAGATACAGCTCCGATGTCTCGGCGGGAATGCCGCGCGGTATCTCCTTGAGCTGGTTGCGCGAGCAGCGGACCACGGTGCCGGTGCAGGTGCAGGATGGCGGGCAGTAGCCATCGCCCAGGCAGCCCTCGCTGTTCTCGCTGCTGCACTTGAATTCCGAGTGGGGCAGGTCCTTGATCTGCACGTCACGTACCTTCGACGGGGCTCCACAACGTGCCGCTCCACCGTTCAGTGATTTTTTGCGCAGCCATTCCGCGAACCAGGCCAAATGACAATTGCAATTGAATGGATTCGATGCGAGATTCCTGCGGGGAGGGAGCAAAAGAAATGTGACAGCATGGGCCACAAAAAACGATTACGATAACTGCGTTGATAAAGGGTTCTTATAATTCAATTTTCCCGCCCTGCCGCATGGCCGTTTGATAAATTAATTCCGTATTCATTTGGTGCCATAGTCAGCATATGTTACTCCCTCAGCTCCCTTCACTCCCTCCACTTTCCCTCGCCAATCCATGCCAGGCACTTTAATTATGCGGACCAGGGGCTTTAGGAGCGGAGTAAGTGAAACAATGGCGCACAAATTACATTGGCAATTCCAAAGTTGCAGCCGAGTCCAGACTAATTTAATAAGCAATTCTGCTTTGTCATGCCACCAGCTATGCCAGCTCCCTATTACATGTGCATGTGTTAGAAGTTCTGCACTCGAAACAAATCATTGCTAAATATGTTCCCAAAAGTTGTGGCCCCCTTCGTCACTACAAATGGTATGAACATACTAATCTTCATTGGGAGATTATAGCCCCAATGGAGCAATAGAGAAATTAATAGTTTAATAGCCAAAAAATTAATATTGTACTGTAGTATGTGGTCCTTCTTTCATTCGTTTGATATTCAACTCAAACTATTTCTGCCAGTGTAGCAGAGAGTGTAGGCCGCAGGCAGCTAACTAACACTTTGGGCTCCTTTCACGCAACACCTTTGAAGGTGGCAAGTTGGGTGGGCGGTGGTTGGTGGGCGGCCTGTGGTGGTGGGTGTCATGTGGTGCACAGCACTTAATGAATTTCATTGATGCTATTTATTAGCTACTTAAATGAATTTTACAATAATTTGCGAGCAGCCCAGCGGACCACACGGCACCTCTGCCTCTCCTACACTGCTGACTGGCTTGGGCGCTCTCCATTGAACTCGATTTTAATTAATTAAATCATCGAAGGCGCACACACATGCCAGTGTGTGTGTTCTCCCTTTTGGCTTTGTGTGCTTGGGGGATGATTTACAGGCAACAAAGGCGGAGAGCATGGGGCGCATGGGGCACATGGCCATGGCACATGGAAAGAATGAGGAGCTAGTGGTATCTGTTATCGCAGCAGCAGTGCAGACAGAAACCCATACACAGGAGCAGAAAGCCATGCTATAAATTGAAGTTCAATTGAATTATATCAAATAGTTTGCTGTGCTTTTGGTGGCTCCGGCATGAAGAAGCAAAACTGATTTGATGGCAGCAGACGAAGCACATGGCAGACACAAGCAGACAGTGCGGCCAGAGCAGCCACATCAGACAAGAGTTCAACTGGAGAACAATCAGAACCATTAACCTCATTTTACGAGCGAGGAGCCACAGCCCCTCGCCATCCCATCCGCCGGCCAATTAATGCTTAAGCCAAATCATTTATCTATTGAAGTGCATCCCGAGCACTTGGCACAGTTTTAATTGCCAAGCAGAGAATCTGGGATTCCGGGATTCCGGGTATCTGGTTACTTACAGCGACGTCAGTGAGTTGAGATGCTCAAAGGAACCGGGCATAACGCATGAGATTTGATTGTCGTACAGATTGCTGCAACGGAAAGAGATTACGCAATGTCAGGTACTCGTTTGCAGGTTGTGGATACGCTAATTAGAGGGTAATCAAGTTTTTATCGGCCTTGAATGGGAAATTAAATTGTAATATGTTTGCAGTTAAAGATTATTTTATGGTAGTGACTTTTTCTTTTATTGTTCAAGCACGGAAGTCAATACATCGTGTTTATACGACACAACGAAGGCAAAACAAACAAACATACCAATTTAACCTCCTCCATTTCTTGCAATCCCATTGCAATTTAAATAGACTTACAGCGTTTTTAGTTGGTGGAGTCCCAGGAACATCTTGTTCGAAATCTCCTTGATCTTGTTCTCGCCCAGCTGCAGCTCCTGGATGTGGGATGCACCCTCGAAGGCGTTGGGCTCGATGCCGGTCAGCTGGTTGCGCTTCAGCTCCAGCTTCACCAAGTGCGGCAGGCGGCCAAAGAGGCCATCGGAACTGATGCGTCCCAGTTCGTTGTCGTTGAGCAAACTGCCAAATGAAATAATATATATCGAGTTAGGGTGAGCGAGCGGTGGCGGTGGCGGTGGCAGAGCAGGATGCAGGGCCATGGAATCCGGAAGTGGACTTACAGCTCAGTTGTGTGCAGGGGAATGTCGCGCGGAATCTCCTTCAGGCCCCGGCCTGTGCAGTCCACGGTGGTGCCCTCGCAGTGGCACATTGCCGGACAGTCGGAGTCCATGCGGCACTCGCCGGACAGCTTCATCCGCAATTCATCCCAGGAGCCTGCGGAATGCGGAAAGGGGGGATCGGGGGATCGCTTCAGTTGGCTGGTTAAGTACAAGGACACTAGCAGCAGTCTTACATTTGAATTTCTCCTCGCGCAGCGATTCAATCCGACGACGATGCATCCGCTTCGGTGACTCGCAGCGGGCTCCACTCGTCTCTATGGGATTTTTGTGCAAATAGTCGGCCAGCCAGCGCAGATTGCAGTCGCAGAAGAAAGGATTCTTGGCCAGATGTCTGTGTACGGGTGTGTGTGCAAGTGTGTGCGTGCCCAAATGGAAAGAAAGTAAGCAAAGAAAGTAGCATTGAGCATTCGACTGAATGGCTGAAATGGTTATGCAGCAGGACTTCTGAGGCGGGGATGGTATTGGGGCACCAAGACGTTGCCTGGGCAACCGAAGGGAAGATGGGCGATGGGCTACCGTGGAGGCTTGAGACGTCTTAAAAGTGCACCAGCCTTGTGGCTACGACATTTCCGTTGTTGTTCTCCCTCGCTCGCCGTTGTTGTTCTGCAACTATTTAAAAGCGATTCCCGGCAGACAGGGTTGCCAAACGCCTGTGGACTGCGCAAATACTCGTAGTAAATGTTTTTAGTATTTCAATTGAGTTAGGAAGGCAGGTCCCCGAAGAATAGGCTAGCTTGTTAGCTAGTCGCAACTCAATCGATTTTATTGGCAACTATTTAAAATGCTTTTTATGCGTTCTGGGATAGAGCAGCTAGTGGCCCATAGGTGTTGGTTAGCATTCTCTTACCAATCAACTTTCAAACTTTATTTATTCCACTGTATAGTACTGAAACGGTTCCAAAAGTTTGCTCTTAATTGGATGATCTTTTCAATATTGAAAGGGAAACATGTGCACCAATACGGTATGCCAATTTATTAACACGATCATTAGCATATCAACGCTGCGTAGGAGCGAGAGATCTCTTAAGTAGGAACTGAAATATGCGTGAGCAACTAACCGGAAAGCCGACAACCCTGGCAAATACTTAACCCACTCAAGCATACAAATCCCTCTGGCAGCCGCACTTATGGCGCCCCCTGCCCAAAACCCATCTTTCAGAGCCCGTGGCCCATCCAAGATTCTGTTTTGCTGTTTCTGTTTTTCCATTTTTTTTTGCAGCTCCATAGCCGAGCGTACATTTATCGATGCCAAACGGAGAATTCTTCTCGGAGCCTTCGTCTTTTGTTCGCTGGAAAGGCCGAAAGTCTTCACGGTTCACAGAGAAGGGGATGGATGCTGGATAGTAGGTGCTCGGTGCTGGGTGCTTGATGCTGGGTGCTTGGTGCTGGGTACTGGGATGATGTGTCAGGGGGCGGGAGCAGCTTCTTGTTTGCTGCTAAACAAATGTCAACGCGAACTCTGAAGCGGACTCAAGGCGGGCGAGGGCGAGGTGGGCGAGGGAGGCGGGGGAGGAGGGACACAGTCAAAGGCAACTACTAAATGCACTTCAGAGGTTTAACACCAAAGTGCCTGCTCCATTCAAGATGGGATCCCGACATGGGCCTGTTCCCCACTCGAGTGCTGCGTTGGTGGGCGTTAAGGAGGCGGCGTTCAGCGGGCGTCGAGAGGTCGAGGATTGGAGGAGTAGGGGAGTGGAGGAATGGGACTTCATGTACTTACACCGTTTTGATGCTCTTCATGGCGTCGAATGTGCCATTAGCCAGCGACTGGATGTTGTTGTCGTACAGGGAGAGCAGGCTCAAACTGTGCAGGTCGCGGAAGGCATCCTTGCGTATGCACGAGATCTCGTTGGCGTTCAGCAGCAGCAGCTGCAGCGAGCCGAGTCCTTTGAACACGCCCGAGGGTAAGTCCTTTATTTTATTGCCGTACAGCACGCTGATGGGATGATGCCACGATGCCATGATGCCATGATGCCGCGCGATGGTACAATAGCCATGTTGACGATGGGTGGAGCCGACATGGAAAAGAACACAAATAGAACACACGACGAATGTTAACAAAGCTCGAAAAAAAAGAAGAAAAAAGCTTAAAGAAACACACAAGCCCCGCCAGGAGGTGGCACAAAAAATTACAAAAATACAAAATCACTCTGCGGGCAAAGACAAAGTGGTTAAGTTCTTGTTGTCGCTGTCATTCTTTTTTGTTGATATGTATGGGGATGTGAATGTTGATGTTGCTGTTGCGGGCGGCAACTGGTTCCCTTAGCCCTGATCAAAAAGTTAGTCGTGACACGCAAACTTCTGGTTGAAAAGTAAAGCCAAAGTTTAAAAAAAAAGCTTCAATTTAGCTCTTAAAATTCATTTGAATAAACATAGGTTTAATATACATTTCCGCGTTAAAACTCAAATAAATCTCTTTAATCTCTACCCCATATTTCAAGTTACCTCTAGACACATAGTAAATATCGTACTTTCTAAAGGAAAACTTTTTTTTCGATTTAACTGACACAGGAAGTAACATACTCTCCCTTGCAGAAGTTCTAATTGGGACAAGCACAAGTCCAAACGTAATTAAAAATGCAGAAAATAAAACCCCTTTAATGTGGCTGCCATTAATTAAGTCCGTGTCACGTTCTCAGCTCCATCACACACGTGCTCGTCGACGAGCAGAACGAGGAGGTGGAGCAGGAGAAGCAGGAGGAGCAGGAGCTGGGTGTCCACACGGGCAGGGTAAGCCGATGCCCGATGCCTTGCGGTGCAAGCTGGCAGGAACGCTAAGCGTGGGCCGATTAGCTTGCTTCTGGCCTGGCCCAGAGGCACCTCTTGGCCCATTCCCCTCATTTAAGGTGGTTCAGGTGAGTTTAGTCGAGTGCGGGAGCGGGAGCAGCCGCAGGGCAGCTCAAGTGAGTGCACATTTTGTTCTGCAAAGGCTACTTGTTGCACTGCAGCAGGTAAAGTGGCAACAACACCTCCACCAGCGGGTATTATCTACTTACAGAGTGGTTAACTGCTTTAGGCCGCTTAGTGCATCGTGGGCAATGCGGGAGATGTTGTTGTTGGACAGGTCGATGCGTCGCAGTCGTCGAAAGCTGGAGAACGATTTTGGCGGCAGTTCCGTAATGAAGTTCTGCTCGAGGCGGCTGTAAGAAAAATCCAAGGGTTAGTTATGCAAATTCAGAGGGAAGCAGAGGCGAAGCCCCATCCAAATCCAAAGATGCACCACTTACAGCTCGGTGGTGTCGTCGGGCAAGGTGACGGGCACACTGGTCAGACTCTTCTCACGGCAATCGACGATCCCGTCAGCGCAGCGACATGGGTGCGGACAGCTGTTCTCCGCCCCGCATTCCATCGGTGCGTGCTCCGTCAGACCTGATGGACAAACAATATGGTTGGGAGATTGGGATAAGTACTTGGCGAATTTAGTCTTGCTCCGGTTCGAGCTCCGGTAGCTGGGAAAACGAGCATCCGATTTGGATCTGGCTTGCTTTACAACCAGCAGTATCGTAATTATCAATGCTACTGCACAGCCGCTCCTCCTCCTTCTTCCTCCATTGGGGGGATGAAGAAGGGGATGCAGCAGCTGGGGAAATGGATTTGGGGAGGTGCAACTCTAACCAGCCGCTGGTCATAAATGTTTACCCACATAATTCCATGGCATTTCATACAAAACGAAAGTCAAACAAGCACGGAATTATAGTTCACTTTGGGGGAATGTGAACTGTAGATACACTTTACTCAAAATCAACATAGTCGCGACCTACAGTTTAATTATTGCTATATTTTTAATAAAGTCAAACTGAGAAATGAATATTGGGTAGCAAATATAATATTACGTTAAACATCAAACATGAGAACTTGAATCATTCATCGTAGAGCTCAATCTATTCATTAATCTGCCTATCCTAGGGAAAATTCCCCGAAATATCGTTTATCACAAAGCGTCAGCAATGCGAACCCCCAGAGTTCCCATCATTATGGGCACTAGAGTATTATCCAACTTGACACGGGTCATCCAGGGATATATCATCTCATCTGCATACTCATATCGATTACAGATATGACCAGAAAAACCAACCACAACGCAAAACAATGCGATATACCCTAACCATTCCGCAGAATTGGTTGAGCCAAGAAACTCGTTTCATGGCTGCATCGTTTTGGGGCGCATTTTCCGCTTCATTGAGCGCTTCACGCTCCGTCTTCGGCTTTGCTTTTCGTTTTGGCCACTTCCCATTTCCATTCCCATTCACTTGGCCCGCAGCTTCATCTCCATCTCGTGCTCAAGTCTTAAGCCTTCGCAACCGAGCATCCGCGCATCCGAGCAACCGAGCATCTGCATCGGCATCTTTCAGTAAGAGGAGAAGCCAAAAAATACAAACACCAGGCAATGATTTCGACGGCGTTAAACGTTTTGGCAAACACACGACCTCGCGGAAGACGAAAGCGGGGGATAATATGGCCCAATGGATGAAGCCACCAAAGCACCAAGTGGTTCTTGCCAGATATTGAGCTGCTGATGGTGGTGGTGGTGGTGCGGACTGGTTCGTGGGCGTTCGTGGCAGTGGGGGTGTGCCCATATGACTGCTTATGATTTATGCCCGCAATGCTTTGTTTTCCTCGCTTTCGCATAAAAAACTAATTAATTTCGACTACGAATGGTGGGTGAGGGGGTGGTGAGCTGCAGAGCTATCGAGGGGAGGAGCGGCCAAATGTTGCCCATTTTTGGTAGCATTCAGGGAGTGGAAGCTGCCACAACATGTTGCACAAAGCAGCGGGCCATTGGCCATTACATACCCGAGCATTTGAACTCCTGGTCGTGCAGGTCCGCCACGTTTTGGCCCTTCAGCTGCGACGGCGACTGGCAGCGGGTGTAGGGCGCCAGGCGGGTGGCACTGCGGAGGAACCGGGACAGCCAGGACAGATGGCAGTCGCAGGCGAACGGATTGTCCGACAGCCGGAGTGCCCGCAGACGTCCCAGTCCGCCGAAGATGTTGTGCGGCAGCGAAGTCAGGTTGTTGTTGTTCAGCGTGCTGCAAAATGCAAGTGGAGAGGAGGAGGTGGTCAGTATGAAGCAGATGATCCCAGGCCTTATCAGCCAACTATATCTATTGGCCAGTTATGGTTATGGCAGCAAGGGTTTGGCCTGGCCAAAAGAGCACAAATCGGGTGCCGATCAAAATTTAATTAAAATGCCTAGCAATATCGTGTTTCCTGGCCTCTCTATATGTGGAAGCGCTTTCTATCTTCTAAAAGCCACTAATTTGAAAACCTCTCATAATAGAAAGTTTAGTCCACTTGCGAATTGGTTTATATTATTGGTGATATTAAACTTTATTTTCATTAAAGAGTACTTCGTGTAGCAAATGAATTATTCATGTAAATTGGTTTGTTATGATTGGGTTTTACATCGATTTCTGTTTTATTTGTAATCCAATTAAAGTAAGTTGAACGCCGATTTGCACATTATCTACCAACACGGTTCAGCTTTGGCTAAGCCACTTGCCATTTATCAATTTGGTCCTCTCGCTGCCTTCTAATCACTTGATATATGAGCTCCATTTCGGCTGCGATTGGCTTATCTGGCCACAAAGCTAAACCATTTATTATGTAATTTAGGCAGAGCATTAACTGATTGATTTTTAATTCATTCACTAATTCCCATTTGATTGATTAACAAAAGGCACTAAATCATTGATTAATTACTCGACCGCACTGGCACGAAGCTCCATTGATTGGCTACCTAATTTGGTTATTATCTCCCTTCACCATTGGCTTATTCTGGTCCGAAGTACTCACAGTATCTCCAGCTCCACCAATCCTTTAAAGGCGTGCTCATCCAGACAGGTGATTTGGTTATTGTCCAGCTGAAGACTCCGCAGCGACTGGGCTCCCTTGAAGACGCGTCTGCCCACGGTGGTGATGACATTGTTGGATATGTCCCTGGAGGATTATCAAAGTCAGAGGTTAATGATCCGATAGCGAGTACGATGTGAGTGGTAAGTGTCGACTACTATCGGCTACTTTGGAGTTTACTTACAATCGCAAAAGACTCGCTGAACTTGTCACAAAGTTTTCAGGAATTGCCTTTAGTCGATTGTTGTTTAGGCGTCTGATTGTTTACAGTGTTGGATTTGGTTTTGGTGTTTCGATTTCAGTTTTTGATTTGATTTTGATTTTGAGTTCGATTTTGGTTTTGGTTTGATTTGGTTTGGTTTTTGGTTTTTTGTGTTGAGACGAGCATTTTAGGTACGCAAAACGAAACGTAACGAAAGCAGAGAGAGACAAAGAACGGTAGAGATATGCAATAAAAATAAACAAGAACAAAAACGGGAATCAGATACAAAATGTTAATAATACAAACTAAATCTGGCATCAAGCTAAATTCAATTTGCACGCTAGCTATATTCTAAGTCTAAGAAAATATCAATTGATTATAGTAAGATCCAATGTGGAGATCATCAAAAATCGGTTAGTAGTGAGTTCAAATTCAATATTCAAAAGTTATTCATGCAACTAGCATTACTGCAAAACAAGTTATACCCTTATAGCTAAGCTACTCACAGTCGCTCGAGTGAGACCAAATCTTGGAAGGAGTTCCTTTCGATCGTATGGATCTGATTGTCCGTCAGTTGGCTGTGGAAATTCAAAGTTCGTTGAGTAGTTAATCGGGCAATTTCGATTTAATGTTCTATAATTTGACTTACAGCATTCGCAGCTTGGTCAGCCGCTGGAAATCCGTCTCGTATATCACGGTCAAATTGTTTCCCTGCAGCTCGCTGCGAAAATATAGATAAAGAAATTACGATTACGATTACGATTACAGAAATTGCATTAATTATGTTGCAAGTCGCTGCGTTGAGGATGCAACCCAACAGGCATTCATTCAGACAGGGCGATAATTTTTTTTAATTGCTTGTAAGACAAGCGGACAACAGCAATCTGAGATATGAATGCAGCTGCCAAAGGTAAAATCGAGCTGGATCCACCGGGAAAGAGTAAGGAGTAAGAGGTACGACGAAGATTTCTGTTGCGGGTTGCTGATAACGAGAATATGATATTTAATCATTGAACACGAAACGGCTGAGATATACTCCGCGACCCGCCAACGAGGCCAGAACTCGTTTCTCGGCCAGAAACGCAAGAAACACAAAATTTGTTACCTGTAGATGTCATAACAATGAAATGCAACCGAGGGAGAGAGATACAAAAGACTTCAGTTAACCGTGTGCGCATGCGCAACCATCTACAAACAACAAGTTGGTCTCAGCTGCTCACTTTTTGAGTAAGGTTCGACTTCGAGTTTAAGTCTGAATCTGAGTCTGAGTCTGAGGAGTCTTTGCTGTTGGGGGCCCAAACAACAGGTAGGAAGACCTTCGGCGACCCAGACGTAAAATATTTTCTGTGCGGCTTAAGCCTTAATGAATCTCGCATCAAGTTGCCGATGATGAGGCGGCGGCTATACCACATGTGTTATGTACGTGTGCCTGCTGCTCCTCAGTTCATCCATGGTATCCACACACACAGGCACATACGTCTTTTTAATGAGCTTAATATCTCTTCGAGATGTGGGCATCTCTAGCTCAGATCCCACTGATTACAGCAGACAGACCATAGTAAGTGCACGGCAAAAAAACATAATAACATAACGATATCCCATGCTTATGCGGGATTATACATTTGATAACATTCAAGTCAAAAAAATTACCATCAAAACATAGCTTAGTCTTCAGATTTACATTTTAATTAAGCTGAGATTTGCGTTGTGTGATTCGTTCGTTCGTTGCGTTAAATAACCAAGTTTTCTCTCTCTGTAACTCAACCATATCAGATGGTCCAGCAAGATTTTCAATACGCTTTGTTTCGCTTTTGTTGGGTTAAAAATAAAAACAAAAGTCTTGCTCGTCGCCATCTAATTGCCAAACATTTTTCAAACGCTTCTGGTGGTGCTTTTTATGTAATTTGTTTAAATCACTTTTGGTTGGAATGGCCGTATGCATAATTTTTGCCGTTTTCCCTGGCTTATAATTAAGCATTTAACTTCATTAGATGCGTGTGGGGCCCGATATAAAAGCATTCTGTTGGTTGCTTTTCGCCCTCCGCTGCCAATTAGATGCCATCTTGGGGTTTGCTCTTTTGTGACCAGGCCAGGCCAGGTGCCCTTTTCTCCATTTCGGAAACCGAGGAGCAGAGTAACCGAGGAACGGAGTAACCGAGGAGCCATGGAACATCAAAAGCAGCTGCCACCTCGTTTACCTCAGCTATAAATTAGTCGTTCTCAGGTGTGAAGGGCCACCGCCAAGCAGTCAAACAGCCAACCAGTTCAAACAGCCAAGACACCCGTTTTCCACAAATTAGATATGCAAAAATGCTGTCGTGTCAATTGAATCAACTGTGTGGGTGACTGGCAGCCTGTCAGCTCAGAACTCTTCCATTCTGGCTGGCTATCCTCTTCGGGCTGGCTCCCTCTTCACCCAAACCCCTTTCTTCGCCCGAGGGGGCTTAGTAATTAAATGGCAATGACATGGACGGGGGCGTCGAATGTGGGGGATGGTGAAGAGCACAATTTGCCAGAGCCCCAGTTTGCATTTGCCATTGTTTTTTGTCCGGACTCCCATGTTTGTATGTATGTACATATATACCATTCAACTGTGCTCCAATGTTGGCCATCCCGTTCGGTGCACATGGACACGGCCAATAGTTGTGGGCATGTTCAATATTTGATATATGCTTGTGTGCCGGGCTAGAAGGTTCTGCTCAGCATTAGGGTGTCACAAGGTTGGTTGGAAGCTTTTTAATTACTTTATCTATTAAAATCAAATTCGATAAACTGGGACTATGACTGGTGGTGCATAAACTATGAAAAAGTATTTAAAAATTTGTAGGTAGATGGATTTCCGTTTCAAAATCGAAACATTTAAGATGCTTACTATGGCGGAATATAAGATAATGAAATTTGAGCTAGGTAAGTCACTTAAACTCATACGTGCCACAGACAATGCGACTTAGACTGTGTTCAATTTCATTGAAACAAAAGTATTCTTCACCTTTCGAGTTTCCCCCGCCTCGGATGGCTTTGGGAATTAATTCCCCCGCTCCAACAATATAATCTGTTGAAATCATAATTCCCCCAAGAGCCTTTCCATCACATCCTCACCTGGTTGCCAGTCGCTTATTTTGGTTCTTTCGCTGCCCCACTTAAGCTCAGCCTAAGACTCTTGACACATTCACCCGCACACACTTTGACACCCAGAACATCATCTGCAATCTCTCCCCCTGGAATGTCACTCGAAAAATGGGACATATACATATGATCCGTGGGCCCTGAGGCACCCTGTGCATAATAGAGCATAGTATATTATAGTATAGTATGGCATAGTACGGCATAGTATGGCATATATCGTGCCCAGGTCAGTTCAGTTCGGTTGAGTTCGGGTCTCTATTTTAAAATGCAAATATGTCGTGCATGTTGATATGTTTTCTGTTTCTGTTGGCTCACTGCTGGCTGGTTTCTGTGTTTTATATTGCTCTCTGTATGCAGCATTAAAAACGAATAAATACAACAAAAAAAATACAAATAAAAATAAAAATGAAAAAGAGCGCAAATAACAGCAGCCAAATGTGTCCCTGAGCACAGTCGCCATCCAACCAGCCAAGTTGCAACCGAGTTGGCCCGACTGCTTATAACTGGGCTATAATGCTATAACGTTAATGCTGCCACTGCCACTGCCGCTGCTGATATCTGTTATTAATTTATGTAGAAAACTGCAGCCACGACAGCGGGCTTTTGAGGCCGCTGAGGTTGGAGTTGAGTGCTCGAGGATGCCGCGGGTGGCTGGGAGGTGGTATTTTGCATACACTTGCTAATTGCCGGCGCGTTAATTTATGTGGCGACTGTGAGCGATGGACACAGAGTGGAGATGGAGATGGAGATGAAGGAGTCGCAATGGCAGGCGGAATCGGAATCGCAGCCGCAGCTACAGTCACAGCCACATTGGCTTAATGCATTCGACTCTGCAACGTGCAACATGCAACAATTATTGCCGCCTGGCCACTGATGCGCTTATGCGGCTCCTTCGGCGACAATTAATAAACTTAATGGCGATTTAATGTAAGCAGCTCGCTCCAAAGCTGGCTTGCGGCTCCCTGGTAGCCTCGTTGTCCGGCTGGTTGGTTCTGTTTCTGTTTCTGGTCCGGGTCCTTTTCCTGGTTTCTGGACCCTGGGGACCCTTTTTCTTTATCGCTATCGACACGACGACATGGTCACGGCTTTATTTACTTCCCCACACCAAACCAACTACCCTGCGAACTGCTGCTGTTGTTTGCCTATGCTGATTTTTAAATAAATACAAATCGCACCAATCCCGGCCAGCAGCGGGTCGTGTGCGTCCGGACCCGGGTCCGGCTTTATTATTTTAATAGAGTGTGCCCAATGTTTGAACAATTGGCAACGGGCAACGGGCAACGGACAACGGGCAACTGGTGAAAGGAAGGGCCATATTCCATAATTGGAATTTGTCATGCAGCTTCCCGACTGGCCAGCAGAAGGAAGTATCTGAATGGATATCTAAACTGAACGGATGGAAATGGCAAGGTATCGACATGGCATTGGCGGAAGTCTTTGCTGTCCCATGGGGGAAGTGTCTTTCTGTTGGTTTTATGTCTGCTCAGATTGTTTGCATAATGGCATTTCAATATAATTGTGAATTTAATATTGATTTATGACTGCATTTCCAATGGGAGTGGTGGTAATTGAATGCTGAAAATAGCACTCACACCTCAAAATGTTACTTAAATAGAAATCAATAAGGGGCGCGTGAGCTAGAATATGACAAGTAAATACAGCTGCTAGAATCTGTTAAGAATAAAATCCTCTGTCCATTTCAAGCACCTCAATCGCACAAAAGGGTAATCCGCATTCGAATGCATTTATTGCAACAAAATACTCACAGTCGCTCCACGTCCGCTGAGATTTTCCTGGGAACAGAGGTGAGTCCTCGATGCGAGCAGTCCACATTTAATCCTGTGCAGGAGCAGACCCTCGGGCAGCGGGCCTCCGTGATGACGCCCACTCCGCCGCCGGGTATGTGGATGCCCACTGACCCCAGTCCACCGCTGGACACCGCTGAGCTGCCGAATCCGCCGGAGTACGGTTCCGCGTGGACGGCATCATGGGGCAGGAGTAGCAGTAGTAGCAGGATGGGCAGTATCAGTAGCCGAAGCTGGAGCCGGAAGGGTGGTGGCATCAACGTCGTCCTGGACAGCGCGGCCATTGTGGCACATTTATGAAGCAGCGGCAGCGGCAACGTGCCTAGTTGAAAGTGTCCCCCGAATGCCAATCCACTTTGTCAACAGCAATCACCACTGGGCAAATATTTGAGGGAGAAAGGATAAAGGATTGATGATGCGTTCGCAGGCACTTTCACTTCACTGATTTCACTGGATTAATCCTTTCGATGCGAGATCGAGGCGAATGGGTAGGAATATGTTCGCCCGCGCTCCACGGCGCACTTAACTCTCGGCGTTTTCCTACGGCGGTACGGTACGCTCTTTTGCAGCCGTCGCGAACGCGCTTCTTGACCCAACTGAGCGGAGCGGCCGGCTGAGCAGATGTCTGTCCGTCGAGCGCTCAAGAAAAAAGTATCGAGTATCGGAGTGGCGAGAGTATCGGCGGCGAGTTACTCTCTTTGACAACTCCCTACCGAAATCGTAGGTAGAATCCGGCAATGTAGGTAGAACAGCACGCACAAGTTAGGTAGCAGGAAATGCACTTTTCCTTTCCTTTGTCTCGTGTATCTGCTATTTGGTATCTGGTATCTTTCGGATACTGCACTTGGCTGTCAGCAGCTAAAGCAGCGGACCGGGAGCGGCAGCAACTTCATCATCATCAGCACCGGCGGCAGCACCAGCTCGAAGGCATCGCAGCGACCTGCTGAGCGCATCTGCAACGAGATTGGGAAAGAATGTGTCGGGAAAATCATGAAAAATTATCTATAAATTCGGCAAGGCATCGCCGCGCCAACAGCAGGAAATTGCCATTGACTGAGCGTTTAAATATAAATCTATGCGCTTTACGGTGTGTATTTATTTTACTTAAAACATAAGATATATACACATACACGAGGAAGTTGAGTGGCAGAAGTTGGATGTACATATAAAACTCAACTGTCGTCTGTAGCGCCATGATATATTGCCTGGCCACAAATTAGCTCCTCTTTTTTATATTTTCAATGAAAAAAAACCATCCCTCGAAACACCTGTCGGATTGAGCGGTAGCAACGACCACTAATCACCTCCAGAAAACTACAATTATCAGTTGTTTGAATAGCATATGGCATGGTATATAGGTTTTTCCTGGGGAAAACTCCCTATCAACAAGTAAACATGGGAATATTAAACGAAGGGTTTTCTTTTGGATAAGCATTTATTTTGAATGATTATGTTTCTATAACGTTCCTGTGCTATGAGTTATTACTGATAGTTCATCTGACTAATCATGATAGTTATGCGAACCAATAAGTCTAACAATTACATGAATCTAAAATTCCCTTAAGCGACTCAGAAATATGAAAATAAGAGTGTTCTCTGACCTCGTTTTCCATTTAAAATGCCTATATTGCCCTAACCTACCAGAACTGAGGAACTATGCTATCTGGAAGCTCATCTAGTAATTACTCGCATCTGTAATCTCTGGGCTTCCGCTGTTCGATTCCCCCGGGGAACTCACAAATCATATTTAAGAGCACTCTGGCCCAATTAAATCTCTGGTTTCTTCTAATGACCCTCCTCCGCCGCCCGTTCCTGCTCAAGTGCCAGTCTTCATATACATTCCCCAGGCTAACACTATTCAGATTCGATCTATATTTGGCTCTGTGGGGTACACTATCTCTTTCGCTCGCCATCGTGGCATCTCTTTCGCTGCTGGTCTGTCATGTCGTGTACTTAATTTGCAAATTGACATGTTAAGGCACTCCATCCCGTTTGCTCGCTGCTACTGATATTAATTGTTTAAATTAACATTTGGATAAATGACAGCCGCGATTGATTCTGAATGCAGGAGGCATATTCAGTTATTGGATAACTGGAGTAATCAGCGTTGGGCTGTCAAAAATCGCTTTCGCCGAGATATATCTTCCTCTGTTTCACTTAACTGGCAATCAACTTAAACTCAATTGAATGTCAAACGTAATTTGAGCAAGCTTTCCATACAAACGGAATGCACATTATACACACATGAAAAAGTACGAGGAGAGAACCTATCAAGACCAGCCATGGGGGCCTTTAATCAAAAATTTATCATATAGTCCCCCCCCCCCTGCCCCTCCCGCTCCTCCTTGCTTTTCTCACGAAGCTCTGGAAGCTCTGGAGAAAATATTTTTCGAACGACAGCAAAGGCATGCCTTTCCCATCACGGAAATTGCGGGGGTGTATGTGTGTGCGTATATACATATATATATATTTGTATATATGTATGTATATGCTCAAAAGATGTAATCACTGCATTGTCACCCGGCCGAAGGATTGCTGCTCCATCCTGCAGCTCATCCTGCTCAGACCTCGGCTATGCTACGCTCATGCCTTGAGGGAATCTCTGGCTCATAGTCGGCTCATATGAAACATAAATCAGTGAAATTCTATACATGCCACTGATTGTCTACTCTTTTGCTCGACTACTCCTCCCCAATCCCCAATCCCTACGCCCCCCATAGCCCAGCAAATTCCGAAGCAAATTCAATGCATGCCAATAACTCGTTCTTCTTGTGCCCAAGATGTGGAAGCCTAAGAATCCGGTGGAGTGGTCGCCGTGGAGTGGTAAGCCTGCTTCCAAGTCGCTCTAAACTGGAAATGGCAAGTGGACGTTTGGTCTAGAGTGCCAACGAATTAAGCTTAGGTAGGAAAACAACAATAATTTGATACCAAGAAGAATCCAAAGCACTCAATATCAATTTGGTACAGAGTTATAACAGGAAAGTGATTTGTGTTTGCAAATTAAATGGGCAACGCAAATTGGGAAATTTCCAGTTAGAATTCGAACTAAACAAATAAGTGGAGGCCTAATGCACCTAAATTCCATCTTAACAAGAGGCATAAACTAACATTCTCTCTGGAAATACTAGCAAAATGCTCGTATACCATTATTGTTGTACAAATTTCACCCAAGATTAATATATAACCAGATGTTTCTCTTTCAATCAAAAAATGAAAACCAATGCATACTTGTGTGCATTCTCTTTGGATATTTGTTTAGAAGTAATTAAAATATGTGCTGAATTAAAATCTAATTTCTCATTCAACACACTAATGGTGGCCCGTTTCAGTGATTCGATGATTATTCCTTATATTGTGAGCAGAAATGATTATTTTAATGCATAAGCAATGGCCGTTAACACGACTTTAGAATGGGCACTTGGCATATTTAATGAAATCGATGTCGTTTGCAGAAATCCCGATCCCAATAAACATCCCATCCGCACATTGTCCCAACTCCAATGACGTTTCCACCCACTCAGCACTCTTTCTACTGCCGCTTTCTACACGGACACCAGGAGATAAGATGTGTGGAAGAGTGGAGCGGAGTTTGTCAGAGAACTATTCAAATAGCACAGGGCAAATAAACCCGAGACACATAGATAGAATGTCATCTGGCGCTCAGAAACCTCCGACTGGACTAAGAGAGTCTTCTGCAGATTAATGACGCGACCTCGCACCAACTGAAACAATAGATTTATGGTAGATGGATGGAGGAGATGTAGATGGAGATGGAGATGGAGGCGCCCAGCTCAAACCGAGCCAAGTGAGCCGCCTGGAGGCTCTTGTGGATTTTCCAATAAATTACGCTTAAGTATGCACTTAATTCAAATAATGCCACTGGGTGGGTAGCCGGGGGAGGGAGCCACGCGGACCAGATGGAGGGGTTGCCCCCAAGTGATTTGTTTTTTTGTGGCTTACACGAGCAGTGGAGTGGAGTGGAGCTGCAGTAGTTGGAAAGCGAATCCCACTTGGGGAGGTGGTCTCTGTTTGTCCATTGCCTATGACATGTGTCAAAATCGCTCTGCTCTTGTACAGCCATCTCGAGACACAGAGATAAGCCATATCAAAGTTCTGCCCGCTCCGCCCACCGAGGGATTAAGCTGAAGTCAGCGTGGCCAAAGTCAAACATGTCGCCCTGCAGATGGAGTAAATGTCGGGGGTCTTAATCAATGGGAGCACAAAAAATCACAATAAGTACGGGTGGGGGGAAAAACAGTTGACATAGCAGAAACGGAAAAACAAAGTGCAAACAATCAATACATCAGATGGAGCTGGAGCTGGAGTTGAAGATGAAGACCCAGACAACTATTCGGCATTTGTGCCCACTCCCAAAAGCGAGTTCACCGAAAACATATACTTTTCGATGGGCAGCCTTTGTGGGGCAAGCCAATTTCGATGCCCAGACATGAGAGCCTCAATTAGTGCTCAAGTATCCAACGATTATAGATGTATAAAGTTGAAATGTCGAAAGTTGAAATAAAACAGAGACGGAATGTCAAAGAATGAAGAGACCCATAATTATGCTATTCATAGGCTCTAAATGATAATTATCATTAAAACAAAGAAGATACAAAGGCGAATATCAATTACGGACTGAGAACAGGAAAGATCTGTCAAATGTAAATGGTAATTTCAAGCGTAGATAATCGAGATTGTATCTCTTGACGTGGGGACCTGCGATATAATCGACAATTTACAGCACATCAAAATATTTTCCCAATTTCCTTCTCAGCGTTTCTCCACGCTGATGATCCGATCATCATCTTTCCCCATTTGTGCTTTGGCATTTCCGCAGCTTCTTTTCTTCCCACACCCCCTGCCCCACAACAAAAAATGCCATGCTGAGGAATATGTCGGAAAGAAAGAGTTCCGTGCTCCAATGCTCAGTGCTCAATGCTCAATGAATTGTATTACAATGCAGAAGCCGGGGGCAGAAGAAATAATAATAAAATCAGAGGAAAAGGCAGTACAAAGCCCAGTTCCAATAGGGACTCTCGTCGACAGTTGTCCAAGCCGGAAGTGTCGCATACTTTTACGGATACACCGACTTAATTATGCGCATAAAATGTAAGAACAACAAAAACAGCATCCCCATCAAGACGAGATGGAGCAGCAGCAGCGGCAGCGGGCAATGTCGGGCTTGAAATGACAAAACACAAACATTAATTGCTCCACATTCACATTCACGTTCACATTCTGATGCGGGGGTGGGGTAGGAAAATCAGATGGATGGATGGCATTGGGGATGGGGATGGGGATGGGCACGGGGATCCAAGAGGACGGGACGTACATATGCTCTGGGGACCGACAGTCGTTTTCCCCCAGGAGTTGAGTGGAAAAGAAAGCGAACAGGGTAGCGAAAGGTGCACTGAAAGAAAGCCCAGCAAATGTATTTAAAAAGTAATTAGATAGACACGTTTTAGAACAGATTTTTAACCACACGTTAATGTATTTCTTACGCTTTTATTGTAATACATTTGATTATCTTCAGTGCTTTGAGGTATTTTTTATGAGATTGCTAAATAAAATTTTAATATAACTCGGTTGATGCCAGAAACATTCCAGTTTAATTTGAACATATACTGTCCCTCCGGAAAAGGTAGAATATTAGTCACACGGTGATTTATAGACTCTGCAGTTAGTTTATCCAGTACTATATCATGCTTCAATGGACAAATTTACCAATAATCGGTATATAATGGTTATTATTGCGCTCTAGGGTTAAAATATCTACTTACATTGAAAGGACAGGAATGATTAACGTTGGAAAATTCTTTGAAGGTGTCGTAAAAGAAACTAGCAACGGGATTGGACTTCTGATTCTTGAAGAACTTGCAACAATCCAATGTAATATTGTACAGAAAGGGCTTGTATCCATTGAGTCGTTGGTACAGTGCACCATTTACCTAAGTCACAGTTATACAGTTTTTGGAAAAAGTAGTCAGTTTGTTTATACCTTGGCATTGGTTATCGGTAACTGCAGGATTCTGGCTTTCAAGGAAATATACTTGTATGTCCGGTTGACCGACTTTAGACGGCAATATTCAAAAGTGCAAAATTCCTTATCCACCGCCTCGCACTTTATATTTGTAAACTCAACCTTAGTAGTTGTCTAAAATATATGTCTACCTCTGACAAAAGACATTTAAGGATGATTTACGTGCATATCGACTTACTCTGCTGACCAATTGCATGGCTATCCAGAAAGTAAGTAATAATTTCAATTTTGTATACATCCTCAGGCATCGGTGATCACGTTAAAACTAATCTTCAATTGCGAGCTTTTAAGCTAATATTTGTATGAATTTATCATGTCAATTAAAATGTAATTAAAATGTAATTATTCGGATTGAAATTCAATAAAACTTTTGGCCTGTCTGGTGATTGATCAGTGAGCGAATGAGAGTAAAATCAAAATTTAATATAATTTTATTTTGCATCTCCATTTGTTTAACCGTGTTTCCACTAACCTTTGATTAAACTGATTTGAAGACATTCATACATAGCTCGAGTGTCTGTTACTCAACAGCGAGTAAGCTCGGCTCTTCACCCAATTTCTGTGAGTGTAATCAGAGCGACTCCATTCAGAGAAGCGGCTTATAATTTATTAATCTATGCATAGAGCCCAACAAATACTCGTACTCGACTCGTAATACCCCTGCACGCCCCCACTTTCTCCACTCTCCTCACTTTCGAGTGCTGGAAGGTGTTGGCAGCGGGTCCGTCTCCTCGGCAGACAGTCCGTCGCTATCCGCCGCTATCCGTCGCTATATAGCCTGAATATACGGACCACTACATGTCACTTTAATCTCTTGGAAGTGTCACTTTTGCAGCTCTCCAAGTGTTGCTGCCGTTGATGTGATGTTGCTGTTGCTGTTGCTGTGTTTGGGTTTTGTTTGGGATGCTTTCGAGGGTGCACAGAAGGGGTTCGGGGGCGTTGTAAACAATGTGCTGTTATAGTTGAATTTGAATTTTCATTTTGATAAGCAACAAAAAGGCATAATCACACATCAAATTGCATGTCGGACCAGGAGGGGGGCTCGGGTCGGGTCGGGTCGGGTCTGGTCGGGACGGGATTGGGTCGGTTTGGTCTCGGAAATGTGGCGCTGAAGGGGATGGGGAATTGGGAGTGCTGGCCAAGGCGAACCTTATGGTAATGAAGTATAGCAGCTGTTTTTGAGCTGAATTTGAATAAAGCGAGTGCAGGGGGATGGATTGGATGGCAGTCACTGATTTACATTTGATACACAGACCGAGACTCCGACTACTTGAACAATCAGATTCAATTTGTGCCACGCATTCGTTTTCATTTTCATTTGCCTTGCGTTTCGTTTCGTTTCATATTCGTTTTCGTTTTCTTGATCTGCCCCCCAAACGACAAGTGATGATGACGATCAAGTGTACGGGTCCGGGTCTCTACAGCAGATTATGCTCTATTTGATTTAGGCTTGGATTTTATTATTATATTTTTGGTGGCTTTATTATTACAATGGCGCCTCGAGTGCCCAAACGCAATCTTCATTTATCTCGTATTTATCTTTATCTCGTCTGTGTGGGCTCATCATCGAAATGGACAAACACAATGCCGGGCATTATTTAGTTTGTCGCCCTGTCTCCGGTTTCAACTTGTTTTCGAGGTTACCATAATAAACAGCCCCACCTGCGACACTCGCGTACACACATCATTTCCATGTAAAGTTATAAAATGTTTCACAAATCCATAAAAAGCCGAAAGGGAAAGAATCTGAGGCGTGCGCTAGGTCCACCCAATCCCCTGTCCAATCCCAATGCCATTCCACTGCACACCACATCACACCGCACCACTCCATACCACCAGAATCCCAGGTGCAATGCGTGTTGCAGTTGAGCTCTCTGCGATGCTGTTGTTCTTGTTGTTGTTGTTGTTTTGTTTCTGCTCCGGCTTTTGTTTTCCGGATTTCGGGTCAGGTAGAGCGGAGCATCTTCCTCGTCGCCCCTAAAAGCCTTCGCATTGTTCTCGCCGGGAGAAGTGAAATATGTTGCTGCGAGCATGCTGCTGCATCACCGGGATTAGGACAGGTAAGGTTGTAAATTTCACCAGCCACGGGAGTCGCCCCTGGAGTCAGAAGGTTGACGAGTAAATGTGGAAACCTGAGTCCTAGCGCTGCTAAGGGTATTCCAAAAATTATAGCCCTCAAGTAATCTCAAAAGCAAGGTAAACAAATCGTCAAGAAAAATTCATCATTTCGCCAAATTAATATCATAAGAAAACGGCATAATAACATAACCAAGGAAATATCATAATGAAAATCTCTTTTACACAATCATAATTCCTCTTCCTTGTGACATAGCAACACACTAAAATTATGGTTAACTCTGCCGAGGCAAGGAAACCCCGCAGTTTAGCTGCTAATAACAATAAAATGCCATTAATGGTTTATATTTTGCCAGGCGCAATAAAAACAACAGCATAAATGAAACATAACCACAAAGTACTTTCATTCCGTCATATGTCTGGCCAATAAAGCGGAAGTCTAGGCCTCCAACCCGCGCCCATGGCTGTACATAAATCAAGATATTCTTTATTAATTCCTAGACGAGGCATAAAGTAAATATCTTTGAGGACTGGCAGGCGCAGCAAAGCAAATAAAAATTTGGAGCTCTATTAATCTGGAGGTCGTAACCCATCGAACCACCCTCGTTTGGACATTTGGAGTGATGCCTGGGGAAGTGGAGTATATTTTCGAATGCCTATTAAATATCCCAATCAGATCCCACACACAAATATTTAAACTATAATTTAAATCATGTTTACGTCAACTTTGATATGAAAAATAATGCATCCAGAAGACATATTTTTCAGCTTCAATTTAAAAGCTTAAATCACTATTTCGGGAAAATGCCCAAGAACAGGCGACCGATATTGTTAAATGGAAATTTCTTTGGTCTGTCCCGTGTCCTGTGTCCTTCTTCTTCCCCCGCACCACCCTTCGTTTACACTCCAAGTGACGCACACGCATCGTATCAAATTTCATGGCTGCCGCATGGGTGTGCGTGGGTATCTGTGAGTGCCTCGTCGTATCCAGGTTCGGTTCGTATCTTTTGCTCTTCACTGGCGGCGTGTTGATGACAGATTTTGTCCGTCTGTCCGTTCGTCCGTCCGTTCGTCGCTGAGTCGTTTCATTTTCGTTTCGTTGAAGTCATTTTTACTCATTTATTGTCACCGTTAGTACGTCGGAGAGTGTGTGTATATCCTTACAAGTACTCGGGAACCCTGCAGGCGGCCATCCATGGTATTGATTCCACTTCCACATCCACCTCCACCTCCACCTTCACTGCCACTTCCACTTCCATTTCCATTCCCATACCCACTTCCCACATCCAATTCTGCCGCCACAGCGGGGCACTCAGTCAGTCAATTGACATGACTCAACAACAGGCGAATGTCCCTGCGATTCCCTCTCCCCCTCTCCATTCGTGCTCCTCCATTTTTGTATACTTATTAAATATTTAAAAGCTTTGGCCTTTGTTTCTCCAACTGCCGGGCCAGGCAAATACTTAATAATTTCATTCCGTTTCTTCAGTCGCACCGCAGGTTGCCTGCCTCTCCACTTCATCATCATGCCAGCCATCCTGCCTTTTTGACAAACTGCACGCACAGCGGCAACTTTAAAATTATGGTTTGTTGCATTTTAAATACAAATTACACACCAAGGCTCTGACTCACCGAACGCAAAGGAACTCGAAACTCGTAACTCGGGAGGCAGTGGAACAAGTGGGTCAGGTAAGACAATGAATGGTCATTAACCGCCCTGCTTCGAAGTTAAAACCCCGGCAGTTTTGATCCTAGTCCACGCGAGGGTTGCTCAAGAAGCTCAAGAAGGGATGATTTCTTATTTCGGCATGGATTGGAATGTTCATTTTTTGAACATTTGGGCAAGTCAAGTGAGTTGACACCTTGCAAATGCCTTTAAATGTATAAAAAATATCTGTTGGTGCTGTTGACCCCATTTGTGGGGTGACCCTGCCATGTGGAGACACTTTTACAGTTAGCCAAATGGCCAGACATTCTCCCACCATGAGATGACCCCATCCTAAGTGGTAAAATATATTCTATTCATCGTGGTCACCCCCCGTAGAGGCCATAAAAAGTTCTCACACTTGGCTGTCAACCAACTCGAATGTTCTCAAATGCGGCGAAACAAAGTGGAAGGAGAGCCCATTAAAAAATTGATCTAACCTGACCTCCACAAACGAAATTGAAGACCCAATTAGCTGCTTATAAAATTGATCAAGGCAAACGAAAACTTGCAATACAAGGATGCCACCCTGAAAAGGTGACCCCAATTTGGTGGCTACCCTTCTCTTAAGTGAAACGCCGAGAAGTTCTCAACTTACTCAGAAATTCATACAGAAAATGGGGGATCCACATACTCATATGCATATTTTCTAGAAGTGTAAAAGTCTTTATATATATTTAGAATATAAAGTGTTTGGTATTGATTTCAGAAGGAATGCTCCTAAATAAGTAACACTGGTCCGAAAATAAACCAGTTCCTATATTTTTTGAGCACTCCTCGCCGTGGAACCTTTCACGTTGCAGCTGCAGGTACACAGGGTGCAAGTGGCGCCCTTCGCCGACATGGTTATCAAAAGGGAAACCAGGGAGTGGCCACGTGAACGCAGGAGGACAATGGAGTGAACCAAGTGAATAGAACCTAAAAGTATAATATGACAATTGTTGGAAATTTTCCAAAGAGGGCGGGCGGCGGCACTAACTATATGCTACGGCCATACCATACCATATGCGGTTGCCCATAAAGGAAATGAAAAAGAGATTCACCGATGGCCTCAGGTGGGTTTGCAAGGCGGGGATAATTGCATCGGTCTGTTTGCAGAATGATGGACTCTGGTTGTGGGACTGCGACTGCGACTGCGACTACGACTGCGACTGGTAGTGGGACTCTGACTGAGACTGGATTAGTGGCGAGTGGTTTCCCGGCTGGCATTTGGCATTTAAAGTGCCAAACTTCTTCGGGGCACGGTCTTTCCAGGGGATGAAGGGCAGACCTATTTGCAAAGCCCCCCCTGTCTCTCTTCGCCATCTGCACCATCGTTCGTCTAACACTCATTTGAGCTCAAGTTGCGCTCGCGCAGGGCAAATATGCCAGGAATTTTTCAGCCCTTTTTGCAGCAGCAGCGGCAGCGGCAGTTGAAGCAGCAGCTTCACATGGTGGCACTTGCTCCACTCGTCTGATTCCAGCAAATATTTGCAAATTTACGTTGACCCGGGGAACTGGGACGGTGCGGCGGCATTAGCGACAACTGTCGTGGAGTGGCACTTAATGAGCGGCGACTGGAGCTCCTCTTACTGCCATTTCCACCGCTGTGCTGCGTGGTGCGGGGCGGTGCGGTGCGGTGCTGTGCTGCGCTACTGTTACTGCAGTGGCCCGCATGCCGGACGAAAACCATAGAGATTGCGATGGACGGGCAAAGGTACCAGGGACGACTGCAGACCAGACCCCAGACCAGAGACCAGAGACAATCCAGCTGGAGTTATGCACGATGGCCATGCAATTGGCGTGGCTGCAGTAGCAGTAGCAGTAGCATCTGCTATAGCAAAATCTATCTTTCGGATGCGAAACCTTGCGGCTGGTACGCCAGTTTCACTTTGTTGTGCTTCGTTACATTTCGTTTCGTTGGCTGTTTGTGCCACATATTCTACTACTGCATCCTCTGCTCGTTGTTGTTTAGAACTGCAGTAATTTGACTTGATTTGTTTAAGCTGACACACGGACACGGACACAGATGCTGATGCAAGTTGCATTCATTTGCATTTGCATTTGTTGCAGTTCAAGTTGAAGTTGAAGTTCACGGGGGGCCACTGCACTTGCGCAATTATACGCTTATTAGTAGAACTATTTCACGGATTAAGACATTATTGCATTCAACTCTGGGCGCCACTTGGAGCACTTATCACTTTTCAATCGGTTTAACTTACATAAACAGTCAATTAATCTCGTCAAAAGAAACATGCCTTTAATCTGCTTAAAAATCGGTCCATAAAAAGTGCATGAAATGTAACATCATAAATGAACAAAACTTACATAAATCAAAATGTAACATACAGCACAGTGCACATAAAATTCACTGCACAAGTTAGATCACTTGCAGAAACAAGTGCATGGAAGAGAGGTCCTTTCATTGCATTCTAAACTATTTAAATTTAAAATAAATAAATATATATTTCAATACATCATGTTGGCACTTAAAGCCTTCAAATGATTGCCCTATTATAAAATCAATATAAAATTAATGCGGAGAGAATACGAAATACATCCCCTTCATTTTGAAAACCATGTTAATACTACTGCATAACCAAGTTCAGTTTCAACCGCAACTTACTCAAAGATAAGCCCATTAATAATTTCTTATTGAGTTATCGCCGTGATTAATCCCCGTCCGTTTCGAATTTGGCTCAGTGTACGCCCGTTACTTCGCGACTCTACCCCCGATGACAAATGTGCCGCTGCCATGTAATCGCATTAAACGTTCGCTGTAGCTTCACACCCCCCTTTTTCCGGGTGGCCAGCGCCCCTGGTTTGTGCCCGTTGCATATGTTGCGCTCATTAAATTGGTATTTATAATGGCCCTGGCTAAATCGCCGCCCATTCGCCACGCCCCCCGCTTACTGCGGAGTATTACGGGGTTCGTCTATGGGTATTACATGCAAGCGGTGCAGCGAACGGCATGAGTATGATGATGATGGCAATCATCATAATTTTTCGGCAGACCCGCTGCAGAAGCACAAAAAAGCGCAAATCGACGATACATCGATGGGGAGCATGAGGGGGGACACTCTGAAAAGATAGAAATTGGTCGACGAGCCTGCAATTGACAATCTACAATCGACAGCGTCTAGGCAAATTGCGAAATTAATTAAATTTTAGCACAACTTTCGAACGGTACAAAAACTCAGTAGTGGCTGGTTGAATGTGGATGTTGTTGCTGCTGTAGCTGTTGTTGCTGTTGTTGCTATTGCCGCTGTGCGTTGATTGCCGCTCTGCGGTTGCTGCGGTCACAAAAAGGGGGGTAACTAGCAGGGGGCAGCGGGGGAAGCGGCAAGCGGAGGACCTGGAGTGGACCGCACCGCTGTGCGGGGCTAAAGAGCTAGGAAAAAAGGCAAAAGCCGATGAAACCCAAGCCAAGCGGCTCCACGTTTTAACATTTCTCGTACATGCAAGTGACAAGGCAATATCCGTCACGCAAACAACAGCAGCAGCAGCAACAGCAGCAGCAGCAACACCCTGACCAGCAGCAACAACAATGGTAATCTGGAGGCACACAGGGTACAATGGGTAGGAATCGGTTCCACCAGAAGAGGCAATTGTCTCCGAAAAGGGTTATGACACGCCGATTTTTTAAACTCAATGAGTAGGAGTGCTGCTCAAAGGGTTTTCAAGGAGCGGAAAATGACAACAAGTGGCGGTATAATTGAATATGATTGCTCTTGAAACTATTCTATTGTTCGAAGCCCAGTTCTTGAGTTCCAAAGAATACTATCTATAAGATTAGCTCTTGCCATTGCTGAGCTATGGATATACTATTAAGCCAAATGTGTGCCAACCATAAAAACCTACAAACTGTTAATGTTAATCGCACGCCCTTTGGTCAAATTAGTTTCAGTTTTGTACACATCTGTTGTCGCGCAATAAAAACCACTCATATCTCATCCTGATATTATGCGACACTATATAGATCAACTCGACACACAATCAACAACTTGCTGTGGACATAAAGATTGCCTCATCATCGAACCTAATATGTGGGACAGCGATTACCCCAAATGACAGGCGATAAGTAATTTCCACCATCTGGACAGGGTTTGTTGGCCTGTTGGCCAGTTTAGTTACATATGTAAATGCGATGCGAATGGCCGGCGATTGGGCGCCCCAAAATTATTGGCCATTAAATCGGCAATCGTTACCACTGTGCCTGGCCATACTCCACTGGGATGAGGGGGAGGTGGCTTGGCTTGGGTATGGGTATGGGTCCTGGTTGTTGTCCACGGATTGGACGACTCTACGGCTCTGTGGCTTTGGCAAAAAATTATTATTCATCGCTTGTACAACGACGACGTCGCTGTCGCATTCGCTGTCGCCGTCGCAGTCGGCGCACGAGTTAATTACGGTCCATTAGACTGCACAAGGGGTGTTTATTACCACATCAGTGGGCGCCGCCACCAACGCCATCAGCCATCATCAGTACGCCCAGGAACAGGACCAACAACAACAACAACGGCAACAGCAACAGGAACAGGAACAAAAACAGGACATCGGAGCGAGCGGGATGCCGCAAGTTGGACGGCAAACTAGAAATTGTTGAGCGCCTCAAATCGCTGGACATGAAATCAGTTAGAAAATCTGCTTTGACATGGAAATTCCACCGGTGCACACTCCACTCCGTCGCAGGAATCAAGTGACAGGCCATGTCCTGCTGCTTGGCTGATCCTTGCACAGCGGGAAAAAAATAATTATGAAAGAAGTTGGATAATGTCTTGCTTTCATTAAAAATCTAAGTATCTTAATAAAGCGTCAGTCAATTACTTTAAACAATTGGCCAGCATTTTAATGAAGTCATCAAAAGTTTGTAGTATGTAGTTTTGCAATCATTAAGAACTCATTTTTATCGAATTAATGTAATGATTAATTGCAAAGATTTTATTATAGTGGAACTTCAATACGGGCCTTCGGTTTGAAATGATATAGTTCTAGTGTAGTTGCATATCGAACCTCACTGCAGAAAGTTAACAGCCGTGTAGGGAACACCTTTGAAGAATCAACAGTTTCTTTCCGAGTTTTATTCCTGTAAAATGACGCCTTTTTCTTTCCGTGTTTTATTCCTTTGAAATGTCACCTTTTTCTTTCGGTGTGTTATTCCTCTGAAATATCACCTGTTTCTTTCCGTGTTTTATTCCTTTTTTGCTTGACAGGTTCGACGCACTTTTGCTGCTTTTATCCTACATTTTGCCAGCGTTTTTAATTAGGACGCAGGCGCCGCACAACTGGAATGGCGAACGGAAATCGGACAAAGGTTAGTGGCAGCAATCAGAGTTGCTATTGTGTGTCGCCCTCTCGCTCCCACCCGCATGCTATCTGGCTCGCTCGCTCCAGTGGGAAAATGGGGAGCCGAATGCCTGGCGACAAAATTTATTAAAATATTACGCAAGGTTGGGCAGTCAGTCATGGGTTGTGCTACCCTGTTGTTGCTCTTGTTGTTGTTTTTGTGGCTCTTGTTGTTGTTATTCCCACAGCACAGCAGAAAAGTTTTTCTCGCTTTTCGGAAGGCGGGAAGGGGGACAACGAGGGGGGAGTAGGGGGTGGAAGAAATATTTTCAACAAATTTAGAAGAGCGGAAATTGCAAAGCATTCAAAGCGAGTTGAGTCGCAGAAGTCGAGTTATTTGTGCAAGGAAAAACTTTTGCCTTCAGTTAGAATGCGAATTGTGGGTGGTTTTCCCTTTCTTTTTCCCACCCATTTTTTTCCTCCGTTTTTGGGTGGCAGGGCGGCGAGTTGAGTTAAGTTGGTTTTAGTATTGCAGCGTCGACACAAAAAATATAAAGTTCGCGTTGTTTACATAACAAAGGCCAGCGAAAAGGAGCAGGAGAAGGAGGGTGGATGGGGTTGGGTGGGGATGCCTGTCAATTGGTGCATTGGAATTCGACTACAGCGGGGGAGTGGGGGGCTGGGTGCCAAAGAGAACACACATAAATTGAAGTTTTATTGTTGCTGCCGGGGCCATAAACAAAGTAATTAAATGCAAAAGCCAGGCAGCCAGACAACAACAACAACAGCAACATCAACATCAAGCAAAGGCAACTGCAATTAAACAGTTGAAGAAATGATTCTTTTCGGATCGCCTTCTCTGCTTTTTTTCACATGTGCCAAACCAGGCAAAAAATCTGCTCATTCAAAACAGTGAAGGCACAGGAAAAAAAAAGAAAAAAAAGGAAAATCAAAACAAAAGCTGCAAAAAAATCTGCAAATAAACAGACTGAGCTAATTGAAGCAGCTGCGCCGCCAGCGTCAGACGTTGACCGCCTCTGGTCCGCTGAGGAGCTGAAGAACTGAAGAACTGAACAACTGAAAAACTGAAGAAGTGGAAAGCTGGAGAACTCTGAAACTGGGAAACTGGGGAGCCCAGACATATAGAGACAGACACACCGAGCGACCCCACCACTTGATGTACGATCATCAGGGTGCTCGTTGTTTTTCCTCTTAATTGGCAACAAGTGACAAGATTTTTTCCTAAACAACTTCTCTTTTTCCCGCAACACTAATATATTTGCTTAGGATGTGGGCAGGTGTGAAGACTTGTTAAGCAAACCAACCAAAAAGCAAAAAAACAAAACAAAAAAAAAAGAAAACATAAAAAAAAAACGTGGTCATGAAGAAGAAAAATGTTAAATGGTTAAACGCTAATGGAAATGGCGTCTAATTGCTGGAAGGGGAAGCGCTTTTTGTATTCACAACTTTGTTCGCCAAGTATTCCATAAATCCAAGTGTGGGCGAGCAAAAGGCAGAACGACGAGTGTGAGACAATGTTTAGCATAGCATAATTATCCGCTACACGGGAAAAAAGGGGGTGTGGGAATCCCCTAAAAAGAAAAAAAGCAGAAGTAATGAGACTGGGAGTTGCACAACATCGGGGCAAATTACCGGACAAAGTCATTTATGCAGTCAAAGGGAAATATTCCCAGGAAAAATGTCTGGAATAAGTGCAGCACTCTTGGAAAAATGAAATGAAGTGTAGAGTGAGTAATGCAGAGTTGAAAAATATAGCTAGAGCTCAATCTGCAACATTCAGTTTCAGATGTACATATCTTTACCAAGGAGAACATTTCAAATACAAACGTTTGTTACACTTGTAGCTACATTAGTTTTTTAAATAGAAAATCGTTTATCACACTATCCAACTCATCGATCAAATGTTCTGAATTGGGTAACTTATTATATCAATCTGGGTCACAGTGACCACTCTTTCCCCAAAAACCATATTTTAAAGCCAACAGTTACGATGGCAAAACTCAATTTCCATATGGTAGAGTAAACTCACTTTTCTTGAAAACCTTCTGCCACCTCAACGAGTCGTAAATAAGGCCACAATCTTCAACATACCTGCAAATAAATAAAGCGTAATAAAAATGTTAGTCTCAGTTATAAATCATGTTAAAGAAAATATTCAACCTTTGCCGAGACCAAAGATTTCTCAAAGCTACTCAGGTTTAATTTATGTGGCAGCTTTAGTATGAGCCTTTAATCCCACACTCTCCGGATTATATAGTGGATATTCCTGCCACAAGTCGGCCGCATTCTAAGCACTTTGAGCTGCAGCAACAAAAGTCAAAGTTGTATATGCATATAAGAGAGCAAAGAAAGTGCTTAGCTTTTCAATTTTGCTTACTTAACTGGCCCTGCTGATTGAGTTCCTGCCGAAGGCTCCGCCAGTTGCCAGTTGCACATGGAGTGTGTAGGGCAATGGCAACAGATAAATATAACGAACCCAACTTCCCGGAATGATTTAAATGCAAAGTGTACATTTTAACACGCGGCCTGCGCCTCCTCGTTCACCTCCTACTTTTCTGAATCTGCTACCACTCCACCTCCACCTCCAACTCCGACTCCTCTCACTTCACTTTGCCACCGAGACCTCCATTTCCCTCGAAGACATTGCCGCAAATGAAGCAATTGCACACACAACCAGCCAACAAGCATGAAATGCTCATGGAAAATACCCTTGACATCTAATCGAAGTGTTAATACTCTTGGCCAGGAATAATTAAATTGGTTTAGCTCCTTGTGACTACTTTATGGTTCTTAATTTCAAATATGATTGCATGTTCATGGCCAAGGTGCTTTCCTCCAATAATGATTAGTTGCTTGTTAAAGCATTCTTATTAAAGAGACTTGAACTTTGAATGAAATATCTTGTTATCTAACAAATTGATATCCTCCCTGCAGCAGCCACAAATCAGCCTTGCAGAAGGGTATTCGAGAAGGAAGCAAGTGTAATCCCCTCGTGGATTTGCTGGATTGCCGGATAGCTGGAGGATGATGATGGTGGCGTCAGTCGCCAGAGTGTTTGTTGCACGGTGCTATGCCAATGCCGCAGCCGACGCAGGGCAACAACAACTGCAGCAGCAACGGCAACAGCAACTGCAACTGCATCAACGACAGGCGCAACAACAAAACATAAATTCCAATGAAATAAGTTGATTTATGCTGCTGCGCGCGCCGTGAGCTGACAGCCCCAGAACTCCGGAACCCCAGAACCGAAAGCAGCACCACTAGCCCCACCATCACCATCACCAGCACCTCCTGCCCCTGAATCCTCCACAAGGGGCACCACCAGCACCTCCTCACCCCGTTTCAGTTCCCCCACCCCACCCATCAGAAAAAAAAGAAAGGGGCAGCAGCGGCACGAGGTGAAGTCGTCGGAAGACCATCATCTGGTCTTGGGGGTCGGGTACCAGCAGCTCATATGCCATATTTTTCATATATACGACGATATATACTATCTTGAGGAACATTTCTCTTCTGCCTTAACCCCCCTGTGCCGCCACCCCGCCACCTACCCCCTCGCGCCATCCATCGGGTGACGTGCGGCATGCAAGAGTCAAAAATAACTAAAAAATAGAAAATGAATTCCCTCACTGGCGATGGTGTGGCGGCAATGGGGGCGTGGCACTTGGCGTTGATTGAATTATATTTTGTGCACCGGATAGCATAAAAACCAAATGTGCGCCTAGGAATTATTTTTTTTTTTGTGGACTTTAGTTAAGTTGTTGTTGCCTTTGCACAATCAAAAAGCTTAAGCAAGTTTATTTCATTCGTTTTTTCCTAGCGATGGAAATCGTGACACGAAATTATGCCAGACGAAGTCAGGCGATTATAAATTATTTGACAGAATTTATAATTAATTTATGTAAATTCGTGAACATTTATACTAGCTCAAAACCAAGCCCTAAAACATGAAAACTGATAACTTTATTTGCGACTCGATTCCTTCACTTGCAACCAAGAAAGTGCTGAGCTTTAAGTAAATGAGAACATTCTTGTGGAAATTCCCTTGCCATTTCATCAGCATTTCATTCGCACATCTTATTCCCATTGTTCTGAAATATACAATTTTCTTCGCGCACATCTCTAAAGATTCTCCCTTTTTGGCCCACGCCATGTTTTTAGGGCCTTTAATTTTATGAGCTTTTAACCCAAAACACAAACATAAGATTCAGAAAAGGGGGCGGTGAAAACCAGCCAGCAAGTGTAAATCATGAAAATTATAAGCCATTTTAATTAGCTGCCGCTGCTGGCTTTTTCCTTTCCGCCCATCAGCATCATCAGAAACACATTTTCCGGCGCATGTTGAAATATGTTTGATAAATTCGCCTCATCCTGGTTCATCTGTTCTGGTTCCCAGTCTCCCAGTCTCCCAATCGCCCAATCTCCCACCGTTGAAAGCAATTTCCCTCCATTTGCCAAGAAACATAGGTCCAGACAGAAGCCGCGACCAGAGAAGGCTAATTCGGTGAGGCCAGGGGTCAAATAATGCATTTTCCTCATTAGACTGTCTCGGCCTTTGATGTTCTCCTTCAGCCACGCTAATATATACGCCCACATCCATATATAGTGCACACCCCCACCTTGCCCCCCCCACTCGCCTACCAGGCATTTTCGTTTTCACTTCAAGTGATTTGCATTCCCCATCAATGACCCAAAATCGGATTCTGTTTCTGCACAGGGGATTGGATTGGATTGGATTGCTTGATTGGATTGAATATACAAAGCCATAGAGGTTTCAACATGAACTTTAAAAAGTAGCAATTAATCTTGTTCACTTTGAAAAGCTGTATGTGGTGAAAGGAGTCTTATCTTCATTTTAAATAAAACTTTATCATAAACTATAAGTATATTAAATAGGCTGCTGCAGTATGGTATTTCTTTAGCCAAGCTCAAATGTATATAGACATCGTGAGGCAAGAAACCACTAATGACTAATTATGTGGTTTTCATTTACGAGTATGTATCTGTCGCTTTGAGGCATCTTTGAGGTTGTTCTTAGAGGCCGCCTCATAAATATCTGCTGCCCAAAGAATTGCCATTCATGTCGTGCACTGTGCGCATGGGCAGCGTGTTCAGGGGGGTGGGGCAGGGGGGTCGTTAAGGTGCTGGGGACAGGGCAATTGCTCTTTTTCTTTCGGCTCGACTGTCGCTGCCTTGTCGCTTTTTGAGCCGTGTGGCGTGCACCTGCACCTGCGCGATAAGATAAGATGTGCCAGGTAAGGAGTGGTTTGGAGTTTGAGAGGGGGGTTTGGAGTTCAGGAGGGGGGGTTGGAGAAGGAGGTGGGCATCCCAAGGGTGAGGCAGGGGGAGTTCTGGCCATCTTGCGGCGGCTGGCGGCTTGTAAGTAGCCTGCCTTTGTCTATGCCTCAATGTTGTTTAACGTTGTTATTGTCTGCCCCCGGAAAATCCGGGGAAAGTCGGTGAAAAGGGGGGAAATGGTGCTGATGGTGGTGGGTGGTGCATTGTTGCTTCTCGGAAATGTTCGCCAAGGGAATTGTGTGTGTGTCTTTGTGTATGGTACAAAATTGGGGAATTGAGTCAAGTCCAAGAAAAGTTACCCGAAAATGAAAAGGATGAATTTGCTTGCCCAGAGTAAACGAAGGGGAAACATAAAGCAGACAAAGCGGGTCTCAGAAATTGGGAAAAAGCTGAGAAAATGCTACAATAGAACAGGATTTTCTCAAGGAAATTTCCCTCGGATGTCTGGCCATTGAGAGGAAATCAGTCAGAAACATCGGTTGGATATGAACGGAAATTAATTTTTGAGTTTGCTGCCCATAGAATTTATACTCAAACCACATTTAATTAATATTTCCACCCCAAACTCCTTTCAATTGATTTTTTTTTTTATCTCATATCTCAGAAATGAGCCATCAAAATGTGCGCCATGCTAAACTATATTTAGTGCTCGGCTGGCTGTCAAACTTCTGATCGGATAAAGGTAATTGAACTTTCACCACACAAAGTAAATGGATTCTAACGCCATTCGCTATGAACTTGGGTCTACTTCAATTAACATATTTTACCATTTTTCCATTTTCCCTGCCATTCACAAACGTAACCCTTTGCACTGGGGGGCAAGTGACCCACAAAAACCCTTTTCAAAAGAATAACCAAAACAAAGGTGAACCGAAGAACTCAATAAGGAAAATCAAAGTAGGCCACCACGAAGATTCCAGACCCTTCACAAAGATGGAAAAACAAATCAAAAGACTGGAAGGCAAGAAATCTAATCATACAGATCTGTCATCTGCACTTTCGGTATTATCAGAGCGTGAGAACTACATATCAACTGTATTCACAAATCATATTCTCACAGAAATGTCAAATAATTGCTTACATGCACTTTTGAAATATTTTTGGACCTACGTTTCGGCACTCGTAGCACGTGTGTAATTATTTAGTCCGCCAACGGGTTCCCTTTATTCCACTGCCAGCTCTATCTGCTCGTCCAAATCTTTCCCATGCAAGGTGCACTTTTCCCATTACTCAGCGCTTTCCCAGGAAAATGAGTAGGGCGGTGGGCGGGTGGCTGGGATGGTTCAGGTTCGGGTGGTTAGATGAAAGCCCGAACACATTTCCAATCAAAGTCGAGTTGACTGTGATGACGACGATGAGGAGTGCTCTGCCTTAATGTTTTAATTTTTGAGCCATTAACAGCTGCATATTTAGCAGTCTGGCATATGCCGCCGCACCGCAGGGGGGAAGGGGGGTTGGTGGAGGTGCAGGGTGAGGGTGGTGCAGAGTGGTGCAGAGTGGTGCAGAGTGGTGGCAAGTACATCATTTCAACATTTGCCAACATGCATTAAACAGCAGCAACAAGATGTGCGCGGAGTTGGGGCGACAACTCTCGGAAACAAAGCCATTAGATATATCGCGTCGAGCAACGCCCATTTTTTGCACATTTTCGGTTGCCCTCACCCACTCACACACGCAATCAAAGGATGCACACCCTCACTCACACTCACACACACACATACACAGACAGAGGCGAGCACACATACTTCGACACTCTCCAGGACATTTGCAACCCCTAACCGAACAGGACTGAACATCTTACCCCCGAAAAGCGAACAGCGTTATATCCAGCATATATTCCACGGCTTCTTGTTTTTTGGGCTTACTTTTAGTGCTCGTTCCGTCCGTTGGCGCAGCAAAAATTAAAAGCATTAAAAATGCCCAGGGAAGGGAGTTCGGTATATAGATTGGATGAGATGGGCTGGTCCGCATGGGTTGGGCTGTTGCACACCACTTCTGGGCCGGAGGACGTGCCACGCCGGCGGCTGAGGTGTTGCGATTGCAATAACCTTGCCCGGAAGAAAAGGCGGAGGGCGAAGAAAAAAAATTAAAACCCACAAAAAACACATCAGCCACGGTGGTACAGTGGAACCCAGGGGATTTGGTTTGTGGTTCTCGGGTTCAAGGATGTTAAACTGATCCCATAACTCTTTTCTCGACAACGGACTGGATTGGGTTAAGAAAATTAACTTGTTAGCTATTCTATTAAAGTTGGATCTTCATGGTTAATAAATTTTACATTTATCTGCTAGATGACATCTGCTCAATAGTTTACAACTAGGAAACCGCTGTGAAATAGGAAACTAACTTAGTTACTAATCCCCTTAGTAATTTGGCTGGCGATCACGTGCATTGCAATTATGCTTATAATACGAGTATGCCAACTGCCTGAAATGGGATACTGACTGCATGGGCAAATATACTGGTATCCCGGCAATGTACACAAATAATTAATTAAAGAAATAATAATGCCCGCAACCCTTTGGGTCTTGGCAATTCGATCTGCGATTATGCGATTCATCCCTCGGGACTTGGCCCACTGTGCCATCAGGTTCACCACATAACGGTGAATCGTCGGTCGTCTTTCGTCATCAGTCTCCTGCCCGTAACGACAACAAATCGTTGTGGATTTTTATGAGTTTCCTTCGCAGCCCTCCTCCGATTTCCCCCCTACAACATATACGCCGTGTTTGCCTTGTGACAGGCAGCAAACAGATTGTTTTTATCCGTGAACCTGAGGATGGGGTGGCTCATCCGCATCCACATCCACATCCGCATCCTCAAGCTCATCCACATCCTCATCCACAGCATCGTTTTCCACCCAGTGGTGGTGGGTTGCAGTTGCAATTTCCGTGGCCTGTCCCCTTTGCCTTTCATACATTGTATTCCTGCGCCTAGTCAACTGGCTTTAATTTAATTTAAACGACAATTCATGGCACGCACTCACTGAAAATGCTGAAAATTCTGAAAAGTGATCTGCGTGCGTGCGGGCTGTGAGGTCGATGCGGAGAAGCCCTTTACTACCCGGCCACGCCCACATTCCGACAGCCGCCTAATGAGACACATTTAACGGATCCCCGGAGGACAGGCACAATTTTACCAATTTCCCAACTATTATTGCAAGGCGAAGCGGAAACACTTTTCATTCATTGCGTCCGTCTGTACACACATACCATAGTATGCCATAGTACTATGGTACCCCATAACCGTATAGATGCGATGTGTATATTTACCCATGGGTCGAACCTATTTGCTTTTTGTACTTTTATTGCACCGGGATCGCGGAGAACCACCACCACCGACACCACCAACGGCAAGCAAAGCGGAGAAAGCCTGAGAAACTGATGGAGGGGTAGAGTTCAACTGTTGAGTAGTGAACGCTCGGCTGGGTTTCAGTTTTGCGAGCGGGTTTCGACTGAATGCATCTCAAGGGCCAAGGAGTGGGGGAGGGGGAGAGGGGGTAGCTTATCAGACGCTAAAGACCGTGTTGAAGATAAGCCCGAGCTTTGCCCCATTCTGATTGCTCCACTAAAGCGCACGACGAACATAAATAAATTGATTTGGGGTTTCGATAAAGTTCATAATGCATATATATATGGCCTGTAACGCACATATACTATAAAACGTAGGGAGGGAACCGATTAATATTGCCCACGTTTCCGGTGTTTGTTTTTTGTTCGATGAAGGGAGCAGGGGTCTGACATTATTAAAGTTCTGAGCACACACAAAAGGGTGGAGGGATCTAATTGAGAGCTTGGGAAACTTAATTTCTGATAGCCAAAGTAAACGAATAGATACGGTTGGGGATACTCCAGTGGGTTGCATATATGGAGTCAGATTTGTGGGAATTCTAGGAGCTTTGCAAACAAATTGCCTATCGAAAGGATCGTGCATTAGTTTGGCCATTAGTTTTATCGGGAAAATGCTACATTTAATCCTGCGCTGGAAGTTTTCATGGAAATTGATAACTTATCAGGGAGCAATTGAATGGGAATGGTAAATATTATTATTATCTTCGATGATAAAATGGGAAATTGTGCAATTAAAGCCGACTAAATGCAATATGTCAAGTAATTTAATTCACATTGCCATCTAATTTAGCTCGCAAATGAATGCTGAATGCGACTCTCAATTTAAAATCACTTTTAAATGAAGCCAAATTGAAATCAATTCAAATGCGGCACAGAGGCATACAAAGCAAATGAAAGACATAATTCGATTTAAGCCACCGCCATAAGACCCGATTGAGGGCCATTAGCGGGCATCCCCGAACTCCAAGTCGATTCCCCCTCCAAATGTAGACTCAAAAGGAAGACTGCCCTTGATGTTGAAAGAATTTACAATTTTGAGAACTTTCACTCGTTGCCAAGAAAGACTTTCCAACAATGGAAATTCTGATGATGTTAATACCCCCACAAGAAAATCAGACAAATTTATGTGAGCTTTCAATTTTATAATTGTATAAATAAACAACTATTAGCGGCACCAAAATGCGACATAATTGTCCAGTAATCCTAACTAATGAACCGACACAGAAGATGAACATGAAAAATGGAAAATGTGCTGCCCGAATGGTAATGGGAATGGGACTCGGATTGGAAATGGGAATGGGAATGTAAATGCAGATCAGACCAGTCTTAGTCCCAAGATTGGGAGTAGACCACCAGGTGTCACCGTCTCACGGTTTCCCATTGTTGTTTTTTTGGTCGCTGCTTCTGCTGACCAATTCGGACAAAAAATAAACCGAAATCAAATCAACAACAAATAAATAGAAACATTTTTTTGGTGGACCACTGGAAAAACTAAACCAAAAACCGAGACGAAAATTAAAATGCAAATGCAAACAAGCCCATAAAATTGAAAATATTTAATTAAAACGATGCGACACATTTCGGGAAAATGAGGCGGAAGGTGAGCGGGCCTGAGAAATTCCCAACTTTCCTGGCTTTCAACGTGGGCCGATGTCTACGTCTACTATAGCATGTTGCTGGGTGTCTTTAACTGTTTGCGGCTCAAATATTTGGTTGCAACGAAAATTAGAGAAAAAGAAGCTGTTCCGGGGCCAAAAGGCCGAGGGGTACGTACCAAAAACTACAACAGACAGCGCCTTTTATTGGTTTGTTTGTGAGTTTGTGTGTAGGCTTCAAACGACGAGATGGAGACAACGATGGCGACAATGTGACAACCACAACAATGACAGGCGGCTGGAAAGAGAGTAATGTTCCGAAAGCTTTCATATCGAAGTGGGAATACCCTATGGATAGGAAAATACAAAAAAGGATTCATACAACTATCAAATGGCTTAATATCATATTGTGACCCAGTTGTTCTACTTTCCGGTGTTTGGCATTCAACTCCATTTCCATTTTTATTAATTTAGGAGATAAAATGCTTGAGTTTGTAAAACTTTCAGCCATAAACATTTACATAATTAAGATATTCGTGGGGCGTGTTACAATGTTATTTAAATATGACAAGAACTTGCAACGATGTTAAAACTAAACATGAAACATATAAACTAGCATCCGTAACATACTTATACATATTATAGCAATATGCCTTCAAATGAAAACTAGTGGGCATACCCTGCTGGGGGGCAGGGTATTTATGTATAATGAGGAGTCGGCGCAGATTTTATTGCAGCATCACGTCTACGTCAACGTTGTCTACCGGATGCCTGCAATATATCAAACGGGAGTCGGCTCTCAAACTGGCCATTGCATCTGTCCCGCTCTGTTTCCCTATAGAGAATCCCCCCTCCCCATCCCGACGACGACTCTCGGTGTTTTGTCTGGCTCACTTTTAATAATTCCGCCCCGAGGCGAGGGACCGACGAACGGATGGTCACCTACACACAACGGCAATCGGAATGACAAACTATAACAATAGGAATATACTCCAGGCAATCCAATTGCAATGCCCGCGTCTGAGCTGCCCGTGAACCCCTCCCTTGGATCCGGCCATCTTCCATCTTCCCTCCATTTGTGTGCAGCGAGGCATAGAAATTCCAAGTCCGACTCCCCCAACTACGGATTCAGTTGTCCAAGCACTGCCGTTAATTATGGGAAGATTTCCCATTGTACAAATGAGTTGGAAGAACAACTTTTGTCAGGCCTAATGATGGGTAGTGGACTCGCGGGACAGTCGGAGTCCGGGGGAATGTCGCGTCTGGTTAGCTTCCAAAAATTTATAGAAGACTGCCTCCTCTGGATGGCCGGAAGAATGCAAATGGTGGGGAAAAGAGAAACCAAATTGGTTTATTACATTCTTTCATTAGGAACGGGAATGGGAACGGGAACGGAGACGGGGAGCTGTCGTCCGAAATCAACGACAATCAAATAAAGTTTAAATACATATTTTTATTTCATTACACACTTGAAAGTCTAAGCCCCGAAACGAACCGTGTCTCGAGAGCCGGGGATTTCGATGATGACGATGACGTTGGTGATGATGAGGCAGCGAGTATCTGGCGGATGCGATGCCAAGAGTGCCAAGTGCTAACGATTTGGCAATGGCCAGAGACATTGTCCCTCGTCGGTGGATCCATCTATCCGTCTGTCTGTCTGCTGGTCTGAGTGTCCCTAACCCAACGTGGCTAAATGTTTTTGCAGCTTTTGATTCCTAGAGATGGTGGCGTGAGCGTGGGAAATGACACTCCTACCTATGTGTATATATGACCTAATCCACCCTCATAAATCATAACTTAGCCCAGTTTATGGGCCCCAATAAACTTGTCATGTTTTCATGCACTGAGCGCGGGGGCTTTTGTAAAACAAATTAAATATGCAAATAGTTTGTCATATTTTATATTTGCTTTTAATTTCCTCGCGCACAACAACATTGAATTCCTCGAAAAAAAAAATGTATATCTCCTCTTGCCCTGATTTTTCAGCCATACCCTTCGCTTTATCTATGTCGGGCGATTAATTGGCGTTATAAATAAGCATTAAACGCTGTGGCACAACACAAATAAATTTCAATTTGTTGGCAAACGTGATCGGGGGGTGGGGGCAAACAAGCCGAGAAGAGAAAGGGAATCTTTGTGATGACCAAGTCACGTGCGCATCTCTAGGAACTGGCCGCGAATTGTGGCCGCTTACAGGTTTCGTTGCCTTTTCTTTTATTTATATACACTATCAGAAGGCATCACACTTTTTAAGGTGTTTAAAATAGTGCAGTTTCGAAACATCAAAATCACCCTATATTTTTTTTGTTGCATACTTCTCGAGACTCTTACAAGTAATTGCAAGACCATATTAAACCTACGTATATTAAAATGAATTTACTTAGTTATAGTGTATGTAGTCCTCGGCTTGACAAACTCAGTTTGATCCGTTGTCTTTCGCTTATTTTATTTTTTGGCTCGGATTTTTGTTGCCTGACTTTGGCTGACCAAAGGCATCAGACTCCGGCTAAAAATCCAGCTACAGCTACAGCTTCAGCATCAGACTCTCGGGAAACGTCGAACGATTGGCATGCGAAGTGGAGTCAGAGGAGGCGAATTGGGGGGTACTAGGGGATACTAGGGGGTACTGGGGGTACTAGCCTCTGACATCGACCGACACTCCACGCTGAATTGCGAATGGAGCGTTGCCTACATTGTAACTTGTTGTAGCCCCAACAAATACAACCTCGTACACTGTTAGTATAAATTCTCGCCTTTCATTTTGGCGAGTAGTCACGATTTATGCGAAATCATTATAGGCAAGTATTTCTCTTTCATTTTACGACGTTTTATCTGCAGGAAGAAGACACTTCAATATATATACACATTTATATATATACGTACATACATACATATATATATAAAGAGTGTACCCTATAATTGCAGTCGAGTCAATTAAATACATAGATTGCAGCATGTCGATAAGACATTAACCTTCCCTCGCTGATCGCTCTTTCTCTTCCGCACAGTCCCCTCTTTTAAACTCAATCTTATTAGTTGTGACTTGAGCTTTTTGTTTTCGGCTTGTCGTGTTTTTCTTGCTTATTTTTTAGCCTTTTACAAAATGGCAGGTCATTTCACTTAGCCAAAAGTGAGGGAAACAGCGAGAAAGGGACAGACAGCAGAAAAAGATAGCTGAGGTCTTCCCCTTCAACTTTTTTTACATTTTTTGTTTGCCCTTTTGGTGAGCAAATTTATGAAGACATGAAATGACTTTGATGTTTTTGCTGCTGCAACTATGCGAAGATGTTTTCCGCTTAAGCCACAACACCCCCACCACGACCATGACATGCAAAGAAAATGCTCAGCATTTTTGTAATTGACAAAATGGTTTATGTTTGGGGTTCCCTACGCAGCCTAGAATTCACTGCTGCTAATCAAATCTGCTGAGGCATTTGTATAATTTGAATGTCTGGCCAAGTGCAATTTCAATTAGAGTCACTTTACTGTGGGAATTTCTGTATCTGTATCTGTATCTGGCATCTCAAACTGCTCCAATTAATTGGCTGCGTAGTTGAAATTCCCTGCGATAAATGCGATTAATTGGAGCGCTTCCTGCTGACCAAGTTTATTGGCTGGACCCAACACCTGCTGCACTCCCATCGACTTTCACTACGCACGGCTAACCCTAATTCCTCCGAAAAGCCCAAAAAGACACGTCGAAGACGAGATAAACACAAACAAAACACTTGGCACCCAGCCGGGCAGGGGGCGTGGCAGGGGGCGCAGCCATCGGAGTGTGTAATCAACACTTTTATGTGATCCCCAATCCAATTCACAACTAATTACCAAAGCATCGATGGAATAGGAATAGGAATCGGAATTGGAATTGGCCTAGGGCATCACTACATCGGCATAAAAGTGTTGAAGGTATCGGGGGAGTGGGGGAATGGGGAATTTGGGGGGGAATGGCATTTGGATTTCGATTGGGCATGGAAATGGAAATGAAATTGGGTGGCTCTCGCAATTAACGCTGGCATTAAAATCAGCCCAACGATTCCGTTTCCAATTATTTATTACACTTTGTGGTGCCTTTTATGCTGCTGTTGCTGCTGCTGCTGCTGCTTTTGCTGCCCTGTGCAGTTTGTTTAAACAAAATCAATCTAAATCGATTGCACTACATTTGGAAAATAGAGACGTAAATCAATGGGCAGACGGAGAAGGAGGTGGGTCTGACCAGCCAACCAGGGACTACCAGAGATTAAAGGGCCCTCGGCGTGGCGATAACAAAGTGGTTTGTCCGCTGGAAATTAAGGCAAGCTGCGCCAAGTGAAGGTGCCGCGGGCAATGCCACCAAAAGAGGCAAGTACGTGTGCGTACTCTAAGTACACAGACTGGAATTTACAGGGTATCGAAAGGTATGTGGAGTAGTGGAATAATTATAAAAAGAAGAATTATGAAAGTACTATACGTCATTCCTACTATTCCTTTTATAAATTTGATACCCGGGGGATTAAATAAAGAAGGTACGGTATGAAAACCTATATATAAATAGTTATAGGTTTCTTTAAAAAGAATACAATTTATATAAATATCCTTTCTATATTTAAGAATTCATTTGCGTCACTTCTCCAGCTGTGTATTTACGTAAAATACACAAAGGATATAAGTTCTTAATTTATGCCGCCCAAAAAACTCCGTACATTACGTACATTACGTCCATTAGTAACCAAAAACAAATCCGAATGGTTTGACAGAAGTCAAGAGTATCGATTAAAATGCTTTTATTGGAGCAAATAACAAAGGCCATTGAAAGTTATAACGGAAAGTGGCCTCGACTTAACTTCTGGCATGCGTACCTTTTATGATAAAGTCATTTCGTATGTGCCTCCGCCCCCGCCCACACTTTTCAGAGGATATCGGTTAGTCGTGACTCCCGATCCCACGCTCCCTCCTCAAGTGTTTATTTACACTTGTCGTATGTCTTATTTCTTGTTTGGAGTCTTCGGCGTGGTTTCTTCTTTATTTTTTTTTTTGTTTTAAGTAAGCGATTAGTGGCGGGAGACAATGAAAATTTGTCACTTGACAAGGCAAAAACAAAACGATTTCCATTTGCCCGACGACAAATGAGACATAAGGCAGGCATAAGTGGATCCCAATTCTGCCCCTTAAATGCCAATGTATTGGAAGTAACAGCCAAATCAACAAAACAATCGTCTTGAGAGGACGTTTGTGGGATGGAATGGGATGGTTTCGTATGGGATGGTATGGTATAGTATGGTATGGGATGAATGGGAAGCCCGCACACACACACTCGATGATTGTTATTAGTACATTTGCTGTGGAGTATATCTAATTTGCCATTGATGTGTGCATTAAGTTTGTACTGGGCGGCATAGCGCATAGGAATTGTCGTAAAGCATTAGTGTCCCCCGAGATTAGAGCGAATAGAGGAGATAGGCCGATGTGGAAAGAGGCCATGGCGGAAAAAGGCTGGCTCATCGCCCTTTTATTTGACATTGGGCAATATTTATTGCGAACTCATTTCAATGCTGGCAGAAACTAGGAAGAAAAGCTGACAGCGAGTAATGTACAGTAGAACTAGAACTAATGTACTATGATAGCTACAGTAGAATAGAAAAGTTTAATTTTACTATGAGTATTAATAAGAAAATAAATATGTTGTGGTTCGACTTGATGAGAAAATAAGATTTAAAACTAGCATTTTTAACTTTAAAGAGGACATTATACAGTTAAAATCAAATACCAAGTAAGTAAAATTGTAATTATAGCAGCGCTTTATGAATTGTATTATTTTTCACGTAAGTGAGACCCACGACAGTTCCTTTTAGCCAGATTGGACTGTGGAAGGATAGCGCAGGCGACAAGCTACGCAATTCGAACAAAGCGGAATGGCAAAATACGCCATCAAAATAAATAAAAACAGGAGAGAACGGAACTGAGCGAAGGCGAAAACAAATTCGGTAGCACAGCATTCGGGGCTTTGGGCGGGAAAGAGATAGAACGAGGGGAGGGTTATACGTTACACTTCAACGTTACCGTTACGTCCCACCCAAAATGTAATGAAATCCTTTGTGTGCGTGCGCTTACGTGTCGGTGCGTATGCGTGTGTGCGTGTGTACGTGTGTGTGTGTGCGTTTTGTTTGTCAACTTTGGCGAGGCGGGACATAAAAATGCTAATACAAAACACTAGAGCAAATTGCGGCAAAATAAGTTGTGAGTGGCGCTGCTGGAAGTGTGTGAATGTGTGAGCGCCGAACTTGGCACCAGCAAACTAACAAACTAACTTTGCTCGCAGGATGAACGCAAGGACACTTACCGTTTTAATCAGGCGAAAACACCGCTAATCCAATCGTAATCGTAACACCCACACAGACAAAGAAACAAAACACTAACACAACAAAGACACTAATTTTCGGCACTTTGCAGACGGAATTTAAATTCGACTTTTGCGCTTTTCTGCTTTGCGACTGCTGCGGCTGCTGCTGCGATTTGTGCTTCAATTCGATTCGATTCGATGCGATTCGCGCAGACAAACGAAATTCAGGAATTTCAAGTGGAAATCTCGTTTGAGCACTTTTCGACCTGCGACTTACGAAGGCGGCGCGGCAGAAAACTTTGGCCTTAACTTGGCTTTAAAATGGCCGTGCAAATGTGACTGGCAAAGAACGCGCGACTCCAATTTGCCAATGCATAAGTTATGTTTTTTGCTTAAGTTTGGCAACTGCAAATTCTTAGGTCTTCGATATCTTCACTTTTGTTTTTTACTTTATTTGTTATTTTTTTTTTGACGCTCTACGCGACGCGGTTGAAAGTGATGCGTGCGTCCGCCCGCTTTCGTTGCCGTTCGAATTTTTTATGTTTCTGTTTCGCTGCCGTGCAGTGTTACCAGACGCTGAATTAGCTTCACCCGGCATGCTCCTGGCCTAGCAGGAATTGCCTAAAAAATACCGCTTTCCCACTCAGTTTAAACGTTGCTTGTTTCGACTTAAACTCCTTATATTATAGTTAATTAAGCTCAGAAAACTCTCATTATTAACATATGGAACATATTTTCATGAACATGGACAATTTATTTAGCATTTGGTCATAATCATCCTAGTATAGTGAGTACTTTTACTACAGATATTAGTTCCTCTTTCTAACCGTTTAATTTGTCTGAGACTCATATCAAGCTTTATTTACGTATAATTTGTATTAAAACAATTAACTAAAATTGGCAAAATAACGGTATTATAGATCTATTTTTCTATGTGAACTTCACAAAAGTTACAGTCGGGACTCAAACCACTTGAACTGGTTCTTTGAACCAGCGCTGCCATTTGTACCAAATATTCGCCGCCAATTCGTGCTGATTTGAAAAATCCGCGGATTAACTTTTTTGCAGGCCAATCCGCATGCAATATGCAAGTCACACAGAAAACACAAGGAATTGCGTGACATTTTAATCGAAATATGCAGAAACTTCCCTGCCCGCCTCATAAGCCACCTTTGTTGGTTACGCCCTCCTGGACTTCCGCTTATTTTCACTTTTTTTCAACTGGTCACGTTTGTTAATCGGCTTAGGGCCAAGTACGTTTTCCCTTTAATAGATGGCCCTCGAGAGCAGGGCACGTAGGCCTCCCATTGTTGGGATAATTTTAAGGGCAACTGCGCAGACAGGCGCGATCCGTAAGCCTAAAATATGTGTATTGGATTGAAATGGGGTGGGTTGATCGACCGGCAATACCGGTTATAGGGATCAGAAGAGCTCACACTTGGGAATACCAACTAGTTGTTTTCGTTATTATTCGCATAACTACAAAGTAATATTCGTATTTAGATAACTAGCGCTAATCAAGTCTAAGAAAGCAAGCGGATATGTGGATCGCATAAGAGTTACGCTATGTACGGTACGATATTAGTCAGTTAAATCACAGATGTATTATTTCGCGCGCACTCCTCCGCCTGTCCAGCCTCCAGTTCGAGCTCCAGCTCCACGCCGGGCGTCCTATCCGGCGGCTCGGCGTTCAGCACAAGATTCTCTATGGATCGGAATGAGGCGTCCTCCAAGTGTGTGGACATGGCGGCGGTTGGGGGACGAGGCAGGGTGCTGGCAGTGACCAAATGTCCGCCTCCCTGCGACTGGCGATGTCGCACCGAGGAGCGTAGTATGGTCACCACATCCTCCGCCGTATACGGCCGCCTCTCCAGTGTCGAAGCTCCCGAGCGATGCAGTTTCCTGCCCAGCGATTGCGAGCGTTGGGCGTATCCAACGGGACGCTGGTCGATCTCTATTGACTCGGGACTGCTGCTGGAAGCTGGCGAAGGATCCGCGTTGAAGCTACTGCCAGCTGGATTGGTCAGTATGGTCAGGTAATCAGGCGGTGCCGCTGGCGATGCGGACTCCGCATCGAGTGTGAGCACGGGTCGAGTTCGACTTGAGTCTCCCAGTACCCTGTAGGTTAATTGGTCATTAATAACTTTTCTGTTTCTATTGAGGGATGGTTTTTTTATACCTCCTCACGCTGCGACGAATGCTCTGGCGAAGAAGCTTGGCAAGGCGGGCCCCAGTGGCCGTGGTGTAGGACGGAGGTGGCGTGTACTTTGGCGGAGCGTCATTCTGTGCATCGTGTTGGCCGCCCTCTGTGGTCTGGCCCAACGCATTACGACGACTTTGGGACGCCGTTTGTCGGGCGGATGGACGGCGAGGTTCCTCCCCCTCCTCGGGCGGTCGATACAGCAACTGAATACGCTAAAAGACAAAGGAAACGAGAGTTATTAAAGTGCTGAACGGCAAGTCAACTAATATTATAGACTCACCTCCAAGATATCGGGAGGGCCGTGGGCCAGATACCGGTAGATTTGAATAATAGCCGTCACGGGAATGACTAATAACACTCCAATTTGGATAAGACTGCCCATCTTTCTGGACCAATAAGTAAAGTATGACTTTCCACGCCAATAGTAGAATTGATTCGACAAGGAAGCCTTGTAGTCCACGACTGACAATGTGATGAGGCCAATGGGCAGCAAAACGTTCCAGGACAAAGCCAGGAATGCTGACATGGAGCCACAAAGTCTCAGATCGTTCACCAAGTCATCGCCGTTGTAGGGACGTCCCCGTATTAGAAAGACGCCAAAAATCTGAGCCGTCCAGATGATCGGAATAAACCAGGAGCCACCCAGTAGAAAATCTACATAGTACAGAATCGAGATGCCCATCTCGGTGGCGAATGGGATGCTTAGAAGCAGACCAGTCACGCAGCTCAACAACACCGAGCTCGTGGAATTACCTAAGGCACTTGAGATGGGTTTCCACATCACACACAACTGCGCCAAACCGAATCCGGCGAAGGTTGCAAAGGCCACTGCGGCCCAAACCCACGATATGCTATCACTGGCCAGTGAGAGCACGGCTGGAAAGATTTCCGAGATGAAGCGCAGTGCCTGGAACCCGCTCTCCACGTGAATCATGGTGCGATTTCTTCTGTAAGTTTCCCCTATGAATGAGGAGTAGTGCGGAATTAGCGAGCGCGGGTAGGAAAGTAGATAAGGATTGGTGTTGGATTGCAGCGAGTAAATAGACGCGTAGCAATCTGGGTTTTCTGTAATGAATAATACAATTAGTTTAAAAGTAAAGCAAAAAGGTGGCTTACACTCACCAAACGATCCTGGCACATAAACGTATCCATGCTGCCACAGAATCTGTGCACAACACAGAGCTAGCAGTGCCATTAAGCCCAATCCGATGAGGGTAAACAATACCAGGAGAATCGCATCCCTCCTCAAAGCGGCCTTGTTGGCATTGGTGTGGCTTCTGCTCGTAATAGCGATTACGGATGCACCTAGGAGGCCCCAAGTAAGAAACGTTTCCTGCGTGGCCGCCGTCCAGCTGTTTGAATTCACCAGAAAGTCGTCGAAATCGCTGGCAGCAAAGATGTTCTACAAAAATTCAAGCATATCGATTATTTAAAGAGTTCTTGTATGTGTCTGGTAACAAACGCACCTGTATCCTGCTGGGATCCACGACATAGACAAACTTCGCCGTCACTACCGCAAGAGCTACCAAGGGCAGAGTGTAGATAATGTAAGCCAACTTTCCCAAGGACTTCAGACCCTTACAGAGGATGAGGAACACGGCCGCCCAGATGAGGGCCAGATAGAAGGCCAGCTGCTGAAGGAAGTGGCAGTGAGTCAGTTAGACGGGAAGCGGGATAGTGGGGAGGGTGGAACTTACCCGATCATTCACGTGGAACCGTATTCCGCTGGCATCGGGATGTTTGGCCAGATGCAGCCGCTGCAGCACCACCACGTTGAAGTACTCGGCCACAGTCTGCGTAAGGTTCCCAGTGGCATTCGATGCATCATAGCGATAGGGGAATGCCATCTCCTGCCAGCGATATCCACTGCGAGCGGCTGTCGGGAACACATCCCTAAGGTACACTAAAATCCAGGCCAGCGATACCGTTGAATACAAGGCCAGAAAGCATTGCTCCATCACCAGCGCTATGCCCACTCCTGCGCAAATCGGACTGATCTTCCACATGGAAACGGGTCCTGCGCGAATTTTGGCACCCAAGCACATTTGCAGCCACAGAAGTGGGATGCCGAAAATTACTGAGAGCAGAAGAAACTGCAGCAGAAAGTTGCCACCAAAATTAATGGTGAGCACGGCAAATCGGCACATATTAAAGACTCCCAAGGTGCATCCAATCAGGGCAAGGGTACGACTCCCGGCGTGGGGCCACTGACTGTTGAATCCGCACTTCTCGCGCAGCAGCAATTGCAGTTGGTGCAGCGGCTCCAGGGGCGTAGTGCTACTGGCACTGCACATGGTCGTGGTTTGCACCGGATCCGGCTCCTGATCCTGTTCAGCAGAACTGCTTCCGCTGCTGCTGCTGTCCGAAGGCAGGGAAACTGGGCTGGGCATACGTGAAGAGCGCGCCGAGCTAAGTTCCGAGCAGGTGGACATAATAGGATGCGTGGGCGTGTCCTGTAGCTGCGGTTCCCTCAACTGCACGCGCGTCGGAGCGCTCTGTGGCCGACTCTGGGCTAGAATCAAGGAGCGAACTGGGGTCGGAGGTCCTTCCAAGCGGCGACCATACTGGCGGGGTCGCGGCTCTTCGCTCGATGCCCGTGCGTTCGTTTGCAGGAGGTTGTCGAAGATGTGTGCCTCTGTGAGCATCTGAGAGCCATCCGAAGTCGCGGCTGAAGCTTGGCAATCGCCTTGGGAAAAACAGCGACGCATTTCCGCATGGCGTCTTGGGGGCAACTCCACCAATAAGGTGGGTATATCGTCTTCCTCTCCTTCCGCCTCAACTGTAGCTTTGGTGTCTTCCTGCTGCAGGGCGCGACGCAAGGACTGTCGCCTCCAAACGTCCATCGCGGGTTCCGTGGAAGTCTCCAATGATCCGGAAGAGGAAGCTAGAAAAAAGACAAGTTTAGAGTAGTGTTACATAAGTTTTTAGCCGACCTAAGAGCAAGTTCAAGCCGAATTATATTGGATTACAAGATGCTTTTGGCATGGCTATTTACTTAAAAGAGATTACGAACCTATTTGGCTTGTGGGCCTCATTGAACAGCTGAACGTCTTCCTTATTTGATGTTCTCTTTGGAAATCACCTTGGGCCGCCTCTTGATCTTCGCTCCTCTTTTTATTTGACTTCTTTTTCCTACTTAAAGGCAGAGTTCTGGTTCTAGGTTCTCTTTGCAGGCTGGTGTGGCCGTCAATGATGATGAGCGAGTCTTCGCGGCTTAAGGCATTATCCATCTCCTCCAGGTAGTTGTCCAGATCCATCAGATAATCCTCCACCTTGTCATCGTCGCTGCCGGAGTTGACAGATCCGCTTGAGCAGGTGCCATTCAGGTGCGACACATCGTGTACATCCAGAATGGCATCCAGTTCGCTGAGCACACATAAGGCTTCATCCGTTTCAGCAGCTTGTTTGATCGGCGTGCTCAATGGCGCCTGTTGCATCTCCTGGCTGCCACAGAAGGCACTTCGTTCGTCCCCCAGATCATCACCCAATCTGAAGCTGATTGGTTGCAGCTGAAGAGGTTGCTTTGTTTGCTGGTGAAATGATTGGGGCGTCTGCTGGATCTCGATGAGGTCCTCATCGCTCAACTCGTCGTCGTAGTAGGCACAGGCCTGCCGTATCGATTCGCTGGACAGGCTGTTCGAGAGTCCATATTGCTCCTGCTCCAACGGTTGCTGTTTGCCGCGGGCTCTTTTGCCAGTTCCCGTTCCCGATCCCAGTGCTGCTCCAGAGGATGCTGCTCCCGTTCCTGAAGGCGGCAGGCTGGAGTAGGCATTTGAATTGCGCTTAAAGTCCCGGCCTGCTGCTTGCTGCTCCTTACTGCTCATCTTGGTGCATTGCCGGATGTCGCAGCTGATTTGTCCTGCCGGCAGTGTTGAGAAGCTTCAAAGTCGGTCCTGCAGAGGATAAAAAAAGTGTTGATTAGGACCACGCATTTGAAATGGTAACAAATAAAGAACAAATAAATAAAGATCCAAGAAGTTAGGGAAAAAAGTAGTCAGTTGGTTTTAAGTGGCAATTAATTTTCTCTTTGCTTAGATTGTTTTATAGTAACATGTATCTTACACAAAAACTGTGAAGCTAAGTGATTTATTTAATTGCGTTAAGAACTAAATAGGAAACTGTGAAGGTGAAATCAGCATTCTAACCGGTTAATTGCTAAACATTTTTCAGGTAAAAGTTTGAAAAGTGCGAAAAGGTTAATGGAATAACATTTAAAGGAATTCTATTAAGATGTATTAATTCCAAAAACGTTCGATTCGAGTAACTTAAACAAGAATTTATGATTCATAAAAAATGTCATATTAATTTGATAAAGACTTGCATAAACCGTTACAAAAGTTGAGGTAGCATTAAAGTATAAGTTCAATGCTGTTTAAAATAAAAAGAAATATTCCCAAGCATTATATAAGTCATAAGGAACATTTTAAAAGTGAAAGCAAGGAACCACTTAAAAAGTGTGTCGCATTGAGAAATCTCCTTAAATGGTGACTAATTTGAGAATGACTAATGCTCATTTGGTTAACCGATCGATTAAACGGATTTCTCCGCTTAGTGTTTTTCTTTTTGTTAACTAACTAACAAAAGCTGGCAGTCAATTGATGTGGCTACTAAAACGGGCAAACTAGCTGGTACTAATTCAAACGAGTTATTTCGTTAGAAAGTATACAACTTAATAACCGAATCGAAAAACGATAATTAGCGAACAAGAATTCCAATAAAATGGTGCTAAATAAAGCGATGATTCCCAAATGAAGCTCAAGTTAGACAAATTCACATTGTTTTTATGAGTAATCCAACCTTCTCACGGAGTTCAAAGCTGTATAGCATTTAATTGAGTGTACCCGCGATAAGACTTGCTCCCATTTAAGTACAGATTACGTCAAATCAAATGAGTTGTTTCTGTTTTTTGGGAAATCCAATGATAGTAAATGCCCTCAATTAAGTGAGAGCCCTAGAAAATAGTTTGTAAAAGCCACAAGCGTATCAGAACCACCGATTGGGACAGGTCAGTGGGAAGATCACTTTGCATTATATGGAAAAATGCAATCAAATGCAAACAAGCGCGTGCTCTGGCGTTTTTACGATTGTTTGCACGTGAGTGAATCGCGTCAAGAAAAAATATGAAAAAAAAATCTACAACAGCTGCTGTCAAATGGTCGAGAAAAAATATGGAAAAAATGTTTAATAGTAAAAAAGAAAAAAAAAAAGTAAGCAAGTGGGCAAGGCGAAAAAAAATAAAACAGCAGGAAAGAGCAGAGCTCATGTTCATTCAACTGATCAGGTGAATGTACTTCCGTTAATAATTTGTTAAGGCACGATATAAACAATCAAATCGGAAAGGGAGTGCTGGAGTCTAGGCCTTAAAGGGGGAGATCGTTGGCACGTTACCTCGATTCACGTCAAAATTGTTTTATATTCGCTGGTTTTTGTTTATTCGTATGAATACCCTTGAGTAGTGGAGTTTATTCAGTATTAACGGAGACATTTCCGACTTGATTGCGGCATCACTAAATGAGTCGATATGCCGAGGAACAAATAAACGTGAGTCCTGTGGTCAGGATAGCAAATGAAACGAGGCAAACGGTGGTAGTTTTCTATTGCATGTGGCAATGTTGTGTTTAATCAAAAGCCGCACACAGTAGCCATGGCAACCGGCGAACTCAACTTGCATAAGTTTGTTCGTGCAGTTTGTTAGCTGTTCACCGGTTATGCATCTAAGCAAACATTGCTGTTTTTAGAAATATGAAAGTAGAAAGACTGATTATTCCACAGACAAGTGCACATCATACCAGCTATCCAATGGATTGTGTAACCATATGGCCAAATCAATAAGTACTAGAGCATCTGAACTTCGTCTTGGCCCACTGCCCTTATCAGTCTCTGCTCTGCGATCTGCTCACTGAATCACAGAGTCTGGTTTAGCTTTGATTTCATTTTGCATACGCTTAGCCGTGACCTTCGTAGCAGCCATAAAATCTCCGAAACTCACACACGCGCACGCGCACAACCAGTCTTGCACTTCTTTAGCTTTTGGTAATATACATATGTATGTACATACATACATATGTACATGTGCGAATGCGACATGGGAAGATGGTGTGGCGTGGTGGTAATAGAATGGGCAGCATCCACACATTAATTGGTGGCCCAGAGGTCAAATTATTTAGCGAAGCAGCGCCATTGATCGCAAATTCACATATGTACACAAACAGATGCAGATACATATCTACATATGTATATAGCAAGCAACCACGTACCGTTAAATTTCGCTGGCGCTCTCGTTTTCTGGCATTTCTCGCATTTTCGCACCGCGCACAGAAATGTAAACAAAACAATTAGAGCTGCCGCCACCGAAGCAGCAGCAAGTGCAACTCACAATCGATCGGCAACTCTGGCGAAGGTCACCTCGCCAAATGTTGGGGCTAAAATGGCAACTCCCAGGTGCGGTGCACTAATCGCCAAACATCGCTGCCCGCTGGCCAACTTGTTTTCCTTTTCTATTCGTGGAGTGTGCAATTACAATGAAATTGACATTCACCAAGCAAATAAAACTAGTTAATGCTGCCACGCACATACATGTATATGCACACACACACACGAGCGGGCAAACTGGGGAGCTGGCTCCATTGTGCGTGAGCAGCATGTCCGCGTGTGTGTGTGTGTGTTAGTGAGCGACTAGGGTTGCAACTTATGCTGATCGCGAGATGCGAGGCTCTCAACGGTTTGATCTGCGATGCGGGCAGGTGCCGCAGCCCTGGCACAGTGGAAACCGGCTAGGAGTAACTGGAAGTTCTATGAACTGCCCTGATCTGTTTAATCAAGTAGCTTAAAACATAATTTAAACTACTCTTAGATTTAATGATTTATAAAAACTGTTTCTCAGGCTGATAATGCAGAAATGTATCAGGCATATGAATAACGCTAAAAAGGGCACTTAAAACCTTATTCACTTGTAATGAGCTTTAATGGGTTTAATGAACTCCACGAATGGGGGCAGCGAAATACAAGTGTGTTATGCAAATCTGTAAGGTTTTGACAGTAACTGCTGCGGATCAACGACGGATTAGCTTAGGGCAAGTTCACTGTACTTCAGCTATCTACCACCATGGCAGCTACTCTTGTAAAACATCAAACGTTTAGATCGGCACGTTTTTCTGCCAGTTCCTCGTAGGCAGATAAGTGCAGCAAGTGAGGGGTGCGGCTATCGCATTCGATCCCCCCTTTCGGACTTGCATATGAGTAATGCAGTCAATAAAGTCCCCGCCGACTGCAACTGCGCCTCCAATTGAGTTCAATATTTAAGGGAAGCACTGGGTCAATTGCTAAACAAACGTTGTATACACTCCGCAGATATGGATATAGAAATTCTGAACACATTCGCAGTCCAGATAGCGGGAATTTGTTATTTGTTTATTTTTGCATTCTCTTCTGGCAGGCGGAAGAAAGAGAAAGAGAACGGTAAAAAGCCCGCCCTGCTTTTGTTTTTCTTCTTTTTTTGCGCTGTTGACACACACACGGAAACCCACACACAGCCACAGGTTATCCAGAGTTTTAAATGAATAACCGTTCCGAATAAAAAAAATAAACGCTGATTGGGCTTTTGCGGTTCGCTGGGGAATACCTTAATGGGTGGATTGGTCATTCTCTTCAGAAGGTAGGGGGTTGGGGTAGAGGGAGGTGGAGGGTGAGGGACAGCGCACAGCTGTTTCCAGCGACTGACCCGAAAAGAAAATGTGAAAAATGGAATAAAGCCAAGCGCGTATGCGCAGCACGCTCGACCACCGAAATTACGGTGTGTACTTGTGAGATTGAGATTTTCAGATACGTGTCGTGCTCTCTCTCCCCTCCCTCCCTTCCACCATCCATCTCTCTATCTAAGCAACGCTCGCTGAGCGTGTGTGTGCGTGCGTCGCTTTGTTTCTCACCGTACGAAAAAGTGTTTTTCAAAGAAGATTCCGAAATGGAAAGGTAGCGGACTGAAAGGGTTTTGGCTGGGGCGGGGGGAAATGGTCACTGCTTGCCACACCACACTATACTGCACTCTCTGTCCCGCTCGCTCCCGCCCACACTCCGTAAAATGCAGCAGTAGCAGCAGCAGCACCACACACACGCACACACTTGCACTCTTCCTTTGAAATACTCGCAGAATATACTCACACACGAGCGCGCGTTTGGTAATTTTCGATTTTACATATAAAATTCGCCGTGGCTTTGGTTCGGTTCTTCTAAAATCTGTTCACTAGCTAATGCACTTCTTGGCGTTGGAGCTTGTGTGTTTTTCGCGACCAGAGCTTCATTGGAGCTCGCTTACGAGCAGCGCACACGACTTCACGCGGAGAGCTGAAAACGATTGCTTGGATACCAATATTTTGGTACTTTTGCGTAGAGCTGTCAAAACATCGATGCCACTATCGATAGTATCGAGCGTGCATCGCGATGATATCGAGATAGTTCTGCGCAGTGGAAACAGACTGTTACAAGCTAATAGCCTAATCTCAAGGGGCACATCCATTAAAAACCGTTTGGATTTAAAACTAAGTAAAATAAATAAAATATTTCGAAGAATATTTGTAGAGGATCTAATTAAATTCCATAATAATTGGAAACACCTACCCTTCTAACCATATTCATTATTAAATTAATACAATAGATTCCTCCCAAGGCAGAAAATAATATTTAACATTTACATATACATTTATTCGTATTTCGCGAATGCATATAGTTGTGTGTAGACCATACTATCAGCGGCTTATAAACATGATCAACAAAAATACATACATGTGTTAATAAGAGTACGATAACAAGAAATACATAAGTGATCTGCGGTCGTGCCGGAGCTTGATACCCTTTTCAGTGCGAAATAGAGCAGTTCATTTATATAAGGTCTTTTCAGCGTGTATAATGTCTGGTCTAAAGGGATTCGCTCGGACACAAGGCGATAGTTAGTAACGACAACTCACAACCGTAGCTAATGTAAAAACGAATAGCTGCAGTTGGCCAAGTACTTAGTAGACGATTAAAGGTATTGCATTAGCTAATCACCGGATAATTTGAACTTCGCTGTAGTAGTTTGTGTGGGTGCTATCAATCGATTCGCTTAACAACTAACTGGTGAACTCTGTATGATGTCGATATGCGCTTCACGAAAGGAACGTGCGCACGAATCCCTTGATGTCTGCGCGGCACATGGGACAATTGGCCACACTGGGGGCGCATTGGTTGCAGGTGGCTATACAGATCGGAAGAACAGGAAATTAGATACAGCTCAAGGTACATGATAGGTCAGCGACTCACCCAAATGGCCACAGGGTAGGAACACCACGCCAACCTCCTCGTCCAAGCACACCTTGCAGAGGCGTGCATCCTTCAGCTGGCGGTTTTCCTCCTCTAGTGAGAGATTTCCGTTCGGTGTGGTCACCGACATCTTTTCTAGTTCGCCAGTGATTTTCGAAATATTCGCAACGGGAGCTGCCTGTGGTTTGGCTGGGATGGAATCGGCCACTGCTACTGGCACAGATGCCGCCTTGCTAGTGGTGGCCTGACATGGTTCAAGGAAAGGAGCACTTGGCTCTGGCGGCTCACGCACCTCCAGGGCAGCTTCTGCGCCTGCCTCGTCAAAAATGGCATGCAATAGTTCGTCCAACGTGGCGAAAGCGCATCCGGAACTCAAGAGCCTGCGCTGAATGGCATTGCGCACAACTCCTCCATCGATGCCCAAGGCTAGGGCCTCCTTGGCCGGCGCTTCGTCCATCAGTACGTCTGCCTGGAGCGATGGAGCTGGAGCAGTGGCTGGCGGGGAACTGGCGTTGGCAGCCGTTGCCGCGAGCACTTCGCTCACATAGGCTGGACCCTTGGCCAGCAGAACGAACTGGCACTTTGGCGACCACTTGGCGTGCTCGAACCACGGCTCATCCTCCTTCTGCCACGAGCGCAATCCAATGTTGCAGTGGAAGCAGCGCACTTGGTCGCCTATTTTCTGATAATATAAGCCAGCCTGGGCCAAAGCAGAAGCGGGCTGAATATTGGTAATGGGCCAATCGGAGAAGGTTCGCATTCTGGCGTCCACACAGGCATATTTTGGACGCAGTGGCAGGGTTGTTGGCTGGATGCCCAGCTCATCCAGATTCTTTCCGGTGGCAAACTCTATAAGTGGTCCCATTTGCACACGAGGACACTGTGGGAAGAAGCGCTTGTGCTCGTCGAAGGCGTTGTCGTTCTTCTCCCATTTGGCAATCACTCCGTTGCACCAAACGCACTTCACGTGATCCAGGCGGTTCAGGTAGTAGAAACCAGCCTTCGCCAGAGCCTGCGGCGTGATGTTGGGATTCTGAAAGGAAGATGGTGACATTTTAAACTGAAGTTGACCTAGATTTAAAATTATTCACTTATGAAGAAAAAAAAAATCAATGAACTTAATTTAAAGTAAGTAATCCTATTTCTCAACTCGTTTCGTGGAAAATACGTTAAGCTGAGTTTAACTAATTTCAAAGAACTAGTTTTATGCCCCAACTGATTACCAAACATCTTTCAGCTGAATTGTGTTAATTTGGCAGCTTACATATTTCGCAAGACTTTTCTTGTTTGTATAAAAAAGGTTTCGAGATTATTTCGACTGGAATTTCCCTACGCTTATTTACGCTACATTTTAAATACGTAAACAATCTTACATATGTACTTATAGTGAGCTTGAAACTGAAACCTTATAGTGATTACAAAGAGCACGCTTTGGTGAATCACCAGAGCCTAGCGACACCAGCTCAGGGTACTCACCGGCCAGTCCTTGAAGGTTTCCAAGCGATTAGCCTCCAACAAGAGATCGGGACAAGCGCAAGACTCCGGGCTGTCCACCACGCTGTTGCCCTCCTTGTCGCTCTCCTGACTCCTCGGCACATTGCCGCAGTGATTCGGAGCCAGAACCATGGAGCAAATGGGCGAGGAGCGGCGATGGCGCTCCGCCACCTGATCGCCGTACTCCCAGCGGTCGATGCGCACGTGGCAGAAGTGGCACTCGGCCTCCAGCCAGTTACCCGTGGCGAAGAAACCATTGGCCACCAGATCCTCCGCGGAAACTGGGGCATTCAGGGGCCATTCCCCAAACGTCGCCAGGCGAACGCTCTCCAGCTCCATGTGCTGCTCTGTCATCGTGGCGCTATTGTTTTGGATCCCAATGGATCCACAAATGATGTAATGTCACCAAGGGACCAGCAGCGAGCGCAGACGAAAATGAAAACAAGGCAAGGTAAAAATATAAACTTATTGTAGCGATGTAAAAAACTGCATCGATGTTTTTCGATACCCGTCAATGTTTCATCGATGACATACCGTCCTAATGGAAACTGCTTGGCGAGAGAAGGCAAGCAGTTTAGCTTGATAGTCGATATATCAAAATCAAGTAGTTTCCAGGTATTTATTGAGTGTCATATAACAGCCAACTATTTCAACAGCTGTTCGAGCAACGATAAAATGAACCCAAATCTCTTGTTTATACTTTGTACGTTATTTATTCATTTCGAGTTCTTTGAGTATTGACATATTTATATTTCCACAGTGCTCTGCGCCGCGCACGGTCAGGCGGAACTCTCCGGACTACTAAGTGCCCTGCAGTATTTCGGACTATTTGGGACGGCGGATTCCCTGGGAATTTCCCGTGGCCAGTGCCATTATAGCTTCAAGACATTTGCCCTGCTGGAGGAGCGACGCATGTGTGCGCCGGATGATGAGCACATCCTGCACCTGAATCAGCTGCCTCCGGTGCGAAAGCCACCAATTATGATCAAGTGCCTGCAGCGGGAACCAGAAAATGAGACAGCAACCGAGCCGAGACTGCTGATAATGCGAAGTGCCAAGGAGATATTGAATCTGCTAAAGCCCGTGGGCAATGCCACCAAGCGCCACGAGCCGGGCAATTGTGTGGTTGTCCACTTCTGCACCGCAACCAGCTTGGAGTGCGCTCGTGTCGCTCCGGTGGTAAATCTGCTGCCCCATTTCTTTCCCACGCTGTCCATCGCCTATGTGGACGCCTATGAGTTTGGTCGCTTAAATGCCGAGATCGGTATCGTTTCGCTGCCCACACTGATGATATTCCACCAGGGCAGGCCGCTAATCAAATACGATCCATCGTGGAAGGACTCGGAGAAGCGCAGCTTTGCCAGGTTCATTATGCGTCACACCAATGTGAAGACTGTCGATCCACAGGCCATTGATCCGGCCATCGTCCTTCGCTCAGAGACCGAGCCGCTGTCCAATAAACCCATTGTGGAGACGGATTACTATTTGGGCCTCGCTTGGGCCTTTATACTGGCCTGCCTTGCCAACTACCTGCGTCAGACGGTCTTCTGGAAGCAGCTGGTGGAGATGGTGCAGCGCAATTGGCGGGAATCGGAGGAGACGCAAATGGAGATGGTGGACTAGTCAGTTATTAAGTTTAGTTCTCAATTAGTCGCATAAGTAGAACACATTGGATTTACTATTATAATGTAATTACCATTTAATTAAATTCACATCAACATTTACTTAGGCCTTACGAATTACATGTATTGGGGAATTGGTAATTGGTAATTGTGGTTTTCTATCGTTCGGAGCCTTCAAATCGCTTGTGTTCATTTGCACGGTAACTGGCATCCATAATTTAAAGCTTAGTGGCTAACAAAATCTAGAAACTTGAGAATTAATCAAATAATTCAAACTTATAAATACGATTTCATATATATTCCATTACTTTCATTGAATTTTTTTTGATTAGGTGTGAGAGTGTAATGATTTCGGCGTTGAATAGTCACATTTGTTTTAAGTAAGTGTAAGCAAGTTGATCTATATCCTGCGTGGGCATCAACAGTAGCTTGAACTTGTACAATTTTTAGTGTTAAACTGAGGGCGACTCACGCAGGATATATGACATATGATAGAACTAGTAAAGAACTATGTGTTTGTTAAAAATATTTGAAATGGTTCTTCTGCTATAACATAAAGATGCTCTGGAACAGAACCCAACGCTTGCTTCCCATTGTTTTTGAGTGTGCGGTTCGGAAGATGTTGGCATAGAGGTGATCACGCTGCTACTACTGCTTCTTGCCGCGCTTGCCCGCCTTGGAGGAGCTGGCCGCCTCGTCCTCCGTGTGATGATGCTTTACCGCGCGCTGTTGGCGCCGCGGATGGGCGGCATAGGGATGAGGATGTATGCTGGTGGGGGGAGCAGAAACAGATATTCATTAATTAACAGAAACGATTCCGAAAAATAGGCATACAAAACAAAAGGTACACATAATCATTCGTACACAGGCCAATTCGAACGCAAGTGAAAATTTGAAAACAGGAAGAGAAGGTCAAAGGAGCAATGATGGATGATGTAGGCAAGCGAGTGATGGATTCGTAGGATTCGCGCATAGTGTCGCTAGTGGTGGCGCAGCAACAGCAGCAGCAACATGGTTCAAATTTTGATTGTCGTCGATTGCCAATTGGGCGTCGCCGCGTAGTATGGTAAATCGTCGAGTGTGGGCTCTCGCAGATTGTGGTCTACATGTCATACGGATAGGCGATGCTCTTTCGGGCGGGTCAAAATGCGAGTATGCAGACAGAGAGTTAGATGTGTGTGGGAAGGTGCGGCCTTACACGTAGCTTGCGGCCGTAGTGCTGAGCTGCCGGCACGGAGATGTGGTGTTGCTGCTGTTTGAAGTTCGAAGTTCTTGTGGCGATGAAGCGGAGCGTAGCGTTGGTGCCGCCTTCGGTTAGTAGAGTGCATGTGGTTACGTTGAAGCCAGCCGAAAGCCGAGTTTCTCGTCGTTGACTTGATTACTTATGATATTTATCTGGATTAGCATAGGTTTCGGTTTATGTATTTGGTACTGTATCCGCTCTACTTGCGGTGGTACCGCGAATTATAAAGACGCCAATCTCTGCATGATTTGGAAAGTACAAAATGTTGATGGAGAAGAGAAGAGAGAGCGATATGTCGTTAATACACTTGGGTAAATGGTATATTACAAGATCAAATCGTTGCTACCCATGAAGCCTATGTAGAGTTCGAAAACAATAAGCAATATAGGTTCCATTAAATCAAGAACGTTGTTATTAAAGCGTTGTCAACCATTTATCGGACCACAAAACCCTTGCATCCAACTTCGGCTGTCCGAAGACGGTTTTGGTTAGGACTATACAAGCAGATTGAAATGAGGTTCGAAGCCGACATAGTCTATGTAACTAGGTTAATCCCGCATTGCCGGCTCCAGCCGAACCCAACTGAACAAACCTTGGAGAAGTGGACACCGTGGCCAGCGGCGAGGATGGGGGTGTCCTTAGTGGGCGGCGCGGCGTGGCCAGGCCATGCCCATTTCGCAGATACGAACGACGAGAGCTCACGTAGTTATTGTTGTTTCCGTTGCTTGTGTCGTAGATTGCTGGCGAGGACGTTGGTGCTGCTGCTGCTGTTGCAATGTTGCCACTGCGTCGATGTCGTAGTATGGAATCGAGTCGAAGAAAAGTTGGAAAAGATTACAACAATACTTTTGGGGGGTCGGGACTATGCTAGTTGGCGATCCAGTTCATTCAACGCGAAGCTTTTATACGTCGTGAGTGGGTGAGATCATGGCGAACGAAAGGAGTCGTGGGCAAAACGAAAACTGAACAAACGAAAGATGTTGAGAGCTTAAGTTGCCGCCTACCTCTGTGCATTTTATGATTTCGATTCGATTCGTTTCGTTTGCACGCAGTTGGGAATGTGATTAGCAGAAATTTATAGTATGCAATTCTGTTTCTGTTTTATCGGATAGTTAGTAAAATATACTGTATTGACTTTAGATTTAGTAATTATATCTGCAAGTAAATACAAACGTTTCAATTTAGCAACAGTTGTGTGAGAGGAGTTGTGGTTAGTTGGGGGATTCTTTGGATCGGGCTTCAGCAAAAGCTATTCGGCTAATCCTACACAATCACGCGCACGGAACAGGGACTCTGATGTGGATGTGACGTTATCCCTTACACTCACCTGTTCTGCGGTGCCGTTGGCGCAGTGGAATAATGGCGGCCCGCGGAGGAGCGCACCGGCGGCTGCTCCTGGATCACACAGTCATCATCTTCGTCGTCGTCCTCCACCGGTTCAATGGTCAACGTCGAGGTGTGAGCCGCTGGACGGGCGGGCATGATGGCCTGCATCCCACCACCACGATGTCCTGACTGCACAGCTCCGCGTGAAGCGCGCGAGGTAAACTCCCTGTCAAACTGCTCGGCTTCCTCCTCCTCCAGATTGATGAACTCCTGCCGCTCCTCCAGTTGTCCCGAACGCATGTCCTGCTCCTTCTCAATAATGTGAGCTCGCTCGCCAATGTGGTGACCAATGGCCATCTTTTTTAGTCCAGTGCGCGAGTCCTGCACTGTCTTGCGGGTCTCGCGAACGCCTCCCGGTCCTGTTTTGGTACTAGTGCTGGCCTGGTAGATCTGAGGACGCCCATCGGGACCCGAGGACATGGTCATCACGGTGCTCTGGCAGAAGGATGCGCCTGAATTGGCACCAATATCTGCAATACAATAGTTTTGGATGGGGCTCTTGATGGGCCGAAAAACCATTGAATACTCACCAGCGTTTAACAGACGATTGAAGTTTGGCATCATGGGCATGCCGAAGAGTCCCATGGCTGGCATGGCCGGCATCTGCGGACGCTCCATGAGGGCGTTCTGCTGGAATCCCTGGTCGAAGGGCGAGACCTGCATAAAGGGATCGGGCATGAAGCTGTTCATCAGGCGGTTCATCGAGCGCATCTGCATGTTCATCGCGTTCATAGTGTGGTTCATGTGGTTGCTGCAAAGTAAAGATGACTTGGTGAGTAACTTGGTGATACTTGACTGATATACGAGGATTACTGGGGCTCCATTTGTGTACGGTCACTGGTTGATTTGCCTTTACGTTTTCTTTTCATTATAAACTGAGCCTAAAAGTGGTTTTTAACACAGCCAAACTGAATGATTTGTGGCTAGATAAGTGATAAAGGCAGCGTAGCCTGCTGTGTTTAGCTATATGAAAGAGGCTCCGATTGGCTATTCATGGGTCACTTTGCGGTTGGGCCTTATCTAAAGGCCCAGTGGCAGGGGGAAACCTTTGAAATAGCGCCTGCCTGCGAGTGCATTTTCCCCAATTGCATTTCCCTGCGGTCGCTCGATTCAAATTATCGATTATTACGTCTTCACTTCACGCATGCTGCACACACACACACCCGCACGCACACTCAGATGGTTACCGTTCATTTTGGCACGCTATTTATTGCTAATTTTTGTGCACGCATGTTTAATTGACCTGGTTATGGGGCATATGGGCCAATTATTGATTTGCACCTTGTTTTGCGATTGTTTTGCTGTTTTTCCACGCCCCAAAAAGGCTTCATTAGCTGCACACGTATGGCAATATAAATGGGGCTTCTGCAGGGCGAGCCGCATTGTGTTCAGTTTTGTGCGGCATTTGGTACTTACTTCATTAGGCCAAGATCGTCGTCGAAATCGCCCATCAACGCTCCGAATAAAGACATTTTTCTGGCTTGTGTTGGCTTTCTGTTGGTGGAATTTTCCTCTTTCCGTATGCAGAATTTTCACGAATATTTTCTTTAACAGTGTGCCCGTATCTTGCTGGCTTAAATATGCCAGCGACAGCAACAACTAAAATACATACTAGCTCTGAAAAATACCATAGGCCGTTATATTTAAAAATTTAATAGTTTTATTTTTTTTTTAATATTTATGAATTTAACAACCGCTATTCTACATATATATAAGAAATATATGTAATGAATGTATCTATTTTTTTAAACAGACAATGTCTGTGGATATTTATTTGAACTTTGTCCAATAGAAATGCCACAAATAAAAAACAAAATGTGTTTTAAGTCACATATTTTAAATTATAATTTCAGACTTGATTTATTCTAAAGTTATGCACAGAAACTTGTACTTGCCTCAACAATTGTGTAAATTATAAAAGTATAAAATGAGTTACAATGTACTTTTGCCCTTCCCCAACATAAACTACCTTTACCTATAGCCATGAGTAAATAATTTATTTACAAATAAATCATAAGGAATTGCTTGTGAATTCCAATGGAATGGAAAAATATAAAGAAGGTATTTTAATTAGGAAAACCAGTTAGTTTGAAAAGTTGTACAGCTTAAATATGATATGGCTATGTTTTCTAAATGTTCATTTGGTATTTATTATTGTAGTAATATAATAAATAATAATTTGTTCGATTAATTTGTTCGCGTTTAGCTGGTAAAGCTTTCCACATTCTTTAGAGATAGGCCTCCGCCTGCTCCTCGATCCAATCGATGTGGGAATTGACGCTGGTGTAGACTCCCGGGAATCCTTCCCTGCCGCAGCCCACGCCCCAGGACACCACACCCACAAGGACTCCGTCGACGACCAAGGGTCCACCGGAATCGCCGTTGCAGGTGTCCTTGCCACCCTCCAGATAGCCGGCGCAGAGCATCTCTTCGGTCACCGTGTAGTCCTTGGTCAGATACTGGGCTCCGCAGGTGCTCTTCTCGACGATCTCCAGCTCAACGGCGCGCAGCATGGCGGGCAGCGCCTCATCCTCCTCGGTCCGCTTCCCCCAACCACTGACGACTGCATGGGCACCCGACGGCGGAGCCTCCAGGGCGACAGCAATGGGTTGCACCAGGGCGGAGTACTCCAAGGGCTCGCGAGTGATGATCAAACCGATGTCATTCACATATGTCTTCTTATTGTAGCCGGCGTGGGGGATCAGCTTGCTGACCTTCACGCCCTGCTCCTCCAGATCGGCAATGGAGTTCTGACCAGCCACGATCCGAATGTACGAGGCATAGCGTCCTTTGATGCAGTGGGCGGCGGTGATGACCACCTTGGGTGCGTAGATGCTGCCACCGCAGATGTGGAGCAGCATGTAGGTCTCCAGGCGGACGGACACCTGGTACGGATAGTCGGCAATGTCCGCCTGATCGCCACCCACAATGTGGGGGCTTATGGAGGCGGATTCCGAGTGGATTACCAGGCCAAGAAGACCCAAAAGACACAAACCCAACCGCAGCGACATGGTGAAACTTGAAAGTGGTGCGATTTGGGCCTCTTATATAGGGCTGGAGTAGCCTGCTTATCACTTAACACCGAAATGGCGAATCTAGCGATCATCCCTGATAGGTACTTTGGATTTTCATCAAATTCTGCAATGATATCGTAAAGTTTATAGGACGCGCAGCTCCATTCGTTTTATATCCATTATAAACAGGGCGGTGGTCTTCTAAAGACCCAATGGCCACACAGCCAACTGGCCAGCTAAGGAGAACCCACTTGGGGATTATCAGCAAAGCGATCCACTGAGTCATCGATGGACTCTATTTCATTTGCCACTGAACTTTACTCGTCCAGAATGGCGACGGCGTCTAGCCGAGGAGTGTAATCTCAATCTCGAAGTGCTCCATGGAATCGTGTCTTCAGATAAGTGGTGTCGGAAAGGCAGACCGAGATTTATTTACTATATTCATCCGTGGTGCACGAGTATCCACGGCAAGAGTACAAGAAGTGCTGTTCTAATCGGGCTGATTGGCATAATAATAATTGTTAATAATTAACCTGTTGATAACCACTCTTAATCGGTAAAGGCACAGTGCTATCACATGTCCAAGACTCTTGAATTCGAAATTTATCTACCAATATGACTGGCCAACTGACTAAACAGAACTAGGAATATTCAGTGATTAATGAATGAATAAGAAAGTTTATTCGTTTGAGTTCCGTAAACAATGCAGTATTGGTTTAAGCCTAGCAAACGTAGAAGTTTCGCGGAAATAAATGCCGAATATATTTTGTAGAATTTATGATGACGTTAAAAGCACCAGGTTGGGAATGTGCAAAATCTGACGACTGGACAGTAAACATGAATGATTGATGTAATCAACATCTTGAAGAGGCCCGTCTGCGTCGTTCCCATATCCGCTCAAAGTTCGATCCGCTGGCACGCGTCTGAAGATCTCGCACTGACGACTTCCCCCACTCGGATCGTTGGGATTGAAGTGCCACTGGCATCCCAAAGGGTCTGTGATCCCGTGGAGCAGCATAGGGCAGCTGGAGGAGCTGGAGGAGGCACATCAAACAAGCGGCAAACGGATAATTGATTGCCATGCCACTTGCCATGCCACTTGGCTTCTAGCATCCAGCATCACCTCCACTTCTCAGCTACTTAGCACTTCGAGTGCCGACTAGTTGGCAATTACTACGTATACTCGATACACTCGGTCGGGTATCTTCGGGGATTCGGGGATCCGGGGCTTCGGGTATCCGGGGACTCTAGCGACGTAGCACGTACATCTTTTTCGACGTTCAAGCCGAGCTTGATCGGGCCAAATCGGTTATAAATAGACGCCAACCGGCGGAGGTCCCGCACTCGTAGCTCATCAGTCGCCGGATGTGACTCTGGCCAACAAGACCTCATTACGGATATAGCCCAAAGCGAAGTGGACCTAACTGGTCTTCGAGTGGATTAGGCCAGTGATTGTGGCAAGGACTCTTGTGTGCATAATTGAAGATCTATACAACATTTATTGACTATACGAAAGAAATACAAATACGTGACTAAAATGTTTGTGGAAAAAGTGGTGAGTGATACAAATCTTTGAACGCAATTTGGCAATAAAATAAGGATTTTTGCTATGAAAGTTTATAAATTAAATGAATTATAGTTAAGTGAAATGATAAATGGTGGTTTTGACGGTTTCGATTTTTTTATCTGAAAGTGTACGAATTTTTGAAAGAGTTAAGAAGGATGCATGCATATTATAAAGGATCAAAATCGTAAATATGTACATTACTTTAGAAGGAGTGAAAAGAAATAAAATCTTCAATTTCATGATCAGTACTAAAGTGAAATATTTTATGTTTCTAACTTCCTATTCATTGATCCTATCCTATTGAATTATTAATGAATTTGGGACCCAAAGTGAGCATTTAAGGAAATGGAAGTCTTCAGCTTCAAGTTCAAGTTTTCAACTAGATTAACTCACCATTTTCGGCAACTTTGCCAGCATTTGAATCACTTTTAAACGGAGTTACTTTAAAGCGTTAGATTTGGGCAGGAGGGGCAGCTCAACGAGCAGCCTCTCGTTTCGGAAGACCATTATGATAACTTATGGAATTAGTGGGAAATAATCATGATGTATATTTATTAGTGGCCAAGTGCCAATTGGCGAGCAAACACGCGGGTTCTGCACACCTCGCAGCCAGGCTGGATGCGCCGTGCCCAAAAAAGCCATACAAAATAGGTAATAAGTAATACGAAATAAGAAATATGAAATAAAGGGGAAAAATAGAAGCAGCCGATTGGGCTTGGAGTGGAGCGGAAGCCTTCTGGACGCTTCAGCGGTTTCTGGCCAAACACGAGTACTGGGCTGATTAAACAGCGGGACTGGGGTTGTTGGACCTTGTGCTCGGCTCCCCTTGAGAGTTCCTAATTACGCCAGTAGTTTCGGCGTGGCAGCAGGCGTGGGTGCTACGGATCAGATTCGAGCATCTATAGCATTCCAAGTTTGATCACCCAAAACCTGACCAGGCATCAGAGCAAATTGAGTGATTGTACATGCCGAGCTTCGATATCCGGCACTTGGGCAACATGCCCGCCAATACCGCTGGTCTGTGGAAGCGGGTGACCTTCCTGCTGGCCCTGCCGGCCATCGTCCTGTGCGCCGCGAACGCCTTCTCCGGACACAAGCACGTGGAGCGGGAGCCGTTCGCCAAGTACGAGTACCTGAGGCGCCGCACCAAGCGGTTCCCCTGGGGCGATGGCAATCGCAGTCTGTTCCACAACGCCGAGGTGAATGCTCTGCCCGACGGCTACGAGGATGAGGTGGCTGTGGAGGACTAGCAGCGCCCCATGTCCATTATTTTACTTTTGAACTTATTTTACTAGCAACTGATGGTAAGATCATTCGCACTAGTTCCAACTACTCTCAATAACTAAAAGGCTGCCTTTAGAACAATCTGGGTAAATGGATTTTCGGATTACCATTATGATCGTTTGCCGATTCCTTGCCCGCAATAAATTAATCATTGAGATCGGAGTCAGTCAACTGGTGGTTTCACTTGGCCCTGAAACCTGTCGCATTTGGCTAATGGCTGCGGCTCTACTCTCGCCCAGAACCAAACAATGGCGTTTTCGGGGTATTGGGGGTAGGGGAGTGGGGCGTAGGCAGGTGTGGGAACTGGGCAACAAAAGCCTGTCCCTGGATTTTTGGCCGGTGATCATCATTTGTCATGTTTTGTGCTCATCGTAACCTGTTGCACCACGAAACACCGACTGTGGACGAGTGGGCCAGAAACCAAAGCAAACCAACACGTACACACACGTACATACGTACAAGCACGGTGTGGTGCTTTAATCGATCTTATGGATACACACACCATACACACGATACACACGATACACGTACTTGTATCTGAGATCGCATAGCATCGCCCATACGCCGTGTTGGCCCAAGCAATTCACACCGCAGTTAGATACATAACTTATACTTTCGTTGCGATTACGATAACGCTTGTTTGCCGAAAACTTGCGACACGCGGCAAGGGCAAGTGCTCGCATCCAAGTTCGAATGCCTAAGTGCTCCCAGATCCCCAGTTAATTAGACTCCAGTGCGTAGTTGATGAAGTGCGTTCAAGAGCCCTGGGGCCCGGGTTCTCGATAGCAATCCAAATATTGACCTATGCCTGCAATTATGCACGCGACTTGACCTAATGCATCTTCGTGCTCTTACCCCAACCCTTACTCCCCACACAGCTGGAGCGCACCACCAAGTCGGAGCTGTGCTCGATCCTGGTCCTGCTGGTGATCAGCCTGAGCATCTACACATTCTACGCCACCCTGAACGCGTACCTGCGATCGGTGCTCCTCTCGCTGAGGCTCACGGGTCCGCCGTCGCTGCCATTCCTGGGCAACTGCATGCTGGTCACGGATAAGGATGGTAAGGTCCATTAAAACTATCTCTTAAACTGCTATCAAGGAATCCTTTTAATCCCCCTTTACAGTGATGCGTCGTTGTGCCGGCAAGGCCTTTGATCTTTATGGCTCTCTAGTGCGCATCTGGGTGCTCCTCTTTCCCTTTTTCGCTGTCCTGGAGCCGGAGGATCTGCAGGTGATACTCTCCTCCAAGAAGCACACCAACAAGGTCTTCTTCTACCGCCTGATGCACAATTTCTTGGGTGATGGCCTGATCACCAGCAGTGGCGCCAAGTGGAGTAACCATCGACGCCTCATCCAGCCAGCCTTTCATCACAATCTGCTGGAGAAGTTCATTGACACCTTTGTGGATGCCTCGCAGTCGTTGTACGAGAACCTGGATGCCGAAGCCGTGGGCACGGAGATAAATATTGCCAAGTACGTGAACAACTGCGTGCTGGACATACTAAATGGTGAGTCTCTAGGGGATTAGCAAGCCACGATTCCTCACTTAATCCCTGAACGACTTGCAGAGGCCGTTTTGGGTGTGCCGATCAAGAAAAGGGGCCAGGATGTGGACATGATGGAGGACTCGCCGTTCCGCCAGGGCAAGATCATGATGCCCGCACGGTTCACCCATCCGTGGCTGCTGCTGGACGGGATCTACCACTGGACCAAGATGGCCAACGATGAGCTCAACCAGAAGAAGCGCCTCAACGACTTCACCCGCAAAATGATCCAGCGACGTCGCCAAATCCAAAACAATAATAATGGGAATAGCGAGAGGAAGTGTCTGCTGGACCACATGATCGAGATCTCCGAGAGTAATCCGGACTTCACGGAGGAGGATATCGTCAACGAGGCCTGTACCTTCATGCTGGCTGGCCAGGATTCGGTGGGTGCCGCCGTGGCCTTCACGCTCTTTCTGCTCACCCAGAATCCCGAGTGCCAGGATCGCTGTGTCCAGGAGCTGGCGACCATCTTCGAGGACAGTAGCAGAGCACCCACGATGACGGATCTGCACGAGATGCGTTACATGGAGATGTGCATCAAGGAGGCACTGCGTCTGTATCCCAGTGTCCCACTGATTGCCCGCAAACTGGGCGAGGAGGTTCGCCTGGCAAAGCACACGTTGCCCGCCGGCAGCAACGTGTTCATCTGCCCCTATGCCACCCATCGTCTTGCCCACATCTATCCCGATCCGGAGAAGTTCCAGCCGGAGCGGTTTTCGCCAGAGAACTCCGAGAACCGTCATCCCTACGCCTTCTTACCCTTCAGCGCCGGCCCCAGGTACTGCATTGGCAATCGATTCGCCATCATGGAGATCAAGACCATAGTGTCGCGCCTGCTGCGAAGCTACCAACTGCTGCCGGTATCCGGAAAGACCACCATTGCGGCCACCTTCCGGATCACATTGAGAGCCTCCGGCGGACTGTGGGTGCGTCTCAAGGCGCGCGATCATCCGCTAATCGAACATTGATTACCATTGATCTAAGAAAACTGATCCTGCGTTTCGTTACATTAACTTTAATTAGTATGGTAAATATGTATATAAATCGATACAATAATTTAAACACTTAGCTTCCTCTAGCCTAAGTACAGTTCCCTCTGACCGGAGGGAGTCCTTGCATATATATCCTACTGTGAGTGGGTGTGGATTGTGGATCCGCGATACGTTGTCCGCGATCCAGGATGCTGGGTGGGTGCGTTCGGATCCGCAGTCGCCTCGCGTTCGCAGTCGCAGTCGCTTCATATTCGAGTGTTTCGTAGAGTTTCTCTGGGGTATATTTCTTTTTTACTTAAACAATGCTATATATCTGCTTTATCTGTAATAAAGTTATGCTCGTCGGCATTTAACCGACTTAATCTAGGACGTGATATGCTGCGTTTCGTTGTTGAATCGGTTGATGAGACGTCGCGCGCGTGATTCGCGATTCGCCGTCTCCGCCGTGTTCCCATTACCATTGCCATTACTGTTGCCATTACCATTGCCAGTGCCAGTTCCAGTGCCCTTCCCATTGCCAAACTGCCGCCGAGCACTGGCCACCGTGTGCTGTTGGGCAAGACGCTCGGCCGCCTCGCGGACACGTTGGCTCATCAGCCGCGTCGGCGTCGCGGATCGCTGGGGCAGCGGAGAGCTGGGCATGGACCGCACCTGGGGTGGCTTGCCTTTGGCGGATCCACTGGGTATGCTGGAGCCGGCGCCTCTGCCGCTCCTCCCAGACTCCTCTGCTGCAAATTGGAAAACAATCAGAGGGTTAGTGGTATGTTTGGGTTGAAGAACAAGCCCTAAACGGATCTTAAAGGAACTTTCATGATCATGATCTTATACGGAGAGTTAAGTATATTTAGCAGGACTATGGTTACCTTCTCTAGTTACTATCTTGTTACATGTAAATATATCGTTAGATTGATAGTTTAAATAGTTGTTATGTCAGACAGCTATTAAATGAATTCGAGCTAAGTTAAACTTACAAAGTTTAAGCTAAGTTACTTAACCAGTTGGTATTAGTTAAGAAACGGTGTTTTCTGTTAATTCAAATCAATTTCAGATTATTTGTGATTAAAATTAAGATTTTAAAGCCCTAGCAATACTTCAAGATCCGTTTGGGGTCACGAGCAAAAGTTACTTCTACTGATGCGTCCCACACTCGCCACCTTGGCTATTTTGTAGGACTCAAAGGCAAGCGGAGGTTTGTTAGCAGCGGATGCGGATGCGGATGCAGAAGCAGGAGCAGGTGACACCTGGAACCTGTCCTTCAGCTGGGACACCTTCAGCTTGGACTCACACAAGAGGGGCTTGACCTGGGGCTTGCACTTTGGTTTCTCCCGCGCAGCGCTGTCCTCCAGTGACTTCTTGCGCATCTTGATGGTGTTGGTGAAGTCGGAGCGCATGATGGCCTCGCCCTTGGTGGGCAGCTCCAGGGTGACGGAATGCTCCGTGTCGTCGTGCACGACGGCGGGCAAGGTGCTCGCCTTCGCTATCGCCTCCAGCTTGGACTTGGCCAGCGAGAGGAGCAGCGTCTCCTGGGCGCCACTGCAATTGGAGCACTCGCTGTAGCCCGAGTCACTGCGTTCACTGCACTGCGACTTGTCCCGCAGCTTGAGAACGGTGCGCTTCTCCACTGGCGGCATCTCCCCGCTGAAGTCGTCCTCCTCCTCGTGGAGCGATGTCATCTGGGTGCTAGTCCCACCACCGATGGCACTGGCGGTCAGCATGCCCAGACCGGATATCGAAGGCCTTGGACTGCTCAGCACTCCCATGGCGATGGCAGAGTTCCTTCGCGACACCGACAGGTTGGCCATGCGGCCAAGAGCACGGATGGCATTTCCGGTTTTCTGGATTAGCAGCGAATAGCAGCGAATAGCAGCAGCGGGCAGGGTTAGAAAGGTAGCAGCATTTAGGATTGCGCATTTAGTTAGGGTTTTTGGAAGCAGCGAGCTTGAAGCATTTACTAACCTGCCACTTGCGCCGAATGATGAACTTCTTCAGCTTGTCCGTGCAGATCTTGTTGTTGCTGAGATTATCGTCGGGGCGCTGGCTCAGCCACTTGGACTCCAGGCATTGCTGGGCGGTCAGGCGCTCCTCCTTGCGGTGGACCAGTAGCTGCGAGATGAAGTCCTTGGCCTCTTGCGAACTGCGTGAAATGGTTTTAGGATCTAGGAATGTCAGGTGAAGATATGCCAACTTACACGCAGTCAAAGGCCTCGTCATCGTAGTCGTAGTCCGCTCTGGTTATATTCGAGAAGGTTTCCACATCGGTGTCGCCCATGAAGGGTGACAGACCCGAGAGTCTACAAATATCAAGTTATTATTATAGTCCCAGAAGGAATATTCCATGTGCTCCACTCACAGCACGTAGCAAATGACGCCCACGCTCCACATGTCGGACTTAAAACCTATGGGCTCGTAGCTGATGATCTCCGGTGGTATGAACTCTGGGGTTCCGAAGAGAACGCGGACGGGTGCTTTCGTATCCAGTCGTTGGGCCAGTCCAAAGTCAATGATCTTGATCTGGTGGCTGGTGCGGGTATGGCACATAATGTTCTCCGGCTTCAGATCGAGGTGCACCACACTCTGGCCGTGCATGTAGGCCACTCCATCGCACACCTGTCGCAGGAACAGGATGCAGTCCATTTCGGTCAAGGTGAAGTCGTCGGCCACCACACGCTCGAACAATTCGCCGCCAGTGATGCTAGGGAATCAGAATCCACTGGTCAGTGGAGATCCTCCAAAGATATGTATGGTAATACTTACTACTCCATCACCATGACAATCTCCCTGGGACTTTCGAAGGAGGCAGCCAGCTGGAGGAGCTTGGGATGCTGCAGCGAGCGCATGATGGAGATCTCCTCGAGCACCTTCTGCCGATCCTGAGACTTGATGCACTTGATCACCTTGGCGGCCAGCAGCTGCTCCGGCTGGCCGCGCTCCTGCACCTTGTAAACGATGCCAAATCGCCCCTTGCCCAGCTCCTCGATGATCTCGAAACGCGATTTGAAATCTCCACCAGACTGCACGCTCACTGTCGTCCGTCCGAAATGATCGCTGGCATCTGATGTAGTTCTCTGTGGCCTATTGGTTATCTGTACCAGTTCGCTGGCCTGGCCGGGTGCACTGCGTCCGTGGACATTCTCGGCACGCACTCGGAATCGGTACTGCATCTGTGGCTGTAGGTTCTTCACCGTGTACGCCAAGCTGTCCACCACTCGGGTCACCAGCTGCCAGCTGTCCTCATCACCGTCCTGCCCAATGGTCTGCATCTCAATGCTGTGGGGATGCGACTTGTATTACCCATGTGTGGGAGAGTTAGTTGAGTCCGATGGTACTTACATAAAACCTGTGAGCATACAGCCACCGTCGTAGGGTGGACCACACCAGGCGACGGCCACGCGATCTGGACCGAGGGATACACTGGGCTGGCCACTTGGTGGCTCCGGAGGACCTTCCACGGCCACCGAGGCAGCGGCCGCCTCCACGCCGTAGTCGTTCATCACCTCCACCGTATACTTGCCACTGTCGTCCGCCGAGATGTCCGTGATGTAGAGCGTCGACTGCTGGCTCGTCGTCCGGATCGTCACATTGGAGCCCTCAACAATGGGATGGCACTGTGGAGCGAAGAGAGACATGTGTGAGAAGTGGTCGGCTTACACTGGGAAAAAGGTATAGACCTATTTGGACTAAGTTGCACCTATACTTTAAATATACAAATAGTTTAATAGGAGCTCTAAACACATTGTTTACTTGGCCTTAAGTGTGAAAAGGAGATAAATTCGGCTGCCTCTTAAAGATAAAGATATGATGAATAGCTCAGTTGGGTAGGTGATTTGTTTCGCGTGCATCGATGTAGTCAACCTTCGCTGGTGCGACTCGCCCAGCATTTGCGGTTTGCAACCATTACGTAGCCAGTCTAGGCAATCGCAGCACCCTAAGCCACCCAAGCAAACCGACCAACCCAAGCAACCCAACTGGCCCAGCGAACCCAAGCGAACAACACCGCAAGCTGATCGTGACACAGTCCCAGTAAAGAGAGACCTAGCCCAAATGCCCAAAGCGAGACAGTGGGCTATCGAGATGGGGTGCCGAGTGGGCTTATGGCAGATAAAGAATATGGAATATGGAATTTGGATCCGTAATCCTCTGGTCTGCCTGCTAGCTCCAAATTGGGTCGAGATTGCACAACACCACGCTCCGATTCGAAACCGGACCAGTTACCATAAGCCGACCACCGCCCTAGAGCTCGAGCTGCATGGCTATTTATATATTGGATATGATAATAATAATAAAGATAATATCCCCCCCACTCACCGCCTTGTACCAGATGACCTGGGTGCCCGGGAATGGCTCGTAGCGTACGCTCAGCCGAACATGTCCACCAATCAAGGCGGTGCAGTCCTCGGGGCGCGTCGAAATGCAGCTTCTGGCCGCCAGCGAGGAGGAGGGGGAGGAGCTGTTGCCCCGGATGGCGGGCAGTACCAGGAGGCTGGTGTAGGTGCGGGTGGCGGGAATGCGACGGGACTCCGCCTGGGGATGCTTCACCTGCAGACAGATCTCGCCGCTCCTCGATGCGGTCACGTCGCGCATGCGCAGCAGCCGAATGCCGTTCTCTGGATAAGACTCCAACTGGAAGGAAGGAAAAATTAGCGCAAATCGCACATGCACTGAGGGAAGTGCTAGTACTTAATTGTGTAATTACGATTCAATTAAGTAATTATTGTTATTTAAGTGAGCCAAATTATTTAGCATTCTCGAAAGCTTTATTAATGGCAATTTCATTGGAACATAAGCATCATTGATTAAAATCTTCTGATAAACTTTTAGTTCTTTATAGAGATGATTTTTAAACCATTTGAAAAGCTTTATTTACGTTTATTGCTAGTTAAGTTGAAAGTTTAAAATATATCATTAAAACTTTATGAAACTTTATGCTGATGATTTAGTTATTCACGTTGCATTGCAATAACACATAACATCGCGGTTTGGTTACTTTTCTCCCGGTGTACACCTCGCTCGCATGGGTAAACAATTATATACTGTGTGCACAAGTGTCTGGAGAGGGAGGAGATCCGAATCCGAATGCGAATCCGGGCGAACCGAGTCCGGAGCAAGGTGCTGGTGACGCTACGCGACGCGACGCGGACTGAGGTTGCTATAGAACTGAACGCTGCTCTCCGTGGCACGCAACAATTAAGCGAGCAGCGGGAACGGATGGGAGCCACGCCACGAGCGGAATTCCATGAGCGGACGGACGACGGACGACGGGCGACCGAAGCGGGGTGATCGTGACAATGACACTTTCGCGCCCGCTCTCATTTTCATTGGAGCACAAACGGCGTTCCTTATCGAATGGGTATTGAAATGGGAATGGGAATAGTTACGGGGGCTTAAACCGAACGCCAGCGATATTGATACTGGCAATCCATTTGGCTCGCCATCGCCTACCTGTGACATCTTGTCACGCCCCTGTGCCGATCGATCGATTGGGATTCTGATTCTGCTTCTGATTCGGTTTGAGCTGGGCTCTTTGATTTCCTAATCATCTGGATGGGGGAGCTGTGTATATTGAAACCGATGACACCGAGATGTGCGCCGCTCGAGCGCCGATGAACGAATGGTTGCCCAGCAGCAACATCGTTGACATGCAGCTCGCATCTTTGGCAGCTCCTCCCTCCCATATGCGGCTTATGCAAATGAGCATGCTCTCACACATTCGAGTCGATATGTACATAGATCAAAATATATATGTTCACAATTATTATTATTGTTTTCGCGGCCAAGAGTGCGAAGAAGCAGCCTGCGGCAAGGCAAGAGTTGAAAATGAAGAGCTCTGTTTTTGCTTTCGTTTTGATTTCGGCTACGGTTTCGGTGACGGTTTCGGTTTTTGGGGCCAAACACTCCGTTGCGAAGTTTATTACGTTAATTACGCATACGCACCGTCATGTTATGTGAGTCATCCGCCTGGGCTAAAAGCTGCCCATTGAGATACCAGTCGGCTTCCGCTTCGCAGGGGAAAACACGGGCGTAGAAGAGGGCTTCCTCGCCGGCGGCGCAGACCACCGGTAGTGGCGTCTTCAGCAGCTGGACACACTCCTCGTCCTGGCCACGGAGATCGCGCTCCAGGACGCACAGTTCGCCGCTGCTGCTGCAATCGCATCCGCTGGAAATGGAGCTGCAGTTCGGATTGGAGTCGGAGGTGGAGTCGTTGATGTCGCTGGACGTAAACACCTGACAGGTGTAGGTGCCGGAGTCAATGTCGAAGGCGTCGTTGATTCGCAGGCAGAGGCGTCCATTGCCGTGATCAATGTAACTGCAGTGAGCAATGAAAGTGACATAAATATATACATATGTGCATAGTTTGCATTAAGGTCGAAACAAAGGGAGCCCATTGGCCTTTGTTATTCAATCCGAGTTAATCGCTGGAAAGTGGGTGCTTATAAAACACTCAGCAAACTGGTAATGTTTTAGTAACTAATTAAGAAAACAATTTATTACAATATAATGTTTAAATGAAAGAGCTATGAACTACAATTAACTACCATTGCTGATAAGAGACGGCTTCCTTCAGCCATCAGCTACTCACTTGAACTCATCGCTGTCCGGTAGAATTTCGCCATTCCGCAGCCATACGTAGCTGTAGGGCTCGTCGCAATCGATGGAGCAGCACAGATCGATCACCTCGCCCTCCAGCGATTTGGTAATCTCGGGCAGTGGTTCCGTGATGACAGCACGGCGCCTGGGAATCGTCGTCTTCGGGTCATGGAAGGTGACTGTGGTGGAACTGATGAGGGGATCGTGGTCGCCGCTTATGATGCAGGTGTACTGGCCCTCATCCTCGCGCGTCACATTGTCCACGACCAGCAGGGCCATGGAGTCCTGCAGCAGGATGTGCACTCGTTCCGAGGCCTCCAGCTCCACGTCGTTGTGGTAGAATCTCACCGAGGGCACCGAGGAGCCCCGATAGCCACTTGCCAGAGCCATGCGTCCGCCAATTGCTGTGAATTTAAGGATATAGATATAGATATAAATTGGGTAAGGAGCACCACCCACCTGTGGATGGACCCATGATGCGCCTGTACAAATGGGCATTTCGGCGGGAGGAGGAGGCACGCACGCTGCGCACCGACGGCGACTTGGAGTAGCGGGAGCTGCGGATTACGTCCAAGCGGGCGGTGGCCTCAATGCGCCCGAAATCGTTCTCCAAAGTGACGCGGTACAGGCCGGCATCGTCGAAGGTCACCTCATCGATCTCTATGATGCGAAGATCGTCGATTTCCTTGACGGCAATGCGCGGCGTGGGTGTCACAATCAGGCCATCCTTGTCCCACGTCGCCCATGGCGTGGGATGTCCGGCGATGGCGCACTGGAAGCGCACACTGTCGCCCTCCTCGACGACGCGGTTGTAGGGAATGGCGAGAAACTTGGGCGCCGTGATGGCATTCCGGGCATCACTGCGTCTCCGTTCCGCCACCGCGGACAGATCGATGCTGCTGGTGCGGTAGGACAGGCGCAGGGGAGAGAAGCTTCGGGCGGGAGTCGATCTCGGCGTGGAACGTGGCGTGGAGTGGGCGGAGAGCAGGCCACTGGGACGCGCCAGCTGGCGGCTCAGCATATTCTCCTTCTCCTCGGGCACATCCACAATGATGCAGGCGGAGGAGAGACTGCGGCCCACCGAGTTCTTGGCCACGCACGTGTACTCGCCTTCATCCTCTGGATACACGCGCGGAATGCTCAGCGTGGCCTTTGTGCCATCGAAGGACATTACGTAGTCGCGATCGCTGGGCACAACATGCCCATCCTTTTCCCAGATGATGAATGGCTCTGGATCGGCCTCAACATGGCATTCCAGCGATATCGCATCCCCATCGCAACAGCGCAGGTTTCGCAAGTTGCGAACGAATCGGGGAAGGGTCTCGATGTTGCTGAATAATTGTTGACGCTTATTAATGACACTTTACCTCATTATAAAGGTTAAACTTACCCATGTCTCGTGTGCACTTTATCCATGCGGCTTTTGTTGAGTATATCTGGTGAAAACAAGATATTATGCTTAAGAACTTTGACTAAGAAAATATTTGAAATTTGCGCCCTTTGGACTGCTTGCCAAGCAGTTGCGATATGTGTCTTGGCTAATCAACGGTCTTAGTATTCCGATTTCTATTATCGATAATCGATAGCACTTGTGGCCCAATGTTTATTTTTAGCGCAGCATAGGTTTTGCAACTTTTTGTGTCCAAATTCTGGTTAAAATAAGATGAGGGGCATGATTATTGTGCCCATGGACCTGGAACCCGGCTTCCGCAAAGCAGACATACACAATATACCTGCTCTCACCAGCGGAATGGTGTACAATTTTTGCCTATCCGGCGCCTCTGAGAAATCAAAACAAATGTGAGTGCCATCCCTTTCGCACATACATATGTATATGCACTGCGTATTCAATTAAATATATTTATATTTAATTTCTGCCCGCAGACCAACGGATAAAAATGATCTCCTGACGGATTACGTCCAACTGCGCCGACATGGCGATGTTTGCGAACTCAAGGGGCTCGTGTTTTCCGCCACCGACTTCGCCAACACGGAAACCCACGCGAATGTGGCGCTCAAGGTCGTTGAAAGTGCGCGGATGATCATGGACGGGCAGTGCAGCCTGTGCGCCGCAGCATGTGAGGATTACTCCATTTGCTACAATTGTCTAGTTCCTAATCTGTAGCCCATTTCAGGCACATGTGCCCACATCGTGGCCTTCACCTTTTGGCTGCTAAACAAGAGCACAGATCGAAATCCCTCGGCTGTGGTGGAGTTTTGGGGCCATGAATTGGAAAATCTGGTGCAACCGGAACCGACAACTGCTACTCGAATATGTGATTTAATGCCCAAGGATGAGGTGCGAATGGAGAGCGAACTAAACTCGAAGGAACTTAGTGCCAGCGAGGGAGAAGCCTTCCTAGAAAACATTCTAGAGGAGCTGGCCAACTGCGGCAGGGACTCGGCGCTCTACCGCCAATGTGTGGAGACCACCGATGAGTTCGAGCCCATGTTTGTGCACCATGTGCTGCTCCGAGCATCAGAGTACAACGTCGTTGATCCAGCCAGCTATGTGCAACACATGGAGGCACAGGCTCAGACGGGAATTATCGAAAGCCTGTACGATGCGACACGGAGTAAATACAAAACCCGACTGTGGGTGGAGGTGCAGTACATGCGCATCCGTTGCTCCATGATGCACATGATCATTAACCGCAAAACTCCCGAGGATGACGATCAAATCTTCAATATGATGTTTTGCAAAGGGCGTGACAAGAACAACGCCGATCGGGTGCAACAGAAGGAACACAAGCGATTCATATTGAAACAGACCGAGAAACTGGAGAACAAGAACTACATAGAATGCGGTTTGATCCTGCACGAGAGCTTCCCCTTCCTGTGCGCTGCCCCCGATGGCATCACGGACGATCACATTGTCGAAATCAAATCGCCAAAGACAGATGAGGACTTTGAGAAGTACCTCGAGGCTCGCGAGTCTATTGCACCCAAGTACATGGCCCAAATACAAATTCAGATGTTTGCCGCAAATGTAAAAAAGGCCCTCTACTGCGTGCTGAGTCCAACGTTCGAAAGCAATGGAGCTCTGCACTACGTTTGGGTACAAGCGGATCCGGAATTCGTGAGCAGTTTGCTGACCATGGCCGAAGAGTTCTGGCGGGACGTGGTCTTTCCCCGCCTCTTGAATATCTACCCCCAGTCCAGTTAATAAATGCATTTTGCTGCTTACCTTTGGCGAATATTTGTAGCGATATTACAGCCTTGGCCTCGCCATGGCAATTGCTGGCTATCACGGAATAGGTGCCGGTGAAGTCCAACTTGGCGCTTGGTATCTCCAGCCTGTACTCGGGTCCGTCTCCAATGCGCCGGAAGTGGGGCGCGTCCTTGTAGTACTCCGGCTGCAGGCGAAAGAAAAGGTGGCGATCAGTGGGCTGAGTGACTCAAGGTCATGTATGCGATGAGCTTTGACTATAAGGACTTGTGCGGCTGTCGCAGATCATGAATCACGACTGTCTTTATACAAATGTCGATGCCGTTGACGCTGACTCGGCCGCCGTTGTTATTATTGTGTTAAGCTTATGGCCATATAAGCACAAAACTCAGTTTCGAGACTGTCGAATAGGAAAACTGGTAATGGGTATACGTTGCCCACCCTGACCTCCTACTCCTCCTGCCTGCCTGCCTGCTCGCTTCCTTGGTTGACTTCGTGCGCGACAGTGGCTAATAATATTTTTTATTTTTGTTTCCTTTTTGGCTCGCGTAATTGTTTGTTGCGAACAAGCCTGTTATTTGATATGGGTTGAACTTGAATTAGCGTTTGACAGCGAATCGGATTTGTAAGATCTGTCTGAGTGCCAGTGGTCTTGTATAACGCGCACCGTTTCAGTATGACGCACTTGTCCGTAATCCGAGCCAGCTGCCCCTGCACTCTATTCTTCACGTGCCACTCTGTGGCCACTTTGCTGGCGGATCGGATTCTCGGGTACTGGGCTGGTTACCTCTGAGAGGGAGGCGATGCTCCGCTTGTTTGGACACTTTGTTCGCGCTCGCGGATCAATCAAAAACGAATTCTATCCGCGCGAGCAACTGTATCAACTCGAAAAAACGTTCTACTAAAGTGTCTGGCCCACTGGGAGTAGCCTATTTATAGTTGGCTCGAGCGGAAATTAAATTCGAACTTCCTGATGCCGGTAGGGCCCACGTTGCTAGTTCACCTAAACTTGAGTCTCTGATAAGACAACGGGTTTGGAATCGAGAGAAGGTAGCGATGGAACGACCCACATTTGCTGACGCCGCGAATGCAACTGACTAACTCATTGCGACGTCGAACTGCGCAAGTGCAACATGTGCAAGGTGGTCTCGCAATACGTCACCACATACTCATACTCACATTCAGAAAATCGCGCAGCCAAACGACTTCGGGCTTGGGATCGCCGACCACCTCGCAGAAAATGATGACGTTGTCACCCTCGTACGCCTCGCTGGATCGGGGCTTGACCACAAACAGGGGCTCCTTGGAATAACTAGGGGGAAAATGAATCATCAATTGATGGTTTCTATACGCTATACTAGATGCAACACTCACGGCAGATCATCAGTCTTAATGCTGGGGATTTCCAGGGATCGCTGCGGCGCCTCCACCTTATTCTCCTCCTCATCAATGGCCACGCGGCAGATGGTTTCCACTTTACCCACGACGTTGGATGCAACGCACACATAGATTCCGGCATCCCGCACCGTGGCCTCGGCAATGATAAGTTCCACAAAGCCATTCGAGTCCAAGGTGGCGGTCAGGCGGCGGCTAGGTCGCAGGCGCATGCCGTTGCGGTGCCAAGTGACACCGACGGATGGATAGGCCTCGACCTTAGTGGACAGTCGGATCTCGGAACCCTCGCGGAATATGTAGAAGGGGTCCAAGGGCACATAGAAGTCTGGCGAGATGTAGGCTCGAATGCCCTTGTCCACCACCAGGGTGCAGTGGCAGGATACGGAACCCAGCTCGTTCCTCGCCAGGCAAGTGTAGGTACCGCTGTCGTCCAGCGTGGTGGCAGCAATTTCCAGCGTGAAGAACTGTCCCTCGGCGCTGATCAGATGCTTTTTATCCGTGTGGATGAGCTGATCGTCCTTGTACCACAAGATCTCTGGCACAGGATAGCCCACGATCTGGCAGGTGAGTCGTACCGGATAGGTCACCTGGACGCGTCGATCCCTTAGGCGCATGGTGAAGATGGGCAGCGAGTCACCAACATCCGCCACATTGCGACCATGGGCGATCTCCTTCAGACGCGAGTCCGCCTCGTAGATTCTCGAATCGGAGACGACTTGGAGGCGGGCAAACGTGGAAACTCTGCCCTTCGAGTTGGTCGCCTCGCAGGTGTAACGACCCGAGTCCAGTTCGCTGACGGTGGCAATGGTGAGGGCGCAGGTTGAACCGATCTGCCGGATCTTGACGCGTTCCGAGCTGCTGCTCAGCTGAATGCCATCCTTGAACCAGTTGACCTGGGGCCTGGGTGCGCCACGCATGTTGCACTGCAGGGTAAAGGAGGAGCCCAACAGAGCCTTGGCCTGACCCGGCAGGATCTTGACGAACTCCGGCAGGCACTCGACAACGCCCACTTGGAGCGGGCTGCTGGTCTGGACGGTGGGTCCCCAGCCATATCGGTTCTTGGGCGTCACGCGGAAGTGGTACTCAACGTTGGGCTTCAGGTTGAAGGCGTCGAACGAGTTGATGGGCGTCAGACCCAACTCCCGCCAGTAGGCACCGCCCTCGTGACCCACCACCCAGGCCTCCACCTTGTAGGCCATCACCGGAGCTGAGTTGGCACTAACCGGCTTGCCCCACGACAACGAGATGTGGGTGGGTCCGGAATCCACGACCAGTGGCTCGGTGGAAATGCAACCCGGTGGATCTGAGGGATGGATGAGAGAAAATTCGTAAATGAATGAGGCTCAAGTGGGAATGGGAGTGGATAGTAAGGTGACCTCAAGTAAAAGTCTTTACGCCCCGGAGAAATATTTTTTATTTTCTTGTTTCCACTACGTAAATGTATAAGCTGGATTGCTGTGCTTTATATAATACATTATTTATATATGTAGGTACGATAATAAAAGTAATTAAGTCAATCGTTCAGAAATACTAACAAAAGATAAATACAGGAATAGTTATTGGTTGTGTGCTGGGTTTCTACGATCTCACAGGAAATATCTTTTGTAGTTCGAGGTTTGTTGGGGCGGTTGAACCGATCTGCAAATGATGATTGCAAATGAGGATTGGGCTTCGTCATTAGTGCCACATATAGACAGAAAAGGACACTCCCACGGACAACACGGAACACAACGGACATGAACATGGACTTTGCACTTGGCACAAGGATGACCACTCTGGAATATACAATCCTTACCTCTGAAGTACGAGGTGTCGCTATAACTGTCCAGGGGAAGGCCCCAGCGTGGTTGCGTTGGCGTGGCGGATCGGGCGCGCGGGTTTACCTATAAGTTGTGTAGTCAGAACGATATATAGTATTGCATTGAGTGAACACATAGAGTCAGGAAAGTAGACTGAGGGCTAAGTATGATATAATTGTAATTATATTTTGGTGCTGTTGCAGGGAGCGTTCGAAATTTGCAAAATAAATTGTATTAATAAGCTTTATTCTTCTTTCTTTTTGGGTATTTTAATCTGGAATAAGAGAAGCAGAGAAAAGAGAAAGAATTGCAGTGGTTAGTGAGCGAAAGCGATAGAGGGACAGCCACAAGCAACAAAGCAACTAGTATATATAGATCCCATAAGGACATAGATATAGACACGCAGCCTACCGTCACGGTGACGAATATCCTGTCAGTGCCAAAGTTGTTGCGGGCTACCACGAAGTAAGTGCCAGAATCGGAGATCTGGGCTTGCTGCACTGAGAATCTTGTGTAGTCATCGGACACCTCTTTGCTGACCCGGTCCGACTGGGTAATGTCCTTCGTGCCCTTCATGAAGGTGACTGCAAAACAAGGACCATACTTCAGCTGTTACTCCACACCATCGGTGGTATGCCCTGCTTACGCTTTGGTTTCGGATCGCCGGCAATGCGGAAGGACAGCGAGAAGGGATCACCCACGGCGATCTTCATTTCGGTGTCCGGTCGCGAGAGGAACAGCGGGGGACGCTCATCCTTCTCAGCACCCACGGCCACATCGACGTTGACATTCGATTCGATGCGACCAAAGGCGTTGGAGGCGCGGCAGGTATAGGTGCCCTCCACCTCGGGACCGGCATTCATGATGGTCAGCGTGTAGACGCCGCGATCGGCCAGGGCCTTGACATTGGGTCCGTCCACCACCCTGCGATCGCGAAGCCACTTGACCTCGATGGGTGTGCTGGTCTCCATGAATTGGGCGGAAATGGCCACGGTGCCGCCGTTGCAGACCGTTTGGTTGCCCAATGGCAGCAGGAAGTGCGGCTTGTTGGGATCGCGATGGAAGAATCCGTGCGTCTTCTCCAGCGAGTAGTGCTGGCGTCCCTTGAAGTCCACCTGGTGGGAGATCTTGTTCTCCGCTCCCTCGTTGCGGGCCACACACCAATAGATGCCCGAGTCCTTCTCTGTGGGATTCACGATGACCAGCTTGGCATAGCCATCGGCCTGATCGCTCAGCTTGTACTTCTCACTGCCCTCGATGGGCTCCGTGCCCTTGATCCACTGGATTTCAGGACGCGGCTGGCCACGTACGCGGCAGTCCAGAACCAACTCATTCTCGTTGAGAGAATATGTGTCTGCAAAGGGTAAGGATTAGTAAGTAGGTTGCTTTAACTATAAACTGGGGCCAACAGAAGCGGTTAAAACATTAAGCATGTACAAGCAATGATGAGTTCCGTCGCTCTTTTTAGACGGGTAATACCTCGGATTGGCTGCGTAAAAGTACTTGGCAATGGGGCTTCCTTGAAGTGCTTGTATACCCGCAGCTGGGAGTGGCTTAAACTCTCGCCAAAGTCGTTCGAGGCACAGCAGGTATAGTGGCCACTATCATCGGCCACCGCAGCGAAGATCTCCAACGAAGCTTCTCCGTTCAGGAAGAGGGTCTGATAACGATTGTCGCCCCTGGGCAGCGGTTTGTGGTTCTTCAGCCACTCGATGTGGGTATTCTCGTCTCCGGATACGGCGCAAAGCAGCCGGAGATTGGCTCCCTCCGAAACAGTGCGATCATGCAACAGGGTGTGGAAAAGTGGTTTTCCCTTGCCCACGCTGCGTAGGACGCGATCGCCGGCTCGATGAAGTTCTCCATTGCCGTTGACCTGACTGCCGGAACTCAAGTGCGACTGGCTACGTGACCAAGGCGTGCTTTCATGATCGCTGATGCTCGGAATCTCCTCCTGACTGACGTTAATCAGGCGCTTGAGATCGGCCGCCTTGATGGTGGTGCTAGTGGAGTCGATCCTATCCTCGTGCTCTGCATAGCAGGCGAAGATGCCGCAGTCGGAGGATATGGGATTGCGTATCACCAGCTTTCTCACGCCGCCTGGTTCTTCTACTGTTCTGTACCGGTTGTTGCATATGGAGTGGTCATCACGCATCCAGCTGACACTGGGACGTCCATTGACCTGGCAACTGAGCACGATCTCATTACGCTGGTCGTCGTACGATTCTAAAAGGCGAAATTTAAATAGGTCAGAGGGTGTGTGCACAAGGATGCTTCAATAATTACCTATAATACCACTGGAGAAGCTTTCCGGCAATTTGCCAGTGGACTGATCCAGCACACTTAACTGGCCAGCACTTTCCACAGTCTGCCGGCTGTTCTTCACCACGCACCGGTAGTGACCACTGTCCTCCACCCGGGCATCGTAGATTTCCAGGCTGATGGCTCCGTTTATGTTGTAGATCTTATGGCGGGCATCCTTAGTCACCCGCTCATCGTCCCTCAGCCAGTGAACATCCTCGATGATACCAGTCACATAGCAGATGAGCTGCGCCTTGTTACCACTTCCGATGGTCATGGTCTTCAAGCTGGTCTCCAGATTCAGTCGCAACTTCGCCTCACGTGCCTTCGCCTTGGCGGCCGCAGTGTCGTTGGCCGCGACACTTGAGGATTCGTCCCGTTTGATCTCCTGGATGACCTTGTCAATCGGTTTCTTCTCGGCAATTCTCTCTCTAACATAATCAGAGGCCTGGACGAATTTGCTGATCTTCATTTGGCCGTTTTCACTCTCCGCATAGCACGTATACAAGCCGGAATCATTGCTGCCAAAGTTGTTAATGGTGAGGAGTTTCACGCCGTCACTTTGCTCTTCGTACTGGTACTTGGTGCCCTCAACGGGCAGCAGGGTATTATCCCTCTGCCAGTAAATATGTGGCTTGGGACTGCCTGATACCTTGCACTCCAATGTGAGCTGGTTACCCTGGGAATGATATGCATCTGGAACATGGACATAGATAAAGAGACACAACCCAAGACACATAAGACAAAGCACTTAAAAGGTTTAGGGAATAGGCTTAAAAGGTTGTTAGTTCTTAAAGTAATTCTAGGACTACGAATAAGGATACACTTAGCTCATAGATACAAGGACATCCACCTGTACGCACTCAGTTAGACAGTTCCCGCCATCACATAGACAATCCTACCTTTGATGCCCACCACAAATGTGGGCGGAATCACTTCCACTTTGCCCGTGCTGTACACAAACAAATTGCAAGTGCTCACGATTTCGTTTTCGCTACCCCTGACCCGCAACGTGTACTCTCCGGCATCCTCTTCCGTGACTCCCACAAGGTTCAACCAGGCGATGCCGTCCTGCATGGACATCTTGCTCCTCGGCCCGAAGGCGATCGGTTGTTCACCAAAGAACCACTTGGCAGTGGGCTCCGGTCCATCGATGTTCACCATCCACTTGACGTTGCTGCCCGATTTGACGGTGCGGTTGGACAGGAAGTTGCGGAAGTACAAACGCTTCCTTAGATCGGGAGGCGGTGGAACCTCGCGTCTGGAGCTGGTTGGTTCCTCCTCATCCGGCTTGGGCTTCCTGCGGCGCTTCTCGCCACCCTCACCTTCAGCTGCCCCTTCGGCTCCTTCCTCTCCGGCAGCGGGTGCCTCCTCATCGCCGCTCGGACGTGGAGGTCTGCCCTCCCTGGGCGGCGAGATGCGAGGTGCCCTCACACGTGGCTCCACCGTGATCATGTGGACAATCTCGGTCTTGCCCTCGCGATTCTCCGCCTGGCACACGTACTTGCCGCTGTCCGAGGCCTTCGGACGACTGATGAACAGCTCGCAGGTGCCGTCATCGTGGTCCACCTGCTGGTACTTCTCGCTGTTCTCAATCTTGACGCCATCCTTCACCCACGTAACAGCGGGAGTGGGCAGACCGCGCACATGGACGTCCAGCTGCAGCTCGTTGATCTTGCCGTGCATCGTGTCCTTGATGTTGCGCGTGAAAGTGGGTGGAACATCACCTGTGCCAGGATTCTCGTAAACCTCCAGTCGGCATGAGGTGGATGCTTCTCCAGTCTCGTCGCGACCCCAGCATTTATACTCGCCGTTGTCCTCCGCTGTGGCGCTCATGACCTCCAACAGACACAGACCCTCACTGTACCGTCCTCTGATCTTCGGTGAGTTTTGGATCTGCTCGCCGTCCTTGAACCACTTGACCTGCGGCTCCTTGGCCTCCAAGAAGCATGAGATCTTCACCTTTGAGCCCTCAGCCACCACGCGATCTCTCATTGAGGTGCTGAAGTGGATAGCGATGTTCTTCTCGCGACGCTTGCTCGACAAACTGGCGGTATCGGAGGCGTAGTCGGTGGCATAGGCCGAGGAGGCTCCATCGTCCTCCTCCTTTTTGGCACGCCTCTTTGCCTTGCCGTCCTCAGCCTCGGATTCCGGCTCGGCAGCAGGAGCTGCCGGCTTCTTCTCCACCGGCTTCTCCACCTCCTTGGGACGCAACAGGCTCTTGTCCGCATGGAACACACCGTGGATATTTTCGGCAATGTGATGGGATTGACCTTCGAAGAGCACGTAGTGCGAGATCTCCATCTTGCCGGCGCGACTTTCCGCCTTCACAACATATTTGCCGGAGTCCTTGTTATCCGGCCGATCGATGATGAGCTCACAGGTGCCGTCCTGGTGCTCGATGATCTGGAAGCGACCGCCGCTCTGGATTTCAATGCTGTCCTTAAACCACTGGACCGCCGGTGTGGGCTGACCCCTCACAGCTGTCTCCAGGATCAGCTCGTTGGTGTTCAGGTGATAGGTCTCTGAGAGAGAAACACCGAGACTGGTTACATAAAAACATTGCCAAAATAGCATTGCATAATGATTGCAGTCCCTGGCATTGCACAATTGTACACACTGCTAATTATAGATGAATCGATCGATCACGAACACTCATCCGATACCCAATACCCAAATCTTACCTTTCAGAGAGCGAATAAAGACGGGTTGCACATCCGTGTTGACCTTGGTCTCGTAGACATGCAGCATGGCAGAGGTGGTGATCTTGCACGACTCGTTCTGGGCCACGATTGAGTAGGTTCCAGAGTCCTCCACCTTGGCATTGGTGAACTCCAGCACCGCCAAGCTGTCGCGGTTCATGTTGCGAATGTTCGGGCCATACGTTACATTCTGGTCGTCCTTGAACCACTTGATCATGGGCTGGGGACCACCGATGACAGCCTGCAACTTGACCTTGGATCCCTCGGCCACGTACCGATTGGACAGGTTGACCGTGAAGTACAACATCTGCTTGGGCGAAGGATCCGGCATCCGGCTGCGTCGCTCGTAGCCACCATCGCCGCCTTCGGGCTCATCCTCCGTCTTCTTCTTCTTGCCCTTGGCCTTGACCTCGGCTGCCTCTCCTCCTCCTTCCTGCATGGCAATGGCGGACAGGATGCTCGATCGGCGCGAGATGTGGGTGGTGTCGACGACAACCGTGTGGGTGGTCGACTGACTGCCCAGTTTGTTCTTGGCGACGCAAACATAGATTCCGTTGTCATTGATCGTCGGCTTGTTGATGATCAGCTCGCAAATGCCGTCCAAGTGCTCGATCTGAACCACACGATCGTCGAGCACCACGGGTATCTGGTCCTTGGTCCACGAGATCTCAGGGCGGGGGTTGCCGCGCACCTTCGTATCGAGAATCAGATCGTTCTGCGAGGCGTGATACACATCTGAGAACAAAGTCAATCAATCAATTTGGCTATTTTCGTACGCGATCGACCTCAATTTGCAACAAAACACCGAACGTCGGACACACAGAAGTACACGGCTCTTTTTTTTGAGGATCGTGTAACCGATAACACTTGGCCACAGAGCACACACACAGATTTCTATATGGAATGGGGTTGAAATACCTCGCAGTGGTAGGGCGAAAATGGGTTCAGACTCATCCCCATCCGCCTGTGCCTCGTACACCTTGAAGTAGCAGGAGGTCTCGATCTCGCTGAGATCGTTTTTGGCCACACACTTGTAGACACCGGAGTCGGCGGATGTGACACTGCCGACCTCCAGGATGGCCTTGCCCTCCTCGGAGAGATTCTTGATGTTGCCACCAACCACCACCCACTTGTCGTCCTTCATCCAGCGGGTATTGGGCTCGGGTCCAATCACTGTGGCCACAAACTTAATGGTCGATCCCTCGAGGGCCATGCGGTCACGCAGCTGCGTGGCAAAGGCCAGCTTCTGCTTGGCGGGCACCAACCTCTCTGGCGTGGCCTTCACAGGATGCAGGCGCGCCTGCTCCTCCTCCGCCTCGGCCCGCCTCTGGTCGGAGTCTGCCTTCGACCTGAGGGCCTCCTCCATGGCCTTCTTGGCCTGCTTCAAGCTGTCTAGCTGGATATTGTCGCGGGCACGGAAGATGCCGGGCACGTGGTAGTGCAGGTTACGGGCCACCTCGACCGTGTGGTTGATCTGCACCTCGCCACTGGAATTGATGGCTTTCAAGGTGTAGATACCGCCATCCTTGTTGCCCGGCTTATAGATGAGCAACTTGCACACGCCGTGCGCCTCCTCCAGCATGGTGAACTTGTAGCTGGGCTTCACCTGGAAGCAGCCGCGCCACCAGGTGATCACAGGTCGGGGATAGCCCTGCACGCGACACTCGATGGTCAGCTCATCGTCGCGCAGATGGTAGTACTCTGAAATGGGCAAGTTTTAAGCACTTAGGGTGGTCAGCTATCGCGATGCCCGACAAATACCTTTGATATACTGAATGGAGGGGGGTTTGGGTTCGTCCTTGAAAATTTCGTAGATGGTCACAATGCACGACGAGCTCGTCTCGTCGTTCTGGTTCGAGATCACGCACGAATATTCGCCGGAGTCCAAGATGGTGGTGTTAAGCACCTCCAGCACCAGAATGTTATTGTTATTGAGGATGCGATGGCAACCATCGCGCTCCAACTGCTTGCGATTGTGGTACCACTTAGCCGACAGCTCGGGACCATCCACGGCGCAGGCCAGGCGCACACTTTGTCCGCATTCAACGGCTCGGTCGGACAGGAAATTGATGAACTTGGGATTGCGAGCCTGCTCCCGGCGACGCTGCCAGTCGGCATCGCGCTCCTTCTCACTGACCCGCTTGGCCTGGCTATATTTGCGCATCTGCTGCATGAACTCCTCGCCCTCGACGGCGGCAATGCGCTGCCAGCGCTCCTCCTCGTGGGGATCGGGGCGGACAAAGTCGTCGGAGGAGTCGCTGCCGCGACGCTTCTCTTTCTTCTTGGGTTCCTCTTCCTCAGCTTCGATATCGTCTTCAGCGTCTTCCTGTTCCTGATCCTGATCCTGATCCTCGTCACCATATCCGGCCTCAGTGCCATCTTCACCCTCCTCGCCGACGGCAGATGGATCCTCCTCGTCCTCCTCGGCCTCCGCCTCCGCTTCAGCCTCTTCCAGGGCCCTTTGCTCGGCCTCCAGGCGCTCCTGCTCCTCCTTTTCGGCTTGGAGACGCTTCTGGCGCTCCTCAAAGGTCTCGCCCTTGGGCTTGGCCCGCGCTGCTGCCTCCTCGGCGGCCTTGGCAGCTGCCTTTGCCTGCTCCTCCATCTGGAGCACCATCTTGCTCTTCTTTGGAGGCGGCTTGGCCTGCTGCTGCTGTTGCTCGAACATCTTCTTGCTGGCCTTCTGACCGCCGCCGATCTCCAGTTTCAAGGTCAATTTCGGACTGGGTGACTTCTCTTTCTTCTCCTTCTTTTTGGGCGGTGCCTTCTTCTTGCCCTTCTTAACAGGCTCATCGTCGTCCAGGTCAACGCTGTCCTCTCTGTCATCGCCCACATCACCCAAGTCGTCGCCATCTTCGGCTCCGGAAGGACTCATGTCCTTGTCAATGGACTTGCGCTGGGCGCGCGGCTTCCTGGCCTTCTTCTCCTTCTTCTTTGGCTTAACCTCCTCAATGATTTCCTCCTCCTCGACCTCCTCGTATTCCTCCACAACGTAGATAACCTCAACGTTGGACACATCCATTACGGCAGCGCGATCGATCACCGACAAATCGGAAGTTATGTAACGCACGGGCTTTTGCACATCCAACGGCTCGGAAATATCCATGACAAGGGCGCGATCGAAGACGGCGATGTTGCAGGTGGTCTGGCTCTTGATGTCCCTTCCCAGCTCGAACGGAGTCTTCTCCTTCTCCTCGCGCTTCAGGAACGGAGTAATGCTGCGCCATGTCGACGGCGTGGCACTGCGTCGCGTCATGTACAGCGTAAACGGGGTCTGGCTCCGGCCGTGAATGGGCGTGGCACTGCGTCCGCGGAGGCTTCCCGGAGTTGGGGACTTAAGCTTGCGCTTCTTTTGCGTTGGCACCTGCAGGGTATCCTGGGCGGATGCCGCCTCCGGTTCGGCGGAGGCACGTGGCTCGATATCTCCGTTCTCTGTTTCTCCCATTTCGGATCGTTTTCGTACGGTCTCTTTCGGTTTTGGAAGGATATAATTCGTAAATGAGAACCGAAAAGAATATTATCCGTCCGAGTCGTATATGTATGACTGTGAGAATCAATATATATGGCCCGCAACGGTTCGATCGAGAATTTTTAGGACGTGAGACGTCCGTTCGATGCAATAGAAGATTCACGACTGTCACCGAACGTGGTGAAAATTTCGAAAACCCATTCCTTCTCGAATCGATCCTAGTCCCCCAAAATCGATTGTTAATGCTAAAAACAATTTTACGAATTCTGTTTTGTTTGCTGCCGATGTCGCACACACACACACACACGCATGCAACATTGATTGCCAAAATGCGATTCTATTTAAATACCAGGCACTTTTTTAATTGAATGCAGACGGGTAAACGAAATTATATAAGTGTGAGCACTGCATCCATTCGAATTTAATTAGCTATTTTTATGGGGAGATCTATTTAAATGCGATGATAAAGTGCACCGTTTACCTTTATCATTGATCACTTGCCATATTTGCGAACCGAAAGTGCGAAACGATTGGTTAGTCAAGAGGCAAATCATAAAGTACGCGACTTATTCTAGCCTTACGAACTAGTTTCCTATATACTAGCTCTATAATACACGTATATATATACATTTACAGATGCAAATGCAAATGCAAGGTGCATAATGCGAATTCAAAGCAATTTCACAGTAATTAAGTTTGAAACTCGGGCATTGGATCACTAGGTAGATGGGGCACAATTGGCACTTACCTCTAATGTTGCGTGTAAATATGGGCGGAGTGCCAAATTTACTTGAAGGTGCTTCGTATATAGTCACAAGACAGCTAGTTTCGACTTCTCCATTTTGATTGGACGCTATGCATCGGTAAATGCCAGAGTCACCCAGTTCGGCCGATTTGATTTCAAGGCACGACAGTCCGTCGTTCAATGTTCTCCTGTACTTGGCACCATTCTCGATGGGGCAGTTATCCTTGAACCACTGCACATTCATCTCGTGACCCGATAGCCCACAAGTCAGCTTGAGGTCGCTGCCAGACGCCGTGTTTCGGTTGGTTAGTTGGATGTCAACAGTTGGCTTCCGCTTGGCACTTCGCGATTCCTTTCGGTCCTTGTACTCGGAGTCCATGGACTTGAACGTTTGCAGACTAATAGAATCTGCTGTTTGTTCAGCTTCATGCGGCTTTCGTTTTGCAACAAGTAGTTCTTCATCCAGAACAGTTGGTTTCTTTGCTCCAAGTTGATCTGTTTTTTCAGCTTCAAGCTTTACAGGAACAGAAGCGACCATCTGACTCTTTTCATCGTCAGATTTCTCATCTGGTTTTTGCTCCCTTATACCCCGGATCTCATCATCAACTGTTTTCTTTTCCTGTACCGTTGACTTTTTAGATTTAGCCTTTGAGTCCTTAATTTCGAGAGTTTTAATTTCAGCGGCCTTCTCTTCAGATATATTGTCGGAAACAACCTCGGCAACCTCTGTCTTTTCGGGTTCGCTAGCAGATTTCTTCTCCGAGACCTTCGCCTTCTTAGATTTGGATTCAGAGTCCTTAAGTTCCACCTTATGGCTTTCTTCTGCCTTCTCTTCAGATATCTTTTCTGAAACGATTTCGGAAACCTCAGTCGTTTGGGATTCGGACTCCTTCTGTTTTTCTTTCTTTTCATCAAGTTTCTCTTTATCGATTGATTTCTTCTCCAAACCCTTAGCTTTCTTAGTTTTAGCTGCAGAGTTCCTGACCTCCTCCTTTTGGCTTTCTTCTGCTTTCTCTTCAGTAATCTTTTCGGACACCTCAGCCTTTTGGGTTTTATCATCTATAGCGGACTGCTCCTGTTTTTCTTTCTTTCCATCCAGTTTCTCTTTTTCGATGGAGTTCTTCTCCAAAACCTTCGCTATCTTAGGTTTGGCTTCAGAGTCCTTGACCTCCTCCTTTTGGCTTTCTTCTGACTTCTCTTCAGTAATCTTTTCGGAAACAATTTCGGACACCTGAGCCTTTTGGGATTGCTTATCAATAGCAGACTCCGTTTGTGTGTTTTTCTTTTCATCCAGTTTCTCATCTTCAATTGATTTCTTCTCCAAAACCTTTGCTTTCTTAGGTTTGGCTTCAGAGTCCTTGACCTCCTTCTTTTGGCTTTCTTCTGACTTCTCTTCAGTTATCTTTTCGGAAACAATTTCGGACACCTGAGCCTTTTGGGATTGTTTATCAATAGCAGACTCCGTTTGTGTTTCTTTCTTTTCATCCAGTTTCTCTTCTTCGATTGATTTCTTCTCCAAAACCTTTGCTTTCTTAGGTTTGGCTTCAGAGTCCTTGACCTCCTCCTTTTGGCTTTCTTCTGACTTCTCTTCAGTAATCTTTTCGGAAACAATTTCGGACACCTGAGCCTTTTGGGATTGTTTATCAATAGCAGACTCCGTTTGTGTTTCTTTCTTTTCATCCAGTTTCTCTTCTTCGATTGATTTCTTCTCCAAAACCTTTGCTTTCTTAGGTTTGGCTTCAGAGTCCTTGACCTCCTTCTTTTGGCTTTCTTCTGACTTTTCTTCAGTTATCTTTTCGGAAACAATTTCGGACACCTGAGCCTTTTGGGATTGTTTATCAATAGCAGACTCCGTTTGTGTTTCTTTCTTTTCATCCAGTTTCTCTTCTTCGATTGATTTCTTCTCCAAAACCTTTGCTTTCTTGACCTCCGCCTTTTGGCTTTCTTCTGACTTCTCTTCAGTAATCTTTTCGGAAGCAATTTCGGACACCTGAGCCTTTTGGGATTGTTTATCAATAGCGGACTCCTCCTGTTTTATTTTCTTTGCATCCAGTTTCTCTTCTTCGATTGATTTCTTCTCCAAAACTTTTGCTTTCTTAGACTTGGCTTCAGAGTCCTTGACCTCCTTCTTTTGGCTTTCTTCTGCCTTCTCTTCAGTAATCTTTTCGGAAACAATTTCGGACACCTGAGCCTTTTGGGATTGTTTATCAATAGCAGACTCCTCCTGTTTTTCTTTCTTTTCATCCAGTTTCTCTTCTTCGATTGATTTTTTCTCCAAAACCTTTGTTTTCTTAGGCTTGGCTTCAGAGTCCTTGACCTCCTTCTTTTGGCATTCTTCTGCCTTCTCTTCCGTAATCTTTTCGGAAACAATTTGGGACACCTGAACCTTTTGGGATTGTTTATCAATAGCAGACTCCGTTTGTGTTTCTTTCTTTTCATCCAGTTTCCCATCTTCGATTGATTTCTTCTCCAAAACCTTTGCTTTCTTAGGTTTGGCTTCAGAGTCATTGACCTGCTCCTTTTCGCTTTCTTCTGCCTTCTCTTCAGTAATCTTTTCGGAAACAATTTCGGACACCTGAGCCTTTTGGGATTGTTTATCAATAGCAGACTCCGTTTGTGTTTCTTTCTTTTCATCCAGTTTCTCTTCTTCGATTGATTTCTTCTCCAAAACCTTTGATTTCTTAGGTTTGGCTTCAGAGTCCTTGACCTCCTCCTTTTGGCTTTCTTCTGACTTCTCTTCAGTAATCTTTTCGGAAACAATTTCGGACCCCTGAGCCTTTTGGGAATTGTCTGCCTCTGCGTCTAACTCGCCTTGCAACTTTTGATCATGTTTTTCAGTCAATTGTTTAAGTTCTTCAATAATAGTTAAAATATTTTGCGAAACAACTTTAATCTTTCCACTTATTACAGCCGTTAATAGTGGTTCCTCTTTTTTCTCAATATAGTCATAGTCGCTGAGCAAGATTGTTTTAATGTTCTCAATTTTTGGTTTTAAAATTTCCGTCTGCTCATCTAAGAAGTCATCAAGAATTACGAAAATATCCATTAAACTCTGTTGCAAACTAATCATTTTTTCCGATGACTTATCAACATGTGTTTCTGATTGAATTTTTAAGGCAACTCTCTCCAAATTTAAAAGTTTGGGGATTAATAAGGACGGTTTGGTAAACATATTACAGTCGTCAATTAGTTTAATAGTTGCTTTTGTTAAAATCACATTGGTTTTAATTTCCTTAAGGTAATTGTGTTTTACTTTCTCGGCTGCTTCAACGGAGGCTTCGCACAGCGATTCAATAAATGATTCGAAGAGCTCTTTATCTGTTATATCTTTTTCTGTTTTTCCGTAGTAGGTGTGAACTATATGGTCCCTTAATTTTAATAAAAGTTTTGCCACCCCTACAGTATCTTCAAGGCAATTGACAATTTCATAACTTTCTGTCAAGATGTCATCGCAACTAGAGCCTACGGCTTGGGATAATGCTGTGAGCCTTTCGTTCAATGTCTTTATAATATCTTCTCTAGATTTTCCCCCGTGATCAAGTTGCTTTTGTGCACAAGCCTTCAGTTCTTTTTCTTCCAAGGTAAGCTTATCCAAGGCTTCGGCTGTCTTTGATTTAACTTCAGTGTCCTTTACTTCAGGTTTCTTGGGTTCCTCAATCTTTTCTTCACGTATCTTTTCAGCCACGACCTCAGATACTTCTGGTTTCTGGGACTTCTGTTCGACAGCCTGATCAGCTTGCTTTTGTGCACTAGTCTCTAGTTGCTTTTCTTCCAGGGCTTGTTTATCCAAGGCTTCTGCTTTCTCTGATTTAACTTCAGTGTCCTTTACTTCAGGTTTCTTGGGTTCCTCAATCTTTTCTTCAGATATCTTCTCAGCTACGACCTCAGATACTTCTGGTTTCTGGGACTTCTGTTCGACAGCCTGATCAGCTTGCTTTTGTGCACTACTCTCAAGTTGCTTTTCTTCCAGGGCTTGTTTATCCAAGACTTCGGCTTTTTCTGATTTAACTTCAGTGTCCTTTACTTCAGGTTTCTTGGGTTCCTCAATCTTTTCTTCAGATATCTTCTCAGCTACGACCTCAGATACTTCTGGTTTCTGGGACTTCTGTTCGACAGCCTGATCAGCTTGCTTTTGTGCACTACTCTCAAGTTGCTTTTCTTCCAGGGCTTGTTTATCCAAGACTCCGGCTTTTTCTGATTTAACTTCAGTGTCCTTTACTTCAGGTTTCTTGGGCTCCTCAATCTTTTCTTCAGATATCTTCTCAGCTACGACCTCAGATACTTCTGGTTTCTGGGACTTCTGTTCGACAGCCTGATCAGCTTGCTTTTGTGCACTACTCTCAAGTTGCTTTTCTTCCAGGGCTTGTTTATCCAAGGCTTCGGCTTTTTCTGATTTAACTTCAGTGTCCTTTACTTCAGGTTTCTTGGGTTCCTCAATCTTTTCTTCAGATATCTTCTCAGCTACGACCTCAGATACTTCTGGTTTCTGGGACTTCTGTTCGACAGCCTGATCAGCTTGCTTTTGTGCACTACTCTCAAGTTGCTTTTCTTCCAGGGCTTGTTTATCCAGGCTCTGCTTTTCTGATTTAACTTCAGTGTCCTTTACTTCAGGTTTCTTGGGTTCCTCAATCTTTTCTTCAGATATCTTCTCAGCTACGACCTCAGATACTTCTGGTTTCTGGGACTTCTGTTCGACAGCCTGATCAGCTTGCTTTTGAGCACTACTCTCTAGTTGCTTTTCTTCCAGGGCTTGTTTATCCAAGGCTTCTGCTTTCTCTGATTTAACTTCAGTGTCCTTTACTTCAGGTTTCTTGGGTTCCTCAATCTTTTCTTCAGATATCTTCTCAGCTACGACCTCAGATACTTCTGGTTTCTGCAGCTCCTGTTCGACATCCTGATCAGCTTGCTTTTGTGCACTACTCTCAAGTTGCTTTTCTTCCAGGGCTTGTTTATCCAAGGCTTCGGCTTTTTCTGATTTAACTTCAGTGTCCTTTACTTCAGGTTTCTTGGGTTCCTCAATCTTTTCTTCAGATATCTTCTCAGCTACGAGCTCAGATACTTCTGGTTTCTGGGACTTCTGTTCGACAGCCTGATCAGCTTGCTTTTGTGCACTACTCTCAAGTTGCTTTTCTTCCAGGGCTTGTTTATCCAAGGCTTCGGCTTTCTCTGATTTAACTTCAGTGTCCTTTACTTCAGGTTTCTTGGGTTCCTCAATCTTTTCTTCAGATATCTTCTCAGCTACGACCTCAGATACTTCTGGTTTCTGGGACTTCAGTTCGACAGCCTGACCAGCTTGCTTTTGTGCACTACTCTCAAGTTGCTTTTCTTCCAGGACTTGTTTATCCAAGACTCCGGCTTTTTCTAATTTAACTTCAGTGTCCTTTACTTCAGGTTTCTTGGGTTCCTCAATCTTTTCTTCAGATATCTTCTCAGCTACGACCTCAGATACTTCTGGTTTCTGGGACTTCTGTTCGACAGCCTGATCAGCTTGCTTTTGTGCACTACTCTCAAGTTGCTTTTCTTCCAGGGCTTGTTTATCCAAGGCTTCGGCTTTCTCTGATTTAACTTCAGTGTCCTTTACTTCAGGTTTCTTGGGTTCCTCAATCTTTTCTTCAGATATCTTCTCAGCTACGACCTCAGATACTTCTGGTTTCTGGGACTTCTGTTCGACATCCTGATCAGCCTGCTTTTGTATACTTTTCTCTAGTTGCTTTTCTCCAGGGCTTGTTTATCCAAGGCTTCTGCTTTCTCTGATTTAACTTCAGTGTCCTTTACTTCTGGTTTCTTTGGTTCCTCAATCTTTTCTTCAGATATCTTCTTAGCTACGACCTCAGATACTTCTGGTTTCTGGACTTCTGTTCGACAGCCTGATCAGCTTGCTTTTGTGCACTACTCTCAAGTTGCTTTTCTTCCAGGGCTTGTTTATCCAAGGCTTCTGCTTTCTCTGATTTAACTTCAGTGTCCTTTACTTCAGGTTTCTTGGGTTCCTCAATCTTTTCTTCAGATATCTTCTCAGCTACGACCTCAAATACTTCTGGTTTCTGCAGCTTTTGTTCGACAACCTGATCAGCTTGCTTTTGAGCACTACTCTCTAGTTGCTTTTCTTCCAGGGCTTGTTTATCCAAGGCTTCGGCTTTCTCTGATTCAACTTCAGTGTCCTTTACTTCAGGTTTCTTGGGTTCCTCAATCTTTTCTTCAGATATCTTCTCAGCTACGACCTCAGATACTTCTGGTTTCTGGGACTTCTGTTCGACAGCCTGATCAGCCTGCTTTTGTGTACTTTTCTCTAGTTGCTTTTCCTCCAGGGCTTGTTTATTCAAGGCTTCTGCTTTCTCTGATTTAACGTCAGTGTCCTTTACTTCTGGTTTCTTTGGTTCCTCAATATTTTTTTCAGATATCTTCTCAGCTACGACCTCAGATACTTCTGGTTTCTGCAGCTTCTGCTCGGCAGCCTGATCAGCCTGCTTTTGTGCACTTTTCTCTAGTTGCTTTTCTTCCAGGGCGTGTTTATCCAAGGCTTCTGTTTTCTCTGATTTAACTTCAGTGTCCTTTACTTCAGGTTTCTTGGGTTCCTCAATCTTTTCTTCAGATATTTTCTCAGCTACGACCTCAGATACTTCTGGTTTCTGGGACTTCTGTTCGACATCCTGATCTGCTTGCTTTTGTGCACTAGTCTCTAGTTGCTTTTCTTCCAGGGCTTGTTTATCCAAGGCTTCTGCTTTCTCTGATTTAACTTCAGTGTCCTTTACTTCAGGTTTCTTGGGTTCCTCAATCTTTTCTTCAGATATCTTCTCAGCTACGACCTCAGATACTTCTGGTTTCTGGGACTTCTGTTCGACATCCTGATCAGCCTGCTTTTGTGCACTTTTCTCTAGTTGCTTTTCTTCCAGGGCTTGTTTATCCAAGGCTTCTGCTTTCTCTGATTTAACTTCAGTGTCCTTTACTTCAGGTTTCTTGGGTTCCTCAATCTTTTCTTCAGATATCTTCTCAGCTACGACCTCAGATACTTCTGGTTTCTGGGACTTCTGTTCGACATCCTGATCTGTTTGCTTTTGTGCACTAGTCTCTAGTTGCTTTTCTTCCAGGGCTTGTTTATCCAAGGCTTCTGCTTTCTCTGATTCAACTTCAGTGTCCGTTACTTCGATTGAATGGTCAACAACATCTTCAGTTTCTGATTTTTTGATATCTCCTGCTGCATCCTTATTTTTGTGTTGACTTTCAATAATTTGCTTGAAATCTTCACAAATACTAAGAATCTTTTCAGTAATGAATTGAATTTTTCCATTAACCACAGCAGAGTGAAGTTGCCCATCTTTTTTCTCAATGTAATCATATTCACTCAGCAGTATTTTTTTAATTTCTTCTATTTTCGGATTTATTTTTTCCGTTCTTTCATCTAGAAGGTCATCAAATATGATGAATATGTCCATTAAATTCTGTTGCAAGCTAATCATTTCTTTCGATGACTTATCAATATGTTTGATCGACTGAGTTTTTTCTGAAAGTTTTTCAAGATTTACCAGTTTAGGAACTAGCAGAGACGGCTTTGTGAACATGTTGCTATCGTCAATAAGTTGAATTGCCGCTTTTGACAAAATAATGTTGGTTTTAATTTCTTTAATGTAGGTTTGAATTACGTGCTCAGTGGCTTCTGGACAGGCTTCGAAGAGGGATTCAATAAGTTCTTCAACAAGTTCCTTCTCGGTCTGCTCCTCTGTTGGCTTGCCATCATAGGTGTGAACAATGTGCTCTCTTAACTTGAATATTGACTTTGAAACTTTTTCGATATTATCAATATTATCAAGAATATCCTGGCATTCTGTCATGATTGTTTTAACTGCTTCATTTTGCACAGCATTGTTAGAAGATTGCGATAATTTTTCGGTTAGGGCTTTCAAAATAGTTTCAGATGATGCCTTTTGAGGCACAACTTTAGTTGGTTCTACCTCGGCATCACCCTCTTTTTCCAATTTCTGTTTACTCTCTTGTTGTTTTTCTTGTTCAGATATTATATCTGCTTTCTGATCGTCTTTCTGAGTAGCGAACTCATTTTGTTGCTTTGATTCTGCTTCAATCTCCTTCTTGGTTTCATCAACAGTTTTCTGAGGTACTTCTGGTTGAGTGTCGGGTTGTTTGTAAGAACCCAGTTGTTGATCGGATTCCAAAATTTTGGGTCTTTTAGCCTCGGGTTCAACGTCTTCCTGGCTTCCTGATCCCTCTTTAATATCTATGTCAGTTTCCAAGGCTGATTCAGGTGAGGAGACATCCGATTGACTTTGAAGTTCGGCATGAGACACGTTCAGTTTGTTAAGTTTTTCCTGAAGATTACTGATCTGCAGCTGCAGTGCATCTATGAGGGCAAACTGCTTGGTGGTTATCTGAGTGAGTTGGGGTTGAGAAAGGATTTCATTCTCGATTTGCGCAAGAGTTTCCTCTAGTTCAGCGATTTCATCCGTATATTTATCTATCAAAAGATTATATATCGGGCTATGGGATCGAAGTCCTTTCAAGATTTCGGCAAGGAACGCTTTTCCGGACGAAACATTTTCAATTATTATGCCTATATCGATTGGCACTGTGGGCTCAACATGAATTTCAGACAATGCCTTCAATTCCGCAGTAATAGAATCCATTTCCTGCAACAGTTCTATGACACGAATTGTATTGTCATTGCCCTCAATAAAATCAAAGACAGCCACTAAGCTGCTTTGGGTCTTCAAAAGGCCACCTAAGACTTCGTTACTAATCTGCTCGCTGACATCGTTGATACCTCGAAAAGCAGCCATTAGACTAGTCTGCAGCTGAACAACAACCGAAGATGATTTGTCGACATCTACGGTGGGCTGAGCGGCCACAGCTCCAATGGAACTTACTAGACTTTCAATAGGTTGCTTTAGAGTTTTTAATTTTTGATAATCCACAGCTTCTGGGCGCTCACAGTAGGCAACAAAGTTTGCGAATGCCTTTTCGATTTTGGCGAACATTTCCTCGGCCAACTGAGTTTCTAGAATTGGTAACGAGAGCAGTATGTCTTCAAAGGCACTCTCTACGTTCTCCAAGGAGTCCACCAACCCAGACTCATAGGTGTGCACCAAGCACTCCTTCAATCTGAACATGGTGCGTGCTATTTCCGCTTGGGCCAAAACGGTTTCCTGTTGAACGGTATCAGTGACAAGGGCAATCTGTATGTTCTCCAGATCTGACTTCAGTTGCTCCATTATTTTGCCAACTTGCTGAAGCTCTTTATTGGCATCCGTCTGGGTGACTTCCAGACAGGCTTCTAGTTGCTTGATGCCGCTGGCAACACCTTGTTGTATATCGAATACATCCACTTGTGGCTCTTCCTCCACGACGGCTACTTCCTGGATGTGATCTGATACTGTTTGCTGATGGCCACAGCTCTTAAGTTCAGAGATATCTCCCTGCGTTGAAATATCAGTGACATTTTCCAGGAGTTGCACATCAATCTGCTCGCAGTACTGCCTCACGTCGTGTAATGGAGTGGCCAAGGTCTTGAGCTTGGACAGTTCCAGATCAGTAAAACTCTCGACGCCACTGTGGGCCATGCACTCCTCCACCTGAAGAACACAGCGCTCCAAGCTGCAGAGCGCCTCGGCGAATGTTCCCTGTTGACTGGCCTCTGACATGGAATGAGCCGCTTCCACCAGGTGGGTTTCCTGAACCACTGCCAAGCTACTTTGCAGCTCTTGCATCTTAACGAGGGCTGCCTGTACCTGCTGAGCAGCTGGTCCCGATAGCGAAACCACGTCAGGATCTTCAGAATGCGAGAGAACCGATGTGATTCCCTGGTTCAAGTCCGACAGTAAAACATCAACAGTCGATGGTTTCTCTGGACTTGCGGGCACACCCGCATCCGGATCAGTGGGCAAAGACTCTGCGGCTGACTTAAGCACTGACACATCATCCAAGGTGGATAAGTCCTCCATTGAAGCTCTCGGGGGCTTCAAGTTTTGGAGCACATGAATCAGACTGGAGAGCGGACTGGCAATGGAAAGTTTCTCATCCATTGTTTCCTTTTGTTGGCCAACAATGTCGCCAAACTGATTCAGTGCATTAATGAATTCACTCTCAGTCAAGGATTCGGGAGTGTGTAGGGCTTTAGCCAAGTCAGCAAAACTTTTGCCACACTCGAAAAGAATTCTAGTTGTGTTGGCCTCGTTGACGTCGAGTGTTGTCTCTGCCTCGCTGAATGTCGCCAGTCCTTTAGCAATTTGCAGGATGCGCAGAAGGTACACTTGGGCTTCGTTTGAGGAGGTCTTCACTCGCTCGGAAGCCTTGGGGCTTTCGCTTATTTTGTTCAACGCTTCCTGCAGGGTTTCTATGTTGGCAACTGCTTCCTCCAAGGACACCTTAGTCTCCAGCACTTTGCGCAGGGCACTAAAGGATTTGTCCTGCTGCTGCGACGCTTGCTCCTCATCCTGTTGAATCTCTTGCTGCAGAATCTTAAACTCGTGCTCTTCTATATCGATGACCACGTTGCGGATGAGGCTGCGTATATTGTCCAGCGTCTGGAGAGCCTGCTGGTCGGGTTCCCGAGCGACCAGCAAACGTTGGTGACCCTTTTGGGTGTTCTCCTGCAACATACTCAGTGGTTCAATCAGGTCGGCTAAGGAACCGGTCATATTCTTGACCTCTGTCTGACGGATGCAGTAGTTTAGCTCGTCGACGGGTCGCTTTAGTCTGTCCAGCAATTCTACATGATGTCCGGTAATTTCCCTTTCCAAAATCGAGCCTATTAAAGCTGACAGTTCATCCTTTAGGTTCAGCAAGCGAATCTTAACGTTAGGGGAGAGTCGGGCAGAGATCCTCTCGATGTTGGTCTCAAAATGTAAGACAGCCTGGGCAAATGATTGTAATAGTTTCTGGGTATCAGCCACACCCAAAACTGGATCCGATCGCAGTTCCTCCTGAGGCACATGATCCTGACCACCTTCCAGTTCTTGTCCCAGCTGCGCGAGGCCGTTTTGAATCTCCTGCAAGGGGGGCACCATCGATTCCACAGTGCTAACTGTCAGCATTCCACCCTCCACACTGCCTGATTTTTCGCTAAGGATTACTTCTAGGCCCTTTTTGAGCTCGAAAAGAGGTGGCGTAACAATATCCAGAATGGCCATGTTTATTTTCTGCTCAATTGACTCGGATCCCGCGAGGGACTCCGTCTTATCTTCAATGGACTGCAGTGTGCTTTGTAGCTGCTTAATCGGCTCCACAATGCTCTCGAGCACCTTCTGGTGCACCTTCTTGTAGATCTGCTCCTCGGACTGCTCCAGCGATAGTTCCATTTCGACGCGCTCCAGAGCTTCCTGGATCTTTGCCACCGGTTGGCAAATCTCCTTCAGAGCGCTTGCTTCGCTGGGCAGGTTGGCCTCCGAAATGGTGGCAAAGGACACGGAATCGGGTACTTCTTGCATTTTTTCAACCGTTTCCGAGAAATGCTTTGCTGCCTCCAGTTCTTGAGCCTCCTGCAGAAGAGCCTGCGACTTAATCGTGCCCTGCGTGATCTCTAATCCCTGTTGGATGTCATCGGCAGTCAGTTCGATTTGGGCCCTTAGACACTCCGATTCAAACTTCCTGCTAACGATTTTCAGCTCCTCCAGTGCTCTCTTCATCTGCTCGGCCACGCTGTCAATGATGCAGACACTGGTGCGTTGGATGAGCGTGGCTCCAGTCTCGTCGATCTCCACGCACTTTTCAATCACCTGGAGGCCCAAGTGCAATCGACGGATGTCCTCATCCATCGATTGAATGAGGGCGTCGATTTGAGTCTCACCAGAGTACACCCTTAATTTCGATTCGATTTGCTTGATGGGATCGATTATATTGCGGATGATGGCTATGCTCTGATCCGCTGCCGACGGGGTCATCATCATGGTGGACTGTTCCATCACCTCATTCTCGACGGCACTCAAATGATTGTCAATAACCTTCAGCAACTTTGCGAGCGGAACGAGGGCAATCAGATTTTTATTAATCTCATTCTCATCGGTAACAGCCTTTGCATGGGAGGATGGAGTTACCATCAATCCGTCGCCCACTGCACCCGAAATATCCTGCAGGCGAGCATCATCCTCAGTGGTCTTGGAGGAATCGGTGTCTGTGGGTTTTTTCGACTTCTTACGCTTTGGCGGTGCCACGGAATCTTTGTCCTTCTCCGGACTACTTTGTGCACCAGAGGCGGCCTTTGTTGATGCGGACATCTGGGCGCTGGCAAAGGTTTGCAAATCGGATGTCTCCTCCTCACCTTGACTGCCTGAGGCGGAGGCTTTGGATAAACTGAAGAACTCATCTGTTTCCGTGGGCTTGGACTTCTTTCGCTTTCGAATTGGAGCCGATAGCGATAGTTCCTCCTCCATTTTGTCAAAGGACTGCTGAACATATTCCTCAGTCTCTTTGTCCATTCGGTCTTCTCTTCCCGAAGAGCCGTGTACCGTGATCTCGTTTATGGAAATGTCATCCATATCCGCCTCAGTTCGCATATCGTCCTCGACTGTGAAATATTCTGGTGAAATGTCGATGACCACCGCTTCCATCAGAAGCTTTCCCGATTGCGAGGTCTCCTTGACGAAGCGCAGAGGTGGCAGTTCGACGATGTTGTGCTCAGTAACATGCTCCGAGATTTGATCGGCATACATTTCCACAATCTTCAGAGCTTCCTCCTCCGTAAGATCGGGAGTCTCGTAGAGTGAAACCGATACCTCCTTGCCGTCGAAGGAAAAGGACACGTCGCCCTTTTCATCGATGGTTATGTCACCCACTGGCGTCTCGTACAGCTGAGAGGTGCGCTCCTCCTGGATGGTGGACAGGGAGTAATTCCTCTGCAGCTCGTTCTCGTGCAGTTGCTCGCTCTTCTGCTGCTGGCTTCTTTGGGCATCCTCGAAGCCCAGCAGCGAGGCCGAACTGGCAACGATACCCATGCAGTTCCTCGCCTCGCACGTGTAAGTGCCCAGGCAGCAGGTGCCATCCTGTCCAGAGATAATCCGGTGAATGTCGCCCGGCTTCAGCTCCACCCCATCCTTGTACCACTTGAGAGCGGGCTGCGGAACACCGATGACCTTGCACTCCAGATTCACGGCTCCCTCCTCAGTGAGCACAGCACGCAGGCATTCCAGGAAGCGCGGCTTCTTGTAGTGCCGCGGGATCTGCAGCTTCAGGAAGCAGGAGGTGATGCTGGTGCCGAAGTCGTTCACGGCCACGCACTTCCACTCCGCTTGATCCACAAACTCCACGGACTTTATGTCCAGCAGCCAGTCTTCGTTTTCACCCCGATAATGGTTATATCTTTCGTTCGGATCAATGGGCAGCTCGTCGCGGAACCAGGAGAGTATTGGATCCGGAGTGGCCTTCACCACCACCTTGAACTGAAAGGGTTCGTTGATCTTAGCATCCGTGCTTTTCAGTCCAGTTAGAAACTTTGGCGCTTGGTTCTGATTTTGTTCGGTGAACACCAGACGCTCCTCCTCGGTCAGTTGGTTCTGAATGTCCTCCACGGTGAGGACGGCAGTGCTGCTGGTTTCTCCCATACAATTGCGCGCAATGCAGCAGTAGGTGCCCAATGAGTTGGTGCCCGTCAGCTGGTAGACATCACCTGGTTTCAGCTCGTGACCATCCTTGAACCACTTGAGAATGGGCGTGGGAAAGCCCACCACCTTGCACTCGAAGGACACCAGTCCCTCCTCGGTGAGCACGGCGCGCAGGCTCTCCATGAACCTGGGCTTGCGATAGTTCCTGGGTACTAAAAATACATATGATTTAATAACGGTATGGTATTGTTATATAGGATCAATCCAATCCAATCCACTCACTGTCCATGGCAACGGAACACGTTGAAATGCCCTTACTGCCATCGAAGCTGGTCACCACGCATTTCCATTCGCCGGCATCGCAGGACTCCGATGGCTTCACCTCGATCATGTAGACGCCCAGGCCGTCCTCGATCAGCTTGTACCGCTCGGCGGTCTCCACCCGACCGCTCGCATTGTACCAGCAGACGCTCTTCGGCCACGGCGGCACCACCACTGCGGAATGGAGGAAAGATCAGGTGTGAGATCATCTGAGATCATGTAAACAATCTGCTCGAGCGCCGATCTCTGCCTTCTCGTTTTATGTATTCCTGTTTTTCGCCTTTATTATTTTTCTTCTCTCTGGCGGGCAATTAGCGGTTTTGTTTTGATCGCAAATGTTGATGACCCACCTCAACATTCGAGGCATTCCGAATCGTGCGATCGAGTTCAAGTTTCTAGAGCACGATCTAAAAACAACAAGCGCCGGCGAGAATTGGACCAATTTCGCCAGCACGCCCAAGTGCCCGAGAGAAGATAAACAAAAATACGTTGGCTGGGTGCCAGCAGGAGATCTCCGCCGATCCACTAGACTCCGAGTGCTCACCTTGACAGCCGAGAATGATGGTCTCCCCAATGAGCAGGCTCATGTCTCGCAGTTCGTTCGTGAATATCGGAGGCGGAGCATTGCTTGCCACGCTGTGGAAAGATGAAAACATTCGTACAACTTGAGAATACCACTTAATGGTCTTTAAAATAACCCATCAATATTAATTAATATTTAAAATGCAAGATAAATGTTCATTAGAACGATCGAAAAAATGTATCTTACTCTGAAAGTCAACAGTGCGTATGAGTAATGAAATAGTTACTCACCTGTCCGCTGGCTTGAGGGATCCCTCGCGACTTCCGCGTCCCACCACATGCACCTTGGAGCTGGAGTAGGTGACGCCCATGCAGTTGCGCGCCTCGCATGTGTACGTGCCCAGTGACGTGGGGTCATCTGCGTTGGCGGTCAGGGCGAAGATGTCGCCAGCCTTGATCTCCTTGGAGTCCTTGAACCAGCGCAATTGGGGCGTGGGCACACCCACCACCTTGCACTCCAACGAGACGGTTCCCTGCTCCGTGAGCACTGCGCGCAGTTCCTCCACGAACTCGGGGGTTTTGTAGGCCTTCGGCACCAAGACATTCAGATTACCCAGGCAGGAGTTGCGTCCGCCAAAGTTCTCCGCCATGAGCATCCACTGACCGCCGTCGTCCAGCGTCACGGGACTAATCTCCAAGTAGTGGAAGGTGCCCTCACTGACCTCCGTGATGCGGTCGTTTGCGCACACTCTCCGGTCATTTCTGTACCAGGTGAGCTAGAATAAAAGGTATAATTCAAAAGTAATTATTTAAAATGCAATTTTATATAGGTTCCTTAAACAGGCAGTTCTAAACTACTTATATAACCTAATTGGCAACCTAATGGAATTCTAGCTCACCTTAAGATCTGTTGAGCTGCGTATTTCGGTTAGGAGGCGTGTCCGGGTGCCCACTTTGATGGACAGGTCGGGCAGGCGGCGCAGGAACACCGGCGGATCGTCGCCCGTGGATCTGTCCTCCACGATGAGCTCCACGTGCCTGCGCACCACATCCTGGCTCTTCGTCCGGGCGAACAGCGTGTAGTGGCCGGCGTCCTCCCGCTGCACATGCTCCACGGCCAGCTGGACGGCATTGCTGGTTGCCGTGATGCGGAAGCGGTCGGAGTTCTCAATGGGAATCTCACCTCGGCTCCTGCAAGTACAGCAGGATTAGGATTAGATCGCCCAAAAGGGCGCCCACATAAAGCTCGATAAAGAACACTCGAATCCCTATGGAAACCAATCTGGGTAATAGATCACCTTTTCCTGTAGACCGACGAGGCCGAGGAGAGTGTGCCGTTGAGTTGCTTGTGCTCGTTGCACTGGCAGCATTTGGAACATCCGTTGCCCATGGCGTTGTGTTATGTTTTCTTCAATTTAAAACCGATACTGCAATCGGTTGCACTTAAAAGCAGATTTCACTAATATTTGTTTCGATTACTTATACTCGTTTGAATTTACTATAATTTCCAATTTACGCCCCACGGAATGTTAAACTCATTTCATTTTCAGATGCTCCACCTTTTGTTTTATATAAATAACCGTTCTGTTTCGGAAAATAAAAAGCGGCAAAGTGGATACTTTTAATTTAAAAAATCAAAGCTAATATACCATTTTAGCATACACTCATTAATCTACCACCTGTCAGTGGCGACACACCAAGAATATGTATTTCAACATTCCAATATATATTAATTAGAAGATCACCACAAACGTTTCACTGTTTTTGAAAGCGTTTTTTAATTAACTCAGCTCGCACGTGCAAACATTTTGCTGCTCGAGAGTTATTTGTTTATGTGCCGCACTAATAAACTAATAAACCAATAAACCGAAACAAACAATATTCAGAATTATGCGAAAGCGAAAATTGACAAAAGTATTTTCGAATGTTTATAAATAAATGCTTGAACTTGCTTAGCTATTTCAATAGACTAAAACCGAAAAGCCGAAAACCGCGCACTGCAATAATTCAAACGGTAGCTAGAAAACAACGCGATTGCCAATTTATTTTTGGGATGCGTGTGTTTTTGATGTTGAGCGCTAATAACTTGTTGTTTCGCTGTCGTTTTTGCCCGAGATCGAGAATTTTCAAATTGTTTCTTGTTTCCTTTGTGTAGCCCAGTATCGGTTTTATTTATTTTGTCTGTTGCTCTCGCTCGGATATTGCCAAACATCTGAACCGATCCAATCCGATCCGATCGCACTCCCCACCTATGTAGGCATTATGTAATTTTCGTTTTCGTTTTGAGAAAAACTATTTTCAACACTTTTAGGGCATTAAATGGAAACGTTTTGACGCACATCGCCGACATTCCTTGCACGGCCCCCCGCCCCAAAAGAAAACCCCCAAAAACAACGAAATCCAAGGCAGACGAAAGTTCCGCGGACGCGACAGCCAGCGATTTGTTAATGCGGCTATAATTAGACGGTCGTTACAGAACTTTGCCAGCGGATTCGCCACCTCCAAGCTACCGGGTGCCACATCCCTCAGGAATGCTCGCGCCAAACTGATTGATTTCGATATGCAGGTGATTTATTGCGTATACGCCGCATGCACACCCCCGAATTCCACGAACCAGTACGTATACGCAGTGGTGTATATATAGAATAGCAATTTCGTATAGCACCGCCGCCGCTGCTACAATTCTTAATGTCCGCCCGCTGGGCAACGGATATGTTAATGCGCCGATCGTCGATGTGGAACTGGCCGCTCAAGAGTTTGTGTGTGGGCCCATGGCGGAATAGTCAGAGCAAGAACCGAAAACTGGGAACCTAAAGATCTAATGCTAGTGCTCTTTGGTGGCGCAGACGTCGGTGGATCTGTGCTCTCGGTCTGCTCAATTGAGCACATCGGTCTCCTTGGCGCAGAAGTCATATGTTAATGCGCAAATTTTTGGCATTATGCACAGCAGACCGGGCGGAGCAAGGACGGTGATTCACACGCTCGGTGATTGCACAGGTAAGCCAAGGAAAATATATATATTTTCACTCGACACATTTATGACTTACCACTCGAATTTGAAGGGCAGCAGTTCGGGCTCATCCTCTTCGGCGCAGTCGATCTTCACGAAGAACGTGGCCCGTTCGTTGGGGATGCAGCGGATTAGGGAACTGGAGTTCTCGCTGAACGTGATGCGAGGCGGTGGTCGGTGGCCAGTCTCGGGCACCCCATCCTCGCCAGGAGGCTCTGCAAAGTGGGCAACACGGCGCGTTAATTATATGCATGACTAATCGCTTTATAAGTTACGATGCCGCAGGAAACAGTCCGCCAAACAAATAATCATAAATATTTGCGAAATGTCAAGAATGGCCCCGCATCCACGGGTAGACATGAGCACACATAGTTATGCCGGCAGGGAAAGCACTTTATAGTGAATTCGCATTCAGAATACCCTACTCAGATTTAATATGAAATCCACTGCCGTACAATCATAATTAACTCAACATTCCTTTATTTTTGGCACTAAAAACAATTATCTTAATGTATTTCAAATGTATTATAAGTTATAAAATTATTATCTAAAGTTATACTTATAATTATTTTAGTTGCTGATTTTAATCAAGTGACGTATAAGTTTAAATTATGATATTAAGTAGTTCTGTTTGTATAAATAAAAGTTTCCTCCGCCTCAAAATTTGAGAATAATTCATCTTTTTGTTTTAAATTTATAATAATTCGTTGTTGCAAACTAGTTTTGAAAAATAATAATAACACTATATTGTGTACCATTTCATTCATAAACTACTACTAAACTAATCCTTCTAAACAAACACAAATATCCAAAAATTCTAAACTCATATATCAACACTTGCTGATTATAAATTGAAATATAATAAACACTATAATTCCTGAATCAATAAAGTTTGTGTTTACACTGAAAAGCTCGTTTGTCCCGTGCACATCGGCCATACCCTGCACAAACATCGAGTATTCGGAATATTCACTAAAAATAGTTCCAAATATTATTCATACGCGCCAGCACTCACTATTTGCCAGCATGTCGAATCTTTCTGCTTGGGAAACCGTAATCAAATGTGATTCGCAAATAGTATACAGGCAATTGGGAACGACTCGGTCCTCGCCGGGATGCGGACGCGATAATGACACTCGACCAGCGCATATTCCAACGTACAATTATGAAAATTTCTCATACACAATTCACAATTACGTAACCGCACTGTGGCCGTACAAAAAGCCGATGAAGAAGGGGAAAACGGAGACGGAGCCCGTGGCTGGCCATAAAAATACATGGCCCCACAAATAGCCATTAAGTACTCTGTGTTCGGATCCGGGAACCGGGAGCAGAAAAAAAGGAGAATCTCACTCACTTTCCCGGCGCCGGGCCACCAAGAACTGGGCACTTGGACGGATGATGCTTACCCGCGGCATTGGCTGCTGGCGATCTCTCCATGCTCGGGTCTCAGGTCTCAGGTCTCACTATATAATTAGCCGAAACCGGGCCACTTTGGCATGGGACTTGCAGGACTTGCTGTGTAGGATTAGGGCGCAGTATTGTTGGATGGGTATTTTCGACGCGGCATTAACCGAAAGCGATTTCTTTTTATTTATATTTAGAATGCGCCGCACACAAACGATGGTAAAAATTTGAATTTTTCCGTTTCCGATTCACTGAAATGAAATTTTCCGCTGGTAATTACGCGTATTCGTCGGGCACAATGGATCGGAAAATGTGTAATTAGGATATATTCACATTTTCGGCCTGTGGCATTATTTCAAACGGCTGGTGCTGGTGCAGCGCATATACACGTATTCCTCTTTCAATTCCAATTTGAAATCCACCAGACACACTCGCACATCCACACTCACACTTTGGGAACACAGTGATGTTCTATCTTTCTATATATAAACAATATGTACAACACAGCATCGGCGTTCGAATGGCGCACACCACGTCCAGCAGACACCTCCTGGATCTCCGATCGTTTTTCTCAGACTGAACCGAACTGAATTCAGCAGACAGATCAGCAGCAGCAGTAGCCTCGCCTGTCCATGTCGGATAATTTTGGCTGCCCCGAGAAAGAGCAAGTTCTCCTGAGGAAGATCAGAGATGCCGCGCATGTCTTTTGGTTCGGAGACTCTCATTTAATAATAAATACAAAGTGTACACAAGTTGTTTAGAAGGGCTCTCAGGTAAGTACACATCTTCACCCGGCCACGGCAATGAACATTTAATTCCTTCGCTTAGGCCTAAACACACACATACGATTTGTAGTAAATATATAGTTGACAATTGATCGAAAAATAGCAATTGCAAATTACAAAAATTGCACTCAGCGGCGCAACAAGTAGCGACAACTTGTTGCCTTGTACGTTTGTTAGTTTGGTTAGTATTGTTCGATTAAGCTAATCCGCATTCCGATTGCTTCCCTCAGACCGAATAGAAGTGTGAGTTGAACCTTGTGCGGCACGAAGGCTCCGTGAACGGTGAAAACCAGGCCAACGAGAAGCGTCCGAACACCGACTGGATGCTCTTAAGGCGCGATTTCTTGGCCCAGCGGGCCTCCTCCTTCTTCAGCTGTTCGATGCCCTGTTGGAGAGAGGAATACGAGAAAGTTATCCGTAAAATCTCGTGCAGAGAGAGCAAGCAAAGCACCCACCGTCTGATCGTTTAGGATAGCCGTCAGCTGAGTGGCCAGCATGATGATGGTGAATATGCCGAACATAAGGCCCTCGAAGGTGAGAAAGAGCAGCAGGAATATAGTGGCCGGTGGAGAGTACGGCGAGCAGGTGCGCCAGTCGTTTTTTACGCACTCCGCGAACTGGGTGAGCACCAGGAAGAGCGTGTGCACGGAGATCGAAGCGATATAGAACTACAAATCGACAGCCAGAGGAAGAGCCATTAATTGTCAGGTTGAAATGGTAAAAGAGATGCACTTACGGTGAAGAGCACAAAGTACTTTTGGTTGTTCTCGCCCACGCAATTATTCACCCACGGACAGTGGTGATCCATCTTGCGGATGCAGCGCTGGCAGACGGAACAGTGATGAGCCCGCTCCGGCTTAATGCTGCAGCACTTGGGACACTTGTAGAACATTTGACCCTCGCGGTAGCCCATCTGCTCGATCATCTCCTTGGTGGCATTACCGCGCGGTACAGCACCCTAAATTTGTTGGGGCAGATAATAATCAGAATTTATAAGATAATTGATGAAGATAATGAAGAAAATGTTTAATTTATTTGGTTTAGTTCTATAAATTCTGTTCAAAACTCATGCTTATTAAGCACAATTGCCATACAGATAAGGAAAAAGGGGCCACCAAAAACTTACCGGGTCAGAGAGCATTGTGCGTATGTGCGAGGCGAAGGCCAGGAAGGCGAGAGCCTGGAATATGATCATGTTGATGGTGCTGAACACGGTATAGTTGCTGGGCACGAGGATCAGGCGCATGACCACGAACTCGGCGAACAAAATAAGGAGCCAGGTCATGATCACGCACACAATGCCGCAGATGTCCTTGACGCACCAGGCCTTATTTCCGCAGCATCGGTTGTGCTGGTCAACGCCACCGAATCCACCGCTACCGCCGGGCGACAGCGCGGAGTAGGAGTAGTTCATGGTGTCCGTATGCAGCCCACGCACAGGTGACGCATCGGTATCGTCAATTCCGTGATAACGCCACCGGACTGCCGACCATTAGCCAAAAAGCGTTTGATAAATGGCAAACGCAAACGAAAAAAAAACACAACCGTAGAAATGTGCCATTCGCGTCCGCGGAGATGGCGTCAGCTGTTTGCCATTCGCCCGGGAGCTCTGGCAGGGTGAGGATAAGTAAGGTGGTGACGGTTTCATAAAATCGTTCGTTTATCTTTCAGCTTAATCCGAGCACAAATACAAATACAATACATACAACACTTAAAATAGATACAAGGAAATACGGGCCCTTATCTACAAGGTTTCCAATATCAGGTGTTATGCAGGCGTTAGCTTGGCCTTTGGTTCGAGCAGAGCCCAGAGTCCGGCCAGCGATGAAATTGCCCCCAGGAGTCCAATTGTCCGGGGCGTGAGACTCGTGTAGCCCAGAGCCGTGAGCGGTATGAAGAAGTCGCACACATTCTTCACCGTGTCCACGACTATGTCCTTGTGCCCCTGCACCAGCACGTACGACTGCAGGGCAAGGCGCTTGAAGTCCTCCGGCGAATTGATGCTCGTGGGGATGCGGCAGCGCGAGATACCGCCCTTGCAGCCGGATCGATGCAGGTCCAATACTCTCAGGATCTCGTAGAAGTCCCGACACAGGTTCATGATGATGGAGAAAAGCCAGTACTTGTTGGCGATGTTGGACCAGCGCTTGGCGTTCACCGCCGTCAATCCCGTCCTGGCCAACCAGAGGAAGTGGTCGGCGAAGAGGAACAGCGATTGTGACAGCTTACTCAAGGTGAGCGTCACACGGATATTCAGATCCGGATGATGAATGGTCTTTAGAGCGCTGTAGAACACATCAACGCACTTTCCAAAGCGGAGTACTGAGTAAAAATGGGATTAACTAGGTAGGTTAAGGAGTGCATTAGAATACCTACATTTACGGAAAGTGCTCAGGATGTATTCAATCGTCTTGAAATTGTCAACAAGCGCTGGACTAGAATTGGCGGATTCCAGCGAGTCCCACATTGCACGCGAGGCATACTGGATGAGTCGGGCGATCTTGTCCCGTCCGCCAGCCTGATTGTTCAACTGCACTAGTCTATCCATATTCATGTTGTGACCGCACAGCTTTTTGTGCAGCTAAATTCAAAATTAAGCTAAATCCAAAATCCAAAGGTCGTTTGTTTAGCTGAGGGTACCGCAGCTGATTTGCCGCTTCGTTGTGAATGGCAAGGTATTTTTTAAATACGGGTGGCCATGGGCGTAGGTTTAATACTTTGTGGGTACAGAAATATATTACAAATGAGGTTATTATAAAAGCAATTTAAAATAAATTAATTGCCTAAGTAATTGCTCATTAAAGTGTTAAAGCTTATGATTAATCCCTAGCACCAGTTTTCGTCTACGTCCATGTCTGTCATAAGTGTCGCCTACGTTTCCCAACACTGTTGTTCCAACACCTTTTTGTTGAGTCGAAGACGTCGCCACGTAAATAGTGGTCCGATTTTAGATTTGGAAATAGCTGACACACAACTTGCAATCCCACCATGGCTGTAAGTGTAATTAGCACAGGGATGACGTTCTCAAGGATTACATAAAACCGTTTGTCTACTTTCAGCCCCAGCAAAAGGGTAAACAGGGCACGAAAGGCGCCAAGCAAATCGTGGAGGAAAACAAGACTACGCTGGCTTTCTACCGGAACATGGCCATTGGATGCGCTGCACCCGCCCTGCTCCTCAGTTTCCTAGTCTTCGAAGTCAGCACAACCTCAGTGGTAGGTCATCGAAAGTCCTTTTCCATGAACTCAATTATCAGTTTCTTCTTCTTTTTCAGCTAATGCACATTCTGTCGTTGCTGATCCTGGGGAGCTCCTACCAGTTTATGGCGTTCATGTCAAAGGCTAAATACTCTGAGAGCGGTGCTCTGTTGGACTCCGGCAGCGACTTAAATATGGAAGGCGGCATCGCGGAGTAAGTGCGCCCGATGAAGTTTTGCAGCACCTAACTTACACAAGATTATTCTCGCAGAAACGTCAAGGATCTGATCATCCTTACTTCCGGCACCCTCCTGCTGGCCCTCATCTCAAACTACTTCTGGCTGGTGCTGCTTTTGGCGCCCATCCGAGCTGGATGGATGCTCTGGGGCAGCATCATTCAGCCCTGGCTGTCGCAGCGAAACGCCCAGGACGAGAATCCCGAGGTCGACGAGAAAAAGCAAAAAAAGATGGAGCGCAAAATGCGTCGCATGAGATAGAAGCCACCTTCCGAGGTGGTCTGGTGGTTAAGGGGTTCCTGGTTTTAATGAGATTAGTTGTGTGTGCGTTTCCAAATTGTTAATTGTTCAGCAAATTAAACTGCTAGAGACAAAAGACAATCCATTGTTTTAGTTAGTCAAAGCATTTGTGCGATTTAATTGCGGTGAATTTTCAAAGACGCAAGCTTTGCGAGGTAAATTGCATTTCCTCAAGGCTGCCTCCGATTTTTTGTGCATTGTAAATATTCGTGTAATTGTTTATAAATAAATGTGCTTCAGTGCAGCAGGAACTAGTGCAGTGTCCGTTTCTCTTCGAGATGCTGGCAAAGGAAGCGTGGGATTAAAAGAATAAATAGTAAGGAATGGTGACAAAAATAAAAGTAAGCTTTTGCAACAATTTATTCTCTTGTTGTCTAGACAATTGTGAGCATCCAAACTAAAGTATAAAAGTATCAAATAATGTTATGCCGGGTAATGGTGTGTTGTGCGGCTCGGAGCACTAGATTTCACTAGGTCTAGATTCCAAAACCCCACAGGGCTCCGGACACGCAGCGCTTACAAAAACAACGAGGGTAATGATGGTAACTTAAGAACTTTAAATGCAGGTTAAGTGAGAGGGATAGGGATCTGGGGAGAGTTACATGCGCGAATAGACCGCAATGGATCCTTCCAGCCAGTGGAGCGGGTGGCCTCTTTGCCTAACATCATACATCTGTGCTTAACTACAACAACATCCGAATAATATATATGCTTGTATATACGTAAATATATATATAACATCGTCGCGGCTCCATCTGCACGCCTTAGTTGTACTGCTCGGGAATGACGTACGAGATGTCGTCCCACGGATGGCGGTACAGGCCCTGTTTGAGACGTTTCTGATCCATGTAGTGGCCAATAAATCCTATGCTGCGACCCAGAACGAACAACGAGTTGATGGCGCCCACATTAATGTACTCCTGTGCTTCCTCACTAAAAGTGCAATGGAGTCAGTTAGTCTCTGTACCCAAGTTCAACAGACGTGCCATTTGCTCACCTGGTAAATGAGCCGCTGTTACGCAGCATGTCCACGAATGCGGTGGCTATCACACCGTCCACATTGAGGATAAGATTCGGTTTCTTGTTGGTGGTAATCTTCTCCACCTCCAAGGCGTACTTGAGAAGTGGACACGCAGGGAAGTTCTCCAGCACGAACTCCTTAATGATCTTCACGCGCACATCGGGGTTATTAATGGACTTTACACGATGGCCAATACCCAGGATAAGCTTTCCCTCTTTGCGCATCTTGTTTACGAACTCCATTGGGTGCAGGTTGGTGTCGTATGCCTCAGAGAACTGACGAGCGGATCCGTCCAGTGCTCCTCCGAATCGATCGCCCTAAAAAGGTAAATAAGGGTTACAGTCTATGTTGCAAAAGTAAATCCGGATGAATTAACTTACGATGGTCAGGAGACCGCTGACAACTGAGGACACCAGGTCCTTGCCAGCACGGGCGCACACAATAGTGTTGTGTGCTCCAGAAACTGCGGGACCGTGATCCGCAGTGACCATCAGGCACATCTCGAAGAACTTGCACACGTAGGAAGGCAGGCAGCGCTGGAACCATAGCAGTGAGATGACACCGCCAATGCCGACGTCCTTGCTAAGGACCTCGCTGATCGGCATTCCTGCGTAGATCAGCTCCTGGCCACGCTCGTCGCAGATCGACGTCATGAATGAAGCGGGCTTGCGAATAAGACCCAGCTCGCGGGCCCACGAGTAATCCATGGGCACAGTTGGTGGTGGCACCTCCTCCTTCGGCACTACACGACCGGTCTTTACCAGCTCGCCGTATACGTGGTGGATGAGTTCACCCAGCGTGTCGAACGAATCTGGAACGTAGGCGCCGGCATCTCGCAGGCCCTTGTTCTTCGCTGTAGCCGTCTCGCGGTCAGAGTTCGCGCAGGAACCGGCATGGCCAAACTGGACTTCCGAAGTAAACATGCTGGCGCAGGTACCAATGCACCAGGCCACCAGAGGCTTGGTAATGCGTCCGTCCTTCAGAGCGGCACACACGTCGTACTCCTCGGTTCCACCAACCTCTCCAAGAAGGACGATCAGCTTGGTCTCCGGATCGGCTTGATAACGCAGAATGTGATCCATGAAGGTCGATCCTGGGTACCGATCACCTCCAATGGCAATGCCCTCGATCACGCCGTCGGTGGCCTTTGAGATGATATTGTTCAGCTCGTTGGACATTCCACCGGAGCGCGAAACATAAGCAACACTGCCTGGACGGTAGAGTTTCGAGTGCAGAATGTTGTCCAGCATACCGCCGGTGTTGCCAATCTTAAAGCAACCGGGCTTAACGCCTCCCACAGTTGCGGGTCCAATGATTGCCACACCCTTCTTATCCGCCTCAATAATGAGCTTTCGAGTCATGTTCTCCGGAATGCCTTCAGCGATGATAGCCACAGTCCGGATCTGGGGGAATTCGAGCACCTCTAGCGTAGACTCGTACGCACTGCGCATGGAAGCAAAGTTGACCATAACGTCGACCTCCTTGTGCTTATGAATGGCGTCAGACATTTTCTTGTAGACGGGAATAAGAATTTCCTTGTGACCCCAGTAGTACTTCTGCTTGTGATCGCCGGTGAAGGGATACACCATTGCCACCACAGAAGGCTCATCGCGTCTGAGAAAATATGTAAATATAAGTATACGATACAATTATTAAAAGTAGAGGTAGACCAACCTGCAGATAAAGTCAAAGTCGAGCATCGACTGCACCGCCCGCTGCTGCATGCCCCACACAATCGCCTTGGTGGTGTTGGAGAAGAACTTTCGGTTCAGACTCGATCCGTTGCGCTGAGCACCGGAGATGCCCGCGCTGTCGCCCTCATCTGCTGAGATAGGTGGTAGTTTAATCGGTTTAGCTGCGGTCGGGCTCAGAGCTATCCCAAATGGAACGAGTCGAAAAACGAGTCGAGATCGATGTCGCGAATCGATTGGATGATGATGGAGGAGCAGAGAGCGAGATCAGGACGTGTAGAAGTTTGACAAACCAGAACGATACACAAACACACACATTACACGAACACGGGGTTATGAGGGATCAGATCGTGCGGAATCGGATCAGATCAAGTGCAGATCGGTTGGCCAAACGAGCATTTCAAATTTGTTTCATATTTGGTTTTGTTAATAATTTGGTGGAGGTTATGTGGATATTTTTATAATTTTTTGGTGAGTGTGGCGACAAATTTCGTTGTCGTTGTAGTCGAGGGCGAGCAATGCAAACATACAAAATACAAAGAGAGAAAAGAGAGAGAGATCAGATAAGTGAGGTCGATCGATGCATTGCAATTCTTAGCGGTATACAAAAATTTCATTGAAATACAGCTAAAATGGACTAGTGAAATCCCGGGTTAGCCGCACACAAACTTATAAAAAACCCAGCTACATCACAATTCATTCCTCTCTACTTACCGGAACCGGAGCCCAAAGCCTCAGAGGCATCGCTGGCCGCCTTGAGATCTGCCTGGGCCTGCTGTCCACCGGGCAGCAGGAAGTTGGCCGTCGAGAACTCAACGCTTGCCGTTTGGGGAATAGGTCGCTTGCCCAGAGCCATACCGCAAATAGCGGTCATGTGGGTCTCGGGTCCGAAAACGTGCAGTGGGATGCCTAGGGTGCTGCCAAAGTCGCGCATCTTGCGGAGACCTTCCTGATAGTTGGGTCCAGCGCGTCGCACAAAGATCGATACATTGTGTTCGACTAGCTTCGGCTGGAACTCGCGCAGGGCGGTGATGATGCCTGCACAAAGTATTACATTTAGATGGATTGCTGATTAGATACGGAATTAATCTCTCACCTTGGAAGGTCGCTGCTACATTGGTAAAGTTCGCAATGCCTCCTCCAGTAATCAGCACCTTGCCATCGGGATGCTTTGGAGAGGAGGTCATCAGATTGAGAATCGTCTTTGCGTACTCGTACGTCTGCTGCTCGGATGGAGCTCCACTGTATTCGCCATAATTGGCCAGTTCGGACGCTCCACCCAAGTCACAGATGGTGTCCGAGTAAATAACACTGGCGCCACCGCCCGCCACCATCGTCCAGATGCGACCGTTACGATTAAGGATCGTCAGCTTCAGCGAAGCTCCGCTCTTGGCGTCCAGGTCGGCGATGTAGGCCTCCTCGGGATAGGCATCTCGACCAAACGGAGGAGGATAGTCAATCTCGCCCCATTTGGGACGGCAGATAAAATCAGCTGTCGAATCCAACTTAGCCGCCAAATCCAAGATGTACAAATTGTCGGCTGTTACCACCAGAGGGTTTATCTCCAGATATGTGAAATACAGGTCTACATAGGTTGTGTACAATGCGCTGACAAACTTGGCAATGCGCTCCTTGGTGCCAGCGTCCTTGACCTCCTTCAACAGCTTGCTCTTCACGTCGGCTAGCGACAGAGAGGAATTCACAGGCACGTCCAACTTCACGGCCTTAGCATCCACATCGCCAATATCAACACCACCCTGGTGGTAGAACAGAATGGTGTCTGCGGCGCGGTGCGAGTAGATGCACACGTACATCTCCTCAGCCTAATGGATTAGATATTAATGTTAAGTATATATACGCATATTTAACCATTTGAGAACTCACATCCGTATGGGGCACAAAAGGCTCGATGATAAAGTTCCTGAGCTTTCCCACGGCATTTCCGATCTTCTGGTCCTTGTTGAGACGCTCGCCAATCCACTGCTTCACCTGCTCAAAGTTCTTCTTGACGCCAATTAGTCCCAGCTTTCCACGGCGCTTGATAAGTTGATCGGGCTTGCACACCAGCGGCTGCAACAAAGGAAAGAAAGGCGATAATTAAATGTGCACTAAATATAAATATAAATGAAATAAGCGACAAATCGTTGAACCTGAGCTTTCTGATCTCGGCGTCAGTAAAAAAGCCGGTTCCAACGATCAGCATCTGTCGAAAAGATCAGCCGATAACATCAGGGGTCGTTCCCGCGTCATTGGCAATGACAATGCCAGTCCAGTGCTCGTACCCTTACCCGAACTTGTACTTGTGCCTACACAAAAAAACACATCTCATATGCTTATTAGAAGATCGTACGAGTGTAAATTGAGCAAACAGTCCGACTACGAAATATCATCCGAGTCGTCAGGCGATACACTTTGTCGTGTAATTAAAGCCGAAAGAACTCCCATTATTTTTTTCTTAATGGCATATGTATAAAGAACGAGATTAAAATATTAAACTAAATACCTAAGTGCAAATTAAGGCCACTATTTAGCATTAACTAATATAAAGCTAGTTGTATTGTGTGTGATTGTTTGCTTATTCCTCTTCAGAGTGGTAAACATCTTTATCAGTAATCTAATAAAAGTGACAATATGCCTATTCAATCATAAATTGAGGATCAGAGTTAAAGCATTTATAAATTAGCAGTTAATACTATTTATCTTTATGGCATAGATCAAGAAACATTCCCGATAATGAGAGTTTCACAATCCTATCTTTGAATATGGACGCTCCCTCTAAAGTCAACAAACAACTTAAAGATAAGTGTTTACTGATCGGCTTTCAATAGAATATATTATTTTGCGAAAATTGTTTGAAAGATAGTGGTTCAGGGAATAACCCAATCGACATAACAACACTCTGCCACTTTAAAGTTCTTGGATTTCAACAACAACTGCATTAAGAATTCGATTTATACATTATAAATTCAGGTCGCGCAACAATGCTAGATAAGGCCAATAAATTGAGACGCTCCCAAATAAACGAATAACTTGATGATAAGATTTCAAACATATGGATTTCAATGATAAAGGTTTTCTAAAAAAAAAAACGGAACACGTTTGCTTCCCCGTATGGCCCACTTAAGATAAGTACTTGGCTACAGCCCAAAATTTCCACTATCGATCGGAAGGTCAATCAGAGATAGGTGCGTGATCGAGAATCCCAATCTCCACGCACGCTTATCGTGTTCGCAAATGAGGTGAGCCTGAGCCGATCCGCCGGCGGATAACCAACCGGGCCAAGACCACGCCATGCCACGCGACCTGCGACTGGGACTAGAACCCCGGCAATCTGATAAAAACCTTAGTGCGCCATGGGGTGAGCTGTCCGTCTGGGCCCGCGCCCGTCCGTCTACGCCGCAGATTGCAGCGATCAACTCGCACGACTGCCGCCCAATTCGCTCTTATCAGGAGCCGCGCTTAGTCATTCGACATCGGCGTGGTGGTGAAGCGTCCACCACGAGGTCAAGTTCAATGACAATCCCGCCGAGCGTTTGTTGTCGCTGGCCCAATTGTTGTTCCTACATATCGGCTGATTCGCAATCGCCGAGTTCCGCGGGTTCCGCGAGTTCCGCGGCTATTTTTAACTGGCACTCACCGTGGTAAGCAGCCAGGGATGGTCAACGGCGAGCTTGGACCAATCTGTCGTGGAGTTTACTGTCGCAAAACGGCAGGTGGCCGCGCCGGCGCCATGGTTGTTGAGATGGCGGTTCAGGATGTCCTTGCCGGAGGCCTCGGTGATTGCTTTCGCCGACATGATGAAGCTGCAGAATATATATAAATATATATAAAAACAAATCAATTAAGATTTAATGGCCTTCTTCAAAGACAAATAAAGGAGGGTCTCTCATGTGTTCGCGCGTACCGTTTGACTTTGCCTGTACTTTCAAACTTTGATTTATTTACTTAGAATTGATTAGAGCGCGACTGTGTGCAGGTGCAATAGGTTTCGAGTACGTTTCAAAGTGTGCGTGCTGGGCTTCAGCTTTGGGTGGTTAGCTTCAGACTGGGCTGGGCAGCTAGTTAATCAACCTGCACGTCGTCGGGTCTGGGAGTAAACTGAAATCGAATGCGCGACAGCACCAGCCATGAAAATGAGCCAGCAACAGGCGTATTCTGATTTCGTTTTCGATTTCGTAGCGTTGCCTCGGCTCTAGCTTCGCGGCTCCAGGGCTTCGGGTCGTTTAGAATTTTCGGCTGATGTGTTGACTGGTTGGTATGTATGTGTGCTGACTGGCAGCTCTCGCTCTCCATCTGGTTTCCCAGAGATTAGGTCTGCAACGGGATCGGGCCCTGGACCATTGAGTGTGGTGGGGGGAAGCACCTTGCGCGGAACCGGTTATCAACATGTCACTGCAGCGATGTCCAAGCCCAGTTAGACAGTGGGTCAATTTGGCTGAGGGCCGAACTTTCTCCCAAATACCTAAAGAGCCAAGAGCCAGTGGCTAGCAATTCGGAAATGGCATGGAATCTAATTCGATAAAGAGCGCACATTGAAGGAGGGTGATGGGTGGTGACTTTGCAAGTACACACGATCTAATTTACATCTGGAAACGAAGTTCACGCCTTGCCGATGCGTATGCAAATTGGCTGCCGTGCTGGTGAAACTAAAACACTAAATACGAAACTGAATCGGAATCCGAAACCGAAACCCAAACTAAAATGTTGTAAGCGGTGAAAGTGGGCAAAATCAATAAGGTTGTTGCATCACCATTCGTAGGTCAAATAGCTGTTAATCTTCGCCACTAATTATTGCAAAATGCTTGCTGATTTTCGCATTAATATTTCTGCAATATTCAGCGGATATGTGATTTTAGTGTGTGTGTGTGTGATTGTGCGCGAGTGCAAGTGTGTGTAAGTGCGTGGAGCAAGCCGAGCGATCTGTGCGAAATTTCTTCTGCTCATGTTTTCCATTGTACTCGTCACTTTTCAATGATATTGAGGGTGGATTATACGCGGGTATCTTAACGGAGGTCGGGGGCACTCACTTTAGTTAAATCAGCTTCACGACCTGCGATTAATTTTAACACGTAAACTAAACTGCAACTTTCTTTTGGTTGTCGTTTCTTATAAACTAGCGGTGGCCAAATTTCGATAGCTCTTTCACTGTTTTCCCTCGAATACATGCCGATACATTTTGGTATCCATTTTATTGGTAGCATACTTTTTGGCGCGCTTCAAAAGACTGCGCAACAGTATATCGAACTATGTACAGTGAGAACTCGATGCGGAAGAACTAACAACAAGAACATGAATTTGCAGAGCTACTGCCCTATATTAATAACTTTTAAGGTATACAAGGACATATATATCGATTCTAATATAAAGATATCACACATTTTAAGAATCTGTTTCGAAACTATGTTTAATGCCTATTGAAATCGACATATCATTTTGAAAATACGCCACAAGTCTATCACGCGATCCTATTAACTTTGAAAGTGTAATTAAAAATTGAATTGAAAAAGAAATCAAATATTTTATGCAGCCACCTGCTGCGCCTCGAAAAAGGATCCTGTGGATTATTGGTATATTTTTTAAGTGAGCATATGATTAGTATTTCCCTGTGCCGGATGGTATGTTTTATCTATTCCACGGCGGTCACACCGAAAAGCGATAATAATTTTTGGCCAGCGATATTGGATAATATAAATAAAGCGCAGCGCCAAGGAAACCCCAAATTAGACTAGCAGCTGGACAGGAAGTCGGGAACCAGGAGCAGCGCCATCGCCGCCCACACAAACACACACACACACAGCATCCCAGGATCACGGGAAACGCACGCCATGCCCACACAAGTCCAGATGAGGCCGCTTTTGCGAATATTTGCAGAGCCCATCCTGCTCATCCTGATCTTCCTTCTCACTTTGGGCGCCAAAGGTGAAAAGGTCCTTCAGGAGACTTTCCTGGGGCTGCAGAAGGCACCAATCCACGATTTGGGGGACCTTCGGCTTGTGCCGTCCCGTCTAGACTTTGGAACGTGGTCCGTCGGCCAGGCGCGTTCTCAAACGGTGACACTGTTCAATCAGCACTCCAACCGAACTCTCCAGCTGAACGCGGTGGCCGGACCAAGTCCGGCGTTCTACAGCAGCTTCCTGGGCACTAGAGAAGTGCCGCCCCAAGGCAATACCACTTTCAACGTGGTATTCCTACCGCGGCAGCTGGGCGCCATTGCCGCCGACCTTCTCATTCACACCTCCTTCGGCCAGGCCGAGTTGGCGGTACAGGGCGAGGGCAGTGAGTGCCCGTACCGCCTGAAGCCGTTGGTGGGTATCAAGGCGCCTATGAATGCGACACTCACGCCAGAGATTCACATGTACAACCCGCACGAGCGGCCGCTGCAGATACTTGAGGTAGGGTTTATTCAACTCTCCGTACTTACATTACTCACTACCATGCTCTTTTTTAGATATACAGCAGCGGCGGTGAATTTCAGTTAGAGTTGCCCAGCGGTGGCTCGGAAGGCCCTCAAAATCTGTGGGAAATTCCGCCACACACGTTAAAGCCGGTCATTAGGATATCCTTCCATGGCCGCACAGCTGGCAATCACAGCGCCTACATACGCATCAAAATTGCAGAGCAGGAACTGGATCTCGGCCACGAAAATGTCCTGGTTATCCCCGTCGAGTTTGAGATCCTGCCACGGCATTCTGCCTACGCACGCAATCCACTGGCGGACTTTGGCCGTGTGGCCACTTTAAACGCTCCGGATGCACTACAGTTCAAGCTGGATGTTCGGAACGATGAGAGCCGCCTTCTCTTCGGCAGTTACCTTCGCCAGATTCCGGGTCTCTCGTTTGACGCAAACAACACAAGTATAGTGTTGGACCCCAGCCTGTTCGAAGGCGACGAAACCATTAATGATCTGCTGGTGATCAACAGTAACCAGTCCAGTTCCAGTCCTGGCGCGGATCAGCCGTTCACAGTGCTGGTGCGAGCGGAGATCTTCCATGGAGGGCTTTACTTCGACAGTAATGCCACCAGATTTGTCACAACTTCGCCAGAAGGCGGCGAAGGTGAACCGCTGGAAAGAAAGCGCTCGCTGGTGGTGCGAAACAACTTCGCAATGCCCCTCATTCTGTTTAACGTAAGTCTCACAGAGCCCATTGATGAATCCATTTTAGAAGTAGCCCTAGTGGGCGATCCCAGGATACTGCTTCAGCCAGGCGAATCTGTTGAGCTCCTGCGGCTAAATCTGCTAAACGACCAAGTGGCGTTTAAATCCTATTTGAGGATTGAAACGAACGTCACGGTCTTTAAACTTCCATTGGTATCATGCAGTGGACGTTTACATGTTTCCACGCAGCCAATTGTGCTTAACTTTCGCCAGGAATCACTGGAGAACGCGGCATATAACCTGGAGCTAGATCTGGGTACTGTGCCATTCGCTGAGATGTCGCGCGACGGATTCGTGATCCTGAGGAACGACAATCCAGTGCCCGTTAGAATCACCAACTGGTTCTTCAAGCATCCAAAAACTGTCTACTCGCAAAGCACCTTCCTGGGTTGTCGCGCCACGGCAATCGGCCAACCGGTAAGTGTCGAAAACGAGACTATGGGCTGGCATTTATGCACAGAGATTCGCGCCGGTGAGAGTGCCGTATTTAAAGTGGCCATTCAGACGTACGAAGCGGATGCCACGTTTGGAACCCTTAAGGTTTGGACGCCCTACGAGGTAATACGCGTCCGCGTTAAGTTCGAGGCCTCTGTGGGCCACTTAGAGATTGAGCAGGAGCAACTCAACTTTAAGAACTGCTTTCCTGGTAAAATGTGCACTGCCGTGCTCAGCATCCGGTCGAGCTTCACACACCCGGTACACGTAAAGGGTATATCCTTTGCTCTTCCGGTGGGATTGCGCTTCAAGGACTTTAACGCAAAGGGCACTACGATTGCTCCGCAAACGCTGACCAAAGTTGGACGCATTTACTTTGACCCGTCCTCCGTGTGTCGAAATAATTGCTACATAAAGGAGTCCACTAACGATCTAGCCATCTTCCCCAGCGTGCCAGGAGGAGGGAATGGCAACGGTGGCGTTATCAACAATAATCTCCTCTATGATGGAGTGGAGTTGAGACAGCGCACAGAACTCTTTAGGCAGTTGCGACGCCAACTGTCATCTATGTCACTCACGCTGCACAGCGAAGAGCTACCGCCGCTGGAGTTGGACTTTTCGATAACGATTGAGTGGCCGAAGCTGGTACAGTTTCAGCCTATTCCACCTACTCCGGCTATTGAGGTTGGCCAGGTGCAGCGCCAGTGGATAACGCTGACGAATCCTTCGCAGAGTCCGCTCCTGCTTGATTACTTTTTATCAGATCCGGCCTTTGCGCGCCGTACGCAGCTATCGTTACCACACGAAGTTATAGACGTGAGCTCAACAAGTTGCTATCTGACAGATAGAGAGGTGTTTTCCCTGCCTGAAGCCGGAGATCCCATTCTGCTGCCTGGAGGCGCCAGCTTAAACATCCCCATCACTTTTAGTGCTCAGCTACCAGAGAAATACTGTACCCTGCTGCACGTGAGAAGCAATCTTACGCTGTATGAGGCTGTGTGGCTCCAGGCCCGTGCCGTGCAGTCGCAGTTCCGTTTTGGAAATCGGCGCCCAGGAGCCGCCTCGCCGCTGCTCTTTGAGATGGCCACCGACCAATTTCAGGGCTGTCAGTCTGGCAATGAAGCAGTGGTAGTAACTCGCAGTTTCACGGCCCGCAACTCGGGTGTCATCCCAATAAGGATCGAGGGATTCCTTGTTGGCTCTCTGCCCTGTGAGGACTTCGGCTTTAAGGTGATGGATTGCGCGGGATTCGATCTGGGCGAGAACGAAACTAAAAAAGTGGAGATTGCTTTTAGCGCAGACTTTACTACCTCGAGGGTAAAACGATCCCTTACGCTGCTAACGAACCTTACCTACGATATAAGCTATATACTTTTAGCACAAATGCCCGCGGAAAGTGTGGAACTATGTGCGTCTTTTTTGGCTAGACCTGGATGGGAAACCTCCCTAAAAAACGCCGCTCTTATAGTGCTACTCGCCAGCTTCGGACTGGTTTTGGTGGCGGCTGTCTTTGATGCAAAGGCCATAATGGTTCAACAGAATGCTTACGATGCAGCCAGAAACAAGGGTCCATTGCAGCCTACGTTTAATTTACGAAATATAGTAAAGCTGCAGGCGGAGGAGGCGGCAGCTAAAGCAGAGACTGTGCAGCAGCAACAGAAGGTCAGAAATGGCCAACTTAAGGAACTACGAAAGCGAAGTGTACTGAATTCCACGAATTCCAAGTCAAAGTCGAAGTCCTCCTGGTCACCATGGAGCATGGACATGAATGCGCTAAGCAAGCATCTACAAAAAGCCAAACCAAAGACAGTGGTAAGCACTCCAGTTACACCTCCTGCTGCTGCTCCTGCTCCCTTGTCGGAAGCAAAGCCCGTTAAGAAATCTTCGACGCCATCGCCCCAAGGAGTTCCTATCTCAGTTCAGGTTCGTCCCCAGAAGAAAGTAAAACCTACACCTGCAGCGGTCCTAGTGGCAACCAAGCCAAAGCCAGAACCCGCGACCCCCGTTGTGGAGCACCACGAAAAGTCGTTGGCCAAATCGAGTCCACCCCAGCAGGAGAACATATCGCCCAAGCCCAACAAGCCACCAGAACCGCGTGTGCTCAAGGAACAGAACGGATCGGCCAAGAAAATGGGAAAAACTCCAGGAAGAGAGCGGGAAAGAGAACGCCGCTCGAAGGATCAAAAGTTGACAAATGGCACGGGGGCTGGAGTGGGATTCAAGAAGCCAGAGCGAAAACAGCGCCAGAAGTTGAATTTTGGACAGACCACAAACAGCGCGTCGCCGCCAGAATCGCCAGATGCGCTGAAGTGCATCAGCAATCCTTGGGAGACGAGCAGTCGCGTCTCCTTCCGGGATGTGCTTCGGACCCCTCAATTGGCGCCCACGGACAATGGCTTCGATTGGAATCACGCGTCGTCATCGAGTGATCTCGGACCGATCGGAGACAACCGGAAGAACTCCACGCCGCCAATGGTGACATCGCTGTGGGAGCCACTTTCAGCTACGGCCAGTAATTCGCTCTTTGCCAACACAGAGGTGGACTATATAACACCAGATGGTAAGTAACATTAACGATTACAAGCTCACAAGTTCCTAATGTATTTTTTCCGTTACTCGAACAGCTATCTACGAACAGAGGGAGCGGGAAAAGCAGCAGTGGGAGCAGCGGAGCGACTTGGTCATGCGACAGCAGCTACTTCTTCAGCAGGCCCAGAAACTGGAGTTTCAGCAGAGGCAGCAGGAAAAGATTTCGCTGCTTGCGAATATGGATCCGAGCAACTGGACCACAAACTGGTCACCACTAGGATACACCACCTGGCCCGACGCCACACCCGGCATCGGTGTTATGCGTCCTCCTCCAGGTTTGGAGCAGAACGCACGTCAGACGCACAACCTTGCACAAGAACCGGGCTCAGCGGGAACGGCATCTGGAACTGGAGCTGGACTAACCGGCGAAAGCCTTCCCACGCAGTACGATCCTTTTACCTCGCCAAGCTCAATCTGGTCGGATACTTGGCGCCAGTCATCACAGCGCAACAACCATAACCACATGAACTAAGGGAATGACGAGGAGCAAGCTCACTGATCAAACCGAATCAACCAAATGAAATTCTTACCACATAGACACCTAGGATACGCGACGATGAAGGAACGCAGAATGATCTTTTCCAATTTGACTTTTGACTAATAAACGCAAAGATAAATGACTTTCGTATCAAACTTTGTTCATTGTTTTGTTGCCAGTAATTTCATCTAGTTTAGTTCGCTACTTTTCCTTGTACGTAATGATTCCCTTCTCGATGAGGTCCGGAATCTCCACGGCCAGCCAAGGAGCAAGCTGTAAAAAGGATTGATTAAGAAGATCGATCGAAGTCGTTGATTTGCTTAGAGTACTTACACCCAGAGCCATAGCGTGGGCGATACCGAACTTGGGAACATTGCGTGCCCACAGTGGCTTAAAGTGATCTGTCAGGCAGATCTTGCCGCCGCGGTACATCTTCGCCGTCTTGCCATCAAGTTCCGGAAGGGCAATCTCGGGCGCAGTGGTTGGGTACGTCACTGGAATGTCGAACTCCACGTCGAACTCGTACTTTAACAGGTTGTGCATGTACCAGCACTTTCCGAACCACTTGGTGCCCTCCTTGTTGGACTCCAGACGGAACCAGTCGCTGCCGGACTGCTTGTTGTTCTCCACATACTGCAAAGAGGAAACGTTACTAGTTCCATGGACTACAACTCAATCGCAATCTGTATATGCACCTGAATTAGTGCCTGGTACTCCTCCTTGAGCCGCTGCACCCACACATCCTTTTCACGCGGACCTGCGCGAATCTGCAGCAGGGGAATGTTGCTCAGCGTTTTGCGAGTGCTGTCGTCCACCATTATGTCCGGAAAATGACCAAAATTAAGGAAAATGCGGAATAAAAACAAAAGCCTTCGGTTGACACGTTCACGGTTATGTGTGCAAGAGAGACAACCGAAACAGCTGAGCGAGGTGGGTGCAGGCAGTGGCGCCGTACATGGCGTTTTTGGAATATGCTTTTTTCATATCTTGAATTAGTAGATACAAAGTGAATATTAAACAAATATTATTTGTGCACCAAGTTTATTCTACCTTATAATAATATCCATGATTGCCGCTTAATATTTTATATATTCCACTAAACTACTGGGTAAAACAACTGTTGAGTTGCCTATCGATAACTTGCCGCCGAACTGTTTTCGAAATCAACTTCCATCACATATTCCGTATATATCACTACACTATCGGGTATAACAACTGTTGAGTTGTCTATCGATAGCTTGGCGCCAAATTGAGTTTTCGAAACTAAGGTAATAATGTAATTTCGTACCACTTCTTTAGATCCCGCCAATGTATTTGTATATGTTCCTAGAAAAGTAAATAAATAGAAGACATGTAAAAAGTATCTAACAGCCCACCAGATCTACTGCTCTGGTTTGCTCTGGGTTGCGGGATGCGGGCTCTGGCCCACTGGCTCATGGACCCTGATGCCGCAGGACGGAGCCTGTGAAATATGTTGGCAACACTGCTCGCGAATATAAAGAGGGCCTGGAAGAGGCATATTGTTTAAATAATATTTGCTCGTCGCGCGATAAGCATCAAATCTAGAAGAGCCGAGGCGGCACAGTGATAGTGTGAAATTAAGCAAACAAAATTTCGAAAGGCAACAGATTTGGCTCCATTGACTGTGGATATTTAGATTACCTAGTCACTAAGTAAGTGTCATTTAAAATCGTGTTATCGTTCTTAATTTGGATGTAAGATAATATTTGACATTGAAAAACATTGCGAAATAACAATTCGAATGCAATTTTTACTAGATCTCAAATAAAGGTTCAAAATTCCAACCAGAGCCTAAGTATTTTTCGTTGAGCTCAAAGAATATAGCTTGATACCATTAGAACGATTTTCTTCAGTTCTGCATTAATTGTGCAACAAAAGAAATGCTAAGTAATCAATTTTAAAAGAAAGACGAATAGAATTGGAAGGGAACCACCGAAAATTGTTTGCGTAAAGTCTGGAGATTACATTTTATGAATATAATTAACAGCTACTTATAAATATAAGTAAGGCATAGATCTATGGGAATCACTTAAACCAATGGGAATCACAGCAAACAAAGTGGTGATGCAAAAAAGGTCATAGATCTTTGCAGATGTGCGTCGCAGCATGTGTGGCTTGCAAAATATTCGAAATATTCCATTGGTAAATAAGATGTTACCACAGATGAAACAACAAGCCATCATAACTTGCCTAGTCACTTCTATGGCACAGATTGAAGATTCCGCAGAAGACTAGAATGTGCACAAACAAACACGCCGCTTGATGGTACCTTTGAACTGGGCATGATAATGCCAATCCGCTGATAAGGATTAAATCCACTTTTCCAAACCGACTCGAACTGGTTTCTCCGTCTGCCTGAGCCAGGCATCGCGGCTTGGTCATCGTAAAAATCAGAGTATTTAAACTGAACCCATGTGCTATATGCGCCTATATGTGTTATAAATTACCACACTCGACCTTAATCGCTGATAACGCCAGCTCCGATGTCCGCTTTACCAGTTCGAGATGATCGGGGTGCAGATGGACAAACCGGTTTCAGCTAGTTGATCCCATCGGAGCAGGGATTCCAATTAATAATAATATAAATTGTTTACCCCGCTCGCCGATACAATCATCACAACAGGCGAACGGTTTCCCATTCGGTTTTTATTGGGTCAAAGGTTCACCTAGGGCTAGCATTCTGTGCCAGGACTGTTGGTAGTAGCTATCGCCTCTGCAGTTCCCATTCCTCCATCCTGCCTCGTCTCTGTGGTCTTGCGTACACTAACGGCGATGATCGTGTCCGATTTGCGAGGACGATTCAGTCGCTTGTGGCGGTTTTCCTCCCATTCCTTGCGGTGCACCTTCTTGCGGTGCGCATGCATGTTGGCATTTGAATTAAAGGTCTGCGGACAATGGGGGCATGTGTACAAAACCTCGCCAGTATGGGTTGTCATGTGTTCCTGCAAGAACAGTTCAATAACAGCTGATTTGTTCAGTTAATAATTGTACTAATTACCTTTAGCTCATTCGGCCGCTTGAAGGCCTTTTCGCACATAGGACACTGATGACTACGCGCCGTATTGTGGGTGTACTTAATATGGTGCTGGTGTGCCTGTAGACTCGGGGAAATCTTTAGACAAAATTCGCACTGCATCGGCTGCAGATTCTCAGCGGTATGCATCATTTTTATGTGGCGGGCCAGTCCATATTTGGTGGTTAGCATTGAGTCGCACAAGTGGCACTTGATTGCTGCCTGCGGGCCGCCCGTGTGCTCCTCCATGTGCCTGGCCAAGGCTTCGCGCCCTCTGATGGATTTTCCACAGACATCACAGATCTTGGCATATAAGTTTAAATGGACCATCTTAACATGTTGCTGCATCGTATACTGACTGGGATAACTGCAAAATACAAATGTAACAATCTAAAAAAGCAATAATATTTTGCACACTCACGTTTTCTCGCAGTGCGTGCACTTGACCAGCCACTGCTCCCGGGGTATGTGAGTGAGCTTGTGACGCTCATAGACAACGGCGCTGTAAAAGCCCTTGGAGCACTGCTCGCAGTGGTAGAGTCGCCCGCGCGTCTTTATCTCATGCATGCGCATGTGCAACTCAAGACTTCGACGGTGACCCATAACACGGGCGCAGATGGAGCATTTAAAGGTTTCCGGGTCCTGGTGGCGACGCAAATGGTCCACAAGCACGCCCCGCTTCCAGAACTTTCGGTTGCAGCACATAGAATAGCCGCGCTGCTTGTGCTCGCGTCGTACATGGGCCAGCATTTCGGAGAAACCCTCCATTGGCAAGTTACAGATGTGGCACTGAACTTTATAGTGCTCGCTAATATATTCGTTAAATTCTTGTGATTTCTGGATTTTGGGCAGACCGCTTGTTTTGGGCCGCTCCGCCAATCGAACACGTCCACGACCTCTTGAGCGTCCGCTAACCTTTCGCTTAAGCTTCGGCTGTATTATTTCCAAGTCCTCAGGCTCCTCCGCTCCCTCTTTGCTGCTGCAGTCGTCGGATAGGAATTCCTGCTCCTCCTGATCCTCAAGCACATCGGCAATGGTCAAGTCAGCTTCAGGGAACTCGATTTTTATTTCGTTTAGGTTTATTTGCTCCAGCACGCTTTTCAACTCCTCGCGTGCATCCTGTTGGGGGACCTTTCGGGGACGTCCACGTCGGCGTTTGACGGCAGCGGCTACGCTGTCCACCTGCTCGCTTTTCACGATTGGCACTTCCAGAGCGGAAACAACCACATCCGCCGGGGATGTCTCCTTCAAAACAGTTTGCTCCAGTGCATTGTGGGCTTGTTCCACATTAAGGTAAAAGTTGTGGAAGAGCAGCAGCTGCTCCCAGCAAGCACCGCACACATAGCCGGTTCTTGAGGCAGGAATCTGAAAAAGGGGACTCCTCAATAATAAAATTACTTAAGATATGATTCGTTTGTTTACCTGGAGCCAGAAGTGTTTCTCGATGATGCACCGCAGGCCCAGTGAATCTGCTTCCTCCGAGGCAAATTCTATATTGCCGAACGCATCATCCACACTCTTTGTGCACAAAAAACAAGGCATTTGTATAAGAGACGCAGGTACATATACAACAAAAAATTATTAAAAATTTGTCTTGTTTTACAATTAAAAGCAGGCCAACGCACAGCTGATTACTGTCATCGCTAGTGGCTATCGATAAGCCGATCCAGAATAGTGGGACCATAGTTGTGTTTTTAAATTAACTACTTTGAACTACTTGATTTCATTTGCATTTAAAAATTAGATAAGCACTATCAGCAAAAAAAACCTTAAATATTTTCTTAAACAATTCTGAAATGATAGTCTCGCATATAAAATAAAGGTGCATATCACACTCATCAGAAGTGCGCAGTTTATAGAATGTACATTTTTTGGCATTCGCAGACAGGCCATACTGACTCAAAGTGTTGCGACTTTGGGATTAATTTATTTTAATTTAGGCTTTAATTCGCCTTAATTTGTTAAAACGTTGTTTACGCAATGGCCACGCAGTTTGGGGAAATCACTGAGACGAGCCGTTCACCACGTCTCCGCTCTGTAAGTGCGATTTGGCAGGGCTTATCAGAACGCACAATTTACACCTGTGTTTAGACGCCATAAACAAAGCCAGACGTTTTAACAGTCCACTTATCGTTGTTTACATATTTTTAGCCAGCTTAATCTCGAAGAGAAACCCGGAGAGCACAGTCATGGATGTGCAATCGAGTCGCGTTGTCCCCGATGGCGGCTACGGATGGATTGTGGTGGCCGCCGTGGCCCTGATTAATGTGAGTGGTTAATGCTCTTGAAATGAATACACAAAACTAAACATTTTTCTTGCACATGCCGGCTTGCAGATGACCAACCAATCTATTTTGTCAGTATTTGGCCAGCTCTTTGTGAGTGAGCTGCAGAAAATGCAAGAGGACACTTTTACTGCTGCCTTGATCACCAATCTAAACAGCCTGGCTCTGAACTTCTCTGGCCTCTTCATTGGACCCGCAATTAAAAGCTTTAAGCCCAGAAATGTAGCCGCGACAGGCTGCATTCTAGTCGCCCTGGGACTGGCTCTGTGCGCTTTTGCTACAGAAAGCTGGCACTTCATTCTGGGCTACAGTTTCTTCGTCGGCTTCGGACTAGGCCTCATCTCGCCCTCCACATTCATGGCCATAAACTCGTACTTCACCACAAAGCGAGGACGTGCTGTGGGTGTCTCTTTGGCAGGTGCTGGCCTTGGACAGGTGCTAATCCCTCATCTAGTGCGTTACCTATTGGATAATCACGGTTTTCGCTACGCAGTCCTGTCCATGTCTTCCCTATCACTATTTGGAGTAAGTTAAGAATACAAAATTGAGCTGCTCCCATGCTTACAGCCTGAGTACTTTACAGCTCTTTGGTGCTGCCTTCTTGAAACCTCTAAATCCGCCTGCCAAGCACAACAACCGCAAACACATTCGACTCCTGGCCGAGGCCGATGGCGAGAAGACCAGTCCCCTTCAAGTGGTGGTTGTTCCTGCTAATCAAAGCAAGAGCGAGCGTAGTCCACCAAATGTGGATACTCTGTGCAGCCGAATGGGACAGCGTCTAGTGCAGGCTATGGATCTGGAGCTGCTCAAAGATGTAGTATTTTGGAGCATCATTGTGGGCATGGCTCTAGTCTACACGGCCACCATTAACTTCACGATGATCTTTCCTGATTTCCTTGGACAAACGGCACAACTAAACAGTCAGATGGTGGCCTTCTGCATGTCTCTTGTGGCTGGAGCCGACATTGTGTGTCGTTTGCTGCTGCCCATCGTCACAGATCAACTTAGAATCCCCTATCGTGTGGTGTTCCTGATTGGCATTGTTGGACTCTTCGTCGCCCGTTGTGTGCTTGCCGAGAATCAAGCGCTGCCCGTGATCATCTCCATGTCTCTGCTGACGGGCATGATGAAATCAGCCACTGTAATTAATAACAATCTCACCATATCGGCGCATTGTCGCTCCGAAAAACTGGCCGGCGGCCTGGGACTGAGCATGATGTCCAAAGGCATTATTGTAATCACAGTGGGTCAGCTGCTGGGATGGGTGCGAGACTACGCCGACTCCTACCTTATTTGCCTGTATGCTCAAGGAGCTATTCTGCTGGTGGTGGTTCTGTTTTGGACCCCGGAGATAGTGTACCGCCACCGCAGGCAGCGATGTGCCACCAACAAGTCCATGGAGACGCAGTCTGTAGACGCAGCCGAGGTGGCAAAACTCAATTCCTAAATCACTGGTAACTTGACTGGAATAGAGCTTAAGTGAGGGATATCGGTATTGACTGTAATGTGATAGGCGGTGGAATGACTTCCCTGTAGGAGGAAACATTCCAGTCTCGCCGCAGTAGTTATCTGAGTTGTGAGGAAGGACCAGTGTCAGGGACAGCACTATCTGTATGACTATGCATCTTAGGCTTAGGTTTTCGATTATTTATTACCATTTAGCCCTTAGAGACTTAACTTTTGTACTGCCATAAGAGCCAAAATACAAATTAAAGTATCCATATTACAAAAACCAAGTTTATTAGCATGAGACGAGTTTGCAACTCTTCCTCCGATCGATCTTATTTGGGTATATATACTTTTTATGTCGCGGAAACGAAGCTGGGAGTGCTGGAGACAGCGGATGCGCCCGATTCAGTGTTGTAGAAAATACGGCGCTCGATGCCATCCTTGGTGATGATGCCAATGCGCACCACACCGCCGGAGCTGCCGTCGTGGTAAATGGCGTGTTGGACAGCTGTTAGAGGAGGATTAAATGGGATTAGTTTAAGATGAAACGGTTGTAATATCATTTTGGGAATGGAAACCCACCCTTCTTGACGAACGCAACGCACTCCTCCAGCTGCATATTGGGGCGGTAGTGCTCCCTAACAAATCCATAGATAAAGCTTGATCCCGATCCGCCGATGGTGCAGGACTCGCGGGTCAGCATGCCACCCAACGGGATGCTGTACACCTGGCCGCCGCGCTGCGCATCCCAACCAGCCACAATAATGCCGGCGAGCAGGGACTCGCGGTAGCTGTAGCAGTAGTTACGGAACTCTGAGGCGGCCTCGAACACCAGAGCCTCCTTGTTGGTCTGGTTTTCGTGATAGTTCAGGGAGTAGGCCACAATGTCGGCAATGGCCTGGGTGTCGGCGGCGGATCCACTGCGGCAGCAGTATACTTTATCCGTGATGCGGGTCAGCTTGTCGGTGACCCGGTTGGCTACATAAGCGCCCGAGCTGGTGCGCGAATCGGCTCCAATGACCACTCCGCCATCGAATTCCACGGCCATAATGGTGGTCTGCAAGTCGGTAGGATTGTGATCTTAGTACGCAGTTATGTGGGTTATGCTCTTCATACTTACGCCAGTGCTGACCGGCGTATCGGTAACATCAAAGTCGGGAAGCATTTTGGTCTTTTAATTTCTCACAATTCAATTTACAATTGATGTTTGTTGAAAAGCCGCAAGAACACGAAATGACTGGCTTGTTTTGGAAAAGTGTTACCAGATGGCGAAATAACTGTGCTCAAAATGTTGTCGTCCAGCCCTGTCTACACTCAATAAAATACACTTTTCGCACTGAATTGTAGGGTAGTGTAAAATCGATCATGGGGGCTAATATCTAGTGATTGTGTTTCACATTTATATATTTAACTTCTTAGCCGTATGCAATACATTTCTTGTCCAGATAATAAACAATCGAATAAAGATATTGTCTGCAGCCCTGGTTTTCGAAGTGCGGGACATCGATAGTATCGATGTTGGTTCATTGCACATGTTGGATTTGTTTTGAAAATTTGTTTTCTTAAATTAAGACTAAAATGGCATATGTTGCACTGAGCGAAGCTGAGAAAACATATATTCTACACGGCGTGGAGGTAAGTGAACACGAAATGTAGGCTGTACCTTAAACTATTCGTTTCTAGGATGATTTTCGTTGCGATGGACGTTCTCGACGAGATTACCGGCCCATGGACCTGGAAACCGGACTGGTCAGCAATGCTAGTGGCTCCGCTCGGCTTCGACTTGCGAACACAGACATACTGGTGGGCGTGAAAACCGAGATCGATGTTCCCAACCCGTTGACGCCCGATTTTGGTAAACTGGAGTTCTTTGTGGATTGGTAATGATGCAGCTCAACTTCAAGGAATGTGCCATAACATTTATGTATATATTTCAGCTCCGCTAATGCCACACCGGAGTTTGAGGGACGCGGCGGGTCGGATCTGGCCCAGGAACTGATTCTCTCCCTGCAGAACGCCTACGAATCGCCACTGGCTTTCGACTACCGCACGTTGTGCCTCATTCCGGGTCAGCAGTGCTGGAAGCTTTACATAGACATCTTGGTTAGACTCTAGTGTGCCAAAGTATTCCCAAATGTTAATGCCTGCTCTTGCAGATCCTGGAGTGTGGCGGCAATCTACACGACGCAGTCTCGCTGGCCGCCAAAGCAGCTCTGTTCAACACAAAGTTGCCCCGGGTGACGGCCACCCTGTTGGATGCCGGAATCACAGACCTGATCATATCGGACAATCCTTATGACTGCACCCGCATCGGCATTGAGACTGTTCCACTGTTGGTCACAGTTTGCAAGATCGGTGACTATTGCCTAGTGGATCCTTCGGCGGAGGAGGAGGTCTGCAGCACAGTAAGCGTGGTTGTGTCGGTTTCCATGAGGAATGGAAAGGCATTCCTGTCGGGAACACACTTGACCGGCGGTGGGGCCATGCACCGGGACACCATGCGCAACTGTCTAGAGCTGGGTCTGGCCATTGGTGAGCACCTGGACCGGCTGCTTACTAAAATGCTGAATCTGGAGCAGGAGCGCGTTGGACCCAAGCGGCCGCAAACAATCGGGTTTCTCAAATAAAGCGGCAATGTCTTATAATGAAAATTTACTATTTAATCGATCTGACTCTGACTTTGAGCTCGGGCTCTGATTATGCTTAAAGCTAAAAGCTATCTGGTGGCCAACGACTACTGGTCCTTGCGCTTCTTCGCCTGCCTGACGGCCGGAGCAGGCTTTTTCTCCTTGGACTCGGGCTGCTTGCCCGTTAGCAGTGAAGTCAGCATTTCGCTGATCTCGGGCATATCGTTGCCCATCTTGGGGAACTGCAGATTGTCGAGCTCTTTCTTGGTCTCGGGATCGTTGATCATCTTGGGCAGCACCAGCATAAGCAGCAGGGGCAGGACCATCATCAGGACCATGGGGCTGAACAGGAAGTCGGTGATCTGTGGGTAAGACCAAAGGTTAGTTTTTTGATTCTTTCGTTTTAGGCAACATAATAATGTACCTTCCACTGCTCTCTGGTCTGGAAGTATTTAAAGGGCATCAGTGGCTTCACGCGGAGTGGATATGGCACCTGCATAATTTGGGCGGGCTGGACAAAGTTCACTTTGCGGGCGCGGAACTTTCCCTTCGGGTTAATCTCGACGCGCACCTGCAATTGAAGGAATGTGAGTAAATGTGGCATTTCATTGAAGGCATTCCCTTAACTCACCGGCTCATAGAAAACATCCGGGTGGTGGACATCCAGGATATAGCTGCCAGAGGGCACTCCGCTGATCATAAACTGCCCATCCTCTCGGACGAATCCCTTGAACTCGCCGTCATTGATGGACAGTGTAAGCTCAGTGTGCCACTTGGGAGCATTCTTATTCACCGGAGCACTTCGTCCGCCTCCTTGAGTGGGTGGAAAAAGGGAGTCCGGCGGAGAAACACGTCCTTCGATGGTGTACAGGCCAGACACCTCGTCCACCAGTTCATCCTGGCCAATGATAACCTCGCAGCTGACCAGGGCGAGAAGCGCCGTAAAAATAAATAACTTTAAGCACATTATTCGGGTCAGATTAAAATTTTTCTCAAATTTTTTCAATTGTCAGCCGATAATGTGACCGTTCGTTGAGGTTGTGAATAATCCAATGGCAGGGCTGGCAACAATTTGCCGTAAATGTGATGGCTACGCGGTAAATTTAAATATGCAATTAAGAAGAAAAGTTGCATTATATTATTGTGATGAAAGATTTGCAAAGTATTTGAAGCAGTTTAATATAGTATTCGAACATGTCTAAGTCATTTTGTAAATCAAAACATTTCCATGTCTTGCTTATTTTTACTTTAACTCTCAGAAAGGAAAGATTTTTTCTTTTTGGGTAAAAACCAGCACACATTTGAAAGTTAAATTAAAACATATATAGTATGTACATAACCGTGTAAAAGTCTCAAAATAGAACCCTTAAAAAAAGCATAAGCTCTCCCGTCCTGAATATTCAAGAAGATTCTCTCCTCCGGACTTCTACGATCTGCGATTTTGCAAGGACCAAAAGTACCTCGGATTCCTTCGAAACAACATCTCACATCCGAGTTATCACTCAATCAAACGGTTTAAAGTAAAGAAGAAAAATCAGAAGCTAAAATCGAATCGCAAGTTCAAAAATAGCCACTCTGCAAGAAAGGCATCCTTAAAAATATGATACTTTGATGGGATATTGGATTAAAAATTCTTGGTCAATTGAAGTTAGCTTTAAAGAATAAAAAACCAACATTTGTCGTTTATATTTCTAATATGAAATCGAATGGAGTCTTTTTAAATATTATCAAACTGTATTAAGGTTTAGAAAACCAGTTTCGCTGGCTGAAGACCAAAAAGCTCGGTAGTTGGTGGTATCGGCGGGTTGGCTTCACTATCGATACCCGACTGAAACCACTTCAAATACCTGCCAGCACTTTTTCGAGCGCTCTCCGCCGACTTTTCAGTCGTTGGCGGCAATTCGTTGCGTTCGGTTTGCCATATCCACTCGGTTGATTGGACTTGAGTTTACGGAGCTAACGCAGCTCGGAGTGATTTTCGAATATTGTTGACAGCGATTTTAGGTTAGTGCGTGCTTTGACAAACGGGTTTTCAGCTATTCGCGATGAATGGCGATGTGGTTCTACTGGGCGTGCAGGTGTGCCCATGGCCAATAAGTGCCACATGCAGTTTGCGACATGCAACGTGCAACAAGCAACAAGCAATAACAACACATCAAGTTCACCCTGAAGCCCAACCTAAGCTTCTTCTGGTGTTTTTGGGCAATGTCAATGGGATATACAGATGAACGCATGAAATCTGCGACCGATCTCCTAATCAGTACATAAAAATTCCAAAGTTACTGCTGTGTTTTGGTATCCAATCCACTTGAACTGTGTCGCATGTACAGTGAAACCGGTTTCAGAAATGTTAATGATGCTGAGATCACACTAAACCCCTCCCCCCTTCCACCCATCCACCCTTCAATTCAACGCTTGCATAGATTTATCTTTTTTCGCACACAACATTTCAATGGCAAGACGCAATGCAAGTCTTCTAGTACGACGAATACAATGGCGAATGGCAAATAATAAATTAATTAAGCAGCGAAATAAAAGCTAGTGAGTGATGTCAAGCGTCGCGCCTGCGCAAAGTTGGTGATGTAAACAAGTGGCGGCGGCGAAAAGGCAGTGAAAACAAAAGAGAAAAACCAACCTATTCGGGTTTATCTCGGAACGTGCCCTGGTCCCTTTATAGGAATTGGCACACTCGCGGCCACGAGTCCAGTGGCTTGCGCAATGCGATGGCTGATAAATCAGCGTTGACAGTCACTTTCCACCAATGCACTTCCATGCATAAGCGTGGCTCAACTAATGACGACAATTGCTATAGTTTTTGTTTTTGGCCCCAGTTTGCGAGGCGATTTCCTCGATCTGTGCCGCCGTGTGATGTCATCTAATGGGCACTTTGTGTGAATACATCGAATCAATATTCGAGTCGTTAAGGCCTTTTTCTCGGCCCCGCGACTGTGGCACAGTTTACGCATTCTACCAGGTTTTACAGTGAACACCTGTTTGGATCTCAATCAATTAATTTACACTTAGTTGGCAGAGCAGTTACTTTGAGGGCATTTTAGATGGCCATTATAAACTAATAATATCTATTCTACATTTGAACCTTAAATACTTAAAAAGGCACGGTCAAGAAGACATATGATGATGATGGGTTATTCTATGGATACAGAAACTCTCATATATTTCATTATTCTTAGCCATTAGTAGTTAAAATCGATCTATAAATAGTCGTGCGGGTATCGCCTGATTAAACATTAACTCAGGCCCCCATCTTTGACACATGCCAATCAAGTTCCATGTGCAAATGTTGATCAATCCCATTCGGTATGCACAGACCCAGCCTGAAAATTTCCTTTCCATAAAGCAAACCGAATGGGTTGAAGGGTCTATGGTGCCTGGGTACCTAGAACTGCGCACCGCCGGCCAGTAGTTAACCCAGTTTACACAGGTACTGGCACGCGATGTCCGGCCAAGATTGTGGCGGTGCAAGGAAATTGGTCGACCACCTTGACCAGACCCCATCCCCAAACCACGCCCCCCTTTGAACTCTTTGCTTGGGGTCAAAAGCTAATAGTTGGCGTGTGGTACAAAACTACCCAGAAGTTGTCAACCCAACACGTCTAATGGATGATAAAGCGAAACAACAAGCAGATATAGAACTATTTCTTGGCCTGATTGGGCCTCTAATCTAAGGGACTACGCAAAGTCAAGTGCACTCTTATCGATTTACAGGCATATGCCAATTATGACTGCTTTACGCAACTTAAGAACTGGGTGAATCAGCACAAACCATCTAAAGTGACATCCAGTTCCAAGACGGCGGATTTAAGCAAGTCGTTTACCTTTTTGGCGGCGATCTACATACCATTCGCATTGATCGAAGCAATTAGCGTTGGACTGTCAAAAACGTATAAGTGGTTGGTTATATTTCGTGTAGACACACACCGATAGCATTCAAATTGCGATTATTTTGTGTGCGAGTTTCAAAACTGGCTTTTTAGCAAGGGCAGGCCAAGCTGTATGTGTGCACTGCATACTGTGTATATACCATAAGCCATATACCATATACTATATGCGATATATGTACATACATATACCCCTCGCAATGAGCATGTTGGGGGCCCACATAATGGCTCATTGTTGCTGTCGGAAAAGTCGCTAATCAGTTTTGTCCCACGTTCACAGAAAACAAAAGCCGAGTTCCAGTTGAGTTTGCCGTCGAGTCGTGGTTATAGGGTTATATGGGTAGGCCAATGGCTATATGGCGCGAAACGCTTATTAATGTGCCAAGAATTTAATGGAAAGCATTTATCGTTACTTTTGTGCCACGGCGGCAGGTGAAATTTCTTTTGCTTTTCACTTTGCCTTCTACGGAGAGTGCGAACTATCAGATACATATGTACGTATATGTATCTAACCATCGACGTAGATATGCGTAGCGTAGACCTTTGCGAAGGTCTGGGTGAATGCTTTTAAGATAAATCACTCACAATCAATATATTTGACTTTCAAGGTCTAACCAAATGCGAACACCCATTGTGCGGTTCTTGAAAGACCAAGTGACCAAGTGGGTTCAGCCAAAACCCAGCTGCCAAAAATTGGTGTAAACAATGACTGTATCGAGATTAAGCCGCGCTTTAATTAACATTTGGCTGGCATTTCAAAGAAAGGCAAATGAATAAAAACAAGTAAGCACGCTCGTATGAGATACATGCGCTATAAAACCCGCCAAGGTCAATCGTAAACGCTTTCAAATTCAAGTTCAATTCGAATTCTTGACACGGAGCGGGATAAAAATATAGAGGAGATACAGATACACAGATACAGATACCCGTGCGGTTGTGGATGAATCACTGTCGTCTGTATTCCCACCGCCGCACATGGGAAAGTCCCAGGCCCATAATGTATTCTACCCACTCACTTCCTCATTGATCTTGATCTTGGCTTCGACGAAAGCAAAAGTCATCTTGTGACTCACGTGGGGAACTGACCTCGTTAATGTTTTCTTAACCTGCGAGTATAACCCGTAAATCTCATATAAAGCGCCGATTTGCTTAAGTATTAATAAACGTTGATTTATGGCCAGCTAGCGAGTAATTAGCTCAATTCATAGCCGTATGCGTAATGTATTTGTAGGCAGTAGGAATAGTACGCATACGCAGCGATGCCTGACGACCCGTGATACTCCCAAAGTGATAAGCGCTGAGTGGCCGGCAATCTGAAAGCTAAACGGTGTTGAGCGATACGTCCGCCCGTAGAAACACATATATCCATATCGGGAAAACACAATCTCGACCAGTATCGGTGGCAGTCGTAATTAAATGGCAGCGTTTTGATTTGTGGATCAGTCTTTTGAAATCTGTGCATTATGCTTAGCAACAAATTGGTTGTAAATTTCTCGTTTGAAATGTGGCTTTCAAATGAGGAACTTAACCCAATGAGGAGTTGAGATATGTTCTGGGTGGTACACATCAGAGAACTGCATGGGTAGCCTTTTTTGCCACCTTAATCACACTCAACAAATTTGGGTATCGGGTGCCACTCACGCCGGTCACGGCGGGTACTTGCAAACACCCGCTCAAAATATTCGGGTGTCTGCAGGCACCTGGTGTGCGCGCACCCGAATCAATGCGGCACTCTAGTAGCGGTACGATCACACTCGCCACTCATAACGAAGATAGGAAGCAAACATCAGAAAAGGCAATGCCAAAAGGATGAGTGCAAAAACACTCATTATTTCTTGAAACACCCGGTGTCTCGCCAAACCCGGTGTCTGTAGAACTCGAGTGCTGTGTAGCATAATTCCTGAAAACGAAATATATTATGCCAAATCTGAAGATAGCCTTTTTTTGCATTCTTTTTACAGAAATTAAACAACGCAAATATACTTTCTTTCTATATATTATATTATTTGCTTTGTTCAATTTGTAATATTTGCTTCTATAAATGTATAATTTTATAAAAAGAATAATAATAATATAAAAAAAATAATAAATAAAATTGTATTACAAAAAAAAACAAGCGAAAAAACAATATAAAAATAATAGTGTTACTAATGTATAAATATTATTTAATAATATACGTATAAGATTGTTTTTTGTTAAGACATTAGGTAGATCAAAACGCAAAAACATGTGCCCGACCTTTTTCTTGGGTGTTCCCTTCACCCTTCATTTTTGAGACCGTCTCGCTTCCACCCATACAAATTGTATGCATACAGAAAAGTACCTGCGGCCGATCGTTGCTTGCGCGTCACTCACCCTAAACTTTGTTGCACAGCAGACACCCGGGTGTTTTTGTGCAAGTAGCAAAAGACACCCGGGTGGCAAAACACCCGGGTGTTTGTTTTTACTGAAAATAGAGTGTCTACAAACACCCGGGTGCTGAAATACCCGGTGTTTACCGGGTGCACTTAGGGTGCCGGTGGCTTGCTGCAGTTCTCTGGTACACATATACCTAAAGTATTTTGGGTAAAAATTCCAGAAAGAGACATATAAGGTAGAACTTGTTGTACACAATCCTTTTCCCACTAAAGTTAGGAGAAGTATCTATGTACATATGTCTATTTTTATTTCCATTCTACCCATGGGTACTTAAAGTGCCCATCCACTCAGTAGCTGCAGATACTTCGATCGTTATCAAATATGTAGATGCACAGATAGATTCGCAATTCACTTGTTTGCGGGCTCGCTGAAAACGTGCCCCCGATAAGCGGGAAAGCAATTATTTATGCCATGGTAATTAAACCGACGACAGAAGATGGAAATGACGAATGTCTGACGAGGGTTTCAGATAGCAACGTACATACATACATACATATCTATGTATATGGTTTCCTTGTGGGGTCTGGAGGAAACAAAGGGGAACGGAAGTCGGGACACGGTTCGCTACTGATCACTCAATTACCATTCGATACCAGAACTCTAAGCGGCATTGTCTACCACAACAGGTGCTCCATTCACGATGATGCGCCCGCTGACGATGCGGAGTTGGCTGGCAACGCTGGTGACGGCGCTGCTGGCGGTGGCCACTTGGCCGGATCCGGGCCAGAGTCTGCCGCAAGGTGCTCCGGAAACCGTGTGCGACACCATGCTGCCGTTCCACTCCGGCGGCAGTGTGCTGCCCCAGAACAGTGTGTCGCCCTTCAGTGTGGAGACCTCCTCCTCGACCCTTGGCCAGGGTCAGACGCTTCGCGTGGATCTGACGGGTGTGCCGGCTGGCCTTAGTTTCGGTGGCTACATGATCCAGGCGCGCAATCGGAATCCACCCCATCAGATTATCGGACAATTTGGACCCGCCCGCGATGGCACCATTAAGCTGATGAACTGCGAGAACTCCGTCAATAATTCAGCCACGCATAGCAATGCCGGTCCCAAGCAGCAGGTTATCCTGGAGTGGCAATCACCAGTGGACTTCCTCGGTCAGGTGGTGTTCAAGTGAGTCACTAGAGGATTACTGCCAGGCTTCAATGATTCTATCTTAAATTTCTGTATACCCATTAGTGCCACCATCGCCCAGAGCTATAATGAATTCTGGGTGGGCGTGCCCTCTCAGCCCGTTCAGATAGTCCGTCGCGATCTGTCCGCTGCTCCACCACTACCCACACAGAGTCCATCTGCACCCGCGGGCAGCACTCGTGCTCCCTATGTCCCGCCCAGCTATGTGGCGCCAAACAACGTGGTAGCCGTCTCCTCGGATCCCATCTACAATGGCTGCGGACAGAGCAAGAACTGCTTTGGATTCCCCGACGGTTGCGTGGCCACGAAGAGCTGTACCTCCATCACTGTGGTCACGGTGCGCGGGGATGTCTTCGAGTTTGAGATTCAGTCCGACAAGGGTGAGTCACTTGTGTTTCTTTTCCCAAAGTTGGTCTTCATTTTCATCGCTTTTCTAGGAACCAATGCGCTTACGTGGCTGTTGGTCTTTCTGATGACGCCAAGATGGGTGACGACTTGACCACCGAGTGTGTGCCAGAGAATGGCAGGGTTAACCTGTATTCCTCCTTGACTTCGGCCTCTCCTTACTCGGCAGTGAGATCCAGTGTGGTAAGTTGGAATCACTTTTCCAGGTGATACCTTATCTATGAATGGACTACCGCTCCTTTCAGAACCAGAACTCAGCCCGCCTACTGGACGCCTCCATTGTGGACGGAGTGATCTATTGCCGTGTGCAAAGGGATGCAGTGACCAATGTCCAGGGACGCACCTTTGATCTTCGCAATGGCAAATACCACCTGTTGGTGGCATCCGGCACCGCTCTTAAGGAGAACAGCGTGGGCTACCACGACATTGGACGACTACCCTCCGCGCAACCGATCAGTCTGGCGGAGGTACAAGACTTGAGCGGATCCAGCCGGCTGCTGATCCAGCTCCATGGAGCGTTCATGATTGCCGCATGGATTGGTACCACCTCGCTGGGCATCATCTTTGCGCGCTACTTCAAGCAGACGTGGGTGGGCAGCCAGAGCTGCGGCAAGGATCAGTGGTTCGCCTGGCATCGCCTCCTCATGGTCACCACCTGGTCGCTCACGGTGGCCGCTTACGTACTCATCTGGGTGGAGCTGAAGCGGGCTGTGTGGCATGCCCACTCGATAATCGGTCTGATCACGGTGATACTGTGCTTCCTTCAACCCATTGGAGCTCTGTTCCGACCGGGACCCAATGACAAGAAGCGGCCGTACTTCAACTGGGGTCATTGGCTGGGCGGTAACCTGGCCCATATTCTGGGAAGTAAGTTCAGCAGTCGCAGATCATCCAAATGTGTATGGCTTATTTCAAAATCTTCTTGCAGTTGTTACCATCTTCTTCTCTGTAAAACTACCAAAGGCCGAGCTGCCCGAGTGGATGGACTGGATCCTGGTCAGCTTCGTGGTGGTGCACGTGCTGGTCCACCTGATATTCTCCGTAAGTAAAACGGGCTGTAGTGGTTGGGTGTTTCTCCCCTCTCATGTGACCCCCAAGTGTACAAAGATTAGACCCAGCATCGCCTGCCTGTACAGTGGTTCTAGTTGTGTCCCTAAACGTTCATTCATTCCATACTAATTCATCTGTCACCATCATCCCCTCGAGAACTGGTGGCTACGTCCCTTAATGTGTAGATCGGCTTGTGTTTGAATCATTGGCAGATTGGCGGCATGGCCTCGGAGCGTCATCTCAGCCAGCGGGCGAACACCTTCCAAATGGGCGATATGTCCCATCATCAGCAGCACGCCATGCGGAATGGCATGAGCATGGAGCGGAAGATGGATGCTCCGGTAAGTAGTGCAAATATGGATCAATATGGTCAATACGCTTCAACCTGACTTTCCGAATTTCAGTATGCGGGCATGCGCAAGGGATTGCTCGGAGTTTACGGCGTGGTGCTGGTTCTCTTCGTGACGGTGCTGATTCTGCTGGTGGTGCTGGCGCCCATCGAACAATACCTGGGGAAGTCCTAGGCGCTCAATTCGGATGTCCTGTAACCTGTCCCCTTTCAATACTCGTGTCAGTTTTTTGTGCTCATTGTTTTAACCCCTTCCGCCCACGGCTCTGCCCTGCCCTCCACCACCCAAATCCCCACCCTTTTTCCCATTCAGCTTTGTGTTGTTAAGTGTAATTAGGCGCATGTGTAACCTGGGGCGGAGCGTTCAGTACATGTTATATAATTTATTATTAATAAAATAAAACAAGCCAACATAAATGCAGTGTTTCCTTACTTTTCTCTGCTGCTCTGCTCAATTTCTATCTGCTGCGCTACATGTATATATGTTTTACCGATAGTATCTGGTGCTGGAGAGTGCTGCTCGATCGGATTGCGTTGGATATCCTATGTATAGTATGGATTTGTATAAAACCTTGACTCTTAACTGCAGCTAGACATTATCATTATCTTTAGATATAGGTGTGTATATGTATGTTTGTGGTGTGTATGCTTTCGTAAACGTGTTGCTTGTTCCGCTTAATTAAAGTACGTAAATTATAGGTAGATCTACAATTTTCAGATATTAATGCAAAAACTAAACCCAATCGAACGAAACTGCCTTAAAGTAACAAGCGGAATCATCGCTCCTCTAGGATGACCGTTTCCTGCGGATAGAGCTTCAGCGACTCCAGTGTTTGGCTACTCTCGATGGCCGTGAGATCCCGACGCGGCCAGCTGCTGATTAGTTTGTACTCCTCGATGAGAAAACCGTTGGCCGTCACAAAGTTGAGCAGATCCTGGTGGATAACAGATTACAGTCACTAGGCGATTCAAGTGCTTGTTTAGTAGCACTTACCTGTAGGTTGTTGTTGGTAAAGAAGCGCCGCTCCAGAAAATCGCCCGTGGGCTTACGCACACGGATCTTAGAAGTCCCCGTTTCCTGTTCGGACGGCTCCTGAGGTAGGGATTGTTGAGCCTGGGCGAAAGATGCTTTTTATAAACGGTTTAACGCACAGAAAGAAAATCATCACGAACTTACAACTAATCTAATGGACTCGCGTCTAGCATCTTCTTCGGCTCGCTCGGACTCAATGCGTTTTCGCTCGGCTAACTGGGCAGCCTCCTTCTGGCGCTTTGCCGCATCTTTAGCCATGTCGGCTTGCAAAGTTTCCTGATAGGCCATGTCCTGCTCTGCCTTCACCTGATCACGGGCAGCGCGTTCGTCCTCTTGCCGTATTTCCACCTGCAGCTGCTCCTCAAACATCTCGCAGGTTTCAATGAGCCTCGTTAGCAAGTCATCCAGACCAATGTTACCTGTAAAGTGTTAAAATATAATGCGAAATACAACATTTTTAATGGTTTCAGCGGGCGTACCATGAATCACAGATAAAACTTCGCAATTGCTGCCCAGCTGACGGCTTTTTCCCACCAACATGATGGCTGGCAGCTTGTCCAATTTAATGTTTCTGGCCGTCAGAGAGGCGTTGCTGCTAATGCAAGCAGTCAACGAGGAGAGAAACCTGTGGCACACAGAAATTATCAATAAATAACATAGAAGTACATCAATAACGACTCACATGTCCTTGTTGCTCTCGTAGGTCATATCCCAGCCAAATAAAACGAATTTTTCTTTGAAAGTTTGGATAATGCTATCATGTCTCATCAGCTGATCACAGAAAACGTTGATAAGAATGCTCTTGCCGTGATGCAAGTAAATGGCCAGCAACTTGCGCTAAAATCATAAAAAAAGTCTGTTAGTCAAAAAACTTATAGAGAAATAAACCAAAAATTACCTCCTTGGCGGGTCGAAGGCAGGCCAGCTGCTTGGCGCTTTCAAGACTGCCCACGAAAAATTCGGGACAGGGCTCGCCATAACGCGCCTTGTAGTTCTCGACAAACTGCGTGGAGCCACTTGTCTCGTCATCCGTGTTGTTTGGTACTGGAAAATTACATAACTTTTCCTACTGCATTTGAAAGAAGGTATTTATAATGCTCACTTAAGTGCCTGTTGAGGGGCTGAGCGGGTGGCAAGTCAGTGAATATGTACTCGGCGTTGTGGAAGTCTGTAGCATCTTCGAACTCATCAGCCGAGCTCTCGCTGTCCACGGTCACCACATCGAATGCGTTGTTCTGGTTGGAATTTGTTTGCGCTGCACGCTCCGTGCTGCGCACAGCGAATCTATGCGACAGCCCAATGCCAGATTGCTAAAGAGTTTGGAGCGCTGGATAGCTTTATCAGATCATCAGATATTATTTATTTCGACGTACCGCCAGAGTGGTGTCATTGTCACAACCATTGGGCCAGCCGGTCCACTCCTGGTGGCGCACTGGTATGCTCTTGATGTCGCACACGTTCATCTTTACCTCCTGCACTGTCGTACGTCCTGGCATGCTAAGAGTGAGTGGGGTGTCCGATTCGAACTGTATGAAAATGGTGAAGTTCTTGTCCACGCGCTGCGTCACTTCATCTCTACACAAGATTATTGAGATACATGTTTGAAATAGTATTTTCGAGCGGACTCACTGTTCGGTGTCCATGAAACCGTCGTCGGTGAGGTCCACCAGGATCAGTTCGTTCTCCGGTGCGAGATCTAGGTTGCATATACGCGTGCCCAACTGCTGTGCCTCGCTGGCTTTGGTGGGTGGCCAGCCCCGAATGGCTTGCCTGCACACCGGCACACTTGTCTCGTCAAAGATTTTGCGTTTAAGTTGTTCTAATTGGGAAATTTATTGGTAACGACACGAGATCAAGATCCAGTAGAAATCCTTACCAACTGTGGCCTCCGATGGTAAACGGATCTGGTAGAGCTGCTGGTTAAAGTGGATGTTGAAGGTGATCACGTTCTGGTTGTTGTTTTGGCTGGACGCGGGGTCCAGGTTGATACTGGACGTCAGCTGGGCTAGCAATTGTGACGCTATAGTAGATACGTTTCAAGTCATGGCACAAAAGCGGCGCTATCATGTTCAACTCACTTGGAAATCTCTGCTGGATGTGCGGCTGATTTAAGTTTAGGTTTTGGTTCTGGTTCTGCAGGGCGGCCGCAAAGAAACCGGAAGCGTTCGAGGTTCCGGGCATCTCATCATAACCAGGCGGACGGAAGCCATTGGTGCTCTCCACAGGATTCCTGGCCGGAGGCTCTGGCACCTGAATTGGATGGGGACTGGCCATCGGCGCATCCTCGTGTGGGATCACTCGACTCAGTGCCTCCTGCAAAGGCAAAACGTAGTGTAATGACAGAGCATGTGTGGAGATGGGGGATCCAAAGCAGGGCAACTAAACAAAGAACCTGCACACTCACCACCAGATTCCAGTCGGCGGCCTCCAAGTGGGAAAAGGCTTCGCCCACATCGTCGATGCCCGTGATGCTCTGCGAATGTACACAAAGACCATATACCATATAGTAGTAGTTCGATATTGGAACTATCTGCCAAAGTCACCCACACACCAAAAACGCACACGCATCGCAATGTGCGCAGCGAAATTGTGGGTGTTTTCGGCGGAGATCTATGAAGAGCATTACCTGAAAACTGGCCAGGGTCTCTTGCTTGTTCTCCGACATTGGAAACGCTTGTGGTTCGCTTTATTTGACCGATAAACTCTTCTTTAAACTCTACCGATTTTCACTACAAAAAATTACACAAAGAAAAAAGTGGCTAGTCAGTGTGGCCAGTTGAGTGTAAGCGATTTATGCGTAGTAACGCTACGTCTGCTAACGGCACTTTGAATTAAAGATTTCCCAACTTGTTTTATATTTATTTAGTTATTTTTTGTTTTTTAATTTTTTTGGTTCAACTTATGCTCATTTGAAATTCATTAATTTGGACGACAAACAAAACACTGGCAGCCGGATAGGATTTACTTCCCAGCCAGTTGCAGCTGTTACCGACAGAACTGTTAACTCGCTTGCAGTCATGTTAAATTCAAACTGAAAGGCGGGAACACTTAGCAATTCAGAATTGAAAGGATATGAGTTGTCCACGCAGCAGAATGTCCTGAATTCCCACTAAAACTGAAAGCCAATCCTTCAATCTGCGAAATGTATTCAGCTGTAAATTGTGATTAATATGAGAAACTTTATACTTGGCACCCCGGGGACGAATAAAAGAGCCTCCGCACAGCCGGCGAAATAAATGCGACTCAATTAATCTTCATGAAGTGGCGAAATCAAAGACGCGGTCCGATGTGACTTGTAGATGGCCAGGATAATGCTGTGGTGTAGACGACTCCGGGCTGGTAAGCCGACAACATGTTGCTCGTGGTCCTAAAATACACTCTTCTACTGGCCATTATCGGCTGTTTCCTGCTTCCAATCCATGGAGCAGGATCGGATACTGACCAGGTCCTGCCGCACCGCATCTACCGACTGCTGGACGGCCTCTCCGGAGGACGCCGGCTAAGTGCCAGCTCCACATTCGCCCTGCTGCTTTCGCAGTTCCTGATAAAACGTGAGCCCAATGAACCGTACACTCGCGATACGGATGACGGATGTGCGTATTTATTTATGCCCCGTCCATTGCAGAGAAACTGCGCTACGTGGCACCCACGCGTTTCGAGCGGCAGCTCTACTACCATCTGCTGCACAGGATGGAGCACATCAGGAGGGGATCGGGACCGGTGTCCAGGGAGCAGGGTGTCCACGGGGATAGTATGCTTTCTACAAAACTAACTGCGTATTATTACTTATGTATGCTAATTTCTGGTCAGTTCTCAGCATTGCCTTTCAGGGAAATGTGCTACTGCTGCCTCCCTCGCTGAAACTGGGCGAACTGGATGCCAATGGGGAGTACGAGCAGCTGGCCGAGGTCTACTCATCCGTGGTCAACGTGGGCCAGCTCAACAGGACGCAGTCAGGTGAGTTTGGAATAAATCCACCTAATTGTTGAGTGTTATATACAGCATATATTATATATTACATATATTAATAATTCATTTGAAGAATAGTTGACAATATATAGTTATATAGTGCAGCATGGATAATCCCTTATACAACTTTTGCTACCAAGTGTTTGACTTTAACTTGTTTGATTACATTTGCTAGACCTCTGCCTCCTGGAAATTGTGGAATTGAAGCCACCCGACTGCAAGCTGCTCTCCGGCGTTTGTCTGGAACTCCTGGCCAGTGATGCACCAGCCTACGGATACCAGAGAACCCACCAGTGAGCGTACACATACCTTTCGCTTAAAACTTCTACAGCCAGATGACAACTCCATCTAGGGTCCTTCTGCTCTACGTGCTGCAGCATCAGGCCTGTGCCCCCCACCTCAGTCCACCGCAGGTGTACGAACTGCTGGCCAGGAGTCAGTGCGATGAGGTGGAACGCGAGCAGAACGCCATCCGGAGCCTGGGGCTGCCAGTCGCATATCGCGATCTGTATCTGGAGCAAGGTAAGCAGGGTTCAGTGGGCCGGTGATTGTGGTGATGCTGGTGAGGCTGCTGTTGCAGCTGCTGTTCTATGGGCTATCCTTGCTGCTATCGCTGACATATATCTTTGCCTTTGCCTATGCCACATATCTCTGACATCGCAGCCACCATCTGCGGGCTGTTTGGCTACAATGAGTTTGTCAATTGGCGCAACGTAATGGAAATTGGCAGCTGGCTGGAGGGGGACTTGCCGAAGGACATCGATGTATTGGCTGATGTCGACGATAGTCAGCACATAAGCGATTTGGCCTTGGTCTACTACACAAATGCACTGCTGCTGCTGCACTAAGCCCCTAATCTATCGAACAACCCCCCTCCTCAGACAGCGACCTCATCCATAATTTCTGCTTCTGCTTGATAAGTTAATAAAGTGGCGCTTATTGCTTTATGGTTGTGTCGATTTCAGCAAGTGGCGTGGTTAATACTTTTGTTATTGAAATGCATCGTGGAAAAGCGATGAGGGGCGTGTGGGGGTGGGATGCACTTCGCTTGGAGTGGCGGAACGGAAACAACATTTGTAATGTGACACATTACTTGCGCTTGGTTGCTCGACTGATGGATATGCAGCAGGACGAGAGCTGCGACGACAACACTTTCCATTACAAAATGCTCACACTGAAGTGGAATACTAATATTTGCCCTGACATACTCGAAAACATGGAAGCCGGAGCTGTGAAGCCCGAGGGCCATCGGAAGGAACAGGGGTCGCCGCCTGGCTTTTGGGCTCTGGCTTCTGGGTTCTCGGTTCTCAGTTCTGGGTTCAGGAGGTCCCCGGCTGGATATTAATGCCTCATTTGCTGAATGTCGACGGGGATGGCACTGCACGGGGGATGGGGCAATGCAACCAACAAGCCTGCAACATATGCACTGAGCGAAACATTAATTCCTTTGTCAGATGCTCTAAAGATCTTTCATCCTCCTCAATCACATAAGTACATTGTTTTGTACCAATTGTTCCATTTGTGAATACCATTTATATCTAAATCTTCTTATCGATTCGAGTTCTGGAGTAGCGACCCATATTAAGGGAGAAATTTCTTCAGGTGCAGCCAGACACACAAACAACCATGTCATACGTCGTTCCCTTTGTCGGGGGTCATGAATAGCGATGGGTCATTAGTAACGTCGACTTGTCAATGCAGCAACAACGCCGACAACAGACTTGCCAAGTCTCGGTTACCATCGTGGGCTGAGGAGGCGGGGTGCTGGCCACTGGCTGGGGTCCTGGCCCCCAGGACATGCCTGTGCCCACTCCAATATGTTTTCCTTTTTTTATCATTCCTTTCGGCAGGCGAGCACCAACATCAACCCTTCATCAGCCCTTGCAACCTGAACCTGATCAGCTGACTTACTGGCCACTGCACAAATAACAACAATCCACCCGCCCCCACCCACTCCCCGCAAGTTGCAGGCGTCCCGGGTTGTTTTTGTACACGCGTGTCGTCGTCGAGTTCATTATGGGCTTATGTCTCTTAAAGTGTGGCTATGTGGCTCTCCGGAGGTGTTTATTGTGCTGTTAACTGTTGGCTCGCTGGCAGCGGCAACAACAAAATGTTGTTTAACATTCTCTCCGGCTCTCTAGCGCCACACATCCTGAACCGTTAGCTTATCGCCTGTCTGTTGTTGTAAAGCGAGCCCGGAATGTTTGACTGCGCTCTTCTTGTTTTGGCTCTCTCGCTCTCTTGCAGCGCATGCGTGCGTGGGAGAGCACCTGCGAGAGCGCCCACCAGGCTGGACTTTGATGGGGTGGAGAGCAAGGGAGAGAGGGAGCTTTCGGAGCTGCTTTAGAGTTGCCAAGTGGGTCTCGAAATCTTTGGTCCTTTAACAAAAGATTTATGTTTATTTACGGAATACTAATAACAATACATGAGGTAAAAACATTTGTATAGATTAAAGTATTATTAAGCAGTTAAAAATAATAATATGGTTCTAAGCGCAGAATGTTTGACTTGTATTTATTGTACATGTACTTAAGAATATAGAAGTTTACTACAGATATTTTACACTCGGATAGTGTAAATATTTATTTTTAAAGCAAACACTCTAGCTTAAAAGCTAGTTTCATTCATTTTTTTTTTAATAAGCTTAGAAAAATCGCTAGATATCCTTTGTTTTAATTAAAAAACCATCCTTGCAACCCTATTAGCCGAGCTAACTGTGTGAATTGAATTGGCGCCTCTTTACATGGCCGGATAATCGGACAGCGGATATAAAAACAACGACTGGGACCAAGGACTCCGTGTCCGGCTCTCTCCGAGATTGCTGCGTGGGTTTGTTTTTTTCCTGCGACTCCCAGACGCTCTCACTCCCGCTCTCTCTTTCTCAAGCTCTCTTCCGTTTGGCAGATGGCTTTTCCATTCCGAATCGACTGTCATACGCTCAGTAGTCTCCCGTCAATTAGAGTGTAAAAACGTTACGCTCCACGGAAAACAAACGGAATCGCTAGAAACGCCAGAAATCATCCGTATCCGCCGTCATCAGACATCCGCTCGCAGGATACAACCAAAATAATACATATACACACCGTCGCACAACGAATAAGCTATATAGCCATTGCAGGAAACTAACCAAAGCGTGGAAATTCCCCCATAATTGTCGATTTTCAAGTGCTCCGATCGAAAAATCGTAAGTGCAATGTGAAAGTCAGCTTATACGACAGCTGAATGTGTCAGTGTGAGTGTGAGTGAGTCTCCCCAGTGAGTGAGAGTGTGTGGGTGTGCAGGAGTGTGTAAATGTAAATACCACGAAAATCGCTGAACGCCGAAAAATAAAGCACAGGCCAGTGGAAGACGAGGAGTGGAGAGGAGGAGAGAGGGAATCAGAAATCAGCGAGGACGAAGCCAGAGGCAGTTGAGCAAGAAGAAGAGGAGCAGCAGGAGCAACAGCAAGCGTAAGGATTTCATCTGTGCATGTGTGTGTGTGCGTGTGTTCTTTAAGGAGACGTAAAATTGCGAAATGAAATAATGGAAATTTATGTGGCTAGCGAACTTCAAGTGGCCACTCCACTGCCCTTACTCCCACATACGTACATATGTACACACAAACACGCACTCATACATACATCCATGCACCACTTTTATTTATTGCGATTTTTGGGTCAAACTAAAGTTGCAATGATGATGTTGATAATTACCAGTTCGTTCACATCGCCAGCAGTTCAAAAGTCTTTGGGGGAGTTCCCCTATTCCACCCACACGCACACAGAAGCACTCACATAAAATCGCCCACTCGCACACAAACACACACACACACACGCCCTCGAGATGAGTGAATATGTGTGTGTGTGTGCTTTTGTTTTAGTCCTTGGGTCCTTGCGGGGGAAATTACTTTGTTGTTGCTTTTGCCTTTGTTGCCGTTGTGGCAAGGAACGCGGTCTTTGACAGCTCTCAAGTAAAACGCGCACCTGCGAATTCGCCATAAATTAGGCCCGCGTCCCGCATACAGCAGGATATATAGCAGGATATACAGGAGGATATATATTTAGTGCGACGTTGGGCCGATGTCTAAGCACTCAAAGCGCAGGCAGGATAAGCCCCATGAAAAAAACGCGCCAAACCTCAAGGCTATTACAGTGGATACTTGGGATAGTGCGCTTCAAGCCACCCATTTCCTATAGCAAAAACCATTTTAATTTGATTGGCACGAAATAAAGCTTAAGAAAGAAAACGACAGCAAAAATAGCCGAACTTTCTTATCAATTTTTTAATAACACATGTCGTGCTATTGATTTTCCATCTATTTATTTTATTTATACTTTTGATTCGTGTACAGCAGGCTGACTTAAAAGTATTTTTTTTTACTTTCTGAAAACAGAGTCTATGTTGTTCATTTTATGTTGTTTTGCAAACATGGCTTGCTTATCATCATAGTGCATCATACAATGATATTTATTAAATACTTCTAAAACAGCATGTGTGTTTTAATCAACATGACTGAACATTCTGGTTGGTTTTGTATTGATTTTCGTGTTTTTATTGTGGCTTTTATTTGATTACCAAAAACTATAAGAACTGTTTACAAAAGAATCAATTTTCAACTAAAAACTGATATGTAAGCTGCAAATGAAAATATATTTGCTTTTAGTAATCCAATTCTTTAAGTTAATTAAAGCACTCGGTTCAGATAGTAGCTGCAGTTAATAATAAACGAATGTTTCATGTCGTTCAAAAGTTGTCAATTAGTTTACAATATATTGCTAGTCGCACAGCTTTTGAAGTGAATTGGGTTCATTTCACTCGCTAGTTGCTTAAAGCTCAATAAAAACGAATCAAATACTCAATATATGTCATTCAGTTTTTGTAATGAACTTGTATGTTTTATATAATTTCTACATCGTGCAGCTTGGATTAGAGTTAATAGTCATACGACTTCGTGCTCTTATGTAATATTTTTATAAGAAAATCTTGTTAAGAAGGTCGCCTTTATCAGATTTCGTGTTGAAATAAAATTACACAGTAATTTACTTGTACCCTCTCCCCCTTTTAAATAGGTCGTACCCTTAGGGCTTCCCCTTAAAACCGCCTCAGTGCGCAGGAATAGCGACGGAGATTAGCCCAATTAGCGTGTCTCCACTGTGGTCGCACGGCTGTCTCTGGCCTGTCATTTTGGCCAGTTTCGGGGAGTCAGAAGTGTGGCATGCGTGAATCGAGTTGATTCGAGTTCCTACCCTCAAGAAGCGCCTTGTGTTTTTGTCTGTGTTTCCCGTGTATTCGATGTATTCTGTGGTTGCTGGCCACCCAATTGGCCCTCCACGGATTTTGTGCTCTATTTACCTGCCTTATAAAAACACAATTTATTGCCGGACCAACGTTTCCCTTTGTGTTTGGCTGCTGTATACGAATCAGCTTCTGTTTTCTGTTTTCCGCTCCTGTTTCCATTTCCATTTCTTTTGGCCAGCTTTTTATTGTATTTCGCAGTTTCTGTTGCTGTTGCTGTTTTAGTTTTAGTTTTCGCTCCGCTTTGTTTTGTTTCGTTTCATTTCCAACTTAACTTTTCCGCTCTGAGGTTGTGACTCTGATTCCGATTCAGTGCGCTCGGGGACTTCCCCTTTATTGGCTTTCTGTAGAAAGTTTTTGCGTGACATCAGCCATGAATATTATTCCGCTGGAAGCCATTTTGTTTGGCCTTGTTTGCCTTTTGAATCAATAAACCAGCCGTGGCATCGAGAGCAGCGCTCCTTAATAATTGAAAAGCAGCGGGGGCTTAGGTTTATCCCCTTCGTTTTTCAGCCACAAAGGACACTTGACCGGAGCGCTCAAAAGCAGGCAACACTTTATGTGCATGCAAATAATTCGCTTACCACTTTTCCGGCTCACTTTCACTGCAAACCCCATAGTTTTCGGGCATATCTCTGTACAAAAGTTTGCGACTCTCCAGAGCAATTTGATCATTTGTTGTGGTCTGGTTGAAATACGCTGGTAGTAATCCCCGCAAACGGAAAATTCCGCCTCACTTGGTGGTCACGTAGTATCTAGTGGGCGAAAGTTTTGAGTTTACGATTTACGATGCATAAACTTTATGCCGCAGCTTTCAAGCGACTCGAATAAAAGTCGGTAATCTGTGATAAATGAGCCGGGCAACAAATATGGATTCCGTAAAGCCAACTATCGGATATCAGGCATCGACGATGAAAGGCCGCTGCCCAATGAGCTTTTAATTGTGTAATTAAATCACTGCCACTTGGAGCACTCATCTTTGTCCATTAGGCTAATTGGGTGGATCAACTTATTCTCAAAACGAGAAAGTTAACAATGGATATTGACGATTGTCGAGAACGTTGAAAATGGAGAAAACACTACAAAAAAAAAAAAAAAAAAAAAAAAAAAAAAAAAAAAAAAAAAAAAAAAAAAAAAAAAAAAAAAAAAAAAAAAAAAAAAAAAAAAAAAAAAAAAAAAAAAAAAAAAAAAAAACGGGTTGGCAGTGGGGAAATCCCGAATGAAAGAAATGCGAAAATATAACGTACCGAGTGTGCAGATACAAACGTACAAAAAGAAAAGAAGTATGTGGGTAGTATGTCAACCTCTCTGCACCGTCTGCGTGTATGTGTATGTGTGTGTGTGGCTGTGTGTATGTGGGTGTGTGTGTGGGGAGTGTGGGTAAATAGCCAAGGTGGAAAAATCGATATAAATGAATACGGCAACATTTGGTCGCCCCCGAAAAACAAAAAAAAAAGTAAATAAATAAAATACGAAAAACGAAACCTCGACTGACTCAACTTGAGACAGTGCGGAATGGCGATGGGTTTTTTAGCCCTTACGTCAAACTTATAAAAAAAGCGAAAACTTTTCTTGCACGCACAACCATTGCGAGTGCTTACCCACTCATACGCACACACACTAATGCAGCAAAGGAAAGCCCCAAAGGGAATGGCGATGAAGGAGGGGGGTAAGGGGTGGAGGTTGGAGAAAACCTCCCGAGGCCGCAGGCAGTCAACGCGATTTTAAGCGCAGGCATATGAAAATTGCCATAAAAATATATAGTACGCTTACGAGGGTTTCCCACAGCGATTGCAGGCTTACACTACCTTTTGTTTTGGGTTGCAGGTCTTTGGAATCCATTAAAAGTGATTCATATGGACCTTTTCAGATACATGCTATCTTCCCAAAAGTTTTTATTCTGTTGTACTACTCAAAGCTTACAGATCGGTAGATTAATGATCTAGAATAAATAGAATACTGGAACGCATATATACTCGTAATGTTTAAAAACTTTGAAAATATTAAATTGCCTAGCATTTTGAAATAGAATAAAACGATCAGTCAACCGATAGTTTTTCAAGTATAATTTTAAAAGAAAATCTATAAAAATCCCTACTGAAAGTATTTCAGTTAAGCTACAACGTTTTATGGACAAATAACAGCTATCGTCAAAAGGTTCATCTAAAGCAAACCCATTTTTTATTAAAAAGTAATGCATCACATGCATCTATTTGTATCTATTTTTAACTAGCACCGAGTACATTGTAAATGAATGAAACACCGAAATAAAGCAACATCAGCACAAACAGTTAATAGAAGCAACTTCCAGTTGGTTTAGCTTAATTAATCAAATCAAACATCCGGTCGTCTGGGGGACTTCCTGAATCTGGATGCCTCATGCCGCAGCGGGGCACCAAAGAGTATAAATAAATAACGTCAGAAAAACAAAGAGTGGGGCTAAAGGAACAGAACAGAACAGAACGGAGCAGCACAGCATAGAAGAGCAAAAACCGAAACAGCGGAGATGCTGCGGTTGCAATGTTTGCCCCAGTAAGTATGCTACACATTTCTCGAGCACGGGTTAAGTGCGATGCCAGCAAAAGAGATAGCAATACGGGGGCACAGAGAGAGACAGGAGACGGAAACAGGAGTGAGAAAGAAGATGTGTGTGTGCTTGTGTGTGTGTGTGTGTGGCACCAAAGCCTAACAACATTTGCACGCATTTTCCTTCCATCTTGCAGACATCTGACATTTCAATTTAAAATTGGCCAACGAAAAGGCCCGAAAATGGGCAAAGAAAATTTGGATATCTTTGCGTCTTCGATTTTTCCATCAACTACCGCTGCCGCTGCGTGTTGGAAGTATCTATGCCCATGGCCAGCCTTTTTGCTATGCAGGGTAGACACTTTGCCGAATTGTGCTCGTATTGATTTCTAATTACTTGGCCACACAGTATTTGGCTTAAGGTAGGACGCCAGCTGGCAGGTGGGCTGCTTGATGTGGGTGGAATGGGCGGGACTGGTTGGACTGGGTGGACTGGGTTGTGCCTGATGGGTGGGGTTTGGGTAATGTGTAGGAGTGGCCACGCTTGATGTGGGGCTTTGTCTGTTTGTTGTGGCGGCGTTGCCATGGTGGCTCCTATTGATTTTACTAACGCCATGAATCATGCCAGAGCTCAAGCCTATGCTCCTGTCTACAGGCAGAGAAATAAAGTGTGGTTCTGTGTAATGAGATATTGTATTGGTCCCTGCTTATATTTTGATTATATCAATGCCATTTTATTATTGTTGGGTTGTGAACACACAGGGGCTGAACATATCACTATATATAACATATAAAATCATATATCAAATCTCATAATTAATAAATACCACTTGGAAACTAGACTTTCGCATCAATTCTTTAACTCCCTAACCCCTTGCCTGTTTTAAACTCCACTTTCATTTTTTTAGTGTACACTTCTTACTTACCCCCGCGCCGTAATCCACGAAACCTGGTTCCCCGGCGGTGTTCCATTTGGCCACTGCGTGTTTAGCAATTTGTGGTTATATTATAATGACCACTTGATTTGCGTTTGCGTCGGCTTGAGCTCTCTTGCCTTTGCTTTTGCCGCCTACTAATTGCGCGCTTGTGTCGCGTTTCTGTGTGTGTTCTTGTGTGTGCTGGTGTACTTTCAGGTGCTGGGACTCGGGCACTGGGACTGGCGGCAGGACTAGGAGCAACAGTCGCGGAGGCAACGTCGAGACGCATGCACGCTCCATGCTCGCCGCTGGCTGATGGCCAAAGAACTCGGAATCGCAATCGCAATCGCAATAGGAACTGGAACGCCAGAGAGCAGAGCAGCACTACCATCTGCCGTCGAAATCAACTGAATTGAGCGCCGAAAGAAAGCAGAGGGAATCCTTTGCCGCATCAAGTATACGCCCCATTGCGCCCACCTGTGGACAGAGTGCAGCATGTCAACTTCAAAGCATCACCAGCACCACTGCCGAGTCGTCTGCGTGTGGCTCCTCCTGGCACTAGCATCACTATCGTCGGCCAGCATCGCAGTGGGTGCGATCCCGGAGCCGGAGGAGGCGGCCTTTCAAGGTGCGTTTGACAGAAACTGAACCCCTGAACTACATGAACCCCCTAAGGATTCCCGCCCCCTGTCCCCCTGTCCCATGTGACTGTGCCAGGACCCTGCTTAATTGTGGAATTTTCGGGCACTTCAAGTTCGATATTTGGTAGGGGCAATTCAACTTTGAAGAGCCCTACGCTTACGCTACCTTGCAGCCCCCGCCCATACCTCCACCATCCATTTTGACATATCAATAAACGAGGCACTATTGTGCGGCATTTGACATTAATGAGCGACTTAATTATGCGTGAGCGTAGGGGCCAAAAACCAGCAGAACCCAGAAACCAGAAAAACCAAACCCAAACCGAACGAGTGCTGATGATGATGATGAGGGCGAGGACGAGGGCTTGGAAGTTGTGCAATGGCTGTTGTCATATTTCCAGGACCAATAGGGGGCGAATCTGTCATTGGCGACGATGCTGATGTGTGTGCTGCTGACACTTCGATTTCAATTGCATACAAAATGCGATTTTTCAATTTCAATTTGAATACGCAATGCACGGCCGGCGGGCAAAGGAGTTTTCAACAAGGGGGTTGAACGTTGGAGGGGGAAGTATGTCCTGTGTGAGCTCTCTTGTGTGCATATGCAAATGGGTTTGTGTGCTTGCGTCCTCTGTGTCCAGTGCACTTTAATCGTCCCCACAGTTGCTTAATCAACTAGCAAGTCTGCATGCATGCACAAGCTTTGTCCAGAAAGGCAATCCCCTCTCCCCCCTACCCCTCCCTCGCGAATCCTGCCATCTACGCCCGTGTCCGTTCCATCCTCCTTTTGATGGCACTTTAACAGAGTAGCTGACGTGTTCGTGTCTCCATCTTCAGAAAGTGCCTCTGCGTTCGTTCCATTTAATACAATGTGTGACGTAAGTGCCGGGCCACTCGGGCGTATGCGTAATGCTTGTAATGTTTTACTTTTCTCCTTTCCCTTTCTCGAATGTTTTCCCAACCATTTCCTCCTTCGGCTCTGGCACAATTTCGGTGTCAAGTGAGCGGCAAAGAATGCAAGCCCAAATGGGCTGTGATTTTGATTCACCTCATGCCTATGCAATTTCCATTTAAATTGCCATCGAACTGGGGACGACAAACTTTTCCATTACCCATTAAAAAACCAGAACTATCGCCCAACCGAGTTATTTAAGTAGTCATTATGAATTTGTGCGGTCAGATGGTGAAGATGGTGAGGGAAAGGTGGGTAGGTGCATTTGAAATGCTGCCATGGCCAGCAGTAAATTACGGAAAACGTATGCCCGAAAGTCAGGAGCAGACCGAAACGAAACCAGGCCCAAAGTCCTTAAAGCTTATTAGAATTTATTGCGGACACGTCGGTCACACCCTGGAACACACACACACACACACACTTCGTTACAGGAATAAACGGAGGAGACATGGACGTAGACGTAGACGTGAACGGGCAGACGGGCAGACGGGACACTCAACTAAACTCAACTGAAGTGAACTGAAATTATGAACCGAACTGAAACGACTCGGCTCGACCGAAAGTCGCCCCCTTCACCCTTATCGCCCCCTTATCACCCCTCAGTGCCCCCTTATCACTCCCATCTATATGCCACAATGCTAACTGAACAATCCCACTAAAAACCGCTCTACCCCCTCTACCCGCTCCACCCACGGAAAACAGGCCACTGTGGACACACCAGCCCCTGCGAACAACTGTGCTACGAGATCCACGATGGAATGTACGAGTGCGACTGCATCGAGGGCTACGAGCTGAACAAGAACGGTTACAGCTGTCAAGGTGCGTTCAGGATGGGAGGATGGGATTTGGGGTTACGTACGAGTATGTGGAGGATAGGAGGATAGGTGTGCAAACTCGTACATAGATGCAACTCTCTGTGGCGCCAGGCCACAAAATTGATTTGGCATTTCGGTTATTATTTGGAAATCACCTGTAATGGATGGCACTGGCATCAAAATGGGCGGGCTGAGCTCCCCGATTACATGTGAATGCCCCCCATACTCTGCATGCTCTGGTGTTATTTATATTTTTGGCAAACGACTTGTTTGGGGAATTTACAATTTTGCAATTGTTCGGCTCCCAAAATGATGCTGCCCCCCGGGCGGGTCGACAAATTGATATTTTTTGTGTTCTTACTCGGTATTATTATTTTATCTGTGGCGTGTATTTTGCATGTAATTTGTGCGTTTTCGACAATGTGTTGAAAAACTTACATGGCATACAATCAGTTATTTTTGAACAAGCGACATTCTAATTTAAAATAATATAGATGTAGCTGGGATCTTCTTTTTATTGTTGCTTGCAGTTGTATTTAACATAATTTTGGTTTGCAGATTTTTTTGTATTATTGAGGGAATTAAAGTATTAAAAATCATCAATTTTCCCCTGCTCATTCGCTGAATTTAATTAAAATGGTTGCATTCCGTAACCGGATCCATTTCGATTTTCCAGTAATTAACGCCACTTCCAACAGTTTGGATGGGCGTGGCAAATCGGACGAGGATGTGCTCTACCAGAAGGGCGCCTCGTTCAGCGCCAAGTTGGCGAACGACGATGGTGGCAAGGCGATGGCCAAGTCCACGTTCGCCCTATCCGCCTCGCAATCCGCATTGCCGGCGGGCAACGAGAACGCAGAGGATGAGTCCGGATCCGAGAGCGACAGCTACGATTACGGCGAGCTGGAGGACAGCAATTCGGAGACACAGGAGCAGAAGCAGCAATCGCTGAATCTTCAGCAGCAACAGCAGCAGCAGCAGCAGCAGCAACAGAAAGTCAATTCAAACGATTACTACATATCAGCGGAGAGCATCAACTTCAATTCGGAGTCCGAGGGCCAGGAGCAGGACGTGGCCGACTTCAAGGCGGCCAGCACGGCTCTGCCCACCTCGGTGCCCCCGACTCCCAGTAGAAGCACCACAAGGGCACCCGCCAGCACAACCACGACGACCACGACCACAAGGAGATCGCCCACCAGGGCGCCCAAGAGCCGGGTGGATGTGGACTATGGCGAGGGTGATGCCAGCGATGACTATAGCTACGGCTACAAGTCGGACATGTCCGTCTACGACGATGTCAACAATAATCAATTAAACTTAAGACGCAACAGCAAATCGCAAACATATCAGCAGACAAGCAATACTAACACGGCCAAGAACCGCAGGAAGTACCCAAACGTAACCAGCAACAAGGTCCAAATGCATATCAACCGACCGAGGGAGAGCCACCGACTGGAGAACATATCAGCAGCGGAACCGGCTTCAGTGGGAGCTGCCATGACAACAGACAGGTGGGTCATACAAATGTATTGTATATGTTGCTCGGGGTTGGGCTGGGGTTGGGTGGAAATGGAAATTCCTTAGCCAATTTGGGTGGGCGACATCCTTTGGCCTCTCGAAAAGCATTTCTTTGTTGGGCATGTCGTACTTAGGTATGCAGAAATTGTACGAACTTAGTTGCGTACATTGGGGGTTGGGGGTTGGGGGTTGTCAAAGCAGGCAAAGTACTTTAAAACTAATTTAATGTAGTTTAATCGACTTATCCAACTGCAGGAGCACTCCTACATGCAATTTGGATTGCGGTTCCGATGGAATCTGTGCCTTGGAGGCAACTGCCGCCAGCTCTCGTTGTCTTTGTCCCTTTGGCAAAACGGGCACTGGCTGCCAGGAAGGTAAGTGCATCCTCGAAGGACCAAATCGTATTAAACTTAACTTGCTTACTTTATGAACACCCACAGATATACGAGCCCATGTTCCGCGTTTCGCCAAGCGATCCTGGCTAGCATTTCCGGCGCTCCACGGCGCCTACAAGCACGTCCAACTGCGCATCGAATTCCGTCCAGAGTCCTTTGACGGCATTATCCTGCTGAGCGGAGAGCGCGATGACCTCACCGGAGACTTTATGGCCCTGCTACTGAACAAGGGCTTTGTGGAGTTCTGGTTTGACTGTGGTTCCGGCGTAGGCAGTGTTCGGTCTCGGGAGACCATCCTGCTGAACGAATGGAACTCGGTGATCATCTACCGTCATCGTTGGGATGCCTGGCTGGTACTCAATCATGGCACCAAGGTCCAGGGAAGATCCAATGTATGTTTTCTATTCAGAGTTAGGAAACCCATTTATAAATGAATTCAACTTTTTCAGGGACTATTCTCGCGTATAACATTCCGGGAACCAGTTTTTCTGGGTGGAATTGGCAACATAACTGGATTGGCCAAGCGTCTGCCGCTGGCCGAGGGATTCGCCGGCTGCATTCGTCGCTTTGTGGCCAACGAGCATGACTACAAGTTCACTGAGCATCCCTTGGGCGATGTCATCAATGGATTCGATATACGTAAGTTGTGAATTATAGTGTTTTGAACAGTCTTCTCCATTGGTAACATCCCACAGAGGACTGTTCCACGGACAAGTGTGTGCGGTATCCTTGCCAGCATGGTGGCAAGTGCCTTCCTTCAGATCAGGGCGCCATATGCCTGTGTCCAATAGGATTTGTTGGAGATTTGTGTGAGATTCGGATGGATCTACAGGTAGGTGTTCTCTGAAAGATCTTTTCGCCTTTAGGTTATTCATATTCTTACCATCTCTCAGGTTCCCGCCTTTAATGGCTCCTCTTTCCTGCGCTACGCTCCACTGGGCGATAGTGCCCTCATTTGGTTGGAGCTAAAGGTGACCTTTAAGCCCGAACAGGCGGATGGTTTGATCCTGTACTCAGGGCCAGAGCATCGAGGAGACTTTATAGCCCTCTACCTCAACGACGGCTTTGTGGAGTTCGCCTTTGATCTGGGCAGTGGGCCCGCTTTAGTGCGGTGAGTATTCCAGCCACACTAGGTAACATTTATGAAACATTTGAAATGAAATATACGGATTTCCTTTCCAGGAGCGAACATTCCCTGAGTCTGGGTCAATGGCACACCATCAAGATCTCTCGCACAGCTCGGCTGGCGGTGCTCAAGGTAGGAAGTCTTCACGGTCCTCCAACGTCCTTTACCAACCTATTGATTTTCAATTCCTCAGGTGGATAAGCATCAGGAGGTCCTGACCATTTCATCGAACGGCTTCTGGCACTTGTCGTTGGACCAGAATCTGTTTGTGGGAGGCGTCAACCACGTGGACCGTCTGCCTCTGGACCTCAAGTACAAACCCTTCTTCGTTGGCTGCATCCAGAGGGTGAGTGGTACACATCCCTTTTCCGCATTCAATCCCATTGTCTACCATTGTTCGCCACTCACAGATCGACATCAATGGCCACTCGCTGGGCATTGTGGCGGAGGCATTGGGTGGCAGCAACATCGGCAACTGCCCCCACGCCTGTGTGGCACGGCCGTGCGGCCCCCTGGCGGAGTGCGTGCCTCAAATGGAGAGCTACGAGTGCCGCTGCAGCATCCACAATGAGCGCTGCAACAAGGCCGCCGAGGTGCCGCTCGAGCAGCTGCCCGAGCTGGCCCTCCACAAGTCCAAGGTCCTCGCGACGAAGGACAATGGAGAGGCAGCGAAGAAGGTGTCTGGCTTGGCGCACAAGAAGCATTCCAAGAAGCACAGGAATTTGCATAAGCCAACCCCTGCCACGAGCACGACCACAAGCACCACCTCAACCACCACCACGACCACTGAAGCCCCTGAATCTCCTGAGAGGACAGAGGACGCCACTGCGGGGGCGCTAAGCAACGAGGAAATCGAAGATGATATCATATTCCGTCTTGTGCAGCAGCAACAGCAGCAGAGGGAGCTCAAGAAGCAGCATCAGCAGACGACTACCACTGCCCCAGCACCAGCCACTTCCACTTCCACGTCCGCTGGCCCACCTAAAGCAAAGCCCAGGTTTTCAGGGAAGCACCATGCCAGCAAGCACGAGCACCACCAGAAGCCCAATGCAGCCTTCACCCGCAAGCTGAGTCGCCTGCCCACCCACTACGAGAGTTTCCAGACGAACCCCGACAGCGATATCCTCACCTTCGAGGACAACAACGATTGGGCGACCAGTCTGCAGCAGCAGGAGTACGGCGATGCCATGGCGGCCAGTCAGATGCCATTGGCCTTTGAGGATGGAAGCCCGGCTAACCCCAAGCCGAGTGACAACAACGAAGATGAAGCGAACGCCTTTGTGTTTGATGAGTCCCTTTTTGACGCCTCCGATGGAACGGAGGAGTACCAGCGCAAGCAACTGGCCCAGGACATGAAGCGCATCATGTCCAATTCGAATACGCACTCCAGTCACAAGAAGGCAGAGGTCCAGTTCCCACTTCAAACCAGTCAAGAAGGGAGTTCCCCCAGCGAAGACACCTCTCAGTACAGCGACGATTACAACGACGATGAGCTTTTGACGCCAGTAATGCAGGGCGGTGAGGAAGTCAAGCCGGAACAGCATGCCTCCAGCACACCGCAGACCCACACCGACTGGAGTCTTCTGAAGAAGTTCGATCTGTCCGCCGAGCACCAGTCGCAGGTGCAGGGCGTACGCAAGAATTTCGGAGCTTGCTTCGCAGGCAGCGACAGCTATTTCCACTACAATGACGCGGACACCATGAGCCAGGTGATCAGCTACAGCATCGACCTCAATCTGCGCATCAAGACGCACTCGGAGAACGGCGTGATCCTGTGGACGGGGCGCCAGGGAACGACGGAGGAACACGATGACTACCTTTCGCTGGGCATCGAACAGGGGTGAGTGGGAATGTGATCTCTCCATTCAGCCCTTCTTGAAATCAATTTTATCTCCATAAAGGTACTTACATTTCCGCTATGATTTGGGATCTGGTGAGGTTGATATCCGTTTCAATGGCACCAAAGTCAGCGATGGATTGTGGCATCGCGTGAGAGCCATCAGGTGAGCACTAAAGCCGTTATGTTTTAAGAACTTCACTATAAACAAGGGTACATAAGTTCAAAAATATATATTTCAAATAGATAATAACCTAAAATCCTGATTATGGTACTTCAAAGTACAGATCCTAACTAACAAAAACCCCACTCTTTCAGAAACTCTCAAGAGGGCTATCTAGAGGTGGATGGTAGAAAGACGGTCACTTTGCGGGCGCCTGGTAAACTCCGTCAGCTGAACACGGACACCGGTCTGTATGTGGGTAAGTATCTGTGAGATATGGTACATAGTTCCATATAGCATACTAAAGGATGTCCTCTTACCAGGTGGAATGCCGGATGTGGGATACTTCACGCACCAGCGCTACTTCAGCGGCATCGTCGGCTGCATCTCGGAAATCGTCCTGGCCGGCGAAATGAAACTGAACTTCGATCCGAATACGCTGGGAACGGAGCACAATGTGGAGACGGGCCTCCTATGAAACGCTGCACGCACGCCTCAAGACTTTTGATATCGACTAGTTTAAATTATATGTTAAACCACACAAATGTCCTTCGTCGATTTGTGTTTGTACAAATACGCTTTTAAAACCAAAAACCGAGAGAGATAGAAATGGAGAAATCGAAAACGCAGAGTTAGAATGAGAAACATTTTTTTACACCACAAGACGGAGGAGAAGACGAACTAAATCTAGATGGGAAACATACTACATATTATATACACGCATATTGAGTATATACAAAAAGGCATAAATAGATATATATGTATATATACATATATATATTTAAAGCAGAGGAAACCAATTCGAAATACCAAGGCACGCTTCTTATAGAGCCTGTGACTGTCAATACTTCAGATCGGAATAGTTTATATATAACTTTAGCAAAGGATTTATATCGGGAGGCGTAGGTCATATAGAATATGAAACAAGAGCGGAAAAATCTGAGTAACCGAGCTGTCCATTTGGCGCAATTTGCGAAATTAACGAAATTAACAAAACGATTAACGAATAACGTATCGAGATACTTTAGTGTGTGGTCGCTTTTTTTGAACGAACCGTTACGCTTTACATGCAGAGCTGCCATCTTTTTGTACCACACACACACTCACACACAAACACAACGACACCGACAACTCACACACACTGACAAGCACTCCAGGAACAAACACGGTTACAAATGCAAATTGGCAATTCTTTCGTTTTTCGCATAGCTGTACCTTAAACTATGAACTGTAAACTGTATAACTGTACATTCTGTACTATTTGGCACTTCTTGGAAGGTCCAGTCCAAAAACGAACGAATCAAAGACCGGAAACGAGATAAATCGAGATGGGAGGAAGTGGGATGAGATGAGAAGAGGTAACAAACATATTAAGTGGTAAGTTAATAAATGTGTAGCGTGTACTAGCTTGTAAGTCGGCACACTCACACACACACACAAAACACACTCACATACACACGCCTGCCTATATGAACTTTTATATCAAAATCGTAAGATACTGAAGACACCAAAGATACTTAAGACATACGTAAGAACACCAAAGCAAACACACTATTTAAACACTTGAAAACGCGCTGAGCCAGAATTGAAACTTGTTGGCGATTTTTAACAATTTATACTATACAGTTAAACACTGACAACAACCACAAACAACAGACAAAAACCACAAGAACAACAACAACAACTAGCTAATGGAAACCAAACAAAAAGCGAACGCAAAGCAATTTAACAATCCCATAGCGAAATTTTTAAATGCGAGACAAACAACTAATCCGAATAGCCTGTTGAAACAATTGTAAAAGAGCGAACAAAGTATGGTATATGGTAAATGGTAAATAAAATTAACTAACTAAGGAGGTGGAATCGTTTGTATTCGTCTTATGAGTATAATTTTGTAGCTTAATGAGATAACAACCACGTATGTAGTTATATATACATCATAAACACATATGCGTAACTATATATGACTATGAGAAACTATAGAAACAATGGCGTAAAATGAATAAAGAAATCACAACCACCAATCAATGTAAAACTAAATTAAACGACATTCAATGTAGCTTATTTATATAACAAATGAAGATCGCAGCATTGAGATATTTAATTTCGTACATTGGTTTGCAGAAAATAAATTAAAAAAACGATTATAAATGGTGTTTTGTGGCTTTTGGTAAGGATGGGACTCTTTAAATTTGAACTTCCCGCGCTTAGCGGTTAACCGGTTAAGCTGGTTCATCTCTAGATATAATCTGTTGGTGCTGGTTCCAAATTGAGCTTTGTTCAGTTAGTGGTTCACGCGGCGGAACTGGTTCTAAAAGGGTGTTACTTAAAAAATAACTTTAGCTTTAACTATTAAACTAATTATTATATGAATATTTTTAAAAATTAAATATGATGGTAAAGCTTATGCATAATTATTTCAAATAAACTTATGGTGGACAAAACCATTCTTACACCAGCTTAACCGTTACTGTTCCACAATACATGAATATTTCTCAAAACTATCGATAGTTGCTATCGCTAGCTGGTCACCTCTGCTGCGAACATGGTTGTTGTTGTGGTCCGCCAAGTGAATTTTTGGCCAACTCTCTGAGATCTAGATTGAGAAGTATCCGTAGCCTGAGATCAGATCGGACTGCGGAAGAGCAACGCGGAAGTAATCACCTACAACTCCAGCCATGGCCGCTGTGCTGCCGGAAAACGCGGCCGAGATCGCGGTGGCCAATGCAATCAATAACATCAACGGGAATGGAAATGGAAACGGGCGCAATCGGGTGCTACCTGGCGGATTAGGTGGTGGTGGTGGCCAGGTGAGTTGAGAACATGGATAGTTTTGAAGACAACACTCTTATCTTTTTTCTGACTTGCAGAACAACATGATGAATATGCGGGACCGACTGTTTCATGCCATATACTTTCGGGCGGCGGCCTCCTATGCGGAGTTGGTTCCAAGGTAAAAGTCATTGGCCTCCTTATCTGCCCACCCTTATCAACCGTATATAATTTTCCATTTTCAGGAAGGTGCAGTTGACCATTGAGTTCCTGCTGCTGGCCAAGGCCTTGCTGTTCTTCTTTACGCTCATCTACGTGCACAACTCCTTCATCAAGAATCCCTGCACTTGTCTCCAGGAAGTTAAAAACTGGCCGCGCGAAGGCGTCATAAGGCATGGATTACCTTTTGAACATAATTTCAATCATTGTTAAGCCAATACTTCTTTGCAGAGTGGAGATCATTCCTCACCTGACGGAGAAGCGAGCAATTTGGCAGGGAATCAAGAGGGACCAACAAATAGTGCGTTCCCTAAAGGATTCCTAGTAAGCATACAAACAAATCCTCAATTCAAGAGTTCATCCATGTGTACCAATCTGTTTTAGCTACTATGGCATTGGACCTCAAACTCGGCAAAATCACGATACCCTCAAACGGTACGAGTCCATTCTGGGAAAACTGGGTCTGCCCGTCAGACCAACGTTTGCTTATAGTAACGAATCCCTGTACTACTACTTCGATGCCATAAACATCTTGGACACCTACGACCATCCAAATGCAATTCAACTCAAGAACGAAGAGGATGATGGTTAGAAATCCTAAATATTATTAATGTTCTTTTGCTAATGAACAATTTTAATTGTAGAGGAGCAGTACATTGTGGAGTACTCATTGGAGTACGGCCACCTTCGCTTGTCTTCCTCCACGCGAAAGCGTCTACATATCCCCGTACTCACTGTCCAACTGGATCCCAATACGGACAAGTGTTTTGGAGACAGTTTGACTCGATATCTGCTCAAACGTTTGCTAGGGTAAAAAATAATCCATGCTTTAAGATTGAGCTGTATTTTTTAAATCTTCCCCCTTCGCTTATAGCTATGATGACTTACTAATGGCATCCGTACGAACTATAGCCGAGCAGGAGGAGAATAAGGGCTACCTGCGAAATGTTATAACCGGCGAACATTATCGCTTCGTCTCCATGTGGTGGGCAGCCTGGAGTAGTTATCCGGCTGCCTTCTGTGTGATGTTACTATTCGTAAGTCAACTGAAATCATGGAGCTTATATAGTTACTATAATACGATTGTGTTTCAGACCTTCTCAGTGTCGATGCTGCTGCGCTACTCGCACCACCAGATCTTTGTGTTTATAGGTAGTAAATTCGAACAACCCTGCCAAGTTTTAATATACTTTAAGGACCTGGTTTTCTCTTTCAGTCGACCTGCTGCAGATGCTGGAATACAATGTGTCTGCCCGCTTCCCAATCGCACCGTTGCTCACTGTCATACTGGCGCTCGTAGGTGTGGAAAGAGCCTGCCTACTGATTCATTTGCATTCCCATTAACGCGTGTATTTGCTTTTTTTCCTCAGGAATGGAAGCTATTATGTCGGAGTTCTTTAATGACACCACCACGGCCTTCTACATCATACTGATTGTCTGGATCGCGGATCAATACGATGCCATCTGCTGTCACACGAGCATCACCAAGCGTCACTGGCTCAGGTGCGTACCAGTTCGGAATCGTTACTTTCCCATTCGTATCCACTAGTGTATCCCCATTCTGACCATGTTTATTTTTGTTTCTACTGTGAAATCGTCCGTGCTTCGGACAAATGACAAATTCAATTACATTAAGTCTGCAATCCTTTCCAGCATCTATGTTACCGCTGTCCGGCCATAGATAATAGCTTCCACCCGGCATCTTGGCCATCCCCACCCACCTCAGTAATCAGCACTTAACAGTTCATTTCGTTCGGTTCGCATATTTTCCTTCTCTTTGGTCTCAGTCCGGGTATTTTGCACTCTTCTCCCAATCCAACCGCTGGCGTCCCGGTTGTTATTTGAAAATTAACTTGGCTTGCGCAAGCCTCCCCCGGGGCTAGAACAAATCGACCAGTGGCCACCCCTTCGCCGGGGGCGGGTCCCTCCCTCGTACTCATCCTCGTCCTCGCCCCGTCCTCGTCCCTCCCTCTAGCCATTCAACCATCCACCCACTCAAACACACAGACACCGGCAAACAGAGAATTTCATCACTTAAGTCAACAAGCGTAACCCAAGCGCCGTTTCTCCATATAGTCGTAGCCATCATGCATATAGCTCCTGACCAACTGGCCCAACCAACTGAGCCGCACCATTAGCAAACATTTAAATAAACTCGCTGCCCCACAACAACAACCAAAAAAAGGGGGAAAATACGAAGAAAAATGCTATGGAAATTTAGAGCTGCTCATTCCCGTTCGATCGACATTAATGACCATGCACGTCAGGACAGCGGATGGCGGACAGCGGACAGCGGATGGCGGACAGCGGACAACCCCATCCTCACCAGAAGCAAAGCTACTTTGCGGTTTATTACGCGCACTTTGCATAATTGAGAACGGCCGCCGCAAGAAATTATTTCCATCTTTTTTTCGGCCACTTTTCCGGACATCAATTTCCACGATGCGCTGAACGGACCATCAATAATTCAAGAAGACACTCGAAAATTCCCTTTTCGGCGAGGGCCAAGGTCCGCACGTCTTGATTATGAATTCATGTGCCTGCATCCATCCTCAATCACTGACTGGCCTCGCCGCCTTGCGGTGTTGATTTTGCGTAATTTGCGCCGAATTAAAAGGCTATCAGTGCTCCCGAAAATTTGGCAAGTGAAGAGTCTCGTCGCCTCCTCAAGGGCCACTTGTCGTATTTATATTCATTAAAGATTCATTGCCGCGACTGATTTTCAATGTGCTCGCCTTGTTTGCCCACAGCTTGTCGTCGTTTCCCATGGAAATAGGAAATAGCAGCTGGGTAGCGACCAGACGAATACATAACTTGGGCAAGATTACACCTAACGTGTATTTACTGGGCCACAAATTAAAAATTGATGGGAAGCAGGCATAAGGCATCGCTTTGTCTCGCATTCCTCAAGCACAGATGAAAAGGCAGTCCAGATTGCGATGATAGTTTCTCTGCGAGACCACAAAGCTACTAATCTGTTAGGTTGTGATGTGCACCTGGCCCAAAAGAAATATCTTTTGTGTCTGATGCGCTCCTTCGAGTTTCACATAACTCATCATTTGCTCGCCCAGATTGTCAAACTTTTGCAAAACTTTTGAATGAAAAAATATCCAATTGCATCGAACCGAGCGAATCCTTTTCTGTGCAATTGAATGGCAAACAATATCTGATGTTGCTTCGCGTAGGTAGCTCTATAAAGGACATTGATTGGGTGTGGGCATGGGTATGGGTATGGGTGTGTGTATGGGTATGGGTAAGGGTATCGGTCTAAGTCCAAGTCCAAGGAGATTCCGTCTTGGGGCAGCGCATGGGTCCGTCCTCGTCCTCGCTTTAAGTGAAATTAATTCAGTGCAGAATCCTGGCACATCCATATGCCATATGGCCAGGACGCTCCACCGGAACCATAACAGCATGTTTGTGAGTGTTTTGTGTGTCTGGAGGGTGTGTTCTCTGGATGGGGGGCAGGGAGTGTGGAGTGTGGTTCGAGTGTGTGTGCTTTCCTACGGTTTAATTTTGCTGTTATTGACTGCCCCAAGCGGTGAAAGGGGTTTCCGGAACAGTATTTTTCTACCCTAGCTGTGTAGGGGCGTATAGTTCGATGGAAGCGGCTTTTGATAACGAAATGTAAACGTGACTTGTAAGGCAACTTGTACTTAAGAAAACTCATTCTTAAAAAGGTTTAATTTCTTGAATGAATACAATTAATATATATTGTAATAAACTTGCCTAGCAATGTATTCATAAGTTCCCTTGTTATTTGCCAGGGTATTACAAATTTCATCATAGCAAGTTATAGATTTTTTCTTGTTCTTGCTGGCGCCGCTGTTGTGGGTCCTGCGGTTATGGGTTACAGGGCCGGGATTGCTTGTTCTGCTGCTTCCTGCTTCCTTCCTGGCTTCCTTCCTGCCCGAGGTGGTGGGGCTTACTGGCCCGATCCTGCTGCTCCTGCTTCCGTATTTGCTCGCCTGTTTTTGCGGTTAACTTGGTCTGCGAAAGGCAGGCAGTCAAGTCGGCTAAGAAGCAAGCCGGCTGGCTGGCATTGAAGTTAGCATAGAACACAAACAAGCTGCCGGCGCTTTTTGCTTTTTAGCTGCTACAGCCGTTCCAATTTCAAGCCGCCCTTGCCTGCAGTCCGCCGAATGGTATTAATTTCATTGCATAGACTAATTTGTGTACTTAAACTTTGCTAAAAGTTGCAATCAACGTGAATTGCAAATGGCAAATGGCAATTGCAGATGGCAGTCGGAAGCTTAAAACTGTCAAGTGGCAAACCTCTGGCTTCAGCTTCTGCTTCTCCTTCAGCTTCTGCTTCTCCAGCGCCAACCATTTTAGCCATCCAGCCCAACTCCAACCTGGCGAACTTCCTGTCAATTGCCTTCAATTCATTCTAATTGACTTTAAAGTCATCAAAGGAGCGGCTGTCTTGGCTCTTCTTAATCGCCGTTTAACGAGGCTACCCCGACTGCCTAGCCCTGACTACACCCGTATACTCGGATACTCGTATATTCGCACGGAAGGAGCATAATAAGCCCCTGACACCCGACTTTACCCCCAATCCCCCAGTAGCTAGCCCTTTCACTTGGGCTTCTTATTTTGCCCTGTGGCTTCTTGCGGCGCGTAATGCTCCTTTTGTGCTTAAATCTGGTTGCCAGGCACGGGCAGGGCAGACGACACGTATTAAATGAGCTGCAAACGCACAGGAAAAGCTAAAAGAAACACCTGCCTTTGCTGCCCTCCACTTCATCCTACCGCCTGCCTGCTGCCTGCTGGCTACGAATCCAGAGTCTTGCGCAGATTGTTTGTCGCGTTGCGAAAGCTGAAAGCTGAATGCTGAAGGCTGGCAGCAGAAAGCTGAAAGCGAGGTAACTGAGGAAGCTGAGGACCCAGGCATCAAAGAGCAAATGCCAGGGACCCGTCGGGGGTCGGGGGCCAAAGTGGTTGGGCAAAGGGGTTTGGGTTGGGGTTGGGGTTGGGTTTGGGTTCAGGTCGGTTACTGTAGCGCGCCTCAAGTAGCCGCCTTCGTCTCCGCTTTCGTTCTCTTGTTTACACGCTTGTTACGCTAACAAACATAGCGAATATATATACACACACATCTATATATATATATAGATGTATGTATTTATATATAGGGAATAGGCGGGGACCATATAACATATATATTCGCCTGCCATTGTTGCCGCTTCACGGTCTGAATAGGTGGCCACGGTGTCGGCGGGTTAGCCTCAACGTCAACGGCATTGGCAACCATGGTGAAGGGAGCCCCGGAAGAACTGGGGAAAAGGAAATGGGCTGGCATTTTCCTTTCGCTTTGCACTCCTTTGGCTGTTTTCGTGTTGATTGAGATCATGTTACGCAAAGTATAATTGCGTCAAGTTTGTTTTTCTGCCATAACTTTTGTCCAACCGCGCGGGCGGCGACCCCCATCAACAGAAGTGGCTCAAATGGGGGGTGCTTTGATGGCTGATGGGTGATGGGTGGTGGGTGGCAACTGGGTGTATACTTGTTGGGTGGGTGTTGTTCAAAGGTGCAGTTGATGAGTGCTCATAACGAGGCAAAATCGCTTCATTGTTGTGTGTGCCAGTTGGTGAGTGTGTATGTGCTTGTACTCTGTTTGTTTCAGTTTCAGCTTGTTTTGTTTGTTAACATGGCGTATGCGCAACGTGCCTTTGTCTGCTGTTTGCATATGCGACAACTCTGTTCCAATTTATGCACGAAAATGGGTCGTTTTCACGCATTTAACAGAAGGAGAAAGCTAGAGCAGTGGTATGCGTGCTGTTTGCATGGAAAACACTTCATTTTTTGTGATATTTCAATTAAGTTTCGAGTTGCATTCACTCACCGGTACTCCGCTTTTGAGTTTCTCCCATCGAATCAAACTCATTGAACCCATGCTCACATCTGTTGAAAGAGATACTCCTATTCACTGTGTGTCCATGTCCGCCCTTCAAAGATGTGCTGCAATCCCAGATGTGTATGCAAATGCTATTAAAAGCAGCCATTTCAGCAGAGGAGCTTACAAGCTCATTGAGCACTTTAACTATTACGAATCGCCCACATGGCTCCTTCTACTCGTTCTAATTCTCTCCCTCGGTGTTTACCTGCAACAAATAAACACTTATGACGCAGATCGGATCATCGTTGCTGCAAAAACTGACACAACCAACAGCAGCATTTCACACTTGCCATCAGGTTGAGCTGAGCTGAGGTGCTTACTTAACCACGCTCCCCGACTCAGACTCGTCGTCTCCACACCCTCACCCCCACCCACACTCAGCAGCAGACACATGCAACAGTTGTCCTATTTGCCATCCTGCCACTGGCCCGCCCACTTCCGCTTTCGGTGCGAAGGATATGAAAGCCAACAGTATTTGCTGGCGCACATCCGTCCTGCCACAGCGCACCTTGGTCGATGGTGAATCGAAACTGATTGCTCATTGCAGGCAAAGAGTTGTAAGACTTGTGAGTTGTAGTATGACTGTGCTTATATTGATTAAAGAGAAAGTATTTCTACTAATGGTTAGAGTTACGGCTAGCTAGTATATATGAATTACGGTATCAATGATTATTATTACTTCATCGGAACATGTAAAGTTCTCCCTTCTCCAAAGTTGTCCGCTCAAGAGAGATCTGTCCGGACAATGACGTTTTGAGTGCTTATACGGTATTGCTGCTTGAGAAGTATTTTCAAGACATACTCGCTGATGGCAGTGCACTGTGCGCCCGCTGGCAGTGCAAGCGGAATGAGGTGGAGGAGGAGCATTGTCTGGTAAAGGGTACTGGTTACGGGTTACGGGTGGCATCGATGGAAAGGGAAAGGAGGAGCGGAAGCGGGGACGGGGACTGGGACGAGGCGTTGCTGCTTGTCAACGCTACGCTACATTAGGAAAGCGAATGAAACGGAAACGAACGGGCGATAAGTGTTGTCTACGTGCCTGCAGCCCGCACTTCCTTTCAGCCACCCGGCATCGAGGATTCGAGGATTCGGCTGTGTGTGTGTGGGTGTGTGAGTGAATGTGGCCATGTGTCAGTGCGAGGGAAATTGAGGAAATTGCTGGCAAGCGTTCGGGGCGGGGACGTGTCCATAATGCTCAACGCTCACTGCTCCTCAGCTTGCGCAATGCCCTGGAAAGGCTTGCTAAATAAGAGTCGTGTGTCTTCATTTGTCGCTGTTGATATTGATGGCGGATACTTCTGGGTTACTCGGTGTGTGCATGTTTTGTTGGTGCGTGGGTGTGTGTGTGTGTGTGTGTGCACACAATCAACTCGAATTAAATTCAATAACATAACTCAATCATGGCCATGCCCTCATGCCCCAAACCCCAATGTCCATCTCCATTCCCATTGCCATGCGAAGTCCGATTCGAATCCCACTCACCCCCTGATGGCTGTAAAAATAAATTAAAGTTGAATTCCGCTGGCCACGCCAAAGGTCCTCTGTCCGTTGTCCGTTGTCCGCTGTCCACTGTCCGGTTGTCAAGCTGTTTGTCCGCTTGTCCATTGCTTATCAATGAGTCGCCTTCGCCCGTCATTATTGTTGCTTCTGTTGTTGTTACGGCCATCCATTGTGTTTTTTATTTGTTGTCTTTGGGCCAGCTACAATTCAGCTAACAGCGCCAGCAATTATTTATATTATTAAATCCTCTTGAGTGTTATTTTTTTTGTTTCCCCCCTCTGCCCCTCCTCCCATCCAGTGGGCCATTGTTGTTTCCGTTTCCATTCGGTTTCTCGCCGCCGCCGCTGCCGTTGTCTTGGCAGTTTGATATTTGCCCTCCCCGCCCCTCCCGGCTACTGTTACTTGTTACTCTTATGTCATGGCCCGTGCTCCCAGGGTCGCTCCCCAATCCGCCATCCGCCATCCGCCGTTCGCCATCCGCCACACGTCTGACCCATTTCTCCGTAGCCATAAGCTCGGCCCATCCGAAAATAAGAACCGGAATGGCAGCTTCAAGGAGGTGGCGGCTGAATGGAAAAACAGAAACCAATATGTTTTGCTTTCATTTTTTGTCAACTAAATACCATTTTGTGGAATGGTAATCATGCTTTCCGCCCAATGATCGCCGATATTTGATGTGGGTTTCGAAGCCCCAGCCACGATTTGTTTTTTTTATTTTTTTGTCAGCTTTAAAATGGATGTGAGCAAATTGTTGGGCCATTTCTATTATGTGAGCTGTATCTGTTCCATGCCGAGATGGGGTCTCGATTTTCTTAAGTGCCTGGCACTTTTGACACCACTTAAATGGGGTGAATGTGTGACTCACTTGAAGCAAGATGTGGCATTAGGTTGACAAAGCAAATAAAGCAAATAGTTAAAGGTATACATTAAATAAAACCCCTTTAGTTATATATCCAACTTTATATCTTTCCTACTTATTAAGTATTATGTTTATAGTTAGCTTAAGATCTGTGTATTTAATCCCTTAACTACTAAACAATGTGTTGAATGCGTACCTTATCCAACCATTGACTGTGAAGCGGATGTGCCATCCTCTCGGGTGGCAATTGTTCGAGCCTGGATCCTAACCCTTTTCGTTTGTTCACTTGCAGATTCTTCTACCTGTACCATTTTGCGTTCTATGCGTATCACTATCGCTTCAGTGGACAGTACAGGACGCTGGCCCTGCTCTCCTCGTACCTATTCACGCAGGTGGGTTGTGAGTGCAATAGGTGGCCAAATGGCGTAACCATGGCGAATAATGAATGCGTTATGCAACGACGCTGCGACAATGATGGAAACGAACTACGGCCATGTTTACGCCTGTCAAGTGCATGACAAATTGCCATTCTCCACTCGCCTTTTGTGGCATTGTGGCATTGTGGCATTGTTTCCAGCCGGGCAGATGCAGAGGCAGAGGCAGTGGCAGAGGCTCACGTGCAGACCGAAACCGGGCTCACGTGCCCGTCCCGTCGACCGTGGCATAACATCTCATCCTATCTGCTCCATATATCTGTCTGAGATTCACACTCGTGCTCCTTCTTCTCTTCCAGCACTCGATGGTGTTCTTCTTTCACCGCTACGAGCTGCCAGCCATCATGGCCCAGCACCAGGTCTTCATCATTACACGCAACCAGGGAGCAGCAGCAGCAGCAGCAGCTGCAGCAGCAGCAGCAGCGGGAGCGGGAGCGGGAGCGGGCGTGGGCGGAGCTGAGGCAGCAGGAGGTGGCGTAGGAGCAGGCGCCGCCGCTGGAGGGCAGCCAGGAGGAGCTGGCGCAGCAGGAGGAGGCATTGGTGCTGGCCAGCAGGCGTCCATGCAACGTGCCCGTCTCATAGTCACCCGACTCTTCAGCCAACTTGCAGCACAACGCCAGGGGCAACAGGGGCAGCAGCAGCAGCAGCAAAATCAGGACCAACCACGCCCACCAGGACCCACCGCCGCCGTGGGCGTGGCCTTGGCCAACCTGAGAAGACTGCCCGTGGTGGGCCAGTGGCTGCAGGGGCGCGAGCAATTCGCCACCGTGCGTCGCGTCTTCCTGGGACACGGCGGCAACGCAAGGCTGATGCAGGTGCGTCTGCAGCGTATTAACGTCGCCGACATACCTGGCTTGCGCAACCAGGTGGCAGCGGCCATGGCAGCCGCGGGCGCGGTCCAAAGAGGCCAAAGCGCAGCTACAGATGAACCCGCCAGCGGCGATGTTGCAACTACAGAAGTAGCAGCAACGGCGGCAACAGCAGCCACGGCAGCAACGCCAGCAGCGAACGATGCAGCAGGTGAGCTTTGGCGACATTTCCTCGCCTTAATTGAGTGGGGCCAGCACACTTCATTGACTTTCCAACGAGGGCTTAAACTCTTAACTTTTGTGGCAACCATTTGCATACCCTTTTCAGTGGGCATAATGCTTGCATCGAAGGACCTTTTCGCATTAACTTCTCTCATATAATCCGCTACCATTCGTGTTTTAATTGCATCCATTCGCTGGAAGACCGATTTGCCTCGGGTTGTTTTACGGAAATATATGCAATTATCAAGAGCCAGGCGAAGGAATTTGTGTAATTAGTTCAAGATGCGATTATGATATTTGTATATAAGTCTTGTTGAGTGTAGAGAATATCCGAACTTCGACTAACATCGGTAGCTTCAGTTTTTTCCGCTGGCAGAGCTGTTTTCGTTGCCACGAAGTCCTTTTTGGCTGTGTGTGAAATCGTTTGGAAGATAAATTCAAATTTGAATTCCACTCGACAAACGGGAAATCCCTTTCGCCTCCGGAAGCTCGTGTGTGAGTTGGTAACAACCAAACAACCAAACAACCAAACAAGCAATACAAATAAGCAAATAACAGATTCGGTGGCAATAAATGCCAACGAGAGCTCTGCAGGATTGGCATGGTGGGTGGGAGTTAGTGGGACCAAGGAACCAAGGAACCATGGAACCATGGAACCGAGGAACCCTCGATTTTGAAGCATTTTCAATAGTCCTGGAGCAGCAGCAAAGCCGCTCTTAACGTCTTTCTGTCTGTATACAATAATCGTAATATGCATGAAATTATTTCTCAATTCGCAGGAAAATGCTCACTGTAAATGTTTCGCTTGTCATTTCCTGTTTTATTTTCACTCTGCCTTCAAATTCCCTGCATATTTCAGATGTCGAAACAAATCAGGGACGCAAGCAGCCGACAACATCGGGCATAAATGATGCAGTAGCAACGGGAGCGGAAGCAACTCAGGACGAGTCCGGCCAGGAGAAAGTGGTGGTGGTGGAGCGTCCTGGACAAGAAAAGCTACGCGATGGAGATGGAGATGGGTATGGGGATGGAGGGGTGGATGGGCAAATAGCGGGCATGTCCAAGACGCTGGAAAATCTAAATTTCGTTGCGGCGGATATTATAAATATGTCGGATGAAACTACTGTAGAAGCATCGCCCCCAACGGAGGGCACTCAACAGCCAGATCAGACCCTGATCCACACCCACGTCCGTGTCCATCAGACTCAGCCAAAGGCGAGGCAATTAGAAAATAATTTGCCAGAGTTGCTGAAAGCTGAGGGGGCATCCGCAGCAATGGCATCAGGTGAAAAGCAAAGCTGCCCACTACAAGCACCCAGCATTATGAATGACCAGCAGCAGCAGAGGCAGCAAAACAAACCGGACGAGCCCGCGACAGCAACGGTAGCAGCATCAACAGTTGCCACGTCAAAACAATCCTCTGAGCCAGGAGCAGCAGCACCAGCAACAGCACCAGCAGCAGCGTCGGTAGGAGCCGAGGCAACAGCCAGGCCAATGATGGATGACAGGCAAACAGTTGATTTTATAGAAGGCGACAGCCCAACGTCAGCAGCAAATTGCCAACTCAATGCTGGCACAAACCACAAGGCACAGGAGCAGCAGCTAATGAAAACTTCACAACATACATCAAACCAAGTGACAACGGCAGCAGCATCAGCAGCAACAGCAGCAACAGCAGCAACAGGAGCAACAGCAGCAATGGGAACAGCAGAAACATCAGCAGAATAAGCAAGGCATTAGTGGCGAGCCTCCAAAAGCGTACACAACCCAAACACAAACCCAAACCCGAATCCGAATTCGAATCCGAGAACTCAAACCCAAAGCAACCGAAAATAGCTACCCACATAACAAGATGTTATACATAAAAGAGCTAGTAAATTTTAGATAATTTGTCTGGTGTACTTATGTCCGGAGATCAACCACGACTCACGACGCCCCCGCTCCGATTCGAATGTGTGCGTGTGAATGTGTCTGGTTTGGATGGGTGGTAGTTGGATGGATGGATGGATGGCTGGATGGGTGTATGGATAGCTGAGTGAATGGATGGATGGGTAGATGGTAGATTTCCGAGTGTGTGAGAGGGAGGGGAGGGAAGTGTGTGTGAGAACGTGTTTGAGCTTCGACCAGGAAAGGAGTGACGGAAACGCGTAGTTGACCTGCTTGCACCTGTGGGTGAAAGTCAGGAGATATATATTAATAATGTTGCACGGCTTTTTAATTAGCCAAATACGTGGGAAGCAGACACACATGTACGGATACACACACACATACACATATATATACACACACACCACAAGCTAGTCGCGTTTTAAACTTAACTTTTTTTGCCCATCCTTGTTTGCCCCTTTATTGAGAAAAATGCGTTGAACATTTTTAATTAACTTTCGTTCCGAGCTGCCTTCAACCCACGAAGCCCTGGCATCATCGCCTAGGACTACTCCGCCTCCACAACCGGACGGACAAACAGCCGTAAGCCCTTCCGGCCGATAACCAAACCCAAGCCGATGCCCCCACTGATGCTTCTACTGTTTGCCCAAGCTCTTTGCTTTAGCTTTATGGAATACCATAGGATTGTCAACTGTAATATATTTTGTTTGTCGAAACATCATTTAAAAAACGGGCCGAAAAAAGAGCCATCACAAAGGACATACTGTGAATATTCATGAGAAATGGCCGTTCAATGTTTGCCAGCATAGTTCGCAATCACAATTGTTGGCGAAAAAACTGTGCAATTCTGGATTGTAATTTTATTGCTTTCACTTTTTGTTTTTAAGCGTACTCCTATTTTGTACATGGTAATTAATTGTAGCCCTGATCTGAAATGAGGTTGCGTGAATGTGGGGCGACATGTTTCTAGAACTATTTGGTAAGCAATGGATGTCGGAATCGAGAGGTTCGAGAACGGTTTACAACTCTTAATTATACATACTATATACTAATACTAGTAGCTATGACTCTTTGCTATTGCTAATAAAAAAGAAAAATGTTATTTCTAAATGTGTATAAATATATACGACACAAATCGAGTGCACATATTTAATTTATGGGTGGTAAACATCTCCAGCTGGACTTGCTTTTCGGGTCTAATGAATCCGAAAATGGTGGTGTAATTTACATAAATGTTAATGGAGCTCGCAATTTAATTTGACTGGAACACAAACAAATTATGCACCATCAGAAGTTGAAGCCTCGATTTGCATATTTCCGCCTTATAAACAAACTGAGCGAAACCAATTCGGGGTAGTCATATGATGGATATATTTTTTCATAACAACATTTCATGGCGCGTAAAGCGGGGATGAATGGATAGAACATCTCTATATAAGTTATGATTATCTGTATTCATATAAATTTGGCAATTAAAAGGCACGTGCTGATTACATTATAATACATTTAAATGAGTGCCGTGAAGGCTGATCTGCGGATGCAAATCCTTGTCCAAATTAGCGTCAAAATGTCCCGTGTCATCATCTCCGAAGGACATGGCTGTGTTACTTTGAGCAGCGCCAAAAGTTGATGGTAATAAAACAATGCAAATTGTCTGAACAGCTTCCACCTTCGGCTGCTGCTCTTGGAGAACGGAGAAGTTGCTTCAGTTGCTCCTGGTGGTGGCAACTTGTGCTGTCACTGCGCATATCTTCCAACTCGCTGATGTGAGCCGAGCCAAGTGACTTACAATAATAAACAGCGGGTCGTGTTGTCGTGTTGCGTCGCATGTGCCGACTTCCACCAGCCGACTTCAGACAGGAGCAGGGACATCACGAGGACGACGAGTACGACGATGACGGAGTGGCGGCGTTCCGGGCCAGACAGCCATGACAGCCATGGAGCACTTCTTTCATGGGGGCTGGCTGGATGGATAAGGGGATATGGATGGCGATGGCATCAGGAGATGCCGATGGTCGTCGCTGGCGGAGATGGGGGATATGAGGGACATGGGGGGAAGGCATACATATTTATTATGTCGCAAGTACTCGACTGCCTATATGAGCAACGTGAGCTTCCTTTGATTAACATCTTTATCAATATTTTCTTATTATTTGCTCATTCCATCCGGCCAAAGGGGGCGGGGCACACGGCAACTTTTCAATAAAGGCGGCCCCACAAAGAAGCTGGCAACTGACAGCGAAAAAGAAGTATAAAAAAAAAAACAAATCATTTGCATCTCATTAATGCAAATCACACATACATACCCATAGCTAAGTATATACCTATATATGAGTACATATCTTCCTACTCCGCGCTGTGTTTCATGTTTCAAAAGGCTTGTCAATTCCCATCCAGAGTCAGGGTAGTGAGAGCCACCCCCGCGGCGTTATCCTTATGCTCTCCAACCCCTTTTATGCTGCCGAAAAGCCCCAAGGATGTTGTTAATCAGAAGTCAAACAAAGTGTTGCCTACTTTTCAGCTGTGATTGCTGGCACAACATTTTAATTGGGTATTTATATATGCTCGTCAAATATTTCCTCAAGCCTCTGACCGGAAACCTAGGCTCCTGGCAATCACTAACCATATATACACTAATTTGCCACATCAATTAACTTCCGCCTGCGGCATGTGTAATACTTGAGAATCGTAATTAAAATGCTTCAAACTACAACTGACAGTTCAAAGTAATCAACCTTTGCACATGTCCTCGTACTTACCTTCAGTTGTTTGAGCCCTTTTGAGGGAAATTCTTTCATATCGAAAATAAATACTTACTTAAGTGGGTTTTTTGTGTCGTAATTCTCCGAATAGCATTCAATTCACTTCCTTCAATTTCGATTGACCTGCAACCTTAATTGGCATTAAACGGCTTAAAGGGCAAACGAAAAATACGCAACGAATAATTAAAAAATGTATTATATTTGTTACGTGCCTTTGCAATACATTTGTTGTTGAGCAACTTCGAGCGAAGAGCAAATAAACTTGAATGGTATTTACCAAATAAATAACCAAATGGCTTTAATTGAAATATAATATTTCGCTGTACGAGTTGAAAAGAAAATCGCTTTAATTAGGGCTTGCAGTTTCTTTGCGCTATTAATTACACATAGTAAATAACCAGACTTAAGTTTTAAAAACTGTTGGTCGCTACCAATTTTAACCTGTTTCCTCGGTTTTATCGCCGTCGGTGGGTCCTTTAATTGCTGAACAAATCTCGGTGAACTACGTGTATTCTCAAGCAATAACATTGGAAGTCAGGTTATAGCTACGAGCATACACGTGGCTATTGGAGATTGGGTTAACTGGAGGATGACTGGGAGCTAACTGGGAGCTGCCACTTTCACTGGCCGTAATCGGAGACGGTCACTTCGCACCAGATTCCACTTAATATTCATCTACTTACCAAAGGTATTCTCAGGGCTTTCGAGAACGTGGGCGGGCATTCCCTTCGCTGCTCCTTTGGTTTTGTGTTACGCAGCGGCGGATGCCCGATGCGCCTAATAATGCCAGGGCGCAGAATTAATTGCACTATAATTTGTAATTAAGTCACCGGGCAGACACCAAACTACGCGTGTTGGAATGTCGGCGGGGGAAAGGGTTGTCCTGTCTTGCTGCCGCCTGCCTGCCTCGTTGGCTAATAAAACCGAAGTAATATAGCTGCTCTGTTGAGGTTCTCTGGTGGTGGTGCTGATGGTGGTGACCGTGGTGGTGACCCCGACCAGGCACTTTCCATCCTGCCATAACTGTACGTGTAACTACGTTGTTTCGCCGTAATTAATTAATTACATTACACAAACTTGCCGTCATCACAAGCGTGTTTTGTTGCTTTTGTTGCCCCGCTTGTTGCATGTTGCAGGTGGTTGCGGGCTGTATTGAGGGGTAGGTGTTTGTAATGGACCACCCATGTGGCAGGCCACAAACGAGCATCACTTTCAATGAAATTAGCTTGTTTCGCAATCGTTCTTGCCACCTCCGCTGCTGCCTCAGCTGTCTCCGCTTGCCTCTTTGCCGTGGCAATTATTTTGCAATTTGGTGGCAGGCAAAGCCAATCAACTACTTTGGCAAACTTTAGAGCGCAAAATGCGAAATGTAAATAAAATTAAGTCCCCTGCCATGGCAGGCGTTCAACTAAAACTTCATAAAAATGCATTAAAAGTTGTGCGGAGAGGTGTGCTTTTCGTTTTTTGGTTTTTCGTTTTCGTTTTCGTTTCCGAAGCCAGGTAAAGTTGAGTTAATAAGCTGACAGATTTCCCTCGAAGCTTATAACATTACTCACCATTTAAGTCTAATATTACACATTTTTCTGGCTTTAATTGTGCTGCTGGGGGGAAATCGTGGGCTGTGTTGGTTGATTTGTCGGTTGGTTGGTTGGTTGGGTCAAATGCGTAGGAAAACGGAAAAATCAACAAATATCAAATTTGCTGTGTGCTGGCATTGCTGCGGGGCACTGTTGTTCACAGATGTTGCTGCCGCCGCTGTCTTCTCCTTGTTGCTCCTTGTTGTGTTGCTGCGGCTGTTGTTGCTGCTGCTGTTGTTGCTGCCACACAGACAGAGAAATAAATCGCGCATAATACCGCATACCAGAGCAACAGCACGAAGTATTTGCACTGCGTGACAAACAATTTGTGCCAACATTGACAGCGGCGCATCCGTTTCCGTTCCATTTCCGTACCTCCTCCGTGGGAGGACTGCAAGTGGACCTGCTCCCTGGTCCTTGGTCCTGGTCCTTGGATCCAGAATGCCGGACCCCGAGGAGGAAAAGCCGCCTTCTTCTTGCCCACACAGAAGGGGGGGGCTCAGGGGCACCTCCTGAGTTGTGTAAATACAAATATTTTCATTCCGCTTCCATTTCTTTTGCTCCGCCGTCAGTGTTAATTGAAAAATCATTTGCTGAACTCAATTAAGCAATGTCCTACAGCAACCACAAAAATAGGAGAAAAAATATATACGTATAGTCAGAAAAGAAGTACATGGGAAATGCATTTGCAGCATTATTAATTTCGATTTGTAATCAAATTCCCCGATGGAAATGACATTAGATGGCCACAAGAGCACACCACACAAATGATAATCAAACTGGATGGCGGTGTGTCAACAGTGTGGCATCGATATGTGCGGCATAATGGAGGTCCTGATGGAAAAGGCGGCGCATAGATGCCGCTGCTAATGTGACACATGATTTCATTCCAAATTTATGTATGCAAACAAAATTGCTGGCCCAACAATAACAGCGCCAATAGCAAAAACACCAATGGGCAAAAAAAAATAAAAATAAAATAAAATAAGAAAGAAAAATGGAGAAAATATGTTGCAAATGTAAACAAAGTGTGGGAAAAGTGAAAGAAAGGAACTTTGATTTTGTTTGGTTGGGATTGAGGGATACGCATACGGGTTTTGGGGTCTGAAAAAAAAGCTTATATAGTATACTATACACGCATGTCGGGGTTGAAATTCTGATCATTTCCGAAAATATTTACCCGTGTCCATGGGATAGATGGCCACTTTGATTGCCCCATAGAGAAGGAATGCCACTCAAGTTGGCCGATAGGATGGATTGGAGTGGAGTGGAGTGGGTGGGCGTTATAGCCGCATAAAAGGCCACGAGGATTCGACATTTGTGTGCATTTTTTAATGGCAAATTGAAATCACAGCGCGGCAGACAGTAAAGGGGATTAAGTTTAAAGCTTTGTCTGCTTTCGTCGGCGGTGTTGTTAATTAAAACTCCATTCAGTTTTGCCACCAGACTCGCCCACTCTTTTGTTTATACTTTGTCTTTTTTTTGTTTTTTTTTCGGGGTGCAGCAACTACAGAGTAAATGAATAATTTGTTGACACTTTGCACCCACTTAATCAAGAGTTTGTTCTTCCTCCATTCCAGCTCGACTCTTTTTTAATTACGAGTGCAGATGTCAGTGGGAATGGAACTCAAACTGGCACTGAAACTGAAACTGAAACCAAGACCGAGACCGAAAGCGAAACAAGTGTAAGCAAATTGAGCTCCTTGGCTAACGAAGTGCCCAAAATGAAAGGAGAGGACGAAAATACGAAAATCCGCATATGAAAGGACTGAGGTGGCTTTGTTTAATTAGTTCCAGTCATAAATGAGATTGCCCAGCAAATGCCGGGGATGATGGCTGCTTATCAGGTGTGTCCATGCCAGCCAGTTGTGCCCAGAATCCACATATATATACATATACTGTATATATATCAGGAGCGTGGGGTGGCGCATTAATACGCTCCGATACGTATATATAATTGATGTTTAAAAAGTCTTACTGCGCGCTCCCAAAGTTACGATAAGTATGTGCCAACAATATGGAGCCGCAGGCGATATACTACATACTTTTGTCATAAGTCCGGCAGCTGGGACATTACCCATCGTGCTGAATCCAAGGACGAAGATGGGAATGAGGATGGGGATGAGGAGCAACCCCCAGTGGCAAATGCTGTGCCCATGTTTCGGTCAGCCAAGCATATCGTCCCGCCGCCGCCTTCGTTCGCTTGTAAGTCAAACATTAATTGGCACTTAAAGGCATTTAATGTTTCTGACTGGCTGAAAGCTTTACTTTTGCCTTTTTAAAAACAATTTTGATGTTTTCACATGTCATCGGGAAAAGTTGAAAAAAGAACGAAAGAAGTAACTATCGATGGCTTTATAGATATTGCTATGATATGGCCATATACGCGTATGTATTTATAAGCCATAATCTTGGTGGGATACTTACCCGCAGCAGCTCACTTACAACGCCTGGCGGGGCATAAGCGCAGATTAAGCATACGCAGCGTTGTCCGCAGTGCCGAAAGTCGCCGCTGTATGGAAATAAATGTTCAGCTGTTGGGGAGGGAAAAGGAGGAAAGTTGTGAATAGATGGGGCGGTTAATTGGAGGCGGATTACTGCACGGCAAGACTGGCATTTAATGGAATTTTATTGTACTCCATCGCGAAGACTTCCGTAAGGGATTTACGTGGCATCCAGAGCACGTAGTAACGATTTCTATCACTTACCATCAGTTCAATTACGAATTATGAGCGCCTTCTAGACGTCTGACTTGCTCCCTTTTATCGCTGCCCGCCAACTTCAATATTTAAATTTGAGACCATTAAGGCTAAGCTGTATTTTGGGATTAGATTCGACTCTGCGGCTGAATGACTTCCAATCCTGGCCCCACCCACACACACATCCTCACACAACCTCACACACCCACCCACACACCCTCACATACACGCACTCACACTGGCATGTGTTTGCTGTCTGTGGCATAAGCCGAGAGGTAAATAATTTCCCTCTTTTTATTGCCCTGCAGTCAGCATAAAAAGTCAATATCTGCTGCACTTCTGCCGTTGGTCCTTGCAGAGTGTCTGACTCCTTGCCTCCTTGGCTCCTTGGCGTCCTTGCCATCCGGCTGCATATGAGCTGGCCATAAATTTTCCAAGCCAGCCCAGGGCGAATGGCAGAGGAGCCACTGCTGCACCCAGTAACTGGCCTTCGCTGGGCTTCAGTTGCCTCAGTTGCTCCACCTTCGTCCACCTTCGTCCTCCTGCAGCACAACATTCTTTGCCTTCGTTTTCCTGTTTGTTTAGCGCAATTAATGAGGCCGACGAGGCTGACTGGCTGGTTGGTTGGCTGGTTGGCTGGCTGGCGGTCGTATGGGTTATCAACAGGTGTTGGGTTTCAATTCCTTGTTTATGGCTTATCTGTCACTAAACCAACACCGAAGGCACACAACCCTCTCCTCTACTCGCCTGATGGTCTTTTTAATTTAAACGAAATTAAATTCGACCGCAACCCATGTCAGGCGGACAAAGACCAATCCTGGCACTATCCGCACTCCTCCGGAGGACATTAATTAAAGTTGACGTCTAGGTGTTAGCACTGCCGCCAGTCGGCGATATATCACTGCGATCAATCACACACACACACACACACACCTGCACACCCACACACTGGCACTGTTGCACGGACATGTGGGAGACGGAAGGAGCAGGACATGTCAAATTGCTTGTGGCCCAGGTTTCGGTGCAATTCAATTTGCAGCTTGATTTGTTTGGCATTTTTGGGTGCCAGCTTACTCTGACTCTGACTCTGACTCTGACTCCTTTCCATCCCTGCACTCATAAATTCAGCTGCCATATGCTGGCATTTTTGTTTTCTGTGTGCCTCAACCAATTGCACCCCCTGCTAGTGTTTTTTGTTTTTGGGGCAGCCCACTTCCGCTTCCTTCGGAGGTGCGATAAGCGGGCTGGCATTTATTATTTAATACGATAAAAGCGGTGGCAATAACGTGAGTACTATCTACTTACCCGACCATATGGTGGCCCCCATTTCCGTCCAACCGGCTTCTCTCCTGCTAGCGATATGTGCGCCTTGGCTGCCAAACAGCGACTCCATATGGCACTGGCGTTGCGTATACGCCACGTTGTCAGCTGCGACTAATCATCGCCTCGCTGCGAAGAGGCACTCGAACTTGGTTTTTGGCTGGATACATTATAACTACCGCTGATAGACTTCGATTTGAGGCATACTTTTGAGGACAAACACTGGCTTTACTTAGTTGATAGCTTAGTTGGCTTGGAGGAGCGGAACCAGAACCGTTGGCAGTCAGACTGTGACTGTTATGAAGTTTGATAATTTATCGGGCAGCAAGTCTAGGTAACGCCGGTCCGCCGCTGCCGCAGCCGCCGTCGACGTCACCTTCCGGCGAAGCCAGGCGGTACAAATGTGGGGTGGTTGTGGGTGCCAGTGGAGCAGCGCAGTGGATGGTAGTGGATGGCAGTGGATAGCAGTGGATGGCAGTGGATGTCAGTGGGTGGCCCCCCCCACATTTGGTATCTATGGCAACTTGGGCGCGGTGACGGTACACCAAAAGGGATGAAAAGCGTTTCAGCCTGTTGAGGCTGCTGCCGCAGTCGCAGTCGCTGCCATTGCCGCAGTCGCTGCCACTGCCTCGGTCGCAGTCGCTGCCTCAGTCGCAGTCGCAGCTGCTGCCGGAAAATGGAATCCACAACGGCAACCAGTTGATGGAAAATCGAGGGCGGGCAGCACTTGACCTCCTGTGAGGCACAAAAAATCGCAACCAGCCGCATGCATTTGTTGCAGGCGCCAATGCCACCCACCTGTAACACACACGGGTGTGTGTGTGTGTGTGTCTGGATTGGATACACGTGGGGGTGGTGGGCTGGGTGTGTGGATTCCATTTAAGCGACTGTTATTGCCGCCGCCCACAGGGCGCATGCGCGATTTTAGCCAACAAGTGAAGCAACAAGCAGCAGGAAAAAGCAACAGTCGGCTACCAAGTGCGAGCGAGAGCGCACTGGCCGCCGGAGAGAGAGAGGCAAGATGAGGCAGTGCGATTGTGAGTAATAATAATACGAAATACAGGGCAGCCAGCGACGCTTTTTTCCCAGCTTTCCTCGAACTTCTGCAGCTCTGGCAAAAAACCGAACTGCTGGAAACTGAAGCTGAAGCTGGTGCTGGTGCTGGAACTGAATCTGGAGCTGAATCTGGAGTTGGAGTAGGATCTGCTGCCTTGGCTTTGGCTTGGCTGTGCCTGCGGGTGTGTTGGAGCTGCTTGGAGCTTTGGTCGCCGCTCGTCTACTTATTATTATGCTTAATTATACCCTAGATGGAGGTACATTCATCATCTATTAGGGGTTGTACTTTGAGTTTTGAAGAGTACGATCCATACTTTCCTTATTTATCAAATAAGTTATACAAGTTATACGATCAATCAATGGGAATGACCATTACTTTAGGAAACTGGCTTGTAGCAAGTAAGATATATAAGCATGTTTTAGACTTCTATATATATAATCCTTAATTACTTTTTCAATATAAAGATGCCTGGTATCTTTTTTATGTGATCTTTGATCTACTTTGATGTAAGTGTATCCCTCACTTCGTTTTCCAACGTCTAGAGGTTTTACTTTAGATTTTTTCTTCGCTTTGCTTAACATATATTAAAGAAGCTGTAAAAACAAAAACCAGAAAAAACAAGACAAGAGGGGCGGAGCTGGCATTTAAAGTGCGGTCGGCCCACCCCCACTCCATATGCCACACGTATGTGGTGCAAGGTAAGAGGTGGCAAGGTGGCAAGGTGGCACGGTGGTTGCGAGTCTTTGAGCTGTAGTAACAAGTATGTCTCATATGTTGGCTCTCTGCCTTTTACTTAGCCGGGCCGTGCCAAAGGCAGCCCAACTACGAGGACCTCAAGGATGCCGGGAAAAAACGAGTAGAAAGAGAAGGAGCAGCCGGAGCAGGAACTCGAGGAGCTGGAGGAGATGGAGGAACTGGAGACAGACAGAGCGACTCAGTCGATGCTCAAAAGTCAATTGTTTGTGCCTGCTTTGGAGGCGAGTCTGCATAACTTTGCGAACGAAGCGACACATAGAAGCCATCCCATCCGGACCCACACCCACGCCATCTGGATGGATGGATGTATCCGGCAATGAGTTTAGTTTTTTCGCAGTGGAGTCCTTGCGAAAACTTGTTGCTGCCAAAGCCATCGAAGTTTGCTAAGCGACTTTAATTTGCCGCAACTTGTGGCTGCAACTGGAGATGCGAAGCGTGCAGGTGGAGGCGGTGGTGGAGGGGGAGGTGGAGTGTTTGCTAGCTGCAGGATCTTCGCAATGGAGTGGCAAAAGAAGTTGCGGCAAAAGCAATTAGCCGGCTGTGGCAATGGAGTGGCAAGTGGTGGGTAAAAGTTCTGAAAGGATAATTACCCACGATCGATTAACCTTAAGCGATCTTTACTGTGCCAAATAGATTGCTTTTTAAAAAAGTAATTATACTTCTATGCTACTTGCCTGTATTTCCGGCAAGTAAAACTATTTTTCATTCCCGCATTAGCTCGTTGTATAGCTGGTTATCCAATTTTCTTCTCACACTTCTGCACATTGAAATTCCATCTTTCGTTATCCGTTTACCGTTCACTCCTGCTTTCCATTTTCACGCGCTTTTCCTCGAAGCGAATTTCCTTGACGATACTTAAGAGTCGCAACACTAAAAGAAAGATAGAGTTTTATGAGCCATAAATATGAATTAAACATGGCATGCCGAGACGAAAAAACCTAGATATGTGTTTTAAAATTATTTATAGATATACTATATATGTATGTTATCTATAAAGGATTTTCATACGATATATGTTGATTTTTCCAGTGGCTTTGCCTCACTTAGAACACATTTTGCGATGAAAGAAGAGCTTCCTCAACAGAGAAAGTCTTTCAGCTTACGGCTTTCTTTTCTCCAAGGACTCACGACGATACAGGCAGGACTTTTCGGTAATCTTCAACACAATCATAAATCAAATCCTTGTCCGGAGCCGCAGGAAAAATTAAATAAACTTGTTGAGGCGGCGGACAAAGCGGGCATCAACAGGCAACAACAAGCAACAGGACTCAGGACTCGATCCAGTCGAGAAATCCACGATTGTTCCTGGGTTTGGGTGAGTGTACGTGTGTGCTGCTGCATATGTGTGTGTGTGGCTCTGTCTGTGAGTGTTTGGCCTACTTTTGTGCGATGCCGATGCCGATGCCATTCGCCACCCACTGGTCCACCACCCATCCGTCCCAGTCGCCGTCGCCGTCGCCGTTGCCGCCACTTTGTTTATGACGCGATTCGGTGGGCTGGGGGCAGGGGCAGGAGGCCAAAAGGGAACTCCCCTGGCAGCCTCTGTCTGGCATTAAACACATTTACACGCCCATCTGGCAACAGCTGCTCCTCTTTGGCGTTCTCCCCTCCGTCGCTCTAATATGCATACACCGAGATTCAAGCACGCGCATCCTTTAAAGCGTATATGGTTCTCCTTTAAAGGGAGCATAATTAAAGGCTTTTGTTTGTTGTATGGGAAAACCCCCTACTTAATCAACAATCTGCATACTGGATTATTATACTGAGTTCTGGGTATTCACGCAACTTTTTGTGCAGTGTCGCAGCTGGCGTGTCCCTATCGATTTGATATGCAGATGGGGCAGGGCAGGGGCAGGGGCATGCCGTTGTGACTCCTGTCTAGGTGGGTGCATTGCTTTTGGTTTGTTGCCATTTGCATCTTTTTACAGCCGCCGTGATTCGATTGCGATTGCAGCCAAATGGTTTTAACGGCAAACGGGAAGCCGCCGTTGAACAAAAAAATGGCACGAATATGGCCAAGTGGGAGGAGGGAGGCAGGGGGAAATGGCATCAATGGGCACAATAAGCATATAACAATGACATGAAAGCCAAAGTGAACAGGGTACCCGCTTCCTGGAGCTGGAGCTGCACTTTGTGTGGCATTGTGTGCCGCACGTCGGTCGCATAAGAGACGAGGAAGGAAATTGTAAATGAAACGCATTTCAAGTGCTGCTGGAATAGAAGGACACTAGGGTTCCATGCAGGAATGCGGGGCAGGGCAGGGCAGGGTGCAGGGTACAGGGTACAGCATGCTGAGCATGAAGCCAAACCAGAGGCTGGCAACGGGGCGTATACGCAACGCTGACAAGCCAGCAGAATCCGCCTAGCACACACCCAACCGGATTGAGTTACAGCTAGTGTCCGGGAGCAGAGCAAAAGGCGAATGGTGTGCCGCCACATATGGAGCAGGCTTTAAGTGCAATTGTATATCCTTGCTCGGTTTCTGCGGTATGCGTGTGCGCGACATAAATAATACAGAAAGCCAGACTCGGGCTCAGACTGCCACTTGGTTCCATGGTCACATGGTGGCCGCCTGGTCGGATGCCACTTCCACCCACGTCCTCCAAGTCCTCGTGTGTGTGTGTGTGTGGGGTGGTGGAAAATCTAAGCAGACACGCTCGCGTCTACCCTTTCATGTAATTATTCATGTAATTGTCATCCGAACTTCATAAGATTTCATTTAATGGGCCATATACCAAATATAAATTGGCTTTCTTGATTTATACGAGGCGTCGGCACACACACTCGCTGGCGCTTCCTTCTTTGCCAGGCACATATATCTATGTCCTGGCCAGCCTCCTGCTTCTACTCCTTACTCCTGCTCATCCTTCAACCTGCTTGCCCCTTGCCTGCCATTCCATTCTGCCCCATCTGATGCTGTCATTTTGCATGCCACAGGATCCTGGGCAACCGACTGAGAGTGGCGATGAGAGCTCACACCGCAAATCGAGTTACGAATGCAAATCTCTCTCGGTGTGTCCGTACTTTTCCATTTCCACGGCATTTTCTTTTTGGCCAAGCCGGATGAAGCTACATAGATGTACTGGAGGAGCTGCCTGGCTGGGCTGCCTTGGCCGACGTGTCCAGAAATGGACACTGCGACAATTTGTGGCAATTACATGTGTTATCCCGCCCAGATACTCGTCGTTCGATTGGACAACTGGCTGAGTGTAATTACTTTCGGGTGGTTCTTTTCTCTTCTTAGTTCACTCATGGCGTATACGTAATGCAGTTAGCGCGGAAGATGTGCCAATCTGGTGGACTAGTGCCAGGCATGTGTCATGCCAAAATGAAGTTGCTAATCGTGATGGTAAATGGACTCTTGCGTCTGATGATGATTGACTGCAAACAGAATAAGTAAGATACCTAATCATTATTCAAATCACTGTAATTGCAAAGGGGTACTAAAAAGGTGGCACTAAAGCTTAAATAAATCTATTAGCGAATTGTTCACATTTTGCTCGGCTTATTTGATAGCTCACTTCTTGCAGTACCTATACGAAAGTGTTTCCCTAATCCCTCGAATTCAAAAGAATTATTATCTCCTCGTCGCTTCCATTCCGACATGCAAGGGATTTGGCCTTTGAATACTTCCCGCTGTCAAAGAGCAATAATCTCAATTGTCCACAATATTGTATAATGATCTACACAGCTCCGTTCCCACTATATGTACATATATATATATATAATCGTACGTATGTCCATTCATTCATTCATGCAACGCCAGGAACCCACGGAGACAGAAAGAGATGGATAAGGACAGTGGCACATGACTCTGTCGCACGTTTCGCAGTTAATTTATATTCATAAGTCAAATTGGTGTACAATTACCGCCCGATTATGAAAACGAGCAGCGTTCACCAGCGGGTGGTGGCACAAGCGTCTGTCCCAGTCACCATCCCCGCCAGGACTTCTCCATCTCCACCTCCACCTCCACCTACTCCGCCTCCAGCTGACAAGGGTCGTGGCATGGCGCTGTGTCGCACCAAAGCCTCCATATGGAGCATGTTGCTGTTGGCTTTTCTCTATTTTTTATAATGCAGCGACAAGTAAAAACAAAACACCCAGCAGCAACCCCCAAAATGACACTTGGCAGGACCCCCTCCCCTGCCAGGACCTACACTCCCCAAGGATCAGCGCGTTGCCAGGATAACCGTGGAGGGACTGGGCTAGTTGATGAGCTGGCGCCAACGTTGACTGCGGCATGTCAGCGGAGCACAGAAACATGTCATCCACACACCCCCACACACACACAGTGGGTCACATCCCGACATGGCCATGGAGATGAACAGGAACTGGGCCGCAGCTGGGCTGGAGCTATAGTTGGAGCACCCACACTGTGCCTGCGACGCTCTGGCGGCATTAACGAGCAGGAACGTCCAGCCAGCCGGGTTCCAGTGCCTGTGCCGCATCCCAGCCTCCAGTTCCTGCTGCCTCATGCCTCATCACTTCACTCGGGGAAGCATCTCCGTATATTATATTGTAGTACATAGTTGATTTGAGTGTGCAGCAAATATAATAATTTAACACTGTACATGTACATCAAAGCAGAGTTCTAGTTATTTATGTAAAGTTCTTTTCAACTTTTAACTCCAATATAGCTAGCATATACCTACCCCTTTTTTGCGAGTGTAAAACTGAAGTCACAGCATCGGCTTGCCCGTCATCGTCGCGCGAAATCTGTGAAGTCAGCCACAGTTTTTGGCGCCAGTCTGCTGCCCCGCCAGCTGTGCGTGCGGATGCGTGAACGCCAAGTGGATGTGCCTGTGACCCCAGGACCCCAGGAACACCTCCCCCTCCACCTCCCCATCCACCTCCTTGGCCTCAGCCCAACCCTCTGCGCAAGGGGTGGCAAGTGTAAAAATCATTCCGCCATGCTTCATTCTAATTTAGTCGCCTTAAACGTATTCAAAGCGCGTGCGGCATGCAGCTCTAGCTCTAGTTTTAATTTACTTATTGTTGCCGCTTCAATGGCGGCTTGGCTTCAACCTGAAACCGAGGCAGCTCCACTCCTGACCGGAAACCTCTTGGGCCAAGCCAGTCGTCTGGGCCGAGCCATACCCGAAACCCCCTAGCTCCATATGCTGTGCGCTGCTCTCGGGGTTTTGTAACTTTATTAAATCCAAGTTGATCGAGCATCCTTTGGGGCTTTGCGCTGGCTGGGTTTTCGATTTGAAAATGAGGTCACAGTCGCCAGCCATATGGGAATCGGGTCTGACTCTTGGTTTGCCTCTTGGTTTGCCTCTGTTTGTCGCCGCCTTTGAAGCTCTGGAGGCACAAAGTGCTGGAGTGATGGCGCGGCACTCTGTGCGTCGCGTTTTGGATTTCAGAGGAGCGTAATCTGAATACGGGGCGGATACGCGTTATTGATGCGTTGCCAGGCCACGCGCCTCAAAGTATGCAACTATGCGGCAGTTGGGGCAAGATGAGTGGCAGGAGCTAAGAACTCCCACAACAAGCAACTTCCATTAGCCGCAGAAGATTGACTTTCGAGTCGGCGAGGAGCCACGGCTTAGTGGGAGTGTACCGAGGGCTAATGATATACACTAGCGCCGAGTGAAATTATAAAGTGCGCAGCAGCCACTACAATTAATTTCGGAGCATTGCAGGATGGCACGCAAGCCCTGCTCCTTATTACCCACAGCTCCACAGCTCCATGGCCCCACAGCCCCACGACCTTCGACCTCCCCCCACAGCTCTAGTTGATTTTTAAGCCAGCTTAAGTCGCGCTGAGCAGGCTATAGATGGCTGTAGATGGCGGAGTCCTTCATCTCGAGGACGCTGTGTTACCTAGCAGCTTGCACAGCATTTGCAAATTAGCTCGCGCTTCCACACTCTCGTCTCAAGATTGAAGTACCGGAGATTCCCGCATCCAGATTGGCATGATTACCCAAAAAAAACACCACACACAGAGAGGGGCTCTATTCCGAGGGCCAAAAAGCCAAACAATTAGCCGAAGTGGCTTAGCAGCGGGCGCCTGATTGAAATTAAGTGCAATTCGAACGCCGACACGAACTGTGTGCAATAAAAGCAATTTACCTAAAGCCCCCAATAGAGTGTCCTCCGTCCAGAGTCCCCAGTCCGGAGTCCATCGTCCATAGTCCGTAGTCCAGGGTCCGGAGTATAAGGCAAACGACTCCGACCCTCGCAGCTCTTTCAATTGGCTGCTCGGCTCCTTTGAGATCGCCTCCTGCGTGTCACCATACGTGTGCCACAGACTGTACACTGCCGAAAAAGTCTAGAGTGTCCTTAAACTTTTGCAGTATAAAAAATAGTCCACATTTCAATTTGCTTGTTATAAAATCCCATTAAATCGAAAGAATTTCAAAGCCAAAAAACATAATTATCCAATGGAAATATGGAAGTTTCATTTTCCGTTCATGTCGTAACCTTGTAAAACAATCCAACTACTGGACGAGGCTTTATTTCTCACAGTGCATGTTTTTCAGGCACTCGATGTGGGGGACTCGGCGGGGGGTTTGTTTGTCTGAGACCGGCATTAGCGCAGCAGGTTGCCAATGCTGGCCATTGTTCCTTTTCGTGCTCGGATAGCTCCTCCACCTCCTCCATCTCCTCCTCCTCCTCCTCCTGCTGTCCACCTACTCCACCACTTTTGTATTGGCATTATTTTTTCGACGCTCTCGCCTTTGTCCCGTGGCAACATAATTGATTTGTGTCCAGTCCACGCCTCCCAGGCGATGTCCATAGTTCCACCTCCCGTTGTTCAATTGCAGGGAACTTAAATCTGTTTGGCAGCCACACACACACACCCATACACACACACAGGGTGTGGATACAACTGGACATGTGGACACATACAAATCATGAGGTTTGCCCAGGCATTACAAATATTTCCCATCGATTTGTTACCTTCTCGGCATTCGCTGTTTGTTCCGGCATTTGTCACCTTTTGAGCTTTTTGCTCCGGGTTTGTTTTGTGATTAATCTCAATTTGCTCCTCAGGATGCCTGGCTGTTTACACCGACTTGCTGGCACATTTCTGCCCAGGAATGGAGGTGTGGATTTCACTTCCGAGAAGGCAAAGCATTTGATGTCATTTCAACTGGTTGCGAAAGACAGCAGCGATGGAAAGAGACATTTGGGTGTTGTTGGGTTGCTCAGCTCACTGGCAATCCCTTCACAGGATGCCAGACGCAAATGGTTTTAGTTCAAAAATCTATTCTGCTGGCATTGTCCAAAGACAAAGGCCAAGCAGCCAGCAATGCACGTGCCACTGGAACTCGGATTTTAGGCAGTTGATGGATTTGCCGTTTCCAAAACAATGTTCCACACATACGTGGCATAAACATTCAATGGGGATTATAATACACCCTGCTGCTCCTATTTGGTAGCCTGTAAGACTATAAGTTAATTATAGACCTTGTTGTTGCTGGTCGGTGTCGGTAACTTAAAACGCACAGCAAAAAGGTCAACTGATTACGGCCTGTTTGCCAACTTGGCCAAAGGCTTTCAGCAATCACAGAGAAATTTGGCCGACAGTTGGGCTCCAAATGGCGGTGGCGATAATGAGCGTTATGGCAACGCAATGTGACGGATGGAAAAAGGACCTCAATCCTCAGCAGCTGTTTGGTCGGCGATAAAGGACCCAGGCTCTCGAAAAAGAGAGAGTTCCAGCAAACGAAACTGAATCTAGTTATGCAATCATCAAGTTGTGTAGCTACAGTGAAGCATTGCTAAACACATGCTGGATATTTGTTTATCAAATGAAGCGATCAGATATCTTGATTTTTCCAAGAATTCTATTCCTGATTAAAGGACATCTCTTAAACTACTTCTCATTTATTCGTCAGTTTCCTTCTTGATTATGAAAGAACGCCAAAAAAGATTCCTGCCGCTCGTAATAGAGAAAAAAGCAGCCACAAAGCCGTAAAAATAATTAGTGAACATGCAACTAATCTAGTTACATGTGCACTTAGTATTATTTTATGCATTACATGTGCCGTTTCGGCGGTTTAACTTTGTAATTGCGGGTCATACGAGCGTTTAATATGTACGAGTACATTTTGCATATTCAGAATCAGAGTCAGAGTCAGAGGAGCACAGCCAAATGATTCGCAGCGGGCAAAGTTGAAAAGCCAAACATTCGCCGTATAACAAAAGTTTTTTGTTTTCCCACCGCTGCTGGAAAAGTCGAGCCAGGTGTAAGCTGTTTTTCCGAGCAGGCGTGTCCTCGGGGGGCGGCATTAGAGCTCCATGTAGGAACACTCCTAAAGATGTGGAGCGGTGGAGATGAGGGGCAGTGGAGATGAGGGGCAGTGGAGATGAGGGGCACTGGAGATGAGGGGCAGCAGGATGGCGAGGGGCAGAGGTGCTGCCATCTACGTTTCCTGGGAAAGTCGTAAAAGCGTACAAACGAAACAAGCAAGAAATGTCGTTTCGACTCGACTGCCATCCCAAACAATACAATTTGTTACCAATTAAATGACTGCGTTGCATAATAATAACAATAACCGTAGCAGCAACAATAATGCCACCCACCATTCCAATGGCTCCTTACACGCAAAAAAATGCTGTGAGCACACATAGCTAATTTCTAATTTCCCGGAATCATCATAATCAACTGCTTCAGGGTTAAAAGTCGCATGTGAACTTATGTCTTATTTATGGCACATAAGTCCTTTGTGGAAAGAACAGCTAAGAGTATCGAAACCTGACTTAGGCATTGAAATCCTCGCTTAAAAGTATACACTTTCCAGTAATCTACTGCAAGAAGAATTCATATATATATTTGTTTATGTACCATTGTTTCTCTAAAAACTTAAAAGGATAAATGTTTAATATGCTTCAACTCGATTTTAAATAAAACCAATGCAGAAATCCAATTTTCGGAATTTACACACTAAATTGAGTAAATTATGCATTTAATTAAGCTACTTTGACTTTTTCTCGCGGTGCACGCACACAAACACACACGCCATAGACAATATTCCCCGCTGGCGTCAACGAAGCCAAGCAAATATGTGCGACTGCGAGTGTGTGTGTGTGTGTGTGTGTGGCAGCATCCGGCGCGTATTGGTTGCCAAAGTAACGGGAATCAATAGCCTGCGTGGGGGATGAGAGTGGAGAAGTGGGCGGGGCGGGGAAGGATGTCTTTATTAGGCGGCAAAAGCGACAAGAAAAACAAATTTGTATTACTTCATTATGTGAATGCTTTTGATTTCACTTTTTTGCCCATACAAACCCATACACACACCTCCAACCACCCAACACACCACTTCCCCCCCGATTTCCTGCTCACTTTGATTCCATAATTCGTTATGGAATTTCCATAAATTGAATTTTTCATAAATTATATCACTAATGGAACGTGGAAGCTGAGATGCAGCAATTAGGAAATAAAACTCTGGCTCCTTTTGTATCAAAATATATATAAATGTTTATTAGAATCCATGTATGCATACGTGTATCCTAATACGGACATATGTACGTATCCATGTATGTATGCATCTATATTCACGTTTAGTTATCCTCAATAATTATTATAATTATTGCATGTGTTTTATTGGTTTGCCTGTGTGTTTGTGGAGGGTACAGCTCGCTCAATTGAAGCCAATCAAATGGCAAACAGATTGCATATGTAAATGTACAGTAGTTTCTCTGATTTTTACTGAATATCTATATTAATTAAAAGTGCAACTCGACCATGGCTGCTGTCGGTCGATTTCTCGTTTTTTTCACAAATATGCACAATTATTTATTTGATTTGGAGAAAAATTACAATTTTCCAGCTCCCTTTACTTACTCCTGTGTGTGTGTGTGTGTGTGTGTATGAGTATGCGATTGCAGTGTCTAAAAACGAGTATTCGCAAATAATGGCAAATAATAATGCAACTAAAATCGTATCTTTGGCATTTTTTTATTCAAAATAAATTGATACCGTTTGTTGTTATTGCTGTGGTTGCTGTTGTTGTTGCTAATTCGGTCGCTGTTTGCTCTATTACAAATTACATAATGTAAATAATTCAGCGGTTGAGCTTATGCAAATACACAAATTAGTTAATCATACTTAGTTTAATAGGCAATTGCGTAGCACTTTCGCGCACGTTTTCACACGACAAAATCAGTGTCCTCGTAAAGTAATTCAATTTCCATTTTTAAGTTCAATTTCAATTTCCCTTCATGCAACTATTGCTCTAACTTAGGGCCTGGACTTCCTTATAAGTTCATATAAAATCAATGCTTTACTCACTACGTGTTGTTAGTTCGATTCAGGGAAAGGGGACGGGTGGAAGTAGTGTAGTAAGTACTGCCACTAGCCAACTAGCAGCTATAAACTAATCTAACCTTTTCACATAGAATAATCCAAAGGGGAGCGTGTGAAAATCATTTAAAACTAGGTTCTACTTTAAGTAATCCATTTTCGTATAAATATTTGTGTGTTTGAGTGTTATGTGTGTGTTTGTTGTGTGTCTGGTGGATATGGTCTGTTGGTTTGTCTGTCTGTGGGAAGCACTTGTGGGCAATTAGGAATCGATTGGTATTCAAACGGCTAGTTCGATCCGAGTACCTGGATTATTGGCAGCACTATTGTGGGTTCGATTGCTTCTTAGAATGTAAAATAATCAAGCTCCTTTCGACATGTCCTTCCGGTCCGGCCTTCCCCAGTAAGTTAAGCCAATCGTAAAACAACTAAAATACTAATCGCAATGGGGCACCCAACCAGCGGCAAGTGCGCAGCCTGCCTCGGCGGTTCCCCTGATCCTTTGGATGGAAATATGCAGCCAGATGACAGCTGGGGTTCTGGTCAAATGATTAAAAACATGCAAACAATTCAGCTTGAGCAAATCAAGCTGAAAGTCCTTTAGCTGCTCGGTGACCGGACGAAGGACATGTACTACATGCCTACTTTCTCGCGTTTAACTTAATTAGTACAAAGAGTTTTAAATGCTATGCTTAAAATGGGCTTGTGTGCATGTGTCTGTGTGTTTTTCAAGCTCCCATGCTTGCGTACAAAACACGATTTGTGTTCCTTGTGATCCTTGCGTCCTTGGATGTGCTTGTGTTCGCGTGGTTTACATATAAATTAGAGTACATACTAAATAAATAATATGCAGCATAGTTCATCGATTTGTGTCTTGTGTTAGTGATTCTCGATAAGCCTACGGTGTAGGGTGTATGTTTGCCAGTTTTTAGCACATGATTGTTTCTCCACTCTCGGCTAATACAAAACGTTATCCAAAAAAACTCCATCGACTTGGCGAATACTTGTCGGTTGGGATCCAGTTTCCCTCAATTCGAATACAGTGTCCAAAGAAACCAATTTGCACTTGGATATATACAAAAGAGTTTGCTTAGTTGCATATAACTTGTGCCAAATCGGTTAAATATATATGTATATATCTATATATAGATTGTGTGGTTAATACGATGCGATTGTTATTATTGTTGCAGTTGCTTCCATTCTGGTTTGCTGGCTTGATGCTTTCCTGCTGCTCTTGACACTGACACTCATTTATGGCGACACATATGGCGGTGGTTTGCGGTAAGAGGGCGTGGCTGGCGACTTGCCACGCACTTCCCGGCCGCCCACAACCACCGAGGGAGGTGGCACGTAATCGTCCACGTCGTTGTCACCTGCAAGGAGTACACGATTAGCATATTAAAAATAAAACAGCTCGATGGGGGCGCACCATTCAGATTTGAGGTATTGTAGGATGGTGGCAGCAGCGGCGGCTTCTCGTCCTTCAGAATAACAGGACTCTTGTTGCCGATCTCGGGCTTCTCCTCGTACTCGTCCTGGAAGATGACGGGAATACCCTTGGCACGGAAGGACTTGCGCTCCTCTTCGTCGCCTAGAAAGCAAATCGAGAGATCCATTTTGTGAAGCTGTATAATTTAAATCGAGTCACATTCGTCGGCCTACCTAGCTCCATTTTGCCGCTTCTCTGGCGGCACCAGTGCAGGCAGCAGGCAATAATTGAGGCAGCCACAAGCATGGTAACAATGATTACGATGGGCCATACGAACGTGATCATGTAATCATCGCCGAAGGAGGATTTATGAGTAGGCTCCTCGGGGCGACTGGGTATATAATCAAGTTGGTTGGTGTCTATGTTCGCGGTAACTGTAATGGGATTGTAGTAACTAAAATCTTGTAGTGGGATAACTATTTAATACTTACGATGACAAATACTGAAGGGCACCACCGAAAAGTTGGTCAGATTGAGTTCGGGTCCCAAAGCCCGTTTGGCTGCCTCCCGCAGGCTGAGGTCACTGTTTAGGTAGACACTCCTGGTCATGGCCACTTCCTTCTCCCGACAGCTGTTGTGCTTCCTGTACAGCGTCGTGTTGTAGAAGTTCACTATGGTGCCGTCGGAGTCGTGGTGCGTGGTTATCGAGCGGATCTGGATCTGGCCAGTGGTAGCATCTCCATTCAGCTTCGCCACACGCTCCACAAACTTCCGCTGCAGATCGGCGTTGAATCGCTCGTGCTTAATAGACAGATAGGCCTTGAAGAAGAAGCCAAAGTCACGCTTGGGAGCTGGACTGACCACAACGACCAGGGCATCGTGGGCACTCAAGCCACCACTGTCCTCAGCCACCAAGAGGTATTCTTCGGAACCAATGTCGCCGCTCTTCGGGATGCCGTAGAACTCTTCGTTCTTGGAGTCGAACTGCAGCCAGTGGCGTGGGCTCAGCTCAAGGTGATCCCTGGTCTTCAAGGTAAGAGTCAACTGATTGTCGTTCGCATCGTAAAAGGTATCCGCGGGCACTTTGTAGACCAGCAGCTGGCCCAAGCTGGCGTTCACGCGATCCACCTGGTTGCGTGGCATCGGCGGCACATTCTTGGTCATGTGCTGCGTGGGCTTCACCTGAGTTAAATCCTTCTGGCAGGATCCGATTAACTGTCCGGTTATAGATTTAATTCCCAACTGTGGCTGAACCAAATCACTCAGTCTATTGGCATCCAGTCGTGCGATAATATCCTTAAGTTCCTTTTCCGGACACTCGCTGGTGGGCAGCGTTTCGTTAAAATACACCAAGGTGGCACTGTGCGGATCGTGTGGCGTCAGTCGAATGTCGCGCACCACGACCGCCGAGTTAGTGGAGTCATCCAAGGTTCTGGCCACCGCATTAATCAGCTTCAACTGCCAATCAATGTTGTGACCCGGCTTCTCGTTGATCCGGACAAAGACACTGATCTCGTGGTTAATGGTCCTCACTGCGCGATGCTGCTGCACACTTATCTCCACGGTTTCCGTGACACTGGCGTTGCCCGAATCCGTGGCCGACAGGCGATATTGCCAGCGGGATACCGTGTCGTCCAGAGGCCTACAAATGAAATAGGTTTCATAAATTACAATCTTTGTTAATACATTTTGGGTAACCAACTACTCACAGGCCATAAAGCTCCCTCTTGTCGGCGTTGAACTGCAGCCAAGAGTTGGCCTTTAGCTCGTGGCCATCCTTGTCGGTGAGCGCCAGGCGGAGATTGCCCTGATCCTCGGCATCGTAAAACGTTTCCGGCAGCACATGGAAGGTGAAGGCCTTGCCCGATGTCACCGCCAGCTTCTGCAGGCGCGTCTTGATGATGGGCGGGCTATTCTCCTCCGGCTGCGGCTCCATGTAGTCGGTGGAGACGAAGGTGCCGCTGCTGCTCGACTCCGGAGTAGCAGCCGTGGTCGTGGCCACCGAAGATGTGGGCGTGGCGGGCGTCGACAGCTGTTGGCAATAAGGAGAATTTAATGTTATTAGTGGAGATTCCAGCGTTGCCAGGGGAATATGGCGGATGTTACCTCATTATTGGCCAGGCTGTTGTTGCTGCTGCTGCTGCTGCTGCTGATGGCATCGGGTTCTCCTTCCTGGGAATTACAGGGAAATTATTAACAGTGAGATGGCTAATTGGCGACAGATGGCTGGCTAAGTGTCATGCTGCAAAGTCATCGGCTAAGGAGGCAGGCAGAGTGAGTGTGTTAGCGAGTGTTAGTGTTAGTACAACCAATACGGATACGAATACGGATACGGTACGGTACGGATACAAGTAAGTGCTCCATAGTGGACATGCAATTACCAAGGACCTCATGCAGGAACTCTGGTTTGTTAATTGCCTGCCCTTACATGCTAAGTGCATTTGGCTGAAAGCAATTTCCCCTAATTGGATTCGGGATAAACGGTGAGACAATCGGGTTGAGGGTTTTTTGTTGAGAGCCGGAATATCGGAATATGGGGTATTATACTTTCAAGAGCGGGTGGAGGTGCAAATCTATGGCTTAACATCTAAGTTGCGATTTTTATTGCAATTGCGTTTGCGTTCGCGAGATTTCACCTTAGAGCTAATCGTGCGGTGCGTTGTGGACTCTATATGAAATTCGCTTTCGCCCGCTGGTGTTGCAGATGCAGTTGCAGTTGCAGTTGTTGCTGTTGCGGTTGCTGCTGCTGTTGCTGCTGTGCTTGCAATGGCAGTCGCAGTCGCAGTTGCAGTGACAGTGACAGTTGGCTGTGTGGCAGTAGCAGTGCCCTCAAAATCGTCGATGGGCAGCAGGGTGCTCAGCTCGAGCTCATTAAGCGCAGTATTTGGCTGCTTTTTGGTGTTTAATTGGTAACAAAAATGAGTAGGTTTTCTCCAAGGGGGCGGAAGGTGGGCGGGTATCTACGCAGTCCCTGAGCAACTCAAACCCTGTATATTTTCCTAATTAATGTACTACGTACGTTTGTTAGGTCTATCAAAAAATACACTTAATCTTTAGGTATATATACATCCTTCTATCCTTTACTACAAAAAACTAACTGCAGCTATACAAAAAGTATGTACACTTATCTTTACAACTAGTTGCTATCTAGTGCGCTAACATTTATGTTCTCGTACTTGCCAACTCCACTAAAATCTTGTACGGCAGTTACGTAAATGTCCTGTCATTTTGTGGAGTTTGGCTTTTTTATGGGACGCTACAGTTACACAGCACAAAGGCAATAAAACACAATATCAATATACGAGTATGTATAAAAAGAGAGTCGTGAGCTAAACTAACTCCTGACACAAAGCGCCGCAAGGAGGTGGAAGAGAACGTTTTACATGTGACAATACAGGGGACACAAGGACACAAGGACATACGGACATGGGACACGCACACGTACAACGGCGAGGCAAAAAGGACACTCGTTCGTATACACACACACAGAAGCGACATCATTACCTTTGGCGATTCGGATAGTGTTGTTGTTGTTGTAGTTGTTGTTGCTGTTGATGATGCTGTTGTTGTTGTTGAGACTGTTGCTGTTGTGCTTGTTGTTGGTGAGGATGAGGATGAGTATGATGCAGATGCAGATGTGGTTGGTTGAGTGTCTTGTGTTGTTGCGGATGGCGATGGAGGTGAGGCGGACGGAGATGATGAGGATGTGGTGGCTAGGCCATTTCTGTCTAGCTCTGTGGGCATGACCGTGGGTGAGTTAGCTGGGGACAGGTGAGGGGTCGACACCGAAGTTGAGTCTTCTCCAGCTTCGCTGCCAGATGCAATCGAAGCGACGGGCGAGGACGAGGACGACACCGAAGAGGTGGCGTCATAGGGTGAAAAGGGCTTCAGTGTTTCGGGGGCGGACATCGAGGGCGTGGACGTGGCCGAGGCCTCCACATCGATGGCCGGAACTGCGCCGGAGTCCACCTGAATTTCTTGCTGCTCCAAATCAACGGGCTTTACCATTTCCGTGGCTCGTGTGGCTGCCGCACTGGTGGTCTCCTCTGGGACAATCTCAGCCGCCAGTGGCACACCCAATTGCTGTAGTTCCACATCCTCCTCATCTTCGCCATCGTCGGCTTCGCCCAGAACGGGCAGCTCCTTGATGTTTTTCGTGTTCTCAATTGTCTTGCTAATGACGGACTCCAGCTTGGAGACACTCTCTTCGATCTCCTCCTGCACGTCCGGAACCAGGGGAACAGCCGACGAAGAGACGGATTCGGGCGACACTATCTTCTCCGACACCTCCAACTTTGGGGTTAGTCACAGCGAATGAATCGAGTTGGTTAGTTGTCGAGGCGATTTCGAAATGGTTTACATATTTTACAATATATTTTGGTTGGTTTATATATATTGGTTGATTGATTGATTGATTGGTTGGTTGATAACATTAACACAATTAGATCGATATACACAGAGTAAGAGAACGAGAGGAAGATAGCAAAAAGAGAAGAAGAAACATAAACACCTTATGATGAATTATAGTTATTTTCAGTGTACGCATGTGGGTGTCTTTTGTGTGTTCCATTTAGATGCATGTGATGCATGTGTAGTGTATTGTGGTTTTTAAATGTTATTCCAATTTGCGGTTATTAACAAAGTGCAGTGAAAACAAACAGAACCAAATGGCTTCCGGAAATCAAAAACGTATCTAGACAGTAAGTCCAACGCGATCCATACAGATCCATACAGATACACGTAATACATACATATGTCAGCATGTGTGGGTTAACCAACAAGTATGAACCGCGGGTATTCTCATTTAAACGTATGTATCAGATAAAGAAAACACCCAGAGAAACCGAAACAAATATGGCGAATTGTCTCCAAATCGGCCTCAACACTCACCGCTCCGTGATGATGTCGATGGGCATGTGTGGTCACTGGCGGCACTTCCGTACTGGGCTCACTGCTCCAAATCCATCGATGAAATGCGAAAGAAATTCGTAGTTATCAGTGTGTCACACTCAGGTGAGCGGGTGATACTCACGCAACTTCCTCATCGTCATCCCCGTAGTCGTAGTCATCTTCATCAGCACCAGAGCCCTCGGATTGACGTCGCTTGCGGTTTGATCTGGAGTTGAAGGAACGATTAGTGAACCACACAACGAAAATAAACCATGCAGTTATCGGTTTTTTTTATTAGCTAAAAGTAACTTCTTTATTTAGAACTTTACGTTTCCATACAGTCAGCACAACTTTCTCTTAAACAAGTTTAAAGTTTCATTGCATTTCTTTCTCACCTCGATTTCAATTCCTTTCGCCAAATGAACCACAGGCCGAAGTTCTCCTCCGTCAGAGCGCCAATGGTGCCATCCTTCATCTGGTGGGCAATCTGCTTGGCTATCGGTTCACCCATCACAAAGTAGCTTGGACCACAGCCGATCTGTAGAAAGTAGTAATGTAATTCCTTTAAACTCCTCTAGTTAAGTGCAATACAAACCATGAAACTGGCGCGTCCCAGGCGGCGATTCAGGGTCTCGATGTTCTTGTTGCCCTTGCCTCCTTTTCTCATGGCCAATTTGTGCATGGATCTCAGTTCGCGTTTCGACACCGAGTCCAGGGAAATAAATTCCTAAAAGGAAACACTTTAACTAATCCTTTAAAACGATTTCTCGGCCAACTAACCTTGGGTATGGCAAAGAACTTGGCCAACTTGGCTTGGACATGAGCTCGTTTTGTGGCCGTGAGTTCGCTCCAGTCGTGCTTTTTCAGCAAAAGCGAAAGCACAATTTCGCTGGGAGCATTTTGGCAACTCATCAACTCCGTGACATACGGATCCTGTTTGTAGGCGGGCACATCCTTTGGCTCAATTACAGGGACCTTGGATGGAAAATGCGATGGATGTTATAAGCATATGTATTTCAAAAGATGAAACATAGCTATCTTACCATATACCAAAATGTATTTATAATGAACAAAAATATCCCGTGATTTTTAGCTACTACAATGCTTATACAGAAACTCAAAGTTTTGTGAATTCAGTATTGTTTATTAATGAATTTATGGTATCAATTGCCAGATAAGGCGAAAGTTAACATTGTATTTTGCACAACCTCAAACCGTTTTTGTTTCTTATCGCGGCAACAATCTAATCTCTAGAAAGGCAAACTTATAAGTTTCCCATTCATCAGTATTCATAATTGTGGCACTTTCAAGTTGTGAGGCAGACTAATTTGAATTCTTGTGCCCCATGTGGGAAATTACTCACCTGGGAGTCGTTGACGTTAAAGTCCCGCTCGCCGTGAATCCATACGACGAGTTCCAGGAGGAGCAACAGCGGCAGGCTCGCACTGGGCGATAAGAACCACGGCAATCTCATGTTCGATTCAGTCGGCGATATGTGTCGTTATGTCGTTATTGTATAAATATGAGTACAAAGAATGCAGTTTCGATTTCAGTGGAACGAAATCCAAGGCGGCAGTCGTGGGTTTGGGTTTCTGGTTCGGTTTCAGTTGGAGCTACAGTTTCCCAGCTGGGATTTCGCTTTCGTTTGGAGAGAGAAGAGAAAGGGGATGTGGCGATGCGGCATTTACATCATCGTCTCCTTCGTTAGCGGCGCCTTCACCATCTGCAAGTGGAATTTATGGGGAATTATTAGACATATTTTATGGCGCAAGGTCTTTGAATGGAGGAAGAAGTGGAGGAGGAGGAGGAGGGGGAGGGTGCCATGCAACATGGTCTATGCTAATTAATAGTCGACTGGGTTCGGTGACCCAAACCCAATTTGTGCTGCGGCCATTATGTTGCTGCAACTTTTCCTCCGCCGAGTAATTAACATAAACAACCGTCAAGTGTTGTTGTTGTTTTTCCGGTATTTGTGGGGAAAATTAACGCTTGATTAACGTGATGCACATGATCTTTTTCGATAATTGAAGAGACACCAATGCAAAGAAAATGGAAAGTTCGACTCGAAAGGGGCACTTAATTAAAGCCCCACTTAGGCCACTGATGGGTGAAGGAGCGCCGTCGGTGGAAGACTATTGCTTTTTGATTATGAATAATATACTGAATTATCTACGGCATACTAATAAGTGCTTCCCATTCAATTGCCACCCAGTTGAACAATGCCCCCCTCCCACTTGAAGTGAGCATCCAATGGATCCATTGAATCCGTACACCCCTTTCATGTCGCTCCAGTCCACTTCATGGAGTACTTCCCATTTCCCATAAATTTGTTAATCCCTCCATTGAACACGCATCCCCGTCTACGATTTTCATTTAGCTAAAGCACAAGCTTGTCGGCTTATCATCGGCTTTTCTATTTATAGGCCATTCGACCAGCCACTCCCCAAATAACTCTTCGATAATCATTCAACGCAGGCATTATCGCCGTACAACCCCCATACCAATTTGCGCCCCGGGTTAAATGAGGCGACCATGTGTTGCACTTGGGGGGTGGGGACGACGACGACAGAGAATTGGAGCAACATTGCAGCATTTGCAGCATTCCGGCAGAATGGGGTTAACGTTTGTGACTTGCCATAAAAATGCATCGCGAAGTGAAGTGCATGGGAATGCCTTAATTGAGGCATTAAATGTGGGATGCTACAAGGCACAATATATACTGCATTGTGTTCGTCAAACTTGCAATCGATATCTGAGGAATGCCTTCTTCATACACCGACTACTACGAGTATTGAGTTATTGAATGCCATCATAAATAATGGAAATTATAATTGCTTATGCATGCGCAACTAAAATATCATTTGTTTTTCCATCGCATCGCATCGTATCGACTCGTATTTGTGTGTTGTGCTGCATGCTTTCTAGTTAAATTTAATTGAAGACCTCCGTCCGTGGAGACCCAGCTGGAATAGCAAATGAGAAATGAGAAATGGGAAAAAGGGGAAGGGAAAGGGAAAGGGGAACAGGAGGCGGTAAGGAGGTGCTGGCTGGCCCAAGTGTCAAGCGGCGGCAATATGCCACCGATACAGACCTCTGTTCCTCTCCCAACCAAACAGCACAGCATATAGTATATGTGCCACCATACGAGTATATGAACTTAAAATGCAGCCAAGCATGCCGGGGCCATCAGTCGTTCGTTATACCCCATGAACACTCCGCTCCGTGCCACGGATCACCCTCCCTCTGCCCATTCGCCTTGCTCTTTGGCATGAATGAGAATGAGGCTTCGGACCGACCGAGTGTGTATTTGCTGGGTATGCAAATGAATTAGCATTGCGCCAAATGCAAAAACCAAAGAATCACTGGCGGAGTAGGAGTACGTAGTGGGTGCCGGGCGGAATGAGAGAACATAACTTAACAGGCGGTATACAAAACAAGTTTCTCCGTTGTTTCAGTTTCAGCCTGCTGAATGCATCGCTTCAGATCGCTTCAGATGGGAGCTGCATGTGGCGTCTGCATCCAGTGGATGGATGATGGCCACATCCATGCTGGTTCACTGGGTGCCCGGTTCACTGGAGCCGCCAGTGGGGTTCGAGGGTCAGCACATAAATCGAGCCGACACAAAGGCAAACTAATAAAGGTACAAGAACAATATAGAAAAGAGCCATAATGATGGCGCGGATGAAGAAGTGTTTGATACTACTGCACTGGAAAAAATTAAACGTTCGTCACTTTTTATACCTCTTTGGGGTTTCATTCAAAATACTGATTTTTCCTCAGGATAGTCCAAAGTTATAGTTGTCACTGCATAGCTTTCGTTAGTTCAGCTTTGATTTCAATCCACTCAAAGACACGATTCTATATTTCATGATATAGATAACACGCGTTATTAATGCATATCGAGTGGATTCGTGGGTTCGTTGGCACACTTTAAGGAAGCAATCAATCTGAAAGCGATACCTTATGTATGATTTAAAATATCTCGTTTCGGAAACCAGTTCCCTGGCTTGAGAACCCTTTTTTCCAGTGTGGAGCCACCGCCCACGCAACGAAGGCCTTTCAAGTGGGCCGACTTTTATACATCGCCATCATTGTTGTGGCATTAATGTGATTAGAGAAGAGGCCTACATTTGGAGCCGCCACTTTGCGATGGATGCCCCCTCTGTGTGCTAACGCTGCCACTCGTTTCAGCTCTTCCCGCGGGCAATTAATCGTCTCCAGAGGTTGCCCCCACTGCAGTTCAGTTCAATTAGCCTTGGTTAACACACACACACACTCACACTCACTGATGCACACACAAGGTGGCAGCATCAGCTTGTTGCAACTACGTGACACAAAAGATGTTGATTCTGCGGCGGCGGCCAGTGCAACAAAGAAATTCTTTCATCACAGAATGCAGCGACCGCATAAACAAATTTATTTTCATTTTCCCTGCACCCAGACGCATTACTCATCCAAGTCCATGGTTTTTGGTCGCGTTCACTTGGTGGCCCAAAAGACTTTTTGGCATTGCAGATGTTTCACTTTGTATGCCCTAACTCTGCTGTTCAGTTTTTGGAGTAGTTATATCTCCAAGTCACTAGTAGTTTTAGTGATTAATGAACTTAAGTTTATGCCTGGTTTTCATCATTAAATCTTTCGCAGGAAATCAAGAGCACTAGTCACTTGAGTACAGACGCAGTTAGACATTTGCTAAGTTGCACAACTGACTGATAAGATTTAACTTCAATCATCTATGATGTAGAACTGACCTTTGCTGACTCATGACAGAAACTGGCTTCCTTTCAGCCAATACTCTACTTGTTCCCCTTTTCGGAACAATAAGAGTGTTTCATCTTCAATTAGCTTTCAATGTTGTCTGCTGTGTGGCTTCATCTTTCCCGTATTAATTCGGTTGGATTTCTTGTGAAATAATAAGCCACAATTGTTCCAGCTTTCCATGCTTTCTTTTCCTCACCACCAGAGTTTAGTTCGCCTTACCCCTTCAATCTGTCCAATGGGTAGGAAGCACACTCTCTTTCGAGCAGCTTTAATTAATTTGATTCGCCGCACTGGGCGCACAATTCCGACGATGAAAACGATGAATTCTTTGGGGGATGGGCTGTGCGTCGTGGGATGGGAGGGATGGAGATGTAGTTGGAGCATTGGACTAATGGATTGTTTGCCGCTTGTATTTTGTATTTTGTTTACGATGCTGCGCGATTGAAAAATTGTTATACACAGGAGAGCACGCACACATGAGTAGTACGAATTTTGTGTACACATGTTCGGCCGGCGTTTGACCCACAATCTTGTCGTTGGAAATAGTCTTATTGAAATATGCTTTGTTGCACGCATCGTCAGTGAACTGGAAACTGAACGAAATTTGGTTGGGTAGCGTAAAAAATCCCCAACTCTATACAGTGAAAAGCGGGCCATGCAATTACCAAAAATAGCCCAAAGTCTCTTGACTCTACTCAATCATCGCCACGCATTGGCTATGAGTTTTTTCGGGTTTTCGGGTGCCGCCCATTGGCATCCAATGCAATGGGATATCTGGGCTGGTCACGAAAGGCGTGTCGCATTCTGGTTTTCTATAAAAAAAAAATCAAAAACCCAGTACACAAAACGAAAGGCTGGAAAAAATACTTTATAATGACTTCAGCAAAAAAGTTGTAACCCAAACGAGGGAAACTGAAATGAAAACCAAAGCGATGCGTCAGAAAAAACTTTTCCATGCATCGTTTGTTGTTTCCTTCATTTTAATGGTAAACAAAAATATTCATGTCTATAAGCCATTTTAGTTATAAAACAATTTTCCGTTTTGTTCCATTTTTATGCATGTCTTTAATTTTTAAAATTCCCAAATCCTCCTTGCATTTTGAAAACAAATTTATTTAATGGAAATAGCCTAGAAAATACAGCACGATTTTGAAAACATTTTCCAAAAACATGTTTGTTGTTCTATGGTATTTAATGATACACAAAACCAGCTGGAACTCAGCAACATATTCGATTATTCACCATTTAAAGATAGTTTCTTAGATAGGTTCATGATCTTATAAATAGTATCTTAACTTTTTAGTTTGTAAAAAGTATCTACAGTGGTTCTATTTTTATCAAAGAGCTGGCTATCTTTAACTTGTGATTTCGAAAACTCTTTCGCTGACCCTTTATCACATGTAAATATGTATATCTGATGACAGCAGAGTGCGTAGATTCTACCAAATTCCGAAAACCCATCCATCCGATTTCCCAACTCAGAATACCCTATGATGTCATGCGTGGATCTTATGACTTTATTCTTCAGTCCGCTTCACGCGTTTCTTCTCGGTAAACAGAAACAATCCGTAGAAGTAGAATCAACTGGAAGTGCGACACATGGTGAGCATTAGCATGGCTTTCACAGATAGCGCTGCTCTGCCCCGAAAACCAAATGATATGATAAGAGTGGCGGGGCGCACAGTCAGTAGGCTGATATGCATATCCGATAAGAGGGCCAACGAAATAAAAATTGAGAAAACCATCAAGGTGTAACCCAATTTCCGGCGCATTGCCCAACAGCCCAATGATCCGTGGAAAGCGGGCCCAAAAAGGTGTTAAGCCGATTCGAAATCCCCGCCGCATGCGTGATGCACTGGGGGGCAGTAAAACGGAGGCGTTGCCGTGGTTGCAATTCCAGTTGTCGCTGACACAGATGCGCCCATATACATATATACATACATATATGTGTACATTGTATATTGGTAATTCATAGAGTTTAATTGAGTGTAATTAGGGTATGACGATGATGAAGACCAATTTGGTGATATGCATAATTGAAGTGGGTTACACAGGCAAGGGGTGGGGGCAATTGCAATCCGATTTCCAATTAAGACAAACAAACCATGACAAAACGACGGCTAAATTGGATAACATCTAAATGCGCACAAAGTCGGAGTAATTGTAGTCTAAATGTAATTTGATTAGAAATCACGCGGCAATTATCGCTTCAGCGAAACCGGAGAAGTTCCCAGAAGTCCGTGGCCCCAAGAATGATGGTGGAGTGGTGCCAAGGGAGCACCTACAGGTTGGGGGCATTGCTCCACTCCCCAGTACTTTGCACCACACTGGCCAAAAAATCTAAATTTATATAAGCCAAACTCTTTTTATGGCCCAAACATAACATAAAGTGTGTTAAAGTTTGTTCTTTTAAAGTTATCGAACTTCTTTGATGACCGAGGGAGTTTTGAGTTATGCAACCTCAACTGTGGCGCATTTTTCTTGCAGTGTAGCGAGTTGTGGAGTCAGAGCAGAAATATTTTTGCGTGGGGCCGATGTCTGGTACTAATGCTTGATGCTTGGGGACTTGAGGTCTTGGGCAGGGCATCCGCCAAAAGGGGGGGCGTGGCGGGGTGGTAAGGCAGGGCATTCGCCATTTTGGCCAAATGGTGGCGGCGTTGGAGTTGCAACAGTTGTTGCTGTTGCTGCTGCTGCTGCGCTGGGAGCCATGCGCGCAGTTGGCGATCAAACGCGCTCCAAGATCTGTTGCATGCATAATGATGCCGTCTGTTGTATATCTGTTCGCTGTCGCCGATGTTTCGTTAAATTGTCTGTGTGCTTGCAGTAAGCACAGCAATAACAGAAAACAACAACACAGGCCAGTGCTAAAAACAAACATAAAACAACGCAATGCCATAAAGTTCAAGCCAGCCACACACGCATACAGGCACTGTGGCTCTTACTCACTCTCGCACACAAACAAACAAGCGAACACAGATACTAAGGCGTTGATGAAGACGACAGCAGATACAAGAGCAACAACAAACAGCGATCCAGTGCCGGCTGGTCGGAGAATTGGACAGCTGCCGCCATGATAGATACGATACTCGTACTCCGGCTGGCCTGGCCAAGTATTTCTGTACTTTAACGGGCCATGGAGAAGCGCAAAGCAAAAAGAATAGCAACCAATGAAAACAAGGGGAGCAAACAACGAAGTGTTCATACCCTTACCCTTTTCGAGAATGAAGTTTAAAATTTTCGTTACCTACAGTTTAGAGCGAATTCAAGTACTAGCAATAATTAACAAATGTTTATGGTAGTAGATATTTATAAATATTATTCAATATTTATAGCCATATAAAGCTTTATAAGGTTCTAAATTGTAGATCGTATTACGACTCAATTACGACGAGCTTAAGCTGGCAAAGTGGTGCCTCAACATCTGTAGGTCCAATTGGGCTTATTTTATTAAGATGTTATTTTGGCTTTCCAAAAGTAAAGATTAATATAATTTTCAATGCCGTTTAACTACTAATTTCTAACATATATTGTATTGTATAATTTATATCAACTAGTAAATTATTATCAAACTTCCGTTGTTATTTCTAGAAAATCATCCAAGTATTATTCTGACATTTATTTCCCCGAAATTAAAAAAGACTTTACATCTATCAATCCAGATAATTGCGTGGGTGCTAAAAAGAGAACTGCGAAAGTGAAAAGTTGCGTTTTGAGTCAGCAGAAGCGAGAAAGTAAGCCTACCGGTCTGGAAGCCCAATGACGAGCCATCATCCAGATGCGAGGCCAAAACAGACACTCTTATAATTAGTGAAAAAAGCGGGCGAAAAAGGGTCTGCACTTGACACGCAACCCGGGAAATGGTCGCTCACTCCCACGCGTCCATAGAACCACCCGCCACCCCCACTCCCCCGGGAAACGACCGCCCTCATCGTTAGGCCAGCAACAAATTGACGCAATCTGATTAAAAACGCATCAAAATAAAACTAACTGGTGGCCAGGGGAAATGAGTGAAGGGACAACAACCTATGCTAAACGCTCGTAAAAGTAATTTTGTTGGCCCACACACACACACGGATACTCTCACGCGACACACACACACACACGTAAAAAGGCACTCACACAGAGACACGTAATTTAGGGGTGCTGGCGGAAGTGAAAAGGAAACATCTAGTCCTCTTAAAACAGCCGTCGTCACCTTTTTGCGTACGCAGCATCCGCAAAAGAGTGCCGAAAACTGAGTGGTAATGCTGGGGATTTTCTACAGTAGGCACTCGCGAAATGAGAAAGAAAATCAAGTGAAGATTTTGAGGTTTGCAAACTGCAGTCAATGACAAAATACAAGTAAGTTTTAGGTACACAGAAAAATAACACTTTCAAAACAATCTTATCAAAAACGAACGTATATAACTTAATCCACTGAATGCTAAGTATTGAACAAATATCATATTGTACGTTAACACATTGCTAACACATTCTAGGCATTCTTACGTCAGAAAATGTTGACCTATTTATTTGTATGGAAGTAATTGGTTTTTATTACTCTGCCAAGCAATATTCTCAAATACATGTCACTTTTACAAATATAACTAAGTCACTTCAAACACATTTGAAAAAGTTCTAAAGCAGAAATTTTTAAAGCAAAAAGAAAATGGAGTCTGGAATGTAATTCATTTGAATGTTTCTTAAACGGTTTAGGTACGTGAAATTTTAAGGACTGACTCCATTTGGTTCTTGCGCACCAGGTTATACTGTACTGGGATATTGGTGCCGTGTATGGCCAAAAATCACAGTGCGGGCGGAAACTGAGTGCCGTCATCAAAATACGCACACACACACATTGGAGAACACGGGGAGAGCGAAAGATAGAAGGGGGCAGACAGATGAAATCAGAAAAAGGAGAAAGGGAGAGATGGAGGAGGAGTAGGAAAACGGAGCGACAGCTGCCCCATTCGCATCCGGGAAAAAGTGGCCGCTAAAATCATTTGTTAAATGCGGTGGCCATGACAACTGGCCCAAAAGTCGCAGGGTCCTGTTTCTGGTCAGATTTTTCAATTTTTACATCTGCCTCTGTGCAGAAAGCACACACATATGCATGTACGTACATCCATCATCATCCACACCAGCAAACAAAACAAGAACAAGAACAACCGTGTGCAGCCTCCTGCCCCCTCTTACACGCAGAGAAATAATGTTTGGCACGTTAAAATTTATTCGAATTCCATTTTAATGTTATTAGGTTCAACCTCTTGCTTTATAAGCCTAAGAACATATGTTTTTATAGATAATAGACTGGGTTAGAGTCCCGCATCTAAAGTTTTTCTACCTATTCAGCTACAAAAGAACCGAATTATGTGTTCTCTTTATTCATTATTTCGTGCAGTGCATCCATTTCGCTTCCGTGTTTCGAAATTCAATTTATGTATACTTTATGGAGCCGCAGCCGGCTCCCCAAGCTCCATTTCGCCCCCCTTTTTGCCCAGTGAGGCGGAGAAAATTGTAAGTTCAGGAAAATCGATTTTCTTGTTGTATTTTTTGTGCCGTTTTGCTTTATTTTTTGGCTCGCTGCAGACATGGCTAATTGGAGTTCTTTTTGTTGCCTCAGCTCGGGAACTTAATGCTGCAGTTTGCAGTTTGCATCTTTACTCACCTCGTTGCGCTATTTTTAATGCACCGGATTCGGATTCGGATACCCTGTTTCGGGGGATTCGATTCGGGACTCTCCTGCCCCACTTCGCCTTCCTTTTGGCCAAGGAATTGCGTCCAGAGAGCGACACCGACACTCGCACGCACGAACACACACACGCACACACAACTGCAGCAATGTTTCTCTTCAATTGCAGAGCGCTTTTTTATTCTATTTTCACGCACTCACTCGCGATTTTCACGCACTTTTTTGCGGCGAGAGCTTTTCGTTTGAGATAGTAATTGCGTGGAGTATTTGTGTTTCACATGCTGCCCGTTTTCCGAACGCTTTTCACTTTTCTTTCTTTACTTTGCAGCTGAATGGGAGCAGAAAACAAACGCAGCCCTAACGGCACCGAGTTGTGGTTGTTGTTGGCTGGGCAGTGTGACCGCAACTGGGGGTGGATAACAATCCGTCGCGGGAAATATACCGAAATGTATCTCGCGGATTCATTCGCAACAGCTGCGCTGCCACAATCATCGTGGGTAGCTAGAGATGGTGCAATACCAATTCGATAGTTTTTAGTTATGTTTGGCTCCATTTAATAGTAAGCTGCCTGACTTAGAAGATAATTAAATAAATTGTATACTATATTTTGTGCTCTCTTGTATGTCGACTATTTTTCATTGAAATGTAAAATTGTATTGAGTCTAAGTTCGAAATTTCGAACCCATTGGTCTGGCAACGCCGCACAAACTTACCGGCTGTTCAGGCGGTATTTTTCGGACATCGAGCGGTCATACTAACTGGAAATTACTTAACATGCTGCAAGGAATGCTCCAAAGGTAAGTAAATAATGAATAAACCGTGGCTTCTGTATGGTTTAATATCAATTTATAACGTTGCAGAACCTGTCTGGCAGTTGTCAGCACAGCCCAAACTCTAATTGTGCGGGATAAGCACGCCTTCAATCGGGCGGTGCTGAAACCGAAAGTCCGTTGCCATTTTCCGAAACCCATGGAGGTGAAGAGAATCAATGTGCACGGCTGGAATACGAGGATGTCCACCCCCGAAGGACGACGAGTGCTGATGAGCCGCATCCTCAGAGGACGCCACAATTTGTCCCACTAGCCTTGTGTTAATAAACCTATCTTTATTTACATATCTTTTTTGATTGCTTCAGTATGATCAGTTTCCGTTTCGTTGATTCGCTGGTACTCCCAGGAAGGCTGGCGATCGATGGTAGATCTGCTGAATACTCTTCGAAGATTTCGAATCGTCAAGGATGAACACGAAGGGCACACTGCTGGACACACCCTGGCCCTGATCACGGAAGTAGCCCTGCGGCAGGGTCAGTTCTCCGCCGAGGATAAGACAATCCACCTGGGACATCTTCTGTAAAGGCATTGCTGGCACCAGGAATAACTCCTTTCGGTCGTAGTCGATGGCACGAACCACACCTAAACGAATTCAGGAATTCAATTAATAAGCCACAAAGGGACGTCGATTTATACAAACCTATTCCCAAACATTGAGGCAAACCTGCCCCGTGATGGCACAGATATACCACATTAGCCTCCATGCCTCGAATCAGTTCCTCGCGCGTGTAATCCTTGCTGGTGGGATGCAGGATCTTCAGGGACTCCAAAGACACTCCCAACGGCTGGCAGTCTGTGATCGATTTGGCATTTCCGGTCAGACAGGAACTGAGACGTGCCAGAAGATTGGAGTACCGCATGTCCTTGGCGCTGAGACTCCAAGTTCCTTTTTCCTTTGCTGGCACCGCACTGAGCAGCTTATGGAGTGTGTATTTTGGTATTTCCTTGACCCTGAACTCCTCCGCCGAGTATATAATGGGTTTTATCTGCGACAGACTGCTCCAGTCGAGGGCCGAATCGAAGTTATTAATTGGAATTGGACTGGCAATTTGTACAAGATCCGTGGGACGGATGCGATCCACCAGCAGGGCCATCAATTCGATACCAAAGCCCTTGTTATAGCCCATTGTATTTATCAGCCAAGGAATATTTGAATACTTGGCATCGTTCTGAATGTTCTGGACAAGCTGAATGACTGCTCGGGCATACTGCTCAGCGCACAGTACAATGTTGGTGTGGCCCACGACTATGGCATGTTCCGGCTGCCTGTTATACAGGAATCCCGGTCCCAGAAGAGGCTCATCAATTACGGTGCAAGAAATAGTCTGGGGAACAAATATTTCCGGCTGACCAATGTCCAGGTCGATGAGCAGAACGGATGGAAACGGGCCAAGATTTCGATTGATGAGGTAACGCAATAAACTCGACTTTCCGACGCCCTTACCACCAGCCACAATTATCCGGCTCGTTGCATGCACCTTTAACTTATTCCATACCTGCGGGACCTGCAGAGTGCGACTTAGATCGGAGGATTGAATCAGACAGTGCAACAAGGTTTCACTTTGGTTAAATGGTCGATTTGAAGGATTGACCAGTGGGAACACATTTTGCGACATGTGCTTGCCAAAGGTGTCGACGAGTCGCTGTGCACTTGTGTTTCGGTGGAGCAGTACTATTGCATTCGTCTGACTCTGAAAGCTGCTCTTAATCCTGTCTAGCTGGGCGCGTGTAAAGTTCTTGTTGAGTTCGTCCCAGTTCACCTCATCCTTTGGAGGTTTTTTAGTCTTCGCTGGTGAAATAGAAACCCAATTCAGGCCCTTGGGAGAATAAATGGTGATTGGTTCCTGCCTGCGTGTTTTGTAACCATTAACCGATATTTGACCACTAAGCAGAGTGAGCACTAGCGTGCCATAAACTTCGAGGTCCTCTTTTATCACGGCCAGCACATGATTGCTCTTTAGACTGTTCTCAAAGACGCAAAGCTCAGTGCGATTTGCTTGCGGATTTCTGTAAAACGGGGTATCATCTGGTTGACTATCATGTTGCTTTTCGGGTGTTACAATTTCAGGCAGTGGTACCTCGGCATCCTCCTCGGTTTCTATTGCAGCTTCAGGCTCATTTAGAGCAATGCTAGGCGTTTCCTCAATCGAGTCTTCTTCTGGGGGCACAACAGTTAAGTGTTCTGCAACAATCTCTACAGCAGTTGACTGTTTTATACGTTCTTGTACCTTAGGCTTATAAGTAACGAGTTCTTTCTTATTTTTATCAACAGGAGGATCATCAAAGATTTCCTCTATAATAAGCGGCTCCCTTTGCATACCCAAAGGTGGCTCATCAAAGAATCCCTCAATATCAGGTGGCTCATACGTTGAATCGAGGTCGTCGCTGTCGAAGATATCGCTTCCAAATTCTTCACTATCGCTATCTTCACTGTCGAAATCTTCATCCATGTCAAATTCTTCCTCTCCGTTGTTATCTTCACTGTAGAAGTCTGCATCACTGTCAAAGTCTGCGCTGCTTGTGTCTTCACTGTCAGACTCTTCGCTGTCGAATTCCTCAGACACAAAGTCGTCGCTATCTTGTGGCTCATAATCATTATCCTCTTCGTCGCTGTCAGTTTCTTCCTGTGCACTCTTAAAGACCTTAATCTTTCGAACTGTTCCTCTGCCATCTCCTTCCAGCAAAAGAGGTTGGTATTCATCAACTTCAAAAGGAGGAAGAATGTCTATTACATCGATTTGTCTGCCTTTGGATTTAACTTTAAAGACCTTCGGGTCTTTTAAAAATGTCTCGTCTATTTCTTCAACTACATCGCTTTCAGAGCCTAAAAAAAAATTGTTTGTGTTAAGAAACATAAATATATATTTAAAATTGCTTACCACTTTCCATTAAATAATCGTCTTCTTCACTCCAATTATCCAATGAATTTATTTCAAGATCGCTTGATTCCACTCCATTGCTATTTATTTTAAAAGTCTTGACTATTTGACCATTTTGTAAAAGCGTCTTTGAGCTCTTGTCTCCATTTACCTTTTGTTTCTTAGGTAAACTTGTTTCTTTGGCTTTATTTGGCGTCCTAGCTTTGGGTTTCTTCAGATCTGATTTTAAAAAATAAAAATATAATGAATAAAAATGTAGGTTAAAATTTTAAATATAAAACATACCGTTTATCTTATGAATTTTGGGACCAGGAAGTTTAGGACTTTTGCTGTTGGTTGCAGGTGCTTTAGATGCAACAGTTGGGGATTTATGTACAGGATTCTCTATAGGTAAAGTTGAATCCTTTTTAAGCTTCTTTGGGCACGGAGGACTTTCTGGTTTCGACTCATTGTTGGAAAGAGACCTCTTTTTGCCGGCTGTCTTATTTTTCTTGGATTTTTTTGGCGACTCCATCTGGGCTTTTTGAATCATTTGTTCCGCAATCTTTGCGGGGTTGCTGACCACCTTTGAAATAACTTTTTGTTTTGGAGCAGCTGGACGGTGCTGTGGTGTTTCCGGCTTACGGCGACCAGAGGCAATTTCTCGCTGTTCGGTGAGCTGGAAACTCAGCTTCATTTCTTTCAGCATATGTTCGTTAAGCATTCCTTTTCAGTTTTTAGGTTGAAATACCAACACATAAATCCCGGGCCATGCGACAGCCGATGTAAGAAGAAGAGAGATGTAAAAAGAATAACATATGTGCGGTGTGACCAGTCGTGGTCGCGCATTGGAATGCCGCACAGAGTTGCCACCGATGACAACTATCGATTAGGGTTATAGCAGCCCTGTGCTCGAAGGCGTTGGTTGGTCATCGAGCGTTCATCCCGCTACCGAGAAATGAAACGGATGAACATTGTTCATCGTCATTTTGCATGGGAAAAAATCGTCGAGTTCAATTCGAATTTTTGTAATTGCATTAACTTTTATACGATATAGCTAAACGGTAGACGCATAAGAATCAACAAATTTGTGCCATTTTGTAAGCAAATTAAGTGTCGAATTCGTGCTGAGTGTTGTGAAATCACCAATATAAATTGTAAGTGGCCGAAAGAGCAGCAGTGAAAAAATTCCACACAGCACGCACACAAATGCACACACGCCCAGCCATAGGCGCACCGACACACGCACACACACACATACACGTACCGTGAGTGGATGATGAGATGTTTTTGGAATAAAGTGTGAGCGGGACGGGGCGCGGAGAGAGGAGTTTCCTGGAGTGTTGGAGAGAGGGGTGGAGAAGCGGGCGGCCCTATGACGCGACCAAAATGAAAATGCGAATGCGAAAAATCGAAAAGAAAAACGGGAAAAACTCGGCTAACGGACAATGGACAATGGCCAGATAAGAAAGAACCCCACACTTTTGACTATTAGATCGCCGTCCAGCCGCGAGTATGACTAAGTGTGTGTGCGAGCGGGAGAGGGCTATCGGAAAAGAGAGCCAGCGCGCGCGTGTATTCGTGTCTGTGTCCACCAGTGTGCGTGTGACTGTATGTGTGTGTGTGGCTTTTTCATTTTGATAATTTTTTGAACAGCTCGCGTCGCGCTCGTTCAGTTTTCGCGAATATATAATACAGAACGGCTGACTTGGATTCGGAATCGAAATTGTATTCGGATTCGGACTGGGAATCCTCGGGCCGCCGCTGCACTTGCATTGCATCTTGCTACAGTTTGATTTTGCCTTTTGCAGAACTTCCAATGACGACGATTCGCAAGAAATTGGTAATTGTCGGCGACGGTGCCTGCGGTAAAACTTGCCTTCTGATTGTCTTCAGCAAAGATCAGTTCCCCGAGGTCTATGTGCCCACCGTATTCGAGAATTATGTGGCCGACATCGAGGTGGATGGCAAACAGGTAAGCCCCTTTTCCCACCCCACACCTATGTACCTTCCCGTCCCCTCCGCCCTGTTACCACCCCCAACCGGCAGCTGACCCCCACTCCCCTGATAACCCCACCCTGCCACCCAAGTGATAATCATCTGATCTCGTTTTATAATTTGTGTGCATTCTCAATTCATTCCGTTTTTCAAGTGCGCGTATCCTCCTTACACTTTCCACCCGCCTCTGTCTGTGTGTGCGGGTGTGCGGGAGTGTGTGTGCTCCCATGGGTGTGTGTTTATTGTTCTCTTGTTTGTGCCACCCACAACTTCACCCACACCTTGGTCGTCGTATTTCCTTTTATTCCACTGTAAAATGAAATGAGTCAATATCGCCTGATGCCCACAGACACGGCAATAAACAAAGGTGTCTGGAAAAGCGAAAGAAAAATGAAGATCGTTTTCGGTAAAGTGGAGTGCAAATTTTGGACTATTCCAAAGAATCTAAACTTTTGATAGCAGTGATTAAGTCACACTTGGCCACATTTCCCCACACTTGCACACACACGCACACATACTAAACAGAGAGTTGGCAGCACACACACACACCAGCAAAGTTGCTCCCTTCCTTCCGCTCGTTTTCTTTTCTTTTATTTTGTATTTGTCTTATACAAGTCCGTTGCGCACATACAGTTTAATGCGTTGCGCCGCCCCCCGCTCTCTCTGTTTCTCTCTCGCGCGCTCTCACTCTTTCTCCCTGCCTACCTGTACTCTCTTCTGAACGGGGGGTGGGGGGCGCACTCCCTTACTCTCCGGAATGTAATGTGCGATTTCCATTGGGGCATCAAGTCATGATTTGGCTATATGTTCATATGTTCATATATTCCATTTGGGATCTACAGTATTTTCAGGCGCTTTTTTTTCGAAATAAACACTGTGTTTGCCTTTGCTGCGCAATATGGCGGGTTTTCAATTTTCAGTTTCTGTTTGTGTTTCTGTTTGGATAGCGTTTACATACAGACAAGTTCACGTCATTCCACTTCGCTTTGCCTCGCTTCGATGTGATTAATTCGTTTGGCATTTCCGTCAAGTTCCTTGCTCACACCCCATACTCTCGTACTGGCACTCGTACTCGCACTCATGCTATCTTCAACTCGAACTTGTCCCATCTCCCTCCGAGCCCGTACCTCCTCCCCATGCCCCAATAACCCCATCTATCTATTAACCCTGATGACACAACTGCAACCGCAACTCTCAATCATAATCCGCATCCGATTCTCCAGGTGGAGCTGGCCTTGTGGGATACGGCCGGGCAGGAGGACTACGACAGACTACGACCGCTGAGCTATCCCGACACTGACGTCATACTGATGTGTTTCTCAGTGGATTCACCCGATTCGCTAGAAAATATTCCTGAAAAATGGACCCCAGAGGTGAGTTCTACCGCAATTACAGAACTGTTTTTATCAGTCGATCGTTATGAACGATAAACTATACAGAACAAAAAAGTATGGACAAAAGATTTAAATGTAATGTAATTATACATTTTGAATAAGGTTATACAGAATTTTCGGCTCCATTTAAAATAGACCACTTATTTTTGAAATTAACAAATTTATTTGCTTATGATATGTTTTTTTCTTAACTGTGTTGTAGATATCAAAATGAAAATGAATGGACTTAGTATAGAACGAGGATAGTTCGTTAAAATTTAATGGGTCTTACTAGTTTGTAACTATTTTCTTTTTTTTTTTGTAGTGAAAGATAAGAAGAAAAAAAGTTTCTTATTACGTTCGACTATATAGATTATGAAACAAAAACATGATATTAACTAATCCCTCTATCATTCTTACAGGTCAAACACTTTTGTCCAAATGTTCCAATCATTTTGGTAGGAAATAAGAAAGATTTGCGAAATGATCCCAACACAATTCGGGTACGTATACGCACTGTTGGCCCATTGAATCGCAATGTTCTAATCAAATGACTTTACAGGATCTAGCAAAAATGAAGCAGGAGCCGGTGAAGCCGCAGGAGGGTCGCGCCATGGCCGAGAAGATTAATGCCTTTGCCTATTTGGAGTGTTCGGCTAAGTCCAAGGAGGGTGTGCGGGATGTTTTCGAGACGGCAACTAGGGCCGCGCTGCAAGTCAAAAAGAGGAAGAAGACCAGATGCCTTTTGCTCTAAAAGAGCAAATCAACAACATGAAAATCTTTACCACACACACACACAGCAACAACAACAGCATACACACACTCCCACACACACACACCAACACATACACACGTTTTACAACAATAACGAGCTGAACAACCACTCAACAACAACAGCAACATCAAGAACAACCAGAACATCGGATACACGAAGCTGCACCACCCAATAGCAACAACATGAGCAGAAAACAGAGCTTGAGCTACTAAAAGATCGGCGGAGGAGGGAGCAGCGAGCAGCGAGATAAGGGAAGGCAGCACCAAGTAGAATGTCAAATGCGGATTTGATTTTATATACAGTCTAGTGTAGTTATAAACCGAAGTAAACAACAGTAATAACTCTGGCATTATTATTTGTAAACCTAGGGCAGAGCAGATCAATCAGTCAGCCACTGCAAGCAAATATATATCGATATATGTAAACATATTCAAGTTGTGTCCGTTTCTGTCCACCCTTCCTAGATGTATGTTATTATTTTGTTAACTGTGTTGTCAAGTGTAGTCGGCTGTGGCTGGATGAGATTGTGTCGTATGTGAGGGTGAGTGAGTCAGGTGAATCAGTGGAATTAGAATCAGAATCGGAAGTTGGATCCCGGGGTCCAAGGAGGGCGTAGGCGTCAAGATGAGAGTTATGTTCCCATTAAATCTATCAGATACAGAGAGACCATGCCGCCAATACGAGTTGGAAGCGAAACTACATTACAAGAGCCGAACTAAACACAAAACAAAAACGATAAATGTTTATTTAACTAAACGTAAGCCACAAATGAGATGCATTCAGTTTTCGCGTGGGAGATGCTAAGAGGGAAAATTTTTGATGAAGTGAAAAACTATTTCGAGCGCATTAAGCGAGTTTTTAATATTTGTACTTTGCATTAAAACGAGTGGAAAACATAAAAAAAAGATACTACAAAACAACCAAACTATATGAAGAGTATTTTATGATTTTATAAAATACGAATATACATATAATTATACTATACAGTACATATGTGTATGTCTCTTTTTTGTATTTTGTACCGTCAATCGTGTAATTCTCACACAGAAGTTGAAAAACTCGAAGATGCATCAGATACAACCAAACTATATTATACTTATGAATAAACAGTACATTTGATCTACTCTTGGTTTAACTCACTGTTTTATTTGGCCGGGGATCGAATTCAATTAGACAGCGGTATTAAGAAAAACGTGTGATTTGCTAATCACGAAAACTAAGATTATGGATTTATGGATGTCTGAAAGTGCCAATCATAAAATAAAATGATTTTTTTGGTGGAATTCCCGCCTTTTAAAGTCAAAACACACATCGTTAACGGGGTTAAAAAAATCTTTATTGAGGGTATTGTTTTTGTTTATTTTGTGCTTTTGTATTTAATTTTTTTTACATTTAAAATGTACATAACATTATGGATCAAAATGTTTTGGTTTTTCTTCGATTAGGTATTAGGTTTCAATATTATTTCCGAACAGGTATGTCGTTTTCGAAACAACATGGACACGACACATTGCTTTGAACATCTAGTTCCCAAGCCTTTTCTCTTAAAACGTACTTTTTAATCGCTTTACTTTCGGCGAAAGCATTTCTATTATATTTCTACCCGCATTTGATTCGTTTTCGTATTTAGCTGTTGATTTCGTCAGTCGATCTGTTTGGTTCGAACGGTTGCAGGATTCGCAATAACAATTAATTATTAGTAATTATGGTAGTCCATTCAACTGTTGTGGGATCATGTAACAAACAGAGTAATTAAAGCCGTGTTAGTATTTTGTTTCTGGTGATGCAGTTAACATTGATGAGAGGAACTCATGGTGAATGCTTAGAGAACGTGATGTGTGGTGGTTGCTTGTGGTAAAAGTAATCAACAGATTTCGTTAAACTAATAATAAATAAACTTAGGCGTAACACGTGTGTCCTTAACAATATAAACAATAAACTTTTCTCAAACTTAAACAACAAATGCATCGGCTGTCGTGGACTTACAAATTATCAATTTTGGGCTTGGATCTGAACAAACGCACATTCTCATTCATATTTCATAATTTGCAATGTTCCCGCGTTTTACATACTTATGTCGATCGATCGATTTATAATATTAGTATACATTAAATTCAACATTTATTCGATTAGTTAAATGTGTGGCTCGTGTCTCGTATGTCATGTGCGTGTATTCTGGGTAAATACGTACATACATAAGTTTAAAAATCTTCCCCCACTCTGCTCTTCGCACCTGGCAATTGGCTGTTGGGTTAATCTCCTGGCTAGGATTCAGAGTTATCAGATTGTTTGTTGGGGACTACCCCTCGATCTTGCTGAATTTAAATGCTTTTGAGCTTTAGCCAATTGCCACACTTGCTTAATCGCTCTCGTCTAGGAATCAACGTTAGTAATATTTACTACATAAACATATGTACGTGCATTGTTAATATGTATCTTTTGGATCGGTGCTTAAACGTATTGATATACTCTATCGCTGATCTACTGCCTCGCTATCCTTTCCGGCCAACAACAAGTACTTTAAATAGTTTTTTTAACAAATAATAAAAAACCACTGTGGCCATAACAATTAGTTATCCTTCTCGATCGGTTAATTCTCTCTTGTATGTTGTATCTGATGGGTGTGTGCTATATACAAAATATAGCGAACAAAAGTTACTCGGTTTTGTGGTTAATATTGCACTCGTTTGAAGGAATCCGCATCCTGGTCTAGTTGAGGTTTCGTCTGCGCCGGAAAACCAATGCGAAGATGGATCGGATGCGCCACCAGCGACTCCGTCGCCCCGTGTGAATCTTCTCCGAATTGGAGTCCGTGCCCAGGGCCTTCTGCATTTCCTTGCGCCGAATCTCGCGGACCAGCGTGTAGAACGCCTCGTCGATATAATGACGCAGTGCAGCCGATGTCTCAAAAAACGGGCAGCCGAACTGGTTGGCCAGGTTCCGGCCCTCCTCGGTGGTCACGCGTCGCTGCGACTCCAGGTCCACCTTGTTGGCAATCAGTACCAGCGGAATGTCCTCGGACAGGCGGACACGGGTGATCAGTTTCCTGTACTCGGATGCCTCCTGGAAGCTGTGGCGGTCGGTGACCGAGTAGCAAATGATGAAACCTTCGCCGCAACGCATGTATTGGTCCCGCATGGCCGTGAACTCCACCTGGCCGGCGGTGTCAAGGATGTCGAGCAGGGCGGCCTCATTGTCGATGACCGCCTGTTGCTGGTAGGAGTCCTCTGCGGCGAAAAAAAACCCCGGTATACATTTAGTGGGGGTTGGGTGCTTTTCCTTAGACGCCATGCGTCCTGCGCCTTACTCACCAATTGTGGGGTCGTGGTAGTCCAGGAAACTGTGGCTCACGAACTGAAGGGTGACAGCTGTTCGGGTTTCGTCGTCGTTTTCAGAGGGCGTTGGAGTGGTGGTTGGTGGAGTTTCGTGGGTGTCGGTGGTGAGGGGGTCAAAACAAAGCGTAAAAGAAATTGAGATAATTTATTGATTTTTCGCAGCCCCAATCAAAGTGCGCAGTGATAACTCGGCGTTTTCTTTCGGCTAATCCATGGCATACTAGCTCACCTGACTTTCCAACGCCCCCGTCGCCAAGGATGACGATCTTGTAGACCCGCAGACCGCCGCGCATATTCTGCGGCGGCACCGGAGGCGGCTTGACCAGGCTCCCGTTGTCCCTGTGGTCGCTGGGCACCCGCATTGAGTCCGTGTCGGCGGCACTGGTGCAGGACCTCAGCTTGCTGGATCGCTTCAGGGCCGCACAGCCGATGGACATGTCGCCGGCCATAATACCGCTGACCTCACGGATTTAGACCTGGTCCGTGTCGGTCCTAGTCCCGTTCGATCGGATCACACGGAGAACCTCTGCACCGCCGTCGCCAATTGTGTATTATTTTCTTGTTTTTTTCTTGGTCGGGGTTGGTTCTCTTCGAGATGGGCGCGTGACACACGTATCTAGCGACTGCAGTGCGCATGAATTTAAATGCCACGCGATATTAACAGGTAGCTATTATTTTGCATTTTAATAAATTTATTATATGTAATACCTTGAAGCCTATGAAACCTATAAATTAAATTAACTCTTTTATACCTAATCGTGATAGCGCATAGACAAAAATTATAACAAAATTCATGAGTCACAGAAACTTTAATAATTGTGTATTCTGAACAGTCGCCTTGCTAAATCATTGAAAACTTTATTCAATTTAACTATTGGCAAAATACGAATGCATTTTGTAAACACCACACTTTAATTATTGGTATATAAATCGTTTAAAAGACTTAGTGAAAATTATTTTTACAGAGCTGCCATGACTTTTCCAGCCAGAACTGTCTAGCTGTCATCTCCAGCTGCCATCATTCCCGCCGGATCTGGCAACGCCAGGCGCTTTATAAATAATTTTCCCACGGTGCGAGCGGTATTTGCATTTAGTAACGTGCTGTTCGTCGATCCAGATCGCCAGTTTTGCCCGGTCCGCTCGAAAAGGAAAAACAAACACTCTCCATTGAATTGGCGCATAGGTTTCAGTGCCTTTTGTGAGCAAAATGTCGGGCGATGTGCAGCCGCGTAAGCGCAAGGATAAGCGCCGAAAACGCGGTAAGTCCCTGTTACGGTACTTTTGCCTACAATCATACTCCAATGGACCGTTATTTGATGTAAAAATCGGTTTTGTCTTTTCGCCGCCGCCGCATAGCAAGCAGTTCATTTCTTTTATTAGCATAATAATATTGTCGAGTGCCTTTAAAAATAACTTTGCCCTATTATATAAAATTATACATCTCGCCTGTTTTCTGTCGCTATGCGTGTGCCGATCGAGCAGGAAAATATATATGCATGACATGTGCGGAGGTGGTGATCGGGGGGAGGTACAAGGCCCAAAAGTGGATATTTGAATAGGGAGCGGCGGAAAAAGGGCATTGAATCGGTGTGCAAAAATAGAGAAAAAGCAGAGAGAGTGGTTTTCCCTGATTTATTTATCTTTTTCCCAAGGCAAGCACAGATGTTTCGTTGTCCCTGGGATATCCTCTTATCTTTATTTCTATTTCCCTCTTCTGTTCTCTCTATCTTTGGCTCTCTCTTGATCGTTTTCTTTCTCTCATTGGAGAATAGAGAGCTCGTCACCTCGTCGGCAAATTAATTCCAATGCAACAGCAACAGAGATCTAGATACTACATAGATACGATGCCAGATGATGATGCTTCCGTAAAGATACTGGGGCCATTACACCCACGGCACCGAAATAAGTAGCCACATACTACATACGAATGTGTAAAGCCATTTAATTTCACTTGGCCAACTGCCCAAGAGCATGACTGGCGGCTTCTTTGTTTACCGTTGTGCCTATTTTGGCATAAACAATTCCCCTTTATCCCCTTTCCCCATGCCGTCTTATCAGCTTGTAATGCCGGTATATGTCTCATTGTAACTAACTTTTCGTCTAGATGATCGCAAGTCCGAGGGCGATGTGAGTGTTCTGCGTCAGTCCAGTTTTCAAGGTAGAGCAATAGATCCCCCTATATGTACATATATGCATTTATCCCAACACCCCCCGGAATGCTTTGCCAAATTAATTGAATGTCTCGCTCAGTTACTAAATCCAAGTGAAACACTCGAAGGTGGATTCAATTAAACTGTTTGTAATCACATGTGTTTTTGTTATTCATTATCATGCAAACTCAGATGACGACGAATCTTCGCACGGCGTTCACATTACAAAGATGGGAAACGAAGATCTCCACCTGCACGTGCATCACGATCACGGAACTGGCGGTCACTGGTGCGCCAAGATCATATTCTTCGGCCTGATGGCGGTGCTCCTCGGTTTGGTGGGTCTGATCATCATGGAGAATCGCGGACTGGAGGATTGTAAGTATATGATTTCTTAAAAATTGGGATTATACTTAATACTTGTTTCTTTTAGTGGACACTCCCCTGTCGGAGTCTAGGTTCTCGAAAGTTTTCGATGGCTGGGTGGACGAGCATCGGGATGAGCACGATGGTCATGATGTGCAGGAACCCTCTGGGGAGGCGTTAGATGATCATGATGACCACGACGATCATGATGACCATGATGATCATGAAGAGGAAGGCAAGTTGACATAACTTAATACAAAAAATTGTAAAATAAAAAACAAAACATTTACAGAAGAAGAGCCCCTCTCCGAAGAATTAGAAGAAGAACCGGAGGAAGAGGAGCAGCCGACTGAGGAGGAAGGACCAGAGGCAGATGAAGAAGAGGAGGAGGATGAAGATGAGGAGAACAACGCGGGCGAAAACATAACAGCTGAAGATGCGGAGGAGGAGGAAGAGGAGGAGGATAACGACGATGAAGGCACCGTAGAAGCAACTGTGGAAGCTACCACCGAAGCCACAACGGAAGCAACTGGGGAATACGAAGCTGAGGAAGATGAAGAGGATGCAGAGGATGAGCCCGCAGCGGATGATGATGCAGTAGAGTCCACTGAAGCCCCACCTTCGGAAGCTGAGGAGGTATGATCTATAGTTTGTGAAAAGATTTCCTAAAACTAATGTATTATGTTTTTAGCAGGAAGACGATGAAGAGGATGAGGAAGAGCAAGAGGTCGAAGAATCAGTAGAGGCGCCAAGATCCCAATCTGCGGCACAAAGTGCTCCTGCAGCAGATGCAAATGATGACGATGACGACGATGAGGTTAGTTAATAGTTTGCTTGGTCTTCGTATTTGTTGCTAAATAAATCGTTTATTGCAGGATCAAGACAAAAAAGATGCAGATGACGCTGATGACGATGAATTTGAGTCCCTCGATCAGCAATTTGAAAATGATGTCGAGGATACACAGCCAGCAAAAGCAGTAGAGAGTGAAGAGCAGGATCAAGACCAGGATGATGAGGAGGAGCCCAAAGAAGAGGGCTCCTCTTGGTTGGCATCACGTAAGTAGCGAAGAAATGAATAGTTGAACGGTTAACGGATATTGCAGGCTTAGAACCTTAAGAACTGACCGACTGAAATGCTCCACCTTACCAAACAGAAAGAATTATGTACACCTACACAACCAAGAACTTAGAAACCGAAATTGTACAAGAAAGTGCAAAAGGCATTTGTTTGTTTTATCATACTAAAACCTGACTCATTTACAGTTGCCGTTAAATTTGGCGTTGGCGTTGCACTTGCCTTAGTTTCACGCCTTGTATTGATAAGGAAAAGTCCAAATACAAGTGAGTCTTCAATGCTGATCTGCTCTCCCCAAATCTCCGCTCTTTGTATTCCGCTCTCTGCTCTTGGTCTCTATCAATCATATCCGCCAAGCACGCCAAATGTTATGCTAATCAAATAAACCATACTCCGGGGAATCTTCTCAGTAACTTTTACTAAGCGCCGCTTTTCGTTCTAACCCACCAAGCGATTGGTAAAATCAAAAAATGACTTTATTGTCTCGTGATCTACTATATTCTCGATGTATTAACAAAACTAAAACAAAATCTGGGCAATGGCTTCTCTTTGTTTCAACCCTGAGAGTCTAAGAACCCTGTCTAAATTTTGCACTTTCTTTGGTTAGCTTATTTTGATTATGATTGTTTATTTTGTTTCTTGAATCTGATTGTAGTCACAGCTTTGTTAAAATTATTCCACCAATGTATGTATGTACGGAAATTGTTGAATGGCTTTGTTCTTGCTCGATTAATAATCCCTTAACTCGAATAACGTTCGAATCTTCCGTGGTGAATGCATAGCTGAGGATGAGCCCGCACCAGAGACTATATTCAGGCGAAGATTGACGATTGCCACTGCCGAGGATCACATACCGGACGATGTGGAGGAGCTGCCCCTGCTGGACGATGGTTGGAGACATGAATTATTAAGTGCTAACTTCGGCTTAGCCGAAGTTGCTTCCAAATCATTTGGTTGACAAGTGATCTGGAGGCCTCTGCTGTATGATATGCCTGGCCAAGTCCAGAGTTTTAACCTCAGTCATATCCCATTGTCTAAAAAGAATACTCCGAGGAGGAAATCGAAATCGAAGAGGAGATCGAGGTGGAAATCAGCGACATTGAGGAGGAGGAGGATGAAGTACGTCACGATAGCGACGACAACGTGGCTTCCATGGCCAGTTATGTGCCCGAGACCTTTGAGCAACTGAGCGCCATGTACAAGTACGCCCAGGAGCCGACAAAGGAAACGAAATCCGAACCGAAAGAAAAGGAACCAGAACAGCCAACCGGCCGCAGCGATATCTACGTGGAATACGAAGATGGGGCCATCGAGGATTACGAGCATGAGGGCGATAGCGATGAGGAGATCACCGACGAGGAGGACGAGATCTCCGACGTGGACGACGCTGATCTGATGAACCGGCTGGAGGCCAAATACGGTCGTCTGCCCGTCAAGGAGTTCGAGAGCGATCCAGACTCCGACGACCCCAGCTGGACACGTAATTACTAAACGCACAAATCACCACGTCTGTCGATGACCACCCGTCTTCATTCTCCATCCAACATACTTTCGATCGATCACATAAGCAATCGCTATCATAGGCCCAACACTACTTTAAGACACACGACAAAAACCGATCGCTTTACACATAACAGATCGTAAGTGTTAGCCGTAGGATACATCGAAACAAACTGACACCTCACACAAGGTGGAGCTATCTAGGCCGTAACCGTTCAAAAAATGTCACTCCATTGTTCTGCTTGAAATCGTTCTAATTCAGATTCTTACTTCCAAATAGAAATAAAGCCGAAAGAAGCTGCAGCTGCTCCCGCCGAGAAGGAGGATCCTTTCGAGCAAGAGTTGCGCAAGGCCAACGAGGAGATGATTAGAGAGGTATGTCGCAACCAGAGGTGTCTCCTTCACCTGGATTAACCCGTGAACTATATATCTTCGATATATCTCTAGCTCAACAATCACTAAAGAACATCACAACAAAAAACACAATCTCATTTCAAAGCTTTAGTTTATGTTTGCTTGTCAAGTTCATTAGATCATATAACTGCTTAGTCATGTAAGAACCACAAAGGATAATTAATCAAATCATAGGATTTAACCATATTCATGTATTTATAGAAACGCTCTTTTCAGGACGTGCATATGATTGGGATGAACCCACGACCAGCTACTCCAAAAACTACACACCCACTAGGAGGAAGCTTTGGTCGCTGGCTCATCCTTGGAACTCCTGTCAACTGCGTTTCAATTCTTAAGAGAATGATTTTATACTAATTGCATGCTTTTGTACTTTGTCTAACCCTTTTTTTGTGTTTTGGCTGGCGAATCGCGAACTAATATCCACCCCAAAGAACTATGCCCAAGCCCTGCGATCCTTTAACACGCTCACCACCAACTTTGCCCACGAGCCATCCGCCCACTTGGGAAGAGCCCGCGTTCTGGAAGTTCTGGCCAAAAAGGAGCGCAGCAATCAGCGCCTGTGGGAAGCCATCGATGCTTACAAAAGATACTTGGCTTTTGGCGAGCTTGTTGCCAGCACTAAGGAGTTCAAAACCGCCGGCGAAAGCTGCATCGAGAATTTGAGATTTTTGGGTAAGGGAATATAAGATTTCAGCTGTAACGTTTTCCTAATGGAATTTGCCTATTGAATTATAGGTCACCACCGACAGGCAACTACCATCCACGAGCTGCTCATCGAACGTTTGCCTGAGGATCCACGGCTTCGTAACCAACTCTCACTCACCTATCTTATGGTAAACAAGTAGGTAAGACAGGCTACTTTGATTCACAAATACTTTATGATTGTCTCCCAGTCTTCAGCAGGTTGAAAAGGTGGCTCTGGAAACCCTGAAATTTTTTCCAACCAACGCAGTGGCTCAGCTTCATTATGGACTGGCTCTCAGACAGTTCCATGCTGACTACGCCAAGGCTCTGCCGTATCTACAATATGCCGTGGACTCGCAAGAGGAGGGCACCCAAGAGGCTTTCTTCTACTTGTCGCTGGGCGAGACCCTGCAGCGCTTGTCCATGCAATCAGAAGCTCTTGAGGTGTACAGAAAAGGTGTTGCCAAAGGATTCTTTGCCAGCCTCTATCAGAGATCGCTGTACAATGAGCCCAGGCTGAGAGCACAGCCTTTCTGGCAGCCCAAGGAAACGGGCTATGAAAGGCAGCTCGAGAGGCTGACTCTCAACTGGCGTGCCATTCGTGATGAGGGACTAGCGCTGCTGGGCAGAAGTGGATTCTTCGAGGATGAGGCGGAACTGCTGCGCGACAAAGGAGTGTGGCAGCAGTATGAGCTATATGCCCAGGGTCGTCGGGTGAAGGACAACTGCCGCAGGGCTCCGATCACCTGTAGCCTGCTGGAGGAATTTCCCGAGTCCGCCGGCTGTCGACGAGGCCAAGTGAAGTTCAGTGTTATGCAGGCCAAGACGCATGTGTGGCCGCATTGTGGACCCACCAATTGCCGACTGAGGGCACACCTCACGCTAGCTGCTCCAGAGCCGGAGAAAACCTCACTCCGTGTGGCAGAGCAGGAAAGGTGAGGGAAAATTAACAAACGTTTAATATCATTCACTAATATATACTGCTTTAGAACATGGCGTGAGGGAGAACTGTTCATATTCGATGATAGCTTCGAACACGAGGTGTGGCACAACGGAAGCCAGCCACGCCTTGTACTCATCCTGGATATGTGGCATCCGCAGCTGACTGCCGCCCAGCGCCGCAGTTTATCACCCATTTGACCGGGAGATACTTAGTTTTATTAATAGTTCCGGTTCGTAGGCCTGTAATTTAGTTACATTTGTCCAAAACCGCATCGTTCATTGTTAGTTAAATCGCCATGTTGTATAGACATTGTAATTATACCTCTTAGTCGTAAGTTCGGTTTGAATGCGTGTTTAGGCTATATAGACGTCATATTATCGGTGTATCATATACGATTAGCGTTGGCTGGCAGCTTACCCGCGCTTTTCTACTTTACAGAAATAAAACCTATTAGGATTCGATAATTGTGGTTTTTATTGTTGCACTTGATTACCGGAATTTGCATTTCGCACTCTGCAGCGAGATGGAGTATATAAGTGAGCTTCTGTTGCACCAAAGGAGATCATATCAAAATGCTGTTCGCCGGAGTTGGAGTACTCTTTGTGGTAGCTGTCGCTTTCGGGGACTCCCTGGATGTGTGCTTGAAGGATATGGGCTGCATGCGAGGCACTTTTATGCCAGGATATCAGAGCGGAGACTTCGAAGCCTTCATGGGCATACCCTTTGCCCAGCCGCCAGTTGGACCGCTGCGTCTTAAGGTGGATTGTTCTTGCCGTCGGTACTTTCAGGAGGATTACGTATATTGAGTGTTTACAGAATCCTGTGCCGGCTGAGTCCTGGGAGGGAGTACTCGATGCTGGAATGGCGAAAGACAGCTGCATCCAGAGGAGCTACTTTGCGAAGGAATGGGACGTGATGGGCGTGGAGGACTGCCTCTACCTGAACGTCTACAGACCCAAGGTATCAAGATTTGTAAATATCCTAGGATAATCCTGATTGCTTTGGTTTTATAGAAACGGGATGGTGCTAACTTGCCCGTGATGGTGTATATACATGGGGGCGGTTTCTTTGCCGGCTCTGCCCATCCGATGGCCACTGGACCAGAGTATCTGATGGATACCGGCAAGGTAGTCGTGGTAACAGCTAGCTATCGCCTTGGTCCCTTCGGTAAGTTATAGGGATTATCAACCACCAATCACATCGACAACAAATGTTGCAGGTTTTCTTAGCACTGGCGATGAGCACATGCCTGGAAATTTCGCATTCAAGGATCAGCGATTGGCGCTGCAGTGGGTTCAACAGCACATAGCTACATTCGGAGGAGATCCCAACAAGGTCACGATCCTTGGGCACAGTGCTGGAGGAATGTCTACGCACTTGCACATGCTTAGTCCCAATTCAAAGGGTCAGTCTAATTTGTATTTAGTTTGCACTTAAGTAATACTCCTGTTTGCAGGACTCTTCCAAAATTCCATGTCCCTGACTGGCACCATGTTCCTGTCGGCCATGAAGATCCTTAAAGATCCGCTAAGTCAGGCAAGGCGTCTGGGCAAGGAGTTGGCCATCGGTCAAGCGGAGAGTCTCAGCAGCCAGGATCTTGCTGAAGCGCTACGTGAAGTGTGTCCCAAGAAACTCCTGCTCAGTGTGGACAGCTTAAAGGTGTGGGATAACATGCCCCACCTTTCCAGTCTGCCAGTACTGGAGGCTCCATCTCCAGATGCCTTCTTGGTCGAGGATCCGCTGAAAGCCCACAGGGCAGGTCGCATTAACCAGGTGCCCTGGGTACTTAGCCTAAGTTCTCGAGCTGGCGAAGGTTCCCTATTCATGATGCGTGCCTTCATAAATCCAAAACTGCGGGCCGAGTTCAACGAGAACTTCCTGGAACACATGGCTCTGCTGCTCAACCTTCCCGAGGGCACTCCTGTCCAGATGGTCAGCGAAATACTGGAGGCGTATGAGTTCAAAGGCGACAGTCTGAACAACGATACCATGTTAAAGTTGGCAGAGATCTCCGGTGACTTTAACTTTTATTACCCGATTTATGAAACTGTTTCGACTTATCTCACTTATGCCAATCTCGATGTGAATCCACTGTACATCTATATCTTTGAGTTTATCGGCCTAAGCTCTATGAACAAGTTCTTTTCGGGCGCACCTGACGATTTTGGACTTGGAGCCGTTCACATGGATGACGGTCTGCACACCATACGCATTCCAGTTGGCTTCGAGGATTTCCCCAAGGACTCGGAGGATGCCAAGGTTATCCAACGAATGGCTTCGCTGATGACTGACTTTACCCAAACGGGGTAAGCTGGAAACACTATAACAACATAGGTTGAATTTATTTAATATCCCTATAGAATTTTCCATGAAGCATCTAGCTGCAAAGCTTCGGATTTCAAGGATCAGGGAATGTGCAAGTATCTGCACTTTGGTGGCAACAAAGAAAAGTATCTGGAAGATATTCGTAACAGCATGCAGCTCACAGCATTTCCCATATGGAAAAAGCTGTTTTCATAGGTCTCAATCCAATTGTATCTACACATCGGGTTAATTTAAGAATGAACCCGCATTAAATAAATCCCATTAATTTGCGAAATGGAACAGACTGTGTAATGGGAATGCGAATTGGAATGGGAATCGTGGCAGATACCCCAGATTTTCATTGGGGCATTGTAAGTGCGTTCCATTTTCATAAATGCCTGCTGCCCCATTCGAAGGTCAATTTACATATGCAGAATGTGCAAGAAATGAGATTAAGTGCGAATAAAAGGCCCGACGACAAACGATGAGATAAGATTGCCGTCGATCCGCAGAGCAATAAATCTCGCCCGATAGGGGAAACCTCTTGCCCGGAGACTTCTCAAGTTCTGCTATCTTAAGGTGGAACACGATCCATGGGTGTGAGAACCGTGACGTTCTCTGCAGGGGATAAAAGCGAAAGTGAGTGAATATCTAGGGTTCAGATTGTGTTGTTTATGACTGAAATGTGCTCTAGAATATACTTAAATAAATTAAAGTTGCATAAGATGTAATTGTTATAGCACAATTGTGTATCCAATAGTTGCTCCAACTAGTTAGTGAAAACTATCGATCTGTGGGAGCAACAAAATACCATACCTTTTTAAGTGACATCTGCATCGTGATTTATTTCTGTGTGAATGCATTGAAAGCGAAATTTGCGAGGCGAGACAGGATAAAAGCGAACATTTCGATACGAAGCGATCGCAGTTGATCGCAAGTCGTCAAGTCTGGCGGATCAGGGTAAGTAATCCACTTCCAGTTTCGCTGGAAGCACTGCAAACAGGGAAACACTTTCTACTCGTTCCGGCGCGTGTTTCAAATTACCCTAACCAGATTCGGTTGAGGTCGCTGGTAGATGCTAGCTGCTAGGTGCTAGTAGCTAGATGCTAGTTGCAGTTCCAGATCAATTGCTATCCGCACCGATCAAGCATACGCCGTGTGAACCGTTCTCGAAACGATCCCAACCAGCTGGCTAAATCGCTAGATCGCGCTGATCTGTATAAATTTTCCACAGCCCAGTTGTCGCTGCTGGGGCACATTTGTTTTTTAAGATTGTGGGCAGAGAGTCACTGGGACAGAGCAAAAGTTTTCTTCACGATTCAGCCGAACAAATCGTCAGATCGATTTGGGCCTCTGTCGCGTAAGGTTCTTCGCGCGATTTTCCCCAGCAGTGAGTGAGCTTTTCCACCAGGATGGTGAGGATGGTGATGGCGATGGAGATGGCGCCAATGATGATGATGGTCGGCAAATCCATTTAAGACCGATTTAAAGTTGACATCATCTTGAGCGAGTTAACGCAAAGCATTGGCGAAGCATTGGCAGCCACAAAATTGATCATAAATAAGCAATCGTTTTGCATAACTAATGATCCATTAGCTCTATTTTCAGTGATTTCGTGGACCGCCGGCGATGATTCAACTACGGATGCTACCGCTGCTTCTGCTGCTTCTTGGCCAGCTCTTCTTGGCTGGCCCTGGACCCTTCTGCGCGGCCTTGGCCACTGTGGACCAGCTCACCGTGTGCCCGCCAAGCGTCGGCTGCCTCAAGGGCACCTACCTCCAGGGCTACCAGTCCGAGAGGTTCGAGGCCTTTATGGGCATTCCCTATGCCCTGCCGCCCGTCGGAGATCTGAGGTTCAGTGTAAGTAAAATGAGCAGCTTAGCTAAGAGACTCCCTCTATGAACCACCTACATCTTCCGCAGAACCCCAAGGTGATGCCCAAGTTGCTGGGGGTGTACGATGCCAGTGGGCCCAAGATGGACTGCATCCAGAAGAACTATCTGCTGCCGACTCCAGTAATCTACGGCGATGAGGATTGCCTCTACTTGAACGTCTACAGGCCAGAGGTGAGCTAAAACTAAATTCCCTTGGAGGATCTAAGAAAGTACAGGGTCAGTAGTGATGATCCGGCTTTGTGAAATCCCGTCCAGCTTAAATGATTGCCTTATCTAGGTTCGAAAGCCGGCACTACCTGTAATGGTCTATATCCATGGCGGTGGCTTCTTTGGCGGCTCTGCAGGACCGGGAATAACAGGCCCTGAGTACTTTATGGACTCGGGTGAAGTGATTCTGGTGACCATGGCCTACAGACTAGGACCCTTTGGTGAGTCCAAGCTAGTTTAAAACGTGAAAACATTGTAACTTCTGTATATGGCGTTCCACACAAAGGTTTCCTATCGACGCAGGATGCCGTGATGTCTGGTAACTTTGGCCTAAAGGATCAGAACTTGGCGCTGCGTTGGGTGCAGCGCAACATTCGCTTCTTTGGCGGTGATCCTCACCAGGTGACCATTTTCGGCCAAAGTGCCGGCGGAGTGTCTGCCCACATGCACCTGCTGAGTCCCAGATCCCAAGGACTCTTCCATCGTGTGATCAGCATGAGCGGCACGGCCAATGTGCCCTTCGCCATTGCGGAGGAGCCTCTGGAGCAGACTCGCCTCCTGGCGCAGTTTGCCGAGGTGCCGGATGCAAGGAATCTGAGTACAGTGAAGCTAACCAAGGCACTGCGTCGAGTAAATGCCACCAAACTGCTGAACGCCGGCGATGGTCTCAAGTTCTGGGATGTGGACCACATGACCAACTTCCGTCCGGTGGTTGAAAGGGGTTTGGAAGGCGAGGCTTTTCTCAACGAGCATCCCAAGGATATCCTCGCCCAAGGAGAGCCCACATCCATTCCCCTGCTCCTGGGCACCGTGCCAGGTGAGGGAGCTGTGCGGGTGGTGAACATCCTGGGCAACGAGACGCTCCGCCAGAGCTTCAACTTCCGGTTCGACGAGCTGTTGCAGCAGCTGATGGAGTTCCCGGCCAGCTTCAGCCAGGAGAGGCGCGAAAGGATGGTGGATCTGCTGGTGGAAGTGTATTTCCAGGGTCAGCACGAAGTCAACGAGCAGACCGTTCAAGGGTTCATGAATGTAAGTCGAAAGGGTTGGTGCTAATTCATTATCTAAGCTATGTGATGCAATGGCAAATAATCAAGCTACCTGCATTTTAATGTATGAACATTTATCGGGTTCGCCTGACGAAATCTAAGAATAATTTAGTCTTTCGCAAACAGTTTACTGTATTTTCTATTTTTACTTATTTCCAGTTAATATCCGATAGGGGTTTCAAGCAGCCCATGTACAACACCATTCGAAAGAATGTCTGCCACACGCCGAATCCCGTCTACCTATATAGCTTCAACTATCGCGGATCCCTGAGCTATGCCTCTGCCTATACATCCGCGAATGTGAGTGGAAAATACGGAGTGGTCCATTGCGATGATCTGCTGTACCTGTTCCGTAGTCCTCTGCTCTTTCCGGACTTTCAGCGGAACTCCACGGAGGCGAAGGTTATTCATTCCTTCGTGGATTACTTCGTGCATTTCGCCAAGTTTGGGTGAGTCTGAGTCTAGTGCTGTGGAAAGTATGGGTAAATAATGAATCAAAACATTTCGCAGAAAACCCAGGAATTCCGAGTCACTGAACCCCTGCTCCATTGAGGTGCTTGAGTCACGTCCCGACGGAATATGCGATTATCACGAGTTCGCAAATGCACCAGATCCCTCCGCAGGCTTCGAGGTTCACGTGGCCAGCGAATTCCAAACGGACAGGGTGAATCTTTGGTCCCATATACTCAGCGAACAGGCGAATAGTTCGTAGCTCTGCTCAAGCGATACAAAAATGTAAATATAAATATGCGTACAAAATAAGCTAGAACCAAGCTATTCTAAGGAAATAAACTACTAGCAAATATGTAAGAACCAATATTTCAATCTTTTTGTTAGTTTTTCCCTTCTTGCTATTTTGGATATGAATATTACTTAGTTTCTTTAGGCCTAATAGTTACATAATTCTAGAAAATACCTTTAATAATTGTCTGGTAATTTGCCTCGCTTTCCTATTTCCTAGTGTGCCAAACTTGATAAGCCATAAAATGAATTTGCAACACGTGGGCTATATCTATATTACGGCATTCTAAAAATGTGTGAGGGGAAAAGCGTGCCATAAAAGCAGGTTTCGCAAATTAAGTATACGCCGCGTGGTGGCAATGAGAAATGAGTTCGTAATAGTTCAGTAGTTCTTCCTCGCTTAGATGGATTGCAATGGCAAGTGGATTGATTATTCATAGATCAAGTGACTTGTGCCCAGGTAACTTGTGATTATCTCGTCTATATTGAGTAATATACATATTAGCTAATGATACCCTATTTGCATACTGCATTTCCTGTGACTTCATTTTGATGTTTAGAATTCGTATGATAATTTCAACATGTATGTTTGCTATAAGGCGAAAGTGCAATGAACCTGTTGTGGCTAGCAAATTGGGTTAGCACATGCAATGTATCCCGAGTGCCTGGATTTGTGTCAGCCTCGAGCACAATTAAAATCAATAGAGCACAGTGAAATCACTCAGGTGTCTGACAACTCCTGCAGGACATTCGTCAGTCGCATTTATTACTGGGAAGTGGAAAGTTCGACCATGGAACTGCGTCGGAAAATCGCTCTCCGCATTCTGCCCCTATTTTTTGTCATCTTTCTATGCACAATGGGCGAGGCCTATCTGAAGAGCGTCCGCGTGGATGAGATTCCCTTTGCCGGTAGAAAGGTCCTGGCCAATCGACGGTCCAGTGGCATTCATCTCATCTCCAGTCTGGAGCATCAGCGCACCTTTCTTCACCTCTTCCATGTGCCCTGTGAGTTGAGCAACCTATCTAGTAATGGGATATATTTTTCCAGACTTAACCAGAAAGTTTCTAGATCGAATTCTCTGTATTTCGAACAAATTTTACATATTTTTCAAAGGATATTTTTAAACAAATTTAAATACGAATTCAACGAGATATGGCATTCCATATATGGACCAATATTTCGAATATTCTGATCAAAATACTGATATTTAAATCGCAAAAAATCAGAAAATCCATTTTCGGCCAAAATCCAAAAATCATCATCAAAAATTGGAAAAAATTAAAAAAAAAAAATAATTTTTTTTGGTAAACACAGTTCGATTGGAAATTTAATTATGAATTCATCGAGATATGACATTCCATATTTGGACCACTATTTCGAATGTTCTCATCAAAATACTGCTTTTTAAATCGAAAAAAAACAGGAAATCAATTTTCGGCCAAAATCCAAAAACCATCATCAAAAATTGGAAAAAATTTGAAAAAAAAATTATTTTTTTTTGGTAAACACAGTTTGATTGGAAATTTAATTACGATTTCAATGAGATATGACATTTCATATTTGGACCAATATTTCGAATGTTCTGATCAAAATACTGATATTTAAATCGCAAAAAAAAACAAAATCAATTTTCGGCCAAAATCCAAAAATCATCATCAAAAATTGGAAAAAATTTTACAAAAAAATTAATTTTTTTGGGTAAACACATTTTGATTGGAAATTTAATTACGAATTCAACGAGATATGACATTCCATATTTGGAATAATATTTCGAATGTTCTGATCAAAATACTGAATTTAAATCGCAAAAAAACAGAATATCAATTTTGGGCCAAAATCCAAACATCATCATCAAAAATTGGAAAAAAATTTGAAAAAAAATTAATTTTTTTTGGTAAACACAGTTTGATTGGAAATTTAATTATGAATTCAACGAGATATGGCATTTTATATTTGGACCAATATTTCGAATATTCTGATCAAAATACTGAATTTAAATCGCAAAAAAACAGAAATCAATTTTCGGCCAAAATCGAAAAATCATCATCAAAAATTGGAACAAATTTGAAAAAAAAAATAATTTTTTTTGGTAAACACAGTTCGATTGGAAATTTAATTACGAATTCGACGAGATATGATATTCCATATTTGGAATAATATTTCGAATGTTCTGATCAAAATACTGATATTTAAATCGCAAAAAAACAGAAAATCAATTTTGAGCCAAAATCCAAAAATCATCATCAAAAATTGGAAACAAATTGAAAAAAAATGGATTTTTTTTGGTAAACACAGTTCGATTGCAAATTTAATTACGAATTCAACGAGATATGACATTCCATATTTGGAATAATATTTCGAATGTTCTGATCAAAATACTGATATTTAAATCGCAAAAAAACAGAAAATCGATTTTCGGACAAAATCCAAAAATCATCATCAAAAATTGGAAAAAATTAAAAAAAAAATGCATTTTTTTTTGTAAGCACAGTTCGATTGGAAATTTAATTACGAATTTAACGAGATATGACATTCCATATTTGGACCCATATTTCGAATGTTCTGATCAAAATACTGCTTTTTAAATCGCAAAAAAACAGAAAATCAATTTTCGGCCAAAATCCAAAAATCATCATCAAAAATTGGAAAAAATTTGAAAAAAAAATAATTTTTTTTGATAAACACAGTTCGATTGGAAATTTAATTACGAATTCGACGAGATATGACATTCCATATTTGGACCAATATTTCGAATTTTCTAATCAAAATACTGATATTTAAATCGCAAAAAAACAGAAAATCAATTTTCGGACAAAATCCAAAAATCATCATCAAAAATTGGAAAAAATTTAAAAAAAAAGCATTTTTTTTTCTGTAAGCACAGTTTGATTGGAAATTTAATTACGAATTTAACGAGATATGACATTCCATATTTGGACCCATATTTCGAATGTTCTGATCAAAATACGGATATTTAAATCGCAAAAAAACAGAAAATCGATTTTCGGACAAAATCCAAAAATCATCATCAAAAATTGGAAAAAATTAAAAAAAAAATGCATTTTTTTTTGTAAGCACAGTTCGATTGGAAATTTAATTACGAATTTAACGAGATATGACATTCCATATCTGGACCCATATTTCGAATGTTCTGATCAAAATACGGATATTTAAATCGCAAAAAAACAGAAAATCGATTTTCGGACAAAATCCAAAAATCATCATCAAAAATTGGAAAAAATTAAAAAAAAAATGCATTTTTTTTTGTAAGCACAGTTCGATTGGAAATTAAATTACGAATTTAACGAGATATGACATTCCATATTTGGACCCATATTTCGAATGTTCTGATCAAAATACGGATATTTAAATCGCAAAAAAACGGAAAATCGATTTTCGGACAAAATCCAAAAATCATCATCAAAAATTGGAAAAAATTCAACAAAAAAATGCATTTTTTTTGTAAGCACAGTTTGATTGGAAATTTAATTACGAATTTAACAAGATATGACATTCCATATTTGGACCCATATTTCGAATGTTCTGATCAAAATACTGCTTTTTAAATCGCAAAAAAACAGAAAATCGATTTTCGGACAAAATCCAAAAATCATCATCAAAAATTGGAAAAAATTAAAAAAAAAATCATTTTTTTTTGTAAGCACAGTTTGATTGGAAATTTAATTACGAATTCGACGAGATATGATATTCCATATTTGGAATAATATTTCGAATGTTCTGATCAAAATACTGATATTTAAATCGCAAAAAAACAGAAAATCTATTTTCGGACAAAATCCAAAAATTATCATCAAAAATTGGAAAAAAATTAACAAAAAATGCATTTTTTTTTGTAAGCACAGTTCGATTGGAAATTAAATTACAAATTTAACGAAATATGACATTCCATATTTGGACCCATATTTCGAATGTTCTGATCAAAATACGGATATTTAAATCGCAAAAAAACAGAAAATCGATTTTCGGAAAAAATCCAAAAATCATCATCAAAAATTGGAAAAAATTAAAAAAAAAAGCATTTTTTTTCTGTAAGCACAGTTTGATTGGAAACTTAATTACGAATTTAACGAGATATGACATTCCATATTTGGACCCATATTTCGAATGTTCTGATCAAAATACTGCTTTTTAAATCGCAAAAAAACAGAAAATCGATTTTCGGACAAAATCCAAACATCATCATCAAAAATTGTAAAAAATTAAAAAAAAAAAAGCATTTTTTTTTTGTAAGCACAGTTCGATTGGAAATTTAATTGCGAATTTAACGAGATATGACATTCCATATTTGGACCCATATTTCGAATGTTCTGATCAAAATACGGATATTTAAATCGCAAAAAAACGGAAAATCGATTTTCGGACAAAATCCAAAAATCATCATCAAAAATTGGAAAAAATTCAAAAAAAAAATGCATTTTTTTTTGTAAGCACAGTTTGATTGGAAATTTAATTACGAATTTAACGAGATATGACATTCCATATTTCGAATGTTCTGATCAAAATACTGCTTTTTAAATCGCAAAAAAACAGAAAATCGATTTTCGGACAAAATCCAAAAATCATCATCAAAAATTGGAAAAAATTAAAAAAAAATTCTTTTTTTTTTTGTAAGCACAGTTTGATTGGAAATTAAATTACGAATTTAACGAGATATGACATTCCATATTTGGACCCATATTTCGAATGTTCTGATCAAAATACGGATATTTAAATCGCAAAAAAACGGAAAATCGATTTTCGGACAAAATCCAAAAATCGTCATCAAAAATTGGAAAAAATTAAAAAAAAAATGCATTTTTTTTTGTAAGCACAGTTTGATTGGAAATTTAATTACGAATTTAACGAGATATGACATTCCATATTTGGACCCATATTTCGAATGTTCTCATCAAAATACTGCTTTTTAAATCGCAAAAAAACAGAAAATCAATTTTCGGACAAAATCCAAAAATCATCATCAAAAATTGGAAAAAATTAACAAAAAATGCATTTTTTTTTTGTAAGCACAGTTCGATTGGAAATTAAATTACAAATTTAACGAGATATGACATTCCATATTTGGACCCATATTTCGAATGTTCTGATCAAAATACGGATATTTAAATCGCAAAAAAACAGAAAATCGATTTTCGGACAAAATCCAAAAATCATCATCAAAAATTGGAAAAAATTAAAAAAAAAAGCATTTTTTTTTTGTAAGCACAGTTTGATTGGAAATTTAATTACGAATTTAACGAGATATGACATTCCATATTTGGACCCATATTTCGAATGTTCTGATCAAAATACGGATATTTAAATCGCAAAAAAACAGAAAATCGATTTTCGGAAAAAATCCAAAAATCATCATCAAAAATTGGAAAAAATTAAAAAAAAAAACATTTTTTTTCTGTAAGCACAGTTTGATTGGAAACTTAATTACGAATTTAACGAGATATGACATTCCATATTTGGACCCATATTTCGAATGTTCTGATCAAAATACTGCTTTTTAAATCGCAAAACAACAGAAAATCGATTTTCGGACAAAAAAAGCATTTTTTTTTTGTAAGCACAGTTTGATTGGAAATTTAATTACGAATTTAACGAGATATGACATTCCATATTTGGACCCATATTTTGAATGTTCTGATCAAAATACGGATATTTAAATCGCAAAAAAACGGAAAATCGATTTTCGGACAAAATCCAAAAATCATCATCAAAAATTGGAAAAAATTCAAAAAAAAAATGAATTTTTTTTTGTAAGCACAGTTTGATTGGAAATTTAATTACGAATTTAACAAGATATGACATTCCATATTTGGACCCATATTTCGAATGTTCTGATCAAAATACTGCTTTTTAAATCGCAAAAAAACAGAAAATCGATTTTCGGACAAAATCCAAAAATCATCATCAAAAATTGGAAAAAATTAAAAAAAAATTCTTTTTTTTTTTGTAAGCACAGTTTGATTGGAAATTAAATTACGAATTTAACGAGATATGACATTCCATATTTGGACCCATATTTCGAATGTTCTGATCAAAATACGGATATTTAAATCGCAAAAAAACTGAAAATCGATTTTCGGACAAAATCCAAAAATCGTCATCAAAAATTGGAAAAAATTAAAAAAAAAATGCATTTTTTTTTGTAAGCACAGTTTGATTGGAAATTTAATTACGAATTTAACGAGATATGACATTCCATATTTGGACCCATATTTCGAATGTTCTGATCAAAATACGGATATTTAAATCGCAAAAAAACAGAAAATCGATTTTCGGAAAAAATCCAAAAATCATCATCAAAAATTGGAAAAAATTAAAAAAAAAAGCATTTTTTTTCTGTAAGCACAGTTTGATTGGAAACTTAATTACGAATTTAACGAGATATGACATTCCATATTTGGACCCATATTTCGAATGTTCTGATCAAAATACTGCTTTTTAAATCGCAAAAAAACAGAAAATCGATTTTCGGACAAAAAAAGCATTTTTTTTTTGTAAGCACAGTTTGATTGGAAATTTAATTACGAATTTAACGAGATATGACATTCCATATTTGGACCCATATTTCGAATGTTCTGATCAAAATACGGATATTTAAATCGCAAAAAAACGGAAAATCGATTTTCGGACAAAATCCAAAAATCATCATCAAAAATTGGAAAAAATTCAAAAAAAAAATGAATTTTTTTTGTAAGCACAGTTTGATTGGAAATTTAATTACGAATTTAACAAGATATGACATTCCATATTTGGACCCATATTTCGAATGTTCTGATCAAAATACTGCTTTTTAAATCGCAAAAAAACAGAAAATCGATTTTCGGACAAAATCCAAAAATCATCATCAAAAATTGGAAAAAATTAAAAAAAAATTCTTTTTTTTTTGTAAGCACAGTTTGATTGGAAATTAAATTACGAATTTAACGAGATATGACATTCCATATTTGGACCCATATTTCGAATGTTCTGATCAAAATACGGATATTTAAATCGCAAAAAAACTGAAAATCGATTTTCGGACAAAATCCAAAAATCGTCATCAAAAATTGGAAAAAATTAAAAAAAAAATGCATTTTTTTTGTAAGCACAGTTTGATTGGAAATTTAATTACGAATTTAACGAGATATGACATTCCATATTTGGACCCATATTTCGAATGTTCTGATCAAAATACGGATATTTAAATCGCAAAAAAACAGAAAATCGATTTTCGGAAAAAATCCAAAAATCATCATCAAAAATTGGAAAAAATTAAAAAAAAAGCATTTTTTTTCTGTAAGCACAGTTTGATTGGAAACTTAATTACGAATTTAACGAGATATGACATTCCATATTTGGACCCATATTTCGAATGTTCTGATCAAAATACTGCTTTTTAAATCGCAAAAAAACAGAAAATCGATTTTCGGACAAAAAAAGCATTTTTTTTTTGTAAGCACAGTTTGATTGGAAATTTAATTACGAATTTAACGAGATATGACATTCCATATTTGGACCCATATTTCGAATGTTCTGATCAAAATACGGATATTTAAATCGCAAAAAAACGGAAAATCGATTTTCGGACAAAATCCAAAAATCATCATCAAAAATTGGAAAAAATTCAAAAAAAAAATGAATTTTTTTTTGTAAGCACAGTTTGATTGGAAATTTAATTACGAATTTAACAAGATATGACATTCCATATTTGGACCCATATTTCGAATGTTCTGATCAAAATACTGCTTTTTAAATCGCAAAAAAACAGAAAATCGATTTTCGGACAAAATCCAAAAATCATCATCAAAAATTGGAAAAAATTAAAAAAAAATTCTTTTTTTTTTTGTAAGCACAGTTTGATTGGAAATTAAATTACGAATTTAACGAGATATGACATTCCATATTTGGACCCATATTTCGAATGTTCTGATCAAAATACGGATATTTAAATCGCAAAAAAACTGAAAATCGATTTTCGGACAAAATCCAAAAATCGTCATCAAAAATTGGAAAAAATTAAAAAAAAAATGCATTTTTTTTTGTAAGCACAGTTTGATTGGAAATTTAATTACGAATTTAACGAGATATGACATTCCATATTTGGACCCATATTTCGAATGTTCTCATCAAAATACTGCTTTTTAAATCGCAAAAAAACAGAAAATCAACTTTCGGACAAAATCCAAAAATCATCATCAAAAATTGGAAAAAATTAACAAAAAATGCATTTTTTTTTGTAAGCACAGTTCGATTGGAAATTTAATTACAAATTTAACGAGATATGACATTCCATATTTGGACCCATATTTCGAATGTTCTGATCAAAATACTGCTTTTTAAATCGCAAAAAAACAGAAAATCGATTTTCGGACAAAATCCAAAAATCATCATCAAAAATTGGAAAAAATTAAAAAAAAAATGCATTTTTTTTTGTAAGCACAGTTTGATTGGAAATTTAATTACGAACTTAACGAGATATGACATTCCATATTTGGACCCATATTTCGAATGTTCTGATCAAAATACTGCTTTTTAAATCGCAAAAAAACAGAAAATCGATTTTCGGACAAAATTTAAAAATCATCATCAAAAATTGGAAAAAACTAAAAAAAAAATGCATTTTTTTTTGTAAGCACAGTTCGATTGGAAATTTAGTTACGAATTTAACGAGATATGACATTCCATATTTGGACCCATATTTCGAATGTTCTGATCAAAATACTGATATTTAAATCGCAAAAAAACGGAAAATCGATTTTCGGACAAAATCCAAAAATCATCATCAAAAATTGGAAAAAATTAAAAAAAAAATGCATTTTTTTTTTTTAAGAACAGTTTGATTGGAAATTTAATTACGAATTTAACGAGATATGACATTCCATATTTGGACCCATATTTCGAATGTTCTGATCAAAATACTGCTTTTTAAATCGCAAAAAAACAGAAAATCGATTTTCGGACAAAATCCAAAAATCATCATCAAAAATTGGAAAAAATTAAAAAAAAATGCATTTTTTTTTGTAAGCACAGTTCGATTGGAAATTAAATTACGAATTTAACGAGATATGACATTCCATATTTGGACCCATATTTCGAAGGTTCTGATCAAAATACGGATATTTAAATCGCAAAAAAACGGAAAATCGATTTTCGGACAAAATCCAAAAATCATCATCAAAAATTGGAAAAAATTAAAAAAAAAAATGCATTTTTTTTTGTAAGCACAGTTTGATTGGAAATTTAATTACGAATTTAACGAGATATGACATTCCATATTTGGACCCATATTTCGAATGTTCTGATCAAAATACTGCTTTTTAAATCGCAAAAAAACAGAAAATCGATTTTCGGACAAAATCCAAAAATCATCATCAAAAATTGGAAAAAATTAAAAAAAAAATGCATTTTTTTTTGTAAGCACAGTTCGATTGGAAATTTAGTTACGAATTTAACGAGATATGACATTCCATATTTGGACCCATATTTCGAATGTTCTGATCAAAATACTGCTTTTTAAATCGCAAAAAAACAGAAAATCGATTTTCGGACAAAATCCAAAAATCATCATCAAAAATTGGAAAAAATTAAAAAAAAAAAGCATTTTTTTTTTGTAAGCACAGTTTGATTGGAAATTTAATTACGAATTTAACGAGATATGACATTCCATATTTGGACCCATATTTCGAATGTTCTGATCAAAATACGGATATTTAAATCGCAAAAAAACAGAAAATCGATTTTCGGAAAAAATCCAAAAATCATCATCAAAAATTGGAAAAAATTAAAAAAAAAAGCATTTTTTTTCTGTAAGCACAGTTTGATTGGAAACTTAATTACGAATTTAACGAGATATGACATTCCATATTTGGACCCATATTTCGAATGTTCTGATCAAAATACTGCTTTTTAAATCGCAAAAAAACAGAAAATCGATTTTCGGACAAAAAAAGCATTTTTTTTTTGTAAGCACAGTTTGATTGGAAACTTAATTACGAATTTAACGAGATATGACATTCCATATTTCGAATGTTCTGATCAAAATACTGCTTTTTAAATCGCAAAAAAACAGAAAATCGATTTTCGGACAAAATCCAAACATCATCATCAAAAATTGTAAAAAATTAAAAAAAAAAAGCATTTTTTTTTTGTAAGCACAGTTCGATTGGAAATTTAATTACGAATTTAACGAGATATGACATTCCATATTTGGACCCATATTTCGAATGTTCTGATCAAAATACGGATATTTAAATCGCAAAAAAACAGAAAATCGATTTTCGGACAAAATCCAAAAATCATCATCAAAAATTGGAAAAAATTAAAAAAAAAAAGCATTTTTTTTTGTAAGCACAGTTCGATTGGAAATTTAGTTACGAATTTAATGAGATATGACATTCCATATTTGGACCCATATTTCGAATGTTCTGATCAAAATACTGCTTTTTAAATCGCAAAAAAACAGAAAATCGATTTTCGGACAAAATCCAAAAATCATCATCAAAAATTGGAAAAAATTTAAAAAAAAAAGCATTTTTTTTTGTAAGCACAGTTCGATTGGAAATTAAATTACGAATTTAACGAGATATGACATTCCATATTTGGACCACTAATTCGAATGTTCTGATCAAGATACGGATATTTAAATCGCAAAAAAACAGAAAATCGATTTTCGGACAAAATCCAAAAAAGTTGAAAAGAAATTAAATTTTTTTTTTTAACAGTTTGATTTTGAATTTAATTACGTATTCAACGAGTAGAGTAATTCAGTTTACTATAAGATGTTTAGATTTATTATTCAGTTGGGCCGAATCCCGGCGGTACTGCAATACCGGGCCAACCCGCGACAGAGGTGGAGCAAGCTCCTAGCACTCCGTCTGATTCCAAAAATCAGTTTAACATTTGTTGTCCTCCAATGGAGGAACTATCAGATGTTAAGCTGATAAGAACAGATACTACACTTTGATCTTAGCCATAAGGCCGAGAAGCGATAACTTTAAACGAAAAACTAACTGGGTCTCCATGAGCAAACGACCAGAAACAGTTGGGAATTATAAGTATGCGCCCTCGAAAAATGACTCAACGCAACTGTTGCTCAGTAAGAATAGCCTGCTTTTGGGGGTAGTATGCGGAGCAAATAAAATGAAATCTTTTCATTTTGTGACGAACAATTTGAAAAGCGGTTTATTTAAATAGTTAAATCGCAAAAAAACAGAAAATCGATTTTCGGACAAAATCCAAAAATCATCATCAAAAATTGGAAAAAATTAAAAAAAAAATTATTTTTTTTTTGTAAGCACAGTTTGATTGGAAATTTAATTACGAATTTATCGAGATATGACATTCCATATTTGGACCACTAATTCGAATGTTCTGATCAAGATACGGATATTTAAATCGCAAAAAAACAGAAAATCAATTTTCGGACAAAATTCAAAAATCATCATCAAAAATTGGAAAAAATTTAAAAAAAAATGCATTTTTTTTTGTAAGCACAGTTCGATTGGAAATTTAATTACGAATTTAACGAGATATGACATTTTATATTTGGACCCATATTTCGAATGTTCTGATCAAAATACTGCTTTTTAAATCGCAAAAAAACAGAAAATCAATTTTCGGACCAAATCCAAAAATCATCATCAAAAATTGGAAAAAATTAAAAAAAAAAATGCATTTTTTTTGTAAGCACAGTTTGATTGGAAATTTAATTACGAATTTATCGAGATATGGCATTCCATATTTGGACCACTAATTCGAATGTTCTGATCAAGATACGGATATTTAAATCGCAAAAAAACAGAAAATCAATTTTCGGACCAAATTCAAAAATCATCATCAAAAATTGGAAAAAATTTAAAAAAAAATGCATTTTTTTTTGTAAGCACAGTTTGATTGGAAATTTAATTACGAATTTAACGAGATATGACATTCCATATTTGGACCCATATTTCGAATGTTCTGATCAAAATACGGATATTTAAATCGCAAAAAAACAGAAAATCGATTTTCGGACAAAATTCAAAAATCATCATCAAAAATTGGAAAAAATTAAAAAAAAAAATGCATTTTTTTTTGTAAGCACAGTTTGATTGGAAATTTAATTACGAATTTAACGAGATATGACATTCCATATTTGGACCCATATTTCGAATGTTCTGATCAAAATACTGCTTTTTAAATCGCAAAAAAACAGAAAATCGATTTTCGGACACAATCCAAAAATCATCATCAAAAATTGGAAAAAATTAAAAAAAAAATGCATTTTTTTTTGTAAGCACAGTTCGATTGGAAATTTAGTTACGAATTTAACGAGATATGACATTCCATATTTGGACCCATATTTCGAATGTTCTGATCAAAATACTGCTTTTTAAATCGCAAAAAAACAGAAAATCGATTTTCGGACAAAATCCAAAAATCATCATCAAAAATTGGAAAAAATTAAAAAAAAAATTATTTTTTTTTTGTAAGCACAGTTTGATTGGAAATTTAATTACGAATTTATCGAGATATGACATTCCATATTTGGACCACTAATTCGAATGTTCTGATCAAGATACGGATATTTAAATCGCAAAAAAACAGAAAATCAATTTTCGGACAAAATTCAAAAATCATCATCAAAAATTGGAAAAAATTTAAAAAAAAATGCATTTTTTTTTGTAAGCACAGTTCGATTGGAAATTTAATTACGAATTTAACGAGATATGACATTTTATATTTGGACCCATATTTCGAATGTTCTGATCAAAATACTGCTTTTTAAATCGCAAAAAAACAGAAAATCAATTTTCGGACCAAATCCAAAAATCATCATCAAAAATTGGAAAAAATTAAAAAAAAAAATGCATTTTTTTTTGTAAGCACAGTTTGATTGGAAATTTAATTACGAATTTATCGAGATATGGCATTCCATATTTGGACCACTAATTCGAATGTTCTGATCAAGATACGGATATTTAAATCGCAAAAAAACAGAAAATCAATTTTCGGACCAAATTCAAAAATCATCATCAAAAATTGGAAAAAATTTAAAAAAAAATGCATTTTTTTTTGTAAGCACAGTTTGATTGGAAATTTAATTACGAATTTAACGAGATATGACATTCCATATTTGGACCCATATTTCGAATGTTCTGATCAAAATACGGATATTTAAATCGCAAAAAAACAGAAAATCGATTTTCGGACAAAATCCAAAAATCATCATCAAAAATTGGAAAAAATTAAAAAAAAAATGCATTTTTTTTTGTAAGCACAGTTTGATTGGAAATTTAATTACGAATTTAACGAGATATGACATTCCATATTTGGACCCATATTTCGAATGTTCTGATCAAAATACTGCTTTTTAAATCGCAAAAAAACAGAAAATCGATTTTCGGACAAAATCCAAAAATCATCATCAAAAATTGGAAAAAATTAAAAAAAAAATGCATTTTTTTTTGTAAGCACAGTTCGATTGGAAATTTAATTACGAATTTAACGAGATATGACATTCCATATTTGGACCCATATTTCGAATGTTCTGATCAAAATACTGCTTTTTAAATCGCAAAAAAACAGAAAATCGATTTTCGGACAAAATCCAAAAATCATCATCAAAAATTGGAAAAAATTAAAAAAAAAATTTTTTTTTTTTTGTAAGCACAGTTTGATTGGAAATTTAATTACGAATTTATCGAGATATGACATTCCATATTTGGACCACTAATTCGAATGTTCTGATCAAGATACGGATATTTAAATCGCAAAAAAACAGAAAATCAATTTTCGGACAAAATTCAAAAATCATCATCAAAAATTGGAAAAAATTTAAAAAAAAATGCATTTTTTTTTGTAAGCACAGTTCGATTGGAAATTTAATTACGAATTTAACGAGATATGACATTCCATATTTGGACCCATATTTCGAATGTTCTGATCAAAACACGGATATTTAAATCGCAAAAAAACAGAAAATCAATTTTCGGACCAAATCCAAAAATCATCATCAAAAATTGGAAAAAATTAAAAAAAAAAAATGCATTTTTTGTTGTAAGCACAGTTTGATTGGAAATTTAATTACGAATTTAACGAGATATGGCATTCCATATTTGGACCCATATTTCGAATGTTCTGATCAAAACACGGATATTTAAATCGCAAAAAAACAGAAAATCAATTTTCGGACCAAATCCAAAAATCATCATCAAAAATTGGAAAAAATTTAAAAAAAAAATGCATTTTTTTTGTAAGCACAGTTTGATTGGAAATTTAATTACGAATTTATCGAGATATGGCATTCCATATTTGGACCACTAATTCGAATGTTCTGATCAAGATACGGATATTTAAATCGCAAAAAAACAGAAAATCAATTTTCGGACAAAATTCAAAAATCATCATCAAAAATTGGAAAAAATTTTAAAAAAAATGCATTTTTTTTTGTAAGCACAGTTTGATTGGAAATTTAATTACGAATTTAACGAGATATGACATTCCATATTTGGACCCATATTTCGAATGTTCTGATCAAAATACTGCATTTTAAATCGCAAAAAAACAGAAAATCAATTTTCGGACCAAATCCAAAAATCATCATCAAAAATTGGAAAAAATTAAAAAAAAAAATCCTTTTTTTTTGTAAGCACAGTTTGATTGGAAATTTAATTATGAATTTATCGAGATATGACATTCCATATTTGGACCCATATTTCGAATGTTCTGATCAAAATACTGCTTTTTAAATCGCAAAAAAACAGAAAATCGATTTTCGGACCAAATCCAAAAATCATCATCAAAAATTGGAAAAAATTAAAAAAAAAAAATGCATTTTTTGTTGTAAGCACAGTTTGATTGGAAATTTAATTATGAATTTATCGAGATATGACATTTCATATTTGGACCCATATTTCGAATGTTCTGATCAAAATACTGATTTTTAAATCGCAAAAAAACAGAAAATCGATTTTCGGACCAAATCCAAAAATCATCATCAAAAATTGGAAAAAATTAAAAAAAAAAAATGCATTTTTTGTTGTAAGCACAGTTTGATTGGAAATTTAATTATGAATTTATCGAGATATGACATTCCATATTTGGACCACTATTTCGAATGTTGTGATCAAAATACTGATATTTAAATCGCAAAAAAACAGAAAATCAATTTTTGGCCAACATCCAAAAATCATCATCAAAAATTGGAAAAAATTTAAAAAAAAAATATTTTATTTTGGTAAACACAGTTTGATTGGAAATTTAATTACGAATTCAACGAGATATGACATTCCATATTTGGACCAATATTTCGAATGTTCTGATCAAAATACTGATATTTAAATCGCAAAAAAACAGAAAATCAATTTTCGGCCAAAATCCAAAAATCATCATCAAAAATTGGAAAAAATTTGGAAAAAAAAAACATTTTTTTTGGTAAACACAGTTCGATTGGAAATTTAATTACGAATTCAACGAGATATGACATTCCATATTTGGACCAATATTTCGAATGTTCTGATCAAAATACTGATATTTAAATCGCAAAAAAAACAGAAAATCAATTTTCGGCCAAAATCCAAAAATCATCATCAAAAACTGGAAAAAATTTGAAAAAAAAATTAATTTTTTTTGGTAAACACAGTTTCATTGGAAATTTAATTACGAATTCAACGAGATTTGACATTTCATATTTGGACCAATATTTTGAATGTTCTGATCAAAATACTGATATTTAAATCGCAAAAAAAACAGAAAATCAATTTTCGGCCAAAATCCAAAAATCATCATCAAAAACTGGAAAAAATTTGAAAAAAAAATTAATTTTTTTTGGTAAACACAGTTTCATTGGAAATTTAATTACGAATTCAACGAGATTTGACATTTCATATTTTGAATGTTCTGATCAAAATACTGATATTTAAATCGCAAAAAAACAGAAAATCTATTTTCGGCCAAAATCCAAAAATCATCATCAGAAACTGGAAAAAATTTGAAAAAAAAATAAATTTTTTTGGTAAACACAGTTTCATTGGAAATTTAATTACGAATTCAACGAGATATGACATTCCATATTTGGACCAATATTTCGAATGTTCTGATCAAAATACTGATATTTAAATCGAAAAAAAACAGAAAATCAATTTTGGGCCAAAATCCAAAAATCATCATCAAAAATAGGAAAAAAATTGAAAAAAAAATTAATTTTTTTTGGTAAACACAGTTCGATTGGAAATTTAATTACGAATTCAACGAGATATGACATTCCATATTTGGACCAATATTTCGAATGTTCTGATCAAAATACTGATATTTAAATCGCAAAAAAAACAGAAAATCAATTTTCGGCCAAAATCCAAAAATCATCATCAAAAACTGGAAAAAATTTGAAAAAAAAATTAATTTTTTTTGGTAAACACAGTTTCATTGGAAATTTAATTACGAATTCAACGAGATTTGACATTTCATATTTGGACCAATATTTTGAATGTTCTGATCAAAATACTGATATTTAAATCGCAAAAAAAAACAGAAAATCAATTTTCGGCCAAAATCCAAAAATCATCATCAAAAACTGGAAAAAATTTGAAAAAAAAATTAATTTTTTTTGGTAAACACAGTTTCATTGGAAATTTAATTACGAATTCAACGAGATTTGACATTTCATATTTTGAATGTTCTGATCAAAATACTGATATTTAAATCGCAAAAAAACAGAAAATCTATTTTCGGCCAAAATCCAAAAATCATCATCAGAAACTGGAAAAAATTTGAAAAAAAAATACATTTTTTTGGTAAACACAGTTTCATTGGAAATTTAATTACGAATTCAACGAGATATGACATTCCATATTTGGACCAATATTTCGAATGTTCTGATCAAAATACTGATATTTAAATCGCAAAAAAACAGAAAATCAATTTTGGGCCAAAATCCAAAAATCATCATCAAAAATAGGAAAAAAATTGAAAAAAAAATTAATTTTTTTTGGTAAACACAGTTCGATTGGAAATTTAATTACGAATTCAACGAGATATGACATTCCATATTTGGACCAATATTATGAATGTTCTGATCAAAATACTGATATTTAAATCGCAAAAAAAACAGAAAATCAATTTTCGGCCAAAATCCAAAATCATCATCAAAAATTGGAAAAAATTTGAAAAAAAATTAATTTTTTTTGGTAAACACAGTTTCATTGGAAATTTAATTACGAATTCAACGAGATATGACATTTCATATTTGGACCAATATTTCGAATGTTCTGATCATAATACTGATATTTAAATCGCAAAAAAAAACAGAAAATCAATTTTCGGCCAAAATCCAAAAATCATCACAAAAATTGGAAAAAATTTGATAAAAAATAAATTTTTTTTGGTAAACACAGTTCGATTGGAAATTTAATTACGAATTCAACAAGATATGACATTTCATATTTGGACCAATATTTCGAATGTTCTGATCAAAATACTGATATTTAAATCGCAAAAAAACAGAAAATCAATTTTCGGCCAAAATCCAAAAATCATCATCAAAAATTGGAAAACAATTTGAAAACAAATTTATTTATTTTGGTAAACACAGTTCGATTGGAATTTTAATTACGAATTCAACGAGATATGACATTCCATATTTGGACCCATATTTCGAATGTTCTGATCAAAATACTGATATTTAAATCGCAAAAAAACAGAAAATCAATTTTCGGCCAAAATCCAAAAATTATCATCAAACATTGGAAAATATTGAAAAAAAAAATCATTTTTTTTGGTAAACACAGTTCGATTGGAATTTTAATTACGAATTCAACGAGATATGACATTCCATATTTGGACCAATATTTCGAATGTTCTGATCAAAATACTGATATTTAAATCGCAAAAAAACAGAAAATCAATTTTCGGACAAAATCCAAAAATCATCATCAAAAATTGGAAAAAAAGTTGAAAAAAAATTTATTTATTTTGGTAAACACAATTTGATTGGAAATTTAATTACGAATTCAACGAGATATGACATTCCATATTTGGACCAATATTTCGAATGTTCTGATCAAAATACTGATATTTAAATCGCAAAAAAACAGAAAATCAATTTTCGGCGAAAATCCAAAAATCATCATCAAAAATTGGAAAAAAATTTGAAAAAAAAATTCATTTTGTTTGGTAAACACAGTTCGATTGGAAATTTAATTATGAATTCAACGAGATATGACATTTCATATTTGGACCAATATTTCGAAAGTTCTGATCAAAATACTGATATTTAATTCGCAAAAAAACAGAAAATCATTTTTCGGCCAAAATCCAAAAATCATCATCAAAAATTGGAAAAAATTTGAATAAAAAATTATTTTTTTTTGGTAAACACAGTTTGATTGGAAATTTAATTACGATTTCAACGAGATATGACATTCCATATTTGGACCAATATTTCGAATGTTGTGAGCAAAAAACTGATATTTAAATCGCAAAAAAACAGAAAATCAATTTTTGGCCAAAATCCAAAAATCTTCATCAAAACTAGAAAAAATTTGAAAAAAAGAATGTTCTGATCAAAATACTGATATTTAAATCGCAAAAAAACCGAAAATCAATTTTCGGCTGACGCTTATCTTAATGTAATTGTAGTAAAATCATTGTAAAATAGAAAAAGCTAACTATAGTTAGCCGGTGCGCCCAAATGGGCTGAATTATTAGAAAAGAAGGACACAAAGGGGCTCCAAGATTTCCCGGTATGCCTTAATACATAAAGTAATAAAAAAAAATACCTTCTAAGCCTAAGAGTATGCTACAAATAAATAAATATGCTTGATAGTCTTTAAACCTTTATAACATTTATTTTTTTCTCGTGAATCATTTTAAAGGTTTTTTTAATGTTTGTAAAATAACACATTCTTACATTTTCTATTTTCTAGACATCATTTGCTTTTACGCAGCGAAAGGAAAATGGCCGTATGTGCCGGGATTCATGAAGTACCGAGTTGACAATGCGGCGCGCAGTTTTTTCAATCAGAACGACAGTATCATCAAACAGTTTTGCACCAAGTGGATACAGGTCAAGGAGTGCTTTCGTCCTCTATTCGGTGTGTTGCAGCTTATTGAAGAGTAAAGAAATGGATTGACCTATTTATATATCTATTGCCAGACAAATCAAATACCACAGATTCGGAAGTAGAAACGCTGGATGCCAAAATTCAGGGACAGCGCTGCAACTGCGACAAGTTGCTCCTCTCAACGGAGCCACCTGTGCCGGTCGTCTACTTCGACAAGAACTACATTGGAAACGTTAGTTCGGAAACCATTATGAATACCATTGAATTTTTGGAGAGTTTCCTGCCGCCGCCCACTAAGAAACACAAGCGCAAGAATCGTGTTCGCGGACGCTTAGACGATATGGACATTGAATAGATCATTACATCATTAATTACTTTCGTAACGCACTCAAATTTAAATTTTAATCATAATCATAACCATCGTATAAATTTGAATTTAAATTCGATTAGCAGCCGTTTTCTAGAGATGAGTGCTCATAATATTATGGCAAAATACAAATTCTTTAATTAAACATAACGCAAACTTGTCTACGTGGGTTCTTGTTTTTATATAAAATACTCCTGAACAAGGTATAAAAACATAACTATATTTAAAATTCCTTTAAATCGTTAAACATAACTTTGCAACTAAAATCGATGTGGTCGTAATGTATCGATAGTAGCATCGATTTTTTTCATCGCCAATTGGAAGGTATATATTAGCGGTCGCCGGACGGTCACACTTATTGCACTTACTCCAGTTGGAAAGGCAATAGCATTCGCGTCGCGGAACAAACAAGAAAGTAAAACAGCGAGAAGCTCTGCAAATGCATTGGTTATTTTTAAAGCACAACCGCGATTAGAGGAAGTGTCTCTTGTTAGACAATCGAATTGGCCATACATCGGCAAGAGTGTTATAAAAGAGAAGCGCGTAGGTGTGCCAACAGCCCAAGCAAATTCTTTTGCATTCGCTTTTGAACCGCTTTCATCGCGAGTTCAGTTTCACTGTGTGCGTGAGCAAAGAGCGTGTGCAAATAACTTTTGCCGCGTTGTCCGCCTGCTGCGAATTTCCAACCCAAAGAAGAGAGTGAGAGAGCGCTCGAAGAGGAAGAGAGTGAGAGGATCGATCGGGTGAATGTCGCTGAAACACCAGAAGCAATCCTACCAACCGCTCCCAACGGCGGCCGCCATGGACAATCCGGCGATGATCCAGAGCAGCGGGAGCAGTGGGAGCAGCTCCTCCGAGGAGGGCGGCAGTCGTGAGGATGTGGCCAATCTCTCGCCGCTCGGACTGCCTACGACCTACTCGTCACAGCAACTGATGCCCTCGGATACGGACAGCATGGAGGAGGAGCGCCACCGCCTGCGTCCGCACCACCACCACCACCACCCACTGGGCGAGCACCACCACATCCCGGGCATACCGCCCTCCGCCGCCGTCCCCTCGCGACTCTCCAGCGTGGGCAGATCGCAGTGGTTCACGGTCACCGTTCTCTGCTTCGTCAACCTCATCAACTACATGGATCGCTTCACGATCGCAGGTGAGTCGAGGATCCTTCTTTGGTCTCCCATAGGTTTCCGTTCTTTGGCTTTCGGAATCAAGCACTTGGGGGCTCGTTTCCGAACATTTGTTGACATTTTTAAAGAAGATTGCTATAGAACGCAGACCCAATTATTGTGAGTTTGAAGATTAGGCAAGCCAACAAATTTATAGTATGTCCACATAGTATGAAGTTATTTATTTATTGGGCAAAAAACTTTGTGCTTGCTAAGCAATTTTCCCAGTAAATAAAAACAACTCACAGCACTTTATATTATTTCGCACTTTTTTTTTGTTAAAAATGAAAACATTTAAGTTGCCCAAAAATACGTAAAATGATAATGTTATTAATTAAAAGCCGCTAATCAACAATACTTGGGACCTAATCACTAGAAATTGATACCTAATCGTCAACAATGCGAGCTTCATTGTTTACAAAATGTACCATAAAGATTGCATGCGAGAGAATTATATTAGTGACTAATCAGCTTACAAGTGAATCACGCCATCCAAAAATATTCAAGTATTCACGTTTATCATACGCGAATGCCGATAAATGGATCACTACACATTTTGCACTCAAACTCGGGACATTTCCACTGGGGTGGTGGTGGTAATCAATCATAGCCCCATTTCGCCTAAAACCTGCATATGTATATTATTTCTAGCACTCAGGTGCGATAAAGTGGAGCGAGTAGTTCGTCTTTGGCACCTGACCTGCTGCCTGGTGAGCTTAGCACGGCGGGGTATTGTGATCGGCGATCAGCAAGTGCCCGTCCGCGTGACAATTACAGGGTAATCTCATGTTTCAACCCGTAAGTGCAGACGGACACACTGCCCACATCATTAGTGTTTATTATTGGGAACATTAGCGAAGGAAATGGATCTTAATTCATGGATCTTAATTGCAGTATGCGGGCGGCTTTTCATTGGACACTTGTTGAATACCGAAGTTATTTTCCCTGTTTACTCTTGTCTGGAAAATAAGAGTTCAGATTGCAGTGGCTGTTTATCTCATTCAGTTACACAAAACGCAGTGTATGCTGAATGGAAATGGAAACTTGTTTAAGTTAAATGGCGAAACAAGTTGTGACTGATTATACAAGCCCAACGCAGCCCACCGTTTAATTTGCATTTCTAAATAAGTGTATATATAGTTGTTAACTATAATTTCCCATTTTCACATTCTCCGTGAACCTGAACAACAAGTTCTTCCTGAGTCAGCACAACTTTTCCATTCAAGGCCGTGTGATAATGTATCTTTATATGCCACTGTATGTGCACTTGCAATTAATTTGCAATTATAAATCACTGGCTATTACTTATCAGTTGATTGCTTCAGCGGCAATTCGAAATCGATCTTACATCCTTTTTTAGGCTGCAAATCAAATCAAAAGCCTTTGATTCGTGTAAAGCCAGCACATCGGATAGTGACTAAAAACATCATACGACTTTTTGAGCAGACAGGAAGCGGAATTACTCACTCAAAAGGGCGATAGCACTTACATACCAAACCGACAAAATCGACAAAGCTGTTTACTTATTATATTTAATATTATATCGCTCTTTCGCTCGGAAAATTTCATTTCCATTTCCATGGGCGCCTCCTCCTAATTGATTGAAAAAACATGTGTTGCTGTTTATTTTGAGAATACTGCGAGCGCAAGGCGAAATGAAAAACTAATATAAACAATGGTCAAGGCGCCCAAGGTTTTTGTTTTGCCATTTTTTCAGTGGCATTGTTATCATCATCACCACCACCACCAGCCCCCGTTTATGCCGCCACTTCTGGGCCTTATCAAGAAGTGGCCGAAACCAGAACCGCTGCACAATAAACTGCATTGGATCGCAGGTGCTGTGCACGTGGAGTTTCGGCCAATTTGCAGTGATTAGATTACCTGGCCAGTATTTGTTTTGCTTCTGACTGCACTGATTGGTCAGCCCTTTTTTCATTTACTGGGAGTTTCCACGAATTTTGCCACGTTTGCACCACAATCATACATACAAATGAACACATACATATGTATGTAGTGTTATTTTGTATCAGCTGATGTCTGGGCAGCCTAATGGAATGCATTTAATTATAATTTTAAGTGCGTCTCGGCCTTTGGCTTCGACCTCCGACTTTGCTGAATTTCGCATGGCTGACGATAGTGGTGTGATGTTTTATAACCACCTCGTTTGGTCAAAACTTTTGGGGGGCCCCCTCTTCATTCATGATCGCTATAGTGATCGTGATTCGTGTGGATCCGTGCTATTCAGTTGTTGACAGTAAATTTCAGTCAATTTCTGCAGCGACAGCGAACTTTGATCGGGCCAAGAACTGGCAATTATTTTTTTTGGTCAACAACAGATATGTGGGCTGAGATATATAGACCAAGATTCCGTTCTGCTGTGCTTCCGACGTAATTTTCTTGGCCCCCATCCAAAGCAAGAGATCGCAATAATTGTCTATGTCAATTGATCGAGTAGAGATTTCTGTGGCATATACATATGGACATATGTACATATACTCATAGATCTGTTTTGGTTATTTCCAAGTCTTTTGCAATCACACTTTTACTTTTTCCCCATTTTTCGACGATTGTTTTGCATATTTTGCATTTGTTTAAACTTAAAAAGTCACCGAATTCGGTTTTTTTTTGTTTTTTGCCAAAGATACATAAAAACTTTCCATTTTGTTGCCATCACAGTTGAGGATAGAAATAACAATGAAAAGAAAATATAAAATAGGCAGCCTTGACACACCGAAATTGTCAATACCCTTGGAAAATAAGCTTCAATTTCTTGGGCAGGCTTACCAACGTAATAAAATCACTCACTCCCACTTTATTGAATCAATTCAATTGCAAAAACATTTGACCAAACCAAATTGCTGAAATTGGTGCCAACTTATGGATAGTTTACTTACGAATGCCTCGAATTTGAATAGGTTATAACGCGGGCTCCTTAAGTTACACAAAACGCGCGGATGTAACAAATGCATTTGCTTAACGTATTTTGCATTTTTGTTTGGCATTTGTGCAAATATTTCTACGTCAATGGTTCTATTCTGCATACAACATACGTTTGTACATATCTTTATTTGGGTCAACGACCTACGCAAAGTGCAGTGCACACTTTTTGCTCCAACAAATTGAATTAACGAAAGGCAAATGCTAAACAAAAAACACATCCGAAGAATAGTAAAAAAGGTTGGGGTAGGGAATGTCTGGAACTCGGTGGATGGAACACTTTTCTATGGGCGCCGCCGCTTTCACAATTGATTTCCACCTGGCCCACCGAAAAGAAAGAAAGTTTTTCTCTAAACACAATTCGAGTGCTCCGCTAAGCATTCAAATGCATTCCAAGCGAAAGTCACAGCGCAGCCTCAGTGTTTTTCATTTCGGTTTTCGTCTTCTTCTTCGACTCGTGGCCAAAATATCTGTCAGATACTCAGATCGTTTATTCATCGTCCGATTTTAAAGCTTACGCTGCATATCGCGCGATTTTTCAAGGCCGACGTCACCAGACGCCACAGAACGGGGGGAAGAGAGATGGGTAGCTGGGTAGTGGAGAGAGATAAAGGGAGAGAGCGACTGAGAACAGTCACTTTCGGCCGCAAACAACTTTTTCATTCATGGTAATGAGAGTCCCGGCTTTGTTGTTGTGGTCTCTGCAGTTGCCTGGTTATGAATATTGGCTTTTTAAACGGATCAATGTTCTACGGATTTCGCCGGCCACAGTACACTGCGTTTCTTAAGTGTAAGCTTCGTTGAGAAGCGCAAAAAAAACACTTCTTTGAACCATTAATTATGAATTCTTTTTTATTGTACCAAGCTTTTCTAAAATGTTTTTCTTCCCAATAATTGGGTAGAAAGTTCAGTTTAGATGGAAAGTACTTGCATTAAGTTAACGATTATAAGTTATATCTCAGAGCATGGACTTTGTGATCTGTATATAATATATGCTATCATTTTGGGATGACTGAACATTAAATTTCAGAGTCTTATAGTCCCTGCCACTTGACACTGTCTGGTTTCCAGAAAGTTCGACACTTGGGAATTCCAGATATTGTTTGTAACAAAACCTACCATTGCGAATCGCACTGTCACGTTTATTGGGCACAAGTGAGAGCAACCCGAAGAGAGAGAATTCAGAAAGAGAGATAAACGGGTTCTAAAAATGCGACAGCCGGCTAAAAACTGATATGAATACTAACTACTAAATACGTTGACGAAACTTCCCCAATTGTGGCGAAAAATGGGAGAGGGAGGAGGAGGTTACTACGTATTCATAGTGGCTTTGACTTATTTTTTTGTTTTTGGCCAAGAAGTGCCCATAAACAGTCGGAATTCCTTGCGTTGAGTATACGATATCAATATGAAATACACATGTATGCATGTATGTGTGTACAAGGAATGCCTCACCCAGACCAGCCCCACTGTGCCCCCTCTCCACCTCTCTCCGCCTGTCTTCCTCAGCCCGCAATCGCAATGCAGTACACAAACAGGCACACATGCACACGCACACAGACTTATCGCGTGGCGTCCCCCAACCGTTACGTCACTAGGCAAGGCAAACAAACACGCTGATTGGTCGAAAAACATCGTACGATAAATTTCTCAAAGCGAAAAGACCCAGAAAATGGAATAATTAAAAAGCAAACGCTGATTCACTGCACTTCGGCTGCTTCGTGCCACGTTTCGCTTCGGTTCGCGGGGGTTCGTGAAGCTTCGGCTCTCTCTCTCTCGCGCGTGCTCTCTCTCTTTTTGGGGCACAACTTGTTGAGCTTTTTGTGTGTCATTGTTGTTGCTGCTGCATTTGCCGGCTTCTGATCTCAGACACTCTCTCTCTTCCTTGCTTACTCTCTCTTACTCTCTCTCTCCCCTCGCCCACTTGATTTTGTGGGCCGTTGTTTATTTTTGGGTACTCGAGCACTTTAAGTAGTTATTTCATTATATTTCCTCTTTTTTGCCTATTCCGCAAAGGCCAATGTACGAAGAGAGGAGCATATAAATACGGAGCTTAATAGCGGTATATGTTTTTTTTTGAGCTGCATGTAGAATGTAGGAAGTAGCGTTAGATCGGCCAACAGTTATTGACGAAGGTCGTTTAGCCATTAATTTGCTAGTTGCACATCCGTTTGTTAATGAATTTTTAAACGTCGAAAAGTTGAAGACGAGACGTGCAGGAAATACATACACATACATGCCCACACACCTGAGAAAATGTGTGCGAAGGTGATCGCAACGATCGAAATTCAAATCATGACACAGATTTGCATGACGATGCAACAGATCGATACATTGGTTATCGAGGCTACCTAATAAGTAGTTCGTAGTATGATATGTAGCGATAAATATTAAGATTGATCAACTCTTCGATTATTATCAATTGAATACCTATACTCTTCAGCTGATAAAAGGTTGCGGATCTTATCAGTACTTACTCTTACTAGGCTGTAAACAGAATGATTGTGATATATTTGCAATGCCAATGTTATTTTAAGATTAATAATCACATTGAGAACCAACATATAGTCACACCCTTGATTATTGATTGCTAATATGCACTACAGAGATAACAAAAAGTGGGCGTTGTATCAACTTTGATCAATTAGAGTGGCTCCTATCTTTTCATATATACATACATACATGCATATGTGGGCTGCTGTTTAATAGATATCGATGGGTTAATTAGTGGCTCTTTGGGGAAATTATGATGACCCATAAAGACACACGCCACATTTCCGGTATTTTCTCCCTTTCATAGTGGGGCTACAATGACTGGGGAGTGCTAATTATAGATATATGTTTGTATCTCCTCTCTGAACTAAACAATTTGGGGCTTACGTAAAGCACTCGCATATAGCAGACTTGTATTAACGATTTATTTGGTTGGCCAATTAACAACTCCCGCTGAGGATGGGCTGATATGTACAGAGTACAAAGTAGCATATCACACATCACGCGACTTCCCAATACATAGTGCCAAAATAATATAAGTAAACTTCACAGTTACCACTTTCCTAAAAATGTACATCTCGAAGAGAATCTAACCCGCTTTATCCCTTCATCTTCCAGGTGTCCTCACAGATGTCCGAGCAGATTTCGACATCGGAAACGACAGTGCCGGACTCCTGCAGACCGTCTTCGTTATCTCGTACATGGTGTGCGCCCCCATCTTCGGTTATATGGGCGATCGCTACTCCCGCCCCTGGATAATGGCGGTGGGCGTGGGTCTGTGGAGCACCACCACGCTGCTGGGGTCGTTCATGAAGCAGTTTGGCTGGTTCATCGCCTTCAGGGCGCTGGTCGGGATCGGTGAGGCGTCGTACAGCACCATCGCACCGACGATCATCTCGGATCTGTTCGTGCACGACATGCGCTCCAAGATGCTGGCACTGTTCTACTTTGCCATACCCGTGGGATCCGGTCTGGGGTGAGTGTTCCACTCGACATTGTCGCTCGACCAATGTCCAGGTCAATGATCAACAGCAGTCCGGGAGGATGGGCTCTTATCATTCGTCTACGAATCCGTCTTTGTTTGCGCCTTATCAGGTGCTGGCAACAGGCGTTGGGTTCCAAAGTTTGAGGACAGATGATAATCAGCAATTCTCGCTGGCGAAGCGTGAGAAGATACACGTGACTCTTTGCTTTTGTAAATTGAAATTGATTTATTTTTGGACTGCCGACAATTGATGGCTCTAATTCAATTAGAGTGCTGGGTCAATTGGGCGGGTTGATTGGAATTTATGCAACGTCTAATTGGCCGCCAATGCAACGCGATTGTCCCAGCGGTCAATTCATCAGGATCGTTCTCATCAATTACCCCTTCTTATATTTGTTCTCCAAACATAGATACATTGTGGGATCCAAGACGGCGCACCTGGCCAACGACTGGCGCTGGGCCCTGAGGGTCACACCCATTCTGGGCATTGTGGCCGTGCTCCTCATCTTGCTCATCAAGGATCCGGTGCGGGGTCACAGCGAGGGATCGCATAACCTGGAGGCCACCACCTACAAGCAGGACATCAAGGCGCTGGTCAAGAATCGTTCCTTCATGCTCTCCACGGCTGGATTCACGTGCGTCGCCTTCGTGGCCGGAGCTCTGGCCTGGTGGGGACCCTCCTTCATCTATCTAGGCATGAAGATGCAGCCCGGCAACGAGAACATTGTCCAGGACGAGTAAGTGTGCCCGCCACTGGCAACCAAAAGCTCCATTTTCACGACGCCTATCTAGAAAACGCATCCTTTGATGCCTTGAATTTCTGTAAAGATATCTTACAACAACTTGCTCGTGAAAATGGGGCTTGTGCCCACCCTTTTGACACCGACCCCCCAAAAAATCCCCCCAATATCGAGCTGTGCGCCTTACAATGATTTCCGATCCGTCGTCAAGCATCTCGTACAAGTTTGGTCTGGTGGCCATGTTGGCTGGACTCATCGGAGTTCCGTTGGGCTCCTTCCTGGCCCAGCGACTGAGGGGTCGCTACGAGAACTGTGACCCGTACATCTGTGCGGTGGGACTCTTCATCTCGGCTCCGATGGTATTTGCTGCACTCGTGGTGCCGCAGACGAGCGAGAGCCTCTGCTTTTTCTTCGTTTTCGTGGCCCAGGTGGCACTGAACCTGTGCTGGTCCATTGTGGCCGACATCCTACTGGTAAGATGGCTCGCAGTCAGAAACGAGAAGCAACTGCAGCAGCAGCAGCAGCAACAGCAATGAAAGCGCAGGAATCAAATGCTAAAAGCCAGCCAGCCGATTATTGAAAGCACTCCACGTTGAATTTGTTGAGCTCTACTTTAGACCCCAACAAACTTGCCCTAACCCCCCGCTCGTTTAATTGTTAATGCCCCGAATGCACGAAAGCGTTGTCATCTAATCCACGAGGATAAAGAACTCCATGAGATGGATAACAACGTTCTAGTGTAGTCAGGGTTCTCAAGCTTTGGCATAACTAACCGAATGTACCCCGAAATTCCAAACCCCGCCCTTAGTGTTGCGTTCAACTTCGGAGTCATCACCATGTTGGCGGGCCTGCTGGGCGTGCCGCTGGGCTCGTTCCTGTCCCAGTACCTGGTGAAGCGTTATCCCACGGCGGATCCGGTGATCTGCGCCTTTGGGCTGCTCGTGAGTGCGCCGCTGCTGACGGGCGCCTGCCTGCTGGTGAATAGCAATTCGGCTGGCACCTATGCACTCATATTTTTCGGGCAGTTAGCTTTAAATTTGAATTGGGCAATTGTTGCGGACATACTGCTGGTAAGCCAAGTACCTCAAAACGGGAGACATCTTGACATCCCGATTCTAATGCTTTTGTAATTTTGCACCCACGTATATTGTTTGAGTATCGTAACTACGTAACTACTACACACACAATATCTTAGTTTTAGCCATTAACTTTTTACTGTTATAATGAGTAACACACTCGGCACAACCACACACACTCACCCACACACACCAACCTACACACACACAGCTTGCCTACTCACATTTGCCTTAACTTTAATTACTTGAATTATGTACTCGTTTGTTGTATTTGCCCGCATCTCTTACTGGTGGTGGTCATCGGATACTCCATTTTGTGGTTGTTTCATGATTTTTGGGTGCGGTTTTGAGTTCAGTAAACCGAAGAACTTTAAGGCAGTTGCACGTCTTGAAGCTCCAAAGGCCCGTACATTATCATTCCCAATAACTCATGTAATCCCCCGAGATAATACCAATTTATTCGCCTTATTGCTTTTGTGTAAATGTAATCAACGTAGAGTTTTCATCTTATCAATGTAGCTTTCATCCCCCTAGTGGCCCATTCTGTGGGGCTAAAGGGAGTGTCCAACCCCCGAAAACACTTGCAATGTGCAAATATTCCGACACTCAACCCCCAGTAGAGGTCGTATAACCATGTTAAACCATCGCACTTCCCCATATTGCAGTGGAAAACCAACCCATACTTTATATTCAGCCCCACTTCACGAGACCAAGTGTCGAAATTTTCGTATTTATATGGGATTCTCCCGTCTGGTTCACTCCATTTCGGGGGTTATCTTCTGGGGTAGTCACGTTTGTCGGTTTCGGGGAGATAAGCCAGTGATAAGTGATAACAAAATTAAAAACCCAAATCAGCGTTGAGTCAAGTGAATCATATATTTTCACTATCACATTTAGGCAGGATTTCGGAGTAAACTTGAAAAACTATAAACAAATCATAAACTTAGAGATGAATAGTACTTTTAATTGAATTAGTTGAATCAGTTTCCTCACTTGAACAAATACGGTTTGTAATGCCCCGCTTATGTCATTAAAAAACCTTAACTGATTAAGTAACCCAGATTGATAAAATGACCCAATTCAGTGGCGAAGGTGTCTTGAGATAGTGAAAGTTAGGTAATCCCTGTAAGTAGCTGCAAGTTATCCCATTAATGGAATGAATGATTTCTAGATAGTGGATATGGAAACCCGTGGACGCAATTCCTTAGAAAAGATACGTACGTGCGACGGGCTGTTCTAAATTTGGCAGTACGTCAGAGCAGACAATATATTGTTTAAATATATATATTTAGTACGCAAACACACGCCCCTTTAATGCATTGCTTTTTGACCACGCACTTGGCTCCCCTGTGTTTGTGACCATTTTGCCATTGCAAACGATTCCGTGACAGAAATAAGCAATCGCAATCGCACTTCCCTTGCCGCCCAAACCCACCCGATTATCTAACTAAAAAAAAAAAAAACGTTTGGGCGATCGGCCCACCTTGGTGGCGTTATATTAATTGGGGGCTGCGATAAGGAAACCGTGATTAGAGATTGCCATTATCTGGGGACTCGCGTTGCTATTGTTTCTGCAGCTCCGCAAGATCACTGCTGTAATATCATAGGTGTTTTGCGTAACTTTTTCTGCTTATTTTGGCATTATATAGATCACACACACACACTCACGAATAACACACACTGCTTTACATACACGCATCGTACCCCACCTGTAGTTATAACAGTAAAAACTTAATGTGGCCAACAACAGTTCAGCAGACAACAAATTGCCACAGATTCAATTTAAATATCAGCTCACTTACCGATCCACCCTCGCTAAGCAGAGTGCTCACGCAGTGTTGCCAGCCAGGCTCGCCCAACTGTTCCCAACTGTGGTTAGACTCCAACCTGAGAACGCAATGCTTATGTGGCTTTTCTTTTGGGAACCTGTTCTTTGTTTGCTCCCGAAATTCTTGAGTGGCTCCATCTTTGGCGAGCTTTTGGCTAATTTGAATCTGCTGTTGGCACACACACACCTGCACACGCATAATCGCTTTAATCACTTTTTATTTGTTTTTAATCAATTATTTTAATGTCGGTTGCAATGTAGAATACTTTCTGGAGCGAAACTATAAGGGCTTAACACCTGGTCGCCCACAAAATGTATCTTTCACCTGCACCGATAGCTGGTTTAATCGATAGTCGTAGCTTAAGAATCGGTTGTGGCTTTTGCTTTCATTATTTGCTTTGCTTTTCGTTGTTGCTGTTGCACTTTAGCGCCAGAATTCAAGAAAAAACCCAAATAACCTTTCTATTTCTGTTGTACAGTATGTGGTGGTTCCCACACGGCGCTCCACAGCCGAGGCCTTCCAAATCCTCATCTCACACGCGCTGGGCGATGCCGGCAGTCCGTATCTGGTGGGCGCAGTAAGTACTCAAAGGATTGCTATACTTGGGAAATCGAAGTAACCATAAAACCCTTTCCCGTAGATCTCTGAGGCCATCATGAAGCACCTGCACAAGAACCCCAGCGACTCTGGTCTGACCACCGAGCTGCAGAGCATGTCCCAAGTGGCGGGAACCGCGATCACCAATGCCACCCAGGCGATCACGGAAGCCACCACCAGTTTGATCGAAACAGCGCACTCAGCGGTCTCCCAGGAAGTAGGTGGACTCCTTGAGAGCTAGAGATCTCATTGACTAATAACTGCCTGTTTGCTTTCAGTACTCTGATGTGGAGCAGTTCGAGGGACTGCAGTATGCGCTCTTCTCCACCAGTTTTGTGGAGGTGCTGGGCGGCATCTTCTTCATATTCACCGCCTGCTTCATCATCAAAGACAAGTACAACGCCACGCGAGGACTGCAAGGTAGGCACAATGGGTTGGATTAAGCTCTCAAAGCCCCTATCTCATCTATCTATTAACTTTCTGATTAAAAAGTAACCGCAACAATGAGTAAATTAGCCTGACAACAAATGTTTATTGACTAGGCTTTAAACGAAAATGTGTATATAGTAGACTGTAATCCTCTTTTACAATCTAAACTGTTAGTATTGTTAAAATGGCTACTGTTTAATCAGAAGTTGTCTTATTTGCCACTCTTTGGCTCAATTGTTCTCCGTTTCCGATATTGCCAGGCGACCAGGGAGCGCGAGCGGTTCGATCGTCAGTCGCCTTGGCCAGCGGGCAAAAGGACGTTGAGTCCTTCAACTCGGACTGCCTGGTCTTGTGCACTGACATCGCGCTGCGCGAACGCACGTGATAGCTCAAATATGAAATGTGTATACACACATATGTAGGTGCCCAGCACCAAATGATTATTTTTTGGCCCAGTTCCCGGTAGGTGGAATGCTCAAAATTTCGTTAACCCATTCTGTTCTGCGTGCGTTCCATAGTTGCGTTCTACTAATCTCAGTTACTTACTCAGACCCTAACCATACCCTGTTCTTCATGGCTTTCTGTGTGATTCGCTTGGGGTAACAAAATGCTAATGGCTGTGTATTGATTGTACCTTTTAGATGTCACGGCTCAACAACAGCAGCGGGATGAGCGCGGTCAGATTGCCTAATACCAGCCGATCCTCGAGGTTTTGCTGCGCACTCAGAGCTCCGATGGCATGCCGGGTGAACTGATACTGACTGAAAACCATCTTTAATTTAATTTACGGTCACTCGCACCACGCACATCCCGCATCGGATCAAACTGGAAGCTTACGGGGACGGGAAGCTCAGTTGGGCCGACAAGTCCCCGATGTTCATGTTCCTATTGAGAAGGATCGGATGGAAAGAGAAGGAGGATGGAAGGACCACCATGCCAACGTTCAAGCACGCCACACTGATTTGTAGATATATATACAAAACAATCACTCACACAGGCACTCACTCCTCACCAAGTCATAACATTACACAGATCATTTTACTTGTAAACGTCAAAGGGCTAGGATACCCACGATATCCTGCTTCACACACATATAGTCGTAGATAGGTCTAGCTCTGGTATTTTAGACTAAATCAAAATTAGCAAGAGTTTCTTCAAGCAGACTCGCATTCGAAGAAGTGCTCCCTCAGAACGGATAATGTAAATAGATTATCTCAGGCATCGAATGCGTAGTACATGCAGTTTGGATATTTATATAAATGTATGTATGAGTATATTAAATATGAATTGTAAATATAGATAAGCACCGGGCCATTGTATAAGTGCATAGTCTATTTAATCAGTTTTATCATAACGCCTTAGTTTTACACTGAACATAATTTTAATCATAGCTTTAGCTAGTTGTGTAACAAATTGGAGAAATGTTTGCACCCTCAGCAATTACTGAATATTACAGCAAAACAATTTTGAACCAAAACAACACCAATCAGTCCTCGAGTTTGCTTTTTTTATTTGTTTAATCTCAATCGAATGCTAGCCTAATTGGAACGCAAACTAAAAGACTGCGAGCAATCAAATATTGGTACGTCGATATTTGGCTAAGAATAAACCAAACTAATTGTTTAGCAACTAAGGAAATCATCCGGGGCAATAAAGAAACATTTAAAATCAATTTCCTTCACTGCGTCCGATTTTTCTGGCATGGAATGTTCCAACTGAGGACGTTGATTGGATAAGTATTTTTATATGGGTTTTGAAATTTTCGTTTTGAGTTATTTGTTAAGTTACAGTTTTCTGGTATAGTTACTTCAAAATTTTAAGCAAAACCAAAAAATGTCTATGCTTGTTATTTTGAGAAGACTTAATATTCCCGTTATAGTACAGTACTTGCAGGTAAGAACACCTTATTTAATGTCAGTAAAAGTTTTAGCAACGAAACGCCAAAACAGATTATTCTAAAATTAAAATTTTTAAAATTAATTTGTATGCATTTTTTTGAATGTTTACTGCCGTTATTTCTGTTTAGTTTAGTTAAAATATCGATAATTTCGATGAATTAAATCGACCGAGCTTTTTGTGGGCCAAATTGGCTTAGACAAGTGCAGCCACACTACTTTTGGCCGTCTTTGCCGACACTATTCCAAATTAATTTATTTGTTATTGTCGCTCCGTTTGGTCTCGTTTCCCAAGCAATCCGCGATGTCCATCTACGCCGACGTTCCTAAAGGACCCGCCATCGAGGTTTTCGCCCTCACACAGGCCTTCAAGGACGACAGCCATCCCAGCAAGGTCAATTTGTCGGTGGGCGGTAAGTGATAAGTTACATTTCTCCCCCCCCCAGGATGAAGTCCATACATATATGTATGAACATATGTATATAATAGGTATGAGCAGCTATGTGTGTATTGCTTGGCCGGCTGTATTTGTGTGCTGCTCAATTTGCTATCATTTGCTAGCTTGCTAGTTGGTTCGCCCTTGCAATTCACCACCTGCCACCCGCCGCCCCTCTGGAACGCCCGTTTCCGCTGTCACCCAACAGGCCACTCTGCTGGAGGTCATTTGGAAGTCAATGTCGCATATGAATTGCACAGATTTTCCATCCTTTTTGCTTTCTAATTAGTTGGCTTACAAGCAATTGTGGATTTCGTGTGTGCAAATAATGCAAATACTCTTTAAATATTACGACGTATTTGTTGGTTACTTAGTTACATACATATTTTGCTTAAGCCATTTTGTTTCACCTGGTAAATACCATGCCAAATGTTTTAAAAAAAATAGCATAAATAATTAGCTCAAAACAGTATTTTAAATATATTCGATTTCAAATCGGCATCCAATTTTCTTAGTAGGGCATTTCTCTTGCGACTTTCTTCTCCGTTCAAATTTCTTTCTGACGTCAGCTAACACCGCATTTATATATTGCCCATTTATTTGTGAAGCGGATGATGATAAGCCACTTGGGTTTGGTGGTCTTGGCAGGTACTCCACTGCCATCCATTGCCTCCGATTCATCCAGCCAGCAGCAATCTAAAGAAACGACAACAACAATGTGGCCGGCAGGTCGTCCAAGAGCAATGTCGCTGATTTGGACGGGGACCACTTCACCTTTTCTATATTTCTGGATGTTATTGCATAATTTGAATAACAATTCCCACCAGCAGACTGGCTGATTATTGTATTTTTGTTTTGCTCGCACGACGAGAGTCATTAACCCTTGCTCGTGTAAATGATTATGCCAATATATTCGACTTATTTGTATTTTATTGGAATTGGAATTAATAATGTATTCAATCCATAAATAAGGTGAAATACAAAACTTATACTTTAAATTAAACTTGGATCCGATCGAGTTATTATATTAACAAGATACATGAGCATATATGTTTATCCTTCTCATTTCCGTCGATTTGTTGTCGCCATGACTTGTTTATCGCGCTTTCGCTTTTTTTTTACAATGCTGCAAAAGTATAAACATTACCAGACCAATTCATCCAATTGGTTTCGAATATCCCGACGCCAGTGTTTTTCAGTTGAGCCAATAAATAAATAAATTGGCCTAGAAACAAAGCATGAAAACACTATCAAATGGCCTTTAGCAATGCGTATTGATTAGGCTTGTTAGGAGCACTCAGATAAGAACTGTGTATTGTACGGATTTCAGCACTTTGACCCTTAAACTTTTGAGCCATCATTGGGTTACTCATTTGATCTTTCGACCTTCTTTCATTCACAGCTTACAGGACAGATGCTGGAGTTCCCTGGGTTTTGCCTGTGGTGCGCAAGACCGAAATTAGCATTGCCAGCGATGAGGCTGTTAACCACGAGTATTTGCCAGTGACTGGTGAGTAAATGCAAGCCTTTCATCATTGGAAATCAGTAATTGAGTGATTCCGTTTGGCAGGACTCGATACGTTCACCAGTGCGGCCACGGAGTTGGTTCTGGGTGCTGATTCCCCGGCCATCAAGGAGAATCGCGTAAGTTGGCGGCTCAACTTAAAAATTTTGATTTTTTTATTAAACTACATTTTTTTTTAGGCCTTTGGAGTGCAGACCATTTCGGGCACGGGTGCCCTGCGCGTTGCCGCCGATTTTCTGCACATACATCTGAATCGCAATGTGGTTTACTACTCGAACCCCACATGGGAGAATCACCACAAGATCTTTAGCGATGCCGGCTTCACGACCCTGAAATCGTACCGCTACTGGGACCAAAACAAGCGCCAGCTGGACTTCAAGAACATGGTGGCCGATCTGAACGAGGCTCCGCCCGGCGCCGTGATCATTCTGCACGCCTGTGCCCACAATCCCACCGGCATTGATCCCACCCAGGAGCAGTGGACCGAGCTGGCCGATCTGCTGGAGAAGAAGAAGTTGTTCCCGCTGTTCGACTCGGCTTACCAGGGCTTTGCCAGCGGTGATCCTGATCGCGATGCCTGGGCCGTTAGGTACTTCGTGCAGCGTGGCTTTGAGCTCTTCACCTGCCAGTCGTTCGCCAAGAATTTTGGCCTCTACTGCGAACGTGCCGGCAACCTGACAGTGGTGCAAAAGTGTGCCGGTACCAAGCCAGCGATTCACTCCCAGCTGACGTGGATCGTTCGTGGTCAGTACTCGAATCCGCCTGCGTACGGCGCTCGCATCGTTTCCAAGGTCCTTAACACACCGGAGCTGCGCAAGGAGTGGATGGCCTCCATTCAGACCATGTCGAGCCGCATCCGCCAGATGCGTACCGCACTGCGGGACAAGCTGGTCGCCTTGGGCACACCCGGCAACTGGGACCACATTGTCAACCAGATCGGCATGTTCTCCTACACCGGTCTCAACGAGAGCCAGGTACGCGTGCTGATCGACGAGTACCACATTTATCTGCTGAAGACGGGTCGCATCAACATGTGTGGCCTGAATACGGGCAACATTGAGTATGTGGCCAAGGCGATCCATGCCGCGGTCACCGGGCCAGGATCCAACGCTGCCTGTCCTTGCGACAACAAATTGTAATCGTAGCAAATTACCCGCTTGATACAAACATACGTACAACGACTAGCTACAATGTACATATATTGGGCATGCGATTAAGGAACCCCGAAGCTGGATCACAGATGTCTGCACCATTGGCATTTAAATCAAACTAACTAAAGGCAATTACTAAACGTTTATACGCGGCTTTTACATGGATATACATATATTATACACCGGAAATGAATGTTCCACATTGAAGTAATTAGTTTACAAAAATTACGCACTTTTAAAGGCCGTCGAAGATTGGTTAAAAAATGTTTAGCTTAATAACGTTTATTGACCTGTGTGTAGTAACTAGATAAACCGACAATAACATTACTGAAGTATTTAAACTGTGGGGTGCTTTATTCTTTTTGGGATCGTATTTAAATGGAAAAATAATTCTATATTCCAAACATGTTGTTATCGTTCGTCATGACTTAGTTTTTCTTTATAAGGGTATAGTTTTAACAACATTATACAACTTACTTAAATAACTAAGAAACATCTTTAAAGTTGTCAAATAAATAATTAGATTATTGTTAATAAACTTTTAAAAATAAGCTCCTTATGCCAGCACTGCTTGACGTCAATCAATTTATCGATTAACAGTCAGCTGTTTACAACTGCCATCTCTAGACTTCAAATGTAAATTTAACGAAATTAGCAAAACATCATAAATATTAGGTGATTTTGAGAGATTTTTCAATGGCAGGTACAAATTATCTTAAATAATGCTTAAGTTTTGGTCATTAATTAAATGATTTTTGGCAGACGATCCAAACAAACCCTCTACCTCGTCCAAAACTGAAGATGCTCCCCTGTTCCCGCCCGCAAAACCTGGAAAAGGAGTTGACTATGGGACAAACAACACATTGGAGCTGCTGGAGCGGATTCCCAGCCAGGTAGTGGATCTCAAGCTGGACGAGGTGCTGACAGCCGTCAAGGAAGTGGATAAACTTTGCGACTATCCGCGGTGCAAGACCAAAACCAGCCTGATGGGCCAGGACTGCCAGCATTGCAGGAAGAGATTCTGCTTCAAGCACGGTCTGCCAGAGGTGCACGGATGTGGCGAGGAGATCAAGCGGGACGAGCGCAAGAAGTTCCTGCATCCCAAGCCGGCGAAAACCATCAGACAGGAGGAGGATGTGAAGCATGCGAAAAAGCGTCTGGATGCTAAGCTGAAGGAAATGCAGTTGGGACGAACTCAAAAAGCCACCGGAGGAGGTTCCAAAAAAAAGAACGGAAAATAGAAGGAGTAGGATTGTGTTAGTTTATTAAATCTTAAAAAATCCAATGTTCTCACAAGGTGTTAAAAATAATATCAGCTCGATCAAAGTGCTATTCAATATGGTGTTCTATTTAACAAAATATATGTGTAGGTCTATCAAATTGCTTTTTAGGTCTGCTATTTCTACCCGAATTTCTTGCGCTGTTGGATTTGTCCTCGTTCCAATGGACTTGCGTATTAATCATAGATTGCAACTTCTCTGGCACTAAGGATTGTATTATTAGCTTAAGCTAGTTCTGTGGATATGGCCCTGATATTCTCATTGATACCCTCTCTTTTGCACCGATTTTCCTTATAGATCAGAAACTTCTGTATCCTCCTCTGCTCTTCCAAGCATTCTCCTACAGAAACTGACGAAGTAGGGCAACGTGGGTTCTATATTCATGTATTTGTGATTCCGAATATTCTTATACAACTAACGTAGGGATATGTATTCCACGTATATGAATTTTGTCATATTTTTGATTTATCCTGCGACATTGCGACCTGAGTTCTCGATTTTCCGCATAATTCACTTCTATACTATACACTAAAGTTTCTCAAATAATTCAAATGCTTAAAATGAAGTGTACCCATGCTCAAGAAGATTGGCAAACAAATATGAAGTTTTAATAATATTGAAAACTTAATGCAATTAAGCTTTACTTAAAAGTTATTTTTTTTGTTTTTAAAAAGTACAAACCGTTAGAAAGCCATGCAATATCAAGCCAGTGTGGCAACTCCCCGCGGCGCTGCCACCTGCCGACAGCCAGCTGTTGCTCACAAGCTGATGAAACTTTGCCGCATTTGCAAGTGCAGAAGCGACTGGCTGTTTATACGTGCGCATATATAGAACGAAAAGATAATGTCGAAACGTGGGCAACCGGCGTGGCAAGCTCCCAAGGCGGCGGATCGGCCGAAGCTGAAGCTGTTCAACAGCCTCACGCGGCAGAAGGAGGACTTCGTGCCGCTGGACGGAAACAATGTAACGTGGTATAGCTGCGGACCCACCGTTTACGATGCCTCCCACATGGGGCATGCCAGGTGCGTTGGACGCCACATCAGCATTAGGGCATTTAATCTTATCTTCCCCATACGTACTACACAGATCTTACATTTCCTTCGACATTCTGCGACGCATTCTGTCCGACTACTTTGGCTACAACATCCACTATGTGATGAACATTACGGACATCGACGACAAGATCATTAGGCGTGCGCGGCAGAATCATCTCTTCGAGGCGTACGCTGCTGAGGCGCAGAAGCTGCCCCTGGATGAGCTGCTGGGTCAGCAAAAGGAGGTGCTGCAGCGGTTTCAGGATACATGCGCCAAGAATACAGATCCCGATAAGAAGATTATGCTCGACAAGACACTGCAGCGGATGAACGATGCGGTCGAGGCATTGACCAAGGCGGTTGGCAAGGGCGTGGAGCCTGAGATCTCAGAGAAGCGGCTGCTCTACCTAAACGAAGCCAAGGACCCAATCTCCGACTGGTTGGACTCGCTAAAGGGCGCGCAGATCAATGATAATACAGTATTTGAGGCACTGCCACGCTACTGGGAAGACCAGTTCCACAACGACATGAAATCGCTGAATGTGAGTCATCGCAGTACTAAAAAATGAATCATTTGCTAATTTCATGATTTAAAGATTCTCCCGCCAGATGTTTTAACTCGCGTTTCGGAGTATGTGCCACAAATCGTCACCTTCATTCAAAAGATTATCGACAACGGTTTGGCCTATGCAGCCAACAACTCCGTTTACTTCGATGTAAATGGCTTTGACAAGAGGGAAAAGCATCATTATGCCAAGCTGGTGCCAGAAGCGTATGGCGACACCAAGTCCCTCCAAGAAGGAGAAGGCGATCTGTCCGTCGCCGAGGATCGCCTTTCCGAGAAGCGTTCTGCTAACGACTTCGCCTTGTGGAAGGCAAGCAAGGCCGGCGAACCCTGGTGGGATAGCCCTTGGGGCAAGGGTCGTCCAGGCTGGCATATTGAGTGCTCGGCCATGGCCTCGGATATCTTTGGGCCCACGTTTGATATACACACTGGCGGTGTGGACTTAAAGTTCCCTCATCACGACAACGAGCTGGCCCAATCGGAGGCCGCTTTCAACGAGGCGGAGTGGGTTAAGTACTTCCTGCACACGGGTCACCTCACCATCGCTGGCTGCAAGATGTCCAAGTCGCTGAAGAACTTTGTCACTATCCAGGAGGCTCTCAAGAAGCACTCCGCCACCCAGCTGCGACTGGCGTTCCTCCTGCACTCATGGAAGGATACTCTCGACTACTCGGAAAACACCATGGAAATGGCCACCCAATACGAAAAGTTCCTCAATGTAAGATAGAGTAGACTTCGGCTTTTTTATATTTTTGATATAACCTTTATTTGTTGCAGGAGTTCTTCCTGAATGTCAAGGATCTGACGCGGCATGTGCTCTCCGAAAAGCCACGCCGGCAGTTTGATGCCTGGACAGAAGTTGAGGCCGCTTTGCAGAAGAAGTTCTCCAATTCTCAGGTCCAAATACATGCTGCTTTGTGTGGTGAGTATTCAGAATATGGAAATGTCCTTAAATATTCATCTATTATATTCTCGCAGACAACATTGATACGCGCAGCGCCCTTGACGCCATTCGGGAACTGGTGTCCGCATCCAATGTCTACATTCGCGACAACAAGACTAGACTCAACAGTCTGCTGCTCCGAAACGTGGCCACATATATTACGGATCTGTTGCACGTGTTTGGCGCAATTGCTGGTCCTCGCGGTGGCATTGGCTTCCCCGTCAGTGGTGGCGCGGGAGCACAGGCTGCCGGCGCGGATCTAGAGACTACGGTTTTGCCTTACGTTCAATCTCTAGCCGAATTCCGTAACTTGGTGCGTGAGCAAGCCAAAACCCTGAAGGCCTTTGACATCCTGAAGCTGTGCGATGATTTGCGCGACAATGTGCTGCCGAATTTGGGTGTGCGACTGGAGGACAAGGATGGGGGAAAGTATGCCGTGAAGCTGGTCGACCGCGACTCACTATTGCGAGAACGGGAGGCTAAGCTGGCCGCCGAAGCGGAGAAGGCAGCTGAAAAGGAGCGCAAGAAGCAGGCGGCTGCGGAGGCTGCTGCCGCCAAAGAAGCCCAGCGACGTGTGAATCCCAAGGAAATGTTCCTTGCCGAAACCGAAAAGTACTCAGCGTTCGACGAAAACGTAAGTCATGCGATATTAAAACCACTCCAATTAAAAATCTGTTAACATTTTAAAACTGTTCGCAGGGCCTTCCCACTCTCGATAAGGATGGCAAAGAAGTCAGCAAAGGACAGATCAAGAAGCTGCAAAAGCTCCAACAGCAGCAGGAACAGCGTTACAAAGAGTATTTGGCATCAATTAAAGAAGCGTAAAAAATAAGATCAGAGCCACCATGTCAATGATATTAGCATTTATCCGATTCGAAACCTTAAAGCGCACCTTAAAATTTTACCATTTAGTTAATGCAAGAGATTTCAGTTCCCAGCTTGAAGAAATCCATCTAATAAACCTATTTTTCTACGATATGATTATTTTAATTTTTATTTACAGGCCAGTTTCAGATTTTGAAATTATTGATTTGAAATCAAAATTAAGTCTACATATAAGCTGCCAACAAGTCGACCTACAACTATAATAATAACTAATAATAAGTCCAAAGAACGGACGTCAATTCAATTAATTGTTCTAAAGAATATTTAAACTATTCACATGGATTAATGAGTACCAATGCAAAGTCAAACATAAAACCGGACCTGCCTCCATTAGTTATCTCCATCCCATCTCAAAATTGATATTCTAAGCGAGATCCAGATAAGTTGGCCTCTTTATCTGTTAAGCTATTGCTATGATATAATCGACTGCAACATTCGATTTCCATTAGAGTTGAGCGCTATCCCCACAAGTCTTTGGTATATCTGCATAGGTTCCCCTGGAATGTTGGACTCAACGTTTAGGACCCTTATAAGCTACCAATGTCATTGTAGCGCTTCAACTTGTCCGGGAAATTGTCCCTGAACAACACAGGGTCCGCTCTGAACTCCACCGTGCGGAGTGGCATGCGGCCGTAGATTTTGGAGAAGCGATCAATGCAAGCCGAACGTTCGCGCATGTGATTCAGATCGGCGGAAAGCATTTCCGTATTGGTGCACTCCGGGCACTTAAACTTCTTTCGAGGGGTAACCTTGATAGGAGGATTGTTGGTGATGTTGGCCACCAGGAAGTTCATGGCAATGTCTTCGCAGTTCATGTGCTCATCCACCCAATCCTTGATATCCCCCGGCATGGCATGTGTGTACATATGACTCCAGTACTTGTGATGGAAAGCAGCGCCGGTAAGAACCATTGATATCTGGTTCGTCCACTCCGATTCGTAGTGCCAACGCATTGTAACATTTTCCCAAACATGAATTCGACTCGGAAAGCCCACAATGTGATCGGGAAACTCTCGCCAAACTTCATAGCTATAAAATAAACGTGATTAGTCATGGTAGATATTAAATTACAACTTATATTTACCCAAAATCCAACTCATCAGTGGTCAGCATTATGATGTCATCGTCTATGGTTAAAATAGCTTCCGTTTCGATTTCTGGATATGGATAGAATCGATTGGATAGCTTGTTCTCCTTGGTTTGGCGAATTTTCAGGGGCTTCGATATAGATGGAAAGGTGGATACTATTAAATAAATAGTATATTATTAGTAATATTCCGATCAATGACTTTTGATAAACTCACGGTGTGGCGGAGACTTCTTCTGATTATTCCAAATCACTAAAATGCTTTGCAAGGACGGCACCACCGCAAGCTTCTGAATTAGCAGGAAGAGACTCTCCACGCGATCGTAGGTAAGGATGACGGCGGTGAAACCTTGTGACTTTGGTGCCAGCGAGGGCAGGAAAAGGGGATTGAAGGTGGAACGGGCGTTGGTATCAATGGTATTCCACTGGCGACTGCTACGTGCTCGTAGAGGAAAGATCCGACTTTCCAGCACCTCAAGAGCAGTTAGTGTCACAGTTTTCAGATCCTTAAAGTACTTGGAAAACAACCACTGCACTTGCTTCTGCATTTCAACTATCTTAACACTCGATATTGCTTTTAGCTTTTGCATTACGGAATGAAGTTCGTTTTCGCGTATACGAACGGAGGCCAGAGACCAATCAATCACATCTTCGAAGGGTAGCACATAGTTGTCCACGGCAATGACGGGGATACAGTGCTGAGACATAATCTCCACCAGATCGGGTTGACCCATGCGAAGACTACGACCTAGCAGGCAAAATCTACCGCGAGACAGCAGTCGAGGATACTCCAGCGATTTGTGGTGCTGCGACAAAGGGCAGCGCATTGTGAGATCCAAGCTCTCGCAGGCTCCCAAAAGAAGCAACTGCTCGCTGTTGGCCAGAGATACTTCCCTCAGAGTCCTCAGAAAGCGCGGAAGTATGTTAAGTTGGGCTACTACCAATAGGAACTTCCTCTGGGCCGTCGCGTGCGCATGTTGCCGCACCAAGCGAGGACTCCACACAGGAATGGCGACATCAAAGCCCGGCCGATAAGACCAAGAGTCAAAGCCACCGCCAAAAATAATGGCATTATCCGTATTCACATCCAGCACAGTGTTATAGGATGGAGCTCCCCCGGGCAGCATGTTAAAGATGATGTGGTTGGCTCCACGATCCCAGAAGTCCAGCGAAGCCAACGCAGCGCCTGCCAAGTGCTTGTCGAAGACATTCTGGTTCAGCAGATCCAAGCTGGGCAGAAAGAGGCACGCCTCGTTTGGATTGGACGTGTAGTAGCGACTCTTGAGCACCGCCTCGAGTATCTGGAAGTACTCGCTGGACAGGGTGGTTGCCGTTTTGTCGCTCTGCTCGTCAACAAACTCCTGCAGCGGATAGATGTAGACCTTTAGGCGGTCGTGTTCACATTTGTAGATGTTCAGACAGTCCCAAAAGGTGCAGTTGACATTCCGGGCTCGCTGTTCAGCCTCAGCATTCACGGCGATCTCCTGGATGTGCTCCAGGTCGAGAATCAGCGTGTGCGAGTCCCTTTTCCCGTGGAAGAATCCATCTCGCGGGCTGCTGGAGAGATCCCACAGCAGGAAACCCGCACAGAGGGCCACAATCACCAGAAGCCCGTAGGTCAGGCAGTTAAGAATCTGTTCCCGGGGATTGGTGTGCGATATGGCCCGTGACTGGGTCACAAAACTCAGCAGATTTTTTATTTTCGTCATTTTATTGCAATTTGCACATATTGTCCTTTTCCTCTCTTATTCCAAAGATAGCATGACCGTATTTCGGGCAACCGAAAATGCTGATATGGCAGTGTTGGCTATAGACTGTTAATAATATAAACAAATACAGTTGACTCGATAAATAAATAATATAATACTTTATGTTTCAATAAATATATTTTTGAAATTACGGGGTTTTTTTGTATAACATTTTATTTGAGTTTTTATGACTATTTATCTAAAAACATGTTGCCAATTTATACCCACTGTGCAAGCCTCAGCTTTTAGCCTTTTTCAACACTGCAAAAGGTTTTATTGACAACATTGGACTAAACCAATAAGTTCATCATCTGCTTGGCATTACTCTTTGGACTTCAAAGTAAGGCCCATCTTGGTAGCCTTGATATCGCAGCTGGGAAGCTGTTTCTTCAGACTGGCTGCTACGGCCTCCATGTTCTTCACGAAAATCATGTCGAATATGAGCAGTTGTCGCAGATTCTTGAGCTCCCCGATCACAGCAAGGCCGGAATCTGTGATGTTGTAGCAACCGGAGACCTGAAGTCGCTGCAGTGAACTGCTGATGTGATGCAGTCCCTCCAAACCGTCGTTCTCCAAGTGCTTGCAATTGTGGAAGATGACTGTGTCGATACTCTTGCAGTCCTTCAAGTGCTCCAGTCCTATTTTCATGATTGACGAATTTGACGCGTCCACCACTTTTATGCAAAACTGTGTGTTTTCTCCAGGCAACGAGTTGTAATCCTTCCACAGCCTGGAGGGAGCCTCCACAAATCGCACTCCGCCTCCGTTTTTAATAATCCACTCGGCGCACAGGCGGTTGGCACCCACTTTTGATAGCCGATCCGCGTCCACCTGGTTGAAGGCGACAGCCACATAGCCCCAGATGCCTCGCTGATCCTTGGGATCCCTAGCGAGTAGCTGCGTTATCCTGGGCAGCTTATTTAATAACAACATTTTGGCGATTGGCGGATCAGCTGGGCTCGTCCGTTGTTTTGCAACACTATGTTGTGGAATGCCAGTTTGTGAATTTGGAAAGAATTAAAACGTTTTCGTACTGAAACTTCATTTTGCTTAGCTAATTCCATGAATACAGGTTTACTTGACAATTATTGCATTGCTGAGTTTTAACAACTTAACATGAGGAAAGCGCAGCATCTTTAAAGTTTACAAAAATTTATATTAACATAATGTAAGGGACATAATGTATCGGTCCCTTATCCGTTACATTGCTGGCCGGCAAAAGGGGAGTATCTTTCAGCACTGTTCTTGAAGTACATCAGGTCGTAAATAATACACAATAATTAAATTAAATATAACCTAATAATTATTAAATTAATACAGTTATTTAAGTGCAATGTAGTTGCATTTTTAAGTTATGTGTCAAAAGGATTGATGATTATTTAGTACATTTTGTGTGGTTTTTTATAGTACCTTTTCGCCGCACCTAAGTATTTCTGCACGCCGCAATCACGGTCACTCTGCGTTCAATTTTTACGGCAAGCAGTTCGTTCGTGCGCGTTGCTGCTGCAATCAATTAATTGAAAACAAGATCGGGGTAAATAACTTTGGTAAATGATCAAAGCGTGCACCGCCACACAGCCAATACGAATCGGTTTCCGTGCGCCAATTGTAAAGTGCTAAGTTCAAATCCACAGAAGTTCTTGCGCGCGAGCGACAGAGATAGCGTGTGTGAACATAAAATCACGGCAATAACAAAAAAACGTAAAAAAAACAACATACATATGCTTGTGGTAACGATTAAAACGGCAGCGAGCCTTTGTTTAATGCGCCTGATAAGTGAACAAATCGCGGTTTTAGAACAAAATTGAGAGAGGCAGTAAACAAACTAGCAACAAATAAGTCCTCCGCCCCCTCTCTATGCCATCGAAAATCACGCATTACGTTCACCGTTGTTGTTCTTGTCAATGAGTGCGCGGGTGTCCGTGCACGTGTGTGTGTGTGAGCTTGCCGCCACCGCAATTGAGGAAAAATACACCAATACATGGGCGGCAAATAAAAATAAGCTGTGCCTGTGTGCGTGCGCGCAGTGACGTCGCCGTTTAGAATCGAACGTGTTAAAGTGACGAATAAACAACAAGCGGGATTCGGATTTGGATTTGGACTCGGAATAGGAATCAGAATCGGGAATCATCATCAACATCAACATCATCGACGCAAGAGATAGACAAACAAAACAGACAGTCAAACATTTGTACATTTCCTTCGCACATCGGCGCAAATGTGTGTATATGCGACGTACGTAATAGTTTGCCGCCGCAGACATTAGGGCTCTGTTCTGTCTCTCTCGCTTGCTCTCCCTCTCTCCGTCACCATCTCGCTCGCGCCCGCTTGTTTACACAAACGCCCACATCCCCCGCCCACCGTCCACCAGCGTTCGCCGTCACTTTGAATAGGTGAGTAAATGCCGCATTCCGCCGCCTAATTAAGTTACCAATTGAGTTTCGCCGAATTGAACGTTCACTCTGTTGGTCTCTGTTATATAGCTATATAGTTATAATGGGTATAATTCTGTAATATAGCTGCTTTTAATGGTTGCAGTGCAACTTAAATAGTTTTATTACTTATATGTAGTAAGTTAAGCCATTAGCACAGAATATACACACCATATAGTTAAGTTCTCTATACATATATGATGATCTTCAACTTATCCATTCTACGATTGTAGAATTGTCCAGAATGAAAGAGCACTCGGGCAGAGTCTAGTCCTCTGTTTCCAGTATCCCTGCAGCTCCAGAAATAGTTTCAAGAAAACGTTGAGGTCACACAGTTTCGCCTGTATATCGTGTATCTGTAGTTCTATTCTGAACTCCCGAGGCACCCAGCGGGTTCTATGCAAAAGATGAATGATATACCGGGTCTCTGGTACCATGTTAGATGATAAATGGCGTGCTATATTAAATGATTTATTTCGCTGGAGCCCCCGAAGCCCTCGCTCGAGTTCATTGTGCCCCCCGCATGCTCTCTCGATCGCTAATCTGTGGTATCTCACATTCAGATTTGTGGCGCAGATTGGAGTCGGAGGTAAATGTTGAATATGTTGAATAGTAAATGGCTGGCAGCCCAGAACACGCGCCCAAAAAGCCACAGAGATCGCAACAAAAGAGCACGGACAATTTAAGACTGGAAAAGAAGAGGAAACTAAGGGGCAGCTAAATTCCATCAATCAATTTGAAAGCAAGAGAAACACTGTAAAATTGATCAAGAACACGTTGGGGAAACGACAATGTGATCTTTGTCCACTTCCAGTCCAAAGGGTTCAATTAGAGTTACCTAAGCTTCTTGGGCATTACATATACATACATATAAGATATACTTTTGCTCCGTTTCTATAGTTTTACAATTCTGCGGAAAAATAATATAATTTGTATCTGGCGGATATGCCCAGCGCTTTTATTTCGTTATTATCCACAAGCTATTCTCATGCTGAGTCAACTGACATTTCCTCAATAGCACAAACAGTTCGGAGATTGATTTTAATGGCATTCGCATTCGTGTACGTTGGTTTTTCGCTGGAACTAATCGTGGAATAATCATTTCCACTGCTTCTAATAACTTTCCAGCGTCAATTTCTAAAAAAAAACAACAACGTTTTACTCATTCTACTTTATTGTTTCAGCGCTGTGCCAGTTATTCTACGCCCAGTTGGTTGGCTATTGAATTCTTTCTTTTTTTTTTATACATATATAGATTCTGCTTTTTTCCGTTTTCTAATTAGTTATAATTACACTTAATGCAATTTAGTTATGAGGTTCTGTTTCTGTGCCCACATTCGTGAGCTCCTCAGATGGCTGTTCGTGCCGTTTCCATTTTTGCATTTATACATTTTAACATTGATGGGGGATTTTATGATTAGTGCAACTAGTTCGTGTTGTTGCATCTGACTGCTCTTTCTGTTACAAGGGCCGTCTAAAATGTGCTGGTGGAGAGGGAGATGGGGAGGCAAAGCGATTAGGTACACAAAAGCCCCATCGGACACCAGGCGTCGATGCAATTTGTATTTGTAAGATTTTACTTGGCCCGATAGGCGCGTCCAAGCAGCAGGAATTTGCCCAACTCTCTGCGTTTTGGGTTCCATGGCCCCTGGAACAGGGATATATCGAGATTATTTGGTCATAAGGCGGCTCCCCTCGTTTTTGCACTAATGGTTCTTGAGATTGGTCTTTTCTACTTTGCATAATGTATTTAATAGAGAAACTAGAGGCTAGGCTAACCGTTCAGATGTTTTAATAAATAAAAGCTAGCATGGTGCATGAAATATACTCTGAAATACAGAGATATAATCAAACCAATTGTTGAGATATTCTAAGAATTGCTTGTGCAAAACTTCCATAAAGATTTATTGCATTGCTGCGCTTTCTTACAGCTCACAACTAGCAAGTAGCAGATGGCAAAGTGGAGCCAGAGCTTAGATTCAGTTCCTGAGCATAATATATTATTATGAAAGCGCCTGGGCAAAGCGAGGTGTGAATTCTGGCTAAATTCAGTATCACCTTCGCATCATATGAGCATATGCATATGAGCTGTGCAATTTCAGCCGTAGATTACATCAGGTGGTCTCATAAATAAATGCATTTAATGCTCCGCTGGGTCGCACGTACTGGATGGAGTTCCTGGATTGGCTTTGGCTCTGGATCTGCATGGGTTGGGTTGGGTTGGGTTTGGATGGGCTGGCTGGTGTTCGCTGGTGTTCGGCTGGCCCTGGGGAACTGGCCAAAGACTTGACCATGGCATGTCGCTTGTCTCACGAAAGCATCTCGCAATGATGGAGTCGAGTCGGTGGTGGAAGCTATGGCCAAAGCTGCAGCTTTCCGTGCACCGGCCGGTGCACCGGCTCCTCATCATTAGCAATTTGAAATGCACTCGAAGTGTGGTGCAAGATCGGAGATGCCGGGGCTGCAAGAGTGTATCCAATTATTTCAGCATTTTATGGCGTAAATTTCCTTAAACCCAAGCCATTTTTCAACTGAAACGAATCGCGGCCAGAGCACACCAAAAAGAAACCCAGGCAGAATAACGTATTCCCCCAGTCTCCCAGTCTCCTCAGAAAAGGAGAGGAGCCCAGCTCCACGGCAGCTACAAATCTTAAAAAGGCATCAAGATTATTGCGCAGAAAAATTCTTTTCTTCACACCTCGACCAGACAACCCAACGTCGTCTTCGTCTTCGTCGTCGTCGTCTTCACTCCTCAAAGGTCTGGCATGAAAAAAAAAAATAAGAAATAAACGAAACAAAAAATGAAAAATGAACAAAAAAAAACTAAACAGAATAAGAAACTCAAAGAATTAAATGCGACTTCAAAGAAAGGTAAAACGGCAAGCGGAGCACTGACAAGAAATATGGTCAAAACGAAGCTACGAGGGCCAACACCACCAACAATGGACATCATGTGCAACAACAATAAAAACCAATTTAAGCCGACGTTCAAGCAGGCGGCTTAAAGTGTGTGGCAGGAGTGTGGGGCATGCACCATGGCGTACAGAGAGAAAAACACACCTATCGATTTGGTAACTGATTTCTAGTTAGTGCGATGTGAAGTTTGGTAGAGATCGAGCAATTGGAACTTTCTTAAAGCTTAAAATATATTTATGCCTAAAAATCTATTTATCTATTAGTTATAAAGCAACAAGTAGTTAGAAAATGGCTTAATTAGAGGTGAATTTTGGTATGTGAATTGCGATTGGTACCACAAATTATGATTTTAGTTGGAGAAAGAATACATATTTCTACTAATAGAGATCTGCATTTATGCACTGCGCTGGCACGCCTTCACATTTTTCTCAGTGTACATATAGTGTGGCGTGCGGAGGATTCCTCGTGGGTCTACCTTCTTGTCGGCTTTCGTTTAACTGACGTCCCAAACACCACAGAAAGGGCTACAGCAACAACAGCAACCACTGCAACAACAGCAACGATGGCAACGCATACACACAATCAGTTTCAGAAATCAGATTCGGTTCGAAGTTGAATAGTTCTGCTGCTCGGAATTATGTGTACGTTCGTATGTCTTGTGGCTACGTGCGGGGTATGGGGGGAGGGGTATCTTTGTCACTGCTCCGATCTATGCTGGCACTATCTGCTTGTCTGTGCGGTTGTGTGTGCAACGAACACAGCTGTAACTTTGAATTAGGGATATGTGTTCGACTTGGATCACTTTGCAGAGAAGAAGAAAATAGGAACATGCAGCAAACATGTCAAAGTCAATTTTGGGAAAAGGGTTTTCCGATCATATGCAAATGGAACGTAGTTTGGTTTCAAAGGGATGTCATAGATGAGATCCCAAAGATACGATCGTTATGGGATATATCCATTTAAACCAGTTCACATCTTATCTATAGCATCATAGGAGATGTAAAAGAAGTAAAATTCTCTAATATATTTATTTTTTTCTAGGAAATCGTATTCTTTGTGTCACACTTATTCAGTTTCTCTCATTCATAGAAAACAAATAGTTTATTATTCTGCGATGCATTCAGATTTTAAGAATGAACAATAGCCGGGATTAAAGGACATTCCCATGGAGTCAAGCTCATGGTCTATTATCCTCTTATTATTTATCCAAGTACTTTTCACCTTTCCCACACACACCCACACACACAGATACCCTCCTAACTCTGAATTTCCAATTCCCAAAGTGGCAGAAACTGCAAAAGCGGGCAACACAATCCGCTCGAATGAATTGAGAGGAAAAACCCGAAGCGAATCCCAATCAAAAGACCCTTCTTTGCGAGAAACAGATGCTCCGTTCTAACACGCACACATTCGCATAGCCCCTACACACGTATAAATATATATGTATATATATAAGTATCTTTGACCGATCATATCCAGTAACAATGCAAGTGAAATCCCAGAATCCCTTCCTCTTTCAGTCCGCTTCAGTAGTTGTTGTTGTTGCAGCTCATGCTCCGTCTTTGGAAAACGAGGCACAATCCAGTTCTGTTCCGTTCTCAGTTTTTCTGCTCCGTAGCTCCCTGCAGATCTCGAGTTGATTTCGTTTTGGCTTTTTGGGTTCCTGGAGTTTTTCAGAATTTCGTGCCTGTGCCTGGGCCGCTTTTGTTGTTGTTCTTGTTGCTGTTGTTATTGCCTTTTGTGTTTTTATTTTTTCTTCACACCTTCGAGAAGGCAGCCCAAACTGAAATTTCAACGTTGACTGCAAATCCAATTCAATTCCCAATGGCGGCCCCACTGCAGGAGAGTGTGCAAGCGAGACGGCTGAAGGCGGCAGGCCACAGCGAGAACGAGAGGGCGATACGCGGTGGGGGGTGGGGGTATGTTCTTCCCACAGCCGGTTTTTGGTGTTGGTGTCGCGCTTGGTTTTCTCACTTGGCCCGATCCGCAGCCGCTGGCCTTTTGTATTTCGTGGGCCGCGTTCTGGGACCACAACGACTGACAGCTCCAAAGCTCTGCCTTTTTTTTATTATTTTGTTTTTTAAATCTCATACCAGGTACTTGAAGAGTACGAGCGTATCCGATATCTTTATCTTAATATTATTTATAAAGAAGTAAGCTATAAGCTAGCTAAGCTACTGACCACATAAACATCAAGCTTAGGATCTTAAAGTATCTGTGAGTGAGTTACGTACAGGTCATCAGAAAGTCGATTTCATGGGCCATGCCAACATTCGTTATGTGCCAGACTTCTTAAGCAGGATCGTTTTTTACTTTTTTCCCTCGCTGCGTTAAGATCCCTTGACAGTCGGCTCAATGTGAGCATTTTTCTTTCTTTCTCGCCCGCTTTTTTTTCCACTTTTTTTTGTTTTGCTTTATTTTGCATCTTGAATGGAATACAATTTGACATGCTTGGGATTTTCATGAGAGCACAAAAAATCGGAAATTATTGCCGCCGCAGATTAATTTTGAACGCGCTGCTTGAGCCTCTCCTCCTGCGGCTTTTCTGCTTTTATCTGATGCACAGATACATATATAGATACAGATACAGATACAGATACGGATACTCGAATATACGAGCAGCTTAAGTCACGGGGATTACAAGTCGTCGCTTTGGTTCAAGGTGAGAGATCCAGCTTTGGACGTCAGTCTTTCCAACGCCGCACCACCAACTGGCGATACCAACGTGTACTTCGCTAGTCGGGCCGGACGAGGCCTTTGGAGTTTGACAAACCAAACACCGTAAAGCGTAAAAAGGCACGGTATCAGGGGCGATTTGTTTATCATCTGGCTGATAAGCGCGCATTTCGGAAGCCTGACTGTTTGTGTGAAAACAGTGCAAGTCTGTCACTCGTTCTCAGGTGATATCATCACCACCTCACCACCGAACACTTCGTAAGGGCTTTTCTGGGAAATCTGCTGGTGCAGGATAAGATTAGCGCCACCCAAAAAGGGGGCCAAGTAGCGGATAAATTATTAAAAACAACTCTCTTTTTTATATACTTATGATTTTATATTACAAATGTACAGTGCAATAACCAAAATAGATACAACTAAATATAAATATGAGTGCCTTTTGATAACGAAAATTTTGTATTATAATATTTGACGGACCAAACGTGTATATATGGATTGCCTTAATCCATTAAGATCCTCTCCGAACGCGAAAAGTTCCCCGTCGTTGGGGCTGTGCCTTCTTCTGTTTCCTCCGAAAAGCAGCACCAAGCTGCACATCTTCCCAAATGTCATTGAGTCTATAAAGCTTTCCATTAATCTCGGCGCACTCAAAGTACGTGATCGGACGCGGCCTAAGAAAGGTATTAGAGTTGCAATTAGGACATGAACGACACACTTGCTTTCGAGCGATTCTAGGTTGCGATACCTTTCTGGAACTAGGCTTCTCCTGATTCTGATTCTGATTTCTTAAACTGGCTTCCAAGGCCTCCTTCTTGAGTTTGGCTGCTTGAATCCGGGCACTTCTTCGTAATACGATAGGTGGTTCTTGGACCCGTTCTGGCTTATCTAATTTCTCCCAATCCACTACCATTCCAGAATTGGGTTTCTCCTGATCCTTCCGCAAGTTTCTTTCCAATGACTGCTGCTTCCTAAGTTTTGCTGCCTGAATCCGTGCACTTCGTCGTATTACCACGGATGGCTCATCTAATTTTCTCCAGTCCACTACCGATGAACCAGTACTGCAGTTCGTTGATCCCTTTGGGGATCGTCCTGGTCGACGTGGTCCAGCTACACCTAAACTACGGCGACTACTTGGGAGCTGTTGCTTCCGAAAAGCAGCACCCAGCTCCATGTCCTCCAAGTAATCCAGTTTACTCTGAGGAATTACTTTCTTTGATATCGTTTTGGGACTCTCCTGTTTCTCGCCCATTTCCATTGCATTTTTCTTTGGATAGTCAGGATTAATAAGGGTAGAGTTCGCATTCTTTTTGGGCCTTCCTCGCGGTCGTTTGGCATCCTTTTGCGACATCCTTGATTGAAGAGACTTCGCAGACTCCGTATTAAGACGTTTAATTTGTTTAGGCTGTTGTTTTTTGAATGCTTCACTAGCTTCAATGTCCTCGAAAAGATTGTATAGTCTATAAAGCTTGCCATTAATATCAGCGCAATTGAAGAACTCATCAGGATCCAACTTATCGCATTTTAAAGTGCGACTGGACGGCCTTGCGTATCTACTAGATCTAGACTGTGGATCGTTATACTTCGATTGATTCATTTGTATTCCTTGTTGGTTCTTTGGTTGGTTCCTTTGGCTTCTTGGATTGCTAGAAAGCTCTTCCTTAGTTTGGGACCACCCCAATTGCTTAATTTTACTGTAGGCTTACTCAGCTCTTGTAAAGTAAATTCGGCTGCTTAACAATTTATTTGTTTTTAGGTTGTTGTTTGATGTATACATTCCGTTTGTATCAACTGACTAAAGTATATTTTCATATAAACACTATCCTAGTATTGTTTGTGAAACTGATTTCAAGAGCTACTGAGTTTTATACAAATTCTTGTTATTATGCTACTCGGAAATGAATAAAAGGGATGCAACCTTTAAGGTGAAATATTTTGCGTGCCGCCCCTTAAAAATAATTAGAGAAGATCCTTTCATGACCAGCGCAGCTTAGAGGAGCACCCACATTCACCTGACTGCTGGCCACCACACCCAAAATAAGGTAGATATGGTTAGGATAGGATATTTGGCATATGATATCACACGCCTCGCTCTTATCAAAGAACACGAACAAAACGACAAAGGCGCAACAACAACAGCACAAGCATTTGTTGCGCTTTATTTATTCTTTATTTATGTGCCTTAGACCAATCAAGCAAAACGGTTTATCATTGAAGCGATAAAAAATACGTTAATTTATTATGAACACACACTGAGAAAAGCACTGACATGTGTATATACATATATAAAGAAACGGTTCGGAGCCGAAGAAAATAATAATAATAACAATAAATGTTTACTAATTGCGCGAAATTGAACTTGAAAATGTGAAATGAGTAAATACGCAAGTCAACAAACTTATGGAGTGAGTTCTTTGTCTGTTTGCCCAGTAAAACGGTATTGGGCTTAAAGCCTATACATAGTTGGTATCTGAAGAAATATTAAAGAAATTAAAAGGTATTTTATAAGAAATTATTTTGAATATTACAGTATTAAATTTCGTTGCAGAGCAACAGAATGCGAAACATTAAATTGCTCACTCATAGCAAATGCTTGTTTCCATTTCATTTTATTTATTTAATTGAAGTGATTTTCCGCCAGAACGAAAGTTCAAGTGACTTACTACTGATTTGCGGTCGAGTTAGCTCGGAAACTCGTCTCATTTTGGTCGGATTAACAGCAGAAAAGTTGGCCGGCCTGCAAAATGAACAAAGCGCGCAATTATAAACTCTATTTTTTAGTTATTTAATTAGCGGACCCTAGCTGAAGCGGAGGGGCTGAAATAATACGAACGACGTCGCTCGTATCTAGAGTGGAAAATTAATGGCTACAAAATTAAATTTATTTTTGAAAAAAAGAGGGGGGGAAAAAGCAGAAGAGAGGCAAAAACAACACCAACAGCAGCAGCAACAACATTAACAACAAAAACAAGAGCAACGGACCTGGGCTGCCAGACAGCCTGGCAATTTTGTTTCTTATTGGATTTTTGAACGAGCTTGCGAGCGTGCTTGTGTGTGTGTGTGCGTTAACGTAAGTGTGCGAAATTTATGTTGCTATTTGCGTCGCGATGGCTGCGCTGCCCACTGTGCTGCCTCTTATCATGGGTTCTGCCCGTTGCTGTTATTGTTGGTGTTGTTGTTGTTCTTGTTTCTAGTTGGCTGCTGGCACGTTACCTAATTAGTTGCCGCAGACAGCGCGACGTTTTTACCTTTTAGCGGTACACGTACAAACACATTTACGTTTACGTATTTAAAGTGGTGTGCGGCCGCTTTGACGTAACACATTACGACAATCGGGCAGCGACGTCGACGACGACTGCGAGCGATTTCCGTTCTCTGCCCACGCACATTGCACACATCACCACAGCGGAGGCAGCGACGCAGCAGCGCAGTAAGCAGAGGCAGCGGCAGCGACGATAGAGAAAACTTAGCAGAAAGATACAAATACAAACAACCGCAAATAAACACGCGACAAAGCGCAGCTTCAACGTTTTGTCTTCCTCTTGCCTCTGCATTCGGCTTTGTCTTGCCCGTGGGCACAGTGGGGCAAAATAGACAAGTATCATTTAAGCTTAAAAAGTTACGGAAGTTCAACTTATGTCCGTTTAGTAAAGGTCATTTACATATATGAGTATTGTGTTAAATTTAATGTAATTTGAATAAAATAAAAATAATATATTACTATTTACATTTATGTAAAAGAATCATTATGTATTTAAAGCTGTCTGTCTTATACTTGCCATCTGAAAGATTTACTCATTAACAAAGCAGCTTGCACCACTGTGCCGTGGGTTTTGGCAGCATCGCATCGCTTGAGTTGCAGCTGCTCGACGACCCCACCTCACCCCACCCCACCCACTGCTTGCCACACCGCCACCGCCACTGCCACCTCCGCCCCCACTCCCATTTTTCACCTCAATTTTCCGACCGCCCACTGGCAGCGTTTTGGTTTATTCTCCTTTTGCTTTTTGACTCTGTTATTTTATTTTCTTTTCTTTTTTGGCCTGGCTTTTTTATACACACGCCAACGACAGCGAGAAGAAAAAACACTTGAACAAATGCAGCAGTCAGCTTATTCACAATGATATTGTGTATGGTATATTTTTATTCGTTTGGCAAAAGTAATAAACATCAGATAGAAAAACAAAATACACGGCAGACAAAATCATTTGGGCGAACCAAAACGCTTTCGCAAAGAAAAATAAGAAAAAAATTAAATAAAAAGCAGAAAACCGAAAGCCGAAAACAAATCATGACAAAAAGCTGTGGGCGACAACAACAAGTCGAGTGAAAAAAGCGAAGACAAAATTACCAATTTAAATGCTAAAATCCGAATCGACGGCTGAGCCAAAAGCCACTAAAAACTAAGTCAAATAAAAATGCAGCCCAGGCATTTAGTGAAGTAAAATGCTAATAAAGAAGTAGATACTGTGTGTATGGTATATGTATGCCCGACTGCACAGATACGATAATTATATAAACAACGAAAACTGATTGCCGATGTCGTTCCTAATGATCATCGCAAGATACACACGTTGATCATGACTGTGTATATGGGATATGTGTGGGATATGTATGGGATATATGTGGCACATGCGTGTAGCATAAACATATGTGTGGTTCCATCCACACGGCGACCATTGTGTACATATATCAATGGGTGTATTATCATATCATCATCGCCAGCGGACAGGCGACAACGTGGACATTTTGTCGTTTTTATAAGAAGACAATACCCGGGGCCGAATTCGAACGTTATCTAATAAATTGTGAGGGAGTTGACAGCGGACGACTGACAACAACAAAATAAAAAAAAAAAAAATAAAAAAATAAAAAAAAGCAGAAAACTGAAAACATAAAACTGAAATTAAACAAAAAGCGGTGTAGGAAATCTGCATTTGGTCGTAAATATTGTTGTTGTCTGTAAGCTGTCCGAAAATGAGTTCAGAGTGAAAGCCCCCTTCCCCAAGAAAGATTGTGTGGGTTTTTCCCTCAAATCCCCCGACTTTAACCTTTTTCGGTGTAAGCAGAACTCTCCGGCTTATCAATATGCGAATTAGCCGCTGATTATGCATGCAAATCGATTCAAAATGGTGGCACATCGGTGGGCAGAGGAAATTAGCGCTCTCTGCTGATTGGTGTGTGAAAATTGATCCACCAGATCGCCAGATCGGCAGATAGCCCCCAAGATAGTGATTTAATGGCCCGCATCATGCTTAGGATGTTGCCTTCATCAAAGTGCTGATCGATAGGTGCGAAATTTGACTTATTGTTCGGATGATGATCGATAGCCTTAAGCCCGCTTGAACTGCCAGATTTGGGAGCTTACTTTGGATACATTCTAGCCCATTAAGCGCAGTTAATACCCAATAATGATCTTTTGGCATCTTTGAAACCTACATGTTATCTTTTATGGCAAATGAAGTGTAAGACTTCGCGAGAAGTATGAAGTCATAGTTGAGGGCGATGTGAAGTGTGCAATAGTTAATAGTTCCTAGCTCTGTAATCAGTTTTACCCTTGGAACCTATGCCAGCTTATATGTACATATGTACACATCTAATAAGGCCAATTTCCTGAATCCCAAGGTAAACCCTTTGATTAGCTCCAGTTTTTACCACCTCAAATAAAACCATTTCTCTGGGCCAAGCACTTGCAGCCCCACCAAGAAGTGTGTATTTGCCCCGAGCGATCTGTACAAATATCAACAAATATAAACATTTTCCTCTGTAGATACCGCGATCGAAGACAGTGCAAACCTATTGATTAGATAATTGCAGAGGGATCTAAAAAAAATAAAAAAAAAAAGAGGCACTAAATGTAGAGCGGGAAACGTGCGACAATCTTTGGAGATACAGATAGGGAGATAGGAGGAACTCCTCCGCTGAATCGGTGCCAAGTCTTCGGCAGAACTACTAATCAAAGCCTCTTCACTTCGGACACTTGAGGTTTTCCCCGGCCAACTAGTATGCTAGTATGTAGCTATATACATACATATATAACTATATATAGGCATGGAGCTGTGAGAAATGTGGAGAAAACTCTTTGAAGAAAATCTTGAGACCAAAGTAAGCGGTTGTTTCTGCTCGTTTTGTTTGATTTTTTTGTTGCCTCCGTTTGTGTGTTACTAAATTTGGTTGTCTGGGCATTTCCACTACAGAGTGTCTGAATGTATCTGTATCTGTATCTTTAGTTGTTGCTGTTTCTGTATCTGTATCTGTAGCTGTGTTTGCACCAGACCATTTTTAGTAGCCTGTCTATATATGTAGCATACTATATGGTATGGCATTGTATGCCAGCTCTGCTCAACTGCGGTAATTGCCGACTATTTTCTTTAATTCGTTTCCAGCTGTCCTTTTCTGTGGGTGGTGGGTGGTGTGTGGTGCACGGTGTGTGTGTGTGTGTGCGTCTATATGGCTTGGCCTGGTGGGAAAGTGCTCCTCCAGCATCGTTTTTGGTCCAGCATCCGGGCACCAGAAAGGTGATAGCAGCGGCAATAGCCACAAACTGCGCAGCATCCGTACTTTATCTCTCCGCCGTAATGTCACCGAAACTGGCGAGCTTTGGTCCCATCGCAACGCCCTCCACATTTATATTCGAAATAAAACCAGCGCACGCTGCACAATGCTGGAGCAAGATGAAGACATTACGTCTGATTTTTTAAATTCTGCATTCTGAATGGGGGGCCTCCAGGGGCTCACGGGGGCCTCGTCTCGCAGTCACTCGTGGTCGTCGCCACAGAAATTCTGACGATTATGATGATGATGATGGTGGCGATGATGTTTTGCTGTTTTTGCAACCGGCAGAGCGCTCGGTTTTGTTTTTGTTTTGTTTGCATTATAAAATCGTTGGCTCTGCGCGTTTTTTTCGCACAAAACATCCGGTCGTATTTTAATTTAATGAGTATAAATTCTCTGCTCGGCCAGAGACACTGGCACTTTCTGCACAATTATTATTTACATATATTTTATTTATAAAAGGCATTGGGAAAGTATACATTCGGTAGGTTCTATGTTATGAATATGGTTTAAATGGTTTCCTTTCATGTATTTTCTCTTTCCGTTACACGTAAGCATTTTTGAAACTATTTAAAAACTACTGTGCCTAAGAATTCGTATTATTCCATTTCCATTTAATATAGTTTTTATTTTATCTATAAACATTTTACAAATTATCCTTGTAATGTCTATTGTTCTTCTCAGATCTATTTAATATTTTAAGGGGCAGTAAACTTTTTCTTAAACTTTATTAATATAAATTAGTTCATAAAAATCTAATCTTCTATTTCTTTTCCTCTTATTTCTAAGGCACTATGCACGGAGTACCAGAATGCTCGGCTGGCGAAAGGGGCTTTCCAACACTGGCCGAGGGCGAGTGACGTTCGCTGGAAATAACGGCGCTTTCTTACTGCCGCTTGAAAATCAACGAATTTAACAAAAGTCGCAAAATGCACGTTTCAGCCATAAAAGGCCGACAACCGAGGGAGTCAAATGGTGATAGCCCCATGGTCGTTTGTAATCATCGAATCTGCAACATCAAAACGAGTGGCAATGGCAAGTTTTTAATGTCGTGGAGTCGACGTCGGCGGCGCAACAGTAACAACAACAATAGAAACAGCAGCAGCAGCAACAACAATGCGGCAGCTGAAAGTCGCAGTCATGATAATTGCACTTATTCTACAACAAATGATTTCAATAAACTCAATAAATTGCTGCTAATTACGTACATGCTGCTGATAACAGCGGCCACAATTTGTCAAAGCGCCGCCCAGTCGCCGTCATCATCGAATGGAGTGGAGTCAGGGGGATCCCCCCTGAGTGCGCTGCTCAAATCTGGTGGCGCTACCTACAATCAGCAGTTGCCGCAACAGCAACTCTTCGCCATGCTGTCCAGGAATGGCGGAGGATCGCCGGGCCCACGATCCACGAGTGCCGGTAACAGAGGCTACACCAATGCCAGGCAGCAATTCATGGCCCTCAGCGAGGATTACTCGGATGCGGATGTGGACGAGGAGGATATGGCAGCGTTGCACTATCCGCTGGCTGCCTCACATCCACCAGCTGGCGGCTTGGGATCCTCCTCCGGCATTTCGATTCAATCCGGATCGCTGGAGACAAATGGCTTTGTGGCCGACGATGGTGGGCAGTATGAGCATGCCCAGAAAGCACTGGAGGCGGCTGCTGCGGCGGCCAAGGCCAGTAATAAGTACAACATCGACTGCCCCAAGGACTGCAAGTGCCTCAATGTCCTCTTTGACTGCGACAAACTGCATCTGGAACGGGTGCCCGTCTTGCCCAGCTACGTGCAAACTCTGTAAGTATTCAAATAGAGGAGAAAATGTCAATACTGCTTATCAGGCAGATCTGGAAAACTACTATTGAATGGGAATGAATATTGGCTTAGCTTTCCGGTCTTTTTTTCTTATGCAACAACTTCCAATAGTCCTCCATTGTGCCAACATCAGAAAATAGAGACTGTTGGTGGAGTTTGGAACATTGGGCAATATTTAGATCCATAAATTCCTGGGGGATGAAATGGCGAGCCACCCCCATCAGATACTCTGCGAATATAAATTACAGAGTGGCACAACCCTCGACATCGATATTTGCCCTCAATTTCACCATTATTTTTTTTGGGGGGGTTGCGATTTTATCGTTGCGCTTTTAATCAATTTAATGCATGGCAAAATTATGCAAACGTCGTTCGGTTTTTATCAGTAGCTTTGCATCGATAATTGGGACATAATTGAGATGCATTGGGCAAGCCAAGGATTTTACCAAATGGTACAAATGGCACAAATTAATTTTTATCTTTTTCGCAGGCATCTGGCCAACAACAAACTGAACGACACAACCGTCCTGGATATACGTAATCTGTCCAATTTGACAAAAGTGTAAGTAAAGCTGAAGTTTGTCAAGGAAATGCTTTAAAACTAATTACATTTTACATGCATTTTAGTTCATTGAAACGGAATTTATTGGAGGTGATCCCGAAATTCATAGGCCTCAGTGGTCTGAAGCACTTGGTATTGGCCAACAATCATATTACCAGCATCTCCAGCGAGGCGCTGGCAGCTTTGCCATTGCTGAGAACGCTGGATCTGTCCAGGAATCAGTTGCACACCATCGAGCTCAACTCTTTTCCGAAGCCCAATAGCCTAGTTCACTTGTAAGTCCTTTGAATGTGCTTTGATTTAGCCCATTTCTTACATCTTTCACCTCTCACCCACAGAATACTCAGTTTTAACGAGATAACCAATGTGAATGAGCACTCTTTTGCGGCTTTAAATAACCTCACAGACCTGGAACTGAATAATAATCGCCTGAGCACTCTACCCATAAGGGTGTTCAAAAATCTAAACCGACTGAAGAAACTGTAAGTTATTTAAATTCAGCATTTTTAACATTTCTTACAATGACTTCATTCACCTTACTGCAGAGCTCTCAACTTCAACCAACTCGAGATAAACTGGTCCACGTTCCGTGGCCTGGAGTCGATGAAAAATCTTCAACTGAAGTCCAATAAAATCCGAGCGCTGCAGGACGGCGTCTTCTATGTGATGCATAACATCGAGACCATTGATCTGGCCATGAACCAGATCAGTTCACTCTCCCGCCAGGGTCTCTTCAATCTGACAAAGCTGCGACATCTGAACCTGTCGTATAATGCAATTTCGCGCATTGAGGTGGACACCTGGGAGTTCACTCAGTCGCTGGAAGTGCTGGATCTGTCGAACAATGCAATCAACGAGTTCAAGCCACAACATTTGGACTGCCTACATCGCCTGAAAACGCTCAACCTAGCCCACAACCGATTGCAGTATCTGCAGGAAAACACCTTTGATTGTGTTAAGAATCTTGAGGAGTTGAACCTGCGGCGCAATCGCCTATCCTGGATCATTGAGGACCAGAGTGCAGCGGCTCCGTTTAAAGCACTGCGGAAACTGCGACGCTTGGATTTGCATGGCAATAATCTAAAGCAGATCAGCAGTAAGGCGATGAGTGGTCTCAACAACCTGGAGATACTCAATCTCGGTTCCAATGCCCTGGCCAGCATCCAGGTCAACGCCTTTGAGCACATGCTTCGCCTAAATAAATTGGTTTTTAAATCGCTTAACTTCATCTGCGACTGCGATTTGATTTGGTTCCAACAGTGGCTGAAGAATCGCTTTCCCCAGCAGGCAGAACACGCGGTGTGTGGCTATCCGGAGCATCTACTAGATCGGCATCTGAAGTCACTGAGCAGTTCGGAGTTGGTGTGCGGTAAGTGTGATCTTTTCGTTCAATTTTTGGATCGTAAGTAATAATAATATTTAATTCTTTCCTTAAGTGGACTCCCCAAAACCGCGAGTGGAACAGGAACCGGACGACATGCTGGCCGTAAATGGAGCGAACATCACTCTGGAATGCATTGCCAGTTCACCGACAGCGGCTTCGCTGGCCGCCGCCGATGAGCTAAAGATCAAATGGCGCCACGACAATCAGCATGTCCAGGAGCGACCAGCTGTGCATGACGGTGCCAGCACGGAGACGCAGATCCGTCATGACCTGAGCACCAATCAGACCTCCATCTATGGCTATCTTAGGCTCACGAATGTGACCTACGAAAGCGCAGGACGCTATCAGTGCGTGGTATCGAATGCCTTTGGCACCACTTATGCACAGAAGTTTAAGATATCTATAGGAAGTACGATCACTTTTCGATTTTGCCATCTATTTATATTAATAACCATCTTTACATCCCCAGTTCACCCGACATTTTTGCAAGTGCCCTCAAATCTGACCTTGGACGCTGGCGAAATGGCTCGATTGGTCTGCTCGGCCAGTGGTGATCCCACACCAGAGATAGCGCTACAAAAGTTCGGCGGTAGTGAGTTTCCAGCGGCCACCGAGCGTCGACTGCAAGTGATCCGCGAGGAAAACGCGTTTTTAATAACCAACGCTAAGCCCAGCGACTCTGGAATTTACACGTGCACAGCGTTAAGTGCTGCGGGCGAGATTAAGGTCAACGCAACGCTGGTGGTAAATGGTAGGTTCTTGTAAGCGTTTTATTTTGCCGTCACTAATGTTTCTTCTTGTTCAATGCAGACAAACCGCAGCCGAGCATTCCCTTGGTGCACCAGGAGGTGGTTGTGGGGCGCACATGTGTGTTGCAGTGCCTTAGTGAAACGGCCAATGCTGATTTTGAGCTGGAACATCCGCATCGCGAGTGGTTCAAGGAGAACAAACCGATACACATCTCACCAACGGCTCCAGACGGAGATCGGTATTACTTTTCAAACAACAAGGAACTGCTTGTGATCCTGAATGCCCAGTCCAACGACGCTGGGCACTTCCGCTGTGAGATAACTGACAACTCGCGAACGTTTACGCTGCAATCGGAGCTGGTAGTGGTTAAGGAGAATCTAAACTGGGACGTCTTGCTGATGGGCATAATCGTACTAACCGTCATATGTGTCGTGGTGGACTGCTGCATCATTTGGTGCACTCTGCGCTACCAGAAAAGGAAACTGCGCATGAGCTTGGCTGCCGAGAGACTGGCGGCTCGTACGCAGGCTAGTCTCCATTCCACTCTGGACAAGGATCAGACGCAACTGACCACGCTCAATCGTACACAGCTCAGACCACACCAGTCACAGCTGGTCCTAGATGGACTTCCCACGCAGCAGCAGACGCAGTTACGACCGCGCAGCCTAGCGGATCTAGGCTGTAGCAATGGCGAGGCGAACCACAGTCGCCTCATCGTGACCACAACGCCGTCTTACGAACAGCGCTGCCTGGAGCAGGGACTGACCCTGAGCTATCTGCGTCAGACGGACTTGGAGGCCCAGCAGGATCATTTGTCCAGCAAGGACTCGGGCACGGGCTCGGATGCGGCGGTGAAACGCAGTCTGGAAGACTTTGTGGTGGCCATGCCCAGGCATAAGCATCACACCGACGACGAGGAGGAGGAGGATGACGAAAACGACTTGCAGTACGCGCCCACAAGAGCTCTTGGCATCTCCGAGTACGACGACATGGAGCTGTACGAGCTGAATCATGCTGCAGCCGAGCAGCAGCATTTTCTGCAGAACAACAATCACAACTACGACGGTGGTGGGGGTGGCGATGCTGGTGGGGTCAACGAAATGGTGCCTAAGGTGCTGCCCCGCAAATGCAGCGCTGGAGCCAGCGGCAGCAACTACAACTCCATCCAAAAGTGCACTACAGTGGACATTTGAGCGGAAGCTTAACCAAATTAGCATTATGAGCAGGATGATCAGGATCATATACCAAAAAAATGGAGGCTGCACCGTACGCCCACCGCAGCCCGCCCCCAAAACGAACACAAAGACTGTTTAACTCGTAATTATAATTCGTAGATTCGTGGTCCAGACTTGTTGACTGGCCACGACCATAGAGCAGGCGGCCTTATTGATGCCTTTGCTAAGGAAATAGGACAGCTAGAGAAACATACCAGTGTCTTCGTAATTTATGAAATGAATCGTTAGAATCGATTATGATTAACTAGTAATGCATAATATTTAATTATCGTATATGTATATTTATAATTTTCTTTCGCTTGTGATATTATTTATTATTTTGATTGCCCGAGTTTTAGACGTAATATATTCACCTCTGTATATATCACTTAGGGTTTAATTGTAGTTGGTATCGGTTTCGTACGTCGAAACACACTCGTTGATCAAATGATTGCCAGAAAATCGGCTATGACAGCTCCAAATGAGTGGGAGTGTACCTTAGAAGAATACTTTGCAGTTACTTTTTGATTTGATTAATTTTTTGTTTGAATTTGAAATTAGTTTGCCTTATGATTGGCCTTGACAAAACTTGAAAGGATACAAACTGAAACAAAGTCAAAATATTTAATAAATTGATGCATTATTCCAATACGTTATAGGAACTTTTACTTAATGGGAATTTAATAAAATGCGGATGGTTTCAAGTTCATAAGAATAAAACCATCGATTGTTTGTGTTATTTGAACTTCCTTTAATCTGTCTTGAGTTGTTAGATGTGTCAGGTAAATGCTTGGTCAGTTGGAATCCTCTGAGCTGTCACTGTAGGCAGCCAAGAGTGAAAGTCCAGCTGGAGCGGCAGCTGGCTGCTTTGTAGCTTTAGTTTCCGGTGGTGCCACTGAGGTCATCGTTGTTGGTGGTTTAGATTCGCCTTGCGTCATTCCATTGGCTTCCTTGGACTGTGGTTCAACTGGCTTCGCTGCTGGAGTTGTCTTGGGTTTAACCAGTACCAAAGAAGCCTTTCTTTTGACCAGGGACTGTGCTGCAGATGCTTTGTTTGATGATGTGGCTGAAACACTTAGCGTGCTGGGCTTGGCCTGTTTGGCTGGTGGTGGAGCTGGCAGTGGATCCAACGGTTCCTCCTTGACCTCCTCAATGATTTCCTCGGCCACAACACGGGAGCTTCCTTCTGGTTTGTTCCTAAAGTTTACAGACCTAGGGAAATGCAATGTGTTAAAAATAGAGACTGGATATAATATCTAGTAATAAACCCACTTGATGAAATCCTCGTCTTCGCGTTCCTCCCGCTCTTGGCGCTCTCTCTCCGTCTCCACCGTGTTGTACTGCTGCAGCAGAGTGTTGTAGTCCACTGTCTGCTGGCGCCGGTTGAGATCGCGCAACTCTTCCAGGCTCTCGATCATTTCGATCTCGTTGCGCGACTGTTGGGTGCGGTTCTCGAGCAGCTTCATGGGATTGTTGGCCTCCTCCTCGCGCAATTCCTGCTCCTCGCGGCGTGCCTGCTCCTCGGCCAACTTGAGGGCCATGAAATTTCTGGTGGCACCCGCCTCAATCTCGTAATCCGTGTTCTGCGGATCTGTCTTGAAGGAGATCTCCTGCAGGCATCGCGTGCACTTGATGTAGAACCGATAGATCCTAATGCCCAGGTAGGTTTCGTTCTCCACGTCCTCCTTGCGAGCGTTGAACTTCTTGCCTTTGTAGATGTATTCCCCACAGGTCTTGCAGCGCATATTAAATGGAGCCATCAATCTCACGGTGTACTGGCGGTTTTTGGCCAGTTTCATGCGCGGAATCTTCGACGGATCGAAGTCCGGGGGATAGTATTTCTGCAGAGGAGTTGGTCAAGTGGTGCTCTGTTAGCTTAACATGTATTTACTTACGTTTAAGACCTTTCGCTCGGACATTTTGAGGAGTACGATTTATTTTCAACTAAAATAAATAAAATTTATTTATCTACGTAACAGTGCTGTACAATTTATGCTGTAAATAGTGTTGTAAGGCGTACTTCGCCGTTTCGAAAATATAGCTGTCTCGCTCTTTCTGTTTCCAGTTGCATTTACCGCCAAATTTGAATTTAATAAAAAGTGGTATAAACTGTTATACACGATATAAATTGGTTTATTTTAGTTAATAATTTCTTTATTTTTCCTTTGCATTTTTTTAAATAAAAAAATAGCCCATTTTAATAAATAAATTACATAAAATACAGTTTTGTGCTATACATGCGCTTCTTTATAAATAACATTTATGTACAAAAACCGTTTTTCAAGTTATATCCACGTTTCACGCTAAATTTACACTTTAGACACACATTTCTTTGGCTACTATTGCTGCTGCCTTGTCAACACATCGTTTATACAAATTTTATCGGAACACAGATCCTCTCACATATTGCTGCTGGTAGTTGGACCATCGTTTTCGTTAGGTGGACTGCTCCTCCGCAGACCGGAGTACCGAGCGGGCAGCTGCAGGATGGGCACACCGTTCTCCACTTCGGACAACGGTGCCGATGACACCTGCCCGTCGCCGACATCCACGTCCGGAAAGCTCACCTTTTTGGGTGCGGGAATGGCGGGCATGGTCTCGGACTTGGAACGCCCCTCCAGTTTCAAGGCAGCTCGGGGAATCTTATGCTTGACCAGCTCATAGGTGCAGGCATAGAGGAACGTGTACTGCTGCTGCGTTTGCACCATTTTCATGCGCTGCAGATTAGAGAAGTAGTAGGATGGGATGGCAATGGGTATTAGTTACCATTGAAAAACTCACCTGAAAACGCAGTTTTTTGACCGTTTCGAATATATTGATTTTCGACTCGCTCTTCAATCGCTGCATGATCAGATCCAGACCGATAAAGGTGCCCGTTCTGCCCACTCCCGCACTGCAATGGACCACGATGGGCGAGTAACTGGGTCGCCGTTCCGCCTTCACCCTCTTCACGAACGCAATCAAGTGCATGGGATCCTCGGGCACGCCGTGATCGGGCCACTTTTTGAAATAGTAGTGGACGACCTTCTCCTTCAGCCCGTACTTATCGTGCACAACGGTCAACTCAGTGCGATCGTACAGCTCCATCACCTCCTTGGACTTGATAGTCACGGTCAATCCACGCGCGTTATAAGGATAGTACTCGTGGCACTTTATCTGTGGACGAAACGCCGGCTTAGCTTCCATTTCGAGGACCTTACCATGTACCTTACCGTATTGCCCTCGCGAAACTGGGTCACTTGCACAATAACCCGCACGTTGTACTGCAGGACCATGCGCCAAAAGTCCATCACACTCTCCGGTTTTGGTCCCTGGGTGGCTATGTACTCCTTCTTCCGGGTGTGACCCTGTGAAGTAGGTGCATTTAAGAGGGTCCTTTGCCTTGTAAGCAACCACAACTTACATCTATGAAGGAGGCATTGATGTAGTCCGAGCCCTCCGCATCGATGTCCAGAATCACGCGATTCTTGTCGTCTATAAAATGGGAAAATTACAGAGGTATTTACCATTCTTATTAGAAATCGTACTTACAGGGGTATATGTCCGCATAGCGATTCTTGTGGCAACCCAATTCGGAGGCGGAGTAGCTGAGCTCCAAGGCCACGACGGTGATCTCCTTGAACTCCCTGGTCAACTTCTCCGGCTTGGCGACCTCTGCATAAAAGATGGCAAAGTTCTTGGCAATGACATTGCCAAAGGGGTCCTCGATACCCTGGCCAGAGTCCCGTTTCCTGCACCAAAGCGAGTTAAGTCGTTTTGCTGGAGAAGATTGCCATCGTTGACTTACCAGTCCAATCGCTTTCGCACCCAGAGAACCGTCAATCCCAGCACGAAGGCCAGCAGCAGACAGCTGCAAACGCTCACCAGGATCAGGGTCACCTTGATGGCCGCCTTGGTTTTGAAGTTGAGCACGGCGGCATCGCTATAACCAGACGCGGTGAACAGCCTCACCACAACGTTGTAATCCGTGTCGGGCAGCAGAGGTCCATTGCAGTACGTCTTCGTGATCTCGGAACACTTGTCCACTCCGATGGTAAAAACGATTTCCTCTTCGGTGGTTAGCTCTCCATTCCTTCCCAGACGTTGGACGGGTTCCGGATGCCAGCGCTCCTCGGTGGTTTGGTACTCCAGGCTGCAGTCGCCGGTGCCATCGGCTCCGGCAGCTTGGTAGGATAGAACCTTTGGCCAATCGCTGCTCACATCGTATTTGAGGTGCGGGACTCCAGCGCAGTTCTTCTGCGAGACCATCAGTGCCACCCACTTGATGTCACCGAACTCGGATGTCATAATGTCGGCAGGAAGTCGGACAAGGGCCGTTTTCGTTGGACTGGACGTCTCGTCGACGTTGGCGCGCATTTGCTTGATCAGCTCTTCACTCGGAATGGTGGGCACTGCAAGAAGGCACACGGATGGTAATCAAGGCCTTATGGTTGTGCCACGATTCCGATACTTACGTCCCGGCGGCGACTGCCAATTGCCAGCCACGCTGCTGCTCAACTGCTCCACATCGCGATTCTTCACGGACACCTCCACCGTATAGTCAAACTGCGGCTGCATTTCCGTCTCCGTGTAGGACATCCGTCCCTGTTTATTCCCCGTGTCCAGTTGCACCCTCCGTTGCAGTGTGACTGGAGCGTAGTTCGTCCGTGAGCCTGTGAAGTTCAGCTGGAAGTACTCTATATCGCCATGGGACTTGCAGGGCACATTCCACGTGATGGTCACGTTCGCCTCGTATTCGGTGTTGTTGTTCTTCGGGCCCTGGGACAGAACGGTCAACTGGGTCACGCTGTCGGATACTGCAAGGTTGGCAATGTTGATATTACTATTTATATTAGATCATATCACATCATCATATCCTATATTGCAAGAATTGTGCACCCATGTAAACAGGATCATCAGGACACCTTTGGATAATCAAGGATAATCAACCAGGTGCTTAACTTACCTCCGGGCAAAGTGGTGCCAATTACGGGTTCGGTATAGGTGCCCATGCCGAAGTCATTCTGTGCCGCCACCTGCATCATATATCGAACCGCCGGAGCCAGACCCGTGAAGTTCACATTAGGATCGCCCTTGGTCTCCGACTTGGTGTCCTGAGGCACCTCGGCGCACTCCTCGGGCACAAAGTAGCTGGCCTCGTGGCGCATCAGGAAAACCTGGTAGTACTTCATGGGTCCATTTGTGTACGTGGGCGGATCCCAGTTGAACAGTAGGCTGCTCACAGTGCTCTTCTCCAGCGTCACGTTCTCCGGCACCTCGGGAACTGCAATTGGATTGCCATTTACATATAGGTGTCATGTATAGATCGCTATATCTTACAGTAGGCTGTGGTTTGCAGATTGGTCTGGATCATTGGATCGGAAGGTCCTGCCACATTGTAGAGTATTACTCTGCAGACGT